>NC_140594.1:843808026-848923026 GCF_964204655.1 Triturus cristatus | reverse complement strand
CGAGGTCGGTGACTCCTCCTTTGGATCGTATTGCGCATGTGCTTCGGCTCCATCCTCAGATTGTTTTTTTCCGCCATCAGGCTCGGATGTGATCTTCGCGCTCCGGTTCCCAACAGCTTCCAGGTCGACGCGCAATCCTCACCTTAAACCGCAGTATTGTTTTGATCGCGATCTCCCCCACTCGACGCGCCTTCTCATCGGCACGGACCTTCAGTTCCAGTCGTCGACGGCAGCCTTCGGGCCTCTCCAAGCTTCGGTCCTGGCTAATGGAAAGCACTCCATTTAAAAAGTGCCCTAGATGTGGGTCAAAATTCCCCCACACCGATCTCCACGAGGTATGCAATCTCTGCCTCTCCCCTGAACACGAGGCTCGAGACTGTCCGGCGTGTAAGTCCTTCCGGTCCAAAAAGACTATTCGGGACCGAAGAACTATGGCGCACTCCTAGACTACGATTCCGGACGACCTCTTCAGAGAAGGCATCAACGCTCCAGAGCAGTACACCGAAGAGGGCCTCATCAGCGCTTCCGAGGCCGACGACTCAGATGTGGAGGACATCACCCCAGCGCAGAGGGTCGTGAGTACTGATCCCCCCCCCCCCCCCCCCACCCCCCTGCCGGCACCGAAAAAGGCTCCGGTCACGCCTCCGCCTCCGGTCACGCCTCCGCCTCCGGGCCTAGGTAAGACCAAGGACACTGCTTCCAACACCCCACCTTCGGGCCCAGTGAAGAAGCCAAGCAAGCCTTCCGGCGGCTCGGGCTCGAGCCAGCCTACTCCCGGTACCGATAAATACGCTTCGGTGCCGAAAAAGAAGCCGACCCCCATATCGACACCGAGCTCCACACCGAAGCACTCGGGGTCGAAACCCAGCTATTCGGCACAGACACCACCTTTGGTGCCGACCAAAGCACACAAGGCCACCGGCACAGACACTTCGAGGCCGAAATCCATCTCGGTGCGGACCAAGCGTCCGGAGATTCCCAAACCAGGTTCCAAACAACGAACCGGCACGGAAAAGCCTAAAAAGCCAACGGCCCCGAATCGTTCGGCGCCGACGGACAGACCAGCCTCACCGGACTTATTTACACCGGATCCCTTGCAGAAAACACTCACCAAGGATCCAAAAACTGGACATTTTACACTTTCTTCCAAAAAGAGACATTTGGAGAAGCCTGCTCCACCTCCGCCTCCAAAGAGGAAGGACTCGGCTACCTCCCCGTTCAGAATAGCCTTCTCCACCCCAACCTCATCTTTCTCCCACCCCTTCTCCACAAGATGATGATCACGGGGACCCATATGATGACATTGGGAATTTTCCCCAGGACCTACCCACAGGGGACCCCACTCCTACAGGATCCCCAGACCCATGGGACGACTACAATATACCTGATATCCCCAACATCCCACAAGATGACCTTTACCCCTCAAGGCCATCTCCACCAGAAGACTCATTGGGGTTCCACCACCTACTGCAAAGGGCGGCACACTATCACGGGGTAGACTTACATACCGACCCCGTGGAGGAAGATTTCCTCCTCGACACGTTCGACACCACACATAGCTCCATATTACCTATGCTTAAAGGAGTGGTAAAGCATGCGCCAGAGGTTTTTAAGGACCCAGTTAGAGCCAGGGTCATTAACCCGCGCATCGAGAAAAAATACAAAGCTGCCCCCACAGATCCCTCCTACATCAGAGGGCCAGTGCCACTAGACTATCTAGTGGTATCCACCGCACGTAAAAGGGCAAATTCCCAGGCGTCAGGCGAAGCACCACCACCTGACAAAGAGTCAAAGCTACTGGATGCATCAGGGAAACGCACTGCGTCACAAGCAGCCAATATGTGGCGTATTGCCAATACTCAAGCCCTATTGGCCAGATATGACAGGGCACATTATGACGAGTTAGAGAGCATAATGCACCACCTCCCTGAGAAATATAAAGCTAGGGCCAACTAACTAATTCAAGAGGGTAAGACAATCACAAACACCTCTATATGCTGTGCCTTAGATGCAGCAGACCCAGCTTCCAGTGCCATCAATACAAGCGTCCTCCTGCGTCACCATGCTTGGCTGAGAATATCAGGGTTTAAACCGGAGGTACAAGCCTCCATCCTTAACCATCACTTTGACCAGGAACATCTATTTGGCCCATGGGTAGATGAGGCCCTAGAAAAAATGAAGAAGGATACGGCGAAGTCCATGGGAGTCTTACAGTCACACCCTCCTAGACGCTCTTTTCGCCGCTCTTCCTTTCGCAGTACATCTAGAGACTACTCCTCAGATACCGCGTCCACTTCGTACAAATCCCCCACTCAGTCCACCTTCACGAGGGGTTATCTAAGAGGCGGCTATAAGGGTAACACTAATAAAGGCAGAGGCAATACAAAACGCCCGCTCTGCCACAACGCCTACCCAATGACTCCCCCCCCCCCCCTCCCCCAGACCATTCCAATCCGGTCGGGGGCAGACTCCAACATTTCCTTCCCGTCTGGGCTACCATCACCTCAGACAAATGGGTGACACAAATAATTCAATCAGGCTACTGCCTAGAACTAATATCTACCCCCCCCCCCCAAACATTCCACCCAGGCAGCGCCCATGTCACAAGAACATTTAATACTCCTAAAGCAGGAGGTAGTCTCCCTCCTACAAAAACAGGCAATAGATCCCGTTCCTACCAACCAACAAAACATGGGAGTCTACTCCCTATATTTTCTCATACCAAAAAGGGACGAGACTCTGTGGCCCATCCTAGATCTCCGGCCCCTAAACACGTACATACACTCCGACCATTTTCATATGCTAACGCTTCAGCAGGTACTTCCGCTCCTCTCCCAAAACGACTTTTTGACCACCCTAGATCTAAAAGACGCATATTTTCACATTCCGGTGCACAAAGCTCACCGCAAGTACCTCAGATTTGTAGTGGACGGACAGCACTTCCAATTCAAGGTGCTCCCGTTCAGAGTCACAACAGCGCCAAGGGTATTCACCAAGTGCCTAGCAGTGGTAGCAGCACATTTATGAAGACAACACATCCACATCTTCCCATACTTAGACGACTGGCTAATAAAAGCCGGGTCATACAATCAGTGTGTTCAACACACATCTACCACCCTTCAATTACTCCACCAGCTGGGTTTCACAGTAAACCACCAGAAGTCCCATCTCCAACCATCCCACACAAAACAATACCTCGGTGCCACCACAGACACCTCAAGAGCACTAGCCTACCCCAATCCGGCCAGAATTGCAAGCATTCAAGCTCTACGCACAAAATTCGCACTACAACACTCCCTTACAGCTCGAGTGTTTATTCAACTATGGCCTCTTGCATTTTCATAGTGCCTCACGCAAGACTCCAGATGCGTCCTCTCCAAGAGTGCTTAGCGTGCCAATGGAACCAGGCCCAGGGTCAATTAACAGATCTGGTGTTGGTAGACGGTCGCACCCATCACTCTCTGCAGTGGTGGAACACCACAAACCTTTCCAAAGGTCGACCGTTCCTGGACCCGGTTCCACAAATAGCACTGACAAAGGACGCATCACTCTCCGGCTGGGGAGCTCATCTACTACATCTCACCACACAGGGCAGGTGGACACCTCAACAAAAGTTACTCCATATCAACCATCTGGAGTTACTAGCAATCTTCTAACCCTAAAATCTTTTCAAAATCAAATTTCAGGCAAGGCAGTCCTGATCCGGACAGACAACATGACAGCCATGTATTATATCCCAAAACAAGGCGTCACACACTCTCCACAGCTCTCTCACCTAGCACAGAGCATATGGAGATGGGCGACACCCCAAAAAATCTTTCTCCTAGCTCAGCATGTCCCAGGACTCCAAAACACAGTGGCAGATCTGCTCAGCAGACAGACAACAGATCCACGAGTGGGAGCTTCACCCGCAAGTTGTTCACCCGTACTTTCAAATGTGGGGGCATCCACAGATAGACCTCTTCGCCACCCAAGAAAACGCCAAATGCCCAACCTTCGCCGCCAGATACCCACACCCATTGTCCAAAGGAAATGCGATATGGATGAACTGGTCAGGCATATTTGCGTACACTTTTCCGCCTCTCCCACTCATTCCACTAGTGATGCGCAAACTACAACAACACTCCCTCACACTAATCCTAGTAGCTCCAACGTGGGCCAGACAACCGTGGTATACCACACTGATGGAACTATCTGTAGTGCTGCACCAAAAACTAAACCTCTCTCCACACCTCTTAACCCAGAACCATGAAGAGATCAAACACCCGGACCCAGCGCAGCTCAACCTTGCGATCTGGCTCCTGAAATCTTAGAATTCGGGTACCTAAATCTTCCCCCTGACTGTATGAACGTCATCAGAGAAGCTAGAAGACCTACCACTAGAGCGTGCTACGCCGCCAAGTGGAAACGTTTTGTTGTTTATTGCCATAAAAACACCATCAATCCACTGGACGTGTCCATTCAACACATAATAGGCTACTTACTCCACCTACAACGGTGCAATCTAGCCTATACGTCCATTCGGCTACAACTCACAGCTATTGCAGCTTACTTACAAAACAGGCAACATCTTTCACTCTTCAGAGTACCTGCCATTAAAGCCTTCATGGAAGGCCTTAAAAGAATAATTCCCCCCAGAGTGCCACCCTCACCTGTGTGGAACTTAAATATCGTCCTCACAAGGCTAATGGGGCCTTCCTTCGAACCTCTCCATAAATGCGAATTACAGTTCCTAACATGGAAAACCGCCTTTCTTGTAGCCATCACTTCCCTTAGACGGGTCAGTGAGATACAAGCACTTACCATTCAAGAACCTTTTCTCCAAATGCACCATAACAAAGTTGTTCTCCGTACCAACCCGAAATTCCTCCCTAAAGTCATTTCTCCCTTTCACCTAAACCAAACAGTAGAACTACCAGTATTTTTCTCGCAACCACAGACCGTTGCAGAAAGGGCTCTTCACACACTGGATGTGAAACGAGCCTTACTCTACTACATTCAGAGAACACAACCTTTCCGTAAGACCAAACGACTGTTTGTTTCTTTCTCTCCACCACACAAAGGTAACCCCATCTCAAAATCGGGGACAGCTAGGTGGATTGTAAAATGCATTCAAATCTGCTACCATAAAGCAAAGCGAACGCTATCCATTCCCCCGAAAGCTCATTCTACACGAAAAATAGGGGCTTCCATGGCATTCTTAGGGAACATCCCATTAGATGATATCTGCAAAGCAGCTACATGGTCAACACCGCACACTTTGCACATCTACACAATAGTGTTTGGTGAAACTAAGCAACAAGCTAGTGTGATTCAGGCTGTACTCAAAACATTATTTCAAACCACTGCAACAGATACGGGTGGTCGCCGCTAACGGTGGGTACTGCTATATAATCTATGCACAAGTGTGTAATCTGCAGCTCATATGCCTCGAACGGAATATGCTACTTACCAGTATGCATCTGTTCTTGGCATGTAGAGCTGCAGATCTACACACGCCCACCCGCCTCCCCGGCTACCTTTATCTGTTCCAGCTTATCTTATTTAGATAGCACAGACATGGGCATCTTCACTGTTACTACTACGCTCCATCTTTCCCTGCTGGCGAAAAACAATCTGGAGCCGAAGCCCATGTGCAATACGATCCAAAGGAGGAGTCACCGACCTCGTGACTTCCAAAGACTTTCCAAGAGGAAAAACAAACTGCAAACATCCGGGCCCAACACCAGATGGCGATCTATGCAAAAGTGTGTAGATCTGCAGCTCTACATGCCTAGAACAGATGCATACTGGTAAGTAGCATATTCCTTATATAATATGTGCTCTGGGGTCCTCTGACTCTTGATGAGGATCCCCTGGATGAGAAACCTTGCTTTTACACTGACCGCATGGGTAAGCCAACCATTTTGGCTGGCCTTCCCAGTAAAATACTTCCGACACTTGAATTGGAGTACATATCGTTCTTTAGAATGCTTCATGAAATTCAACAAGCAAATTAATTTCCACCAAATGTGTTATATTTTAGTAAAGAGAGAAGGCAGCACTTCAAAGACGTTTATCATTTTGTATTCAGACACAGGTTTTGTATGTGGTACACTGATAAAGGAAGTTAATGTTAGGTGAACAGAGCAATACACAGGGAAAGGTTTGCAAGAACATACATTGTGCAAACAATCTTCGGCAAATATGTGCTTCCCCCTAAACCAAGTGGATAAGTGAATAATCACACTTAGTGGGTAAGAGAAGGTCCAAAGATGCATGGATTTTAGTCCATAAAAATTCCCTTAAACCCCTTAAACATAGTTAATGTTTTAGCCAGCAAGAGATAAACAATGGGCCATTAACAGGACCAGTATATTTGGAGCATCAAAATAGCAACTGAATGAAAATGGATCTGAAAATCCTCTCCATCTATTCATGTGAGTAACCCTATTACAACTGCTGTTCAGATGTACACACCTACAAAATTAAACTACTTAATACAGACTGAAATATAATGTTTTGCTTTTATACGTTTTCTAGCCTTCGTATGAAAGCATTGTGCACTTAACTCTGAAATTTCAAATGAAATGTTTATTTTTCGATTGAAACCACAGCTTGCTTTGCAACTTATATATTTTTTTCTTAGCTAAATAAGGATGACCTACAATAAAAAGTATACCGCCTGAAGGCCTGTGGTATCTCCCATCTGTCCTGGTTGATATTGTTCCTGACAAACCATAGACAAGTAGTCACTCATGGACACTATCAGTCAGCTGAGAAACCCTTGAGCACATGTGTTCCGCAGGGTTCTGCACTAAGCCCATTGCCGGTCCATGTATATATGGCCACCCTCATAGAATTGATATCATCACTTAATATTGAAACCACCTCTTGTGCTGATGACCCTCAGTTAATCCTAGCGTTAGACAAACATTCTACCAGCGCAGAAGAGAACTTCCAACTATGTCTCACAGAGGTCATTCACTTGAGGAAATGTAACCACTTGAATTGTAATACTCAAAAAATAGAGATCATGCTACAAGGCAAATACAACACTTTCACTCCTAGTTGCAGGTGGCCAAAAGACACTCCCCTCCTCCTAACATGCTAGAGGTAGTTAAACATTTTGGGGTGAAATTTGATATGACTATTCTTTTGTCCACAAGCGCTAGCAGTGGCTGGAAAGTGTTTCCAGCTGATAAAATCCCTAAAAAGGTTCTTTGACTTACTCCAAAGTATGGCAAGAAAAACTGTGACAGCAGCCCTAATTACCTCCAGACTAGATTACTGTAACAGCCTTTATGCAGGTGCCAACAAGTCTATTTTGAAAAAGCTTCAGACTGTTCAACATGCGGCAGCCAGTCTGGTCATGAAACATGTCCGCCGTTCCTCAGCCTCAGTAGCTCTTAAGTCACTGCACTGGTTACCTGTCCACAAAAGAATGCTATTCAAGATACTCGTAATAACCTTCAGAGCCTTTAGAGCATCAGGACCTAAATACTTAACAGCTAGATTCACACCCTAGGTTACCACATGCCTCCTTAGGTTCTCATCAGCAAACCTATTAAAAACCCCTTCCTTTTAGATGTAAAACAAAGAGGGGGGAAATCAGTAGCCGTTCTCGGGGCGAAAGCATGGCATACACTCCCCTGTCATCGCCCTCTTATCCACTCAGAACTCTGATCTAGGAAATCCTTAAAAACCTGTGCCTTTCACTTAGCCAACCCTTCCTCACTAGGTGGCAGCCTCCGTTGGAGCAATATGTACAATTCTGCATAGCGCCAGGATACACCTGTGGAGTGATAGCTGCACTTTACAAATAATATATATACATACATAACCAACGTTTGTTTTAAAATGCAGGAATTACCATGACCCTGGAAACTGGATCCATGAGGTCCTTTTGCCTACGTGCTTTTGTTTCACTTCACAGTCCCAACTCTTTAATATCCTAAATGCAATATATTCACTAAAAAGTCTAAAGATAGGAGGCATGTTGGTCTTGGTCAATGTAGTGGTTACAGCGGACCCATTCAGAACTCATTACCTCACTGAAACAAAAACACTAATATATACTTAGGACAAGTTCTAGATTAAAGCAGTTGTTGCTAAGGTTTCTGATATCTGCAAATTTTTCGTTTTAAAATGTGCATTCTAGCCTAATTTCAGGTTGGGGAGAGGTCAGAATTCTTGAGACAGGAGGTCTGGAGTTTTACTGGTAGCAAGAGAAAATGTGATCCCGTTTCCTTGTTCTTCGGAGTGAATGCCTCCTTACCTTTTCAAGGGCATGTCAGACAGCTTCGACTGGCAGTTCATGAACACTCGGAGATTCATATTTATAACTTGGCTCAAAACCTGAAGGAACAAACAAAATATCTATGTGGAATTCAGCGTTCTATAATGCGGTCAGTGAGCACTACCTCTAAACATAGAACCAGACAGCTGAACTCTATTGACTTCTAATGGACTGGATAATATCAAACAAAATGACATTACGTGAACAAAGGAGGAAGCTATAAACCACTAACCCAGACTGACCCGAGATTAAAGTTAATGTCCAACTTCTTTTGTATAGCCAGGTTATGTTCCACATACGGCTGGCAATGTAAAGTGAAGCTACTCACACAGTCATTACTTAATTATTAAATTTCTCTCTGCAGTAAGTCAATTCCTAGATCTGGTAATGACGCCAGTTTAACAACTTTCTAGAGTGAGGAAGCAAGGAGAATCTAAAAGTATACCTTAGAGCACAAGTGACTTCCTACCCTAACCGAAGTGTCCTTTAACTTTTAAATCAATCATATTTACTGATTTTACTGAAATATTACAAACGTAGAATCACTAAATCATTGGCAGATTTAAAGGTACTCACAAGCACAGTTTCATACAACCACTGAAATATGTCCACATGTCCAAGATCTTCTCAGTTAATGCTTACCATAAGCAATGGAGCTATTCTTTGAGCTTCTCTGGTCACTGGGTCTACGATGGCCACAACATCAAAGTATGTCAGCCCCTCCTTTGGCCGAAGCTTTAAAACACTACGTAAAAAACACCAAATTGCAGTATGTTAATCATACAAAACCAATTACAGGAAAATAAACAATTCAAGGCGGCATTAGGGCAGTAGACCGGTGGGTGCACAGACAGAACAAACGTGTATACGGTTCACTCTTAACCACAGGGAGAAAAACGTTACTTTCCTCCAAGACCAATATTTTTGATGGATACTATATCTTCCCACAAATTCCCAAACGTATGAATACTCCTGAAAGGATCAGAAGGAAAATGTTACTTACCCTGTAAGCATATGTTCACGGCATATAGTTCTGTAGATTCACATGCTGCGCACACTCCTGTGTTGGGCTGAGACTGGTGCAAGTTGTTTTTCTACGAAGAAGTCTTTTGAAACACAAGGTATAGTGAGTGACTCCACCTATTACTGGTAATGCTCATGGGCATCATCTCCATCGTTAGACTGTTTTCCTTTCCGCCAAAAGGGTGATAATGTTAATGAAGCATAGGGATTCAGAAAAGATGACCATAAAAAAGGATAGTAAATGCAAGAGATAAAGTTCCCTGTAACATCTAAGGGCTTCCAGGGAGGATGGTGGACGCATGTGAATATATAGCACTACATGCCACAAACAGATGCTTACAGGGCAAGCAAAATACACATGCTGTGCACACACTGTAAAGCAGTCCTCCCTTAAAGCAGTGGTTAGCCAGAGGATGTTGCAGAAGACTATCACAGTGTACATAAGACAGCCTGGCCAACTCTAGCTTGTTGGCGGGATAAAGCATCCACACAGTAACGTTTAGTAAAAGTGTGGAGAGTAGACCAAGTAGCTGAATTACAGATGTCAGCTAATGGAAAATTACTTATTACAGGTATAGGCAAAGGTATTTTTGCATTGGCATAGCAGATGTGTACACATTTACCCAACCAGAGGGCTATTCCTTCTTTGGCTAAAGCACAGCCTTTGTGTGATTTGGAGAAGGCAACAAAGAGCCCGACATGTCAGGGTGGATGGGGATGTAAATTAGGCATCCTTCAGGGGGACTGAGCCTGGCCAAGAAGCAAGATGGCAGCTCACTAGACAGGCTTTGCCAGCTGTACTTAATAATCCGACATTTATCCTTACTTCATGGGCACATCTATCCTACCTAAGCCAGCTCCTGTCATCTCTGCACCGCCCAGAGAGTTTTGCCTCGACGGGGGTTCTGTGGTTGGCGTGTGAGGGTCACACTAGAGCTAGACTTGTGCGAGGACTTGAGATGACCGCACTGAGTGGACAGAGAGTGCTTGCCACGAGGCGTGGCGTAACATCGACATCACCTGATCGTCCTCTGCAGCCGCCTTGGTTGAATGCATGTGGCTGGCTGGCCCTGGTCCATCTGCTAGGGAGAGAAGTGGCGGCGGACGTTGGTCCAACATACTGTGGGCTGCAGTGACTTCGTCTCAGAGCTCAAGGTGAGGGTGGCCCGAACTGATCTACAGGGTCCGTGGTGGAACTTCGATTGGGCTGACTGACCAGTGGTGGTGAGTCTGGGGCTCTGGGTCCAGCCTCAGGAGGAGGAGTGTGCTTGAGTCCTGCCTGGGAATTGCTGGGTCAGGGCCCTGACACCCGCAGTTTTCACTGCATCCTCTTGTGCCAGGCCGTTGCCTGAGCGTGCCGGGTGCCGCCCTGCTTCACCCACACACCCTGATTGGGGCACGGCTGTGTGACACCCCTGAGCAGCACTGGACCTGTTGCTTCCCCCGGCCCGCCTGTGTGACTCACCTGCTTTTTTTCAGCCTCCCTCTCTGCAGCGCTGGATCCTAGGGCTCTCCTTTGGATCCCTAAGCGGCCTCGATGATCTCCGTGAAGTTGTGCAGCTGACATTGCTCCCAAAGTGAGGAACTTGAAATCCTAAGGGCTTCATGTCTCTTCCGGGCCACCGGCCAACAATGGCCTGCCAATACGACCCCCTGGAGTTGTGTTCTTTAATTGAGGTGCTTTCTCTCCTGGCTCATCTCACTATCTGATTGCACTGCTGGATACTGCCACTTAAGGGCTCCTTTCCATACTTCTCCGTCTGTGTGCTGCCTGCCCTGCTCATGCTCCTCGGCCCTGACCATCTCCCCAGGGGGTGGCGGGGTCAAAACACAGCCAGCGATCAGCCAATGCTTTTGGGATTACCTCCTGAGGTCACTTGCCACTGTAGAGATCTATTTACAGACACCGCACTGACCAAGAAAATCCTACCCGCCCTTTCCGGTGCGAAGTCTAGGATCCCGGGAATACTCTACCCACAGGGGCCAGTGGCACTGCTTATTGAGGGCTTCTGTGCCCAGTCCCCTCTCTACCTCTGGACGCTACTGCCTAGGTATTCTCATCTCTCCTAGATACATCAATCAACTATTTGGTGCTGCCGGCTCCAAAACACAACTCACGACTACGGGAAAGCAGGACACATGCCAATCAAAGCTCTCCTTTGAGGGCAAGCGACAAGTTGGGCTCTCCAGCCGAGACCCAGCTCAGGACGTCCTGCCTGACCACACGTGGGGTCTAAGGGGGGGGGATGCGGCAGGACGGGACGACGATGTAAAAGAAATCCTAGTTGACGCGTAGTTTCTGTGCCACCGATGCCATGCTGAATCTTATGGCATATCGCCTCAATCGAATGAAAGAGAAGGCGAACAAACATGAACACAGAATAGATAACATAGAAACAAGGGTCTCGGTGGCAGAGGACAGTCACGCCACATCCATTGAACACCTCTTGCGCATGGATAAGATCCTGGAACTCATAAAAGACAAAGACCTGGAGGTGAAATCGAGGCACAATAATATCGGAATTATTGGACTTCTAGAGTCCACGAACATTGAGAGAAAGGAGGACTATGTGGAAACCATGCTTTGCAAACTCTTTTGCAAGTATCTTACTTCTGTATTTGTGGAAAGAGCTCATCGTACACTGGCATCCATGCCACCTCCTGGGACCAACCCTAGACCCATTGTCGCCTGTCAGCTCCATTACAAGGACCAGGATGCAAAGATAAGCCAGGCCCGAGAACAAAGGGACATACTGTTCAAGGAAAATACGCTATCATTCTACCCAGACTTTATGCCCTCTGTGTAGGTGGCACGTAGAGACTTCCTCCCCGCCAAACGACCACTGCAAAAGGTTGATATTACCTACGCCCTTTTATACCATGTCAAATTACGCGTTATACACAGTGGCAAAATACATCACTTCACAGACCCGAAGGTTGCTCTTACATTTGAAAACTCTTAAAAAAAGGAGTCTGGATGGACGCACACATCGCTGCAAACCAGGGAGGAGGAAAATATGGAACACATCGAAAAGATTAGCCCCTTTCGATCACATTGACTCCAACTGCAGACCCCATCACAGCACCAGAGATGTGCCCAATGGCTCCCCTTTCCTAGGGCCCCTGCCCGCACTGGCCTTTTTGACACTGGGCGCTTCTACTTAATCATTTACTTGCCCACAGGACTGCCTACTGGGAGCACCTGCCCCTCCGGCCACCCAGTCTAGCCTGGATTGGGAAGTTTGCTCGGCTGGACACCGCCTGGAGGGATGATTCCTCTACAAGATGTTTACTTAGGATTCGGGCCAGAGAGGGGGGGTGGGATTAAGAATCACACTGTTCATGAGCGGAAGGCTGTGGGTCAACTTGTTAATGTTTGAATTCATCCCTTACTGCTTTTCCTTCCCGCAGATCTTTTATATCTCTTCTAATGCAACAGATTCACTTGGGCCAGATATCCCGTAAGTATCTGCTAAATCACCAAGCTGTTCAGCCGGACTTGTCCCTACCTAGTCCTCACATCGCAATACACAAGAGATCCCATACACACATCTGCTATTAATGTTCCTATATCAATATGACCGCTACAATTCTGTGTCTCTCCTGGAACGTGAGGGGACTTCATAATAAGCGCAAAGCAAGGCTAGTCCATGCCTATAACACGACACCAGGTGGACATATGTTTCCTTCAAGAAATATACCTCACATCCTCAACCGCCTCTCGCCCAATGGCGAGCTGGTGCTCAGACATGCATACCGCACTCTACTCCAATTATGCACACGGGACTGCCATCCTATTAAGCAAGGGCAAACTTACCGTTCTATATGCCCCATCCGTCCCGCTAGCACGGAACTCATTACTCCCTGCACTACAAGCCACTCGCACCACATCACATGCACATCAAAGGCACTTGCTCACTTTTGCAGATTTATACCTAGATGGCCGTTTTATCCCTCCTTTCATCTCCACCGACAACTCCAACATTACTGCGCTGGACAATTTGCTATATCAACAACTGCAAGTTGCATGCCAAACACTCCATGCCACTTTCCCTGAACCACTGCCACAGTTACATGCTCTTGAGCATATGCTTACCATACCCTCCCTCCGCAAAATAATCACCAGACTGTACAATATCATGCACTACTGTGCCCTTATCCACACCTCTTACGCCCACACAATCTGGGACGATGATCTGAGCGTCCCAATAACTGAGGAACAATGAAAATACTGCTGCACACAAATGAATGCCCTCTTCCCCAACTACAGACTGTGGATAATCCTTTTTAAATTCCTACATCAGGTATGCCACACTCCAGCTCCACTACAACGATTGGGGCCAACACCAGATGCACACTGTAAGAGATGCACCTTCCTACACCTGGTTTGGACCGGTCCTCTGATTGGAATATACTGTCAGGCCATAATTCATGCTCTTACAGAAAATCGGACACACCCAGTACCTCACACATCATTGGTTTGCCTGTTGGGTTACATGCTAGACATCCCGTCGAATGGCAGCTATGTTATTTCTGCTGGCGAATCGCTGAGTCTCTGTGCACTGGAGGTGAAAGCTAGCACCCAAGATTGAGTCCTGGTTACATGACACGAGCTACTGTCAGAAATAGCTAGCTTCTTACTGGGAGCAAATGCCCCCACCATCCAGGTCAATTGACATTTGGGAACCTTTCTTAACATATCTGCACACATGACCTCGCATCTGGATAAAACAGCACCCTCCCATGCGGGAAGTCAAATCCCTAATTCTTATTAATATAATCTACATGTATGTGCCTATAATCGCACTAGATATTTCACTGTGTTCCATCCACGGCTACGCCATTGGCTCTCACCATGTCTTCTGTTAATGCAACTCGCCCTGTCTAAGGGCAATGACCACCCATATTTTCAGATTTTGTACTAGCTATTCAGATTAATTTCCTTCTTTACAAGAAGTGTAATAGGGGATGCCTAAAAGTAATATATTCCTTAGATCTGCTTTCTCCTCTTCATCTTTATTTTCCCCTTTTTTTCTTCTCCCATCTTCTATCCCATTCCTTCTAAGCTATGTTGCCTTCTCTCCTCTATTCTCCCCTTTTTCAATGGGAAGATGTACAAGCATACATGATGTTACAGTTTACAGTATCTTTATACCTCAGTTACTGCTTGTACTCCTGCTTTAAATGCTAATTAAATTAATAATAATTTTAAAAAAGTATCATCCTTCATGTCTAAGGATGTCATGAAGTCACCTTGCTGTAGTAGATGAATGACATCCTGGAGTGTCACCATGTGAAGTGTTCTGACTGTATGTAATTGAGGGGCCTGAGTTCAAGAATTGCCCTTAGTAACAGGTCCTTCTTAGGAACGCCGCAGTGTTTTGGCGGCATGGGCTCTATGGCCACTTTGCTGAGCAGTGCATGCATCTCCTCTTGGAGCACGTGAGATTGTGCCTGTGGGGAAGGGGGGGGGGATGTTGGTTTGTGTGAGTTCTAGACAAAACCCCTCTGCTACGTATCTTCCCCTAATAGGTGTTAATTGATTGGGGGGGGGGGGGGGGGGGAGGGTAAGGGAGTCACTGCTTGGTCTGCTACGTATCTTCCCCTAATAGGTGTTAATTGATTTGGGGGGGGGGGAGGGTAAGGGAGTCACTGCTTGGTCTGCTACGTATCTTCCCCTAATAGGTGTTAATTGATTGGGGGGGGGGGGGGGGGAGGGTAAGGGAGTCACTGCTTGGTAGATGCAGCCCCATTGGGGTCTATGCCTTTGCAGTTATTTTTATACCCTCCCTAATAGTAACCCAGAGAGGGTGTTTGCTGCTGCTGTTGTCTGTGAAAGGAGGTGGATGCCTTAGCATAGTAGTTTTAGCCCCTCCATTAAATTGTATGTGCAAAGGCATCCGCAGGATGCATTTAGCTGTTTCAGTATCCTTTTTGATCTTTTCCAGCATATGATCAAATTGTGGGCCAACAGATGCTCACCATCGAAGGCCAAGTTGACCAGATGCTGCTAGACCTCTGGTTTAAGGCCAGAAACACACAACCAGTCATGTCTGTGGAGGAAGATACTGGTATTTAGCCCATGAGCAGTAGTGTCTGCTGCATCTAAGGCACATCGAATGCTTGAGTGCTAAATTAGTTTGCCATCTGCTACCAATTCCTGACCCCTTTTCTTGTACTGGTCCAGGAGGTGTTGCAGCAACTCCTCCATCTTGTCAAGAGTTGTTCCTTTTGTAACAGGAGAGTAAGCCTATAGGATTAGCAATATCCCAATGCACAGCAGACTGGGCAGTGATGTGATTTCCGGCTGCGTCTATTATCTTCTTACGCTCCCGGTTGGGGGAGGGGGCATTCCCATACCCAGAGATTAATCATATTTCCAGGTCGTGTGCACAACTAGAGAGTCTGATGACAGTTGACCCCCAATGTTGGGAACGTCTGAAGGAGAAGCTTTATATTATTTTTTTGTCTACCCTAGGTGTGATGACTTGCGCCTTGACCGTCTCCTTTATGTCAGAGGACGGCTTGACCATCCCCTTTAGCATGGCCAAATATTGCATGGCCCTGTAGCTGCTGGAGAATGTCTCGATGAGGCAGTCGTCCTCCTCTGGTTGTTCGTGCATTTCCACCTTGTGGAATGCAGATGCCCTTTGTAATACCTCATGGTATGCAGTGGTGTAGTCTGGCTGGGAAGACTTGGCTGGATAGAGATCAGGGTCAGTAGCTGCTGGGGGCTTATCATAATCATCCCATGAGTTGTTGTGGATAATATGGTGTATCGTAGACCTTGGGCTATCACTCCCAAACCCTGAAGGTGAACCCTGAGGAGATTCTGGTGAAGGGTCTACTGGTAGTGGTAGGGAGGGTGGGCGGGCATGTACGATAGGAAGGCAAAGGAGGAGGAAGTAATCGAGGCAAAGGAGGTAGCAGAGAGGTGCCTTTGTCATGGCACAGATCCTTCTTCGGCATCAACTCAGAGGGTGGATGCAAGGCCTCCTCAAAAGATAGGTACCTCTTGGGAGGAGCAGGGTCCTTTGCAGAGAATGTTGGCTTCAATAGAATCCATCTGGACTCAGGATGAATGTGGAAGCACTGCTGCATGGCATTTAGCTCGTCTTGGAGGCCCTAGAGGATGGGTTGATTTTGATCCTCAAGTGGCAGAGAAAGTCATGGATGCCGTTTTTTTCCAGAGAAGAATATGTACGTTGGCTTGTTGGCACCAAACCCAATTTAGGCTCAAAAGGCCTGGACTGTGAGGCTGTCTTCACAGGTGGAGCCAAAGAGCTGCTCGAAGTTCAATGATATAGCTTGGAAGCAAACTGACGCAAAAGATGGGGAGGCATCGAGTTTGACTCATCAGTTCAGTCTTGACAATGACCTTGTGCCAACAGCGGACTGGAGGTCTCATGAAAGACCTGAGAGTTAGCTGCTTGACCTTCTTGAAGCTATGCTCGTTTGAGTGGTGGGAGGCGGTAGGTCAGTGCTGACTGTGGCTGTTTTCGGAGCTGGACGCTGTGCAGGTGGAGGCTCACCTGCTTAGCCATGTGAGCCGGAATCCTCCCCTATATCCAATACCTGAGCCTCTGCCCTGGAAGCCTCTGGCTGCTTCTCACCCTTTGTGCACTGTTCTCTAAACAGGTCTGGAGTATTGTCTGCTTCGTGATGAACTTCTGAAGGTATTGGAGGGTTTTCTTGTTCCAGAAGGCGACACACACCGCGCAGGATGACTCCTGGTGGTCTGGGGAAAGCAGAGGTACACACATCTGATGGAGGTCTGTCCTAGGTTATTTCACTTGACACTTAGAGCAGTAGCGAAATTCTTTCCATCATGGGTACATTCTAAGGTGTCGAGGAATCGATGGAGCCCCAGAGGGGCTAGACTCTGTACAGGGAGTCGGAGTTGTGCAACCAGGGAAGCAACAGTGAGATACACTGTTAATTTGTCTAATGAGTTAGAAGGATCCAAGAGGGCACGGGGATAACACCATGGGGCGTTAAACCGGAGCTTTAAGGCACACATAGGAATCCAATGGCGGCGAAAAATATTACAACAATGGAGTAGATCCCATGCACATTGCCAGTAATAGATGGAGACACTACCTTGAGACTCAAAAGACTTCTTTGAAGAAAAACAATTTGCCCAACCCTATATGGCAGGAGTATGCACAGAATTGTTTTTTGCAGCTACACATTCCATAAACACTTACTGCCCCCAGCAATAGCTCTTAAGGTGGTCCCACAACTATCTGTGGCTCAGCCCAGCCAGTGAGACATCGGCCTATATACTGCACTGGTTGGTCCATTTGAGTCAGCTCCATTTATTTGGTCTACGCCTGGCGTGTTGGGGAGAGGAACTGAAGAACTAAAGGGGGCCACAACACGTTGATAAACCATGTATCTCTTGCAAATGTGCCATGAACAGCAGAAATGGATGAGGGAAGATTGTGAGGAATCTGCAGTAAATTAGAGTATTGTCAGAAATATCATTACCAAAGGAAAGTAATTTTTTCTAATGGATATTTCTTCTATGAGATTCCTCACCTTGGAAAGAAGTACAATATATAGGCCCCTAACAAAGTATTTATCACTCCATGACGGAGCCCCCTAACAATTTTGTAAGGCAAATGCATACAGAGAAGGCCAACCACGAGGACACCTCTGATGAGAGCAGAAGAATCTACCTTGGTTCTCACTGTAGGATAAACACAAATATTGGCTGAAAGGCTTTTTTTAGCCAAAGCAAAACTAATCTTAATGCAAACAGTGACCCAACATGAAATAGTACATTTGGTCACAACTTTGCTCTTCTTGGATCCAGTGAAACTAATGAAGTGCTGATCACCTACCTGCTATGACAAACATTAGGAGACAGCTTGACTAGGGTCCAGAGTGTGCAGATGCCCATTCTACCTGAAGGGATGAGATGGTCAGAAAGAAAGATGGGAGGGGGATAGACTAGCGCCTGTGGAAGGCAGAAAAAACATAGTAGACAAGATCAACCAGTGTGGAGAACCAATTTACAAATGTGGAAAACAGTAAACACTAGGAGGACGATAAGGCAGCAAATCGGAGTCTCTGGGTGGTGATCACCAAGCGGAAGACTGTCTTTAAAGCCAAGAGGTGGATTGTGCAACAGTATACCTGTATGAATGGTGACGCCATGAGAAAATTCATTACTTAACTTAAATCTCATTATAGAACAGCAAAAGGCATGGGTGGAATCTTATATAATACACTTCCAAAAAATGATGCACCACTGGAAGCAAACTGAACAAAGAGGGCTGGTTAAGAAGATACAGAAAAAGCATTCAAATAGCAGACAAGATAAACCACTAACCCCTGCTCAACAAGGTAAAGTGCAAAATGTAATACATGAGATATACAACCTATAAAGGATTTAGGCCTGCAGCTTGCCACCAAAAAACAACTTGCTTCAGAGGCTGAAATGACATCTACTGCATTAGGAGGTAGGCTGACGGCCTCTAACTGGACCTGCTCAATTTCCAGGAATGTTCAACACCCTTCTGTGAACGCAGATCGTTACTGTATGGTACAGGGAACTTGGTGAGTTTCAACAGATCAGCACACCAAACTCTTCATGCCCAACCCAGGCCAATGAAGATCAGCTGACCAACATCTTCCAAGACCTTCTGCAGAGCTCTTAAAATAAGTGGAAATACAGCAAATACACAAAGCAGTCCCTTGACCAGGTTAGATGGAAGCAGCCAAACAGGGAACTGAGTGATGGAAAGTGCAGAGCACAGAACAGAGGGAATTTCAGGTTTAGGGCTGTGGCAAAAAAAGTATACTGCAGGAAGTCTCGCTGGAAGAAGAGATGTGTCAAATTGATGTCAAACTCCCAATCATGGTAATACAGAGACATGAAATTGAAGGCATCCATCACCACATTAGGAGTACCTGCCAGATCAGATACAATTTGGAAAAAATAGTGTGCCAGAACCCACTGCCAATCATGTAGGCACTATGGCCAGTGCTGAGTAATTCGGAACTGGGAAACCAGGTTAGAGTCCCTCCGCCGGCTCAACTTCCCGTGATTCTGGAAAAATCACTTAATCTCCCCGTGCCGTAAATAAAAGTAACCTTGTGTAAGGTAACTGGTACTCGTGTAAAGTGCTCCAATACTTCAGGCTGAGTTTCTGCTATATAAAACTGCAAAAATAAATAGAAAAAACATAAGATCCAGGATGCCATTATGTTGAGAAAGGGTCGGCAATAGAGAACCGACTCGTGCATCTATAAGTGGAAGGGAGAAATGCCTTCAGAGCTAGGCAACTATCCTTCAACTCCTGCACATTTATATGCATGTATTGTTCCTACTCAGAGAAGACACCTACACAGAAAGCACTATGGGGGAAGAAGCACAGGTAGTTGTAAGTCCAAATAGAAGAACCACAAATCAGTATTCTGGGACCACACTGTGAAATGGACATATCGGTTATGAGCAGGGAAGAGCACCAAAGAGAAACAGGAATTGTAGAGATAAAGAGAAACTGTAGGAAATCTGCCTTTTCCTTTTGTTGGACCCAGTATTGTTGTTGGCTTTAAAACTCAGAGCACTTTACCCATACTGACCAAGAGAAAAAGTGTCTGTGCTCCCCCTTTAGATATGGCTGAATTGGCGGATTCGTAATCAGCACAATTAACTTGCCTATAAGTAACATAACGTGTATTTGTAAAGCGCACGTTCACCCCAACGAGGTCTCTTGGCGCTGAATAACTGATGTTTATTGTTACCCAACTCAATGGTACTCATTTTATCGACCTCAGATTGATAAAAGGCTGAGTGGACCTGCCGGGATTTGTACCCGTGACCATGAGGTCGAACACATGGGGACACTAGTCCACTGAGCCACCAGACACTAAGTGCTAGTATATGTTGTAGAAGGTGCACATAGGGCATGGAAGTTAAAAAGCCAGTAGTGGACTACAGTGCCCATTGTGAAATCTAATATAGTGTCAAAGCAAACATGGCTTCAGGACTACCCTGTGTAGCTTGAATGTTATAGTGTGACCTGTTAAAATAACCATTTTTAACAGGTAAAATCTATTTTATATATTACTAAGTCACTCCTATGTGAATCTTGTAGCGCAAAGTACAGGGAATGGTATTCAAATGTGGGCGATGTACACAATGAATATTATCATAATCCCTACAGTGACACGGCCCTAAAAGCTATTTTCACTCTGGCAGACCCAGCTGCCCTATGCAAAGTCAGATAACAGTTTAAAATACTGCTTGAAAGTCTATTGAGTCACATGTAACAACTGGGGCACACTTTAAAGAGGGAGAACAGGACGCTTAGACAATTTTCGTAGATCTCCTTTCTGGTTTCTGAAGGACACCACCTCTATGCTACCATATGTCTGTTTCAGGGATAGCTGTAGGAGGAGTTCCTGGTTCAAACTGGATTTTAGAGTTAGATGTGGGAAGATACTAGGATTACCGAAGTATACTCTTCCCACATCCCCCCACCCCCAGAGCCCAAGTTGGAATAGGCCAAATATTTGCCCAATCTAGAAAAGGTCCCGACACATGGCATTTTGTGACCTTTTGCAGTAAGGCAAACAGGAACTACTGCAAAAGTAGGAAGTTCAGGGCATGGGAACTTATACCCCAGTGGTCAGGGCATGCATTGGAGTAATTCCCACCAACTATCTGGTGCATGGCATAAATGTGACACCACCAGACACCCTCTTCAGAACATTTTCTGGGCTTGCAAAAGAAGAAACTGAACTTGCTGTCAGTGATCTGAGAAGAGCCCTGAAGGACTGGCCATGCTCACTCTTATACTGAAGACACAGACAGAGCCTCCAAGGGCTAGCTGGATGGCCTCCTGTGTGGCTACAGGGGGGGATCACAAGCTTCAAGGTTCCTTTTCCTTTAATACCCAGCTTATCTGTGGTAATTTGCTATTGGAATCTGCCTGACACCCTCAGAGTCTCTATGTACCTCCCCTGGGGTACTAGGGGCCATAGAAGTGTATCCCCAGGGTGAATGGGCCATAAAGGACTTGGGGTCAGATTTATATGTTGGCGGTATGTATACTCCATTTCAGTGGCGACAGAGTATACAGACCGCTAACATAATGGTCGTCCCACCCTACTTAATGGCGGATGGACCATAGGTTTGGCTACGGTGGTGACTACTCCGTCACTGCCATAGACAGACCTCTCAGATGGCCCAAGGGCGTAATGGCCATCGGAGGAATGGCTACATGTCCATCCGCCTAATTTAGATGCGTAGACATTTTTATTTTATTACTGTTCGTCACCAGCAGGCAAACCTGGACAGTGACATGTAAATAAAGCCCACCCCCGTCCCCCTCCATTGACAGGAACCTCTGAGAGGGCAGTTCCTGCCAATGCTTTCTAAATGACCACCAGCATGTCGGTCATTTCTAAATCTGGTAGGAAATCCCTCCACCAAGGGGGCGGAGTAATCGACTCATTCCCCCTGGCGGCAAAAATGGCAGTCCATCATTATATAAATCTGCCACTAAGTCAGAAGGCAAAATCCTTCATCAGGATGAACCTGGTTGGTGTGTCCGACTCATGCTCAACTGCAGTCGGCCTTAAATTACGCCCACGTAATGGTTATAACAACCACTGACTATCACTGGGGCTTTGCGCTTACTGGTGCTATTTCTACTTCATTTACAAACATATCTTCGGTAGCCCTCGTTGGACATTTGTCATTTTGGACTCATTATATTTAGAAATGTTTTCTCTATTTTTCTAATTTGGTTTGTGATTTTTATTGCTTTGATTTTTTACTTTATTAATGTTTTGATACTGCATAAATACTTTACATATTACCCTAAGTTAGTCCCATCTGCTCTGTGCCATAGCTTCCAGGGTGTTGAGCTCAGGTTCATTTAGTGTTGGTTAGATTTTTGTATCTTGTAGAACGCGGCTGTCATTTTACTAGTTTCAGAGGGCATGCTAAGAGGCTAGGTGTGCTCTAGTTTTTCTATATTGTCTTCTGATGGGCTTGCTCACAGTGCCTATGCTCTAAATTAATCAGGCAGCAGTGTGTATTGATGCAGAGGACGCGTCGAAGGCATGTGAAAATCAAGCTTGTCTGCACCATTCATGCCTGGATAAAGTCTAGTGCCAGCCATGCTACTTTTATTATTACATGGGTGCAGGCTATAAGATATACAAGGCAAACATTTATTGAAAATTAGCAGGGGAGTAAAGGGTCTTCATAGCTTTGACTGTGCCGAACAAGTTAATTATCTTCGGTAAGGCTTTTTCTGGTAGAGACTATCTAACCACAGATTTCTTACCATGTGAATTTCCCCCAGGCACCAGACTGGATCAGTAGAATTTTGATAGCAATTCCCTAGTTAATCAGTAGGTGGCGTAATGGGGCTCTGCATTGGATCAGTAACGCCCTGCATCTGACATGAAGGCTACTATATCTGCGCCACCTACATGTGCTGACAGCAGTTAGTTTCTGATCTCGGTCTACACTGCGGGACGCAGAGCACACTGAAATAGGCCAGGGTGCATATCTCTAGATTAATAACTTATTAATGGATTGTAGGAGTTTTTTTTCACAGAACGGGAAGAAGGGTGGGTCCCGAGGATACTGCAGTTAGATAGACCCTATAGAAGAAAAGGCATTACGGAAGGCAAGTAACTTGTTCTTTGGAAAAACACTTCTAACCACAGATTCCTCACCTTGCGAATAGACATCAAAGCAGTACATTACTGGATGGTGGGTCTGTGGAAAGGGTAAGACCAGGAAATCCGGCAGGACAGAGCAGGAGAAGTGCCCATTGCCCTGGATCTGGCAGTCCAGACAATAGTGCATTGTGAATGTGTGGAGGAAAGACATTTAGCAGCCTGGCAGACGTCCAAGACTGGCACACAGTGCGCCAGTGAAGAGGTAGCAGCCTTTATCCTGGTGAAATGAGTGCGCAAGCCTTCTGGGGGCAATATTTTTGATTAGCCCATTGCTAGCGAATCAAAGGAGGTGGATCAGAAGACATCAGCTGTCACTGTTCAATCTCTACGCATGGAGGCACAGGGTGCTCAGGTTTAGATGCAGGACTCCGCTGCGGCAGGAAGTCTTTCCGGAGGGGCAACCAGATTAGAGGACAAATGCTCATGGCCAAAAGTTTCGGGTATCGCACTCTCCTTGTCCAGTCCAGAGCCACTAGAACGATGTGGGATCGGTCCTTCTTTGTCTTTTTAAGTACTCTGGGTAGGAGGAGTAGGGCTGGAAAGACATCCAAGAGTCCTGAGCCCCAGTTCAGACGAAAGGCATCTCCGGGTGGGGAGGGGGAATCTGCCTTGGAAACACAAACATGCAAAATCTTAAGACACTGCACATACACTGCGGTGGTGAACAGATTGAGCCAGGGTTCTCCCCATTACTGGAAGATGTCCTGCACCACCTCAGCTAGGCATACTACAGGCAAAGAACAGTTGAGTTCATGTGAACTGGCATTTTAAGATCCAGCCAGTCGCTGGGCAATCTGGAAAATGCCCTGAACTTTCAGCCACTTTCAGAAACGTAGAGGCACCTTGCACAGAACATAATACCCCACTCAGTCATGTTTGTTGCAATACCACAAGGCAGTTGTGATGTCTCTGAGAATATGCACCCATTCCCCCTTGATGGATGGGAGGAATGCCTAAGTGCCAATGAAATTGCTAACAACTTCAGCAGGTGGAAGCGAGTTTACACTGGTGACCAGAGCCCTTTTATCTCCATCCCTCCAAAATGACATCCGTAACACAGCAGCAATGCATTAGTAACCAAGGTGAGTTCTGGATGGGGTAGAGATAGGGGTCTGCCGCCAGTCCAACTGCAGTTGAGCAGCCACCAATGCAGGTCCTCTGCAGTCTCCTTTGACACCTGCATAGACTGACAGGGCCTCCTTGGTGTTGACCCCACTGAAGTTTCAGATTCCACTGTAGAGCCTACCTTCAGTAGCTAGTCGTCGAGGTATGGGAAGACTGTATTCCCAACCTCAACAGAAGGGCTGCAACCACTGCCATCATCTTAATGACCACCCCAGGTGCACTGCTAAGGATGCTGAATTTTGGCTCCTTATATGAACTATTCAACTGAATTGCCTCTGCTGCCTTGTGCTCTCCAATCAGGAGCGTACAAACTTCCTTCGAAGAAAGACATGAAACACATGAATGTCACCCTCCGGGGGCATTAACTAGGCTATTGGTGTTTTGGAGATCCAAATAACAGTCAAGCATCCATACTGTAAGCAGGAAACAATCAGCCTCTAAAACACCCTCCCCATGTACCTAAAGCCCTTATAGGCATATCTGGAGTATCTGCACCCAAGACTACTTGACCTTGAAATTGAATTCAAGAATTCTTCCTTCTGAGCAAATCTGTCTACTAAGGAGCTACTCATCAAGGGACTGGCCCTAAAAAAGAGGCCTACACCTTTTCCCCGGCCCGCTAAATACTGCCTTCCGATATGTAGGGCTGAGAGGGTGCCAAGGGCTGCATCAAATCTGGTGCTGGAGATGAAGCCCACCAAAAGGCATTAAACTGAGATAAATCAATAAAGTGGGGTCTGAAACTCCAGTTTGAACTTCTTATGAACTGGAATTGGCTCCAAAAAGCACACCAATGAAGAGAATGGCATCAGGGAACAGTACAATGACTCTTGGAATGGTCCCCGAAACAGCACCCCTTTTTTGGAGGAAGAGGAGGATTTCTACTTCTGATTGTATTGCTTATGTTTTTTTGCACAATGGTCCCCTTGTAGGATCAACTCTGTCAGGGGACTTACCTAGCAGAGGACAGGTAAAGGTTCAAATAAAGGCAATTTGACTTCCTGCACCATGTTGATTTTCAAACGCATGGATGTACATGAATGACAAGCATGAAAACTGTGGTTCGGCACCAGGCAACACAGGCAGATGTCGACAGGGTTTGACAACCAAGACCTTAGAAGAGCACATCTGACCCAGTCTGCTGTAAAGTACAGGAAAAAATGCTTGCATCTTGTTAAAGAATCTTATTCTTTGCCCTTCCAAACTTCTTGTTGGAGGATACTTGTATTTGATGAGTCTCCCACTAGTGAGATTATGAAGTATGCTTATCTGTCTGCTTCAACACCCTTCGTTTCTACAGATGAACACAGACATAGAAAGCACAAAACACTGCACTATAGATATTCAGGGTGTCTATTTTTCATCATGTGGCTAGGTACTGGTTGGTGCAGAGCTCATCTTGGCATAAAACTAAGCATATTGCTTGAGTGTGAATTTAATAATGACTAACATACAATTCTGCAACACTCTTGGCATGCTTGCATTCTATAAAGTATATAAATCTGCATCTTGGCGTAATGTTTTCATTGGAAAGAGAATGAGGAAGTGGACTAATATTTCATTTTGTTATTGTCAACTTTAGTTTGATTTTGACAGATTTTCAAATATGAACACGGGGACAAATTAAATTACTTGCAATGATAAAACCATGTTTAACTAACCTAATTGATGACGATTCTTTAAATATTCTCAACAGATACTTTTTATGAATGCGTTATTTTTCTAGCTTTCTCCTGATGCAGGCATTCGAGTTACTGTATTCTGATAAGAACAGACGCAATAAACATCAATTTTGCAGATAAGACATTTTCTTCGAACATCTTCAGGGGCCCAAAAGGTGCTATCCTGTATTTGTTATTTTTTTTTTTTTATCAGGGGAGAATGTACAACAGCAATATATTTGCTAGTAGCAAAGCAATGCAGGAGATGTGAGGCATACAAGGAGAAAAATTATTTTTGTGCTGCATGCTTCAGTTGTATTAATTGGGCAAATATGTGTGATCAGTAAAATTAAGAACCTCATTGACTGTTATTGATGTCAACCATTCAAACATATGATGTTGCAAACTGAAGTCTGGTGTACAATCGTAGCGGAGAAACTGCACTGGAATACAAACGCATATAAACTGCAGTAGTTTAGGCTCTACTTTCAACTTTCTCCCGCCCAGTGACTTATGGTAAAAACATACATTTAAATTGGTGACATTACTGTAAGGAGTTTGGCACTATGGATTGGTGTCAAATTTTGTGTTATTCCTTCCTCCCATCGATTGTAAAAGTAATATTTAAGTCAATGGGAAAACAACACCTAACTAAACTACCCAAAAAATGTGTGGGAGATACTCAGTTTATGTATTAACTCAGATTTGTATCAGTTGTTCAGAATTTTACTGCTTTCCCTGGTATTCAAAATATAATTTATTTTGTAACAAACAAAAAAGTGAGGCATGCCTACGTTGTAGATCATGGGCAGTACAAGCTTCAGTGACGAACTGACTGAAATTCAGTGTCTTTACATTCTGATGAGCAACAGCAATGGCTAGATACATGGCTTCAATTGAAGAGCAAAAGTTACAGATGCAGCATTTTACAAATTTCCATTTCAATGAATTTTTTATATTATTGTGTATTTTAGTAAATATTGGACACAACTTTATGACACAAAATAACAAAATGTTACCAACATTGTAACACCAGTTCTACCACATGGTTACTGTCAATAAAGGACAAGTTAGTTAACTTCGGTAATGCCTTATCTGGTAGAGATCCTCTCGCTGCAAATTCCTCAACTTAGAATTATCCCTAGGCGTCAACCTGGATATGTAAAGTTTTCGTGAGCAGTACCACTGCACACTAGTACAGTGGCGTCGACCGGCTCTGTGTGGCGTAGTTGACGGACGGTGCCGGAAGATCCATGCACACCGTGCCTATATAGGCACCACCCCAGCGCGCTGATGTCAGTTACTTTTTACGACTTTCCACACCTGGGGCGCCGAGCCACGAAGAAAAGCGACAACTGGTGGGGAAAACTAGGGCCCTGAAAGGGGAAAACCCTGTCCCTAGTAATCATTTTTCAGAGCAGGGAGGATGGGTGAATCAGTAAGGAATCTGCGGCTAGATAAAGTTTCTACCAGATAAGGCATTACCTAAGGTAACTAACTTGTCCATCTGATAAAGATTTTTAGCCGCAGATTCCTTACCTTAGAATAGATACCCAAGGAATATCTCCCGGGAGAGGAGTCTACGAAAAAATTTCAAACCAAGAAGTCCTA
Organism: Triturus cristatus; assembly: GCF_964204655.1. Lineage (NCBI taxonomy): Eukaryota > Metazoa > Chordata > Amphibia > Caudata > Salamandridae > Triturus > Triturus cristatus. The sequence goes on along the minus strand of NC_140594.1, from coordinate 848,895,615 downwards.
CAGGACAGTAAGGGCAAAGTGTCCACCCCACCAGACATGACACTTCAGGCAGTAGTGTTTAGTGAACGTGTGCAAGAAAGCCCATGTTGCTGTCTAGTAGATGTCCAGGACTCCGCGTGCTAACGCAGTGGTCGCAGCCGTGCCTCAGCTGGAATGAGCAAACAAACCCTCAGGGGGTTGCTTCATGACCAGTGTGTAGCAATTTTTAATGCAGAGCACGATCCTTTGGGAGATGGTCCATTTCTGCACCGCCTCTCTCTTCTGCGCTCCAACATACCCCCATGAAGATTTTGTTGTCCACCCGAAACTCTTTGGTGTAGTCACAGTAGAATGACAATGCTCGTTTTCGGTCCGGACGGTGAAGCCGCTTCTCTTCCTTAGAGGGATGTGGCAAAGCATAAAAAGGAGGCAGAGTGGGGAACTGGCCTATATGAAAGGGAGGGACCACTTTTGGTAGAAAGAAAGATATAGTTCGGAGAACCAGCTTGTCTGGGTAGATGTTCAGGTATGGAGGCTTAGATGACAAAGCCTGAAGCTCATTGACCCTCCAGGAAGATGTTATTGCAACCAGGAATGCAGTTTTGATGGTAAGGAGCCTGAGAGAACAGTTGTGAAAAGGCTTAAAGGGAGCGTACATCAAGAACGCCAGGACAGGAATAAGGCCCCACTGAGGCATGATAATGGGAGAGGGGGAAAAGATATGTTGCAAACCCTACAAGAACCTATGTTCAATAGGGGACTGGAAAAAGGATGGCTGTTCAGGCAACCACAGAAAGTCTCAGATAGCAGAAAGTAAACCCTTTAAGGTGCTGAGAGCAGAGCCTTGCTGGGCAAGGGAAAGAATAAAAAGGAGAACCTGAGAAAAGGAAGCAGAAAGGGGGTCAACCTGCTTTTCTGCACACCATGCCACAAACTTGCCCCAATGGCAGGTGTATACCGTTTTGGTAGAGGGATGCCTCGCTACCAGAATAGCATTGTAGATTTTGGCAGAAGGGCGAAGGCAGTCAACTCTCTCAGCTCAATTTCCACGCAAGAAGGAAGAGTGTTGACAGGTTCAGGTGGAGAACCCTCCCCTGCTGCTGCGATAGAAGATCCTCCCGAAGGGGCAGCCTGATCGGAGGACTAGAGGCCAAGTTCAACCACTTGGGATACCAACCTCTCAGAGCCCACGCCAGCGCTACAAGGATGACTTGGGCCCGGCCGTTCCTGTTCTTCTTGAGAACTCTGGGCAGGAGTGGTATGGGCGGAAAGGCATACGGGAGGCCTGAGCTCCACCCAAGACGAAAAAATACTCAGAGCGAAATCTGCCTTGGAAACTCCAGCACGCCAACGTGCGGACACTGCAAGTTCTCAGCAGTGTTGAACAGATCTAACCAAGGTCCTCCCCCATCTCTGAAGAGACCTTGCACCACCTCCAGATGGAGATGCAATTCTTGAGCCGCTAGGCATCGATGGCCGAGTTTGTCCACGTTGGCATTCAAAGAGCCTGCCAGATATTGAACCATTAGGAAATTGTCCTGACATTCCAGCCATGTCCAGAGATGCAAAGTCTCTTTACACAAGGTCTACAACCCCACCTGCATGGTTTGTTACAATACCACATGGCAGTGGTGTTGTCCATGAACACTTGAACCAACCTTCCCTTGATGGAGGGTAGAAAGGCTTTCAACAATGCAAACCAAATCACTCCCAACCAAAAGGTTGATGCGAGCAGAGATTCCACCGGAGACAAGAGTCCTCTGATCTTCACCTCTCCCAGATGGCCACCCCAACCCAGGAGTAACACATCTCTCACCACTGTGAGCTCCGGAAGGGGAAAGGGAGAGGGGTCTGCCATCTACCCAGTCGCGGATCGTCATCCATCACTGCAGATCATTTGCAGTTCCCTTGGATTTCTAGACCATGTCAGAGAGATTCCCCTGATGCTGCGCCCACTGGAACTTCAGGTCCCACTGCAAAGCCTTCATATGCTGTTACCAGCAAGATGCAAAAGGCCATAATGCCAGGGCAGACAAGACCTGAGCGAGGGTGAGCATTTCAAATTTCTTCTTCATGAGGAGAAAACTGAGAAGGTGCAGGTCTAGTATAGGACAAAGGCCTCCCTCCGCCCTTCTTAAGCACCATAAAGTAACAGAAATAACAACCACAACCTACTTCTGGTGTCAGCACCTTCTTGATGGCTTCCTTGGCCAAGAGAGCAGTGACTTCCTGCCGGAGCAAAGAAAGATGGTCCTCCATCATCCTGTCACAAGCAGGTGGCATGGGTGGAGGAGTATTCTCAAAGGGGGGGGGGGGGGGGGGGGGAGTAGCTCCTCCGGGCAATCTGTAGAACACATTGGTCTTATTTAATAGACCGCCAGTGGTGCAGGTGATGGCAGATCCTGCCGCCCACTAAATGTCCATGATGGAAAAAGGACAAATTAAAGTGGTTTTTGTGAGAAAGAGTCATCTTTCTTGCATGGTATGCCCCCACTTTTTGCTGAACTGCTGAATGTACTTTGACCGAGTGTGCCCTGGGCTCCTGTCAATCAGGTGCCCAGGGCCTATGTTCCTTCCCTAAAAACCTCAAACCCAAATTGGCAAACCCTGGCCACATGTCAGCCCCTGGTAGATGGTACCCTAGGTACCCAGGGCCTTGTGACCAGGGAAGGCCTCTAAAGGCTGCAGCACTCATTGTGCCACCCTTAGAGGCCCTGTACCCTAACACACACACACTGCCCTGGCAGGCTGAGTATATGGGTACAAGACAAAACAAAGAGTCGACATGGCACACATCCCTGTGTGCCATGCCCACCACCTACACTGCCCTGGCATACATTAGCCACCCCTCTAGCTGGGTGCCCTATGCCAGTGGTGTGGGCACAGGAGCATGAGCCCTGTGCCCCTACAGTACCCAGGTCCATTCCTGGGCACTAAGTGCAGTGCTGCCATTAAGAGTACATGGTGCTGAGAGCTCGTCTAACACGAACTCCACAGCACCATAATGGCAACACTGAATACTGAGAAGTTTGGTATCACACTTCTCAGCACATTAAACCCGCGCTGATGCCAGTGTGGGATTTAATGTACCAAGCACCCCAGAGGGCATCTTAGAGATGCCCCCTGAAACCTAATCTATAATCCACGTCTGGTCTGGGAGGCTGCCTAGGCTGCCACACAGCAGACATGTTGCTGGACCCCTGGGTAGGAGAGCCCCCCCTCTCCTGGGCCTGTAACAAAGCACATCCTGGGCGAGGTGCTAGGTCTCCTCCACCAGGATGGACAGGGGGAAGCTTCAAAGGCATGCCGCCTCTGGGAGCTTCCCCAGGCCACTGGCTGCCCCCACTCTGGTGGGAAGCCTGGCCGGAAACCCCAAATAAGGACAGGCGACGTGCCAGCCTGCCAACCCCACCCCTCAGGTGGGGGAGGCGAGGTGAAGCACATCTCCGGGCGCTCGCCATCTTGAAGATGGGAGGCCCTGCCCAATCAGGATTAGGCCACTGCCCCCCTCCCACAGGAGAGTGGCAGGCTAGGGGGGGTGTACCCACCCCAGGACAGAGACCCATTGGTCCCTGCCCTTAACCTTCCTGTAATGTCCCTAAATGTAGTATTTAGGGGCACCCTGAACCTTCCTTCCTTAGATTCAAGATTCCAAAAAACTAAGAAGAGCAAGAAGAAAGAAGACCTGCCGTGCAGCTGCTAAGAAGAGGAAGACACCAACTGCTTTGGCCCCAGCCCTACCGGCCCGTCGATCCTCGAACCTGCTCCTGCTACAACCCGGCACCTCTTGTGGCCAGCAACCTCACAAAACCCGGAGGACCTGGCTACCTTTTGGCTCTAAGCACCTGGGACTCCCATGAGCAGAGGTTCTGCTCAAAACCAGCTTCCAATCCCTGGCATCAGCCCGGAACCTCGAACCCTGCACACTCTCCACCCGCCAAGCCTGGCCTGTGCCGGAGTGAACAAAGACCCCGAGGACGTCCCCCCGGCGACTGTGACCCTGAATCCGGCACCCAAGGACTCACCGCGACGCTCCAGACGACGCCTGCAGCCTCAGAACCAGGTACCCCCCCCAACCGCGATCAACAGAGGATTAGATTTCCCGACACCAAAAGTCACCCCTGCTCCCGGCGCCCTGCGGCCCCCTATGCCCAACTCCTGGGTACCTACCTATCCTCCAACTAACCTCTCGAAGTGGTGGTGGCACCTGAAGAATCTTCGTCCCCGAGCTTGCAGCCTTTGTTCAACCAGGAGCTTTCCCATTGAAATCCAATGAGCGCCCGAAGGCTCAAAAGCACCCTGCACCCAGCCGCCCGAGTGGCCCTGGCAGTGTGACCTCTACACCTATCTACTTCCCTATTTGCCCTGAGCAAGTGACCAGGAGCCCAGCTCCCACAGCCACGTGGCCTGCTAGTCAGCAGCCACCAAGCAAGGCCCCCCTGCCTCCCATAGGATAACATTGGGCCTAACTCACTCTGCACCCGGCTGCCCCTGTGCCGCTGAGGGTGTAACAACTGTACCTACCCGACCTTGGGAGACCCCCGAGTCTGTGCCCAGAACCTTAACTCTGCCAGTCGAGTACTTACCCGAAAGCCGATACCCTATAGAGGAAAATTGGGTTAACATTGAAGAAACTTCAGAAGAAACCAGTCAAAGTGTGGAGTTTCTAAAACCTAAAATATTCACCAAAAATCAACAGAGTAACAAAAACACTCACCTATTAGGTGAGATCCCAGTGCTGGATCTTGGTGTCCAGCACTGACCCTGAAAAATATTCACAACCGTACTTACCAGTAACCCAATTTTCTTCCATAGGAAACCATTGACTGTTTTTCTGTGAAATTTCTTCTAAGTGTCGATTTTTGCAAACTTCAAATATTCTTTAAAAATCGTACCAACTGTGAAAAAGTAACTACTTACCTGTTTTAGATAAAGGTCCCAGTACTGAGTCTAGGAGCCCAGTACTAGATTACAAAAGTAACGAGAACCTACTTTACCTGCAACTTGAATTTTCTCCCATAGGGAATCATTGACTGTTTTCTATGAAATGTCATGTTTAGGTCTCGCCTGAGCCAGCGCTTTAGCGCTGCTCTGGCGAGAGTTTTAGTGAATGGGGGATTTGGAAGTGCAAACTAGTGCTTTCAGGCCTCCAAATACAGTGCATGTGCGCCGGGCGCGAGCACCATTTGGCAGCCTGGGTGATCATTTCGCGGCCACTTTGATGTTCTCAGTGAGCCGCGCGGCCACTGAGAACATCAAAGCGGCCGCGAAAGTGCTCACCATTTGCCAGCCTGCGTGCCTCTCTCCCCTACCCCCTCCCTTATCCCACATCCCGCTTGTTGTTGTTTTGCCCGGGGTATGGCCTGACAGACAACTGCTCTGGTCACCAGATGCCGATGCAGGCCACGCCACATCAGCGTGGTCAGCACTTGTGTAGCTGAGAAACAAGCGTCCCAATGCCCTATCCTTCATCTCGGCACCCAGCACAGCGTAGGTCTTGGCACAGCGCACTAATAGACGAGGCCTGTCGTTGACTGGCGCATTGTTTTTCCAAGCGGCCCTCTTTTAACTTCCGAATCTGAAGTCTTCTGTTAATACCGCCAACCCACAGCCCCCCCACTGGAAGTTTCATATCTCTGCGCAGTATTTCCAAGCAGTGAATACGAGCTGCTGAGACAGATAGAACAGGCCTGGGACTTTTTGTAAACAGACCTGCCTATCGGGTCTAAAGTTCACAGGATTCAAAGGGGCTTCCATTCCCTAGCTTAGAATTGAACAGACTGCCGCCTTTTGCTTCTTGTGTGTGTGTGTGTGTGGGGATACAGTGTTTACTTGATTCCCACCCGTCTTAGATTGATGCCAGCCGTACCACAGGGTAGTACAACTCAGAGTAGCAACATAAACTCGGCAACAGGCCTCTTCCTCGCGGAAGTAGTGTCAGCTCCATGTAAAGGCAAGCAGTCGGTCTATTTTCTTGGTAAGTTTAACTTTCAGACTGCATGCCTCCACTTTACCACAGCTATACAGTTACTTTTATTATTCCACTCTAACTGTTCCAGGAAAGTCGAAATGTATTTAGTGCGGCATGTCCAATCTATGACCATTTGACACCCCAGTTTTTAGTTTAGACTCGACCTCTTATGCTTCTAGTTGCTCAGCGAAATCAAGACTCTATATATTAAATAATATTTTCTATTTTTACCCCCAGTTCTGCCACGTACCATCACAAATTGTTAACCTTGGTACTAAGTGCAATTTTACCCCCAAGGATACTTGTGTTTTGTGGTGTACAGTTATATAAATTTCTGTTCGAGTCTCTCCTTATAGCACCTCTGTTTTTAGATCTGGCATTAGTCATGACTTTTAAAACAAGCATTGGCATAGCCAATAGGTCTCGCCTTTGGGACCTTACAAGTGTTTAGCCATGCAACACTTGATGTTGTTGCACCAAGGATATTGTGCTGGAAAACTAAACACTTATAAGGTCCCAAAGGCGAGACCTATTAGCTATGCCAATGCTTGTTTAAAATAGCAAAATATTGCCTAAAAATCACAACAGTAGCTTGTGAGAAAGTGCCATCTTTCTTGCATGGTATGCCCCCACTTTTTGCTAAATTGCTGAATGTACTTTGAGTGTACCCTGGGTTCCTGCCAATCAGGTGCCCAGGGCCTATGTTCCTTCCTTAAACCACACAAACTCCAAATTGGCAAACCCTAGCCACATGTCAGCCCCTGGTAAATGGTATCCTAGGTACCCAGGGCCTTGTGGCCAGGGAAGGCCTCTAAGGGCTGCAGCACTCATTGTGCCACCCTCAGAGGCCCTGTACCCTTACACACACACACTGCCTTGCAGGCTGAGTGTCTGGGTGCAGGACAAAACAAAGAGTCGACATGGCACACATCTCTGTGTGCCATGCCCATCACCTACACTGCCAAGGCATATGTCAGTCACCCCTCTGGCTGGGTGCCTTACGCCTATGGTGTGGGCACAGGAGCAGGAGCCCTGTGCCCCTACAGTACCCGGGTTCATTCCTGGGTACTGTAAGTGCAGTGCTGCCATTTAAGAGTACATGGTGCTGAGAGCTCGTCAAACACGAGCTCCACAGCACCATAATGGCAACATTGAAGACTGGGAAGTTTGGTATCAAACTTCTCAGCACATTAAACCCACACTGATGCCAGTGTGGGATTTAATGTACTAAGCACCCCAGAGGGCATCTTAGAGATGCCCCCTCACAGCTAACCTACAGTCCACGTCTGCTCTGAGGCTGCCCAGGCTGCCACACAGCAGACACGTTGCTGGACCCCTGGGTGGGAGAGCCCCTGCTCTCCCGGGCCTGCAACAATGCACATCCTGGGTGAGGTGAGAAATCTCCTCCCACAGGAAGAGCAAAGGGACGCTTCAAAGGCATACCGCCATTTGGAGTTTCCCCAGGCCACTGCAACCCCCCACTCTGGCGGGAAGCTTGGCCGGAAACCCCATACAAGGACAGGGGATGTGCCAGCCTGCCCACCCCACCCCTCAGGTGGGGGAGGCGAGGTGAAACACATCTCCGGGCTCTCGCCATCTTGAAGATGGGAGGCCCTACCCTATCAGGCTACTGCCCCCCTCCCACAGGAGAGAGGCAGGATAGGGGGTGTACCCACCCCAGGACAGGGACCCATTGGTCCCTGGCCTTCACCTACCTGTAACGCCCCTAAATTTAGTATTTAGGGGCACCCTGAACCTTCCTCCCTTAGATTCCAGACAGAAAACTACAAGAAGAGCAAGAAGAACAAGGACCTGCCCTGCAGCTGCTAAAAAGAGAAGAAGACACCAACTGCTTTGGCCCCAGCCCTACCGGCCTGTCGACTCTCGAACCTGCACCAGCGCGGCATCTCTCGTGGCCAGCAACCTCACCAACCCCGGAGGAACTGGCTACCTTTTGGCTCTAAGCCCCTGGGACTCCCATGAGTAGAGGCTCTACTCAGAAACCTATCTCTAACCCCTGGCAGCAGCCCGGAACCGCGAACCCAGCACACTCTGCACCAGCCAAGCCTGGCCAGTGCCGGAGTGAACAAAGACCCTGAGGACGACCCCACGGCGACTGTGACCCCGAGTCCGGCACCCAAGGACCCCCCTCGACATTCCAGAAGAAGCCTGCAGCCTCAGAACAGAGTGCCACCCCAACCGCGATCAACAAGAGGGTAAGATTCCGACATCAAAAGGCACCCCTGCACCCGGCGCCCTGCGGCCCCCTGTGCCCAATCCCGGGGTACCCACCTAACCTACAACTACCCAACTTACCTCTCGAAGTGGTGGTGGCATCTGAAGCATCCTCGTCCCCGAGCTTGCAGCCTTTTTCCAAACCGGAACATTCCCATTGACTTCCATTGAGCGCCCGAAGGCTCAAAAGCACCCTGCACCCAGCCGCCCGAGTGGCCCTGGCAGTGCACTCTCTACACTAACCTACGTCCCCACTTGCCCTGAGTAAGTGACCAGGAGCCCAGCTCCCACAGCCGCGTGGCTTGCCAGACAGCAGCCACCAACCAAGGCCCCCCTATCCCTCATAGGATAACATTGGGCCTAACTCTCTCTGCACCCGGCCGTCCTGAAACCGCTGAGGGTGAACCAACTGTACCTACCTGACACTGGGGGACCCCTGAGTCTATGCCCGGAATTTCAACTCTGCCAGTCGAGTACTTACCCTTAAACCGCTAACTTCATTTTCCTCATAGGGTAACATTGACTGGCTTTTTCTTGAAAAATCTTCTAAGTGTGAACTTTTCAAAACTGCAAATATTCACTAAAAATCAGCCAAGTGACAAAAACGAATTTACTCACCTGCTCCTAGGTGAGCTCCTAGTGCTGGATCTTGGTGCCCAGCCCTGACTCTGAAAAGTGTCCACAACTATACTTACCTCTAACCCATTTTTCTCCCATAGGAAACCATTGTCTGCTTTTCTGTGAAATTTCTTCTAAGTGTCTACTTTTGCAAATTTGAAATATTCTTCTAAAATCGTACCATTTCTGCAAACGAAATTACTTACCTGTTTTTGATAAGGACCCCAGTCCTGGGTCTAGGTACCCAGTCCTGGATTACTAAAGTAACGACAAAGTACTCTACCTGCAATTTGAATTTCTTGCCATAGAGATCCATTGAATGTTTTCTTTGAAATATTTTCTAAGTGCTAACTTTTGAAATAGCTAAATATTATTTAAAAATCATTACAGTTATTAAGTCGACTTTCATCACTTGATTCTGAATACTAACCCAGGGCTGGATCTAGGAGCCAGACCTGGAATTCCAAAAGTAATCTGAAAAGTAATTTATTACAAATAACCTGAATTTACCATTGAGCTCAATGCCTTGTTATGTTTAGGAAATAGGATTGTTTATTGCAACCAACTGTGACTGTTTACAAAAATTTATTGCTTAAGGCAAAAGTATTTATATTCAACCTCTCATTCTGAGAAAGTATATTTTTATCCCCTTTGTGGTTCTAAAAATAAAACAAGCATATATTTTATATATATAAACCATTGGCCTAGAGTTCAGTTATTGAGTGTGTGAAACCATTTGCTGACTGAGTTTATACAATAAATGCTTTACACTGTCCTCTGGTACTGCCTTACTGCTCGACCAAGCTACCACTTTTGAGAGTAAGGTCATACCTAACTTTGACCTCTATCAGCCTCTGGGGGACTGTGGACTCTGTACACCCTGTACCTATTAGGGAACAGTATATACAGAGCCACTTTCTCACATAGCTAAGTCGACTTTTATCACTTGTTTCTAAGAACTGTCCCAGGACTGAATCTAGGATCCAGTCCTGGAGTTACATAAGTAATCTATTGCAAATAACTTAAAACTTCCATTGAGCTCAATGCATTATTGTGTTTGGAATTGTGTTGCCTATTGCAACAACCTGTAACCAGTATTTACAAAAAAAGTCAATTGCATATTGCAAAAGTATTTACCTAAAGTATCTCATTCTGAGAAAGTATTGAATATGCTACTTACCAGTATGCATCTGTTCTTGGCATGTAGGGCTGCTGACATTCATATCTGTGCATAGATCGCCGCCTAGTGTTGGGTCCGGATGTTTGCACGTTGTTGTCCTGGAAGAGTCTTCGAAGTATCCTGAGATAGGTGACTCCTCCCCTGGACCACAGTGCGCATGGGCATCCTCTCCATCCTCAGATTGTTTTTCGCCATTGTGGCAGTGATGGAGTAGATACAGAAAGTGATGACCATGCTTACAGTAATTCTGAGAGCTGCAGCTGCCACAGGCGCCGGGGAGGAGGGTGGGCGATATGAATGTCAGCAGCCCTACATGCCAAGAACAGATGCATACTGGTAAGTAGCATATGCAGTTCGAGGCATGTGGGCTGCTGAATTCATATCTGTGCATAGAATATATAGCAGTACCCTCTATTAGCGGCGGCCACCAGTGCCAGCTGCAGCGGTCTGAAAAAGAGTTTTGAGAACAGCCTGTCCTACAGCTGCCTGCTGTTTTGATTGCACATCTACACAATAGTGTTTTGTAAATGTATGTGTAGTGGACCAGGTGGCTGCTCTACATATATCATGCAAAGGAATGTTTCCCAGGAAAGCCATGGAGGCCCCTAACTTACGTGTTGAGTGGGCTCGTGGGGGAATCGTTAATGTGCGTTTAGCTTTTTGATAGCATATTTGAATACATTTAACGATCCATCTGGCTATACCTGCTTTGGAGATGGCGTTACCTTTGTGGTGTGGGGCAAAGGCAACGAAAAGTTGTTTTGTTTTCCTGAAGACTTTAGTCCTGTCTATATAGTACCTGAGGGCTCTCTTTACATCCAGTGTATGGAGTGCTCTTTCTGCGACAGTTTGTGGGTTTTGAAAGAAAACAGGCAGTTCAATAGTTTGATTCATGTGGAACTGCGATATCACCTTGGGCATGAATTTGGGGTTGGTACGTAGTACGACCCTGTTGGCGTGAACCTTTATGAATGGCTCTTGAACGGTTAGTGCCTGGAGTTCACTAACTCTCCTCAAAGAAGTGATCGCTACTAGGAAAGCTACTTTCCAGGTGAGGAATTGAATCTCGCATGAGTGTAGAGGTTCGAAGGGTGGACCCATCAGGCGTGTGAGGACCAAGTTGAGGTTCCACATTGGAGCTGGTGGGTGGCTTGGAGGAATTACTCGTTTGAGTCCTTCCAAGAATGCCTTGATGGCAGGCACTCTGAATAAAGAGAGGTGCTGCCTGTTCTGGAGATAGGCTGATATTGCGGTCAAATGGACACGTATTGAGGTGTATGCCAGATTGCATCGGTATAGGTGTAAGAGGTAACAAATAATGTTTTGGATGGATGCGTCTAGCGGGTTAATGTCATTATTATTGCAATAAATTACGAACCTTTTCCATTTGGCTGCATAGCAAGCTCTGGTAGTGGGTCTTCTAGCTTCCTTAATGATGTCCATACAGTCAGGTGGCAGGTTCAGGTAGCCAAAAACTCTAGGACTTCAGGAGCCAGATTGCCAGGTTCAGCTGTTGCGGATCTGGGTGCTGAATCTCTCCATGGTTCTGCGTCAAATGCGCGGGTTTGATCCGCAGCCTTTGATGCGGCACCACGGAAAGTTCGAGAAAGGTGGTGTACCATGGTTGGCGTGCCCATGTTGGAGCAACCAGGACGAGTGTTAGTGAGTGTTGTCTGAGTTTGCGTGCTACCAGCGGTATCAATGGTGCTGGGGGAAAAGCATACGCAAATCTGCCGGACCAGTTCATCCATATCGCATTGCCCTGCGACTGCGGATGTGGGAACCTGGCGGCAAAGTTTTGGCATTTTGCGTTTTCGCTTGTGGCGAATAGGTCTATCTCTGGATGACCCCACTGCTGGAAGTACGGTTGGAGTACTGACGGATGTAGCTCCCACTCGTGCATCTGGTGGCTGTGTCTGCTGAGCAGATCCGCCATCTGGTTGTCCTTGCCTGGGAGGTGTTCCGCCATGAGGAATATGTTCCTCTGAATGGCCCACTTCCACATGCTCTGAGCCAGATGAGACAACTGTGGAGAGTGTGTTCCTCCCTGCTTTTGTATGTAGTACATGGCGGTCATGTTGTCCGTCCGGATCAACACGACTTTGTTGCACAAGTGTACTTTGAATGCTTTCATTGCTAGGAAGATTGCCGTCAGTTCTAGAAGGTTGATGTGCATCTTCTTTTGTTGTATTGTCCATAGTCCCTGCACTGTGTAATTGAGTACATGAGCTCCCCATCCCTGGAGAGACGCGTCCGCTGTCAGTATTATTTGTGGAACAGGCTCTTGGAACGGTCGGCCCTTGCAAAGGTTTTGTGGATTCCACCAATGCAGAGAGTTGTATGCCCGACCGCTCACCAACACTAGGTCTTTTAGTTGCCCGTGAGCCTGATTCCATTGACGTGCTAAGCACTCCTGAAGCGGGCGCATATGTAGTCTCGCGTGTGGGACTATGAAGATGCAGGAGGCCATCATGCCTATCAACTGCATGAACACTCGCGCAGGAAGGGAGTGTTGGGGTTTGAACTTGGAAATCAGCATTTGCATGCTGTTGATCCTCACTAAATTTGGCTGAGCTGTGGCTGCCAGAGTGTCTATGGTCGCACCTAGGTACTGTTGTACGTGTGCGGGTTGGAGATGTGATTTTGGGTAATTTAGTGAGAACCCCAGACTGTGAAGAAGGTGAATGGTGCGGGACATGTGGCTGGCACATTGCTGGGCTGACTTTGCCTGAACAAGCCAGTCGTCCAGGTAAGGGTAGACGTGAATGTGTTGCCTCCGTAGATGTGCAGCCACAGTAGCTAGGCACTTTGTGAAAACTCTGGGTGCTGTTGTCACGCCGAAGGGAAGAAACTTGAATTGGTAGTGCTGCCCTTGAACAGTGAACCTGAGATATTTTCTGTGTGAGGGGTGAATGGGTATGTGGAAATACGCATCTTTGAGGTCTAGCGTGGCCAGGAAGTCTCCCTGTTTGAGCAGCGGGAGGACTTGTTGTAGGGTGAGCATGTGGAAATGCTCTGAGAGAATGTAGCGGTTGAGGGGTCTCGGGTCTAGTATAGGTCTGAGTGACCCGTCCTTTTTTGGTATTAAGAAGTACAGGGAGTACACCCCCGTGCCTTGCTTGTGGACGGGTACGACTTCTATTGCGCCTTTTTCCAGCATAGTTAGCACTTCCTGCTGTAATAGCGCTAAGTGCTCTGAGGACATAGGACGGTGTTTTGGCGGTATGGTGGGTGGAGTGGAGGTTAATTCTAGGCAGTAACCGTGTTTGATAATATCTTTGACCCACTTGTCCGTGGTGATGGTGTTCCACGTGGACAGGAACCTTTGTAGCCTTCCCCCGACAGGTGTTATGTGGTCGGGAGGAAGGGAGAGGGCGTCACTGTTTGTTCTTGGGGGAGGACCTGGTATTGCCGTATCCGCGTCCTCTGCCCTTTGTGCTGGAGCCACGATACCCGCCCCGGGTGTTTTTATCGTAGGTACTTTGTGTGTTGCCCTTGTTGTAGGTTTGCTGTGACCCCTGTCCTCTGCCTGCTCCTCTATTTCCGGGGCGACGAAAGGAGCCACTCCGAAAGGTCTGCGTTTGGAGAGCCCCCATGGACTTTGCAGTGTCTGTGTCCTTTTTTATTTTTTCTAGGGTGGTGTCAACTTCTGGCCCGAATAAGTAGTCGGGGTTGACCGGCTGATTGAGGATGTTAATTTGAACCTCAGGTTTGAATCCGGAGATTCGTAACCAGGCGTGTCGTCGTAGCATGACGCTGGTGTTTATTGCTCTGGCAGCTGTATCTGCGGCATCCAGTGCACACTTAATGGATGCGTTTGTGAGGAGTTGTCCCTCTCTGATGAGGATCTCTGCTCCCTCTTTGTATTGGTCAGGGAGATGTTGGAGTAGGGTTTGTAATGTGTCATAGTGTGCGCGATCGTAGCGAGCTAGGAGCGCCTGGGTATTGGCAATACGCCATAGGTTAGCTGCCTGGGCTGCAACCAGTTTGCCGGAGGTCTCTAGCACCTTGGACTCTTTGTCCGGGGGAGGAGCATCCCCAGTTGTCTGCGAGTGCGCCCGTTTGCGAGCATTTGCGACTACGATGGAATCCAGAGGCAACTGGCCTCTAATGTACGTAGGGTCCCCAGGCGCCGACCTATGTTTCTTGTCGATCCTGGGGTTTATTACTCTTGCCCTGGTGGGTTCTTTGAAAATGTCCTTTGCTGGTTTGAGGACACCTTTCAACATGGGTAGAGTTTTGATATTCCTTTCGGAGGATGCGAAGGTATCCATTAGAAAATCGTCCTCGATTGTGTCAGAGTGGAGTTGCACACCATGATTTGCCGCAGCACGTTCAATTAGGGCGTTGAATGCGGCAGTGTCCTCTGTGGGAGACGTTTTTGCGCCATATAGCTGCGTGTCCTGTGTATCCATAGGTGCACCTGTGTCTACAGGGTCATCCCAAGCCTGGTCAGCGTCCTGTTGGCCTTCAGGGTCCATCTCTCTGGGGTAGGGGACATCGTCACCCATATAGTCCTCCAAAACGTCGGTTTCGGAGTGTGTAGGAGAGAAGGACTGTGGATCTGGGTAGGAGGTATGGAGACGTTCGTAAAGAACTGGTTCCGAATCCGCTGGCAGCTTTTTCTTTAGCGGGATCCGGTAGGAGTCCAAAGCGTGTTCGGAAGATATTCTCCGCTTGTGGAGCATAATTCTGCCGGTGTCGGCATCGATGATGTGGGACGGTGACGTCTCCGTAGGAGAGCGTTCGGCAGGTGTGATCCTAGTTTGGGTGACACGTGTTCTTATTTCAAACATTTTGGGCGCCGTGGATGGCGGCAGGCCAAAAGTGATATGGGGTGGTGCTGGAGAAGCTTTTTGAGCTTTTTTCGGCTCGAGGCCCGACGTGTCCTGGAGGGCTGCCTTTTCCTTGATGCGTTGCAAGGACGCTGCAACTTGTCGCACCTGGAGCGCCGACGGTTCTTTGGCGCCGAGCGGTTCCGTAGAGGCAGGCGTGTGCTTCTTCGGGGCCACGGGGTCATCGAGTCGAGGAGAGGTAGTAGCCGTCGACGGCGTCGATGATTGGGTCTTAGGTGCTGCTTTCGAAGAGGTGTGCGGCGCAGCGGCCATTTTGACCTTCGTGGCCGGAGCCGATTGTTTCGGTGCCGGGTGCCGAGACGGTTTGGCGGTACCGATGGCCTTTTTCCGTGTGTCGGCGCCGACGTCGGCTGCTGCGAGTTCGGCACCGAAGTCCCATTTGGTGCGGTCGGTGCCGACGGGTTTTGCTGGCGTCGAAGGTGTAGTGGGCTTCGATCCGACCAGTGTCACTTTCAGTTTCGGTTTCTGTGGAACCGACACGACTTTTGGTTTCGGTTTCGAGGAAGGGAAACCAGTCGTTTTAGGTACTAATGGCTGTCGCTGAATGTCCGAGGCCGGGCCCGAGGGCGGGGCCGAAGAACTGCGGGATAGATCTTGGGTAAGGCCCGAAGGCGATCCCTCGACCGGAGCCATAGACTGACGCACTGGGATATCCTCCGTCTGTACGGGTAGGCCTTGCTCGTCACCGGAGCTACTTTCTTCGGCCCCTAAGGCCTCATCGTAGTCTCCTACCTCGGTGTCGTCTTCATCCCTGTGAAAGAGTTGTTCTTCGATGTCTTCCGATCCGGAATCGTGTTCGGAAGCGGGGCTGGAGGGTAGATTCTCCACGCCTTCCACATCTTCGTCCTCGGCGCTGAAGATGTTGGTCGGGGCCGGTGCCGCTTGCTGCGCTTCAAGTCTCGCTGCTCGTCGATTCCGGAGAGTCTTTTTGGATCGGAATCGGGACAGGCCATACATGTGGATTCGTCGTGATCCGGTGAAAGGCATTTGTTGCACACCGGGTGGACGTCGACATGGGGATATTTCGCATTGCAGACAGGACACCGCTTGAATGGTGTCCTCGATTCCATCGTCGATGGTGTCGATGGTCGATGTGAAAAAGTTGTTTTTGAAGCTAGTAAACTAACAAGTAACTGTCGATACTGATCGGGAACAGTACCGACGCGAACTAAAGGCCTTTTGGCCTAAATAAAAGTTTTTCCTAACTTGAGTCAAGATAAGCACATCCGAACCCAATGGCGGAAAAAAACAATCTGAGGATGGAGAGGATGCCCATGCGCACTGTGGTCCAGGGGAGGAGTCACCTATCTCAGGATACTTCGAAGACTCTTCCAGGACAACAACGTGCAAACATCCGGACCCAACACTAGGCGGCGATCTATGCACAGATATGAATTCAGCAGCCCACATGCCTCGAACATTTTAATACCTATTGTTGGTTCTAAAATAAAACAACCATATATTTTTTATAAACCATTGGCCTTGAGTTCAGTTATTGAGTGTGTGAAACCATTTGCTGACCGAGTATGTACAACAAATGCTTTACACTGTCCTCCGATATTGCCTTACTGCTCGACCAAGCTACCACTTTAGAGAGTAAGGTTATATCCAACTTTAACCTCTGCCAAACCTCTGGGGACTGTGGACTCTGTACACACTGTACCTCTTTGGGAACAGAATATACAGAGCCACTTTCTCACAGTTTTGAAGGCCTGTGAGAACCAAACACGTGGCCTGAAAAGACTGGGGAGTCTGTTGGCCTTGGTGGCTGGCCGGGAATGGGCCAGTAGCCAGCGAAGGGGTGAAAAGCAGGAAGGGGTTGGAATGAGGCCATGGAAAGACAAAGACCTAGCAGTGGCTTGGCTATGCTTAAATCGCTCCAATGCTAAATCTGCCTTGTCGCCAAAGAGGCGAGTGCCAATGAAGGGCATGTCCATAAGAGATGTTTGGACATTCCCCAAAAGGCCAGTGGTCCTAAGCCAGGCATGGCATCGGAGTGTCACTGACGACCAAATCCCTCTGCCAAGCAAGTTGGCCGTATCCAGTCCACAGTGTATGTTAAACTTTGCTGCATGTTGGCCATCGATAACAGCCTGTGACCGTATGGGTTGGCCCTCCTCTGAGACCATGGGCAACACTTCTGCAACTGAAACACAAACCGTGAAGGGCGTATCGGTCCAAAAGGCAAGCGGTGTTCACCGACCGCAGAGCAAGGCTGGCAGAAGAGATCATCATCTTGCCAAAGGTGTTCGGTCCCTTTGATTAGCTATTCGGTGCTGTGGTAGAGAATGCGCCTGGGCTGACTTTGGATGTGGAAGCCTAGACAGCCAGACTCTACAGGATGAGGTGCTGGGAGAGGAAAGCTGGAAGCCGGGCGGTGGGGGCAGGCAATGGTATGTGCACAAATGCTCATGTGCAGGGCTTGACCCAGGCCATGAGCAGGACATGTGTGAAGAGGGGTTCTGCGGCAGTCCTCACAAGTCTTGGAGTCATGGTCCGGCTCAAAGCACCAAAGACAAACCAGATAGCGGTCCATCACAGACATTTGTCTGCGACAGGAACCACAGGAGTTAAAACCCAGTGGCTTTATACACACACTGGGAGACAGTCTCATAACGGCTTCGACAAAACACTGAAAAAAAGTGTCCAAAAAGTGGACAGATCGGTCTCTCAGAATCTGCGCTAATGGTGCCAAAAGAAAATAACTTTACAGTGGTGCCTTTATTGGCACTGCACATGTCACTTTCTCCGTGGATGACCCCCGAGCCAATTGAAGCTACCTACCAGAGTTGAGAGGTACTACTCAAAAAACGTCAGGATCCAGTCTGACCCCTGGGGAATATTCCAAGGTAAAGAATCTGCGGCTAGAATTCTCTATCAAATAAGGTCGTCAATGATGGTCTTCTTGTTCCTGAGGGGGCTCTAAAATCATCTCGGTCATTAATGTGCATGGTATTTTTTTTAAAGGAAAACGGAGGGATGCTTGATAAAGAGCTCAGTGAGGAAGCTGTGAACGACTTAGCCTCTGACAAATGGGTCATAAATAAATCTGTTGATGGAGAAGGCTTCCTTGTTTGCATGGATGGCTTAGTTATAGACTCTGGGTGGCATACCTATGCCATAGGCAGTAGATTGTAGGCAGCGCATAAAGGGATGTGTGCCATGTCGACTCTTCACTTTGCTCTACACCAAAACACATAGCCTGCATTGGCAGTGTGTGTTGAGGTATAGGGCCGCTAAGAGAGGCACATTATGTGCTGTTGTCCTTAGGGGCCTTACCTGGTCACAGTGCCCTTGATACCTTTTACAAGGGACTTGCATGTGGCCAGAGAGTTGCCAATTGGGTGTACAATAGTGCAGTTTTAGGGAAAAAACATAGGCCCTGGGTACCTGGTTGGCAGGAACCCAGGTCACACTTAGTCAAAGAGCATCAACATCAGGCAAAAAGTGGGGGGCAACCATGCAAAAGGGGTGCTTTCCTACAGTCATTGACTAGAGGAGTGCTTTGCTGACTTGCTGTGCAGACAGAAACAAAGAGGGAAAGAGGCTAGAAACCCCTACCGTATTAAATGTATGTATTTAATGATGTGGTGAAGAACATTTTCCAAGGCATTGATAACCTGGGATAACCTTGAACATGTGAATCCTTGAAAGATCCGTTCCAATGCAGGAGTACTGTGCCAGAAATGGGCCACATCATAGAGAGATATTACTCCTTCCCTGGAAATTCTACTGTATTGCCACCCGTACACTTACTTAGTGGCTACAACACAAGTTTTCCCGACTATGGACTTTTGCACAGCTCTATCCTCCACTACCACTGGATGAAACACTGTACAATGCTGTGAAGCATTATATTTATGGATTTCCCAAGAAATCAATAAAGACATTTTTTTTTAAAAGGATGTTAAGTAGGAACAGATTCAATTGTACTACAGCAAACAGACTAGATTTATAAAATGTCCAAAAAAGTACAAATAGCCCATACCTGTGTCTGTCTTCCAGTAACTGGTGCTCTATTCTTCCTTCTCCTTTAGGCTGAGACGACAACAGAGCATCTACTTTCATCACCAAGTCACTTACGCTATGAAAGACGAGAAAAGTAAATTGAGAGGACATTTGTCATCACAGTTCCATCCGTACACCAATATTGCAATGTATTCTTGATTAGGACTATTTAGAGATCAGTACAATTGTCCTGCACTATCAAAAAGAATAATACGTTTTTCAATCCAGTGTGCACAGCCTAACCAACTAGTCTACTGAATACAATGCAATAATTTTCAGACAAGTCACTTCCATTACCATGAAAGGAAATAAGGCTGTTCAGCCATTTTTACTTAACATAAAGGAAATCATGAATTTTTGACGTACTATTTATTCTCCAGGACCTGCAATATTCTATTGTGAAGTTTGTTCACAGGCTGTGCAATTTTAATTAAAGGATTAAACCTGCTGTTTCTCAGTGTTCACAGCGACCCTTACCCAATGTGCTTTAACTTACCGATCTTCCTCCACACCCAGCTGCTGAATCTGTTCTTTGATTTTCTTTCCAGATGTTTTCAAGATGAGACTCTCCAAAAGATGGAAGTCATCCTGGTTAAAAATTTCGCCATCTTCCAAGGGGCCAATAATCTAAGGAGTAACACGACAAAATGGATTTTAGTGCCTCCTACCTCTATGACTTTCTCATGCATTAAGTGACCCAGTAACCTCAATTTGAACAGAATCTATAAAAACACAAAAAGGCTGTTGTCAAACAACAATCAAAGTAACAAGACAACTGTCATATTTCCCAAAAATCAGCAGTTTATATCTCAGCATTCACCTGTGCTGGAACAACAGCTGATCTTCTGAACCATGATCAGTCTCAGATATTTTCTATGAAAACTAATGAAAAAATTCCTTAGCTTTGGTAACTATTTTTGGTGGATACAAACTTTTCCCATTAATTTCTCACTTTGTGAATATTCTTTTCAGGCTTTAAACTGGTCTGGAAATTATTTCACTAGCAATGTTGCTCCTGTGTCACCTGGTGACACCACATGGCTCCTGCCACAATTCTGCTTGTGGATGTGATGTCAACAGATCGCATTAGGGGCAAAACTGCATGCATATGTAAGTTCATGGTATTAATCTTCCCCATCTTCGCATGTGGAGAGGAACAGAGCAACACCAGAGACAAACAGAGAACATTAAATGTGAGCATCCCATGGGCTCTTATTAATCCCTGCATTAGGTCTTTGTGGAAGGGATGGGTGAGGAATCTCCTGGAAGATTATAGATCAGACACAAATCTTTTTAAAGAGGTTGAGTATTTTTTTATTTTGATGGATGGATACATCTTCTGACAGCTCATCTCATGAATGAGTCCTAAAGTAGTGAGATTAAGTAATGTGGTTAACCAAGGAAGTAATGCAACATAATTCGGGAAAAGTACCCCTCCCTGTATGCCGTAAATGTGAGACAGTAGTGCTATGCAACGGCATGCAAGTATGACCACGTAGCCGCCCATCAGATTTCAGCAAGTGGGATGCCTCTGGAAAGGGCCACATATGCAGCAACGGCCCTGGTGGAATGAGATTGAATGTCCTCCAGAGGATCACAGCCAGGGCATAGCAGATTTATTGTATTTTATTTTTATTTATCCTCGGAAAAAAAAGAAATGGAATACATAGAATAAATATAAATATTGCACGTACATCTGAAATTCATATAACCTCCTCAGACTGTATACCTCCAATAATTGCCACATATATAATACCAGAGTTTTATACAAAAGCCAGAAACAAAAAAACTGAAAAAATATACACTGGCACGATGATAACAGAACGACCCTGATTTCTCCAAGAAGTAAAAAGCTACCCTAGCTAACAAAAACATAATATGTTAAAAGAGATATCAAGTTAGTTACTGTTCCATCAAACCAATCATGCAAAATCTCCCCAAACGTTTT
Organism: Triturus cristatus; assembly: GCF_964204655.1. Lineage (NCBI taxonomy): Eukaryota > Metazoa > Chordata > Amphibia > Caudata > Salamandridae > Triturus > Triturus cristatus. Next base: position 848,874,820 of record NC_140594.1, on the reverse strand, counting down.
AAGGGCACTCACCCTTGGGGTGTATAGCTGTTAATTACGCCCGACCCTTTTCATCTTCGCCTGCCACAGATTCAAAGTGGGTACTTAAGAGGACCTCCTTTTTTGCAGTATCAGAGATTTAGCTATCAAAGTAGCAATACAGAAAAATTGTTGTTGACGCACTGTTGGTTGGGTTGATAATGGAGCTGGACCAAATAGAGTGGCAAACAGATCTGGATCAATATTAATTTGTAGTTCATTGCTAAAAAAAAAAAGACACATACCTCCTGCCAAAACTGTTGTAGGGCGGGACATGTTAAGCACAGCTAATATCCTCCCTAGGAGAGTTTTGAGGTTGTTTATAACCCATCAAAAAGGGGCAGATTGGAGGGGGTGGGGTGACCAACAGTCAACAGAGATGGTCGCTTACTGAAGCGGCCCGGAGGCCTGCTGCATTAAGTCCCCAGGAAATCTGGAAATCTGAGCAGCAATCGCGTCGGATGCCTGAGGAAGACTGTAGGAAGCGGCTGACGGGGGGGGGGGGGGTCGCCCACTAGAAGCCAACAAACACCAGCGGCAGGGGCGTGGGGGACGCAGGGACACGGATGCCCAGTGGAGCCATGACCTCTATTGAACTCTGGCTGCCTGGTGCTGCTCCCCCCTCCCATAACTAACCCCGCCGACCCGCGCTTTTACGGGGGGCTTGGGGACGGACCCCCGGTCCCTCCCCCTTCAGTGAGAGAGGGAGAGGTGGCGACGTCATCGAGCCCCACGAAACGGCATTGAGACACGGGGGGTGTAAATCGGGGAGAGATTGACTGGCCCTCCTGCCTGTAGGATAATTGCAGTACGGTCATCATGTCCCTCCGTAGGCCCGTGAGGTGAGCGGGGACCGGGGTGGCAGTAGTGCGACGAGGCATCCTGCAGTGGCCCCCAAAAGGACTGGCTCCTTCAAATTTTCTCCGAGGGGTGCTTCCCCCCCCCTACCTGCACACAGCATCATCAAGGGGTGGCAACCGCGTGGGGGCCAGGGAAGAATGCCCCATATCCAAGTAGTTTGAGATCACGTATGGCTTCCGCTATGCTCCGTGGCTTAGTGACTGCAAACGCAGCACCAGAAGCATGATGACACGTTCGCCCTGACAGCATAGTTCAGCCATTTCTCTCAAATCCCCAGCCCAAATCGGAGTGATTTACATGGGGTGGGGGGGCGCAACTAAATACTAATTCTAATGGGTTGTCACCCTCTGATCACTCACTGGCCTCAGCTGTAGGGAAGACCTTGGTACAAAGGATCACTCAATGTGAAATGGTACGTCCGGTGACCTCTTAGCCCTTTTTAGCTCAAATGAAGCCCACTAAGAGTTGGACATCAACTATGTTGTTGCTTGCGATAGCTGTAATTCAACAGAGCATGCTTGGGATCCAGCCAAAGCAGACATTCATCCTCCTTGCCTGGATGCTGAGGAGGAAAGAAAAAAGGAAGGGTAACAGACTATCTACACTACATGAAAGTGAGAGACCACCTGAGGGAGGAATGGAGGGTTGGTCTTCAAGACAACCATGTCCTTATCGATTTGTAGGTGGGGTGGTGAGCACTTGCCGGTCACGGACTTTACACAGAGAAGTGATGGCTACTGGAAAGGCCGTTTTCAACGTTAACAATTTGATCTCAGACTTCTGCATGGGTTTGAATAGCTACGTCATCTGTTCAGTAAGTGAAGTATTTAAGTTCCACAATGGTGTTGGTGCAGCCCTTAATAGAGTTACCTTTTTTGCTCCCTTCAGAACTCGGTTTACCACTGGTAGGGTGTATAAGCTGTTTCCCACTAGTCCTCTGATGTAGCCCATGGTGGCGGGCAATGAACTTTGAGTTATGCATAAATGAGGCTGCGATCCAGCAGGCGAGTTAGATACATTAGGACTGAGGTGCCCTCTGACCTCTTATCCATGATGCCTTGCTTTGAGCACCAGTGGATATATGTTTTCCAAGGATTTGTGTTTTTGGGAGTTTTATATAGCGCTAACTCGACCAGAAGGTATCAAAGTGCTTTACATGAGAACCAGTTGCGTTACAGACGGACACATTCATTTTGTTAGGCATGGGGAGGTTAAGTGAATTGCCCAGAATCACAGGATATTGAGCGTCCCTGCCAAGACTCGAACCTGGTTACCCAGCTTCGAGGTCGACAGCTCTAGCAGTTAGCTTAACGGTGTAGCACTCGAGTGTGCTTGGTTCGCTGGCATTCTTGAGAAACTCCACTGGTTCGTGTGGGAACCGGAGGTGGCTGATGTCTAGGTACTCAGGAGCCAGGCTACTAGACTGAGGCGGACTGACTCCTGGTGACAGATCTGTCCTCCTTGCATCATGAGTAGGTCCTATGTCGTTGGCAGAGATATCTTTCTTCCACCTGATATTACCACTAGATCTGAGAATCAAGTTTGTATGGCCACTGTGGTTCTGAGTGTTTGAATCTGTCCATTACTATTTATATCAGGGGAAAACAGTAGAACTGAGAGAAATTACCACCGTGACCAGAGACACAGCTGCAGCACCACCTAAAGGACTTAGAATGAGGAGTTATTGATGGGACTAGAGTAGCAGCTATCAGCACTGCCAAGAGGACTTGGAATGAGGAATAACCGATGGGATCAGAGAAGCAGCTAGCAGCACTGCTTAGAGGACTAAGAATGAGGAATTACCAATGGGACCAGAGAAGCAGCTGCCACACTGGCTAGAGGACTAAGAATGCAGAATTACTGACGGGACCAGAGTAGCAGCTAACAGCATTGCCTAAAGGACTTAGAATGAGCACTTACTGACGGGACCAGAGAAGCAGCTTGCAGCAATGCCTAGAGGACTAAGAATGAGGAATTATCACAGGGACCAGATAAGCAGCTGCAGCACTGTGTAGAGGACTTTGTTGAGGACCAAGAATGATGAGAAATTACCACGGGGACTAGAGAAGCAGCTAGCAGCACTGGCTAGAGGAGTAAGAATGAGTAATTACCAATGGGAACAGAGACGCAGCTGTAGCACTGCCTAGAAGACTAAGAAGGGGGAATTACCACTGGGAACAGAGACTCGGCTGCAGCACTGTCTAGAGGACTTAGAATGGAGGAATTACTGACGGACCAAAGAAGCAGCTAGCAGCACTGTTAAGAGACAGAATTATAATTATGGCCTAGAGTAGTTTTATTGCTGCATGAACATATTTTTATAAATGTGTATACTGATCTTTCTAAATATTTACTTATTATTAATGTGATCTTTTTAAAACATTATTGGTAATAAAGCAGAACCGTTAAAAGGGGCTACCTTTAGGCGCGTGGACCGCTTTGCTCTGCTGAGCCTGCTTGCTCTCTGATAGTCTCGGGGACCGTTTGGCTGATCTGGCTGTACACAGGCTGGAAAACTGGACCTGGCAACTTCTATGCAGTCCCAATACCCGGCAGTGATGAGATGGTCAGCTGTGGGGAACCTCGCGCTGGTCTGCCGACTTTGCCGACTGGTTCCTTGGTGCCCAGGGTAGCGTGGATCTGGTTAGTGGCACAGGCTGGTGGGTTGGTTCGGAGGCTGGTTGCGGTGAGGCCTCTGGTGGCTCTCCCACGAGTTGATGGTGCCATAAGCTGTGTCCGCAGATGTGCAGACTGGGGTTGCGGGTCGTTAGGTGACACTCTGCGGCTCCGTTATGCAGGTGGCAATGGTGTCTCACTGCATGGCATGGTCTTGACCATGCAGGGCACTCTGGCAGAAGGGCTGCGAATCCCTAAAACACTGTGGGACTGCAGGAGGTGGTTCGGTCGGTCATGTGCAGTGGTGCGATGCGGCCGGTCACGGCTCCGTACCAGGGGTCGATGCTGCTGGTTGCGGCTCTGTGTAGGATGATTGGTGTGGCCAGTAGTGGTTCCGTGAGGCTGATGAAGCCAGCAGGGGAAAGATAGTGGGTGCCCCAGAAAGTTTGGGATTAGTGGAGCTCACAGGGTAAACGGGGTCGGTCAGCAACCACGTCGATGCCTGACTAGGTGCAGGGTTTAAGCAATGGCCAAATGTGGCCAACAAACCTGGCAGACAAACCTGGCCGATAGGTGTCTCTGAGGCCGAAATGCGGACCATCATTGCCAGTGTCTGCAGCGTTATTGAGATAGCGCGTTGCAGCAACCGTACTGCTGCTCTTTGCAGGCACATGGAGGCTGTCCGATTTCTGCACCAGCTGGCACGGTTGATGGTTGCAGCTGAGCAATATAGTGTTGGACGATGCCATTCAAGGGCCTCTGAAATCAGCAGGCGGTACTGAAGTAATATACAGCACATATTTAAAATGGAGGTGGGCGAGATGCGCCGAGTAGAATAAAAGATAGGCGCAGTCGCCATACTTAAAGAGATACTGCCGCGTGAAGCACTGGAAATATTACAAACAAGTAGTCCCCAAATTAATACAAACACCTATAGTGTAAGGAAACTGTAGCTGTGCAGTGCTCCTGATCGAAAAATGGAATTGATCTATCAGGAGCACCAGCCAATGAGCAACCAGAAAAGAAGAGCCATGCAGGGGTGAACCAATGACCAGTAGCAGGTAGGATTACACTCTGTATAGTGATTACAACAGGTCTTGTAGACCGTGCATGTGTGCTGCCTAGGCTCGACCTAAAAATACGAGAAATAACGTGCAAACGCAATGGAGAGCAGCAGCAGGCAGGGTCAAGCAAGAGGGGGTAAGAAAAAGTACCCCAATCAAGTTGGGAGCAGCAGACAAGCACGGATTAACCTGAACCAATCTATGCTTGGTCCCTGCTGCACAAAAATGACCAAAATTTATGTTTCGCCTGCACTGTCCAATTAAGAAGCTTGTAAAGAAGTGAGACTCTGAAGCACACATATGGTAAGCATGTGTGGGCTTCAAGCCCTTTTTTATATACAATAGTGTCTCGCAAGCAAGACGCACAAGCTAGCCCATGCTCTCGCAAGCTCCATCCTAAACATGTTATCAACAACTATAATAAACAAATAAAGTGTAACTTAACTAGGTGACACGGTCTTAGAAACACAGGAAAGAAAACAGGACGCCCGAGCGTGTCAGCCCCTTCTAATTGGATCATAGGATACGGTCTTCATGTGGCTGCCATATTGGATGGGGCACTTATTTTATTGGATGAACTCTGTGCACAGGAGAAGGAATGCTCACTCTCTCACTAATGCAACAAGGAAGATGGAGGAGGACGGTAATATTAACTAAACAATGTCAAAACAAAAGACAATTACGGTGGACTCACCCGTCCGTTACTAACAACAGCCCTTTGTCCTTTCTTCAGCTTGAGAACATCACGGCAGTACATTGCATGTGACAAAATGAAGTTCACATTTGTGGATTCATAGACTTCCTTGAAAAGACCGACATCCATCCCCTAGAAGCAAAACAAGAGATGATAAAAGGACTTGAGAACGGCATCCCAATAAACTGTGTTTAAAAGCTAAACAGCAATAAAACAAAAAACATGATGGGATATTTATATTTGCTCACACCACATACCTACCTCTCCTATAACTACTCTAATGTTTCCAAGTCACCAATAAAAAGCTACTTGCCTACAAAAATGACCGTCCAATGTGTATCCTGGATGGAAGTGCGTAATTTAATCTCAGTAAATTTCAGAGAAATAACATTTCAGCTAACCTTTTTTGCCAAAAGACATTTCAAGGTAAAGCTGCATTTAGCTATGGATAGCACTGACATTGAATGTTCAATGGAAACTTTTAGGTTACATGAATCCTTTGGAAAAAAGAAAATATTTTCATTATTGACCATTCTATTGACCTACTCCACTCTACCTCTTAACTAACCTGGGATCCTAGCCCAAATCTTAATCTCACACTTACCTCACACATGTCAAATCCGAACCTTGACTCAAACCTACTTCTAAACCTAAAGAAACCTCATCTTTTCCCAAACACAACTCCAATCCGTCCCTCTAATCGTAACCATGATTCTTATGAAAACAAATCCCTAATCTTGACCTTAATGATTACCCTCACACAAACTTCACTACTTACTCAGACAATAAAACAAATTTGTCTCTTGACCATTATCCCCAATTTTAATCCCAACATTAACAATAATAATATTTACCTTGCACCTGGCCCAGACAGTACCATAACCTGCATGTCTTCTCTCACACTAGCATTAACTTGCCCGTGGCCCATTTCTTGGGCCCAGTGTTGTGTTGTGGACACCTGAAGGAGAAGTTTTGGCATTTTGAATCTTCTTTTCTTGCAAAGAGATCCAATCTCTGGTGGTGTGAATCTGGACTTGTGTGTTTCTTCGCCATCTCTGCTTAGCTGATCTGTGAGATAATTCACTACATCTGGCATATTTTCTGACTAAATACGCCACTGTCTCTGCATCTATTCTCAACAGTGAGAGAGAGACTGCCCTCCCTGGTTCTCTAGATAACACACGGTTGTCATGTTTCTGTTAAAAAAAGAGACCCAACCCCCCAAAGAGTATTTTTTGGAAGGCTGCCAATGCCAAGGTGATTGCTTTAAGTTCCAACACACTAATAAGTAAATGATACTCCTTTAAGGTCCAGATTTGCTTATGATGTCTTTGTTGTATGGGTCATCTGAGGTCTTTAGAGAAGTCCACCGTCACAATTAGTTCTGAACATGGGGTGTTATCAACACAACATCCACCCAAGATTCCAGTGTACATGATAATCGAACTGACAGCTCTTCAGGAGAGTCTGCCATGCAGCCTTGCACTAGAAACCACAGCAATGCACAAGACCATCATATCTGAATATGAAAAACCACACTCGTCAGTGACTGCACCTGCTCCTATGTGATAAGCTTTAGCCACCTTGGAGCTCAGAGCTTCTCCAAAGTAATTCCTTTTTTGTTGAGAGGTTTTGGTAAACTGATACTGAACCCAACACTGCAAAGTAATGGTAAGGAGTGCATGGTTTGGTACCAGCACTGATGAAGTATCTTCTCCCTGATGAGTCAGTTATCCCGAAACAGACATACATGAATGGCTACAAGGCGAAATGATGCCACTACAAACCACCAAAAGACAGCTTGTAATAACTGTGAACCTGACTTCATCCTTAAGGCAAGTACAGTACGCTGAAAATCCTTCGAACTCACCAAAAATTTCAGGGCGAGTAAGTTGTGTCTTGGAAGTCAAGGGTCAAGATGAAGTCTTATTCTTGGTATAGTGAAATAACGTTTTGCAAAGTTGTCACTGGGAAATGTAAACTTCAAACTTATCTACTGAGAGTTCAGAGATCCAAAATTAGTCTCAGTTTTGCATCTCCATTGGGAATAGGAAAATGGAGTGAATAAAGACATCTTTCCTTTTGTGAATTAGACTCCAACTGCACTCAATGAAGCAACTTCCTCTATGATGCTAATTAAATGACCAAGATTGGTCTTGATGTTGAGTCATGGGGAGTATTTGATCAAACGCATTACCAATCTATCATAGTCTCTAACATGTATCTGTCAGAGGTTCTTTAACCCCAATAGAGTGAAAAATCTCAGTCTACCGTCGACAAGTATTTGTAGCTGGGAAAAGGCAATGGTAGGTGAAGAACCTCTACCTGGAGGTACTGAGTTTAGGAATGAATATGGCTTTCAACATTCCCTCTGATGTTGTGACGGCTGATGCCAGCCATGCCGTGATAGCTGTGTGAGCGTTTTATGTCCCTATTACATTGGTCTTTCGTCCAAGATAAGACATCAAATGCACTTGGGTCCTACTCTTCTTCACACTGATCTTTCTGTTCTCTGCATGCAAAGACAAAGTGAGTAAGCTTTGGCCTTGTAGATAGTGGAAAACCTCTTATGTTTTGAAGAAGGGTATCATGGGCGTCCAATGCAATGTACCTTTTCTTGAGGATATAAAAATAAGCAATATTCAGATGAAAGGACATCCTAAAATATAATTGCAATACATTTGATTAATCAGAGTTTAATTAGCCACACTGTACTCTGATCAGGGTCAATATAGATGGTTTTCCGGTTGAGGCTGCTGTTCAGGCAAGGGGGCTTTGGGAAGATTAAATACTGCTGTACCATGTGTGTCCCTTTTTTGTGTGGCATGTTATTTTTAAAAACTATATTGAGAACACAATATTTATGTCAGGAAATATTTCTGCATAACCTTCTAATGTACTCAAATGCAACCAGGCCTTTTGAGGTCGATCGTCTCAGTCAATGTCTTTTTGAAGTCTAATCAGAGCATTCTTTCTAGGCTTAACTGGGGGCTGTTTAAGTCTGGAAATTGAGTGGCATCTTTCCTAGATGCCAATCTTTGGATAGCACTAATTGTGTATGGTTTATAAGGCAGAGGCTTTGAATATGGTACCTGGCTTCAGGCTGATTACCTTGATGTGGCTTGCGGTTTCTGTATTTTGCAAGACATTTCTATGATGGGTCAAGTTTCCGTTTTGTAGGTTTTTGTTATGCATCCCCCTAAAATACCTCACCACATAGATGGCACTACAAACAATAAACTACATTGATAGAACAACTACATTGTTGATCACTGCAGCTAATGCAAATACACCGATTAAAGTAAGTGATTTAATATAATTAGGGGTAAGATTTAAATACATTTATTACATACTAGTAATGTTCAATTTTAAATTAATTAAAATATAAACTAAATTATTAAAATAGAATGTAAACTGACAAGAGTTCGCAGTATACTTAGGGTTAGGATAAGGGCAGAAGTGTAGGGTTATTCAATAAAATACAAAAACAAAATTACTTCTGAATGGGGATTTGAGTGAGGAATGAGTTCTTGATATTTATTGAAACGAGGACCAGATGTATGAAGGCTTTTTGCAAATGCAAATGGCCCGATTTGCAGCCTTTTTCAGTAGTTTTAAACCCAAATTGCAATTATTTGGAAGGCGCCCATTCCAAATCATAGTAGTATGTATTCATTTTTTGCGACCGAAATGCTTCCATACATTTTACCAGCACCTCAAAGGAGGTGGTAACCTACTTGCAAATCCCCAATGGATCCCTTCCCCTTTGTGATTGTTGGCAAAAATGCTTAACAAGGTGAGCCCTTGTCCCTTTTTTTGCATGTAACTGAACACTGAAAACCTAATGTGCCCATAATTCCAAGACAGCTACAATTTGTAAATCTCTTTAGGGCAAAAAACAGTTATGTGACAAACTCTGTATGCCTTTTCAGTGCACTAAAACTAAACCAGTACTGTACTAAGCTAAGAAAAGCATAAAGGTTACATACCCCAACAGCAAATTCTGCAATGTCTGTTCCTGAGTTCAGTGCCTGAGCAGTCTCCTCCTTTGCCATCTTAGTGATGAAGTTTTTAGCATTGTTGGAGCTCTGTGTCTGCAGGGCTGACCAAAGGGCACGGCCTATGCGAGTGTTTTCAAAGGTCACAGCATCACTAGGGTTGTTAATCATGCTGATCCGCACATTGCTGCTAGATTTCTAAAATGAATACAAATAAGGGGGGAAATTAACAGTCAATGATTTGTTATAGATGTTGCCCAAAATAAAACATTGCAAGTAAAGTATATGCACCTTGGAGACCTCCCTAGTCTAGTGCCAGATCATAGCAACATTTATAAGTGCACAAAATAAGTACAGCAAAAACTACAGAAAAGAAAATAGCTCAAGACTAAATATTTGCATAAAATAGCTGATATTTATATTCCGTGACAAACAATTAAAAATCTACAAGAAAAGCTAAATTACATTTCTAATCTTCAACAGTTTATCACACTACAATATTTTCCAGCTTCCACTGAGAAAGCAATTCTTTTTATATTGCTTCTTGATCAGGAGCCTGTTTCCCTGCACAATCAGTATCATTACTCGACTATATTCCTCTCCATACTACTAATGTCCCACCCAGATATGTGCAAGGTAAACTCGTTAACGTTCTCTACAGTTTTCAAATATGGTAAAAAAGCCAAAATGGCTCACTTGTAATTCCTGTTCTCTATCATGGCTGTTGTCTCTGAAGTCATAAGCATATGCCCAACATATCTCAATGAACCAAGAGACTAAGCATTTCAATCTGAATAGATCCTTTTATGAAGCGTACTTCCCAAAAAAGACCTGGATGGCTCTGGGTTGCTTGATGGCACTCTGCGGCTTCCGGAATAATTTATGTTCAGTGGCAACTTTCAGATAGATTAGCATAAACTATGGCAAATCATAAAAAATATCTGAATGCCACTGGCTAAAAAAAAAAAAAAAAAAAAAAAGGCAGCCCAAATGCCTACTCCCTCTATCAATAGACAAATTAAGCTGGAATGTGCATTACACAGTGAATTCTTGGACAAATGAACAAGTTACTTACTTTCGTAACAAGCTTTTCGATTGGTAGATATAGCCCGGTCAACGCGTTTAGTCCTCTGTGAGGACTTCATCGGGGTTAATGTATTTCTTTACAGCTATGTCACATCGGAGTCCAAGTGTAAAATAGCTCAGTTCTCCATGAAAATCTTGGAACGCTAGTACTGCTCCTTTATTGTTGTAGGGAAATACCAGGTGACCATATATAAATATCACAGTTTAACATCTACACCCCATTGGGTTCTGTAAACTCAGACCAGATAATATGGTATGTCACCACCGTCACTGACCTTCTGAAGAACCTACATAACCCTGAAGATGTCCTCTAGGAGGAAGAAAAGCATTGGCCTGGACTGTTTCTTTGAAATATTGAAGAATAATATAGAAGATAGTTTTGAGACTTCATACGACAGCTCCCATGTTATTTTGAAAGTGGAGAAGAGTACATTGATATTGACACTATTGAACTATGTGTACTTCATGAAAGGAGGAGAGAAGAAACAGAGAGAAATGCCACAATACAATTGTTGGATTCTTGAGGCACTCCCTATTGTGTGTTTTTTCGGTTTAAATGTATTCATGCTTTTGGAGTAGTTTGACTATTGGAGGGTGAGTGCAGACCACTATTACCTTGTGGAACTAGCACCTATGCAGCTGCTTTAGCCAGAACTACTCTTGCTTTTGTATTAGTACTTTCAGCAGTACCTCTGCGTTCAGGGAGGTGGTGCCTAGAGGTTCTCAACTGACACCGTTCTGCTCCAGAATTGACGTGCAGGGCCTATATAGATGCCACTATTGCACTGGTGTAATTTGCTTTTGAAACTGGCTACACCCCCAGACAGAGAGCTAAGAACAAAGTCCGTCGTTGGCGTCGTGCGCCGGAATGACGTTGGAGTACTTAGACGCCGCCCTCGTGCGACGTCAGTTCTTGTACATAGCTTTCCGCGCAAGGAACGCAGAGCCATGCAAGAGACCGACACTGGTGCCAAAAACTCTAGGGCCCTGAAAGGAATAGCCTTAACCCTAGGTGTCAGTTCGCAGAACGGGGAGGATGGGTGGGTCGGTGAGGAATCTAACTAATGTTTCTTACAGATACATCGTTACCGAAGGTAAGTAACTTGTTCATCTGAAAGAAACACGTTAGTTAGATTCCTCACCTTAGAATAGATACCCAAGCAATACCAACCCCGGTGGTGGGTCTGCGAACCAAGATCACACCAGAAAGTCCTGGAGGACAGAACAGCCAAAGAAGCCATCCCTCCGGACTTGGCTGTCTAGGCAATAATGCCTGGCAAACGTGTGCAGCGAAGCCCACGTCGCCGCCTGACAGATGTCCTGCAAAGGGACTCCCCGTCCCAAAGCAGTAGTAGCCGCCGTGGCCCGAGTAGAATGGGCTCGCAGCCCAACAGGAGGGTCCTTTTTTGCCAAGGAATAACAGATTTTTATACACAAAACGACCCACCGGGAGATGGTCCGTTTGTGTACAGCTTTTCCCTTCTTTGCACCCACGTAGCCAACGAAAAGCTGGTCGTCTACTCAGAACTGTTTTGTGCGGTCCAAATAAAAGGAGAGCGCACGTTTTGGGTCCAGACGGTGGAGACGCTCTTCCTCTTTGGAAGGATACGGAGGCGGAAAGAAGGTGGGCAAGGTGACAGATTGCCCAAGATGAAAGGGGGTCACTACTTTCGGTAGAAAGGAAGGACGAGGCCGAAGGACAACCTTGTCTGGGTGAACAGATAGAAAAGGAGGCTTGGACGATAGGGCCTGGAGCTCACTCACCCGTCTAGCCGAGGTGATGGCTACCAGGAAAGCAGTCTTAAGAGTGAGAAGACGAAGAGGACAATTGTGAAGAGGCTCAAAGGGAGCGCACATCAGGAATGTTAGAACAAGATTCAAGTCCCACAGAGGCATTACGAAAGGGACAGGAGGGAACGTGTGAGTAATGCCTTTAAGAAAGCGTGACACTACAGGGGACTTGAAAAGAGAGGGGTGATCAGGAAGCCGTAAGAAGGCAGAGATGGCAGCAAGATAACCTTTCAAGGTGCCCAGGGCAGAGCCCTGCCGGGCCAAAGAAAGAAGAAAGAGGAGAACCTCAGAAAGAGGGGCGGAAAGGGGATCCACAGCCTTTGCTGTGCACCATGCCACAAACTTGTTCCACCGGCAGGCGTACACCGTCTTTGTGGAGGGACGCCTGGCTGCCAGAATGACATCACAGACTTCAGGAGGCAAGTCAAATGGCATCAACTGCCGCCGCTCAATCTCCACGCATGGAGGTGGAGGCTGAACAGGTTCGGGTGGAGGACCGTCCCCTGCTGCTGCGACAGAAGATCCTCCCGAAGGGGCAGACGTAGCGGAGGATCGGTCAACATACTGAGTAGCTCGGGATACCAGTACCTTCGTGCCCAATCTGGAGCCACCAAGATGACTTGGGCCCGGTCGCGCCCGATCTTCTTCAGCACTCTGGGCAGAAGCGGTATAGGCGGAAAGGCGTACAACAGACCGCAACTCGACTCGCGACAAAAAGCGTCTCCGAGCGAGTGCCGCCTTGGAAATTCCAACGCGTAGAACTGCTGACATTGCGCGTTCTCGTCGGTGGCGAATAGATCTAACCAAGGCTCTCCCCACTGCTGAAAGAGACCTTGCGCCACCTCGGAGTTCAGACGCCATTCGTGATCCATCATGCACCGGCGGCTGAGTTTGTCTGCTCTGGCGTTCAGAGAGCCCGCCAGATGTTGAACCACCAGGGTGTTGCCCTGGTGTTCCAGCCATGTCCAGAGGCGCAGAGCCTCCTGACAAAGGGTCCACGACCCCACCCCGCCCTGTTTGTCGCAATACCACATGGCGGTGGTGTTGTCCGTGAACACCTGCGCGACACTTCCCCGGACAGAGGGAAGGAAGGCTTTCAGTGCAAGTCAAATCGCTCTCAGCTCCAACAAGTTGATGTGGAGGCGAGACTCCGCCGGAGACCAGAGGCCTCTGATCTCCGCCTCTCCCATATGGCAACCCCATCCCAGGAGGGACGCATCTGTCACTACGACATGCTCCGGTAGGGGTAGGGAGAGGCTCTTGCCCATGACCCAATCGCGGTCCGTGAGCCACCACTGCAACTGCTGTGCAGTGCCCTCCGAGATCAAGACATGGTCGGACAGGTTGCCGTGATGCCGGGCCCACTGAAACTTCAGGACCCACTGCAGAGCCCGCATGCGCCGCCTGGCGTGATGCACTAGTAGGATGCAGGAGGCCATCAGCCCCAGAAGCCGCAACACTAGCCTGACCGAAACCCAGGATAGAGGCCGAAAGATGGGAATCAGGGCCTGTATATCTCGGACCCGCTGTTCCGGTGGATGAACCCGGAACGGCGCCGAATCGAGAACCGCTCCGATGAAGAGGAGCTTCTGAGAGGGGCTCAGGTGGGACTTCGGCACATTGATGGAAAACCCCAGCAAATGCAGGAGATCCGCCGTAGTCTGGAGGTGGGAGACGACAGTCTGGGGCGAGCCCGCCTTCAACAACCAGTCGTCGAGATAGGGGAAGACTGGAACCTCTGATCTGCGCAGATGAGCTGCGACCACCGCCATCACTTTCGTGAACACCCGAGGGGCACTGGTAAGGCCGAAGGGGAGCACGGTGAACTGAAAGTGCTCCTGACCCACCGTGAACCGCAGGTAACGGCGGTGGGCCGGCAGGACGGAGATATGGAAATATGCGTCATGCAAGTCCAACGCTACCATCCAGTCTCCAGGGTCTAGGGCAGCTAGAACCTGAGCCAAAGTCAACATTTTGAACCGTTCCTTCCGGAGGAAGGCATTGACGTTCCTGAGGTCCAAGATAGGGCGTAGGCCTCCTTTGCCCTTCTTGGGAACCAGAATGTAGTGGGAATAACAACCACAACCTACTTCTGGGCTCGGAACGCGCTCGACGGCCTCTTTGGCCAAGAGGGGCGAAACTTCCTCTTGCAGAAGATTCAAATGATCCTCCGAGATACGGTGGTGCTGCGGTGGCATGGCTGGAGGGGTCGTCTCGAAGGGGAGGGAGTAGCCCCTTCGGACGATTTGCAGCACCCACCTGTCCGAAGTAATGGTATGCCAGTGGAGCAGGTGATGGCGAACCCGGCTTCCCACTGGCGAGGAATGGGCCTGAAAGCACGGACTAGGAAGGCTTTGAGGCGGATGCTGCCGGGGTGGATGTGGACTGACCGTGTCGTCCTCCAGTACCACCTCGGCGGAAACCACGTCCGCGACCGCGGGCAGGCTGGTTCTGCGGCCAGTGGCTAGGCGAACGTGAGGAGGTGCCCCTTCCTTGGCCACGAAAGGAGCGAAATGCGGAAGTTTGTGGCCGCGGGGCCGAGAGGCCCAAGGACGTGGCCGTAGCCCGGGAGTCCTTGAAGCGAGCCAGCGCACGGTCCGCTTTCTCACCAAAAAGGCGAGCGCCATCAAAAGGCATGTCCATGAGTGTGATTTGGACATCCCCTGAAAAGGACGTGGACCGCAGCCAGGCGTGACGTCGAAGCGCCACCGTGGTAGAAATCGCCCTACCCAGCGAGTCCGTAGTGTCAAGCCCACATCGGATTGCATGGCGCGCTGCATCTCTCCCATCGGCCAGGGCAGAGGAAAGCCGCGCCCGGGCCTCCTCCGGGCACAGTGGCAGCACGTCCTCCACCGCATCCCACAGAGAGTGGGAATAACGGTCCAAGAGACAGGCGGTGTTCAAAGACCGCAGGCCCAAACTGAGCGAGGAGAACAGCTTCTTACCGAACTGTTCCAGTCTCTTGGAATCCCGGTCCGGAGGAGCGGACGGGAAGGAGGATTGGGAGGTAGAGGCCTGGATAACCAGACTCTCGGGGGTGGGGTGTTGGGACAGAAAACTGGGGTCGCCCGGAGCAGGGCGGTGGCGCCTGGCAACGTTCCTATCCACAGGAGGGACTGTGGAGGGCTTGGACCAGGTGCCCTGCAGAACGTCAGTGAGGGCCTCATTGAATTGCAGCAGAGGCTCAGTGGAGCATGCGGCAGACTGAAGCACCTCAGTGAGGATGTTAGTCCTCACAGCCACGGCAGGCAGCTCAAGCCCGAGGGCCGCGGCCGCCTTGCGCAGCACCACAGAAAAAGCTGCACCCTCCTCCGAAGCCACAGTCGGAGGAGAGATGAATCCAGTGTCCGGTGAGGTATCCAATCCACTGGCCTCCCCCAGTTCATCTGCCCAGTCCTGAGAAAGTTGCCCCTGAAGGGCCATAGGGTCCTCAAACCCCTCCCATTCACCCCCGTTATCCGATTCCTGGTAAACAGGAGGAATGATCGGAGCCGGTCGATAGACAATATGTGTCGCTAACGGCGTCGGATGCGGCGTCTGGCGGCGCCGCATCGGCGTCGGGACCGGACAGGGGCTGAACCGGGGATCGACGTCGACCGGAGTCGGCATCGGGGGTGGTACCGGTGTCGGCGCCGGCGGAGGAGGCGTGACGAGGTCGACCGGCGTTGACGGGGGCCCAGGCTCGGGCCCCTCAGGGACCTGCGGCGTCGGGGCCTCCAACGGCGCCGGAGCCGCCGGCACGCGAGGTCGCCCAGTCGAGTCCGCGGGGCCCGAAGGCGCGCCAGCGGGCGTCGACGGCGGGGCCAGGCTCCTCATGGCCGAGAGGGAGGCACTGACCTCCGTCGGCGTCGCGTCAATCCCAGGGACCGGCGGGTATGGGGATTTGCGCGGCGCCTGCGGCTCCAGCGGAGCCGCGGGGGTGGAACCACCCGGACCCTCGGCCAAGTCGCGCGACCGGCGAGGGGAGTCCGAAGAGCGGTGTCGCCTCTTGGACTTCTTAGAGCGCTTCGACTTACCCGAAGACTCCGAGCCAGACGAGTGACGATGTCGAGTGCGGCTCCGCGACCGATCCGTAGACCTCCTCCTGGACCGGGATCGAGAGAGGCGCGGAGCCGAGTGGCGAAGCTCGAGAAGCTTGCGGGACCGCTCCCGCCTAGCTTTCGAGGTCAGGGCCATACAGTCGGAGCACGACTCCGCGTCGTGGTCGAGGCCCAAGCAGTACAGGCACCGGCGGTGATGATCGGTCACCGACCTCAGTCGGTGACAGTCGTCGCAGGCCTTGAAACCAGGCATCCTACCGGCACCAGAGTCGAAAGTGACCAAAAAGTCGAAAAAGTTAGTCAAAAATGGACTAAAGGGGTAGCTCTCCCGGATCGGCGCTTACTGGCGCGGAAAAAAGAAGAACTGACGTCAACAAGCGAGGGCGGCGTCTAAGTACTCAGACTACGTCATTCCGGCGCACGACGCCAACGACGGATGCGGAGCCGCAGACGACGCCTAGCGACGCGCAAGGGATATTGCTACAAAAATCTTCCGGATCCAGTCTGGCGCCTGGGGTTATTCTAAGGTGAGGAATCTAACTAACATGTTTCTTTCAGATAAGCAAATCAGTAGACAGTGTGCACATTTCTAGACTTTGGACTCTATCCATTAATCAGATCCCATCACAGAACGGGGAAGATGGAAGGGTCAGAAAAGAATCTGGGGATAGATAGTGTCCTAACTGTCCATTAAATAATGCTTCATGAACATAAAGAGACACATCCATGTAGCCCCCTCACAAATGTCTATGACAGGGACTGTGCATGCCAATGCAGTGGTAGCAGCTTTGGCCCTGATTGAACGAGCATACAGACCTTCAGGAGGCTGGTTTTTGGGTAGTGCACACCAGATCCTAATTCAGAGCATGAACCAGCAGGAGATGGTTCTCGTTCTGCACGGTCTTGCATTTTTCCGCTTCAGAGAAACCAACAAAGAGCTGATTGTCCACCCTGTGGTCTATGGTCCGATCTATGTGGAGATTAAGTGCTCTATTGGAGTCCAAGTGATAAAGTCTCTCCTCCTCCATAGAGGGGGGAGGAGGATCATAGAATGCCAGCAGGGTGATTGTCTGACCAACATGGAACAGTGTTACAACTTTTGGAAGGAAGGATGCCATGAACCAGTTGGCCGGGGAAGAAGGACATGTAAGGTGGACGGAACCAAAGACCCTGATGCTCACTGACATGTCATGCCAAGGTGATGGCAATGAGGAAAACCATATTGAGCTCCTTGGGATACAGACGCCACTTGTGATCTGGCATACGACGCCTACATCAGTTTGTTAGCTCTTGCAAAAAGAACAATTGATGGAATGAATGCTGAACAATATCAAACATTCACCCCCGTACAGAGATCTGGGCCTAAATACATCCTTTGCTTCCTTCCCATACCATTCCAGTGTAAACTCAGCCATATGCAAATCTGCCTTGACCCTGCTCCCCATGGGAACAGTCCAGCCCGAACTGCCAGGTTTTAAGTGGGAAGGGTATGCTCAGACGTGGGTCCCATGCTCACTGTGCCAATGAATTCAAGCTAGCCTGGCTGATGAGGGGCGATACCCCGAAACCAATCCAAGGATGCACATTTCCGTTCCAGAGAGGACCTGGCTTGGCAGTTCGGTCTGGACTAGTCCCATGAGGTGCAGGGTCAAGACTGAATTGCATATGGCTGGGTCCGAACCGGGGTGGCATGGTTAGCAAATAAATGATGGATTAAACCCAGATCTGTTGACTGGGAGTGAATGTTTGCATTGTTCAGTATTCGGTCCATCATTGGTTCTTTTGGCAGTTTGTTAGCTCTGGCATTCAGGGACACTGACAAGTAATTTATGATCAGGAAAATGCCCGATACTACAACCAGTTTCAGAGATGAAATGCTTTCTGGTAAAGGATACAAGACCCTACTCTGCCCTGCTTGTTGCCGTAACATATGGTGATGGTGGGGTCTGTGAAAACCTACACCAGACTCCACCTGATAGATGGCAGGAAGTCCTGTGGAGCCAGACGAATGGCCCACAGCTCCAGCAGACTGATGTGGAAACAGCTTTCTGACGGAAACAAAGGTACTATGATCTTCACCTCCCGCAGATGGTCTCCCGAGCCCAGCAGTGACACGTCCGTCACCACTGCCGCTAGACCAAATATCTTCGAGCAGCTATCATTGCAAATCTGGAGCCATCTCCTCAGAGGCCTGGATGGTGTCAGCAAGATTGTACTGATGCTGGGCCCACTGGAACTTCAAGTATTACTGCACTGCAGAGCATGCATGCCTGTGCCACTTGGTATACTTGGTGAGGCGGAGCCACAAGACCAAACAACGTCAGAGCCGCTCTGTGATCGAGGGCGGAGCTTGAAAAATCAGGACCATAGGTGGTCTACAACAGACTGCGGCAAGTCTGCCTTCAGCAGCCAGTCATCGAGGTACAGGAGTACAGATAGTCCTGACCTCCGAAGATGGGCAGCGACCGCCACCATCACATTTGTGAAAAAGGACACTGATGTGTCTGTAGAAGAGCACAGCAACTGAAAACGCTCCTGGCCTACCCTGAACCGCATAGATCGCCCAGAGACTGCAGGAAGGGAAGAATAAAATATGCATCCTGCAAGTCCAGGGGTAAAGAGCAGACAGGATCTGGGCCAGAATGAGCTTTTTGAATTTGTCCTTCTGCAAGAAAATATTTATGGGTCAGAATTCCAGGAAAGGTCTGAGGACCCCGTCCTTTTACACGATGAGGAAATAGCAAGAGTAGTATCTTGCCACTTTCTGAGTACGGTATCTTCTTGATAGGACCCTTGGGGGGTGCACCTATGGTACAAGGATTGATATAAAATTCTCTGAAATTCGTTCTGGTGTAGGAGGAATAGTGGGCAAGGAGGAGAGCAAAGGCAGGACATAGCAATTTTAAATAATCTGTAAGACTCATATTTCGTATGCTAATAGACCGCCAACCCAGAAGGAATGTTGAATCCTGCCATCCCCCTGGTTGGGCATGAAGCAAAAAGGGCAAACAAAATTTATTTATTGGTTAGTGGAGCAGGAGTTGGACGACTGATGTCTCCCAATGGCCTGAATGCTGCCAGCCAGACCCGGATCCACGGCTCTGAAAACGTAGGTGTCTACTGCATCACTGGGTGGGAAGGCAGTCTGTATATATGTCAGACCTCTAAACTTAAGCAACTGACGGGGAAACGGTTTGACATGGGTCAACAGCTGCAAGGACCAGGCTGTAGCTCTTCTGTCTTCAAAGCGTTCCAATGCAGAGAGCACCTTCTCTCTGAATAGGCAGGAACCCCCCTTAAGGGCATTCCATTAGGGAGGCCTGTATATTGTTGGGGAACACTGTACTGCATCCTTGCATGCCTATGAAGGACAAGACTGGTACAGAGCACCCTGCTCAGGGGATCGGCAGATAACATTTAGACGTGTCCAGCCCGTCATGTATCA
This sequence comes from Triturus cristatus, assembly GCF_964204655.1. Lineage (NCBI taxonomy): Eukaryota > Metazoa > Chordata > Amphibia > Caudata > Salamandridae > Triturus > Triturus cristatus. The sequence continues at coordinate 848,855,207 of NC_140594.1, read as the reverse complement.
TCTGTTTTTAACAGACCCTAATATCTTCTGGAATCTGCAGAAGGATCTCACTGGCATGTCCCAAAGTGCATTTGTGAAGCGACCCAGCAGGTAAACTGAATTCATGGACCACAGTAGCAGTCTGGCTAAAGAAAACATGAACTTGCCACTTGGATTCCACAAGTTTGAATTCCCTTCAGTGGTCAAGGCTTGCACCATTAGACTCTCTGGAATCAGGTGCTTCATGACAAAGTTCAAATCCAAGGCGAATGACTGATTGGTACCAGTGAGAAGCAAGAGGCGTGTAGGAGTTGGGAGGATCCTGGGTTAGCAAAAACACTGATAAAAGCACGAGAACCACTTGTGCGGGAAAGGTTTATGATGTTGTATAAGCCAGCTTTTACTATGTAAAAGGAGGGGAGCAGACGCCTCGGGAAAGCTCTCAGACAGTCATTCAGATTTGCTGCCTACCACAGCTGTGGCCCCTGTTGCATAGTTTCCAGAGACAGCGAGAGAGCGTGAGAGGTCGGAGCCGGCTTCCCGGTCCGAGCTGCTAAAGTTAAATTATCTAGGATCAAAGAGCCAGATTCAGCAGCTTTATCTTGATTGACATCATTATTATTGCACTTTTACAGGATTGCAAGGGATTCAAGGCTCTTTTTTCCCTCATGCTATCAATGTGTTATCATTGCACTATACATATACTGCTGTTAAGCCATCAATCATTGCCATTATATATGCTTGTTCTACTGCTTTATTAAAGTCATATTGTATCAGCTATGTTTGTGTTGCTTCTTACTGAGAGCCCCTATTGATTTTCACCTGATTGATAATGCTTGGATTGGTTGCCAACAACCGGTCCAACACACAAAACCACTGGCATTCTGTAAATCAAGGTATAAGGAATCTTCAGTATGGTGAGGGACACACAACCCACCCATCAACATCAAGGGGTGCACTTCGTACTCACATAGGATTAGAGTCCGAACCAAAATAATATTGGTGCCTCAGCTGGTAGTTGCAACGTGGCACAGGCGTAGGGTTAAATTCAGGCTGCATTACCAAAGGTTGTGCTTTTGTACCTCCATAGTGTCACACTGCTCGGGTTAATGTTGGTTCAAGGTCAGATATTGGTGTCAGCCTCAATAATCTTCTGGAGAAAATGGCATCTGCACTGGAATTGGAGTGGCAGGAACTGGTGTGGATCTTTGGGTTGGAGTAGAACTGTGCACTGTTGTCGGTACAGACCTGGTAACGGGTCCCGAGGGGACAGACTATGCCGTGGAGGGGCCTGCCGGTGATTATAGGACTGGATGACCCTTTGGTTCTGTGGAGCCAAAGTGAGTGCCAAAGGGAGCACAAAGTGCACTAAACATTTGCAGTGTGGCCTTTTTGAAGGCCTAGATTTTCTGCAGGGACAACGACAGCCTGGGAAATTCTAGGCTCATCAGGATCAACTTGGAAATCAATTCCAAAGCTAAAGACATCAAAGGAGGGGAATTGACTTTGTGATGTCCTCACAACTTCTCTTTAAAGTCTGACTGGCGGAATGAGGTAGAATATCGCTTGGCTTTCCTTTGCTTGCTTTTGGACTTGGACTTACTGGGGGACTACAAGTGTGTGTCTGAATGGTTGCGGGAGCAACCCAGGGACAGAGTCCGGACCTGTGACTTAGAGCAGGAGCAGGACCTATTTCAAGGCAGAGATGACTTCATGAGTTTGGCGACATACAACTTTGTCTTCCAGCCTCAGATCACAGTCTGGTGCACTTAACATGCAGCTTTGAGTGGTGTTCTGTGCCCAGAAGACATCAAAGACACACCATGTGCTAGTCCATGACCAACACCTGCCTCTTGTAGTTGCGGCTTGGCTTGAAACTGCCATTAGAAGTTGTGGGAAAATGAACAAAACCGGAAGTGGAGCTCTGGATCCAATTCAAAAGGCGCAGAAAGAAAGGAAGGAACTAACAGAAGCACTGCAGAGGTGGAGTTTGTAAGCTGCTCCGCTCCATCACTTCTGGGGTAGTATGAAACTAACACAGGGCTGCACAGCACTACCTACAGGCACAAAGAAGCAATACTATGAAAAAAATCTCTGGATACATTCCGGCTTCTGGGAAATATTCTAAAGATGAGGGATCTGCGGTTAAAAATATCCATCAGAAGCTACAGTTCAATTGGGGGATTCCTTTAATAAATATACACAGGTACAGATCACAAAGGAGTGACTCAAAGAATTGATTAAGTACTTGGGAAACATTTTGAATGTTTGCAATAGTTCCAGTTGGACGAGTGATCTAACAGACAGTGCATGATGATTCTCCGCAAAAGCCGAGTAGCTCCTCTAATATTAAGCAGTATGGTTTTTGGTCTACATTCTACTTAAAAGGATTACTCTGCAATACTCAACCAGTTATTAGCTTAAATGTAAGATGAGAAGTCACCGCATACCATGGTTTTTCACACCTGTGAACATTCAAGATGGGTGCATAGTTCGTCAGAATATCTAGATCAGCTGATGATGTTCATCTGAAATTTCTTTCTAAAATATTCCAGAGTGCACAAAGTGAATCTCAACTCATTTTCTAACAAGAACGGCTAAATTTGCCTTTGTATGCACTGAGTAAGGGGGATAATAAAAAGGCAAGCCTTGAATTCTATTACAAAGGGTTAATTCAGTAGGTGTTTTGGCAGAAATTGTGCTTGATGGTTAATTTCGGTGAGCAAAGCTTGATGGTATTAGGATGGTATTCAGTTGCTACTTCTATTCTAAACTCATGAGATATGTACTATGTAGGCTGCCTAATAATGTCAATCTTAGGGCGTCCCTGTTCTATTCTGCCTGCACATTAGGCATGCTAAGCTTGTTCTGAAACAATTCCCATTCTGCCTGCACATTAGGCATGCTAAGCTTGTTCTGAAACAATTCACTCTTCTTATTTCCAAGGTATCAAACATTTATTCGTGTCATTTTCTAACATGCCCTTTCTTGAGCTTGCTCGTAAAGGAGCAAGTGGGAACATGCATATTTAATTTTGGAATACAACTAGCATTTTCCAGAACACAGGAGTGATGGGGGGAGGGGGGGAGCAAGAAGTGATCCTGATAACAGATTATTATGGTGTGACATGATTCACTGATGGCACTTCTATTGTGTGTTGCACCTCATCCCAACAACCTTAATACACTATGGTGACTGTCGAAGCAGATTCAGCCATATTGTTTGATTTCAAATCCTGCAACATTAGGTGTGCAAAAATCTGTGAGCAGGCACTATTTGCCGTAAAGAGCCTGCAGCCATCATTTCTGTATCTGAATAACAATATCCTACTGGCGTGTACTCCCTGCACTCACCAATACTTAAATGTCAAGCTTTCTGCAGCTGCAGACACGCAAAATACAAACAACCTAAACAATGTTTGTTCAAAATCCGTGCTACATTTTCCCTCCCTAACTGTTAATTACATCTCGTCAAAAATACCTCAGGAGGCCAAAATAACAAAGTGAAAAGTTTTTCAACTGTTTAGAAATTGTCAAACGAAAACATTTATCAAACTATTCTTACCTGCATACCACTACTAACCTGATGCTTAATGGCGTCGTACAGCAGTTGCCTCCCAGAAGGTGTGTCAAAATCTCCAACAATCCAGAAAGTCACTGGTCTGATGAAAGACTCGTCTGAAAAAGTGGGTGTAGAGTGTAGAGAAATGAAAGCTATGGTAAAAAAGCAAAAGACATATCCATAGCCATACAACTATGAAATGTCAACACACTAAATTTTGTCTGAGGATTACCTCTAGGTTTGAGCGTGAATTTTTGGGTATTGGCGATAGAAGAACTTGCCATTTCTAAACTTGAGGCAAAATCTGTTCATCAAGCATATTTGTACTTTTTTTTAAGCTTTACCGTGATAAGTAACGAGCTCCACCCCACTAGTGATCAATTTTGAAAAAAAACATTCCAATGTGCATTAGCTGCAAAGCAAATGAGCACAAGGGGCACTACATACTCAAAAGGCAAAAATGAATCATATAACTAAAGCTTATTTCAAAGACTGAATTTGCCTCCATACTTAACCATCTGTGATGAACTGCCCAGCCTTCAATGATAGCAAAGAGCACTTTACAGCAACAACCATCTATTGCCGAAGACATTCTGCAAGTATTTGAAGATACACCTCCTTAATCTTACCAAATGGCAGCCGAGGTTGAGACTTCCTTCTGATGAATAAACCATAACTTTCATCTACCCAGTGAACAGCTGAATTATGTACAGACTGAAAAAAGCAACTTGTCTGAAGTCTCTGATTACCAGAATGCACCATACTTCTTCTCCAAGGCTTCATCAACTTCAACTTGAATTTCTCCAGTGAGCATTTTAGAAGGATGTGTACTATAAGCCAATAAACTAGTACGGTCCCATCCCCATAATTAATCATTTCTCCTCCATACCTTCATTATGTGTTTCTTCCAAGAAAGTGCAACTTACTGCTTTATACAAATACTAAATAAATACATTCGGCTCCTGACACCCAAGACATTAGTCCTATAATTCTTACTCTGTTCAACTAAGAGTTCTCTGATCCAGTTAAAACATCTTTTCTCCCCAGTGTAACACTTGAGTACGCAGGTACCAGAAGATTAGGACATTAACTAGGTAGGCGAACACATGTCTTCATGCAGTATTGGTGAATAGTGTTCACACGTATCAGGAATATTGTACATAATATCACAGACATTGCCCACATTGACTGTGGCAAAAATCTGAAGACCACATATACCAAAATGCACTAGGCTGACACTGAAGAGCCGGCAACAATGAAACTATCAGGTGCTGTCATCAGAGAGTGCTACCAACCAATATAGACTTTCTGCAGTCAGGGTTAATTTGCACTAAGCTTCTGATGGTATTGGAACAGCGTTAAGAAGCATCACAATCGAACAAATGTTAAATGCCGGGTCCTCTGATGGAAATGCTGCTGCTAATAACTAACTTAATATCAGTAGTTTACTCCCCAGTGTATTCAACGGCTTAGACGCATTTTGAGACGCAGTCCTTTGGTAGGATGCAGTTTCATGAATTTATCAACATGTTAATGAAAATTACCTTATGTTTCTCCATAGCTGCCACTAACGTATTTAATTATTGCGTCCTTATCCTAGTAACTCCAGTGTAATGTGTTGAACCCTCATGTTTACATATATCACACCAATCTACACCCGCCTTTTATCCATTTTCTATGGGCTTCATAAGATTTTATGGGCCATTTTAGCTTTCTTCTGGACTTTGCTGATGTAACTCAATACTTTGAGCTCGTCACTCCTCCCAAAAGCTCAAATTGATACATAAGGCACATCTTCAACAAGGATTTCTATAGAGTGAAATACATTTTTTGACTACAGCAGATGGAGCTTGCCCCATCAGTATCAGAAACTTGGCAACCCCTGGTCATGCAACTTAATAATTATCAGATATGTAGCTATTAATATTTAGTTTTATTTAGTTTGATATCAAATGTGAAAGTCCCCCAGTTCTCTAGCTCTGATACCTTACAAGAAACTACTTTTGGGAGGAACCCATGAGGCACCTTCTGGAACTCACCTATTTTTTTTTTTTAAAGGATTCTGGACATAGAAACCTTATCAATAAACCCATTCACGATTTATTGGCTGGGTGAAGCTTCTGTATACGGGACCCATGGCTCAGGTGGTGGTGAACGGGCGGGTCTCTCGGCCCTTTGCCCTCGGCAGGGGCACGAGGCAGGGATGCCCGTTGTCCCCTTTGCTCTTCGCTCTCGCCCTGGAGCCACTCGCGGCTTGGCTCCGCTGGGAGCCCTCGCTTCGAGGGATCCGGTGGGCCCCGGGCTTTGAAGATCGGGTTTCGCTGTATGCGGACGATATTCTCCTATATCTCACCTCACCGCGGCAGTCGCTCAACGTCCTCTTTGACGTTCTGACTTCCTTTGGGAGTAATTCGGGTCTCACGATCAATTGGTCTAAATCCTGCGTCTATCCGATCTCCGGTGGTCCTCCACTCCTACCGCCTCGGCTTCCGATCCAGGTATCACTGAGCGGCTTTAAGTACCTGGGGATATACGTTTCGCTGGACCCGGTGGCTCGCTATGAGCTGAATCTCCTGCGTCCGCTTCGGCGATTGCGAGAGGATACGGCCCGGTGGTGCAGGCTGCCCCTGTCCCCGCTGGGTCGGGCCGCGCTGTTCAAAATGATGTCCCTTCCCAGGTTCCTCTATGCACTCCAGAATTCCTTCGACGTCATCCCAGTGGCCTACTTTCGGGAGGTAGAGAGCCTGCAGAGGAGACTGGTGTGGGACGGGCGGGCGCGTATTGCTCTTGCTAAGCTTACTCTCCCCTGGTATGACGGGGGCATCGCGCTTCCCGACATTCGCAGGTATTATTGGGCCGCGCAGCTTTCGGCCATCAACCATGCCACGTATGCGCCTGGCCTGAACCCGGCGTATGAGATGGACAAGTTCCTGCTTCCCGGCGGGGACTATAACAGGGCGCTGTACTCCCGCTCGGCTGGCCGGACCCTTACGGGTCCTACTAAGATCGCTGTGCGGACCTGGAGGGCCGCCACTGCGGCCACGGGCTGGGGTGAGCGACTGACATGTGCTACTCCTTTGTTTGCCTCCGATCGCCTGGGGAGCCTCTGGACTACGAAGGGGTTTGACCAGTGGGACACGATTGGTATCAGCAAAGTGGGAGACCTGTGGCATAAGGGCGCGGTTAAGACTTTCGCGGCTCTTCAGGCCGAATATGAGCTTACGGACAGGGAGTTCTTCCGCTATGCCCAGGTTCGACACGCCCTGCTCTCGGTCTTTGGAGAGGGGACCACGATCCCGGTTTCCTCGCCCCTCGAGGACCGCATACTTGACGGACATGTCCCGGACAGCACTATTTCTTTAATTTATAAGAAACTGATTAATCATCGGGCTGACCTCTTGGTGCGCCTTCGGGAGGCTTGGACGGGGGATGGGGTGGAATTGGACGACGAGGACTGGCAGTCTGCACTGTCGTCCCCCAAAGAGGTCGCCATTCCAGCCCGTCTCCGGTTGGTGCAGCTTAAGATTCTTCACCGGGTGTATGTGACGGGTCCTCGCTTGGTCTCGATGGGATATTCCGACGATGGGCTCTGTAAGCGGGGTTGTGGGCTCAGTGCCACCTTTCTCCATATCCTGTGGGAGTGCCGCGAGGTGGCGGACTACTGGCGCCGGGTACATACGGTTATGGGACAGGTCACTGGGGTTGTGCTGCTGCCGGAGGTGCGTCGCTGTGTCCTGAATGTGTGGGAGCCCAATGATTATAGCGCGGCTCAGACTCGGTGGGCGGCCCTGGGGAACATGATTGCCAAGAGAGATATAGCGCAGCTTTGGGGTGCCCAGCGGCCGCCCACCGTGTCAGTATGGAAGGAGAATATGGACTGGTGTATGTTCAGGGAGAAGACTGTGTATGTTGCCCGTGGTAAGCCGGGGGCATGGGGCAGAATCTGGGGGCAATGGAATGCTTATCGCGGGGGTATCTGTACGCCCCCCCTGGTGGACACCGATATCGCCATGTCCCCCTGACCCTTGACGGTTCCGGGCACCTTTTGGAATGACTACATATGGACGTTCAGTTCCCTTGGCCCCCCCCCCCCCCGTCCCCAGCCTCCCGGTACTCCTTCCTTTCGTGTGCTGCTTAATGGTCTGACCTGGAGTTCCCCGGAGGAAGCCTGACCTGCGCCGTTTGTCTTTATGCCTCGCCTTTTGTTTTTCTTTTAGTTTTCTGTGTTTGTTTGATCTAAGTCTCCTGTGCCTCTAGAACTATCCGGACTCACTACGGGGCCGACCCCCGGGTACCGACTGCAGCTTTGATAAATGTATATTTCATTCTGTACTTAGCGGCCGGCCCTGGTGGTTGTAGGCCCGTGCTTGTAATCGAATTATTGTTCAATAAAAACTTTTAAAAACAAAACAAAAAAATAAATAAATAAATAAACCCATTCACTGTTTCATGAGAAAGAATGTTGACCCTTATTTTTGGGTAACAAAAGAGTGACAGCAAACAGTAGGTTTGGAAGTCATAACTTATTGGAACTTTGTTATTGGAGATCTGTAACATTACTTTTTGCTACACTGTACTATGCATTAGTGCAGTTATATAGATAGAATTACTGCTCTTTGAAAGTAATAAATGTGGCTAGCCATTCCACCAACGTTGTTCAGGTGATGAAGATGACTGCATCACACGTGCTGTCTTGTGCCTTTTATAAATCTATGAGGTGCCTACATCTTCACAGGTATTGGAAAATACCTCAAACATTGTTTGGAAGCTTTAAGGTCAATTTAGGTACTACCAGGTTCACTCTCCCTTATGTTGTGCAACATCTATAGAGGGCTCATTTTAAAGTAATTATACCCATTATAATTTAATTTGTTCTCCACATCTTAATATTGAGCAATATTTGTTCAACAACGTTTTACCCTGCTTATTTGTAAAACAATGAACTGATAAGGACACACAGTCCAGTTAATTACAAAATCTACACATATACAGTCACTGTGTGATGATTTACTTCGTGTCATTAGTAAAGCAACCGAAAAAGGGATGCACGTGAAGCTCAGTGCATGCAACATCTTTTCATACCAACAAGAAGGTTCTTGAAAGTCTTGTAATTTTGGACAATGCTTTCAATTTATGTAATGCACCATTTCGCTACCTCACATGCTGTGCCATCATGCACGTCTCTATCAACTAGACTGAAACTCAATTACCATGCAGAGCAGGCACTTGAGGATTAGTAAATGAAAGGTTAAGCTCCAACTGAACTCCTGGTGAGTTAGTTATAAATCTGAACACGTGGCATGCAAGAGGAACATTAGTTTATCCAGAAAGCCGTAATGTCTATAAAGAGGAATATCCACACCATAACCAAGCAAAGAAGGCCAAGTGCCAAAGCTCCAGTTACCATAGATTTCCTTGGAGGACATCCCTAGACAGCAGCAGGGAAGCAAGAGGGGGACAAAGAAAATAAGTTCCATGTCATCAAAATCATGTACACAGAACCAGCAATAAAAAATTACTTTCAGGAATGTGATACAACCAACATGAAGGATACAAAAAACACTGCAATGGGATGGTTTAATGTACGGAGGCCTGGAGTGGCCTTACCAATTTCATTTTGCTTTTCATGCATCCAAAAATGAAAGGCAACACACAGTTATCAGCTGTCTTTCAAATGGTTATCCTCTGCTTCAATGGCAGTTCCATTGTAATTTATAAAGCAATCTAGGATGTAATTTACATTGTTTCAACAATGGTTCTTAGTTTCTCAGACTTGCTATTTAAAGCTATAGTGCAGAACAGAAAGGGTAACGCGCCTGTTCTAAATCCAGCATTACAAACCTATACGCTATACTGTAATAAAAACGTAACCAGAAAATATCAGTTTGTGGGCGTCAGAAGCTCTACCTTAACAATTTCAAACGTTTAATTCCATCGTTATAGTGATGTTTGAATCTGTTAGCAGGCAGAGTGATAACCCTAACAGGAAGCACCGAATCTGGCCTATAAGGCAATGGTTTAGTCTACCGGTGTGATGTATTTTTGGGCTCTTTGGTGCAAGACCAAATACATGCAGCAAAGCAGTCCACGCAAGAGGACTGGATGTGGTGACAGTAGCAGCTAGATATATGGGCACTTGTGTTACACTCAAAGTGCATACGGGTTTAGCTTTTGGGCATGCACTTTTAATGACGCAGGCGGTTTGGCAAAAAAAAAAAAAAGCTAACTGTTTGCTTAAGAAATTCATGAATAGTATTGGGCCTGGCCTCACTCACAAAAATATTGCACCAACTATATTTGAAATTCTAGGTCTATAGTGGATAGGCCGCGTCAACTATTTCAATCACACTTGCTGTTTTTTTCCGTTTAATAAATGATGACCAAGTGAAATTTGTGTTCCTTGCCACAAATTTAGATGCATTATTCACATGTAAAACTACAAAATCTTAAGTTGTGTGCTTTCTTTTTTGCATCACTGGATGTCTAGCTAAAAGACCTAAATTACTCTTGAAGTGGTAGATGTCCATCTCCCACTTCTGAAAAGGGGAGCAAATTTTTCCTCCATGGTCTCTAATGACAGCGGTAAGAAAATGACTGAATGCAAGTTTGGTCTGCCCACCTCACCATGGTGATGATAACCTTATGGTCTTCACAAGAGAGAAAAATGCATATCAACTTCCTAGAGCCGACAATCATTTGACATGCATGGAAAGCATTGCTTCTTTGGGTTCAAAGAAAACAAATCCAGATATTGGTGGACAACAAAGCTGTACTGTTTTATATCAACAATCCGGGAGGCATGAGCTCATAACTTGTGCATAAACATGAGATGAGCCTCGAGGCATGGGTCACAGACATTGAAAGTGGTCAGTAAGCAGTTCATATCGAGAGGAAAAGTTACAAGGGCTTACCATCCAAACAGACTATATTCCACTTAATAAAAGGGAAGCTGAAATAACCCTTTGTACAACTCATACTAACCGAACATGCCAGCGGCTCTGTTCACTGTATTTACTCAATGAGCGATGCTGTCTCTATGGATTGAACTTTCAAGCTCCACTATGCATCACTTCTGATTCCAGTGTCAATTGAAGGTAAAGGAACATAGCGATCTTATAACTCAGATTGTTCAAGATTGAGCAAGGCATCCTGGATATCCAAAATTTAGATGTGGACCACGTTGTTCAGTGTCACTGCCAGTGGGTCTTCCCTCACAGGTCAACTTTTACATCCATATCTGGGAACACTCAATGTTCATGCTTAGCACTTGGGTGGTTAACCCCTCTCTACTTGCAATCTGCCCCAAAGGTGCCAGATGTTCTTTCAGATAGCAGGTGTAGAGTGAATAAGGCAGTTTGGTCCAACACGTATGCCAATTATCATCTTGGTGCAAGGTCAATTTGACATAACCTCTGAATGGATCAAAATGGACTGAACATGGGAACTGTATAACAATGTGCAATACTACTTCAGCATACATTTTACACCAAGATGGAGTATCTCTGCTCAGACTGCTGATGGTATTCAGATTCCTTAAAGGACTTCGAAACAACCTCCCACAAATCCCTGCAACAACAATATCCCAACTTGCTTATTTGCCTTACTGGTCAAGCTTTCAAACCCAAGCGTACAGGTTCACCTAAATGGCTCAACACTGAAGACAGTCATATTAGGAGCCATCAGATCAGCAAGAAGAGTAGGGAAACTCAGGTTCCCCGCCCACTGTTGCCTATTCTTTTTTTTTTGTGTCTCCTCATTCGGCCAACTCTCTTGCTAGGTTTTACTCTAGTCCCTCTGGAGCCAACCGGGGGAGAAACAGACTCACTTGTGTATATAATATTCTTAAGACACTCGGTGAAGCATGGGGGACCTTTCAGATTTCCATAGCCTACAGATCTCACGCCTTGCCAACAAGATTGATTAGAACAAAAACTTGGAACTAACCGTATTAATCTGTACTTCTTCCTCCGGGTTTAGCCCAAAGAATATGAGGCAAGGGCTTACCTTATTCTGTTACCCAAGAATTTCCCCAATAAAGTCACACACCGAGGTCCAGTAAAGTGAGTTGTTTGGGCATTGCATGAACAAATGTACGTCATCCGCTGATACGAGCATACATCTTGGGCAGTTATAGGTATTGCCATTAACCTTAGACAGCTTCGCTGGGGACCAATAGACTCTATAGGTTGTGAACAAATGATTACGTTTAAGCGTTGCCGGTTTTACCACTGTTCGTAACATACCATATCAATCTTGCCACATTTGCTTCAAGTCTTAATCACCTAACTCTTTACCCCATTAATTTAAAATTTCAGTTTTGATCTTCTCATCTGTCTCCAGGAAGGCCAGGAAGGCCAAAAAACAAAAGGAGATTTCCTTTTTCCACTGATCAGTTCTCATCACCTGATAAAATTTCGACTCCTCCTCCTCGTGCCCAATTTTGTGCTGCCCACCAGGAACATAATTGATAGTACTTAAACCTCTTTAATTGTCCCTTGGTGCAATTGCTTAGCACTTCCCAGCTCACTAAATTAGAGACCATTTTAAGATCTGCCCAATAACAAATGCCACCCGATTTTAGGGGCTGACTGAGTTGATCCCTCAGGCATTCTGGGGTACCAGGAGATTCCCAAATCGGAGCCCATGATGAAAAATATGGCACTCCCAATCTTTTCCGCACATACATCCAAGTTCTTAACGCGGACCTCAGGATCTTGAGCCTCACCTTTAAAAAAAAAAAAATGGGCCTCCTTATTTAAAAAGAAAGTGGTGCTGGCCTTGCGAGACATCCACCAGTATAGCCTCAAAAAGTAAGCCCACAGATGTCTTATCTGTCTTGTTTGCAAGCATGCGAACATTCTTAAAATGAAAAGCATAGCAATAAGCAAGTAGGTCTGGTAACGCCAATCCTCCTACCTCTAGCCTCCTTCTCAACTTTTTCCAGGCTTTCCCCTGGAGTTTAGCTATATCCTCCTTCTGAAAAGTTAAAGGAATAGAGTTAAAGAGAAAGGTAATTTTTGGGAGAATTATCATTTTTATAAGATTTACCCTACCATAGATATTTAAAGGTAGGTTTGCCCATTTTAGCAATAGACTCGCTATCTCCTGACTAACTTTCCTCCAATTTGTTTTAGTAATATTGAATATGCTACTTACCAGTATGCATCTGTTCTTGGCATGTAGGGCTGCTGACATTCATATCTGTGCATAGATCGCCGCCTAGTGTTGGGCCCGGATGTTTGCACGTTGTTGTCCTGGAAGAGTCTTCGAAGTATCCTTGGATAGGTGACTCCTCCCCTGGACTACAGTGCGCATGGGCATCCTCTCCATCCTCAGATTGTTTTTCGCCATTGTGGCAGTGATGGAGTAGATACAGAAAGTGATGACCATGCTTACAGTAATTCTGAGAGCTGCAGCTGCTACAGGCGCCGGGGAGGAGGGAGGGCGATATGAATGTCAGCAGCCCTACATGCCAAGAACAGATGCATACTGGTAAGTAGCATATTCAGTTCGAGGCATGTGGGCTGCTGAATTCATATCTGTGCATAGAATATATAGCAGTGCCCTCTATTAGCGGCGGCTACCAGTGCCAGCTGCAGCGGTCTGAAAAAGGGTTTTGAGAACAGCCTGTCCTACAGCTGCCTGCTGTTTTGATTGCACATCTACACAATAGTGTTTGGTAAATGTGTGTGTAGTGGACCAGGTGGCTGCTTTACATATATCATGCAGGGGAATATTTCCCAGAAAAGCCATGGAGGCCCCTAACTTACGTGTTGAGTGGGCTCGTGGGGGAATAGTTAATGTGCGTTTTGCCTTTTGATAACAAATTTGGATACACTTAACTATCCATCTGGCTATCCCTGCTTTGGAGATGGCGTTACCTTTGTGGTGTGGGGCAAAGGCAACGAACAGTTGTTTTGTCTTCCTAAAGGGTCTAGTCCTGTCGATGTAATACATGAGGGCCCTTTTGACATCTAGTGTGTGGAGTGCCCTTTCCGCGACAGTTTGTGGGTTTTGGAAGAAAACAGGCAGTTCAATAGTTTGATTCATGTGGAACTGCGATATTACCTTGGGCATGAATTTGGGGTTGGCAGAACCGGAGTCATGTTCGGAAACGGGACTGGAGGGTAGGATTTCCAATTCTTCGACATCTTCGGCGTTGAAGATGTCTGCCGGGGCCGGTGCCGCGTGCTGCGCTTCGAGTCTCGCCGCTCGTCGATTCCGTAGAGTCTTCTTGGAACGGAACCGGGCACAGGCCATGCATGTCGATTCGTCGTGGTCCGGCGACAAGCATTTGTTGCACACCGGATGGACGTCGATATGGGGATATTTCGCATTGCATACCGGGCACCTCTTGAATGGTGTCCTCGACTCCATCGTCGGTGTCGTCGATGGTCAGGTAAAAAGCGAAAAGTCGGTTCTAAAAGTTAGTAAGCTAACAGGTAGAGTCGAAACCGATCGAGTGAACAGTACCGACGCGAACTAAAGGCCTTTTGGCCTCGACAAAGATTTTTTCTAACTTGAGTTAAGATAGCACATCCGAACCCAATGGCGGAAAAAAACAATCTGAGGATGGAGAGGATGCCCATGCGCACTGTAGTCCAGGGGAGGAGTCACCTATCCAAGGATACTTCGAAGACTCTTCCAGGACAACAACGTGCAAACATCCGGACCCAACACTAGGCGGCGATCTATGCACAGATATGAATTCAGCAGCCCACATGCCTCGAACCCACCAGTTTCTGGGTAATCCATACCCCAAGGTGACGCATTTGTGTTTTGGCCCCCTGACTCATCAGACTGTGGGTCCATTCCATTTTTCCTGTATTTACTTTGTACCCCAAGATTAGGCCAAAATTCTCCACCTTCCTCATCAAATTAGGAATTGCATCTTGTGGATTACCAGTGAACAGAATCAAATCGTCTGCATATAGTGCCAATTTAATTTCAAACTCAGAAGATTTGAAAGGGAGAATGGTGGAATCAGCCCTTATCAAATTAGCTAAAGGCTCTATATACAGACTAAAAAGAAGCAGAGACAGCCCTGTCTTGTTCCTCTTGAAATGCTGAACCAACTCAACAGTTCTCCGTTTACCAACACCTTGGCCTTAGGGCAGTAATACAAATTTTGTACAGCCCTTACCACATTCTGCAGAAAACTAAAGCTACATAATGTCTCCCACAGATATGCCCAATGCACCTGGTTGAAAGCGTTAGCTGTGTCTACTGCTACTATAGTTAGAGGTAAATTCCGTACCTCTGCCATATCCACAAACCCCATACATGGAAATGTTAGTTCATTTAGCTGCCTCCCTGGTATAAAGCCTCTTTGATCAGGATGGATAACCTTTTATAACCTTGGCTACACATGATGCTATAATTCCAGAAAGAAATCTTGTAGTCCGTATTTAAGAGGGATATTGGTCTAAAGAATCCACTTTCTGCGGGTCCTTGTTCAGTTTTAAAATTAAAGTAACCGTAGCCTCTGACCAACAACTGGGGAACATACACTCTCGTGATGCACTGGGGTAGCCTTCTTCCTTGGACTGATTGCTGTAGCTTTGCTTGGTGTCCCGTTACAAATCTGCATCGGGTGTGCAAAGAGGACAGGCACCTACGAAAAATGTGGACTCTGGGAAAGCTGGAGTATGGAGGCACCTGGAGTGGCATGAGAGAAGCTCTTCAACAATGGCGCTGTTGCTTCCCCTTTGACTGAACCGAGTGGCTGGACCCACAGGAGAGGTGCTGTGCTGAGCAAGCTCTGTGACACAGAGGTTGACACTTTCAAGACTCTCCTGATGTTCCCAGAGTCTGCAAAAGCAGCATAGCACAGGAGAGTCTAGGTTATTGCTACATGCTGCAGACTCAGGACAGGAGTGGGCTGGGTGGGGTGCACACAGTGTATTCTGCAGCAGTATTTTCCTAGACAAGTGAATCGGGTAGAGTGTGTTCACTGGAGAGCAAACTATTGTGTAAGCACCATTTAACTGCTGGACAGAGCAAATGGAAAAAGGCAGCAGCTTATGAGAATTATGACAAAGGCTGCAAAAAGTTAATACCGTTCGAAGCAGGACAAAACCAAACGGAAGAGTTACTTACCTTCGGTAACGATATATCTGGTAGAGACACAGTCTAGCCGCAGATTCCTTAACTTAGAATATCTCCCCAGGCGTCAGACTGGATCCGGAAAATCCTTTTCCCCAGCAATACCTCTGCACGCCGGGAGGTGGCGTCGCCTGGTTCCGTCCTGACGTCGTAAACGGAAGTGACATCAATGGAGCCATATGAGCCACGTGCTGACGTCAGTTTTCTATAGGAAACTTTTTCGCACCACAACGCGGAGCCATGCAAAAAACTGCGATAGCATGGAAACAGAGTGTGTTAAAAAAGAGCAACAATAGGAAGTAGAAAGGCACCCAGTACCCGGATGGAACTGAAGGGAGCTCACAGAGCACTTGCTGCAAGCAAGGGCCCGGCAAATTGCCAAGTCGTGCCCCACCTCGAGGGGGGGCAACGGCTGCGGCACAAAAGATATGACAAGCCAGGCACAGCTCGTCACCACAGGAGGGGAAAGAAAAGAACCACAATATCGAAGCAACATGATGCAAGACAAGTGACTAGGAGTGAACGACCACAGGAAAGTTCACTACACACACCCTCCAGAAATTGAAAGACTGTAGCACCAAAGAGAACCCAACCCAACCGACTGCCATAGAAAGAAGGAGGCACAGGCGGTGGGAGGGAATAAAGAACAGAATAACTGCACACATGAACACAGGTGGCATAACATGCGAAGGCAGTGAAAAGTAAGACTTTAACCACCTAAAAACGTGGACGGAGTGGAGAGCCAAAGGAGTGAGGTGCAAGAGCACATCTCCGGAAGACCAAGATCCCCAGAAGGTGGGGGCTAGGTGGAAAATCACCATATGAAAAGGCCTTCGTAGAGCGGGGAGGATGGGCGGGCGTTAAGGAATCTGCAGCTAGACTGTGTCTCTACCAGATGGAATATGCTACTTACCAGTATGCATCTGTTCTTGGCATGTAGAGCTGCAGATCTACACACTTTTACATAGATCGCCATCTGGTGTTGGGTCCGGATGTTTGCACTTGTTTTTGTCCTGGAAAGTCTTTGGAAGTCACAAGATATGTGACTCCTCCTTAGGATCATAGTGCGCATGGGCATCGGCTCTATCCTCAGATTGTTTTTAGCCAGCAGGGAAATGATGGAGCTTTGTAAGAAACAGGAAGATGCCCTTGTATAGTGTATCTATATAAGATAATACTTAACAGATAAAGGAAGCCGGGGAGGCGGGTGGGCGTGTGTAGATCTGCAGCTCTACATGCCAAGAATAGATGCATACTGGTAAGTAGCATATTCCGTTCGAGGCATATGAGCTGCAGATTACACACTTTTGTATAGATTGTATAGCAGTCCCAAGTCTAGCAGCGGTTCCCATTATCTGTTGCAGAAGTCTGAAATAAGGTTTTGAGTACAGCTTGGCCCACACTGGCTTGTTGTTTCGTTTGCACATCTACACAGTAGTGTTTAGTGAATGTATGCGGTGTAGACCATGTAGCTGCTTTGCAGATATCATCTAATGGAATGTTGCCTAAGAATGCCATAGAAGCCACTATTTTCCTTGTAGAGTGGGCTCTAGGATGAACAGTTAAAGTGCATGTTGCTTTGTGGTAGCAAATTTTTATGCATTTAACAATCCATCTGGCTATCCCAGACTTAGATATGGGATTGCCTTTGTGTGGTGATGAGAACGAAACGAAAAGTTGTTTGGTTTTCCGAAAAGGTTGCGTTCTTTCAATGTAATAAAGTAATGCTCTTTTAACATCTAAAGTATGGAGAGCTCTTTCTGCGACTGTGTGTGGTTGCGAGAAGAAAACGGGCAACTCCACAGATTGATTAAGGTGGAAGGGGGAAATTACTTTAGGATTAGTGCGGAGTGTGAGAAGTTGGCCTGATGTATGATGTCACTAGTTCTAGTGTACACCTTATATCAGTCCAAACAACCCTTATGGTGATTGGTTGTAAAGTCAAACTTATAGACCAGCTATCCTAGTGGTAGCATGGACAAGAGCAGTCTTAGGCTAAACTCTGAATGGCATGTGAAGCCAGCTGTGATACCATATATAATCCCTTGAATACCAAATGAAAGGACACCACAACAGATATATATATATAAAATAAAGTGTATTTATTCTAGTCAAACCCTCAGCACTCTTTGAGATTAGAGGTAAGTACAACACAGTCTTATTTAAGCATACATTAAGTCACACAGGTAAGTAATACAGTTAGGCCCTAGGGGCCACGCAAACCATATACTAAGTAAGTGGTATAAGGACCACTGTCACGGAAATAGGATAGGCCTAGGCCTAGGGAATCGCTGGGGCTACACTGCACTAGCAACAGTTAGGAAGTGGGAGGCCCACGGGATTCAGGTGCAGAGTGGAAACACTCACGCGTAATGCGTAAAAGTCGATAGAATTACTAGCAGTTAGAAATTAACAGTTTAAGGACACTTCTGAAGCAGCTAGAGAGTCGAGACTCGGAAACTAGACCCTAGGATAGTCACTACCCTTGCGAGCACCGAAGTACCCAAGTTACCTAGCCCACGGACTGCGGGTGCATAGGTGTGAACTTGCGTCGGGTTTCGTCGTGGACTTCTATGGATGCCTGAAGGAAAGTTGCTGACAGGCAGTCAGTGAAGAGTGTCCGGTGGATCCCAAGGCTGGGATCAAGAAGAGAGGATACCTGCAACCAGAAGGGACAGTCAAGGTCACTAGCCAGTGACCACGTGGAACCAGGAAGGAACCAGGCGATGTCGTGAAGATTGCAGGTGAAGGTGAAGCTTGTCGCTGCAGCCACGAGGACCAGGAGGCGAGCTGTCCCATGAAGGCTCTTGCTGTCGGCGGCGTCGAAGTTGGACTAGGACTCACCAAGCCTTGGCAAGCGGAACCCACGAAGAACGGAGGACTTGCTTCTGGTGCAGACCAGGAAGGTCTGGGGTGCTCCCCTTTTGCAAGGAAGCGGGAGCCAGTCTGGAGGAGCCAAACCAGCAGTGAAGATTTCTGGATGCGTCGTCACAAAGGCCACTAGCCAACGGGCAAGCAACCGGACAGGCGCGGCAAGCAGGAAAATGCAGAAGGGCCCCACGCAGGACTCGTGGAGTGTGGGGGGCTGATCTTCGGTGCAGATGGTGCTTGGGGTTGGGGCTTCTCAATCCCCGGTGCACAACTTCGAGGGTGCCTCAGAAGCTGCGCTGGAAGATACTCGCCACTTTTCCCAGGTAGCCGGTCCCACGTCTCTCGTCGCCTCCACGGATCTCAGCTCGGCTGTGGATGTGGATCAGGGTCGGAGAAGTCTGGAAGTCAAGGCTCTGGTCGGGCTCTGCAGTCGGTCCCTCGTAGAACTTCAGCAAAGCAAAGGGTAGTCTCTTGATGGTGCCTGTTTGCACAGGGTAGCCACTCCTTGGCCACAAGGGAGATTCTTCAGTCTTCTTCTTTCGTCGAATGTCGAAGGTCCAGAGTTTCTGTTCAAGTTGCAGGTTCAGGATAATCTAATCTCCTGGGGCCCAGCTACCACTCTTATCCAAATCTGGGGGGCTGGGTTACCTGCTAGGTCACGCCTTATGGGTGGGACCTGGGAGGGGGGTGGTTACACCCCCTTCCCTTTGTCCAGTTTCGCGCCAGGACTGGGGCTGGAGAGCCCCAGCACCGGTTTGAACTGGACTATGCACGGGACACCTTGTGTGCCCCAGGCATGTCTCATTTGTTTCATCCCTCCCTGCCCCAATACACTAAGGCCTGTCTGGGGTGGTGCTCGCACCTCCCAAGGCAGGAAACCTATTGTCCAAGCCTCCCTTGCCGGGATCACTCCCAGCAGCAGGAGGTCAGACCCGTGTCTGTGGCAGCAGCATCCATTTTGTGATGCTGGGGCTCTGGTTAACTTTAACCGGGTAAGTAGGTTACAACATGTCTTCTCCCTCTAGAAGGGAGGGATAATATCCTCATCCCCAGAAATGGGATGGGGGTATTATTCCAAAGTGTTAGACACCTTACACGACATGTTTTGATAAAGCCAAACCATAGTTACCATAACCGTTTAAGATTATAAGGCACTTTAAGAGTATATGGTAGGCTATATCATAGAGCAGCTATAAGGACTTGGATCCGAAAGCTGCAGACCGGCTCAGCTCATGCTAGAGCACCATCTCACATGTTACCAAGCACTCTGCCTCCAGGATTGTTAAGGCCTGCCATAGGAGTGGCTGATAGGTACACATGTGTCTATATGTAAGTTAGGTATAGGAATACTACACCTACGCAAGGGGTGATTACACGACCTTGCCCCAGCTGAGTGATCAGCCAGTTGTGTCATAATGGAAGGCCAGGCCAGGGGTGGCATAATACATGCTGCAGCCCCTGGTAGGCCTAGGGTACACCTATGCCCTGGGTACCTAAGGTACACTGTACAGGGGCCAATAAGGTGATCCTATCCAAATGGGTTATGCACCTAAAGTACATGGTATTACTTTAGAGAGAGAACAGCAGGGCTGTGGGTCTGATTAGCAGGCCCACAGCCACATCTAAGTCGAAAACCAGTAAAGCAAAAGCAAAAAGTGGGGGTGAACATAGAAAGCAGACCCTACTCTCCTACACAACCCCCCCCCCCCCCCAAACTTAGGGACATTAAACTAACCTTGACCAGTTGAGTCTTCATGTTCTAAGTGGAAATATCTGGAGAGTCCATCTGCATTGGCATGGTCAGTCCCAGGTTTATGTTCCACTGTGAAGTCCATCCCCTGTAGGGAAATGGACCACCTAAGAAGTTTGGGATTTTCACCCTTCATCTGATTTAGCCACAAGAGGGGCTTATGGTCTGTCTGAATCTTGAAGTGAGTGCCAAACAAGTATGGCCTCAGCTTGTTCAGGGCCCAAACCACAGCAAAGGCCTCCCTCTCAATAGCTGACCAACGTTTCTCTCTAGGGGTCAGCCTTCTACTTATAAAAGCAATGGGCTGGTCTTGACCATCTATATTCAGTTGTGAAAGAACAGCTCCCACACCTAACTCAGAAGCATCTGTCTGGACAATGAACTCTTTGGAGTAGTCTGGACTTTTCAGAATAGGTGCACTGCACATGGCCTGCTTCAGGTCATCAAATGCTTTTTGACAGCTTACTGTCCACTGAACTTTCTTTGGCATTTTCTTGGAGGTCAAGTCATTAAGTGGTGTCACAATGGACCCATAGTTCTTAACAAACTTTCTGTAGTACCCAGTCAGGCCCAAGAAAGGTCTGACCTGAGTCTGGGTAGTTGGAGGAGTCCAGTCCTTTATGGTCTGGATCTTGCTCTCCAGTGGTTGAACCTGACCCCCACCAACTAGGTGGCCCAGGTATACAACCTTGCTCTGCCCTATCTGGCACTTAGTGGCCTTGATAGTGAGGCCTGCCTTTTGCAGGGCCTCTAAAACATTCCTCAGGTGGACCAGGTGATCCTCCCAGGTGGAGCTAAAGACAGCAATATCATCAAGATAAGCTGCACAATAATCATCCAACTCAGTAAGGACTTGATTCACCAACCTTTGGAAAGTGGCAGGTGCATTCTTCAAACCAAAGGGCATTACCACAAATTGATAATGTCCTCCTGGGGTCGAGAAAGCAGTTTTGGCCTTTGCATTCTCAGCTAGTCTGATTTGCCAGTAGCCTGTCAGATCAAATGTGCTCAAAAACTTAGCAGCTGTCAGTCTGTCAATGAGCTCATCTGCCCTAGGCATTGGGTGGGCATCTGTCCTAGTGACAGCATTGAGACCTCTGTAATCCACGCAAAACCTCATCTCTCTCTTACCATCTTGGGTGTGAGGTTTTGGCACAAGAACTACAGGACTAGCCCAAGGGCTCTCTGAAGGTTCAATGACTCCCAGCTCCAACATCTTTTGTACCTCAACTTTTATGCAGTCCCTGACATGGTCAGGTTGCCTGTAGATTTTACTCTTCACAGGCAGACTGTCACCAGTGTCCACCTCATGGGTGCACCAGTTTGTCTGACTTGGGGTCAGAGAGAACATATGTCTGTAGGATTGCAGAACCTGTCTGCAGTCCTGTTGCTGATGGACAGTGAGGCTGTCAGAAAAGACCACACCATCAACTGAGCCATCATCAGGGTTCTGAGTCAACAGGTCTGGGAAAGGGTCACTCTCTTCCTCCTGCCCCTCATCTGTAGCCATGAGTAAGCCAATGTCTGCCCTGTCAACATATGCCTTCAATCTGTTGACATGAAGCACCCTGTGGGGGCTTCTGGGAGTCCCAAGGTCCACCAAGTAGGTGACTTCTCCCTTTTTCTCAACAATAGTGTGGGGTGCAGACCATTTGTCTTGGAGTGCTGCTGGGGCCACTGGCTCCAACACCCACACTTTCTGCCCTGGCTGGTAAACAGTCAGCACAGCCTTTTGGTCATGCCAAGCTTTTTGGAGTTCTTGGCTTGCCTCAAGGTTTTTAGAAGCCTTCTTCATATACTCTGCCATCCTGGAGCGGAGACCAAGTACATAATCCACTATATCAAGTTTGGGTTGTCTGAGAGGTCTCTCCCATCCTTCCCTTACTAAACATAGGGGTCCTCTTACAGGATGCCCAAACAAAAGCTCAAAAGGGCTGTAGCCAACCCCCTTTTGTGGGACCTCTCTGTAAGCAAACAGAAGGCAGGGCAAAAGGATGTCCCATCTTCGCCTAAGCTTGTCTGGTAAACCTTTTATCATTCCCTTTAGGGTCTTGTTGAATCTCTCAACAAGCCCATTGCACTGTGGGTGATAGGGTGTGGTGAACTTGTAGTTCACACCACACTCCTTCCACATTGCAGTCAAGCATCCTGACATGAAGTTGGCACCTCTGTCAGAAATGACCTCCTTTGGAAAGCCCACTCTGGAGAATACTCCAAGCAGGGCCCTTGCCACAACAGGAGCTGTTGTGGTCCTCAGGGGAATAGCTTCTGGATACCTGGTGGCATGGTCCACTATCACCAGTATAAATCTGTGCCCAGATGCTGTTTGTGGGTCCATTGGTCCTACAATATCTATGCCCACTCTTTCAAAGGGAACCCCCACCACAGGTAGTGGTATAAGGGGGCCTTTGTGGTGCCACCTGATTTGCCACTGGCTTGGCAGGTGACACAGGAGCGACATAACTCCTTGGTATCTTCTGACATATGGGGCCAGTGAAAGTGAGGGACAAGCCTGTCCCAAGTCTTGTTCTGGCCTAAATGTCCTGCAAGGGGAATATCATGGGCCAAGGTAAGAAGGAAGCCTCTGAACTTCAGTGGTATGACCAACCTCCTGGATGCACCAGGCTTGGGGTCTCTAGCCTCTGAGTACAGTAGCCCTTCATCCCAATACACTCTATGGGTACCTTGAGCATTCCCTGCAGCCTCAGCAGCAGCCAGCTGTCTGAGGGGTTCAAGAGAGGGGCAGTCTAATTGAGCCTGCCTCAAATCTGCCCTTGAAGGTCCCCCTGTCCAAAGAAACTCAACCTGATCAGGTTCAAGTTCTTCTAGGACAGTTCCTTCAGGGCTCTCAGAATCATCCTCCTGGGAGGGCTGATCCACCACCTGAGGCAAGGGGGAAGGCACAGCCTTAACCCTACTGCTCTTTCTCTTGGGTTGTGACTGGTCCATAGTTTCAGGATCCAGCACTTGTTCAGTGGTGCACTTTTTGGCCTGTGACCTGGTCACAGCAAGGACATGTGCATCTATCCCCAGCATTTCTGCAGTGGTCCAATACTCCACTTCAGACCAAACTGAAGTTTCAAGCTCATTGCCCAGTAAACACTCTACAGGAAGGTCTGAACTAACAACAACTTTCTTGAGGCCAGTTACCCCTCCCCAGGAGAAGTTAACAATAGCCACACTATGGGAGCTAGTGGCATTGCTAGCGTTGGTCACTAGGTAATTCTCACCTAGTATGATCTGTCCAGGGTCCACAAAGGCAGGTGTCACCATTGTGACACTAGCCCCAGTGTCCCTGTAGGCCTGAGCCATTCTTTGGTTGATAAAAGGAGTCTGTCTGTACTTGCCCAGGTTACTGGGGCCTACAGTAGAGGACAACGCTAAGTCCCCATCACAGATCAGAACAGCCTGAGTAGGTATTCTGACTAGGCCAGAATCCTCCTCAGTTCCCAGGGTTAACCCTACTACACCCTTTTGCTGGGAACCACCACTTACAGCTGGACTAGGGGGTACAGTTGCCTTAGGGGCAATGGTGGCTGGGGGCTTATCCTTTTTGGTGCACCCACTAAACCAATGTGAGTTGGACTTACAATAGTTGCACCATGGTTTCTTTTGGCCATCTTTCTTTTTATCCTTTTTGGGACCACCCTCCCCCCTGAGCCTTTTGGGGGCCCGGTGAAGACTTCTGGTCTTTTTGTTTCTGATCATTACCCTTCTGGTCTGCCTTTTTCTGATCACCGCCCTGGTTCTGGTTTTTCTGCTTAACTCTAGTCCTGACCCATCTATCTGCCTTCTTTCCCAATTCTTGGGGAGAAGTCAGATCAGAATCAATCAGGTGTTGATGCAGTAGCTGGTTGACAGTTGTTAAGGATTTGTTCTCTCATGATCAAATTATACAATCCTGTATAGTCCTTAACCTTACTTCCCACTAGCCAGCCTTCCAGAGCCTTAGTGGCACAATCTACAAAGTCAGTCCAGTCCTGAGTCTGTGTCTTCTGGGTATCCCTGAACAACAACCTGTATTGTTCAGTGGTTAGGCCAAACCCATCAATCAGAGCACTCTTCAGGACAGTGTAATTGTCTGCATCCTCATCACTAACTGTGGGGAGCTTGTCTCTGCTGTACTTTGCAAGCTCTCTCCAAAGCAGTTATCCATTTGTGGATGTCATCCCTACACTTGTAGGGAGGGACAATCTTGCTCAGGTTTCTATTATCATAGTGCCCGTCTCTATCCTTAGGGATATTGCTGCCACCAGTGGGTTCTGACCCACTTAACTGTTGCTCTCTAGCCAGAGCAAGCTTCTCCTTGGCAAGGGCAAGTTCTTCCCTCTGAATCCTCAGATTAGCTTCCCTCATTCTGGCTTCATGCTCCTTTCTCTCAGGGGAAGTCATTCCCCTGTGAGAGGAAGCATTAGAGATGCTAGAGACATGGGAGTGGATGGATTCACTTGAAGGGGATCTGTCCCTCCTGCTTCTCTGTGTAAGCCCACTTGGGGGTCTGTATGGGGGGACCCCATGCAAACTCCCATGTAAGCTTAGGTTAGCCTGGCTAAGTCTTCCTACTTGGCCCTGGCTGTCTACCTCTTCATCTGAAGTCCCATCTGACTCATCTGTCTGTGGTGGGTAGACCCTCCTTTGTACCTAGGGTTCTGGCCTGTGAGGCCCTAAGAGCATCATACTCCTCTAGGAGTTGCACTAGCTGAAGGAGGGTAGGGTATGCACCCTGTTTTAACTTTCTGGAGGTACACAATTGTCTCATCTCCTGAAAAGTTAGGGTATCATATCTAGAGGGGGTCTTCTTCAGACCTGCCCCTCCTGAGAGAGCATCTACTTGATCTCCTCCCAGAGACATGATCTAGTGAGGGTGTGGTGTGTGCACCTACCTACACTAGTTGTTTCTACTAAACCTCTCTGGTAGTTGTAGTCAGGGTGCGTTACTCCCTTCAACCTACAACCACTAAGTCCAGTAGGACTTAAGTATTATAATCTAGGTTATATGTACCTAAACAATATCTGTGTGATCTTTCAATTTAGTATCTCAAGATTACAATGGTATTACAACAGCAAGCTCAGATCCCAACCGCTGCTCACCAATGTGAGAAGTTGGCCTGATGTATGATGTCACTAGTTCTAGTGTACATCTTATATCAGTCCAAACAACCCTTATGGTGATTGGTTGTAAAGTCAACCTTATAGACCAGCTATCCTAGTGGTAGCATGGACAAGAGCAGTCTTAGGCTAAACTCTGAATGGCATGTGAAGCCAGCTGTGATACCATATATAATCCCTTGAATACCAAATGAAAGGACACCACAACAGATATATATATAAAATAAAGTGTATTTATTCTAGTCAAACCCTCAGCACTCTTTATGAGATTAGAGTTAAGTACAACACAGTCTTATTTAAGCATACATTAAGTCACACAGGTAAGTAATACAGTTAGGCCCTAGGGGCCACGCAAACCATATACTAAGTAAGTGGTATAAGGACCACTGTCACGGAAATAGGATAGGCCTAGGCCATCGCTGGGGCTACACTGCACTAGCAACAGTTAGGAAGTGGGAGGCCCACGGGATTCAGGTGCAGAGTGGAAACACTCACGCGTAATGCGTAAAAGTCGATAGAATTACTAGCAGTTAGAAATTAACAGTTTAAGGACACTTCTGAAGCAGCTAGAGAGTCGAGACTCGGAAACTAGACCCTAGGATAGTCACTACCCTTGTGAGCACCGAAGTACCCAAGTTACCTAGCCCACGGACTGCGGGTGCATAGGTGTGAACTTGCGTCGGGTTTCGTCGTGGACTTCTATGGATGCCTGAAGGAAAGTTGCTGACAGGCAGTCAGTGAAGAGTGTCCGGTGGATCCCAAGGCTGGGATCAAGAAGAGAGGATACCTGCAAGCAGAAGGGACAGAGTCAAGGTCACTAGCCAGTGACCACGTGGAACCAGGAAGGAACCAGGCGATGTCGTGAAGATTGCAGGTGAAGGTGAAGCTTGTCGCTGCAGCCACGAGGACCAGGGAACGTCGAGGACGACCAGGACCAGGAGGCGAGCTGTCCCACGAAGGCTCTTGCTGTCGGCGGCGTCGAAGTTGGACTAGGACTCACCAAGCCTTGGCAAGCGGAACCCACGAAGAACGGAGGACTTGCTTCTGGTGCAGACCAGGAAGGTCTGGGGTGCTTCCCTTTTGCAAGGAAGCGGGAGCCAGTCTGGAGGAGCCAAACCAGCAGTGAAGATTTCTGGATGCGTCGTCACAAAGGCCACTAGCCAACGGGCAAGCAACCGGACAGGCGCGGCAAGCAGGAAAATGCAGAAGGGCCCCACGCAGGACTCGTGGAGTGTGGGGGGGCTGATCTTCGGTGCAGATGGTGCTTGGGGTTGGGGCTTCTCAATCCCCGGTGCACAACTTCGAGGGTGCCTCAGAAGCTGCGCTGGAAGATACTCGCCACTTTTCCCAGGTAGCCAGTCCCACGTCTCTCGTCGCCTCCACGGATCTCAGCTCGGCTGTGGATGTGGATCAGGGTCGGAGAAGTCTGGAAGTCAAGGCTCTGCAGTCGGTCCCTCGTAGAACTTCAGCAAAGCAAAGGGTAGGGTAGTCTCTTGATGGTGCCTGTTTGCACAGGGTAGCCACTCCTTGGCCACAAGGGAGATTCTTCAGTCTTCTTCTTTCGTCGAATGTCGAAGGTCCAGAGTTTCTGTTCAAGTTGCAGGTTCAGGATAATCTCATCTCCTGGGGCCCAGCTACCACTCTTATACTAATCTGGGGGGCTGGGTTGCCTGCTAGGTCACGCCTTATGGGTGGGACCTGGGAGGGGGGTGGTTACACCCCCTTCCCTTTGTCCAGTTTCGCGCCAGGACTGGGGCTGGAGAGCCCCAGCACCGGTTTGAACTGGACTATGCACGGGACACCTTGTGTGCCCCAGGCATGTCTCATTTGTTTCATCCCTCCCTGCCCCAATACACTAAGGCCTGTCTGGGGTGGTGCTCGCACCTCCCAAGGCAGGAAACCTATTGTCCAAGCCTCCCTTGCCGGGATCACTCCCAGCAGCAGGAGGTCAGACTCGTGTCTGTGGCAGCAGCATCCATTTTGTGATGCTGGGGCTCTGGTTAACTTTAACCGGGTAAGTAGGTTACAACATGTCTTCTCCCTCTAGAAGGGAGGGATAATATCCTCATCCCCAGAAATGGGATGGGGGTATTATTCCAAAGTGTTAGACACCTTACACGACATGTTTTGATAAAGCCAAACCATAGTTACCATAACCGTTTAAGATTATAAGGCACTTTAAGAGTATATGGAAGGCTATATCATAGAGCAGCTATAAGGACATGGTTCCGAAAGCTGCAGACAGGCTCAGCTCATGCTAGAGCACCATCTCACATGTTACCAAGCACTCTGCCTCCAGGATTGTTAAGGCCTGCCATAGGAGTGGCTGATAGGTACACATGTGTCTATATGTAAGTTAGGTATAGGAATACTACACCTAAGCAAGGGGTGATTACACGACCTTGCCCCAACTGAGTGATCAGCCAGTTGTGTCATAATGGAAGGCCAGGCCAGAAGTGGCATAATACATGCTGCAGCCCCTGGTAGGCCTAGGGTACACCTATGCCCTGGGTACCTAAGGTACACTGTACAGGGGCCAATAAGGTGATCCTATCCAAATGGGTTATGCACCTAAAGTACATGGTATTAATTTAGAGAGAACACAGCAGGGCTGTGGGTCTGATTAGCAGGCCCACAGCCACATCTAAGTCGAAAACCAGTAAAGCAAAAGCAAAAAGGGGGGGGAGAACATAGAAAGCAGACCCTACTCTCCTACACTGAGAACCACCTTATTATGATGCATTTGTAAGAATGGTTCTTGAATAGCTAGGGCTTGTAGTTCACCAACTCTTCTTAGAGAAGTTATGGCTACTAAGTAAGCAACTTTCCATGTTAAGAATTGTAGCTCACATTTATGTAGAGGTTCAAACGGAGGCCCCATTAGTCGTGTGAGCACGATATTTAAATCCCACACAGGTGAGGGTGGAACTCTGGGAGGAATTCTCCTTTTGAGGCCTTCCATAAAGGCTTTGATGGTGGGCACTCTAAACAGCGATAAATGTTGTAGGTATGCTGCTATAGCAGCAAGGTGCAGCCGAATAGACGTGTAGGCTGAGTTGTACCTTTGTAGGTGTAGAAGGTAGGTTATGATGTGTGGGATAGACACATCTAGAGGATTGATGGTATTGTTATGGCAATATATCACTAATCGTTTCCACTTGGCTGCATAGCAGGCCCTAGTGGTAGGGTGTCTAGCCTCCTTAATGACGTTCATACAGTCAGGAGGAAGATTAAGGTAACCAAATTCTAAGATTTCAGGAGCCAGATCGCAAGGTTCAGTTGAGCTGGGTCTGGGTGTCTGATCTCTCCACGGTTCTGGGTTAAGAGGCGTGGTGAGAGGTGTAATCTTTGGTGCAGGACTATTGACAGTTCCAACAATGTGGTGTACCACAGTTGTCTGGCCCAAGTTGGAGCAACTAGAATTAGAGTCAGTGAGTGTTGTTGTAGTTTGCGCACCACCAGTGGTATGAGTGGGAGAGGCGGAAAAGCGTACGCAAATCTGCCTGACCAATGTATCCATATCACATTGCCTTTGGATAATGGGTGTGAGTATCTGCCGTCAAAGCTTGGGCATTTGGCGTTTTCGTGGGTGGCGAAAAGGTCTATCTGTGGTCCCCCCATATCTGAAAGTATGGTTGGAGAACTTGTGGATGGAGTTCCCACTCGTGAATGTGTTGTGTTTGATGACTTAACAGATCTGCTATGGTGTTTTGGACTCCTGGGACGTGTTGGGCTAAGAGAAATATATTTTGAGGTATAGCCCACCTCCATATGTTTTGTGCTAGCTGGGAGAGCTGCAGAGAGTGTGTCCCGCCTGGTTTTTGGATGTAGTACATGGCTGTCATGTTGTCCGTGCGGACTAAGACAGCCTTGCCCGATATTTGTTTTTGGAATGCTTTTAATGCTCGGAATATGGCCAGTAATTCCAGGTAATTGATGTGGAATAACTTTTGTTGAGGTGTCCACTTGCCTTGTATGGTGTGATGTAATATGTGAGCTCCCCAGCCGGAGAGCGATGCGTCCGGTGTCATGACAATCTGAGGAACTGGCTCTAGGAATGGTTGCCCTTTGGAAAGGTTTTTGGTGTTCCACCACTGCAGAGAGCGGTGAGTGCGACCGTCTACCAACACCAGATCTGTTAGCTGATCTTGAGCCTGGTTCCATTGTAGTGCTAAGCACTCTTGTATGGGACGCATCTGAGTCTTGCGTGAGGCACTATGAAACTGCAAGAGGCCATCATCCCTATGAGCTGCATGAACACTCTAGCTGGGAGAGAGTGGGGCGGCTGAAATTTGGGTAGGAGAGCGAAAATGCTTGCTATCCTTGGTGGACTGGGATAGGCTAACGCTTTTGAGGCGTTTATTGTGGTGCCGAGGTATTGTTGTATGTGAGAAGATTGCAGATGAGACTTGGTGTGGTTTACTGTGAACCCCAGGTCGTGGAGTAATTGGATAGTCGCGTGAGTGTGATGAACACACTGGTTATACGAGTTGGCTTTTATGAGCCAGTCGTCGAGGTATGGGAAGACGTGAATGTGTTCTCTTCTTAGATGTGCCGCAACTACTGCTAGGCACTTGGTGAATACCCTTGCTGCTGTTGTGACTCCGATAGGGAGTACTTTGAATTGATAGTGCTGCCCGTCCACTACAAACCGGAGATATTTTCTATGAGCAGCGTGTATGGGAATATGGAAATAGGCGTCTGAGATCTAAGGTGGCCAGGAAGTCGCCCTTTGAAAGTAGAGGGAGGACTTGCTGAAGTGTGACCATGTGG
This sequence comes from Triturus cristatus, assembly GCF_964204655.1. Classification (NCBI taxonomy): domain Eukaryota; kingdom Metazoa; phylum Chordata; class Amphibia; order Caudata; family Salamandridae; genus Triturus; species Triturus cristatus. The sequence continues at coordinate 848,825,059 of NC_140594.1, read as the reverse complement.
AAGTGGTTTGATTGTATGTACCGGTTTAGTGGCCTGAGGTCTAGAATAGGTCTCAGAGAGCCATCCTTCTTTGGTATGAGAAAATACCGGGAGTAAACTCCCTTGCTTTGTTGGTGCAGGGGAACTAGTTCTATTGCACTTTTTTGTAGTAAGGAAAACACCTCTTGTTTGAGGAGTGACAAATGGTCTGCTGACATTGGATGCTGTTTGGGTGGCATGTTTGGGGGGTAGAGCTAAGTTCGAGACAGTAACCTGATTGCACTATTTGTCGCACCCACCTGTCTGTGGTGATGTTGGTCCAGACAGGAAGGAACTGCTGTAGTCTTCCCCCGACAGGAGTGGAATGGTCCGGAGGAAGCGGAGGGAAGTCATTGGGCAGGGGAGGAGGCAGAGCGGGTGTTGTTAGTTTTGCCTCTGCCTTTGTTATTGTTGCCTCTGTATCCTCCTCTGTGGTAACCTCTTGTGAAGGTGGATTGGGTGGGAGACTTGTAGGAGGTGGATGGGGTATCAGACGAGTATCCCCTGGAGTTGCCCCTGTAGGATGAGCGACGAAAAGAACGTCTCGGAGCTTGTGATTGCAAGGCTCCCATTGATTTGGCTGTATCTGTGTCCTTTTTCATCTTCTCAAGGGACGCATCATTATTAGGGCCAAAGAGGTGTTGCTAGTCGAATGGCTGATTAAGTATAGCGCTTTGCACCTTAGGTTTAAACCCGGAAATGCGTAGCCATGCGTGCCTATGAAGGACGCTTGTGTTCACTGCTCTGGACGCGGTATCTGCTACGTCAAGAGCACACCGGACAGAGGTGTTTGTGATAAGTTTACCCTCTTGTATTAGGTCGTTGGCCTTATGTTTGTATTTGTCGGGGAGGTGTTGGAGCAGGGACTCGAACTCCTCGTAGTGAGCCCTATTGTATCTGGCTAACCGGGCTTGAGTATTTGCGATGCTCCAAATATTAGCTGCCTGGGACGCTGTTCTTTTGCCTGAGGCGTCCAGGAGTTTAGACTCTTTGTCAGGCGGAGCTGCATCACCTGTTGACTGCGAATTAGCCAGTTTCCTAGCATTTGAGACGACCATGGAGTCTAATGGAACAGGGCCCCTGATGTAAGCTGGCTCTGTAGGGGCAGCTTTGTATTTCTTCTCAATTCTAGTATGGATGATTCTAGCTCTGACAGGGTCTTTAAATACTTTTGTAGCGTGTTTAATCACCCCTTTGAGCATGGGCAAAGTGGATGTGGATCTTTGGGTGGTTTCGAAAGTGTCCATTAAAAAATCATCTTCTACTGGATCTGTATGGAGGTCGACCCCATGGTACTGGGCAGCTCGGTGTATTAGCGGATTAAACCCCATGGTATCTTCTAGTGGGGAAGGCCTAGAGGGGTAGATGTCCACTTGTGGGACATGTGGGACATTAGGGACATCAGGCGTATTAAAGTAATCCCATGGGTCAGGGGAGCTTGGAGAACTGGGGTCATCTAGTGGTATGTTGTCACTGTCCCCTGTGTCATCATATGTGTCATCGTCATCTACTGGTGGAGGGGATGGTGTAGGAGACGGAGGTCGGGGAGGTGGAGTAGGTGGTGGTGGTGGTGGTGGAGAAGGTACCCTAAGAGGTGATGTGGCTATATCCCTCTTTTTAGGTAGTGGAGCTGGTGCAGGCATGCTCAGTGGAATCTTTCTGGAACTGAGAGTCAATTGACTGGTTTTAGGGTCTTTAGTTTAAGTTTTTTGTTGAGGGTCTGGTTGAAAAAGCTCTTCCAAGGAAGGTTGGGTGTTCGGTGTCGACGATGTCGGCATCGAGGGCTTTTTCGGCGCTGGCTGCGGAGCTGTTTTGGGCTTGGAGCCATGTGATTTGTCAGTCTCTGCATTTTTTCGGTGTCGACTTTTTCGGCTCCAAAGAGCGTGAGTCCGAAGTTTTGGAGAGTGGCTCCTTCATCGGTTTTGAGTGTTTTTTCGGTGCCGGGGAGTCACTAGTTGGGAGTCTTCGGTCCCGATGGTTTCGGGGTGGAAGTCGCAGTCGGCCCGAGGGTGGGTGCGGCTTCTTTTTCGGTGCCGATGATTGGGTCTGGGCACCGTCAGCAGGCAGACTCGAGCCTAGTCGCCGGCAGGCTTAGTAGGCTTCTTTACCGGGCTCGAGGGCGGGGCATGGGAAGCAGTGTGTCGGTGTGCACCTGAGCCCGAAGGCGAAGGTGTGACTGAAGCCTTTGTTGTTATGGGGAGTGGGTCGGGGTCGACGTCTGTACTTACGACCCGTTGAGCTGGAGTCACTTCTTCGACGTCTGAATCATCGGCTTCGGAGGCGCTGATGAGCTCTTCTTCGACCCGTTCTTCTGGCACATCGACACCCTCGTACAAGATGTCGTCGGGGATCGAACTCTAAGAGCGAGCCATGGTCCTTCAAGCTCGTCGATTCCGGATGGTCTTCTTCGAGCGGAAGGAGGCACAAGCTCTGGAGAGAGGCAGTGGTTACACACCTCATGCAGGTCGGTGTGGGGAAACTTCGACCTACATCGAGGACACTTCTTAAATGGCATCCTTTCCATGAGCCACATGCCAAGGCTCGGTTCGGCCCAAAGGCCTTCTTCGATGACCAGAATGGAAGATTGGTAGAGAAGCGCACCGATTAGGGGTCGCGTTCGAGACAATACCGTCGAAAAGGTGAAGGATTGCGCGTCGAAACTGGAATCGGTAACTGTGCCGACTGGAGCGCGAGCAACACATCCGAACCAGATGGCGGAAAAAAACAATCTGAGGATGGAGCCGATGCCCATGCGCACTATGATCTTAAGGAGGAGTCACATACCTCGTGACTTCCAAAGACTTTCCAGGACAAAAACAAGTGCAAACATCCGGACCCAACACCAGGTGGCGATCTATGCAAAAGTGTGTAATCTGCAGCTCATATGCCTCAAACATATTGTTACCGAAGGTAAATAACTCTTCCATCTGATAGACATCTAGCCGCAGATTCCTTAAATTCGAATAGATACCAAAGCCATACTCCATAGGAGGAGGGTCTGTGAAACAACCACCAAGTTCCAGGAGAACATATTCGTCAACTGCTGACGAAATACGGTGGAAACCGCAATGCCAGGAAAACGGACATCAGACCCATGACCCACCTTAAGGAGCATGAACAAGGGATGGTAAAGACACCAAATCCGACGAGGGACGGTGTGAGACCTCTGTCGCCCAGACACAGACGAAAGTGCTAACATAAGAAACAATGCAGTGAGACCTTTAAAAAGAAGGATCCCAGCACCGGTCCCTATAATCCAAGAGGAACGAAGTTCCAAGGGTCAAAACAACATGACAACGGTAAAGCATACCGCCTGAACACATACCACAGTGGAAGCCACGAGTAACAGGGAACAGTCGGAGACAGTCTGCCCAAGAACAGGAGCCGCAGCAGGAGGCCCGTGGGTGTAAGAAAAAACACCGTAATGTGTACCCCCTAGGACATGTGACAGCAGTGGCAGGGCCGAACCAAGAGCCTAGTGCCAACCGAGACAGAGGAGCCACCATTGAGCAAAAGCATGCAGGAGGTAGGCATGCAGCCGAACAAATTAAAAGGCACCACAGTGAGTGGAGAACCTGCAGAGCTATGAACACAGAGGGTACTATCCCGAAGGAAAAGAAAGCAAGAATATTTGACACTGAGGCAAAAAGACTTAGTAAGCGAGCGCCCCAGTGGCGTGAAGAATCCACGATATACACCTAAAGAGGCAGGAATGTCGCCACATGTATGTGGAGTGACGAAATCCTAATTAGGGGAGTCATGCAAGCAGTACCACGGCACCGGGGTGCTGCATAACAGGTAAGATTTCAGCAAAAACAAAGAGGTCCCAGAGGGGGGAAGAATCCTGGTCTCCTGTGAGACAGGCAGAAACATAGACCACAAGACTACCCATAAAGAATGGAGAGAAGGCACAGAAAGAAGCTGGGCGCCAAGAATTCTACACCGTCTACCAAAATGGAGAACGTAGAGAAGAATACACACAGTAATGCCACCTAAAGAAGCACCTGTGCCAGAACTCACACCCAGAAAAACATCAGGGGCGGAGCACAGATCCAGTGGCAGAAAGGCATAGACAAGAGCCACTCCCTGAGAATTAAGAATATGCACAGGACAGGAAGGGACAGACCGGACCCCGTGTCCTGCCAGAAACAATGAACCAGAGACTGTGCCAGGGAAGACCCGCCCCCCCCCCCCAGGGACGCATGTCCACCGATAGACAGGCAACCACAGCGAGGTTGCAGAAACACGCCAGGTTGACAAAACCCCTTACGGAGGTGGGGATGTATTACGGACCAACCAAAGACAACCAATTGTAACACTTGGAGAGAAACTAATCACATGGATATCACCAGAGACATCCTACAACAGTAGGAAGAGTCAGCATGCATCAAAAGTTCCTGGGTAAGGAAGAGTAGCAATATGATTGCCAACAAATACCCACATAGGGTAAGGCACAACCCTACAAAAGAAGGGTTCCTCTTGAGACATGCACGTAGGCAGAGGCACAAAAGAAAGGCTTAACCAGCTGTATCAGAATAAGTAAGGAAGATGGCTGAGCAGCCACACAACCCAAAACATCTGCAGCCCACAACGGGTAACAGAAAGGAAAGGGACGGCACAGTCGTGAAACCAAAAATCCTCCACGAAGATTAAAACCGAGGAAGACATATATACAGGAGGTGTCTGACCACCGACTCAGTGCGGGCGTCAAAAAGAGTGACCCCATGAAACGGTAGATCTCTAAGCAGCTCCTGAACATGCTCTGGGAAAACGCCATTGCGTAACTATGCGTGGCGGCGCATGGCAACCGACCTGGCCATAGCACGACCCAAAGAGTTTGTGGCGTCCATGGCTGACCGAATTGAAAAGTGTGCCACATCATGGCCATCACTGACTAGGTGGACCAGATCGGCACAAGAGTTCTCCGGCAAGGAGTGGAGGGGCCGTTCAACAGCGTCCCAAAGGGCAACCGTAGCCCGAGCAAATACACACAACGTGTTGAGGGACCGGAGTACCTAGCTGGCGGATGCAAACACATCGCGGACAAAGGACTCCAACCACCGAGACTCCAGGGTGGGAGGATGCAATGGAACAGGAGTGACAGAGAGCTGCCTGAAGCACAAGTCCTCCAGCTCCAGGATGAAGGGTCAAACAGGCAGGCTCATTGGGAGCTGGCCGATGGCGATGTGACACGGCACGATCCACGGGGTCCCCCGGGGAGGGCCTTGCCCACGTTCCGAGAAGGATGTCAAACAATGACTCCGCAAAAGGTAACAATGGTTCCATGTTCCCTGCGCCCTGGTGGAGAATATCCAGCAAAGGCTCCGAAGGACTAGAGGCTGAGGGAGGCTCAATCCTTAAAATGTCTATAGCCGTGCAAACAGCCCTGACAAACATCCCACTAGCCTCCGTGGCCCGGCAAGACGGCGTGAGCCAGTCATCAGTAGGTGATGGATGCAAGCTAATCCGGCCATTTAGAGGCTCAGGAGCAGGATGAGTAAGCCAATGCTCCACTGGCGCCTGCACTGGAGAGCAGTGAAATGACTCAGGGAGTGGTGAACCCACCGACCAATAAAGCCGGAGACGGCACCGATCGGCGTTGAGGTGATGTCGAGCCGGCATCAGAGACCTCCGAAAAGGCCCCGACCGGTGGAGCAAGTGTCGGCGACCTCCCAAGACGAGCAGGCGACCTCCGAAAAGGTTTCGACCCCTGGAGTGTAGCTGGTGTCGGCGACCTTCGAAGAGGCCCGACTCGCTGAGTCGATCTGGCGTCGGCAACCCCTGAAAAGGCCTCGACCCTTTGAGTCGAGCCAGCTTTCCGGACCCATGGAAACACGCTATCATCAACTTCCTCCTCAACTCCTTAAATAACCTGTGGTCTACCAAACTACTGACTGATATCCCTCTTTCCCTACCCGGCCAAGGTCTTGGAAAAAATCAACAAGTGCCTCTACGACCATCTCGCCAATCACCAGCTTCTCGACACCCCGCTAATCAGGATTTAGACCCAACCTAAAGATTAAATCTCTTGCTGCCCTCATAGCAGCAAGAGATTAAATCCAGATGATCCTTGACAGAGGGGAAACCGCAGCCCTCATCCTCCTAGAACTATCAGCAGCCCTCAAAACAATTTCCCATTGCATTCTGATCCCATGACTCCACAAAGCAGGTATCTAGGAACCCGCCCTTGAGTGAATCTGCTCCTTCCTCACTGGAAGAACCCAAACAGTCAAAATGCCACCCCCCCCCCCCCACACACACACTCCTTTAAGCACAGGAACTCATCTGCGGAGTCCCACAAGACTCCTCCCTCAGTCTGATGCTCTTTAACAGCTACATAACTCAACTGACCATGTCATATGGACTCACAACCTAAACAAGTGCACATACACTGATGACACACAACTGATACTCTCCCTCTCAGACAAAATACCAAAGTGGTCATCTGAATGAAATCCAACTGTCTCAAACTGAACTTGGACAAGAGATGGTCTTCGGGAAAGACGCCTAGCCATCAGACAACAACTTGTGGCTCACAGACCTCAGAACGCCCGCCCCCATGTTCCTCAAAAACAACTAACCTCGGAATCATCACAGACAATAAACTAGACATGACTTCCCAAGTCAAAGCAGTAGCCTCTCCCTGCTTCAATACCTTAAGGATACAGAAGAAAATCTTTAAGTGGCTACCAGACAACATCATGAATATGATAAGCTAAGCCCTTACCCTCACCAGACTACACAATGGAACACATTGTATGCAGGGATAACCAACCAGCTCACAAGACAGCAAACCATCCAAAATGCAGCAGCCACACTAGTCCTCAACTCCTCACATGGCCCACATCACCCCTTAGGGAACTCTATTGCTCCAGATACACAAGAGTGCACACTTCAAGATCCTTACTCACACCTACAAAGTACTCCACAACACAGGCCCAGCCTACCTGAATAGTGCATTAATTTTCACCAATGTTCCAGACACTTCCGCACTGCTGAGCTCTTACTAACACACACCCCATGCATACACAATAGCAGGGCAGAAGGTCGCGCCTTCTCTTACCTGGATCCTAAAGACTGGAAAGACTTCTCCCAACACATCAAAGCCTCCTCCTTACTTTACACTAAGCTTAAGACCTGTCTCTTTCAGTAAGCTCTCATAGGGCCGGCCTCACACACCAGCTACATAGAGCCTGGATACCTTCACTGGTGATAAGCGTGCTATAAAAACACCAATGACATAACATTCCAAATCTGCCACAGCACATGAGCGATCTCAAGATGGGGGGCTGGATGACCGCTTGAGTAAGATCAGTCCTTTTTGATTTCTTACAAGATATGAGAACAATTGAAGGAGGCTTTGACAAACATCTAATTTAGAATTATAACACTGGGAAATACCTGAAAAGTCTAAAAATCAAGGCTACAGCTATGGATCTACAGATTCAAGCACACAAGTTAGAACTTTAATGGACAGCACCAGTGTAAGTAGCCATTTGTGAAAGCTTAGCCAAGCTTATCTATCAAAATGGGATGGTGGAGATGAATTTTTAACAATTCTGTGGCCAAATGTTCAGGATGTATTTACTTTAGCTGGGTTGTATTGATGCTTTATTTATTAAAAATAATGTTATACACCTTCTATACAATACAGGAGCTTATACAGATTTCATAGTGTCCTCTCGCTTCACTTTTTTAGGATATTGCCAATAATTTTTAGGTCTCGCCTACAGGCAGCCCAACTGTCAGATGTGTGCAGCCAGAACACAAGCTTTTAGATGCACAATTGGGATTCAGGAGTACTCATGTAGACCACAACCACTCAAACTGATCAATGGAATGAAGATTTCTAGGGTCATAAAGTCGAATTTTATTTCCTGTATGTTTATGGGGGATTGAATCTGATGAGTTCCATAAGGCACTGATCATTGACTAAGAGATCCCTGCAGTGAGTGCTTCTGCTGGAGTTTACAGAGTGCATCATAAACGTGAGTTGGAGCTGGGACTTGCAAAGACTGGTGGTCAAGCAACTGACTATAGTGCTCTGCCATCTGCATCAAGGACATGAAGAGTTTGGCCACCCTGATGCAAGATACTTGTAATGCAAAAGCCTCTGGAACCACAAAGCTGACAAAGCGTTATTTTTAGGAGTGATCCATGGTCTCATGGGAGGCAACGTCTCTCTCTGAACTTCAGATGTCAAAGGTCATTTTGAAGGTCTCAACAGGATTTTGGGTACGTCACTGAGAATCCACAATGGAATAGGGACCCAAGGGTATTGATGAACTCTGCTAGATTCCTTCAAGAAGCACAGATCCTCTGGACAGGGCTAGCACTATAACATCTGTATCAATAGTAACAAAGCCAGGCTTATTCTTCTGTTGGAAGGATCTCCTGTCTGAATAATGTTTAGCACACAAGGAAGAGAAAAAACTCCTGCTATGGTTTTGAAAGAAGACATAGCCTTCAAAGAACTAAAGGCATTTGCTGGCTGGAAGAGAGGTGAAGGCCTTGTCTATACTGCTTGCAGGCCTCGAAAAAACCTACTCGCTATGCTGAGTCAGATTTGATCAGGGTGAGTTATATTTAGGACCTACACACTCCTTTTGGCGAGCTGACAAACAATAGGTGTTATGTTCACTCACAAAGGGAAGGAGCATTAAAGATGCCTTTAAATCTTGTTTTTATCTTGTCACATTTATTCTGTGTTCAGAGACAGAGGTCAAAAGTCAGTTTACATCCACAATTACTTTTCTTTCTCTGACCGCAAACTTTGAGGACACTGTAAAGTGAACTGTCTGACAAATGTGCTGTACAAAAAGTGTGAAATGAAAGCCTGCAGGATGTCATGTTTTATTCTAACACATTTAAAAAGCTAAAAAGTGAACTGTGCAAACATTTCAAAATACATTTCATTAGATATGAAAGCCCTTGTTTTGTAATTCTGTGTGATGAAAAAAATATTTTAATACGATGAAAAATCAGAACACTTTATTTGGTGATGTGCAAATGATAAATATGTTTGCTAAAACCCAATTTCCACAGATTATGGCTCATATACTATATAGTTTAAGAAGTAAGACTGCTTGTTAGTGGGAACGTTTTTGGCAATTTCAATGGAAAATGTGCTGTCTGTAAAGGACTGTGCACTGCCACCTCATGTTTTAGTAATATATTTAATATTAGTGTGTTTTTAAAGATGAACTGAGAAACATTCCTCTGATGGGAATGCTATTAGTGAACTAAGAGGCAAATCAGGGGCCATGTGTACCCTGCATGTGGGCTAGATTCTTCTTATACATGAAGCAAACGTCTAGTCTATTAAATCTAACCAAAAAGGTTTTTCTCTACAGCAGGAATGCTAAACTCACATATTAGAAAGTGCTATCATATATGATAATGAAGAAAAAAGAAAGTGGCTCTGCAAAATAAAATATTTGCCAAGGACGACATAATGAGAACCATTACGGGTCAAGTACATTACAGTTAGATCGAGTAAATTATTCAAGTTACTCAACCTGGATGACTAGAAATATTTTTATGATTTTTCAAAGGCCTGGCTTGTGTGGTGCTCATGAGATTTTACCATGTCCTTTCTCATTTTACACAGCTGAAGTATCTCAACACTCGAGGGATCAAATAAGTTCTTCCCATCAGAAGAGAGGTTAATTACTTTTTCCTGGGTCTCTGGCTTAAAGTCTGTAAATTTAAGCCACAATTTCAAATGAAAGGAAAGAGCGAAGTACATAATCCTGGCAGCAGTATGTCGTCTCTGGTCATCAGTAGTTTGTTTCTCTGCCTCCTTGCCCAGCATAAGCACATATCTATACTCCGCATAGGTAGAGTCTGATACCAATCATGTGTATTAGCTCAACTTGTGGCAGAGGTGCAGTCCTCAGCTGCCCATGACAGCTTTAAGTGTGAAGCAAAGACTGCCCAACTATAAATTGTCTCCCCATACATTTCAAAACACTTACTTTTTATATATAGAGACACACACACATACTATACTAAAACGTGTCCTTCAGCAGTGCCATCAACTTTACCAGACACTGGGCTGGGGTGTTTTTGGAGGTAAAGACTGGACTGTTTTTGGGAGCTCAATGAAATTGTGTCTGAAAGCTTTGAGAGACTGGTTGCTCAGAAAATGATCTGTCAGATCTTTTGAACCTGCTGGAGAATCTGGAAGTCAATGGCCAGCGGAAGTTTCTGTAGAGAATCTGCTTTCCGCACCAGAGCACAAATGCTATTACTCTCCGATGGAGGTGGACATTCCCTCAAAACATTTACCATTACGGCAGGATGGTAACACCTTCTGTGGTACAGGGTCTTTGTGGTCTTCAGTACCAGTCTTTGGGTTGGTGCTCAAGATACCTTACTTGCAGCACTGCTTCGGAGGGGGGGGGGGGTGTATCTGGAGTCTCATGTTATGAGAAGCAGGTTTGTTGGGGGGAAAAAGGGAACTAGGAATTACATGCATACATGCTGGGTGGCTAGCAGGAAATATAGGTCATATGTATGTGTGCACGATACAGGCACATAAAGTTCCAAGTTAACAGCTTTTTAAGATCCAGAACCTACCACAACGTGGCATGGTACTTACTAAGTTGAAAGTGGGACAAAGTTAGTATGTAAAGGTAAGAAAAATATTTCTTACTTTGAAACTATCTGTGTGTAGCTTGTTTAAATAAAAGTCCTTGTTTTCCTCAATGACCTGAAGCTTTGCTGTTGGTCTCTGAATGACCACAGGATACACAGTCCTTTTATCTGGAGGCGAGGTCTTCAACAGGGAAGATTTAAAGACCTTGTCACCCTGCCAAGGATCCTCCCCTACTGTAGTTGAATGTAGAGTCTCCTCTGCCCAACATCAGGCTGTTCTAGCAGCTCAATGGCTGGGGTTGTGTCACTCTTCGTCAAGACTGGATTCAAAACTAATTTCAGCAACATAGGAGTAGACTTGGGCACTGAAGATATCAGATGGACATCTTGGGGCAAAAAAAAGGCATGATCTGGATTTGAGGCTCAATAACCTTGGTTTGAGGCTTTTCTGGAGAAGAGACTGGTTCTCAGTTCCGAACTGTCTCAGGAGCAGTGGCTGTCTTCGAGATGCTTCTCAATTTTGATCCCTGGAGGCAGGATCCTCAGATGGATCTGTGAGGTGTTCGTGGTGTCGGTGTCCTGGGTCCGGGTTTGATGTGGCCCTGGAGACTCTTCCACCTCATTGTCAAAGCCTTCGGAGACTAGGTTTTCAGGGCTTCTAACCAATTTACCATCTGGTACACCAGAAAGGCCCTCTACTTCTAAGCAGGCTCCCATAATGTCCTTGGGTCTCAAGACTAACACCAGCCCTATAAAGTCCTTGCGCTGCCTTTTAGACTGCGTCCACTGACGTTCTCATCTGTCTGTAATAATGTTTTTGTAGGCCTGAAAGGATGAACAGATTGATTCCTCATGGTCAGTGGGGAAGCAAAGATAGGAAACCAGGTTATGGTCAAACCACCTTGTGAGAAAGTGGCTCTGTATATACTGTTCCTTAATAGGTACAGGGTGTACAGAGTCCACATACCCCAAGGGTTTAACAGAGGTTAAAGTTAGATATAACCTTACTCTCTAAAGTGGTAGCTTGGTCAAGCAGTAAGGCAGTATCAGAGGACAGTGTAAAGCATTTGTTGTACACACTCAGTCAGCAAATGGTTCCACACACTCAATAAATGAACTCTAGGCCAATGGTTTATATAAAAAAAAATTATGCTTGTTTTATTTTAGAACCAACACTTGGAATTAAAATATACTTTGTCGACAGGAGAGGTTTCATATAAATACTTTTGTATATGCAATAGACTTTAGTAAACAGTTACAAGTAGTTGCAGTAGGCAACTCTATTTCTAAACACAACAATACATTGAGCTCAATGATAAATTCAAGTTATTTGCAACAAATTACTTTTTAGATTACTTTTGTAATTCCAGGACTGGATCCTAGATTCAGTCCTGGGTCAGTTCTCCGAATCAAGTGATGAAAGTCGACTTAAGTACTGTAATGATTTTTAACTAATATTTAGCGATTTTAAAAGTTGACACTTAGAAAATATTTCAGAGAAAACAATCAATGATTCCCTATGGAAGAAAATTCAGGTTATAGGTACAGTATGTTCTCGTTACTTTTGTAATCCAGTACTGGGTGCCTAACCTCAGTACTGGGACCTTTATCCAAAACAGGTAAGTAATTACGTTTTCAGATATTATACGATTTTTGAAGAATATTTAAAGATTGCAGAAATCAACACTTAGAAGAAATTTCACAGAAAAACAGTCAATGGTTTCCTAAGGAAGAAAATTGAGTTAAGGGTAAGTACAGTTGTGGGTATTTTTCAGAGTCAGTGCTGGGCACCAAGATCCAGCACTGGGAGTTCACCTAAGAGCAGGTGAGTAAATTCGTTTTTGTCACTCGGCTGATTTTTGGTGAATATTTGAAGATTTGAAAAGTCCACACTTAGAAGAAATTTCAGGAAAAAGCCAGTCAATGTTACCCTATGAGGAAAATAGAGTTTGCGGTTTAAGGGTAAGTTCTCGACTGGCAGAGTTGAAGTTCTGTGCATAGACTCAGGGGTCTCCCAGGGTCAGGTAGGTACAGTTGGTTCACCCTCAGCGACTCTAGGGCGGCCGGGTGCAGCGAGAGTTAGGCCCAATGTTATCCTATGAGGGATAGGGGGGCCTTGTTTGGTGGCTGCTGTCTGGCAAGCCACGCGGCTGTGGGAGCTGGGCTCCTGGTCACTTACTCGGGGCAAGTGGGGAAGTAGGTAGGTGTAGAGTTTTCGCTGCCAGGGCCACTCAGGCGGCTGGGTGCAGAGTGCTTTTGAGCCTTCGGGCACTCAATGGATTTCAATGGGAAATCTCCGGTTTGGAAAAAGACTGCAAGCTCGGGGACGAGGACTCTTCAGGTGCCACCACCACTTCGAGAGGTAAGTTAGGTAGTTGGAGGATAGGTAGGTACCCCGGGATTGGACACAGAGGGCCGAAGGGCGCCGGGTGCAGGGGTGCCTTTTGGTGTCAGAAAATCTTACCCTCTGTTGATCGCGGTTGGGGTGGCACACTGTTCTGAGGCTGCAGGCTTCTTCAGGATTGTCGAGGGGGGTCCTTGGGTGCCAGACTCGGGGTCACAGTCGCCGTGAGGTCGTCCTCGTGGGTTTAGTTCACTCCGGCACCGGCCAGGCTTGGCTGGTGCAGAGTGGGCTGGGATCGCGGTTCCGGGCTGCTGCCAGGGGTGAAAAGGTAGGTTCTGAGTAGAGCCTCTACTCATGGGAGTCCCAGGGGATCAGAGTTCAAAGGTAGCCAGGTCCTCCGGAGTTTGAGGTTGCTGGCCACAAGAGATGCCGGGTTTGGAGCAGGAGCAGGTTCGAGGTCGACAGGCCGGTAGGGCTCGGGCCAAAGCAGTTGGTGTCTCCCTCTCCTTAGCAGCTGCAGGCCAGGTCTTCTTTTCTTCTTGCTCTTCTTGTAGTTTCGGAATCTGGAATCTGGGGAAGGAAGGTTCAGGGTGCCCCTAAATACTAGATTTAGGGGAGTTACAGGTAGGTGAAGGGCAGGGACCAATGGGTCCCTGTCCTGGGGTGGGTACAGCCCCTATCCTGCCTCTCTCCTTTGGGAGGGGGCAGTAGCCTAGTCCTGATAGGGTAGGGCTCCCCATCTTCAAGATGGCGAGAGCCCGGAGATGTGCTTCACCTCGCCTCCCCCACCTGAGGGGTGGGGTTGGCAGGCTGGCACATCCCCTGTCCTTATTTGGGGTTTCCGGCCAAAGCTTCCCGCCAGAGTGGGGGGTTGCAGGGGCCTGGGGAAGCTCACAGAGGCGGCATGCCTTTGAAGCTTCCCCCTGCCCATCCTGGGGGAGGAGATTTAGCACCTCGCCCAGGATGTGCATTGTTAAAGGACCAGGAGAGCAGGGGCTCTCCTACCCAGGGGTCCAGCAACATGTCTGCTGGGTGGCAGCCTAGGCAGCCTCAGAGCAGACGTGGATTCGTAGGTTAGGTTTCAAGGGGCACCTCTAAGATGCCCTCTGGGGTGCTGGGTACATTAAATCCCACACTGGCATCAGTGTGGGTTTAATGTGCTGAGAAGTTTGATACCAAACTTCCCAGTCTTTAGTGTTGCCATTATGGTGCTGTGGAGCTAGTGTTTGACGAGCTCTCAGCATCATGTACTCTTAAATGGCAGCACTGCACTTACAGGGCTCAGGAATTGACCTGGGCACTGTAGGGGCACAGGGCTCCTGCTCCTGTGCCCACACCATTGGCATAAGACACCCAGCTAGAGGGGTGACTGATGTATGCCATGGCAGTGTAGGTGATTGGCATGGCACACAGGGATGTGTGCCATGTCGACTTTATTTTGGTCTTGCACCCAAACACTCAGCCTGCAAAGGCAGTGTGTGTGTGTAAGGGTACAGGGCCTCTAAGGGTGGCACAAGGTGTGCTGCAGCTCTTAGAGGCCTTCCATGGTCACAAAGCCCTGGGTACTTAGGGTACCATTTACTAGGGGCTGACATGTGGCCAGGGTTTGCCGGTTTGGTTTGTTTTAGGGAAGGAACATAGGCCCTGGGCACCTGATTGGCAGGAGTCCAGGGCACACACAGTCAAAGTACATTCAGCAATTCAGCAAAATGTGGGGGCATACCATGCAAGAGAGATGGTACTTTCTCACACACCTGAACTTACTCTTGCACTTACAGAAAAACTGGAAAGGCATGTGTAGTATCCTCAGGTCATGTTATTATGTTCCCTTCATTCTGTACCTAGCTGCTCAGCCATGATCTGTAAAACACGTGCTTATGATTCAATCCAATACGACCTAGCACTGACTGAATCCCTCCAAATCCAGCGACAAATCATCCATAGCGGCATAAATAACATTTGTTTCCATTACCCAATTAATGATGCATACAGGATGAAAGGCTTGGCTTGCTCGCTGGCATGAATACTTTGATCTGCTAAAAAAACAGACCGCTAAACGAGCAAGTTCCTTACCTTCAGTAACTCTCTTTCTGGTGCATATTCTAACTGCAGATTCCTCACCATGTGAATATTCCCAGGTGCCCGATTGGATCTGTTGATTTTTTTTGTTCAGCAAAGACCCGGAACACCCTGCCTCTCCACCTCAGGCAATCACTGTCACTGCCTCAATTAAGGAGGTACCTCAAGACCTGGCTCTTCGACTGAATCACAGTGCCTTAGATGTATCCGCAGCTCCACCCCACTACCCCACCCAGTGCCTTGAGATCCTTACAGGCGAGTAGTCTCACTTTACAGTCACTTGATTGATTGCTTGAACCTCAAGCCAATACATCCAAATAGTTATTACAGCAGATTGTATTTTTTTAAGGCCTTTCTGCTCTAACAAAGTCTTCCCTGTACAAGGTTTAACATATTTCTCCTGCTCATGACTGAACATTTAATGCTGGGTAAACACTCAAGAGGATTCTTTTAATACAGATTGTGTTAAATTGTTTGTATTCTCCAGATTGAGCAGTTCGCAATACCATAATTGTCCAAACAGAAACCAGTCAAATGAATGCAGTCATTAAAATAAAAGGGTTATTTTACTTTTAATCATGACTTCAGATGAACATTTACAGACCTCTAGGTGATAATGAATGTGGGGATGAGCAATGGATGGCACAGTAGACTAGATCAGCTGTGCTGTTCTTTTTGTCATACATGACAAAAACATTTTCAACATAAAACATTTACGTATCAATTGTTGTTTCTTTGGAACACAATGTTTTTAATCACAATGGATGCAATAATATTGTGTTTAAGTATGTTTTGTCTATGGAATCTAGTATTGTGATAAACGTGATCAATACAAGAAGATTCATCTTGAAAGCTCAGTATGTATGTACTATACCTGCTGTTCTTTTCGGATACCAATTTTGCCTTCAATAACCGATTTTCCACAAAATACATGTCAATTCGTTTTCTTAACTAATGAAAAATCCTAAAGAATTTTGAACTATTACCTGAAAGTGATTAATGAAGTACTCCAATTGGTCCTCCCAAGCCACCTCACCTCAATTTTATAATCTATATCCCAAGCAAGTTTTCATGTAGAACAATTCCAACAAAACAAAAACAGCTTTAAGAGTGGCAATAGGCCAGGTTTTCAAAGTCATACACAACCCTATAGTACCTTTGAATGTAAATCTATGTAAGATAATATCATTCGAATACCTCCTCCAAGTTACTTTCCCTACCAACAATCTTAACCCATTACCTTTCTTGGAGAGGTAGTTCATGCTGTTGGCGACCGCTGCAGTTTTCTCTTTGGAGTCCAAAACAGTAAATCTCGCATAATCATCCACAAAATGATTATCTGCTCAGAAGAAAACAAAGGTATTATAATTAAGATACAAACCAAGAAGAAATGCCCACACTGCATCATAGAAAGAAAATGTGGCACATGATCTAATAAAAAAAAAAACTCCTTCACAACTTATCATTACTGTAGCAAGCTGGCTCTGTATATACTGTACCAAAGTAAGGTATAGTGTGCACAGAGTCCAGTGGATCCCCAAAGGTTTACAGAGGTTAAAGTAGATAATACTTTACTCTCTATTTGTGGTAGAGTGGGTGAGCAGTAAGGCTTTATCAGAGGGCTGTGTTAAGCATTTATTGTACACACTAAGACAAGAAATGATTTCACACACTCAAAGACTGAACTCTGACCAGCTGTTTTGTATAAAAACTTTTCTTTGTTGCATTTTTATTTATAGAACCAAGCAGGACTTGGTACAGGTAAATGTGATTGTACTTTTTAAGACCGATTGTTAAAAAGCAAGCTGGACGAAGAATGACTTTTCTTACAGTTTGGTAAAATGTGCAAATACAGTTGTAAGTACTATTGGATTACATTTGATTACTTTTTCTACTCAGTGTGATATGCCTAGTTATCACACTGGGACATTTTTGGGATAAATGGTAAGTAAGTCAGTTTTTCTTAAAACAAAGGTTTCTTAGGTTTTCATACAATTCTTAACTCCATACTTTCAACTTTTTCCACAGAATAAAAGCCCATGCAGGCCTACAGGAGAAAATAAGGTTATCAGTTTGAAGGTGAGTGATTGGTCATGGGAGTTGAGTTTCTGGGATTAGAACCAGGGTTCCCCCAGGGTCAAGATGCACTCAGAGCACCTGCACAAGGGCGGCCGGGTGCAAAGTGCTGAGGCCCAATGTTATCCAATGGGTGGATAAGGGGCCTTCAGCTGTTGGCTGCTCACGGGCACACCACTTGGATTTGGGAGCAAGCTCCTTGATTTTAGCTCAGGGAAAAGGGGCATCCGATTTAGCACACAAGGTGCACCCATAGGGGCGGCCAGGTGCAGAGTGCTGATTCGGCATCTGTTGCCCTGTTTTCAATGAGAGTTGCCGGTTTGGGGTTTTGGCTGCAGGCTCAATCCAGGAAGTCTTACTGAATGAACCAACAGCTGGGCAGGAAAGTTGGAGGGCTTGGGGACGTAGGTGCACCCCAGGTCCACTTCTCCAGAACGGTGGGATACAGGGGTGCCTTTTGAGGTTGGATTTCACCTTACTGGGTCACTTGCTGTAGGGGGGGGGTCCTCTGTACAGAGACGTCTAAGGGTGGCACAATATGTGCTGCAGCCCTTAGAAGCTTGCCTGGTCACAGTGCCCTTGGTACCCATGGTACCTTTTACAATGGACTTGCATGTGGCCAGAGAGGTGAAAATTGGGAGCTCAAAGGTATAGTTTTGGGAAAGAACACAGGCACTGGTAACCTGTTCAGCAGGTGCCCAGGGCACATCAAGTCAAAGTGCATAAGAAATCTGACAGAAAGTGGGAGAGTTACTGCAACAGATACCCACTTTCCTAGAATTACTGTTCTTGGAATGCCACTGCAAACAAACTTTCTTAAAGGGCAAATAACAGATTCTAAGACTTTCATAGGCACATAAAGGGGGAAGAGATCTGATCTTAGCCAGCTTTTTATAAATATATTCATGCTCATTATTTTCTGATTGTTTCTCAGTCAGAAAAACAATTTAAGGAGGCAGAATCTGAAAACTGCTACAAAAAGGGCTTCTCTCCATCTCTTTAATGATGTAATTCAGAGAATGAACATCTCTTCAAGATATCTGGCAGAGATGGTACTACCTGAATGTACTAACCAAATAAATTAGTATTCTACAAAATCAATGTCATGCCGATATCCCAACTAAACAAATGGAAGCAGGATGTTTTCTTTTCTACAACACTGCTTCTCTTTTGCCACGTTCTTCAGTTCTCGCGACCCGACAAAGCTTTCCATGCTAAAAATGAAAGTGAACATGACTAGGGGAAGATTGCACACAGCACTGTAAGGACCAATAGAATCTAAACAAACACATATTTAAACCTGTCTGGAGAAGTGATAATAGTGGGGTGTGAGAAAGTGGCTCTGTATATACTGTTCCCTAATAGGTACAGGGTGTACAGAGTCCACAGTCCCCCAGAGGCTGATAGAGGTCAAAGTTAGGTATGACCTTACTCTCAAAAGTGGTAGCTTGGTCGAGCAGTAAGGCAGTACCAGAGGACAGTGTAAATCATGTATTGTACACACTCAGTCAGCAAATGGTTCCACACACTCAATAACTGAACTCTAGGCCAATGGCTTATATATATAAAATATATGCTTGTTTTATTTTTAGAACCACAAAGGGGATAAAAATATACTTTCTCAGAATGAGAGGTTGAATATAAATACATTTGTCTTAAGCAATAGATTTATATAAACAGTCACAGTTGGTTGCAATAAACAATCCTATTTCCTAAACATAACAATGCATTGAGCTCAATGGTAAATTCAGGTTATTTGTAATTAATTACTTTTCAGATTACTTTTGGAATTCCAGGTCTGGCTCCTAGATCCAGCCTTGGGTCAGTATTCAGAATCAAGTGATGAAAGTCGACTTAATAACTGTAATGATTTTTAAATAATATTTAGCTATTTCAAAAGTTAGCACTTAGAAAATATTTCAAAGAAAACATTCAATGGATCTCTATGGCAAGAAATTCAAATTGCAGGTAGAGTACTTTGTCGTTACTTTAGTAATCCAGGACTGGGTACCTAGGCCCAGGACTGGGGTCCTTATCAAAAACAGGTAAGTAATTTCGTTTGCAGAAATGGTACGATTTTAAAAGAATATTTCAAATTTGCAAAAATAGACACTTAGAAGAAAATCCACAGAAAAGCAGACAATGGTTTCCTATGGGAGAAAAATGAGTTCGAGGTAAGTATAGTTGTGGACACTTTTCAAAGTCAGGGCTGGGCACCAAGATCCAGCACTGGGAGCTCACCTAGGAGCAGGTGAGTAAATTCGTTTTTGTCACTTGGCTGATTTTTGGTGAATATTTGCAGTTTTGAAAAGTTCACACTTAGAAGATTTTTGAAGAAAAAGCCAGTCAATGTTACCCTATGAGGAAAATGAAGTTAGCGGTTTAAGGGTAAGTACTCGACTGGCAGAGTTGAAATTCCGGGCATAGACTCAGTGGTCCCCCAGTGTCAGGTAGGTACAGTTGGTTCACCCTCAGCGGTTTCAGGACGGCCGGGTGCAGAGAGAGTTAGGCCCAATGTTATCCTATGAGGGATAGGGGGGCCTTGGTTGGTGGCTGCTGTCTGGCAAGCCACGCGGCTGTGGGAGCTGGGCTCCTGGTCACTTACTCAGGGCAAGTGGGGAAGTAGGTTAGTGTAGAGAGTGCACTGCCAGGGCCACTCGGGCGGCTGGGTGCAGGGTGCTTTTGAGCCTTCGGGCGCTCAATGGGAATGTTCCGGTTTGGAAAAAGGCTGCAGGCTCGGGGACGAGGATGTTTCAGGTGCCACCACCACTTCGAGAGGTAAGTTGGGTAGTTGTAGGTTAGGTGGGTACCCCGGGATTGGGCACAGGGGGCCGCAGGGCGCCGGGTGCAGGGGTGCCTTTTGACGTCGGGAATCTTACCCTCTGGTTGATCGCGGTTGGGGTGGCACTTGGTTCTGAGGCTGCAGGCTTCTTCCGGGATGTCGAGGGGGGTCCTTGGGTGCCGGACTCGGGGTCACAGTCGCCGTGGGGTCGTCCTCGGGGTCTTTGTCCACTCTGGCACTGGCCAGGCTTGGCTGGTGCAGAGTGTGTTGGGTCCGCGGTTCCGCGCTGCTGCCAGGGGTTAAAAATAGGTTTCTTGAGTAGAGCCTCTACTCATGGGAGTCCCAGGGGCTTAGAGCCAAAAGGTAGCCAGGTCCTCCGGGGTTGGTGAGGTTGCTGGCCACGAGAGATGCCGCGCTGGTGCAGGTTCGAGAGTCGACAGGCCGGTAGGGCTGGGGCCAAAGCAGTTGGTGTCTTCTTCTCTTTTTAGCAGCTGCAGGGCAGGTCCTTGTTCTTCTTGCTCTTCTTGTAGTTTTCTATCTGGAAACTGGGGAAGGAAGGTTCAGGGGGCCCCTAAATACTAGATTTAGGGGCGTTAAAGGTAGGTGAAGGCCAGGGACCAATGGGTCCTTGTCCTGGGGTGGGTCCACCCCCTATCCTGCCTCTCTCCTGTGGGAGGGGGGCAGTAGCCTGATCCTGATAAGGTAGGGCCTCCCATCTCCAAGATGGCGAGAGCCCGGAGATGTGCTTCACCTCGCCTCCCCCACCTGAGGTGTGGGGTGGGCAGGCTGGCACATCCCCTGTCCTTGTATGGGGTTTCCGGCCAAGCTTCCCGCCAGAGTGCGGGGTTGCAGTGGCCTGGGGAAACTCCAACTGGCGGCATGCCTTTGAAGCTTCCCTTTGCTCATCCTGGGGGAGGAGATTTCTCACCTCACCCAGGATGTGCATTGTTGCAGGCCCGGGAGAGCAGGGGCTCTCCCACCCAGGGGTCCAGCAACGTGTCTGCTGTGTGGCAGCCTGGGCAGCCTCAGAGCAGACGTGGATTGTAGGTTAGCTGTAAGGGGGCATCTCTAAGATGCCCTCTGGGGTGCTTAGTACATTAAATACCACACTGGCATCAGTGTGGGTTTAATGTGCTGAGAAGTTTGATACCAAACTTCCCAGTCTTCAATGTTGCTATTATGGTGTTGTGGAGCTCGTGTTTGACGAGCTCTCAGCACCATGTACTTGTAAATGGCAGCACTGTACTTACAGTGCCCAGGAATGGACCTGGGTACTGTAGGGGCACAGGGCTCCTGCTCCTGTGCCCACACCATAGGCATAAGGCACCCAGCCAGAGGGGTGGCTGACATATGCTTTGGCAGTGTAGGTGATGGGCATGGCACACAGAGATGTGTGCCATGTCGACTCTTTGTTTTGTCCTGCGCCCAGACACTCAGCCTGCAAAGGCAGTGTGTGTGTGTAAGGGTACAGGGCCTCTAAGGGTGGCACAATGAGTGCTGCAGCCCTTAGAGGCCTTCCCTGGTCACAAGGCCCTGGGTACCTAGGGTACCATTTACTAGGGGCTGACATGTGGCCAGGGTTTGCCAATTGGGAGTTTGTATTTTAGGGAAGGAACACAGGCCCTGGGCACCTGATTGGCAGGAGCCCAGGGCACAACAAGGAAAAGTGCATCAGCTATTAGGCAAAAAAAGGGGGGGGGGTTACTGCAACAGAAACCCACTTTCTCACATGGGGTGATAGTTGGCAGGTCTGATCAGCTTTGGTATAATATGTCAAAGGCATGATAACCGCTTCATCTGCCAACAAAATATGCACAGGGTTTTAGGGTGTCCAAGATTTTAGGCATGACCCAACTAGGTAGGACTTGCCCAACTGGAGTTTATTTGCCTTGAGAAGATAAGGAGCAATTGAGCAAACCCTACTCTTAACTGTCCTCACTGAATGAATGAATACCTTCTTATATGGCGCATGGCTACCCTAGAGCATCCCAGCGCTGTCAGGCCCAAGGACATTATCAAGCATTAGAGGATGTTATTAAACAAGAATGTCTTTAGTTGCTTCCTGAAGGCAGTGTGATTTAATTCATGCCTGATGTTGTCAGGGAGTTTATTCCATTCTTTAGCTGCTAGGACCGAGAGTCGACGGCCGCCCATGCGGGCCAGCCTGACCTTTGACACAACAAGCAGATTGCGTTGGTTAGATCTAAGAGATCTAACCGAATGATAACGACGAAAGAAAGGATCCAAAATGGGAGGGCCAAGGTTGTGAATGGACTTATGTGCCAAACACATAGTCTTAAACACAATCCTTTCATGGATTGGAAGCCAATGGAGCAATCGAATTGAGGGCTTTGCTGATGACCGTTTGGGGACTTTCATGAGTAAGCGAGCTGCACAGTTCTGTACAGCTTGCAAAGTTTTTGTTATAGTTGCTGAAGTCCCCCGATAGATAGCATTAGCATAGTCCAGTCGCGAGAGAACGAGCGACAGGACTAATATACGTCTGGCTTCAAAAGGAAGCAGGTCTAGGACTTTTTTAAGAACTCTCATAAGCCCATAACAGGTCGCGGCTACTTTGTTAGCCTGATGCTGGAAGTTCAGGGCAGAGTCCAGCCAGACCCCCAAACTTTTTATTTTGGTCTTAGGCTTCGGAGGGGGTCCAAGACACTGCGGCCACCAAGGGTCCAAATTGATTGGGGCTTTATAGCCCAGCAGCATAATGTCCGTTTTGGCTCCATTTAGCTTTAAACAGGACAAGGTCATCCAGTCAAGGACATTGGAGAGACAAGGGGTAAGATTGTTAATCCCCTGATGTAAAGTATCGTCTCTCACAAGGGAAACAACCAGCTGCGTGTCATCGGCGTAGGTGACAAGCTGAATTCCCCAAGGAAGCACCACCACCACTGCGCTCAGGGAGACTAGAAGAAACCTGATCCTTTCAAAGGTTGAAAAGTGCCTGATCATTTCACAAACTGTGACTGCTATTACAATTGCTATTTCACTCATTTAGTGAAAATGAACAGCACAAGGTAACAGAGAGAACTTTAAAAGGTTGCAGGGATGGATTGCTAATTGTACGATGTGCATTACAGGGCCTGAATTGGTGTGCATCAATTATTTTTTAAAGTAGCGTTTATATTTTCAGACAAAGAAACAGTAACATTAACTGAAAGCAAAAGAGTGGAGCTACACACTTCAGCAAAGGCATATACAATACAATCAAAATAATATTAATATCCCATTACCCCTGATATTCAGATTGGCACGGACATGTTGGGGCATCAACAAACCTCTTCTTAGCCCATTGAAGGCTCGCCCACAGAGAGAGAGATCAATCTTAGTCAAGAAAATGCACACAAACTTGCAAAACCCCTATTACACCATTGCACACAGCAGCGGCAGTAGAATGAAAGCTCAATTCAGCACAAACATTCTGTAAGAGATAAAATCTTAGCTCTACACACTTCAGGAAAGGACTCTAAATGTCTCTTTGGCATGATGCAGTGAGAGGCAGTGAAGTATATTTGTCTGACATTTAATTGTAATGGACCAGACCCAATCAGCCAAAGTGTGAGACAGTCCCCTGCCTAGTTTACAATGAAGCATTCAAGCAGAAGATGGGTGGAGAACTTCAATAGTTGAATAATGCTACTGAGGTCAAAGTAAAACAAATTTGCACAGTGGACACCAGACTGTTAGAATGTTAGTTATGCGAACGGGCAAAGATTGAGGGCATATGTAAATTAATAGTTGTATGGTATAGTTGCCAGTGGCTGGCAGTGTGTATGAAATCTTTGCAGAAATTGTATGAAGGCTATTGGTGTATCAGAGTCTTGAGAGCTTCTTCCCATTGATGGCATACAAGGATGACAATGGCCAATTTTGTGGTAGTGTGAACGAGCAGTTTAGGCTTATCAGAGGGTAAGGTTAAGCATTTCTTGTACACACAGAATCAATGACAAGAAGTAACTCGAGAACAATTTGTAAAAATAACATTTTTATAGCATTTTAGACACCAAGATTATCGGAATCAGGTATATACTTAAGACATTATCAAATTTTACAGTACAAACAGTAGAAAATGACAGCTGCCAGATTTGAGGCATCAGCCTCAAATGCTGTAATGTTATTCTATGGGAGAAACATTCACTGCATAGACACATTTACAGACTACTTACAGGACTGTTCTTCTGGACTTAAGGTAAGTAGGGGCCAAAGTTCAAGAAAGCTCCAAGAGTTCAAGTTTATCTGCCCTAGGGTGTCCGGGTGCAGAGGTGCTTTATTCAGAGGTAGCCTAGAACACAACGCGTTAAAGTCAATCGGAAAAGTACCTGTAGGAAAGAGGCTCCAAGGGTGGACTCGGTGACCAGTCCGGCAAAACCCACGGGGCTAGGCTCTTGAGGGTCCCAGGACCACAGAGAGAGACAGTCTGTTTACGTGAGCCCGGGTCAAGGAGCTCGGGTGCAGAGAGGTTTGTCTGCCGGGTTGTTAAGTTAGAGGCGCGCTCGTTGTCCCTGCAGAAGAGGCAAAAGAAACGCAGCAGGCCAATCGTGGTGTGGGGCTGCCTTCTCAGCGTCCTCAGATGTGCAGGTAAGTATTGGCGGCGGTGGTGGTGTTCTGACTGAACACAAACAAGCCTTGGTGATTGCAACTGGCTCCGGTACCTTGGGTTTTGCTTCAGGTAGCTCCTGGGAGTCCTGGTGCCTCCAAACTTGGCAGGGAAAAGGATCTGACCTTATGGAGCACAATGACCTCTTGCTGGAGTGCTGCTCCCTCTATGGGTGCGGGGTCGACAGAACTGTGTGCCGGGCAGCTGCAGTCGGTGCCTGCTGGGGCAGGGGAGTGGTTCCTCCACTCCAAGGGAGATGTTGCTGAGATGAGGAAGTGCTGGGCAGACCTCCAAGGGTTTGGGGAAGTTGATCCTCTTCTGGACTAGAGGCGGTGTCTGTGACTGTCAGGACAGCAGCAGTCAGGCAGGGTTTTGCGCCAAAGTTGAAGCTGGTTTACAGTTATCACGTCTACAGCTCTTCTTTGTCCTTCAGGCAGACAAACCTGAGTTCCTGGTGTCAGGGTAATACATAAATACTACAATGAGGGGTGTTAAGTGGAGTGAAGTGTAGTAGCCACTAGGCTGCTTTCCCCTGGGGTCACTACACCACCAAATGACCACTTCCTGTGGGGCGTGGGCATGACCTTGTCCCAGAGTTCCGAATTCCAACAAAGACTAGATGGTGGAACCCTTCTTTCGTGGAGAACATCAGGTAGCCCGCTTTAGGGGTTTGACTAGTCTGGTTGTGCAACATGCACACTGCATAGCTAGTTTCCCACCTGTCCTGGGTGGCAAATGGGCCTCAAGCAAGGGATGGCAACTCCCAGATCTGGTGGAAGCCGGGGACTTTGAAGGCCCTAGTCTTGATATGCTAAATACTAGCCATCCTGCTGGAGGTGTGAACATCATCCTCCGGAGCAGGCATTGTTTCTGCCCTCAGAGATTGCAGGCTCCCACCTGCAGGGATTGAGAAACCGGTCTGTGGTGGCAGGCTGGATGAAACCAATCAGCCTGCACACTCGATAATGGTAGGTTTTTCAGGGGGTACCTCTGAGGTGCCCTCTGGGTGCATCTCATGTTAAATCTAGTACAGTCAACTGTTCAGATTTATGAAGACAAGGTGCTTGATACCAAACAATGCTTGAAACCAAACACTATAGGTTTCAGTAAGGCCATCATGTAAGTTGGGTAACTCATAATGACACCAGTGCCCAGTGCATATACTTAATATGGCTTCTCTGTCCACTTGCGTCATCTAGTAATTGAACTAGACAACATTGGGGCATATCTGCTTATGCTGATATGTCCTCAGATGTTATATAATGCACCCGGCCTTAGGGCTACAGGCCAGCTGTGACTTACAAATATTATATGCAGTGACTTTGGCATGGCACACCGAGTGTGCCACGTCGTGTTTACACATGATTTGCACCGTGACAGGGAGTCTGCAATGGCAGCCTGAAGAACAAGTTACTTACCTTTGGTAACGCTTTTTCTGGTGGATACAGTATCTGGCTGTGGATTCCTCACCTTGTGAATATCCCCTGCGCCAGCATTCCACGGAACTTTTCTCCCCAGCACTCCACGTCGACGTGGGCGACGTCACAATGCGCCGGCTCCGCACGCGACTCCGATAGACGTCACCGGAGCCATAAGAAGCCCACGTCGGCGTGACGACGTCAGTTCCGCCCCTTTTTTCCGTGCCTTCGAGGCACATGGACGGACTGACAGCAATAAACATACACAGCACACACAGTACACAATATGCAAAGCAACACACACATTGTGAAGAATAAATAAAAAGGCAAAAGAAAGACATAATGCCTCTGGCAGTAATAAATACATCTTGAAATACCCGTAAACTGAAACATTAGCAACAGGACATCAAGCATAGAAGGACGGACAACGGGGAGGCGGGTGGGTCAGTGAGGAATCCACAGGCAGATACTGTATCCACCAGAAAAAGCGTTACCAAAGGTAAGTAACTTGTTCTTCTGATGGATACATCTGCCAGTGGATTCCTCACCTTGTGAATAGATTCCCACAGCAGTCCCCACTCCCGGAGGAGGGTGTCCATCCTTCTATACCAAAAAGTCCTGAAGCACAGAGCGCGCGAAGTGGCCCTCCCTCCTCATATCTGAGTCCAAGCAATAATGCTTCGCGAAAGTATGGAGGGAGGCCCACGTCGCGGCTTTACAAATATCCGCCACGGGAACACCCCGGGCCAAAGCAGATGTTGAAGACTTAGCTCTAGTAGAGTGAGCACGAATACCCTCAGGAGGAGTCTTACCAGCCAGGGCGTAGCAGATCTTGATGGTCAGTATAATCCATCTTGACAGCGTGCGCTTGTGCACCGCTTTACCTTTAGAACGACCAACGTAGCCAATAAAGAGCTGGTCATCAAGGCGAAAGTCCTTGGTTCTGCCCAGATAAAAACTCATAGCCCTCTTTGGGTCAAGGCGATGGAGTCTTTCCTCCTCCTTGGAGGGATGAGGGGGTGGATAGAAAACAGGGAGGGTAATAGACTGCCCCAAATGGAAAGGAGTAACAACTTTTGGCAGGAAGGCAGCCCTGGTCCTAAGAACCATCCTTTCAGCATGCAAGGTAAGAAAAGGAGGTTTGGAACTTAGAGCTTGAAGCTCACTAACCCTCCTTGCCGAGGTTATGGCAACAAGAAAAACCACCTTAAAGGACAACAGCCTCAACGGACAGCTATGCAAAGGCTCAAATGGGGACCCCATTAGAAAGGTTAAGACAAGATTAAGGTCCCACTGAGGCATTACAAATGGAGTGGGAGGAAACATGTTTGTAAGGCCCTTGATGAACCTCAGAACAACCGGAGATTTAAACAGTGAAGGTTGATCTGGGAGGCACAGAAATGCCGATAAGGCTGAAAGGTAGCCCTTGACCGTGGCCACAGCAAAGCCCTGCTGAGCCAAGGAAAGAGCAAACTGGAGCACATTGGAAAGATGAGCCTTTAAAGGGTCAATGGATCTCTCTACACACCATCTTACAAATTTTGACCACCTGTAGGAGTAAATGGACTTGGTGGAGTGTCGCCTGGCCGATAAAATAACATCCACCACATCAGGCGGGAGAGAGAAGGAGCTCAGGTTGCCCCGTTCAATCTCCAGGCATGAAGGTGTAAGCTCTGGAGGTGGGGGTGTAGAACCTGCCCCTCCGACTGCGAGAGGAGGTCTGCCCTCAGAGGGAGACGGAGCGGAGGGCACGAGGAGAGGTGGAGAAGATCTGTGTACCACACCCTTCTTGGCCAATCCGGGGCAATCAATATAACTTGGGTCCGCTCTTGGCGAATCTTCCTCAGAACCCGAGGAATCAAGGGTATGGGAGGAAAAGCGTAAGGGAGTCGTGAGCCCCAACTCAACTGAAACGCGTCCCCCAACGCCCCCTGCATCGGATACTGGAGACTGCAGAATGACGGGCAGTGCGCGTTCTCGAAAGTAGCAAACAGATCCACCCGAGGAGTTCCCCACGTCCGAAAGACGTGACGAACTACCTCCGGATGGAGCCTCCACTCGTGGTCGGCGGAGAACTGCCGACTGAGACTGTCCGCACGCACGTTCAGCACCCCAGCCAGATGATTTGCCATCAGACAAATCTGATGGTCCTGAGCCCAGGACCATAGACGTAAGCCTCTCTGCATAGACAAAGAGACCCCACTCCCCCCTGCTTGTTGACATACCACATCGCGGTCGTGTTGTCTGTCAGGACTTGAATCGACTGACCGCGAAGGGAAGGGAGGAAGACCTTGAGCGCCAAACGAATCGCCCGCAATTCCAGAAGGTTGAGGTGAAGCAACCTTTCCTCTGGAGACCAAAGTCCTTTGATCTCCAGATCCTCCAGATGAGCACCCCACCCTAAAGTGGATGCATCCGTTATCACTGTGGCCACAGATGGAGGTAGATGGAAGGGCCTTCCTTGTGATAGATTGCCCTTTACGCTCCACCAAGACAGATCCGCTGCAGCTTCACTGGAGATCTTGATTGACTCCCTGAGATCCCCGTTGTGCTGATACCACTGCTTGCGGAGGCACCACTGGAGCGCCCTCATGTGCCAGCGTGCATGGTTGACCAACAGTATGCAGGAAGCGAACAGACTGAGCAGGCGAAGGACCTTCAGAACTGGAACAACCGCTCCATTGTGGAATAAAGGGACCATCTCCTGAATGTCGAGAATCCTTTGAGGAGGAGGGAATGCTCGACACACAGTAGTGTCCAGTACTGCCCCTATGAACAGGTTGCGTTGCGAGGGCACCAGGTGAGATTTGGGCACATTGATCGAAAAACCCAAGTCGAATATCAGCTGAGATGTTACCTGCAGATGATGCTGCACCATCTCTGGGGACTCTGCCTTCAGAAGCCAGTCGTCCAGGTAGGGGAAAACTGGAACCCCCGACCTCCTGAGCTGAGCAGCCACCACTGCCATCACCTTCGTGAAGATTCGAGGTGCGGTAGTAAGACCAAACGGGAGGACCACAAACTGGTAGTGTTGTGCCCCAACCGTAAAACGGAGATACTTCCTGTGCGACTTCAGGATTGGAACATGAAAGTACGCGTCCTGCAAGTCGAGCGGCACCATCCAATCTCCTTGCTGCAACGCCTGAAGAACCTGCGCAAGGGTCAGCATCTTGAATTTCTCCTGCTTCAGGTAAAAATTCAAGATTCTGAGGTCCAGAATCGGACGCAACCTTCCGTCCTTTTTTGGAATCAGGAAATACCGGGAGTAGAAACCCTGACCCCTTTCCTGCTCTGGAACCACCTCTATCGCACCCTTCTGAATCAAGGCTAAAACTTCTTTCTGCAGGAGAAGCAGATGGTCTTCCGAGCAATAACCTTGGCAAGGAGGGTAAGGGGGAGGAAACTCCCGAAAGGGAAGGGCGTACCCAGTCTCTACGAGGTTCAAAACCCAAAGGTCTGTTGTAATAGATTTCCAACCCCGTAGAAAGTAGGACACCTGACCCCCCACAGGTCTTACATGATCCGGGATGGGGGATCTAGGACTGCTTCCCTGAAGCCTCATTGGGAGCAGAGGAGGAGGAGGAAGTAGAGGGGTTGCGACCAGATCCTCTCCGACCCTTTTGTCTCCCTCTATAGGACTTATAGAGGGGATTCTGCTGCTGTTGTTGCTGCTGCTGTTGGGGCTGCCGGTAAGAGCGAAAAGACGATCTTCCAAAACCCCTACATTTTCGAAAGGACGAACACCTAGCAGGAGCTTGCAGACCCAAGGACTTCGCAGTCTGCCTGCTATCTTTAAATCGCTGTAGGGCAGAATCCGCCTTTTCCCCAAACAGCTTCTGTCCGTCGAAAGGCAGATCAACCAGCATAGCCTGCACATCAGCTGAAAACCCAGAGGTACGGAGCCAAGCCTGCCTCCTTGCAGCAACAGATGACCCCATGATCCTTGCCACAGAGTTCGCAGTGTCCAACCCTGATTGGATAACTTGTCTGGCAGCCGCCTGAGTGTCTGCCACAACCTCCAAAAAGGACGACTTATCCCCTTCAGGCAACTTAGGGGCCAAAGACTTAATGGAGTCCATTAGTGCATGCACATAACGTCCCAACAGGCATGTGGCATTAGTTGATTTTAACGCCATACTCCCCGTGGAAAAGGTCTTCTTGGCTGCCTGATCAACCTTTTTAGATTCCCTGTCAGCCGGAGACTGAGGGAAGGCACCCGAAGCATGCTTGGAACATGAAGCCTGCACCACCAAGCTGTCCGGAGATGGATGAGTGGACAAGAAGTCAGGATCCCCTGGTGCAACCTTGTATCTTCTTGCCACCTGCCTACACACCGCCGGAGATGAAAGGGGTTTCTTCCACACCTCCAGGACCGGCTCCAAGATGGCCTCATTGAAAGGCAACAAGGGCTCTGATGACGAAGTTGGAGAATGCAACACCTCTGTGTGCAAGTTGGATTTGTACTCCACAGAAGGCAGCTGCAAATCCAAAAGTTCTGCCGCCTTCTTGATTACCACATGATAAGGAGCCAATTCCTGAGGCGGAGAAGACCTGGCAGACGCATGCTCCCACTCTGGGGTTGTATCCAAACCACTAGCCTCATCAATACCTTCGAAATCATCCGAGGAAGAGTCAACCTCCCCTTCTTCCACATCCATCCGATATCTCTTTTCCTCCAACACCCTCTGGGCCTCCCTCCTCGACCGGATCCGAGGGGTCGGCGTCGATGAAGGCTCCGAAGTACGCTGGTCCTTCCGAGGTCGAATCGGATCCCCAGGCGGCGCCGGAAACTGCCAAGATGGCGCCATCGGCATAAAGGGCATAAAGGGGGCCTGAGCATACTGCTGCGGCACCCCTAGTGTAAATGCCATCGGACCCACGGGACCAGTTGGTGCTCCGGATGGGTAGGCCGCCCTATTAAAAATGCCATACATAGCATTTAAGAAACCGGTAGAATCAGTACCTGGAGCCGGGAACTGAGGAAAAGGAACAGGCCCTGTACCTCCTTGTGGAGTCACCGGCATCGGCTCCACAGTATCCTCAACCGGAGCCTCAGACTCTTCATGCACCGGAACAGACTCCTCCTGCTCATCTTCATGGAAGGAAGCATCCGACTCCACCCGTTCCGGAGTTGACTCCTTAGACGGATCCGATGACCGCGTCGGGGACTGAACCGGAGTCTGCTTCTTCGAAGGAGAACACCTCGGTGACTTCAAAGGTGATGGAGAAGGAGACAAGCATTTGCTCCGGCGTCAAAGGGGCGAAGCCGACCTCGACCTCGACTTCTTGGACCTCGAGGACCGACCTCGAGAAGAATGTTTCCTCTTCTTGTGGTGCTTCTTCGACCTCGAAGACTTCGATGTCGACGACCCCCTCTTCGACTTCTCCTTCTTCCTTCCTCTCTTCTCCTCACCGATCTTCATGAAGAGCTTAGTCTTCCTCTCCTTGAGTGCCTTCGGGTTCATGCTTCTACAGCATCCGCACTCCTCCATATCATGTTCCGAAGAGAGGCACCATAAACAGTTCTGGTGTGGATCAGTCATTGACATCAGACCTCCACATTCCCTACAGGGCTTAAATCCCGACTTCCTAGTCGAAGACATACTGGATTCAACAGATTAACACGGCTAAATTACAAAGTAGCCAACGAGCACTGGAAAAAAAACGTTGCGCGTCGAAGGCGCGGAAAAAAGGGAACTGACGTCATCACGCCGACGTGGGCTTCTTATGGTTCTGGTGACGTCGATCGGAGTCGCGTGCGGAGCCGGCGCATTGTGATGTCGCCCACGTCGACGTGGAGTGCTGGGGAGAAAAGTTTCGTGGAATGCTGGCGCAGGGGATATTCACAAGGTGAGGAATCCACTGGCAGATGTATCCATCAGAATGCAATTTATAAAGTGGGGGTCCCTTAAGTTGACAAAATAATTAATGTTGCAGCCCTTCTTTAATACTCATGCCCTAGGTACCAGTGGTACACTTACTACAAACATACAGGGGTGCTGAAGTATGTGCCACTGTGTTACAATTAGACCTCTTTCCTTTTTTTTTTAGGAAAAGAGCACTGGTACTGGGGCCTGGTTAGCAGGGACCCGGTGTACATCAGTCGAAAAACATGAGTACCAGTGGCAAAAAGTGGGGGAGACCATGACAAAAAGATATGGTCAGGTAGTACATGTATGTGCAGAGGAAGAGAGACAGTTTTGACCAATATAAGAAAATAAATCAGCACAAGATGAATCGTCCTCAACTGTAACATCCTGAAGTGGTACTTCTCAGACCACAACTCTCATGCAACTTGTGCCCTGAATGTACCTGTGGATGCCCTTCACCTCAAAGCCATGACCAAAGTTTGGGAAGGAACCAATGGGGAAAAAGAAACTCCGGTCAGAAGATTTTGTTTTTCCAGCACCATCACTCATGTGACTGCTGGGCATTGGAGAACTACTGAACTTGGTCAATCAAGTTCCCCCGACTTGCCTGCAAAGGTATCATATGGAGTCCATAGAGCCCAGTAGAAGACAGTCGACTGACTGAAGAAGAGTGATCCACACAAATTTAAAGTCATTCCTGACAAATGGAAAGGCCTTCTCTTGCGAAAGAGAGACATTTAGTCTTTACATGTCTACATCTGTACTTACATATTGAATACACCGAGTTGGATGTAATGTTGATTTTTTGAAACTTAAATGAATGTCACGATTACTAAGAATGCCTACGGTCGACTGAAGATCTTGGAAAAGTCTTTGATGAAAAAAGGTTTTGATCACTCATTTAAATATGAGCAAATCAACGTTCTTTTCCTGTAAAGAGAATGTGGATCAACTACATTAACCTCTCAGGAAGCTCTTAAAGCAGAATTGAAAAACGCAACACTATGTATGATAGTGTCACAAATTCTTACATCTTACACAAGCTAGTAGATAAAAAATAGGCTTTCTGCAGACCTATTGCACAAATTCAAACCCCTTGCTGAAGAGGAAAAATTTGATGAATTGGCGACCTACCGAACTATTGCATTTTGACCCACTTTTCACTCTCTTTGGGTCAACAATTGGGCAAACATATGACTTGACTTTTCTTTTTTCTTTATATTTTTTATAGAATTTTGCATTGATATTAGTGATTTCACAATGACACAGTACTGATACATAGTGAATCCACCCATAGGAGACTGCCACATTGTAATCGCTGAAAAACACTGCAACATACAACACCCAACAAATATCACCCCCCCCCCCCCCATAGCAATATTGTCCGTGCCGCAATCAAGGGTAACAATATTCTGTGGTAGACGAACACAATACCATGGGTAGCATGACAAATCACCACACAGTCCAATCTTGCTCACGCTAATCGCTCTGCATCAGATCATCCAGAGTGTAGTGGGAACTCCATTTACACCATATTTTATGGAACTTTCTGGGACAGCCCCCGTTTAGATAAGTCACCCTTTCAGCTATCATGTACATGTCCATAGATTTTCTCCATTCCTCAGCCGGTAGGGCTCTCTGCAGATTACCAGTGGCGGGCTATATCCCTTTTAGCCACTACCAAAGCAAGGTTGCTGACTATTAGCTGGGTTCATGGCAAATCAATGTCACAGGGAATCCCTAGAACAATGAACCTAGGGTCCATAGGGAGGGGAGAGTAAATCGTAGCAGAAGATTCCCTTGTGATGGCTCTCCAGTATATTTGGATTCTGGGGCAACTTCAGACTGTATAGAAGGAGCCTTCAGTGTCAGCACATCGTAAGCAGGAGGGGTCAGGCGCTCTGCCCATGGCAAGAAGTCGTGGTCTATCATAGTAGACTATGTAGGACTTTAAACTTAATTAGCCAAAGCTATGCCTTTATTGCTACTTCACAGGGATGCATCAGGACTGCCTCCAAGTCAAAATCCACCATCTCCCCATCATCCATCTCTCACTTACCTCTTACGCCTTTCAGCTTATCAGGTTTATTATTAAGGAGGGTTCAGTACGTGGAGGAGATCGCCAGTTTCAGTAGGCTAGACCCACTGCAGACAACTTGGAGCATAAGAAGGCTGTGCCAATGCATCAACATTAGATGTTGGCAAGTCAATGCATTGTCCACAAGAGGTTGATATTATTCTGGTGATGAATATGGCATCACAAATCCCTTTCTAGGACATTGGGTACAATGGTGAACCAACTTTAGTTTCAACAAGGAAAAATCTTTAAAGACTTGGACTCCCTTTTCCCCCTCAAAACATCAAGAGGTTTCTTGACATGAAATAGAGTCTCAATTTTGATTCCCTGTGACTCTGAAACGTGGGAATTTTAGAACACTGGACGTTTTCCCCCTAACTACTCATGACATACACTCCATGATGTTAACCAAGATCTCATGGTGCAGTCCACTCTCCTCCTGAAATGACAGATTGTATCATGAGAGGGAGAGGAGGGACCCGTCCAAATCTGATGTAGATGCCACAGGAGAAACTCTCATTCTAATGTCCCCTTCCATAGCCCTGAGGCAAACACCTTCCTTAGCTCAAAGCCGCAATGAGAAGAAAAACCTGCATTTCTCCCTCCTGGGGATCATGAGAAAATGCTGAGTCTCGAAGTTCTGAAATGGTAAAGAGAGCTAGCACTGTTCTACGTGGTTTAATAGGACACCATTCTCTTCTTTCATTTAAACTAAATGTCACCACTTTAACAGTTGTGATTTTAGACAGATACAATATCACCTGCAAATGCAACACACCATAATTTATTGGAAATGCATAACTCTAAATACTACTCCAGCCAAGGCATGCAGTAGACTATCACATCATCCAAACAAATACAGTTTGGGTTTGAAAAGATAGTACTTGCTACGTCAACTACTGCCTGTGCTGAGGAAGGGAAAGGATGGAGGTGTGTGGCAACAGAAACAAACTGGTCTCCCAGAATTGAATGCAAGCCTCAGTTCAGTGGCATAGGTCTGCACCACCCGCTACTGGTAGAATAGGTGCTTTGAAAGCTTATACAAGGATGGAAGTTTAAGTATTAACAACTAGGAAGGAGCACAAAAAGGAGGCAATCTGTGCCAGAACTGCAACAACAGAGATTCTACTCACTGGAAGCGGTTAGGTCCAAGTACTGCCTCTCTGGTCCCAGGACTCTGGCATTGATCCTGGGAACGACATTGGGCTGGCTCATGATGTACTCCACAACATCCTGCTCATTTGTCAATTCACCCTTTTTCAAAGACAAGCAATAATGTTAGACAGCATATCACATCATACCAAGTCAGTTGCTGTTTGTCTAGTGAATCTCAAACAGTTGTAAATATAACTCTGCACAGCATTCCCAACATTAACTATGTTGACAGTTTCACCTGTTTAAATTGTTCCCATTTGCTAGGCTACCAATCAGCAAAAAAGGAAATACCTGCCTTAGATAAATATAGGCGGACTATCACACTATCATTTGGGGACAACTCACCAATGTCACCGAGTTATAAATTTCAAATAAACTTAAACAATGGAAACAATAACCTTAATAAATTGGAAATTGAGTATTTAATACAAAATCGATGCCAATAAATATCAACACATTTATGTACATAATTTCTGTAAATCCATATAATAACTACACTCCAGTAGATTACAATATATATTTTTCTTCATCCACAAACAATTACTCAGTCTCAACTACATGAAATGAAATTTTGTACTTGTATAGCGCACTGCTGCCCCAGCGACGGGGCGTCCTGGCGCTTGTACTCATACCGCTGTGGAACCCTTCCTGGCTTTCCGTGTGAAATGTCCACTCCTGGGCACCCCCAAGGTGAAGCCAGGCATCCCCAGCGCTGTTGGGGCCGTTGTGGAGATTAAGCAAGCTATTGCCCAGAGTTGCAGAGTGGGACCCATGATTAGAGTAGGCACCGAGGCGAGAAATATCAGGTCCGAGGAAATTGAGCCCACGACCCGCCAAGGCAGGAATTGAACCCTGGTCCCGGGCCAGATCTCTGCATCAGGGTCTGCCGCTCTAACCGTTGAGCCACATATCTCCACAACATCTGCAAGCATATCGTACACTGTAAACATCCATTTTTCCACTAACATACAATGTATCTTGATAGATGTCCACAACCAAAACAGGAGTAGAGACAATGTAACAGAACCAAAATGGAGCTGTCTTTGCTTGAGCGATTTAAATATAATTAATGGGTAGAGACATCTTATAAGTCTTTCATATAGATCCTAGATCAATCTTTATAAATGGAGTATTCAACTTCATATATATTGATATAAGCAACTCAATCAGATGTTGTGATCCTAATATTCCCGTTATAACATGCGCCGACGCGCGTTTCGGTGAGGAACGCGATAGTGGTCACACCTTGCTCAGGGCGCTCAAGTATAGTGTTTCAAAACTTGAGATATGGTGGGTAAGGGGGAACGAACAACAAATCCCAGAGTTGGCGTTAGACGCCGCCAAGGCTTTCGATAGGGTGTGCTGGGCCTACCTTTGGGAGGTGCTAGAGGAGATGGGCTTTGGTCCAATTTTTATTCACACTCTGAGAGGGTGTTATCAGGATGCCTCAGCTAAAATCCTCATCAATGGTCTACTCACTCCTAGCTTTGAAATTCAGAGAGGGACTAGGCAAGGTTGCCCTATTTCTCCCTTATTATTTGATCTATACATCGAGCCTCTGCCCAGGCTATAAGGCTAGACGAGACTATTTCCCCGTTTAAGACCCAGCAATATCGGTCTAAAATCGCATTATATGCGGACGACAATTATTTACACAGATAATCCCGAGACAACACTGCCAAAGCTTGGGGCCCTGTTGGAAGATTTTGGTTTAATTTCCGGTTATCTGGCTAACTCACAAAGACGGAGGTTATGTGTTGGAATATCGATCAGTGGAGCAGGGCCACCAGCAATAAATTTAAATATCTTGGCATTATAATTGTGAAAGATCTCGAAAAAATTCCATTAATAAATGTTGAAAAAATAATAAAAGAAATAGATCAGCTGTTCGCAAGGTGGAGGAATCTCCCCCTGACTATTTTCGGGAGAGTGAATCTAGTAAAAATTATCATTCTCCCGAAATTAACTTATTTGTTTAACGCGGTTCCTCTAGGTTTTCCTAAACACTCCATCTCAAAGGCGCAAAGTAAAATCGGGAGTTTCATCTGGGGGGAGAAGGGTGTTAGGCTATCTTGGAAAAAACTGAGGCACCGCTTAGCTGAAGGGGGTTTGGCCCTCCCCGATATCCGCTGCTATTTGGTCGCCTTTCAATTCAAGGCTATCAGGATGCTCCTAGGTGAACCAACTGCAAGTGCCTGGGGTAAACTGTTGGGGGAGTCGGTCACCACTGAAGGTGGGGGGCGTAAGGTAGGGTTCCTTTATAAGTTTGGTTCATCAAAATTCTTTAAACGAGTAAGGTTGAAGGTGATTAAAAATGCCTTGGAAGTCTGGTATAGCATTCGGTCTAGATGTGGAATAGGTTACTACTCTGATCAGGCTCCGATCTGGGACTACCCTGGGACCCCCCTCTGTCTTCAGGACAGTATGGCTCTCCCCATTAAAAGCGCCGGAGTTACCATATGGCCCGGCTTGGGGGATGAAAATGGTATACACCCTTGGGAGGTATTAAAAGCAAGAATAGGCTTGGGGTTTTCAAGATTTAAGTTCATCCAATTAAAATCCTGGTTTGAAACAGAAAAGGAGAATTTAAGGGGCAATGGAGAGGTGGAAGCTGTGCTTAAAAACACTCGTCAGCTGAAGAAGGAAATCGCACTTTGGTATAGGTTCCCGATTAACGCAGACGATGTAGGTATTCCACAACAGGTGTCAGCTTGGAATGACACTCCTTTTGAAGCTGATATCGGAAACCTTTTGGAACCTTCCCTGATCCTGCTCTATAAATATACAAACTCAGCCAGTTTGAAGAAAAATAATTTCTTTGTTACTAATCGAATCTACTATACTCCGGAGAAGATATCGAAATTTGCCCCAAACCCCGAACCGAGATGTCCTAGGTGCTTGCTCCTCAAAGCCAATGATATACATACCTTTTTTGAATGTCCCAAATTGGAAACATATTGGGAAGGGGTGTGTAGATATCTATGTAAGACCTTCGGAATTGATATTGTTTTGAATGGGTCTCTGATTTTTTTTGCCAATGACCAGGTGTCTACTGTTCATATGGAACAATCCCACAGAGGTCTGTTATGTATGATTTTGCTGGCCCGAAGGGAAATTTGTCTTAAATGGAAAGACCCCCCTCCCCCCGAAAGTTGAAGACTGGCTAAAGTCTGCACTGGCAATAGCTCGGCTAGAAATCATAAGATCCAGCCCCAGACCCCCCCACACTCTGGGCATCTTTTATACGTCTGGGTCTGGAATTGAGACTTTGTTGATTATATTCTGTCGATTTTATGGGTCTAATATCATGGTCCTATGATTAACACCTAAATCCCGGATGATAAAAGGGGATTGGTTGGATAACCTAAACCAGTGCAGGCGGTCGGAGGGTGCCCCGCTATCAACGCAGACCGGATATGTCCTGCTAGCAGTTTAAAGGTGAGATGAGGACAAAAAAAAACAACAAAAAAAAAATCCCAGAGTTAGATCATCTCAGATCATATAAATATATCTGAGTGCAGGGGCAGCAGCTCCCAAGATCGAGCCCATGCGCCAATCAGCAAATAACCATCCAGTTTCTTAACAGGGTATCTTGTGTTCTTAGTTAGATACACAAAATCCATTCAAGCCAATGTGAGCAGAGCTTAGAATTGGATTGCTAAAAACTAATACAACTGCTGTTTCCCATGAACGAAATTGCTCTGTGTATGGGCTCAAAATCGATAGACATGAATTATGCAAGTAACATGATGTGCTCAATGAGAGTGCTTTCACAGACTCGTAAATATGTTCTGATAAGGCCTCTCACAATTGCAACACGCAAAGAGATCGAAGTTGTCTATGAATGATTTGTGAATATCACTTTTAGGTTTATTCTGAGAGAGATATTTGAGACCTCACCACAATAAATATTGCAAGTAAAGCAAGATCTGTGTGTTTCCACTGTCAACGAGATAAAGTCCCTTTTGGAACGTCTATATCCAGCATGAGGATGTAGGCCTAAAATACAGATTGCCCTAAATCCTTCCAGCAAATACAGGAGGAGTTCCATCTTCATAAAACCCAGTTCTGCAAGTACCTCCAATTACACGATGCTCTTACCCCATTGCTTCCGAACTTAGATGACCTCCCTGAGTTTCACCCATTAGAGGGTTGCCTCCTCATGGGCGATTTGGGAGCCCACAAAATTCGGCAGATGCATCAAACATTGAGTACACATTCCACCACAACTCTTCATAAGACTAGGAAGGCGTGGCAATACGATGTCCCAGAATTGACTGATGATGGTTGGGCGGAGGCAATAGCTAGCCAGCAGGGCGCTGCGGTGTCTTCTAGATACGGTCTTATTCAATTTAAGTATGTCCATCGCGTTTATTACGCGCGTCTCCATCTCTGGAGGATGGAAGTCATTGCATCCCCTCAGTGCTTACGCTGTGACAGGGAGGAGAGGACATTTTTCCAGACAGTATGGAGGTGCACTACAATACAGCCCTTCTGGTGCAGAGTCTCGACCTGCCTGAAAGAGGTGCTATCCTGAGATTTCCCACAGGACCCTAGACTGTTTCTGCTCCATAGTACAGACGACAGAGGGGAATCATTACAAACACTTACTCTTCCTTGCTCTCTCAATCGTCAAATGTGATATTGCCCAGTTATGGAAGGGAACTTCTCCACCAACAATAGGGAAATGGCGAAAGGATCGAGACAATTGTATGGGTGCAGAGACAGCCTTTTTCCAGGCGCGGGGTTGCCCTCAGAAGCACAGGAAAATCTGGTCTTAATGGGCTACATATCGGGGCATAGACCTTCCGCCTCTTCCTTCGCAATCCCCTTGAAAAGCCGTTCCCATCGGATGTTATGGGCCATAAAGTACAATGTATTGTTTTCTTTCTTCAGGCACACAAATGTATGTGAACATGCTCACCAACAAGGGTGGGGTGGGAAAGTCTGCACAAAGTTTTGGTTTTCAATTTTGTTGTATATGTGTGAGAAAGTACCATCTTTCTTGCATGGTATGCCCCTACTTTTTGCTGAATTGCTGATGTACTTTTACTGGGTGTGCCCTGGGCTCCTGCCAATCCGGTGCCCAGGGCCTGTGTTCCTTCCCTAAAACTGCATTGAAGTCTAAACACAATTGACATCTCTGGCCAAACGTCAGCCCCTGGTAAATGGTACCATAGGTACCCAGGGCACTGCGACCAGAGAAGGCCCCTAAGGGCTGCAGCACTTATTGTGCCACCCTTAGAGGCCCTGTACCCCGACACACACTGACACACACACACACACACACACACCCCGACCCCCAAAACAGAGTCGACATGGCACATATCCCTGTGTGCCAAGCCCACAAACACACTGCCCTGGCATACCTCTGTCACCCCTCTAGCTGGGTGCACTATGCCAGTGGTGTGGGTACAGGTGCATGAGCCCTGTACCACTACAGTACCCAGGTCCATTCCTTGGCACTGTAAGTGCAGTGCTGCCTTTAAGAGTATATGGTGCTGGGAGGTCGTCATCACAAACTCCACAGCACCATGATGGCTCCACTGAAGACTGAAGTTTGGTATCAAACTTCTCAGCACATTAAACACACACTGATGCCAGTGTGGGATTTAATGTAAGATGCACGACAGAAGGCATCTTAGAGATGCCCCCTGAACCTAACCCACAATCCACGTACTACCTGAGAGGCTGCCTAGGCTGCCACCAAGCAGACATGTTGCAGGACCCCTGGGTAGAGAGCCATCTGCTCTCCTGGGCCTGCAACAATGCACATCCTGGGCGAGGTGCTAGGTCTCCTCCCCCAGGATGGGCAGGGGAAGCTTCAAAGGCATGCCGCCTTTGTGAGCCTCCCCAGACCACTTGCTGTACTCAGCAACTGGTCCCCACCGGTTCTAGCCCCCACTCTGGCGGGAAGACTGGTGGGAAAACCCAAGTGAGGAAAGGGGTTGTGCCAGCCTCTGCCAACCCCACCCCTCAGGCGGGGGGAGGCGAGGAAGTACAACTCCGGGCTCTCGCCATCTTGAAGATGGGGAGTCCTACCCAATCAGGACTAGGCTACTGCCCCCCTCCCACAGGAGAGTGGCAGGATAGGGGCTGTACCAACCCCAGGGAAGGGACTCATTGGTCCCTGCCCTTTACCTACCTCTATTTTGGGGCACCCTGAACCTTCCTTCCTCAGATCCCGAA
Source organism: Triturus cristatus (assembly GCF_964204655.1). Taxonomy (NCBI): domain Eukaryota; kingdom Metazoa; phylum Chordata; class Amphibia; order Caudata; family Salamandridae; genus Triturus; species Triturus cristatus. Next base: position 848,783,843 of record NC_140594.1, on the reverse strand, counting down.
TCCGAAACAAGAAAGAAGACCTGCCGTGCAGCTGCTAACAAGAGGACGACACCAACTGACTTGGCCCCAGTGCTACAGGCCTGTCGACCCTCGAACCTGCTCCTGCTAAATCCGGGCTTCTCCAGTGGTCAGCAACCTCGAAAACCCCGGAGGACCTGACTGCCTTGCTCATCTACCAAGACTGGGACTCCCACGAGCAACCCCTGGTGTCAGCCAGGAACCGTGACTCCTGCACACTCTGCACCCGCCAAGCCCGGTCTGAGTGGACAAAGACCACGAGGACGTCTCGCCGGCGACTGTGACCCAGAATCCAGCACCCAAGGACCCTCCTCGATGCTCCGGACGACGCCTGCAGCCTCAGAACCAGGAACCCCTCCAACGGCGACCAGCAGAGGGTAAGATTTCCCGACGCGAAAAGACACCCCTGCACCCGGCGGCCCCCTGTGCCCAGCTCCTGGGTGCCTACCTAACCTACAGCTTCCCAACTTGCCTCTCGAAGTGGTGGTCGCAACTGAAGAATCTCCGTCCCCGAGCTTGCTGCCTTTGTTCATCTTGCAGCTTCTCTATTGAAATACATTGAGCGCCCGACGGCTCAAAAGCACCCTGCACCCAGCCGTCCGAGTGCGCCTGGAAGTGCAACACCTATCCTATCTTACTTCCCCACTTGCCATGTGCAAGTGAACAGTAGCCCAGCTGCTACCGCCACGTGGCCTGCCTGCTAGCAGCCACCAACCAAAGGCCCCCTGCCCGCCAAAGGCTACCATTGGGCCAAACTCTCTCTGCACCCGGCTACCCCTGTGCCGCTGAGGGTGTAACAACTGTACCTACCTGACCCTAGGAGACCCCCGAGTCTATGCCAAGAACCTTAACTCTGCCAGTCGAGTACTTGCATGAAAGCCGATAACTCACTTTTTCTCCATAGGATAACATTGCCTGGTTTTTGCCAGAAATTCTCCTAAGTGTCGAATTTTGAAACATAAATATTCCTTAAAAATCGCCTGTGTAACAAAAACTATTTCTCTCAACTGTTTACAGAAAATGCACCAGGGTTGAATCCAGGATCCAACCTGGAGTAAGAAAATCATACGCAAAGTAATTGAAATTGCATTTACTTAAATACTCCCATTAAGCTCCATGTTATAATTGTGTTTGAATTGTGTTGCCAGTTGCAACAACTGTAACTATTGCATTTAAAAGTATATTGCTTATTGAAGGTATACAACTACAGCATTTCATTCTGAGAAAGTATTTTGATACCTACTTGTGGTTCTAAAATAAAACTATATATTTTTATATACAAAACAATTGGCCTAGAGTTCAGTTCTTGAGTGTATGAGACCATTTGCTGATTGAGTTTGTACAACCAATGCTTTACACTGTCCTCTGATACTGCCTTACTGCTCGACCAAGCTACCACTTTAGTGAGTAAGGTTATATCTAACTTTAGCCTCTGCCAAACCTCTGGGGACTGTGGAATCTGTGCACACTGAACCTTACTTTGGTGCAGTATATACTGAGCTACTTTCTTACAATATGCAAATTGTACCCAATGATATTTCCATGTTTGGTAGCTTGTCATTTTCTTGTCTCAAAATGGTTTATGTCGGGCGAATGCCCAAGTGGTACTATAAAAATTCAAAATGTTTTTTTTTTTTTAAAAACAATATACAGAGTGCACCCTGTACTTTTTAATTCCAAAAAAGGACTGCTCTCTCAGGCCTATATTAGACCTCCGACAGCTAAACCTCTATATTCAGTCAGATCATTTCCACATGGTCACACTACAACAGATGCTCTCACTGCTTCAGCAAGGCGACTTCCTTTCCACTCTAGATTTAAGGGACGCCTACTTTCATATTCCCATTCACCCAGATCACAGGAAATATCTCAGGTTTGTGGTGGACGGACAACACTACCAATCCAAAGTTCTCCTGTTCGGGGTAACTACAGCACCCAGTGTGTTCACCAAGTGTTTGGCAGTAGTCGCAGCACACTTGAGAAGACAACACATTCACGTCTTCCCTTACTTGGACGACTGGCTAAAAAACAGCCAAATCACAACACAGCTGCATACAACACACTTACAAAACAGTTCAGCTGCTTCACGACTTGGGATTCACTGTAAACCGCATCAAGTCTCACTCCAACCCTCCAACACGCAAGCATACCTGGTAGCCACAGTAGACACTTGCAAGGCTCTAGCATACCCCAACCCTGTCAGAATACGCAACATACAAACTCTGATATCACAATGTTCGAGGCATGTGGGCTGCTGAATTCATATCTGTGCATAGATCGCCGCCTAGTGTTGGGTCCGGATGATTGCATATTGTTGTCCTGGAAGAGTCTTCGAAGTATCACGAGATAGGTGGCTCCTCCCCTGGACTACAGTGCACATGGGCATCCTCTCCATCCTTAGATTGTTTTTCGCCATTGTGGCAGTGATGGAGTAGATACAGTAAGTGATGACCATGCTATACAGTAATTCTGAGTGCTACAGCCGCTACAGGCGCCGGGGAGGAGGGTGGGCGATATGAATGTCAGCAGCCCTACATGCCAAGAACAGATGCATACTGGTAAGTAGCATATTCGGTTCGGCTGCTGAATTCATATCTGTGCATAGATTACATAGCAGTCCCTCCATTAGCGGCGGCTGCCCGTGCCAGCTGCAGCAGTCTGAAAAAGGGTCTTGAGAACAGCCTGTCCTACAGCTGCCTGCTGTTTTGAATGTACGTCTACACAGTAGTGTTTAGTAAATGTATGTATAGTGGACCATGTGGCTGCTCTACAAATGTCCTCTAAAGGAATGTTCCCTAGGAAAGCCATGGACGCCCCTAACTTTAGTGTTGAGTGGGCTCTTGGAGGAATCGTTAATGTGCGTTTAGCTTTTTCATAGCAAATTTGAATACATTTAACGATCCATCTGGCTATCCCTGCTTTGGAAATGGCGTTGCCCTTGTGTTGTGGAGAAAAGGCAATGAACAGTTGTTTTGTTTTCCTAAAATCCTTTGTTCTGTCTATATAGTACATGAGGGCCCTCTTTACATCTAGTGTATGGAGCATTCTCTCTGCGACATTTTCTGGATTTGGAAAGAAAACAGGCAGTTCAATAGTCTGATTCATGTGGAACTGCGATATCACTTTAGGCATGAATGTGGGGTTGGTACGTAGTACAACTCTGTTTGCGTGAACCTGTATGAATGGCTTTTGAATGGTTAGTGCCTGGAGTTCACTAACTCTTCTCAACAAAGTGATTGCCACTAAGAAAGCTACTTTCCAGGTGAGGAATTGAATCTCACATGAATGTAGAGGTTCAACAGGTGGACCCATCAATCTGGCGAGGACCACATTCAGGTTCCACACCGGTGCCGGTGGGTGTGTTGGAGGAATCACTCTTTTGAGTCCCTCTAAGAAGGCTTTGATGGCAGGCACTCTGAATAAAGAGAGGTGCTGCCTGTTCTGAAGATAGGCTGCTATTGCGGTTAGATGTATACGGATGGAGCTGTATGCCAGATTGCATCGGTATAAGTGTAACAGGTAACAGATGATGTTCTGAATGGATGCATCCAGCGGATTAATGTCATTGTTTTTACAGTAAATGACAAATCTTTTCCATTTAGCCGCATAGCAAGCTCTGGTCGTGGGTCTCCTGGCCTCCTTGATGATATTCATACATTCTGGAGGCAGGTTCAGGTAGCCAAACTCTAAGACTTCAGGAGCCAGATCGCCAGGTTCAGCTGTTGCGGATCTGGGTGCTGAATTTCGCCATGGTTCTGTGTTAAAGGTCTGGGTGTTAGCCGCAGCCTTTGATGCGGCACCACGGAAAGTTCTAGCAACGTGGTGTACCATGGCTGGCGTGCCCACATTGGAGCAACCAGGATGAGTGTCATTGAGTGTTGCCTTAGTTTGCGTGCTACTAGCGGTATTAATGGCGCTGGGGGAAAAGCGTACGCAAATCTGTCTGACCAGTTCATCCATATCGCATTGCCCTGCGACTGTGGATGCGGGAACCTGGCGGCAAAGCTTTGGCATTTTGCGTTTTCCCTTGTGGCGAATAGGTCTATCTCTGGATGACCCCACTGCTGGAAGTACGGTTGGAGTACTGATGGATGTAGCTCCCACTCGTGCATTTGGTGGCTGTGTCTGCTGAGCAGATCCGCCATTTGGTTGTCCTTGCCCGGGAGGTGTTCTGCCATGAGGAACATGTTCCTCTGAATGGCCCACCTCCACATGCTCTGAGCCAGATGAGACAACTGTGGAGAGTGTGTTCCTCCCTGCTTCTGTATGTAGTACATGGCAGTCATGTTGTCCGTCCGGATCAACACGACTTTGTTGCACAAGTGTACTTTGAATGCCTTCATTGCCAGGAAGATTGCCATCAGTTCCAGAAGGTTGATGTGCATCTTCTTTTGCTGTGTCGTCCATAGTCCCTGCACTGTGTAATTGAGTACATGAGCTCCCCATCCCTGGAGAGACGCGTCCGCCGTCAGTATTATTTGTGGAACAGGCTCTTGGAACGGTCGGCCCTTGCAAAGGTTTTGTGGATTCCACCAATGCAGAGAGTTGTATGCCTGACCGCTCACCAACACGGTCTTTAAAATGTCCTTGAGTCTGATTCCATTGACGTGCCAAGCACTCCTGAAGCGGGCGCATATGTAGTCTCGCGTGCGGGACTATGAAGATGCAGGAGGCCATCATGCCTATCAACTGCATGAACACTCGCGCTGGAAGGGAGTGTTGAGGTCTGAACTTTTTTATCAGCAGTTGCATGCGGTTGATCCTCACTAAATTTGGCTGAGCTGTGGCTGCCAGAGTGTCTATGGTCGCGCCCAGGTACTGCCGTACGTGGGCGGGTTGAAGATGTGACTTTGGATAATTCAGTGAGAATCCCAGACTGTGAAGAAGGTGAATGGTGTGGGATATGTGGCTGGCACACTGCTGGGCTGACTTTGCCTGAACAAGCCAGTCGTCCAGGTAAGGGAAGACGTGAATGTGCGGTCTCCTTAAGTGTGCAGCCACTGTCGCTAGGCACTTGGTAAAGACTCTGGGCGCCGTTGTTACTCCGAAAGGGAGGACTTTGAACTGATAATGCTGATCCTGAATAGTGAACCTGAGATATTTTGTGTGTGATGGGTGTATGGGTATGTGGAAATACGCATCCTTCAAATCCAGTGTTGCTAGGAAGTCTCCCTGACTGAGTAACGGCAGAACCTGCTGGAGGGTGAGCATATGAAAATGCTCTGACAGAATGTATTGGTTGAGAGGTCTTAGGTCCAGTATAGGTCTCAGAGACCCGTCCTTTTTTGGGATCAAGAAGTACAGAGAGTACACCCCTGACCCTCGTTGTTCTACAGGCACGAGCTCTATGGCTCCTTTCTGCAGCATACTTCGTACTTCCTGCTGCAATAACGTCAAGTGCTCTGCGGACATAGGACGGTGTCTTGGTGGTATGTTGGGTGGATTGGATGTTAATTCCAGACAATAATCGTACTGGACAATTTCTCTCACCCACCTGTCTGTGGTGATGGATCTCCAGACTGGCAGGAACTGTTGGCGTCTCCCCCCGACCGGTGTTATGTGGTCGGGGGGCAGTGACAAGACGTCACTGTTTGTTATTGGCGGAGGACCTGGTGTTGTTGTGTCCTCGTCCTCTGCCTTTGGTGCTGGATCCACAATATCCACCCCTATTGTTCTTATTATAGGTACTCTGGGTACCTCCTTTATTGTACTGCTGCTGGGACCCCTGACCTCTAGCTGCTCCCCTATTCCCGGGGCGACGAAAGGAGCCACTCCGAAACTGCTGCAACTGTAGAGCCCCCATAGATTTCGCAGTCCTTTTTAATCTTTTCTAGTGTAGTGTCAACCTCGGGGCCAAATAAAAAGTCTGGGTTGACTGGTTGATTCAAGATATTAGTTTGAATTTCAGGTTTGAAACCTGATATTCTCAACCATGCGTGCCTCCTCAACATCACACTAGTGTTGATTGCCCTTGCTGCAGTGTCAGCTGCATCTAGTGCGCATCTGATGGACGCATTTGTAATGAGTTTTCCCTCTCTGATGAGAAGCTCCGCTCCATCTTTGTAGTCATCTGGTAGGTGTTCTATCAGTGTTTCTAGGGTATCGTAGTGTGACCTGTCGTATCTGGCCAGGAGTGCCTGAGTGTTGGCAATGCGCCAGATGTTTGCCGCTTGTGCTGCTATCCTTTTTCCCGATGTTTCTAGCACTTTGGACTCCTTGTCCGGAGGAGGAGCATCACCGGTAGTTTGCGAGTTAGCTCTCTTGCGAGCATTAGAAACTACTATTGAGTCCAACGGCAAATGACCCTTAATGTACATTGGGTCTCCCGGGGCTGGTTTGTATTTTTTTTCTATTCTCGGGTTCAATACCCGTGCTCTGGTTGTCTCCTTAAAGATGTCCTTAGCATGTTAAATAACCCCGTTTAACATTGGTAGAGTCGTGACTGTTCTTTCTGATGTGGAGAACGTGTCCACCAAGAAATCCTCTTCCACAGAGTCAGAATGAAGTTCCACTCCGTGATTGGCAGCCGCTCTTTCAATGAGGGCGTTAAAAGCAGCAGTATCTTCAGTGGGAGATGGTTTTATATTATAAATATGAGTGTCAGGAGCATTTTGTGGGTCTCCTGGGTCATTAGGGTCTCCCCATGCTTGATCCTGGTCTTGCTGTTGTTCATCAGGGTCATTATCCACAGGATAAGTGGTATCCTCATTATAGCCCTCTCCTGCATCCGCCTCCGAGTGTGCGGGAGAAAAGGATTGTGGTTCCTGATCATATGTTTGGTAAGGTTCCACAAGCACTGGTGTCTAACCTGACGCCATTGTCCTTTTCAGTGGAATTTTGTATGATTCCAAAGTCTTTTCTGGAACAATTTTCCGCTTGCGGAAAGACAGTCTACCAGTGTCTACGTCGATAAACTGGTCCTGTGAGTTTTCGACATCTGTTCTTTCTGTGGACACTGTTCTTGGTTGTTCGATACTCCTAAGTTTGAACATCTGAGGTGTCCCCGGTGGTGGCAATCCAAATTTGATCGGTGCCGGCGCCGAGTGAGCCTTGGCGACCTGGTTCGGTTCGGGACCCGTTTTCGGTTCGAGAGTGTCCCGTTCCCTGATGCGCTTTAGGGACTCCGATACCTGTTTCAACGTGAATGCCGGCGGTGCTTTTGATCCGACAGGCTCTTTGGAGACAGGCCGACGCGGTCTCCGGTTTCTTTCCTGTCTTCGGGGCTTCGATCCGAAGTTTTGGATGAACGCCTTGTTGATCGGGTATTTTGGCAGTCTCAGCACTCCTCGGTGTTGATGTAGTCGGATCGACCACCTTGACCTTGGTCGTTGGTGCCCCAACCTTCGGTGCTAGAGGCCTCTGCGTCTGCTCGGGACCGAGGGCCTTCTTTTGTTTCTCGGTGCCGAAGTCCTTCTTTGGTTTTTTGGCTCCGATGTCCTTCTTTTGTGTCGACGGATTGGAAGGTTTTGATGCCTTCGATCCGACCTGAACCAGTTGCACTTTCGGTTTCGATTTGACCGGTGCAGGTTTTGGTTTCGATTTCACGGAATCGACTCCAGTCTTTTTCGATATTTCTGGCTCTTTTGAAATGTTCGAAGCCGGGCCTCCAGGCGGGGCTGTAGAACGATCCGACAGATCTTGGGGTAAGGCCCGCAGGCGATCCCTCGACCTGAGCCTTATCAAGACTATCTCCCTCGGACTCCACATCGACGGATTGGCCTAGCTCCTCGCCTGAGCTATCTTCCTCGGCCCCAAGGGTCTCATCGTCGTCTCCTACCTCGTTGACGACGTCTTCGTCCTCGAAGATCTCCTCATCTTCGTCGTCATAGTGGGAGTCATGCTCCGAAGCAGGGTCCGATTGTTCTTGAACATCCTGCTCTTCAACGTATTCGAATTGTTCCACCTCTTCGACGCTCTCGACTTCTTCATCCTCGGTACTGAATATGTTAACCGGGTTAGGTGCCGATTTTTTGGCCTCCAATCTAGCCGCTCGTCGATTCCGAAGGGTCTTTTTCGACCGGAACCGGGCGCAGGCCATACACTTGGTCTCATCATGATCCGGTGATAAACATTTGTTACACACCGGATGGACATCGACGTGTGGATATTTTGCGTGACATAGAGGACATCTCTTGAAGGGAGTCCTCGATTCCATCTTCGGACGTCGATCAATGTTCGGACCGAAACTCGGTCCGATAAGGGTGAATAAGGTCAAAAACAAGTATAATAATTTATCTATACCGAACGCAAACGATACCGACGATATCTAAAGGCTTTTGGCCTTGAATAAAGTTTTCCTAACTTGAGCTAAGATAAGCACATCCGAACCCAATGGCGGAAAAAAACAATCTGAGGATGGAGAGGATGCCCATGCGCACTGTAGTCCAGGGGAGGAGCCACCTATCTCGTGATACTTCGAAGACTCTTCCAGGACAACAATATGCAATCATCCGGACCCAACAGTAGGCGGCGATCTATGCACATATGAATTCAGCAGCCCACATGCCTCGAACATTGCGATATCAGAGTTTGTATGTTGCGTATTCTGACAGGGTTGGGGTATGCTAGAGCCTTGCAAGTGTCTACTGTGGCTACCAGGTATGCTTGCGTGTTGGAGGGTTGGAGTGAGACTTGATGCGGTTTACAGTGAATCCCAAGTCGTGAAGCAGCTGAACTGTTTTGTAAGTGTGTTGTATGCAGCTGTGTTGTGATTTGGCTGTTTTTTAGCCAGTCGTCCAAGTAAGGGAAGACGTGAATGTGTTGTCTTCTCAAGTGTGCTGCGACTACTGCCAAACACTTGGTGAACACACTGGGTGCTGTAGTTACCCCGAACAGGAGAACTTTGGATTGGTAGTGTTGTCAGTCCACCACAAACCTGAGATATTTCCTGTGATCTGGGTGAATGGGAATATGAAAGTAGGCGTCCCTTAAATCTAGAGTGGAAAGGAAGTCGCCTTGCTGAAGCAGTGAGAGCATCTGTTGTAGTGTGACCATGTGGAAATGATCTGACTGAATATAGAGGTTTAGCTGTCGGAGGTCTAATAGAGGCCTGAGAGAGCAGTCCTTTTTTGGAATTAAAAAGTATAGGGAGTACTCCCCTGTCCCCCAATGATGTAATGGGACTAGTTCTATTGCATGTTTTTGTAACAGGGAGAGAACCTCTTGTTTTAAGAGTGTGAAGTGTTCTGGTGACATTGAACGCTCTTTTGGGAGGAGAGTTGGGGGGGCGTACATTTTAGTTCCAGGCAATAACCATACTGGATAATTTGTAATACCCACTTGTCTGTGGTGATTGAATTCCAGACAAGTAGGAACTGTGAGAGTCATCCCCAGACAGTTGTTAAATGATCAGGGGGTAGTGGAGGGAAGTCATTGTTTATTGGCAGGGGAAGTGCGGGTGGAATTACCTCTGCCTCGTCCCTTGTTATTTTCCCTGTAGCCTCCTCGAAAATAACCTCTGGAGGAGGTGGATTGGTTCTTTTTATGAGAGGAGAAGCGAGTCTCAGATGACACTGTTTTTGAGCCACCTCTATAAAAGGAGTAGCGAAAGGAACCCCTGCTGGAAGGTAATTGTAAGGCCCCCCATGGACTTAGCAGTTTCAGTTTCCTTTTTCATCTTTTCAATTGAAGTGTCGACTGTTGGCCCAAAAAGATGTTCTTTATCAAAGGGCTGATTGAGTATGGAGGATTGGACCTCCTGCTTGAATCCAGAGATTTGAAGCCAAGCGTGCCTGCGTAGTAGTATGCTGGCGTTGATGGCACGAGATGTTGTGTCTGCTGCATCCAGTGTGCATTTTATGGAAGTATTGGTGATAAGTTTCCCTTCTTGAATGAGGTTGTTAGCCTTTGTTTTGTATCCATCAGGCAAGTGTTGGATGAGTTTTTCTAACTCATCATCGAGAGCTCTGTTGTAGCATGCTAACAGGGCCAGGGCATTGGCGATTCGCCAATGGTTAGCAGCCTGGGAGGCCACGATTTCAGCTTCAAAGCTTTTTACAGCTCCGGGGCCTTCGGTGCTGAAGGTGTCTTCTGTGCCAGCAATGTAGGGCCACATGAGGCGGCTTATGTTTCGGTGCCGAAGGTGGTGTTTTGGTACTTTCACCCCTTCTAGCCAGACTTCAAATGGCAGGATGGAGTCAAGTCCTGCTCGTCATTCTTGTACATATGGCGCGTTTGTGACTTACCTGAAGACTGAGTGAGAACAGGATTTTATGACCGTAAAAGGCCCTGTGACTGAGACAGAGTTTCACCACCCGCTCCCTGATCAACTTTAGTTACATAAGGGCACAACTTTGAGTAATGGCTGGAGGCCAAGCACCACAGACACACATTATGTAATGTACCTGGCTCCCTCACCGCACTGCAGGCCAATCTTAGCCACGCTAGTAAAGCGGTTTCCTAAACAAATCTAAACAAGCCAGAGTCGACGATTCAGAGGCATATATCTTCTCTTCTTTACTTTTTTCAGAGCATTCAATGTGTCCTGCTAGAAGTAAAGGTCACATAGGTGTATAAGGCAAGACCACTCAAGAAGGATCCTTAGCTCTTTGGGTCAAAATTTGTCAAAGTCAATAATTATCTATGTTTTGAGAGCTGGATTTTCAATCTCCTTAAGAATGGAGCATCACATGTCTGGCTGTCATGTTGAACAACCAAGCACCACAGAGCTATCATGGGTATCATTGTTAGCTATTACCTTGGAGCACAGATTGCAACTCTTAAATCTCAATGACCTGTTGCTCATGGTGAGAAAAAAAAATTTAAAAAAGAAGCAAATTGAGCAGATTTTGAACTTTCATGAGAGTTGGAATCATTGGACAGATTCCATTTCAGAGTCCCAATGCCTGGGCATGCTAATTGCAGGTTTGTGCTTCAATGGGAGGCTGTGCCATTTAAGCACTGTCATTACATCTGGACTGTGTTTCACAACGCTAGTGCAACGCTTGGGACTTAGGTGTCACCACTCAGCACAATAGGAGGCTAGGATATCTCAAAGACAAAGAACTAGCAAATGAACAGTATCCAACACAATGAATATTTTTCTATGAAAGATCATTCACAACAAATCACATTGATATACTGTACAGTAAGCCAATACTGAAGAAAGTTTTCTATGGAGTAAAACGGAGTTGTTTTTTTCCCCTCAAAATCGGTTAATTTAAATTTTCAGTGTTACAAACTTTGCCAGTAAACAGAACAAGAGCACCAATTAGCATACACAACATTAGTAACACTTACAGAAAATATTTGCGGTAAACATATTGAAATTGTCACAAAAAAGGGTAAGGAGGGCCTGTGGGCATGCAGATGCGATCCTGAATTAAAGGAAATTACATCCCAGGATCCCAGGAGAGGGGCATGGTGCTTTGCTTTCGCGTCACAACTAATTGGGGGGGGGGGGGGGGGGGGGGGGGGGGCGGGAGAGAGTTCCTCAATTGAGTGTTCTTGGTAGTGGGGGCGCAGAAGGCAGTGGGGGACTTTGAATTTCTGCTACAGGTCCTCAGGGGGGAAATGAGAACGTTCCTTCCTACTCCAGCTAGTCAAACAGGTGAAGGGTGTGAAGCCTGGGGGGTTAAAACATAGGTATCCTAAGCAGGTCATGTTTTTAATGAGAGGCATCCATAGTCCATAGGCGCAAGAACCTTTTATCTGTAAAAGACAATTTGTGTGTCATCTGTTCCATTGCAATGGTGTGCCAAAGTTGTGTAAACCAAGACGCTGCCGAAGGAGCAAAGGCAGACTTCCAGACTCGAGCTATTAGCGCCAGTCATGTGGCGTATGGGATAAAATTGTGCGTGGGTCATTGCTTCCAACGATGTTGGGCACAACCCCAGAATGATTTTTGGTAGTCTGCCGGGAAGGTATAACCTACAGCACCCTTTATGCGGCTTAAAATCTCCTTTCAAAAGATGGTAAGAGATGGGCATGCCCACCATATGTGATGAAAGTCACCCATCTGTGCCCGACACCCCCATTGCAATGAACCCCAACTTCTCTCCCGTTTTGCCCAGGACTCTGTCTTCGACTGGGTTAAGGGCGAATGTAGACTACTTAAGGAATTATTTCAGGGACAGACTATCAAACCCATCGACCTGTGCAAAACTGAATACTGTGAGCTACCAGCTCACTCACCCATGGCCTGGTGTCCCGAAGTCCTACAACAATCACGTCTCCTACCCCACTATCCCTACCAGTGGAAATGGGCCCCAGATAAAACTCCTGACACTACCCAAAAACAGTGGGAACTGCTGTGGAGGGAGATCCCACGAATATATTGACGCATCTCCCAGAAAGAGGCAGCCTTCAAGGTAATGCTCCAGTGATACTACACTCCAGCCCACCTACACTGTATCCTACAGCCCCGGTTTGATCCTCTCCCCCTGAAGTGCAAAGACGTTGGTAGAACGCTAGGAAGGCCGACTGCTTAGCAGGTTCCATGACAGCCCAGCCAGGGTCACCGGTCTTATTTTAGCGTTGTGGGACCTACCGTGCTGTTGGTGCAATCTACGCACCAGGAGGGAACTCACCTTCTCCTCCCCTCGTAGTAATGTTGCTTGAGTGCTGAAAGGGAGAGCTCTGCTTTGTTAACTTTGTGTGCCCAGAGCTGATCATGTAGTATGGCCAGCTGCTGCTTGGCCCTCAATGTAGGATGTGGATTGTCAGAGTTCTAGGGAGAGGATACCTTCTGTGAGTTACTTTTCAAACAGGCGCGCCTCTGAGCCCTGGCTATAGAAATAGAGAACATCCACGGATGTTGGCCTTCAATCCATCCCAGAGAGTGCAGGGGGAAGTGTGAGAAAGGGAGTTGAGTGTAAAGTATTCAGTGATGGCATATTTTATAGCGGACTTATCTACTGGGTCCCGCAGGAGTTGGGGAGGGAGGCACCAGCATGGGGAGAGTGTGGCATACCTAACCGTGGTGTCCACATAAGGTCTACATGTGCGTGGTCCGATATGGAGATGTCGGAAATCTGCGCGGTTAGGTTTCTCAGCACGGAGGAGGTGATAAACAGTTAGTCGATGCGCTAGTAAGACAGATGCAAATTTGAGTAAAAGGACTAGTCTTTTGAGTCTGGATGCAGATATCACCTGGCATCGACCAGGCTCATGTTCAAGAGATCTTACTTAAGTAGCCAGGACATAGCTCCCATACCCTGAACATGTGCAACGTTTTTATACAGCGTGATTCAAACACAACTAATGCATATGAGAAATGTAACCATAATTAAATTAGGTATGTCACTTTCGTAGCATGGATATTTATAGACAGTTTTGAAGACCCCCACAGAACAAATAGTTTAAGCTGTACCCAATTCAGCCGAAGTGAGTATAATTTATTTTGCACAAAGGTATTTCAGTTTGAGGAGAAATGTAAAAAACTAGTGTATTTACAATATATACATTTCCACATTTGGACGTGACTTTGTGGCCCCAGTGAAGTGACAATAACCAAAGCAGTGCATATACGTGGTGCTAATAAGTTGGTTATGGGTAAATGAAAGGGGATTCTCCTATAAATCTGATACAATCAATTCAAAGTTACCAAATTCTAATATGTTTGAGCTCTCCCTTTGTAGTGGTCGACGACGTTTCGGCCCTCTCGTGGTACGGGGTCTCTTCAGGACGGAAATGCGGAGGACTGAAAGTGAGACATAGTTTTAATATGAATGAAGGGAAATGAGAACTGTGGGTTTGGGTGACAGTGGCAATTAAGCTTACCCAGCAACACTAGTGAAGTGCCCGCGGGGAGGAATCAATCTTCCTGGTATAGGTCAAGGGTGAGTAGTATCCAAGTATTAGGCTCCTGTTAATTACAGAAGTACGAATGAGTCAGGGCTCTTAAGCTGGTATATGTGATGGCACCAGTGGAAGAAGTGCCAAGGGGAAGGTTTACCCTATTGGGGAATACGCTCAGATCGACTTCCGGCAGTATTCGCAGTAACAATTGATTACTGTGCCCTTTTGGGTTGTTGGCGATTCGCTGTGTACATTTCTACCCTTTCCTTGCTACCACACGCTGCCGGCCAAGTATGGTTGTAGGCATCCTGCGGTGTATGACCATTATGTGATAAATAAAGGTTGTTTTAAAACTTAAAAAAAAAAGAACACAATTGATTACTGTAGGTCCTAGTCAATTAGAACTAAATTATTATAGGAGGCATAATAATACTTTATAGCCTCATCGGTTTTTACAGTGTCAAAAAGCCTATTGTAAAAAAAGTAAGTACGCCACTCACTACATATCAATGGTGAGTGGTGTACTTACTTTTTTACTATAGGCTTTTTGACACTGTAAATACCAATGAGGCTATGAAGTATTATTATGCCTCAGATTATAATTTTGTTTTAATTGACTAGGACCTACAGTAATCAATTGTTACTTCACACAGTAAATTAGCGCAGTTACTATGCACAATCACATTATCATCAGGTAAAAATGTTCTTGCTTCATCACAGTATTCGGCCTACTCCCAGAAAAAAAGCTCAGTGGTTTTCTTGATTTCTCTCAGTACTCACCAGGTAAACAGCCCTTTGGAAAAAGCTGGTGGTCTCCAGGATTTTATGCATAGTCACAGTTTCTAGTTCGTCAGGATCTAGTTGATCTTTCTGAAAGGGCATGCCATTGAACAGAACAATAGGCAGCGGTCCAACTCCTGTCTGAAGATAGTAATGTTTCCCTTCCTAAAACACAAGAAATATTCAATTTAACATTGATATCAGGGTGCAAAACGAAAGAGAAGAGAAGGGAAGGGAACAGTTCTGCCTGAAGCCCATAAGCTTTTGGATTTTTAAAGGAGGGTGAACCTGAATCCAAGACGAGTGTAAACTGTTAATCAGATTTACTCACCTTTCTGTTTGTGTCATACGCAGAATCACTGCCGAGAATGCTGCTAACTTCGACATATGGGTACTTCTTCTCCAGGACACTGATCACGTGTTCAACCTTCAGCTTATCCCCCGGCATTACTTTGTTGTACACCTACCAACAAAAGTAAGATGTAACTCAGATTAAACAAACATCACCTCTAATAAGTTCTTCATGACTGGAACATGTATCAAGGAGACACTGGCCAATTGCACTGTAAATCGTGACTTTATTCCATCTAGAATCGGATGACGGTAAAGGGCTCAGGGTGACCAGACTAAGTTGTGAAACAGATTATAAATAAGATTAATAAGATACACACTGAAACACTTCATACCGGAAGACTTTAGAACATTATTCGCTAGCAGAGACATTTGGAGCTTTGGCCCATCTGATGGGGCCTCACATGGCTAGACCCTGTACTGATTTACTATTAGACTTTTAGACACATTTTTCTATTACCAACAAGAAGAAACCGAAAGGAGAGGCAGTTTTGGAAGCCCGGTTTAGGACCTATTGGTTCAAAAGCAATACACTTCACCTATGAATATTTTGGAAACTACTCTGACTCAATTTTGAAAAACAGAAGCCCTGATGAAGTTCCCTAGGGGGGAATGAAACGCGTTGGCTGGACAATTTTACATCAGATGGAATCTTTAAAGCTAAAATAAAGAAGTTATTCTTCCACAACTATTTGCTTTTTGGACTTTTTAAACTGTGCACCCCCATCTATTCAAAAAACATTTTTCTATTGTCCATGTCCTCAATCATCCCAGTTCTAGTCCACTTTCATCCAATATGGTGGAAATAGAAGGAGGAATGCAGGAAAGTGGAAGGAGGCAAAGATAGAAGGGTCTACAGGCACCCCAGCAGAGGAAGAAGGTAAATGTTACCTACCTGTGAAAATATGTTTGCACCTTGTAGTGCTGCAGATTTATATGATGAGTACACTCCTGACATCTAGTGTTGGATGCGAACAACAAAACTTGTGTTTCTTCGAAGATGAGATATCGATGTCAAGGTGACTCATTACACCTCCCCTGCAACCACAATGCAGCAAGACACAAACACCAACTTAAATTGTGTTTTTTCTCCTACAAGACTGAGCCAGAGTGGTCTGGATCCTATTCTCAGCGTCCCAGGCTTGCTGCAGCAGAGGGAATGCCTTGGATGCCACTATGTCCATGACAGCCCTTAGGGGTGGAATCCTCTGTGTACGGCTTAGGTGGGACTTCGGCTCGTTGATGAAAATCCCAAGGAGATTGGTTCTTCACTCGGCTATTGGTTCGAGATTGTCTGAGACTGAGGGCGGCAACCCTGGATTGAGCCGCTACCCGTGGTACGAGAATATATGTATCCCTGACCTCTGAAGCTAGAGTGAGAGAACCGCCATCATTTTTGTGAATACCGAAGGGGCTGAGGTAAGGTCGAAAGAGAGCATGGCAAGTTGGAAGTGATCTAGCCTCTCCCTACTCTGCTAATTAAACCTGTGGGACTGCAGGACGGGAATATGAAAATACATGTCCTGCAAGCCTGGGACACCACTCAGTCTCCTGGATTCAGAGCAGAGAATAAACAAGCCAGAGTGAGCATTTTTAATTTGGCTTTCCCCAGAAAGGCACTCAGTGGCCTGAGGTCCAGCGTAAGCCTGATGATATTGATAAAAACGATGCTAATGCTCATTATGGTACAGTCGCATATAGGAATGAAATGACATCGCTATTGTCAAACTCGCCAATCATCAAGACCGAATTGAAAATAGGTGATCAAGCAGGCTATACAACCCAGGCCCATGGTAACTAATTGACCGGTCACAGGTGGGGTGGCACGTAGGTGGCAGACAAATGCGTGAACAGGAAACTCCGGTCCATTACCCAGAGAAGCGCAGCGACCCCACAATGGCACCTTTGGCTGGCAGAAAATTGACTTATTGCATCTAAACTGCAGTCATCCCCCAAAATCTGTTATGGTGTGGGAGGAATGTGGGGCAGGTAAAAAACATAAGGTACGGTGTAACCGCTTTGAATAATCTGCAAAACCAATTAGTCTAATGCGACAGATCTCCAACCGGTGAAGAAATGCTGCATCCAACCCCTACCAGCCAGTTGTGGGTGAATGAGAATGAATTAAAGTGGCTTGAAGCTGCTGCCTTCTCTCCAAACAGTTGTAATCCAATAAATAAACTCCTCATAATATCCTGAAAATCCAACGGACTACAACAAGATGTTCATTAAGTATGACACTAGCTGGGTGCTGGCTCAGGCCAGCACGCAGCACATACTTTCCTGCATTCTGACTGTTTTGAACCCGTTGGGTAAGCGAGGTCTTGCGGACCACCAGGATTGTCAGCAAGATTTTGTCATCCATGTCCCGTGAGGAGGGTGTTTACTTAGCCAGAGGAGACATGACATTCAAAGATCTTCGAGACAAACTAGCTGCGCTTTTTCATCCAAAAGCATCAATAAGTTTTGACTCTCGATCCGTGGGGTTGGTTAGAAAGGCACTTCAACTAACTATCTGTGGTTACCTTTACTGCCAGGCTCTCAAGCATAAGCAGCTTTGATAAAGAAAAAAAATAAGGCACACTGAGGCCGGTCTACATCCCTGGGTTGACTTACCGAAGAGCCGGAGCATAAAGAAGCCATAAGTGTCTGTGAACGCCTTGTTAAATGGCAAAGATGGACCCGAATTGCGGGGAGGGGGGGGGGCTGGTTGACGGATTTTAATTAATAATTTTGCCTTAGTTTTTAGTGTAGGCAACTACAAAAGAGGCATTTTCTTCTGTTGGTGGCCCTGGTGGTGAAACTACCTCTGCCTCATTACTATAGTGAGGACAGAACAGGTTTCCTGTCTCCTCAGTGTCATGTCAGAATCGGATCCAAATGTTGTCTCCTGCCTCTGTTCATACTGGTATCAAAGAAGGGGGTGATAGTGAAAATCTGGTTGCATAATCACTGGCTGCTCTTTCGTAATCTCGTAGCAGGACAATAGCCTTAACAATTTGCAGCATGGCCTCTGTAAAGGCTGAATTTTGCTAGGAATTTGGAGTTTCTGGGGCCAACTTTCAAGTGACTCCTTTGTGCCGTCTCACCTGATTACAAGTGGCAGGTTGAGTCCTGCTTGGCTTTCATGAGATTATGACAAATTATTTGGGCTTACTGGAAGACAGAGTGGGAACGGAACCTTATACCAAAGCATCCTCTTGACCAAGATCAAGAGCTGATTGACATACTAGATCATCGCCTCCTGCTCACAGATCTATTTCGGTGCATCTGGGTACACTTATGGCATGACTAAGTCATGACACATGTTGTGTGGATCCGTGACCAATACCCACTTAGTGCAGTCTTTGCGTGGGTTGAATCCTGCTGTTCTTCAGGAGAAATCTTCTCTTGCACACTTTTTTAAAATGTTATAAAAATTTTCTTGGTATAGCGCACAGCTCACTCCCGGAGTCTCTCGGAGGTGCACTGGACAGGCAAGTAGGGAATCTTCTAAAAACAACCAGGTTTTCTGCATCTTCTTGAAGCTGATCAAGTCGAGGAAGGTACGAAGATGAAGAGGGAGTTTATTCCAGTGGTAAGGGGCTATGTAAGAGGGCTATGTAAGAGGGCTATGTAAGAGGGCTATGTAAGAGGGCTATGTAAGAGGGCTATGTAAGAGGGCTATGTAAGAGGGCTATGTAAGAGGGCTATGCAAGAGGGCTATGCAAGAGGGCTATGCAAGAGGGCTATGCAAGAGGGCTATGCAAGAGGGCTATGCAAGAGGGCTATGCAAGAGGGCTATGCAAGAGGGCTATGCAAGAGGGCTATGCAAGAGGGCTATGCAAGAGGGCTATGCAAGAGGGCTATGCAAGAGGGCTATGCAAGAGGGCTATGCAAGAGGGCTATGCAAGAGGGCTATGCAAGAGGGCTATGCAAGAGGGCTATGCAAGAGGGCTATGCAAGAGGGCTATGCAAGAGGGCTATGCAAGAGGGCTATGCAAGAGGGCTATGCAAGAGGGCTATGCAAGAGGGCTATGTAAGAGGGCTATGTAAGAGGGCTATGTAAGAGAAAGCACCTTGATTGAGGACCGGAGCTGTCTGGAGGGCTGATAATAGTCGAGTCGGGAGTATAGATAGGCTGGGCATCTAGAGTGCTTGTGCGTCAAACAACAAAGTATGAAGACTGCCTGCTTTCTAATAGGCAGTTAGTGAAGCTTCCTTAAAATGGGAGTGGAGGAAGAGCGTGTAAGTAAATTGCAGATCAGCTGAGCAGCTGTATTCTGCACTACTTGCAATTTGGTTAAGGAGTCATTTACTGCTACCAATGGAGCGTTCCCATAGTCCACCGACTGGTTAAGGGAGCCTGAACAAGGATTTTTCTGGACAAGTCCGGCAAACAAGGGAATACTTTTTTTTTCTAAAAGCTTCATTGTAGCAAAAGGCAACCAGGGAACTTCCGCCCCATCTCCTTGCTACCATTTGTCGGCAAGCTATTAGAAAAACATGTTAATAGAAATCTGTCAGAATTTCTAGAAATCAACCAATACTTTCACCCCACACAGATGGGCTTCAGGGCACAACACAGTACATAAACTGCCCTGCTGGTTGTGGTGGAGGAGTTAAGAATCATTAGACCAGGGAAAACCAGCTGCATTGCTCTTATTAGATCGGAGCGCTGCTTTTGATACAGTGGATCATCTTCTCTCACGCAGAAGGCTCTCAGACATTGGGATCAGAGGCATGGCGCTCAAATGGTTGACATCGTTCTTGAGTGATCGAACATTTCAAGTACAGGAAAATACCACTCTTTCCAAAACCATGTCTCTGAAGTGTGGCGTTCCACAGGGCTCGTCATTGAGTCCAACACTTTTTAATGTCTATGTTGAGCCGCTGGCTAAGATTGTGATGGAATTTGAAATATCCATGACTTCGTATGCCGATGATGCGCAGTTATTTCCCTGGACCCAAAAAATGACAGGGATGGTGAGAGACTATCTTCCTGCTTGGAAAAAGTTCAAAAGAGTGGATGACGACAAGTTGCTTAAAGTTAAATGATGATAAAACGGAGCTACTGCTCCTTGGAAATAAAGCAATACTCAGGCCCATCTAAGACTGGCCGGCATGCCTGGATAATCCACCCATCCCGCGGAAATAGTAAAAAAAACTAGGATTCTGGCTAGAAACTGATCTCTCTATAGTGACATAGGCCAAGAAGGTCACAGCAACTTGTTTCAGACTTCTCAGAAGCCTGCGTAAAATCATAGATAGAATTCCCATACAACTAAGGAAGACAGTGGTCCATTCTCTAGTCACTTTGTGACTGGATTATGGAAACTCATTGTTCTTGGGGGCACCTAAATAAGTTACCCAGAATGCAACCACAAAACAGCTGTGTAATATCACGGTATGCGAGTCAGTAAAAAAACATCTACTTAGACTCCACTGGCTCCCGGTAGAAGCCAGAATAAAACTCAAGGCACTGGTTATTATCCACAGAGCACGCCACAATAGAGGCCCAAATAAAAGTTTGGAGGCTAGTCTCTCCCTACATCCCAAAGAGGCAGTTGCGATCTAGCACGAAAGAACGCCTAAAACAGACAACGGTTAGGAGGGCGAAATGGGGAGGAAGATCTTTCTCCCACCTAGCTCCCAAACTCCGGAACTCCTGGCTGCTGGAGTACAGACTGATAGACAGAGAACTACAGTTCCGCAGAGAGATCAAGACTTGGTTGTTTATGCAATATCTTTAAGACATGGTTGGCCCGCATTCAGCACATGACCGCGCAGCGCTGGGAAGCCTTAGGGCAGCCATGCACTTTACAAATCCCAATAATAATAATAATAATAATGTTCTTGATGCCCTTTCCGGTCCGTGGCACTGCATACTGTAATGTATCAACAGTCTATCCTCCAGTCGGGCCTGATCTTTTTGCACCCAAGTCGTTCCAGGCAGAACTGGCAGACTCGTTGTGGTTCCTCGGGTAGCAGAGGTTACAGACCCAATGCTAGTCCGCTGACCATGGGAATTTGTGGTTAGCAGCGATAGAACTTAAAAGGTATATTCTTCATAAAGTCTCCCACACAAGTTATTCTCATATTATCTTTTCTTAGGTTCTCTGCAAAATTCATCTCATATGTGTCCGTAGGTCGCACTATGTCCTCACTTTTGGAAATCTGGCATTCCAATGTACCAGCATCAAAGTTCTCTGTTCTGCGAACACAATGGTATGTACCACCCAAAGATGCATCTGAATCCAATGGTGGAAAAACAAACAAAGGTAGAGGCTGTGCCTTAGTGCTTTGTAGATTTCAGGAGCTTCATCACAAATCACTTCGAAACTGAAACCTCTTCTACCAAGAAAACAAGTTGTAACATCCCCACCCAACACAAGAGGACAGCAGTGTGTACAGCATGTGATCAAAAAGCACTACATGCGGCAAACATACTTCCATACAGGTTCTTGGGAAAGTAGACTTGTGTGGTAATGTTTTATACACACTAATTAGACTAAGCTTGCATTTAATGTTTTAATAAATATGGTATTGAACAGACTGGCAATGTGGCCTTTGTATGCTACAGACGCTGCTGGTTCTAACATCTGCAAAAACAGTTGATGGACAGAATGCAGAACAATGTCCTACATTCACCCCAGTACAGAGATCTGGGCCTAAATCCATCGTTTTTTTGCTCACCATGCCATTCCAGTTTGAACCCAGCCATATGCAAATCAGTCTTGACCCTGTGCCCCATGGGAACAGTCCAGCCTGAACTGCCAAGCCAGGTTCTCCCTGGACTGGAACCAATCTAACATCAGCACAGTGCCCTGGAACAGCGAAGAATTGTGCTCTAATAAATTAGTCGTCCAGTACAGCACAGGCCCAATGTTCAATGCTGCACATTGACATCAAGGAAGATGGAAGTGCAAGTATCAGAGATAACGGAGGGGATTCGAGTAAAACGTAGGAGCTCCTTGTGTGCTTTCAACAGCTCTTTCAATACTTTGAAAGATCAGCAAGTTGTGTTACACTTGAAGCCTCTTCAGCTAGCACTAATGTTCATTACCAAGACTGGGTATACAATCGGAGCTTTCACTTTGAAGACAATGCACCACTTAGTACAGGTCAACCCTTCAATAAGTCTCTCAGCAAGTGTCTTCTATTACAGCTGTGACTTCAAAGCAGGAGCTGTAACGCTTTGTTTGATGCTTGGCTATAAATAACTCTAGGAGGGAGCTCAGGGTAAATTCCAGTGAGTGTGGGCAATTCTGCAATACTCAAAAGCAATCTTTTTCCCAAGAGAAAGAACATTTTGCCCTTCTTTCAAACAAAACCAGCTCTTCTTCAAGATGAAAAGGTACTTGGGAAACAGTTACTCATTTTAACTTTTGTAAGTCACAGGAGTAGGAATGAAATAATGTCTATGTGTAGCCCCTCCCGTGTGGAAAGGTAAGCTGCTTTAAAGAAAGAAAAGAGACAACTGTGAAATCCCCTTGTGGCAAAGACTTTCTATCGCTCATGTGCCAGAGGGAATTTAACATGTACAAAGAATAACTAAGAGCAGATCTTTCAAGTCTATTTAACCTCTTGGAGAAGCCAGCAAGGTAGTCAGTTCTCTGCAAGAAGCTCACTGCATTAGCAGAAATTGCAATTAAAATGGACATTAAAATTCCAGCTTTTTGGACACTCTTTCAAGAATTAAAGTACATTTGTAATTACATTTGTAATTTTTATAATTTCCATCACTCTTGTGGATTTGTGTTAATTTGATATTAGAGTAGGATTTTATTCATAAGCAGATTGCTCTATGAATCCAGACCACTTCAAATGGACTTTTGGCAGCAAATGCTACCCATATTAATTAATCTGGTAAGAACAAGCATACTTTTTTCAGTTGCCTACATTCAAAGACGTCAAAGAAGAAACCAGAGTTTTAAGTGCACATGATAGTACTGAAACAGATCGCTTGAGTGGCCACTATCCAGGTGCACATTTTTAATTAAATAAGGAACTAGTAACCATTGGGTCTGCAAAGGATTCTCTCACTCATTCTTCACTGTGACCATTTTGTGTACTTTCATTTATTGTCATATGGATTAAAATATTAGTGACAGAGGCTATGAGGACACATCCTGATAAAAGATTCTTAAGCCCAGTTATCACAAGCCTAATTTACATTTCGTCTAGTGAGCCCTCTCTGTTCACAAGTCCTTAATTGTCTGTACTTCTCTGCTTGGTATTTTTCTTCGTAGCATTACACACTCTTGCAGCCTTAACAGCAGAGCAGGAAGTCAAGAATGTGTGACACATGTCAGATCTTCGAAAAAAGGCATTAGGTATTGATGGAAATAAGGCTAGATGTAGGTAAAATTGAGATGCACTAGTCTGGCTATAGAATGTTGTACTCCTGTATCAATAATCCTCAGTCCTCTGACTCCACTGCATGTTAATGGCATGCATTTTGCTTTTGACTGTTATGAAGACCAACCTTGCAGAAAAATGAAACTATGTACAGCTTTTTAGCCCACGTGAGAGAAATATATATTTTTTTTACCCAGTGGAAGTTGCCACTGGGTAGTTCTAGTTAGGTATGTGTTTCCATTTCTGGTTTTCCTAATAACTTTGGCGCCGTTTGATGAATCTTCAAGAAACTTTCCACAGAAAAGACTCATCTGCCTTCCACCTCTGCTCTTTCCTGGGAAGTTTTGGGGTGATCCGTCAAGCAGCGGACAAGAAAAATGGGGGGTCCCAAAACTTGTTTTCCTCTCATTTTCCCATCGGAAAACTATACAGAAATGCCACAAAAATTGATAAAAGTATTTATACCAAATTTGACAGAAAACAAGATCATGGTTCAGAAAGAGTGGCTTTTGTAATATGATATAAATCCATGCAGAAGTTATTGAGCAATCAAGGCTCAAAAACGTATATTTCCCGCTGCGGAAGATCCACAGGGCTGACAGATCTCAAGCGAAGATCGGATTGGCTGCCACAATAACAAGGATGTGGCGGCAGCCATTTTAGGACCCCGAACTCTATATGTGTCCTAGAAAGAAGGTGAAAAAATAACATAAGGGTTGCAGGGTAGGGACATCGTGATGCCCTTGGGCCTGGGGTGGGTGTCCAAGAGAGACTCCCCCTTTGGGGCCCAAAAAGTTTTTTTTTAATTTTTGCTGCGATTTCGATAAGCATTTGCGTAAAGTTTTAACTTTTGTTTGATAAAATATGTTTTAGTTTTCAAATATGCCTGTTAGCCTTGTAGCTACCTGCCAGAGGTGATGTGGGGCTGTGTTTTCAGTTAACACGCACAATGAATTCTTAAAACACTTTGGTAGCAAGTGTTGAGAGAGACATAACTCGGACTAGCAAACCACAGAATTATAAATTAAGGCCATCACAAAGGGGGAAAAGAAGATTTGCTAAAAGAGCTCCCATCAGTCACTAACACAATAGCAACCCCCACAAACGGGAATCCAACAGATAGACCAAGTCACCTAAATTTAAAAATTGCACCTTTGAACTAAAGAAAAGTGCTCAGAGTGTTTTAAAATCACACGCAACAAGACTTTCTGAATACATTGCTCACACTTTATTTCAGACGTGGATTAAAAGCTGCCTTTCTGTCTGACGCAGGAATGGTTTGTGATCCTATTATGATAAATGGGATTCTTCGATGCCTGTATAAACGTCTATCTCTAATTTCTACATAACTGGTGACTTGTAACGCACCCAGTCACCAATTATAAAGAAAAGATGCCAGCACTCATCATTTCATTTCATAAGGCTTTATTCGAACATAGAACAAGTTCATAAAAGCACAACATTAAAAGACAACATTATTAAAATACAGAGGCGGAGAAATTCATCAACATAAAATAATTAAAAAAGCATACTTTTCCTAGCATTATTAGATTTAAGAAGAAAAGTAGCCGTATAAAAACACACTACCGGATGATGTAAGTTAAAAAGTAAACACATACAGTCACGTATTGTTATGACCTCAAATTTTAAAAACAAGGGTTTCAGATAGGCTATCCGGAGAGGTTTATACAACTGGCAAAGCAGAAGAAAGTGCACTGTGCTTTGGGGAGTAGAGTTATCACATGGACATGGACTGACTGGATGTAAGTTCAAAGAAGGGAAGGCAACAAGGTTGTGGACAACTCCCATTCTAAGTCTAGTCAACACAAACCGATGTGCCTTCCAGGTTACTTGAGACAGATATGGTTGAAAGCCCACAACTTCATTTAAATCATGATAGAAAATATAAGATGAAAGATTGGAGCTGTTCTGGTGTCTCTTAATGGCGGCCTGGTGTAAGAGACACTGCTTAAGATCAGATTTAGACAACACATCTGCCCCATGGTGATCCACAATAATATTGATGTTGAAGATCTCCCGGAAGTTATCAATAACATACTTCAACCATGGGATCCTCGTAAAATAGTCCAAAGTAAGACAGTCAGAAATAATAGCTCTACACAAAGAAGTCTCTTCTTTAATCCAAATGGATCGCCATAGGATCAAGGGTCTAAGGAGAATCAAATCGGAAAGATGGTAAATACCCAATTCATTATGCACTAGGGCATTAGAAACAGAGCTTGGCAGGCACAAAAGTTTCTTCAGAAATTCGTTCTCCTCAACCTGAAGAGAACCTGCCGGGGCGTAGCCCCATATACCGGCTCCGTACAAGCGATTGAGACACACCGTGATTGGAAAATTTTCAGCATGTCGTTTACCCGCCTGTCTCCCAATTTAGTAGCCATAGTGAAAATTCCAAAAGCGCTCCTGGCCATTTTAGACCGTACATTCTTATGTTCATTTACCCAGGTGTTTTTATTTGAAAAGGTAACCCCCAAATATGAAAAGTTATCAACAGCCTGAACCTTTTGACCCTCTATAAAAAAGGAGGGCTGTTTCTTTCCAATCCTACGGCCACATTCCATAACATAAGTTTTAGATTTGTTTAAAACTAACTTTCTGCTTTTAATGAATTGCATAAAACCATCCAGCAGCTGTAGAAGACCGTATGGTGTACGTGAAATTAAAACCGCGTCATCCGCGTAAAGTAACACGGGGACATATTAGTTATTGATTTTGGGAGCATCCACTGCCAAAGATTTAAGAAAGGAATCAATCTATATAAAAAGCAATGGGGCTAGCACACAACCCTGGCGTATTCCACGCCCAATCTTAAACATGGGTGTACATTCACCTTGTGAACCAAAACGGACACATGCTCTTAATTTGGTATATAGGCGGGCTAAAAAGAAGACAATACCCTCCGGGGCCCCCATTTCTAGCAACTTTTCCCAGAGAATGCCGTGGTCCACCAGATCGAAGGCACTACTTAGATCCGCAAAGCAGAGGTAAATAGTGCCGGTCTTAGCCAAGGTGTATTTACCGACGAGCAATTCTAAATTTAAACATTGCTCGATCGTACCACGACCCTTCCTAAAGCCAAACTGGCTCTCGGCTAAAATACCATTTTCCTCTGCCCATTCCTCCAATCTCACCAGGAGCACTCGGCTCATAACTTTTACAGAAGAATCCAACAGGGAGATTGGTCGATAATTCTTGGCTTCCCCACGATTGCCTTTCTTGAAAATTGGGATTAGGATGGATTCTTCCCAAGTCGGGGGCATCTCATTACTGACAGCTGCATTAAAAATATTGGTAAGCAGAGGCCCCCAAATTTCTGGGACCAATTTATACACATCAATTGGGACCCCATCTGGGCCTTGTGCTTTCCCCCCTTTACTGTCCCGTATACTATCTAAAACCTCTTGTACCGTAAAATTTAATGGGATATGCGGCCATTGATTCCCTGGAACTTTAGATGCACCATCTGACTGAAAAATTTTAGAAAAATGCGAGATCCACTCTGCCTGCATGACATTGGAAGTTAATTCCGGGATTTTGTCATCTTTAAGAAATGGAGAATTGACAGTATTCCAGAACAGGGAACAGTTATTCAATTCAGCTGCCTTAGTCAAATTGTCCCATGCCTCCTGCCGGAGTTCCATTTTCCTATTTTTAAGGGTTTCTTTGTATCTGGCTCTTAAATCTACAACCAGACCCTTATCTCTAGGTTTAACTGATAGAGCAGATTTCAGCTCCCTCAAGGCCAAGGTGCAAGTTGAGTTGAACCAACCCCGCGGTCGATCCTCCTTATGTTTGCATGTACCTGTAAGTTTTAGGTTGATGGCCGCGTTAATACTAATAAAATGCTCAATAGAGCAAGGGGTACCTAAATTATCTTCTAGGATCGCGATAATATCTACCAGGCAACTGGTTATAATAAAATCAGACATAATGTCTGCCTTATCCCCCTTCCATCTGAGTCTTGTGCCGTTGGGGCGCCCAGCCTCAATACTATTAACAATGCGGCCCGGGATACTAACATCATCCTTTTCCCACAACTTAGCCTTTACTACCAGGCAGTTATGGTCACTAAGTTGAATATCTATTACTTTTGGGGCCGTAATCCAGGCCTCAAGACCCGGGGAAATACAGATAAAATCTATTACTGAATTCGTTCCCCGGCCTATGAAGGTAGGACAAATATCCCCCTTAGCGTTTTTCTCATTGGCCATGATATACATGTTATATGAGGCAAGGAAGTTATTTAGGGCGTCTCCATAATAATTGTGTTGGAAATGGAGAATCCCGTCCTCATGAGCGTCCACCAATCCGCAAACATTGACCTCTGAGAAAGGACAGGTAGTAATATTGAAATCCCCTGCGAAGAACATGTCAAAGACTTCGTTGGAGTCCTTGAAAAAGTCTTCCAGTGCCTTTGAAAGATCTTTAACCGGCTGATCCCTGAAATCGGTAAAACAATTATTATAAAAATTGATTAAAAGAATGTTCCTACCTCCACTTATATGCAGCCATAAAATCTGGGAGTAAGCCCCGACTTGAACATATTTAATGACCGATAAAGGGGCTTTAACTGAAATCAAGACAAGTAAGCCCCCCTTAGCTCTTCCCGATACCGAGCCAATAGCGGGAAGCTGGTATGAATTAAAACCACTATAGCCTTTAAAACCAGTACACCAAGTTTCCTGTAAACAGATAATGTCAAAAAGATCCAAAAATTCCAACCACCCCAGACTATCTGCTTTCGATCTAATTCCAGCAATATTCCAACTTACAATATAACAACCAGATGAGGCATGGATACCTGTCCCCAAGTTCGTACAGTTGCTACCCTGTTTGGAGGAGACAATGTTGAAAGTCTGCTTATCTAACACAGGATTACCTGATGAATCTCCCTCCTCTCCCAGGGGCGTACAAACTATAGGAATTTCCACCTCCAGCCCTGGTACACATATATTTAGACCTCTAGCCAACAAGTCTTGGTTCCCCGGGGGTACCCCACCCACCTCTGTTCGGGGTTCCGTGCAGACGGCGGGGAAGCCCGTCTTATCCATTGATATGGGGTCTTCGATTGACCCTAAGACGGCACCCATCTCCTGTCAGTCATTTTGGTCCAACCCCCTCAAGCATTGAAAACGGTTAACAGTAACAACCTGGCTGTTTGTCGAACTAAACCCCTCTTCTCCCCGCAGTCTCCCTCCCCCCAAGTGCGCTGAAAAGTGCTCAATATGTTGACTATAGAAAAAGCCAAGGGGACGGAGTAAGATACCCTGGTCAGTGCTGGGGCGGGACGTAGCACGAATCAGAGCGGTCGTTGCAAGGTGGGGGGTACTAAAATTGATAATAACACAATCACCGGGAATGTTTTTAGGGGACATTCCAATCCAATTGGTTCTGGTAGTAACCAAAATCTGGTCCGCCATAGCCACAGGAAAGCCGCATTCACGGTTAAGCCATGCCACAGTTTTGTTTTGAGGGAATCATGTGATTCCACAGAACGGTAGGGCCCGTCCTCTCTGATGGGTGGCACGTTGGTCAAAACTGCCACATAAGGTGCGCAATCAGGTGGCAGATTAGGTTGGGGGAGGCCACAATTATTAAACTTCCCTCTTCCTGGAATCCTATTCGTGATCCCCAGATCATGGATAACTGTGTTAGGAGAGGTACCATTAGGGCAGGAAGGCTTAGCTGGAATAGCACTAGATATATCCCCCAAGAACGGGTCGTGTTAAATTACCAACAAAGCCCTGCCGTTCATTAGTAGGATTGATCCTTCTCGTTGGCTGTGAGGGGAAAGTAGATCCCGCACATATCTGGCCAGTAGTTGGTAAATCTTTGGGTTGTTGCACGCGTTTACCCGGTAAACCCGCAGTCCCACTTACCGCAACGAGCGGTTGAGGGCTATTATAGGAGTTAAGTCCGGATTGCACCAGTTCACCCAGTCTGTTCACTTCCCTAGATACAGCCTCGAGTTTATCTAAAAGAGGTATGATGATTTTATCTAACTTGCTGTCGATCATACCAATTAGCAACTCGAGCTGATCTGGGGCTAATATCATGTGAGTAGAGTTATCACCATTATTTAAACAGGTATGCTCAGGGGAGCCTGCATTAGAAACTATATTCTTTTTACTTTTGCGGCCCCCCTTTTTAGGTGGAACAAATCTATTAAGGTGTGACCCTGATCTTAACACTCTATGCATTTTGGGGACTACAGGGGTCGAGACAACAGTAACATTAGGAGACTCACTAATATCAGATACCTTGAACAAATCGGTATCGGGCAGGGGAACCTGAGTTGACTCAATTGCGCATACACCCACCCTCGCTGGGGAAACTATAGGAGCCAATACTTGGCTATCATCAGAGGAATGGATCTCAACAGAGACTAATTGGCTTGTAAACTCAGGGCCACAGTTACTGGTCAAACCTATGGATAGTCTACGTTCCTTGTTGATCTTGTCTACAACTTTAACTAAATAGTTATCAAGTGTAGACACAATTGGACGAGGAGTCCCAGTTGACTTAGACATGCTGCCTTAAGATAAAAGATAACAAAGAAAACAATAACTACCAGTTAAAATAGCACTTACTATGAAATGATACCGCCAATATAAACATTGGACATAAGATAAAAAATAATTATATACCACAGATAAGACACCTTAAATTGAACGCTAATTAGTAAGGATTCTATGTGAGAGCAAATCCAGTAATCCTGGGTCCTTAAAGTGCAGAGTGCGAGGGCCAACTGCACACCACGGGAGCACTTTATATAGCATGCGCAGGGCACAGACCTAGTCAGCGTAATACAACAAGTCAGAATCCACAGCATGCAGCAAGGTGCCAATAGTCCCCGCGAATATAAATGTCGCAGTAACTTCCATCAGTGTCTTTAGCAAAGTCCAAATATGGTCCAATTAGGGGGGGTGGCCCAGCCCGGCCTCCGTTGGCCCCGGACGGCCACAGACGGTCCCGCCCTTGTACCGGGCTTCTCCCGGCGCCGCCCGCGCGCGGTCCCGCGATGCGGGGGGCGGTGTTAATTTTAAAGCGCGTTCTGGCGCGAAATGCCGCTTCCGGTATCCGTGCCGATTAGCAGGGAGCCTGGGCAATGTAGTTTTACTGGGCCCTCCTCAGTCGCCCCTCACACCACCGCATCGGCGGAGAGGAGCAGAGACATGCAGCAGCAAAGATCCGCCAGCCTTCAGGATCAGCCAACAGGTAGGAGCACCCTCGTCAATTTCCTGCAGTTGTTCCTAGAACCCGCTCTGCCGAGGGCGGTGTTGATTTTAAAGCACGTTCTGGCGCGAAATGCCGCTTCCGGTATCCGTGCCGATTAGCAGGGAGCCTGGGCAATGTAGTTTTACTGGGCCCTCCTCAGTCGCCCCTCACACCACCGCAGCGGCGAAGAGGAGCAGAGACATGCAGCAGCAAAGATCCGCCAGCCCTCAGGATCAGCCAACAGGTAGGAGCACCCTCGTCAATTTCCTGCAGTTGTTCGTAGAACCCAGCACTCAACTGCAGTAAGTTGCCAGAGTCAGGTCACGGAGCAGCTGTTTAAAACAACAAAAATGAAACACTGCTTTTCTTTCTTCTGCTCTATTTTTCTAGCTTACAGTGACAAGCAGAAAAAACATGTTTATTCTTTGCACTCCTTAAAAAATTATAGTAAAGTTAGACATTTTCTGCATGTTTCTATACATTCTGAGCTACTGCAGCTTTTTTTTTTATTTATAAAAACTGACTTGTATTGAACTGCTTCAAATATCTTTTTTGCAACAAATGTCTAATGGGTTTTTGAGGAATGTAATTTTGCACTAGAGGTTCCATTTTTATTCTTCACGTTTGGAAACACGGTCTCTTTCAAATGAAAGAGCTACACACCAAGCTTTTAATTGGTTTGTGGGAAAGGTGAAGGTGTGAGCGTATATTAAATGGGAGAAACTACCACCTGCTGTACGTAAGGATATTGCAAGTTACCTTGGAGTTCCATAACTTTATATAGTAACCCGGCCTTCAACCACATTCCTCTATATGGCTATAGAACCCCTTGGTGACGTGCAATATCCTTATGATGTATGGCAGGGGTTACTTTATCCATTATATATTGCTGGCAATCCCCAGATTCTCATGTCACACCTCACCTGCCACTACTTTCCCTCAGATCCATACTTTTGCTTGACTTTGTCAATAATTAGTTCGCTCAGTGAAGGGAATTAATTCAAGAGGTAACGGTTCCAAAGTCTTTCAATAATAGAGGGTCGAACTATAGTTCAGACAGCGGGGGCGTGGCTTGGGAGCCAAAGATGATGGCCGCCGGATCACGGAGCTCCGTGCTGACGTGAGGATCGGAGCTTACACCAGGCACATTTCTTGGCCTTTGGGACTGAGCTGACGCTGTCAAGATGATATGAAGCATAGCGCTTCCAACTGAACCCATTTTCGACCTCCAGGGTGAGCTACTTCACACTTTTTTAGCGCGCTTTCGTTCGCGCTCGTTTTTGCGGCCGCCATTTTGTTTTTTACCGCAACGCAACAAATAGAATGCTATCTCCTCAGTTTTGGCTCATGAATATGGCTTTTTTGCTCTCGACTTGCTTATTGTCGCTCTGAAGACTCCTTTTTCGCTTTATACAAACAACCTGTGGAACATATTTCTCTGAGTGATTTTTGCCTCATCTCTTCCCTTTTTTCATTGACTTTCGTTGCTCTTAACTGGATTTTTGTCCTTACTTCAAAGATTTGCTTGTCCTCATTTTCTCCACACGTTCTACATTTTGTTGTGTGGTTTACCATGGCAAAAGCCCGTGCACTTCGTAATGGTTCTGCTCTGGGTGACAACGTTACGATGAGTGATCCTAATCCTTTCAGTGTATTACAGGATAATACGGAGGACTCGGATTCTACGCAGTTCACTGCCACTACTACACAGGCCACCTTACCTCGTGGTAATTCTAAGCAAATACCTAAAACTCCATCTACTAGCTCTACCAAGCGTGTCAAAAAAGACCCACCGTCTCCAACAGGCTCTACAGCGATATTATCCATGGAGCTTCTTCTTCAAGAAATTTGCGCGCTTAAACCTCATATGGAGGAGACCAACATTCGTCTCCAGAATCTTGAAGATAAATGGTTTCAAATGGAGCAACAGTCCTTACAGCTTTCTCAACGCGTTGATTCCATTCAAACTGTCATTTCTCAAATCCCTCCTTTGCAGTTAGAGGTCGCTCATCTCAAGAATCAGATTGAAAACTTGGAGAACCGCAATAGGCGCAATAATCTGCACATTTACGGCCTTGTGGAAGGAATTGAAGGCTCAGATGCGCTTTCTTTCTTTCAATCATTTCTACCAACTCTATTGCACCTTCCTGAATCTCCAAAATTGAACATCCAGAGAGCTTACCGACTAGGCCAAAGTCCTAAATTTGCCTCTTCTACTTCCAAGCCACGTGGTGTTATTCTATATTTTCTAGAATATACTGACCTACTTAAAGTTCTTCATGCGGCCAAAAGTAAAGGAAGAGTATCTTGGCAAGGTAATAATCTATTTTTTGCTCAAGACTATGCGAAAGCAACTGCAGACCGGCGGAAGAAATTTTTGGACATGAGGCCTGCGCTACGGAATCTCAATGCTCGCTATGGCCTGTTTCACCCATGTCTTATGAAAGTAACTTTTAACAACAAAACTACTTCCTACGAAGATCCAGCGCGTCTACAAGTCTTTCTTGACTCTTGTACTGAGGACACCATGGAAATTCCTCGTACTTCGAAGACCTGAGGCTACTTATAACTTAACAAATGCTTTAGCTATTTTAAAAATTGTTGTTGTTCTATTCTAAATTTGTTCTTCTGGTTTCTTTCATTGTATATGATTATATGTTTCATGTATCCTTTGTAATTGGTCTTCTTTTCCCTTTTTTTTTTTTTTTTTTTTTAGAAGCAGCAATATATCGTCCGTCACTTCGTGATCCTGTCTTTATTGCCTGGATGGTGTCTCAGTTTTCCGTTCCGTACCGGAGTTTCCCGTGTTTGGTGTGCTGTTTTCCTCATGTGCTTCCACCATCCCCATCTGTCTATGTCTTTTCGTGGTATGTGCTTTAGTTATTTTTTCATCTTGTTTTTCCCTATCTTTATCTTCTTTGTCTTCTCCCCTTTCTCTTTTGTTTTTGCCTTCGTTTTATTACCTTATTTACTTTGCTGGATTCTCTGTTATTTTTCTCATACCTTGTATTTTTTACCTCAGTCTTGCTTCTTTTTCTACTTTTTATATTTTTCTCTCTATCTTACCTACATCCCTGTAGTAAACTATAACCTCCTCTATTGTTGTTCCTTTTCACATTATATTCTATTTCCTGGCTTTTCAGTTACTATTTTCTATCTTTACTTCTCACTTTCGTGTTATATTTTCTTTTTTACTCTCTTAGTTTTGTTTATCCTTTCTCAACAATTTTCCATGATAATTCCTTCTTTTATTAGCTTAACATGCATTGTACAGTTATTTAACATTACATATGAATGTTTTTATGGTAATTTTGGAGTTAGTATTTATATTTAGATGACGCTAAATATTGTATCATGGAACGTTAAAGGCTTGGGTTCTCCCATTAAACGCCAACGGATTTTATCTCATATTGCTCACTTAAAAGGAGACATTGCATTATTACAGGAAACCCATGTAGCTGAAGGTGAAATAACTAAATTACGTCGTCAGTGGGCAGGCCATGTTTATGCTTCGCTTGGTTCAGGGAAACGTAATGGTGTAGCTATATTATGTCACAAACGTTTAGATATTCAACTTGTGAAGCAGGAGCATGACTCTGATGGTAGATGGGTTGTTGTATCATTACAGATTAACAAAATTCCCTTAACCATATTTAATATCTATGCTCCCACAACCCTAGACAGATCGTTTTGGCCTCATCTTCTTTCTTCTTTAATGCAATATACTGATGACTATTTGATTTTGGGCGGCGACTAATATGATTTTAGACCTTTTTTTTTAGACAGACTATCCAAATCTCGATTCTCTCCTTCTTCCATGCACAACCAATTCACTTCTACTATTCAACAAAGATCTCTGGTAGACTCCTGGAGACTTTGTCACCCTACACTTCAAGAATACACGTATTTTTCCCCAGCACACTCTTCCCAATCCCGAATTGATTACATTTTTATTTCCAAACCTCTCATACAACATATTTCCCATTCTGATATAGGATCCATTTTAATTTCGGATCATGCTCCAGTTTCTCTAAGTTTAGATTTACTCCCTCCCAACAAAGGCACTAAACGTTGGAGATTCAATAACTCTCTACTATTAGATCCCAAATTTTCATCATCATTTCTTGAATTTGCAACCTTATTTTTTGCTGAAAATGACACTCCCCATTTATCCCCCCAACTTATTTGGGACACTTTTAAAGCTGCCTCAAGAGACTTCATTATTTCATTCGTGGCCCGTAAACGACGAGCATCTACGCAATGTATCCAAATACTTAATTCACAAATCAAGAAATTGGAACATTCTTACTATCTAACAGAAAATCAATCTACGCTTAGTGAACTTATTAAAGCCAAACTCTCCTTTAACAAACTCTCTACCGAATTTGCAAACTTAATTCTTTTAAAGTCCAGTGCTAAATATTATAGCGCCCAGAATAAATCTGGCAATCTCCTTGCCAATTATCTTAAGGTTAAAAAGGAACGCACAAGGATCGAATCTATTGTCACTTCTAACAACACTACGGTTCATAAAGATAAAGACATTATCTCAGAATTCGTTAATTTCTACCAAACACTCTATACCCCTGAATTTTCGCCTTCTCTGTCTGACATTTCTCATTATTTATCTACTATTGCCTCCCCGTCTCCCCCAGACATTGACTTTTCCTCTTTAGATTCAGATATACTTCCCAATGACATTCTTAAAGCTATTCATTCACTTAAAAAGGGCAAAGCTCCTGGACCAGATGGTTTTACCATGGAATTCTACTTGCATTTTGCTAACTTCCTCGTCCCTAAATTACACCAACTATTTTTATTTTTCATTTCTTCTCAAAAATCTGAAGGCTCTTTTCAAGAGGCTCTAATATGTCTTCTTCCAAAGGAAAACAAAGATCATACTCTTTGTAAAAACTATAGACCCATTTCTTTGATTAATTTGGACTATAAAATTTTTGCAAAAATTCTAGCACTTCGCCTAGATAATATCTTGCCACGATTAATTGGCAGGGAACAATCTGGTTTTATTAAAGGTCGTTATTTTTCAGACAATACCCGTCTCTTTTTTAATGTCCTTAGTAAGTCCCATTCTCATCCACTTTCTTTAGCAGCTGTTGCATTAGATGCTGAAAAAGCCTTCGACAGAGTCAACTGGCAGTTTATTTTTTCCACACTTCGTTGGTTTGGTTTTGGCCCCAAATTTATTTCATATATCTCATTATTATATTCTTTTCCTAGATCGTTCATTTTAGCTAATGGCCTTATATCCTCCTCTTTCCCTCTTCATAGAGGAGTTCGACAGGGTTGTCCCCTTTCTCCACTTTCATTTATTTATTTTAGCGTTAGAACCCTTCTTAACAAAAATCAGTTTGAACACTAACATTACAGGCTTCCCTTATGCAGATACAAATTTAAAACTCTCAGCTTATGCTGATGACATTCTTTTATTCATTTCAAACCCTCAATCATCCATTCCAGCTTTTCTATCAGAGGTCTCTGCTTTTGCTCTAGTTTCGGGATACAAACTCAACATTGACAAGTGTGAAATTCTCCCTTTAAACAAATATTGTTTTCATGCTGATTTTCTAGACTCATCTTTTCATTGGAACCCTTCTAAAATTAAATATCTGGGTCTATGGTTTACTCCTTCTATTAAAGACACTGTGGCATTAAACTTAAAAAACTTACAGCTCACTTTAAGTAACTCTCCATCAAGGTGGCATCCTTTATATTTATCTTGGTGGGGCAGATTAGATTCGATTAAAATGATGTTCGTTCCGATAATCCTATTTTTCTTACCTAACCTTCCTATTAATATTCCTAAATCCTGTTACAAAAACATTTATAGCATCTTATCAAAATTTTTATGGCAGAATAAATATCCTCGGATGTCTCTTTCCAAACTCAAGCAACCTAAACATATGGGTGGGGTCAACTTTCCGGACTTCTCCTCTTATCACTCATCATTTCTTCTCAAACACTCTTCGTTTCTGCTTTCTACGGATCTGAATACTTTTAATCCACGTCCTTTGTGGGAAGATATGGAGTCTTCTTTTTTCCATCCATTCTCGTTTGAAGAATTTTTATCCTTAACTCACATCCCATTGAAGATGTCTCTTCCCATTCTTAAGAATACTCGCAAAATTTTTCATCCTCTTTTGTTTGGAGGTCTTGATGATCGTACCCGCTTTTTAAACTCCCCAATTTGGTATAATAAGCATATTAAAATTAAGAATAGGACTCTTTTTTTGGAAAGATTGGCTAGCACTTGATCTTAAATGGACTCATCAACTTTTTCAGGATGATACCTGTATCCCCTTCTCTGTACTTCGCACTCGCTTTTCCTTTCCCCCCTTCCTATCTTTCGAAATATCGATTACTGACTTCTACAGCTCTAAATTCTTTCAATAATTTATCCTCAGTTCCTACCCATCCAACAGCTTCCCCTCTTACACTTTCTTCTCTACGCACCCCCTCCTCGGCATCCACTATTTATAAAAAATTTAAGATCTTAATCTCTCTCCCGTGCTAAATCTAAAACAGAATGTAGCTGGGAAATGGATTTGGGTTTAACTTTTTCCATTTTAACATGGGAGAAGATTTGGAATAAAATAAGGAAGTCATCAAGAGCAGCTAATATCACACAAACTTTATTTTTTTATTTACAATAGACTCCTAATCACCCCGGACAAACTACATCATATAGACCCTCCTGTTTCCTCTACTTGCTGGTCATGTCCTGCCCCTAATGCAGATCTACATCACATGCTCTTCACCTGTCCATCTGTTCACACTTTTTGGATCAAAGTCTGGCAACAAATTAATAAGATCTTTCACACACATATCCCCTTCTCTCATGTTCATATTTTTCTAGGTAGTATCTCAGAGGTATGGTCTTCTCTCAGCTCTTCCACTTCTATTGTGGACTTACTTTTGGCCGTTGCATTTCAGCAAATTACAAAATCTTGGAAAAATGCCTCTAACATTTCATTTCAAGCCTGATGGTACGGCGTCTGCTACAATCATAGATTAGATCGAGCTTATGTTTACCCAATTGTATTGGCTATTAAACGAGATTTGATGTGGTTACCAGTCACTAATTTCCTAAATATTTCTGCTTGTGCTATACCCTTACATACTCCTTGTAGTGAAGAAGTACCCAAGCCTCCATGAAATTAAATAGAAAAGTTCTAGTCTATTTAATGTTAATGCTTTATTATACAATGTATGTTTTTATTTATGCTATTTCTATCGCTCACCGAAATGTTTACATGCTGTATTTTAGCTAGGATACCAGTGTTTATCATATGATCCTCCCCTTTTTCCCGTCTCTCCCTTCCCTTCTTTCCCATTTTTTCTTTTTCACCTTTCTTGTTTTATAATCAATTTTGGTTTTATATTACATTATATGATGTATTTCGAATGGTTATATTTCCTTTATATATCCAATAAACTTCTCTTTAAACTTTAAAAAAAAATTGTTCAGACAGCACCATTCTCCGGCTCACGTAGACCTTTCATCCCTGAAAGAAAAACACCTCAATATTGGCAATGTCTGCATCCAGAAAAAAGTTCCTACCGATATCAGAGTCTGAAACGCGTGGTAGTTATCCATCTCTTCTGCAACATAGTTAAATGCTCTAAGAAGGGCAACACCAGCATTTTCCAGACCATCCACATCTTCAGTATCATCCACCACAAAAACTATGCCAATCCTAAAAAAAGAAAGCCAAAAGTTAAATCAGGCTTTACAGAAATTCATCAGCACACAAAGTTACATAAAACAACTAACAAGCAACCGAGCATCTGAAAATAATTGCAAATTTTATAGACTGAATCAGAGTGCTGCAGTAATACAGATTAGAGTGCAAACATGGGATTATATCCAAATCAGCATCACAAGCCAAGGTGTGGTTGTAATAGCCTAAACACTGACTGGCTTTCTTCAACATGAGGTTGATAAAGAAGCCGACAACTCTTGGAATTCTTTAACGGCTTCTTTATTCAAATTCATTGCCTGCGGCAAAACAAAAAAAGACAAGGTATTTTAAGAATCCACATAACTGGTCTTCTACATCACTGAAAGTTAAAAAATAGTCCTTGGATACATTATTAAGATCCTTGCTCAAACCAACAGTTTGACTTCGCACAAGAATCAATATAAAAAGGATACAACTGAGCCTTAAAGGGCACACACAGAAAGGCTATTGATCGTTATTTGTAATAAATGCAAAAAGGGAGACTCTATGGAGCAGTTGGTTATTTATTAATAGATTAGATAGCTCTAGAGGAGAAGGGTCAACAAATCGCAATAGCCATTAGGAGTAGAATGATTATCCCTTGAAGCAAACTTGGGTAGAACCCAGTGCTGGTCCATGAGACTAGTATTTCCTTTCTAGCCTGGTTAATTTAATAAAGCAGGTCGACCCTTCAGTTGCTTCAGGCCAAACTTCAATACACTCATTACTGAAGAAGTGTGAACAGGTTACTGGACTAAGTGGCTATGCCCACTTTACAAAATGATTTTATTAGATTTTGTGGAGCAGTTTCGGGTGCTAGTCAATTCGGCATCCTCTTCATAAAAATGGAACCATAAATACCAGGCAGGCACTTGAAGGCTTATTGCACTAATGGATTTTGAGGGCAAATGGTTTGCCAAAATTCTGCTCGAGTAACTAGAGGCTATAGCAGTAACTGCAAAAGTCATAACACTTTATCAAACAGCTGACGCTTGATAATATGTTGGCCCTATCAAGTGCATATTAGGGGAATGGGTTTCTGAAACCTTTATAGACAGTAAACAGACTTTGGTGGGGTTAATACAGGTTGGTGTTGGAAAAAATAAAGCAATATGTTACTTATCCGGTAAGCATCTATTCGCAGTGTGTAGTGCTGTAGATTCATATGCTCAGCATACTTCTGTCGTCAAGTGTGGGACTTGGTGTAAGAAAGTGCCCTCCATTTGCATGGTTGCCCCCACATTTTGCTAAACTGCTGATGTACTTTGACTGAGTGTGCCCTGGGCTCCTACCAAACAGGTACCCAGGGCCTATGTTCTTTCCCTAAACTGCATTGAAGACAAAACCCAATTGGCACTCTTTGGACACAGGGCAGTCCCTTGTAAATGGAACCACGGGCACTGTGGTCAGGGAAGGCCCCTAAGAGCTGCAGCACTTATTGTGCCACCCGTAGAGGCTCTGTACCTACACCTACCTACCCCCACCCACCTACACCTACACCTACACCCACCCACCTACACCTACCCCCACCCACCCACCTACACCTACCCCCACCCACCTACCCCCACCCACCCACCTACCTACCTACCTACCCCCACCCACCCACCTACCTACCTACACCTACCTACCTACCTACACCTACCTACCTACGCCAACCCACCTACCTACGCCAACCTACCTACCCCACGCCAACCTACCTACCCCCCACCTACCTACCTACCCCACCTACCTACCTACCCCACCTACCTACCTACCTACCCCCCACCTACCTACCTACCCCCACCTACCTACCTACCCCCACCTACCTACCTACCCCCACCTACCTACCTACCCCTACCTACCTACCCCCACCTACCTACCTACCCCCACCTACCTACCCCCACCTACCTACCTACCCCCACCTACCTACCTACCCCCACCTACCTACCTACCCCCACCTACCTACCTACCCCCACCTACCTACCTACCCCCCACCCACCTACCTACCTACACCCACCTACACAAACCTACCTACACCAACCTACCTACCTACCTACACCAACCTACCTACACCAACCTACCTACACCAACCTACCTACACCAACCTACCTACACCAACCTACCTACACCAACCTACCAACCTACACCAACCTACCAACCAACCTACACCAACCTACCTACACCAACCTACACCAACCTACCTACCTATACCAACCTACCTACACCAACCTACCTACCTACCTACACCAACCTACCTACCTATACCAACCTACCTATACCAACCTACCTATACCAACCTACCTACCTACACCAACCTACCTACCTACACCAACCTACCTACCTACACCAACCTACCTACCTACACCAACCTACCTACCTACCTACCTACACCAACCTACCTACCTACCTACACCAACCTACCTACCTACCTACACCAACCTACCTACCTACCTACACCAACCTACCTACCTACCTACACCAACCTACCTACCTACCTACACCAACCTACCTACCTACCTACACCAACCTACCTACCTACACCAACCTACCTACACCAACCTACCAACCAACACCAACCTACCTACCCCAACCTACCAACCTACCTACACCAACCTACCTACACCAACCTACCTACACCAACCTACCTACACCAACCTACCTACACCTACCTACCTACCTACACCAACCTACCTACACCAACCTACCTACCTACCTACACCAACCTACCTACCTACACCAACCTACCTACACCAACCTACCTACCTACCTACACCAACCTACCTACCTACACCAACCTACCTACACCAACCTACCTACCTACCTACACCTACCTACCTACCTACCTACACCAACCTACCTACACCAACCTACCTACACCAACCTACCTACACCAACCTACCTACCTACCTACCTACACCAACCTACCTACCTACCTACCTACACCAACCTACCTACCTACACCAACCTACCTACACCAACCTACACCAACCTACCTATACCAACCTACCTATACCAACCTACCTATACCAACCTACCTATACCAACCTACCTACCTACACCAACCTACCTACCTACACCAACCTACCTACCTACACCAACCTACCTACCTACCTACACCAACCTACCAACCTACCTACACCAACCTACCAACCTACCTACACCAACCTACCTACCTACCTACACCAACCTACCTACACCAACCTACCAACCTACCTACACCAACCTACACCAACCTACCTACCTACCTACACCAACCTACCTACCTACCTACCCCAACCTACCTACCCCAACCTACCTACCTACCTATCTACCCCAACCTACCTACACCTACACCAACCTACCTACCTACACCTACACCAACCTACCTACCTCCCTACCTCCCTACCTACCTACCTCCCTACCTACACCAACCTACCTATACCAACCAACACCAACCTACCAACCTACCTACACCAACCTACCTACACCAACCTACCTACCTACCTACCTACACCAACCTACCTACACCAACCTACCTACACCAACCTACCTACACCAACCTACCTACACCAACCTACCTACACCAACCTATACCAACCTACCTACCTACACCTACCTACCTACACCTACCTACCTACACCTACCTACCTACACCTACCTACCTACACCTACCTCCACCTACCTACCACCTCCACCCACCTCCACCCACCTCCACCCACCCACCTACACCCACCCACCTACCCACCTACACCCACCTACCTACCTACATCCACCTACCTACATCCACCTACCTACACCCACCTACCTACCCACCTACCTACACCCACCTACCTACACCCACCTACCTACCTACACCCACCTACCTACACCCACCTACCTACCTACACCAACCTACCTACACCCACCTACCTACACCCACCTACCTACACCTACCTACCTACACCTACCTACCTACACCTACCTACCTACACCTACCTACCTACACCTACCTACCTACACCTACCTCCACCTACCTACCTACCTCCACCCACCTCCACCTACCTCCACCCACCTCCACCCACCTCCACCCACCCACCTACACCCACCCACCTACCCACCTACACCCACCTACCCACCTACCTACCTACATCCACCTACCTACACCCACCTACCTACCCACCTACCTACATCCACCTACCTACACCCACCTACCTACCCACCTACCTACACCCACCTACCTACACCCACCTACCTACCTACACCCACCTACCTACACCCACCTACCTACACCCACCTACCTACACCCACCTACCTACCTACACCCACCTACCTACCTACACCCACCTACCTACACCCACCTACCTACACCCACCTACCTACACCCACCCACCTACCTACACCCACCTACCTACCTACACCCACCTACCTACACCCACCTACCTACCTACCTACACCCACCTACCTACACCCACCTACCTACACCCACCTACCTACACCCACCTACCTACCTACCTACCCCCACCCACCTACCTACCTACCTACCTACCCCCACCTACCTACCTACCCCCACCCACCTACCTACCCCCACCCACCTACCTACCCCCACCTACCTCCACCTACCTCCACCTACCTCCACCTACCTCTACCTACCTCTACCTACACCTACCTACACCTACCTACACCTACCTACACCTACCTACCTACACCTACCTACACCTACCTACCTACACCTACCTCCCTCTACCTACACCTACCTACCTCTACCTACACCTACCTACCTCTACCTCCATCTACCTACACCTACCTACCTCTACCTACCTACACCTACCCACCTACACCTACCTACCCCTCCCTACCCCACACACACACACCTACCTACCCCCACCTACCTACCTCCATCTACCTACACCTACACACCTACACCTACCTACCTACCTACCTACCTCCACCTACCTACACACCTACACCTACCTACACCTACCTACCTACACCTACCTACCTACACCTACCTACCTCTACCTACACCTACCTACCTCTACCTACACCTACCTACCTCTACCTACACCTACCTACCTCTACCTACACCTACCTACCTACACCTACCTACCTACACCTACCCCTACCTACCTACCTACACCTACCTACCTACACCTACCTACACCTACCTACCTACCTACACCTACCTACACCTACCTACACCTACCTACACCTACCTACCTCCACCTACACCTACCTACCTCCACCTACACCTACCTACCTACACCTACCCCTACCTACACCTACCTACCCCCACCCACCCACCCACCTACCTACCTACCCCCACCCACCCACCCACCTACCTACCCCCACCCACCCACCCACCTACCTACCCCCACCCACCCACCCACCTACCTACCCCCACCCACCCACCCACCTACCTACCCCCACCCACCCACCCACCTACCTACCCCCACCCACCCACCCACCCACCTACCTACCCCCCCCACCCACCCACCCCCACCCACCCACCCACCTACCTACCCCCACCCACCCACCCACCTACCCCCACCCACCCACCCACCTACCCCCACCCACCCACCCACCTACCCCCACCCACCCACCCACCCACCTACCCCCACCCACCCACCTACCCCCACCCACCCACCTACCTACCTACCCCCACCCACCCACCTACCCCCACCCACCCACCTACCTACCCCCACCCACCCACCTACCCCCACCCACCCACCTACCTACCTACCTACACCTACCTACACCTACCCCTACCTACCTACCTACACCTACCTACCTACACCTACCTACCCCTACCTACACCTACCTACACCTACCTACCTACACCTACCTACACCTACCTACACCTACCTACCTACACCTACCTACCCCCACCCACCCACCTACCTACCTACCCCCACCCACCCACCTACCTACCCCCACCCACCTACCTACCTACCTACCTACCCCCACCCACCCACCCACCCCCACCCACCTACCCCCACCCACCTACCTACCTCTACCTACACCTACCTACCTACCCCCACCCACCCACCTACCCCTACACCTACCTACCTACACCTACCTACACCTACACCTACCTACACCTACACCTACCTACCTACACCTACCTACCTACACCTACCCCTACCTACCTACACCTACCTACCTCTACCTACCTACACCTACCCCTACCTACCTACACCTACCTACCTCTACCTACCTACCTACACCTACCTACCTACACCTACCTACCCCCACCTACCTACCTCCATCTACCTACACCTACACACCTACACCTACCTACCTACCTACCTCCATCTACCTACACCTACACACCTACACCTACCTACCTACCTACCTACCTCCATCTACCTACACCTACACACCTACACCTACCTACCTACCTACCTCCATCTACCTACACCTACACACCTACACCTACCTACCCCTACACACCTACACCTACCTACCTCCACCTACCTACACCTACACACCTACACCTACCTACCTACCTACCTCCACCTACCTACACACCTCCACCTACCTCCACCTACCTACACCTACCTACACACCTACACCTCCACCTACACCCACCCACCCACCTACCCCCACCCACCCACCTACCCCCACCCACCCACCTACCCCCACCCACCCACCTACCCCCACCCACCCACCCACCTACCCCCACCCACCCACCCACCTACCCCCACCCACCCACCCACCTACCCCCACCCACCCACCCACCTACCCCCACCCACCC
This sequence comes from Triturus cristatus, assembly GCF_964204655.1. Classification (NCBI taxonomy): domain Eukaryota; kingdom Metazoa; phylum Chordata; class Amphibia; order Caudata; family Salamandridae; genus Triturus; species Triturus cristatus. The sequence goes on along the minus strand of NC_140594.1, from coordinate 848,738,945 downwards.
ACCCACCTACCCCCACCCACCCACCTACCCACCCCCACCCACCCACCCCCACCCACACACACACCCCCCCCCCCCTTGCAGGCTGCGTGTTTTGGTGCAGAACAAAGTGAAGAGTCGACATGGCACATATCCCTGTGTGCCATGCCTACAACCCTCTACCCTGGCATAGGTCATCCACCCTTCTAACTGGGTGCCCTATACCAGTGGTGAGAGCACAGGTGTATGAGCTCTGTACCCCTACAGGCCAATTCTAAGACACTAAGTACAGTAATGCAATTTATTGCATATGGTGCTGGGGGTTTGTCATTACGAACTCCACAGCACCATAATAGCTTTAGTGAAAACTGAGAAGTTTGGTATCAAACTTCTCAGCACATTAAACCCACACTGATGCCAGTGTGGGATTTAATGAAAAATGCACTCAGAGGGCATCTTAGAGATGCCCCCTGAAAAACTACCTAACACTAGTGCCCAGTCTGAGTGGCTGCTCGCCAGCTGCCACCACTAGACATGTTTCTGACCCCTTGGTCGAGAGCCTGCTGCTCTCAGGGGTCTGAAACAATGCACATCCTGGAACAAGGTGCCAAACCTTCTCTCCCAAGATGGGCAGGGTCCATGACGGGGAAGCTTCAAAGGTTTGCTGCCTTTGTGAGCTTCCCCTGGCCTTTTGCTGCTTCCAGCAACTGGCCCCCACCGGTTCTGACCCCCACTGTGTGCGGGAGAATTGGCAGGAAAACCAAGTGAGGAAGGGAGGTGCGTCCACTTTTGCCAACCCAACCCCTCGGGTGGGGGAGGCGAGGAGAAGCACAACTCTCCGTCCCCGCCATCTTGCAGATGGGGGGACCACGCCAACCAGAGTGAGGCAGATGCTTCCCTCCCACTAGAGGGTGGCCTAATAGGGGGTGAACCCGCACCAAGGAAGGGACCCATTGGTCCCAACCTTTTTCTGATATGTAACGCCCCTAAATCTAGTATTTAGGGGCACCCCTGAACCTTGTCTCCTCAGACAAGAAACGACCAAGAAGAAAATAAGAAGGACCAAACAGCTGTGCTGAAGCTCAGAAGAGGAGGACACACACTGACTTGGCCCCAGCCGTACCAGCCTGTCCCTACCTCGAACCTGCAGATGCGAAATCCCTGTGTGCCCTGCAGCCAGCAACCTCAAGAACCCAGAGGACCTGCCCTACCTTCCACGGAAAAGACGGTCTCCTGTGAGCACCAGATTTGCTCACCAACAGACTCTGGCTCAGGCCAAATCAGCGAGTCTGCACCACTCTGCACCAGACGCCCACAGACAGAGTTCGAGTGGCCCAACACAACGAGGAGGTCTCCTTGGCAATCCTGACCCGAGATCTGGTGATCTCGGACCTGCCTCGAATCTCCCAGTAATCCCTGCAGCCTCTTTCTGGAGGGTCCCCCTGACCGCAACCGGAGCTGTTAAGAGAAACTCGACTCCTAAAGACACCCCTGCACCCAAAGTCCCACGGCCTTGGGTGACCCAACCAACGGTATCCCAGCAACCTCAGGCATCCCAACTTACCTCTCCAACCGGTGGTCACCTCCAGAAGATCTTCATCCCCAAGCCTGCAGTCTTTGTTGAACCGTAGAATCCCCATTGGAATCAACAGGGCACCCGACGCCAAACCAGCACCCTGCACCCAGCCGTTGCGGGTGCACTTTGGGTGCTAACTCGGATCCTGCTTTGCCCTGAGCCTAAGACCAGGAGCTTTGCTCACAACCCAGTAGCCTGCTCGTAAGCCTTGGAGTGTGTGACCTCATTTTCTGATTGAGTGTGTACAACAAATGCTTAACACTACCCTCTGATAAAGCCTTACTGCTCGCCCACACTACCACAAATAGAGAGAGTAAGGTACTACCTACTTTTACCTCTGCCTACCTTTGGTATTCCACTGGACTCAGTGCACACTATACCTCATTTTGGTATAGTATATACAGAGCCACCTTCCTACACTTGGGCTTTTGCAACTTGTTTTTTGCTCAAAGAACTTCTAGTCACGGGGTATAGTGACTGCTCCTATTGTCTGTGTTACGCATGCTCATCGGCTCCGTTGTTAGATTGTTTTGTAGCTCATCGGGTGAGCTGTAGGACTGGAGCAATAAGTGAAAGAAGAGGTAAGTATGCAAGTAAATAATAGCATACTAAGAACGTTAATAAATAATTAAACACTTCAACCAATAGCTACTGGGGAGGATGGTTGGTGCAGATTTATCTACGGAACTACAAAAAACGAATATTTGCTTAAAGGGTAAGTAACATATTCCATCCTTAGCATGTGTTGACCATAGATACATATGCTTAGCATCAAATGTAAGCAGTGCTCCCCAAAAGCAGTGGTTAGCTAGTGGTTGATGTATATGTTTGAAAAAGTGTTAAGATAGATAGACCCTCTCTAACTTATTGATAAGCTAATACACCAACACAATGTTTTGTGACTGGTATGCAGAGTATTCCATGTAGATGCCTTACAAATATCGGCTAATGGGGTTTTTCCTAAGAAGACCATTGAGGCTCCATTTTTAGGTCTCTCCTGACCCGTGGCAACGCTGCGTCTAGACCTATTCATAGTAACACCGTCTCTGAGACCAGCAGGAGAGCGCGTGGTTAGTGTTTGAGGAGTGAGTGACAATACTCAGTGTAGGGCTCTGACACCTCACGCAGCACATCTTGACTGAAGGTAAACCTGGAAGCAGCCTCCGTTTCTGCCGGTTTTATATCGTGTCCTGTTGTGTTTCTTTCTGACATGCGCCTCACCAGGCATAGAAGGCGCTACATACAATTAATTACATTACAATGCACTCCGTGCTCTGTATGTGAAGAGCGAGTAGTCAGACTATTCACGGTGCACGTGTTTGTGGCTTTATGCTTAATTGTGGGTATTTTTTGTGGTGACATGTTTTATTGGTGTTTATGACAGAAACAAGAAGAAGCAGACGCTTTTCAAATAGGAGGACTGCAGAAAAAAAAAAAGTTGTACATAGAACCACTTTAATATGTTGATGGTTGTCGAGCAAACATTCGACAAAACGAATAGACCTAACCCACATAATATTGGTAAAGTAAAGCGGCCTCATTGATGTTTTGGGAATTTGGGGTTTAATGGAATATTGCTTTTATACGAAGTATGCAGTATAACATTTTTTTGGTACAGAAATGGCTTTTACATTGGACATTATTAATTTGAAAATGGTAATGTGAGGTAATTGAACATTATAATATAGAGCATATGTTAGTCAATATATGTTCCAACAATAACTCCATATCTGCTGTGACTCGAATCTCCTTCAGAGTGTTCCTGGATTTGGAAATAAATTACGGATCTGTCACCTTCATTTTAGGAATACAATATAGTTTTCTTTCTTTTTCTCCCCAAAAGTTTTAATTATTAATTATTTCATGGTTTACACAAGTGCATCATCATAAACCGGCACCTTATAACAATCATATGAGGGAGTAAAAAACGTACATTCAAGCATCGTATTTTTATGTGGTCTTGCATACGTATTATAATCATAGCTTTTTGGGCCTTTAAGGCGTTTTAAACAGACATTTAAAACACAACGAGCTTGGAATGGGCTACCACTTTGTCTGCGGTATTTTTGGGGGATTTTTGAAGCCAATATTGGCTTTATTGTCGCTGTCTCCCGTCTGAAATTGTCTCTTTTTTTAAATTTCAAATCACTTTATTAAAATTTTTGGAAGGAAACACATATACAAAAAAATACTGTCGCAGGGTTAGTATACGATATAATACAAGTGTGATTTGTGTTTATTGAAAAGTAATAGTGTTTCTGAATGCAACAGTAAGCAAGCATTGGCATAGCCAATTGGTCTCGCCTTTGGGACCTGATAAGTGTTTAGCCATGCAACACTTGATGTTGTTGCACCAAGGAAATTGTGCTGGATAACTGAACACTTATAAGGTCCCAAAAGCGAGACCTATTGGCTATGCATATGCTTGTTGTGTGTGGAGTGAGCTTTTGACGTTAGTTAATACACTTTGCTTTGCTGTTGTAAGTCTCAATACATCTAACTATCCATCTGGCTATTCCTGCTTTGGATACTGGAGAACCTTGTTGTGGCCTTGCAAATGCAACAAATAGTTGCTGTGTTTCGTGAAAAGATTTAGTTCTCTATATAATACAATAATGCACTTTCAACATCTAATGTGTGTGTAGAGCTCTTTCTGCGACTGAAGCTGGTTTAGGAAAAGCAACAGTTAGCTCGGTTCTTCTAATGCAAGTGCTTGTATTGCACTTCTTCTAAGAGAAGTGATACCTACTAAGAATGCCACCTTCCATTTCAGGAATTTCAGCTCACAGTAATGACGTGGCTCAGAGGGTGGTCCCATGAGTCTAGTGAGAACAATATTAAGGTTCCAAACTGGTGCTGGTGGGAAGGAAGGTAGAATAACTTTAGTCCTTCCATAAATGCTTTAATCACTGGAACTTTTACATGTGACATGAATATGCCTCTTTAGTCTGCTTGCCGTCACCCCGCATGTTGTTACAACGCAGTCGTTACAACAACCGCATTGTAACAACGCATACCATTACCCTGCAAGTCGTAACAACGACTTGCGGAGGGGGGCGCTGGATATTGGAACAGTGTAATTTACTATTCCAACTCCAGTCTGCGCGGACAGTAGGGAAAGTGTTGGATTTTAAATCCAACACCTTCTCCCCCCCTCTACAAGTCATTGTAACGCCTTGCGGGGTAATGGTATGAGTCGTAACAACGCGGTCGTTGTAACAACGGCGTTGTAACAACATGCGGGGGGAGGGATTCGTAATAAGGGCTGTTTACCATGTGACATACGTTGTCAGTTTTGCATGTAAGCAGCTAAAGCTTCTAAATGCAATCTGACTGATGTAAAAGCAAGTCCTGCTTGCTATAGATGGAGGACATACCCAAGGAGTTCTAGTACTGTTGGTGACAGAGGTTGGATTTGTTCACTAAAACAGTAATGTACAAATCTCTTCCATTTTGCTGCATAACATGCTCCTGTAGTTGGTGTATGTGCTTGTTTGAGCATATCCATGCATTCTTGCAGTAGGTTAAGGTGTCCAAATTCTAAGATCTCAGGAGCCAAATTACTAGATTGGATTTTGTGTGGTTTGGGTGCATCACCCTCCCTTGATTTTGAGTTCGAAGATATGGCTATAGAGGTAACTTCTTGTGTGGCACGAACGATAGTTGTAGTAGGGTTGTGAACCATGCCTGTCATGCCCATGTTGGGCCGTTAGGATTGTTGTAAGGGGTGATTGTGTTAGCTTTTGCACCACGTATGGAAAGAGTGGGAAAACCATCAGCAAACATCCCTGACCAGTTCATCCATAGGTCATCATTGCCTTTGGATTGGCGGTGAGGAAACCTGGAGGCAAAGTTTTGGCATTTTGCATTGTGTTGTGTCGCAAACAGGTACATCTCCAGGGTTCCCCACCATTTGAAATATGATTGTAGAGGTGTTATGTCAATTTCCCACTAGTGATGTGTATTGCTGAGCATATCTGCAAAGTCGTTTTCCACGACGGTAGGTATTCTGAAAGGAAATTTATCTTGTGAATTATGACCCAATGCGCTCTGCTAAGAGGGAGAGCTGCAATGAGTGTGCCCCAGTTTTTAAAAACAATGCATTACAGTCATGTTGTCCATCTGTACTAGGACTTCTTTGTTGTGAAGATTACGAAAAGCATTTAGAGCTAGTCTAATTGCTAGAAGTTCTAGATGATTGTTCTGAACTGCTGACCATTGACCATGTACTGCGACATTCTGCATAGGTGCTCCCCAAACTGAAGGAATGCATCTGTGGTAATGGTGTCTTGCGGAATTGGAGCTTTGAAGGGCCGACCATGCAACAAACTGTTGCTGTTCCACCACAGCAGAGAGCAATGGATCGCTGGCCCTACCAACACTAGATTTTGTACATGCCCCTCCGTTTGAGACCATTGATATTGAAGAGTGCACTGAAGGAGAAGCATATATATTCAAACATTTGGTCCAAAGGATATGTATTCCATAATTCCTACAAAGCTCATGACTGTCTTTTCATTGACTTGATGCTGTGGTTGAAACAAAAGTAATGCTAATTGGAAGTTTTTTTTACCTTTTCTGGACTGGGATAGACTTTGGCTGTGACTGAATTTAATGTGGCACCCAGGAATGGCTGTATTTGCAAAGGCTGGAGGTGAGACTTTGCTATGCGGAGTGAAAATCCCAATTTGAGTAGAAGGTTGATTACCTTTTGTGTGTCCTGCAGACAGAGGGGTTTGGAAGGACGTTTGATGAGCCAATCGTCTATATATGGGAAAACATATGCCCCCCTTCTGAGATGAGCTGCTACCACTGCAAGGCACTTGATGAATACTATAGTTACTCCGAATCGTAACACCTTGTACTGAATGCTGCCCGTTGATTTGAAAACTGATATCAACGGTGTGCTGGATGCATTGGCATATGAAAATTTGAAATCTTAGGCTGTTATGAAACATTGTTGTGGAAATGGTATAATGTCTTATTGCGTGATCATGTGAAAGTGTTCTGAAGAGATGTAACAGTTGAGTGGCCTGAGGTCTAGTATAGGCCTTAACGTCCCGTCCTTCTTGGGAATGAGAAATATAGTGAGCATACTCCGTGTCCCTGGTGCTGTTTTGAAACTATTTCTTTAGCTCCTTTTAGAAGGAGAGTTTGAACCTCCTCTTGGAGGAATGTAAGATGTTCTAGTGACATTCCATGTCCTTGGTGGTTTTATGGGTGGCGTATTTATGAGCTCAATGCAATATCCAGATTTAATGATAAATAGAACCCTGTGGTGGCTTGTGTCCATAGTTGGGGATACTTCTGTAGCCATCCCCATACTGGTGTGCTGAGCGGGGAGGCTTAGTTGGTAACTGTTAGGTAGGTGGGGTGAATTGAGTTGGAGCCACAACCTCTTCCTGTTCTTCTAGTGTGACCTTTAATAGGTTTCTCTGGAGTTTCGAGCCTGATAGGAGCCATGTTGCCTTTGCGTATTAACTGAATCAGTTGCTGTACCAGGTCTTGTTGCCCTTCTATACTGTCCCCTATGAAAGGAACTCCTATGTTTGAAAGTTTGTAGAAGACCCATGGCTTTAATTGGATCTTTCTTTAATTTTTCTAGCATGTCATCTAATTGTGTCCCAAATTGATTCTGGCCATCAAAGGGTAGGTTTAAAAGATGTTGCTGCACAGTGGGTTTAAAGCCTGAGATCCTAAGACATGCATGACGCTTTAGATTTCTTGACCACTCTTGGAGTTTATTACCCTGGACTTTACAGGTTGGTTAAAGATTGGAGTGGATTTAAGCATACCTTTTAACATAGAAGTGACTGTACTGTTCTGTGCAATCTATTTAGTGTCACCAATAAACGTTCTTCCTCATCCTCTAAAGTATGAAGAGCCACTTTAGGATAGTGTGCTGCCCTACTTGTTGCTTCATGATAGGAAGTGACATCATCAGGTGGTGAAGGTTTTGAGGGCCAGAGGTCCGGATCAGTGTCATCCACCGGATCTGCATCATAAAGAGCCCATGGATCCTGTATATTGTCTGGATCCTCCTGGTGATGTAGAAAAAATGGTACCTCATATGGTAAATCTTCCCCTGTGTCAACATCACCCATTGAGGTGTGCAGCTGATGTATGGGGTTGTTCGGAGGGTAGGTGCTCAGGTGACTATGTACTGATGATGTTGCCTGTGGTTGCAATATTGGTAATGTAGGTGGAGGAGGAGGAGATATAGGCTTAAAAGGAGGTGGAGGAGGGGAAACAGGAAGAAAAAGAAGAGGGCAGGTGCCCCTGTCTTTCTTTTCTTTATGAGAGCCTTGGCCCCATGATTTCCTCTTCAAAAGGTTTTCTTCCTCTTTGGAAGTGTGACAGATATGGTTGGGGGTGGCTTTACTCCAACCTTCACTGTGTCCGAGTGAATAAACAAAGTCTTTTGCCCCTTGTTCAATTTATCTTGAAGTTTCTCAAGAATAGGCTAAACATGCTGCTTTTTGGGCTCTGAAGTCATCATTGTGTGTTTGGACATCAAGGGTATTTTCAGCGTCAACACGATCTTTGGCCCTGATTTTTTGGCGAGCGATGCTTCAGTGCTGAGGGATTCTATGAATATATCGTCACCAACATTGGTTTTGGATCCAATGGTGCCTGTTTAGGCTATGATGCCTTGGGCTTCGAAGGAGCTGAGCCGGATCTTTTCGGCATAGGCAGCAAGGAGACTTTGAGCTCTAAACGTGGATATCTGTCCAGTGTTTAACAGACAGAAAGACATGACTGCTCCTGAGCCCGTTTTCGGATACCACCATGGCCGGAGGGTAGTGGGTTTCCAGAAGTCACATTAGTTTTTTGTTGGGGTGTGGGAGGCTTTTGCCGAAGTAAGTGCCCTTGTGTGGAAGCATCAAGGTCGGAGTCAGAGCTCTCACCACTGATAGCCAGGAGTATCAGGATGTCCATCAACACCGCTTGTGCCTCAGTGCCCTCAGTTTCCTGCTCGGATTCTGCCGACTGCTCCCCGAAAATGTTATGCGTATCTTCAGTATGTTGTCTCTGCATGTTGGAGTGGATCCACCAACATTCTCTTTGCTGCCAAAGTGTCTTCTTGGATCGAAAGGCCAGACACGCTTCACACGACGATTCGTCGTTTTCTGGAGACAAACAGAGGTCACACACCTTGTGTTAGTCCTACCTGGAATATTTGTGAAACGTGACAAAAACTAAAGGGCATCATTTCCATCCCTCATCATCGTCAAGTGTATGGAATTTGTAGGCATTGAAAATGGTGTATGAAAGTAGACTGATGCGTCAAGCGACCAGGACTGAGTCCATGCGGGTGGAAAATTTGAAGCAACACCAGTTGGTGTAGTGATTGTCGAGATCCAGTCAACGGTTGAAAATACTGGGGCACTGGAAAGGCCTTGAGGCAGAAATCAAGCTTCAGTCCCAGAGCTCCGATATCAACGTCCAAACCCGATGACCGGAAGAACCAATCTAACAAAGGAGCCGATGAACATGTGCAACACAGACTATAAGAGGAGCCACTTTGCCTCGTGACTAGAAGAACGTCTTAGAAGAAAAACAAGTTGCAAACGTCCAACACAAACACTAGATGGCAGGAGTATGCTAAGCATATGTATCCACAGCAAAGACATGCTATGAATAGTTAATTATCTTCAATAATTATATTTCTGGTGAGTACTGTATCTTCCTGCAGATTTCTCACCATATAAATATCACCCAGGGGTCTGACTGGAAGTGGAAAGATTTTGCTAAACAATAGCTCAACAGTACCACCGAGCTGCACAATGCTTCATCAGCTGCAGATTCATCAACACCGGCTAGAACAACATGATCGTGTATTTGGCACCGATGAGCACAGTGGTGTAGTTCCTCCAATTTTTTTCACAAGCTATTTCACACCCATTGAGGCATGCAGCGAGAACCCGAGAGCATTAACAATTGCACTCATCTCAGCATATAATACATTTGAATGCCTTGGATCTTATTAATCATGGCAGTATCAAACACTCTTCTTGGGCTAATGGGACAGGTAGGGACAACTAAGTCATGGGGGTTGGGGCTGTTTGGCAATACTGTCCCTGGGCTGTCGTATTATGGCTCTGCAAACGGGGCAAAGTCCAACCCATTCAGCACTTGACTTCCACTGGTAGTGATAGTGAGCAGTCAACAGGCTTCTCAGGAAATGTTAGTGTGGGAGTAACACAGGCTCAGCACTCAATATATCCAGCAGCGCAATAACACAACTGTCCAGTTCAGTGCTTGTCAAATGGAAAAATACAAGTACTTTATTCTACAGTAACTCACAATACTACATAATAATTTCTTAGCTACAAGATATACAGATGCAAGTCCAATTTGCTTCAAATGATGGGCCACTCCTAGGATATCTCCCCAACCCCTTTACTTTCATGATGTAGTAGTCTCTAGAATAGGTGCATCGCCTCCCATGCTCTTAGCACACAGTTGCTCCAAGCTAGGCAGCAAACCTCTCAAACTGGGTATCCCAAAAGGTCGCTCACAACCCATCTCTTATGGTAGTAGAGGGCCTCGGGAGACCTTTCACTTGCAGTCTGGTTCACAAGTGTCAGGCTGGGCCACAGCAACAGCATGCAGCAGAACTGTTCAGACTGGGGGAGTGAGGGCCGATCAAGAGTCATTGAGTGGCAGGAAAGGCTGGCTTCTACAGGTTGTTTTTTTCTGGGCTCCTGCAGTACTTACCAGAAGACTGGACTAGTACTCCTGGCTCCCCCACACTGGTGAGTCATGTTCATAGTTGAGCGGCGACCTGTCTGATTTGTGGCGTTCTCACAGTACTCTTTTACAAGCACAGGACTCTGGCAGCAACATCACAGCTCTTTGTGGGGCCCAGTGGCAAAAGTCTCATTGGATACTTTGACCTTTAGTGCGACGCTGGCAGGTGATACTTTGGCAAAAAGTGCCTTGAGGTAAAAGCCTCATGCTTCAGAACAGTGTAGTCCATTCGGCACCCTTGCGATTTACTGCCGGGCTAACCACTAATGCAGGACAGTAGTGGTATCCTGGATTGGATACCACAGCTTTGCAGGCTTCTTCTTTGGGGTGGCAGGGATCATACAAGCACAAGATCAGTAATGCTGCAGTCACACGAGACTTGCTCGTGGCCACATACCAGGTGCCACAAAGCAATCACGATCCAGATTTCAATCTTTCATACCGATCTGGCAAACTTTGGCAAGTGCCATGGCTGCAGAGACAAGGAAGGCAATGGAGACCACTTATGCAGGCTTTGGGAGAGCTGGCTTGCTATCTCGAGCACACTAGTCATACTGGTCTCAGATGGTTGGGCATCTCCTTCTGCTGGGTTGGCTCGCTCCTTCCCACTTTGTTTCCAAGACAATTCAGGAAGTTTTTCCTCCAGAATGGATTTCAAGTAATGTACGCTCCCTTCTGGGAAGGTGGAATCAGGCAGACATCAGTCCTAGTTGCACTGTATCCCTCTAGGTACTCTGTAGAACATCCCCATGTGGTCAAAGAGAACTGGAATAACTAGTGGTTCACAGTTCACACTCTCATACCAGAAATGGCAGAGAATGTGGATTCTCGGTCTGTCTTTTCCCAGAACTACATTGGATTGGTTCTCTTTTTATGCGTCCTTTTCAAGCTGCCTTCCAGCCTCTGCATAGGTCTTCAGCGATGCTCTTCACAGTAGGGTGTCCTCTAGGGTGGTGCACCAACAACATAAGCATAAGGAGGTGTTGGCAGTCTGCGCCTGGCTATCAGCAGCTATATCGGATAGTATTCAGGAAGAAGAAAGTGCTGCTCCTCTTCTAATTGACACCTCACACCCTGACTACCAAAACTGTGGTCCCACCTACCGCTTGAATAACTGTAGTCCTCTGAGAAGGAAGAGAAATATGCATACAGGCCATGCTTTAACATCACACCTACGAAGGTCAACCATGCGTGGGGACGAGGTGAAACTCCTGGACATGGACGGTAAAGCCCCATTTATGCAAGAGGGACATGATGCACCGATTATTCTCTCTGACAAGGGCAGAAGACGCCACCTTAAGCAGTAATCAGTCAGCAATACGGTGAATCCTGCCCTCTTGACTAAAGTTATCAACAATTTAGTGAATACTTGCGGATCAGTCATCAATCCAAGTAGCAGAAATGCAAATGAGAAGAACTTGGATCCTATGGCAAATTGGAGGTACTGCCTGTGAGCGGGTAGGATCGGTAGATTAAAGGAATATGCTACTTACCAGTATGCATCTGTTCTTGGCATGTAGAGCTGCAGATCTACACACTTTTGCATAGATCGCCATCTGGTGTTGGGCCCGGATGTTTGCAGTTTGTTTTTCCTCTTGGAAAGTCTTTGGAAGTGACGAGGTCGGTGACTCCTCCCTTGGATCGTATTGCGCATGGGCTTCGGCTCCATCCTCAGATTGTTTTTCGCCAACAGGGAAAGATGGAGCGTAGTAATAACAGTGAAGAAACCCATGTGTGTTGTATCTAAATAAGATAGACTGGAACAGATACAGGTAGCCGGAGAGGCGGGTGGGCGTGTGTAGATCTGCAGCTCTACATGCCCAGAACAGATGCATACTGGTAAGTAGCATATTCCGTTCGAGGCATATGAGCTGCAGATTACACACTTTTGCATAGACTATATAGCAGTTCCCAACCTTAGCGGCGACCACCAGTATCTGTTGCAGTGGTTTGAAATAGTGTTTTTAGTACAGCCTGGTCCACACTAGCTTGTTGCTTGGTTTGCACATCTACACAGTAATGTTTAGTGAAAGTGTGCGGTGTTGACCATGTAGCTGCTTTGCAGATATCTAATGGGATGTTCCCTAGAAAAGCCATAGAAGCCCCTATCTTTCGTGTAGAGTGGGCTTTAGGGAGAACAGATAGCGTTTGTTTTGCTTTGTGGTAGCAAATCTGTATGCATTTTACAATCCACCTAGCTATCCCTGATTTTGAGATGGGGTTGCCCTTGTGTGGTGGAGAGAAAGAGACAAACAGTTGTTTGGTCTTTCTGAAAGGTTGTGTTCTTTGGATATAGTAAAGTAAGGCCCGTTTAACATCTAGCGTGTGTAGAGCCCTTTCTGCAACAGTTAGAGGTTGCGAGAAAAATACCGGTAATTCTACCGATTGGTTTAGATGGAAGGGGGAAATGACTTTGGGTAGGAATTTTGGGTTGGTACGGAGAACAACCTTGTTTTGGTGCATTAGGAGAAAAGGTTCTTGTATAGTAAGTGCTTGTATCTCACTGACCCTTCTAAGGGAAGTGATGGCTACAAGAAAAGCTGTTTTCCATGTTCGCATTTATGCAAAGGTTCGAAGGGCGGTCCCATTAGCCTTGTGACAACTATATTCAAGTTCCACACAGGTGAAGGTGGTACTCTGGGGGGAATTATCCGTTTGAGGCCTTCCATGAAGGCTTTAATGGCAGGCACTCCGAAAAGTGATAGGTGCTGTCTGTTCCGTAGGTAAGCAGCATTTGCTGCGAGGTGTAACCAAATGGATGTATATGCTAGGTTACACCTTTGTAGATGGAGCAAGTAGCATATGATGTGCTGTATAGATACGTCTAGAGGGTTGATTGTTTTGTTATGGCAATAAACAACAAATCTTTTCCACTTTGCAGCGTAGCAGGCCCTAGTAGTAGGGCGTCTAGCTTCTCTGATGACGTTCATGCAGTCAGGGGGAAGGTTAAGGTATCCGAATTCCAGGATCTCAGGAGCCAGATCGCAAGGTTGAGCTGAGCTGGGTCCGGGTGTCTGATCTCTCCATGGTTCTGGGTTAGGAGGCATGGTAAGAGGTGTAGCTTTTGGTGTGGTACTACCGAGAGTTCCAGCAGCGTGGTGTACCACGGTTGTCAGGCCCACGTTGGAGCTACTAGGATCAGTGTGAGGGAGTGCTGTTGTAGCTTTCGCACCACTAGTGGAATTAGTGGGAGAGGTGGAAAGGCGTTCGCAAATTTGCCTGACCAGTTCATCCATATTGCATTGCCTTTGGACAATGGGTGTGGGTATCTGGCGGCGAAGTTTGGGCATTTTTTGTTTTTGTGGGTGGCGAAGAGGTCTATCTGTGGATGCCCCCACATCTGAAAGAACGGGTGAAGAACCTGTGGGTGAAGTTCCCACTCGTGGATCTGCTGCGTCTGTCTGCGGAGCAGATCGGCTATGGTGTTTTGGACTCCTGGGACATGTTGGGCTAGGAGAAAGATTTTGTGTGGAATTGCCCATCTCCATATGCTCTGTGCTAGTTGAGAGAGCTGTGGAGAGTGTGTGCCGCCTTGTTTTTGACTGTAGTACATGGCCTTCATGTTGTCTGTGCAAATAAGGACTGCCTTGCCTAAAATCTGTGTGTGAAAGGATTTTAGGGCTAGAAAGATTGCCAGTAACTCCAGGTGGTTGATATGGAGCAACTTTTGTTGCGGCGTCCATGTGCCCTGCACTGTGAGGTGTAATAGATGAGCTCCCCAGCCGGAGAGCGATGCGTCTGTTAAGATTATTTGTGGAACCGGGTCCAGGAACGGTCAACCTCTGGAAAGATTTGTGGTGTTCCACCACTGCAGAGAGCAATGGGTGCGACCGTCTACCAACACCAGATCTGTCAGTTGCTCCTGGGCCTGGTTCCATTGGCGCGCTAATCACTCTTGGAGGGGACGAATCTGGAGTCTTGCATAACACTATGAAAATGCAAGAGGCCATCATCCCTATCAGTTGCATAAACACTCATGCTGGGAGAGTGTTGAGGTATGAATCTCTGACGCAAAGCCTGAATGCTTGCAATCCTGGCAGGATTGGGGTAGGCTATGGCTTTTGAAGTGTGTATGGTGGCTCAGAGATATTGTTTTGTGTGGGATGGTGTTAACTGGGACTTTTGGTGGTTCACCGTGAAGCCTAGCTGGTGAAGTAGTTGGATGGTAGTGGCAGTGTGATGTACACATTGGTTGTAGGACGTGGCTTTTATTAGCCAGTCGTCCAAATATGGGAAGACGTGAATGTGCTGTCTTCTGAGGTGTGCCGCCACTACCGCTAGGCACTTGGTAAATACCCTTGGTGCTGTTGTGACCCCGAATGGGAGCACCTTGAACTGGTAGTGTTGCCCGTCCACTACAAATCTGAGGTACTTTCTGTGAGCATGGTGTACCGGAATGTGAAAGTATGCGTCTTTCAAGTCCAGTGTGGTGAGAAGGTCGTTCTGGGAGAGGAGCGGAAATACCTGCTGAAGTGTTACCATGTGAAAATGGTCCGAATGTATGTATGTGTTTAGAGGTCGGAGATCTAGAATAGGTCGTAGAGTCTTGTCTCTTTTTGGTATCAGAAAATATAGGGAGTAGACCCCTAAATTTTGCTGATTGGCGGGGACTTGTTCTATTGCCTGTTTTTGTAGGAGGGAGATTACCTCCTGTTTTAGTAATGTGGAATGTTCTTGTGACATTGGGCGTTGCCTGGGTGGAATGTTTGGGGGGGTAGATGTTAATTCTAGGCAGTACCCTGAGCGAATAATTTGGGTCACCCATCTGTCTGAGGCGATGGTCTCCCAGACGTGAAGGAAATTTTGTAGCCTGCCCCCGACCGGAGTGGGATGGTCTGGAGGGAGCGGGGGCGAAGTCATTGGGTAGGCGGTGTGGCAGAGCGGGCGGTATTTGTTTTGCCTCTGCCTTTATTGTTATTGCCCCTATAGCCGCCTCTTTGATAACCCCTTGTGAAGGTGGATTGAGCAGGGGATTTGTAGGAAGTGGACGTGCTATCTGAGGAGTAGCCTCTAGCCGTACCCCGAAAGGAAGAGCGGCGAAAGGAGCGTCTAGGAGGGTTTGACTGCAGGGCTCCCATAGATTGCCGTATCCGTGTCCTTCTTCGTTTTCTCGAGGGCCTCATCTACCTTTGGACCGAATAGATGTTGTTGGTCAAAGGGATGATTTAGGATGGAGGCCTGTACCTCAGGCTTAAAGCCTGAAACTCTCAGCCAAGCATGGCGACGGAGGAGGACACTAGTGTTAATGGCCCTGGAGGCTGTCTGCTGCGTCTAAGGCACAGCGTATAGAGGTGTTAGTTATAGTCTTACCCTCTTGAATTAATTCATTGGCCCTATTCCTGTATTTTTCTGGGAGATGGTGCATGATGGTTTCTAACTCATCATAATGCGCTCTATCGTATCTGGCCAATAGCGCTTGAGTGTTGGCGATACGCCATATATTGGCTGCCTGTGACGCGGTGCGCTTTCCTGATGCATCTAGTAGCTTTGACTCTTTGTCAGGTGGTGGTGCTTCGCCTGACGCCTGGGAGTTTGACCTCTACCGTGCAGGGGAAACCACTAGGGAATCCAGTGGCGCCGGCCCTTTGATATAGGCAGGATCTGTGGGGGCAGATTTGTACTCTATACGTAGGTTAATGACCCTAGCCCTGACTGGGTCTTTAAAAACCTCTGGCGCATGTTTTATTAACCCCTTGAGCATAGGTAGTATGGAGGTAGACCTATGTGCGGTATCAAAGGTGTCGAGGAGGAAATCCTCCTCTACCGGGTCAGTGTGTAGCTCTACCCCATGATAATGTGCCACCCTCTGAAGTAGGTGGTGGAAACCTAATGAATCTTCCGGTGGAGATGGCCTGGACGGGTAAAGGTCATCTTGTGGGACGTCAGGAATGTCTGGATTATTATAGTTGTCCCATGGGTCTGGGGATCCTGTAGGGGTGGGGTCTTGTGGCACATCCCCTGGATCGTAATATGGGTCCCCTGGATCATCATCGTCTGGAGACGGGGTCGGGGAGCGATGAGGTGGGGGTGGAGAAGGTATTCTGAAAGGGGAGGTAGCAGAGTCTTTCCTTTTTTGGAGGTGGAGGCGGAGCCGGTTTGTCCAAATGTCTCTTTTTAGAAGAGAGTGCCAAATGTCCAGTTTTTGGATCCTTGGTAAGTGTCTTTTGCAAGGGATCCGGCGTAAACCGTTCCTGTGACAATGGTTGTTCCGTCGGCGCCGAAGGTTTCGGGGCCGATGACTTTTTAGGCTGGTCCGTGCCGTTGTTTTTGGGAACCGTCGATTTCTTAGTCGGTGCCGAGGTGGGCTTTGGCGCGGAAGTGTCGGTGCCGAGGGCCTTATGGGGTTTGGTCAGTACCGAAAGGCTGGGATTCGACCCAGAGGGCTTCAGTGCGGAGCTCGGTGTTGAGGTAGAGGCCGATCTCTTTTTCGGTGCCGAAGTGTGTTTCTCGGCACCGCTGGAAGGCTGGCTCGAGCCCGAGCCGCCGGAAGGCTTATTTGGCTTCTTCACCGGGCCCGAAGGTGGGGTGTTTGAAGCAGTGTCTCTGGTTTTGCCTAGGCCCCGAGGCGAAGGTGTGACCGAAGCCTTTTTGGGTGTCTGCGCGGGTGTGGGAGGGGGTATAGTACTCACGACCCTCTGCGCCGGGGTGATGTCCTCCACATCCGAGTCGTCGGCTTCGGAAGCACTGACGAGGTCCTCTTCGGTGTGCTGCTGTCCCGGAGCTTCGACGTCGTCCCCGAAGATGTCGACTGGAACGGAGGTCGAGGAGTGCGCCATGTTTCGTCTGAGCCTTCGATCTCGAATAGTCTTTTTCGATCTGAAAGACTTGCAGGCAGGACAGTCTCGAGCCTCGTGTTCAGGGGAGAGGCAGAGGTTGCACACCTCATGAAGATCGGTGTGGGGGAATTTGGACCCACATCAAGGGCACTTCTTGAATGGAGTTCTTTCCATCAGCCGGGACCGGAGCTTGGATCGGCCCGAAGGCCGCCGTCGACGACGACGACTGGAATCAAAGATGTATTGAAGAGAAGGTGATTGAGGTGATCTGGATCTGAACAATACCGCAATGAGCGAGGATTTCGCTTCGATCGTCGAACTGGAAATGTTCGAAACCGGAGCGCGAAGTATTACATCCGAGCCCAATGCCGGAAAAAAACAATCTGAGGATGGAGCCGAAGCCCATGCGCAATACGATCCAAGAGAGGAGTCACCGACCTCGTGACTTCCAAAGACTTTCCAAGAGGAAAAACAAACTGCAAACATCCGGGCCCAACACCAGATGGCGATCTATGCAAAAGTGTGTAATCTACAGCTCATATGCCTCGAACATAGGCATTCTTGAAATTCAAAAATACTAACCAATTTTCTACATTAAGTCTAAGCAAACCTGTCACAAAGACAACATTTTGAACCCACCCTGCGGCATATGGAGGCTTCCGAGACATAGGTAATTGTATTACTCCATGTTGAAACAATATATTAGAGTTGAAGATATCTTTATTGGTAATTGGTGTTGTTTTCTTAAATCAAACATATTAGACTTCAGATAGCATTATCAATATGCAACTTGGTTTCAAATAGAATGCAAATTCATTGGTCATGTCCTTAAACTATACCACACTACGCATAATCACGTTAGTAGTTTTATCCAACATCTCGTATCATGACACTCTTCAAGCCACTTTTCATAGGAAGATTGCATTTTTCTCCTCTAGCTCCCGGTCTATTACCTTAAGCCATTAAATGTCTTGCATTATTTTGCGACACTTGTTTAATCTCCTTTACTAGGACGGTTCTATTTATCTACTCTGGTTCCAAAACTATAAGCTCTAAAGTAATTAACATCACTCTACCTTCACCACCTTCTTCGGAGTATAGATACACAGAAATACACCTGTACACTTTTAGCAAGCTGTAGAGTTTTAGACCTATGTCCAGAAATCCTGACTAACTGCATGGTACATCTTAACCATCAAACATGATGATTAAATGATGCCTCCATAATTTTAGATCAGCCAATGCACATCGTGCCATCATTGCTGACTGCATATCCTGACTAAAGGCTCTTTTTCTTCATCACAAAATCTTGGCTTGTACCATAATATCAAGCCATCAATTGCCTTCTGGTTCCACAAGGATGTTACCTCACTCGAGCTGATAGAGAACAGTCCAGTGGCAGGCACAAAAAGGCTGGGAAGACTGTTGGCCGTGGTGGCTGCGCCGTAAAGGACGGGACTGATTACCTTTCGATCCTTCCATGGCTAGATTGGGGTTGAGTGTGGCTGACGTGGGGCAACAGTGAGCCTCACGACCGTGCAATAACCCTACTCTTCTTGAAGCGCTCAAGCAATGAGTCAGCTTTGTTGCCAAAAAGGTGAGGACCATCGAAAGGCATGTCTTTAAGGATTGCCTGCATTTCTCTCAAAAAGCCAGATAACATCAGTCAGGCGAGGCGGCGGAGTGCCACAGATGAAGCAATGGTCCTGCCCAGCAAGTCTGTCATGTCCAGCCCACCTCGGATGGAGAACCTTCCTGCGTCTGTGCCATCGGCAATGGCCTGATTCAGGATGGCTTGGGCCTCCTCCGAGACCAGAGGCAGCACTTGTGCAACCAAGTCCCACACAGTGTGGCTATATTGGCCCAAGAGGTACGCAGTGTTCACCGACTGCATTGCAAGTCCGGTGGAAGAGAAAATCCCTTACCAAAGGTATGCAGCTCTTGGATTCACTGTCCAGTAGAGTGGTAGGGAACGGGCAGGGATTCACTTTGGATGTAGTCTGCACCACCAGGTTCTCATGAGTGGGGTGCTGGGTGAGGACAGCTGGGTCCCTGGGAGAAGGGTGCTGGCGACGTGCAATCGTTCTGTCCACGGGAGAGCTCATGTAGGGCTTGGCCCAGGCCCCAAGCAGGACACCAGAGAGGGCTTCATTGAAGGTAGTAAGTGTTCGCCATGATGAAGCACCTAAGTCAGGACATTTGTTTTTAGTTCCATGGAAGACAACTGAAGGTCGAGGAACACAGCCGCCCTCTGCACCATCAAAGCAGAAGATGCTTCCTCCTTCGTAGCCACATTAGGAGGAACAGTGTCTGGTGAAGTATCCGAGTCATTGGAGTCAGCCAGCTCCTACCAGTTATCATCAAGTTAGACCAAAGGTTCTTTAAGGGAGGAGGGGGGGGGGGGGGGGGGTCAGGGTATCTCTAAGAATCCTCAGATCCACACCAGCAAAAATCCCCAGAGGGCCTGCCAAGGAAAGAAGGCATTGGTTCCAACTCGGACAGACGTTGGGGTCCAGTTGGTGTCTACATCGAATAACGCCAGTCCGGCTCTGTGTCAGAGTCGGGAATGATTATTGGTTTGGCAGCACAGAGAACACCACCACAGAACCTCAGCAAATGTTGTGGATTCGTGACCAGAGACAGCTCTGATCCGGGGACTGATTCAGAGGGTCCGGCAGCCTTTGAGGGCAAACCCTCGAGCAGAAGTCTAGTCGGTGCCATTCCCAGACCCATGGGGCTCAAAAATGCTCCAAAGGGGTCCACACACCCTGGCTCAGGATCCACGCATGGAGTGCAGGGCCTTGACTTTTGGAGTCGCTCCTGCACCTCATCTGATGACTTGAACCGGTGCGGTTAAGCCAAAGAGCCCTTTGACTTCTCAGACTTATGTCGGGGAGACCTACCCGACGACGACTTTGACCCAGACGACGACTGACGGGAAGAACTCAGAGCAAGCCCGGGAACTTTAACGTGACCAGGCGCGGTACAGAGTCTTTGATGTCCGTCCACCAGGAGCTTAGTCTCCAACTCCTGAATAGCCTTCGTGTTCATGGTGTAGCAGTTGAGGCTGTTCTTGGAGTCGTGGTCAGACTACAAACAAACCAGATGTGGGCCCATCACAGACATTTGGCTGTCACAGGCACCACAGTTATTAAACCCTACTGGCTTTTTAGGGGGCATATCTAGCACACTAGAAGCAGAACTGCTTAAAAAAAAAAAAAAGACGACCATCAGGTCTCGCTTTTGGGACCTTATAAGTATTTAGTTATGCAGCACAATATCGTTTGTGCAACATCAACTGTTGCATGGCTAAGCACTTATAAGGTCCCAAAGACGAGACCTATTGGCTATGCCAATGCTTGTTTGTACAGCAGAGTGGTCCAGCAGCAATCTGCTGCTGTTGGGCATTTAACATTTTTGTTTTGTTTTATTAAATGAGATATGGAGGTGGGTGACAGAAAGTGATGGGTAGGGTAGTGGAGAGAGCGGAGACGGGATTGGTATTCCCACAGTATACTGTTTTTGCTAGGATGCCAACTGTTGGTGTTTTGTGAGAGCAGATAGGATTTCCAGATGGTGCTCAGCGGGAGTGCTGGCTCCACATTTGTGGCTGCTGCCGACGCGAGCCAGGCAGATCTAAAGTAAGGTGCGCTGCCAGTATTATTAAAGTTAAAGCGGTGTTATAAGCGGCATCTCGTGAACCAAGCCACAAAGAACAAAAGCAAGGTGCATGGCGATAATAAAGTTAAAGCACAGCATTGCGTGCTGCCAAAAATTCTATTTTATTTAAATAAAGGTTGAGTTGGGCGCGCCGCACAAATGAGACCAAAAGCCCTGCCGTCATGTTAAAGATGAAGCACGGTGTGACGCGATGTTCAAATAAAACAGATTGGTTTAAAACAGGCACTCTTACTGAGCAGTACACACTAAGGAGGAAGCGTGTAGCTGTCGTCAGATACCGGTTGTTGCCATTGGGTTGAAATGGAGAAGATTTCCAGCTGGTGCTTATCGGGAGTTCTGGCTCCACGTTTGCGGCTGCTGCTATAAGGGGCATCTTCTGACGAGAGCTGTGCAGAACCAAAGAAAGGTGCATGGACGCACTTATTAAAGATTAAGTGCGGCATGGCGCGCTGCCAAAAATAAAACAGATGGTTTTAATCCAGGCACTCTCACTAAGCAGCGTATGCTAAGGAGGAAGTGTGTAGCAGTCGTCCTGCTGCTATAAGCGGCATCTCCTGACGCGAGCTGTGCAGAATCAAAGAAAGGCGTTGCCACTATTATTCAAGTTAATGCAGTGCTCTAAGTCGCATCCCTTGATGTGACACATGCAGAACAAAAAGGCGCACGGCTCCCATTATTAAAGTTGAAGCATGTCAAGGCCTACTGCTAAAAAAACAAGCATTGGCCGCGCAGCAGTAAAAGTAACGCCGCGCCGCCGTGAAAGCGAAAGTCATCGCGATCGCGATCACTCTGAAAGCGAAAGTGATCGCGATGACGCGCTAAAGCACACTAGGGATGCGCACGCAGCAGCTGGCGTGCTTGTGCACGTGACAGTAAGCTGGTGGCCGCTTTGGTAGCACTTTCAAAAGCAGCTTTTTAATGTCTCGGCCAGATCAGCGCATGCGCTGGATCAGGCGAGACCTAAACAGCAGCAAAAAGCATAAAAAGAGAGACAGAGGGCAGTACAGAAGCAGAGTAGTGACGCTCTACCACTAGACCACCAGGGGTGAGGCGCAGGTGGGAGCCTGCGGGTGGAGGAGGACCTCAAACTCCTGACCAGAGGGTCAGCAGCAGCAACGGGGGAAGCAGCTACCAGACAGAGCTGTACAGGGACGCGAGCAGTCCACTAATAAGGTCAATGTACCGCACCTTTGCCACGCAGCGGCCGGCAATAAGTAGTGTGCGGTAGAGGGCTGGACAGCTAGGAGGTGGGAAATGCAGGGAGGCGGGAAAGAGTCACTGGAGAGGGCCATGGCCGTGGGGAATCGCAGGGGCATGGGCCGCGAAGCAAAGAGCAAAAGAGAAAAGAAAAGTGCAAAAAGGGACAGAAAAAGAATCAGAAAAGGCAGCAGAATCAAAAAGGCAGAAAAACGCAGAAAGAGAGAGACCAAGGGCAACCCAGCTACTGAGCAGTGATGCTCCACTAGACCACCAGGGATGAGGCGTAGGTGGAAGCCTATAGGTGGAGGAGGGCCTCTAACCCCTGACCAGAGGGTCAGCAGCTGCAACAGAGGCAACAGCTAGCAGGCGGAGCTGTGCAGTGAAGGGAGCAGTCCACTAATAAGGCCAGTGTACTGTACCTTCACCACCCACCGGCTGCCATTAGGCAGTGTGCTGGCGGGGCTAGACAGCTGGGATACAGGAAACACGGGGAGCGGGAAAGAGTCACTGGAAGGGGGCGGGCAGCTGAGATCCCAGCGGCAAAGGTGGCGAAGCATAAGAGCCAAGGAGATAAGATAAGAAAAGTGCAAAAAGAGATAGAAAAGAATCAGAAAAGGCAGAATCAAAAGGCAGCAAAAAGCAGAAACAAGCATTTGCAATGCAAGCTGTCTTGCCTTTTGGACCTTATATGTATTTAGCAATGCAGCACATTAGCCGTGGTGCTGAAACATCTGCTGTTCTTTAACATGGAGGGAAAGTAAGCACCAAACGGCGTGAAATGCCAGGTATGGGAACACATGGAGAGAAATATTGCCTTTCAGGGGGAAATGGTATAGTCCAAAGCTCTGTTTTTAATATAAAATTAGGGTCTGCGGTGGTCATATGACTGAAAAAACAAGATTTAAAAAAAAATATTATTGTCTATGGGTGCTTGTGGAAGACAATTTCTATGGATTTGAATCTAGAGAATGCTAAAGTTATTGTGGTATTTTACCGACCTCTTCTGCTGGTCGTTTTCCATCAAGAAGGTTATATAGAGGCAGTTGCGCGAAAAAAAAGAAAGCCCTAAGCAGAAAGCAATACAGGTATTTTGCTGACCTCTAATGGTCGTTTTCTATCAAGACAGTTAAATAGAGGCAGTTAAACAGAAAAAAGAAGTCCCTAAGCGGAAGCAGACAAGTCCTAGGGCTGATCTCCAGAGCCCACAAAGTACATACATATGTAAGTATATATTACAGTATATAGAAGGTCTCAAATGCTCGACCTAAAAAGCAGAAAGAGAGACAGAGGGCAGCCCAGCAACAGAGCAGTGACGCTCTACTACTGGACCACCAGGGTTGAGGCACAGGTGGGAGCCTACAGGTGGAGGAGGGCCTCAAACTCTTGCCCAGAAGGTCGGCAACAGCAACGGGGGCACCAGCTACCAGGCAGAGCTGTTCAGGGAAGGGAGCAGTCCACTAAAAAGGTCAGTGGACTGCAACTTCGCCGCGCAGAGGCCAGCATTAAGTAGTGTGTGGGAGAGGGCGGGACAGCTGGGAAGCGCAGGGAGCGAAATTGAGTCACTGGAGGAGGGCAAAGCCATGGGGGATCGCAAGGGTGGCGAAGCAAAGATCAAAGAAGACAAAAAAGTACAAAAAAGGACAGAAAAAGAATCAGAAAAAGCAACTGAATCAAAAAGGCAGAAAAAAGCTGAAAGAGAGAGGCCGAGGGCAGCCCAGCAACTGGCAGTGACGATCTACCACTAAACCACCAGGGATGAGGCGCAGGCGGGAGCCTGCGTGTGGAGGAGAGCCTCAAACTCCTGACCAGAGGGTGAGCAGCAGCAACGGGGGCAGCAGCTACCAGGTGGAGCTGTGCAGGAAAGGGAGCAGGCCATTAATAAGGTCAGTGGACTGTACCTTCACCGCGCACCGGCCGCCATTAAGCAGTGTGCGGGGGGGGGGCTGGACAGCAGGGAGACGGGAAACGCAGGGAGCGTGAATGAGCCACTGGAGGGAAACGGGGTAGCGGAGATCACAAGGCCAGGGAAGCAAAGGAGCCAAGGAGATGAGTAAAGTACAAAGTGGGACAGAAAAAGAATCAGAAAAGGCAGCAAAAAGCAGAAAGAGAGAGACAGAGGGCAACCCTGCAACAGACCAGTGACGCTCTACCACTAGACCACCAGGGATGCGGGGCAGGCAGGAGCCATTGGTTGGTGGAGGAGTGCCTAGAACTCCTGACCAGAGGGTCAGCAGCAGCAATGGGGGCAGTAACTACCGGGCCGAGCTGTGCAGGGAAGGGAGCAGTCAACTAAAAATGTCAGTGTACTGCACCTTCACCTTGCAGCGGCCGCCATGAAGAATGTTACGGGAGGGGGCTGGACAGCTGGGAGGCGGGATACGTGGGGAGCTGGAATGAGTCACTGGAGTGGGGTGGGTCGTGTGGGATCGCATCGGCAGGGGCAAGGGCAGCAAAGCTGTGGTGAATGAGCCACTTTTGTGGTCTGACACCCTATGATGACCCTCAACCACCACCATTTTGTATTGACTTAAGTGTGTTATGTTACCTTAGCCTTAATGTACGATGGGTTTGCATATGCCTGCTTTTCTTCTGCCTTTTAGTGGAATAGTCTTTCCAAGAATAGAAGGTATGGGATGTTGAGGTGCAGGCTTGTGGGTGGTGGTGCACACATGTGCTCAATGTTGTATACTGAGGGATTAAGTGTATAATGTTATTTGGGTTAGGTGAATTATGATTTTGACCTACTGCCTTTGACATGGTTTCATGTCATCCTTGCTTTTCTGTTTCCATCTTTCTTTGGGCCTTTGTGTGCATGGCTTAACTAACTTTGTGCCTGCACGTAGAAGAGGGCATGTTCTGCACTGCCTCCTGTTTTTCACACTTTACTGACTAGAGAGAACGGGTTCTTATCAGAGGAATGTACATGGTCTGTCTTGTAGTCATAGCAAGGGCCTGATCAACCGTTGCTGTGACCTTGGAGAAGGCTGGTACGGGCTCTCATGTGAACTAGGGGGCGGGGCTTGCTAGAAGCTTTGCTGTGTTTGAATGTGTATTAAAAAGGGGAGCCTACACTGGCCTGGTGGAAGTTCATCCGTGGAGCAGACGTGTTGTCACGGAAAAAGTGATGTCCCCTCTGAGCTTTCGCCTGGTTCAAGCAATGGACTCCCCTTGAGCAAAGTGGGGTGAAATGATGGAGCATTAGGTGAGGTGTCTCTGCTACTAACTGTCTCTTGATTCTTTACTGATTCTCTCCTTTCCTTCGTATTTTCTGATTCTTATATCCATACATATATATTTCTACATATATATTTGCCTTGATTGTGTTTCAATCATACTATTGATATGTTAGAGTCTGCTATGATAGGCGCATTTGGCTTACTGTGTGGTGCTATTTACTAATAAATACATCCCAGATATACCAATTTGTCTTTTCCTTGTAGCAGGTGGTGTGGACTCTTCTTGGCCAAGTATTCTGTTGTAGAAGGATGGGTGAATTCCCTTCTAGCAGGTAATTGTGGTATAGGAAGTGGTTTTAATTCTGGCAAGATATGCGCAAAGTAAGTTTGTATATTGTTTTCTTGCCTTGCCTTTGGGGGAGTGTTGAAAGTTTGCCCACCTTAGGAAATGCTGTGTATATGTTATATTCCATAAGTTTGGAACTGATATTCTCTCCCTGGGAAAGTGACGGTACATTCCTTGGTCCAGGGGAGATCTAAAGTTTGTCATTACAAAAGCAAAGAGCAAAGGAGAAAGAAAAGTGCAAAAAGGGACAGAACAAGAATCAGAAAAGGCAGCAGAATCAAAAAGGCCGTAAAAAGCAGAAAGAGAGAAACAGAGGGCAGCCCAGCAACAGAGCAGTGGTGCTCTACCACTAGACCACCATGGATGAGACGAAGGCAGGATCCTCCAGGTGGAGGATGGCCTCGAACTCCTGACCAGAGGGTCAGTAGCAGCAACTGGGGCAGCAGGTACCAGGTAGAGCTGTGCAGGGAAGGAAGCAGTCCACTAATAAAGTTAGTGGACTGCACCTTCACCATGCAGCGGGCGCTAGTAAGTAGTTTGCATGTGGCTGGACAGCTTTAGGGATGGGAAATGTGGGGAGCTGGAAAGAGTCACTGGAGGGGGCAAGCTGCGGGCATTGCAGGGGCAAGGCCGGCGAAGCAAAGAGCAAAGGAGAAAAAAAAAGTACAAAAGTGCAAAAAGGAACAGAAAAAGAATCCGAAAAGGCAGCAGAATCAAAAACAGCAGCAAAAAAACATAAAAATAGAGACAGAGGGCAGTACAGAAGCAGAGCAGTGACGCTCTACCACTAGACCACCAGGAGTGAGGCGCAGGTGGGAGCCTGCGGGTGGAGGAGGGCCTTGAACTCCTGACGAGAGAGTCAGCACAGCAACGGGGCCAGCAGCTACCAGGCAGAGCTGTGCAGGGAAGGGAGCAGTCCACTAACAAACCGCTTGTGCCGCTGTTGCGTCACTTTTAATGTGGGAAAAAGTGACATACAGGTGGCGCAAGGGCTTGTAAATAAGCCCCTAGGAGTGGGAAAGTCTTAGCAGTGAAAGTCTGCATTTTGCTTGAAGCAAAGCTGGTCCCCTAGCATTTACAAATTCACAAAGTGCTCAGCTGCACAATGAATACAGGTGCTTTTGAGCACATTGGGCTGGCAGGTAGTTGCAAAGTCTATAGGGCTGGGAAAGTGACTCTGTGGGCTAGTTAAGATTTCCCCACAAGAGCCAATAAAGAGGCTCTCTGAGCACAGCCAAAGAACAATGAGGGGCAGCTGAGGTTTAGTGAGGGCTGAGCTAGGAATGTGCGGGCCAACTAAGTATTTTTCAGGGTTAGGGAAGGATTTCTCACTCCAGCCAAATGTACATTTGTCCATCTTAAGACAAGCAGAGGGTACAAAATGATTGATTGAGCACGCTGAGGGGGGTCTACAGGAAGTCGAAAGGCAAGTATAAGACGTAAGAGAGAATGTGCCAGGTAAATTAGTAGATCTGAATTCTAATAGGGTGAGACTAATGGTGAGACCAGGGTTATTGAAAGCTACTCCCAGCTTAGCATTTTTAATGGTTGACTGTTGGTCCCTGGGGATTGTTCAATGGTTGATTCAGGGGACTCAGTAGTGGCACATGATGGGTGACGACTAACTAGTGGTTTTTGATATCTTAAAGTTGCCTGAGGATTTATGAGGGCTAGATAGGGGTTTGGGAGAACTAGGTGACGTTTTGAAAGGCCATCTAGGAGCCCCTGAGAGGCATGCGACCTGTGATGGAAAGTTGTGGACTGTCTTAACAACCAGCTGAAGGCTAGTGAGTGCAGGCTGAAGGACTGAAAGTGAGTAGTAGGCACATTCTAAGGGGCTGAATGGCCTGCAGTCTGTGTGGAATGTCAGAGGAGCTTTGGAGGAAGGCAGAGGCACCAGCAGGAGGCTTCTGATCATACACTGAGGAGACTTCATCCTATAGCGCCCTTCAGTGTACGCTCTTGAGTCAGGCGAACTTCAGAGCAGACCCCTCTGCCTTCAGAGCAGACCCCTCTCTCTGACATACAGTTTCAGAGAGAGAAGACCCCATGGAGAAAATCTCACCCTCAAAACTCGCATGAATACATTGCTGTGGCCAGGAACCCCTCACAGTAGGTCCTGCCCCAAAGAGTGGCTTTCTTCTAGATGAGCTAAACCTATTCTGTTTGAAGGTCCTCTGCTAGTACTGTTGTCCATGCTGTATCTCATTGTGGTGTAGCGTAGGGTATGGCAGTGTGACTCGTGGCTTGCCTCCCTCTCTTGTTGTCCCGAGTCACACCGCGTGATTCATGTTGTTTGAAATTAAAGTTGTAATTGTTTGGCCTGTGTGAAACAAAGCTCTTCTACTCACCTTTCTGGAATCTCATTGCACTCTTTAGTGGGTATAACATATTTGCATTGCTGTTACCTCTGCTGTTAATCTTCTGTGTTAGAGGGAATGCTTGCATTGCTGCTGCCCATACGCTACCTGTTCTGTGTGTGATATGGAAGCTTGCACTGCTCCTTCTTATGCTATACATTAGCAATGTGTGAGAGGGAATCTTGCAGTGCAGTTGCTGCTTTGTCTGTACATTTTTAGTCAGGCAGATGTGGGTTAATATGTAACTGAATATCTGGTTTGTTGAGTTACTTTTGATTTTAACTCGCATACCCATACCCTTAAACATGCCATGCCAGCACTAATTAATGCCCACCACTAAATAGATCAGCAGGTTATGTCACCTGCGTGGGCCAGGGCAAGATTACTTTCAACACTCAGGTTTTGTTTGCATACAGAGTTTTCACTGAATTAACCTCCTTACCCCGACGTATCCTCTCCGGAGCATTACCAGGGCGCAGTATATTCAGAGGCAGGTGCCACCAGCCTTGGTTTGACATTCCACATAGGCCTTCTGGTGCAAAGAAGTGTCCAACAGAAGAGTGTTTTGAGTAATGCCACGTACACCACGCTGCACATACCAATGAACTCTGTATATGCGATGGCACGGCTTGCAGAGGCCTATTTCGGGGCACAATCCCTACCCAGCACAAGACAATCCAACGAACAAGTCAATGCCGGTGGGCTTTTGTGCACACTTCTCAGTGTGCTATAATCCATTTATGCCTTCTTGTTCACTAAGTGAATGCGACAAGTAACTTTGCAGGAAAAAATAACACAATTTACTTGTCTTGCATGTCATGATTTTGTTGCACAAAATTCTGTTTGGTGTGCTCCTTTGTCTCCATTTGCCCTTTCGGTTTTGTAACTGTGGCACATGTAAGCTTAGCGTTGTTTCCCAGTTCTAAACAGTAGAAATAGCTTGGCGCTCCCCCAAGTCAACACCAGCAGTACGATTTGGAAGTCTCACTCTCTGCCCTCGATCATGTATTCAAAAAGCAGACCACAGCAATTTCCTGGTTTTGTGGTCTCTTGTTAGCTCTGTAAAACATTGGTCAATCTGTTTAGAAATCTTTTTTCTCATAAAATTTGTACGTCAATGGGCATCACTGTACACCTAAAGTATAACAGAACTCCAGACAGAAGAAATACAGGCACAAGACGAGATGCAAAAGGTGTTCAATAAAACTCGAATCCACAAGAGGCCTCAGGCTCTTCGGTAATTGCAGAACACTTATCCTCTGACGTTCAGATTGTCAGTGCAGTTGATAAGGTCAGAATTGCAAAACTTTGCTCCGTAACGTGCAGCTTACAATGTATCAACAGGCGAGGAAAATGTGGGCTAAGAATGACGCAAGTCAAGATGATCACGAGTTAAATGCAAGCAACCACATTAAATCACTTCAGCAGATGGAAACTGAAGGAAAACAAAAACAAGTGGCCGCGTAAGTGATCGCGAGCGCGATCAAACATCAAAGCGGCCGTGCGGCCCCGAAACTGATCGCGATCAAACATCAAAGCGGCCGTGAAAGTGAAAGTAATTGGGGTCAAGCAGGCGCCCGTGCACATGCACTGTACCTCTAGGCTGGCCTGGTAGCACTTTTTGGAGCCCTCTCAAAAAGTCTCGCCAGACCAGCGCATGCGCTGGGTCAGGCAAGACCTAAAAAGGGGCAAAGAAATGACCTGGGTAGCTCATCCAGATCCACGCTGTTGGGGTGGAAAGAAAGGAACTTATATCAGCATGCTGGGGTAACACCTATATAAGCACCTCAAACGCCACATCTGGTGCGGACAAACGCAGAGCCATTAGACTCAACATAACTCGTGCAAGGTTACAGCTCAAGATTTTCCGAATCCAGTCGGACGCCTGAGGGATATTGTAAGGTGAGGAATCTGCAGCTAGAAGTCTATCAGATAAGTTAAATTAAATCAACAAATAAAAACCTTCAAGTGCCTGATAAGAACAAACAAGTATTTGAGTGAGCACAAAAAAAGTGAATGACATGAGAATAATCAAAAAGCAAATTTACAAATAGGCAAATGGAAAAGAAAAAATAGGCACATACTTACCGCAGAGGCATGTGGTTACTTAAGAACATTTCTGCCACAGTTATCAAATCAGCTGTGCTCTCATGGACTGGGTCAATGAGGAGAACCTATAATAAATCAATAGATACCTTTTTAAAATGGCGTACTTGTATCCTCATGTCACTTGCAGTTGATTCTGGTAACTCGCAGTCAATCTTTAAATGGTCAATGTAATGCTTCTTATGTCAAAATGGCTATTCTGTTTCAGACTGGCATAGCAAGACAATCCTCATGTTGGAATGAGATCTTCTACACACCCTAATGATCTATATTTTTTTTTAAACCAGATTTTATTGGCATTTAAAATTCGTCACAGTACATACAAACCCATCTGTATGGCACATACATATAACTTGGCGTATTGCTGGAACATTATGCTCAAACTTCCAACTAGCTTCCCGTTCCCTCCACCACCCTCCCTCCAGAGTTGCTTTCGCGTGTTGTTCTCCCTTCTCAAATGTTTGATGGCTAGTACCTCCCTGCAGTAGGACCTGTGGATCGTGTGTGTCACGTGCCTTTATGTCTGTGGGAGAATGGGGGGGGGGGGGGGGGGGGGGGGGAGGCCCCGTCTCTTCTCTATCGGTCCTGTTCTTCCTCTGCTGTCTGGTTTCGTGGTGGAGAGCCTTCCGATGTTGGCTGCTCCTGTTCGGGTGCCGTCAGTTCGTCCACTAATTGTCCCCATGCTCTGGCTCCATCTATGGTGCCTATGCCTCGTTCTGCCTCTGCCAACAGTAGCCTTCCTTCTGCACTTGCCCATTTTTCTAGTTCATGCTTCCATGTTCCAACTCTTGGCCCCTTGCTGATTTCCAGTTTCTAGTGATCTCCCGTTTGGCTAATGCCAGGGCCAGGTCCTGGAATTTCGCTGTTGTTTTGGTCTTGGCTGTATGTGGGAACCAGTCCAGGCTACAGTGCCTCTAGGTGCGCAGGATTTCTTTGTCTACTATTGTTCCTAATATATGAAGAACCTCCCCCCAGAATGGGGTCAACTTGGGGCAGTTCCAGAATACGTGTAGTATGTGTGCCTCTCTAAATCCACACCTGTGGCAGGCCACCTCCTCAACATGGAAATGCTTACTGATGCGTGCCGGAGTCAGGTAGGCCCTTCGTAGGACATAGTTAATTAGTTTAAACCTTGCATTTCTGGTTGCTTTTAATGTTCTCTCGACTATACTCTCCCTGGCTTCCTCTTTGGCAGTGCACCGGAATCAGGGGCTGCATTGTACAGATCTGTTAGTCTAGGAGCCAATTCTTCAGTATATGTCCCATAAAACTCCACCGTTAACCCATTGGTCCAGGGGTTTTGTTACGTGCCATGTGTTTTATGGCTCCACGAACCTCCTGCTCTGCGATGTCCTACCCTAGCTCGTCTGTCTTTTCTAGTTCTAGTCTAGGCAATTGTGCCTCCTCTAGATATTCCTGAGCCGCAGATCGGTCTCACCCTGCAGGGCTGCCATATAGTCCCGCATAGTATTGCGCAAAGATGGTATTAATTGCCTCTTGATTAAAGCATCTAGTGCCTCCTTGGTCCTCTAATTCCACTATTGTCGAGTATCTGTTGTTGGGGTTAGCCAGCCATGCTAGCAGGGATCCTGACTTGTCTCTCTCCGCGTGCGTCCTGCTCAGGTATTGTTTACAATCGAAACTTCTCAGGTGCTCTGTTTACCTTGCTACTGCCTTCCTAGCGTCATGCACTTCTGTCTGAATATCTGGTTTCCTTAGGCTCTGAGGGTTCGCTCCGCCTCTTCTATCTCCAAGAGAAGCATTTGTCTAATCCCCTTGCATTCCGCTATGCAGTAACCTCGCAGAACTGCCTTAAAGGCGTCCCACTCCGTCACTGGGAAGGAAGCTGTCCCTGCTTTGTCCTCAAAGTATTGTGTAATTTTCGTCCGGATCCCTTCACTGAAAACCTGGTCATTGAGTGTCTCCGGGCGCAGCTTCCATGTTGGGATCACAGGTCGGGTCTGCACCCATGTAAGCCTTAGCAAAACTGGATTATGGTCCGATATCGTTCGGGCCAGGTACTCGGTCGAGGACACCGCACTCCCGCCGTGCACAGGAAGGTGTTGAGTCGAACGAGGAGTTCGTGCATGAGCGAGAAATAAGAATACTCTCCATAGTGTGGGTGGAGTCTCCTCCAAGAGTCCAGGAGTCCCCAGTGGTTCGGCCAGGCCGCAAATGCTCACGCGGTGAGTGATGTCGCGGAATCACGCAATGGGGCATGGGACCTGTCCAATCCTACAACGGCCACACTATTAAAGTCTCCTCCTATGAGTGTAGGGCCAGTCATGTATGGGGCTAACTTACGGGACAACCGCTGTACGAATGCAGGTTGGTCTGTGTTTGGGGCGTATACACTTATTATGTTTAGGTCCTGTCCTTCTAGTCGCCCTCTTACCACCACATACCTTCCCTCAGGGTCTACTAAGGAGTCCATCACCTGGAAAGAGACCCGAGCCTGTATTCAGATCCTTGTCCCCTGAGCTTAAGCCGAATACGTGAAGTATGTCTGACCTCTCCATCATCTCTGCAGCGCCCTCCCCTCCTTCTGCATTAGATGTGTTTCTTGTAGGAGTGCTATTTGCACACCCCTTCTTCCGAGATAAGATTGCACTTCATATCGTTTTGCCATCGACTGCATTCCCCAGATATTCCATGACATGCATTTATATGTGTGTGCCCCCTTCATCATTCCTACTCTGAAATAAAGTGCTCCCCATTTCCCCTTCAGGTCCCCCTGTTCTGGATGCAGGAGTTTCCCAGTCGTCCTGTCCGAACTCTAGAAAAGCGTGAAACTCAAGTTCCCCCAAACTACGTAACTGTAAACAACTTCCCCAACTCCCACTCCCCAGGACAAGTAGGTGTGTGCCTCCCATCCAAACCATGCAGTGTTTACTATCAGCAGTTCCTTCGCTGCGCTGCTCGGTCCTTTAGAGGGTGTGGCCCAGTGCTCGTCCAGTCTGGATCCTCCCTCCAGTTGTGATAAAGTAGAGGTTATCCCCCCTGTTGACCCCCTCTGGCGTCCCAGTTACCTCCCTCCTGATCCGTAGTTGTGTCCTGCCTCTCCACGTCTCATTCTCGATATGGTCTCAGATTAAATCATCTGCCGTTTGTGGGGTGATGTGCCGGAGTTCTACACTCAGAACTTCTGATACTGTGGACGAGCTTTCAGGGTCAGATTCTTGCAGCTGTGCTCCACTCCTTAGGTATGGTCATTCCCCTACCCTGCCACTGATCAACGCCACCTCCTTCGCCACATTCTGGCTCTCAATTGGTACTTTTTCCCTCGTGGGCATGGGTAGGTCTCCAATGTTGCGTCTGCCCCTGGATCTGCCACTGCGTATCTGTTGCCCTCTCTGATCTAGAGGGGGGATTTCTCCTCAGTTGCATTTCAACCAGTCCCAGGCCTCTAGCGGGGTCTGAAAGAATTTCATGCCATTCTCTGCAACCACTCCCAGCTTGGCTGGATAGAGAATTGAGTATTTGTACTGAGCTTTTGTTTCATGCCGTGGTACGCTCCTTTTTGCCTCTGGACCTCCCTAGAGAAATCTGGAAAAATTTGCACCACTGCATTGTTCACCAGCGATCTCCGTTGTGTCTGGCGCTTGTCAGAATATGGTCCTAGTCGCCATAGTGAAGGAGCCTTGGAACACCCGCTCTTGGTGGGGCCAGCCTCGCCGGCTCTCGGTGTGCTCTTTGAAAGGCAATGAAAGGAGAGAGTCCCTCCTGAGCCACCTCCTTACTTATCCATTGTTCGAGGTACACCACCATGTTGGCCCCTACCACATTCTCAGGGAGGCCCACTACCCTTCTATTATTCCGTCGTGATCGGTTTTCTTGGTCTTCAGGCGCACTTTGCTTTCCAATGCCGCTATCTTCTTTTCCAGGGCTGAGATGCCCAGGGACACTTCCGACAGCTGCAGCACGTTCGATGTCACTCGCTCAGTTAGTCGTTTGTGGTCATCTCTCAAAATGCCTAGGTCCACTCCTATCGAGTCTATTTTTGTCTCTAGTTGCTCACTGGAGCTTGTTATTGCTTGAAGGCTGTCATGTAGAGTTTGGGCCGGTGGGCAGGCCGTCTGTTTTTGGGGGGTTCTCTCCTCCCTCCATCGCTATCTCTAGCGGGGTTTCTTCAGAGCCCTTCTTCGCAATTTTTCCCATTTCTCGCTCCCCGTCCAAGCCTAGCCTGTGAGTGCGCTTTTCTTAGGGCCTATTCTGCTGAAGCCTGTTTTCCAAGGGCAGAAGGAGGGGGGGTTCTCCACTGTCCGTGCTGGGGATCTTCTATTGTCTGGAATCTCGTAACTCTACGTCTCATAGGGTTGCTACTCTCCTTCAGTGGAGCGTCGCATTCCTCAGCAGCTTATCTTGGCTTCCGGGCTTCTGCTCCATGTTCAGTGCACCTTCAGGGGTAGTTCAGCTTTTCTTGTGCGTGGTGCTCATGTGGAGCATTCCTCTCGCTGCCTGGTCTGTTTGCGGCGCTCAGCGCCTTGTCGTGCCCCCTGCTCGCTTGTCTGTGGGCCTTTACCATGCAGGGTTATGGTCTTCCCCTATTTGGCGCCTATGGGGGTTGTTCTACCCTGGGCGGCACTGCCCTCTGTTGTGTGTTCCTCTTCAGGGAGGGCTGAGTCCTTTATTTGTGGCAGGGACCCTTCCCGCGTTGCGTCGTGATCTTGACTCCGGTTCCTTGCTTTTAGGGGGGGGGGGGGGGGGGGGGGCTCAGCAATGCATGCCGGTTATCTCTGGGGTCTTTGTGGTACTCTACCGGCTTCTCAGATGGCCAGGCCAGGCTGTAGTTCGTTTTCCCCAACTTAGGCTACTTTTTCTGCTGCTGCTGGAGGGGCCCGAGTCCTCTAATTGTAGGGGAACTCCCACCGCGTTGCGCCGTGATCTTGACCCCCTGTTCCTTGTTTTTTGGGGAGGGGTCTGCAGTGCGTGTAAGCTAACTCCGGACCCCGGTGGTTTCGCGGCCCTCTATTAGCTTCTCCGCCAGTCAGGCTAGGTCAGGGTCCTTGCCTCTTCTGTTACTGGTCTGTTTTCTGCACGCTTTGGCAGGGGGAGCTCAGGCGCCTTTTGCTACCACTCCCAGGCCCCAGTCTTCTCTGACTCTTGCTCTCTGCAGGGGGTGTTGGGGGGGGAAAGGGGGTGGCACGCAGCAACTTCCTAGAAGCTCCCTCCGCTTTCGGGTGCCTTTGTGCTGCTCGCTCCTGCGGATAGGGAGGGGTGCGCAGGTACTCTTTACTGACATGCTCCCCAGGTTCCCGTCGCATCTCAACCAGCTCCGGTCCTCACCTCCGTCTTGTGCGCCCATTCCGCCGTCTGCACTGCTTCGCTGGAAGGCCGCCATCTTGGGTGAGGCAGACACCTCATCCTGTGCACAGACGCCGCCGCGCCTGTATTCACCCTCCTGGATCCGTCTGCAGTCTCCGCTTACGGCACCACGGAGGAGGATTTCACTGCTGGGCCCGGTTCCTCACGCGCTGCTCTCCGCTTTTTCTGTACCGCAGGGCGCCTTCCGCCGCCATTGCAGTCTGCCTTCTTGTCTCGGTAATTCTTGGCGTGCCAACTACTTGTCACTTCTCTCCGGGGTCCCGCGCAGCCTGCCGCCGTAGTGTTTGGTGGGCTCCGAGCCTTCTCGGCACAGCTGGTTTCCAGGGA
Organism: Triturus cristatus; assembly: GCF_964204655.1. Taxonomy (NCBI): domain Eukaryota; kingdom Metazoa; phylum Chordata; class Amphibia; order Caudata; family Salamandridae; genus Triturus; species Triturus cristatus. The sequence continues at coordinate 848,703,342 of NC_140594.1, read as the reverse complement.
CAGTCCTAGGTACCAGGGGTTCTCTTCTCTAGATGCCGTTGGGCGCTGCCATTTTGAAGAGGCCGCACTGCCGATTTTGATCGCACTTCCTCACGTGCCCGTTTCACTGGCTCGCTACAACTTTTCACCACCGCAGTGTGCCCCGCACTTCAGTGGAGTCTGATATGTTTGTTGGGTCCGGGTCGGTCCGCAGTGGGGGTCAGGATGGATTGTGATGGCGATTGGCTGGACGGAGCTCCAGAGTTTCACTGCTTACTCCATCTCCACCAGGCCACACCCCCCCTACACACCCTACTGATCGATGTAGGAATATTTAAAATCAGAGTAGTAAATCTTCAAAGTAAGCACTTATGTCCACATGAAGGAATGTTCAAAACAAAAGAAGGAGTAATTCCAAGTTAATGCATTGAACGAAGCAAAGGAGTAACACTTAGTTTTTAAAAGAACCCTCACTCACCAACCTATGCTTCATCATAGGGTCCCCACCCGAGCAGCCGAATGCCTCTCGGTTGTGCTACAACGCCCGATTACAACGGAGCGGGTATTTTTTGTGGTGCAGGGTGAGTGATCAGTGACAAGTTAATATAAAATTGCCTTTACTAGTCCACAAAATTTCTATGCATTCCGACGCTCGGAATGGGGAGGTGGGGAGAGTTTGACCCTATGATGAAACATGTCACCAACTAGGTTGGTGAGTGAGGGATCTTTTAAAAACTAAGTGTTACTCCTTTGCTTTGTTCAATGCAGTAACTTGGAAATACTCCTTTTGTTGTTAAGATTTATACTTTAAGGGGACCTGGAGTGGTTCTGTTAATACCCTCTTTCTCTTTGTGCTCAAATAGAACATGAATGAATGTTCAACTCAAAAACATTACAAGTCACATTACTGCCTCTCATTTAGGTTTCAAATGTTTTTTGGAAGGGTCTCATGTCAGAAAGCTACTTTACATAAAATAGAGCATCAACAGTGTCAAAACAGTGATTCCTGCTGGAAAGTTTCCAGTGTTATTCAAATACCAGTCTTTTGTTAGACTTGCACATCCATTTGAGTCATAACACTTGTCAAGCACCTGCGAGGCACTTAAGTCTAAGCCAGGTTTCTCTCTAATAAGATTTCAGAGCCAGTAAGAGACAGCTGTAAGAAAGGCACTTGCGTACCATTGCTTTACAGTCCCATTCGACACAATGTGATCTTTTGTGTTTATAAAGACAAGTTTGCTTTTGAGTTGTTTGTGATATAATTCACCACACCATGTTCACAAGAATAATTAAGGCTCCCTGTTTTCCATTTTTACTGATCTTTACAGATAAATACATACAGAAAACCATTTATTTTCTTGTCTGTATTTATTTCTAAATGTGGATAAAAATGGAGTTGAGTGGTTCTAAATACACTCTGCCATCACTGCCAGGCCAATAACTGTGTGGATTGATAGGTGATTTGCCCCCATTTAGTATCTGAGGCGGGGATCGGCTGCGCTGTCAGGCAGCGGCGAGCGGGCCCCCTGTTCCCCTGCATCTCTCTTGCTCTGGACCTGAGTGGGGGCCCCCCCTTTCCCAGTTTTGTGGAGGCGAAATTCGTTGGGGGCCTGGACAGTGACCAGTGTTGTTGGTGGGGCCTGGCCTGCGAATTCTACCATCTTGCCGGGTGGTGGAGAGCGCTCCCCGCACACAGGCCTCAGACGGATTGATACCCTATCAGCTGGGCCTCTGGGTGCGTTCGTGCCCCCGCCCACCCCCGTTTCCACGCAGCGAGTTGCGGACCTCAGACGTTGAGGAGGTTGGTCCGCACACGATCCCTCAACCTTGGGCCCAGCCCTTAGGGAAGTGCGTTCTCGGCCATCACACCGGGTGGCGGTGGAGAGCTTAGTTGCGGGTGTCCTCCGGTTATTTGTCGGTGGGGGCCTCCTGTGTCGGTTGGCCCCTCGCTGTCTGGAGGCCCCACCTGCTGAGGGGTGACACCGGAGATACCGGGGACTGCTCGGGGCACAGGTTTGGGCTCCTGGGGCTCTGCTGGCTTCCCAGGACCTCCCCCCCCGGACCTGCGGTCGGCACTGCTGGTGCCACGTCCCAACAGTGGACAGTGTCCTCCAATTATTCGCACCGGGTGCAGCCTCTGATTTGCTCACGGACACTCCATGCCTCCGCGGGTCCATGGCCCACACGCCAACCTCCCATCCCCCTTCCCCGCCGCCGCAGCGGCACTGAGATCTACCCCCGGTCATGGGGAGGGACAGGGGCCCCAAGTCTACACCGGCTCCCACGCAAACCAAAATGGACCAGTTTACCACCTCCGAGCCAGAGCCTCCTGGGAGAGAGATCTTGACACCATCCTCCAGGCTATCAGTGCCTCACAGGCGTTCGTTGAGGGGAAGATTGGGGAAATCAAGATAGACGTGTCCCTCCTCAGGTAGGACCTTCGCAACACCACTGCGCAGCTGACGGAAGCCGAATCCCGCATATCCACAGCTGAGGATGACATCTCACAGCTCAAGGAACAAGTGACCCACCTTCGCACTCACACCAGGGAGCTCCACAGGCGTGCCGAGGACGCGGAAAATCGTGCAAGTCGCAACAACCTCCGCCTGGTGGGGTTTCCCGAAGGGGTGAAGGCAGGCCAGGCGGTCACCTTCGTCGAAGAATGGTTTAAGTCCTGGATGCCTGGAGATGCTCTGATGGCGTGGTTTGTTGTAGAGCGAGCCCACAGGTCCCTGGCGCCCAAGCCTCCTCCCGGTGCCACACCCCGCCCCATCATTCTAAAAGTGCTCAACTTCAAGAACCGTGATGCCATCCTGCGGGCGGCCCGGGTGGCTGGTCCCCTCAAGTTCCAAAATCAGATTCAGATTCAGATGTACGTCCGCCACCGGAGAGGGGCGCTTCATCGGGGGGTCATCTGACTTTTGGGAGACTCTTATGTTCATTCACATTGTTTAATGCCGATGCACTGATAATCCGTTCTTCTGGAGGGGTCCTCCTCGCAACCAATCCGAGCGTTTTAGTTTGGTCTAGTTAAACGGCGGGTCGACAGATGCTTCCGTTTTCGAAGTGTAGGGTGGGGTGGGGGGAAGGGTGGGTGGATAGGGATTGATTTTTTCCCTCAGTTATTTTGTTTTGTTGTTTCAGCTTACACGGATTGGCGATTGCTTCTTCCTCAAGGGCTGTACTAGCTCTTAGCGCACGCGACCCTCCATATATATATTGGCTTCCACACGTACTCACACAACCCCATGGGATGGCATGGCTTAGACCCAGACATCGCCCACCATGACTGACGACACCGTGATCAGAGCTTCTCTCCATGTCCTGTCATGGAATGTGAACGGTCTTCTGGACAGGCTGAAGCATACTGCAGTCCTGCGCTACGTTCAACGCCTCCACATTGACATCCTCCTCACCCAAGAAACATCTCCTGGGCAACTGCTGCCCTTTTCTTGCCCGTAATGGGCATGACAGTGTGGCACTCCAGCTTCTCCAGAGGCTCCCGAGGGGTGGCCATCCTCATGAGACGCAACCTGCCCTTTGTGCTGTCCCAGGTGACCCATGACCCTCAGGGTACATATGTGGCGGTTTGTGGTTCCATGGCTAGCTCCCCTCTCAACCTCATGTCCACACATTCTCCCCCCTCAATGCTTACTTCCACACTGGTACAGACCTCTTCTCTCCTGACCACTCACCCTTTGGGTACCACGGTCATGGGCGGCGACTTCAATGCAGTTTCCCTCCCGGCCTTAGACACAACGGGCCCTCCTTCCGTTGCCCGTATTGCTCAAGCAAAACAGTGGAGGACCTGGTCTGAGTCGTTGGGCCTCTGTGATGTGTGGCGCACGTGGAAACCACGCACCATCCACTTTACTCATACCTCCGCAGCCCATTGCACACAGGCACGCACAGACGCGATCTTTCTACCCGCCACTGACTGCTCGACAATCGTGGATACTCGTATCCTACCTAGGGGAATTTCAGACCACTCCCCAGTGCTCCTCAGTACAGGCACTCCCACTTCTTCAGCCCGCCAAACGTGGAGGATGAACGCTTGGCTCCTCCAAGACAAAGTATTTAAGAAGGTGGTAGGGAAGGCGCTTGAGCAATATTTTCTTAACAAGGGATCCCTATCCTCCCCGGGCACCCTGTGGGAGGCTGGGAAGGCAACCATACAGGGCATCGCGAAGGGGCAACTTAAGAAACTGAGACAAGAGCAGCAACGGGAAATTACCCTGAGGGAAGCACAGGCGCTTCGCTTGGAACAATCCCTCACCCTGTCTGAGGACGCCGCCCAAAGCCGACAGCTAGCCCATCTCTGGACCGAGATTAAGCAGTTCTCTAGATGTGGGTAAGCTCCTCTGGAGGTCTTCGGTGGCAACAATCTACAGCTGGAGAGACAAAAATGGCATGATTTTGCACAGGTTAGCTACTTTTCCCAGGGCGAATCCTATAATTCCAGAAGTGGTAGACGATCAAGGTTTGGTGCACAGTGCCCCTTCAGCGATGGCACGCATGATCGCCAGCTACTACCGGCGTTTGTATGCCACACAAACCCCCGACCTATCGCTTTGCGTTCTCCTCGAAAGGGGAGACGTAGGTCTCCCCGGCTGGAGACAGCCACCCAGAGGGACCTAGACCGCCCCATCTCTAGAAAAGAAATTGAAGATGCAATTTCTTTCACATCATCAGGTAAGACTCCTGGACCGGACGGCCTTCCCCAAGAATACTATGCATCCTATCGTGACATCCTTGTGCCGCATCTGGCCGGCCTTTTTCAGGAAGCCCTTGACAAGGGCTCCTTTCCGTCCGAAAAGGATATGGTCACTATTGTGGTCCTCCCGAAATCCCAGCCTCCCTCCCGTCACTGTGCGGACTACCGTCCCATATCCCTCCTTAATACAGAGGTCAAACTGTATGCCACCATCCTGGCCCAACGACTGAAGCCGTACCTGCCCTTGTTAGTCCACCCAGATCAATGCGGCTTTATGCCCGAACGTGCGACCTGGCTCTGCCTCCGGAGGATACAACTGGCTGTGGCCCATCGACACTTACTCCTTATTTAGCTCTCCTCCTCATAGATTTCGAAAAAGCTTTCGACTCGGTGGATTGAGCGTATCTCAAAGACGTGTTGACAGATAGGATTCGGGCCCCAATTCCGGGCACGGCTCTGTGTACTCTATGCACAGCCGCGCGAGCGAGTGTTGGTGAACGGTGTGTTGTCCAAAGCCTTTCCCATTGCTAGGGGTACGCGACAGGGATGTCCCCTCTAGCCCTTGTTGTTTGCCCTGGCGATGGTGCCCCTGGTGCGGGCTGACGACCGCATTAATGTGATGGGAGTGGCCAAATATCTAAACGGACAAGACCGCGCTATACACGGACGAGGTCTTTCTCTTTCTGGCCGAACCCACTTCCTCGGGTCCGCACGGTCTCCGGTTGTTGCAGGCATTTGGGCAGTCGTCAGGTCTTCGACTGAACCCAGGGAAATCAGTATTGGTCCCACTACATCAGTCAAGGGACTGATATGATTGGCAGTCCAATATACCGCTTCAGCGCAACTCCTTTAAGTATTTGGGAATATGGATTACCCTGCTTCCAGAGCTGGGCTGGTCCCTCAATGTTGCCCCACTGGTAAAAAGGGCCAAAGAGGACCTTAAAAAATGGAAGACACTACCCCTGAACCCTCTGAGTCGGGTCGCTTTATTTAAAATGTTGATCCTTCCCAGGATCCTCTATGTCCTCCAAAACACCCCGTTTTGCTTCCCTAGGTCCCGGTTTAAGGAACTGGACAGCTTAGCTACCAAATTTTTATGGGGCGGTGGGAGGTCACATCTGGCTCTATCCACATGTCAGATCCCCTCCTTTGACAGAGGCATGGGAATGACGCATCTGTACCTATACTTTTTAGCCACACGTCTATTGGTGGTCCACGACTGGTTTAATGGGGGTTGGTCTGACCCAGCCTATCGGCTGGAATTGTGTGAGCTGGGTTTACCTAATGTCCAGGCCATGATGTATGGGGGACCAATCTCGTCCCAACTGGAAGAAGTGACGCGGTCCTTATTGCTGGCTTGGTGGGCATCGCTGCGCCACACCGGCTGGTCGGGTAAATTGACCCAATGCACACCCCTCTGGCATGGGGCTTAGCTCCGGGAAGTAAGTGGCCTGCGGGGGTTAAAAACCTGGGCAGTACACAACTTGGGGACATTTGGGTTTGAGGTCATATACTCTCCTTCCAGGACATGCGCACCCGTTATTCCCTACACCCCTCCCAATTTTATAAATATTTACAGTTACGACACGCCATCCACACGCACATCAGTGACGACACTCGGCTACCCGGAATACAGCCCCACTGAGGCCCAGACTCTGTTGGGGGATTTGGGCAAGGGGGGCATCTCCCGTATATACTGCACCCTAATCAACAAAACTCCCACCTCACTGGATAAATTGAGGTATCAATGGATAGAATGGGTGGTCGTCCTGGACAAGGTGGACTGGCGCGATGCACTCATGGTGCCCAAGACAATCACTGCCTCCGCCAAACTTAGGCTAATCCAATTATATTATTTATACGCCGCTTACCTCACTCTACTGCGCCTTCACCGAGCGGGTTTACGCCCGGACGTGTCCTGCACAAGGTGCGGCCAAGCTCCAGCAGATTTTTTTCATGTGGTCTGGTCCTGTCCTGGGCTGGCGGGATTTTGGGGTGCCATTAAGGAAGAGCTTACAGAGGTCCTGGGGTGGACAGTTCCTCATGAACCATGTCACTCCCTATTAGGGATAACGGATGGGCTAGATGGGTCCCGAAACGACAAGATCTTCTTTAACACAGCCATGGTTGTAGCTAAGCGCGACATAGCGGCGGCATGGATATGTCCCGATCCACCAAACCTGGGAAAGTGGCGTAAGGGAGGGGATTGGTGTGCTACACAAGAAAAGGTTCTATACATGGCACGAGGATGCCCTTAGAAATATCGGAGGGTGTGGGGTAAATGACTGGGCGCTGTGGAGGAAATTGAATGATTTGCTATATCTTTTTGTTGACATACATTCCCTGGGGTGTGGACTTGAGGGTTGCATTGATTTGGACGATGTAAATGATCATTCGCCATCCATGATTTTGCGGATTTGTTTATACGTTTAATTCAATAAAACTTGAGTATAAAAAAAAAACTTTACACTCTACGCATCAACCAGGTATTGAAGACTTCCACGAATGGTGTACTTCCACTGCCGGGGGAAACAATGTTTTTCGAAGAAAGACAAGAAAACAACAAGCATTTGCAATGCAATAGGCCTCGCATTTACGCGAGTTTGAGCTATTGACATTGCAAATGACAATGCCTTTTATTTTTGTTTTCGTTTTAAAAACATAAAATAAAAGGCAGTCATTTACAATGCCAATAGCTTAAACTCACGTAAATGCGAGACCTATTTGCATTGCAAATGCTTGTTTAAAAGGCAAGTAAGGCACCATTTTGTGGATGTACATCTGCGAGCGTGCTGCCTACAGATCCCCTTTCTGGTCTGGTACCGTCATGATACTTGGTGCATTCCTGAAGTCACCATTTACCAGCCAGGGTTCGGCCAGGTTTATAAACAGACAAGGTCAATCCAACAGGCAGGGACTATGCTTTACATTTATTATTTTATGTTCTATATAGCGAGAACTCGATCCAAGGGCTTCTGAGCGCTTTACATGAGCACCAAACTACTCACACGAGGTCAAATTCATATGTGTAGGCTCGGGGAGAATACGCGGTTTGCCCAGAATCACACAATGTGGAGCCGACGCAGGGTCTTGAACCGGTTTACTCCGTTCCAAACTTGAGCGCTTTGCATGAGTACTAGTTACGTTTCACACAGACACATTCATTTTTGGTAGGCACGAGGAGATTCGGTGATTTGCCCAGAATGACAGGATGTTGAGCGTGTCTCCCGAGACCCAACCCCAATTCCCCAGGTTTGAGGTCGACCCGCTCTAGCTGTTAGGCCACATCCTCTCCCCTTCGCAAGCTGTTATGTTTAGCAAAGTTATTGGGAGGTGTTTGCGGGTGTTAAGAGTCCAAACTTTGGATGGTAGAGTGGGCCTCTAAAAATGGATCTCTGTGCCTAAGACTGCAGTTTTAACTAGTCACTTCCAACTCAACCCCTGAGAGTTCCATACTTTATTTGCCGCTGTTGCTAGCAGTTGTCAAGATCACACAATGTATGTTTAAATTGCCGATTTCAAACCCTAGCCTGGTAATGTGTACCAGCACAATAACACAACAAGCTGAAGTATGTTTTCAGAGGTGCTGGAGGGTGCTTGCCGCAGAAGTGCTATGACCCGTGCACTCGTAAAATTGGCACAAAGAGGAAGGCAAGAGAATCAAGGGGCTGTCACCGCGCTGTTCATGTGAGACTTTTCGCGATAAATTAGGAAAGAATCTCGGTGTTTAACATCTCATAGACCTGTGGCTTTGACCCGCGCGTTTCCTTCTTTCTTCGGCACCGAAATTAAGACGTTAGCAGCACTCATGGAAGAAAGCACAGCGCCTAGACTCCAGACCGGGGTCTTTCGACCAGTTCAGAGACGCACAAATGGAATTATTTCCCGCACCAAGTGCTGCTCTCTGCGCCTCGCCAGCTGTGAAAAAATTAGAACGGGGTTTCGTTCCAGTGAAATCATTTACACACACATGCACACTTACTGCTAACACATCAACTAAACACGTTACCACTACACACACACAAAATTGCATTCACGTCACACTCCCAAAGGTGTAAATACGTACAATATATATACAAACACATCACACACATATACACACGCGCATATTAGCGCTGCTTTAAAGAAAGGCGCACATCCAGGCACTGCATGCAGAGCCAGGCGTGGCAGGTATTTGTAGGAATCTAGTTTCAGGTAGGTTCAGTCGCACTTATTGCCACAATGGCCGTTTGATACCTGTGCAAACAGGCTGTGTCTGGGCAGAGGCTGGTGGGAGGGAAGGGGTTGGGGCAGCTGGTCGGGAGGGGGATGAAAAGATGGGGGTGGAGGGCAGGTGAGTGGAGATATTTGAAATAGTACGCAGTAAGTCAAGGGGAGATGAGAAAGAGCACAGTGTGTAGGGGCATATAGATGCAAGGGGGAGTACAGAAAAAGTCGAACACATGGCGGTGAGGTGGGTGACAGACTTTGGAAAGCCGAGGATGTTCTCTTGTGCAGCGCTACGAAGATACTAGCGGGGTTTAAACGAGGGCTGGAGAGGGGCTGCAGGTCTGAGCCGGACTGCTTGGGTTCTTCCAGACCCATTTTATAACACTTTGGTAAATCTCTTCAGACTTCCATGCCCTTAACCAAGCACTCATTCGTCAGCATCATGCCTGTATATGGTCATTTAACTACGAGGTGACATGCTTTTTATAATGTGCAATTGGGCGCCCATTCTCCTATTATAATAGCATTATATTAACCGCTTGTGTATCTAGCAACACAAACTGCATTTCCGGCCATGCTTAAATAATGGGTAGTACACAACTCAGCATGTTACCAGTTTAGCACCAGCGGAAGTAACACAAGCACCTGAAGCCCCTGCGGTGTGTTAGTGTGCGCGCGCCCATGTATGGTGGGGGGCGGCCTTTCAGGCCAAAGCCTATGACTATCTCTGAGCTAAGGAAGCCTGAAGGGGCCGGCAGGGCTTTCGCATGGAGGCACAATCATTGAGTTATGCCAACACTCAGCAGCAGCTGCTTTTTCTGTACACATGTGCCTTGCAGTACAAATTGCTTTTTTTTGCTATATTCCACACAGTACCACAGCTCTATTTCCCCAAAAATGAATCCCCAGAAGTGCTCACTGTTAACAAATCTTGAATCAAGATCTCAAGTGTATATTCGGACAAGCAGCACCCCTGTCTGACCCTCGACTGACAGGCGCCCTGCTTTATAGCACTGACTTTACAACAAATTTCTGGATGTAATGTAACCAATGTTGCAGTCAGCACGGTGGCAGCGGAGCATAGCAGTCACCAAGAACTCCGGCTGTCAGTGGACAGGGGTCTGTCACGCAGCCATGAATGTGAGCAGCACGGGTCAGTCTCCAGCGGGGAGCAGTTGTGCAGAGTCGGAAAGAAAATTTCAGGGTCATGTTGATTACGCAGCGGAGAAATGGACACTATGGATAAAGTGACTAAGCCGGGTCACGTTGTACGTAAATCTACAGCCAGTGCACCGAAAGCTGCACAGCCTTGTTTTGAAACGTTCAGATTGGAAAAAGGCATTCTTTATCTTGTGTGAGTTTCAGGAAAATGCTGCTGCGAAAAGCTAAAGAAATAAACATTATGAAATAACGGCAGTGTTAAGAATAAAGCGCGCACCAGAGGAGCGGGGGCTAGGGAGCGCGGCAGCGAAGCGAACGCGCGCTGCTGCGTGTGCTGGCCACCGACGGGAATGGGCGGAGCTAAGGCGGGACATGCGCCCGCCTTTGCCCAATTGCGTGCTGGCTTTTTTTTTTTTTTTTTTTTAAAGCACGCAAAAGCAAATGGCAGCCGCGGAAAGCAAAACCACACACACGAGCGTGTGAGCAGCTTTCAGAACCCCATACAAAAGGGCTCTCGCTGCGCTACGCACTGCAACGCAGGCGCGAGCCCTAAAAAGTAGTGCTTCACTGGCAAACTCTGTAAAGTGGTGCTAATGTGTGTGGTTATGAAAAAAAAACCAATCTGGCCTCTTTGAGACCACTCTGTCTTGCTTTTAGTTTATTTTATTTTTCATATTATGAACCCTTCTTTTTCTCGCCTGTCCCGAGGCTTAATTTTGTAATAGAAAAATGTCAGAAAAGACAACATTTGCAGCCAAAGTGTTTTAAAAAAAAAATCAATTTCACAGGGGAACAAATAACCGAAACAAGAGGAAATAGGGTAAAGGACGTTGTTTGAAGTCATGGTTTTCAGCAAGTGAGGAGGAGCGAGACAAAGAGATGGAAGAAAAGGAAGAAAGAGGGGGGGGGGGGGGAGCAGCTGCCAGCGGCAGAGCAGGAGACGTGAACACTGTAAGGAAGTTGAAGATGTGTGGTGAGGGTAAGGGTGGTGGGTGTCATCATATTCAGAAGGGGGTCCCTACACCATGGTGAGGCAGATAAATCCAAGTGATCAGTTGGATTTATATCGAGTGGACCAAACACGAGCCGTGGAGCAAACCTAATGCCGTCAGCTAAGAACATAATCGTGTTAGCATCAAAAACATGAAGCGCGGGAGCTCAGATGGAAATATAACTCGAGGGTATGTGATTTGAGGGCTGGGAACCGGTCCAAGCTTTCCCGGATTCTGTGCCTCGGACTTGCACACTGGAGAGATGACTTGGCGAATGCTGGAAGGGCTCAAGAGGGGGCAGTAGGTCAAACACTCCGAGACCCCTCCACAGCCACGGCCTAAACCAGTAGTTCCCCCCCATGTTCATCGGCAACCCGGAGGACAAGGAGCTGCTGCTTCCGAGTGCCTGGACACATCCGGAATGAAAAAGGGAGGGGTGAAAGCAGAGCAGCTACACGCAAGCCAGGATTTAAAGGTGCAGGCACTTCTCAGAAGTGCTCAATGTCAATATTAATTAAAAGAACATTGCATGTGCCACAACAGACTGGCATTCGCGGCAACTGAATAATGGTTTTCCGGACTGGGAGGATATGAAATCACAGCAGAAGAGAGGCCAGAGAGGAGTTGAAATAAACAGAGCGGGCGTGAAATCACAGCGGGAGAGACGCCAGGGAGCTAGGGAGGGGGTGGAACAAACCGAGTGGGAGGTGTATGGGCGAGCGCAGACAGTGCAACACGAGCAGTCTGCACATGCACTCTACACATAAAAAAAAATCCCCAACACAAAGGGAAAAGCACTGGAGAGAAAGGATACCTGTAATAGGCTAATACTCCAGGGGAGGGAACTAAACAAGAGAAGGAGGGACAAGTATACGAGCAACAAGCTTTTAAGAATGACACACGGTTTAACAAATTAGAAACCAGGGGCGGAATGAAAGCCCATATACTGAACACAGCATGTCTCGAAGAGACAGCGCATATGCTGCCTAGACGAGACCTACAAAATGAGAAAGAGAATGCTGCATCCTAAGGACACACTTTTATTTTATTTTTTACTTGATTGCTAAGGGCACGTATTTCCAAACTTCCATGGCGGGATGCTAAACGTCTCCCAAAGATGAAATCCTTATGTCTAATGTGTGAGGTTAATTACTAAATAATCAGCATGGCAATACCTTTTCTCTAAGAAACTTGCCCTATGGAAATGAATAACATTGGAACCGCCTACAAATCTACGCCCCTCTACAAGCTGGGGGGGGGGGGATTCACATCACTTTCTGAATAACCCTGGGGCACATTCACACTTCCTTTTCTGATATTCTATCTAACCACATATTCCTCACCTTTAGAAAACACCCAGGTGGCAGACTGCACTCTGAAGATTAAAACAGCATTGCCCCTGCGAGTCAGCAGGCACAATGTGGCTTTGACTTCGCGCCACTCCAGAAGTGATGAAAGACCAAATTGAAGTACCACCCTGTGCACAGTGCTGAGGCAACTACAGGTCCAGTGTGGCATTTTATAAGCTGAATATAAGGGTTTTTAACAATTTCCAAAAGGAAGTCTCATCCAGCATATTTCTTTGTTGAAGAGGGAGTTGGTTCCCAATCAAAGCAATTTGCAACAAAAAGGAGGAGCTGCTCTTTCTTGGAAGCCCAGACCCACTAGTAACTGTGCATCACTCGAGCAAAAGGCCCTTGAAGGGCAATATATTTGTATCCTGGCATTAAGATATTTAGGTCCTGCTCCATGAAAAGCTCTGTAAGCAATTGTTCGGGCATTAAATGTGATTCTTTTGAACATTGGTAAACAGTGCAGCTGCTTCCAGAACCAAGACACAGAAGTACATTTTGTGAGTTTGTAGAAGTGGAGGACTGCAGTATTCTGTACCACTTGGTGCGGATGTATAAGATACTCCGGTACACCAAAGTAAAGATCGTTGGAATACTCTAACCTGGTGGGAATTAGCGCTTGGACCACTATTTTCTGAGCGTCCCATGGCAGAAAATACAGCAACTTTAACGTTTTTAAAATCTCGAAACAAGATTTCACCGCACAAGAAATCTGGGCTTTCCTGACTTTGTCTGCACCCTTGGATGTGGAGCCTGTACGAAAGTGGCTCTGTATATACTGTACCAAGGTAAGGTACAGGGTGCACAGAGTCCACAGTCCCCAGTGGTTTGGCAGAGGTTAAAGTTAGATATGACCTTACTCTCTAAAGTGGTAGCTTGGTCGAGCAGTAAGGCAGTATCAGAGGACAGTGTAAAGCATTTGTTGTACACACTCAGTAAGCAAATGGTCTCACACACTCAAGAACTGAACTCTAGGCCAATTGTTTTGTATATAAAAATATATTGTTATTTTATTTAGAACCACAAGTAGGTATCAAAATACTTTCTCAGAATGAGATGCTTTAGTTAAATACTTTCAATAAGCAACATACTTTTAATTGCAATAGATACAGTTGTTGCAATAGGCAACACAAGTTAAACACAATTATAACATTGACCTCAATGGGAATTTTAAAGTAAATGCAATATCAATTACTTTGCATAGGTTTTCCTTACTCAGGGCTGGATCCTGGATTCAGCCCTGGTGCATCTCCTGTAAACAGTTGAAAGAAATCGTTTTGGTTAAGCAGGCGATTAAGGAATATTTGTACGTTTCAAAAATCGACAAGAATTTCTTGCAAAAACCAGACAATGTTATCTTATGTAGGAAAGTTTGGTTATCGGAAAATCAGTTGTAATTGCTTTGTAGGGTCAGTGGTGGGCACAAAGATCCAGCACTGGGATCTCTCCTGATACGGGTGAGTAATTTCGTTTACCGGGTGATTTTTAGTGTATATTTTAAAGTTTCAAAACTCGACATTAGAAGAATTTCCAAGTGAAAACCAGTCAATGTTACCCTATGGAGAAAATGCAAGTTATCGGCTTTCAGGTAAGTACTCGACTGGCAGAGTTAAGGTTCTAGGGATAGACTCAGGGGTCTCCCAGGGTCAGGTAGGTACAGTTGTTACACCCTCAGCGGCACAGGGGCAGCCAGGTGCAGAGACAGAAGGCCCAATGTTAGCCTATGGCGGGCAGGGGGCCTTTGGTTGGTGGCTGCTTGCAGGAAGGCCACGCGGCTGTGGGAGCTGAGCTGGGGAAGTAGGACAGGACAGATGCTGCACTTCCAGGGGCACCCGGGCGGCTGGATGCAGGGTGCTTTTGAGCCGTCAGGCGCTCAATGTATTTCAATGGAAAAGCTGCAAGACGAACAAAGGCTGCAAGCTCGGGGACGAAGGTTCTTCAGGTGCGACCACCACTTCGAGAGGTAAGTTGGGAAGCTGTAGGTTAGGTAGGCACTCAGGAGTTGGGCACAGGGGGCCGCAGGGCGCCGGGGTGTCTTTTGGCATTGGGAAATCTTATCCTCTGCTGGTTGCGGTTGGGGGGGGGGGGGGGGGTCCCTGGTTGTGAGGCTGCAGGCGTCGTGAGGAGGGTCCTTGGGTGCTGGATTCTTGGTCACAGTTGCCGGGGGGGCGTCCTCGTGGTCTTTGTTCACTCAGGCACAGGCCGGGCTCGGCGGGTGCAGAGTGTGCTGGATTCGCGGTTCCTGACTTGGCACCAGGGGTTGTTGCTGTTTGAGCAAAACCACTGCTCGTGGAAGTCCCAGTCCTTAGATGAGCAAGGCAGTCAGGTCCTCCAGGGATTTCGAGGTTGCTGACCCCTGGAGAGGCCAGGGTTTAGCAGGAGCAGGTTCGAGGATCGACAGGCCTGTAGGGCTGGGGCCAAGTCAGTTGGTGTCGTCCTCTTGTTAGCAGCTGCACGGCAGGTCTTCTTTCTTCTTGTTCTTCTTCTGGTTTCAGAATCGGGATCTGAGGAAGGAAGGTTCAGGGTGCCCCTAAATACTAAATTTAGGGGCGTTACAGGTAGGGAAAGGTCAGGGACCAATGGCTCTCTTCCCTGGGGTGGGTACACCCCCTATCCTGCCACTCTCCAGTGGGAGGGGGGCAGGAGCCTAGTCCTGATTGGGTAGGGCTCCCCATCCTCAAGATGGCGAGAGCCCGGAGTTGTGCTTCACCTAGTCTCCCCCACCTGAGGGGTGGTGTTGGCAAAGGCTGGCACACCCCCTTTCCTCACTTGGGTTTTCCCGCCTATCTTCCCGCCAGAGTGGGGGTCAGAACCGGTGGGGGCCAGTTGCTGAGTACAGCAAGTGGCCTGGAGAAGCTCACAAAGGCGGCATGTCGTTAAAGCTTCCCCAGCCCATCCTGGGGGAGGAGGCCTAGCACCTCGCCCAGGATGTGTCCAGCAACATGTCTGCTGGGTGGCAGCCTATGCAGCCTCTCAGTCAGGACACGGGCTGTTGGTTGGTTTCAGGGGGCAACTCTAAGTTGCCCTCTGTCGTGCATTTTACAATAAATCCCACACTGGCATCAGTGTGGGTTTAATGTGCTGAGAAGTTTGATACCAAACTTCAGTCTTCAGTGGAGCCATCATGGTGCTGTGGAGTTAGTGTTGACGATCTCCCAGCACCATATACTCTTAAATGGCAGCACTGCACTTACAGTGCCCAGGAATGGACCTGGGTACTGTAGGGGTACAGGGCTCATGCACCTGTACCCACACCACTGGCATAGGGCACCCAGCTAGAGGGGTGACTGAGGTATGCCAGGGCAGTGTGTTTGTGGGTATGACACACAGGGATGTGTGCTATGTTGACTGTTTTGTTCTGCACCAAGACACTCAGCCTGCAAGGGCAGTGTGTGTCAGGGCACAGGGCCTCTAAGGGTGGCACAATAAGTGCTGCAGCCCTTAGGGGCCTTCTCTGGTCACAGGGCCCTGGGTACCATTTACAAGGGGCTGACATGTGGCCAGAGATGCCAATTGGGTTTAGGTTTCAACACAGCTTTAGGGAAGGAACACAGGCCCTGGGCACCTGATTGGCAGGAGCCCAGGGCACACTCAGTCAAAGTACATCAGCAATTCAGGAAAAAGTGGGGGCATACCATGCAAGAACGATGGCACTTTCTCACAGAGCCCAATCATATTCAGAGGTACCAGTGTACAAACCTCTAATTTGGGATATTTTCAGATGGAAAAAGAAACCACTTCATCAAACTGGATGATAGAGGGATGTGAGGAATCTGTGGTTAGAAATAGTATCCATCAGAAAGAGATTTACCAAGGGGAAGTAACTTGCTCTTCTGATGGATACTTCTAACCACAGATTCCTCACCTTTAGAATACATGCCTAGATACCAAAGCAGTACCTTCCAAGGTGTTGGGTCTGTGTAATGGCTCATTTACCAAAAGTCGTACAGGAATGAACGAACGAAAAGCACTTCCCATTGCGCCTTAAAGTCCAAGCGGAGTGCTTCGTAAACTTGTACACAGAGGCCCATGTCGCAGACTGACAGATGGCATGCTGAGTGCCTGTTCTTGACAAGGCAGTGGTAGCAGTCTTGGCCCTGGTGGAATGAGCCATCAGCCTTTCTGGAGGCTGCTTTTTGGCCATGCAAAGCAGATCTTAATGCAGAGGACTATCCACTTCGACAAAATCTTCTGCACTGCTTTGTCTTTCTGTGCCTCAGGGAATCAAACAAAGAGCTGGTTGTCTACCCGTTGGTCTTTGGTGCAAATTATGTACAAGATTAAAGCTCTTTTCAAGTCCAGTAAATTGAGTTTCTCCTCCTCTTTCCAGGGGTGAGGTGGGCAAAGAATATTGGAGGACTTGAAAAGTCAGTTGCAACTTTCGGAAAACAGGCTGCCCTTGTCCTGAATATCACTTTGTCTCGGGCAAATGTGGTGCAAGGCAGCTGCACAACGAGAGCCTGAGCTTACTCAAGCGACAAACCGAAGTCAAAGTGCCCAGAATCGCAGTCTTCAGAGTATGTTGTGGATTGCTGTGCATTGCTTCAAATGCTGTGCATGAGGGAAGCGATGATCAAATTAAGATCCCACTGTGGCATCAAAAAGAGCTTGCGAGGAAACAAATAAGTCAAACATTTTTATAAACCTCATCACAACAAGTGATTTGAATAAGGACGGTTGGTCCAATAGAAGTAAAAAGTCCAAAAGGATAAACAAATCCTGTTTAACAGTGCCCACTGAAAGTCCTTACTTAGCCAAGAGATGAAACAAACAAGATATCCAACAGTTTGGCTGTGCAGGTACCACAAAAGTCAACAAAATGTTCCAAGACAGACAGACTTTGTAGAGGAACGACCCAGGGTGACATACACAACTTCGGTAAGCAGATCAAAGTCAGTAAACTGCTGCCAATGAATCTCCATAACTGGCGGTGGAGATTGCACAGGTTTGGGTGCAAGACCCTGCCCTGTCCTGCAACAGGAGCTCCTCTTGTAGCAGTAGCCTGATAAGGCAGATGCTCATTTCCAAAAATTCGAGGTATCACACTCTCTTGGCCCAATCTGGAACTAAGAGGAGGACTTTGTTCCAGTCATTCCTGATCTTCTTCAGAACTCTGGTCAGGATAGGCAGAGGCGGAAAGCCATAGAGGAGTCCCATGCTCCAGTCAATCCAGAATGCATATCAGAGAGTGCGCCTTCATGGAAATTCCAACCACTATAGTTGACATTGCATATTCTCAGCGGTGACGGATATATCTAGCCACAATTACCGGAAGATACACACTGTCATCTCAGTGTGTAAGCCTTTCGTGTTCCGCAAGGTGCCAACGGCGGAGTTGGTCAGCCCTGGCATACAAAGATCCCGCCAGGGAAATGTCCAAACAATACACTCAGCTTGTGGCACAGGATCTAGGACCTCACCCAGCCCTGCTTATTTTAGTACCACATGGCAGTGGTATTGTCTGCGCGAACCTGAACCAGCCTCCCTTTGATGGACAGTAAAAAGGCTTTTAGCGCCAGGCGAATGCCCACAACTCCAACAGGGTAATGTGGAGACAGGTAGATAATAGAGTCTTCCCAACTCCATCTCTCCCAGATGAATGCCTCATCCCGGCAGCAACACAGCTGTCACCACTATCAACTCTGGGTGGGATAGGCATAGGGGTCTACCACTGGTCCAACTGCGGTCGAGCTGCTGTCACTGCAAATCTTTGCAGTCTCCTCCTATAAGGAAATGCCTCTTTTTGTAGTGTCACTCCTGAGTTTTTCTACTGATGCTGCTGGTCTTTCAACTCCGTACACGGAGGCCTGCTAACCAGACCTCATTGCCAGTGTCCTGAATCTAAAAGTGTAAGCCGCATTGGCTATATCCAATTGGAAATTGCTACCTTACCTGTAAGTGCCTAATAAATGGTACCCTGGTACCCACGGCATGTAAGCTAGAGGGGTACCCCAGGGATTGCAGCACTGATTGTGTCACCCTGGAGGGCCCCTAAATAAACCAAGTCGCCCAGTATGCCACTGCAGACTGGTAGAGCAGTCTGGCACTTCCACCCAACTTAAAAGCAATGGCAAAGCCACCACCTCCCCTGCACGTGAGTGTAAGTCACCCCTCTGGATGGCCTATCAAGCCCTAAAGGCAGGGTGCAACATATGCGACAGTAAAACATGCAAAAGGCAAATGCTACTTACCAGTATGCATCTGTTCTTGGCATGTAGAGCTGCAGATCCACACACTTAGCATAGATCGCCATCTGGGGGTGGGCCTGGGTGTGTGCACTTGTTTTTGTCCTGGAAAGTCTTTGGAAGTCACGAGATAGGTGACCCCTCCTTTGGATCAGAGTGCGCATGGGCATCGGCTCCATCCTCAGATTGTTTTTCGCCAGCAGGGAAATGATGGAGCTTTGTAAGAAACAGGAAAGATGCCCATGTATGCTGTATCTAAATAAGATGGTACTGGAGCAGATAAAGGTAGCAGGGGAGGCGGGTGGGCGTGTGTGGATCTGCGGCTATACATGCCAAGAACAGATGCATACTGGTAAGTAGCATTTGCCGTTCGAGGCATACGAGATGCAGAGCACACACTTAGCATAGATTGTATAGCAGTACCCATCCTTAGCATCGACCACCAGTATCTGCTGCAGTAGTTTAAAATAGTGGTTTGAGAACAGCCTGGCTCACACTAGCTTGTTGTTTTGTTTGCATATCAACACAACAGTGTTTTGTGAATGTGTGCGGTGTAGACCATGAAGCTGCCCTGCAGATGTCATCTAAGGGAATGTTCCCTAAAAATGCCATAGAAGCCCCTATATTTCGTGTAGAGTGGGCTTTCGGAGGAACAGATAAAGTACGTTTTGCTTTGTGGTAGCACATTTGTATGCATTTAACGATCAATCTAGCTCTCCCAGACTTTGATATGGGGTTGCCTTTGTGTGGTGGTGAGAAAGACACAAAAAGTTGTTTGGTCCTACGAAAAGGTTGTGTTCTCGCGATGTAATAAAGCAATGCTCTTTTAACATCTAAAGTATCAAGAGCTCTTTCTGCGACGGTCTGTGGTTGCGAGAAAAATACCGGCAACTCCACAGACTGATTGAGGTGGATGAGAGAAATGACTTTAGGAAGGAATTTAGGATTAGTTCGTAGAACAACCTTATTATGATGGATCTGCAAAAAAAGTTCCTGGATAGTTAGTGCTTGTAGTTCACTAACTCTCCTAAGAGAAGTAATGGCTACTAGGAAAGCTACTTTCCATGTTAAGAATTGTAGCTCACATTTATGTAGAGGTTCAAAAGGAGGGCCCATTAGTCTTGTGAGAACGATGTTTAAATTCCACATAGGTGAGGGTGGAACTCTGGGAGGAATTATCCTTTTAAGGCCTTCCATAAAGGCTTTGATGGCAGGTACCCTGAAAAGTGACAAGTGTTGTCTATTTTGTAGGTATGCTGCTATGGCAGCAAGGTGCAGTCTAAGAGACGTATAGGCTAAGTTGCACCTTTGGAGGTGTAGAAGGTACCCTATGATGTGTTGGATAGACACGTCTAGGGGATTGATGGTGTTGTTATGACAATATATAACAAATTGTTTCCACTTGGCTGCATAACAGGCTCTAGTGGTGGGACGTCTAGCTTCTCGAATGACGTTCATACAGTCAGGGGGAAGATCAAGGTAACCAAACTCTAAGACCTCAGGAGCCATATCGCAAGGTTGAGCTGATTTGGGTCCGGGTGTCTGATCTCTCCACGGTTCTGGGTTAAGAGGCGTGGTGAGAGGTGTAATTTTTGGTGTGGCACTACGGACAGTTCCAGTAATGTGGTGTACCACGGTTGTCTGGCCCAAGTTGGAGCAACTAGAATGAGAGTCAGAGAGTGTTGCTGTAGTTTGCGCACCATCAGTGGAATGAGTGGGAGAGGTGGAAAAGCGTACGCAAATCTGCCTGACCAATTCATCCGTATCGCATTGCCTTTGGACAATGGGTGTGGATATCTGGCGGCGAAGCTTGGGCATTTGGCGTTTTCATGGGTGGCGAAGAGATCTATCCGTGGTTGCCCCCACATTTGAAAGAACGGCTGAAGAACTTACGGATGAAGTTCCCACTCGTAGATCGGTTGTGTTTGACGACTTAACAGATCGGCTATGGTGTTTTGGACTCCCAGAACATGTTGGGCTAGGAGAAAAATATTCTGAGGTATAGCCCATCTCCATATGCTCTGTGCTAGGAGAGAGAGCTGCAGAGAGTGTGTCCCGCCTGGTTTTTGGATGTAGTACATGGCTGTCATGTTGTCCGTGCGGACTAAGACAGCTTTGCCTGATATTTGCTTTTGGAATGCTTTTAAGGCTAGGAATATGGCTAGTAACTCCAGGTGGCTGATGTGGGGTAACTTTTGTTGAGGTGTCCACCTGCCCTGCATGGTGTGATGTAATAGGTGAGCTCCCCAGTCGGAGAGCGATGCGTCCGCTGTCATGACAATCTGAGGAACTGGCTCTAGGAATGGTCGCCCTTTGGAAAGGTTTTTGGTGTTCCACCACTGCAGAGAGCGATGAGTGCGACCATCTACCAACACCAGATCTGTTAGCTGACATTGAACCTGGTTCCATTGGCGTGCTAAGCACTCTTGTAGCAGACACATCTGGAGCCTTGCACGACGCACTATAAATATGCAAGAGGCCGTCATCCCTATGAGTTACAGGAACACTCTAGCTGGAAGAGAGTGTTGAAATTTGGGGAAGAGAGCCTGCATGCTTGCTATCATGGCTGGAGTGGGATAGGCTAGCGCTCTTGAGGTGTCCATGGTGGCACCGAGGTATTGTGTGTGTGGGACGGTTGCAGATGAGACTTGGTGTGGTTTACAGTGAACCCCAGGTCGTGAAGTAGTTGGATAGTCGCGGAAGTGTGGTGTACACACTGGTTGTATGAGCTGGCTTTTATGAGCAGTCGTCGAGATATGGGAAGACGTGAATGTGCTGTCTTTTTAAGTGGGCTGCTACTACCGCTAGGCACTTGGTGAATACCCTTGGTGCTGTTGTGACTCTGAACGGGAGTACTTTGAATTGATAGTGCTGCCCGTCCACTACGAACCTGAGATACTTCCTGTGAGCTGCGTGAATGGGAATGTGGAAGTAAGTGTCCTTGAGAACTATGGTAGCAAGGATGTTGCCTTGTGAAAGAAGGGTATGTGTGAGAAAGTGGCTCTGTATATACTGGGCACTTTTTGTGAATGTAAAATAAGCTACTTGCCTGAATACACCAAACTGGTGCAGATAAAAGATGCAGATGTGAGAAAGTGGCTCTGTATATACTGTTCCCAAATAGGTACAGGGTGTACAGAGTCCACAGTCCCCAGAGGCTTGGCAGAGGCTAAAGTTAGATATAACCTTACTCTCTAAAGTGGTAGCTTGGTCGAGCAGTAAGGCAGTATCAGAGGACAGTGTAAAGCATTTGTTGCACACACTCAGTCAGCAAATGGTCTCACAAACTCAATAACTGAACTCTAGGCCATATAAAAAAAAATATATGCTTGTTTTATTTTAGAACCAACAATAGGTATTAAAATATACTTTCTCAGAATGAGATGCTTTATATAAATACTTTTGCAATATGCAATTGACTTTTGTAGAAAGTTACAAGTGGTTGCAATAGGCAACACAATTTTAAAACACAATCATGCATTGAGTTCAATGGAAGTTTAAAGTTATTTGCAACAGATTACTTTTAGGATTACTTTTGGGATTCCAGGACTGGATGCTAGATTCAGTCCTGCCATTACAAAGAACGGGGTAACCCAAAAATAGTCAAGGACCTGGGTAATGTTTGATACAAAAGACAATGGTCCTGGACCAGTATTTCAATTCAATCAATGATTGTGACTTAACATATTTGGGTCTTACCAATCGATTCAAATAAATATATGGTGATCCAGAATGTGGTCGTTGCTGCACTTTTTATGTGGAGTACTTAATTTACAAATATGTTAAGTCACAATCATTGATTGAATTGAAATACAGATTCAGTCCTGGGTCAGTACTTGGAATCAAGTGATAAAAGTCGACTTAGTTATTGTTCTGATTTTTAGACAATATTTTGCCATTTTAAAAGTTGACACTTACAAAATATTTAATAGAAAACAGTCAATGATTCCCTAAGGAAGAAAATTCAAGTTGCAGGTATAGAATGTTCTCGTTACTTTTGTAATCCAGTACTGGGTGCCTAGACTCAATACTCGGACCTTTATCCAAAACAGGTAAGTAATTACGTTTTCACAATTTATACGATTTTTAAAGTTTGCAGAAATCGACACTTAGAAGAAATTTCACAGAAAAACAGTCAATGGTTTCCTATGGAAGAAGGAATATGCTACTTACCAGTATTAATCTGTTCTTGGCATGTAGAGCTGCAGATCTATACACTGTGCAAAGATCGCCATCTGGTGTTGGGCCCGGATGTTTGCAGTTTGTTTTTCCTCTTGGAAAGTCTTTGGAAGTCAAGAGGTCGGTGACTCCTCCTTTGGTTCGTATTGCGCATGGGCTTCGGCTCCATCCTCAGATTGTTTTTCGACAACAGGGAAAGATGGAGCGTAGTAATAACAGTAAAGAAACCCATGTGTGTTGTATCTAAATAAGATAGACTGGAACAGATACAGGTAGCCGGGGAGGCGGGTGGGCGTGTATAGATCTGCAGCTCTACATGCCAAGAACAGATGCATACAGGTAAGTAGCATATTCCGTTCGAGGCATATGAGCTGCAGATTATACACTGTGCAGAGACTATATAGCAGTACCCAACCCTAGCGGCGACCACAGGCATCCGTTGCAGTTGTTTGGAACAGTGTTTTTAGTACAGCCTGGCCCACACTAGCTTGTTGCTTGGTTTGCACATCTACACAGTAATGTTTTGTGAAAGTGTGCGGTGTTGACCATGTGGCTGCTTTGCAGAGGTCATCTAATGGTATGTTCCCTAGAAAAGCCATAGAAGCCCCTATCTTCCTTGTAGAGTGGGCTTTAGGGGGAACAGATAGCGTTCATTTTGCCTTGTGGTAGCAAATCTGTATGCATTTTACAATCCACCTAGCTATCCCTGATTTAGAAATAGGGTTGCCTTTATGTGGTGGAGAGAAGGAGACAAATAGCGGTTTGGTTTTTCTGAAAGGTTGTGTTCTTTGGATGTAGTAAAGTAAGGCCCTTTTAACATCCAGTGTGTGTAAAGCCCTTTCCACAACAGATTGAGGTTGTGAGAAAAAGACTGGTAATTCTACAGCCTGGTTTAGATGGAAGGGAGAAATGACCTTGGGTAGAAATTTTGGATTGGTGCGGAGTACAACCTTGTTCTGATCCATTTGAAGAAAAGGTTCCTGTATAGTGAGTGCTTGTATTTCACTAACCCTTCTAAGGGAAGTGATGGCCACTAGAAAGGCTGTTTTCCATGTGAGAAATTGCAGCTTACATTTATGTAATGGTTCGAAAGGGGGTCCCATTAGCATTGTGAGAACTATATTTAAGTTCCAGACAGGTGAGGGTGGTACTCTGGGTGGAATTACTCTTGAGGCCTTCCATAAAGGCTTTGATGGCAGGCACCCTGAAAAGTGATGGGTGCTGCCTGTTTTGTAAGTAAGCAGCAATTGCTGCGAGGTGTAACCGGATGGATGTATATGCTAGGTTACACCTTTGTAGATGGAGCAAGTAACATATGATGTGCTGTATGGACGCACTTAGAGGGTTGATTGTGTTGTTGTGGCAGTAAACAACAAATCTTTTCCACTTTGCAGGATAGCATGCCCTAGTGGTAGGGCGTCTAGCTTCCCTGATAATATTCATGCAGTCAGGGGGAAGGTTAAGGTAGCTGAATTCTAGGACCTCAGGAGCCAGATCGCAAGGTTGAGCTGAGCGGGGTCTGGGTGCCTGATCTCTCCATGGTTCTGGTTAGGAGGCATGGTGAGAGGTGCAGCTTTTGGTGTGGTACTACCGAGAGTTCCAGCAGTGTGGTGTACCACGGTTGTCTGGCTAATGTTAGAGCTACTAGGTAGGTGTGAGGGAATGCTGTTGTAGCTTTCGCACCACTAATGGAATTAGTGGGAGAGGTGGAAAAGCGTATGCAAATTTGTCTGACCAGTTCATCCATATCGCATTGCCTTTGGACAATGGGTGTGGATATCTGGCGGCGAAGCTTGGGCATTTTTTGTTTTCGTGGGTGGCGAATAGGTCTATTTGTGGATGCCCCCACTTCTAAAAGAACGGGTGAAGAACCTGTGGGTGAAGTTCCCACTCGTGGATCTGCTGCGTCTGTCTGCTGAGTAGATCTGCCACGGTGTTTTGGACTCCTGGGACGTGTTGGGCCAGGAGAAAGATTATGTGCGGAATTGCCCATCTCCACATGCTCTGTGCTAATTGAGAGAGCTGTGGAGAGTGTGTGCCCCCCTGTTTTTGAATATAGTACATGGCAGTCATGTTGTCTGTGCGAATGAGGACTGCCTTGCCTGAAATCTGCGTCTGGAAGGATTTCAGGGCTAGGAAGATTGCCAGTAACTCCAAATGGTTGATGTGGAGTAACTTTTGTTGCGGCGTCCATGTGCCCTGAACTGTGAGATGTAATAGATGAGCTCCCCAGCCGGAGAGCGATGCGTCTGTTAGGATTATTTGTGGGACCGGGTCCAGGAACGGTCGACCTTTGGAAAGGTTTGTGGTGTTCCACCACTGCAGAGAGCGATGGGTACGACCGTCTACCAACACCAGATCTGTCAGTTGCCCCTGGGCCTGGTTCCACTGACGCGCTAAACACTCTTGGAGTGGACGCATCTGCAGTCTTGCATGAGGCACTATGAAAATGCAAGAGGCCATCATCCCTATCAGTTGCATAAACACTCTTGCGGGGAGAGAGTGTTGAAGTATGAATTTTTGACGCAGAGCCTGTATGTTTGCAATCCTGGCAGGATTGGGATAGGCTATGGCTTTTGAGGTGTCTATGGTGGCACCGAGGTATTGTTTTGTGTGTGATGGTACCAGGTGAGACTTTTGGTGGTTCACCGTGAAACCTAGCTGGTGAAGTAGTTGGATTGTAGCGGTGGTATGGCGCACACATTGGTCGTAGGACGTGGCTTTTATTAGCCAGTCGTCCAAATATGGGACGACGTGAATGTGCGGTCTTCTGAGGTGTGCGACCACTACTGCTAGGCACTTGGTGAATACCCTTTGTGCTGTTGTGACCCCGAACTGGAGCACCTTGAACTGGTAGTGTTGCCCGTCCACTACAAATCTGAGGTACTTTCTGTGAGCATGGTGTACTGGGATGTGAAAGTATGCGTCTTTCAAGTCCAGTGTGGTGAGAAAGTCGTTCTGGGAGAGGAGTGGGAGAACCTGTTGAAGGGTCACCATGTGAAAATGGTCTGAATGTATATAAGTGTTTAGAGGCCTGAGATCTAGAATAGGTCGTAGAGTATCATCTCGTTTTGGAATCAGAAAGGACAGGGAGTAGACCCCTAAATTTTGTTGATTAATGGGGACTTGCTCTATGGCTTGTTTTTGCAGGAGGGAGATTACCTCCTGTTTTAGTAACGTGGCATGTTCTTGAGACATTGGGCGTTGCCTGGGTGGAATGTTTGGGGGGGTAGATGTTAATTCTAGGCAGTACCCTGAATGAATAATTTGGGTCACCCATCTATCTGAGGTGATTGTCTCCCAGACGTGAAGGAAATCTTGTATTCTGCCCCCGACCGGAGTGGAATGGTCTGGAGGGAGCGGGGGAAAGTAATTGGGTAGGTGGTGTGGCAGAGCGGGCGGTGTTTGTCTTGCCTCGGCCTTTATTATTATTGCCTCTGTAGCCACCTCTTTGATAACCCTTTATGAAGGTAGACTGAGGAGGGGATTTATATGACGTGGATGCGCCATCTGAGGAGTAGCCACTACCGGTGTCCCGAAAGGAGGAGCGGCGAAAGGAGCGCCTAGGAGTGTGTGTCTGTAGGGCTCCCATGGATTTCGCCGTATCAGTATCTTTTTTCATCTTTGAGGGCTTCGTCAACTTTTGGACCAAATAAATGTTGTTGATCGAATGGGTGGTTTAATATGGAGGCTTGCACCTCAGGTTTAAAACCTGAAACTCTTAGCCAGGCGTGGCGACAAAGGACGACACTGGTGTTTATGGCCCTGGAGGCTGTATCTGCTGCATCTAGGGCACAGCGTATAGAGGTATTAGTTATAGTTTTTCCCTCTTGGATCAATTCATTAGCCCTATTCTTATATTTTTCAGGGAGATGGTGCATGATGGCCTCTAACTCATCATAATGCGCTCTGTCGTATCTGGCCAATAGCGCTTGAGTGTTGGCGATACGCCATATATTGGCGGCTTGTGACGCAGTGCGCTTCCCTGACGCGTCTAGGAGCTTGGACTCTGTCAGGTGGTGGTGCTTCGCCTGACGCCTGAGAATTTGAGCGCTTCCTAGCTGTAGATACCACTAAGGAATCCAGTGGTGCAGGGCCTTTAATGTATGAAGGATCTGTGGGGGCGGCTTTAAATTTCTCTATTCGAGGGTTTAGGACCCTAGCCCTGACTGTGTCTTTAAAAACCTCCGGTGCATGTTTGATTACTCCTTTTAGCATAGGTAGTATTGCAGTGGACCTATGTGCAGAATCGAAGGTGTCTAGGAGAAAATCTTCCTCCACTGGGTCAGTATGTAGCTCTGCCCCGTGATAATGTGCTGCTCTCTGTAATAGGTGGTGAAAACCTAACGAGTCTTCTGGTGGGGATGGCCTAGATGGATAAAGGTCATCCTGTGGGACATCTGGGATGTCCGGATTGTTATAGTCATTCCATGGGTCTGGTGATCCAGTAGGGGTGGGGTCTTGTGGCACATCTGCTGGATAATAGTAAGGGTCCCCTTGAGTCATGGTCTGGAGACAGGGTCGGAGAGCGATGAGGCAGGGGTGGAGAGGGTGGAGGTGGGGAGGGTGGAGGGGGTGGAGGAGGTGGGGAAGGCACTCTGAAAGGGGAGGTAGCAGTGTCCTTCCTCTTTGGAGGTGGAGCTGGTTTGTCCAAATGTCTCTTTTTTGAAGACAGTGTCAAATGTCCAGTCTTTGGATCCTTGGTAAGTGTCTTTTGTACAGGATCCGGTGTAAAAAGTTCTTGTGACGCTGGTTGTTCGGTCGGCGCCGAGGTTTTCGGGGCAGACGTTTTTTTAGGCTGCTCTGTGCCGTGCTTTTTCGGGACCTCCGATTTTTTGTTCGGTGCCGAGAGAGGCTTTGGCACGGGAGTGTCGGTGCAGAGAGCCTTATGATGTTTGGTCGGCACCGAGAGGGCGGGTTTCGACACAGAGGGCTTTGGTGGGCTCGGTGTGGAGGTGGAGGCCGATTTTTTCTTCGGTGCCGAAGGGTGTTTTTCGGCCCCGCTGGCAGGCTGGCTCGAGCCCGAGCCGCCGGAAGGCTCATTTGGCTTCTTCACCGGGCCCGAAGGTGGGGTGTTAGAAGCAGTATCCTTGGTCTTGCCTTGGCTCGAAGGCGAAGGCGAGACCGAAGCCTTTTTGGGAATCGGCGTGGGTGTGGGAGGGAGTATAGTACTCACGACCCTCTGCGCCGGGGTGATGTCCTCCACATCTGAGTCGTCGGCCTCGGAAGCACTGACGAGATAGTCGTCATCTTCTTCGATGTTCTGCTGTCCCGGAGCTTCGACGTCGTCCCCGAAGATGTCGACTGGAGCGGAGGTCGAGGAGTGCGCCATGTTGCGTCGGGCCCTTCGATCTAGAATAGTCTTTTTCGATCTAAAAGACTTGCAGGCGGGACAGTCTCGAGCCTCGTGTTCAGGGGAGAGGCAGAGGTTGCACACCTCATGAAGATCGGTGTGGGGGAATTTGGACCCACATCGAGGTCACTTCTTGAAGGGAGTTCTTTCCATCAGCCGAGACCGGAGCCGGGATAGGCCTGAAGGCCGCCGTCAACGAACAGAATCAAAGAAGTGTCGAAGAGAAGGTGATTAAGATAATTTATTATCTGAAGAATCTCGATGAGCGAGGATTTTGCGTCGATCGTTGAACTGGAAAAGTTCGGAACCGGAGCGCGAAGTATTACATCCGAGCCCGATGGCGGAAAAAAACAATCTGAGGATGGAGCCGAAGCCCATGCGCAATACGAACCAAAGGAGGAGTCTCCGACCTCGTGACTTCCAAAGACTTTCCAAGAGGAAAAACAAACTGCAAACATCCGGGCCCAACACCAGATGGCGATCTATGCACAGTGTATAATCTGCAGCTCATATGCCTCAAACAATTGGGTTACTGGTAAGTACGGTTGTGAATCTTTTTCAGAGTCAGTGCTGGGTACCAAGATCCAGCACTGGGTGCTCACCTAATAGCAGGGGAGTATTTTCGTTTTCGTTACTCGGCTGATTTTTGGTGAATATTTTAAGTTTTGAAAAGTCCACACTTAGAAGAAATTTCAGGAAAAACCAGTCAATTTTACCCTATGGAGAAAATTGAGTTATCGGCTTTAATTAAGTAATCGACTGGCAGAGCTAAGGTTCTGGGCATAGACTAAGGGGTCTCCCAGGGTCAGGTAGGTACAGTTGTTACACCCTCAGCGGCACAGGGGCAGCCTGGTGCAGAGTGAGTTAGGCCCAATGTTATCCTATGGGAGGCAGGGGGGCCTTGGTTAGTGGCTGCTTGCTAGCAGACCACGCGGCTGTGGGAGCTGGGATCCTGGTCACTTGCTCAGGGCAAATGGGGAAGTAGATAGGTGTTGAGGTTACACTGCCAGGGCCTCTGGGGCGGCTGGGTGCAGGGTGCTTTTGAGCCTTCGGGCGCTCAATTGATTTCAATGGGAAAGCTCCGGTTTAGAAAAAGACTGCAAGCTCGGGGACGAAGATTCTTCTGGTGCCACCACCACTTCGGGAGGATAGGTAGGTACCCCGGAGATGGGCACAGGGGGCCGCGGGGCGCAGGGGTGCCTTTTGGTGTCGGGAAATCTTACCCTCTCTGTTGTCGCGGTTGGGGGGCACCTGGTTCTGAGGCTGCAGGCGTCATCAGGTGCGTCGAGGGAGGTCCTTGGGTGCCAGACTCGGGGTCACAGTCGCCGTGGAGTCGTCCTACTGGTCTTGGTTCACTCCGGTACAGGCCAAGCTTGGCGGGTGCAGTGTGAAGGGTTCGCGGTTCCGGGCTGATGCCAGGGATTAGAAGCAGATTTTGAGTAGAGCCTCTACTCATGGGAGTCCCAGGTGCTTAGAGCCAAAAGGTAGCCAGGTCCTGTTGCTGGCCACAAGAGATGCCGGGCTGGAGCAGGAGCAGGTTAGAGGGTCGACAGGCTGGTAGGGCTGGGGCCAAAGCAGTTCGTGTCTTCCTCTTCTTAGTAGCAGCAGGGCAGGTCTTCTTTCTTCTTGCTCTTCTTTGTATTTCGGGATCTGTAATCTGGGGAAGGAAGGTTCAGAGTGCCCCTAAATACTAGATTTAGGGGCGTTACAGGTAGGTGAAGGTCAGGGACCAATGGGTCCCTGTCCTGGGGTGGGTACACCCCCTATCCTGCCTTTCTCCTATAGGAGGGGGGCAGTAGCCTAGTCCTGATTGGGCAGTGCTTCCCATCTTCAAGATGGCGAGAGCCCGGAGATGTGCTTCACCTCGCCTCCCCCACCTGAGGGGTGGGGTTGGCAGGCTGGCACATCCCCTGTCCTTATTTGGGGTTTCCGGCTAAGCTTCCCGCCAGAGTGGGGGTTGCAGTGGCGTGGGGAAGCTCACAGAGGCGGAATGCCTTTGAAGCTTCCCCCTGCCCATCCTGGGGAGGAGATCTAGCACCTCGCCCAGGATGTGCATTGTTGCAGGCCTAGGAGAGCAGGGGCTCTCCTACCCAGGGGTCCAGCAACATGTCTGCTGTGTGGCAGCCTTGGCAGCCTCTCAGACCAGACGTGGATTGTTGGTTAGGTTTCAGGGGGCATCTCTAATATGCCCTCTGGGGTGCTTGGTACATTAAATCCCACACTGGCATCAGTGTGGATTTAATGTGCTGAGAAGTTTGATACCAAACCTCAGTCTTCAGTGTTACCATTATGGTGCTGTGGAGTTCGTGTTTGACGAGCTCTCAGTACCATGTACTCTTAAATGGCAGCATTGCACTTGCAGTGCCCAGGAATGGACCTGGGTACTGTAGGGGCACAGGGCTCCTGCTCCTGTGCCCACACCACTGGCATAGGGCACCCAGCTAGAGGGGTAGCTGATGTATGCCAGGTCAGTAGGTGGTGGGCATGGCACACAGGGTTGTGTGCCATGTCGACTCTTTGTTTTGTCTTGTACCCAGACACTCAGCCTGCAAGGGCAGTGTGTGTGTGTGTGTGTGTGTGTGTGTGTGTTAGGGTACAGGGCCTCTAAGGGTGGCACAATGAGTACTGCAGCCTTAGAGGGCTTCCCTGGTCACAAGGCCCTGGGTACCTAGGGTACCATTTACCAGGGGCTGACATGTGGCCAGGGTTTGCTAATTTGGGTTTTAGGTTTTTAGGGAAGGAACATAGGCCCTGGGCACCTGATTGGCAGGTGTCCAGGGCACACTCAGTCAAAGTATATTCAGCAATTCAGCAAAAAGTGGGGGCATACCATGCAAGAAAGATGGCACTTTCTCACAGGATGGACCTGCTGAAGAGTGTATGTATAGGTTTAGGGGTCTGAGGTCTAAAATTGGTCTCAGAGAGCCGTCCTTCTTTGGTATGAGAAAATACAGGGAGTAAACTCCCGTGTTTTGTTGGCGCAGGGGAACCAGCTCTATTGCATTTTTTGTAGGAGGGAGATTACCTACTGCTTTAGCAGTGATAGATGTTCTTGTGACATTGGATGCTGTTTGGGTGGTATATTTGGGGGGGTTAGAGGTAAGTTCGAGACAATAACCTGATTGAACTATCCGTCGCACCCACCTGTCTGTGGTGATGGTTGTCCAGACAGGAAGGAACTGTTGTAGTCTTCCCCCGACAGGAGTGGAATGGTCCGGGGGAAGCGGAGGGAAGTCATTGGGTAGGGGTGGAGGCAGAGCAGGTGTTGTTAGTCTTGCCTCTGCCCTGGTTATTGTTGCCTCTGTAACTTCCTCTTTGGTAACCTCTGGTGAAAGTGGACTGGGTGGGAGCCTTGTAAGAGGTGGATTGGTTGTCTGATGAGTAGCCTCTGGAGTTGCCTTTGTAGGAGGAGTGATGAAAAGAACGTCTGGGAGCTTGCGATTTCAAGGCTCCCATTGACTTGGCTGTGTCCGTGTCCTTTTTCATTTTCTCCAGGGAGGAGTCTACATTAGGGCCAAAGAGGTGCTCTTGGTCGAATGGTTGGTTCAGGATTGAACTTTGTAACTCAGGCTTAAAACCTGAAATGCGCAGCCAAGCGTGCCTACGCAAAAGGACACTTGTATTTACGGCTCTGGAGGCGGTATCTGCCACATCGAGAGCTCAACGGATGGAGGTATTGGTAATTAGTTAACCATCCTGTACGAGGTCATTGGCTTTGTTTTTGTATTTGTCCGGGAGGTTTTGCAATAGGGACTCTAACTCATCATAATGTGCCCCATCGTATCTGGCTAGCAGGGCCTGAGTGTTGGTGATGCGCGATATGTTAGCCGCTTGTGAGGCTGTCCTCTTACCGGAGGCGTCCAAGAGTTTAGACTCTTTATCGGGTGCGGCTGCGTTACCTGATGTTTGAGAGTTAGCTCTCTTTCTGGCATTGGATACCACCATGGGGTCAAATGGAACAGGGCCCTTAATGTAAGCTGGGTCTGTAGGGGCAGCTTGTATTTTTTCTCTATGCGAGGGTTGATGACTCGAGCCCTAACAGGAACTTTAAATACATCTGGAGCATGCTTAATAACTCCTTTGAGCATGGGTAAAGAAGATGTGGACCTTTGGGTGTTGTCGAAAGTGTCCAACAAAAAATCCTCCTATACGGGGTCTGTGTGTAGGTCGACCCCGTGGTACTGGGCAGCTCGGTGTACGAGCCGATTAAAGCCCATGGTGTCCTCTGGTGGGGAAGGCCTAGAGGGGTAGACGTCATCTTTCGGGAGAGTAGGAACATCATGTGTATTATAGTCATCGAAGGGGTCAGGGGAATCGGGTGGATTGGGATCCCCTAGTGGTAGATCATTCGCACACCCCCCGTGTCATCAGAGGTGTCATCGTCTACTGGTGTAGGAGATGGTGTAGAAGAATGAGGTGGTGGGGGAGGGGTGAGGAGGAGGTGGAGGAGGTGGAGAAGGGACTCTAAGAGGGGATGTAGCAATGTCCCTCCCTCTTCTTAGGTGGTGGAGTAGGTGTAGGCTTGTCCAGTGGTCTTTTCCTGGAACTTAGTGTCAATTAACCAGTTTTAGGGTCTTTAACCAGAGTTTTTTGTGCAGGGTCTGGTCGAAAAAGCTCTTCTGCTGAAAGTTGTTTTTTCGGCGGCGAGTGTTTCGGTTCCGAGGGCTTTTTCGGCACCGGCTCCCGAGTGTCTTTGGATTTGGACCCGTGTTTTGCAGTCTCGGTATGCTTTTTTGGTCTCGATGATTTTTTTGGCTCCGAAGAGTGCGAGTCCGAACTCTTGGGGAAAGGCTTCTTGGTCGGCTCAGAGTGTTTTTTCGGTGCCGGCGAGTCGGTGCTCGTTTTCGGTGTCTAAGGCTTTGAGGTGGAAGCAGCGGTTGACACGGAGGAGGAGGACGGTTTCTTTTTCGGTGCCGTAGATTGAGTTTCGGCACCGGAGGCAGGCTGACTCGAGCCCAAGTCACCTGAAGGCTTGGTAGGCTTCTTTGCCGGGCCCGCTGTGTCGGTGTGCACCTGGGCCCGAAGGTGAAGGTATGACCTAAGCCTTTTTTGCATGGAGGGGGTCGGGTCAACGTCTTTACTTACTTAACTTACTACCCTCTGCGTCGGGAGTATTTCTTCAACGTCATTGGCTTCGGAGGCGCTGACAAGGCCTACTTCGATCCGCTTTCGCTCCGGTACTTCGACGCCCTCTTGGAAGAGGTCGTCGGAGATGGCTGTTGACGAGCGAGCCATGGTCCTCCGAGCTCGCTGATCCCGAATTGTCTTCTTGGAGCGGAAAGAGGCACAAGCTGGACAGTCTCTAGCCTCGTGCTCCGGTGACAAGCAGAGGTTACACACCTCATGCAGATCGGTGTGGGGAAACTTCGACCCACATCGAGGACACTTCTTGAATGACGTCATTTCCATGAGCCAGATGCTAAGGCCTAGGTAGGCCTATCAACCGCATCCTGCCCAAGCGCATTTTCCATACATAAGTGGGGCTCCATGGCACCCATGCCTCATATCTCGACCAACTTGGAAGAAGGACCGAAGAAAGACTGTCCTGCTGCACAGAGGGACCAGCCAAAACAGGCTGCAACAACGAGTGCACCTGCTGCACCCGGTGGCTAACAAAGAGAGAGACTGCGCCTTCTGCGTCCTGCCCATGGAGAAGCAATCTCCGGAGCCCACTCAAGCCACGAGAACTCCAAGGGCCAGCTGACTGGCCTCCTGTTTGAGGCACAGGGAAACAACAGCTGAAGAAGTCCACTGGGGCAAGTTGATAGCCCAAAGTCTTCAAGCCACTTCCACCATGGCTGAGCAGCACTGAGGACTAAGACCTTGTGCTCAAGAGTTGCACTCGCGCTCGCTGAGTCCGGGAGTACTGTCAGAGTTGCTGGGACCCACAGAAGGAGAGTTATCAACTAAGGAAGGATTGGCCTGTGACCACGACAGGCCAGTGGTAGCCCCGTGGTGACTGGACTTTAGCCAGACCGAAGAGAGGACTTCGTGGCCTTCAGCCCTGCAATCATCTTTGTGGACTGTGGAATCCCTGCAGAAAGACCCCGTCCGAGTGGGAGCAGACCAACATTTCCTTGATCTGAGGATGTCTAAACCAAGGATTTAACCTTGGTAGGCGTTTTCGGTGCGAAGCATGAAGGTGGGGCATCTGTAGTGTCTTTTCAGACCGGACCATGGCCTGGTGATGGTGGCGGTCCGGCGACTTCTAATAAAGGAAAGGGAGAAGTTTGGAGGGGTTTTTAAGTGGAGGAATAGGGTCAGGGTCGACAGTACTCATGTGCTGCATGAGTGGCAGGGTGTACTCCCCAATTCTTCCTCCACGTCGATCGCAGAAATTTCCCAGACGGCGAAAGCTTCCTCTTCCTCCTCAGCAGCATGCTCTTCCTGGACATGCTCTTCTCCGAAAATGTCGAGAGTGCCATCTTCAGTGCAGCGACACATTTCCAGCCGACACGCCCTTCGATTACGGACACATCACAATAAGCCCCACAATGATAGGGCAAAAATTGCACACATGATGTTGGTCTGCGTGCGGGTACATGGCGTGACACTTTGGGCGAAATCGAAAAGGTGTCTGTTCTATCTGGAACACATATTCAGCACAGACGATGCACGTGGATGGTAGGCCTGAGCTGGGCAGCGCCCCAAGGGGCGATCAGTCGGTGACCAAACCGATGAATTTGAAGCGGTGTAGTAATGTAAAAGTGAGATTGAAAAAACTAAACTGCCAGAGACCCACAGAATAGGACTGAGAAGTCATACCAAATGGTAGTCGAACACGGAGGAGAGGCACACACCTCTGAACGAGACGGTGGAGAGAAAACAATCCAACAAAGGAGTCGATGCCCACGCACAGTATCACCGAGGAGGAGTCAATCTACCGCATGACTCAAAAGATTTCTTTGAAGAAAATCAACTTGTGCAACTACAAACCCTATACTAGGTGGCAGGAGTATGTAGAGCATGTGTATCTACAGCCACACATGCTATCGAACATGACTGATCCAGCCACCCACAGGATGGTTGTGTGCCTGCAGGATGCTGCCTATGTATATACTATACCAAAGTAAGGTATAGTGTGCACAGAGTCCAGTGGATCCCCAAAGGTAGGCAGAGGAATAAGTAGATAATACCTTACTCTCTATTTGTAGTAGTGTGAGCGAGCAGTAAGGCTTTATCAGAGGGTAGTGTTAAGCATTTATTGTACATACTCCGGCAAGAAAGACACTCAAAGACTGAACTCAGACCAATTTGATTGTATATAAAATTATTATTTAGTTGTATTTTATTTTATAGAACCAAGCAAGATAATGCAGTTAAGTACAGTTTGAATGCAGTTGAATGGGTTACAGGTAAGTCATTTGTTTATAAAACGTTTTGAATTACTTTTCAGATTACTTTTCAAGTTACTTTAAGTTACTTTCTCTACTCAATGTGATGTGTCTAGATATCACACTGGGACATTTCCTAGAGGAAGGGTAAGTAAAGCAGTTTTTGCACATATGCAGCTTAAGGTTTCACAAAAACCAACTCCACACTTCGAAACTTTTTCACAGAACAGCAGTCGATGCAGTCCTATGGAAGAAAACAGTGTTATCGGTTTATCAGTAAGTACTTCGGTTTTGGCGTTGGTATTCTGGGGTTAGAACCAGGGTTCCCCCAGGGTCGAGGAAGCACTCTCAAAGCACTAGGGCACCTGGGTGCAGAGTGCTGAGGTCCAATGTTATCCCATGGGGGATAAGGAGCCTCCGGATGGTGGCTGCACACCAGCAGGCCACAAGGTTGTGGGAGCAGAGCTCCTGATGTTAGGCTCAGGGCAAAGGGGATCCGATTTAGCAAACAAGGTGCACCCACAGCAGCACAGGGGTGGCCGGTTCAGGGTGCTGTTTTGGTGTCGGGTGCCCTGTTTTCAATGGGAGTTGCCGGTTTTGAATTTTGGCTGCAGGCTCAGTCCAGGAAGAGCCAACAGCTGGGCAGGTATGTTGGAGGGCTTGGGACGTAGGTGCACCTCTGGCCCTCTTCTCCAGAGCGCAGGGTAGCTGGATGCAGGGTTGTCTTATGAGATCGGATTTCACCTTACCGGGCCACTCACGGCTGGGGGAGTCTCCGTGCAGTGGCAGGGGTCAACCCACTGTGGACTTGGACTCTGGAGTGCTGAGGGACCTTGCTGGGACAGATGGGCCACTCGGACCGGAGGCATCAGGTGCAGTGGTGGCTTCAGGCATCAGGTTTCTTTGTCTTCAGCAGGCTCAGAGTCTGTCTTGAGAGTTTCTTTTGAACAGAGCTGCTGTTGACAGGAGATCCGGTCTTTGATGAAGGCAGTCAGTCCTCCCAGGGGTTCTGGAGGTCACTGGCTGCAGGAAAAAGTGACTTTTGGCACAGGGTCTCCAGAAGCTGCGGATGGGCAAGTAAGCCTGGGGCCAAGTCAGTTCTTCTCTGCAGTCTCCTCTGCTGGGCTTCTTCTTTCATCCTTCTTAGTCTGTTTCGGGAATTTGTCTTCTTGGTTCAGGACTGCCCCCTAAATACTGTATTTAGGGGGAGTTTTAGGGGTTTTGAGGTCAATAGCCAATGGCAATCGAGGAGCAAGAGCTTTGAATGCCTTGATATGCTAAATCACAAGCCATCCTGCTAGAGGAAACGGGAATATCTTCCACCAGGAGCAGGAATTTTTTCTGTTTTCAGAGAGTGTCAGCTCTCACCTGCAGAGGGGGTCAGAAACATCTGTGGTCACAGGCTGGACGGTAGCAGTCAGCCAGCACACTAGATACAGGTAGGTTTTCCATGGGGCACCTCTAAGGCACCCTCTGGGTGCATGCCATAATAAATCTTGTGCTTGCAACAATACAGATGTATTAAGACAAGATGTTTGATACCAAACACCATAGGTTTCAGTAAAGCCATCATGTAGCTGGGGAACTCTTAATGACCAGTGCCCAGTACATATACTTAAGGTGGCGTCCCGTTCACTTGTACCCTCTAGTAATGGAACTAAACAGCACAGGGGTATAATATCTCATGCAAATATGCCTTGGCATGTAATAGAATGCATCCTGCCTTAGGGCTACATAGATTACATAGACTACATAGTTTACATGCAGTGACTTTGGCATGGCACACAGTGAGTGTGCCATGTTGTGTTTTCACTCATGGTTTGCACCACGACATACCGTCTGCAATAGCAGCCTGCATGCAATTTGTAGGGGGTTCCCTTAGGGTGGCACAATATATGCGGTAGCCCTTAGGGACTCTTTAGTACGCATACGCTAGGTACCAGTGGTACCACTTACGAGGGGGTTACAGGGGTGCCAATTGTGTTAAAATTAGACCATTTTACCTTATTTTAGAGAAAGAGCACTGGTGCCTGGTTAGCAGGGGCCCAGTGCAGAGTCAAAAAATATCAATACCAATGGCAAAGCGTGAGGGTAACCATGGCAAAAAGGGTCACTTTCCTACATGCGCTGAACCCAAACAGAGGCAGAGCTTGTGGGGATCTGTCAAAGACATTTATTTTCCAACAGTCCCTACAAGGCTTAAATCTTGGGAGATTTAGGAGGTGACTCAGTACACTTGCACACTGAAAACAAGTGGAATTTTGCAATAAAAAAAACTAATCAACTGACAAGGAAAAAGTTGGGAGAAACCAGATCTGTGTGCAAAGGCGCAGGAGGAAAGGAGCTGACACTGATGAACAAGGGTGGAGCTTATGTGCTGCTCCACCATCGCTTCTGGGGTGGAACAAAGTAAACGTAGAGACACAAGCCACCACCTACCGTAACGGAGGAGCAACGCCGTTTGAATCTTCTGAATCCACTGTGTTCCCTGGGGATGTTCTTAAGTTCTGCGGCTAGAAGTGTTCATCACAAACTACATTAAGGTTCATGTTTTTTTTTTTTTTTTTTACAAAATGTAGATTTGGCTCCCTAATTGAACACTATGTAATGCATCAAAACGTGCATTAGCAGCCCATAAAAAAGCCTGGGTCACTATCTGCATTAGACTCTTGAAGAATTCAGTCTAGAGGATTAACCTGGAGAAGTGGCATGCAGTTGATGCAGATGCCTTTTTCAGAATAGATTTTCTTCATATTTCTATTTATACTTTTCACTTTTGATTTCCAAGAGCTCATGTGTCCCAAATATCTGCTCCTACTACGATTCATGGAGCCCCCAAAGACAGCACCATGAAGAGAAACAGAACCCATGTATTCCCACAAGAACTAAGTAAAGGGTTTCATATAGGACCAAGGCAGGAGAGGATCCCTTTGTATTATTTCCCCCTTTTTTTCTCGCTCTTTTTTTAGGTTGGGATGGGGGGGGGGGGGGGGGGGGGGGGGAGGAGAGAGTTGGGGGTATACCGTAATCCTTTACTTACAAGCCATCCTATGGTGTTTAGAAAGTTAGAAGTAATTAAGCTCACTCAATGTATTGTTAAAGATGGATTACCTTGTTGAAAATTAATAAAGACATTTAAACACATTTCTATTTATTAATAATAATAATTCTTTAACTTACAAAGTTGTGGAAGTTCTTTCTGATTTGTCGGATTACTCCGGGGAATGTGGGACGCAGAAGTTCCTGAATATTGGAAGGCCATGAGTTGTACCTGCTGTCCAGCTCAAGATTGTTGATCCACTGATGTTGAAAGAAAACAAGAAAAGATACATCTGTATGAATATGCATCACAAAATATCACAGTAGTATCCCCACTTAATTTTCCTTCCATTAATAAGTCCCCTGCAACCAGCTCCTTTAATTATGGTACAATCGTACTCCAAATCTCAAACATATTTTCCAGTTATTGGCTTCATCAAATCGCAAACTCCTGGCCATCTTATTTCTGATTACCTGAAAGACTGATTTTTCAGCTTTCCAGATAAGTTTTTCAAACTTCATACACAGATCACATATTAGCAACAAAGGGATCTTGCCACCTGACAGCCTGCATACTTAGTACAGAGATTAAGACTTAACAGATAAATACACCAATAAAAAGGGTATTTACAAGGAAACATACTATAATACGCTTTTCCACTGACTAAGTACAACTGCAAATACTTATTTATCAACGTACTTTGCTTTTAGGTGCTCGGGTAGCAGGCGTAAACTTCCCAGCTTTACAAAATCACTTAGTACCCACTGGCACCAACAATTTACTGCGCAGGCCTTCGATGAAGGCAAGCAGAGAACCTTTGGAAAATCCGAGAGGTGGACATTTCTTCAGGTGTATCCACAACTATAAAAGTTGATTCTCAGCAAAGGCAAAATCTCTAAATCAACAACATGAATGTTTATTCACCATGAATGACTGCATGATAGAGGCACCATATTTAAGCATTGAACAAACAGTATGAAACACATCAAACTAACTCTTAATTGCAAGGTAGCCATTACACTAATAATATTCCAAATGGATATGTATTACGGAAGGCTCCAGGAATAGAAAGAAAACTAAATTAATTTGCATGTCCCATCAGTCCCACTTACTGCAATGCCTGAGGTCCGGATGTCCACAGCATAGTCTGAATCAGAGGGCTGAATGTTCAGCTTCAGAATGTTGTGTAAGGCAAGACCCTCAATACCCATGCTATGCAATCCTTCCATTACCCGAACTTCATTGCGTAGAGTGTCAAACAAACTGAAAGGGAAGAAGTCGAGACTGTCAAAGATACGATGAAATGGCACAAGTGTACAAAACCTAATTGTGCAGAACTTCCTAGTGCTGTTACAGTCACTGGAATCCCATCATACAGTACCATGTAGTCACATAATATGAATGAACTGAGGCAGAAGGGGCAAGGAAGCAAATTATATAGCTTTAGAGTACCGATTCTGTTGAAGACCAAATATGTTTATTAGAAAGGAGTTAAGCTTTGCCGAAGGAAATGGGCAATATATCTTGTGAAGGATGTATGAAACCGTTTTACAGTTGAAAAGCCTTTGATTCCCAACATCACATGTTCTGTGAACGCAAAACAGTGGGATGCCAAGTACTAAAGAGACAGTGCGAGTCAGAAAAGTCTTTCCAATGTTCAAGCTTCTATTTGTGACACCATTAGAGTCGAAAAGGAAAGCGGTGTGTACTGGAAGCCCCTCACAAGCAGGTGTGTACTGGATGCCCCTCACAAGCGGGTGTGTACTGGATGCCCTCTCCTTTGTGAGCAGACATGCAATATAGTAACAATCTGCAGCCGCAATTGCATGCGCAACTACTGAACAGTTTTTTTTTTTGTTGAAACATTTTTATTAGTTTTCAAAGCAACAACAACTGTACATTACAGCCTTAGCTCCCATGTGCCATAAAAGTAGCCCCCCTCCCACTCCCAACTCGTCCCCCCCCCTCCCCACCCTGTGTCAGTGCGCCCCTGTCCCCCATTTCACCCTTGACGTGCCCCCCCCCGACCCTGGAGTTCAATTGCAGTCGCTCACCTCCTCTCTATGTAAGCGAATCGTCCCTCGTGTCCAGGCCTCCGGCATGTGTCTGGGGGCCGCCCCCATCCCCTTCCCAACTCAATCTCCAGTTCCCCTCGCCTCTTGCCGATCTGATGCGCTCCCTTCTTCCTCTACCTCAGACATCAGCCCCTGGAGCTCCACTACTAAAGCTTCCCATGCCCTTGCCGTCGCTAACGCTTTCTCATCGTCCCCCCTCAGAGCCATCTGCACCCGGAGTGCAACTACTGAACAGTTACTTAGACCCAAGAGGTGTTGGCAAATGATATGCAAAACAGAAGCCATCCCCTACAGATAGTTTCCAATTTGTCAATGGTGGCTGCCAGCTTTGGACCGGAGAAGGGGCACACAGTTGAACAGAGGATTACTGCATGCTCCCACTTCAGTCATTCCCTGAACGTCCACTTTTATTTTTTAAAACAGCATTTTGGGAATGTGAATTCAGGAATGGAGATCTGCTGTTCCTCACAGCCCCATTCGAAGGAATTCACAAAGGACTTCCGTCTCATACATATTAATGAAGCAGGAGTTTTTACAGCCTCTGCAGATGGACATATTAAGTTTCGACTGATTGGTATATCAGTGATCGACTGACCTGCAAACTTACCTTGCTATATCAGCCCCACAGATCTCCAGGCACATAGTTAGGAGATCTAAATTCACCAAATATTCCACAAAAGCATCCAGCTCCTTAGCAAGCAGAAACAGCCTGGTATGAAAGATTTTTCATGCAAGGTGTGGTGGTTCACAATTCTGGCACTTCTCCAACCACTCCCAAAAAGGGTAATTAATATTACCCCAGTACCATGGGAAAATGCAATTCCTCTTCATGTCTTCAAAGGAAATCCTCGGTGTTCCACCTGAATTTGGGTTAAGTATTGTGCAGTAAATCCTGCTCTTCTATATTTTGCCAAGATGCTATTACACCAGTATAAAAACGATGCCCTGAGTGTGCAGAATGTTGGAAAAGCCACAGAAATTGGTGTACAAACACAGATTAACAAGGTTACTCCCCATTTGTAAGGAAATATCTCTTTTTGATGGTCACCCCCAAGTTTTTCGACTGATGCTGCTGGTCTTTCGACTCAGAGTGCACAAAGGCCTGCTAACCAGACCTCAGTGCCAGTGCCTTGACCCGAAAGTGTATGTCAAATTAGCTACACCCAAATGGAAATGGCTAACTTACCTGTAAGTCCGGAGTAAATGATACCCTGGTACCCAGGGCATGTATGTTAGAGGGGTAACCCAGGGCTTATAGCATTGATTGTGCCACCCTGGAGGTCCCCCAAGAAAAACAAGTCCCTAAGTCTGTCACTACAGAACGGTAGAGCAGTCGTGCACTGCTAGCCCGATTTGGCAAAGCCACCACTTTCCTTGGACAACTGAGGAAGTCACCTCTCTAGCAGGCCTACCGAGCCCTAAGGGCAGGGTGCAACATACAACAGAAGCAGAACATGTACTTTACCTGTCCTTACAGTAAGAGACATTAAACAACCATTTTTACTGTAGAAAGACTTGGTCGCCGAATTGGCAAGTACAGGGTTACACAAGGACCCCTCAGTTGTACCTACTCCTGAACGGTGCAACCAAAGTTGGCCCTCCAAGGTCAAACAGCTCCGTAAATTAAGCCTAACTTGTATCCAAAGTCGAAATTGATGTAACTTGTGCAGTGTGCAAATTTATCAAAGCTAACTCTCTAATGCCTGTAAGACAGTGACTCTGTATATACTGTTCCCAAATAGGTACAGTGTGTACTGAGTCCACAGTCCCCAGAGGTTTGGCAGAGGTTAAAGTTAGATATAACCTTACTCTCTAAAGTGGTAGCTTGGTCGAGCAGTAAGGCAGTATCCGAGGACAGTGTAAAGTATTTGTTGTACACGCTCAGTCAGCAAATTGTCTCACACACTCAAGAACTGAACTCTAGGCCAATGGTTTATATAAAAAAAAAATATATGGTCGTTTCGTTTTAGAACCAATAGGTATCAAAATATACTTTCTCAGAATGAGATGCTTTAGTTAAATACTTTGCAATAGGCAATTGAATTTTGCAGATAATAGTTACAGTGTTGTTGCAATAGGCAACACAATTTCAAACACAATAATACATTGAGCTCAAGGTGAATTTTAAGTTATTTGCAATTGATTACTTTCAGGATTACTTTTCTAACTCCAGGACTGGATCCTAGATTCAGTCCTGGGACAGTTCTTGGAAACAAGTGAGTAAATTCGTTTTAGTTACTGTTGTGATTTTTAAGCAATATTTTGCTATTTTAAAAGTTGACACTTAACTTTTTCTGATCAAATTACCAATGTTATCCTATGGAAGGAAATCCACTTAATAGGTAAGTGGGGTTATAGTTACTTTTTCTACGTCAGTGTTGGATCCTGGATCCAGCACTAGTGTACCACCTGTAAGCAGTTGAGAAACTGCGTTTAAGTTATACAGGCGATTTTTAAGGAATATTTATAAGTTTGCAAAATCGACACAAGAAATTGCACAGAACAACAGTCAATGGTTCCCTATGGAAGAAAATTCAAGTTACGGGTAAAGTAAGTCCTCATTACTTTTGTAATCCAGTGCTGGGCTCCTAGGCTCAGTACTGGGACAACTATCTAAAACAGGTAAGTAATTACGTTTTCATAGTTGGTACGAATTTTAAAGAATATTTGTAGTTTGCAAAAATCGACACTTTAGAAGAAGTTTCACAGAAAAACAGTCAATGGTTTCCTAAGGAAGAAAATTCAAGTTACTGGTAAGTACGGTTAAAATTACTTTTCAGGGTC
Organism: Triturus cristatus; assembly: GCF_964204655.1. NCBI lineage: Eukaryota > Metazoa > Chordata > Amphibia > Caudata > Salamandridae > Triturus > Triturus cristatus. Next base: position 848,659,985 of record NC_140594.1, on the reverse strand, counting down.
AGTATTGAACTACAAGATGCAGCACTGAGGTCTCTCCTGATAACAGGTGAGAAAATTGGAATTCGTTCGGCTGATTTTAGATGAATATTTTAAAGTTCCAAAACTCCACACTTCGAAGAATGTCCAAGGGAAACCAGTCAATGTTAGCCTATGGAAGGAAAGTGAGTTATCGGCTTTTAGGTAAGTACTCGACTGGCAGAGTTAAGGTTCTGAGCATAGACTCAGGGGTCTCCCAGGGTCAGGTAGGTACAGTTGGTACACCCTCAGTGGCACAGGGTCAGCCGGGTGCAGAGGTAGTTAGGCTCAATGTTATCCAATGAGAGGCAGGGGGCCTTCGGTTGGTGGCTGTTGGCGAGCAGGTCACGCGGCTGTGGGAGCTGGGCTCCTGGTAACTTGCTCAGGGCAAACGGGGAAGTAGATTAGGACATAGGTTGCACTGCCAGGGGCACTCGGGCGGCTGGGGGCAGGGTGCTTTTGAGCCGTCAGGCATGTTATTCAATGGAGATCTTGGGAAGTGAACAAAGGCTGGAGGCTCGGGGACAGAGGATCTTCAGGAGCGACCAACACTTCGAGGGGTAAGTTGGGATCTTGGAGGATCGGTAGGCACCCAGGAGTTGGGCACAGGAGGCCGTGGGGCGCTGGCTGCAGGGGTGTCTTTTGACGTCGGAAAATCTTACCCCTGCTGGTCGCGGTTGGAGGGGTCCCTGGTTCTGAGGCTGCAGGAGTCGTCTAGGAGGGTCCTTGGGCACTGGATTCCAGGTCAGAATCGCCGGGGGGACGTCCTCAGGGTCTTTGTCCACTCGGGCACAGGCCGGGCTTGGCGGGTGCAGAGTGTGTTGGTTTCGCGGTTCCTGGCTGGCACCAGGGGTATTGCTGTTTGAACAGAACCACTGCTCGTGGGAGTCCCAGTCTTGGTAGAGTCTCAAGGTGGTCAGGTCCTCCGGGGTTTTTGAGGTTGCTGACCACTGAAGGCGCCGGAGTTCCACAGGAGCAGGTTCAAGGATCAACAGGCCGGTAGGGCTGGGGCCAAGTCAGTTGGTGTCGTCCTCTTGTTAGCAGGTGCGCGGCTGGTCTTCTGGTTTCTTGATCTTCTTGCTTGTTTTCGAATCGGGATCGGAGGAAGGAAGGTTGAGGGTGCCACTAAATACTAAATTTAGGGGCGTTACAGGTAGGGTGAGGGCAGGGACCAATGGGTCCCTGTCCTGGGGTGAGTACACCCCCTATCCTGCTACTCTCCGGTGGGAGGGGGGCAGGAGCCTAGCTGCGATTGGGACAGGGCTCGCAATCCTCAAGATGGCCGGAGCCCAGAGTTGTGCTTCACCTCGCCTCTTCCACCGGAGGGGTGGAGTTGGCACAGGCTGGCACACCCCCTTTCCTCACGTAGGGTTTCCCGCCAGAGTGGGGGTCAGAACCGGTGGGGGCCAGTCGCTGAGTACAGCAAGTGGCCTGGAGAAGCTCACAAAGGCGGCATGCCTTTGAAGCTTCCCCCTACCCATCCTGGGGGAGGAGACCTAGCACCTCGCCCAGGATGTGCATTGTTGCAGGCCCAGGAGGGCGAGGGCTCTTCACCCAGTGGTCCAGCAACATGTCTGCTGTGTGGCAGCCTAGGCAGCCTCTCAGACAAGACGTGGATTGTAGGTTAGGTTTCAGGGGGCATCTATAAGATGCCCTCTGTAGTGCTTTTTACATTAAATCCCACACTGGCATCAGTGTGGGCTTAATGTGCTGAGAAGTTTGATATCAAACTTGTCAGTCTTCAGTGTAGCCATCATGGTGCTGTGGAGTTCGTAATGACAACCTCCCAGCACCATATACTCTTAATGGCAGCACTGCACTTGCAGTGCCCAGGAATGGCCCTGGGTACTGTAGGGGCACAGGGCTCATGCACCTGTGTCCTCACCACTGGCAGAGGACACCCAGCTAGAGGGGTGGCTGATGTATGCCAGGGCAGTGGGTTTGTGGGCATGGCACACAGGGATGTGTGCCATGTCGAGACTGTGTTTAGTTCTGTACCAGGACACTCAGCCTGCAAGGGCAGTGTGTGTGTGTGTGTCAGGGTACAGGGCCCCTAAGTGTGGCAGAGTAAGTGCTGCAGCCCTTAGGGGTCTTCTCTGGTCACAATGCCCTAGGTACCTAGGGTACCATTTACCAGGGGCTGACATGTGGCCAGAGATGCCAATTGGGTTTAGGCTTTAGTACAGTTTTTACGGGAGGAACACAGGCCCTGGGTACCTGATTGGCAGGGACCCAGGGCACACCAAGGAAAAGTGCATCAGGTATCAGGCAAAAAGGGGGGGGGGGGGATACTGTAACAGAAACCCACTTCCTTACAATACCTTAATAACTTCTTTGCCTTCCCAGGCACACATGGAGCCTGCTCCACGAGACAGCTTTCTGTCCTACTGGAGAGACGTGCTAATGGCACAATGAGGGACTGCAGGCCAGGCGTCCCCTCCCTCCTGCAGGAAGCTACTTGGATGAAAACTCCAAAAGGCAGTCTTCAAAGGTGAACCCGTCTTTGAAGAAAAGATGAGTAGCACCGGGGGAGAGGGAAGCCCCAAGGTTGAGGTAGACAGGCTGGTACGGGAGGCAGAGAGGGGAAACTAGTTGCCAAACCGATCTCCCCAGGGGCATGTAGCCCTGAGGTAGCCACATTGCAGGGTTGGTAGGCTAGTGAGGTCTGTACACCAGGAGAGAGGTCTCACCATCTTGGGAGTGGGGAGAATAGTGCATTCCTAGGACAGCCAGATGCCACACTTCACAGGAAGCGGTCACCCTGTGGCAGGGAATCTTGTAGTCCATTAGCTACTAACCCTATCCTGCACTGAGGGCACGCTCCTAGCATAGAGGGGGCATTCCTGGCACCCAGAACTCCGATCTCAACCGACTTGAAAGAAGGACTACCCTGCTGCACTGAGGGACCAGCAAAGAGAAACTGCACCGATAAGGGCTGCACCTATGCCTGGAGTATACAGCTGAGGAAGAAGCAGTCTATAGTGCCCAGTCAAGACAAGAGAACTCCAAGGGCCAGATAACTGGCCTCCTGTTCGCAGCACAGGGACACAACAACTGAAGAAGCCTTCTGGGGCAAGTTGGCAGCCAAAAGTCTTCAAGCCCCTACCACAGCTGCCGTCCAACACCAAGGACCAAGACTTGATGCAGTGTTGCACCAGAGTTCGCTGAGCCAGGGAGTGCTCCCAGAGAATTGGTGGGACCCTCCGAAGCAAAGTTATCGACCGAGAGAATTGGATTGTGACCAAGAGAACAGGCGATTGGTAGTTCAGTGGAGACTGGACTTCGACCAGACCAGAGAGGACTTCGTGGGACGTCGACTCTGCAACCAGAACCCCTACACCTTCCCCACCACCACCGTCTTCGTGGACAGAGTAATACCTGCAGGAAGGCCCGTCAACCGCACCGCACCGCATCGACAGCATCCTTCATCTCTTGCATCAGGACCACTCCATTGGAATCCATTGCACCACGGATGAAGCGCCTAGAAGTGTTGAAGGACTGCTTCTCCTGTGAAGGTAACTGTTCTTGCTTGAGGACGTTGCTGATCCCCCTCACTAGCTCCCTGTCGGAGTTGGTAACTTCAAGTACTTCTAACCGACTGCATTGATCATTATTTAAGTTTTCCTTGAAAAATGTACTGTGTCCAATTTCTTGACTTTGCCAAGGCTTGTTCGTGGTTGCGTGGAATCCCTTTTATTTATTGTTGCTTGTAAAATATGTATCTCCGGAACTCTGGTGGATCTTTTTCGTTCGTGTGTCCAAATTCTTATACAAATAGTCTATTTTTATAAATCGGTGTTGGATATCTTGAGTGCTGTGTTGATTTCTTCTTCAATTGTTTTGGTGCTGTTTAAATGCTCAACACCTGTTCCTCTGTGTAAGCCTTGCTGCTCAGCGCCACAGCTACCCAGGGTTGAGCTGAGGGTTTAACAGACAAAACCCAAGGGTCCTAAAGGGGTTTGTAAGTGTATTACATGGTGAGGTCGCACAACCATACAATATAATACAGCCCATTTCCTCACACCATTCCACATGTGTAATCGTGTAGTAGTGCACCAGGAGTCAAATGAATCGAAAAAAAGCAACAAAAATTCGAAAAAACGGTTAGTCAAAAAGTGACTAGTGTACCACTCTCTCCGGATCTGTGCTGGCTGGGGTGGAAAAAGAAAGAACTGACATCAGCGCGCAGGGGTGGCTTCTACGTAGATACCGCAACGTCATTCTGGTGATCACGACGCCAGCGACGAATGCTGAGTCGACCGACACCACCTACCGACGCGCAGGGGTACTGCTGAAGAAAAATTCTCCGGCTTTAGTCTGACGCCTGGGGGTAATTCTAAGGTAAGGAATCTATAACTAATAGTCTCTTTCAGATACTTTTTTTCCAGATGGTTGCATGTACACATACTTGTATTTTAAAAGAGCTCTGGGGTCCCCGGACGTGGGGGGAGACTATCCAGTGCTTATGACTATTGATGAGGATCCCTAGGAAGAGAATACCATTTGTTCGTGCCATATTGGAGGCACTACAAACCACTCAGAGGTAAGGATTGCACTGGCTTCTGGAATCAACCTGCAAAGGCAGAGCATTTAACATCTCCTGAATGTAACCAACATGAGGGAGAAAGCCTTACAAGTTTTGTGTCCTTGCACTGTCAATTTTATGAAGGGAAACGTATTTTTTTATGACAAACAGATAATTTTCAGTTGAAGTTCAGATCTCCACCTTACATTGGGTTCTTGTACCAGGCCTCCTGAAATGAGGAAGAGCAGAAGGTGCTGCCCTACAAAGACAGAAGACTCTGTACATTTACCTAAGTAGCACATTGGGAAAAACACTAGGATCACCTAAATAAACCCAATGGAATACCCTGCAGGTTATGTGAACTTCGAAACATTGGACAGATATTCGGCCTTGGGGACTTAGCTCTTTCCTCTACCTCCAGGCCACCACACCACTCAATTCTCCACTTTGATCCCCCTCCGTATGTGTGAGAAAGTGGCTCTGTATATACTGTTCCTTAATAGGTACAGGGTGTACAGAGTCCACAGACCCCAAGGGTTTAACAGAGGTTAAAGTTAGATATAACCTTACTCTCCAAGTGGTAGCCTGGTTGAGCAGTAAGGCAGTATCAGAGGACAGTGTAAAGCATTTGTTGTACACACTCAGTCAGCAAATAGTTCCACACACTCAATAACTGAACTCTAGGCCAATGGTTTGTATATAAAAAATATATGCTTGTTTTATTTTAGAACCAACACTTGGAATTAAAATATACTTTCTCGACAGAAGATGTTTCATAAAAATACTTTTGTATATGCAATAGACTTTTTAGTAAACAGTTACAAGTAGTTGCAGTAGGCAACTCTATTTCTAAACACAATACATTGAGCTCAATGATAAATTCAAGTTATATGCAACAGATTACGTTTTAGATTACTTTTGTAATTCCAGGCCTGGATCCTAGATCCAGTCCTGGGTCAGTTCTCAGAATCAGCTGTTGAAAGTCGACTTTGGTACTGTAGTGATTTATAACTAATATTTAGCTATTTCAAAAGTGAGCACTTAGAAAATATTTCAGAGCAAACAATCAATGATTCCCTATGGAAGGAAATATAGGTTACAGGTACAGTAGGTGATCGTTACTTTTGTAATCCAGTACTGGGTGGCTAGACTCAGTACTGGGACATTTATCCAAAACAGGTAAGTAATTACATTTTCAGATGTTATACGATTTTTGAGGAATATTTAGAAATTGCAGAAATCAACACTTAGAAGAAATTTCACAGAAAAACAGTCAATGGTTTCCTATGGAAGAAAAAGGAGTTAAAGGTAAGTATAGTTGTGGGTACTTTTCAGAGTCAGTGCTGGGCACCAAGATCCAGCACTGGGAGCTCACCTAGGAGCAGGTGAGTAAATTCGTTTTTGGTACTCGGCTGATTTTTGGTGAATATTTTGAGTTTTGAAAAGTTCACACTTAGAAGAATTTCCAAGAATAAGCCAGTCAATGTTACCCTAGGAGGAAAATGAAGTTAGCGGTTTAAGGGATAGTACTCGACTGGCAGAGTTGAAGTTCTGGGCATAGACTCAGGGGTCCCCCAGTGTCAGGTAGGTACAGTCAGTTCACCCTCAGCGGTTTCAGGACGGCCGGGTGCAGAGAGTTAGGCCCAATGTTATCCTATGAGGGATAGGGGGGCCTTGGTTGGTGGCTGCTGTCTGGCAAGCCACGCGGCTGTGGGAGCTGGGCTCCTGGTCACTTACTCAGGGCAAGTGGGGAAGTAGGTTAGAGTAGAGTTTTCACTGCCAGGGCCACTTGGACGGTTGGGTGCAGGGTTCTTTTGAGCCGTCGGGCGCTCAATTGATTTCTATGGGAAATCTCCGGTTTGGAAAAAGACTGCAGGCTCGGGGACGAGGACTCTTCAGGTGCCACCACCACTTCGAGAGGTAAGTTGGGTAGTTGGAGGATAGGTAGGTACCCCGGGATTGGACACAGAGGACCGTGGGGCACCGGGTGCAGGGGTACCTTTTGGTGTCGGGAAATCTTACCCTCTGTTGATCGCGGTTGGGGTGGCACTCTGTTGTGAGGCTGCAGGCTTAGTCAGGATTGTCGAGGGGGGTCCTTGGGTGCCGGACACGGGGTCACAGTCGCCGTGGGGTCTTCCTCGTGGGTTTAGTTCACTCTGGCACCGGCCAGGCGTGGCGGGTGCAGAGTGGGCTGGGATCGCGGTTCCGGGCTGCTGCCAGGGGTGAAAGGTAGGTTCTGAGTAGAGCCTCTACTCATGGAAGTCCCAGGGGATCAGAGTTCAAAGGTAGCCAGGTCCTCCGGGGTTTCTGAGGTTGCTGGCCACAAGAGATGCCGGGTTTGGAGCAGGAGCAGGTTCGAGGTCAACAGGCCGGTAGGGCTGGGGCCAAAGCAGTTGGTGTCTCCCTCTCCTTCGCAGCTGCAGGGCAGGTCTTCTTTTCTTCTTGAAGTTTCGGAATCTGGAATCTGGGGAAGGAAGGTTCAGGGTGCCCCTAAATACTAGATTTAGGGGCGTTACAGGTAGGTGAAGGCCAGGGACCAATGGGTCCTTGTCCTGGGGTGGGTACACCCCCTATCCTGCCTCTCTCCTGTGGGAGGGGGGCAGTAGCCCAATCCTGATAGGGTAGGGCCTCCCATCTTCAAGATGGCGAGAGCCCGGAGATGTGCTTCACCTCGCCTCCCCCACCTGAAGGGTGGGGTGGGCAGGCTGGCACATCCCCTGTCCTTGTATGGGGTTTCTGGCCAAGCTTTCCGCCAGAGTGGGGGGTTGCAGTGGCCTGGGGAAACTCCTTGAGGCGGCAGGCCTATGAAGCTTCCCTTTGCTCATCCTGGGGGAGGAGATCTATCACCTCACCCAGGATGTGCATTGTTGCAGGCCCGGGAGAGCAGGGGCTCTCCCACCCAGGGGTCCAGCAACGTGTCTGCTGTGTGGCAGCCTGGGTAGCCTCAGAGCAGACGTGGATTGTAGGTTAGTTGTAAGGGGGAATCTCTAAGATGCCCTCTGGGGTGCTTGGTACATTAAATCCCACACTGGCATCAGTGTGGGTTTAATGTGCTGAGAAGTTTGATACCAAACTTCCCAGTCTTTAGTGTTGCCATTATGGTGCTGTGGAGCTCGTGTTTGACGAGCTCTCAGCACCATGTACTCTTAAATGGCAGCACTGCACTTACAGTGCCCGGGAATGGACCTGGGTACTGTAGGGGCACAGGGCTCCTGCTCCTGTGCCCACACCATGGGCATAAGGCACCCAGCCAGAGGGGTGACTGACATATGCCTTGGCAGTGTGGGTGGTGGGCATGGCACACAGGGATGTGTGCCATGTCGACTCTTCATTTTGTCCTGCACCCAGACACTCAGCCTGCAAAGGCAGTGTGTGTGTGTAAGGGTACAGGGCCCCTAAGGGTGGCACAATGAGTGATGCAGCCCTTAGGGGTCTTCCCTGGTCACAAGGCCCTGGGTACCTAGGGTACCATTTACCAGGGGCTGACATGTGGCCAGGGTTTGCCAATTTGGAGTTTGTGTGTTTTAAGGAAGGAACATAGGCCCTGGGCACCTGATTGGCAGGAGTCCAGGGTACACTCAGTCAAAGTACATTCAGCAATTTAGCAAAAAAGTGGGGGCATACCATGCAAGAAAGAGGGCACTTTCTCACAGTATGTCCATCAACAACTCTTTTACTCATTTTCCGCCCCAGCCCTCCACCTATCCACAACACACCCTTCCTTTTGATATCCCTTTATCCCATCATCCCCCTAGTTTATTTCCATGTTTCATCAAAGGTTTGAATAAAAACACTAAAGTTCCCGCTTCACTCTCGCATATGTGATTTTGCAAAGTTTCTTGGATTAGTAGCATTTACTCAGCAACAGTGCAGTTGAGACTACATTGAAACAACTATTTCTTTGTTAAACTACTAGTATCAGCAATGCCCAATCCAGTCGATTTGCAAGTTTGTAATCCAATGAATCCATTTGACAAATTGTGATGTTAAAAATAATGAAATGCAACTAAAGAAGTAAAAAAAAAAAAGTCAAAAGAGAACATCTTTCTCCATGATTTAGATGGTACACAATAGATACTGTGGAAAAGGGTTACCAATTGCTCTCTATGATAATAGACTATGTCCATCTAAAAGGAGTGGATAAATTGTGGCATTTATGGTTTTGCAGAGAGCATTCAATAACTTTCACAGACTGACTAAACATCAGAGTAGCTCCCACATTATTGATTTTCAGGAAACTGCCCAAAACTCGGCTCTTTAATATCTAGTCTTCCGTCTTTTCTTGCCAAACTGCTATGCCAAATCAGCACCAAGACACCCACGGGTATTTGTGCGCTTTAGAAATGTATTAATATAAAACAGAACCACAGCTGAGATCTCCATTAAAAAATTCAGGCTTTGAATAGAATTTGGAAGAAGCCTTATTTTTGTCATACTCAAAGAATTCCGACTTGGTTTGCTTTTAAGAGCCATGTAAAGAACATACAAGCAAGTTTGGCGTAAACAAAAGCATGCCGCAGAACTGTATATTGGCAGCCAGTCTCAGATCTTTTTTGTTAATCATATGGATCTCAGTTTTAAACTCTGTTCTATTGATGTCCCATTACCTGCTTGGTTGGGAAAGACTAAATTAAAGCAGATGTTTGTGGTCACTTTACTTTGTAGTTCATCGTACAGTTTTTACCAGCCTGGTGCGTATGCTTAAAGAAAGCGTTCAATACAATGGAAAGGTTTGAAATGAGCAGTCAATATCGACATCCTGGGTTTCCCTTTGATAAACTCTGGGCACCACCATGACTGAAGCTGTGCAGTCATTCTTATAGGGACACATGGACTTCACCAATCTGGAGAAGGTGTGGTGGCACAAAAAGCAGACACAGGCTGCCCTCAAGAACATCACGTTCAGGGATTTCCTGTGATACAGGCACAGTCCAAGCAGTTCTTTGGGATTCAAAAATCCGTAAGAGAAGTCCAATGCGTGTCCTCCGGAAGGAATTTCTGTACTTGTGTATAAGAGCATCTATATGAAATTTGGTGAGGCTGAAATATGGACGTCCAAACAAGGAGTATATTTTTCGTACAGTGACCCTATATTACCATTCATTGATGGGTTTAAGCCAGCTATGCAATTCCGAAATTATCTTTAGTGGTTCAGACATTAGGAACCTTCAATCTGACACTGCCTCATTCTTCCCTGCTCCTAACATTTTGGGCTACGGGGCCTTAGGGGAAGATAAACTTTTTGTTAGCTTCATGGTGTTTCACATAATACTCATTATTGATGTGCACTCTCTACTCCTCCTGCATCACCCTCCAAGCCTGTCTACCTCTCCTTTCACGCCTCCCTTCCACCTCCCACCAAATCGAGTCCAGGGTACACTCAGTCAAAGTACATTTTAGCAAAAAGTGGGGGCATACCATGCAAGAAAGAGGGCACTTTCTCACACAACCCCCCCCCCCCCCAAACAAACGAAAGGTGATGAGACTAACCTTGTCCTATGGAGTCTTCATTGTCTAAGTGGAAGAACCTGGAAAGTCCATCTGCATTGGCATAGGCAGTCCCTGGTCTATGTTCCACTTCAAAGTCCATTCCCTGTAGGGAGATGGACCACCTTAATAGCTTTGGATTTTCCCCTTTCATCTGCATTAGCCATCTGAGAGGTCTGTGGTCAGTTTGAACCAGGAAGTGAGTACCAAACCGGTATGGCCTCAACTTCTTCAGGGACCAAACCACAGCAAAGGCCTCCCTCTCAATGGCACTCCAACGCTGCTCTCTGGGGAGTAGCCTCCTGCTTATAAAAGCAACAGGTTGGTCTTGGCCTTCATCATTGGTCTGGGATAGGACCGCTCCTATCCCTAGCTCAGAGGCATCAGTCTGCACTATGAACTGCTTGGCATAATCTGGAGCTTTCAGAATTGGTGCTGAGCACATTGCTTCTTTCAGGGTGTCAAAAGCCTTTTGACAACTAACTGTCCAGTTCACTTTCTTGGGCATTTTCTTGGAGGTGAGTTCTGTGAGGGGGGGTCACAATGGACCCATACCCCTTCACAAACCTCCTGTAGTATCCAGTCAAGCCAAGGAATGCCCTGACTTGGGTCTGGGTCGTTGGAGCTATCCAGTCCATGATGGCCTGGATCTTAGGTTGTAAGGGCTGTACCTGGCCTCCACCTACAAGGTGGCCCAAGTACACCACATTGCCCTGCCCTATCTGGCATTTGGATGCCTTGATAGTGAGGCCTGCATTGTGCAGAGCCTCTAAAACTTTTCCAAGGTGGATTAGGTGATCCTGCCAGGTGGAGCTAAAGACAGCAATATCATCAAGATAAGCTGCACTAAAGGACTCCAGCCCAGCCAGGACATGGTTCACCAGCCTCTGGAAAGTGGCAGGGGCATTCTTTAACCCAAAGGGCATCACAGTAAACTGATAATGTCCATCAGGGGTGGAGAATGCTGTCTTCTCTTTTGCTCCTGGGGCCATGCCAATCTGCCAGTACCCTGCAGTTAATTCAGAGGTACTGAGGAATTGGGCAGCCCCTAATTTATCTATCAGTTCATCTGCTCTTGGGATAGGGTGAGCATCTGTCTTAGTGACAGAGTTGAGCCCTCTATAGTCCACACAGAACCTCATCTCTCTTTTCACCCGGTTGATGAGGTTTGGAGACTAGAACCACTGGGCTGGCCCAGGGGCTCTCAGAGGGTTCAATGACACCTAACTCCAGCATCTTGCTGACCTCAGCTTTGATGCTCTCCTTGACTTGGTCTGACTGTCGATAGATTTTGTTTTTGACAGGTGCATTGTCACCAGTGTCCACATCATGGGTACACCAGTTTGTCGGACCAGGGGTCAGGGAGAAGAGGCTAGCATACTGCTGCAAGACTTGCTTGCAGTCAGTTTGCTGTTGGGCAGAGAGGGTGTCTGATAAGATCACACCATCCACTGACCCATCCTTTGGGCTGTAAGAGAGGAGGTCAGGGAGAGGTTCACTCTCTGCTTCCTGCTCCTCATCAGTCACCATCAGCATGGTGATGTCAGCCCTGTCATTGTAGAGCTTGAGGCGGTTCACATGGATGACCCTCTTGGGTGTCCTGCTGGTGCCCAGGTCAACTAGATAGGTGACCTCACTCTTTCTTTCTAGGATAGGGTAAGGGCCACTCCATTTATCTTGGAGAGCCCTTGGTGCCACTGGCTCCAAAACCCACACCTGTTGCCCAGGTTGAAATTCAACCAGTGCAGCTTTTTGGTCATACCAGTGCTTCTGGAGCTCCTGGCTGGCCTCAAGGTTCTTGGATGCTTTTTCCATGTACTCAGCCATTCTGGACCTTAGGCCAAGCACATAGTCCACGATGTCTTGTTTGGGTTCTTGAAGAGGCCTCTCCCAGGCTTCTTTTACAAGACAAAGTGGTCCCCTTACAGGATGACCAAACAGAAGTTCAAAGGGTGAGAAACCTACTCCCTTCTGTGGCACTTCTCTGTAAGTGAAAAGCAGGCATGGTAACAGGACATCCCATCTCCTGTTGAGTTTTTCAGGGAGCCCCATGATCATACCTTTCAATGTCTTGTTGAATCTCTCAATAAGGCCATTGGTTTGTGGGTGGTAGGGGGTAGTAAACTTATACTGCACCCCACAATCCTTCCACATGTGTGTTAGGTAAGCAGACATGAAGTTGGAACCTCTGTCTGAAACCACCTCCTTAGGAAAACCCACCCTGGTGAAGACACCCAGGAGGGCCTTGGCTACTGCAGGAGCTGTAGTAGTCCTGAGGGGAATTGCTTCAGGGTACCTAGTCGCATGATCCACTACCACTAGAATAAATGTGTTCCCTGAGGCTGTGGGTGGCTCAAGAGAACCCACAATGTCCACTCCTACCCTTTCAAAGGGGACCCCCACCACTGGTAGTGGAATGAGGGGGGCCTTTGGGTGGCCACCTGTCTTGCCACTGGCCTGACAGGTGACACAGGAGCTGACAAACTCCTTCACCTTTTGGTGCATCTGGGGCCAGTAGAAGTGACTCACTAGCCTTTCCCAAGTTTTAGATTGCCCCAGATGTCCAGCTAGGGGGATGTCATGAGCCAAAGTTAGGAGGAACTCCCTGTACTTCTGTGGCACTACCACCCTCCTGATGGCTCCAGGAGTGGGGTTTCTTGCCTCAGCATACAGTAATACCTCTTCCCAATAAGCTCTGCGAGTACCACTGACATCTCCCCTTGCTTCTGAAACAGCTAGCTGCCTCACGCTTTCAAGAGTGGGACAGTCTCGCTGACCCTGGCACAGCTCTTCACTAGAGGGTCCCCCTGGACCCAAGAGTTCAACCTGGTAAGGGTCAAGGTCCATGGACTCAGTTCCGTCAGGGGTATCCAAATCCACTCCCTGGGGAGAGGGGTCCTGAATGGTTTGCTGTGTAGAAGCTAGTTCCCCAGTCTTCTTTCCTTTTCTCTTGGTTGGCTGGGCCATTATTCCAGGCTCCAGACCTACTTTTTCACCCTTCCTCTTGCTCTGGTTTGCACACACACCAATTCAGGGATGCCCAGCATGGCTGCATGGGCCTTTAGTTCAACCTCAGCCCAGGCTGAGGTTTCCAGATCATTTCCAAGCAGTTAGGCAGCTGGCAACTTTGGAGAGACCACTACCTGTTTCAGGCCAGTAACCCCCCGCCCCCCCAGCCTAATGTTACCATGGCCATGGGATGACTAGTGGTGACACTGTCAGCGTTGGTGACTGGGTAAGACTTCCCAATCAAGTATTGCTCAGGGGAAACCAGTGTGTCTTTCACCATAGTGACACTGGCACCTGTATCGCTCAGAGCTTCTACCCTAGTTCCATTCACCCAGGGGTACTGCAAGTATTTCTTTAAGTTGGGTGGCCACACAGCTACAGTGGCAAACTCCACTTCTCCCAAGGAGACTAGACTTGCTTCAGTGTGTTCCCAGATTTGCTCAGGGTACACCTCTGATCCCATTTGTATGCTTGCTGCCCCAGGAGTAGCTGTACTGGGTGCCTTAGGGGCTTTGTTTTGTGGGCAAGCTACAGTTAAGTGTCCTTGCTTCTTGCAGGTATTACACCAGGCCTTTAAGGGATCAAAGTTCTTCCCCCTATATGGTTGGGGCACATAGGGAGTAGTTTGGGTCCCACCCACCTGAACAGGTTTTTGGGGCCCTTTGGAAGACAAACTTTTTATCTTGGGGATTCTCACCACCTTTCCCCTGGGGAGGTTCTGGGACCACTTTCTTTTGGTCACCCCCAGTGGTTGTCTTTGTCACCCTAGTCTTGACCCAGTGGTCTGCCTTCTTTCCCAATTCTTGGGGAGAAATTAGACCTAGGTCTACCAAATGCTGATGCAACTTTTCATTTGTGCAGTTACTCAAAATATGTTCCTTCATGAATAAATTGTACAATCCATTAAAATCCTGCACACCATGTCCAGCTAACCAACCATCCAGTGTCTTCACTGAGAAATCTACAAAATCAATCCAGGACTGGGTCTGGGTTTTGTGAGCCCCCTTGAATCTAATTCTATACTCCTCAGTGGTGAATCCAAATCCCTCAATCAGAGCTTTCTTCATGAGGTCATAGGACCCTGCCTCTGGCCCAGAAAGAGTCAGAAGCCTGTCTCTGTAGTTACCAGAGAACAGTTCCCACTGGAGTGACCCCCCGGGAGGTTTCTTCACTTTTCTGATATCACAAGCCCTCTCAAAGGCTGTGAACCATTTGGTGATATCATCACCTTCCTCAAATTTAGGGACAATCCCTTTGGGGATTTTAAGGTCAGAAGTTTCCTCCCTATCCTTATTTTTATTATTGCTGCCACCATTGATGGGTGCTAAACCCATCTCTCTCCTTTCTTTTTCTAGAGCCAGGAGCCTGGACTCTAGCTCTAATCTTTTGGCCAGCCTCACAAGGCTGTCCTCTTCACTGGGGGGTCCCCCAGTGTTCTCTCTGGGACCATAGCCACCTGTGTAGTCTCTAGGTGCCCAGATGCTAATCCTTGGATTGGAGGGTATGGTTGCCCTCTCCTCCCAAGGGAATAGAATGGGGGGGGGGGGGGGGGGGGGGTTGTCAACCTCCTCTGCTTCCCTTTCCTCATCTGACTGGCCATCACCATGTTCAGATGGGTGGTCCTTAGCATTCTCAGCCAAGAGCTCCTGGAGCCCTAGTTTGGTTGGATGCAGGCCCATTTGTAAATTTGTAAGTTTGCATAAGGACCTCAATTCCTTGAAAGACAAGTGTAAGTAAGGTGTGAGGTCGAGCTCCTCCACCAGGTCCATGTTATTATTATCACTAATAGCTGGGTTTGTTTGAGACATTCTAACCTGAAAGTTCTAACCCTCTACCCTGACTATAGTGACTTATTTTTCTAAAATTCTAATGGGACTTAAGCAAGGCCCTAGCAAGACTTTTAGTAATTTTGGAAAGACCAATCAGAATTCTAAAGGCAATTTTTAAGAGTTCTGTCGTGTGGTCAGATGGTAACCAAGTAGTCCAACAAATGCAAGTTTGTATCCCACCGCTGATCCACCAATGTGAGAAAGTGGCTCTGTATATACTGTTCCTTAATAGGTACAGGGTGCACAGAGTCCACAGACCCCAAGGGTTTAACAGAGGTTAAAGTTAGATATAACCTTACTCTCCAAAGTGGTAGGCTGGTCGAGCAGTAAGGCAGTATCAGAGGACAGTGTAAAGCATTTGTTGTACACACTCAGTCAGCAAATAGTTCCACACACTCAATAACTGAACTCTAGGCCAATGGTTTGTATATAAAAAATATATGCTTGTTTTATTTTAGAACCAACACTTGGAATTAAAATATACTTTCTCGACAGGAGAGGTTTCATAAAAATACTTTTGTATATGCAATAGACTTTTTAGTAAACAGTTACAAGTCGTTGCAGTAGGCAACTCTATTTCTAAACACAATACATTGAGCTCAATGATAAATTCAAGTTGTATGCAACAGATTACTTTTTAGATTACTTTTGTAATTCCAGGCCTGGATCCTAGATCCAGTCCTGGGTCAGTTCTCAGAATCAGCTGTTGAAAGTCTACTTTGGTACTGTAATGATTTTTAACTAATATTTAGCTATTTCAAAACTTAGCACTTAGAAAATATTTCAGAGCAAACAATCAATGATTCCCTATGGAAGAAAATGTAGGTTACAGGTACAGTAGGTTATCGTTACTTTTGTAATCCAGTACTGGGTGCCTAGACTCAGTACTGGGACCTTTATCCAAAACAGGTAAGTAATTACGTTTTCAGATGTTATACGATTTTTGAAGAATATTTAGAAATTGCAGAAATCAACACTTAGAAGAAATTTCACAGAAAAACAGTCAATGGTTTCCTATGGAAGAAAAAGGAGTTAGAGGTACGTATAGTTGTGGGTACTTTTCAGAGTCAGTGCTGGGCACCAAGATCCAGCACTGGGAGCTCACCTAAGAGCAGGTGAGTAAATTCGTTTTTGATACTCAGCTGATTTTTGGTGAATATTTTGAGTTTTGAGAAGTCCACACTTAGAAGAATTTCCAAGAAAAAGCCAGTCAATGTTACCCTAGGAGGAAAATGAAGTTAGCTGTTTAAGGGTAAGTACTCGACTGGCAGAGTTGAAGTTCTGGGCATAGACTCAGGGGTCCCCCAGTGTCAGGTAGGTACAGTCAGTTCACCCTCAGCAGTTTCAGGACGGCCAGGTGCAGAGAGAGTTAGGCCCAATGTTATCCAATGAGGGATAGGGGGGGGCCTTGGTTGGTGGCTGCTGTCTGGCAAGCCACGCAGCTGTGGGAGCTGGGCTCCTGGTCACTTACTCAGGGCAAGTGGGGAAGTAGGTTAGAGTAGAGTTTTCACTGCCAGGACCACTCGGGCGGCTGGGTGCAGGGTGCTATTGAGCCTTCGAGCGCTCAATTGATTTCTATGGGAAATCTCCGGTTTGGAAAAAGACTGCAGGCTCGGGGACGAGGACTCTTCAGGTGCCACCACCACTTCGAGAGGTAAGTTGGGTAGTTGGAGGATAGGTAGGTACCCCGGGATTGGACACAGAGGGCCGTGGGGCGCCGGGTGCAGGGGTGCCTTTTGGTGTCGGGAAATCTTACCCTCTGTTGATCGCGGTTGGGGTGGCACTCTGTTCTGAGGCTGCAGGCTTAGTCAGGATTGTCGAGGGGGGTCCTTGGGTGCCGGACTCGGGGTCACAGTCGCCGTGGGGTCGTCCTCCTGGGTTTAGTTCACTCCGGCACCGGCCAGGCGTGGCGGGTGCAGAGTGGGCTGGGATCGCGGTTCCGGGCTGCTGCCAGGGGTGAAAGGTAGGTTCTGAGTAGAGCCTCTACTCATGGGAGTCCCAAGGGATCAGAGTTCAAAGGTAGCCAGGTCCTCTGGGGTTTCTGAGGTTGCTGGCCACAAGAGATGCCGGGTTTGGAGCAGGAGCAGGTTCGAGGTCGACAGGCCGGTAGGGCTGGGGCCAAAGCAGTTGGGGTCTCACTCTCCTTCGCAGCTGCAGGGCAGGTCTTTTCTTCTCGCTCTTCTTGTAGTTTCGGAATCTGGAATCTGGGGATGGAAGGTTCAGGGTGCCCCTAAATACTAGATTTAGGGGCGTTACAGGTAGGTGAAGGCCAGGGACCAATGGGTCCTTGTCTTGGGGTGGGTACACCCCCTATCCTGCCTCTCTCCTGTGGGAGGGGGGCAGTAGCCTAATCCTGATAGGGTAGGGCCTCCCATCTTCAAGATGGCGAGAGCCCGGAGATGTGCTTCACCTCGCCTCCCCCACCTGAGGGGTGGGGTGGGCAGGCTGGCACATCCCCTGTCCTTGTATGGGGTTTCCGGCCAAGCTTCCCGCCAGAGTGGGGGGTTGCAGTGGCCTGGGGAAACTCCTAGAGGCGGCAGGCCTTTGAAGCTCCCTTTGCTCATCCTGGGGAGGAGAACTATCACCTCACCCAGGATGTGCATTGTTGCAGGCCCGGGGGAGCAGGGGCTCTCCCACCCAGGGGTCCAGCAAAGTGTCTGCTGTGTGGCAGCCTGGGCAGCCTCAGAGCAGACGTGGATTGTAGGTTAGTTGTAAGGGGGCATCTCTAAGATGCCCTCTGGGGTGCTTGGTACATTAAATCCCACACTGGCATCAGTGTGGGTTTAATGTGCTGAGAAGTTTGATACCAAACTTCCCAGTCTTTAGTGTTGCCATTATGGTGCTGTGGAGCTCGTGTTATGTTATGTTATGTTATGTTATGTTATGCAGGTTTTTGTATAGCGTACGGCTACTCGAAAGAGTGTCCCGACGCTTTGGATTGCACACTAATCGCAGAAACACAACAGGGAAAATGAACAGAAACATAAAAAGAGGAAACCTGATAGGACCTGAAACTAAGAAGTGAAAAGCCAAGTTTTAAGCCCCTTCCTAAAGGCCAACAAGTTTGGGGTGCTACGCAGGGACACAGGCAATTTATTCCACAGCTGAGGCGCTAAACATTTAAAGGAGCGGCCACCGATGCGAGCTCTCTTCGCGCGGGGCACTACAGCAAAAAACAAGGCTTCAGACCTGAGCGATCTGGCCGGACGGTAAAAGGACAACCTTTCCTGGAGGTATTTTGCTCCAGATCTGTACAAGGCTTTGTGTGCCAGGGTGAGAGATTTAAAAACTATCCGCTTCCGGACAGGAAGCCAATGCAGAGCTTCCAAAAGGCCCGAGGCTCTGGCACGGCGAGGTAGTCCAAAAATAGCACGTGCTGCCGAATTCTGAACGACCTGTAGTCGTTGAAGCAGGTATTCTGGCAGGCCGAGATAGAGAACGTTGGAATAATCTATTCTCGAGCCTATCATCGCCTGCACCGTGATCTTCCTATGTTCCTCCGATAGCAAAGGAAGGAACTTGCGAAGCATCCGGAGTAAGCCGAAGCAGGTCCCTGTGAGACCGATTACCTGCGAACGTAGTGTGAGGCCATTGTCGATCTTAATCCCAAGGTTTTTCGCTACCTGGGACGAACTTGCTGGTGGAAACATGTTCTCAGGCCACCACACTTTCCAGTCCGGGTCCGAGCTGCACCCAAAGAAGAGGACCTCGGATTTATCCGAGTTGCACTTGAGGCTGTTATGATGGAACCACTGAAACACAGCCTCAAGGCAACCCTGGATCCTACCTCCATCGAAGTCCGCACCCCTCTCACAGGTGAAGAGGAGCTGGGTGTCATCGGCGTAAGAAACGATCTGGGCCCCGAAAGACTCCGCCAGGGCCGCCAGAGGGGTCATGAAGATATTAAATAGAGTCGGGCTCAGGACAGAGCCCTGAGGAACTCCGACACCCAATGGCGACATCTCGTGTAAGACGAGCTCTCAGCACCATGTACTCTTAAATGGCAGCACTGCACTTACAGTGCCCGGGAATGGACCTGGGTACTGTAGGGGCACAGGGCTCCTGCTCCTGTGCCCACACCATGGGCATAAGGCACCCAGCCAGAGGGGTGACTGACATATGCCTTGGCAGTGTGGGTGGTGGGCATGGCACACAGGGATGTGTGCCATGTCGACTCTTCATTTTGTCCTGCACCCAGACACTCAGCCTGCAAAGGCAGTGTGTGTGTGTAAGGGTACAGGGCCCCTAAGGGTGGCACAATGAGTGATGCAGCCCTTAGGGGTCTTCCCTGGTCACAAGGCCCTGGGTACCTAGGGTACCATTTACCAGGGGCTGACATGTGGCCAGGGTTTGCCAATTTGGAGTTTGTGTGTTTTAAGGAAGGAACATAGGCCCTGGGCACCTGATTGGCAGGAGTCCAGGGTACACTCAGTCAAAGTACATTCAGCAATTTAGCAAAAAAGTGGGGGCATACCATGCAAGAAAGAGGGCACTTTCTCACAGTATGTCCATCAACAACTCTTTTACTCTTTTTCCGCCCCAGCCCTCCACCTATCCACAACACACCCTTCCTTTTGATATCCCTTTATCCCATCATCCCCCTAGTTTATTTCCATGTTTCATCAAAGGTTTGAATAAAAACACTAAAGTTCCCGCTTCACTCTCGCATATGTGATTTTGCAAAGTTTCTTGGATTAGTAGCATTTACTCAGCAACAGTGCAGTTGAGACTACATTGAAACAACTATTTCTTTGTTAAACTACTAGTATCAGCAATGCCCAATCCAGTCGATTTGCAAGTTTGTAATCCAATGAATCCATTTGACAAATTGTGATGTTAAAAATAATGAAATGCAACTAAAGAAGTAAAAAAAAAAAAGTCAAAAGAGAACATCTTTCTCCATGATTTAGATGGTACACAATAGATACTGTGGAAAAGGGTTACCAATTGCTCTCTATGATAATAGACTATGTCCATCTAAAAGGAGTGGATAAATTGTGGCATTTATGGTTTTGC
Organism: Triturus cristatus; assembly: GCF_964204655.1. NCBI lineage: Eukaryota > Metazoa > Chordata > Amphibia > Caudata > Salamandridae > Triturus > Triturus cristatus. The sequence goes on along the minus strand of NC_140594.1, from coordinate 848,640,104 downwards.
AGAGAGCATTCAATAACTTTCACAGACTGACTAAACATCAGAGTAGCTCCCACATTATTGATTTTCAGGAAACTGCCCAAAACTCGGCTCTTTAATATCTAGTCTTCCGTCTTTTCTTGCCAAACTGCTATGCCAAATCAGCACCAAGACACCCACGGGTATTTGTGCGCTTTAGAAATGTATTAATATAAAACAGAACCACAGCTGAGATCTCCATTAAAAAATTCAGGCTTTGAATAGAATTTGGAAGAAGCCTTATTTTTGTCATACTCAAAGAATTCCGACTTGGTTTGCTTTTAAGAGCCATGTAAAGAACATACAAGCAAGTTTGGCGTAAACAAAAGCATGCCGCAGAACTGTATATTGGCAGCCAGTCTCAGATCTTTTTTGTTAATCATATGGATCTCAGTTTTAAACTCTGTTCTATTGATGTCCCATTACCTGCTTGGTTGGGAAAGACTAAATTAAAGCAGATGTTTGTGGTCACTTTACTTTGTAGTTCATCGTACAGTCTTTACCAGCCTGGTGCGTATGCTTAAAGAAAGCGTTCAATACAATGGAAAGGTTTGAAATGAGCAGTCAATATCGACATCCTGGGTTTCCCTTTGATAAACTCTGGGCACCACCATGACTGAAGCTGTGCAGTCATTCTTATAGGGACACATGGACTTCACCAATCTGGAGAAGGTGTGGTGGCACAAAAAGCAGACACAGGCTGCCCTCAAGAACATCACGTTCAGGGATTTCCTGTGATACAGGCACAGTCCAAGCAGTTCTTTGGGATTCAAAAATCCGTAAGAGAAGTCCAATGCGTGTCCTCCGGAAGGAATTTCTGTACTTGTGTATAAGAGCATCTATATGAAATTTGGTGAGGCTGAAATATGGACGTCCAAACAAGGAGTATATTTTTCGTACAGTGACCCTATATTACCATTCATTGATGGGTTTAAGCCAGCTATGCAATTCCGAAATTATCTTTAGTGGTTCAGACATTAGGAACCTTCAATCTGACACTGCCTCATTCTTCCCTGCTCCTAACATTTTGGGCTACGGGGCCTTAGGGGAAGATAAACTTTTTGTTAGCTTCATGGTGTTTCACATAATACTCATTATTGATGTGCACTCTCTACTCCTCCTGCATCACCCTCCAAGCCAGTCTACCTCTCCTTTCACGCCTCCCTTCCACCTCCCACCAAATTGAGTCCAGGGTACACTCAGTCAAAGTACATTCAGCAATTTAGCAAAAAGTGGGGGCATACCATGCAAGAAAGAGGGCACTTTCTCACCCCCCCCCCCCCCCACACAAACGAAAGGTGATGAGACTAACCTTGTCCTATGGAGTCTTCATTGTCTAAGTGGAAGAACCTGGAAAGTCCATCTGCATTGGCATAGGCAGTCCCTGGTCTATGTTCCACTTCAAAGTCCACTCCCTGTAGGGAGATGGACCACCTTAATAGCTTTGGATTTTCCCCTTTCATCTGCATTAGCCATCTGAGAGGTCTGTGGTCAGTTTGAACCAGGAAGTGAGTACCAAACCGGTATGGCCTCAACTTCTTCAGGGACCAAACCACAGCAAAGGCCTCCCTCTCAATGGCACTCCAACGCTGCTCTCTGGGGAGTAGCCTCCTGCTTATAAAAGCAACAGGTTGGTCTTGGCCTTCATCATTGGTCTGGGATAGGACCGCTCCTATCCCTAGCTCAGAGGCATCAGTCTGCACTATGAACTGCTTGGCATAATCTGGAGCTTTCAGAATTGGTGCTGAGCACATTGCTTCTTTCAGGGTGTCAAAAGCCTTTTGACAACTAACTGTCCAGTTCACTTTCTTGGGCATTTTCTTGGAGGTGAGTTCTGTAAGGGGGGGTCACAATGGACCCATACCCCTTCACAAACCTCCTGTAGTATCCAGTCAAGCCAAGGAATGCCCTGACTTGGGTCTGGGTCGTTGGAGCTATCCAGTCCATGATGGCCTGGATCTTAGGTTGTAAGGGCTGTACCTGGCCTCCACCTACAAGGTGGCCCAAGTACACCACATTGCCCTGCCCTATCTGGCATTTGGATGCCTTGATAGTGAGGCCTGCATTGTGCAGAGCCTCTAAAACTTTTCCAAGGTGGATTAGGTGATCCTGCCAGGTGGAGCTAAAGACAGCAATATCATCAAGATAAGCTGCACTAAAGGACTCCAGCCCAGCCAGGACATGGTTCACCAGCCTCTGGAAAGTGGCAGGGGCATTCTTTAACCCAAAGGGCATCACAGTAAACTGATAATGTCCATCAGGGGTGGAGAATGCTGTCTTCTCTTTTGCTCCTGGGGCCATGCCAATCTGCCAGTACCCTGCAGTTAATTCAGAGGTACTGAGGAATTGGGCAGCCCCTAATTTATCTATCAGTTCATCTGCTCTTGGGATAGGGTGAGCATCTGTCTTAGTGACAGAGTTGAGCCCTCTATAGTCCACACAGAACCTCATCTCTCTCTTTTCACCCGGTTGATGAGGTTTGGAGACTAGAACCACTGGGCTGGCCCAGGGGCTCTCAGAGGGTTCAATGACACCTAACTCCAGCATCTTGCTGACCTCAGCTTTGATGCTCTCCTTGACTTGGTCTGACTGTCGATAGATTTTGTTTTTGACAGGTGCATTGTCACCAGTGTCCACATCATGGGTACACCAGTTTGTCGGACCAGGGGTCAGGGAGAAGAGGCTAGCATACTGCTGCAAGACTTGCTTGCAGTCAGTTTGCTGTTGGGCAGAGAGGGTGTCTGATAAGATCACACCATCCACTGACCCATCCTTTGGGCTGTAAGAGAGGAGGTCAGGAAGAGGTTCACTCTCTGCTTCCTGCTCCTCATCAGTCACCATCAGCATGGTGATGTCAGCCCTGTCATTGTAGAGCTTGAGGCGGTTCACATGGATGACCCTCTTGGGTGTCCTGCTAGTGCCCAGGTCAACTAGATAGGTGACCTCACTCTTTCTTTCTAGGATAGGGTAAGGGCCACTCCATTTATCTTGGAGAGCCCTTGGTGCCACTGGCTCCAAAACCCACACCTGTTGCCCAGGTTGAAATTCAACCAGTGCAGCTTTTTGGTCATACCAGTGCTTCTGGAGCTCCTGGCTGGCCTCAAGGTTCTTGGATGCTTTTTCCATGTACTCAGCCATTCTGGACCTTAGGCCAAGCACATAGTCCACGATGTCTTGTTTGGGTTCTTGAAGAGGCCTCTCCCAGGCTTCTTTTACAAGACAAAGTGGTCCCCTTACAGGATGACCAAACAGAAGTTCAAAGGGTGAGAAACCTACTCCCTTCTGTGGCACTTCTCTGTAAGTGAAAAGCAGGCATGGTAACAGGACATCCCATCTCCTGTTGAGTTTTTCAGGGAGCCCCATGATCATACCTTTCAATGTCTTGTTGAATCTCTCAATAAGGCCATTGGTTTGTGGGTGGTAGGGGGTAGTAAACTTATACTGCACCCCACAATCCTTCCACATGTGTGTTAGGTAAGCAGACATGAAGTTGGAACCTCTGTCTGAAACCACCTCCTTAGGAAAACCCACCCTGGTGAAGACACCCAGGAGGGCCTTGGCTACTGCAGGAGCTGTAGTAGTCCTAAGGGGAATTGCTTCAGGGTACCTAGTCGCATGATCCACTACCACTAGAATAAATTTGTTCCCTGAGGCTGTGGGTGGCTCAAGAGAACCCACAATGTCCACTCCTACCCTTTCAAAGGGGACCCCCACCACTGGTAGTGGAATGAGGGGGGCCTTTGGGTGGCCACCTGTCTTGCCACTGGCCTGACAGGTGACACAGGAGCTGACAAACTCCTTCACCTTTTGGTGCATCTGGGGCCAGTAGAAGTGACTCACTAGCCTTTCCCAAGTTTTAGATTGCCCCAGATGTCCAGCTAGGGGGATGTCATGAGCCAAAGTTAGGAGGAACTCCCTGTACTTCTGTGGCACTACCACCCTCCTGATGGCTCCAGGAGTGGGGTTTCTTGCCTCAGCATACAGTAATACCTCTTCCCAATAAGCTCTGCGAGTACCACTGACATCTCCCCTTGCTTCTGAAACAGCTAGCTGCCTCACGCTTTCAAGAGTGGGACAGTCTCGCTGACCCTGGCACAGCTCATCACTAGAGGGTCCCCCTGGACCCAAGAGTTCAACCTGGTAAGGGTCAAGGTCCATGGACTCAGTTCCCTCAGGGGTATCCAAATCCTCTCCCTGGGGAGAGGGGTCCTGAATGGTTTGCTGTGTAGAAGCTAGTTCCCCAGTCTTCTTTCCTTTTCTCTTGGTTGGCTGGGCCATTATTCCAGGCTCCAGACCTACTTTTTCACCCTTCCTCTTGCTCTGGTTTGCACACACACCAATTCAGGGATGCCCAGCATGGCTGCATGGGCCTTTAGTTCAACCTCAGCCCAGGCTGAGGTTTCCAGATCATTTCCAAGCAGTTAGGCAGCTGGCAACTTTGGAGAGACCACTACCTGTTTCAGGCCAGTAACCCCCCCCCCCCCCGCCCCCCCAGCCTAATGTTACCATGGCCATGGGATGACTAGTGGGGACACTGTCAGCGTTGGTGACTGGGTAAGACTTCCCAATCAAGTATTGCTCAGGGGAAACCAGTGTGTCTTTCACCATAGTGACACTGGCACCTGTATCGCTCAGAGCTTCTACCCTAGTTCCATTCACCCAGGGGTACTGCAAGTATTTCTTTAAGTTGGGTGGCCACACAGCTACAGTGGCAAACTCCACTTCTCCCAAGGAGACTAGACTTGCTTCAGTGTGTTCCCAGATTTGCTCAGGGTACACCTCTGATCCCATTTGTATGCTTGCTGCCCCAGGAGTAGCTGTACTGGGTGCCTTAGGGGCTTTGTTTTGTGGGCAAGCTACAGTTAAGTGTCCTTGCTTCTTGCAGGTATTACACCAGGCCTTTAAGGGATCAAAGTTCTTCCCCCTATATGGTTGGGGCACATAGGGAGTAGTTTGGGTCCCACCCACCTGAACAGGTTTTTGGGGCCCTTTGGAAGACAAACTTTTTATCTTGGGGATTCTCACCACCTTTCCCCTGGGGAGGTTTTGGGACCACTTTCTTTTGGTCACCCCCAGTGGTTGTCTTTGTCACCCTAGTCTTGACCCAGTGGTCTGCCTTCTTTCCCAATTCTTGGGGAGAAATTAGACCTAGGTCTACCAAATGCTGATGCAACTTTTCATTTGTGCAGTTACTCAAAATATGTTCCTTCATGAATAAATTGTACAATCCATTAAAATCCTGCACACCATGTCCAGCTAACCAACCATCCAGTGTCTTCACTGAGAAATCTACAAAATCAATCCAGGACTGGGTCTGGGTTTTGTGAGCCCCCTTGAATCTAATTCTATACTCCTCAGTGGTGAATCCAAATCCCTCAATCAGAGCTTTCTTCATGAGGTCATAGGACCCTGCCTCTGGCCCAGAAAGAGTCAGAAGCCTGTCTCTGTAGTTACCAGAGAACAGTTCCCACTGGAGTGACCCCCCGGGAGGTTTCTTCACTTTTCTGATATCACAAGCCCTCTCAAAGGCTGTGAACCATTTGGTGATATCATCACCTTCCTCAAATTTAGGGACAATCCCTTTGGGGATTTTAAGGTCAGAAGTTTCCTCCCTATCCTTATTTTTATTATTGCTGCCACCATTGATGGGTGCTAAACCCATCTCTCTCCTTTCTTTTTCTAGAGCCAGGAGCCTGGACTCTAGCTCTAATCTTTTGGCCAGCCTCACAAGGCTGTCCTCTTCACTGGGGGGTCCCCCAGTGTTCTCTCTGGGACCATAGCCACCTGTGTAGTCTCTAGGTGCCCAGATGCTAATCCTTGGATTGGAGGGTAGTATGGTTGCCCTCTCCTCCCAAGGGAATAGAATGGGGGGGGGGGGGGGTTGTCAACCTCCTCTGCTTCCCTTTCCTCATCTGACTGGCTATCACCATGTTCAGATGGGTGGTCCTTAGCATTCTCAGCCAAGAGCTCCTGGAGCCCTAGTTTGGTTGGATGCAGGCCCATTTGTAAATTTGTAAGTTTGCATAAGGACCTCAATTCCTTGAAAGACAAGTGTAAGTAAGGTGTGAGGTCGAGCTCCTCCACCAGGTCCATGTTATTATTATCACTAATAGCTGGGTTTGTTTGAGACATTCTAACCTGACAGTTCTAACCCTCTACCCTGACTATAGTGACTTATTTTTCTAAAATTCTAATGGGACTTAAGCAAGGCCCTAGCAAGACTTTTAGTAATTTTGGAAAGACCAATCAGAATCCTAAAGGCAATTTTTAAGAGTTCTGTCGTGTGGTCAGATGGTAACCAAGTAGTCCAACAAATGCAAGTTTGTATCCCACCGCTGATCCACCAATGTGAGAAAGTGGCTCTGTATATACTGTTCCTTAATAGGTACAGGGTGCACAGAGTCCACAGACCCCAAGGGTTTAACAGAGGTTAAAGTTAGATATAACCTTACTCTCCAAAGTGGTAGGCTGGTCGAGCAGTAAGGCAGTATCAGAGGACAGTGTAAAGCATTTGTTGTACACACTCAGTCAGCAAATAGTTCCACACACTCAATAACTGAACTCTAGGCCAATGGTTTGTATATAAAAAATATATGCTTGTTTTATTTTAGAACCAACACTTGGAATTAAAATATACTTTCTCGACAGGAGAGGTTTCATAAAAATACTTTTGTATATGCAATAGACTTTTTAGTAAACAGTTACAAGTCGTTGCAGTAGGCAACTCTATTTCTAAACACAATACATTGAGCTCAATGATAAATTCAAGTTGTATGCAACAGATTACTTTTTAGATTACTTTTGTAATTCCAGGCCTGGATCCTAGATCCAGTCCTGGGTCAGTTCTCAGAATCAGCTGTTGAAAGTCTACTTTGGTACTGTAATGATTTTTAACTAATATTTAGCTATTTCAAAACTTAGCACTTAGAAAATATTTCAGAGCAAACAATCAATGATTCCCTATGGAAGAAAATGTAGGTTACAGGTACAGTAGGTTATCGTTACTTTTGTAATCCAGTACTGGGTGCCTAGACTCAGTACTGGGACCTTTATCCAAAACAGGTAAGTAATTACGTTTTCAGATGTTATACGATTTTTGAAGAATATTTAGAAATTGCAGAAATCAACACTTAGAAGAAATTTCACAGAAAAACAGTCAATGGTTTCCTATGGAAGAAAAAGGAGTTAGAGGTACGTATAGTTGTGGGTACTTTTCAGAGTCAGTGCTGGGCACCAAGATCCAGCACTGGGAGCTCACCTAAGAGCAGGTGAGTAAATTCGTTTTTGATACTCAGCTGATTTTTGGTGAATATTTTGAGTTTTGAGAAGTCCACACTTAGAAGAATTTCCAAGAAAAAGCCAGTCAATGTTACCCTAGGAGGAAAATGAAGTTAGCTGTTTAAGGGTAAGTACTCGACTGGCAGAGTTGAAGTTCTGGGCATAGACTCAGGGGTCCCCCAGTGTCAGGTAGGTACAGTCAGTTCACCCTCAGCAGTTTCAGGACAGCCAGGTGCAGAGAGAGTTAGGCCCAATGTTATCCTATGAGGGATAGGGGGGGCCTTGGTTGGTGGCTGCTGTCTGGCAAGCCACGCAGCTGTGGGAGCTGGGCTCCTGGTCACTTACTCAGGGCAAGTGGGGAAGTAGGTTAGAGTAGAGTTTTCACTGCCAGGACCACTCGGGCGGCTGGGTGCAGGGTGCTATTGAGCCTTCGAGCGCTCAATTGATTTCTATGGGAAATCTCCGGTTTGGAAAAAGACTGCAGGCTCGGGGACGAGGACTCTTCAGGTGCCACCACCACTTCGAGAGGTAAGTTGGGTAGTTGGAGGATAGGTAGGTACCCCGGGATTGGACACAGAGGGCCGTGGGGCGCCGGGTGCAGGGGTGCCTTTTGGTGTCGGGAAATCTTACCCTCTGTTGATCGCGGTTGGGGTGGCACTCTGTTCTGAGCCTGCAGGCTTAGTCAGGATTGTCGAGGGGGGTCCTTGGGTGCCGGACTCGGGGTCACAGTCGCCGTGGGGTCGTCCTCCTGGGTTTAGTTCACTCCGGCACCGGCCAGGCGTGGCGGGTGCAGAGTGGGCTGGGATCGCGGTTCCGGGCTGCTCCCAGGGGTGAAAGGTAGGTTCTGAGTAGAGCCTCTACTCATGGGAGTCCCAGGGGATCAGAGTTCAAAGGTAGCCAGGTCCTCTGGGGTTTCTGAGGTTGCTGGCCACAAGAGATGCCGGGTTTGGAGCAGGAGCAGGTTCGAGGTCGACAGGCCGGTAGGGCTGGGGCCAAAGCAGTTGGGGTCTCACTCTCCTTCGCAGCTGCAGGGCAGGTCTTTTCTTCTCGCTCTTCTTGTAGTTTCGGAATCTGGAATCTGGGGATGGAAGGTTCAGGGTGCCCCTAAATACTAGATTTAGGGGCGTTACAGGTAGGTGAAGGCCAGGGACCAATGGGTCCTTGTCTTGGGGTGGGTACACCCCCTATCCTGCCTCTCTCCTGTGGGAGGGGGGCAGTAGCCTAATCCTGATCGGGTAGGGCCTCCCATCTTCAAGATGGCGAGAGCCCGGAGATGTGCTTCACCTCGCCTCCCCCACCTGAGGGGTGGGGTGGGCAGGCTGGCACATCCCCTGTCCTTGTATGGGGTTTCCGGCCAAGCTTCCCGCCAGAGTGGGGGGTTGCAGTGGCCTGGGGAAACTCCTAGAGGCGGCAGGCCTTTGAAGCTCCCTTTGCTCATCCTGGGGAGGAGAACTATCACCTCACCCAGGATGTGCATTGTTGCAGGCCCGGGGGAGCAGGGGCTCTCCCACCCAGGGGTCCAGTAACGTGTCTGCTGTGTGGCAGCCTGGGCAGCCTCAGAGCAGACGTGGATTGTAGGTTAGTTGTAAGAGGGCATCTCTAAGATGCCCTCTGGGGTGCTTGGTACATTAAATCTCACACTGGCATCAGTGTGGGTTTAATGTGCTGAGAAGTTTGATACCAAACTTCCCAGTCTTTAGTGTTGCCATTATGGTGCTGTGGAGCTCGTGCAAGACGAGCTCTCAGCACCATGTACTCTTAAATGGCAGCACTGCACTTACAGTGCCCGGGAATGGACCTGGGTACTGTAGGGGCACAGGGCTCCTGCTCCTGTGCCCACACCATGGGCATAAGGCACCCAGCCAGAGGGGTGACTGACATATGCCTTGGCAGTGTGGGTGGTGGGCATGGCACACAGGGATGTGTGCCATGTCGACTCTTCATTTTGTCCTGCACCCAGACACTCAGCCTGCAAAGGCAGTGTGTGTGTGTAAGGGTACAGGGCCCCTAAGGGTGGCACAATGAGTGATGCAGCCCTTAGGGGTCTTCCCTGGTCACAAGGCCCTGGGTACCTAGGGTACCATTTACCAGGGGCTGACATGTGGCCAGGGTTTGCCAATTTGGAGTTTGTGTGTTTTAAGGAAGGAACATAGGCCCTGGGCACCTGATTGGCAGGAGTCCAGGGTACACTCAGTCAAAGTACATTCAGCAATTTAGCAAAAAAGTGGGGGCATACCATGCAAGAAAGAGGGCACTTTCTCACAGTATGTCCATCAACAACTCTTTTACTCATTTTCCGCCCCAGCCCTCCACCTATCCACAACACACCCTTCCTTTTGATATCCCTTTATCCCATCATCCCCCTAGTTTATTTCCATGTTTCATCAAAGGTTTGAATAAAAACACTAAAGTTCCCGCTTCACTCTCGCATATGTGATTTTGCAAAGTTTCTTGGATTAGTAGCATTTACTCAGCAACAGTGCAGTTGAGACTACATTGAAACAACTATTTCTTTGTTAAACTACTAGTATCAGCAATGCCCAATCCAGTCGATTTGCAAGTTTGTAATCCAATGAATACATTTGACAAATTGTGATGTTAAAAATAATGAAATGCAACTAAAGAAGTAAAAAAAAAAAAGTCAAAAGAGAACATCTTTCTCCATGATTTAGATGGTACACAATAGATACTGTGGAAAAGGGTTACCAATTGCTCTCTATGATAATAGACTATGTCCATCTAAAAGGAGTGGATAAATTGTGGCATTTATGGTTTTGCAGAGAGCATTCAATAACTTTCACAGACTGACTAAACATCAGAGTAGCTCCCACATTATTGATTTTCAGGAAACTGCCCAAAACTCGGCTCTTTAATATCTAGTCTTCCGTCTTTTCTTGCCAAACTGCTATGCCAAATCAGCACCAAGACACCCACGGGTATTTGTGCGCTTTAGAAATGTATTAATATAAAACAGAACCACAGCTGAGATCTCCATTAAAAAATTCAGGCTTTGAATAGAATTTGGAAGAAGCCTTATTTTTGTCATACTCAAAGAATTCCGACTTGGTTTGCTTTTAAGAGCCATGTAAAGAACATACAAGCAAGTTTGGCGTAAACAAAAGCATGGCGCAGAACTGTATATTGGCAGCCAGTCTCAGATCTTTTTTGTTAATCATATGGATCTCAGTTTTAAACTGTTCTATTGATGTCCCATTACCTGCTTGGTTGGGAAAGACTAAATTAAAGCAGATGTTTGTGGTCACTTTACTTTGTAGTTCATCTTACAGTTTTTACCAGCCCAGTGCGTATGCTTAAAGAAAGCGTTCAATACAATGGAAAGGTTGGAAATGAGCAGTCAATATCGACATCCTGGGATTCCCTTTGATAAACTCTGGGCACCACCATGACTGAAGCTGTGCAGTCATTCTTATAGGGACACATGGACTTCACCAATCTGGAGACGGTGTGGTGGCACAAAAAGCAGACACAGGCTGCCCTCAAGAACATCACGTTCAGGGATTTCCTGTGATACAGGCACAGTCCAAGCAGTTCTTTGGGATTCAAAAATCCGTAAGAGAAGTCCAATGCGTGTCCTCCGGAAGGAATTTCTGTACTTGTGTATAAGAGCATCTATATGAAATTTGGTGAGGCTGAAAGTTGGACGCCCAAACAAGGAGTATATTTTTCGTACAGTGACCCTATATGACCATTCATTGATGGGTTTAAGCCAGCTATGCAATTCCGAAATTATCTTTAGTGGTTCAGACATTAGGAACCTTCAATCTGACACTGCCTCATTCTTCCCTGCTCCTAACATTTTGGGCTACGGGGCCTTAGGGGAAGATAAACTTTTTGTTAGCTTCATGGTGTTTCACATAATACTCATTATTGATGTGCACTCTCTACTCCTCCTGCATCACCCTCCAAGCCTGTCTACCTCTCCTTTCACGCCTCCCTTCCACCTCCCACCAAATCCGTGGTGGGACTGTGAGACAGCACAATGGAGCTCTGGTGCTTAGCTTCTACTTGCAGCTCATGACAAGACCTGCAATGGGACACAAATGGTTCACTCATGACTTGGGTCAACACTTGCCTTTTTCCTTGAAGGCAGTAGCCTACATCTGGGTGTTCCACATGCCAGAAACATACTGGGCTTCTCTCCATTTGGCCTGGCTCTTTTCATGCATGGCCCAGCACTCTCCTACTGCGTGGCCATGCACTCTCCTCCTCTATCGGAGCAGGCAGACTTCCTAGGTGCTAGGCAACCCCTCAGCTTATCCTTCAAGTTGCACACTTCAGTTGATGTCTTCTAAATTCTGGGAGGCTGGTTGTCATGCAGACATCAGCCCAGGTCACACGGCACTCTGAGCATCCTGTGGGGAACATCCCTCCTCAGTCAAGAGGAACTTGGAACTGGAACAAAGTAGGGTGGTTTGTGTCGCACTTTATCAAGTGAGGTCATATAGATTCAATGTCTAAGATTTCGAAACTATTTGTGGTGGATCGCTTTTCAAAATCAGTTTCCGTCTCTCTCTCTCTCAATGACCGCCTTTGGGAAAGATGGTGGTCCTCACAGCAGGCTGCAATGATGCTCGCTCAAAAACAGAATTATTCAAAACAAGAGCAAAATAAAATGTAAGATCTCTAAAACAGCCTTCTTGAACCAGGAGTCAGGGACAGACAAAACAGGCCAGTCTCAAAACATCCTCACCTTGAGCAACAGAAACAGTAGACCCACCCTCATTCTTACCAGTGCTTAGCTGCCCTTTGCTAAAAAAGACTTACTTGAATTTCTAAGGTAGCCCTGTCCCCATTCTCCCTCACATATTCCCCAGGCATCTGACTGGATCCTGAAAGTTTCAGTACTACTTTGGCGCGCTGACAAGAAGTGCTGTGCAAATCCACACATGCGTTGTTCTGCTCCGGAAATGATGGGCAGGGTCGATATAAGCGCACCCTTGCCTGCGGCCGTCATTTGCTTTCAAGGACTTGGTACCTTATTAATGTATAGAGTCCAATAACAGAACAGGGATGATGATGATGAGTCGGGCAGTAAATAATCTGCTGCTAGATAGAGTCTCTACCAGAAAAGCGTTATTGAAGGTAAGTTGTTCTAATGAAAGAGACTTCTAGCCGTGGATTACTCACCTCCTGAATAGATATCAAAGCATTACCTATTGGAGGAGGATTTGTGAATTGACTCAAACCAGAAATTCCTGCAGGACTTAGCAGGCAAATTGCCCCACTCATCGAACCCAGCTTTCCAGACAATAGTGCTTTGTGAATGTATGGAGGGGTGCCCACGTAGCTGCCTGGCATATGTCTAAGATAGGGACTTTGTGTGCTAACACAGTGGTAGGAGCTTTGGCCCTGGAGGAATGCGCATGCAGAGCTTTCAGAAGCTGCTTTTTATCGAATGCGTAGCAGGCCTAAATGCAGAGCATAATACAGCAGGAGATGGTTCTCCTCTGCACAGCCTTACCCTTTTAAGCTGCAGCAAACCCCACAAAGAGCGGATCGTCCACACGGGGTTCTTTGGTATGATCTATGTAGAAGTTTAGTGCTCTCATGGGGTCCAAACGATGAAGTCTACCTTCCTCCTTGGAGTGTCGAGGAAGAGCATGGAACGACGGCAGGATGATGGTTTCGTCGACATGGAACAGCGTCCCAAATTTCAACAAGACAGATAGCCATGCCACAGATATTGGTTTGTGACAGTCCCTACAGGACTTGAAACCGGTCATTTCCTGCTCTCTGGAGAAAATTGTTGAAATATTGAGGTTTAAGTCTCAGAGAGACAAAAGAGAGCTCCAAGCCTGCGTCTGGTGGCACATAAAGAAAGGAACTGACGTCAGCGCGCAGAGGTGGCGCCTATATGGCCCCGCACGCCATTTCGGGAGTGGAATGGGGTCAGTGCAGAGCCGAGCCGTGCCACCTGATGGCGCGCCGAGGTACATCTGAAATGTTTTGGGATCCAGTCTGACATTTGGCAAATATTCAAAAGGTAAGGAATCTGCATCTAGAAGTCTGTAAGAAATGAAAAACTGGGGGAGGAGCCAAGATGGCGACCGGGACGGCAGCGTAGATTCCCGGCTCCGTGAACCTCCACATCCCGCACGGATATCCTGCATGAGATCCTTATTCTGCGCTACGAGATCGTGCTCGTAAACGACAGTGGCAACCGATCGTGTGACCCTGAGGTTTCTGACTGCAGTACCGCCGGAGAAATCAGCGATTGAACTTTGCGGCCCGTGCGGTCCCGAAGCCGGGACCTCGAGTGGACGCCTTGGCCGGGCGGCAGTTTAACAACAGCGGCCTGTGGTGACTGGGTGGAGTCGGTCCGCCGGAGTGGTGCTCCCTTCGGCCTGCATTTTGCTGTGGTCGCTTCCCCCCTGCTGAGCGCTGCGGACCGAGGACATGCCCGGGTGTGCAATTCTCGGATTCTGTGGTGTTTGCCCCTGCCTTTGACGGTGAGCTGCCCGGACGCCGTCCCTGGTTCGGCCTGATCCTTGCGGGCTGCTCCCGGCTTTTTGCGGGAGCTGGTCCGTGGCGGAGACGACTATTGCCCGTGACCGCGCAACGGTTGAATCTGTTCCTCCCTCCCCCAGGATCCCTGTCTTCAGCGACGTGGACCTTGAGGCGTTGGTCCCGGGGTCCTGGCCCCAATACGAGTCGGGCCTTCCCAGCGGCCATTTTGTCACTATGCAGCCTACCATCCTGTCCGCTGGGACGCAGCGGGACTGGGGGTGTGGGACGGTCGGGAGTGTGGCAGAGCGATCGGAGAGAGCTGCTCTGGGGTACGGCGACCTCCTGGAGGCCCTTGGTGCCCTTCATTACTCCTTGGCTCATGGCGCCGGGGTCCTGGGGAGGAAGCTAGATGGTGTGGTATCAGCGTTGGGACAGTGGCGGCATGCTGGTCCACAAGTACACAGTGGCTTTCCACACTGCACACAGGAGGAAGATGTTGCGGCCCCCCCCCCGCGATTAGTGTACAGCCGGACACTCCGGACAGTATGCTACCGTGTGGTCGGCTAACTGTGGGCTTGATCTGCTCCGGAGGTATTGGACCTGAGCGGAAGATGGTGGCCTTGTCCCGTGCGCAATCTCCGGCGGCCCAGGGACGATTCCAGCAACGTGTGTCTCATTTGACTGCTTCAGCCTGTCTGGACCTTGTGTGCAGTGCAGATCCTGGGGCGGCACTGGAAAAGACGCCCCCCCATGAAGCGGTCCGTGCTGATGCTCAGAGACTTCCACCCCACCTGTGTGCGTCGCTTCCCGACTGTTTTTGGACACTCCTGTACCTTGGGACATTGGACATGGTGCTGGGTCGAGGGGCAGGCATGGGCAGAATCGCAAAGAGCGGTCAAGGCTGAGGCTGATCCTTCGGGAGTGGTCACCTAGTAGACAGGCGGACTCATGGTTGCGTGCTCTCATGGTTATTCGCATAGTTGGTGCATAATGCTCCCCACTCCCCCCCTCCTTTTTTGATATGATCAACCTGGTGCTGCTAATTGTTTGCTGTGGGGAGACTTCACCGTGCGGGAGGGAGAAGCCGGGGGTATGTTTTGAAGGCCCTCCTCCAGTTTATTACGTTCCCTCCGCCACCCCGTCTGGGGGGGCTCTTTCTTACTCCTTTTTTCCCTGTCTCTTCTATATTTCGGGTCTAGTTCCAGGGCGACAGGCACACTGCTGGGGGGTGGGGCCATACTCATTCGCAGAGGTGCAGGGTGGGGGGATGGGGGAGGGGACTCTTTAGTCTTTATCTCTTTTTCCATGGCCTCCTTTTTCTTCTCTGTTTCTTTTTGCTTGTTTTTCTGGGATCAGCGCGGTACACCTCTCTTCTTGTGAATCGCTCGCTCTTAATGTGTGCCACAGTTTCCGGGGGGTTCGCTGGGCTTTAGGTACGGGGACCTGTAGGCGCAACTATCTTTGATATTTCTCCCCATCCGTACTTTCCCGTGTCTGCGCCATTGATTCAATGTATTGCTGCTTGCTGCTTGCGTCTCTTATCCTTGCCCCTTATCGCTGTTGAGAAACTGTTTGGCACCTGATCCTACTGTTTTGTTTTATTATAAAATGAAAAACCCTTTCTCTCCTGGTGTCCTACCTGAGCGGCTCATTGGCCGGACTATACTGTATTGTAGACTTTACTCTCAGAGGTGCCGCCTGTGTTTACATGTGCTTTTATTGTTCTGATTGCTTAGCGGCCGGCCCCGGGGGGTTGTAGGCCCACACGTGTAAGTGATTGAAACGTCAATAAAGGTTTTTCAAAAAAAAAAAAGAAATGAAAAACTACAGCCTCCTACTTTGTTTTTTGAACATCTTGAAACGATAAACATCTGCTGACGTAAAACACAGCCTAAGTGTCAGTGCATATCTGCTGATCCAGTTAGGGATGAAAATTGGCGATAGACTACATAAGGCCTTGAATACTATGCATCAAACTTTGAATTTAATTCAGTATTTGATTGTTAACACTGGGGAGTCATAAGTTATTCAGGAAGATTTTGTAATCAATTGAGCTGCTGTGTTTTGAATGAATTGCATCCAATTTATCTCTTTTGCTGGGAGGCCTAAATGTAATGAGTTCTGTTTCGAGAAAATCAGCGCATCAAGTACAGATTCAACGGTGTCCGTAGAAAAGTAGATTCAAGGGTGTCTGTAGAAAGGTATAGCACTAATTTCTTAATCTGTCTTGGTAGGAAAATACATTTTGGACTACTGATTAAATGTGTGACTACATAGTAAGTTTTCCGTCAACCAGACTCTTAACAGCAGTTTTGGGACAAGACAAATTCCTAATCTCGGTTGGCCAATTCATATTTGTCCGAAGGTCTATGCTATTACTCAAAATCAGAACCTTAGTTTTGTCTGCATTAAGTTTGAAAAACGTCAGGCCAATCTAAATCAATTTACATTGCATTAGATGCTGTAATGTAATTTGAAAAGAAAAGCAAATATCAAGTTTCACCAAGGTCTGAAAGTCAGCTGTGTATAGGTGTAGTTTACATCCTTTTTTGGCATGCTCTTTAGCCAGCGTTTGGACATATATGTTAAAAAAGATGTGGTGAAAAGAAATATCCCTGTTGGATACAAGATACATGCTGTCAGTTGGCTATAAAAGGAGAGAACAGTACTGCCTATGGAAGGCCAAAAAGACTGCAGCTAAGACAGGTCCCGACCTTTAAAGCCTGCAGCCTCAACAAGGTCCAACAGAATCTAATGATCAGCCATGTCAAAAGTGGTTGGTAAATCAGCCAGAATCAGGGCAGCCTCACTAGCATCTAAGGTCCTCCATTATGGCCAACATAACAGACGGTACTATGTCTAGGTCTGAAGTCTGCTTGAAGGGGATCCAACAAGTTAGAGGGTTGAACGTAGTTACTCAATGTTATAGCTACATGGGCATCCTTCATTATTGCGCAGTACAGAAGTGAAGATAAGGGGTGGATATTCATCAACATAGGAGGGTCAGCACTACATTTTTGTTCAAAGAGGTAGAATCACTGATTTTTTGTAAAAGACTGAGGAACCAAGCCCTAGGCTTGTAGGAAGCTGGGTTTCTGTTGCAGTAACCCTCTACCTCTATCCCCCCCCCCCCCAACTTTTTGAAAGATTTTTTATGCACTTTGACTTAATGTGCCCTGGGTCGCTGCCAATCCGGTTCACAGGGCTTGTGTTCTTTCCCAAAACTATACCTTTGTACCCCCAATTGGTACCTCTCCGGCCACATGCAAGCCCCTTGTAAAAGGTACCATGGGTTTCAAGGGCACTGTGCCACCCTCAGAGGTCCTGTACATTCACACACACACACACACGCACACACACACCCATTTCAGGCTGCGCGTTTTGGTGCAGTGAAGAGTCGACATGGTGCACACACAACTGTGTGCCATGCCTGCAACCCACTGCCTATGGTATAGGTAACCCCTCTAGCTGGGTGCACTATACCACTGGTGAGGGTACAGTTGCCTGAGCACTGTAACCCTAAAGTGTCTAAGTCCATTCTTAGACATTGTAAGTGCAGTAAAGCCATAAAGAGTATATGGTCTGGGAGTTTGTCATTACAAGCCCCATAGCACCATAATGGCTTCACTGAATTCCGGGAAGCTTGGTATCAAACTTCTCAGCATAATAAACCCGCACTGATGCCAGTGTGGGATTTATTATACCATGCACTCAGAGGGCATCTTAGAGATGCCCCCTGAAAAACGACCAGCCTCTAGTGGGTTCCCTGACTGGTAAATACCAGCCTGCCACCGTGAGACAAGTTTCTGGACCCCTGGGGTGGGAGCCTTCACTCACAGCCCAGAAACAAAGCCTTTCTTGGGCAGAGGTGCTCACACCTCCCCCAGGTCAGAAAGAGCCATCTGTGGCAGGGGAGCTTCAAAGGCCTCCCCCCAGCCTCTCCTGCTATCAGGAGAAGGCCCGTTTCCTGTCTACCCTCCTTTTCGGTGGGAAGACAGGAGGGAAAAATTAGAAATGTTCAGAAGGTGTGTCCACCTCTGCGTACCCCACCCCTCAGTTGGGGAGGAAAGGTGAAGCCCACTCTTCAGTGCCCACCATTTTGCAGATGGCAGGCACTCTCTAATCGGGATTAGGGATTGTACCCACTCCCCCACTTAGGGTGACCACACCCTTGGGGTGCTCACCCCAAGTCAGTAGCCCATTGACTACGGACCTCGAGACCCAGAAAACACCCCCTAAATACAGTATTTAGGGGGCAGCCCTGAACCAAGACAGATTCCCGCAACCTACAAAGAAGGACGAAAGAAGATGCCCAGCAGAGAAGACTGCAGAAAAGAACTGACTTGGTCCCAGCCCTACCGGCCTGTCTGCAGTTTCCAGAGATCCTGTGCCAAAAGTCACCTTGTCCTGCAGCAAGAGACCTCCAGAACCCCTGGGAGAACTGACTGCCTTCAACAGCAGCCCTGTTCAAGAGAAACTCCCAAGACAGACTCTGAGCCTGCTGAGGACAAAGAAAACAGACGCCTGGAACCACCACTGCACCCGTCGCCTACAACCTGAGTTCGAGTGGCCCACCAGTCGCATCAAGATTTCCCTGCGCTCCAGACTCTGAGTCCACTGTGGGTTGCCCCCTCCAGTACTCCCCAACGTCACCTGCAGCCTCTGCACAGAGACCTCCCCTCCCCCCCCCCCCCCCAACCGAGAGTGGCCCCTAAGGTGAAATCGACCTCAAAAATACACCCCTGCATTTAGCCGCCCTGTGCCCTTGGAGAAGAGAACCAGAGATGCACCTACGTCCCAGAGCCCTACAACTTACCTG
Organism: Triturus cristatus; assembly: GCF_964204655.1. Lineage (NCBI taxonomy): Eukaryota > Metazoa > Chordata > Amphibia > Caudata > Salamandridae > Triturus > Triturus cristatus. Next base: position 848,621,524 of record NC_140594.1, on the reverse strand, counting down.
CCCAGCTGTTGGTTCCTCCCGGAAGACTCCCTGGACCGAGCCTGCAGCCAAAATTCAAAACCGAGAATCTCCATTGAAATCAACAGGGCACTCGACGCCAAAACAGCACCCCCCCACCCAGCTGACCCTGTGCCACCGAGGGTGCACCTTTTGTGCTAAATCGGATCCCCCTTTGCCCTGAGCTCAACACCAGGAGCTTTACTCCCACAACCTTGTGGCCTATTCGTGAGCAGCCACCAACCGAAAGCCCTCTATCACTAACTGGATAGCATTGGGCCTTAGCACTCTGTACTCTGCCGCCCTAGTGCCGCCGAGGGTCTTTTGAGAGTGCATCCTCGACCCTGGGAGAACTCTGGTTCTAACCCCAGAATACCAACTCCAAAAACCAAGTACTTACCGATAAACCAATTACACTGTTTCCTCCCATGGGACTGCATTGACTGCTTTTCAGTGAAGTGTGAAGCTGGTTTGTATAAAACCCCAAGAAACTTAAAATGAACAAAAACTGAATTACTCACCTTTTCTCTAGGAAATGTTCCAGAGTGATATCTAGGCATATAACACCGAGTAGAAAAAGTAACGTACAAAGTAATCTGAAACGTAACGTACAAAGTAATCTCAAAATTAACTGTAAAGTAATTTTGACTGTTTACTAACCTGTAAACAAACCAATTGCAGCCAACTGCATTCTAATTGTATATAACAGCATTACACCTGCAAAGTGTCATTTCACTTACCTGCACCAATCTTGGCTTGGTTCTAGAAATAAAATAACTAAATATGTTTATACAAACAAATTGTTCTGAGTTCAGTCTTTGAGTGTGTGCGACATCATTTCTTGCCTGCGTTTATACAATACATGCTTAACACTACCCTCTGATAAAGCCTTACTGCTCGCCCACACTGCCACAAATACAGAGTAAGGTATTATCTACTTTTACCTCTGCCTACCTTTGGGGGTCCACTGGACTCTGTACACACTATACCTCACTTTGGTAGAGTATATACAGAGCCAGCTTCCCACAGTGCTAGTGACACATCAATGAATGGCCGAAGAGGCTCACTGAGTACTGACCAGAACTGTAACATTATGGTCGGCAACCATGGATCAAAGGATGAGCCAGATTAAATTTTGCAAGCCGTATTATGTAATGTTACCAAATTCACTTGAAATATTTCAATTAAAAAAAAAACATTTTTGATCTTGTCTTGCATGTGGATTGACGGGAAAACGCCTTCAGCTATCTCTTTTTTGACTGCATCGATTTTATATACAAGGCAACTATTCAATTGATCGTAAAATGTTTGATTGTAAATTGGTCCTAGAGTCACTATCTGTAGAGGTCAATTTTTGAACCTTAACAATATCGGTTTGTACTCTGTCATACCTTGCTTACATTTTTCTTTCACCTCAAAGAGGAGGTGAGCACGGACTGGCTGAGGGGAGGAAGAGGGCCGCAAAGAAGCCAAATCTGCTCCTCGTTCCGCGTGGTGTCCCTGAAACAGGCACCACACTTCTTATGAGAGTTTAAAAAAAAAAAATCTTTAAAGCGCAGCGCCCGCTTTAGGGACATCGCGCTCAGTATTAAAGTATAAAAAAAAAAAAATGCAACCAAGCACAGCGTCGCTAAAGCAGGCGCAGCGCTCAGCATACAGATACAAAAAAAAAAGCAGCCGCCAATAATGAATTGAGAACATTTACCTAATGATACTTATGTCAACTGCGAAGCAGCTAGCAAAATCGATGCTAATGACTAAAAGTTTCACAATACAATATCTGGTCTCTCGAATCAGGACTTGTTTTCCTTGTGGAAATGTACAGAGGCGAGTCTACAACCTCCTGGTAGCGGACCACTCTTTCTGTACATCTTTTTTAAAAGTGTTGGCCGAAGATAAGAGGATAAAGAATGAGCAGGGAGCTGACGAGGTAAATGTTGACAGAAGTGAAGTGGAGCGCGGGAAATTGGTGAATGGAGATACTTGGCCAGGGATAGGAGCGGGTTGATAGATTGGAGCGGTGCATGGGAGTGCAGCAACAGCGGGAAAAAACACCACATCACCCATAAAAACACACAACTTTCAAAGCTAAAGGCACAACTGTTTCCACATCATGTAAATCAATGTCTTTGCAGCAGTATTTCTTGGCCAATGCTAATCGCCTCAATTTAGTAGCATGCAACTTTATTAAAAAAATTACAACATCTTGATCAAAGACTGACTACGAATGTCAATATGTACAGCAAATCGCCTGTCCTCAGCGCCTAGTGTCGTGGCTGTCCTCAAGAAACGCTTGACTATCCGGCACTTAAAGTTGGGCTCCCTGCCCAGACCATACATGCTGGAGGCAGCCATGAGTGTACACTGCGAGTACCAGTAGAACTGAGGAACAGGGGTTGCAGACAGTGCACGCACACCGATACTGAGCCACTGATGCTGCTGTGCCCCTGCTCGAAATAATGTATTTAATTACTAGGAATAGAGGCGTCATTTCCTTTTATAAAGACAGAATAGTGAGTGGACCAGATGTATACTGCATTAACTAACACGCTTCCGGTCAATCTTTGGTTCTCAAGCAAAACTAACTGATGCAACAACAAGTAGGCCCCTCTGTAACGCCATGAACGTCTCAGGATCGTTTAACAGACACGACAATGAGGACGCAACCACTTGTGAAGGGTTAGTTCTTTTAATGAAGGCAAATAAAATACAAAGAACAAACAAAAGTTATAGTCACTGGAATCCTCCAGGCTAAGTACGTTACCAGCCCACAGCACGGATGGTCCTAACCGTCCTCTGCATATACGCCGATCCCGGCGTATGCCAACAGAGGGCAGAAATGAAATGGCCGACAATGCCAATCGGTAGGCTGTGAGGGGCACGAAGAGTGTTGGGGAGAATCGAGGAGTCAGGGAAACACCCAGCCGGGGTCTCTACCTGAAGGGAGCAGCCGCTCAACCTCTTCCTCAGACTGCACCGGGACGCGGAGTCACCTCCTGGTGATGCGTCACCGATACCCCAATCACAAGCAAGAAGACTGAACCGAGAGCAGCCGCTCGATCGATCCTGTGGACTTCCGAGTCTGTAACGCGGCAAACACCTCCTGGTGTGCGTTACAGCTGGCAGTCCCTGTGTCTCTGGTCGGGCTGGGAGTTACGACTCCAACCAGCAAAAGCGCCACTGCGCTTGGACTCAGCCGAGTCAAAAAGCGAAGCTCAATGGTTGACCGGTAGAGCTTCCGGGTCCTTCACAGGTGACGATGGGGCAAGACACGGCCCAGGGAGTAACGACTCGACCTACCTCCGTTCTTGCCTTACTGGAGCACCACTCCTGAACACTGCTCTTCACGAAGCAGGTACGTCGGTGTAAACACAATATCCGACAGCCTTGTACCTCCCGGTTCCTCCCTTTATAGGGCGTGTTTTCCTTGAGTTATGTAACAGCTCTCCTGTTTACATAAGGGCGTGTTTCCCTTGTATGACAGGAATTCTTGACAGTACATCCTCCCTCTCAGCGGCTCCCCACGGGTCCAGCGCTGGCAGGAAAACGCCGATGGAACAAGGAGACCAAGCGCGGAGCATGAACCCCTTCAGCCGGTTCCCATGAATGCTCCTCCGGGCCATAGCCTTTCCACGCAACCAGGTACCACAGCTTCCCCCTGCGCCATTTGGACGCCCGTATGCCCGACACTTCATACTCCACCTCCGACTCCACGCATACCGGCCTAGGTGTCCCAGACGGCTTGGAGGGTGCTGGTTTGAGCAATGATACATGAAAGACAGGGTGTATCCGCAATGACTGGGGCAAGCACACCTTCACGTTCACGGGACCCATACACTTGGTAATTCGATAGGGGCCCATGTACTTGGGATGGAACACACTGTTCTTTCGAAACCTCATGTTTCTTGTGGATATCCAGACGTAGTCTTCAGTGCGGTACAGTGGCCCGGGCCTTCTCTTCCTATCTGCCGCAGCCTTGTATCTTCTCTTGGCCTCTATTAGGACAGCCCTTGAGCGCATCAACGTGTCTTTTATGTGTGCCACCCTGTCCGCTGTGGCGGGAATCCTGTCCTCTCTGAACGGATGTAGAAATGGCAAGAACCTGGGATGTTGGCCATAGTTGCTATAGAACGGAGATGACTGTGTGGAGCTGTGAGTGGCGTTGTTATAGGCTATCTCTGCAACCCATAGCAAGTCGACCCATTCTTCCCTGCCCTGGTCCACAAAACATCGCAGATACTGTTTGAGCGTTTGGTTCAGGCGCTCGGTTTGGCCGTCCGTTTGAGGGTGGTAGCTGGTGGACAGGGCGGTCTTTTTTTTTTTTTTTTTTTTTTTGAAACCATTTATTACATGTTAAAAAGGGTTACAAGTATGGGCCTACAACCATCCGGCCGGCCGCTAGAGTGGCAGAAGCATATGACATACCTACAGTAAGAGTCTCTTGGCGGCGCAGATCGGTAAAGCAGGAGATATCAATAGCGCAGGCCACATAACTCCAAGCCCACAATACTGTTTCCTTTTTTCAAAACAGAACACCACAAAAAACCACACCCGCAAGGCAACCCGCCATCCAAAATGACGGCACGTGCTCCTTAAGTGGGGGATCCCAACCAGCAGCCAAACTCTGAAGAGGGGAATGGGAATAAATCAGGGACAGGGGAACGACATGCCCGCGGCTGGGGGAGGGGGTCGGCTAGGGGGACGGAGCTGGTGAGGCGGCCGGTAGCAGTGGCGGCTCACAAACACCCCCGCGATAGGCGTTCCAGGGGACCCAGATTTTCACCCACGCCCCAGGCTTACCCCTCACCACATACACTACCTTTTCACGAAACATACACCAATCCATGTGTTCTTTCCAGGCCAACACCGCTGGGGGCCACCGGGATCCCCACAATTGAGCAATGTCGCGCTTAGCTATCATGTATCCCAGAGTCACCCACCGCGTCTGCGGGACCGAATAGTCATTTGGTTCCCACACATTCAGCAAGCATCTCCTCGCTTCAGGCAACAGCGCAACACGCGTCACCACACGCAGGACCTCATGCACACCACGCCAGAATCGCTCCACCTGTGGGCATTCCCACAGAATATGCATGAAAGTTGCCAAGGCACCACAGCCACGCTTACACAATCCGTCACCAACAAAGCCCATACGTAGAAGCCTTGGCCCCGTCACGTAAACCCGGTGGAGGATCTTAAGCTGGACGAAGCGAAGGCGAGCCGGGATGGCCACCTCCTTCGGAGAGGCCACCGCGGAAATCCAGTCCTCGTCGTCCAGTTCCAGCCCGTCGGCAACCCAGGCCTCGCGGAGACTAGTCAGCAGGCACGATCTGTCATTGATCAGTTTTTTATATATAAGGGAGATCGTGCTGTCTGGGACATGGCCATCCAGCACTCTGTCCTCCAGGGGGGAAGACTCCGGAATGGACGCGACATCAGGGAAGACGGAGCCCAGCGCGTGGCGGACTTGTAAGTACCGAAAGTACTCACTGCCTTGCAGCTGAAATTCCGTCCGCAGCGTCTCAAAAGTTTTGAATCCACCCCTTGTCCAGAGGTCTCCCACTGTGCTGATTCCGATCGTGTCCCACTTCTCGAAGCCCTTCGATGTCCACAGGGAGCCCAACCTCTCAGACGCATATAGCGGTGTCGCCCGGGTCAAACGGTCCTTCCACCCCATCGCTGCATTAGCCGCGTGCCAGACACGCACCATGACACGCGTCGGTCCCGTCAGACGGGAGTCGGGCGCGCCAGAGTAGAGCGCTCGATTGTAGTCGCCACCGGGCAGGAGCATCTTGTCCATTTCAAATGCCGGGTTCAGGGCGGGCCCGTAAAGGCCATGATTAATCGCAGCTAGCTGGGAGGCCCAGTAATACCGTTTAATGTCCGGGAGGGCAACCCCCCCATCGTACCACGGGAGCGTCAATTTAGCCAGAGCAATACGCGGCCTCCCGTCCCAGAACAGGCGCCGCTGCAGGCTCTCCACCTCACGGAAGTAGCGCGCCGGAACCAAGTCCATAGTGTTCTGAAGCGCATACAGAAAGCGCGGCAAGGACATCATCTTAAACAAGGCCGCTCGGCCAAGCGGCGAAAGCGGAAGACGCCGCCAGCGCGCAACGTCCTCCCGCAAGCGCTGAAGGGGGGGTAGTAGGTTCCGCTCGTAGCGGGCCTCCGGGTCAAGAGTAATATATATACCCAGGTACCGGAACCCCTGGGAGGCAATCTGGATCGGGCAGTCCCGTGGTAGGGCCGGAGCCTCCCCGGAGAGCACATACACGCAGGATTTCGCCCAGTTGATGACAAGGCCTGAGTTGCGACCGAAGGAGCGCAAAACATCAACCAGGACAATCAGCGAGTTACGCGGGGAGGCGAGATACAAAAGGATATCATCGGCGTAGAGGGACACACGGTCCTCATGCTCGGGGGTCCAGCGGAGACCACGGATGGAGGGGTGCCACCGCAGCCACTCCGCCAAGGGCTCCAAGGCCAATGCAAACAGGAGCGGTGACAAGGGGCAACCCTGACGCGTGCCCCGCCCCAGCGCGAAGGGGGCCGAGACTCGCCCATTCACCACCACCTGCGCCAATGGGCCCGAATACAACAATTTGACCCAGCTAATGAATCCCGGTCCAAATCCAAATTTCGCCAGCATCGCCCAGATGTATGGCCATTCAAGCGTGTCAAACGCCATGGTGGCATCTAAGGACGCCAAGATGGCCGGCTCCCGCACAAACGGGACACGCGCGAGCACCCCATGCAAGCGTCGCAGATTAAGAGCCGTGTTGCGATGAGGTATAAAGCCAGATTGGTCTTGGTGGACCAAATCGCCCACCACGCCAACCAGCCGGTTGGCCAGTACCTTGGCGAGGATTTTGGGCTCCGCGTTCAAGAGCGAGATAGGCCTATAGGATGTAACCCGCTCACGGGGTCTCCCCTCCTTGTGGATCACCACGATTGTGGCCAGACGCTGGTCCGGCGGGAGGGAACCCTGCGAGTGGGCCGCCAGGAACATGGCGCGCAGGTGGGGCGCCAGTACATCCGGTCGCAGCCTGTAAAGCTCGATGGGGATACCATTGGGGCCCATGGCCTTGCCGGATGCGACCGAGCGAATGGCCAGGGCAATTTCGTCCGAGGTGGGAGGAGCGTCCAGCAAATCCCTGTCCTCCACCGTAAGGGAGGGCAGCGCGATGTCCCGAAGCAGGGCATGGGAATCTTCCTCCGAGCAGGGAGAAACCGGGGAGTACACCTCGCGGAAGTAATCCGCGAAGCAGGCGACAATGGCTTCCGGCTCGGTGACAGGCACACCATCCATCCCCTCAATCAAAGGAACCACACGACTCGCTCTCTCCCTCTTGTCCAACCACGCAATCAATTTACCAGCCTTATCACCCACATCGTACAGTCGCCCCTGTTGCTCTCTACTGAGGCCCCTGGCCGCCTCCGTGACGAGGGCCCTATAGGCCGCCTGCTTGAGGTGCAGAACATGCAACTTGGCGTCTGTTACCCCGCTCCCCAGGTCACCCTCTAGTTCCGCAATTTCGGCCTCCACCCGGGTTACCTCCTCCCGCTCGCGCCTCCGGGCATGGGAGATAAAGGAGAGGGCCTCCCCTCTGAGAACTACCTTAAAAGCCTCCCACAGGGAGATGGCCGAAGGGACAGACCCCACATTCTCATCAAAGTATCGCTGTAAGGATTTGATCAAGTCGGCACGAATAGTGGGGTCACGCAAGTACCAAGCATTGATTGGAGCCACCCTGCCCTCCCCCCTAGGGAAGACATCGAAATGTAACAGTACTGGGGAGTGATCTGAAATGCCCCGCGCCAGATGGCACACCTCTCCCACCCTCCCAGCATAGGCCGCCGGGACAAGGATGTAATCAAGCCGCGAGAGGCTACCATGGGCACCCGAGTGGAAGGTGTATTGCCGCTGTGCGGGATGCTTTAGTCGCCAGCAATCCACCAGGCCCAGAGTATCTAAAAGGCCGGACAGCCAGGCCTGTGCCCGGGGGAGGTCCCTAGGGGGATGGCGATCCATAGACCCAGAAACTACCGCATTAAAGTCCCCCCCAACCACCAGCAGGCCACCCGGGAGGTCCAGGAGGAGGCGCCCCAAATCCGCAAATGTAGTAGATTGTAACCCAGGCGGGACGTACACTGATATAAAAACAAACACTCTACCCTCCATTCTACCCACCAGAACAGTGTAGCGTCCCCTCTCATCATGGCGCACCTCATCAATCTCCAACGGGAGCGAGTTCTTAATCATGATACCCACCCCCCGCGAGCCCGAGGTGAAGCCCGAGTGGGCCACCAAACGATAGCCTCGCCGATTCATGGCATGAAAGGAGTTACCTATAAGGTGCGTCTCCTGCAGGAAGATAACATCTGGTGAGATACGTTTCAGGTACTGCAGGACCACACCACGCTTAATCCTGTCCCCCAGGCCGTTAACATTCCATGACAACACAGTCAAATCCCTACCCCCCATCATACGTAGAAGCAATCAGTCGTCCCCCACAGAGCATCTCGAGAGCAACAACACAGTAAAGGGCTTGCCTTGCGGTGCAAACAAACAACACACCCCCCCCACCCCCCCATCCCAACAGAACTCCCCCCTCCCTGCACCCCTGCATGAGCCCAGACAGCCCCCCCAAAGTGCAGTGTGCCTGTCGCCCCATAGATGAAAAACTAACTAGTCCCCCAGTGGAGGAGGGAAGCCCCCAACAGACCCCACACGACCTCCATCGGAGGGGAACATAAACGATCAGAAAATGGTAAAGGAATGTTGTCCAGAGCAAGGCCTATTCTTCACCCCTCAGTTCTGATCCGGCGGGCCCTCCCCGCCAACCGCACCCCCCCCACCCCCCCGGCCCCGATCTCCAGGCAGAGTGTCCAACCAGTCCCCAGCCGCCTCGGGTCGGTCAAAAAAGTGCGTGCGCCCATCCACCTCCACCCTTAGCTTAGCTGGAAAAAGCATTGAGTACTTAAGGTTCAGGTCCCGTAGGCGACGTTTAACTCCAAGAAAACTCAGTCTCAGTTTTTGGACCGCCGGAGTAAAGTCCGGGTAGAAATGCACGTCCATGTTATCAAGCTTGACCGGTCCCTGTTGCCTGGAGGTCTGCAGGATAGCGTCTCTGTCCCGGAAATTAAAAATCCGGGCAATGAGAGGCCGCGGCGGGGCACCGGCCTTAGGTCTGCCCCCAGGGACCCAGTGAGCACGTTCCACCGCAAAAAGCTTACTCAGCCCCCGGGGCTGGAGATGGGTAAGGATCAATTCTTCCACAAAAAGATCTGCCGCCTCCGCCTCTCGTCCCTCCGGCACTCCCACAATGCGAACGTTATTCCTCCGGGCCCGACCCTCGGAATCCTCCAGTCGCCGGTCCATCAGGGCGCTCGCCTGGCCAAGCCGGCGCACCTCCTTTTGGAGGGCCACCACGTCCGTCGTGAGGCTTGTTGTGGTGTGGGCCAGGGAATCGACCCGGTCGTTGGTTTTGGACAAGTCAGCCCTCACAAGGCTAACATCCACCAGGACCGAGTCTATCTTTTGCGCTAGGGTGTCGAAGCGCTGGTCCACTGAGGCCTTCATCTCTGCGATGGCGCCCATGACGTCCCGGAGGGTCAGATCCACCGGTTGAGCAGATGCCTCCGTCGGGCCCGCCGGGGATGTGTGCGATGTCTCCGGAGATCCCTTCTGGAGGGTGTAGCGGTCCATACTGTTGGATTGAGGCGCCGGGCCGCGGCGGGTCGTCTTCACCTTCGCCCGGTCGCCATCTTGTTTGGTGGACATGCCTGCTCTCCCACCGTCGCGCCAATCTCCTCGAAAGGGCCGAGGAACCAGTTCACGGGTTCCGGGGGGGGGGGGGGGGGGGGGGAGGGCGACCACTGGGCCGCAGGACGACTCACGGCCGGCGGGTCAGCCGGGCACCTGGACAAGGCCACACCACCGCACCCCGCTCCGCAACCCTACCTCGCTTGAGGGCAAGGAGAGCGCAAAAGCGAAAGTGAAAGCACGGGGTACGCGAGTCGCCCAGCCCTGCCCACCGCTGTTGTTCGCTTTGTCCCCGGATCGCCCCACTACTCCAATCCGGGGGGCCAGCGCGGAGAAGGCCGCAATCTTCAATCGGTGCTCCCACCGGTGTCCGGGGTCCGATTCGAAAAGGAAAAACGGATGGCGCCTCAGCTCGGGTTCACCGATGCAGTCCCCTCAACAAGGACAGGATATAGCCAGGATTAATTCAGGAGGTCGTGGTGGTCCTCGGGAGCCTCGCACCTACGCGGCCATCTTGGTTGCGCGCTAGGCTCCTCCTCGGACAGGGCGGTCTTAACATGCAGCGCAGTGCACCAAGTCTTCCAGAATTGCGCAGTAAACTGCGACCCCCGGTCCGACACGATCACCCCAGGTAATCCATGCAGTCGTACCACATTCTTTAGGAGTAGTGACGCCAATTCCCCGGCCGTAGGGACTCTCTTGCAGGGGATGAAGTGCCCCATTTTCGTCAAGTAATCCACCACCACCAGTATTGCCGTCATCCCCTGGTCTACCGGTAGGCCCACCACGAAGTCCAGTGATATGCTATCCCATGGTCTATCCGGGGTCGGAAGTGGATGTAAGAGCCCTTGGGTTCGGCCATGGTCGGCCTTCATGGTAGCACACGTAGGACACTCCTGTCCCCACCTCCTGACATCCACTCTCATGGTTGGCCACCAGAAATGCCGTCCCATGCTAGCCACCGTTTTTTCAAAGCCCAAATGACCTGCGCATGGAGAGTCATGGCACCAGATGAATGCTTGTTTCCTTAGCCTAGGCGTGGGTATCAATAGGCACCTGCCCTTCAGGGGTATCCCGTCCTTCAGCTGCCATTCTCTGTGACTGAGGAGCCACCTCCGCCATGCGAATGACCTGATCCCTCTCTTTATTCCCCTCAGGAAAGTATCCGGTTGGATAACCCCCAATACCATCCTCGGGGAAATGATGGAACGCTCGGTTGCAGGCAATGGTTCCTTAACTGCAGATTGACGGGACAGGGCGTCCGCCTTCCGGTTTTCCGTCCCCGGCCGATATGTGATGCGGAAGTTGAACCCCGCAAAGAAGTTCATCCACCGCAGCTGCCTGGGAGAAAGGTGTCTAGTGGCCGTCATGAACTGTAGGTTCCGATGGTCCGTGTACACCGATACCACATGTCTTGCCCCCATCAACCAATGCCTCCATTCGGTGAAGGCGTCCTTGATTGCGAGAAGCTCCTTCTCCGCAATATGGTAGTTGCGTTCGGCGTCGTTGAGTTTGCGGGACATGTACGCAACGGGATGAAGCACCCCTGTGTCGTGGTATCGTTGGGACAAGATAGCCCCCAGCGCCACATCCGACGCGTCCGCTTCCACCACGTAGGGGAGATCCGGATCGGGGTGAGCCAACACCGGCGCCTTACCAAAGGCGCTTTTCAGGGCCTCAAAGGCTTTGTTCGCTTCAGGGGACCAGACAAACTCCTTGGACTTCCTCAGTAGCTGTGTGATTGGGGCCACCACTCCTGAAAATCCATCTATAAACCGCCTGTAAAAGTTGGCGAAGCCAATGAAACTTTGGACGTCCTTCACGCTTTGGGGCACCGGCCATTCTTTCACCGCCTTGATCTTTCGTTCTGCCATCTCCTGTCCCTCTGGACTCAGCATCACTCCGAGGAATTCCACGGATGTGACGTGGAAGTCACACTTGCTGAGTTTACAAAACAGCATGTTTTCCCTCAGCTTTTGGAGCACAGCTTTGACGTGGTGTACGTGCTCCTCCACACTGGACGAATAGATGAGGATGTCGTCGATATATACGACCACGTAGATATCCAACTCCTCTCTGAATACCTCATTCAAAAAGTACTGAAAGGCTGCCGGGGCGTTGCACAGACCGAACGGCATGACGAGGTACTCAAAAAGGCCGAACCTGGTCTTAAAGGCGGTCTTCCACTCGTCTCCGTCCCTCATGCGCACCAGATGGTATGCCCATTTCAAATCCAACTTGGTGTAGATACGAGCTTTCTTGACCTGTTCCAGAAGTACACTGATGAGAGGCAAGGGGTACCGATTTTTTATGGTTATCGCATTCAATGCCCTAAAGTCCACACAGGCTCTCAGCTCCCCATTAGCCTTCGGGATGAAGAAGAGTGGCGAGGCGGCCGGAGACTTGGACGGGCGGATGAATCCTAGCCTGAGGAGTTTATCCAGGTACCCCCGGAGATGCACGTTTTCAGGCTCCGTCAGGGCATACAGCCTGCCGCTGGGAACGCTGGCCCCTGGCACCAGGTCGATCTGGCAGTCAAACTGTCTATGTGGTGGTAGCACTTCCGCCTTCACCTCATCAAATACATCCTCAAAACTGTGATAAGCCTGGGGGAGAGCCACATCTTTTTCTGCCGCTGTAGCCACCGTCCGACTCCCGCTCTCATCTGCATCAAGGGATTCCGTTCTTATTCCACAATGCAGGATGCAATACGGTGACGTCATTTCGATGCGATGTGTTGGCCAATCCACAAAGGGGTTGTGTTTCTGTAGCCACGGCAATCCCAATATGACGCCATATTGGGGCGCTCGGATGATGTTAAAATAGATTTGTTCCAAATGGTTCCTCCCATATCTCATCGGAAGGACCCCCGTGTGCTGTCCGATGGGCCCCGTCACCAATCGCCTTCCGTCTACCGCATAGACGTCTTCGGGTACTGCTTTGGGAAGAAGCACTAGCCCTAGCCTGCATGCCTCGTTGTGGTCCATAAACATGCCAGTGGCCCCTGAATCCACCATGGCCACAACGGGTATCCACTGGTCATGCACTCCCACGTGCACCGTGATAAACAGGTGTCGTTGTCCCTTAGTGACCGAGTTGGAAAGTGAAGGGATGGATGAGTGACTCCGAGATGCCCCTTCTCTGGTCTTGGAGTCCTCTAGTTTTCCGCCGGTATGTCCACCACGGCTGTTACCGACCGGTTGGCCCGATAACGTGACGTCTTCGGTTTGGCAGGGCATTCACGTACGTAGTGGCCTTTTTTGCCACAATATAGGCACAATCCTTGTTTACGGCGTGACTCTTTCTCCGTGGCTGTGAGGCTCGCTCGTATTGCGCTGATGTCCATGGGTTCTCCCTTGGATGCGGTGGAAGTTTCAGGACTTCCCACCGTCACATAGGATGGAAGGGATTTTCCTTTTCTCCCATGATCCCCCTTTCTTTCACTTAGCCTATGTTCCAGCCGTAATACCAGGTTGATAAGGCCCTCACATGTCTTGGGTTGAGGGTCAATATGAGCCACGGCGTCCTTGAGCTCATCGCACAGCCCTTGATGGAAGAGCGCCGTCTGTTTAGCAACAGGCCACTTGGTTTCCGCAACCAGCCTTCGGAACGCGTTGAGATACTGCACCAGGTCGTTGGATCCCTGTCTCAACTCAAGCATTTCACGGTCCGCCGTGTACGAGTCAGCCCTTCTGTCGAATACCTTCAGGAATTCCTCGCGAAAAGCACCCCAATCACATAAGAGGGGGTCGTCCCTGCTCACCAGAGGTACGGCCCATTGTGCCGCGTTTCCAGCCAAATAGGATATAAGGAAAGCCACACGAGCCTGACTCGTGGGGAACGCCTTTGGTTTGCACGATAAATGTAGCGCCACTTGTGTGAGGAATACCTGCACTGTATTAGGATCCCCACTGTACCTCTCTGGTGTTGCCAAGGGGATGGCTACCGGCATTTCCACTACTACCGCAGGGGTCTGGTTCGTGAGGGAGGTGCTGGGCGTGAGCGGGTCCAATTGGATAGCATCCAGTCTGGCTTTTACATCGGCTGTTTCTTGCCTAGAGGCAGCCACTTCAACTTGCATGGCCGCTAAAGCAGCCAGCACATCATCAAGTGTTGCCATGTCTGTTATCGACCGGGAGACAGTTAGTGTTATTAAGGTCGGATATTTTGTAACGCCCTGAACGTCTCAGGATCGTTTAACAGACACGACAATGAGGACGCAACCACTTGTGAAGGGTTAGTTCTTTTAATGAAGGCAAATAAAATACAAAGAACAAACAAAAGTTATAGTCACTGGAATCCTCCAGGCTAAGTACGTTACCAGCCCACAGCACGGATGGTCCTAACCGTCCTCTGCATATACGCCGATCCCGGCGTATGCCAACAGAGGGCAGAAATGAAATGGCCGACAATGCCAATCGGTAGGCTGTGAGGGGCACGAAGAGTGTTGGGGAGAATCGAGGAGTCAGGGAAACACCCAGCCGGGGTCTCTACCTGAAGGGAGCAGCCGCTCAACCTCTTCCTCAGACTGCACCGGGACGCGGAGTCACCTCCTGGTGATGCGTCACCGATACCCCAATCACAAGCAAGAAGACTGAACCGAGAGCAGCCGCTCGATCGATCCTGTGGACTTCCGAGTCTGTAACGCAGCAAACACCTCCTGGTGTGCGTTACAGCTGGCAGTCCCTGTGTCTCTGGTCGGGCTGGGAGTTACGACTCCAACCAGCAAAAGCGCCACTGCGCTTGAACTCAGCCGAGTCAAAAAGCGAAGCTCAATGGTTGACCGGTAGAGCTTCCGGGTCCTTCACAGGTGACGATGGGGCAAGACACGGCCCAGGGAGTAACGACTCGACCTACCTCCGTTCTTGCCTTACTGGAGCACCACTCCTGAACACTGCTCTTCACGAAGCAGGTACGTCGGTGTAAACACAATATCCGACAGCCTTGTACCTCCCGGTTCCTCCCTTTATAGGGCGTGTTTTCCTTGAGTTATGTAACAGCTCTCCTGTTTACATAAGGGCGTGTTTCCCTTGAGTTATGTAACAGCTCTCCTGTTTACATAAGGGCGCGTTTCCCTTGAGTTATGTAACAGCTCTCCTGTTTACATAAGGGCGTGTTTCCCTTGAGTTATGTAACATCTCTCCTGTTTACATAAGGGCGTGTTTCCCTTGTATGACAGGAATTCTTGACACCCTCGTACCTCAGGAAGATTTAATCGATCCCATGTGCAATTATAAAATACTGATGGGAAATGTACAAGTTATGCAGCACACTAGGCCACCTCTGTAAGTAAGCTAGCGCGCCTGCCCAGAGGAGCTATGCGGGTGTCAGCTGCAAATCTGAAGAAAAGAACAGCAAGTTGCTCCTCTCATCCCAGTCACAATGTTAAATGCAACCGAGTGCGGAGTCCCTTAAGCGGGCGCCGTGCTCTGTATTAAATTTAAAAAAAGAAAGAAAAAAAAATCCAACTGAGCCAGGTAAAGTGGGCGCCGCGTCTGAATTAAAGTTAGCAAACCCAAAAAATACAACTGAGCGCAGTGTCGTTAAAGCGGGCGCCACGCTCGGCATGCAGATGCAAAGAAAAAGCAGCAGCCATTGCCCCCAGTGTCATTAAATAAAATAGTGCTCACCCACTTATAAGGCAGACTAGGTAACAAGCCAAGTAAAAGGTCCAGTCGTTATGGGCGGTAACTAAAGGAGACAAGGCGGCACCAAGAAGGGACTAACAAGCCTTTTACGAATCAGAAGCCAGCATCTAAGTAGTACAATGACACAAGCCAATGACAAATATGGGATGAGAATAGGCGGGGCTTCCACTACGTACTCTATAACAGCATGCCTCGCAGAGCGAATAGTGCTTACGCGCTGCCGCTAGCTCGACCTAAAAATGAAAGTGATATTTAAAATAGTATTTATTCCTGCTTACATAGTGCAACTATCACTCCAAATGAGCCCTCTGGCACTCATCAGCTTTTACAGCGTAAAATGGACGTGATGAAATGGAGTCTGTATTAGGATAAAAGCCACATTTTCAAGGCCTTATTGAACTATAGCAGTTGAGTGGGTGCTCTGTTTGCCAAAGAAAAACCGAGCAGGATGCAGGTTTGAAAAAAACAGGACTTGGTCCTCCAGGTGTAGCTGCAGGTCAGCGTTGCGCTCCCTAAGGTCCACCAGTTTGCGGCAGAGGACATTTAGCTCCTCCTCTCTGGCACCCCCAGTGTCCTCCAACGTGGACACTCGCTGGCCCAGTTCCGCCATATCAGGCTTGATGTCCCCGAGGTCTGATATAACCTCCTGTCGCAGAGTACGGAGATCTTCCCTGATTAAGGTAAAGGGGCCTACCATGAATGCCCTTGTTAGGGGCCCCTCCATTTCTTCCAGAGGTTTGCTGTCACCTGGATTGCTCAGAGCGGCAACCTTGGCAGCATCGGTCTTCCTTTGGAGGGCCTTTGTTAACATAACCTTGAAGGTTCCATCCTTTTTGGACTTGTGGGATGCCATGGTCCCTTGGGGTAGCCCTCCAATCCCGAAGGCCCCCCTTGCCTCTGCTTCCCCCTGGTGCCAGATTCCCCCGGTGTCCGTCACAGCCAGGTCTCAACAGCTTTGGGGATCCCCCAAGGGGAATAGAACATCACCACCCGTTTCAGTTTTGGGGCCCAGGAGGCGCACTAGTCAGGGGAATCCAGGGGGGGATTAGGTAAATCTGTCCTATTAAAGGACAGGGCTTTTCATGGTACACGGATTACTAACCATGTTAACAGTATTTTTATCATGAATTTGTTTTCCAATTGTACATTTCAGAGCACAATAGTTTAAATAAATATTCTAAACTTCCTTCGTGTCTCATGGTTTTCTTATTGTGGACAACAACAAGTGAGAGGGAAAGTGTGTGTCCTATTACCCCGATCCCTGAGAGGGTCGAGTGTTGTATTCTGGGGTGCCAATTCACTTCTTTCTCTAGTAAGGTTAGCAGGGCATGTGAGGCACTTTAGCTAGTCAGACTCCGACTAAGATACTGAGGTGGTATGGTGACTCAGTTTCTACATACTGATGTTCTAGGATTCCAAGCACAGTTCTGTTAAGCTCTAGGATAACGCTCTTAGCCGTCTGACATCATGACCAAGCCCACATTTAATTGTTTAATTAATATTTCTTACATAAATCGAATAAAGACATTGAATGGAGTCAAAGCATACCTGTAACCCTAAAGCAAACCTTTGACAGAGTTCTTACCTGAAGATATCCTGTGATTCAAGGTCAACATGCAATCCGTTTATAAAGAGTGCAGAATCCCCAGGATGCAGTCCCAATGTACCCTTAAAAAACTGAGAGAAGGCAAAAGAAAATTGTGAAACAACTTCTAAAAGCACACTATTAGCATCTCAAATTGTTCTACAGCATGACATCAAAACTCCTAACATGAACATTTTCCCGTTTAGTATTCTTGCATGATCCATCCTGTCACTAAGTGATACTAAATGGCTGCGTCCCAGGAGCAACCATTTAGTGGTACTAAATGGTTGCATCCCAGAGTCCCCTGGGACAGGTGCATCTCAGGGAACCCTCCACGACAGAGAGTAGAAAGAATTGAACTAACTTCAAGAATCTCTCTCATCTGTTTGAAGAACACAACTAAACCCAGGAACCAATCAACTGTTCTCATAATTAGATTTTCACTAAGTAAAGGTCTTGACAAAATCTACAATACATAAAGAACATATCAATATCATCGGTCTGATAAAAAAAAAAAGTAAAATGGAGCAGAAACACAATAAAAAACTGAACAATACCATGAACGAGCTTAGGTAAACTAGTAACAGTCGACAGTACTTTATTTAGCCCCAGAGTCAGATCCCAGAAGGAAGGTTAAAGTCTGTAAAGATTTGTTGCTTAAAACATCAATTCAGCTAACTTTGTTAAAACTATAAACCTAGGCCTACTTCAGGCTAGTCCCATGACACATTTTAATGGCACTGCAGCAAATGGATGTTAGCCTTTTTACTTCAGACTACATCTGACAACCTGGTACATTCAAAGAACTGGGCACATCCTTTTGCTTGCATTAAAATCACTCTGTATCAACGTAAACTCTCTTACCCAGTAAGCATCTGTTTGTGGCATGTAGTGCTGTGGATCTGCATGCTCAGCATAATACCGCAATCTATTGTGGGGATTGGATGTGTACAAGTTGTTCTTCTTCAAAAAAAGTCTGAGTCACGAGGTATGGTGACTCCTCCTTTTGCTGTTAATGCGCATGGTCATCGTCTCCATTGTTAGATTGTTTTTCCGCAAGGCGGGTAAGGATGGATTGTGGAGCAGAGTATAGTTTAGTAAGATGTCCATGCTATAAAAGCTGTGATAATATACAAGATATTTAACCAGCCCCGGTGTCCTGAGAGGAGGGTGGGGGCATGTGAATCTACAGCACTACATGCCACAAACAGATGCTTACTGGGTAAGTAACATTTTCACTTCGAGGCATGTATGGGTGTAGATACACAGACTTAGCTTTGACTGTAAAGAAGTCCTCCTCCAGAAGCAGTGGCTAATCTGTGGGGGTTACATTTGTTTGAAATATTGTTTATAGAACCACTTGGCCACATTGGCTTGTTGATGGCCCAGCACATGAACACAGTAATGCTTTGTAAATGTATGTAGTGTAGACTGTGTAGTTGCCTATAGGTATATTGCCTAATAATGCCATTAATGCGCCTTTTTTTTTTAATGAGTGGAATGAGCTCTGGGAGGGATAGGCACAGTTCTTTTTGCTTTAACTTAGCATGTTTGTATACATTTAACAATCTAACAAGCAATTCCCGATTTAGCACTGCTTTGAAAAAGCAACAAAGAGTTGTTGTGTCTTTCTAAATATTTTGGTTCAGTCGATGTAATACATAAGGGCTCATTTAACATCTTCATTATGTAGGGTCCTTTCCGAAACCGAATCAGGTTGGGGGAAAAAACTGGCAACTCAATAGATTAAGGTGGAACTGAGACACCACCTTTGGTAGAAATTTAGGATTGGTATGCAGGTCTACACTCTATCCACCTAGAAAAATGGCTCTTCTAAAGTTAATGCCTGAGACTCACCGACACGTCTGAGTGAAGTGATTGCAGTTAGGAGTGATACTTTTCAGGATAAAAACTGGAGGGGACAGGAGTGGAGGGGCTCGAATGGAAGGCCTATTAATCTGGTTAATACAATATTGAGATTCCAAGTGGGGGGCTGATGGTACCCTAGGAGAAATTACTCTTAAGACCTTCAAGGAAGGCCTTGATGACCGGAATCCTAAACAGGGGAGTGTGCCGTTTTGTAGATATGCGGCAAATGCTGCTAAATGTAGCCTTATAGATGTAATAGCTAAATCAGAAGAGTGTAAATGAAATAAATAAAAGACAATGTCTTGTACCATGGCCCTTAAAGAATCAACGTGTTTGGAATGACAGTAGTGAACAAATCTTTTCCATTTTGCAGCGTAACAGGCACGAGGGTAGGCCTGTGTGCGTCTTTGAGAATGTCAATACAGGGTTGTGGCAGCCTAACTCTAGGGCTACAGGAGCCAGATTGCAGGGTTGAGTGTTCTGGGTGTCTAATTTCTCCATGGCTCTGAGTGAGAAGGTCCTGCCTGTCCGGAAGTACCACGTGGAGGAGTTCTAGGAGAGTGGTGAACCATGGTTGCCGTGCCCATGTAGGAGCCACCAGGAGGAGGTTGAAAAATGGCTGCCAAAGTTTTTGGACAACGGACTGAAGCAGTGGAAGAGGTGGAAAAGAATAAGCAACTATCCGGGACCAACTCCTCCGTAGTGCATTCTCCTGCACTGTACTTGTGGCAACCTGGAGGCAAAGTTTGGGCATTTGGCATTTTCTGCTGCGTTGAAATGTTCTAGGTCTGCTTGGCCCCACCGTAGGGAATATGGGTAGAGGACTTGCGGGTGGAGTTTCCACTCAATGACTTGGTAGTGTTTCGTGCTGAGGAGAACTTCAAAGTCATTGTCCAGTCCCGGAAGGTACTTCGCTAACAGGTGAATGTTGTACCGGAGGGCCAACCTCTAAATGTTTTGGGCTAGATAAGAAAGGTGAGGGGACCTGGTGCTCCCCTGCTTTTGGAGATAATACATGGCAGTCATGTCTGTGTTGATAAGGACTACCTTGCCAATCAGGTGGGGGGGGAAGGAAGGCTTTAAGCGCTTGATGAACAACTTGAAGCTCTGAATGAATGATAAGGAGATGTCTGTGTCCCACGTCCCTGGACAGTTGGATCCTGAGAATGCTTTCCCCAACCCATGAGGGAGGCATCCGTTGTTATGGTTCTCTGCAGGACTGGGTCTAGGAAAGGCAGTCCTTTGAGGAGATTGTTGGTATTCCACCACTGCAGAGAGTGGTAAGCTTCATGGCCGACCAACACTAGATCTCCCCACTGACTCTCTGCTTGAGACCAATGGTGCGATAAGCACTCTTGCACCAGACGCAGGTTTAGTCTAGCATGAGGTACGAAGGCTATGAATGAACTCATCGTACCTAGGAGATGCACAACTGTTCTCACTGTTACTTGCTGTTGAGGCTGGAACTGGGGAATGAGTGCCTGGAAAGATTACATCCAGGAAGCACTGGGGCAAGCTATCCCTCTTTGTGAGCCAAGGATGGCTCCCAGGTATGGTGTGTGTTATAAGTACTTTTGATGAGTCGCACGTTTGATGAGCCAGTCATCTAGACCTAGAAAGACGTGTAAGTTTTGTCTGCGCAGGTGAGCAGCTACTACTGTGAGACATTTGGTGAAGACTCTGGGGGCGGTTGTGACCCCCAAGGGAAGCACCTTGAACTGTAAATGCTGACCTTTGATTACAAACCTGAGATACTGCAGATGTGCCGGATGAATAGGAATGTGAAAGTAGGCATCCTTAGGGCCAAGTGCGGCCATGAAGTTACCTTGCTGTAATAACAAGATTGACATCTTGAAGAGTGACTATATGAAAGTGCTCTGAGAGAGAATGAACTGGTTTAGTGGTCTGAAATCCAAGACTGGTCTCAGTGACCCGTCCTTTTTGAGCATAAGGAAGTAGAGTGAATAGACTCCTATGCCATGCCGGTGAATGGTACTGGTTCTATGGCAACTGTACAAGTAGTGGTGAAAGTTTGTGTTTGCAGGGTGAAATGTTTGGAGGTGTGGAAGTGAGCTCCAGGCAATAAATATGCAGGATAACATCCAACACCTACTGATCGGAGGTGATGTTCTGACAGTTGGGAAGAAACCCTTTTATTCGACCACCTCAGACCAATCACGACGCTCCAGTCATGCTGATGACAGCAGCATCATGATTGGCTAGGGACGTCTGGAAGCCTGTGTGCTTCCGTTTGACAGAAGAGGATGGAATAGAAGCGCTGGCCGGCCAGCAAGTGAGGTTTTCTTTTTTTAACCTCCCTCTCCTCGCTCCACCACTACTACCCCGAAGCAGCCACAAATGCTCTGTAGGAGTCTTTGTAGCATCCCCTAAGCGAGGTGGTTTATGGCTGGGAACTCTGATAGGTGGAGGAGGTGTCTGTAGAGGTGGGTTTCGCTCCTCCACGATATGGGGAGCGATGAAAGGAACCGCACTGTGACGGTTTCTGCAATGCTCCCATAGCTTACGCCATTTTATTGTGTTTTTTTATTTTCTCAAGTAGAGTATCTACCGGAGGACCAAAGAGGTGTTACCCGTCAAAAGGAAGTGCAAGGATGCTTTGCTGCACTTCAGGTTAGAAATCTGAGACTCTAAGCCAGGCATGTTGTCTAAGGAGAATGCTAGAGTTAATGCCTCTAGGGGCGGTGTCAGCTGCATCAAGGGTGCAACGAATAGACGTATTTGTAATTAGTTTGCCCTCCAAGGCATTCTCATATGCCAGCTTTTTTGTATTCCTCTGGGAGATGTTAGAGAGCCCCTCTATCTCATCTCAGTGGACTCTGTCATAGTGGGAGAGGAGGCCAAAGGAGTTGGCAATTCTCAAGTGGTTGGCAGACTGGGTAGCCAGCCTTTTAACCACAGAATCTACCTTACTTTCTTTGTCTGGTGGGGGAACCTCACCAAATGTTTCTGAATTTGCCCTTATCCCTGGTGTGGCACCTACTAAAGAGTCAGATGGTGGTTAGCCTGGTATGTATGTAGGATCATTAGGAGACGGTTTGCATTTCTTATTGACCCTTGATGTGATGACCCAGGCCTTGTACGGGTCCTTGAAAATGTCAGGTTCTTGTTGCAACATGCCTTTGAGCATCAGCAGGTATTGTGCCAGGCGTTGGCTAAAGGAAGGGGTTTCAACCTCCAGTGGTTCGGAGTAGAGCTGAACCTTGTGATAAGTGGCCGCCTTACTTATAATGTTGTGATAGGTGGTAGTATTGTCTGGAGAGGAAGGTTTGGCTGGGTACAGATCAGTGTCTGCAGGTGGGTCTGTATCATAGGTGTCCCACAGCTCATCATGGGGTGGAATGGAGAACTGGTCTCAGTCATCCCCGTGTCCCCCGAAAGAGTGGATGAAACACTGGAGAATATTGTGATTCTGAAGGAGGTGGAGAGTGTGAGGGTGGAGGTGGGCTGAGGGGTGGTGGGCTTGTAGCGTTGTCCACCTTTTTCCTTTGCTTTGGTGGGACTGGTATAGCCAAAGCATCTTCAAATGTTAATTGCTTTTTGGCTAGTTGTGCTCCGGTAGAAGGAGATCTAGCTAGAATACGATCAGTGTCTGGGTGTATGACCAGGTATTTTTGTCTTGAGTACATTTCTTCTTGCAACCACTGGCACACAGGTTTGGATCAGGATGAGTATGTAGAAAGAGTAGGATTTTGCCTCAGACGTGAGCTTCAATACTGATGGTTTCGATGCCGATGGTCTTGGATCTGAACAGGGCGCTTTCGAAGCAGACGCTCTGGACTCCGAGGCTAGGTTCAACGAAAGCTGGGAAGCATGAATCTTTTGCTGATCTTTCGGCGCCAAGTCGGGGCTGGGTGTATCTAATGCAGCTGTTTGGGGGCGACCATAGCCAGAGGGCAGTGGTAGCCCGTGTGAAGACTTTGGTTGGTCTGAACTAGAAGTTGGGACAGTTTACTTATGAAGTGGTCTGGGTGGAGGGGGCAAAGTACTCACAGATTGGTCTGGTGGAAGGTCCTGCATCTCGGATGTCTTCATGCGAACAGGCACCTCATCTGCTGTAGACACCTGGGCGAAAGCCTCTTGCTGGAATTCTTCGGAACCGAAGAAGTCTGGTGCGTCTTCGGTGCTGCAGCAGGACATCGCGAGCAGTCGAGCTAGTCATTTATGCAGCGTCTTTTTGGACCGAAAGCACTTGCAGGCCTAGTAAGTAGCTTCCTGATGTTCCGGAGAGAGGCATAAGTTACACACCTGATGTAGGTCGGTGCGTGGAAACTTGGTGTGGAAGCAAGGGCAGAAATGGAAATGCGTACGTTCCATCACCAGATGTGGACTTGGTGCGGATTATATGTCAAAAATGGAGAACTGCTCCGAAGGGCAACGACCTAGACGAATGCCTGATGGGGATCTAGAAATAACCGCGAAAATAATATGGATAGTAAGGTCTAAATACTAGGAAATAGCGATGTCGAGATGAAGCAGATTAGCGCACGTCCAAACCTGACGGTGGAAGAAAATAATCAAACAATGGAGCTGAAGACTATGCCCATTACCACCTTGTGACTCGAAAGTCTTTCTTCGTAGAAAAAAAACTTGCACACACCAGAACCCAACACTAGATGGCGGGATTACCTTAAGCAAGTGTATCTACAGCCACATATGCCCCAATCATTACATTACAAGTACCCATGCTGTGCGTCTGTGTGGAACAAGTTAGAGTAACAAGGTCAATGATCAATAATGCAACATTATGAAAATTAATAACGGTCTCGCCATCATACCAAGACCCTTTTCTTCAGCATTTAAGCTATTGGTGCAGGAGACCGGCGGTAGTGGCACATGACTAAAGGTTGCAACATATATTTCTGTGTGTGAGAAAGTGCCATCTTTCTTGCATTGCACGCCCCCACTTTTTGCTGAATTGCTGAATGTACTTTGACTGAGTGTGCCCTGGACTCCTGCCAATCAGGTGCCCAGGGCCTATGTTCCTTCCCTAAAACACAAAACCCAAATCGGCCAACCCTGGCCACATGTCAGACCCTGGTAAATGGTACCCTAGGTACCCAGGGCCTTGTGACCAGGGAAGGCCTCTAAGGGCTGCAGCACTCATTGTGCCACCCTTAGAGGCCCTGTACCCTTACACACACACACACACACACACACACTGCCCTTGCAGGCTGAGTGTCTGGGTACAAGACAAAACAAAGAGTCGCCATGGCACACATCCCTGTGTGCCATGCCCACCACCTACACTGCCATGGCATACATCAGCCACCCCTCTAGCTGGGTGCCCTATGCCAATGGTGTGGGCACAGGAGCAGGAGCCTTGTGCCCCTACAGTACCCAGGTCCATTCCTGGGCACTGTAAGTGCAGTGCTGCCATTTAAGAGTACATGGTACTGAGAGCACGTCAAACACGAACTCCACAGCACCATAATGGCAACACTGAAGACTGAAGTTTGGTATCAAACTTCTCAGCACATTAAACCCACACTGATGCCAGTGTGGGATTTAATGTACCAAGCACCCCAGAGGGCATCTTAGAGATGCCCCCTGAAACCTAACCTACAATCCACGTCTGTTCTGAGGCTGCCGAGGCTGCCACATAGCAGACATGTTGCTGGACCCCTGGGTAGGAGAGCCCCTGCTCTCCTGGGTCTGCAACAATGCACATCCTGGGCGAGGTGCTAAATCTCCTCCCCCAGGATGGGTAGGAGGAAGCTTCTAAGGCATGCCGCCTCTGTGAGCTTCCCCAGGCCACTGCCACCCCCCACTCTGGCAGAAAGCTTGGCCGGAAACCCCAAATAAGGACAGGGGGATGTGCCAGCCTGCCAACCCCACCCCTCAGGTGGGGGAGGCGAGGTGAAGCACATCTCCAGGCTCTCGCCATCTTGAAGATGGGAAGCCCTGCCTAATCAGGACTAGGCTACTGCCCCCCTCCCACAGGAGAAAGGCAGGATAGGGGGGTGTACCCACCCCCGGACAGGGATCCATTGGTCCCTGCCCTTCACCTACCTGTAACGCCCCTAAATCTAGTATTTAGGGGCACCCTGAACCTTCCTTCCCCAGATTACAGATTCCAAAATCCGAAGAAGAGCTAGAAGAAAGAAGACCTGCCCTGCAGCTGCTAAGAAGAGGATGACACCAACTGCTTTGGTCCCAGCCCTACCGGCCTGTCGACCCTCGAACCTGCTCCTGCTCCAACCCGGCATCTCTTGTGGCCAGCAACCTCACAAACCCCTGAGGACCTGGCTACCTTTTGACTCTAAGCCCCCTGGGACTCCCACGAGTAGAGGCTCTACTCAAAATCTACTTATAATCCCTGGCAGCAGCCCGGAACCGCAAACCCAGCACACTCTGCACTCGCCAAGCCTGGCCTGTGCCGGATTGAACAAAGTGACCCCGAGTCCGGCACCCAAGGACCTCCCTCGACACTCCTGAAGAAGCCTGCAGCCTCAGAACCAGGTGCCCCCCCCAACCGCGATCAACAGAGGATAAGATTTCCCTGCACCCGACGCCCCGCGGCCCCCTGTGCCCAATCCCGGGGTACCTACCTATCCTCCAACTACCCAACTTACCTCTCAAAGTGGCGGTGGCACCTGAAGAGTCTTCGTCCCCGAGCTTGCAGTCTTTTTCTAAACCGAAGATTTCCCATTGAAATTAATTGAGCGCCCGAAGGCTCAAAAGCACCCTGCACCCAGCCGCCCGAGTGGCCCTGGCAGTGCAACCTCTCCACCTATCTAATTCCCCACTTGCCCTGAGTAAGTGACCAGGAGCCCAGCTCCCACAGCCACGTGGCCTGCTAGTCCGCACCCACCAACCAAGGCCCCCCTACCTCCCCTAGGATAACATTGGGCCTAACTCTCTCTGCACCCGGCGCACTTGTGCCGCTGAGGGTGAACCAACTGTACCTACCTGACCCTGGGAGACCCCCGAGTCTATGCCCAGAACCTTAACTCTGCCAGTCGAGTACTTACCTTTAAACCGATAACTCAATTTTCTCCATAGGGTAACATTGACTGGCTTTTCCTGAAATTTCCTTTAAGTGTGGACTTTTCAAAACTTAAAATATTCACCAAAAATCAGCCGAGTAACTAAAGCGAAAATACTCACCTGGTCTTAGGTGAGCTCCCAGTGCTGGATTTTGGTGCCCAGCACGGACTCTGAAAAATACTTACAACTGTACTTACCAGTAACCCAATTTTCTTCCATTGGAAATCATTGATTGTTTTTCTGTGAAATTTCTTCCAAGTGTCAATTTCTGGAATTTTTAAATATTCTTTAAAAATCGTATATCTGAAAAAGTAATTACTTACCTGTTTAGGATAAAGGTCCCAGTACTGAGTCTAGGCACACAGTACTGGATTACAAAAGTAACGAGAACATACTATACCTGCAACTTGAATTTTCTGCCATAGGGAATCATTGACTGTTTTCTATGAAATATTTTCTAAGTGTCAACTTTTAAAATAGCAAAATATTGTCTAAAAATAACCACAGTAATTAAGTCGACTTTTATCACTTGATTCCAAGTTCTGACCCAGGACTGAATCTAGGATCCAGTCCAGGAATTCCAAAAGTAATCCTAAAAGTAATCTGTGGCAAATAACTTGAAACTTCCATTGAACTCAATACATTGTGTTTATAATTGTGTTGCTTATTGCAACCACTTCTAACTTTCTACAAAAGCCAATTGCATATTGCAAAAGTATTTATATAAAGCATCTCATTCTGAGAAAGTATATTTTAATGCCTATTGTTGGTTCTAAAATAAAACAAGCATATCTTTATTTTATATATATAAACCATTGGCCTAGAGCTCAGTTATTGAGCGTGTGAGACCATTTGCTGGCTGAGTGTGTGCAACAAATGCTTTACACTGTCCTCTGATACTGCCTTACTGCTCGACCAAGCTACCACTTTAGAGAGTAAGGTTATATCTAACTTTAGCCTCTGCCAAACCACTGGGGACTGTGGACTCTGTAAACCCTGTACCTATTTGGGAACAGTATATACAGAGCCACTTTCTCACACTGTGCCACAAAGATTTGCCAGAAAGTGTTTATCTAGTGACATGAGAAAGTAGTGGGAAATACATCCACTGGCAATCACAAATATACAAATGTTTTTCCAGCTTTGTCATTTTCAGGACCTGCTACAATTAAAATGTTATTCGTGAATGTGCTACATAAACACTGGAAAAATAATCTCTGTGGCAAATGTTTGTAGCGCTGAAGCGTATATTCACAGATATCCAGAATTTGTGAAATCAGCCTTGTGATTCCTAAAAAACAAAAGAAAGGTAACACTAAAAACTGGAAATCATAACTTTTTACTAGGAGAGTGTATTACACATATAGAATAAATAACCATGTGCAATTTAATGGATTTCTCAAAATCTGTTGGGGGCCCTGTATACAAATGTCAGATGAGTCTCTGGCAGGTCTGCTGCTTCTCCACAATGACCTATCAGAGCTTATAGGCCAAAGTGGCTCAGTGAAATACTGGTCTGTATTCTCCACTCGGACAGCCCAGAGGTAGACCTCAAAAGCTTGTGGGCCAAGAAAAATCTACTAGGGCATCCCCAAAAATCATTTGGCACGAGACAAGTGGTGCCCAGGGTGGGGGTCCCAACTTCTTGTTGTACTCAGGGGTCCCTACTCGATTACTCAAATACACTTACCAAAGGAGTGTGCCCAATGTACTCTAAATATTCCCTCCTCTCTTTGTCCAGAGTTTTCTCACATTTATTAGTTTAAAAAGAAAACTCATCTAGTCTGTCATTACCTTTCTCTAACCATGGGTCTGTAAACACAGCAGAAAGTGTGCACCAATTAGAACTAATTTTGTTACTAGTGCCTCAACTATGAGTTGTAACAAATTAAACAGTAAGACTTGTTGTTCGTGGATACCTTTTGCTGTAGATAAAGGCGATGTGGGGCTCTTTACCCAGAACACTCTGGTTGACCGGTCTGGGCATCATACTCCTTATAGCACATGAATGATCCACTTACATTTTAGAATATATGTTGTTTAGGGGTGAGCTGCCACATGTTACAAATGGGTTTGAAAGGGGTAAACATACGTTACCATGACAGACTTGGCCGATTTACGTGGGATAAACACTTCACAGACTAATATCTGTCTAGAGCAAGCTGAGACAACCTGTTATATAGACAATGGGGGCTGGGCCCACTGCACACAGTGTTCCAAACCTCCTATACAGCTTTGCAACTCACAAACAAATGCTGTGATGGGGAAATGTCTAACTAAAGGGGGCAAGATACCCTCACACTGACACCAACACAGAATTATAGCAATATGCTTTTTAGTAAGAAAGTGTGGGACAGGGAAGTATATTTGCAAATATCTATACCACCATACCTAGCATCCCTCTAGAATTGTACTAACCAAGATCATAAAGGGGCCAACTAGTGAATGTCACCAAAGATCGCAAAACCCCAGCGGACATCAAATAAACATTCTTAAATGCCTATTGTTGAGGATTACTAGAAATGTGGTATTGGCTAAAGAGAACTGTTTATTCCCCTTTATAATTTGTCCATTTGAAGCAAATTCAAGACGAACACTGGTAGACCCTGAGAAAAAAAGTGAAAAGATAAAAATAAAAAAAAAACTGAAAAGATAAGAAAAAAGCTGCAAAGGAATCCTAGGCCAACATGTTACCAAGGACTTCCTGCCAATCTTTGAATTGCTCTAGGAAGAAGCATTGATAGCCTGGTAATATCAGAATGCTTGTGTGGTAGCCCACTTCGCTGTGCTACATATATTAGAGAGGTTCACCCATGGGGGAGGCCACAGATGTTGCCTTAGCCCTGGTTCAGTGTGCCTGGATAGCAGATTGAGATTGGGCTACACACAAAGTGCAGCAGTGGATGATGCAGGATGTGATCCAGCTGGCAATGATGGAGTTAGCAGTTACTCCATCAGCATCTTTGCTCCTAAAGGTCTGCTGAATATAGATGTGGTTAGGCCCTAACAAAAGCACAATTTGATATCCAAATTTTGCAGTGTCTCCTCAGGACAGCAGATGTGGAAACATGGTAAAAAACGTCAGAGGAACAATCTCCTTGAGAGAGGGAATGTCAACAGAATTTGGACATGTAGGAAGGGGGTTTCTGAGTAATACTCTCATGTTATGGAAGGACATGAACGATTTAGATCTGCAAAGGTCTTGGAGATGGTTTAGGCGCCTGGCCAAAGTAAGGTCACCAAAAAGGTTGCCTTGAATACCAATGTCTGCATAAGTCACTTAAATCAAAATGCTTGTGCATCAGGTTGGCCAGGACCAGGTGGAAGTCCCAGGAGTCAGAAAGACACCTTACCCGAAGAAACAAGTGCATGTGTCCCATCAGGTATCTTTTGTAGGACTCACTGGCCATGGAAAAGGACTTCTTCAGTGTACGAAACTGGCTCTATATATACTGCACCAAAGTGAGGTACAGTGTGTATAGAGTCCAAGGGTCTCCAGAGGTTAAAGTTAGATAGAACCTTACTCTCTAAAGTGGTAGCTTGGTCGAGCAGTAAGGCAGTATCAGAGGACAGTGTTAAGCATTTGATGTACACACTCAGTCAGCAAATGAATTCGCACACTCAAGAACTGAACTCTAGGCCAATTGTTTTTGTATAAAAAAAAAATACTGTTTTAATTCTAGAACCAAGCAAGCCTGGTACAGGTAAGCATATAAATACTTTGCAGTAGTAAATTACTTGCATGAACACAGTTCAGTATAACTTGTACTGATTTTGGTTACAGTTTAAGTAAGCAGTTAGCAACACTTAACAGGTATAGTACATTCGAATGAATGGGCTTTTTAAGAAAAATGCAATTAATTACTTTTCAGATTACTTTTGCTAACACAGGGCTGGATCCTAGATTCAGCACTGGGACATTTCCTGAAAACAGTTGAGTAAATTCGTTTTAGTTAGAGGTACGATTTTTAAAGAATATTATTGTATTTCAAAACTTGACACAAAAACTTTTTCACATAGAATCACCAATGTTATCCTATGGGAGGAAATTCACTTAGCAGGTAAGTTACTTTAACGATACGTTTCTTACTCAGTGCTGGATACCTAAATTCAGCACTGGGACATCTCCTAAAAACACTTGAGAAAATGCGTTTTGGTTAATCGGGTGATTTTTAAGGAATATTCTTAGTTTTCAAAAGGTCGACACTTAGAAGCTTTTTGGGAGAAAGAAGTGTCAATGTTATTCTATGAGGAAAAATAAGTTATCGGGTTCCAGGTAGGTAATCTGTCTTTGGAGTTAGGGTCCTGGGGTTAGACTCCGGGGTTTCCCAGGGTCAGTGATGCACTGTTGTTGCACCCCCAGTGGCACTAGGACGGCCGGTTGCAGAGTGTTGAGGCCCAATGTTATACTATGGAGGATAGGGGGGCTCCGGTTGGTGGCTGCTGGCAAGCAGGCCACAGGGTTGTGGGAGCAAAGCTCCTAGGGTTAAGCTCAGGGCAAGTTGGGGACCAAGTTAGCACCCTCAGCGGCACTAGGGCAGCCGGGTGCAGGGAAATGTTTTGAAGTCGGGTGCCCTGTTGATTTCAAAGGAGATTCTCTAGGACAAAGAAACACTGCAGGCACGGGGACGAGGATCTTCCAGGAGTGACCACCACTTCGAGGGGTAAGTTGGGATGTTGATGGTTGGTTAGGAACCGCTGGGTTGGGCACACAAGGCCGTGGGGCGTCGGGTGCAGGGGTGCCTTGGGAGGTCAGATTTTCTTACCCGCTCTGGTCGC
This sequence comes from Triturus cristatus, assembly GCF_964204655.1. Classification (NCBI taxonomy): domain Eukaryota; kingdom Metazoa; phylum Chordata; class Amphibia; order Caudata; family Salamandridae; genus Triturus; species Triturus cristatus. The sequence goes on along the minus strand of NC_140594.1, from coordinate 848,590,872 downwards.
GGTGGGGGTCCTCTGGATTGAGGCTGCAGGCGTCGTCAGGAGGCTTGAGGCAGGTCAGGGGTCGCCGGATCTCTGGTCAGGTTCGCCGGGGGACCTCCTCGTGGTATTTATTCACTCGAGCTTGTGCCGGATTCGGCGGGTGCAGAGTGTGTGGGATTCGCAGTTCCTGGCTGGCACCAGAAGCTGCAGTTCAAACACGTCCGGTGTTCACGGGAGAAACAGCTTGGAAAGGGAGGGCAGGCAGGTCCTCCGGGGTTTTTGAGGTTGCTGTCCGCTGGACACGCCGGAGTTTTGCAGGAGCAGGTTTGAGGGGAGACAGGCCTGTAGGGCTGGGGTCAAGTCCGTTGGCGTCGTCCTCTTGTTAGCTCTGCACGACTTCTCCTCCTTACTCTTCTCTTCTTTTTCTTGTGGTTGCTGGATCTGAGGAAGGAAGGTTCAGGGTGCCCCTAAATACTAAATATAGGGGCGTTACAGGTAGGTAAAGGGCAGGGACCAACGGGTCCCTTCCCTGTGGTGGTTACACCCCCTATTCTGCCACTCTCCAGTGGGAGGGGGGCAGGAGCCTGTCCCTAGTTGGCTGAGTCCCCCCCATCCTCAAGATGGCGGGGACTCGCGGTTGTGCTATACCTCGCCTCCCCCACCTGAGGGGTGGGGTTGGCAGAGGTGGGCACACCTCTTTTCCTCACTTGTTTTTCCCACCGGTTCTCCCGCCCAAAGTGGGGGGTAGAACCGGTGGGGACCAGTTGCTGAAAGCAACAAATGGTCTGGAGAGGCTCACAAAGTCGGCATGCCTTTGAAGCTTCTCCTTCGTGAACCCAGCCCATCGTGGAGGAGGAGGCTTGGCACCTCGTCCCAGGATGTGCATGGTTTCAGACCCCTGAGAGCAGCAAGCTCTCGACCCAGGGGTCCAGAAACATTTCTGGTGGTGCCAGCCTAAGCAGCCACTCAGTTAGGTCACTAGGAGTTGGTCGAATTTCAGGGGGAATCACCAAGATGCCCTCTGTTGTGCATTTTACATTGAATCACACACTGGCATCAGTGTGGGTTTAATGTGCTGAGAAGTCTTCAGTGTAGCCATTATGATGCTGTGGAGTTTATAATGACAAACTCCCAGTCTACGAAAGTGGCACTGTATTTACTGCACCACAGTAAGGTTCAGTAGGCACAGGGTTTACAGAGTCCACAGTCCCCAGAGGATTGGCAGAGGCTAAAGTTAGATATAACCTTACTCTCTAAAGTGGTAGCTTGGTCGAGCAGTAAGGCCGTATCAGAGGTCAGTGTAAAGCATTTGTTGTACACAGTCAGCAAATTGTCTCACACACTCAAGAACTGAACTCTAGGCCAATTGTTTTGTATATAAAAATATATAGTTTTATTTCAGAACCACGAGTAGGTATCCAAATACTTTCTCAGAATGAAACGCTGTAGTTGTATACTTTCAATAAGCAATATACGTTGAAATGCAATAGTTACAGTTACAATTCAAACAAAATTATAACATTGAGCTCAATGGGGATTTTTAAGTAAATGAAATTTCAATTACTTTGCGTATGATTTTCTTACTGAGGGTTGGATCCTGGATTCAACCCTGGTGCATTTCCTGTAAACAGTTGAAAGAAATAGTTTTTGTTACACAGGCAATTTTCATGGAATATTTGTATGTTTCAAAAATCGACACAGAAGATTTTCTGGCAAAAAACAGGCAATTTTATCCTATGGAGGAAAATCAAGTTATCGGTAAGTACAGTTGTAATTACTTTTAAGGGTCAGTGCTGGGCACCAAGATCCAGCACTGGGATATCGCCTGATAACAGGTGAATAATTTAGTTTTTGTTGTTCAGCTGATTTTAGTGAATATTTTAAAGTTTCAAAACTCGACACAGAAGAATTTCCAAGTGAAACCAGTCAATGTTACCCTATGGAGAGAACGTAGGTTATCGGCTTTCACGCAAGTACTCGACTGGCAGAGTTAAGGTTCTGGGCATAGACTCAGGGGTCTCCCAGGGTCAGGTATGTACAGTTGGTACACCCTCAGCGGAACAGGGGCAGCCGGGTGCAGAGAGAGTTAGGTCCAATGTTAGCCTATGGCGGGCAGGGGGCCTTTGGTTGGTGGCTGCTAGCAGGCATGCCACGCGGCTATGGGAGCTGGTCTCCTGGTCACTTACACAGGGCAAGTGGGGAAGTAGAATAGGATAGATGTTGCACTTCCAGGGGCACTCGGGCGGCTGGGTGCAGGGTGCTTTTGAGCCGTTGTGCGCTCAATGTATTTTAATGGAGAAGCTACCAGTTGAACAAAGGCTGCAAGCTCAGGGACGGAGATTCTTCAGCTGCGACCACCACTTAGGGAGGTAAGTTGGGAAGCTGTAGGTTAGGTAGGCACCCAGGAGCAGGGCACAGGGGCCCGCAGTGCACCAGGTGCAGGGGTGTCTTTTCGCGTTGGAAAATCTTACCCTCTGCTGGTCGCGGTTGGAGAGGTCCCTGGTTCTGAGGCTGCAGGTGTCGTCAGGAGCGTCGAGGAGGGTCCTTGGGTGATGGATTCTTGGTCACAGTCACCGGGGGGGGCTCGGCGGGTGCAGGAGTCGCGGTCCTTGCTTGTTACTTGCTTTGAGCAGAACCACTGCTCGTGGGAGTCCCAGTCTTGGTGGATGAGCAAGGCAGTCAGGTACTCCGGGGTTTTCGAGGTGGTTGACCACTGGAGACGCCGGGTTTTAGCAGGAGCAGGTTTGAGGGTCGACAGGCCTGTAGGGCTGGCGCCAAGTCAGTTGGTGTTGTCCTCTTGTTAGCAGCTGCACGGCAGGTCTTCTTTCTTCTTGTTCTTCTTTCTTGTTTCGGATTCGAGATCTGAGGAAGGAAGGAAGGAAGGTTCAAGGTGTCCCTAAATACTAAATTTAGGGGGGTTAAAAGTAGGTAGAGGTCCGGGACCAATGGGTCCCTTCCCTGGGGTGGGTACACCCCCTAGCCTGCCACTCTCCAGTGGGAGGGGGGCAGGAGCCTAGTCCTGATTGGGTAGAGCTCCCCATCCTCAAAATGGTGAGAGCCCGGAGTTGTGCTTCACCTCGCCTCCCCCACCTGAGGGGTGGGGTTGGCAGAGGCTGGCACACCCCCTTTCCTCACATAGGTTTTCCCGCCGATCTTCCCGCCAGAGTGGGGGTCAGAAACGGTGGGGGCCGGTTGCGGAGTACAGCAATTGGCCTTTGAAGCTTCCCTGCCCATCCTGGGGAGGAGACCTAGCACCTCGCCCAGGATGTGCATTGTTGCAGACCCACAAAAGCAGATGGCTCTCTACCCAGGGGTCCAGCAACATGTCTGCTGGGTGGCAGCCTAGGCAGCCTCTCAGGCAGGATGCTGGTTAGGTTCAAGGGGCATCTCGAAGATTCCCTCTGTCGTGCATCTTACATTAAATCCCACACTGGCATTAGTGTGGGTTTAATGTAAGGGTGGCACAATAAGTGCTGCAGCCCTTAGAGATCTACCCTTGTCCCAGTGCCCTGGCTACCTGTGGTACCATTTACCAGGGGCTGACCTGTGTCCAGAGATGCCAATTGGGTTATGTTAGACTTGGGGGTCTCTAGTTGGCACAGGTATGCACTTGTGACAAATAGGGACCCTCTCCTCTAGTCAGGGTAGGGGGGTACACTCCTAAAATAACCCCTGCTCAACCCCTTGGTAGCTTGGCACGAGCAGACAGGCTTATCTCAGAGGCAGTGTGTAAAGCATTTGTGAACACATACAGTAACCAAGTGACAACACTACAAATGGACACCACACAGGCTTTATATTAAAAATAAGTATTCTTTATATAGATTTACCACAAGACCCTTTAAACGACAAAAACACACAATACTGTTACTTTAGATGGTAGAAGTTTGCTTAGTTCTCTTAAGTTTTTAAATGCGACACTAAGTCAATGTACCTTTTAGATGCGTTGCGCTTCCACGACAAGCAATGTCGCAGAGATGGAAATGCGGCAAAGTTCTGGTGCTAAAGAAATAAAGACGTGAAGATCTTCCAGATGCGATACGCTTCTCCGATGTTGCGAGAAGACTCGGCGCTTCAGCTGCAGCGGCGACACACTTTACGCGATGCGACGACAGCGGCCTTGGCAGCGACACTCTTCGCCGGCGTTTGCGAGACGCTTCCGCTCGATGCGATGTTGCAGCGGCGACACCCCTTTACGCGATGCGACGACAGCAGCTCTGACGGTGGCACGCTTATCCGTGGATGAGAGGCGCTTTTCTTGATGCGGTGCAATGCGACAACTACGATGGCTGCGATGGCGACACGCTTCTTCCTCGATGCGAGACTCTTCTCTTGATGCGGTGCAATGCGTCAGCTACGATGGCGACACGCTTCTTCGGCGTTGCGAGACACTTCCTGGATGATGCGAGACGCTTCCGCTCGATGCGATGCTGCAGCGGCGACACTTTACGCGATGCGACAACAGGTCCGATGGCGGCACACTTCTCCTTGAGTCGCGCTTCCAGCTCCTTGCGATACGCAGTCCCTCAGAAGGCCCAACAACAGCAGCAAGCACTTCCAAAGAACTCTGGGGAGCTGGGGGGTGAAGTCTGTTGTTCCTCAGACTTCAGCAGGAGGCAAGCTCTTTTCCAAGCCCTTGGAGATCCTTCACAAGTTGAGCAAAAGTACACACAAAGTTCCTTTCTCCTCTCTTTGGCAGTAAGGCAACCACTGCAGACCAATCCCCCAGCTTCTTCTGGTTCCTCTCTCAGCAGAGGTTCTTCTTGTTTTCCCAAAGTGATCTGAGTTCTTGGGATCAGGGTCCCAATATTTATACCCAGAAATCCTTTGTCCTCTGAAGGCAGAGGGGCCTTTGCCCAGTCCAAACCAGTTCCGGAGCACTCGGTTTACCAGCCCTCTCCTTTCCTTTCACAGTGCAGGGCGGAAACATTAGACGCCCAACAGGAGGTGGAGCCCCCATTGTGGAAGGCAAGTACAGCACTGGAGCACTTTGTTGACAGGATTCCTTCTCTCCATTCACTGTGCAGGACAGAGACAACAGCCTCTCCCCAGGAGGTGGAGCCAGCATTGTGGAAGGCAGGCACAGCCCTATTCAGATCCCAGGTGCAACTCCACCCACCCATCTGGATGCAGATCTCTCTATTCACCACTGGGACACCTCACCCTGTCTCCTGGAATTCCCCAGCCCAGTCACTCAAACTCCAGACAAAGGAATACACACAGCCTAGCAGAGGCAGGTTTGAATGGTTAGGCAAGAAAATGCCAACTTTCTAAAAAAGGCATTTTCAAACACAGAATGTTAAAACCAACTTTACTAAAAGATGTATTTTATCATCCTGAGTTCAGGCATACTAAATTCGAATTTCTACCATGTTCTCTGAGTCAGTTAGGATTATAAAATGTAATAACCAACCTGCCCATTCTGGCCTATGGAGAACAGGTAGCCTTGCAATAGTGAAAAACGAAAATGGCTGTAATTCACTATTAGAACATGCCACACACATCAGGGCATGTCCTACCTTATCCTTACAATGCACCCTGCCCTTGGGCCTACCGTAGGGGTGTCTAATATGAAGGAAAGGAATATGCTACTTACCAGTATGCATCTGTTCTTGGCATGTAGAGCTGCAGATCTATACACTGTGCATAGATCGCCATCTGGTGTTGGGCCCGGATGTTTGCAGTTTGTTTTCCTTCTTGGACAATGTTTGGAAGTCACGAGTTCGGTGACTCCTCCTTCGGTCCGTACTGCGCATGGGCTTCGGCTCCATCCTCAGATTGTTTTTCGCCAGCAGGGAAAAGATGGAGCGTAGTGATAATAGTAAAGAAACCCATGTGTGTTGTATCTAAATAAGATAGACTGGAACGGATACAGGTAGCCGGGGAGGCGGGTGGGCGTGTATAGATCTGCAGCTCTACATGCCAAGAACAGATGCATACTGGTAAGTAGCATATTCCGTTCGAGGCATATGAGCTGCAGATTATACACTGTGCATAGATTATATAGCAGTACCCAACCCTAGCGGCGACCACCGGTATCTGTTGCAGTGGTTTGAAAAAGTGTCTTTAGTACAGCCTGGCCCACACTAGCTTGTTGTTTGGCATGCACATCTACACAGTAATGTTTTGTGAAGGTGTGCGGTGTTGACCATGTGGCTGCTTTGCAGATGTCATCTAAGGGTATGTTCCCTAGAAACGCCATAGAAGCCCCTATTTTTCTTGTAGAGTGGGCTTTAGGTGGAACAGATAATGTTCTTTTTGCTTTGTGATAGCAAATTTGTATGCACTTCACAATCCACCTAGCTATCCCTGATTTTGAGATGGGGTTGCCTTTATGTGGTGGAGAGAACGAGACAAACAGCTGTTTGGTCTTTCTAAAAGATTGCGTTCTTTGTATATAGTAAAGCAAAGCCCTTTTAACATCAAGTGTATGTAGAGCCCTTTCCGCAACAGATTGAGGTTGCGAGAAAAAAACCGGTAATTCCACCGATTGATTGAGATGGAAGGGGGAAATGACCTTGGGCAGAAATTTTGGATTTGTGCGAAGTATCACCCTATTGTGGTGCATCTGTAGATAAGGTTCTTGTGTAGTGAACGCTTGTATTTCACTAACCCTTCTAAGGGAAGTGATAGCTACGAGGAAAGCTGTTTTCCAAGTAAGGAACTGTAGCTCACATTTATGCGTTGGTTCGAAAGGCGGTCCCATCAGCCTTGTAAGAACTACGTTTAGATTCCACACGGGTGAAGGTGGTACTCTGGGTGGAATTACTCTTTTAAGGCATTCCATGAAAGTTTTAATAGCAGGCACTCTGAAAAGTGATAAATGCTGTCTGTTTTGCAGGTAAGCAGCAATCGCTGCTAGGTGTAAACGGATGGATGAGTATGCCAGGTTACACCTTTGTAGATGGAGCAGGTAGCATATGATGTGCTGTATGGATACATCTAAAGGGTTGATTGTATTGTTACGGCAGTAAACAACAAATCTTTTCCACTTTGCGGCATAGCATGCTCGAGTGGTAGGACGTCTGGCTTCCCTGATAATGTTCATGCAATCGGGGGGGGAAGGTTAAGGTATCCAAATTCCAATATTTCAGGAGCCAGATCGCCAGGTTGAGCTGAGCTGGGTCCGGGTGCCTGATTTCTCCATGGTTCTGGGTTAAGAGGCATGGGGACAGGTGTAGTTTTTGGTGTAGTACCACTGAGAGCTGTAGTAGTGTGGTGTACCACGGCTGCCTGGCCCACGTTGGAGCTACCAGAATGAGTGGGAGGGAGTGCTGTTGTAGCTTCCTTACCACTAATGGAATTAGCGGGAGAGGTGGAAAGGCGTATGCAAATTTGCCTGACCAGTTCATCCATATCACATTGCCTTTGGACAATGAGTGTGGGTATCTGGCGGCGAAGCTTGGGCATTTTTTGTTTTCGTGGGTGGCGAAGAGGTCTATCTGAGGATGCCCCCACTTGTGAAAGAATGGGTGAAAAACTTGTGGATGCAGTTCCCATTCGTGCATTTGCTGCGCTTGTCTGCTGAGCAGATCTGCCATGGTGTTTTGTATCCCTGGGACGTGTTGTGCCAGGAGAAAGACTTTTTGTGGGATTGCCCATCTCCATATGCTCTGAGCTAACCGAGAGAGCTGTGGAGAGTGTGTCCCCCCCTGTTCTTGAATGTAGTACATTGCAGTCATATTGTCTGTGCGAATGAGGACTGCTTTGGCTGAGATTTGTTTCTGAAATGATTTCAGGGCTAGAAAGATCGCCAATAACTCCAGATGGTTTATGTGGAGTAACTTTTGTTGTGGCCTCCATATACCTTGCACTGTGAGGTGTAATAGATGCGCTCCCCAGCCGGAGAGCGATGCGTCCGTTGTTAGAATTACCTGAGGAACCGGGTCCAGGAACGGTCGCCCTTTGGAAAGGTTTGTGGTGTTCCACCACTGCAGAGAGCGATGGGTGCGACCGTCCACCAACACCAGATCCGTCAGTTGCCCCTGGACCTGGTTCCACTGGCGTGCTAGGCACTCTTGGAGTGGACGCATGTGGTGTCTTGCATGAGGCACTATGAAGATGCAAGATGCCATCATCCCTATTAGTTTCATAAACACTCTTGCTGGGCGAGAGTGCTGAAGAATGAATCTTTGGCGCAAGGCTTGTATGCTTGCGATTCTGGCTGAATTGGGATAGGCTATAGCTTTTGAGGTGTCTATAGTGGCACCGAGGTATTGCTTTGTGTGAGACGGCATCAGCTGGGACTTTTGGTGGTTCACCGTGAAACCTAGCTGGTGGAGTAGTTGGATGGTAGTGTTTGTATGTTGCACACATTGGTCGTAGGACGTGGCTTTTATTAGCCAGTCGTCCAAGTAAGGGAAGACGTGAATGTGTTGTCTTCTGAGGTGTGCCGCCACTACTGCTAGGCATTTGGTAAACAATCTTGGTGCGGTTGTGACCCCGAAGGGGAGAACCTTGAACTGATAATGTTGGCCGTCCACTACAAATCTGAGGTACTTTCTGTGAGAAGGGTGTATTGGAATATGAAAGTATGCGTCTTTCAGGTCCAGTGTAGTGAGAAAGTCGTTCTGGCAGAGGAGTGGGAGAACTTGTTGGAGAGTTACCATGTGAAAATGGTCTGAATGTATGTATGCATTTAGAGGCCGGAGGTCTAGAATGGGCCGTAGAGTCTCGTCTCTTTTTGGTATCAGAAAGTACAGAGAGTAGACACCTAAATTTTGTTGATTGATGGGGACCTGCTCTATAGATTGCTTTTGCAGGAGGGAGAATACCTCTTGTTTCAGCAGTGTGGTATGTTCTTGTGACATTGTACGGTGCCTGGGTGGAATATTTGGGGGGGTGGATGTTAGTTCGAGACAGTACCCTGACCGAATAATTTGGGTCACCCATTTGTCTGATGTTATGGTCTCCCAGGTTTGAAAGAAATCTTGTAGTCTGCCCCCGACTGGAGTGGAATGGTCTGGGGGGGGGGGGGGGGAGCGGGGAAAAGTCATTGTGTGGGCGGTGTGGCAGAACGGGCGGTGTTGGTTTTGCCCCTGCCTTTATTATTGTTTCCTCTATATCCACCTCTCTGATAGCCCTTTGTGAAGGTAGTCTGAGGAGGGGACTTGTAGGACGTAGAGGAGTTATCGGTAGAGTAACCCCTGCCAGTGCCTCGAAAGGAGGAGCGGCGAAAAGAGCGTCTAGGAGTGTGGGACTGTAATGCTCCCATAGACTTAGTCTACTTTTGGGCCAAATAAGTGTTGTTGGTCAAAAGGGTGGTTCAGTATAGATGCTTGGACCTCCGGCTTAAAGCCTGAGATTCTGAGCCAGGCGTGGCGGCGAAGCAGAACACTGGTGTTTATAGCCCTGGAAGCTGTGTCTGCTGCGTCAAGTGCACATTTATTAGAGGTGTTGGTAATGATCTTTCCCTCTTGGATGAGTTCATGAGCCCTATTTTTATATTTTTCTGGGAGATGGTGCATGATAGTCTCCAGCTCATCATAGTGCGCTCTGTCGTACCGTGCCAGCAGCGCTTGCGTGTTGGCGATACGCCACATATTGGCAGCTTGCGAGGCAGTGCATTTGCCCGATGCATCTAGGAGCTTGGACTCCTTATCGGGTGGTGGAGCCTCACCCGATGACTGAGAATTGGACCGCTTCCTAGCTGTGGATACCACTAATGAATCTAAGGGCGCAGGTCCTTTAATATAGGCAGGATCTGTGGGGGCTGCCTTATATTTTCTCTCTATTCTGGGGTTTAAGACCCTAGCCCTGACTGGGTCTTTGAAAACCTCTGCCGCATGTTTGGTCACCCCTTTAAGCATGGGTAGTATGGCAGTAGATTTATCTGCGATGTCAAAAGTGTCAAGTAGGAAGTCTTCCTCAACTGGATCACTGTGTAACTCCACCCCATGATAATGTGCCGCCCGTTGTACCAAGTGGTGGAACCCCAGGGAGTCCTCTGGTGTAGATGGCCTGGATGGATAAAGATCATCCTGAGGCACATCTGGGACGTCTGGATTATGATAATCCTCCCATGGGTCTGGTGTTCCCGGAGGGGTGGGGTCCTGTGGGGCATCTGTTGGATCATAGTATGGGTCCCCTTGGTCATCAGGGTCTGGAGACGGGGTTGGGGAGCGATGAGGCAAGGGTGGAGCAGGTGGAGGCGGAGATGGGGGAGGTGGAGGCCGTGGAGAGGGCACTTTGAAAGGGGATGTGGCAGAGTCCTTCCGTTTTGGCGGTGGAGGAGGAGCTGGCTTGTCTAAATGTCTTTTCTTTGAAGACAAAGTCAAATGTCCAGTCTTTGGATCCTTTGCTAAAGTCTTTTGTCGAGGATCTGGCGTGAATAGCTCCTCCGGCACCGATTGATCTGTTGGTGCCGATGTTTTCGGGGCCGACGGCTTCTTCGGTTTATCTGTGCCATGCTTTTTCGGGGCCTCTGATTTTTTGTTCGGTGCCGAGGCAGGCTTCGGCACGGGAGTGTCGGTGCCGAGGGATTTGTTTTGTCGGCACCGAGAGGCCAGGTTTCGACACCGATGGCTTCGGAACGGAGCTTGGTGTGGTTTTCTTCGGTGCCGAAGGGTGTTTGTCGGCGCCGCTAGTAGGCTGGCTCGAGCCCGAGCCGCCGGGAGACTTATGATGCCTCTTCACCTGGCCCGAAGGTGGGGTGATGGAAGCGGTATGTGTGGTTTTGCCTAGGCCCAGAGGCGAAGGTGTAACCGGAGTCTCTTTCGGTATGGGCGCGGGAGTGGGAGGGGGTAGAGTACTCACGACCCTCTGCGCCGGTGTGATCTCCTCCACGTCGGAGTCGTCGGCCTCGGAAGCGCTGACGAGGCCATCTTCCTGTTCGGTGTGCTGCTGTCCCGAAGCCCCGATGTCTTCTCCGAAGAGGTCAGGTGGAGCCGAGGTCGATGAGTGCGCCATGGTGCGTCAAGCTCGTCGATCCCGAATAGTCTTTTTCGATCGAAAAGACTTGCAGGCGGGGCAGTCTCGGGCCTCGTGTTCGGGAGAGAGGCAGAGGTTGCACACCTAATGTAGATCGGTGTGGGGAAATTTAGACCCACATTTTGGGCACTTCTTAAAGGGAGTCCTTTCCATCGGCCGAGACCGGAGTCGAGGTAGGCCCGAAGGCCGCTGCCAATGCCTGGAATCGAGGAAGTGCCGAAGAGAGATAAAGAAGATGATTTTGTCTGAAGAATCTCGATGGACGAGGATTTTTCGTCGAAGGTCGAACTGGAAAGGTTCGAAACCGGAGCACGAAGTATCACATGCGAGCCCGATGGCGGAAAAAAAACAATCTGAGGATGGAGCCGAAGCCCATGCGCAGTACGGACCGAAGGAGGAGTCACCGAACTCGTGACTTCCAAACATTGTCCAAGAAGAAAAACAAACTACAAACATCCGGGCCCAACACCAGATGGCGATCTATGCACAGTGTATAATCTGCAGCTCATATGCCTCGAACGGGAAGGTTTAGGGACTGGCAAGTGGGTGCACTTGCCCAGTCAGAATGACAGTACCAGACTGCACGCAGGCTCTGCAATGGCAGACCTTAGACACACTTTTACAGGCTGCTTCTGTGGGTGGCACAACCAGTGCTGCAAGCCCACCAGCAGTATTTGGATTACCAGCCCTGGGCACTCCTGGTGCACTGTACTAGGGTCTGACAGGTAAACCAAACCAACCAATCATGGAATCACAAATTCATACATTAATTTACAATAGGGAGAGCATATGCACTTTAGCACTGGTCAGCAGTGGTAAAGTGCCCAGAGACATAAAATAGCCAACAACAGGTCAGAAAAAATATAGGAGGAAGGCAAAAAGTTCAGGGATGACCCTGCAAATAAGGGCCAAGTCCAACAGGTTAGTTTTGGGGAAAGAACACAGGCCCTGGGAACCTGATTGGCAGGGACCAAGGGCACACGAAGACAAAGTGCATCAGTAGTCTGGCAAAAAGTGGAGGGGTTACTGCAACAGAAGCCCACTTTCCTACACTCGGCCTTTGTTGTTAGTCTACAATGGGAGTGGGGTAGTTCTCAGCGGTCCACGTTTGCACCAGATATTTAGTATAGGACATGACTTCTGACATTAAATTATTCTCTAAGAATGTAAGTGTAATGATATCCTTTGCTAGTGACTAGAGGTAGAACCTCGGTCATCTCACCTCCTACTGTGCTCTAAAGGAAAATATCCTGACAGCCAAGTTTTCCAGATTCTCTGAGAAACCCAGATGTTGAAATAATCTCGAAACAAGCGATGTGCTCAGTTTCCGTAGGGAGGAGAGTAGCACTACCCATACCTCTGTGGACAGGAGGTGGTGTATACGCACGTTGTTAGAAATGATGTATGTATGTTTACCAGAACTGGCAAGCCCAGGCTGGTGCTCCTAGAGTGATCCAGCCAAGCAACGTGGGCGCTCCCAGATCCTCTGAATAATCCTTGGAATCAGAGATTGGGCTAGGGAGTTCGGGGTTTACAGACATAATACCCCTCCTCCATTCTGACAACAGGTAATCCCATACAGATCCTGGCCACCTTCAATCATGATGCAGAATGATTGCACTTATTCTTTAGTTGAGTCGATTACAAACATGTTTGCAGATGGGCAACATCAGGCCTCAAAGATTGTGTGAAGGACATTCTGGAGAATTTCACACTCCTATGGAGTTTAAAGAACTTGGCAGAGGCTACCTCCTCGTATATGTTTGCTATTTGAAATGTGGGTATCAAAACATTGCCCTGTTCAAAGTCCATTCCCACATAGTTACTGCCACCCGGCAAAACTGCAAGGAGTGGGCATCCCCTTTCCCTTATACAAAAAAGGGACTGTGGTATGGTATATGTTTGTTATCCCTGTCTTTGTTCAAGCACCAAAAGGAAGGCCTTCAGCACCAACATGTTTATTAGAAGAAATTAACTGGACTTGTCCCACAAAGCACTGATGCAAAGTCCCCACAAGGAGCCTCACAAGTGCACACTGGGCATATAGAAGGGACATCCCACCAGAAGATTGGAAGCTTGGCCCCAACATTCCAAGAATGGAACCACAGATGGGTGAACTGGTCATCCAGTAGCTGAACACAGTGTACCACCAGATGGAGTTGCAAGAAATACCATGTGCTGCTTGGTGTAAGAGCCAACCCATATGAAGGACTCCGTAGTCTCAGAAGCCTCTCAAATTACAATGCTGTCACAATCTGTCAAAGTTAACCACTGCCCCAGAGGAGTGATATCTTTGCTAATGTGGAGTCTGGCATCACCCCATAAAACTGAATTCTTCTGGATGTAACCAAAGAGTGTTAGATGCTGCTCACTGAGAATTGAAGTTTGACAGGGTTCTGGGCATAAATACTAGGCTAGGCACTCCAACACCTGTTGACGTTACTATGGTGAGACAGTCGCCCATGTACGGCTAGTAGTAAACCTTCAGCTGCAGCAGGAAGGCCGTCACTGGGCTCTTATCCTAGTGAAGAGGGTTGACAATGAGACCGGATAGCAGGTTCCTGTACTTGTAATGCAAGTTTCCAATTCAACAAGCATTGGCATAGCCAATAGGTCTCGCCTTTGGGACCTTATAAGTGTTTAGCTATGCAACAGTTTGCATAACTAAATACTTATAAGGTCCCAAAAGCGAGACCTATTGGCTATGCAAAGCGGCAAAAGTAAAAGTGATCGCGATCACGATCAAACATCAAAGCGGCCGTGCGGCCGCTAAAGTGAAAGTAATCGCGGTAAAGCGCGGCGCGCGCACCAGCACTGTAGCTCCAGGCTGGCCTGGTAGCACTTTAGAGCCCTCTCAATAAGTCTCGCCAGACCAGTGCATGCGCTGGGTCAGGCGAGACCTAAAAATTAAAGTGCTTCAAGCATACTTTCAGGATGGGTACCTGGTACAAGGCAGTATGCATCTTCAAAGTTCACTTTGCACAGCCTGCCACTGTAGACAGCTACCGGAGATAAAGTCAGCATCTTGAACTTCTACAGGAGGAAGAAAGGTTTCAGATTGTGGACTTGAAAACGAGACAGAGCATTCTATCAATTTTCTCTCCCAAAAAATAGCTGAAGTAGTAACCATGCCACCTCCCTGGGGGTGGCAATGGCTTGATTGCTCCTGAAAGGAGGAGTCTCTCTAATTAAACCAGACGTTCTATGTAATGCCAATGCAGTACCAGAGTGCTGGATGGCAGTAGAAGGTGTGGATCATAGCAATTCCGTAATAAGAGTACCAATGCATTTGTGATTATTCAACATAGTTGGTGGTAGTTGCTTGGACAAAGATCCTCCACCTAGCTTTGATCAAACAGTGCCACACTTGCCTTGTATGAGTTTAAGGAGCCTGATAATTCTTTCCCCATAGGGAGCTCGACAAATATACAGGATACTAGACAGTGTCCCTTGTTCTGTACATTTTGTTTAGATCAGATCTTAGCTGAAATTGCATGCCCTTTTGGGTTAAAGTGGCTCTTCCCAGGCTTTAGGATCAATCACAGTGGAGCCAGGGCGAATATAGTCACTGGTGTTAGCTTTCTTACTTGTTTTCCCATAGAATGACTGCTTAATGGTCCTACCTCGGAAAAGGCCCTTTCGGGCGTGATAAGAAGGTTTCTTTGCCTTTATTCATTCCTGGGATATGTATGAGGGGTGACTGTCAAGTGTGTGTTTATGTGAAATTGAACTGGAAGTGTTGTAGTCAATTGGCCCTCACATATGTGTCACACAAATCTGCAATTTCCTTTGTTCTGAGTTGGTGATGTCCTTCTTAAACCTCATTGCCTGCACAGACATTCTTCTACCATTCTCCCAGAAACTCTGTATCTGGTGGATAAGGGAATTATGATATAAAACAAGTGTACAGTTCTGGAAAAACGGGGAAGCCTAGCAGGTCCAACTGAGGCTCTAGGATCTTCTCAAAGGTCAAAGAGCATCCCTCTTAGGATGCACAAGTCCTCACCCACCTAGGTGGGATGCCATATCATCGGTTCATGCCAATATTTGATAAGAGGGAGGTTTAGAAAAAAATCAGTTAAAGAATTGTCTCTGTTGGGCTTTTATTAAAAGAAGGGGATCGTTTTAGCCAGGGGAAATGTAAAATAGTGTGATTCTTGGGTTAAACAGAGTCCCATCAAAATCAAGAGTGCTGGAATGAATGGCGATTCCGTCATTTTACTTCTGTGCTTTAACATTAAAATAAATGTATGATTGGCTGCATATGCTCAGTGGGTGTGTCACATTTGTTGCTAAGGATTGGCAGGGATTTGCACTCTATTTAATTCTGTGATATGCAGAGCATGATGCCATTGAAGACGCTTTCATGGTGAAAATGTGTGGGTTAAGGCTTCAAGGCCTGGAGTTAAAAAGTAGAAAAGATAAAGTGAGTATTTGTTGCTTGGTTACGGCATCAGTACCGTGACACAATAAAAGTTACACAAGGGATTTAAAGGGATTTGGCATTCACGTTTGTGGATAGCCTTCCTATAGATAATGGTAAACAAGTAGCATGTTGAAATGCATTGGCTGCAAAATATTTTCTTAGCTATTGTATTGGGATCTAATGTGCTGAAAGTGACTGACTGTGTGGTTGGGTTTTCTGAGTATATTGCCCAGTGACAGGATAAGCCACATGAGGGCTTGCTGCGGGGTTAAAATGAAATCTTTAAAGCAGATCAGCTCTAAAACCACCCCTCTGGAAAGGCAGACTCGCTAATCTAACTCAACATGTGCATAAACCTCCTCCCACGATTCCAGCCTCTGCCACACAAAACCGTTAACCAGCAGCCACAACATGTAGCACCCATGCATATACCTTTTAGAATGACGTATTGTTAGGGTTGTGGCCTAGCATCAAGCATTCCTTAACGGTTCATTCATCCGAGAACCCAGTATCCCTCCTATCAGTTGTTGACACTGCATGGGGCTCTGCAGTGGAAAGGATAGGATTACATCTATGATTATAATACCATCATCCCAATTACTTCCAGGAGAAAATATGAAAGTACTCCCGAGGCCGGGATTACATTCCCCCACATGCCCAAAAAAACGTGACACAATGGGGAGCCACGGACAACGGCCAATAAGTCAATAGGTCAAGGGAGCATGGGTCGAAAAATTTTTGGGGAACGACTGGTTTATGCAGATGTCATCATATATACTATAATGCACCCTGCCTTAGGGTTCTTAGGCCTGCTGTAGGGGTGACTTACATATATTACATGCACTGTACTTTGCATGGCACAGGGGGGGGAAGTGTGCCATGTCAGGTTTTCAGAACGGTTTGCACCATTTCACGCCACCTGCAATGGCAGTCTGCCTGTAATTTGTGCATTGGTCCCTTAGGGTAGCACAAGGCCTGCTGCAGACTTTAGGGAACTTCTTTAGAACCCATGCCCTAGGTACCAGGGGTACCATAAACTAGAGACTAATAGGGGTGCTTAAGTCCTTGCCAATTGGGTTACAATTAGACTAACTTGTTTTGGGGAAAGAGCACTGGCACAGAGGTCAGGTTAGCAGGCCATAAGTGCACTGTCGGAGGTGAAAACCAGCATTTAGTAGTCAAAAAGGGGGCAAAAAGTGGGGAGACAGTTGCAGCTAAATTCCTGGTTCCTACTTGTGCACACTCCTGCGATCTAGTGCTGGGCCTGGATGTGAGTAAGTTGTTTTTCTATAAAAAAGTATTTTGAGTCACGGGGTACTGAGACTCCTCTTCTAGTGACAATGCGCATGGTCATCAACTCCATTGCTAGATTGTTTTCTCGCACAGCGGATGAGATTGGAATGTGAAGCGATATATAGAGACTAGTCCATGCATTAGAGGAAAAATAGATAGTAACAGACATTGCAACGGTCACATGCGTCCGGGGAGGAGGGTGAGCGCACATGAATCTACAGCGTTAAATGCACGAACAAATGCATACAGGGTAAGTAACATTTCCGTTCAAGGTATGTGTGGCTGTAGATACACATGCTGTGCATAGACTGTAAAGTAGCCCTCTCAAAAGCGGTGGCTAGCCTGTGGGTGTTGCACCAGACTGGAATAGTGCACAGTGAACTGCTGCCCAACATCAGCTTGTTGGCGGGCTAAAACATCCACACAGTAATTTTTTGTGAAAGTGTGTGGTGTGGACCAAGTAGCTGCTTTACATATATCAGCTATGGGGATTTTCCGGAGGAAGGCCATAGAGGCTCCTTTCTTCAGAGTAGTGGGTGCTCTAAGAGGAGTGGGCAGAATCCTCATAGCATTAAAATAGCATGTCTGGATGCATTCAACTATCCATCTGGCAATGCTGACTTGGATACAGCTTTCTCTTTGTGGGGGTTGGAGAAAGTAAAAATAACTTGTTTTGTATTCCTAAATAGTTTAGTTCGGACAACGTAGTACGAGAGCTTATTTTACATCCGAAGTATGGAGAGCCTGTTCCGCAACTGAATGAGGTTGTGGGAAAAAACAGGAATGTCCTGTGGATCCTTTGGGCCTAAAGGTGTACCAGATCGAGCTGCAGGAGTATGAAAAATAAGCAGCATGGCCTCTTTACAGGCTGCGAACTGTTGCAGCATAACATATAGCCCTTTGAAATTCGGGACATAGTGGGACCAGTTGTGGAGCTGGATCTTCGAGGGCGGGGGGGTTGGGAGCGAGATCAATTGAAACCTTGACACCCTCCCAACTTCATTTTGGACAGAGTGGAGCGATAGGGTCACGTTTTGCATCAGCCAGGTACCCTGCCTACAGTGTAGGAGGGTCTCACCAGCCTGACCTAATGTAATACCACATAGGATGCCTATCGCGACCTTATGCCGCCACACAGGCTCCCAAGAGATATCTGGGGCCCACATCAGGAATACCTAGCATGCATCTAGAATCTGGGAGAGGCGCATGAAAAGTTGGATGATGTTGAAGAATAAGTACTGCGCCATAGCCACACTCAAATAATGCTGCCTGAGACTTAATATGCTTGTAGTCGGCAGAGGGTTGTGCTATGCAAATAAAACTCTCCTGTTACAGATGCGGCCGCTATATAAAAGCACGCTGTACATGGGCATTCCCTGGTGACTGTGTAACAAACATTTATGTCTCTGTTGGCGGTGCCCGTGATTATAGTCATATATACACCCCTGAACTCAATATTTGGCCAGACCTACAGCCTGCAAGTCACATATTTGCGACGTATCTTCCATTTGTCTGTATTGTCTTGCCTGTGCCGGAATTGCTATTTCATGATGCCAGATTTTTAAATTTACTCGAAATGAAAAGTAAAAAAAAAAAAAAAAAAAAAAAAAAGTCTTGCAGCAGCCTTTTAGGTTTCTTTTTCGACTTGAGCTTCACCTTACCAGACAGCTTTGACCATATAGATCAGCCACGAGACCTGGAATAGGTCCATAACTTTGACTTGGAGTAGAACTTACGCGAAGCCTGTGACATCGTTCACTGTTTTGGCAGCGTACAGCTTCACTTCACGGTCTCAAATTGCCTTTGGATTCATGGGAGAACATTGAACCCTGTAGCCTTCGGTGGGGACACCGTTCACTTGCCCACTTGAAAAAGTATTTGAAAGAATTCATCAATCAATGAAAAAGGGAGTGGAGCTCTGTATCCTCATTCAAAGGTGTGGAAAGAAAGGAACGGACTTTGAAGTGCAAGGGAGGTGCTTATATGCGGTTCCGTTCTGTAACTTCTGGGGCAACATAGAGCTGCACGGCATCTACTAGCAGCACGCGGGAAGCACTGCTGTGAAAATTGCCAGATCCAATCTGGCACATGGTGAATATACTAAAGGTGAAGAATCTGTGGTTAGAAGCATGCATCAGAAAAAACACTAACAAAATCACTGCATGGCCTGTCCAGATGCCCAAGCAACCATTACCGTTCATTCCAGCAGAGAAACAAGGTCTATGGTGTGAAAGACAGCTCAAGCATCAATCAATCAGCATTTGTAGAGCAGAAAGAGATGAAACTAGCAGAAACAGGCAAAAGAAGGGTAGAAAAACGAGCAATCGGAAAAGGCAAAAAAAGAGGGCAGAAAACGAGCAGAAAAGGCCAAAAATAAGGTAGAAAAACTAGCAGAAAAGGAATTACAGAGGGCAGAAAAACGAGCAGAAAGGGGAAAAAAAGGGCAGTAAAATGAGCAGAAAAGGCAAAACTGAGGGCAGAAAAACAAGAATAAAAGTCAAAACAGAACAAGAAATGAGCAGAGGCAGCACAAACAGAGGGCAGCAGATAGAGAGGCAGCTGAAGGTAGAGAAATCCAGGCAAGCTGGACAGAACTGGCGCAGGGGGAGCTGGCACTAGGACCGGCATCATTCAATGGTTGTTCACCATTTAATTGAATTGAGACACAATCAGTCCTCATTTTGAAGACATTAACTCTTACTGTGTATGAAGTCAAATAGAAACAAAAAAAGATGTACGCTAAAACAATACACCCAGTTATTTTATAGCTGTCTCCTAGGGACTTACACTTGCAACTAAGTCAGACTGTATTTACGGCTTTAGAATCAAATGTTCTCTATGGCGTTAATTCAGATTTCTCACTGATAGGGACTTTCTTCAAAGATATTGGCAAATCATAGGACTGTGTCTATTACATTGGTGTCTGTATATGACAATTACCTTTTGGTTTTCTTCCACTTCCATTCGGAGCTCTTGGTTAACAACAGTCCGGCTCAATCCCCTAGGTGGAGTAAAGTATACAATAATTTACACAAGTCACACAATGGCTGGTTAACTGTGCTGCAGCACCAGATCAGATAGAGAACTTTTGAACAAACAACCGACTTGAATTGGCAATCAGCTACTGAAAGATCACAGGTTTGATGCAATTATTTACTATAACAAACATTTGTATTTGACACAGGTGGTTTTCATTGGATGTCTTCGATTACTCTTTAGCCTGAACAGGATTTGCAAATATAGGCTAGTTGTTCTGCTTAAGGAAGGTGAAATCTGGGTACCAATCATTCATGAAACTGAGAGCAGATGCTTACTTCCAAATTCTGGTGTGCTGGTTGTTGCTACCAATGTCAGATACCCGCTTTACTAATAAACAGACATGCTTTTACCTGGCTTTGGTGGGAAAATTCTGGCTGAGGTCTTTCATAACCATTAGTGCTTCAGAATTTGGAGCAGACAGGATACGGGCAGCAGTCTGGTAACTGAGATCTGAAACAAGAATCCAAAACAATATATTCAATTTTAAATTAAAGGCTCTCACTATTGATTATTAACACATAATATCATGTTCACAGTGAAACCAGCAGTGCATTTTAAACCAGCTTTCATTTTAAATTAGTAGGAGATCTAAATACAGCTATCAGAGATTACACAATATACACATTTGGGGGGGGGGGGGGGGCTTGTGGACTACGTGTCAGATCTTTTTTAAACCTTATCACAACAGGTGACTTAAACGAGGCTGGCTGACCCAGCAAATGCACAGAAGCGAAAGAGCTGACAAATACCCCTTCGAAAGAGCTGACAAATACCCCTTGATGGTGCCCACTGCAAGTCTTTTCTAGGCAAAAGATAAAATGAACAACCCAATTGTTTGGCCATTAAGGATTCTATATTGTGAGTCTTCACCAGGCCACAAATTTGTCAAAAGGCCCGGCAAAGATGGACTTTGTAGAGGGATGCCTGACAGCAAGGATGACTGCCACAACTCTGCGAGGAAGAATCTCTCACTCAATCTCCAGGCATGGAGGTGTAGATTGCACTGGTTTGGGTGCAGAACCCTCCCGAAGGGGAGACGTATCCGAGGACAGATGCTCATGCCCAGAGGTTCCGGGTACCACACACTCCTAGCCCAATTGGGAGCCACTAGGATGACTTGAGCCCGGAAATTTCTAAGCTTCTTCAGAAGTAGGGGCAGGGTCTGCATTGGTAGAAGAGCATACAGGAGTTCTGTGCTCCATTCTTCCTGGAATGCATCTCAGAGACTTCTCGGACACTCCAGCGCACAAAATATGGGACACTGCACTTTCAACAGTGCGAAATGACATAGCCGGGGTACTCCCCAATGTTGTAAGATGCCCTACTCCACCTTGGGATATAACCTCCATTGATGATCTGCCAGGTGTTGCCAGCTGACTTGGTCTATCCTATCATTCAAAGATCCCACCAGGTGGTTCATGACCAGGGAAATGTCCTGATGCTCCAGTCCGCTCCAGTCCGCTCCAGAGACAAACCCTCTTGGCACAGGATTCAGAATTCCACACCACCCTGCTTGTTGCAGCATAAAATGGCGGTGCTGTTGTTCATGAGAACCTAAATCAACCTTAATTTGATGGTTGGAAGGCTTTCAGCATTAGGCAAACGGTTTGCAGCTCCAACAGGTTGATTTAGAGTCGGGTCTCTGGCAGAGACCCTAATCCTATTATCCCCACCTCCTCCAGATGATTTTCCCAGCACAGCAGCAATGCATCAATCGCCACCGTCAGCTCTGGGTGGAGTAAGGCGAGGGATCTTCCGCCAATCCAATTGCTGTTAAGGAGCCACTACTTAATATATTTTGCAGTCTCCTTTAGAAACTTGATGACATCTGATAGGTTTCTTTGGTGTAGGACCCACTGACACTTAGGATCCTACTGTAGAAGACTACAAAAGTGTTGTATGTGAGACTAACAGCTTGTTTATCGAAAACCCTAACAATGTCAGGAAGTTTGCCATCATCTGGAGGTGGTTTTCGACTGACTGTGGCGAGCCTGCCTTCAACAGCCAGTCGTCCAAGTAGGGTACAACTGGAATCCCCAAACTCTCAATGTGTGTGCCATCACTTTATTGAAGACCTGAGGAACACTGGTGAGGCCAAAGTGGAGCAAGCAAACTCATCATCCTCAAATAAGCTTTACTTGATTTAACAAATAAATAATAAAAACACAAAGTTTTAAAAAAATGAATAAAAGTACATTATTCAGCTAATATTACATCAATAGAATCAGACAAATAAATTAATAAATACACATTTTGCTCTCGGGATGGCAAATTGAAAATGCTTGTGGTCTACCCTGAAATAGATATCCTGTGTGAACAAAGCCACCATCCCATCGCCTGGATCCAGAACCTGGGCCAAGATGAGAATCTAGAATTAGTTCTTCCGCAAAAGGCAATCAGTGTGGAGAACTAAAAATAGGGAGAAGGTCTCCATCCTTCTTCGACACAACGAAATAGAGACTAAGAGCCTGTCCCTATTTTCAGCATCAAACCCTTTCTCTTGCTCTTTTTTCCAAAAGAACCTGCACATCTTGAACAAGATAGACCGGTGCTCCTCTGAAAAACGCTTTGATGTGGGTGGAAGATGCGTCGGACCATAAATAAATGGGAGGCCATATCCCCATTGAACGATCTGAAAGACCCATCTGTAGGAGGATATATTTTGCTACCCTTGGAGGAAATGTCTGATCCTGCCTCCCACATGGTGGCCATGTGCCACCAGAGGGATACTACAGCGAAGATTGTTGTCCCTGGTGCCAGGTCATTGTCCATTTGATCCGCGGCTCTGAAAGTACAGGCGTGCCTGTTGTGAGGGCAGTGGGTATTAGCACCACAGGAAAGCCAAAACCTCTACAGCAGCTCCAAAAGGGATGAAACCACTAAGGAAAATGCCAAGTCATGACCTGGCTCTCTTTAAAACATTTCTGGGCAGAATGAATATTCTTGCCAAACATGCAAGATGTCTAAAAACAAATCTGTAAGGGATGCCTGCATGTCTCCAGAGAAGCTTGTGAACCTCATCCATGCAGGATGCTGAAGCACCATGCTAGTTCCAACTGCTCTGCCCAAGTAGTCACTAGTGTCCAGTCTGTATGACGTACTTCACCGCATCATAGCGATCCTGGATGATTTGAACTAGGGAGACCCAAAAATCAGTTGCAATATCTTGAATATGTGCATCGTATCTCCACAGCAAAGGAAGAACGAACTTGCATTGATGGCCTGGGACGGAGGTGGAGGGGAGTTTGGGAGTGGACCAAGTATCTGGGCAAGTGTCCAACTGACTGTCCTCCTTTAAATCCATATAAAGGTTATAGTCATCGGAATGCAGGAGTAAATCGTCCCAACCATCACCGAATGCAGGTTGACTTTGGTCAGAGTAGAGCCAAAAGTTGATGCAATGCTGGGGAGTGACTCAGTGGTAAAGGCATTGTTCTATCTGAATCAGATTGCCCAGGGACTAGGTGCATCAAGGAGTATTAGGGATGCAACCTCAGTTGAGGGGGGAGATGTGTTCGGCTCAGAGTCTGACTCTGATATTGGTATTGAGTCCTCCTCCAGTGTCAATGTGAAGGGCTCTGGCGTGGATTTCAGTGCTGTAGTGGCTATCAGTAGGAAAGTGTCCCTTTTTGCATGGTTGCCCACCACTTTTTGCCCGATGTTGATGCTCTTTGACTAACTGTGCCCTGGGTTCCTGCCAACCAGGTACACATGGCCTACGTTCTTTCCCTAAAACTGTACTGTTGCACACCCAGTTCACGACTCTCTGGCCACATTTAAGACTCTTGCAAAAGGTACCATGGGTACACCAAGGGCCCTGTGACAAGGGAATTCCTCTGCACCACATATTGTGCCCCCCCTTTAGTGGCCCTGTACCCTAATACACACACACTGCCATTGCAGACTGCTTGCTCTGGTGCAGATCGAAGTGAAGAGTCGACATAGCACACATCCCTGTGTGCTATACCTACAATCCACTGCCTATGGCATAGGTAAGCCACCCCTCTAGCTGGGTGCGCTATACAACTGGTGAGGGTACAGGTGCATGAGCCCTGTACCCCTACAGTGCCTAAGTCCATTCTTAGACATTGTAAGTGCAATAAAGCCATAAAGAGAATTTGCTCTGGGAGTTTGTCATTACGAACTCCACAGCAGCATAATGGCTTTACTGAAATCTGGGAAGTTTGATATCAAACTTCTCAGCACATTAAATTCCACACTGGCATCATTGTGGGTTTAATTTAAAATGCACTCCGAGTGCATCTTAGGAATGCCCCCTAATCAACGACCAAACGCTAGTGTCCTGGCCGACTCGCTGCTCGCCACCTGCCACCCCCAAACTTGTTACTGGACCCCTGGGTCGAGAGCTTCCCACTCTCGGGGTCCAGAAACAAAGCACATCCTGGGCTGAGGTGCCAAGCCTCCTCCTTCAGCACAGGCAGGGTCTTCGAAGGGGAAGCTTCAAATGCTTGCCACCTTTATTAGCTGACCCAGCCATTTGCTGCTCCCAGTAACTGGGCCCCACCTGTTCTGACACCCACTTTGGGTGGGAGAATCGGCAGGAAAACCAAGATAGGAGGAGAGGTGTGCCCACCGTTGCCAACCCCACCCCTCAGGTGGGGGAGGCAAGGCACAACTCTCAGTCCCTGCCATTTTGAAGATGGAGGGACCCAGCCAACTGGAAGGACCCAGTCAACCAGAGTGAGGCTTATGTCCCCCACTCTCCCACTGGAGGGTGGCATAATAGGGAGTGTACCCACCCCAAGGAAGGGACCCATAGGTCCCAACCTTTACCTACCTGAAAAGCCCCTAAATTTAGTATTTAGGGGCAACCCTGAACCTTGCCTCCTCAGACAAGATACAAGAAGAAGGACCGAAGAGCTGTGCTGATGGAAGAAGGAGGAGGACACCAAATGACTTGGCCCCAGCCCTACCGGACTGTCCCGACCTGCTCCAGCGAAACCCGGGTGTGTCCTGCAGCCAGCAGCCCCCCAAAACCCAGAGTACCTGCCCTGCCTTCTCCAACCAGTCTCCCGTGAACACCAGATTTGCTCACCAACAGACTCTGGCTGCAAACAAAATCTGCGAGTCTGCACCACTCTGCACCAGACGCACATGGCCCAGGTTTGAGTGGCCCAACACCACGAGGAGGTCTTCACTGCGATCCTGACCTGGGATCTGGCAATCCTTGATCTGCCTCAAGTCTCCAGATGATGCCTGCAGCCCCTATCTGGAGGACACCACCATAACACCCCCCCCCCCCCACCAACCGCTAAGGAAAAAACAACACCAAAAAACATCCCAGCACACGATGCCCCACGGTCATGGGTGGCCCAACCGACAGTGTCCCTGCATCCCAACTTACCTCTCCAACTAGTGGTCGCCTCCAGAAGATCTTTGTGCCCGAGCCTGCAGTGTTTGTTCTGACCGGAGCTTCCCCATTGAAACCAACAGGGCTCCTGACATCTATCCAGCACCCTGCACGCACCCGCCCCAGTGCTGCTGTGGGTGCACTTTGTGTGCTATCGTGGAACCCCCTTTGCACTAAACTAAACCCTAGAAGCTTTGCTCCAAAGATCCAAGTGGTGCACTCGTGAGCAGCCATGAACCGGAGACCCCCCTATCCCCCATTGGATAACATTGGGCCTCAGCACTCTGCACCCGGCCGCCCTGGTGCCGCAGAGGGTGCTTTTTGAGTGCATCCTTGACCCTGGGGGAACCCTTGTTCTAACCCCAGAAATCAAATCCAAATATTGTTTAATTACCTGCAAACCGATAACCTAATTTTCCTCCATACTTTAAAATACTGTACATATACTTTGTAATGACTTTTCAATAGCAGGTCAGGAAAAGCACTTTGCAGATTACTTTTCTTACACAGTGTAGTATACCTGGATACTACACTGGGACATTTCCTGTAAACAGTTAGGTAAAACCGTTTTGGTTATTTGGATACAGTTTTAGAGACTTTTATAGATTTTCCAACTCCACACTTAGAAACGTTTTCATAGAAAACAGTCAATGTTATCCTATCGGAGGAAATAGTTTTATCGGTCAAGTGGTAAGTACTTTGTTGTGAGAGTTCGGTTTCTGGGGTTAGACTCAAAGGTCCCCCAGGGTCGAGGAGGCACTCTCAAAGCACCCTCAGTGGCACTAAGCGGACGGGTGCCGAGTCTTGAGGCCCAATGTTATCCAATGGGGGATAGAGGGCCTCAGGTTGGTGGCTGCTTACGAGCAGGCCACAATGTTGTGGAAGCCAAGCTGCTCGACTTAAGCTCAGGGCAAATTGGGGTTCAAGTTAGCACCAAAGGTACATCCTCAGCAGCACTAAGGCGGACGGGTGCAGGGTGCTGTTTTGTCTTCAGGTGCCCTGTTACTTTCAATGGGGATTCTCCAGTTTGCAAACACTGCAGGCTTGGGGACGAAGGTCTTCTGGGAGCGACCACCACTTGGAGAGGTAAGTTGTTTCGCTCACCTTCTGGTGGACGTGGGTTTATTCAGAGCCCCCTTCTAGAATTTCTACGTGCTATCCCTTGTGCGTCGCTCTATCTCATCGTTGGAGAAACTCAGGTCTTTGAGGGATGTCTTCTTTGCGGTCTGCGACATCTTTGGTTTCAGCGGCTTCTCGGTGTTTGACAGGAATGCTGCACAGGCCTCACAGTCCTTGTCTTGATGATCCTTGGGCAGAGAGGATGCAGACGGCGTGTGGATCGCGTTGAGCGTACTTGTGGTGGCACTTGGGACAAAACTTGAAAGGGGTGTTTTCCATGTCCCCTATATCGCCATTTGTGGACCGACGAGGTCCTCTGTGGTGTCGTCGTCAGAGTGCTACTCTTGTCCCTGGTTACGACACGTTTTTGGGGATAAATCTTCGGACCTTCCAGTCTTGCTTCCAGACCCAATGGCGGAAAAAAGAATCTGAAGATGGCTACCATGCACGTCGGCCTCAAGATACCATTTGACGTCACACAGGGGAAGTAGCTGGCACCAAATGGTGTTCGACAGAGACCAAAACAAGAAAAAAGGCAATTCCAGACCAAACCACTAGATGGCGGAATAATGCACAGCATGTGAATCCAGAAAAGGAGTCACGCAGCAAAACATGGCCGTTGTGTTGTCCGTTCGGATTAGTACAGTTTGGCCTGTTATGTGGGATTAGAAAGCCCTCAGGGCTAGAAAAACGGTGTTCATTTCTATGTAATTGATGTGTGTGCGTGTATCTGTGCTGTTCCAATGTGCCTGCACTTTCAGTTTGTCTGTGTGCTCTCCAACCCTCGTGGGTTGCATCAGTTGTAATGGTCCTCGTTGGAGTTGGCGTCTTGAATGATCTCCCTAAGGCCACGTTTTAGGATTTCCACCATTGTATCTCCTTTTGAACTTTTGCTGTGACAACCACTAGATCCTCCCCGGTGGCTTGCGACCATTTGTTGCAGATCCATTCCTGGATGGGACGCATGTGTAATCTTGCACGTAATGAGTGGTATGAATGATGCCATCATAACCATCAGTTTCGTGACAGCCCTCACTGTCAGAAATTGACCGCTCAGGTAGAGGCGAGTCTGCTCTATTAACACTTTTACTCCCCTTAGGACTGGATATGCTCGTTCTTTCCTTGAGTTTCCAGTTGCTCTCAGAAACACCTTTTTCTGTTCTGGTTTTGGTGATGACTTCCTGTGGTTTATTCTGAAACCCATGTGTTGTAGTGTGGTGATCACTGTCTAAGTATCTTGGTAGCATTTTCTTGCGATTGTGCCTCTATTAGCCAAGTGCTCAAGTACGGCTAGACAGGAATTCCTAGTCCTCTTAGATGTGCTGCTACGAGGCATTTTCTGAAGACCCTTGGGGCTCACTTTATGCTGAATGGTAGCGCTCTAAATTGATAATGCACTTTGTCCAATACAAATCTAAAGTATTCTCTGTCTTTTGGTTTATAGTAAGCGTCTTTTAGATCCAAGGTGGCTATATAACCCCCTTTTCTTAGGAGTATTATTTCTTCTTGGAGTGTCGTCATCTTGAAAGGTTTTCTTCTTGAAGCATTTTGTACGAATGAATTGGTTTAGGAATCTAAGGTCTAGGATTGATCTCTGGGTTAGATCTTGTTTCTGGATTAGGAAAGGAGGTGAATAGCTTCCTTTATTGGTACCATTTCTAAGAGTTCTTTGACTTCTTTCCTCAGCTGTATGATCCCTTGACCTCAAAATCATTTTGGTTTGGGCGGGTGGGGAGGTTTGTGGTGGGTCTGTGAGTAGTTCTATGCAGTATCCGTGACGTGTTATGTTCAAAAGCCAACTGTCTGAGGTGATTTTATTCCCACTCCTGTGGGTAATTTCCTATTCTGCCTCCCACTGGTGTTTTGTGGTGTTGTGTGGTGTTGCACAAGTCCCTTGCTTGTTGTTCCTCCCCCACCTGGGAGCTTGGGCTCTTCCCCTTCCTAGTCAGGAATGGGACTGCCTTGCAGGGTGTTGCCACTGCTGGGATGTGTTTTGGTGCATGGCGTGAGATGCCTATGGTTGCTGCTTTAGTTGGCCAGATGTGAAGGGCGATCTGCCTGTGGGCTTTTGAGATATTGTTCCTACTCTCCTTAAGGAACTCCTGAATTGTACTGGCTCCATTGCCTTTGCCATCTCGTTGTCCTTCAATTGTTGAAGGGACTCATCCACCGCCTGTCCGAACTGGGCGCCTCATGTGAACAGCATGTAAATTATTGTCGCTTGTACCTCTGAATTGAATCTTAACACTCGGAGCCAGGCGTGCCTTCTTAGTGTTGTTCCGGTGCACATCTGCCTGCTGGCGGTGTCTGCTGCATCGAAGGCTGACTTTAGGCAGGTATTAGCAATGTTTCTCCCCTCTTGTGTAACTTCCTTGGCTCTCTTTTTTCTCCTCTGGGAGGTGTTGCATGAGAGACTCCATCTCGTCCCATTGTTGATGTCCCAGGCCTCTAAAAATGTTACTAGACCTGTAGGCCTAGTGACTTAATCTACTCGACCAAATTATAATGCTCTTGACCCATAAACTGGTTTGAAATGATGTGATCCTGGGCAAGTATTTTGCACTGAGATGCCATTTTCTTCTTTATCACAAATGAGAGCACCTTCAAATATGCGATTTCAGCATGTCTGCTGTACAGTATACTCGTTTGATTAAATAGACTAAACTTTTGCTTCATATATAATACAAATATAGCCACATACAGGATACACATGACCGCTGACTTGCCTCTGTTCATTAACCGCATTGTCATCAGTGCAGAGGCAGGACTGTTTCTCAACTCATGTTTAAAAACTGTCACTTTTAATAAATACATAACTAAAGCCTAAAGCAGCAGCACACGGTCATTTGTAATCAGCAGATTTTACATTGAAATGCCTACTGAATTTTCCACTGACACGTGGTTTAAAACTATATAGTGTACAATGTCGGGAAATTGAGCATCTGCAAGTATTGGTCATTTGTGCATCACCAAGTAAAATGTTCTGATTTGTTTTGCTCCTATGTAAATCTTTGATTCACACTTCTGAATTGCAAAATAAGTAATTTCATAATTCCTGATATATTTTGAAATAATTGGACTATTCATTTACAAGCTGTTTAAATGCTGTGTTAGAAAAAAAACTGACATTTTTACAGTCTATTGTTTCACAATTATTGTCAGACAACTCACTTGACAAAAAGCACTAATTGTAATTAGAGGAAAAAAGA
Organism: Triturus cristatus; assembly: GCF_964204655.1. Classification (NCBI taxonomy): domain Eukaryota; kingdom Metazoa; phylum Chordata; class Amphibia; order Caudata; family Salamandridae; genus Triturus; species Triturus cristatus. The sequence continues at coordinate 848,561,507 of NC_140594.1, read as the reverse complement.
AAGCACCATTTTTCAGGAACAGATGAGCAACAATTAGTAAAAAGACAAACTGACTTTTAACCTCTGTCCTTGAACCAATGTGTCACAACAAAAACAAGATTTAAAGGAGTCATTGCTTATTCACTTTCTGAATGAACAGAAGACCGGTTCTTTCCAGTTTAACTTAACTAGCCAGCAAGGACAAGTAAATGCTAAAAATAACTCGACCTGATAAAATCTCACTCGACATTGTGGGTGGGGGGACTGGATTTTTCTAGGCCTGTATCCTTACCTATTCAAGAGGGCGTTGAAGGTGGCAATCCTCCATCGAGTTGCTGCCTCCCTCTCCATTTTCTTTCCAACTATGTCAAGTCTCCTACTTTCCTTCTCAGGTGGTAGACCTGTGGATGTAGGAGCGTTGTTCCTGGAGGTTGAAATAATTGAGTTTGCAGGAATGTTTCCCCGGGATGTATTTAGAATCTTGAGTAGATGGTTTATATTTCTTCTCCACTCTGGAAATTACAGCCCTTGCAGTGGCTGGTTGCCGGAATGCCTCCTTCCCGTGGTCTAATTTGCTGGGGAGAATAGGTAAATATAGGTTCCCAGTGTGCGAGGGCATTAAAGTTTCCAGGAGAAAGCATGAATTTACTTTCGACTCCTTTAAATAGACCCCTTGTGTCTCAGCTGCGCTTTTAATGAGGCTGTTGTAGAGGAATAGGTCGTCTGGTGTAGATAGCCTAGAAGAGTAGTTATCTACCGCTTCTGGGCATTTGGCAAAGAGATCGGCCTCCTAGAGTTAGTAGAACTGTTCCTTCTCCTCTTAATGAGGTTCTGGAGTTGCTGGGGCCTCCAAAGCAGACTAGTCATCTTCGGGCTCAGTTGTCGGCTTGGCAGAAAAACTAAATTCCCCCAAGGAGTCGAGCCCTTTCGTTTGCAGGAGGGCAGCCATATCGGCCTCGAGCCTTTTTTCTTGCATTCAACTTAAAGAGCTTCCAGTTCGGCGTCGAGCAACAGCCACTTCCTTGGCGTTGACAGGTCTACCGTTTTCGAAAACATGGGCTTCTCGCTCACTCCCTCTTGAGCGGATGGTATCGGCGAAGGTGTCTTGCCTCCATCGGTATCCCTCGGTCGAGGTCCGCGTGGCTCTTTCCGTTTCGGCTGACCTTCGGTCAGAGATCTCATGGAGGTCTCTCTGGGAGAAATTGTGGTGACAGTTGGGGGAGAATTTAAAGAGTGTTTTCCATGTCCTACACCTGCCTTCATTCTCTGACCACGTGGCTGGTACCAGACAGAAAAAAAAATTAAAATGTGGCGACTACACACAGGAACTTCCAGTGCGACGTTTGACGTCACAAAGAGGATGGAGATACCAGCAAATGGTGGTCAGAGATGCCCACAAAAAAATTAAATAAAACAGAACAATTTTGGATCCAACCACTAGATGGAAGAATAATGCCCAGCATGTGAATCCAGAAAATTATTCATTCTGTAAAAGATTGGGATGGCGTTTCTGGCGTGGGTTCACCAGCTGTACACAGCACCTTTCACTAGAGTGAATGTTAATGGGACATTGTCAAGGGAATTTCAGCTGAAATGGGGTACTAGGCAGAGATGTTCCCTATCACTCCTGTTATTTGCCTTGGCCATTGAGCCCCTAGCGGAATGGGTCAAGAGGGATACCCTGCTGTGGGGCCTGCGTTAGGACTTAGATTGGGAGGATGGGATCTCTCTTTATGGTGACGGCCTGTTATACCTGGCTGACCCACTGCAATTTATTCCCCTCAATGTCTTTGTGATCTACTCCAGAACAAATAAAAATTGGCCTAAGTCAGTGGCGTATTCGCCTAAGATTGTTATTTCCTCCTGGAGTGGTCAGGGTCTGGTTTTCAGTACTTGGGCATCTTAATTACTCAAGAACCTAGCGACGTTTAGGTTTAAGATCTGGAGGGGTTACTAGGTTGCTACAGAGAGGATATGGCCAGGTGGAGGAAGCTGCAGTTGTCCCTCATGAGTACAGCAGCTCTCTACAAAATGATCTAATTACCTAAATTCTTCTATGCCATGCAAAATACACCGTACAATATCCTGGAGGTTTTTTTTTTTCACTTTTCTTCGGGCAACACATTCAACTACTAGGACATTGCTGTGTGACTAAGTTTGCCATAGGATTGCATTGGACACTCATGCGAGGCCCATACAAAGGGGACATTGCTTTGCCCAATTTGAAACTCTACTACTGGGCGACGCATCTGCAGGTGGTTAATGAGTATTACAACAAACAAATGATGGACGGAATGCTGACAATGCAGACATTCTCCCCCAGTCAAGAGATCTGGGTTAAATCCATCGTTCTTTTGCCCACTACACCACCCCAGTTTAGACATGGCCATATGCAAATCAGTCTTGACCCTGTGCCTCATGGGAACAGTCCAGCCCGAACTGCCAAGCCATGTCTCGCACTGGGACAGGTACAGACTAATTTGCATGTAGCCAGGTTCTGAGCTGGGATGGTGCAGTGAGCTAAAAAACGGTGATGGATTAAAACCATGATCTCTTGACTTGGTAAGAGTATTCTGCATCATTCAGAAACTCTGTCCATCACCACCCCCTTTTTTCCCAAATCGATTTTATCCACACTCAGTGTGGGAGGGTATGCTCAGACGTGAGTCCCTTGCTCATTGCACCATCAGGATTCAGGCAAGCTGGGCCGGCGAAGGCTGTGATGCCAGAAACCGGTCCCCGGAAGCTTGTTTCCTTCCCAGTATAAGAATTGGCTTGGTAGTTTGGTTTGCCCAGTTCCCATCATGCACTGGGACAGGTACAGACTAATTTGCATGTAGCCAGGTTCTGAGCTGGGATGGTGCAGTGAGCTAAAAAACGGTGATGGATTAAAACCATGATCTCTTGACTTGGTAAGAGTATTCTGCATCATTCAGAAACTCTGTCCATCACCACCCCCTTTTTTCCCAGGTGGTTAATGAGTAGGCATTTGCCGACCAGCGTGACCCGTCCTTTCTGGCAGGGAGAAGGGCTTTGCCTCAGGGGGCTATCCGAAGGCCCTCTAAGGAAGGCTGCGGTGCAGAAGGATCCGGCCCCCACGGCCGTAATGGTCCAGGCATGGAGGTAAGCAACCACATGGAAGGGGACAATCACCCTGGAAACGGCAGCTTGGGCTGCAGAAGCGCAGGCAGATTTAAAGATGCTTCCGGCAGTGGGATTTGATTGGAAAATTTAAGGTGGGGGACTTATTGGGGGAAACAGGGATGTTATCCTTTTAATACCTCCAAAAGCAATATGAATTGGCAGAGTCCCAGAGATTTCAGTACTTGTAGGTTTGACATGCCCTTACCAAATGCACTGGGCACCTCGAGAAAATAGAGGAAGAAACTCCTTTGGAATATAGACTTCTGGCAGCCCCACTTCAATGCCATGTGGTGTCCATCATCTATGCCACCTTGGTTGGGAACTGTATGCAGCCTTTGGACAAATTGAAGGATAGTTGGGAGCGGGGCCTGGGCTTACTGGAGTATGCGTACTGGACTTAGACAAGAAGGTATCAGAGGGAGGTGGTAATCCGGGCTGTCTTTCGCCTCATATAGCTTAAAATATTGTGCAGAGTATACTATACAAGGTCAAGACTTCATTCAATGGGCAGACTTCCCAACAACAGGTGTCTGAAGGGCTGTGGACAGAGGGGATCCTGGTGCACACCCTGTGGGAGTGCCTTAGACTGGGGGCGTATTGATGGACCAGACAGGGACATCTGGAAAAGGTAGTGGGGGCTCTGGTTGCACCGTCGGCACAGACAGTATGTCTGGGCATCTGGGGGGGGCTAACAGACACTAGCACTGCTCCCTTCTGTTCTGTACACTGCATTGATGATGGCTAGAAGAGACATTGTTCAGGCTTGGGCTACATAGAGGCCTCCTAGCTCAAACCGGTGGGCACAAAACACTGACTGGTGTATACTAGTGGAGCGGACAATGCATCAGTCATGAGGCAGACCGAAGAAGTTTGATAAAATATGGGGCCCACAGGAGGGAAGATGAGAGAGAACGATGACTGACCGGTGGAATGTCCGGGTGTTCCGAGCCTGCACATTTGCACGGAGGAAGGGGGACACACATGATGGGGTTAGGTCTTCCTCATGCTTGCTGTCTGTTGTGAATGGGACACTTTTGCAACCAAATTGCCTTCCCAGAGATGCCAAGTTACACTTGTGATGATTTATATAATCTCTTATATGCAGTGTTTTGTGAATAAAATGTTAATTATATGTATTTTTAATTTTTTTTAAAAGACAAGATAATTGCGTGGCCAAGGTCCCAAACTTTAACAGATTTGAAATCTTACAAAACAGTTACTCAATGGCAATCCAGATTCAGTGCTGAACAGCAAAGCCCATGACATAGCATCATTACTGAAGCGATCTGGTGGTAGTGTGTTGAGTTGGGTTTCAAGATCAATTTTCCCTGCAAGAAGAGTCTCTCTTTACTTAACGCCTCTCAAGTTAAAGATGGCGCTCTTACACAGAGGTATATGGTACTTTCTTAAACAAACAAACACATACAATAACAACATTGATACTCTAGTAACCAAAAATAATAGTCACAGGTGAGTGACTCGCACTCTGCTGTCAGAAGTGGTCAGGGGTGCTCACAAGTTAAAAGATGGTATTGGAACTCACTGTAGTACGAACAGACAAATGACAACAACTGCAACAAAGAATATACTACTGAAGAAAAAGGCATCACAGAACCTAACTACTGGAAGAAAAATCTGTCTGATTTTGAAGAAGCACATACTGGCATAGAAAGATTAACACAAACTTTCTGCAACATAAGCTTTTGCATATTCATTGGTTTTAAAAAAGTGTTCCCAACTTAAGTCTTTATGGGCCACATTTGCAGACTACCCAAATAAGAGAAACCTACATACAACAAATGTAAAAGGAACTGAACTGCATTTTAAGGGTTAGCAAGAAAACCTAGCAAGGAGCCATCTCTCTTGGACCTATACCGGACACCCGTGGTTTACAATAGTCTTGTTAAACAAGTGGACAGTGCAGCAAGTTTGATTTATATCCAATGTTGAGCTCTGGCATGCCACTACACCCAGAATGAGGCCTGATCTAATATCCTACAACCCAATGCCACTACTGAGGGCTTTATCCTCTTTCTCTGTAGCATATGTATGTAAAGAGAGAAGAGGACCATCAAACGTGTGGATATGCTCGGTTTTCTCAGTGGGTAAATGAAATTAAACTGCGACCCTTGTACTGTGCTTGGGACGCTAGCACAACAGACAATCCAAAGAGATTTTTATATGGGCATTAACGCAGTCAACACCATCTTAACCTGAAGCACGCTGGCTGAAGCAGATATTGATGGTGAAAAGTAACATTGTTTAGTGTGGATTTAAAAAACTCAAAGCAGAAAAACCATTGTGAAGAAACTGTCAAAGTTCAGGAGACATTATGAGAAATCATGTGACTAGTTCCACTTTTGACACTGAAGGTAGGAAACATAAGATATTGCCAGTGTGTTTTTATGCTAGAGCTACAACTGATTTAACTCAATATAGCTCATTTGCAGGTTCGAAACAGCCCTGGACATTTGACACAAGAGGCTATCCAAATTAAATGAAAGCATGCTCTAATTTAGTAACAGTCAAGAGAGTTGATCATGAGGGTGAAGTCAAAGGAGATAAAAAAATTTCAAGCAACAAACAAAAACAAAACTTCACTTAGAACAGAGACAAATTGCATTTTTCACAAACTGCAGTGGTATAAATATTGCTTTTTCAGAGGATATAAACAACAATGCTTTCAACAGTATTATACTTTTTATACCTTGCAGCTCCCAGACTTTCAGTGGTGCCATCTCATTGGTGCTTTCAACCAGGTGATTTCGCAGTTCTTTTAACTGCTCTTTCAGTTCAGGGTACAACTGCCTGAAACAAAAGAACACATCAGAAGAAGGTAACCTTTGTAAGAACATTTGAGATTTCAAGTTAGACTTTCCAAGAATGAGATGGATATGCCACAACTATTCCAATGCACTCTAAAAGCTGGAGCATGAGCAGTCATGCAAATCTCATCTGAGAGACCTGGATTACTGTGCCAAAGAGGTTGCAGTCTATGAAGAGTTGTGCACCAATTAATTGGATGTACACTTCTCACACCCATGTGTGCACATGTTCTCTTCTTACAATGTTAATAGTGATGTAATATAGGCATGGCTCCTTCTGAGCTGGAGCACTCTGAAAGGGAGCAGAAGCTTTTGGTGGGCAACAGCAATCTCTCGATTGGATGAAATGGGCTGTAGAGCAAACATAGGTATTTCATACTCTAATTCAAAGGAAGGCCCATCTTGTTCGAGCCATGGTCTAGAATATCTTAATATCTCTTTCTCTGGAGTAGTGAAACTGAAATAATTAAACTGCTGTATTTTTCTAGAATTGGAGAACGAACCCACTCATAAAGAAGCGAAAGCAAGAAGCTGGCATCATGGGAGGTCTCCGTCGTAATTACTCAGAGCTCCTGAGTAAATGTTGGAGCTATACAAGTCAATATAGACCAGAGGTAAAGAACTAGCTTTTAATGCAAAAGGAAACAAATATTGTCAGTGCTCTGGTGGGGGGGATTCTTCTTTACTGCCCTGCAAGGACTCCCAGTCCCAGGGTACAACAGCATCCAAATCCGCCGCAGCTGACACGGGAGAAGTGTGGCCATCACGCATACAGCGCTGCCTCTCCCCTCACTGCGGGGGACACGTCTGGGCCCATCCACTCCCATCATAGCCCGGAAGAGGCTGGACCACCCCCCTAAGGACATAAGTTTGGACATTAAAAGGTACTGTGTGCGCCCCTGCGTTTGACTGCTAGCAGCCATACAGGGGCTATTTTTTTGGTCACTTGGAACCACCAGACAAATTCCGTATAAATTGCGTTTTAACAACAATTGCACTGTAGGGTGTCACCCTGAGCTTAGCCTAAAGAATGGCAATGGGAAAAAGGAAAACTTCTGATGGTGGGGCTGTGGTGGTGCTGACAAAAGCTAAAATAAAGTTTTAAAAGTGCTGAAGCACGCTGGGGTGAAATGCATGCTCGATGGCATTGATAGCCGTTTGGTGGAATGTGAGGACATATTAGACTACCTGCGCCCACTTCTATTCATGGTCTAAAGGAATCCTGTGCAGGCCCTAGCACACAAAAATACATTCTACAAATCTAATATACCAAACCAGAAGGCAGGGAAACCCACACCAGCCATCACTGAAACAAAGATACTCAGCTGTCCTAGGCCTGCTCAATTATGAAGTCACTTGCAGCAATAGGTTCTCACCCCTTCAATGTATAGTTGATGACTCTATAACTATGGAGGAGCGGGAGGGTGACGGGACACCTTCCAATCGAGTGAGGGGCAACCTTCTACCGATGCAGAAGTCTTCAAGATCATTAGTGGCCTAAGATCGGAAATTGACGTTCTTGGGTCTACAATAGGGGGCTCGCAAGGGGTGGGGGGGCGGCAAGAGTGCAAATAAAGGTATTGTCCCCACAGAACAGCAATTCACCAGACACACAAACCCTTCCGACCCTTCAGGGTGTTTTTCCATCCCCCTAGGAGTAGAACATGCAAGCGCATGTAGAAGTTGCACAACAACGAAAAAAGGGTCAGTTTTCAGCAGAAAAATGTGATGTGTGCAAGTTGCGTTTTGGGCCCTTTATATTTGTGGGCACTAGGCATACCCCCACAAGTGTGGCACCATTTTTATCGGAAGACTTCGGGGAATACAGAATAGTAAAACAAGTGTTACTACCAATAGTATTTCTCTGCACTTGTGCCTTCCAAATGTATGTCAGTATGTACGGAAAATAAAATTGAGAAACGCCCTCTAATTCACATGCAAGTATGAGTACCCACAAATTCAGGGATGTGTAAAGAATGACTGCTCATAAACTCCATATTGTGTGCTAATTTCGGAAATGCTTAGGTTTCCTTGGTACCTATTTTTCACTCTTTATATTTTACCATATGAATTGCCCCATACCTGGTACACCATGAAAAACCACTTCAAGGTGCATTTCAGTTATTGGCTCTGGGCACTACGAGTTCTAGTAGAACCCAAAAACGCATATAACCCCGCAACCAGAAGGGTCTAACAGATTTAGTGGTATATTGCTTTTGTAAATCAGCCATTGTGACTAGAAGTTACAAATGAAAAGGTCACAAATGGACGTAATGTCCTACTAATTTTAAATATTTTTTTATTTCAAAAGTTAATTTTTTCGTGAAAACCTTGTGTGGCATCTACACAAATGATCCCTTGCAAAATGCAGAAATTAGTCTACTGTGTGGTTTTGTTTTTGTCGCAGGCTATTGGGTTTTGCGTCCGTCTTACTAAGGAAGACCGCACGCAATTGTGCAAAGGCAGGCGCATGTCCTGCCTTTGCTCCGCCCATGGCCTATTGGTTGCGGTAACGCACAAGCGTGTGGTGAGATTTCAAAAGCCCTAACAAAGTCTTCGCCAGAACAGCACATGCGCGGTTACAGGCTCGACCTAAAAAAATAGGTGTGGATACCGTATGTGGAAAAAAAAAAAAAAAGTTATGTAAAGTGCAAATTACGCCAAATAGCCAAAAAAGGGTTTAGAATTTTAGGGGGAAAGGCGTAGCAGCCAAGGGGTTAATTCATAGAATCACATAGAACTTCATCTTTTGGGGGGGGGGGGGGGGGGGGGGTTTGATCACATTTTGTTTAACACTAGTGCCATGACCTTATTCCTCCTCACTGACCAACTCAGTACTAATTGTACTAATTGACAAAGCATATTTTTTTGTTTTTTTGTCTCCTCCCAATGTACAGACTGATTCCAACTGACACAAACTATGTATTAGTCTAACAAAAGGTACATGCTAGTAGTGCTAGATTAGCAAGACTCAACTCACAAGATGAGAAATAAACCCCGCTGTCTAAGCAGTGCTCTGTCCAGTCACCTCTAATTTGGATCTCCCTCTACTCATAGAGAGGGGAAACTAAATTAAACAGATGAACAAGTTACTTACTTTCGGTAACGCCTTATCTGGTAGAAACAATATCTAGCCAGAGATTCATTACCTTTGAATTTCCACAGCGGAAGACTGGATCCGGAAGATTATTGGTGAGCAGTACTCCGGCGCTAGTAGGTGGAGTCGGTCGGCTCAGCGTGGAGAAGTGTGGCTCAATGGTTAGAGCGGCAGACCCTGATGCAGAGGTCTGGCCCGGGACCAGGGTTCAATTCCCGCCTCGGCGGCTCTTGGATTCAATATCCCCGGACCTGATAATTCTCGCCTCGGTGCCTATTCTAATCATGGGTCCCACTGTGCAACTGTGGGCAATAGCTTGCTTAATCTCCACAATGGCCCCCACAGCGCTAGGATGCCTGGCTTCACCTTGGGGGTGCCCAGGAGTGGACATCTCACAGGAAAACCAGGAAGGGTTCCACAGCGGTATGAATACAGCGCTAAGAGACCTCTGGGTAGAAGTGCGCTATATAAGTACAAATACATTTACATTTACATTGTCCGCACCGGTAGTGATTTCCAGGTCACCTGTACAGGGGTCACCTCGGCACGCTGACGGCAGTTACTTTCCACAACTTTGCACGCCAGAAGCGCAGAGCCATGAAGTGTAGAGCCATGAAGTGCACCAACACTGGTGTGTTCAAACTAACACCCTGAAAGGGATTAGCCCTGACCCTAGAAATCGGTCTGCACAGCGGGGGAGGATGGGTTGGTAAGAAATATGCAGCTAGATATTGTGTCTACCAGATAAGGTGTTTCCAAAGGCAAGTAACTTGTTCATCTGATCTAGACTTCTAGCTGCAGATTCCTTAGCTTTGAATAGATACCCAAGCAATACCTTCACTGGAGGTGGGTCTGTGGATACATTTGGACAAAAGCAATAGGCAGTAATGCTTAGTAAAAGTGTGCAGGGATGCCCACATTGCCAACTGACAGATACCCAGGACTGGAACTCCATGGGTTAACAGTGGTGGCAGCCTAGACTCTGGTGAAATGATCAAGTCTTCAGGAGGCTGCTTCTTTGCCAGTGCATAGCAGATCTTGCTGCAGAGAACGAACCATCAAGAGATGGTCAATTTACTGACCGCACTGCCTTTCTTCGTACCAACATACCAAACGAAGTGTTGGTAGTCCACCCAGAACTCTCGTGTGCGTTCAAGGTAGAATGACAACGCTCTTTTTAGGTCCAGGTAGTGAAGTCGCTCCTCTTCCTTGGAGGGAAGTGGAGAAGCATAGAAAGTGGGCAAGGTGACAGAAAGACCCACATGAAATGGTGTTACCACTTTTGGCAGGAAAGAGGCCCTAGGACGAAGCACCAATTTGTCAGGAAAACTGATTAGAGGGGAGGCTTGGATGACAAAGCCTGCAGCTCACTCACCCTCTAGGCCAATGGTCTTCTAACTTTTTTATGCTGCACCCCCTCCTCCCCCCCCCCCCCCCGGTGGGAAAAAAAAAGTCATTGGGCCCCCCTCAGAATTTTTCCCAATTATATTATTAAATTGGCAATGTTTAAATAGGTCTGTACATATTTAAACAATGCAGCTACGTTCTGTTACTGTTTTACAAAATGCAATCAAATACATGATTGCCAAACATACTATTCTGGGTTAGACAGGCCTTACTTACACGTACAAGTATCCACAGTGTGACTATTAGAAGTGAGGGTGGGGGTTTTTAAGACTATTTGGTGTCCTCTCCCTTTCGACACCTTCTCCTAGCTAGGATAGAAATTGCAAAAGAGGTTAGTGATGGCACGGTTATCAGCACAATGCATCTTTTGGCCAGAGTCTCCTTTTTGAGGTAGTAGTTAGGATAGAACAAAGGCTCTGGTCTTTTTTCGGGACCAGAAAGTAGCGGTAATAGAAACCACAGCAGACTTCAGCCACCGGATCCCCCTCTATGACTCCCATGGCCAAGAGAGCCATGACTTTCTCACGGAGCAGGGAAAAATGAACCTCCATCAGCCGGTCGTACGATGGAGGCATGGAGAGAGAGGTAGTCTCAAAGGAAATGGAATATCCCCTTCAGGTGATCTGCAGAACCACCCGTCCGATGTTGTGGACTGCCAGTGATGGCGGATCCTGCACCAAATGGACGCCCATAAACTACAAGAGCAGGATTAGGAGGGTCTGGAGGCTGCAGCTGCTGGGGGAGTGGTGGCTGGACCAGACCACTGTCTACCCAACCAAGATCAGATAATGTGGCCAGTGAGAGATTTCCACACCCTCACGAAGTGAAGGGTGCGCTCGAATATTTTTGCAAAATAATCACAGGCCCTTTCTGTTGTTTGTCACAAACACAGTTACCTGAACAGCAAATTGCCTAATCTCATGCTAAGAGAAATATTTTTCAAAGGATACCATTATTACAGTAAAACCAGAAGTCTGCATGCAATCATGTTGCATCTAATCTCGTCCACTAATATCCTTTATTTGTTATGAGGTGTTCATAGATTCCTTAATCTTCAAAATGCTTAAGCCAATTCACTCCTTTAAAATGTACATTTCAGTGGCATGTTCTCGGGACATAAATTTTAAAGATTCCTTTCAATAAAGGCATGCGAGGGGGAAGCAGGCTCGTTCTTGGCTTATTGTCCTAAAGCAGCATATTAATATTATACTTTACGTCATGCACACGTGCCCTTCCTTTGTCCCAATTCCCTATGCTTTGCGGGTCGCCTCACTAAGTGGTAACCTGTCACACCAACCCCCATTCCCACTATTAGCACATGCTTATAGCAGTATATTCAACCACAAATCGGTGGAGTCAAAAGTAGCGCAACGCAAAGGAGGTTAATGTACTAATTTCTTTGCAGCCTTGTTTTTTGCAGGACTTACAATCTGGGTCATTTCCGTTTTCTAAATCGTAGTGTGTTTTTATTTTGCACCCACCCCTCAAAGTGTGAGATTCCAGGCCCGATGCTGTGGTTTACAAACACTAAATGATGGAAATCATGGCAAGCCGAGTTCCTCTGTCCAAAGTGTGCCAGAAAGGTTTACTCTACCACAGCAGGGTTGGGTATTTAAATAGTTCTGGTCATGTTACATTTAAAATATTATTCTACTGATTTTTCTTCTATGGGTTGTAAGAAAGTGCCCTCTTTTTGCATGGTTTCCCCCACTTTTTTGCCAAACTGTTGATGTACTTTGACTGAGTGTGTCCTGGGCTCCTGCCAAACAGTTACCCAAGGCCAATGTTCTTTCCCTAAAACTGCATTAAGAGAAAACCCAATTGGCACTCTTTGGCCATAGGTACCAAGGGCACTGTGGCCAGTAAAGGCTTCTAAAGGCTGCAGCACTTATTGTGCCACCCTTAGAGGCCCTGGAGAGAGACACAGAGAGAGAGACACAGACAGACAGACCCCCCCCCCCCCCCCTTGCAGGCCGAGTGTTTTGGTGCAGAACAAAGTGAAGAATCGACAGGACACATCCCTGTATGCCAGGTCTGCAACCCACTGCCCTGGCATAGGTCAGCCACCCCTCTAGCTGGGTGCACTATGCCAGTGGTGAGAGTACAGGTGCACGAGCCCTGTACCCCTAAAGTGCCTAAGCCAATTCTTAGACATTGTAAGTGCAGTAATGCCATTAAGAGTATATGGTGCTGGGGGTTTGTCCCATCTTGGCCTTGACCACCCCAGCGGGGGTACCGGAGTACACCCAGCAGGGTATTAATGGGATGTTCTTGGCATACTATGCGGACTTATACAAGAGTAAGCTGCAGGATACGGGTGATGGGTTAGAGGAATTCTTGGCTGAGATACAACTGCCGCAGCTTGAGGAGGACCAGGCGGATATGTTGGGACAGGAGATCACAGTGGGGGAAATGCGTAGTGCGATAAAACATATGGCGCGTAAGAAAACCCCAGGGGCTGATGGCTTACCGATTGAATTTTACTCAACATACATCGATATCTTGGCCCCCAAATTGCTGGCGGTTTATCAAGAGGCCCGGGACCAGGAGATGCTGCCAGTTTCCACTCGCGAAGCTATCATTATCCCGCTGTTGAAACCGGGGAAAGACTCTGGCTAGGTTGGCCTACCGCCCTTTATCAATGTTAACAACTGAATATAAAATATTGAGTAGGATTCTAGCGACCCGGCTCCTTCCCTGTATGGTGCAACTGGTCCATAACAACCAGGCGGGCTTTATCCCGAAGCGCACTACGGCGACTAATGCGAGACGCCTTCTCCGGATTCTGGGAGAGGATCATAGTGAGACACCCACTGCAGCGGTTCTCTCTGTAGATATTGAAAAGGCGTTCAATAGCCTGGAGTGGCCGTACTTGTACCGGTTCCTTCATGCGTTCGGGCCTGGGGACTCATTTGTGGGGTGGATAGAGCTCCTTTACAGATCGGCGACAGCACGAGTGCGGACGGGTGAGACTATCTCATCTTGCCTGGTAGGGCGGGGTACCCGACAGGGATGCCCGCTCTCCCCGTTATTGTTTGCTTTGGACATTGAGCCTCTGGCCTCCCATGCTAGGTTAGGGAGGCATTATCCTGGCTTAGACCTCCGCGGGGACACGCAGTTTATCTCCCTATATGCGGACGACTTGTTAATCTTTCTCGCAAACACAGATACTGCCTTAGAGGGTGCGAGACAATTGCTTCAAGCGTTTGGGCGGTACTCGGGGCTGGGGGTGAACTGGGCAAAGACTTGCTTGTTTCCGATAGTTCCGTCTGAGGTGAACCCTTATCAGGTGGCTGGCATTCGCTGGAAACCCCGCTGTTTGCCTTACTTAGGCACTAACATTTATCATACCCCCGAGGATTTGCTGGAGGGTAATTTGGGTCAGGCCATACAAGGACTTAGGGGCAGCTTTGCATTTTGGAGTACGTTGCAGTTATCGGTAGCAGGACGGGTGGCACTCCTGAAGATGGTGGCACTCCTGAAGATGGTGGCACTCCCTCGCTTATTGTATTATTTTCCGACACTACCAATATGGGTGCCGTGCTCCATCTTCCGACAGCTCCGCTCAATGGCTGGAGAGTTTCTCTGGCAGACGGCGGGTCGCGATGGCTACAATGATGCATCCGAGAGCCGACGGGGGTATGGCAGTGCCGGACTTTGAGTGGTACTATTTAGCGGCACAGCTGCAGCGGCTCACTCAAGCTGTGGCTTGGGAGTTCCGGGGCCCGGATGGGCCCGAGGGACGGTGGGTCCCACGCTATAGCTGGTCCTTTATAGTACTTCAGCAGAAGATGCACCTCGGACCGCTTACTAACGAAGAGCGGACGCTGAGATTGTGCTGGAATCAGAGTCAGCGTCGGGCTGGATTCGCCCACCGGTATGCCCCGGAGATCCCGCTGGGTATGTGCACGGCCCTCCCACATGGCGGGGACTGGACGGTATTAGCTGAATGGGAGTTACTGGGAGTTCAAGTGCTGGGAGACCTCTATGAAGACGGAATCCTATTGTCATTTCAAGCCCTGCAGGATAGATATGATCTCCCGCGGGGGGGATTACTTGCTGCATTCAGCACTAACCTCGGCAATGCAAACGATACTGGAGGACGGGATTGTCGGAACCACTGACCTCAATGGCGTGCCAATATGTGGTAATGGCTGCAGGAACCTTTAAGGCTATTACGTGCCTTTATAGGCGTATGTTGACTGAGGCACTAGAGCCATTGCGGGAGTTGCATGGGAAATGGGAAGCGGATTTAGGCAGAGAAATTCCCGAGAAGACATGGGCCCAGTTGGTTAGCAGAGTCTGGAAGAGCACGAGGAATGCCAGATTTCAATTGGTGCAATTTTATATACTGCATAGAGCGTACTTGACACCAGCTAAGATTAATCAATATTTTAATGCAGCTGCCGCTTAGTGCCCAAGATGTGGTTTAGAGGGGGCCAACTTCCACCATATGATGTGGGGATGTATGGTTTTGGGAACGTATTGGGAGGAAGTTCTAGATTTGCTGTGTGGAATTACGGATCGTAACAGAGAACCGGAACAGGGTACTTGCCTTTGCACTGGTTCCCGCATACCTCAAACAAAAATGACAAGCAAATTTATAGACTTGGGCCTCGTATTAGCTAAGAGAGAGATTACACTGCATTGGAAATCAGCGAGGGGGCCCAGCGTGGGAAGATGGAGGGCGGAATTACTTAAATGGGCACTGAGCGAAGGTACAATGAGGCTACAACAGGCGCTACGAACTAATAATGAAAAGGCACTGGAAGCAGCGAGGGCGTGGGAGGCTTTAGTTGCAATACTACAGGCACCTGAGATGGGTTCGGAGGGGGGTTCGGCTTTGGAGGGGCAAGAAGATTTAACTGACACCATAGAACTAGGAGAGCAAACCTGGGCACACTCAGTAGAACAAGTGTTGAGCTCCAATGAAAGTATGTTACCTGTACTGCACCAATGTCGTTGAACTCTTTACCGCAGGAAACTTAGATGCTCCTTTATTGTTTACGATGCGTGCACCTAAGACACACTGGTGGTGGGGGAGTGGGTTAAGGGGACAAGCGGCTTGAGATCTGATATGCTGTCATACATTAGATATTGCAATGCTGCTTTATTTTTATTTGTTGTTTGAAAATCAATAAAAATATATATATATTTTTAAATGGTGCTGGGGATTTGTCATTACGAACTCCACAGCACCATAATGGCTTTAATGAAAACTGGGAAGTTTGGTATCAAACTTCTCAGCAAATTAAACCCACACTGAGGCCAGTGTGGGATTTAATGAAAAATGCACTCATAGGGCATCTTAGAGATGCCCCCTGAGAAACGACCTAACTCTAGTGTTGTGGCTGTTTGCCAGCTGCCACCACCAGACATGTTTCTGGACACCTGGGTCGTGAGCCTGCTGCTCTCCGGGGTCTGAAACAATGCACATCCTGGGCCGAGGTGCCAAGCCCCCTCCCCCACGATGGGCAGGGTCCGCGAAGGGGAAGATTTAAAAGCTTGCCACCTTTGTGAGCTACCCCAGACCTTTGCTACTTCCAGCAACTGGATCCCACCGGTTCTGACCGCCACTTTGGGAAGAAAATCCAAAACCAGTTGAGGAAGGGAGGTGTGGCCACCTTTGCCAACCCCACCCCTCAGCTGGGGGAGGCGAAGTGAAGCAAAACTCTCATTCCCCGCCATCTTGCAGATGCGGGGCCAACCAGAGAGGCATATGACCCCCTCCAACTGGAGGGTGGCATAATAGGGGGTGTACCCACCCCAAGGAAGGGACCCATTGGTCCCAACCTTTACTTACCTGTAACACCCCTAAATCTACTACTTTGAGGCAACCCTGAACCTTGCCTCCTCTGACAAAAACCGACCAGAAGAAAAGAAGAAGAAGGACCGAAGAAGCAGTGCTGAAACTAAGAAGAAGAGGAGGACGCCCACTGACTTGGCCCCAGCCCTACCAGCCTGTCCTCTCCTCGAACCTGCTCCAGCGAAATCCCGGTGTGGCCTGCAGCCAGCAGCCTCAAGAACCCGAAGGACCTGTCCTGCCTTCCAAACCCAAGACTGTCTCCCATGAGCACTGGATTTGCTCACCAACAGACTCTGGCCCCAGCTAAAACGGAGTCTGCACCACTCTGCACCAGACGCCTACGGCCAAAGTTTGAGTGGCCCAACTCCCCTAGGAGGTCTCACCAGCAATCCTGATCGGAGATCTGGTGATCACTGACCTGTCTTGACTACCCAAATGATGCCTTCAGTCTCTTTCTGGGGGACAACCATGACTAGAGCTGGTAAGAAACGCAGACGCCTTAAAACACCCCAGTACCTGACGTCCCACGGCCTATGGTGGCCCAACCAACAGTGTCTAAGCATCCCAACTTACCTCTCCAACCGGTGGTCACCTCCAGAAGATCTTCGTCCTCGAGCCTGCAGTCTTTGTTGTAACCGGACAATTCCCATTGAAAACAACAGGGCACCCAATGCCAAAACATCACCATGCACCCATCCGCCGCTGCGGGTGTACTTTAGGTGCTAACTCCGATCCCCCTTTGCCCTGAGCCTAACACCAGAAGCTTTGCTCCCACAACCTAGTCGCCTGCTTGTGAGCAGCCACCAACGGAGGCCCCCTATCCCCTACTGGATACCATTGGGCCTCAGCATTCTGCAACCAGTCGCCCTAGTGCCGCTGAGGGAGTTTCAAGTGTGCATCCTTGACCCTGGGGGAACCCTGGTTCTAACCCACAAAGTAATCTGTAAAGTAACTAGAAAGTATTGACTTACCTGTGACTCAACCAACTGCATTTGAACCTGCATTCAACTGTAAATCGTTGCATAAGATTTTCCAAAGTATTATTTCACTTACCTGCACCAGGCGTGGCTGGTTCTAAAATTAAAATAACTAAATAATATTTTTGATACAAAAAAATTGGTCAGAGTTCAGTCTTTGAGTGCGTGACATCATATGCTGCTTGACTGTGAACAACAAATGCTTAACACTACCCTCAGATAAAGTCTTAAGGTTCTGCAACAGTACCACAAACAGAGAGTAAGGTGCTATATACTTTTACCTCTTTTGGGGTTCCACTGGACGGTGCACACTATATATCATTTTGGGATAGTATATACAGAGCCAGCTTCCTACACGGATGACACGAGATTTTCTGCTGTGACTAGGGAATGATTTTCCGTTCTCTTTTGTGATCTGTATAAACAAATAGACCTACTTACAATTTTGTACTGAAAAGGCAGCAAGCCATGCTGCTTCCTTTTGAATATCACTGGAATGCTGCACACATCAGGTGTGCGCTGTGTGTATGGGGAGCTGGGTGCACATGAAGGGGTAGCAAATCTGATGCCACATAATTTTAGGCACAAGTATTCGGTGTCTGGCCATTCCAGAAGCATGTGATTTAGGCAAAAGTAGGGCGCATCAGAGGTCCAGTTCTCCCAAGTAAATCTCTAGGGCGTCTCACCAAATTACTCCCCTGTATTTAATTACACCCATCTGCGGTTTCAAAAATAGCACGGCCAATAACTTATTACAGATACTGCAGTGCTAATGTCAGCGGACCCCCTCGATTTTGATTTGGAGGTGGTAGTCCTTGGTGTTTTGAAAAGCCCTAGGAGAGGGGTCAGTGTGCCCCCCTCCCCCTCCCGTTGAGGAACCTGTTGAAGAAGATCCTCCCTTGTTTCACACTGAAGTCTGTCAGAGCAACTTGGCAAAACTTGTAACTTGTTATTTCTGCAGTTCTTTGCTGCACCAGATGCTTCCTTGTGTCCAGTTCTGTGATAATTGTTGCTCCTTTTGTCAATGTAGGAAAGTGCCCTTTTTGGGTGGTCACCCACCCCAAACATTTTGCTCTGGATGCTGTGGTAATAGATTGAAAGCGCACTGGGACCTGCTAACCAGGCCCTGGTCACAGTGCTCTTTCCCTCAAAGGTAATGTGAATTGGTACAGCCACTTGGCAAGATGGTTTAACCCCTCTCTAGTACATGGTACCAGTGGTACCCTGGGCAAGGGTGTTAAAGGGGTCACCAGGGCTGCAGTACTTTTTGTGCCACTTTGAGTGACCCAAATAAAAGTAGGGTCTGCAGAACTGCCATTGCAGCTGCCCTAGCAGCTTCCCGGCTCCAGATTGACCCTGCACACACACCATGTGTGACAGGGTCACCTTACTGCCTTAATATAAGTAAGCCATCCCTAAAGGTAGGCCTCCTATAGCCCAGGAAGCTGCATGCGTTATATTATGGGTGAGGACATGCATGACTAAAAAAATCCAAGAAAGTGGAAAAACACAGTGTCACATTGAAGGATCTCAAACGTAATTTCTTGTGGGACCCTCAACAGATATGTTTGGTCGGTGGCATGTTATCTCACTGACGTACTGATAGCAGTCAGCATCATCATCCGGTCTGTCCTTCTGTCAGACTAGAAACATTGTGGGATCCGCGCCTCAGAGACTGTGCTTAAAATTACCTCCTACCTCCAAAGGATTGTGAATTTATTTTACAAATTGGGATAGTGGTGATGTTAAAGGAAAAGAGAGATGTGGGAGTTAAGTGCCCTGCACATCTACATGAAGCATATGCTGAACATGTTTTAGCCTACTTGCGGCAACTTGTGTCGTGGCTTTAGTTAGAACCGCAAGCATAGTATTTTGGATCCCTTTCGCTAACCAGAAGGACACTTCCCACTTGTTGTTCTTGTGTTCTCTCCTCCTGGGAAGTGCGATCACTTCCAGAGGACGGAGAAAAAAGGCCTGGGTAGGAAGAGGGTCACATCTCCACCCTCTCAGGATGGCTAATAAATGACACAGTCAGGGCTTTTAGCCTCAAAGGCCACACCCCCTCTGATATGTATGTGATTTGTCTCCCAGTGGAGACAAAATGCCTCCTGCCCCCAGGCACTTGTGTTTGTGAAGGAAATTAGATATTCAGCAGGCGTAAAACCCCAAAAGGCTAGCCACACCTCTAGGGTGAATTAGCTTGTCTGCATAGTAGAGGATTGCTCATGCCATATTGAAAAGTCCCAAAAATAGAGGTTTCTAGGTAGTTTGGGGAGATACACCCCAGATGTGGTCACCTCAGGAGCAGATTAGCAGCAGGATCAATTGCTCATTGGCTAATGACCTTAACACCCTAAATCCTGGATTTACTGGTCGCCCCTGGCACAAGACCTCCAGATCTGCTCTGAAGAAAAACAAAGAGACCTGTGCCTGCACAAGGCAGGACTCCACAAAGAGAAGGCACAAAGTTCTGCACCTGTGTCAGCTCCCCTGCTCCCACTGGCCTATGTCTCCTCCGGGACCGGAGATCAGTACCAAAAGGAAGATGAACCCCTCTACAACCGAAATACTTCACCAGGACTTCCTAGGACTAGAGGTACTAGTCCACTACAGTCAGCAGGCACAAACCGCACTTTCCAAGACCAAAGATGGACTGTCCACTGGGCTTCGTAGAGGACTAGCCTGAAAATAACCGGCCAGGCCAAGCTTAACCTCCAAGGGGTCCCGCTGAACTCAACCTGCAAGTGACAGAGTGTCACAAGTGTGTCTTTGACAGCTACCGTGGGTCCCCTTTTAGCACAAAGGAAAGCCAAGGCACATCTGCACTCGGACACCTTGGGCAAGGTAAAATTGTTCTGATGGTCAAGGATGGGTCGGTGGGCCCACAAGACCTTAACTCCAAGTGGGTTCAGTTGAACTCACCCCGCAAGTAGCAGAGCGTCAATTAGTGTTTTCTCTATTCACCGCAAGGGTAACGTTTGACAGCTCTGCAAAGTACTGATTTTCCGAACACTTAAAAATCGATAACTCCGGTTATATGCCTTGTACTGATTTTGCTTTGGTGTCTAGGTTTTTATATAAAAAGAAGTTCTAGTTTATAAATTGGTGTTGGATTTCCTTTGAGTTGTGTCAATTACCTACCGTCCATGTTGGTGCTCTGAAATGATTAACACCTGTTTCTCTAAGTAAGCCCGACTGCTCTTTGCCACTATCAGTACACGAGGAATCCTCAAATTGTCTTTAGACCAAGCCATTTTTTGAGCGATTTTTTTCTAAAACACGTTTATTTGGAATTGCAAGGGCCCTGTATGGAACCCCATTCCAATAGCACAAGTAAAAGTACCCAGAGAGTTAGGTTTTACAAGTTTGTGTATTTTTTTTTTTATAAGATCCCAACTGTCAGATAAAGGTAGTGCACAATGGAGAGGTCAGAATCTCAATCTGTCCATGATCCCAGCTTTCAAGGTGAACGATCTCAGAGCTCTGTGCAAGATTAGGGCCATTGGCTTTAGAGCTACAGCCAAAAGGGAGGCCCTCGAGAAGGCCCACAGCCCCTATGAGGAAGAACAAAAGGATAGGAGGGCACTCCTTTACTGGAGAAACTGAAGAGGATGAAGAGCTTTTAGCCCAAACTGACAATGTGGAAGGCAGTGAAGACCATGACTTCGCAGCCATCCCCAGACCCCCTTCCCCAGTGGGAAGTGACAGAGGTCACGCTAGTTCCCCTACCCCCACTGGTAGGATGGTAAGAACTCTAGAAGACATGGTTGTCCAAATCTTCCTGGAGGAGAGAAAGCTTGAACTGGAAGAGAGGAGACTAGCCCTCGAGGTAAGAAGGGTTAAGTTGATTCTAGTTGAAACAGAGAGCGGCAGCAAGTCAAACGGGGAAAGAGAGGAGTCTTTAGATCCTAATATACCCAAAGGGGTTGGTTGTCTTAAAGTATAGTGTTGGAGATGACATTGATAAATGGTTTACAGCTTTTGAACGAGCTTGTAAAATGAGGAACGTAGGTCACCAACACTGGGGTTGTCTACTTTGGGAGTTATTCTCAGTGAATTGCAGAGATTGACTTCTGACTCTTAATGAGAATATGGTAGAGGTCTATCAGCACATGAAGGAGACCTTCATAGAAGGGTTTGGACTCGCCACAGAGCAGTACAGAGTAAAGTTTAGAGAGACCCAAAAAGGCCAAAAACAAAACTTGGCTAGACTGTGCTGACCCTCAGTTAAGGCACTGGAGGGCTGGATTAAAGGCAATGGGGTGGACACTTATGATGGACTGTATAATAGGTTGATGAAAGAGCACATTCTTGTTAATTGTTCCAAGGGCGCTATTACTGGAGAGGAAGGCAGATAAATGGACCAGATCCAGGGAGTCCCAGAAAAAGACCCAAGGTGGGAGTGACCCCACGAAGGGTGCACAGACTTCCCAACAGAAGGAGCTGAGTACTGACAAAGATAAAAAGGAGTTCTCCGAAGGCCCTCAGAAGACTTCTCAGGAGGGTGGGCCCAGAGACTCTTACCAGTCCAAAGGAAAGGGGCATCAAGGTAAAAAATGTGATCCCAAGAAGGCTGGGACATGCTTTGACTAATCAGCCAGGGCACACGAAGGGCGATGCAATATGCGCCAAGAAGCCCCACACTGGTGGACAATCAAAGAGAGTAGTTAGTGTTGGGATGGGAGTAAAAGTGTACTCTGGAGAGGCCAGAGGATAAACCGAGGCTACATTAGTTTCCCGGGGAGGGGTGAACATTGAAGCCTTGGCAGTCTTACCTCCAAACTTAGAAAGGTACAGACAAAGGCCAAGAATCAATGGGACTGCTCAAGTAGAAGCTCCGAGAGATACAGGTGCCAGTTTAACTATGGTGGCAGCCAGACTGTTTCCCCAGAGCAAATGATCCCTGGTGTTAGTCACCAATGCAGATAATGAGACTAAGCTTCATCCAATGGCTTTGGTGAACTTAGAGTGGGAGAGAGTTACTGGCCCAAAGAAGGTGGTTGTGTATCCTGACATACCAGTGGGGTGTCTGTTAGGCAATGACCTAGAGACTTCTGTATGGGGGAAAGTAGAGAAGAGTGATCATGCAGAGTTGCTGGCTCTCTCTGAGTGGCTGTGTGTGACAAATTGGTCACAGGCTGCACTTCAGGGGAGTAAAGAGGACCTGGAGCCTGAAACTATGGCCCAGGACTCTAGAAACAAGACGAAGGGCAAGAAGACCGGCAACACAGCTTCCAAGAGGTCACAGGTTCAGGGGAAATGTCTCCCCAGAGAGATTCAAGATGCCTGAGGAGGGAACTGCAAGTGAGGAGCTTGGGCCTGACCTGGCAGAGCACCTTGATGCAGGGGGACGCTCCAGAGAGAACCTGTGCCAAGAGCAAAAGAGATGCCCTACTTTTGAAGGCCTGAGGCAGCAAGCTGTCAGACTAGAAGGAGAAGATGCAAACGGTACTCTCAGGGTTTATTGGGAGGATGGGCTCCTGCATACTGAGGCCAGAGTCCCCAAACTTTAGTCCTTCTTGCTGGACATCTGGGACAAACCAAAACCTGGAACAGGTTGGTTGCCCATTTTTATTGGCCCCCAGCTGTCTGAGAAAGTAAATAGGTTTTGTTGCTCTTGTGCGACCTGTCAGGTCAGTGGCAAAACAGGCACACAACAAAAGACTCCCTGTTAGACTTGGTTTTCAGCGCGTTTACCCCAAGACCTTTTGACCACCTGTTTTTGACCTATTTTTCATTGGTTTTAAAATTCTGGGCACTTTACCACTGCTAAAGTGAATTTGCTCTCCATGTAAATTGCATTAGGATTGATTTTTCCATGATTTGGATATGTGATTTACTAGTAAGTCCCTAGTACAGAGCACTGTGTGTGTCCAGGGCATGTAAATCAAATGCCACTAGTGGCCTTGCAGCATTGATTGTGCCACCCACACAAGTAGTATTTCAAATGTGTCTCAGGCCTGCCACTGCAGTGTCAGTGTGCAGTTTTTACCGCCATGTCGACCTGGCAAGTGCACCTACTTGCTTGGCCCTAACCTTCACTTTTCTTAAATGTGAGGCACCCCTCGGGTAGGCCCAAGGTACCCCCATGGGCAGGGTGCAGTGTATTTGAAAGATAGGACATGTACTGGTGTGTTTTACATGTCCTGATAGTGAAATACTGCCAATTTCGTTTTCACTATTGCAAGGTTATCTGTCCCATAGGCTAACATGGGAGTTGCTTTGCAACATCTTACAAGCATCGCGGCCTGTATCTGCTTGCTCCCTAAGCGCCCTAAAGAAGATGGTAGACCATATACAACAGTGTATATATGAATTAAAAAAATAACAAAAGGGTACTACTGCACTGGATTATTCCTCCTTGCAATGGTTTCAAATCACTTATTTCAAACTAGTATAATTATTGGTATTAGTCTTGGTTCTTTACTTTATGTTTTAACTGTATTTAATTGCTTGCTTTTGTGGAAGTAAAAATGAGGTATGATTGAGATAAGTTTGTGGAGAGTGGTTGGAATTACCCAGAGAGTACATCTGTTCAATATATGCTTTTGTTAATTTGTTGTGTTATTGAATCATGTTTTCACTGTATGTATATGATAATTCAATATTAATAATGTACTAAAAAGAAGAAACACAAAAAGAGACTTAATACTAAATAAAAATGTTTTGATAAATTTGCCTAGTAGACTGGAATGTCATTTTTGGTTGCTCAAGATTGATGTTTAATGTGGTATAAGTAGTATAGATTTAAAAAGTAATCGATCGCAAAATAATCGACGGAAATGCCTACTCTTTCAAGGGTGCCTTAGTTGTAGTATCTGTCTTGCTCAATGCAAGAGTCTTCTGGGTTTTTGGAATTATGTAGTCCATAAAACTTGAGCCTTCATGTTCTTTAAAAGGTGTATGACTGGTCTACTCATCTACATGGATTAACAAGGACAGTTCAGCATATACCGGCTCCCTTCTCTGCCTTCCTTAAGCTCCTCCTCAAAGGCACTTGTAGTGTCTGAGTCCTTCAACCCATCATGACATGATTGGACTAGTGCCTTTCCCTACAATGTTGAATAGTCACTTTGTATAAAAAGGTATTACATAGAGAAGAGAAAACCCATCTCTGATGAATTCACTTGGCGAGCAAGATGCCTGCATTCCTTTGACATTCTGCTGAAGAGAAGAGGGTGTTGCAGGATGAACAACATTCTAATTGTAGGTTTTCCATGGCCAACCTACCCTTACATGTCCACCAAGAGCCAAATCTGAATGTTTTCTGGTTCACAGACTTCATTGTCAAGCCTTTGCAGTCGGTTCGCGGTACTTCAACAGAGCACAGGTAAACAACTGAACTTGATGATGAAAAAAATAATCCAAGATTAAATCTGTGTACCATGTATTGTGACTTTGAAGGTATGTGATCAAAAATCGCTCTGCACATTCATGAAACAAAAAACTCAGAAAAAGTTGCAAGATTCTACATCAAACACTAGATAGTAAGAGATTGCTTGGCATGTTTATCTACAAAAGGGCTATGCGTAATTTATATTACGCAACTGTAATCTTGCATAAATAAAAACGTATTGAGCAACACACAGTTAGCCTGATTTTTTTGGCTTTTTTGTTAGCCTTACATCCTCACATCTTTCATACCATGTGTTTTGGTTGGAGTGCAAATGTCTTACAGCAACAGTGAAATCTGATTTTGATGCGCAAGCTTGTTCTTTCTCAATTTACAGAAAAGAAATGGATGAGAGTGTCAAAAAAAACTTTGTGGTAAAAGAAATTATTAAATTTCCTGCTCTTTGGTTGTGTACAAAAAAAAAAGAATCAGGATCCGAAGATAAAAAAACATCCGGAAAGTCACAATTTTCACACAGAAGACCAGTTTTACACAATAAATGTAATACCATCCATTCTACTCAAAGAACGCACACATCTGGAGGAAACGATTTACAACTTTGTGCATCCCTACGTTAGGTGACAGTGTAAACAGAAGGTTTACCCAAAAATCTGCATGGACTTGAAAATAACAGCCATGTTCAGATATCCGCCAATGGCGAAAGGGCAAAAAAATGGATCATAGCTTGTGGCGACATCTTAAAAACACTAACAACTTGTTTTATGTACTGCTTAACAATGCACTTGTTCTGGTTTTTAAAAAGTGCAAATAAACATAGCTACTATTATCCGTTACTTTGCTGAGATGACCTCAGAGGGATTCCAACTCATGACCTGCATGTCACAAAAAACGTAATCCAAAAGGAGTTAACACATCAAGTGACTCATCGTGTCTGCTTGATCTTCTATAGGCGCTCCTGTGTCTCGATTATAATTTCTAGGTATCTCAGTGACACTTAAACACTTACTTTTTATTAGTAAAAGCTTTTGTACAACCCTTTTAAACATTATTCCCCTAGACTGGGTAGATTTGCAAAAACAAGAGCACTTACAGAAGATGCTATTAAGGAAAAACGTGTTAGCCACCAAGATAGACTAGAGGCTCATCATTCAAGGCGTGCTACTTTAATAATAAAAAATTAGTAGGTGTACCTCAGTTTGCCAAAGAGGAATCCTTGTACTTCATCTATGGGGTCATTTTGATCTATCACTGTGGTGTTCACGTCAGTCCCTGTGAAAAGCAAACAGAAAATGCAAAGCAGATCAACATGGTGATAAAACATAAGTAGGGCACCTAACTCACTTACCTCTAACCCCTTTACTCCTCAAACTGTCAGCCACAACTAAAGAAACGAAAGGGTCCACATAGAAAGAGTGATACTGAGAGAGAGAAAAAAAAAAAAAGGTTTCCAAATGACCCCATACACACCCCCACACACCTCCACACCCCCCCACACACACACACCCGAAACCGCCCCACCGCCCCCCACCACCACCCACCTGTCGGGGAGAGCCATGAATAGCAAATGATCACAACCATGACGTCCAACAGGTAATATTGCCCAAATTCGGCATAACAAATAATAGTGCATTAGAAATGCACACAAAAATAGAATATCTTCCTACCCTGTTCTTTGCCCAATCAACTTCTCCAAACTAAACACCAGTGCAACATCCTTGACACAGATAATCAAATATAACCAACAAAAACCAATGGTTTGAGTACAGAAAACTCAGCATAAGCTTTTGATACTGACAATATACAACCCAGCAACAATTGTACACCAGTCCTTCACTTAAAAAACAAAACACTTTGAGGGGAGCTCCACGTAGATATCAAACCTAGGCATAGATACCTATTTGTATCACATGCTGACCTCCGAGTACAGCTATTGTGTGGCACTCATTACGCAAGGTCAATGATTTTCAATGAAGCTGGTAGCCCTGCAACCAACCCAAACTGGAATTATTAGGGGTGTAGAGTTAACCACACCTCTTATGTTTCCTACAGAGATGTCTGTAGGAAAATGAGAGATATGCTGTAACTCCAGACAGGGCTGTTAACAGCATTACTGGCCTCATCTGGAATTATGGGCCTCTCATGTTGAATAGTAGTTGCAACCGGTCAAATCTCTGGGGGAAAACAGCAGAAAGAAGAAGGAAATAGCAGGCAAATATGATCTGGAATTATTAATATCCCTGGTCATTCCTAATAACTCAGGAAATGTTTATGGTTCAGCACGGAATTCCCGTTAAATCAGCACTGCATCCTGGAATTTAAAAGGGTCCAGGTATTGTGAACTCTGGGGATGCAGAATTAACAACCACAAATCAAAGTATCTCACAATGAAGTCATGTGAAGTATAGTAAAGCTTGCTCAGTAATATGAAGCTACATTAAAGTAATTAAAGACATATGGGTAAAGCCAAAACTACAGAATGATGGGCTTATGTAAGGGAGGTGTGAATATCAGAAAATAGGAAAGGAAGACAAAGTACATTACACCGACCTATATGAAGAATAAAGAACTGGATAAGGAATACTGCTATACAGCCATTATAGTGGTTCATCAAAAGTTTAATCATCAGTGACTTACCTATTACTTGTGTATCATCCTTTGCTTTGTACTCTGTGCTTTTAATGGCCAATTCCACTATATAGCCTGAAAGGAAAACCTTTTCTTTGTTGGGATCCTGTAAGGAGAGATAAGCACGGATGAATAAATTCTGTTGAAATTGAGAGTCAAAAATGTGTCTATACTACTGAATGCACATGTAATGCACAACTCATGTTCACTGGTAAGGATACGCTACTTGCACTGGACACCGGTTCTACAGTAGGCATCTACGTTTCAGATTTACAAAACTTGGGAACAAGTTGAGCGCCTGGAAACAAACAAATGTTCAAGTGCTTTTCCATTTCTTTAGACTTCAGCAGGCAGGCGTCTGACCCTTTGGTAAATCTACTGAGATAGAGGACTCCCATCATACCCTTAATAAATTCGGAACCTCAGTTAAATGTTATCTTTTATTCTGTTTATCAAGCACAAATAACATAAGGTACAACATAAATATAAATGTGTAATCTACTTATGAGCAAGCCTCAGCCATCCTTTCTTCCCAGAGGGGGCAAGTCCATGTCCTTTAAAGGCCACAATGTGCAAGCCCCACCCAACCTTCAACAGCTCTACAGTAAATTATTAAATTAAGAATGATCTTGTCTATCTCCCATCCCATTTGGAAACGACATGGCTACCACAACCTGCAAGAAAATATAGTCACTTCCCCTTGAGTGCACTAGCAGTTCCACCAGATGGCCCATAAATGCCTCAACATCATTGGAGTGAAATTACTTCGATTGCCATGAGTGTCCTTTTCCAGATGTTAAAATATTTCCAACACACCGCTTCTTGTAACACCTTCTCCAGATTTTTAGCAGGGATCAAAATGACAATCATTGGTGCCTTTTCCTCCAACTCTCAAAGGCAATCTGTATCATCCCGCGAAACAGAGATTGATACTCTTCTTCCTGAAAAACAATCAAATACCTCCACATTTTCTCCATCACTGAAATAAACATTAGATGAAGGGAATCCCAAAATCCAGAGATAGTGCCGCTCCTCAATTTAGCTGACATTTTATAACTCAAACCCAGCTTCAAAATGCTTCTTGTTGCCCATTCCATAAATTTCTTTAAGCCTTGGAGCGCTGACTTGGTCTCACTTTTGGTGATTACTAGTAGCTGTATTTTGATGGCTGAGCTTTCCAATTCCTGCTCTATCCCCAAGACTTAGTTTCACAGCTCTCCAATCTTCTATTCTATTTCTCTTACAGCTGCCTCAGTAATGTTGGTTTTCCGATCAAAGCCAGCTTGAAGGGCAATAATGAAACAGAGCAGCATTTCTTCATTCATAGTCAACATAGGAAGTCTACATTCTCTCCTGTCACTTTTAGTGTACGGTGAGACACAGCTTAAAAAAACAATTTTTTATTTTTTCAGCCATTGCAACCAAATTCACCTCAACTAAGCAAGACACCGTGAACAATGTAAGCGATGGAGACCCACTCACAGCAAATAGGTAGGGGGAGCAGGTTATCACCTTGCAGCTCTTCCCTCAGGCCTACAAGAAACTTACAGCCAGGGTTAAGTGTAGATGGGAAGGGACCGGGCCCCTATCATAGCCTGGTGATCCCTGTAGTGATTACTGCTTCCTGCATACTCTTCTGCCTGCACACACCACCAATGAGGCACCAGATTTCTGCCACCGATTCTGGTCCAGCTGCAGGCCTCATAGCAAGTAATGCCCTTCGGCACTACCTCTCAGGGTGATTCAAACACTAGCTTTTGGTATTCAAATTATAAAGTTCCAAACAATAATCATTAGGCACATGCAAACTCTGGAAATTTTGCATTACGCTTGCTGTGCGAAATTCATGAAATTACGCCACAACACCACATACGTCACAGTTCACATCAAAATTGTAGTGCAGGAATCACATGAACAAACAGTATGTGAGCAGCTACTGTTCTGGGCCATTGTGTTTTTTGCACCATTTTTTTTAACCGCAAAATGCGTTTGCGCATCAAAAGTAGATGCAAAGCTGCATTTCGTGCTACAGTATATCGCCAAGTGACACTTATTTTTTACATAATTACTTATTTACCGGATATTTTGTGTAATTATACGCCAAAGCAAATCATGTGAATTTCGTACACTGTTAATAATCATCTGTTCAGCATCCCCTGATCATAAATAAATAAAAAATACAATCACATTATTATACTATATGCTGCACAGAATACAGGTCATCATTCTTCCATACCAAATTACAAAACAATATTAATATAATGGATACTAAAACAAATTCTCCATAATAATTTATGCATGTCACATACCCAAGAAATAAGCAGAAGGAGAGAGTTTGGACATTTTCATTAAAGGAAAGAATGAAGAAATCGGGAAAAATCTTGGGACTACTGTAATCTAAACACACGTTCTTTTTTGCATTTGTCACCCCGAGTGGGACAGGTATGCATAGACGTGGGTCCTGAACTTACCATGCCACTGGCGTCAAGCTAGCCTGGCTAATGAGGGGTGATACCCCGAATACAGTCCCAGGAAGCTTGCCTCCGGTCAATGGAGGACCTGGCCTGGCATTTCGGGCTGAACTACTCCCATGGAGAGTAGGGTCAAGACTGATTTGCATATATCTTGGTCCAAACTGGAATGGCGTGATGAGCAACAAAACAATGGATGTAAGCCCAGATCTCTGTACTGGGGTTGAATGTTTGACATTGTTAAGCATTCCGTCCATCTACTGTTCGTTTTGCAGTAATCTAGAGATGGCATTAAAAGTCAGTAGAAATCTCTTCGAAGAAATATACCAATTATAGTTCCATATTAACAGTTTCATTTATATTCATATGCTGGGGTCAGTAGTCTTCGGAAGTAGTGAGGCTCAATGGGTGTTTAGTAAAACGTGCAACAAGATGCTACACAGAAGAAAAATGGGGTAAAATATCCACTGTTACATCATACAAAGAGGTGGAAGTGTGTATAATATTACGGGTGAATGTTACTCTCTACAACAATAAATATGCATAGTCACAAATTTATGTGGGATCGACTGCAACCATGTTTTCGCGATGAGTGATTTACACGATTCTGATCAAATCGGAGGTTACTTACTGCTATAAAATGTCGCAGCACATAGCCGATTTCACCACCACGAGCTTTTGCAGCAAGCAATTGATGTGCATTGGAAAACTCCCGAGCACCAATGTCAGCATATAGGATCACCACAGGGACATCAGGATTGAAGACTGGATATTTATGATCCCCTTTGAACAAAAACGGCTTGGGCCTAAAAGAGAAAAGACAGTTTTGAGAACAAGCCAACAGAATGTTTTCATTTTGATGACAAAAAAACAACACTAATCGAATTCAAGCAATTTGGCTTCGGTTTTAATCTTACTTCAAGGATGCAACAATAAAGAATTTTTTCCTTCGATTAAATCTGTAGACTAAATGCGGGATTGCTCACTGTACAACTTAAGACAAACTATAGATTTCAGTCCACTTTTATCACTAGGTACAGCACATTACTGATGACTTCTATAATGAATTATTCATACATTTTTAAAATGATACAATTTTAAATCACAGCTTTATTGTGATTGTTCCATATGACTGAAACAGACTTCTACTATATTTTTTTGAAAGGATACTCATTAAATTAAATGGCAGCAAACTAACTTTTTTTTGTATTTCTGCGAATTATGCATCGAGTGTGGTCACCTTGCACTGATTTTTAAAGTAAAAAGTTGAACACCTGGTTTAAATAAAATCATATGATATCTAAAAAGAAATGGAAATAACAGAGCAAATTTCAGTATGTTATAGATGAACCTTGCAACCCAAACGCTACATTTCTAAGAATCTTTAAGAAGGGGTTCTTATGTGATACTGAAAAAGAATTGGGTAATACGGAGTCTCCTTAGTGAAGGCTTTAAATGTGCATTATGAAAGACAACACTTTAAAACTAGTTGACAGTCTACTCCTAAGACATGGACCTTTATGTTGTGGGCATATTTGCCAATAATCTTTAAGTAGAGATCTCAAGTTTAACTTTCCCTCTATTCCTGATCCCATGACAAAGAATAGACACGTCTCACCTTTTAAGTGCAGTTTGTATTAGGGACTCCAAAACATCAAAATTGCAAGTTGACTCTCCATGTACCACAAAGAAGAAGGTGCAGCCATTCGGGGGAGGTTCATCAGCAGCCATCTGTTAAAAATGTTAATCATTTGAGACTCATTCTTTTTTGGTCAACTTTGGTCGAATAAAGTTTTTTACTAACTGATTATTCTAAAAGCTGACATACAATGCAACATTTCCACAGAATCTTCATCGTCCATAACCAGTGAGCTGTAAGGTGCCCACATCTAGATTAAGTAAAATACATAAGTATATTCCAACATTTGTTTAGATTTGATTAGCACTTAAATATGAAAAACTGTTTTTGTTAACCTTAACATGTAATGAACAACTCCAGACTTAGTCTGAACAAGTTAAATCGGTCTTAAAAGGAAAACCAATGTACCTCTGAGGAGCATTATAAAGAGGACAACTCATGCACCAGAGACAAACCAAGTTATTAATTTTTAGACTGCTTTTGTTGTCCAGTGCACATAAGATTTTAATCAGGAATTTAAAGATTTAATGACAAAACCAGACAGTAACAAAAGGTATTTTCCCAATGCTGGTACGTTAGCATCACTACAGGAAAACTACTGCATTATAATTTCAAGTTCAGAGAGCCAAAGACCAGGAAATGATAAATAGCATCCCAACGCCTTAGTTCACCTATTCCTACTTACAATGCTGTGCATTACGTCATGCCGCCAGGCCTGAGCAAACTTGATCTCCCCATCAGAGAGCACTGGGGCTCTAAAGTTTTCCATTATAAAAGGTAGGAAATGGAGCACCACAAGACTTGCCAGGGTGCAGAGAATCAGGGAATACTCAAGGTAAGTAGGAAACCATTTAATATTTTGGTCCAAGTAATAAGCTGCGCAATTAAATTATTTTTCCTTCGGTCAAGAAAAGCTTCTGACGTGATAGATAACAGAAGCACTTACTTCGAAAAATAAACTGTTGTAAAAAAAAAAATTCTTGCCTATTTCAAGATATTTTATGGCTTTCGTTTTGTTAAGTATTATTAAAAATAGAGAAAAAAATGAAGAGGTTAAGAAATCCTTCATAGACTTCTCCAAGCCCATTTCCATGGATGAATGTGAGATTTTCCTGTAAGGCAGACTGGTTTATGTCATTTTACAATACCATCATGCACAATTTGTGGCAGTCGGTTAATTTGGCAGGCAAAAAATCATAGTGGTGGTTGCCACTTCATAGTTTAGGCTGAGCCACCCTTCATATTAAAAAGGCTTTTTTTTATTTTGTATTTGTTATAACTTTGGACTTTGCGCTACATTTGCTAATTTTTGTGTGCAATTCTGTGGAGGAAGGAAATAAGGGGGTGGGGTTTCAAAAAGTGTGTTTTCCCAGGTTAGCTCCTATAGGAAATGTTGCTCACATCAATAACAAAAGCAGCAAAACAGATGTAGTTCAAACTTGGTGTGACAGAGTAATTTTACTCAGAAAGTTTAATTTTCATGGTTTGGTGTAAATCCATTTAGCATTTTATGAGATATTTGTGTTATAAAAGGTTTCTGAGTGGGATTAACATTTCTGTACATCTTGGACATTTTAGTCTGAACGTTCCACAAAACGGGTTCTTGACCTCAACTTCATAAAACA
This sequence comes from Triturus cristatus, assembly GCF_964204655.1. Classification (NCBI taxonomy): domain Eukaryota; kingdom Metazoa; phylum Chordata; class Amphibia; order Caudata; family Salamandridae; genus Triturus; species Triturus cristatus. The sequence goes on along the minus strand of NC_140594.1, from coordinate 848,528,558 downwards.
AGGACCTCTCATTGAAAAGGGAAGCTTTTAGATTACGTCATCCTTTTCAGGTAAGCGGCCCCAAAGCGGACATGGAAAATTCAAAGAAACAGAGTGGCTGGCCGCATTCTGTAAAATATGCTCCTGCCATCATTTTAGAATACAACGCTCTGTTCCTGCATCCTCAAAAGAAAGAAAAAGACACAATGGGGTTAAAAGCCCATCAAAGAAGGTATAGGCCAGGTCCTGCTGCAACACCTTCTGTACACAGCCATGTGCAGTGAGAGTAAAGGGGCTGTCCATAGGCCAGGCGGTGCTACAACACACCTGCTTTACACAAGGTCTAAGGCCACGCACATTGGTGAATGTGCATGTTTACAATCATTGCTTTCAGCAACTGAATCGACTGACTGAAATAACACTAGTGAGACCTAGTTAAACATTTATCTGTACATAAGAATGAGTACACGGCTGGTGAATAAAGTGCATCATTAAAGAAGAGACCAACAAAAAATACCAAAATGAAAGAAAAAAAATGATGTTATTAAATATAATGCTACGCGGCCCCAGGTTAAAATTTACACACTCCCTAAAATTACTGTAACTTCATCTCCCTACAGAGTCTTGTAAGCTCGTTGGCCACACTACATTAACTATAATTCCGCCCTCCACCATGCACACGTTTCATAAATTAGCACATTTTAGATGACATTTGTGTTTTTATGAATGGTATGATTAAACATGCTAAACGTGATGCAATATGATAGGGTATAAGAAGTGCATGGGAGGAAGGAGGAGCCTAGCGCTTGACCAAGATGGCCGCGTGAGCTTAGAGCTCCCGAGACCCTCGCGCCCTCCGTCGACTATCCTGACTCAAATCCTGATGGTATGCATGGCACCGTGTTGCTGAGTTGTCAGGGAGGCGATTGATGCTACCCGCGACCGGATCGCCCACCGGGAACCGGACTTATGACTGGCGAAAGATTGCGGCCTAACTCCCGGAGATGCCAGGGGCTAGAGTTGGCAGGATGCCCGACTCCTAGTTGATCAACAACGGCCTGGTGAGGTGTGAACTACCGGACGGAGGCCCTCGCACTTTCACTTTCGGTTTCGTTCCCTTTGTCTGCCCGGACACTGTAGTACTCTGGGTGGTTCTATAACCCCAGGGACGCTCGGTGGGCGATTTTGGAAGAACAAGGCGGACCTGCTCACTCCTTAGACCTCTCTCTGAGAGGGGACGGTCCTCACTGCATTGGACTGCTTGGAGTCCATTATGTCGGGCAAGGCAGAAGGAGATAGGCTGAAGACTAAGTCCACCAGGCGGGGAACGTACTCCCCAAGTCAATAGTATGGACCGCTACGCCCTCCCGAAGACATCGCCGAGTGGATCGAGCCAGGCGCCGGATGCCCAAAAGGAGGACTCGCCTGGGACCCCGGAGCTCTCCCTGCAGGATGTCATGGGCGCGCTTGATGGGATGCAGACCTCGATGGGAAGGCAATTCGAGGCCCTGGCGCATAAGGTGGATGCCATCCTGGTGGATGTCAACTTGATCCGCTCGGACCTGGGCAAGACAAACGAGCGCGTCAAGGACCTGGACCAAAAGACCACGGGCCTCACTGGTGAGGTCGCGGACCTGCAGAACGAGGTCAGGAAACTGAGAGCCGAGAGTGACCTCGCCGCCCGCCGGCTGGAGGACTTCGAGAGCCGGTCCAGGCGCAACAACGTGCGCGTAATCGGGGTACCGGAGTCCTCGGATGAGGCTTCGGCGGACCTGCTTGTGGAAGATCTGGTCCTCAACCATTTGAAGCCTAAGGGCCTTGGGAAGTTTTTCGCGGTGGAAAGGGCCCATAGGGTGCCGGGCGGACGGCCCAAGGCGGGTGCCCCGCCGCGGCCGATTGTCGCCCGGCTCTTTCATTTCCGAGATCGGGACGCTATCCTGCAAGCTTCGAGAGTGACGGGCCCAGTCCCCTTCCAGAATGCGTCGGTGAATTTTTACCCGGACTTTACCCAGCAGGTACAGAGACAGAGACAGAGTTTCCTGGGGGTGAAGCGAAGGCTTCGGGAGCGGGACCTAAAGTATGCCATGCTTTTCCCCGCCAGACTACGGGTGGTGCACGAAGATCGGACATTCTTTTTTGACTCTCCTGTTATGGCTGATGAATGGCTGGACGCTTTGCCCCGGCGACGGACCGGGGACGACACAGCTGAGCATGGAGACAGTGGCCGGGATGGACAGGGCTGATAACTCAAAGCCGGCCTGACTTGATTTGACCATATTTGTAGAATTGGATAGAGTGCAGTAACTGTGGAGGGTTGCGGGAGGGCGAGGGGTGCTCTTTTCCTCCCTTGGGGTACTTTTTGTAGATTTTTGTTTTTGTGGGGCGACAGGCACACTGCAAGTTGGGGGGGCTTTTTAAGCTGCAGCAGGGGTGCAGGGTGGGGGGAGTTATGGGGAGTTTGAGTTTGTTGTTGGGGGGTTTATTTCTGCAAGGCATGAGGATTATCCTCAGGATTGTTCCATGGTGGCGCCTCGGGTGTGGGGTGGGCCTCTTTCCGTTTGAGGATGGGGGGTAGAGGCCTAAGTGTTATAAGCTGGAATGTTAATGGTTTGGGGGATCGCATTAAGAGGGGGATTGTTTTGCAATTTCTGAAACGCTCACTGCCAGACGTTGTACTGCTGCAGGAGACGCACCTCATAGGCAATACGTGCTATGCCCTGAATAGGAAGGGGTTTAAATTCATTGCACACTCGGGATTCTCTTCTGGGTCCAGGGGGTGGGCATCCTCGTTAGAGCATCGCTGCCTTTTGAGGTGGACTCCACCATTGTTGACGATAGGGGGAGGTTTGTGGCGGTGGCGGGGCGGTGGGAAGGAAGGACTTTGGTTTTGGTTTCGGTTTATGTCCCGCCGGCCCTGCAGGCCGCCACATTTGCTGAATTGGGCAGGGCTTTGCTGACTCTCCCGGGGGGCATGCTGGTAGTGGGAGGGGATTTCAACGCTGTGGGTTCCGGACTGCTGGATAGATACCCGCCCAGGGACACAGGGGGGGCTCAGAGATGGCTCCCAGACCTCCTAGACACGTTTGGCCTGATAGACTGCTGGAGGCTCCGGCACCCCACACAGAGTCAATACACGTTTCACTCCGGGGCGCATGGTAGCCTCTCCAGGATTGACTACCTGCTCACTTTGGCCGCACATGCCTCGTTGATATCCGAGGCGAGGCACATGGCACGTGGTATCTCTGATCACTCGCCAGTGTGGATCCGGCTGGATCTCGGTCGAGAGGGAGGAGGGAGGGTGGCCCCCATTAACCCTTGGTATTTCCGAGACCCCAAGATGCGCAGCGCCCTGGTAAAGAAGGTAGATAATTACTTTAAGGACAATCTGGGATCCGTGGACTCGGCGATTTCGCTGTGGGAAGCTTTTAAGACCGTGCTTCGGGGGGAGGCCCTCTCCCTGGTGGTGACTGCCAAGAATCGGAGGGATTGCGAAGTGCGTCGAGTAGAGGAGGAGATTGCGGCCCTTGAAGGAGATATGGAGGAGGGGGTCACAGAGTCCTCGTTGCATGAGCTTTGCTTGAAGCAGGCGGAGTATAGGGACCTGGTGACGGACGCCGCCAAGACCCTCAGCAGGGAACAACAGGGCCGTCTGTATGACGTTGGAGATAAGGCGGGGAAGCTCCTGGCGTGGCTGGACAGGAGGGAACGGGTCAAAAGAGTGGTGCCAGAGTTGATTGGAGAGGGGGGAGAGGTGATTGTGGAACCTGAAGGGATTGTGGAGTGTTTCGCGGAGTATTTTCATAGGGTTTATTCCTCTGTGTCGGACAGGCCGCCCGAGGACTCGTCTGATCTCCTCCGTGATATCGAGTTGCCCTGCCTCTCTGACATAGATAGGGACGATTTGGATGGCGACATCACGGTTGACGAGGTGGCGGGGGCGATTCGCGCATTGAATTCGGGTAAGGCCTCTGGACCGAACGGACTGCCGATCGACCTGTACAAACTGTTCCCGGATAGGGTCGCCCCTCACCAGCGCGCCATGTTCTTGGAGGCGCGGGGAGACGGGATCCTTCCGTTGGATCAGCGGCTGGCGTCGATTGTGGTCATACATAAAGAGGGTAAGCCCCGAGATAGATGCGCCTCCTATCGGCCCATTTCACTCCTCAACGCTGAGCCGAAAATTCTGGCCAAACTCCTGGCAACCCGTCTGATTAGAGTACTTGGCGATCTGGTCCACCCGGATCAATCTGGCTTTATCCCGCACCGAAACACAGCATTGAACCTTAGGCGTCTTCATGGCGTCATCGCCAGGGCGGGCACGCTGCGTGAACCGGCTGTTGTGGCATCTCTCGATGCCACGATGGCCTTTGACACGGTGGAGTGGGCATATTTATGGGCCGTGCTGGCCAAGTTTGGTTTTGGTCGCGGGTTTGTGAGCTGGGTCCGTTTGCTGTACGAGGGGCCACTAGCGAATGTTGTGGTGAATGGTCGGGCATCTGCTCCGTTTCAGCTTGGAAGGGGTACGCGGCAGGGCTGCCCCCTGTCGCCTCTGTTGTTCGCCCTCGCCCTTGAACCGTTGGCTGCGTGGATACGTTGGCACCCGGATATACGGGGCCTTCGGTGGTCGCCTGATCACGAGGACCGTATTTCACTGTATGCCGATGATATCCTGCTGTATCTCGCCTCACCTAAGAAGTCCCTTATAGTGGTCTGTGACGTCCTCGCCTCGTTCGGTAGGAATTCAGGGCTTGTGATTAATTGGGGCAAATCGTACTTGTACGTTCTTAGTGGCGAGGTCCCACCGATCCCTAGAACATGTTCGATACAGGTTGCCCAGCAAGGTTTTGTGTATTTGGGGATTTTTATATCCATGGATCCTGCTGTGCGCTATGAGAGGAACCTGCTCCCCCCCTTGGCACGCTTGAGACGGGATGTTGAGGGTTGGCGGAGGCTGCCGCTCTCCCTTGTTGGGCGTGCGGCCATGTTCAAAATGATGTCTCTTCCCCGCTTCCTCTACGCCCTCCAGAACACCTTGGACTGGGTACCGGCTAAATACTTTCGGGAGGTCGAAGGCCTCCAAAGGACGTTGCTATGGGATGGGCGGCCGCGAATAGCTATTTCAAAGTTGACGCTCCCATGGTACGATGGGGGCATTGCGCTCCCAGACATCCGACGGTACTACTGGGCCACGCAGTTGAGCGTGATCAACCATGGGTTCTACGGCCCGGCCCTCAGCCCTGGGTATGCCATGGATAGGTGGCTGCTGCGCGGCGGCAACTACTACAGGGCGTTGTATTCGCGGTCCCTAGACTCGTCCCTCACGGGGCCCACAGGTGTGGCGGTGCGCGTATGGAAGATGGCGACCGACTCGCTGGGCTGGAAGGACAGGCTAACCCTCGCTACCCCATTGTTTGAATCGGAACGGTTGGGACGACTCTGGCATACGAAGGGCTTTGATAAGTGGGATCTGATAGGGATATCCAAGGTGGGGGATGTGCTGCATAAGGGGAGGGTGAAGTCTTTCGAGGAGTTGCAGACTGAGTTTGAGCTAGGGCCTTCAGAATACTTTAGGTATATCCAGCTGCGTCACGCCCTCCGATCAGTCCTAGTGGAGGGTGAGAAGGTGCCGGAGTCTTCTCCCCTTGAGGACCGAGTCCTTGATGGTCATATGCCCGAGAGCACGATTTCGCTTATATATAAGAAGTTGATAAACGTCCGGGCGGACTTGCTATTGGGCCTGAGAGAACAGTGGACCAGGGATGGCCTCGAGTTGGATAATGAGGACTGGCAGTCAGCGGTTTCTTCGCCTAAGGAGGTTGCGATTCCGTCGCGTCTGAGGCTGGTGCAGCTCAAAATACTGCACCGGGTGTATGTTACGGGGCCACGGCTGGTCCACATGGGATTCTCGGAGGATGGCCTGTGCAGAAGGGGATGTGGTATGGTGGGTACTTTCCTGCACATCATTTGGGAATGTGGGGTCGTTGTGGAGTTCTGGAGGAGAGTCCATGCAGTTATGGGGGAGGTGACGGGCATTGTGGTACAGCCGGAGGCGCGGTGTTGCCTCCTGAACGTTTGGGGGCCCACTGATCTCGATGAGGCACAGACCCAATGGGTGACTCTGGGTAACATGGTGGCTAAGAGGGATATCGCGCGATTATGGGGCTCCTCGGGTCCCCCTACACTGACCGCGTGGAAGGAGAACATGGATTGGAGCATGTTTAGGGAGAAGACGGTCTACTGCTCTAGAGGTCGCCCCCGGAAGTGGCACGCCATCTGGGGGCGGTGGAACCAATATAGGGGGGGAATATGTCTTGCCCCGGATCTGGAACCGCCCGAGGAACAGCTTTCCCCCTGACCTACCATCCAGCACAGTTTTGGTTTGGGTGCCCGTTCTGAGCCTCTGCTGTTCCCCTTCTTCCTCCGCACACAGTCTTATAATTAGTAGATGAGTGGGGTCCTGCCTCCCCTGGGGGCTTTCGCCATGGGATTTCAATGTTCTGCCTTGCTGGGGGTTGTTGTGTGTTTTTTCTGTGTTTATTTAAAATTGGACCTTTGCATTACTCTTCGTACTGTATCCGGGACGCATTACTGTATCTAATTTGCAATGCTGCCGAACCTTCGGGCTGTCGGCTGAATAGCTGTGTCCTGAATTTCGAAATAAAGGTTTTCAAAAAAAAAAAAAAAAAAAAAGAAGTGCATGGGAAAGGCACTTGCTATAGTTAATGTAGTGTGGCTAGCGAGCCTTCAATATTCTTCTGTAAAGAGGTGTGCGAGATTAATTTTAGGGAGGGGCATAAATTATAACTAAAATATAACTAGAACTTTTTAATCTTTACGGTTTTTGTAGTTTAAGTTGATTTTCTATAGAAAGAATTAAATAGGTTTTCCTAACTATAATTAATCTTTGGTTTCTTCATTGAAAAAGGAAAATGCTACTTACCCTGCAAGCATCTGTTCATGGCATGCAGTGCTGTAGATTCACATGCTGTGCATACTCCTGCCATCTAGGGCAGGGACGGACGTGTGCAACTTGTTTCTGTTCAAAGTCTTTGAGTCATGAGGTGTGGTGACTTCACCTATTGTAGGCAATGCATATGGGCATCGGCTCCATAGTTAAATTGTTTTTCCGCCTCGAGGGCAAAGATGTAGATGGAGCATAGAGATACAGCGCTTCTCCTGAGGCTTGAGCCGGGAGTTTTAAACCTGGTTTTTAAAACATTTGCTGCTATTGTTACAGTGCATGTTTTTATTACCTTGCTGCTACTGTGCCACTTGCTCGAACGGGCCCCTGCCGGACAGACTTCTCTGTCAAAACCCGTGTAGCAGTGTTCTCATTGTTGGTTTAAGCCTTGGTGCACGCCGTGGGAGGGCGAGGCATATCTTCAGAGCCAGCGGTTCCCGCGAGACAGGGCAGGACCGCCATTTTCAGGTTATCAGGCTACTCTCTGCACTTGAAACTCTACTTAATGTGCATGCAGATGCGCCGCTGGCGTGCCGAAGGCGCGCCTAAGGCAAGCCTGTCTGCGCACCAACCCGCGCACAGCGCCAGCTACGCTGCCAGTTTCCCGCAGGTACGCAGACCAATCTTAAGATACTCCAGAGATCAACTGCTGTATCTGAATGGGGGTAGAGACAAACCAAACTATAAGAGTATTCCTTTGCAACCTAAAGGCTCCTCCATTTTAGACACATGCCCCAACTGCCATATAACACTCCCCAGGAGCCTTTATCCGAGAATTAACCCCAGTAGACCTAGTGAGATCTCACCTGGGAAGGAAAACTCTAAACCCAAGGACGGTGTGACAAAATGTCTACTGGTGAATGCTAGATCCTTAGTAAAACATAGCTTTGAGTGCGTCAGACTACTGGAAGAGCAAGGTATTAAATTGGCATTCATTACGGAAACCTGGATGGATGAGGACTCTGGGCTAGACCTAGCGACGGCCACTCCACCTGGCTTCCTATGCTCCACCTTAAAAACAGACCTATGGGGAGAGGAGGGCGGCTAGCAATAATCTATCATAACACTCTAAAAATAGTGTCTCAGCCCATAAACAGCAGTCTATGAAGCACTAGCATTCAACGTTTGCTTATCACCCCACCACTCCCTAAAGGGTATCCTCATGTACAGACCACCAGGGTCCAGAAAACCCTTCTTAGCTTCGCTTGGGACCTGTGAGGGAGTCCCCGGGGGTGCACCCGCTAATAATGAAAGAATCTCGCAATGTCCGTCATTGAGCCCTTACCTTACGAAAGAGAAGAACATACCCGGCACGACATCTCTAATGGACGCCTATTCCCTCCTCCCACAGAACGTCGGAACTAACCCAGAAGTGATCGGGCATCAGGAAGTTGTATGGACCAATCAGGAACGTCGGTAGAAGATTGGGACCATCAGAAAAAGGGAAGAGACAACGATAGGAGCGCCAGCGGAGGAGGAGGAGACCCCGGAACCAGAGGATCGAGAGACTGATGCTGTCCAGGAGCAAAGCCGGAGCAGAGGAAACAGAAGAGGACGCCCCGAGACGTGGACCGAAGAGAAAAAGGCGGTAGGGGGTGGACAGGCTTAAAAACACTCTGTTGGCTCCCCGGCCCCAATATTGCGCCTAGCCTGTAAAACAACCACACATTCCTATTTTTTTTTATTATTATCACGTGGCATGGTGACGGTATTCCCATCCAAAGTAGACCCCGATACTGATCCCTACCTTTTTTTTTTTTTTTTTTTTTTAAGTCTATTCCGGGATCCCAGTGGAACTCTAGAAACCCGTAATAGGTTTCTCGGCCGTCAAACAAAGGAAACACCTTCATCAAGTTCATCCAAGACCTGGGAAGACTGCCTACTCCCTGCCATCTAGCATTCTGAACCCTTTCAACTATGTGCCATTTACTTGAACTGATTTGTCTTGTGTTTTCAGACTGACATATACTTACAATAAACACTACTATTGAACACATACGGCCTCCTCACTTCTGCTTCCGACCATCCCTCTCTCCGACAGGACCCTACTTGAAGAAGGGCTCTTTTCCAACTCCTATACCATTCTGGGAGATTTTAATTTCCACCTGGAAACCCTTATGGATCCAGATACAAAAAACACTCCTAGATCTGATGAGCAGCGCTGATCTGAACCAATTGATAAGCGCGCCCACCCATAAGGCAGGCTATACGCTGGATGGGGTCTTCTCCAACCATCCACATCTAACCTACACAGGTACAATACCATTGGTATGGACGGATCACGCAGGAATCTTATTTTAATTAACTACCCCAGCTCACAGTCACAAAACAGGGGGGCGGCCTAAATCAGATAAAAACAAGGGCCTGGAAAAAAGTGTTGGGACCCGAATTACAAGAATCGCTTACTACCACCTTGTGGCCACAGTCAACAACTGTGGAAGACGCTGCCAGATCATACACTGAATGGGTTGACACAGCCTGCAAAAAAACTGGCGCCGGAAAAACTTGTTTACCCTAAACACACTACACCAACCTCTCCATGGTTTTTGGAAGAGCTCAGAAATCAGAAACTAACCTGTAAACGACTAGAACACAAATGGCGAAAATAATATAATATAGCAGATAAGGATGTTTAAAAACAAGGTCTCTCCGTTTATAAACAAGCAGTGTTCAATGCAAAAAGCTCTTCTTTATAAACCATATCAACTTAGTAAAAAATTCCACCAAGCAACTGTACAAAACCATAGCCAGGCGAGCGTCCCCAAGTCCACCTAAGGTCGAATCAAGTCTTGAAATGAGCAAGGAAATTGCTAAGTTCTTTCAAAAAAGGTAGAAGCTATCTTGTCAGCCTTTAACCAACTCCTGCAGGCCCAAAGCAAGTCTTAGGAGCCTGCCCGTCACTCGAAAAATTCACCCCACTCAGTATCGAGGACACTAAGCTGCTTATGGCCTCAGTTAAGTCCGGAACCCCCTATGACCCCTGTCCAGTGACAGTGGCCAAACTAGCCCTGGAACCAATTGCCACAACCCTGAAATCAGTATTCAATGCTATGTTTGAAACAGAAGACTTCCCTAGTTGCTGGAAGCGGGCCTCCATACTCCCACTGTTGAAAAAAACAGTTTGGACCCAAAAGATCCAAACAACTACAGACCTATCTCCCGCCTCCCACTACCAGCTAAAATAGTGGAAAAGGAAATGAATGCACAGTTGAGTTAATATCTATATGAGAACAGGTTACTGGATTACACGCAATATGGCTTCAGAGCAGGGCATAGCACGGAGACCGCCCTGATAATCAACTGAAGAAATCAGGAAAGCCCTAGACCAAGGTTGTAAGGCAGCCCTCATCAGGCTGGATTTGTCCGCAGACTTTGATACGGTCCATCACGATCTTTTGATGTACTGTTTGTCTAACAAAAGAGTCAAAGGTAGGGCATGGAGGCTTCTAAAAGCGTTTCTAACTGACAGGAAACAAACAGTCTCCTTAGGGAATTTCGAATCTAAACCTTTCTCGCTATCGTGTGGGGTTCCACAAGGTTCGTCCCTTAGCCCGACCCTTTTTAATGTGTACGTGGCATCACTGGCTCCCTTGATAAGATCTTATGGTTTTAGCCTTACGTCCTATGCAGACGACACGCAATTGTTGGGTCTCCCTTACCAGGTCTTGAAGCAGGCATTGGCAAGAACTTCAATGACTGTATGGGAGCGATTAATTCGTGGATGTCTCAAAACAGCCTGAAACTTAACTCGGTGAAAACAGAGGTGCTCATGTTTGGAAAAAAACGCCAACTTCTGGACCCCAGACTGGTGGCCAGCAGATCTGGGCATCCTTCCCCAAACCCACTGGGAAGGCAAAAAAATCTAGGTATCCTAGTGGACGACAAACTGAATTTTGAGCACCAGATAAAGGCGACCATCTCTGCTACCTTTCACTCCCTCAAACTGATAAAAAAAGGTCAAACCGTTCTTGCCAGAAGAAAGCCTAAGAACAGTCGTCTCATCCATTATTTTATCCTGACTGGACTACTGCAATGGGCTTTATTTAAACACCCTAGAGCGACATCTGAATAAACTACAGACCTTGCAAAATGCAGCAGCAAGGCTAGTGACAGTCACCCCCAAATTCATATCGGTAGCCACTACATTGGCTTCCCATCATGAAAAGGGTGAAATTCAAATCACTGTGCACGGTCTTTAAGGCACTTCATGGTCAGGGTTCCGGGTTTTTGACCCACCAATTTCGATGGTACACACCCAAAAGAACTCTTCGCTCATTAAGAGCCAAATTTGTGAGCATACCGCCCACGAAGAAAGCTTCGTGGGGAGGGAGAAGTTTTATCACAGGTGCGGCCAAGGCTTGGAACGCCCTCCCTTGGAGTCTGAGGAACTCTACAAACCTTCTAGCCTTCAGGAAGCAACTCAAGACTTGGCTTTTTAATGCTTTTTAATGAATAACTCCCTACAGCCACACTTTCCCCCCCGTGCCACCACGTTTCTCAGTAGAGTTGAGCTAGCGCCAAGCCACCACAGGGTAATCGTGCGCTCTATAAATAAATTAACATAACAAAAATAAATTAACATAACAGAAGACATGACCATGCAAAGTAAGGAACTAAGGATACGAATATCTGATGTAGGAGAGGAAGAACCTGTTGAAGCATTACCATATGGAAATGTTCTGACAGTATGTAGTGGTTTAATTCTCTGAGATCCAATACTCGTCCTATGGAACTGACCTCTTTGGAAATTAGAAAATAAAGAGAGTAAACCCCTGAACCTTGGTACTGAATTGGAACTGGTTCTATGGCTTTCTTTTGTAAAAGAGATTGCACCTCTTGTTTGAGTAATTGCAAATGGTCTGAAGACAATTTGTGAATGCGAGGTGGAATGTTTGGTGGACTGGAGGTGAGCTCCAGGCAATAACCATGTTGGGTAAGGTCTAGCACCCATTTGTCGGTTGTTATAGATTGACAAATGGGGAGAAACTGCTGAAGTCTTCCCCCCGATAGGTGTGTGTGGGCAAGTCAGTGTTTATTAGGGGAAGGGATGTTAAGTGGTGTGGCGCCTTTACCCCTGCCTTTGGAATTGTTTCCTTTATATCCTCCTCTGTAGAAACCTCTAGAGGAAAAGGATTGGTTGTTGCCTTTGTAAGAGGGTCCGATGTTGTTTTGGACCCTGCTCTGTAAAATGAGCGGCAAAGGGGACAGGAGGACTCCCATGGATTTCGCCTTTTTTTATTTTTTCGAATGATTGGTTGACTACAGGACCAAACAGGTGTTCCTTGTCAAAGGGGGCGTTCAAAATGAACTGATGAACCTTATGCTTAAACCCAGAGATCCTAAGCCATGCATGCCTTCTAAGGAGAATGCTGGTATTGATCTCCCTAGCTGCAGTGTCAGCTGCATCTAAAGCATATCTTATTGAGGAGCTAGAGATGAGTTTCCCCTCTTCAACAAACTGCTGAGCCTTTGTTTTATGTTAGTGTGGGAGATATTGAAGCAGTTGCTCAATCTCACCCCAGTGTGCCCGGTCGTACCTAGCTAGTAGTCCTGTGTGTTTGTGATGTGCCAGTGGTTAGCGGCTTGAACAGCTACTAATTTTCCAGAGGCATCTATACGTTTGGATTCTTTCGCTGGGGGAGGTGCATCCTCAGAGGTTTGGGGAGTTAGATCTTTTAAGACCATTAGACACTAACTGGGAGTCAAGAGGTAATTGTCCCTTAATAATCCAAGGATCTGATGGTGAGGGTTTCTATATTTTATCTACCCTTGGAGTTAAAATACGTGCTCTGACAGGGTCTTTAAAGATATCATCTGCATGTCACTTCATGCCTTTAAGCATAGGGAGTGTTTGACTTGACCTATGTGCGGACTCAAGGGTTTCAAATAGAAAGTCCTCTTCTAATTTTTCTTTATGTAATGGTACCCCATGATACAATGAGATGTTGATAAGCCATATTATCTTGTGTTGATCGTTTTGCAGGATAAAGGTCTGGCTCATTGTCTACTGGAGAGTCAATGGTGTATTCATTCCATGGGTCTGCAGGCAAATGAGTATCATCATCACTCTGATCCACATCTGGCTCTGAATGTGGAGAGATCCTGGAGGTGTTGTGTAATGAATCTTCAATTATTAATTGTGGAGGAGGTGGAGAAGGTTGTGGGGCAGGATAAACAGGGCTATAAGCCATGTCCTACTTCTTCACGGGAATCTTCTCAGAAGTGCCCTCTGCAGGAAGCTTGCGTTTTTCTGGATTTTTAGCCAAAATATGTCCAGTATCAGGAATAATATACATTTTATTTTGTTTGCGATCCAATTTGGCCTTAACATCTCAAATTAGTTCTGGAGGCTCGAGAACATGGTCCTTGGATTTTGGCATCCAAATCAACTTTTCTTTAGAATGTTTCGGCTCTGAAGCGCGTTTGTGTTTCGAGCAGAGTGTTTCGGCTCCAAACCAGATTTGTCCTTGGAGCCTGATGATTTTGAATGCAAAGGTAATTTCAGCTGACTCGTTCCCGAGCCGGAAGGCGGGCGTCAGAAACATTGTCTCGGTGCCTACCTTGGCCAGAAGGCAGAGGTGGTGCCTAGCTTTATAAGTTTTGGAAGAGGATTGAGGGGACAAGGGGTCTTCGGTACTCAAGGCACCCTGACCCAGAGGCACATCTTCAGACGCCAGATCGATCTCGAGCTCGCAATCGGACTCTGGAATGGAGAGGGCCTCTTCTGCGGCAGACGCTTTGATCTCTTCTTGGTCGGATTCTTGCCCAAAGATATCCAGCGTGTTGGATGCTTTGGCGCTGCATCTCTCGTCATTCAGCTGGACTATCTTGTTGAGTCTTCTTGGTCCGAAACGACTTACAAGCGTTGCAATGTTCCTCCTTGTGCTCTGGAGAGAGGCACAAGTTACAAACTCGACGTAGTTCGGTGCGACGGTACTTGGCGTGTCAGCCAGCACAGAATTGGAATGGAGTTGGTTCCATCGGCAGAAGGCTGGCCCGACGTGGCAAGACCAGACGCCCACCCACAAGAGTTTTCTATTGAAAATGGAGTTTGTTGAGGAATCAGATATGTGGAGAACAGGAAAACGCGTACGGAAAGAATACAGTCAGTGGTAGAGTGGATTGCACACCGAGGGGAACCCGAAGAATGTATTCTGGAGCGCAGCAATACACGCCTGAACCCGATGGTGGAAAGAAAAAAAACAAACTATGGAGTCGATGCCCATGCGCACTATCATCGAAAGGATGAGTCAACTTACCTTGTTACAAAAGTGGGTCTTCATAACTAGTGAAATATATTTGAAATGTTTGAACAGTTCACTTAGCTATTTTAGTGTTGTGTTCGACAAAAAGCCTGACATTTACAGCCTTTCATTTAACATGCTTTGCACAGTTCAATTGTCACACAGTGCACCTTACAAAATCCTCTAAGTTTAGACACAGAAAGAAAACTAAATGCAGGAAAGACAAACTGACTTGACCTCTGTCTCTGAAAGCCAGCTGATGTGACAAGATAAAAATTATTTTAAATCGTGTTATTGCCCTTTCACTTTGAGAGCAATAAAGATGCCTTTAAATCTAGTTATCTTGTCACATTTGCTCTGCTTTCAGAGAAAGGAGGTCAAAAGTGAGTTTGTTTTCCTACATTTACTTTTTGATCTGTGACTGAAGTTAGAGGATTTTCAACTTGCCAGAAAGGGAGAGTAGTCCCTAAAAATAGCTCGCCCCGAATAAATCTTGCTCAACAATGCAAGTGGGAAAGTAGATTTTTCGACCCCGGATTAGGATATCAAATGCTTCCTGTAGCCACTCATATGGGTTTTGAACTGAATTTATTGTGTCTAGATCAGTGTTGGATGTTATTTGTGTTTCGAAGTATTTAAAATGGAGTTTGTTCCATTGTCAATAGGTGGTTGCATGTACGGTGGTTTTAGGTGTGTTGTTATTTGGTGTTGGAAATCTTGCAAATGGTGGTCTGGCCATGTGACTGGTATCATCGTTTGAAAGGTAACTAGTTTGGGATTTGCAAAAACTGACATCAAGGATGTGTCCAACGATGTGGACGATCAGATGTAGATTCAGAATTATAGTGTGCACAGAGTCCAGTGGAACCCCAAAGGTAGGCAGAGGTAAAAGTAGATAGCACCTTACTCTCCATTTGTGGTAGTGTGGGCGAGCAGTAAGGCTTTATCAGAGGGAAGTGTTAAGCATTTGTTTTACACACTCAATCAACAAATGATGTCACACACTCAAAGACCGAACTCAGACCAATTTGATTTGTAAAAACGTATTATTTAGTTGTATTCATTTCCTAGAACCCAGCAAGCCTGGCACAGGTAAGTGTATATGATAACTTTCAAGGCAGATTGAACAATACAAGCAAGCTGAATGAAAATGACTGACAGGTTTGTAAATGCTTTCAGTACAGTGGAAATTACTGTTAGAATACTTTGAATTACTTTACAGATTACTTTTTGGATTACTTTTTCTACTCAGTGTGATATGCCTAGATATCACACTGGGAAATTTCTCAGAGGAAAGGTAAGTAAGCAGCTTTTAGTTATGTGAAGTTTTTCACAGTTTAAAAAAAAACAAAAAACAACTCCACACTTAAAACAAGTTTTAGGAAAAACAGTTGGTGTATTCCCAGGGTCAAGAATGCACTCTCAAAGCACCTTCAACGTCACTAGGGCAGCCGGGTGCAGAGTGCTGAGGCCCGATGTTATCCAATGGGGGATAGGGGGCCTTCGGTTGGTGGCTGCTCACGAGCAGGCCACAAGGTTGTGGGAGCAAAGCTCCTGGGGTTTAGTTCAGAGCAAGGGGGATCCGTTTTAACACCCAAAGTACACCCGCAGCAGCACAGGGGCAGCTGAGTGCAGGATGCTGGTTTGGTGTTGGGTGCTCTGTTGATTTCAATGGGGATTCTCCGGTTTTAACAATGGCTGCAGGCTCAGGGACGGAGATCTTATGGAGATGACCGCCAGCTGGAGAGGTAAGTTGGGACGCTGGGACACTGTTGGTTGGGCCACCCAAGGCCGTGGGACTTCGGGTGCAGGGGTGTCTTTAGGCATCGGGATTTTCTTACCAGCTGCGGTCAGGGGGATAATCCAGAAAGAGGCTGCAAGCTTCGCTGGGAGATTCGAGGCAAGCCAGAGATCACCAGATCTTAAGTCAGGCTCACCGGGGAGACCTCCTTGTGGTGTAGGGCCACTCGAACTCAGGCCGTTGGCGTCGGGTGGAGGGTGGTGCAGACTCGCGGATTTGGCAGGAGCCAGAGTCTGTGGGTGAGCAAGTCCGGTGCTCAGGAGACAAAGTCTTTCTTGTGGAAGGCAGGGCAGGTCCTCAGGGTTCTTGAGGCTGCTGGCTGCAGGACACACTGGGATTTCGCAGGTTTGAGTTGGGGACAGGCCGTTAGGGCTGGGACCAAGTCAGTGGGTGTCCTCCACCTCTTAGCTTTAGCACGGCTTCTTCGGTCACCCTTCTTTTTTGTCGGTTCTTGTCTGATGAGGCAAGGTTCAGGGGTGCCCCCAATTACTAGCTTTAGGGGCATTACAGGTAAGTAAAGTTTGGGACCAATGGGTCCCTTCCTTTGGGTGGGTACACCCCCGATTATGCCACCCTTCAGTGGAAGGGGGGCACATGCCTCACGCTGGTTGGCTGGGTTCCCCCATCTGCAAGATGGTGGGGACTAAGTTGTGCTTCACCTCGCCTCCCCTGAGGGGTGGTGTTGGTAAAGGTGGGCACACCTCCCTTCCTCACAGGCCTGGGGAAGCTCACAAAGGCGGCAAGCCATTGAACCATCCCATTCACGGACCCTGCCCATCCTGGGGGAGGAGGCTTGGCACATCGTCCCAGGATGCACATTGTTTCAGACCCCCGAGAGCAGCAGGCTCTTGACCCAGGAGTCCAGAAACAAGCCTGGTGGTGGCAGCTGGCGAGCAGCCACTCAGCCTGGACACTTGTGTTAGGTCGTTTTTCAGGAAGCATCTCCAAGACTCCAATTCCATACTGGCATCAGTGTGGGTTTAATGTGCTGAGAAGTTGGATACCAAACTTTTCAGTTTACAGTAAAGCCATTATGGTCCTGTGGAGTTCATAACGACAAACTGCCAGTACCATATACTCTTAATAGCAGTACTGTGCTTACAATGTCTAAGAATTGGCTTAGACACTGTAGGGGTACAGGGCTCATGCACCTGTACCCTCACCACTGGTATAGTGCATCCAGCTAGGGGGGGGGGGGGGGGGGGGGGGGGGTGAGCTATGCCAGGGCAGTGGGTTGTAGGCATGGCACAGAGATGTGTGCCAGGACGACTCTTCACTTTGTTCTGCACCAAAAACACAGGGGTATATATATATATATATATATATATATTTTGCCGCTAAGGGTGGCACAATAAGTGCTGCAGCCCTTAGAGGCCTTCCCTTGCCACCATGCCCAAGGGACTGACCTGTGGCCAAAGAGTGCCTATTGGGTTTTGTTTTCAATGCAGTTTAGGGTAAGCACATAGGCCCTGGATACCGGTTTAGAAGGATCCCAGGGCACACTCAGTCAAAGCACATCAGTAGTTTAGCAAAAAGTGGGGGCAACCATGTAAAAAGAGGGCACTTTCTTACAAAACTACATCTAGAAATGTGTCTGGGAATGTTGCATTGCTAGGTGGTATTCTGTAAAGGAGTAGGAAGTTACAGAAGGAAGATGGTGTAGGGCTGCATCTGGTGAAGAGGACCCCACACCCATGTAGGGAGAGGTCATCAGCTTTAGTGAGATTTATTGTTTGCTTGAATATAACAGCTAGTTTACCCTCCTCTTTTGCCGATAAGATTGTGTGCGATAGTTTGATAGCCTGGAGGAACACTGGAGCCAGGTCATCTCCCAACCATGATTCAGTTATAAAGAGTAAGTCAGGTTGTGTGTCAGTGAGTAGGTCGTATATGAGTTTTTAGAGAGTGACTGAGCATTTAATTTGTAGGCAGTTTAAGAGATTGTTTTGGTGATGGTACGACTTTCGTAGAAGAGTGAGCATTATTTTGTTTTTTTTAAACTTAGCAGGTGCGGTATTCGTTGTATGCAGATCGTAACAGTGTTGCTTTTCTATATCACATTCCTCACCCAGCAGGCTTAGCAGGCATATTGATGGGTCTGTGTGTGTACTTGGTGGAGATGGTGGTTGAGAGTGAGTTGATGAGCTGTGTTTTTTTTGTAGAGTCACTTTGTCGTGTATTAGCCATGGAGATGCGAAGTTGTGAAGATTGGCATGCTGTTTATTTTGTTTGCATGGGTTTAAGAGTGGAAGGTGTACAAGTTAGGGGTGGTGGTGCAGCATGTGGGTCATGCTGTAAGTCTCTGAATTGTGCAATGGAGGAAAGGCGGTTGAATGAGAGTTGTGTTGGTGTATTTGTGTTGGGTGTGGGCAGAAGAGAGAAAGCTTTGCAGTAAAAATGGTTAGGATGTGTATTATTTGTGTAGTCAGGAAGGTGGAAATGGGTGTATGTTTTTTGTTTGCAATGGAGTGTGTTATGAACTAGTGTGTGAAATTTGTTGAGCTGGTGTGTGTGTTTTGTTTTTGTAGAAAGTATTGTTAGGGAGTGGAAGATGTGTTTTGTAAAAAAAGTGTGTGGTGTGCAAGAGGGGATGGACAAGAGTGATTAGTGTGAGTTAGATTTAAATCGTTGGAAGAGGTAATATGAGTGGTATAGTGGAGTGTGAGGATTGTTGGAGGACTGAGTATTGGTTTGGTTGTGACAGAAAAGGGTCTGTTAGGCGTACATAGAGGGTAGAGCTGGTGTTTTGTATGAACGTGGATTGTGCCTTGCGATGGATTATAGTTATGCATAGTGTGGCTTTGTTTTGGTGATGTGTGGATTTGTTAGTGGTATAGGACAGAGTGGTGTTTTATGAGAGAGTGCTGGAATCAGTGTGTGGTAGTTGGGGTAGAAGGTTAAATAGGTGTGGTATGAGGGATTTTTCACTGTTCGTTGAGACATTGAAATGTGGTTAGGGTTTGTTTGTAGTAAAGGAGTAGTATGCATTTGCTGGGAGTGCGTTAATATGTTTCTGGATGTGGACAGATTAATCTGGAAAAGGAAACATATACTTCGCTACAATCTTTCTCTTTATAATTGCATTAAGGATGCAGTACCTTATGTGGCTAATAGAGGTCCCTTTACAACTCCACAGGGACACCTAGTCATTTTTCTTGGTTCGTAGCATTTATTTGATTACTAATGCTAGGATATTTCTTGACAACAAATTTTTTTAACAAACATTGGCATTTGTAATGCAAATAGCTCAAACTTTCAGTAATGCAAGACCTATTGCACCAGCTACGAAAAATGTATTACGTTGCAGGAGATCGTGTCATGCCTGCAATAGCGGGTAGGAGAAAGTCATTTAAGAAATTAGTGCTCATAGAACGTAAATAAGACCTACCGAGTAACAGCACATGTCACAGGGGCAGTTCTCATAGGAGGTTACAACAGGAGAAAAAAAAGGTACTAAGGAGGGACCTAATAAGCCTATTTATGAATTAAAAGCCACCATTTAACTGAAATAGCAGGCATTGTGACGGACGGAAAGAGTAGTCTGATATTTTCCTGAGATGAGCAGGGTTCTGCTGGATCGCTGGTTATAAACCCACAAGACTACTCAGTCCATGCACCAGTGGGTGGCTATATGTGGGTTGAAAGACTTGATCCAAACTTCAGGTGGCATGAAGCAGCGCAGTTAGCAGCTTTATACCAGCCAGCGAGAGTAAGGCAGATCAGCTTCGGGCTGTGGACAAGTCATCCTGTGTCCAGTATTATGCAGCTAATCGACAGCCACCGTCCAGCTAGACGGCCAGATATCGAGCCGCTGGAATTAAAATAGTAGGTCACATGCAGTGCTTCCAGACAGCTTGGCCTGTGTACAGCCAGAGGGGCCACGTCCATTTCTAGTCCCAAAGAAATGTGAGCTACTATAGCACCTAAATACTTGGTACAGTTCTGCAAGCTTTACCATAAAACCCCTGCAGTAGCCAAGGAAAACAGACACTTGTTGATACCAATAGGGCACAGCCCGTCAACATGGTCAAAGTGCAGCAAACCGTAGAAGGCAGTAACGGACTGCCACACGGTTCAAGGCTCTACCACGAACAATGGCATTGTGGCGGGGAACTCTTGGGTCACATCTGTATAGCAACGGATCTGATTAATACAGTGTTTAAAGATGGCTCCTATTGATTTATTTAATTAAGTGTACGTGCATAGCTCTATCGGGTCAGAGTTTCCAGGGAGTTGTTGCTGTGTGAGTTTGTGACTGAATTCAGGGTACTCTGGGCCTTTGCGGTTTGTCGCCTTGCAAGTGCCTTAATAGCCAGGTAATTGTATATGCATGTTGTCTGGGGTTTATGTTCAGAGTAGTGTTGTAATGGCTGCTGTTGTAAGAGGGTAGTATCCTTCTGCATGGTTACCCCCACTTTTTGCCTGGTGCTAAGCTGTTTTTGACTAGCCTGACTGGGATCCTGCTAAATCAGAACACCAGTCTCCGTTTTCTCCCCCTAAATTGATATGTTCAGTACATTCCAGATTGTATACAGGGGTACCCTCAGTCCCTAGTACATGGTACTAAGGTACCCAGGAAATAGGGACCCCAGGTCTCCCATGGACTAAAGCATGCATTATGCCACCAATGGGAGACCATTCAAACTGGTACTACAGGCCTGCCATTGCAGACGGTGTAAGCTGGTGCTTGCACCAGCTAAGAAAGATATAGGTTTCCTATATCTAGGGTCACTGCACTTAAAACTTATAAGTCACCCCTATAGCAGACTTTTGCAATCCTGAAAACAGGGTGCTTGGTTCCAAGTGTGAGGGTGCCCCTGCATGAGCAGGACACCCCTACAGCATCCATTCTCCAGTGTTGTACGTGAAGCAGCCAAATACTATATAGAGGCACCGCGTAATTAGGCGATGACCATCTCGAAATCGGCTGCGACAAATTCTATCATGTTTGGTACCAAACATGTTGGAATCATACCCTCACACCGTACACAGTGTGGAAGGCATGATTCCAAGCACTGGAAGAGCCCTCCGTTAGGCCCTCGGTGTTCCTGGTACTGGCCTTCTATACCCGAACAGCACAAAATGGTTGCTGCCAACCAGAGATACGGTTCGCCCTCCTGCTGCTGAGCCAAGCTCGAGCGGGGAAGGCAAAATAATAGGCATCCTGTCAGAGGGAGGTGTGACCACCTTCCAGACAGGATTTAGTGTATTGGGGCAGAGTGGGTTCGCTTGCCAGCGCCACTCAGTCTGCTTGAGGGGCACATTTGGTGACCCCATGCATAGTTCAGTTTGAACCAACGCTGGGAGCCGTTGGGTCCTGCTCTGGCGCGAAACTGGGCAAAGACATGGGCATAACCTCCCCACTGTCCAGAACCTCTCCTGGGAGGGTCCCCTCAATCATCCCAACCCTTTCCTTAGGGTACTTAAGGGCTTACCTGTGGTTGAGTCACTAGATTCGTCGTGGGACAGGATTCAATTCAGACACCACTTCTTCTACCGTCTGGGCACTCTGGACTTAGCTGGACTTCATTTGGGCCAGAGTTGGTCTCCCATCCAGTCTGCTGCATTGTCTGTGCCTGTGCACCATACAGGAACCTTTCAAAGCCTGTGGGCATCAAAGACACCTAAAGGAATCTCCCTTGAAGTGAAGGAGTCACTTCCCTGCACTCGCAGGCACTGCAACTAAGCTCCGAAAGGTTCTGCAACACAGGTGATGGTTCCCCACAGCTCTCGAGGCCTGCCCTGCCACCAAGTTTACGGCAAGTATCCCTTGTGGGAGCCGCAGGCACTGAACCTCTGTGCACCACATCGACTTGCAGTTGCAAAGGCTTGTTGACTTCCTTTCAAGATCTTCGGGCTCAAAGTAGCCCCAACCTCAAGCATCTCCAGTGACGAAAGTCTTCGTCCACCTCGCATCGTTTGCACCATGGCCTCCATATTTTGGTGAGCTGCTCGGGGGCCTCTTCAGACTCCAGTGCCTCCGGCCTGTGGGTCCTGATGAGGGTCATCTTTGCTTCTTTTGGGCTCCCCGGATTGCTCAAGGCCTGCTCCGACTCCCCTGCTTGTGGCGAGTCCCCTGGACCTTGCTGGTCCCAACACTAAACCTTCTTTGACTTGTGTGGGTTGCATTTGCCAAGGCTTGTTGGAGCTCCAGCCAGACACAGACCCCTCAGCACTCGACATCCGTGGGACAGCTTGTGCACGGCTCCCGGTCTTCCTCAGCGTCGCCTGGTCCTCACAGCTGTACAGTCGAGGCCCCCGTCAACTGTCTTGCAACTCCCGACATTGGTGGGCATTAGTCTTCCAGATCTCCTGGTCCTCTCTGCTTGCAGGCACCTCTCAATTAGAATCCACCTTCGGGTTCACCGGACACTTTATCCTTCTCCAGCAGCGGCACTTTCCTGAAGTCCACCATTGGGTTCAATGGCAATTTCAGACACCACTTCACACCTATGCACCGGGCTTCGCTGGAGTAGGTAATGTGAGTACTAGGTAATCCACGGGTGGGGTGGCTCTCCAACCTTTGGTCTTCCACAGGGTTTCTTCAGGCTCTACTGGAAAGGGTCCTTAGAATCTTTAAAATTCCAACCGCCACTTACATGTTAATTTGTATGGAGCACGTGGTCGTGTTCCCACACTGCACACGCTCTCCGTGGGGTCCCCCATCTACTCACCTTGGGAGGTTCCTTGGGTCCCCAGCACTTCTACATGATCTAGACACCGTCTTGATCAGAGTCGTGGTTCTTATACCACTTTTAGTATATCGTTTGTTCCTCCCCCCCACCACCCGGGGCCCACTGTGTATTCTGTGCTATTTACTGTATTTCTATGCAAAGTATTGTGTGCATTGTGTTTATCTCCGGGTACCAGATATCTAAACGTGTTAGAGCAGTGGTTCCCAAACTTTTGACTTCTGAGGACCCCCATTGAGCCACCACTGGAAGCCAGGGACTCCCAATCAATTTGTATGATTTAAATTTAAAACATTAAAATGGTAATTCCCCCAAAAATAAACACACATGTGCACACTTTTTGCGACGTTACCGTGGTGATAGAGGCTTTGCCTTATTTACAAGGCAGTGTTAAGCCACATAACATAGCTTAATGCTGCCTTTTAAATAAGCCCCCCTGGCACGCAATGCTTAGCGTAAAAGGGGTTGGCAGTGGATGTTGCAGTGGGCGGCTCACCGCACCCTGCGATTTTGACACTACCCCCTATTTATGACGACAGCATAAATAGGAGGCAGCGCCAAAATTAAGACCAGGGAAAACCAGGTCTTAACTTGGCAAAACGAGGAGAAATCCTTTATTTCTCCTCGTTTTTGCTTTTTCCATGTGGCTTGCCTCGTACAGAACACATGGCAAAAGCAGAAGTGACAAAACGGCATTTCAAGATTGTTTATGTGCAGGAAGGGGGACCTTCCTGTACATAAAGAATCTTCCCCTGCATGCACACACCCTTGCACTATGGTGCAAGGGTGCCTGTGTTGGCGCTACTCTGCTAAGTGTAGTGCCCGCACTGGGGGAAACGCAGGGCTGCACCGCATTCTTGTAAATATGGTGCAGCCCTGCGTTTCTGAAGTGGCGGAGCCTATCGTTAAGCCAAGGAGGTTAACAACAAGCTACGCCACTTCTGTTGTAAATATCCCCCTTAGTATTTAATATTCAAAGAATTTGCAAAAAACAAAACCATTTATTGGGAAGGTTGGTGCTGCAACTCCGTGACTAACTTTAAATTGGTTGCTTTTATTTCGCAGTACGAGACTCCTGCTCCTGCCAGGGCCAGACTGGGAACCCAAAGCAGCCCTGGCAAATGTTTTCAAACCAGTCGCCATACGGTGCACACCAAGTGCAGTGAGTTTGCCTGACCACTACAAAAGGGGCTTTGGGAGGCTCTCCCCCAAAGAAATGTAGGAAACAGTGGTGCATTCAAAAACACATTTATCATTATATATTAAATTGAATTAGCTTTTAACGAATAGTAAATGAAGACCTTACTATGCACTAGGATACGACAATCTTTTTTGGGGTTCTTCAATGATTCCCTTATTATCACCCTTCAGCAGTGCCTCTCATCTCTCCATAGCCTCTCCATCACATGTATTTTATTTGTTTTATAGCATCTCTCATACCATTGTGGGATGTCAGAGCACTTTACATCACAGACATAGAGACAATGAATCATACGTGTAAATCAGTGTATAGAAAATGGTCCATAAGGCAAAGGGTACTACAAGGTATAGGATTTACATGTTATTCATACTGATAGGCATTTTAAAAGAGTGCTTGGTCTGCAGAAGCACAAACTTGGGATTCAGAACATCACCCAGTGGTTAGCATTGACTTTAACAATAAAAATGTATTTCCGGCCAAATAAACCTTTTTAGCAGCATCAGGATAATGAAAGACTGGGAAAAAACATAAGTTACTAACTAGTACCATGCAGTTTGCAAGCAGCTCTTTAATCACAGTTTATAGGTCACTGTGCTAGATTTCAGTAGTCACTTATGAACTGCACAGTAACAAAAGAATCTCTGTGACAAAAGCATTAACACACTCACCTATGTACATAAAATACTGTTTGTTTAAATGCATGGTACACGTTCTTTGCAGTAGGCATATTAATCCTCTGTGCTACATTAGATAACTCAAAGCTGCCACTGGACAAAACTCTCATCTCTCCAGCAGGTGCATTAATCACTGGCTTTATTTTGACACTTTTATTGTTGCTCGAAAACTGCTAATTAAACAAGGAACTTTGCAGTGCTTTTAAAACTGCCTCCTGCGGACCCCCTGGGAATGTGTCACGGACCCCTGGAGGTCCGCGGACCACAGTTAGGGAAACGCTGACTTAGAGAGCTTTCTAAGGTTGTCTGAAACCTCTTAAATCACCATAAGGATTGTCTGGACTGGTGCAGGGTGCCCACTTACATAAGTGGACATCATATACAAGCTCAGCTTCTCACAAAGAGGTAATTGAGATTGTGGTGCTCTGTTAATGCCCACCGTATTCATTTTACTGGTGCGTGCTGGGTGGGTGTTTAGACTGCCATTTGGTGTGGAGTGATACATTGATTGTGAACAGTAGGGCGCGCCAGCTTGGTGAGGTTCAAGTATACGGTGCCACCGCATTGAGTCGCAAGTGAAGTGCTTTCTAATGTGTTCCACTAGAAGTTATGACAAACCCCATTACTATTATTTATATCTGCCCGTCCGTAATATCCTGAATATGGATACTATTGTCGGTCATAGTATTGCTTCTAAACGTTATTCAGAGATTTTGGCTGGAATACCAGAGTAAAGTAATGCAGCACGCTCCCCATTTTATTTCTTTGTGGACACCAACGTAAAATTAAGCAGTTTAGAAATCAGAATTTGTATCTAGAAAATATATGTGGCAATCACATATCTGCACACTTACTATAAAAGCAGAACGTTTTGAGAGGCCTCAGTTGTTGACATAGAAATGACCCCCTCCCCAAAAAACACATTAAATGTAACGCAACTCAATAAATATGCCAGCATCTTTCAAATGTGTCAAACTGTTAAAGAAATTATAATACGTCACCAGACAGAGATAAAAAAGCTTAGGTGTATGAAGGGAGAGTTCAGAAAAGGTGTGTGAGAAAGTGCCATCTTTCTTGCATGGTATGCCCCCACTTTTTGCTGAATTGCTTTGACTGAGTGTGCCCTGGGCTCCTGCAATCAGGTGCCCAGGGACTGTGTTCCTTCCCTAAAACTGTATTGAAACCTAAACCCAATTGGCATCTCTGGCCACATGTCAGCCCCTGGTAAATGGTACCCAAGGTACCCAGGGCACTGTGACCAGAGAAGGCCCCTAAGGGCTGCAGCACTTATTGTGCCACCCCTAGAGGCTCTGTACCCTGACACACACACTGCCTTAGCAGGCTGAGTGTCTTGGTACACAACATAAAGTCGACATGGCACACATCCCTGGGTGCCATGCCCATAACACTGCCCTGGCATACCTCAGTCACCCCTCTAGCTAGGTGCACTATGCCAGTGGTGTGGGTACAGGTGCATGAGCCCTGTACCCCTACAATGCCCAGGTCCATTCCGGAGCACTGTAAGTGCAGTGCTGCCGTAAAGAGTATATGGTGCTGGGAAGTCATCATCACGAACTCCACAGCACCATGATGGCTACACTGAAGACTGAGAAGTTGATGCCAGTGTGGGATTTAATGTAAAATGCACAACAGAGGGCAACTTAGAGTCGCCCCTTGAAACTAACCCACGTCCTGACTCCGAGGCTGCCTAGGCTGCCACCCAGCAGACATGTTGCTGGACCCCTGGGTAGAGAGCCACCCGCTCTCATGGGCCTGCAACAATGCACATCCTGGGGCGAGGTGCTAAGTCTCCTCCCCCAGGATGGGCAGGGGAAGATTCAAAGGCATGCCGCCTTTGTGAGCCTCTCCAGACCACTTGCTGTACTCAGCAACTGGTCCCCACCGGTTCTGACCCCTACTCTGGCGGGAAAACCCAAGTGAGGAAAGGGGGTGTGCCAGCCTCTGCCAACCCCACCCCTCAGGTGGGGGAGGCAAGGTGAAGCACAACTCCGGGCTCTCGCCATTTTGAGGATGGGGAGCCCTACCCAATCAGGACTAGGCTCCTGCCCCCCTCCCACTGGAGAGTGACAGGATAGGGGGTGTACTCACCCTAGGAAAGGGCCCCATTGGTACCTGACCTTTCCCTACCTGTAACACCCCTAAATTTAGTATTTAGGGGCACCCTGAACCTACCTTCCTCAGATCCCGATTCTGAAACTACGAAGAAGAAAGAAGACCTGCCGTGCAGCTGCTAACAAGAGGACGACACCAACTGACTTGGCCCCAGCCCTACCGGCCTGTCGACCCTCGAACCTGCTCCTGCTAAACCCAGGCGTCTCCAGTGATCAGCAACCTCAAAAACCCCGGAGGACCAGACTGCCTTGCTCATCTAAAGACTGGGACTCCAAAGAGTAGTGGTTCTGCTCAAACAGCAACAACCCCTGGTGCCAGCCAGGAACCACGAATCCAGCACACTCTGCACCTGCCAGGCCCAGCCTGTGCCTGAGTGAACAAAGACCACGAGGACGTCTCCCCCCCCCCCCTCCCCCGGCGACTGTGACCAAGAATCCAGCACCAAAGAACCCTCCTCGACGCTCCTGACGACGATTGCAGCCTCAATTCCAAGGACCCCCCCCAACCGCGACCAGCAGAGGGTAAGATTTCCCAGACGCCAAAAGACACCACTGCACCCGGCGCCCTGTGCCCAACTCCTGGGTGCCTACCTAACCTACAGCTTCCCAACTTACCTCTCGAAGTGGTGATCGCACCTGAAGAATCTCCGTCCCCAAGCTTGCAGACTTTGTTTGTCTCGCAGCTTTCCCATTGTAATTCATTGGGGGCCCAAAGGCCCAAAAGCACCCTGCACCCAGCCACCCGAGTGCCCCTGAAAGTGCAACATCTGTTCTATTCTACTTCCCCACTTGCCCTGTGTAAGTGACCAGGAGCCCAGCTCCCACAGCCACGTGGCCTGCCTGCTAGCAGCCACCAACCAAAGGCCCCCTACCCGCCATAGGCTAACATTGGGCCTATTCTCGCTGCACCCGGCTGCTCTTGTGCCGCTGAGGGTGTAACTACTGTACCTACCTGAACCTGGGAGACCCCTGAGTCTAACCCAGAACCTTAACTCTGCCAGTCGAGTACTTACCTGAGAGCCGATAACCTACATTTTCTCCATCGGATAACATTGACTGGTTTCACTTGGAAATTCTTCTAAGTGTCGAGTTTTGAAACTTTGCAATATTCACAAAAAATCATCCGATCAACGAAAAAAACTAAATTACTCACCTGTTACCAGGAGAGATCCTAGTGCTGGATCTTTGTGCCCAGCACTGACCCTAAAAAGTAATTACAACTGATTTTCAGATAACCTGATTTTCCCCCATAGGATAACATTGCCTGGTTTTCACCAGAATTTCTTTGTGTCGATTTTTGCAACTTTGATATATTCCTTAAAAATCACCGGTTTTACAAAAACGATTTCTTTCAACTGTTTACAGGAGATGCACCAGGGCTGAATCCAGGGTCCAGCCCAGAGTAAGAAAAACCTACATTAAGTAATTGTTATTGCAGTTTGCTTAAAATTCCCATTGAGCTCAATGTTATCATTGTGTTAGGCTTGGTTTGCATATTGCAACAACTGTATCTATTGCATTGAAAAGTCTATTGCTTATTGAAAGTATACAACTATAGAATCTCATTCTGAGAAAGTATTTTTATACCTACTTGTGGTTCTAAAATAAAACAATATATTTTTACATACAAACCAATTGGCCTAGAGTTCAGTTCTTGAGTGTGTGAGACCATTTGCTGACTGTGTACAACAAATGATTTACACTGCCTTACTGCTCGACCAAACTACCACTTTAGAGAGTAAGGTTATATCTAACTTTAACCTCTGCCAAACCTCTGGGGACTGTGGACTGTGCACACTGAACCTTACTTTGGGTGCAGTATATACAGAGCCACTTTCTTACAAGGTGGCGTGGGGAGAATTCAGGAAAGAAGTTGAAAGTGAGTGACAGAGGTCTGACAGTGAGAAGAAGGGGAGTGGGTTTTAAGTCATGGTGCCCTTTTCCATGATAAAAGCTGCACTCCAAGGAGGGCGATTGGGAGTCGGAAGGCTGCCTGAGCCCACTTCTCACAATGTCCCAGTAAAACCTCTCTGCAAGCCTCTCCTATAGTGTTATAATTACAAGAGTGCCAAAAGCCCTAGACTGAGAACTAGGGGGCTAATTTTATTCCCAAGGGTTTATGTGCTTTTGGGCAGAAGGGCATATGGGTTTATGGCAGCCCACCAAAAACGATAAGCGCTCAGGCCCAACACCCCTCCATCCCCAGACTCACTGTACATATTACTGGAAACTCAGACAAACAAATAACTTGGGTCAGCTGACCCGCACACAGCTCCTCTGCAACTTGTACAGCGAGCACAGAACAGGGAAATGGGAGGCATAGAACAGAAAGAGCAACCGCCCGCCTTATTTGTCAATTTAAAGTGGTATATTAATGAACCACAGCTTCTCCTGTGAATACGGTGCACCTCAAGGCAATCGAGGCTTTGCTCTCCTGGTGAGAGGCTGTTTCAAGGAGGAGCGTGTGTTTTAGTCCAATGAAATTAATAGGAAAATAGAGAAAGCTGCAGAAATGAGATTATCACGTGGGCAAGAATTCCTGGCAGCAGGCTAGACCGCCAGCAGAAGAGCAGACAGCCTCGGGGAGCTGGGCCGGCGGCTCCCTTTACTCACCCGCAGTCCGTTTCACAACGAACAAAAACAAACTAACATAAAGGACTGGACCGTGCCGAAAGCGCCATCCTGCTCCCGGCCGCTGCCGAACTCCTGTCGCCGGGCCCTCCCATGGCTCCCGGAGAAGAGGATCCGGTGTCTGTGCAAGTGAGTCTGTGCGCGCGCGAGGCAGAGGTCAGGGGAGGGCTGGCGAGATATTTAAGGCCCTGGCGATGAAGTGAGTTATGGCCCTCTTCATCGAAAGGTCATTACAGCAATAAGGGCGGCCATAAAGCTGCACTCCTCGCATGCTTTTCCTGTGGAGTTTATCATTACAGCTTTATTAATGCACAATGATTGTGAATTATACACTCGTAATAAATAGGAACCTCGACTCGTGGCTTTAAAGAATTAGATTTGCAAAGAATTCCTGTCCTCCTGGTCGGAAAAATGAGAGGGAAAGAAAAGGAAAGTAAAACAAAGAACTAGTACACAAAAAATACAAACAAGTGGGAGGGGAGTGCGGCCGAGAGCAGGGACGCGCAGCATTTACCTCACGGAAGCGAGCGCGATAATTGCTAACAGATGGCGCCGCTCGCTCCCACAAGGGAATCAGCAAACGTGCACGCGTTGCCACTGAACGCAATGAAACGCGTGCACGTTTTGGGGCAAAAAGGCGAATCGATTTCAAGAGGTCCCCTCCTAGGAAGCGCATGCGCGCTGCGTAGGCGAGACCTAAACATTAGTCTTAAATGTTATGCAGCCAACAAAAGTTGCATCAATGATCAATCCAGTCTTGAAGTAATTTAAATGGATATTTTGTCTGAGGTCTCGTTCAGTATCACTCAAACTTTTGTTTGCACAGGTAAAATATATATTATTTGTGGTACTATGCTGACGATGCCGTGTACATCAATTTATAACGTTTGCTGCAGGGATATTTATTGCTTATTTCGCTAGATATTTTTGACGGAGGAGCTTTGATGGCTTTCAAAGTGCACGAATAAGAAGCCGAAAATGAGCAACTGTGGTAGTAATATCACTTCTCAATATTGTACAGTAAAGCAAATACACCCAATCTCGCAACCGGTTAATCTGGGGTTGGGAACAGAAGGTGGGATTTGTTGAAGAGCCCACTCTGAAGAGGGACTTTTTGCACTTGGGTCTATTGTAAAGGCATGGAGTGGGGGGGGGGGGGGGGGGGGGGGTTGCTCGGGGGTCGCTTTACAAGAGTCTCGTCGAAGCTCGGATTCCCACACTGAGCAGCAAACAAAGGGTAATCAGGAAGCATTTGAGGGCAGCCCCCCACCACCCCGCGTGGCTTTGTAGTCAATCAATCAGGTGTAACTTCTCGGCAAATCACGGGCGCTCTTCCAGAGCGCACAAGTGCACTTTTGGGAGAGGTCGGCAGGCACCGCTCTCAGACGCAGCCAGAGCCTCTGCCAGGGAAGCGGTGCCAGGCAGGCTGGGTTAGACAGTCACTCACTAGGAGGAAGGGGGGGAAATAACAAAGGCGATGCATAAAGTGTGTACCAGGCCGGGCTGCTCCGCTCCGACCTAAGAGGTGGGCTAGAGAGCATAAACTGGGTCACACGGATTGTCCAATGCAACAGAGAAGTTAGGACCAAAAACGGCTGGGCTTCTAAGCGGATACAACACAAACAGGGTGCCATTCTGCAGAAGTAACTGCTCGTTAAACGGTCACACGCATGGCATAAAGTATGGCTAACAACTGTGCCACTAAATGATACGAGAGATTGTAACCAGTTCGTTTTTGATTAAATGCAGTTTGATATTTACTGCAAAACTCGGCATGAGCAAATGACTGGTGGATGAAATCGGTGAAATGCGGGGCACAAAAATGTGTACATGGTTTCAAATTATCCTTTGAAAACAGGCAGTTTTTAGAGTAAGCAGGTCTTCTCTTTTGTATGCTTGTTTCTGAGAAGTGCCGGTACTCTCCAATCAAAAGTATTAGGCTTCTCCTGAGAAGTGCCAGTACTCTCCATTGCAAAATAGCAGGCCCCGCGCTCTCTCCCATCGCTTGATGAAGACGGCGCTCCCACCCAGCCCCGCGCCCCTCACTCACGCAGACATTGCCCTGAACCACCGAGAGACTCCCACAGACTGGCTCCTGCACACCTTTGAAAGACGCCCAAGCTGCAACCCCTTAACTCGCACATCCACCACGGGAGGGAAGGCGATGGCGGCTACGCCGAGAGCAGGCCCCGGTGCCCTTCTTGAGGTGGGGTGGGGCTTGGAAAATGTATTAATATCTGGGTCCTGTCTGGATCCATGTCTACATGACGGAGGCCAAAAATGTAAAAAAAAACAAAAAAAAAAATTCAAAAAAAAGAACACCTGGTGCCTTCAAGGAGCATTCAGAAATATATAATTACAGATCTTGTTAACGAAGCACTCCATAGTCTAGTGCCTCCAAGTACTCAAACTAAGCAGTAAAGCGTCTCCAAGCACTTATAATGTTAAAGTTGAGCACCTCTAGCACTGAAAAGGCGAAGTCAAAAGCCTCAAAATACTAACAGCAGTGAAGCGTCCTTGTGCTCGGTACATCGAAGGAAGGCGTTTTTGCACTTGGGAAGACAAAGACAGGTGCAAATAATATAAAAATGTATTTGTAAAGCGCATGTTCACCCGTGGGCATCATGGCGCTGAATAACAGATCTTTATTGTTATCCAACTCAATGGGACACATTTTATCGACCTCAGATGGATGAAAGGCCGAGTGGACCTGCCGGGATTTTAACCTGTGACCCATGAGGTCGAACACAGGACCCTAAGTGGAAGCATTAGTCCACTGAGACGCCCGACCTGGCAGATGCGCCCAGAACAGCCGCATTTTTCACATCATGGCACTGGGAAAGGCAAGGTGGTTCAGCGTACGCATAATAAAAAAGTCAATACCCTATGACGCAGGTACAGTGATGTCGGTTACTACAACGTACAAGAACAGATTACTTTACCTAACAATGGTATTTGAGGCCTATTTGACTTTGATGTATTTACGCATTACTAGTATTAGCTGCTGGCGTCTAGAAAGTATTACAAAGTATAATAAACAGGCAAACAAACTAGGAAAGGTAAAGCGGCCCAGAATGGCGAAGCATGCGCCTTTTAATTTATAAAACTACTAAATTCAGCACTTCTAGGCACTCTGGTATTTGGGATGCCTACGGGCTCTTCACTTGCGGTCGAAAAAAGGCGCTTCTGTATATCCTTGCAACACTAAAGTCGAGCGCCTTGAGATAAAGAAAGCCAAAAGCAACAAGGCACTTTGAATAGCAAAGCCCCCTAAAACCTACGATAGCCACAGGTCGAAATATGAGTAAGATTGAGAAGATATCTACGTGAGGTTCGGCTTACTATTTCTGTGTGTATTTTTTCCTTATTTGTAGTCTATGTTTGCCACACATACTCGTGGAGCAGCTGCCCCTGCGCCCAGACCACCATGGCTACAGCAGCCCGCACCGCTCATTCCAGCGCCAAGGGGTGTGAATGGCCCCAAGGTCATACTCCCTGGAGGGACCCAAACTGACACATTCTGCAGGTACTCCAACTAGTCAAACCAGCCCAGCCCCACCGCCGCCACATGCACAACGTATCTGCGTCTATTAAATCTCGGAGAGGCATAAATGTATCCAAATAATAACTATTAAAACTCGTCCTCGAATATTTGTGAAAAGTATAATGCGCATGCGCGAATAGCTTACGCACCAATGACTCGGAAGTTTCACGACTTGGAGCAACGGCAGACCATCCCGCGGTGGTGCGACTTCGGCCCAGTAACATACTGAGAATGTAAAGGGCTTAATTAACCAAGCAAAACCAACTTTCCACCTATACGCGAGATATGAGCACGCCCCCAACCCAACCAGCGCTTACATTTATTGGCAAGGTCTGACGCATGTCCGTCATGGAGGGGTAAAAAAACAAGCTGTTACGCAAGCCATGCACACCATGGAAAGACACCTACCAAAAGAAACCTGTTAAGAGCGCCCAATGAGAGCTGGACTGACACGTGCAAGGCAGCGTGACAAAGGTTCCGATAAGAAACTTCGTCGCGACAACCGTAATGCAGGCGACAGAGTTCTTGGGGGACGTCCAAAAAGGCGAAAGGGCGGCAACCGAAAAACCCTCCTTTTCAATGGGAAGCCAGCGTTTAACATAAACACTGATGATACCCAATGAAAAGGAGGGGCGGGGCTTCAAGTCCCCTTCTTGAAACTGCCTTGTTGACTACAGCTCTCGCAGGCGAGGAGCGCAAGTGCGCTTCAATGCCAAGCGAGACCTAAAAAAGAGACGGGGGGGGGGTTGGGAAGTGGCAAGGGCTAGGTGTTTAGGAGGAAGGTGGGGCCGTGAGAGACCCATGTATTTTAATTTAAAAAAGTATTATTTACTACCAAATAAAGACACCATGCATTTAGTAAAGGGAGAAGAGGAGGGAGGTGGTCAACAGGAGGGGGCTGTAGCAAAGTCAACATGACAACGAGCGGCACAGAGCTTGGAACACAAGACTGAAACTAAGACAAAAACCAGAGGCAAAAGACAAAGTAGTGCACCAACATTATATTTGTCCCATGGTGAAGTAATCCATGTAAGAGGGCCTGTCAGCAGTGCGTGCACAAAGCAGTCAGAAGGCAGCGCAACGTACCTACCAAACAAAAGAAATTTTGAATAGGCTGCCTAAGGAGCCAATTAAAGTGATGGGTCTGTGATGGGCGTGGTAAATGCACTCAGAAGGAGATACCAAATGTCGAGATAAAGTGCATGCGCTGCCTAGGCTTGACCTAAAAAAAATGGCGTACACTTTCACCGTGCTTTATGTCACAGGCTGGGACCTTTTAGAAATAAAAATACACAAATCACTAATCTCCACTGCACCAACGAAGATTTAATTATGTGGCTCTCTAGTTACACACAAACCTTTGCAGTGCATTAAATAATAGAGGTTTTATAATGTACAATAGTGCATTTCCCACTAACAAGTTTTTTAAAATGTATTTTTCACTTAAGCTGCCAGTTATTTTATATGTAGCTATCAGACGATGAAAGACCTAAAAAACGTACCAGATGTTTTGTTTCTAGCCACAGCTTTTACCCCGCCCCCATGCTCAGATGCCCAAGGCCCTCCAGCCGCCCTCAAACATGACCGAATTCAACAGCAGCAGCAAACTAATATAACCAGGAGTCCGTTTTTGCTAAAATAGAACACCAGCCGCCCTCAAACATGACCGAATTCAACAGCAGCAGCAAACTAATATAACCAGGAGTCAGTTTTTGCTAAAATGGAACAGTCTGTTTTCACAATGTTACAAATAAAAACATTTTTTTTTTTTCAGGAAAAACTGTGTGAAAGAAGATTAAGGGACCACTACCTCCCCTGGAATCAAATAAAACATCCTACTTAGACCTTACAGTTCATCATTAATGATTGTAAATTGTAGGTTTTAATTATGATGAATGACATTCAGCAACCTACAGATCCATGCAGCTGTGAAAGCAAAGTGGTGAGCACCCCATGAAATTTACTATGGTTGTCCTCTGATGCTGGGCACTAAAGTTGCAGCCCATGCATTACAGCCATTATACCCAGGGCCACATGGGTCATGCCACTGTGCGGATGCAGCGATGTTCGCATACTTATAGATTTGCCACTTTTGCCACATAATCCACCATCTGCTGCATAATCTGCTGATTTTAACAAAAACAAATTTTGCTTATTGCTCAACCGGTTCAAAAGTTACAAAAAAGCAGCAACACATGTTGCTGCACAGTAGAAGGCCATTTGCAAGAGTGAACATGTCACCTTTTTGTTGCTTATTGCTATAGTTTGGTGTTAAACTGGTACTAATGAGATACAACCACAGACTGACCGTCTCTCTGGAGGCACACCCAGCACATGAATTCAGAAAGGTGTCATCAACCAAATACGTTTAGTCAAATTACATTTGGTTTGTGAAAAAGAAATGCTTCATATTGCTTTGGGTAATTCTTTTGAGACTTCTTTTTTTTTTTTTTTAACTTTGTAGTAAGCCTCTGACACCGAATGTAGGCACCTGGCTCTGTATAAACTATACCAAAGTAAGGTATAGTGTGCAGAATCCAGGGAGTCCCCAGAGGTACAGTAGAGGCTAAATTGGGTAAGTACTAACAGCTCTCCTTGTGGAAGTGTGGGCGAGCAGTTACGCTTATCCAGAGGGTGTGTTAAGCATTTGTTGTATTCACTCAGTCAGTCAAGACTGATGCACACCTCCCTGCCATGGGCCATGTTAATGCATTCCTTCGCACAAGAAACAACAGCTGTGATGGGCCCGCGAACAATCGATTCCCCCAGGGACCTCCACGAGCCAGGAGCCCACCCAGGGAGACACACGAGGAGACCAGGCATCCGGCGGGTCGCAGAGGTAGATAACACCTGTCCCATTATCATGCCTCCATATAGGCGGTCACCGGCGCCCCCGCCCCCCCCTCCTCCTCCTCCTCCTCCAACTCTCCTCCCCCCTCCCCTTCCCGCACAACCCCCCCCCCCCGACATCATCCCACGCGACGGTCCAGCTCCCAGGCACAAGACTACTGTTACTCATCATCCGCAACATAGTGCTCCCCCCCCCAGTTTATATATCCCCAGTTTGTTGAAGGTTAGTTCATGGCTGCACCCCATAACTTGATGATACACCTCACAGGGGAACAGACGCACTACAGGGCCCTCATGCGGCGCGGTGACCACCACGTGCACTGGTAGGGCATGCCCAGACGCAGACCCCGGACACCTGTCTGCAGCTTATCAAGAGTAAAGACACGCGCCCCCACTGGTCCCCGAGATCAGGAGCCCGCTCGGGGGCGCGAATGGGCGTTCCTGCCTTGTACATTTACACACCAGTAGTGTTCCCAAATGTGCCTATGTATGTAATGTTAATACAAATGCCAATAAAAAGAACTTTAAAAAAAAAATTTGATGCACACACTCAGGACTGAATCCAGACCAATTGAGTAAGTATAAAAAAGGTATACTTGCATTTAATTTCTAGAACCGGGCAGGACTCGGTACAATATACTTGAAATGCTGGGTTTCACAAGGCAATGCAGCTATGACTGAATTTTGCAATAGTTACAGATTGGTAATGATTCAGAAAGCTTGCATTTATACAATAATTACTTTTAGATAAGTACTTTGAGTACTGGGGGTGGTATGCCTAGATACCACCCTTATAGATCTTACAATACATGGTAAGTAAGACTTTGTATACTTTGCAGTTTGGTTTTCTTTTCTCCATACAAACATCAGTTCAACAATTAGAACATTTTAGGCCCAAAATCTCATAACATGGGTTCCTATGGGAGAAAAAGTGTTAGCGGTTTTTCAGGTAAGTACAAGACTTACTAATGGGAGTTAGGACCATGGTTCCCCAAGGTCTAGATGGTGTAGGAAGCCCGCTCTGTGTATGCTATGCCAAAGTAAGGTATAGTGTGCACAGAATCCAGTGGATCCCCAACGGCTTACTAAAGTTAAAGTAGATACTACCTTACTCTCTATTTGTGGTAGAGTGGGCGAGCAGTAAGGCTTTATCAGAGGGTAGTGTGAAGCATTTATTGTACACACTCGGGCAAGAAATTATTTCACACACTCAAAGACTGACCAATTTATTTTGTATAAAAACATTTATTGTTGTATTTTACTTTTAGAACCAAGCAGGACTTGGTGCAGGTAAGTTAAATAGTACTTTCCAAGAATAATACAGTTGAATGTCATTAAATGCAGTTGGCTTCTTTACAGGTTAAATCAAATGCCCTGAAACAGTTAAAGTTACTTTGCAGTTACTTTGGTATTACTTTTTAGATATACTGGGACACAATCGTTTTAGGTTCCCATACAAAACATCCTCCACACTTAGACGTTTTTCAGATTAAACCACTCATCGCAATCCTATGCAGAAAAATAGGGTTATTGTTTTGCAGATAAGTAAACAGTTTTGAGGGCTGAGTTTCTGGATTTAGAACAAGGGTTCCCCCGGGGTTAAGGAAGCACTTAAAAAGCACCCTCAGTGGCACTAGGGCAGCCGGGTGCAGAGTGCTGAGAACCAATGTTAGCCTACGGGGCTAGGGGGCTGTTAATCGTGACTGCTCTCGGGCCAGCCACAGGGTTGAGGAAGCAAAGCTCCTAGGGTTAAGCTCAGGGCAAAGGGGGGGGGCCAAGTTAGCACCCAAGGTGCACCCACAGCGGCACAGGGGCGGCCAGGTGCAGGGTGCTGTTCTGGTGTCGGATGCCCTGTTTACAATGGAGATTGCTGGTTTTGTTTTTTAGCTGCAGGCTCGGTCCAGGGAGAAACAAACAGCTGGGCAGGTAAGTTGGAGGGCTCAGGGGGACTTCCGTGCAACTCAGGTCCTCTTCTCTAGGGTGCAGGGCGGCACGATACAGGGGTTCCTTTTGAGGTCGGATTTCACCTTACTGGGCCACTCGCGGTGGGGAGGGGGGTCTCCGTGCCGAGGCTGCAGGTGATGTCAGAGTCCTGGAGGGGTCAACCCACGGTGGACTCGGACTCTCGAGCGCTGGGGCACCTCGCTGGGACCGGTGGGCCAATCGGACTTGGGCTGGAGGCGTCAGGTGAAGTGGTGGTTCCAGGTGTCTGGTTTCTTTGGCGTCAGCGGGCTCAGAGTCTTCGGTGATTCTTCTTTTTTAAATCTTTTTATTAAAACGTATATGATAATGAGATAGACATTGAGAAAGTATATCTGCGCCACATTTTGTTTTACAATCTTGTCATTTTGCGGTACATTGATCAGTGATTCTTATTTTTTTACAGAGCTGCTGTTCACTGAGGAGATCCGGTCTTTGTTGAAGTCAGTCCTCCCAGGGGTTCTGGAGGTCGCTGGCTGAAGGGCAAGGTGACTTTTGGCGCAGGATCTTGGGGAAACGCCAGAAGGGGCGGTAGGGCTGGGGCCATGTCACTTTTCAGTCTCCCCTGCTGGGTGTCTTCTTTCGTCCTTCTTCGTAGGTTGAAGGAAACCGCCTTCTGGGTTCAGGGCTGCCCCCCAAATACTGTATTTAGGGGGTTATTAGGGGTCTCGAGGTCAGTAACCAATCGGCCACTGACCTTAGGGTGACTACACCCTTTGCGTGCTCACCCCACGTGGGGTAGTGGGCATAATCCTTCATATTGACTGGAGAGTGCCTGCCATCTGCAAGATGGAGGGCACTGAAGACTGGGCTTCACCTCGCCTACCCCACCCGAGAGGTGGGGTTGGCAGAGGTGGGCACACATTCTGGGCTGTTCTAACTTTTCACGCCCGTCTTCCCGTCAAAAAGGGGGAAGACAGGAAGGGGGCCTGCTCCTGATCGCAGGAGAGGCTGGGGGTCAGGTTAGGCCTTTGAAGCTCCACTGCCACAGATGACTCTTCCTGTCATGAGGGAGGTGTGACCACCTCCGCCCAAAAAAGGCTTGGTTTCTGGGCCCAGGTAGAGAAGGATCCCATCCCAAGGGTCCAGAAACATGTCTGGTGGTGGCGGCAGGCTAGTGTTTACAAGTCAGGGAACCCATCAGACGCTGGTTGTTTTTCAGGGGAGAATCTCTAAGATGCTCTCTGAGTGCATTGCATAACATCCCACACTGGCATCTGTGTGGGTTTATTAGGCTGAGAAGTTTGATACCAAACTTCCCAGGATTCAGTAAAGCCATTATGGTGCTGTGGAGTTCATAATGACAAACTCCGAGACCATTTACTCTTTATGTCTTTACTGCACTTACAATGTCCAAGAATGGACTTCGACACTGTAAGGGTAAAGTGCTCATGCAACACTGCCCTCACCAGTGGTATAGTGAACCCAGCTAGAGAGGTGTCTTACCTATACCATAGGCAGAGGGTCTTAAGCATGGCACACAGGGATGTGTGCCATGTCGACTTCACTTTTCTTTGCACCAAAACACGCATCCTGTAAGGGGCAGTGTCTGTGTGCGTGTTAAGGTACAGGGCCTCCAAGGGTGGCACAATATGTGCTGCAGACCTTAGTGGCCTCCCCTGGTCACTGTGCCCTTGGTACCCATGATACATTTTACAAGAGACTTGCATGTGGCCAGAGAGGTGCCAATTGGGGGGTACAAAGGTATAGTTTTGGGAAAGAACACAGGCCCTTGGCAAGAACCCAGGGCACATCAAATCAAAGTGCATCAGAAATCTGGCAAAAAGTGTGGGGCGGGATACTGCAAAAGAAACCCACTTTCCCACAGATGGGCAATCGAGTGGCACCACCAGCGTCTTCTTGAAGCTTGAGGGAGATCAGGAATCACCAGATCATAGGTCAGGATCACTGGGAAGACCTCCTCGTGGTGTTGGGCCACTCAGGCGTGGGGTGCTATATCGCGGAGTAACCGGAATCCGGATTCTGGTCTTCGAGTCCTTCTTGAGCAAATACGGTACTCACGAGAGACAGTCTGTAAGGTGAGTGCAGGGCAGGTCTTCCAGGCTCTGGGGCTGCTGGACACACCAGTTTAACTGTAGGCAAGTCAGAGTCGGGACAGGCCAGTAGGGTTGGGGGCCAAAGCCGTAGGTATCCTCTTCTTCCTGGGTCAGCACGGCTCTTCGGACCTTCTTACTTCTTCGAATATGAGGCGGCAAGGTTCAGGGTTGCCCCTAAAATACAAGATTTTAAGGGTGTTTAAGGAGTGTGCAGGTCAGGACCAATGAGTCCCTTCCTTGGAGTGGGAACACCCACTAATATGCCACCCTGCAGTGGGAGGGGGCATGAGCCTCTCCCTAATTGACAGAGTCCCCTTACCTCTAAGATGGAGGGGAATGAGATCTGTGCTTCACCTCGCCTCCCCCAACTGAGGGGTGGGGTTGGCAAAGGTGGGCACACCTCTTTTCCTAGCTTGGTTTTCCCAATGATTCTCCCGCTGAAAGTGGGGGGCAGTATCGGTGGGAGCCAGTTGGTGGGGGCAGCAAAAGGCAGGGACAGCTCCCAAAGACGCAGGCCTATGAAGCTTCCCCTTCGTGGACTCAGCCCATCCTGGGTGAGGAGGCATGACACCTCTGCCCAGAATGAGCTTTTGTTTGGGACCCAGAGACCGGAGGCTCGCTACCCAGGGGTCCAGAAACCTGTCTGATGGTGGCAAATGGCGGGCACCCATTCAGGATCCCCACCAGGGCTGGTCAACTTTCAGGGGGCCTCTCCAAGATGCCCTCCGAGTGCTTTTTACATTAAATCCCACACGGGCATCGGTGTGGGTTTAATGTGCTGAGAAGCAGGCTACCAAACGTCCCAGGTTTTTAGTAAAGCCATTACAGAGCTGTAGAGTTCGTAATGACCAACTCCCAGACCCTATACTCTTTATGGCTTTACTACACTTACAAAGTCTAAGAATGGACTTAGACACTGTAGGGGTTCAGGGTTCATGCCACTGTGCTTTTTCATGAGGGCTAGTGCACCCTGCTAGAGGGGTGACTTACCCAGGACTCAGGCAGTGGGTTGTAGGAATGGAACACAGGAATGTGTGCCATTTCGACTCTTCACTTTTCTCTGCACCAAAATATGAATCCTGCAGTGGCAGTGTGTGGGTGAGTGTTAAGGTACAGGGCCTCAACAGGTGGTACAATAGGTGCTCTAGCCCTAATAGGCATTCCCTTGTCATATTGCCCTTGGTACCTAAGGTACCTTTTACAAGGGGTTTACCTGTGGCCAGTGATGAGCCAATTGTGGGTACATAGGTACAGTTTTGAGAACAGACACAGGCCCTAGGAAACTGATCGAAGACAGCCAGGCCACATCAAGTCAAGTTGCATCAGATGTCAGGCAAAAAGTGGGGCTAACCATGCAAAAAGGGGCACTTTCCTAAACCGAACCACAGTCACCCACAAATCTTTGGTTAGAAAACACCGTTCATTATTATTTCCCCACCGCAAAAATGATTTGCTATTGGAATTGAGGATGTTTAAGGTTGTCGATGATGAGTAGTACTAGGGTCAAGACATTTCTGGCAGGACAGGGTCCCTATATCTCAAACTTTGACGGGGGGGGGGTGAGCTTGGCCTCAAAATGTTTGAGAGTTCTGTGATTTTACGTGATAAGGTCAGGACGTTAGCCAAGCTTCTCATGAGGAAGTAGCAAGAGTTACAGCAGACTGGAGTACCTAGGCTGGCTGTCCCAGGTTAGGGGTACTAGAATGAGGGTAAGTGATGTCTGCCTCAGCTCGCGAACCACAGGATAGGTGGAAAAGCATAGGCAAGTATTCCTGACCCGTTTTAACAGTGCGTTGCCCATGGACAGCGAGTGTGGTAGCCTGGCAGCAAAGATAGAGCATTTTGCCTTTTTGGTGGTGGTGGCGAACAAGTCTATGTGAAGAAACTCCAACGATCAGAAGAATAAGAGTAGCGTCTGGAGGTGGAGGTCTCACTCGTGGATTTGTTGATGCATTCTGCTGAGCTGGTCTGCCAAGTTGCTGTACAGACCGGAAATGTACTGAATGACCACCTGCACAATTTAAGTTATCACCCACTTCCAGATGCTCTGGGCTGGGACAAACAGCAGGGGAGAGTGCATGCCCCATTGCTTCTGTAAGTAAGTCATGGCTGTGGTGTTTTCTGTGTGGACTAGAACAACCATGTTATGAAGGAGTGGAATAAATGCTCAAAGAGCAAACCGAATAGCCAGCAATTCCAGAGGGCTGATGTGGAGTCCCTGCTGCGTGGGTTGTGTGATCTTGGAGATGCGCTCCCCATGCAGGGAGGGTGGAGTCCATGTGATGGTCTCTTGCGGAACGGAGTTAAAAAAGGCCTTTCATTCAACAGGTTGCTGACGTTCCACCACAGAAAAAAGCAATGTATACAACTCAAAATCAACATTGGATCCTCCCATAGACCCTTTGCCTGAGACCACTGTACTACTAGGCTCTGCTGTAAGGGAAGCATGTGTAAAATTGCATGAAGAATTATTACAATGCAGGACGCAATCATGCCTAAAATATATTACTGTACTGACTGTTACCGGATGATCTGACTGGAAAAGCGGTATTAGATTCTGGAAAGCATTGACCCTGGCAAGGCTTGGATAAGCCTTTACCACCCTCGAGTCTAGAGTAGCCCAGAGGAAGGGTTGAACCTGAAGGGGATGAAGGTGAAATTTGGCTATGTTTATCGTGAAGCCCAACTTGTGAAGGTCTATGGTGATCTGGTGTGCTAGATATGGCTGTTATGTGGTGCTCTTGATCAGCCGGTCATCGAGGTAAGGGAACATGTCAATGTCACCTCCCCTGAAGTGAGTGGCTACCAGGGCTAGACACTTGGTGAAGGCTACGGGGGCTGCTATTTCCGCGAAGGGTAGCATCTTGAACTGATAAGGTTCTCCACTCGCCACAAATCACAGTAATCTTCGATGGGCGAGGTGGATGGGATATGGAAGTAGGTGTCCTTCAAGTCAAGGACAATCAAAGTCGCCTGGTTGCAACAGAGGGAAGACATCCTGAAGTGTGACCATGTGGAAATGTTCGACAGAGCGTACTTGAGGGGGCAGAGGTCAAGTATAGGCCTAAGAGAGCCATCTTTCTTTGGAATGAGGAGTCCACCCTTTGCCATGATACAGTGGCAGCACTGGCCTTATGCCCCTGTGGCAAGTACTGCGTGCATCTCCTCTTGTAGCAAACGCTACTATGCTGTGGATAACTTGTGTGCATGTGGGGGAGAATTTGGAGTTGTGTTTGGATGAGTTCTGAACAATACTCCTAGAACCCATCAGTGGGAGGCAATTGTTTCCCAGAGAGGCAAAAACCTCTGCGACGTACCCTGGATGGTCGGGAACAGGGGGGGGGGGAATGCAGAGCATCACTGTTTTGGGGCAGTGGCTCCTTTAGAAGCTGTTGCTTTGCCTCTACCCATTTCAGTGCCCCTTCAGTATCCTCCCCTGAAGTAACCCCGTGAAAAAGTCTGCTGCTGGTGTGGTGGAAGCCTCTGGTATGGCAGCT
Source organism: Triturus cristatus (assembly GCF_964204655.1). Taxonomy (NCBI): domain Eukaryota; kingdom Metazoa; phylum Chordata; class Amphibia; order Caudata; family Salamandridae; genus Triturus; species Triturus cristatus. The sequence continues at coordinate 848,485,315 of NC_140594.1, read as the reverse complement.
GCCTTGGCTGCGCCTGTGTATTGTGGGCGTTGAAGGAGCCGCGAGCAGTGGGAGTCTTCAGGGAACCCATGGCCTTCGCTGTATCCATATCCTTCTTGATATTTTCGAACATCTTGTCGACCCGAGGGCCGAAAAGAAGTTTGCTATTAAAGGGAGTATTAAGAAGGTGGTTGTTCAAAACCGGGAGGTATGTACCCATGTATGGCAGCTGATAATGAGGCTTGAATTAATGCTGCAAGCAGCCATGTCCACGGCATCCAGAGAACACAGGATGTTGGTGTTGGAGATAATCTTCCCCCTCGGTTCCCAACTCCTGCACCTGCTTGTGGTAGTGCTCTGGGAAATGTGAAACGAGTGTGGGGTGACCTACAAGTTCTACCCTCCTTACCACCCTCAGACCAATGGGCTTGTTGAAAGGTTCAACAGGACTCTGAAAGGCATGATTATGGGCCTGCCAGAGCCCATGAGGCAGAAGTGGGACATCCTCCTGCCATGCTTTTGTTCGCCTACAGGGTGGTACCCCAGAATGAGGTTGGCTTTGGCCCCTTTGAGCTGCTATATGGGTACCGTGTGAGAGGGCCTCTCAGTGTGGCGAAGAAGGGCTGGGAGCAAACTCCCAGGAGAGCCCCCCAGGATGTGTTCAGCTACATGCTGGCCCTCCAAAACCAAACCGCTGGCTTCCGGAACCTCACCTAGGAGAATCTGGTAGCTAGCCAGGAGGACATGAAACGCTGGTATGACCAGAATGCCACCCTGGTTGAGTTTCAGCCTGGCCAAAAAGTGTTGGCAATAGAGCCCATGGAGCCCTGGACCATGCAAGACAGCTGGTCTGGGCCTTCTGAGGTGAAGAAGAGCAAGAGTGATGCCACCTACACGGTTGACCTCTAGACTCCTAGGAACCCCTTTGAGGGTCCTTCATGTCAATCGCCTCAAGCCCTACTTTCAGAGTTCTGAGCTTACCATGCTCCTGGTTACTGATGAGGTGGAAGAGGAGAGTGAACCTCTTCACAACCTCCTTTCTTCCAAGGAATAGGATGGGTCAGTGGAGGGTGTCAGCCTCCCCAACACTTACCCAAGATTAACGGAGAGACTGCCCCCAGTTGCTGGGGCAGTTTGCCTTTTTGTTCTCCCTTACCCCAGGACCCACTACATGGTGTACCCATGATATTGATTTAGGAGGGCAGCACACTTGTAAAGAATAAAATGTACAGGTGGTCTGATAAAGTGAGAGCCAACATTAAGGAAGAGGTCTCCAAAATGCTGGTGTTAGGGGTTATTGAGCCCTCATACAGCCCTTGGTCCAGCCCAGTGGCGCTGGTCCCCAAGGATGCCCCTCAAGGTGTCACACCTGAACTTGGGTTCTGCGTGGATGCCCCCAGCCCCAAAACTCAGAGGTGAGCACCTTCTTAGGCCTCACTGGCTACTACAGAAGATTCATCAAGGGATATGGCACCATTGTTGCCCACTTGACAGAGCAGACGTCCAGGAAGCAGCCACATCAGATGATCAGAAGCGTGCCAGAATGCTTTGGCACATTGAAGGACATGTGCACAGTACCTGTGCTCAAGACACCTGACTTTTCCCACAAATTCATGGTCTAAACAGATGTTTCACAGTATAGTGTAGGGGTGTGCTTTCGAAGCTAAATGAAGAGGGCCTGAATCAGCCTGCACCCTTCATCAGTAGAGGGCTACTTCCCAGAGAACAGAGGTGCAGCACAATAGAGACGGAAGCCTTTGCGGTGGTCTGGACGCTGAAGAAGCTGAGACCATACCGGTTTGGTGCTCACGTCTGGGTTCGGAGAGACCACAGACCCCTCAGATGGTTAATGCAGATGAGGGGTGAGAATCCTAAACTGCTGAGGTGGGCCATCTCCCAACAGGGAATGGACTTTACAGTGAACACCGTCCTGGACAGACAACGCCAATGCGGATGGTCTCTCCAGGTTCCTTAGCTTTAGCTCTCCCCACTTTCAGATGAGGCAGTGAGGTACACAAGTTAAACTTGGTATCTTGGCGTGGTTTCCTTTTACTTTTTTTGCTTTTTGACCTCCTGTTTTGCGGACTTCATTTTTGCTGGCTTTAGGACTCTGGGCACTTTTCCACTGCAAACCAGTGCTAAAATGCATGTGCTCTGTACTTAAAACATGTCAACGTTAGCTTATCCACAACTAGCATATTTAATTTACTTATAAGTCCCGCATAAAGTACACTATATATGCCCTGGGCCTGTAAATTTAATACCACTAGTGGGCCTGCAGCACTGGTTATGCCACCCACTTTAGTAAGGTTTTAAACAGGTCTCAGGTCTGCCATTGCAGTTTTAAACTGCCATATCGACCTGGTAAGTTATCCCTCTTGCCAGGCCCACCCCTTCATTTTTAATACATATAGGTCACCACTAAGGAAGGCCCTGGGCAGCGCCATGGGCAGGGTGCGGTGCATTTAAAAAGTTGGGCATATACTTTTAAGTTTTACATGTTCCAGGGGGTAAAAAAACAAACTTACATTTGTTTTTAACTACTTCAAGGCCCATCTCTCCCACTGATTGACACTGGGATTACCTTATTACATCTTAGAAGTGTAATTTCCAGTTAGGAACAGATGGGACCCCCACGTTTGATGTCTCTGGACTCACAATTTAAAATCCTAACTTATGGTGAAGTTAGATGTTAAATTGTAATTCTGAAAAGGCCACTTTTGAAACATGGCATTTTCCTACTTTAGCCATTTGGTGCCTTCTGACCATCTCTGAAATCACATCAGGGGTGGCAGACAGCTGAGCTTGTGTATTTCCTCAGACAGTCACACACAAAGGGAGCTTAGGTGTGACCGATGGACCATCTGTAAGAAACTGGCTCTATATATACTGTACCAAAGTGAGGTACAGTGTGTATAGAGTCCAAGAGTCTCCAGAGGTTTGGCAGAGGTTAAAAGTTAGATAGAACCTTACTCTCTAAAGTGGTAGCTTGGTAGAGCAGTAAGGCAGTATCAGGAGGACAGTGTAAAGCAGTTGATGTACACAGTCAGCAAATGGTCACATATACTCAAGAACTGAACTCTAGGCCAATTGTTTTGTATAAAAAACATATACGGTTTTATTTCGAGAACCAAACAAGCCTGGTACAGGTACGCATATAAATACTTTGCAGTAGTAATTTACTTGTTTGAACACAGTTCAGAATTGCAGTATAACTTGTACTGGTTTTGGTTACAGTTTTACGAAAGCAGTTTGCAACACATTGCAGGTATAGTACATTAAATTGAAAGGGCTTTCTAAGTAAAATGCAGTTAATTACTTTTCAGATTACTTTTGTAACCACAGGACTGGATCCTAGATTCAGCCCTGGGACATTTCCTGAAAACAAGTGAGGAAATGCGTTTCGGTTAATGGTACGATTAAGGAATATTATTGCATTTCAATAGTTGACACACTTTTTCACATAGATTCACCAATGCTATCCTATGGGAGAAAATTCACTTAGCAGGTTAGTTAGGTTATTGTTACTTTTTCTTACTCTGTGCTGGATCCTGGATTCAGCACTGGGACATTTCCTGAAAACTGTTGAAAAAATGCATTTTGGTTAATCGGCTGATTTTTATGGAATATTTGCAGTTTTTAGAAACTTTTTGGAAGAAAAAGTGTCAATGTTATCCTATGAGGAAATATGAGTTATCGGTTTGAAGGGAAGTAAATCGGTCTTTTGAGTTAAGTTTCTGGGATTAGACTCAAGGGTCTCCCAGGGTCAGTGATGCACTGTTGTACCCCCAGTGGCACTAGGGCGGCCGGGTGCAGTGTTGAGGTCCAATGTTATCCTATGGAGGATATGGGGGCTCCGGTTGGTGGCTGCAGGCAAGCAGGCCACAGGGTTGTGGGAGCAAAGCTCCTAGGGTTAAGATCAGGTCAAGTTGGGGACCAGGTTAGCACCAAAGGGGCAACCTCAGCGGCGCTAGGGCAGCTGGGTGCAGGGTGCAGTTTTGAGGTCAGGTGCCCTGTTGAGTTCAATGGAGATTCTCCGGGACAAAGAAACACTGCAGGCTCAGGGACGAAGATCTTCCAGGAGTGACCACCACTTTGAGGGGTAAGTTGGGATGTAGAGGGATGGTTAGGCACCAGAGGCCATGGGGCGTTGGGTGCAGGGGTGCCTTTAGACGTTGGATTTCTTACCCGCTCTGGTCGCTGGGGCGGGGGGGGTAGTTTCCTGGGTGGAGGCTGCAGGCGTCATCTGGAGGCTTGAGGCAGGTCAGGGGTCGTCGGATCTCGGGTCAGTATCGCTGGGGGGACCTCCTCATGGTGTTTGTTCACTCAAACACAGGCCGGGCTCGGCGGGTGCAGAGTGTGCTGGATTCGCGGTTTCTGGCTGGCACCAGAAGCTGCAGTTTAAACAAGTCCGGTGTTCACGGGAGAAACAGCTTGTAAAGTGAGGGCAGGCAGGTCCTCCGGGGTTTTTGAGGTTGCTGTCCATCACTTTCTGCTGTATGTGAGGATCTCAGCTGCACCAGCAGAGGGATGTCTAACAAATAACAAGAATATTTAAATGACTGTTAACTAACCAAAACTGGGAACAAGTCTAGACTTGTTCTAGTGCTGTGACCTGCTCTCCAAGAGGAGGAAGCTGTACTGCAGAGTGTGGAGAGGAGAAGGCCCACGACAAAGAGAACAAGAGCATGGCAAGTAAACTTAAGTCTGCATGGAGATAATCTTGAGAATCTGCGTAGCAGAGGAGGCTCGAAAAGCTTGCATATCTGAACGAAGCGATCAGGATCCAGCAGAAGCCCAACATATACCAGCCATGACTTTGTAGCAGCCGGTATCACCATTTTCCAACCAGAGACAGACGGGATTCCTCATTTTCAGTCCAAATCTTAGAATTCGATCTCATTCGATTCAAACTACTGACCTGAATCAGCAGCTCCCCAGCCATCCTTATACCCCTTATGGTTCTACAAAGAGCAGTGTTCAGAGGCATAATTTGGCACTAATCACAAATTTTGCATTTCTATTCAATAGAGCGCACAACAAGAGTCTAGGTCGCATGGATTCTCAGCCATCTGACATTTTAGATCAGCGGCTCATGAGAAATGACTCACACCATGGGTCTTAGCTTAAAAATAGCACTGGCAGTAATCCTCTATTTAAAAAAGAAACCTTGGGGACTGGCTGAAGCAATACTGCCTCCACCTGATCAGTATCTCGTGCCCCAATCACAGATTGCCGGAACTTCAGTGACCCCTGCATACTAGAGAATGTTTTTTTTTTTTTTTTAATGGAAATAAGCTCCTGTACTCTGAAATCATATTTTGTTTTTCTGTTGGTGGATATCCAGTACAATGTTTGGCGGCGCATTTATAATTTTGGCTTGGTCACATTTTTGGCTAGTTCTCTGTAGCTTGAGCCATCAAACCGCTAAGCTGTCAAACTGCTAAGCTGTCAAACCCCTACCGCCATAACCAGGTCTGCTCGGAAATTGGAACAAAGCGTAGCCAACATAACATACTTAATACTATTACAACATTCAGGGCCGCATGTTTATTCTTCAGACACTACACAAAGCCACTGATGGTGCACGGACTATATTAAAATAAAGACCAATTCTTTTTAAAAAGTACATCTTTTTTTTTGGGAGGAGCCTAGCGCGCATCCAAGATGGTCGCGTGAGCACAGGGCTCCCCGGACCCTTGCTGCTCCTCGGAATTTATCCTGAGAATATCCTGATGTGGTTTATGGAATCTGGCAGATGAAGACCGGCTGAGCACGTATCTCTTTTCAGAACTCGAATCGGACCTGGGAATCCTGAGTTGTCGTTGTTCGAACTTTTGGGACCCACCCGACGGAGTTGCCCGGGACGAAGGTGATCCGTGGAGCCGTGTCGTAATTGAATAACAGCGGCTGCAGTGCGGTGCCAGTGGCCGCTCTACCACTTTCGGTTTCACTTTCGGACTTCAGGGGGCTGGCCGGCGAACGCACTTGATGTGGCGGGGTGTTTCCTTGGCCTCTGCGCGAGGCTTTGTCTCCACCTGCCACTAGTGTGCCCATCGCCTTGGGTCCCCCCGCACCGCTATATTGTGGTCTCTGGTGAGGCGCTGGTCTGCGGTGCCGTTGCCCCTACGACTCTTGATCGGCGGTCCCCTTCGGTGTCCGTGACCACATGGGGGGCAAGGGGGGCCCCGAGGGGCGTAAGACTAAGGCCTCCCTCCGCGGGGGACCGGTCCAGGCCAACAACATGGACCGCTACACTCAGGGCAGAGGGTCCCCTGGAGCGACCGCCCCCCCCCCGGACGCCGCCGGTGGTGGCACGACCGTCTCTCCGGAGCTTTCCCTGCAGGACATCATGGGCGCCATTGATGGCATCAGGGAAACCATCGCCACGCAATACGAGGCCCTGGCCCGTAAAATCGACACGGTGGCAATCGATGTCACCTTAATTCGGGCAGATCTCTCCAAAACTAACGAGAGGGTTCAGGCTCTTGATGCGCGGACCTCCACCCTTGGTGCGGATGTGTCGGACCTGCAGGCCGCGCTGGGTGACATCAAGGCGGTCAACGATCAGATGGCCCGGCGGCTGGAGGACTTCGAGGGACGGGCCCGACGCAACAACATCCGTGTCATAGGCGTACCGGAGTCCTCCGACAACCGCCCGGTTGACCTCCTGGTCGAGGAACTCATCCTCCAACAGTTGACCCCTGCAGGCCTAAGTAAGTTCTTTGCCGTGGAGCGGGCCCATCGAGTTCCGGGCGGTCGGCCGCGGCCGGGGGCCCCCCCGAGGCCTATCGTGGCCAAACTGTTCCACTATAGAGACCGAGATGCGATTCTGCAGGCCTCACGGGTCCACGGCCCGGTTCGTCATGAGAACTCATCCATTAACTTTTATCCGGACTTTACCCAACTTGTCCAGAAACAGCGGATGGGATTCCAGGGGGTGAAGCGTCGTCTCCGTGAACTGGGCCTCAAGTACTCTATGCTCTACCCTGCAAAACTCCGAGTGGAACATGAGGATCGGACTGCCTTTTTTGACTCTCCTGTGGCCGTGAGTGACTGGCTGGACTCGCTGCCGGACAGAGGTGGCCGTCCCGGGCCCTCTGCAGGCGCCGAAGGTGCCGGGTCCCCTTTGGAGTGACTTTTGGTCCTTGATTTTGCCATTTTGCACTGATCAGCTGGGTCTTACTTCTTTTGTTTATTTTGTCTCACTAGGACCTGTGTGGGGGGCGGGCGGGGACGGGTCCCTTTCCTCCTCCGGGGTCTTTTCGTAGAATGGGGTTAGTAGGGCGACAGGCACACTGCAAGTTGGGGGGGTTTTTTGGCCCGCAGGGGTGCAGGGTGGGGGGAGTTGGATTTGTGGGGGGGTTGGGGGGGAAGGAGGGGTTGTTTTGCTGTGTGTTTTCTGTTTGCAGGGCGAGGTATTGCTTTTTGTCCAGACTCGGGAACTGTGCTACTGACTGGGGGGCCTTTGATCTATTGGAGGGGATGGGGGGGGGACGGGTTGAGGCTGATGTCATGGAACGTCAATGGGTTGGGGGACCGTATCAAACGGGGTGTAGTACTGCAGTATTTGCGTCGTCTGACTCCTGATGTGGTGTTTATCCAGGAGACGCATCTGGTTGGTAATGTTTGTCATGCAATGAACAGGGGGGGATACCGCCTCGTGGCCCATTCTGGTTTCACAACTGGTTCCAGGGGGGTGGGCATTCTCCTGCGATCCTCACTTCCGTTGGATATCACTAGGGTAGTCTCGGATGACAGAGGGCGCTATGTGTGTCTGACTGGGAGGTGGGAGGGGCAGCCCCTTTCCCTGGTCTCAGTTTACGTCCCCCCGGGCCTCCAGAACTCCACCTTCACGGACCTGGGTCGAATGCTGCTTGAACTTCCGGATAGTCTTTTGCTTATGGGCGGGGATTTTAATTCGGTGGTTTCGGGTGACCTGGATCGTCACCCACCCAGGGCCCTCCCCGCTGCCCAGGCATGGCTTGGTGGACTGTTGGAGACCTTCGGCCTGGTAGATAGTTGGAGATTAATGCATCCGACCCAATGTCAGTACACCTTTCACTCTGGGGCGCATGGGAGTCTTTCTAGGTTAGACTATTTCCTTATGCCCGCGGCGCAGACTGGTCGGATTCGAGAGGTTAGGCACCTGGCGCGGGGTATCTCCGACCATTCCCCGCTGTGGCTGCTCTTCGACACTGAGTCGCGGTCTGCAGGGCGGATCGCTCCCATTAACCCGTGGTACCTGCGAGACCCTACGACTCGCGACAGCCTGGTTAAGGCTATGGACCAATACTTCCTTGAAAACGAGGGGTCGGTGTCGTCCGCAAGGTCCCTGTGAGAAGCCTTTAAAACCGTAATCCGCGGACACGCCCTCTCCCAGATAGTGGTGGCTAAGAAGCTCAAGAGTGAGGCAGTGGTGAAGCTGGAGACTGACATCTCGGGGCTGGAGTGGGCCTTGGAGACTGGTGTCACTCCTGACGGGCTACATGCCCTCAGCCTGAAACAGTTTGAATACAGGTCTCTTGTCACTGACGCGGCCAAAACGATGTATAGGGAGCAGCAGGGTCGATTGTATGATGCCGGGGACAAGGCGGGAAAGTTGATTGCGTGGCTGGATAAGAAGGAGAGAGTTAATCGTGTGGTCCCGGAGCTGCGTGTCTCGGATGGAGTGTGTGTGACTGAGCCTGGTGAGATTGTGGAATGTTTCGCTGACCACCTCCGGGCCGTGTACTCTCGGTGACTGATAGGGATGAAGAAGACTCTCGCCTTCTGCTTAGGGATATTGCTTTGCCTTGCCTGTCCGTCGACGACCGTGAGCAGCTGGACGCTCCCTTGTCTGTAGATGAAATAGCAACTGCGATTCGGTCCCTTCGTTCGGGCAAGGCGATGGGTCCCAACGGTCTGCCTATTGAATTATATAAGTTGCGCCCGGATAAACTCGCGCCCTTCCTCCGTCGTATGTTTCAAGAGTCCCTGGAGGCAGGTTCCCTTCCTGACGACCAGCGGCTGGCTACGATAGTCGTGATCCCCAAGGACGGTAAGCCACGAGACCGCTGTGCCTCCTACAGGCCTATTTCACTGCTAAACGCAGAGCCTAAAATCCTGGCTAAAGTCCTTGCCAATCGTTTGTTGAGCGTCATCTGCGATCTGATTCATCCTGATCAATGCGGCTTCATCCCTCATCGTAACACCGCTCTTAACTTGCGGCGTCTTCACGGCGCCCTCGCCAGGGCGGAGTACCTCTCCGAACCAGCCGTGCTGGTTTCTTTAGACGCCACGATGGCCTTTGACACCATCGAGTGGCCATTCCTCTGGGCTGTCTTGACCAAATTCGGCTTTGGGGAAGGATTTCTTGGCTGGGTGAAGCTTCTTTACACGGGACCCATGGCTCAGGTGGTGGTTAATGGGCGGGTCTCTCGGCCCTTCGCTCTCGGTAGGGGTATGAGGCAGGGGTGCCCGTTGTCCCCTCTGCTCTTTGCTCTTGCCCTGGAGCCGCTCGCTGCCTGGCTCCGCTGGGAGCCCTCGATCAGAGGGATCCGGTGGGCCCCGGGCTTCGAGGATCGGGTCTCGTTGTATGCGGACGATATTCTCCTGTATCTCACCTCGCCGCGGCGGTCGCTTAATGTTCTCTTCGATGTTCTGACTTCCTTTGGGAGAAATTCGGGTTTAACGATCAACTGGTCTAAATCCTGTGTCTATCCTATCTCCGGTGACCCTCCTCTCTTGCCGCCGCGGCTCCCGATCCAATTATCTCTGTCCGGCTTCAAATACCTGGGGATATACGTCTCGTTGGACCCGGTGGCTCGCTATGAGCAGAATCTCCTGCTTCCACTTCGGCGTTTGAGGGAGGACACGGCTCGGTGGTGTAAGCTGCCCTTGTCCCCGCTGGGTCGGGCAGCACTGTTTAAAATGCTGTCCCTTCCCAGATTCCTCTATGCACTTCAGAACTCCTTCGATGTCATTCCTGTGTCCTACTTTCGGGAGGTGGAGAGCCTGCAGAGGAGACTGGTGTGGGACGGACGGGCACGTATCGCTCTGGCAAAGCTTACTCTCCCCTGGTACGACGGGGGCATCGCGCTTCCCGACATTCGCAGGTATTATTGGGCCTCACAGCTATCGGCCATTAACCATGCCACGTATGCGCCTGGCTTGAATCCGGCGTATGGGATGGATAAATTCCTGCTTCCCGGCGGAAACTATAACAGGGCACTTTACTCCAGATCGGCTGGACGGACCCTTACGGGCCCTACTAAGATTGCGGTGCGGATCTGGAAGGCGGCCAATGTAGCCATGGGCTGGAGCGAGCGATTAACGTGTGCTACTCCTCTGTTTGCCTCCGACCGACTGGGAAGCCTCTGGACAACGAAGGGGTTTGACCGTTGGGACACGATTGGTATTAGTAGAGTGGGAGACCTATGGATTAAGGGTGCGGTTAAAACATTCGCGGCGCTCCAGAGCGAATACGAACTTACGGGAAGGGAGTTCTTTCGCTACGCCCAGGTTCGGCATGCCCTGCTCTCGGTTTTTGGGGCGGGGACCAAGATCCCGGCTTCTTCGCCTCTCGAGGACCGCATACTCGATGGACATGTCCCCGACAGTACTATCTCTTTAATTTATAAAAAACTTATCAATAATCGGGCTGACCTCTTGGTGCGCCTTCGGGAGGCGTGGACAGGGGATGGGGTGGAACTGGACGACGAGGACTGGCAGTCCGCACTGTCGTCCCCCAAGGAAGTGGCCATTCCAGCCCGTCTCCGCCTGGTCCAGTTAAAGATTCTCCACCGGGTGTATGTGACGGGTCCCCGTTTGGTCTCGATGGGATTTTCTGAAGACGGGCTCTGTAAGCGGGGATGTGGGCTCAGTGCCACCTTTCTCCATATCCTTTGGGAGTGCCGCGAGGTGGCGGAATACTGGCGCCGGGTACATGTGGTCATGGGCCGGGTCACCGGGGTGGCGCTTCTGCCGGAGGTGCGTCGCTGTGTCCTGAATGTGTGGGAGCCCAATGATTATAACGCAGCTCAGACTCGGTGGGCGGCCCTGGGGAACATGATTGCCAAGAGAGATATAGCGCAGCTTTGGGGTTCCCAGCGGCCTCCCACCGTGTCCGTATGGAAGGAGAACATGGACTGGTGCATGTTAAGGGAGAAGACTGTGTATGTGGCTCGTGGTAAACCGGGGGCATGGGGTAGAATCTGGGGGCAATGGAACGCGTATCGTGGGGGTATCTGTACTCCCCCCCCCTAGTGGACACCGATATTGCTTTGTCCCCCTGACCCTTGATGGTTCCTTGCGATTTTTGGAACAACCGAATATAGACGTTCCTCTCCCGTGACCCCCCCCCCGACCTATCAGTACTCCTTCCTCTTGATAGCTACTTGAAGGTCTGAAGTAGAGTCCCCCGGAGGTAGCCTGACCCACACTTTTTGCCCAAATGCCTCGCCTTTTGTTTTTATTTGTTATTTATGTTAATCCTATGTATCCTGCTTCCCTAGGACTATCCGGAGCAATGTACGGGGCTGGGCCCCGGGAGCCGACTATTGCCTTAACAACTGTATGATCCTTTCTGAAACTAGCGGCCGGCCCTGGTGGTTGTAGGCCCATGCTTGTAATTGATTTATTGTTCAATAAAACTCTATATATAAAAAAAAAAAAAAAAAAAGTACATCTTTGTCTAGACCTGGATTGCATTCTTTGCAAGAACTGTCATACTGTATCTAGAATTCAAAGACTCCACCACCTCCTACAGTGAGTCTTACGGTTAGCTCAACTACTATTGGAGGGTAACCGGGTTATCCAACTAGAGTGCAACAGACCCGGAGATCTTGGCACTCTACTGCTAAATAGCAGAACCCACCATGAATACTGCCGAGCAACCACTGAAGTCTCAGAGAAATGGTTCTCCATTCCCCCTCCAACATTCACTTCATTTTCTTGATATCAGCCCAGTTTCAATTGAATAACATGCAAAATATGAGAAGGAGGACTGATATCAAAAGGGCTGTAATTGTTCAAATAAATACATCTGCAAGATGGATGAGATGTATTCCCTGCTACAAAGATGATTGGGATAAGCACAGAGCAAGCCCACCTCTATCACAGGATTTCTCCAGCAAATTGCTTTGCCAGAAGAATATCCAAATTCAAAGACCTAAGTTACAAGTCACTACAAGCAATGCATTCATGAACCTTTTCTACTCACAAGGAAGACAAAAGTGAGAGACTTATATGTGGCAGCCACAAAAAAAGAAACCATATAGAATTGATGACATTCAAAACAGTAGACAGTCAAGAATCAAGCCCAATTAATATAGATTACCAACAATTGGAGCTTAACAGTAAGGCACAGTGAACAAGTTACCTGCTGGAACGTCTGCACGGAGGCAGAGTAGGAGCGCAGGGACAAGCCAAACTTCAGCAGGTTCAGCTGCAATGGGAAGAGGTACTGGCTGGCTTTCTTCATAATGAGCTGGTAGTTGGTGAAATCAGTACCTGTCGAGCAAAAGCATGGAAGATGAAAGGTGGATGAAGGACTCATCACAATAAGGTTGGAGGACAGTCAAACTCCCAGACAATACATGCATACTCTGGCAGCCAATCTTTCATCTAGGATGAAAGCTGAACTCAATGCCATGCGTTTTTGGCACACATTAGTTTTATTTTAACCATGTATGTGGATGGGCCTCTTACAGGCCCAAGCCAAGGAAGCTGCTAATTCATAGCCCTATGGGCCAGATGTATCTAGCCTTTTTGCATTAAAAGCTGGCCTCATTCATAGAATCGGGCCATTTGCAACTGCAAAAAAAAGGTATTTTCGAATGCAAGAAACCCAAACTGTGATTAGCTAACAGGTTTGTGACTACAAACAGATACAGTATTTAGTCTGGCATTGTTAAGGACCTCCCCTCCAATTATATTTTACAGACTACTGAAAGGTAGTGGTAAGGCATTCATAAACAAGAAGAGGTCCCCAAGTGACATTTTCCCCTTCGTGAATGTTGAGAAATACGTTTTTGGGATTAGGCAGTGGTCCCTAATCTTAAAAAATGTATCTCGTTTTCAAGTCTCGCGTGGAGTGGCAGCGCATGCGCTGCTCGCCTCGCGAGATTTATTGTTAACAAGGACTTAACGAAGAGGGCTTTAAGCCCCCGCCCCTCATTTCCATTGGCTGGTGTCACCGTTTATGCTAAACGATGGCCTGCCATTGGAAATGAGGGTTTAACACCCTTTCGCCTCCAAGCCGGACTCGGTGGCCTGCTTTGCGTCTGTCGCAAAGCACTTTATCTTTATGGGGCCATGTGTTACTAATTTGGAACACATGGCCCCATAAAGACAAGAGATCAAGGCTTGTTTTATGGCCTTCCCAAGGCAGAGGGCAAAGTAAGCCGTGCCGTGCTTATTTGTGTCAAAACAATATAAACAAGCATTGGCATATCCAATAGGTCTCGCCTTTGGGACCTTATAAGTGTTTAGCCATGCAACAGTTGCATAACTAAATACTTATAAAGGTCCCAAAAGCGAGACCTATTGGCTATGCCAATGCTTGTTTTGACAGATCCTGGTAGAATAATGATCACATAGCGCAGAAGCGGCTTAGCGGCGCCTCAAGGAAAGTCGGACAATAAGAAAGCGAAGGTGAAGAGAGCAGCACGCTCTGGGATGGGTAAGAACTAAACTTTCAAGGATTCCGAAAAGAAAAAAAAAAAAATTCTTTGTTTTCTTAGTAAACAGGAAAAGCTTTTGCGTCCTGCTATTCTTCTGGCAGGCTGCAGGGGATCAAGGGTCCCTGAAGGCACAAGTTTTCCCGCCCACGGCTTTTTTCCTAAACAGGGAGGCAGACACGGCGCAGAGAGCAGACGCCGGCCGCGAGGGGTCGGAGGGACGACAAGACTCTCTCATGGATGGGCTTCACGAAACGGCGAGCCATCCGCGGAAAGGCGGGACCGTCCAAGTGCCGCGATGGGTGTGATCCGGTGGCTGCGCTAAATTAGAAGAAGAAACAAGCATTGGCCGCTTTCACAGCGATCGCCCGGGAGTGGTGCAAGAGTTTAGAGGCAGAGACCATGAGGGAAACAAAATTAAACAAGCAGGAAGTGGGATAAGGGAGGGGGGGTGGGGGAGGGCACGTTGCGCGCACTAAGGCAGAGAGAGGCATGCAGGCTGGCAAATAGTGTGCACTTTCGCAGCCGCTTTGATGTTCTCAGTGGCCGCGCGGCTCACTGAGAACATCAAAGCAGCCGCGAAAGTGATCACGCAGGCTGACAAATGGTGCGCGCGCCCGGCGCACATGCACTGTAGCTGGAGGCCTGAAAAGCCACTAGATTGCACTTCCAAAACCCGCTTACTAAAACTCTCGCCAGAGCAGCGCGAAAGCGCTGGCTCAGGCAAGACCTAATAAAGGCAGATAACGCATGCCAGGACCTTCTCTGCTTGGACCCCAACCCCACTTTCATCCAAGAGCTGAATAGAAGATCTATTCATGTTTTCACTGGTGTGCAGCGTGAAAAAGGCTAATGTGTGAACTTAACAGCATAGGACTCGAATAAATAATGCGTTTGCCCAGGAACACGCAATTTGGTTAAGCGGTGAAGCAGAGATTAGGTTGTGGCTCTCCTATTTCCATGGCCATTTAACTAGCAGAGCACATTGCTTGTGACCTTACCACAGCATAGGACTCGAAGAAATAATGTGTTTGCCCAGGAGCACGCAATTTGGTTAAGCGTGAAGCCGAGATTAGGACGTGGCTCTCCTGTTTCCACGGCCATTAGAGTGCTTCGTAGAGCTGGTGAACGGTGACTTCATGCCATTCCAAAGACCGAGTTTGAGGAGTGTTGTCTGGTCTGTTTAAGGTACTATGTGGTAATCCTTACATTCACTATCTGTGAACCGATCAACCATTCGGTTTGAAAAATCAGCGGCGACTAAGCCACTGGTCAGGTAGGGTCAGAAAGAACGAGGACCCGGGGATTGTCGGACTGCTCGAGCCAGGGACGTAAGGCAGCCCCCACTGCACCTAAAGTCTTGAATATTCGTGATTTACAACGTCTTGGAGGCGACTCGCCGCTCTCTGGAGTAGCCCAATCATAAGTAGCGCCACTGGCCACGGAAGTCATAGGTCAGACATACAGGCGTGGACACCGTGACATTGTGGTTAGAGGCGGGTTGAACGGATTTATTGTACGAGTTTTGTACTTAATGCTACTTTTTACTTGACTTAAGAACTTGCGCTCTTAGACGCCAACCGTAAGACATAGACATTCGAGACAGCTCAAAGTAACGCTCGCTGCGGACATCTACAGTCATCCTTTAGCCGTGCGACGTAACAAAACAAACTCCTATTAAATCCAGCAACAGAAACATCAGCCATCTAGTACGATTAACAACGTGAGTGGTGTTAGAGGCGCTATAAAGATATACACGAGCTGTGTTTGATGCATGTCAAATGAAGCATGTGAAAGACCAAGAAAACAGGACTTCCTTATAAAAGGCCTCACAAGGAGATATTTTTTCCAGATCCAAAAAGTGGAGAGGAAACTTAAACAGTGTTAATGTATGCATGTTTTTGAGATACCGCGTGCAGTTTAGTAAACATGCACCCACTGGGAGAATCCCGAGCGCTTGTAAGCGTTCATTAGTTAAGATGCGCCAGAAGTGGCAATTATTCCTAGGGTGGCATTTGACTTCAATCCTAATACCAATGGCACCCAAGCGCGTTGTGGATGTTTATGACAAGGCTACGTAGATCCAGGCAGTACACAACAACTAACATTAAAGGCTTCAAATGCACCCGATAGATACATCGGCCATTTTTAATATATATATATTTTTTTAAACATTCATTCAAAGGCGGATACCTTTAGATGCGCATTCTTAATCTCGCCCCAATTAGTCGTTCAAAACTATAGTTTCATCTTATTTTGAATGCTCCACAATGTTTTAGGTTGCATTACTTTCAAGCACCAATTCAGCCTAAATCACAAATATTGTGGGCGCCCAACTAAACCTCGAATGCAAACCAGGGGCGTAATGCAGGCCCCTTCAGGGCCCCCCAACCCTTCAAGGGGCCTCCATTTAGTCCAAGTTCAATGAATATCTATAAAATAGGTGAAGAGTGCCCCCCCCTTCCAGGTCTCCCATATCGGCGAGGGGGGGATGGAGAGGGGGTCATTCAGTGCCACCAAGGGGGGCACATATGGCAGGGCCTTCTTAATAGAAAGCAGCTTTCTAGACATATGAGCCCACTGACAGAACGTACAAACTTGCCAAGCCCACAATATGGCAGGCTTTTTGCAGTGTCACGTGTATCATGTGTAGTGCAGCTGGTCTCTGTAATACCAATGATCACTAAGGGTCGCCGTGGACACCGTGGAGCTATAGGTGTGAGATCACTATCACTGCAGATATAGGTGTGAGATCGCTATCACTGCAGATATAGGTGTGAGGTTACTAGCACTGCAGAAATAAGTGTGAGATCACTATCACTGCAGATATATAGAATGCCTCCGTGTTCGGTATACAAGAGTTTAAGCTATTGGCATTATAAATGACAATGCCTTTTATTTAGGTTTTAAAAACGAAAACAAAAATAAAAGGCATTGTCATTTACAATGTCAATAGCTCAAACTGGTGTAAATGCGAGACCTGTTGCATTGCAAATGCTTTTTATTTAAGGAAAATAGAAAGTATTAAAAAATTTAAAAAATGATCACTTTATTTAAAAGCAAATCACAGACATGGCGCAGCAGGCCACTCACTATCCCTGTGATGGCAGTGAGTCATAGTGGGTCACAATTTGGAACATACCACACAATATTCATGAGGTAGGTCAAATTGTGACCCACTACGAATAGGCTTTTTATGAACCGACCTATTAGTACATGGGTTGGTTCACAAAAACAGAATAGATCTGTTAAAAGTTGATGCACAATTTGCGATGATTTTTACAATCTCCATTATTTGCACATCTGGTCCTTTGTGAGGCAAAAGGAGAGGCAACTTGCAAGTGATCACAATACTTTAGGAGAACATAAAATGAAACTACTTCACTCTATAAATACTATAGAATGTTAACCACTAAGCTGCACCCCATACGTCCACTATTTAACATTGTGTCTTTCAGGAAGATAGAATTTTAGTTTACACCACTTTTTCTCCTCGTGAAGTGCAACTGAAAAGTAATTTCTTTTGCTCCAACAGGTCCACTATTTTGTATTACTGCAGTTTTAAATTGCAGATCAAATAAGTTAAACATTACTTAGCTGTACTAATCGGTTTGCAACTATTAGTGCTGTAGATTCACATGCTTCCACCCCATAGCTTTTGCCATTTAGTGCAGGGAGCGGACGTTGCAAGTCATTTTCTTTGTAGTACAGTTTCGAGGTGATTTGTAATCCTTCCCCTAAAACCCAAAATGCACCAGGGCATAGACTCCATCTAAATTTGTGTTTTCCCATGCAGATGAGAGTAAGTAGGTGGTATACTAGTGTAATGTAATGTACTTACGTGTAAATTAATGTTTAAGACGTCATAATGTGACCTGCATCCAGGAGAGTTTATGTGAAACTACAGCAAATACCAACTGTTACAGGCAAGCAATGTTTTCCGTTTGCAGAGCATGTGCTGCTGTAGGTCACATGCTTTAAACAGATTGAAAAGGTTTGCTATGCCAATGCCAAACCTACATTATATTTTGTGTCTGGGGTGCATTTCACTTGTTAAAAAGTAAGCCACTATGGATTTCCTAGGTAATATCCCAGTAACAAACCTATGCAGAGCAGCTGCATGGTCTAAATTATTCAAGTTACTACAGCCATAGGTCTAGTAACAGGTTTATGTTTTTTCGAGGCCTGGACTGGATATAAACTGTACCCTTATTCTGCTCTATGCTTTTTTATGGTGACTGCTTCCACCATCTAAAACCCAAACCCAATGGTGTTACTAATATAGTACAATCTTATGTATCAGTATCTGGGAGTTATTCTAGAAAGCACGCAACCATATTTTAGTCAAACTCCTTAAAATCTCACCACGCTGACTGCCAGAAAAGGACTGCTGGAAAACACGGTGGGAACATTTTCAAATACTAATCATGACTTTTCCAGGATGAAATGTTCAATATCAGTTACACTCTGGTAGGTCAAAGGGCCTGCAACCATGCCTGGTCTCTATTTTTCCCAAGAGGGCATTTATCACAAGTAAAAAAAAAACATGTCTGTGCCCTATCACATAACATGCTTACCTGTAACCACTGCTTAACTAAAATGTTCTGTTGCAGGTTACTTTACTGGGAATAATCCTGCCATCTAGTATTGGGCTTGTGTGAGAAAGTGCTCTTTTTGCATGGTTAGCCCCCACTTTTTGCCTGGTTTTGATGTGGTTTCAATTGTAGTGCACACTATCCCTGCCAAATAGGTCCCCTGTACAAACACAATAAGATAATGGACGGAGAGCTGAAACCTATCAGAGACTCACCACCAGTCACTATTAGATCTGGGTTAAACACATAGTTATTTAGCTCACTTCGCCACCCCAGTTCAGACCCAGCAATATGCAAATCAGTCTTGACCCTGATCCTCATGGGAACAGACCAGCCTGAACTGCAAGCATGGCCCTCCCTGGGCCGGAAACAAGCATCCTGGGACAGGTTTCAGGGTAACACTCCTCATTAGGCAGGCTAGCTTGAATCCAGTGGCAAAGCGAGCAAGGGACCCACGTCTGGGCATACCCAGCCAACTTAGGACGAACAAAGGAAACACAATAAAGATGATGGACGGAGCACTGAAACATTTCAGACACTCACCCCCACACTATTAGAGCTTGGTTAAATCCATCATTGTCATTTAGCTCACTTCGCCACCCCAGCAACCGGACGCCCTAGTGCCGCTGAGGGTGTAACTAGAGTGCATCCTTGACCCTGGGGGGAGACCCCTAAGTCTAGCCCCAGAACCTCAACTCCCACTACCAAATACTTCCCTCAAAACCAACAACACTATTTTCCTCCATAGGATAACAGTGACTATTTTTCTGTGAAAAGTTTAAGTGTGGAGTTTGAAAACCCAAAGAAATTCTTTAAAATTGTACAGTTTAACAAAAACGATTTTACTAACCTGTTCATAGGAAATGTCCCAGAGTAGTATCCAGGTATACTACTCTGAGTAAGAAAAGTAATCTCAAAAGTAACTTACCTGTAATCTTACTGAAAACCCCATTCAAAGCATTCTGAAAAGCATTGCATTATCAGTATCACTACTGAAATCAAATCAAAGTACATTTACAATTGCAACCCAAACTGTGTTATAATCTGTATATTTACTGCAAAGTACTTATCACTTACTTGTGCCAGGCTTGCTTGATTCTAGGATATAAAATACATTAAAGAATATTTTTGATACAAAATAATTGGTCTGAAGTACAGTCTAGGAGTGTGTGAATTCATTTGCTGACAGTGTGTACAACAAATGCTTAACACTGTCCTCTGATTTTTTTTGCAAAAACATTTTTTATTGCATTACTCAAACACAATTGACATCCACAATGTTCATCTGGCCAGTGGCCGCCATCCGCTTATAAAATCACATCCAAATACAATCTGGGCCACTTCCACCCACCAATGCGCCGTCCCCAAACCCTCCCCTGAAATAATACAGCCCCCCCCCCCACCCACATGTCAGTGTGCCGGGATGACTACTACCAGGATAACCTCTCTCAGAAGGAGCCGTATTAAGAGCCATGAGCCGCCCCCCCCCCCCCACCACAGACAGGCCCCAGGCAAAGAGGAAAAGGAGAGCCCCCGGCCCCCATGAGCCAAACAGCTAGCCTCCCCCACCCCTAAGTACCTGCCTGTTGCTCCAGTGCCGCAGGGCCTCCCTCCCCCGCTGTTCCCCATCCCTGGAGATCAACCACTAGTGCTTCCCACGCCCGAGCCATGTCCAGAGCCTTGTCATCGTTTCTCCTAAGCGCAAGCTGCAGCCTGAACGTGCCCTCGCTACCCGCCCACTTGGTAAATGTCGCTCTCCACCTCGCGACGCTGGGACCCGTCCTCGACTTCCAGTGGAGCGTAATTTCTCGCATGGCCACCACCAGCCCCAGGTCGCAAAACTTGCTAGTGATTTTCGTGCGCGGCGTGTGTGGAAACCAAAGCAGCAAACAGACTCCCATCTCCACCCGCAACTCCCGCCCTGTCACTTGGGCCAGGCATCCGACGACCTCCTCCCAGTAGCCACTTAAAACATCGCAGGACCAAAACATGTGTTTAAAGTCAGCCCCCTCCTCTCCACAACGAGGGCACTGCGGCATGGGGCCCCCAAAATACTGAAACAATTTAGCCGGCGTCAGGTATGCCCTATGCAGGGTGAAATACTGCACCAGCTGAAACCGGGCGTTAAGCGTGCTCTTCCAGGCCCGTCTCTGAAGTGCAGGCCATGTCAGTTCCGGGATAGGTTTTCCGATATCGGCTTCCCACTTATCCTTCAGCGCAGTCAAAGGAGCTAGATGTTCCGTGGCCATTCTGTGATAGAGGCAAGTAATGGCCTTGAATGTGCCCGCCGCCATGACCACATACTGACAGCCGGCCGCCGTCCGCGGTTCCGAGAGCCCCACTCCCCAGTGCTTCTGCAGCGCCGCCACCAAGGCCGCGTGGAGGAGATAGTCGCCCCTCGGAATCCCGAAGGAGTCCAGCAGCTCCTGGAATGGCCGAAGCTCTCCATTTAGGTATAGGTCTCCCACCATCTGTATCCCTAGATCTTCCCAGCGGGCCAGCCCCGACCAGTCCCCGCCGTGGGGGAGGGCCGTGCACATACCCAAGGGGATCTCCGGAGCGTAAGGGCGAGCAGCGCCGGCCCTCCGCAGGCTCCGGTTCCAACACAGCCGGAGCGTTCGCTCTTCGAGCGTTAGTTGTGACAGCTCGAGTCGCTGTTGGAAAACGATAAAGGAAAGCACGTGTCGCGGGATCATTCTACCCTGCGGACCCTCGGGGCCTCTAAATTCCCGTGCCACTGCCTGCGTGAGCCATTGTAGCTGGGCAGCCAAATAGTACCACTCGAAATCAGGTACCGCAAGCCCCCTCTCGGCTCTGGGCCGGCGCAGCGTGGTCAGCGCCACCCGCCGTCTGCCCGCCCCCCAGATAAAGCCCGTAACCATGGCCGTAAGTTTGCGGAAGAGTGACACCAGCACCCAGACAGGGAGTGTGCGGAAAAAATACAACAGGCGTGGGAGCGCCACCATCCTCAGCAGCGCCACCCGCCCGGCCACCGAGAGCGGGAGAGTGCTCCAGAATCCCATACTGCCCGCCAGGCCCGCGATCGCCCTCCCCACATTCCCCTCCAACAGGTCGTGCTGGGTGCGATAAATGCGCACTCCCAAATACGGCAGACAACTATCCGCACAGCGGATCGCCCCCAGGGAGGGGGGAATTCGCTCCCACTGAGTAATGGGGTAGACGCAAGTCTTGTCCCAATTGACCCTTAGGCCCGAGCGGCGCCCAAAATCCTCCAGTAGCACCCTAGCGCCTTGAAGGGCCCCCTCCGCGTCAGCCAGGAAAAGCAATAAATCGTCCGCGTAGAGGGAAATATAATGGGTCTCCCCCCACAGGAGCAGCCCAGCATACGCGCGTCCCATTCGGGCATGGGCCGCAAGCGGCTCGATTGCCAGGGCAAACAGCAGCGGCGATAGCGAGCAGCCCTGCCTCGTTCCCCGACGTACAGGATAGGGAGCCGAAATCGTGGTCCCCGTTCGCACCCTAGCCACCGAGTTGGTATAGAGCAACCTCGTCCAACGCACGAACCCATCCCCCAAGCCAAACTCCTGCAAGACCCTAAACAGATACGGCCACTCCACGCTGTCGAAGGCCTTCTCCATATCAACCGACAGGGTCAAGGCGGCTGGGTAATCCACGCTGTCCACCTCCATGACCTGCAACAGTCTCCGGATACACGTCGACGTGTTCAACACTGTCCTCTGATACTGCCTTACTGCTCGATCACACTACCACAAATAGAGAGTGAAGTAGTATATAACTTAACCTCTGCCTACCTTTGGGGATCCACCGGACTGTGCACACTATACCTCACTTTCGTATAGTATATACAGAGCCAGCTTCCTACAACATGGTACCCTGCCTAGGTGCCATGCCAGCCAGCACTGCCTGGAGGTATAGGTAAGTCACCCCACTAGCAGGCCTCACAGCCCTAAGGCAGGGTGCACTATACCCCAGGCGAGGCACAGCTGCATGAGCAGATGAGCCACTTCAATATTAGGGTCCATTCCATAATATTGTAGTCCCATCTTGAAGTTGGGGAGACCCCTACAATCAGGGCTAGGTCTATGCCCTTCCCACAGGAGGGTGGCATAATAGGGGGTGTAGCCACCGCAGCCGAGTTGCCCATTGGCCCCATCTGCTACTCCACTAAAACTCCCCTAAATGTAGTATTTAGTTGACTTCCCCAGACCTAGAAACTAGATCTGCGTTGACTTGGAAAGAAGCAAGAAGACAACCCTGCAGAGAAGACTGAAGACGATGCCTCACTTGGCCCCAGCTCTACTGGCCAGTCTCCAGCTTCTGCAACATGTCTTGCCGCCACTGACCTCAGAAAACCCTGGGAGGACTGTTGCCTTTGAAAAAGACTGAAATCTCTTGTGGACAGCGGACCTGTTCAGAAGAAACAATTGCCAAGGACTCCGGATCCGCGTCTCCTGCCACTCTGCACCAGACGCAGGTGGCCAGAGTCTGATTGGTTCACCTGTGCAGTAAAGTCTCCCCAGCAATCAGGACCCCTGCACGAGAAGTCCATGGGCCTTGGTGAGCTGAACGGAAGGTACCCCTACGACCCTCCACATCTCTACTTACCTCTGCTGTCATTGGTCTCCTTCCTGCAACCTGTTTGCCAAAAGAAGAATCTCCATTGCAATGCACTGGGTGCACCACACCGAAATTACACCTTGCACCCAGCCAACCCTGAGCCACTGGTAGTGTATGTTTGGTGCTGCTTTGTGCCCCCGCCCACTTTTTTGAACCGCAAGTTGTGCCCCTGAAATTGATCCACTTGCCTGCAAGCAGTGTCTCCATTGAAAAGCATTGGGTCAAAATCAGACTTTGACCTCGGCACCCGGCTGCACCCGTGCCACTGGTGGTGCAGTTTTTGTAGTCACCTGACCCTTGCACCTTGCTGATCTAGGAGCCCGAAGACTGGATTTGTAAGTTGGATACTTTCCTGTTTAACCGCGACATTGTTTTACCCATAGGATAAAATTGAACTGTTCTGAAAAGATTCTAAGTGTCAATTTTTCAAAGTATAAAGTCATTTTATTTAAAAACTTACTTATTGTGAAGACCTTGGTCTTAAAATAAAGTACAAAGTACCTTTTTCTAAAATTGGTGTGACCCTCCTTCTTGAGTCGTGTGTCCATTACTGGTCAATGTTGTGCAATAAATGTCTTACACTCTGATGTGTTACGCCTAAGGCTGCTCGCCCATACTACCACTAATAGAGCACTTAGTGTTTTACATTGAGTCCTGTACACTTTTGGGGAGCCCCTGAACTCTGTGCACTGTATAACCACCCAGTGGCATGCCATCTACAGAGCCAGCTTCCTGCAGTTTGGAATGATACAAAGTGTTTCTGACACAGTTTGTTTCCAGACTGTCTAGAAAGACTCTGCTATGGCACCTGATTTCCCACAAGTATCTTCCCTGCTGCAGTCAACAGCTCAGGGCATACCCATTAAAAGTCAAACAAACAACACATGTATGTTACCAGTTTGAGCTTGTTAAGGGCCAACACTGACAAAGGCCGTACCGGTTTATGAATGCTACAGACAGGCAGAATCTTAGGCAGAACCCCCAGCTTTTCTGCAATCTAGCAAGCACCTACCAGGTAAGATCACATTGGGGGGGGGGGGGGGTCTAAACCAGTACTCCACTACCTATCCCCACAACCACATCAGACCTAGACCACACAGACACTTAAGACTACATTCTCACAACACAGAGCCAAGACACAGGGACCTAAACAAATTCTTACACAACTCACCCTCAAATTATCAAACACACATTCCAACTCATGTTCGTTAAAGCACATTCTGCTGTAGTCCACGCTTATCACCTATCACGTTTTGACACACTCTTCATGACAGAAATATTATTCATCTCCACTTCCCTGCACAAACTTGTTCCCACAGGCTACAGTGTCCAGCGTGTGGCCCGCACACTTAATAAAAGGAAGAGGCCTTGCAGTCCTCCTGTTTCCAGGCACGCAAACATCCCCCAAGTCCATGGAACTCCTAAAATGCCATTTCACGTTCTATACAACTGTTTCCTACCTTTCTTCTCATCTACAAACTTGACTGATAAATTCTCTGACCTCCTCACCACCTCATCCATACCAAATGCCGAAACCTCACTTCTGGGCTACTACAACCACCCTAACATTAAGAGGGGGGGGGGGTGGGGGGGGGGGGACACAATAGGTACGCTTGTCAATCTCACTGAAAAACTTGACATGGTTCAGCAGGTCACCCAACTAACAAACTCCAAAGCCTACATCCTCAGACTCATCTTCCCAATATCACCAATCATCCAATGCAAACCATCCATACCCTTGGACTGGACTGACCACCTAGACATCTACATCTTCCTGCTCAGAGTACAACCCAACCAACAGATCAAGATTAAATGAAAGGAGAACATCAAACCTCCACTGACAACCTAAACCTCAAACTCATATCTCCCCTTCCAAACTCCATGGGAGGCTCTTCTACACAACTTACACACTTTCCTGGAATACCAAGTGAATACCCACGTTCGAACAAAAACATAGAAATGAAAGCCAAAACCTTTGGCATCCTGGTAGTACGAAGACCTCACGGACAACAAACTCTTTATCAACAGGCAAGAGCAAAAATTGGAGAAAAACAGTATCACCGATGGACTCACACTACTAAAAGTCCCTCCATGCAACATGCAGACCACGGATCACAAACCAGTTGTTAGAATCCCCGGTTCCCTGGTTGGCTGAGGTAGGTACCTTAGGCCAAACAGGGACCCACGAGCCCCCAACGTTGGGGAAAGACAGGTCGCCTCTAGAGATAGCCCCGGCTCCACCCCCTTGGTAGCTAGACACGGGCAGCCAGGCCTATCTTCAAGGCCAATGTGTAAAGTAATTACGCTCACAGCAACCCAATGATGATGCCACAAATAGACTACACATGAGTTTCATAGAAAAACAAGTATATGTTTATAAAAAGATATAAGATGCGACCACACAATACTAAACCAACATATTGGTTGGGGTAAAGCTCCCCATGGCCTATTACTATTGAGCTAAACTAAACAATCCTATGTAATCCTAATGTCGTAATATGCAGTTCGTTATGCAACACTGTTACTGGAATGCAGTGCGTAATGCAACAACGTTGTAAACTGCTATGCCCCTGTAATGCAATGCGTACGGTCCCCTTCAGATACTCGGTTAGGAGAAAGCAATGCAAGGTGTAATACAGTTATCAGGCAGTACGTTATGCGAAACTAATGCAATGCAGAACACATATCAGGCAGTTCGGTGTGCAACACTAATGCAATGTGTAATCCGATAATCCGGCAGTTCGTGATGCAGGACTAAGACAAGGCGTAACACATCTATCTGCCAGTTCGTTATACAAACCTAGTGCAATGCGTAACACACCTATCAGGCAGTTCGTTATGCAAAACTTATGCAATGGGCAATACGACCAACAAACAGTTCGTTGTGCAGAAATAAGGCAATGCGTCATACAATCATCAGATACTCCGTTATGCAGGACTAATACAATACGTAATTTACTCCAGCACCGTTCACGGTGCCTTCGGTCTCTTCGCCACTCGTGATGGCTTGCGGTTAGTCTCCGGCCACATTTGCCCCCCCCCCCCCCCCCACCCACACACACACACACACACACACACACAGGTAAGATATAGCATAGTGAATGCAGCTTCGCACTCCGGCCCGGTGCTGCCACTCCATTGGCACATGGGTCGCGAGCCGAAGCAGATGCTCACGCTGCAGGACAGAGAAAGAGGTCGAGAGAGTCTACCTCCGAGCCCGCGTCCCAGGAGTCGACACACGTTACCTGGGGGGCGCGAACCCACTCTCCTCTCCTCGTCCAGCGACTTGGGTCTCCGATGCAATCTCTCTGAATTTCCGGGCAACGGGAAGATTCCAGGCTGCACACTACACCCGCATTCAGAGTCAATGAGACTCACTTGACTTCGGGTGCACGATAACCAGACAACTCCTCACGAGGGTCTCAGGCTGCACACGAAACACGCATGCAACGTTGGGGAGACACACTTGATCTTCTGGTGCCCACGATCACAGGGCACAAGTTGTGAAGGTCTCCAGCGGTAAAAAGCACATGCACAGCGTCGCTCGAACATGCTTGATCTTCGGGTGCCCCCGATCACAGGGCACCTCTGGCGAGGGTCTCAGGCTGCAAACAGCACACGCACACAGCGTCGCTGAGACACACTTGCCCTTCTGGTGTGCACGATCACGAGCCAATTCACGCGAAAGTCTCAGGCTGCACCAAGCACATGCACACCGCGTTGCTGAGACTTACTTGGCTTTCCGGAGCACACGTTCACAGGACGATTCTCTCGAAAGACTCATGCTACACCAAGCACACGCACACTGTGTCGCCGAGTCTCGTTTGGAACTCCACGTGCCCAAGATCACAGGGCACAACTTACGAAGGTCTCAGTCTAGACAGAGCACACAGCGTCTCCGAGAGTCTCCTCTGGAAACTTTTGTGTTCCTGTGTTTTCAAACAGGGAGCCAGCTCACCTCAGGCCCTTGGGGACAGCACACCGCAAAGTCCTCCAAGCAGGGGGACACTGCACACCGCAAAATCCCTTTAGCCTTTCCTTGCTTGAAACAGCAAACTGCAGGCCAGCCCCAGAACACACAGCAAGAGCAGTCCTATCCATCAGTCTCTTCAGTTGTTTCTTCCTTGGCAGAGGTCCTCTTGACCATGAAGTAGCTCCAGTCTTCTTCACACTTGATCAAGCCATTCTTCAAACTTCAGGGGCTTCAGCTCGCATAGTCATACCCCTCAATAGCTTTGAAGTCATTGTATTACAGGGGGCACTGACCGCTGCTCAAACCAGTTCTGGGTGCCTTCCTACCAGTGACACCTTCTTCGTTACATTAATGGGGTCTGGAGTCTCAATCACTCAGCAGGAGATGGGACAATTGTTTTATAGCACCAGCCCAGGCCTCTTCACCTCTAGGGGCTTCTCTTCCCCCTACACTCCAAATGCAGGTCAGCCTGTGTCGTCTCACCTCCTCCTCTGGGTCATGACATTCCCCAGATCAGATCACTTTAAAATCCAGCCAGTCAATCCACAACCAGGCAGAGACACACAGAAATGTTTAAAGCACAAAAACCCAGCCACTTCTGAAAGAGTGACTTACAAACACATAATGCAAAAACCATCTTCATAAAAAGATGTGTTATTGCGGGGTGAGTTCAGGCATACTAAACTTCACCTTTCCATCTTAAGTCTTTGGGAAGATAGGCGGGAAAACATATTAAACAGCCTTCTCATTCTATTCTAATGGGAAAGATGGCCTTTCAAAAGTAAAAAACGAAATGGTGATTATTTCAGTGTCAGGACACGACACACACCTTACGTCATGTCCTACCTTTCACATGCACTTCACCCTGTCCAGGGGGGACCCTAGACCTACCATAGGGGTGTCTTAGGTGCACAGAAAGGGATGGGTAAGGTCTGGCAAGTGAGTGCACTTGACAGAATAACATGGCAGTTTCACCAACTGCACGCAGGTCCTGCAATGGCAGGCCTGAGTTCCCTTTTTAAAGCTACTTGAGTGGGTGGCACAATAAGTGCTGCAGGCCCACAAGTAGCATTTGCATTACTACCCCTGGCACACATAGTGCATTTTACTAGGGACTTCACTAGTAATACAACATACCAATTATGGACAACCAATTACCATTACACTGTAAACAGGAAGCACTTGCACTTTGACACTGTTTAGCAGTGGCAAAGTATCCAAAACATCAAAGTGTCGAAAGAAGAGTCCGAACTCTCATTCAAATCATAAATTGCAGGTTGTGCGAAAGACATGGTCTTCTAGGCCTGCTCCTCACTGTCCCTTGCCAGCCTGTAATAGGAGAACTATGAAACAAGGGCAAACAACAGCAGTGGCTTCGGTTCAGTACGGGAGCAGCAACTTTTTATTTGTCAGAAGTGCTCGAGTTCAACAGCATAAGTACTTCCCTGAGAAATCTCATATATATAGCTGAAAGCTGTACATCAGCACCGCAATTCGCAACCACTTTGTTGTATTGACCGATACCAAAGTGAAGGAATATCAGTTTTAGCCTGTAGCACCTTAGACTCATACGAGCGGGACAAAGGAAAATGGAGCTGTATTGTGCACATACAGATGCCATGAATGATGGCCAACATATTTTGTAGAACGCCATGTTAGTAATGAGAACTGTAGGAGGTACTGGTCAGGCATTTAAAGCATTTCAGATCTGCGACTGGTGCATATTACATTCTTTTTTAAATGCAACTGTTGGGCTAACCTATGAACCTCTTACTACACAGAAACAAAATTGGAGGTCTCAGCCAGGTTCTCCATCCCAAGCAACATGCCATAGGGATACAGTGAGTACAGAACCCAGACAAAGTACTTCTTTTGGGTAGGCAATAGACGAATCGGAGAGAAAGAGAAAAATCTAAATGAAGGAGAGATGTTTCTTCATTTCCCCTTTCCTTTTACAATTTCTAGAGAAAATCACCACCATGTCATTTAAAATTGCAACAATGTTTTTACAATACATACAAAACGAATGAGAAGTATGAGAGGCTTTAGAATTGGCCCCTTACCTTTGTGCTCATGTGATGTGATCTCTGGACTGGTCTCGATAAATGCCCAGAATTTTTCTTCTCCTTCTTCAGCTAAAAATTCACTAATACAAAGAAAAAACACACAATCAAAAGAGTCATTAAACATAGCAGAAATCATTGTAATGCCCAAAAAGCCATATGAATATTCATACTGGGTTGGACTTATTTTAATTTTATATGGAGTTGTTATATAGTTTGACTATAGCTCCTAAGATCAGCAGTGTGCTTTTATATAAGCACAGAGGTCATATGCAAGTGTTTGCATAGTATAGAAGTACAGATTGGCATTTCATAAGGATTGTGAATAAAGACGGGAATATGTATTCAGTGTGCCAACAAATATACACATGAAAAACTGGACAGAGGGGGAAAAGGTAAAAGCGGGCCAGACAGATCAACTTAGGGGTGCCAAGAGATGAGGAATCTTTAGTGTCTTCCTGAAGAAAACGAGCAAAGGGCAGTCTCGGGTGCACTGAACGGGGTAGGGGCTCCTACCACCGTTTATCATTACTGTAGATCTGGCCCCAAACATTTGGGGCAGGTCTGGATAGTTAAGATGCTAACAGAGAAAAAAAAAAAAAAAACAAGGATTGACTGACGTGAGAGGGCTATCATGGATTGCCTCCATAGGAAGATTGATAAAATTGGGACAAAGGTCAAAACTGTGTAGAGCAGTTTAGAGGTCTGGGTAACTAGATAGCAGGTATGAAAGCCTCCACATCTTCATTTGGAAAAGAGAAAAAAAATAGAAACCTTGCGTTCCAGGCCGAACAAACATGAACCAATCATCTATTGGCATACATGCAACAATGTGTGGCCTCATCTATTATGAATATGGAATATTGCCTGGAGAGGCTAGAGAATTTTCAGAAGTTCGCAAATTTAATAATGCTGGGATGGTAAGACCTGGATGGGCAGGGGTGATCTTCATTCTTCACTCAAGATCTTCCTCTGCCACTTAGGTCTAAACACAAAATTCCATATGTTCATAGATGACGGCAAACTTTTTAAGGGTTATATTTGGAGTGAACTGTATTGCCGCACCACTGGCTGGTCACAAACTAATGTATCTGCTAGTTCCAATGAAATGCAGACCTAAATTATAGCTAACAGGACTGCTAGGTCTGTGTGTTGATTAATTTAAAATTGCACTATACAATATGATTTGTTGCCGTGATTATTATAAGGTTTTTTATCCACATCTTCCTAAAGTCACTTTTTTCCTCTCTTTTTTCCTGTTTTAGTTTTTGGGATAAGTTGCTAGTTTGGCAATAAAACCTTGAATGTTAGTTTTAGAGAAAAAAAATTAAAGCTAATTTTATTAACTTCTTTTTATAAAGAAAATGTTTTTATGATGGACTTGTAATACAAGCAACTCAAAAATGCACATAACCCTTGGTAATCAAGCAGTGGGGGAAAGTTGATCAATATTGTTGCGACACCTTACAACCCATGCAAAGCACCAAAATAGTGATTTGTCTTCTTGCTTGTCCACACCATATCCCAAGCATTCCTAACCCACACCGTCTCAATCAAACAGGCATCTACAACAAAGGCTATCATATCACTTTACACAGTACGACAGGATAAAAATGAATGCCAATTAAAGCTTTCTGTCTCAACCAAACTTTATAAGATTCAAAATACAGAACTGGTTGCATGTTTTCTTACCTGGCTTCCAGCAGCAGTGGTGTAGATGCCCACTTGGTGGTGAGAGACGTGGTCACAGCTTTGGAGTCTGCCATTGCAGTAGAGACATACAGACAGATGCCAAAGAATATAGCAAGACAATCCATCTTCTGGCACATAGCTGAAAGACAAAAGACATAGAAAACACACATTGGCTAGTAATCTAATTTGAGGGATCATGCATTCCTCTTTTAGATGATTAAAAGAAGAGGATAGGAAAGTTAATTAACCAAGGTGATGTAAAGCATCTACCTGCCTTGAATTTCTTCAGACTTGTTGCAGTTTTTATTTTATTTTAACTTGAATACATAAACAAAACTTTTTCTTTACAAACAGGCATGCTGTACCCACGACCCCAAATACCATAGCACAGCATCATGAAACATGGTGGAATGAAGTCATGACAGTACTCTCCAGTAAACAAGACGAGAGATACACGCTTAGAAAAACTTGCCAATGTGTCGCTGAACTTAAATCTTGCTTACTCAAATGTAGTCCCAATTTTCGTTATCTGATCAAATCATGGGACAAATATTCATTTATTTACATACATGTTGGTTGGTGCTTCAGAGGACTTCAGCTACACAATAAGAAAGAAAACACTATGCACCAGTCAGGGTTATATGGAGTAAGCACATGAGAAGATCAAGTAATAAGAATGAACATCCAAGATATTCTGAAATCTGGCCAACCAGATGGACTATAACACACAAAGGAGTAGGGAAATTATAATCCAAGGGTGGCACATGCTTTGTGAAAAAATACTGCCCTCACTCACAAAATTGTGACAGTCTTCAATTTTGGGCTTGCTTCAATACACCCCTGTACAGACCAATGCCTGGGGCGGAGCAAAAGGGAGGGGAAGACAATACAAACATAGAAGTTGGGATCATCGAAAGAAAGGTGTAGTTTAGGTTAAAACTAGCTCGGAGGTGTCCCCTTTCGACAATTTATTCCTGGGCCCACCAGCTAGGTCTAATGAGCTGATCCATGTAGGGGGCATAACATTATGGTGAAACGGTCAAGATGAATCCTTTGCATTTTAAGTGCACTGGGAATTTTGGTTCACCACAAAACCACTCCCCTGAATGAAATTAACATGAATCTAGATGGAGTACTTTTTTTGGTTGGGCGCCAACCCATGAAACTGTTTATGAAATACTTATATTGTCACAAATCCAGACTATCGGATTGTCTGGAAACCGCTGAAGATTTTTGTTGCACCCTGGAAAAAGTTCCAGTGAATGCAAGTAGGCAGGGGAAGTATACAGTATGTCCATGCAGGATGTTGGTAGGAGAGGTATGGCCCAGGGGGTCAGATTGTGCCCCGAAACATAAAAAAGCCTTTTAATTCATAACAGGGTTCACAGACCAAAACTTGGATTCAAGGCATCGCTGTTAGCGAATTCATTTCAAAATGTGTTTGTTGTGAATTAAAAACATAACAAAAAAAACAACTCAAAATGCATAGTCAAACACTGTGCGCAGGTAGTACTATCAACATGGGGCTGGCGCAGTGCCTGGCCTAGGCCTTGCGCCTACGCCATGCTATAGGTGGCTGAGGACCGTACAAGGCCACATATATGCAGCTCAGCACCGCCATCCAGAGGCAGCTGTGCACGGCCATTCAGATGCCTCAGCACAAGGCTGAAGATTGTGCACAGCAAACCCTGGACACAGGACCTGAATGCAGGCCAGAATCTGACAAGCCAAAGGCTGCCGCAGCTGATCTGGTGGAATGGCAGCTGACAGAGCATAGCTGAATGCCATGGGCAGTGGGCCTGCTGGCGATGGTGCTTGCGCATGGCTGGGACACAGGCCAGACCCTGCGCCAAGTGACCTTGAAAGCACAGGGTCACTTTAAAACTACTATACCTAGAGGTGTGATGCTTTGTATCAAAGTTTTCTTTTGTTGGAACGAAACATCTCTGACTGGGCTGGCTTACTAAGGACTTTGAAGATGTAATGAGTGGCATCCTGCATGAGGTGGAGCCGTGCACTGGAAGAATAACAATGAACCATTACTTATGCATAACTTATACATTTCCTTTAGTTTTACCGAAAATCCTAATTCTAAGGGAATTAAAAAAAACATTTTTTTTTTTTTGTGGCTTTCAGAGGTATCAAAACAAAATGTTAATATCTACTGCCCAACAAGTGGAGAGGAGGCGGGTTGGTAGAAAGTGGAGCCTTACAAAGGGAAGAATGTTACCGCCAGAACCTCTCCCCTAAAAGGGCACAATTGAGGTACAGGGAGATATGCATCAGTCTACACTCAATCTCTTTCCCTACACATGACCACATCACTGGTGATATAACACATAAAACTCTGGACAAAAATAGGCATTAACAGACTTTCTTCCCCGAGATCGCCAATTCAACGCATGGGCATACCTACTCACACACATACCATCTAATATTAATGAGTGCAGCTCTGGTCAGCCACCCCTTTTCCTTTTCTCTGCTTCACAAGGGATAGACATCCCTGTCTGGGGGGGGGGGGGGGGGGGGGGGGGGGGAAATTCCTAATTTATATGGGCCGCTTCATTGATACAGTTACTGATATACGGATAGGCTCTACAGAATTCCACAATACTGTCATGCACGATGCTGAGCATTAATTGGGAACTGTAACTTACATGCACACCATGTAATGATGTACAATGCCGCAATCTTGAGCGTACTGTATGAAACATATGCATTGATACGTTCTCACTTCTGTTAAACCCAATAAAATTTGTAATTAAAAACAAAAAAAGTTTGACCAATCATAACCACAGCTCAATGCTAAAAAAATTCAGTAAATATATAAATATTACACATTCTGTAATATATAGTTTGATAAAAACGTTTGCGCCCTCCGATAGAATTGCCTGAAACCTGGTGAACAATTAGCCAAGAGAGTGGACCCTACACCCACTGTGCACAACCAAAGACCATGTACAGTGGGCTCACAAGTATGGGGCCCTACGCTCAGAGCCTCCTGCAAATTAAAGAAGGCTGGGAACAACTACCTTGGTTGCACAATGGCTGGCACAGAGCTTGATCAGTGGTGGGACTTTCTGACAGAAGACTGATGCACAGGGCAATGTACATACACTGTATAACTATGGAAATCGGGCACAAAATATCATTAAAAGAAAATCACTGAAAAATGTTATCAACGATAATTTACGTTTAACAGAGCAAGAGATTAACTTTTTTTTAAATGTTTCTTCAGTGAACTTCTGAGGGTT
The DNA here is from genome assembly GCF_964204655.1 of Triturus cristatus. Taxonomy (NCBI): domain Eukaryota; kingdom Metazoa; phylum Chordata; class Amphibia; order Caudata; family Salamandridae; genus Triturus; species Triturus cristatus. Next base: position 848,451,499 of record NC_140594.1, on the reverse strand, counting down.
TTTTTCTCCCAACATGGCATTATTGTTCTCTTAAGTAAAAAGAAAAAATTGCTAGTTATCCATAACTATTTTCCAATGAATTGCTCACCACTTCACAAACCATACATGACATCACAAATTACATGAATACAAGTACATAAAGAGATTTGAATACCACAATCATAATTTTGAAATAAGTTGTTGTTGTTGTTGTTGTTGTTAACTGGTTGTGGAATCAGAGAAAAGTCTAACTAGCCTTCAATCCAAAAGGTAATACGTGACCCGTCCTGGTCCTCGGGTCTCCTGTGATATTAAAACGCGGTGCCACTTGTAAATTCAGCTGCAGGCGCCGGTTAAACACAGAGTCTACGTGGGGCAAAAACGGCTGTGATAAGCCTGCCAATACGTCAGTCCACACCCAATTTAATTGGCAATTAACCACATAGCAGCGGCTTGGTGACGTCGTCACCGGTGAGACCAGGGCTGTAGTGTGAAGCGAGGCGGTGCAACGTTCGGTGCTCACAGGTCACGGTGCAGGCAGCAGCATCTTCGTTGCTGAAGCGATGTCGTTGGTAGACCCAAGAATGTCATGCGAAGCTGGGCGATGCTTCGTATGGTGCCCACAGGTCGTGGTGCAAGCAGCAGCGTTGGTTGGCGATCCTGGAGTCGATGGCGCAGACATCGGTGGAACGGGGCTTCAGTGTGGGACGGAGTGATGCTTCATGTACCACACGAGGGGAGTCCACAGGCCACGGTGCAGTCAGTGGCGTCGATGTCGGTATGGAGCATCCTCGTCTGTGAAGCCAGAGCGGCAATGTGGAGAGAGGTGCTGTGACCACTGGGCACAGTGCAAGCAGCAGCTCGATGGTGGCGTCAGTGAGACCAGGGTTGCGTTGTGAAGCGGGGAGATGCTCCAGGCAGTGCCTTCAGGTCACGGAGTCAGCAGCGGCGTGGTTGAAAGCGGCATATTTGTTTTTCTTCTGTAGCAGCAAAAAACGCACAATTCTCAGTGCTGTTGGCAGATGAACCTGAAGTCTTTGATGTTCCTGAGAATTCCAATGGGAGGTAAGCTCTACTTCAAGCCCTTGGAGAAACTCAGAAAATAAGTTGCAGAAACTTCAGTTCGGTCCTTTCACTACCAGAGACAAAAGCAGCAACTGCAGACCAACCCATCAAAGCAACACATAGCAAAGGGGCAGTACTCTTCCTGGCAGGTCCTCTTCTTGGCAGGTTCTTAGTCCAAAAGGAGTTCTAAAGTTATGGGGTTTTAGGTCTAATATTTCTACCCCTTTGAAGTCTTTGTTTAGAAAGTCTCTCTGGCTCAGCAAAATCAGTTTGATCTTCCCTGGCTTAGCCACACTACAGGGGGTGGAGACAGCATTGTGCACCTCAGCTCCCTTTATGAGAGTGTCTGGAGTGAATGCACAAACCATTCCCTTTCAATCTAAAACCAGAAATGATCCCACATGCAGGCAGAGGCACAAGATGGTTAAACAAGAAAACGCCCACTTTCTAAAAGTGACAATTTCAAACACACAATTTAAAAATCACCTTTATTAAAAGATGTGTTATTAAATTCTGAACATAAACTCCATTTCTATTTTTCTCAATTGAACGTTATACTTGTAAAATGTTACAAGGCAGCTCCAATGATCCCCTATGAGAAATACAGCCTTTCAATAATAAAAAAACAAAATGCATCGTATCTCCCTCTCAGGACATGTAAAATACCAGCACATGTCCTACTCACATACACTGCACCCTACCCACAGGGTTACCTTGGGTCTATCTTAGGGGTGACATATACAATAACAAGCATTTGCAATGCAATCGGTCTCGCCTTTGGGACCTTATATGTATTTAGCTATGCAGCACATTAGCCTGGGTGCTGAAACATTTAATGTTCTTTAACATGGAGGGAAAGTAAGCTCCAAACTGCATGACACGCCAGGTATGGGAACACATGGAGAGGAATATTGCCTTTCAGCTGGAAATGGTATAGTCCATAGCTCTGTTTTTAATATAAAATCAGGGCCTTCGGTGGTCATATCACTGAAAATACAAGATTTGAAAAAAATATTATTGTCTACTGTTGCTTGTGGAAAACAATTTCTATGAACTGGAACCTAGAGAATGAAAAGTGATTCTGGTATTTTACTGACCTCTGCTGGTCGTTTTCTATCCAGACAGTTGAATAGAGGCAGTTGAACAGAAAACAAAAGTCCCTAAGTGGAAGCATACAAGTCCTAGGGCTGATCTCCAGAGCCCGCAAAGTACATACACATATAAATAATACTAAAGTATATACAAGAGGTCTCGAATGCTCGACCTAAAAAAAGTTATGTAGGCTGTTGTCTCTGCATTGTAATTTGATCCGAGCATGATCCATAACGCTTGAGGAGCGGAGGCTGTTTATAGCAGGTACAAAAGGTCTACCATTACCCGTCACTGGCCAAAATGTACTGTGCTGTTGAAACCCAAAGTGAGCAAATTCCTGTCCTGGACTCTTAAATTTAGCACAGCTGTGTATTTGTGGTCTATTTCTCAGCTTCGAGTCTTGGATTGTCTTTGTACAGGGTCCGTTGTATAGATGTTGGGCATGATAGTGGAGTCAGGATCATTTCATCTCAACTAAGCAGCCACAAAGGCAGGGTCCACGTTGTTCACTCACCGAGTTTGAAAAGAGGAAAACAAGCGTTCCGAGTCATCGGTCACTCTGAATTTGTTTTTTGTACTGAATAAAAGACTATATCTTAGTTTCGTTGCAGCCTGGGGGCGGGGCTGAGGCTGTAGTTAATAGTACATCGCATTACAAAGGACCCGACCCCCCCCTGGGAATCCTGGTAACTGATCTCCTGGCACTGCAGAGGGCACATAGCGCTTCGAGGCTACTCTGGGGTTCTAAAATCTGTCTGTTCCCTGAAGCTTTCTTCTCGGCTTTGTTACATGATGAGCAAAGATTGTTTAAGAAGAGCAGGTATGCCCCTTCCAGTTAAGTGTGGTGTACTTACCTTTCTTCCTCAGTCGCTCATTGATCTCTTTTACCGTTGTCCTGAAGGAAGGCAAACTACACTGCTTCCCTGCGTCACTCTGAACGTAGGGTGCAGTGGCAGATGGAATCCGTATTCCGATTAGATCAGCCAATGTCAGCATTCCACAAAGATCCTTTTGGGAGCTGAAGAAGAGAAAACTGCTCCTTCTCTGGATGTCTTTGATTATCTGAATACTCTATATTCATATTAGGTTATAGTTAACCAAGCAAAATGTATGCCTCGTTTTTTCTGTTAATGTATGTACTTGCCCTATGAAGCTTTACTGGGTATGGACTTTTCTCCTTCCCGTTGTGCTACGATATAGAAAATGAACTCAATGATATGGGCTTTTACTGTTTTGATTTTTAGCCACATTACAGTTACTAACCTATGTTTGTTTGGCTATTTTCTCCTTTTGTTTTGCTCTTCTGGTTTTAGCTGTGCCTCACTTTACCTCTTTGGATTATATATCTATCCTATATGATAGAATATATAAAAATACCTTTTGGCTGTTTTTGTGGAGGGTTCTTTTCTTTCCTTTAATAAATAAGGATGATTGCGTTGATTTTACCTATTCGCGATTTGAAAGGTGTTATTGTAACCTTTCACTTATTAGACACTTGAATTTAGCACATAAGTGGCCACTACAATATGGCGGTTCCGATTTTGCTGTTGTGAACCTACTCATTGTAAGACTTTGTAATTGATGATACCAATATTGGGAGGTTTATAAACTTATTCTCATATTTTATAAAAATAATATGTACAGTTCGCTGTACTTTAAATGAATATTCGTTGAAGTAGCAAGGTTTCTTTACACTAACTTTAAATTACGCTCCAAACTGACCACTCCAATATGGCGGTTTGTTGAGTGTCTCCGCTTACGTGGAGCAGTCCCTTTTCTCTTTTAATGTGAGACCACCTGTACGATGTTTGGCGGCTACGGATATTTAAACCGAGGAGACGATTACCCCGGTTTAATTCTTTTTCGGTTGTCACACTGTTTGGAGTACTCTCCCCATTACGAGGTAAGATACATAGCTGTGGGATTGTAGAGTCTCCCATTTGGCATAGCCTCTCGATAACATTCTTAATGACTCGCACTGGACTATAACATGCTCTTCTTTTTTTGCCAATGAGTATAGGCATACCTAGACATTAATTTATATATATTTGGCGAATACTGATACATATTTAAGCCATTTATATTGGCGTGTTGGATGCCTTTTTCGTTATGTATAGATCTCTGTGGCGAAATACAACAGTTGGCTGTGAATTACGTCACATATGGTGATTATCTTTGGCCCTTACCTTGCTACATCGTGGAGTTTTTGAGTAATGTGCACTGTATATGTATTTTTTTGTCTTGATTTTCTCTTTATAAACATAGTAAGCTTTGGAGGATGATACGGATAGTGTGCGTTATCCTTCTTCCTTTTTCTTAGATACTTGTGCACATTATATACTGATGTGCTGAAATAAGATGCGATTGTAAGTTTCCTTAAACAAAATACCCTCTTTAAACAGTCACTTTTAGTTTTCATTTGACTAGCACTTTAATGAGTGCTTGATACACTCTTATTTTAGGACCTATGCAGACCTTTTAATTGACTTCTTGTAACAACATTAGACGAATATTATCCAGCATTTGAAGATAGAAATTCTCTGAGGTAACATGGACTTCTGTTACCCTGCTTCTTGGTTGTTGGTGAGGATTATTAATTCCCACACGATTTGGGTGTTCTATGTGGCATACTGAGAAGAAAGTTGTGTCATTGTCTCCTTAATGATATTATGATGACCATTTTCGCATGCATCGCGATTGCTTTATTTTTCTGTTTATATTTCACTGTAACACACGTCCTAATAATGGTGTGGTTTTTGGTTCTTTGACAGTGAGCACCTCTAGAGTCTTTTTTCACTCTCCCCCCCCCCCCCCCCATCACGGATTAGGGGTCTTTCTGGTTTCATTCTTTGTCTTTGCTTATTTGAATCTTCCTGATAGAATTTTTTGTATATACTGTATATTGCTTTTTCATCTCTATTGACTAGTGGATGATTAACGATAGCAATATAAGATCTGATTATATGTTTTTTATTATCATTATTGTAGCCCTGAGGAAGTCAATGGGTGATAAACCCGGGACGAAACACGTGTTGGATGGCTACCCTTTGATTATACCGATTGTGCTTTGTGACGCTAGAGAATCATCATGGAAATAAAGAAGATTTTGAATACCTAAGGATATGGACTGATTTTCTGTGGAGATATTTTTGAGATAGATCTCTTGCTCTGGAATAGGCCTTTGATTTTTATCTTCTGTCCCTGTGTTTTTTGGACACAGACATTTGGGTTACGTGGGTGGCCGTTTCTCTACTGTTCCCTCTGAGCATTTATTAGATACCTTCCAAAGATTATTAATGATGGCTCTGCGCAAAGTTTGAACCCAGCCACGCTTTTTCATTGTATATCATTCCACAAAGAGTGCTAATAAAGCAGTAAAATTGAATGAAAGCCCCCTGCCACAGCAGCAGAGCCCCCTAACCAATACGGAAAATTCTGTACTAAGCACCGCGCGACCTGTGGCGCGAAAGCGAACTGAGGACACGAATAAGATGTCATCTGCAAGTTATCCACAGTACTGAAGCTGTACTCATGTACACTGACAGGATTAAAGGACTCGCCATTACTATTTTCACTACAAATAGTAGGGTAGTTTTGAACAATATTAAAGCTGCACCACATATCAAATTGTAATCAGGACAAATCAAATTGTTCAGTCTGTATTGTGAGAATATAAAAAAAAAAATTCTTTAATATAATGGAATTAAAATGGCGGCCACGTTTTCGTAAATTAGTGTTACAATTAATCATGTTGTGTGCGCATGATTACGACGCACAGGTACGTGTATTTAGAATGACGTTGTCCGCGTTTGAGAGTTTATTTTTAAAATATAGTTTGCGCATCGGTCCATCTAGTAAACTGGCCGTTATGATTTTAATTATCTCCTCTTTTAATAAAATGGGATTATACATATATGTTTAGCTCGATCTTATCACATATTCCAAAATGGCGGCGACGTTTTCGTTAATCAGTGTCACAACTAATTACATTACGTGCGCACAATTATGACGCATAGTTGCGTGTATTTAGAATGAAGTGTTCGGCGTCCCGGGTTTCGAACCACGGGCGGGAACTAGAGTTTCGGAAAAGGAGTAGGGACTATTGGACCGTACTTTCAGGTACGGTCGGCGGGGGGGGGGGGGGTAATCTCCCTGCCGCTCTGTTTGTGGGGTCGCTTTGAATGTTCGTTGGGTTTGCATTTGGTTAGTGTCGACGCCGTACCGCTTGTATGTTCATGACGTTGACGGGATTTACTCTATAGAAGTACTGTTATTATTTTGATGCACCAGTCATTTTCAATTACATTAGTGATGCAAATTGTATTATTCCATGGACTAATCGGCCCAGGTGTATGATTTATATCCCTCTGGGTCCAGTGGCATGTTGATTAGCGTTCTTTAACTGTTTTGCTGGTGTATTGTCGCTATTTCTTGAGCGAACATGACGTTATTATATCAATGATGACATATTGGTGATTGGCTGAATGAACCTTTTTGCCATCTCATTATTTTATTGAGAATAACTTGGGGTTATTAATATGGATATATTGAACATTATAGTTTTTATACATATGGTTTTGATGTGTTTTGGATTCTTGTAGGATCGGTGGATGTCCCATCGTATACTTATATTGGGACTGTTCCATGTGATTATCATATCACTCCTCTGATACCTGCCTTTCAATAATAGAAAAGAATACTGTACAATCATGAAAGACGAACAAATTTAATATTACAAGGTGGATTGAATAGCGACGTGGGCATACAATAGAAGTAGGCTTTCTTACATTATTTGTGGCCGGATGTCTCACGTTTTTGATTAAATCTTAATTTCTCTGGAGTGCAAGTTGGGTTATACATATCCCTTTATTATTTTTTTCAAATGCAGACATCTGAGTACCATCTCTAAGGAATATTTTGAATTGCAATTATACTTCCATACAACTGTCAATACAGTTGCTGACACTCTAATTGGTATGTTATTTTACTATATACCTTTTTCGTTTTCTCATCCTGGTTTCCATTGTAGGGTGTATGAAATGGTTTCTTTTCTTTTCTTCTTTCCTGTGGTAGTATTGGGCTCTCTTATGATCTTAGTTTTTTGGTTTAACATACGTTGAAATACTCATGTCAGTCAGTATATTATTACTTATGGTAATGAGTAAAGAATTTTCAATCTCTGTCTAGATTATCAATGAGAAGTTTTTCTGGGGCGTAGATGTATATATGTCTTAGTATGTAGTGACCTTGGAGATTTAGGATTATATTTCTTTGAGTCTTTAAATGGATATAGGCGCTCACCAATTGTTCTTGTATGTCATTTATATATTTTGTACAATTACCCAAAATAATTGTATTTGTGTATTTTCGTTGGGGTTATATAATTTTACAGAATTTTGTTCACTATCTGTGGCATGTTTTAGTATATGGTCAGACACATGGAAATTTCGTGCTTTTTTTGTATGACGCTTTGGGATGGTGAAATTCTCCCAAATAAGAGAAATAATTAGGAACAATTTTGTGATGTGTGTACACAATTCGTATTGTTGTATATATATTTTATGTCATATGTTGTATATATTGTCGAATATTATTTGTATGTTATTGTATGATATATGTATGTTTTTTTTTATATGTGTTTTTAAATTGCAGCCCTGAAGAAGTTCTGTTTACAGAACGAAACGCGTTGGCTGTGGTCTCTAAAAGGAATCAATAAAGAAGCAACATTATATTCTCACAATACGGACTGAATTTGATTTGTCCTGATTACAATGTGATATGTGGTGCAGATTTTATATTGTTCAAATCTATGATTTACCCTGAGGTTTAGGGTGGTGCTCTTGGACAGAGGGCACTTTTGAGGCTTGCACATGAATTTGTTAAGCAACATATAAAGCATTGGTACAATTTCTGAAGTTGGTGCCCTTGTAGGTGAATTGGTCTACTGTCCAGGTTTTTGTGTTAACAAATAGTAGGGTACTGGTAAGGACGGGTCTTTCACATACTGTACAGAAGCCGCACTAAACACCTCAAGACAATAGTCTTATTCTTATCAAATGAGCAGCGGCACAGCACCCATGAGAACCTTAACGGAATATGGGCGGTGATAGGGCCAAGCAGCAAGAGCTGCAGACTTTGGGGGACCAAGTTAGAGTGTCGACGTCGGCTGAGCATCCTGCGGTTCTGCGCACATCCCTTAATCTCCCGTGCCTGAAAAACATATACAAAAAAATTAACCTGGCCTTGGGTGATTAAATATGGTGCTAATGTAAATCGCTCTAATGCATTTGGACCACGTTTACGCTATATAGTAAAAGAAATGTTTTCCTAACCCTACATCTCATCCCTACCCCTTGGACCTCTCGAGGGCAAGGTGCAAACATAAGGGTGCGAGATTAATAAGTAGACTGCGCGTGGCCATGTATTGCTTCTATTTCTTTTAGGTTGTCTATTTTTTTTAATCTTTGGGTTTGTTTTTCAGCACCAAGATGCCTATGGTACTTTTTGAGCTTTATAAGCAGTGAAATAAAAATGAAATTGCCAAGTAAAGACCCATATTAGAGCATTGCAAAAGCGACCGGGCTCTAATAGTATAGCAGTACTGAAGCCACAAGCTCCTTTCTTAAGTGATACTGACTTCCAGCTGACCCACCGACAGCAACACTAAACTCTGTCTAGTCAGCGCTTTGGAACGGCCAGACGATGGCACAATGAAAGCTGTCAGTTCTACACTCGCACAGTACTAGGAGAAACCATCACGTAAGCACCCGATTCATGCTCTGCAGTGGTTCTAAATCACCAATATTAGCGGTGAAACGTTTCGGAAAGTCCCAAAAGTAGAACAGAATTTTAAGCCATGAACTAGCCCACATTGCCAACCCATTCTTACCCTGTTCGGTTCTTTGATCAAATCCTTTCTAAATTGGCAAGAACTTTTTCCTTCTAGATTTACAGCCTTGAACTGTGGGTCGTGAACAGGTGTCTAATATTTTGACATAAGTGACTGGGGAATATATGCATTTTCCCTCTTTAATTACAGCTGGTTTTATTAGATACATATTATTAAAAACAGGCATGCATTCGACCTACTCTTTTCGAAGTTGGATGAGAGTTCCAGTGTCATGTTTGAACTGTACATTTTAACAATACTGATTACCGTGTTGCCTGAGCTGCGTGAATGATTGCAGCTTGTGCAGGATACCTGGTAATATAGCACGTTACTACTAATCACCTGTATTATACGTGTTTAAGTAACATGCTCACTGGTGACCGCCTTAGTGTACCCCCGAGACACCGTAATATTACAGAAATGCACAAATTGTGTGGCATAGCTGCGTATATCAGCTCTCCTAATGCAGTGAGTGGAGTTCTTGCTTCCGTGTGCCGTTGGGATCCGATTTTTGCCCCCGTTCAGAGATACGGGAGGCGCCAGGAGAGAGCACGCCAGCCGCAACCTGTTCTACACTGGCTGCCTGTATCGCATTAACGTACGTACTGCTCCTAGATGTGAAGCTGGGCTTAAGGGGGAGGGGGCATGCCTCGATAGTGTGCTTGCTGTGCATGGACTCTGCGGCCAAGGTATAAATCCATACAGCATGCGCTGCCGGACTGTAGGAGAGTAGGATCTGCACTTATGTTGCCCCCACTTTTTTTCTGATGTATACACTGGTTTCTGACTATAGTCTGGCTGGGTCCCTGCTAATCAGGACCCCAGTCTCACTGATCCCTCTAAAACAACTTGGTGTGAAAATTAGATGCACTAGGGATTGGATACTGTGGTACCTTATGAGCCCCTAGTATATGGTACCTTAGGTACCTAGGGCATTGGTACTTCACAGGCCTACCAGGGGCTGCAGCATGCATTATGCCACCCCTGGGAAGCATTCACAATCTGACACCACAGGCCTGCTACTGCAGCCTGTGTGAGGTAGTGTTAGCACTCCTCACAGAGGTATAGGTTCCCATATCTCACCATACACACACATATAAACCTATTAGTCACCCCTCTTCCAGGCCATAACAATCCTGAGGGCAGGGTGCTTGTTTTACTATGTGAGGGGTGCTTCTGCATGAGCAGGACCCCTCTGCAGCTGGCAGAGTCTATTCTCTGCTGCTGTTTGTGGATGCGGTTAAACCATATACTCTTAAGTGCATTATAACCTCGCGGTAAATGCTAACTTTGGAATGACTGCATCAAAACATGTCGTGTTTGGTGTCAAACAACTTTGAATCATACCCCCACACCAGTAACTGGTGTGGGAGTATGATCCCCACCCTTCTAGAGGGGACGACATGTACCCACTGTACTAAACGGTAGAAATCTTCTAGAGCCCTGGCATCACAAAATGGATGCCACCACCACAGACACTGGGCTGCCCTCCTGCTGCTGACCGAAACTCGCAGTGGAGGAAGCCCAACAAAGGGTATCCTGTCACAGGGAGGTGTCACCACCTCCCAGACAGGATTTAGTGTATTGGAGCTGGGTGGGTGCACTCTTAGAGTGCTTTGAAGTCCTGCACTGGGGGAGCAGTAGGCTCCTCTGAGCATATGCCAGCTCAAACCGGTTCAGGGGCTACCTGCCCCTGCTCTGGCGCAAAACTGGACAAAGGGAAGTGGGTGTAACCACCCACTTCCCTGACCCTCCTAGAGGAGTGGTCATAGAGCTAGTCCCTCCCCTATCTTCACTATAAGATACCAAGCATTGCCAATGCAATTCAGATTAACCCTGGACGACGCTCTACAAAGAAGAATCCTGGCCCTTCGACGTTCCACTATCTCTGGAAGACTGAAGAATCTCCCTTGGAGTCCAGGAGTGACTCCCCTGCTTGGCAGGCACCAGTAACTGATCAACGGTTGCAAACTTCACCGCTCCCGCCAGAGTCCGAAGTCCCTGCGTCCCCTGAAGCGGATTTCCTGACCTCTCGACGGCCATTTTCGAGTCCCCAGCGAAGCTGTGGCATCTGGACCCCACGAGTGACGAGGAACAGCAATACCAGAGAACCGTCCACTGATTTAGAGTGCAAACCCTAAACAACGTTCTACGAACTTGTGCTTTGGACCATCTGTAGTCAAAGTCCCTAGCAGGTCTGGTACCGAAAATCAGCAGCCTACCCCGTCCCGAGTGACCGTGGGCTCCTGTGGAACTTTTCCTGCAAAGGCGTCTTTGCGGTTGCTTGCCCGTTGGCTAGTGAGTCACCGAAGACTCTCATCGACTTCAAGGGCTCTCCTGGTTGCTCCGGGCCTGCCCTCACTTACCCTCGCTGGGTAAGTCCATCAGACCTTGCTGGTCTGCATCATAGTCATTCTTCACTCCACACGAGACTTGCAGTTGCCAAGGTTTGTTGGCTCCAATCCGGTTGCCGACACCGTCATCAGCTGCAGACGTCGTGGGACCCTCCGAATCCAGCTGCTGGTCATCGTCGATCTCTCCTGGACCTCGTGAGCGAAGAGACAAATCACCATCGACGACCTGAAGCGACATCAGTGGTCATCCATCCTGCTGGCCACCGGTCACTGGCAAGTGACTTTGAACTCTGTCCCCTCAATTTTCAGGTCCTCTTCAACTTCAATCCATCTTCAGATTCCCGCGGACACCTCTCGAGTCGTCACAAGCAGCAAGTCTTCAGTGATCTCCATTGAAAACAGCATCGCGACCCGACACCAAAAGACACCTATGCACCCGGCTTCCCTGGGTGAGGCAACTTGTGCACTCCGGTGCCCAAGTGTGTGTTGGCCCTCGAAATACTTACCCTGTAAGTGGCTTGCTTGTTGACTTCTCCGATGTGCCCTAAAACTTAAAATTACAAACCGCGACATGTGCCATTGAAACCAATAGGAAACCCGCGGCTGTATTTAGACACTGCACGCGTCTCCCGCGGGCTGTTTACTTACCTGCTAACACTGCAGAAGTAAAGCCACAGCGATTCCCAAGGCCCTAGGCCTTTTCATTTTGCAAGTCGAGTTTGTTAAACCATTTTCTTAGTATATGGTCTGGTACGCCCCTAGGGCTACAGCCATATTTGTGCTTAATTTATTGAGAAGTGTTGACATTTGAATGTGTATCTGGGTTCTAATCTCATAACGAGATTAGTAGAGTGTATCTAAGAATAAATACATATATATTTTATATATATACCGGTGTGGTGTCCTTTACATTTGGTAATTCAAGAGATTATAAGGTAAAACAAGCTGCTTTACAATCCTCAGAGACTTAGCCTGAAGGCTGCTCTCCACAGCTACCACTAGGATAGCTTTCTTTAAAAGGTTGTCTTAAACCTAGCTACCATAAGAGTCGAATTGGACTGGTGCAAGGTGGCCACTATAACTAGTGACCAGCATATGCCAGGCCAACTTCTCACACGGACTAGGCGCACAAGCTTCCAGGAACCCTCGCGGCTGCAGCCGGGATCCGCGCTCTGCTGCTGCCGAAGCCTCAGGCGAACCCAGTCCCGAAAGAAGCTGCAAACGAACCCATTCCTCAGACCGACGGCGAGCGGCTGGTAAAATAAAATGTGTCCTTAAAGTGGCACCAGTCCTTGGTGCGGATTCTTTCTGAAACTTTTCATTACATAGTGAGTTGCAGTACTGTCACCTTAAAACGATTTAGTGGCAATTGTTTTGACACGAAGCTTTCGTTGAATATAGTTCATTTAAGGTGTCTTGCTCACACGAATGCCCACTTCGTTATTCCCACGCAGCGAAACAGTTGCAGCGCCGCCAAAAAATATGCATTTTGTGGAGATGTTGCGGCCTACAAACACGCTCTTCTGCTTCAAGAAATCATCTCTGGACGTTACATTTAAAGGGAGGACACACATCATGCTTGTGATGTATGATGGGATCAAAATACAGCAACAAGCACGGTCTGCTTTCACTTTCGTCCGGAGCAAAACGATTTCTGGTCTTTATGGGGCCATGTATTTTGAACACATGGCCCCATAAAGATAAGAAATAGTTTGCGACTAACGGAAAGCAGACGAGCCCGTCCAAGTGGGACGGCAGAAAAAGCCAAAGGGGGGTAACACACACAGCTCTTTTCCAATGGCTGTCCACCGTTTAGCATAAACAGTGACGCTGGCCAATGGAAAAGAAGGGCAGGTATTAAAGCCCTTTACTGAAACTCCTCAAACTCATTAAATCTCGCCGAGCAAGCTGCACATGTGCGCAGCCACGCTATCCGAGACCTAAAAAGGAAGGTTAGGGCCTGGCAAGTGGGTGCACTTACCAGGTCGACATGCGTTTTATTTATGTTTTAAAAACCAAAACATAAAATAAAAAGGCATTGTCATTTAAAATGCCAATAGATCACACTCATGTAAATGAGAGACCTATTGCACTGCAAATGCTTGTCTGTTTTCCCCTCAAGTCAGCAGATTGCCTGGAATGCATTATGCTCATTAAATCGAGCTAGGGGCGTGGCTAGTGGGCGGGGTGTGACATGATGATACTAGGACATTTCTATAGAGTATTCATTTTGCCCGTGCATTTCCTTTGATAGTAGCTTCAAACTTCCCATATATGCAGATTAACAGCTGCATATCGTGATAAAGAGTGGTGTGAATACCTGCTAGGAGCAGGCCCTAAATCATAATAGAAGGAGCTTTTAAATCAATACATTCAAGCCATCAACCGCACTATTCAGGCTAATTAGGAGTGTGCCTCAGAATAAAAGAGATTCTGGAATACCAGCATTAATAATGAGTACTACGCCAGTTGCAGGACATACCAAAACATGTGAGAAAAGTATCAATATAAACAAAAAAAGTGTTAACTCATTACACAAAATAAAGACCAAACAAGATATGTTAAGGATTGCTTGTCTTGCAATATTTCCAGCTTCTCACTGTCATACTGTTCCTACTTGGTTGCTATTGGCACAATACTTCAAATACACACAGAAACAAGCAGACAATGCACACACAAAAGCATTCCACGCATTTCTTTAAAACTACCTCCTGAGATTGTCCACATTCTTTTCCTCTCTGAGCTCGCGTTTTCTCTCACACTGAAACATACACAGAAGCAGGTGCGCACACCAGGTGCGCAACGCCCATTGGGATCAAAGGGCTTCAAGCCCCCTCCCGACCCCCTCCCCCCCACCCCTCCAGCGTGTGTCAGCCCGGGCCGAGACAGCTTCCCTGGCACACACAGAGCCGCACCCGAGTACTTCACAGGTCTTTAAAAGACCATTTACATGTGCATGAAGCTTGGTTGTTTTTTTAACCCCTTTTAAGAGCCCCTGCAGCTCCACTCTGCCTATTGGTGCAAGAATTACCCCCCAGAAATTTGCCTCTAGTTGCGCCTCTGGTGCACACGCACACACACACTACACTTGGGATCGTTACGGCACAACAAGCACAGTGTGAATGTGATTGTCAGAAGGGCCTTAATGGGCCCTTCTCTATCAAACACAGCAGGGCGTGAAAATTCCAAAACAGGGACATCCTTTGCATAAAGCAGGAGTCGCTGCTGAATGGTTCAGCCGTTACTCACCTACGAGCTGGAGATGCGCTTTGGCTGTCAGAGGGCGGTACAGATCTGCTCCCCTCTGACTGCCTTGAGCTTCGCAGCGCTAAAACCAATTAATTTACCTCCAATGAGTACCGGTACTCTCCTTAGCAGTGAAGAAGTGCCGGTACTCTGATCGGTAAAAATAAGAAGTGCCGGTACTCAGTACCGGTGAGTACCGGCTCATTTAAAGCACTGGTTGTAGGTGAGAACTGCAAAAGAAGAGCTAGGCCCGGAGCTCACGTGGAGCTGTGTAATTGTGGCACGAGTCGCAGCTGCTAAAACATCTTCCACGTTCCAAGCTCCCTGGAACCCAGGTGGCAGCAATGCAGCATGAAGCTCGGCTGCACTAACACGATACGCATGTGGAACTAATGGTTTCTTTCAGCATCTGCGGTTAAGCTATAATGCTTTGTCCGGAGAAAGTGTGGGTGAAGTCCTTGATAACTCTTTTTATGGAGAAAAGCGCAACATAATGAAGGACAATCTCATCAAATATCGCCTTCCTGCAAACCTCAAGAATGTCACTTTTCAGGATGAAACAAAAGAAGAGGACTTCCAAACTGCCGCTTCGCTGAGGAGTTTTACCATGGTCTGTCACTACTGCTGTGTCCTGTTGGGGCATTTTGCTGTCTTCTGTGTTGGGAGCTTTGCTGTATACCTGCCGGGGGCCGGAAGGAGGGAGAAGGCGAACACCAGCCTGCCCCGCGCTCACCTGTCTGCTGTGAGGGACTCTGAGACTACGAGTCCCACCAAACCCAGCGCTCGCCACAGCGCTGGCATCACCCAAGGACTGTTAGCCCCTCCTCTTCTTAGTATATCTTTGCCCGATTTCCCAAGCGGCGTGGGACGCGCGCGGGTGGGCGCCGGGCAAAGCCCGGGCCAAGGGCGGGCCAGTCTGAGCCCGTCAGAGACTGTAGAGGCTGGGCTGGGCCAGAGCTCTTGGTTTATATTTACTCCACCTTCTTACCAAGATCTAGCCCTTTTTGCAAAAGAAGGAACTTTAAGACCACCTGGCGGGTAAGGACTACTTGAACTCTACTCGTTTGGACTGAACCGGTTTAGGGTCCTCGTGCAGCACCCATCCTTATTTTATTTAATAACAACAGTATTGTGTATATGGTTCATTTCATAGGCTTTTCTTTTAAAAGGTTTTATTCTCTAATTGTACAATGCCGCGGCGTAAGGGATGTAAAACCCCAGTCGAGCATGCCAGCTCTACCTTTGAAAACACTCACAGCTCTCACAAGATAGTTATCAACGATCAAATAGTTAGAGCAGAGCGGCGACTCTCGCTCGATTTAGGTAGCTCAATAGTATCACCTCTAGCCTCGCTGGTATCACCTGAAAAAAGTATGGAGAATATTAGCACAGACGCTAAATCACAAGTTAGCTTAGTTGAGATACCTACTGTATCCGTTGCTACCCCTAATTAATTTATACATGGATCACCTGCCCCAAGAACAAGAAAGGGATGTAGGAAAGCTCAAACTAAGCGAGGTCCAATTAATTTGGGCAAAGGTGTAAAAATATCTAGCTGGGAATGCATCTACTGTAGATGACCATTTGTGTAATACTAACAGTGGTACTAAGCAATACACAGGTTGAGCGACTTATGAACACCTTTGTTGCCAAAATTGAAGGATCTATTAAACCCCTATCTGATAGACTGGATAATCCAACTAGTGAGGTCAAGAGGATTGGGGGCAAGATTTCTCTTCAAAACGAATTATTAAAAACCCAAGTGAAAGCCCTGAAGAACTGTCGGGCTAGTATGGCCACCGGGGAAATGGCTAATCTCGAAGTGCTAAATAGTAATGGGAGGGCTCATGCATCTACAGAAGAGTTGAATAGACAAATCCCTAGTATTGAAAAGAGTAAGACAGTCCCAGAATCTAGGGGGGAAAAAACAACCTATAATATCAAGCGTAGTAGGACTATAAATGTACCCCCTAATTGTGCTCCATATGTGGCCGTCTTAACTAATGTTCCATCACTGAATGAAAATCTGTCCCCAAATCAGCTGGAGACCTATGAATCTCTTAAAAACAAAACTGTCTCGTGGCTTAACCATCAATGTGGGTTCCCGGTGGCTTTATCCGACCAGATTCTAACCACGAGAAGGGTCAACTGGATTGGAAAGTCGACTAAAAATACCAAGGGAGACTGTTATTATACATTTTAAAAATCCCTACTTTGCCACAACGTCCCTGATTAGAGCAACATCATTACCATACAATGAACAGGGAGTCACATTACGCCCCCTTGGTTATTTTTATAGCCACTTAATGTACCAAACTAATGTTGGACCCAATATAGACTCATGCCCACCCCCCCCGATATACCCAGAATGTTTGAGGTGCACGTATCTAATAGATATCAATCTCTGAGCACCTTAGATGTAAATGATTGACTTAATCAGGATCATACTGTTATGGCTGAGGTGGTTTCCCCCAGAAGTGCCGAAATGGAGAGGGGTAACACAGGGGAGACGGGGGCAATGTATGTGGTTGAATCTAGTAATGATACCCAGGAAAGGGTTGGCTTCATTAATATGCAAAGGGAGGGGGGTGATTGGTCTGGAGTCCCCGGCCCGGATCAGATCGTCACCCGCAGAATAAAGTGAAATATCACTCCCATTGTTCTATTGTTAGCTGGAACATTGCTGAATTAACCTCAAAAGGGGACACACTGGGATGGTGAGATTTGATAAATTCCCATGACATCATTTGTTTCCAGGAAACTTGGTGTCAGGATTTGGTTAGCTATGATGGTCACGTCTCCTATAATCTACCAGCACAGGGTTCGGTCTCTGGTAGAGCAAAGGGAGGCCTTTTGACATTGGTATCTGTTAATCTCCCCATTATTGTGAGGAGGTACCTGAAGGTTGGGACCCACTCACAGATTTTATGGTTGTTTGAGAAACAAGCCCGCAATGTTCTTCCAATTAATTATTATAATAATGTTTTTGATAACACGGGGCACCAAGTTGTGAAGGATTTAGAGGCCGCTGTAGGTGAATTGATTGCAGGGGAAAATGTTATTTTTGATTTTATTTGGGTGGGCGATTTTAACATTCCTACTGGTTCAATGTCCACCCTAGGGGTATGTGGGGGTAAAAGCAATCTAGAGGAAGATGACTTGCACTTCTCTCATAATTCATATGGCAAGACACTAAATAAAATAATGGCGGATCATGATTTAGAACTTTTGGCCTATGCCAAGAACGAACTTGGTGATACTATTCCCACATATACGGGTCGGCATGCAAATACAGTGATTGATCATGTATGTGTATCATCTAATATCACACCGCTATGTAAGGTCCCAAAGATCGAAGAAACCCTGTTGCGGGACCATAACTGTATTATTCTACAAATTACTATCTGGGAAGGTAGGCCTTCTCCCATTTCGCGTACTGTGATGAACATCGAACCCCACAGACCCAACGGTGTGAGATGAAGATGGAAAGGAGAAAAATCTGAGGCGGTTCTAAAATTTATTGTTAAAGGGTGCATTGGGGAAATTAATGCCATCTTAAATACAGATTATGACAGTATGCATCTTAAGGAATTTTATGTTTATTAACAAAGTTATTGACACTATGTTTACTACAATTGGCTCGGGGGAAACTGTTCATAATAAGGGGTGGTTTGATCACACCTGTACTGTAATGCTTATCGAACTAAAGCAGGCCTTAGCAGCTAGGCCGAGAGATAAGAAAGCGGTAATCCAACTGAGATCTGATTATAAAGTAGCCCTTAAGCATAGGAAGGTAGAGTTACAACAAGAGGCCTGGGAAACGCTGACAGAGGCTGCGGAAACTTCTAACTGTGCGTTATTTTGGGCAACAGTTAATTCCCCTTTTCTTAAAGACGATATGGCCCCTGAACTTACATCTAATGTTAACAGTGAGGCATGGGTAGCTCACTTTTCCACTATATTTAAGTCTGACAACCCCCACTGTTAATGATAACTCCTGGACTATAGTCCCTCTGGATTTCACTATTGCCGAGGTCGAACAAGGTATTAGTGCTAGCAAAGGGGGGGGAAGGGGGGGGGGTACAGGCCCAGGGGCCGGATGGGGTTCCCATTGATGTGTATAAAACTGTCCCGATGCTGTGGAGCCCCGTGTTAACTATTGTATTTAATGCCACAATGAGCAACGGAGTTCCATCGACCTGGGGAGAATCCATTATAATCCCGATCTATAAGAAGGGGGATAGGGGGGATGCAAAACATTACCACGCTATTTTCTTATTATATTTCTCTGACAAAATTATGAGCAGGATACTGCTGGGAAGGCTGGAAGAATGGGCAGAGGACAAAGGTATCATGGCCAGCACCCAGTATGGCATAAGGAAAGGGCGAGGAACACTAGATCAGTGTTTAAACTTAGATTTGCTTATTGAGAAGTATCCCCAGGCTAAACGGGGTTCTCTCTACCTCTGCTTTGCAGATCTAAGTAGTGCTTTCAACTTGGTGGATCACTCCATTCTTTGGGCGAAGCTGCTTGAACTTGGGGCCCCGGAAGGTATTATTTTCTTTCTAGCCCGGTTGTATGATAACCTTCAAACTAGTGTCCGTTATGGCGTAAATGGGGAATGCACTCCTAAATTTAAGGTTAGGAGTGGTATAAGACAAGGTTGTGTCCTGCACCCTTGCTTTTTACACTTTTTATCAATGAGGTAGATACAGTTTTAAAACTAGTGTCCGTTATGGCGTAAATGGGGAATACACTCCTAAATTTAAGGTTAGGAGTGGTATAAGACAAGGTTGTGTCCTGCACCCTTGCTTTTTACACTTTTTATCAATGAGGTAGATACAGTTTTAAAAACAATCAGTGCCGATGCTCCACAGGTTAATGGCCTTGACGTGCCGGTATTGTTATATGCGGACGATGCCGTGTTACTGTCTAGGACCCCCATCGGCCTCAAACGTTTGATTGACAGGTTCTCAGTTTTTATCAAGGATAGGAAACTGCTTATAAACAAAACTAAAACTTATACAATGATCTGTGGGGTTGGCCGCAGGAGATCCCACTCCTTTTTCATTGATGGACAGAGAGTGCTTCAAGTTGACAAATTTTGTTACCTGGGAATCACCTATGCCAGAGATCGGAACTGGGAACATGAAATTACCAATGTGCGGGCCAAAATGGCCAAAAGTGCCCATGGGGTTTTTAGATTTGCGGCTAAGATAGGCGACAGACGCATGAGGGATATGTTGCAGATTTATCAATCACGATGTGTATAAATTGCCTTATATGGGTCTGGGGACACTGTTCTAATGGCTGCCTGCAAAACGAGGAAAATATTTTTCTCAAAAAACTTTTGTTTACCAAATTCTGCCCCAAATGATTTAACCCACAGAGAATTAGGGATCAATTATCTGTCAGACTTGATATCTTTGAGACCGTTAATGTTATGGCGCTCGATCTGGCAAAAGGAGGAGACAGCCCTGAATAGATCTGGAATTAATGACTGTGTCTCTCTCTGGATAACCATTCCAAGATCCCTTGGTTAAAATACATAATACACAGTTTCCAGGAAATCTTGGATATAAATATTTTGGCCGACCCACATGCTGCCGTAGCAATGTCAAAACATGAGATGAAGGGCATATTCATGAACTACAAGGCAGAGAGGCGGGTGAGTGGCAATGGTTTACTGTCCACCTGCATGTTTTAGAATACATTTGTGGGTAACAAGAGATTTCAATCATATTTAAGTCAGCTGACCAGACCCTCGCATAGATTTGTCCTTACTAGGTTGAGGCTCGGGCTACATCATCATTTGGCGGCCTTCCCGCCTCCTAAAAAACACCCGGTTGACCGTTGTCCCTGTGACGGTCAATCTAAACAATGCACTTTGCACTTTCTTTTGCTATGTAACCTTTATAGGAATTTCTGCATTGTTTATTTAAAACCGATCCTTGTAAAATATGGAGTCCGTACTGTTAACGATGCTATGAAATTGCTTTTTAATATGCATAATCCGGATGTTTGCTTTTTTACTGCTACCTTTTTATACAAAATCAAATCATGTTAGGAAAAGTATGATGTTTTAAAATCTTGTGTGTCAACTGAATTAATTATCCCTGCATTTTTGCTTGCTTATGTATGCATGTTATTTTGTGCTTTTATGGTCATTCTGGATATGTACCGAATAAAGCTTTATGAAATGAGTACAGCGGGCCTTATTGCAAACAAGGGAACACTTTTATTTAAAAGGAACAGAGTGATTAAGTGATTTACCCACAATCACAGGATGTTGAGAAGGTGCCGAGAATCAAACATGGTTCCCCAGTCCCTTAATGGTCAACTCTGGCCATTATGCCACATCCTCTCCCCGCACAGGAAGCCTCTGGACCAAACATACTCATCTGCAGCAGCAGCTGTCCATGCCTCGAGGGCAAAAGTAACAGTCATTTCATTGTGAAAATACTGCCCGGATGCTAGTGTGGATAACTCGGAGGCGGGAGGAGGCAATTAAAAGCCGCAATATACAACCAGTTTTAACTGCTTAACAGAAATAGTAGAATATATTCCTGGAAGGAAAGGAGGTGAGCCCGTACACAGGGATTGGTCAGGTAACCTAAGGTAGATGGGTTCCCCGATATTGAATGGGTGGCACGCTAACGTGCAGCAACAGAGAGAAACGCAGGCACATATCTAAAATATTGAACATGTGTAACAAACGCCCTTCCATGTAACACCACCAGCATGGCGGATGCCAACATCAACGATATGCTCAGCCGGACCAATATAAAATGACACTAAAGTCGACCACCCAACATAAAAAAGCACTTCATCTCCCTGTGTATACAAAACAAACATTACCTTTTGTAATGCAACTGATGTTCATGTAAAGTGCTGCGATACCTGCTTTGCGCTTCACCAATGTACATTTAAAAAAAACGGTTGGGAGAAAAAGGAGGGATGCAGAGAGGGAGGGGCGAGAGGGTAAAAATAGGAGGGGGAAAACAAGGAGAAATACGAAAAAGAAAGGGGGAGGAAAACAAAGTGGAAGGGGGCAAGAGAGCAATATGGATTCGGGTAGGGGTTTCACAGAAGCACGCAGCAGTCCTGGGAGGGAAAACAAGGAAACAGACCGCAATGAAAAATAACGCAGGCCAACACCGCCACATTTAATTTCCTAAAAGCAGCTTTCAGAAGGAGTTGTTCTACCATTAATCACACTCCAATTTCCAGCACTGGGAGGGGTTCTAAAACAAGGCGCCTTGCAGAAGAAAAGAAAGGCAAAGGGCTGCTATGCTGAAAGATAAAGCACTGCATCCATAAATCGTGCACTGATCGAGTGCTCTTTCAGAGTTAAAATAAAATGAGAACACAAAGCTGATGCATGCTACGTCAGGAGCACAACATTTGCTAGCGTTGCATTTAAAAGCAAGCAACGAAGTAGGATCTAGGAAGAGGCAACAAGATCACGGACGGTGCAAAGTATTGATAGGAGTTCTAAAACAAGAGGGTGCTCTGCAGAAGAAAAGAAAGGCACACAGGCACAATGGTAAATTAGGAAGCGTGGTGGCCGTAGAACAAAATACGAAGCACAACACAGAAAACAAGCAGGAAAGTAATAAAATAAAAATAGCGCCTGTAGGAAAAGAATACAGTGGGCAAGCATATACAGGCCAAGCAGAGTTCAGAAAATGAGCAAGAAACAAACGGATTTTGAAACATGACCAGTGAACTTACCTAACAAGCGGCGTTCAGAACACAAGCAGGAAACTAACCTAAACAAGCACTAAAGACAAGCAGGAAAAAATAACAACAAGGAGCGACGGACGGGTGGCACGCGACGGTGGGGGGGGGCGACACAGACGTGCATCGAGCACTGCCATAAGCATGAAGCAATGCAGTAAACACAAAAAAAAAAAAAGTTCCCAAAATAACAGTTACGCTGTCTAAGCGCAACAAAGCTGTACTTGGTCGGTGCTACACGGAGTAAAAACTGAAGTGACGTTGGCTGCCTAAACCAATTACACAGCAGCAAAGAAGACCGACACTGCCCTAAACGAATAGTAAGCAACAGGCGGCCAGCAGGCAGGAGCTACCTCAATATACTGAATACTTCAGGTCTTGCCAAAGCGCATGCGCTGTCTAAGCTCAACCTAATAACAAGCATTGGCATAGCCAATAGGTCTCGCCTTTGGGACCTTATAAGTCTTTAGCCATGCAACAGTTGATGTTGCACCAAGGATATTGTGCTGCATGACTAAATACTTATAAGGTCCCAAAAGCGAGACCTATTGGCTATGCCAATGCTTGTTGTTAGAGGAAGTGTTTGGTGAAAGCTGGGCGTGTGTGCGAGTTGCTCCCAGCTGGACTACAGAAAATGCCATAATGTAGCAACATCTTGCTTTACAACATTATGGATGCTGGGAAAAGAGCTCATTTGCCAAAGGAACAGCAGAGTTAAGCTAGCATTGTAAGTGGGGAGTTTAAAAGACATACTGCGAAAATTATTACATAGAAGGGAATTCTGATAAAGGGATATTTTTATTGCACGTCTAGGATGGCCTACATGTTCGTCCCTCTTTTAGTTTATAAACAAAAAAGCTGTAAATCCTTGAATGTGTTATTATGACAACAAATATGGAAGACTCAGCAAGTGAAAAGCATGGTGACTATTTGCTGATTTCTGTCTTTTTTCTTTAGAAGTATGTGCTGTTGGGATTCCCTTACCTATTGTAGTTAAATCCTTTCAGGAAAGTAAAGACATCAACCAACATATATACTGATACTCAATTACATGCTACACGCCACATCTCATTTGCAGCCCAAAACAAAAAAAAAAAAAAAAAAAGGGTATTACCTAGTGCCACATCACCAAAACCTAATGGAAATGCAAATAGAGCATGACCAAACACCCACAAAATGTCATGGGATTGGGGGACAGATCGTACAAACAATGACAGAAGCATGAAAAACACATGACAGCAATGGCTAAAGGGGTCTGACACGAGGTCCACTTGCTCTCTGTTCTTTCTACTGCACGGTTTTTTTTTGGTTTTTTTTTAAAGAACTGATGAAATGAGGTGTTTCAGACAAGGAAAGCTGTGTAAATCAGACCTAAACTGGCTTTGACAAAGCCAAAATGCAGTGCCTTGGCTAACCGCTGCCATATTGCACGCATATGCTACAAAGATAAACTGGAAGCAACATGCTGAAACCTAAAATTGGTTTGTCATATTCTGAGAACAACAATTTGAAGTCACTTGAAAGTTATTCTGTGTTTAAATATATATTTTTTCCATCTCACCCTTTCCAGTGTCTCCTTTGTGGCCTGTGTACTAAATATCTGTGGTTTCTAAAATGAGATTTGCCCACCTACAATCCGTCAGTGGTCTAAGTTTAGACCATTTTCATTTAGCAGACCCGATTTCGCATACATAGAAGCAAAACTACATGTCCCAAGATGCATCTGCGTGTGGGGGGGGGGGACAAAAACAGGCACACACCGAGTCAAAAAGGAAACAAACACACTAAAGATAAATATAACAGTGTCCCCCAACGTGAACACATTTCATTTATTTTTAAGAAGCAAGATTGGGCTGTAAGTTTCACTGAAATGCAGACGACTTTGTTCTTTCTCTCTATTAAAAACTTTCCGAGTGGAAACACCAGTATCATCAAAAGCACGTTGAGTGATCTGTGGCTGTCGGTGTGTGATGGGTTTTATTTCTGTTTTACATTAAACAAGAACGCCAGGCAAGCTGCAAAAACAACGGCAGTCCAGAGGGAGCTGCCCCCTCATCAGCATTTTGAATACTATAATTTGTGAGCCCATACGTACAAGTTAAAAGCGAAGCTACATGTCCCAAGATGAATCTGCGGGGGGGGGGAGAGAAGAACACAGGGATAGTGACTGTGTGACACGTTTAGTGGGGCCGCTCGTAAAGTTCTGACTGACTCCAGCTGTCAGTGCAGGGTCAGCTAGCCTCTGATCAACACTCAGACAACGATCCGAAATAGCAACAAAAAAAACACAGAGCCAGTGAAACACAAATAAAGAGCTGTCCTCATGTGGGCGGAGGCAGGATGGCCGAGCTGCCTGGCTGCAGTTCAGAAGGGTTGTGGAAGATTGTGAAGGGAGCATGTGGGAAGGGCAGGGCCAGGCTTCAGCATGTGCAGCTCTGGCACTCCTGAGCGGTTCAGCTGCTTGTGGGGCTCGGCACCGGACGCTGTGACCCAGTCACCCATGGTGGAGGTTGTGAGATTTGCCTGTTGTACAAGCACACTCGTGCATATGCTGGCATTCGCCTTGCGGGAGCGAGCAGCGGCAGCGCGAGAGCCATGTTATAATTTTGCACACGCGCCGCTGCTCGCTCCCGCAAGGTGGATGCCAGCACAAGCGTGCTTGAAAAGGAGCAGACCGATGGCTAAAGGCCCTCCTAGAGCAACGCATGCGCGCTGCCTAGGCGAGACCTAAAAAGGATGGTTAGGGCCTGGCAAGTGGGTGCACTTACCAGGTCGACATGGCAGTTGAAAACTGTGCATGCAGACACCGCAGTGACAATTCTGAGACACATTTGAAAGGCTACTTGTGTGGGTGGCACAACCAGTGCTGCAAGCCCACTAGTAGCATTCAATTTACAGGTTCTAGGCACACCTGGGCACATTACTAGGGACTTAGTAATAAATCAAATAACACCAATCCATAGCACAACTTTCACGGAGAGCATATGCACTTCGGCATCGATTAGCAGTGGTAAAGTGCACAGAGACCTAAAACCAATGAAAAATGGGTCAAAAATAGGCAGTCAAAACGGCTGGGGGTAAACCTACTAAAAATGCCAGGTCTAACATTAATGATATGCATGCTTTTAATTCTGAACTGGTTCCGAGGCCTTCTTCACGAAATGCTGGGGTTGTCGGGGCAAATTCGCTATTACGTCCAGGATCCAAACTGGAGTATACATTGACAAGAATTATCTGAACATGACTGAGACCGCCACCGAAAGAATACATTTAGAGGACCAACAGTGCAGCAATATTGTGAAATAAAATATGCCAACAGGGACAAGAAAACATACTGCTGTTGATAAATCTGACATAGTGACATGATGCGCCATATGTCTACTTAGCAGTGGAGTGCATCATTTCGTTCTTACGCGTGTCGCACTGGCACACAACTTTAAAAGGAAATGGAGACCACGACTATTTACAGTTTTGAACGAGTAATTCAAACTCCCTGCTTTCCATCTCATCTGGCAGGTATTTCACGTGGCACACAAAAACGCAGCGGGAAAGGATGGACAAGTAAGGGTTACAATCAAAGCGGATAAGGTTACTTCCGGCTTTGACCGGGTTGACCAAACTCACCGGTTATGTTGTTTTCTCCACCCCTCATCTGGTACTGACCAAATGCCTTAACTGGGCAGATTGCTGAAATGAAAACGTAACTGGCGAAACTTAACTCTAAACAAAATGCTTCTAACGGACGAGTCTACTCACCTGCACAGCACCGATCACGCTGACGATCACTGCTTTCTGCAGGTTACTCGGCTCGGGCCCAGACGCCGGTGTTCTCAGGCATGCAAGCAGATGCAGTGGCCCAATAAGAATCAACCTCTCAAGCGGACCAGCCCACTGGCAGAAAACTGCAGGGACGTGCAAGTGGCACGTGCAACTTTTGGAGCCTCATAGCCAATGAAAATTGTAAAAACTCTAACCTCGCTCAATCGTAAACCACGGTACAAGCGTCACAGGATCGACATCCAATGGAAAACTGACAAGTGCTCTCTCAGCCAATCCCATGGCAATGTTTTACTCAACTAATCCAAGGGGACCTCACTTTCCTCACCCCTGGCAAGATGTATATATCCACCTAAGTGGTTCGTTGTGATTTAAAGGAAGACTACTAGAAAAGGATAGGGTGACATATTTTTTCTCAAGCATAAAACTAGATAGGTTATCTTTTTCGTTATTGTACTATACCGCGTAATTTTATCAAAACGTGACTTTGTTAGTGGTAAAACGGATATATCAATATCTCTTTTTCAGGCCATCAACATCTCTGGTGTATTCGGGGAATTGTGGGTATCGGTTTTTACCTAAAACTGCAGTGGGGTTGGGTCTCTGAGAGTACCCCCAGGCGTGGAGCTCGCATTGGAGTTGATGACTTTAAAGCAGGCGCGCAAAACCCATTGGACTCAAAGGGCTTCAGCCCCCCCCCCCCCCCCCCCCCCGTCGTGTGTGGCAGGCCGGGATGAGACAGCTTCCCGGCACACACACAGCCGCACCCGAGCACTTCACAGGTCTTTAAAAGACCATTTGCATGTTAATGAGGCCTCGCAGTTTTTTCACCCCTTCTAAGACCCCCTGCAGTTCCACTCTGCCTATGGCTTAAAAGATTCAGCCCCCCCCCCCCGAAATTTGGCTCCAGTTGCGCCTCTGCTTTAAAGTAACGTCAAGATTTGAGAACACTAGTGGGGGTAGTAATGTGTCCTTCCGCTTGCACTAGAACATTACCAACCGAAATTTGCATTGTCCTCATATTGTATTTTGCTTCAGATCGAGCATTTCTTAGCAGGGGAATGACGTGAGAATGAGTGTACTATATTTGGTGCAGTTAGAGTTGTATGAGGTGTAATAGCCAGTAGGTTGAGAAATACATGGTTATCAACCTATTCTGATATGAGCTACTTATGTTCAATTAACATCCATACATGCCAACACTTTGAAATAAAAAATGGGTGATTTTGTACAAAAAAGAGACTTTGTTTTCCCCGTTGACGTACATTGCAGCTCAGTTTTAGGCGGGCTACACCTAAATCATGAGTCTCGGAATGAATCAGGCCTGCAGACATTTATGAACATCTTATCGAGCTACTGATATTATTAGTGTGCTAATAGTCGTCAAGACTCAGAAGTAAAATGCGTGGCTATAAGTGAAAAGCACGCTTACTTACAATCGGAGACAGGATGAGAACAGGTGGAATCACAAATGGTTGTTGCATTAACATACGTTTCTCTAACATTCGATTCCTCCAATTATTTTTTTATACATTCAGGAAACCAGAAATGATTCCGTATAATTAACCTGTACACATGTGTGGCAGACATGTTGTGTGTACCTTTGGATCTGTGGTCTAGTGGTTCAGTTGGCATTCACGTGTTACATATCAGTCACTATTTAAACAGAAATGTGTGCCTGCTTCTCAAACCGGAGAGGGGATGTGGTCCGTCGGCTAGACTGCCGACTTTGGTGCTGGATACCAGGGTTCGAGCCTCCGGGTCGCGTCCACATCCTGTGATTCTGGGCAAATCATTTAATTAATCTCCGATTACCTGAATGTGTCATGTATATACGGTGCTCGTGTAAAGCGCTCCAATACCTTCTGGTCGAGTTCGCGCTATATAAATATGCGCCAAAAAAAAGGAACTGTGGTTGGTATGCCAGCTGCTGAAGGAGAATGCTATCTTGCTTGATATTCTGCTTCAAGGATTCTTCACTGCTCTGCTAGAAGAAAAACGTTTTTGTTCCCCCCCCCTACTTATGCAAAGAGATTGGAACTCAGGAAGTCTTTCTAAGTACCTTAAGGATTGATGCAGTTTCCCGAAGCCGATATTCTTTGTGTTTATTATTCATGATTTAAAGAGACTGGAACTCAGAAAGTGTTTTCGACACAGGTTGATTCCATTTGTGTTCAGGAAGGATCACCATTGCCATCCAGAGACCAAAAGAGAACTGTTTAAAACAAGCATTTGCAATGCAATAGGTCTCGCATTTATACGAGTTTGAGCTATTGGCATTGTAAATGACAGTGCCTTTTATTTAAGTTTAAAAAAAAACAAACTTAAATAAAAAGCATTGTCATTTACAATGCCAATAGCTCAAACTCGTATAAATGCGAGACCTTTTGCATTGCAAATGCTTGTGCCCATTGAAACCGCAGCCTGAAAAGTGCAATTAATTTCCGCCACCCCCCATTTTCCTTGGTCACAAGATAGTTCCTGACGCCAGAAAGTCTGGGGGTCATACGGGCAGCAAATTGAGGAACAAGGCGGCACTAATTCCTTACAAGATCCCAACTGCACAGCCCCCTTCTCCCCCTGCTCTCCGTCGAAGTTTTCAAAATCCTACAGTATTTGGGGGCGGGGCGTGGGCGGCGCTTCGCTGGGCTGTGAAACTATGTGAAAGACTGCAGACCTGCACCGAGGCTGCAGGAATGTGCACTTTTACATGATATATGTGTGTGGATTATTTTTGTACTTTCGGGTGGGTGGGGGCCACAGAATGCAGGGCTGCAGTGCAAATAATTTCCTAAAAACTTGCAATATACAAATTCAGACTGGGAAACGAAGTGCTCGAAGTTCTGTGGTTCGTATGCGTGTGAATTCTGTGTGTTTAAAATCGCAGATTAGGGTTCTAACAGGTAAAGTATTGCCTGTTTTCTGTAAAACTAGTAAAAGAGAGGGGGTGGCAAGGTGTTTTCTGTCCCCAACCTCCACTTGTAACAAGCTGTCGCCATTGTGAAACAAGCAGGAAGTGGGATAAGGGAGGGGGTGGCAAATGGTGAGCACTTTCGCGGCGGCTTTGATGTTCTCAGTGGCCGCGCGGCTCACTGAGAACATCAAAGCGGTCGCGAAATGAGCTTGTGTAAACGGGGGATTTGAAAGTGCAAACTAGTGCTTTCAGGCTGCCAAATGGTGCGCGCGCCCGGCGCACATGCACTGTATTTGGAGGCCTGAAAAGCACTAGTTTGCACTTCCAGATCCCCCTTTTACAAAAGCTCTCGCGAGAGCAGCGCTAAAGCGCTGGCTCAGGCGAGACCTAAAAACTATGAAATTATACAAAGTGTTGTGCGGTTAACTGGACAAAAAGTGTAATTACTTCTAACTATATGCACCCTGTGGAAACCAGTGTGTTTGTTTGTTTGAGAAATGAATGCGCTCCCTAACGTTTACTGCACCTAACACAAAGAGGGCTTCAGGAAAATAGAGAGCTAGAGAAGGAGATATAGGATATAGAATTAGAATAAGAGTGTGTGAGAGAAAGAGAGACGAAGAGAGAGAAAGGGTGAGAGAGAGAGATTATGGGTTAACGCATGGATGGCTGAATGGGCGGATGGTTGGGTGGATGGGTCACTGGCTAGCTGGCTGGATGGATGGGATCGTTGGGTAAGTGGGTGGGAGATGTGTGGATAGATAGATTGGTGGACGGTTGAATGGGGAGATAAAACAGAGGTAGAGAAAGGGGAGGAAGAGTGTGAGGATGGTTTTAACATTTAGCCTGCCTCACCTAATAAATATTAGCCAGGTGATTTAGTTATTGTTTGCGAATGTACAGTTCCAAAAGTGGCCTATTGGTACATAAGGCACATTGCAAAATACATACTCAGTCTGAAACATAATAGGGCGTAATACCGGTCAGGCACACAATTGGCAGCAGCTAAAATGTTTCCCACGTAATAAACATCACGTGCTTACTGTGAAAACTGTAAACGTTTGACCTGCTTGCTGAGCGTATGAAATGATGTGGACTGTTAAGGGGTTCTGACCAATTGCTTATTTACTTTTTGGCCTCTCTGCTGAGTGTAGTAAGTGATGCTAAATGCTGTGTTTGCGTACGTAGAGACCGGACGGCTTATAGCACTGTAAAGGGGGAGATGGGGGGCAGTACTAGTGGCCCAAGTGCCCAAGTAACTAAAATGTAACATCACGGATAGTTGCGCATTTTACATAAAATTGTGCTTTGGAGGCACACAATTGCCAATGGTGAAATTTTTTTACAAACAGTTTAGCAGTATAAATTGTATACATTGTTATGCTGCATAGGTAAAGCAGTGCCTATAGGTTGTTGATATTAGTGTTTAAAATACCTGCATATTTACTCCGTGGCCTCTTTGCTGAGCGTACGCAATCATCCGTACCGTGAAGGGGTTCTGACTATTTGCTCATTATCTATTTGGCCTCTCTGCTGAGTGCACTAAGTGATGCAAATTATGTTGTTTGTTTGCTCTGACAAGAAATTGACTAAAACACTGTAAAAGGGAGCGCAGTTAGATGTCTATATAGCTAGACCGAATCTGTGTAATAAATGCGAGTTTTGCGTGTATGAACCACTGCCTGTAAATATGCGCATTTGTGAAGGCAATTACAGATGGTGGGCGCCGGTACAGTTTCTTAAGGCCGCTGGCTATGTAAGCCCTGAGGTCACTGCTGACGCCGCTGTTGCTTTTCTAAGCTCCCTAACGTTTACTGCACATAGCACAAAGAGGGCTTCCGGAAAATAGAGAGCTAGAGAAGGAGATATAGAATTAGAATAAGAGTGTGTGAGAGAGAAAGAGAGACGAAGAGAGAGAAAGGGTGAGAGAGAGAAATTATGGGTTAACGCATGGATGGATGAATGGGCGGATGGTTGGGTGGATGGGTCACTGGCTAGCTGGCTGGATGGATGGGATCGTTGGGTAAGTGGGTGGGAGATGGGTGGATAGATAGATTGGTGGATGGTTGAATGGGGAGATAAAACAGAGGTAGAGAAAGGGGAGGAAGAGTGTGAGGATGGTTTTAACATTTAGCCTGCCTCACCTAATAAATATTAGGCAGGTGATTTAGTTATTGTTTGCGAATGTACAATGCCAAAAGTGGCCTATTGGTACATAAGGCACATTGCAAAATACACACCGCTGGGATGAGGAGGGGGGCACAGGCTTGTGTGCACACCGGCATACCGCCGGGGCGAGGGGGGGGGGGGTGAGGCGGGTTCACACGGGTGCGTGCACAACGCTGGGCGGGGGAGGGGGTAGAGGCTACTGGCTGTCACTGAACGTGCACACCACTGGGGGGGGCAGAGCTCCGGGTTGCACTGAACGTGCACACCACTGGGGGGAGGGGGACAGAGGGCTGCGGACTTGAGTGAGCATGCACACCGCTGGTGCGTGGGGGGGGGCAGAGGCTGAGGGCTACCACTAAGCGGGCACACCTCGGGGGGCAGAGGACTGCGGGCTGCACTAAGCGTGTACACCACTTGGGTAAGAGGGGCTGCGGGCTGTCATGGTATTGCATGTGGAACACCACTGGGGAAGGAGGACTGCAGGCTGGCACTGAATGTGCATGCCGCTGGGGGCCGAGGGTTGCGGGTAGCACAAAGTGCACACTGCTGGGGGCAAAGGGCTGCAGGCTGGCACTGAGCGTGCACACTGCTGGGGGTGGGGGGCGGAGAGGGCTGCGGTCTGCCAGTCAGCTTCCACGCTGCTGTGGGACAGCGGTCTGCAGGCTGGCACTGAACGTGCATGCCGCTGGGGGCAGAGCGTTGCGGACTGGCACTGAACGTGCACACTGCTGGGGGAGCAGGGGGGGTGGAGGGGCAGAGGGCTGCAGGCAGGCTTCTACCTTTGAGAGCATACCACACTGGATTCCAAGGTGAAGTGGGGGATGGTAGTGGGGAGGGGGTCGGGGTTGTAAACAGTGAAACATCAGAGGTGGTCGACAAGTTAATAGAGGGAGTCAGAGCCGAGTGTTGAAAAGCCGGGCTTGCCTCAGAGAGTCCGTGCACCAAATGAACATTGAAAATATTCGGCATGTAAATCACGCAAACGATGTCATGTAAATAATAAATAATAAAAACCAGAGTCTGTTCAGAATTCAAAAACAGTCATCACGCAAACGATGTCATGGCACTTCCCTGGTCTGATCATAGGGCAGTGAATTTCACCGTTATGACTGGGATATCAGTCATTTCCTTAGGTCATAGAGCAGAGAAACGTATGATCAGACCATGGTCTCAGGTTACTGCTGAGAAACTACTCCCTATACTGGCCGGGTCACGCCCCGTTTATACTAATGATATCTCCGTGGCGTCAATGCATTTTAAGGATTGGTTGGAGTCGGCGGTGGAAAGGGTAGCCCCTCAGAAGCTCCTTGGATCCAGGAGAACCAAACCAAGCGCATCTTGGTACAACATTGAGCTTAAGACCTTGAAGGTCACATGTAGAAGGGCAGAGCGGTTGTGGAGAAAGGATTACAGTGCTGAGGGCAAAGCACATTATAACTGCACCCTTGCAGCCTACAAGCATGCGATAGTGGCAGCCAAGAGTGCTTACTTTTCAGCCAAAATCAGGGATGCCGGCAACTCGGCCAAGGAGCTGTTCAGGACTATAACAGTTCTGGCTAAACCACCGCAGGACAACAACTATCGACCGGACCAAGAAATGTGCCAAAAGTTGGCAGTATATTTCCAAGAGAAGGTCCAGGTCATCTACAATGAGTTTAGTAGCATGTGTCCCAGCCTAGAGGGGGGAGAGGTAGGGCCGGAACCGGGCCCCAGGAACAACATGGGACTTAGTGAGTTTGCCTCAATTACGGTGGAGGAAACTCAGAGGCTGATTATTTCAACAAACTCAG
Organism: Triturus cristatus; assembly: GCF_964204655.1. Lineage (NCBI taxonomy): Eukaryota > Metazoa > Chordata > Amphibia > Caudata > Salamandridae > Triturus > Triturus cristatus. The sequence continues at coordinate 848,418,483 of NC_140594.1, read as the reverse complement.
GATCACCTTTAGATCCTTGTCCTCCATCAGTTTTTCACTTGGCCGCAGAGGTGATAGCGGAGGAGCTGTCCCAGGTAATTAACTTAGCAATGCAATCTGGGCGCTATCCGTCTTGCTGGAAGAGGGCAATAATCAAACCTTTATTAAAAAAAGCTACATTAGACCCTCTCGTCTTAAAAAACTATCGTCCAATTGCTGCCCTGCCCATGGGGGCTAAGATTCTGGAGAAAGAACTAAATCGCGCCCTTACGGCACATCTGGCGGCCCACGATCTGCTTGACTCTTCTCAGCACGGTTTTCGTGCACAGCACTCTACAGAGTCAGCATTGTTGATCGCAGCAGAAAATGTACGGGCTATAGTAGACGGGGGAGGTCAGGCAGTACTGGTGATGTTAGACCTCTCGGCTGCCCTCGACACTGTTAATCATAAGGTGTTGCTTCGAAGGCTTCAGGAGCTTGGGGTACAGGGAAGGGAATTGGCCCTACTAGCTTCTTTTTTGGAGGGCAGAGACCATAGCCTGTTATGGGACGGTCTACAGTCGGACCCTTTCCACCTACCATGTGGAGTGCCACAAGGCTCTTCTTTATCCCCCACGCTGTTTAACATTTACGTAGCCCCTTTAGCCAAGCTCATTAGGGCTCAGGGCTTCACTGTAATCTCCTACGCTGATGACTCCCAGCTTATAGTTTCGGCTGGTGAAGAAGCGAATGACACGGCTAGGAAGTTTCATAGCTGTATGGCAGAAATCATGAGATGGATGCGAGAAAACTTCCTTAAGATTAATACAGAGAAAACTGAGATAATAGAATTTGGCCCGGGAAGTCCTGTATGGAATAGCTCCTGGTTGCCGGCTGAGGCGGGTGAATGTCCCTGTCCCGTGCTCAAGGTCAGAAATTTGGGAGTGGTCTTTGACAACCAACTTAATTTCTCTGCGCATGTCAGCAATCTTGCCTCTTCCTGCTTTTACTTAATCAGGATATTGCGGAAGATTTTCCCTTTTATCAACCCTGATCTTCGCAGGAATGTGGTGGTAGCTTTAGTGCTGTCTAAAATGGACTATTGTAACGCAGTACTGCTAGGATTGAACAAGACCTTGCTGAAGAGACTGCAGGTTCTGCAGAATGCGGCAGCTAGACTCTTGTTGGATGTACCTAGGGACCAGTCTGTCGTTGAGGGAATGAAAGCATTGCACTGGCTCCCAGTTCAGCAGCGAATAGAGTTTAAGGCGCTATGCCTAGTCCATAAGGCTGTGTATGGGGGGGGAGCTAAGGAAGTCCAGAAGCTCTTCAGCCCCTACCTCCCGGGTCGGACACTCAGGTCATCTACTCAAAGCCTGCTGAAACTGAATCGTGTCAAAAAAGCCAGATGGGGTGGTAGAGCTTTTTCGTTTCATGCGGCCAGCCGGTGGAATGAGCTCCCGGGCTTTGTTAAACTTACCGAAAGTCACCAAGTTTTTAGAAAATTGATAAAAACACGGCTTTTTGATGTGACCCGGTGTTAGATGGAGTGGTTTCTCTCTATGGACTAGCGCCAAGACGCCTCTGCATTTGTTTGCGCTCTATAAGTGATGATCCTATCCTATCCTATCCTAATAAAAACCAGAGTCTGTTCAGAATTCAAAAACAGTCTGTTTATTAACGCGAGGAATCGTTTCACCTTAGTGCTGCAGATGATACCAAGGCACTGACTAAAACACTGTAAAAGGGAGCGCAGTTAGATGTCTATATAGCTAGACCGGTGTAAGTATAGCATTATAAGGGGGATGTAGCTAAAACCAAAACAGAAACCTCGCCTCATGCGACACGGTGGAGAAGCTGTAAGTGAATTACAAGCCCGGCGCGCCGCTTGGTGGGTGAGCGCATTCCAGGCGGTGGAGCGGACCATTTGAAGTGCTCCCAAAAGGGAATGTCTGTATGTGAGAGGAGTTCCTTGTACTGCACCGGGTGTGTGCCTGAAGCGTGTAATGATGACCCTGTCTTGTGCAAGAGGGTGACTTGATTTCCTTGCTCCCCACGCTGCATTTGTCGGTGTGCGAGTGAAGCTTGCGCTGCTGACAGGGCTGTGCCTGTTACCAACACTTCGGCTACGTGTTGTCTGTGATTGAGGGCCGTTTGTGTAACCTCGAAACACCTTCTTGAAGTGGATAGATCCCAGTTACAAACAGAGTTGAAACATTTGGGTAAATGCCTACAGTTCTAATATAATTTTATGGATAACTAGTTTTGTTTCACAAGATGCAGCGCTGCCTTCTTTGCTCGGTGGCTGAAGGTTAGCTTTCTGAGGCCGTATTACTCAGAAGAAAATAAAGAGTTGGAGGTCATGAGAGGGCACCCAGAGAGTATCACAAAAGCCCGGCTCTATATGTGGGTCACATGGCGGGTCCGGGGGCTTGCGTGGGACTCACAGGCCGGAGTTATGCTAAGCCGCCTTCTCCAATAGCGAAGGGTGGCCGAGGGGGCATAGGCAACAGGAAGCCCATTGTCCAGCAGGCCCGGTTGTGACACAGTCGCCAGCAGTGTCTCCGGCCTGACCTGTCCACTGGCACTGCGAGGCCCAATATTAGGACGCAATGTCATCCTCAGATGAGCTTACATGACACTCTTTGAAAGAATTATGGTTTGTCGATTTAATTCTTACAATTCAATTTGGAAGACTAGAACACAGGAATTTCCCTGGCCCCGGATTTTTGAAATTCAGATGGTGCCTAAAGTTTATGAAATGTTGGCACACCACCAAAAATCTCTTTGAACTTCTTTAAAAAACATGGATCGTGAAATATTTTTTCTGTTAAGGACATAGTAGCTGCATTTCATACTAGATCGTATGAAAATGGTCATGCTGAAAGCACCCTTTCAAATGTGCGCATTACTACCCAGAGCCATGGAACCAACAGAAGGATAAACTGGAGAAAATTGTGTAGCTTTCTGTTTCCAGATGCAAGATACAGAGAATAACAAGCATTGGCCGCACGCGCGCCTCGCGCTTAAAGATAAAAAAAAAATGAAAAACAAGACAAGCCCAGCGGAGCGTGGCGCGCGCTTGGGGCCGGGGGAGCGGACCCTTTGAAGTGCTCCCAAAAGGCGGATTGCATGGCGGCACGATGCACGTGATTGTGCGCGTGCTAGCCATGCAATCAGCTTTTTGGGAGCACTTTTCAAACCCGCTTTCTATAGTCTCGCTTTGCGATCGCTTACGCGATAGCAAGGTCGAGACCTAAAAATAATTAAATGAACTCAAAGATCATCATTTGGTCCTATTTCATTGGTAGACTGACAAACAAACATTTAAAGAAAATATATTAAAATATTGCGGGTTCGTAGGATTGGATAAAGTCTGATAAAGTGTGTAGACCAGCTGTTGGGTAGAGGCGGATACCCCCCAATTTCAGCCCTATTATAAAGATTGCATGGTGTCCCGCATAGTCAGGTCTTTGGTTGTTTATAGTGACCCTTATAGTATTGTCAAGATTTAAAAACACTCAAGGGGGTAGTAATGTGTCCATTCACTTATACAAGTGATAATAAAAGAAAGGAGTACATACAAAATCATGTATGGGAAAAAATAGACACGTAGAGACACATTCACCTTTTGAACTAAAAAACACAGCTCTAAATGCCAAGCAGATATTGTTCCTGTGTGCTGGAGCTTTTGCATCCTAATATACAGTAGTAAAAAAAAAAAATGAAACACTCAACATAGGTAAAAAAGAGAATGTGAACAAAATGGTTTAGGAGTAGCTGGATTAACTGCTTGAATGTGGTGTTCACTTTCCGTGTTACCTCTAGAATTCGGATGATGTGAATATTTTATCTTTCGCATTAAAGCTTTCCCGCATCCTGAAATTATTTTTTAATCAGCGTGACATCACACTGACTGAAAGGGAAACCATTAGGTGCCATTGGTGCCGACTGGTGTTACTTTGATTGGTGATCGGGGTGCAAAACATGCACCCCACCCAAGCAGGAAAACTACCAATGGACAGGGAGCGATGCTCCCCCACCCACTGATGGGGCAGAAAGCTTACTAGACAACATGGATATTATTTATAAAAAAAAGTGTGGGAATGTCCCACCCAGGCATTGTGTTGAGACCCCCCCCATACCAGGCCCAGCTGTTTTTTGTGACCCTAGGGGTCAAAGAGGGGAGTTTTACTCCATTAGATATGAGGTAAAAATGGCCCAGAAAATGGTATGGGTTGTCCAGCCCAGGCATTCAGCCATAGCCATGCCCCGTAAGCCATTTCGGTGGGGGCAGAAAGTTCACTACACCCACAGATATTTAGTTTTTTTTATTATTTAAATACTAGGATGGGAACCACATAGATCAGGTCTTATCCTACCACCCCTTAAGCCCATTCTTGCCACCCCGTGGGGTCTAAACCATCCACCTGATAAGTGAGAATAAATCTAGTCATTTTGGCATGCATGCTGACTGAGAGGGAGTAAATCCCAATTCCAGTAGCCCTGATGAATAGACGCACTATTTGGGCTCTCCGTCAGCTGACAACCAGCCAGCCCTAACAACCCTTGGCAGTTATGAAACCTTGAGTTGAGTAGAAATGAGGGTGGTGTGACTTGCATGGATACCACTACTCTTTCTTATCCAGAATGCTTTGCAAACATCAAACTTTAGAAAAAAGCACGCATTTTCTTCACATTTAAGAACATTACCTATCATGAGTGACAGTGCCAATTACCATGGGAAAAGACCAAACTGGACCAAACTATATTGACATCATGGATTCACAGTTTTTAAATCGTTCCTGTTCCAGGCAATAGGCCCAGCTACCCATGTTTTGTGCCGTTTTTTTCGGGAGAAGTGTAGGAACGTTGGGTGACAGGAATCCTTGCAGGTTCTGGAACTTTCCCTCATAAAAATGTGAGGAACATGTGTGATTTTAGCCAATGTTTGAGGTTTGCAGGGTATTCTGAGTAAGAAAAAGTAGTAGGATCTGTTCAAGTCACACCATCTTGGACTCCCCTGAGTGTCTAGTTTTAAAAAATGTCTGGGTTTAGAAGGCTTTCCTGGGTGGCAGCCAGGCACAGGTCTAAATTTTGCAGCTATACCTTTTCAAGGTAAAAACTTGATGCTTGCATGTTCCATTTTGGGGCCTATCATGTCATGGGTGAACGGCCCAGCAACATAGGTGAGCACTGTTGTAATCAGGAAAGCCGTGGGAATGCTTTGTGGTAGGAATTTTTCGGTTGCTCATAGGTGCTGGAACTTTCGTCACAGAAATATGAGGAATAAGTGTGATTTTAGTCACCATTGAGGATTGAAGGGTATTTTGATTTAGAAAATGTAGTGGGATCTACACAAGTCACAGTACCACTGACTCCCCTGGGTCTCTAGTTTTCAGAAATGTATGGCTTTAGAAAGTTTGCTTGGGTGTTGACAGAGCTCTGGCCAAAATACCACAATATCCAAATCACCAAAATGAATCAATTTGCAAGGGGAAAAAAATCATTTTTCACGTTGCACTTTTTGATCTTTCCTATCGCAGGAAATAGGCCCAGCCACACAACGGAGGTACTGTTTTTATTGGGCAAAGTGTGGTTATACAGAGGAGTAGAACATTTGTTATTATCAATTTAATTTCTCTCAATGTAGGCTTCTAAATGTAAGCCAGCCTGCAAGAAAACACATTTTGCAAAATGCTCTCTTAATCACATGATAGTATGGATAGCCTCAAATCCAGAGTTATACACATAACCACTATTCCTAAACACAGTATATTAAATAGGTTTCCTTCCTAACCATTTTATCATTCATTAGATTTTTCCATATGAATTGCTGCATGGTCAGTAGTACACAATGAAATATTATTATTGCCGGCAGCTCAGTTGTTTGCTCTGGGTATTGCAGGGTTCTAGACAACCAACATTCCTGAGACCAGAAGGATCTGGCAGACGTAACAGTATATTACTTTTCTAAATCAGCCATTGGGGCAAAAATTATATCACATGCTCAATTGTTTTCTCCTATTTCTATTCCCCGGTATTTATCTTCATTTATTTTTTTTCAGCACTCATGAATGGATTTCGGATCCCGTTTCTGTCCCAAACGGTATGTCTGTAGAAACCACAAGGAATCGGAATAATCGACTACCACTTAAAAAAATGCAAAGGCTGTGGTGAAACCATTCATTTTTTTTACAACTCAACCTATTTTTGAAAGCTGGGGAAATGGTGATGTTAGCACAGCAAACCTTTTGTTGTTGCCATTTTTCGGGGGAGGGGGGGAAGCTTTCTTGCACAACATTTTATCCTATTTTTAAAAAACAAAATGTTACTATATTTTGGCTATTTTCTCCATGCAAATACACAAACTCTGGGTATCTTTGAAATCTCGAAGATGTGGGAAAAAATTATCAAAATCTGGCCTGGAAAATGTTTGTGGAAAAAAGTTATGAAGGCTTAAGTGCAAACTTCCTCAAACATAAAAAAAAATACAGGGCTCAGCACTGGGGGATGTGTTGGAGTGGGGTTTGTTAGCTTCATCAACTATGTTATGATTAGGCTTATAGCACTGGTGAGGTTTATCCATCTGGATTGCACAAAAATAGCCATTTAAAAAATAATATTACAATTCATTTTTTGTGTTCTGAAATGTTTGTTATACACACGTTCTCTCAACATTTCGAAAAGGCAGGAGTCTTCAACATTCTTAAATTGTATATCAGTAACAGAGTCAAGTATTATCTTTTACCTCAATAGCAGCCACACTAAAAAAATACATAGACCATTTCAATTTAAATTCTTTTCATTGCTTACTTTAAAATCATTACAATAATTTGTGCTTAAACGCGATCTAAGACCAATCACCCTAAACAAAAATGCATTATATGTCTCATGTGGTCTTGATAAAGAATCCAAAATGATGGTAAGCACACTAAAGCACAATATTGCATTACATAAATACATAAAACAAAAGATTCAAACCTTTGATCAAAAAGTATGACTGTGAAGATAAAAGTATAAAAACAACAGTTCAAAAATGATGCAACTAATTACTTTGCAACTGAGCTGTTATCAGCAACATGAACGTTAGCACACGATCAATTATAAAGTTTGGAAAAGCCCATATTCATCACCTCTTTTGTGCTGGGGGAACCACCCTCTGTAAATGCCTGACACAAGCACCGAAAGAGTAAAGGGCTCAGCCTAATGCCTGAACATTAAATAAGGTCAATGGTCCCTAATCTGTTCTTACCTTTACATTTGATGAATCTGGAGCTAACTGTACCAGGTTCATGCAAACTGCAAAAATAAGATACATAGTGGGTTAAACCTCAAGAATTATGATTTACTGTTAGAGGTCAAACCAGGATCTATAAATTACGCCTTTGGGTAGTGTATTTTTTTTTAAATCTCAGGCACATTTTAAAGTTTGCAACCTTTCTAATTCAGCACAAGACGGAAATTCTTGCATTCTTTGTTTAAACATAGTATAGGTTATTTCAAGGCTACTCAGATAGCCCAATTTCTCAACTTATATTTGTTGAAGACTGTCATGGTTGAATATCCTCAGGATCGGTTTGTAGCTGATAATGGTCCACCTCTCGATAGCCCCAAGCCAGAGTAGCCGTAAGGCACTGGTCAACGAGGTGATCAAGTGGGGTAAGTAAAGGAAGGGAACTGCTGGGAGGGAGATCTGGGGAAACAAGAAAGATAATCAACACACAGTTTCCTTCCGTATTCGCAACAGTACATCCCCCTTTACTGAGAGCGCGACAAGGGGCCGGGTTTTGAAGGGAACCTTCTATGGAATGAAGAGATAAGTCTGGGAGCGTGAACCCCAGAAGCCGGCTCCCAAGAATTCTCCTCTGGCCCATACCCTTTCCATGCAATGAGGTACCACAATCTTTGTCTTTGCATTTTGGCATCCATGATCTGTTTGACTTCATACTCGTCCACGTCATCCATCACCACTGGCCCAGGATGTTTCCTCACCGGGGAGACTGAAGGCGTCAACAGTGATACATGAAAGACGGGATGAATACGCATATGGGATGGCAGAGCCAACTACAGGCCTACAAGGTTAATGCGTTTGACGATTTTGTAGGGTCCAATAAATCTGGGGTTAAACACACTGCGTTTCCTGAAGTGAATGTTTCTAGTGGATAACCATACCGCATCACCCACTTGATACAAGGGCCCTTCTCTCCTATGCTGATCGACAGACGTCTTGTATTTCATCTTTGATTGATCCAAATGCTTACACACATTCCTAAGTGTCCCCTGAATGTGGGTTATCCTTCTACCCACCTCGGGGAGGTTGTGATTAGCAGTGGGGTGGACAAAAGGCAAGAATCGTGGATGATACCCAAAGGAGCTGTAGAAGGGTGATACTTGTGTTGCACGATGTGTGGCGCTGTTGTATGCAATTTCAGCCGACCACAAATATTCCACCCAAGCATTGGTACTGTTATCCACAAAGCAGCGAAGATACTGTTTGAGACTCTGATTCAGACGTTCTGTTTGACCATCCGTCTGCGGATGAAAACTTGTGGATAGAGCTGTCTTGATGTGGAGAGAGGCACACCATGCTTTCCAGAACTGAGCCGTAAACTGGGAGTCACGGTCCGACACAATAGTCCGCGGTAATCCATGTAAACGCACCACATGAACTAGGAGGAGATTGGCCAGAGCACTAGCTGAGGGAACCTGTTTACATGCTACAAAATGTCCCATTTTTGTAAGATAGTCAATTACTACGAGAATCGTTGTGTAACCCTTATCATTCGGGAGACCAACAAAAAAATCCAGCGATATGCGTTCCCACGGCGAATTAGGAGTGGGCATGGGTTGTAACAAACCCGCTGGTTTTTGGTGATCCGGTTATGCCTTGGCACAGATCTCACAAGCCCTCGTCCAAGCCTTAACATCCACCAACGGGGAAGGCCACCAGAATGACCTCTTGATGCGATCCACCGTTTTGGCAAACCCGTTGTGACCGGCACTAGGTAACTCATGACACCATCGATAAACTGTTTTGCGCAATGGTTCAGTAGGTACCAGAATGCGGTTGGAATGCATTGGTATTCCTTGCGTCACTTTCCATTCTGCATGTCTCTTTAACCAGGCTCTCCATGTGAAAGTGTTCACTCCTCCGCGGACGTCTCTGAGCAAGGTGTCTGGTTGTATGGCACACAGGACTTTCTCTGGATTGATAATGGACTGGTGCGGTTCATTGCCTATCTCCTTAGATGTTGTTTGTCTGGTCAGTGCATCCGCTTTTTTGTTATCACTACCCGGTCTGTAGGTGATAATGAAGTGGTATTCCGAAAAGAATAGCATCCATCAACCTTGTCGGGGAGTCAGATGTCTAGCTGCGGTCATAAACTGTAAGTTCCTGTGAACCGTGTATACTGTTACAACATGTACGGCTCCCAGCAACAGATGTCTCCACTCCATGACAGCATTTTTTATGGCCAACAGTTCTTTTTCTGAGATGTTATAATTTCGTTCTGCATCATTTAATTTCCGGGACATGTAGGCCACAGGATGTAGTTGTTCTGTTACAGAATGTCTTTGGGATAAGACCGCTCATATGGCTATGTCAGAAGCATCCGCTTCCACCACATACGGTTTAGTGGGATCAGGGTGTGGCAATATAGGAGCCGTCACAAAGACGGTCTTTAATGCACAGAAAGCCTCCTGTGCTTCCGGAGTCCACTCAAAGACATGACCTTTTTTCAACAGTTTGGTCATAGGTGCCATCATCTTGGAAAACTGGTTGATGAAGCGGCGGTAGAAGTTGGCGAACCCTAAGAAGCAATTAACTTCTCGCACGTTCTGGGGAGCAGGCCATTCTGTTACCGCTATGATCTTTCTCTCAGCCATCTCTTGTCCTGCGGTGCTGAGCATTACTCCAAGGAACTCTACTGTATGTACGTGGAATTCGCATTTACTAAATTTGCAGAATAGGTTGTTGGTCTGCAAAATGTTCAACACAGTCTTAACGTGTTTTTCATGTATGAGGCTGTAATTGGAATATACAAGAATATCATCGATATAGACCACTACATAATGATCCAAGATCTCACGAAAGATGTCATTCAGGAAGTATTGAAAAGCAGCCGGTGCATTGCATAACCCATAAGGCATGACTAGGTATTCAAATAATCCGTATCGTGTTTTGAATGCAGTCTTCCATTCATCACCGTTCCTGATGCGCACAAGGTAATATGTCCCCTTGAGATCTAACTTCGTGTATATAGCTGCCTTCTTTACCTGTTCCAAGAGTACTGGGATAAACAGAAGCGGGTATCGATTTTTTACAGAAATGTTGTTCACTGCTCTGAAGTCTACACAGGGTCTGAGCTCGCCGTTTGCTTTAGGAATGAAAAATATCGGTGAAGCAGCAGTGGATTTAGATAGTGTAATGAATCCTGTTTCCAGATGTTTGTCGAGATATGAACGGAGGTATTGATTTTCGGGTTTCGTAAATGCATATATCCTTCCACACGGTACAACAGTTCCAGGAATCAGATCAATCTGACAATCGTATTGTCTGTGTGGAGGAAGCACTTCTGCTTGCTCATCGTCGAACACCGTAGCATATTCCTGGTACTGAGTAGGCAGTTGGGTATCTTTTTCTGCTGCAGTGGCGATGCATAGACCGGAGGCAAGGGCTGCAGCAGGTCCTTCTGGGGTCTTGAGGCAATGTTCCTGGCAATACGAAGATGTTAAGAAGACATCTTTGGTAACCCAATTGATCTCAGGGTTATGCTTTTGCAACCAAGGCAGCCCGAGTATAATGCCATATTGCGGGGTCTGTATTACATTGAACGCAATTCTCTCCCAGTGAGAGGGTCCGAGCATGACTTCCAACATTTCTGACCTGTGTCCTATGGGTCTGGTGTTCAGCTTTCTTCCGTCCACTGCATATACCTCCTCTGGAGCGTCTTTGGGGACCAATTTTATGCCTCGACGTTGAGCTTCTCCCATATCTATGAATAGACCTGTGGCTCCGGAATCTATCATGGCAGGAACAGGAACCCAATCCATCTGAATCAGTATCTGTAATTCTACGAACAAGTGACATTGTTTCTGAGTAGGTCCGTCATTCAATGAAGGGATATACATCTGGCTCCAGGAATCCCCTTCTTTGATCCTAGAGCGGGTCAGTTTTCTGACGGTTTGTCAGTGTTGGTCTTCCCAAACCAGTTGTTCCCAAACCGATTGTTTTTGGGTTTCAATGGGCACTTTTTCATGAAGTGCCCTCTTTTGCCACAATAAAGGCAAAGGCCTTGTTTCCTACGAGCCTCTTTTTCTGTGCAGGTGAGCGCAGCTCGTACTGTACCAATTTCCATGGCTTCTGGAGCGGACCCTATGGAGCTGTCGGAGGATTTGGGTTTATCCACTCAGTACCAGTTTCGTTCTCTTCCTTTGTATTCACCTTTTCGTTCACTCAACCTGTGATCCAGACATAGTGCCAGATTGATGAGACCTTCACAAGAGGTGGGCTGAGGATCAATTTGTGCGATTTCTTCCCGAAGTCCCTGATGAAAGAGTGATGCTTGCTTGGCCTCTCGCCACTTGGTCTCGGCCACCAGGCGCCGAAAGGAATTGAGATACACCAGTAGATCCTTGTTCCCCTGTCTCAATTCCAGGAGTTCACGATCTGCTGTGAAGAAGTCAACCCTTCTATCAAACACCCTGATGAATTCTTCTTTGAAAGCTTCCCAACCATATAGCAGAGGGTCGTCTCTATTCACTAGAGGCACGGCCCATTGTGCAGCGTCCCCAGCTAAATACGATATGAGGAAAGCTACTTTTGACTGGTTGGTGGGAAAAGATTTTTGTTTACATGAAAAATGCAACAATATTTGCGTCAGGAATACTTGCACTTTATCTGATTCCCCATGATATCTTTCTGGCATAGCCAATGGTATATTAACCGGCATTTCTACCACCACGGTGCTGGATGGAACCACCGGAGTACTACTTATGTCGAACGGATTCCTTTGGAGGCGTTCTACACGAGCTCTCAGGTCTGCGGTTTCTTGGCGTGATGCCGCCAACTCCGCCTGTACACCCGTTAGGACAGCTATCACGTCCTCAAGGGTGGCCATTCTCAAACAATCCGACCAGGAGGATAGATATTCGTGGGTCGGAAATTCTGTCACGGTTGAATATCCTCAGGATCGGTTTGTAGCTGATAATGGTCCACCTCTCGATAGCCCCAAGCCAGAGTAGCCGTAAGGCACTGGTCAACGAGGTGATCAAGTGGGGGAAGTAAAGGAAGGGAACTGCTGGGAGGGAGATCTGGGGAAACCTATGCAATATACCTGTAAAGAAAGATAACACAAGACAATGCGTGGCTCCTAGAGAGTTCATACGATTATACGTCTTGGCGTGGAGAGGGCGTGCTGCAACAAAATACATAAAATCATCACTATCCATATATTTCTTTCATCATGATGACCAGTATTGTAGTACCTAGGAACATATCTTATGCCATGATAAACATACTCTTCTAGGACTCCTAACACATACCCTTCTAGGACTACTAACAGCATCACAGGGGACCGAGGGTAGTCCGTACCTGACACGAGAACCCCTATTAAGTGGAGTCAAGAAAACAATTCACCCATAAATCAACCAGACATTACGTGGTAGGAACAACGATAAGAAACAGCTAGGAACATTAAGCTCATGTCCCTTAGCCTATGGATTGTGGAACTATGTGCACGGTACCAATAACATAAGATACAGTATCACTGCCATAAACGACCTTGATTGCTTGAATAAGGATTCTATGAGATCAAGAATCTTTTGAGGAGCTTTGCCAAGTTTTTAGTTCTCAGAGCAGTTCTCTAAGAAAGCGAGAAATACAAGAGAGAAAACAATTTCACACCAATTACACACGAAGCCCCTTAGGACTTTCTGGAACACACCACCAGGAATCCCAGCTGAACCCGACACCGCGGGAGCACTGTAAGAAGAGCGAAAATCCAGACACCGGGAAGAGCACTCTGCAAGTGGTGCCAGGCACCCCTACCTCACCCGGGCATGCTGGAAACAAGTACTTCTCAGGGCGGCTAAGTAACGAGGCGAAGGCTCCAAGGATAGCGGATCACTGCTCCCTTTCCTTGCTGACGACACCCGTGGAAAGGCAAGGCGACCGCCTTGCTCGAAAAAGCAAACAAAGAATTTTCGACACGGAGAATAGGTCCGTCTTCCTTTTCTGTCTTGCGCGAGCACGTCACGTCGCGTGCTAGAGGATCATGGGATATGTAGTCTTTAGGCTACTTCCGTGTTCCCCGATGACGCGCTCACAGTATTCGCAACAAAGACAATCCAAATATTTTACAGATGGTGATAGATGTATTATGGGCATTTCTTTCTCTATCTCATAAGCAATATAACTTGTTTGTTGCTGTATTAGCACAGCTAATTAAATAATGCATCCAAAGTTATTAAAAAGGTATTGCTGTTCAGAAAATGTGGTTTCCATTCCACATGCAAATCTACAAACAATTATTTTTTACCATCAATGAACCAATCGTGTTTCTTGGCCTTTGTTCAGAAGGTCATGGTATTGGTTTTAAAAGTCTATATGACCAGAGAATTTAGTCAAGTATATGCTCCCAAGATACCTAGGAGTCGCTGAAGCCCAGTGGGAGTATAGTACAGTTCATCAGCATATGACATGCTTGGCAACACAGTATGACACAGTTTTGGTTAAAAGTTGTTTACTGTTTTATACGCTTTTGGTAAGATGGTGATAAAAGGAGAAAACAGTTGAGGGTTGGAGAAATCCAGGTCTGGCAATCGCTAGGCAATCAAGTTACAGGCCCCAAGGATGGCCGCCTGTTGACGGGGCTCTGCAGGTCGGGCTTGCACATTCGGTTAATACCATCGCAAAATCACAACAAATCTGCTGTAACTTATGGCGAGGCTGTCTTAATATCCCGTACACCTGTGGCGAAACTTTCAGCATTGTAGGTGCGGAGGAACCGGAGAAGTCGGCGACGGGACGCTGCGGCGGAAACCTTTGAGCAAGATGGCCACCGGGCGTCTGGGATCGGATGTATAGCCTGGCCGTCCGAACTTGCCGTGGCGCTTGGGGCTGCTGCCTGCCTGCGGACTGAAGCCTGAGGCAGTGAAACTGACCACCCGACGTTGCTGCCCACTGTAACTGCGGCTACCTGGTCACGGTGACCGGCCGACGCCACTCGGGGACGCTGATCGGCTCCCGGCAGCGGCAGAGAAATTTGCACTGGATCTTGGCGGTGGGGGCTGCACATGGCGGCGGGGGCCCGTCGGCAGCTGTATTGACTCTTCTCATCACACTAGTCGGTGTGCAACGTGGTGGACGGGGTAAGTGCCTCGTTCTAATCCCCAGTTGTATTGCCGCTGTGCTGCGTCACGGGGCCTGGGCCTAGACGGGCTTGCTTTGCCTTGCGGGGCCTTGGCCCATGACCGCGGTTCGGGAGGCGCGTGCTGGGTCGTGCGACTTGGCCTGCCCCCGCTGAGCGGTTAGCTCCTAGTGGTGCTGCTGGGGGTGGGCTAGTCCCAGCCATTCGCAACTCTGCGCCCATCCCCCATTGCTACACGTGGGGTGGGCCGGGTGCTGCTAGTCCCGGGCGGGGCCCCCTACCTCCCCTCCTCCGATTGTCCCTGTGTCTGCCGGCCTGTACATTCAACAGAAGCGGCTGAGTGTTCGACACCGCGGAGGCGTGCTGCTCTGCGTGCCCCGCCATCGCTGATGCACCCTTTGTCTTCAAATCACCTTCCCCTCGTCTGGCGCACTTTGATTGCTGATATCGGTTGACAGGGTGGAGCTGTGCCCATACTTGCCCCCATCTGCTTCGGTTCCTTGGCCGCTGGGGGGGCACGGAGGTCTCTAGTTTCCCTTGCCCTCCTGGAGGGCCCCCCCCTGTTGGCACATTGCACTGACATTTATCCCCTTTATGATTGGAAGCCACGCTCATTGCCCTGAATATATACTTTGAAAGGTTCCTGCTCAATGGCTCTCGCACCATTGGGGAGCGTCTGAGCGCCACTTTGAGACCTGCAACTTTTGCTCTCTGCTGACCGCTGGGTGCTCGCCTGGCGCCGCCTGTGCCTCAGTGTCCCTTGTTCCAAGACGGGTGTCCATAACAGTGCTCCAGACCTCTAAACCACAGTTTTTTTTGTTTAAAATATTTTTATTGCAGGAATCCGTAAATCGTTACATAACCGGCCAACATTATATATCACGCCCGATCAATGAGACGCAACCCTCCGTTCCCCCACCGTAAGTTACTTACACAGCCATTCAGCCCACAACCCTAGGGTCGGGCGGCGAAATTCAATGGGGGCTCAGGAGGATGTCGAAGCTGGCCCGGAGAACCCGCTGTCCGTCATCTGCTTTTCCAAACAAACCCATAAACCCAAAATAACATCCCACTCTTGAAACACCCCAATCCCAGGTAAACCCTCCCCCTCCCCCCGCCATCAGCGCGCGGCACCAACCGCCACAGGATCTCCAAAAGGACCCACGGGGAAAGCAATAGATCTGAAAAGTGCAATCGTCTATCGGGACTCAGGGCGAGCCTCTACCTCCAGCTCAGAGTCACTGGGGGCGCCATAATCCCTAAGGGCCTGCACCAACATCTCCCATTCCAGCGCTGCCTCCTGTGCCTTCTCATTACGCTGCCTCCAAGCTAGCTGGTATCTGAGCGTACTCTCCCCCGCCGCCCACTTCAAAAATTCGCTGCGCCACCGGCCTCCCGTCGGACCAGCTCGTGCCTTCCAGTTCCTGGTCACCTCCCGTTTAGCAAGGAGTAGCCCCAGATCAATGAACTTGCTAGAAATTTTATTTTTGGGGGTATGAGGGAACCAGTGCAGGAGACCCACCGCCGCGTCAAGCGATAAAGATCTCCCCGTCGTCCCCTCCAGGGTCTTCCCCACTTCCTCCCAATAGGATGACAATCCCGGGCAGGCCCACAGCATATGGAGGAGGTCCGCCTCCTGGGCCGGGCACCTGGGGCATTCCGCCGAAGTCGTACCAAAATATCGCCTGATTTTCACCGGGGTCAAATAGGCTCTATGGAGCACGTAGTAGTGGACCAATTGAAAGCGGGCGTGGCGTGTGCCCTTCCAGGCCCTCCGCACTAGCTGGGCCCAGGTCGTCTCCGGGATCTCCCTGCCAATGTCCTCCTCCCAGCGGTTTCTCAAAGTGGTGAGGGGAGCCATCCCCTCATTGATCAGTCTGCCGTAAAGGCAAGTGACCGCCTTCACCGTGCCCGCAGACATCATCACGTATTGGCATACTGGGGATAAAGGAGGTTCCTCCTGCCCACGTCTCCAGTGCGCCTGGATCGCTCGAACAAGGGCCGAGTGCAGCAAAAAGTCGCCACGGGGAATCCCGAAGCGCTCGATGAGCTCCTGGAAGGGCAAGAGCGACCCGTCCTCGTATAGATCCCCGATTAGCTGCAAACCGGCGTCCTCCCAGGTCGCCAGCCGCGACCAATCACCCCCATGGGGCAGAGCCGTTAGCATCCCCAGCGGTATTTCGGGCGCGTACGGTGTTCGCCTAAACCACAGTTCTGCTACTATGGGCACGGCAGATCCTAAGCAGCCCAAAATCCCCTTCAAAAGTAAGCGCCAGGCGCGCACTATGGAGCCCGCCGCGGAGCAGGGCGCTGTCAGCGATCGCACCAAAACTCCTGAAAACCCAGAGGAGGACATGTGTTCTATCTTGCTCGACGTTCGCACGAGTCTTAAGTCCATTGATGGGAAAATAGACGCTCCGACCTCTAGCTTGAACGCGGTTAAGAAAAAAGTTGAACAACACAAAACCCGATTAGACGGGCTTGAAAACAGGCTTTCGGACACACAAGAATCCCACTCCGAGACCAGAGCGCAGATCTCCAGCATGGAGCAAGTCCTAGAAATAATTAAAGCCAAGAATGAGGATTTGGAGGCGCGTTCCCGCCGGAACAACCTCCGAATTACAGGCCTGCCCGAATCAACAGCCATCCAGAAAATGGAAACATTCATCATGGACCTACTGCAATCTTATCAAAGGTTATGATAGTGGAGAGAGCACACCGTTCGTTAGGCCCTAGGCCTGCTCCGGGCACATCGCCGCGCCCTATCATTGCTCGTTTGCTCAACTATGCTGATAGAGACGCTATATTAAAAGAGGCGAGAGCGAGAACCCCTATTGCACATCAGGGAAATACACTATCATTCTATCCAGATTACACCCCCATGGTCCAAGCTGCACGCCATGAATTCCTACCAACGAAACGTATTCTGCAGAACTCCTCAATACCATATGCCATGCTCTATCCCGCCAAATTGAAAATCACTCATGACGGCAGGGCCCACTTTTTCACGGATGCGAAGTCGGCTCTCAAATTTGCTAAACACATTTGCCCCATGAACTCCTCCCGCAGTCCACAGCGGATTGCGGCCAAAACAACGACCTCCAGTGACAATGACTGAACTAACCTGCTTCTCACGCTGTATTCAGATGTTTTCCAAACCGTTTTCCTTCACTGATGTTGTTAATCTATTTTCATATTATGTACTTAACTGTTCTTATCGTATGTGGATGTCACAGCAAGCAGCTTTTTTACTTGTAGACAGCAGCCCTAATGATCATTCCACCTTTAGGAAATGTGGTTCGGAGATCATCGCATTGTTGCCTGACCAGCCTGCCACTGGTGGGTGTCTGCCGTCATTCCGTACCCACAGGGAGATCTCCCACTTGAATGGCAAATAGACCCGATTAATATCTATGTGTCTGGTAACATCGAGACCCCGAAATAGTCATACGCACAAATTATGGGACAGCTATCAGTAAACTCGAAGAGAAAGTGGAGCGATGGATCCAGTTGCCACTATCCCTAGCAGATCGTATGCCCATTGTCAAGATGGTCATTCTGCCCAAATTTCTCTATCTCTTTAATAATATCCCTATAACCCCACCAGGGACTATATTCCAAAGACTAGCCAGCGTTACTCGTCTCATATGGGGAGGTAAACAAGCGTGCATCGAATAACGTGCTTTGACGTTACCATATTCGAAAGACTTCCTCCTGTATTACTTATGCGCTCAAGCGCAATATGCGCACTACTGGTATCATCCCATTCGCTACCAGCCCCATATGGCAGTTGAAGACAGAGATGCGCACCCAATTCCACTACAAAGTATATTACCACACCAGCGCACCCACATATATAAGCACGAAATAAACACGATACACACTACCAGCACAGCATGGATGCGAATGGGGAAATTGGCACATAAATTACCATTGTACGCACCAGCATTGCCTTTACAACACCACCCAGCATTATCAGTCACTCAAGAAAAGGTTGGAATGGAGTTACTGCAGCGGGTGGGTATTGATAAAATGGACGATCTGTATGACAATGGCACTTTCATAGAAGCGGAGGATCTTACTTATATTAGCAACCAAACGCTGCTTTTTATATTCACATATCAGACTTAAAGGGGCCATAAAAAAGCTATACCATACATTTCCCAATGAACCACCTCAGATGAACACATTGCAAATGATCATCACTGATCCCCATAACATTCACTTAGTAACGAAACTATATGTACAGCTCCAAGAAGATATAGGAGACAATACACATAAAGCACTGGAACGGTGGAACACCTTGCTGGATGTACACCTCATAGAAGATGAGTGGTCTACCTGTTGTGCCTTGACTAGCATGCTTACTACTAATGTCAATTTGCAAAAATTGCATTATAAATATTTGCACCAAACTTATCATACGCCATCTAAATTACACAAATACGGGCTCAACCTGATGCACGCTGTCAAAGATGCGGTATGAACAATGCCGATTTTATTCACCTAGCATGGCAGTGCTCTCATATTAGGGATTACTGGACGGAAATTACTAAGACATTGAGTGGGATATTGGGAACCACAATAGAATGTATAATTAGGATATGTCTGCTGGGCCTAGTAACCACAATACGATCTACCAAGCTTAAATTCTGTATGAAAGCGCTATTATTGGCAAAAAGAAGAGTATCAATGTATTGGGGGAGTAAGCAATATCCACAGGGTCAACAGTGGATTAGAGATATGGCATATTGTAAAGATACACTGAAGACGTACGAGGAAGAACTTCCTACTGGGTCTAAACCCAGGGACTACTGGATACCTCTGGTTGATTATCTTCAATCTCACCCAACTGTATAGATGTGCTCTACTGCATAGGTTATTGTACTATGGTTGGTAATAATGCAAACGTGTTGTACTGTACTGTATTGATTATCAATGCCTATTGGAAGCCTGTATGGTTGTTGTAAAACTGTATGACTTTAATAAAATACTTTAAAATATGTATATATATGTAGGAAAGGAAAGGCAAGGCAGTATGCTCTCAGTGGGTACTTCAGAAGAGGTGGCAATACCAAGCCCCAAAGGCACCAGGAAACACTATGAGGCCCAGAAGCTTCCGGTAGGAAGTTTGTCTAGAGGTCAACAGTGGTGATAGAGCTATTCAGTCAAAAGGCTTTGGAGAGAAGGACCCAAACTGAGGTAAGGCAGTAAGACAACAAAGGAGCAGTTTACATGTACCAGAGAAAGAACAAAACAACAAATGTGCAGGACGCAATGCGGTGAAAGAACCAAGTGGGAACCATACAACTAGGGTGACCAACCGTCCGTAAATTTCACGGACAGTCCGTAATTTCGGCCGTCTGTCCGTTGTCCGTGAAGGATTCTTTAACGGACGCCATTTGTCCGTAATTTTAACCGGGCACCGATCGCACCATCCTAAAGCCGGCACAGCTTCCACCCACCTCCCTGCTTGACTCCGATTCTGTTGAGATCGGTGTAACAGACTCCGATGCAGTACCAAAGCTCAGATACCCAGCAGCATTGGAGAGGCACAGCGGGATGGCAACCCTCACAACTTCAGCCCTTGAGCTGTTAATAGGTGTTTGAAGGTGACTGAGAGGGAGGGGCTGCAGCTTCAGGAGCAGGGGCATCTATTCAGATGCAAACAGCCCTGAATGTGTCATGTCTTTGCAATTTAGAGGGGCCTCACACATTCCCTTTCTGCCCAGGGCCCCAAAAATCGTAGAACCGACCCTGATTACACCGAGGCAGCACGTGGTTCTCTTCACAGAGCTTAATTACTGTTACTAAATTGTAAGCAAACCTCGGTCCTTCAAACATGCAGTCTATAATGTAATAAAATAAAGAAATGGCTCAATCGCACCCACACTGATTAACAAAGTATGGAGAACAATCAGTTAAATCAGTTCTCTTGGAGTATCTCCTTTAAGTACTGTACATCACAGTGGGGGATGGCAAAACTAACATTTTAGAAAGAGAGCCTGTCGTCTCGTTGTCTTGTCCAGGAGGGGGTGAGGAGCCCTACCCCACCCTGGAAGAGACCAAGATGATACTAGAATACTGCATGCCCACCCCTGTGCCCACCCTGGTGGATCCTGTTCCCCCTCCTGTGATGGCTCCTGCCCCCCCCCCCCCAGTGATGGCTCCTGTCCCCCCCCCTGTGGTGGATCCTGTCTCCGCCCTGGGTGGCTTCTGTCCCAGTCCTGGAATGGCTCCTGCAGCGAGGGTGAAGTTCTTGATGGGCCTCTTCTCAAAGAGGTTCAGCTCAAAATTAATATGAAAAGCTGAGCGAGTGAGTAAGTGAAGGGATGGGTGGTTGGCTGGATGAATTAGTGAAAGGGTGAATGAATGAATGAAAGATTGAATAGATGGATAATGAGAGAGGGTGGATGGATTGATGAGTGAGTGGAAGGATGGATGAGAGAAAAGGTAAATAGCTGGATGTATGGGTAGAAGGGTAGCTGGATGGGTAAAAGGGTGGATGGATGAGTGAAAGGATGGATGAGTGAAAAGGTGGATTATGAGTGAGTGGGTGGATGGATGAGTGAAATGATGGATGGATTGATGAATTGATAAGTGCAAGGGTGAATGGATGGACGGATGAGTGAAGGGGTGGATGTAAGGATGGATGAGTGAGTGAAAGGGAGGGTAGGTGGACAAAAGGATGAATAGATGAGTGAAGGAGTGAAAGGATAAATGGATGAGAGAAAGGATGGATGAGTGATAGGGTCAATGGATGGATTCATGAGTGGATGAGTAGATGGATGGGTGGGTGGATGGATGGAAGGAAGGCTAAATGAAAGGGTCGATGGAGAGAGAAAGGGAGGATGGATGGATGACTGAAAGGGTGGATGGGTGGAAGGATGAGTGACTGGGTGGATGGATGAGTAAGTGAAAGGATGGCTGAAAGGGTAAATGGCTTGATGGATGAGTGAATGGATGGATGGGTAGAAGAGTGGATGGATGAGTGTACAGATGGATAGGGTGAAAGGGTGGATGGATGGATAATGGATGGATGAGTGAAATGATAGATGGAAGGATACATGATGGATAGGTTTGAAAATGGTTGAATAAGTTTGGATATGGCTGGGCTTACCTATATACTATTGCGCGACCTCCTCTGATGTGTCTGTAAAACTTACCTATTGTCCTGAAGATTTGTCCTGAATTTTGACCTCCTGTCCTGAATTTTGACCCTTTGTCCTGAATTTTTACACTCACCGTCCTGAATTTGCACCAATGCCAGTTGGTCACCCTAAATACAACAAATAGAAGGTGATAGGCAACATTTTGCTAGTTCACACCACTTTTATCGTAACCAAGAGGTACTGTGCTAGCTGTACCTGCCTTCACCCAGAACTTTCTGTTCTTAACTTTGTGTCTGTGTGTGAGCCAGCCTTCACAGACTCCAATCCTGTCAGTCCATTTTTTTGTGTGCCTCTCAGACTATATTGAACAGTCTTTTCCCCTATATTGCCATCAATGAATTCCTGGCAGTGATAGCAGTTAAGCTGAGACTATATGCATAGTTATTTATATATCTCTATCAAAATCCCTATAGCAAGCCTGTCCTGGTTAGGATCCATTTTGGGAAAATACCACAATTGAGCTAGTTAGTACTGAGCTATAGGAACAGGTCTGATGCGTGTAGAACAGCTGATATTTTTTCTGAGAGTCCTTGGTGAAGGAATATGTGTATCTTCACAATTTAAATCTTATAAGACACATATTCAATTAATAGAAAAGTTATAGACTGTATGAAGAGTATAAACTATACCCAGTTCTACGTCCTGCACAGCGCAGTTCAAAGGTGCAGGTTATCTCGATTAAAATCCAATAGAGAAATGGTCAGAGGAGTCTTATCAACTAAATTAATCTTGCTGTCGTAATAATCCAGTTGAGCTAATCTTTCACTGCAAGGTGCATAGAGAATGAATGTATTCTGAAAAGCAAAATAGCAAGTACAGGTCTCTTGGAAAATCTATCTGAAAGTATATGCTACAAAAAAAAAAATATATCATCTTAAGAACCCAAAATTAAAGTGTGTTTATTTGTGAGCTCCCAGTACAAACATCGTAGGTCTATCTGGCGTGTTTAGATCCTTAGTTATTAATACCTGCCAGTGTTTTAGTAATACAAAGAGTAAATGAGTATAAGAAGAATAAAATAACTAGGCATTCTGAAGTTTAGAAGGCTCAGAAATGCTAATTACCAGTCAAGGTAGCAGAAATAAGAGGTCAGCCCTGATATATATCAATTTGAAGAACCCATACTCCATTTTGTAAAAGAGAAGTATCGTAAGTCGAGTTTTGAAAGAAGTTAATATTCATTTTGATACCCTCAGCATCTAATGTGAAGCGTACATGTCAGGGTTGAGCCAAATTCACGACAGTCCTATATGTTCTGGTGTCTACACCCAATGCAAAAGGGGAACAGTTATTCTTTTGATAATCTCTTTCTCTCTTCCTCTACCTCTCTCTCTCCCACACTAAACATACTTTGCTGCACTACAGGAACATTTGCTTATAATTAGGGCTCCTGGTTTTATGGTATTTATTTTTTTAACATTTGCTTCTGTATTTATCCATATTTATTTTTTTGTCATTTTATCTGTATATATCTGTATTTATTTTTGTTGCAAGCAAAATAAGACGTTGCAGCTAGTATTTTTCCACATTTATTTAAATACAGTGCACACGGTTGTTATAGGTTTAGCTACATGTATATATGCGCCAAATTAAGGAAACACAATACAGTCATCTGAAAACTTTGCCACAGATTACTTACAGTATTAGTGAGCTGCTGCTGTTTTACAATGTTGAAAACACTGTCATTAGCCATGATTATTAAATGTAAACACATTTAGAATTTAGACAAGTGCACCTGTGCACTTTCAGTGACCTGAAATTAGCCACCCTCCAGCCCTCGAAATTTGGCTCTAGTTGTGCCTCTGCCAACTACAGTGTCCTGCAGAGGACACGACGTGACTGTAGTTTCACCTCTGAATTCCTTAGCTACTTGCACGTGAGTGTGGAAAGCACCTGCCCTCTGGGGCACAGAGCACTCACACAACATGTGTTCCCACTTTGGCCCAGGTTAGATGTGCTGAAAGGCGCTTTCAGTTCATCGCCTTCACGTTTGACACCGTTGGTTGTCTCTGCTTTCAGAAAACAAAAGCTGAACATTCACAAGGTGAGGGGCCTGTCACTAGTGCAAGGGCCCCTTGAGCCAAGCAGAGGGGGCCCCTCATATCAGCAGCTTTGACCTCTTCACCCATGAACCCAAGAGGGCACATTTACGTAACTTTAATGCCATTTAAACCCTGAATTAGGAGAGAACACGTAATTGTGTGCACCACTGCTCACTACTGGCATCAGTGGAAGTGTGCAATGCTGGCAGCAAACATGCTGGCCTGTCAGCACTGTGCTTCCAGAGCAATGCTGCTGTAACAGACATGCCAACCCTCCCGATTCAGGCGGGAGACTACCGATTTCAAGGCTAGTCTCCCGCCTCCCGATTCCTGTAGGCAAAAACCCGATTCCTCGGGGTTTCAGCAGACATGGGGCTTGGTATTGTGTAACGTGCTAATTCTTCCAGCAATAGTCAGAGTTGCGATGCAGGGGCTCTAGAAGGTGTGACAAAGCAACAAAGCCCCATTAACAAGCGAATGGTCTTTTACTAGACCTGTGAAGTACTCGGGCGGCTGTGTGTGTGGCTGGGCTGCCACACAGGTGGTGATGGTGGGGGGGTTGCGGGGGGGGGGGTATATGCACTGCCAGCAACCTGCCAGGCCAGTGAGTGAGGAACACTTGCATCACCCTCTCTCTGCCTGCCTTTGCGCTCCATGCTTCTGAAAGGTAAGAAAGAAACGTGTATTTGCATTTCAAATGTTCGATCCTGCAGCAGCGCACTTCCAAAGCCCATACATGACAGTAACCCGACTCAAGGCCCCATTCTCCCGATTTTTTAAAAAGAATCTCCCACTTTGCTCTTCTGAAATGTTGCCATGTATGCTGTAAGGCAGTGGTTCCCAAACTTTTGACTCCTGAGGACCCCACTGAGTCACCACTGGAAGTCGGGGACCCCCAAGCAATTTGCATGATTTAAATTTCAAACGTTGAAACAGTAATTCGAAAAAAATAAACACGTGTGCACACAAAACAAATACTCAAATTACTAAGGATTTTAGGAGCATATTTACAAACCCCTACCACCATGGAAACATCACTTTTTGCAACGTTCGCGTGTTGATAGGGGCTTCGCCTTATTTACAAGGCAGCGGTAAGCCAATTAACATGGCTTAACGCTGCCTTGTAAATAAGGCCCCCTTTCGCGCAATGCTTAGCGTGAAAGGGGTGGGTTGTGGGTATTGCAGTGGGTGTTCCACCGCAAAACCCATTGATTTTGATGCTGCCCCCTATTCACAGGGGCAGCGTAAATAGAAGGCAGCGACAAAATTAACACCAGGGAAAACCAGATCTTAACTTGGCGAAACGAGGAGGAATGCTTTATTTCTCCTCATGTTTGCTTTTTCCATGTGTGCTGCCTTGTGCAGCACACATGGAAAACCAAAACGCCTTGCATTATTTATGTTCAGGAAGGTGACCCTTCCTGCACATAAACAATCGTTAAAAAAATGGCATTTTGTAACTTCCATGTGTGCTGCATTAAGCAGCACACATACAAGTGACAAAACCCCATTTCAAGATTGTTTATGTGCAGGAAGGGGGGACCTTCCTTTACATAAACAATCTTCCCCTTCACGCAGACACCCTTGCACTGTGTTGCAAGGGTGCCTGCATTGGCGCTACACTGCTAAGTATAGCACCAGCACAGGGCGAAATGTAGGGCTGCACTATATTCTTGTAAATTTGGTGCAGCGCAGCGTTTCTGAAGTGGCGGCACGTGTCGTTAAGCCACAGAGGCTAACGACACGCTCCACCACTTCTTTTGTAAATATCCCCCTTAGTATTTTATATTGAAAGAATTAGCAAAAAACTAAATTTTAATGGGAAGGTTGGTGTTGCATCTCTGTGACTATCTTTTAAATGGTTGGTTTTATTTCGCAGTACGAGGCTCCTACTCCTGCCAGGGCCAGACTGGAAACCCAAAGCAGCCCTGGCAAATGTTTTCAGACCAGTCCCCATACGGTGCACACCAAGTGCATTGAGTGTGCCTGACCACTACAAAGGGGACTTTGGGAGGCTCTACCCCCAAAGAAATTTAGGAAACAATGGTGCAGTCTACTAAATGTTTATCACTTTACATCACACACATATAGAGACAATTAATCATAAGTGTATGGAAAATCATAAGGCAAAGGGGACTACAAGGTGAGGATTCACATGCCATTTATACTGGTAGGAATTTTTAAAGAGTGCTTGGTCTGGAGAAGCACAAAACACTTGGG
Source organism: Triturus cristatus (assembly GCF_964204655.1). Classification (NCBI taxonomy): domain Eukaryota; kingdom Metazoa; phylum Chordata; class Amphibia; order Caudata; family Salamandridae; genus Triturus; species Triturus cristatus. The sequence continues at coordinate 848,392,719 of NC_140594.1, read as the reverse complement.
ATTCAGAACATAAGACAGTGGTTAGCATTGACTTTAACAATAAAAATGTATTTCCACCCTGGTAAACCTTTTTAGCAGCATCAGGATAATGAAAGACAGGGAAAAAACAGAAATTACTAACTTGTACCATGCAGTTTGCAACCAGCTCTTTGATGATAGTTTATAGGTCAAAGTGCTAGATTATGGTTGTCACTTATGTACTGCACAGTAACAAAATAATCGTTGTGACAACAACAGTAACCCACTCACCTATGCACATAAAATACTGTATTTAAAATGCATGGTACACATTCTTTGCAATAGGCATATTATCCCTCTGTGCTACATTAGATAACTCAAAGCTGCCACAGGACAAAACTCATCTCTCTCCAGCAGGTACATTAATCACTGGTGTTATCTTGACACTTTTATTGTTGCTGGAAAACTGCTAATTATACAAGTGCAGTGATTTTTAAACTGCTGCCTGCGGACCCCCTGGGAAAGTGTCAGGGACCCCTGGGGGTCCCCGGACCACAGTTTGGGAAACACTGCTGTAAGGCACTACGAGGCAGCTGCCCGGGGAGTTACTAGGTGGGTAGCAGCAGATTGCCCCTGGAACCACCAGCCACGATCGTAGGGCACAGGCTTTGCCTCAAGGTGCGCAAATGAATGCCCTGGTGAAATAGGCGTTCCTCTTCAAGGCTGCTGGGCACAGACCTGGGCACCTCACTTTTGAGTGTGCTCAAAGGGCTTCAGCACCCCCCCCCCCCCCCCCCTTGTGTCAGCCCGGGCTGAGAGAGCTTCCCAGGCACACACAGACATGAGTTTATCGCAGCTGCACTCGAGTACTTCACGGGTCTTTAAAAGACCATTTACAGAGATTTATGGCCCAGCAGGTGTTAATGTGGGCAGGCATACACCACAGTCAGGAAGAGGGGCATGGCAGCCAACCCTGGGCTGGAGCACGGATTGCCAAACAATTCTCGGAATCCGATTTGGTTGTATTTTCCCGCTTCTATTTATAAATACAGACGGAAAAAAAATATTTTTCCGTCTGTATTTATGTGTAAAAATCCGTTTAAACGGAAAACCGTGAGCCTTACTTATAATAGAAGCCCATGCCCACAACAGCACCATTTCGTACCAGACTTTAGAACAGGTTGAAGTAATTGCAGAACTCTCTGAAGTATTGGCAGCTCCTGAGTGCAAGACCGCTAATTTAAAAGTGCATTTTTAAGTGGAAACCTGAGAGGGAATAACCAGCCACTGCAATTTGTCTTGTGAAGACATCAGTCTTCCCTTCATTGTTCTGCTCTTTTGTTTCCAGGGTGATATTTTCATTGCAGGGCCTTTGCTTTTTGGATTCTTTCCGCCCCATGATCTGTAAGTGGCGTTTGGACAAACTATTGTCGGGAGACAAAAATATTGGAAATTAAACATCATGACACACAAATATCGTGATGCACAAATATTGTGGCCAAGAATATCTGTGTTTGAGGTAATATTGTCAACAATATTGAAGTTTTTATGATTGTTTTCACTAATGAAGTGGTTATAATATTGTTTTTCAGATTATTTGAATGTGTTTAGCTTCATATATTAATTTTGTGTTACTATTGTTTATATAAATGTTAGTTGTTTTTAAAATATAGCTTGTAATTGCAAGTTATAATAATAATCTTTATTCGGAAGTGATCACAACCACAAAAGATAAAAGACAAAATATCAAAACACAGCAGCAATAAAATGTAATTTCATTTAAAATGTGTGCAAAATCGCAAAGTCCTGGCAGCCCTCAGTCACACCTGGAATTTCTGGATCTGAGTGCCGCTCTCAAGAAATTCATTACTGCAAAAAGCGGGTCATCGTTAGGCAGAAGTTCCAAATAGATTAGAGCAACGTGGGCTTGTCTAAATCTCATATCTTATAAAAGGGGCTTAAGCAACACTCACCTTGGGAGACTAAAATATTTACATAAAAAGACAAACGTAGGGTATCCTGTAGACCTATCGTCACAGCCACAGGGACCTCTCTCCTCTACATGCAAAACAAAGCCGGCCGGAGATGCCAAAAGATGATGAAGCTGATTAAATATAAATTGAGTTATTAGAAATCTGTCAGAAGCACTTGTTAAAAATAGAGGGACATTTCTCCATTACCCTGGACTGATTATAAAAGTGTGTACCCTCTCACCGCTGGTTTACTAAGCTCATTATCTTTGCGGTGAGCCGTAGCATATATAAAAAACAACTCCTTTACTAGTGTCTAGTCCCGGGACTTCACTGTGTCATATTTGAGAAAAATATCTGCTCTTCCTAGAGCCGTGAAGGACTCTTTCACATACTGTAACCAGGGGATTTTGAGTATATGATCAAGTGATAGACAGTCAGAGATGACCAAGCGATTAAATTGTGCCTCCTCATTCGACCAAATCTTCACCCAACACAACAAAGGCTTTACTGCCACCAAGTCAGTTATTTACTTTACTCCTAGCTCTTCATGTATGGAGAACGACAGGGTACCCTGGGGAACTTTCAGGAGTGGTCTCAAATACTTGTTTTGTGCGGTTTGTAATTTTTTAACCGCCGTGTAACCTCAGACCGTGATTCCGTACAAAACCTTGGAGGTGCAAAAGGACTTGTAAAGCTTTAAAATCACCCCCGGAGACCAAGTGCCTAATCTCTGAGTATAGTTAGCAATAGCTCCCATTGATTTATTCATGTCTCCTAGCCTTCCCTCTATCAGATGTTTCCAGTTTAGCTTTGCATTGAATAAAATTCCCAAATTAGAAAAAGCCGTGACGTTAGCTAAAATGAGTGCTCCTACCTTAAAAACCTTAGATCGAGTCACCCGAGGGCCAACTTCCATAACGTACGATTTTGTGAAGTTGGCCAACAGGTCCAACTCATTCATAAAAGAAACAAACCCATCAATCAAAGCCTATAGGCCCATCGGTGTGTGTGCCATCAGTACAGCATCATGTCTATGTCTATGTATTGGAATTTGTAAGGCGCATATATCACCCGAAGGTCTCATAGCGCCAGCAGACTCTCAGATGTAAGATGTAAGATGAGCAGAATTTAGAAAAGCCGTGTTTTTAGGAGTTTACGAAATTTCTGATGGCTGGGTTCCAGTCTTAGGTGAAGGGGGAGAGCATTCCAGCTTTCAGGTGCAATTTTAGAGAAGGACCTGTCCCCATTTTTGACAGTACGTACTTTTGGCACCCTTAAGAGGTGCGAGCTAGAGGATCTCAGAGTTCTCGTTGGATGATAGTCAATAAGTTTATTTGCTAGATAGACTGGGCCTTTGCCATTTAGGGATTTATGAACCAGACAGCAAATTTTAAACTTGATACGCTTTTTTATGGGAAGCCAGTGAAGCGCTTTTAGACAGGGGGCAGAAGGGGTGCGGGCAGGTAGGTCCAGGGTCAGTCTAGCTACAGTATTTTGAAGGACCTGGAGTTTGCTCAGGAGAGTTTCGCCGATAGAGGCGAAGAGAGCATTGCCGTAGTCTAGGCGACTAATAATTAGTCCCTGAATTAGAGGTAGACGCGAGGCTAGAGGGATCCACTTAAAGATCTTCTTTAGGCTGCGTAGGAGTCCGAAGCTGGCGTGAGAAATAGTTTTGATGTGATCAGCCAAGGTTAATTTGTTGTCAAGTAGTATCTCTAAGTTGCGAGCAGCTGACTTAGGGGAAGGACAGGCACTCAACTGTGCTGGCCACCATTCGTCTGACCAGTGCTTGTGAGCGTTTCCAAAAAGCACAATCTCCGACTTAGCAGCGTTGAGCAAAAGGTAGTTGTCTGACATCCAGTTTTTGATTGCTAGCATACATTTTTGGAACCTTGGTTTGATGTGAGTGGAGTTGGGACCCAAGGTGATAAGGATTTGAGTGTCGTCGGCATAGGACACAGTATCAAATCCATGGGCTTTAATTAGTCTAGCAAGGGGGGAGACGTACAAATTAAAGAGTGTAGGGCTCAGGATCGAACCCTGAGGTACGCCTTTGTCGACTGGCTGATTGGCTGATGAGAATTTGCCAATCTGGACCTTGGAGCTCCGACCGGTCAGGTAGCTTTTGATCCAAGCCAAAGCAGAGCCCTCGACACCGGCCTCTGCCAGCCGTTCTATCAGAATGCTGTGTGAGACGGTACTGTTTTCCTGCCCCTTCTTGGGCTGTCAGACTGTAGTGGTGTCAGGGCAGATTCAAAGCCATTGATGTATATCGTGAATAAGAAAGAAGCTAAAATATGCCCTTGGCAAATCCCCCTAGTGTAATTAAAATGGTCTGTAAGGCCCACTCCATGAGAGTATCTGACAGTAGCTGTGGTGTGGGCATGAAGGATCATTAATAAATTTACAATGCCCGACTCAACCCCCAGGGAGCCAAGTAAGGACTACAATTTCTTACGGTTCACCCGCTCATAAGCTGAGGTAAGATCCATAATGCCCAAGAAAAAGGCTCCAGGTTGGGCAAACGTATATTTGGAAATTAAAAGATAAAGGTTTAGGCACTGTTCTGTGATTGATTTTTCAGAGCGAAAACCAAATTGCACCTCTGAAATAATTTGGTTTGTGTCAGCCCAAGCAGAGCGCTTATTTAATAAAAACCTGACCCAAAACCATAACTGTAGAATCAATGTGTGATATAGGGGGCGATAACAAGGATGATCTCTAGCCCCCTTTTTAAAAATTGGAATGATAATAGCAGTAGACCAAGAAGGCATCATCCCAATCCTTACTGCAGCATTTAACGTCCTGGCCAGAACTGGAGACCATGCATCTATATTGTCCCGTAAAAAGTCTGGATGAATGCCATCGGGTTCTGGGCCATATTCCAGGACAATCCCTCAATTCCCAGCCTTACTGTTGTGTGGTGTCCTTTTAATTAGTAGTTAGTTTATTGGAATGCCCTGATGTCAGTAGCATGATGTAGGTCTGTTCCAGGTTGCTTGGTTACTGTAAAGAATGTTTGTAGACTTCGTGTTCTGAGCTGACCGGTGCTGGAGGGTCTCTGTTATCCGCACTGGTGGGTTTATTTATCTGCAACTTGAGAATAAAACTACTTTATTCAACTACGGTCTGGGACCCATCTTTACATTGGCGACGACTGGGATTTCACCCACCGTGAAGGAAGAAACTGAGGTCTTCTCTGCATTATTTTTTTTTTTTTTCTCCAAGGAAAAAAAAAGAACACTGAAGGCATCTGAAGCTGATTTGAGCCGCATTGAGGTTCCTGAGCTTTTCGAGTGAAAAGCGCTTCATTCTTGAATTATTTTAACAGGTAAAAATTACCTTCAAGCTCTGAGTGACGGTTGATCTGCGGAGCCGTTTGTGCTCGAGCCTCCATTCTCTTTGGTGATGTCCGTCACGTCTTCCCTGTTTACGTCGGCTGTTCACGCGGAAAAAACAAGATCCACCGCCTGATGAAAGCATAGACGCAAGGTGACGTTCGTGGCGGCCATTTTGAATTGGGAAATATATTTTTTTTTTGAATGCTTCGTCCAAGCTGCGAGTTCGTAGCAGCTTGTCGAGTTAGAGGCTATTATTGTACTTTTTCATCGTATCGGCAGCCACGCTAATTTTCTACGCTTTTCACAAGTTTGATACCTTTCTGGCATATTTTCTCAACTGAATTTTATTTTTTGGTCAAGATTTCACTGAAAGGTACTGGTTCGATTCTATTTCATTATTATACATTTTTATGTATAATTTACTGTTGGCGTGCATACTTAACATTGATGTGAATTTTTGTACCTACTTTTTATTGGAATTCGTTTTTTTTTGTTGTTTCCTGGAATACACTCTGTGAAACTTTAATCTTCCCACTATGGCATCTTCTCAATTGTGTAATCAACCATCAATATTTTTGAGTGCTCCAGGAAATCCTACTTTGACTTGGAAGAAATGGTACAAAACTTTCGAGAATTATATTGTAGCCATTGATGGAAAAAAGTTTCCAGCTGATAGAAAACATGCGCTTCTTTTTACTTATTTAGGTCCAGCTGCCATTGAGATTTTTGAAAACCTAACTCCTATCGCAGCACCTGCAGGAGCAGGTGATTCTTGGGACATTTTCAAAGAAGCTGTCGCTAGGTTGGAAAAACAGTTTATTGAAGAACCTAGCATTTTAATTGAACGTCATGCTTTTAATAAGAGAAAGCAATTTGCTGATGAGACAGTTGAACAGTATGTAGCAGCCTTAAGAGTCCTGGCTGCAAATTGTGATTTTGGTGCAAGTGTTGATATTTGCATAAGAGATCAGTTTTTCTTTAATTGTGAATCGAAAAAGATACAAGAAAGATTATTGGCTTGTCGAAACCCCACACTATCTGAGGTTATTGATATTGCCAAAGGTATCGAAAGATCTATACGATCTTCTAAAGTATTATCTTCGGAAGAGAGTCCAGTCAATACTCCTGTGTGTGCCATTCAAGTTGGTAAAAAAGTGTTTAAACCTAACATTGTGCAAAAGCCTAGTAAACCATGTTGTTATAGGTGTGGATCCAGGTTTCATCTTGCTAATAGTTTGGAGTGTCCGGCCATTAAAAGGAGATGCACCAAATGCAATAAGGTTGGTCACTTCCAAACTGTTTGCAAAAATGTAAGGACTGGTTCCTCTACCAGTAACACCAATTTAACAGTAAACTCGGTAAATGAGGTTACTAATGATGTTGAAAATATGATCATCACTTTGTATGATCCCCTTTTTGATGTTAATATGATAAATGTTGGGTTTAAAGCACCTCTAGGAGAGGTTCTTATAGGTGATGTCATTCTTGAGGTAATGGCTGATTCTGGCTCTCCCATTACTGTCTTATCTGATTCTACCTTTGAAGAAAAATGGACAGGTATACGACTTTGTGCCACAGACGTCAATCCTAAAGCGTTTGGTAATTTTGATATTGAAATGTTGGGTTATTTTGAAGAAAAACTTAATTTTCAGGGACGCTGCATTTTCACAAAAATGTATGTTGCGGTCAATGGTAAGAATATTGTTGGATGGTTTGATCTGGGCAGATTAGGGATAATGTTATGTCCAGGTACTGATGCTCCTATTAGATTACGTGATATTACTGTGAATCAGATTTCTTCACATGATTGTAACACTGATAGTATTTTATCTAAACATACTGCTGTCTTTGCTGATAAAGTTGGTCAGGTGAAAGGTTTCATGCATCACATCAAATTGAAAAAGAGTGCTATTCCTGTACAGCACAAAGTACGCATGGTACCTTTAGGGGTTCGTCAAAAACTCAAAGAGCATTTGGACAATCTTTGTTCTGAGGGCATTATTGAAACCACTAATAGTTCTGAGTGGATTTCGGCTATTGTGATCGCACTTAAAAAAAATGGTGATTTAAGGTTATGTATTGATTTGAGATCACTCAATAAGAACATTATTATTGACAGTCATCCGCTCCCAAGGATTCAAGAATTACTCATGGCTGTCAATAATGCTAAATATTTTTCCATCATTGATCTCAAATCTGCGTATCATCAAGTAATGCTGGATGAGGAATCAAAAGACTTGACTGCTTTCGTAACCCCTTTTGGAGTCTATAGATTTTTGCGTATGCCATTCGGACTAGCATCCGCTGCTAGTGTTTTTCAAAAATTAGTGGATGTATTGTTTCAAGATCTAGTAGGGGTACAGGCCTTTCAGGATGACATACTTATCTTTGCTAAGTCTCACGAAGAACACAATTCTTTATTAGGCAATGTCCTTACCAAATTAGAAGAAAGAGGGATGACTGTTAGCAAAGAAAAGTGCAAATTTTTTGTGAAAGAAATTGATTATTTAGGACACAAAATTTCAGGGGAGGGCATCTCTCCTAAAGTTGATTTGATCAGTGCTCTCAACAATGCCATTAAGCCATATGATAAAGATTCTCTGAGATCCTTTTTAGGACTTGGGGAATATTATGCTAGGTTCGTACAGGGTTATGCTTTAGTTGTTGAGCCTTTGAGACAATTGCTTAGGAAAGGGGTGTCTTTTGTTTGGTCTGAAGATCATGACAAGGCTTTTGTAAAGGTTAAAGAGCTCATTTCTAGAGCTCCTGCTTTAAAAACGTTTGATCCCTGTGGAGAATCGGTAGTAACTGTTGATGCCAGTTCAATTGGTCTTGGGGCTGTTTTCACTCAATTTGTAGGTGGCAAGGAAAGAACCATTTCATTTATTTCTAGAGCCTTGAAAGGTGCTGAGCTTCATTACAGTACAATTGAAAGGGAGGCGCTTGCATGCGTGTGGGCTGTAGAGAAGTTCAAGAATTTTTTATGGGGAAAATCATTCAGGTTAATCACTGATCATAAACCTTTAGTGTTTATGATGGATGGTGTACGTTCTGGCAATGCTTCTTCCAGACTCATTAGGCTTATTGCTAGGTTACAAGAATTTAACTTTAAGATTGAGCATATTTCTGGAGGGAAAAACATCACTGCAGACTGTTTGTCTAGATTGCCCGCTGAAAATGTCACTGAAGATTCCTTTGTGGATAGTCATGAATGTGTAGTTGCTTTGGTGGATGTGTTTAACAGTTGTGAAGGAAAAATTTCTGAAGCTGATTGGGTCAAATTTTATAGTGAAGACATTTTGATTAACAAAGTCAAAGAATTTCTGATCCGTGGTTGGCCTCCTTTCAGGAATCTTGAAGCGGGGTTACACAGTTTTGCACAAATTTCAAGTGAACTTAGTGTTGAAAATGGATTTTTGGTCAGAAGTAGTGTGTTAGTTCCCCCTGTGGGTCTCAGGAATAAGCTAATAGAATTAGCTCATCTTGGTCACAATGGTGTTTCTGGAACTAAGAGAGCTCTTAGACAACATTATTGGTGGCCAGGTATGGATGCTTCAGTGGAGAGATTTGTGGATACTTGTGCTGTTTGTGTTCGTTCTGATAAGCATTACAAGGTTTCCACTGAGCCTATTGGTTTACTAGAAATTCCTAAGGGACCTTGGCAGAAGGTATCCATTGACTTTTCAGGTCCTTATGACATCTTAGGTAGGCAACACAGATTTCTTATTGTGTTAATTGACAATTTTTCTAAATGGATTTACCACACTTTTGTGGAACATCCCAACACTGATGAAGTGATTTTGTTTCTAGAAAGAGTTTTTATTGTTGAAGGTTTTCCTAGGATACTTATGTCTGACAATGGTGTCCAGTTTGTTTCATCTAAAATGGTTTCCTTCTTAAAAAAGTGTGGTATTAGAGCTGAGCGTGCTCCTTTATATTGTCCAAAAGCCAACGGTCAAGTGGAGAGGGCTAATAGGTTTGTCAAGGATGGTATTCAATGTGCTTTGGAGAGTAAGAAGAATGTGTTTGATTTTCTTAAAGAGAAGATTTGGGCATATCATACCATGCCGCATTCGGTGACGGGAGTTTCTCCCTTTTATTTGATGAGAGGAAGAGAGTGTTGTACTCTAGTATCACCATCTTTTGAATTAGATGTTCATAAGGATTTTGAGAAAACTCTTGATAAGGTGAAAGACAGTTTAGATGAGGCTGCATCTAAAAATAAGGTTTATCATGATGAAATACACAGGACCAAGTACAAGGACGTTAGTGTTGGTGATTGGGTACGCATAATTAATCCTGGTCTGCCACGCAAAGGTTTGTCTAGATTTTCTGCTCCTGTGCAAGTAATTAAAGTCTCTGAAACTGCTGTTCTTTTACATGAAAGAGGGTGGTGGAATAAAAGTTCTATAATTCTTCTTAAACCTGGGCAAGAAAAGTTGTTTAATGCACCTGACGCAGAGGAGTCTTTTTGGGATGTAGGATCTTCCAACGATAAAGGTGCATGTGATTCTAATCTTAGATACTCTGTTGATAGTACACATGTAGCTAGTACTTCTTCTGATAATACTTCTAAGTCATGTTTTGATGTGTCTGTTTCTGATTCTGATGCTCACAATATCTCTTCTTCTGAGGAGTTGATTCCTGAGGGGGCTTCTTTTGAGGTTCCTGTAAAAAGGATTGTGAAATTACCTAAAAAATTCGAAGATTTTGTTTTAAAATGATTTGTTTTTTTTTGTTTTGTTTATTAGTTTTATTGGGATTTATTTGTAAAAAAAAAAAAAAAAAGGGGGACATGTTGTGTGGTGTCCTTTTAATTAGTAGTTAGTTTATTGGAATGCCCTGATGTCAGTAGCATGATGTAGGTCTGTTCCAGGTTGCTTGGTTACTGTAAAGAATGTTTGTAGACTTCGTGTTCTGAGCTGACCGGTGCTGGAGGGTCTCTGTTATCCGCACTGGTGGGTTTATTTATCTGCAACTTGAGAATAAAACTACTTTATTCAACTACGGTCTGGGACCCATCTTTACACTTACTTCATCCAAAAGAAAAGTGACAGGAGTAACAAGCGGGCAGACTTCTGACTCGTTAATAGATCCCTCCCTTTGTCCAATGTTATAAACTCCTTCATAGTGGGCGATCTATTGTTCCGGTGTAATGTGATGGTATAATGCGGGTCTCAATGGCTCTGAAAAACAGGGTCTATTTATAACTTGGCAGCAGAGAATACAATCCCGCAGCTCACTTCCTTGAGTTAGCTCGTCCCATGCTTGCCTTTGTGGCAAACATCTTCGATCCTTAGGGGCTCCCTTATAATTACTACAGCATTTTGCCACCCAGATTCTATCTCAAGAGATCTGTTTCAAGGCCTCCTTCAGGAGGGGGAGGGCACATGAACACACAGGGTCGAACCATTTCGGATGTTCTGAAGGGGGTCAACTGCTGGAACTGTTAACAAACTAGCTATTGACTTGGCGATGTGGTTAAATGAACCTATGATCTCATCATCAGAGGCTGAGGGGTCTAAAAAAGTTAGAATCTCTTGTTGCGTTTTAAAAAGAGAGTGGTTAAAAGCCTTGGTATCTATCTACGACCAGCGTAGATACCCTCCCCCGATCCATTAAAGATAGAGTGGCCAAAGTTGTGCTAAAGTGCACCGACTAGGTACCCACCCCTTCAAGCACTAGGGACTAAGTGAAATATTAAATGAAAATGGCAACCAACCCAAAGAGGCTGAAACAAAAATGTAATCAATTATGGTTTTGCATCCCCTGCCTTTATATGTTGGGGGAATATTCGATTTAGAGAAATTAGGCATATTGTCTAAGGTAAATATTAAACCAGGAGTGTGTAAGAGACCATTTAGTTCAAGACCTTCTGGGGAGTGCTCCGTATGCAGTCCCTCTGCAATCGTGCATGTTTGCAGACTTTGCAAGTGTTGTAGAGAGTCTGAACAAGGGTGACAATTAAAATCTCCTGCCATGATAAGATTCACCTGGGAGAAACCTTCTCCCCGTAATGAATCAAGGTGGCCACTTAAAGCTGATAAGCTTGAAGGCCCTTGCTGCTTCCGTTTTGCATTATTAAAATTAATTAGTGCCAATCATAGCGATCTTCCCACTACTAATTTAAGGCCCTGGTGTACTTTAGAGTCCCACTCAGTGGTTTCACTCACCTGCAGTGTTCAAGGGCTACGAAAATTATTAGTCCTCCACTCGCTCTGCCTACTCTGGAGCCCACCGCCCATAGAAACAAGCATTTGCAATGCAATAGGTCTCGCATTTACGCGAGTTTGAGCTATTGACATTGCAAATAACAATGCCTATTGGCATTGTCATTTACAATGCCAATAGCTTTAACTCGTGTAACTGCGAGACCTATTGCATTTCAAATGCTTGTTTAATTATGTGGGTAATATGCGTGTTATTGTGCAAGTGAAGTGCACACAGTCAATGTTTTTTGGTCTGAATCTATGTTTTTGATCTGTCTGGTATTTGGTATTTATTGAGATACAGGAAGTGTGTGTGTGTGAGACAGAGAGAGAGATTGAAAGTGAATATCTATAAAGGAAGCACAGGCAGTCTGTGTGCCTAAGCTAAGAGTGTGTGGGACTGAAAATGAATATATACATATATATAAGGGCTACTGGCCCGAGAATGATTATGCAGCGTGTCCCCCTGTGTGTGTAGGTGTGTCATGCTATGGCTATTTATATGCCCCTTATTATCACAGAGGAGGCCTGAAGTGCTTTGTGGACAGGTAACACTCGACTCCATTGGCACCAACTGCTAGTGAAGATTAGTCCAGGCACAATGGTTACGGCTTGTTATGTTGTTTGTCATGCTGTTTGCTCATTGAAGTAGCTAGAGCTTTTGCCGTCCTGGGTGATCCCCGAATATGCAGTGGCGGCCGGTGCAGGTAAGGGGGGTGACAGGCAACGAAGAGTGTGGCGGAGGTAACAGACGACGAGCAGCTGGAGGCGACAGATGCCGATCAGCAGGGGAGGAGGCGACAGACGATGGCGAGCAGGGGGGAGGCGACAGGTGACGACAAGGGAGAATACAATTTAAACAAGATGATAGGTAAATGGGAGCGCCATTTCGCAAAAGTGGTTTAGGGGCAGTTGATACTGGGAAGGCTCTTGCCCACCAGCACTGACAGGTCATAGGCACTGAAATCCACTTTTAACATTGCTCAGTGTCTGTGAAACTAATAATGTGGCAACGTCCCCGAGGCATCCCTTGCGCTTGGATTGGTTGTAGGGATGACGTACAGGGAAATGCCTTGACCTTCAAGGTGGCCATGCACACTAATGGTCTGACAGAGGCCCTCCTCACACCAAGAGCTGGCACCTTGCGGAGGTGGTACTCCCGGACGCTCATGCACTGGGCAATGGAGCTGGCCAGTAAATACTAAGCACACTGTCCTTAGGGCAGACTCGGTGTGCATTTCCTACCCGACAGACGATTCTAAAAACTCCAGGAGATAGTGGTGCCATTTATTCTATTGAAATTCAAGTTTGTAAACTTTACAGTAAATAGCAATTGATGATGATGGTCAAAAAGTAAAAAACATATTTGTACAGCTGCTTTTCATGGCAAAATACTGATCCTGTACGGATTACATTATACCACGATGCCAACCATATCACCTTGCTGAATACTTCACATGAAACAGCGACGGGCAAGCATATAAAAAATTATTAGAGTGAAAAAATGAAATAAATAGGCCATTTGTGGGAACGTTGTTTGTTGGTGCTGAAAAATGAATATCTATGCAAGTTTTTATTTTATTTTCAGGGCATCAGCCTACACCACGTGCTAATGCGTAGCTACCAGTTTGCTGCAATGTTATTGGAGCACTTCTTAGATCCTCATGCACCACACCCAACACCTTCCATACAGGCCAATCTACAACCCACACTACTAGCAACCATGCACTCCGCACAGGCCCCCTGAACACAACATGAACGGGAGCGCCGTGCTCGGTCTTCAAGGATATGAAGCGCTATATACCTTCTACAACACTTTAGTAAAGCTTGGCTATAGCTTCCAGTGTCAACTATGATACTGCAGATCAGCTACCACAAAGTCAACCCTTACTGTGCTCGAAATGGTCCTCGTCCCCCAAAGGGTAACTGAGATGATTTAAACTTTCTACACTGCATAGAAAGTGTGTTAAGATTTTGCTTTAGGGAAAATGTACGGCTTTGTATAAAAAGGAAAATGAATTGCTGTACTTTGTGTAGTGTAAAAAATGTCATGAAATTAACTTTTTTTTAAGGATTTTATGTACCTCTGCTGTGTTGTACTTTTCTGAATCCTTGAGATTGTAATAAAGTCAAATGATGATGATGAAAATGTTCAAATAAAGCTGATTAAAAAAAGATCAGTGCAACAGTTCTTGTGAAGTCCCAGCGGCATTAATACGCTAATGTGGAACTGTATTCAAACTCCTGTGTAAACAAATACTCCCAAAGACAAGTTGCAAACTCTTTCAATGTGTCAGGAAATCCGCCTCATCTGTGTCAAAGCATGCTTAAACTTTTATAAAGTGACTGTTTAAATAGATGGGCTGGCAAAGGCGACATTCACGTCATTTAATAGTGTGTTACACATGCTTGGTAAGGCGTGTAAAACGATATTTTTAACACACCGTCGGATGCACCTTGAGTACCAAACCTATACCTCGCATTCTTCTGTTAAAAAAGTATGGTGCTGTTTCTTACACGATTGTCGTGATAAAAAAAATCACCAGAAGAAGCGATGCTCACTGTGGATCACCATCTTCTCACACTCTTGAGTAAAGAACTCGAACAGTGAATGATGATAAATACACTTCTGGTTGATTGTAAACAAGAGAGTGAGCTCGGAGTATGATGCAGCTCTCAGAGATGGCAGTGCATTCCATACTGCACATATCAGCACATGAAACCTGTATTTATGGTGAGTTGCGTGGGTGGGGAAGGGGCACTGGGACATTCCTCAGCCCCTGTACGTGAAGGACCGTACAACGCCCAGCAAACGACAGCCCAGTAGAGCCCCAAGGGGAACACACGGTGTTTCGTACTGCAATCGAAGGGAGCTGGGATGGGGATGTGATCACTCGTTAGTACATGGGATACACAGGAAAAAGTGACCAGGAAACACAACAACTGGAGCTTTATCTACAGAGAAATATACAAAAAGCAAACGTGGTCAGCAGTATACTTCTAGCTGCTGACACAAAACCAAGCTGCCCAGGCATATATATGCAACATTTCCTCGCAGAAAATAGAAGAATTGTATTTGCTCATTGCTTACATTAGATGGGGCACATTTGAACGGGTGAGGGGATGGGTATTAAAAATAGCCAACATAACACGGATTCACTTGTTCCTATCAGTTCATTAACTGCCATCCTAAATAAGTGAGGTGTGGCTAGTATAAGTGGGTGATCTGTGCCCCATGAGAGATAGGGGCAGGGCAGCAAAGTGATAGCAGAGCACACGCGAGGCAGCCACAGGCGGGGAGACAGCCTCTGGTGCAGAGGATGGCACCACCACTCTGTGCCCACGGGGAGAACCACAGAAGCACACCCAGCAACAAAGCAGACGTGCAGGCCGAGCACTCCCGCAGCTCAGCTAGGCCCCTTCTGCCGCTGGAGTACGTAGGGATCCAGCACAAAGACAGCCTGGCACTGCGGTGCCCCCTAGCACTCGGGGCAGAGGGGAGTAAGCGACAGACAGGTCCTGCTTTGCCAGCTAATCTTCTGTGCGAAGGCGCGGCGCTCCACCATGGCTGCGGCCGGGATCGCGCGCCGGTGCCCCGAGGAGCGGGGAGGGAAGGCAGCCGCTCTGCTCCAATGTTGGTGCTGCCGCTGGAGCACAGGGAAGCGAGCGGGCCCGGCTACCGTAATGACGCGCTCAAAAGCGCACTCCAAACAGAAACAAGCGCACGCCATGACGTATTCGCTGGGCCTTTTCTGCCGTTCCACTTGGACGGCCTCGCCTGCAAAAAGGTTTCTTGTCTTTATGTGGCCTCTTTTCCAATGGCTGGCCACCGTTTAACATAAACGGTGACGCCAGCCAATGGAAAAGAGGGGCGGGGCTTAATGCCCCTTACAGAAAATACCCACATCTCATTAAATCTCGCCAGCGAGACTGCGCATGCGCGCAGCCTACGCTAGGCAAGACCTAAAAAGGTCTTAAAACCCTTGATAAAAAAGTTATTTTCAACTTCCCAGGTTTCCTGGAGGCAAATAAAGTTAAAAGGGCTCATAAACAAAATCCACCTATCGTCTGCATATTTTGCCGCTAGACAAGCCACATTCCACCAAACAAAAGCTGGTCAATAGTCATAATAATCGGTACCCCGCTGAGGTAATATTCTACATTTTCGCTGGACAAAGCCTTCAAATCCGCCTCATCCAGTGAGGGAGGCTCTAAGGGCGGGGGGCTATCATTATACTTCTGCTGGCATTCTTTGATAGTCAGTCTAAATCATTAAGGTCTGTTAAGGGGGTATAAGGATTAGAGATTGCATGCTAGCCTCCCTGAGTACCTTCTCCCCCACCATGGGCCAAAAGATGATCACTACTTCTAGTGGTTTGAGAAGGTTTATAAAAAACCCAGCAGTAATGGTTTCATTTCAGTTTGGTGGGGGTAAGACTGGGATGAATGACTCAGAATGTTTCGTTCCATCTCAGGGTATCCAAGAGTAATAATCACACAGTCTCCCTCATAAGTTTTCCTAGAAGGTCCTACCCAAGTCATCCTCCTGGCCATCAGAATATGTCTATAATCTGCTGCATTACAACTGGTACGTCTGCCTAGCCAGTGAGAGACTTTGTTAATCCATTGGTCCGTGCTTTCCAGGTTTGGGGAGCCGAGCTCGGGTACCCCTGCCAAAATCAGGGTGTAAGGGCAACAAGCTGGGTGGAGGTTAAGAACTGGTAGACAGGGACTATTCATAGAAGCTAGGGATTCCATTGCTACTTCAGGGGTGTGTGACAAGGGACGCTGGCTGTTAGTAACTGCCTGGTTGTGACATGCCACAACCAGGCAGTTACTAACAGCCGGCGTCCCTTGTGAATGTGAAGAAAAGAGTCAATTGTTGTTCACATTGGGCCACTTGGAGTTGTAACATGTGCAGACTTCCTTTTCCCCATTTTGCCAAATTATGGGGAACCCAAAAAAAAACAGCAGAAGCGCAGGGTCAGAACCAAGACACTTTGCAGCACTTTATGATCTATTACTCACTGCTTAAGCTTCTTAGGTCCTGCAAATGGGAAAGCGTCCAAAATCAATACAGCCCAGCAGGTTGAAGGGCACCAAATATGAAAAACACGAGAGTGGGCCCAGCCTCCTCCGGCTGCTGATGGGTGCAGACGAGCCCGCTCTTGGCCCGGGCCTGGGTGCTTCCCGCTCAGCAGGAGCCCCAGACGAGCTAAGTACACGCCTACACGCACAAGTCAGTCTCATATTACACACACTGCGAGTCCATTTTTATAATACTATTTTTGGCAAACAGCCATAACTTCAATACAATATCAACAATAGAAAAAGGTTCCTGGTTTTCCGCTCTGTCCCACCCAGTCTGCACACATTTCCTCATAGCGCAGATTTCCTGTTTTCGTGACTCTAGCAGTCCTATATCCTTGATCGATGCATCATGTAAACTATTGGGGAGGGTTATTTTGGCCAGATTAGAAACATGGGCTGACTCTGTTGGTCTAATTGTGAACTCCCAGTATGGATTCAGAAGTGGGAAGGGGACAGTTGAGCAGTGCCTGAATTTGGCGCTAATTATTGGCAAGTACATGAAGGCAAGGAGTTCTGCAATTTACCTTGCCTTCATGGACCTGTCAAGCGCCTTTGACACTGTTTGTAGAAGCAGGCTGTGGCAGATGATGGACGATATGGGCTTCGAAGAACCCCTGGTGACACTTCTCCGCAGACTACACGCAGCAACGTCCGTGGCTATAAGATTTGGACCTGGGGGGGAAACAACTAAACCTATTCCCTCAACTGAGGGGGTGCGTCAAGGTTGCATTTTGGCGCCTTTCTTGTTCCTAGTATACACAAATGGACTAGAAAAGTACTTGTTGGACCACTGTTGTGATTTTCCTAAGGTAAACGGTAGGAGTATTCCTATACTCTCATATGCAGACGATACTGTTTTAATGACCCTCACTGGAAACAGTTTGCAGTTGTGCCTAGATGCCTTTAACACCTTCATGCTGGATCTTGACCTGAAGGTAAATTTTGGAAAATCTTTTGCAATGGTCTGTGGTCCTAAAGGAACAAAACCTAGAAAATTTGTGGTGAATCACTCTACTATTGAAAGGGTGGAGAATTTTAATTACCTTGGAAATCTTTTCAATAGCAAACTAAGTTGGGCTCCTTTAATGAAGGCTCGAGCCCAGAGTGCTACCCGCTCCATAGAAGGTCTTTTTCGCTTCTGTGGTAAGTTGGGTCAAAAACCTGTTGCGCACCTTAAAACTCTTTATATATCTAAATGTTTATCTGTGGCTACCTACGGGGCAGGAGTATGGGGGACCGAAAACCCCTCAGTGGTACAAGTGATGGAAAATAAATTCCTAAAACGGGTATTACTGATTCCATCGGGTTCATCGAATAGCTTCTGTCATAATGAAATGGGAATGACCAAAGTGACTGACATCATTCGTCTGTCACCCCTATTATTATGGGGCAAAATATGGTTATCTGACGATTTGCAGCTCTCGAGAGAAATTCTCTCAGACTGCTTGAGCCTGGATAATGCAAACAAGATCCCCTGGTTGTCATACGTCAGGGACATGTTGAATAAGATAGGTTTGGGTCATGTTTATGAAAATCCTGCAAACATCCAGGGAAACATAAAAACCCAAATTAAGTCAAATTACTGGAAGTTTTTAGGCTCACGGTGTCTGGGAGGCCCTATTGGCTATGTACCTAAGTTACAGCATCAATTTTATGTAACTTTTACAACTAATGTCCAATGGCGGTTTTATCTCACGAGGTTTAGGCTAAATACCCTCCATTTTCTTTTCGCCTTTCCTAAACAAGGGGGTTGGTGTGAGCAGCTACCCCCTTGTCCCTGTAATGACAGAGTTAGCCAAAGTACTATACATGTTGTCCTGTTTTGCTCCTTATATCAAGATCCTAGGATTAGATTTATTAAACCTGTCCTGAAGGGGCGGCAACCATGCACTTATAAAGAAGGCTATGATTATTTGCTGTCATTATCTTCTGTTGATACTTGCTGTGCCATGTTAAATTTTATAAGAGTTTCACTTCAGATTAGGAAACGCTATGGATAAATTAGCTGTAGAACTGTGCTTTGCCATTGGATTTGTATTTATGCTGTATGATGGATTTTTTTGAATTGTAATTTTTATTTTATGGATGGATCACCTTATTTGTGTATTATGTTTTTTAACTTTGTGCTTTTATGATTCATTGTATGAATCGAATAAAGATTTTTGAACCGAACCGACTCTAGCAGTCATGCTACCTATGCAAATCTAAGTTTGGAACATCCTCTGCTGCTCTGAATTTCCTGCAACACATTCAAGTCACAAAAGTTCCCAGAAACAAATAGGAGGAAATAACACTTAAAAGTCAGATGGGATTTAAGCCTTTTTTTCCAAAGCAGGCTGGAGATGATCACCAGATAAATGTGCAATTTATACACGCATTTTAACCGTACATTTAAACAGCTCATACAAAATGTCCTTCTTTAAATGATAATAATGCTTCACAGTTTCTGGGTGAGAGACAGGTAAAACAGAATAATGAACAGAATGATTAGAGCCTAAAGCTAAATTTGGGTTTTGATTTGTGGAGAAGTGTGGCTCAATGATTAGAGCGGCAGACCCTGATGCAGAGGTCTAGCCCGGGACCAGGGTTTAATTCCCCGCCTCGGCGGGTCTTGGGCTCAAAAATTCCACGGACCTGATAATTCTCGCTTCGGTGCCATTCCGATCATGGAGTCCCACTCTGCAACTCTGGGCAATAGCTTGCTTAATCTCCACAACGGCCCCCACAACGCTAAGGATGCCTGGCCTCCACCTTGGGGTTGCCCAGGAGTGGACGCCTCACAGGGAAAGCCAGGATGGATTCCACAGTGGTATTCGTACAAGCGCCTTGAGACCCTTGCGGGTGAGTAGTGCGCTATACAAGTATCAATTTACATTTACATTCCTTTCCCGTATGAAGGGGATACATTTGTATGGGTGACGGACAGCCGGTAACGTATGTACTTGCAGCATAGGACATACCTTTCACCATACGCAACACCGTTACATGAATGACACAAACTAATATGTTATGTTCTTTTTAATTTGGAGAAAATAAATGTACAGATAAATATTCTAACAAACACTTTATATCATGGAACATTTTTCTGTAGTTTAAATCTCTATCATGTAAAAAAAAAATCTGTATATTTCCTATATATGTATAGCACTGTGTATACTGCCCACTGGGAGTAAGAGGCCTGCTCTTTGTAAATGCAACACCTTGAAATGGGAGAAAAGTGAAATGAAGTGTTAACTCAATAATTAAGGTAACTCTCCATTTCATTTTTCATCTATTTAAAACCATTCAGAAGCATCATTTTGCTCACAACTCCAATTTTGAGTTGATAAGAAATTATTTTTAAGAGTGAAATACCTCAGTGCTTCCATTGTCCACCTTTGTGACTCAGCCCGGCCCACAAATCTGACTAAGCACTGCTCATTGTCAGGCCCTGCTATCTGCAGCCTGATGATCATGATGTCAAATTAACACAGCCTTCCCTTAAGTTAGAAATTAAAATATGACATTATGCTCATTTGAAAATGAACTCAAGGATGTGAACTACTGTAAAGGTATCTGGGAGCTACCGGTAGCTCCCAATCGACTGGTTGGAGTCACCTGATCTAGGCTGAATGATTTCTGGGATAATACACATAGCAACCATCATTTTTGTTTGCTATGTAAAAAGTATATACCTGCACAGTTCTAAAGAAAACATAATGCGTTTCCTAATTTTACATGATGTGAAATTTCTACATTTCACATATAATTCATACATATACATAGATCTATCTCAAAATACACAACAAATAAAATGCAGGGCTGAAAACACACAACACATACAAATGTTTTCTCTAATGATAAAGAGCTTAAAAATTCACGCCATCATTGTTCTATGTAATGTAAAAAAAAATGGCACTTCACTACGATCACTACACTTCCCTCAGGAACTCAAAGAGATATTCTAGCCTGTGTTTAAAACAAAATAAAAAAAAACATTTACAAATACGTTTTAAACATGCACCGGTTCCTCTGGTAAGCCATTGAGCTGGCTGTACAGGGAAAAGACCTCTGTTGTCAGCAACTCCAGCTCCTCAGGCGAGAAGACTGGGGCCCTGTCACCTGCTCTTCCAGGCATTGTGGCTCCCAGAGATCGGAAACAGCAGCAAAAGTTGAGGAGATCTTGTTGGCTGCAGTTTTAGGAGAAAAAAAAACAAAGAATTGTCCTTTGGAGATTACTTGACCACCAATTTTCTCTCCTCAAACATTCCGAGCAACATACAATCTTGAGAGTTACTGTTCTGACCAAAATACCAGTGTGCTAGCACATGGACATAAATTACAAATTTGTAAACACAATTTTTTAATAGAAATTCACACAATTAATAAAGTTTTCATACAAAATACATGATGTATGATAGCAGCGCTATCAAAATAACATTACACAAAAGGCTGCAACAAATTAATTCACAATAACAGATTATAAAAGACAAAAAATGTTGCCAGAGTTTAAAAAAAAGACACTACTCTTTGTCATAGGAAACCATATCCATATCACAAAATATTAAAGGTGGACCCTGATGTATTGCAATCCGTCAAAATCTAGTGTACCATCAAACTGAATGGATTTATGGTGTGCAGTTTTAGGACGCAAGTGAGCTTTTTTTTTTTAAATGCCGCGTACATGTACACGACGTATGCGATCCTCAACTGAGATGGACACACCCATTGGCTTTCATACCTTGCGTTCATACATGTTAGCCTATGGCTGTGTCTGTCATGAACTTTTACACCCACTGCCTGGTCAACTTCCGCCACGGCCGTTTAATTCCAAATGTCATGGATGCGAGGTCAGGCCCCCGACATTTTAAATGGTCAAATAGTGTGTTTGTGACTGTTTACTGCATCCCCACCACTCGAAATGTTGTAAAGTTTGTTCACATATACAAAATGATAATGTCACTTATTAATTTCAAAAGAAACATTTTTATGCAGTGCATCACCGTGGTAAAATTAGATAGTTGTGCTGTGTGGTTTACAATTCTGCTGACGGTATTTTGGATAAAGAAATTATATTTAAAAAAATGTAAATAATACATTTAAAATGTATTATTTACACATTCTTTTTGTAAAAACAATAGACAGATAAAAACATGTATTTAAGAAAAAAATTCATCATTACATGTTGTATTAAATTGTTAAGAACCCTTATATATTTTTAGCAAAACATGACATTTGTGTTATGCAAAAAGTTTGTAAATGTTGACAATTTTGCAATGCAGACATATGAACCCAAGGAGAGTGAGAAGACGACAAGCTCTAGTGTTCCGTCCATTTCCAAACCTTGCCAACATGGTATAACATAATTCAGGCAATTGATGGACAGAATGCAGAACAATGTCATACATTCACCCCAGTACAGAGATCTGGGCCTAAATCCATCGTTTTTTTGCTCACCATTCCATTCCAGTTTGAACCCAGCCATATGCAAATCAGTCTTGACCCTGTGCCTCATGGGAACAGTCCAGCCCGAACTGCCAAGCCAGGTCCTCCCTGGACTGTAAACAAGCATCCTAGGACCGGTTTCGGGGTTTCACCCCTCTTCAGCCAGGATAGCTTGGTTCCAGTGGCATGGAGAGCACGGGACTCACGTCTGAGCATACCCGTCCCACTGGGGGTGACAAATGCAAAAACAACAATTGATGGGCAGAATGCAGAACAATGTCATACATTCACCCCAGTACAGAGATCTGGGCCTAAATCCATCGTTTTTTTACTCACCATGCCATTCCAGTTTGAACCCAGCCATATGCAAATCAGTCTTGACCCTGTGCCTCATGGGAACAGTTCAGCCCGAACTGCCAAGCCAGGTCTTACCTGGACTGGAAACGAGCATCCTAGGACCGGGTTCGGGGTTTCACCCCTCTTCAGCCAGGATAGCTTGATTCCAGTGGTATGGAGAGCACGGGACTCACGTCTGAGCATACCCGTCCCACTCGAGGTGACAAATGCAAAAACAACAATTGATAGACAGAATGCAGAACAATGTCATACATTCACCCCAGTACAGAGATCTGGGCCTAAATCCATCGTTTTTTTGCTCACCATGCCATTCCAGTTTGAACCCATCCATATGCAAATCAGTCTTGACCCTGTGCCTCATGGGAACAGTCCAGCCTGAACTGCCAAGCCAGGTCCTACCTGGACTGAAAACAAGCATCCTAGGACCGGTTTCGGGGTTTCACCCCTCTTCAGCCAGGATAGCTTGATTCCAGTGGCATGGAGAGCACGGGACTCACGTCTGAGCATACCCGTCCCACTCGGGGTGACAAATGCAAAGACAACAATTGATGGACAGAATGCAGAACAATGTCATACATTCACCCCAGTACAGTGATCTGGGCCTAAATCCATCGTTTTTTTTGCTCACCATGCCATTCCGGTTTGAACCCAGCCATATGCAAATCAGTCTTGACCCTGTGCCCCATGGGAACAGTCCAGCCCAAACTGCCAAGCCAGGTCCTGGCATAACATAATTCATATCAGTATTGACCAAACAACTTTAGGAAGAACCGCATAAGATTTTATGGGAGGACACCCATTACTGTTTCACCTACATCACATTTTGTTTCACAATGTGTTTTCTTAACATGCCTTTTCTGTAATATGGAAGAAACCATGTTTGCAATGTTATGTATGACGCGACTAACACAAACTTGCACAAAATGTATCCAGTTTAGGTCTCGCGCCTAGCGTTGCAGTGCGCAGCAAGACACCTCTTGTACGGGGTTTCAAAACGGAGCCAGGAATCGCACACGCTCGTGCGTGTGCTTTTCCTTTTGGCCCACGCTATTGGCCTTTGCGTGCGTCTTTTTATCAAAGACAGCATGCAATTGGCCAAAGGCGGGCGCATTGCTCTGCCCATAGCCTATTGGTGTCTGTTACGCGCACCAATGCCATGTGGTTTCAATTATCGTGCCCAGACACGGGCTTCTTTGTTTTCCAATAGCGATCGCTTTCACGATCGCTTTCCCTGCCGCTTGTTTTACTTGCCCCTGAAAGCCTCGTTGGGCCTGCTGCGGTTAACGCCGGCACCTTACAAGTTACGTCTTTGCAGCGCCGACATTTCATATGTTAACAGCAATTTCAGAACAATTTCCTGCAAGTTACACACCACAATGTAGCCGCGGAGTCCGAGCTCTGGTGGGCCTCGCGCCGAGGGGAATGAGGGAATCTGGAGTGCAGGGCTCAGCGGTACTTCGGGCCAGCCTACTAGGCACAAACTCGCGGGGCAGCCTGGTAATGCGATGCTTCCACGACACCAGAGGTTTGTTTAGGGGGCCGGGGGCAATGACATGGCTAAGCAGGTAGTGTTGTGGTGAGACCTGCCCACTGCTTGTGCTCCAGGTGGAAGGTGTGCTTTAAGGAGAAAACCTCAGTACACTTTCCGACAGTAAACAGCGTTACTGACCGGCCATAAAATATCTATGCAGGAATTAAATAAATGCCATGCCCACAAGCTACTGAAGGATCGGCCGTAGGCGAAGAGGATTCCGGCGCTTCACATGTGCAGGGTCACAAGGGGTGAAGTTAGGAGAGACAAGCCACCCTCAGAGGTGAGAAAGAGGGCGTATGCTGTGTGCTAATCACAGCGTTAGGGTAGAAGGCAGCCACAGTTCTTCCAAAAGTTGGGGGCTGGCAGTCAGTGCCTCGTCTCCGGTAGTAAGCACTATACAAACACCAATGGAATACAAAATCATGAAGGGCCCTCGTTCATGGCGGCGGGAAGACAGGCCCACTCTACTGACGTGCTCTCACCAGCTCAGCTGAAGCCATTCTGCCAGAGCTAAGGTGAGTCCCGCTCTGCCCGGTCTGTATTTATAACCCAGCAACTTTAAAGGGGCCCTGACCCAATGGGCCTGACAGAATGTATCCTTCCATCAAGCAAGCCTTTGTTAAGGAACCCTCGCATATCAGTCACGGGAATGTTACCTTTCTGAAATGGCATTGCTGCTTTTGGGATCAACCAAAGAGATAGTGATATTAGCATAAATCTCTAACACAAGCAATTTACATAGAATGCACCTGACATATACGTTGCTTCCCCAACCCCCTCCACCTGTCGTTTGGAGACACTGACCTGTTGTGACCCCCACCCGGCCATGTCCATACAGGCAAGCACCGCAACCCTACAAGACAACAAAATGTGTCCAAATGGGTAAGGATGCCTGTGACTCCACATCACCACTGGTGATTCACCAGTCTTGTGCGTCTGGTAATCTAGTCCGTGCATTCTGGGAGTTGTAGTCCTTGGACAGTTGACATGCGCTTACAAAGTCGTTTATAATTAATTGTAATGGAAAGCCTGGGAGTGGCAAAGATGTGCAAGCAGCACAGAACGGTCGGTGCTCACAGGGTACCTTTTCAACAGACCCCCTTTCTCCTCTATAAAGAAGAAAGCGTCCTGCTCCCTATTCAGCGCCCCTTTTTTCTTGTACTAAAACATCACTGTTTCCTCTTCAGCCCACTTCTGAAAAACATGTTTTGTAACCTTTGCTTAAAATTCATGCTAGAGTGCATTGTGGGAATTGAAGTGACAGCGTGAAGCCGTACAAGTCAGAATAAAAGATTCCTTGAATGTGAACGCGGAGAGGGGCTAAGGGATGATCTCTGAGAACTAGAGTGCAGTAAAATGTGATAGTGTGTTTTTGCCCTGGTCTAAGCGACTGTCGTTTAGAGGTTTGTGTGTTCCAGACACCAATAAAACCAGTGATGTTGGCCACTGCTTGTTGCCAAGTTTTCACTCCGTATGAACCCTAAACACTCTACAACCACCACCAGAATTTTCGGGGGCATCGCTCTCAGCCTGTCAAAGTTGCGAGATTTCTCCGATAGTGAAATGCTTATCCAATTCAAATGTAAGATTACAATGTGTCTGCCGGCTCCGAGAAGTTTATTTAGTGAAGCCAGGCCGTCAAACGAGGGGCGCCTGAGTCCCGTGAAGAGTGTGTCGATCCGGAATTTTCCCCTGCTATGGGACTGATTCTGATTACGGAGCTAAATACCAGGCATATAAGCAAACACCGCACTCCCTGTATTTTCTTCAGGTGCATTTGAGCTGCTCAAACCTGGCGACATGTACAGAAGAGGAATGCTCGAATATTGGGATACATGTGGCATCTGAAGAGAGACGTATACATTCTGCATTTAATGTACTCATAAGAAGAGTTGTTTACTGCACCAGGTAAAAAAAACTTCACTCGGCCTAATGTTTTTTTTCCACGTGGGGCAACTGACCAACTCTCTCATGGCGGACACATTATTGGGGCCTAATTTGGTTTGTGACTAGACAGAACGCCAGGACTGGCTGAAGATATTAGTCATGACGTCATTTACCTGTCATAATATTACCCACTCACCTCATTGGTAAGGTGATCAGATGACGCCACGTCACCAAGGATGCAGTGTTAACATCTTGTACTTTTTAGTTATTGGGCCCATGCGTGTCCGTTTAGTTAGATAAAAATGAAGCAAACTAAGAGTACTACTCCCAGAATGCATTATGAGGAGAGTACAGTTCTCTTGGCAACATGCCTCTCCTGGCTGCTGCTCTAAGCAAAAACGAGAGGCCCAGGTGGGCATGTGGTGGATTAGCAGTGGGCAGAGGATGAATATAGAGATCGATGGTGGGAAGGGGAAAAAAAGCATTTGCAATGCAATAGGTCTCGCATTTGCGAGAGTTTAAGCTATTGGCATTGCTAAATAATGCAACACCAATAGCTCCAACTTTAATAATGCAAGACCTATTGCATTGCAAATGCTTGTTTTGCAACAGCAAGCTCCTCCAGTATCTTGACATGTTTTTCTTTTACTTTATATTTGCCAGTTCCTGGATACCCTCAAGGGTGACAAATAGTGCTCTACAAATCTATTACTTGATTATTTCAACAATACTCTGCAGGCAAACTTTTCCAAAGCCAACAGCTCAGCACTTGTATAATAAAGGTGAGACACACTGGCTTTGCCAGTGCTTGTTTTAATGTATTACCGGATAACTCATCTTTATTTATTTATTTGCAGTTGTATATTGCGCGAACTCGACCCAAGAGTATTGGAGCGCTTTACAAGAGCATGAGTTACATTACACAAGATCAGATTATTTTTTCAGACACAGGAGATTGAATGATTTGCCCAGAATCACAGGATGTTGAGCCTACGTCGAGGTTTATTGGGTATGTATGAAACACTTTTTAGGTCTTGCCTGGCGAAAGCAGCGCACGCGCTGCTTCGCCATGCAAGGACCTTTTGCAATCGATTCAGCCAAAGCTGAATGCACGCGCAGGACAAAGATGGCTGCTCTCGCCATCCACAAAACCTAAACATGCATGCATACGGACAAAAAAATGCCCGCACATGTGGACAGCCCAACGCCATTTTAATTAGCGCAGGGATGTGCGCGCGCCATTTTTGTGGCCCTATGCGTCGCTTTCCGTCCCTCTGCCGAGGCCCGCTTAGTCAGATAGGTGTGTTTAAAAATGTTTGAGTACATGCCATTTAAAAAAAAAAATAATCTTTTGTAGCCGAGACTTTTGTGTTACCATAGCATTGCTTGTTTTTTGGGGACAGGACTTCTGTGTGCGCAACTATTAGCAGTGCATAGTTACATTAGAGTTCCATACCCCCCCCCACTCCCAACCACCACCATCCCACAGAACTCAAAGCTCGCCCCACATCCCCGGGAACCCATTTTGTGAAGGGACTTGTTTGCAGGCAGCTGCGGCACCTTCAATCTATACCTCGCTGCACATGTGTGACTAAGTGCTTTCGAGTTGTGTGTGAGTGGAAAGCGTTCGGTAAACCACTAATGTTGTTATTATTATTGGGAAACTGTGACGGGTCGCAGACTCCTCGCACGCACAGCCGCACACGTCCCATAAAGACATCAGCACATGGTCTCTCTCCGGAAAGGCAGGCAGGCGCGCGTACAGTGTTCCCTGTTAGCTTCTTTACACAAAGCAGCCTCACAAGCAGCGCTTGGCCCATTATGCTTTGCTCTCTTATTTGATGAGACGTAATGAGATTAATTCGGAACTCCTTTTGACAGCTAATTACATTTTGTACATCCTCATATTTGCTGTGCGTGTGACATATTCGGCGCATTCACTTTCATTTTTTCTCTGCCCTCCTCTGTGAGCCTGTTAGTGTTGCTGCCTTTGAGGAATATAAAGTGGGTAGAGATCAAGGTGGTGGCAGCCATTTCACAGTGCTGTCAGCTGCTGCAGAACGCATCAATTAAGGCTGCCATATAAGCCTAGAGAGGTCCAACTTAGAAAGGACATTAGTTCACAGAAGGCCGGTACATTGTGGAGTCCGCCAGTACCTTTCTAAGACCCTCCTTCTCAGTTTAGAATGGAGAGAATTAGGGAGAAGGTAATTTAATGTTGTGGCCTTTATCTGCCGCCTCCTAAATCCAGCCCTTACGAGATAAAGTCCCAGAACTGCGAATAAACAGGTAAGCTGAAATTACTGGGGCCTTTTACGTAGGTTTTCACTGAGTGTGGAATTTCCCTCTCACATATAGCATCCGCTCTGAGCAAGTGGGAGATGTGAGCTATAGTGGCATAGAGGGTCCTGGTGAAGGTGGTGAGCGTGTTGCATACAGAGAAAGCTCCAGGGTTGCTAGGGGAGCATAGCTTGGGCCCCTCTTCCCTGGCCCAATGTTTTTACCAGCTGCGTTTTTGCACTAGGTAAAATTGGGCCTGGCTTTCCTGCAC
The DNA here is from genome assembly GCF_964204655.1 of Triturus cristatus. Classification (NCBI taxonomy): domain Eukaryota; kingdom Metazoa; phylum Chordata; class Amphibia; order Caudata; family Salamandridae; genus Triturus; species Triturus cristatus. The sequence goes on along the minus strand of NC_140594.1, from coordinate 848,364,394 downwards.
CTGGTAATTTCAGGTGCAGAGTTCTAGTCCCCCCCAGCTGCTCCATCCAACCTGTATTGGATCCCTCAGTATTACATTCAATCATGAGCTCTGTCACTGTCTAAAGGGAACCTGGAGCTTGAGATATGTTTGAAGTCCCTCTTTTCAATCACCTAGAAAATGGCCACCAGAACCGCAGCAATCTATGTTATTTGCCCCTAGATTAATTCTGCTCATACTCTAATCTAATCGTTTGATTACTAAGAAGCTTATTGTGCCCAATTTTCAAAATTTTTTGTAACTTTGGATCGAAAATTAAAACACCCATTCATTCAATTACCTATATTCCAGAAGGAAATTTGCAATATGCAATTTTTGTCTAGCTAAGGCCCCCACCCTATCTGTGAAGAGACTAAGGGGCATATTTACAAGGCTGTGATAGAAAATTATCGCCGCTTTTGGCCGAAAAGCGGCGATAATTTTATCACCTAATTAGCAAGGTCACGCTAACGCGTGAAACCTTGCATCAGCGCACCTATTCAAAATTTCAAATTTATTTATTAGGTTTTGGCTCTCAAGAGGGCCACATAAACATATGCAATACACAACAACAAATACACCGAAAATACAAGAATTTAAAAACAAAATTCAACCCGTCATAGCTATACATCAGAAAATCAATCTAACAAAGCCGGACAGACAAAATATCACCAGAGATATTAATAAATAGCTAAAAATCCTTTAAAAAAGTTAAAAATATAAGAACAGAACATTTCGTTCGGAGGACAATAAAGTGCATGAAGGAAATCCTTTAAAGTGACAATGCTAAGGCGGATACAAATTACTTTTAGCCATCGATTGCGCAAATTACGTAACATAGGACAAATCAATAATACATGCATACAGTCCTGGGTGTTCAGTTTACATAAATTGCACAAAGCAGAAGTGCCATGCCATTTAGATAGCAGTAGATTAAGTGGGATTAAATCATAGCGTAACAAAAACCAAAACCTACGTATCCCATGCGGTAGATTCCATAGGGCATAGGGTTGTGGCTGTTTCAACCTATAGGAGGAGATGAGAGGTTCCACATTCCTTTTATCACCAACTGATTTTTTATCGGAGAGGAAACAAAACTCCCACGAAGCCTCCTTGAGAACATGTTTTAACTGCGTGGAGGAGTAGGAGAATAGAACACTTTCATCAAGTTTCAGAATCTTTACAGCCCTTCTAAAGTTGCTTACGAGTTTAGAGAACTCTTTAAAATTGCCCAAAAGTTCATTTTTGAGGAGAACTCGCAGGGTGCCATCTCGCGCTCTAGCCAAACTGGCCACCCATCTTATTAGGGCGCATAGACCCTGAACCCAGGAACTCCTGAGTCCAAAGTCAAGCCTACAGGCGGCTAGTGGGCAAGCATTGTTTAGAGTCAAGAGGGATCTTAAGAGTTTCCCCTCAATCTTATGGCAGAAGTCCCAGTTTTTCACCTCTATTAATTCAATACCATACAAGATAGTTGCGGGGATTTTTACTCTAAAAACTTCTAGAAGACTGGAAAAGTGTCTTTTCCCCGTTGCCTGGTATAAGGACTTTAACCCATTGCCATGGGCAAGAGCTTTGCAGGAGCAGTGCTCTATATGGAGTTTCTCACTCATATTGGCCGAAAATATTTTTCCCAAAAAAGTATAGGAAGTTACGACCTCCAATCTATGCCCTCCAATAGCCCAACCGTAATTTGTCGAGCGGCACTTCTTCCTACCAGCTATACACATCACTTTACTTTTGGTAATATTAATCTTCATGTAGTGCTCACCAGCGAAGGCCTGTAGAGCCTGTAGCCGATTTGCAAGACCAATTGGAGTCAAGTCAAGAATCAGAACATCATCGGCATACATCAGGCAGGATATTGGAGTCCCTCCTATCATCGGGGCAATCCCCTCACTGGCCGACACGGCAGCAGGGAGGTCAGCCGTATATACGGAGAACAAAAGGGGTGCCAATAAGCAGCCTTGTTTAAGGCCATTCCGAGATGGTATTTTGGCCGAAAGCCCCCTTTCGCCGCCCATTAAGACCCTGCACCAGGTCTCAGTGTGCAGAGCCCGCACCAGTTCCAACAGGGGGGTAGGGACACCAAGCGTCGCCAGTTTTCTCCACAGCGTTCCACGATCTACTTTATCGAACGCTGTGGAGAAATCAATGAAGGCGGCATATACCACTCCTCCTCTCACCTGGACATATTTATCTGTGATCACCTGGAGGGCGGTCAGGTTATCTAGCGTACCATGCTCCCTTCGGAAACCAGTCTGTTCAAACGGCAAAATATTGCCATCCTCGACCCAATCAGAAAGAGATCTAAGGAGACATTTCGCAAAGACCTTTCCGATGGAGTCGAGGAGTGCAATCAGGCGGTAATTACTAGGGCTATCCCTTATACCCTTTTTAAAGATAGGGACCAAAATACTTCCTCTCCAGGACGCAGGAACAAATTTGGAGAGATGGCACGCCTTAAACAAGGGGTACAAAATTTTGCTCCAACTTAAGGGATCTTGTTTGAGGACCGTCATAGGAAGCTCATCCGGTCCCATGGCCCCAGAGGGCCGCATATTTTTTATAGCCGTCTCGATTTCCTTCTCTGAGGGAAGGAAAACCAGGTCTTCAGGGGCAGCATATATGGAATTATCAATACCTGTGGTCCCGTTCCCTGCGTAGAGCTCTCGGATATGAGAGGACCATACCTCTTCTGGTATAGGAATGGGGGTGGGGGTATGGCGCGTACCACATCCCTTCCCAATTATTGCCCAAAAGTCTTTAATATTACCATGTACAGCAGATTCCCTTAGTTTAATCCAAACTTCATCCTCCCTTTCCTTTTTAATTTTTTGCTTGAGTCTGCTTCTCTTTCTTTTTAACCTGGCAATTTCTTTCCCACGTTCCAGAACCCTTTCTAAATACTGTTCGCGAACTAATTTATTTATTTCCCTATTCAGGGTACGCAATGTATTGGGGACTACCTCTCCTTTCCTAGGGGGAACAGTTTTTTTTGCGTACAATAAAATCTTTCGCATAAATTCTTCAAAATAAACAAATTCGCTACCATTCCACTCGTTTATTACCATTAGGGTCTCGGCCAAAAGGTCCTGCACCCCATTAATGGCGGCAACGTTCCAGAAGCACCTTCCAGAAGAGGCATGGAAGGTAGCCTCGTTGCCATTAAGCGACCAAGACGCCGTATTCAAAGAATTTAAAGACATTGTTAAAAACAATATACTATGATCGCTGAGTGACGTAGGTATAATCTTTAGGTCCAGAATATGGGGAAACAGGCCATAGTCTGCTATAGCATAGTCCAAAATTGACGACCCAAAGGGGGATTTATGAGTATAATTAGCGGGGACGTCAGATGGAAATCTTCCATTTAAAATAATACCATCCCCAATCGCTAATTCTTTTAACAAAATCTTCCCTCTTTTATTTGTCACCAAGTTCTCAGGGAAAAGCGTCTGGGGAATAAAATGAACCTCTTCCTTAACTTTATTCCTGAAGAGTTTCAGACTAGCATTTGAAATTTTGCAATTTAGATCACCTACAAGCAAAATTACAGGGGAAGATGGGGAATTTTTTATCTGTTCAATATATCGGAGAACCTGCTGCAAACTATCATTAAAACGCTCCTCAGGGGGTATATACACATTAAAAATTACCATAGGATATTTTTTACCATTATGGAACAGATTTTCTAGAGTTATTGTGTGGAAAAGTCTACTAGGATCAATATAATGGGAGAATCTCCATTGCACTTTATTTGACAATAAGCAGGCAATCCCCCCCCTGGTATGCCCTTTCTTAGAGGGCGCAGCTGGTACTTCCAGGACATAAAAATCTTTTGATGGAGTTAGCATATCAATGCACCATGTTTCCTGAATGCACAATACATCCGCACCCAGAGAAGATAAAAAAGCAAGTTTCTCTGGGCAACTGTGGAATCCAGCCGCATTCCAGGAAATTATTTTTAATGCGGTGTTAAAGATGGTGAAACAATTTGGGGTTATCCTTTGTTTTTGTTGATAATGCACTATGGAGCCAATTCCACCGGTTATTATCATCTATGAGTGAAGAGTTCTCAGTTAGTGGAAGTGGCTTCACGTGCGAAACTGAGCGTTTTCCCCTAGAAACCCAAATTTTAAGGTCTCTAAGGGGAGAGGTTACCCCGTTTTGCTCACCACCCCCAAACCCCTGGTTACATAAAAGATTTGGCTTGCCTGGGTTGGAGATAGGGAGAATGTCGATGCCTAGGCGCTGAAAATTTTCAGCTTGTTCTAGTATCAAGTTTGTTATAATAGGCGAATAAAATTTCACCCGTATACTCAATACCCTACTTCCACCCAACAGAGACACCAGTTCTATGTCTCTAGATTGAATATGATAGAGATTTTCAACCTCACTAAAACGTTTGAGAAGCCAAGCTCTATTTAACAAAAGGTCAGTATCAAATAAAGGTACAAAATCTAATACACGTACGTCCACCGGGGCCTTAGTGATATTTACAGATCTGGCCGGAGGACAGTAATTTTCCGACTCTAGTGTTACAGCAAAGGGGGGGGCCAAAGGGTTAAGAGCCCCAGATGGATAAGAAATTGGCACTCCTAATGCGCTCCGTGAAGGAGAGCATGGGGGAGAGCCCCCTACTTGCGGTGTGGCTTCCTGAGTAAACAGACTACGTTGTTCGTTTTCCCCCTCTACAGAGGTTAAACTAGTTAAGTTCAAATCAATGTCCACATTTAAGGAAGTAGAAGAGGGCTCCACATTGATTTCATCATTCTCCCTTGCCGCTGAAATATTTTGGAAAATAATCCTCCGCTGCTTTTTCTTTCTGTATTTTCGAATTGGTTTCCTCTTGTTACCTTTATTAATTTTTTGTTTACCATTTTTTCCCCTTTCTTCTTTTACCTCCAGTTTATCGTCCAGGGATTCTTTTCCGCACTCAGGCACAAAAATAGGAAACAACTCCTGGACCACTTTAGGGCCAGGCAAAGGTTTATCCTCCTCCTCTATCTCCAGAACTGTGTTTTTGATGCAGTTGGGAGCTGCAGTAAGAGGCATATCCTTGTGAGGTTCCAGAGTAGGCGATTCAACCTTCCTATCCAGTTCCCCTCTAGTATCTCCGGTTTTCCCCTCGGACAAGTAATGCTCAGACTTGGGGGGAGAGGCCTTCCTCCTATCAGGCGATTTCTGCAGCAATGTCTTTAAAATGAGTGACTGATTCAAGAATACAGTCCGAGCTGCCTACAAATTTCCCCAAAAGCAGTAAGATTGAGGCAAGGAGTTGTTCCATAGCGATCATGAACTCAGAGATCGGCTTTTCTCGTACTTCCGCAGTGCAGCAATTATCCAAGAGATTAAGGTCAGGGCTCCTGGAAATATTTAACAAGTCGGATATTTCATGGCCATTTAACGAAGGGGTGCTACTATACAACAGTAACCCCGATGGGGTGGCACCCGCTGAAGCTTGAAACTGCTCCAAAGACTCCACTTTAGCTGGGCTTACGTAGCGTCCCCAAAGTTCCAGGTCATTAGATAGTGCAGATAAGTCACCCCCCAGCCTATCATTCATAGGTGATTGAGGGATCGGTGGTATATGCACTGGATCACCTACAGTCATCATTTTCCCCTCTGTGGAGTCCCGTAAGGGAGACCCCCCTACCATTGATTGTGGGGCCCCATGCTGTACCAGAGGCGGTTGGGGGTCTATGATGGCTGGTGAATGAAATTCCAGAGCTTTAGTATCTGATCTTTCTGGCGTGACAAGTTTGGATTTTTTTGGACCAGCTAGATCCCAAAGTTCAGGTAGTTGGCATTGACCTTTCAACGGTGGGTTATTCACTGATTTGTTTCTTGTGCGGGTGGTAGTTATTTTTCGGCCAGGTTTTTCTCCCACTACCCTTCCTGAGCGTAGGGTTTTAGACATTTTCCACACTAATAGACTTAATCAAAAAAAAAAAAAAAAAAAAAAAAAAAAAAAAAAAATGTAAATAAGTAAAACTGGTAAGAAATCTGGAGTGACGTCAGTCCCTGACCGGCCAAGTAAGTCCGAGATACAGTATAGCTATGACAGTACACAAATCATTCACAATCCTACGAAAGCGGACACAAGTTCAATGTGGCAGAAAAAAATGTAAATGACCGGGCCCAGCCCAGCCTACCTCGGTCACTGAGGGCCACAGAGGGCCCGGCGTCGCCCGCGCGCGTCCCGCGCGCGTCCCGCGATGCGCGGTCTTCCAGCGATAATGAAGGCAGGTGAAGGGGGCGTGGCGGCGAGATGTAGCTGGCCAGTAATCAGTTCTCAATTCTCAGAGGGGTGCCCTGGGCCCAGACCGCCCCCACCTCGTCCTCACTCGCGTTAGCTGTTATGTGGAGTGATGCACTGTGGGTATAGTAGTCCTCCCGGTGGGTGCACGACGAGGTGACTTCCTGCAATGTGGTCACTTGTTCATCGCATCAACACTGCAGCGTTTTCCGCTAGGGAGGTTAGTTTGGTTTGTATTTGTGCCCCGCCGCTATCACTCTATGTGCCACTCCTCCTCGGCTCCGCGGTAGCTATCTCCTCTTGCTCTCCTCCTCCCTTCTGTTTTCGTGTTTAACCAAACAGGTCCAAGCGAGGTCCGGGCAGCTCTTCCACAACCGCGACCCTCGCAGGTTTTTCCTCCGCTCTACCCCGCCGCTCCTCTGCTCACCTCGTGTCGCTCCTCATGGTTGCAGGGAGACCGGGAGTTGACAGTAACGGCAACGGCAGCGATGGTGGCAGGGAATCGCACCGCACAGGCACCAGCGGTCCGACAGTCCGCTGGCTCGTCGACTCCGCAGCAATGTCTGCTTGGATTGGCCAGGAAACAGCAGGCACAGTACCTCTCCTCTGCTAACCACCAAGTTCAGTACGTGCAGTCCACAGCTCATCAAGTTACACGCTTGTGAGCCATGAGTTTCTGCAGCAGTATGGCGCACCTATTCTTAACGCCCAGCTTTGCATCTCTAATGAGATGCAAAGTGGGCGTTCCTGACCTGACATGAGAAATGTCGCTAAGCGACATTTCTCCTATCATCAAGCCCCACTCTATGAAGCATAGCGGCCGGAAAAGTAGCGATAACCCCCTGTTATCGCTACTTCCCTTACGCCTGCTTCAGGACTGACTTAGCCATGATATCCTATGGAAGGTGGATATCATGCCTAAGTTTGTGAGTCCCTATCAACAAGCTAACTTTCGTGAGATTATCGCTGGGTTCCCAGCTATAATCTCACGTTAGGCAGTTAGCGCTAGGATTGTTATCGCTTTTGAGATAAGCGTTGCTAATAGCACGCTATCTCAGCGATAAAAATCCACGCTAGCCGGCGATAATTATGCTAGCGCTAAGTGATAATTATTGCCGGTTGTTGTCGATATGCCCCTAAACACTTTAAAAAAGCTTGACACCAAACAATTTAAAATGGTGTCTAGGTTTTACAGAAATGCTGCACCCTGTAGCTATTCCGCTTTGGAGATAATGTGGTGCAAAAAATGCCTCCAGGGATAGAAAAAGCATTGGCATAGCCAATAGGTCTGGCCTTTGGGACCTTAGATGTATTTAGTTATGCAGCACAATATCCTTACTGCTACAACATTAACTATTGCATGGCTAAACACTTATACGGTCCCAAAGGCGAGACCTATTGGCTATGCTAATGCTTAATAACTACAGGCCATTTAAGTGCCTAACATGCTTCTACAGACCTCCATTAAGTCACGCTCTTCGCAAAACTGCTGATCACCCTATAACATATGTTTTTCTCTATTCGGTTTGCTATCAACCTCTTAGGACAGCGACGACGAAGTGAGAAGCTGAGGTCATGAATCTATCCAGACTGAGCGGTGTACATGATGTATGTAACGCCATTAGGACAAAATAAAACCATTGACCTCGACGAACAGAAAAGCCGTCCATTTAGATTGTGCTGTAGTATTTGCATGTTCCCCACGATGTCCTCTGAGAACGTGGTGTCACAGCAGGAAAACGTTCCCCGGATTGGAACTCGCTCGCCATACTGGATTGTCTCGTTCTCTCCTTAACCTTCCACTTCCGCCCGCACCCCCTCCCCCCTCCTACTAACGTCCTGCACCGCTGGTCTAGTCTTTCTCTTTCGTTGTAGGCGGAAGCGGAAAAGGCGGGATGATGAGGAGGAGTGGCGCCGTGCAGTGAGGAAGAAGCTGGGCGCGCGTCCTCCATTCAGCTCGTGGGCCCCACTTTGTTCGCGTTCGAAGACCCACGAGGAGAGAGGCCCGAGTGGGAAGTCAGGCCCGCCGAGCACCGGCGCACGGACGAAAAACGAACCTCTCTCAGAAGGACACGGAGCGGAGAGCAGCCGCGCACAGGTGCGTGGACGACGAGACCAAGGCGGAGCTAAGGCCTACTGCTGACTAGACGAGCAACCGAAGCACGCGGAGCCACAACCCTTGAGAAAGAGAAGCGGCGCCGAGTGAGAGACACGGTAACGAACCGGTCGGAGCAGGTGATCGAGCGCGCGCTGAGCCGCACCATCTTACCAGACCCCCATGCGAAAGACCGACAAGGGCCTCGGTGAGCAGTCGAGCCTGCCACTGAAGAGGACTGAGGGTGCGCAGGGGCGGAGTCTAGGCCACAAGCCCTGAGGTAACGAGCAACGTCCGAGGCAGAGAGCGGGAAAGCGCTTCAGCCGTTGAGGGAGGAGGCAATCTCCTTGACGCCAGTGCGCCACCTACCTTGCCTCCGTTTGCTAACTCGAAAATAAACCGCGGTTCCTGGGCAGTAAACCTGGGCGGGATCTCAACAGGAAGCGGTGTTGGGAGCGTAGTTGACGACTTTAAGAGATCGGCGAACTGAAGCTGTGAGACAATAAAACAGACCTTGAAATTTAAAGCGGAAGAAGGGTCATGAGACTTTGAGACTGAGCAAGGGGTGACCCTAGATTTAGAAAAGAATAACAGACTGAGTGAAAAAAATTGATCGTGAAGAGGATCGAAGTAAGAAATCGGATCCAGTTTGGCCAAAAAATCGCGAGACTGTTGTGAGAGAGGAAAAAAGTTTGTAAATACGTTTCCGTAGGAGTGCAACATGTCACGTTTTGGGGGGCGCTATTCCAGAGATGAATTTGGATCCTCCAGCAGGCAGGGAGGGCGTGAACCGGATGGCGAACGCAAAGTGTTTGTGGGCAACCTGGCTGCTGGTGCTGGCAAGGGTGAGGTAGAGCGTGCCTTTCGTTACTATGGGCCCCTGAGGAGTGTCTGGATTGCTAGGAATCCACCTGGATTCGCCTTTGTGGAGTTTGAAGACCCGCGAGATGCTGAAGATGCAGTCCGTGGCCTGGATGGAAACAAGGAGATATGCGGCTCCCGTGTGCGAGTGGAGCTATCCTCTGGCCGACCCAGACGGTCTGGGTATGACCGACCTCCAGCCAGAGGCGGCTTCGATCCTTCCGACCGATGCTATGATTGTGGCGAAAGGGGTCATTATGCGTATGATTGCCACCGTTTCAGTGGCCGACGTAGGAGGAGCAGGTCCAGGTCTCGCTCCCATTCCCGTTCCCGAGGCAGCAGAAGGCGCTCCCGCTCACGCAGCAGGAGCCGTGGCAGGAGAACCAGGTCACCTTCTCCTCGCAGGTCCAGATCGTCTCCCCGCAGGTCCGGTTCGGCTAAGAGATCAAGATCTCGGTCGCGGTCTGGGGGTCGGGGAAGAAGCAGATCCGTTTCCAGGGGTAGAGGCCGGTCTGCCTCCCCTGCCAAGAGCCGATCACAATCCAGATCGCCAAGTCCACGGAAGTGATTCACCTCGCCCGTCATATCTTTCCAAACCCCTTCCAGCAGTGTAACTCCCACCCAAGAAACGAGTAGCGTTGTGTTAAATCGAATGTTTCGAATAAAGTTGTTTTTGTTTACATTATAAAGAGAATGGACCTCGTTTACCCCAGATAAGCTAGTTGCAGATAATACATCCACAGGGAAGTAGGCATGGCACATGGCTATACAGTGTCAGTGAGAAACTCACAACAAAAATGTGGCTGGTAGCATGCGTAAATTGTCCCCGTGTCACACCATGACATGTTTTGCAGCAATGGACATACCGGGGACATGATTATTAATTTTTTTTTTTTTAAACTGTAATTGGCGTACTCCATGTAGAGAAACCTGGCTTATTTGAAAGTTGTCCGTAATTTTGTCAGTGATGTAGTCTTTAGCAACTGCTCGTTCTTGTGGCACTGCGCCTACATTGGTCATCTACGGTGCATTCATAGGCCTTGCCCCCCCCCCCCCCCTAAATTTTGGATGAACACCAACAATTTGTCTTTTGGGCCAAAACATTACTTCCGTGGCGGTGATTCTGGGTTGTGACTGAGCAAGTCTTGGATGGTGCTTGTGGCTCAAGGCCGGATTTCCTAGCAGTTTATGGGCATGGTAGGCATTGATCATTGTGGTCTTTAACTGTTATGTGGTCTCATCTCCTTTGCGAGGCCGGGTTATGGGGTGGACTTGTTAGAAATATATACTTGTTGTTTATTGCATGCTGTTGGAAGCAGTTCTTCTTTATTTTCTGCTGTGGTTGTTGACTAAGACAATGACCATGTTTTTCACTGTAACTGTAGTGGAGTCAAATTCTGGACACCGCGAGTAAGGGGTTACTGTTGTGAATGGGGCTTTAGTTCTTTTGGCACTGCTAGTAGGGGAACATGAGGTTAGTTACTGTTAAGCTTTGGAAGCTGTTCATTTGACGGTGGAGTGGTTAATGGACAGTAGAACGTATGGACAGGCTAGAGGCTATTGGAGTCTATGCCACAGATTAAGGAGCAAGTCATCAGAGCTCTTTGAACTTTGTAACTGAAGAGCCAGTTGACAGTTATGTTATGGTAGAACTTTTAGGTCCAGTATCTGTTTGACAAGGAAGATCAAGAAAAAATGTATTACACATTGAATCAACAATTCTGAATATTCGTTATCTAGAAATCTGAATGAAAAGACGTCTCTTGTATGAAACCTAACAATAAACCCCTCTTTTAGCTTACCTCCACCCCTAATGAGTGCCCTAACTTAATGTTAAACCCAAAACTGAATACATATGAGGCCATGTATGTTAACCAAAACCTCAACCGCAGTCTTAACATTGACCCGAACTTTTAAATAAACCTCTCTAAACCTAATCATGTAACACTGACGTATCGTAATTTAATTATGTTTAGTGTGAATTGGATTTTTCATTTTCTAATTTGCTTGCTTCTTATTCATTGGCTTACCTTGTATGTATTTTCCATGGTGCATAACTCCCTAACATAATGTTGATTGCCTGATTATCCATTTTCTTCTCACAACTGGGGAACTATTTTTCTTCACGTGCTCTTTGAGAGTGCTTGTATTGTCCAGTTCTCCCTCATGTGTTGCTTACCGTGCCCCATACACCTGCTTTCCACGTTGCTCTGCAATTGCCTTAACTTGTCTCCCTTGTGTGCTCCTTTTTAGGTCGAGCCGGCAAGAGCATGCGCTCTCGCCTGCGAGGGTCTTGTATTCCGTAATGGGCTTGGAACCGACCAATAGCTTACCATTCGTTGGCATCATTGTTGCTATTCTTTGCTGCCGTCTCATTGGACAGCGCGTGCCAGGTGCCGTTTCCTTTACTTGCTGTGGTGCACAGACCAAGTACTGATTAATTATCTTTGATTAATGCTCCTGCAGTGATCAACACTGTCTGCTATATATAATTTTTTACCATATTTAACCCCACCCTGCGTTTCATGCCATCCCTGTTTCTTTCTTTTCAAACCCTCCTCTTTATTTAGTAAACACTGTACAACCAGCTCTCTCTCATGTAGGTTGCTGCCCATGTTCCCCTCTAGGCTGTCTGCTTTTATCCCATTGCTCCTCTCGTCGTGTTGATCAAGCAGCCAGTTTCCGCACCCCTAAACTCCCCCATAATTGTCGACTCCGTCAATGGATTCTCTGCGTAGTTTTTGCGGCCCAATCATCCTTGTCAGTGGTAGCTCTTGCTGTTCCAACTCGCCTTATCTAACCTCTGCCTTTGATAAAGCACCTCTCTGCTGATCCTCTTCGGTCTCTCAGCTCAGTAACAGTCTCTATTATGCCATGGGATACAGTTCACACATTGCGTCTACTTTAAACACCCCATTCTGTAGTAAATGCGCTACGAAAGGTGGGTCGCCTTCAGTTTTGCCATGGCCTGCCACTTGGGGACATTCATTGCAATGGGTATCTGCTATTATGAAATGGTGGGCGGACTGGGGGAAAACACTGTTGTGTTGGGGGGAAATGGCCAACAGAATGCCACAGCAGCACAAGTGTACATGTCACTGCACTTTAAAGCCCGCAGCACAGATCTGCCATTAAGTACTGCATTTCCATGTGAGTGATCCTATTAATACTATTTACTCGCTTTCGATGAATCATATGCACAGCACCGTTCATGTGAAGAGCTGTGTGTGAGCAGTGCTTGAGTGACGCCATTCACTGCGCCAAGGATCACTGAGTTTTAACGGTGTGTGCATGCTAGGCGAGCCATAAGTGCAGCCATGATTTTCCTTGTACACCATTGGAGTCGCTCATAAGAGACAAGGGTGCTGCTCTATTCACTCATTCGTAGGCCCAAGAGCTATTGCATAGTACTATTCATTCACTGTCATCCATCTTGTGCTGTTCATGCAAATCTGGATTTTGTGGGCAGAGTGCTCCCTTAATCTAGCTCTCATCTGGATTTGTGTGGCATCTTTGTCAAATATCTGTGCATCCTCTGTCTAGCACATTGTACCTCTGTTTCATTGTTCAATAACTATTTCGAAGTATCATGAGAAGTCGGGGTGTGAACATTACAGTAAACACACCCTTCAGATCTCGAACTATTTGGCAAGATCCTGGACAGTTCAGCTGTCAAACAAGTTTTGGATTTCTCAATTGCCAGTTAGTCTTATGCTACCTGTTTGAATGCAGTCTGAATTGTCTATCGTGCTGATAGGCCATACTAGTGGCCTGCCTCCCCAAAAATAATTGTCTTTGTGGTCCAGCGCTAGCAGGAAATTATGTATGCACATATTATCTTCTATACATAAATGCTTCTCACTGACCACTTTAACGTAAAGGTCATCACTAACAATTTATGTTTCACTTGTATGAAGGCCTTCATCATTACTGTTGCAACTGTGATGACATTTACATCAGTGATTCTCCCCAGATAGAATCACTGATATAAATAGGGAGGTACCTGCATGCATTTGCGTTTTTTGACAATAGTGCCTTGTCCTTTAAAGTTGTGACCTTAATCCATATGCACTCACATTAATGATAGGGCTACTAAATGCACAACAGAATTTTGCCACAGGCCTTCAACGGAGGGAGTCTTCACTAAATGGGTTTCCATTAACCTATACACTTTATACACCATTATACCTTTCTCATAGAGTATGAAATTCCAGGCATTTTATTTCTGGAAATGGTGTGTTTACTGTTGTTCCTGGAAACCGTAGATTACCTCTACAAAAATCAGTTAGTAGAATGAAAAGCCAATTTAAAAAAAATGATAATTCTTTAGCCATACTGCACAGCATTGAGAATGCTAAAAGGCTATAAACCATTGGCAAAACCATGTCCCAAAGATAAGACCCATTGGCTTTGCCAATGCTTGTTTTTCCCTGTTGGATACATGCCACCCACCATTTGTGCTCCTTGGTGCTCCCTTCTCTGCTTTAATATATTTTTAATTCAATCCCTCTAGGTCTGTTGTGCCCCAACTCCTTCATTGCCCATACCTGTTGCAGATATATATAGGCTCGGCAGCTCTCATTGCAGCTAGGTTGCTCTGTTTTTAAAAATGTGCTTTGCACAGGAGGGAATAAAAAAAAAATGTTTGTTTTTTTTAACTGCCCCAAGTGGTGTGTATCGTCTTGGATTGTTAAATAACTACATTGCCCCCTGTGTCGTTCAGTAAATACATAAATACATCCGATGCTGCACTGCATTGGCAAAGCGTTTTGGGGACAAAAGCAGGATTCATTAGCTTTGCAACTGCCTGTTCCTTTTGTCATAAAGGACTTACTCATTTTCAGTTTGTGCTACTGGGCAGAGGTTACTGTGGCTGGGGTGTGGAGTGACTTGGAAACAACTAGTCGGTCAGTCAGCAATACTTTATTCAGTAATTTTAAAACCATATAAAGCCCGAAGACTTGGAAGCAAGTAATCCGTACTGTCTGGGCAGTTATTTAGAACTGGGATTTTTAATTGATTAGTGGTGATACACCAAGAAATTAAGGTTAAATGAGATGTATATACTTTTGTATTGAGCTGTCCAAAGCCTGTCCTCTTGGGCAGTTTGTAATCTCGAAGAGTAATAAGGTTTAGGCTATCATGAGCTGTATGCAATTTTTCGACGGGTGCAGTGTGTAAACCTTGGATGGGCATGATGATTAGTAACATCTGATTATAGGTGCGCTGTAGAAAGATGAGGTGGTGCTGCCAGTGTGAAGCACAGGTGGACATTCAAACTTTGCAGTACCTCTTTCAGAAAATCTGCAGCGACTGAATCTGCGCATCGATATTCCGACCACAGTTGTTTATTACAAGAAGTGCAAGCGGTATAATTCATCCTCTACACACTGACATCTCACATAGCCAGAAGAACGAGGCAGCAACATTGCGTCTTCCTCTGAACCATCGAGAAACAGCTTGTGGGGCTCATGCCGACTCAAGTGAGTGGAGTAGCAGAACAAGTGGTAAGTGATCCATATTGATGTGATTATCCCGAAGTGGGTGCTTTTCTAATCTCTTCAAAAGTACCCAAACTTTAAACTAACTCCTTGTGAGGCTTAAAAGGACTGCTGTTCTTTAAATTCCACTCTGAACTGTAGAAAACCCAGAAAAATTAATCCTCAGTAGTAAACCTACACCTGTCCTAAAACAGAAATTGGCCAATCCTGGTCAAACGTAGCACATTGGTAAAGGTTGGGAATTGTTTGAATCGATGGAAATACAAAACGAGCATTGGCATAGCCAATAGGTCTTGCTTTTGGGACCTTATAAGTATTTAGTTATGCAGCACAATATCATTAGTGCAACAACATCAACTGTTGCATGACTAAACACTTATAAGGTCCTATAGGCGAGACCTATTGGCTATGCCAATGCTTGTTTTTTTCCCAACCAGGGTAAAACACAAAACAGCCCATTTTCGACTTCAAATATCAAGTACCGAGGTTGCACTCATAACATGTTATGATTACTAGGATACCGAAAGATTGTCCCCTCCGATACATCAACTGTTCAGCGAGGATTGCCTGCCATGGTTGTACATGCCCCAAGGTAAGTCTTTCTCCTTCACTCTCTTACCATGCAAAGGTTTCCTGGACACAACATCGCATGGTACGCTGCGAAAAGGAATGAGACTTGAAATGCAGTCTGCCACCTATCCTAAAAAGCAATTGACAGTTGTGTACATATACACTGTTCGCTCCTATGGCCGTTTTGTCTCCTTAAATGTTGGGTCACTAATACTAAAATGGTACCAAGTGCAGCAGAAGGTCCTGAGTTGATGACTTACTGATGCACCTGAGTGTAATTTGAACTGGGTGCACAGCCGTTACTATCTATATGCAAAAGCATTCATGGACAGTTTTACACATCGCTTTGGCATAGCCACACCCTCTACTTCTAGCCATATATACACACAGAGTGGCAGTAGCCACACTTTAGTTCTAGGTAGGGCGACTAGCGAGATGGAGATATATATATATATATTTTATTGGTACCGAATAACTTGGCACTCGTTTGACGAATGTCTGTGAAACTTTCCAGACATGCTGCCCCCGTTTCATTGTCTGTTACTGAAAGTTTTGCAACGTTTGGTCAAGGGAGTGCAAAGAAAACATGGCGTCCCAAAATGGGTGTAAAATCCAATGCGTTTTCATAAACTTGTATTTCGCGCAAAACGATCAGTCAGGTTTTTACTAAAATTGGCAGTATTCAATTTTTTTTTTTTTTTTTTAATGCTGCACAGATTATTCTGTGGGTGTACGGTAGGCATGTAGGGTATTTTTGTTTTGTTACTGTTTTAAACTTTGTTATATCTGTGGCCGCTGTATAACTGAGGTATAAAGTGATCAGTCATTAGCTGACTGCCATTACAAAAGATAAAGACAGCCATGTTTTCAGCCAGAGTTTCCCTGTGTTCTGTTACGCCTTGCAATGTAGGTAAGTATTAGGTTCGATATATTTCACATGCTTATTACAACTTGAGTTAAGTGGTAATAGGTGAGGAAACATATTTCAACCTTCATTTATATTTTAAAAATGAAAATGTGGTACGAAGAAAACTATTTAAAAAGTGGACATGTAGTATAAGACACTATATTTTATAACCATAGTGTGTTGAAGCATATTTTCTGATTTTTAACATTTAAATATGCTGTAAAAAGTGTGCAAAGTGGCACCTTATTACTAAAAATTACGGCGCTACTTAAAATAAAAAACTTAGTTCCCTGTGGAGTACTACAAAAACAAATTTATTTTTCTGATTTCAAATCATATTTATTGCGTTTCAAGAAATTAACCAATAACTAATAAAAATCCGATACAATAATGAAAACATAAGAGCGAAAATGAGAAGTATTAACAAATCATAGTGATTTTTTTTAATTTAAACATTTTTTATTTGCTTTCATCTTTCTCACAACATCCTCATATTTTGACATACATTACATAGTCAATGTCTGCCCGCTGTCAAATAATTGCAGAGTTGTCGGCTATTCCAAACATAGTGCCATATAGTATACTCTGGACAGCCATTTACAGTTTCTCGTGGCATATCCACAATTACTGCATAATAATACTCATGCTGTTCATTCTACCCCAACAACATAGCTACTTCCCTTCCTCACCCCTATCCCACCCTCCAGTGTGCTCCGCTGCAGTGTACAATTCCCAATATAGTCTGATCTATAGGTATTATGTCTAGGATATGCTGCCTCTATGGGACGACCTCCATCCTATAGTGATAGTAATAATAATAACAATAAGTACAAATCATGAGAAGTACAGAATAAATAAATGGAAAACTACAAGTTACTCAAGTGCCTAGCCATGGTAGTCGCAGTGACGTACAGGTGGGCAAACAAGCACAGTTCACCTACGAGAGTTCAAAAGCAGATATAATACAATACAGGTGTGTCAAGCGGGTACATTTTCACATTTGTGGAGGCATGAAATATGATGCAGTGCAGGTGTATCCCTGTAAATGTGGCACACAATACTCATTACATTCTGGGGACTTAGGTCGACTTTCACAGGGATCATATGAGACATCACGGGATTTCCACAATTTCCTGTGTGATTTACGCCATGGACCGGTATGAAGTGCGACATTATCTGCTCCTCCAAGGGAAGATAGCCATTCCAAAAAACTTCTTTGGAGTTTTCCCACTTACACAGAATTACCTTACAGGCTAAAGTGAGCATGAGATCTAGCAAGTATCGGTCATTCCCATCTTCGATCTTAGGGTCCAGAGCACCTAGTATAGTGTAGGAAAATTTCTTTGGAGGGGCTATGTTAAAAGTATTGCTTATACATTCGTAAACCATATCCCAGTATGTTTGTACGGTAGGGCAATAGAAGCACATGTGGGTGAGGTTGCCGACATGAGATTTACAGTTCTAGCATGTCGGGTTGTCACTGAGATTAAGTTTAAAGATTCTCTTGGGTGTCCAGTATGTCCTGTTAGCATAAGTTTGGTTTGCGACAACATTGGAGAGATCTTATTCGAGAACGGGGTGATATGTATTTTTTCTCAGTCAAATGGGATATTGCTGGAGTTGGGTTTAGAATCCTATTTCACTTCACATTTCATGTGAGATTTGCGAGGCTTAGGGGGAAGAAGCTTCTAGATTTTACAGACGGTGTGTCCTGACTTTAGTAGATGTGACACCTTTGAGACTATCGACGGATCGGAGGGTTTAATGGAGCGCATCGAGAGGAGAGATTTTAGCTTTAGGAATTTATAAAAGTCCATCGGTTTTAGTCCGTGGCGAGCTTGGAGGACAGAGAAGGGTAATGGGAGGGTCCCTATAAAAAGGTTTTTGACTAGATTTATGCAGTTTTTAGACCAGTTTTCCCAATGAAGCGTCCCATCAGTCTTCAGGCTCGGGTTGCGCCTGAGAGGACAGATTGGACTTATTGGTTTTTAGTGTGGATAAGTGTTCTCTTAGTATTAAGCAAAATGTATTTAGAGTGGGGAAGATAGGATATATCCATGGTGAGGAGAGCAGGTAGAGGCATATTATTGATGATATACCTTTCTATATCCAGATTGGGGTGTAGTCCGTCTGAGTGATTATCCAGTTAGAACCTTGTTTGCAAAGATACGCTGTTTGATAGTTCCTGAAGTTCGGAAGGCCCAGACCACCTGTCTCTTTCGGTAATTGGAGTTTTTTCATTGATATCTTGGGTTTCTTGCCTTGCCAAAGGAACGTGTTGAAAAGCTTATAGATTCTGTTCAGGAAGTGAAAATGTTATTGGTAGCATGCTAGCTAGATAATTAGGAGGAGCAATCTTCATTTTTAAGTCTAAGCTGTTCCCCGCCAGGATACAAACTTAGGTGCCCAACCATCTAGCAATGAAAAGATTTTCGTGTGAAGGGCATTCTCATTAGTTTGGAGGGTGGTGATCAGATCTCCTTTTGAAGTCTAGGCCCAGGTATTTAAAGCACTTGGATTGCTACAGGAGACCCGAGTCACCAATAATCTTTCCCACCAAGGTTATTCAGGAGTTTTATCTCAGTCTTGTCTTTATTTAATTTATACCTGGATACTGCAGCAAAGTCTTCTATTGAGGACATGAGAGCAGGGATAGCAGCTTTCGCATTCTCAAAGACAACCAATGCGTCGTCGGCATAGGCAGTTATTTTGACTGTATAATTACAGAAGTGTATCCCTGAGGTCTTATTATTCCTAAGGTGATATAGGAAGGGTTCAATTGCAAGTAGAAATAGGGAGGGAGAAAGATGCATCCATGTCTTGTTCCTTGTTCTAATTTGAAGGAAGATGAGATGCAGCCTCCCGCCTTACTCTGGCCATGGGATTAAAATATAGTGCCATTACCATCCCTGAAAAATTCTCGCCTAGGTTAAATTTATCCAGCGTTGCTTTCAGCTAGGCCCAATCTACTTTGTCGAAAGCCTTTTCGGCATCCAAAGTAATAGCAACTGTTGGTGAGTCAGTTAGTTTGGCTTTCTGTAGGACATGAGCTAGGATACGGGTATTGTCACTAGATAGTCCTGTGTTTTTTTTGTTTGTTTTTTTTTAAACACTTGTGAGGGATCGATAAGTTTGGGTAAAACATTATGAAGGCGTTTAGTGAGGAACGTTGGATACATTTTGCAGTCTCAGTTAATTAGAGATACCAGTCTATAGTTTTTGGGGAGTGTTGGATCCTTCCCTTCTTTGGGGATTACTGCTATAATGGCTTCTGCTGATGTCCCATTAATCTGGCCAGAGTTGCTAAATTTGTGGAACAAGTTTAAGTTCGGGAGAGTTGGTGTCGGAGAAGCATTTCTAAAACTTGCCATTAAACCCATCAGGGCCTGGAGCTTTCCCAATTTTAAGGGACTTAATTGAGCTTTCGATTTCAGAGGCAGAGATTGGGCTATTGATATCGAGGTGTTTTTTTTTCTTTTTCTTCTCCCTTCTTGATCTGAGAGGGCAGGAAGTGTGCATTTGCTTAGATAATCTCGTGTGTTTTTTGCTGTCCAAATCCTGGTTCTTGCTATACAGAGTGCTATAAAAATCCTTAATTTCTGAAATTTTGTCAGGATCCGAGTGGGCTAAACCCTTTTGGTCTATTATGTTCTTAATCGTATTCTTCTGTAGTTTAAACTTTAGGTATGAAGCTAAGCTTTTCTGGCTTGTTGGACTCGCAAAGCTTGATGCATTTTTGTTTACTTATCCATATTCCTGCTCTGTCACAAAGTATTTTATTATACTCTTATTTCTTTTTCACTATTTCGTTCAGTACTGAGGTGTCTCGTGATATTACATGTTTTCCTTCTAACATGGCAATTTCTTTTTCTAGCTTCTCAAGTGTTATTGGAGTCCCTATTCATGACGGTTCTAATTTTAATGATCTCTCCTCTGATGGTACTCTTCAAAGCCTCCCATCGTGTGAGGTCCGATGTGTCAACCTTTTTGTTAACCATGAGGTAATTCTGTATCGCTCTCAATGGTTTGTCTGTGGGACTCTTTTTCTAAAACTTCATTGTTGAGCCTCCAGAGGTTGTTTTTTTTTTTTATAAAGGCTTCAGGTCAGATATAGATAAGCTGATGCACTCTTGGCTCAATCGATGTTTCTTCGATTCTGGCTATGGCATTGCCGTAAATAAGTAGGTAGTCAATGCATGAGTAGGAATTATGTGGGGACGAATTGAAGGTATATTCCCTTCCTGTGGCATTTTGTAATCTCCAAGTGTCCCATCAGATTGAAACGTGTGCAGAGATTAATAAGGGCTTTGTGAGAGTTGTTGGTGTGAAAAGGACAGCGTGAGTCCCCGTCTAAAGCCAGGTCCATGGGTACATTGAAATCGCCCGCTAGTATGTGCATTGCAGTATCTGGGATTGTCTATTTGTTTGCTTAAATCATCCCAGAATTCCAGCTCGTCCCTATAGGGGGCATAAATATTAGTAATGTAAAATTTCGTATTGTCTTTTGACAATTTTGTTGTAATCCACCTCCCTTTAGTATCGTATGTGCTTGCCACCAAATCGACGTTTGATTCCTTTGCTATTAGTCAGGACACCATTTTTCTTTCCTGTTGCGCCAGAGCCAGCAACGTCGCTGTAAGACCTAATTCTAAGTGAATTAAATTGTTTTGCGTCTATCTTAGTCTCCTGAAGTGACTTGCTTCGGTGGCCGTTATAAGATGTTGCTCTGAGAGGAAAGGGTTTTAAGAAGGTTTTTTTTAAACTTTATTTTTTCATTTTGGCTTGGCTTTCCTCTCAGCCGGTGTCACTCCGGCTACTCCTAGAGGCACTTGGCTTTGTCCCTCCCTCTCCCGCTGAAAGCCCTGTACTGCACAGTTCTCTCCATTCCGTGAGGTCTGCCTGTAGCCCTTCATCCTTACGTGTTAATTTCATGTTTCCTCGGCTAACTCCCGCTCCCTGGTATCTCTGAGCCACAATGCTTTTTCTGGGCTTCTCTGCCCCATCCATGTTATGGCCACCCTAAATCTGGCCACTATAAGCATCAACTGAAGTAGTTTATGGGCAGTTTCAGTTTTTTAGGTCTACATATGCGGGCCAACGGGCATTGCAGCAGTTCCTTCCTTAGCAGAAGACCTATGGGTATGTGCACCTTTTCAACCACCCGTGTTCGAAACTGCCACACCATAGGGCACTCCCACACCAGGTGGATAAAGTCTGCGTCCTCCGCAGCGCACCTTGGACTTTTACCATCCTTGTCGGCGATACCGCTCAACTTCACTGGTGTGAGGTAAGTGCGATGTAAGAAGTTATAGTGGATCAGTTTGAACCTAGCATTACTGGAGACTGTATGTTGGAGATCACTAATAGCCACCCAAGCCCTCTCGTCTAGTTGTGTATTAGGTCCCTCTCCCAAGCAGCCCATGATGGTGGTGGCGGGGCAGTAGAGTCCTGCTTCATGGCTTTGTGTAGGAGAGAGATCCTGCGACCGGATCCACATGTAAGCAGAATGCCTATGGTATGTGTAGGTTGGGGGATCTCCGGATATTGGGGCCAGGTGACCTTGACTACTCCCCGAATTCCCCTGTATTGCAGACAGTGACCCAGCCTAAGAGCGAAACTCTTGCTTTCCTGTTCATAGGTTATGAAGGTCTCATTCAGGAAAAGGTCTGCAAGGACCTCGCAAGCGCCGTCTCTCCGGGCCTGAAAAGATGTGTGTATTCCCATCTCTCTGATGGGGGGCCAGGATCCAAACCGGCAGGAATAGCGCCTGACGCAGCACCTTTTCCACAAACCGCTGCCAAATGCTTGCCGTTTCTTGCGTTGTATATGGGAGGTTCCTCTCTGCCCCCTTGACCTTCATCAGTGCTATTTGGAGAGCCACTGGGTCAGCCCTGCCAGCCAACTGTCATTTTTCCCCAGTTGTCCCCTTCTGCCATCCAACAAGCAGTAGGCTGCTGCTGAGCAGCATAATAGTATAGATTAAAGCGTGGGGCAGACCATGCAAGCAATCCGGGAGTGGTCTGAGAGGAACCAGGCCTGATGGGCCACCTCGATGGACAGATCAGGAACTGGGTTCGCTACTGGCACCCTGTCCAACCTGCTGTGGGTGTTGCTACTCCCCCCACATACAAGTGTATAACTTCTGGGTGGGGTGTCTCTGGCGCCAAATGTCCTGCACCCCTAAGTTCCCCATATCCTCTGAGTTTCTCCTTCATTTGTGGTTTTGACCCCCAGGAGGTGGGCACCTATCGAGCTCTGGTTCCATCACACAATTAAAATCGCCCACCCACATGAGAGGCACCTCCAATTCTGAAACTAAGACTTCCTGAAAGGAGTGGTAGAAGTCTTGGTCTTCTATATTTGGGGCATATATGTTTAGTAATGCTAATTCCCTACCATCTATTTTTGCTCTTAGGAGGATGTATCTTCAATTGATGTCCAGCTTTTGAGAAGTTTTAGTTGCAAATGGGCTTCTTGGCCACCTAAAAGACGTTCAAATTAAAGTGGAACAGTTTGTCAGTTTTAAAGTCGAGCCAAGATGTGTTTTTCAGGTGATCATTTTGGGATGAGGCACATGTCTTTGTTAGTTGAGCCCCATGGCAGGAAGTTTTTTCTAGAGGGAATTGCGTCTTGGGAGGGTTCAGCAATAGTTTTGTTTTCATTCAGTTCTGCATATCCTTAAAGGAGGAGATGCGTTTTGTGCACACTGGAGTTTTTCATTTCAATATTTAGACGAGAATCATCAGCTTGTTCAAAGGCAATGCCATGTGTTGCTAACACATTGCTTCCCCAAAGGTTGAAAAGTAGGTGATTGAGGGTGAACTTGCCCTCAGACTGTGAAATGATTAGAAAAAGATTTATCTCTAAGTTTATTTCTATTAGACCCTAAACCTTTTGAACACTTCACTTCTCATTTAGTTTTTTTAGGGTTTTGTGCAGTGTTTTATGATTAACGGTAGTGAATTCTGCTTATGATCGGGAAGATTTTCCTTTGTCATTGAGAAGCAGAGCATCCTCCACGAGTTGCAGGTTTCAGTGAGATTTGATGGCAGAATGGGACGTAGGAGACTAAGGTTACTTGATGGCTTCTCTAGCAGTCTGGCTACATGCCATTCTCAGAGCTTTAAAAATAACGAGTTATGTGCTAGGCGTGTAATTTTACATCATATTTGGGTTTGCTTTGCACTTTTTAAGAAGGGGAAAACATTTGCTATCGTGAGTGAATACGGGAGAGACCATGTTCAGGAAGGCGTTGATGATTTGTAGGCAGCGAAGGCAGAGGGTTCCAGGGAGCTTTTTTTTTCTTTCTTTCTTGGGGTGTAGGGTTGGAACTGAATTAAATGATAAACAGCCTGCTCGAAACACCTATAGGAATTTTCCTATGTGCCATTGGTTGTGCCCATAGATTTTTGTTCTTCTCCGTTTGGTAATCTCAACCCACAGCAGGTTCTTCTATGCTATATTTCTTTACTGGTCTGAAATGGTGTTGAAAACCATTTGACTACCAACATGCCACCTTTTCAATGATGTTCTGAAGCATTCCTATTGCTGCTTTCTCTGATGGCATATCTGCTCTGAAACAGTGCCTACCAAACCCTTTCTCATCAAAACCACAAAGCGACACTTAAAAGAAAAGTTTCTAAATTGGTAAATCATTAATGCAATTTCAACTGCATGAATGTGGAAGCAAAACAATCCTTGATTTGACTCTCAAACACTGCTTTATTGCCAAGCCTGTACAGACCATCCTGTCCTTGTAGGCACACAGTGTAGTCCATGCACCTCTACTGCTTTGACTGCATGGTAATGTTAAAACCTATCCGGTATTCTTCAGTCCGGCTGAACAATATGGCCTTGAATCTTAAGTAGACATCCACCAGACTCACTAGGGTTCTGACCAACACTCCTGTTTTCGATGCCCTCCTTTTTAGATCATTTCCATGGGCTTGTTGTTTGAAACAATCCCATAACCACATTAGAGCATGACAAAATCCGAGTTAGCTGTTACACTGCTAGAAAGCCAGAACAGTGTGGTACAAGAATACATACACCCTTGCTGGCCAATTACACACATCGTGACATTTTGGAGAGAACTACGGACAATACCTTTAGTGCAGTGACCCGCAGGCCTTAATGATCCAGCCACATCCCCCTTGTATGTTCATATGTATTGGGGCATCCACGTGCCTCATATACTGGTTTCTCTTGCGCTGCACCCCAATCCATTCCTTTCCTCCACTCTGGCACCTTAGCCACTTTCCATTTGCAGGCAAGATTCTTTTCACTACCTCTGTGGCCATTCCAATACAGTACGTTTCTCCTCTAGCATTACCAAGATAATTCAGGATCCCCCACAGAGCCTCCTTTAGTGACGGCGTGTGTATCCCAGGATAAGGAATGTGCTATTCGTGTCCAGTGTGCCCGGATTGGGAAACACAACCACTTCATATGGACACAGTCTGCATCTGGGGAAGGGCAGTCTTAAGCAAGTGTTCATGTGTGATTTCCTGGTCTGCCACAATTTTGAGGGTGTAATGTATGTGCAATGAAGGTAATTCATTTGAACAATGCCTATACATATATATTTTGCAGGGGCTGGCCGGGCCACCCGCCGATTAACATCTTACATGGAGCTTATTCAGGCCTGCTGCTTCTTCCTCAAAGGGGTAAATGCGTCGGGCAGTGTTTATCACGGTACAATAGATGCGTGACACACCTCCCATTGTCGTACAAAAGGGGTTGGTGATGGATGGAGCATCAGAACCAATCAAACACTCACACCCAGTCAACAGATCTGGGCCCGACCCATCACCGTTCTTTAGCCCACTCTGTCACCCCAGTTCAGACATGGCCATATGCAAATCAGTCTGACCCTGTGCCTCATGGGAACAGTCCAGCCTGAACTGCCAAGCCATTCCTTCCCTGGACCGGAAATAAGCTTTCTAGGACCGGTTTCTGGCATTTCAGCCGTCTTCAGCCAGGCTTGCTTGAATCCAGTGGCAAAGTGAGCAAGGGACTCTCGTCTGAGCATACCCTGCCAACTTATGGCGAACAAAGCGGTACGAAAGGGGGTGGTGATGGACGGAGGACGGAGCATCAGAACCAATCAAACACTCGCACCCAGTCAACATATCTGGGCCAGATCCATCACCGTTCTTTAGCCCACTCTGCCACTCCAGGACTGGACTGTTCCCATGAGGCACAGGGTCAGACTGATTTGCATATGGCCATGTCTGAACTGGGGTGGCAGAGTGGGCTAAAGAATGGTGATGGATCAAACCCAGATCTGTTGACTGGGTGTGAGTGTTTGATTGGTTCTGATGCTCCGTCCATCACCACCCCTTTTTGTACCACACCTCCCATTGTCAGCACATCCATCAGTAGGTGAGCTTCCATCGGACCATGGTTCGGGAGTGCTACAAGGCCATCCTTTTACCCAGTAAGCGACTGCCTGATCTTCAGTCACTTATGGAATTGGGTTTTAGAAAGGGCATATTGTCACTGATGGTGCTAAAAGGACCTAGGGCCTGATTCTAACTTTGGCTGTCCTATGGTGGGGGTGGCAATGCGCTGTGATGCAACTGCCTGCCTGGTTAGGAGTTGCATCCTGGTCTGGCAAGTGGTCCTGTGGCAGTCTGATGGTGGCTGCTGTTAAGCTTATAGAAGAGCCTAACATGCAGACTACTTCTTTCGGAGCGCCAACTGCACCTTCCTGCACGGGTTCCTCTCTGCCAACCTTTTCATGGCAGGCTTACAGTCATGAAATGGGTTGTGGACATGGAGTGGCATGCTTGCATATTGCTGCCCCTGTCAGCAATGCTGCACCGGATCCTTGATCCCGGTGGAACTGTTGGTCCGACCACCTCACTCAAAATACTTCAGGTGTAAACCTGCAGTGTGGCGATGGCTGGCTTGCCACCACGGGTACTGACGTACTCCTAATCAGGCCTTGAATGTGGTCTCCTTCCTTAATGTCACTTAGGGTTGTAATACCTATATAGTCCCATGTTTAAAATCCTCAGCGGCTGGAGACATGGTGGAGGCAACGGTCCTGCCACAGCAGGGTCTGTTGGATAAGTATGTTGTGCTATCCCATGGATTATATCGCCGCTCTCCAGGTATGGAAAACTACTTAAGTCACTTCAGGAAGATGTTTAGGGATGCAGTCTCTGTAAAGTAGTACCGTAACCGTATCCAGGTTTATTAAGACAAGTTTAGTTAGATATGAGGGATTATCCCACCCCCTTTCAGCCAGTCATTGATCACCAGAAGTTGAGTGGCTCTGTAGTATATCTGGAGGTCTGCCATATTTCACTTCCAGCCGGTACTTGGTCCAGGCAATGTGAGTCTGCCGACTAGCCCATAGGAAAGCATGGGCCACCGAGGTGAGGTTCCTTAACCATTGGTCAGCGATGGTCGAGGGGAAGGTTTGAAAAATTTACAGGCAGCATTGGAAAGCCATCTTAAAAAAGGCCATGTGACCCAAGAGGTTAAGTGGAAGTTGAGCCCAGCACTGCAGGTCTTGCCTTGCTCTGGTGAAGAGAGGTGGCATGTTGAGCTTCCAGGTCAATTCAGAGATAAGGGAGATATGAATCCCCACATATTTGAGGCTCGGTCTTTTCACAGGTATAGAGGATTGCCATGGTGTCGTTGCAGCATCGCTGTGGACTGGCACTAGCAGGTTTAGTCTGGCCCATTAGGCCTCTTCATGCAGCTCTAAGTTGCAAAGGCATCACTGACCTGTCTGACTGCGGTAAGCTGGGTACAGAAAAACGTCATCCGCATAAAGTGCAATTCTGCTGTCCGCTGAGCCCTCCCAGCTCGGCATCACCATGCACTAGGTGGGTGAGGGCAAATAAAAGGGGTGACATGGGGCATCCCTCTGCTTATAAGAAAGGAATCTGAGAGTACCCCATTATTCAGCATTTTGGCCTTGGCATATAGGAGGGCACTATAGCTACGTATTCAGGGACCAAAGCACATCCTGGCTAGTAGTCTTCATAACGTCCAAGTCCACAGAATTGAAGGCCTTCTCGAAATCAAGAAGCCGGAGAATGCAAGAGTCTGGTATCTTGTGGACTCGGTCCAGTGAGACCAGCAGTCATCGTGTACAGTGCAGGGTGCCTCGGTTGGGCATAAATCCACACCAGGTTGAAGGTAACCGGTCTGAGTCTAGTGGTAATGATATTTTTACAAGATCTTTGTTTCTGTGTTAATGAGGGAGATGCGGGGCGATAGAAGCTGCAGTGAGGTGAGGCGAGGCCAGGCCAGGCTTTTGGATCACCCGATGATGTTTGTGCATAACTCCGGTAGGACCCAGCCCCTCTGAGCCATGCCTCTATATAGGGTGAGAATGTGGTGCGAGACAACATCTCAGAACTTTCTATAGTACTCTAGCGGATAGCAGTCTGGCCCAGGACTTTTCCTGGAGGGCTGCTTAAATATAGCTTCTTGGATCCCCTCAATGGTAAGGGGCTTGTCAAGAGCCGTCTGTTCGCTGTGTGATAGCCGTGGAAATGTTATATCACTCGAGAGGTCAACTATGCTCAATGTGTGGGTTTAGACACTGCATGCAGCCCTCTAGTACTCTACTGATGTCACCGCTATTGCGATAGTTGACACGAAGGACCCCGGCAGAGTCCAAGAGACTTATGGTATTCTTCAGGCAGCTGGGACCTTGGCGGCTAACCAATAGAGGACTTTACCAGATGTGTCTCCAAACTTATACTCCTGCTGGGTAGAGGTCCTCCAGCACAGTCTGCTTCTTCAAGGGCTATCTGTTTATGGGTGGACCGGATCCACTCCAATTGACATTGCATGGTTTCAGTAGGAATGTTGACATACTGTCGTTCCAGTCCTGCCCTAGATCTCCAGGTTTGTCATTATCTGCTGGTTGGTTTTTTCCTCCATCACCACACTAACTCTTTGCAATGCCATGCATTGTGACTTTCCCGGTAGCCCAGAGGATGCCCCCTGATTGAACTGAGCCATTGTTGCCCTTCAAAGTACCCTTGCAATGTACTGGCAATGATGTCAGCACAGTCATTGTCCTGTAAGAACCACGTGTTCAGGCGTCGCATGGGGCATGCTGTGGACCACTGGCCACCAAAAGGGAGCTCCTTGGGGGGAGTGATCACAAATGCCTCTAGGGAGGATGTACCCCTGCGTCACATTGCGATTCGGTCACAGGGATCAGAAGGATTTCTATATGTAAAAGCGTCTTATGATATGCTGAGGTGGGTATAAACTCTCTTAAGGATTCCAAATTCTCCATAAGTCACATAGACCAAAATACTCCACATGCCCCCCCCCCCCCCCCCCCCCCCCCAATCCCTCCTTCAAGTTGTCGGGATCAAGATAAACAGTGAAACATGTAAGTTCTAGTGGAACAATATCAGGATTAGTGTTGGCAATCATAGGTTTGGGTGGGTGAGTGTTGTGAGATGTAAACACTGGGGAGACTGCAGGGGTGCCCATCAAGCAGTTCTTCCACTCCCATGCACCTGCCCAGCGAGTCAGCATTCGCATGGGTAACTGATACTCAACCCAAAGTGCCTCGGAAAGGAGCATTACGAGGCCAGTAGATGTTTCTTGGAGCAGCTGGACTGATGGGTGGTGGTACTTAGCACATCGTAGGACTGCTGTCCTTTTAATATGCTGTTGGCAGGGTGTTGCCATTCCAAGTGAGGACCACATACGCCTCCATGCATATGTTGTAACGGTCATGCTTTGTGTCCACCCTGAAAAGAGCGTCCAGTGAGCAGGGGAAGGGAATCAAGAGGTTCAGCTTTGAAGCTGGCAGTAGTTCTTGCAAGGGTTGGCTGTGCTGTGATCAGTAGGCAGGCTAAACAAACCAATAAAAACAAACCAATCAATCCCCTGTCGACCCAACTCCACCCCACTCCATACTTCCTCCCCTGGGCATTTGTCACCGAAAAACACCCAAACACAACATTCAACTCATGAAAGGAAGCTTTCCTTGGGGTTTTTTCTGTGGTGACTTCCCTGTGTCGGGTGGATATTCATACGCCTCACTGGTGCTGCTTATTGATATTGTCTGGATGATCATTTGGGATCGCCCTCTTCACCAGCTGTGGGGATGCCACCTTGCTCACACACCCCCTCTTCCCGGTGCATCCCCCACAGCGGCTGTGGGAAGATCAGCTGACTGCTCCCAGATCTCTGCGCTGCATTAGTCTGGAAAGTCTGCAGGTCATCCATGCATTAGATCTAGTATGCCGATTTTTGCCTCCCATTCCTGAGGGGGAAGCCCTGAGACTGCCCCCGTGTGGTGCAGAGGCACTTATTCGGCCACCCTCTCCCATATCTCCTTGGGAGGTCAAAGAAGTGAGAACAGCCCTCATGCAGGACTTTGAGTTTTGCCTGAAAGATACGCATATATTTGAGGTTGAGGGCATTCAGCTTTTGTTTTCGCCTCATAAAAGGATCTACGTTGCCTCTGTGTCTCGCAGGTGTAGTCAGGAATATCCTAATTTGTAGTTTAAAATGCCAGTGTCACTCCTCCAGCCAAGACTGTATTGCAGTTGGGCAGGAATGCCGCAGGGTCTGAGGATTCCCATCCCTCCGCAAAGCCCATGAATCCTAGATTGTTGTGCAGTGATCGGTTTGCAGTTTTCCCGGGTGGCAGTATGGGATAATCTCTTGGCCTCGAGTTTACGTTGTTTTCCACTATGGAGAGCCTTCCATCCACTGCATTTACTTTGTGGGCCATGTTCCGGAGGTCTTGTTGGATGAGCGAGATGTCTACTTTGATTTCTCCTTTTCAGCCATCTCCCAGGACGCCTGGATGTCTTTTAGTATGACGGTTAGGTTCATGGGCTCTGCCGTTTGCTGGTATGAAGAGGCTGCCCCCTGCCGCTCTCATCCGGAGCGGCAGTGAACTTTCTTTTGCCCTTTGTCCATTCCCATGGCTCAGAGGGATGGGTGCCCTTTATGGAAGCTGTAGGTTGGATTCCTGTCCAAATGGTCCCACTCAGCCCGCTTGCCCCTTGAGTTTGGTGGCAGAACGAGCGCCGAGGGTTCCCAATGAGGCTGTCGCATGGAAGTGGGGGTTGAGAAGCCCCAGGTCCATAGATGAAGTGGGGGTCAATGACCGGGGTCAGTGATTAGGTTCGTTGTCCCCAGCTGGCATTCATAGCAGGCAGAGTGGCCACCCTAAGGAAGGTGTGATGACTTTATCCTGCAGACGCATAGTCTGGGCCAGGGTACGGTAAAAGATGTAAAAGTGCTGCTGTAAGCCCAGTAAGCAAAGGTCGACCTCCACATGTCCACCCAGTCAAGCAGTTGCCGAGCTGCTCAGGGAAGACAGCCAGGTCTCTTCCCCTCCCCAGGGATACTGGAAGGCCCAGGCTCTAGCGCACCAGAGATCAGAGTGGGGCTGGCTGGTCCCATGGTGAGCAAGACTCGTGGCCCGCTGATCACCAATCTGCTGCCCTTGCCTTACTGCTGCTTTGGGTTTTACCAGGGCACTCTTAGGAGCACGAAACCACTGGCTATGACTTAACTCCAGTCGCAGCCAGCCCCTAGCCCCTTAACCAGACCCCAGCCTGACTAGAGGTTCTAGGCAGGGGGAGGGGAAATTAGTGGAGCAGCTCTCCAGCCAGCCCAGTGAAGCGGCTCACTCAGTCCTCCAAATGAGCAAGCTGCAAGTCCCAAGTCGGGGCACTGTTAGTTCAGCTTTGGCCGCAGGGCTGAGCGGAGAGGGAGCAATAGCCGGCCCTCTATGCTGGTAGGCCTAGGCAGGGATCCCCGGCGGTCCTGGTTATGGAGGGTAGTTGGGAAGGCCAGGAGTGCACCTAGAATGCGACAGCCATCTTGCTCAGCTAAGCCATACCCTTTATTTTTCCTGCCGACACACCCCCATGAAATAATCCATTCCTACACAATGGAGGAATATTGGAATATTTCCAATATTTCCAAAAAGTAGATTTTACACCCAATCGCATCCTCCTGAAATCCTGGCCAGTTGAAAGATCCCCATCTGCTGATAATGCTTCAATGCCCATCCCACTAGAATCATTCGTGTAGAGCTCTGGTGCAGCGTTCACTTTCTGTTCTCTCCAAATATGCATTACATTAAAAATCCCAACTAATTCATCATGGTCCCCCAAGGTAATCTTTAACAACTGTGAGCCTTCTAATGTTTCTGGCCAATACATTGAAAAACTGATGACTCTCTGTTCTCATCGAGATTGCAAATTTGAGTACCCTAAAAGTACTTTTTACTGCTTACGCTAACTTTCTTGCTCGCAAGGCAGTAACCAAGTTGCCTCGCTGAATGCCTCTACTTTTTTCCTGGGGAATCTTTACTTCTTTTAATGTATTGAAGTCAATCCATAGGAAGGGAGGCATGTAGCATTTGTCTCTCCTACCAGACCACGCATGTTTTCTAGTTGCGAAAGGCTTATTGTGGGCTGACCAAGAACTTAAAATGGGTTTACAGGCCCAGCTATTGCTTATGATTAGTTGGCTTTATTTTCCCTCTATTTTCTTGCTTCTTATGTGTTGTGTTGGCTTAGTTGTTTTTGTCCCTCCCCTTGAGCATGGCCTCTTTACTATTTCCCCATTTGTTTAAGCGCTCCCTAAGAGTGCATGTTTTCCAGATTTCTCCATCCTGTGCTTCTCCCCTGCCCTTAGTGTTGCTCTCTCTTGTGTGCTATACTTGTGTGCTCCTCCCTGCCAAAGTCTCCCACCTAGTGTGACATGCTGATCTTGCCCCCTCCTACCAGCTTGCTGGTATTTTCAGTGTATAAGCAGCCCGCACCCTACATCAATGCGGCCTTTTTTTTTTTACCAATACTGTTATTGGTAAATTAATAGGTCCCAAAGGTGAAACCTTTTGCTTGTGCCAATGCTTTTTTTTTTTTTTGAAGGGGGGGGCTTAACAATCCACCCATTTATTGAAAACTCCATCGAATTGCTGCACTAATCTGCAAACAAAAGTCCATAAAAGTATTAGTGGGCTCCTGCTGGTAAATCCCCTCTCTTGCATCGCCATGTCAGGAATGTTTGGAAATAAAGTATGCAAATTATATTACACACCAGGGAGGCAAACATTTGTCTGAAAAGAATACCGTGCTGCAAAACCCAATGGAAATGAGGAGCCAGATTTAATCTCTCCCTTGTCTCGTATAGCCCATATGCCTATCCTTCACAGTAGTTCCTCACCACCAACTAGGGATGCATGGGAAACAGAAAAACGTGTTCTTCTAAGTTACTAAGCCTTTTGAGGGAACGACAGATTTTGTTGCAGGGAATGTGTTCTTAGGCACTAAGACTAAATGGACTCCCTGCTGTTTCCCACTTCTGCCTGCCCTGGTGGGACTCCCAGGGTCCTTTGCTGGGGAGGCACCACTAACTCGCATAAAGCACATCCATGACCCTGCGGCACAAGAATCCCTGCTGTTTGCAGCCGCCGCTGCTGCCTGCCCTGGTGGGACTCCCAGTCTCCTTTACTGTAGAGGGGGGAGGCACCACCAACACTCATCAAGCGCTGCTGAGACCCCCCATGGCGCAAGA
This sequence comes from Triturus cristatus, assembly GCF_964204655.1. Classification (NCBI taxonomy): domain Eukaryota; kingdom Metazoa; phylum Chordata; class Amphibia; order Caudata; family Salamandridae; genus Triturus; species Triturus cristatus. The sequence goes on along the minus strand of NC_140594.1, from coordinate 848,331,641 downwards.
TGCGCGAGGGCCACGCCTGGGCAAAGCCCAGGACAAGGGTGCCTCATCCCCTTGCATGGAAGAGGCCTGGTGCCCCCCCCCCCCCCCTAACATTTGGCGGAACCTGGAAGCCAAAGGTACTGTCCTTTTATTAATTGTGCCCCAAGGAGACTGTTTCTTCTTCACGCGTTTTTGCTCCTTTGGGCCAGCACTGAAGACTGTTTTGAAGTCTTTTACGTGACCGATTTTCTAGTTATTGCTATTGGTAGCGAAGCCTTTAGAGAGACATAAAACCCTCCATAGCGGTGCTTGTTTTATGGACTAATGGTTTTTAATTTGTTCTCAGATTTGATTACTCATATTTGAGGACAATTTGTATTTCTCACCTCAACATTTTATTGAAGTTAGTATGGGTAAGTGTAAGGCTACCAATGCCCCCTCTCTAGCCCTAGACACCATCCGCACAACAATAGACTTTTTTAGTGCGAGCGGTGAATGTTATTTCTAAAGGAATAGACCTTGCGGGACAACGCTGACCTTTAGGAGCAGGGGAAGGTGGGGTTCTATGGGTCTTCGATCACCAATGACACTGTGATAACGTCTGAGCTGCAGTCAGGAGAACCCCCTACCTCTAGTGTTGTGGAAGGCTTGATAATTCCACATAATCGAGATCTGGCACAAGTACACCCTGCTGAGAATGGTTTCATCTGCATGCCCCCCTTCACCTAACGGGGGGAAAGGATGTGCAAGACGGCACCTATGCTGATTGGTGGGGGAGGCAGCGACCCAGCTGAGCCCCCTCCAGATTCCCTTTGAGCACTAATAGCTGGAATAACAACTAAAATAGAGGATTTGCTAATGCCAATTAGAGAAAAGCTAGAGATCCCGATTACAGAAGTATAATAACGTACCCAAGAGCAGTTGAGGGGGAACGCACCTGACACAATTTCACATGTAATCTCAACATCGAGGGTGCCGGGGCTGAAGATAGTGGTAACTAGATCATTACTAGAGGGAACACAGGAGATCGGTACGGGGCCCGAGCTACACACATGGGGTGGTGGATGCTTATCTACCTCAATAGCCTAGATAAGACTTAAGTCATTGGAATCTTTTGCCTGAATGTTGCCTGTATGTGGCAGCTTTAACTATCGTCCCACCTCTGCAGGCAGACCAGATGGAAACCCACGAGTCGCTAAAAAATAGAGCAGTACACTGGCTCCACTGAATTTGTCAATTCCCAATAAGTGATGGCCAACACATTTTTTTTAACTAGAAGAGTGAGTTGGGTTGGCCCTACGAGTAAAGAATCCAAAGGGGACTGTTCAAATCAATTTTAGGACCCCATGCTGGGCATGAGAGGTTACAATGAAGGCAAGATCCCCTTACAAAGGGAATCAGATATATCATTGCAACCCCTGGCTTTTTTTTTTTTAATAGGCATTTACGGAAACCCCATTTTCAAACGAGAGGAGCAGGAAACACTTTTACTAACCATGATCCAGAACAGTTAATCAGCATTTGGTGGTCTCCCAACAGGTTTCAAGTACTGAGTGACCTGCAGGATATCGATTGACAAAACTCAGGCAGATTAAATTCTCAAATCTGAGGGATAGGCTAGCAGATGATGTCCTGTCTACCAATGATGATAATAGATTTAAGGCTTGACACCCATCGCATAATATGAAAGCAGTCCAATTATGCCAGAGAGCCGTCCTTCAAGATTTACCACCCCCTAGTGTCCTTTGCCCAGGTCTGGTCGGAGGGCACAAAATTGCTTCGTGGAATGCAGGTGGGCTAGCGAATAAACACGGTCTACCTGGTCGGTCCGATTTCATTAGTAGTTTTGATATTCTGTGCATCCAGTAAACCTGGTGTACAGCTCCTATTTATTTCAAGGGCATTTCATCATTCTGGCTCGCGGCTAATCCTTCGCCATCTGGTCGGGCTCATGGCGGGCTTTTGGTTTTTATACCAAATAAAATCCCAATAAATATTAATCGTAGGTCTTCATTCCCTAATACTATGGATACTAAAGGAGGTCGGGATGTGATATTAGTAAACTTTTATAATAGCATTTTTGACTCTACCCGCGGTAAGGCGATTGCTTCTCCTGATGGTGGTTCAGATAAATTACTTCCCTCTATCCCCAATAGTTTTCTATTTATTTGGGCAGGTGACTTCAACATCCAACCCTGCCCATTGTCTGCTACACAAGTCTGTGGGGTCACTGATCAGGCTGGGGCCGGTTATTCAATTTTCCCCATAATGAGAACGGGGGTTTATCGAACACCATGATAACCAAGCTAGACCTGCACCTTTTAGAATGAGACTGTGATAATAATAGTAAACAGATACCAACCTTTTTAGGAAGGAATGCCTCGACTATTAATGACCACATGCTAATTTCAACTAGTGTGAGTAAATGGTGCTCTACCCCCAGGGTCGTCATGCTGGATCTAAGTGACCATAATTGTATTTATGATCTTCGTTTGAGAGAAACAGCAATATTGGGCCAAATCCTATTACTAACATCCTAAAGACCTAAATGGCGTCCGTATTAAGTGGGCGAGAGTTGACCCAACCAAAATTGTACATGATATTTTTTCTTTCCTAAGGGCCTTACAAATATCCTTTACTGCCTAGAGGATGACGTGGCACCTGACCAGTTACTAACTAGTCTCTTTAGTGTAACTAATGACCTCCTGACTTTTCCGAATAACTCAGGCCATGGCCAACCTCGTGGCTGGTTTAATCATACTTGTACCATAGCCTCCCTTTAACTCTTCATCGTCAATCAAGAGACTCTAAGTTGATTAAATCCCTTAGATTTAATTTTTTTTATAAGCCCTCTTTGTTAGAAAAAAAAGCTACAAGAGGAGGCCTGGTATAATTTAACTCAGGTTGCTGATACAGGTAATAATAAACTGTCAATTCTCCTTTTTTAAAGAGCGACTCTTATCCTGAGCTGCTATCACGTTGCATATGATACCTGGGTTTCCCACTTCACCGAAATTGTTAGGTTACACACCACAGGGGGGGTGTGCCTGTTGATATTTATAAAACCATAGTCGACCTGTGGGGCCCAATTTTTTTTAACAACTTTAACTAGGGTCTTCAACATGGCTGCCATTACAGAGATCCCACCGTCATGGGGAAGATCTATTATAATGCCAATCTATAAGAAGGGCAACTAATCTGAAGCAAAGAATTACCGTCCAATATCGCTTTAAGATTCCTCTGTAAAAGTGATGAGTAAAGTGTTACTCATGGAACATTGGGCAAATGAATACTCAATACTCTTCCCGGCACAGTTTGGGTTTAGAAAAGGAATGGGAACCCTAGAGCAGTGCGTGAACTTAGACTTACTAATAGGCAAATATACTCCGGCCAAAGGTGGCAGATTGTATCTCTGTTTTGCAAATGTGAGTAGTGCTTTTGACTTGGTTTACCATGCCTTTCTATGGTCAACTCTGCTCTCCACTGGTGCCCATAGGCCGATTATTAATTTCTGTTCTGTAATGTGTTCTATGAGAAATTTCGAGTACTGTTTCCTTTGGGCCACAGGACGAATGTACTGATAATTTCAAGGTCGAGAGAGTTATACGACAGGGCTTTGTCCTTGACCCCTTACTGTTTTCCTTGTTTATCAATGGGGTGGACAATGCCTTAAAAGCTATAAATGCAGATGCCCCCGAAGCTGCTGGGAGTCCAGTAAGTATCAATCTTTTTTATGGATAATACACCTGTAGCTACAATCAAGACCTTTTGCTATCTGGGTATCACCTTTTCAGGAAATGGCTCATGGTCACACAAAATCGACTAGGTTAGGAGTAAGCGGAGTAGGAGTGCTCATGGAATATTAAGGTTTTCAGAAAAATTAGGCACTTGACCCATGGAAGATATACTTGCTATCTATAAGGCTAAGGTATTAGCTATTGGGTATGGGGCCACAATAAGAGCAAGGCCATCCAGACTGAGGAAAATAGTTTCCTCAAATGGCAGTTGTGCCTCCCTACGTCCTCTTCTACAGAGATGGTACATAGCAAGGTTTGGCTGCAGTACCTAGCTGATATTACCGCACTCCGCCCCTTGTTGATCTGGCATGCTATTTGGACCACTGAAGAAACCTGTATTACTAAATCAATTATAGAAGATGGTTTGTCTCTGGAGAAAGCATTGTGCATCCCCTGGCTAAGTTACATTAATTCCATCCATATTAACCAAACGTGTATTTGTAAAGCACATATTCACCCCTAATGGGGTATCTTGACGCTGAATAACAGATGTTTGTTACCCAACGGTACTCACTTTATCGATCTCAGCTGAATGAAAGTCTGAGTGGACCCGCCGGGATTTGAACCTGTGACCTTGAGGTTGAACACAGGCCCTTGCAGTTGATGCATTAGTCCACTGAGCCACCAGACCCGGCTTAAATGTTGAGCTGTTCAAGCTGTCAATCCTGCCTTACTCTTGATCAATATTAACGCTTTCCAAACAGTCTATTAAAGATAATTTTATGTTTTATAAAAGGGAAGCCAGGATGAGAAGCGAGGGAGGGAAACCAACTGTTGTACTCTATTTCTCACTTGCATTGAATGAGAGCTATCGAGGTTATTTAACCTATGTTTCAAATTTATCACACTGTTTATTATTAACGAGATTTAGACTAGGGATTGCCCACCATCTATTAACTTTTCCCGATATGAAAACATGCCCATGTCCTTGTGATGGCCAGAGCAAACAAAGCATCATTCACTTTGTTGTTCTGTGTTTTTTATTCCAATGTTAGGTGTTAAATATTTAAAACCACTGTTGCTTACCCAAGATATTAGATTGCATAACATTGCCTTGAAATATTTGCTTGAACTGAATGACCCCAGGGTATGTATGCCTTAGTGTCGCACTTTTTATCTCAAAAGCAATTAATATACGCTAAAGTATAATTTCTTGATTCTGTAACGATCCCTACAGAGACCAGTTGGCAGCCTTTTAGTAATTTTAAATGTGTGTCTCTGGTAGTGACCTCTTTGATCATAATGAGTTGTAATGAAATATTTCCTAGTAAGCTTGACGGAAAGTTTCAATTCTATTAAGGACACGGAGGCGAGGATTATGCTCATACATCCTGTATTCCTCCTTCCAGCAGTCTTCAACTTTAACTTTATAACAAAAAACTAGCACTCCCATAGTGCCTTAACAAGGTCATATACAGTCGACCAATAGACAGCCTCCCTCATCCCTGAGGGCGTGTGCTTCCTGTGTTAACTCCTCTTTCTTAACTGCGAACAGTGAATCCTCGCATCTTGTCAGTCATTTTTGGAACCGTCAGAACCTGGAAAAGGTCAAACGACAAACCCATGACTCCGATCTCAAAACACAACCAATAACCATTGTTAACATATTCTTTAAACATGTTGCAAGAACATTTACATTTGAACAATAACAGAGTCTGCCTTCCTTAGCATTCCTAACTGAATCCGAGATTACATTAGAAACAACGTAAAGCATATACTTATACTGTATGGCAGGCTTCTACCCTGACTGGTGCCCTCCTTGGACAATGACTGGCAGGAAAACGTAACTTCCGGAGCCCTGGCGGGGAATAATCCTCGCCTCCATGACCTTAATAGAATTCAAACTTTCCGTCATGCTTACTAGGAAATTTTTCATTCTATGTCAGGTCTGGAGGCGAGGATTATGCTCATTCAAAGCTAATCCACCACCAGCGAGGCCATGTCAACGACTGGTTTAAAGTAGAATCTCTTAAACATGGAGTCCGATGACCAGTCTGTGGCGTTCAAAATATCTTCTAACCTGTCCCCCCAGGGGAAAAGCTTTTGAAGCCGTGGCACCTCTCAACGCATGGGCACCAAACTGCGAGACATCTATGCCCGCTTCCTGCATTACCCATCGGACCCAACTGGCTACAGTTGGTGGCGTAACAGCTTTTGAAGGGCTTCCTTAAGGAAATCAACAATTGCCGCAACCCAGGTGGGCAAGTTTCCTCCGTCATATTCTCATACTCCTTGAGACATTGGACCACACACAACTTAGGCGAAGTATCAAAAGCTGGAAAAGATACAGAACTGGAGTCTGACTTAGTTCTGCGGACAATGTGGAACGTAACACCCTGTGGAGTAAAAACTCTTCCTGAAATGTCCAGTGCTCTAATGTCTGATACTCTCCGGCAGGAAATCAAGCACCAGAGCATTGCCAGCTTAGCTGAGAGCTCCTTACGGGACAAATACTTATTGGGTTGCCAAGATTGGAACAGACGCAATACTTTGTTGACTTCCCAAAGTGACAAATATCTAGGCTCGGGGGGGGGGGGGGGGGGGGGTCGGTCGGAATACCCTCATCAACTTAGACCATCGGATGTTCTCTGACTGGCTTATCCTGGACCGGCACATGGCCTGCCGAAATCGCTGATCTGTAGGAGTTAATGCCAGTCCGTGGGACGCTAGTGGCGCTAAGAAGTTTATAATGGTTACCACTTCGCACCCCATGGGATCCTGATCGCTCCAAACACACAAAGTGACCCATCTGGACCAAGCTGATCTATACTGCTTATTTGTGCTGTCCGCCCACGCTGCTCCCAGTAGCTCTTGAGCCTCACTCAAAATGCAAGGGACTCTCCAGCGATGCCTGAAATCCGCCAGGCCACTAATGGCATTTTCCCTTGTTGGACCAGAGGATGGGGATCCCTCGGAAGGAGAGGATCGCGGGGTAGAAGGATTGGAAAATCCCAGGAAAGTTCCAGAAGAACCGGAAACTGCACTTGAAACCTCCAATATGGTGTGATCAACACCACCTTTGCTTGTTGCCTGCGGATATGTGTCGTGAGTCTCATTAACATCGCAAACGGAGGAAAGGCATATCCCGCCTGCTTGGACTAGTTCTGGAGCAACGTGTCCGTCGCGGTTGCCAGCTGAAAAATCTCAGGAGCTGATGGTCTAACCGGGACATAAAGAGATCTATTGAAAATGGACCCCATTTGCTGTGCAGCCTCTGAAAGATGTGGGGGTGCAATTGCCACAAGCTCATGTCCAACCAACTCCTGGAGGACCCAGGTAGATATTCCGCCTTCACCGGGATGTTGGAGAGGCAAAAGGTCCTTGGCCAGATCTGCTAGCGCTTTGGACCCCGAGGTGGTTGATGTAACAGACAGCCGAGCCATTGTCCATTTTCAAGAGTACACTGCAGGTCACTTTGTCCTTCATCCTGCACTGGATCGCGAAGGAGCCTGCTATCTATTCTAGGCAGTTTATGTGGAGCGGACTTTCTTCTGCAGACCACTTTCCTCCTGTAAAGAAAGTCCCCCGCAACGGGCTCCCCAGCCGGACTTGCTGGCGTCCGATTCCATCACCAAGTCTGGATCGCAGCCAAAGGTGGCCCTGCTGTTCCAGGCCTCCATATGATCTAGCCACCACCTCATGTCCATGCGTACCCCTTCTTGATAAGGGAACCTGATCTGAGTACTGCAGGCCTTTGCGGAGATAGAGGCCTTCAAGCGTTGTAATGCCCTGTAATGGAGCGGTCCAGGGAAGATCGCTTGGATCGAAGTGGCGAGGAGACTCCCCAACCGAGCTATCTGTCTCAGTGAAGTGGAGGAACGTGCTAACATTCTCCTGAGCTCCCTGTGAATCTTGGCTATCTTCTTCGCTGGAAGACTCAGAGTGCGGGACACTGAATCTATGGTGAACCCTAAGAAGGTCACCTGTCTGGAGGGGGTCAGAAGAGACTTTTTGGCATTTATCACAAACTCCAGACTCTGGAGAAGATCCACTGTCTCCTGCAAACGGTACTATAGTCACAACGGGCATTGGTCCAAGAGCAGGGTATCGTCCAAATAGATAAAGAGGCGCGAGCCCCGGCCATTAGTTCTTCCACTACCGGTTTGAGGACCTACGTGAAGCGCCATTGAGAGGCCGAAGGGAAGAGCTGCGAACTCGTAAACTTGTCCCCATTGAAACTGTAGGAAGCGCCTGTGTGGAGGGAAGATGGGAACCGCTAAGTATGCGTCCTTTAAGTCTAGACGGACCATCCAATCGTTGGGTTGTAGGAGGCCCCGCAAAAGATGGATACCCTCCATTTTAAAGTGGCGGTAGACCAGCCACTGGTTGAACTCTTTTTGATTTATTACCGGACGTTGGCCTCTGTCGGTCTTGTCGACGAGAAATATGTTGCTGAGAAAACCTCTGGGTTTGCAAACGGGATGGTACGATCGCTCCTTTCCGCAGCAGGTCTGCCACCTCCTTGTCTATCAGCGAGGCCTGGTCCTGCGCAAAACCGAGCCGGGTTGACTGGATGGGTGTGCCGTAAAATTCTATCTGGAAACATTTGATGGTTTGGAGCACCCAAGCATCTGAGGTAATGGACCTCCAGTTGTGCTCGAAAACCGCCAACCTGCCACCCACCTTAAGATGGTAAAAAGGTGTAAGGCTCACCTGAATTGACCATGGGTTGGCCTATGACTGCTGCTCTGCCTCCGGCCTCTTTGGGACTGGAAAAACTCTTGTTTGTCTGAGTCTGTGGCTCTTTTGCCAGCCCTTGGAGGGCCTTGGGTGTAAAAGCGGCCAGTCGAGCGCCCTCTGCCACGACAAAAACTCTAGGGTGGAACACCTTTTTTAATCGATGACTGTGCCTTCTCTAAGGACGTGAAGGTAGAGACAAACTTCATCAATTCTTTGATGAATGGGTCTCCAAAGAGACCGCCCTGATCTACTGTGCCTGCCTCCGAAGAGACCAAATCCCCAAGCTTGATCTCAACCTTTAGTAGAAAGGAACAATGACTCTCTGTAGAGAGGGTGCAGTTGGCATTCCCCAAGAAAACTATTGCACGCTGTGCCCAATTGGAAGTTCTCTCTGGAGAAAGAGGGGTGCCTACCAGGTTGGCCTCCTGCCAATCCCAATATTTTTGTGATGAGGCCTGTTATGTTTAGGAGCTTTCCAGAATCTATCTATTCCCTTTTTCGGATCTCTTACATACTTTTGCAAGAAGGTGGCCATCTTTGGGTCTACCTCTGGCGTGGTTGCCCCCTTACCTGGAAGGGCAGGGCGAGGGCACTTTGCTCTGAAGCAAGCCTGTACCTCCTTTTCCAGAGGTTTACGCAGCCTTCTTGCAACAAATGTCGAGGCCTTTGGAGAGGGTGTCCACTCCGAGGACCTTGGATGTATTAAGTCCTCTGGTACCAACATATCAGAGGGTTCTTCCGCCTCTTTGGTGGACACTATGGGGCGCCAGGGTCTAGAGGGGCCTGCCTCATCTGCCAAATCTCTTAGAGATTCTCCCTCATCATCCTGCCTTAACTCTGGGCTCTCTGGGACGTCTGGGGTGATATCCAACCCTCGTACCTCCGGATGTGCCAAGAAGGCTCTCTTCAATCGTTTAAATGCACGCACATCCATGCTAGGGGTGATTTTGTGCTTTGTGGCGTGCTGCGGGCGATCTGCCTGGCAAGCATATGCTATCTGCATTATGTGGTGCTCAAATGGTCCCATAGCCTCTGCTTGGTGGATGGACGAATCCACTGCATCACAAAAGTCGTCATCGAGGGTAGACTCTAGAGATGGTTAAAAAAAAAATATATATATATATATATATATGTATAAATAGGCTAACCCATCTTCTTAAACGCTCTGGGGCAGATTTACAAGCCCCATGTGCCACTTTTGTGTAACTTTTAACCTGGGAAAAGTGACGCATGGGGCTTGTAAATCTGCCCCTCTGTGCGTTAGGAGGTAGACCTATTGAATATATGGCCAGAATTTTTGTGTGATGAAATCACTAGGATTGTGCTTGCAAGCAGCTAGCCGGAATTATCCGGAAGGGGAGCGACTCACCCTTATCTATTGCAGGTGTCTAGGAAGTCTGGGCCTGCCCCCACACAGCCCCTCAGCACCTGAAGTGCCTACGAGCGCCTCACGGCATGGATACAGACCCGCTTGATGCGGGTGTCAGGCTGTTAGGATTTTGTTTTTAAATACAGACCCACACGCAGGCTGGCGTCAGGTCTTTCAGACTCTTCAGGCTCCAAGTGCGTTGTGAAAAACTGCGGGCTCGCAGCTCAACTCGTTGATTCCCACCGTCTAGAGCGGTCTGGATCAGCGAGCCGAGAGATGCGCCCTCCGGCAGTCCCAACGTGTACTGCACCGTGGCCTGGTGTGAGAGGAGGGGCCGCGAGCGGAGCTTACGACGGTGCTCCCGCGCCCCACTAAACAGTAGTAAAAAACGGAAATGTTACTGCGGCTAACTTTAGGGGAAAAAGTGCCTCGCATAAAGCGCAGCATGTTAAAGAACACTTGACCAAACAAAATAATCACCCCTCTTATGCTTGCAGCGCGATAAAACAATTATCGTATGGAAACTCTCTAGCGCTGCGCTGACCGAGCGTGCGCCACACATTTTACATAAAACAGCGTAAATATATATAACATTTCCGACAACCCTGACGAGCAAGAGGGAAAAACGACTTAACTGCTTGCAGCAGGAAAGAAAGCGGAGTTAACACAGGAAGCACACGCCCTTGGGTATGATGGCGGCTGTCTGTTGATGGACTGTATATCACCTTGTTAAGGCACTATGGGAGTGCTAGTTTTTTGTTATAAAGTTGAAGACTGCTGGAAGCAGGAACAAAGAAAGTATGAGCATATAATCCTCACCTTCGGTCCTGACATAGACTTGCTGCTATTTTTTATCTTAATTGTTTACTCTTAGTTATGTGTGATCGTTTTATTTTGATTGCTTTTATGGTTGTTCTTTTTAACATACCGAATAAAGTCTTTTCGATTCGAAGACTAAATGGGAGACCTCAAGCCTGAACTGGAGGCAACTTAAATTCTTCTCTTTTCTCACTTTCCACCAGCTCAGCTGTGACTACCTGCTTGCTCCTATCACTTCCCCATGTGCCCAATCTCCTACTGTCACTTCCTTTTGTTCTTACTGTGCCAGTGCTGGGACTTATTCTGTTTTAATTTCCTATCTGTCTCTGCTCTCCTTTTCCGTCCTTTCCCACCAGTCTTTTCTTCACACTTGTCACCATAGCCACTCGGCCTTCCAATCCTTCTACTCGTAATATAAAGTATGTGCCCGGTGCAATTTTACTTTCTGCTTTATTTTAGCACAGCCCTACAGAGCTGCTGCCATCTTCCACTCAAATAATACCCACTACAGACTTCACCTTAACTTCCATAATTGCCCCATCAATATACAACCATGATTTTACAACTGCAAACAAATTTACACTCTCATACCTATAATCCTCCCAAATGACTACTCTTGACAGCACCAAACGTTTATCCCGCTAGCAAGCTTATATAGAACGTCTCCCTCTGTAGTCTATACACTCACTTATTTCGGGACCAAATGGCTACACCCATAAGCTATGGTGCTCTGCCTTTGTTGAACTCTGCTAATGAGTCCCCCCTAGGTCCTTAGCCAGCCTATGTAATACTCTGCTGATATGGGTATATAGGGTAATATTGGGTTTATGCTGGGTAGTGCAAGGTGAATTTAACCATAGAGATAGATGACACATTGGGCTCTCTTCTTGCTGCCATTGGAAGACCTTTTAAAACTGTATGGACATCAATGGTGATATGTAATGATATTGCAACGCCCTGCAAAAGGAAGGGGTTACTGGGCCCGTGTTGTTGCCATCTCCCGTGGCTTGTTCTCTAAGTGAGGAAAGAAGGAGCATGGATAAGGAGATGGAATGCTTTATGCTCGATCCTGACAACTTCCCTCAAATGAAGCTTTCTAACCACAGAACAAAACACTACCAGTAGAGCAGATGCAGTTGAAGGATTCCCTCATCCAGAACTGCTATGTTCATTGACAGTTATGGTCCTCTGTGCCACAGTGGACCCCTTCAAGATTTACTTGTCCACCACTATCCTCAGGGAGTGTAGTCAGGTTAAAGGTTTGTTTGCTGAAGCACATGGCTGTAGTCGCTTTAGAGTTTAGTACCAGTTTTGTTCTCTAATTGAAAGGTTGGAAATCTAAAACCCACTGTGTTAGTCTCACGTTTTCCTTCTAAAGTTTATTACCTCCCCCCTCACCCCCACCAAAATATCAGTGATGAAGATCAGAAATCTGCACTGCAGGTGCTTCCCACGGACTGTTTTGGCCCTTCAAAAATATACTTACATAGAAAGATTAAATAAGTGATGGAAACCCGTTGCTAATCATATTTGGGTCAATTTAGGGATGAAAACCTCTTTCATTTTTCTTCAAGCTCGGCTTTTTCTTGGAGTTACTGCCAGTACTGATTAAAATGTTAACACAAAAAAGCTGTCTTGTTATCCTCCACCAGTATAGAAGCAAAAATTAAACCCCAGTGCAACTTTCTTATGGCCAGCGTAGCAGTAAAGATATGTTTTCCTCTGGCTCTGTGTGTCATAGCAAATTCTTTATGTGCTATTGATTGCTTGATTGAAACTTTCATTCTGTTTGGCTCTGGGTGGTAACGAGTGCTTAAGTGGAGGTTCATCTCATTTCCCAAAGGCTGACCAGCATACTTCTTATTTACTGTTTACAGTTTATTTGTTTCAGCTGACAGCTTGACAATATTTTAAAATGTATAATATAAGAAAAACTCAATAAAAACGTGAGCACAGTAATCTATCAATAAATGCATTGAAAAAAATAAAATTCAAGTACAGTAAAATGCAAAAAAATATTTTCATCTAAGGCATACAATGTAATTTTCATTGAAGGCGTACATCCTAAGAAAGAGAGCATGTTTAAATTCTTCAGATTCAGTAAAGTGTGAGTGTAGTAGAAAAGGTACACATTACCATCAGAGGCAACATCGTGAATAAGAGAAGAACATATGTATCACTTTCCATTAAAAAAATATAAGAACATTTGGGAATTATCTTCATTTCAGATGTAAACAGTTTGCCAACCCCTCTAGGGAGTAAAAGTGCAGTGCATAAAAGTAGTGCAACTAGTGCATAAAATAAGTGTGCTCCATAATGGAAAACAGCCAGGTTCATAGAGCCTACCTACTTAAACATAATCCTAGAGTCGAGGGCAACTCTCAGGCAGGGCCACGTAACTCATTAATATCTACAGAGTTGACCACATTCATATAATCTGGTTTAATACATAGTGCCATTGCTGGTTTAATACATCTGACCCCATTGTAATAAAGAAGGGGGACAAAACACCTTTGTCGGGCGGCAAATTTTTTTTTGAAAAACAACAAAATGGGTTAGATTGTCCAGACCACCAACGCTGCAATCTGATCTGCCATCAAATATACGTATAATTAAATCCTGTCAAATTATTTACTGAGCTTCTTTCACTTCCTCTTGAAGTATGGCTTCCAGACACAAGTCTCAAAGGCTCTGGCTTAGTCCACAACCACCAGAATATACTGGCCAAGGACAGTCTGAAGTTTTAACTTGAAAGTGCACAGTTTATTCGAAGGGAAGCTAAGTGACGTTTAGACTTCTCTTTCAGAGTTTGTAGTCCATTTGAGTTCCCAAGTAATTGGTTTTTGGGTTCAAATCGCAACTGAGGTAGAGAGATTGTTCATTTAACGCCTTTTATAAACTTCCTAGATATAGGTAGCCTTTCTATGCAATTGAGTGGAGTCGCTCTTCTAGGCCGGAGTCCCTGACCTCCGAGCCATGTTCTTAGTTGGAGCACAAGCATGTTAGGTGAGGGCACTCTCTGTGGAGCTGCAGTGAGTATTGCCCAGAGTAGTAGCTTGATGAGCTTGGCTTCATGTAACCCTAGTACACCACTCTTAAATCTAGGGAAGTACGAGCAGATAGTTCACAGGGACATTATGGGCCCAGCAAATGTATCAACCTTGGAGGCCATCCTCTTCCCTTGTACCGGAGCTACACATCATCTATAAACACACAACCAAGCCTTATATTGACTGCTTTTAAAAAAAAAAAAAGACATTTATTTACTTGGTCAGTCTAACCCAGGGGTACTCACAAACTTTCTCTTGGGGGCCTAATTTACAGTGTGGTTTGTGGCTGAGGGCCGCACCTTGGGGGCGGGGTCATTGGGGGAGGGGGCGGGGCTAGAGCAGCAAAAAAAAAACTGACCATGAGGTGGAACACGGGTCCCTGCAGCGGACGCCTTCGTCCATTGAGCCACCGGACCCGGCATACACATATCTTGCTCTCCCTCTCTCTGTCTCTCTCCGTCTCCCTCCCTCTCTCTTTGTCTCCCTCCCTCTCTCTCTGTCTCCCTCCCTCTCTCTCTGTCTCCCTCCCTCCCTCTCTCCCTCTCCTTCCTCTCTCCCTCTCCCTTCCTCCTCCGTCTCCCTCCCTCCTCCGTCTCCCTCCCTCCTCCGTCTCCCTCCCTCCTCCGTCTCCCTCCCTCTCGCCTTCGATCTGTCTCTCTCCCTCTCCCTCCCTCTCTGTCTCCCTCTCTCTGTCTCTCTCCCTCTCCTTCCCTCTCCGTCTCCCTCCGTCCTCTGTCTCCCTCCGTCCTCTGTCTCCCTCCGTCTCCCTCCCTCCTCCGTCTCCCTCCCTCCACCGTCTCCCTCCCTCCACCGTCTCCCTCCCTCCTCCGTCTCCCTCCCTCCCCGTGTCCCCCCTCTCTCTCTGTCGCCCTCTGTCTCCCTCTCCGTCTGTCTCTTTGCCTCTCTGTCTGTCTCTGCCTATCTGTCTGTCTGTCCCTGTCTCTGTTAGTCTCTATCTGTCTGTCTGTTTCTGTCTCTCCCTACTGCCCTCTGTCACCTTACCCGACTCAAACACCCTGCTGTTCTCTTGTCATTCTTTGTCACCTCTTCCCCCGCCCCCCCCTCCTCCGCTTGTGTGGCTGCTGAGGCAGCTTCCCTTCCAGGGCGCACACACAGCCCCACCCGAGTACTTCACAGGTCTTTAAGAGACCATTTGCATGATAACAAGACTTTGTTGTATTTCACCTCTTAGCGCCCCAGCAGCTCCACTCGGACTATCGCTTGAATCCCCGGGCCCCCACAGAGCAGAGTCTGTGTTTGCTGACACTGTTAAAAAACCCAAAAAACACCGGTACGATGTCTGCAAGGTCCGCGGGCCGCCAAGAAAGGCTTGCCGGGCCGCTGGCGGCCCGCGGGCCGTACTATGAGTACACCTGGTCTAACCAGTTAGAATTTTTTTTTTGCCCGGTGCATTATCCACCCTCAAGATCGCTTGCACCGTAGTGGTACAAACATCTGCCTTTTGGGGATATTTCAATAACTGCGAAAGTTGAGCGAACACAAGTATAGAAAATATGGTTTCATTCAAACTTCAAGGTATAAAGAAGGCATCCCATCATATGTATCCCAGATAAATGGGCAGCGTGGGGAGCTGGTTGTTGTCTGTGCTAGCTGAAGTGTGACCTGCATAAGATCCAAATGCATCAGGATTGTCCAGTTGCTCACTTTATGTCCCCAATGCGGGCCTGCACTAACGGACAAGGAGTTGACCTTGACTTTTCAAACCTATGAGTGATATCAAAGCATAAATAAGTATCTACAAAGTCTATTGTTTCGATATTTGTTTAGTATATGGGTCTTCAGAAATGTCACTAATCGATCATGGTACCATACAGCCAGCAAAAGTGCATGCATTCTTTACAAGTAAAATGGGTGCAACATGGGCAACTGCAACACAAACTTCCCCTACAGACCGCAGAGGCACAATGCAGTCAGCAGCAGTGCAGTCTTCACACAGAACAGGTACAATGCGGCCTGCAATCGATCCAGTCTACTCTTACGCCCAGTTTAATTCTAATATAGGTACACTTGAAATATATAAAGCGCATGAGGCTCCTGGAGTAATGCCAGCTTCCACCTCACTGCCTGGGGTGGTGAGAGTGCATCATACGCTTGCTTGCCCGCTGTAACCCTTCCAGGGAGGCTGCTAATGTTACAGTAGGAAAGAAGTGGATAGATAATGGTGTTTGTTAATGGAATACAGGCATGCAAGAGGCTGACAGAAAATCGAGTAACAACGAAGGCCTGTAACGGGAATTGGGCAATAGAGGAAGCCACATCTCGCCTCCTTCCAACTGTATGGATGCCGCAGCACCACCTGGAGATGCTCCGAATGCCTAAGTACTGCTGGGAGAATTTACTGGGGCTAATGAGATACTGACAGGGGAAGGAAAACTGGGTATGGTGCCCCATGGTGGTTTAGGGAGCAAGCAAGTAGGGTAGTGCGAACATGCCTTCTACCCCTGTTGACAATGGAGGATGTCACTCCTTGATTGCAGTTTTACCAGGAAAAGTTCCTGATGTCACACTAGGGTAATGGGAGAGAGTGAAAGATCAGAGCATAGGCAGGGCAAAGGGAAGCAGGATAACGTGACAAAGGGTGAATCACGAATATAATTGAGTGAGTGGGCTGAGAAGAGCTTACAGCACTTCATTGCCTTCTGATTTGCCATGGTGTGTTTCCATAAAATGAATCGCGATGCCATGCTTCAACGAGATGCATTGCTGTTCCAGCTGTAGGGATGAATGTATATGTTCGTGGCTCTATCATTGTTATATTTATCTTTTGTCTTTCTTTCCTGTACAGGTGGAGATTCCATAATCTCAAGCCCCCAACTGCTTTTTACTTGCACCCTTTATGTGTACTATGATTTAGATCTTAAGTTCGTCCCCTCATACTTCACTCTCGAAGGGTAAACTCCTCCAGCCCTTTGCCAGTTCCTTGCTTCTACCAGTATTTTATAGTTTTTGTGGTACTGTAGCTGCACCCGAGTTCATGCATTGCCAGTTTCCTATTATAAATTAAGTCCAGTATGCGTTGACAAACCTGGCCTGGTCGTGTTAATTTTTTATAACATATGTTGCTGTGCATTGAATTTGCAATAATGATTCTCCGTATTGGAAAAAGGTGCAGATGGCAGATGGAGCTTGATCACCTTCTCTACACTTTTCATTAGGGTTACATTTGGAATATTGGCAATATCCTGTACTAAACCAGCTAGCTCAGGAGATATGGCAATGGGCTATACCAAAGAGAATCAGTCTACAAACAATTCACCTACCAGGGTAAGGCAACACAGAAGCAGATTAGCTCCACACACGGAACAGCAGCTCACACGAATGAGAAATAAAGCAAAGAAGTCTGCAAAAGGTATTCAGACTCTGGGGTACACCAACAATAGACCTATTTGCAACAGCAGAGAACAAGAAATGCCAATTCTTCGCCTCTAGTTTTCAACACCACCTATCAAAAGGGAATGCCCTGTCACTAAAATGTTCTGGGACATTTGTCTACTCCTTTCCTCCGTTTCTGTCTAAAGAAAAGGGTACTGGAAAAGGCCAGACAACCAGGAACAAACCTAATTCTCGTAGCCCCTCAATGGGCAAGACAAACCTGGTACTCAAGCCTACTCTAACTGTCCAAGGGACAGATAAGATTCAAGCCAGAAAAGGACCTTCTCACAATGCAACATGGTCAAGGATTTCAACTGGAAGGGGCAGCTCTAATCTAACACTTGGTTTTAATCTCTCAGCTTCTTTATCTCCAGGACCCGTGTTCCAGAGTAGGCTCATGGTGATTGTACCTGTTTGGTATCACATAGGCATTGGTATCACATAGGCTTTAGTCCCCACCATGCATTCTTGAAGCAGCAAAAGATCCTTTCTAGAAGACCCTCTGAGGAGATAAACTGGGCCCCTACCTAGTTTGTAGGGATTTCAAACTTTTTCGATGCACCAACACATACTGGTAGGCTGCTGTCTAACTATCATGAACTGTGCATATAATATATATACAAATTTAATATAAAACTTCACTCCAGCTTATTAAAGACTGCTTTCAAAACAGACCTGCTTGGACCGTACTATGGTGCATTCTTAAAGTGGAGTTGCACGCTGTTCGTTCCATCAATTCTGATGCTGCTGCTTACTTTGCCTTAGTGGAGGTCATGGAACCAGGAGGCAGACCGGATTGACAGGAAACCCTGTCTACTGCTGACAGGGACTGGAGGAGTGCTGCCCAACAACCAGCTATCTTCAAAGAGCAGTGAACCGCCCTCCCTCCATGCACCATTTTTGATGTTGCCTTTCTTCATCTTTGTGTTTGCCCCTCTTCCAGCCACCTTCCAGCCACCTTATCCAGTATTAGTATCCACCCATCATGGTTTGTGTAAGGTCCCTCAACAACCTAAGTGGTCTAGGTGCAGGAAGAAGTGTTCCAGAACTGTACCTGTGGGTTTGACTGCCTTGCAATACAGAGGTCGCACACCTTGGTAGACTGATGTCTTACAGATCCTGTAGCGAACAATTGTTCTCCGGGGTCCTAATGTGTACTGTTGTGCTGTGGCCTCATGTACTAATTGCAAAGTAATTGCTCCTTTGAGTCTAACAGCTCTGTACCCCATCTGTATTAACATATGCCACACTGGATTCTGGAGCTACTAATTTTTAGCCCTGTTCATGGTATATATTCACTTTTCAAGAGACCAGTAAGCCCAATCCTAAATCTGTATATAGGAATGCCTACCTGGTTCTGTAACACTTGACTGATCACTCTACTGCAAGATTCTTTATTTCTCCATTTGTGGCTGCACCATTTGCCTTCTGTGATTCCAAAAGTTTTCTGGTGCTTGTTATCATTCGGCTACAGTGACTAGCATTTTAAGAATTCTCATGTTTTGGTAAATTATGTTGTGGTAAGTGGTTTGAAGTCCTATCTGTTTTCTTTGTATTATATCAGCACACAAAGTTCTCTGTCAATGACTGAAAAAAGTATATTTTGTGTTTTATGAAAAGCCAGTGTTGTAATCGAATTTTTTTGTTTTTATTTTGTTACTTAGTTAAACATATGTGGTTTTCATTGTGTGGTTGGTATCTTTACTGTAAATATTTTATTTGGGGTATTAAAGTTGTATTTTATACAAAATAAGTTGTCTAGACATTCTTGTATTTATTGTTACTGTGATAATTGCGTTGTAAGTTACTTCCACTCAACCTTCACACCAAGTGCTTTCAGAAAGGCCTTGATTGCTCGAACAAGATGTGTTGAGAGTCAAGGCTGCTTGCCAAGCCATCATTTGATCACCGAGAAAGTACCCAGTGTCTTCCTTTTTGATATTTCTAAATTGTTTCTGCAACTGCAACTTTTGGGGGGACAAGCATGACAGCAGCACTCCTAATGGAGATCTGAAATTAATCGAAAGGATTTTCAAGATATCACTCAGGTTAGTAAAAGAGAAAATGAATGTAGGCATGGGTGAATGAATGGATGGTTGGTTAAAGTGCCATCGATGAATGATGTGTTGTTCGGAAGGGTTTGTTTATGAGTTCATTTCTGTCATGTGGGTGATTTAGTACCTAGACAGATGAGTGAGTCAACAATAGTTTGGGTGAATGAATAGAAGTCGGATGAGTGGGTGGGTGAATGGAGGTGCAAGTTCATGGAAGACAAATGTCTTTGCAAAGATAAACGGTAGTTAGATGGATGAGGCATTAGACGGATAGAGTATTTGTTCTTGGATTAAGAGTGTGTGTTGGATAGGTTACTAGATGTTGAGTCATATTTGCATGGAGAATGTGTGCATGGATGGCCTTTTCTTTTAGGGTAGATGATTGCGAGTTAGTGACGTGGTGTGGGGGGGGGGTCTATGCTAAGGTGTGTTTGCTGTGATGTGAAGCATTGTGTCTGAGGCATGTGCGAAACTGTCATATTTTGTGTATGTATCAATGTTTGCTTGGGTGTGCATTGTGATGTTTAATGTGTGGGTATTAGGGTATATGTGGGCAAGCAAGATTTGTAAGAGCTGAAGACACACAAAAGCTACACCCTTTAATTTGGAGCTTCACACCTAGTCCAGCCTGAACCTGGAAAAGGCTGCTATGGTAAGTGTAACATTTTAACTGGAGGTACTTTTCAGACAGTAAAGGTTGTATCCTTTTTTTAAATTTTAGGGTGGTGTCTAAGTAGGAGTAGTGCAGGTAGACCAGACTCTTCCTTTGAAAGATAAGCATACCGAACATTCTCAGTGTAGTAGGAATTTTTTAAAGGTCGATGCCAACAGGAGAATCATCCTAATTTGTTTTTGTGAGAGATCTTTAAAAGTTTAATTATTTGACTTGAGTTCTAAACAAGTTTTTTCCGCAAGTAACAGTGATTTCAGGTGAGTAAACCTCAACTCTTAGAATACTTGAGACGTGCGGGGGGTTGTGCCACTTCTGAGAATGTAGGATCGAGGATTCCAAGAGTGGTCAGCATTGCTGTAGTGGTATTCGAGTATCTTGCCTTGTTTTAGCTGGAATAACCGAGGATAGCAGAAGCACCACTCCGCCATATACCCAATGTAACAACAGCATGTGTGAAGATGCATATCTTTTCGCTGTTCATGAGCACCCGATGTGATGAGCTGCTTGTGGAATCGAGATGGAAAACGTAGATGGCATCTGCTCACATAGTGGTCCTTCAGGGTGAAATAGTGGGTCAACAGTCATCTGAGTAGGTGCTGAGATGGAACAGCAATATGTCTTCAGCAATTCTGACTTAATGAAGAGCTTGGAACGCAGACTGTTGAAGTGTCAGAGTAAAGGAGAAGGTGTGGTAAGCACTCAGGACATCAGATCCACAACATTCGGAATCACTACATTGCCTGTGCTATCTCTCAGATAATTTAAAGGTAAAATTCAAAACATTTCAAATAAGTCAATAAATAGGAATTGACTCAAAAAGGGCTCGAGATCAGTACATTGGAACATGAAGATGTATTTAAAATATTAAAGTGTAAAACAAAATGCAAATAAATAGTTGGATTCAAATCAGTCATAGGCACAGACATAAGTTGTCATAAATGCTCTTAGCATTCATAATAGATGCAACATGAGTAAAGTCTGGGAATAGGCAAAGACCAGAGTGTGCAGCAAATGAATAGCAAATTTGGCAGCATCCCGAGAGGCTCAGAAAATTGTCACTCAAAATCTGGCTCACCCCCAGAAATGCATCTTTTTATAGAGAAATTTACCAAAGAAAGCGATAGAATTACACAGCATTGGATGAGCAGGTGTAGCAACACATCAGCAAATCAAAATACAGCATTCTAAAAATGTCAAATAGTACCACCCTTGTAGCACTATCCCCTAAATTAATATGTTCCCTGTGATCTAATGTCATTCAGAGGTGCAAGAACAAATGTAGTTTCATGAATAAATAGACCACAGTAAACATAATCGAAAGAGTGCAAAAAGTTCACCATAGAACTTGGGGGCATATCAGCAACAACCGGCGATAATTATCGCTCAACACACTTAGCGCTAGGATAATTATCGCCGGGTAGCGTGGGTTTTTATCGCTGAGATAGCGTGCTATCAGCAACGCTTATCTCAAAAGCAATAAAAATCCTCACGCTAACTGCCTAACGTCAGATTATCGCTGGAAACCCAGCGATAATCTCACGCAATGTGGCGTTAGCTTAATGATAGGGACTCACAAACTTAGCCATGATATCCACCTTCCATAGGATATCATGGCTAAGTCAGTCCTGAAGCAGGCGTAAGGAAAGTAGCGATAACCAGGGTTATCGCTACTTTTCTTGCCGCTATGCTTCATAGCGTGGGGCTTGATGATAGGAGAAATGTCGCTCTCCTGTCATGTCAGGTCAGGAACGCCAACTTTGCATATCAGAGATGCTAAGCTGGGCGTTAGGAATTCCTACGCTATCGCAAGTTTTCACGCGTTAGCGTGAGCTTGCTAATTAGGCGATAAAATTATCGCCGCTTTTCGGCCGAAAACGGCCGCAAAAGCGGTGATAATTTTATCGCCTCGCTGATATGCCCCTTAATCTGAGGCTCTCCAAGAATAGCCTATCATTACACAACAGTTCACATTTTGTTACTGCATGCAGTGTCAATAAGAAATGAAAAAACTGAATATTATGACACCTTCATGAAACAAAATTGAGTTGAGGCCTACTTTGGCTTATGTCAGGAAAATATAGTTCTGTATATCACAGCATTATTGTTTCAATTTCAAAAGGTTCATATCAATAAGCAAATACGATTCTAATCAGAAAATAGCTACAACACCTGCTGTATATATAGCCATTAGATCTCATGTACGCTCCCTGGGCATCTGTATTGGGACTCACTACATTACAGATAGCATTACATTGCAGGTAAGTATGCATATATGAATATTTGAATCAACTTTTTCTATAGATATATGTATTACTAAGGCAGTATTGCACCTTTGTAGTTCAGGTTGGCCTTTCTTATTATATCCATAATCTTTCTAAACCTCTCCCCAACCAATCTGCTTCAAATATGGAAAAATGTATAGCTGGACATCTTACAGCACACCAAATTTGGTGTAGTGTTCAGATATTTCAAAAGCCCAAAATAGTTTTTCACTAGCCTTGAAAATGGGTTTTCTAAGGGGGCGTGGCCAAGATGGCGGAGAAGTAAGTTGCTCTTACTCTTCTAGGAGGCTGCCCCCATCTTTAAATCTGAGGTTGTCTGTGGCTGTCAGTGAGGCTCGAGCGGTCCCTGGAGGGCTCGCGATCCACATCGAGGAGCGGCACTGCACTTAGCAATATGGCGGCCGCCTGATCTTCTTTCCCTGGCCCTCTGCTGCGTTAGCCTTTGGGAAACCTCACGTACATCAGTGTTACTGGGACCAACGCCCGGGAGAGGGCACTCATGACTCAGTGGCTGACAGGGGCAGCTGGAATATCTGACTTGTGCCATCGGAGATGCGATCCGGAGGTGTGGCATTAGGCGCAGCATTGGAGCTTCAGGCCTCGCTCCATCATGACGACTGGCGGGGCCTATGGACTGACCATAAGCGTGGCCCCAGCACATTCATTGCCCCCGCGCTGCCATCACTGCTGCACAGAGGCCTGGTGCTTACAGCAGGAGGCCGGCCTACATAACTGGGGACTGGCCCCAGGGAAGCTAGGTTTCCCTGGTCTCAGGCCCCGTGTGGGGAGCCCTATCTGAAGCACACCAGTACACCACTGCTAGTGAGCGGCATTGCAATAGGTTGCTGTGAGCTGGACCTGATGTGGCACCCACCCCCACTCTTGAGGTATACTGGCCCTGAGACACTGGCAGCCTGGCTGGCATGGGGGCCCATACCTCACTACTGCACTCTGCTGGCCTGAGACAACCGTGTGAGATCTGCATGTGGGGACTTCGACTCTGTGGAGAGGGCCTCCCTGATCCTCCTCTGCTCTTGCGACTTCTAGGGTCTGTCAGTAATAGACTGGCTCCCCGCCCCACACCCCCTCCTCGCTTGGGCAAACTCAAGGGGAGGATCCCCCCCCGGACATAGGAGTGTGGCTCGGGGGCCGGGTGGGCGAACAAGTTCTATCAGGCTGCACCTGATTGAACCTTCTTGGTCCATGTGCTTGAGGCTATCACCTGTGACTTTTATGCACCTGGTCTCCTGTCTGGGTGTTCCTCACTGAATGTTCCTAACTATCTCTGGGTGCTTGGGGTCCCCCCGGCTGGCTGACTGCTGTCCTTATCCCCATGCTGAGGGATTGCGACAATGGCAGGGGCAAAAAGTAAACAAGACCAATCGGTTTGGTAAATGTTTACTCGCACTGCTCCAGCGAAGGACTCTGCTCCCAACCCTCCACTTCTGTCGCAGACAGACTCCGAAGGGTCGTCTGATCCAGACCAAGCCCAGTGACGCATGCTTTCTTGGCCTCCCTTTTTGACTCTCTCAAATCAGACCTTCAGGACCTGAAGAAAGATCTTGTGCAGGACTTAAAAGATCTGCACCAGGAACTCACGTCGGTGGGGGGAACAGGTGGCCCCTTTTAAAGACAACAAAACAGCTAGAGGGGAAGATGTTGAACTACTATGACAGGAGATCAACCACCTCCAGTAACAAGACGACGACCTCAAGGTGCACGCAGAGGACTTTGAAAACTAGTAGATATCAAAAGCGAGAAAGAAAAGCATCAAGTGATTTTGACCCCATCAGTTTCCAGGTGTATCGCTAAAAAAATAAAAGAGTGTGGGACCACGTGTTCTGGAGGGATCTCAATAAGAAAAATCTGTAGGACCCTCAACAGCTATTTTTGGTCGATGGTATATGCTTTGCCATTGAAATACCAATAGTTGGTAGCATCATCATTGGGTGTTATTTCCTCCACCAGGAGGTAATCCCTCTGATTCGAGAGATTAGTTGGGAACCGGCATATGAAAAGGTGTTTTAAAATCACCTCTTATCTAGAGAGAAATTATTTAATAAAAGATCTAGATATGGGTAAGGTTAAATTAAAAAGTGGATGTGCAATTGGGATATGCAATGTGTCGTTCACATCACATAGTAAAAATGGTCTACATGTTTTAACCCACCTGCGCCCTCACCGGGTCGATGGCTTTTGTCAGGACCAA
Organism: Triturus cristatus; assembly: GCF_964204655.1. Classification (NCBI taxonomy): domain Eukaryota; kingdom Metazoa; phylum Chordata; class Amphibia; order Caudata; family Salamandridae; genus Triturus; species Triturus cristatus. Next base: position 848,307,336 of record NC_140594.1, on the reverse strand, counting down.
TAGTATAAGGGATCCCTTTTGTCTCCCACAACAGGCGGAACACTGTCCCCTGGGTCTTGTTATGATACGGTTTCATTCTTTCTGGATAGAGAGAAAACACTGTTCTCAGCTGAAATGAGAAGAAAAACAGAAAGCAATATAGACAATACTTTCTTAATTTGGTACACACATATGTTTATGTTCAGGCTTGTAATGTGCCCCTGATGATTGCTAATTAATTCATAGAGTGTATCATTATACTTTCATATCTCATGCTCATATTCACCTTCGTTTGAGCCATTCATATATAGTCTATCATTCCATATGCTTGTACGCAATAATATTCGCCTACAAGGGGTCCCCGCTGGCTCCGAGGGTATGGACATTCGAGAGTACACCAAGGCACTATTTCGCTATGTTCTCAACTTGGAGCTTGATGCCGACTTACACCTAGACAGAGTCCACAGAGATGGCAGCCCTGGAGGACCTAACGCTAGACCTGCGAATATTCTCGCCTGTGTGCATGACTTCCAGGTTAAAGAGGACATTATCCGGAAGGCGAGATCTAAACAACCTATCCAATTTTATGGACACATCATAGGTTTCTTCCAGGACATCTCCCTTATCACTCTTCAATACCTCAGGACTTTTAATCCTATTACAGATCAACTGCATTCCAATGAGGTGTCTTATGGCTGGGGCCATCCCTTCTGACCGATCTTTCGTTGGGAGGATCAACTCCACCAAATCAAATTGATCGCAGATGCCCGCCATGTGCTTGGCCTCCCCGGGGTGTCCTCTTCTCCACTCCACTTCTGGCTTCTACAGGGGTTCCCCGTCCCATGCATCAACATGGAGGAAAGTGCATGGTTGCAGGAGATCCTTTCATCCAGGGCCTGAGGAGAGGGCGCTGGAGAGACAAGCAGTCCTGTCCAGTCTGGCCTTGGGAACTGGAGGTGCCGCCTCCTGACGTAAGCTCCTATACTGAGATGCTCTTGGCCATCTCTTACTGGTAAGGGGTGCCATACATTGCAAATGACCAGTGATTAAGGAGCTCAGCGGACCACCCTGCTCCTGTCCACACTCCCTGTCTGCACGAGGCGCTGCCATCCTGATAGGTGGTGATCAGAACTTAGTTATGCATAACGACATGGACTTCTCAGGTCACCGCTTTGACCATAAGGGGGTCTTCACCCCTGCGGGCCTACACTGGTTCTCAGACGGTGGGCTGCGAGATGTCTGCAGTCAGCTCCACCTCAATGCTAGAGATTATACGTTTTATTCTGCAGCACTCAAAACTTATGTCCGTATTGACCATTTCCTTGCTACCCCAGCTATGCAAGCACTAATGAGGTATTCATTTCTCCCAGCTTGTTATCTGACCATACTCCCCTATCTCTTGTATTGCGTTTAGACATCAGTCAGCCCAGGGTTTCCAGCTGGTGCCTGCATGATTCTTTGCTTCAGGCACAGCCCGCAGTCAACTCTATTAGTAATGTCTTCACTGACTATCTTCACATCAATGATACAAAAGATACTTTGCTGGCCTCCCTCTGGGAAACCTTGAAACTAGTAGCGAGAGGAAATCATAGCTATCTCTGTAGCAGATAACCGAAACCGCAAAGAAAAGACAGTCTAGAGCAGAAGGTCTCGGAACTCGAGACTATACATTAGAGAACAGGGGCTCCGAGAGTGTGGAGAGAACTCGAAAAAGCTTGACTGCTCCTCAAACGACTAGTTCTCGACAGAGCGGAACACACATTGATTCACCTGAAACATACATTTTATCTTGGAAGCAATCGTTGTGGGCATATGTTAGTACACTTTTGTCAGAGTTCGAATGCACTCTGGGTCAATTAAATGATCTGCACTGGGCCTACTACAGAAACACTCCGATTCCCAAATTGCTTCGGTATTTCAGATTTTCTATGGCTAATTATGTGCATCTGCTGAGGGCCCTAACAAAGATCATTCAGGATACTTGCAAGGGCTCACATTCATTCCTCTCCTGCAACAGGATTCCGCAGGTCTAGAACAACCTTTTCGCACTGAAGAGGTGATCTCAGCCACAGCCTGTCTAAAAGTCATGAAATCCCTGGGACTGGATGGCTTCTCTCCACGTTTTTTTTTTTTTACTGCCACGATTCAGCTCCCCTGCTCACTCATCTCAATAATTATTTTGCTGATAAGGGCTCCCTCACAGACACAATGCTCAAAGCTGTAATCTGTGATCCCGAAGCCTGGTAAGGACCACACACTAAGTGGTTCTTACAGGCCCATCTCCCTCTTGAAAACTGATGCTAAAATATTCACTTGTATCCTGGCTATCTCCTCAATCCACAGATGCCCCTACTTGATCGAGCCGGATCAAGCAGGATTCATCCCCACTCGTCAATGCGGATACAACATCGAATGCCACCATCATCTTCTGGGCAAAACTACTCGATCGCGGCGAGAATCCTTGCTTCTTTCAATTGATGATGAAAAGGCATTCAGTTGAGTCCATTGGCCCTTCCTGTTTTACAAGCTGCAACAATTTGGTCTTGGGGCCAAATTTTGTAAATGGGTCCACTGCATGAACATTGCTCCTTAGGCATCGGTGTGAGTCAATGGGACGACTTCCCTGCCATTCCTTATTCAGAGAGGCACCTGACAGGACTGCCCCTTGTCTCCACTTAATTTTGCCTTATACATGCAGCCTTCCACCCAATGACTTAGAGACAATGAGGCTGTCTCTGGGATTCCTTTTGGAGGCGATCACCATCTCATTAACCTATAAGCAGATATTGTTATTGTATCCATTACCGACCCGATTACCTCATTGCCTGCCCTTGTACAAGAGCTTCACGCTTTCACGGAGGTCTCTGGATTCAAAGTAAACATGCAAAAATCTCAGATTCTGAATATTTTGATTACCCTGCAACAAAAAGCTTTCTTGCGCTCTATGTTCCCCTTTGATTGGGCACCCAAATCTATACCTTACCTTGGGATTACTCTGCCTCAGACCCACTTTAAAACAGTAACTATTAACTATGATTTCACCAAGACTTAACCACATGGACCCATCTTTGCCTTTCCTGGATGGGTAGAATTGGGACTGTAAAAATGACCATGCTCCTATGCATTCTCTTCCTATTTCAAACCCTCCCTTTAACCCAACCACAACAAACTCTACACACACTCACCAACTTGGAATTAATCAGTGTATATGAAATGGGAAGAAACCTTGGGGCATATTATCAAGGACGGCGTTAAAATTATCGCTGCTTTAGCGGCAGAAAACTGCTGCTAAAGCGGCGATAATGGGCTTGATAATATGCCCGTGAGAATTCCAATAGAAGCCCATGTTGACACCAGAACATGGGCTTCTATGGGAATCCCCAAACGCCTATCAGCCAAACCTGCGCTTGCCTCGCTCCACTGGCTGCCTATCCAGCAGAGGATCCAGTTTAAGGCGCTGTGCATTATGCATAAAGCACTTTCAGGCAAAGGACCGCCAATTATCAGTTCCATTATTCAGCCCCACCGTTCTAATAGGGCCCTGAGGTCAGACAACAAACAACTGGCTGCAGTTCCAAAAATAAGAAGAGCACGAAGTGGAGGCTGTCTCTTCTCATATAATGCCGCCAGGTTATGGATCCACCTTCCCCTTCACATCCGCCTTGAGCCAAACTACCTGACCTTTCGAAAACATAAAGACATATCTGTTTCCTTAACTCTGCCCGGAGTTGAATCTGCGTCTCAGTTAACCATGCGCTTTAGAAATGCTTCTTCATTCATTCATTCAAATGGGTCAACAGGCACCTGCAGCACATGTTTGGACCAAGAGGAAAACGACCAGGGCTGCATATAAAATGTGCAAAAGAGCATAAAGTGCGTTGTGTAGTGAAAGAAAGAGAGATTATGACACTTGCGAAAGGTGCCGTGTGCTAACTGCCATGCAGTTCCCACCTCTCAGATGGGGGCACACTACCCTTTGGTCCAGCCACTGAAGTACCATTGGAGTGTAAAGTGCCAGTGCATGAATGAAATATGTAGGTGCTAGAGAATAGTGAGTACCAGGGGTAGCTTCCGGGCCTTGCGTCCTGGGGATGGAGACAGTTATATGATCTCTAAGTTCTACAATGTTACTAGAAATCTATCTCCCTGGTGATTTTCTGTAGCCTTAAGTACCACATGGTTGTCAGGAATTTACAGATGGAAAAACGACAGGTTCACTCGTATCTGTGGTGCATATTCAGAGTGCCGTGGTGCGATCCTTGAGGCCTAGCATTCTACATAGTGGAGGTATCCAGCACCCTCTGTGTTTTTTATATGCAGGACAAAAAAATAAAACATGTTTGATAGACTCAGTAGCTTCGCAACCCATAGAGCATTTAGTTGATGCACCCGGCCCCCTCTTCCAGTAACAAGTAAAGGGAGCTAACGGTAGAGTGTCCATCCTGAGCTTGATCAAAAGTGCTCAGGCCTACGGGTTTCTAACCAGGTCTAAGTAAGATTAAACTCAAAGTCGCACTTAAATGAGAGGAAAGCATCAGTCAAAGAGCCCAAGCTGGATCTGGCGGCGAGTTCTCCCAGGACAGGTGAGCAATAGGCCGATTTCAGTTGCCCTATGGCATTGCTTGATATATTATTTGGATTTGACCAGAGGGGCTCAAGCTGGGCCTGGGGCCCAGCTTGAGCAACCATGACTTTATGTAAACACACCAAGGTATCCTGTCCACACAAGAGCCCGCTAGGAGGCACTTGAGCCACTCTCTATACGGCTCCAATTCACTTGTCACCCAGACCCTTAGCCAGTTTAGAATCGGTCTCATTGCGGCGATGTCTGAAATGGATCTCAAATTTAGATCCATGCAGATAGGTAGAGTGGGGGTACTCGAAGGGACTTTTAATAAGGATTTCAAAAAGTTGTTTTCAGCTGTTCCTAACATGGTTAAGTTACAATGTCCCCACATATTCTCTCCATAAATGGCTGGCTCACATGATTGACTCCTATAGATTTCCAAGTAGGGAGAAATGGGGATAGATGGGGCTTTATGGGCAAACCTCATAATAGCCCCAGCGGTTTGCCTTAATAACAGAGAGCTCTTGTTTAACTGGGTTGGCCACCCAATGAGTCTTCTAAAGTGATGCCCGAGTAATCGAACTTGTTCACTCGCTCAAGTGTTACCCCATCCAATACTATGGGCCTTCTCATTTTGCCCTTTCAGTCGCCAAATACCATGTACTTAGTTTTGCTGTTATTAATTTCTAGCCCGTAGTCCCTGCAATATGTGGAGAAACTATCAAGCAGAATAGTTAGGCCCTGTGGCATTTTAGACAGTAACAGGGTGTAGTCAGCAAATAGCAAACATGGTATTTTTTTGTCTTTGATCTTGGGAGAATCATTCTCACAGTTTGAGAGGTATGGGAGACACTCATTAACCCCTTCCCCGCTCATGACGGAACCGCTCCGTCATGAGCCACGGTTGCCGTGTGCTCATGACGGAACGGTTCCGTCATGTCACGACCGTTGGCGGCCGCTCCGCCCACGCGGCGCTGTTTTCCCGCCTGTGCGGGGGGACAACGCAACAGGGCGGAGTCATGACGGAACCGTTCCGTCATGAGCACAGCTCAACCGTGGCTCATGACGGAGCGGCGCCGTCATGAGCACAGCGCCACCGCGCTGCCCCCCCGCACCCCCCAGCGCCGCGGCGGAATTCCCGCCGCGGCGAAGGGGTTAATGTAAAGGAGAAAGAGTGTGGGAGCCAGAACGCACCCCTGGTGCACACCTCTCCGAACTGGTATATTATCTGTTAATTCACCCACCATTCCCCGCCTCACCCTGGAATAGTTATCTTTGTATAGTGCCTGGATTAAAGTCATTAGCCCCGTTGGTACTCCTAGCCTGCTCAAGGTTACCCATAAGTTTGCCCTTGAAATCAGGTTGATTGCAGATCGTAGATCCACAAAGGCTGCAAATAACCTCCCCTTGTCCAAGTCTACGTTTCTCCATTTAATGGCTAGGAAACGTATGATTTGGTCAATTGTGCTGACCATCCGCCTGAAGCCTAAGTGGAAATGGGAGAGTGCAGATACTTGGTCGATCCAGTCCCATAGCTTATTTAGTATCTGGGTGCTGATTTTTTTTAACATTATCAATTAGGTTTATGGGTCTGTAATTGCATAGAGAACCCTTGTCACCCTTCATGTGCTTTAGAACTATAATGGCTCCTTTCCAATCATCGGGAACAGGGGCCCGACAACATGGCATTAGAGACTATGTTTATGTAGGGTGCCCAGGTCTGCAAGTCACTTATGTATAAATCACCTGGGATTTTATCCAGTCCTGGTACCTTGGCTGGCATTTGTGCCCTTATGGCTAAAATGGTTTCCATGAGCTTGAAGTTCTCAGAATACTCCCCCCTTTCTTTTATTGGGGCAGGCATTGAGTCCTCCCTTGTGTTGACTTTAAGGATGCTTGTCTGATAGAGGCCCCCAAAATAGTTAACCCAGTCATACGGCTGGATATGGCACTCCGGCGTCCTGGCATCTAAATGCCCCTTTTTAGAAACCAGTTCCCAGAACTGCTTGCTGTCTTTTGTCCTAGCCACAGCCAACAGATTTTCCCTTACTTCATCTTCCCAGGCAGCTTTTCTTTTCTTGATGGTGTTAACATAATCCTTCCTAGCCCTGGCAATCAATGTTCTATTCTTGCTTCTTAGGGTGTTAGTAAGGCCCCCCCTTGCACGTTCACAAGTGTGGTCGAACCATTCATTTGGCCTTTCAGCCTTGGGACCCTTTTTTCCCCCAATGGTTTTCTCAAAGTGTGTGCCAAGAGTGGTAAAGAAAGGTCGATGAGCTTCCACTATCTGACTTGGCGGCAGCTCCTTTAAAGGTGTTACCATCAATTCTTATGATATAAGTTGGGGTAGCCTGGTTAGCAAGTCCTCTGCATTAATCAGGGACTCTTACTTGACTGCTCATTTATTACTCGTTGTCACAAGTTGATTTGTGGTCGCCGACTCGTCTAGGTGTCCTCTTTTCCTACAACCTATCTTGTCCCAAAATAATACAATTGGGGAATGGTCACTGTCCTGGTGTTCACGGACAGCAAGGTCAGATACCTCCTGCCAGATTCTTAGGTCCAATAGGACATAATCATTATGGCTCTTATAGGTTCCTGTAATAAAAGTAGGCATTGCAGCTTGATCTGAGGGGAATCGCCCATTCCCTGCTCTCAAGCCAAAGGTGACCAAAATGTCAATGACCTGAGATCCTGTAGCGCTAATTTTTGGAAAGCTATCAGAGCAGTTGAGGGGACTTATACCCCACAGGCGATTCTCCTCTTCAGTAAGCTCTGCATAAGGTGCATATGGCTTGAAGCATACATTGAAATCACCTGGGATAATTAACCGATAAGCAGGGGGCTGCTCTGCCAAAAATGCCCTTAAAAGTTTTAAAGAATAGGATGCTTGTGAAAAAAGAGAAGTTCTATTGTAAATGTTAATTACCAAATAAGTGGGTCTGTTTGAAAGTGATAGAGTAATGGCTAATATATCAAGTGAGTCAACAAGCAATCTTTTAACAGTAAAACCCAGTGCTATCCTTGAAACCAATTCAAGTCTTTTGGAAATCCTGCTTGATTGGCTGTTTTGATTTTTCTGAATTTACTCTCATTCTATCTGACAGTCTGTGACAATACCTGCAGGAATTGAATTCAATCTCATCAACCTGGAGAGCTACACTGTGGTTGAGCTCAAGTAGTTCTGTAAAGAAAGGGACAACCAACCAAAAAGGGCACCTAAAATGTTGAAATTTCAGAAAGCTTTGAAGGCCTGGCTGGAAGGTCACCAGTTGATGACAGCAACAGATAACTAGAATGAGGAGGATGAAGTGGAGAAGCAAGAGGGGGGCCTGGGTGCAAGTCTTGAGATGCTGCACTCAGGAAAGGGGGATACCTTGTCCCCTGGATTGAAATCACTGTCAGGGCAGTGAGCGTTATCTCTTCCCAAAACCTGTCCCCAGAGGAGCTGACAGAAAGGAAAGCTGATAGAGACTCTCAGCTTCAGATGGCAAAACTTGAAATGGAGATAGATCTAGCCTTGGAAGGAAAGAAACTGGCCATGGAGGAGAGGAGAATGGCTCACGAGCATAGTCCCTGAGAGCTGGAGCTCAGAGCCAAACAGGCACACTCCAGCAGTGATGGTGGCAGCATGCTTGCAGTGTCTGAAGGGGACAAGAAGGTTCACATACCCAAAGATCTGGTGCCCAGCTATGTGGCAGGGGATGACATTGACAAGTGGTTTTATGTCTATGAGGTGGCCCCCAACATGCACAGGGTCCCATAAGGGTTTTGGGGGTATCACTCTGGAAACATGCCTACAGTGGGGAGGGATACCTTCCTTACACTGGAGGTGGGAGAACCAGATGAAGTACACTTTAATAAAAACCATCCTTGTCACCAAATTTGGACTCACCGCAGAAAAGTACTGCATTAGATTCAGGGATAAACAAAATATGCAGAACCTGTCTTGGGTAGACTTTTAGCTCTCACCTACGCAGCGTGCGATGGCAGTGGAAGGGTAAAGGTGGGACAGGCCTAGGCGTGACCAGATCAGACGGTTGCACAGAGAGACTGTCTGCTGTCTTTTCACTTAAAGGAGCAGGTCTCTGCTTCATTTGTCCTATGCCTCGTCAGGAGAAGTAAGCACTATATAAATGCAATTTAAAGCAGATGTTTAATCAGGGTGACAAACTCACCCTAAACTATGTCAGTAAAGCATGTGGTCACCAGTAGAAAGAGACCTCCTGAGTTAATGGGCAATATGCGAAAAATGAGAGACTAGTTGTATACAAGGGTTGCATCATGGAATTTGTGCATCACAGGGAGAGTCAACAGCAGGGCCTGCGTTCACGTCACTTTCAGCCTGTCGTTATTTCACAGCATATCAGATAGTTTGTCCATTTGAAACTGTTCCGTTTTAAGTTATCCTCTTTTTACTTTTTTCTTTCCCCCTTATTTCTTTCTTCCTTCTTGCCATTTCATACTTGCTTTCTTACATCTTTCCTTCTCTTACATTCTTTCATTTTTTTTTCATTTTTCTCTATCTTTTTCCTTCTCTCATTCTCGTTCCTTCCTTCTTTCTCTTTCCTTCTTTCTCTTTCCTTCTTCTCTTGCCTTCTTTCATTCCTCCATTCTTTCCCCTTTCCTATTTCTTTCATTTACTCATTTCCTTCACTTTTTCTTACACTTTTCCCTTTCCTTCTGTTTCCATCTCTGATGCTTTGTTTCTCTTTCCTCATTCTTTCTCTTTTCCATCCTTCTTTCACATTCTTTCATTCATTCTTTCTCTTTCCTTTTTTCTTTTTTCTTTTGTCTTTCTCATTCCTTATTGCTCTTTTTCCTTTTCTTTCTTTCTTGCCTTCTTTCTTTCCTGTCTTCTTTCTTTCTTTCCTGTATTCTTTCGTTCTTTAAGGCAAGAGGTTTGCAGCCAATGCCAGACGGACTGACTTTTTTTAGGACTGTGTTAGCCAAAAACTTTTGATTTTACTAAAATTATGAGTAGGACGTGGTTGCCCACAGGGGTTTCAGCTAGACTTCAACTATTAATCTGTAGCTGCACACTTGCAACTACAACCCTAAGGACTTTGCCCTGGTTAAACAAGCATTGGCATAGCCAATAGGTCTCGCCTTTGGGACCTTATAAGTGTTTAGCCATGCAACAGTTGATGTTGTTGCACCAAGGATATTGTGCTGGATAACTTATAAGGTCCCAAAGGCGAGACCTATTGACTATGCCAATGCTTGTTATGATTATATCAGCAAGATACTAAATGGTTGGGTGCGGGACAGCAAGGTTGATGATTTTTCTGGGTTAAATCTGATGAGAGCGCATGCTCATTACATATTTTGTGGATCTATGCTAGCACCCGATTGATTGCAAGCTCACTGACCCAAGAGAGCTTGCAAAGGAAGCAGACCACTGGATCGGTACCAAAGTGTCTAGGAAGGTACCTTGGAGTGACCCCAAGAAAGGTGGTTCAGGTTTCACTAGCAGAGTGAGTGGGAGGTTAAAGATGACCCAGACAAGCTCCAGAGTAGGTGGGGGAAAGGGTTCCCAAGCCCCTACTGAGCAATAAGAGGGAGGTTCTGGTGTGCAGAGGCCTGGGGCAACCCATTTCCAACCCCACTGCTTTGAGTGATCCCAATTAGGACACATGCAGGGGGACTCTGTCCTAAGAAGCCACCTACTGATTTGCCAGTTTGACCTTAGGGGGAAGTAGTTCCCAGGGTCAGCTCTTAGACCATGCCATGATCTCCCTTAGCTGAGAGATAGACTCAGATGGTGAGCTGGTGATCCCTGAGCCCGTCATTCATCACATCCACCAACTAGAGATTAATGGAATCCCAGTCACTGCTTTGAGGGACACTGGTGCTAGCCAGACCATTGTAATAAAATATACTCCAGAGCAGTACACCAGCCAGGTGTGTAGGGTAATGCAGGTCCAGGGCAGGCCTTTTGCCACCCCACGGCCCTCGTATCCCTGAAGTGTAGGGCGGGGGGTGACCCAGAGGAGGGTCATAGTTAGTCCCCAAGTGCCCATAGCCTGCATTCTGGGAAATAAGTGGCCACCAGTTTCAGGAGAGCTGGAAGGGGGGCACCCAGGGTGCCAAGAAAGGTCAGATCTCTGGGGGTACCACTCCCAAGTGGAGGGTACGGAAGCCCAGGTGGAGGGGCATGGTGAGTGAGGACTCATGCCTGTCCCCTGTTCGGCCTCAAGGTGCAGACCCTGGGCTGAAAAGCCAGTCTCAGGATATCACCTCTGGACTGGTGGGAGGTAGAGTGAAAGTAGGGTGCCTAACACTCTGGGCTGTTGCCCCCCACTCTGAGAAACCTCAGAGGTCAGAGAACCCTCAGGAGCCCATAGGGAACTCCTTGCCAGCACCAAGGCTGGAAGACAGGGCCTACTCAATGTCCCTGATTGGAGTTTCCATCTGGTAGTTGATGGGCTGGGGCCTGGTTCTTGACATTGATAGCTGTCAGTAGCCTCTGTTGGCTGCTGTCCTTATGGGTAGAATTTTCCTTGAGTTTGGGACAGAAGTCTGATCCAAGGGACGAAATGGGCCACATCACCTTATTGGCCATGGTGATACTGTCTGCCCAGTGGGATTCACCTTTGAAAAAGTTAAGGTTAGGTGCTTCATAGAAGGGGCCCACAGATTAGAAGAGGGGTTCTCCTTGGGCCAGTCTAGTGGCTCATAAAGAGTGTAGACAGAGGGACCCAACTGAGTTCAGAGAGGCATAGAATTGAAAAGTGCCCCTGAATAGCAGGTACTTCCTCCATGTTCTAAAGCCTAAGCAGATAAGCCCATCAAGGTATTAATTAGTCTACCCTGGCTTTTGGCTGGAGGGAAGTCGTGCTGGATTTGTCCCTTTCTGCAAAGTCATCTCCAAATGTTTTGCCTTCACCCTCCTGTTTTCTGAACCCACTTTTGTTGCCTTCTAGGACTCTGCGCACTTTACCACTGCTAACCTGTGCGAGAGTGCTTGTGCTTTCTTCTTTAAATATGGTGAAATTGGCTTACACCCAATTATTACATTTGAATTACTTGTAAGTCCCTAGTAGAGGGGTACTACATGCACCCAGGGCCTGTAAATTAAATGCTTCTAGTGGGCCTGCAGCACTTATTGTGCCACCCACTTAAGTAGCCATTTTTATACGTCTCATGCCTGCCATTGCAGCCCGTGTGTGCAGTTATTAACTGCCATTTTGACCTTGCAAAATAAACCTTTTGCCAGGCCTAAACCTTCCTTTCTAATACATATGTCACCCCTAGGGTAGGCCCTAAACAACATCTTATATGGCAGAGTGCAGGGTATTTAAAAGGTTGGACATGTACTTTTAAGACCCAGAGACCCGGTCAAGAGTATACGATCGGTACCTATTGTGTGGATACCTCTGTGTAACTTCCCTCACTAGAACTGATGCATTTGTTTATCGTTGTCACCACCACCATATACTTGATGACATGCATGCTGTATACGAGGGGGCAGCGTTGCTACTCACGCCCATCTAGGATTTCACATGAGGTATTTCAATCTCTCCATTCAGTGTGTGATCACTTGATGAAAGGTTTTCCACAGCTACAGTCACTGCACACCACCGCCATGATAATTGATGCTTTGTGATTATTAATGTACTGTTATACCATTTGAGTACTGAATTCAAGCATGTAACTGCTTTAAATGCCCATTTCTATTTAGCACCAATACTGTCATTGAATATTGTTGCTGCTCTTTTTCTCCTTTCTTCTAGGCCGGTTGACTTATCGTTTGCACCAAGGTACATCACATACCCTGATGCACTGGGAATGGCACGGCACTAAGTGACACTTGCACCTCCGACGTCCTCCCTTTGAGTAGTTCGCATTTTACGGTCCTGACGAATTGCCTCGATCCTTTGTGACATTTCTGGCAAGAAACGTGTTGACCAACACTTGTACTTAGAGCTAATGTGGACCATTATACCCACTCTGGCCTATATCTGTTTTTAATATAACTGATAGTTCCACACATTAAATATTGATCTTATTAACCCCTCAAGTTATTTTTAACCCACCACTCTACTCACCCACAACACCCTCACATTACACCTCATACTTCACTATGTCAGCTTAAAAGAACTCCGGCAAAGAGCCCCTGTGCAGGACCCGTTGGGCATTCCAGTGCCGGCCAAACGAGGAGCTGCCCTATGATGAAGCATGAAACCCCCTGGGGTGTGTTGCTCCTGAAGAATCAGATCCCCTGACTTGATCCCTCAGGCTCTCCCGACCTTTCTCACCTTAGGAGCTGCACACCTCTACATATACTTATCACTGTACGTAAGCATGTAACTATGCTTTTGATCAATACATAAACATCAAACACAGAACTGTGCCATCACATTTCAACATAGTAATACATGAATTAAACAAGTGTTGATGAAACACAAGAAAAAGTGTCCAAATCACCAAAAGTAAAATATAAATGAAAAGCATTCATATGTAATTGGACACAAAATTTGTGAAAAAATACTCAAGATGCCAGTCAACTTTTCTGTGATTTGCAAGGTTCTCCTCAGGACTTGGACTAGTAGCGTTGTCTGAAAAAATGATAAAGGATAATGTTTTTTATTTGTTCTGTGTGCTGTCCTATCTCTTCATTATTATGTAAATCCAACTGTTTTTAATACCATCTCTATTTCATATTACCTGTCCTCATGGATTGTAACCTTTAGGCTTGCAGTCAGGCTGCTCTTTAATCGGGAAATATCTGCAATAATAAATAATTTCTATATATTATTACAGCCCTGGATAGCTGTTTTAATACTATTGTCGGACTTATTTTTATCGGCAAACTTGCCAAAAACGCTTGTAGCGCTGTATTTCTTGAGGCTTTCAGCATTGAGGGGAGACTTCATTTTGTGCGGCAAGCGTAGATTGAAATAACAGAAGAGAGACTGTTAGATCCTTTGTAGCAAACGTGCTGCCATGTCCCATCATGATAAGCAGCACGTTGCACAGAGTTTGTTTCAGCTAGTAAAAGCATGGTTACGTGTTTACGTACTGTGATAAAACATAACGAGTCCCCTTGATGGCAAAAAAGTTGCAATACAGATGAAAATAATTTTTTTACTTAGTGTGAATAAAACAAGGGCCAAGGTGATTACGTTTCTTATCTCCTTATTGTTGAGTCATCCACAGTTACAAAGAGTGCAACTATATTAACATTTTCTGTATATGTTCAAATGAGGCCCAATCTAGTTTGTAAATAAGGGCCCAACCCCTATTTGAAATTCAACTTTTAGAAAGTTGACACTTCCTTGTCCTATCCCATTGGTTCCTGCCACCTGTATCCTGGGTCACATGACTAGGTGTAGCTGGCAGTTGGTCTTTTTGAATCGATCACAGACAGTGAGACAAGGGGGGGAATAGGTGTTGGCAGAGATGCCACCTACGACACATGCACATCACAAAGGCTCTGCACTAGTCTTTTGTGCCCCCAGACAAGCTGGGGTCAGGGCGGGGAGACCGAAAATTCCAAACACCTCTGGGGTGGAAACTTCCAGAACCTTCTCCTACTTCAAAGCTGGCACCAAGTATAAATATTGGACTCTCAGACACAACACTTCAGTACACCGAGGGACCTGTGGCAGACTGAGAAGGACTGTTGTGCTGCTGTACTGCAAGAACGACTGCTACTCTGCTACCCTGCTACTCTGCTGCCCAGCTGCCCTGCTGCCCGAGTGAGAAGGACTGGACCTGCATCTTGAACCAAGGACCGCCAAAGTGACTTCAAGGGCTAGTTGGCTGGCCTCCGGATCAAAGCCTCAATGGCGGAAAAGGCTCCAACCAACTTTAACCCAGAACCTGGACTCTGTCTGCTGTAAGTCTTGCCTCCCCCCAAGTGGTGCCACCCCAGTCCTGGACCGTAGGAAGTGAGCCTGAAGGTGTATGCCATCCCAGCTGTGGTTTGTTGGGCAGAACTGAAGCAGCATGATGTATCCCCTCGCAGTCTCACTTTGGAACCGCTGCTACGTGCCGCATCCCCGACACAGGACCTCTCTTTGCAATTCGCAGCTCATCAGAACCGCCGCTATGTGACTCATTCCCAATGCAGACTTCGCATCACAAGACTTAGTTGATGGCTTCCTTGATGACAAGGCAGGACCTCGCATCGCAAGCCTCATCAACGGCTCCATTGGAACTGCTGCTGGGAGACGCATCCTCCACACAGGACCTCGCATCACCGCCCACAGCTCATCAAAACTGCTGGTGCACAACGCATCCTCAATGCGGTATATTTCAAAGCTCCGCAACCAGAATTTAAGGTACTTTGTTTAGCAGGCTTAACTTGGCCACTGTACCTGTCCCGTGCTCCATCAGGGAAAGACTCAACTTGTGACTTTGTCTCAATCCGGTGAGGCCAGATTACCACAGTTGCTACTTTGTACTTCTAGGCACTATTTTCACTCAAATCTTTAAAATTGCATATCTCCAGGTTCAACTGATTGAATTTTGCTGTTTTGGTCTCAAATAATATATTACATTTTACTCTATATTTCTAAATTGATGTGGGATTTTTCTTGTGCTGCGTTTTCACTTTATTACTGTTTAAAGTGCTGCATAAATACTGTACACATTGTCTCTAAGTTAAGCCTGATACCAGCGGGATAAGCACAGATTAAATTGGTTTTGATTGTTACTTCACCCTGACAGAAATTGCAGTTGCTGTTTGAGTAGGGATTCACCCCCCCTCAATCAGTAACCCAATTTCCTACACCCATCACTTGCTTAAACCTGCTTTCTGCTTCTTGTAATGTGGTTTGGCTGGTAGGTCAGGTACAGCAGTGTTAGCCCTGGGGCTTTGACTTTGGCCAAGTTTGTTGTAATTCCAGTCAGGTTTTTTTTGATGTAGTGGAGAACAAAGTTTCCCATGAGAGTAAAAATGGAAAATAATATGTTTTTAATCTACCCTGTGTTCTTCATACCTCCCCTGACCGATCTATGTGAAAAATGTCCTGTCAAAAAGTAGCCACTTTCACTATTACATGTTTTAGTGTTTTACTTCACAAAATACACCTGTATAAAATCCCATATTTTACAGGCACACAAGAAATATGAAAAATATTTTATTGGTGCCTGTGAAGTATGGGCTTCTTCTTCTTCACAAATATATTCCCAACTACTCTGAACAGCTTTACTGTTGTTATTTACTAATCGGAGTTCTATTTATGATATATAAAACTTGAACAATCTAATACCAAACATTGCCCATTGTTCACTGCACCTTGTAGAGAAATGTTTATTCTGCCTCTCCCTTTGTGTAGACACAATAGGGCATATTTACAAGGAAATGATGGAGCGCGGTGCTGTGGCAAATTTTGCAGCACCATGCTCCGCCATTTCCACAATGCGGGTATGTGTCGTATTTACAACAAAAATGTGTCCAGAATGCAGCACACATTAAAAAGCAAAAACGAGGAGAAATAAAAGTATTTCTCCTCATTGCGCCATTCTAATGCCTGATCTTGCATGGCATTAGTTTTTGAGGCAGCCTCAGATTTACAACTCCTTGTAAATCTGGGGCAGCGTCAAAAAGCAATGGGTGTTGCGGTGGAAGGCTCACAGCAACACCCATTGCATGTCCCTTTCACGCAGAGAACTGCGTGAAAGGGTACCTAATTTACAAAGCGGTGTTAAGCCATGCAAAGTGGCTTAACGCCACTTTGTAAATATGGTGCAGGGCACTGCACCCCCGGAACATCAAAAAAAGTGACCTTCCTGTGGAGCAATCCCCTTGCAAATATGCCCCAATTATTTTTCTTAACAAAGCAAATGGCGTTTTTTTTCTAGAATTCTAAAGTTTTAATTGTATAATTAAGTGCCTTTCTTACCATGTTTCTACAGGCAACCAAACAGTATAGTCAAGTATTTTGGTTATTATTTTCTATTAAGATTTCCGTCCAACA
Organism: Triturus cristatus; assembly: GCF_964204655.1. NCBI lineage: Eukaryota > Metazoa > Chordata > Amphibia > Caudata > Salamandridae > Triturus > Triturus cristatus. Next base: position 848,290,860 of record NC_140594.1, on the reverse strand, counting down.
GCACACATCCTCTGCTTACCCCACGACTGCAATCCACCTCTAAACTGCCTACTGTGTAATTGCCAAAGTGCTATATGTGCCTGAGAACACAAGCACAGAATCACAAGGGTCATTTAAGATATTATTGGCAAACCTTTATAAGAACACCCAAGGCCATACCTACTCTGAGTCAGTTCTGGTGCAGTACTTAATCCTCCTTTCTGGGTCAAAGTTTCAATGACGTCTTTAAGGCACCCACTGCAAGGAAAAATGTGGGTGTTCACAACACCTCACATTGACTCTCACAGCAGTGGTTGAACTGTATTGCATTGTGTTCACCCTGATGTTGTAGTTAGCCATGCTACCAGGGGAAGAGGGAGTGAATGGGCCCAGGCGTGGCCGGCACAGGTAACAGCGGTGAGTTGGGGATGTGGGCGGGGTGGGAAGTTGGCCGATGATGGGCTAGGGAAAGTAAAATAAAACAATTAATAAATCCACTTACCTTGAGCTCGCCTCATCGCCGAGTCGGTGATGCGGTGGGTGCAAGGTAAGTTGTTTTATTATTAATTTTATTTACTTTCCCTATCCTGTCATCTGTCGACTCCACCTCCATCCCCGCTGCTGTTACCTGTGCCGTCCCCCCTGAATGGGCCACCAACATTTCCAGTATTAATGTGGGCTTAAGGAGTTAAATGAGCAGGTGACTGCACTCTGTCAAAGTAATACATTAGAAAGCTTTCAGTTCCCTGGAAACTATTTTACCAGCTTACAAGCATAGGCAACACTGAGGGGGATATGTACAAGGAAGTTGCGGAGAGAGGCGTTAGCCTTCATGGCTTAACGCCTCTCTCATGTCACTTCTGAAACACAAGGCTGCACCATATTTACAAGGATATGGTGCAGCCTTGCGTTTCCCCCTGCGATGGCGCTACACTTAGCAGTGTAGTGCCAATGCAGTCACCCTTGCACCATAGTGCAAGGGTGTCTGTGTGCAGGGGAGGATTGTTTATGTGTAGGAAGTTGGCCCTTCCTGCACATAAACAATCCTGAAATGCCAATTTGTCACTTTCATATGTGCTGCTTCATGCAGCACACATGAAAGTCACAAAGTGTCATTTTTTTAGATTGTTTATGTACAGTGACATAAACAATCTGTGGCATTTTACTTTTCCCATGTGTGTTGCACAAGGCAGCACTCATGGAAAAAGCAAAAAGAATGCATTTCTCCTCATTTCACCAACTTAAGGCCAGGGGGCATATTATCAAGAAACGGCAATAAAATTATTGCCGCTTTAGCGGCAGAAAACTGCCGCTAAAGCGGCGATAATGGGCTTGATAATATGCCCTTGAGAATTCCCATAGAAGCACATGTTCTGGTGTGAACATGGGCTTCTATTGGAATTCTCTGCGGCATATTATCAAGCCCATTATCGCCGCTTTAGCGGCAGTTTTCTGCCGCTAAAGCAGCGATCATTTTAATGCCGTGCTTGATAATATGCCCCAACGTTTTTCCTGGTCTTAATTTTGGCACTGCCTCCTATGTATGCCACCTTTGTATATAGGGCGCAGCGTCAAAATGAATGGGTCTTGCGATGGAATGCCCACCGCAACACAAAGTGCACACCCCTTTTACGATAAGTATGGCGTGAAAAGGGGGCCTTATTTACAAGGCAGCGTTAAGCCACGTTAAGTGGCTTAACGATGCCTTGTAAAGGCACAGCCCCTATCGCCACCACCACGTCGATATAAGTGACGTTGTGGTGGCGACAGGGGCTTGTACATATGCCCCTGAGTTTGAAAATGAGCAATGTGCAAATACTGTTTGTCAGCTATCCACCCTTTACCTGCTGTAATTTCTGGTGCTCCTGACCCTTTGGACTACGTTGACCTTCATGCATGCCACCTGAACAATCATCGTCCATGTTCTACAATGGTGATCTTCAGGAGGCTTAACAGAGATGCCAAATATTGAATGGGTGTGGACTTTGATCGTCTATGAGAAGGCAACATTGGTATACTGTGTGAAGTGCTTGGGGTGATGGACAGTAGGCATTTGGTGCTGAAGTGAAACACAGCAAGTAAATTTGGAGGGATTTCAAGCTCAAAATTATTTCTACAGGTAAGCATCTAGTTCCTGAGTATGGTCAAGAGCGCACTCGTCTATTCCACTCCTTGCTATGCTTAAGCACAACTACAAGTTTGAAGCAATGTGATTTGAGCTAAATCTCAGAACTTCATGTGACAATAAAGGGCACATTTCTAAGCCCCATTTGCCACCGGTGCGTCACTTTTTTTGACTATCCGGTGGCATAGTTCCATTTTCAGTATACTTAATGTGGCATAATGCACCCTTGTAAATATGCCCTTTTCTACCGCAGGCCTCTGTGGCAAAGGGGCGTGCAATGGGTGTTGCAGTGGGCGATCCGCCACAACACCCATTGCTTTTTGATGCTGCCTCAGATTTACAAGGCTGAAGCAGCGCCAAAAACGAAGGCCAGGGAATACCAGGTGTTAGAATGGCACAACGAGGAGAAATTATTAATGTCTCCTGGTTTTTTGTTCTTTCTATGTGTGCTGCATTCTACAGAACACAAAGAAAGCAAAAATCTCTATGAATGATTGTCTATGTGCAGGAAGTTGTCCCTTCTTGCACATAAACAATCACCCCTGTATCACAGGTGCCTTGCCACATGGCAGCAGAGTGCCTTCACTGCCGCTAGGCAGCTTTTTTGTGCCAGCGCTAGAGGAAACACAAGGGTCCCCCATATTCTTGTGAATACGGGGCATCCCCGCATTTGAAAAATATTGGAGTGTGGCATTGCCAAATTTGGCATAGCACCGCACTCCGACATAATTTGCAAATATGCCCCTTACTGTTCCGACACAGACACTAAAACACACTGTGCCACCCATGCACCACATGTGGAGCAACATCTCACTAAAATACCCGAATGTGCCATGGGCCTCATAAGACTTCAGAAAGCACTATACAAATGCCAATAATTTACAAACAGTACTGGTAGTCAGTGTGAGAAGCTTACTTCACTTTTATTGTAGAGCGACTACTACTCACCATTCTTTACAGACACTGTTTCCAGTCCTTGACCACTGTGTGATAGTCTAATAATTTCTGGGTGTTGTGGTTTTGTTTTGCTTCCAATAAACTAAGTGAACTAATGTTGAAAAGAATCCACGAGGCAGAAGTATTTAGAAGACGTAGGTTTATTTCATTAGATAAATTCCTCAAACCAGCCTAAACGCTCCTCAGCCAGCAGTCACCAACAAGACAAAGAAGATAAGGAGAGAACAGAAGAGAGATTATAACATACCTCCTTCCCCAAGGGTGAAAAGAAGGAAGGAAGGTAAAGAACAAAAGAGGAAGAGACTGGAGAAAGAGAAGGATGACGGAAAGCTTCAAGCTAGGGAACAGAAAAGTGTACATGAGCATATGTAAACACAATGAGGAAAAAAAACTGATATGAACCCATAACAGGTATTTCATAACATCGTCCCCATGCCACCTGGGTGATCTCACAATTCTGTCACTGCTTTTGACTTCCGGCATATTAGTTTGCACCTTGGACCTCTCATCCCACTTGTTACCACTACTCCGCTCTGAATATGGAGATTATCTGTCCAATGCTCCACATTCTACTGTCAGACATGGTAACCACATTTTTCTTAACATCCTTTATTCTTGCAGGATCATAGTATTTATTGTACCTGTTTGAGCTATTGTGAGGTCTTTTGACGAGGACCATTTGACCTGCTTCCCAATCAGTCAGTCAAAAGATACTTTATTCGGTTCATAGCAAAAACCATAAAAGTAAAATACATAGTACATCAAAGTCAAGACCACTATTTTAAATGTGACAAAATGATTGTGCAAATTGTTTTTACAAACCATACAATACAATTACATATATATATATAAAAACATACATTATAAATATCATTAAAAAAGGACAATACAAACACATTAAAAATAGAAACAAAACACTTGGTCATAATTCATGAATTTTCCATTCTATACACTATAGCCAAGTAATCTTTTTCCTCAATCTCATTGCTATTGCCAACAAATTTGCTATATTAAATATCTCCCAAGTAGTACCCAACAGCTGAAAATACAAAAGAGCAGGTTTAACTTGTCTAAAACCTTTATCTTTAATAAGAGGGATAATGAACTTTTTACGAATGGGGCACAAATGTTTACAAAAGAAGATAAAGTGCACAGTGTCTTTGATAGAGAATCTATCACAAGAACAAATCTCCAAATCCATCTCCTTCGTCCACCCTGGGCGTTCGGTAAGCAGAAGGTGGAATTTGTTCAATCTAAACTTAGTTAGTAAGTAACGATGATTCATATTGTTAACAATTCCCAAGTAGGGTTCTATGCCACCAGAAGTAATCAACAACTGGTGAGACCTTACTGTTGGTTTATATAGTTCCTTTTCTTCTCTTGCTAGATTTACCAGCTGCTTGTGTGTGTCTTTCACCCATTTCACATCCCCCTTTGATAAATTATTTGGGTGATTTCAGGACGACCCATTTCTATAGTTAGTTTTTTAACATAGTTCAACCAGGGGATGGTATTACCGTACTCAAGGGATAAACAATCCCTGAGGATCTCATGATTCAGCTCTAATTCAGGGTTTAACCATAATGAGATCCATTTCAATAGCGGGGCTAGGGCTATGCGGTCTGCTAGATATTCTATCCCGCACTCTTGGTGAACAATATATCCAGATGTTGACTGGGGAACGGATAAGATAGATTTCAAAAACGTATCCTCTGCCACCTGCAACGCCTTTACATTTTAAACCCCCACGGATCAGCTCCGTACATAGCTATTGAGGTACATTTAGCGTCATAAATTTTCAACACAGCCTGTAAAGGCTTCACCCCTAGTTTACGCGCGAAGTCCAAAACAGCCAAAATAGACCTAGCAAAGGCATTACGTTTAGCAACTAATTGAGGCAACCAGGTGGACTTATCGTCAAAAATAACCCCCAGATATGGAAATCTTGTAACCCTAGATAGAACATTCCCTTCACAGTGCATAGTCTTGAGTCTTTTGGGCTTACTGCCCACAATCATTACATGCGATTTTAAAAAGTTCACACTTAAATCCAGTGCTTTCATAAAATTGGCAAATTGGTTTAAAGGACATTGCAGCCCCACTGCTGTGCGTGCTATTAAGGCAGCGTCGTCTGCATACAATAATGCCGGAATGGAATACTTGCCCGCCCTTGGGATATCCTTACATGCCTCCGTTAGAGCAGCACCCAGGTCATTAATATAAAGGGTGAAAAGTAGGGGGGCTAAAATACACCCCTGCCTAACCCCATTGGTGATCCCAATCTTGCCCGTACAGTTACCTAAACGGTCATATCTAACTGTGGCGGTAAGGTCCCTGTGTAAATCAGCAAGAAAATACACAATCTTTTTATCAATGCCAAGCTTAAGGAGCAATCCCCAAAGTTTGGACCTATTCACTCGGTCAAAAGCCGAGGAAAGGTCCATGAAGGCTAAATATAGCGTGCCCCTTTTGGCAATGGTGTATTTTCCAATTAGTAGGTAAAGGTTGAGGCTTTGATCTATAGTGCCTCGTCCCTTCCTAAACCCATATTGCAGGCATGAAAGGGTATCAGTATCCTCCAACCAAGCTGTTATTTTACCTAAAACCACTCGTCCCAATACCTTCACCGCAGAGTCAATAAGAGAGATAGGGCGATAACAACTGGGATCCCCTCTATTGCCTTTCTTAAAAATGGGTACGATAACAGATTCAGACCAAGTGTCCGGAATACATGCAGTACATACCCTGTTAAAAACATTTGTTAAAACTGTGGACCAGGTTTTGAGATCTGATTTAAAGAGGTCTGCTGGCACTCCATCGGGACCCGGAGCCTTATTGCTCGTCATCTTCCCGATAGGGTCTGCCACCTCAATCTTGGTAACCGTTAAAGTATAGGGATCGAAGATAGGGGTAGGCATATTCACCTCCCCACTATATTCCCCTTCATAGACTGACTTAAAATGAGAACACCACAACTGTTCCTGAATACCACAATCTAATTGGTTATTACAAAGGTCATGGAAAAAGGGTTTGTTTACGACAGCCCAAAATCTAGCGCTTTTCCTAAGCACATCCACGGAGGATAATTCTTCCCAGGCATCTCCCGAATCTTCCGTCTTCTAGTTTCCAGAGCTTTATTATAACTTTTCCTTAACAAGGCCACAGTAGCCCTATTCACTGGCTTACAATTCAGGGCGGCCTTCAACTTTTTATTGGCTGACGAACAATTTTGATCAAACCACCCCATCTCGACAGGATCCTTAACTTTCCCTGTCCGTCTGAGGTCTGCTGAGACCTGGGTACAAATTATTGAGTAAGCCTCTAAAACCTCCTCGCTCCCTGCTTCCAAATTCAAACACGTGTCCAGCTCAGGTCCTACCTTCCTTATTAAGTTGGTATGAAAGTCTCCCGGTATGACTCTACTCCATCTAATCCTACGCGCCTGATCTGTTGGACGGATATCAGATTTGTCCATTCTATTTTGAGCTATCGCAGGCTTTGTGATCAGGTCCGAAACACTGAGGGCCACTGGATTATGGTCACTAAAGTGTGACCAAACCGGCGAATATCCATGAATCCTATCCCGCAGTGCTAAACTAATAAAAATATAGTCAATAACTGAGTGACTACCATTCTCTTTAAAGGTAGGTATCTCCTCATCCAACGTGGATGGAAGCATCAGACTATTATCCGCCAAAATTATTTCAAGGAGATCTCCCTGTGCAGAATGTTCAAAATGAGTCTCCCCTTGCTCTACCGGACCTAATAGATCTAATGACAAACATTTATCCGGACAACCATGGATGTTAAAATCTCCCATAACTATAATAAAACATTGATTTTTATTGACCTCCTTGTAATCTGCCAAAAAAAGATTTAACATGGCCAGGTGATCAGTCGTGGTGACTCTATCATATGAATTATAAAAATTAATAATTAGGATATCTCCCACCCCACTCAAAGAAATTAGGACTGCTAAGCAGTTACGTGATCCCGTATGTAGTTGAATATGGGTGCCGGGAATAGTAGCTGAGATTAAAGTAACCAGGCCACCCTTTGCCCTCCCCATATTAGATGGAACCGCCGGGATAAAATAACTCGAATAACCATCCAAAGTCAGGGTATTCCCTGTATCCCAGGTTTCTTGTAGTCCTATAATATCACCCAGACCAATAAATTCTCTCCATACTGGGTCATCTATTTTATTTTTCAGACCAGCTATATTCCAAGTTACCAGCTTTATGGGTGGACCCCTTTGATCACACCCATCTACAAAGGGGGCATTTCTTGCCAGTGTAGCTACAGGGGGAACTCTAACCGAGGTGACAGGGATAATAGTATCTTCTTGGATCCCTAGTCACTCGTTTTCTCCTAGATTAGAAAGAGTATCAAATCTATTAAAGACTGGAACAGTGAATTCATAAGGACCTCTCCCTTTAGATAGGTCGCTAGACACTGGCCTAATGTGAAGTGGGGGATAAAAGAACCCCAGAGGGAGTATGTTTACATACTCATTTTGAATTCTAACTGACCCAGCCTGCCTCAATATGTCGTCGACCAGCCTGGGGGATCTAAAGCTTATGACGACACAGTCGCCGTCTAAGCTTTTCTTTATCTTACCCACCCACGGCACCCTTCTAATCATCATAAAATTGTTATCCAAATGTTGTCCCAAAACTGTTTTATTGGACAGATAATGGAGGGCCTTATTTTTTAGTGAGGGCCAATGTTCATTTTTACCGCCCTCCAGTTTGGGAACATTAGCATGGATTATTGTATAGGGACATGCCTCTGCTGGTAGATGTAACGACAATTCTCTCTTAGCGGGCTGTGTCGGGGGACTTAATCTCCCCACTGTACTCTGAGGACCCCGTTCCTCTCCCTGAGTTACTCCAGTGACTTTTGGGACTAGAGGTGGAGTACTTGGTCCTATGCCCTGGGAAGTCACTAGGGGTACCGGTTGTTGGAGTGAGGTGATTATAGAATCCAACAAGTTATTTACTGAAGCTGTAACTACGCTTAATGAATGAACTGCCGATATACTTGTCCCTGTCTTTAAAGCCTTAGTATTAAGATGTTTTTCAATTGCATTAAGTCGGTCCTCTATTCGTTCCAGGTTAGCCATTAAGGGCAAAGTAAATGACCTAAGACGTGCGTCCAAAATCTTAATAAAATCTGACATAATTCCCCCACTGCTATTCTCAAAATCTAAGTTAATACAATCATTTCTTCCCACCCCCATATCCTCATTGTCTAGGTGGGGAACTTTAACTCCATTTAGATCCAACCCAGATACAGAATTGCTATTTCTCGGCTGTTTTGCCTGTTGCCGACTACCATGTGGGGTATTCTTAGCCTTCCTTTTCCCTGAAACAGTTTTACTACGGTTAGTTATCATATCCGGTCTGGCCCTCAGCTGCCTGGTGCATGTAGCCACGGGAAAAGGGGCTACACTAGTTACAGGTAGGGGGGCGGGAGAAATCGTAAGATTGTCTACTGCAACTGACCCATTTGAGATCATGTGAGGGTGCTGGTCGGCAAGTTCCACTACAGGTAAAGATGGAGAGACTATTTACCTAATTGGGTCCAAGGACAATCTCCGCTCAACTAATTGGATTTTCTTTACAACAACCGATTCTACCTGTTTCAAATACCCATCGAGAGTCCCCATACCCACTGCCCTCATACCTATTTTGGTATTCACTTTAGCCATAATAATGGGTTGAATGTAACTAATAAAGCCTCCCCCTCACAGACACGAGCAAGGTATGAATCACAAAATGAGATCAAAAGTCACGCACCACCCTTGCAAGTCGAATGGCCGCTCTGTAACCACAGGTAGAAAAGGGATTGTCCCAGCCCAGCCTCCTCAGGCCTCTGAGGGCCTAAGAGGGCCCGCCCTTTGTCCGGGCTTCGTCCGGCGACGCCCGCACGCGTGGCGGGAATCCTCTCCCAGTAAGTACACTCTGATGGTCGGGGGAGTGGCCGCTGGTCGGTGTTTTGCCCCGCTGGTACCTGGGAGCCTGAGTCCCTCTGACTGTGCTGGCGGCAATGAGGCAACAAACAAGCTTCATGAAGCGTCTCCCAATCGTGAGACTTGGCTCCCCATTTGCAGACATACGCTTGTTTGTATTTATCATGGTGGCACACAATTCTTTCCTTGGTTAATTTGTCATTCCTTACAAATTAGTTGTCTTCGATTAACCAGTTAGGTGTGAGTTTGGATCCTGGTTTGCGTCCTCTTAGAAGACAAAAAGGTGAGTAACTCGTCACTGTTGGCTGTGATGTGATATGACCAGATAGTGTCTTTAATGGACTGAACAATGGGTTTGCGAGCAACCATTGCCAATTGTAGAGCCTCTTTGATCATTCTGTTGCAGCGTTCCACCAAACCATTTGCACGAGGACAATATAGTGAAGTGCAAATGTGTTTTATGGCCAAACTAATCAGAAATTCTTTCATTTTCTCGGAAACCAACTGCACCCCATTGTCAGTAATATACGTATGAGGAATGCCTTCATTTGCGAAAACATCAGATAGAAAGAGTATAATAGTTTTGGTATTCACCTTATTGACAAATTTTATAGTGATACTTTTGGAAAAATAGTCCACTAGAACTATAATGAACTTTTCTTGTAGACCTGAGATTTGTAGGGGGCCAATAATGTCCAATCCTAATTTTTCTCACGCCTTTATTGAAACATGAACCGGTTCCAGCTGTGTTTTCCGTGTGCTTCTGGTTTTGTCGCTGAGACCACAAACATGGCACCCTTTAACCAAATTCTCTATAAGAGTGTCCATAGAAACCAATATCCTGAGCGAAGCTTGCTTTTTGTAAGGCTCCTTCCTTGATGGCCCTCATAGGCTATTTCACTGATGCGCATCCTGAGTTCTTCCGGGGGAATTATCTTGTCTGCTTTGAATACATTGGTCCCTGCAATCGACAGTTCGTCTCTGACGTTCCAAAAGGATTGTTACTCAGCAGGAAGGTCACTACGGGGCATATTAACAAGGGCAGTATCGCCGCTTTAGCTAAAGCGGTGATATTTTCATCACCCTATTTACAAGCTGGTGCTAACATGCATTAGCGCATGTTAGCACCCGTTTTCCCGACGCCTTTCTTTGCATCTCTAATAAGATGCAAAGTGGGCGTCACTGGGTGTTCCCCTGACAGACTACCTTGTAAAATATCGCTAGATGTACATCGCGATATTTCCAAGGAGGCCCGCGCATTTTAGCAGATGTTAGTTTTTGGCGAAAACTGCAGTTTTCGCCCAAAAACTAACGTCTGCTAAAATGCTGACTTACCTATACCTAACAATGGGTGTGGATTATGCAAGGATAAGACAAAGAAAATAAGGAGAGAATAGAAGAGAGATTAAAACAACTAACATACCAGATATGAATGATTTGCTGGCAAAAGGTTCACGACAGGAGACAGTGGGGCAGATTTACGAGAAATTCCCGCAGCGCAGCACCGCAAGCCCTTTGGCTGCGCCATGCTGGGCACTCTCAAAGCACAGGAATGCGACATATTTACAATAATATGTCGCATTCCTGTGCTCTCCCCTGCGATGGCAGGTGATGTAGAATGCAGCACGCATTGAAAGAGAAAAAAAGGAGGAGAAATGAAAACATTTCTCCTCGTTGCGCCTCCCTGCGCCTCCCCTGGGGAGGTGTGGCATTCACACGCATTTCCAAATTTACGATTCCTCGTAAATCTGGAAATGTGTCTGGTTGCATGGGTGTTGCGTGGGAACACCCACAGCAACACCCAGGGAACGCCCCTTTCACGCAAAGTGCTACGTACAAAGGGGCCATATTTATAAGGACAGAAAAAGCCACGCAGGGTGGCTTTTCCTGTCCTTGTAAATATGGAGCAGTAAAATGCACCACTGGTACATCACAAAAAGTGACGGACTGGTGGCGCAGGGGGCTTGTAAATCTGCTCCAGTATCTGTAATGAACTGGAGAGGGGGCTGCGGACAGAACAAGTAGCTTGCACTGGTGGTCGGTTTGAAAAGTGTACATTGACGCACACGCAAGCACTGGTGAGCAGTTTTATGGGATCACTTTATGGACACTGGAAAACCTTACCTTTCTCTTGTTCTCCTGTGCCCCTCACCCCATCACCTCCCCTGTTATTCTTTCTTGCCCTGTACATTACTTTCCTATTTTCTCTTACATTCTTTTCTCTACATCCTGTTCTTAACTTTCTCCAGACCAATTCGTTCTCCTTCTAGGTACTATGGGGCATATTATCAAGACAGGCGATAAAATTATCGCCGCTTTTGCGGCAGGAAACTGCCTCTAAAACGGTGATAATGGGCTTGATAATATGCTCTATGGAATTCCAATTGAGGCCCATGTTAGATGTGAAGGACATCTAACCTGAGCTTCAATTGGAATTCCTTAGAGTCCTCCTGAGGCTTGAGCCGGGAGTGACGTATGTTGGGTCCGCCAGACTTGATTTATTCGTAATACAACGGTCAGAACTGCTGCTATCATTGCTTATATTTGCACATATCTTCGGTCTATATTTGCCTATTTAGCACAAATTTGCTTATATTTGCACATAATGTGAGGGGGACGCTTTTAAGGAATCAATTTTTTATCGTTTTAAAGTGGGGGCTCATGGTGAACATTGTTTTTATTAAATTGTGGCATTATTTTAGGTTTTAAAATCATTTGGCACCAAAGTACCCTTACCTGCTTCTCGTTCCTGGGAGGTCGACACACTCGCGTTGCAGGGCTTCCAGGCAGGGGGCAGACATCTTGGGAGGGTAAGGTCAGCGGGCTAGGCTTCATACCCCGGACATTACTAAAGGGAGCGCTGACGTGTGCGCGCTCAGAGGAGTCCTCCTGAGGCTTGAGCCGGGAGTGACGTATGTTGGGTCCGCCAGACTTGATTTATTCGTAATACAACGGTCAGAACTGCTGCTATCATTGCTTATATTTGCACATATCTTTGGTCTATATTTACCTATTTAGCACAAATTTGCTTATATTTGCACATAATGTGAGGGGGACGCTTTTAAGGAATCAATTTTTTATCGTTTTAAAGTGGGGGCTCATGGTGAACATTGTTTTTATTAAATTGTGGCATTATTTTAGGTTTTAAAATCATTTGGCACCAAAGTACCCTTACCTGCTTCTCGTTCCTGGGAGGTCGACACACTCGCGTCGCAGGGCTTCCAGGCAGGGGGCAGACATCTTGGGAGGGTAAGGTCAGCGGGCTAGGCTTCATACCCCGGACATTACTAAAGGGAGCGCTGACGTGTGCGCGCTCAGAGGAGTCCTCCTGAGGCTTGAGCCGGGAGTGACGTATGTTGGGTCCGCCAGACTTGATTTATTCGTAATACAATGGTCAGAACTGCTGCTATCATTGCTTATATTTGCACATATCTTTGGTCTATATTTACCTATTTAGCACAAATTTGCTTATATTTGCACATAATGTGAGGGGGACGCTTTTAAGGAATCAATTTTTTATCGTTTTAAAGTGGGGGCTCATGGTGAACATTGTTTTTATTAAATTGTGGCATTATTTTAGGTTTTAGAATCATTTGGCACCAAAGTACCCTTACCTGCTTCTCGTTCCTGGGAGGTCGACACACTCGCGTTGCAGGGCTTCCAGGCAGGGGGCAGACATCTTGGGAGGGTAAGGTCAGCGGGCTAGGCTTCATGCCCCGGACATTACTAAAGTGAGCGCTGACGCGTGCGCGCTCAGAGGAGTCCTCCTGAGGCTTGAGCCGGGAGTGACGTAGGTTGGGTCCGCCAGACTTGATTTATTCGTAATACAACGGTCAGAACTGCTGCTATCATTGCTTATATTTTCACATATCTTCGGTCTATATTTGCCTATTTTGCACAAATTTGCTTATATTTGCACATAATGTGAGGGGGACGCTTTTAAGGAATCAATTTTTTATCGTTTTAAAGTGGGGGCTCATGGTGAACATTGTTTTTATTAAATTGTGGCATTATTTTAGGTTTTAAAATCACTTGGCACCAAAGTACCCTTACCTGCTTCTCGTTCCTGGGAGGTCGAAGCACTCGCGTCGCAGGGCTTCCAGGCAGGGGGCAGACATCTTGGGAGGGTAAGGTCAGCGAGCTAGGCTTCATGCCCCGGACATTACTAAAGGGAGCGCTGATGCGTGCGCTCAGCGGACACGCGTAGCGGGCGCGCCAAAGGCAAGCCCGTCTGCGCCCGTCCGCGCTGGTTCCACGCGCAGCGCCAGCCCCCCTGGTCGAACCATGCTAGATAGGGACATAATTCATTACTCCAGTGAATCCCTAAAACGCCTTAATACTGGCATCTCAGATCGGCAATGTTACAAATTATGTATGGATGCCGTACATCCTCAGGAGAAAGAGCTTTGTCCAGGCTGTAACTCTGGGCTGCCAGAATTTTTGATAAAACCCATAAAGACCACACGGGCACAGAACTCAATAACCCTGGCTGATGGTTTTCATTCCGTTCGGAAACTTGCCCTATTAAATGCTTCTGGACCTGACCTGGTTAAAGCAACACCTCCCAATTACCATTGCTACACACTAAATAGATGCCACAAAAAAAGGGGGGGGGTGGGGCTGGCCATTATATATCATAATTCAATTTCGGCTTCTTTCACCCCTATATTTATAGAGGAATGTGAAGTCTTAGAGTTTTGTCTCAATCTATCACATCACTGCTCGTTCAGAGGCTCTCTCATTTACAGGCCTCCGGGTCCCAGAGGATGCTTCCTTACCCAAGTTGGTAACATAATCGAAAGAGGTATTAGCCTCGACTCCTATACTATTCTAGGAGACTTTAATTACCATCTGGAATCCTCTTCGACTGAAACAACTCAGCTAATAGAGCTAATGAGAAGCGCCAAATTAGAACAACTGGTGAGTGAAGCAACTCACAAAGTAGGCCACACATTAGATGGTATTTTTTCGAATAATCTGAACTTAACCGTTTTAAATACTCTATCTCTGGCATGGTCAGACCATCTGGCGGTTATGAGTGAATTTAACTTGCCTGCCCACGTGGCCCCAAAAAGATTTGAAAAAAAAAGCTCAGTAACCAGAGCCTGGTATAAGATAAACTCAAGAGAAATACAACAACACCTTACTCTAACACTACCACCGGTGCCGAGAAATTTAGATGAAGCCACTAATATTTATACAAATTGGCTGACAGCTGCAGGGAATAAATTGGCACCTATGAAACCTCTTCGCCTCAATAGACAACAACCTTCGGCTCCCTGGTATTCCTCTGAACTTAGAGACCAGAAACTGGTGTGTAAGCACTTGGAAAGAAAATGGAGGGCGGGCTATAAGGAAAAGGACAAAACGATTTATAAAGCTAGCCTGTCAACATATAAACACCTACTGCAAAAAACAAAACAAAACTATTTTACTGACAAAATTAACACAGCTTAAAACTCCTCTAAAGAGATTTTTAAAATAGTAAAAACCCTAGCCCACCCGTGTGCCCCATCAGTTCAGGCCAGTCAAGAACTGTGTAATAAAATAGCCAAAAATCTTTTTGAAAAGGTAAATAATATTTTTGTCACATTCTCTAACTCTGTTAAGGAAAATACTCAGAGTCTAGCTTCTTCCCAATTTGACTCTATGGCTAATAGTCCTCTCCTACAGAATTTTGCCCCTCTAACAGAATCTGATGTATCTAAGCTAATGTTGAAGATAAAGTCAGGTTTCCCCTATGACCCATGTCCAAGTAGGGTCATCTTATTAGCGGTAGAACCAATCTCAAAAATATAGACCCCCATTTTTAACACCATGTATTTAGACGGATACTTCCCAAAAGACGGGAAACATGCGTCAATTTTGCCACTTTTAAAGAAACCCAATCTAGATATCAATGATCCAAACACTTTTAGACCTATATCAAGAATTACACTTCCGGCAAAGGTCATAGAGAGGAACATCAATGCCCAAAATAAATTCCTACAAGACCATCAAGTCCTGGACCCTACACAGTTTGGGTTTAGAGGGGTCACAGCACTGAAACTGCGTTGCTAAAATCCACTGGAGAGATCAAGAACATCTTAGACCAGGGAGGGAATGCCGCCCTGATCATGTTGGATCTTTCAGCGGCATTCGATACCGTTCATCATGGTATACTGATGAAACGCCTCACGGAGATAGGAGTTAAGGGCTCAGCCTGGAATCTCCTCAAATCCTTTCTTACGGATAGAGTACAAACTGTAACATTGGAGGAGTTCCAGGCTGAATCATTCTCCTTGCCTTGTGGAGTTCCCCAGGGATCTTCATTGAGCCCGACTCTTTTTAACGTATATGTCTCCTTTTTGGCACCACTTGTGGAATCATTTGGGTTCACTCTAACCTCATATGCTGATGATACCCAAATAGTGGTCAACCTGCTCCCTGAAACTCTGTGAATACATCTCCAAAACTACAAAATTGTATGTCCGCTGTGGGAAACTGGATGGCAAAAAACTGCCTAAAGCTTAACTCCAAAAAAACGGAGGTTATTCTTTTTGGCAATAACCCTAACTTATGGACACCAGGCTGTTGGCCGACAGATCTTGGCCAACTCCCCACTCCTGTAGGGAAAGTAAAAAATCTTGGAGTATGGTTGGATGACAAACTGAGTGGCAGGGATCAAGTGAATAAAGTTGTCTCCACCACTACCTATATTCTCAAATCTTGCAAAAAAATTATGCCACTACTCTCAAAAGCAGCACAGCAAACAGTTATCACTGCTCTCATTATGCCTAGATTGGACTATTGCAATAGTCTATATTTGAGGATACATGAAGGATCCCTAAATAAATTACAGATTCTGCAGAATGCGGCCGCCAGACTGCTCACAGGCACGCCTAGGACTGGCTCCATCTCTGCTCAAATCAAAGCCCTACACTGGTTGCCGGTGAGGCAACGTATTCAATTCAAAGCTCTGACACTGGTCTTTAGGGCCCTTCATGGAATAGGGCCTAAATTCCTAATACAACAACTCCACTGGTATTCCCCTACCAGAACCCTACGATCCTCGGATGCCAAATTGGCTATAGTTCCCAGGGTGAAGAAGGCCAATTGGGGTGGTAGAGGCTTTGTGGCCAATGCAGCCAGAGCATGGAATGCTCTTTCTCTGTCTCTGAGAAGTACGACTGATCTTCTCCCTTTCCGAAAGACATTAAAACATTTCTTTTCAAGTATTGATCTTTCATATCCTTCATTTTTTTCTCACCCGATTCCTCTTTAGGCCTTCTCTAAGCGCCAGAACACCTTTCTGGTAACAGTTGCGCTTTATAAATGCCCATAACATAACATAACATAACATCAAACCCATTATCGCCGTTTTAGCGGCAGTTTTCTGCCGCTAAAGCGGCGATAATTTTATCGCCTGTCTTGATAATATGCCCCTATTTTTCTTTTCAATTCGGTAAATTCTGTTCTTTCGCCCTGTTCTTTCTTTCTTCTTCTCACCTCATGGCCACCCCAAGTCACCTAATCCTCACTCTCCTGGATGCTGCCTAACAGACAGACAGATAGACAGAGGACAGAGGAGGGAGCATCAGGCCTTTTAATGAAAGGTCAATGGGAATGGGGACGGGTCAGTTACATGTTAATCAGATCAGTTTCCGGATGTGACACGTGAATGGTTCTGCCTCAGCACAAACGAAACTTCAGAAACAGGTCAGATGGGGCAAAAGCAGTGGGAGAGAAGCAGATGTGACGTTTGTTCCATTGTGAGACTGCCCTGGGCTTTCGGGTGAACACTATCTTGTTTGGAAGGCCATGCAGGCGTGTGTCGTGTCACACTTTAAGCATATTTTATTTTTTGCTGGACCTGCTGCAGCCGACCCACAAACCAGCCTCGGTGCTTCATCTCAGGTGAATGCACTGTGGCAGAACCAGACAGACATGAAATGGAGGCTAGTGCGGCGCCTCCCATGGTGGAGCCACGACCCACTCTGCACATGCAGGCCTGTTAAGTCACCAACAATTTGCGAGTGTCACCCATAGTCTGGGTTAGACACCTGCAAATGTATACTGTCACCCACTTGGAGAGCCCTGGGGCACAAAATGTATTCCCGGTAGGCCCAAACTTTCATCCGCAAGCAGGTATTATTGACATCCCGCCACCAGGTGGCAGTGTGGCACCGCTGCTTCTTTGTGGCGCGAGGTTGTGCAGCGATCTCCTTGGCCCTTTCCCTGCTTGAACAGCCCTGCCAAATAGCATATATCAGGGGTTAAACCAACACATTTTAGTGCTGTCCGCATCACCAGACTAAAATGTGTTAATCATACATTACTAGCCCTAGCAGCGTGACACGGCACTGCAGAAAGATCTATGGTAGAATTAAAACAAAAAAATACAGCAGTTCGCTTGCTGTGCGCTGATGCTTCACGCAAGAAAAGGCGAATGAGTAAAAATAAATGGTTCCCTCATGATGTGTTTGTGACAAAGCGCACTTCAATTACTTCTACTATAACAGTTAAGAAAATATTTAGACATAATTCCTAACTGAAATGAATGAATGAAAGGTATTCTTGTAAAGAGCAACAATCACTCCAAAAATTGAGCATCATGGCGCTCAGACATGCGCCAAAACCGTAAAACCATCTGAAATTGGAGAAGAGGAAAATAAATTAAGGAATGGCAGAGAGAGTCGGGTGCAGTAGAGAGCAAAGTCTCCAGACTTTTCTTGAATGTTGCTTTTCTTCACTGTTGCTTCAATGTTCATCACACACGTTTTATTTGTGGGTGTGTTCCTCATGTGCAGTATTGCATTCCAAAAACGGAATTGTAAACCAGTGAGACAATGTTCTAATTAATTCATTTCCTTTAAGTCATGTTGGTGCTAAGTTGGCACTGGGGCAAATTTACTAACATTTTGCGCTGGTTTTACATCAGAAAAATTATATAAACCGGAGCAAAATGTTTATTTCGAATTTACTTTCCAGCACAAAACTTTTTTTTGCACTGGAAAGTTGCCTGAAAGTAACACAAAGCAACACTTAGCACTGCCTTGCATTTCTTTGCATCAAGGAGGCATTCCATGGGGGATACATGGGTGTTCTCAAACAGCCACCCATAATTTGTGTCATGAAACCCTATTTATTAACAACAGTATACAGGGTTTTTCCACCAAAACAAGCAGCACATCTTTGAGACAGGTGTTAAGTGTAGAAATGCTTTCATTTCTCCAGACTTTTCCAACTTCGCATGAGTGCGGCACTGACAGTAGAGCACACATTCAAAGTAGAAAAAGTTTGAACGACAGAGAGGAGATTGTGAAAAAGGTGAGTAAATGGGAAACAAGAAACGAGAATGGAGTAGAGATAAGGGAAGTAAACTGCACGGCTCCTCCACTAAGGTGGAAGAGCGTCACCCCGCTGCTCACTGAGCAGTTGAAAACGGAAAAATAAAATAATAACGCAACATTAATATAATTTTATTTAACCATACTGGCTTAGTTGGTTGGGGGCGAGGCTGTGCTGTTCAAAGCTGGGAGAGGAGTGGTAGGCATTTTCTCAGTGCACATGACAGTTTGGCCAGCTGTCTTGGGCTGGCCAAACTGTCATGCGCACTTAGCATATTTTCCACCAGGCTGTGTTGCACAGCAAGGGTGGAGAACATGCACAGCCTCCCAGCCATTGTCTGAGCGCCGATCCATGACACTCAGACCAATCACAATGCTGCTATAATGCAGCGTCGTGATTGGCTAGGGGACTCTTGGAGCTTGTGTACTTCCTGCTTCCGGAGAAGAGGACAGAGGAGAGATGGCGGCCGGCCATATACAGGTAAGTGCTTTTATTTTTTTGTATCCCGCCTCGCCCCACTACTTCCATTTGGTAGGAGCCTCTACTGGAAGTAAAGGAGGAAAAAGGGGCAGCGAGAGGAGTGTGATAAAGGAGAGTGGAGTGAAGAGCAAGAAAATTGACCAAGATGTGAGAGAACAGGATGAGAGAAAGCAGACACTTAGGGCCATATGTAGGTAGCCTAACATTTACCACTTCATAAATATCGAATTTTACCGTTTCGGTATTTATGAAGTGGTAAATGATATGTAGGTAATCCATCAGTAATATTTACCGATTCGGAATGGGTCGGTAATTTAGAATCGGTATTTACCGATTCGGTAATGGTAACTGGCTTCCCATTGATTCCTATGGGCCAGGAGGCCCATAGGAATCAATGGGAAGCCAGTTACCATTACCGAATCGGTAAATACCGATTCGGTAATGGGGGAGCACAATCAAGGGTGGCAGGGTGTCACACTGACACCCTGTTGCACCCCTGATTCCTGCATGTGTGCACATGTGGCACACATACATACCCTAAGGGCATGTATGTCTGCCACATTGCACACTTCAAAGTGCAAAAAATGCTTTTTTCCAGCTATTCTTTATTTACCACCAACTTTTAGTTGGTGGTAAATAACGAATCCCCACAACAACCACACACTCCCCCTACATATCATTTCAGGATTCGGTATTTACCGAATCGGTAAAATTACCGAATCGGTAATTTTACCGATTCGGTAAATTACCGAATCCTGAAATGTGCCCCCTACATACCAAAAGCCTGAATACCGGTCGGTAACGGGATATTTACCAAAAATCGGCCGTTACCGACCGGTATTGGGCTTCCTACATATGGCCCATAGTGAGGAGAGCTAAACTGGCTTCAATGTACGCAGCCGATGTTCATCAGAAAATGTGCCTCAATGAACTCTGAATTTAATGTTCACCTTAGAACCTTTTGTGCTCATGTTACGGTAAAGGAGATCAATTGTGGTGTTGAATTCTGTACTTTTTGATTTTACTTCTGCCAGTTGGAGGATGTAAGGTTGTAGCTGAACATCGCTAACAGTGGTATCTGTCTTCATTATCTTAAGTTGCAACTTTACCCTTTACCATGTATTGACCACTACGATGTCGTGACCTGGGCACAAGGGCACTAGGACCCTGTACCCGACTGGTGGGGAGGGGGTAAGAACCGGACACCACTTCCTGTCAGGGGAGTGGGGAGGAAGGCAGACCACAAAGGGAAGGGGAAGCGACCAAATGGGGGGTAAGAAGCAGTGGTGGTACGCCAGCGGCAATTGAGAAAATTGGACAGTCCATTTTCAAAGTAACCATTAACGGTGACACAGGTGAAAGGGCCCATGATAACAGCGACAGCAGGCGCTTACTGAATAACAAGGAACAGCTCTCACTTCAAGGGATTAAAGAGCGTGGAGGAAGACGGAAGAGACACAGCTGCTGGAGACACAGGCACAGACAAGAGACAGGATGTGGAATGGTAGAAAGACAACGGAGAGACATATCCAAGAAGAGAATGCAGAAGACCAAAAAGACTGATTGAAGAAATGTAATGATGGAGACAACGACACGCCTTTGTCTCTCTCTCTCTCTCTCTCTCTCTCTCTCTCTCTTTTCTTTCTTCTCTCTCTTCTCTCTCTATCTCTCTCTCTCTCTATACCACTATATCTATAACCACTTTCTTCTGTCATTTTCCTGCAACAAAAGGGGAGATGTCGTGACCTGGGCACAAGAACACTAGGACCCTGTAGCCGACTGGTGGGGAGGGGGTGAGAACCGGACACCACTTCCGGTCAGGGGAGTGGGGAGGAAGGCAGACCACAAAGGGAAGGGGAAGCGACAAGATGTGGGGGTAAGAAGCAGCGACAAAGAATGGAGCAATAAAGAAAGTAGAATCACCCTTACTTGACTCCTGTGTATTCCTGACAAGAGAGACACGACATACACTTGAAACCTGTGGAAAGCTTCAGGGTTAAGGTACATAGCGTCTGCACTAGACTGAATGTAACTGATTTCCTCTTGCTTTGTTATTTCCACTTTGTTTAAATTATTTTTTAATTTTTAGGGTGCAGGGGACATATACCCACGAAGTTTAATTTCTCAAAATTACAATTTTGTTTGCATCAGAGCCCTCCTTTTAAATATCTAAATAGGTCACGTTGGAAATGGCAAGTAAGGCAGTGTCTTTAAGTAAGCACTGAATGATGGTGAAACTGTTTTAAGGAGATTTCTAGCCCATTACATTACAGAAACGGGGTCATTTCTGTAGTGTAGCTCATTACAGAGATGTAACTGCTTTGTTCTTCTTTAAATAAAGTGTCACTCATAGTGTCAGCACATAAGGCATTGAAATGCCAATGTATGTGCACTGAAAACATGAAAACGTCCCACAAGAGGAAGTGGAAAACTTGGAAGCTTTGCTTAAAGTGATGGTTAGCTCCCAGCATGAGAGCAAACAGCGATGGTGCAGGGACCCCAGAGAGGGCCAAATCTTCACTGACGGCAATCTCCTGCATGACAGACAGTAGCAGCTGCTACCGGACCTGGGTGGTGGGGTGGTAGGTGGAGCAAATTAAAAAGTTAAATTAAAAAAAACATTTACCTGGCTATGGCCGGTGTTGCCACTGCCTCTCCTCCAATCCTCTTCATCTTCTTGTCTTCTTCATGTCTGGAGTCCGGCAGCAGGAAGCACCTGGGCTCCCAAGCTCCCCTGACCAATCGCAACGTTGCAATGCAGCGTTGTGATTTGTCTGAGCGTCGTATTTCGGCTCTCAGACCAAGCTTGGGAGCCTGGGGCATGTTCTCCATCCAGGCTGTCAAGCAGCCTGGATGGAGAACATGGCAAGTGCATATAACCGTTTTGGGCAGCCCGAAAGGGCCAGTCAAAATGTCATGCACACTTGGAGTGTCACCATAATGAATGATTAATGATAATAACGTTAGGTTATTATAATTATTTTTTTCCCTTTTTCACTACTCGGAGAGCAGTGGGGCAACGCTCTTCTGCCTTAGCGGAGGAGCCACCATTGATGACAGAGTCTCATCCCTACTGCTGCAGGATGAAGATCTGGGTGTTCCTGCAGCTCACGGTCAACACCTGGGCCTCAGTCAGATGAAGCTGCAGCCATGCCAGTGAGCAGGAGGGAGACAATTACCTCTGAGTAAGGTCCAGTGTGTGCAGTAAACTTCCAGCACATTTCACATACCGGGCCTGATTCACAATAGTAAACGTATACTTTTGCGTACGTGTACGATTATTTGTTATTCACGAAGGTATTTTACTAGTAGTATCTTTGCTACTGCAGAGCCTTCGCACATAAATAGAACTGTTCTATCTTTTTATGTGTCAAGACTCCTCAGTCATAAAGATACTTTTTGTAAAATACCTTTGTGAAGAGCATACAAATGTAAACTTACACAAAAGTGTAAGTTTACCTTTGTGAATCAGGCCTGATGTTGCGAACCTATAACTAAACAAAAAATTGGTACACCTTTTCATTTAGTGCGATTTACACTACAGCTAATCTCTCTGTACAGAGATCTAGATGCCATGCTGCCCCTAAAAGGACTCACTTGTATGTTGTTAAACACATTGGGCCTGATTCACAAAGGTAACTTACATTTTTGAGTATGTTTACATGTTTGAGTAAGTTTACTACTTTTCGGTATTTACAAACTGCACTTTTGCACTAACCTACAATTTTGTAGTAACTTACGCTTTTGTAGTAAGTCCAGTGTTTCAGATGGCAAACCACTGGTACTGCAACAGTCTCCAACCACAGAAGATAATTGAGGTAGGGACTTACTATAAAAGTGTAAGTTACTACAAAAGTGTAATTTACTGCAAAAGTGCAGTTTGTGAATACCGAAATTAGTGAACTTACTCAAAAGTGTAAGTAAGTTACTAGAAAAGTGCAGATTGTGAATAGTACCCCGAAAGCAAGTAGCTGGCAACAATTTTTTTTGTCCTCATACCACCATTATATGCAAATAACAGCCTGTCAGCTGATCTATTCCTCCCCAGGCTTTTGCGATAGTTCAATAGCTCCTGCGCTCGTGCTCTTCCAGTGCCCTGGCTGCACAATCCACACAGGTGTAATCATTGGACTGTAGGGGTTACACACTTATAAAACCATTCCAATTCTGGAAAGCCACCCAAGTCTTAGAATGTATATTGGACTCCAGGTCAATGTCCATTTTGGCCGTTCTTCTTACTGCTTGTAACCGGTCTAACCCTTGTGGTGGGGCAGGTTCGATCCACTTTTTGCAAATTTCACACCTAGCGAGAAGAATTAGATAAAAGAGCAGGGCCTGTTTATCCCCAATAAGGGGTCTACTCGACTTATCTTCTACCCCCAACATTATGAGTAAAAGGCTAACTTTAATGTTTGTATCTAAAATTTCGTTGGTTATCTTTTCCACTTCAGACCAGTATTCCTCTAGCTGAGAACATTCAAAAAACATATGTCTGTCGTCAGCACTCATTACTCCGCACCTACGACATTTGGGGGGGGGGGGGTATCAGTAACAAGCTTTGCTAATTTATTTGGTGTCCAGTAAAGTCTATTTGCTGTAAAGAAGTGGTTCCTCTTCAGGTTCGATGGTTTGACTGTTTTATAAAGCAGCTTAAAAGAAAGGTGGAATAATTTTTTGGGCTCAGAGATCTGCATCACCTCATCCCATATTTCATAGGGGGCTTTAAGTTTTTTCTCCTCGAAAGTCAATAATGTATGGTACCATCCACTTACTTCCTTCTTCACTATTGTTTCGTTCTTTCATTTTTTTTCAAACTCCCAAAATCCCTTAGTCTCGTACCTATTTGCCTTCCCCAGGACTTCAGCTGGAGAAATTTAAACCGAGACAGAGATCCCCCTGTCTTATTCCATAGTATTTCCCATGGCACCACTTCATTCATCACTATCAGCTCCCCCCAAACCTCTATACCTGCCCTCCTGAGTGAGAGACTCATTTTATCTTGCAACCATTCAGGCGTACCAGGTGAGTCCCATATTGGAGCCTCTCCTGAGTAATAACCAATTCCCAATATATTCCTGATCTTTACCCACAAGATCAGTGCTGCCTTCAATGTCTTTAGCTTTACTTAAAAAAAAAAAGTCTTTGCACCAAACTTAAACAGAAATCCCTTCCCACCCCATTCTTTAATCATCTCCTCATACAACCCCCCCACACCCTGTGCCCTGGTGTACATAGTAAAACCCTGCAATTTTTTTTTTTTTTTTTTTTTTTTGGAAAACCTTTATTTAACAGTATGCGCAGACAGATACGGGCCTACAACCCTCAGGCCGGCCTCGACAATAAAGGGCACATCAGCAAGCAATTATACGATTCAGCAGCATATCAGTACAAGCACGAATAGACCAGATTACGTTTATACACAATTGTGCCGCCGAGCGCCAGGATGATGAGGTTTAAGTTTTATAAAGTTTTGAAATAAGTCCATAGCAACAGGTCTAGAAGGATCCGAAACAGAGCAATGCAGTTAGGACTATAGTGGGCAACGATCATCAGAAGAGTCAGCAAGCATTATCCGTAAGGTAATCAATCGCACTCAATGAAATCAGGATAGAGAAGAAGCATATCACATGACGATCCCCAAGCACTACCCACAAGTTCCCAATCCTCCCCTCGACCCCAGAACTAAGAAAGGAAAGAGCAAACGAGAAAGGTAAAGAGTAGAAAAGGAGAAGAGAAAGAGAGAAAAGAAAGAAAGGAAAAGGAGGCCCATAGAAAAAAAAAAAACCAACAAGGAAATATACCCCCCACCCTACACGCATGCAGAGGCTACGGCCTACCCCCCCTAGCAGTGTGTCTGTCGCCCCAAAAGAGTACCCGAAATGTAGGAGAAAAGAAAGAGAAGAAAAAGAAAAAGAATGTCACGGTTGATCGGAGGAGGGCCAAGGATCTATTCAATACAAGCAAAATCGTTACCCGCGGTCACCCAACCCCAGGCCCCGACCTAACACCCTGCTACAAGTACCTCCAACAGTCACAAGTCCCAGTCCCAGCCATATACGTATCAATGTGCAACAAGAAAAACCCCCTCCCTCAGCCTTGGCCCCTTCGAATCTGCAGTCCAACAGAATCCAATTGCAGTACAGCCAACCTGGACGGGATGGGCCACCATGGAGTCCGTTGCAGCAATCGAGGGGTAAGAGACAAGTCAAACTGGAGCGAAGCTCGATAGTAAAGGACCACAGAATGCGCCACTGCTATGCGGTGGCTAGTACAACAGGGAGCAGGACGATGCATAAATCCCAGAGTAGCGGCCGGCCGATGTACAGGAAGCAAGTCCAGGAGGACGCTCAGAAACGTGGCACCAAAGGACAAAGGAGATGGGCAAAACGGCGGCTGAGGCACAAGCTCCGGCCTTACCAAGGGAGCAGGATTGTCAGACTCCTCCAGGGCAGAGCCGAGGAGTACCGCAGCGGGCACTGGGACACGTCCCCCCGTCACTGCCACACACCTCAACTCGGGTGATCCACCGACAGTCGGCTGAAGATGTGGCTTAACATGCCGCACTGGAGAATCATCATGGCCAGCTGAAAAAGTCCGATCAAACCGGTCCTCCAAACCAGTGGCAGAGTCGCGGAAGGCCAACCACAGGTCCTCCAGAGCTGCCAGGATGTCGCGAAGCCCCAGCGGTGGATCAAGGATGGAGGGTGCTGTTGCGTCCGCCATCTTAGGCAAGCAACCATCGAGCGCCCCGGGAAGCAAGCCCCCCTTCACCGGCCATCGGTATCTGGAAGGTGATAAGCTCTCTGCGGGGCCCCGGCGGTGCAGGAAACGTGGAGGCAGCCGGTCGTGGAAGAGCTTCAAGGACAGGGGAATCTGTGGTGCAGGGAAACACACCGGCGAGACCAGGGCTTCCGATGCGGAAGATGGCGTCCGCTGCTGTAGGCTGCAACAAAGAAGCGATCCCGGCCCTCTCCCAGCTGGGCCGGGATACAGTATACGGGAGCTGGATACAATGTTGCGAGCGGGGCGCGCTGGGCAGCCGAGCATGGAAAAGGCTGCTGTGAGAATCCCAGCGCCGCGCTCCAGATCCGGTGCACCGGCTCCTCCCTCTCCACAGCGGCCGCTGCTATCGTTGTCGCCGCCGGCCGTCCCCACTAAGCTATGGCCCGGCTGCGACCGCTTGGAGGGCCGGAATGGAAACCGGGGCCCAACTCCGCCGGGGCAGCTCCGTTTTCGACCGGAGTCAAAGTATCGTGGTCAGGAACGTGGCGCAGGTACGCGTAGGGCTCGGAGGCGCAGGATTCTTGCCCAACCCTGCAATTTTTAAACTGGAATGCCATACAGTATAGTTTTAAGTCTGGTAGTGCAAGCCCTCCTTCTGCTAATTTACGTCTAAGTTTCTTCCAAGACATACGTGCACCCCTATTTGCCCAAACAAAGTTGCCCAATTGACCCTGTATTTTATCAATTAAATTGCTCTGGAACGTAAGAGGTATACAATTAAAAAGAAATGTAAGCTTCAGCAGAACCACCATTTTTATCAGGTTGACCCTTCCATATACCGTTAACGGAAGATTCTTCCACCTAGTTAATGTTCTCTCGATATCTTTTGTAATTCTCTCAAGATTATGTTGTGGAATATCCTGCACTGTATCAAGAATGTTAATTCCTAAGTACCTAATCTCTCTCTGTGCATTCCCCCTCCAATCCGGAACGTTCCAGCACATAATCCTGTTTTTTTCCCTGTTTACTAGGTATCCGGATAGAGCCCCATATTCATCTGCCAATTGCTCTACCCTTGGAATTGTTGTAACCGGGTCTGCTGTATAAATGATTAAATCATCTGCATATAGAGAGATTTTTTTTTCAAACATACCTGCACGAAAAGACTTCACTTGGTTATCCTGATGAAGCGCCTGAGCAAATGGCTCGATATATAAATTAAATAGCAGGGGTGAAATTGGACAGCCCTGTCGTGTCCCTCTCGTGATCTTAAAACTCTTAGTAAGGACTCCATTTAAAATAATCCTAGCTTTAGAACAATTATATAGTGTTTTTAATCTGTTTATAAAAAAAGGCCCAAATCCCATAACTTCTAAGACTACCCATAAATACTCCCAGCAAACTCGCTCAAACGCCTTAGCGGCGTCCAATGTGACAACCGCCAATGGGAGAGATCTTTCTATAGCAATATTGATACATCTATTAGTTGTTGAGTCAACTCACACATTTGTCTTCCGGGGATAAACCCCTTCTGATCCTCTTGTATTAGCTGAGGTATTACTCTTGATAACTCCCTGCTAAAATGCTGACAAAGATCTTATAGTCAGCATTTAGCAGGGATATTGGCCGGTATGATTCTGCCTTGGCCAGGTCCTTAGCAGATTTCAACATTAAAACTATAGAGGCTTAACACCATGATTCTGGGGTCTGTACTCCCCCTCTATATATCAAATTGAACATATTCTCCCAGGTAGATAATATCTCATCAATTAGGATTGTATATATTTCCGCTGGGAGAGCATCAAGCCCTGCCACCTTCCCATTTTTAGATTTTTTTATTGCACCTCTTATCTCTTCTTGTGTAATTGGAGCTTCCAGTATTTCTTTCCCTTCTTCATTCAGTAACGGGAGATCGAGCGAGCTAAGCCAGCATCTGACCTTTGTGGTGTCAGACGTAATATTTTCCATGTAAAGTTGTGAAAACAATGCGACTATGTGCTCCTGCATGGAATCCCAGGTATCCAATTTTTCTCCTGTTTCACTTTTTAGCTCCTTTATATCATTCCTTAACCTTTCCACTCTCGCTTTTCAGGCAAGCAGAGCTCCGGCTTTTTCACCGTATTCGAATTCCTTTATGTTCGCTGCTTGCCATCTAGCTTTACACTTTTGTTCTATCTTTATTTTGAATTCCATTTGTGCCTTATTTAACCTCTCTTCCATCCTCGCTTTTTCTTCCCCCATACTCAATGGAATATAGCGCCTCCTCTAGAATCCCAATCTCCTTTTCCATATTCTCTAGTTCTAACCATGCTTTCCGATTTTCTGATGAGGTAAGGCTTTTTAAAATTCCCCGGATATATGCCTTAAAGGCATCCCATACAATACCCGGGGGGGCAGTGTCTTGATTATTTACAAAGTATTCAGTTGTTGCTTCCTTCAAAGCTATCTCTACCCCCTCTTCTAGAAGGAATGCACGCCTTAAAGTCCATCTCCTAGGTGGTAGAAGCCCCAGAGCTTGTATGGTTACCATTACAGGTTAGTGGTCTGAAATATGGGCAGGAAGATGCTTAATCTTCTTTATGTTAGCTGCAAAAGATCTATTGGCTAAAAAATAGTCAAGTTTCGAAAAGTGGTGATGTTTTTTACTATGATACGTATACCCCCTTGTTTTGCCCTTCAAGTGTCTCCAGACATCCACTAAGTTAAAATCACGTATCATACTTTTCAGGGCATTCCTCATTCTAGGGAGGTATACAGTATCTCTTCTTGTGGACCGATCTAACACAGGATCCAACAGGACATTAAAGTCCCCGCCTACAATTACGGGAGCTGAGATTGCTGCCATCCTCAATTCTAGTTCTGCAATATATTGGGGATTATCCTCATTGGGTCCATAATATGCCATACATAAGAAATCCCTGTCTGCCCACTTTAAACGAGCCAGAGCCCACCTACCTGAACTATCTGTACTTGACTCTTTCATTTCTATTCCGCAACCACTCCTGATTAAGATGGCGACCCCCTTACATCAATACATTTGATCTGAGACAATAAAATTTTTAACCCAGCCACACCTTCCAAACAGCTCCTTACTTTCATTTGCCAAGAGGTGGGTTTTCTGCAAAAGCATAACCTGTGCTTGACTATTTTTTAGATATTCTAAAATTTTCCTCTGCCTGGGTTTGGACCTAAGACTATTCACATTCCATGTAAGAATTTTAATATTCGGAATGTTAGCCGAAGCCATCTTTCTTAATACGCTCCCTTCCTAGCTTCAGTCCTGAGCTAAAAAAATATTCCTGCATAAAAGGTATTGAGGACTTTTTTTTTTCCCACTGCTCCCCACCCGTGCTCCCCCACCACCTCCTTCCCCCCTTCCACAACGGGGACCCTCCCTATGTTATTAGGCATAATAATGCCTATGGGTGTACCATCGGGGGAAATTTACTGACACACTTCTAATGTATAAAGAGCTGGACAGCTATCTTTACTTTGAAGTATTTTCCTTACTCCTTCTGTTTATTAATGCTTCAACGTCGTCTACTGAACGGTAGTACTACATTTGATTATTCCACATTATTTGCAGCATAGCGGGGAATTTTAACTGAACTTTCGCTCCGAGCCTGCGAAGCTCCTCCATCTTTCCACCCAGCTCCCATTGCTTACAGTGCCAGGCCAGGGGGGTGGGGGGAGGCGACACTCCTCCACCATTGCAGAGGAGCTGCCACTGTTTATTTTTATTTCCAATAAAAATGTCACAGGAATCCCAGAATCCCTGAATATCACTAAAGGTTCTTAGTAAAGGCATACGCCGCATTAAGATCACTCTCATTAGATTTCGCTTGCAAAGCAGCAAAATCTCTGGCATTAAAAAGAAATCTTAAAAGGGGCTTAGAACCCGCCCATTACTTATCTTTACTTGCCATTTATTGGAATCATCGTCACTCTAATTATCACGCCTCTGATTGGCATGCTGTCTACTTTTACTTTTGCACATCCTTCTACTTTGCCTATCCATGCCATGGAGCATGGCTCAAGTACAGTTTCTTGTCACTTGCCACTGGCTAGTGGCCACTGACCTTCCACAGGCTACCCACTTTGGAAGATACATTTTTTTATTTGGTACCTGGCACTCCAGATGAGTGCATCTGTATGCCGTCTCCTCTCCTCCCTGGCGCTCTTCCCACATAGTTCCTAGCACCCTCCCGCACTCGCTATTGCATCCTCATTATTGCTTCCTCCTCATTGCTTGCCAATCCCCCATCCCTCCTGCCTTGCTGCTTAACCTGTCTTCCCACTAATTACTCCCTTCACTGCTGTATGTATATGACTGTCAATATGACAGTGTTGAAATAGCGCGCTGTCTCGTACACCTTTATTTTCTGTTCCCTAACTCCCTGCTCTTCTGCATCTTGCTCCCTGCCTCTCTATCTCATCCTACCTACCCCTCTGTCTGTTGCCCTTCTGCCTCCTTCTCTCTATCCCTCTGCCCCTGCTCCTCAAACCTCTTTGCCCAGTCCTCTCACTCTCAGTCTATATTCCTGTGTATCTCGCTCACTCTCATCCTTTGCAGTCTTCTTCACCTCACATTCATTTTTTTCTTACGCTCTTGCTGTTTCCTTTCTCTGCTCTGATCGGACCCCTGCTTTGCTTACTCTTTCACCTTCTCTCTGGAGCTGTATGTCGCACAGCTCACTGATTCCTCATATAACTCACCTGGGTCCAGTCAGTAGTGGCTGCTCCCGGGAAGCAGTAGTGGGGCAGGGAAGGGGGTGCGGGAGAGTGGGAGGGGGGTATACAACAAAAAAAGTTAACTTACCTACCGGCCGGCTGGTCGGCCACCGCCACCTCTCCTCCATCTTCTTCCTGGCTGCTGTGCAAGCAGGAAGCAACCGGGCTCCCAAGTTCCCCATAGCCAATCCCAACCCTGCAATGCAGCATTGTGATTGATCTGAGTGCCGTGGTTCGGTGCTCAGCCAAGGAATGGGGGCCTGGGCATGTTCTCCACCCAGGCTATAATGCAGCCTGGGTGGAGAACCTGCTAAGTGCGCATGACTGTTTGGCGAGCCCACAAGGGCTGACCAAACAGTCATTGCACATCTTACAGAGTACCCACCACTCCTCCCCCTGCTCTGAGAGCAGCCCTGCAGCACCCGCAAAGCTGCCAAGCAGCAGGAACAAATAAAATGATAATAACATCAAATTGTTATAATTTTATTTGTCCTTCTTTGCACTTCTAAAAGCAGTGGGGCGATGCTCCTCCGCCTCAGCGGAGGAGCCGTCACTGCATGTTCACTTCTTTTTCCCTTCCGTTCCTCCTGACACGCAGCCAGGCGAGGCTCTGGGCAGTTTCTTATCAGGGCAGTGTTTGCATAGCTTGAATTGTTTCCATCAGGATTTACACATTCTGTGAGTCTGGAAAAGTGGAATGTGCCTGAAAGCAGATTCTGTGAGATGTGGATCAAGGCTTCGAACTTGGCAGATGCCACATTTTTTAATGTTTTAGATTACCTCTCCCCATTGCCACCTGAAAGGTAACTGTATTTTTAAATGGTGGAAAAAGGAGACACTCTTACTTAACTGTTCCCTTAATTTAAATAATCCCCCCTTCATTTGTATTTATATTCAGTCGGAGGAGAGCATGTGAACCCGCCTGCCAATGAACCCGCGTTAAGAACTTGTTCACTTGCAGTTCAGCTTTGATTTCAGACGTTTTCTCCAGGCTGTTGTTTTGTAACATTGATTTTCTTGGCCAAATGCGTACAAAAATTATAATTTTATTAAAGACAGGAGGCATAGATTTTGCATATTTTTTTCGCTTTTCTTTGTCGGCAGCAACTAAATTAACATTCAGAATAAAGAAAGATACATATGGGACCACATTTTGCATTACTCAGTTGCTCGTTAATAAGCACCCAATCCCCAACTCGGGCATTTTATAATCCTGGGCCGGGTTCTTCTTCTTAACGTCAAAAGGCATGTAAACATTGTAAAAAAACATTGACAAAGCCAATAGATTTTGCATAACCGAAACCTATTGTCTTTACCAATGCTTGTATTTCTTTTGAAACGATGACAGGTGTGCTCGTGCCTCCAACTGCCCTGGATAGTATGTAATAGCAATGGTGAGCTAGGAGTTTCTTTATTATCTCGTATATCTTAAGTGATTTAAAATGGCCACTAGATGGCACTCGTAGACTATGTTACGAACTAGCCAATCTAGGTTCAGAAGGCTAATAAATTTGCGGCTTTTCAATTTTGTGATTTTCTATAGCGCGAACATGGCCCAGGGGCATCAGAGCGCTTTACAAAACTGTGGTTGTCAGCAATCAGATTATATTTGCGATGCAGCTCAGTAAAAGTGAAAAACAGACATTCTAGACTGTGTGGAAGATCATAGAGCCAACCCAGCTATTTTTCAAAAAGAATTCTTACGTCCCCTTTTAAAGGCGGCAAGTCATACAAGGAATGGAGGAAGAGACTTCACATGTGTTGTTGTAGCGCTTCCCGAGAATGATTGGTCCATGGCCATCTCATGTCCCCTGGTCTTCGCTCTGCCAGAGGCTGATTGACATACTGACAGTCAGCAGACAGATGAAGGAGAATCAGGCCTCTCAGTAACAGCCCAATGGGGAGACAGCCGGGTCAGTTCCATGTCAGTCAGATCTTTATTCAGACTTGGCATTCCAACCCAACACAGGTCAAACTTCCGAGACAGGTCGGATGGAGAACCTGCAGTGGCTTAGAAGTAGGTGATGTGACGTTTGATCCGTTTTGACACTGTTCTGGGCTTGCAGCTGCACTCTATCTTATTTGGAAGCTCAGGCACACTTGTGTCATGCCACACATGACCATCTTTTAGATTTTGCCTGGCACGCTGCTGCTTATCCCCCAGCCAGCCTCCGGGCTCCACCTCAGGTCATTTCAATGTGGCAGAACCAGACAGACATTGGATGGAGGCTGGAGTAGCGTCTACTAAGGTGGAGCATTGATGTGGGGCCTGTGCCACCAACCACCCTGCACATGCAGGCCTGTCAAGTCACACATAATTTGTGCAGGGGCGGCTGGCACGGATCGGAGCTGGTGAGCCAGGGGAGTTGGAAAAAAATATATATCACACTTACCTCTTCACAGCTGCTGTCTCTCCTCCTCGTCTCTTGTCAGCCTCTCTTCCTGACGAGTCCCAAAAGCAGGAAGAACACAGGCTCCCCTAAGCCAATGACGACGCTGCTGTCACCATCATGACAGCAGCGTCGTGATTGGCCTGAGCGCAGGGTGCATTTTCTCCACCCAGGCAGTGCAATATAGTCGGGTGGAGAACAGGGTGGAGAACACGCTAAGTGTGCGTTGACAGTTTGGCCGGCCCAAGGCGGCCGGGCAAACCGTCATGTGCACTTAGGAGAGTGCCCACCCCTCCTCCCCCTGCTGGCTGTGACGACAGCCAAGCCCTGCCCGCCCCAAAACTGGCTTCAGCACAGGGAAATAAAATGATAATAACATTGTGTTTTTATCATTGTATTGTTCCCTTTTTCCACTGCCGAAAAGCAGTGAGGCGGCAGAGAAGCCGCCGCTGAGGGTGTCACTCAAAGTCTGGGTCAAACACCTGCAAAAAAATCCCCACACACAGATAAAAACAGCCGAGAACGAGCAGAGCCCTGTGCTACAAAATGTATTTCTAGTAAGCCCAGGTGTTCATCCACAAGCAGGTATTAATGACAACCTGCCGCCAGGTGGCACCCAACACTGTGCTTGTTTGTGTAGACAGGCCGTTCAGGGTCTTATCGGTATGGCCCTTTCCCTGCTTAAAGTGACAGGCAGCTGTCCAGCTTGAAAGTGAGCGGCTATAGTGGGGACCACAAAGTGGGCCGAATCTGCACTAATGGCTGACTCTTGCATGACACCACATTTCAAATAAAGTTATGAGCCTATCACCTACCCCAAAAATAGTACTCTTCATTCACTGTGATTTACACTACACGTAAGCTCTCCGTACACAGATCGAGATGTCATGCTATTTTTACAGCTAAGGGGACTCATTTGTATGTTACCAATGCCAGTGTCTTTGAAAGTGATGAATATGGTAGTGTGTAGGAGAATTGCGTACAAAATAAAGAAGGGAGAGAAAAAAGTTTAATTCAAGGTAATTTTTCAAGGGAAGATAGCAGGGGGAGATTATTTTTGATAACATGCAATCTGTGGATGTAAACCTGTAGAAAGAAAGAGTTATAAATTCTGCTCTAGTGGAATGTGGCTTTTAACTATCTTTCTAGAGTACATAACTTTTAAGGAGGTGACAAATATTTGACTCACTGCAAAAACAATCTCTGTGCTTGCTGAGACCCCTTTATGTGAGACTATCAAGCAGCGAGACATTTGTGCATATCCTGGTGGCCGTAGTTTCAATTTGACACCACCACCATCGACCCACTGTATGCAATGCAAGTAGTGTACCTTCAAACTAGGGGTGGGCGGAATTTGCGTAGTTGTCCTACGCAAATTATCGTGAAATTGCGCTAAATCTCCGCAAGCATGCGGAACTTTCGCGAAGACGCGGAGATTGCTTTTCCTGCCCGTTCGCGGTGTTTTGCGTGCTCGCGATCACCAACTTGCCCATGAGGTCGCTAATGGGCGCGGCCATCTTGTTTTTCACTTGTCCTGCCCGCTCGCGATGGTTATTTCCTGTTCCGGGTCGCGTAATGCATGCTCGCGATGCTTATTTCCTGTTCCGGTTCGCGTACTGCATGCTCCCGCCCGTTCACGATAAGTATTTCCTGTTCGGGAACACATATTACATGTTAGCGACGCTTTGTGCGTGCTCCCAGGGGAAATATCACGCGAACTTGTCCACGTGGTCGTAATGGGCACGGCCATCCTGTTTTTCACTCTATTGCTGTGGTTCTGGGCCTGCTTTTCAATTCTCCCTGTATCTTTTCAATCCTTTGTTTGTGGAAACTTTTTTGAACTTTTTTTATTTATTATCTATCTCTCTATTTTCCTGATTCTATATTTTGAGTTTTTTCCAACTTTTTGTGTATTTTTCAATACTTTTTCACTCTTTTTCTATTACCTGCTTTTTTCATTTCTTTTACTTACTTTTTTCATTCCTACCTTTTCTTTTCCGCCCCGTCCTACTACCCAGAACCATGGCAAAGGGCCGCAGGGCTCGTAACCGTAGCCACAGCAACGACCGCCTTCCTTGCAGAAGGCGGCGCTAACCCGGGGTGC
This sequence comes from Triturus cristatus, assembly GCF_964204655.1. Lineage (NCBI taxonomy): Eukaryota > Metazoa > Chordata > Amphibia > Caudata > Salamandridae > Triturus > Triturus cristatus. The sequence goes on along the minus strand of NC_140594.1, from coordinate 848,256,067 downwards.
AGCGATAGGCCTTATTCGGTGAGGCCGAGGTGGCCGCACTGGTTTTTTGTGTGCAGCACCACCTCCCCTTAACCCTGGCAGCAGGCGGCAGACCTGAGTCCAGGTACGGGCTCCAGGAGCATCAGCAGCGTTGGGGAAAGGTGCGCCGGGCAGTGTTTTGCTGCTCTGGTGTCCGGCGCACCCAAAACCAGTTGATGCACCGGTGGTCCGATATCCTGACCAGGACCTGCTGGACCAGCTAGGAGTGGAGGTCCTGGGGCTTGGTGAGTAGCTATTTAATATTACTACTTTGTCTCTGTTCTTCTGCTCTGTGTTATATATTGCGAATATATTTTTTCACCGACCAGCAAGAATGCTGCTGCTTACATTGCAGGTAAATTACGTTTAAAAATCTTCTGTGATTGTTATGACACAGGTGCTCGGCCCTACTAATCTTACTTGTTTGCAACTTTGCGCTTGCTTAGCGTGATTATGTAAGAGTTTCTTTTCGAGAACTTAAGTTAGGTAATGCTAGAGAGGCTAGTCCTACCTTTGTCCTCCTGTCACTAAGAGATAGTGGTGGATTGATACTTAGGTTTAGTTACTTATTAGTATGAGTTGGTAATTTTTTACTGGTCTTCGTGACGCACCCTCTGTTACGCCACGTGCTGCTTACCCCAGTCCTTAGTAGAACCTTTTGTAGTTTGGTTAGTGAGTGGTAATAGAGGCTTAGCACTAGCAGAACATCAGCAGCAACCAACCAACAATTTGTCTTCCATTTATGCATTTTTGAGGACTAAAATAACTGGAAATGCAGACTTAGTGGAAAATTGTGCCGCCTGGAAGAGGTGGGCTAGGTCAGGTGGTACTTAGGCTTAGTTGGTATTCTGGAATCAGAATGGAACACTGGATTAGTGTTGATAAATAATAACTAGTCGGTCCGCAAATCCCCCGATACTACTAATAGACCAAATTAGATAGCTCAATTTTATTGCAATTGTTGTTTCCATACATGTTTTTTTGACCGTTTTTACAAATAAATTTCACACCAATCATCAATGTTTGTCTCTTTCTTTCTTATATCTTTCATGATCAGCATCCAGGGGCAACAAGACTGGGTCGGAGTCGGCGGGAGAAGCTGGTCAAGAACACCAGGCACAGGAGGAACAGGACCGCTCCTCTATCGAGGGTTCTACTGCTGGCCCCAGTAAGTCTTCCTGTTGTTAATATTAATAATTATTATTCCCTAACTTTTAGTGCACCTTATTTTTTCCGAACTATTGATTCCGTTTCCTAATGCTATTTTTTTCACCAATTCTTCTTCGATCTAGACTATCTGTTTCTAAATTCTTGTAATCCCTGCCTCTAACTGCCTCTGCTATGACTCTCTGTACTACTTCTATTCTGTCTGTAGCTAAGCTTGCCCAGTTGGCCACACTTTATTTGAAAGGTTTTAAATAAAACTCAGATTCCCCAATAGCTCTAGCCATTGAGTCCAGTCCTTTCGGTTGTCCTCTTCTACTACTTCCAGTCTTCTGAATTTTGAGGCTTTCTTAATCTTGAGGCTTTGACAATTCCCACCAACAAAATGCCCAACCAGATTTTACTATTTTTGATAGGATAGGACATACTACTACTGTTGTAGGGATTCTGCACATACAGAATTTTGCACAAGAAAATAGGATATTGGTGATGGGAGGTTGGACCTTCCTCACCTCAATCAGAGAACCCACCACAATCCCCTGACCGACTAGTTATAGACAGTGTCTCATTACTATTAGCTCTCCGAACCCCCCATACCCAATGAGTAGACAACCCAGATTAGAACACTCCCAACCTCCCAGTCGCGGAAGCAATGCACATGCACATTGCATACCCTTTCACTCACTCACGCGTGTAAGTCCACACCAAATACCACTGAGTCTATGTAAGTTCAAAAGGTTTATTTTCAACTGACAAGCTCTGTACGTTGTTCTATAATGCAGCACCAACAGCAAAATGCATAAGATTAAAACAATAAACATTGTTACAGTTTGTTACACTTAGGTACAACAACTACAAGTAGAAGCCAAAAGGCGAAATCATGATAACTGAACAGTGGTGGAAGCACCACCCTCCCCTTGCTAGGAATATAGTTTATAGAAAATTATAAATGAAGATCTATGAGCGAATTCTGGGGACCCCTCACCTTAGAAGAACCTAGTACTGGTTACATCATAAGCTCTGCAAAGCTCTGGTTCGTAGAAGGGAATCTTCAGTCTGTTTGAGAAAAATGGTGCGAGTTAGTACTATATTGCAAGCATTTCTCAGTCGTGCCAAAAAGTGTAGCATTTTTATGGATAAGCAATATGGAGTAACACCAGAACTCCATAAGAAAGTGGCTTGTTTTTCGACCTTGTACGCAGCGCTCATACAATAGCAGTATGAGCTCATGGGGGCTCAAAGGCGTCTTACGGTACAAGCTGTGAAGTAACGTGCGCAAAAATAAAAGACACAAAGGTAAAATGGTTGCATGGCTCGGGCTAGCTAAGCAAAGACTAGAATGACGCTAGGGACCATATAACACTACTTGTGTGTACTCTACTACCTGATTTGTACTAGTGATGTCTGTTGTATATGTATATATTAACTTTTTTTTAAATCTTGCTAGTGAAATATAGGGGGAGGTGTATATGGCATCTAAAAAATGTGTTATGTTTTTTCTAGGCGTACTACAGTCCACCAGTGCCGGGGCCAGCGGCGAAGGCGACGCGGCTGCTGAAGGAGGAGAAGAGGTGGCAGTTGCAGGAGGAGCTGCAGGGGGGGAGCCAGCCGCAGTGGCAGGCGGTGGTAAGTTATATTCCTAATCCTTATTGACAATGCATTACACTCACTGCAATGGTGTACTGTATACTGTACTGTTGAGACATATTAAGTAAGATGTTGTTGTGAACGGTTGAAGACACCTTTTACTTAGCATTAGTAAAAGCATTAGCGGCGGGAGTGTTGAGTAACCAATGGCCTCTTCTATCTGACTTCAACTCAGCTGTGAAAGTTTTATGGAGAAGACTAAAAGTCAGATCAGATGACCAGATGGATGGGTTGAACGAAAAGGGAAAGAAGGGTGGAAGGAAGAAGGACGGGCGAGAGTTAATATTTATGACTGGCAGAGAAGGATATGTGGGATGCATGCATGCATAGGTGGCTGATAGGAATCAGATGCATGGGTGGTTGAATGCCTTAAACACCCACAAATGTTAGAGGCCGAGGAAGTGTGAGGATAGATACATACCACAAATGTTATGTACTGTGCTTGCTAGTGCTACTGTGTCACTATGTGTAGAATTAATTTGTCTTACTGCAGTGCTTTGGTTAGAGTATATTTTACAATAGTCTTGTTTTTTTTCTTGATATAGCTACTCCTTCCAAAGGGAAACCCGACAGGAAGGAGTTGGCAGCCAAGGCCCGGCGCCGGAAGCTGGAGGCCATACTAAGGGAATACCGGCGGCTGGTCGTTTTGGCGGAGAAGGAGGAGGAGTTAGCAGCAGCTGCAGCCTCCTCCAATGCCACGGGCCCCAGCCACCCCCCTCCAGTGTTATGGTGCCACTGTCTGGCAGCCGCCCATCTTACATCAGTGCTGCCCCCCCGTGGATGCAATTGCCGCACGTTGAAGCGCCGCGTTGCTCGGCTAGAGGAGCAAGTTCGTGTCCTCCTGCAGAGGCGAGCCCGCGGATAATAAGACCCAGTTAATTGCCCCTTTTTTATTTCTTCTTTTGGTGGGTGGGAACCGGGCGTTGGGGTTAACTTTCCCTGGGCAATTGGACTTTTTCCTTCCGGACATTTGTTGAGGTTAGGGAGAGGGGTGGGTCAGGTGTTGTTGTGGGTTTTTTAAAATAGTTTGATTTTGTTAGGGGATTAAATTATATATTTATACTTTACATGCGATGTTGTTAATGTTTTGTGGGTGGGGTTACTGTTTTACATCACACTGTTTCCTTGCTGGTGCAGGGCCACAGCCAGTGTTTGATTTAAATAATTGTCTAACTTTGTAAGACAGAAACAGATAGATGCGGTACTCCTCACTGAGTGACTTGTCCTACTAGTACTGTCAGTCTCTCCTCCTAGTCTATGCATTCTGCAACTGGACTCAAAGGGGTGTGTGAAATTGAGTTAATGAAAGAATTCCCATTATTAATTATGCCTCCCCAAACTTCTTCTCTTACCTGTACTTGATGTTTAACTTAGGCACCGCGATGGCTGCATGGTGATGATGGTTTTCTTTCCCAACATGCCATTGGTTGTGGTGGTAGTAGTAGTAGACACTGGCAGTAGCATTTGCAAAAAAAGGAAAATGAGACAGTCACCTGAGAGAGACTGTTGGAGGAGTAGTAGAACGGAGTACAGTACAGAACTTACTGCCAAACAATAGTGTGCAAAAATCCAATAAAACATAATGGTGGTGGGGATAGCCTAGTACATTGAGTTACAAACTCTAGTTGTGTCGAGTCACTCGACTAGGCCTACCTACAGTACACTCGACACAAGCTTAACCATTAGTGCTGTGTAGGAGGATGACAACAAATCCAATCGATGCCGGCAATTAATGCTGATGGATTAGGTTCCTTTGGTAAAAAAATTACCTCGCAAATATATACTGCTCATGGGTGGGCAAGCAGAAGAAGATCCTCGCCCTGCTTTGAAATTGAATTAGTGTTGCTTTTGCCACATCCGCCCCAACAAGCGTGTGATAAATTATTGGTGTCCATTTAATTTAGTTACACCTCAATAAGTCACACAGCCCGGGTGAAGAGGGTTAGGGTCTGATGAATGGTTGGGAAGGGGGGTTTAGGGAAAGGTTTGACAAAGAAAAACAGTACGCATGGACAACAACAAAAGAAAAAACAATCTTGGCAGACAACCATATCCATAAATCTGTTAAGGGAGAAAAAGGAAATGCATGCATGTTGATGATGATAACTTGATGGTTCATGAAGTACTTACTAACTACAATTAGACAGTACAGGGCAGCAGTATATTACGCAATTTGCCTTGCCTGTCTGCCCTCAGAGACCCGAATTACATACAGTTTCTGTTCTGTTGTACCTGCCCGGGCTTACTATTAAAGATAGCAAAGGAAATTCAAGAATAGCTGTAGGGATGAATTGAATGATAAGCAGAGAGCAAACATACTAATAACAACAACAAACAGTACTAATGATTGAAGACAACAAATGAATCACATTATTTAAAAGATGATGAAAGTTGATACTGTTACTGTATGTTATCCTGGTCAAAATGGGGAGTTGCATCTCGGCATTCCTCTTGGTCCTCCCTTCCATGGACTCTCCGGCCATCAATCTTGGGTGACGCCACAGCCTGCCTGACAGATGTAGATTTATTGGTCAGATAAGTGTTAGTTGTTTTTCCCAGTATAGCACAGGGTAAGGGCCGGCCTGTAAATGTTGATGGAAAAACAAAAGGCATATTGAAGATCAAGTAGAAAAGAAAATGCATATATTACGGTGGAGTGCAACAAGAACACTTTCAGAGGTGGCATGGATACATCATATCTACTCTAGTCTGTTTCCAGCTTTAACCTCCAACAACACCAGGACAGAGCAGGCCCATGGCACCCGCTGGGACCCCTCCTCCATTTAGCGTACGTTTTTGGGGGGACAGAGGCAGACAAAGCACATAATATACAGCAACATAGCATTTTACAAATTAAGTGACTAAATCAATCCACCGCTCTCAGTCATATCACCACACTCAACTCCACCACTACACAGACATGTAGGTCTGCAGTGGTTGTTGTTGACTTGTTTACCTTTTATTCCACTCATGAAACACCCTGAGTTATTCCATCAATCATCTTGGATCCTACTGACTGACTGCGAAGATATTATGTCACTGTGGTCATCATCATGGTGTTGTCCAACTCAGTGTGCGTTGTACAGATTGAGTCCCCTTTCCATATTCAAAATGCAATGGATCGGCCTGCAGTAGAAGTACAAATTTGTTATTAAAAAACGAGAAGGGAAACAAACATTACCTTGAGTTACTTTTAGTGTGTAGATTAGATAATAGTACACAATGAACAACTTCATGCACTACAAACAACAACAACACAAATCACTCAGTCAGGTCCAATGCATGTCTTCATTGGGTTCATTACCTGTTCCTTCTCATCTTCAGTTAATGGGCAGTCTCTCTCTGCTCGGAAAGAAGGATAGCTATAGTAGTCATCATCATGTTCCACTTCTTTTGGAGGGACTCAACGAGGCAAGACTTTCTTCTATTATGCTGATCATCTTGCTTGAGGGCAATAGATTTAGGGCGATTCAGAAGGATAGAGGAGCAGGACTCGGAGGAGTGGACTGAAATGCAGAAAGCTGAAACTCATATATGGCAATAAAAGACTAGAATACGGTGGTGATGGATTTGTTGTGATTCGAAGTTTCCAACCAGAAAGACAGACAGACAAATAAAAGTCAATAAGGGAGAAAGACAGTAAGAAGTGGAAGTCGAGTTGTCAGGGAAGTATAGGTCATCTTCAAACTCTGGGGGTTCAACCAGAAGTAGGTAATTATCATCTAAGACGCTACTTCCGTCACCTGAGCCGATGTCCCCATCTTCCTGCATTGATTCATGTATTGTGTAATTTGGTGGTATAAAGTGCTGATTCATTTTGATCATGGTTAACCTCTCCACATTTTTGGGCGAGAGACTGGTCCTTCTCACTGTTACAATGGAACCAGCAGCACTGAAAACACGTTCAGAAGAGACACTTGCAACAGGGCAAGCCAGATAGTTTATCGCCAGCCTGCTGAGCAGGGGCCATTGGCCCCTTTTCCCATACCAATACCGCAATGGGTTTTGATCAATGTACACCTCTGTTGGGTCTTCCAGATAAGCCTGGACCATCCGCTCAATGTTCAGGGGTGCTACACTTTGTTCGGCCTCTTTTGTCTTAGCATTAGCACTGGACCTAGCAAGTCCTTGCTGTAAATACCAATCCTTTAATGATTTTACTGGGGTTGATGATCCGGTTCTTGCTGTTGTCGATAGCGTTGGTGAGTGTTCTGAGCCAAACGCACTGCCCTCAGGCTCCGAAGTTGAACTTGACGCGGGATGCACTGCTGCAGTACTTGTTGTGGTTGTGGGTGTATGGAGCGGGCTTTTAATTACCAGCCATTCATTTTCCAACTTACTACCTGCTTCAGCTATCCAGGTTTTGTACCGGGCAACATCCACTTCAGAAAAATGAATTAATGTCTTACTTTTCAGTGCCGATTTGGACCGTGGATCCAGAATTGTGGCACAAATGTAATGTTCTTGTGTCAAAATCTTATTTTGCACCCTTGTATTGTCAGCTAAGCGACGGGATAAGCTCTCCACTCACTCATATGCTTCTTTTTTTTCATCTACACCTTTGTACACTTCAGACAAGTCCTTCAGCTGTTGCTCTAGCATTTGCAACAATGGGATAGCTTGGCCCATAGTACAGTCCTCCTTGCTGACTTCACGTATGAAGACCTCGAAACGAAGAAGCATCTCAGTTAGGCATTTAACTAGGCACTATTGGTCCATCTGAAGGGTCATGCCTTTCATAGTAGCATCCCCTCTTCACATGACATATTCATTGATTGGTCTGTACTGCTCAAACAGACGGTCAAACATGTAATAAGTTGAGTTCTAACGTGTTGCCACCTCCTGGATGAGTGCTTTGACTCGCATTCTATAGTCACGTTGAATGATCCTCAGCTGCTTCCGAGCTTTAAAAGAATGGCTGGAATGAGTACATATTCTTCGGCAGGTGGTCAGTAAGTTGCTGACTATGGCTTCTTTTTTCAGAAAGTCTTGAACTATAATGTTAATGCAGTGCGCCAAACATGGCACCCTGAAATAGGAACCAAGCTACATGGCCTTAAGTACATTACTGCCATTATCTGTGGAAACAAAACCAATCTTAAGCCCTCTTGGGCACAGCCATTCAAAGACCTTACTCTGAAACTTCCAAAATGTTTACAGCAGTATGAGATTTCTCCATGGCGAACATGGCTACAGTTGCATGTTTCCGAGTAGCATTAAAGATCTCAGCTGTAGCAACAGCACCTACTTCAGATAGCTTATCTCTAATGCCCACAAAGGAGACCTAGTGTGCAGTGATGCACATGTAATCCGTGACTTGGCAGCTGGTCCACATGCCTGTTGTCAGGTGGATATTGTGACCAGCACTCTGCTGCAATGCTTGTCCAATCAATTCCAGCACATCGTGATGTAGTGCTGGAACAGCAACTCTTGCGAAATAGGACCGGCTGGGAACCTTCCATTTAGGGCAGATGGCTGACACAAATTCAATGAAACCCACCCCTTCCACAAATGAAAAAGGGAGAAGGTCCAGCGCTTACATTTTAGCCAGCTTCGCATTGTATAACAGTGCCGTTGGGTGGCTGCGTTCGTACTGCCCCTCTGACCTAAACATGCTGAGAATGGTAGGCTGGATTTTTTTACTTTGTGGGGCAGCTGTTTTCTTGAACCCAGTTAGGCTCAACTACGCACTTTTTTTCATTGCAGTACTCAGTCGCCTTGGTGTCTCAGTCTCAATCTGAGTATGACTCTTACTGCGGTGCCATTGAGATGTTGCTGAGGATGTGGGCGGTACCACTACACTGCTGGGGACAGGGCTAGAAATGTCTCCCTCTTGTTCACCTTCCACCGCGATCATATCTTCCCCTAGTCCTTCATCCCCAACAACAGCAATGGGTTCAGTTTTACTTTTTTCCAAGCGAAGTAGGTGAGCCTCCCACTGGATACTGTGGTGTATTTTGAGATGGCTTGTTTGGCCTCCGGTACCATAGTTTGTACCAAGCTTACCCCGCCTAACAGCCTGTCGACAAATTGAGCATATAGCAATGTTCTCCTCCTTACTGCTAACCGAAAAGAAGTCCCAAACTGGGGAGGAGAACTTTCTGGCGCTGCTGGATGTGCCACTTTCAATACCAGATGAACTGGAGGGTGTGCCTGGAATTTGAATCTGTGCAGTTAGACTACCACTACCTACTGAGGTGGTGATTGAGCTGGATGAAGGTCCCTGCCGGGCCTTTGCAAATATGGAAGCTGGAGGTCGTGTTGTTGTTACCAGTGTTGGAGGTATCCGTGCTACATCCCTCGCAGTGATTTTGGATAGGGTAATAATATTGGTCTCCATCTTCTCGGGGCCAGGAGTGATGCTCGTGATGACGGGCTCGTCATCATCATCCCACTCTTGTACATCTACCTCCATAACTATAAGGCTTTCTGGAACCTTCCTTTTCACTAGCCTTGTCTTGTGGCGTGCATCACTCTCAGACTGAGCTGGTGGCTTCCAAGTGGCATCAAGATCATCAGAAGCGGGGCTTGAAGAAGAAGATGATGGACTAACCCTCCTTTTCCTTGCTAGGGGTCTGGAAGACAATGGATCTTCTGAAACAGTGGCTTGCCCCTCTTGTCTACAGGAAGCCCGATCTCCTGAAATGCCCCTACTTCAGGAGGAACAACTACTATTGTGGGCTGTGGCTGCAGCTGTTCTTGCGGATGCTGCTGTTCTTGCGGCTGCTGCTGTTCTTGCGCCTGCTGCTGCGCCTGCTGCGGCGCCTGCTGCTGCCCACTTATCTGCTGAGTTTCCGCCTGCGTTGATTGTGTACTACTTTGCGATAATGACATTTCAACATCGCTGCTCGTTAGTAGACTGGCTACCTCTGCGACCGATGATGCGGAGGTGCTGCTCCCCGCTTGGTCCCCGGACAACGCTGCTGCAGGCATAATTTTTTGTTTCACAAAAAACATCTGGGGCGGCACATCAGTCTTGGTACGTGCCACTTCCTTTTTCTGTTCCTTCTCACCAACAACTTTCTTGGTACTGGATGACCTGCTACCTTTCTTTGGGGCCATCTTCTTCAGATGTCAGCAGGACGCAGGTGCACAAGTTGCAGAGATGTCTGTGGTCACACGTGGACGTGACGGGGTGCACAGCAGGACTTCTGTCTGGCAGTACAATGGGTGATGATGATGACACCTCCTCCTCTGTCTTTTTGTGCACCTAAAAGCAAAGATGTCATAAGAAGAACATCAGTGAAATGTTGCATTTGTTGTTGTGGTTCAATTACTACTAGTACAAACAAACAAATAAAAGATATAACTTAGTCGAGCCATTTGTGAGACTTTGTCAAAAAGGGCTTTTATGGTATACTGTGCACACTCTCATGAAGGATAGGAAAGAAGAAGAAGAACAACAAAAATAAAAATGTAATGGAAGTGGACCCAGTTTGGCATTAAATTATTTGCTCGTCATCTCATCACATCTTTCAGGGAGCTACTGCTGGCAAAGGGGATGGATGGAAGCAGTAAGCCAAGAGGAAAACCATGCAGACCTATATGGCAAAAGCAGCACACTTATATAACTCCCACCAGAAATGGACACTTACAAAAATTCACAAGCACCAAGCAGGAGACCTGGAAAACAATGTACTGACGAAAGGCCTATAATAGCCAGGCAAAGGATGCATGCTAAACCACACTGCTTTGCCTTTAATGCAATAAAATGCAAAAACGAAAATCCACAGTGCTAAACAAGGTCTGCAAGGTACACACCACAAAGGCATTTATCTAACACACACACAAAAAGAACAGAGATACCCCCCCAAAATTCACATTTTGCAATTCAATCCAATGCCATCCATGCCCTAAATGGTGATTAAATTCAACAGAACACACAGAAACAGCTGTATCATGCACCCATGACTACCTGTGAGCCTACTGGATGAAAGGCCTGTTTGCAGACTAGGCCACAAGCTTGCAGGCCTATGGCAAAAGCACACTACCGGCCTTCAAAATGGCCACTAGCCACATGGCCAGGCCCACACACTACAAGAAACTGAAGACAGACAATGCAGGCCTATAGCAAAAAGCACACGGCCTGGCTTCAAATGGCGTCCAGCCTCATGGTCAAGCCCACAATAACAAGAAGCCTAGGCCACAAAGGAATAACATTCAGGCCTATATGGCAAAAGCAGCACACTAATAACTCCCACCAGAAATGGCCACCTGCCACATGGACACTCACAAAATCACAAGCAACAAGCAGGAGGCCTGGAAAAGAATGTACTGACAAAAGGCCTATAATAGCCAGGCAAAGGACACATGCTGCTAAGCCACACTGCTTTGCCTTTAATGCAATAAAATGCAAAAACAAAAATCCATAGGGCTAAACAAGGTCTGCAAGGTACACACCACACAGGCCTTTATCTAACACACACCCAAAAAGAACAGAGATACCCCCAAAAATACACATTTTGCAATTCAATCCAATGCCATCCATGCCCTAAATGGTGTTTAAATTCAACAGAACACACAGAAACAGCTGTATCATGCACCCGTGACTACCTGTGAGCCTACTGGATGAAAGGCCTGTTGGTAGACTAGGCCACAAGCTTGCAGGCCTATGGCAAAAGCACACTACCGGCCTTCAAAATGGCCACTAGCCACATGGCCAGGCCCACACACTACAAGAAACTGAAGACAGACAATGCAGGCCTATAGCAAAAAGCACACGGCCTGGCTTCAAATGGCCGCCAGCCTCATGGTCAGGCCCACAGCAACAAGAAGCCTAGGCCACAAAGGAATAACATTCAGGCCTATATGGCAAAAGCAGCACACTAATAACTCCCACCAGAAATGGCCACCAGCCACATGGACACTCACAAAATCACAAGCAACAAGCAGGAGGCCTGGAAAAGAATGTACTGACAAAAGGCCTATAATAGCCAGGCAAAGGACACATGCTGCTAAACCACACTGCTTTCCCTTTAATGCAATAAAATGTAAAAACAAAAATCCACAGGGTTAAACAAGGTCTGCAAGGTACACACCACACAGGCATTTATCTAACGCACACCCAAAAAGAACAGAGATACCCCCAAAAATATACATTTTGCAATTCAATCCAATGCCATCCATGCCCTAAATGGTGTTTAAATTGAACAGAACACACAGAAACAGCTGTATCATACACCCGTGACTACCTGTGAGCCTACTGGATGAAAGGCCTGTTGGCAGACTAGGCCACAAGCTTGCAGGCCTATGGCAAAAGCACACTACCGGCCTTCAAAATGGCCACCAGCCACATGGCCAGGCCCACACACTACAAGAAACTGAAGACAGACAATGCAGGCCTATAGCAAAAAGTACACGGCCTGGCTTCAAAATGGCCACCAGCCTCATGGTCAGGCCCACAACAACAAGAAGCCTAGGCCACAAACGAATAACATTCAGGCCTATATGGCAAAAGCAGCACACTAATAACTCCCACCAGAAATGGCCACCAGCCACATGGACACTCACAAAATCACAAGCAACAAGCAGAAGGCCTGGAAAACAATGTACTGACAAAAGGCCTATAATAGCCAGGCAAAGGATACATGCTGCTAAACCACACTGCTTTGCCTTTAATGCAATAAAATGCAAAAACGAAAATCCACAGGGCTAAACAAAGTCTGCAAGGTACACAACAACACACCATACACAACAAAGGCATTTATTTAACACACGCCCAAAAAGAACAGAAATACCCCCAAAAATACACATTTTGCACATCCATGCCCTAAATGATGTTTGAAATAAATTCAACACACACCAAAGGAACAGTTACTTCATCATGCACCCACCCATGACTAGCTCTGGGCCTATTGGCCAGCCACAACAATAAAAAAAAAATAATAATGATAAGTACCAAATTTGTAGTTGCAGCAACTGCAATGCCCCAATCAAACAACAACCACACCAACTTACTTGTAAAATATCAAATTCAGAGGTCCTCAAATCCAATGATAATGATTCAGCAGACACAAAGAGTGATCCTTCCAGCTCAAAATCCAAAGGCAGAATGAACAGGAGATGGACAAAGCACTGGGAGGAGCCTGCTGGACAGGAACAGGAAGTTGGAGACTCTGTGGCACTTCCTCCCTCTCCCACCCAATTTCTTTTTTTTTTAAAAGGACTCCTTGCACAAAAAAGGACAGCCAAATGTCAATCTGAGGAGTTTTTTTTCATCCAAATCATCATTTACAGAAGGTTTTATGCTGCTCGAGATATTATTCTTCTCCAGATTGAAAATGTTGCATGTTCGGGTACGCGAGCTTCACCAGACTTCCGCTGGATGTTGGATGGCGCGTCCAAATGACGTGTTCGCGATCGCACGCTCACTCTTGCGGTGGTGAATGACGTGTTCGCTATCGCAGACATCTCGCGGTGTCCGATGGCCTCTGCGAATGACGTGTTCGCGATCGCAAACTCTCGCGGGATAGCGCGACCGGCTACCAACATCTTGTGGTGCACGCGAACGGATCGGAAAACTCGACGGCGAACACAGGGATCCCGGTAAGATGACCGCGCACGCAAGAACGTATTTTTAAAGCGCGAACATGAAAAAATTCTCCGCTACGCCACAGATCGTGGAAATTTTGACATCTCCGCGTTCTCCGCGGAACGCGAACATGCCTAAATTTCGCAAATTCCATGAGCAGAACGGAATTTGACGCCCACCCTTACTTCAAACCAAAAAAGATCCCTGTGAGTACCTACTACAACAGAACATTCAATACTATGAAGTATTGTTACAGTTTGCACATCATTTTACATCATACAAAAACTAATTTTATAATATAAACATATTATGCAAACACTCTGCAGCTGATGAAAACATGCAGCAATCATTCTTAATAAGTTCAATATGTGTTTCGGACCCATTCACCACCTAGTTTGAAAGGTACAGTCCCCCGCGCCCACTGAAGAGCACTGGGCCCCACAGAACAGTCACCATGGGGCACATTTATGAAACATTGGCGTAGTACAGCACTGCAAGTCACCTTGCTAGGCAGTGCTGCACTGCGTCACTGTGAAAGGGCAGGAACGCGCAATATTCACGGCATTCGGTGCATTCTTGAATTTCCCCCCGTGCTTGTGCACAATGGGCAGCCTAGCGCCAACGCAGGCACCCTTGGTGCAAGGGTCCCTGCGTTGCATGCAGAATTGTTTGCATGCAGGAAGGGACACCTTCCTGCACAAAAACAATCCTGAGAGGCATATTCCTCTTTCTATGTATGCTGCAGCATGCAGCAGATTTAGAAGGAGGAAGTAATGAGGAGAAGTAGATATTTCCCCACCTGGAGAGGCATATTTTTTTGGTGCATTTCCAGGTTTGCAAGGTCTTGTAATTATGATTATGCGTAAAAAACAATAGTTGTGTGGAAACACCCATGGAACACCCATGGGACACCTTCCCTGGGCAGAGTAACGCAATTAAGCGATTTGTGCTGCATTGTGTTACTCCAGAAGTTTGAAAGCCAAGCAAAGTGGCTTTGCTTGTCTTCAAAGATTTGACTTAAGGTTTGCATTGCTATTGCACAGCGATGAAAACTTAGTCATAAATATTGCCTTATGACTGCAGAATGAACGTGTTGTGGTCACTTTGACTCTCCACCATTCACCTTGCCTTATTATTTTCTGTAAAATGTAACAGGTTCCCCAGAATGCGTGCCTATCAGTAATGGTTTTTAGTAAAGGCATACACTGCATAAATATTACTCTTATTTTTCTTTTGAAAGGTTTACTGGAACAGGCCCTGATAGCATGCAATGGCCATGTTCAGCGAGTCTATTTTTATGTTATTGGATGTACCTATTTAATATGGCCACTAGAGGGCACTTGCAGACCATGTTATGAAATAACCGACTCTAGTTCCAGCAGTTCTCTCAAGAAGAGAGATATATTAAAAGCGCTGCAAATGGCTTTTTATTTTTGTGAGTTTATATTGCGTGAACATGGGCCATGGACATCGGAGCACTTTACAAGAGTAGTGTTATCCGCAATATATTTGTGATGCAGCAAGATGAAAGTGAAAAGCAGACATTCTAGAGTGTGTGGGAGGTCATAGATTGAGCCCAAGTGCCTTTCAAAGAGAAGAGTCTTAACTTCCATTTTTAAGGTAGATTGACATGGGGTCATACTAAGGGTCAGAGGAAGGGAGTTCCAGGTTCTTGTAGGTTCTGAGAATGATTGGTTCATGTATCATTATTGCTTGAAGGTGGGAGGTTCCAACAGAAGGGATTGTGCGTTTCTTGAACCCTGTTTTGTGCCTGAGATTTTCTATTTTATTGTTAGGTTGATGGGTAAAAAGCAATGCAGGGCCTTGTGTATGGTGCAGGCAGTTTTAAATTGAGCTCCAACCTCAATAGGAAGGCATCAGATTGATAAACAGATGGGTCTGAAGAGGATAACCTTCTTGTGTCCAGTAACAAAGTGGCCACAGCAGGTAAAACTGCTGTGAGTGGAGCTACGTGTGCTTTACTAATGCCTGAGAGAAGTGAGTTACCGTAGTCTTGTCTGGAGAGAACCAATCCCTGAACAGCTGATTTTAAGTCTTGTTCCAGAATGAGCTGTCTGATCCCCTACAGTAGCCTTAGTTGGAACGGGGGGGGGGGGGGGGGGGGTGTTGGCATGGCTGCAATAGGACAATAGGACTTTGGAGGTTGAGCCGACTGTAAAAGATGAAGCCACGCAACTTAGGGGCATATTTACAATAAAGTGACCCATCTGTAAAGATGCGTCACATTCCCTGCGCCACCCTGAGAAACCCTTGTGCCACCATGGATGCGCTGTATTTACAATACGGTGCACCATGGAGCAAGGATTGACAGATGCGTTCTGACGCATCTGTTAACCCAAAAGTCACCCATTACTGGAGTTGTGTCGCAAGCACAACACAACTCCAGCAATGCATGGGAAGGCTTATCCTCATTATGCTGCGTAACTTCTTATGCCTGCTCCAATCAGGCATAAGAGTTTGACGCAGTGGCGTCCTAGAAGTGGCGCAGTGAAATCATATAGATTTCACTGCCAGGCTTTTTTAAGTGGGAATGCCCACCCTGCATACATTATACCTGACGCAGGTATAATGTGATGCAGGGCTTTACACACGTTGTAAAGGTGCCGCATTTTTTCGCCACCGCTGCATCACAAAAAGTGACTCAACGGCGGTGCAAAAATGACGCAAAGGGCTTGTAAATCTGCCCCTTAGTATTCTGAACAATCGTGGGTTGGCTCTCCAGGGCTGAGATGGATTCTATCCATTCTTGTACAAGTAGGCCGGATTTCTTCGGAGATATAGTAGGAATTCTATTTTCTCAGATTTAGGTTTAAGATGTTTAGTTGACATCCATGTTTGAATGCCCGCCAAGGTGTTGGAGAGAAGGGTGATATTATCTGGCGATGAGACCTTCTAGAAGATCAGGGTATTTTCAGCATACAGGTGAACGAGGATCCCAGAGTTCCTAAGGGTCTCAAAAGGTGGCTCTGGATAAAGGTTAAATAGGGTTGGTGATAGGATTAAGCTGAATTATTGTTAGTGCCGTGGAGGCTGGGGAGTGAAAGAGACAGGGGTGACGTGATTGGCTGATGGACTGCCTGAAGTAAGGACTGAAGGGAGTTTAAAAAGAGATTGTTGGGTATTGTCCAGAGGGGGATGGTCTTGAGTTAGAGGTGGAAGATCTAAGAGGAGGAAAGAGAGGATCGACCATGGTCAAGGCAGTGTCATTTGCTTGGAACATGATTTTCACATTGTTAAATCTGGTTACATTTTCAGTAGTGGGCTGATAGACATTTAGATTTACATCTAACAGGAATGTTTGTCAATGAGGAGATGTGTAGACTCTTTTGTAAAGAGCCGAATCATTGGTTGGTGTGGCACATGTAGAGGCGGAGGTCAGTTTCAAGGGTCTGGCAACAGAGTTTCTGGCAATTGTCTCACGATCTTGTGTTTGAAGTTTCTCATCAAGCATGTTCAGAGATTCAAAGGATAGGTGACCTTAAATGCACTGACTCTTGGATTTGGAGAAGCATTTTGAAATCGAGGTGAGATTGGAGTGGGTCATTGTCATAGTTAAGGGGTGGGAGTCTTGGGTCGGATGGACTAGGTCAGCTGAAACAGAGAGCCATGGGCTCCCTAAGAGATTCCAGTCCGCTGGTGGGCAGAAGGAATATCTGTGAGGGGACATTAAAAGGAGTTAAAGGCCTTTTCTTCTGTTTCACTTGGAGGGCAATGTGTGACATATTTGCGCGCAGAGACTGGACATAGGAAAAAATGATGGA
Source organism: Triturus cristatus (assembly GCF_964204655.1). Lineage (NCBI taxonomy): Eukaryota > Metazoa > Chordata > Amphibia > Caudata > Salamandridae > Triturus > Triturus cristatus. The sequence continues at coordinate 848,238,925 of NC_140594.1, read as the reverse complement.
GGCATGTGGGAATACAGAACATTCTGGTGTTGTAGAGGAGTGAGGGACTTTAAGCAGTGAGTTTGTCGGAGGAGGATGAAAGGCTAATTTAGATTGAACCCTACTTACATTTCAATTTCTGAATGTGGGTGAGCACATAGAGAAATAGGCTTACTTTTCCTGAGGAAAACAGCCAGCTGCTGGTGTGGAGAGACTAGAAGATGGTGGAGGCAGAAGTTTGAAGCCACCTCACCAAGCCACCGAGGAATGCAGGGAGAAGAGGGTATCCTGGGCTGATGCTCTATAAGCCTCCCTTCTGTCTCCCAGCCTGACACTCCTTTTATTTCCCCACCTCTTTCCTCCTCGCCTTTAGCACTATAGTTTCTCTGGGGGAAGACCCACGTAAGAGGTGGTGATGTCCAAGGGCACCACCTATCTTGAACCTCTTTTTAAGCCTCTGGGCATGTTAACTATTAAAATGACGCTGCGCTTCAGCCAGCCCGGGTGACCCATTGCGTCTTGTGCTCCCATTGGCATCCCTTCTTGCTGGTGATCATTTGTGGGTCACTGTTTGTACTGTGAGCGGTTGAGTGGCGTGATGTAGCTACCGCAGCCCCACCATTTTAGTCATCCCCGAACTTTTGCACACAAGTGTTTGGTGCCATGCCGTTTGCTTACTTTTCTTCTCTTGTCCAGTGAGGAGGTGGGATGTTCCTGTTCCAGCTTAATGCATGCCACACACGGAGCAGCCAGACCACTCTCAGGTGGGCTCAGAGACTGCTGAAGGGAAGCAAGACCTCTGACCCCTTCAGTGTCTCTTGCTCATTTACTGCTACGTACCTGCCAGAGATCCGCTACAAGAAGGAGCGGGAAATGGGAGTTTCTGCCACTACGGCATATTTACGAGTGCAGAGCTTCACCATATTTGGCAGTGCCGTGCTCCGACATTTTGAAAACGCAGGGATGCACCGTATTCACCCCTGTATTTTCCCTAGCGCTGGCACTAAATTTTGCTGCCTAGCGCCAACACCAGCACTCTTGCACATAGTGCAAGGGTGCCTGCGTTGCAGGGAAGTATTGTTTACGTTTTATTATTGTTATTATTGTGGAATTATTGTTTACGTGCAGGAAGGTGTCCCTTCCTGCACGTAAACAATAACTAATGGCGACTTGTTTTTTCTATGTGTGCTGCAGAATAGAAACTCTCATGAGTGATGAAACAGGATTACCCGGGGTTGGAGAGACAAATATTTTCAGTGTATATCGTCAGTTCAATCTACAGTTTTTGAAAAGTAAAAAAGTGTCATTTTCAACATACCCCCAAGGTGAACATTTCATGGAACACACAAAACAGTGGAGTGCCCAATGGTGCAAAACGGCGGGTATCACCCTAAAACATGCTAACACAGCAAACCTGATAGCATACGTTTTTTGTGATCTTGCAGAACTTACCCTCCTTAGGGTTGCTACTGCTTCATGTGCATAACAAGAGGCAGACAAACACTGGAAGGGGTCATTAATAAAAGCTGCAGTGACAGTGGGTATTTGCCAGGATTCCATTGTTCCAGTAAAGCACATGTTCATGTGATTACTAGGCACGTATTCAGTATACCACCAGAAAAGTGCCATGTAATTGTTTGCATTGGCATGCAATTTCCCATGTTGCAAGACAAACAGCCATGCTAGTTTCTATATCAAACCCAAAAAATTGTCATTTAAGTTTTTACATTGTCATGCCAGTTTCCACATCACTTACAGTACACAGTAGTTTCTATGGTACTTAATGAAAATAGATATACCAAATTTTCAATGACCCTCTTTAGCCGGGATTAGTGAACTACAGTTGCGTAGATAGAGCTTTTGCTGCCGGGGCGATCCCTGAGTTTGCTGCCTAGTGACGGCCGGTGCAAGTAAGAGGGGGGGTTGGTGGAGTCGACAGACAATGACGAGCAGGGGGTAAGGTAAAATACAACAACGAGGGAGAGTACAATTGAAAAAAAGAACGCTCACCGCAGCTGTCAAGCAAGCATTTGCAGTGCAATAGGTCTCGCATTTACACAAGCTTAAGCTATTGGCAATGTAAATGACAATGCCTTTTATTTATGTTTTATAAACCAAAACATAAATAAAACGCATTGTCAATTACAATGCCAACAGCTTAAACTCGCGTAAATGCGAAACCTATTGCATTGCAAATGGTAGGCATCACGGACAACAGGATGGGGGGGCAGGGAGGGAGAAGGCATGGACAGTGGGGGGCGGGACGGAGAGGGAGAAGATGCGGAACACGGGTGGGAGGGTGTATTAAAGAAGGCACCAAAGCACATCGTGCCTGCATGAATAAAGAAAAAGTGCTCACAGTCTAAATAACACGTACTGTGTAACAACCGAAGTAAAGAGGCCAGTCGCCAAGGGAGGTGACAAATGAAATAGAGGCAGTACTAAGGAGGGACTAACAAGCCTATTTATAAATCAGAAGCCAGCATTTAGGACAGACAATGACACAATCCAATGGCAAATATGGGCGGTGAGTGGGTTGGGCTCCTATTCGCTAGTCCACCACAACAAGTCTTTCAGTGCATGCACGCTGGTTCTAGGCTCGACCTTAAAAGTGCTGACTGGGGAGGACCCACCCAGCTATGCCACTGCTGAACTTGTTTCTACATTGCGTGGAGCACATGGAAACAAGAGACATAACAAACAGTAAGTGGTGGTAAATAGGGATGGCTATGATGGCTAGGGAGTGGCAAGGCATGTATCTATGTACCCCTGAATATATGTGCCTCTACAATTTCTCTTCTGCCTTTCAGTTTGCAGAGAAGTGGCAGTGGGCAAAGACCAAGCTAGGTTTACCTGTAAACGGTGGGCATAAGAATGGTTGGGCATACTTAGCTGGCAGGGACATACTGAATTTTGAGGCAAAGGAAGGCAGATGTCTCAGGGTGCAGGGCCTTTATTTCTGTGCTCACTATTCTTTTCACTCTTTTCCGTGGGTGCATATAGGCATTAGACAGAGCGAATGTGGGGGAGTGGTGGAGTGGAGGCCAAAGGGGGCCTGGAATGCAGGGGACACATCCCCTGTACTCCTGCCAAGTTGCTGCTTGTGTAAACCTGCAGCCTTGTGCTCCTAAGTGTGGTTAAAAAATATTGGACAACTTTAGAAAATATGGGCCTTCCCAGTGGGGGGGGGGGGGCACCAGCACTTATATTTGCGACTGGTGCTTCTTTTTCCGATATCAGATATTTACCGTGTGCAAGAGAGGGGAAAACAAACAGGTAGAAAAGACGTGGAAGACAAAACAGCAAAACCGTTAGAAACAGAAAGCAGGAACCTGCAAGAGTGAGAAATATTCGGCACGCCGACGTTTCACAGACCAGCCGCTTCTGAGCAGTGCTTCGGGCACCAGCACTCTTTCTTTCACAAATTAAGTATTGGGCCTTCCACAACATAATTTTTAAAAAAATGCACACTTTCATAATATGTATTGCTTTACTGCTGGAAATGGTTATATGTCTCTCTGTTTAGCAATATAACGTGAAGCCGGGGGCAGCCAGAGGAAAAGGGCACAGGGATGCAGGATTTACTTCCCTGTACAACTTATGCACAAAAAGCCAACTTCACAGTAATGACAGAGACAAAAGTAGTCATGAAACTCACGGAAGCTGAGGGCACAGGGAGGCTCAGCAGTTGGAGGGGCTGAGGGCACAGTGAGGCCCAGGGCACAGAGGGACAGCACACAGGAAGGTGGGAAAATATGAAGGCAGAGGTGGGTGGACAGGGTTGGCACGTAGAACAAGAAGCTACAGGGAAGGCCCGCCGTCCACCTTTCATACCAGTGTCCTCTGCCAACATTGATTTCCCTGCCAAAAGACACTCTGGCTTGGCAAGGGGCTCAAGCAGCAGGGAGCACATCGATAGGAGAGGGAACATGAATGGAAAGGTGGTGTGTTTTCTTGGAGGCGGGCAGTTGCCACCCCAAATTTACAGGATCCTCTTATCCCGCATAAGGCGCGGCTGTACCAGACAATTCTAAAGGGTTCCACCTCCTCTAAAAATGAGATGGAGCCGGATGGTGCCATTGCTAGGCTCCCTGGTTATAGACCAGAGTGGGTCCAGCTTCCACACCAGCTCCTAGTTCTGCTGCTGCTCAGTGCAGGAATGCAAGGAGCTTTGGTGGGGTGAACGTCTGGGGAGGCTTTCGGACTCTGTTCACCCACTGGAGTTGGACTGAAGGGCAAACCCCCCACTGCAGAGGACCCAGGGCCAGCTTTAGCGCTGTTGGTGCCCGGTGCGACAATCATTTTTGGCGCCACCACACCCTATGACTGCCTCCTCGGATTCTCTCACTACCCCTGGGCAAAAGTGCCCCTTACCTCTCCAATCATAAGTTATTGCTAAACAAAAGCACCCCCCCTGAGGTCAGCGCCCTTGCACAGGTCAGTGCCCAGTGCGGCCACACCGGTCGCACAGCCCTAAAGCTGGCCCTGAGAGGCCCCCTTGCACACCTGTCCCACAATTCTAGGCATGGCATGCTGGGCTAGGGCCATGGCCGAGGCAGGGACTCAAGGAAAGGAACAGCACCATGCCATCTATTATCGCCACTGAACCTGCTGTTCTTTTCACTTGGAGCATACTGGTTCACAGAGGACCACTGCGCAGTACTGTGGCACCCGCCTCCAGTGCATTAAGTGGCACCAAAAGTTGAGGGCTCTAAAGCTTCACAAAATAATATTTACTTTATTAGAACATTGGAATGTTGGGAGCTCCATTGAAAACAATGGAGTGCCCAGGGCTTCTAATGGCTGGTAGAAGCCCAGAGCGCCAATATTCCAATGTTTGTTCACTGCTGTGGCTGTGAACAAAAGGGAACAAAAACAATCCCCTTGGGCTCCGTGAGGCCTTTATTTTACAAATTAGAACATTCTGCCCTCTAGGGACCGAATGTTCTAATAGTCTTATAGCCCTCCCTAGCGGGCTCTATCTTGTTAAAGGCCCTCACCTTTGTCTCAGGCTTTTAATGGCCAGTTAAGCCCATACTGCGGGCTCTAAGGCTGTAGTATGTGACCAGTGAAGCATAGTTAGGGCAGACCTATGTAGGGGTGGGGTGGCTGGCTTCATAAATATGAACAAGGATTCTGCGGTTGAATCATGTTTAAAACAAACCTTCATTTGAAGAGGGTGTAACAGAAGAGCAAAGCAGTAAAATATTTATTTAGCAGGGTAAACAGCACCCTTATCCAACAAAACTGGCTATTGTAAAGGTGCCAAGGTTTTATTGTGCATACACATAAATGAGAAATGTCACAAAGCAGTTTATTCTGCACTGTTCCTTATAGAAATGGTCACACACGTCGGTACATTAGTCAGACCACCCTCTGATTAAATAAAGGAAGTGTCTCGGTTTCCCTCATTAGGAAATATCCAACATTCTATTTTTGCCAATGTGACAGAAAATATTTCCACTCAGCGCATGTGGTAACATTTTCAGAGCCACTGAATTCTAAACATTGGAGCCACGGGGCTGTAGAGGATGAACGACAGTATGAGTGATCTTTGTGCTGTTATGGGAAAACAAGCCATAAGTCACAGGGTACAATTAATCTATTGAAACCCTCTTCTGCACGTACCCAGCAGTGGTTTCTGATGAGCTTCGAAAGAGGTGGGGCACAAGAACAAACCATGGGGTACATTTGCAAGGGGATAGCTCCACCAGAACGCCACTTTTAGAGAAGTTCTGGTGGTGCAATGGGCAGCTCCATATTTTTGTGGCTTAACGCCGCCTTGTAAATACAACCCCTTTACACGCATCACTTACCATGAAAGGGGTGTGTTTTTTTGCACAATTTACGCACCTCCATGAATAGGGTCAACAATGTGTACTTATCCAGCCATGGGGAGACGTGTGTCTGCTCCCTTGCACAACTAATAACACAATTTATGTATCTTCAGGCATGAGGCCACCACTTACGTCTAGTGCAAACTGTATCAGGGAAAATGTGCCAGTGATTGTTTAAAGTCTTTAAAGTCTTTGAGAGATGTGTCTCGTTGGCTGTCAAAATTATATTTGAAGTTGCACTCTAGCTTATGCCAGGAATTTGATCAGTTTCCTAGATTACTTATTTGTTTATGAGGCAAGGTCAGAACTCAAAACTATACATCCAGTGAAAGGCCTCAAGAATGGAAGAATTCTTATACCATGTTCCGAGCACACACAATTAAAGTTGTGTCCCACTGTCATGCCAAGGGGGGATTCAATACCCTTTCCTTCATGCCAGCTCAGGAGCGGGTGACTTCCCTGATTACTGCTTGCTTCTCGCCCCATGTGCAATAAGAATGCAGAGTGTACCTCGCTAATCTTTACCCTAAGAGGCACGGACAGGGGAAAAGTGTGGCATTCCGTTGCATTCCCTCAACTTGTAGTACATTCAGCTCCTGCCCCCAGAATCGGTGGGCGCGTGAGATGGGCACCTGATGTTGGAAGTTGGCACCTGCCAGTCTGCTATAATGAGAATTACCCCTGTTATACCTCTTGCTGCCACAATCTTTGGCAGTTCTAAGCACTGTAATTAGCAGATGAAACTAATTAATGCCTACTGGTCCTCCATTTATTGACCTTAGCAGAATAATTAACTGAGTTAACCCAACAGGTAAAGAACTTGAAATCTGCTTGTTTGTGTCCGAGCACTAAGTTTTCACAGATGTGCTGAGTCCTTATTTTTACACATTTAGCACTGGGACTGTGAAATATTACAGTTGGCCATGGCCAGACAGGCATGGTGCCTCCTGTTGAAGTTTGCTTTGCCTGTTATAGTGTAAGACCTCCTCTTCCCGCTGCGTTAGAATTTAACACCTCTGTCAGGCACGGTCTTTTTAGAGCATAGGCAAGAACGGCTCCTCCATGAGAACGGAGGGGGGCCACCCTACTATAAAAATGCCCCAGAGCATCTGAAAAATAAAATGGTAATAATGTTGATTTATCATCATTTTATTTTCCAGCAACCCGCACTGAACAAAGTGTCAGGACCAGGAGGAGTTGGTAAAGTATAAAAGCAGTGGAGCGAGTGAAGTGCCCCATCGCATCACAAAACACATTTATATTGAAGAAGAATACAAAATAAAAGCACTTGATTTCATTAGAATTACATTGACGGGCACCAGTGGAAGCGGAAACATCCCTAACCAATCCAGATGCTGCTCTCATGCTGTATGAGAGCAGCACTTGGATTCGGTGGAGCGGGCTGGCACACGCTCCTAGTGCCTGTGATTGGTCTCCACCCAGCTGTCTAAGATACCTGGGTGGAGACCTGCAAAGTGCGCATGTCACTTTGTCTGGCTCAAAACAGCCGACTAAACAGATGCACACTTTGAAGTGTCAGGTCAGCCATGTTACCAGTCCTCCATGCAGCAGAGGACATGCCCCTCCTTCATCCCGGCTCCTGGGCAGGCTGACGGCTGCAGTACGCTTTGAGAATAATAAAAAGGCAATGAAATCATTTAATTGACATTTTATTGTTCACATTGTTTTAGCGTGGTTCACAGCGGGGGAGGGGAGATGATACTGCCACTGGTCAAGACCGGGAGGGGAAATTGCTGCTGAGTGGCTGCAGGGAGCAGTGCACTTATGTTTAAAGTGTGCATGTCATATATATATATATATATTCACTGAAAAAACCATGGGTTTCACACACGTTATAGTTAGGAATTAGCATTTAAAAAACCTTAGAAATTCAGTGAAAAAACCATAGGTTTCACACACGTTATAGTTAGGAATTAGCATTTAAAAAACCTTAGAAATTCAGTGAAAAAACCATAGGTTTCACACATGTTATAGTTAGCTGGACATTTTACTCGTAAAAAAACAATGAAATTCCCCCGTTATAGTTAGTTCAGCTAACTATAACTCGCGCGCCCGCAATGAACTGCTGATGACGTCACATATTACATCACTCATGACATGGTCAGTGACATCACTCATGACATCACTGATGACATCTCAAATGACATCACTGATGACATCATCCAGTGAATGTGTGTTTTTCTGAAAATTAAATATGTTTTATATATGTATATCTCAAGGTCGATGGAAGAATAAATGGGTATATAAGTGTCTAAATGGATGATTTGTTTTTGAAAAATTGATTGTTTAACTGACTGATTAAGTGTATCATAGTGAATACATGTTTTAGTGAGTAATGTTTAAATATGTATATATCTGTATCAGTCTCTCACTTTGTGTATAAGTGGCTGCATGGGTTGGTGAGTAGCTACATGGGTGTCTATATAGGTTATTAGTTGGTTTTTTGAGTATCAGTCTGAGTGTCTGCATGGTTCGGTGGGGGGTATTACGTAGTGCATAGGTGTATGAATGAGTGACTCACTGTTTGTATGTGTTGAACACAGCATGTGTGCAGGACTGTATGGGTGGATGAGTGTGTGCATGGATGTGTTATTGAGTGAATGACTGTCTCAATAGTGTCTTTATGAGTAACTACATATGTTTTAAACTAGTATATGTGACTATTGGTGTATATATGTGAGTATATGTGAGAGTGAGAGATTGAAAGAGTTCTTGTATGAATAAGTATGTGTTTCTATAAGTGATTGTTTAAAAGACTAAGTATGTGTAAGTTTCCGTAGAAGTAAGTGTGGTGGTGTGTGTATAACTGTATATGCAAGTAAATGTATGTTTGATTCTTTGTTAGCATGAGTGACTATGTGTGTGAGTAACTCTATGGATGAGTGGCATTGTGTAACAGGATGTATAGGTGTATGAGTACATATGATAAGTGAGTACATGTATGAGTGACTGTATTGGACTGTTGGTGAATGAGTGGATGTGTATGTGGATCTTAGAATTACTGAAGAGGTTGTTGTAACTGTTATTGGTATGTCCATTGTTTTGTAAATTTTAGTCTCTATTTTTGAATGTGTGTATCAAAGGTTTTATTAGGGGAAGAGGAGGTCTGCCACTCTATCACAAGGATGATGTCATCAGTGAGGTCATCAGTGATGTCATTTGAGATGTCATCAGTGATGTCATGAGTGATGTCACTGACCATGTCATGAGTGATGTAATATGTGACGTCATCAGCAGTTCATTGCGGGCGCGCGAGTTATAGTTAGCTGAACTAACTATAACGGGGGAATTTCATTGGTTTTTTACGAGTAAAATGTCCAGCTAACTATAACATGTGTGAAACCTATGGTTTTTTCACTGAATTTCTAAGGTTTTTTAAATGCTAATTCCTAACTATAACGTGTGTGAAACCTATGGTTTTTTCACTGAATTTCTAAGGTTTTTTAAATGCTAATTCCTAACTATAACGTGTGTGAAACCCATGGTTTTTTCAGTGAATTTGCAAGGTTTTTTAAATGCTAATTCCTAACTATAACGTGTGTGAAACCCATGGTTTTTTCAGTGAATTTGCAAGGTTTTTTAAATGCTAATTTTTTTTTTTCTTCTATTTTTTCTAACATATTTTTATTTTAATTTTCTTACCTTTTATAAAGACTATGATTAAATTTTTAAAATTCTTTAATATGTTTTTTTTTATATATTTTTTAAAATAAACATGTAAAATTTATTTGCAGTACTTTTTTTCTATTTTTTTTAAATTTTTTTAGTACGCGTACCGTAAGCTCACGGTAAGCGTACGGTTTACGCAACGTCCGTAATTTTCCTACGCTGCTTGCGTATAGTTACGCAATTTGCGTAGCCGCGCGTACTCCGCGTGGGACGCGTACGCGTGTACGCTACACGCGCACGTTACGCGGAAGTGCCGGGAGTGACTGTTATGCGCATGCGCGCAAGCGCGTGTCTTTTTTACGCGCATGCGCACTTTTGCCGTAAGCGTACCGTAAGCGTACCGTAAGCGTACGGTAGGTCATGTGATCATGAAACACAACTTTTGATTGGTTGAAACTACTTTCAGTTCTAGAACTCTCCTACACCACACCCATTCCCCTCATTTCTGCTTGTGATCCCTTGGGAGAAGGAGCTGGTTTGTCTTTGGGATACGATGGCAGAACAGCAGAGCTCTTCTGAGAGTGAGGCTAGCACTAGCAGCACTGTCTTGAGGCAGAGATCGAGGAAACAAAAGCCCTCTTATGTATGGGATTATTTTACTTTTCCTGAAGGCCAGCAAAAGGTAAATGCACCCTTAGTGACTTGTAAGCTGTGTAAGCGTGTACTTTCTAGAGGTAATCCTAACAGGAAGTATTCCTTTGGGAATCACACCATGAAGAGACACCTCCAGGATGTACACAGAAGGACACATGGTCATCTTTTTGGAGGTAACTCTTCAGAAAGACAAGCCAGTACATCCACAGCAGCTCAGCCTGAACCATCATCTGCAGGGCTGACTCCTTCTTCTGCAGGTCAGGTGAGCCCTTCATCTGTGGGGGGAGAATCTCCTTTTGCTGGCCCTCTGGAAATCAACCCTCGATTTCGGAAGGTTGATATTCGATGCACATTTTGTCAAGATCTAATTTGCTATAGGGAGACCAGTGTTTCCCTAGTGAACAACAAAATAGATCAACACATTTGTCGCTTTGAATAATTTTCCCATGCTTCCTTTCCTCTGTCCCTGCATGAACACAACGGTTCTTTTAAGAGCCAACCTTATCTTTCATCTTTTTTTTACATATGTTTTTAAAAACTTTTTTTAATTTTTTTTTACCGTACGCGTACGGTGCGCGTACTTTTTTTTTTTTTTTTTAAAAAACACTAAAAATCAATAAACACATTACAAGGTCCTTGAGAGACTACAATTATTATTATTGACTTACCATACTCACTGAAAAAATATTTATTCATTTGTTTTTTTTAAAAATAGTTTTAAAAATGTTTGTAGTTTTCGAAAATTTTCTATATCTATCTGGAAAAAAAGAAAAAAGTATTAATATTTTTAAAACATTTTATAATACAGTACACATATTTACATTTTTTTCCATAAAATATTTTTGCCTTATTTTTGCTGTTTTCAGAATATATTGCATTTCACTATAAATTGTGAAAGCAATTGCATTCATCATTTTACAGCGGGCAAAAAAAAATAACAATCACAAAGATTGTATTAAAAAAGCCCTGATTCTTTTTTTACTTAAACTTAACATTATAGAAATGCAAAATATTCTAAAAAAATATCATCTAATACCAATACTTATTTCTTTAAAATACCGTCTGATATGTTTGTTTCAGAAGTATAATCACAATATTATATCTCAAATAACTCCAAAATACATCTGATTTCATTTCCTTTAGACCAAATAGTAATTTTAAAATTCTTTTTTGATTAAATTTCCAATGGTAATCCAATAAAATTCGAAAGTTTTATTTGTACAGATCTCACCGATTCTCTGTAACAATTCCTTTATTGTATTTAAATATATTACTACATTTCTTTTCACAATAGTCACAAAACGAAATTTCTATGCCAATTTGAATGCACACTAACTGCTCTTTTTTTTGGGCAAGTGAAAATCACTTTTACAAACTGTCACATTATGAAACCACTTTTCAGATTTTTTAAAAAGCCCATGTCCAGACTGCTACACTACAGCAAGGGCAACCAGCCTTAGTGATGCTGAATGTATTTGCATTACAGACTGAAACCTGAAAACCCCACTCGCTTGTAAATACTGTGCATGACTATACATGGCAAGCACATGGGTGTGTGCTAAGACTCTGCTTCTTCCCCCAAAAATTCGCTCCCCCTTTCCATCTAATGCAACTGTGAAATCACCAGAGCAAGACGCAATAAATCTCTGCCTATAATTCCTCTCTGCACACAGAGTCATGTTTTCACATTAGTCCCAAAACGAAATTTCTTTGCCAATTTGAAAGCACACTTACTGCTCTTTTTTTTTTCGGCGCAAGTGAAAATCACTTTTACAGACTGACACATTATGAAACCACTTTTTTTGATTTATTTAAATGCACATGTCCAAACTGTTTTTTCAGACCACCACCATGTGTATTCTCGGTGACTGCCTACACTCCAGCAAGGGCAACCAGCCTTAGTGATGCTGAATGTATTTGCATTACAGACTGAAACCTGAAAACCCCACTCGCTTGTAAATACTGTGCATGACTATACATGGCAAGCACATGGGTGTGTGCTAAGACTCTGCTTCTTCCCCCAAAAATTCGCTCCCCCTTTCCATCTAATGCAACTGTGAAATCACCAGAGCAAGACGCAATAAATCTCTGCCTATAATTCCTCTCTGCACCCAGAGTCATGTTTTCACATTAGTCCCAAAACGAAATTTCTTTGCCAATTTGAAAGCACACTTACTGCTCTTTTTTTTTTCGGGGCAAGTGAAAATCACTTTTACAGACTGACACATTATGAAACCACCATGTGTAACTACAACAAAAACAATTTCCATTTCTATTATTCATTTCTTAAGTTACCACATACATCCCCTCTCAAACTGTAAACTCACCTTTAAAATTAGTTAGTTGTGAAAGAAATGTGACACTCAAACAGCAGATTATCAGAGCCAGGATCTCTGTTGTGTTCACCTCTCTCCTCTCAGCAGAACCAGATAATGGCAAACTTTCCCTCTATTTTTCCACACATATACTTGTAAGTTTCAAATCTCAGTGCTTCCCCCTTTTTTTCAAATGTAATCACACATTTCTATTGGTTGAAAACCAACCCTTTTCCAGAAGTACCCTTCCCCCAACTTGACTTCTGCCTAGTACCCTTCCCCCAACTTGACTTCTGCCTGCTACCATAGCAACAGCTCATGGAACACTGCTGTGTTGAGTTAGGTCAGAAGTTCGCCAAACAATGTTTCAATTCCACAGAGCAAGAGTGCTTGACTTTTCAAACCTAACAGCAAATCCATAGTACTGTTCTTTGGTTACACATTTTTTTTTACCAATACAAAACATGCTTCTATTAATTTACACATACAGCCTAGTTTTTATTCTAGAATGGTATGAAACAGCCAATCAGTTCTTTTTGTTTTGAAAAAAATATGTATGCCTCCATTTCCAAACTGTCTTTCTTTTCATATTGCCATTCTACTGAAAGACACCTCCTGAGTGCATCCAGTTCTCCTTTGAAGATGTTCACAGTGTGGATTGTAGGGCACAGCTATGTCTTCTGGAGTGAAAAGTTTGCAGAGAAAACAGGTATGGTGAGAGACCTTGCTTTGCCAAATGTAGACATTAAATGGATTGGTCAGAGAGGGTTAAAGTGGCACCAATTGATGCCATTGGTGAAATCCTTCATGCAAATCCAACACCCTGACCTCATAATAGTGCACTGTGGTGGCAATGACCTAGGCACTTTGACTGGGGTAGGTCTGGAAATGCTTATGAAGGACACCTTTGCACAACTGTTTTCAATTTTCCCTAAAACTGCCTTTGTGTTTTCCAACATATGCCAAAGGCAAAAATGGAACTGGTCCAATCATTTCTGTCCACAGATTGACAAAGCAAGAAAGCACGTCAACAAATCTGTTTCTGCTTTCCTCCGTGACTATGGTATGGGTGCCATTTACCACAACAACTTGCGTTATGACATGCAAGACATTTATAGAGGAGATGGTGTGCACTTCAATGATGAAGGGAACAGAGTCTTCCTCTTGAACCTTAGACTCTGCATCGGTACTTACTTGTAGGTACCACTAAAAAAATGACTTCATAAACACAACAGCTCTTTTTAGAGCTCCCTAATATCTAAACTCTTAAATCTGCTTTTCATTTATTTTTTTTACCGTACGCTTACCGTAAGCTTACCGTACGCGTACCCCGTGATTTTTTTTAAAATCAATAAATGTTTTTTTTGTACTTTTCTGTCCTTCTTTGACCCCCTTACAAATGTTAGGGGGTCTGTAACTCTCCTCATTGCCCCCTTTCCTTGTTTTCACTCTTTTTTTTCAGAGTGAAATACACAAAATGGCGGCCGCCGCTTCCTGGTTTCGACCGATTCGAATGTTTACTAAGATCTAAGAGCCAATCAGAATCGCGCTCGCGCACGCCACCGTACGCTTACCGTAAGCGTACGGTAAGCGTACCGTAAGCGGGCTCAGATATATATATTGATTTAAAGGCTATTTTCTCAGAATCTACTGAACAGATTTACACCAAACCTACAAAAGGCACTTCCTTGACCTAGGGACTACCTCTCTGCCAAATTTTGAGTAATTCTGTTCAGCCGTTCGGGCTGTAGCTCGTTCTAAAGGTCCTATGGAAAAATGCATGGGAAAAACGCGTTTTGGGACCCCCCTTTTATCTCAGCCCCTGCTTGACGGATCCCCCCGAGACTTTCAGGGTAGGAGCGGAGCGTAGCGCCCCACCTATTTTGAGAAATTCGCGAGGATTCGTCGACCGGCGCCAAAGTTATTCAAAATAGAATGTTGAGGTTTTCCTATGGAAACGTGGTCCTAACTATAACTACCTACTGGCGACCGCCAGTAGGTAATATATATATATATATATATATATATATATATATATATATTACCTACTGGCGGTCGCCAGTAGGTAGTTATAGTTAGGACCTATTTTCCATAGGAAATCCGCAACATTCTATTTGGAATGACTTTGGCGCCCGTTGACGAATCTTCGTGAAATTTTCAAAACTTTTGGCCAGCTGCGGTCCGCTCCTATCCTGAAAGTCTCGGGATGATTCGTGTAGCGGGGGCTGAGGAAAAAGGGGGGTCCCAAAATGTGTTTTCTCCATGCAATTTCCCATAGGACCTTTAGCCGCAGCTACAGCCCGAAATGCTGAACGGAATTACACCAAATTTGGCAGAAAGGTAGACCTTGGTTCAGAGTCATGCCTTTTGCTTAAATGGTGCAAATCCGTTCAGTAGTTCCTAAGCAAATCAAAATCAAAATCACATATATATCTGGGCGGAGCCTAACCACACATCTCATCGTGAGATCTAATTGGCTGTCAGTACTTCATCCAAGAAGTGTTGGCAGCCATCTTGGGACCAATATACATGATAGCACCTCATTGAAAAGCATTGCAGTTAATAGAAGGTTTTAAGACTTTAGTTACATTATGAATCATTTGTTGATGGTACCATACTCATTTTAGGAATTATGGTGTATTCTAAGGTGATTTTACCATGTGAAAAAGCCTTCTGCTGTCATATCATGAATCATGTTTGAGAGAAAACTATTTTCTCATGCTTTTCCCACAGAGGTTTGGAAGGTGATCTATAAGCTAAACTGAGAGAATATTTTCTGTAAATTCACATTATCTTTCTCAGTCATGTGAGAATGAAGTCTGACATTCTCAGTAAAACATGTACATCCAACAAGGGCAGAGACTGTCAGTTGACTCCTTTGTGTTGTGCTGCAGCTTCCCAGAGTGTTCTAAAGAACAACTAGAGCGCTAACAGTCCTACTTAAGACAAACTTATTGCACACCTGAAGCTATCTTGATTGGAATAAAGTGGTAACTCTTAAAACATTTAATTTAAAAAGGAACAAAATGAGGGGGTTAATTTTGCCATAGAAAGTATGGTTAGTGCTGCAGAAAGAAAAATAAGGGCACATTTTGAGTGACTTCTCAAATCCTCTTCTATTTCATTAAAAAATGTATACCAGCAGCAGACTTCCCTGGTGAGCAGTAGCTTTACTACAGTGATCTAATGAGCAACTAGAGTGCTAACATTCTGAATTTATGGCAAATGTGTGACACATCTGAATGCCTTCTTGATGGAATCAAAGTAAAAAACTGAAAGCATTTCCTACTGAGGAGACTGCAGTAAATGAGGAAATTAGGAAACTTCATAACAAATAAATCTCCCAAGATGGCCACCAGAAACAAAAGAGCCCAAATGCAGCACAAATATCACCCAGATGTAGCCCACATGTAGCCCAATGACAGAAGTGTGCAAAACACTTATTTTTTGTGTTTTTGCAGTTTTATATAGTGCAGACTTGTCAGGTATTGTAGTGCTTTACTTGAGCATTGGTTACATCACACAAGATCAAATTCATTTTGGTTGTAGACATGGGGAGATTAAGTATTTGACCAGAATCACAGAATGTTGAGCTGAAGCAGAAACTCCAACCTGGTTCCCCAGTTGCAAAGTCTGCAGCTCTGGAAGTAACACCACATCATCTCCCCTAAGTGCAACATTTAATCAAGTGGTCAACTGGATAAAAAAACATAAAGATAACAAATAATTTAAGAGTGCTTTGTCGCTATTTGAAAACTCTGAAACTATGTCCTCATTTTAGTTTTTTAGAGCACTAACCATAATTGTGATGCAAATAAGACCCTCTCATATATGTAATTTCTAAAGGAAATGTTCTAGGTATTACAGTTTTGATTACATCAAGATGACGTCAGGCGTTCCACACTTTTGTAATAAATATAGAATGTTAGCAATCTAGTTGTTCATTAGGATACTGTTGAGAGGCAGAGGCCAGGGGCACGGACTCTGAAAATTGAAGGCAGGTAGGAGATGCAGAGGCAACAATTTGACCACACTGGGCAGGCAGGAAGGGCAGTGGCAGCACAACAGACTATGGAGGGCAGTGGAAAGGGGGGCAGGGGCAACAAACCAACAATACAGTCAATATCCAGTGAGGGGTTTCAGAGAAAGCTAGGACTATGGCGCTCAAGCAGAATACCAAAGTTAGTAATAACGGAAAGAAGAACTGATGCTTCACGGTGCCACCAGTACAGAGGTGGACCCCAAACCTCTGAGGGAGTCTGAGTAGAGAACCCAAACAGTATCAATGTAAAACAAATACTGGGCACACGTAAGGGATAAACAATTGGTACAATGATAAACAAATATCTTGAAGTCGACACCGGTGGTTCTGTAAAAGCAGTTTATATCAGAAATGTTTGTGAGAAAAACAACAAACGCCAGCCGACACGTGTTTCGTCAGCAGGTCAATGCCTGTGACTCTTCAGGGCTGTAAATAATGTAATGTAGTACAATCATGAAATAAGAAAAAAAGAAAGCAAACTAAAATAAGAAGGTGTGGTGACATCACGCAAACCTAAATAACAGTGAAAAGCATAAGAGGGCCTATTTTGTGTGAGAACAAAAAGGAAGGATGAGAGGGGAAGAGAAGGGAAAAGAAAGGTTTAGGATGGTAAATTGTAGTAGGGTGTACAGTCACGTTAGTGGTGGGGATGGCAGTAAAGTGAGTCAACTTAACGAGAGAGAATCAAAATGGAAGGACAGACACTCAATATAAAATGCAATAGCGTGCGCGCACAATCAGGAGTAGTGTAAAACACGAATGCGGAACAGAAAATAATATACAACTAAACAAAAAGGTAAAGTGGTCCGCATAAACAGAGTGTCAAAATTCACAAACAGCATGAATGCTCTTGAAAAGGGCCTCCATAAAAGGCACAGCATGAATAGCAATAGGAATCAAAGCGTAAATTTGAGAACAAAGTAAGCCATGTATTACTGTATGCATGACTGAGCTGCGTACTTGTAGACATGGACGACAGTGACTGATGTGGAGAGAAGCGCGGTAAACAGTACCTGAAAAAGCGTAATGCGTCTATCTAAATCGGCGAAGGAAATAAAAACGTACTAAATAATGCAAAAAAGCTGATGATTAATGCCATTAATCATATCGGGTTACTTGTACCCCCATTCAGGCCCCGCCATCGCATGGACGCACCCGCCCGTTTTACCAAGCTGTTATCCCTTTACCATCGGCTTTTTTGCATACCCGCTCACCGGGTCGGAATTATCACCGGTACACCGGTGAGTTTTCCATATTTTAGTCCATTTTCTTGCTTTCACTCTTGTTGTTCACTGCCCATCTCCTGCCATTTCGTGTATTTAGTACGTTTTTATTTCCTTCCCCGTTTTAGATAGACGCATTACGCTTATTCAGGTACTGTTTACCGCGCTTCTCTCCACATCAGTCACTGTCGTGCATGTTTCTCCACTTTTTCTATAATTTAGCTCCCTGCCTGTGTAGACCTCAATGCGCGCCTCCTCTCTTTCTATCACATTCACTTTCGAATATCGCTCACCATGTCTACAAGTACGCAGCTCAGTCATGCATACAGTAATACATGGCTTACTTTGTTCTCGAATTTACGCTTTGATTCCTATTGCTATTCATGCTGTGCCTTTTATGGAGGCCCTTTTCAAGAGCATTCATGCTGTTTGTGAATTTTGCCACTCTGTTTATGCGGACCACTTTACCGTTTTGTTTAGTTGTATATTATTTTCTGTTCCGCATTCGTGTTTTACACTACTCCTGATTGTGCGCGCATGCTATTGCATTTTATATTGAGTGTCTGTCCTTCCATTTTGATTCTCTCTCGTTAAGTTGACTCACTTTACTGCAATCCCCACCGCTAACGTGACTGTACACCCTACTACAATTTACCATCCTAAACCTTTCTTTTCCCTTCTCTTCCCCTCTCATCCTTCCTTTTCGTTCTCACACAAAATAGGCCCTCTTAATGCTTTTCACTGTTATTTAGGTTTGCGTGATGTCACCACACCTTCTTATTTTAGTTTGCTTTCTTTTTTTCTTATTTCATGATTGTACTACATTATATTATTTACAGCCCTGAAGAGTCATAGGCATTGACCTGCTGACGAAACACGTGTCGGCTGGCGTCTGTTGTTTTTCTCACGAACATTTCTGATATAAACTGCTTTTACAGAACCACCGGTGTCGACTTCAAGATATTTGTTTATCATTGTACCAATTGTTTATCCCTTACGTGTGCCCAGTATTTGTTTTAAACCAACAATACAGGACTGGCAAGAGAGGCTGTGGCAATATAATAGACCATTGTGGGCAGAAGGAAGATGCAGTGGTAGTACAACCATACATGCCAACAGACCCGTTTCAGCCAGGAAACGTCCAATGTTTTTAAGCTCAAATGGGCTTTATTTGATCTGTCTCCTGTCTACAATCTCCTCTTTTCAATGTAACTCAAAGGAGAAAATCAGTACCCCAGTTTTTTTTCAAAATCTCCCTCTTACCAAGTTCAAAATGTTCGCAAGTATGGTACATTGGATCATGGAAGGCAGGAGGAATTGGGGTAGGGACATGGACTCGGATAACAGAGAACAGGAGGGACATGGAGAGGTGCACCAAACTGACCCTACAGGGCATCAGGGTTTGCAGCAGCACAATACACCACACAGGGCATGTGCGACGGGAGTGCAGCACAACAATCCATAGAAAGCAATAGGGAGGTGACAGGACCATGCACATGGACAACAGAGAACAGAGGGGAAAGAGGCAATGGTAGCTAGCTGACCATAATGGACAGCCAGGAGAGAAAGCTGCAGCATAACAGACCATAAAGGGCAGGAGGGACGGATCAGGTGCATTACAATGGAACAGACAAGCCAGGAGGGAGGGAATAGGGGTCTGCACATGGAAACAGAGGGCTGAGGGCAAGGGGGCAGGGCAGGAGCAGCAAGATGACCATGGAGGTCAGGCAGGATGGGCACTAGAAACAAGACACACCATGGAGAGCAACAGTGAGACTATGATGGCATACACACAGACCACGGAGGGAAGGTGGGAGGGGGTCAGGTGCAGCTAGCTGACCACACAGGGAAGGTGGGAGGGGCCGTGGCAGCACAGAAGACCATGCATGGCAAGAGGGAGGCTTAGTGGCAGCACAGTGGCTATGATGGGCAAGAAGGAGGGTGCAGGGGCATGCACAAAGGACCATGGAGGATAGAAGGGAGGGTCAGGACCTGGGCACAGACAAGAGAGTTCAGGCGAAGGGGCATCACAACAGACCGCGCGGGGCAGGCAGGAGGAGCAGTTGCAGCACAACAGACCAGGGAGGGCAGAAGGGTGTGGCAGTAAAATGGACCATGGAGGACAGGAGGAAGGGTATAGGGGCATGGCATGTGGACAGACAGGGTGGAGGTGGCAGGGACAGGTTACAGGCATCTGACAATGCTAGGCAGGTGGGAGGGGAGTGGCAGCTCAACAGAACACTCAGAGTAGATAGGAGTGGCAGGTGCATGGAACATGGTGGGCAAAAATGATGGAGCAGGGGCATGCACAAAGACATCAGAGGGAAGGGGGAAGGAGAATAGGGGCAGCAAGCTAAGCACAGAGGCTAAGCAGGAGGTCAATGATGGGGCATAGAATTGGGCAATGGAGGGCAGGAGGAGTGGACTGGTACATCATGCTAAATGGAGGCCAGTGGCAGCACATCAGACCATGCATGGCAGGAGGGAGGAGGCTAGTCCATGGATTCAGACAACAGAGGATAGGGAGGAGGTGGATGGGGCAGCAAGCTAACTGTTCAGAGAAGGTGGGTATTAGGAACTTTATTGTTTTTAAAATGTGTGTCTGTGCGAACTACTTAAAATATGAACAAGTATGCAGCATAATCTCACTTTTATTCAGGAAGAAGAGGACATTTGTGACTGTGACTCGGGGCTCACTTGGCAGAAACACCCCCTGACCCTCCACCCCCATCGCGAAATGTAATACCCGTGAAAAGGGTAGGTGAACGCAGTGTTATATAGAACATAGTCCTGAGAGCACGATTGAAAATGAAAACTAGATATAGTGTATGGTATAAACTATGCACCAAAAAGTGTGATATAAGATGAATGGGGCGTGAAATATAATATGCAATACATTGTGTGCAATGACAGATTCATTGGAGAGCGCGAGATAGCACAGGCACTAGCGCGTGCTATGCGATATGCGCCTTGGAGTGTAATATGCAGAGGGCAGTGTTGTGTAACCTAACTAGTCTCTAAAGTTGTAATATAAAATATGTGCTGGGGAGTGTAACGTTGCATATGCACTGTGACAAAAATATGGATCCCAGATTGTAATATGTATGGCATAGCGCTGTGCGTTATAACATAGGTATCGATGTAGGCACGTTAGATGGGGCAATATAACCCGTGCGAAGGCAAGTGTGGCATGACATCTTCACGGGGTGGTGTTACAGTGCACATGGGCTAGAGAGTGTCATAGCATACGCACTAGCTGGTGGAATACAACACAGAGGTGTGTGGCACTCGGCGGGCACTGGTGAGTGTAACACAGCATTGGGCTCAGCCAGGAGCGCGCTGTGACTCTCAAGTGAGTTTCGTCTCCTTTCCAGAGAGTAAAATAAAAAGTGTTACACACTCGGCAGTGGATGTGTGTTTTATTAACCGTGAGGGGGTTTCTTGCATAGTTTTGGTCGAATTTTTGTCGAATCCCCTTTGAATGGCTTGGTGTGCGTGTCTATTAAATGTGCCCGTCAATAGCTACCCATGTTTGTATAAATAAATGACAAGGGTGTCTACTTGGAGAGTACCCACCGGTGGGGGGCGCCGGGATTAGACACGGTAGGGCGTCAGACACGTGAGAGCTTCACTAGCAGTGTAAATACATTCCACGTGGATTCATTGTATGCATAGTCACCTTTTAATGAATATCACGCAAATCGTCAGGGTGATAGGTACATACAGTTTGTCCAGCATGTCCTAGGTTTTCTATAAATATATATTTTTTTAAATAATAAAAACAAAGGCCGGCCCCGGGGGATGGGGTCTCCGGGGCCATAAGTGGCCTGAGGAGGGGGGCAACGCAGCCCCCCTCCTAAAGAATAAAAAAAAAAAAGGCCATGCCCCAGGGGTTGGGGTCCCTGGGGCCGATTAAGGCCTTAGGAGGGGGGCCCCCTTCCAATTAAAAAAAAAAAATAATAATAATAATTAGGGGGCATGCCCTGGGGGATGGGGTCCCCAGGGCCAATAGGAAAAGGAAAGGGCGGCCCATTTTGCTGGCTGCGGGGTTGGCGCTGGTGGAGGAGGTCTTGCGGGAGACTTGCGGATCCTCATAGTGGCAGACTTCTGGCATCTGGATTGGTGTGGCGTCTTCTGGTGCGGGGAGGTCCCGAGGGTCTGAGGGAAGCCCTGTCCTGGATATTGTGGCTTTGGTGATTGGCGGAGAGTTCTCTGGCCATCCGGCGGACCATCGGACGGAGCGGTGGTGTCTCATGACGGCCTCAGGCAAGTGACATTCTGGGTGCGTGAGTTTCAGTAGGGATAGACCGGCGCGGGAGGCACCCCTCACGGACACTGTGTCACGAACGGAGGGGGCAGCACGGTGACGCGGGGACTAGGGGCTGGGCCTTCTGGGGGCGCCCTGCGGGGGAGAGCTGTTGCACTTCCGGCTATGAGGCACGGGGTCGTCCCTCACTTCAGCCCATCCGTTTTTGAGCCCTGAGACACACAAGCATCATGGACGGAGTGCCGGCTCGACACTTTACAGCTCCTAGTGACCTGTCAGAGGTACTCCCGAGGAACGCACCTGGTCCTACGCTCTCGTATGACCTGGTTGACGGTGCGTTATGTCATCCTCTAAGCAGGGCAAGGATAAGAACTTAAAAGAGTTGTTTGCCAGGGTGCAGACTGTCCAACAGACTGAGGCCATGGCGACGAGCACTACTCGGCCTGCACCTGGGCGAGAGGAAGGAGCGGAACCCATTACGAAAGCGTTCTTGGAGTCTATGTTTGCAGCGCTGAGAGAGGATATCCAAACCTTCAAGCAGGAATTCACTGCAGAGCTCCGAGAGGTCCGCAGAGACGTGGACGGCCTCGGCGAACGCGTTGCCGATCTAGAAGAGAAAAGTGACGGCAGGGATACAGAGCTGGCTGCGCTGCAGCAGGAGGTGATTAGAATCCATGACCAGCAGGTTGATCTCCAGACCCATCTTGATGACCTAGAAAATCGCTCCCGGCGCCACAATATCCGCATCCGAGGGGTAAAATCGGTCGAGGACACGAAAGACCTATTCACGTACACGAGGGAGCTTTTCAATCACATCCTGGGCAGGCCTTTAGAGACAGAGTTACGACTGGACCGGGCGCACAGGGTGGGCCCCCCACAGGGCCCCTCGGCTGGTCTGCGTTCAAGATTATAGTACGAAAGAAGAAATCTTGAAATCTTGCAGCGGGCGCGCCGGTTACACCCCCTGACCTTCCGCTTCTCTATCAAGACTTATCAGCCCTCACCCTGCAGAAACGCAGATCCTTCCGTCCCATCACGGCGCATCTACAGCAGCGCAACATTCCTTATAGATGGGGTCATCCGTTCCGCTTGGTGTTCCGCATTGACACTACACTGTACCAGTTGCAATCACTGTCAGAGGCCTGTCGCTTACTGGGCATAGATCTCCCAGCGGAGGGGGATAACGAGGACGCCCACAAAACTGAGGGGGGGGGGCTCCGGGCACCGGTGGTGCCGGCGGGGCGGAAGACGCCGCACTAAAAAGCCTCCCGCTGCGGAAATCGCGCACAAGGCCAACAGTCTGCTATTGCTGCGGCCTCGGCGGACCTGGCCGGGTCTCCATCCAGCTGACTCCTGCGATATCAGCAGGAGTCAGCCAACTGATAACCTGATTTTTGCCCTGGGCTGTTGGCGGGTGGGGGGCATACTGATCCTTGGTCAACTACCCCTTTCGTAAAATTAATGATCATCTGTGGATGATGGACGATTTGTTCTTATTCTCTTATTTCTTACTTTCTTTTTTGGGGAGGTGTTTTGGGGGGTGGGTTTCATTGTTCCTTGTCCACCTTCTCTTTAGGCCCAGCACAGTTTCCCGTTATCGAGGTTTCTTGTTACCGAGACCACCCCGTACCTCAGTAGTCTCTGCACTGCCATGTCGCCATTGCCTTTGGTCTTATTGTCTCTTTGAATGCCAACTCACAAGCTTAGGATACTTACCCTCAATGTGAGGGGTCTTAACAATGCAGTGAAGCACGCAGCGGGGTTGTCATGTTTGGAGCAGGCCCATGCAGATATCTGCCTATTGCAGGAAACGCACCTCTTAACTAAAGACTGTCACCGCCTTCGTTCCCGGAAATTCCCCACTCAATTTTTTCCCTCCAACCCAACCAAAACAGCCGGAGTAGCCATTCTAGTAGCCCAGCAGTTTCAGAGGGAGGTCCTTCACAAAGAGGCTGAAATACGGGGTAGGTTGTTGGCTTATAGATTTTCCTTGGGTCATTTTACATTCAACATCGGCTCCGTGTATGCCCCGAATGATGGACAAGAACGCTTCTTGCATTCTGTCCTCCCTGACATAACAGCCACAGTGGATCGCCACATTCTCCTGAAGGGGGACCTGAACCTGGTATTTGATAACACACTTGATAGATCTTGTCAACGCACACACCAGGCTGGCGTCCTGTCCACGGAGGGGCTTACCCGCCTGCGCGACTTAGGCCTCATTGACTTATGGCGCAGCTTTCACCCCCATAGCCGCGAATATTCATACTACTCGAGTGCACACAAGACATATGCCCGGTTAGATTATCTTTTGGCATCCTCACCAGTCCACGCATTAACCAAGGAGGTAGAAATAGGAGTTGCTTCCCTTTCCGATCACGCACCTGTAGCGGCTGTCCTCACCCTTCCACCCATGCATCCACCACCCAGGACCTGGCGCCTCTGAGATACTCTACTGCATTGCGAAGAAGTGGTTAACCAGATACGGCGATCCATCACTGACTATCTTTCACACAATGCTAATACAGACACTACCCTCGCAACACAGTGGGCAGCACTGAAGGCGGTCATTCGGGGGGAGTTAATAGCTATCTCAGCTGCGGATAATGTAGACCGTAGATGCAAGTGAGAAGAACTCACCCAACAAACAAGGGAGTTGGAGAGAATACACCAGAGAACCGGAGCCCCCCGGGTGTGGAGACAACTTAAGGCGGTGCGCCAACAACTTGCATCTCTTGAGCTCGACAGGGCGGAATATGCAGCACTGCGGTTGCATCAATCCTATTCATTTCATAAGGCTTTATTCGGAGCAAAAAATAATGTCCATATAAGCACATACATGATAAAAATTGATAGCAATACAGAACATCACAATAAACAACATATAACTAAAATAGAGACATATAATACAGACGGGGGAGAATAAATACTTAAAAACTCATACTTTTCCTGACATTAATTGCTTTTAGTAAAAATGTTGCAGTAAAGAAACAAATATCAGGATGATGTAAATTAAAAAGCAGTTTAAAAGAATCATGTACTGTCCTAACACCAAATTTTACAAAGATAGGTTTTAAAAAAGCTACAAGAAAGTTCCCGTACAATGGACACAACAAAAGAAAGTGCATCGTGCTTTGTGCTGACAAATTGTCACACGGACAGGGACCAACGGGCTGCTTGTTTACAGAAGGGAATGCGACCAGTTTATGCACAATCCCCATTCTGAATCTGGTTAAAACAAACTTATGAGAGACTCTAGTCACCTGCGTTAAATACGGTTGATAACCCTTTAATTCATTCATAGTGCTATATTGCACACAGGTAGATAGAATTCCATTGTTACAAATCCGACTCTCAGTTTTACACAGCAGAAAGATATGCTTCATTTCTGACTTGAAAATTACTGTGGCCCCATATCTATCAGCTTTGATATCAATACCATAAATCTCCTGAACACTGTTGATAATATATTTGATCCATGGGATCTTTAAATAATTATCAGCAGTGAGACAGTCATTAATGATGGCTCTGTTTAATGACGTCTCTTCTTTCAACCAGATTGACCGCCACAACAATAATGGCCTTAGGAGAATCAGATCATTTAGAAATGGGATACCAAGTTCACTGTGAACTAAATCGTTAGAAGCAGATTTGGGTAGGTTCAACAATTTTTTCAGAAAGACATTCTCCTCCACCTGTAAACACCCAGCCGGGGCAAAGCCCCAGATCCCCGCCCCATAAAGGGCGGTGGAAAGGCAACGTGACTGAAAAATCTTGAGCATATCACTTATCCGTTTGTCCCCAAGTTTAGTGGCAAAAGTAAATACCCCATTGGAGCTTCTAGCCATCTTAGCTCTAACACTAGTATGCTCACTGGCCCAACTACAATTCTTGGAGAAAGTGATTCCAAGATTACTAAAATTATCCACTAGTTTGACCCTGTGTTGATCAATATAATAAGAGTGAGGCTTACTCTTCCCCGGACCACACTCCATGGTATAAGTTTTGGTTTTATTAATCACTAGTTTTCTAGCTGTAATAAACTGTGAAAACCTATCCATTAAGCGTTGAAGACCTATTGGGGTCCTGGACAATAAAACGGCATCATCCGCATAGAGTAATACCGGGACATTGATGTAATTAACTCTAGGGGCGTCTGCCACTACTGACTGTAGGACAGAGTCCACTTCATTGATAAAAAGGGTGAAAAGCAGGGGGGCAAGAACACATCCCTGTCTTATGCCCCGCCCGACATACACTGGTACACTCCCCATTAGAACCATACCGTACACTAGTTCGGAGTTTTGCATAAAGACGGGCCAAGAAAAAGATGATGCCCTCAGGGGCCCCCATTTCAATCAACTTGGCCCAGAGAATAGCATGATCCACCAAATCAAAGGCACTACTTAAATCTGCAAAGCAGAGATAAATAGAGCCCTTCCTAGCCTGGGTGTATTTTCCAATCAAAAGTTCGAGATTCAGGCATTGCTCGATCGTCCCGCGACCCTTTCTGAACCCATACTGGGAATTTGTCAGAATGCCATTATTTTCTGCCCATTCTTCCAGCCTAACCAGGAGTACCCTACTCATTATTTTTACAGAGGAATCCAACAGGGAAATGGGGCGGTAGTTCTTCACATCCCCCCCGATCACCTTTCTTAAAGATAGGTATGATAATTGATTCCTAGTTGGGGGCACCCCAAAGCAGACTGCGGCATTAAAAACTTTAACCAGCATAGGACCCCATACCTCCGGCACTAACTTATAAACGTCAATGGGCACCCCGTCGGGGCCCTGGGCCTTTCCACCTTTGCTAGCACCAATGCTACCTAAAACCTCTGTGATACTAATGTCCAAGGGCAATATGGGCCAGCAATCATTTTGATTGGCCAAAACATTATCTGAATCAAAAATAACAGAAAAATGGGAAATCCATGTATCCATACTAACCATTGAGGTTAATTCCGGAACCTTCTCATCTTTAAAAAAAGGGCAGTTAACCGTGGCCCAGAATAATGTACAATCTTTCCGTTCGGCGGCCTGTGTCAATTTATCCCAGGCCTCGTGTTGTAATTCTAACTTCCTGCACTTAACTGTATTCTTATAGTTTAATCTAAGCTGAGACACCTGGTCCCTAGCTCTAGGTTTTGTTGCCAGTGCGTCTTTAAGCTCTTTAAGAGCGCGAGTGCAAGCACAATCGAACCAACCCCTATGTTGTTTAGACTTACACTCAGTTTATTTAGTAAATTTTCGGTCTATAATGGAATTAATTCAGATAAAATGTTGAACGAGATCGGCAGTGACGTCAGCCTGCTCAAGAATCACAGAGATTTCAAATAAGCAGCTATTGATAATAGAATCGGACGTCATAACTGCTTTGTCACCATTCCATCTTAACCTTGAACTGTTGGGTCTATGTGGTTCAATATTATCTATAATCTCCGGTATAAGTACAGGTTTTTTATTCCACCAAACAAACTCTACAACAATACAGTTATGATCGCTAAGCACAATATCCACGACCTTAGGTGCCAAGCTCCATGGGACAAGACTTGACGATATACTAATAAAATCAATGACAGTATTTGCCCCCCTCCCTGTAAATGTCGGGATACTTTCTCCTTGATCATTCTTTTCAGTAACCAATATTTCCATATCAAGGGCCGCTAAGAGATGGTTCAGAGAATCCCCACACTTATTATGAGGAAAATGAAGGTCCACATCCCCAAAGCGGTTGGTAATCCCACACAAACAATGGTTAGAGAGGGGACAAACTACAGTATTAAAATCCCCCGCCAGAATAAATTCGAAAGCAACATTAGAACCCTCGATAATATCATCTAGTGCGCTTCTCAGTGCATCTACCACCAAGTGCCTAGTGCTGTCAAATATATTATTATAAAAATTAATTAAAAGAATGTTTCTTCCATCCTTCTCACATAGCCATAAAATCTGTGAATGGGCCCCCACTAGAACATGTTTTTTAACAAAAATGGGGATTTTGATGGAAATCAAAACCAAAAGCCCTCCCTTAGCTCTACCAGAGATGGATGCAATAGCATCACTCCTATTACATGGGGAGGGATAGATGTGGACGCCTTCTCGCCCATAACCTACGCGAGACCAGGCAAAAACAGAGAGTGCAGGAAATTCAGCGAGGTGATGGTGGACGGGCCACAGAGGATGGAGATATTGCGGAGGTCTTTCGCGAATTTTATGCCGATCTCTATGCTAGCTCTACTGTGGAGAGCTCGGACGGGTTGCCTTTCTAGACTCCATCACCTTGCCAGGTCTGACCAAAGCTCAAGCTGACTCCTTAGATAAGGACATTCGCCCAGAAGAAGTTATAGCCGCCATCGCCCGCCTCTAACCGGTGAAAGCCCCCGGGCTGGATGGCTTCTCTGCCGACTTTTATAAAACGTTCTGTAGCCAAATTGCTCCTCTCCTCACCCACCTTTTTAATTCCTTCGCCGAGCCCGGTGCGATCCCGCGAGATCTCCTGGAAGCCTCCATTGCAGTGATCCCCAAACCAGGGAAAGACAAGACACGGTGTGGTGCATACCGCCCTATTTCCCTGTTGAATATAGATCTTTAGTTGTACACGGGGATCCTAGCGGCCCGCCTTACACCCTGTATACCTGGTCTTATAGATCCGGATCAGGCCGGTTTTATTCCGGAACGCCAAACCTCAGACAATACGAAACGGGCCCTACATCTCATCGAGAAAGCCACGCGGACACAAGGGGAATATATGATGCTCACTATTGATGCTGAAAAAGCGTTTGATAGGGTTCATTGGCCCTATTTAGAGCAAGTTCTTGAGCGAGCAGGAATAGGCGAGAAGTTCCGCACATACATCCTTAATTGCTATCGATTCCCGACGGCCGCAGTCCGCGTGAATGGACACACGTCCTCCCAATTTACCATTGAGAGTGGTACGAGACAGGGATGCCCTCTGTCGCCCCTTCTCTTTGCTCTCTATATGGAACCCTTGGCCCAAAGGATGCGGCACAATCCCATGATCACCGGGATCAAATTTGACGGTTACACTCACACGATCAGCTTATACGCTGATGACGTGTTGCTTTTCTTAAATCACCCACGAGATGCGCTCCCAGCGTGTCTAGCGGATTTGGACCTATTCGCACGGGTTGCAGGGTTCATGGTGAATATGGAGAAATCGACCGCTTTGGACCTCTCCCTGTCCCGATCTACGCGTGCCTACCTACAAGAGCTGCGTCCACTTCAATGGGCGATAGACTCGGTCCCGTACCTGGGAATTCAGCTTGCCCCCTCCCTTTCGGGAACAGTTGCCATTAATTATTCGTGTTTGCGACAGAAAATTCGACGGGAGTTGGGATGTTGGAAGCACTATACCTTATCGTGGCTAGGTAAAATAGCAGCGGTCAAAATGACCATTCTCCCCCAAATTCTCTATTTATTTCGCACCATCCCCCTTCGACCGCCTCCGGGCTGGATAAGACAGATGCAATCAGATCTTGCTCAATTTATCTGGACCGGTCGAAAGCCACGAATGAAGCATAGGTTGACGATGCTCCCCCAGGAGAATGGCGGACTCGGGCTCCCCGATCTGCCGCTATACTTCCAGGCGGCCCAGCTGCGCTATCTGGTCGAGTGGAGCCGCTGGGAGTCCGAGAAACATTGGTTGTTCCAGGACCAGGCGGTAGCTGCCAGACCACTGCAGGAAATTCCCTTCCTCCGCAAGTGCCACAGACCCCCTAATCTATACGCGTCCTACATAACGCGGGTACCCCTGGAGATATGGGACCAAACAAATACTAAACACGACTTCACGACCTTCCCGTCGCCGCTCACCCCATTGATAGATAATCCAGACTTTACCACGGGTATGGATGGGGTAGCCTTTGCTAGGTGGCGACCATCTGGGTGCCGAGTCCTCTACCAAATGTACGCTGAGGAGGGAGTTATTCCGTTTCACCAATTCCAGCACGATTACGGGTTGCCTGAGGTGGAGAGACTTCGATATATGCAGGTCCGCCACTGGGCGCTCCATGACCAAGTTCGCTCCGCAGCTGACAGACATCTTCTTCCTTACGAGAGGTGGCTTATTACCCGCATGTCTGATAAAAAGCTTATATCAGACCTATACTGGATGCTACAGGCCCGACACACACACACTTACAGCTCAGGGTGAGCACGTTGGGAAAAAGATTTAGGTCGAACGCTCACCCATAAAGAATGGGAGGGGATCTATTATAGGGCCCGCCACTCAACGTACCACATGGGGCTCACTGAAACCCTCACAAAAGTTGTGACTTACTGGTACTACACCCCAGAACGCCTTTACTTCATGGATCATACTAGGGAGGCTACGTGCTGGTGAGGCTGCGATCAAGTGGGAACTCTGGTACATTTATTATGGGAATGTGACCGTATACAGCCTTATTGGAAACAAGTGTTAGATGAAGTGGATGAACACTTTGAGACAGAAATTCCACGTTTTCCGGCATATGTTCTCTTGGGCCTCCCGAACCCCCTGACTTACCCACTGCGCTTCCGGAGGGGCCGACTCATAGCTATTGCATTGGGCTCAGCGATACAAAATCTGCTCACTCATTGGCGTACTCCACACATTCCGACATTCACGGGGTGGTTATATCGCCTCTGGCATGTGCTGGGTATGGAGAGACTGACATTAACAATTGCAGGGGAGGGATCCAAATACAGTGCATTGTGGCAGCCCTTTCGATCCCTACTAGCCTCTGAGTTTCGGGAAGTTACCTGTCCCCGATACCTCCGTTTATTACGCCTTTCTGACACACAACCGGGGCAGCGTTGACCGAGCCTAGCTGCGTCTCAATAACTCCTGCGGTGGACAGGGAACAGGGGTGGGGGGTGGGATGGTTTGAAGGGGGTTTGTTATGTTTTGTATTGTTGTAATTTTTCCCTTTAATTTTGATAGGGTTCCCTACCCTCTCAAGCACCCGCAGCTGTACAGGCGGATTTTGCCTGACACTTCCAGGACATATACTTACCGATATCAAGGGCACAGTGTCTCAACCCAAGGGACCCTGTTTCCCTTCTTTTCATTTGTATGATGTTATATGTTTGAAATTTCAATTTCAATAAAGAGATTTAAACAATAAATTAGAAAAAGAACGGGGGCCACACAGCCCTCCTTCTTAAAAAAATAAAAAAAATAAAAGACCGGCATCGCGCCGGAGGCCAGCCCCCTCCTTGCAGCACTCTGCAAACGCGCCCCCTGGCCAGTTGTAAGTTGGGGAATTAATTCCCCTTCAATACTGAGGGTCCCTGAGGGCCACCTAGCCCAACAGGTATCTCCAGTATGCGCCAGGGAGCTGCGTTGCAGACAAGTGTTCTGAGGCCACGCCCCTTTTTACACCTCTCTGCAACACAGCTCTGTGGCGCTTACTGGAGGTACCTAGTGGGCTAGTTTGACCCTAGGGACCCTTAGGATTCAAGGGGACTTAATCTCTCAACTTAGAACGGCCACAGGGTGCGTTTACACAGTGGTGAAGGGAGGGGACAGGGCCTGAGGTGACGTGTGCAAACACACCCTGTGGCGCGTTTTAAGTTGGGGAAATAATTCCCTTTCAATCCTGAGGGATCCTGAGGGCCAACTAGCCCACCAGGTGCTTCCAGTAAGCGCCACTGCTCTGCGTTGCAGAGAGGTGGTGCAGGCCGTGCCCCTTTTTAGACCTCTCTGCAATGGCGCTTACTGGATGTACCTAGTGGGCTATTTTGCCCCTAGGGACCTTCAGGATTCAAGGGGACTTAATCTCACAACTGAAAATGGCCACAGGGCGTGTTTACACAGTGGGGAAGGGAGGGGCCGGAGGTGACGTTTGCAAACACGCCCTAAGGCGCGTTTTAAGTTGGGGAAATAATTCCCCTTCAATCATGAGGGCCCCTGGGGGCTAACTAGCCCACCAGGTGCTTCCAGTAAGTGCCACTGAGCTGCGTTGCAGAGAGGTGGTCCAGGCCGTGCCACTTTTTACACCTCTCTGCAACGCAGCTCTGTGGCGCTTACTGGAGGTACCTAGTGGGCTAGTTGGACCCTAGGGACCCTCAGGATTCAAATTAACTTAATCTCCCAACTAAAAACGGCCACAGGGCGTGTTTACACAGTGGTGAAGGGAGGGGACGGGGCCTGAGTTAACGTGTGCAAACACACCTTGTGGCGCGTTTTAAGTTGGGGAAATAATTCACCTTCAATCCTGAGGGACCCTGGGGGCCAACTAGCCCACCAGGTGCTTCCAGTAAGCACCACTGCGCTGCGTTGCAGAGAGGTGGTCTAAGCCGTGCCCCTTTTTACATCTCTCTGCAACGCAGCTCTGTGGCTCTTACTGGAGGTACCTAGTGGTCTAGTTGGACCCTAGGGACCCTCAGGATTCAAGGGGACTTAATCTACCAACTTAAAACGGCCACAGGGCCTGTTTACACAGTGGGGAAGGGAGGGGACGGGGCTTGAGGTGATGTGTGCAAACACGCCCTGTGGCGCGTTTTAACAGGTCGTTTTTATCCCCCTACCCTACTATATACTAGGGGCTTACAGAGGAGGTCATGCTAATCACAGGGGGACCCCAATGCATAGTGTTCCCTAGTGTATGTAGGTGTTTTCACTGTATTCTGAGTGTCTTTTCACATAGCACTGGCTCTAGGACTGGTTAGTCAGACTCAATTGCCACCAGTATCCGTCTGAAAAAGTTGAGGGTACAGGATGATTTAGCAACAAGGCTTCTTTCTGCTCTTCTGTTTGTTCTTTCTGCATTTTATCCTTCTTCCTGCACTTTTCTTCGTCTTTGAGGACTTCTGTTGCTTCTTTCTTTTTTTTCTTTCTGTGCGTTTTTTCTTCTTCCTTCACATGTCCTATCTCAGTAGGCATAGTTAGAAATTAGCATTTAAAAAACCTTAGAAATTCACTGAAAAAAACATAAGTTTCAGGGGCGTTATAGTTAGCTGGACTTTTCACTCGTACAAAACCATTGAAATTCCCCCGTTATAGTTAGTTCAGCTAACTATAACTCGCCCGCCCGCAATGCACTGCTGATGACGTCACATATTACATCACTCATGACATGGTCAGTGACATCACTCATGACATCACTGATGACATCTCAAATGACATCACCGATGACATCACTGATGACATCATCATTGTGATAGAGTGGCAGACCTCCTCTCACCCTAAATAACCTTTGATACACACATTCAAAAATAGAAACTAACATTTTCAAAACAATGGACATACCAATACCAGTTACAACAACCTATTCAGTAATTCTAAGATCCACATACACATCCACTCATTCACCAACAGTCCTATACAGTCACTCATACATGTACTCACTCATCATATGTACTCATACACCTATACATCCTGTTACACAACGCCACTCATCCATAGAGTTACTCACACACATAGTCAATCATGCTAATAAAGAATCAAACATCCATTTACTTGCATATACAGTTATACACATACCACCACACTTACTTCTACAGAAACTTACACATACCTAGTCTTTTAAACAATTACTTATAGAAACACATACTTATTCATACAGGAACTCTTCCAATCTCTCACTCTCATATATACTCACTTATATACACCAATAGTCACATATACTAGTTTAAAACATATGTAGTTACTCATAAAGACACTATTGAGACAGTCATTCACTCACTAACACACCCATGCACACACTCATCCACCCCTACAGTCCTGCACACATGCTGTCTTCAACACATACAAACGGTGAGTCACTCATTCATGCACCTATGCACTACGTAATCCCCCCCACCGAACCATACAGACACTTAGACACTCATACTGATACTCAAAAAACCAACCAATAACCTATATAGACACTCATGTAGCTACTCACCAACCCATGCAGCCACTTATACACAAAGTGAGAGACTGATACAGATATTTACATATTTAAACATTACTCACTAAGCCATGTATTCACTAAGACACACTTAATCAGTCAGTTATACAATCAATTTTTTAAAAACAAATCATCCATTTAGACACTTATATACCCATTTATTCTTCCATCGACCTTAAGATATACATATATAAAACATATTTAATTTTCAGAAAAACACACATTCACTGGATGATGTCATCAGTGATGTCATCATGTCATCAGTGATGTCACGGACCATGTCATGAGTGATTTAATATGTGTCATCAGCAGTGTATTGCGGGCGCGCGAGTTATAGTTAGCTGAACTAACTATAACGGGGGAATTTCAATGGTTTTGTACGAATGAAAAGCCCAGCTAACTATAACGCCCCTGAAACCTATGGTTTTTTCAGTGAATATATATATATATATATATATAGTCACTGAAAAAACAAAGGGTACAGTGACGTTATAGTTAGGAAATGAAATTTAAAAAACAGATTCGCTGAAAAAAACGAAGTTTACAGAGACTTTATAATTCGGCTAACATGTCACTCGTACAAAACCAAAGAAATTCAGCTGTTATAGTTTGTGAGCAAACTGTAACATGCGTACTCGCAATGCACTGCTTATGACCTCACATATTACATCGCTCATGACATCGCTGATGACATCTGAAATGACATACTGCAGGCTCCATTGCCATCACCAGCAGCCGTTAACGTACTATTTTAGATAGAGTTCCTTATAATTCAATTCATGTTTTTTTTTTTTTTTAAATGGCAGTTTGAAAAACAGTACATGGTTTCCCATATATCATGGGTCCACAGTCAACTAGCAAAAATACATTTTTATTAAGCTTTCCTTACCAAAAAAGTACATGTTCAACATTGTGTGCTTTGGGAAAAAGCTACATTGTGAAAACAAAACAATATCCATTTATATGATTATTGTATTAAATGCAGAAGGGCAACACTCAGCATATTCAATTGCCAAACAATAAATGAAAGTAACTAAATTATCCAAATTTTGCTAAAGTGTTGTTTGTAGTGGAAAGCACATTCCAAGAAATGAAAGGAATGCCTGTTCACAGTACATCCGCATTCCACAGAAAAGGATCCAAATAGAAATCTAAAAAGAACTGTTATCTACTGCAAAGTATCAGTAGATTTTGCAAAGAAATAGAAACATGCGTGCTAAGGTGCTTTCTTTTGTGTCAGAGGAACACATTTTATTACCAGTATCAAGAGCTTTAAATGCAGACAGAAGTGGAAACAGAAAACACTGTCTCTTCAGATCCCTGGCCAAGCAGCAAATGGGCCAGGGATGTTTGTTTGCATGCTTAACAATAACTCTGTGCTCTCTTCACCGGCTAATTGACCTACATATCTTAGTAGTTGTAAAAACAAAATGACATCTTCTGGCATCACAGTGGAAAGCATGCTGTGGCAGCCAGTGAAGCATGCCTTATGAAAAATGACCTTTAAACAGAACATACACTTTCATGCATAAAAAAGTGCCTAAAAACCCGAATCAAAAACCAAAACAGGTTCTGCTAAAAGTGATTGCAGAATCCTCAAAACGCCTTACAGAAGCCATACAGACAGTGGTGGGGGAGAGATGCACGCAAGGACAGACAGCTCTAAACAATGCATTCTCATGAAATA
The DNA here is from genome assembly GCF_964204655.1 of Triturus cristatus. Classification (NCBI taxonomy): domain Eukaryota; kingdom Metazoa; phylum Chordata; class Amphibia; order Caudata; family Salamandridae; genus Triturus; species Triturus cristatus. The sequence goes on along the minus strand of NC_140594.1, from coordinate 848,203,394 downwards.
CTTCACAAAAAGAAAAAAAGGGTTCCCCAAAAAGTGAGGAACTGTGGCGGGATGCAAGGAGACACTCAGGGAGGTGGTAAAGAGGCTATGCTCCACAGGAGGTAATAACTCAAGCTGGACAGCCTAAAACAAAACCAGTGAGCAGATAGTATGCAAATGTGAATGACAAAGGGTAAAGCCAGTGCAAAGCATTTCAAGGTCACCTTCTGGCATGTCCCTGTATGTTTTTGCAACAAGACAGCTGTGACGTCTGATAGGCTTCGACCTAAAAAGAGATGCCCTCACTGTCCACCACAGCCTGTCCATGGGAGGGGTTTATCAATGTCCAAGACCCCTCCCTTCCTCTCCTGTCCTTCCCACCTATATCGGACATGACTACCCCATAGTATTATATACCTGAGTAGGGGTATTTACAACACAGCGGCAGAGTTTCTTAAGTTCCTTGGTAATAGGGTTGGTAATTGGGGGGTGGGGGTGGGTAGTTAAATAATGATAATTAACACACTGATAATGCTTGATATACTGTGTCTGATATGTAATTACATTAGTGTTGGTAGCACAAATGCTTAATATCTAGGCAATATAATGTAATGTAATATTATGTTTGGAACGTTAAGAACAACATGTGTACTCCCTTATCCGAATGTGAGAAAAATCTAAAATGTAATTTGTTCCTTGTAATGTGTATAAGTGATCTGCAAAGCTCAATAAAATATGTGTTAAAAAAAAAATCAATGTCCAAGACCCCCGACCTGGCTCAGGCACCAGGGAGCAAAAACTGCAGTGTAGCCCCAATCGTACTTACAAGCTCCTGGCCTTTTACAGGGGGGCGGTGAGTGATCCTGGCAGCCTGATGCGGCATACTCCATGACCAAGTGCAGGGGGCGATGCGTGTGCTGCTTCATTCCATTTCACCTTTCCTACACCATGACCAAACCACCCAATATTGCAGCATGAAATCTGCCCGCAATGGATGGCAAGAAACTGAATATATAATGACTGCCACTGCCACTCATTATGTGTAGACATGTGTGAATTGCAGCAGTCAACCTGGTGATATAAGGAGGTCAGGATAACCATAATTAGGGATCCCGGTTTTATGGTATTTATTTTTTTGACATTCCCATCTGTATTAATTCATATTTATTTTTTGCTATTTTTATCTGTGTTTATCCATATTTATTTTGGGTTTTGTGAAAAATGAAGATGAAATTAGTATAGTTCCACATTTATTTCATCGATAAATATGCACTCATGCTTGAATGCCTGCCAGGTTTCAATGCTGCGAACACCCACTGAAAATAAATCAATGTACTTATACGAAAATATGCACACTTCAGTATCAACCTTGTGTATATTTATCTACCGCTGTTAAAGCCTCTTTCCCTTTCTTTTTTAACCCCCTTACCTATCAATCCACACAGCTATTGGCCTGGCAGACAGTGTTTAGAATTACTCAAAAAGCAACCCAATTTCTATTTTTATCCACATTTAAAAATAAACATAGACACAAAAATAAATGTTTTCTGTCTGTATTTATCCGTAAAAATCAGGAAAAACGGGGAATAGGGAGCCTTAACCATAACTCAGCATCCCAATATAACTAAGATACTCCTGCAGGTGTCATAATGAACCTCCCTGTAGTTATGGGACCTAGGAGTCTGCTAATGCCTACAGGGTATGGGCTCAAGAATCTGTCTCCCGCTTGGTCTGTCTTTCTTTACCCACTCAGGTTACATGCGGAGGAGTGTGCAGCGAGCAGCTGACCATTGTCTCTGTCACCCCTCTGTGATGAAAGAAGAAAAGCAGTGAGGGAATTCATCATCTTCTCAAGGCTTAAAAATGCAATATTACACTGCCAGGCATGCCCTCCTCACAGACTAAGACAAATAAAATAATTTTAAAACAGGCATTGGCAAAACCAATAGGAATACTTTTTTGTAAGATAAACTTTTGTATACTTCAACTTTTGCCAGGTCCTTGGCCTCTTGGTGCTTTTGTGTATGCAGACTACTGTTGTTTGGTGGCAGGTTTTCACATGGGCGAGTCTTATGACGTTTCACTAACCTTCGTGAGGTTGTTCTGTGGGCTTTATGATTCCTTTACAAGGTACTTGTTGGTATATCTCTCTTATTTGTATGCCAACTACTTTCTTATGGTTTTTGCAGTAGTTGAGCCTCCAAATAATCGTTGAAGGAAAGATCTGATATTCCAGCATCATGCTATGCCATCTTAGGGTTTTTGGTTTGTGCTGGATTTTGGTTATGGTGTCTGTATCTTACTGTCCTCCATTTGCAGATGGTTCTGTGCTGTTTGTGAGTGCGTCCATGGTGGGCTTCATATAGGAACTGTGTCTTTCAACAGACCTTGTAGGCCAGAATTAGCAGCACTTTGCTCTGGTGCAAAGTCATCAAAAGTGATGCAGACTGGTGCAAAGTGTTGATTTGGGTTTTTTTTCCAACGCAAAACTGGAATGTGGCTATGCACTACTTTGCCCTACTTTGCACTAAGGGGGCATCCCAGGTGTAGTGTGTGGTTGTGTCCATGCAACCACCCATGTTTTTTTATGAACCCCCCTATTTGCTAACATCTGTGGACAGGGCTTTGCATCAAAACAAAATATGCCTCCTTGGGTAGGCACAAAGCAGGAGAAAGGTTTTCTTTTCTGCAAACCTTTTCAAACGTTGCATGTGTGCTGTATTGTGCAGCACATATACAAAGTAGGAGAAGTTTAAAAATAAGTTGAAGTGTAATATTTTGACCTGGAAGGACACCCTTTCTGTACAAAGGCTACGCTAGACTCACACAGACACCATTACACTATGGACCGTGGTACAAAGGTGTGTACGTGGCACAAGGCAGCCAAATTGGGTGCACATGCTAGGGCAGTCAGGAGCAGCATCATATTGTGTTCTCTTCTCTCCCTCTCCTGCAACGGAGCACAGTAACTTTCGTTGCTACAGTGCATAGAAAAAGCAGTACACTTACCTCGTGATTGTTATCTGTTAGTGGTTTCTCAGTGTGTGTCAGTGGCTCACTGTTCGAATCATCTTTTCCTCCTTTTGCAGACTTCTTGTCTGCTGGTTGTGTGACTTCCTGTTGGTGGAAGAGGAAAAGAGGGGAATACCATGGAACTTTCCACTGACCTGTATGAGTGTTGGGTCTTGTGTTGTTAGTCACTGAGAACATGTCAAAGTCTCCCCCTCCTTCAAGGAGGTGCACGGGTACCTTAGAAAGGTCACCATTCTGTTCCCCAGATTTTAGGATTCCCTATCAAGTGTAAAAGTCTCTCAGTAGCAGTATATATATTTTCCCCAGCCTCTGTATCTGTGGCTCCTGTCTCTGCACAGTATAGCCTTGATCCAGCTGGTGTCCTATGGAAATGAAAAATTGTATGCGCCTTTCCCTGTATGCTCCTGTGTGGGCTTGAGTGCAGGTGCTGATGAGGGGACTAATGAGGATGAGTGGATGTGATGTGTTCATCCTAATTGCTAACATTGCAGGAAGATGGCTTTGCAGAACATGGAGGTATAGTTAGGAACTATGCCATTGTGCGGCCATGCTGATTTTTGTATGATTATATATTTGCTGCATTTGCCACATAATCTCTTATCAGTTGCATAATCTGCAGATTTTAACCAAAAAATATTTTGTTTCTAGCTCAAACGGTTCAAAAGTGAGTGAAAACTCAGCAACATGTGTTGCTGTGCAGTGGAATGCCATTTCCAAAGGTTGACTGGTCACCTCTCTACAGCTTAGTGCAATATTTGAGTGTTAAACTGGTGTTAAAGTGACCATGGCACTTATATGTTTACAAATTAAGTACTTGGGGTGACCCTTTGATTTAAGTGCAATGAACACGGGCAACCAGGAGATAATTTATGACAGAAATGCTTAACACACAGGTATACCTTACACTCCATCCCTCTGCACTCCCACCCAAACACCATCAGGCAGCACTGCCTGTAATAAGTGTTTTGATGAATTCTCTTTGTGTTTTTGTGAAATAGACAATCAGTGCTTAATTTGAATGCACGTTTTAGGTGGAGGATATCAGTAATCATTCTTGTGCTTCGGGTCTTCTGTTTCATCATCAGTCGTTGACTCAGAACATGAGTGAGAAGGTACAAAAGGGGGAAAGAAGAGAGAAGAGAAAGACGTGAAAAACATGACACAGGGAGAAAGTAGGGATAAATTAGATAAATGGCAGGAAGTGAAGGATGGTGGATAAAACAGGCAAAATGTTGCAGTTGTGACCCATCCTAAAGGGTGGAGGGGCCACGCCCTCTCACCATTTACCCAACGAGAAGAGCGCCTGTCAAGCTGAGAGAAGGCCAGTCTGATAGACACTCTTCTTGTTCAGGTCTGGCAGCCAAAAGATAGACATGCACTAAATGCACAAGTGCCTGGCTGTCTGAGCTGACCTTTGCTGGGCAGCAGATGCCACAGATCCTGCGGATGTGACCTCTATAGTCTGGTGAAGCACTTTGAGGCCATCAATCTAGTGACGAGGGGGAGCATTACTAATTGAATCAGACCTGGGCACTTCAGTTTTAAGCCCTGAAGTGCCGAGGCAGAGTGTCAGTCACTGACACCTCTTCATAGAGTGGAGTGTGGTCAGCAACTCTCACTGACCCCATCCCACTCTGTGACGAGGTAGTGACTGCTGCCTCCTCTCATTGGCTTACTTAAGGTCTGCCAATGAGAGAAGGCAGCAGTCCCAACCCTCCTGATTTCTGTCTGAGGCAGAGCTGTGCAGGTAAGTGTGATTTTTGTTAATATTTGGTGCGTGCATGCGTGCGTCTGTGTGTGAATGCATGGATGTGAGTGTGTATATGTGTCCAATCCGCCCCCACCTGCTACAATTACCAGCTGCCACTGTAAGGCAGTGGCGGTGCGCCCATTGGGGCGTTGCCCTACTATTGTCACATGGACAGCATGGCCACATTTCCTCGTCACGTCACTTACTTCACTGTCCTGACCTGACTCGAAATCCACGCCAGAGTCTGTCAGTCAGGACGCTGAAGGGGGTGGGGCTCAGGGTTGGGTTTGTGTTGTGTTCGAGTTTAACTGACGCTGACAGCAGGCAGGTCCAGTGTGCATGTTCGGATTTGGGCTGTTCATTTTTCTGACCAGCCCGAACATGCGCACTAGTACTAGCCTGCAGTGCTGCACATTAGGAGAGCGAGCGAGGGCTGCTACTGGCCAGTGGCCGCAGCCCCCAGTCGCCTATGGGCGGGGACAGTCCCTGCTCGAGCCAATCCTGGCACTGCTGGAGCAGCATCTGGATTGGCTGAGAGTTGTTGCCACCAGCCACTAACGCAGAACAGAAGACGTTGAAGGCGCCATTCCACCAACGCGGGCCCAGGAGCAGACCGCAGCGGGGGCGCGGACCCGGTCAGGTACGTTTTTTAAAACTTTTTTTTTTAACCCATAGCCCACCCCCGCGCAACCCCCCGCGAGTATTGCGAGCCACGACTGCTTAGCATGTCTAATATAGTGCTAAGCAGACGACTAGGTTTTGTTATCCGACACATGGCCCTTAGTCACGGGACATATAGACCGGGCATTAATTGTGCAGAAGAAGCGATAACACCGTGTCTAGATTTCCAGACAGGGCAGCGCGTTTACCCAGTGTTACCGAAGCACTTAGGCCGCTAGAAGGCAGCTGAAAAGTGCTCCCTATCCGCTGGCCATACCTGCCTTGCCAGGTCCGCGCGCCCACGTTTCTGATCCATTGACAAGCCTCCTGGGAAGGGAGGGGAGCAGGTTGTCCGTCTGAAATTGTTCGGTTAATTAAAAGCATAATGACACAATAAGTGTGACGGTCTCACAACCCATCTGCGCTGACACTAACATTAGCTCTCGGCCGAGATGATAACAGCCATGTTTGTCACTGTCAGAGTTCAAGATAAAACCTGACATTGGCACAATTATTTCATTTTGAAAACTGCTCTGCGCCGCCGATTTCCCTATATTAACTGAGTCTAGTTTCTGCCGTCTGTAGCCTGCTGTGTGTTTAACCTGCAGGTGAGAGAGGCTGTAATTTCATACTGGGTTGATGTGTATTTTCCAGAGCTGTGTGCGCTCCCTGCAGTTCATAGATTTCAATCCTTGTCATGTGGCTCAGTAGATGAAGTGCGCAACTCACAAAATCGGAATTATAATATATATATATATATATAGCCCCCGCCTATATAAACCCCATACAGGTTTCACTTCTGTGCACAGACACCAGCTTCACACCTAGGGGTTCTATATACTCCGCCGTTTCCAGCTCGTGGCCCAGGTTCTCAATAATGCAAAAAGAGAACTTTATCTGCATCCAATGTATGGAATTAGTCGGAAATCCATGTTTAATGTGCTCTACTGCAGCGCCAGTCGTGGGGCGGAATAGAAAGCAGGCCTGCCATCTCTCTGGTTGTGCAGACAGCGCTGGCATGGTGTAACACCAAGTTGTTGAAAGTGTCTCAGATGCACGAGTCCGTGCCTTGCCCCTTTGATTCATGCTTTGATAGAAAGCAGGCCTGCCGTCTCTGGTTGTGCAGACAGCGCTGGCATGGTGTAACACCAAGTTGTTGAAAGTGTCTTAGATGCACGGGTCCGTGCCTTGCCCCTTTGATTCATGCTTTGCTTTGTTCTCAATGAATATGCATACCATGATTTGGCTTTCTTTAGAATCTAACAAATGTTTCACCATGTGTGTGTGTTGTGTTTTTTTAAATATAAACCGCACAGTGGAATTTAGTTTTTTGTTTGATGGATGGGTGAGTACAATGTGTTTTTTTAATTTCTGTTCCTGTTCTGTGGCTGTCTGGGTCGGTCGTGGTGGGAGAATCAGAGGGGGGGAAACAGGGGAATGATTGTTTTAAACAAAAAACCATGTCAGAGAATCTCTGCTGTGTGACATTAGGCCATTATTTTACACAGAGTCCAGATGGTAATGGAAGTTGGTTTAGTGCTCGCTGGTTCGGAGGTGGGAGGTGCTGTACATTAAGACCCTGCTGCCTTCTTTTACTGGGTGTATATATGAATGGTCACATGACAAGCATGCTTAAATATTGCTTACTGTATTATCGAGTGACATTTTGGTTTCTTCTGGCTGGCTCTGTAAAGGGGTAACCCCATGTACCTCGAGATCTGGTGCCATTCAACTTTTTCTGCACATGGGTTTGGCAGTTCTGAATTGCTGCATGCATCGTTTTTCAAAGGAGACACTGAGCGGTGTTGCAGCTGTATACTGTTCATATGACAGTCAGTCTTCTGACGTCTTCTGACGCTGATGGCTGCTTGCTTCTCCAGAGAGAGGCGGAGGGCCATTAGGGGAATGCTGGGCAGAGAAAAGTAGAAATGCATCAAACTTTAAATGAATGCACTTGATTTGATGTTTCTTCTCGCACCATTGAGAAATCAAAGTAAAAAAATGCTTTCTGTGCTCAAATGCAGGGTCACAAGGTAAGCAAGCGCAGTTGGTGATGCTAACAAGCGTAGGTGGTCCTGTCATTCTAAGTTACAGTAGTAGAAATTCCTCACTAAGTCTTGGGGGTTCCTCTGAAGTTTATACTGAACAGCCTGCCCACCTGTGGCTCTGTACTGAACATGTCTTTGGGAGGGATCTTAATTAATGTAATAACTGCACTTTCACCATTGCTTTATTAACCTTCCTGCTTTCTCAAATTTGCTTGAAAATGCAGCATTTGTCCACTCTTTTTTCAAAATTGTCTCGGGGGGAGAACCCCCACGAAGCCCCCATAGGTTGTTCCAGCTCGCTCGCTATGCTCGCCCGCTGGGGTGCAGTATGAAAATAATTTTACGGCTCACCACTTTCAAATGTCACCAGCCGCCACTGCTGTAAGGTGAATTCAAGAGTAAGCACCCTTAATATTCAGCAACTCAGACAGCGCCGTGGCAAACTTCTGAGAGCAACTTGGCCTGGGCCCTGTCACTTATTGTTTTACAAGTTAAGCAATGCTGATAATGGTTTCTGGAAACGATTTCTTGGACTGTCTTGTCAAACGCCAATTGCACTGTTTTGAAGAAAAATTTAATAAAGTTTGTTTTTAAAACACATTCTGAATAAGTTGAACGCAGCTTAGAAGGTAAAGTGAACAATATCACATAAATAAAATGTATATATTTGTATTCATGTATCTATCACTATGTCCGTGTAATCACCTAAACACTCATGCATTCATCTGTGTGTTTATGTGTATTGGTGATTGTGTTTGTATGTGTGCATCTGTGTAATTTGCTGTGTGGATGTGTGTGGTCTGGCTGTGCAGGGGTGCTTCTTTCTATGCTGCTTTGCATACCTGTATCTGTATTCATCTGTATAAGCACGACTGTGTGTTGGTGTGTTGTTTTCTATGTGTATGTGTGCCTCTCTGTGTACACAAAAACAAAGCTAATAATGCAATCAATGCTTGTTTTAATCCAACCTTTGTACAAAGTTTGACTGAAATATATGTTTTGCAGAGGAGAACTAAAATGAGCACTTTTAATTCATTTTGTGGTCCGCTCTGAGTTGGTGCCAGTGCATGCCAGGGCCAACCTAGTAGTGACAAATTACACAGAAAAGACAAAATACGTCCTTGTATATTAATGACTTTAGAGCACTCTAGCAGAAAAAGTATGTTTTGCCTAAAGCTCCAATTGTTCCTGCAATGTTCTTGCAAACAGCGGCCAGTTTAACACAAGCACTGGCAAAGCCAATAGGTCTAGCTTGCATTGTGAGTTCTGAATAAAAAAGCCTTCTACACTGATTAAGAAAGAAAACAGTCAATAGGTCATGGCAATCCAAGCTACCGGCATTGTCAATGTTATTGTCTTTTAGCCATGTGTTATGGAGTGGCATAACCTAATGGTTTCGCTTGCAAAGACGGGTATAAAAATGTTAACAGCAATGTCTAAAGTGGGCAGCTCGCAAGACGAGATTTGGTTTCAAAAGCTTCACGGGAACTTGGGAACGATGGGAATTTGAAGTAAATTGTGCTTGTTTGAGGTTCTGTAGATGCGACTTGGTTCTCTAAGTGGGTTGGAGGGAATAGTCTGGATGGTAACTGTAAAGGTAGCTTGTTATTACACAGTGGTCAAAGCCTGTAGGGAGGCATTTTGTCAAATGGAATCTCACAAATTACCATAATAGGCCAGGATTTTGGTATTGGTGACCTAATCGAACTACAATGTGATAAACCTTCTTAGGCCCATTTATAAGGGATCTTATATGGTTTTGACAACTGCAATTTAGTATATATTTGTAATTTTATTACTGTGTGCGTTATGGCTGCCTTGTGAAAAAGCTTATGCTCACTAGATTAGGTCTAAATTGGATATCATGCCAACGGAGCTCCGACCATCAAGATTCTGGGTCATGACCTCCTTTCCTGCTTTGTATGAAAAAATCTTCTGTAAAAAAGTGCTGAACGCTACAAACAAAATACATGACATCAAACAACCCATCGGCAAAGCCTGTCCACAAAAAACTGACCCCCAAACTGTTTGCCCAACAACTCGTAGTCTTCAGGGTGAAAGGGCAACATTTGAAAAGCCGACTTCAGTCCGCATTTTGCCATTAATGCCCATGTCTCGCTGTGTTCAGCAGCAGAACTGCTGTATTCACCGAGGCATAGTGTACCCTGCTACATTCACTGACACTCCTTCTGGCCAGGACAAATGGTGAATCCATCGAAACTGGCCAGGGTCCTTCTTGATAACTATGCCAATTTAAGACACCGCAAACTCCCCAACAGGCAATTAGAAAAGGGGCCTTCCATTCTTCCTTCCTGTACCTCCTTCATCAATTTGCTCCATGCTAGCTCCTCATGCCCCTTACCCAAACATAAGTTGTTCACCCACTGCATTACCCTGGGACCACCGTAGTCCAAATGGAACCCAAACAGAAAACCAGGTAACAACAAATCCTTATCCTGCTCCGAGCCCAACAAACCAAGCCAATAGCCAAAGTTGTCCACCTTTACTTGTGTACGCCCCCTTTCCCAGAGTATTCTGCCCTACCCTGCCCCTCCCACGCTCTCCTGCCCCATACCACTGACCTGCGTTCATACCCAGTAGGCTGGTTGTGCCCTGAGGGCCACTTTAGATAAGCATATGTTTCCCCAAAGTTAGACCCCAGCTAGCAGCAACCACCTCCACTTGGGTGGGATGCCCTCGAAAAGGCTCGTAAATTACCGGCCAGCCACTTGCCGTATAAGTTGATTGGGCTGACTACTCAGGAATCATGGTCTGAAAAAACAACTCATTATCCAACTGGCCCAAACTCCATCCTTCTCATCTGTGTGGCAAACCCTGAACTCCTCATCGTACCTCACCCAGGCCCACCCCCCAAATGTCACCTGTGCCTTCCTCATCACATCCAAGTACATGAAAAGTGCCACAAATCTTTCAGGGAACTTCTCGTAGTAAACTCTCATAGATCAAAAGACAGCTGTCCAGTTCTCTATGTTAACTGTGGCCTTGGGTCATTGAGACAGCTCGTACTCCTCTTCTTTGCACCCTTCTTTGGTGCACATCTCCCTATGTAAAAGCTTGAACAGCTCTACATATCCCTCCTTCCAAATACCTTCCTTAGTCGCTGTCATCAAATGTGCCCCAATGGCTTAGTAATCCCCATGTAAGGCAATTTAATGCAGTTCACTTCCTTACATTCATTCTTCCCAATCGGCTCCGTTGTTGCCCTCCACAACGGAAACCCCAGAAGCTTGCATTTTCTCACCCCCATCCATACCTGTCCCTTGATCCTATACATAACTACCTTTTACCAAACTAGGGCCACTCTCCCCTTGCACCCGTGCCACTTGTCCCCACAGCCTATATTACCACTTCAACACCTTTTGTCGCAGCGCCCGCCAAGCTGGATGCCTTACCTGGCCGCTAGGTCATGGCCCGCAGCAAAGATGTCCGTCCTGACGCAGAGCTTTCCTCCTTCTGGCTAACCTCTGACTTTGCTGCCTCATCCACTCCAGGCTGCAAAACACCAATGCAACCCCCTCCTGTTAGCCCCCAGGACTGCCCCCCCCCGGACCACCCCGCCCTCCCCCCCAGACCACCACAGAGGCAGCGCGGACCAAGACAAGGGACCCTCAGTAAACGCACCAGCCTCACAGACCTAACACCAGACAATGTCATTGCCCACTACAGGCTCAAAAGGACAACCATCCTACGCATCCTGACCATCATTGCCCACAGGCTGACGGTACCAACACAGCGGACAACCAACATCCCACCTTAGACAAAGCTGCTGGCTGTGCTGCACCTGTTGGCCTCTGGGACCTTCCAACCAACAACTGCCAGAGTCGGAGGAGTCTCACAGTCAGCCCCATCCCAGTTCCCCACACCTGTCCTGGATGACATCATCAGTTTGGTACCCCAGTACCTATACATCCCCCACAATGCGCAGAAACAGCTGGAGACCAAGCAAGGACTATACGCCATAGCTGGATTCCCGCATGTGTTGGGGGCAATCGGCAGCACACATGTCCTACTTGTGCCCCGTGCCGACACTGCACACAACCACTGCAACAGAAAGCACACACATTCCATCAATGTGCAGGCAATAGTGGACCACAGGGGACTCTTCACCCATGTCGTCGCCAACTAGCCAGGCAATGTGCATGATTCCCTCATCTTCCGACAGTCCATCATCAACGAGCACTTCCAGGATGGCACCTAACGGAATGCACTGCTCGTTGGTAAGTACCAAATGAAAACACCACACACCTCAACTCCACAATCATGCAACACACAACTCTGGCAATGCACACATTACAAAATCACATACAACATGCCAAACAACATGTACACCCACCAGACATGACAGCCCAACTTACTGTGGCAACTTGGGCTAGCCATGTACATAAGCCTTCAACGGCATAGCACCTCAGCCACACAATAGCGGACTGTGGGGAGAGGTGGGAACCAGGCATGTGCGAAGGAGGCAAGTGACCAATGAATGAGAATGTACACAATGCCAAGTGTGGCAGAGATGTGCTGGACAGACTGCAGTATGCAGACTACAGATATATCCATGTCTACATGCACTGCTGGTGTTTGGAGTGTAGTGGACAGTGGATGCAACCATGTCACCCCAGCCAGTGGGGAAGATCGCAGAAATGTAGCTTGTGACGTCCCCCCTGTAAGCGTGTGCGGAGTGGGCTGGCCCGACGTATGCCAGGCCAGTGTAGTGGTGTGAATAAAAAGCACATAGCCCTGGGCATGGTTCTCTTCCGGAATTCCCAACGTGTCTGCCAGGGCGGCACCTCCCACCCCACCACGAGGCCGACACAGTCGCCGTGAGCGGTGTTGCATGCAATCCTGTGCACCTGCAACACCCCCCCGAACCTGCCTGCAACACAACCCCCGAACCCGTCTTTCCCGCCCTTGCGCAGCCAGGCCTCACTGCTCACCTGCCGACACCGGGGTGTGTCAAACAGGGCCCACCACGTGCCGGCACAAGCTCCAAGCCCGAGGACAGTGACCTTGGCGGCCTCCTCAGACCATCACGGCCTCCACGACACAGGCCCCCTCTACTCCTTTCTCGTTAACGAACTATACCGCTGCCTCCAGCCTACACTACGGTCAAGTAGGTCACACATTTGGAACTGAGTCTTGATTGTACAATGGCCAAGTACACATATCAATGCAGAGTTTAAATCACTACACACCCTTTGATGTGGTGACACCAAGTCTGTGCATAGCATCCCAACCACACGTGTCTGTGGGCCCTTGATGACTATGTCTTCGGCTTACACTGCAGTCCAGCAGGCCTCACACCAATCCAATCCAGTCCGTACCAGGCAGGACACGGCATTGTCGCTGGCTGAACACCCGCTCAGCTCTGGTGCTTCTAACTCCATCAACCACAAGTCATCCCCACAGGCCATTTCAACGTCATGTGTCAGAGTTCCAGTAGGAGCTTGCTGAACAGCGGTTGGCCCGCGCTGACCGCTGCCTCCGGCCTACACTGCGGTCGAGTAGGTCACACATTGGGAACTCAGTCTTGATTTATTTATGGCTGATTTCATATCATTGTACAGGCCTCATCGCAGACTGTATCCACTTTCAGCTCGGGTGCCACTAAGTCTGTTTCCCGACATCCATGGACACTTTCTGGTTGACCTTTGGTGGAGACTGAGACTATGGACTGGGGGTTGTCTTCATCATCATGTCAGTGATAGTGACTTTGTGGCAAAAAACTAGGCTGTAGCATTCCACTCCTCCATTTGCCGCTTCCGCCCGGCTTCTGCCCTCTGCATCATGCCCTGGAGGACACCTTCCACTGTCCCATGCAACCCTCCGCTACAGTCACCTTCGACATCGACGAGGACCCGCTCAGCTCGCATGGCTCTATCTCACTGCAACGCAAGTCACCGTCCCGTGGCAGTGTGCCTGTGCCGGCTGCAGTGAATCCAGGGCCACTAACTCTGTGCAGCTCAAGTCATGGACCCTTTCTAAATGAATGCTGGATGGCCTCTGTGTCAATGGCCTGGGGCTTTTCAACGCCATGTGTCTGTGGCCCTGCGCTGTCCGCTGCCTCCGGCCTCAACTGCGGTCCACCTGGGCTCACACATCAAATCGAGTCCTGACCTGCCCGGACATCGCATCACCACAGGATGCACACGCCACCACCGCCAGGACCAACTCCAAGCAACAGGTGCCAGAGTCGGAAGTGTCTTACTGCCAGACTGTCAGAGTTGCTCACACCTGTCGTGGGTGCCATCATCAGCTTGATACCCTGCTCAGCTCTTCAGGTGCCACTAACTCAGTGCACCACAACTCATGGACCATTCTGGTTGCATATTGGGTGAACACTGTACTTTCTCCGGCTACCACCATGATGCTTCACAGTTGTTCATCTTTTGCTGGTGTTTTCTGTTTCCACTTTAATTGTGTTCACTGTTCAAGTTGTTGCCAGCACCAACGACTCCATGAGGGCTGGCTTACACTCACCCCACACACATCCAGCACAGGCGTCACTGTACATGTGACCCTGGCAATAAAAGGTGTCGAGTGCACGTGCCCGTAGCCAGTTCAACAAACTATCTGAGTGTGTCCGTGTGCTCATGATGTATGCATTAGGGCCCCGGGCCCTACAACATTACCATGTGCCGTGTACAGTGGGTGCAGCCATGTCACCGCAGGCAGCGGTTGAGACCTTGCACATGTAGCGTTGTCGTCCCCCACTCAATACGTAAGAGGAGTGAAATGGGCCGGCATACGCCAGTTCAATGTGGGGGTGTGGATGATTATCCCATGGCTCGGGGTGTGGTTCAGTACTGGAAATGTGCAAAGGCATGTGTCTCTGTCACAGTGTGGGCTCCGTTGGGGAGTGTGGGTGGTCCCTGATGGGACTTAGACTCCCACGTATGTGATCTAGTTCGGCTTCCATGAGGTCCAACCCCACCGCACCTGTTTGGCCACCCCCTTCTGGCAGTCTGACACCTAGCCTTGAAATGCGATGTGTGCTTCAGCGGACTGCTGGGAGCCAGCTGTGGTGGTGGGTGCATCCAGCTGTGTGGTCTGTGCAGGGGGTGGGGTATTTTCGATGCAGCTGGGCTGCCCTGCTCCTGGAGGTTGATTGCCTAAGATGTCCATGAACTGTTGTAGGGCGTCGGTTTCGAAAGTGTGGAGGTCCTCTTCAGCATCAATGTAGAGTTGTCTGGTCTGCTCTGCTGGAGGTGTTGATTGTCCCCTGCAATGTGAAGGGGAGATGCTTGTTGACTTTGTGTTGGCATGTATGTTGACGCATTGTTAACGTTTACATACAGACTGCATGACAATGTACATTGCGACTGTTTGGGAGGAGCGGACTATTTGATGTGGGACAGTGGACATTTGGACTACATGACATAGGTGAGGTTGTACATGTACATTTTCATCTCAGAGTTTACTGCTATGACAGATGTGAGTGGCCATTTTCTACGCACCAGCGGACCCAGTTGTGTCCTCTGTTCTGCAGTGTAAGTGTTGCACTGTGTACCACATTGTCGACCATGTGTATGTGCTGTCATTGCTATGTGTGTGTGCTGCATTGTGGGTGAGTCTTCCCTGCAGCTGTGATGTTGCTGCCCCTTATCCCTTAGAGGTGGTGTGCTTTTGACTTTTGTGCTTATAAGGTGCTGTGATGTTGGCGACTTGGGTCATTTGTGCCCTTGGACGGTTTTTGTACTCTTGTGCATTGTTTGTCTGCAGATGTATTGTTAACGTCAGTGGTTGTTTGTGCATGTGGATGTGTCAGAGTGTGACCTGCTCCTTTACGGATGTGGTCCACACTCAGCCACCTCAGTGTCGTGGAGTGCACGGTGTCATGGTGATTGTACTCCAGCCATGCTGTTCATCATGTAGTGTCACTTGCATTGTCAGTGTGGCTCACAAATCCACATCTTTGCTGTTTTCACACGGGTGCATGTGTGTGTTGTGGAATTGGTGATGTGTGGGGTGGGACTCCTTTGGGCTCATGGTGGACGAGGGCCTACTTGATGTTTGTATGTGTGCTGCAGTGTGCCATGGGGATCAGGAACATGTCCCAGAGTCATTGTGAGTGTGCGGTGTACTACACGTCGTTGTGCACGTGTGCCATTGTGCCCGCCACCCCCTGTCTCCCCAGTCCCTGTTCGTTACTCACCCTGTTGATGTTGTGTCAGGTCATGTCGAGAAGTGTCCAGACTCCTGACTCCTTGCACCGTCTCCACACTGATGACTGTGGCCACCATTTGCTCCAGCTCCTCCTGTGGCGCAGGACTCCCACCTCCATTCGCCGTAGGCTGCCTTCGTGTTGTCAGCGAGTTTCTGGTTGGTTTGGCTTTTCACATCATGCCAGCGCATCTTGGCCTCCTCGACACTCCGACTGCATTCACGATGGAATGCCATTTTTCCATCTGTGTTGCCAATGACACGGTGGAGGTGACGGACAGTTGTTGTTAGTGTTCTGTCACCTCCATGACGATGATCCGGTTGTCATTTGGACTGAACCGCATCTTCCTCTTCTCCTTGGCCTTCCCCAACCCCGAGGTTCCTCGCTGGTGGTCTGTGGGGCTTGTGGGGTTCGCGTTGACCTGAGCACTCGGTCCGGGTGCATCCATGTTGCTAGGCAGTCGATTTTGTTTTTGGTGTGTTTTTCTTGTTCTGCTTTTATAGTGCATTTTCCCGCATGACGCGTGGAAATTGCAGGCCTGCCGCTGGTTATCGCTGAATTTTGTATCGCGATTGGCCTCACCAGAACTTTTTTCACGTTCGTGTTTCTCATTTTCACGGCGTCGCATTGATTTTAACGCGGTCATTTGACGCGTTATCGTGGGACTATCGCATGGTGCCGCCGGGTTGAGAATCCTACGTTAACACGACATTGTTTTCCCGCGATAGACTGCGAAGTGGAGAGTTGCGCTAAGCTAATTTTGCGATGATTATCACACGTTCTTGAGAATATCCCCCAATGTATTTCTAATAAAAGATCATCTAGTCTATTGATCCACTATGCCCGGTTGTGCTGGCGCAAAGGCAACAAACAGTTGGATTGTGGTACACAATAGTTTTATGCAACCATTATAATGCTTGACAGGCATTGTGGGTTAGTAAATAAGCGAATTTCATAATTGTAAGGTGGAACGGAGACACAACCTTCAGAAAGAAAAGTGGGTCTGTACTCAAAGAGCATCTCCCATAAAGGCCCTGTTGACTTGTTTTCTGTTTTGAAGATCAGCTGCCAGGTGGACACATTTTGAAGCGTATGCTACAGAATCTGCGACAGCAAGTACTAAAGAATGTCATACCCTTGAAGTATGTGGTGTTGGGATGACTTGTGAAACAGCGAGTAGCAAAGCACTAGCATTTAGTAATACACGGAGAACATGGTAGCACGTAAAGCAGCACAGAGCTTTCCACAGGTGTATGTATACCTCCAGCAAGGCCATATGGCACTATGGGGGATGTAGTCCTTGCGTGTTTTATCACGCTTTCAATTTTTGCTGCAAACTAAAATAATGACCAAGGTCAATGAGGTAACCGCACACGGCGATGGGCAGTGAGCACTACAGGTGTAGATACGGTGACCGATCTTTGACGAATGTGTGACTACAAGACGGCACCAATTATCACGTGACCCGCATGGTGCAACATTGCACCGACCAGTAGAAAATCTACTGGATTCTAAGTTTAGGTGAGTGCAATAGGCCTCATTTTTTACCTGGGTTTGCATGTAGCAGATGACCAAACTTTAGTCAGGGAAACCAACCACTATATAAGACAGCCCTGAAGACGGCCCCAGACCCTTACGGGCTCTGTGCGAGGGCCGAAACATGTTGGCATAACAAGTGGGTATATTTGAAACAACAATTTCAAAATAACCCCATTACAGTTTACGCTTTTTATTTGGTACCCCAGGTACCCCAAGAATAAAATTTCGAAACAGGGGTATACCTGTAGGTATTTTTAGTATCTATTATCGAACTGGTTCCCTGCATAACCAGAGAAAATTTATATAAGAACTCCCATTACATCTTTTGGTTGAGTCCGCCCAGGGAGTACCATCTTACCTGGGTGTGGAAAGACGCCAATGATGAAGCATGTCACTACTAGTGAGTGAGACGTCTTTTCCAATATCTGTGGATATTCCATCACTTCCCAGGGTTATGCCTAATTGTCAACACCTGTTAATAGGATCATTTGGGTCAATTCACATCTGACTCCAAACACCTATTGAACCAGAATCAGGAACATAGGCACCAGCAGTTGCTTCTGTGATAATCTAGTCTTATAGCATACCTGCCTTGTTGGGCTAGGTGCCCCATCATGTGCTCACGCATAATTTAATCAGTCAGTTTAAGGCAGTCAAAATTCCGATTTCAGGAGCGAAATTGACAAACACAGAACACGGCATGGGAGCCATGCTCTTCCTGCAAACATCTGCAGAGGCAGTTTCTGCTCGGATGAACCAACAGTTCCACCAGAAACCACAAAAATACCTTAACACTGTTCACCAAGTAGTGCTCAGAGACATGCTCTGTGTCCCATCAGCTGAAGCAACCAAAGAGAAGGTCAACAGAGTCAGCAAGTGTATACCTCACAATGGGTGATCTTTAGAAATTACTTCTGATAAGTTCATACAGAGTGGATAGCAGTGGCGTAGCGTGGGCGGGCCACAGAGGCGGCTGCCCCAGGCACATAGTTCTTAGGGGCTTTCTTAGAGGTACAACATTTGAATAGGGGCGCAAACTTTTAGGAGAAAAGTGGAAGGATACTTGCATTGCCCCGGGCGCTGGCAACCCATGATTTGCCGCTGGTCGTTAGAACATCTGGAAAGAAGAGTGCTTTATTGGAGGGCTTACTATAGGGGCATTAAAGGAGGAAATGGACAGAGTAATGTCACTGACAATTAAAGTATTTTTAATAGAATGGCATAGACTGTCTCTGTGGTATGTAGCTATTATGAAGGTCAAATCTACGTGTTTGCTATTGATCGTAAAGCTGTGCAGAGCAGTGGGCATGGTGTTTCCCTTGGTGAAAAATATAGACTATTCTAGGAGAATTGTAAGGAACAGAAGAACGAGGAAGGAGAAAGTGCAAAAAGGACAGTACCTCCTGATCAACTGTACCAATAGAAATCAAGCTTCTAATGAATAGCCTAGTAACCTCTTCCATGCGTCACGAAGTCACTCCACGAAGAAAGGTGTCCATTGACCAGGCTACAATAGAGAGTTGCAGTGATGCGTCAGCTTCAAAGGCTGGTTATCAGTAGACCAGAGAGTGAAGGTTTATACAGCAACCAATGAGAAGACAGGAAGAGTAACTGTATAGTAAAGATTTAGGCACCTATGGAGTGTATTTAATCGTTCATAGATGCAATAGAAGGTGTATTCAATAGTGGTTTATTTAGATCTTATATGAATTTAAATGCATCTACCTAATAACATCAGGTGTGGACCAGGATACATAGGTATTAAACAGCATGGAAAGTGTATCTGTCAATGGCAGCTAGGATACAAAATGTTATGGTGAGGCGTGATGGTGCACAACTCACCATAAGGAGCAGGAGCACGACCGATGCAGCACTTCTCTGCCGGGAATCGGATCCTGGTTGTCCACGAGCAGGAAAGGGAAAGGCTTTACTTCCTGCTCAGTGGAACTCGATCCAACCAACACTTGAGCTACTCTCATCAGCATGAGAGGAGCTCCAGAATTGGTTGGAGCAGGCTGACCCAGCACTCATTTTGAGGCTGGGGCGTGTGCCAGCAATCTCACAGCCTTTGAATTGCTGGCTCTACACTGCGCATGTCGGGCTAGCCATCGCAAGATGGCCGGCCAATCCGGCATGCGCACTGTAGACCAGTGCTGTCATCCTGCATTTGCAGGATTCAGCCCTGACCCCGCCCTCCTGCTGTGCATATTTATTTGTGTTTGCCTGCTGCACTGGCAGCAGGCGATGCGACGCTCCCCTGCTCTTGAGGAGCAGCCGCCCATGGTATCTGTATCCTGCTTAAAATATTGTAAACTATGAGCTGAGGTCACATGATGCAACAGGGCTCTTGAGTAGCTATAGATAATAAACAAGTGACAAACGGAGCTAACACAGATGTAAAGCTTGCACGAAGTTATAATTAAGCGCTTATAGCCAAAACATTTAAGGCCACATTTACTAAGCCTTTGCGTTGCTATTTTATCACGCAAGGCAACGCAAAGGGTTAAAAGATATTTACTAAGCCACACAAATCCACCTTGCGTGAATCCAGAGTAACGCAAGGCAGTGCAAATCGCTGCCTTGCTTTGGGAAGGCATTCCATGGGTGCAGTGTGGGCATTCTCATGCATCCACCCATGGATTTCATCCCAATCCCAACTCTACTAAGGGTAGTAAACCTGGGATTGCATCAAAATGCTACACCATCCCAACAGAAGTGTAATGAGGAGAAATATGTTTATTTCTTCTCGTTATTTCCTCCTTCTTTGTGTTCTGCAGCACACGTAGAAAGAGAAATATGTACGCGAGGATTGTTTTTGTGCAGAAAAGTGTCCCGTCCAGCACAAAAACAATCCGGCCTGTATCACAGGCACTCTTGCACCATGGTGCTAGAGTGTCTGCATTGGTGGTAAGCAGCACTCAGTGCACCAGCGCAGATGGGGCAGGAATGCACTATTTCTTAGCAAATATGGTGTATTACAGCTCCCTCCTTTTGATGCAGCACAGCAAGTTGTCTTGCTGCGTTGAAATAAATGTAAGGCTTCTAGTTTTCCATTTTTACAGATGAATACAGACTGAAAACAATGTGTTTCTTGTCTGTATTTATCTTTAAAAGCGGAAAAATACTGAAAATTGTGCTTCTTTTGAACGACTCTTTATGCTGTCCTTCATAGTGAATCACAGGCCAACAGGAGAGCAGATAGACAGCATTAGGGAATTAAAAAACAGGATAAGATTTCCTTAAATACGGGTATATGTTAATATATACGAGGTATGATGGTAATATTTACCTGTAGGTGTAGTGTTTTGTTATATTTGGGTGCTTCATTTGCTAAAATGCAACAAAAAAGTATGAATGCATTTTCATCAGTTAAAAATTGTGAAAAAACACCATTTACTACTCCAATTTTTCCCAAAACAAAAAATAAATATGGATAAATACCGAAAAGACGTCCCAAAAATAAATATGGATAAATAAAGACGGAAATGTTAAAAAAAAAAATAGATACCATAAAAGTGGGAGCCCTAACTAAATGTTAGTAAAGCTGATTCCTAGTGTCCATGAAGCAATGAAGGTGCGCCTCAAACTACCAGTACGAGAAAGGGTAAGGTCAGTGCTTAATTTGTGCCGGTGCTTTCTGGTGCTCAGCACCGGCACTTATTTCCCAGGGCCGGGGCTGCCTAATTGTCAACACCTGTTGATAGGATCATTTGGGTCAATTCACATCTGACTCCAAACACCTATTGAACCAGAATCAGGAACATAGGCACCAGCAGTTGCTTCTGTGATAATCTAGTCTTATAGCATACCTGCCTTGTTGGGCTAGGTGCCCCATCATGTGCTCACACATAATTTAATCAGTCAGTTTAAGGCAGTCAAAATTCCGATTTCAGGAGCGAAATTGACAAACACAGAACACGGCATGGGAGCCATGCTCTTCCTGCAAACAACTGCAGAGGCAGTTTCTGCTCGGATGAACCAACAGTTCCACCAGAAACCACAAAAATACCTTAACGCTGTTCACCAAGTAGTGCTCAGAGACATGCTCTGTGTCCCATCAGCTGAAGCAACCAAAGAGAAGGTCAACAGAGTCAGCAAGTGTATACCTCACAATGGGTGATCTTTAGAAATTACTTCTGATAAGTTCATACAGAGTGGATAGCAGTGGCGTAGCGTGGGCGGGCCACAGAGGCGGTTGCCCCAGGCACATAGTTCTTAGGGGCTTTCTTAGAAGTACAACATTTGAATAGGGGCGCAAACTTTTAGGAGAAAAGTGGAAGGATACTTGCCTTGCCCCGGGCGCTGGCAACCCATGATTTGCCGCTGGTCGTTAGAACATCTGGAAAGAAGAGTGCTTTATTGGAGGGCTTACTATAGGGGCATTAAAGGAGGAAATGGACAGAGTAATGTCACTGACAATTAAAGTATTTTTAATAGAATGGCATAGACTGTCTCTGTGGTATGTAGCTATTATGAAGGTCAAATCTACGTGTTTGTTATTGACCGTAAAGCAGTGCAGAGCAGTGGGCATGGTGTTTCCCTTGGTGAAAAATATACACTATTCTAGGAGAATTGTAAGGAACAGAAGAACGAGGAAGGAGAAAGTGCAAGAAGGACAGTACCTCCTGATCAACTGTACCAATAGAAATCAAGCTTCTAATGAATAGCCTAGTAACCCCTTCCATGCGTCATGAAGTCACTCCACGAAGAAAGGTGTCCATTGACCAGGCTACAATAGAGAGTTGCAGTGATGCGGCAGCTTCAAGGGCTGGTTATCAGTAGACCAGAGAGTGAAGGTTTATACAGCAACCAATGAGAAGACAGGAAGAGTAACTGTATAGTAAAGATTTAGGCACCTATGGAGTGTATGTAATCGTCCATAGATGCAATAGAAGGTGTATTCAATAGTGCTTTATTTAGATCTTATATGAATTTAAATGCATCTACCTAATAACATCAGGTGTGGACCAGGATACATAGGTATTAAACAGCATGGAAAGTGTATCTGTCAATGGCAGCTAGGATAAAAAATATTATGGTGAGGCGTGATGGTGCACAACTCACCATAAGGAGCAGGAGCACGACCGATGCAGCACTTCTCTGCCGGGAATCGGATCCTGGTTGTCCACGAGCAGGAAAGGGAAGGGCTTTACTTCCTGCTCAGTGGAACTCGATCCAACCAACACTTGAGCTACTCTCATCAGCATGAGAGGAGCTCCAGAATTGGTTGGAGCAGGCTGACCCAGCACTCATTTTGAGGCTGGGGCGTGTGCCAGCAATCTCACAGCCTTTGAATTGCTGGCTCTACACTGCGCATGTCGGGCTAGCCATCGCAAGATGGCCGGCCAATCCGGCATGCGCACTGTAGACCAGTGCTGTCATCCTGCATTTGCAGGATTCAGCCCTGCCCCCGCCCTCCCGCTGTGCATATTGATTTGTGTTTGCCTGCTGCGCTGGCAGCAGGCGGTGCGACGCTCCCCTGCTCTTGAGGAGTAGCCGCCCCTGGTATCTGTATCCTGCTTAAAATATTGTAAACTATGAGCTGAGGTTAGATGATGCAACAGGGCTCTTGAGTAGCTATAGATAATAAACAAGTGACAAACGGAGCTAACGCAGATGTAAAGCTTGTACGAAGTTATAATTAAGCGCTTATAGCCAAAACATTTAAGGCCACATTTACTAAGCCTTTGCGTTGCTATTTTATCACGCAAGGCAACGCAAAGGGTTAAAAGATATTTACTAAGCCACACAAATCCACCTTGCGTGAATCCAGAGTAACGCAAGGCAGTGCAAATCGCTGCCTTGCTTTGGGAAGGCATTCCATGGGTGCAGTGTGGGCATTCTCATGCATCCACCCATGGATTTCATCCCAATCCCAACTCTACTAAGGGTAGTAAACCTGGGATTGCATCAAAATGCTACACCATCCCAACAGAAGTGTAATGAGGAGAAATATGTTTATTTCTTCTCGTTATTTCCTCCTTCTTTGTGTTCTGCAGCACACATAGAAAGAGAAATATGTACGCGAGGATTGTTTTTGTGCAGAAAAGTGTCCCGTCCAGCACAAAAACAATCCGGCCTGTATCACAGGCACTCTTGCACCATGGTGCTAGAGTGTCTGCATTGGTGGTAAGCAGCACTCAGTGCACCAGCGCAGATGGGGCAGGAATGCACTATTTCTTAGCAAATATGGTGTATTACAGATCCCTCCTTTTGATGCAGCACAGCAAGTTGTCTTGCTGCGTTGAAATAAATGTAAGGCTTCTAGTTTTCCATTTTTACAGATGAATACAGACTGAAAACAATGTGTTTCTTGTCTGTATTTATCTTTAAAAGCGGAAAAATACTGAAAATTGTGCTTCTTTTGAACGACTCTTTATGCTGTCCTTCATAGTGAATCACAGGCCAACAGGAGAGCAGATAGACAGCATTAGGGAATTAAAAAACAGGATAAGATTTCCTTAAATACGGGTATATGTTAATATATACGAGGTATGATGGTAATATTTACCTGTAGGTGTAGTGTTTTGTTATATTTGGGTGCTTCATTTGCTAAAATGCAACAAAAAAGTATGAATGCATTTTCATCAGTTAAAAATTGTGAAAAAACACCATTTACTACTCCATTTTTTCCCAAAACAAAAAATAAATATGGATAAATACCGAAAAGACGTCCCAAAAATAAATATGGATAAATAAAGACGGAAATGTTAAAAAAAAAAATAGATACCATAAAAGTGGGAGCCCTAACTAAATGTTAGTAAAGCTGATTCCTAGTGTCCATGAAGCAATGAAGGTGCGCCTCAAACTACCAGTACGAGAAAGGGTAAGGTCAGTGCTTAATTTGTGCCGGTGCTTTCCGGTGCTCAGCACCGGCACTTATTTCCCAGGGCCGGGGCTGTTGAATTAATTTTACCCTCCCTAGCAAGTACCACCCATCAGGGATTAGATTAATGCATTTTAGTGCTGGTGTCCGCATCACCGCACTAAAATGCATTAGTCACGCATTCACATCTGCCTGAATTGAATGTGAATGAAGCGCTGCGGCCTGCATATGATTAAAAAAGAAAAGCGCTGCTGCTGCGCTCAGCAATTCATTTACCTGCCACGCAGCTCACAGTAGATGATGGCCTCAGGGGATTTTGAACTGTCTTTTCACACATTTTTTTCGAAACGGCACCGGATATAAAAGAACACAAATCTGTTTTGCTGAGGGCCGACCTCAGTCTCTGGGACAAGTGGTTCCGGTGCATTCAGTACTGGGTGCATTCTTCCCTGGAGGCGGAGGCAGAATCTGCTCTGCACGGGCCGGGCACAGCTCACGTAGATTCGGGGCTGCTTTTCATCTTTTCCACACAAAGCTCACATTCCTGTTCAATGTCCAGGTGGCAGTTTCAGCCTGGATTCACAATTGTCTTAACTGCTGCTGCAACTCACCGGACAAGTGGTGCTGTTTGCGACCCATTTTGATTAGAGTGGGCATTGCCTCCTCAAACCATGCACTCCTCTCTGGCCTGCTGCTGCAGCAGCCCCTGGAAATCATGGTTTTTGCCAGCACTTCAGGCCTCTGTTGTGGTGGCACAGGCCGATGCACGAGCACTCTTGTATTGACACCAGGAATTGCTGCTGCAGCCGGAAGAATTACAGTAAAGATCTTCTTGACATATGCTGCCCTGAGTGTCCCCCTGCTTTTGGAGGTTTGCTGGTGGCTATGCCAGTCATGGGGAGAGCTGGCACTAGAGTGGCTAAAGACCGAGTCACAGCTCTGAAGACAGCGTAGCAAACCATGCCCTCTCACAGCAACTTAAATCTATAGCTGCATATTAAATGCAAAGCAGTACACTACTATCTGCTGAGAAGAGAGCCAGCATCATCTCTTTCACTGCCGCAGCGTGCCCTCTATGACCGGTAACTGACTCCTGTCTCCAGTGCATCATCATGGCATTTGGAGCAGCTGTCTGCAGTGAGGGACTCCACCGCTGACCATCCCGAGGCAGCAGGCATTATTTACCCACTACTGTCAGTGACTCTTCTTGGTAAGTCAAAGATAATGTGGTGATAAATGTTCCTGCTGGAGAAGGATTTGAGTTTTGGGTAGTGCAAGTTTTAACTCACCAGTAGTACAGAGGGTTAACATGGCTGCTGTAAAGAATGTGTATTTTGCATGTCACAGAACTGTATTTTATGTGACTAGTTCAGTGGGTTGCTGCTTTGTAACAGAGATCTTTTGATTACTTATAATTCATAAATTACGATCCTATTCCACACAGCGGCCTAAAACTGTCAATAGTTAGTTTGTGTAAAAATGCATTCTTATTAGTAAAGACAACGCCAATTACTGTGGTACATTTTAAACCCTGAGTTTGTGCTTTTCCAGACCACTCTTAAAATATAATGCCCACCTAACTATAGAGGACGTGATCCTACACCTTGTAATCCTCATTGGTTTTTTAACATTTCCTAGGATGATTCATTGTCAATGTACAATGAGTCTATGGTTTAAAGTGCTCTGGCAACCTGCACTGGTATGAGCAGCGCTATAAAAACAAATGAAATGTTTGTGAGAGAGGAACTGAACTACGGAGAGATAAGGGCACTAATGGAGAGTGGTAGTAAGAGAATCTGTGGAGAAGGAGGTCATTGGAGGGGGGCACCAAAAAAGTTTGTTGCACTGGGCACCACCTGTGCTAATGCCAGCTCTTAAATAGTGAGTCAGTGATGTCTGTCACTGTGCTGTTCGACATTGATAGTTTTGTCTAATTGGGAAGGTGTTGTACTTGGTCAGTCAGGGGAGCGGGGGGGGGGCGAGGGGGGAGGTGTGGCCTCCCAAAAAACATTTTGAGCACCTGCACTTAATATTCTACAAATTAAGCACTGGGCAAGGTACAAGTGCTGAAGCATTAGCTAAAACAAGGGGATGATGGCTAAAACAAGGGGGTAAGATGCACACATACAATGGGCGGAACATTGTCCTGTGCCAACCAGAGTACTGTATTCAGCATAGGAAGGTGCCGGAAGGTTGTCTCTATTCCTTTTTAGCATTTCAAATCGAAATTCCTCTTCCTGCAAGGCGATACGTTGGTGGAGGGCTGCACACTGGAATCCTGCATGGAAGGCAGAGGTTTCATCTGGAGGGAAAGGTATTAGCAGTTAGGGTTTAAACACGCCTTATGTGGAGAGTCAAGTTTATAATTGTTCTATAAAGACATTAATATTTTGCTCATGTTCTTAAAACCATATGTGAATTGCTGTTTACTTGCCACCGTTCTTGCGTTGTATTATGGTATTTATTGCTTCTAAATAAAGTCTTTTAAACACAAAAAAGTTGGTAATTGTTCTAATTTTTTTTTGTTAACGTTTTAATGGAAATGTGTATTTTGTCACCGTGCTTGTACAGGGTTTAAAAAGCAAGTGTGCAGGGGTCTCTCCCCTTGGTGACACAATCAACGGGTAGCACGCAGCCGTACTGAGTTGATGATTGTTCTAAGTGTGTTTCATTCTCCCTCCATCCACCTGCAGTGTTTGAATCTAGTTCTTCCTCACACGGATCCTTTGCTCAGAATCAAGTGGCAGCAGGGAGTCAGGGGACTGGGGTAAATCTGCTGTCCTTTTCGAAATAATCCTCTTGGACCACCCTCTTTTAAGAATTTGAAAAGTGCACAGGTCAGAAAGACATGCTTCTGGCCTTTTCTGATTATTTTTGCATAAGTGAGGTTGAAATCGATTTTGAAAACCAACCCATCTACAATTCCTTGTCTATGATTTCAGAGCCAGGGCGGCTATATTTTTCAGAGGCGGACTTCCATTAAGAGGCTTATTTGCTTTTCAAGGCAATCCACTTTTCAAGGCAAATCCTCCTTTTTACTTCATTTCAAAGTGGGAGATAGAGCCTGGCAGTGGGAAACAGCCTTCACATCGCATGTGTTACAACGCATGCGATTACAACACGGTCGTTACAACGACCGCGATGTTACAGCGCAGTACCATTACAACGCAAGTCGCTACAACGACTTGATCTAGGGGGCGTTCTAAACTAAAGATTAGTATAATTTACTATTCCAACACCTTCCCTACTGTTGCACACACTGGAGTTGGAATAGTAAATGATACTATTCCTAAATCCAGCGCGCCCCCTAGAGCAAGTTGTTGTAACGACTTGCGTTGTAATGGTACTGCGATGTAAAGGGCTATATTCCCTGGCAGCCTACTCCTTTGGGCTCACGGCATGTGTGTAGTATTCGACTCAGATGGTGTCAAGGAATATTGTAGCTTCAAGGCGAATGGTATAGAGATGGCTTGTGTTTTGGGTGTTCTCTGATCTACAGGAGAAATCTTGTGGCCATGTTTTGGTTTTAAGTGGACATCTCTTGGTATAAACCACCAAAGAACTGAGCCACTGAAAGATGGTTGTGGAGACTGGCTGGGCGTGGACCCTTTCCATCCAATGATTTCATGGTTGGCTCCGCATACAGATCGTCCTCATCTGCTTTCTTGTCTTTTTTCAAATTCATCCTTGAAGGCCTCTTCCAGGGGTGTGACACCGGCCCATGCAGTGCATGGGGGCTCCACCCTTCCAGACACTCTCAATTTGGTTTAAAACCCATGGATAACTCTGAAATATAGGAGTTGCTGGGACCCCTTGCCACAGGGCCGGCTTTAGCGCAGTTGGCGCCTGGTGCGACAATCATTTTTTCCGCCCCAACACCCTATGACCACCTCCTCGGATTCTGTCACTACCACTGCGCAAAAGTGCCCCTCATCGCTCTAATTGTAGGTTGCTGATAAACAAAGCCCCCCACTCCCACTGAGGTCAAGGCCTCCCTACACAGGTCAGCGCCCAGTGCAGCTGCACCGGTCGCACTGCCCTAAAGCCAGCCCTGCCTTGCTATGTTCTGCAGGTGGGCTCCACCATTTTGCCACTGACTTCTGGGCAGGGGTATATATTCAGGGGAGTGTATATGGTGGTACACCTTTCCAATCATTTTTCATGAATGGATTTAATGAGACCCCAATGGGATTTGTAAGGTAACTGTTGGGTCCTTTTCTCCCCATGCTTCACTGTTGATAGCACTGCTTTTTTTTTTTTTGAGGGGGGTATTAACATTTTTGCCCCATTTTTTAAAATTATATAGCGGAATCTCGACCCTAAGGTTTTGGTGCGCTTTACATGAGCACCAGTTACATTACACAAGGACACACAGGGAGATTAAGTGATTTGCCCAGAATCACAGAGGTTGAGCTGATGCGGAGTCTATGACTGCCGGTAGGGCCATGTAGCCAGAGACTGATGCACTTTTCCTTTAAAATCTTGGGCCGGCACTGCCTAACCCTGCTTGTAACTAACTGCATGGATGTCTCCGTGTGACTGGATGTGCTCCATGTTGCCTCAAGCCCACGCAGCTCCACCCAACCTCAGGACATGGACTCCTCTCGCCTCAAGTCCACGACAGCAAGCTGGCACACGGACTCCCGTTCCGAGTCAGACCAGAGATGATTTTCTTGAGCTGGCAGCGGTGTTTAGTTTAAGACACCCACAGGAGGTGAGCCACCAAACTTATCTTCTCGGTAGAGTAAATGCTGAATATACTCGCAGTGTTGAGGTCTCTTGAACCTAGAAAGGTGATGTAGAATGTTCACTCATGGCCAAAATGAGGTGATGCCTTCACCTTAAATCTAAAGCCTGGAACACCTCAAGTTGTGGTTTGTAGCAGGTTTATTGTACAGCATGCAGATTAGAGACCTCACCCACAGAGTAGCTACAACCAACTGCCAAACTTCAATCATGAACATTCTCCCTGCAGATGCTTACATTCTAGATCTCTACATCATTCCCTAGCAACAAGAACTTCAAGGAAATACCTACTTCAGAACACCACTGCACCTCAAAGGGCTAAGGGCAGCGCAGGAGCTGTGCACCAGACGGTAGATGTCAGGTTATTCCTCAGAGCAGCCGCCGCCTGTGCAGCGTAGGCTCTGATTTCACTCTCTTCAACTGCGTTGGTTTCTCCCACCCCTGTGTGCGTAGGCACGTCAAACCTGCGCACCGGTGACCTTTGGTGACACCTCAGCTCAGGATATATTCAGCGAATCCCAAAGCGCCTCAGGCTCGGGCTTCCACAGCACGTCCCAGCAACCATCCTGCCTGTACGTGGGACGATGCAGGGGCTCAGCACAGCCCTGCCCATAAATCATTTTGATCCTATCTAGCAAAAGGTCTGTCAGAATGGTTAGGCGCGTGATGCTAGACTATGAATAATTCATTTTGATATAGCGCTTTATGCAGCAGTGTCTTTCTGAAGCTCTGTAAATAATGGATGTTTCTCATCCTCGTCATTACTCGGTTAGTTGATGCACTTACTGTAGTCGTGTTTCAAAGTGCAATTTCCAGCGGCAGGTTGGAAGCTTCATGAAAAAGCTTGTTACCAGTACATTGCAAATAATGTTAGGCCAGACATTTGTATTCTATGTAAGAAAAATCAGTTGGTTACTGCTTTTCTTGCTCACCGAAACATTGAGAAACTTGGTAGTAACAAGTAACTGTCCTGGTGAAAAGAAAAATAATTTAGTGAGCTATGCACCCACCAGGGCAGTTTCTAGGTGTTTTGCCACCCTAGGCGAGAATTGAAAAATGCCGCCCCCTGCCTATTACTACCATCACTTTCTCCCCCTGTCATCCAGGCTAGAAGAATTAATGCATTAGATATTCCCAAACTTATGTTTTTTGCCGCCCTCCCCCTTTTGTCGCCCTAGGCGGCCGCCTAGTCTTGCCTAATGGTAGAAACGGCCCACTGCAAACACCTACATGTAAGGCAGACGTTTGTATCCTTGCTGGTTTTTACTGAATTGTTTTAGTTGGCTTGTAACAAACTGCACACTTATTAGTTGCCCAGAGCAGTATCCCAGGGTAGGTACCGCTCTGGCCAATTACAGGTTTTTCAGTGTTTCAATCTAGAATTTCACCAGGCCTGCCAAGACCACCCAGTAATATAGGACCATTAGTCACTAGATATGGAAATGACAGAGGAGTTAATGAGACTGAGGGAAATTGCAGCACCTTTCCCCCACTCTCCTACTGAAGCAAGATAGAGCAAACAATGCTTCCTCTACTCTCTTCTCTACCCATGGGCTTTCCTTTGCCCCCATATTCTCTGTTACCCACACCATGGGGCAAAACAAGCCTCCACACCCATTACCACCTGGTGGTAAATGGATGAAGATTTTGGCCTGGTATTTACCACGGAATAGGAAAATACACAAATGTAATTGAACCCAATATTCCTGGGTCTAAGTGTTATTCCGAATTCTGAGGACAATCATTTGAAACCCCATATTTTGGTGCTGGGATACAAGCCAGAATAGGTGATTCGTGGCCCCAATATGCCTGCCCCAAAATATAAGGAACTCAAAAAAGGGTCTAAGTACCAAAAATGTCAGTTTGTATTATACTATATAAAATGTTACTATTGTTTAATATTTGGTTTTCTTGGAGTTTATCATCCTATACAACAAGCATAAACAAAAAGTGCAGTATGAAGCATTAGAAATCACATGTGCCGTACATTACCATAGTCGCAGGCTCATGCAGATTACAGTCAGGACACCACTTCCGGGAATACCAGAATAGCCGGGCCCACTGGGACACAGCCGGAATCGAGAAAAGGTAGGCTGTAAACGGGCTCCAGATGTCCCCTGGTCTTGAGAGCTGTGTGTAATGAAAGGTCTCAGATCTCCCCTGGACCAAGGTATGTACCGTCACTTTCCCAGGGAGAGAATATCAGTCCCAAACTTATGGAATATAACATATACACAGCACTTCCTAAGGTGGGCAAACTTTCAACACTCCCCCAAAGGCAAGGCAAGAAAACAATATCACATGAGTCTCCTCTAGACCAAGGTAACACACACAACACTTCTCTAGAGCGAGATTAACTTTGCACATCACTTGCCAGGAGTAGAACAACGTCCTATAACACAATTACCTGCTAGAAGGGAATTCACCCATCCTTCTACAAAAGAATACTTGGCCAAGAAGAGTCCACACCTCCTACTACAAGGAAAAGACGAATTGGTATATCTGGGATATATTTATTAGTAAAAAGCACCACACTGTAAGCCAAATGCACCGATCATAGCAGACTCTAACATATCAATAGTATGATTGAAACACAATCAAGGCAAACATATATGTAGAAATCTATATATGTATATAAATGTATGGAACCTGAAAATAAAGTTATAGTAAGCAAGAACAGTAGGAAAACTAGAAATTAGTGGAACACCTCACCAACTGTCTGTTCATCCCGTTTCCACTTCGCCAAAGGGGAGTCCGGTTCTTCGGCCGAAACAGGAGACAGTAGTGACACTATACGCCCCTCTGCCGCAGCTGCACATCTGCCCTGTGATGAACTTCCACCAAACAGAACCCAGAAGCCTCCTTTAGTACAAGTGGAGACGTAAGACGAAGCTCCTGGTGAGCCTCGCCCCCTTTTCCCATCAGAGTCCGTACCACACCGCACCAAGGCCACAGCTTCAGCTGGCCAGGCGTCGGTTATGGCTTCAGAGCAGAGCGAGCACATTCCTCTGACAAGATCCAGTTCTTTCTGGTCAGCAAAGTGTGAAAAACAAGTGAAAAGGAAAACATGCCCTTCTCACCTAGTGAAGCTCAGAAAAGGGAGTCACTCAAGCATAAGCCTCTATTCACGCAAAAGAGCAAAATTAGTATGCAAGATGACATACGATCAGGCCAAAGCCAATAGCAAGCACTGCCGTTAAGAAAGATAAAGTCAGAATCTGAAAGAGACATAATCAAGCACTACTTCGTAGCTTATTCTTACTACACATCACTATATTATGTTATAATATGCTAAATAAGACTGAGATGGTGATGGGCGACGGTCATCATCAGGCTATTTATCCACATAAATGGCACATTCATTACACTGTGGTAGTCCTTCGGCATACAGTTCCAGCTGGTCTCTGCAGTATGCCATGCCATTGAACCGAGGATTGGTTTTGGTACTGCCTTTTTGCCCCAGTGTATAGCTACCCTCCTCTTTGCTAAAAGTAGGGGCACCAGTTTACGATTGGCCAGTTGCAGAGGCTTAACTAAGCCAAACAAGCACATCTGGGGGGGGGGGGGGAGCACGCCATCAGCCCCATCAACATATCTGAGAGAGCTTTCACAACCTGCTCCCAGAAGTCCTGGATGGGAGAGCACAGTCAAGCCAGGTGCATGAAGTACGCCTCCAATGCCCCGCACAACACACAATTCACATTTACTCTGGGCCTATATTCAAACAATTTGACAGGAGTATAATACATTTGCTGCAAATATTTGAAATAAATAATGCGCAGGTTGCAAGTAGATGCGAGCATACCGGTCAATGCACAACAAAAGACTCTGCGGTGTATCAAGCATGGCGTTCTACTTGTCTACTGTTGTGTTCAGGACTGCCATCCTGTCCCTCATTGATGCATTATACAACTTAGTAATACGTTTCCTACATGTGGAGCTAGTGAGCAAGGTTTGGCGCGCCCCAAGAGCAGGAGATTCAGCAGGGAACTAGGGATATAGCACCTGCAAGGCAGCCCGAAGGCAGTAGTATGTGAAGGTCAGGAACGGGGTACGGCGCTTGGTTTGCAGCACATCTGCCAAAGATACGAAATGTCCCCTGGGATAAGCATCAGGGCCGGACTGGGAACCAAAACTGGCCCTGGCAAAGAGCTCAGCCAGCCCCCCTGGGTGCAGCCGAGCTGTTTGCCAGGGCCGGTTTCAGAACGATTTTGTTACAGGGGCCGATTTTGCAGCTATGCTGCAAAAACGGACCTGTAACAAAAACGGCCCCCACCCTGGCAGCCCACTGGGAAAATGCCCGGTGCTCGCTACGGCCAGTCCGGCCCTGATAAGCATCCCCCATTGTTTTCAGCCCGAGCCTACATCGAAGAAGTGAAAGTGCCCTCCTGTCCTGCCGGGTTACGCAATCACCACAAGTCAACAAGGCCACAACGTTCCATTCCCTCGTAGAGAGCTTGAGCGGAGTGTTTGCCCTGCTAGTCTGCGGTGGCCGAACAGTTGAGTACTGGGTCTGAAAATGCATATGATGGCGGATGCAGGCAGCAGCAAAGCTGTTTTAGAGGGTCATCAGGCCCATAGGAATTCATGAGGATCACCAAGGTACCGCACAGACTTCTCTGCAGTGTCACCTAGTGGCCCAGATCATCAGACTCTGAATGGGTGACAGTAAACTGCACTCCCTTTTTGACCAATAAGAGTAGCGCCCCCCCCTCTACCCCCCCCCCCCCCAGTATATGAGGAGTAACGAAAGGACACCTGCCCAATGAGCACCGATAATGCTCTCTGTGTGGCTTGTGAGATGTGTCTCTTGTAGAAGTGCAATTTGTACATGAGGATTATCTAAGTATGCAAGTACCTGGTGTGCTTTCTTGGTGTGGGTTAGGCCCCCAGACATTCCATGTTAGGAAAGGTATGTGACCTGGGGGTGGAGTAAGGGAAACATCACATGGTCATTAACAGCGCCATATACCCTCACAGGTAATATATGACATTTCCCATGGGAATAGCAAATAGTTGGACATTGGTGGCAATAAAGAAAGTTAGAAATTATCCCTACCACTTCAGCATCCCAAACATGCGAAAGACATCCCTGCAACTAAAAAGAAAAAAAGACAGATGTATAAACAAATAACAGTGCACAACAAGTGCTACAGCACAGTGTAGAGGCATGTGGGGTGTACCCTCTTAGTGGCAGCTAGCGGCCCAAATCCCCTCCAAGTGGTCGGGGTGGCCAGGAGTAACAACAGAATATTGGCTTGTTAATGGTATGTTGTACATGGGTAAAGGACCAACTTCACCAGGAGTAGCCGCAGCGATCCGTGCTGCCCTCCCAGACTGTGTATGTCCCTCAGAATAGTGCATCAATCAAGCTAAAGGATCACAGGAAAGGCAATATCAATTATGGTCCATTCATACAGGGTGATCTGGCAACAAGGGGAGGCACCCTGCAATGTGTCCACATCCTCCGAGGGGCATAAGACCACCAGCAATCCTTTTCTGACGTCTTAAGAAGCGTGGTGAGTTAGTTGCCATTATGTTCCAACTCCAACTCTAGGTGCTCACTGCATTTTCGTGAACGTTTCTTGACAAAGTCCATCGTTGCTTTGGGTGTGGCAAAGATTTGCTGCAGCCCATGGTGGTCTATGCTTTAATCTAGCCCGGTAAAGCATGGTATATGTTATTTTCCCCTTCTGTAATTTCTTTTGAACATAGAGATATTTCTTGTGGTAGGCCTATACTGCTGCTGCAAAGTCAGAAAAGAAGACAATGTCGTTGCCCTGATATTGTATGGTCTTATTATCCCAGGAAAGACGGAGGACCACATCTCGGTATAGGTAATTGAGTAGCTTGGCTATAATTGGGTGAGGAGATGCCCCCGGAGGTGGCCAAGCCATGAGAGACCTACGTGCGCTCTCCACTATCAACAGATTTGACAGGTTCTTAGATCCAAATATCTCCCTCAACATAGTTTCTACAAATTGTTCCACCTAGCCTGTGTTGGTGGACTCCGGGATACCAGTAAAGCGCAAATTGTTATGGTGGGAGTGCACATTTAGCGCTTCATTCTTAGCCTGTATGACTGCCAGAACCTTTTCCATGTTCAGACACTTCGTGTTCATGGGCTGCAAGTTGTCTTCGGCGTTTGAGATGTGCTGCTCCGCCACCATGAGTCGCGCCTTCTGTTTGACCAGTCTAGCTGCCATATCATCCATGCGCAAATTCAGTGTCGATCTTCCATCTATAGATTGTAGGCTCTGCTGAATGACTAAGCGTGGCCTCTAATGCTGGGGCACCCTGGGGCTGCAAGTCCTGTTTGTGCTCTGAGAGGGCATCCCGTTAGGATTTAGTGGCTTGTTTAGATTCAAACATGAGGCGGGTTTGGTGCCTGTCTGTTTTCTCCTTCTTTTACCAGCCCATATATTACAGTAAAGTACATGGGGCTGCACCACCTGCCC
The DNA here is from genome assembly GCF_964204655.1 of Triturus cristatus. Taxonomy (NCBI): domain Eukaryota; kingdom Metazoa; phylum Chordata; class Amphibia; order Caudata; family Salamandridae; genus Triturus; species Triturus cristatus. The sequence goes on along the minus strand of NC_140594.1, from coordinate 848,168,176 downwards.
AGCGAAGGCATCTCTCACGTATCTGCACATAAACAAAAGTTCAGCCGCTCCGGGGAGGTTGCACCCAGTATTGACTGTGCCTCTACTTAGTAGTAGGCACTATGACCCCCTGGAGCAATGCTTATCATCAGGCAAAAGAACAGCAGTGAGGCGCAGTGCAGTGCCAGAGCTCAAATTGCAGACTCACATTTGGTCACCTTTCCTACTCTCAGCCAGTGCAAGGGTAGGGTAGTGACTATTCAGTGCTCCTTGCTGCTTTTGTCAGCGAACAGATTCACAGTTCGCAATGTCTGTAGTCATTCCGCAGTCCGGGACACCTTAGCTGCTAGGCCTCAGATCTTCCCGGTGTCTCCCAGCCGAATGCTGCATGCACTACAGTCCTTTACCTCACAGTGGGTCTCCACGACTCCTGCCACTCAGCAGCTGCAGCCAATCTGATCCACCGCCCCCAGAGCTTACACTGGTGCCCTTGTACCTGCTGCTGGGAGCATTGTACCTCAGCTGCCCACTGCAGCCATTCACTGCCCAGCAGCCTTATCGCAGCCCATGACTCCACCAGAGCGCCCCAACACCGTGGGTCGCCCAGGCCTCTGCCACTGCCACTGCTTCGTCTAGCCCACAGCAGCACCACAGGATGCACTCAGCTCCTTCTGCAGTGGTGTGTGACAGCCGCAGGCCTGCCTCAGGACGATAGGGTCTCTCAGTCAATCGGCCTCAAGTTGCAGCGAATTACATAGCTGCCATTTTCACCTCAAGAGGACACACATGCAGTGTGCTCTTGCGGGCCAGTCTCCACCTTCAGGGTACAGACCCCTAGCACCCTTCTACACATCATGTCCCCCAGGTTCAGGATAGATGGAAGCCGGCAGGCAGGAAAATTAACGGATTTAAGCTCCTGTCCAGCAGAGCTGCTCTAGGGTGCGGCCAACCTGCCGTGGGCTCCATAGCGCCCCCCCCCCCCAAAATGATACTGTTAATAAATAAACACATATATAAAGTAGAAATTTAGATTGAATGTAGGCCAGTTCTAGTCAAGGTAATTACTGTGGGTGAGACATAGGCCTTTAAACATAATTATAATCTCATTTGGTAGCTACTATAACTCAGTTTGAAATTGTGAGATATGGGGAGTGTCTAGAAGAAAACTTTCGGTCAAGTTTCAAACCAACTGTAGCCTAGCTAGCAGACTTTTTCAGGGAGCCCAAATCAAGTGAGATGCAATAATCTAGCCCGTTGAGAACTGCTGCCCTTAAAACTGCTTTCCAGCAATATAGAGGAAGAAAGCACATACTATTCTAAGCTTTTTTCAATAAAAGAAGGAAGAAAATGTGATGTTACTGACAAGGGACTGACAGACAAATAATGATAAAGAGTGGCTCCTAAATTTCTTACTGTGGTTCCTGCAGCCAGAGTTCAACCATGTTCTGAAGGCCACAGCACTTGGACTAGCCACTAGGGCGCCACCTAAAACAAGGATGCTAGTTTTATCTGTGTTTAACACAAAAGCACTATCTCTCATCCATACGAACACTGCAGAAAGATCGTTTTCAGGCCGAGCTTACTAGACAGCACATGCGTTGACTGTTGCAAGACATGCTGTGGCTTACCAAGAACAAAGAGGAGCTTGGGAGACAACCCATTTCTTATCATTGGTTGGCTTTCCTTATTCAAGTTTCCTGTCGCATGAGCATCAGCATTATCCAAGTGAATAATTAATTGTGTGTCATCTGCATAGGTCCGAAAAGTGAAGCTAAAGGCTCTTATCCAGTGGGCTATTGATCCGCGTGGATGTTAAATAAAGTGCGTTTAGAGAAGAGTCCTGTGACAAGCCCTGTTTCAATGGCCAAGGCATAAAAAGATGAGTTTTTCACAAATGGACATCTGTCTTGTATGAGATGAGCCATTTTAATGCTAAATCACGTATGCCAGGTTCATGTAAATGGATTAGCAGAATTTCAAGGAAGATAGCATTGAAGGTGTTGGAGAATACTAATAATGTTAGTGCTGTAACACCACTTTTGGCAACTATCCACAAGGCTCGTCAACGACCATCACCAATGCAGATTCTAAGCAGCCTAAACCTTCTCACCAATATAGCGCAATAAGCTTAATGCCCCACCCTTCTAAACATGAGACTTTTTACACTTAAGTGCCGAAGGTGCCATACACTTGTGAATTTCCATAACGACAGAACACACACAGATTACATACGTGAAAGCAGGTTCCACAATTACGAATTCTACAATCAAATTAACAATAGAGTCACAAATGCATTGTTTTACTATGTTTAATATCATTACATTTTGTTAACTTGACATTAGTGGGCCTTGGCCTACTTGTGTTTTCAGAACTTCCCATTTTTAATGTGTGTGGTTCACAGCGCTGGACACTAAATCATCTTCGTCCTGCCAACCTGTGCACCGCAGACCTCAGATGTGACCTTAATTATTTATTTAACAGTACGAGGTACAGTTAGTTCAATGGTCTTGCTTGCTCTGTAACCTTCATAAAATGTAATGTTTCCTGTTTCTCATGTTGTCGGCGAAGATGAATTTACAGTTGAATACACTTCAAGGCTACTTCCTTTAGCTGAATGTGTTATTTATATTTTGAAAGTGATTTTTTTTGTGTAAGGCATACTATGGTGTATTCATTAGATTTAGGGAAAATATTATACAATGTGATGTGTTTTCTATTTACCTATGGTTTGTGATATGCAACTTTTTTTTTTTCACACCACAACAACCGCACAATTTCTTAGTCTGAAATTTTTTAAAGACACACTATTTGGGAAACAAGCCATGTCTTCCTCTGGCCTTTTCAGAGAGCTGACTCCGAGCTAGTATTTTAATCACTCTGTACTTGGAATAATTTCTCTCCTGAGTTTACTAATCAGTTCTTGTGACAAATGCTACCCGTCTCTCAATTGCTTCGTCCTAGACTATATTTGGTACTGGCTATTAATTGGATTATGGCTTAGTTTCTGCTGTCAATGAATATTTTACATATTTTGAACTGATCGACTAACCAATGCCTTTTTGCCTTCTATATTGAATCTTAATTTTTAAATCTACCTTTATGGTTTGCAATTTGAATTCTGACTTGTCCGGCTATTCCAGAGTGGATTACCTTTGTCTCTGGGTAAATGTCTATGATAAATGTAGGGCTCTTGTCTGGAATAGTCTTGCACATAGCCCTGATCCATCAATAAGCCCTTTGGATGTAAAAAGCACCAACAGATTTTGGTAGCAGAGGATGGTTTTGAAAGCTTGTGCAAATTTAAGCAAATCTGAATTGAAGATCTGCATTCTCTTAAATTGTTAGAAGATCGAGTTTGAACTTTCCCTAGTCCCTGAATCATTTGGATGTTCTAGTTTTGCTAGCCGCATTACGCAAGTATAAATAAGACAAGCCATTTCTTTTCTTGGGTGTGTTATGTGGATTATTACGTGGCATGAGTTGTGTTATTTTTAGTGAGTAATTGTTTTGCAACGAGGCGACTTCTGTCTTGTTAATAGAATTATCTCATGCCTGCTTATCACTTGCATTAATGTTGAAATATGCATTGTAATTGTTTAAATTACATATATTGAAATGTTATCTTTTAACATGGTTTTTGGTTATCAGTTTGAAGTCATTCAAGATCTTCAGATACAAATATTTCAGTATATGTCTGCTGAAGGCAAACATCATCACATCGAGTTTATAGGTTTTTATGTCCTATACGTTTTCAACGGTCTTGTTGAGTTTGAAATAATTTGGGTTGTGTTGTACATTTCTTTGCGTATGGGTAATAGATGCAAAGATTCAGAGCTAGATTTGCGGCTGGTTGGAGAATTATCTTAGTGTGACTGATGCTTTACTATTTGTCCCTAGTTTGCAGTGAGTTTGATTCCCTGGCCCTATTCCAGTAGGCAGACAAAGTTACTTTATTTTGAATTTGCAAATTTCAAGACTTGTTTTAAAATTGAATTGTGATTGGTTAGTTGCTTGTGTTGCTCAGTCTAACACAATTATAAATGGGTGCTGCTTTGAAAAGGTACACAGCTGCTGTTTGTGAGGGAGATAAAGAGCCTCCGGAAATGTATCTGCTCATATGTTGATAAATTTGAGGGTTTTGTCTATCTCTGTGTAAGGAGATAGACAAAACGAAAAAAACAAATGGAAAAATCAAAGAAAAGTCAAAGAGGTTTGGGATTCGGATGAGCAAGATGGGTTTTAAAGGATTTTCTGAAATAGAGACCACCTTCGTATGATGAGGCTCAAGCTTTGCAGGTACAGTAGCTGAAGAGAGTCCTGTCAGACTTATAATTGAATTGGGAGAAATGATCAACTTTACTATCAATGAAGACAGTACTTTCCTATAATGAATCCCACAGCGTTATATGGAGAGTACATCGATTTTCCCCTAAACCCTGAAGAAAGAGCTATAGAGTTTGTTCCTTCCTTATAACTCAGTACTGGTACAATGTATTGAAGACCTGATGGTCCAAAACAGAACATTGCAGGCTTGACACAATAGCACTGTTGTACCATCTAGCAGACTATGGTCATAAAGTGTCCCCGATAAAACTGCAAGTGTCAAAAAGAAGTTGCTTAGTTAGGTCATCAAATTGAGAAAGGAGTGACGAAAAAGTGTCTGCAAAACATATCTTTGCAATTTCTGAATAGGAACCCAACAACGTCCCAAAAGGTTCTGAGAATGTTTTTGGGAATGGTTAGCTACTGTCATTGAATTTCACATTTTTCCTTGAATGGAAAGCATTTACAAAGGCTTATTCACGATATCAGTGATCCAGTGCCCTGGGATGATGAATATATAAATGCCTTCCTGGAGCTCAGACATAGTCTCTGTACCGCTCCAGCTCTAGGAATACCCAATAATGAAAAATACTTATTTATTCTGCCATGAGAAAGAAGAGTGCTCACTTTCAGTACTTAACAACATGGAGGAGCAAAGCAGCCTGTGGCCTACTTTTCAGCTACATTAATGCTGCAGCAGCTGCACTCCTGGGTTGCATGAAGACCATCACTGCGGTTTGTCTTGCCATACAACACAGAGCGGGGACTGTGGTGACTTATAAACTTAGAGTGTTAAGCCCTCATTCAGCTGTGATTTTGTTGACTCAAACTCAGCACTTGAAAAACAGCCAATTGACCAAGTATCAACAATTGATTCTAGCAGCTGAGAACATCCCTCACATAGTGCAATACCCTAAATCCCACCACACCCTGGCAAATGCCTCCTGCGGATTCAGATGAAGAAGATAATCACTATGATCTTGACTGTATGAATACAACAGAGTTGTGCACCAGAACAAGACCCGATATTCAAGATGTACTAGTTGAATTGGCTGATTTGATTATGTGTCGTGAGAACACCACATGCAGTTTGCACAATTGCATACATTATTGAAGCATTGTATTTGAGAAATGTAATCTCACCACAAGTTGCAGAATTTACTGTACTTACGAGAGCACGCTGTGTAGCCAATGGATTGAGTATTACAATTTACACAGATAGCCAATATAAGGGGTTGGTGTGGTCCACGACTTTGGACAGCTTTGGTCACAAAGGAGCTTCTTGACTTCTTTTAGTAGTCCATTCAGAATTGGACCCAGGATTTTGGATTTATTAAATGCTCTTCCGGTGCCCAATAAGTTGTCGTTGAAAAATGTGCAGCACATAGGAGTGGCCATGACATGTTTACTCTTGGCAACTGATGTAAATGAAGTTGCAAAATACTGCGCTCTTATGTCCAGTACCCTAGTACCACATGAAGAATGATGTAACAAAAAAACAAGTATAAATTGTTTCTTGAACAGAAAAAAAACCTGTTAAAACTTTGAAAGAGCTGAGAGTTTAACAAAACAATGTATCTGGTGAGGACAGGAAAATATGGATTTCAGGAGATTGTGCTATGGATGAAACTAGCATTTAGAAATTACCTGATAACAAATCTGTTCTACTGGCTGGCATTTTAAGTCATACGGTTAGCTGTTTTCATGGTCCTAGACATGTGTGTGATCCTTTGCATTTTCAGAAAGAGCTGGTTCAATCCTCATTTCAGAGCTGTAGCTGAAGATTTTTATCAGTGTTGTGTTACATATAAACAGTTAAATATAGGCAAAAGGACTGAAGTGACTAAATCATGCTGGACAGTCAAATGGCCACTTTACGCAGATCGACTTTGTCAAAATGCCGAAGTGTAATGGTTTATGTCATATACAAGTTGGCTGTCTGTTCGAGATTGGAGGAGGCCTTCCCAACTAGAAAAAGTGACAGATTGATGGTAGCTAAGCTCTTGTGAGGGACTTGATCCCTCAATTGTTTGCAGACTTCTTGAGAATCAGACAAAGGGACTCATTTCAAGAATAATTTGACGAGCATTTTGTGTGCCACATGGAAGAGGGATCAGCATTTCCATTGTAGTTTTCAACCTGAAGCATCCGGAATAGTTGAGAGTAAACATTATTCTAAAAACAAAGCTATCAAAGATTTGCAGTTCAAGGTCTTTGAAGTGGCCTGATGCCTCCCCGCTGGCATGGAGTATCAGTACCACCCCAAGAAGATGGCTGGACTCTCCCAATATGAAGTTCTCATGAGACGAATTCCTGGTTTCCCTGCTGCTGCACTTGTGAACATTTCTGATGATCTTGTGTTGAACTACTGAAAGGGTTTAGCGGATGTGGTACGCCCTAGTTCTCACCAGGTGACATTGAAAACATCTTCATCAAACGAGGAGCTGTGCTATGACCTTGTACCTGGGAACTGTTGTCATGGAGAAATACGTGAGAAAGAGCAAGGACCTAAGGTGGCAAGGGCCCTATCAAGTTATCCTTGTAACGAATACTGCAGCGGAGTGTGCCAGCTTGCTCTAGTGTATCCACGCCTCTCACACAAAGAGGGTGAAAACTGTAGATTATGAGGTGGTGACACCAACCACTGATTCAATGTTGCATTCAAGTTCACTACACGGACCCAGACTGTGGACAGGAAAAAAAAAAAAAATCAAGACGCAGCACCGGGCGCACAACAGCAAACTAAGCAAAATAAGTACGCAAGAGAGCAGACAAAAGTTAGAGTTTTAAAAACCCCAGAGATCAAGCTATTTCAGTTGAAAACTGTACAGACAAAGTGACAGGTGAAGATGCAGCAGTTGTCATAAGGGGGTCTGAAGATGAAAATCAGCCCAAAGATGGTTAGCTTGAGAGTATGAAAGGAAGAAAAAAATATCGTAATAGCAACAGTTTCGAAAGATATGAAGAGATTTGGGAAGAGGATGTAGCCTTACAGCTAGAGCAGTCGACCTCAAAGCTGAGGGATCGGGTTCGTGTCTTGGCAACGACGCTCAACATCCTGTGATTCTGGGCAAATCACTTAATCTGCCTAACAAAAATGAATGTGTCCTTCTGTAATGAACTGGTGCTATGTAAAGCGCTCTGATACCCGATGTCTTGGGTCTAGTTCGCGCTATATAAAACTCTACAAAAATTAATCTGAAGAGTCAGAGCAAAGAGAGACAGATGTGAGTGACAGATTCATTGTGTACCTTGCTTTAAGTATCAAGTCGAAAATGGTAGATTTCCTATGAACATTGTCTGGACTAAATCTCTTATGAGTGGTATATCGATTTCTGAAGACTTTGAAGATGTTTGCAACATATATAGAATAGAAGCTAAAGTGGTGTTTCGTTTTGGTTAGATTTTTGTAGAAAGGAGCTGAAAATAAAAAGAACTGTTGTAGCCTTGAAAATATTTTCTGTAGTTTTCACAATAATAGTTTTTATAGGTATCCAGGTTAACCTTTATTCTTTATTCCGAAACACCTCACCTAAATCTGCAATTGAATCATATATTGGTATTAGTGTTTATCGGGACACGTAATTAAGTAATAACGAAATGTTTCTTAATGCATATTATGCCAGCCTGTTCATCAGTATTATGAAGGTCTCAAATTGTTCTGTATGTATACATTTACCCGTTTCTGGTTCAGAGGGAGCATCATATAAGCATTTGCTCTCACTTATGGACTCACCTGTAGAATATTAACATTGATTCTTCAAAAAGGTTTCCTGGTATTAAACATAGATGTAGATTTCCTTTAAATAAATTGCAAAATATTGGAGGCTTAGATTCTGTTTGAGAACTTATTAGAATGAGTAATGCTATTAGCACAACTGATACTAATATGGAGCACAGTGTGTGTAAATCAAGTAGTCTTGAACAGAATTTTATTAGAGTTTAACGAAAGACGAGTAAAAATTAGCAGGAATGTGACTCAAGCTAGAGATATTGTTTTGCAATTTGAAGAGACATTTTGAATCTCAAACTTGCATCCTAGGCTTAGAATTGAGCAAGAGAGAAAAGGCGCTGTGAGTATGATGCGTGAGGAGACCAATGGCTTTGAGTCATATGAAATTATTGGAAAAAATGTAACTATAGTTCTGTGAATGAGAGTGATATTGTGAAGGGTGAAGAAATTATTTACAGATGGATTTATTATGTGTGTAAAACAGAAACAGCTTGTTTTAACATACCATGAAATGGGGCGAGTAGCTACTATCTTGCTTTAGTGTTTCCTCAAGTGATCCATGTGGATATGATGAATGAAAGTGGAATCAAAACAGTGAAGCGTAGCTTTATACAAGTGCTTACAAATATTTATGGTTGTTGATTATGGGTATTAGAGCTGCTTTGAATGATGTGAATATTAGAAAGTTGCTGGTTTTGGTGGATCAACTAATACTACTGGAGCACTACTCAGTACTTGAGGAGCTGATTGCTTAACTTGCTATGGTTTTGCAGAATATGTTAAAATAAGATATTGTTCTCACGCAGGAGGGTGGTGTCTGCTGAATGTTGAGCATGGCAGTGTTATGTGAATGTTCCTGAGAATACTAAGCTTATTAATCCATGTATTTAAAATACAACAGTTTTGTGTGAGGCAAAGGTTCTTGAAGAGAGTGGTGTGTGGGAAACAGTTGGTTCATGGTTTATTGCAACTGAAGACGGAATTATAAAGGTTGGAGGGTGGTTAAGGGATACTATTCTGGAGGAAGTCTGGTGAAAAGGGTGTTAACTCCACTTGTTATCTTCTACATAATGGGTTTCTTAGTTTTAAGTTCTTTGACGTAATGTGCTGTAGGAAATGATTTAATAAAAAAAAAGTCTGAGAAAGTAGAAATGTTGACTGGTAAAAAACAAAGAAGTCTGAATATGAACCAGAAGACATCAAAGCTGAAGTTTTTTTTTTTTACGAGTTGCATACATAGGAGAATTAAAACAGAAAACGCAGCGTACAAATGATGAAATAGTTCTATAGTGTGGCTTTGTAATGATTTACAGGGGGTGGGGGAGTTGCTGAAAAAAATACCACAATGAACAATTCTATGATTTAATTAATAGAGAGATTCAGTATTTCACTAAGTTTAAAAATATGAAATTCTGTTAGCTTGACATTAGTGGGCCTTGACCTACTTTTGTTTTTGGAAATGCACAATTTTAAGTGCATATGATTTCAGTGCTTGACTAATCATCTCCTTCCTGCCTGTGCCCTCAAAGCTCAGATGTGACCTTCATTGTTTATTTAATAGTGCAAAAATCAGTTAGTTCTAGTGTCTTCGTTGCTCTGTAACATTTATGAAATGTAATGTTTTCAGTTCCTCAGGTTGCCAGAAAGGACGGATTTACAGTTGTATACAATTGAAGGCCACTTCCTTCAGTCAAACATAAGTGCTATTTATATTTTAAATGTGGTATTGATTTCTGTGTAAGGCTTAGTAGAGTGTAGTCATTAGATTTAGGGCAAATTGTATTATAAAACGTGAAGTGCTTTATATTTACCTATGGATTGTGATGTGTAACTTTATTTATCACACCAGTTATTGCACTGTTTAGTCTTAAAATGTATGTAGGACCACTATTTGGGAAACGAGTCAGCACTTCCTGTAGACCTCTTAGAAAGCATACTCCATGTCAGTTTATCACTCTGTACTTAAAATAATTTTCATGTTCTCTCCTGCCTTTTCAAATTATCATTGTCTCATTTGCTTTGTGCTGGATGGTATTCTGTACTGACTACTAATTAGATATGGAATTGGTTTTGGATGCAAATGAATATTTGGCACTTTCAGCCCAAATAGTCGGGGAAAAAAACATCCAATAAAGAATTCGGTGCCCCAGCGCATTGTAAAATTCATTGAAACATAGTAATTAATCATACCAGGTCAAAAAACCTTTTAAGAAAGGAAAAAAAGTTGTTTAATACGAGACCAAACACTAGAAAACAAGAGAGAAAAGGAAGATGTAAATCTACAATACACAAATGCTCTGCACATCAGTAAAGTATATATGGCAAGAATCAAAGGACAGTGAAAAGTGATCAGAAGAACATACTGGAAAGTTAAGTTAAGCAAGGGTGTTCAAACTCAGGCACTACTAAAACCTTTAAGGTAATTTTCTAAAAATGCACCTTGCATTAATGGCATTGTTGAACTCTAATTATGAACAGTAATAAGAACTTTATAAGCCATCACTGGAGGGAATGTTGTAAGCATACTTACAAGCGTTGGTGCTTTGGAGTCATTCAGTCTTATCGGGGTGAGGTACTGAGGTAGAGCAAAGACCACAGAAAGTGATGCACTATTTGGAGAGGGCTTTGTACCCTTATCCACACCACCGGCTTGGAAACCATTGACATTGGGTTGCTGGATGCTGTCTGCAATGTAAACACCAGCCCAAATGAAATCCCTACAGATATTCACTGAGAAATACGGTGTCCTCAAAACATGGCGTATTTATACAAAGTGGAAAGTGATGCATGTAAATCATATAAAATCTGATCTCTAGGCCAAGAGCTTGCCCTTTTTACAGAAGTATGTGAACTGTTGCCAAAGCACTGCAAAACCAGACTCTTCCACTTTTTATTTTAGAAGTCCAGTAAAGACTTCGTATTCTGCTGATGTGTTTTTCCAAATATAAATCTTTATTGGTAGCTTCATAAGCTCTTAGTGGGGGGAAACTGAGGGTGGGGATTAGAATGCATAATTTATCCTGAAACTCACACCCTCCTGAGATTCAAGTCTGAACGTCAGTGAGTTCAAAAGTACCATGAAATGCCAACCTATGCAGTGAGAATGTAAATGACAAATTAGAATGCACCCTCCCCCTTACATCATAAATGTGTGTTGTTAAAGCTACAATGTAACTTGTCTACACGTTGGTTTATTTACCTGGGCTATCCATTACATTACACACAGGATCTCTGCATGATTTCTCAATCACCAACTCTGGTATACCGTTTTCATTTCTATGCGTATATGCAACATCTTCCTTAGAAACGTTCAGCAGATCACATAAATGATCAGGCAGTAGCTAAAATACCACCACACCCATTCACGGGTTTACACAGGTTGGGCAATGGTTCAGTTGACTCTTATCAATACATAGTGCCTATGGCTGGAGCTCTCTTGTATTACCTGCCAGAGTCATTATTACTGTCTTACACTGTTTACTACTCTTTTGGTACGTCTGTTACAGTACCTCCTATTTCTCCAACTTTTCCCAGTTATTGATGGAACACATTACTCTTACAACCCTTATAAAAGATAAAGATATCTGAATTGGCAAGGGGAAGTTTACCGCTTTTTAGGCTTGGCATAACCCAATACATTTTGATTTCAATTTAAATGTGTATAATATAATTATAGGGGTTTCAGGCAGTCCTCTTCATTCATTTGTCTGTTATTGTGTCATTCATATTTTCTTCCGCCCACTATAGTATACAGTATAGGGCAATAGGTCAGCCCACTTCAGCCATTAGCTAGTTTCACTGTGAGCGACGGCATGCTGCCTTTTCACAAGTAGGGAACCTGAGCTTGCACATGCACCAATTTATTTTCTACCCTATTCCTTGTGAAATGTGAAGTTTATTGTTGTATCATACATGTGAGTAAAAGATAATGTCATATATGTGTTGAATTTTGTATGTGGTCTATGTGAAATTGTTCAATTGGTCATTGAATCACAAATTGAACTGATAAAGTTTTGATGAAATTGAATTTAAACTTTTTATAAAACAAAAAAAAATGTTTTCTCAGTCCCTATGAGTGTCACGTGGGATTGGCTAAAATAATTTATGTACTGGACATCAGTACTGGCAATCGTGTTGTTAGAGCCTTTTCACAGGGAACACATTTACTCACAAAGTTGGTCCATTCAGTGCAAGGGACCTCTAAGGAAATGTGTGTATTGCTGTCCTGCCGAAGGAGACGGGCCACTCACCTGGTTTGATTTATTTGAGTGTCCAAAATATGAGACTTTATATTCCCTTATGGTTACATTCTTACAATAAATTTTCCTTCACCAAAGGACTGGTAGCACCATACTAGTTCCTCAATCTTGGTTTGCCACACAACATACGTTTGGGGCTTTGAATGGCCCATAGTACAAAATCAGATAATGTGCCACTCATTTTATATTTTTCAAGGTTACTTCTTCCCCTTTTTATAAAAAAAAATGTTAACACCTAGAAGTTCACACTAGACAGCTGCCATATTTCGCTTCCTTGCTATTCTCTTATACACTTTAAATGGAACAGTGGCTCTTGCTACTTTATATGGGACATTTGTGCCCATGAATCTACATAGAGTAGCAAAGTAATATCCTGTCACTTTTGGTAGAAAGGGGAAGGATTCTCACAGAGATTAAAGAAACTTCTTCCAAAACGGAAATTGGTCAAGTTGGATGGATGATAATTTTGGTCTCCAAGTTCTTGAATTGAAACATTAACCACAACTCGCTCTCCGCGAGTTTCTTCGAAACCACAGACATGTTCTCGTCCTTCTATAGCACTTGAGAAGATCCCATCCCATTTGCAAAACTCTGCATATCTGGCAACCTAAGACAAGGAGATACTTGCACCAGCATGTCTTTCTCTACCTACCCATTGACACGTTGCTAAATAAAGTAGGCAGGCTTTAGAGTTCAACCGTAGAATATTTTTATGTCACCAACTAACAGCCTCTTTCCATCCTCGACTTCCTGCCATCTGCCACGGTCTGATGCTGACAACACACTAAGTGGCAGAATGACTGGCTGGAGTGGCTTCAAGACATTACAATGCTGCATGTGATGTCCATCTGCATGGGCACCAAGGGTCTTCTCTCAAATGTTCAGAGAGATGGTCCTTAAAAAGAATATGCATGCCGACTCCAAGAGAGTCCAATCAGGAATAGTTCGATGTTAGTCATACGTTAAGAAGATTCATACATTATGAAGATTTTGTGTTTACCTTTTGACAGACACGACCTCTGAGAGGGTTAAACTGATAAAGAAACATGACTCATGATGCAGGAGATACATAGAAAAAGGACCATCCACGCGCTTCTTTTTAGAACTTTAATACAAAATTATTCTTTACAGTAGAGCTCTCCAAATCCACTCGGCAAAGAGGCTACCTGGGTGCGAGCAACATTTGGGTGAGTGAGTACAGGACAGGGGAAAACAGGCAGAGCAGCACACATGGAGGAGCTATGAGAGCAAGTTCATAAGTCACTGAGAGGCAAATTAATGCTGGAATAGTGGACTGGAAGACAAAGGTAGAACATCAAAGAACAATGAGCATATGAAGCGGTCGACGGTCCCTGGGCGCAAGAGCTCACACGGTGGCAGTCATGGTCAAGGCAGGGCTTATGCTGGAGCCAATCCTGTCGCTGAAACGTTAAAACCATAATGGCGGAATGTGCTCTTGGTAATTTAGTGTTCTGCATGGAGTTCCAAAGGCTTGTTCTTCTGATCCATCTGGGCCAACGATGAGGGGTCACAGGTCAATAGGCAGCCCACTTCAACTTGGGACAGATCTTTAGGTGCACATGCATTAGGGGACCCACCGTCTGGTATACAAAAAAACAACAACAAAAAAGACAAAAGAAGAAAATGTATGTTGGCAGCAGGTTTGGTTCTACACACATTTTGTACAACTACAGAAGGGCAGTACTCAGAAAATTGATCTGAGATACACTAGCTCTCTGTGCAAAACGAATTAAAAACATTCTAGCTTAGTCATTTTCTTTAAAACATACTTAGAACCATGCCATGATTGTGCCCATCATATATAAAGTAGTGTTTAACTGAAGAAAATCAGCGAGCAGATACTTTAATTAGTTGACCATACCAAACAACTGTATGTGCAAGATTTTGCGACCTTAGAGTCCCTTCACCTGGCTTCCGCCAGCACAATAGAGTCAATCAGTCTAAAACACAGCCTGGGCGATTTCATGTGTTGCATCACATGTACCATACACCACAGCTGGAATGTGCCATTTACATTGCACACACGTTAAACATACGTCGCTGAGTCTATACAAGAAAGATTGTGGTTTCGAAAGCTTGAAATTAAACACATTAACCTAGTAAAGAGGTCAGCTAGTTTTTCTTCAAATAAAGACTATTTTCTGGACTAGAATGGTACGTGGTAGTTAATACCAATTATACAAAATGGGTAACCGGGTATTGTGGCCCTATAAAGACGGGTTGTAGTTCTGGTAACATGATAAATGAGAAGTATTTAAATATCACTAAATTTACACAACAGCATTAGGCGATCACAATGCATGCTATCCATTACATATTTGATATACCTCTTGAGACTTCCAAGTGGGAAAAATCAGTAATGAGTGGGAATGATGTGTGCCCAAAAACTGTGAGAAACAAAGTCAAGGCTAGGACTTTATCACAAGGAATAACAGGCATCGAATCCCCTCCTGAACAACAAAAATCATTTGAGAATTTATATCAGACAACCATACATAATGACTTAACTTATGAACTGCAGACTCTTAAAAGGCAATGGGCTGAGAGTGCTGAACATACGCATCTCTGATCTTTCAGCGGGGAGTTATAGAACAGGAAACAACAATGCAAGATTACTCTGAAAAGCCCTAGGCCGAATGCCCCTCACCTCCACTCCGAGACATGTTGGTATTCACATGCCCACTCCAGAATGCCCCAGACCACACCTCACTGAACTCCTCTCCATGGCATCAGGTCTGATGCAAACCAACAAGGTATTCAGGCTACTCATGGAAAAAGCGGTGGTCTCCTTCTTACACTCTTTACTGTCTAAACCTTTACAGTGAAATTAGCAAATCCTTGATTACCCAATCTAAAGTATAGGGATCCGGACAAAATAAAATCCCCACAACTTTACCACTAGGGTTGGTGATCAGCCAATTTGGGCGATGGCTAGGGTTTTCATTGGGGATTCTGCATTTACCTCTTTATTTTAGACTTTTTGAATGAGTGTTTAAGAAAAGCCAGATACGCACACCACAAAATAGGGCTCCCGGTTTTACGGTAATTAATTTTGAACATTTATGTCTGTATTTGTAAGTTGAGTTTTTGCATATAAATCTACCCATACTTATTTTGTGCTTCATGAACTAATTGTGTAGGACCTTGTATATATTCACATTTACTGGACTAATAAATGGATACACATACTTTGATGCCTGTCGAGTTTAAACGCTCTAAGCAGCCAAATATAATACACCCCAGCGAAAATATTTGCATAATAGAAACAAGTGCACATAAAGTTATTTAACAACATTCCCTCACTTTTCTCTCCATGATGCCAATTTGCACAGGTATTGACCTAGAAATCTTGAATGACAGCATCAGGGAAAGAAAAAGTAACTTTCAGCATTTTTCCGATTTATAAAAATGCAGCCAGTAAAACATTGTTTTCCGGTCTGTATTTACCTGTAAAAAGCAATAAAGACGAAAAACTGAGAGCCTTGATTATGTGATCGGTTTGATGATCCAAATGAATCTTTACTGGGTAGGTCAGCCCCCTTTAGCTGTCACTCACCCTCAAGTTGTAACATCTGCAGAATGGGTTTGCATTCTAGGGGACACCCTGAAATCAATATTATAATGCTAGGCTGTGCCTCCATTGTCTTCACAGACAATCCTCCTCAGAACACATGGAGACGAGGCTGGCGGTGCAGCACACTATATAAGCGTATGTATTCACTGATAATATGAATTACTGTTCTTTTCTGCTGGGTGGAAAAGGAGGATTTGACAGACATACCAGAGGTTCCAATTAGAGTACTAATGCACACAAGAGGTTGTACCTCTGAGTGATGAAAGCCTGCTGGTTCTGTTTGACTTGTACAGAGTCAGCAAGGCAGTGAGATCTCCAGAGCAAGGTAATGCTCAGTGATGCTAGAGGGGGCCAGGGCAACTAGTAGAAATCTTCGCAAGCTTAGCTGCTGGAAAGGGATCAAGAAAAGTATAGACTATCAATGTATAAAAGATTACCAGAAAATGATATACAATTAGTGAGATCATATAACAAACATGTTCTAAATTATCATTTTAGGTTTACATTTTTAGGGGGAAAACGCCAGTTTCCCGGTCTAGACCACCAGAGACAACCAAGCAAACTATTTCTCGGCTATTGACAAGTTTGGTTGCAGCGGGACCTAATGGGTATTTTAAGTCTCCCAAGACAGTTTTATTCAGCGAGCCATTATGCATCCCTATAGGATGTTGGCAGCGACCTCTCAAAATACAGTGCAGAACCATGGGCTCCCAGTTCTGCTTTCGCATATCTGTGGCAATATTTACAGAGGCCGCAGTCTTGTATGGAAAGACTTGTGTATGAGCCTCCGATACTGAGGAGCATAGATGCTTGCTTGCTCCCAGCGCATCAACCAGTGTGACCACAATATCCGTTCTAAGTTATACGCACTGCTATTTAGTTCCAGTTTGGCAGACACACTGACTCGAGGGACATGCTTGAACCTAAAAAGCTACTGATCCATCGCCTTTCATGGGCCTCTCAAGGCTGTGCAAGGCTCCTTCTAGCACTACTTATATGAAAAATCCATTGTCAATGCTTCTTAAATATATCCGCCTCCCATCCATCCCAGTCTAATCAGAACTATGGCTTAATCCTGTTCTTTAGGTCACAATGGTCATGGTAGGGCGCAGCCGGGTCCATTTTGTTCCTTCTCCGCCTTTCTATACATTTATAGACCTGGAGTGCCGCGGTCTCTGCCCAGAGGCTGTTGCACCGTGGGCAGCAGGACATTTTGCTTTCATGAGACCCACTGTTCTTACTCTTCCAGTGGTCCCTGGCTGAAGCAGTGAATGGCTAAAAGAGAAAGGAAGGGGACCACCTCCAAGCCACTGTGCAGACAGTTTAATAGTGCAGAAAGGTCCCTCTTGTTTTCAGAGCACAACAGTTATGCTGAGCAGGCATGGCCGGAGACTTCAGAAGTTAAGAGGCACAACAGTTCATTCTTACCAAGTATCCACAACCAGGAGTATCTGAGACAGATTAGGCATGAGTAGTATTGGCTGCATGGGGGTTACGCATTCAGATATGAGTCATAGGCCAAAGGGATATAGAACTACTTCCAGATTAACCTTCTCCAAATCACTGGGAGGGCTAAAGATAGTAATCGCAGGTGACAGGCTTAAAGCTACATCAGGAAGAAGAGTAAGGTGTCTGCCTCAGAGTTTAGGATTTCCAGAATTACACTGGGGATCTGATTCAAATGTTTTTAATGGTGCAATCCATGAAGGGTTTAATCTCACCCTCCCGGGTGACTAGAAGCTTTCTACAAATCTACGGATTGATCGATTCTTACTGCTTCCCAACGCCAAGCAGAGAGAAGTTATCAAAACTTCCAATTTACAGCCTAGATAAAAAGGTCAAGAAATGAGCTTTCTACAAATCTACGGATTGATCGATTCTTACTGCTTCCCAACGCCAAGCAGAGAGAAGTTATCAAAACTTCCAATTTACAGCCTAGATAAAAAGGTCAAGAAATGAGTAATGGAGTAGAAGAATGCCCAAAAGGTGGCATGGTCACGCATCTATACAAGGACACTGCCTCCCTTACCTTCCAGTTTCAAACCTTATTCCTTCCCTCTATTCAAACAGCGGTGTCCAAGAAAGTTTTTTCTTTAAGTAGTTTTAATTGGAGCCGCAGAAGGAAAGCTCCTTTTCTATGCAACGTGTTGTGCTGGCACTGCCCGGCATCCGGAAGGCTTTGACTGACAGCAATCAATCCGCATTCTACTCACCGTTTGCTATCCACCCTTTCTTGGTCTTTCCTACAGCCAAAGAACCTGGAAGGGTCCACTAAGACGCACGCCATCCTTAGGGGGGTAATGTGAGAAATTAAACAAGGTCTTGGGCTTTGGATGGCTCAGTCTTACCCCTGGCGCCCTTAACGCAGGCTAAGGACATCCAGCAAACAGTTATAAATACTCTGGACTTCAGAAAGGGACTAAAGGCATTAGCCTGGAAGGACCTATCAAAAACCAATTTCTGCCTGTTGCTGGTTCATTACCGGCCAGAAACAGGTCTTGGATTCTGAAGAATTTGTCCTGCTGCAATCTGCCCTGCAAATGGGGAAAGCTGTACTACTCCGTGTGAGAGTAGGAGCAGGCTCATGACCAGGAGGCCAAGCCAACCAAGGCCTCTTTGAGGTTGCTTGAAGGTGGAAGTTGGCCATGAGCCATTAAGATCTGGCAGCCTAACTGGGAAGGTTTTACCAATATCTCTGATCAAAAATATAGTATCTACAAAAATGTAATCCGGGACAGAGTGGGGGTGAACCTCAATCATATCGACCCAAATGGAAACTTTCCTGACTTTTTGGTAGTCAGCATCTGCCAATTTCTAGTCCCGTTGGTTGAGGGTTCTTCCCCTTCGTCCTTGGCCTTCAGGTAGACAGCCGCATGCCTTGATTCTGCAATGATTCAGGATATCTCGATCATCCATAAAGATGGCGCCATTAGAAAGTGTGGGAGAAGCCTAACCCTTCTTTCAAGTTACCCCACAACAAATGGGTGCTTGCGGCTTTTGTGTTCCGCTGCTGTTAGAAAACTTGACTACAACTGGTCAGTGTCAAAATATGAACCTTTAGGTTCTGCTATCCAGGGAGACATACTTTGGATCTAGCCCAAATCCAATACCAGCGAACCATGTGTTGACTGTTCAGTTTGGCTCTCAACAGCTATATTTACACATTACTTATTTGAAGTAACCCTTTCAACTGGACATAAGAGATTGGCCCACTGGAATTCTAATGTTTCACTTTGGGACAAAGTTTGGCAGCCCTGCCTTTTTCCCAAGTGAGTGCTTGGATTTTTTTTTATTATTACTATACTGAATTTCAAGCTAACTAAACTCCGTGAATATCCAACCTTGCACACAAGGCCACTATATAGAAATCAGGGCACCTGTGTCTTAGCCAACTAGATTTAACTTCCGAATGGACATTGCGTTTATAGAGTAAAATGGCATGTGGCACACAGTAAACTAGTTCCAAACGACCCATCATCCCAAAACTGGGAGCAAGGATAGACCATTCCACTGCAGAGGGGGAAGGGAGTATTCTTGGTTAGGTCTCGCCTGACCCAGCGCATGCGCTGTTCTGGCGAGACTTATTGAGAGGGCTCCAAAAAATGCTACCAGGCCAGCCTAGAGCTACAGTGTATGTGCGCAGGCGCCGCGTTTTACCACGAATACTTTCGCTTTGATGTTTGATTGTGATCGCGATCACTTTCACGGCCGCACGGCCACTTTGCATAGCCAATAGGTCTCGCTTTTGGGACCTTATAAGTATTTAGTTATGCAACTGTTGCATAGCTAAACACTTATAAGGTCCCAAAGGTGAGACCTATTGGCTATGCCAATGCTTGTTTTTCAGTTGGAATGAATCAGTACTTGAGGCTGTGGAACATCACGGGTGTTACCGGTTTCCACCATGAATGCTGACCAGAGGCCAAAAACTGCACCAGGACCCAGAATAAATCTATCAAAATAATGAACTGTGAACACAACTTTGAAGGATAATACTTCCTTCTGTAAAGAAGCCCATTCATTTGGGATAACAATGCAAGATAAAGAGATGAGGGAAGCTGTGAGCTGGGGCAAGTTAAGAGCCAAAGCAAAAATAGGTTCACTAAGCTCTGGAATGGTTGGTTTGTGAAACATACAGGCTGTGCCCAAGTACCATCTGGGTTCCTTCATGGCTATGTCTCAAAAGACAGATCACAGTTTCACCACTAGGGCAAAAAGTGACCCGTTATGGCTTTCTAGACTGTATTATCAACTTCGGTATCTCTGTGCCCTAAAGTTACAATCAGTAATTTCTCTCAATGTGCTACAGCTCAGCATACAAAGTGTGTGAGAGAGTGTGTGAGAGAGTGAGAGAGTGTGTGAGAGAGTGAGAGAGTGTGTGAGAGAGAGTGTGAGAGAGAGTGTGAGAGAGAGTGAGTGTGAGAGAGAGTGTGAGAGTGTGAGAGAGAGTGAGAGTGAGAGAGAGAGAGAGAGAGAGAGAGTGAGAGAGAGTGAGAGAGAGAGAGAGAGAGTGAGAGTGAGAGAGAGAGTGAGAGAGAGTGAGAGAGAGTGAGAGAGAGAGAGAGAGAGAGAGTGAGAGAGAGCGTGAGAGCGTGTGAGAAAGAAAGCGTGTGTGAGAGAGAGAGAGAGAGAGTGAGTGAGTGAGAGAGAGAGGTGAGTGTGCGTGTGTGTGTGTGTGCGCGCACACATGTGCATACTCAAACTGAATTTTGTTAGAATTCTTGCTGCCAAATAAGCCGGATATTGGGCAAAACATTCTCCCCCATGCTTACTTTTGCCGAAATCTTTTATTTGTATTTGTTTTGGGGTTGGGGCATGCGCTTAACCAGTCCCCAAGAAGACGTGCATACCCAAATAAAAATAACCTGGATCACATGGTGTTAATTGTACATCAACGTTATATATATATAAAAAATATATATTTTCGACCACAAATGCTTAGGCTTTTTTAGGTGGTTCCTGCTGCCAAAAAAAGTAAGGCAGTTTTGGAACTGTGTTTCAGGATTTTAAAGGTGAGCTAGTGAGAAAATAGTCTTGCATCAGGTTTTCTGGATTGTGTTGGGTTTACCCTTGGGCAGCATATGTGAATACCTTACCTCTGCCAACCTAGCTGGAGAATAAGGACAGCCTAGGTTGCAATACTAATATTTCTCAGACTGGCGGTGGTCAATCCCAGGCCAATGACATCAAGTCTTCACTTTTGACCTGCCCAGTTACAGCCAGCCCAAATTAGCCATAAACAAATATGAAATTGTGTGGCAGTCTAACAGGCAGGGGTCCTGAAATGCATTTAGTGTGCAGAAACTGAAGGGTCCTTACTCGAGCCCAACCATGCCCAGTGCGTGATTAGCAGCACAATTGACTTTCATGAACTGGATACATTTCTCTTACCCAGCCTGGGCCTAGCCTTTTGCCGTGTGATCACAGTAATCAATGCCCGGGGGTCACTGGTCACACCCTGGCCTAGCTGAAGCCTAAGTAGCTTCATGCCAAGTCAGACCTTAACAGACTTTCTAAAGAACATTGATGCCTTTGTAACTTGTAGAAATAGTACAAAGTTTTGCTCTTCTATCCAAAGAAGCATTATAATTTTCTGGTAAAAATGTTTAGTGTCACCCTTTCTAACTTTAGGTTTCATGATTATTCAACCTGGAGATGAAAAGTAAGCCCCCACAATGCCCCTCATCAGTATAAAAGTTCACCCCTGAACTACCATTTCTCTATGATATGGCTCATGTAGTCCTCTGTGGGCCAGCGCCCTTGCTCCTCCGCCTCCTCTTTCGGCAGAGCCTCATTGGAGCGATGGAGAAGCCGCTCTTCCCGGTGCTTGATTCGCTGCTCCCTGCGCTCCAGTTGGCGCTTGAACTGGTAGCGCTGCTGGAAAAGGTCCTTTGCATAGTCGTAGAGCTGCATGTCCAAGTCGTTAAGCTCCTCAATGCGCTGGATAGTGTCATTGTCCAGGTCCACCCCACCAGCCCGTGTATTATTGTACTGCATGAAGGGCCGAATGAACTTCAAGTTGAAAGTTCTCTCAAACAAGTACTGGGTCTTCCGTTGGAACTCAGTAAGACCAAAAAAGGCCATATCCTTGAGGTTCTTTTTGGCGCTCTCCAGCAAAACCTGGGCCCGCTTGTTTTCGGGAATGAACGACATATTGTAGCATCCCACTAGGCTGAGGTCGGCCAGCATGCGCACCTGGCGGTTGTTGGCCAGGTTGTACGGGCACTCCATGAACTCCGTCAGGGTGCAGCCTGACCAGTCTGTGCCCTCGTAGCAGGGCGGCAGCTCATCTGGAGTGGGCGTCCGGCCGTCACACATGTGCAGGGATGTCTTCCAGGTGGCGCCGCGCTGCACGTGCCGCCATTCGCTCAGATACCGCGACACTGGGTCCCTCAGCAGGGTGATGTAGTAAAATTTCCTGTGGCAAAAGAGAGGGCAGAGTTAATAAAATGAAAAACACATCAAAACAGGGTCACAGGTAGAAGACAACTCTGGTATGTGGGAGAACAACGTAATGAGCAGAGATAGAGAGATACCAACAGTAAATAAGGACCATCAGAACATTGCTGAAACTTCAACTTTTTTTCCTCAGCGCTCTAGTGCCGTAGACCAAGCGACTTAAGTATGGTGCCAGTAACCACTCACCCTTCTTACACAAAATACAAATGGCAGATAAGTTAAAGAACTTATCTAGCATTTCCAGATTTTGTTTCTTGCCACACCATGCCCTTGAATGTTGCCTCCACCTCAGGCTTTGCTCCTAGGGGCAGCAAGAGGACCCCTAAGTTATGTGCCAGTAATAATGCTTCCAAGCAAGGTAACTTGCAAGTAGGGGGGAGATAATTGAGAGTACAAGTTACAGAGGAAAACAAAAAGAAAGGCTGATAGCCACATCTAGTAATACCCCTTTACTGGAGACTGAAAAAGTGTTGACCCCATTTTGGTTCTTGTTTTGGCTGTAGTAATGAAGAATGGCGACATAAATCCTGTCTCCATCCATGTAACCTGGGGTGGCGGGTAGTAAAAGCCTAGCCTCTACGACCGTCTTGAGTGCTGGGTAAGGAGCCTAGCTTGCCTGTGGGCCTATATGCTCTGTCTCCGAGTCAGGGCTGGCGGAAAGAGCGGCAAAGGCAGAACGGGTCGGCAGGAAACTCGAGGTAGAACATCCCTTAGGAATGCCTCAAATAATTGTTGTTGGATCCAAATGAATAAAATCCATACTGTGACTCAATCCCTGCAGGTTTGCTGGTCTCTCATTTCCTTCTACTTTCATGCCCAGTTTTAATTTTCTTGAATTAGTGAATGGCTGCACGTATACCCGAGGAAGAAACTGTTTCAATGCAAAATACTC
The DNA here is from genome assembly GCF_964204655.1 of Triturus cristatus. NCBI lineage: Eukaryota > Metazoa > Chordata > Amphibia > Caudata > Salamandridae > Triturus > Triturus cristatus. The sequence continues at coordinate 848,144,936 of NC_140594.1, read as the reverse complement.
TATTCAAGTTGTCCTGGCCAAGATTCCTGGCTCTGGAATCGAGCGTGGACCACAATTTGCAAACCATTTCCCCTGTCCAGCGCTTCACTGTTGCCCCAGAACTGGACTAGCTACAAGCCAGCCCTCTGAGTATGCAGAATGGTGCACAGGGGCATCTTTAAAGTTGCAATGAACAGTCCTTTGCCTCAATTCTATCACTTTGCTCAATGGAGACCTACGAGATCATTCAATCCATGTCATACATTGCATATGCTTCTATTTAATGCAGCCTGGTCACTGTCCCGGTACTAACTGAAGTTATAGTAAAAAACATAGGGAAGCGCTGACCAAGGTGAAGCAGCAGTCAAACTCCGCGCAAGACTTTCACTGGCAAATACAGAAGGTACTGCGTAGACAGTTGCTGACACACACAGGAGGCGCATTACAGAAAGCCGAAGTGCAAGCTTCGCATGCAACAGAAACAAGAAATCAGTTACTTACCTGTAACAATTGTTTTGCAGCTAAACTTCTCTAGATTTTGAAGCTTTTTTCCCCCAAACCATACCACTGTGTGGTGGAATAGTGCACAGCATGTGAACTGAGAAAAGGTTCATGTTAAGAACCTAACCTGCAAGAATTCAAGACACACACACACACAGGCACACCCCCGCCCCCCCCACATCTAATGAGAGAGAAAGAATGGAGCGCAATGCAAATTTGCCCTCACACAAAGAAATGTTAGAGCACAGCCGGAAATGGTGCACTCTACTAAGCGTGTAAAACAGAATGGACCACAATGCAGGCTTCCCTCACAAGCATAAAGGGTCCCCTTCCATCCGAATGGAAGGCTGCCCAGGTAATTCCCATTCGGAAGAAACCCTAATGCACCTCAAGATGATTTGTCCAACTATTGCCCTATATCCCTGTTACCTTATCTGTGCAAACTCCTGGAAAAATAGGCACCTCTCAGAATACATTGAAGCAACAGGTTGCCTTGACTCCTCTCAGTCCGGGTTCTGACCTAAGTTTAGTACAGAGTCAGCACTGATCGCAGTTACAGACAAGCATTGGCATAGCCAATAGATCTCGCCTTTGGGACCTTATAAGTGTTTGTTTATCCAGAACAATATCCTTGGTGCAACAACATCAACTGGCTAAACACTTATAAGGTCCCAAAGGCGAGACCTATTGGCTATGCCGATGCTGGTTATTAATTTGCCCGACCTCCAAAGTGAGGTCAGTGCGTGCGTGCATGTGTGAAAGCTTCAGGCACGCTTTAGCGCCACACTACAGTGCCCACATAAAATGCATCACTATTAACAAGATACAGAAACATTTGTGCATTGACATGGTGACAAACAGTCCATTTGAAGGATACCCAACATAGCTGTTTACTTGAGGTTGGCATTATCTGGGGTGCCAATTCTATCGCTATCTCCACTGAACCAGTTCTCAGGCCCATCTGAAGATACCATGCAGTCATCACTAAAATGTAAGGAGTCTTCGAGACTACACACCAGGAAATGGTTTTCCTAGGAATACATATTAATTAACTTAAGCCTGTATGACGTGTGAAGCTGAAATGCCGGACCCATGGGGAAACCGTGGACAGTAAGGAGCAGCAGCGAGGCGAGGGCTCGCCTGCCTGTGCCAAACCGCACAATCGCAAACCGTAGCAAAACAACGCTACAGCCACAGGCCCCCGTGAGCCGCTGGAGGAGGCTGTTGGTGGCAGTGGTGGCGGCAGCAGGCAGGCAGGCCGAGCTGTGCTGGAGGCCCTCTGCAATCGGGAGAGTGCGCCACGATCACTGTGGCATTTTCTCTCGCTCTTTTGTCACCTTCGCTCTTGTTGTCGCTGCTGTACGCCGGGCACTGGTGGAGCAATGTTGACTTCAGCTGGCATTTAACGCAGCGGAACAAATACTCCTCGCTGCATAAAAGATGTTGCCAGTCTCTCAACGTCAGGGCAGTCAATTGGAGAGCGCGCATGTGTGAGCGGCAGTGTACAGGGCTCCGGGGGAGAACACGGGCATTTTTAGGTACGCACGTGCCCGTTCCCTTTTCAAGCACTGCACTAGTGCTTGTGGCGCGCCGCTGCTCGCTCCCGCAAGGTGGAGGCCGCCACAAGCACGTGTGTGCTTGAAAATGAGCAGAGCAATGGCTAAAGGCCCTCCTATGCAGCTCTTGCGCGCTGCATAGGCGAGACCTAACCACCTGAGGCACTCACTGGATAATGGACAAGGAGGCTTGCTAGTACTGTTGGATCTATTTTCTGCATTCGATACAGAATCCCACCCCATTCTTCTGAATAGATTAAGAAATGTGAGTGTCCACGGCTTTGCCTTCCAGTGGCTATCCAGCTTCCTAACACATTGCACCCAATCCATCAACCTTGGTATCTTTCGCTCCCAAACATCTGAGCTGACGAAAGGTGTACCTCAGGGACCCTGCCTCAGTCTCACTCTATTTAATATTTATGTGGCTCCCTTACCGAATTTACTAAGGGAACTGGGCTTCACTCCTATTTCAAATGCTGACGATACCCAGCTCCAAATGGCATCTGATAAAGACTCTCCCAACATTCAGTCGACCTTCTCCGAAGGCATGAAAAGCCATAGCAGCTTGGATGTGGGATAACTTCTTATAGCTGAATGCCAGCAAAACAGAGATTATGCTCTTTGGTGAGGTTCCCTTACTTTGGTCCCCAAATTGGTGGCCCACCGACTTGGGTGCGGCCCCGGGTCCCGAAAACAGTGGTAAAAAAAAATCTAGGCGTACACCTGGATCAGGAACTTACGATGAAGGCGAAAGCTTTGACCACCGTGGGTTCCTGCTTCCGCGTATTAAGCCTTTTAAGAAGGGTGTATCCTTTTCTCCCCATGACAGTTCGCAAAACTCTCTTACAGGCTTTAGTAATAAGTCACTTAGACTACTGTAACACCCTCCTGATCTCAGCCAATCAATCCTCCCTTAACAGACTCCAGGTGGGCCAAAACACTGCGGCCCGTTAAGTTTCCGACTCGCCTGCCAGGTCTGCCTCATTGCCGCTTCTCCATGGACTGCACTGGCTACCTATCCGCAAGCGGATCCGTTTCAAGATCTGCTGCATAGTGTACAAGGCAATTCACGGCAATGGCCCTAGCTATCTAGCTGACAAACTCATCTGATATCAGCCTTCTAGATCTCCTCCGTCAAGCACTAAATCACTTCTCGTCATGCCCCATGTTAGGAAATCCGGCACAGGCGGTAAAGCTTTCTACCATCTGGCTCCCTTTTATTGGAATCTCCTTCCTAGCCACCTTCGGAAATGTACTGACTATCTCCGATTCTGCAAACTCTTGAAAACTGAGCTATTCTGAACTCCTCTTCTTGCCCCTCTAGCACACCTGAAACGCGGAGATACCCTTTAGGGGGTGACTCAGGCGCTATATAACACTATAAATAAAATAAGCAACAAAGCGTTGCACAATGGGTAATCAGCAAGAACACACAAGCAGTGATCGCTTTAAACTACAACAAAGCATCGATCCATTCAGAAGGCAATGATGCAATTAGCTCAAGAAAAGCCTAATATGCTTTCTTGAGCAGTGAGGGCCTGCTTGCAGATAAGGGGGCTCCGAGGGCCAACTCTCTCACTCTGTAGCGAGACCTAAAAAAATACCTTTTCTGAATAACGAAGACTTGCTGGCACATAATGCCCACACATACTGTGCAATGCTAGACATTAGGATGAATATGGAAACATGTTGGATGCTTGAGGAATGTTCACAATTTAACAGGCTTTAACAATCTGACCAGTCTTTAAAACTAACTTCTATGCCTCTACAAGGACAGGCCGATCGTGTGTTGATTACAAATGAGCAGGAAGTGTTTTTTGGATCTGCGGAACATGCAGACATTTCTACTAAAGATACCTTCTGTACACTGAATATTCCAGGCAAATGCATTGGGGCAGACTGCTTAACAAAGGGTTAATTCATGTGAACTCTACCCTTAAAATAACAGAGGGAACAAATGAATAAAAGACCTTCGAGTGGTGTGCTTAACAAAAGCCTGGAGCTAAGGGTTCTCGACTCTCATATGTCGCATACAATGGCAAGCAGAGGATAATTATGGAACAGGATTCATTACACTACGTGACTAATACGTAACCGAGAAGGCTCTGCAATAAAACCCGCTATTGTGCCTTCATTTCACACCTGTACCTCCACACGGAAGGATGAAACACTGGAGTCCATTTAAATAATTGATATTTTCATGATTCCGAAAACAATGCACGGGTACAGAGCTGTGCACGCACGAGGTTTGCTGGCCGATGCTCTGCTCCATGCCCCATCTGCTCATCCATTCACACAAACAGCGTGTTTAAAAGGGTAGCTGGTTCCAACGTTAAGCACAATTGTAATGCAAGCAATAGAAAAAGTAGTGCTAAACTGCAAAAGGCATCTTACCTGTAGTGAATGTTAAAGCCATGGTCTGTGCCACTGAATACACAATAAATGAGAGACACACTAAAGAATAAATCTGAGACCAATTTGTAAAAATAATGTACATTTTTATCTAATTTTTACGACCATAAACACAGTTCTAAGGCAAGCACTTTCAGAGATACGATTTTTCAAAGTTTAATAAATATATCACTTCTATGCGCAACTGCGCATCATATGAAACAATGGGAAAAAGCAGAAAAAAGCATAGAAATGTCGGCAATACTTTCACAAAGTACACCTTGTTTTAGGTTGATGTTGGAACCAGGTCCAAAGTCCCAGAAGGAGAAGTTAGGGAGCAACTCGTATTGGCCAAGAGCAGAGGTGCTGAGGTATTGGAAGCTGGTGCGCAAAGACGAAGGCAGCCACTTGAAAAACTACAGTACAGACAGACTTACAGGTAAGACTCGTGGGTCTCCTCGAAGGAAGTCGGTCGCAAGGGCTTGTTGACAACAGGAGCATGGCTGGTTGCTTGGTGCTGGGGCCGGGTGCAGAGCGAACAGGTTAACCAGGCACCATGCGTCTTGAGGTACATCCGGTCAGGAGACGGCAACTTGGAGAGGTGATCTCAGGAGAGCTGAGCCACTCAGGAAGTGGGTCTTGGGTGTCTCAACGTCCCTCAACAGGTGCTTGCTTCTGGAGCTTCGGGAGTCCGGAGTCGATTCTTCTTCTCGGTGTTTGCCATTGGGGGTCCAGGGTAAATTGGTACGCCACAGTTCCGGTAGGTCCTGGTGCCTCCAAACTTGGTGGAGAGGCAGATATGACCCTCCGGAGCGGTTCTACATTTTCTGACTTTGGTGCTGTGTCGAGGTAATCGGGGAGCAGCACGTTGACAAACTGGACATCACAGGATCTGTGTCTGCAGTGTGCAGGGGAGTGATACATTCACTCCAAGGGAGCTTCACAGAGATTTCTAGGAAGTTGCAGGTGCTCCGGGGTTCTTGGAGTCCATACAAGTTTCAGGACTACACAGCAGCAGCGACTGGCGAGTCCTGGGAGCATCAGGCAGGGTTTGCCGCCTTTTTCTTCTGCAGCAAGGCCTCAGTTCTTGAGCAGCAGGTCTTCTTTGTCCTGGTCTTCTAGTCTGTCGATTCTGATGTTCAGGTTTTGGAGTGCCACCTAAATACTGAATTTAGTGGTGTTACAAGGGATGAAAGGTAGTAGCCAATGGGCTACTTACTTTTAGGTTGTCTACACCCGCCAGTGACCGCTTCCTGTGGGAAGAGGTACTACCCTAGCCCTGACAGGAGGTTCTCTCACCATCCCAAGATGGTGTAATTTCAGGAGCAGGGTTTACCTCGCCTTTCCTGCCCTAGGGGAGGTGTAGGCCAAGTGGGGACCCTCCTCAATCTAACTAATTTTCCAGCCTTTCCCTCTGCCAAAAGTGAAGCAGGAAAGGTGGCCTGGCCTCCCCCACTATTTGGAGGTCCCTGGTTTGGATTTGAAAGGTGGCATCTTGTTTAAAGCTTCCCGCCCAGGAAGACCATCCTGTCCTGGAGGAGGTGTGAGGCACCCCTGCCGAGAGCAAGCTTAGTCTCTGTTCTCCGAGAGCTCTGGCTCTCACCGCATGAGGTCAGAAACCTGTCTGGTAGTGGCAGGCTGGCGAAAACAAGTCAGGAATCACATCAGTGATTGGTAGGTTTTAAGGGAACCCCCTAAAACGGTCTCCTGTGTGAATGTATTAATAAATCCAACACTGGCATCAGTGAGGATTTATTAAGACAAGATGTCTGGTACAAAGCACCTAAGAAATTAGATAAGCCATCATGGAGCTAGGAAACTTGTGTTGACAAGCATCCAGCCCATGTACTCTTTATGGCTTCCCTGTGCACTGCAACATCTCAGAATGGACTAGACATTGTAGGGGCATATATGCTCACACAGGATACAGTGCACCATGCCTTAGGGCTAAAGGCATGTAGTAGGGGTGACTTACCAGCATCAATCTATAACAGCAGATTCTAGAGGACCCAGTTTTATTACTTTCAACTGGAAAGTCACTCATGCATTCTCTACGCAGGTGACAGTCCACCAGTGAAATCCCCGTTCTGCTCTCACCCCTCAAAATCTTGGTGTGTACTCTTTCACCACAAAATAATCCAGCTTTTCCCTCAAAGTCTTCTCTGTTCCAGGAAAAGCGACTTTCTAATCTGGATGGGGCGTGCCACAACCCTAATACAAAGCTGTGATCAATGTCTGCTGCCGCCCCTTCCCCCTTTTTTTGGTTATATTGTAAGAAGGATGCCCCCCCCCCCCGGGTTTTCCCCTTTATGGGAAAAGGGGGTTCCCTCCATAAATCTGTTTGGTCCCTTCCACCCTGACATTTCTCTGTCTCCACTTGCCGACAGGGACATGTATGGTGCTTGGTTGTACGTGGCAGGAACCCTGGATTCCCAGTGATGTGGGGTGTGATGAGAATTCATTCCCTCGAGCTACCTCCAGACTGTACATGGAACCTCTGCTCTGGCCAAGCACAAGAAAAGGCAGACTGATCAGTACACTAAGAATACACCTCTACCTGAAGGTCTCCACTAGCAACATCAAATAACTCAGACTACCCATGCCCCACTAGAGCTGGGGATGTTTAGTGACTGCCTGGCCCTCAACTGCACAGAGCTGGAATACATTCTCTTTGCCGGCAGCTCCCAAAAATGGCCCACTGGCGGGTTTGCAATACAGCGAACCAAAACACAGTGTCACGTGGACCCATCAGACTGCAGTCCGACACCAGTGGCAACTATTCCCAAATAGAAGCAAAATAAAGTCTTCCTTTCCAAAAGGAACCTCAATCCTTACAAGGAATGGTCCTTCCACGTGGACAGTGCCAAACCCCTGCTCCGGGCAACATCAGCTCCAACCTGTCTCCACAGAACAAGGCCCAACACACCGCTCCTGTCACGTCAAGGTTCTAAAGAGTATGACCACATCGCCCAGCTCTAGCAGAACACTGGTTCCCCCCCATAAGCAGTGGCAGCTGCCACAGAGTAGCCCAGGTAGGGCGTGGGGAAAGGGTATAGAAAAATTAATTTTTCAAAATGACTTACCTTGCAGCCGGACCGCCGCCTCACGTCTTCCGTTCCTGCTTGAAGCAGGAAGCACAAACAGGCTCCTCCAGCCAATGGCAGTGCTGCAATGCAGTGTTGTGATAGGCCTGACTGCCGTGGTCCGGCGCTCAGGCAGGCAGTGGGAGCCTGTGCATGTTCCTCACCAGTCTTTGCATTACAGCCTGGTGGGGAACATGCAAAGTGTGCATGAGTGTTTGGCTGGCCCAAGACGGCCGGCCAAACAGTGATGCACATTTAGAGTGTGCCACCACTCCTCCCCCCCTCCCCCCTCTGGCTATAGCACAGCCAAGCCACGCCTTGTACGCCATGTACAACAAAGCACCATACATGTCCCGCCTAAGCGGAAGAGCCGCTGCTGAATGTTGTGTCTTTGATAAAGCAGTAACCCCAGCAATCCATGCTGAAAACGAACAGGGCAAGGCGGCCGCCGTGATACAAACAGAATGGATATTAACAGTGCTTTAAATGGGCCGGTACTCACCGGTACTGAGTACCGGCACTTTTATATTTTCTCCCCTTGAGTACCGGGACCTTTCCTTCGAAAAGGAGAGTACCGGTACTCATAACGGCCCGGTTTTGATGCGGTTGGTGCTGCCCTTCTGAGCTCCATCCTTGGAAGCTCTTTCTGCACGGCCTGCAATGGGTTACAGCACCTTTCAAACTGATCTGAAGCCTGGGCTGCGCTGGTTCAAAAGCGCCAGCTCAGCAGCTCGTCTTCAGTAGAACACAGAGCTGCGTGTTCCTGGAGTGAAAGGTGGAGTATCGCTGCAGGGTGTCTTTAGAGGGGGTCGGAAGGTATCCATAAAACCAAATCGGCGCGAGTGTGGGCCACATTGTTCAGGGCATGCAGCTTGTTAGCATGGCCACTTTTTTAAACGCCCAAAAATCTTCGCCCATCAACAATTTAAATGAAAGGGATTTGCATGAAGCAAAATCCCTGCCCTCTAGATTAAATCAATGGATTTAAGCTTTTTTTTAAACTGCCTCACTGGTACGGATTCGTCAGTGTGTCATTTATTGATGAATATTAGTTATACAACCATAAACTTAGGAAAGTACTATTTAAATAGTTAGACATTTTTAAAATACATGCATATTTTTTGCATACAAAGCTTAGAAAGGTAAAAAAACAGCCCCGCCCATTGCGCCGCCCCTTACTCCACCCCCAATCTACTGCTTATTTTTGGTGAGTACCTGCACTTATTTTTTAGATTTAAAGCACTGGATATCAAACGAAAAGTAAGGTAGCGCAAAAAGGAAGCCGCCAGAAAGCACAACATCTCAAGCTAAGAACCCAGCTCCTGGAATAAAACTCCTGACCACGGGTCAGACGCGCCCCGGCTCCGCTGCTCATCAGCATGGATATGGCAACTCGCCCACCATCGAAAAGGATTCGGACAGCCCCTCTTATCCCATATAGTTATGCATAGCCCGCCCTCCCACGCTGTGCATGCGGCGGGGAACTGCCGCCCACCTCCCAATACAGTGCTTTGTTCCTGTCCAGCTATTTGTGCGCGATGTAAATGCAAACAGCAAAAAACGAATTATTTTCGTTGTGAATAGTATCCACTGATTATACGGACCTTGTTTACTCACTTTAAAAAAAGCTTAAAAGAGCAATTTTAATAACTAACTCACAAAAAAAAAAAGATTATGTCCAAGTGTAACTATCGGTGCTTTTAATTCCATTAGAGGGATTCTGCAATTTAGGATTGCGTTTTTTAATTTCGTGCTCGCCATAAAAGCTGCATGTTATGGCAATGCCCAGAATGCCACAAATACAAAGGAAAAGTACTGAAGCAAAACATGAACATTCCTCAGATTCCTTTATCATTTTGTGACAAGGCCACCAGGTGGCGCTCTGGCGTCGTTGATAATTTACGCAGTTCGACACAAACGGGCGCAATTTACTGCTTCGCATCCAACCTAGAATATTTCGAGCTAGTAAAAATACAATTGCCAAATACCTCATATGTCTGACTTTCGGTTCATAGCCAAACGTGTTTGCGCGTGGAGCAAACTAATTTACTTTATGCTAAAGGACACATTGGCAGTGTGATTTTTTTTTTTTTTTTTAGACAACCCAAGAAATTGCTTTTAGCCATTTTTTCCCTATACTGACGAGAGTTCTTCAGCTCCCCAAACAATACTTTTACAAAAACAATGAAGAAACAAAGCAAGCTCTAACAAAGCCTGAGGGCTGGCAGCCAATGGCACACCGGTTAGCCTTGCCAATGCTAGTTGGGAATGCAAAGCATCAACAGAATAGTATTGTTCCAGAGGCTGTGGGTGAAACAGAGCCTAAAGTAGGTCCAAGAGGGCCGGATTCATACCAGAATCTTAGGATCTCCACTATGTAATTTAATTATTGATTGTATCACCCTCCGTCGTTCATTGGTACCATGAACATGTGGCATAGGCCGAGCCCTCCTGGCCCTGTATGGACATCCCTAGAAGAGAAGTAAGAGCCTTGGCAATATTTGTCCCAACTGACATTTCGTATTTCGAACATGGACAGTTTCAGAAACAGCATTTTTCTTTTAAGAGCAAACACGAGGGCTGAATACTACCTGGGTTCTCCATTCTTGCTGCAGGTACGGAATGGCCAGGCGAGATGGGACTGGTCGTCCCCACCGGTCAGCACTGTCCGATTATGAGGTAGTACTTGCCGAGTAACATTACACTGAGTAATAGCAACACCCGTTATTCACTGGCAGCGCTTAGAAACGGCAGATGTGTGGTATGCATCGCTATAAACTACTACTGTGACACATGCTACCACTTTCGTGTAAAGTTCCCTGGGAATCTGCGCTCCGTAAATTCTTCTCTAGATTTAAATCATTCCAGGCACAAGGAGCCACCGTGGGGGCTCGGTACTCCGTTTATTACTCCCCACAAGCAAATCCGCATGCATGGAATTCCGACTGTCTTTCATTACTACAGCGGGACTTCTAGTTCGGTGGATTGTGTAGGGTAATGGCGCTCCTGGGAAATTTACGCAGCGAGTATATACTAGTGTACAATTATGATTGCGGTGCCTAAGGGTGGGGGGAGGCACCCTCCTCCCCAAAGTGTGGATAACCACTGATAAAACAAAGCAACAGTCCCTTGCACACGCCAACAGTATACATTATGTAGATCTCAAGATTTAAATGAAGTGACTGTTTCAACGGAGGAACAAGAGTGCCTTTTATTATTGTCAATGATACAAAATATATACTGTCAGCGTGTGCAAGGGACTGTTGTTTTGGCTGCATTACTAGTTTGAACTGGAAAGCGTGCCCACTAACATTGCCTTTTATAGGCAAAGGTGCACGACACATAGGAAGACTGATGTGTATGATGGTAGGACATACAGCTGGCACAGTTCTTTGTCCCCTTCTTGCATTAGTATAGGGACAAAAGGACAACAATAAACAGCACAGCCTCCCTTAGCAAGACCTAATAAAAGACCAAGCTGATGAGCATTAGTAAACTGAACGCCAAGCTCTGCATATTCTGCTGAGTGTGCTTGGATTTCCACTCTGAGCTCAAGTGCTCTGCAGATAGATGGAAAATAATACATGTTCTACCTGAAAATAATGACTCTGCATTGGCACCCGCTCCTATGTGAGAGGCACTGCACCAGCTCTGAATATCCAGGTGCTCTGATGTGGGCCCTGGAGGGACAAACCACACACTGACAAAACACTAACGGAGCACACCATCCACCTGGTGTTTGCTTCCAAATATTTTAACATTTGAGATTCTGCTGCTGTGCTCTTTGTAGGAGTACACCTGCACATATATCCTACTAATATCTGATAGCGAACACATTTTGAGGGAGGCACTGAACAGATACAGCGTTATGGGGCAAAGGCCGCTCCTTGCAGTTGCATTATTGGGGTCAATGTTCTTTTAAGTCCTGCTTTAGTGAGGAGAATGTCATCCGAAGAGTAATATTGGGGAATGCTGAGGTTTTTAAATATCAATAAGGGCTACCCAACATACCTCGTGTGGGCTCGGGTAATAAAAGTTGACAGGTAATGGTGCCTACAAGGGATTTATTTTGTAGTCAACTTTGTTTCAATTTATCAGTGATGTCAGATGCGTCTCCATGGCATCACAAATTAACTACAACAAATGTATGCAGAGTGTTCCAAATGAAATGAATTCAAAAAGACCAGTTGCATCTCTTATTTTTATAATAAAAACACATTCAATTGGGAATTCAAACCAAAAAAGTACTCAAATACACTGATAACAGATTTTCAATTACTCATAAGCCCAACTATCCTGGTCATCAAAGTAGAATAACCAATTTCCAAAAATGGCAGATATGGAGTCTGTCCTACACATAGGACCTAGATCTCCTATATACATTTTTTTTTTAACAGTGACTAATAGGAAAATTGGGTTAATATTTTAAAATTTGAGATGATGCTGCTGTACTCTTTGTAGGAGTACACCTGCATATATATCCTACTAATATCCGATAGCGATCACATTTTGGGGGAGGCACTTAACAGATATAACGTTATAGGTCAGAGTCCACTCCTTGCAGTTGCATTTTTGGGGTCAATGTTAGTTTAAGTTCTACTTTAGTGACGAAAATTGTCATCCGAAGAGAAATTTTGGGAAACACTAAGGTTTTTTTTAATAGGCGAAATATTTATCCAAACTGACAGACACGTTACTTACCTTCTGTAACGCCTTATCTAGTAGAACCTATCTAGCAGCAGATTCCTTACCTTAGAATTATCCCCAGGCATCAGACTGGATCCAGAAATTTTTTGTGAGCAGTACCCCTGTGCACCAGTAGGTGGCATTGATCGGCTCCACATGGCATCGTCGGAAGCACCATGTGACGTGTGCAGTGCCTATATAGGCTCCACCAAGGTGCACTGATGTCAGTTACTTTTCACAACTTTCCATGCCAGGAGTGCGGAGCCACAAAGAACACCGACCACTGGTGTGGTGAAACAGGGCACTGAAAGGGGAAAGCCCCCTCATTCGCAGAGCGAGGAGGATGAGTGGGCCGGTAAGTAATCTGCGGCTAGCTAAGAGTCTCTACAAGATAAGGCATTACAGAAGGTAAGTAACTTGCCCATTTGACAGAGTCTTCACGCTGTAGATTTCTGATCTTAGAATAGATACCCAAGCAGTACCTCCCCAAAAGTGGGTCTGTGAAACAATTTCATACTCAAAAGTCCTGCAGGACCAAACAGGCAAGTGCCCATCCCGACGGACCTGACTGTCCAGGCAATAGTGTTTTGTGAATGTGTGCAAGGAAGCCCACGTTGCAGCCTGGCAGATAATCAAGACCGGAACTACACATGCTAACGCAGTGGTCGCAGCCTTGGCTCTGGTGGAATGAGCACACAAACCCTTAGGGGGTTGCTTCTTGGCCAGTACATAGCAGATACTAATGCAGAGCACGGCCTCTCTCTTCTTTGCTCTGACATATCTCATCAAGAGTAGGTCATCCACCTGGAACTCTGTTGTGTGGTTAAGGTAGAACAAAAATGCTCTTTTTGGGTTCAGTCAGTGAAGTTACTCCTCTTCTCTTCAAGGGTTGTGGGGGAGTGTAAAAAGTAGGTAGAGTGATGGAGTGGCAAAACGAAAGAAAGGTCCAACTGAGGCATGATAAATGGAAAAGGTGGAAACCAGTTGTACAACATGGTGTATGCTTGCCATTGGGGCAGGTATGTGGCATGGTGTGCAGAAACCTGCCCCAATGGCAAGCATACACCATGTTGTTGGAGATACGCCTGGCTGCCAGAATAATGTTGCAGACTTCGGGCGGAAGGTTGAAGGTGGTCAACTTAAGCCGCTCTATCTCGACACAAGAGGGTAGTGTTGGCAGGTTCGGGTGGAGGACTATCCCTTGCTGCTGCAACAGAAGATCCTCCAGAAGGGGTAGTCTTATTGGAGGACCGATGGCCATGCTCAACAGCTTGGAATACAAACTCTCCTAGTCCAATCCGGAGCCACAAGGATAACTTGGGACTGGCCGTTCCCAATCTTCATGAGAATTCTTAGCAGGAGTAGCATGAACAGAAAGGCGTACAGGAGGCCTGAGCTTCACTAGAGACGACAAAAGCGCCTCAGAGCGAGAACCGCTTTGGAAAAAATCAGCACACTGAACTGCTGACATTGCCTGTTCTTGGTGGTGGGTAATGGATCAAACAAGGATCTCCCCACTGCTAAAAGACCTTGCACTACCTCCGGATGGAGATTACATTCCTGATCCACTAGGCATCTGCAGCAGAGTTCGACCGCACTGGCATTCACAGAACCCGCCTGGTGTTGAACCACCAGGGAAATGTCCTACTGTTCTAGTCATGTCCAGAACTGAAGGGCCTCCTGACAAAGGGTCCATGACCCCATCCTGCCCTGCTTGTTGCAGTACCACAGGCGGTAATGTCGTCCGTGAATACCTGCACTAGCCTTCCCTTGAAGGAGGGTAGAAAGACAATGCCAGCCAGATTGCTCAGACATCCATAAGGTTGATGTGGAGTCCAGATTCCACCGGAGACCAGAGGCCTCCGATCTCCACCTCTCTCAGATGGTTGCCCCATTCCATAAGACGCACAGGGTCAAGGCTGGTTTGCACATGGCTGGGTCCAAACTGGAATGGCATGGCGAGCAAAATAACGATGGATTAAACCCAGATCTGTGACTGGGAGTGAATATTTGACCATGTTCAACATTCCATCCATCATCTTTCTGTCACTACTGTCGGATCAGGTTGGGAAAGTGAGAGGGTTCTGTTGCTGAACCAATCGCGGTTTGTTAATCACCACTTCAGATTTTGTGCAGTTCCCTCTGAGATCTGGACCCTGTCGGAGAGATTTCCTTAATGCTGCGCCCACTGGAACTTCAGGCCTACTGCAGAGCCCACATAAGCTAACGGGCACATGTCACAAGCAGGATACAGGAGGCCATGAGGCCCAGCAGCCACAGAGTTAGTCTCACTGAAATCCAGGATAGAGGATGAAACATCTGTATAATGGTATGAATATCCTGTACTCGTCATTCGGGAGGAAAAGCCCGAAAATGCAGTGTCCAGAACAGATCCAATGGAAGGGAGTCAGTTGTGACTTCAGCATGTTGATAGTGAACTCCAGTGAATGCAAGAGGTCCGCTGTAGACTGGAGGTGGGAGACAACAGCCTGGGACAAGCATGCCTCCAACTGCCAGTCATCCTGATTTCCGCAGATGAGCTGCAACCACCGCCATCACCTTTGTGAACACCAGAGGGGCGCTGGTAAGGGCCAAAGGGAGCATAGTGAACTGAAAATGCTTGCGGCCCACCATGAACTGCAGGTAACACCTGTGGGAAGGCAGGACGGGAATGTGGAAATATGCGTCCTGCAAGTCAAACGCTACCATCCATTCTCCTGGGTCGAGGGCAGACAAAACTTGAGCGAGTGTGAGCAATTTCCACTTCTTCTTAAAGAAGATATTCGGAGGGCGCAGGTCTAGGGTAGGACAAAGGCCTCTGTCTTTCTTGAGCACCAGAAAGGAGAGGGAATAGCAACTACGACCTACTTCTGGTTTTGGCACACTCTCTATCACCCCCTTTGCCAAGAGAGCATTTACTTCCTGATAGAGCAGAGAAAGATTTTCCTCGGTCAGCCTGTCAAAGCAGGTGACATGAGTTGGGGATGTAGTTTTAAAGGGGAGGCAGTTGCCCCTCTGGACAATCCGCAAAACCAATTGGTCCGATGGGATAGACTGCCAGTGGTGCAGGTGATGGTGGATCCTGCTGCACAATGGGTGCCCATGAGAAGGGGGCAGACGAGGAGGACCTGGGGACTGCGGCTGCCGAGGGGCGGTGGGGAGGTGGACTGGCTCGATGTTGGTTGCCTGACCCACAAGTTATGTGGGTACCGAAGTCACGGGGAGGCTTTGAAGCTTACGCGCTGCGTGAATGGACAGGTACAGACGTGGCTGAAAGCCGCTTCCGTGGCCTTAAAAGGCGGATTGGGGTGACAAGGGACCATAGAACTGCCCAAGGACCTGACTGTAACCCTGCTGTCCTTAAAAGCTCTCCAGGGACGCTTGGACATCCACGGAAAAGACAGTCGTCCTCAACCAGGCGTGTTGCCATAAGGCCACTGACTCCTAGTGACTCGGGGGTGTCCAGTCCACAAAGTATTTAGAACTTGGCTGCATCTCTTCCATCAGAAACAGCCTGGGAGAGGACGGCCCGGGCCTCCTCCAGGGCCGTCTGCGGTACCTACGCAACCGTGTCTCACAGAACAAGGAAGTAGTGGCCCAAAAGGCACAAGATGTCTTCTTCCCTAAGGTTCCCTGCCTCTTGGGTTCCCTATCCGGGGGTGCGGAAGGCAAAGTGCCATGGGAGGTGGAGACTTGGACCACCAAGCTCTCCGGGATAGGGTGTAGCGTGAGGAAGTTGGGGCACCCTGAAAGGGTGGTGGCAGGAGTCCCTGTGCTGGGCTTGGACCAGGTCCCAAGAAGGACTTCAGGAGAGGCTTCATTAAAGGGGAGAAGTGGTTCTGAGGGGGACTCTCAGCTTTAGGCCCTCCATCAAGACGTTAGTCTTAACCGCCATAGGGGGCAGGTTAAGGTCCAGGACCTTGGCCGCCCTCCTCACCACCACTGCCAAGGACGCTCCCTCCTCTGTAGCCACGGTAGAGGGAGAAAGCATGCCAGTATCCGGATAAGTGTACAGTCTGCTGGCTTCCACCACATCCTCACACCAGTCCACATTAGGGCCAAAGGGCTGGTATTCTTCAGGGTATAGTGACCCCTCTCACTCTCAATAACACTTGACAAACGTTAAAAAAAAATGTTTAGGCAAAAAATGAATGAGTTAGTTCTCTCCAGATATGCGCTGCCTGGGGCGGAAAGAAAAGAACTGAAATCAGTGTGCCTAGGTGGTGCCTTTATAGGCATTGCACACGTCCCATCCAGTGCAGACGATGTGACGCAGAGCTGGTCGATGCCACCTACTGGGCGCCAGGCTACTGCTCACAAAAAAGTTCCAGATCCAGTCTGACGCCTGGGGATAATTGGGTAAGGAATCTGCAGCTGGAAGTTTCCATTAGATGCAACATTTAGGCATGAGGGTTCACACATTGAGCCATTTTGAGTTTATTTGTTTTTCCTTGAGACTTTTTTTGTTGAAACAGACGCTCACAGACCTACCAACTCATATGCTGCTACGTTGTGTCACATGATCTTTGGTACCTATCAAAAACTCTAAAGGATTTCTAATCCTGAATGTCACCCGACCACCTGAAACTCAACCCCATGAAGACATAATTCCTCCTGTTCTCTCCTCGAACACTGCAACCTGCCAACTAAGTCCTGGATAACCTCGTCAAATCTTCTTGGCTCCACCCCTCTACTAACATACAAGGATAAATCTCTAAGCTTTACACTTTACACCAGTCTCAATTTACGCGCTGATATCAATACTATAGCAAAAAGTGCCCAATTCCAACTCAAGCTTCTCAAGGGTATCAAACCACTAATCCCTGCTGAGGACTTCAAAATAGTAGTTCAATTGAGAGTTTGCTCTAAACTGGACTACGGCAACTCTATACTAATTCCTAAAATTCACCTCACCCACTTGAAGGCTGCGCTTACTCTGCTGCTCGCCTGGTCTCGGGCACAAGACATTTGGACCACATCACCCCTATCCTCACCACACTCAAGTGGCTTCCTATTGAAGCAAGGACTACCATCAAATTGGCCTGCGTTGTCCACAAGACCTCACATGAAGGCTCACCGAACTATCCATAAAATGAGCTAAACATTTGAGATGCTCCTGTTCCCTCTGAAGTTCCAACTCAATCTTATTTCCTCCAATTTTCCCAAAACTGAGAAACCTAAAACAATCTCTGGTAATGTCCCCAAAATCTGGAATGCCATCGTACCTACGACCAGCAGAATTCCGTTGCATAACCTCTTCAAAAATTAACCAAAAAGCCCTACTCTACAAGGATACCTCCCTACCCAATTGAACCTGCTTACTGATAATGCTTGCCTGCCAATCAATTCGGACTTTATTACGTCCATTAACTAATACTCCATTGTACATTTGTTAATGTACTGGCCTGCTAAGCTCTGTAAAGAGCTCCCATACCCCTCGGGTCTGGTCCTCGGTATACAAGCCTGCAACTAAATAAATAAATAGGCCCCTTCACACGGTCACGTGGTGAGCAGCAGATATATTTCGCTGGCAGGGAAGACCAGCTGGAAACCCCGGCACACAGAGTGGCTTTCCAGCGGGTCTTTGGAGGCTGTAAGCAGTCCATGTCCGTGCTCCGGGACATCGCCACTAGCCTCTGGGACCTTTTTGCTGGTGGGGGCAGAGGGGATTCCGGGGGGCCGAATGCCTTTTAGGTAGTTCTGGGCACGGGCTCCACCTCCTCTTCACACAATGATGTATACGTTTAATTTGGTAGATCTGCCCCCACTATGAGTGGGCATGAATTTGGGGCAGAGAAACCGGGCCGGATTTTAAAAAGCAAAATAGCTATTCCGAGTAATTTTTCGCAGAATGGGAAGAAGTCCTGGGATCTAGAGATACCGGGTCCTTTCCCTGGGAGTTTATTCCCGATTCAGGCGGAGGGGGCCAGGGAGTCTGAGCAGGCTTCCGTCCGCCCACGGGGGCATTATTCACTCACACCCGGCTGCTGCCGGAGTCGCGTGAGGGCTGTGCAAGGGCCGGCCGCTCCTGCAGCAGTAGAGACAGGCCCAGAAATACTAGGCCCGCGGTTTGCAGAAGAATAATTCCGGGTCCAGAGCCTTTAATTGCGATTTAAGGAACCTCACTCTGAGATATTGCTCCCACTGAAATACCACAACTGGTAGTGAGGGCCTAATCGATGCTTAAATGTGTATGTATGTTTCACAAACTAGGGATCAAATCTAAAAAACATGCTGCCGCCTCTTTCAACTGGTAGGGACTTTATTTATATTTTTCCGACTCACTACGCAATGTACAAGAACACCTTTTAAGACTAAACAATCTGTTCAATTTGCTTTAATTCATGTGGTTCCGAGGATCCGGTGAAGGGTTTCTTTAGTCAGAGCTTTGTTATGGAGTGGCTGTAACTACAAGCCGGGCGTACTTCAGAGAGCACGTGCTACCTTTCCAAAGACTGTGCTCGTGTCTTGGCTCTGGGGTGAAGTGCCCGGTCACGACCTGTAGGGGGCATTGTGCAATGCTCAGATGATGGGGAACGCGTTGTTTTTCAATCGTATGGACTGTCTATCTCAATCAGTCTTCATCTGCTGGGGGGAGTTTCACCCTGATGCAGCATGCATCCTGGACGCCCCGGGTGCAGGGGTGCATTCCGATGGCGCGTGGCCCAATGCGCCTAGACAGGCTCTGCCCCTGCCTGGGCGGAATGAAGCGATTCCAGGAATTCACCCCTGGGTGGGGAGGAGGTGCTGGGGGCACGAGAAGAAAGCCTCCCACTCCCCAAGAGGATCAACCCAGACTGAATGACTGGGAGGAACTGATGAAGGGCTAACGATGGGGAAATGTATCGCCTCGAGGCACTCCTTGGCCGAAAGAGTGAGTGCGCAAACGTTTCAGAAAAGGTAGCTGGCATTCTAGAGAACAATAAGAATTATTTTAAATGTCTCACTGGGAGGTTTAAACACGCCCTCGCATGGGACACGTTCTGTCCTGCCAATAGGACAGAGCGACCCATAGCCTTTATCGCTGTCCTTACACTGTCATGTCTTCCCTGTCGAAGCAAAGGGAAGAGGATGTGTCCTAACAGCAAGAGCTGCCCACTGTGCGACCAGGGAACAAGGACGGAGTCTCGGCGTCGGCTCAACAGCATCCTGTGATTCTGGACAAATCACTTAATCGCGTCATGCATAAAAAAACATGAATGTGTCCTTGTGTGATGTAACTGGTGCTCCTGTAAAGCGATTCCTTACCTTTGGGTTGAATACGCGCAATATTAAAAAAAAATGCCCCAAAAAAACCCATAACCAAAATGCACACCTAGCCTGCCATTCAGGGGCAATACTACTTTATGGAGTGTACATGGCCTGCAACACTACTGTCAGTAGGCAGCGGGCACAGTCCACAGTCCTCCTCTCTTCCACCGAGCCAATACTCTGGATTCACCTAACGCCACTCCTGTGTGTCTCTAGCCATCGCCACCAACACACTTTAACCCCGCAGACTCTTAAAACATGTTACCGAGAGAGTCCGTGAGTGAAAGCAAATATTTGAAACAATATTTCGGTTGACACTTTCCGGTCTGTAAGGTGCATATTGAACCAGAGACTTGCGTGACAGCCACACAGACCGAAAGTAGAGCATTAAACACCCCTCAAGTTGTGCCGCCAGGTTGCTAATTGCACAATGTGTTAACATTAGCCTTGGGAGGCTGCCAACCACAGCCACCAAATCCCTAACTACCATCACATGTTAAAAACATTTGAAACAAAAACCTCTCCTATATCTCAAGAATACAAATAATCATGAGCCTCCACTAATTCTATGTGAAACTAAACGCATGAAAACAAGAACACAGCTATTCAGCTACCAAAGGAAACCCACATATCTACATCAGAAAGAGTGGAGATGATGGACTGTATGGTGCAATGATAATGCACGTATCCGTTACCTTCTGCCACACAACCCATACAAGGCGGGGAGGAGTATCCTGCTGGTGTATACCAACAACTTTATTCCCTCTTAAACAATCCCCAATGGGCGTGTATAAACATCTGGACATTGTCCATCAAAAGTCCATCTATTTCTCTTTGGAGTTGACTCTGGTGGCAAGTCTGCCGCTGGGCTCTAGCTCAGATGATGCGGGACAAGGGCACATTGGGCTGCTGGTGCACTAGGGTCTAAGAGACTGGGATCTGTCTGCATTCCTGGTGAGCCCCCAGGGCCACTCATGTGTGTCTGGACTATAAGCTAAGAAAGCTGCAGGAATCCTCTCCTTGTTTAGAACTTAGCTACAGGCCAGGTAAGGGGCTCAGGCATCAGCCTTCGACAACAATGAGGAGAGAGGTATGCATTTTGCTCTCACATACCTCTCCATCTGCTAGAAAAGAAGGGGGGGGGGCTTAGGCCCTGTGGCAGACATTTAAGATGCCCTTCGTCCAGAAAGCACATTAATATCCAGTGTCACTTGAGATCTCGGGGGCTGGAGGCTGTCCCAGCTGCTTCGTCCAAGAGGAAGACAAGAATTCCCAAGGTCCCCAAGCGATTGGAGCGATTCTCCTTATTCCGCATCTTCTTCAAACTATTCAGATAGAATTCACATTAATGAAGATTACCGGATTTGCCCAAGATTACACAATGTAGTCAAGAGAGAGAGTCTGGATTAAAACCCAAGGTTACTGGTTCCACAATCAACAATTTAAGCACCAGATCTTTTGTAAGAAATTGGACATATATTTGTTTAGAAAGTCATTTCTTGTGAAGGCGGTTTATTTCCAAAATTCTGATCTTTACATCAGGTGTTATGAAACAAGCAAGCAAAAAATAAAACGAAAAAACAAAAAATGGCAAACTTGATACATCTTAATTCTACCAAGGTGCTATATGAATGCAAACCTTCCTTTCCCTTCTATCTCTCCGCTATCCTTCTCACTCCAAATAATTGACTGAGATCCACCACTCAAATTACTTACATATTTCACCATACTAATTCACCACTAATCCTTTTTGGGTTTCTGGAGTAGCGTGCTTCAACACCCCATCAGGGGTAACAAGCGCTATATAAATACAAACCTTTTTTCCTTTTCTATCCTTCTGCTACCCTCCGAATCCAAATAACTGACTAACCTATCCACCACTTAAAATTTACTTGCATGTTTCACTACACTAATTCAACACTAATCCTCTATGGGTCCCGGAGTAGCGTGCTACTCGCCGAAAAAAGCGCTTCGACGCCTCGTCAGGGGTAGTAAGCGCTATACAAATGCAATTACAATACAATACAAATAGATCATATCCTTATAGCACTGATGGGCGATGTTGACATCACGTATAGCCCATTCTTCAATAACATTCTCTCTCATCTTGGTATGATGTCTTCCCACCAACAAGGGCATAGCCATGGCAGTCAACAGCTGCTTGAGGGGGGAGAAAATAATTAGCAGCAGGACTAAATCTGAACATGACCAACTGTGCGTGCATAGCAAAGCACCCCAGCATGGGAGCTGGCGATGCCCAGCAGTGGGCACAAGAGAGAACAAGCACGGAGAAGAGAAAAGGAGCACGCCTGTGTGCTTGCAAGGCATCAGCCAGCTGGAACTTGATTTCCTATGCCACATTCTTATTAAAAGCGAACAGTACTCGTTTGTTTGCAGTTTGTTATAGCTTACAATAATTCTTTGTCTCTCAGGAGGAGGAGACCAGCTGCCAGAAATAGGTTTCAATTTCCAGATTTATCAACTTCATAATTGAGGTTGCTGCTAATAAAGGAGTATTATTACGAGTAAAAAAAAAAAAAGCACAGGGAAAAATCCACGGTATGTGTGCATTGAAGAACATGCATTTTAACATTCACCGACTGCCTCCGCAGCGACGCTTCAGTCACCACCTCCACCCCGCTACCTAAAGGGCTTGTTAAAGAGGTGAACGCAGGCACGGTTTCACAACGAGAGACCTTATGTTGCAACAGCTAGGACCAAAAGAGCAGAATGGTTCGATCCAAGTGCCAACGCTTCTAGCAAAGCGTTATAGAGGGGTGTCTGGCATGACCACTGACGACCTGCAATATTCAATTTCATCGACCATCCCAATATCGGAATAATTATTAACGAGAAAACTTTGTTTACAAAAAGGGGGCTGTGTTACTTTTACAGTTCAAATGCATTTTAAATACCGAATGTGGCTGTAAACTAACCCCTTAATGCCACCCGCTATGTGTCTGTGAGGATGGGACTCGAACGAATGAACTCAAGGCGGCCCACAAACTAGAAGGCACAGCAACCTCTTTAGTGCCAACTATTAATTTTTCATTAGGGCACTTTACAATGTTAAAATGGTCCGAACACTGGCGCACACCAATGACCGCAGACTATAGTGACCTCAAACCTTTAGCCATGCCCACTGAGCTATCTCCCTGTGAGCACAAACCAAGACCCATAGGACACACAGATCAGTGCGGGACAGATCAACCTCATGACCAATCCAGTGGCGGCTGGAACCTTGCGGTCCTAGGCAGCACCAGGTGTTTACTCGGGGAGTGGTTTCACTAGAAATCTGACACACATGGGTACGGACAAACTTACACGGACACACACACACAAACACACGCATCAACAACACAGTCTCATAAATAAATAAAAATATTTGTATAAGGGTTCGCACTAACAGTGTGCACTTCAATTTGAAGCCTGAGCATTTATGCTTTTAATAATTAATGTACGTCATCATACAAGATTTGTTTGTTAATATAAGACTTCAAGTATGTTTTTGATACATGTAAATGTGAGATGTGATCAGTTTGTCGTTCAACAAATAACATAGAATCTGTCTTTAGACTGTTTTTACTGCCGTCTATTTTGCTAATCACGTGGGTTTTTTTTATAAATTGCTGAGAACGCCGCAGCGTGTTGTATGTGATTAAGGCCATCTGTTGTGGCCGAAACGCGTCAGACATGACTGAGCAAGAGCAATAAATGTATGCACTTTATTTCTGGAGTCCATGCCCGCTTCTTTGAAGTATTTGCATTTGGATGGATATATAGATATAGATATATCTCTCTGATGGAAGCGTCAATCCCTACGCATTATCCATAATGCTTTATTACTGATGTAAAACTATCTCCTTGCACTATCGCTGGCTGTTTAAATATTCAACAAGTCACCACCCATGTAGAAGCGTATGACCCAGACTCGTTTGGAGTTGAAATGGGTTATGCTGGTAGCGGTGCTAAAAATTAAAGAACTGTTATTAATGCACGCACTGGTGGGCCTGTTTGCACATCACGGAAATGTGATGGATGCGTTCTCATTTTGAATGAATATACATATATATATACACACACACACATACATATACACACATACATACATATACACGTCTGCAGTATGGCTCACCAACTCCAACGTGGCCATCCTAAAACGTAGTCCTGTTGCTTGCAAAGAGAACACTTAGCGGCACGGGTCTCAGGTCGGAGGCAGGATTTTATTTGACACGACACTCAAAAGGTGAACAAGAGACCGGCTAAGAATATCGTGAGCAACCTGAGACTCATAATACACTCCTGTCCACCTAAGGCCTTCTAATACAACATAACCCTTAGATAGCTTTAAATGGCTTATGCAGATACCCGGGCAGAGGCGGATTGACCCTGCGGAGAAAATCCGAGCAAGGTGAGTAGACCTTGGGTAAAGGACGTCAGAAGGGAGAGTTGCAGACAGGACAGGGTATCTGAGAAGAGCATAGGCCTCTGGCAGAGACACTGATGGGCTTAAGTGCTAGGGCACAGCCGATCCATAGCTGCCAAGTTCCGCAGGTCCATAAAAGATGAGCTGCTCCAGTCCAGTCATTTTTTTCTTGGGATTCTGGGACTTTTAGTCCTGGCTGTATAATGGAATAAACACTACAAGCAACAGAAGTCAAAATAAAAACTACCGTAGCAGCTCATCACGCATGGTCCTGGAAAAAGTTGCATGCCTGCAGACCCCAATAGACAACTGTTCGCAGGCTAGTACATTCTGAAACGTCTGTCCGGTGGGGCTCACAGACTGTCCAGAACTTCTTAATAGGCCGATGCCTTTGAAAGTCCATTCAGATTGGGTCAGAGTCAGTATCACATTCCATTTCTGACAGACTAGTGCCTCTGTTAAGGGCACAAGTGCTGAGCAGAGTCAGTGCACAGGATTCCCCACAAAGAGGTAGGTACCTCTGAAAAGGTCAGTATGGCTGGGGAAAATATGTCTCCTTAGATATTACACAAAAAGCTTGTGCCTGTGAAATAGCAAAGTTATGACACCCCCTGCGTGGCCCCTCAGATTAATTTGCCAATTACAATGCACTAAGCTGCTTTTGCAGTTGGCACTGCACTCTTTAGGCACATTTGCAACAGGGTTGACATTGCAAACTTGATCATACACACAATATACTTCAGATCTGCCAATAAACAAGACTTGCACATGAAAAGATACCACCAGACTTTACAATCCCACTTTTTAAAGTCAGGCCTTTGACAAAGCTTGAGCCGTTATGCAAAAAATAAGTAAAAAAATCATGCATAATATACTTGCGTGTAGGAACTTTTGGTCAATGGTCTTCATTCACTGGTCTGTTAAATTGTATATTGCACATTGCTTCTGCCCACCGCCACAACATATGGCATGTGCCAATGTGTCAACCCGATCAAGCCACTGCCTCCAGTCTGCGCGAGTGATGGCATTTTGTTTGTGCACAATGTACTCCATACAGTAAATGGTGCATTTCAGTGCCAGGAGTTGTTGGGCAACATTTTAAATGTATTCATTTTTCTGCAACGACTGGTAGATCCCCGCACACTGCTACCAGGCCTCTTGCTTGTCTTGATGTGCAAGGCATCCCTACATGTTTTTATTATTTTACAGTTCCAAAATATATTTCTGCCATTTTGGAATGGTAAACCAATGTTAAAGTACTCAAAAAAACATTCCAAGAAGGCCACCTGCATGCATGCGAGTGCACAGGCAGGCAGACCTATTTGAATGATTTTGGTTTTTGCCATAAAGTATTAAAAAAAAGATTCAAAGATGGGTGTGTATGAGTCTGGACATATGAGAGGCTATCATATCATCATATCATATAAACTAATCACAAGAGATAGCATATTATGTTACAGGGTATTTGTCTAGAGCATCATGCAACAATTACTTGGCAGCATTCCTGAACCACATTTGGAGTGGATGTGGGACTTGGAGGGTGTGGGTAATCTCAGAGAAGTTGTGCCAAGTAGGCAGAAGGGGAATGAACTTTGCGACATTTCAACATGACCCTTGTGAGTCACGAAAGCCTACTCACAAAACTGGTTGATTTCAAAAGCATGGCCACACCTTTTGACTTTGCCAATGCCTGTTTAAGAGGCATTTTGTTTTCCCGCTGCTTTCCCGCCTTCCACTCAGGCGAGCTCTTTTTTTGCCTTTCTATGTCCTTTCCTTTGAAGAGCGTCTCTTAAACGTTCCACACCCATTTCAAAGGCATCGCTAAGTATCTGCTGTTTTCTCTCCGGAGAGCAGACGAGGCTCACTATCAAGTGCCTATAAAGGAGACCGGATCACTCATTCAATATTATATTAAAAGATTCCAGTCTCCACTCTGACTCAAAGTTGCAGTGCTTAAAGTGTGTGGGCACATTTTTTTTTTATTGCTCACCAGGAGGAGTTACTTCTGCATTGATCTATTCAACCAGACACTTCCCACTCGATGTACTGAGTGTGGACATGTAGAGCTCGCAAAGAACGCGGGCAGAAAACACAATAAAACATGTGACTTGCTAAACGACAGGAGAGGCTGGGTTACCCAGGATAAAGCTAGAGATTAAGGTGAGTTAAAATGGGCGGCCCTGACTGCAGGTAGATTCTGTTGTCATCCCTGTAAATGTATGTTCCAGACTGCACTGGGAGAGCACCTAACAGGGCAGCCATTTTGGATTTTAGGGGTAGCCGTGGCCCAGATTGGATTTTGGGAAGTTTGAGGTTCTTATGCTTGGGGAACTGGACCGGACTCTCACTGACAGAAGGCCAGACTTAGTAAACAACACCTACATCTGGATCCACTCACCCTTTGTTCGCGTTCATTTTTTCTGTTGAACGCCAGGTTTCAAAGGGAAGCGGAGGCATGATGTAACAACAAGCTAATCTCCCAACCCCAGGATGCAACAGTGCAGCTATTAAACTGCTATAGGAAAAGAGATTTGGTTACTTAATGTCCAGGAACCAGGTGGAATAAATGAAAAACATGTCGAACTGCTACGGCTCCCGGTCACTCCTAATAGTTTGAATATCCTGGAGATGAACGAGTCTCAGTGGGACTAACAACGATGTTTCTCTAAACCAGGGCACAAGTCCTAAAAAAAAAAGAAGTGGGGGGACGCTGTCGTCACGACAGGAAGTGACATCAAGAAAGGTGGCTTGCACCATCAGACTCATTGTCTCCCCTCGCTCACCCCTTAGATGCGATTGCATTAGAGAAGCCAGCGCGTGAGCAGGATTCTGAATGAGCTCCGATCTCGCCCCAGAGAGGCCCAAGAGTGAATGTGTGGTTCCATTTGCTCTTGTTATCGAGCTCCCGGTAAAATAAGTGGGGGGACGCCGTCCACCCACGTGGTACCCCGACTCGAGCCCTGCTCTAAACCATGGATACTCTCAAACATTTGCCCAGGGGCCACAAAGTACAGTTTGTGGTGTCACCAATGTCCGCACTGATTGCAGCAGGGTGGCGTTAGGGGGGCTGGGTGGGTCAGGGATGGTTTAAGGAGGTCTAAAGAAATGTTAAATAAAGGGGCAAGCATTTATTTGCAGGTTAATAAATGCGTGCCCGTTTTATATATCATTTTTTCTGAATATTAGTGCTTAGCGACTTAGCAGCTCGTGCTGCTCTTCACCAAGGGGGCCGCAAGTGGCCCCCGGGCCGTACTTTGAGTATCACTGCTCTAAACAAACAGATATCTAAAGTAGACACTCAGATGCAAACATCTGCTGGCTGTCGGCATAAACCTACCAAATTACCCTTTTTGGGTGGGATGGCCTTTCCAGCACGCAGTACTTATAAACTCCCGACATCCTCCTCTACTATTACTTGGCACCCTACTGTGGTTGGAGTCTGTCCAGGACAGTCAACAGCCAGGTCCATCGACAGCAGAGTCTGTCCCGTGAATGTTCACACACTACCTTCCCCACCGGCTTGGCAGTGGCCACAGGAAGCTCCATCCAAAATAAACACGGCCTGCTGTCCTTACGCTCCACGGACTTCCAAAACCAACTACAAGACATGTTTTCCTCTCTTCCAGTAAGATGTTTGGTATTCACCAGCCTCTGCACACACTCTGGTCTGCATTTATAGAGGTGAGAGAAAATGCATATTCTTTTTTTTCTGTGAAATTTTAAGGTCATTTTGCATACACCTTTAGAGCAAAATGTGGTTGCTGGTATCTTATCTGGCGTTTTTCACGCTAGAGAATCTCTCAGGTAAAAAAGCCACACGAATATTTCACCTAAAAAAGTTACACGAGATACCATTTCGATCAGCAAAAAAATGTCAACAAACCCCCAGAATTTCATGTAGTTCGCAGTTCAGGAACTTAATGATTTTTCAGTGTAATTTTAATTTCGCGATGATCTGGTTTGCATGCAACATAAAATGACACAGCTCAAGGCCACTATCTCCCACTTGAGGGGACTGAAGTGTCCTTCTCTAGGAGCATCTGGGAAGTCACATGACTGTGCAAAGCCTAAAGTTATTGATTTGGGTGCTTTGTAAAGCACTACTGTAAGACCTGGCCTCTTTGGCGTGGTTTTACCCTGTCTTTTTGCTTCTGGCCTCCAGTTTTTGACTGTGTGCTGCATTTTTGTTGTTGCTGCTTTTAGGACTCTGGGCACTTTACCACTGCTGTCCGGTGCTAAAGTGCAAGTGCTTCCTGTGTAGATTGTATCGGTGAATGGTTTATCCATGGTTAGCATAATTGATTTACTGGTAAGTCCCTAGTACAGTGCATTGGTTTTTCCAGGGCCTATAATTCAAATGCTACTAGTGGGTCTGCAGCACTGTTGTGCCACCCTCATGAGTAGTCCTCCAAACCGGTCTAAGCTTGCCGCTGCAGAGTCTGTGTGTGCAGATTTTGAAATGACATGTCAACCTGGCATGTGCAACCAGTTGGCAGGCCCAAACTTTCCATTTTACTACATGCCAGGCACCCTAAGGTAGGCCCAAGGGAGCCCTATGGGCAGGGTGCAGTGTATTTAAAAGGTAGGACATGCACTGAGGTGTTTTACATGTTTTGATCGTGAAGTACAGCCGATTTTGTCTTTTCACTATTGTAAGGACTATCTCTCCCTTCGGTTATCATTGGAACTGCCTTTTAACCTCTTACAAGTAACTTCTGATTAGGAAGAGATAGAGATTTGGAGACCCTGAACTCACAACACCTTTCAGTGAAGATGGTTTTTAAATTGCGTGTTTGAAAATACAACTTTTAGAAAGTGGGCATTTTTCATCCTTTACCATTCTGTGCCTCTGCCTGCCCGTGGACTCCACGTCTGAGGGAAGGTGACAGTTGGGCTGTTGTGCATTCACTCTAGATGGTCACATAAAGGGAGCCAAGGTGTGCCCTGCATATCCTAATGGCCAATCACCTGACTGATGGGTCTTTATGAGCTATAGTAGTGGGAGGAGTGGTCACTGACACCTGGATAGGGCTGTGCCTGCCCTCACACAAAGAAGCGGTCTCTACCACCCCCAAAAGTGCATCTGGAGCCAGGGCAGGGAAAGGCAGGGTCTTGTGCACTAAGAAGACTTTCCTTTGAAGTTTGCCTACTTAAAAGGAAGAGACTGGTATAAGTACTGGAGCTGTGACAACATAACTTTAGAACACTTCTGGACTAAGAGAACATTCTGGGAGCAAGAAGAGCTGGATGCTGTAGGAGGGACTGACACTCTGCTTGTTGCTTTGTTGAGCTGGCCTGCTGCTTGCTGCTTTTGTCCTGGAAGTGAAAGGACTGGACTTTGTTTTCTTCATCCTGCATCCAAGGTTCTCCAAGGGTTTGTGCGTGGCCAGCCAAATTCTTCATTGATGTTGCCCAGCAGTAAGGAACCGAGACCGCATGCCCGGAGACCGACGCATCACCTCCCCTGACAGTAAGGAACCAATGCATCACCTATCCTCGCAGTAAAGAACAGATGCCTCACCTCCCTTGGGAGTAAGGAACAGACGCATCGATTGGCTTTTCCGGCGCCTCACCTCCCCAGCGCCTGTTTTAGTCTTTGGTTTTGACTCATCCCAGGTACTTTGTGTTAAAAGAAATGCATCCATAGGTCTCTAGGGACTGAACTTCTTCTACCTTTAAAAAGTGATATCTTTACTTGTGTATGTTAGATTTGTCGTTTTGTGTCTTGTTTTATTCAGATAAATATTGGCTAGTATTCAAAACTGTTGTGGTGTTGTTTTGTTGTGTTTCCACTGTATGTACAAAAGCTTTACACATTGCCTCTGAGACAAGCCTGACTGCTCGTGTCAAGTTACCAAAGGGGCTGAGCAGGGTATCTTGGGTGTGTAATCTCCTTACACTGACTAGAGTGAGGGTCCCAACTTGGACAGGGTGTAAACCACTACCAATGACAGACTTCAATCTCTCTTGAGACAAGGAAGCTGAGTGGATCAGAAGCTCTTCCTTCTCCCTCCAGTTTGATTATTATAAGACTTCAATCTCTAACAGCTACAATTCAATCAGGCCAATAAATGGTGCTGCATTAAATTGATCTTGCTATGCACGTTAAAATTAACCTGCTGTAGATATCCTTGTTTTTACACCTCTAAAGCAATCACTGGAGTAAGAAATAGTTACTCTAAAGTTTTGTATGATTTTTGTATGGAATGTCTACTCATTAACTTGAAAATTGATTTTGATAATTGCAACATGATAGGAAATCAAGTTAAAAAGGTGAAGATTACAACCAGCGGCTTGGTTATCAGATAGCATTTAAGAGAGTTAAATGGTAAGCAGCATCATTAAATGGGTACCATGAGATATACAAGGGTGAGCCCTGCGCCTTCTGCAGTATGGGTTGCTGTAACATCCAGTGAAAATGAACAGTCTGATGCATAGTAATTTAATTGCTTGCCGCTGATATCGGTAATTGGAGAATGGCAGGGGCTGCACGTTGAACAGAGAATTAGCCATCAATGCTATGGTGCAACTGAGGCATTGGAACATTCATTGTTTACTTGTTTGTCCTCAAGAATGCAGACAACACATCTATAATTCAATAGCGCTGGATTTTGATCCACTAAATCTTGGTTTTTTATTGAGCTGAAGGTAAACAATCTTACTTGGTGGATTACCTACTGTGGATTTTTACAGATGTTAGAACTATTATCATATATTTTGGATACATACATAGTTTATAGTTGCCTGTATCTGTGTAATGTCATGTGTCTTATTTAGGCCTGGGGAGAAACGCTACCATTTTAAATATGTACATGTTTCTTAAGTTGTCTTCCCTTTCACACAATGTCTTTTAAAACACATTTGCAGTCGTGACAACGCAGAATTAGTTTCTCTGAAACTACACTGCTTACAAATTCAACTCAGTAAGAACATTATCCCAATAGCTTGAACATCCCGTACAAGGTCTTAACATACATTGTGCAAATGCAGTTGTTTGTCTATGTGGTGATGCAGCTATCTCTAGAACATAAACAATGGCAGCCTGACTAGGGGCTTTGGCTCAGAGCAAGAATGCTTTTTGTTATGAATAAACAAGCATTTCTGGGTGTTAGGCAGAGGAGCACTTGCTGCCATTCCCGAGGTCACTACACGCTGAAACCTCAGGCCAGCTGCTTGCTAGTCCCTTTGCAACGGATGCCCAACTTGTGACCACAACGGGGGCCTACATACCTTTCCTTCGGGTAATGGTGTTGGATCATCCAATGGGGATTCCTGGCAGAACACATACATTTTAGGCATTGAGTTTAGGGAATGCAAAGTAGGAATCTGCATATATAAGTTGGCTTAGCAAGGTGGTGAAACTTTTCATTCTGTTCGCTGTGCTTATATTGCTAATCCCTTTCATCTGCTTCTTTCTACTGATCATTGCAGCACATATATTCTACATGTTGGTTCAATAAATATTGAAAACGCCGCATTGCATAACTTCCAACATTTTATGTTACACCTGCTATGTAAAATCCCCAAAATTACATCATTACTCCATGTCCATAATTTGAAGTCTATTTCGGCAAAATTCTTTTGTGGTAGCATAGGAACAAAGAAATGTAAACAGAGTAGCTGTTGTACACAACACTTGTATGCACTACTTTTAGTGAGAAATATATCTTGTGTCTAAGATGGACGCAATGATGCATTTTGCGGTAAATCAGAGCTAAATGCCACACCTGCAGGTCACGTAATTTCTCATACTTTTTCCTAAATTTTGCCCTCTTAAGCTAAAGGTAATCGCACAAGTTTCGCATACCATTAATTTGTAATAAGTAAATGTATTTTAATCTACAAGATGGAGCATATTCACATTCCTTGCTAATCTAGAACCGCAGAAAAATGCACTTCTCTGGTGTGTTATGTTAATATCTCGTAAAACAGAGGTTTACACCAATGTCTGGATGATCAACCAATTTAGGAGGGAACTGGGGAAGTCCTCGCATTGGAGGTAGCCTTGGTTTATTTTTGGAAGTCACAGCACACATGGAATCATTCAATGGCAATTGAATTGAAACAATGATTTCAATAGTGTTCCATGAAGGATATTTGCATATCCCAAACCTTGTGTCTGTATGTCCTGAACATGGCAATTACGAATGGCTCTTTTGTACTGTATATTAGTTAGTATTTGGTATCAAATAATTTAGCACCGTACCTTTTAGGTTGTTTGACATAACCCATCACTTATGCATACAAGGCGCTCAGAGTAATGTTTAACACCAATAAGCCCATATGGGCAAAATATATATTTGACTGCTGAACATCTTTGGATCGTTTTCCTCTAGCGGTCATGACTTTTTACTACACAACACCAACATACCTTTATAGAGTAGACCAAGAAACGTATTGAACGTTTAGCGCTGAAAGCGATCCAATATCTGCCATAATCAGTGGTTGAGCTCCCAAGACCAAACACTATAGCAGCTAAAATAAGGATATTCCTTCCCTTATTCAACTGGCAAATTGACCAATCGAGGAGCACGCCTCCTTCTTATGGCTGAGATAATTTGTCACAACAGTGAGGCCTCCATCCACCCCGAGAAAGAAATGGGTTCCTCCTTTAACACCTACGAAGAGGTCTGTGAACGTTACCACAGATCCATACAAACTCAGAACTGGCAAAAATTAATGAAGAGATCAATTTTGTTTATTCTATCACCGCCTGCCAGGGTTAGCATACTTCTCCACCTAAAACCACTGGCCAGTTTGATAATTTTTTTTTTTTTTTTTAAACTATGACGTTTAACGTTTATCCTCATGGATATTATACACACATTAATTGCAATATATTGTCCAACTGTGAGGAAATCACTTGTCCTGCAGACTGCTCTTGTTCAGTGGTCTGTTGTTTACATTTCTGGAAATCTTGTTTTTGAGGGGTGGGGGCTGGCGACTTTCTATTTTAAAAGTGCATAGTGCCTGTGGTGTTTAACGTGGCTTAAACAAAAGCCACACAAAAACATTTAGGTTAATAACCAGTGGATCAATTCAATAACTTCACCTATTTTTTTTTAACTTCCTTAGTGGGATGCCCTAAGTGCGACTGGTATGCACAGGCATGAGTACTGTGCCCTCTTTGCCACAGGGCTCAAGCTTCATCTCACCAATGAAGCCCATCAAAGGCTCGCTTTGGTTCCTGCTCAGAGTGAGACATGGCATGGCTGTTCAGGCTGGACCGGTCCTTTAAAATCACGATCAAGCCTTATTAGCATGAAGCTGGCCCGACTGTAGACCAAAAATGATGGACTTAAATGAGGCCAGAACACTTAACAGTGACAGATGTTAACCAGCGCATTCCACTCTCGCTTTGTAAAATATGTATTGGATTTTTAAAAAATGCTTTAACTTTTTATCCAGTTGGGTGAGAAACATTTTTATTTGCTGAAACCAGCAGATTACGTGGCAAATCAAGTATACAGTATTAAATCTCAGATTAGGCAGTTCCTGAGCGGAACTGCTTTGACTATTCCAGAACAAAACAAATCATTGATGTCAAAGAAGATACTTTTAAGACCCAAAGGAAGGGGTCTCCGACTCGAACCACAAAAGACAACATTCCGGAAGTTCACCACCCACAAAAAGACAGACTATGTTTGCTTGAGGTTGTTTTGCCTAGCAAATAGGTTGCTATAAAGGCGAGGCTTGTTCAGATGTGGAGCATATCCAAGTGGGCGATCCACTGGGGCATCTTCATACCCAGGACTTTGCCTGCGGCCAGATTTTGGTGAAGGCCCCTGATTAAGGTGTTCAAGATCCCATCTGGGAAGCAAAGGACCAAGGGTCTTGTATCTTTCTACAGCACATTATTCGCTCATAGTTTATCACACAACACTGAGGTAGTCCGGTTTTATTCGCAGTTAGCTTTATTATTCATTTGTCCACCTTATCAATCTGAAGAGCTCTGCACAGGGTGATATGCACCTATGACGGTCAAACATCCTTGAGGAATGTAATTCTTTGGAGAAAAAAAAAATAATCATATTTGAAGCGACACGGACTTTTGGGCAAGAAACTGGAGTTAGTGAAAATTTTGGCTAAAGTACGGTACCTTCTGGACACCAGGTCACAAAGCAAATGTCGAGGCGCAAAATGAACGCTGCGCTAGAATATGACACTGTAGTAATTAAGGAAACCATGGTATATTATGGACGCTGCAGCAGAAGTGGTGCAGCACTTCATCCTCACCCCAGTACGTTGATCCTGCCGTTGTCCGGAGGCTCTGCTGCTGTGGCTGCCATGCTCCTCTCTGCTTGGCCCTTGCCTGGTTCATCCTCTCTGTGTGAGGGAGGAAAGGGCAACATTATTTCTAAAGGTGGTACCACATTGGAAATTGAATGTCTATACAACACTGGGTGCTCACTGACGCCCCACCACCCAGAGGAGAGCTTTGGGAACACCCAGTGTCACTCTGCAGTTTAATTTCCAGGTTCAGGGATTAGTCATGGAGCAGAAGGTCAAAGATTGTCTTTGTTAAACCCAGGTATTCTAGTTAACACTGATAACTAAATATTTTCCTTCCTAGACAACACCACCCAACCAAATGCAGTAGCTACCTCACTAGACCCAGTCTCTTCCCCCATTAGAACCCCCACCAACCCACAAGACCTTGCACCTCTGTGAGAGTAGTAGTCACCAAGGATGTAAAGTATTAAATCATAACCAATTACATTGTTTTTCTATTATTCTAACTCAAAATTAAAACAGATTGGCAAAATAATTAAGCAAAATTGCAATCATTTACATGAAAAACTTAGTGAACACAATTATTTTACAAAAAGATATCTGGCAAAGATAATTAACACAAGGAATCAATCATTAAGCAAGATTATATTTATAATAAGTATCCTATATCTCTGCTTCCCTAACCACCTCAACATCCGGGCAAGAACATTCAAAGAGTACAGAACTTTGTAACAGAGAACTATGTGGGTGAGCACAGTAAAGGCAGATAAATTCCTAACCATGATACCCCTTCCGTCACACTCCATCATACAAGCACCCCGCTGGACCGCCATTTCTTTTCCAATATACACACATCCTATCATAGGAATGCATGCCTCCACATTAGAACCACCCTCTGCTTATTCAATCATGCCTTTCTCCCTGGAGACACAGCCCTTTACCCACAAGACCCCAGCTCCTTTCCATGAGACTCATCCACTTCTCCACTCGACACTGGCTATGGGTGGTAACCAGTAAAAGATAATGCATAGCTAGGGGAGAGGACACCAACAGCTTCTTAATTGAGATGGACAGTGGGTAGCAAAAAGATGCAGGCTGCAGTACAGGAGAATCCCCAGCAGAGATGCAGCTTTCAGCAAGATGAGGACGTTGATAAAGCTACATTTGAATCAAAGATAAACCTTGCTAAAGAACATGCAATCACTATTGCTGAAACGCAGTGTGGACATCGAAAGGGCTACATGCTAAGATACAAGGGATGTCCCTAAAAACAAAATATCAGGAAGATGACAAGCAAAGCAATAAAACTGCCTGGAAAGCACCTACACCTCCGTAAGGGCATGCATGGTGACGCAACACAAGGGATATTTATTGTACAGCAACACCTATGGAGAGTCAGGAAGGGGTATAAGGCCCACATGTAAGCATCGCGGAAGAGATGGATCTGGTAGCAAATAATGCTAGTGATGAATATACAAAAAGCATTGGCAAAGCCAACAAGTCTGGCTTGCATTTTGAGTCCAGAATAAAAAAATTAAAGCAAGAACCCTGCTGCGGTTAAAACAAAAAAGTAGTGCTTTCTGTACACAATTTGTGTATGAAACAAACAATTTGATGCACGATAAATCGGAGTACTTTTGAGATATAAATATGTCGCTCATCCATTACAATGCAAACACTTGACAGGAGGCAGAATGATAGCCAAACAGCCAATAGCATGTGGTGAGAGGGAAATACTCCTCTGGGTAACGCTAAAATGAACACTGTATAGTTTAACAATAGGTATTGGACCGCTGCACTATTAAGCCAGACCAAATTAATAAAATATGGTAATAACTATATATTACTTGTACTAAGTCCAATAATGATAATACATTACTAATTCGGTGATTGTTATTAGCACTTCAAATAGCACACTTCTCCAATATTAATGTCCCATAGTGCACCGGGGCTAGACAGAGAACACAAAGCAGCCCTGGCGATTCTATTGACTGGAGGTGTGTGTGGGGGGAGGGGGACGCAGAGGGTGTGCGAGGGTGCTAATGTGAAGCACTGCTGCCTAACTAAACCAGCCCCTAGCACTGCTGCTTTAGTTAGGGGGGGGGGGGGGATATTGCAGCACCACTGCAAAACCAGACCCCAGTAACACAAACGTCCTCCACCACTCCAAAACCGGCCCACCCTTCCAGCCCCCCAGGGAACCGCCAGTTGCCTGCTACAGCCAGTGGTGAAGCCCTAATGCATGTCTTCTTAACTGTAAAAAGTAGGAATTAATGTAGCAAGAAAGTTGAGCTAGGCAATGGAAGCTTGTCTTTGCAGGTCTGTTGGCCAATTATGCAGTACTATAACCCTTCGACATTCGAGCAACAAGTTTCTTTTGGTTTTGTTTAGAGGTTGTTCGATCTTTTTCAGCTTGATCGCTTGTTACTAGAAAATTGGTTACTGTGGGGAAGAGAGAACATATTGAGTCTAATGTGCAACTCAGATTTCCCTCAGGGAGAAAGATGGAGAGAATCCTTTCACTGCGAGGTCTTCAGACTGCGATGGATCATACTGATAAAGATGAGGAATAACGAAGATGCATTCAATCTTATGTAAATTGTGCATTACGAAATGGTCTAGCTTTCCTGGCAAGGAGATTCTCAAGGCAAGCTAGAAGGGTGAAGATTACAATTTTAGGGAGATTTATTCGTCATTTACATTCCTGCGAATGGAGAATTCAAAAATTTTAAGAAAAATAAACAGCTCAATATAAAGATTCAAAGCAGCGAGTGCAGAGATGCATTTTTGAGGGCAACAGACAGCATTGCGACTCTTCCTAAGACGCCCTCGTAGTCTTTGCCAATTTATGGCAACTAGTTAGGAAAGAGGAGAACCTGTTCCGGGCTTGGCCATGGAAGCCAACTTGGGATTCAAAATCTGAACAAGCCTTTGGAGGGTAACTGTCCAACCACTGAGCAGACCAAGTCATTATGTGGGCATCTACGACAGGCTTAGAAGACCATGAAAGTTGGCAGAACAAGGTGCATGCAATCAGCGGAGTCCACACAGAGCCTGAGAGATAGGACCCTCCTGTTCAGGCACTTCCTACTCTCCAAGCCCTGTCTTGGTTGAGTGTTCCTTTGACCATGCGATATTAAACTTAAGATTTTCAGAAATCCAAACAGGCGACCCTCTGGCCATATGAGATTTTCATATATAAAATCTGACAAGCTTCAACAGATGCGGCGGTCAGAAAATATTGTAGCTGGTAGATGACATCATTCAGTGAGCAGCTGGTTTGTCGCGCTTGTCGCCCAAGGGAATCGGTCTGGCTGCTTCAAATTACCAAAATTATACACAATTACATAAAATGGCAAATTACATGAAATGACAGAAAATTACATTATAAAATTAGACTTTGAGCCTTGAAACACTCCGAGTTTGTGCCCCTGACAAACTGTGAAATTGTATGAGTTTAGTAATTTACTTTAAAACATGGACTTGGCATAAATAAAATAAACGGTCCTACCAAATAGTATGAAAGTTGCAGTAAAGTAGGCGAGACTGGCAACTGGCACATGCAACTAGAAAAAGTAGAAGCCAGTCCAACAAAAACATTCATTTAATTGCAAAACTGACCATGTAAATAACACATTGGTTTAATAATGCTAGCGTAGCGAGTGCTTTGACAACTAAATGGTATTCATTTTATTGCCATCAGAATGATGTACATCTCAGCTGGTGCTGCCAGAAAAGAAACCCCAGGCCTTTTAAGTTACACACAGTTCTATTCAACCGGTGCATTAAGTCACTGAGCTTTCTTGATCAGCTAGGAATTTGCAGACAATTCCACGCATTTTTGAAACATGGGATCAACTTTAAAACGAATTAGAGAGTGCACTGAATAAGGAGAGATAGCACGAAGAACCACTAAAGGCCAGAATCGGTACCAGGAAGCCCCTATCACTTGTTGCAGTCTTTCGCACATAGGGCCAGAGGTTCTAACAAAGAGCTACTTACGTTCAATGGAAATCATCCCGAGCTCCTAATATTAGTGATGTAATAGTGACCACCCTATCCAAGATTGTCAGCAGTGATTACATCGGTGCTTGAGGCAGGGTTTCCAGCACTAAGGTAAAAATAGTCCTCTGACAATTTGAAATTACTGTACATGGGTCAAGCATAAAAGCCTTAGCAGTATACCCCTGGCCCCAAGGTAATCTCCCCAACTCAATAACAGCCTTAAAAACATTTTGAAAATACAACATTTTTTTTGCCAGACATTAGCTTATGAGTTCTGAAAATAGACACATGTTGATCTTCAGTACATGTTTTTGAATTTTAGTATCATAATAATGCAACCAAGCAAAAGCTTCTATATCAGTAGGCTGGGCTGCACTCATGAGCTACTCCTTGGGGACACCTGGACCACATGTAGAAGGGTTTTTTTTCCATTCACAAACGACCTGATTCGCAGAATAGGGCCATTTGCGACCAAAAAAACATGCATTTTTAAATGTACAAAGGCCCAATCTGAGATTTGGTAACCTATTACTGAATAGTAATTTTGGTTTGAGATTCAGTATTAGGGAAGGGGTGTGTTATGGGTGACCTTTCCTAATACCGAATCTCAGTGGTATGTCCTAATGTCTTAGGACAGAAATGCAAACGCAAAACAATTGCATTTTACCACCTGCTTCAAGTAGGTTGTAACACATTCGCAAATGGGAATTAGGGACCCCTTCCTCTATGTGAATGCTTGTAAAAACATTTGTTAAGAGCAGGCAGTGGTCCCATTTAAAAACTAAATTATACTTATAATTTTTCTTTTGGAAACGTATCCCTTTTTCCTTTAGGGAAAACGGGCGGCATTTCAAAAACAAAAATTTGCTTTATTGAAAAGCAGTCACAGCATTGGTAGTCTGCTGACCCCAGCAGGCCAACATGCCCGTGAGTTTTGGGATTCCTAATGGGTTGTCAACCGAGACCTACCTCATGAATATTGAGGTAGGTCTATTTGCGACCCACTGGGAATCGCAAAATGTACCAAAGACACATTTGTACATTGGTGTTTGCGATAACCAAAGAACGAATAGCAAAATTTGCTATTTGGTAGTCGCAAATGATTGCCTACGTACATCTGGCCTGTAATGCTTTTATTTCATGAATAATCTGTAGTGAGGACAACTACCTTTGAAGCGTCCTACAACTTTGTACTGGGATTGGAGGCAGAGCAGGCATACAGCGGGGTAGTGCAGGACTCTCCAAGCGTTTTCCATCCGAGCGAGGACGCTGACGCTGCTGTGCTCTGCATGGGCGAACAGAGCGTCATAAATAAATGATTGCTACTAGCAGAGGCCTGAGGCGTGCATAAGGTCACAGAACTCCTTGCTGACTTGCAATATCCCGGCTGCGTGCGGCTGAGGCTACTTCATCCCATGTGTAATAACCCCTCATTACTGGGATCCTCTGGAAGCTCAAACACCAACTGTAGAGAGACACGCAGATGCGTTTTCCACACGCACGTGTATTTACATCACCCAAGGATCAAATTCTCCACAAACTTACATTTTGTTACATCAGAGCTCAAACCTTGCACAGGGGAATCCTCTGCTGTGCACAGTCTGTCCCACTCCGGGCTCCACCACCCTCCCCCCTCAAACATACACCGTTAACGAATGTTGTGCACCACTTTTCTTTTTAGGGTTATCCTGCTCCCGGAACCCCTCAAGGTTCATCAGGAGGACATAGCATCAGGCGCCATATCTGACATGGTGCACAGTTCCTCCATAAAATAGACAATAAGGACACTGATCGTTTGCAAGTGCCTGCAGGGGGTCGTTACAAGATTTGTTTTTTATTGGTGCAGGGGTATCTCGGACTTTGGCTGGTATGTGACCCCCAAATTCGGACTATTACTAGATAATGAGCTTGGAATGAATAGCCCACAGACCTTTTATCAGGGCCTTTTCCTCAGACATTTCCCATGTTGGTCGTTACCGCTGCAATATACCACTTGATTGAAAGCTAAAGAAGCTTCCATGAGTGGAGGATCTGCCGCTCCCCCCACTGTGCAGGACGAAGGCTCGGGGAGCAGACTCAGCATCTTCACATCCAGTGCCGGGTCTGGCATTTTCAGACCAGGATTTATGGGTTCAGCATTTTTAGCCTCGGTAATTCCAAGCCTGGAACCACAGGGGTACTCGGAATGGTCTGGAGTCATATCCGTCACCCTTTTCACCCGGTTCCGGTCCACTCAGCAGGAAGCAGATGAACGAGACTCATAACAAGTAAGGCCCTGATCACCTTATCGTGTGTTGCCATTATAAAACATGCACCAAGCCAAAAAGCCTCCTGGGAGAGGCGCAGAATAGGAAAAAATAACTTATCTGTAACTCCGGTTCTCCAGCATGACCATAGGTCATGGATTCACAAGCTGGAATTATCCCCAGTCTTCAGGTTGGGAACCTTCCATAACAATGTTAACTCAGCAGTATACTTTTCAGAGTAAATAATGTTGAACTTTCTTTTATTCAACCATCTACAGCCTATCCACTTCATTTTAAATGATCCAAAGTACAGTCAATAAGAGACCAGCACTCTCAATTTTTGCCCTGCGAGAGACTTTCAATTGCCTGATTTTCCGGCTTGTAAAGTGTTTATTTTTTAAAGTGAAGCCTCATAACAAGGGGAGGCTGGTTGGGTCGCATGTGAATCTATGAAATATGCCAATGCTTGAGAACCAGAGTTACAGCAAAGTAACCCTTTTCCTTCTCCGGCACAGGATCTCACATAGATTCACATGCTTAAATTAAGATGATCACAGCAGTAATAAACAAAGTGGTAGATGGGCATCAGGCTTACCTTATGAAGAGAGCTTTCTAAGCATTGCCCACCCTAGAGCATAATCCTTGCAGGAATCATCAATGCAGTAGTGCTTAGCAAATGCACGAGTCACATTCCTTGTTGCTGCTTTAGAAATGCCTCACAGAGAAAGTGTTGCAAAAAGGCCTTTACTTGTTGTTGCAATGACCCTTGTAGAATGCACTGGGACTTCTTGTTAAAGGTTCATTCATGGAACAAGCTAGAATTTGCTAGGTTATTATTAGATTGCCCTTGTTTACTGGTCCAAAAGCTACGGAATTCACTGTATTGTTCGAATGGATATAAAGAGATGTGTTAAATTCTAACTAATTCAACAACCTTTCAGTTGCTAGGGTTGGAATCGGAAAGAATGATGGTAAGACACTTCTCTGGATATTATCATATCTACCTGTACCGAAGCACAACCGTATCGAATTTGAAACATTTATTGTTTCTTATTATTCCGAAAGAACATTTTGCCATTAAAGATGGTCACATGTGCTTGGTAAGGATACAATTGGGAGGACAGATTATGTGGTCTTGTATGTCCTCGCCCCAAGACCTTAACCATGTGCTATTTGCTTGCCCCTAGGGGTTCGCTCGGTGAACAAAGTATTTAAAATATTTAATTTTTTTTTAAAGGAAAAATGGTAAGCACAAAAATCAGTTAAGGAAAACACAGGAGGTAAAAGGAGGAGAGAGGTAAGGCATGATCACATGCGAGAATATAAACAAGCATTGGCAAAGCCAATGTGCCTTTCCTATGAGACCTATTGCCTTTGCCAATTTCTTTTCACTCATGCTGTATAGCACTACGGCTAGTGTTCAGCACAGCAAAAAAATAAAAACAGAAAAAGCTCTGGGATGTGGCCACTAACTAATTTTGAGGATATGCGGCAACATGCATGCTCTCGCCTGCAAAATGATGCAAGCTTTTTTTTCTTTTTGTCTACCAATCTGAGGGGGATTGGTAATAAAAAAGTAGCGCTCAATTTTGCACTTTAAACAAGAAAATAAAATAAAAGGGGAGCAGGATGGGCTGGGGAGCGGGTAGGAGACAAAGCGACATGGAGGATGGGAGGTTGGGGCAAAAGTAAAACAGGTATGTAGGTCAGGGGAAAGCAATGAAGGGTGCCAGGAGGAGGCAAGCAAAGGGCAACTGAGGGCAGGTGGGGTTTAAGAGCAGATCACTGGAGAGAAAATAACAAATCTCTGGGGTAGGACAGAGAAGCACAGGAGGAAGACAGCTGGAAAAAACATGCACTAGAGGAGTGCTTTATGAAGAAAAACAAATTCCTTGAAAGCAAGAACACATGGAAGAATAGAAGGAGCCAATCAGAGGTGGCAAACATGCTATGCTCTAAGAGAGACAAAGGCAAGATGGAAGGGCTAAAACAAAGCCAGGGAATAGAAAGCAAGCAAATGTGTGACACAACACACAGAGTCAATGGTAAGCAATGGGCAGAATGCATTGCTAGGTAAGCTCTCAGCATGTTTTTGCAACCAGACAGCAGTAGTGTGGGTGGGGCCACAGGTATAGTTGTCCTGGGTGCAAAATTCTTAGGGGCACACATTTTTAAAAGCAAAAAAGGGTATTTGCTCCGGGCGCTGGCAACCCACGCTACACTGCTGCCAGACAGCTGTGCTCTCTGGCAGGGTTTGACCTAAA
This sequence comes from Triturus cristatus, assembly GCF_964204655.1. Lineage (NCBI taxonomy): Eukaryota > Metazoa > Chordata > Amphibia > Caudata > Salamandridae > Triturus > Triturus cristatus. Next base: position 848,102,315 of record NC_140594.1, on the reverse strand, counting down.
AAATAACAGAACACTGAAAGAAGCAACAGCAGATACACAAGAGGAAAACTGGTATTAAAAACAAATATAGATTAAGAAACCTTTGCTCTGGGCTTTTGGGAAACAAATGAATAGTAGACTCTCCAGTGGAATGGAAAAATCTATAACGTAAAAAAAGATTTTTTTTTATTTTATTCAAAAGGAGGAGAACGTGTAAAAACAAGTCCACCTGCTCTGGCAATGCCTCTCGTGAAACGAGGGCCTGCGGCTTGGCAGTTTATCGGATCCTTTCTTTGCTCTCCTTTGTTCCCAGAGTAGGTAAATGGAAAGATTCCTCCAGGACTCGAAGCCACAAAACCCAGCTGCAGAGGCAGCAGTGTTCAGTTGCATCACCTTCTGTACTGTCCTCTCATCTGAGCAATCTGGTCCCCTTGCTGTACAAGGAAGCAAGTTAGTGTATTTTGTGTACAATGCATGAAAACATTTGTTTAAAATGCAATAAAAACAAAATTACAGATAAAATAAGAAAAACTCAACCTGTGTCACAAACTGCTAAGCTAGCGCCCTAGTTATGCGCCCATGGCCTTACAAACGTAGAGGATTTGGGGAAAATGTATCAAACATGGTAATGTCTGTTATTAAGTGAAAAATAATTTTTCCTCACATTGAGATCTGCAGTAAGCGATCAGCAATAAAGGTACAGAACTATATTTTTCCTGGACTCAACCTGTGCAGGTTGTCAGAGCCTCCGTGTGTCCTGTTCTTCATAGTTTTAAACCCTTGTGACCACGGTCAGGATTCGCGCACCACCTCAACGTGAATGTATCTTTTCGCATTTGAAACTGGTTGGGACTGAATTCAAACCCAAAGTAATTCTTTTCACCTCTGTGTAATTACAATAATAGTGTGTGATCAGAAGGAAATGGGGGAAAAACGAGGCCTAATTTGGAAAAGCTGACTTGTTCTTGGTAGAAAATAGTCAAGAACAAGTCCTGCGCTAGAGCGCAAGAAAGCTGGAGCACAACCATGATTAAGTCAGTTTTTTGGGATGGCAAGGGGCATTGAGAGCATCATTTTTTTAATATTGCACATGTCTTCAAACTCACTGGGGATTTTGCGTTCTATTATGGTATCCTAAATTGAATCAGGAACAATTCTGAGGTAGCACAGAAGCGTGCTCCAAAAACTTAGGGCGTATGCCAAAAAAGCTTGTTGGTGAGTGTGTTCTTTTTCAGTCTTTTTTTTTTAAAATATATTTTTATTTTTCCATAATAAAACGGCACAAAAGTCAAACCTACAGACAGTCAGGCATTCCTTCTTACATTTAGCGTGTTTGGCACGGCCACCAGTTAGTTTGTAAACTTCAGTCCTCTGTGTAACGTTACATATACATAAGTCGTACATCACATGTAAATCACAATATTATAGTACGGAGATCTCCTTTATCATAATTCTTCTAGGTCTTGTGGTACAAGTTGTAAGGTGCATATCCACTTTTTCGGGCATCCCCTGCGTACATATACAGTCTTTTCAGCTACCATAGCTATATCCATGTCTTTACACCATTCTGCGAGTGTGGGGGGCGACCGTTGCACCCCAGTGTCTAGCAATATTCTTTTTTGTCAACATCATTCCTAAGGTTGCCCATGTCGGTCTTGTGGCGTTAAGGTCTGTGGGCTCCCATATGTTTAGAAGGCAGCGTTTGGGTTCAGGCAGGACTGGGCTGCCACTGAATCGTGTGATTTTTTTCCTTTCTTTTTCAGTCTTGACTTCCAGTCTGGCAAGGGGTATGCTCCAAGTACTGCATGTACCTCAGATTACTTCAATTGAGGGCCTTTTGAATGGCATTTGTAGAGCACTCTAACTGCATCTTTGGCTTCCTGCTGCTATGGTTCAAACTGATCTCACTCAAAGATCTAACTGAGTTGAAATTTTTTTTAAAAAGTTGTGCAAGTTTACCTTCAGCTAACTGTGCTCCTACAAATGTATGTTACAAGGCCACACCAAGCCGGACTGAAGAAGGCCTCCATCAGGAGAAGTAGCCTATCACACACTGTAGTCTTTTCTACAAGTGGTCAGTGACCAGCGAAGCCAAGGAGAGATACTGTTAGCATGTCCCACTGTGACAAGATCAAAACTTAAACTGCATCCGCTTTATGAGGGAAGCTAAGTGGAGTAAAAACTTTTTGGACGTGTTAGCCACTTAAGACCACAGATTTTTGGACGGAGATAGAAAGAGGTTAGTATCCACATTAAAACCTAGATTTTCACTGACCACATGGCAAAAATTGGTTTGACTTATGAAATCCATTAGCATATTAAGCAGTACTTACTGCGATGCATCACTTTTTATGATGTATGGAAGCAATTTCATCATCTATACGTTTTTGAAGATATTGGCGTGAATACTGTCTGAAGCCTGTGTAGGTGTATAACTGTGGAAAAACTAAAAGGTGGTGGATCCTGTAACGTTTCTGCAAATTGAGTAACAGCACTGCTCTATCAGTGTGTAAGACTTGTCTAGCTTTACTGTCCATCTACAGTCAATGATTCTGGGATTGGTTACACACGGTGCCCCTTCCTAACAGATTGCCAGTAAAATGTACAACTGCGCATCTACTTGTAAAGGGCAGTGGAGGAAAAATTAAAGGAAATGAAATGTAGAAGTGAAGATAGACGTTTTATATATTTTCAAAAATCACAGGCCTTGATAAACGGAATGCTTTTTAAACGTTCTGCAATACATCGGGCCGTAGAGTAAATTTATGGAGATATGATATTATAAAATGTTCTTATTGCCAGTGTTAAGGTTTTCTTAGGGAAGCCAAACCCGGAAGGGAAGCTTTGACTGGGCCAATAAATAATAAAGTAATGTATCACTAGAAATGCACCATTCGGCTCAATTTTTCTTTTGAAATGTATGGGGCAGAGAACCTCCCAGAATCACTCTGAAAGGGGTGTGACCGTGATAGTTGCCTCAGATGGCAACCAGCATGCGAATCAAGTGTGCTAGTTTTTCCCCCCAAAGTTCACCAAACAGAGGAACAATATGTCAGTCACAGGCAGGAAAGCATGATCATGCCCTTTGCCTGCTCGAAGCTGAGCCTTCAAAATCCAGACTTATTAGTGCTTTCCAAGAAATAATCCAAAGGCACATTGCGTAAAAAGCAGAACCTAAGCCAAATATCCCAGTTCCTACTGGACGCATTCACAATATTTTAGTCCCTTACCACGAAGGCTCCATGGTCTCATTATTTCATAGTTTGGTTCAGAATTAACTGTAGTGAAATTGGACAGATATCCTGGTGTCTACTGGTCGAACTGTAAAATAATGTTGTATCCCCAATTCCCCTTCGACCAGTGACTGGACTAGCCTCCTGTTAGGGCAGATGACTGAAAGTGAAAAAAAAATTGACGTAAAGTTTGCATATATCAAACTGCAGATCAGGACCAACAGCTGTGTTCAAACAGATTTTGAGTTCAGCTGGACCCAAACAGTCACCTGTTAGGAGCACTGCAATGGTAAAAGCTAAAATTCGTTGTAGCTCTGGCACGTGGCCAACAACCCTGGGGAGTCCCTCCTGACAAGAAGGGGTTAAGATGGACTCTATTTAACCCAGTGCTTTAAATGGGTCAGAGTACCAGCACTTTTTTATTTCGAGAAGGAGAGTACTGGCACTTCAAGAGAAATACTATACTTTTGATTGGAGGAATATATGTCGTTACTACGCATTCCGTTGCAACGCATGCCTTTACCACGCATGCGTTACAACGAAATGTTTTTTCTTCACATTGCCCTTACCTCTATCTTGCCTTTACCCTGCTTTTTCGTTTTTGTGGGGGGGGGGGGGGGAAGAGAGACCCTCCCAAGCCCCCTTTCTTCTTTTTTTTCCCCTTTTTCTTTGGTCTTCGCCGACACTAACGAAGGACTGACGCTTTTTTTCCGACCAGGAAGACGTTTTTCCGTGATGACGTTGCTTGCGTGCTAGAGACGTCGTTGAAGCAATACGCGTTGTGAAGACGTTTACGAGGTAAGTGTACCGTTGTAAACGTAACGTGTAGAAAATGCTTCGTGGTAAAGGCTGTTTCCCGATTGGAGAGTACCAGCACTTCTCAGAAACAAGCAGGTACTCAGGAATAGAGTACCTGCGCTTCTATTTTTCCCACTTCAAGCACTGATATAATCCCACCAGATTTGGACTGCAAACGCTTTTTAAGACAGAAACATTGTGAGGGCAAGAGACCATTGAGAACCTGTCTAGGAAACGTTCAGTAGAGGAGCTGGACGGTTGCTGAACCGCTGTGCGGACTGGCTAGGGGCACTATTATGTCACCTGTACTGACCGGAGACAGGTCTGTAAATAACGACTCCCAACAATGAATGCTAGGGGTGAAGGAGAAGGTGGAGTGGGCGTGGAATCCCAGTTTTAACTCAAGGTCAAACAGTGGTGTCGCAGAACACAAGTGCCAGACAGCCACTGATCCTTGGATGTGCTTTGGTTGCTAGGCAGCGAGACAGGCACTGGGTTGATACTGGCAGGTCTGAGAGCTTTGTAGGGTTCACTTACCTAATGGAGGACCTCTTGTGATGAACTTCATTAGTACCACATGCTGATAGCCTTTAGGGATTGTCACATCCTACTGGGGTTAAGCAGCATGCAGCAGCCTTTGGTCACCTAATTTAGTGTCTGGTTAGTTTTTAGGTCAGAAGCCACAGGACAAACTAAACGAGACATTTGGTTGTTGAGGGGGTGCGGTCAACTAGAAGGAGAAAATCTATTACCAAGGGACAGCTGGAACAATCAGCTGTGTTATTTCCCCATACAAAAAGCCTGAGTTGTAAACTTAAGATCAAATTGTCACACTGTTTAGGCCTAGTATTTTATATCTAGGTCTCATTTAAATTATCAGAAAGCAAACAGCCGAAGACTAACTAAACATGTACAAAACAGACTGGTCTTCCCAGGCAAAAAGTCGATGACAAGGCTCAGACAAATGTGTTCCATGATGCCAAAGGGCCGCCGTAGTTGGAAAGCTACGCAATGGAAAGAAAAAAGTGCAAAAGCAGAGAAATAATAGCTTCCTTGTGTCTCAGCACACCTGAGAAGCCACGAGGGCTGGAGTGGCATTAGAGGGCGGGCAGTAAGGAAGGCACCAGCCAAAAAGCAGAGGGTGCATCTGAGGATCCTGAGGCCTCGGAATGGAATTAGGACACCACGGAAACACCACAGACCGAGGGCGATGCCAGCACAAACAGCTTCCTTCAATGAGCCTTTTGTTTGACCTGGTTCCTGCCCCGCCTTCCACAATGCCAATGCCCCTTACCCACAGCTGCAAGGGTGGCGCTGAAGCAGCCGGCAGGGGCCTGTACAGCCCTGTCTGGACTTTGGGGCGGAGGAGGTGGGTTAATCTGTGTATAGTGCGTGGGTGCATCTCATCAAAGTTGATCAGTCAGCACTGCAGAATAAGAGCCATGCCCAGCCAAAGAAAACAGATTCCGCGGAGGTGACGATACCTCGAGCTGGGCCTGTGCCAGTAACATGCTCCAAATATGCATGTGAAGTTTCTGGTCCTTACATACAAACCCGGCCGCCTTTGAACAGAGAGGTCTAAATCACACCAACAGTAACAGTAAGAGCCAAGAGGCAGCTCAGTTTGGGGTGTGCAGGCCTATATACTTAAATAATAGGTATTTATTCATTTGGGAGTTTTACAGAGCCCTGTTGAATCCACTCTTCTCAACAGTACACGTTTTATTCCATCTCTGAAGGATGAAAGCTTTAAAGATCTTCCGTTATTACAGGAGCCAGCTAGGGTAAGCCGTGAGCAGAAGCAGCTCCCCCGCTATGGCGGAGGCGCGTCGCCCCACTGATTTTAAGCAGTGAGAATCCTAAAATGATTTTAACTTAAACTTATCATTTTATGCTGCGTGTCCTGCTGCTTTGCAGCGGGTGGGCGGGCAGGGCTGCTCAGCTCACAGAGGAGAGCAGGGGAGGAGTGGTTTGCCCACTCCCAAGTGCGCAAGGACTTGTTGGTCGGCCCTCTCGGGCCGCCCAAACCAGTCGTGTGCACTTACCCCGTTCTCCATGCAGGCTGCATTACGGCCTGCATGGAGAACATACCCACCCCTCCAGCCCCTGGCTGAGCGCCGTTACACACAAACCCCCCACCACCCCCAGGGCGACCGAGCAATCTCCCGCAAGCCATGCTGGCGCCACTGTCCAGGAGTAGAATTTTTTACCCAGTGTTACTGCTTGCAATACCTGTGATTTTACCATTCTCACTACTAAGTTTTTAAAAGGAAATCTGCTTATTGCTAGTTTTTGTAGTTTATACAAGTTATTCACTTTATTAACCTACCACAGCATAGACTTTCTATAAACACTACTAAAATAGGAAATACTCCCTCATTTAAGTGAGATTGCAATGGTAAGTGTCCGCATCGCATGGCTTAGATCCATGGATACCTGGACCTAGTCCATTCCTTCAAACCGCACGGCCAGTAACATTACAACTCACGTGGGTGATGCTGCTGCACACTCACTATGCAGAATGCCAAAGCAACCCAGTCTGGCTTATTTTTGGTGTTTTAAAATCATGGCTTCAACCCATCAAGCCTCAAAAACGTTTCCAGTCCCACAGCTTGTTGCCATTACACCTAGTAACCTGACCCAGTACTGTGATGACTCATGAAGGTGGATAGACTAAAAGGACTGTACACCCAGTCCACTCCAAGCCTGAGCATACATGGCTCCCGGGAATCCAACGTACATAAAGTTATGTTTAACATTCCCTTACAGGAGCACTGGACCGTCACCGCTCTACCTGCTTTGTGTGTGAAGAGGCAAAGATAGAGATACGGATCAAGGGTGTTTCTGTCTTCCGGATACATAACAGGAACAAGGAAGCCTGAGGGCTGGACCCATCCTCCCCAGTGTACATCTTAGAAAGAGATGGAGACAAAAAGAGGAGTGTGCGTCTTGGATACTCCGTCTCCACATGGAATCAGACATATCCCTCTGGATGGATTGGACTTCTTGTTGGGGTGTAAAAAAGCTCTCTGATGACATAGCTAACTATAACCCACCTGTGGCCCCACCATCCATTTTAGGGCCATGAAGGAGCGAGTCTGACAAAATACCTATATGGCCATTTGTAGAAAGCAGTAATTCACCTTGAAGTGGCCTGGTGATGCTATGGTAAAGAAGACCTGGAGGAAAACCAATTTTCTTATAAAGCGCCTATAGTGCCAGATTTAAAGATCTTTGCTGAAGATAAGACGTTGCAGCACGGTTTTAAGAGAGTGCCATGGTTTTACCTGTTGACAGCTAAAGGACTTGCAACCAAGATGACAGTACCTCAACCTAGAATTGTATCTGTAAAAGTATGGGTGTACTTAGAAACTCCTCAAGAACAAAGGACCGAGAATATAGAAAATATGATTCTTTATACAGAAGTCTTTCAGCATATTGTATCTGCCTACAGCCCAAGCAATTTAGTATAGGTGAAATTTGATCAAAATTTAGAGGCCAAACAGCAGCCTCTTTAAAAATGTAAGCCTAGAAAAAGGTGTTACCAAAACCCATGCTCGAATGGCTGAATGCACAGACCACAGCCGCTCTGTTGGCAGGATAGGGATGGGAGCGGTACCAACTCTCTTGGATGTTATGGGTATTTATTATATAGCACGTTTCATACACTGTGTGAGGCCTAAAATGATAAAAATACATTTTTGACACGAGCTCTGACGCAATTCTTATTGCCCAGGTCTCAAACACTATTTCCAATTTTTTTCACAGAAGTTACTAGATAGATGCCCCCGAGAAGAGGCTCAAATACAATCTTCCCAGCTGATGAAATCATTCTGTGTGGACATAAATAAACTTTGACTGGGTACAGACTGAAGAGGTTTTTGCTTTTCCAGCACTGAGCTGCATCAATGGCTGCTGGAAAGGAAGCAAACAGAAGCTGTTCTTTTGCAGCCTGAGCTGAGAGCTGTGACTCTGCGGGGAACACACCCAAACAACCAAGTCATTTGCAACTCATGGGCATTCCTAATAACCCCTTCTATGTTTATGAAGCAAGGCTCAAACAACCCACGGAAAACTTATTTTCAGCCACGAAGTGCCGGACTCACCTCTGACATACAACTGCGCTCCTGTGCAGGTATACCTTGCTCAGGGAAAAATGAGAACAATTCACAACCTACTTGCATTAAAGGGGATCATCATGATAAGCGGACAAGTGAAGAACGTCTGAAGTGACCGCCAAATTTTAAATCCTAAATTAACCTAAGTCTGTGACTGCCAACGGTAAGAGGGAGTGAGGTGAGGGCCTTCTGCCACGATGCTCTTAACCAGACAAATCACTAGCACCAAAGTCACACGCAGCGCATTACTGAAAGAACAAGCCCCTTATTTCTAAGTTTAGGAGGCACAGAAGTGTGCGCCAGGAGGGTGACCTCAAGCATGAGATGATCCACGTGTAAACCCTTACATGGCAGATTTGGTCATTCTGGTCTTCGCAAGGCGGGGATTAGTGAGAGGTGCTGACACAAGGGCAATTTTAATCTCGCAAAAGCCTAGTGACGAAGACCTGCAGCTTGTGTCACTCGTGAGACGGCTAGGGCTGCTGAGTGAATGAGGTCTTGTATGGAGACTCGTCCTCAGTCTAGCCTGCATGGGTCTCCCCTCCAGTGGCCCTCTCGAGAGGTCTGTCAGCCCTTTAACACACTTGGGGATTAATCTAGGTGGAGATGCGACCTAGGACACAAAGTTCACTTTCTAGCACAGCTATCTCTTTAACAGAATGCATGTTTTACTAAAAAATGCAGAAAAGGGAGACTGACATTTCAAAATGCGCTTGTACAAAGGTCTGCTTTTAAAGTAATCTTGGAGTCTGACTCTGAACCATGTCCTAAAATCAAGTAAAAATTCACACACAAAAAACAAACAGCCTTAGCACTTTGTGGCGAATCCACGAGCCCCATCAAGTTTACAGGCGTGCGCAGGCAGGCAGTATAATTCAGAACAACACGGGAGACTTTAGAACAATGTTATCCCGTGGCAGAAAGAGTTCACGGCCGTCCTTGGAAACGTCCGAGTTTCAGTTTTCTTACAATTGTTTTGGCTACATTTCCCAGTCACTGAAACAATGGTGCAGACAGAACATTACAAATGTTTCCCATTAACGAATTGTCCTAGGTAGACAGTGGCCCTGGGACCAAGGGAGGTAGCCGAGAGTTGGAGCTGGGGCAGACAAGAATGCACTAGTGGTTCAAGATTCGGGACCAGTGGGCAGACAACCGAAAATGTCATATTAATCATTCAATCGGAGTTCCTATAAAGCGCGTGTACTCACCCGTAAGGGTCTCAAGGCACTGTGGGCTGGCTGTGACTCTACTATCCATCAGGGACGTTCACCCTTCCATGGTCACCGAGGGCCCAACGCAAAGAGTGCAAAAAGGTGGGGCCCCAGGGACCGGGTATTGAGCCACACTTTTATTAACCTTGGGAATTCAGTTAACCTGACATTCTCCTGGTCTAGTCTTTGTGCGCTGGCTAAAAAGGAGCAATAAACGTCACCTAGCGCCAAGAAACCTGCAATTGTGAACATGTGGTCTACTAAGAACTACTTTATATCATGTGATGTGGTGCCAGTGCCACCCCCTACAACCTACATCTATCACTCTTCACCAGAGGAGAACTCAAACATCTAATTGCAATTTAGCTCTTAGGTGCGCTACATGAATATTCTGTGGCACCCTTTCATGCTGTTCTGTTTGGTTTTTCCAGTATCTAGAAATAATACCGCATATAACTTAAATACTTAAAGAAGACTTTGCCTCGGTTACGCCGATGGCCTGCCTTACTTAGACCAGGTGTTCCAAGCAGTCATCACTAGGCCCAAGCAGCACACTGAGCGTCACACACGCAGCCAGGAGTAGGGCCACGTGCGTGTACACAGAGGGGCTGCAACGAGGGAGGGGCTGAAAGCCCTCGTCTCCCGTAGTTTTAATTACATTTGAGACCCAGACATGACCGTGCCCTCCACCCTGACGGAGAGGAAAAGGAAGCCGAAGGGGTCGCAGTTCGCTGGCAGGGTGACCCTCCAGACTCCCGGATGGCCAGACAGCAAATTTAGGTTGACGCATTTGGCATTCCGACACATAATGTGCCTCCAGCTGCTGCAATATGGGATCTGTCAGGGGCTGGCCATGTGCACAATTTGCTGCAGTAACAGAAACATAAACCGGGCACCGAATCCTAGCAGCCGACTTGACGTCCATGTGGGCTGAACGACCGTTTAAGAAACCCCGCTGGGAAGACGACTTGCGCCCTCTGTACTTGTGGGAATCTCTACTTATTATATTTAGATATATCACGGCACGGATTTCCGGAAGTCGGTAGGACGGGGTACAGCTCTGAGGAGGCTCTGAGAGCGGGTGCCGACAGTGACGCGCCTTGGGTAAGATGGCGGCTGGAAAACAGACGAGCAGGGAGAGTCTGGGACCCCACTACTAGTCAGTCTTTTCTTAAAGTGGGTCAGTTCGATAGTGGTTCTGGTCCAGGGCACGTGCGTGCCAGACCAGGCCCCCGCGGTCTCGCGTTTCTCTTGGTGAACAGAGGCGACATGTCTGGATGCGAGCATCTCAGCTGTGGGGGAGGGGCACATCTGTGTCGGGGATACACTGTGGTCCGCAGGGGATTGGGGTGGTGGTAGCTTCAGGTATTCCAACAATGTAATGTTAAAATACATGATATCACAGGCAGGGTGCACGAGAGGGGCAGTGAAACGGGAGAGGAATGCGGATTGGTAGGAGTACCAAGTAAGAGAAATCCCAGTATTTTGCAAAACAACTAACATTTTTAACACTTTCAAAACCGCGAGAGGGAGCGAGAGTGTATGCGTATTTGTCTGTTTGAATATAAAAAAAGTCCTGGTAAAATAAGACAGACGCCTCACCATACTTGACTTAAAGCATCTGTACCCAACTATTTACCAGAAAATACATTTATTAGGGGAGTGTAACACCCAAAACAACCCCCCTGAAGCTACGACCCTGATACTTTCAGAGTTGACCTCCTCTTCACCAGCACAAGGCGGTTTATTCTAAATTACCACTAGCACAGGTCTGCCCAGGTCCCCCACCAGACTGCACTGCCAGCCTGCTCTTTATACGCGGCTCTGCCAGCCTGCTCTTTATACGCGGCTCTGCCAGCCTGCTCTTTATACACGGCTCGCTCGCGTGTAGTCAACTTTGCCCTTACTGAATCCATATTCTAGCGCCCCTTCCTCCATCTCATGCTTCCAGCGGTCTTCACGGGTTGTGCCTGTTCCTCTTCTACTTCTGCAGGCATCAGCTGGTGAAGTTGTTCTGAACAGAAGAAGATAGTCAGTGTGCCAGACAGAGGTTGACTTATGGTAACAGAGCAGCAGCTCTGAGAATAGAACTGGTAAAGTGGGGATCACACCATGGAGCAGTCGATGGTCCCTTCATGTATTACAGCGGAAGCCAAGTGGCAAGGTAGATCACTCAACTAACGCCTCACAGCAGACATCTGCTGTGGCCTGCATGTCATAAGTAAAAGGCGCAGAAAAGCCAACTCAACCTTCCGTCTTTCCAGGGTCGGTAAAATGAGGTTTAGGAGATGAGTTCAGAGTAATTTTTTTTTTTTTTTTACAGCATTTAGGACCCAATGTACAAAGCTATTTTGCAGTTGAAAAGGCTCCTATTAGCAAAATCTGAGCCTTTGGGATCGGAAAATAGCTTTCGGGTATGCTCAAAACCCAAATTGCGGTTCAGTAACTTGTTACCGAATCGCAAAACAGGTTTGCAATTACATCACAAATTGAAAGCGGCATGTTTAGGGTGTCCCTTTCAATTGCAATTTTCAATGGTTTGTACCAATAGTTTGCAAATCATTGATAACCCCCTTGCAAAAGGGAAGAGGCCCCGTAGGAGTAGGCAGTGATCTCTGGAACCACTACTTACTGGGTAAAAAAAAAAAAAAAAAAAAAAAAAAAAGTTTTCGAAACGTCTTTTTTTTTTTTTAAACACGTCTCATTTTACTTTAAGGAAAACAGGCTGCATAAAAAAGGCTTTATATTAACAGTAATCACAGACATGGTAGACTGCTGACCCCAGCTGGCCACCATCCTACGATGGCAGTGATTTTCAGTGGGTCACAATTTACAACTTACCTCATGCATATTAATGAGGCAGGTCGAATTGCGACCAACTGTACATATCAGAATTTTGCAAACAAACATGTATGAACATATGTTGGTTCGCAAAACGCCAATGCACTTGGTAAAAGTTAGTGCTCGAATCCTGACCAGTTTTAACAAATGTTTTGTACAAACATAAGGCCCTTCGAGACGCCAAAACAGAAGCAAACTCAAAATATAATTATATCATTTGTATTCTTATGATAACTGTTCCTTCCGCTCTTTCCTGTTTTGTAGCTGGGTTTCATTACAAAGGCCCTGGTACTTTATTGTGCATTTCCTAAAATGATCATCTGTCAGAAGAAGATATATTTTAGTAACAATGTCATTGTTTGTATAATATAGGAAGTTACCACAAAGAAAGAATCTCGCTACATGCTTCTACACTCGGAGAGCTAAATTTTTTAACGACATATTAAACTGATAATACTTTTTTTTTTAACCACAAATTCCTAAGAAATAAAATGGTTTTTGATGTGTTAACTTTCGCACCACAGATTCTGCAACTATTATTCATGTATGCAACGCTCTCATGAAACAGCAAGACCACACGGATGTAAGCAATTTGTGGAACGGGTGATGGTGGAACCGGGCACTACAAGGAATAAAAACGCCACTGCTGCACTTTTAAAGGATACTGAAAGTCACAGCGGACTTGCAGGCGCTTATGGAGGAACTAGTTCAATGATCACATAACTCCTCGATGACTTGCAATATCCATTTAAGACATGACAGGAGGTACTTTATTCCATATACAATATGTTGCCAATATAGAATAGGTGTTTTTAATTGTGCAAAAAAAAAAACCAAGCTCCTGCTAATAATCTTGTAAGGATGAAAGTCAGAGTCAGCCCCTCACCATCCACTGACCTGCAGGATACACATATAATTCTGGTAGCCCCATTTATCCTGGAAACTATCTTGACCTTGTCTTTATACGTTATTAACGGGGTTTCATGGGTACCCAGTGAATTATGAAAGAAAGATGTGTATGTTAAAAAGACTGATTGTGTCCCACTATAGCTTTCTGATGTTTTAAAGAAATGTTAAAGTGTTTTATAAAGACTCTTGTTAAAAGCCATATATATAATATCTACATATTTGATACATTATATGTGGTATGGTGTTACGGTATGAACGTGAAAGTTGAATAATAATATTTTGGTATTAGGTTGCTCATTACCAAGGATATTTTTTTGTGATTTGGTCATGAAGACGGTTACCCATCACAAAGGCCATTTGCTGAAATTAACATCCCTGGCGAGCGAGGTTCTGCTTGGTCAGGGTCTTTCCACTGGTAGGGGAAATCTCCCACGCGACTACGACTCAGGGACTTTCAATGTCCCGGAAGCCATCTTATGTGAGTTCAGCAGACTTCCCTCTCTCCTACACACAGTTGTATTTCCTTCCTCTTCTGAGTACAACAGCCAAGGCAGGCCTCCCCCACTCACCTCTGTTGTCAGCTTCTCTGCTCACCACCTACACAGTCCATTAGTCTATCCTACAGACACGCCTACCTTGTGATTGTGCCCCTCTCTCACTCCTCACTACTGTGACGGGCGAGATCAGATAGACATGCCAAGCTTAATTTGAAACCATCTCCAGAAAAATAGCCATTTTCTGCAATGGTCTACTCTGTACTGGAGATAAGTTGGACCTGCATTAATAGTTCACTCTCGCCATATGATGAACGTCGTTTCATCTACCAGGAGCAGGCCTCAAAGTTGGTTTTCTCGCCCTTAAATTACACAAATGTGCTTTCTAAACCCCACCTTGGTGGCCCCATGGCACATTCTAGTTGCAACTTTCTGGTAAGCGGACTTAGGTGAACATTTTTGGCAAGGCTCATTTTAGTTTACAGTCTGGTCCCGTTTGGTAGGATGGAGACTGAGCCTTTTGTTGGTTTAAATAAGACGTATCTACAGGGATGGTTAAATTCTTACCATAAAACACAAAAAGTTGCTGGGAGTATGCTTGCACTAAGTCTAACCACTGGCAATCTCCCGTGGTAGCATTCCAACCAATTAATCTTTATCCCATCATGACGCCTAGGATTATACACACCACACGCAAATCAGTCCTGACCCTGTCCCAATAGAAACAGTCCAGCCCGAACTGCCGAGTGAGGTCCTCTCTGAACTAGAACACAAGCAACCAAAGAGATCTCATCCTGATGGATTGCAATGCTACCTGAGCGACTGCCAGTGGTTAGACTTATTGCAAGCATTCCTCCCATCACTTGTTGCGTCTGATTAAATTCCAGCCATACTCTGCCTAACACAAGTCTACAACGTATCGTCACCATCATGGGATTGAAGTGAGTCAGCAGGGAACTTCACTGGGTCTGCAGAAGTGAGCGTTCCTCAACACAAATAAACATACTTGGAATGAAGCACACGCATTCGTATAATTAATCCTAATGGGATTTTGTACCTGTGCGTGGTGGACAGCTCTTAAAGGGAACACCAGAGCTCCAAGCATGTGGTGAATGACCAACAACTGGAAAGTGAAGGTTATCAGGACCTTCTGAGCGTGTCCGAGCCGAATGCAAAACATTGATTGACGAAAGGGCGTTTTTGAGGATTATCCTAACCATAGCTGGCATTAACCAAGGTAGTAGATCAAGCTGCATAAGTACCACTGACAGGATAAGTGGCTGAAATCAATAGAAATGGACAGTATTGGAGGAGAGCAGTTATGGGGAAAAAGACAGCAGCAGTTTTACGATCTTTGAGCTGAATGAATATAGTGGTGAAAACAAGGAGATCAATTTCAGTTGACTAAAAATAAAATATTTAATGTTCAATAAAGTTAACCATTGATGCTTTTAAGGAACAGAACTGAAACATGGACACCAGAGGACATCAAGCAAGAGGAAACACTGCTGATCAGCAGTAACCTGGATGTGTGGGTAGGAATAATTTAGAAACAAATTTAGAAAATGCTCCAGAAAGCAAGACTCACAAAAATGTTAATCAACTTTTTATTACACACAAAAGACAGCCCCCATAAACATGCCTATTTAGAGTTTATGACAAAGGCAAAATTGGCCATGTTCTCCAGGCTCTATTTCTAGCTGTTCTTTAAGCAAGAAGAAACCTTCATATTGCAGTGAAGAATAAATGCCCTAACACTAGGAGCAAACCTTTACTTCTGTTAATTGAAGATTGGTATCTACAAAGGATTTGGAAAGTAATGCCCCTCCTACTTTCTATGGCATTAGTGAAAGATAATTGCTCTGTTGGGTAATGCTTTCTGCTAACAGATAAGTTCAATAATATAAGCCAAATAAATTGAAGCAAAGTTATGAATGGTAGGACACTGATGTTAGGGGAAAACAAAGATGAATAAGATTACTTACCCGATTTAAAATGTATCTTTGATCCACAGTAGTAAACTGATCTAATGTTAAAGGATGCAAAACAGGCAATTAAGAACTCACGTATAAGAGAAGTTAAAATGAATCAAAGTGCTGAGAATCCATGCAAATTGCAGTCGACAAAGAGAACAAGCTGGTCCTGGATGCAACAGTTTTAAACCATGCGCAAACCGAAAAAAAAAAGTGCCAGGGCCCTGGTCAGGAGGCAACCGCAGCTTGCACCACCCTTGGCCACTGCCAGCGCTGCCACAGACAGTACCTACAGAACTACCAGCCATTACACTGCTGCAAGTGTTACAACTCGGACTGTTCGCGGCCCCTCAAAGCTATAAGAATGGCTTGGGTAGCAGGTATTGGTTGTTTTTAATGTATATTAAACCCAAAAAAATACCCGCTGTTCTGCTCATCTATAAATTAAACAAACAGTGCCACCATTTGGCAGCTGTCATAAGTGCTGGTGTTGACAATTAAGTGCCGGTGCCGAGCACTGAAAACCACTGGCTCAAATTAAGCCCAGCCAAACAATGATTTCTTCAACCAGTAAGCTTCAAGACAAAGACTGTTACTTTAGACCATAACAGTTTCTTTCTCCTTTTCTTAATCACAATTGATCAAGTACTCTGGTACAGTAACTGATAACCAGCTGTATATCGTCTACAGCCATTGGTCCTGACAGTGTATCCAATAATGTATTTAAATATAATTCATGCTGGCGGACCTTAATATTGACCCCATTATTCAGTTCCAGATTCCAAGGTGGCTCTCTGCCCCCAGCAGTGGAAAGGGGATACCTTAGATTCAGTCTTTAGAAATGACAACTGCCCCAATAACTCCCTATATAGGATTGTGGAAACACTAAGTGCCCTGGAAAAAGACCTTTGCAAGGATTCTCTTGGACTAAATCAACACCATAACTATCAAGAAGGGCACCTCTACAAGCCAAGGATCGACAGGGAATATCCACTACTCTCAATAGTATAGCACTCGCTCTACTAGCCCAAAAAACACTGTTGTGAGCAATAGTGTCCTTGGATTGCCTCTGTGTGTACTGCTCTAAAGCTTTGACTACATTAGCGGATAGTCTCATTGGGGATAAAATAATTCTCAGTTTCCCTAAAAATGTTTTGCTATGCTGATGAGTCACATCTCCACACCTAGGCTAAACGATTATTTTTCTCGAATTAACCTACATCCTTTTTAGGTCTCGGCTAGCGAAGGCTGCGCTTGCGCAGTCTCGCTCGCGAGATATAATGACTTGGAGAAGAGGGGCTTGAACCCGCCCCTCTTCTCTCCCTTTCTCCATTGGCTGGCCTCTTAAATGCTGGCCAGCCATTGGAGAAGAGGTTTGTCTCGCAAAACAGGCCCCGTCCTTTTCAGATTTGGGGGTGTTTTTTACCGATACTTTTCGCTGGGCGTGTTTTTCTCTCCTCCAGCCAATGGCAAGAGGAGAGAAAAAGAAAAACACGCCCCCAAATCCGAAACCGCCGCTGCCTTTCTCCGAGGCATTTCTGCTTCACCTCGGAGAAAGGCGGTGGTGTGCTTGTTACCTCACAGCACACGCTTCGCATCCAAGCATTGTTACCTCGCCTTTCGTCTACAGTTCAACTGGCGCACATTATGCCATCACTGTATGCTTAATTTGTATTCAATGGGCATACGAGATACATTTGTACTGAACAATGAATACCAAAGCGCGCGGTATTGTACCTGCGCTGGTAACAGCTGCACACAATGCGGCACAAACCCGTGTCCCTTGCTGAAGGCAGCAAAACCACATGGCCGGCCTTTTATCTGACATCGAGTGCTTGTTTGGGGCGTTTTACGACGGACCCACATTGTGGTCTGGCCGACACTCAGTTTGCCTGGCAGTCAGTAGGCCTGGCCCGGCTCCCATTGTTCCCTTATCGGCACCTCTGCGCCCTGCAGGGTGGGGGATGGGTCCACACTGCTGTGAGGAGAGCTGAAGGACCCCTAGTGTAAACACAACCCCCCAGCGAGCTATACACTAGGGGCAAAGTTACCGCAGCGCGCATTGTTCTCTCTGTTTTTTCTGCATCTAATTTTGGCTGAAGGGAGATTAGTTCAATTTGAATCATATGTTGTTGCTCATGGTGTGAACCTCTCCATACATTATCCACGAAAGGCCATGCATTTGTATAAAAACATGTATCCCTTGAGAACACGTGCAGGTCAAGCGCGGTTTGGTAACAGCAAGCGGGGAGGTTTGCTGCTGAAAGACTATGGGTTTATTTACAAGCCGCTTGCGCCGCCCGTGTGTTTAACGTGGGGAAAAAGTGACGCACATGCGGCGCAAGAGGCTTGTAAATAAGCCCCTATGTGTTTTTTTGCCTGTTGATTTGTGGTGAACCGAGGGATACTCCGCGAGGCAGAATGTTAAAGTCACGAGAAATAGTAATACATTGACTATAGGAGGGGCAACTGTTTTGAGTGTGACAACGTCACGGCTTTTAGTTAGAGCCAATGTTTACTATTTTTAGAGCTGCGAGGAACAGGGTAAACCTTGTATTGCCTGTCTCCTTTGCGTTCGATGCTTCGGTCCTGCAATCACTTGGGCGAGCTGATTTTGGAGCCTCTGACGTCACTCTCAAAAGCGATTTGAGATCTTTGGGGTTTTTGTGAGCCACTAAGACGTGTAATCTCTCACCCCTCACCCCGCCTGCAGCTCACCTCACTCGCTTGAGTCACCGTGACGTGGAGGGCAGATGACTGCAACCAGCAATACACACACCCTGCTGACCCCTCTGAATGACACCACATACAACAAACCTAACACACGCTTCTTCTGTTCCAGAGGTGCTCAATAGACGAGGGTCGCATCTATCAGTGGTGCAACAGGCGCAGTGGCACCGGGTCGAAGAGACCCGAGGAGCCCTCTGCACCCAATTTTGCTTCTGTTTTACTGCTCAAGTTCTTGAAAGAAGGGGTATTTCCTGGCTTGCAACACAGTTGCTGTGCCACTAATCGGCATGCTCTTTCAGCCTCGTCCAAAATTCGGGCGTAGACCAGGCGCAGCACCCCCACCACCCCAACCAAATTCAATGAATAACTGAGATATGGATGGGGGTACGGGGGGCATCGCATTTTGCAGGTTGTTGGGTCATTATTATTTTGCGTTTAACCACAGCCCAAAGTATCGAATCTATCTGCCACCCCATACAAGTTCCGAGAGGTGAATTAGGAAATTGTCTTGCTGGAGCCAGATACGGAGTGTAGATTTGTGGGCGTCTGTGAAAAACCGACCCACAGCTGACTGGTGGAACAACCATTGGAGTCACCTTTCACCAGGGGCGTGGCTTGGTCAGCAAGATTAGTGGCGGGGGGACTTCAAATTTCCCAACAATTATACTGGAC
This sequence comes from Triturus cristatus, assembly GCF_964204655.1. Classification (NCBI taxonomy): domain Eukaryota; kingdom Metazoa; phylum Chordata; class Amphibia; order Caudata; family Salamandridae; genus Triturus; species Triturus cristatus. Next base: position 848,083,354 of record NC_140594.1, on the reverse strand, counting down.
TATCTTGTGAAAATAGTTACACGATATGAGAAGCAGGGCAAGGGGGGGCTTAAGGTGCAGTGAGTTAAGAGTACTTCAAACGCGATATTTTTCAAACTAACCAACAGTTTTTAGACCTTCAAAACTGAGACAAGAGAGTGTGTGTTTGTCAGTCTGTGTGTATGTGAAAATGCCAGGGTGAAATCCAACAGACACCACCATACCCGACTGAAAGCACTTGTACCCAGTTATTTACTACAGAAAGCACTTATAAGGGAGATGTAACACCCCCAAACACATCCCGCCCCTAAAACTACACCCCTGCCAGTACGTACTGATTGAAACACATGGGTTGGATGCCACCAGAGCAGTTCAAACCAACGGAGGCCGGAAGAGTGATCGAAACCACGTCACACCGGGGAGCTGACGGCAAACATTTCCCAATACTCGAAACTAGGCACACGGACAGCAGGACAGAACTGGAATTCCACACGGGAAACTCGCAAGGGAAATACCTGGGCCCCAGGGGAAGGAAGCGCTGCTAGAGACGTCAGCCCTCAATTCAAATAATGTTTCACAGTAGTGAGCTTTGTTTATTGATGTCCCCTCAAATCATAAACCCACAGCCTATAAACAAACAACGCATCCTAAATACTGACGAGTAAGTTGCTGACATTTGTGAAGGAGACTGCCAAAATACTAGAGTGGGGCGGAGACTTTAACCAATTCGGTGCTGGCCATTCACGGCTAGCAGGCCTCAATGTTTGCACATGCATGACCGGCACTGGGGAAATCTCTACACCAGCTGATCTTTCAAGCGCCTGTCCAGGCAGGCCCGGTCCCATGACCTGTCCAGGCTAATGCTCTCCAGGCACATGTAGACTAGATTCAAGAAGGGTCTGTCTCAACACACCACCCCAGTGTTCAGCCCTTCACATTGAGAATGCACATCTGATGCTTCGGAGTTATTATTTTTTCAACTTTGACAATACCGTTTGTTTAAATTGATGTTGTATTCCTTGCATATCTAGTATGTACTATGCTATTTGCAAATACATAGAATAAAGATAATGGAACCTGAAGCTCCAGTGACAGTCAGGCTCCCAGCATGCAGATTATCCGTTGTCCCCTAAACAAAGAGCTCGCACTTTGCCTGTAATTAAGTGTATATCACATTTTGCTGAGTTTGTATGTGTTGATTTGTTGTGCTGTTGCATTATGGTTTGTGTATCTGCTTAGTGCAGGTTGGCCTTTGGAATACGTAAACCAAAAGAGGGGCCAGGAGCAGATGAAGGTCCAGCATACAGGCCCCACAAAGACTACATGTAAAGAGAGTAAGCAGTTCCTATCAAAAGGGGAGGTTGCAGGCTGCCAAGGAGGCAGATCGAGGGATCTGCTCCCCCAGGAGCAAGGATCCTCACACACCCCCAGGGGTGTCATGCTTCATCATCGGGCAGCTCCTCGCTGGGCCGGGGCGCACTGATTTTGGAAATAGAAGTGCGTTTAAGCGTTGAGCGCGGTTCCTTATGCCAACGAAGGTGCACTCATATGCACAAATGTGTGTTTGTTGAAGTTTGTGTGCCTTTCTTGTGCGTGCTTGTGAGGCTGTAAGAACTTAAAACTTTATTAAAGATAATAAAAACCCTAATGTGTATATGAGAGAGAGAGAATGAGAGAGAGAGAGAGAATGAGAAAGAGAGAGAGAATGAGAGAGAGAGAGAGAATGAGAGAGAGAGAGAATGAGAGAGAGGGAGAGAGAAAGAGAGAGAGAGAGAATGAGAGAGAATGAGAGAGAGAGAGAGAGAATGAGAGAGAGAGAATGAGAGAGAGAGAGAATGAGAGAGAGAGAATGAGAGAGAGAGAGAGAGAATGAGAGAGAGAGAGAGAGAGAGAGAGAGAGAATGAGAGAGAGAGAGAGAGAGAGAGAGAGAGAGAGAGAGAGAGAGAGAGAGAGAGAGAGAGAGAGAGAGAGAGAGAGAGAGAGAGAGAGAGAGAGAGAGAGAGTCTCTATTTGTGTGTGGGTTGCTCTATTTGAGTGGCTCTCTGTGTGCGGGTGGCTCTATTTGTGTGTGTGGCTCTGCGTGTGGGTGCAAATGCAATAGGTCTCGCATTTGAGAGTGATTAAGCTATTGACAGTGTCAATAACAATGCCGTTTCTTTAAATATTTTAAAAACAAAAACATAAACCAAAATAATGTCATGAGCAATGCCAATAGCTCTAACTTTAACAATGTCGAGACCATTGCATTGTAAATGCTTGTTAATATTAGTCCGTAAAGGAAGTTTTATTTGTCTAACACTTCCCAACATATATTTATATATGTGTGCTTTGGATCTAGACTTCAAAGAAGCAAACACCCCATTACTCCTAATATTGACCTAGTAAAATGTGTGAACTTACTTTGAATTAATCACAATGACACCCACGTGATGGATTTGGGTACAAGCTGGTTCACTGGTGGCCATAAACTCACAAATACATGGGAATATTTTTCGACCATTGTTTGAACTGGGAACCAGAGCTGGCAATAAAAACAAATGAATTGACACATCGAGAAATAGTCCCTAAAGTATTTCTTTCTACTTTTGCAGCTTTTTGCTAAGATCTCCTTGTGTGAACTTTCCATACAAGGGGTGCATTTTCTTACTTATGGGGGGGGGGGGCACTTTTGTGGGTACTAACACATGCAGGGCTGACTGATTAAAAAGAAGCTTCTGTATGGTGCCCAGCAGAAGATCAAAAATCACACAAACGGAATTATATGATTAGAAGTTGTACTTGAGTCCTGCTTAGGTCGCTGCCTTATAAAAATGCATTTTATGTCAAATTTTCATGTAAGAGCACTATAGTATGCACGTATAACCACTACCAGCAGAAAACATTAGGACTACGAGTCCTCTTGACAATCCCTCTGCATCTGCTTGTATTTACAACACACATTGGCAAAGCCAAAGGTCCTATAGGTTTGGCTTGCTTACCAAGTCCGGACTAATACATTAAAGAAAATACTGCTGCAGCGAGGAAAAAAACAAAACAAAAAACACTGCTTTCTGTAGCGAATACACCAACAGCATGAGGTGAGAGGCTAACACTTTTCTAGGTGAAACCAAAGCCCCCTCTATGTACGGTTTTAAGAATTGATATGTTGTGCAGTGTTGTCAGCCACATCTAAAAATATGGCATAAAGGACAGTATTCATGCGATCTGACATTCTGGATTCATCAGGTACATGTTGTGTATTAAATGTGAATTTAAACTGAAGCATTTCAAAAAACGAGATCACACATCAAGGAATTAATTTAAACTAATGAATTAGTTCTGTATTTTTTATACCTTGTGCATTTAGTGGTGTTAACTTCAATTATTTACTTATATATTATCCTCAACCTCGATTAAACGATTATGAAATGTAAGCACGGGCAGTGTGGCAAGTGTTAGCACGCTAGAAATTCTGGGCTAAACTAACTTCGCTACAATGTTTACATTCCGATCAACAACTCCAATGAAAACGTGCGAGCTTGTAAAAAGGCACATAAGGAGCTGGAGGCAGTATCCCATGTTTGCAAGTCTGTCAAATGTAAAGTGTTAACATCACCTTTGCAATTATGACCTTACTTTAAAAACCTGACACAGAGCAGCAGGTGTGGGGACTGTTTATTGAAGCTACCACATATCCCCTTGCCCTCTGCATTCCTCAGCTCCAGAATTTGGAGATCCGATTGTGGAAATAAAAGGTAACAGCTACTAATTCAACTATGGAGAGGGTGGGGTGTAAGAAGAAGAGCAGGAGAAGTGATCATTAATACATAGTTATATGTTCCAGGGACAAAGTGTAGATATTATCTATGGCCCGGTTCCTGAGGGGATGCAAATATTAGTACACAAGTAACCGCCTAAGGGGGCCAACAATCACAGTCAGATTGGAAATTCTTGAAATAATCTTTACTGCAAGGAAAACACAGGTAGCAATGATTTAATCACATTTACATTTCGCCATATACCTCTCCAACAGTTTGCCCTTAGCAACGCAGAAGCACCACGAAAGCAAAACGATTTGGTCTGCATTTTGGGTAGTGTAATCTTGGAGAGGTAGTTGCATTCGCCACACATTCTCAGCAGCAATAGCTGAAGCGACTGCCTCAATGCGGTACTTCTTATGTCAAGGACTCTTGGGTTGGTGATGAAAGCGACAAACCACTCACAGCAGAGTCTGAACGAGAAGGCATTGTGTGGCAGGGAGCAGTCCTGCGCTTCAGGCACAACAGCAGGTGGCTTGTTTGGTGCCCCCTCGCCTTCCTCCTGCTGGGCCCTCCTGACTCGTACTACGAAGTGATAGAGCGGGGGGAGGGTAAAACACACACACAAAAAAACCACAATAATAAAGAAAAGAAAACGTACCTGCTCCGACGACGGCCACCTTGCTCCAGATCCACGCGTCTTTGTCAGAAGCCTGCTGCACACTGCGCAGGCTCCCAATCCCAGTGCTGCTCACATGCTGCTATTTCCAGCATGTGAGCAGCGCTGGGATTGGTCCGAGCGCCTCAGTTCGGCGCTCAGACCGACTAGGAGCATGTGTTGGTTTCTCCACCCAGCTGTACAACAGCTAGGTGGAGAAAGGCTAAGTGGGCATGACTGTTTGGCTGGCCCCAGAGGGCCGGCCAAACAAATATGGGGCCAGCCAAACTGTCATGAGCACTTGGCAGTGCCCACCACTCCCCCCTCCTCCCTGGTGCTTCAGCTGTGGAGTCACGTCCCTCCCTCGGCTCGCAGCCTGCAGGGCAAAACAAAAAAAGAAAGATAATAATGTTTTATTATCATTTTAGTCCTTTGCCGGCTTTCAGTAGGGGGAGGGAGGGCGCTGCTCCTCCGCCATAACGGAGGAGCCGCCCCTGCATCAACTGCGAGCCAGTCTGCGGTTCAGGGACAAGCGTGCAAGGAAGCCGCCACTGTGACGTACGCCCTTCTGTTTACAGGCCACAGTTCATGCAACGGCTGTATGTTGACCACGCGCTCCTTTTAGGCTGTTGCACGGTGTAGACCAACAGTGAATGTATTTAGGTGAAACGGTATAAAAGTGATTTCAGCTGTTCCTGGTATTCCTTCAAGCACATGAACTTCACAGAGTATTACACACAGCGACTGATGTCAACTTCATGGGAAGCAGACACGAAAACCCGGTGACAAGAAGGGGGGGGGGGGGGGGGGGGGGCTTTGTACCAGAATGCCTGAGAGAAGTGGGCATTTTAATCCTCACAAGGTCTGCTGTTAGCTTGTTTGTGCCATTTTAAAAGTAACTGGTAGGCATGGGTAGACATGAACACCGATACAAAGAAATTTAGATAATATGTTGAATTCAAAGGTAGAGAGCTGCGTTCAGTCCTCAAAGATTTGCCTTCCTAACCTACGTGTTATGCTGTCAGGTCAGTTGGACAGCTCTTTTTCTTTGGACTGTATTTACTGCCCTTATAAACCCTTCCCTCTCAGCTAGAAACACGTTGTCTGTGCATTCTTAAATATATTTTTCCAATCGACCAGTGCACAATCACTTATGATAAAGCCTGCCTCCATTTCTGCTTGTATACCGTGGGGAAATGAAGAGCTGCCCGAGTCCTAGAGGCCGGTGATAAATTGGGAGTAGAGACACTTCGCCAGGGATAGCTGACATAGGAATCCCAGTGAGGTGTGTGCCGAGAGTCATCCGCGCCTTGGCCCAATCACTGAGCTCCATTAACAGCCGGTTGGTGTTAGATTTGAGGACGCGTGGTCTCCTTTACATTTAACGTTATACAGGTATGGCTACAGGGCTCCTCACACAGCTAACAGGCCCGACGCCTTGCCAGTGTTATGGCTGTGCAAGGCTCTTTCAGGCTGTGTTGAGCAGACGGTGCTCAGAAGGGTATCAAAGGCAGGATTCCTGTGGTACAGGGCTTACAACTGTTTAGATGGTTCAGTATTAATGGAGGGCTGCACCACTGCTTCAGTGCAGGCCCTATAGAGCAATAAAGCAAGCTCATGTGTGCAACACTGTAGTTGTTGGGATGGTCTCTGGTCTCCATGGTAGTGTTGTTGAGGTTGCTTGTTAGCTGCACCACTGCTCTGCTGGAAATTTGTGGCTCAATACAAGTCTAGAAGACACATTTTTTTCAATTAGATTGTAGGCTGGTTTGGCACACTGGCTCGCATACAAGATTGTTAGGATGGCCTGACAGCGAATAATGAGGCTTGTGCGAACCAAATCGCCATGCCTTTGGGAACTGTTGAGTTGGCATGTGAGCTGACAGCTATTAGTCGGGCTGTTGGATGGCCTGTTAGCTGAGCACAGGGTGGCCCATGGGCTTTTGTCTCGAACGAAGGTCTGCTGGGATTTGGGTTTACCTTCTGCTCTTTGCCAGACACAGGTGAGCTAGAAGTCTGAAGATGGTTGGAGAACTCCAATCTGTAAATATGGAATCCTAGACCTTCCCCATAATAAACATTCAAAAAATAAATAAAGTGTGTGTGTGTGTGTGTGGGGTGGGGGGGGGGGGGGGGTGAAGCCATGTTTTCACAGTGCAGGCACCCGCCTGCACTTTGAAAGGGGGAATAGAGATCCACTTGCAGGCGGGAGCAGTCAGTGTCCATCCCTACAGAGGGCTGATACAAGGCCAGACTGGCCGTAGGAGGCACCGGGCTTTACCCCAGTGGGCTGCCAGGGTGGGGGCCAGCTTCCTTGCCAACCAATGAGTGCAATCAGTCATAAAACTTAACATGATCAGTACATAAAAAGCAGGTCCTTTGTTTTATTACAAGCCTAGCAAACCTTCGCTATTGTACCATGGGACTTCTCACAGCATAGTTAGGCTCAGGCAACAACGACACTCCCACACCTCTCGTAATCACTCGCGCCTCATGACAACTTTAATCCGCAAGCCCTCATAGCACCTTTCATACTTCTCTGTTCCAATCACTGAGCTCTTCCCCATATATCCAAACTCTCCTTTATTTTCCTACCAAACACCCTCCACTGAAACTTGTTTCTTGCTTGACGAGGTACCGCACACCGTCTTTAGTCCCCTGTACTCTGTTCTCTTTTCACCCCGAGGGGCTGGATAAGCCTGCATGTGACGCTCCACCCCCCAAAATCTGTCCTAAATTGGAAAACACGCTGCAATCCAACCCCACTCCATCCCATATGGGTGAAGGTTGGGGGTCTCAACAAACTTTTTTTGTATAGCCCCCTTTCCTCCCAGCGGCACAAAAGGGCAGGGGCCAGGCACGCGCTTTCTGACTCTTAAGCCCCATCTATAACCCGCCCCTTCCCCCAAAACAACCTATCCTATCCCTGACATGTTCATGCACAAAGCACCCCGGGGAAAGACTAGTCTGCTACTCTACTAGCCCAGCCCCCCCCCCCCCCCCAGGAGCCATCTATCCATCTTCAAGGTGCACTGTCTCTTGAATGATGTAAACACTGGGCTGCAGATCATTCCCTTCTAGCATCAGCTTCGCATTTTAACCTGCAAGATACAGATCGTGTCTATGTTTCGCTTTTCTCTCTATTGTAATTTCTTCTTTTCTTCCCATCTTTGCCCTTCTTCTGCAGCTCTGTCTCTGATTTGCTGCCTTTCTATCCTGCTCCTATCCTCTGTATTTGAAGTGGATTTCTCGCTTTTCATTCTTTTCTTTTAACTCTATTTCATGTTCCACTTGAACAACTTGAACCCATCTATTGTGCAGTCTTTAACTCTTTTAATCAATACGCATTTCGTCACTTTCTTTCACAATATGCGGTTTTTAATATTTTTGGGGAGGGGAGTGCTTTTTGTTGCCTGTAGTTTTTTCGCAACTTTCCCGATTTGTGCCCGTTAATTAGCTGGCAAACATTACCCATTACCTTTGCTCAAGTGAACATTTTGTCCACATTCAGAGATAAATTTCGCCTGAAGCGAAATAATTGCATTCCAATCAAACCCAGCCAATCTGGAAAAGCGACTGCAGACATTTTTCTCTCCAACTTTCACTGAAATGTAGAAACAATTTTTATGCAGCCTTACCTTTTGCTGACCTTTTCTCGGCAGATTCATTAGGTTAAAATTAAATATAGTTGCACTAAATTGTCAGGTGGCTCCTTGTCAAGGGCTACAGGGCACAGCCTTGCATCATGCGAGGCGCCACATACTTCCTCTTGCCACAACTGCTAATTATTTAAATGAACAGTGTTAATGGCAAATGCGACTTTCCAGAGCGCAGGTCAACCCTCTTGGCCTCCCCTCCAAGCTCCTGATGACAAGAGGATGAAGAGGGCTGAAGCGGCTGAGGCACAATTAAGCATGAGAGTGCGGTTTAAAAACATGGCACTCTGGAGGTGGTTGTATGCATTGCACATGTCTGAGGGGTGTATTTCAACAACGTTCTCTTCACACAGGCACAATCCTTTTTTGGGGGTTATAACAAACAATGTGCATGCCTCAGGCAGCACAGTACATCTGCGAAAATGTAGCTTTCAGGGCGCAAATCAGTGCAACCTTGAGGCAAATGAAAGGCCACACAGAGCATCAGGGGCGGGATCCCGAGCTTCTTATAGGGCTGTGCTTCCAGTCCTATCAAGAAGCCGGGAGAGGGACGGAGGTGGTCTCCCCCTTCCAAGCCTGGCGTTGCTGCTCCATCTGGCTACTCGTGGTCTGGCTTCAGACTCCTGCTTTGCTGCGGCAATGGCTCCTCCGCATTGCCAGCACAGGAACCAAGATAAATAAGAAGAAAATACTTTTTCTCTGTGCATGTGTGAATGAATGTGTTTGTGAGTGAATGTCAGAGGAGTGATTATGTGAGTTAGCACAAGTATGTTTGGGTGTTTTTTGATTGCGAGTCTACCACTGGCAGTGGCATACTGGAATAAATCTGGGCTTATGGCAGCACCCAAGGTAACATGCTACTGCTGGTATATTGGAGATGCTAAGGAAGGGCGCCCACGGCAAAAACCATGCACTAACATACTATAAGTAATTCTTGGCATAGGGGCCACTGTGGAAAATTGTTGGCACTTGCATACTGGAGGAACTTCTTTGAATGTGGGCACCCATGGCAAAATACTGGTGCTGGAACATTGGAGGTAATTCTTGGTATCCAAGGCACAATATTGGAGCTGGTAAACTGTGGGCAATTCTTTGCCTTAGAGAGGGTAGCCATGGCACATGGGGGACAGAGTGGGCGGGTTGGAGGAAGCAACCCATGATAAAATGTTAACTCTGCTAACTGGAGGCAATTTTTGACATAGGACCATGCATGCTATATGGGCAGTATCAACCGCAAAATTCTGGCACTCTAATATTGCATGCAATTCTTGGCACAGAGGGTTACATATATTAAAATGCTGGCACTGGCCCAACAAAGGTAATTCTTAACATATGTGGAACTCGTAAGGCATATTTTGGAAAAATGGGCTGAACTCCTGGTATGTAATATGCCCAACCACTTTCAAAGAGCACCAGCCACGCAGACATTCACAGAGTGCCCATACATGGTCTTCAGAATAACCTGAAGCCTAAGAAGGGAAAGGGTAGGAGTAAAGAGCAGAGGGTGGCAGTGTAGGCGTAAACGTTTCGTGACATTTAGTGTCTAAGTGGAGCCAGGGTCAGACTGGCCTATGGTGCAATAGGCTGGAATGAAAGGTCTGTGTTTGGGTCAGTTTTTGCTATTTGTGGGCCTGTTTTATGGTCTGGTGGGCCAGTATTTACTGTCTTTTTTCCGGTAAGTAGTACAAACATTGGCTGCTGAAGACCAATCCATGCAGTCTCACATACCTGGCAAGACACCTACACAACGTGTCTTCACAAGTTCAAAACTGCTCCTATTTGCAAATGTGGGCTACCTTTTTTTTAGCTATGTTTCACTAATAGGGGCAATTTAGGTCGAGTCTACGACAGTACATGCACTCTTGCTTGCGAGACACTATTATTGTTTACAATAAAGAGCTTGGAACCCGCCCATTAATTACCATTTGTTGGCTTTGGTGCAACTCTTTTTTGCTGCCTCCAAATTGGCCAGCGCAGGCCGAACGTTACTTCTGTCCCTTTCTGTGGAGCATGGACCAAGCAGAGATTGATTCAACTTGATTAGTGCCAGTCCATTGCTCATGCTGTGACAGAGGTACTAATTCTTCTTCCCCCTCTTTCACTCGCCCTGCCTCCAGATGGTACTCCCGCCTTCCTCCCCGCACCTCCCCCATTTTAATTTCCCCATACCCACCTCCTCCTGCTGTCCATTACTGCTGCTCCTATCCCCCTCGTGGTGTTTATCCGCCCCTGCTGTTATTAACACATTGTACAACAGAGCAGGCTGCTGTGCACAATGGCTAACAAAACAAAAAAAAAAAAAGCACTGTGACGCAGTCAATGATGGCCATGTCATAGCACTTTTTTATTCTCGACTTTAAGCCAGGTTTCACAGCAGCTCGCACTGCTGTGCAATAGGTCTAAAAAACATTGACAAAGCCAATAGATATTGCATAGGCAAGACCTATTGGCTTTGCCAATGCTTGTTATTTTGGTGCCTAGGTCTATTTTCTGTCTGTTAGCCCTGAACAAGACCGAGAGGAGCACGGGCGCACATGGTGAGTTTAGCATTGTAGAAAGGTGCAAAAGGTAGTGGTTGCAGTAGAGGGAGCTGCGAGGGTATCTAAAGGAGAGGGAGGCAGAGTTAATTAGAAGGATGCAGGAAAATCTATCAACAAACTCTAAAAATACAAAAAAGCTAATGTTTTTTGCCAAATTAGCACACAGATTTCTATGAACTGACGACGGGTGAATGGTCCTCCCTTGTATTGTGTACTGTGGGCAAATAAGCCTCATTTTATTTTCAAACTAGTTCAGCTCTTTGTGTAAATCTGCCGGCTCCACTGCCAGTAAGAGTGCTCCTCCAGTTTAATGTACTCGATGCAGAGTATCGAGTTCAGCTTGCAGGCCACAAGTTGACATCCCAGTAACACACCTTGAAAATGCCACACACAGCTATGCGCTGTCACAAGTAAGTGACCGCTGCGCTACGCAAGTAGGTGTATCCGCACGCTACAAATTTCAATCTCAATAAGACATCTAGGTAGCTAAATATATTTGCTACAGAGCTCCGAGAATAATCTGCACTACCTAGTTCCAATAGCAGTGCAATAGCTCAGTGTCTGAATGTGTTTATCTGTTTCAAAAGAAAGTGTAACTTGTAGGAAGCAGACTCTTTATATGGTATACCAAAAATAAGTATACCATGCAAAGAGTCCAGGTATTCCCTTATTGGTGGACAGGTACATGCTCTAGTAATCCCAACGTGCTCTTCTAGGGGGTAGTGTGGTCGAGCAGCCTTAGGCTGAACAGAGTAGTGCTCAAATCTGCTGCACACACACATCCAGGAAATGATACACGACTCTTTAAAGAGATCCACACCAATTTATGAGAAAAAAAAAAACATGTCGTATAGTGCACTCTGCCTTAGGGCTGTAAGGCTTGCTGTAGGGGTGACTTACCTATACTGCATGCAATGTTATGCAGGGCACACAGTCACGTCGTGGTTTCACTTTTGTTAGCACCAAGACACGAAGCCTGTAGTGGCAGTTTGCATGAGCTCGGTGCGGGCACCCTTCGAGGGGCACAATTTCTGCTGCTGCCCTTAGGGACCCTCTTTAGTACTTCAGGCCCTAGGTACCAGGGGTACCCTTTACTAGGGATTTTCAGAGGGTACCAAAGGTATTGCCAATTGGGGGAAACAATTGTACTGGTTTGGGAAAGAGATGTAGCACTGGGGGTCTGGTTATCAGGAACCCAGTGACACTTCCAGTCGAAATCACATAAAATATCAGGTAAAAAGTGGGAATGACCATGTCAAACAGGGCACTTTCCTACAACTGTGCTCAGAAAAGTCAGCTTCCTTATAAGCAATTCAGGGGCTGGTATCAAGCTCTGTACTTGTTTTTGCCCTGCATTGCATCAGTTGTGTTGGCTCCTAGTAAGTTCACAGTGCATGCTGTCTACAGTATTTCACATCACAAGCTTTCATAGTTGTTACCACTTAAAGTAGAGCAACTTCTAAAAGGCTGGACCCCGATAAAGATCCATAAAGGTGGAGAATCTTCCAAAAAGGATGCTTGCATATTAAGCAGAAACATTTTAAAATGTGCAAACACATAAAAGACTTGTATGAAAGGTCTAATTACCAGATTGCACTGGAGTCTCACTGGGGACTAATATCCCTTTATGCTTTAGATGCTCAAGTGGCCTAGTTTGTGCACAACTACGCCTCCTTTGACACACGCAGAGATCTGTATGTGAACTGCCGGACATGGGTCCCAACTCCAGTGTGGCACCCTCAGTCTTTCAATCTTCTCATGTTGACGAAGAAGTACTATTCAATTAGGTAATAGTAGTGGGTGTAGAGTACAGTACAATGACAAAAATGCCGTTGCTAATTAGCACTTGCATATGCATCACCTACTGCATAAATGCCCCAAAGTACTTGCTCTGACCAATACAGAACACGACCGAACACCTTACCATGCGGCATACATTTAAGAAAAGGAGAAAAAACATTAACTAGTGCGAACAAAGGACACTTATTTACTTCAGACAAAATAGATAGCGAAGAGAAATAAAAATTTTAAAAAAGACTTTAAAAAAGTCTTGGGGCGAACGTACACTGATGGCAAAATGATCAATCTACGGTCATGCATCACTAAGTGAGGCAGTAGATCGGACCCCGACTTTTATCCGCGGTAGTAAGCTGGACGCGCTACGTTCTTATTTTTACCCCCAGAAACCCCCCACAAAATGTGTACTCCTAATGATCGAATTACAACGAATGCAACGACAAACAGATGGATGCTTTATCAGTTAGAATAATGCAAATATAGTTCATAACGAATGCTCTACCATCTAACAGAATGGCACTCGACCCCTGCCCCCTCGCGTGATTCGTGGCACCCGGCTCCTGGTACAGCTGTCACTTTCCCTCACTCATGCACTGCACAAAGCAGCACAGAGACAGAAAAGGGAGAAAAAGTGATAATGCATTTCTGTCTATCCAGGCGAGTTGCCAAGGACAACCTCCCAGCGGGTCCTGGGCACCCTGCTGCCTGGCACAGAGGCCCGAGCCTCTGAAGGCATTCATGGGCACGGGAAGTCCCCGCCAGCGAGGAGTGAGAGCCCCCGCCAACGCTGGTTGGTCCCCAACAGTAGGGCGAACAGCGAGTCCGCACCCCCTAAATCAAGCAGGATACAACCAGACGCCACAGCGGAGGTGGGGGGGGGGGGGGGGGGGGGGGAAGAGGAGGAAGGGAGCCCCCTGGCCGTCCATTAGGGGCGGCAGCTGCTGCCCCTGCCTTGTTCTTGTGTAACCTGGCACTGCCGTTCCTACCCCTGCTTTCAGGGGCCAAGAAGGCAGTGGCATGAAAGAAAGTCACCTAGGAGCAGTCTTTACTTGCCACACCTTGCTCTTCCTGCTCAGAAGAGAACATGGCTTTTGGGGGGGGGGCTAAGAATGGGACAGTGGTTCGATCATGTAAAGTCTTTGGGGGCAGAGTCAAAGGGTGGGTGAAGTCACTTCTGCCGTCACGGACACAGTTATATATTTGGCCTCCCTTGGAGGGCAATTCATCAAAGGCCAAGGCTAGGAGGACTCCCCTGGATGTGAGAGAAGTTGGAGGCTCTGTCAAAAGCGGCCAGCCTTAAACTGCTGGACACATGCGCACGAGTGGAGAAGTGTCCCAACTGGACAAGACCGAGCAGCTACGAACGAGGTCCATATAAGAAGCTACTGACTCCACGACACTCCTCTCCATGCCACACTTTTCTGGGCCATTCACTTCTAGCCATGCAGATCATCAGCCATGCTCAACAGCGCAGGCTAACTTCTCAATGGTGACTGCAAAGACTTTGCACATCTCCAGTGCGCCCCAGACCCGGAGCCAGTGCTCACTGATTCAAAAGTGGGAGCCTGAGTGACCAAACTTAAAAAAAAAAAAAAAAAAAAAAAAAAAAAAAACTGGCTTTGAGCACACAACTCACAAACACTGGGCTTCGAAATGCATGGCTTACCCGGGCTTGATCCAACTGCCCTCAACCTCGGTGAACAGATAAATGTTAATTCTACAGCAGTGCCCACCCTTCACTGCCTCTGGTGTAACTTCAAAGATACTCGTTATAGTCTTTCGCAGTCTCATTATTCCAGAATGAAAGCATTTTCAATATTCTATATACACAACCAAGTCATCGTTGTTGCTTATTTATCTTATGCAGCTAATAACCATTGGAAAAGCCAATAGTCCTTGCTTGTTGTAGGTGTAATGTTACTTGCTCTGTACTATATATCGGGATGCAACAATAGAAACCAAAGGCCAGACGGTGGGTCACTATGCTAAGCACAGATTTTTAGCTTAAAGGTTTTAAGCCACTCTCTTAATTACATCGACCACGCCCCTTTAAGAGACCCCCCAATTTTTTCATCCTACTTAAACATACATGCCGTCAGACCCGATTCTTGCGGGAGACTCCCTATTTTAGAATCCTAAAATGGCTTTATTTTTGCTGTCTCCCGCCTAAAATCATCTGTGCTACACTATACATCAATGGTTAAAATAAATTCTCCCGATTTATTTTGTAAATCCTCCCACTTTTATGTTCTAAAATGTTGGCATGTATGCACTTAAAGCCCTGACTATCTGTACTTGAAAAGCTGAGGAAAGAAATACGAAAATTGAGGGTCGCCTGGAGGAAACACTTTCCGGCTCTGTGAGGTCGGCAATACAGCAATGTAAAATAAAGTGGGAAAACGATCTTATCTCCTTGTATATAATCGGATCGGATCTGATAATTGAATTCTGGGCTAGGTCATCTCAGACTTTCACCCTTGTAAAATAAACTTTTACACGCGTGATTTGGGGAATCGTAATCTTCCTTACAAAGACAAATGTGGTTTAAGAACGCTGTATAATTGGCCGTGATCATAAAACTATCTAGTCTCTAATTCCGGGCGATTTCTGTTTGCCAGACGTGATTGGGCCTCTGGTATCGTTGGGGGGGTGCAGGCAGATACTGGGGCACTGATTGGCTCTGTTGATTTTCCACATAACAACCGCCGTCGCATCCTCTCAGACCGTTTCTGGCTACCACCCAAAGCCTCGCTCTGAGGGCACTAGAGAGGCTCAAGGGGGATTCAGAAGACAAAGATTTGATATAAAATTCTAATTCATCCCTCTATAATATTCTTTGACTGGGTAGATTATTATTCTAACTCCAGTATTCTAATATTTGGCTGGGCTTGCTATGGATTTCTCACTAATTACATTGTTAGACTCTGCGCAGACGCACACTACTGGGAAGGGAGGCCTGGAAGAGCAACGGAAAAGGACTCGATTTTGTCTAGACTCCGTCGTCGTTCAATGCAAGGTTCGGCCAGTCAGAAATGCCGCCAAAACCAATGGCCGCCATGCGCACCCCCTACTGGAATTGGCTCAAACTGCAGCAGGAAAGGGACATCCTCGTAGTCTGTTGTATACGTCGCAGGTCGTGTACTGATCTTTAGTGATATGCGGCCGACGGGCAAGAAGCCACCCATAGGGGGCATGTACCAGAGAGGCACGGCCCAAAATGACAGAATGGGGTCACTACTAATATTGTGGTGACCAGGCCACTCTGGATGGATGATGCACATCAGCAGTATTAAGTGACAACCTTTAATTTGTAAATAAAATAATAAGTGCTAGGGCTCGCGTCGGGAGGCCACTGCAGCTAGCACCACACATTGCCCCTGCCAATGCCGCCGAGGATAGTAACAACACAACTACTAACCATCCCACACGTACAAATGTGAAAATTCACACTATTTCATGCTTTCAAAGCTATAACAATGGCTTGGGCAGCAGGCCATAATCAGTTTAAATGTATATTGAACTAATAATTAACTTGTGATGGTACTCTCTAAATTAGCCAGACAGCGCCACCATAAGATTGTCACAAGTCCAGGTGTTCACAATTAACTGCCGTGGCCGAGCACCGGCTCAAATTAAGCAATGCTTGTATAACATTATAATTCATTCTTATCTGCAAATCTTTTTTTGCTGGGCTATCAACGGGGTGTCAAAGGTGAGGGGGCGAATGATCACATAAGCCTTAACTCGACCTATACAACCACAGGCTGCCTCACCCCTACCTTCCTGTGCACCAGTCACTGTTGTAACTCCAGGTACTACCACGGAGACAGTCTGGTAGCAGGGTGGACAGAAGACTTGTTCCTTGGCACAGCCCTCAACAAAGATGCCCAATTAAAGATGGGTAAGAGACCCAATAGCCAGCATATTTAATGGGATTTGATGTAGGAATAGGCCATGCGAGAATATAAACAATAAGTTGCTTGACAGAAAGAAAAACAGCCCGAAACTAAACCCGCATTTGCTGAATAGGATACCTGCAGGAACCTTTAATGAAGGGTGGCCTGGTGCCACACGCCCGAAGGACAATGTCCAGCTGCAAGTACTGATCTCTCCTGCGTATGTGGAGTGGACAGTGATGAGACTACAGCATCACCCCTCATGGAGCCTGGCACGGACATGGGTCGCAGCAGAAGGAATAGGCGCTAGGACCCCACCCAGGTGCCTTACGTATATTACAGGATAACATAAGTAGGTGAAGAAGGCGTCAAAACAACACATGCACATGGTTCAACAGCAAACAGACTATAAAGTATCATGGCAGTCTGCAGCTCCTCCTTAGCGCCAAGAGGCCCGTTTCAATGTGTCTTACAACTCAACCCAAGCAAAGACAGTAAAGGGCACAGGTTTAGAGGCCTCTGGACAATTCCAGGTCAGAATAAAATCACTAGCACTCACCACGACTGCCTACACTAGGCCTCGCTAGGGGTCACAGGACATGTATTGTATTGTTAGATGGCCATGCTTGTCGGTTTAGTGATTGTACCATTAGCAGTTGGTTTTACATTTCATTTTTGCAACTTTAGAGGGTACAGAACTTGGGCATTTGGGTTAGCAGCTGTACTTTTATCATTCTGTAGAGCATAGGTATTAGGTTCGTTTTGTACTATGGAGTATTTACAGACGGCTGGTTTTCAGCAGTGTCTGTATCTTTAGCAGCTGGAGTACATAGCCATTTGTTATTTTGTTTTTAATACCAGTGTTGCTACAGTGTGAGGGGGTAAAAGACAGGATTGCAAGATAAATATTCACTATTCTTACACTGCAGCCCCTTCATGGGCCACAGAATATGGTCTTTGGGTTGAAAATAGTACCTTTCATTGTTACAGAATGTAAGGGCTTGCCCCGAAAGAAGCTAAAGAACATGGTTGTTGAACTGATTTTCAAGCTCGTGGTGCCCGAGTCCCTTCAACTGCCACAAAAAATAGCTGTTAGGTTGTCGTGTGAACCTTCAATTGCGACAGAACGACTGTTTGGGTTGTGTTTTCTCCTTGCAAGGATACGAACATGGGTGTTGGTGCAGTGGATAAGCCTTCTGTGGTGGGGGGGGAATTAGAAACCATGGGTGCTGGGTTAGTGTTCTCGTCTTGTGGTTGCTGAGAAGACGTTGGTGTGTCGTGCTTTGCTCAGGAAGAGGGACTCCCTTCTTTATACCTTACAGTCTCCCAGACGATGCTTGGCCAGAAGCACAGCACATTTCACATGCACGTCAAACACGTACTTTCATTTGCAGAGTTTCACGACGGAAGTACCACAAAAGAGCATACGTTCAGTTCAAAACGCCCAGCAAAAGCTTCTGTTTGTGCCCAAATTTATACTTTTTGTAGAAGAGTAAGGTTTTTTCAACTAGTAAGTTATTTTGTTAGGATTTCACGAACTGCTCCCATACGGTTAGAAAGCAAGCAGTCTCTTTTCAGGGGCAGGTAGGAGATTAACACCAATACATTTCCCTTCACTGCCACAATGAAAGCAGGTAGGAGATTAACATCAATACATGTACCCTACCGCTAACAGGCCTTGCCGAACTGCGCCAGGGA
The DNA here is from genome assembly GCF_964204655.1 of Triturus cristatus. Lineage (NCBI taxonomy): Eukaryota > Metazoa > Chordata > Amphibia > Caudata > Salamandridae > Triturus > Triturus cristatus. The sequence goes on along the minus strand of NC_140594.1, from coordinate 848,065,392 downwards.
CTCGGAGTCCCAGCTATCATCACGCCAGCTATCGGGGGAGTAGGTGGTCACACACCCTTCCAGCGCTTAGCAGCACACCACAGGCTCCTGCTGCGCGGGGCATGAACGAGCCGCGTCAGGGCAAAGCCAAGGCCACGGGCAGGGCCATCCTGTGCCTACCATCGCCCAGAAGAGGCTGGGCCACCCCTCTTGTTTTTTGTTTTAAAGGTCGATGTGGTGAGTCCATTTTTTAACCTATCGAGTTAATCTTGAATTGGTTTTAGGCTGTGGTCTTGGGCAAGCAAAAACTACATTCAGGTAAATACAAGGACAAGAATAAGAACACAGGTAATAAAACCCCTAATGGGAACACGTTGGGCTCTTAATTAGCACGCATGAGAAGCACCATTACCAAAAAACTGACCTGGTCGAGCAGCAGATGTCCATTGATATTGGGGGGGGGGGGGGGGTGTCGAGTAGGTGGGCACTGTGTGGTGATTAATTGTAGATACCCCACCCTAGCAGGGCAACGGCTTCAACATTCTTGCATGCAGCCCCTATTGGAGAGTGGCATAAATCTTGCACCGCTAGGGATTCTGTACAGACATTTGCAATCAGGTTCAAGGGTAAGACCTGTATTATCCGCAAGAACAGTAGAGAAACCGTCCATTACTACCCAAAGTAGATTTCTGCCTTTGCCTAGTTTGGATAGTAACAATTGACTCCCTGGTCCATCTCAAAATCTCACTTCTTAGGATCAGACATTGTTGGACCTTGAGCCCACACAAAACGGGAGCCCAAGTGAGCACCCTATAACAAAACCGGTCAGCTGGAACATAGCGGGCAATAGATCCTAGTTGGTGGACCCAGAATGGCTTAATTTAGTATCCCAGTATGATATAACAATGCTACAGGAAACTTGGGCCCTGGATTCTCCCTTTCTGCATGGGTTTGAATGCCACAGTGGCTCACCTAAAGCTATCCCAGGGCGAGGTCACAGGGTGGATTAGCCATCACGATGCGTATAACCAAGTTATTTAGAGTGACTCCTGTACCTTAGAAACATAGTAGAATACAGGTTCTGTGGGTTATGATGTCTAGTTAGTTTTAACTTTTTCCTGGTGAACTTTTAAAACTTTGGTTATGACCTTGGTTGTCATAAGTCTTTGAGATGTTGACTATTCTAGAGGCTAGATTCTTTTCCTACCTCAGTCATTTCAATGTAATAGCGGGCGGGGATGTCAATGCTAAGGTGGGTCGCAATCTTATTGATTCTGATCAGTTTGTACAAGGAGAATCATTCCCTGGTACGTCCATAGCGGATGAGAGAGGCAGAAGGCTGATTAATGCCATTGGCCAGGTCGATCTCCTCAATATAGGGAGCAATGTGCGGAAGCCACTTGATTTTAAACCAACATTTGTGGGCTGGGGAAAAGGGTCAGTTATTGACTGTTTTGTATCTCAAAATCCCTAGGGAAAATTGACAGATCAGGAGATTTTCTGGCCACTTGCTATAGTGACCATAACCCTATAGGAGTGGACCTGGCAATAGTTACGGGGGGCATCGTATAGCTAATCCTGGCCTGACTTGTCTGTCCATCAAAGATAGAGGCCCAAGAATTCAATGGCATATCTCAATCCCGGATTTGTTTTAATTCCGTAGTTGGAACCAACCTAACGCTAATCTTGGATTCACTGCTCTTGGCTGATACTCCTGCAGAGAGAGTACTAGAAGCATTTCAAATATGCCTGCCAAATCAACCATGCATGTACTTTCTGGTAAGAAAGTCACTTTAAATAAGAGCTGGTTTGATGACAAGTGTAGGGCTGCCAACAAGCGGTTAAGGGAGATGCTGTACAAGAGGCCTAGAGTTCAGAATTATATTTCCTTAGCAAGAGCAGCATATAGGGCTGCAGTTAGGGATAGAAAACAAACCTTGATAGAGGAAGCCTGGGACTGTTTAGTGCATACCTGCAACTTGGGTGATGCAAAGGGGTTTTGAGAGATAGTTCAGGGGAAACAGTTTTCTCCAAGTCTGTCTGATGACTTGGGCACAAACATAACTCCAGAGCAGTGGGTGACATTTTAAATTGATCTATTCAACAGGCTCTGTGCATCCTTGATAGTGCTGAAGCGGCACTCAAGTTTTCCCTGCACATCAGCTTTGAACTGAAGGCCATTTCTGCCATATAGGCCAACCTGTCCAGCAAGGCCCCTGGTCCGGATGAGACCCCTTTGGATCTCAGCTCTATAAAGCAAACATCCTTTCCTGGTGGTCCCCTGATAACAAATGTTCTAAATGCAGCTGCCATAGAGAGTATCCCTAGATCCTGGAAAGATGCCATCATAGAACCGGTCTTTAAGAAACTAAACAGGATCCATGCTGCTATAGACCCACTTCTCTATCAAATTCCGTTATTAAAGTGGACGGTAGATTTTTTCTGAAAAGAATAGACGACTGGGCTCAACTTAACACTTAGTCCCACTCAGTATGGGTTCAGATAAGGAAGAGGCACACTGGAACTGTGTCTTAATCCTCATCTGCTGATAGGGAAATATTTAGGGGCAAAAAAGGGGTCAATCTACTAAGCATTCATCAACCGGATTAGTGCTTTTGAACTGGTTAACAGTTCAAATCTGTGGATCTTACTGGACGGTCTGGGTATGCCCCAGGAACTAATTGAATTCTTATGGGCTCTTCTTTCTGATATTGCTGCCTCGGTTAGGTATGGTCAGGAGGGGGAATGCACAGATTTCTTCTGCCTTCCCCGGGTTGTCAGACAGGGCTGCGTACTGGCGCCTTTTTTATTCTTACTCTACATAAACGGGTTGGACAATTTCCTGGCGTTGAATGGAGAGGACACGCCTAAAATAAAATCTTCATGTGTCCCAACATTGTTATACGCAGATGATGCAGTATTACTCTGTCGTACCTCGAACGGTTTTAAAGGTCTGGTGGACCAGTTTGTTAACTTATGGACAAGATGTAAATATCGCTAAAACTCATTACATGATATGTGGGAAGCAGCCAGCCAAAACCAGACCAATAACCATCAAAGGGAAGGTCATCTCAAGAGTAAGCTCGTTTTCTTATCTGGGAGTTACCTTTGACCAGCCGAACAGAACTGAGCACTGGGGTGCTTTATTTAGGTTCTCTCTAAAAATAGGGAGCAAACCAGTTCCCCCATTGTTACAGATCAGTCCTCACATATGGCACAGCCATTTGAGTGCATCTGAATTGTCCAAATATACAGCGGGAGGAGAAGCGTTTCTGCAGGAAATTACTTGGGATGGGCCACTCAAACCCTAGCCTTTTTAATACACAATGAGCTTAACTTGGGGTATGTGGAAGACCCAGCAAAATTAGCCCCATTGCTCTTGTGGATAAAGACTTGGCGGAGGGAACATACAGCATTTTAATAGGGCAGTAATCCTAGATTGCCTGGGGTGCGAGTATCGTCCTAAAATCTTATGGTTGGCCTACATCAAAAAACTTGCTGCATCACTGGGATGTCTGTAATTATATCACTACCCCCACCTGATAAGTAAGAATGATGGCCCAAAGGTAAAAGAGCTGTTAGTCAAGCAGCTGAGAAAACAGAGAACCCTGCTCTGGAGAAGCCAAGCGTGAGAGCATTTATTTATTTATAAAGTTTTATATAGCACGAACATGTCCCACAAAGGTATCAGAGCACTTTACAATATATAGTTATTAAACATTAGATGGTTGGGGTAGTATACATCCATTCGGTACATAGCATGTATGAGCATTCAAAACAAAACTGGCCCTGAGCCTCATCTCTGCTAAGCTAGATGTCCATGGGAGAGGTCACTGCTCACCAAGTTCTGACGGGGTGCTATCTGGCACAGGCTATCTTATCCACCAGGACAGTATGACCCCAGTAAAATTCTGTTATGCCCCCTGTGGTGGGACTTCGCCACAGACTCTTGAACTTTTAATTTTATTCTGTAAGGTGTATGATTTCCCTAGGCGGAGCTATCCATTGCCAATATTGAAATCCAGGGGCTTCTACCAGTACAGACTGGTTTTTTATTACTTGCAGCTGCTTGCTGAACCAGCTGTTGTAACTGCTGTTGGCTCTTTTCTGAAAAATGCCCTGCATTTGAATCCCGCCCGCGAATCTGTAAACTGTGATTTTAATTCAATTTTATTATACTGACGTGAACAGTTTCGATTAGGATGCTTTGGGTGCTCTTTTATTCCTTAGATTTTTTTTAATGTGTTTTTATAATGCGTTTTATTTATTACGTCTGGCGATTTATCATGTACTTCGTACTTTCATGATTATGGATTTATAATCAAATAAAGATCTTAAATTAAATGAATGGATTATACCCTACTAAAACACCACACCCTGGGCTGAAACTTGAAGGCTGGTGGTGGGGCAACATGAATGGCGCGGTCGGATGTCAGTGCTGAGAATGGCCTGAACGCACAGGTAGCAAAGCCCGCACCCCTGGGAGAGTCCCAGGTGGCACTGACTGCGTTCGTTTTGCCCCCTGGTGATCACATGCCCAAGTCTCTGCCTTGGTTACCAAGCCAACTGGTGGTAAAATGAGACAGAAGGGCTTCCCATCCACTGTTATCGCAGTAGCCGAGCTGAATAGGCAAAAAAAAAAAACCAACAACAAAAACACCCTTCAAATTCGTCCCTAAAGGTGTTACCGAGGGATTCTCTACATTGAAAATGTCAAGTTACGAAATACGCACTACGAATTCTGCCATCTATCCCTTTCCTTACAGTTAAGGCCCCACCAAGAGGGTGGTCCATGCATTATTTAGTGACTTCAGAACATACTGAAGAGCCTTTATAATTAATTATGCTACAGAGGAGGTATAGATCTATGGTTAAGTTTAGCCACCTTCCAAAATTGTATACAATTCTGAAATGGGACACAGTATTCTGTTTTGACGCATTTCAGGATAAACTGTTTCTGCGTAAATCAAATTTACATATTTTATTATTTATTTATAACGTCGTGTGGTGCGCTGTGATATATTGTGGGTCTTTACCACGTATATTACAGATATATGTATATTTCTCTTTTGGAGAGAAAAAAAATTAGATATATTTATTTTAGGGTGTTCCCACAATCCCCACCTTCCTTTACGTCTTTCTGCCATCAACCCTATAACCGCCTTACTAACCTTTACCTCTACTCTTTCCTAAACCCTAAACACTCTATACCTCCATTTACCACTACCCTCCCCTGAATCCTAAAAGCCCCTTACCTTTACCCTCCCCATAACACTAAAAAAACATGACATCCCTTTACCTCTACCCATCCCTTAACCCTATAAACCCCTTACACCCCTTTACCCGTCTCTAATCCCTATAAACCTCTTACCTGTCTCTACCTTTACCCTCCCCTAAACCCTAGAAAAACACTTACTATTCGTACCTGCCCCTTAACTCTAAAACTCCTTCTGACCCCTTTTCCAACCCATTCAATCTTTTTTTTCATTATAATTTTAATATACAAATATTATATATCATTTAAAAATCTATATGTAGATACTCATCTGTGTGATGAAGAACCAAAAAAAAGGCCTGTTTGGTACTTACCAGAGTGTAACATCCTGCCTAGTAAAGGCTGCATACCATTCCACTGCCCCCACCGAATAACGCATTCCCTAACACTACTCATTGCATACCATGGAGATACCCTCCTCTTACCACCACTACCACCTCAGCCAGTGCTGCTGCCCAGGACTCCCAGCTCCCAACACAAGTATGGAAACTGCATTAGGGGGGGGGGGCAAAATAATTCAGAAAGTAGAGGTCCTCCCATTGTCTCTTTACTATCCTGCTGCAACGAGTGTAGGCCTTGCAGAAGTTAGGCTCTGGACGACTACTTCAAATATTCCGATTCTATTCACTCGTGGAGGGGTGGGGGAGCGGGGACTCACCTTTACTGAATGCGGTAGCCCGCCATGTCTTTGCTCAGTCAAGCTTTTGTACTGCCAGTGACACTGGTGCCACTCTGTGTTCATCCGCGGGTAAATGCACACAGCTGGCAAGTCGTTGCCTTCAGCATGACTGGCCACAGCCTCACTAACGAGCCCACCCTGACAGGCGGACCACCGCATTTGTGTTTGTGTACAGCCAAAGGGACTTCCGGGTCAGATGGCAAATCGGTTACTCCTTTACCCCACCTGAGGGGTCCGGAGCCTGAACTTTCCGCAACACCAAGTAACTACTCCAGTCTTAACGGCTCGATTGACCTCTCTTGCACTCCAGTGGTTGCACGCTCCTCCGCCTGCTTACTGTGTGAATGCTTTATGAAGGGTGACACCTTCTTGCCAGAGCAGGTTGGTTTGGTAAACTACTTTTTGTTTCGTTTATTGAGCAATGTGATGAAGAACAAAGAAAAACCAGCCCTTGCGCATCAAATGTCAAGAGAACAAGCGACTAACAAATACCTCTGAGGTTTTTAATTCATATTTCATTGTCCCTGCTGCTTGGTTAACAAGATGGCGTATGCGGCTGATCAAGCGAGGACTGAAATTGAACGTAGCGAGAACCAAAATAATTGAAACCCTAAAATAAAAATCCTCAGCAGCGGCAGAAATACACCAATGAAAGGAATAAAACATTTGAAAGCAAGGTGCAAGCCTTGTTCTTCACAACTTTCAAAGTCCAGCTCTACCCACCCTAAAAGTCTACCTCATTATCACGCCCCGCTAACTACTGAACTCTCTCCCTGTATCTTCTGATTACTACACACTGGACCCACACCTGGACTGGCAACCCGCCAAGTCTTTCCTCTTTGACACACATGGCCAATGCTTCTAGTTACTATGCAAATAAATGCATATACGAATTGAAGTCATTCTATTATTGGATGGTATCATTTTTTGAAAAGTACATATTATACCACTCCCTTAACAGATGTGATGTACAAATGTTTTCTACATAATGCGCTTTAACCTTGGGATGTCGTCCACAATATAAAACTAAACGCTTATAAATAAAAGTAGTACAGACAAACTAAAAGAAAAACTAACTTATGTGAAATCAAGGAAACAAACAAACCAAAGCAAGGAGTTAAACATAGGAACAACGCACCAAAATATACCTACCTAGACGCAAAATAGCACTATATTAAAAAAATGTAAACAAGTTTGATGTAACTAATCTATAGTAAGGGTAGGTGTTATGATCAAGAGACACATAGTGCCACTGGCTTGCTAGTCTGAAGGGAAAGCAATAACTCAGTCTTGGCACTAGGAACTGACCCCATGTGACTTCAACAAGTAACCCAAGCAAAGCAATGGGGGGACAAAACTGTATAATAATTTGTAAAGCACAAAGACTAAACTGTAAAATGTGTACAGCTGTCAAGCAAAGGACATAACTCTCGACACTAACATGTCCTCGCACCTCTTTTGTGCCCTACTACAAACCAGGCAACGCCCTGTATTTTATTACACCGCAAACTATCAGGCAAAAACCAAGTATAGTCTGCTATGAAATGAGCACACACTTACAGAAAGGATTAATTTATGTTGATAAAAGCCAAGGAGAGAAACATGTTCTTATAACATTCCTTGCATGGTAGTTGCGGCTAGACTGGAGGCTCTGATTTAGCCTTTCATCTTTCCGAGGCCGACACAGTGTGCACCACTTGGTAATAATGCTAGTTTAGGAGTATTTGCGTGCAGCGCCTCTACCACTTGGGGGCGCTGAACCACTCTCTAAGTCTGGGGCCATTCCAGAAGGAGAGGAGCATGTTGCTGACCGGAGTCGGGTTGGTTCCTATTGGTTTGTATCCAAAAAGTAGACACACATACACCTACTATAGAAGCAAATTGACACAAATCAGCTTGTTGTGTAGGTGATGTGAGTGGTAATTAATAGATCAGTTTTAGGTCATATATTCATCCTTATTTGGGCTTACTTTCCCAAGCAGCCCCTTCCCACATTTATAATTCACTTAACATTAAAATAACCCCTCTTTTAACAGACAACTCGCCCTGCGGTTTCACTTTGATGCGCATTTCTATCACAATAGAGCAGGGAAAAACTGAAAGGAAGAAACCGCGGAAGGATTACAGCCTCCTGGCGCCCCACCTGTCCCGACAGCAGGCGGCCGAAGGCGCGGTGCGGCTTTCAGTATTCTGTGAAGACGGATACACAATGGGGGACCAAGGCCCCACTGGGGGTCTCCAAAGGGAGATTATGAACGAATTATCCGGCGATATTAAAAGAGAAATGAGCGGCTCCCGCTTCAAAGAACTGTCTGCTCCTTTTGATACGGTGGCCGCTGTAGGGACAAGATCTCCGGTCGGCCATTTTACAGCAGTGCGTGCTCCATTAATGGGCCCCGAGGGGTTCCTTTGGGAGAGGGTGGGGAGGGCGAGAGGAGGCCGAAGTTAAAGGAGAATAGATGTAGGCGATATAAAAGGGAGTGCAGGGATCACCCATCTCACCCATTGCAGGGACAGGCTCATTTACAAAACAGCGCTATGCCTGGTGGCCCCAAAAGCCCAATTGACAAATGGTGTCTCATAACAGTCGGTTACAGCTTTCAAGATAAAAATAAAATGTAGTGTTCCAACCTACCAGTGCCGCTCAAAGACTCCTATAATCTGACAAGAACGATCATTCCACCAAGCAAGTTCTAGTATTCATTTCCACAAGGAATGCAGTCTGTGTTCTTCAGCCAACTCAAGCCAGCATTGCCAGTGGTCGTAAAATAAGATGAATAACTAAGGCGCTACAGGGTACATGGGTCGCCAGGAGTCACAGCTGCGACCCCTGGCTTGCCCCTTGCTACCCATGGCACAGCTTTGTCAACCCCTGGCCTCAGAGGTGGCAAACTCAGTGCCTGGAACACCAGGTCAGCTCTTCCTAATGGACGCTGGTTGGAGGTTTACTTGCCTGGTTTGTCAATTTTTTTTATTAAACAAATAGTGAATATTATTCACTATTAGTGTAATGAAAAATGGAGTACATTAGTTGGAATATGACCCTAGCTGGAAGCTAAGGTAAGTAAAAAATGCTGTTACATGTATGTATGCTTGCGGTTGAGGGTGTTTATGTGCACCAGAGTGTGTAAATGTGTTAGTATATGTAACTGTGTGTGTGTGAGTCAAATTAAAGGTCAAATGGCATGCAATGTCACTTGCGCTACACCTGGCATTTTGTTCAATTTTAGACCATGCAGGGTAACAAATTAAGCGTGGATGAACGTCCCTCTGCGATTTTCAATATTTACATGGCTCTGCTTTAAGAAATCAAACTATTGATATGCTATCTGATAAAGTGGATTGAATTACTTGTCTGGAGTCCTGCATTGTAAAGGTGGCACAACCTAGCAATTTGTTTTACATTTTTTTTTTTTAGGTATTCGAACATTTCTCACTTCAAGCAAATCAAGCATAAAACGTTACGCTTGAATGTTAAAACAAGGAATAATTCTTGCAAAGCCATGTGAGTCTGACTTCCATTTACGTACACTGCACTCCGAAACAACACTTCTGTGCCTCCTTTAGTGCATGATCAGATAACTGTACCCTCAACTTCTAAGGTCTATGTGCAACGTGGAAGCATTATAAAACTCAAGAAGGTTGGGATGTTTTCAAGGCCTTCAGTAAGCTGATATTCATTACATTTCTACAGAAGAGACCATACCTGATAGATCGGGAACCGTTAAGTAGACAGACAAATGCATTTCTGTAAATGCTACCAAAAACAAGACCAGCACTACAATTAGCTTTGTGAATCAAAACCTAATCAATATGAAAAGCTGACAGTATCTTATAAAGGTTGCATGGAAGCCTACCGCGGTGGCCAAGCCATGCAGAAGCTAGTGGTCAAATCCACTACGGCAATGTATCAATATCTTGCTCGAGATAATGTGCATCTTCAGCAATTTCAGAACATCTTAATCTGTTTTGAGCTCTTGAGAAAGCTCCTAAATAGTTCCACAAATAAAACGTGTGATGCCCTAAATAAAAAAAAAACTGATTGTAAACCTAAATCATAGGTACTCAAGATGATCATGAATCATTGCAATAGTTTCTTCCAGACTACATTCATCCATCCCCCTCTCACTAAACTTTCTGAGCAAAACATTTATTTGCTTCATCCCTACATGTCAAGGATACAGCTCCCCCTTGCACTAAACAAACCCTCTTCTTTAGCACTCATAGGCGGAGCCAAGCATTCCATCCATGACTTTCTTGTGTACTTTAGTGTGCCACCCTATGTGGTGGGATGGGTATGCCAGGATGCAGGTCACATAGTCAATGGAACCAAACTATACCTACCTGATGAGCTCCAACTAGGGTGAAAACAGTTCCGGGTTGATTGTGTTCCGGTTCAGGGAGGACTTGGCTTGGGCTGTTCCCATTGAAGCAGGGTCACTAAAGATTTGCATATAGCTGGTTCCAAACTGAGGTGAGCTGGTGCGCAAAATAAAGATGGACTGGGATGCAGCCCAAGTAGTTACCAGTGGCTTAGATTAATTCAAGCTTTTCCTCCATCACTTTTTGTATACTTTAGTGTGTCGCTCTAAGTGGGGTGGGCATGTCTGGAGGGGGATCCCAAGCAGTGCTTATTTTGTAAAAAACATAAGTACCAGGGCTGTAGTCAGGAGGCCTCTGTAGTTTGCACCACCCATTGCCCCTCCCAGCACTGCCAATGGTAGAACCTACACAACTACTGACCAGCACACTTCTACAAGTGTGACAATTCAGCCTATTCCAGGCCTCCAAAGCAACAAAAATTGCTTGGGCGGCAGGTATTAGTTGTTTGTAATGCATATTAAATTAATAAACAATTGCTGTTCAGCTCATCTCCAAATAAAACAGCGCTACCATGTGGCAGCTGTCATAAGTGGTGTTGCCGGCAGTTAAGCGACGTACCAACAATGAAGTGCCGGTGCCGAACACCGGAAACCACCAGCTCAAATTAAGCACTGGTCCCAAGCACACAGTCACTGGAACGAAGATATCCCGGCTAGGGAGCCCTAACTAGGAAGAAACCAGTCCTGGGTTGCTTGTGTTCCGGTTCAGGAGGGCCTGGCTTGGCAGTTCAGGCTGGACTGTTCCCAATGGAACAGGGTGAACACTGATTTGCATATAGCTGGGTTAAACAGAGGTGACATGGTGTGAAAAATAACGATATACCAGGATGCAGTCCGAGTAGTTACAAGTGGCTGAGATTAAAGAGTTTCATCCATCACTCTTTATATACTTTAGAAAAGGGGTAGGGCATAGGCAGAAAGCTAGGGGTCGATCATGTACCATGGCCAGTCAGAGGATGGACAAGAAGGGCTGAACACTGATAACATGCCAGGCTGGGGCAACTGCAGGTAACAGATCAGCCAGGGGACAGACAGGAAGGGAATCACTACAAGGGCAATGCATCCATCAGGCCAACTAAAAGAAGAACAGAGAGGGCAAGACAGGGCGCCATGTTGGGTGGCAGGAGTTATGGGCCACACAAGAAAAGGAAGGACATTAAAGGCAGGGCACAGGGGCATTAAAGGACAAAGCCAATAGAAGGGCAGTGCACAGAGGTATGTCTACAAGAGGAGGGTAAGTGGTTAGGGCCTATGGGCACTCCACGATCACAGGGGAGTCTGGGTTGGCCAAGTTGGGGGCACGACCATGTGCCACTGTATACAACAAGATGGGGCCATTTGCCCTGCAGGATCTGCATTTTGCAAGAGATGGACATAAGGACGGGCATGGGCCAGGCAGGAGACAGATCTCACCCGGACTTACTCGTTTATTATTGATCACTAGGGCACTAGCGTGCTGACGGACGCCACTTCAGAGCGCACATCTGGGTCTTCGAAATCTCGGACACAGGTTTAGGCAAAGAGGCTTGTTGGCCAAACAATGCACGCGGAAATCACAGAAGTGTCTGAAGAGAAAGAGAGCAAGGGGGTGAGAGGGAGAGCTCTGCAACACAGGATGAAACTAGCAGAATTGCCTTCTTGTGTACTTTCTCCACCCTGTAAAATGTAAAACAACAAAGAGCTGATCATGAGGAGATAGGGCAGGAGGATGAGGAAATCGGTACATAAAAGGATTGTGAATAAAATTAAATGTGTGCCTTTAATTCCATTTAAATTGGTGTATTAAAGGGGAACATTAAAGGGGAACATTACAAGAAAAACTTACATTAAGAACGCAAAATACCCGCGGGCAAACCAAACCATAGCAAGTTTATCGTCACACAGGTTTGTACAGTCAACGCCGCCATGCATAAATCACAACGTGGTTGTGGTACTGACTAGCAAACACGAGTAACGCGTGAAGTAGGAGGGTGCTGGGGTGGTAGGGAGGAGCATATGGCAGACATCACACCCATTTATCATCCATTTTGGGACTAGCAGTTGGGGATGACAGCCCTTATGTTCACACGAAGCCGTCTAGTGTCAAAATTCAGTTTCCCCTTTCCGTTACCCCTTCTTACTGTGGGATGCAAGTGATAAAAAAAGGGGGGAGGGAGTGACGCGGCCAGTACAGATCACCTTTTAATATCTCTGTGGGCCGCGTGTTTCAGATCAATCACTGCTGAGCATCACACGGGCCGTCCTTGGCAAGCAAGTGCCACCTGCCACGCGCCCTAGTCATCACGCGCAAGCCCTCTCTCTGTCCCCTCCTCTTGGGTACCAAGGTCCTAGCGCCGCCTCCAGACCTTCCATGCTCGGCCCGGAGCGGAGAAGGGCTCTGCAGCCAGCGGGCAACACAGCCATGGTTCAGGAGCCAGGGCTCGTGGATTTACTTCGCATTTTCCATATTAGGCAGTTCTATTGAAATAGGTGTCTGGAGTGCTCTACCCTCACCCACAACTGCGGAGGTTTAACACTTCACAGTGATGCGAACTAGGAATATCGTCAAACGTAGCGGACAAATAAAGACGAAGACTTCAGAATGACTGGTTCTGGAACCAACGAAAACACGATAAAAGGCAAAACAAGAGGATGAGCGGGGGAAGTAGGGGCGGGGGAACGACAAGTCGTAAAGAGAGGCCTACAAAGAGGCCAGTAAAAGCGGGGTTTGGAATGTAAGAGATTGGAGTGTAAGAGGTTTGGAAAGGGCAGACAGATGAAAGAAGGCACAAGGAATAGGAGACAGGCGGTAAAAATATACAGAGAAGGCCCGAAAGGCCCGTCAATGCCCGTCAATGCCCGTCAATGCCAATAGCCTCGGACATCAAGTACCCAGGTGCCGCGCAATGCCAGTCATATATACAAACATGACCCAACAGCCCTTTGAAGCTCCAGAAACCGAGAGCCCCTGCGAGCCTGTATTTGTGAGCGAGCGGCCGGCTTCCAATAGCCTGCACGAACCAATGCAGATCAGCAGAGGTTACCGCAGGTTAGAGGCCTACCCAGTATCAGACCCATATTCAGACCACCAGACAGGCCCCACTAGTCCATCCATCGCACCCCGAACAACAAAAGATACCCAAAGGCTACACTACTGTCTTGACACACAATACCTCCACAAATATATCAACCTTAAGAGCTGATGGAAGAGGCCCACCGCAAACCCTTCCACGTTAGTCCAGACAGAGAAGGCCTCGGCAGCTGGGTCAGATCAGCCTAGGGCACTACCTGCCCCTTTAATGTTTGGCCTGTGGGGGACTGGCTGAAAAGGTTTGATCTCAGATCAGGCACTTTACCATCCCAACCCGATGTCGCTCCTGGTTATACTGTACATTCACTCAGAGCTGGCTTTAGGGTGGTGCGACGGGTGCAGCCGGACTGGGCACTGACCTGGAAGGTGGTGGTGGTGGGGGGGGGGCGCTGTGTTCAGCAATAACTTAAGATTTAAAAGCATTTGCTACAAAGTACATTGTGCCTCCAGCTTTCAGGCAGCAATGAAAATTTCAAGCTAACTAGTCATTAACGTTCATGCTAGAGGGAGAGATGGGAGTTTTGTCTAGTGGCAGTTTTGGCTCGCCATAAAGTAGTGCAGAGGGTTAGTATGCCTGCTGCAAAGCACAGATCTGTACTTTATGTTGATAGCCGAGTGGATTAGTAAAGGCAGCCTTTACCAGCGCTTTGAAACAAATGAAATGATTGAGAGAGAGGGCTATGGAAAGATGAGGGGCACTTCTGCCAGATGCCAGTAAGGAAATCCAAAGAGGAGGACATGGGGGTTGGAGGGACGCAAAAAAGGTTGTCCTACTTGGCGCCACCAACACTAAAGCTGGCCCTGCACTAACCAGCTGACAGGTGAGCGGGGAGACACTAATGGTGTGTCACAAGGTTATTAGTGGGGGTGGGAGTAACTGCTGTGTTGTTTTACCAAAGGATGCCCTTCTTGTCAAGAAAGGATGTGATAGGAGGGAGCGGGAAAGACATTGTATACACATAATGTTGATAGATGTGTGTCTACGAAAACACTGTACATCTCAGGCAGGTTGGGACAGGAAGCAAGTGTCAGACTTTTCTACCAAGGGTTGGTCTCGGTGTGATAGGTGTGTGCCACTTCCTTTCTCCAGGAGCTTGGAAGGCACTGCCTGGCAGCGCCCTTAAACATAAAATACTGGGTGTGTGGGGTGGAACTCTGTGGCCCAGCACTGACAAGCACAGGTGTAAAGTTGTGGTTTTACATACATCACATTTTTTTAAGAAGCAGAGGTTTTCATTGCTATCATAATTTCTCAAAATAAATACAATTCTAAAGGCAACAATGGCTGTAGACAATTATAATGTTCACAGATAAATTACAGTCAAAGAAATGTAGAAATTGAAAAAACAGCTAACACCCAAAGTCATATATATTAATTTTATAGTATAAAGCCACAATCTATATATTCACAAGAGGAATGTACATATAATTCCATTTACACACATCACAGCATCTTGGTGAAATATCCCTTCACCGCAACCACAGCAGACACCCAGGGTTAAATACCAACAGCACAGCATTACTTCGTCTGGTGAGAAACAAGCTTTTTGGGGGAAGATCATTTCATTAAAAAGGCTACTTCATTCCCTCCAACTCTACGTTTCAGCTCAACAATTTGAGTCTGTGTTAGGGTGCCATACAGCACTGTATAAAAAGACAGCAGAACCAACGTCAGTGATGGACACCAATACCCACAATGAGCGGCCCACCCAGCCTGGGAGAACGAATCCCCAAGAAGGTTGTATGACATACCCACGCATGCGTTTACAACGCAAGACTTTACAATGCAAGAAAAGTATATTTAAGGTAGGTGAAACCTTTACATATATAGGTGAGTGTGTGATAATGTGCATATTATATATACACACATACATACACACTATTTTTTTAAACTTCTTGTTTTAGGGAAACCCACTAAACACCTCTTATTTTATGATCAAAATATTTTCATTTTGGGTGAACGCCTCAATTTTTTGTAGCCATACCATCCTATTACCTTACCTACATTTAAAACTTAAAAGCATCCTTACCACCCTATACCTTTACCCACCCCTAGGCCCGAAAAACACCCTTACCACCCTATACCCTCCCCTAAACTCTGAAAAGACCTGTGCCACCGTATACACTTGCCCACTCCTAAACACACCCTTACCCACCCCTAAACTTGCCATACCCAACCCAAACCCTAAAAACACCCTTTCAACCCTATATCCATACTCACCCATAAACCCAAATTACACCCATAACCACCTAATACCCGTGCCCAACCCTAAACACACATATATACACATACACCTTGAGATATATAAATATACTTATCATTCGTTGTAAAGGCAAATGTGCGGTAATGGCATGTCGCTGTGAAGGCAGCGTTGTAAAGGTGGTCTCCCCCTAGAGCTACATCATGCCCACCATGGACATCTAAGTGGTCCCTTAGGATGATCCACATCGATACAGGATATCCTCCAACCCGTGAGCTATTCCACTCCAGCCTTGCACACATACGAGACACCATGACCTACTCTACCACAGATTCAGACACCCAAGTCTTCACCAGTCCATTCACACTGTCTGGAACGTCCAAATCACATGCTGGCCTGGAAAGAGGCATGGGGATATTAGTTACTACAGACTGATGTGAACAGGCTTAAGGGGGCTCTTACCAAGACCTCATATCCCATTCCAGTTTTTCGAGGATACCAAAGAGGCCCACGAACTATTGCATGTCAACATTAGCCTTGTGCGCCAAAGGCCACTTAAGCCAACCTGTGTCACTCTTTGACACCCCATAGTTAAAATGACCTAGCCATGATAAATTTCGACATAAGAGTGCACATTAGCCTACGTATGTAAGCACTGGAAAATGAAGCTTTCACCTTGGACCCCCCTCCAATATGGCATCCATTTCGGCCGTGGCGAAAGACAGAGCCATGCAAGACTAGGACATAAAGTGGTCGCTACGAGTACATGAAAGTTCGCAAACAAAGAAAACCCACGCGTCTGTCCAAGTCTGTTTGAAGCCAGATTGACAGCTTACATGGATGAGGGGTCGGGCTGCCAGGAGAATGAAAGGTGTATTAGGAGGTTAGAATCATTTTACCATCACAGTGACGTGCCCAACAAATTTCTCAGAGGAAAGCTCTAGTCTTTACAGAAAACCCCGGCATTCAATCTCTAAAGATAACCATTACAGAGAAAGGTAAGACAAGGGCAGCTCTTTTCACTATAGACAACCTCGGCACACTGGTGTGTATGGGGAACCTCTGCTGACAGAAAGACTGCGGTTCTGGTCAGCAGGGTTTCGTCAGCCAAAAGGTGGCTTAGATGCTGACTGGTACCCCCAAAGAAGCTTCAGACTTTTTATAACCACCCCGACTGGACAATACCCCATGTGGCCTCACAAGGAATGGGCAAAATAAACAGGATGAAGAACTAATTGTGAATGGTTCGGCTGATTTCTCCAAAAACAGAAATATTCTGAATGAGTAATCCCAAAAGCGGACATAGTTCGAAGCACCTACCAAACAGGACAATAATGTAGATGTGCTTCCACACTTCTGCACAATACTCCACGCGAGTACACTTGAGAAAACCTAGTGTTTTATACTTGTTTTAAAACCAGTTTAACTGTTATACGGTGTTTTCAATTTGTTTGTGCAAAAGGCAGCTATGTTTTGTACTATGGGAAGAAAGCACATTAATATATATCAAATATCCACAATAGGGCTTGAAATTTGAAACCTATAGTCCAAGTTACTGTCTCCAGAAAAGGTCACAATATTGTACATCAGGCATCACTAAAGAGGTGCACAGAGCTAACAACTTTCCCGTTTCTGATGGATATCCCGAGAGACCCCACCATTCAAGTTAAAGAAAGGGGATCACGGACGTTTCCAAGTTCATTTTCATACCATCACTCCTACCAAATGACACTCAATGCAGTGTTGTAAACTACGGGGTTAAACTGGAACGCTCCCACATTACAAATATACTTTTTAAAATGTATAAAACGTCTTTATTATTCTCCGTACACATGGCGTTTTTTGTACTATTTACATGCCAAATATTTGGCCGGCTTGGAACGTGCTCGGGCTCCTTGAGCCAAGCCTGGCCTCCGGGTTGCCCCTGGCTCCCGAATAATGTCCTGTCTCACCCACCTCTGCGGAAGAATGGATCATATTAACTGATCAGCACGATATAATTCAGTCAGTACTGCACAGTGTACACACTTTACGAGGCAACAGTCCTGCCACTGCATCCCTAAGATTCCACGAAGAGTTAAGAAGGATTTGAAAGGGGAGGGCAGAGGTCTGATCTTAACCCCTCTTTGGCGCCAAAGTGTCTCCTGGAGCCCATGACCTGTCAACCCGAGTGAATGTGCTTCCCCCTCTGTGCGGGGCCGCCACCTAACCTCTGCCAGAGTCAGGAGGGCGGCCTGCATTCCAAGATGGCGGAATGCACGCCATGGTCTTCTCCCCTTTAGAAGCCAGGAGAAGACCAGGGTGTCCAGCCCTGAGGCCTGGTACCAGGCCAGTCACTGGATGTCGCGAATGCGCACCGACGTACAGGTGGTCTCTGGCACTCTAAACCTCCCCACAGAGGACGCAGCGTTGTTGTACGTTTGGAGCACTGGTTGAGTCAGTCTTTTCGGCAGAGGCTGTCTAATAACACGGATCAACAGCAACTGCTAGCCTAACCTCAATCTATTCATTCGCTATCTGGCGAATAAACTCAACATCTCATGGGGCTCTAGATCTTCACGCAATGCTGAAAAACTACTGCGCGAGCCCCCTACTTTCAAAAGGGGAAGATGCATGGCCCAATCCTTATCAGGCAATGCGGGTAGAATCTGGAAATGACCCCCCCCCCCCCCCCCCAACCACAGCCTCTATCCGGACCTTCAAAACAGATCTTAAATCTCTTCTCTTCATAAGACCCTTCCAGACGTAATTTAACTCTCTCCCATGTCCCTCAAGGCAGCTTGGCATTCATTTGAGCGCAACGCTGTAAATATGTGTTCTATACCTATATTAACCTGATTCTTGCACCTCTTTTTTCATCTTTAGCTTTTTAATTATTCTGATTGTATTTTGTAAATTGTTAGTGTTTAATTCTCCTTATGTGACGTACTTGGTTCTATTGTAAAGCGCTCTGACCCCTTTGAGTAAAGTCTGCGCTACATAAAACTGCATTAAATAAATAAATTCATCTCTAGCCCCCATGCAGGGTGAATCATTGCTTTAGGAAGGGAGGGCGTTTATATCCCAACAGATCAAATCATTTCTAAATAGGACAAGTAGATTTCTTACTTCAAGCAAAACATGGAGGGTAGAGACCGAAGGAGTGCCATGCATCCTTTAAAAAGTGCATTAACAGAAAAAAGACGCATTGAAAAGTGGCACATTAACATAGGTGAAGAGGTGTAGATGACGAGGCTTTCTAAAATTAACAAAAGTGGCACTTCCAAACTTAACAGATGACATCTGGCTTAGGAGCCGGTGGAATCAACCTCACCTTTAACCTGTGAAAGCCGCTTTTCAAAGAGACTAGGCCCAGAAATTGATTTGAGTGCTATTGGGGACAAAGGAAAACAAAATCTCAACAAACGCGCGCAAAGGAACTCTTTTAGACACAGAACATGAGCAATGTTCTACTTGGACTCAACCAGGCCTCACATCCTGAAGGGGAGATGGTAGCCACTAGGCTGAAATGCCAAATAAAACAAGCATTGCCAATGCTGTGTGTGGTGTGGTAGTGTGTGGTGTGGGGTGTGGGGTGGTAGTGTGGTAGTGTGTGGTGTGGTTGTGTGGGTGTGTGGTTGTGTGGGTGTGTGGTTGTGTGGGTGTGTGGGTGTGTGGGTGTGTGGGTGTGGGGATGTGTGTGGATGTGGGGATGTGTGTGGATGTGGGGATGTGTGTGGATGTGGGGATGTGTGTGGATGTGGGGATGTGTGTGGATGTGGGGATGTGTGTGGATGTGGGGATGTGTGTGGATGTGGGGATGTGTGTGGATGTGGGGATGTGTGTGGATGTGGGGATGTGTGTGGATGTGGGGATGTGTGTGGATGTGGGGATGTGTGGGGATGTGTGGGGATGTGTGGGGATGTGTGGGGATGTGTGTGGGGATGTGTGTGGGGGGGATGTGTGTGTGGGGGGGGGATGTGTGTGTGGGGGGGGGATGTGTGTGTGGGGGGGGATGTGTGTGGGGGGGGGATGTGTGTGGGGGGGGATGTGTGTGTGGGGGGGATGTGTGTGGGGGGGGATGTGTGTGGGGGGGGGATGTGTGTGGGGGGGGGGGATGTGTGTGGGGGGGGGGGATGTGTGTGGGGGGGGGATGTGTGTGGGGGGGGGGATGTGTGTGGGGGGATGTGTGTGTGTGGGGGGATGTGTGTGTGTGGGGGGATGTGTGTGTGTGGGGGGATGTGTGTGTGTGGGGGGATGTGTGTGTGTGGGGGGATGTGTGTGTGTGGGGGGATGTGTGTGTGTGGGGGGATGTGTGTGTGTGGGGGGATGTGTGTGTGGGGGGGATGTGTGTGGGGGGATGTGTGTGGGGGGATGTGTGTGTGGGGGGATGTGTGTGTGGGGGGATGTGTGTGTGGGGGGATGTGTGTGTGGGGGGATGTGTGTGTGGGGGGATGTGTGTGTGGGGGGATGTGTGTGTGGGGGGATGTGTGTGTGGGGGGATGTGTGTGTGGGGGGATGTGTGTGGGGGGGGATGTGTGTGTGGGGGGATGTGTGTGTGGGGGGATGTGTGTGGGGGGATGTGTGTGGGGGGATGTGTGTGGGGGGATGTGTGTGTGGGGGGATGTGTGTGTGGGGGGATGTGTGTGTGGGGGGATGTGTGTGTGTGGGGATGTGTGTGTGGGGGGATGTGTGTGTGGGGGGATGTGTGTGTGGGGGGATGTGTGTGTGGGGGGATGTGTGTGTGGGGGGATGTGTGTGTGGGGGGATGTGTGTGTGGGGGGATGTGTGTGTGGGGGGATGTGTGTGTGGGGGGATGTGTGTGTGGGGGGATGTGTGTGTGGGGGGATGTGTGGGGGGGGGATGTGTGTGGGGGGGATGTGTGTGGGGGGGGGATGTGTGTGGGGGGGGATGTGTGTTGGGGTTGTGTGAGGGGTTGGGGTTGTGTGAGGGGTTGGGGTTGTGTGAGGGGTTGGGGTTGTGTGAGGGGTTGGGGTTGTGTGAGGGGTTGGGGTTGTGTGAGGGGTTGGGGTTGTGTGAGGGGTTGGGGTTGTGTGAGGGGTTGGGGTTGTGTGAGGGGTTGGGGTTGTGTGAGGGGTTGGGGTTGTGTGAGGGGTTGGGGTTGTGTGAGGGGTTGGGGTTGTGTGAGGGGTTGGGGTTGTGTGAGGGGTTGGGGTTGTGTGAGGGGTTGGGGTTGTGTGAGGGGTTGGGGTTGTGTGAGGGGTTGGGGTTGTGTGAGGGGTTGGGGTTGTGTGAGGGGTTGGGGTTGTGTGAGGGGTTGGGGTTGTGTGAGGGGTTGGGGTTGTGTGAGGGGTTGGGGTTGTGTGAGGGGTTGGGGTTGTGTGAGGGGTTGGGGTTGTGTGAGGGGTTGGGGTTGTGTGAGGGGTTGGGGTTGTGTGAGGGGTTGGGGTTGTGTGAGGGGTTGGGGTTGTGTGAGGGGTTGGGGTTGTGTGAGGGGTTGGGGTTGTGTGAGGGGTTGGGGTTGTGTGAGTGGTTGGGGTTGTGTGAGTGGTTGGGGTTGTGTGATGTTGTGTGTGGTTGTGTGGTTATGTGGTTGTGCGTGTGGTTGTGCGTGTGGTTGTGTGTGTGGTTGTGTGTGTGTGGTTGTGTGTGTGACAGCAATACTAAAAGCATATCAAAATAAAGGCACACAAACAGTTTGTGGAAAGAGAAAGCACGTTGTAAGTCAAACGGGCGCAGCAAAGCATTAACACAACAACAAAACAAACAAGATCACTTAGCGAAGACTGAGTGCTGATAATGGATACACACAGCCCATCATCTTAAGAGTTCGATTGCAGCCAGAACTGGAATATATGAAGGCCTGAAACGGAGTGGTGTAGAGCTACTGGAACCAACAGCTGTGTAGGAAACAGGGAGAATCGTAAGAGTTATTGACATCACCTAGGCACAGAACCTAAGACATCTGGAATCAACTATGCCCAAGCATCTGCAGGGGCTACTGTCAATGGCTATATGCAAAGCATGAGCCAAATATAACTAACAGACTAGTCCCGAAAAACGAGGGATGGCAAAGCAAATAGGATTGGAATGGACAGCCAGCCTTTTGGCTTTGACAATACTTGTTTTGGATTTTGTAAATATGTATAATTGGGGGAGCTGATAGGCACTAGACAATCTACAAGAAAAATAATGGCTAAAAAAAAAAAAAAAGGACTTTTTTGGTCTCAAAAAGAAGAACACTTTTAGTCCCTGGCACAAAAGGAAACGTCTTGGTGTGCAGATGTGTTCCTTGACAAAGAGCACAATGCTGTAACTCACAAGGATGTTAGCCATTGGTGTAGTGGGAGGAGGAAAATATGGATTAAGAGAAGCCCTTGTAAGTGTGTAATATGTCTGGCAAAACCGAAAGGTCTGGTCTAACGCCAGACGTAATGACAGCGACTGGAGAGGCTGGTGCCGGAGGTGGGCGTAAGGAGGCAGCGGGTTCGACTAATGAAACACGAGTCCGATGGCCTGACATCCTGTGGCCTGAAAGAGACTGAAGAGAGCGAACAAGATATGCCAGACAGCTGCCCCTGCCTCCCACGACAGTGCACTGGTAAAACATTGATGCGCCGGGTCCGACCGTGCCACATTAGAATGTATGGCTTATCGATCGCGTCCTCGCGCACGTAGCGCCCACGGGGACCCGTCAAAACAAGGCTCCATCTTATACAATATTTATGGCGCTGGTGGGACGAGTGGGCTGAGCAGCTTTTTGCAGTGAGGTAGTGTAAATCAGGGAGCCTGCAGTAACGTACAGGGCATGCCCGTAACACCGAGACTGGTAAGATACTTTGTGGGTTTTCCAGGTGCTGATGAGTGCATTCACAGAACGGCTCGGCTACCTCCACCTTTCATGCTTTCTAGGATGATAAAAAGAGTACCACGAATGCTGGGATAAAATAAGTACTGCAGAGCTGTGCGATTGCAATACTCGGATTTTTTCCCATCTTGAACCTAAAGGACTTTCAAAACTGAAAGCACAGGGTAAATGCTACATCAGGGAAGTGACAAGTCCTGGCTTGGATGGGTCTTTCACGGTACAGAATCTATGGCCATCAGTATTTTTTCACACATATAACTCCATGACCCCAGCTGTCTCTAGAGGGCATGGTGCTCTAAAGGGACGACTTGCTGTTCCTCATCAAAAATGCCCTATAGCGCTGGGTGCCAAATTCAAACACTGCCCACCAGGATCAGCTTCTTCCATTGCCCACCGATATGATCACCTCGCACTGGGCAGTAATGAGGCTCCTCGCCGTGCCCTCCGGTGTCTGTGTGCCAACCCACTAGAGTCCTCTCACTGCTCACCACCAGGGGGTGCCATACAGTGTGCACCAGCACTGCCACCTTGACGCTGCACTACAGTGCTATTGTAACACCGCAGCTCCATTACTAGGCAGTGTGAGCCTCTCACTGCTGACTAATATCAGCATCTCACACTGGCCGCAAGGGCCTACTTCTGTTGGCAACCTACGTGGCTTCTGGGCTAGAGCCCTCATGGCCTCTAAATTCAAAACGTTACTGCTATCCAAAAATATAATTTATGTAAATAGACTTTTAGGTTTGAATGTTCTAAAATCGTTCATGATGTCAGCATTTTTTGCGAGGAAATTAACAATCTCCAATAATTACTAGTATTGTAAGAAATGAAAGGATTTTTTGTTTCATAAATAAATATGACCCATAATTTTCAAAGATATAAAAAATGGTTGTGTGTTTTCCGGGGAGGGGGGTGGGGGCGGTCCAAGTCTTGCCCGTCCTCAGCCTATTACACAGGTCATCAGTATAAGCTTATTACAGGGCCCAGGGTGGACAGACCCGCGCACTGACGCTAATCTGCTCAGGCAGCGGAAAAGAAGTTCACACTTCATGTCCATTCAATTCTTGGCCTCTGCATAGCCTTGCGGAGTGGCTTAGAGATTCCATTCCTTTATCAAATAAGGGAATTCTGGGAGTGTTGCCTTTGTTTGCTTCAACTGAGCAAACTGCAAGAATAAACCCAAGCCCGGCCGTAGATACAAGGTGTTGGATGGACAAGTGTCTAGCAAGGAATCTATCCAGAGTATGCAAAAAAATAAGAGTGTCAAACGGGGCCAACTGTAATGGGGTTTATCTGTTAAAAGAATCATGGCAAAAGGGGTTTCTTACCAGTTTAAAGATTTTGTGGTTGTGGCTAGTCACTGAAACGCAGTGGCTCCATTTGCAATTTCGGAATGGTGCATAATTTGTGCCCATCTCTCAATTCAAGACTAGCTGACCATATTCCAGTTTGGACCATCAACAACCAAGGAAAACAAGATATGACGGATAGCGATGTCTGAATTAGGGACTCAAGTTGCACCTCAATGAGGACTGAAACTTGCCTGGTGCTGCTTGCTTTGACAAGCAAAGGGCATAAAGCACAAAGCTAGATTGAACACTGGCTAGATTTGCGCCATAGAAATACCCTCAGACATACAAACGTATGTTCAGTTTACTTTAGGCTAGAATGTCCCATATAGCCTCAGTAGCGGCTGGTGGGTGGGGGCGACACGGCAGGGAGCGTGGGGGGGGGGGGGGGGGGGGAAATGTATAAACATTTATTAAAAAAAAAATACTTACCTTCAGCCTACCACCCGAAGCCCTTTCCCTTGTCCTAGCTGCAGCACATGTTCCCAACCTCCCCTGCGGCCAATCCAGACGCTGCTCTCAAGTTTGAAAGCAGCGTCAGAATTAGCATGAGCGCTGGGAATTTGCACTCCCTGAGAGACTGGGAGCCTGTGTTTGCTGTCTCCAACCCAGCAACGCAGCTGGGTTGGAGACAGCTCAGTGCGCATGACGATTTGGACAGCCTGAGACGGCCGATCAAACCGATGTGTACTGATCACAGTGCAACCACTCCCTCTGCCACTGCCCTCGCGATGGCCCCGCCCCCAAGACTCGCCCAACCCTCTGAACGTTGAAAATAAAACGATAATAAACCAGTTTCATTATCGTTTTAGTTTTCAAGTTTTGAGGCTAGCAGGGGAGGGGGCGATGCTCCTCCGCCATAGCGGAGGAGCCGCCACTGCCTGGCCCAAGACTGATTTGCAGATGGCGGTTTCCTATCTTTAATATCACAGTGAGGGGAAAAAAAAAAAAAAAAAACTACTCCGCAGAACTGGTTCTGGTACGGTCATTTCATAACCCAGGAAAAATTTCAATTTGCTGTTTAGACAATCTTCTCTAGCAGTACGATTTTTAAGACATTGGCTGAAATCTGGTGCTCTATTGTGGCACCATATGGCAGCTCCCTGCAGTGGTCTTGATACTACAGCCCCACCACTAAACCGAATTCTGCCCAGAATAATTACCCATCTGTGGTTAAAAATGAATTCACACATGTTGCGATTCCCCCAGGCAGTAACCGAAAACGCTTGTAAATGCTAAGGGGGGTAGAAGAGAAGGTGCTCCCCTTCAAACTGTTAAAAAGAGAGACATCTTGGCACTCTTGCGCTTCTTTTAGGGAGTCTAGACTGCAACAGGACACGAGCGACCTCGTTTGGAGACCAATATAAGTGATACCCATCGCCCTTGATATTCCATTGTAACAATGACTGAATGAAAACCTTAACCTCGAGAAAGCCAAGTATATATGTTTGGGAAGGACTATGCGTTTCCCGATCCCATGAGGCCATTTCTGGCACACCTACTGCGAGAGCTGCACGAATCCCACTGCCACCTCAGACTCTTATATTGCTGCCTTTAAACTCCTGAAGTTTGTTCTAACTGGGTGTTGTAGATTTGATTTTGTAGGACATTAAACATACCACGTAGGAACCAACCCCATATTAAACCGCTTCCCAATAAATGAAACCACCAATAAACGCGGAGGCTTCGCGGCAGCTTTGTGAGGTGCACAACAAATCACGGACCAATAAAAACCAACAGTCGAGGAAGAGCGCTCTCTGCAGTCTCATGAGTCTCAGCTGCAAAGGGGCCTCGTGGACGACCACCGATCCCCCGATGCGGAGCGTGCTATGCTAGACCCTACAGTGGTGCTAAATAATAAAATATTAAGGCCTGGATTTCTTAACGGTCGAAGAGGTGCACGCGAGAAGGAAATCACACGGTATGAGCCACTGTTGTCACACGGTGTACGATCCTGGAAGCGGACTAAATGCCAAGCCTTTTTGATCTACTGAATTCTTCTCTTTGCAGGGACTTGGTAGATAGATATTCTAACGCCAGTTCCACAATACTGAAAGACAAGCACTGATCACAGGTTTGATGCAAATTACGAATGCGCCCCCACACGACATGTACAGGCAGGAACTGAAGCAACGTGAAACATCTCGAGAAGCCAACAGAGACGAATGTCACAGGACATGGTTTGGAAAATGGGAGGTAGAGATGGGGGGTGATGACAGCAATTTTTATACAGGGGCAGCCAGAGCAGGGAAATGATCGACACTTAATATCCCAGTAGCATCAATGAACAATCATTGGCATAGGCAATAGGTCTCGCTTTTGGGACCTTATAGTGTTTAGCCATGCAACAGTTGATGTTGTTGCACCAAGGATATTGTGCTGCATAGCTAAATACTTTTAAGGTCCCAAAAGCGAGACTATGCCAATGCTGGTTAGTTTTTAAATTGCAGTCGTTATTTAAACTGTAAGAGCAGCATGTAAACAAACAATAAGTATAGGCACAATGTAACTAGCAAAACATGAAGGGGCCTGTGCTTTTAAAATGTTAGTAATCCGACTGATTACTTGCATTACATAGGTAAATAGGAGTCTGCAGCAGCTAAAGGATGGCTCTGCTTGACCGGGAGGTTCCCTCCCACAATTCCGTTCAGCATCCAGTTGGTAAGTCAGGGCAGGCCATGCAGAGTGACCCATTAGGGGTGTAGCTATAATTAGTGCAGCATATGCAGTGGGAACTACACATAATTCTTCAATTATGACCGTGTTTTGCTGCCCTGTAAGAGGCCAGCGTGTCTGTTTTTTAGGTCTTGCCTGACCCAGCGCATGCGCTGGTCTGACGAGACTTATTGAGAGGTTTCCAAAAAGTGCTACCAGGCCAGCCTAGAGCTACAGTGCATGTGCGCAGGCGCGCGCGCCGCGCTTTACCGCGATTACTTTCGCGGCCGCACGGCCGCTTTGATGTTTGATCGCGATCACTTTCTCTTTCGGGGCCGCACGGCCGCTTGGCATAGCCAATAGGTCTCGCTTTTGGGACCTTATAAGTATTTAGTTATGCAACTGTTGCATGGCTAAACACTTATAAGGTCCCAAAGGCGAGACCTATTGGCTATGCCAATGCTTGTCTTGTTTCAAGTAGGGCTCATGCCACCCTTGCATGCCACAGCGGCACAGCCGCAGAAAGGGCGATGTTACAAGATGTGTGTAGATCGATTGCTCAGTCTGTGTCATGAACAGTAGAACATTCACCTCTGCACTTTATAAAGCCCCAACTAACCTCTGTTGAAGGCCCAAGCAGCACGTGGCTTTTAAAGGAGGGAGTCCAGAGTAAGATGTATATGTTACAAGACACCAGGCCGTGAAGATCACCTTCTCCGCATACTCGTCTCCTTGGTAGTTATTAGCACGGCGGAGAGATCAGTTCTAGCCAGTTCATTTGGCCAAAGGTTAAGTGCACCATATTAGGTGATGAAATTCAGATTTGGCCGTCTGACGGGAGATGTGCTGTATGTTTGCCAACAGAGCGGGTTGTCTGTCAGATTTGAGAATACAGCAGGCAAGGACACCCACCTGTTTTGAACCAGATTCCTATATTTAACAGGTTTAGTGGTCTGGAGTTTGTCGATTGACAAC
This sequence comes from Triturus cristatus, assembly GCF_964204655.1. Classification (NCBI taxonomy): domain Eukaryota; kingdom Metazoa; phylum Chordata; class Amphibia; order Caudata; family Salamandridae; genus Triturus; species Triturus cristatus. The sequence continues at coordinate 848,038,019 of NC_140594.1, read as the reverse complement.
AGGTGTTCGGGAGAGATCTTTTGGGCACCTTCTCACCTTCGAGCGCAAGCTGTATTAGCCCGGGAGGAGTTGCACCGTGTGTATGCCCCGAACTACCCATTGTTGTTCCCATGAACCAGGAAGGTAATATAGCGAAGGAACAGGGCCCTGTAATAGTAACCACTGAGGGGGATGTGGATCTCACTAGTATAGCAGAGGCTGAATCTGGGAGGGCGGAGTTGGGCTCACTGAATTTAAGGTCCTTTAACGGCTGTGAGCATTCGCCTTGTTCTATTGTTAGCTGGAATATTGCTGGCCTAGCTACTAAAGGTGATCTCCCGGGTTGGGTTGAGTTTCTTAGCTCCCACGACATTGTTTGCTTCCAAGAAACTTGGTGTAGGGAAAGTGTTAGCTATCCTGGCCAGGTTTCATTTAATCTGCCAGCTTTGGCATCCCCTTTTGGTAGATCGAAGGAAGGTCTCCTGGTTTTGGTTTCTGTCAAAAACTCAATTGAAGTAAAAAGATACATGACCGTTGGCGCCCATTCACAGATCCTATGGTTATCAGATAAGTTGGGTTCCAACATTATTTTAATTAATTTTTACAACATCTTTGATAGCACAAGGTACAGTGTAGTGACTGAGTTAGAGGTCGCACTAGAAAATTTAACTTCTGGGGTCAACCATGTTTTTAACTATATTTGGGTAGGTGATTTTAATATTTCTACTTGTATTTTTTCTAATACTGGGGTTTGTGGGGTTAGGAATAACCTTGAGGAAGATGATTTGCACTTCCCACATAATCCCTACGGGGAATCCTTGAACAAGCTAATGGCATCTCTTGATATGGTTATTTTAGAAAATGCCAAGAATGAACTGGGGGACTCTATTCCAACATTTATGGGTAGGAATGCAAACACAGTGATTGATCATATTTGTGTATCATCTAATCTAATCTCATTGTGTAAACCACCAACGGTCACTGATTATATGATAAGTGACCACAATTGTATTACTACTGTTATCTTTTTGTGGAAGCATAGAGTTTTCCCTTCTGAACGTTTTGTGGCAAACATTGAAGCATACAGACCAAATGGTGTAAGAACTAGATGGAAAGGAGAAAAAGCTGATGGAGCTATGGAATCTATTGTTAGGGATTGTCGAGCAAATATTACTGCTATCCTGGAGTGTGACCGCGAGGACACTGACATTGTTAAGGATTTTATATCCATTAATAAAGTAATTGAATCCAAATTTATCAAAACTACCTCAGGGAATTTAGCCCACAGGAAAGGCTGGTTTGACCATGGTTGCACCGCTAAATTGGCGGAGCTAAAACTGGGCCTGGCCGTTAGGCCAAGAGATTTGTCTGCGGGGGGAAAAAAAAAAAAAAAAAAAAAAACTTAGGTTAAACTATAAATCTGAGGTCGAGAGACGCAAGAAGGAGCTGCAGCAAGAGGCCTGGGAAAAATTGACCCAGGCTACGGAGACGCATAATTGTGCTCTCTTCTGGGCTACAGTCAACTGCCCTTTCCTTAAAGACGATATGGTCCCTGAACTTACTTCTAATGTAAATAAAGCTTCTTGGGTTGCCCATTTTTCTACCATCTTTAATTCTAATTTATTGCCTGAAGATAGTAGTGGCTTATGGCCCTCTATCCCGCTGAATGTTACTACCGCGGAGGTTATTCTGAGTATCAATACCAGTAAAGGGGGTAAGGCACAGGGCCCAGATGGAGTCCTTATCGATGTTTATAAAGCTGTGCCTGACATGTGGGGACCGCTGTTAGCCAATGTATTTAATGCTGCTATTGGCGCTGGGGTCCCACCTACATGGGAGGAATCAATTATTATACCCATCTATAAAAAAGGTGACAGAGGGGATGTAAAGAACTATCGCCCTATCTCCCTATTAGATTCCTCGGTTAAAATAATGAGTAGGGTTTTATTGTTAAGGCTGGAACAATGGGCCGAAGATAAAGGGATTCTGGCCAGCACGCAGTATGGCTTCAGGAAGGGGCGTGAAACCGTGGACCAGTGTTTAAATTTAAACCTTCTTATTGGAAAGTACACGCATGCCAAAACGGGCTCCCTCTATCTCGGTTTTGCGGATCTGAGTAGTGCCTTTGATATGGTAGACCACTCGATTCTCTGGACCAAACTGCTAGAAATGGGCGTGCCAGAAGGTATAGTGGTTTTTCTCGCCCAATTATATTCTGATCTTCGCACTTGTATTCAATATGGTCCCTCAGGGGAGTGCACGACAAAGTTTAGGATTCGCCGGGGAATCAGACAAGGATGTGTTCTTGCCCCACTCCTTTTTACGCTTTTTATCAATGAAGTAGATGCTGTTTTAAAGGGAGTGACTGCAGATGTCCCTAAGATCGATGGCCTTGACGTACCGGTATTGTTATATGCTGACGATGCCGTGTTATTGGCAAGGACTCCACTAGGGCTCCAACGTTGATGGATAGTTTTTTTATCTTCATTGGAAATAGAAAATTACTCATCAACAAAACTAAAACTTTTATTATGACCTGTGGGGCAGGGGCTAGGAGATCCCAATCTTATTTTTTTAGAAGGGGTCAAGGTCCAACAAGTAGATAAATTCTGCTATCTGGGAATTACTTTTGCTAATGATAGCAGATGGACCCAAGAAATCACCAATGTACGGACTAAGATGGTGAAAAGTGCCCATGGTGTTTTTAAGTTCGCGGCAAAATTAGGGGAAAGGCGCATCTGGGATATGTTACAAATTTATAAAGCTCGTAGCTTGTCTACCGTCCTCGAAGGCGCTGGGGTTTGGGGATATTCCCCGACCAGCATTTTACAACTAGAGGAAAATCTTTTGCTCAAAAGGTTGTTATGCCTGCCCAAATCCACCCCAAATGATTTAATCCATAGAGAGTTAGGGATTTATTATTTATCCGATCTGATTTCCTTAAAGCCATTGATGTTGTGGCGATCTGTTTGGTTGAAGGACGAGACACCCTTTAATAGGGCAGTAATTACGGATTGTCTTTCACTTGATAAGTATTTCAACATTCCTTGGCTAAAATATGTTGTCTCTAGTTTTAGAGATATCTATGGATAGGACGTTTTTAAGGATTGTCATGCTGCCTCAGTTTTGTCTAAAGCTGAGATGAAGAATATTTTCAGGACTTATTGGGGGGAGAAAAGGAAGGTGAGGGCTGATCTTTTAGTTACCAGCACTTTTTATAATAAACATGTGGAGGGAGAAGGGTTTCAATTATATCTCAGTAATGTTACCAGAGCTTCCCACTGGTTTGTGCTGACAAGACTAAGATTTGGTATCATACATAACTTGGTAGCCTTCCCCTCTCTTAATTCACACCCGGTTGGACCCTGTCCCTGTGATGGCACTTCTGCACAAAGCACTTTACATCTACTTTTAATTTGTAAATTGTACTATTATTTGCGAATTTACCTTTTAAAACCAATTTTTGTGAAATATGGTGTACGTACTGTGCACGATTCCATGAAATTGCTTTTTAATATGCGTGAAGTAGATATCTGCTTTTTTACTGCTACCTACCTTTTTAAATGTATCCAAACAAGGAAAAGCTTGATGTTTTAATCATTTACACGACTGATCTGTACCTCTGTATTCTGTATGATGTTTTGTGTTTATTAATTGTATGTGCTTTTATGGTCATTGATGCAATGTACCGAATAAAGCTTTATGAATTGAATTGAGAATACAGCAGGATTCGAGCAACACATGTCTGCGACAAGCAATGTTGTGTATATTCAACTATTACCATTTATGAAACAAATACCGCAAACCGTGCAATCCAGTAAGTTGTCTTATTACCGTACTTCATTCATTTTTATCAACCTTGGCAGGATGAAATGCTGAGATGGTCGCCCGCAGGTTACAGGCAGCACTCTGTAGTGGGCGCTTATCCCACTGAGCTATCACAAAGACTCAGCCGTTCTCAGAAGGCCACTACTGTATTGGCGCATCTCCCTGTTAACTATGGCTGCACACCTGTATCTTATCACATATGATCCCAAGTAAGCTTGCTTAAGATCAGCTTTAGAGACCACAGTAGGGTGATATGGAAGATGGCAAACTGCAGGTACACTTGCTACCTTGCCGTCAGCTAGACACCTTGTTTCTACTCCCGGCATTCAGTTGACAACCTGAAGCACACTTTGAGCTGTATTCTCAAAATATACGAATATGCCAACATTTCTGTATAAAACGAAGAAGAAAGCACTCCACAAACCATACAATATTCCTTTATTTGGGGTGGCTGCCCGTGTTCAGACCTTTTAGAATCTTTTTCATGGTAACGTTTCTCCCTTTCATGAAGCAAGTCTCAAAAATTATTACAGATCAAAGAAAGACTGCCCTGAGCCATGAACTGCACTGGAAAATATAGCTTTGGTTTCACTTTATAGTGGCATTACACTCAAACTAATAACTAGAGCGAGGCCAGCAAGTTCCACGTTGACTGGCAGATAAAAAATAACGCTAGGAGCGAGAGCGCGCGCCAGCGAGCCATGTGGTTTCAATTATCGCGTCCGTGTCTGGGCACGTTAATTGAAACCACATGGCGGCGGTGCGGGTAACCGCCACCAATAGGCCATGGGCGGAGCATTGCGCCAGTCTTTGGCCAATGCGTGCTGTCTTTGTTAAAAAGAAGCACGCAAAGGCCAATAGCGTAGGACAAAAGAAAAAAGCACACACGAGCGTGTGCAGATTTCAAAAGCCCCTACATAAAGTCTCACCAGAACAGCGCATGCGTGCTGTTACAGACTCGACCTAAAAAGGAGCTTGGCTTCGATCCAGCTCCGGCCCTGACCTCATACTCGCCATAGTTGATGGCTAGTCAATTTCCCATCTAGACAGAATAGGCACTGCCAGGGGCACCATATATCGCTTCAAGTTTATAAGCTCTAATCAGAATCTAGCCCTATTAAACAACACAGAGGCTCTCACTTTTACCCTTAACATTTCTAATAATTTTTCCAGCTCTGGAGGGCCTATCTCCCGCCCTCCCAAACCAGACGCTAACTTAAGTGAGGCCCTATTGTCCGCTATCATGCCCTCTTATTGACAACATGCTAACTTTTTGGCACTAGGCAACGGTAACCTACATGTCTTTGACCCTTGCTGCAAAGCTGCTGAACAGGAAACCAAAGCGTTGTCCGATCTCAATTTAGTTCAAAGGGTAGAAAGACACACATAATGGCCGCCACACATTAGATACCACCTTCTCAAACATCCCTTCTCTAGAAGTTGGGACCTCAGTACCTTTAGCCTGGTCAGATCACCCCCTTGTTCCTTTCTCTTACCAGCAGTTTCCCCAACAGTACCTCAGTCAGCCCTGGGGGACATACTTGGGCACCCAAGGGGTAAATGGGTGCAGGGCCTGGCCCGGCCAACCTGCCGCTATGCACGGCAGAAGGTCATGCGCACAGGGGGAGATGGCCGCAGGATGGGTCCATGCTCAACTTGGAATATGATCGTGCCCGTTTCGTCTGGAAGAGCCATATTTTGAGGCAGATGTGGATATTCGCCTGTAGCAAAGCCATGGCCGATTTCACTGCTAAAATTTGCTCAGTTAAGGCAACTTCTATAAGATTTGAACACACATGTGATTTGATTTGGGATTTTTAATCAGATTCCATCTTTCAGTGGAAGTGGCCACAAGAACTAGAGTTCATAGAGCACACTGAGTGTGGCCCAAGAAGATCCACAGCATAATACAAATGCTAGAGAGACCATGGAGGAGGCAGATGCTGCACCATTTCACCGTACCGTATTCAGGAAGCCTGGGTGGTAAAGGAAAATAAATCAGTTTTACAAACATCTTTCATGAATGTGTGTGCTAACAGTAAGAAAAAGAAAAAAATACTCCAAAAAGCACAGCAGAAGAGCTCTATCTGGTGCACTCAACACCACTCCAACACCTGCTGTTCTCATGGAGGGGGGTGGCACCCCCACTCACTAAATGAACACAAAACCTCTTCTCGCACTGTGCCTGGCACATAAGTGGCATACCAGAAGCCAACATTGCAATGGGTATCTATGTTACTGGGATGCCTCTCTGAACAGTGTCTCCATCTCAGTACTCAACTCAGCAGCGATATAAGAAAACAGGAATAACTATATAAACTAGACTGCCCAACCTCTTCCCACCACTAACCAGCCACCCACCCCACGTCACAAGGAGCCGGCTGGCCTGTACGGCTGGGTCTCTCCCTACATAGAACAAGCAACCCGCAGATGCTTTTGTGACTTTAGACATAGCCTGTGAGGTGCAGCGAGAAGGAGTAGTTTCTTTTCTGTAACTCCAGTTCTGTAGTAGGGGTATCTCTGTTATAGTCATAATCTAGTGAATAGTCCCGCCCATGTGCGTGGACCCCGGAGCAATAAAAAATAATCTCTAAAAGGTGACAAATCATGCAGACCTGCATACACCTTTAAGAGAGAATTTAATTTAAAGACAGATAATGCAGCCTATACCCACAGGCTACACTGTCCAGTACTTCAACTAGAATTCCACCAACATCCACAAACAGCACTGCCTGTCTAGTTTTTCTCCACATAGGAAAAAACCCTGCCTCTACCAGCAAAAGCCTCTGGAATGATAGAGAGGAAGGAGTGGACAGACAAGCCCCATAGGCTGCCATTATGTGGCTTAGAACAGGATACTGTGCCTTTAAGAAAACTTTCCAGATCTTTCCCCAGTATCCCAGAATGCCCAGCAGGTCCCATCTACTTTCAGTTCTTTTTGAAGGCGTAGCACGCCAGACCTGTAGCATTCTTCACATGAATAAATATCTCTCCACCGGGGAGGAGGGCGGGCGCTTATGAATATAACAGAGATACCCCTACTACAGAACTGGAGTTACAGAAAAGAAACTACTCCTTCTGTAGTAGGGGATCTCTGTGTATAGTCATAATCTAGTGAATAGAATGGCAAGCCCATCCCCACACAACAGCCGCGGTGGAGAACAAACAAGACAAACCCACTACTGTGCCAACAAATTTCGCAGCGAAGCCTGCCCAACCTGAGCATCTGTTCTGGCATCCGAGTCCAGACAGTAATGCGCAGCAAAGGTATGGACCGACTTCCAAGTGGCCGCCTTGCAGATTTCCGCAATAGGAACATTACGCAGCAAAGCCGTCGTGGCAGCCTTGCCCCTGGTGGAATGAGCCTTAGGTTTACCCCCTAAGGTCTTATTAGCCTTTTGATAACACAATTGTATGCAGGACACAATCCACCAAGAAATGGACTGCTTAGAGGTCGCAAGACCAGTCCTGACTGATCCATAATTAACAAACAATTGGTCAGACCTACGAATATCCTTGGTCTTATCCAGATAAACTTTCAACACCCTCCGAACATCCAGGGAATGGAGAGACCTTTCCGCTGGCGAAGAGGGATTCTGAAAGAACGTAGGTAAAGTTATGGTCTGGTTGACATGAAAATCCGAGATAACCTTAGGAAGAAATTTAGGGTGAGTACGCATCACAACCTTAGCAGCATGAAATACAGTATAAGGTTCTTGACAACATAATGCCTGAAGTTCACTCACCCTGCGGGCCGATGTAATGGCCACTAGGAACGCCGCCTTCCAGGATAGGTGCTGCAATGAAGCCTTGTGAATGGGTTCAAAAGGCTCCTTCATCAGTCTGGACAGCACCACATTCAAGTCCCAGGAAGGCGAGGGAAGTCTGACGGGAGAAAACACTTTCAAGCCTTCCAAAAAAATCCTTGACCACAGGGATCTGAAAGAAGGAAGTCTGTGAAGGGCATTTCCTGTAAGCAGTCAAAGCAGCCAGATGAACCTTAATGGAATGGAAATTAAGGCCAGACTACGCCAGATGTAAAAGGTATGGAAGGATGACATCTTCCTTACATGTTGAGGGATCAAAGTTCTTGGACTGACACCAGATACAGAACCTCTTCCACTTGTAAGCATAGGATGTCCTAGTGGAAGGTCGCTTAGACTCCTTCAGTATGTCGATACAATCGTCTGGTAGATTCAGATGGCCATATTGCACTATTTCAGGAGCCATGCCGCCAAACTCAAAGACGAGAGGTTGGGGTGCACCATCCGCCCCCCGAACTTCGTGAGAAGGTCCGGCCTGCACGGCAACCACATGTGAGGAAGGAGAGACCGGTGAAGAAGGTCCGTGAACCACCACTGCCTGGGCCACTCCGGGGCGATCAGGATCATCCGCGCCCTGGACTGGGACAGCTTGATGAGCACCGCCGGAATCAGGGGAATGGGTGGAAAAGCGTACAGAAAGCTGTTCGACCAATCGATCCATAGCGCATTCCCCAGCGTCCCCCGCTGGTAGTACCTGGATGCGAAGTCTCGGCATTTGCTGTTTTCGGCGGTGGCGAACAGATCTACGTCTGGAGTCCCCCACCTTGCGAAGACTTCTCCTAGTACTTCGTCGTTTATGACCCATTCGTGGTTTTCCTGAATCAGCCTGCTCAAGGCGTCCGCCTGAGCATTCTGCACCCCTGGCAGATGCGTGGCCGTAATCAACAGTCCTCGGGCCAGCAGCCAGCGCCAGATCGCCTGCGCCTCCTGCGACAGAGTGCGCGATCTCGACCCCCCCTGCTTGTTGAGGTAATACATCGTGGTTGTATTGTCAGTCTGTATCAGCAGCGAGGTGGTCTGGAAGGACGGAAGGAAGGCAGGAAGGCCTTCAGTGCCAGGAAGACAGATCTGAGTTCCAGGAAATTTATGTGGTACGTCGATTCCAAAGGAGACCACTTTCCTTGAATCTGCAAGTCCCCGGAATGCGCTCCCCAGCCCTGGAGAGAAGCATCCGTCACTACACTCGTCGTGGGAATGTCCTTGTGGAAGGGCACCCCCTTGAGGAGGTTTTCCGCCGAACACCACCACTTCAGAGACTGAAGAGCATGCAGCGACAGTCGTATCTTGTCGTTCCAAGAGCCTGTCCTCTGATCCCACTGATCCTCCAAGCACTCCTGCAGTGGTCTCATGTGTAGCCGTGCGTGAGGCGTGAGGAAGATACAGGAGGCCATCGATCCCAGTAGAGAAGACACCTTCCTCACGGTCGTCGATGGAGCCGTCCTGAGGTCCTGAGCCTTCCGAAGGAGTGATAACCGTCTCTCCTCCGAAGGAGACACGCTTGCTGACCGCGTATCGATGGAGGCCCCCAGGTACTGTATGCACTGGACCGGAGTCGTGACCGATTTGGACATGTTGACGTGTAACCCCAGCTTGTGCAAGAGAGCGCACGTCCATCGGAAGTGATCTTGCGCCTCCGAGAAGGATGAAGCCTTGATCAGCCAATCGTCCAGATACGGGTAGACAAACACCTTGTTCCTCCGCAGGTGTGCCGCCACCACCGCCATGCACTTAGAGAAGGTCCTGGGCGCAGACTTTAGCCCGAATGGCAGTACTGTGTATTGATAGTGATTGGCGCCGACTTGGAATCGCAGGAACTTCCTGTGCTTCCGTGCTATGGGCACATGGAAGTACGCATCCTGTAGATCTATGGCACAGAGCCAGTCTCCCCGTTGCAGCTGAGGGTAAATCTGGTGCAACGATAGCATGCGAAACTTCTCTCTGCGAATCCATTTGTTTGCCTGTCGCAAATCCAGAATGGGCCTGAACTCGTTCTTGTCCTTCTTGCGAACGAGGAAGAACCGAGAGTACAGACCTCTTCCCCTTTGAGACAGAGGTACCTCTTCTACCGCCTTTTTTCTCAACAAGATGTCTGCCACCGCCTGGAGCTCTCTCAGCTGGAATCGAGAGCTGACCGGCGGAATCGCTGGAGGCGGGCTGATAAACCGAAGACTGTATCCATTGCAAACAATATTCAGCACCCACTTGTCCTGAGTAATTTTTCTCCACTCTGCCGGAAAAAATTGAATGCTTCCCCCCACTGGAGTGGGTAACGGTTGAGGGGGAAGTAGCCGCGCTCAGGGCCGAGACCCGGCCGGGCCCTTGGTAGTGGTAGTAGCCTGCTGGCCTCCTCTACCCCTCTGGCGCTTCTGGAAGGGCTTGCGGAACTGCTGCTGTTGTTGCTGCTGCTGTCCCGAACCCTGCCCACGCCCTCTGCCCGAAGACCCGAACCGCCGCTGGAACGGGCGCTTCTTCTTCTCGGCCTTCTCCAACCCGACGGCCGTCAGGGTTTCCGCCTGCGCCTTCATGCGGGCCATCTCATCATCCGCATGTTTCCCGAACAGGGTTTCCCCCGAGAAGGGCAGGTTGGCCACTCTTTGCTGCGCCTCTGGCTTGAGGGACGTCAGGCGCAGCTACGAATGCCGCCTCTGGTGGACGCCATGACAGTAGGCGTGGGCGGCCAACAGGGATACATCCGCCGCTGCGCCGATCACCTGATTACAAACCAGCATGCCTTTGCGCACTGTTTCCAAGAAGTCCTCCTTCTTGTCCCGGGGCAGCAGGTCCGCATACTGCTGCAGGGACTCCCACAGGGCCCGGTCGTAACGGCCCAACAAAGCCCCTGCACTCGCCGCCTTCATGGTGGTGGCGGCGGTCCCATACACCTTCCTGCCCGCAGAATCCAGCCAGCAGCTTTCTTTGTCTGGCGGGACCGTCGATGAAGGGGCGGTCGCATGTTGTTTCCTCGCCGCCGTCACGATGACCGAATCCGGCTTCGGGTCCACCCTCAAAAAGGTAGGGTCCGACTCCGGGGCCCTATACTTTTTCATGAGCCTGGAGGGGGCGGCCTTCGTCACCGCGGGAGTGAGGAACAGCTCCAACGCGGGTTCCACCAGTCCTGGTACAAGAGGCAGTAGAGGGCGAGACAGATGTTTCTTATGAAGTGTCTCGAATATCACGGACGTCATGGGTGTTGGAACCGTCACCGTGATACCCAACTTTGCTGCCCCTCTCAACAGCACCTCTTGGAACGAGACCAAATCGTCCACCGGAGACACCCTAGTCCCCGGCGAGTCCGACAGCGTCGGGGAAAAGTCTCTGGTCGAGGATCGCGTGTGCGACCTGGACCTGTGCCTCCTACGGCGTCGTCCTGAGTCCGACGATGACCGTCCATGGCTCCGTGATCTTCTCCTCCTGAGAGAGCGGGAGCGCGACCTCTTCAGCTTCGGTCTGCCCGCCGGTCTAGCCGGTCCCGGCGACCGCGGGCGTCGTGGCTTCGGAGTCCCCTGCGGCGGAGTCTGGTACCTCAGAAGGGAAACCGACCGCGGGGGAACCGCCGGCAACCCCACTGGAGTGCGTGGCAACGACTGAGGTGGGGGCGGCGGAGGCAGTGTCCGCGGCTGTGGAGGCGGTGGTGGTGGTGGAGGTGGCGGCGGCGGTGGTGGTGGAGGTGGAGTCTGAGGTGGTGGGAGAGGAGGCGGTGACGTAGGCATCCGAGGAGGCGTATACACCACAGAGTACACCGATCCCGATGACTCTCTTCCTCGACGGCGATCTGCGCCTCGACGGCGATCTTCTTGACCTCGAGCATCTCGACGTCGATCTCCTCTTCGACGGCGACCGTCTCCTCTTCAGCGACGGCGATCTCCCCTCGACGGCGAGCGCCGACGCCGGGTCCGATCTCGATGCCGACTGCTGGACGGCGCCGTACACGGCGTCGTCGCCGAAGACGCCGATGTAGTCGACGGCGGCCTATTCAGGTCCCTCGACGTCGACCGTCGACGCCGCTTCTCCCCAGAGCCCTGGGGAGACGGCGAACTCCTCCTCGACGTCGCCGACGGGGAGTGGGAGCGCTTACTGGTCTTCCTGCCCCTGGGGAGCCCCCCAGAGGCCTCAGCATGGGCCAAATCAGCCCATCCAAACCCACCTGGTGCCTTCAGCCTTCTCTCCTCCAGAACTTGAAGCCTGATTTTCATTCTGTCCCTCAGGGTCCTGGCTGAGAACGAGTGGCAGATATCACAGTCTTCAGGCACGTGGGACTGGGGAAGGCAACCTATACACACCTCGTGTGGATCAGTTTTAGCCTTCTTTCTCCCACATTCTGGGCACTTGTCGAACAAGCCAGGCATGTTGACAGTACCAGCTACTAAGCACTTGAAAAAGTGACAAAAATTGACAAAAACTCCAATAAACCCTTGAAAAGGGGAGAGCTCAATGCTCCAGGGTCCTGCTAGCAGGAGCCGGAAAAAAGAACTGAAAGTAGATGGGACCTGCTGGGCATTCTGGGATACTGGGGAAAGTTCTGGAAATCTGGAAAGTTTTCTTAAAGGCACAGTATCCTGTTCTAAGCCACATAATGGCAGCCTATGGGGCTTGTCTGTCCACTCCTTCCTCTCTATCATTCCAGAGGCTTTTGCTGGTAGAGGCAGGGTTTTTTCCTATGTGGAGAAAAACTAGACAGGCAGTGCTGTTTGTGGATGTTGGTGGAATTCTAGTTGAAGTACTGGACATTGTAGCCTGTGGGTATAGGCTGCATTATCTGTCTTTAAATTAAATTCTCTCTTAAAGGTGTATGCAGGTCTGCATGATTTGTCACCTTTTAGAGATTATTTTTTATTGCTCCGGGGTCCACGCACATGGGCGGGACTATTCACTAGATTATGACTATACACAGAGATCCCCTACTACAGAACATGGTCCACATCCAGATGAGACTTGCCATTTAGGAATACAAGAAACCCAAGCTGCAACAAGAATACTGCAAATATGCGTACTCACTATTTATATAGTCCTTAAGCAACACACATCTGATTTCACTCACAGCTGACAATACAAGAGGATTAAGCAACCTCCAAAAGTCATCTACCTCCGAATCACCAGTCTTATTCAGCCAGAACACATGTCCTCCAGTATATTTAGTTAGCAGGGAGGAAGTGCCAATGTCTCAACTTTGGCACAGTGGATTCCCCACTCTACATTTTATTATCATTGCCATTCTGTGCCAGCAACAAGACTTACCCATCGTCATTAGAAGTGCATTAGGAACCTAGAATAAGGCTAAAACTAGGGTGTCAGATTTAGTACTTAGGAAAAAGTCTTGCACATTTTTTACTCGGTTTCGAAATGTACCATCTGGTACCTTTTTCCAGTACGATATCTGATGTCTCAGCTGCACCTCAACTCTGGCAGGCACCCATCTTGGTAATGGTCAAAATGACCCTTGAGTCCAGGAGGCAGCCATCTTAAAGACTTCCAAGGACCCCACACCCATCTCTTGACTCCGACCCATAAATATCTTGACGATCCCCATAGAATCCCTAGCTCTAGCAGGCTGCCTTTCTAATGTTCCTCGATGGAGCTCTGGGCTCCAGCACAAACCATTCTGTGGAACGCAATTATCCTGAATGTGACCTTAGTAGTGACCTCGAGAAACCAAGGAAAGGAGGTAGGCACTTCAGTTTCAGAAGTTCACAGTTTCTTTCAAGCAGCAAATATATAGATGTTCCACAGAGCCAAGTCTCAGAAAGGTGGCTTGCTTAGTCCTGGCCCAGGAAAACCCAGGTTTCAGCAAGTATCCATTTTAGTTATGTCCAGCAGGTCACCAAGCAGTCACCATATACCAGATTCTCTCGAGATGACAATTGGCCTTCTTGGTGCGGTCCTAAACTGCACGTTTCTCTGGCAGGGTGTCAATTTATTGACATCCACTAAAGCATAAGGCTAGCAAAGGCAGCCATGTTCTTGATGTCGCGAGTGGTCCTGGCTCCCGCACTGGGCCCTATAAGTGACATTTCAGTGAGCCAAACTCCAAGCAGCCACTGCTGTGATGTCCCAAAGAACCAGAGACTACAGAAGTTGTCGAGCTTTCACGAACATCCTAATGACATTTTAGATGTCATGTGACTCCAGCAACCAGCCTCATTGAGAATACCAAATATATTTTGGCTATGGCGTGTGATAACCTCTTCCTCAGGCAAACTGGCATCACAGTGATGCCCCAAGGTGGACATGTCTCAAACGAACTCTGTGCCTATGCCACATTTCATGCAGAATGATCATGGAATTAATGTGCAGTTTTGAGAAAACACTTTAATTTGTACTGACAAATCTGTAAGCTGTGACACTTACGCAAATTTGCTGCTGGTTTAATGTATCTCTCGACGCTATGAATGACTAGGACTGGAGGGTAGGTAAACTGAATTTTGCAAGATCATTCTCACTTTATTATCCTCTGGCTCATCTGAAGATGAATTAATGGCAGAACTTTGCATTTGATGGGAATGGTGGAGTGTTGGGCTCACTGATACAGTGACAGAAAGGAAAGTCTGTTCAAGGAAGACGTGAAGAAAGAAAGAAATTAAGAGCACGGCACATCGCAGCAAGACGAATCCCTCAAATCATCACAGCTACCAGGGGGCAGAACACAAGGTGAGTGGGTCAAACTTAGAAGCCAAGTCAGGGAGACAAAAAGGAGAGGTGTGGGTGAGGTGAAAATGAGGGCACGGAAAATAATTTTTTCTAAGCTGTTTAATAAGGCTGAGAACCATTGCATCAGTCTTGGCAGCGTTTAATTACAGTAAGGTGGAATTCATCCAAACAGGAACTCACACACCCAATGACAAGTAGGAAGCCGCGCTCCTTTCCCAGAGAGCCGCACTAATTACTGGATGCTGTTCGACAAATAAAAATGACATGCTGTTTATTTAGGTGTTTTATACAGCGGTAACATGCTACCGAAGGTTATATTAGAGAGCCGCTTGACCCAAAGTATGAAGCAATGCCAAACAAAGTAATGTGCAGACAGTCTTAGCAACGAGGGTGACCACTGCGCTCGGAAGCTTATACATTGAGACAAGATATGATCTCTTCCTGCTGGCATTTGTTACCTTTCTGGGAAACCTCAGATTAATGTATTTGTATTTATTTACATAAAAGGATCTGAAGATTTCAACAAGCAATGCTGTTGTACATAGCAACAGAACAACAGTACAAAAGGGCGCGGTCGATCTGGGTGGCAAACAGATACAATTGTGTAGGTAGTATGCATGGTGAAAGGTGGATTTGAACACACAAAAACAGACTTGAGGCACAATTATAATACTAGTTAGACTATTGATATTAAGGAATATATATTCATCAACATATTTACATTATGGAATGTTTGGGAGGCGTTTGTATTAGGTTGGTGAGCTGTGTTGCAATCACAGGACGACAATCTTAGTTCTGAGGATTCACGGAGTACAAATGCCCTCTTGAGCACAAGTGCAGTTAGCAACCAATGAGCGTGGCAGAGAATAATGTCTGGACCCAACAAGTCCGGTCGGAATAGGTCTTTCACAGAAGATATTAAAGAAGCCACCTTTATGGCTCTCTTGGTGTTGCATCTGTCGCCTTCTGTGACACATTTTATACTACTCTCTGCAAACTGAGTTTACTCTTGGCGCTTGAAAAGAAAAACGTTATTCTAAGCCAACAGAAAAGTAGCCCGTTGATCTAGCTCAGAAGAATACAAGAATGGGTGCTAAAGGTTTCAGATCGGACGCCTGCAGGTTGATAAAATATAGCCTAGCGTTTACTCCTGCCCAGAAAATGATGCAGAAAACCACAGGATGGCATGCTCTGCTGCCACTCCACAAGCAAAGGACTCGGTAGCTGGGCGAGGGACATGGCTGGCCTTCTACAGGGTCCAGCTACATTGCAGGGCCACCTCACAGCTCTGTGACCACACATGGGAGGTGAGGGAGTCCAACAGGACACCAGGGGCAAATCCTGCAAAAGCACAAAATGCAACGGAAAGGAATTGGAAGAACGCAGGTAACAAGCACTGATAAAGAAAAGCCAAAAGATCTCACCATTGGGACCTATTGGCTTTGCTTGTGGTTTCTAGCGATGCATGACATGACATAATGACATGGCCGCTTGCTTCCTTTTGTAGGTGTGTGCACCACGTATGAGCTTTAATTTATTCTTGTATACCAAGCAGAGTTGAAACTGTAAAAAATAAAAAAGACCACAAAAAATTTTTTAAAAAAAGCTAAAGGCATTTTTGAGTTGAAGGCAGGGGGATTGAAAGCAGCACATAGGGTGGCAGAAGCAACAATGTGGCATGTGTGGGGAGGTAACACAGAGCCTGTGGTTGGGGGAAGTAACAGAGGGCGCAGATGGGGGCAGAGAAAAGCAAACGGATGGGAAAACGCAGGGTGCAGAAGCACACAGGGAAAAGCGCAACACTAAGGCGAGCGGGAGAGCCATATGGAGCACGGAGAGAGGCAGAAGAAAAGTACACTAGGGAGAAAACTGAAACACATGCACTCTTGTGGAGCGATTTGAGCAAAAGAAAAAAGATTCTAAAAGTGAGTAATGGAAGGACACAGGTAAATTGGATTTGCTCTAGGGAAGGGACACACACACACGCACACGCGCACACACACGCACACACAAGATGAACAAGGCAAGTCATCAAATAAGAAGCAGGCACATGAGGGTGACAGTACAGCCAACCAATGGTATGCAATGGCTCGGCTTGCAGGCCGTTCTGGGTTCTTGGTAAGCTCACAATACATCTTTTGTAATTAAATAGTTGCATTGTCAGTAGGCTAAATGTAAAAAGATGGAAAAACCGTATGAAATTCTCCACCAGGAGTCAACACGGGCAACATGAATAAATAAAAGCACAAAAAGTAGTTCCTGGAAAGCTTTATGTTGTGCATGGGTCGGGTATGGCCATCAACAGAGGGCCATTGGTATAGGGAGGGTTATGGTGGATGTGCAGGAGTTGATAGCATATGGGGGGTCGGTATAAGGAATGGGCAGGTTAGAAATGGGCCTGAAGTTAGTAGGTTTGGGCATGCCTGGAATGGGCAATAGTTCTTGGTGGCATCGAGTGGGGTTGGGGTATGGATTGGGGTTTAGTTGGTCTAAAAGACAGGCATATCACCTTCAGCTTTACTAGTACATCACTGTACACTCTCAGCTACCGCGGAGTCTGGAACGGATCCCACATGGTGAATATCATGCACAAGTAAAGAACCAAGTCTTACCTTCGTACGGACAGGAGATCTTTCCAGCCATCCAATCTACAACAAAACATAAGAAATTGTATGAGTCAACAGTGGCAGGACAAAGCTGAATAGAAGCATCTGGTTTTAGCTGCCAGCGACACTCTGGCCAGGTTAGATTTAGCCCACTGTGGCGTTACTCCCAAATCAAGGCTACTCAGAGGATACTAAACTCAATTTGTGATATCAGACTGATCCCCAAACCAACACAAGACAAAATCTGCTTGGCCAAAAAGGTGCTCTCGCTAGGTGCCTCAGTTCAGGGCCCTCGTTACAATGGCTGTGGCAACTCTGAGAAACAATACTGTTTTTGAACTGGGAATGAAAGCAGTCAATGTAATGAAGGCCTAAAGCTGCCTATTACAGTAAAATAACTTCAAGATTAGAGTGCCAGTTATTCTAAGACCAGACCCCATGTTCACTAAACCATGCAGGAAGTAATAAAGCAGGGTTCTTAGCGTTTTCAAACAACATACGACGTGCAGTCTGCAAAACAGAAACAGTGGTTTATTTACGCACACACTTGAAATACTGACAAAACTGGAAGGAAGAATATGAAAAATTACACCTATTAGCAGCTATCAACATATATATTGGTTTATCACTAGGAGCGCTGCAAACACTTATGATCATTGACTTGGGGCTACTGCATGGAATTAATAGCTGCAGCAGCGCTCCAAACCTGTGCAGCCTCTGGCATGTAGCAGCTGATGGGCCACAACTTAAAGCTTAGCAGAATCAAAATACGTTTATCGACGTTCTTTGCTTTGACTGGCCGTCAGGGCCAGACTGGTTGTAGCAGGCACCAGGTATTTCCCTGGTGGGCCAGAGCCGGTTTTGTGCCCCTGTGGGCCGGCTTTGTCACTGGGGGCCAGTTTTGCAGCAGTGCTGCAATATCAGTTCCCTGTAACAAAAGCGGGAGCGGTGCTTCTTGCTAGCACCCCCTCCACTCACAGGGCCAGTCGAGCAGCAATCTGCCAGGGCTGGTTGCTGTTCCCAGTCCGGCACTGCTGGCCGTAGTTCGATTCAGCCATTTGGGGCAAGTACTAAAACCTTGCTTCTCCAGTGCATTTTTTATCATGTTTAATGGAATAGGACAAGACCACTTAGTCCAAAGGTCCTCCTAGAGTGATGTGACTGGCTAGAGAGGAAATCGCCATCGGAGGGCAGAAATAATTTCCTTATAAAGTAAGCAAAAACTTCAGGGCGAAAGGGGATTTGCGGACAAACACCTACAACTTCCGCTCCTAATAAAAAGCATTACACAAGAAGCAGCGAACACAAGGTTCAGAGGGCCTGCAAACAACTCAGCAGCAGGCTCACTAAACATCGCACTGGGCAGCAATCTTTGAATGCTAATTAATATATTGTATCACTGTTGTACTGATTCAAAGTGGCCAAAATAATGCTTCTAAGTAGATTAAACATACTGGAATGGTAAAATAGTTATATACTGTAGACTATACCATTCCATGGTGGTCACCTACTTTAATACAGTGGCCCAGCCCAGAAACAACCCTGGTCCCACACAGATTTTCACAGTGCAAATCCTACCGCCAAGGTATTGCCAAAGAAGCCAACACCACAACTCTTGTTTATTAAGTTAATTTGTGAGATTCCATTGACCAAATACCAAGCTGGTAACCAGTAGGGCACACAGTTATAAAATTACAAATATATAAAAAATATTACAAATGATAAATCAATATACAACCTACGAGAAAAGGGTCTGACAAGGATTGCAACATTGCACATCTTCAAATCAAAGTGATTATCACATTTTGCCAATGAAAAAATGTGGCCTGTATAGCATTTATCAATGATTTGTCATTGGCAACCATTAGTCATACAGTGACAAATCCTAAATATGCACAAGATTACAGAGGGTGAAACAATATTCAACCCCTCCTCAGACGGTGAACAGGGATTATCAAATTGCAAATGTTCTACCTGCAGGATTTGACAGGGCCAAACACGTGCCTAATACATGGATTCTCGCAATTTCTGTAACGCAATACCGGTCTACAAGTTTTAACACAGTAAACAATTCATTTTTACAGGTCTATTGACATTTAACATAAGGTTTTCACAGTAAATAAGGCCTACTGGGCTCGTTGCAAATTATCAAAATAAAAATATTAGAACTATGGAGGTGACAACTTTTTCCTATGAACCAATCAGGCCTATACAGTTTATTACTGGCTTGTCGTTGAAAACAACTGTACTCCGCATAAACTTACCCACAAGGTAACTATTAGTACACAGTCATAAAATTACAAGTATGTACAAAATTACAGTTGGCAGAACAACATACCACCCTTACTAAAAAGGCCTAACAATGATTGTCAAACTACAACTCTTCCACTCAGAGGGTTTGTCACAAGGGGTATTTAACAACAAATTCCTTGCATAATATGGTACTCCGTGAAATTCAATGTAGCAAAGTACCTGTCTACAAGCTTTTACACAGTGTAATTGCAATCCATCATTAAATGTCTATTGGCTTTAACAAGTGCTTTGCCCAATTAAAAAAAAGCCAGACCTACTGCCTTTGTCATCAGGTTTCATAATAAACAGATCAAGTTTATAGCCTTGATCAATGACTAGGAACCAACTCCGCCCTGCTGTATTCAATATACACTTTTCCTCAAGGCAGAACGTGCAATACAACCACTCTTTTTAGTGGAAGATCACAACTTCTGTCCAATCTAAATCTGTACTCAAGAAAATCAACAGTTTGGTAGAGCCCGTCTCTCAGTAGTGCTTTTTAAAGCTCTTTTTCTGGTGATCACAAGTTCTGGAGACCCTCGCGCTGTAAAGTCAGACCGAGAAATAAAAATAAAAAATTCAAATATTTTACCCCACACAACATTTTAACTGTACATTTGCAGGCCGTTTAAAGGGCCCCCTAATCTACCACCATGGACCCTACTCTATCTTGCATTGCAGCGGCAATCATAGAACCTGAAACCGCAGGTCTCAGTGGTTGGTCTCATCCAGTCAAACCTCCTAGTCTGCCTGGCCCTTTAATCAGAGGAATACTAACAGTTGTTGTTTTGATCATTTATATGACCACCGCATCACACTGAATTGAGATTTCAATAATGGTCATTGGTATTCCCAAACTCACTCGTACTCGCTATATAAACCTCAGCAGGATGAAATACAGGAGGTAACACGGCAACGTTGTGACCAACTGAATACACACAAATCTCTGGAGCAAGTGAAATAACCCACTGATCTAAACCTCAATTTTTTGTTTGGAAGCACATCCATTCTTACTTGCCCCATATTAGTTACCTTCCGTGGCAGTCATTTTCTCTGGCCTAGGCGCCCCTGCAATGACTGGAGCGCCTTGATACAGACCTAAAAACAAAATGCCGCAATACTGAAACAGATGAAATGCTTCTGGATGGAGAAGCTGGCCTCTACTGCACAAGGACTCAAGAAAATGCAAGGTTTACGCAGTACTACTTTAATTGGAAAAGGCTTTATTTCTCAAATAAATTATGTTTGCAATTTCTGTAAATTCTCTGTTGAAATCCTTAAGTCTTCTTTCTATGTTCATTAACATTACTGTTTTAAGTTTGAACTTGTACTGTCTTCAAAAATCCTTTCCCCCCCCCCCCCCCATTTTATTAAATCTTTTGCACTTTCAATTATCACAGGGATCATTCCCAATAACAGTTTTAAGCATTTTTCAGGGAAAGAGTCTCTCTCAAGATAAATCTCAAGGGGTATTTTACCTAACCGTTTCTGCTCAAATAATATTTGGCCCCTCTTTTCATTGTACTATCAGAACTGCGTGACACAGCCTCTCTTTGATAGTAACGTCGAACTTTTTGTTCATTGGTAATTCTCCTGCCCTTTTGCAAGTGCGGTCTGGCATTATTAGCCCGGACCTGAAGATTCCTTTAGTTCTCTAACGATTTTAACTTAGGAAATCTTTGCGTTGTGAATAAATTAGTTTATTTTCAGTCACACTAAGGAGTTTTTACCACTGATGGGTCATTCTTAAGTAATTGATTATATATATTTTTCTAACCTTTAAATATCTCACCGATGCTGACAATTGTTGTGAGAAAAAAAAAACCGAGGTGAAACATTGACATTATATAATTGTCCTACAATAATATTATTGGACTCGATCACAATAAACATTTGTTCCCTTACCCAGCAATCTTCATTTGTTTCTCTTTGGTCTAAAAGATTTTTCACACACTATTCTGGAGTGGGGTTTTTCATCTGCACTGAGTTACCTACACAATTTATTTTACGCAGTATATGTAGATTTTTCGACACAATATGTAGATGGCTACCACTGTATCCTCTGTTTATGTCATTTTGTTCCTTCCCTTCTAAGGAGGAAGCACTTGCAATTTACACATATAAAAAAAAAAAAAAAAAAAAAAAAGCAGCCAGTGCTTCTTTGCTGAGAAGTAACGGGCGAGATCGATTTATAGGAAAATTCTAGGGTTTATTGATCCAGATGGTTATCTCCTTGCTATCACTGTTGGGAACCCATACGAGATTATCTTCTTATGCATACAGCAACGATAAATACATTTTCCAATGAAACCAAGGCCGTAACTATCCATGGATAACTTTTTATACTGGAGACTCCCACGGTTGTAACATTCACAGCCAATGAGGCCGGAAGTAAACAGATTGTGTGGAATTCATCCTACTTGGCATGGGTTATTGTTTAAAGATGCCAGTTTTGCTGCATTTTTTTTATTCCACGATATTTTATTGAAAGGTCACAAAGCATTAGAAGCACAACCTAGTCCAGTGCAGAATACAACATAGTGACCGAACAAGTAGGCAAGCGGACCTTTAAAAACAAGACATTTCAAATTTTATAATGAAAACCAATAATTTCCTCACCCACCCCACCCTCTGCCAAGCCCCACCTATGAAATCCACTACAATCTCCAGTGATTCCTCACACTGTTCACAATTTAAACGTGCGCCATCTCACCACCATATCCCAAGGCCCAAAAAAAAAGAGAAAAAGAAACGATATCCCAGCCAAGCCTCTATAAACCTGTGCAGCCCCTCGCCAGTAAACCATAAACCTGAGAGAACGTAGTGATCTTGGGCATTCCAGACCCAGACCGGATGTGCCAAGGTAGTCGACTGAAAGTTGCCACGGATCATCAAATTCGTACACCATCTTGTGGAGTCCCCACATTAACTTCTCCATTACTAACAATGCCCATAACTTCCCAGCCCATTCATAAATCGTGGGGATTGTGGGTGACTTCAGTTTCTGTGCAATAAGCGGTTTCGCAGCCAAGAGCATATAAAATATTAGTTGCCACCCTCCCTTTGTCATCGCATCATGTCCCTCAGGACGTAGACCAACTATCACGATCCCCGGATCAGGGCGCAGAGGATAACCCACTCCTCCCTTGATAGGACTGAGGACCTCGTTCCAAAAAAAGGTCAGCTTGGAGCAAGACCACCAAACATGAATCACATCTCCGCGTTGGCCACACCTTCTACAACAGCTCCCATCCGACTGCTCCTACATATGCTGTAATTGGTGCAGTGTACTATAGTATACCAGAGCATCATTAACGTATACAGGGATTCCTGCTGCAGTATACTCGTGCACAGAGATGGGATATCTGCCCATGGGGCCTGCCACTGCTTAAGGTAAATCAGATGAGCTAAGTAGTGGGACCAGTGTTTCATATACAACCAGTCCGGGTCCCTTGCGCCTTCTGTCAGAAAGGGAATAGATCTTAGATATAAGGCCCTCATGACCAGCATAGGAGGTGAATGCCTGTCCCCATGGGGTCAAGGAAGGATTGGCTGCCATTTTATTAGGTGGAAAGGAAACCCAATTAAGTAGCAGACGACACCTCATTCTCTCGGACTCAACTAGGGAAAAGTCGTTCTTACACTGCAAAATAATCTAGTACTGCACCACCATGGTACAAATCTCGCATGCCCGCCTCAGATCGGACCGAAACTGCCCCCAATTCAATCCCGGAGTAAAGTCTTTGTTGCCATGTAGTGGTGTAAAAGGAGAGGGGGGGGAAGAAGTTAGGAGAGAAGTTCTAGTGAGCGAGCCCCAAACCTCAAATGCGGTCCGTAGTATCTCAGAAACATAAGACACTGCTGGCCTAGCTGCTTTTGGCAACTGTGGTACAGCCCATAGTGCATGACCCATCACCGCCGCCTCCATATACACCCAAGGAATTCTGTTTCATAGAGGGACTGCTCAAAAAATACCTGAATTGAAGCCGCTTGATAATACGTGGCGATATTCAAGAGCGTCAATCCCCCCTGGCATTTAGAAGCGTGCAGCACTGTTTGTGATACTCTAGCTCACATTCCACCCCATACAAAAGAATCTATGAACTTCTGTAAACTTTTAAAATCACATTCCAGTACTTTACACAGGAGCACCTGGAAAAGACAGAGCAAACTGGGGAAGGTGGGGTGGGGTGCTTAAACTCTGCTTACTAACAGTAAATCTGGCCAACCAGGATAGGTTCAGAGGTTTCCAGCGTACCATGTCCGCTTTAATCGCACTAAGAAGACACAGACAATTGGCGGCATAAAGAGGATGTAAACGTGGGGTGATGAACACCACAAAGTATTAAGGCCTCTGCCCATCGCAGTGGAAGCAAGGTGGTAAGTTTGACACGTGTTTCGTGAAATAGACCCAAGCCCAGCATTTCAGATTTCCCTAGGTTTACTTGGAACCTCGACACAGCTGCATATATGTGCAGTGCCTCTATGCTCCTCAGGATCCATTGCAAGTGATTTTTCACGGTTATGAAAATATAATCGTCAAAAAAAATGTATAGTGTGACGTTCCCCGCCAAAAAGTATGCCCTTAATGTCCTCCTGCCTCCTCACCACTGCCACCAGCTGTTCAACCGTTAGGACAAACAGGAGCAGGGATAGTGGACACCCCTGTCTAGTTCCCCTATAGAGAGGGATTCCCCACGATTGCCAAGTCACACACAAGAAGAGCGATAATTATCTGCCATCCATATTAATATACGTGGCCCCAGCCCTATGGTCCCCACCGCCCTCAAGAGGAAAGCACGATTAAATCTATCCAATGCTTTTTCAGCATCGAAAATATTACCACAGGGATGGATCGAAAATTAGCTTTCTCCACAAGGTGAAGCACCCGCCAGATGTTGACTGCTTGGCGGTGCGGAAAGAACCCCGACTGGTCCAGGTCAATAAGGTACAGCATATAGGGCAATAACTGGTTTGCGAGGACCCTTGTAAAGATTCTGCCATCTGAGTTTAATAGCGCTATCAGGTGATAAGAACCGCTTCGTCGGACGGTTACCCGGCTTAGGTATTAGTTAGATTCACTTCTGTCATAGAAGGAGTCACTGATTGAGCATAGAGAAAGGAGTTGAAAAGCGCGGTAAGGTGTGGGATCAAAGCCGCCGTGAAGGACTTATAAAAGTGGTTAGTATGACCATCCGGGCTGGGCACCTTGTCAGGATGAAGGGTTGCGATGGTTGCAGAGACCTCTTTTTCCCTGATTAATTGCTTCAATATATCTCGGTTGCCATGACTGAGACAAGGCAAGTGTTCCTCATCAATAAAGGCCTGCGGAACAGCCACATCAATAGGATCATCCCGATACAAGTCCGCATAAAAAGCATCAAAAGCTTTAAGTTGGTCTGGTGGGAAATCAAGTAGCGTTGCCCCCGGACACCAAAGTGGGGGAACACTTCTGGCTGCAGTTTGGACTCCAAGACATCTAGCTAGCAAGGCACTTGTTCTATTAGCCTGCTCCTAGACTTTTTGGAGATGGCATAATAGAGATTTTTTGGATTCCTTCACCAACAAATCAAATTGCCCTTTAGCAGCAATGGCTTCCTGCAAGTGGGGATAGGTACCCGTTTCTCGGTGGTGGGCGGTAGTGGCTAGATATGCAGCAGTCTCAAGATGGGCTTTATAATATCCATGGATTTGGCACTGCTTGGCCCGCTCAGTTTTACATTTGCCACAAAGGACTGCTTTAAAAGCGCCCCACGTCACAGTGGGAGAAACATAGTCTCCAGAATTCTCCTCAAAATAATGCTCAATGGCGTCCTTCAAGGCTTGTCTGGCCATTATCTCCAAGTAAAAATGTATCAAAACGCCATGGTAGTCTAGATGTCTTCCGCCTAGATGTGTCCCCCTCCCATAAGAGTAAAGC
Source organism: Triturus cristatus (assembly GCF_964204655.1). Lineage (NCBI taxonomy): Eukaryota > Metazoa > Chordata > Amphibia > Caudata > Salamandridae > Triturus > Triturus cristatus. The sequence goes on along the minus strand of NC_140594.1, from coordinate 848,012,925 downwards.
ATGGTCAGAAATAGCCAACTTTTTGTGCACAACAAATCGGATAGAATTCACAACATCAGGCGTTCCCCACATGAAATCTATGCAAGAATACACTCTTTGTACATGGCAGAAAAAGGTACATTTATGTGTGTTAGTGTGACCATGTCTCCACAACTCCACGAGGCCAAAATCCCAAAAGGACTGATGAACAGTTGTGGACATTGCACCTTGTGGTCAAATTGAGAATTTGACACTATATTAAAATCTCCCATCCAGAGCAACAATGCGGGTGCACAATCAATCAGCAATTGGAAGAGTTAAGCCCAATACCTCTCCTGATCCTGACTGGGGACATAAACATTGAAAAAAATTACATGGAAACCTCTGGTACCGGCTGTCCAAATAAATGTAGCGGCACTCAGTTATCCTTATGAACTTGGACAGCTTCAAGAAGAAAATCTTCATAGATCGCTATCATCACACCACATTTATAAGATCGTGCAAAGGCAAAATATTGGGTAGGGTAGAGCCTATGTTGCATTAAGCGAGTTTCAGATGCTTTAAGATAGGTTTCTTGGAGACAGCAGACATCCAAGATCGCATTCTTAATTTCCCTTCACACTCTGTGGCACTTAATGGGGGCATTGAGACCATTAACATTCCACAAAACTACACGCAATACTTAATGTGTTGTACACATGCGAAAAGTGGAGCCAGGGCAAGGGCTCATACCCAAACAGGGGCTGTTAAGTGGAAGCATACCAAAAAGAGGACTGCAACACATGTTTTAAAAGGATACCACCTGTCATCTAAGCAAGCATGACACAGATTTCACCCTCCTCCCACGAGATGTTCCCACTAGAAAAAAAACCAGAATTAACTTTGAAGAAATTGGAAGTTCAAAATGATCGATCAAGCACATTGTGGTCCTAAAAGCTCCCCCAGTGCATCACACAGAACAGCTATTCAAAATCCCAAATGGAGGTCCGTAATAACAAATCTAATAGCATTGGGTGAAACATAATACGGCACACACCCCCAGGGAACAATGAACGTCTGCACAGAAATACAATGTCCCAGGAGTCACAAATTTAAAGTTACATCAACACGCCAGAGGACCCCACCTGCCCGCATATCTTGGGCTCCAGGGTGCACCATAGTCTAGTCAAGGTTCATAGAAGACAGTCCAAGGCTTACAGTTCCTCAGCAGTGCAGTGTTCAACATAGTCTTATTTGCGGGTCACTCTGCTTTTCCTTTTGAGCCCTCGACGCGCTAAAGGACCTCAGTGTCCTCACATTTTGTAGGCTCTAAAGCGAACGATACACCAAACAAAGTGCAGAGCAAGCAGGCCACGCTGAACGGTTTCACAGCAATAGATGTTGCAGCAGCGGCTCATTTGCGAGTTACTGTGTCACAATTAGGTTTCTCCCACTACTCCTTAGAGATGTATAGTCATTCCATGTCGGAATCAGATGACTAATACGTACTGTTTAGTGGCGGTCCTACAATATGTTGCGCTTCCTCTGGCATATGTATGCAATGCCTTTGATTCCCTATGGAACCACAAGGCAAAATAAAACCTCCAACTGTAGCTTATCTGTCGCTTGCGTTGCTCTGCTGTAAGATCGGCCATAGTACGACATTTATTCAGCATAACCGGAAAGAGACCCTGATAAAGATCAGTCGGATGGTCCACCATTGGAATCGTATCTATCTTCCGAACAGCAGTCAGAATCCGGTCCTTCAAAGAAGAGAAGTCCAGTTTCACAAGAATGTCTAGAGGTTTGGAGTCAGCCTTGGGGCGCAGAGCTCAAACTCTGTGGGCCTGGATAATAGGGATGGAGTTTACTTCATCTTCCTGAAAGATCGCCTGAAACAACGCCGTGCAGACTAGCACAATATCCTGGTCTTCCTCCTCTTCTCGAACATGCTGGATTGTAATATTATCACGTCTGGTTCTATCTTCTAGGTCTGTTTGTTTCTCCTGCAGCTTTTCAATATCCGGGCTTAAACACACTGTTTGTGCCGCCATAGGGACTCGCTGTCCCACAATTCCGGAGCCTCCTGGAGGAGCTGCCTTCTTCCCGCTGCCACCACAACTGTAGCGCTATAAAGCGCCTCTATCACCCACAGCATAGGACATGCACAGGCCACACCCAAGAGATGCCCGGGCCATTGGGGGGCCCATCCTTTGCTGTCAGAGTCAGGGCTGGGACACCTCCCTTGGCCCTGCGGCAGGGTGTCATCAGGCTCACCCAACATTATAATCCTTACCATCTTCACCCTCAGGTTCAGGTATAATTTCTGGTCCTGGCCAGGACTACAATCTTTCAATGGACAATTACCGGGATATTACTTTTTTTATTCATACCTTCGTGGTCTGAGACCCAGGTGTGTGGTAGTACCCCTGGGGAGATTCTTTGAATTGCTGCACAAGTGTGGGGGTCGTAAATTACCAGAAAAGGTTGTTTTCATGCTCATCTGGGGACTACCACAGTTGCACCCTGAAGTGCTTGTTTTCTCTGCTTCATTTCTCCCAGGGGGACAAGGTTCTGCCTTTGCGCTCCCTGTGACTGTCTCCGCTTGGAGTGCTGATCTTTCCATATATTACAGTATTGCTTTAGTGCATCATGAGGAAAAGAATGGTGGCCTCCTCAAAGCCATCGCCCTCGCAAGTGGACCTATGAATTACCACCACTGACTGCTTCCTGGCGCGGGCAGTGGGGGGGATTCTCGAAAGAGATGGAGTTGGCAGAGAGAAGGCCATCTTTCACTGGGGAAAGTCCTCCTTTTGCATTTCCAAGTTTTCCCTGCCCTCCTGGCGTCCCCATTGTGTACCTCCAGTCTCACAGTTCAAATGTGGGTTGCTCGCTAGGGAGGAATCAGGACGTGGCCACAGTGTCTATAGACTCGCCCTTGAGAGTGGACGTGTCAGGTGATCTCATCCATGAGCCTACTTAGTCAAGCTCAAGCCCCAAGAACAAGCTCAGGAGATGGGCAGCTGCCCCCAAACAAGGGTGTAGTCACATCAAGGTTGACGCGCAAACAGTCAACACCATGCCCCTCTCACCTAAAGGACTTTTTGCCTGATGCTTACTCGAGAGAGTTCAACGGTGCTTTCAATGCCAAAATGTAACCAATCTTTTCAAGGTTAATGCTCATTGAATCCAGATTGTCACAGATCCTGGATAATTTGAAACATCTTGTTGATCCATCTCCTGGACCTAGGTCTTTATTGTGCGATGTGACAAATAATACCTTTTCTGTGCAACAGAACTTCACTGGGCTGGATTCTCTTCCTGAAATATCTCAGTCTTTACTGTACGATCTAGCCTCCCAACAGTGGCTTACCCCACACCCCCTAAGCCTGCGGTAGCAATTAATTTACCACCTGAAGTAACCCCGTATGTTGTGGTCCTGGGGAATGTTCCACCCTTGACTAGGCCCATGTCGGAATCTTAAGAGGAGCTAAAAAACAAAGTAGTTTAATGGTTAGATACACACTCTAACCTGGGCACGAAGATATATGGATCTATGAACATGGTGCCATGGTTGAACTGGTTTGGGTCTGCAAGAGGTAGGCGGGGGCTGTGTTGTGGTAAATTTTAGCAGACCCATCACCGCTGCTTGTGCCCTGGCTACTTTAGGTTCACTTAGATCTTCTAGACCGTCTAATAGGTGCTTCCCCTTGGGTTTTTCACAAGCCAGAAATAGTGTGCTGTTCCCTGTGGAAAAAAGTTCTGCTGAGGCTGGGCTTTCGGGGCAGATTTTTACTGCTCCCCTTTTGTCCCCAGTCTTGCTGACCACTATCAGATTTGCTCCTTTGGGAAACCTGGACACCTGCAATTGACTTATCACCCCTGCTTAACATTGCCCCTTGTGTTTCTCTGCGCTTAACCCCCTTACGGATTTTCTGGCTAGTAATCCTTATGATCCAAGGTCGTTATCCTGGAATACTGCGTGCCTGGCAGCTAAGTTTAACAACTGTAACTGGGTGCCGTTTGTTAAGAACTGCTAGGTGACCGGTCTGTAAGAAACAAGGGAAAAGCAACACCTTTTTTTTCCCGGAAAGATATAATACCTATATGTTACCCCTGCTGTGCCATCTTCTGCAAGGAGATCCAAGGGGAGACGGATTACTTTTGTTGCTGTGGAACTCCGGAGGAAACCACGCATTTTGCTTGCAATTCTCATCAGTTCCACAGACTGAAGTTACCTTTCCTAGGCTCTACATATTTACACTAAGCAATTTATATAAGGCTAAAGCCTGGTCAGGCAAGCCTTTCAACTTTAACCTTCACCATTGAAATTCTGTTGGAGAATGGATATAGGACGGAGAAAGTTATATTAGCATGTGATTTTAATTGCCATTTGTGAGATTGTCCTCTAGATTCATTATTAGCACGCCCAAATGTATATTGGCAGCAGGGCTTCACATGGTTCATACAAGGGAGAGCTCTGAGCTAAATACCATCTTAAGCACTTTTAATCTTGTTTTCTCTATGGAAAAATTAGTAAAGCCCCCCAACCCCTGCATTTGCCAATGTTTAGAGGGAGGGGCTGTGCTTACATATTGAATTTTATTTTTGCGTCAGCCCCCCTGTCTGGTCTATTATCCACTTTAGTATAGTGCGCCGTCCATTTAGCATTCCTAATCCCCGGTCCTTATTGATTGGTGGGATAAATGCTGGTGCTAGGACCTTGCCAGAGACTCAGGACGTTCTCTCGCTCTCTCTCACAGATCAAGGTAGGAGACTTAGATGGCCAGATGTGGACCCCACACAGTTTAAAGAGTCTCTATGCCCAGGGTGCAGGCAAAAGATTTCCACGTTTGGACCCATGCTCCTAGAAGTGAGGATATTTTATTGGCACATTGGTATCTCACATAAGGTGTTGGCACTACTTAAAACCTCTGTGCTGAACACCAGGCCCCAGGAATCAAAATGGTTAACCTTAATTGCTATAAGGCCCTTCGACAACAGAAGGCAGACCTAAAGCAGCTACAGAGAGAAAAGGATCGTGTTGCTGCCCGTCGTAGGGAGTATAAATTGGCACCCGCAAACTGAAAAACCATCTTAAGAAAGAGAGCCTGGGACGATCTAGATCAAGCTTGCACCACTAAAGTTAGTTCCTTGCTTTGGCGGGTTATACATCAGCCTGGTTTCGCTAATGTAAACAGTCCGGCTTTATATGATGTAAAGATAGAGGCCCCCCGCTAATGAGGTAACGTTCCTTAAGGCAGGGCTCAAATAACTCAATGTAAATACTTAAGGCAACAATTGTACAACACACATATTACAATCTAAATGATAAACTAGAAAACATGTTGAAAGAAAGAACCAACAAATGCTATTTTTTCTTTAGAAAGCACAAAATTTATATTTTATTGATAATCATTTGAACAATAAAAATAACCCAATCATACTATTCCATTCATAACTGCAGTCATACGTCTCATGCAATCTAAACTATTAAAAACAGCAATTGATAACAGAATTGATAGTGGTCATTAAATATCCAGTTATGTCTAAGAAAACAATGTGGCACAATTTCAATTTGACTGTTGTATTTGTATTCTACGTGCGTTTCGGTAATGTGTGTTGTACAAGTGTTGCCTTAAGTGTGAACAGTCCGGCTTTATGCCACAATTTTACAGAGCAACAGGGGATAGAGCATTTTGAAGGGGTTTATAACTATGGGTTTAGTGGAGGTAATGAGGACATAGGTGGCTTTGCGGCGGGCAGAGCTAACGTGGTTTTCATTAGATGAAGTTACTTAGGGTATTTTGACATTATCACAGAAAAAGGCCTCTGGGTCAGATGGGATACCCCTGATTTGCTTTTCAATGACTGAGATCTAGGGTCCAGCTCTGACATTGGTCTTTAATGCCACTGCTAGGGAAGGGGCCCCGCCCTCATGGTCCACTACTGTAATTGTCCCAGAATTCAAGAAGGGGCAACAACAATCCCCAGTGTTCCTGGCAGAGATCCCGGATTGATGCCACTGTGAAGCTCTGGGGAGGGTACTTTTAATTAGGCTGATGGTGTGGGCAGATAAAAAAAATATAATTTCCGAAGTACAATATGGCTTTAGGCCAGACAGATCAACAAACTATCAATGCTTTAATTTATATATAATTATTAACAAGTACACCGCTGTCCTGCCCTAAGTCAGTACATCTGGCATTCATGGACCTTCCGTCCGCTTGCGACAGGGTCAACCGAGTGAAGCTGTAAGGCTTGCTTCTCGCATTAGGGCTGTGCCCGGATATTGTGCTTCTCTTAAATGATCTACATGCCCACACCTCAGCCATGTGCAGCACACTCAGGGATTGGCTTGTACCCAATCCTTTAGAAATCGTAGGGTGGTTTGTCAGGGGTGCATTCTTGACCCCTTCCCGTTTACTCTATGTTAAGGGACTAGAGTAAGCCCTTTTATTGGTTATGGCCGAATGCAGAAGGGAGCGGACATGGTCGCTTCCAGTTCTACTGTACGCAGACGGCTTGGTCCTCATGGCGTGGACCACCGTGGTTTAACAGTTGTTGCTGGACAAGTCTGTTGCCTTTATGTCTAGCCTGGACCTTACATTTTACAAACTCGTATGTGATGGTAGTTGGCCCACGGTCTATTAGATCAAAAACCTTTAATGTGGGAAATCACACCTTGGCTAAGATCTGTTTTTTTTCCCATATCTGGGGGTCCTGTTTGACTAATAAAAAGTGGAAGCCCCTGAGTGATAAGAAAGCGGAGCTTATTAAGGCCACAGGTGCAGTGGCTAGGTTTGCCCAGAGGCTGTGTAAAAGGCCCTTCAGAATTTTATCCAAGGTTTATCAAGTGTTTCCAAGAACCTATATGGTAGTGAGACATGGAGATAGACGAAAGCGGATATCCATAATGTTGAAAAAATGCTTTAAAAGCATATGGTGCGGGTCCTCCAAATCACACCGGCTTTTGTTGTCCACGATGAGTTAGGAGAAAATTACACAGGAGACATACGGCCCTCAGACCATTGTTATGCTGTATTATGGTCTGGACCAGGGAGGCATTTCAGTTGACCAGGTTGATCCTTACTGATTCTCTCTCCCATGACCATGTGAACAAGATCCCGTGGATCGCATATGTTAAGTCCGCCTGTAATATCTTGGGTAGGGAGGACTTATTCTATAGCCCCTATGCCTGAAGTTGGTGAGGGACCAGTTTTTAAAACACAAATCACTACATAGAAAGCAGTTATAACTGCTGAAACTCATGGTTTGGGGGCGTATGCTTTTAAAAACAGTCCAGACAAGGGAACCGTATTTACTCATTGCAACTAGTTACAGGGATAGATTCTTGCTGACCAGATTCAGATTTAACATACTGCATTATCTTCTGGCTCCTCCTAGTGGTTGGAGCCCATCTGGTACTTTGGGTCCTTGCGAATGCGACAATGGGTCTCTGCAGGAAACCCTATATTTTTCTAGGTATTTTAGCTCACCCAGAAGGGGGTTTATTATGCCTAATAGAAGCCTTTAATTTTGTGCAAGTTCGGCCAACGCTCATTGTTCCTTCAGCGCCTGTGAAATGAACACCTCATATTCACAGTCTCCTCTTTTTTAAGAGCTGCGTTTAGATTGAGGCAGTCTAGGCCTGACTAAGTTTGTTGCTGCTATTGGAGGATCTTTATACATGTGATTTTGGGGCTGTTATTTATTATATATTTTTTTTTTTAAACAACAAATTTGTATTGACTTTCCAAGGTGCCGATTGGGCGAAGCCCGGTGAGCATCAAACATGTGATAGTCAGTTTGTACAAGTGCACGGCACCATTTAACATCCCCTTGGCAGGTCTGCAGAACATCAGACCCAATCTCCCCTCCCCCTTCCCCCCCGCCCACGCACCGAACACCCTATAAATAACTGCACACAAACAATGCAAAGTTGCCCTTTTACCCCTGCACAACCCCCTTTCCCTAAACCGGTGAGTTGCTCACTACCAGTTTGTCTATTGGGTCTCTAGATATTGTGGGCCCAAGAAGTGACAAGTCAATGCCTCGGTATGTGGCCCAACGCGCCCAAATCTTATGTTTCTGCGGGCAGCCACATGCCTGAAAGACTGCAACTTCAGCTGACATACATCTATCCAGTGCTTTTTTTCCCAGGTACCTATACTGGGCGGGGATGTTGCTTTCCAGTGTTGAGCAATGTCACGGGGGCTGTTATTTTTAAGGAGCTTTTACTTGATTTTATTGTTTTACTCAATGAATATTTAGTGTATGTTGCATTTATGTTTAACATGTATGCATTCTGATACTATGCCCTTTTCTGGTTATGAACATAACCAAATAAAGACTTACTTACTCAATATCTCGGCTCATAGTCATTATATCGTCTTTGCTGGTAGCTACACTCACCCAGGGTGTGAATTTCCTTGGAAACGTCCGCTAGGTCGGACTTCAGTGTCTGCATTTGGGTAGTGATCATATTGGTCAGCTTATTATGGAGATCACCAAGATGGGACTGGAGGTCTTCTTTCATTAAAGAAGGTGCTCCCTCAGTCTTCTTTGTCTCCAAGGTGTCAATAAACTCATCTGACAAGGGAGAACTGCCCCAACAGTCTAGGGCTTCCCTTGACGACAAACGCTTTGGCATAGGCTATCACATAAAGGTCAACACTCAGCAAAGCCAATCTGCCACAGTTAAAAGCTCCACTAAAGTCCTCAAGGCGGAAAAACAGAGGACAGTAACACACAGAGGCCCGCCACTGAGTGTTCCAGAGAGCAGCACACAACCATAGGCAGCAAATCAAGCTGGTGACACTGGGGGTCCGCAGGGTATTTACCCTTCCTGTACAGACCTATAGGTTCAAATATAACGTCCCCCAGGATGTGAAAAATAAACACCCTGAAGCTGTAGCAGAGGCAACTCCTCGAGCATGGGTGAGGCAGCGTGCAAAACTTCAATAAAGTAGGCAGTATGCGCAAGGGAAAAATATAATCAGGTCTTACCAGGGCTTGCAGTAGAGCAGTTGCCCAGAACACAGAGGAAGGCAGCAAACAAGTGTGGGAAGGTTGCCCTAGTCCTGCTAGATGCATTCACTTGCTGTACAAGAAACGCAGAGCGGGACCACCACCCCCACGGCCGTCCATCCTTACTATTCTGCGGCCTCGCTTTGATATTCACGAGGACGCACTACGCTTGCCCCAATCACTGAGACGGGGACCTCAGCTGCCGATACGTCCGGGGGTGTCCCAAGCCGCTGCTTAAAGGAATACCATGGTCGGCCCCCACTAGAAAACTGCCATCCGCTGCCCCTCCGTGGGCAGACGATGCGCCAGTGAGCCCAAAGAGGCCTAGGCACGGAGCTCAGCCGCCATGCCGGGCCCCGGGGGAAGCAGAATCGCAGACTAGTCTTCCCCCGGGGTCATTCGCGCAGGAGAGGACCAGGTAGGGTCAAGGGGTGGAGTTAGGGGGTGGGTATAAGAGCGCAGGGGAGGAAGGCGACTTCCTCTTCCTGCGCTCGGCACCATCGGGAGGGTTTAGCGAAGGAGGGGTAGAGTGCTGGGACGTAGTGTAGGGCTAGGGCCTGGTCCGGGGATCGTCGTGTCCGGCGGTTGGGAGTGGAGTCGGGTCGGTGCGGACGGGAATTGCGGAGCGAGCGGCACACGGAGGAAGCGGCGGGCTTTGCTGGTCTTGGGGCGTGCCGGGCGGGAGGATCTCCTCCGGCCCGGTGTGCTAGGGGAGGCGTGGGTGGGCTTTGAGCTGGCCCCGCGGGCGGCGGCGGCGGGGGTGGCGGCGGCGGTAATGGCGTGTCAGGAGGAGCCGCTGCCACCACAGTCTCAGTCAGGTCTGCGCGGGAGGGGGCGGGGCACTCGGCGCTCGTGGCAGGCGCGCAGAGGCCGGCGTAGGAGCCTGCCTCCGCGTTTGAATTTCACCCCGCTGGAATTTCATGCCCTCGGGGCTGAAGGGGGCGTGTCTGCTGCTCCGGCCGCAGAGGAGCTGCTTTCGGGGGAATTTCGGACGTCGGTCAGGCTGGTGTGGTGGAAGGGGCGGCGGCCATGGGGGCTATGGGGCCCAGGGCTGCTTTGCTGGTTGCTGGGGAGGGCGGGGAGGGGGAGGCGGTGGCGGTTTTGGGAGGGGGAGGCTTGGTGGCTCCCGGGGGCGTGGAGTGTGCGATGGTTGGCGCAGGGGGGCTCGGGGGCGGCGGATGATGGGCCTCTTGATCTGTCTCTGGGGTCTAGGGCCTCTACCCCCTGTTTGGCAGGGACTGGCGCGGGGCCAGGGAGGGGGGGTGGTCTCGGGACCGTCCGGAGGTGTTTTGACGCAGGTGGTGCCCACACAGTCTGCTTTTGGGCCGCCTGGATGGGGGTTTCAGGGCTCCCGCCCCCTCCCCCCTCCGCTCCCGGGTTGGGGCGCTGGGACGTGGGCGGACAGGCTCCAGGAGCAGCGCATTTTGGCGCAAGTGGCCGCAGCGAGGCGGGCGGACCAGAGCGTGGGGAGGGTGGGGGCGGTGTGAGAAGTGGAAGTCGAGGGGCCCACGTCGCCCACGTCCGAGGAAGAGAGGAGGCGGAGCAGGAGGAGTTGCTGAGAGCGGAGAGGGTGAGGTCGCGGATGGGGGGGGGGGGGGGGACGGACGGCCGGGACGGCTTTGAGGCCCGATGGTGCCGGGGCCCACTCAGGTTCGAGCGGCCTGAGGGGTAGGGGGGGATCCAAGCCAGCAGCTGTCGGCAGAGTCCGGGGGAGTACGGCGGGGCGCAAGACGGCCCCATGTCGCCGTCACGAAGCAGTAGGGCGGTCCGCGGCGGCCATCCCTCCGGTGCGGGAGCGGGCTACGGAGGCGGGGGTGACAGGGTCACGGGTGTCTGGCACTGTGAGTGGCAAGGGTGTGAAGAAAGCGGTGAGAGGTGTTGTGGATGCCGGAAGGTGTGGAGGCAGAGGTGGAGTTGGATTATGGTGAGGAGAGTGAGGAGCTTGAGGACGGGGAGGTGAGGGATGACTGTGACCTGACGGGCGCGGGCAAGGACAACAGAGAGGTTGGTGTGTTACAGGTGCCCCAGAGAACGGCGGACAAAGAGACGGCAGTGACACGACGGGCAGCCCCTTCTGGAGGACGGCCCAGCGAGCGACATCCGACATTGGCAGGTGAGCAGGCTTGGTGGTCTGTGTGGGATGGTGGCCCAAAAGGTGGGAGGAAGGCGGCTTGTAGGTCGATTGGAGTGGGAGACGGTTCAGTGAGGGACGTTGGGGAGGCTCCGAAGGGCGGGCTTGCAAAAAGGGACAAGTTGGGCGAGGGCAAGGCGGTGACTTCGGCGGGGGTGCAGACGGAGAAGGATGACGGGCCTGGGGACAAGTCAGGGGTTAAGCTCCCGAAAAAGCTGCCCTACATGGGTTTGGCTATGCCCTTGGGGTCGCATCTGTCCGAGAAGATTAGGGGTAAGATCTGGAAACACGAATACGTGGACGTGTTTAAATTGTTGCATAGGGAGGTGCAGGCCAAGGAGGGCTCAAATGAGGAGGAGTGGGAGCGGACTAGGCGGCCGAGGGTACCCGTGACCATCGAGAATTGGACCTCGGCATTTCTTATTTATGCGAGCATATATTGCGAGAAACATCCCGACAGGGCGATCGCATTATGGAAGTATATGGACATAATTAGGAAGGCTCAAATGCAGTTTGGGGATTTCGCCTGGCTGAGTTATGATGAGGAGTTCAGGGCGCGGGTTAGCGCGAACCCCGAGAAGCATTGGGGCGAGGTGGACCAGGAATTATGGATGCAAGGGATGGCGTCAACGCATTCCTCAGCATCGACGCACACGGCTAGTGGTTTGCCAGTAACGTACCTGTCTTTTCAGTAGCGTCCCGCTCACGGTGGAGCGGGAGGGAACGCAACAAATACAGGGGGCGCAGGACAGGCCAGCAAGCCCGGCACTTCCAATACTGGGGCCTGTTGGAGCTACAATCGGGGATATTGTTCCAGGTATCCGTGCAAGTTCAAGCACGAGTGTTCTAAGTGCGGGGGGAAGCACCCCCTTACGCAATGTTTTACGCTCACTACTCCTTCCGAACAATGGAGGAATTCCAAGGGTCGGGGACAAGCTGGACAGAAGGGCTCCTACACCGGTTAAGGTGGAGGCGATGGCCCCGTGGCTCTCCCTTTACCCGGATAGGGAGGCCGCCTTGAAGATTCAGTGGGGCTTTACGGAAGGTTTTCGGGTCGGTTATCAAGGTCCCAGATCACGGAGATGGGCCGACAATCTCAGATCAGCGAAGGAATTGCCGGGGGTGGTGGCAGCCAAACTCTTGGAGGAAGGGAGGATTGCGGGCCACTTGTATGCCTGGCCGATGGAGGATTTGATTATTTCTCCGTTGGGGGTGGTGCCGACAAAGGAGGAGGGTGAGTTTCGCATGATTCATCACCTTTCGTGGCCAGATGGACAGTCTGTGAATGATTTCATCGCGGAGGAGGATGCACGGGTGCTTTATGCGTCGGTGGATGATGCGATCCGCCTTGTGCGGGTGTATGGGCCGGGGGCGGAATTGGCGAAATGTGATGTGAAGTCGGCTTTCCGCCTGCTGCCCATACACCCTGCGGATTTTGCGCTCCTCGGAATGCAGTTCGGGGGGGGGGGGCATCTTCGTGGACAAAGTCCTGCCCATGGGGTGTGGGATTTCATGCGCATTGTTTGAAATGTTTAGCACTTTCCTGCAGTGGGCATTTACGCAGCTGAGTGGGCATCGGGATGTCACGCACTATCTGGACGATTTCCTGTTCCTCGGGAGGGCGCGTTCGGGGGACTGTGGCAGGGCTCTGACGGGTTTCCAGGAGTTGGCGAGGCAATTTGGGGTCCCTTTGGCACCTGAAAAGACGAGTGGGCCGTGTTGCGTGTTGACATTCTTGGGCATTGAGCTGGATTCCATTCAGTGGACAGCGAGGCTCCCGGCCGCAAAGGTGGTGGAAATTCAGGAGTGTCTCCAATGGGCGATTGGTGAGAAGAGGATCGCGTTGAGGGCGGTGCAGCGGCTGTTGGGGTTCTTGAACTTTGCGTGCAGGGTGGTCAGGGCGGGACGGACGTTCTGCAGGCGGCTCGGCATGGCCATGTCGAGGGCAGTGCTTCCACACCACAGGGTCAGGATCTCCATGGGAGTGAGGGCGGATCTGCGGACATGGCTGTTGTTCTTGATGGAATTCAATGGGGTGTCTTTGGACTTTGCGGAGGAAAGAACGGTTTGGCAAATCCAAATTTACTCTGATGCAGCTGGGTTTGGCATTTTCTGGGAAGGAAGGTGGTGCGCAGAGACCTGGCCGGATCACTGGATGAAGCAGGGGAGGAGCATTGCGTTTTTGGAATTCTTCCCTTTGTTGGTGGCTCTTGAAGTGTGGGGTCCCGAGTTTCAGAACAGGGCGGTGTTGTTCCATGTGGACAACATGACGGTGGTCGAGTTGGTCAACCGACAGAGGGCAAGGGATCTGAGGGTGTTGCGTTTGTTGAGGAGTTTCATGCTGAAGTGTTTGCGTCTGAATGTGATTTTTCGAGCCAAGCATGTTCCGGGGGCGAATAATTACATTGCGGATGCTTTGTCTCGTTCGCAGTGGCAGCGATTCCGGCGATTGGCACCTGGAGCGGATCTGTGCAAGACGTGGCTGCCGGATGGCATTTGGGCCCTGGGGGAGTGAGGGTGGTAGGCTTAGTGGAGAATTCTGTTGCTGCTACCACCAGGCGGACCTACAGACTGGCGTGGGCGGAGTTTGGAGCTTTTATGGGCTGGAGCTGGGATTCTGCCTCTGGGGAACAGGCGACAGTGGAGCGAGGAGTGTTACAGTTTGTACTGCACTGCATGGACAAGGGGTTGTCGGCTGCAACTATTTCAGGGAAGTTGGCAGGAGTGTCATTTTATTGTTGTTTGTTTTTTGGTTTTGACCATACAAAGAGTGTAATTGTGAGTAGGGTGCTACGGGGTTGGAGCAGGGAGAGAGCGGGGGGGTGGGGTGGGGGGGGGGGGGCACTGTTCCGAGGGAGGCTATGACACTTTGAGGTATTGGTCCGGTTGGTTGCGGCGTTACCGCTCTGTTGTTATGAGGAGTTTGAGGTTCGGATCTTTCGCTTGTGTATGATTTGGATGTTTTTTGGGGCGTTTCGGGTGTCAGAATTGTTGGGCACATGTGCGGAGGGAGGGGCGGAGGTATGAGGAGATCAGATTGGATGCGGGGCGCCTGGGCATTTGGCTGGGGCGGTCCAAGACAGATCAGTTGGGACGGGGCAAGTGGGTGTGGTTGAATGAGAATGGTGGTGGGAGTGTATGCCCGGTGGCTGAATGGAGGTCATTTGTACTGGCTACGCAGGTAGGGGAAGGAGAGATTTTCTGTCACAGGTCAGGGGCACGGGTGACGGTGGGGCAGTTGTTGGCAGTGCTGCGCATGGCATTGGTGCGTGTGGGTTTGGAGCCGGCGGGGTTTGGCACTCACTAGTTTCGGATTGGGGCGGCGACGGCAGCGGCCCGGCTGGGGTGGTCCTGGGATAGGATTCGGCAGATTGGTAGATGGAGGTCGCGGTGCTGTGAGCGGTATGTGAGGAAGTGATGGGGCTGGGCGCGGAGAGATGGAGACTGTGGGGGATGGGGGTGGCTTCTTTTCTGTGTGTATCTAACATCTGTTTCTCCCTTAGGTTGCGTGGGAGGACCTGGGGCCAAGACGGTCACATGGATTGTGGGGCATTCCTTTGTGCACTGGGCATCGAAATATGCGGAGCAACAGGTGTACGGCCGTAACCTGGGACTCAAAGGACAACATCACGAGGTGCACTGGTGGGGCAAAGGGGGAATGCGATGGGGGGGCACTACTGCCCTGGCTCGCGAAGATGGTCCCACAGAAGGGTTGCCCGGATCTGTTGATCGTCCATTTGGGGGAGAATGATTTGGTTCGGCTGTCGGGTTTGGCGCTCTTACAGCGGATGTAAAGAGACTTGGAGGTACTGAAGCACAGGCTGGCAGGGACTTGCATTGCCTGGACTGAATTTGTTCCGAGGAGAATCTGGAGAGGCGCTGTTAAGCATGGGGCAATTGAAAAGGCGAGACGGAAACTTAACAGGGCAATGCGCGTTTTTTGTGGGGAACAAGACATTAAGGTGATCAGTCACCCGGGACTGCGACTGGAGGAACCTCTACTTTTTAGGGATGACGGGGTGCATCTTTCCAGAATGGGGAACGCGTACTACATGATGGAAATGAGAGATGTGGTCAGCAAGCTCTGGAATGAGGCAATCTGGTGTCGCAGGGATGTGTGAGCGGGGGGGGAGGTGTCTGCGTGGTCCCGGCCTAGGGGGCGGGGCAGGTATCCGCCCTAAAGGGGGCTACCTGGTTGGCGGTACTTTGGAGGGGTGGGTGGGGGGGGAGGGGGGACATATGCGGGCACACCCATCCCTCGGGGGGGAAGAGTGAACGAGGTGGGGGTAATGGAGGCATGAGTTAAATGGCCGATGAGAGCGGGGAGGATGCAAGGAGGTTTGTGGAATGGTGAGGAACGGAAGGGGCATGGAGTGGTGTAAAAGGGGAGTGTGGAGTGGGTGAAAGGAGTGAAGGATTATAGAGTGTTGTGGGGAAGTTGTTATTCAGGGAATGTTTGGTTATTGTTTATTGTTGTGCAGCCTGGTCCTAATAAATGGCCTTTTACGCTTAAGACACGGTGTGGTCTGTTTATTGCGCGATGCCGGGCCCCGGGGGAAGCAGAGTCGCAGACTAGTCTTCCCCCGGGGTCATTCGCGCAGGGGAGGACCAGGTAGGGTCAAGGGGTGGAGTTAGGGGGTGGGTATAAGAGCGCAGGGGAGGAAGGCGACTTCCTCTTCCTGCGCTCGGCACCATCGGGAGGGTTTAGCGAAGGCCACCCACCCACCCTGCAGTTGGGTTGGGGTTTAGGGTTGGCTAAAGCGTGCCAGTTTAGGACAGGCTGCGAGGGCTGGCGGTACTTTGGAGGGGTGGGGGGAGTAGTTAGCGGGCACACCCATCCCTCGGGGGGGGGGGGAGAAGAGTGAACGAGGTGGGGGTAATGGAGGCATGAGTTAAATGGCCGATGAGAGCGGGGAGGATGCAAGGAGGTTTGTGGAATGGTGAGGAACGGAAGGGGCATAGAGTGGTGTAAAAGGGGAGTGTGGAGTGGGTGAAAGGAGTGAAGGATTATAGAGTGTTGTGGGGAAGTTGTTATTCAGGGAATGTTTGGTTATTGTTTATTGTTGTGCAGCCTAGTCCTAATAAATGGCCTTTTACGCTTAAGACACTGTGTGGTCTGTTTATTGCGCAATATCAGCTCGGCTGACGGGCACACCCTCCCGCATTTTATTTTTTTTAAACATTTTATCTGCATTTATCAGTGCTTTACTTTTGAACAATATGGGTGTTCATTCTTTGCGGTGTGAAAAAAAGTCGTTGCAGATTAACCGTACACACACAGCTGCATGCCTGTGGGATTTTAGTATTTTATAGAACAATATGCTCAACTAAAAACACTAACAGAGTACAAACAAATTAACATATCTACGGCTCCACGCTATGCTGCTGCCTCATCTGCACAGCTGGTTGAATCAAAATTATTTCAGACTGCATAAAAACCTGCACGCAAAAGAAATTCAAGTTTAAATAACACCAGGTCGATAAAATAATGGCCGGGGGGAGGGGGGTGTATTCCGCCACATGAACATACTCTGAGTTGGTGTAGGTAGCGTTGGTGGCGGTTTTCCCTGAGTTCATGGAAGTGCCACTTGTAAATTGAAGCGAGAATGTTCCAGTTTGTCAAGTAGGAACCGACTGAGAGTGAAATAATTTAGACTGCGACATGTCCCCATGAATGTCTTGGGGAGCAGGAAAAAGGCGCCTAAGAGCAATAGATCTAGTACTTAAAAAAAAAAATACAAAGTAAAACAAAGAAAACATACATACAAGAAAACGCGGCTCCTGCAAGACTTCAAAATATGCAAAAAGCTAACAGTACTGGGGTATAGAAACACTAAGGATAAATATAGCCTGTAAAGTATAAACACATCGCTGGAGGTCACTGGGGACCACATCGCTGGAGGTCACTGGAGCACCAAGCTTTTATTTTTTTTCCCATTTAAGGGATTTTTATTAGCATTTAATAAAATAAAACAAATGTCCAATATTGCATATCTTCCACAGCAGGCTGCTGCTTCCTGCTACAGACTGGAGAACTGACATGATGTGTGTGTGAGGGGCAGGCGGTCTCGGTCCATGCTGATCCCGGCTTGGTCTCTGCTCCACAAGGCTTCTTGCACCTGCGGCCAGTGACCAGCAACTACTGGACCAGACCTCCACGCTGAGAGGAGAGGGAGGGCAGCCGGCCCTGTAGTGTCAACCACACCGCAGTGCATCATACGTGAAGTGGCAGGCGTGAGGCAGAAAGAGCACTTGGCTAGGGCACCACATGCTGCACGGAAGTAGCCGGCATTAGGCCAGTGCAGCTTCTGCTTGTTGTGGTGTGTGCTCGCCAAGGGCTCCCACAGCATTTCCTACAGTGACACTTCCCCTAGCGGCCCTCACAGCGTCCTGTCAGACCAGCGGTTCCCCGCTCGGCCTCTGCTCTCCCCGTAACCGCTGACTAGCAAAGCGGTCCTCACAGGAGGTAAAGGAGCAGAGGGAATTGCGGCTGCCCCCCCCCCGATGCAGTTACCGTGCTCCGCCAGACGACTAGCCCAAAAGAGCGAGGAGCAGGGGCGACCCCTGCAGCAGCATATCGGTGTAGGGCAGCAAGCGGACTGAATCCTTCAACATCTCTGGGAAGAGCAACGAGTCAGTAGCTCCGTATTACAGCCTGTGTCGCCCCTAGGCGAACTGAGCTGACATTATCTATGCCTAGGCTATGCGGCCTTCATCCTGCCTATAACCCGCTAGTCATAGCCTTTTTCTACAGCAGCACTGTCATCGTCTCAAAAGCTAGGAGCCTGGCCCAACCAATGGGGGGGGGGGGGGGGGGGGGGGCGAGGGGTATCAGACGGTGCGAGGGGAGAGGTTAATCAAATATCCAAGTAAGGCTGGAAAATAATCAAGGAGGGCATTGCAGATGTATGCTGGCTACAATCGGCTATAAGTGGTCATTAGTGGCGTGGTTGCACTCTTTAGGGCTTGCCGCCAGAGGGTAGAGCAGAGGGGAAGCGGAGACAGTCTGGCTATTTTAATCAGCAAGACCTCCAACCCAATTAAATTAAGAGTGGTGCACAGCTGAAGTAATGTTCAGAGATGGTGCAAAGTCAAGTGGTAAACAGGTTTCTCGCCTGAATAGTCCTAAGCTCTAGTAGCAATTCGTCAGGACCTGAAGTTGGATGGCCGACCCCATTGGGGGCAGCAGAGTCTGGGTAGGTCTGACGGCACACTTGCCACAAACCAAGCGACACTAGGTACTTCCCAGTGTCCTCCCTGCTGTGAGTTGTTGATTGCTGCCAACCCCAATAGGGTCGGCCATCCAACTTCAGGTACCACACTGTAGGTTTTAGGTTTGGTTAATCAGGGTCACATCACTAGACAACCAACCACTGTGTAGATCGCTTTTTAGTATTTTGGTCCTGACAAATTGCCACTAGATCTGAGGACTATTCAGGAAAGAAACATGTTGACCTCTTGACTTTGCGCCATCCCTGAACATTACTTCAGCAGTGCGCCACTCTTATTTTAATTGGGTTGGATGTCTCACTGATTAAAATATTTCTCTGGAGAGCTTCCATATCCAATTTTAATCCACCACTTAGAGCTCTCACTTGCACCACATCCATTTACACACCAAGGCCCTATACCTGGCACTTTGAAATAAAAGATCTCCGGCAAAGAGCCCCTCATAGGGAGCCCGTCAGTTATTGTAGCGCCGACCTGACGAGGAGCATGCCCTATGATGAGGCACAACACCCAGCCGGGTGTGTGAGGGCCCCAATTCCAATAGGGGGAATCCCTAATTCCTCCTATAAATCTGGACTGAGGGCCACCCAGTCCTGTTGTCCCCTCCATCTTCCCTTCTTAGGAACTGCATACCTTTTTGTACCGACTCAATATTTATAATCTAAAATCTAATAACACTGGTCAACATGGGCTGGAATATCATCACTCAAATTATGGTCCTGGCACTCGGAAGGAAATAAATCAAAATAGTCAAAAGCTACAAGTACCTAAGCAACCGGTTTGACAACAAAATTTCCTTCAGAAGATGGTTTGATTCTCTTAAGGCTAAAGCGGCCACTAACACCTTTGCCTTCAAGGCCCTCCGGGATAAATTGGCATGTCCAGAATATGGCCACCTTTTGAATGTCAGCCAAACTAATCTCTGCCTTAACTTATGCTTAATTTATATCTTGAGGGAACAATGTCAAGCTACTGGACATACTGCAAAAGGATGCTAAATCGGTCTTTAGAATCCTGACGTACAATGATCAGACACAAATCCAGCTTGAATATGGCCTTCAGAGACAGGATTTAGCTCACCAAGATGTACACTTGAAATATTCCCATTCTTTGGCTTCATCTGAATCTCTTTCAAACTGGAGCGGGTTAACAATGACTAAATCTGCCTGTACTGGCCCATGGCAGGTCTACATGCAGGATTCGCTCCAAGCCCTATGTTTGCTGGATCAGTGGTGTGCTCAAGAGTTTACCGCATGCTTTAAAAATACTGTGAATAGAACAATTAAAGGTTTTTTGTTTCAGCTGGACAAAGACAAATGACAGTAAATAAACATGCTTGGTAAGTGGTAAACCTCATATGAAGTGCTGGCAATTCAACCATACTTAAACTCGCACTTTCCTTCTTACATACGAGACTCCTTTATGAAATTGAGACTTGGTGTATATCCAACTAAGGCGAGTACACCATATGGAAAAACAACTGTAGAACAGAAATTGCAGGCTCTGTAGTCATATGGATGAAACAATAGTTTACCTAGTCTGTATTTGTCCACCTCTATTGAACTCTTGTAAAACTATGCGGAGACCATATTTTCTGGAAGTGGGGGCAAGAAATGCCATCAAGCGTTGAGTGTATGTTTAACTGGCAGCTCCATTTCCGTATTTGCCGATTTGTAAAGTTTTTTCTGTGGCCAAAAAAACACTGAATGCTTTAGAGGCATGTATATAAAGAACAATGGTTCCCTTGTCACTGCTTCTTGAATTTGGCCCTCCAAAACAAACCACATCCCCCCACTACCACCTCACTGCACTGTGTATTTATATCACCACTGAGCACCACTATCTCACCATTGTGTATCACTGTATGAATTTTGAAGTGCAAAAATTCTGCAATGTATTTGTGTTTTATGTAATTTGGTTCGCATAACGAATGCTATCAATTCTGATACATAAATTAATGAAAACCCCCTTTTTCTGTGTTCTTGTTCCTTCCCCCATTTGCTTAAGAAATGTTCTGGCTTTCAGAAATGTATCATATGTTATGCTGAAGTAACTACGGCTAACTACAATACGCATTGTTTCTACCCAAGGGAACCATTGTTCTTTATATATTAAATACCCAGGTTCCTAGGGACACAGGGTCACCCCATTTTGTTAATATACGCTTTAGAGGCAGGGCAGTAAAAGTCTTGCTTACTAAATAGTATGGTTCTTGAGGTATTGCACATCTGTATTTGTTTTCACTGTTAAATAATGACTAGTTATATATTTAATGGTTTTAGAAAAGTGGACTGTGATGATATGAATATTTTCTAACAAATTTATGTTATTGAAATGTTGCTGCTAATTTATGTCCAGGTATACTCGACCATTTACAAGGCAGTAGCTACGTCGTTATCTTCAGCTGACTTTTTTTTTTTTTTTTTTTTAGAGCTGAATAGGAATTTGTGACTAAATCGCATGCACTATAATGTATGTGCACATTCACACAAATCACTGATTTTTGCTGCTAAAAAAATGCCCGGGTAATTATTCAATGGAATTGGTACTGTGGATTATGAATTACTTGATTGTATGATTTTTAACATAAGTTATATGGTATTAATATAGATACTGGCTGCTAAAATGTGTCCAGTGATACTAGCTCTTACACTTTGATATTTTATAATTATTTTAATTAGGTGTAGGAAAGAAGTATTGGTAAACAAAGTTTGTATTTTAAAAAAATATTCACTGCAAATGTATTAATTTACCCTTTAAATTGCTTTTACCTGTGATTGTTGAAGTTTAGCTGTTGAGAGTATGCCCTGTTGCGTAAATGTATAATGATTGTACTGCCGAACATTGCACCTTATTACTGTTGGATTGCGGTTATGGAAGTGATAGTAGCATGTGGGGTAATGGTCTAAATTATATTTTGTCATTGATGTGATTGTAATCATTTTCACTAATCAAACAATAACGCATCATCATAGAGAATATTAACAAAAACTGTTATACAAATAACATATAACCGAAATTATAAAATTAAAAAAATATTTTCTTTTAAATTCTAAGAATAGAAGGGGACGCGCGCAGTAATTCATCTTGCACGTTATTTAACCAATGAATTCAGGAAGTTTTATTCTTGGAGGGCTCCAAGCTTACCCTCTGGCTTCATGACACCTGCACATCAAGTGCTCAGCACTTCGCTTTCATGTAGAAAATGAATACATTATGGGGGCTACCACGGTTCACTTCAGCTGATGTACTGTTACAGATGAGTTCACTTTCTCACCCCTCGGCCTTCATTTACAAACCACTGTAATTTAATACTTTAGTCTAATCGGTTGAATTAAAGAGAACCAGGACCACAACTCCAGAAGACGTTAATTGACTGCCTAAGGGTTCAAGACAGAGAATCCAATCACCAATGTCACGCCAGGGTAAATCATATTTCCACAGATCACTCTACAGGAAACATTGCCCTATGACATACCGGACTATTTGCAGCCTCCACTCAGCAGGCTTTTTCTTGTGACTGCGAGAACAGGCATATATTTATTCCGAGACCGCGGGATGCCGCCAGAGCCTACGGATGTATGGTCCATTAGAGAGGAGCCAACCACTGTAGCACACATCTGGTATTTCATTAGGACAGCACAGCAGAGAGGAGCCAACCATACGATAGTGATGCGACAGTTACCACTGCCCCTAAACCAGTAAGACAACCTATCTATGAGGGGACAACCACCGCAGGCCTTACACAGAAGCAGGCGGGCACCATATAGCTTGGCCGAACATATCACAAGAGACACATGCTGCTGTCCTCACCTTTCGAAACATAGCTGAAAAGGACAATACTGCAATCACGGAATACAAGATAAACCATCAATGAAGAGACACCCACTGCAGCCCTAGATGGTCAAAACCATAATAAAGAACAAGCAACACTGCGTTTTTCGATTAGGGTGAAGTTACCAAGACGCCATCTTCACCACAGACAGGCCCGTGTTCTCTGCTGCGTCCACAGAGTGAGCACTGGTTAGTTAATACAATCCTTCTGCCTGGGTATGGGCCGTTGTTTGGGCCTAAGCAGCCACCGTTCTGTTTCACAACACCGTCGCTGCTTTTCACGTCCTGCAGCCATTTGAGGATTCCACACGGCGTCCATGGCACGTCCAGGCGAGGGCATTAAGATGCCAGGCGCACACACATATATCCTCCTTTTCTCCTACATCCCCGAAGGGGTCAGGGGTGCAAAAGCCCAAGCGACCCCCGGCACAGCGCCGCACCCGCCTCTGTGCCACAATGGCATTCCTGATTAGAGACGCGTCAATGGGGAGGAATCCACCGGGCGCCCGGCCATTCCAAGGCCGAGGAGGACGGAGGCCCTGTGGGATCCCACGCCGGGGCTCCTCGTGCCATTGTACTCCCATCAATGGAGGGCATGGCTAATGAGGGAGAAGGAGGGGTCAAGATGGGGCCGCGAGGAAGGGGCGGGCTCGGGATAAGTAAAGAGGTGTCATTTGTCAGCTGTAACTAAGGAAGAACTAGTATAGAGATCATAGAACCATCTCGATCTTCCTCTGGGGTCGCCTCTCTGACAATATGCAGTTTTTGGATCAAACTGAATTCCTGGGGGGCGCAGTCGTCCTGCTCTGAAGGCTTAAGAAGGACGAGTTTAGAGGCAGGGGCTCCCTTCTTAGAGGTGGGCGAGCCACTAAAATCTCGACAGGTGTCAGGCTCAAACTCAGCTCCAAGTCATCTTGGAACCTCGAGCCTAAAACGAGCCAAGCTCTTTTCTGGCTTCTGCCTGCCATCCACACTCTACCCTTATGCAGAACGTTGAAGACAAATTATTTACCTTTGAGGTAAAAAGGAGAGACAAATGAACTCTCATTTACTGGCTGATTGGTACAGAGTAAAACTAGAAAACCGGGAGGTTAATTTCCGATTCCCCACTTGCCACTTAACCAAGGTGTAATTTTAGGCAAGCCTCCTTTACTTCATTATTGCATACGAAAGAATCTTTATACAAGTGCGTTCCGACTACAAGCTATACAAACAAATTGTGTTTGATATTAACAGACTATATTGTTGCTTCATCTACAAGACTGTGGGCCACATGTAAGATGCACATGACAACTGACTTGCATCTTAGTTCACTAATGGCTTTATCACATAGGCGGGGCAGGAATAGTTCTAAGTTCATGTTTAATAATGATCACATTTAAGAATGACCTCTCAATTAACCTTTAATGTGGTGTATTAATGTCAAAGCTGCTACATGTTAAAGAAATGCACTTTTTTTAAATTTTGAAGAGACTAATATATTTTACGGGATGTTTGTAACCTGATTTACATGACAAACATTTTCGGGCCAGGGTTGTGCAAGGGCTCTTAGAACCAAGCCGGACCCTTGGGTCGGCTCTCCATGGTAATCTGTTGACTCGCCCACCTCTATCCCTTCCTGCGACACCCTTCTTTTATGAATTGATCACTCCACTTCCCCAAATTTGGCTAACAGGTGGCATGTCACTAAGCAGCAATACTCCAGACCTGGGCTTTTCTTTTATCATGGCTTGCAGGTTTTTCAGTTGAATTCGATCAACTGACGTAAAACCAGACAACTCACAGAATGTATTCTGTTGGTAATCTAAACCACAGCAGTTTATCCTCCGCTGGTTAACCTACCCCAAAAAAAAAAAAATTGTCTTATGGTCGGTCACTCTTGATAAAGCCAAGCCAGGATGATAATCAGTCTGGCCAACAATTGCCATAGACCAAATCTCTCGATTTAAGAACCATTTCTGGTAGGCTTGACATTCAGATTTAGCTCAGAAAAAGGCCGTCAAGCATGGCAAAGGACCAGATCCAGGCATCAGGAGAGGCAGGGATCGAGGAGGCATCATCAGTGCATGAGGAGCAGGGAATGAACCAATGCCCCCTGCCCAGCCAGCTTAAACCCTGGCTGCCTCTGGGCCCTGCTGCTATCCTGGTTAACCCTGTGCCGTGCAACCAATCTAGAGGAAAGTTGGGTTTTTTCTGGGCTTCATAGCACCCCCCCCCCCCAGCTCCTGCCCAAATTCGAATTTCCACGTCCAATGGAAAATCTGCCATTGGGCACCACCTTCCCCTCCTTGCCTAAAAGCTGGGGTCTCCTAAAATGGAGCCCCCTTTGTCAAGTTAATTCTGTGTTAATCAAATACCTATTTATATTAAGAAAAACAAACATACGTTTAGAAATTATCTTTCTGTAGACTGAAATGAAACTACAGCTTACTGATGTACATTTCCGGACTTTAAATTCATGAACTGCATACATTATGAGAGGCAAAAATTAAATGTGGTTACGGATAATTCAGAGAGTTCGAAGGTTCTAGGACAAAGCTGGTCTGGTGTATACATTGGATGGTACATTCTTCCTTAGGGATACAGGGCACATTTCCTACTGCTCCAGGCTGGAGCAGTCTTCTCCTTCAGGACGTACTGGCAATAGTAGGGTTGGACCTCTGTATAAGATTTCCACTTTCCTGCTCTGAAAAAGAACCAAGAGGGTGCTTGCACTTTAACAAGTCGCGCATGGGCTTGTTCTTTCTCCTTTTTTCTTCACGTCCTATGTATGAAACTAGCATGCTATCGAACTTAGTCACAGAATGAGCAGCATCAGCCCTTCCATTTCCCTTCCTACATACCATTATAAGAGGAGACTCAAAATAGCCTATAACAACCACCCACACTATACTGCTGTTGGTTACCTACCAGGACCCATCACTAGCACCGACATTCTTCCCCATGCGGATCATTTACACAACTGACTCCTGGTATTCACAACTGGTCGTCGCTGCAGGACGCAGACTAGTCTTCAGTTTCCTCGTCACCTTGTTTCAGGCATCACCTTCCCTTTGCTACGGGCGAGAACATGAGCACACAACAGATGAAAGGACATGAAAGAGGTACTCCGACGTGGCAGGCGAGGGGAGGAAGACGTAAATGGGATACGTTTCAAAGGTAACAATTGTCTTTTTTGCATTGATGCGTGTGAGAAGAACAAACTGCAGAGATCTAGTATCACCAGCGTTGGGGGCTGGCGGCATAACCCCGATCTATCCAACTACACTTTGAAGATGCATGGAGGGTAGTGACATCAGTCCCATGCACAATTCTAGACAACACTCAAGGGGCCAAGAGACAAAGGCAGCCCCAAATGCACTGGAAAAAGAACAGTCATATCAAAGGGAAGAGCATACAAAAATTGCCCTCACTGACAGTTTCACTAGAATTCTCAGCCGAGGACCTGTTGAGAAAGCAATGTGAACTATTTTCAGTTGTAGTCCATGACAGATTTGACAATTGCAGATAGTCTGGTAAGCCTCCCATTTTTTCAGTGGTGCAACCCAGTTACGCGGGTCTGGTATACTGATGCAAGCATCCCTTAAGGAATTTCCAGGATGCCAACGAGATCTAAAAAACCTCAACCAGGGCAGTGTTTGGTGCCAAATGACAGACCCACACCACCGTTATCCAGAAAAGCCTCCCCAGGAACAAAACCTCACCTTCAACTAACCACCACTGTACAACAAGCTGGACAGCCATATTGACAGTATACCAGAAGCACTACATCCAATCTTCCCCAACAGCAACTGAACACTGTTCTGGTTAAAAAACGTCTCCCATACACAGCTTCAGGTACATTTTAGGTCTCGCCTAAGACAGCATGGGTGCGCCTTCATTAGCAAGAGGTTTTGTATACTAAAAGGAGCTTGAAGCCATCTCGCTGCTTACCATTCGTTAGCTTCATTGTCACTCTTTTTTGCCGTCTCCTAATTGGTCAGCGCTTGCCAGTTTCACTTCCTTTTCTTCAATGTGGAGCATGGACCAAGTACTGATTGCTTTATTCTCATCAGTGTTCTTCCGCTGCTCGTGCTATGATTGAGGTACTATTTTCCTTCCTTCTACCCCTGTTGTAGCAGTTTGTGTTGCTTCTTGCTGTCCATGCTGCTTTTGTTGCTTCTTTCTGTGTTGCTTCTTGCCATCCATCGTGCTGGCCGTGCCACAGACCTTTTTTTTTTTTTTTTTTAAGCTTTTTGGCATACCGCATTGCAGCCACACCGCTATACAGCTATAAAGTATGGCTGAAAGACATTGGTAAAGCCAATAACTTTCAAACAATCAAAACCTATTGGCTTTACCAATGCAGGTGTTCCCAAACTTCGGAAAGTTGGAAAGAGCTCACTTTGTAACTGAGAACATAGGTACACGACAGACCCCTGAACCAAAAATCCAAAGCTACGCTTTTGGTCTCTAGGCCCTGAGTTTTAACTTTTACATTCAGTATTACTTAGTTACAAAATTATCTCTGTATTCAAAATAATATTCCTTCAACAGAAATGAACAGTTCCTATCTAGAACCTACCTACAGAACAATTATGAAAGCAAGACTATAAACATTACTAACCAAACATACAAGAAAGGAAATTAATGGGAAAAGCGGAGTGAATACACCAACATCTAAAGACAATATTGGATCATGTTTATTTTCCAGATCTTTGATGACCCATGGAATACCTTTTAGCCAAACAAATAAGACAGAGTAAAAAAAGAAACCTTAACGGAAAGGCCAAAGTAGCAAGAAAGACATCCTTAGAGACCCAACCATGACTTTAAAGGAATAGAACCATGAATGGTGCAATTAGGCAGAAGTAGGAGAGCAGTATTGCCTACTACAGAACTGGCCTTCCGCACATGTACCTTCCTGTGAGGGACCAGTTCTGAAAAGAAGAATCTTAGAAGGTTTAGAGGACTTGAAATCACAGGTGAGAAATGCTTGAATGAATGAAATTTCACATTCAAGTTAGCATCAACGAGGATACCCAGGTTTCCCCCACTGAACTGAACCATACATTGTGAGAACAGCAGGCAAAGTGCAGCTCTGGTATAAAGGGAACAGTAGGAAGAGAAATCAGTATCCAAAGAAGGGTGTTACAAAGGAGCAGGGACATGCTCAGGCAGGTGCCTGTTTGCCATTTTAAGCTGTCACTTGACGATTTATACATGCAAGGACAGAAGGTTTGGGATTCCGAGGACTATGTCAGATTAGCTTCTGCTGCCTAGATCTGCCCTCCCTTCGATCCCGGGGAGCGGGAATAACTCAAATGCTCTTTGAGCACGCCAGAGGCTATCACTCAGCTTCCGGCAACTCTGGGATGGCATTTTATGGAGATGGGAAACAGACACGGGGCCCGTTGCTATTACGAGGAGACATTTTCTGAGTGCTTACCTGCTGTGCATCCTGTTCCCCGGGGCAGCCTTCCCTGTGACGCCTGAATCTCCCTCCCGCCGTCGCAGGACAAACGCGACCGCTGTGTGGGGGGAGACGCTTGGGAAAACTACATCTCCCATGATCCTTGGCACCCCGGAAGTGCCGCATTTTCGCGCCTGAAGGCGCTACAAAACTGACGCTGCCCTTGGCAGAGCGGGGCCCGTTGCTATTACGAGGAGACATTTTCTGAGTGCTTACCTGCTGTGCATCCTGTTCCCCGGGGCAGCCTTCCCTGTGACGCCTGAATCTCCCTCCCGCCGTCGCAGGACAAACGCGACCGCTGTGTGGGGGGAGACGCTTGGGAAAACTACATCTCCCATGATCCTTGGCACCCCGGAAGTGCCGCATTTTCGCGCCTGAAGGCGCTACAAAACTGACGCTGCCCTTGGCAGAGCGGGGCCCGTTGCTATTACGAGGAGACATTTTCTGAGTGCTTACCTGCTGTGCATCCTGTTCCCCGGGGCAGCCTTCCCTGTGACGCTTGAATCTCCCTCCCGCCGTCGCAGGACAAACGCGACCGCTGTGTGGGGGGAGACGCTTGGGAAAACTACATCTCCCATGATCCTTGGCACCCCGGAAGTGCCGCATTTTCGCGCCTGAAGGCGCTACAAAACTGACGCCGCCCTCCGCTTCGCGGGACGCGCGCGGGCGCAGCCGGGCTAAGCCCGGGCAAAGGGCGGGCCCTCTTAGGCCCTCAGAGGCCTGAGGAGACTGGACTGGGCCAGGGACGCTGGTCGTTTCGTCGGATAAACTTCGGACATTGTAAGCACACCATTGCCAATTCCTACTATTACTCGGACAGTTAGGCAATAGTGTTATATGTAGATGTGGGTTAATTTTTCATACACAATAGATGCTATTATCCCCCATCCATTGCAGTAATAGGAATTTTATTGACTAACTATTACAAATGTTATGGTAATTAGTTAAATAAGTTTAAAAAAAAAAAAAAAAAATTTTTTTCTTCGTCATTATCCATTTGTGTTTAGCTGCCTATACCATATTGATATAATGTCACGTGAAACCAGAAGTAGTAAAGCTGTGTCAGGTAGTTCCAAATTAACTGGAACCTTAGATGATTTTATAGTTCGTACAAATACACTGATAGATCAGGGTATTGTCCTCATGGAAAGGAGGGTCTCCCAAGATCTTGCCCAAGCAAAAAGGTCATCAATGGGCCACATTGCTACAGTTCGCACTCCAACGCGAACTCTTGAGAATAACACTATCAATTCTAACACACGGCATATTAATGCAGAGGTTCACGGTATTACATTGACACCCTCTGATACTCAAGATTGTAATACTCCTGATCCACAAGGTTTGGCTATTATAGAAAGCACCTTGCCAGCCCCTCAGCCAGAAAACCAGACAGCAAACAATAATACCTCAAGAAAAGGGATAAGGGAGGGAGCAATTCCCAAAAAAATAACAAGTAGACGATTAAACAAAAAATATCCCGCTACTAAACCTATTAAGGCTTCTAAGTCAGGAAAGTGCAAAGAAAATAATATATCTAATGCAAGAGGGTCAAGGGAAGGCAAGGGCCAAGAACAGGGGAAAGGAGGAGCTGCCCCTAAGACACTACCCATGAACATTGTAGATGACAGCTTTTTAGATAACTCCTTAGCCGACATTTTATCTGTTAATCTATCAGCTGAAAGTATAGGTACAAACATAGGGAAAGAAGACTCCCTTATATTGACCCTGTCAAAAATATTTAAGACCTTCCTCATTCCTATAGAAGAAAGACTAATTGGGATAGAAAAACAACTTATAGAACTGAGGAAAGAGAAAAAAGATGAATATACTAGCAATCAAAAAAAGGTAACGCAGGTTCCAGCCCCTATTAGCAATGTACAGGTATCAAAAATACTTGACAATGACATTGAAAAGGAAAGGAATACAGCCCTAAAGGTCTCTACCAACAATCCCATCATCATTGACGTAGATGAAAATAGTGCAAAGTCCTTACCAACATGTGAAACAGCTAAAAAGTTGACTCCTTGTAGTATCTCTACAAACAATAACGACATCACGCACATAGAAAAGCGCAGGAATATTAACTTACCCCCTGAAGCATGTGATTATGTAGTTATTCTAACTGGGGTTCCGGAATTAGGCTCATCAGTCTTAGAACCTTATGTGGCGCTTAAAAACAAAGTGTCACATTGGCTGAATAACAATCATCCATTACCACCAACAATAAGAAGCAATATCTTAATGGTAGAGAGGGTCCCCTGGGTAGGCCATAACAGGAAAAAAATGAAAGGGGACTGTGTGATTGTATCGTTTGAGGACCCTCGGACAGTAGGACATATCTGTTCGGGAGTCCCAAGGAATAATGGTTCACTGATTGTAGCAAGACCCCTGGCTTATTTTTATCCACCAACGGAACACCAAGATAATGCATGGAGTTGGTTAAGGGACTCAAATCCAGATAGGGGTGGAATAGGGTGTGAATTTTTTAGGAATACATATCCTAAAAGATGGGAAAGGGAGGGGGAAGATGGCTGGACTTTAATACAACGTAGGGCAGGGAGGCCCCAACATGCCAACTCTCAGTATCACAGAGAATGGATGGGCCCACAGTACACTCAACCCTTAATTTCTTGTTACAATAGGTTTAGTGGACTGGAGGGCATTGATTGACTCCAAGCACATGGGGAAGGACACAAATCCACACTCTGTCCATTTGTTTTATCCGTAAATTCACCCGTGGCTTTAATAAGTCCCCTTAGGACACCTGATTGTTTAAATGGTTCACTTCAATTACTATCAACTGGTATACAGGGGGGAAATATTATATAAAAAAAAAAAACCCTTGGAAGCTCCTGAACCCACATCCAAAGTGGAACAAATAAAGCATCAAGAGGCAAGCGATCCTATTAGTAATAGATCAGAAATACCGAGAAGATTAGGTAAATCTTCATCGGCTGCTAACTGCAGCTCTAATCAAGGCCCCTCTATGGCCAGGATTGTTTCATGGAACGTTGCAGGAGTAGGTTCAAAAACAAGTGACCCCGAATGGAACCTTTACATAAACTCCTTTGAAATATGTGTTCTACAAGAAACATGGGCTACGACAGCTAGGCATAGGGTTGGATATAGAACGTACCAGCTGGAAGCAGTTCCATCAGTAAGAGGTCGTCCATCAGGAGGGCTAATAATATGGGTTAGTGTGTCCATTAATATAGCCATACAGCAATTAAGAACCGATTCCTTAGATATACTCGGTTTAAAAATGGTTACCATTGATAATCGGATGATTCATCTTTTTAATATATATAATCGACCATGCCCATCATATAAGGAGTCACCATGTATTGACAAATTAGAATCAATACTGGATACGCTAGACCCGGAAACTAGCACGATAATATGTGGGGATATGAACTGCAACTTTGAACCCATTGCCGGAATGAATAAATTGTATGAGGATGAAGATAATGCTAATGGCATACCATCCTTATCTAGTAATGGGACAGTTGCAGGTTCTACCCTAGCTTTCCAAATTACAAGGGTACTGGTAAGCCATGGACTGAGGGCATGTAACGGACGTTTTCCCTCTGATAGTCCCAAGGTACCTACTTTCACGAGACGTAATTGCCAAAGTTTAATTGATTATGTTATTATTTCCATGGACTTGTGGCCATATATAAATGACTTGATGGTCAAAGATAGATTTGATAGTGATCACCATTCCTTGGAAGTCAGCTTTGCAAAGAGCTTAATGCTGGGTCAGGAAGTAGATGAGGGAGGACACCAACCTGTCCCAGATAATGTTATATTAAGTAATAATCGTCGGTCCGTTAAATGGGCATACATACTGGGACAAGAAGATCTAGTGGCAAATATTTATAATTGCCTCACTAATGTATTTGACATCTATAATCCCTCCGAAAGCGAACCCGGTTTATTTCTTAAATTACATAAAGAGTTCTTTAATGAACTATTAGAACTCATGACTAGAAGACCAAAAAAAGGAATGGGCGCAGTGAAGCTGCAGCCTACAGGCAAACCATGGTTTAACAAAGAATGCCGGAAAGCAAAATCAGCTTTGATAGACTCGGTCAAAAGTAAAAATGCTATGGTAATTAAAGAAAATAGGAAATTATATAATAAGGTGCTGACCAATGCAAAGTGTTCATGGGATGAGGAATTATGGTCCGGTATGCTGATGGCAGCTAAAATGAAGGACCAAAAGCTATTTTGGGAAACAGTGGTTAAGGGTAATCAAAGAGAGAAAGGTTCGAGAGAAGTTTATCTCAATGAAGCAACCTGGATAGACCATTTTACGAACCTGTACGCCGCCCAAGGGACTGTTAATGCAGCGCAGGAAGATCATGCTGTGTTGCTTACAGAGGCTGAATCTACACATATAGTTTTTGATTTGGTGGAAACAAAATTAGCCATCAACTCTGTTAAATATGGGAAAGCTCCTGGGCTGGACAAAGTACCAGGTGATCTGTTCAAGCATGAACTAGATGTCTGGGTTCCTTACCTTAATCATCTGTGCAACATTGTTGCTGCCGGGGAGACAATTCCGGACACATGGAACGGGGCGGAAATCATTACTATTTTTAAAAAGGGCGATAGAAGCAATCCTGCTAACTATCGTCCCATAAGTCTTTTAGATATTACCCAAAAAATTTATGCTAGGCATATACTAAACCGCATAAATACCTGGTTGGAAGAAGAACAAATTTTAACGAAATATCAGGCAGGTTTCAGAGTAAAAACAGGAACCATCGACCAAGTCTTAAGGCTCTGTTGTTTGTATTGGAAATACGTCGTTATTCGTAAAGGTCATTTGTATGTGGCATTCGTAGACTTACGGGCCGCATTTGACCTTATACCGCGAGACCTTTTATGGGAATCATTGAAATCCCAGGGGATCCCGCTAGGTCTACTAAAATTGGTTATTGGACTACATATGGACAACTATGCAAAGGTGAGGTGGGGTCCTACTGGGGAACTCACAAAAGCTATCCCCATAAAAAGAGGAGTACGCCAGGGATGTGTACTGGCGCCAACCCTATTCTCCCTGTTTGTTAACGATATACCATCTTACATGGAGTGTAGTGAAAACGACGCTCCAAGACTAGGGGGTGAACGGGTTTCTTCCCTTTTGTTTGCAGATGACACCATTCTCATTTCCCAAACACCACGGGGCCTTCAAAATTTGTTAAATAGATTCCAGTCGTACTGTTCCTTGAAGGGCCTAGAAATCAATACAAAAAAAACGAAATACATGGCATTGAGCCCACATAGGAACTTCAAGAAAAATGTAATGTTAAATGGACAGAAGCTTGATTATGTGCAGAATTTTATATATTTAGGTGTCTCTATAGACTCTTCCTTAGCTTGGAGACCGCAGCTAGAAAAGAATAAGATCATCTTCAAACAAAACTGTTTACCAATTCTTAAGAGACACAACGAATGCTTGAATAAGGCAGTGACCCCTGCGATAGAGATTTTTAAGTATAAAGTCCAATCAGCAGTATTATATGGGGCGGAAATATGGGGTCCTGTATGTAGACATACATTTGAAAACCTTGAGAACAAGTTTCTTAGGGGGTTGATAAAAATACCTACAAATACCCCTTTAATACCACTTCTTTTGGATCTAAACCTGAAACGAACAGATCAACACGCAATATTGAGACCATTATTGCTGTGGGTTAGATTGTGGACGACCCCAGAACTACTTAATTACAAGAACGGCCTGAAAGAAGTTATGGATCTCGACAATTGTAATAAAGTTTATTGGTTCAAGCATGTAAGAATTTGGTTAGGCATAATTGGATTAGCCCATTTTTGGAATGATCCTGAGGCTATGAATTCGTGCTCCAAGAAAATTGTTAAATTATCTTTCTGGTCATATGTGAGCAACGAATTAGTATATGCAAGAATTCATGGACCGCTAACTGAAAACTTCCTATTGTTTAAGGATGTCGCATCTTTTGAACCATTTTTAGACGAGATCCATCCGCCTTTATCAAAAACCTTGTACCTAAAATTTAGATATGGTACCCTTAGAACTAAGGCCTTTGAAAAAAGCTGGGCGAAATCAGGAAGTGATCTCTGTCTCTCATGTATTCATGGTACTAAGGAAGATGATTTACACATACTTCTATTCTGCTCCAGCTATGTAATACCAAGGAAAAAGTGGATAGTACCACTCTGCCATAAAATAGGCTCCAGATCCTACAAGGAGGCTGGTAGAATTTTAAAAACTGACACCAGCCAGGTGATAGTTTTTGGAGTTAGTAGGTTTCTTCTCGCTGCTAATTTTATTAGAATAAAGTTGGGTCTACATTTTTAAAGAAAAAGATAAATCGACGAGATACATTATTTGATATTTTTTAAAAAAAGATCATGATACTAAAACATGTAATTGTTGCTTCATTATTCTCCAACTAGGAATATGTGGTTGTTGCTTTTTATGAATTTCATACGAATTTTTAAGAATTCCTTTTATATAAAAAATGTCCTAGCGGTTACTGATTTAATACTATTTTAATAGTTTTTAAATTATATTTATTGTTAAATTGTATTTTTAACTTTGTAAATTTTCCGCCCGGGTAAAAAGTGTTTGACAAAGACTATGAAATTAGACATTGTATACATGGACGCTATGGATATATACGAATAGGTTAGCTTATTTGACTCTTTATTTACTGCTACTTTTATTATTTCTTTTTGTGCTAGCAAATGTCAAAATGTAAGATAACAAATGTTTCTATTGCTCTTTTATGACACAAATGCGTCGAAATAAAGATTTAAATGAATGACACATTCTTATCCCATAACCACATTTAACGACGAGCATGCTTTCATGTTGCATATTCCCACAGCCCTGTGTTCTCGAAACGCCACACACATTTCATGAGTGACCCCAAGGCTTGTGAAAAGTTCTGGGAAGACAGCTACAGGATAATCTAAAGGAATCCACTCATCCAAAGATCAGCGCCCATGACAAGAGGTCAACCGGCCTTCATATAAAACCCATCAGCACCTCACTGGGGCTGGGACACCCTCTATCTTCAAATTCTTTTAGTTTTTATTGAGATAAGCTCAACCCCTTCCAACAGAACTCCTGTGGATATACCCAAGCAGGAGATGAGCACAGAAACACACGTAGGCTGGTTACATACAGAGGGTTGTACCGTGCCTGCACCATTAGGCATGGCTGTCAGCAGCACTGGTGGTATGAGTGCCAATTGTCCATATACAGTGCTCACTGTCACCTCTTGGCGGTGGAAGCACATGGAACCTAAACCCCACAACTACTCACCTACTGTGGAAGAGCACTGCACGTAGAAACAGTGAATGAAGCTCTCACTACTTGCTATACGCCTACTGCGGAGACACCGAGGTGGCTGCAACCTGCGCTGTAGGCGCCTCCAGGGGCAATCAATGCTCATGTGCCCCTGAAAAACTGCCACCTGCTCACCCATGAAAGCTGGTCCTTGAGAGAAAAGGAACTCACATACCCACATCTCAACCATACCCATACCTATGTGAGGGACCGGAAACAGCACCTTCTGCATCAGCAAAATATCTGACAGTCAATTCTCATCCTGGAGAAATCTGGGAGCAGAGCTGGCAGTAAGACCATGAGGTCCCCTCAATCTCCTTATCTAAAAATATAAGGGCACCTGCAGGTTGCATGGTCAAGTACAGGGAAAATATGAACATCTAATACACCGAACTACAAGCAACAGATATTTTCTCTTCAGGACATTATGCCCTGGCAAATTTTAGCAGTCGGAACAATAAAGCGCTGAACGGCACCCTACGACTTGCTTCAAGGCACAGTTTGTAGTTGTATTTACAATGGACATCAACCTTCCATCAAATTCATGTAAACATTTGCATACTGGCCAGAGAGCTGGAAGCAGGAAAAGTATCCTCTCTAAAATATCGCTTTAACATTGCAAAAACATTTCTTTGAAGCACCATTTCCCATTAAAAGGAAAGTGAAATACTCCGGGAAGAAATTTAATGAAGGTAGCAGGAACGCACCTACAAAAAGTACAGACATTTTTTGGTATCTAAACAAACTTTGAGGAAGATTGATGGTGAGATGAGGGAAACTTGGTTTGGCAAGAGTCTGGCCTACTCAGAAGCTTGCTAGAGTGCTGACCTGTACAAAGGCGGATTGCTTTTTGCGATACCGGGAACATGACAAAACAAACCTGTGCAATTCTTAATGAGTCTAGAAGACTCGAGGCAGGGAAGATCTCGGATCCTTGCTATCACAGTTCTGCACTCTGGAAAAAGCCCATCTGATCAGGAAGAAAATATTGCCCTCTACAGGTCACGGTCACTAATAGTTTTGTATTCAGAGTACTTTGGATATTAAGTCCCCTACGTGCACAATATTACTAAGGCACGGTTGAATCATCTCAAAAGCACCTCCTACCGACCCCTTCTCTCCCCTGCAGAATCGTGACAGAGGAAACAGTGTCACTCAACAGGTTACAAGACCAAACAACCTAGAGATCAGAGGGAATATTGGCCAACAAGACCACAAGAGCAAAAGATCAGAGGGAAAAATGTGAATCAATACACTCCATTCCGGGTTCACAGCCATCTTTTCAGCAATGTGGGAGCTAACCCACTCTTTGGGCTTCAAATTTGGAGTCCTGTCTGAGGAGTAGTAAGATGAAGTTATTTACACACAACCCTGCATACGAAGTGTGGAAGTCAGGTCATAACTTTACATTTTAATCCTTATTGTTCTTCCACTCTCATAGTACCTCATTACCTGTCAAAGCCAACGCCATTAAATAGTGCTTCATCATCCTCTAGAGCATACCGTCAACCTACCAGACTGTTTAACTCTCGGCACAACACCACAAGCAACTTCCCAATGCCTCCTCTCACAATAGGTCTTCCCCTTCTTCCCACTGGATTGCATAATACCCACTCTCGTTTCTCATGAATCACACTCTTAAAAATTAAAATTGGTCTCCTACCTCCTCTAGAACTAGCCCCTGCCTCTGGTTATGAATCAGTGTAGAGTAGGCCAAGAATGCATCCAGGAAGCATCATAAACAAAGGCAACAATGACGCTATGAACCAGCTGAATAAGAGGAGACTGTGACATGGACCACGGTAAACGATGGTGACAAACTAGCAACTGAAAATGGTGAACAAAACCAGTGTAAACGTGGACATAAATGACGGCAAGTGGAAAACTAATATGAAGACTGGCACCATTTACCTGCTTAGTCAATGACTACAAATTATATGAGCTAGTATAAACAAAAACTCCTGTCAATTTACGTGAATGGCACCACATGCATGGAAAGGACGTGAATAAGCAAGCCAACTAGAACAAATGTGCTCGAGATAATAAAAATGATGGGAGGCATAAATGCATGATAGATTAATGATCGTGTGAACCTCTGAATGAAAGAGGACCCTGCAGAGTCAACAATGGGGAGGGGGCTCTTCCTGAGGGTCTCTAGGTTTGAATGAACAGACATGATGGAATTAACATAATAAGTGAATGGAATGTGGACTGGGGACTGAATGAAAACAACCACTGGACAAAGGACTGAACCATCAGAATACAAGTGAGTGGGTGAATTACTGAATAAGTGATTGAGCAATAAAATGAATTCATGAATGCAAGACTGAACGTCTCAGTGCCATTTTAGAAGGGCTGCCAAGCTTCCACTGTGCCAGGGTAGAACAGAGCTAGTGCCCCAGGAGGGACCTCGTGGGATTTCGTGGGTCACTATCCGACTGGTCTCAAGAGTCAACATATTGAATTTTAGTGTCAAATACGGTTTCCTCGTTAAATCAATACATTTAAATACTTAAAACTGATACAATCAAGAACCAATCCGCAAGGCTTTTAATAGATGGTCACTTGAAACAATCTGTTTCAGCATGCCAATCTCAAAAAGCTTGGATGTGTCATATGTGGTGATAATCTTATTATAAAAGCTAAACCGAGTGCTTTTTCACTAGGACGTTTGAGATGTTCTACCCTTTGCAGCTCCAAAACAGCACAAATTCACAGAAAACCTCTTCCAGACCTACGTTGCAAAACACTTCCTTCCTTGGAAGTCCTCTATTTCGTGCAGTCATCTCTGAAGAGCAGATCTTTGGGAAAATTGTGGCGGATGCCGCAATTACTTGATCGGTTTCCTTAGAAAGGAAGCGGTTGTCTCCCAGGCCAAAACAGTTTAATTTAAACAATCACTTTAATTTTGGGAATAACATTCGCCATCTGGTTTTGTGCAGCGGTGAAGTAATGAGTAATTGATGTTCATTTACAAAGTCTGTACTGCTTAAAAAGGTC
The DNA here is from genome assembly GCF_964204655.1 of Triturus cristatus. Classification (NCBI taxonomy): domain Eukaryota; kingdom Metazoa; phylum Chordata; class Amphibia; order Caudata; family Salamandridae; genus Triturus; species Triturus cristatus. The sequence goes on along the minus strand of NC_140594.1, from coordinate 847,974,948 downwards.
TGGTCAAAACCTACCATCCTTCAAGAACTATGCCGCAAACCTCTCTCAAATTCTAAGTGGATTTTACATAAAAAATGTTTTGTTCATTTTTAACATTAGCACACAGGTCTTTTGGACCATTTCCTACCAGACAGCTATTGCAGTGAAGACTGGCTTTGACTGTACACAATAAGTGGCCTATACATTTAGTGGTCAGTACAAACTTGATGGTAAAGCTATACTTAAGCTTCATTTACTAAACGGTCAAGGGAAAGTGATGGGCAGCAGTGACTCCACACTGCAGGAGGGACATAGCCAGCTGAATTAGGTCACCAGTGATTTTGCATAGGAGGCTATATACAGGGACTACCAGTCAGGTGATTTATGGATTCTGCAGCCATGCAAATACGGCACAGCTAGGGATTATTTCCAAACAACCTAAATAATTTTCAGGGAAAAAAAAAAAAAAAAAAGAAAAAAAAAAAAAGGTATACAGTTTGACTGGATCAAACGATAATCATACTGGTGGCGAATCAATTTTCTTTTTGTCAGCCACTTTTTCAGGTTTTATCTTTTGTTATACAAGACGCCCCTTGGCAGATATTCACAGTTGTGTCGGAGCATTAATGTGCATTAAAAGCTCAAAAACGAGCTTACGCATGAACACTTATGGATGTTAAAATGATTAATGAAACAGAGAAAAGCGCATTAATATGAATGTGGGGCTCAAGATGCCAGAATGATGCTAACTAGATAAATACAATTCTATGAACAGCTCATTAAATGAACCTTGATTATACATTAAATATATGAAATAGAATCCACGCATTGTCAAGTGACACATAATTTGTTAATGCTGTCCTGTATAGTTTATAGTCTCTGCAGCACAGACTTATACACTTCTAAATTCGAAAGGCCTATGCAACATTAAGCTGCAAGAAGACTCTTTTTCATCTTAAACTTTCAGCTGTAGGTTTTGCAAAAATTAGCCTATGTTGAGTCTTTCTAATTCACTTCACAAACGTTTTTTACTTAATCTTAGAGCAACACTTCTTACTAAGGTCATTAAAAACAGGAATATAAATGAAATTTTCCGATAACAAAAATGATACCGCAGCTTTCCATTTTATTCGGATAATCAACACATTCCCAAAAAATATTAGCAATTTGACTTTTTTGTTTACGAGTGTCAGAAATATGCAGAGAAGACTTTGCTGGGCTTCTCCTCGAGCAGTCGATAAATGTACCTTGGGTGGAACGGCAGCTTTAAATATAACAATTTAAATAGCAGAAAAATTGCCTTATAATTAAGGAAAACAGCGTTTACTTTTTCTGCCAAATCTCTCATTACGGCCAAAATGAGCTTGAAAACGAACTGGTTTCTTTTTTTTTTTTTTCTTTTTTTTTTTAAACTCAACAACAAATTCTCTGTTAAAAATTGGGTTAAAAAAAAGAAAAAGGACAGACTTACCTAGAAGAAAAACTCCGAGAGACTGCTACTGAATATCAGCTGTTTGTGTAACTCAGAAAGAAGCCAAATGCAGCTGAAATCGAGGGTTGCTGTTGCAAGCCTGGGCAATCACTCCTGCTATGTTCTTTCGATACAGTGTGAAGTATGACAGTATAGTGCATTGTGATGCACTTGTACTTGAGTAACTTAGTGTAGTATATTTGTGCAGAATGATGCAGTTGGACTGGAATACTCCAGTGTGCCTGTGCAGCATGATACAGTATGCTGAAATAGCACTGCATGCAGTCATTCACTGACTAATTTGCCGTTTGTGTTATGTCCTTCAAAACATTTTTTTTATAATAAATACGGCCGCCTGAGAAGTTATTCCCCAACCAAAAGAACAAAGCAGAGTCTCGGGCCGTTAGTGTCTTTGTGGGGGTCAAGTGGGGTACCAGCGTAAGAGGCACTTGATGCGTCCCCTCCATATTGCTGTATATCTATCTGTACAGCATGGCGAAAGAAAATTATTTTCCATATGCAAGCTGTTGCAACGTAAAGTAATATAGTAAATAGAAATCGTATTTTTAATCTGTGAGGTGTGATGAAACAATGTTGTATAGTAAGAGACACTAAATAAAACGCGATTACAACTGATTTTTTTGCCACACTTTCTACATAATCTATGACCGGATGCATAATCTGCCAATATGAACCAAAAATGATTTTGAAACCAGTATTATATATGCGCAGCATAATTAGGTGGAGCTTAACTACTGCACAATGATGCACTGAAACAAAACTACTGCATATAGATGCAGTGTACTACACTATTGTCAAAGCGCCGTTACCTAGCTTGCAATTGAAGGGAAGTACTGTATATTCATCAATATAAACAGCATATTTCTAAGTGCTGTGCAATATACCCAAGGCAGAATTACATATCTTTCCTGTGCGATGCAGTAGAACTGAAGTACTGCAGTGTCATGCACTAGAACCGAAGTACAGTACATTTGAGCAATGTGATGTAGTGTAAACTAGAGTTGCATAGTTATGGATTGTGACAGCGCAAGTAACAACTTATAAGTACAGTGTAGCGGACTTAGCACTATACGTATGTACAGTGTTAAGCACATTTGTATAGGAAGAAGGGTATATCCGTGCAGTGTGAATGAAGTCGAAGGTGTTAAAAGTAAACGACCCAAAAGTGGTAACACGGTGCACTTTATACGTTTCTTTCTATTCAATTCCACATGTAGAAAATCAAGAACTATTTTGGTTTCATAGAATAAAAAGATGTTCTTGAACTCCATGACTTTCTCGAATACTTCCTACTATAGAAGGAGGCCGTTATCTGTTGGTGGAAGGACAAGATACCAGAGACTGTGGAGTCTGAACAGACTTACAAAGGATACCTACCAGCGAATCTCTCTTGAGCTAACTCCCCACAACAACCAGTTCCGGATTACCAAATAGGCAAAGAAGGCACCGGCCTCTGGGTCCCACTCCTTTTAGGGACCACACCGACAACGGATCAAAATAATATTGATTTCATCTTGAAAGAAAATTGCAATCAAGCTTTTTAAATTGTTTCCAATTAATTTTTGTTTAATAACACTAATAATTGTTAAAGCTTCGTTTTGTGTAATAAAATTGGTTTATCAAAATTGTTGGTTGGTAAAATTGACAACGTATTAGGAGATAATTGGCGGCGGGGGGCGGAATTTCTACTACCCAGGGGCCTCCGCAGGGTTTAATCCGGCACTGACAACAGGCTCCACCTAGCCCTACAGATAGCACGGTAGAGGCTGGAGACTGGGACCTCAGCAGCCGCTTCGACAGCCATGCACTGAAATAGTTGAAGGTTTTTTTTTAGGTCCACAAAACAATCCCCGTCCTCTTTGATGCACGGGGCGGTGGCCCTGGGTGTATATCCCATGCTGAGCTGCTCCTGAGTCCACTGCTGGAGTCAGTGACAAAGTCTGTTTTCAAATAGGGTGCTTTACAAACACCCCCTCTAGAATGGACAGTCCATTGTTCTCACTTTTGTTTGGGAGAAGGCCACTATTTTGTCGAGTTTCGATATTATGGAAGGTGTTGAAAGGCGAATGGTAACTGGTGCAGGCCTCTCTATACTAAAGCACGGCCATTCAGGCTCCACCTGCATTGATATCAATTTTCATGTCATTTTAACAGTTCCAAGTACTGCTTCAGATTTTTTTCATTTATGTGTTTTGGTACAATTAAAAGTTTTGGTATAATTATATGTTTTGGTACAATGGTGCAAAAGTTAAGCTATCAGTTAATTTCCCAATTTTCTTAATGAGCATTAAAATAAGAACACCAGCCCTGACTGTAAAATAGAGTACTGGTGATAACTCTAGGTAGTGCATTATTTTGGAGTAAAAAATGCATCCCTGTAGTCACACTTGTAATAGACTTTTCAAAAGTTTGTTCCGCCAAACTGATGCACATTTGTCGGTTTGGGTTGTTCTTTTGGAACCTTGCCCATCCGCGTCAATGTCCTGCTGCCAACTCCCACCACCTGTAAGCTATACCGGTGCCCTGAAACTGGGTGATGCACACTGTGTTCTCTGGTCTTCACACTGTAAACAACGCGTTATACAGCAGGGAGGCGCGCAATGTCTCGGGCGCAAGCGTGAGAAGTTTCATGGCCTCAGCTGCCCCTCACTTCAGTCTCAGGAGCTGTCAACACATCTGCTCAACCCGAAGAGCAAACACGCTGAGTGATGACAGTGCCGGCTTCTCTTCTTTTGTTTCCATCTTGTTTTGTGCACATGGAACACCAAGGTTGTCCAGTGTGGCGTTCACGCCTCCACAGGAGCCTGCTTAACCCCTTTGCTGCTGAGGCTTTCACCCCAGTGCAGAGACCTTTTCTGACTATATGGGGTACTTCGACTTGGGGATCTATAACTTTTTCCTCCCACACAACATCATGGGAATTTCTAAGGGTATCCAGGGTTTGTGGGTTCCCCTGGAGACCACTGAGAAAACAGGCAGAATAAAGTTAAATTTGGGGGGGAAATGCAGAAAAACTACAAAAATCTTGCTATGCTAAAATCACCATCTTCTCAGCTTGCAGGAACAAGCAGAGCTAAATCAGAAAACTATTGTTTTACCCACAGTTTTGGCATTTTGTAAGAACTAGCCCATTTTCCCTATGTGTTTCAAATTACTTCCAGATTGTGGTGCAAACATGTGTGAAACATGTGTAATCCCAGAAAGCTACAGATTTTTGAAAAGTAGACATAATTCTGAATTCAGCAAGGGGCCATTTGTGTACATCCCTTAAGGTCTTCTCAAATAAACTAACAATATTGAAAATAGGCAGGAAATAACAGCCATTTGTTACATTTTTATCGGTAACTTCTTGTCCTGATGGACGATTTATAAAAGCAATATACCATTACATCCGCTAGACCATTTTGGTTGTGGGGGGTATATATATATCTCATCCCTATTTTTCACTTTGTATGTATACAAGAGAAGAGGGGAAGGGGACAAAGCAATGAAAATTGCAAATCTATACATCTACTGGCTGTTGCCAGTAGATAGTTATAGTTAGGACCTATTTTCCATAGGAAATCCGCAACATTCTATTGGGAATATCTTTGGCGCCGGTTGACGAATCCTCGCGAAATTCTCCAAACTTTTGGCCAGCTCCGCTCCTACCCTGAAAGTTTGGTGGTGATTCGTCAAGCGGGGGCCGAGAAAAAAGGGGGGTCCCAAAACGAGTTTTCCCCATGCAATTTCCCATAGGATCTGTTGTCGCAGCTACAGCCCGAACCGCTGAACGGAATGACACCAAATTTGGCAAAGAGGTGGTCCTCAGTTTGGACTCGTGCCTTTTGCATATTTGGTGTGAATCTGTTCAGTAGTTCCTGAGAAAATTAGGGTAAAAAAGTTAGTGATATCTATGGCCACGGAGGATCCGCGGACCCTACCCGCACCGTACGCGGACCCTACCCGCACCGTACGCGAACCCTCCCCGAACCGAGCGCGCACCCTCCCGAACGCGCGCTGAATGCTAATTGGCTGTCGAGCGTCTCTCTACATTCGAAACCAGGAACTGTTGGCGGCCATTTTCTGCCTCAGTAGAAGCGAGGTTGAAGAAGCAAGGGGAATAAGTGCGTAAAACATATAAAGGGGGCAGAGTGGAAATACTCTGACCCTCTAGAGGTGCTTAGGGGGGTCCCAGAAGGACCACTGGGGCCCCCCTTTTTTAAAAAAAAAAAGCGACGAAATGCGCGCACGGTGCGCGCATCCTATCGCGTTGGATGCACGGATCCTCTCGCAGTGGGTGCGCGGATCCAAAAACATGGAAAAGAAATATATAAAATAAAGTTTTGCACATATAGTTAAAAAAATATTTTGAAAAATATAAAAAAAAACATGTTTGAAAAACCAATTAAGTTCAAATAATATTTTTTCATTTTTAAAAGTATTAATTGAAAAAATAAGCTTAAAGAATGGTGATAAAAAAGTATTTTAAAAAAAATGTAATTAATGACATGACACACAATTTGAAAAATCTAGAAATTCAATCAAAATCATTAAACATGATATCTTCAGAGATAAGTTATAGATAGGAATTAGCATTTAAAAAACCTTTGAAATTCACTGAAAAAAACATAGGTTTCATGCACGTTATAGTTAGGAATTGGCATTTAAAAAAACCTTTGAAATTCACTGAAAAAACCATAGGTTTCAGGGGCGTTATAGTTAGCTGGACATTTCCCTCGTACAAAACCCTAGAAATTCCCCTGTTGCAGTTAGTTCAGCTAACTATAACTCGCGCCCCCGCAATGCACTGCTGATGACGTCACATATTACATCACTCATGACATGGTCAGTGACATCACTCATGACATCTCAAATGACATCACTGATGACATCACTGATGACGTCATCCATGTGATAAATGAGTGCATCTTCTCACACCCTAATATAACTTTTGATACACCGACTCAAAATTTCAAACGGCCATTTTGACAACCATAGATACTCCAATACCAATAACTACTCACCCACTCATTGACTTTTAGGTCTACTTACATATCCACTCACTCATCTGTACAGTCACTCATACTTACAGTCACTCTGTGCATTTATACACCTATATAGACACTCACACACCGCTAATCATCTATTGAGGTACTGACACATCTAGTCAGCCATGCAAATAATTAATCACAGTAAAATGTACTCAACTATACAGTGAAAAATACTCAAGTTCACTTACTCATAAAAATACTAACAAATTCTGTGTCTTCCTGCAGAAAAACAAACAGCACATGACACAGATTTCCTTGCACTATGGCGCATACAGCCACTCCCAAAACCACACTCTCCCATATAGATAGTTATATACTCATACACACATACACTGCGTTTCACATATGTAGTTACTGACACATGTACAACTGAGATATACATTCAATCACTAACACACCCATACATACACTCACCCAACCATACAGTCCATCAAAGATGTACTCTTAAAAACATGCACCCACTGAATCACCCACTCACACATCTAGTCACAGAGTCACACACACCCTACCCACACAAACACTCAGGCACACATACAGATACTCAGACAACCAATCAATAACCCATATAGACACTCATATAGCTATTCACAAAACCATGCAGCCACTTATACACCAACCCACAGACACATACAGACATTCACACAGTTTAGTCACTAGTCTGCAGTAAGATACATTTAATGACTCACTTATAGACTCAGTTACGCACCTAGAAAATCATCCATTCACACACTTGTACACCCACTTATTTTTCAACAGGCCTTTCCCTATATATATTAAACATAATAAAACTGTTCAGAAACACATACTCAATGGATGAGGTCATCAGGGATGTCATCAGGGATGTCACTGACCATGTCATGAGTGATGTAATATGTGACGTCATCAGCAGTGCATTGCGGGGGCGCGAGTTATAGTTAGCTGAACTAACTATAACAGGGGAATTTCTAGGGTTTTGTACGAGGGAAATGTCCAGCTAACTATAACGGAACGGAAAACAGGACACTCCAAAAGGATCCAAGGGTGTTTATTTACGACGCGTTTCGACTTGCAGGGAAGTCTTGCTCACGTAAAGTAACAGTGCACTCAAAAACATGACTGATAAAGCTGCAAAAAGCTAGGCATAGACAAAGGACAAAATTGACTTTTCTGAAAGTTGATATATATATATATATATATATATATATATACACATATAAATATACACACACACACACACACACACACAGGGCAACTTGTACAGTAAAATATAAAAAGTGAAAAATAGATATAAATGAAATCTATGCATTTCTGAACTGTACACCAGATATGGTTTTTTGAAGCAGTAGTTATTTGTCACCTCTGAACTTAGGGTTACCCATACTATAATACGATTTAGAGGGCTTTTTGCAAAATGTCTTCTTTCTTGTAAACTGGCTTACATTTGAAAGTCCCAAATGCAGAGAAATACAATTGACAATTACAAAATGTTCTACTATTCTGTGTTCCTACACATTTCTCAATAAAAACATTTGACGTGTGAAGCTGGGCTTACCTCCTGCAACACAAAACACCACTAAACCGGACCTGGATACATCATATTTCACCCAGCAGAATCCACACTTTCTTTACAGTGTGGGTAGCTGCAGATTTTGTGCCCTAGCTTATTCGCCACCCAGGGAAACGTACCATACCCAGACATTTCTGAAAACTAGATACCTGGGGTGCTCATGGTGGTGTGACTTGTGTGGCTCTCACTAGCTTTTCTTACCCTGAAGTCCTTGCACCCCTCAAACTTTGGCTAAAAACACACATTTTCCTCACATTTCGGAGAGAAAGTTCCTACCACACAGTGTTCCGCCACGTCTCATAAGATTGGTATCTCACTTGTATGGCGGTGACCTAGAGTCCGTGACAGGAAAGGGCCCAAAATACAACATGGACATATCACATTTTTCAACCGAAAACCAACTTTTAAAATACATTTTTTAGGTACCTGTGGATCTTGGCCCCTAGCTTAGAAAGCACCCAGGAAAACCTATTAAACCTGCACATATCTTAAAAGTAGACACCTGGGGGAGTGGAGGATGGTGTGCCTTGCATGGCTCGCACCAGGTTTTTCCACTTAGAAGCCCAAGAGCCCTTGCAAACCTCAAACTTGGGCTGAAAACACATTTTCCTCACAATTCTGTGATGAAAAGTTCGGGAATCTGCGGGGAGCCGCAAATTTCCTACCACCCAATGTACCACAATTCTCCTGATAAAAATGGTACCTCACTTGCAGGGTAGGCCTATGCACGTGATAAGAAAGGTCCCAACATTTCTGGTAAAAAACAAATTCTTAAAAAGACCCGATTTGGTAACGGGGTAGCTGCGGTATTTATACCTGGGATTGGCAGCCACCCAGGAAAACCTATACATTTCTGAAAACTAGACACCCGGGAGAGTCCAGGGTGGTGTGCCTCGCGTGGATTCCCATGAAGTTTTTTTTACCCACAATAGCATGCATCCTCAAAATTTGCCTAAAATCTCTTTGGTTTCTTTTTTTTTTTTACGTCAACTTTTGAAATTGGAAGGGATCTACAAAACTCGTACCACCCAGCGTTTCCCCCACTTGCCCAGATAAAATCGTTACGCCACTTGAGTGGCTGGGCCTTGTGCCCACACTAGGAAAGGATCAAACCTGGGCTAATGGGATTCCATTTGAGGACTTCATGTCAAAACAACGGACAAAAGAATCCAAATTTTCCCTTTCTTGCCATGTGAATGGGGCTCTGCGCAGCAGAAAGACTGGGGTTTTAGGGCTGGAGGGATAGGCCCAACAACAGGGTGGTACACTCACACACCATATTTGTTTTCCTACAATAAATATATCCTTGGTGTCTCGTGTACTTTCTGGCACTAAGGGGGTGGGGGTTTCAGGGCGAACACCCTCATCCTCCCCCAGGGGGGCAGGCAGAAAGACCAATAGAACCCCTAGCGGGGGCTAGCACTGGCCCATGCGTGCAACTTACCTCACCCCCAAAAATACTCCACTCAAAAAAAAAACAAAAAAAAAACAAAAAACCTTGGTGCCTAGTGGGCATCCTACCTCCTGGGGCACATTGGGAATGAACATGCCATTCAATCTTGGGAGGGGGATAAAGACTGATTGGGCCCCTGCCCATGGGTGAAACTCCCCCTCCAAAAAATAGTCTGCCCTAATAAAAGCTCTGGTGTCTAGTGAACTTTCTGCCCCTGCAGGGGTGCAGAAAAGCTAATGGGTCCGAGAGAGAGGGGGACTGCAGGCTAATTCAGGGATGGAGGGGGTGGCGCTACCCCACCCCCAAAAGAAAATACAGCAAACAAGAAAACCCTGATGTCTAACGGACTTTCTGCCCTTCCACCTGAAGCTGAGGGGCAGATTAGGAGTGAATATCTCCATCCACCCCGGGGCGGACAGAAGGCAAAATGGGGCCCCTGGTTAAGGGAGCAAAGTTCCATGCCCAAATGAAAAACCTGGTGTCTGGTGAGCTCTCCGTCTCTCCATGGGGGGGGCAGAAGGGGGTGAACACCCCCATTATGACCCTGGGAGACAGAACTGCTCAAGGAGGCCACGGCGGGGAGCACAGACCCTCCTGTGGCGACCCCCAAGCAGGGATCCACTAGGGAGAGATCATTGGAAATAGGAGATTCCCCCCTTTCCAACAATACCTCCCCCACATGTGGCTGAGATATGCCCCAGAGCACAGATTAAGTGAATGTAAAAAGGGCTGATCAGCTAATTTCACTTTAAGTGGAAATTACCTTAGCGTGCCATGTGCACTGATAGTCCTTAATTTTCTTTTTTACAAAATAAAGGCTCGGAATGCTGGGGAAACTCTTCCCCAGCAGCTCGACTTCAAAATCCCTAAAAGGAAATCCTATGGGTTGGCAGGAAGTCCGTTCGTTCAGCCACAGACAGAAGGATCAGTCATTTGGGCTGGAATTCTCGTTTGCACAGTTTATCCGATTTGTTAAGGCTGACACTTTTCAGATACAGGAACAGCACCCAATGCCATCCTTCATCTTAGAACTACTTTTTTTGTTTAGAGTTAAACATCAGCAGTAAGTGACTGAGGTAGAAGAGGAGCTACCCACAGACCCATGCTGTGATGGATTCAACAACAAATAATGTCTCAATAGGTAATACTTAAAAGGCAATTATTTTAAAACATGCACAATAGTTGCAAAAAGGAAGGAAAAGAAAGACGCAACGATATTTGCAATAATTGCTAAGAGCAGTTTGTATTCAAAATAGATTGTGAAAAAAGCACTACAGTACATTGAACGTGCATGTAACCTGTACAACTTGTGCACAGTTGTGCTCATGAAAAAGGTGAACGGCGCAAAGTGACAAGTGAAACCAGCAAGAGGCGGCGCAAGAGAACAGTGATGTCAATATTTACAAAAAAAACATTTTTGGTGGTCCAATTTCATTTAATCACAACTTTAAGTGAGTCAAATAATTAATGAACCAAAAGAAAATGCGCCTAATAATTGCGCTAGGTGGTCGACAGTGTTTCGACCGGATATCAATTCAGGTCATCATCAGGGCCAGGTTACAGGATATTTGGAGTGCTGCTTAGTATCGGGATAGCAATTTACAATGGGACAAGTACTGGTGTGCCAGGAAACATGAGGCAAATAAATAGCCTAATAGGTCCGTTTGGAGATCCAATTGGTCGTTAAGGTAAAATTGTAAGATGTGACTATGAGGAGGCAGGGTGAATGAGAGGCAAGTCCGTGGCAAGCACGGCGCCGCTGATAGGGGTTGAGTGAGGGTACTTGAGGGCCGGCGTCTTGGATGATTGGCGTACGGTGGAGGAGTCTAAGAGCACAGTTATTCAGATGGCATTCGTAAGCAGCCAAGGTCCGCCTGGAGCGTCTGGAACCTCAGTGAGCCTCCGTAGCAACGGCTTGAATCCATGCAGGCTCGGGAAACTCGGCTGAGTTCAATGTGGAAGAGTGATTCAACAGCATGTGCTGTGTACAGATGGTCACAGAAGGGACTTGGCAGAACTAGGCAGTCTTAACAATGAGGACAAGTATTTAAGTCTGCTAAGCGAACACAGGACCTTACCAAAAGCTCATCCAATTTTGGCACCAGACTGCGTACCCGAAGTCACATGGGTGGATGATTTGAACACAGGGAAAGCTCCATCTTGGGGCTTGACGCACATGTTCCCTCACAGTCTTTTCTATGTGAGGGAACAAGAGGAGGATGCAGTGGCATGGTATTGATAGAAGAGAGAGTGGAACATCATGAATGTATGTGGTTTCAAAACTCCATGGACCCCACTTCAAGTGCCCACTAGCACAGGTGAATTTCAACATTCGTGCATGAGAACTGGCAAATGATTTACATTCAGTGTGTGTCAATTAATCTTAAGCAGGTATTGTGAAAATCTGACATTGATCAGACCCTCACTGACCAATGTTAGAGACTCCTCCCTGTACCAGTAGGAAAGTGAAGGATGAACACATTCCTAATGGAAGTATTAAGAAGCCCCAACACTTTGAAACGCGAGTAAGGTGGCCGGCTCACTCACGAGATTCTCTCCATTGGTAGGACTCCATGTTTTCAGTAATCATCATCAGATGTGATAGCCTTCATTGGTCTTAATTGATCCAACTGAACGAACACCGCCCTAAAACAGATTAGGTTGTCAAGTGAAAACCTAGGACTTTAAACAAGGTTCACACGCCAACATGGAGCCAAGTAACAACTGACGACTCGGAGACGGAAGAGAGTTCTGGCACATTTCTTTAGAAGACTTCAATAGTTGTGGTTTCTGGAGTAACCAACCATGTTCTAGAGTGGCTAGTGTTCACTGCAGCATTGTGCCGCCTTGCTGTGTAGAACCCAGGACTGGGAGCAGTGATGTGACAGCACTTAGCAACAGCCAGGAGTGGCAGCTGCTACACTTGAGGACTTCTTTGAGACCCCTAACCAAGACCTTGCTACCCTGGTCTTGGCAGCAATGATGGCAGCAGCAGGGACACAATGTCAACTGGGTCCAGATGATGTTTACCTCCTTCAGATTCAGTACCTTGCCCTTCCCATGTCTACAGAGATATAAACTGGAGGCTTTTAAAGTGCGTAGGATGGGTAATGGGGTCAAACTTGATGTCATTGGGGTCAAACTTTGTGCAATTGCACCTCTACTAGCCCTGCTCCTTAAATAGCAAGGTCTGGCTTAGTGGCATCTCCAACTCATGGAAACAAATCATACATAAAATTACATATCCACATTGAGGGACTCTGGCTTCACCCACTACTCTGTTCAAGGTTTATTCACATTTTTCTTCTGCCCACCACAGCACACGGCCCGGTCCAGCCAACTTCACCCGCTAGCTCTCTGACACCGAGTGATGGCATTTTTCATGATCACATGAGGCGATAGTAAACGACGCCATAGTGACACTGCTGCTGTGCTTGGTCAATACTTTACTTTTTAATTAGTTTTTATTCATCCTTTTGTTTGTATGGGCCTAATTACGGTCTTGGCTGGTGGGATAATCCGTCACAAATATGACGGATATCCCATCCGTCATGTTGTAAGTTCCATGGGATATTATGGAATGGTCATTTGGCAGATGGGATATACTTCACATTTGTGACAGAGTAACCCTGACCATTAAGATCGTAATCAGGCCCAAAGCCTTCAGGTTACAGAAACTCAAAGTCGCTAGAAGCTTTTCTTTTTCCCAATTAGAATCATATTTTCCAGTGATGTTCATTAAAACTAAAAGAAGAGTTCCCATCTAAGTACATCTCCCTGCTAAAAAGCACCCGTACTGTGCTCTTAAAATTATATGCAATGGTGTGTGTATATATATTTTTTCAAATGAAAACATTTTACTGCAAGCATATTTCACCACATTTAGGAATTTGTATATTTACCTTATAATAATAACATTTAATTGACCATTGCATCAGCCTGCTAACGCCAGACCTATTTATTCCCTTTGCCAATGTTTTTTGTGAACTGACGTCTGCGTTCAGATTTACCTTTTCCAGCAGAATACAGCTTTCTAATGTATTTTAATGCAATGGATTTCACCAATGAACATAAAAACTTCAGCATTTACCTAGGCCTTGTCGAAATTTGTGTTACACTGTCGTAATTAGCCTAATTTCAGTAATTTACTATTACTCTTGCTACACGACATTCCTGAAATCGTTTTAAGATTGCGTAATTGATTATAGTTTGTAGTAAAATGTACTGCATATGCATAGGAGCATGCGAATGACAGAACGCGAGTTGGTGTTGTTCGCAATAGTTTGCTTTTGGCACATTTTTGTTTATGGCAAAATGCATCCTTGCATCGATGCATTTCATTCTAAAATATGTCAAATGGCAGTTTTGCACTCGACATGTTTTGTGGAAATTTTGCGTAACTGCACAAAAGCAAATTATGTTAATTTCACACACCCCTACATTTAATCTCTTCGGCTTGTGGTTCTTTAGGTGCACACGTTAATACAGACTAGTTCATTTTAAAATAAACAATACAGTGTGGTTTTTATCATCGTGCAACTAGTGCAAAGTGCCTTGGAAAAAATATTTATAACAGTATTGCATTGTATCAGATTGTGTAACTATCCAGTTGAACCGGACTCTGCCCTAGGTGTGTTTTCTGCGGTAGCTTTGAAGCTCCAAGGTAACTCCTATTCAGATAGATGTGGAACAAACCCTGTAATTATGCCCAAGCCACCATCTGACCTATACCAGCCTTTGTTGCAGTCTTTTCTTCTTTCCTGCAAACTTCTGGCAGCACAGAATCCTGCAGCAGAGAACAGAACCTAGTAGTGGTGCCTGAGGAGCCTTACTGCAGAGGTCTTCTCCTACAAGATCAAAGCTCAGACAAGGATTCAAGAGGGCCTGTACACAGATAGCAGGTCATTGAAGACAAAGGAGTATAATATCTTCTCTTGCATGATAGAATAACGGGTGGTCTCTATGGGGTAATATAGGCACTGAGGAAAATGTGGACTTGTACCCACTTCCTCCTCCCGCCATCACTTCCTCCTCCCGCCATTACAGTTTTTCCAAGGCAAGTATCTATTAGCGTCCCTGTCTGTGAGCATCGAGCCATCATAGAAGAGAGCTTATAGGGTTGCTTTTGAATGTTGAAGCTTACTGGACAGCGCATGCCCTGCCCGTTACAAGGCATACTGCTGCTTGGGGAATGGTCAGGAGCTGCCAAAGCTTTGCTTTAGCTGACGTGTATAGAAGGGCTGTCTTTTCCAAGAGAAATAGTGTCGCCCTACAGTTTAAGCAAAGCACTACTCATCTGGTGGTCTCCCGTAGCCAATGGTAAACTCTCTTCATTACAAATCTATCCAAAGGGTCCACTCATTGGGGTGGAGGCCCTATCGTAGAATGAGGCAGTACGCGGTTTGGGTGCTTTACAATAATGCTTCGAGACCCTGGGCCTTATCTCCACAATGAGGCAGTTTAACCCTTTGTGTAATGTACAACCGCGCTGCCCACGTCCCTGTCTTTGGTATGAGATCCTACGCTGTAAATAAAGTTGACGAGCTCACTGAACAGCTGTTCGACTCCATGTCAGACACCCTGGAGTGTGACGGTTGTTCTGACTTGTCTGCATTTTTTTTGCGTTACAAGTAGGTATTTCTGGCTTTGGCATAGAGATGTTCTGGCGACACAGCTGTACTAACCCTCCAGGTCGCGAAGGGATCTGCTGTCCAAGATTCAAAGGACGATAAAATAAAGGAAAACGAATATAAATTCCTCAAAGCCATAACACGGGGTGCCACAAACCTGTCTCGAAGTACGAGGGGGTCGTGTTTAATTCACGTACTAGACTGTTCCCTCCACAATCAAACAGGCCTGGCTCGCTGCCTTCCAGGTGTTCACGTCATGGATGGAACGTCTGATGTGGCGTACATTGTTGGAGTATATGGTTCGAGGGCCTGCTGTTCACTAATCACCCAGGCGCGCACTGTAAACTCTACTTTTTTAATTCCTCCCACGCCTGAACTTGAGGCCAACACTTCGGAGCCACTCCGGTCAGTAAGCAGTACCAGCTTTGCCACCCGTTCATCCCGCTGGGCCTTCAGTCAACTTGTAAACCGCCCCCCATCCCCCCGCTGGTGACGACAGCTTCCCCAGCAGTACCTTGGCGCCTGTGACGCAGCCACACCTCACCACCGCTAACGTGCTCGCCTGCCCAGGCCTCTGGAGCACGGATGTGACGTTCTTTTCTCCTTCCGCACCCCTACGTGATCTATAGACGAACAAGAGCGGTCAGCATTTCAGACTTTCATTTAACGCCCGAATTAATGTTCATAACTGCTCGCTCCTGCACTTGGCCTCCTGTATGAGCCGAGAATGATGGCGCCCAACAAGGGCGGGCAGCGAAAATGTCGAGGCTCTGTGGACGGTAAGGAGACCTCGGTTAACTGGGCCGGCTCTTGGACCCGGTAGTCATTAACAATGAACATTGAAACGGGGCCCTATATTCAAGTCCGTAAATTTAATCACCCAAACGCCGATCGTTTTTAACAATTCATATAAAAACCTTATGGTAACCCTTGACACCGATTTAGTTCCTGTCTATATTTCGCATGTTTTACTTAATCATGAATTCCCTAAGCATGGCAACTGTTTCCAGGATGTTGTGTTTCCGTGTCTCCTTTTTTCATATAGTGTATTACTCTTGTTTAGGGCATACTTTGAACTCAGTCTCCAGATGTTTGTTACGGCCACGATTGAGATCTGAAGTTGAGGCTGAAGGCAAATACAAGGTCATTCAATCCCTGGCCACTGTATAGCGCACAGAGCAATTACCATGTATTCCAGTTGCAACTGGGATTCTGTGTAAGGAGGTAAAGTTGTCAAAATATTGACAGGGCGAAAGTAAAACAAAATGCAGTGCTTACAGGCAAGTGGGCGCGTTTAGGATGTGGTGAGGTGCAAGGAAGAGCACTGAAGCAAGAATGAAAAGAGAAAGCTGAAGAGCAAAGAGATTAGGTGTAATTTGTGCCAGTGGATGAGAAGTGAAGAGAAAAAGGAGCACATGTAGTAAACATTAGAGGTGGGCGAGCCAACAAATTAACAGGGAGAGCCTAGCCAAGGGTCTGGCTCGGATCTTAGAACCCATGCACTGGCCGTGAAAATATTTTCTATGTAATTCATACAAGCATTGGGTGAAATGTGATAAAGTCAATTTAAAAAAAGTATTTCTTTACCATGTGGAAGCTTTGGCATTAATATGGCACACTAAAGCACTGCACATAGAAGTACCAATTTAAAGTGATAGTTTTGAACAACTCACATATTTGAAAGTGCTTTCATACATGGTAATGAAGAAAAAAAAGTTTTGGTGGAATAACATTTTTGCCTAAAATCACACAATTTAAGTGAGCAAGCAGTGATTTATCCAGGTTATCTTGTTTCGCTTTGAACAAATAAGCCAGTAAATGGGTATCTTTTTGTCTTATGTTAAGGCTTTGTTTTTACCTCTTCGTGCAGTTTTTAAATAGATTGCAATCTCCGAGGGCTTTACATGAGTACCAGTTACAGTACAGAAGGTCACAAGCATTATTTATAGGTATAGAGCGATTAAGTGATTTGCCCAGAATCACAGGACGTTGAGTCAATGCAGAGACTAGAACCTGGTTCCCCAGTCGGCAGCTCTCACCGTGATGCCACATCCTGGGTAGAGGGAGGGATGGGGCAGGCTTATGCCACATGAAAGCGTGGTTCGTTACGGGCGCGAGGTTCCAACATGAACTCGAGCTAAGCCAAGCTTCAAGCATGAGCCTGGCTCGAGCTTTCAGTGGCTCGCCCACCGCTAGTGGACATAATAGGAATGACTGAAACACTCTGAAAACCATTACCCCTTCCACCACCCTCAGGAATGTTTAATTCGCAATCTCAAAATGTAAACCTTTTGAATGGTTTTAGATGCAAGATTTGTTGTGTTAAATATCTGTATGCAGTAACAAAGCTCGGAGTGTAACCAAAATACGGGTTGGGTGGCACAATGAAAATCGCAGAAATTTAGTTTATGAGTTTAAGTGATGCCCTTAATTCCATTGAACACAACCCTTTTAGACACCCCCCCCCCACACACACTTTTTTCATCCCACTGAAAGCTGTGGCTGACCTACATGTTTGACGATTGTTAGGGCTTTAAGTGGGATATAAAAACAGAGGGGTCTCTCAAAGGGGGGTTGCTGGTGTAATTAAGGGCGTGGCTTAAAAACGCATAAGCTAAAAATCTGTGCTTAGCATAGTGTGCCACTCGACTGGTATTTTGCTGTTTCCGTCATTGCATCGAGATATAGGATGGAACAAGTAACATATCTAGAACAAGCCAGGGCTATTGGCTTTGTCAATGGTGGTTAGTTGCATAAGCTAAATAAGCAGCGACTATGGCTTTTTTGTTTAGAATATTGAAAATTCTTCAGTTCTGAATTGAGGAGACTGTGAAAGAACTAAAACAAGTCTCTTTGAAGTTACATCAAAGGCTTTGAGCTGTGGTACTACTGGAGAGTTGAGATTTTTTTTTCACATCGAGGGTGAGGGCAAAAATGGAGAGCCCGATAGGGACCCGTCTCAGCACCTGCTCTTAAGCACCGGCAGGACCCGGCCCACTTAAAGCCCTGTCCATGGTTATTACTACTAAGAAGGAAATGGTTGAAAACGTTATTTTTAGAAAAGTAGGTTTGATGTTCCTGTTTTGCGGGGAAAGCAATAGGGCGGTAGGCAGCCTTGTAAAGTATGACAATTTATGTTGAATCAACTGGGCAAAATATATATATTTTTTTTAGGAGTGTATTTTTGATTAAATCAAGATTCTGAAATGTATTTAGTGAATTTATGCTGTAGGTTGCAAAGATGTTCAGTAATCTACAACAATAAAATAGAAAATAAAACACAATTCAAGGAAGGCTGACTCAGACTTAGCCATTTGAAGTCGATAAAAAGAACATGAATTTTGATTGAGTAATAATAACTTGCCATAAAGTGTTGTATGTAAAGAGCTTTGTCGAAAGCTCTAGCTGACAACACATTATTCTTAATAATAATACACAACTACGTAAATGATTGTTAGGTAATTATGTGTACCCACAAAATACACACTTGTTCACAATTGGGCACCGAAATAGCACTGTTTTACATTAACGACCAATAATCCCCACCCCCTTTCCTGATCTGCACCTGCAGCAGGACTCCCATGAAAGGAAATTGCGTATAATGTTCTGGTCACGCTCCGGAGACGCCGGAACCCATTTCCACAGAGCCACCAGGTGGAAAATTGGCCCGACTGGTGGAATAGACTAATAACGTGAAGGAGTCCTTTCGTCTCCGAGCAGACAGGGACAAGGCGCTACCACCACGTAACAATAACGAAGAACGCCTGCCTCTGGGAGAGAGGGGACTGGGGACAAATCGGCTTCAGGCAGATCGGACTGCATTTGAATTTTGTAAAGCGCGACGTTCACGAGTGGGCGTCTTGGCGCTGCCTTTTATTGAAGGAAAGAGAGAGCTGTCCCCACCGCCTACCTGGTGTCTGACCTATAGGGGAGAGGTGAATAGCCAGGTTTTTAACAATTTTCTAAAGGCAAGGAAATTAGGCTGGTGTCTCAGGTGCCATTGCATCTGATTCCAGAGATAAGTAACATAAGAGAAAGTTCCACCACCCCATGAGGCTTTGTGAATTAAAGCCTCTGACACTTTTCTGGCTGTGGTTGACCGAAGTGATTTGGGAAGGACACTGTGGAACAAAAATATAGCGCAAGGCAAAGTAAGCCTGGAGGCCAAACCGTCTGCAATGTGCACCACATAACAATGATCACTCTTTTACTCAACAATGCCTCTAGGCACTACCCAATGCTGACAGATAGCCTGGGCATGGATCTTCGAAAAGAGATAAAGCGATCAGCCCACAATCAAGCTAAGTAAGGAAGCCAGAATTAGAACTCATTTAGTCTGGCTGTGCCTTTGTGAATAGTCTGCACTGAATCCCCCTGGGTGGAAAGTTGGTTATTAGCAGAGGAACCCACAGCAGAATGTACTTGGCCCTGAGCCCCATCAGGCATAGGATGCGGAATCTCACGGGGGAACCAGCCTCCCTGAAAACTTGCATGCAGTGAGGGGAAACGTGTGTTTAGACTGGCCGGGTAAAACCTATCGTCCCCTAGACTCCGGGGAACTGGGTAATCAGGAAAATGCAAGGCTCACGTCGTCCTCCCTTCTGGATGCTGTGGGTCTTATTCCAGGTCATCAGAGCAGAGTGGCTGAAAGTGATGTTTTGAGAAGCGAATGTGTGGTCTCTTACCTCTTAGGCACCCTGGAACCAGGACAGTCACTGGTGTGCCAGCCTCCTGGCACCAAAGATGTTCTTGATTTATGTGGACACTAATTTTTGTCCCTCCCCATCCCTCACCTTAGTTAGGTATTGGGATGTCTGCACACGAACAGCAGCCCTCATCACTTCACGCTGCCCCATCTGTGTCACTCCTGGTCCCTTCACACTAGCCCAACTGTTGGATGTTGATGGATTCAGCCACTCCCTTATTACTTGGCTTTCTGCTGAGGTCAGTTGTTGCTGTGAGGAACATTTTTTGGCTGCATGCCACCTGTGCTGGTCAAGGAGGTTTCTATTGTTCTCGGAGGACAAAAAGTGAGTCATTTGTTCTGCTGCTGTAAGGCAAAACCGGGTCACAGAGGCAAGACGAGATAAAAGGGGAAAACTGGTTTCCAAACTTTACCATGTTCCCATTTGCTGAAGGTGTCAAGGTCAGATAATGGCAGCCCCTTCATTTAAATGGGCCACAATCAGCAGCATTTCTGCTATAAAGCAGATAAGTAATTGAATGACAATTTTGCATTTACTATACTCAGGGACACTGGAATTATATTGTGCGGCTGCTGCAATTCTCACATAATTTTGGATTTGCTGCATTTTGCACATAATCCATCATTTGTCGCATAATCTGCAGATTTTAACAAAAACGTTTTTTTGTTTCTACCTGAAACGGTTCAAAAGTTAGTAAAAACGCAGCGATACGTGATGCAGCGCAATGATTGACTGGTCACCTTTCTGTAGCTTATTGATATATTTGGGTGTTAAACTGGTACTAATGAGGTACAACTAATGCTCAGACAGTGTTTAAAAAGGACAAAATAATGAAGTAATGCCATCACAAAATGTGCAGCATAATTTGCCTTGTCATATGGCTGGATCAGGCCCTGGAAGAAACACTGCCATTTTACATGCACACGTTTAAGTTGCCATCTTTTCTACATGATGACTTTTGACACCCATTTGCTTGCGTGACAGTGCAGGATTAGTTTCTCTGAATCCACACTAGCATGACACCTTGAACATCTAGTGCAAGACCTAAACATACATTGTGCAAATGTTTGTTATTCGTCCATAAGGCGACATGACTCTCACAAGAGAATAAGCAATGTCAGCCTGGCTGAAGCCTCGACACGGAAGCATGGATACTGTGATTATAAATATGAAGGGGGGCCCGCCCCGAAGTTCGAAGTCGCTGGGTTTAGAGGAAGGTAAACCAAGCGGATGAATCCATTTGAAGAGGAGGCAGAGCATTGGAGGGTAAGCAAATGATGTGCGAACACAAGGATATTAAAATATTGGCAGGCATCAGAGGCAGCGTGGAGAGATGCAGGTATGTTAGCACACTTTACAAGGTGAGAATGCCTGCTTTTGCGCAGCTATCATGTTTAAATAGCTCGCCTGCAAGAGGACGTGGCTAAAGACGAGGTAGACGCCGAGACCAAGGAGGGCCAACAAATGACCAACGGGAGTCCAGCTGCTCCGCTCCTACCTGGCAGGCTACCCTCCCAGATGGAGCTATTGGAAAGGAACAGCAGAATCAAAATAATTGAGGCAAAATAAACGTGAGAAAACCTAAAACAGAATTTAAACCCAGTAGGTCCGACCCAATATGGCCAACTGGGACAGGAGCCAGGCAACTCCACCGCGTAGTGCACTACAAGGAAATTAACATATCGGCAGGCACCAGAAGCAGCTTGGAGAGATGCAGGTAGGTCAGCACACCTAGCCCGAGTGAAAGAGCAGGACCACCAAAGCAGCAACACTATTGGCGGCCGAGCTGGAGACCCTGTAAGACCAGGGTCCCTGCACGGGCCACTTAATACTCTCTTTAGTGCCGCGTAGGCGGTCAGGGTCCAACTTTTGAACCGGTTGAGGATGCTACGGTTGGTCTTCCCACAGACTTTTTAAACACACCACCAGGACCGCAGCATTGCGTGCTCCGGACATAGCCAAGGCAGCAGGGCACAGATGCCTGGCTGTGAAGCAAGCGCCGCGCTTCTCCTTCTACCCATGAAGTATTCATGTGTCCTACAAACCTCCCTCTGAACTCAGCGACACTGCCGCCCAGCGCGCGCGCGCACACAATGAAGTTCCTGCAACGATAGCACAGCGCGCGCGAGAAGCTGCAGCAGGGAGTTTTTGCAGCCTCCATGATGAAGGTTCCGAACTCAGCAGCAGCCTTTCAATAATGCCTTTTCAAACCAGTGGCTGTTTATCACGTCTGCAAGTCCCCTCTGCGGCATTATCTGGACTAAAAGCCAATGGACTTCATGGCTATCAGGATATGTACTATAAACTGAAAATATGAAGAGAAGAAAAAGACAACATGGTATATTTACATAATTCATGACATTCAATAACCCATCACCTCTGACACCATCAACGAAATGACAGCTCGGCAACAAATCTGATTTTCCAAATCAGTTTTGTAACGTCGGATAACCACCATAGCTCTTCTTGCCTGTAATCTGAAAGTGAGAAAGCAGCCTTCAAGGTGAAACTAATGCCAAGTACACTCTTGTCATACATTATAAGGGTACAAGTCAATGAAGAGTTTGTTCATTTAGTCATGTAACTGAGATTGCTTTCAATATTCTTGTGTACATCATGGTTTTTTTTTATTCCTTATATTACATGGTGACTCCTCTCTGCTCTTACCTCACGAAGAATAAAAGCAAAATGTGTAGTGTGTAATGATACGCACCCAAAACCAAGTGGTAATTTTTTTTACATGCTATTAGAACAGTTTAATGTAAATCAGATTAAAACAATGCAGCAGCACAGGCAGTAGAAATGCGGGTTATTTAGACTTTCCTGTAATGACCTGTAGCCTGCAAAATGTTTTTTGCCAACCCGATTCTTACGGTTCAAACGGCATTCAGAGTGGTTTCAATCTGGGATTTACAAGAGGAGAAAGGCACTCCGCTGATGAAAACTAGTTTACAGGCTCCAGGACTGCTACCGGAGAATTCTTCTAGCAATGCTCCTACATGCCACTAGGTGGTGTGATGCAGCTCTGTGATGGCTCCGTAATGTCCTGAAGTGACAAAGCCGAGCCCTGTATAAGCTCCGCCCTGTATAAGCTCCGCCCTGTATAAGCTCCACCCTGTATAAGCTCCACCCTGTATAAGCTCCACCCTATATAAGCTCCACCCTATATAAGCTCCACCCTATATAAGCTCCACCCTATATAAGCTCCACCCTATATAAGCTCCACCCTATATAAGCTCCACCCTATATAAGCTCCACCCTATATAAGCTCCACCCTATATAAGCTCCACCCTATATAAGCTCCACCCTATATAAGCTCCACCCCCCACGTGCCGCCATTTGTTTTTCTTCCTAGCCACAGTCTCAGCCGTGAATCGTGAACAAATGTTGGAACCACTATGCTGAATACTAATTTGGGACATTTCTAGATATTAAAAAAAGAGGCCAGTTCAGTAGGGCAGGGAAGAAACTGTGGTAAGATAGAGCATCCACCAGAAAGACCATTACTGAAGAAGGTGTGTAACTTTTTCTTCGGAAGGATACGTCTAACTGCAGTTTCCTCACTTTAGAACAGATACAAAAGCAGAACCTCCCAGGGTGGAGGGTCAGGGAAGTGGGCTCTACCCTTGCCCCCCTCTTCTGGAATGCACTTCCTCTTGCCATCAGATCCATTTCCATCTACACGCACTTTTGCAAAGCTCTTAAAATTCACCTATTCTCTATGGCGTATTCATTGTAGTACTCTCCCTGCGTCCCTCTGGATAGTCTTTGTTCAGCACCAAGAAACTGCTTGGTAGTAGAGCGCTCTATAAAACCTTTCAACTTCAACTAAATAAAAGGTCACAAGATAAAGCAGCAGATAACCTTGCCGTCGGACCAGGTGTTCAAGTCAGTAGTGCTTCATGAACTTCTGCAATGATGTCAGCATCGTGGCCTTACTGATGTCAAGAACCAGCACATCACGAGTGAAGGCAGTAGTAGCAGCCTGATAGAATATGCTTTCAGACCTTCCTTTGGATGTTTTTTGGCCAGTGCATAGTAGATCTTAATGCAGTGGGCTAGCCATGTGACAGGGTCCTTTTCTGCACACCCTTCTCTTTACTGCCCTGGAGAATCCCAGAAAAAGCTGATAATCCACACAGTGTTCGTGGTACGAACAATGTAAAAGCTTAAAGACCTTTTGGGTCTTTAAGCTTCTTTTGAGGGGTGAGGAGAAGCAAAGAACGCTGGCAAAGTGATGGATTCCCCAGCATAAAGGAATCATGATTTTTGGCAAGAATACCACCAGAGTCCTCAGTACAAACATTTCCAGGAAAAAAGGGGTGCATGGCAGTTGCACTGAGAGAGTGCCTGGAGTTTACTCACACAAAGAGCTTATGTAATTGCGGTGAGGAAGGCAGTCTTCAAAGTCAGGCGACACAGCAAGCAACTATGCATTGGCCTGAAGGGTGTTCAAATGACCTACATGAAGACCATGTTAAAGTCCCACTGTGGCATCACAAATGGAGGGAACATGTGTGTCAAACATAGTGTCCACTGAAAGTCATTGCAGGGTCAAAGATAAAAATAAACAAAAGAACGTCTGATGCTTGGTGGATCAGTCTTACGAGCAACACATCAGGCCACTAATTTGTCCCAGAAGCTGGCATTCGTGGAAGGACGAATGGTGCAAAGGATGATATCAACCACATCAGAACAAATCAGTCAGCTGCTGATGCTCAGTCTCCGTGCATGTAGATTGCACAGATTCAGGTGGAGGACCACGCCCTGTTGCAGAAACAGAAGGTCCTCACGTAATGGTAGCTTGATCGGTGGGCAGTGTTCATGCCCATACGTTTCGAGTACCACGCTCTCCTGGCCGAGTCTGGAACTGCTAGGATGCACTGTGTTTAGTTGCTCTGGATCTTACAGAATTCAGGGAAGGAGAGGCAGGGGCAGAAAGGCATATAGGAGTCCAGAGTTCCACTTCAGCCAGAGTGCATCTCACAATGAGTTATTTTACACAACTACAATCCACAAAACTTTCAACATTGCAGGTTTTCAGTGGTGTCGAAAGGATCTAACCAGGACTCTCTCCAATGCTGCAAGATGCCCTGCGCCACCTCAAGATGTAGATGCCACTGGTGATCGGCCAAATGCCACCTGCTCAGCTCATCTGATCTTGCATTGAGCAATCCAGGTGCTTTGGGATCAGGGAAATGCATGCACACTGGGATCAGGCAGGCGGAGAGCCAATTGGCCCAGGGCCCCACTCCGCCCTGCTCGTTACATTACCACATGGTGGGTGTGTTGTCCATGAAAACCTACACTAGCCTTCCCTTGGGGTGACACGAAGCCCTTCAGAGCCAGGTGGCGTGCCCGCAACTCCAACAGACTGATGTGAAGCCGGCCTTCTGTTGGAGACCGGAGTCCTCTGATGTCCACCTTCCCCAGATGACTTTTCCATCCCAGCACAGGTGTGTCAGTCACCACCGTTAGCTATGGGTGTGGTGTGGAGGGGGCCGGCTGCTGGGCCAATTACTTTTGAGCCTCCACCACTGCAGATCGTGAGATGAAACCTGTGAGATCTGTATGACACATGTCAGGTTTCACTAATGCTAGGCCTATTAAACTTTCAGATCTTGCTGCAGAGCCGTGCCACCTGGTATAACGGACAAGGAGGATGAAGGCGGCTAAGCAGCCAAGAAGCCTCAGAGCTTCTCTCGCCAAGATCCAGGACTGATGCTGAAACATCAGGATAGTAGCCCTAATATCCTGGAAACATTGTAGTAGTAGGAATGCCCTGAACTGCGATGTGTCCAGAACAGCTCCAATGAATGAAAGCTTCTGCAAAGGAGTACGGTATGGCTTGTGCTCATTGACTGTGAAACCCAATGATGTCATAACATCTGTGGAACTGCAGGATGAGAATATGGAAATATTCATCCTGCAGATCTCAAGGACACTATGTAGTCACCCAGGTCTGGACGAGCAGGAGTATTTTGAATTTGTCCTTCCGCAGGAAGGCATTCAGATGCTACATGTCCAAAATTGGCCTGAGACCCCACCAATCTTCAGAACAAGGAAATAGTGAGAGTAACATCTCCGAGTCAGGCACCCTCTCAGAAGCAGAGTAATGATCCCACCTCTTGCAGTAGAATGAATAGGCGTTTGTCTAAAATTCACTCTGATGCCGGGGAATATTTGTTAAGGCAGAAAAGGCCATTATAGCCATGCTAAACAATTTCTAAGATCGATGTGCCGGGCATGATTGATCACCACTGTGAGAGGAAATGGTGGATCCAGTTTCCCACTGGATAGGCATTCACCACTAAGGGCAAACTAAAGTGGTTTGGTGCCTTTTGCAGGAGGGGGAAGAGTAATGGGGGGCCAGATGCACCCGTATTGGCCTGTGTGGTCCTTGCCAGACACACGCCCACACCCTCAAAAGGACAGTGGTAACTACTGGTTGGTGAGACTGTCTAAGACTACATGCCAGCCCCCTGGAAAAACCTCCGAACTTTTTTTAAAATCGATGTAGAAACTGTTTGACAGGTGTCACGAGAACTAAGGAATGTGCCATAGCTCTACTTTCTTTAAAGCACTTCAATGCAGAATCTGTCTAAATACTGAAAGGTATGACCATCAAAGGGCACATCCATGATAGACTGAATACCCCGATCAAAGCATACAGACATGTTGTTGAAATACAACACGAGTACCGACTGCCCTCCCCAGGCAATCTGTAGTGAACAGAACTGTATAGGTAACATGTTTGGCCGCGTCCTGTCCATCCAGAACTGTCTGAGCCAAAGAGTATCTAAGGTCTTCTGGGACAGCCAGCAAGATTTCACTGGCCCTGTCCCAGAGGGTATGCGTATAGAGACCCAGTAAACAAATAGTATTTACTGACAGCAATTCATGACTGGGCGGAGAAAAACAATCCTTTCAAAATTGCTTCAATCTGCTTAGAGTCTCCATCTGGAAGACCGTTTGAGAAGGAGTTGGGATTCACTTTACTGATTGAGGCCTGTACAACAAGCCTCGTTGGAGTAGGATGCTTGGTAAGAAAAACAGGGTTGTCAGGAGCTAGTCTGCTGGCTACCTGCCTATTCAAAGGTGGGCAGGAACATGGCTTCGACCAAGTAGCCATCAAGGAATCAGTGAGAGCCTCATTAACTGGGAGAATGGGCTTAGAAGTAGTTGGCCAATGCTGTAAAATCTGTCAGGATGTTTGCTTTGATCTCAACTAAAGGAAGTTGTAAATCCAACATCCCGCGGTCCTCCACGCTGCTACTCTAAATGAGGTATCTTTCGGTCGGTGGTCCAAGTAGCAAGTGAAGCCTTATCTCATGAGAGATGTCAAGCCCACTAGCATCTTGAAGATCTATATAGAAGTCATCAGCTGTGTAGTAAGGGAGGGAGAAAATCATCACCATCGACATACTGGGGCGTCCCTTGTTCTCGCATATGAAAAAGACTTGGGAGTCTCTGCTAATTTGTATGGTGTGGTAGACACACCAGGTCAAAATCAGTATGCATTAATTATGACCATTTGCACTTTTGTGACTTCGTAGCATGGCCACAGCAACAGTCCCAGAACATCAGTGGTGGTACTAAAGTTGATGTAGAAGGGACTGGCGTTGGTCTCAGGGCCGGTGTAGAAGTCTGCACTGGTGTTGGTACGGGTCTGGTACTGGGTCCCAAGGGGTCAGACGGTGCCTAGGATGGATTCACCAGCGGTAACCCAACCAGTGGGCCCGGTGGTACTTTGGGGCTGAAAGGCATGTCAGAGGGAGCAAGTAGCACGCTAAAAATGTGCAGCATAGCCTCTTTGAAAGCTTCAATCTGCTCTGTTGTTGCAGAGGACCCTGGAATCTCGGGGCACACCGGAATTAGTTGAATAATCAACATTGCAACCGGAGACCTCGAAGGAGTGCGGCTGACATTGTGACACCTTCACACCTCTTTAGGTTTAGGGTGGTGCGATAAGGTTGATTTTGGCCTCATTTCTTTATATTTGTGTTGCGATTTTGACTTACTTGAGGACTTTGAGCTCAAAGTTAACAGCTCATTGGAATCACCTCAGATACAGGACTGAATTAGTGCCCATGACTTGGAGCGGGACTTGTGCAAAGGCTGTGACGATTATTGTACAGCGACATATAGCTTTGCATTCCGGTTCTGGATCATCTTCGGGTGCATGAAGGTACATTTATCACACAACATCAAGTTGTGGTCGGAGTCCAGAGACACACCACATGTATGCCCGTGATGGATATCTGTTTATATAGGCATGCCATGGTTTGAGACCTGCCGTTTTTGGTGGGGGGGGACACTATTCATTAGCGCACTGGAATTTGTTTTTAAAAGTTGACGGAAAACTGACAAAACTGATCGGAGCTCCAGAGCCACACTGGAAGGCATTTAAAGAAAGGAAAGGATGTCAGCAAGTAGTGGTGGCGATGGTATGCAGCTCTGCATAGTCACTGCCAGGGCAGTACGGAGCTAACATGGAGCTGCATCGAGCTGGAGCACTGCTGAAGAAAAGTTTTGAATCCAGTCTGGAGCCTAGGAAGTATTCTAAGGTAAGGAATCTGCGGTTAGAGGTAGCCATCAGAATTAAACTCACTAGATGGTTTGTGAATCCAAGGTAACAAGATCTATTGGTTTTTTTCCCCCTTCTTAAATTTCTCACAAACTACTGCATGAATTTACACCATTCTAAAAGAGACTATTCTGGTTCAACCTAGAACGTCAATAGGATTAAATATTGTAAGAACAACAAGGAAGTGGTCTGGTTCTATCCAACAGAAATACAAGGTCATGACCACACTATCTTTAAGATGGGGGAAGTGAATGCAGCATTAAAAGAAGTGGATGATGTCCAAAAGCTTTCCATCAGCAGCTCTAACAGCCTACCACTAAGGATTTTATCAAAATGTCTATTCCATTGCAGGACGCGCATGTCAAACCACATTGTGGTGATGGAAAATGGCACAGTATCAAGGAAAGCCAGCTTTTTCAAAGAATTAGAAAGCCAGCCCATGTGTTTGTAAGAGAGGAATTTGGGCGTTAGTGATCCTATCTTATGGCAGGCTATTCTCAAAGCAGCCAATATGCAACAATCATGCATAAAATAATCCACATGATTACATAATGTTTGCAAGGAGGTGGAGCACTGCACCATACCAAAGCAAAGAATACATTAAAATGGGGAATATGGTGAGAAAGCTTGCAAGAGATTTTTTTTTTTCATTATTATTATTTTTTTTTATAAATCATGCCGAAAGTCTGCACCACCTTCTAATAGTGGGTCCTTGCTATAAAAAGCATTGTCAAAGCCAACAGGTCTGGCCTTCATACGAGTATGTTTTCTTCAAAACATATGCAACAGGCATGAATTGATAAAATAAGTACAAATGGCATAGTCTAATGGTGGCATGAATAGGTTTACATAAAAAGAAGTTAAACATGTAATGAAAAGCTGATATGAAAGATTGCTGTTATAAGAAAACCAAACCGTGTTTTTTGTAAGGAAAACAAATAACTTTATGCGTGCTACTAGAAACTGTACTTTATAAAGGATATAAGAAAGTCTTGAGTGTTTTTGTGCCAAATTAGTTTCTCGACACAGAGCACAAAATATGAATTCCTTTAGAAGGCCGCACAAAGGTGACTCACAATATAACGCACAGTTTGGGGTGCTTTATTCGTTATAATTGGCTAACCTTACTTCGCTACTGTCTGTTGCAAAACACAAACCTCCCCGCTCCTAAAATATATGCTCCCTTTACTGCAAGGGATTCTTTGCAGTACAGTTGTAACATAAACGGCTTACATATTTTGAAAACCAAACCAATATACAGCTTGCATGCATGAGTAAACTATTTTGTTTAATGTACCCGAGTTCGGAGTAAAAATCACTGCGCAAAAGCAGATTGTGTGCTCGATAGCCAGCGTGCCAAACGCATAAATACACAAAACTATTTATTATTCAAACCTTCACATGCAAATAGAGTTCACATTTTGCCTTCATGGACATGGCCGGTATTTTCATCTAAATCCAGTTGAGGGAAAAGCCAGTACTGTATCTACCTTGGGATGTACACATACCACCAAAGTCAAGGAGGACCCTGTATTTAGAAACCGTCTTATCTATCCAGACTCCTAATCACTATGCAAATAAAAAAAAAAGCACAGGATTTCGTACAGGTTCGTGTTCAAGTACCAATCATTGGCCTTTCCAGATCTTAGCACACATACCAATGATCGCCATTTTACTCTGGGAAAGGTAGCGCCCTAGAGGTGAATGGCTTTACTGCAAGCTGCAGAAGGTGCATGCATAAAATCAAACACGTTCACTGCAGCAATAAACAAGGTTATATTATATAACGTGTTCTTATCGGTAAGCACTGAGCTATCTTCCGGAGAAAGTTCACAAGTAAGGAGATTAAAAATAGGAACGTTTGTTTTATTACATGTTTAATTGCCAGCTGCCATTTTTCTGAAGGAGATGCTTTTAGCTGACAGCTTGAGGCATTCACTTTTAACTCTAAATATAACTGTATAAAACACACCACAATCTAACTGGTTATAAGGTATCACGAATCACTTGTGAAATTAGCCTGGCAAGAAAATCAAGTGCAGAAATGTGCACACTAAGCACATGGATTACTGGTATTTTTGTAAACTTAAAGGTATCTCACGGTGCTCTCAAGCAGTTGGAGGTGACAGTGTCAAAGCTACAAAAATTGAAACAATTATTGTATCATAACTAGTGGAAAGCAAAGTTGTACAACTTCGCGAACTTCAACTTCCTATACATTTTTTTAAAATCGCTTTCAAACTTTGTCCCTTTAAAAGACTAATTCAATTTACAAGATCACACTTGAGCTCACTTCAAAGAGCCCTACTAACATCTGGAGTCAGAGAAACTCAGGGCCATCTTTAATATACGAGAGATGATCGAATAGTCACAGTATTTGTAGCTTTATGCAAAATCGACAAAAACACCTTTCCCTGCCTAGCTCAATGTGCTCTGTACCCGTTATATAGAACAAAACGAGATCTGGCAAAGCCATCAGGTTAGCGTTGGCTTCCAGCTTTTTGGCTTTCTCAAGATTTGTTTTGCAATGTTTTTCGTAAACCATTTTTGTTGGGGGGGGGGAAGCTTCCAGGCCCTCATTAAAATAAGAAAAAATGCTAAAGGAAAAAAAGATATTTCTTGGTCTTAAAAAACAAAAACACATTGCAATAGCATACCCTAGCACAGAAGTGAAATACTTTGTGTGTGGATGTGCTCCTTGTTAAGTGGCAGAACAATGGATGAAGGCGCCCTACAAGTAAGTTTATCATATTTATATTTTAGCAAAATCAAAATGTCTCAACTAACGCCAGATCAAATGACGGTTACACAGCCCGACTGCAGCTCAGCTACGAGTGCAAGTAGTACTTGCTTGCTACATATTAGTTTGCCCAAGTAACAACTCCCATCCGAAGGCTAATTGTACCTATTTAGATAAACCATTAATTGCCTCCAGCCATGTCCGGTCCAGCAGCACACTCAGAAGCAGATCACACACAATTTCTCTCAAACATACACTCTCACTCACTCACAATGCCTCACTCACACAAAAATGTTCACAGGCTCATGTACACTCACATACACTCACTCACTCTTACACATACACACATTGTCACTTACACTCATAATTTTCCAATCTGCATGGGTTGTATTGGAAAAGCTGCAGTACTTCTGCTCCTGAACAGAGCAACATTTAAAAAGATAGCATCCAAATATCATGTGTGGATGCTTTAGACATTTCTGGCTTTTGAGACAGTAACACACTGCATGCTGGAATTTTCAGCCCTTGAGGAAAAAAAAAACCCCACAAAAAATCCAAAACAAACCTCACAAAGCTGAAAATGCAGCATTGTGGTGCCTGAAAATCCAGGAATGACTGAAGGAGTCATACATGACAGTTGACAACTTGGCAGCTAGGCAAGAGGTTTTTTTAAAATGATAAAACACGTTTCAGTTTGTGATTTTTTGACAATTATTCTTAGAAACAATCAATCAATGGTTAACCAGTGAAGCAGTGAAGTGTCACACATTGCATTTTATGGGCAGATGTTAGGAATTCAGTGCTAAAGGGTAAACATTCACACTCCTCTAAAACAACGAAGCTTGCTAAAAACTTAACTGACCATGACAACAGATCTCCCACGAGTTGTGGGCCTAATGTTATAGCATTGACAGCAACCCCATCTCTCTTGTGGTCAAGCTGTGCAGTATTGCTCAAATATGAATTTACCAAGAAAAAACATAAAAGGAGTTTAGCAAAACAGGAACAGTTGGTTCAATTAAACACTTAGTCTGGGAACACTGTTACAGAAGTGGGTCTGAGGATGGTCTCAAAGTACAATCAATTTAAAACCAGGTTTATACATTTCTTTGGGCATCATAAAGTACTTTCGGCAATCTTTATTTGGTAAAAGAAATGCAGGCTTTGTCTGTGGAGTCATAAATGAGGCCCCTGATGACAATCGCAGGTGGGCCTCGATCATGCGTGGACACAATGTAGGACAGTGGATAGCGGGTCCAGATGTCTGGTATGAGGGGCCTGTGATCACTGCACATACTGTGTGTGCTGTGTCCTGATTGTCTGTGTTCCTACTTCATGTGGCATCTGACTTTGTGGTGTTTTGGGAATGCACGCACCCCTCATGTGCGCTTTATTGGGGTAAGATCCCCTGGACCATTGTGGTCAGTTCCCCTGGACCATAGCTGTGTTGCTGCACTTATCTGGGGGATGGACCGGAGTATCCTGTTCAAGAGTTTGTCTGCCGCCTACCTGCCATTACCACCTGTGACCTGTCAGTCGGTAACCTGCCTGATCAAGCACTTATAAGTCGGGGTTGATGGAGAGTTTATGATGGGTGAATTTGATAACAGTGATGCGATTTCATCCTTATGTGCGAATGTATCATTATAAACATTTGCATCGATTCTATCAATATGAACAGTAGCAGCAGAAGCAAATAAATGCATTTGAACTAATAAGATGAACAGCGAGCCTCACTGTTGGGGGGACACCATAACATGCATTTATAAAGCACACATCCATCCAAGTGTATCTTGGTGCTGAATAATGGATGCCTATTGTTACCCAACTCAATGGTACTCTTTTTATCAACCTCAGAAGGGTGAAAGGCTGAGTGGACCTGCCGAGATTTGAACCTGTGACTATGAGGTTGAACACAGGCCTCTGCAGCAGATGCATTAGTGCACTAAGCCTCCAGCCCACAGAAGTTCAACCCCTTGCACCATAACCCACTCACCCACCCTAATTTTAAGAGCAGCAAGTAAGTATATATTGAATTATTTAGAGCAATTATAAAGCTCAATTTCAATTAATAAAGTCATGCGCTCATTTCGATGCATAGAATTGTTTTAAAAGATTTGTGTAACCACCTTGCAGAGCCCAATTATTGTCCAAGGCAAGGGCAGGATGATAAAACAAAAAAAAACAACCGATCACCCCCTAAGCAAAAATAGACCGTGAAAAATGTATTTAAAATGAGAGAGTTGCACGAGAGGCTGTCTGTAAGACGACCAACAGCTTAAAGAATAAATTTAAGATACACTGTATTGTAAAGTGTAAAAAAAACAAAAAAAAAAAAAAAAACTGCTTCGGTTGCATCTAGACCAATCAAATGCAGTTGGTCACGTTGTTTGCAAGGTGACAGAGGATACAGCATCTTAGTGTTGCTCACCTGCTAGATAGGATGGACAATATGTCTGAAAAAGGTCACCATAAGAACAAAGTACTCCCCTTCTGATTATAGCCTCATGGCACTGGAAGGCGGCAGCGTAGGGCACAAAGTCTTTTAAAGCCGGTAGGGAAGGGCCTCTTTTCTGGTTGGGGTTCTAAATGCATTGGTCTTGATTCCATCAGCATAAGAACTCTAGTCTTCTAGGGATGGGTGTCAGCTGTTCGGTAAACTCGCCACTGGCTCCTGGGTCATCCGTAAGCGGACCCAGCCTGTGCAAACAATTAACGTGTGCAACAATTTTAGCCACACAGTTGTCAGAGTAATTTGCGTAGTTGTATACGATCACCTAAGTCCTAACATACTTCAAGGGCTAGAGGTAGTAATGCTAGGCTGATTGGTGATGTCAAAACTGTAGATGGACAGGTCTACATTATTTCTGCTGCAGCACGAAGCAGAGAACAGATAAAGAGAATAAAGAGAGAGAGGGGATGGAGAAGGCTGCAAACGCAATTAGACAGGCATAGTGACAACCAGAGCCCAAGCCTAACAGACAGCTCCTCGTTAATTTTAAGATATGACAGGCGCTGCGACGCGGGTCTTGCCCTCTGCAGCAGCAGCCTGACAAGACCCTCTTGGAATCCCAGCTATGTGCCCCTACCATGCTCCCACACGGCTTCCCAAGGCATCCCCCTCTTCCAGAAGGATTAATACGGAGGTTTGACTCGATCCAGCCCAGACAGGGTTAGAAGGCATTAAGTGACTTTCAACTCATCAGCACTGTCATTTTTACCCTCCCCCTGAAGTCTTCTCAATTAAGTTTCACTTCCTGACACTCGCTTCTGTGGACGCCCATATGACGCCAACTGCCTGCCTTTACTGGTGCAGTGTAGTGAACTGGGAGCTGCAAGCAGCCCTGGAAAACGTGTTCACAGCAGCGCCATCTTGTAGAGTGAGCGCAGCAAGGGCGTCCGAAGAGTTTGGGAGAGCAAATTATTCATGTATTCACAATAAAACGGTATGTGCTCCGTCAGTGGTATGTAGCAAGTTGGATTACTGACGAGCCCTCTTCATCACCCCTGAAAACATCTCTCTTGCCCTCAGCTAACGGAGGGTCTTCCCTGTGTCCCGTGTGGTCTGTCTTGCTCTGCAAAAAAGCTGAACACGAGCCTGTGACTGCAGCAGACTCTTCTTAGGGTTTCCTCGCTGCTTCCCAGGCGGGCAGACAAGAGCACCCATCCACATTTTTACCCAGAAGCGCTAACTTTCCAGACTCATAGTATACCTTAAAAACTCATACTATTGTGATAGTACAAGGACAACATCAATGTAATTTTTTTTTATTTTAAATGATCATTCAGCCAGAATTATGGCTTTTGTGCTCTTAAATTAAGGAGAAAAACAAACAAAACAAAAAAATGTGGAAAAGGGGGAAAAAAAGACCATTTTAAACGCAAATGTCAATGAAAGGCAGATGTGAAACAATCACAGACGTGTTGCACTCTGAAACCAACACATGCGAAGCAGGTAGTAGACAGCCTATTACCAAAGAAGGTCATTACTTCAATCTCAGTAACTCTGTCCCTCAAACACGGAATTACCCCTCACGTCTCCCTCACACGCATTGATACCAGAAAAGCAGCAAAGACGTGAAAGGATTAGATCATAATTGTCATTTATCACTCGGTGATAAAACTAATTGGAAGTGTACTCTCAGACACACCATAAGGTCCTGAAACACTGATCGGACTATGGAGACTGGAACTTCTGTGTTTTAAACTATTGGAATAAGCATCTCCGCTTACTCAGCAGGAGGCCCGCTAAGTCATCTGTGGAATCAGGGGATGTCATTCCAGCCAGACACCATGCAAAACATCTGCCTGGATGAAGTCATTAGGGTGTGCAGGTGTGCTGGTCCTGGGATTTGGTTTCTGTAAATACTTTTAACGTCTACAGCTGCCTACAGCTGAAGGCAGCAGAACCCTCTTCTTACCACCTCTAGGGTTAGACTATGTAACAAGTAGGGAAGTGAAATTTGGGGCTAAAGGACGACTTGTGAGCTTCTGCAAATGGAGACTCCATGGCAAAGGGAAATGGGCCATTCAAGGGTTTTTGAAGAGCTACCAATGTAAGGCAGGGTGCTTGTTTGAGTCTAACAGGCCTCAGTCAAAAACTGAGAAAGAAACTCGGTTTCAAAAGAAAGCAAATCATTATAGGCAAAGCCAATAAGTTGGACCCTTGCATTAAAGCAAAAAAAAGTGATACAAAAATTCTGCTGTATTGCAAAACAGTTGTGTATACACTGAATGGACGAGATAAAGAAATAAATGGATGATAGTGTATTTTTCAGATGTCAAATAGTCCCTGTGAGGAGGCCCCGAACATAACATGTCAATTACCCAAGCCGGCCCGACAAACCAGCAGACATATCTTACCCGGGGTGAAGAGCCTCACCACATCCCAAAGCATGCCAGTAACTCCCACAATGCTGACTCCTACCCCTTGCTCTCTGCCCGGGCCGGGTCTTGACGCACCCGTAACGGAGGCGGAAGTAGGAGGGACTAACCTCGGATATGGTTCTACACGGCAGGTGAAAAGGACCACAGAGACGGGTAACGGGCGCGTACGTGCCGGAGTGGAGAAGAAGTGGAGAGAGAGCGAGGACGCAGGCGGAGAGGCCGAGGAGGAGCGGAGAGGCCGAGGAGGAGCGGAGAGGACGAGGAGGAGCGGAGAGGACGAGGAGGAGCGGAGAGGACGAGGAGGAGCGGAGAGGACGAGGAGGAGCGGAGAGGACGAGGAGGAGCGGAGCGGACGAGGAGGAGCGGAGCGGACGTGGTGGAGCGCAGCAGACGTGGTGGAGCGCAGCGGACGTGGAGAAGCGGAGTATCGAGGACGAAACCCGCGACGAGGATGAGATGTGCGAGGACTGGTAGTCCCCACAGGAGGAGGCTGGCGAGCGGCAACTCGGGAGAGTTGCGGCGGAGCCAGTGAGTGGCAGAGACTAGGGGAAAACGGGTACAGGGTGGCGGGAGGTCTGAAGGTGCATAACGGGGTAGCGGGAGGTCTGGGGGAGTACCGCGACGTTTTGTGTGTGTATTGTTCCTTCCTCACTACACAAACCTCCTGAGTGATTGCACCCTCGTGCCTAAAGGAAAGTTCTGGCGCTTCCATATCTGCTTAGATTGTCACTGTGCACGTTAATGCCCAAACGATCCCTACACAAACCTTACCTCACGAAAACCACTTGCACTGACCAGTTGATAAAGTCCCTAAATACTACACATCACCGACTGGGTGTGGTGGGGGAACCAGGGTTGCCTGCGGGCAAGATATCTCAGAGTCACTGATGGTTCCTTGTTGCTCTTCTCTCGTATGAGCCTCCCTGGGAGAACCACTCAGCCCATCGAAGAACCAACATTTTCCGAACGCAACCCGGACCCACACGAACAGGAGGAGACCCGAAGAACCGACCAAGAATCTCCAAGGACAATACCTAAAAACCTGTCTCCCACCTTGGTAATAAAAAAAAAAAACCACTGACTGGCTCATTACATACAGCCTCCGCGTCTGTTTGTCCAGCCTGCAGTCCCACAGTCCCTTATAAATTCCAATCAAAGCAGAAGGAGACACCCAAATAGTCAACAGAGAGAAGCGGAGGTCAAAATGCTCTTGTGGGTTGATCGAAGATGTGACTCACAATGTCAATGTTTGGAGGTTACTGAGCCCAAAAAAAAAAAAAAAGCCCACAGCTGAAGGTAGCTGAACACAAAACATAAGACGTGGGTCTTCAAACTTTTTATACTGAGCCCCTAGGAGCAAAATGTTTTGGAGTCAGGGCCCCACTCAAACTTTTGAAGGGGGTGGGTGGAGTCAGGGGCAAAAATTGCTAAGTCATCTTTTTACATTGGGAATTCCACTGGGCCAAAGGTCATAATTAGGTCTTCAAAGCCACATTTAGACCTCCTTTGAAAATAATTATCCTGACATTTCTCTACAAAGTCAGATCCTGAACAAACTGTATATTTCTATCTAAACTCTGGGGTAGATTTACTAACTTGTCCCGCAGTCACCTTGCTGCGCTGCGTGGCAGGGAAAGGGCAGGAATGCACCGTATTTAAGTCAATGCAGCGTTCTCCAGCCTTTTCCCCAGTGCTGGTACCCCTTTGGCAGCCTCGCTCCAACGCAGGCACCCTTGTACCATGGTGCAAGGGTGCCTCAGTTGCATGCAAGATTGTTTTTGAGCAGGAAGGGGTACCTTCCTGCACAACAACAATCGCAAGGGCATATTCCTATATGTGTGCTGCAGAATGCAGCGCACACAGAAAGAGGAAGTAATGAAAGGAAAAAAGGTATTGCTCATGGTTACGTCTCTCCTGGTAAGGTACATCTTTTTGGTGCATTACCAAGTTTATCAATACTGGTAAATATGGGAAAGCTTCAAAATCCATGGGAGTTGCTTGGGAACACACATGCAACGCCCATCAAACAACTTCCCAGGACAGAGTAAAGCAACGCAGTGATTTGCACTGGGTTGGTTTACTCATGATCTATGGGGCAACTCAGGGTCACGCAAAGTGGCCTTGCGTGGCTTCATAAACCTCACTTAAGGTTTGCGTCGCACATGTACCAATTTGCATGGTGCGAACAGGGTCATAAATATGCCCCTCAATCTACAAAGGTCTCACTTATACAGAACCCTATATCGACTTCCAAAGCACCACCCAGACACCACCTGAAAAGCCTTACCCAGGCCACATGTTACAAAGCACATTTAGACATCACTCTACCACACACAATGTAGGGGCCATCTTCAAAAAACAGATTCCCATCTCCCATGAAAAGCTCCAAATAAAACTCTCCACCGAAGTGTCTTCTTTGGAGTCATAACCAGCTCCCATCTTCAAAACTATCAGATATTGAATATATGGACTTCAATTTCATGGGGAAAACAGTGGTGCAACACTTCTAACAGGAGAGTACCAATACTACTCCGTAGTGAACAGTTACTCTGGGATAGTGCATACCTGAACTTCAAGGCTACTCAGAGCCGCAGTAAAAACACCCCATATGTAGGGTTGCCACCGGGACATATTTTTTACCGATGTAAACAGTATTTTAGTGTCACAGCCACTATAAAAATTGGCAAAATTGTCAAAAGCTGGTATTTTTTCCCCATTATCATTGCAATCAGTAAATATAAGGAGAAAGCACTTTAAAATGTGTTCTAAAGGTCCCTTAATGATACCCGACAAAGTACAGATGAAAATCCACAGTGAAAATAAATACAGGTGATTTGATGTACAATTCTTTTGAAGTATCATGTACAGGCCTTTGCAGAATGCCATAACGTCATCATATGGCTGGTATTTAACCTCGCAATAGGTGGCAACTCCATCACATCAAAACCCTACCTCCCTTCAAGCCCCATCCAAACTTCAGCTCTCTGCACACACATTAACATTAATCCCAATAGTATCACATGGCTTTATACTTTTACAGCAAATCAGATTTTTAAAAAGTCTGCGGGCACCTCTCAAAGGAACTGCAAAGTGCTTTCTCAGTAGCATGCATCTACCCACCTCGCCTTTGTTTTTCCAATGGGCACTGAACACATCGAGAACGGGCAAACTACAAAAGAAGCCCAACTGCCCTTAAAAATAAAAATAAACCAAAAATATACAACAACAACATTATGATACACAAAATTCAGGCTAGGAAACCTGTCTGTTTCATTGCTATAGAACTAGCATGAGTGGGGTGGGTGTGTGGGTGTGTGTGTGTGTGTGTGGGGGGGGGGTCTGTGGACGGTCACACGCGTCATTAGTCATCAAATCTAAAAACTGAAGGAAACTGAAAGCAGGCGAAAATTCTCACACAACTACAAGTTATACCTTAAATATTGGAGTCAAAGTAGGAGAAAAATGCAGATCCGGGAATGGACCGCAGAGAAATATCAGAAGAGGACAAAGGATAGGATGTGAACAGAGGAAATAAGATGACCAAGCAAAGAGGGGCCCTCGTCATGACAAAAAAAAACATTCAGAAAAACTACCTCAACAGCGACAGCACACACGACACACATGCAAAGGAATGCAATAATGCAGAAAATACAGAAAGGTCTAATGAAGAATTTTTTTTTTTTAAATACTGTTAAAAAGATTGCTTAGCAAGCAGTAATATTTAGAATTGCATGCAAGCACAATTTTACCTCTCAACTATAAAGAGTTAGTATAAAACCTGCGCACTGTTGCACCCAGCAGAAACAGGCCCATGTGTACGTCTTGGAATAAAAGTGTGCCTCCTGATGCACATAGCAGTTACGTTTTAAAATGAGCCTTCAGATTTCACATGGATTCACTCTATAACTATGCTGAAAACATAAATTATTAATATGCAGCCTTCCATAGTTATTATGCATGATTTACACTTGGCGCTACTTTAAGATTTAATACCTTAGTCATAGATGCTACATGCCTAGAATTCGTATATTCCCCAACGCATCTCCTGAAATTACTTGTTTTGAGAACAAAATCCGGAAAACAAGGAATTGTGTAAACATTTACATCAGAAAAGTAATCACTTTACTACCATTTGCATTACTTTAAGTGTATACCGTTTTTATCTTCTTTGATAGACAAAAGCCCTTTGCCGAGCCCGACAATAAGGGACACTAAACCAGATGTGCCAATTGTTCCTATTTTAAATATAGTAACCAGCAGATGTAATGAGACCAAAATATACAGCAGAAGGTGGACTGGGTGATAATAAAGAAAATTAAACACACAAGCCTGCCGCCACAGATTCTCATAGTTGATGGGGCTATAACACAGGATCCGCACTGGCATATACAAGAAATGGCATACCGTTAACAGTATGAACATTTAACCAAGAAAAACACAA
Organism: Triturus cristatus; assembly: GCF_964204655.1. Taxonomy (NCBI): domain Eukaryota; kingdom Metazoa; phylum Chordata; class Amphibia; order Caudata; family Salamandridae; genus Triturus; species Triturus cristatus. The sequence goes on along the minus strand of NC_140594.1, from coordinate 847,934,454 downwards.
CCACTGATTTCATTCCAGACAGGTGTGGAAGGGCGAGTGCTGACTTGCATAGGAATGAATGTGTGTTGTGATATGGCCATCCCCCTACAAAAAAAACTATGTTGAAAACGGTGGTAATAATTTGGAACTAAATGGGTATTGGCAACGTTTTCCTTGTAGTGCTCAACAAAGGTTAGATTCGCACTTTACCTAGCAAAAACGCATAAAAAGGAACCTGAATTAGGACAACACCGTGAAAATAATCAGTAGTGGTGGCACTCTCGTAGTTAGTAGTAGCAACTGGAAATGTTTAGTTTCACACTAAGTGTAAAAAATACAAAGTTAAAAGAATGCAACTTTGCACAGAAAGGAACCAGGTGTTTCATGTACAATATTTGCCAACAAGTAGAGTGGTCTGGTTGTTCCTTTCTGCACAGTTGCATAATTGCAACATTGTAGGTTGTGTGTTGTGTTTTTTTTTTTTTTTTTAATAAACAGTGGCTCCAATTGTGATTTTTTTCTTTGGTTTAGCGTGACTCAATAATTAATGGGTGCAGATCTATTTCAGATTGTATCCGATATGTTCCCTTAGTTCGAGGCCCTTTTGTTATGTGATATTTTCTTGGAGAAAGCTTTCAACATTATTGCATTGAGCCCTGAGCATCATCATCAAAGACATACCGCCAATATATAGCACAGATCACAAAGTAAAGAACAGACTCGCCCAGCCTTTTCTAATCGTGTGCAAGGCGTCTCAAAATCCATCACTGATGCTAATAAGAAGCAAACTACCCTCGCAACAACAGCAGCACAAGCCTTTACATATCAATGGAACGGGAAACCATGCAAATAGTGCATACGCATGCACAAAAACATTGCACGTACCCAGCTGAGAAACAATGAATACACATTCAAAAAGCACTCTCGCTGGGGACAGTATGTTGCAGAGACTAGTACTTGAAATCCAGGATTAATTAGCACGGATTATAGTGTTTGGTGGCTGAAACAACTCTGACCCAAAAAAAACTAAACATTTTGTGCAAGAGCTCTTGGTTCTAGTTTGAAGGTCACTTAAAAAACACACATTCGAGACGTTGATGGGAACGAAGATAGCAACCACACATACAGACGAAGGGGGTACATCATGCAACACAGGTTTTAACAAACTAATGGGAAAGGTGAACTCTATATTAATGTAGCATTTTGAACATGAACATGTCATTCATTTATCGTCTGGAATACACAGTTACTAAAAACACTGTAAGAACGCAGTAACGCCCTATGAAGCTGCCCTCTTAAAGAAAACTGGTGTCACAGGGATTTTTTTTTTTTTAATTTTGCTAACAATTTAAACTCAACCATTTTCAGTGTTAAAACCGGAATTAAGAGAGTTTGCTGGGGAAAAGCCTCTGTGAATTCTTCAGAGGTTCAATAATTTAAATCAATTTCAGCACATGAACTATCACTAGTTAAAGCCAAACTCTTCCCCGCCTTTAAAGTGTCTCATCTAGAATCCAGTTCTCCTTCTACGTAATTTGCACGCCAAATAAAAGGTAACACGGCCTAACACATTCATGAATGTTTGGATAATTCTAGCCATTGAGAGTTTTAAGATATAGTGGAATGTTTTCATAAAAATGCGATGCCATATTTATCAGTTTCACTGACCAGGTTTCTACAAAACAGGCCGACTGATGAATTTCAAGGAGGATTAGACCATCTCAAGTATGATCTGCTATTTAAGGTGACCTCTAACGTTAAGCAGAGTGTTCTCCTTTGGATCAGCTTAAGTTTCATTAAGCAAGGGGCAACACTTAACATTTTCAAAATGAATGGAATTTGAGACGGGTTGCTGAAATGGGTTAGGGCTACATACTAAGAGCCAAAATTGAGATTGCCATCGCCAAGAAGTACTGAGTGTAGGCAGGTTCTGATAGAGGCAACTACCAGGGCTTTAAGTGGGCCAGGTCTCACCGGGTCTGAGCACCGGCAGTTTTTTTTTTTAAGGGGGCCTCGAAACGGGTATCTATCGGGTTCTGTTTTGTGCCCTGGCACAAGCGGTCAGTTTTTTTTTCCCCGACTGCAGTGACAGCAGGCATATCGATGTACGCGTGATGAGCGTTGGAGAGGAAGGGAAATCCTTTAAAGAGAGTCATTTTCTCTCTATGGATTTCCTTTCTCTTTTTGAAACTCAGGAGCAGCAACATTGTCGTGGTGTCACCAGGGCTTTAAGTGGAAGTTTTTTCAATATTAAAACACAGATTTTTAGCTTATGTGTTTTTAAGCCACGCCCTTAATTACATTGGCCACGCCCCTTTGAGACCCACACATTTTTTTCATCCCACTTAAAGCCCTTGCAACTGCCAATGCGATGAGAAAGAACCAGACACCTGTGAGTTATGAATGATGCTCACGTTACTTTGACAAAACGGTTAGTATCTGTATGACAAACAAATGTTAGTTCTGATGAAAGGTAACACAAACAACTTCTTGGGCCTAAACTATACAGCTTTTTCTTTTTATTAAAGCAGTATTTTATCTCATTGTTAATTACTATCTGCTGTGGGACTACACATTTTTTTTTTTTTTTTTTTTAAAACACATCCAACAGAGAATAGTGGAGTATGAATGCATTCAAAACAGGCTGAAAGAGTTGGTATGCGTGCAATATGCTGGTGGCTGGGTGGTGTTATGAAGAGTTCTTTTTATGTACACTGCAGATTCCTTTTTATGGAAATAGAAATAAATGTTATAGGATATTAGCGTGCAGTCAGGTCTTTCATTAAAACATTAGTGCACATATTACAGAATGACAGTTCTTTTTAAATAGTCATTATTAATATGCATAATTATGTTGTTTTTTTTACTTTAAAAAAATATGATACCTTAACAGTTGAATTCAAAGGCAACTCAAACATAATTCAGACACAGGTTGACTATTCTACAAGTGTAATATGGTGGGTACATAAGCTATTAAAGAGGACAGCACCAAGATGTGCTACTTAGTTGCTCCCTCATAGTTACTCAAGTGGTGAGGACTGCAAGACATTTATACAAAGACGTGTCTGGAGTATACATCAGACCACCTTACTCCAAAACTGACATCCTGCCTGGCCTGGGGTAGACAAGATCCTGTTTCAAGGGCAAACACATGATTTGAGGATTATAAGGAGGTATTAGACCTTGCATCTTTGGCGTGTTTTTCCTCTGTCTTTTTTGCTTCTGACCTCCTGTTTATGACTGTGCTGCATTTCGTTTTGGTGGTTTTGGAACTCGGGGCACTTTACCACTACTGGCCAGTGCCAAAGTGCAAGTGCTCCCTGTGTAAAATATATAATTGGTTTATCCACGATTGGCATATTTACGAGGAAGTCCCAAGTAAAGTGCACCAGGAGTGCCCAGGGCCTGTAAATCAAATGCTACTAGTGGACCTGCAGCACTGATTGTGGCAGCCATAGGAGAAGTCCCACAAACATGTCTCAGACCTGCCACTGCAGTGTGTGTGAGTGCAGTTTTAAACTGCAATGTCGACCTGGCAAGTGCAACTACTAGCAAGGCCCAAACCTTCCCTTTTACCACATATAAGGCACCCCTAAGGTAGGCTCATGGTAGCGCATGGGCAGGGTGCAGTGTATTTAAAAAGGTAGGACATGTACTGGTGTATTTTACATGTACTGATAGTAAAATACTGTTAGTTTCTTTTGTTGCTATTGCAAGGACTATCTCTCCCATAAGTTAACATTGGCGCTGCCTTGCAACATCTTACAAGTGTAACTTCTAATCAGGAAAAGATGGAGATTTTGAGTCCCTGGACTCTCAATTGAAAAATACATATTTTAGTAAATTTCGTTTTTTAAATTGCGTGCTTGAAAATGGCACTTTTAGAAAATTGTAATTTTCTTGCTTTATCATTCTGTGCCTCTGTCTGCCTGTGGAATCCACTTCTGAGCGAGGGTGACAGTCTGGCTGTTTGTGCATTCACTCTAGACAGTAACACAACGAGAGGTGTGGTGCGCCCTGCATATCCTAATGGCCCATCATCAAGCTGATGGGTCTTCTTGAGCTAGAGTGGTGGGCGGAGTTGTCACTGACACCTGAATAGGGCTGTGCCTGTCCTCACACAAAGCTGTCTCCACCCCCCTGTAGTGTCTATGGAGCCCGGTCAGGGGAAGGCAGGGTATTGTGCACTACAAAGACTTTCCTTTGAAGTTTGCCTACTTTAAAGGCAGAAATTGGTTTATGTATTGGAGCTGTGACACCATAATTTAAGAACACTTCTGGATTAAAGGACATTCTGCCAGGAAGAAGAGCTGGATAATGTAGGAGGGATTGACACTCTGTTGGTCTCTTTGTAGTCTTGGCCTACTGCTTCTGTCCTGGGACATCTGGCTTCTAAGGTTCTACAATGGTTTGTGAGTGAGTGCCTCTAGTTAAGAAGTCTCAGAGACATCAAAGACTTCACCTACCAGTGCCTGGGCTCTTCTACAGAGAGCCCCAGCTTGCCAAGTGGTGCCAAATCCAGTTCCTGGGCCCTTGGAAGTAGAATCTGGTAACCTAAGCAGAAAATTCAAGCATCAACTCTCAGTGCCCGTTTTTCCAACGCAGCACCGCCGAGCGATTGAAAAATCAACACATCGCCGCTGAACGGAACAAGAATCGACACAGCACCTGCAGTGTGCTGAAAGATCACCGCAGCCCAAGTCCTGAGCCCACTGTCACCGGCGTCCGTGGCACCCACTCCGACGCAGGCCCTACTGTGCGGCTCAGGAATTGGCACATCACCTGCTTCGCGGCTGTGAAATAGATGCAGCGCAAGCTCCGCCACATCAACACAGAGCAACTGGATTTTCTGCGCATTGCCCCTGGGTGCAGAATTCTTCATCGACGTTCCCCAGCAGTAAGGAACCGAGGCTGCGTATCCAGAGATCGACACATCACCTCTCCCGACAGTAAGGAACCGACAGATCACCTTCTCTGCGCTGCAGTAAGGAACATACGCATCACCTTCCCTGGCAGTAAGGAACTAAAGCATAACCTCCCCTGGCAGTAGGTAACTGACGCATCACCTCCTTTAGCAGCAGGTAACCGACGCATCGCTTTGTTTTTCCGGCACCTCGCCAGTGCCTGTTTTGGTCTTTGATTTGGACTCATCCCAGGGTCTTTGTGCCAAAAGTGACGCATCCATAGATTCCTATGGACTGAACTGTTTTAACCTTTTTAAAGTGATATCTTTACTTGTGTATGTTGGATTTTTGATGTTTTGGCCTCGTTTTATTCAGATAAATATTGGTTGTTTTTCTAAACTGGTGTAAACTCACTTTGTAGTGTTTTCACTGTGTTACTGTGTGTGTATGCACAAATGCTTTACACAGATAAGCCGGACTACTCATGCCAAGTTATTAAATGGATGAACAGGAGTTATCTTAGCTGTGTAATCCCCTTACCCTGACTGGAGCGAGGGACCCTACAGGACAGGGTGCAAGTCACAGGAGGTTATAAGTGGAATTACTCCATTCTTTATTGCTGAGGCATGCTAAAAGTCCTGCAGAAGCAGGTGGAGGCATGGATTTAACAGGAACCACGCCCAGACCTTCTTAAGAAGCTTATTAATTAAGAAATAATCCACTGTATGAAGGTCGCAGACATCCATCCCTGCCAGCCCCTTGTGCTACAATGGTTACCAAGGTACAGCAAATGATGTTAGACTTTTAAAAATTCAGCTTGAACACCACAGTCCTGGTTTGGTTCTCTCACTGTGCTTCCATTCATCACCATCTTAAAAACACTCAGAATCTCTCTCCAACCTACATAAACTTTAAATAAAAAAAAAAAAAAAAGAGTGCATAAAAGCTCTGGTTAAGAATGAAGATGTGTCAGCGTTTTTAGCATACACTTTCAGGCCATTTGAGAATGGAAAACCCGGATCAATAATTTTACAACCTCAGTAAGTAAGAGTTGTAATTGAGACCCCAGAAATTCAAACTATTAACAGAACCCCTTTAGCAAATTACAATACAGTGTAAGTGGTCATTTCTACAAAGATCATTGCTGAGCTAACTGCTTCTTGGCCCTGCCCCCCTTAATTTGAGCAGAGAACAGGACAGCACAGAAAAACAACACATTCATAGTAAAGAGCAAGTTTTTGAGAATCGAAATAAAGTAGATGTCCTCGATCAGTCTAATGCTAGCAGAAACCCTATCTTGAGGTCAAAGGGGTCCGATTTTCTGTAAAGTGCATTTGCACCAAATGACAACAAATAACTTTGGATTGGCAGATCACCTGGGGTGCTCAGGGTGAAACTGTCTTGCTGCCATAATAACATAACATAATAGTGGCTATACTGGTGCTAAAAACACAGATGTTTATAGTTACCCAACTCAATGGTGCTCATTTTCATCAACATCAGGAGGATGAAGGTCTGAGCAGACCCGCTGGGATTTAAACCTGTAACCAAGAGTTTGAACACAATCCCCTACAGTGGACGCATTAGTCCACTAAGCCACCAGACCCGGCATAGTACCCAAGACCTATACTGAAAAGGCACTTATGGATGAAAGTGAATAGTTTTACATCCTGCACCTCTCTATAGTTTTAATAAGTATTTATTTGGGTTCACTAAAACAATTACTCACTGAACTAGTGTTTGTACATGGGCTAGAATACCGGAGTGTTCATTGGTTACAGAGGAGCGGTAAAGCTGGATCTTGTCAGTGATCGACTGCAAATAAAGCAGTTCAAGGACTAGCGGAGTTACATGGTTTTGATTGGCCCACATGTTCCTGAAGAGGATTTAGTGACGTTGGCTCGTTTTGGCTGGACACATAGCTAAACAAAATATGGGGTGTTTTGTTAAAAGCTGCAGGGAAAAGTATAGAAAAACAAAAATCTGGGTTACTTCATACAAATTTCGTAGTGAAGATTGTTTTGAAATTAGTAGTCAGTTGTAACATTTTTTTATCCAAGTTTAGGGCAGAACTTGAATCCCCTTAGGTTTTCGAAATGGTGACCAACACGAATTTAAACTGAAGCACCTTAGGTCAGAAAAGCTCAAAGAAGAAGCACCCCTTTAGGTGTAAAGAAATAGCTTCCATTTTGAGTGGACGTTGAAGAGAAGAAATTATAGAATTGATAGGAGTGCTGCTCTGTAATCAGACTAGTTGTGGCAAAAAAAAAACAAGCATTTGCAATGCAACAGGTCTCGCATTTAAAGGAGTTTGAGCTATATTGGCATTGTAAATGACAATGCCTTTTATTTAGGTTTTGATTTTTGAAACATAAATAAAATTTGCCAGTTACAGTGCCAATAGCTCAAACTTGTGTTAATGAGAGACCTATTGCATTGCAAATGCTTGTTTAAAATGTTTGTTGCAGTTTTACATATTACAGTCATATGCAACTGTTTCGTGACACATTTGTACTCAAGAGTGACAACAGAAGTTATTGTGTACAGAGCTGAAGAGTCAATGAACACAACGAAAAATAAGAACTGTCACGTTATAGGAACTCTGCCAGACTCTGCCCCCACTGCGCCCACTAGGATTAGGCAGTGCCCAACCACCAGCCTGCTGCTAAGAGCCCATGTCTGTCACCCCGGAGTTTCCTCCTCAGTGTCATTTCGAGATTCCCTTTGTCTTGAATTACCCCATCTGTTCCCCTTGGGTGTCCATATGCTTATACGCCCACCCACAACTAGGATACAAAGAGCCCCTCCCCGCAAGGCTCCAAATATATCTAGTTCCTTGAGAGCTGTTGTCAACCTCACAACTATCTTTATACAGTTCTCAATGCAAGTGCCCCCCCCCCTACACTCACAGGTTCAGGCAAGTGACAAGTGTAAAAGGGGCACAATGGGGGGGGGGGGGGGGGGGAAAGACAGTTACTGGTGCGGCTTTTTGTAATGCTCAGCGATCAGTTGCAGGGTCCAGTGTAATATAAAGCAACATGTACTCATTTATGCGTTTTCATAAAGCGCGCCATTTGCCCCGAGGTGCCCGAGCGCTTTACGAACAACATTCTCCAGTGGGCCGATTCCACACGCACTGCTGTAGGGGATGTATTCAGAACTGGCGCAGAAGGGGTTAAAGTAATGTCTGCAAGAAAATATCACTGTACCAACAAGCCCTCTGTTTCAGCAGGTGCACAGACTGGGAAAGGTGTAGTGAGTATGTGTTAGCTTTTTTCCCGGCTTCACCACTCACCCCAACAAACCGTGCGAGTCACGGCAAATAACGTTGCCCTCCAAACCCTTGAAATGAAAAAAATAAAAAAAATAAACCAGCTCTAGTTAGAGATTTTCGCATGCTGGTTTAGGTTTCACCTGCTGTTCTTTGTACAGCACCTTGATCTCGAGACCTGATGTTACCATAACCATTGCCTGCAGCTAACTGTACTGATGTGATTTCTTGTACTGATGCACCTTCCTACAATGTACTCATGTTTTATGGTAACGGTAATTGCTTTTATGTTTGTTGATAAAACTATGCAAAATAAAATATATATTTTTTTTAAGTAACAAAAAACGCTAAACACAAATACATGAAGTCTCACACGCCTTGCAAGATACTCATACAGCGTGACTTAACAAAACAGGCTCCATTTGAAAATGTGGGCTACTTTTTTCAGCTATGTGGTTTGCTAACTGGTGCTCAGTCGTATTTTTTGTCCCAGTCTGACCCTGCTGCACACCATTCCTCATCGCAATGGTACTCATTTTATCAACCTCAGATAGGTGAAGGGCAGAGTCCATTCCACTGGAACCATAACCAGTGACAAACCGGCTACAAGCAAGGCTTTGTAGCAGATGCATTAACCAGCTACGCTGCCTTGTCATCCATTGAAGTATGATGGTGTTTTCTTTTTACACGTTGTGTTCAGTAGGCCGGTTTTCAGAATATCTCTGGCTTGCATTCCACGTGGCGCTTGCTGCCAGGGTTGTATACGTTTGCAACCCATTAGTAGATTATGCTACCTCAATGGTATTCTGTTAATCGGCCTTGAAAGGATGAAGCACTGCTCCAGACCTGTGATGTGCAGATATATGAGGCGAACGCAAATGCACTGACCAACCCTACCCCACTACTGGCAGCCACGGTAGACTAGTCAGGCACAACTCGGAGCAGTGTTGTGAATTAACTTCCAAGCACAGAAGAGGCACCACCAGGCCAACTGGGCCCTCCACCACTGCAGTGCCAGCCGAGTAAATCCATGAACCGCACCCTGATGCGGAGCCCAGTGAGGAGAGCTGCTCCTGGGTCACAGCCGAGAGCCCACGGCTAGAGGCCCATACCTTGACCAGCGGAGACTATAAACAGTTTTCCTCGCACACAGAGTGAAGCGCCGAGAGGGCTCTCCTGAGGGTCTTATCTGTAAGACGTCCCAGCAAAGATGGGCCGACGAGGGGAGAGTGAGCTGCCAACAAGCGCGTGCATCTGTAAGGTGTTTTGGATGGGTCGAGTCAATCACGTGCCCGACAGACTGGATATTCAGGAAGCAATTGGAAGAGGTAGTGAGTTCAGCACAGCAGGCAGGGAGAGAAGGCTAAAAACGCAGTGCGCACAAGCTCATCAGATAGCGAGTGGCCATTCAGAATGCAGCGAGTAGGTGATCAGGCAGTGAGCGGGAGCTAAAGAAGCAGCGAGCTCACGCTTATCAGGCAGAGAGCGTAGTGCGTGGAAGCTTAGGAGGCAGAGTGGCCGGTCAGCAAGCAGCGCTGAGGTGGGCAGTCAGCAGGCAGGGAGAAGGACCATACACAGGCAAGAAACTCAGCAGTGAGTGAGTGGACACTATTCCATGTTACAAAATACAAATCACTCTCTGAAAGCTTTAATAAAGTAATAATCAATTTTTATATATTCAATCAACCAATCTGGGAAAGAGTAACCGAAAGCTCCACCATTTCCGCCAAGAATGAAAAACACGATGGCGTTGTAAAGATTTGCTAAGTGACAGTAGACGAGCTTTGGGTAAACGCGTCCCAAGAGAAAGCCGAACACCACGTGACGGCCAGACGGACCAACTGCAAGGCAATGCATGGGAAAGTGATGGGGGTGGGTGTCCAATCACAACAAGACCTATGCCGGATTTCAGCCAGGAGACACTCACCCACGTGTCCTTGGTCCATCTTCTTTTAATTTCCCCACGGCCTCACAAATTCCAAATGCCCAGGAAGCAGCAGTGTCTGCTACGCACGCGCACTGCATGTAGCACTACCGCAGGCTCGTCAGCGAATTTTGAGACAACGTACACGCACAACGGGAAAGGACAACGGGAAGGGGGCGGGGGGGATGGAGAACACTGCCAACGGGAGGGGGGCGGGAACAAAGGGAACAGGAACACGATGAAACGGGAAGGGGGCGGGGGGATAACGTGCATTTCCGTTGCCAGGACACACCAAGATGCAAAAGGGCGTTGGGCTGTCCACAGTTCCTGGTGACACGCGCATGCTATTGTTTGCTATGGACACATGGCAAGAGCAGCCATGTTTGTCCATGCAGACACACGCATACAAACCCTCCGCTGAATTGATTGCAAAAGATGCTCTCCATGCAAGAGCAGCGCATGCGCTGCTTTCGCCAGGCGAGACCTAAAAAGCGCAACAAGATTGGATCGTTTTCAGAGCTAAAATATCTAAATGAAGGGGGTCCTCTCGTAGTGCACGCCTGGGTGAATTGGTTCCAAAAGATGTAAATTGGGAATATTCATGTATAGCCAGTACACATAGAAAGGACTCAACCATCTTTGCAGATTTACGAATAGTGAGATTGATGTTTTAGAACCAGTTCACAAAGGCATGTAAAAGTATGTTAAATAGTACTCAAGTAAGTACTACTACTCATAACGCTTTCGTGAATTAACCCCCAGTGATTTGATTGTCGCCATCTACTTCACTCTTATATGTTAGTAGCCGCAGAAACAAAAATGTTTCTAAGCTTGTGCGACGACTCGTGACCAGTATCACTACTCGTCAGCCGTGAAGGTGATTAGCAGTTTATAAGGATGCGGTTTGGACACGCTTCTGCCACAGCTGGCTTCCAAAGAGTTGAATAGGTATTATTCAACAGGGTTCCGGACATCACAGGATTTTAAGAGAACATTCCGAAACATGTACAAACCAACCAGTAGCATAATATTTGGTTTGTGCAAAGTGCTGCCCACTTTAATCAGGATTCACAAACAACCAGCCAAATCGCCTGGCATTCAGCAGTGGAAGAGAGCTTGCAGTTGCGTCCTTTGGCCTTGGACCTGTGGGGGGCGCAGGGAACCACGGACTCGGCCAGTCTCCTGTAACCTGCCACTTGCCACTATAAATTTCGTTATTTCTGCGGGTCACACACGCCTCCCTCTTTGACACTTGGCAGGCCTACCGCTCACATCTGCATAACCAGTAAGGGGAAGCATTCTTATATAATCACTGCAAAACTTAACAGAGGTGTGTTTATTCCCAGACAACCTGCCTGGCCCTGAATGAAAGACCAATATGCAGGAGACATTCTAGAAGCATTCAGGGAGTGAGGTACTCCGTCTCCTATCATGCCAAATCATGAGTTGAACGGATGATACCTATGCATGTATGTAAATTCGAAATTTGCCACTTGCCGCAAAGTGCATCCGTGTTTCCTAAACAGGGTTCCGACTAAACATTCTTAATTTCTACAGCCATCTACTAATGGATGGAAAAATGGAATCCCTTACTGCTTACTAGCCTTCCAAGGTATTCAGTCAAGAAGAAGTAATACCTACACTAGTCTGAGCATCAAAGGAGCAGGACGATCAACCTTGGGCATTAGAAATGTTGTTGCAGACGCCCTCAGAATAGAAAGAGCGAACCCTCCCTTTCATCTAAAAATTCACCTTTCCCCGTCAGAAAGAGCACAGGCTTCCCTAATCCATTTGAGAGAACATAAAGGCTATCATCGGAGATCAGTAGCCACTATCCCTTGTGCTTTTGACTCCCTCCATGAGCGTAGCTATATTGAATACTGGCCAGCACACTGAAAAGTGAGGACTAATGCACAATGGTTTAGAATCCTTAAAGAGTAAATGGTTGAGTGCATGTGGTGACCAAGTAACAGGAATGTTTATCACAAGGATGAGCATTCTTCAATTAGCTCCAGTAAGTGTCTTACACAATCTAGCTGGGGTACGGGTAGCTGGTAATGTGCCCTAGCAACATCTTAAACTGCCTAGGTAAGGAGTCTCTCTCTACATGTGTGATGCACATGCATGCCTGACAACATCTGCAGTCTGCCTGGTGAGAACATGTCCTGGTGAGGGACTCCATTCCACTTAGAGTTGGTGCAATAGGAACCTACTTTGTCTTGGGTAGGAACTCGCTCCTACAACTCAGCAGCGTTTAGATCACATAGAACGTCCTAGCCAATCTTATTCATGCAAGATGTTTCCATAAGCAATCGATAATCAACTACTAAAATGTTTAGGTCTTGCCGCTTAGGGAAGAGCGTCATATAGTCCACAACAACAAAACTCTTATCCACTGCTTACAATTTGCTGGCTTTTTATTACATGAATTGAAACTCAGAGAGGTCCACATAAAACAAGAAAATACCAATGTATAATATCAAGGCGATAAGTCATAAAAAAAACAAATTAGGTTACTACCCATGGTTTAAACAGTCATATTAACAGATCACAAGACCAGGAATTCATAGTAAGATGTTCAGTACAAATTAAAAAGGATTTTAAAAAGTGAAAAACTTGGAAACAAAACATTTCATTTGCGGTGGGTGGGTTATTTAGCAGTTGGAGAGCCTCTGCTGTGGTTCGCACACAAAACTTCAAGAAAAGAGGTCTCAACAGCTTCCGGCGACATAACAACAAGGCAGGACAAACAACTAAGACACGTTTCAAATGCTGGATACCATTTTGGCATAAATTATAAACATTTGGGGTACCATACTATTTAGAGATTAAAACATTTAACAGAAGTATATCCAATCTTAGTAAAGTAAAAAACACACCTAACCCCATGCGGCAAGTTCCACGCTAGATATGGTTGCAAGCTTTTCGTGATAGCGGATTTCACTGAAACATACCTCTTTTTTTTTTTACTGCCAAAAATATGTATCCAGGCGGTGACTTACATTTACAGAAGCTTGTTTTAGACATGCCTTTAATTGAGTTGACGATAAAGAATATAACACATTTTATCCAACTCCAATTGTTCAAGAGCATACTTAGAATGTATTTAAAAAACACTGACTTTTCTCTCTTCAGGTCAAAGATCTCCTTACATATAAAGTGCCTTAATGAGGAGACGCCACTTTACATCAGGCAAGAAGCCCATCGAATCACTCCTACCAATCCTTGTACAAAAGAACTTTTAATCCCAAATTCTAGTCTTAGAGCAGCTGTCACTAAAGTATTACATGAAGATAGTCGACTTAGAATTTGACCTTCGGTCTTATCCAGAAAATTCCATCTTGCTACATCCAGTAGCTCCACCGCATACAGTAAGGTGGGAGGGGTCTTTCCCAAGTATACAACAAGAAGATGGGAAATAAAGTCTTCTACCTACAGCTTTAAAAAATGCACCTAGCCCAAGGGAGGTGCGGGGGAGGAATACTGCATTGAGAAGCTTTTATTAACAGTGATCATTTTTAACTAAGAACTTCTAAATACTCATGCTGCCCATGCTATTACAATGCCATTAGTGAACTAAGAGGCAAGTTTGTTGTTATGTTAACTCTATGTGTGGCCTAGGTTCATATTAAATAAAAAGAAAAATTATAGTCCATAAAATCAAACACAAGAGTTATTTGTATAGGAAGACACAATTAAGTCAAGCTGGGGAGCCGGGATGGATACCGGGATTTGATATGACATCGTGCAATTCACCCATTACAATTTATTTCTCACCCTGGTTAACCCAAAACGTTAATACATTGCCTTAAATTCTTACTGCACGATTATAGAATATGGGTGGCAGGCATAAGTAACATGAAAGTTTGGCACATCTTGGGCTCAAAGGTCCAAGAGGACCTCGAGGTGACCCAGATCCAGCGTCACTGGCTCCCCTACATAGGACCCCACTAGCCAACTGAATAAAAAGACCTGGTGAACTTTGAGTGAACCCTGAATAAGAGACCCCTATAAGATTCAGTTATTCCCAATGCCTAAAGGTGGGCCTAACCTCAATCAAAGATAGCCCAGGCCAGTGTTTCATGCCTCAAGAAATGGGTAACCAGAACCCTTTACTGTGTGCACCAAAATAAGGAGTTGTGGTATTCACAACTGAAGTCTATGGTCAATTGGAGGAAGGTTTTGCTCCCTGCCTGTGCAATACAGGCATAGATGCTGCAGAACTGGCTGTTCTTCTCGCAGAACGGCAGGTCATACCACTCAGAGGGATGATGGGTACTGTACTGCTTACACATAGATTGGGTCACCTCTGGTCTCGCCTACTGGGATAGGAAGCTGTGGTATACACTCTGAACGTCACTCCACTTAGGCGGAGCTGTAGGGCATCAGGGACTACATATTCAGAGGAAAATCATGGCTGTGAAAATAAAATCACTAAAACTATGGCTTGAAAAGCATGGCACACAAGTACAGGCTCAAATCGATGAGTGCAGCAGGCACATAACTATAAACGAGCACTCGTAAAACCAGGCACAACCTCCATAGTAGTGCGCTACCAGTCTAATGAAAGTAGGTTGTGTATGGTCTGTCGTATTTGAAGAGCTATACTTCCATAATACAAAAGCAGTTGTGGTTTTTAAATATGCTAGCACGTACTTGGGGTCTGACAGTCGCAGGAGTAAAATAAAAACGGCCGGGGCCAAAATGCATGGGTTAGATAAACTAGGAAAGGCCGACATGGAACAACTGGCGGTCCCTATAGGCATGGAGAGACCGACATTAAAAGAGAACACTGGAGGCCAGGCTGTGAACCCGAAAGCGTTGCAACGACTAAGAGAGATGGGCGATGTAGGGCCCAATTAGAAGTGCCCTGGAGAAAAGGAGCTATTCATAATAACTGATAAATTCAAAGCAAAATATTCAGGTCACCGTAAACATTGTAATGTATTCTCCCTTTCAAATGGCAAGAGGTTTAATTGGTTGAAATGTAGCCCTGGGCGAGGAGTTTGTTGTACCTGGTAACTACCAGGTGCGGTGAACTCCGCACAACTCAAAATGTTGACCCCCTCGTAATTATAGTCTTTTGTGTAATTTCCTCATGACAGCACCTACCCCCCCCCCCCCCCCCCCCTACGGTAGTGTGCAGAGAAAGCTTGGAACGGCATGGGTGTGTGTCATCCCCGGCTCTTTCAGCAGGGTCACTTCCGGGTTAGAAAGATGTTCGGGATGGCTGCTTAAACCTGTAGCCACTGAGCGTGTCCCTCTTTGTGACTGTGCTCGCGTGTGTATCGTCTAGTTGTTGGCTTGGCCATTGGACTGCAATGCAATGTCATATGGGCGGGGGTGGGGGGGGGGGGGGGGGGGGGGGGGGAGGTTTACGCCGCCATGGAGGTGCCTGTCGAGATTCTCTCTCTGCTGCCCCCTTGGCAAGACAGACAAAGACACACAGTGAAAACGTTGCTGCACACAGGCGGGCAAACAGCCGGCCGATAGAGAAGGAGGGTCTGCTCCTCCCTAAAACAGAAGAGGGGGCTCTTGTTGCCAGTGCTGCGGATTGGAATCAAGCCGCCCGCCACTCGCCGGGCAGCGCTTGCTATCAGCAACGTGCTCAATGGCCAGCACGTTGCCTTTCCTGCACACGCTAATTCCAATTGTACGTTTTTTTCGTAAAAAAGAAGCGAGTGAGTGTGGCGCGAATTTCAGAGCACAGGCACGTGTCCGGGAGGGCAAACGATGAATGGCAGCCTGTGTTCAGTTCACAGACTCTGGCAGGTAGGCATTTTGAAACGAAACGCTAGGCCTGGTGGTGAGGTTTGAAGTCCGCCTAAATTTCTTCTTGCTACGTGCAGTTTGGTGCTCAGTATGATTACTCTACATAGTGATAAATTCTGACCTCTTAACACAAGATTAAAAAAAACCAATAAAAACTGAAGACACCTGTGCCTTTCCGTGAGGCGTCCTGTCATGCCGTAAAGTCAGGGCTCGAGTCGGGGTACCACGCGGGTGGACGGCGTCCCCCCACTTATTTTACCAGGTTTTTCCGGGTGGACGCCGTCCCCCCTGCCCAAAAGCTGGACAGCATTGTGTGAGCAGAGAGAGCCCGGGTGGGAGGGAAGTTTCCCGTAAATTACCAAAGATATGCTCATGAGATTCCTGTTGTGACGTCACTTCCGGTGACAGCGTCCCCACCACTTCTTTTCATGGGATTCCTGTTGTGACGTCACTTCCGGTGACAGCGTCCCCCCACTTCTTTTTTTAGGACTTGTGCCCTGCGTAAAGTAACATGTCAGTGGCCAGCCTGGAGTGCTTACGGCCCCGGGGAGGCAGACTCACATTCATGCTTACATCACAAGCAACCTGTAGGAGAAAATCTTCGATGGTTAACACCGCCAATGGTATCGACGAACACAGTCTGATCGCCACTCCTTTCTCCGATCCTCATCTTCACTGGGCTGGGGCAGTGTCAGAAGCAGGTCCCCGATCTCCCACGCGCCTCTGTCCGCCCACACGCAGAAACACAAAGCAGCAGGCCGCGACACAGGCTGCTCTCTGGAGAAGGGGCTGTCACCGGGTACCAGCAGAGGGGTGATACTTTCCGCTCAAATGCCCTTCTGGGTCTCTGCGGACAGAGGTCATTAAAACGCCGACCGTGTCCAATGGTACGCGGCCTGACACACCCCGACATCTCAGGCACCCTTCATGCCTGAGGGCGCAATTAAGTCCCACAGACAAGAGCCACCACACTCCACGAGGAATCAGCACTACACACGTAACACCCACGCATTTCTGATCTCACAGGTGCCAAAGAATCTAAAAGGATACTCACTCCCTGGTAACTAACAGTTCAGAACTGAGTACCCACTGTATCTCTCTAAACATCCCCTGTGCCACCATCCGAGGAAATGATAAGCTGCAGTCTATGTCCATGATAAAATGTTAAAATGCCACACAGCAAGGCCACCATCTCAAGATCACAAAATGTAGCCCATTGCACTCAGTACAAAATCCAACCACAGGAGCTCAATTACATGAAGGACTAGTGCAAAAAGCAAAGATGGAGGGGTGTTCTCAAAGTGGGGAGAGACAAATTAGTGAAAATTCACTTTATGTTCCATAGGCAACTGCCCTATCATTTTCAGTGGTTTTTTTGACAAACCACTCCCTTTTACAAATTAAGGTGCCTTAGAAAGTGAGCACTAGCACACCAAAGTAAGGCCGCCCTAGCACTGTACACGCGGCAACACTTGCACTGCTGTCATTAATATGCATGCTTGGTCAAAATGAACAATTTATGAAAATATATATTGGACAGCACGAAAATTACATGTCAGAAGATTTTATTTTAAAGGATGTTGAGTAGAGGTTGGAGCAAATTCCTGGCAAAATATTGATATCCCTGGCATTCTGGTGGCCGTGGATTTCAGATTATGATCCATATGTTATTGCTCTGTCCAGGAAAGGAATGAAAGCCTTACAACAACATATCTGATGGGCTGATAGTCAATATGTGCTACTGAATATACAATAGTTGTATTTATTTTCAGTGTAAAGTATGTATTTTATTAAATATAAAATTGTGACTAATTTCTTTGCTATCTTCTCCCCCAATGGGAGCTCTAAAGGCAGAGTCACGTGCTCCTCTTTCTAAAGGTTGACAGTGCAACATGTCCATAAAGTTCAGCAATAGAGGCAAAACATTGACTGTGGCTTGATGTGCACACTAGCACAACCACAGGTGGACGGGCATGCTGGAACATGTGCATTACATGCTTACTTTGGCAATACTTATTAGGCCAACAGCTAGGGTGACCAGACGTCCCCGTTTTCCCAGGACGGTCCCCGTTTTTGGGGAAGTGTCCCCGTGTCCCGACACTTTTCGCCAAGTGACTCAAATGTCCCTGTTTTCAAACAGTGTCCCCGTTAAACACAGAAATGTCCCTGTTTTTCATTGTTCCTGTTGAGCATGCGCGCGCAAGCTCTTTGCACTGTTTACGGCATGTGTCGTCAGTGAGGTGAGCGCTGTAGCAGGAAGGGAAATCCTTTGAAGAGAGACATTTTACACACAGCGCCACCTACCTCATCGTGCCACCCAAAGTTTCTACTTTGGATAAAACAATATTTCTTCATCCTGTAGCTTGTATTCATAGTCATACAAACTTTTCAGTAGCCCTTATGCATACCGTGCAAGGATTATTGCATTGCTCATTGCATGTTTTATTCATAACCAATTGATGCATGCTTTGTGTTCTCCATATCAAAGCTGACTTGACCTTTTGACTGACCTTTCAGATCACGGCAAACTGTTTAGCTGGAAAGGACTTAAAGGAGCAGGGTTAACGCCTGTGGGAGAGGCGAGCAGCGCTGCTCGAGCTTTTTGCTCAGGTCTTCACACTATTGCATTATGAGATGATAACAATGGCTATAGTGCACTATACATACCCCAGTAAGGTAACATGACATCTCAGCAGTGACTACGCAAATGTGGGAGGACAGTGTGGTCGGCCAACCTTTGCCACCCTTAAGACCCTAAGGCAGTAATACCTGGAGAGAAGTTTTTTTTTGTACATTGGTCCATGGCTGCCATTTGGCAATTTAGCATTCCGCAGTTTACCTCCCATGCTTTTCTGTCATGAGCAACTAAGCAACATTGGTGAGTTATACTTTATGTGGTGCTGACGTGCAGCTATAGAAACGAGCATTGATAAAGCTAGTAAATCTGGCGTTTGCTAGCCTGTGATGTTTTATTGATTTTTGGCAAATATATGCTATAGTCCTTAAAAGTGTAAATGTAATAAAAAGTACTAATGCTACTGTGTGAAGGAGAGGGTTGCCAATAAAATACCGCAGATTTGTTGTCTGTAATGCTTCATCTCGGTCTGTGGAGGGAGCTGTAATTGTAGTCCTTTTTCTATGTCTATGACAGCTGTCAAATAGTCCTACTTTTATGTCGATGGTTACTGCAAACCGTAGTCCTACTTCTATGTCTATGACCTGTCCCCGTTTTTTGTTTTGAGAATCTGGTCACCCTACCAACAGCCCACACTGCACAGTAAGGCACATCTAGGGTTACGAGGTGACTATGGCAAGCAACCACCATTCTTCCTAGCACTACACAGAGGCGCACTTATGCAACACATGTTTAGGTATGTACAGGCCTACAGCAACATAAAAAGGGACGGAACCCACCTCCCAGCAATGGGCAGAGAGCTGACCCAGCGCAAGGACAAAACTGTGTCAGCACGCTTTATGAAAACATGTTCACAGAGAAAAAAAAGTTTCACAAGCTTTGAAATAAACCATACTAAAGTATTCGTGCTCCAAAGCGAGTCGCCGAGACATAAGAATTCCTGCCCATCCTCCACCCCCATTTGTTTTTGTGAGCTCTTGGCTAGCCTCCACGCAGGAGCCTCCCTACATCCGTGTTCGAAGTGCATAAAGAAAAGTATGGGACCTGTGATCCTGCGCAGGGTCAGAGCAGGGGCAAAAAAGAACATGATCTGTGCCCATTATCTTGGCCTTTGGCGTACAGGTATCTACACATAAAATTAGCCCGAACGGATAGAGAAGTGGTCCACTACCAAAAGCGCCTTCTGTTGGATCCCTCCCACCCCTCTTATGGCGCTATCCCAAGCTGGGCAGATACTGGGAAGACAAACTCGCCCACCTCGACAGGTAACCTTATACCAACAGGCGAATTCAACCCCCTTCCGCCACACGCCTTACTCCGCGAGCCCCCACCTGTGGTAAAAAAACACCCCTGGGTATGGAGGGACTCGCCTGTATAGCGCCAAGTGCAAAGACGCGGTATACACAAAACGTAAGGCGGACAACCACCAGGAGTCAAAGCAACGCTAGAAAAAGATTTCTACAAATTATCACTGGGCAATGGCCGTTTGTGGACCATCTCTCCCCACATACTGCTATCACATCACACCTCGTTTCCATATACACTGGCTTTTACATACTACTGCGCAGTTTGTCCCCATGTGACGGCCATCAAGTGTCAGCCTGCATTCGGCACACCACACGGCCCCGCACAGCCTTCCCGCTGCTGGCAGAGTGCTGACGGCACGGAAGGCACTTTTACTGTCATGAAAATAACATTGGCAGGTTACTCCCACGTGCGCTCACCCCTCCAAAAATAAGCACCAGGCTGAAAGCACGCGTTAGAGGTCATTTTTGGGAGAATGACAAAATGTAGAGGTAGTCAGTTCCTCGAGAGCTCAACACACAGTCATTTAAAGAACATTTACAAAGACAAGCCAGTGTGGACAGTGCAGTGAAGCAGCAATCTCGGACAGGGAGTCACAGGCAGGTTTGGGTATGTGTAATGTAAGTTATACATCCCTTGGATACAGCTGCGATTGTGCTTGCATCTCAGCTGCCTGGACAGGACTGGGGGGGGGGGGGGGGGGGGAGCGGCTGCAGCGATGGTACATGCTCCACAGCAGCAAATATATACGGCGAACGAGGTTTCTGGGTCCGAATACTTCGGTGTACCGGTGGAGACAGTGACACTACCCAGCACCGGATGAACACCTTATTTGGAGCTGAGGGGGTTACTTGGTTCCGCGCTGCTCCATGTACCGTAGAGGCAGGCACCATAATTCGAGGGGGGCTCGACCGAACAGGATGGGGGGATGGCAGTGAAAAAGACCCATGCCCCCTCCCCCTCGATATCCTCCGATGAACGGAAAGCAGCAATGTGGGTCAAGGACATGGACTGCGGAGAAGGAACAACACGTGCCGCTAAGACAAAGGAACTACACCGAACCAATACCCCACCCCACCCCGCGCTTCCAGAGACGGCAATATCCAGAATGCAGAAGGAACGCACGGGGAATGAAAACAAAGGGGCGCTGAACGGCTCTGTATTTGTGCATGTTCCGGAACTGTCTCTAGGCGCTTTAATACGTATAATTGCTCAACAACACGCCACTCGTGCTGCCAACCTCTGCTCAGGCAAGAGAAAGGCTGTGAATGTGTATTTGCAGCTTCATTGCAAACCATTTCAGAGGGCATTCAGCCACCGAGCTATCAGAACAGCCGGCACAACTGTAGATACGTTAATCAGAAACAAAATGAAATCAACGTGAGGGAACAGCTCGCAGGGCTGCGGAGGCCAGCGCTGCCAAACGCGTGGCCCTATCGAAGCTTAGAAATGTCGCAAAGGGAATATTGCACACTGTCAAAAGGGACGGACAGGAATTTGGGGCCGCCTCTGAAAGGAGCGGGTCGGGGTCTGCAAAAGGTGGTGCTAGGCAGCAAGTGGGTTTTCGGAGCCATGAAGATATAAGAGTAAACATTGGCAAACTCTGACGGTTCGGGGACTACGATTAGATACACGGCGGGCAGGGGGGGTATTTGCAACAGGCCAGCATGGCCCGAGCTGTCCCCAGTGAGAGCAGATTAGGATTCACTGGCCCACGGCATCTCAAGGGCTCCTCTTTGCAAACAGTGGGCTGAGCCCATCAGGGCTAATCCAAACAGCGCACAATGGGGCCGTAATATAATTAAAGGCCTGAAAGCACACGCTGGATGGTCGCAGGGGGGTGGGAGCATTGTTAGCCGTTAAACAGCTGGAGCGCAATGACACTCCGCATGGGAATAGAGGGGGGTGGGGGGGATGCTTAGAAGCAGGAGGCCTGGGGGTGACTAAAAGTTCATTAGGTGGTGTGAGACGGTACAGGTGGTATAAGGTCTGGGTAGGAACGACAGAGGGTGAAAACACTGTTCACTAAAATATGTGAGCGAGGGTGGGGGCGTACGTCAGGGTGGGTTGTTTTTGTTTGTTGCATATTTATATAGCGCGAACCCGACCCGAAGGTATTGGAGCGCTTTACATAGCATCGTATGTACATTTCACATTCAAGCACGGGGAGATTAAGTGATTTGCCCAGAATCACAGGATGTGGACGCGACCTCGAGGCTCTAACCCTGGTTTCCTGCACCAGAGGCGGCAGCGCAGCCGACGGACCACATCCTCTGTGGGTGCATAGGTCATGGGGGTAAGAGGTAATTACTAAAAGGAGCTAGGGTTTGTTGAGGGAAATGTTTGTGAGGCTAGATCTGCGGTCTGGGAAGAGAAGAGAAAAGCTGTTTTTGTGGGGAGCTTTGCTATGGTCTAGGGACAGGCACAGGAGTGGCGAGCTGTAAGAAGGAGGAGTTGGACCAGGAAGCAGAGTACTAGTTTGGTAGCCAATGGTAGAGCTGCATGGTTAGGGAAGGGTTTAAAAAAACATAGTTTGAGTCAGTCAGGGATAACCCCACACCACAAGGGATGGGAACTGTGTGCATTCGCCTTGACAACACTCTGTAACCTTAGTCTTCATTACAGCTATGATGACCCGATGGTGCAACTACCACAATACATCTGGTCATCAACTAAATGCCCGGGAAACGAGTTACCTTTTAAGCATAGCCTGGCTTGTAGTGCGGGCAGTGTGTAAAGTTGTATCAGATACATAAGACAGCAATGTCAAGAGGGTTTGATTGGCAGCACTAAGTAGGTAGAGCTGGTGCTAGGGTTGAACCTGTACGATTATTTAGTGGTTTTAAGGCTCAGACTGATTGGCAACGAGTTAGTTTAGCCAGGTAGTGCACTAACTTGAGAAGACAAGAAAGTGCAAAGGTCAGCGGTGGAAGACATGGGGCCTAGTTGGTAGTCAGGGCTGACGATAACAAGCTCAGCCTGTTTAGACAAGCGCTCGTGGCCCTTGCGTAGAACAATGACAATAGGTGGGTTGCTTAAGGCCTCCGCTTGATTGTTTGACAATAGAATTAGTTTCAGTTAGAACTTAGGTAAGTTGGTTGTGACAATGAGAACTTGGCTAAGTCAACAACAGCTTAGGTGGCTACAGCAAGGAGAAGTTACCTCTTAAACAAGACTCAGTCTTACCTTCGGTTCTTTTGGACGCTGTCCCGTTTGTCCAGCACCCCAGGCACGCAGCTGGTCAGCTCGGTCCAGTCCGCGTGCAGGCCGCAGCTCCAGCCCGTGGAAAAGCGCGAGAAGAGCCAGGTCTCCTTGCGGTTGGGCCGGTAGCACGTGCACTTCTTCTGACCAGGCCGGCAGTCGCAGGGCACCTCCAGGCGCACGTTCTGGACCAGGTGGCGCCCAAAGGTGGTGCCCCCAGTCTTCTGGATATGCAGGAAGACGATCACGTCATCTCCCTTCATGTCGAAAGACAGAGCCCGCTCCAGGTCACGCACGGGGAAGTAGTACTTCTTCACGTAGTGCGGGTCCGGGGTGGGAAAGAGGTCAAGGTCCTCCTGAGGGTACCGGCTGGGGGAACCCAAGTTGACACCCGGCCCCACGTACTGGTAGAGGATCAGCATGAAAAACACGGACCCGACCAAAATCAAGAGAAACTTGCTGGCCTTCTCAACCATGGTCCTCCGAAGCCTCTTCATGTGTCAGCATCTCCCAGGGCGATCTTGGGTGGATGAATGGATGAATACAGCTTCCCAATCTCGTGGTCCACAGCGCCAGCAGTAGGCAGGGACAGGAGTCACCTGTTAGCACCAGATCAGTGACAGGTCAAGATCACATGAAAACATAGTTTAATTGATTTAGCAGTGTTACGACACAGACAAGCCTGGTTTGTAGGGTTTACACCAATAAAAAGTAAAAAAAAAAAACTCACGTGTAACAACGCTAGAGCGCTCTGCACCCCCACAACCCCTTCCTCTATTAGAAGGGGTGTGGGGAGCGACGCAAATCCCCCAGATTAAAGCATAGATGGAGTGCCTTGGAAAAAAACACCAAACACCATTGAAACGTCTTTTCAACCGAGTAAATCCGTAAAACTAGATATTTTAGATAGAGGAAATAGATCTAAAATCCACAAATCCACTAACGTACGGGAGAGAAAATCAGACTCGCCCCATGAAACAATCCTTCAAGCGGAGAGAAAGATGTAGATAGTGCAGAATTCCAAAATAAAGGGAGCACCGGACGGCAGTCCTGGTACACAAATGAGCTGGCGCTGCAGGGAGCAGCGCAGCGTGTACCCTCCTGAGGAAAACCGTCCGGAGGTGCGTGAGGATACACCGAAATCCGTGCCACAGCCCTACTCGGGTGAGATTTCAGGCTCTGTTCTTATGCTCAGCCTCGGCGTTTCCTTCCTGCTCCAAAAACCTCCATGATCTGAGCCCAGCATGCAAAGCAACAAGGTTCCTCCCCCGAGGGCGGAGCCACGGAGCCTTCCTACGGGGCGGAGCTACGGAGGAGCTCGCGCTGATGATCCACAGTTTGCCTAGCGCCTGTTGCCCCTTCCTGGGTGTTCTCAACACATTGCCACTGGCTACGAATACTGACGTTTGGGCTTGTGATAGAAGAATGCGAGACCCGGGCCTTTCCTGCTTAACTCTGACAGCTTCACACACCGAGCCCTTCACAGTCTGTCTCAAAACGAGTGGGGGCAAGGGCGCAACTCGACCCGAACTTCGGGGCGGGGGGGGGGGGGGGGGGAGTGGCTGAGCCTCCCAGCCAGGGTCGGCTCGAGCGCTGGTGGCAGCTGTTTGGACGGTCTTTTTTTGCGTTTTCCTCCCCCTTATCCTGCTCCATAAATCCCCTCACGACCACCCTCCAACAGTGGACCTCATCTCTCCATGTTCTTTCTCCGAGGTACATTTCTTTTTTATTTATAGTGCTACACATAGTTCACTCACACTCAGTTCTGTGATCTGAGTGGTACATGTTCCTTGCAGCAGGCACATTAACCCTCTGTGCTACTTTATCAAAAATGGGGAGGGGGGATTGATACGGACCGATATCAACAGGCAATGGGCTCAGTTAAGTTTGAGAAGACCACATTTGCTGCAAGCAGCATTCCATTAGTGCACCAGCCCTTTCAAACCCGTACAATCCGTTTTAGAGGGGGTATGACATATTAGGATTTTAACAAAGGTCTCTGCAAAAGAGAATATTGTAGATTCCGGTACGAGTGCTATAAGTGCGCAGGAAGACATCTCGTTCAGTGCTCCGGGGCTCGAATAGCGGTCATGGACAGCAGCCAGGGCAATAGAACCAGCACAACAGCATGCATAGCGGCCAGCAGGGGAATCAGACAGCAGGGAAGACATGGAGTACATGGGAATATGGTAAAATGCTCATACACAAATTCAAATGCAGTTTTTAGATGCATGGTTGGCTCACTACCCCATCAGAAAGGATGCACAATAGTTAATCAAAGGTTTTTGGGAGGAAATCAGAAGAGTATAAAAGGGCCCAAGGTTCATGAGGTGTGCAGAGAACTTAAGGTCAGCGCGTTCACATAAACGCGCCGTGCAGGGGAAACTGCTAAAAGAAGTTGAGGACGGCAGAATGGCAGGGCCATTTAATACATGGCCAATGCCTGATCTGATTTTTTCACCCATTGGTGTGGTACAATAGAAAGAGAAGGGTCAATTATGCAGAGACCTGGACCTTGCAATGATATATCATATAATAAGTAACAATTGCTGGACTTATGCCATGTGATATAACTGCTAAGTAACGCTATGCTGACTGTCAACATGAACATGTAAATGCAGAATTGAGTTTGTGGGGGGGAGGGAATATAGTTATATTAGATTAAGGTTGGGAGGGGCGAAATGAGTGGTGTGACATGTGTTAGCGCCAGGGCTCTGGTTGAAAAGGTGGGAAATGAGGCATAGATGGCAAAATGTGACATACAATCGGCTTTTAGGCTGTTGCCAGTGCATCCAGTGGACTTTCAGTTGTTGGGGTTTCAGCTTGACAGGCAGTCAGGGCACAAGTCCTAAAAAAAGTGGGGGGACTAACTTAGTTAATCAGTATGCAAGTGACATCACAGCTTGTGACATTACAGCATGTGACATCACAGGAAGTGGCATCATAAGAAGTAACATCAGATCTTAAGCCCTCACATATATGTTTAACATGTATATCATGAGTACATTAAAGCACATTTCTAGTATAGATGGAAACCCTCCTGATTTAGGCAGAAGATTCCCACTTTTGTATGCTAAACATAGAACAATGTTGCCTTTTGTCAGCGTAAACTTCCTCTACCCATAGTGCTTTACAAAAAAAAAATAGTGATATTTAAATTATTACAACGCCTACTCAGGGTTAGTAAGCACTATATAAATGCTATCTATTTTGTGTATATACTGGGAAAGACCAAAACATCTGATTTTCTTACAGCGCATGCATATCTCATTAACAGAGCCTGAACAAAGTGAAAAGCTGCCTCTCTTAAGTATGTGTAAAGCGCTAACAAGGTATGAGCCTTTGTTTGCCCTCTGCTGCATTTGCTTTAAGGTGGGAGGCTCTTGACTGCTGCCAGCCGGGAGACTCCAACAAAAGGAGGGCTGATGACCCTCAGATTCGGCCTTTGTTACGAGCCCAGCAGGAGTCTAAACTAAGAATACCCCCTACCCGCCTGCACGTTGTTGAGATCGAAAGCAGACAACAACGTGCAGGCACTGATGGTCAAGGCCACATGTGTGCGCCGAAACGTGTCATATCGACATGTTCTTGTAAATCAAATTTTCCAAATGTGCACACACCCCTGGAGTCCCTTCCCTTTTCGATAAAAAGAATATCATCTGGGACTGTTTACAAAATATATGATTTATACCTTAGGGCACATTTTTTAGGAAGAGTGAGGCACTGGGACCACTCCACGTGCCGCTTTTGGCACGTAAGGCCCCATCCCTCTGGGCCACACCCCATATTTACGGGGAGGAGGGCATGCAGCCCCCTTCTCCGACCCAGCCATATTCTAAAGGTGGGGGGCATGCAGCCGCCCTCATCGGGTCAATTATGGCCCCAAAGACCCCATCCCCCGGAGTCTGGCATATTTTGAGGGGGAGAGGGGCATGTGTTCACCTCGCTAGGCCAATTTTGGCCCCATGGACCCCATCTCCCTAGGCCCACCATCATATTTATGGGGTAGAGGGGCACGTAGGAAAAGCGCGAGAAGAGCCAGGTAAAAATGCTGCTCCCTGTGGGCGAGAGCGATATTCAGATCTGTTTCATGCTCCCACACGCTGTGGGCGAACTTCATGTTTGCTCTCGCTTGGCTGGGGCTTTGAAAATGATCCCGTCAAGTGAGGGTAAACACAGGTTTCCCTGCACACAGCAGTTTGGGCAGGGAAGCCGCTGTGTCCTTTGGGTGAGCACTTGGGGACATAGCAAAAGCAGGGCCTTGGGAATGACATCTTCAGGGCCGTCAATGGGCCTCCCTCCCCTTTCTAATTTTAACAGGGTCCTGGGCAATTGGGTCCCCGGGGCCAAATTCAGCCTGGGGGAACTTGACCCCCCTCCCCATTACAAAAATAGCTGCCCCACGGGGATGGGGTTACCAGGGCCGAAATCTACCTGGAGAGGGGGCTGCATGCCGCCCTCTCCCTTTTCACTTACGGCCGGGTCTGGGGGGATGGGTTCCCCAGGGCTGAAATCATCCCAGGAGGGGGGACTGTGTGCCCCCTCCCACTTATGTATGAGGTCAGGCCCAGCCTGGGGGGGGGTGCCCCCCCTCATCCAATATATGTGTTTCCCACCCTCTGGACCTGGCCCTCCCAAGGGGCCTAAAGTTACAAGCACAGGAAACCGTGCTTGGTTTGTTTAAAAAAAAAATGTTGAGGAGTCGCAGATGCAGAGTAAAATTTAAAAATAAACATTTTATGCTCCAGCTGGGGTCCCTGTGGGATGTCACCGCCAGGCCTAGGTGTCAGGGTATTCCTTACCTGACCTCTTATGGTTTTGTTTGTGTTTTTTCTGGAGACTCTGCTAAGTCAGAGTCCCAAGATGGCTGCTTCAACTTTCTGGTTGAAGCGATGGCAGCCAATCAGATGTAATTTTGGGATCTGTCAGATCCGCGGACCCTCCACGACCTTAGATATACATAAATATTTTTTCTTTAATAACTCAAAAACTACTGGACGGATTTACACCAAATTACAAAAATATATCTCTCTGAGCAAAGATCTAGCTTTCTGCCATATTTGGTGTAATTCCATGCAGCGGTTCGGGCTATAGTAGTGTCTAAAATTGTTTGGGGAAAACACATTTTGGTCCCCCCTGCTTTTCTTGGCCCCCAGTTGACGAATCCCCCTGAAAGTTTCCAGACAGAAGCTGAAGTGAGTAGCAAATGAATTTTGAAAATTTCGTGAAGATTTAGCAAACGTGGCCAGAAGGACGGACACACACACACATGTGCACGCACACACACATACTCTCACATCTACAATCACATACCCATACAGAGACTGTTACAACCATTCAGACACCTATACAGACACTATCAAACCCAGAATTATAACCATGCAGACACTGTCACACCTACTCACATACTCATAGACACTCTCACACCCATACTTACACCTATACAGACATTCTTGCACCCACTCATACCCATACAGATACTCTCACAGCAATACTCACACCCATACAGAGACTCTCACACCCACTCAGTTGCACCCATACAGAGACTCTCACACCCACTCAGTTACACCCATACAGACACTATCACACCCACTCACATACCTAGGCAGACACTGTCTCACCTACACTTACCCCTGAATGCACACACTGACACCTACAACTACAGGTACACTCATATAGACTCTTTCATAACCACTCAAATACTCATCCAAACACTCACACCCTCTCCCATTTCCATACAGACATTTACATACTCAGTCACAGACCCACTCAGACATTTACGCTTTCAGTCACTGATTCACACACAGCCATTGATCCACTCAGAACCCTTTAGAAGAACATTTTAAATGCGTTGTATGCATTGAATATGTGCTTTTGGTCTGCAGATCCGCAATGGATCCGCAGTTTCGGGAACATTTTACCAAACACATTTACAAAGAAAATTAACAAGGGTTTGGGGAATAGGTTGGCTATGATAAGAGCCCTTTGAGTGTATTGTCTGTATGTCATCACTACACATAAAACAGGATCCAGTCTTTCAAATTGTTCAGGAACAACCTTTTGTCTTTCCCTGTGAAATGCACTCCATCAGGTCTGTAAATCCCACATATGTCAAAGCGTAGGTTATTATTGTAGATAGAGCACATGTTATGATCTTTGAGAAATGCATAAACAGTTTTCTGGCTTTGCCTGTCTGTGGACATAATTCAGTCGACTACTTCCATTTCTGCCTCCGGCATATGTTAGAGGACACCAAGACAGTGTGAGGAAAACGTTTCATTAATTGACCAAAGGTATCCTTCATTCGGATTTCCAGCCGTACCTCAGTCAGTGTGCCCAGGTCATTACCACCAGTGCACAATCATGAGGTAAGGATGTTGGCAATCCATAATGCTTTGAACCAATTGAAGCAATTGATGCCACTTTATCTCTCTCTGGCCAAACTGATTAGTATCCACATTAGGCAAACCCAGGTTCCTGTCAATGTCACTCTTTGTAGAACACTCTCTAGTCCAAAACACAAAACTGTGACCCACAATCCACACTCAAACCATTTTGAAGGATGGAGCAGTAGCACACAGGAGAAGGCTGTAGCTGAATGAGGCAGTTTTAAATTAAGTTAGTTAGAACAGACCCTTGCAAATAAAATGTAAAAGATCACAGTTGATTGTATGGTGTAAATATGACAGTGGTTAATACTAGGTTGTGATATAAAGTTGAAGTAAGTGCATGGGTGATTGGCTATGTGGGATATGTTTCTAATTGTATACAGTCAACCGCACCTGCTGGATTTGGTTTAGGAGTTAGCATGCTGCTCTAGAGACTGTTGTGAACTTGTGACCTACTGCTAACATAAAATGTTACAATATTGGTCACCATAGTAACAGAGCTACGGGAGCAGGGGTGGAAGGGAATAAGAAAGTCTACAGTGCAAATGTGAGGAGAGAGTGTTAATAGAAGAAATTGTGAATAAATAGTGTTTGGGTTTCAATTTAGGCATTAATAGGAAGTGGTGTGTAAGTGGTAGTCTTTTGAAATAGTTAAAAAAAAAGATTTTGGTTTGCCGAGGAGATCCACGTGAGGTTGCACGGGGGCGGCGCTGAGCAGTGTAGTGGATCCGCGGACCCGCCCCAAACCCCTACAAAACTGGGCTTTCTTCAGAGGAGTGTGAGGAAGGGTTAACAAATCTGACCATTCACATGAGGTGTATTATTAGTAAAATATGAAAGCAGTGTTCCTATTTGTTTACAGCCTGTGTAACCTTGAAAGCAAAGTTGAAAAGGTTGCCATTAAAGGTTGCCTTGTATGTGAAGGGTTTACCATTCTTTTGCTGGGTTTTTGTGTGCTTTCTAAAACTAGATTTTCAAACTGATACTGAGAAAGAAAAATATAGATGAACAATCACATTTAACAGGTATGTGAATTGAGCTGAAGCATAAATAAATAATTGATAAAGAAGGAATGAATGCAAGTAGGGTGGATGAAATTTAGTAGTATGTATGGAAAAAGTAAAAATAAATATTAAAGAGAGCATATGATGAAATGAAAGGAAACTCCATTAATCAGGAAATATGAGTAAAAAGTTGGAAAGAGACACAAAACATAGGTATAGACCAATGTAGCCACTGTCACAAGGAGGGAAACGCTAATGTATGCAGTGAAATATCCAGGCATTTTACTATGTATATAGTTATGCAATTAAATATAAACTGATATATAGATTAAGACAACCTTGTTCACATTAATGCTTTTACTAAGACAGCCAGGTATAGTTTGATATACACTAACAAACATAAATATATACCTATGCATACATTAACAGAGCCATGGATACACTCATGCATACATTTACATAGTCAGGTAAAAACAAATGTGTGCACTAACTCAAACAGAGAGACACTGATGTATACAGAGAGATAACTAGGTAGATAGTAAAGTGTATGCTAATGTACCCAGACAGAAACTAATGCATATAGTAAGACATCCAGAGATACTGAAACATAAAGGGACATATCAAAGTATAATATTATGTATACAGTAACTCGCTTATACACACAGGCACATAGAAATGGGGCAATAGTACAGCTATGCATATACAGGCAAGTCAGACCGAAACAAGACACAGTAATGTAGGGGGAAACACTATAAAGTAGATACTAAAATTTCTAGAAAGATAGCCACCTAAAGAATAAGAGTGGTATTTGTGAGGCCCAGATATACATTGAGACACACAATAATCGACTGACTGAAATAGAAATGTAAGTAGCTATACATATATGCCCACATTAATACCTACAGCAATATGCTCAGTATTTCTGTAATACCTATGTCCAAGAGAGGTAGATGGATTGAGAGTTATATCTGTATACTGTACAAAGCAGAATAAAGAATAAAAGGAAAGTATCTCTTGTATAACTATTTAGAAACCATAGAGTACAGCCATAGAGAACCCATGGATACACTGATGCATTCACTGACACATTAACACATTCACTTATACATACACTCAGATGCCCTGGGACACATTGATGCATACACTGATACACCCATGGACACACTGATACAGTCACTCATGCACTCAGACACTCACTCATACACATGCTCAGACACCCCAGGACACGATAATACATACACCGAGACACCCATGAACACACTGATACACTCACTGACTCACTCATACATACAATCGGGTATCTTGTGATACACTGATACATACACTGACAAACCCATGGATACACTGATGCATTCACTGACACGCTCACTTATGCACACGCCCTGAGACACCCTAGAACACACAAATACATACACTAGCACACACATGGACACACTGATAGACTCACTGGCTCACTCAGACACTCACTCATACAGACACTCAGAAACCCTGGGACACACTAATGCATACACTGACACACCAATGTACACACCAATACAGCCACTGACACACTCACTTATACACACACTGAGACTCCCCGGGACTGATTGACACATACACTGACACACCCATGGACACACTGACACATTCACTGACACACTCACACTCTCACTCATACACACACTGAGACACAGTGGGACACACTGATTTATACACTGATACACCCATGCACACACCGATGCATTTACTGATACACTCACACCCTCACTTATACACACACTCAGATACCGTGGGACACACTGATACATACACTGAGACACCTATTGACACACTGATGCACTCATTGACTTACTCACACACTCACTCGTACATACACTCAGACTCCCCGGGACTCACTCATTCATACACTAACACACCTAAAGACACAGTTATTCATACACCTATCAACATACAGACAAAAATTCATAAGAAAAATAAAGAGTCAGACACAGCTCTTTGTTTGATCCAATGGTGGTTCTAAAAAGACCAAGGATACACTCATGCATACATTTACACAGTCAGGTAGAAATTAGTGTGTGCACTTATTCACCCAGAGAGACACTGATGTATCCAGTGAGATAACTAGGTAGATAGTAAAGTGTATGCCGATGTACCCAGACAGGAACGGATGCATATAGCAAGACATACAGAGATACTGAAACATAAAGTGAGACATTAAAGTAAACTATTATGTATACAGTCACACACTTATACACACAGGCACTTAGTAATGGGGCACTAGTACAGCTATACACATACAGGCAAGTAGTGACCGACTCAAACCGGACCCAGTAATGTAGAGAGAAACACTATGAAGTAGATACTTACATTTCTAAATAGATAGTCACCTAAAGAATAATAGTGGTATTTAGAGGCCCAGCTATACAGTGAGTCACGCAATAATAGGCTGACTGAAACAGTAATGTATGTACTTATACACATATTCACACATGAATACCTATAGCAATATGCTCCGATTAGCTCTAATACCTATGTCAAAAAGAGGTCGATGGATAGAGTTATATCTGCCTTCCATACAAAGCACAGCAAAGAATAAAAGGAAAGTATCTCTTCTATAACTATTTAGAAATAGGGGTAGGCGGAGTTTCACTCTGCGGAGTTTTATAAAAACTCGGCGAAATTCCGCAGACTTCCGCCAGAGCAGGGCTGAGGGTTTAAAGTGCCTTTATGCTTGAGAAAAGGAACCTCTGCAGCACACATGGGTTTAGCTACCACTTAAGATAGTGCAGCAATAGCCTTAATGTTTACCCTCATGATAAGGGCACACTTCTTCCCATGGTGAGACCGTGGGCTCCATAGCCACCCATGAGTAAACAGGTGTGAAGAGATAATGCACTCTGTGCCGGAGCACTATGGCTCGGGACATGTTGCACGACTTAAAGGGTATAATAGTAACATTCCTATGGTAGCCTAATAAAATGACCAGCCGCTCGTCGTCCTACGCAGCCTTTAGCCAACATCACGCTGCTGCAGCCCGCACTACAACCAAGGACGTCACCATCTTCCTTGTGACAATGGCAACCTCAGGCCAACTCACTACTGTCCATAGAGATGTATCATTTCCATGTGACATGCCTTTCAGTCCTTTTACAAAGACAGCACACATACTGTCAGACACACAGGAAACACTAATGAGCAGTAGTGTGCATTCTGGTGGCGTTAAAGAGGATGGGTGTACATGCCACACCTGCAGCGTTCAACATGCAATACACAGGCAATGCACGTTGTATAGGGATGCAGAAAGTTTAATGCAGGGTCATCAGTTATTCACTTGAATCTCTAAAGCATCTAGAAGGACAGCAGCTCCCGATTCAAATGCCAAATTATCAATTAATAAATGATCTGATTTCCTCCGAAAGCCATTCTTTACATTTCATCTTCAACAAAGGCAATCTAGCTACTTCATGTAACACGTTGAATACGGTTTTGCAGTGGCGGCTGGCATGTAAGGGTGTAGTGGGGCAGGGAGAGGACAAAAATAAAAGTATAAAAATATTCCCACTTATCTTCTATGCGCGACGTCCTCCTCCTCCTTGCTCAGGTATTCTCCAAGCAGGCAGGCTCCAGGAAACTGCAGTAACCAATCCTGGCACTGCTCTCATGCTGCATGAGAGCAACGTTAGGATTGGAGGGAGGGCCCTCTCTCACCGCTCCCGAGGTCACTGGAGCCCTATCCTGCTTCTAACCCAGGTGTCCAAGACAGCTGAGTTAGAGAGGTTTAAACTGCGCATGTCTGGCTGGCCGTTGCAAGACGGCTGGCCAAAAAGACTTGTGCACTCCAAACCTAAGTGCCCTGCTTCCACTGCTTTATGCGGCTGCCTGGCAGCAGCAGAAAGCCCCGCCCCTTCCCAACGCCCGGGACCTGGTTTTGAAAATGAAAACTGGTAATTTATTACCATTTTATTTTCCTATTCCTGTGGCCATTTTTTTGTGGGGCGACGCTCACCCGCCCTAACGAAGGAGCCGCCCCTGTGTTTTGCCTGATTATAAACTAAGCCATCGAGTATGTTAGTTGCATTTTTCTTAGTTTGTAATTTGTAAAGCACTAGCTATTAATTATCAGCGGTCTAGTTGCTATGTGGTCAGTTGAGAGCACGCATCGTTCTGAAAAGTCTGTTGGTTCGGCAATTGTAAAGACAGGCATAACCCCTTTTATTATTATAGTGTAAACAAATTATAGCCCAGGAGGTCCGGCAAATGACACTGAGTGATTGCATTAGCGTTTGCAGAGAAATACAAGCATTGGCATAGCCAATAGGTCTCGCCTTTGGGACCTTATAAGTATTTAGTTATGCAGCACAATATCATTGGTACAACAGCATCAACTGTTGCACGGCTAAACACTTATAAGGTCCCAAAGGCGAGACCTATTGGCTATGCCAATGCTTGTTTTGTTATGGGGGGGCATAAATAACAGGAGGGTGAAGGTCAGTCAGTCAGTTAGTGAGAGTGAGTCAGTCAGTCAGTGAGAGAGAGTCAGTCAGTGAGAGAGTCAGTCAGTTAGTGAGAGTGAGAGAGTCAGTCAGTGAGAGAGTCAGTCAGTGAGAGAGTGAGAGTCTGTGAGAGTGAGTCAGTCAGTGAGAGAGAGAGTGGGAGAGTCTGTCAGTGAGAGTTTGTCAGTCAGAGAGAGTCTGTCAGTGAGAGTCAGTCAGTCAGTGAGAGAGTAGGAGAATGTCAGTGAGAGTTTGTCAGTTAGTGAGAGTTTGTCAGTGAGAGTGAGTGAGTCAGTGAGAGTGAGTGAGTCAGTGAGAGTGAGTCTGTCAGTCAGTGAGAGTGAGTCTGTCAGTCAGTGAGAATGAGTCTGTCAGTCAGTGAGAGTGAGTCAGTGAGTGGGAGAGTCTGTCAGTGAGAGTCTGTCAGTCAGTGAGAGTCTGTCAGTGAGAGCGAGTCAGTCAGTGAGAGTCTGTCAGTGAGAGTTAGTGAGTCAGTCAGTGAGATAGTAGGAGAGTGAGTCAGTGAAATAGTCTGTCAATGAGAGTGAGTCAGTCAGTGAGAGTCTGTCCATGAGAGTCAGTCAGTCAGTGAGAGTGAGTGAGTCAGTCAGTGAGAGAGTGGGAGAGTCAGTGAGAGTGAGTCAGTCAGTCATTGAGACTGAGTGAGTCAGTCAGTGAGAGTGAGTGGAAGAGTCAGTCAGTGAGAGAGTGAGTGGGAGAGTCAGTGAGAGTGAGTGGGAGAGTCTGTCAGTGAGAGTCTGTCAGTGAGAGAGTCAGTCAGTGAGAAAGAGTGAGAGTCAGTGAAAGTCTGTCAGTGAGAGTGAGTCAGTCAGTCAGTGAGAGTGAGTGAGTCAGTCAGTCAGTGAGAGAGAGTGGGAGAGTCTGTCAGTCAGAGAGTCTGTCAGTCAGTGAGTGAGTCAGTCAGTGAGAGAGATTCTGTCAGTCAGTGAGAGAGTCTGGCAGTCAGTGAGAGTGAGTGAGTCAGTCAGTCAGTGAGAAAGAGTGGGAGAGTCTGACAGTGAGAGTGAGTCAGTCAGTGAGAGTCTGTCAGTGAGAGTGAGTCAGTCAGTCAGTGAGAGAGTGGGAGAGTCTGTCAGTGAGAGTGAGTCAGTCAGTGAGAGAGTCTGTCAGTGAGAGAGTCTGTCAGTGAGAGTGAGTCAGTCAGTGAGAGTCTGTTAGTGAGAGTGAGTCAGTGAGAGTCAGTCAGTGAGAGAGAGTCAGTCAGTGAGAGAGAGTCAGTCAGTGGGAAAGTCAGTCAGCGAGAGTGAGTCTGTCAGTCAGCGAGAGTGAGTCTGTCAGTCAGTGAGAGTGAGTCTGTCAGTCAGTGAGAGTGAGTCTGTCAGTGAGAGTGAGTGAGTCTGTCAGTGAGAGTGAGTGAGTCAGTCAGTGGGAGAGAGTGGGAGAGTCTGTCAGTGAGAGTCTGTCAGTGAGAGTGAGTTAGTGAGAGTGAGTCAGAGAGAGTGAGTCAGTCAGTCAGTGAGAGAGAGTGAGAGTCAGTCAGTCAGTCAGTGAGCGTGAGTCAGTCAGTGTGAGAGAGTGGGAGAGTCTGTCAGTCAGTGAGAGTCTGTCAGTGAGAGTGAGTGAGTCAGTCAGTGAGAGAGTGGGAGAATCTGTCAGTGAGAGAGTCTGTCAGTGAGAGTGAGTCAGTGAGAGTGAGTCAGAGAGAGTGAGTCAGTGAGAGTCTATCAGTAAGAGTCTGTCAGCTAGAGTGAGTGAGCCAGTCAGTCAGTGAGAGAGAGTGGGAGAGTGAGAGTGAGTCAGTCAGTGAGAGTGAGTCAGTCAGTGTGAGAGAGTGGGAGAGTCTGTCAGTGAGAGTGAGTCAGAGAGAGTGAGTCAGTGAGAGTCTGTCAGTAAGAGTCTGTCAGCGAGAGTGAGTGAGTCAGTCAGTCAGTGAGAGAGAGTGGGAGAGTCAGTCAGTCAGTGAGAGAGAGTGGGAGAGTCAGTGAGAGAGTCTGTCTGTCAGTGAGAGAGAGTGTCAGTGAGTGAGAGTGAGTCAGTCAGTGAGAGTGAGTCAGTCAGTCAGTGAGAGAGAGTCTGTCAGTGAGAGTCTGTCAGTCAGTGAGTGAGAGTGAGTCAGTCAGTGAGAGTCTGTCAGTGAGAGTGAGTGAGTCAGTCAGTGAGAGTGAGTCAGTCAGTCAGTGAGAGTGAGTGAGTCAGTCAGTGAGAGAGTGGGAGAATCTGTCAGTGAGAGAGTCTGTCAGTGAGAGTGAGTCAGTCAGTGAGAGTCTGTTAGTGAGAGTCAGTCAGTCAGTGAGAGTCAGTCAGTCAGTGAGAAAGTCAGTCAGTGAGAGAGTGAGAGAGTGTCAGTGAGAGAGTCAATGAGAGTGTGTCAGTCAGTGAGACTGAGTGAGTCAGTCAGTGAGAGAGAGTTTTGAGAGTCAGTGAGAGAGTGGGAGAGTCAGTGAGAGTGAGTCAGTGAGAGTCTGTCAGTGAGAGAGAGGGACTCAGTCAGTGAGAAGGGAGAGAGTCAGTGAGAGTCTGTCAGTGAGAGTAAGTCAGTGATAGTCAGTCAGAATGAGTCATTCAGTGAGTGAAAGTGGGTCAGTCAGTGAGTGAGAGAGTCAGTGAGTGAGAGAGTGGGAGAGTCAGTGAGTGAAAGTGGGAGAGTCTGTCAGTGAGAGTCTGTCAGTGAGAGTCTATCAGTGAGAGTCTGTCAGTGAGAGTCAGTCACTCAGTCAGTGAGAGAGAGTGGGAAAGTCAGTTAGTGAGAGAGTGGGAGAGTCTGTCAGTGAGAGTCTGTCAGTGGGAGTGAGTCAGTGAGAGTTTGTCAGTGAGAGTGAGTCAGTCAGTCTGTTAGTGAGAGTCTGTCAGTGAGAGAGAGTGAGTGAGAGAGTGGGAAAGTCAGTCAGTGAGAGTGGGAGAGTCTGTCAGTGAGAGTGAGAGTCAGTGAGAGTGAGTCAGTGAGAGTGAGAGTCAGTGTGAGTGAGAGAGTCAGTGTGAGTGAGAGTCAGTGAGAGTGTCAGTGAGAGTCTGTGAGTGTCAGTGAGAGTGTGAGAGAGTGAGAGTGTGATAGTCAGTGAGAGTAAGTCAGTCATTAATGCAAGGCATTTGCAGTTAGGGTGAGTACTCTAAAGCTCAACTTTCATTGTGACAATGGTACGAATATAAAACCCGTACATGTTTGCAGAGTTTAACGATTTGTGGCTATTCCTAATGCTCTGAGGATACTACATTATTATATGCAAATAAATACATGCAGAACAAATAAAAGAAACAATTATAGTGAAGACTTGAATCCGCATGTGTTGAAAACATGTAATTTCCCATCTTTCAAAAGAGCACAAGCAGCAGCTGTTTTAAAGCACTCGTGCTTGTGCTGTCATTGCTAATTTATATTAATCGATTTCATTTTAAAGTAATTCAATTAAGATAGAGAGACAGCACATCGGGAAAGGATTACAACGCACCTGAGAAAACATGTTAAACTCTTATTTTATCAAGCCCGGGAGTGGTGCGTGCGTGTGTGCGTGCGCGCGCAGTCTGCTCTTTTTCGAAACACATACTCATGCTTGTGGCGCGCCCCTGCGTGCTCCCGCAAGGTGTATGCCGCCACTAGCACGAGTATGTGCTTCGAAAAAGAGCTGAACGACGGCTAAAGGTCTCCTAGGCAGCGCATGCGCGCTGCGTAGGCGAGACCTAAAAAGCTCTCTCGTCTAGTCAGATTTGTTTATTTTTTTAATTTGGGCTCATGGATAATCTGCGAGCCAAACTTGTTAACCATCTGCAATGCAGACTAACAGTCCAGATTTCTCTAACGTTTTAACTTCTGCCCAACCCTAAAGCATATCGAAGACACACATTTTTCAAAAAGGACTCACACTAAACCAAGTTCAACTTTCAGGCCATGTTTGGTGTGATTTCAATCAGCGTGTTTTTTAGGCATTGGACAGCAAAAAATTCTATGAAAGTTAAAATGGTAAAAGTCTCTTTTTTAAAGCCCCTCTCTCCTCTAAAGGGTTCTGTACCAAATTTGCCACGCCAACCCAAAGCGATTAAACTCTCTCTTTTTTTATGTTGTACGGTTCTGTCAAACTTCACCAAAGTTATGTGGAGAACAAAAAATGTATTTTTTTCGTGGAAACCATGACCTAACCATAATTGCAGAGTTGCGGTTGGCGGGTGTAGGGTGAGATTAGCTGCTGGAAGTTTTGAAACTGGCCATTGTAGTGGTGTGGAGGATTGATGGGTTAATTTTGATATCTGTAGCAACAGATTGGAGGTTAGTTTGCACAGTGTTGTAATTGGAAGGGAAACTATTGAAATTGGCTTGGATAGGACTGACATTGCCTGATACAGGGTTAAAGATGGTTAGTGTATTTATGAGGTAGTGTGTGGCAGTGTTTCATTTATTTGGAGGTACATGTTGAACTTGCTTGTTGCAGTGATGAGTGGGCTGTGACAATGCAAATGTTGCATTGGGCCAAGTTTAATTTGACTGAAGGCAGTGTTCAGGGTGCCTGCAGCAGCGTTTTGGTAGGCATTAGCTGTAGTAGCGCAGCTGAAACTGAGTGGTTGTGTTGACATTGGCTTCAGGAACAGTGTTGAGGTTGTCGATTCCAGAGTTGAATTGGATTATTGCAATGTTGAAGGTGGTTTGAGCAGTGTTGAGAATGCCTGACCCTTGGTTCAGCAGTTTACCTGTGGTACCCTCACAATAAATTGAGACAGGCTGAGATCATTTTGATTTATCTCAGGCAGAACGGAGGTTAGTTGAGGTAGGGTTGAAGGTGGCTTTGGCAGTGCTGATGTCTGCCATGGTAACGGTGAGGTTAACTGTGGCAGTATTGAGATTGACTTGGGCAGAAATAGTCTTAAAGTCATCTTGAGGCAAAGATCGGATACTTTTGTTGATCTTAAAGTCATCTTGGGGCAAAGATTGAATGCTTTCGTTGATCTTAAAGTCATCTTGGGGCAAAGGTTAGATACTTTCGTTGATTTTTCAGGCAATGATTGAATTCTGCAGATAGTTTTTGATCACAAAGTCCTCACCCTACACTGTGGCCTAGACCATACCTGATTAGGAATGCTGCATCACATGATTCGGATTGCACCATATATTTTCCTTATTACATATGTCTGCTGTGTTCTGAAAAAAATAAAAGACATCAAAATAGTTTACAATCATTGAATGCAGATTTTGTACAATGCGCGTGAGCGAGGAAGGCGGTCAATTTTAAACCACCGTGCTCCAAATGGCCAGCAGGTGAGTAAGTGGAGTTTTATTGTCATACCTATTGTACCAGCCTATGTTCCATACCACACTAGTACCCACTGGGAGCAGGGACTGAGGGGGGGCGGGGGGGCAGATGCAATTAGTGAATTAGTGTCAGACACGACTGAGGTGTAATCTCCTTAAAGAACAAACGATCGGCATGAATAATCGACCTACTGCAATTTAATGTAAGTCAAGGAGGCGTTACAGTTTTGTAATGGTTTACACTTCCAGAATATTAATAACACCTTCTACCACTAATACAGGTATTGCAGAGTAATAATGTTATTTTTTGTGATCGTTTTTTTACCAGAAAGAGCACAATATATTAAATATTTTCACCCTGGGTGCAGGTCTTTAGTGGGGTCGGGCAACTGGGCAAGGAGGAGCACAGGCACCGTGCTTCAGTAGGATGCAATTAAAATAGGGTTTAGTAAGAGCGTGTGGTACAGCGGCATTAGAAAGGAGGGCTCAGGTGAAGCATAGAAACTGTGCTTTGGTGAGGTCACTCATGGGAATCAGGAGGATGGAAGACACTGTGCTTTGATAGGAGAACATTGGGACATGTGCTTCAGTATGGCCAGTGATGGGACATGAGGAGTTCAGACAACATGCTTCAATGGGGATATGTAAGGCAGCCTCACATTGCCTCCACTTGGCCAGTCATTCAGGAAGCAGGCGAATCGGACCCAATAATACCCTACTTAGTAATGGTGGCAGACATCGTGCTCCAGGCAGTGCTTGAAATGGAAAACTAGAAGTGCAGGTACTCTGTAGCAAAGTGCCTGCTTGTTTCTGAGAAGTGCCGGTACTCTCCAATTAAAAGTATTACTTCTCTCTTGAGAAGTGCTAGTACTCTCCCACTCAAAATAGAAAAGTGCTGGTACTCAGTACCGGCCCATTTAAAGCACTGGCTTCAGGAGGAACAAAGAAACCGTGTTTTTTTAGGGGCAGCCGTGGGACCTCATGAGAAGTATTGATGCCCGGGCTTCAATGGGGGCTGTGATGAAGCAGAAGAGCGGGCCCTGAGCCTAAGCGGTTTTCAGTTATGACGCATGAGGAGGTACGTGGATGCTGTGCGTTAATGGGGTGTGTCTTAAGGCGAGAAGGCCCATAGATACTTTACTGTGATGGGGTGGACCATGATGGGGTCCCAGTAGAAGCGCATGCTGTACCTCGAATCCTTCTGGCCTCACCCCCAGCTTTAAATTCAGATATACTGCATTTGCTCCATTGAGGCACATGCGGCATTAGCTATAGGCATAAAATTAAAGTCTGCTCGCCATTAATCAGTGCTGCTAATTGCCATGCGCCCTATTAGCCATATGGCGTGTAAGGCAGCGCGGCTTTCCAGACATGTGTTAGTGGGGACCCTCTATTTTAAAATAGCTTGTTTTAGAGATTTAATTTTCAAACAACTTTCTGCAGTGCTTTCTGTCAAGACTAACAGCACAACAAAACTTTGCGTTTATGTGACAGAAGGTGCAGATTTACAGCATAATAAAGCCGTGCTCCGCATAACAGGTAGAGAATCTAGATATGCCAACAGGACCTGCCGTGGAATATTTCAGAGCTTCGGAGGCAGCCTCTGTGAGGTGCCTTTTAGGTGCCCCCTGATTTGCAAGGGTTTGTTCGGAGGCAGCAGACAAATAGGATGGCCCGGCGCGAGCGCCCACGTGGCAGCTGCTGAGGTAAGAAACCTTTGCGCCTCAGGATTCTTTTTCAGAACCTTACCAAGGCCTCTGACACGCAGGGCCTTGCAAAGTGACATATGTGATGTAAAACATGCCTGGCTGTTTCCGCCACAGGCCTTATACAACTAAAGATTTAATTTACAGTGATTATTGTGACTGCGGCAATCATTTTGGCATTCTAGCAGGTGACAGGCTGCCCGAGGACGGAAGCAGTATTTGGATGGGAGTCCATCACCGACTTGTCTGTCAGCTTGCGGGGCGGGGCAGAGAGAGTTTGGTGACGCGAGTTCTTCATCGGGGACTTGTAATCAATGTTAGAGGTTCCAAGAATGGTTCTCGCCCTGCCATGTGACCGTGTGGGCGAGATGGACTCCTACAGATCCAGCAAAACGAGCCCGAGGAAGGGTCGGAAAGCCACAGTGGGGTAAGGCCTCTATGGAGCAGCCCTTATAAACGAGAAAGTAGCTCTGGCCTTCAAGAACAAGGAACCGAATCAGCAGAGGAGGGACAATGAAGAGGGAATGAGAAGAATAGTAGCCGTGGACGGAATGAAAGGGAGAACGAACGACGACAAAGGGGAGGAACAAGAGAGCGCATGGAAAGGCAGAAAGATGGGGGGGTGTAAGAGACGGGGGAATGAGTGGTGAAAGGAACAAGGGAGACTATAAAGGGAGTGGTGCGTGCGCGGCCGTCGCGCGGCGAAAGTGAAAGTGATCGCGATCAAGCGCGGCGAGCGATGCGCTTAATGAGCATGAGGAAAGCCATATGGCACCTCTGCTCATAAGCGCGCGCCCGCGCACATGCACGCAAGCTGTAGGCGGTAGCATTTTTTGAAGCCCTTACTAAAAGTCTCGCCGGGCCAGCGCATGCGCTGGGTCAGGCGAGACCTAAAAAATGACATTCTCCATTATAGCTAAAAACAAGGCCTGGGTTTCGGCCTGTGCTTCAATTATATCCCACAGCAAGCAGAGCGCAAGAGCAGCCATTATTGTAATGGAGGACGGATGCAGGGGAAGCCCACGAGCTAGAACGCAATCTGAAGCAAGCTGGCAATTCCTGTGGCAGGTAGGAATAGGTGCACTGCTTTTAGGGGTGGGAAAGCAAAAGGCACACAAACGCAAACCCTGCCACGCGTCAGTTTTGGAGTTTTTGAGGTGCTCAAAGCGGAGAGAGGAGCAGCAAAACTCCATGAACTCCAACCGTGTAGCAGAGTTTACTGCCCACCCCTATTTAGAAACTATAGAGTAAAGAATAAACTAGTAACTCAGTGGATTAGTAATAAAGTCATTTAATGTAGATGTTAATTTATTGTTTCTTTTTTTCCAGACATCTACTTTTATATGAGGAAGAAGAACTACAAT
The DNA here is from genome assembly GCF_964204655.1 of Triturus cristatus. NCBI lineage: Eukaryota > Metazoa > Chordata > Amphibia > Caudata > Salamandridae > Triturus > Triturus cristatus. Next base: position 847,891,331 of record NC_140594.1, on the reverse strand, counting down.
GCCTAACAAGACAGAAAGAAAAAGAAACATAGTAGACAGTATTCCCAACTTCAAACTGAGAGATAAAAACGAAATAAGGAGGAGAATATCCACAGGAATACAAGAGAAGCGGGTAAGATTATTAAGCAGTTTGTCAAAACATTATGTAGTAAAAGGCAGAATGTGGGTATATTCTTATCTAAAAATGGAATTTACACATCTAAATGGAAGGAGTACATGTTTCTGACAGTAGGAAATGTTCTAAAAAACCAGGGATTTTTTCAATGAGACAGAAACAGTGTAAGAAGTTACGAGCTAAAATGTTTCAACTAGAGTAATATAGAATTTTCCAAATTTTAGATCCATGCGAGATGAGAAAGTAATGTAACTCACAGGGACATTAACTAGCATGTCTGTCACAGAAAGAGTGCCGAAGTGTAGAAGCCTAAATTAAATCAAAGACAAAAGTCATCAAACCATGCACAGGGATTAAGGTTTTATTTTAACATGTCACGGGGACAGTTGGCTGCCCAAGTGTTCAACCAAGTGCCCAAAAGAAGAATTAAGTTACAATGTTTTATTGTTGCAAACCACATATATATATGTGTGTGTGTGTGCTGCAATTTTGATGGAAATTTACTGGGCATGTGACGTATTTGTCCATAACGGCCGATAAATGATCATGTACTCAAAATTTTATTGGACGCTCATGTAATACCTAGTTACACCCTTCTACGGTTTACAAGAATACAACATTGTAACTTCTTCTTTTGGGCACTTGAGTTAAATATATATGTATATATAGTATACCACAGCTTTTGCCCCCACTCCCGTTAATATCCAGGGTTTTTACACCTGTAGGACTGATTACGCAGTCTATGTTCTGGAATGTACCTGCAAACTAAGTTATGTAGGGAGCACTAAGCTCCAAGTTTCTTACAGGATTCTCCAGCATTTACGAGCTGTGGTTAACTCAGACCCCAACTATCCAGTTGCACGTCACCTAAAACTCGTCCACCAAAATAATTTGAATGATCTTAAATATTATGTGATCGGGTCAGTGACAAAATCAATCCGGGGCGGTAACAGGGAAAAACAATTGCGCCAACTCGAATCCCTGTTCATTCTTCGATTAGATACTAGAATGCCCAATGGATTGAATACGGTGGAGGACTTACACAATTTCTTATAGATACAGGCATTCTGAAGTGCAACCACCCAGTGACTGACTTCTTCCTCATCACCCTCAGTAAATTTCCCTTTTTACTATTTTTATTCTAATAATATTTACTGTATATTGTTCATTGATATGACTACGCGTTTTTTGCACTAATCTTCTGTTTACGGGCAATGTGCACTAGCACTTTAGTGAATAGGGGCTTCATATGCGGCCTCAAACTGTTTACATTATATTTGCACAATTTCTTCTTGTTATTTGCACAATATTTGCACTGGCACTTTATTTTATACTTTTATACTGTTCTTGGGTAAATGCAATAACATTATTAGAGTGCTGGATATACTCTTTAATTATAGAACACGAGCAGCATTATCGGACAAAACTGTTTTTCCTGTTAGTTAGAGGCACATTTTATCACTGTGATGAAATTAATCAATTACATTTGTATATTTGTGCCTTTTAATCTATTTTTACAGTTTGTACCGTATTTATACATGCATGTATTGTGACTCGTGGATATCTATCTATTTATTAACTTTGTATTTATTATATTTAAGATATGAACATTGAAGAGTTTATTTTCTGGCAAGTCTTTTAACTATGTTTATTGCATAGAGGTGTGGTTGAGCAGTATCAACTATGAGTGTGGTCACTATTTAAGCTTCACAATTGGTCCAGCGCGTCATGTGATCAAGACCCTGGAAACGCGGTCGAAACGCGTCATGCTGGGCACTTGCTTTCATTTTACTTGGATGCTTTGATATTCCTGATTTCCTGCAATTAAAGCACTGCATTTCTTCATTCACATTGTGGTCTGTACCTGTTCTTCGCCGGTGGTGATCCAGGAACATACTTTTTCATATATATATGGAGCAACATGGGCAAAATCAGTGAAGTGCTCCAAGGTATTGGAACAACTCAAGACCACCGCATCCAATGAAAGCAAGGCACCGCTGCAGTCGCAGTCCGTGACTACACGGAGAGGCTTGATCACGGTATCGCAGTCTCACGGCATGCTGAAACTAGGCATATGCCGCTGGGCATTGGGGACCAAGGAGAAGGACTTATTTTGGCTGCAGCATTGTGTTTTCACCAACTTGGACTTTTAAAACACTCTTTTCCAACTTCCTGCCCTCACTACGGGATGAAACCAAGATGAGATACTCACCCAGTTAGCCAGGGAGATGCTTGCTGGGAGCTGTAGTTCACCAACGTGGGCGGCAGCGAGGCTCTGATTATAGACTCTGCTCAGCTGGACTGTGGCTATTAACGTGGGAGCATACGAACATTTTGAAAGCTGATTGGAGGGAAACCTTGTTGTTTAAAGGCATTTGACAAAGGCATACTTGCCGAAACGCGTCATGCCAATTGCTTCAATAAAGATCTTTCCCGGTATCCCCGCTGTGTCCCTCCTGTTCATATATATATTTATACCCATGGGTGTCTTGGCGCTTGCTGAACATGCTGAGACTGGGACCACTAGTTGTTAAGCAACCATGTATGTAGCTCCTTTTTGAAGGCTAGCAGGGAGAAGATCTAGAGGAAGAATACTCCAAAGCCTGCCCATGCTATTAGCAAAGCTCCTTCCTCCCCAGTTTGCTTTTCTGAATCTAGCGGTGGCGACCATTCTGGTGCCGGCTGACCGAAGATGTCGGTTTGGAGTGTACTAGTTAAAATGCTTCCATAGAAATTCTGGTCCTCCCCTGTGCAGGGCTTTGTGGGCCATACAGAGCGCTCTAAATTTGATTAGCCTTTGAAGAGATCGAATGCAATTTAGGTATAACCAAGATCAGTCAGGCAGCTGCATTTTGCACAGATTGATGTTTCCTGACCAGTTTTTCCTGAATGTTCATGAACAGTACATTGCAATAGTCTAGTTTTGAGAGGACTAATGCTGAGACCACAGTTTTCCTGGTATTGTTAGGAATGAAAGGAAAGATTTTTCTTAACATTCTAACTATATGGAATGAAGAAAAGACTACCTTGGATACTTGGGCTTCATATTTGAGCTTATCGTCAGTAATGAAGCTCAGGTTTTAAGCTTTCATCACAGGTAAAGGAGACGGGCCCAGGCTGTCGGGCCACAAAGCAGGAGATCATGCCGGAAAGTTTTACTTGAGTTGAGTTTTAAGCAATGCCTGCTCATCCAGCCGCTTATGGCAACCATACAGTCGTGTAATCCTGAAGAGCCAGAGACATCTTTATCCACTGCTGATCTTACCAACTTGGTGTCATCAGCATACGAGGTGGGACTTAGGTAGAAGCATTTAATCAAGGAGACCAATTCAGAAACATATATATTAAATAGGGTTGGGCTCAGCAAGGAGCCCTGAGGGACCCCACAAGGCAGTGTGAAAGGTAAGGATTTGAAATGTCCCAAGTTCATAGTTTGACCTCTTCCAGAAAGAAAGGATGCCAGTAGTGCAAGGGCCTTATCTTTAACTCCTATGGCGTTCAGATGGTTGACCAGAAGCCCGTGGTCCACAATGTCGAACGCTGCGGATAGATCCAATAAAATGAGGGCCGCTGACCCCCCATTATCCAGTGAGGTTCTTATTTCTTCAGTGGTTTTTATCAATGCAGTCTCAGTACTGTGGCCTGCTCTAAACCTGAACTGACTGCGGTCAAGAATAAAATTAGATAGTTCTGCATTGATAATTTTTTCTGTGATCTTCGCTGGCAAAGGAAGTCTAGATATGGGACGATAATTGGCAGGGTCATTGATGTCAAGAGTTGGCTTTTTTTATAAGAGGGAGGATACAAGCTTGTTTCCACAATGTGAGAAACATTCCTTGTAAGTACAGTTGGTTGAACACAGAGGATAGGTAAGTGGCAGTAGGCTGTACCATAAGTTTTAAGTTTCTAGGGGGACATGAGTCATCCGGAGAGCCTGATTTGGCAGCTAGTAGGAGAGTGGCTACTTGATTTAGAGAGGTGGGTGTAAAAACCGAAAGCGGGGGTAGCCAATTGCTTCCTGACAACTCAACTTATCTTTTGGTTGATCAAATATGTTAAAAATTTGGTCGACCTTATCTTTGAAAGTCAAGGCTAAGGTGACGCAAAAGTTTTGACTTTGTATGGTTGAGTTGTTTTTTGGGACCGAGGTATGCCTTGTGATTACCTGAAATAGTTCTTTATTGGATTTGGAAGCATTCTCAATTGTTTGAGTTTAATAAAGACTTTTTTCATTGATGAGAAGGGTTTTGTACTTGGCTAGTGCCGCTTTATAAAGCTGTTTATCAGTGTTGTCGTAATGTTTGCGCTAGTGCCTTTCTTGCCTCCTGTGTGCTTGTTTTTCTGGTCTTAGAGTTTTGGAAAACCAAGGGGCCGAAGGTTCTCCTCCGTGTTTATTAGATGTGATAGGGGGGGTAGTTTTGAGAAGGTAGATTGGAGCCAGAAAGTATGTGCAGAGACTGAGGAATTGGCATCAAGGGAGATATCAGGCTAACTCTGTGCAGTATGAGCTGACTTAGTAACAACTTGTCGAGAAGGAGGTAGATTATAATAAAAAACTTATGGCTCAGTGATCAGACCAGCTAAGAGGAAGAGTTTTGAGATTAGTGATGGCTGAATTATTCGGAAAAAGTACATCAAGAGTGTGACTGGCTAGGTGAGTAGGATCACTAACAAATTGTTTAAGACCTAGTTCTGATGTCATCTCTAAGAGAGCTTGAGCGTCTTTTCGCTTGAGTATTCTAACTGAAAGTTAATGTCTCCAAGTAAGGTGAAATTATCTGATTGGAGACCAGATTCCATCAGCAATTGAAAATTGAGTAAAAAAATATTTTTGGGCCCAAGGGACTGATAAATAAGCATACCAGTAAACATCGCCTGATTGAGTAATTTTAATTTAAAAATGAAAGCCTTGCAATCAGTGGCTGGAATAGCCATGCAGTGGGGCATTTATCCAACTGTGATAGATCAAAGCAAGGCCACCACCTCTTTTTATGGGTCTGTCCAGTCTGAACAGTTCAAAACCCAAAGGAACTGCTACCGCAAAGTCAGGGTCATTCGCAACGTCACCCCATGTTTCTGTAATAAAGTGAGCATCGAGTTTAGTATTGATTATAAAATCAGCTATTTTATATTTATGTTTTACTAAAGATCGTGCGTTAATGAGGGCGATCTGTAATATGGTGTGTTCACTGGGAGGCGAAAATGAGCCAGTGTTGGATGGACCTGTCATAAGCGGTGGCTTTAAAACTGCTCTCTTGCAGTGCGGGTATGACATCCCGCCTGGGGGTGCTATCGAGTTGAAGCATAGTTTTATACAAGCGCGGTTGCAAGGAGGGCAGAGTGCAAGGAGTGCCTTACCTGAATAGTGGATGCGCACCTCATTTTCTTTTGTGGGAGATGGGTATGGCACTGGGCCCGGTCCAGGTGCGGATGGGCGCAGAGGCGCGCCAGCGGCAGGCCCGCCACGTGGATGTGAGGTATGCATATTTTTTTAACTGGGGCCCGGCAAACCCTGTAGTACCCACAGGCTCCTCTGTGGCATTCTACTACTGGTAAATAAAAAGTAAAAAGAAATAATGAGTGAGAACAAACCAATAAAATATTAAAACAGGTTGGTGGTCCCATGCTATGATGCAGACCACCCTAACGGAAGCCAGGCAGTATGAGAAGATAAAATCAGAACGGCGTCCGTGCTCTAGCATGCTTAGGAGGAGCTGCACGGACGCGAGGTATACATATTTAAATACCCTCGAAGGGAGGTGGGCATTTCCAGCCTCTGCACCTAAGCGCTAAGAGAAAAGAAGAATGGCCAAAGTAAAACCGGCTTTTAACTGGGGCCCAGCAAACCCTGTAGTAGCCACAGGCCCCCCTGTGGCGTACTACTACTGGTAAATAAAAAGTAAAAAGAAATAATGAGTGAGAAATAACCAATAAAATATGAAAACACGTTGGTGATCCCAGGCTATGATAGCGACCACCCTATGGGAGCCAGACACCTCTTGGAACAGGAAGTACAAGGAAATAAAATCTCAACGGCATCTGCGCTCTAGTATGCTCAGGAGGATATATATATATATATATATATATATATATATATATATATTCACTTAAAAAACCATAGGTTTCACACATGTTATAGTTAGGTGGATATTTCACTCGTAAAAAACCAATGAAATTCCCCCGTTATAGTTAGTTGAGATAACTATAACTCACGCGCACGCAATCCTCTGCTCATGACGTCACATATTACATCACTCATGACATGGTCAGTGGCATCACTCATGACATCACTCATGACATCATCCTTGTGATAGAGTGGCGGTCGCGCGAGTTATAGTTATCTCAACTAACTATAACGGGGGAATTTCATTGGTTTTTTACGAGTGAAATATCCACCTAACTATAACATGTGTGAAACCTATGCGTTTTTAAGTGAATTTGCAAGGTTTTTTAAATGCTAATTCCTAACTATAACGTGTGTGAAACCTATGGTTTTTTCAGTGAATTTGTACGGTTTTTTAAATGCTAAGTTATGTATGTATTATTATTATTTATTTTACAATAAACTACGTATTACATATTTTTTTTTAATTATTATTATTCGTTTTTGGTTTTTCACCGTGCGCGCACGGTGCGCGCACCCCTGCGATTTAAGATAAAAAAATTCCAATGTTTTTTTCTGCCTTCGGGGTCCTTCAGGGACCCCCTGACAAAGGCTAGGGGGTCAGGAACTCTCTACCCTGCCCCCTTTTCACGTTCGCCACCTTCCTTTTTCACTCTCGCACTGAAAACAAACAAAATGGCGGCCGACACTTCCTGATTTCGACCGATTCGAACGTTGACTAACATGTAACCACCAATCAGAATTACGCTTGCGCACACTAGGGTGCTCGCACGGTGCGCGCACGGTGCGCGGCTATAGATATGTATGTGCTTTTAACTGCAATATTCTCAGGAACTACTATACAGATTGACTCCATATATGCAAAAGGCACATCCCTGAGCTGAGGACTACCTCTCTGCCAAATTTCAAGTAATTCTGTTCAGCCGTTCGGGCTGTACCTTGGACTAAAGGTCCCTATGGAAAATTGCATGGGGAAAACGCGTTTTGGGACCCCCCTTTTTTCTCAGCCCCCGCTTGACGAATCCCCCTGAGACTTTCAGGGTAGGAGCAGAGCGAAGCGCCCCACCTATTTTGAAAATTTTGCGAGGATTCGTCAACCGGCGCCAAAGTTATTCCAAATAGAATGTTGCGGATTTCCTATGGAAACACGGTCCTAACTATAACTATCTACCGGCAACCGCCAGTAGATAATATATATTCATTGAAAAAACCATAGGTTTCAGGGGAGTTATAGTTAGTGGGGCATTTCACTCGTACAAAACCATTGAAATTCCCCGTCATAGTTAGTTCAGCTAACTATAACTCGCGCGCCCGCAATGCACTGCTGATGACGTAACATATTACATCACTCATGACATGGTCAGTGACATCACTCATGACATCACTGATGACATCTCAAATGACATCACTGATGACATCACTGTTGACATCATCCAGTGAATGTATGTTTTTCTGAAAATTAAATATGTTTTATATATGTATATCTCAAGGTCGACGGAAGAATAAATGGGTATATAAGTGTCTAAATGGATGATTTTTTTGTGAAAAATTGATTATATAACTGACAGATTAAGTGTATCTTAGTGAATACATGGGTTAGTGAGTAATGTTTAAATATGTAAATATCTGTATCAGTTTCTCACTTTGTGTATAAGTGGCTGCATGGTTTGGTGAGTAGCTACATGAGTGTCTATATGGGTTATTAGTTGGTTTTGTGAGTATCAGTATGAGTGTCTGTATGGTTCTGTGGGGGGTATTAATTAGTACATAGATGCATGAATGAGTGACCCACTGTTCGTATGTGTTGAAGACAGCATGTATGCAGGACTGTATAGGTGGATGAGTGTGTGTATGGGTATGTTAGTGAGTGAATGACTGTCTCAATAGTGTCTTTATGAGTAACTACATATGTTTTAAACTAGTATATGTGAGTATTGGTGTATATAAGTGAGTGTATGTGAGAGTGAGAGAGTGGAAGAGTTCCTGTACAAATAAGTAGGTGTTTCTATAAGTGATTGTTTAAGAGAGTAAGTAAGTGTAAGTTTCTGTAGAAGTAAGTGTGGTAGTGTGTGTATAACTATATGCAAGTAAATGGATGTTTGATACTTTGCATGTGTGACTATGTGTGTGAGTAACTCTATGGATGAGTGGCGGTGTGTAACAGGATGTATAGGTGTATGAGTACATATGATGAGTGAGTACATGTATGAGTGACTGTATAGGGACTAATGGTGAATGAGTGGATGTGTGTGTAGATCTTAGAATTACTGAATAGGTGTGTTGTAACTGGTATTGGTATGTCCATTGTTTTGAAAATGTTAGTTTGTATTTTTGAGTGTGTGTATCAAAGGTTGTATTAGGGTGAGAGGAGGTCTGCCACTCTATCACAAGGATGATGTCATCAGTGATGTCATAGTCATAGTCATATTTACTTTATTCGGTTTTTGTCGTTGTAAAAAAACATAAAAGCAATAGCAAAAAAAAAAAATACATCATATAACAATACAATTGAATATATTTAAAATAGCAAATATTTCATAAAAGAGACATTTTTTTTTTTAAATTTAAGTTTAAAAGAAGAAAGACTTAATTAATACTAAAACGCCAAATCGTTCTATAAATTCGTTCGATGTCGAAAGATATGTTTCAGAAACTTCACTATTATCCTTGCTGTCCAAACATGATCTAATTGCTCTAAGGCTACTAGTGCTGGACGACATCTTCTAATACCCGTAAGTCTTAAGAGCGGTATTAACCATTTTTTGCGATAGTCACTATAAAATTGACAAAAAAAGACAGTATGGATTGTCGCCTGTTTTGAAATGTTGTCACACGGACAGCAGGCCAGAGTTTTATCCCAATTGTTGTTTGTTGGGAAGGCAACCAAGCGATGGAACAAGTTCAGCCTAAATCTGACCAAAAGAAATCTTTCAAAGGTGGTAAGGTCGAAGGTTAGATAGGGCTGAATATTTGGAGTAATTTGAAGGACAATACTTTGTTGTACTGATGGTTTTGTCCCTTCTTTAACTATCCGGAGTTCCTCAAAGAAGTTAAGAGACTCCTTTTTCAACTTTTTTCTAGAAACCGCTCTAATTAATGATGGATCAAGGTAGTACTTTTCCATGCCTAGATCGATAAAAGAAGATCTTATATATGCTAACCATCGGATTTTAGTTGCAGAATCCAGCTCCATACAGTCTCGGATAATTGATTGTGTCAAGATGTTTTTATCCGAAGACCATATGCGGTGCCAAAGTAAAAGGGGTTGGATTCTAGCTAGGTCAGAAATGTAGGGGATACCAAGTTCAATGTGACAGGCAAAAGTCGATGCGGTCATGGGAAGAGATAAAAGAAATTTCAAAAAGGCATTCTCAATTATCTGAAGTGGATGCATATCTAAATAACCCCAGAGGCCTGCCCCATATAATGCAACTGATTGGCATTTGGCTGTATACATTTTTAACAATTCTCCTGGGGGTCTTTTGCCCAATTTTTTAGAGAATTTAACAATGGCCTTTGTTGTGCGTGCAAAGTGAAGCTTTCTAGACTCGAGGGCAGTTTTCCACTGTAATTTATGGTCAATGATAATTCCCAAATAGGGATATTGGGATGTCGTTGCAATTTTCTTCTGGTTCAAATAAATTTCCTTCATGGTTTTTTTCTTGGGACCAGAAGACATAACAAACGTTTTTTTTTACGTTTATTCGTAGATCTAAAGAACCCATAAAATCAGAATATCTAGTTAGAGCCCTCTGGAGCTCCATTGGGGTTCTTGCCAGGATCACCGCGTTGTCGCCGTATAAAAGAGCTGGGATCTGACGCTCCTTTACTCGTGGGAGGTCCTGACTCCCTTTCAACATGGCTCTCTCCAAACCATTCGTATAGAGAGTGAAGAGAAAGGGAGCCAGGACACACCCCTGTCTTACCCCTCTCCCCACAATGAATGGGGCGGTTAGTTCACCATTCATCCCAAACCTTACCCTGGAGATTGACCATAATTTTGAGTGACTGACACAATCGAAAGCTGCAGAAAGATCTACAAAGACCATGTAGATATTGCCTTTTTTCGATGCTGTATATTTCCCCAGTATTAGTGAAAGATTTAGGGCCTGATCGACCGTACCTAGCCCTTCCCGAAAACCGAACTGGATGTCCGATAGAATCTTAGAATCTTCAGTCCAGTCCTGTAGGCGTTCTAATATAATCCTCCCCGCCATTTTGCCCACCGAATCTAGTAATGAAATTGGTCGGTAGCAAGTGACATCTTGATGGTCTCCATTCTTGAAAATGGGAATCATAATTGTTTTGGACCATGAGCCTGGTAAACCAACTCTACAAGCTGCATTAAGGACCCTTGTTAGAATAGGGGCCCAGAGTTCCAGATTTGATTTAAATAAATCAATAGGAACTCCGTCTGGGCCGGGGGCTTTACCATTTTTGCTTGCTTTTAGTGCTAGGATGACTTCGTCCATAGTTATAAGGATGTTTAGGGGATATGATATTCCTGAAGGACTAGACTCTGCCTGGTCTTGAGGTTCCCCTTCTGAATGATTGTTTGAAAATATCTTTGAGAAGTGGTCATCCCAGGTTCCTGCATCGATAGCCACCTCAATAGTCAGGGAATCATCTGTGTTATTTAAAAAAGGGGATTTGACTATGGACCAGAAAGCTGCACAGTTTTTAGTTTTAATGCTTTTCTGAAGTTGGGCCCATAAATCTAGCCTAAGTTCGAGTTTTCTGTCTTTTAGGGCTGAGTTGTATTCTCTTCTCAGGATTGTTATTTCCTGAGGAACCCTATCTTGTTTTTGCAGTGCTTTTTTTAGTGTGGTGTGAGCGACAGTACATCGATGATTAAACCAGCCCAGTTTTTTCGGTTGGATTGATTTTTTGGTTTTCACGAACAAAGCATTATTGGTTGCTTTTAAAATCTCCCCAAAATGGACCAGGAGTGCAGAATCTGTGGTATGTAGGTCTAGACACTTAGCGATGTCGTTAGATACCTCGTTTATTATTCTATCTGAGGTTTCTACTGGGTCCACCTTTTCCCATTTCAGGGCGTAGCCATTATACTTATCCAGGTAGAGGGAATTTTGTGTCAATAAACTTAATATTGGTTGGGGACGGAATTCATATTGGGGAAAGAATATCATGGACAAAGCACAGTGATCACTTATTGCTGTGATATGTGTATCAAAGTCTTTCATCCGATTGCCAGCTGAGTTTGAAATTAAGATAAAGTCTATGACCGAATGGGTTTCTCTACCTATAAAGGTTGGATCCGGCCAGTCAGTAACAGGGTTCCTGATGTTAGCAATTAGGAGGTCCAATTCAGTTATTATTTCGTTTAAAGTGGGACCTAATCCAGTATGGGAAAAATGGAGGATTGGTTCCCCTAGTTCGTCCGTTAGCCCACATAAAATACCTTTGTTAATTTTACACAGATGTGAGTTAAAATCACCTCCCCAGATAATAGATGCGCCCGAGTTGGAAGATTTTATCAATGTTGATAAATGGGAGGCAGTGGATAGGATAACTGCCCTTGCGTCATGATCCTTTAGGTTGTTATAGAAGTTGACAAGTAGAAGCAAGTCTCCTTTAACAAAACGTATACTTAATATTTGAAAATGGACATCTAGAATGACTGGAGTAATATGAGCCTCTCCTAACAAGTTTGTAATATAAATAGTTAGGCCGCCCTTTGGTCTGCCAGAGGACGAGGGGACCGCGGATGAGAAGTAGGTTTTATAACCTGTTATGTGTATTACTTCTGTGGTCCAAGTCTCCTGAAGGCAGATAATATGTGACTTTTCGAAAAGAGAAGGGCCCTGCCCATTTTCAATTTTAGGAGATAGACCCGCTATATTCCAGAAAAGGAACATTAAAGGTAGACCATGTTTATAAGAATTTCTATCCTGAAGTATTTTAGCCTGTTTTAGTTCTTGAGTTTCCATAGATCTAGACAGGATGGAATTACTCCCAAAAATGTTGGATGTTGTCGATTCCAGTAGATCTGATATTTTGGGAGGAACATTGAGACCATACTGCTGTTCTTTTTGAGGAGTTAATAAAGCTTGATGGTTACAATCCGTCTGAGCTATGGGATTCGTGTCTTTAATAGAAGGGCATGTTACTATGTTATGTAATTGGAGTTTTACACCTTGTGTTTTCCCCAGGTTAAGGCGTCAGTCCACTGATTCCATTTCCGAGAGTGGAGCATATTGATTAAAAGTGGGCACATTATAACTAGGGCAGTGTCTGGGGTACCCAAGTCGGGAACATGGTCTGGGAGGTTTGGGCAGGATGGATTGAGGGTAAAAATAGGTTAAATCTCTAGTAGAGATAGAGTCGTGCTCATACTCCCTCGGCCAATCTCTCAAGTGTCTAACGACATTGCTATCTCTAAAATTGATGATAAAGATGTCACCTCTAATATCCTTGTGTCTAGATCCCAACCACCAGAGTCTTCTTACATTAAGAATTTCTCCATTAATATGTGCCGGAAGAGGTCTATTACAACTCAACCAATAGATAACTTTATTTTTTAGTTCCCGCTGCCCTTCAATCCTTTGATCCTTTAATTCCGGAACCCCTGTTAATATCACCGCATAGGGGGCTGCTTCCGGAGGGAGATCTATTGTTTGTTGTTTGCTCTTTATTGAGTCACTGTTTAGAGGTGGCTTACTCATAGGTTTATGTGCTTTCTCCTGATTGTTGGAGATTTTATTATTGTGCGCAATTTGATCTACGGTTGGTGTGGGGGTAAGGTTATTTTGGGTGCAGGGTATCGTTGATGCAGCTTCAATCCCTATTAAAGGATGTTGAATGGATTGTTCCTCCCCTTTTCCTTCTCGGGAGGGATTATTGGTAACCCTAGTACTTAAATCGGTAGCCTTAGTGAGGGCCCTAAGAGCTTCTGCATTAATTTTGGCGGTTAGTTCAATAGAGTCCAATTGAGTAGACATTATTTTTAGTCTCTCAATGAGGGGAAGTATCAATGCTTTAACTAATACTTCCATAGAACCTAGTAGTTCCTGAAATGATTTAGACAAGATAGAAGAACTTTCTATATCCACATTTAGTTTAGAGTTATCTGGGAGAGCGTTTTTTCTCTTCTGAACTTTAACAGATCGCTTAGGCTGTGTGATCTTAGAGTTATTCTTTTGTTTTTTCTGTGGTGGGCAAACCCGTTCTTTGCGGGGCATTGGGCCTTTACGATCGTCTATGGGTGTGATTACCACGTGGTTGGCGCTTATAATATCGGGGGTAGGAGAAGAAAGCAAATCTTCAAAATCCGTATGATTTGGGCTGGTTAAGTCTTGTGGGTCCGTGGATATAACATGATCATGTATTTGATCGAGTTTTGACCTGCTATTAGGGGGCGGAGTGGTAGCCCTTTGAATGTGACCTAGTGAAGAACATTTCTTATACAAAGGTTCAGAAGATAGGCGCCGTTCTGTGATGGCTATTTCGTGCTCCAGCGCTGAGGCTGCTCTGGTTATAAAGCGGTCCAAGGTCCCCCTCACTGAACCACCCACCAGTGATTTCCTAGGCTTGTTAGGGCGGGGGGTCATAATCCCTGGTAGCGGTAGCTATATTCCTACGGAATAAAAATCTAAATTTATATTACGTTACACAATAATACTGATAGCGAATAGTAGCAAATATAAAACATGTATGTCCAAATTTGTAAGAGTCACCTTTGAGCAGCCAATACGGAGGAACTCTCCAATCAATTGGAACACACAATGGCTTGTGACGGGAGCGTAAATCAAGGACTTAGTGGAGTAGCCCAGCCCAGCCACGGCCAGCCCCGGACGGCCACAGACGGCCCGCCCTTTGCCCGGGCTTAGCCCGCGCGCGGTCCCGCGACGCGGGGATAGTAGATGTTTTTATGGCGCCTCCAGGCGCAACTGCCTGAATGACAGCTTCCGGTGTTGGGGCCAGAGGACTCTGGGGGTTGTGGTCCCCCCTCCACACGGCGGCCGCGAGAGCAACACAGGCGGCGGCGGGAGGGAGACCCAAACAGGTGCAGGAACTTCCAAGGAGGAAAGGCTCCACGAGGTAAGGATACAGTGCTTGTCTATGCCCCAGGACGAGTGATGTCGAGCGCCCGCTCCACCGGGAGAGTAGATGTTTTTATGGCGCCTCCAGGCGCAACTGCCTGAATGACAGCTTCCGGTGTTGGGGCCAGAGGACTCTGGGGGTTGTGGTCCCTCCTCCACACGGCGGCCGCGAGAGCAACACAGGCGGCGGTGGGAGGGAGACCCAAACAGGTGCAGGAACTTCCAAGGAGGCAAGGCTCCACGAGGTAAGGATACAGTGCTTGTCTATACCCCAGGATGAGTGATTTTGAGCGCCCGCTCCACCGGGAGAGTAGATGTTTTTATGGCGCCTCCAGGCGCAACTGCCTGAATGACAGCTTCCGGTGTTGGGGCCAGAGGACTCTGGGGGTTGTGGTCCCCCCTCCACACGGCGGCCGCGAGAGCAACACAGGCGGCGGCGGAAGGGAAACCCAAACAGGTGCAGGACCTTCCAAGGAGGAAAGGCTCCACGAGGTGAGGATACAGTGCTTGTCTATGCCCCAGGACGAGTGATTTCGAGCGCCCGCTCTACCGGGAGAGTAGATGTTTTTATGGCGCATCCAGGCGCAACTGCCTGAATGACAACTTCCGGTGTTGGGGCCGGAAGACTCTGGGGGTTGTGGTCCCCCCTCCACACGGCGGCCGCGAGAGCAACACAGGCGGCAGCGGGAGGGAGACCCAAACAGGTGCAGGAACTTCCAAGGAGGAAAGGCTTCACGAGGTAAGGATACAGTGCTTGTCTATGCCCCAGGACGAGTGATTTCGAGCACTCGCTCCACCGGGAGAGTAGATGTTTTTATGGCGCCTCCAGGCGCAACTGCCTGAATGACAGCTTCCGGTGTTGGGGCAGAGGACTCTGGGGGTTGTGGTCCCCCCTCCACACGGCGGCCGCGAGAGCAACACAGGCGGCGGCGGGAGGGAGACCCAAACAAGTGCAGGAGCTTCCAAGGAGGAAAGGCTCCACGAGGTAAGGATACAGTGCTTGTCTATGCCCCAGGACGAGAGATTTCGAGCGCCCGCTCCACCGGGAGAGTAGATGTTTTTATGGCGCCTCCAGGCGCAACTGCCTGAATGACAGCTTCCGGTGTTGGGGCCAGAGGACTCTGGGGGTTGTGGTCCCCCCTCCACACGGCGGCCGCGAGAGCAACACAGGCGGCTGCGGGAGGGAGACCCAAACAGGTGCAGGAACTTCCAAGGAGGAAAGGCTCCACGAGGTAAGGATACAGTGCTTGTCTATGCCCCAGGACGAGTGATGTCATCAGTGATGTCATTTGAGATGTCATCAGTGATGTCATGAGTGATGTCACTGACCATGTCATGAGTGATGTAATATGTGACGTCATCAGCAGTGCATTACAGGCGCGCGAGTTATAGTTAGCTGAACTAACTATAACGGGGGAATTTCAGTGGTTTTGTACGAGTGAAAAGTCCAACTAACTATAACGCCCCTGAAACCTATGGTTTTTTCAGTGAATCTCTAAGGTTTTTTAAATGCTAATTCCTAACTATAACGTGCCTGAAACCTATGTTTTTTTCAGTGAATTTCAATGGTTTTTTAAAATTCTAAATTGTAACTATAACGTGCCTGAAACCTATGGTTTTTGTTAGTTAATTTCTAAGGTGTTTTAAATGCTAGTTTCTAACTATGCTTACAGAGGTAGCACATGTGAAGAAAGAAGAAAAAACACACAGAAAGAACAAAAAGAAATGCAGAAAGAAGCAACAGAAGTCCTCAAAGACGAAGAAAAGTGCAGGAAGAAGGAAGACATGCAGAAAGAACAAACAAGAGCAGAAAGAGGCCTTGTTGCAAAATCATCCTGTACCCTATTATTATTATTAACTTTTTCAGTTGGGTACTGGTGGTAACTGGCTCTGAATAGCCAGTCCTAGAGCCAGTGCTATGCTAAAAGACACTTAGAATACAGTTAAAACACCTACATACACTAGGGAACACTATGCGTTGGGGTACCCCTGTTATTAGCATGACCTCCTCTGTAAGCCCCTAGTATATAATGGGGCAGGGGGATTAAAACTACCTCTTAAAATGCACCACAGGGCCGTTTGCACACTGGTGAAGGGAGAGGGTGGCTGAGTTGACGTGTGCAAACACGCCCTGTGGCCGTTTTAACTTGGTGGATAGGCGCCACAGAGCTGCGTTGCAGAGAGGTGTAAAAATGTGCACGGCCTGGACCACCTCTCTGCAAAGCAGCGCAGTGGCGCTTACTGGAAGCACCTGGTGGACTAGTTGGCCCCCATGGGCCCTCAGGATTGAAGGGGAATTATTTCCCCAACTTAAAATGCGTCACATGGCGTGTTTGCACACGTCACATCAGGCCCCGTCCCCTCCCTTCACCACTGTGTAAACACGTCCTGTGGCCGTTTTAAGTTGGGAGATTAGGTCCCCTTGAATCCTGAGGGTCCCTAGGGGCATATTAGCCCACCAGCTTCCTCCATTAAGCGCCACAGAGCTGCGTTGCAGAGAGGTGTAAAAAGGGGCGTGGCCTCAGAACACATCTCTGCAACGCAGCCCCCTGGCGCTTACTGGAAGCACCTGGTGGGCTAATTAGCCCCCAGGGGCCCTAAGGATTGAAGGAGAATTATTTCCTCAACTTAAAACGCTCCATAGGGCGTGTTTACACACGTCACCTCAGGCCCCGTCCCCTCCCTTCCCCACTGTGTAAACACGCCCTGTGATCGTTTTAAGTTGGGAGATTAGGTCCCCTTGAATCCTGAGGGTCCCTAGGGGCAAATTAGCCCACCAGCTACCTCCATTAAGCGCCACAGAGCTGCGTTGGAGAGAGGTGTAAAAAGGGGCGTGGCCTCAGAACACCTCTCTGCAACGCAGCCCCCTGGCGCATACTGGAGGTTCCTGGCTGGGCTAGTTGGCCCCAGGTACTCCCAGTATTCAAGGGGAATTTGTTACCCATCTGCAAACGCGCCAGGGGGCGCGTTTGCAGAGTGCTGCAAGGAGGGGGCGTGGCCTCCGGCGCTATGCCGGTTTTTTTAAAGAAGGGAGGCTGTGTGGCCCCCCTTCTTTTTCTAATTTATTGGCCCTGGGGACCCCATTCCCCAGGGCCTGCCCCCTAATATTTTTTTTGTAAATTAAAAAATTTGGAAGGGGGCCGCGAGGCCCCCCTCCCGAGGCCTTCATCGGCCCCTGGGACCCCATCCCCCAGGGCCAGCCTTTGTTGGGGACCGCGGGGGGTCCCCAATCCCCCCACGGTCCCGCCGGCTCCCCGTGTCCCTTGGGAGCCGGCATTGCTTTTCCACATGGGGAGCTGCTAAGAGGCAGCTCCCCGTGTGGAAAGCAATTTGGTTTGCATTTTGAAAGAGAGAGCAGGTTTCCCTGCTCTCTCTTTCAAAATCCAAACCAAGTTTGCTATGGCAGGGCGGGAGCCGCGAGGCTCCCGCCCTGGCATAGCAAACTACAGTGTCCCAGGGGTGGGCACCCCGGGACACTGCAGGAGCTGGCCCCCGTGGCGGTCCCCAGGGCCATCAAGGGCTCCAGGAGTGCGGCCCCCTCCCAACATTTTAAAAGCCCCGGGGAGGTGGTGGTCCCCAGGGCTGGGGGGTGTGGCTCGAGCCCCCCCACACAGGGTATTTTTTAAATAATAAAAAAAACAACACAAGCCCTGGGGGGTGGCGGTCCCCGGGGCTGCGGGGGGGCCATGAGCCCCCCGCATATATTGTCTTAAAGCCCCGGGGCTTGGGGGGGCCTTTGAGCCCCCCCACCCATTTATTTACTTAGCCCCGGGGGTGGCGGTCCCCGGGGCTGGGAGGGCTGTGGGCCCCCCCCACATATTTTCATAAAGCCCCGGGGGATGGCGGTCCCCAGGGCTGGCGGGCTCCTCTGGGCCCCCCATTACAATTAAAATATTGCCCCCGGGACTTTGCCCACCCGGGGGGCTAAATGGTAATGAAGCGCTGGAACCCACGCTTTGTTTTTTAAAAATTTCGATCGAAATTCGCGCTGGGTGTGCGAATCTGGCCGATTTTTTTTTTAATGCTTTTTTGGGCCCTGGGGGTCCTTATGGGACCCCCTGAGCAGGCCTAGGGGGTCAGGGTGTTTCTACCCTGCCCCCTTTTTGCGTTTTGCACGTTTTTTTCTCTGCTTTCTTGTGCCTTGGTTCTACAGAGGCACAAGATGGCTGCCAACACTTCCTGATTTGGAGTGTTGAAAGCCAATTAGCATACAGCTCGTGATCGGGGGGGTGCGCGGATCCTGTGCGGCCATAGATATATATATGATTTTACTTTTGATTTTCCTAGCAACTACTGAACGGATTTACACCATTTAACAAAAAGGCACCTTTCTGAACCAAGGGCTACCTCTTTGCCAAATTTGGTGTAATTCTGCTCAGCAGTTCGGGCTGTAGCCGCGGCTAAAGTTTCCTATGGAAACTTGCATGGTGAAAACATGTTTTGGGACCCCCCTTTATTCTCGGATCCCGCTTGACGAATCACCCCGAAACTCTCAAGATAGGAGCGGACCGGAGCACTCCATGAGTTTTGAAAATTTCACGAAGATTCGTCAACCGGTGCCAAAGTTATTGGGAATAGAATGTTGCGAATTTTCTATGGAAAATAGGTCCTAACTATAACTATCTACTGGCGACCGCCAGTAGATAATATATTACCTACTGGCGGTCGCCAGTAGGTAGTTATAGTTAGGACCAAGTTTCCATAGGAAGAGCATTTTTTGTTTTGCTTATAACTTTGGCGGCGTTTGATGAATCGTCATGAAATTTTCCAAACTAATTCTTTGTTCATATCAGCTCCTATGTTGAAAGTTTGGGGGTGATTCGTCAAGGGGGGGCCGAGAAAAAAGGGGGGTCCCAAAACATGTTTTCTCCATGCAATTTCCATAGGAAACTTTCGACAAGGCTACAGGTCGAAAGGGTGAACGGAATTACCCCAAATTTGGCAGGGAGAAGGGTCTTGGTCTAGAAAGCACGCTTTTGTTTATTTGGTGTAAATCCGTTCAGTAGTTTTGGAGAGGTATTGAAATTTACAGATATCGATATTTGGGAATTCTGCCATCTGATTGGCTGAGGCGTTACAAGCACGAGCTTGCTGCTTATTTGCTGCGAGCAGGTTGCAAGTAGGAAGTGTTGGCAGCCATTTTGTGATTCTGTCGAAGCGAGTAAGGGGAAAAAAGGGCGAAAAAAGTACGAAAGAGGAGGGTAGGATCACTGTAACCTCTGTGGGGTGTTTAGGGTGTGCTATACAGGGGTGCAAAGCAAACTACTCATCCATACCGGCCTGAAAGTGCTGGGCTATGGAAATTAAGTGAGGTATTGCCTAGAGTCTGATGCTGCTAGGGTGAGCTGCTGCGGGACTCAGGGATTAAAGCGTGAGCCCAAACTGTGTGTCTTATGCTGTGAAGTCATATGCCCTCTCCGTTGCACCACATCTGTGGAAGTAGTGTCAGCATGTGTTTATACCTACTAGGACCAACTACTGACCCCTACTGGTCTGAAAGTGCTGGGGTACGGAAAATATGTGTGGTATTGTCTAGAGTCTCATGCTGCTAAGCTGAGCTGCTGCCGGACTCTGGGATGAAAGCGTGAGTCAAAATTGTGTGTCATATGCTGTGAAGTCCTGTGCGCTGGCCGCTGTGCCACATCTGTGCAAGTAGTGTTAGCATGTAGTTATACCTACTCGGAGGAACTTTTGTTTCGAACATTGTAACTTGTGTATGGTGCTTAGGGGGTGTTCTACCGTGAGTGCGAAGGTAAATTTGCACGTATCAAATCAATTCGGTATTTTTAAAGTGCAAACTACTCACTCGTACGGGTCTGATGGCGCTGGGGGCGTAAACTGAGCTGCTGCCGGACTCAGGGATAAAGCCGCTGAACTACTGACCCCTACCGGTCTGAAAGTGCAGGGTACGGAAATTAAGTGAGGTTTTGCCTAGAGTGTCATGCTGCTAAATTGAGCTGTTGCTGGACTCAGGGATTAAACCGTGAGCCCAAACTGTGTGTCTTATGCTGTGAAGTCATGTGCTTTGGGTGCTGTGCCACACCTATCCAAGTAGTGTCAGCAATATTTTATACGTAGCAGGAGGAAGTTTTGTTTGGAACATGGTAACTTGTATATGGTGCTAGTAAGTGATCCGCAGCACTGCCAAAGGCAGTGCACCCAGGACATACAGCAGACGTGCAAGGTATAGGTGGACATGAATGGAGTCGACCATGTGTTCGGGCTGCCCTGCTATGCGTCAGTGGTTCTGCTTGTAGCTGCACTGGCTTGCCGTGTGCCAGTCTTGTGGATGAAATGGCACAGCTTGGTGCAATGAGCCGGGTCTGTGTGCAATGGGTGCAGGGCAGGGTTGTGGTGGGAGTATGTGTGAAGGCCATTTCACACACGCTAACTACAAAGAAGGACTTTTGAGTGTGGGATGTCCACTCGTTCTCAAATCGGGCAGTACGTAATGTCGGAGACGGATGCAAATATTATCGTATCTGTCGGGGGGGCTGGCCACTTGCAAGTTCCTTCTCGGAGCAGCAGATGTGTTAGCGCAAGATGGCTCAGACAAAGAACCTTTCATCCTTACAGTAACTTCTCCAGCTGCATTCATACAGGATGTGTACAAAGGCCGGTCGTGGGTGTTGTGGGATGTCTGCGACCCTGGTCATCATGGATGAGATGCCCAGCGCTTGGCACATGGGCAGGTTCACTGTGTGTTACGTTGCCAAACAGCTGCTCCTCCCTCTTACGAGCCCCCACAATTTTGTGCGCTACACTGTTGTATCCCATGCACTCCTTTGTAATGGCTATTCGCGCATGTCCTGCGGGATTCCAATCACACCGTGACACTGCCGTTTGGAGGTGGTGCATGCCACTTTACAACATCGACTGCTGCGGCCCTTGTGGCGGCCACACCAGAACACAGAGACACACTTACCGCACTTCTTGCACACGGAAATGTGTGAGACACCCCGTTCCCTTTGCCGCTTGTGCATGCAGGAGGATGCGTGCGTAGCTACATCTCCAGGCTCACTGCCAACGCTGAGGTGACATGGTAACATCCGCTGAAGACAGCACACTGATGTTGCAAGGCCCGTGCCTATCATGCTAACACAATGACCACACAGACATACTTACTCAGATGCGGGTTCGGGGGGCGTTGGCGGTCCTGGGGTTGTTGCGATGAGTGTTATGGCCCTCATGAGTATCCGTGTATCATGCTCATTGACTCTATGGCACCTGTGTATGTTCAGGTGTGGCTCTTGGCTGTGTTTCCTTTCATGCTGCAGGTAGTGGTCCTGCTTAACACCAACAGAAAGAGGTGTAAAATCTGTGGTGCTAACGCGGCTTATCGCCGGAATTTGTTTCACATCGCAGTTTTTGCTTTTCATTGTGAAAGTTGTGATGTGTTTTTTTCGTGTACAGAACAATAAATGAACTGGGCAGTGTATCCTGTCAAGATCCAGCACCTGACCCACTATTCACAATCAATATAAATACAATGAGATTTCTTCATTGATTTTGTGTGTAGACTGTAAATGCACCCACTACCCCTGTGCAATTCAATACAGGATTTTAGTATTTAGAATAAATCGCAAAGGTGCACCTCGTGTGTTTTTGCACGGGAACGCCTACTCTGCATCTCATTATCAGCACTTTAATGCAACTACAGTTGAGATAAATCTAACACACTATTCAGAAGCTGGTGCAAACTGCAGACATCACCAGTATTCCCGCGATAACTGCCCCAAAATTTAACACCATGGTGGACACCACCAAATAACAGTAATAAGAACGAGAAAGAGTCACACAGCACTTAAGTAACAACCAAAAACTTTATTGAATTTTGTTTTTTTCTTCAAACTTCATTTTTTCGTAAACGTATATATTAAGAGTAAAGTAAATTTAACAAAATGAACACAAAACAACAAGGCGGAAGACACCTGTCGGGAGCATGAATGTCGACGACACAGCCTGGAAAATAAAGCACAAAATAAGGACGTATGTAATGCGCATATCAAAGGAGCGAGACACAGAGAAGGAAAAAAAAGGCAGAGAGAAAAAGAGAGGGAAGGAAAGAAAGGGAGTGAGAAAGGGAGAAGGGAGATAGAAAAAGAGAAGGAAAGGAAGGAAGAGAGTGAGAGAGGGAAGTGAGAGAAAGAGAGCTACTGCCGCCCCTGCGCGTCCATGACCAAATAATTACCTGCTGCCACCGGAGTGTGTACCAGTGGGCACTCCACATGCCCGTCAAAGCTCCGCGGCCCGGCAGATCTCACAGATGTCGCTGAGTCCTGAGTCATGAATGGCGGAGACCACATCAGCTTCTCCACGGGCCGGCAGATCCCACACATGTCGCTGAGTCCTGAGTCATCAATGGCGGAGAGCACATCAGCTTTGGGTGCCGCTAACCCTGTGCAACGCAAGTCAGCGCCACGTGGTGGTAGGCCGCTGACGGCCATACAACTTAGGGTGCGACTAACCCTGTGTAACTCAAGTCCGCACCACGTGGTGGTAGGCCCCTGATGGCCACATCAGTTTCGGGTGGCACTAACCCTGTGCAAGGCAAGTCCACCACACGTGGTAGTAGGCCCCTGACGGCCATACAGCTCAGGGTGCGACTATCCCTCTGTGCAACTTTTCTTGGACTCTTTATGATTGAGACCCGTGGAGCGTCCGCCGTCCAGTCACCACCAGCAATAAAGGATGTGACGTCGATGCATTATATTTGCGTGATCACATGGCCTGTGACGTATGTGCCGGATGGGTGTGGTGTGTGTGCAAACCTGCCCTCCGGGAGTGGCCGTGACATGTTGACAACTAGAGCACTGACCTGCACACCAACAGCGAGTACGCCTGTGTCAGGTAGCTATGTGGGGGTGTGAAAACGTGTTTTCTCAATGGAGTTTCCATGGGAAACATTAGACAAGGCTACAGGTCAAACTGCTGAACGGAATTATGCCAAGTTTGGTACGGAGAAAGGTCATGGTCCAGAAAGCACGCTTTCTTGCATCAAGTGAAAATATAAAAGAAAGGTCCCGGGGGCAATTTAATATACCGGAGCTCTGTCTGTGCAAGATAACCCTTTCACGCTCCCTCTTTCCAACATCACCACTTCGCAGCTATAGCGTTAGAAGCCAGTCCGTCGGGTCGCAGCTCTCTACCTTTGCGAGCTAGTACGCTGCTGGGCCTGTACCTCTGCAAGCTACTACGCTGCTGTTCCTTTGGGAGCGGACGGCTCATAGTACTGCATCTGTGAGTCGACCGGACGGGCCGCAGTTATCCCTCTGCAAGCCTGGGTGCGAACTGTTCATAAGTCACACTACATAAGCATTGAAACACCATTTTGTGATTCAGTCCGTCAGCTGGCATCTGTCCGAGGCATTTCTGAAAACATACCGGAGTTCTTTCTGTGAGAGATACCCCTTTCACGCTGCCTCTCCCCACATCAGCAGGTAACGCACCCTCTTCCCACATTACCAACATACCCCCAACAACCTTCTTGGGCCCAGAATTATCCCTGTGCGGTTGGACAAACAAGAATCTTAGTCATGTATAGATTTACATATTAAATATCTTATTTAAACAAAACAACAACAAATAAAACTGAAGGGAGTCTGGTGCTGTAGTCGCTGCCATGAAGTTGGGGTTACTGTCATTCAGGACTCAGGACACAGTTCCACATGTGGGATCGGCTTGTATTGAACAGGGTTAGTGGCACCACGTGTTGCGCCTTGTGTTGTACAGGGTTAGTGGCACCACGTGTCGCTGGCCTTGCATATGGAAATATGCCTGACTGATCAAAGGGAGTCTGGTGCCTTGGTCGCTGCCACAAAGTTGGGGTCACTGCCATTCAGGACACAGGACACAGTTCCACATGTGGGATCGGCTTGGGTTGAACAGGGTTAGTGGACCCACGTGTCGCTACTTGTGTTGAACAGGGTTAGTGGCACCACGTGCCAAAAATTCAAATTGCGAGCTCTGTTGCCCGCAGTGTATTTGAGTGTTTGTTGGCACTTGAAGATGAATTTGTTGATTGTACTAAAGCTATAACTGATATAAAAAAAGGTTTTGAAGCAAGGATACTAAAAGGATATTATGTAGGTTTTAGGCCTGTGATAGTTTCTTGCCTAGTGGACTCAGTAATTAATGAATCAAGATTTAATTTTAATTGTGAGCCCTACTGACCACAGTGTAGGCGTATCATGAAAAGATGAAGTATGTATAGAATACACTGTCGAAGTGTATGAGCCTGTGATGCTGCTTGGTGCGGATGGGCCGCAGTGGGAGCTATGTCTGTTGCCTACTGCGCCATCTGCAATCGCGACTGTATCTGAATTGTGAGCCCTGCTGACCGCGGTGTAGGCCAGAGGTGGCGGTGAGCAAGGGCCCTCAGCCACATGCTTAGGTTGGTGGCCCCACTGACCTGCGTAGTTTAGGTTCAGTGGCACCACGTGTCGCCGGCCTTCCATATGCAAATACGCATCACTGATCGAAGGGAGTCTGGTGTTGTGGTCGCTGCCATGAAGTTGGGGTCACTGCCATTCAGGACTCAGGACACAGTTCCACATGTGGGATCGGCTTGTGTTGAACAGGGTTAGTGGCACCACATATCGCGCCTTGTGTTGTACAGGGTTAGTGGCACTACGTGTCGCCGGCCTTGCATATGGAAATATGCCTAACTGATCAAAGGGAGTCTGGTGCTGTGTTCGCTGCCACGGACTTGGGGTCACTGCCATTCAGGACGCAGGACACAGTTCCACATGTGGGATCGGCTTGTGTTGAACAGGGTTAGTGGCACCATGTGTCGCTGGCCTTGCATATGGAAATATGCCTAACTGATCAAAGAGAGTATGCTGCTGTGGTCGCAGCCACGGACTTGGGGTCACTGCCATTCAGGACTCAGGACACAGTTCCACATGTGGGATCGGCTTGTGTTGAACAGGGTTAGTGGCACCATGTGTCGCGCCTTGTGTTGTACAGGGTTAGTGGCACCACGTTTCGCCGACTTTGCATATGGAAATATGCCTAACTGATGAAAGGGAGTCTGGTGCTGTGGTTGCTGCCACAGACTTTGGGTCACTGCAATTCAGGACTCAGGACACAGTTCCACATTTGGGATCGTTCGGCTTGTGTTGAGCAGGGTTAATGGCACCATGTGTTGCGGCTTGCGTTGAATTCTGCCTCAATAAGTCCATGTGGCGATGACTTGTGGTGCAGTGAGTTAGTGGCACCTGAAGCACTCAGCGTGTGCACACCCTGCGATGATGCGTGGTCTGGGCCGGCCTCACTGGTAGCAATGTCTTTACATGCTTTGAAAGAATCTTCATAGCAGTCAAAATCTCCATGTAATTCCATTTCAGTCCTCCAAGGTTTGAAGAGTTGCAGAAGAGCTAAATAGAAAAACTCTCTCGTATCACAACTTAATTTCCTGTGATTAATCAAATTTCCTTTGGCATTCTTTAAGGAACATCCATCAGATCGAATTACAGCATATTTCCCTTCATTTATTTTTTCTGTAACATTTTTTCTATAACTATAATGTTGCAGTATTTCATATAGACATGTTTTCCAGGTATGAACTTCTATTTGGATAGTATGCGAGGAACAGTAATTGAGTTATCTGCAACATATTGTATGTCCATATTTGCATTCCACATCTTAAAAATTACTGGGTTGTAATCATTAATGTACTTCGATTATTGTGTTATTTTTATATTATAAGTATTTTTGGGTGATTTTCTAGTGATAGTATGCCTCACTGCTGACATAAAACTGTTCACTCTTCCTTGCGATGACTTATGGTGCACTGAGTTAGTAGTACCTTTGGCGCTCAGCGTGTACGTACCCTGCGATGATGCGTGGTCCGGGAGTGCCGCACTCGGATCAATGTCTTTTGTCTATTGAATTCTGCCTCAATAAGGCCACGTGGCGATGACTTATGGTGCACTGAGTTAGTAGTACCTTTGGCGCTCAGCGTGTACGTATCCTGCAATGATGCGTGGTCCGGGAGGGCCGCACTCGGATCAATGTATTTTGTCTATTGAATTCTGCCTCAATAAGGCCACGTGGCGATGACTTATGGTGCACTGAGTTAGTAGTACCTTTGGCGCTCAGTGTGTACGTACCCTGCGATGATGCATGGTCCGGGGGGCCACACTCGGAACAATGTCTTTTGTCTATTGAATTCTGCATCAGTAAGGCCATGTGTCGATGACTTGTGGTGCACTGAGTTAGTGGTACCTTTGACGCTCAGCGTGTGCGCACCCTGGCATGATGCGTGGTCCGAGAGGGCCGTACTGGGAGGAATGTATCTTGCGTACTGGACTGCGTCATCTGCAATCGCTACTCTATCTGAATTGTGATGCCTGCTGTCCACAGTGTAGATCGAAGGCAGTAGTCTGTACAGACATATGTCTGCGGTGCTGTGCCGCTGGGTTTGCAGGGGGCCTGTGTCGAGGAGACCTGCAGTCATGGTGGCAGCCTCGTGGCAGGGTGAGGCCCGCCGCTCTGGCACAGTCGTTGGTCTTCACAGTTCACAAGTGAACCACCCCAGAGCCCCGGCCTATTTATTCACACTCCTACGCTGAAGTGGCGTACGTCGGACCAGCCCACTCCGGTTACGCTTATACTTACAGGGGGGGGACGATACAGCTACATGACTGAGATCGTCCCTAGTGTTTGACGTAACATGGTTGGGTCCACTGTCCAAAACACTACAAGCACCAGTAGTATTTGTGCACATGGAGAGGTGTGTGTTCTGCATACTGAGACGTGTCCAGCACATCACCGCTACACTTTGCATTGTGTGCATTGTTATTCATGGGTGAATTGTTTCCTTCACATATAGTTTGTTCACACCTGTCCCAATATTCAGCTATTGTGTGGCTGAGGAGCCATACCATTTTCAGAAAGTTTGCTGTCTTGTTCTGCGCTGCCTCGGTGGTAGGGGGGGTCCTGGGGGTGGTGGTGGGTGTTGTGGCGTTCTTGGGTGTCGGAGCTGCTTGATCAGTAGGTCTATGACATGTGTTGGTCTTCAAATGTGGCTCTGGGATGGGCACTCTTTCATACTGTATGTAGTTGTTTAATATTTAAAAAACAAGAAGACATTTAATAATAAATAAGAAAAATACAAAAACAATTTGTAGGATATTATAGTTACAAAATATTACATTTTTTTTTCAAAATTGCTAAGAAAAACATAGGTTTTATGAACATTATAATTAGGAATTAGTATTTAAATAACCTTTGAAATTCACAAAAAAACATAGGCCTCTGGAAGATTAAAGTTAGAAATTAGTATTTTAAAAAAATTCAAATTTACTGAAAAAACGATTGCCACATTTCCCAACATTGAGCTATTATATGGCTAAGGAACCATGCTGTTTTTGGAGGGTTCGCTGTCCTGTTCTGCACTGCCTTGGTGGTAGTAGGGAGGGGGGTTGTATGGGGAGAGGTCCTGAGGTTTGTGGCAGTGGGTGTTGTTCTTCTTGGGTGTTGGAAAAAACTATAGGTTAAATGAACATTATAATTAGAAGTTAGCATAAAAAAACATTGAAATTCACTGAAAAAAAATAGGTTTCAGGCACGTTATAGATAGAAATTAGCATTTAAAAAACCTTTGAAATTCACTGAAAAAACCATAGGTTTCAGGCACGTTATAGTTAGAAATTAGCATTTAAAAAACCTTAGAAATTCACTGAAAAAACCTTAGATTTCAGGGACGTTATAGTTAAAAATTAGCATTTAAAAAACCTTAGAAATTCACTGAAGAAACCTTAGGTTTCAGGGACGTTATAGTTAGAAATTAGCATTTAAAAAACCTTAGAAATTCACTGAAAAAGCCATAGGTTTCAGGGACATTATAGTTACTTGGACATTTGACTCATATAAAACCAGAGAAATTCACCCATATAGTTAGTTGGGCTAACTATAACTCGCGCACCCGCAATGCACTGGTGATGACGTCACATTTACATCACTCATGACATGGTCAGTGACATCACTCATGACATCACTGATGACATCTCAAATGACATCACTGATGACATCATCCACGTGATAGTCTGACACACCTCCTCACACTCTAATATAACCTTTGATACACGTACTCTAAAATACAGACTACCATTTTCGAAACTATGGACACACCAATACCAGATACTAGATACCCATCCACTGATTCCTATCTATATATTGTGAGCTAGACATACACTCATACAGTCACTCATACATGCTGTCACTCATCATTACATCAGTATAATATCCACTCATTCACCTATGCATATATTCACACAGTGCTACTGATCCATAGTTACTCACACATCTACTCAGTCATGCCAAAAATCAATCACACCCATGTACTCACCTATGCAGATATATACACTCCACCTGACTTATTTATACACACACCACCTCCCTTATTTATATAGATACTAACACATACTTACTCTCTTATACAATCACTAATACAAGTACACATTCATGTATGTAGACACTCTTACAATCACTGTCTCTCATGTATAGTCAATTATACACCCCAACACTCACATATACTGTCTAAAAACATATATAGTTACTCACATATATACAACTGAGACATCAATTCACTAATCAACACACCTGTACACACAGTCAGCTACCCATACAGCCCTTCCAAGATGCACTTTTGAATCTATACAACCAGTAAATCAGCCATTCAGACATGTATGCACAGAGTCAGACACCCACCCACATAGAAACTCAGACACCCTTACAGATACTCATACAATCAATCAATAACCCATATAGACACTGATGTAGCTACTCACCAACCCATGCACCTGCTTACACACCAACTGAGAGACTAATATAGACATTCACACAGTTTAGTCACTAACCCATGCATTCAGTAACATATGTTCAATCAGTGACTTATACAGTCAGTCATGCATCTACTAAATAATCCATTCAGGCACATCTACATCCACTCATTCTTCAATAGACCTTGGCATAGATATATATGAAAAATATTTAAACTTTACAGAAACACACATTCACTGGATGATGTCATCAGTGATGTCATTTGAGATGTCATCAGTGATGTCATGAGTGATGTCACTGACCATGTCATGAGTGATGTAATATGTGACGTCATCACCAGTGCATTGCGGACGCGCAAGTTATAGTTAGCTCATCTAACTATAACGGGCGAATTTCTCTGGTCAAATGTCCAAGCAACTATAACGTCCCTGAAACCTATGGGTTTTTTCAGTGAATTTCTAAGGGTTTTTTAAATGCTAATTTCTAACTATAACGTCCCTGAAACCTATGTTTTTTTCAAAATATATAAAAATATATGTATATATATATATATATATATACACATACATACATACATACATACATACTCACTCACTCACTCACTCACTCTCGGGACCCAAGTGGCAGTTGGGTATTTTCAAGATTGCGAAACATAACAGCAAATAGCAGGTTCCTATTACAAAAATAGTATGTTTTTGCTGAGTTAGCGTGCTGTGATATTCACGAGGGCTAACAGTTGTGCAAGCCTTGCAAAGATGTGTTCCAAGCTGCTTGGTTGAACAAAACAATAGGTTATCAAAGTTCATACATCTACGTTGTGCAGGCCTCACATGATGTGGACTTGTATTTTTCTATCATGTATGGAATTAATTTTGTCTTGCTCAACGTTTGTGTTACTCATTGGAAAATTAGGCCTATGCATTTCATGTGGAGCCTGCACAAAGCATATGTATCAAATTAGATAACCTATTGTTTTGTTCAACCAAGCAGCTTGGAACACAACTTTGAACTTTGTTATGTTTCTCAATCTTGGAATACCTAACTGTCACAGAGGAAAAGACACCTGGGTCCCTATTAATGTATTTGCTTATCATGCACTCCTGATCATCCCTTATTGTATACTTATATATGTGTTGTCATTTTGATGGAAATTTACTGGACATGTCGGGGGGTATGGACGGGTCCTAACAGTAAGATATGTGTGCCGATGGTGATGCTCTCTTCTATGGCCCACCTCTTTCACGGCCCTTCACATGTGGAACGGGATGGAATGATTTGCTTGTTTTCTCAGTTTTGGTAAAGCACCAAGTTCCGCCAGCAGGCTGAACGTTTTGTAGGCAATGTACTGTTTGTGCACAATGTAATGCAGGGAAGGGTACACAGAATGCTCCTGGCCACTTCCCACTTCCTCATGAACCATTTGAAAGTCTTTTATACTTGAGTTTCCATGCAGAAGTTTGGAACAGAAGATTTCAATTTTGCAAGGATTAGATCCATGCAAGGTGAGGAAGTATAGTAATCTACAGGGACATTCACTAGCCAAAGTGTGCCAAAGCACCTTTCATCATTTCAGGGTTTTAGCCACTCCAAAATACAAAATTTGGCAGGGAGACTTTACTATGTAAAATCTCCTGCTTTATATTTATAAGAGTTGAATAGTCTACTGCATGGTACAGTTGCAGAGCTAGAAAAAGTTTGTGAAGATATTCAGTTTAGTTTCTTTGCTCCTGAGGAGGAGTTTAGGGATAACAACAAGTTGATTACTGGAGGTGCAGAGAAACAGGATACAGCAATTAGTACTGGAAAGTTTGCACAAGAGGTTGCAAAGTTTAACACAGTTTGTTCTGAGAAACCAAACTGTGTTTGTATTTGTTGTTGACACACTTACTACAAAAGCCAAACTTGCAATGTAGTTGTGTGCTCAAAAACTGAACAGGAGAAACGAGATAAGTGGCAAGAGTTTGCTATATATTTAATTGTAGAAGTGTGGTTGAATATGAGCACCCAGCAAATTTTATGTAAGTTCTGGTATGAAAAGTTAGAGAATAATAAAATGTTGGCTAAAGCAGTACATAACAAGTTAAAATTAGTTTCAATTTCACAAGAACTTCGAGATTTAAATAATTACGAATCACTACTTATACAATGTATACATTCTTTCCAAGCTACTGTGCGTATGGAACCCAAACTGGGAGATTACCTCCAACAGAGCTTCTGAAAGGTCTAAAAGGTAGAGTTGTGTACTTGCCATTAGATTTAAAAAAGAATATTGAAACTATAGCGGTACAGAGAGATTTTGATGGGCCTCTAGTAAATGGTGTCCCTACTAAGAGCAAAAAAAGAAGGCAAGAGTTAGTGGATGTTAGGAAAGTGAAAAAGAAATGCTACATCTGTTAGAAATTAATATTTGTTATACAAATGCTGATGTTCAAGATATAACACACATGGCGGAACTTTGCACCTTGGACCTTGGACCCTGCTAATGTTAGCAGATATTTTAACCACAGGTTTCAGGCCATGATGTTTTTCATGTGCAACAATACTAATCCTCCCCTTGAAAAAGTAACTGATTTCTTTTGGCGAAAAGCGTACCAAGTAAGAGGTGCTCCTCATATTCACATGCTGTTATGGATAAAAGATGCACCGAAGTTTGGAACAGACAGTTATACGTCTGTCTTGTCTTTCATAGAACCATATGTGACATGTGCCACCCCAAAAGACAGTTGTGAACGGGGCTTAAGACAAGTTCTACACTTCCAAACTCATAGATGTGGGAAGTATTGTCGTCAAAAATACAGATGCAAAGGAAATTTTTACACACGATGCCGATTTGAATTCCCACGTCCTGTCATTTCTCAAGGAAGAGTGAACAGCTTTATGTCTGCAATCCAACATACATTGGCACAGAAATCACCCCAAAAAACATTCAACCTGAGACGAACAGAGGCCTCCAAGCATAGTAATGACTACAACCCTGTGATTCTGAAGATGTGGAATGCAAATATCTGGCTACAGTTTATTGCAGATAACTCCATCACTGTTGCTCGGTATGTCACTTCATACATTACAAAATCAGAGAAGACAGAGATGAAGGAGATGTGGGAGGAGATTTCTGTAGAAACAACTCTATCTAACAATTTGTACAGCTTATGCTTCAAAATTCTTTCCCATAGAGAGATGGACTCCTATGAGTGTTGTAACCGGTTGAACTCGGCCAGTTTGTTATCAAAGCCAAGGGGAATTGTTTGGGTAAGTCTAGGCCTTGAAAGCATGCATAATAGAGCGTTGACATCTTCCCCAGAAATTCAGTGTTTAGCAGAGTTTGATCCAGAAAGCAGAGATATTGTGAAGTTCAAATATGTTGGATACATACTATCCCAGAAGGAGTTAACACCTAGATAACATGTGCCTATATGAAGTACTTCAACACTACAGATACAAAAGAAATGTGACAGAAAACATGGAAGAAGGAACAGTAGTTGGATGTGACGGTTGTTTGGCGAGACATAACAGGAAATCTAATTAACTACAGAAAACTGAGTTGCCAAACTGCAGACAGAAGAGAGTTTTTCTATTTGGCTCTCCTGCAACTGTTCACACCTTGGCATGCTGATTCAGAACTACTTGGAGACTACGACTGCTATGAAGACTCTTCAATGCTGTAAAAGAGAGCATTCAGTGTCCAGTCTTTTCAAACTACTTGCAAATTTTAAAAGATGAGATGGATAGGAAGAAAAATTTGCTGTTGAGGTAGCTAAAGAGAGTTCACAAAGCATCCAAAGCTCTGGACCACCAAGTCAAGATACACTGGAACAACCAGTCATTCAAAATAAAGCAGCTATACCCATGTGTGAGTTGGAGACTGCAATGCAGCAAGCAAGAGAGGAAATTGTTGATTTTGAACACTTAGTAGTACTAAACAACGAACAGAAAGAAATTTATATTGAAGTAAAAGATAAAATAGAGCATGGATTTCTGCATGGGCATGAGAAGAAACAATGTGAATTCTCTTCATTTAAGCTAAATACTACTTACATCAGTGGCCAAAGTGGCACTGGGAAAAGTTTTCTAATTAAAATTCTCACCGCTTATCTACAGAAGATTACAGAATCAAATTCATCATGTGTAGTAACAGCACCAACTGGATTAGCTGCACACAACACTAAATAAATTACTTTACACTCACTACGTATGCTACCTGTTAAACCTGACGATAAAGTAGAATTCCACCAGTTATCTGGTGAAGCTTGTCATGAGGTGTTCAGAGTATTGAAGAAATTACAGCTTTTAATCAGTGATGACGTGAGAATGGTTTCGAACTTAATGCTTACCTTCGTACACTTAAGAATTCAGCAGATTTTAAGGAATGAGTTTGACGTGCTATTGGAGGAAAACAATTAATTGTCATCAGTGACCTACTGCAACTTACTCCCATCAAAGGACAGCCTGTTTTCAAGACACTTCTACATAATGAAACAAAAAATTCTTTGGGAAGTATTGGCAATGTAAATATTTGGCTAAACTTCGAGTACAACAAACTAGTGAAGAATATGCGTCAAGCATCCAATGTGGAATATGGAGAACTCCTGAAGGAAATTAGAGTTGGAGTTCTAACAAAAGAGGGGAGACATGCTTTGGAAAGTCGACTTACCAAGAAACTATTTTCATCTGACAACACAGCAGCATAACTAATGTACAATTTCACAGAAAAAGACAAATCCATAGTCTGTTTAGTTTTTACACTTCAAGAGTGCTCCAACTTCAATGAACAATTACTGAAGCTGGAGAAAGAAGATATTTTGGAAATTGCAGCTATCGATAAAATGGAGCCCCAGGGATTAACAATACTACTAACTGAAAAACTACAAGCAAAATTGGATTCTTTGGCGAAGTCTGTGTTGAGGACTACAGGATTAGAAAAGTGTTTACATGTGTGTAAAACGTGTTGAGTAATTTTGCTGCGCATTTTAAATGTGGAAGAAGGGTTATTAATCGGCGCTATGTGCAAAGTTATTGATTTAATTAATTTTACCGAAATAAAGTTACGGTTGAGAACTTAGCCAAAAAATGTGATCAGATTGATGGTGTGAAACAGATTGGCCAATGTATTGTGCGATTATTTTTGTTTGTGAAGGACTTATATGTGCGGTGGCAATAGTTTCCAGTGTCTACTAGCATATGCTGTAACTATCCATAAATCTCAAGGTTTAAGGGCCTTATTACGACTTAACCCGTGGTAGCGAAATGGATCGCGAAATAGGTGTGCATCTTATCCCTATTGAACTCATTGCATGAATTTTTCGTCTCCAAATGAGATTGTACCCATGATTAAAATGTTGAACAAGACCGCAAGTAACAAGATCAGCAAAGAATATTGATCCAAAGTCGATGTCAGAGATGACGTATGGCGCAAATGTTGGGTGCCGTGTCATGTTGGAAAATTACAGATCAAACTGAGTTTGCAAGCATTTGAGAAAAATGATCGTAATTAAGTATTTCTTTAAAGACTTACGAGACCAACATTAATAATGGAAATAAGGCGGGTTGGAAAGGAGTGGGTTCATATTTATTTTTATTAACACCAATTTATTCAATAGGTATTCGGGTACGAGAGAGACTCCAGGGAGAAAAGAATATGAGATATTGCACTCTGGGACTTGGAGGAGTACGGGTTTAAACGTGCAGCTCACTTGGTTTGCTGTTTAGAGTCTCTGACATACAGACGTAATTAATCACCTGTGTGGCATTATATAGGGAAGTTTATTCCCGAAATGCATTGGGATTGTGAAAATAAATCATGACACGAAATCCATCTTATGCTCCCAAGCTTTTTTGAACATTGACGTAAAACATGGATTGAATAAAATGAATTGAACGCAAAAGAGAAGGATTAAAATTAATGGTGAAAAAAGGAAAAAAGTTGAAAAAATTATACAAACTTAATTCATTAGATTCAGGCTATGATGTGGCTGTGCAGCTTGTTGGAGCCAATGTTGGCTCCTTCGTGGTTTAGCAGTCTGACCAGTGCCACACTGCAGCCCCCTGCTGTATCATGAGTGTGGGGGTCAGACCGCTGCGACCTCCAGGGATCAAGGATCCTGTGGGGTTGCGCAGCGGTTAAGAGCACTAATATGCTGTTGGTGCCACGGCGGCACTGCCAAGCATATTAAAAAGTTGCCTGTCTACCGCCCTTTCCATGGCGGTGAGCCCACTATGAAAAGGGTGGCATAGAGGCAACAAACATGGCCTTAACTGGACCCTAACAGGGCCCCCTGCTGCTCCTGGGCCTGGGAGTCCATGCAGGGGGGGACATGCAGTGCCCACCTGGATTTGCACCCCCAGTTCCTGCACAGTGTGGCATGTATTCCCCACCATGCAGGAAGGCCCAGTCGGCGCTCTGAGAATGGCGCTCTGCTTGTCAGTCTCTTCAATGAGCCTCATAGACCGCTGCAGCATTGCCCGCCAGACCAGGATTTAACTCCTAATCTGGTGGGCAGCAGCACTACGG
The DNA here is from genome assembly GCF_964204655.1 of Triturus cristatus. Taxonomy (NCBI): domain Eukaryota; kingdom Metazoa; phylum Chordata; class Amphibia; order Caudata; family Salamandridae; genus Triturus; species Triturus cristatus. Next base: position 847,855,734 of record NC_140594.1, on the reverse strand, counting down.
CGTTGGTGGTCCTACAGCAGACGGTGCATTGCACCATCCTCCGTAGAATCACTAAAGTTGTAATAAGACCCTAAGTGTAGACGCAGCTTAAGTACAGTATTTAAAGAAGGTATGTCATATGTAGCTTTATCCCAAGTTAGAAAATTGTCTGGTTTGTTTTTAGTTTAATTTGATGATAAGCAAGTTAGTGCTGATGCTAGCTGTGTAAGAGAGTACAAGAAGTCTATATGTCCCTCATTTAGGTAATTATCCTATTTATGAGAAATTGAAAATCTGTCAAAAACAGAAGCTTACAAAAGAGTCAATGGATGTTCAAGAAAAGAAAGGAAACAAGGACAAGCTAGAAGGTGTTAAGAAGAAAAAAGTGGAAAGTGAGGGAGATATTGTAGAATACCAGTTGGAAAACAGTTCAGGTGCCAACAACTACTATGCAAATGTTGTTCTCAATGTTCTGGTTCACTTACCAACTTCTTGTATATCCAATTCAACAAAACACAGGTAAGAGGTCTCGTTTGCTCCAACGATAACTCAGTAACAGAACTGTAATTCTGCTAGAGGCATTAGAGACTTTTTAGATATGTGTAGCACATCACTAATATTTACTCTCACCACTCAAGAAGACGCACAAGAATTTATAATGGTCATCCTTGGAGTTTTAGAAGAAGAAGAATTAAATATTGATGTCTTATTTGGACAGAGTTACAAATTGAACAATGACTGTGAAGATTGCTCTTTCACATCTACCACGCAAATCAATTGTAAATAATGTCTCTACATAACGTTACCAGATTCTAAAACTGTGCCTTTTGACAGACTGATCAAAAATCTAGCCAAAATATGACCTGCCCAATTTGTAGATTAGATTCCATGTGTACATTGTAGATACAGAGAACTGAGCAATACATGATACTGATGCTAAAACAATGCAGAGCAGATGGAACTAAAATGGAAACGGAAATTACAAACTTCAAAGTAGGAAAAAGTTCAATTTCACTACAGCGGCTATCATCTTTCATGAAAGACTTCATATAACTTCAGGACACAACACTGTGCATTTAAGAAGTGTAAGTGGATGGATGGAATGTAATGACAGCAAGCTTACATTGAAGCAAAAAAATGCCTTTCAACCTTCCAAATTCATACCTCTTCTTTCGTCTACTAAAGTTCTAAGGAGGATTAATACTTAAAAAGTGCAATGCAGTGTTTGTTCTTCATGGATCATGTGTGATATGTTTGTACAATGTATTTTCTATCTACCACATTGTGCTTATGTTATCATTTGTATTTTTGTTATGTGAATTGCCTCTCCAGCCTGCCTGCCTGTTTGGGTAGAATGTAGAATGCCTTGGAGGAACTGTTAGTGTTCGTTGCTGGCAGGCTGGAGTGCTGAGTGGATAGAGTTTCTTTCCTTGGAGAATAAACTTGGAGTTCTGGTATAATGTATCTTTCTCTTTGTATGTATAAATGTCACTGTATTATTACATTACATGTGAAGTCTTAGTATTTAGTGGTTTGTTCCCCCCCTCCCTTCCTCTGTACTCTTAGAACATTCCATTGAAGGCTGCCTTAGAATGTTCAAGTATGGCGGTTATTGCTGTTGTCTAAGGAGAGCATATGGCTGAGGCTGATTAACGAAGACTCTCTCACCTTGTGTGTCTACCTTAATTTATTCTTCTTATCAAGTTCATAATACCCAGGCCTACTGGATTACTTTGTTCTGGCTCCTAAAATTCTCACTAGCTACAAGGGTGGGATCACTTAGAAGTGTATTCTACTTTTCAGGATTGATCCTATTTTTTGTCATCTTAGGTCAAAGAGGAAAGAAACTTCACCACAGCCCGGTTGTCTTTTTATTGAATTCGTTTACTTGGATTACAAGTGCCCATTACTACATTCCCGGGACTCATCCAGCTAATTTTTCATACATTTTTGCCTAATTCTTCAAAAGAGAAACGTTGGTCTGCGCTATTTTTTTGTTAGTACGCACTTTTACTGATTGCTGACATGCCGCCGGGCCGTGGGTGCATTTTTCAAGTGCTCTCCTCGTGTCATCGAGTGCTGGAATGCTACTTGGAACCTATCTATGAAGCTGGGAGCAGCCGGTGTTCCGCAGCGTGCCAGTGAAGTCAAGCAGCAACATGAGCTATTGAATCTAGAGCGTCTGACTCTGATCACCGGTGACACAGTGCTTCAACGTGCTCCCAGCGGCAAGGTCTTCCTAGGTGCTGTACAGCGATTGCCTAGCAATTCTTCAGACCCTTTTGCCATGGTTGCTGCCTGCACCTGAAAGGTCACGCTTCCTGATGTTCCAGGCAGTTTTTCTCAAGGTGCATTTTGAGGATTTTACCACATCACTGGACACTCCATTTTTCTGCTCTTTTGAAGTCTGGTAACCGCGGCATAACCTGCAGGCTCTAGAGATATTTTGGCAAAATGTCTTTATTCGTGGTGTTCTTTTCTTGAAGGTGTGGGGGGCATGTTAATTTCTACACTGTGGATAGTGCCGGTGTGTGTTCAGTGAACCACCGCGCTATCTGCAGGATCTAAGCTTTGTTTATTTCTACTCTGGGTTAGTGCCTTTGTGATATTTTCTATTTAATTTTGGCATGAACCTTGTTAATTTGCCTTGTTGCTATTATTATTGGTGTTGTAAGCGCGTTCTTTTTCTTCATGATAATGTCTCATCAAGGACTGTAGTCTTCATCAAGCATTTGTATGGGACTCAGTGTTTATTTACTACTATACTGTTTTAAACATTTTACATTTACTTCCAATATGCAACACATTACACCCCTTCCATTTTTGTTATCCTCTCCAGGGGAACCTCTGCTTGTATGGTCTAAATGGAAAAAAAAGTGTTTCTCTATTGTTTGAAAGTGTGTGGTGCAAATTTATCGCTTGATAAGAAAATTGAAATATTATTACAGTGTTTAGGCACAGAGGACAAGATGTTTTTGAAAAACCTCCTGGTCCAGTTACTCAAGGGGGGGAAGAGGATGAAAGTCATGCTGGAAATGAGTGTGATAAGGCTATTAAGAAATTAGATGATCACTATTTGTCAAAGGTCTCTATCATTTTAGAATGGTTCCATTTTGGATGAAGGAAGCAAGGGCCTGATGAGACCATTGAGTTTGTGACTTTCTTATGCAAGTTGGCTTCCACCTGCAATTTTGGTATGAGTGTTGAAGAAAGACTTAGGGACCAATTCATGGTCCAATGTAACTCTGATAAGATCAGAGAAGATCTTTGGTTCTAAAAGTGACCCCACTTTAACTGAAGTCATTTTTGTAGCTAAACAAGTTGAACACTCTTTGAAATGTGTGAAAGAACTACCAAATCAGAACAAAGCTGTGATCCGGTACATTCAGTGGGGTCTGTGCAGAAGTAAACCTTTTTTGGTAATTCGGGAAAACAAAATGCATATTTTAGATGCGGAAACCCTAGTCATTATGCCATTTCTAAGGATTGCCCTTCTCTCAAGGTGGTTTGCAAAATTTGTTCCAAAAAAGGCCATTATGCAAAATTTTGTAGGTCCAAAGGTACCAAGCAGAAGGTGTGCCAATTAGGATTAGAATCTGAGCAAGTTGTGTTACAAGTCATCAACGATGTGAGCTGTGTTTTGGGGAATGAGTGCGATTATCCTTCTGATAAAGCGTACAGTAATGGGATCCACATCTCTGTGATTCTGGATTTGGGGGCAAAGTTGTCTCTTTTTTAAGGCGGACTTTGAGAATAATTTTCATGATAAAGTTGTGTTGCAAAGACCAGATGTTAAACTGTATGGGTATGGTGGGAAGCCCATTGAACTTGTAGATTTTTCCAAGCGAACATTGAGTTTCAAGGGAATACCACTCAAGGTGAGAATTATGTTCCTCATGAGGGAGATACCATTCTCAGCTGGCCTCATCAAAAGATGCTAGGGATTTCTCTTGATCCCAATGCCACTCCTTAGGTTCAGGTCAAAAAGGTTAGAATTGAGGAAACTAGTACTACTAAGGTCAATTCTGATTTCTTCAAGAATTCCCAGAGGTTTATTCTGACATGATAGTGTATGTGCAGGGTTATGCACATAGTACTCTGCTTAAGAAGGATGCTGTGCCTGTTTCTAGCAAAGTAAGGAATGTCCTCATCCATTTACAAGAGTGCTCACACCACATGTCCTCGGTTACCATGAACAACATAGTTACCAATGACACCGTGAACCACACTCTCACTGACAGACACTCTTCATCTCTGGATTATCCCACACAGGACATCTTGAAACTAAACACCCTTATCCCCTCCTCACTGATTATAACTCAGAGACTTTCTCTGTAGGAAAGCCAATTAGAGATAGTAATACAGGGTATAAACTAAATTTTATTGAACCTTACCACACATCTGGAGCCTGCCTAACGCTTACACCTTCCACCCACAGACACCAACAATCAACGCCCAAGTCTTCCCAAGGCACAGACACACAGCTGGATCTCGACTCCTTTTATAAACCAGCCTCAGAGACCAAAAAGAACAAGTGCCACAATGTCCTTGAGAGAGGCCACAGATCTTGCCAACTCTTACAACTCATCAATTATTGACAACCCCAGCTCCATGATCCAGGTAATCACTGGATTTGGGAGAGACCGCATCCCACTAAGAATGATGATGCCACCAGCTAACCACATCAATATTCCCATGGCACCGCCCCCTAAGAAACTCAACAACAAGGGAACGACCAACTGCATGCTTATAGACTGCAGATCTGCAACCAAACACACAACAGAAAACAGAAACCATCCTGAACCATGATATTGATATCACGTTCATCACAGAAACTTGGTTGGCTGAATCCTCCTACCCAATCATTGAGATGCTGGTGCCCCCGGGCTCTCAATCATCAAGAAAGACAGAAAGAACCATTGTGGTGGGGGAATTGCAATCATCTACAAGAGCAGCATTATCATAACTGAAACTGACTCCTTCACCTACAACACATTTGAATAACTAACCTCCACCAAAATGACGAAAGACAACAAAATGCTATACTGTCATCTCCTCTACTATCCGCCAGGCAACGCATTTGGAGAACCCCTATCCGACCTGATAACACACTGCTCACTCTAAAACTCCCACAACATAAAACTAGGGGCCCTCAACCTTCATTGGAATGACAAAAACAATACTCTGATCCAATCCTTAAACAAACTGTTATACAATAATAATCTTACCCAGCACTGCAAAGAGCAAACTCATAACAGAGGCTCATAACTCATGAAGATACATTTACTATCGATCACATCCTTCCTGTCAACTGGTCCGACCACCACATCATTCTATTTCACATTAACCAAATGACTCATCGCCTACCCCGTACACAGGAATCCTTCATTGGGTGAGAAATTTAAGACAGATTCCCCTTGCCGACCTGGAAGAAAGGGTGAGGACACTACTTCCCTCCACTACGGATGACGTCTCTACAACCAAACATACTACACACTACAATGCAGTGATGACAACCATACTAGACCAAGTAGCCCCTTTTAAACAAAAAAAAAGCCAGGAACTCCCGATTGAGATCCTGGTTCAATATAGACCTAAACTCTGAAAGACGATTACTCAGAGCTGCCAAAAGACTCTAGCGAAATAACCCTTCCGTATCCCACCTCGACCAGCTCAAAACAGAACACAGGAAATATAAAAAACACATCAAGAATGAAAAAGCTACCTTCTTCCGCAGCGCATTAGACAATGCTAAAAACCGTCCTGAAGAACTCATCAATATCATTAAACAACAAACATCCAAGTCACCCACAATAACCATGCAGGCCTCCAAAGAACTATGTGACAACTTTGCCAATTTCGTTAATGAGAAAATCACCAAGATTGAGCACTCCCTTGAAGACCACATCCGGTCACTCAGCAAAAGCCCACCCTCCATTAAGGAAGGTAACCCTCCCCTACGCACTCACCCCACTGCTCGAAGGCATTCAAACCCATCTCTGAAGCAGACATCACTGAAATGATTAACAAACCCTCCTCCCACATAGCTGGGCCTATTCCTGCTCACCTGGCAAAAAAGCTGAACCTCGCCCTAGCCCCTCTCTGGGCTAAGATTATAAATAGCTCCCTGAGGAACCTAGTCATGCCAGACTGTCTTAAAATCAGCCAAGTCACGACATTACTAAAAAAAAACGGGCACAGACCCAAACAACCCCAACAACTTCAGGCCGGTCTCCAACCTCCCCTTCTTAGCCAAAATACTTGAAAGATGTGTTCTCCTCCAACTTAACTGACACATTGACAGCAACAACCTTCTGGACACTTACCAATCGGGCTTCAGAAAAGGGCGCAGCACCGAGACAGCGATCCTGAATATTATCGATAATGTTTACAAATCACTTGATGCAGACTGATGTTGTCTATTCATACTCTTTGACCTATGTGCAGCCTTCGACACGGTTGACCACAAACTTCTCATAAACGCACTACATGAAAGGATTGGAGCAGACGAGGTGGCCCTACAATTGTTCACCTCCTTACTACAAAACCACTCTCAATGAATAAAAAATAACAATTACACTTCTGACCTACTCCTCATAATCCAGGGTGTCCCACAAGGGTCAGTTCTCTCCCCATCACTGTTAAACATCTAGATGGAGCCCTTCACCGCCATACTCAAAAAAGCCAACATCCCCTTCCACTTCTATGCGGACGAAACCCAGATCTACCTAGAAACATCCTCAATTGGAGACATACAGAGACTAAATGACACTCACACTGGCTATCACACAACCACCTAAAACTCAACCAAGATAAGACGGAAATCCTTCTCATATCCATCAATGAGCAGACCCCCCAAGTCACAGAATGGCTAAAATCCATTGAGGCTCTTAATTGCAATCTTACCCTGGTCGACTCTGTAAAATCCCCGGTAATCACTCTGGACCTACGTTTAAACATGAGCAAACATATTAAGAGCACTGCGAAGAGCACATTCTGTTACCTAAAACTACAAAATCAAACCCTTTATTGCTTTCAATGACCTTAAACAGACCACACAATCTTTGGTTCTGTCCAGATTGGACTACGGGAATGCAACCCTCCCAGGCATGGCTCCAAACAACTCTAAATGCAGCTGCTAGCATGGTCACCGGAGTAAAGAAATACGACCACATCTCCCCCTCTTTAAGAGAATTAAAATGGCTCCCGATTGAAGCGCGTTCCAACTTCAGAACTGCATGTCTTACTCACAAAGCTCTTCACACCGGTAAACCTGCCTACCTGGCATCCAAATTCAAAAAGGCAGTCCAGACGAGGAATCTTAGGCTCACTAACACACTACTTCTCATTCCTCCCAAAACTCGCAAACAAAAAACCTTATCATGCTCCTTCGCTGGAAATGCTCCCTTAACATTTGGAATTCCATCGCAGGACCAACCCTTCCTTCATAAACTTCAAAAGACAGCTCAAAGACCTCTTCCTCAACCGAACTCATCCTACTGGATAGCATCCACCCAACGAGTCAGAGTACCTCTGCCACGGGAATCTCGTCCAGTGGATAATATAACCACCTTAACAAGAAGGCATCTACATCGCCTGCCTTTTGATTCACTTCTGTGATCCCCTCCAAGCCTTAACAAGATTCGACACAAGACAATGCTGTTTATTGAAACAATGTGTGTCCGATTGCATCATGATAATTGTTGTAAAGCGCTCTGATACCTTTGGGTCTGGCCAGCGCTAGATAAGACTCTTGAATAAATAAATAAATGTACAGGATGCTGTTAAACTAGAACTTGATCTCTTGTGTTCTGGGGGCATCATTGAAGCTTCAGAATGGATTTTCCCCATTGTTGTTGCTTCCAAAAGCTCTGGCAAGATCGGGCTTTGCATTGATTCAAGGCAGCTCAATAAGCAAGTAGTGGAAGACAAATTTCCCCTTCCCAGTATCATGTAAATGGTTAACATACTTGTTGGAGCGAAATTTTTCCCCATCTTAGAACTAACATCTGTTTACCACCAGGTTCAGTTTTGTCGCGACTCTAAGAGTTACACCTCTTTTATCACACCATTATTCGGAGTGTTCGGGTTTAACCACATGTCGTTAGGGTTGTGTTCCGCGGCGTCGGTCTTTTAAAGATTGATGAATGATTTGTTAGGAAGGATCTATGGTGTCAAGTTTTTTCACAATGATGTACTTATTTTTAGTGATGATTTAAAGTCCCATGTTGATAAAATTAGGGAAGTGTTGCAGATTTTCAGAAGAAAAGGCATCACATTGAAAATCAGCAAATGCAAGTTCTGTTTACCTGAAATAACAAATCTCAGTCATGTTGTGTCTGCAGATGGTGTGAAGCCAAAAGAGGAACTGGTAAGAACTATCTCTGAATTTACTTCACTTGAGAAAAAGAAGATATTTAGGCCTTTTTAGGAATGGCTGAGTTTTACAGCAGGTTTGTTAACAATTTTGCAAAATGCACTTGTGCTATCAGAGGGTTGTTGGAAAAAGGTATTCAGTTTCAGTGGACGGAGGATTGCCAAAATGAATTTAAAGACGTTAAATCCTCTTTGAGGAAAGCTCAACATTTGAAAAGTTTTTTACCAGGTCAACCCCGTTGTATCATTACCAATCCTAGTGGAAAATGACTTGGAGCAGTACTTAAACAAGTGCATGGTTCTGACCTGGTTACTGTGATGTGTGTCTCTAGATCTCGTAAAGGGCCCAAGAACAACTACTCGGACTTTGAAAAGGAGGCCTTGGCTTTTTTTTGGGGCAAAAAGAAATGTAAACAGGTTTTGTGGGGAACCACATTTTTGGTACTTACTGGCTACAAGCCTCTACAAAAGATGTTTGGTAAGAAAGGGCTTGACAACATTTCCTCAAGTATAACAAAATGGATGGTAGCATTGCAAGATTTCAATTTTAAGATAGAGTACATACCAGGAGTTGAAAGCCAAATAGCTTATTGCTCATCTCGCTTCTTCAGTGATGCCTCAAGTGTTGGTTCTTCGGAAGAGAGCTGTTGGAAGGACAATGATTGTAAGTTGTGCAGTATCACAGGCAATTGTATTGCAAAAAGTGATTGGGATGAGAAGATTTAGAAAGATGAGATTCTGTAGGATGTGAGGATGATTGTTTTCAGTAGTTTGTAATGGCTTTAAGGGGGTTTGGGTGGGTTTGGAAAAGTGAGTAATGAATTATCCGTTAACAAGAATCTCGCTATGAGGGGCAACAGGCTTGTTGTTCCTATAGCATTGAGAAAAAGGTTGTTGGATCTGGCGCACAAAGGACACCAAGGTATCTGCAAAACTAAGAAGCATCTGAAGAATATCTATTGGTTGGTGGGTATGGACCTGCAATCAGAGAGATTGGTGAGAGAATGCTGTGACTGTAGGCTCAGTGACAAGAGTCGGAAAATTAGGACTGAGCCTTTAGTTCCCAGGAAGATTCCTGAACAGGTATGGGAAGAAGTTTCTCTTAACATTATGGACCCCATTGATAGCAAAAATGGTGGCAGCAGGTATGTTCTGGCATTGATGGATTTGCTATCCAGTTGCCTGGTAGTGAAAGTGGTGCATGATATTTCTTCACACTCTTTAAGCACATTTCTGGATGAGGTTTTCAGTATTGAGGGTAACCCACATTCCATTCTGACAGACAGTGGGGTTCAATTAGTCTCCTCACAAATGGAATCATTTGTGAAGGAACGAGGCATTTTGCACGAAAGATGCGCACTTTATCATCAAGAAACAAATGATGTGATAGGAAAATTAACCTTACAATGAAATAACCTATTCAGATTTCCAAGGCTTAAAGGAGGGACTGGGTCAAAGATTTAATGGATAGAAAAGTGGAGTACAGGCATACTGCTCATTCTACTACAGGCATCAGTCCTTTCGAATTGTTCTGTAAGCACAAGCCCGACACCGTCTTGTGTCCTCCCTGGGTGAGAACATTCAATAAGTCTGACGCTAACTTTGAAGACAGGGTACAGGCCAGTAGGTCAAAGGAAATTAGTTAAATTTGCTGAAGGAAAAGATATTATGACATTCACAAAGCGGTGAAGGACATATAGGTTAAGGTGGGGGACGTGGTGAGAGTGAAGTTACCTATGGAAAGTCCCAATGGGTTGTCTTTTGGCGACCCACTTTGGGCGGTCAAAGTGTTCAAGGGGGCTGCCAGGCTTGAGGATGGCAGAATCTGGAAATTTAACAGATGGGCATTGTTTAATTTTTGTATGTGCATTTTGGGGAGGGGATGATGTGATATATTTGTACAATGTATTTCTATCTACCACATTGTGTTTATATTATCATTTGTATTTGTTGTTATTTGAATTGCCTCTCCAGCCTGCCTGCCTGTTTGGGTAGAATGTAGAATGCCTTGGAGGAACTGTTAGTGTTAGTTACTGGCAGGCTGGAGTGCTGAGTGGATGCAGTTTCTTTCCTTGGGAAATAAACTTTGAGTTCATCATACCCTGGCCTCCTGGATTACTTTGTTCTAACTCCTGAACTTCTCAGATTACTATTTTTAAAGTGTTATGCAGTGTTTGTGCTTCATGGATCATCACAGTATTTAAGGCATCATTCAGCCTACCAGGAGTGATGTCTTCAAAACGGTGTCCATAATTCCAATATGATTTATATCTATTTCGAATAATGGACTACATGCAAGATCATAACAGTTAATTTTTTTCTGATATGTTTCTTTAGATTTGTAGCTAAAATAATTTATTGATTAGCTGTTATGAGTGCAATGCACAGTGTCTCTTATTTATAGTGCCATACTGTGCAGTTCTGTTTTTTTAATACAATTGAACTGATTGTATTTTCCTTGCTGTTTAAGAATGAAGCTTTATGCAGTACATAGTTTACATTGTACAAGTATGAAAGCGAGAACAGCAAAAAAGGGAATAATAGATGTTTACATTAAATGCATAATTGATTTACAATGTTGTACCTGTGTGATGTTTTATTATTAACATGAACATTTCTATTGCAGAAACTTAAATTTTGCTATCCAAATTTATAACATGTAATAATAACTTATATTTATGTTTTCTCTCTTTTACTACAGATCAATTGAACCATTTATTGCAGTAATGTAGGTGACTAATTATGTCTTTGATGCAATCATTGACTGACTCAGACACTCATACATACACTGAAACACTGTAGGACACACTCATACATATATTGAGACAGCCAAGCACACACTGATGTATTTACTGAGGCACTCACTCACTCGTACACACACTCAAACACCGCAGGACGCACTCATACATATACTGGGACACTCAAGCACACACTGATGCATTCACTGTCTCACTCAGACACTCACTCACTTATACATACACTCAGACACCCTGGGACATATTGATACATACACTTACACACCCATGGATACACTGATAAATTCACTGACACACTGTCTGTAGGACAGTGTCTCTTTTGACATGGTTAGCCCCCACTTTTTGCTTGATGCCTGATGTGATTTCAAACTGTAAGTGCACTGGGTCCCTGATAACCAGGTTCCCAGTGCCAGATCTCTTTGCCAAAACTGTAGCACCATTGGCACACCTTCAGCCACCCTGTAACTTCCTAGTAAGTGGTACCCCTGGTACCTAGGCATGGGTACCGAAGAAGGTCCACTGGGGCTGCAGCATGAATTGTGCCACCCCAGAGTCCCCTCACCAAGATCATGCACCCTGCCTTTGCAGGCTGCGTGTCTTGGTGCAGAGAAAACCGAAGAGTCGATATGGCACACAGCCCTGTGTGTCATGCCTCCATACACTGCATTAGGCATAGGTAAGTTACCGCTACAGCAGGTCTTACAGCCCTATGGCAGGGTGCACTATACAAAATCTCACTCAACAGAGAAGTGCTACAAAAAGTAAACTATGTTCCCCGTAATGAGAAACAGGGGGTTGCTACAATTCATGAACCCGTTAAAATGTGGGGGGTTATACCACATTTCAACCGAGACAACACACAAGAAAAGAAATGACAATGAATGTCTTAATACTGCCCTCACACACTTTGCAGTGTCATGCTTCATCATAGGGCCGCATCATACATCCAGGTGCAGACCAACACCCTGGATGGAGCACAAAAAGATTTTTTGAATGAAGAATAGTGGTGAGGGTAGAGTGAATACAAAGGAACACAAAACAAAACACAAAAAAGTGACACAAATTAGAGGAAAAAATTGTATATTCCCCTTATGAGAGGGACCAAAACGTGCAGATACATATCATTAAAACTCCCTTGAGGGCAAAACTCTATTTTCATTCTTGTTAACCCCTGGAAGGATTAAAACATAAATCTGGGATATTTAGGGGAGGTAACGGCTTCACACCTGCAGGCCGAAATGTTCTTCCAGAGCGGTAGGCTTCAAAGGCAATGCTGCCTTTGAAGTGCAGCCCAGGCTTCCCCAGATAGTGGGGCATGCAAACCCCACTGTCCTGCTCCTCATTTGGTGGGAGGACAGGTGGGAAAATTAGTTACATGAGGATGAGTGTCCACATTAAGCCAGCACCACCGCTAAGGTGTGGCAGGCGATGTGAACCCGTCTCCAGAAAATCCACCATCTTGAGATGGTGGAGAAACAACCTATCAGGGCTAATGTTTTGCTCCTTCCCACAGGAAATGGTCACTTAGAGGGTTTAGATGCCCTACATGTAGGTATCTGATTGGCAACTACCTGTCTCCCCCTGTAACACCCCTGAATGTAGTATTTAGGTGGCATCCCTAGACCTTGAACCTTAGATTTGACAGATAAGAAGAAGATATGGACAAGCAAGAGCTACTGTCCGAGGACTGAAGCCCTGTTGCAGAGAAAAGTGGTGCCAAGCCCTGCCTGCTGCCTCAAGGACTCGACAGTCGTGGTTGACCAGTCTCGTTCTGGGAGTATGAAAACTCCAGGAAACCCAGAGCTCCTTTAGCCTTCGAGAAATTACAGAGAACCCCACTTGGAGTGAAGGTATCACTCCCCTGCACACTGCAGGCACGGCTCCCACTAAGTCAAGTTTGTCGGCGTGCTGCTCCCCATTGACTCAGCAGCACAGGCACCAAAAGAGTTACATCAGCTCTGGAAGATCAGGTCTGTCTCCTCACCAAGTTTGGAGACACCATGATGTACCGGAGCCGCACCGTACTAATACCCGGGGTACTGACCCCCTTCAGCAAACAGTGAGACAAAGAGTTCATTTTGGACTCCAACTAGTCCAGAAGCAAGCACCCATCGGGGGATTTTGAGACACCTGAGACCAATGTCCTTCGCGGCCCAGCTGTCCCCAAATCACCTCTCCAAGTTGCCTGCTCCGGGCGGCAAGGACATCTCAACGCACAGCATCCGGCTGACCTACCTATTCTGCACCCGGCCTGACCAGCCATGGTAACGATGAACCAGCTGTGTTCCCATGGTCCTGAGACCCTTGCGACCTCCTCCAAAAAGTGGGACCCACTGGAATTACTGTTAAGTCCTCCTGTGCAGTGTATTTCCAGGTGGCCCCCTTCATCAAAGCGCACCAGCTACCATCGCCCTCAGCACCCTGCTCCCGACCGAATCTGGGACGCTTCTAATCTTCTGCTGCTGGAACATTGGACCTGGTCCTGCTGTCAACCTAAAACAAGAAGGTGAACTTCGTGAAAGCATTGCCTGATTTTATATGCATTTTGCTACTCTTGCCCATTGACTTCATTGGTGCGTTATTGCGCACAAAAGGTATATATTTTCCAAACTCTTAAAAATCGTAACTTCAAAAGTACTTACTGTAAATCAAAGTTCTTGGTCTTAAAAATTACGTAAAAGTCGATACTATTTTTATAAATGGGTCTCAGATTTATTCTGGACTGTGTGCCTCATTTATTGCCTCTGTGAGTACAACAAATGCTTAGCACTGCCTTCTGATAAGCCTAACTGCTCATCCACTGTACCACAAATAAAGCTTTAGTATTGTCTACTTTTGCCTCTGTAAACCAATAAGGGGTTTATTCTACTCTCTGCACAGCGTACTTCCTTTTAGTACACTATATGGAGAGCCAGGTTCGTACATTGGTGGTTCAGCGATGGGATAGAAGTCTTTGTATTTGCCCATACCACTTTGTCAATGAGTGACCAAAAATTGTCTTCAGTCTAGTTGTATTTTTTTCAATTAGTCTAAATTTTCCAAATTCCTAAAATGAAAGGGTAGGGCCATGGCAAAGTCCCTGAAACTATGTGCCTAAAATTTTTAAATTATGTTAATATAGTAAGACAAAGTTTTCCTATTTAGGTTTTTTCACCTCTAATAATGTCCCAACTTTTAGTAGAAATAATGACTGAAACATAGAACCAGGCTCAGGAGCTCGACCTGACCCCTTATGTGGACATGACCTATGCCCACTTAAGGGCTCTCTGTAAAATGTATTGTATCAAAACTGGCTCCCATGCTACAGTAGATAAACTTAGAAGGCCTTTGGCAGAGTTTGAGAGTTATAACCCAGAGGTAGTAGCTGCATCCCATGAGAATACTACTGAAAATCAATCTGAGGAAGTGGCTGAGTCCCTCCACTCAGACACAGATGAGCTCCCCTCAGAGGAGGAAGTTATGCTGGAAAAGTTGGCCAGGAGATTGAACGTAGAAGCTCAACTCTGGACATAGAAAGACAAAGAAAAGTGATGGGCCCATGACCTATCTCTTGTGGCAGCAATTTTGTAAATAGGGAGAAAGAAGATTCCTTTGAATCAAAACTCCCCAAAAGGACTGTCCCTCAATACTCAGAGCATGATAACATCACTAAATGGTTCACTGCTTTTTAGAGAGCCTGCCTAGCTCGGAAATTAAATACATACAAAATGATGGACGGAATGTGTAACAAATCAAACATTCACCCCAGTCAAGAGATCTGAATACAATTCCATCGTTCTTTTGCTTGCCATGCCACCCCAGTTTAGACTCAGCCATATGCAAATCAGTCTTGACCAGACTCCTCATGAAAACAGTCCAGCCCGAACTGCCAAACCAGGTCCTCCCTGGACCAGAAATAAGCATCCTGTGCCCAGTTTCGGGGTTTCACCCTTCATCAGCCAGGCTAGCTTGAATCCAGTGGCACAGTGAGCCCAGGACCCACGTCTGGGCATACCCGGTGCACTTAAGGCAAGAAAGCAAAAGACACACAAATGATGTATGAAATTAGGAACAAATCAAACATTCACCCCCAGTCAAGAGATCTGGGTAAAGTCCATTGTTGTTTTGCTCACCATGCCACCCCAGTTTAGACCCAATCATATGCAAATCAGTCTTGAGCCTGCTCTTTATGGGAACAGTCAAGCCCGAACTGCCAAGCAAGGTACTCCCTAGACCAGAAAAAGCATCCTGGGACCGGTTTCAGGGTATCACCCCTCGTCAGTCAGGCTAGCTTCAATCCAGTGGCACAGTGAACCTGGAACCCACATCTGGGCATACCTGGGGCACTTAGCAAGAGAAATCAAAAGGCACACAAATGATGGACGGAATGTGGAACAAATCAAACATTTACCCCAGTCAAGATATATGGGTTAAATCCATTGTTCTTTTGCTCACCATGCCACCCCACTTTAGACCCAGCCATATGCAAATCAGTCTTGACGCTGCTCGAACTGCCTTGTCAGGTCCTCCCTATCCCAAAAACAAGCATCCTGGGAGCAGTTTAAGAGTATCACCACTTATCAGCCAGACTAGCCTAAATACAGTGGCACAGTGAGCTCAGGACCTATGTCTGGGAATACCTGGTGCTCTAAGTGGGAAGGGTATGCCCAGACGAGGCCCCATGCTTACTGTGCCACTGGATTTAAGCTAGTCTAGCTGATTAGAGGTATAACCCTGAAACAGGTTTCGGGAAGCTAGTTTCCAGTCCAAGGAAGACCTGGCCTGGCAGTTCGGGCTGGACTGTTCCCTTGGGGAGCAAGGTCAAGGCTAATTTGCATAGGGCTGGGACCACACTGGGGGGGGGGGGGGTGAGTGGTGAGCAAAAAAATATGGACTAATCCAGATCTGTGACTGGGGTGAATGTTGATTTGTTCAGCATTCCATCCATCATCTGTTCTTTTAGCTAGGAAAGTAGACAGAAAAAAATGGGATTCTTTCTTGTGGGAACTATTCTCAGGAAAATGCAGCTATAGACTCCTGACATTGAATGAAAAAGATGCTGAGTCTTATGATCTCATGAAGGGTGCCCTGATCGAGGGCTTTGGAGGCACAACTGAAGAATACAGGATAAAATTCAGGGAGACTCAAAAACCCGGAGTCAGTCCTGGATGGAAATTGTTGACAATTTGAGTTAAAACACTAGGTGGTTAGTTTACTGGTAACAATGTGCATGACTATGAAGAGCTTTACAATTTAATAATGAAAGAGCATCTACTAAGTAATTGTTACAATGAGAAGTTACATCAGCATCTGGTAGACCAAGGTCTTCTTTCTCCTTTAGAGTTGGGGAAGAAGGTTGACCAGTGGGTCAAAACAAGGTTGACTAAAACTACCACTGGACCAAAAGAAAGAGGCCAAAAAGACTCTCCAAGGGAAAGATGGTGACCAAAAAGATTTTTTTAAAGCAGTCTTCTTCAGGCCCCCAAACACCTGGACAGAAGGGTGGGCCCAGGAAATCTTCACTGCCCAAGGATGGGTACCAGGGTAAAAACTGGGATCCAAAAAAGGCTTTGTGTCATGACTGCAAAAGCCCTTGAAAAACGAACCGGAGACCCTAAATGTAAAACAAAAAAGAATGCCTCTAGCACACCTGCAGTAAATGCAATAGTGAGTCACAAGATTGGCTCACAGGTGAGCCCTGATGAGGTCAAGGTGCTCACTGAGGCAAATCTAGTCTCAGAGGGAAGGGTGGATGTAGCTACCCTGGCTGTCTGGCCCAGTAACATGGAGAGATACAGACAGAGCCAAATCTTATTGGGATTAGGGTGGAAGCCCTGAGAAATACTGGTGCCAGTGTTACCATGATGACTGAGCAATTGGTCTCCTCAGACCAACACCTGCTTGGAGAGACATTTAGAGTCGTCCTCAGCACTGACAATCAGGCTAAGGTGCATCCAATGGCTTTGATGTCCTCGATTTGGGGTGGGCTTACTGACCTCAAAAGGATAGTGTTGTCTTCTGCTATCCCTGTACAGAGTCTGCTCAGCAATGATTTGGAGCACTCAGCATGGGCCGAGGTAGAGACGAAAACCCATGCAGCAATGCAGGGAATATCTGAATGGGTGTGTGTGAAAACCAGAGCACAGCGTAGAACTCATTGTAACAAATAAGTGTTGTAGCCTGAAATTATGGACCAGCCTTCCAAGAGAAGGGGTAAGAACTCTGGGAAGTCAGCTTCTATTCAGACACCAGATCAAGCCACCTCTCCTCAGGCAAACGACTTGTCAGCCCCAGAGGGAACTGAGCCACCGAAGCTTGGGCCTTATACGTCAGAGCTTTTGGGCCCAGGGGGACCCTCTAGGGAAGATCTGTACCAGGGCTAGAGACCCTGTCCCACTATTGAAAGTCTGAGGCCCCAAACTTGGTGCCGCTAGGAGAGTATTGGTGCCTCAGCAGTTTACAGAGTTTCTCCTAACACTGGCCCATGAAGTTCCCCTTGCTGGGCATCTTGGCCAGACCAAAACATTAAGTCGGTTGGTGAACTACTTCTACTGGCCAGGAATGTCCCAGAAGGTGAAGGAGTTTTGTAACTCTTGTGCCACCCGTCAAGCCAGGTAGCCACCTAAAGACCCCCTTAATGCCACTTCCAGTGGCTTGCGTGCCCTTTGAGAGAGTTGGGATTGACATTGTTGGTCCCATTGACCCTCAAACAGCATCAGGAAACTGATTTATTTTGGTGGTAGTAGATCATGCCATCAGGTATCTTGAGGCAATTCCCCTAAGGACCACTACTGCCCCTTTAATGGAGAAGGCCCTCTTTGAATGCTTCACCAGGGTTGGGTTTCCTAAGGATGTAGTATCAGACAGAGGTAAAACTTTATGTCTGCATACTTGAAACACTTGTGGATTGAATGTGGAGTGACCTATAGGTTCACTACCCCATACCATCAACAGAAAAATGGTCTTGTTTAAAGTTTTAAGACCCTAAAAGGTGTGATTGGTGGACTCCCTGAAAACTTCAGAAGGAGATGGGATGTTTTACTACCATGACTGCTTTTTGCTTACAGAGATGTGCCACAGAAGGGAGTAGGGTTTTCTAACCCTTGCCCTTTGTTACCAGCAGCTATTGCTAAAGGTGACTTTATTCTCTTTCTTTTATTCTGATCAATGCTACTGCACCGATCATTCTTCTATCACTGATATTCTGAGGGTTGCTACTGTAGCTGTGGGGAACTAGCTGAGCTTCTGGAACTCTTCATGGGTTTCTTTGCGTAGGGTAGGATAGGCTCTTAGCCAGTTTGGTGATTTCCTTTATTGAACAATCTGTATTTATTTATGCTGTCACTAACCAACCTTTTACTCAGTTCGACCCACGGTGGCAAAGGGTCATCTGACCTGTCAAGTGCCATCATGATTTCCAAAGGTCAAGATCTGTCAGGGAGTATATTCCTTAATACCATTTGGCCAATATTGTAGGCAGGTGACAAGAGAAGAATACACAGCAACTCCTCACTACCCTTGAAAATCAAATCACCTAGCTGGAATTTCAATCCCAGGGGGCGACTTAGATAACTCTTAATGGCAGTTAGTACTTGGCTTG
The DNA here is from genome assembly GCF_964204655.1 of Triturus cristatus. Taxonomy (NCBI): domain Eukaryota; kingdom Metazoa; phylum Chordata; class Amphibia; order Caudata; family Salamandridae; genus Triturus; species Triturus cristatus. The sequence goes on along the minus strand of NC_140594.1, from coordinate 847,837,044 downwards.
AGCCTCCCTCAGACAGGCAGCCCTATATGAGCCTCACCAATGCTTTGCGGGCTTCGACTAGACATATCTACGAATGCGGCGAAAAGGATGGGAAACTACTCTCATGGCATTGCAGGAGCCCTCAGGGCAAGTGGTCCACGTAACGATAGCAATTGCAGCAACATTCCCATATTATTACTGCAAGCTACATGCCCAGTGCCCTCGCTCATTTCATGAACAGATTAAACCGCTCCTGTCAGAGATTCCCCTTCCTACTTTGCCCACCGCCTTAAGGAAGGCCTTAAATGCAGTCCTGGAGATAAACCAGAGGGAGGACTCCAGGCCCAGATGATTTCCCCCTGAATTCTATCACAAATTTTGCTCCATCATCACCCCTCACCTACATGCTTTGTTTCGTGAAGCTTATGAAGTGGGGCTTTTCCCTTGGAGCTGGACAAAGGACCATAGTGTCCATCCCTAAGACGAACCACCCAGATCCCTACTGCAAGGACTTCCGCCCCATCTCTCTGATAAATATGGAGCTTAAAATCATTGCAAAACTTCTAGCCCTCTGCCTTACTCAGGTTATTGATGCTCTTATTCAGCCGTATCAATGCTGCTTCATAGCTGGCTGCACCACCCGCTACTGCCTCCGTCAAACACACATAGCACTGGCCCAATCTCGCGAACTCTGGGATCCCTGTAACCTGTTACTTCGAGAAAGCCTTTGATTTGGTTGACTGGTCCTTCCTGAATGGGGTGCTGAAACACATGGGATTTGGGCAGAGGTTTTGCTCTCCCATACAACTTCAGCATGCGCTCCCAACGGCCCAAGTCAGAGTGAACAGGGTACTATCAGAGGCCTTTCCCATCTTCAGAGAAGCCTGCCAGGGCTGACCTTCTATCCCCTTCTATCCCCTTCTATTCACCCTAGCAAATGAGCCGCTAGCGGGGCTGATGCAATGCAATTCTCAGGTAACTGGTTGGAATTGGGCCTTTGCTTGAACCAAAGCAAATTCCTCCTAATGCCAATCCACAGTGACTCCAAGTCAACCTTCTGCCTGAGGTGTTGTGTAATCAGTCTGAACTTACCCAACACCTGAATCTCACATCTCTCCTTGTCCAAATGAGAAAGGACCTCTTAGGCTGGCGTACCCTGACACTTTATATCCATGGAAGGCTTTCCCTTTTTAAAATTATGGTTCTCCCCCGTTTCTTATATACTCTGCAAAATGTCCCACTGTGGATCCTGAACACCTGGTATGCGAAGGTGGCCTTGGAAATCCGCTCTTTCCTCAGGGTCCCCGCATCACCGTGACCAAATGCCATCTCTTGACATACGACTGAGGGATGGCGATTGCCGAAATACAGCTATACTTTTGCACGGCCCAGGTGCTGTTGGTAAATGAATGGCTTAACAGAGGGTGGCCTGACATGGCCAACAGAGTAGAACTCTCCTGCCTAAGGCTGAACAGGCTGTTGGGCCTCCTGTCTGAGGATCCAATCCCATGGCACCTCCCTGAGGTTACCAAAGTGGAGTCCTTGTCCTGGAGGACATCGCTAAGGACCCTGGGGTGGGAAGGCAGACAGACCCAAGAGACCCCCTTTGGAATGGCTATTATCTCACTCACACCTCACAATTACAAGGGTTCACAAGATGGATAAGATCAGGATCTCCACTCATTTAGCAGTGGTGCCACATACGATACTTCCAGGAATTACAAAAAATTCCTTTCAGCTCTCGAAGACCCAGCTCAATCAATAAATTCAGCTCCGACGATGACCTAGAGTGTCCCAAAACAAAACTGGAGAACCTTCCTGAATTCAACACTCTTGAGGCCAAACTCCTTATGGGACCATCGGGATGGGTGCAATATCTCAAATTTACTGCATGCTAGTGATTAATACCCCGTAGCTCCTGGGACATCTTAAACAGAAATGGGAGGGCTGGATGAGGACCTCGGATGAAACACACTTGTGTGAGGTGTTTATGGCGGCCCGAGAGTTAGCTATATCCTCCATCCTTTGGCTGATCCAGCTCCACTACCTCCATGCCACATATCTTACGCTGTGATGTTTGTAGCATGAGGGCCGCATTGTGAGCCCAACCACATGATGTGACTGGCTGATGCCTATTTCGTCCATGTTGTTTGGCAATGTCATGTGATAGCGCACGACTGGAGCCGAGTCGGGGGTACCCTTTCTTGAGTCCTGGGGCATACCCTAGATCTGACGCCCAAGTCGCTATACTGGAAATCCTGAAAGATGTGAGGGATACTCCAGGGGAGAAAAGACTAGTGGGGATGACCACCGGTGGCCAAGAGAGATATAGCTTGCACTTGGGAGAGCTTGCAAACCCCATTCGGGCCGCCTGGAGAACGGAGGATGGACTGGTGCGCACAACAGGAAAAAGCAATCAATGAAGCCAGGGGCTGCCCCCAAAAACACTTTAAAATATAGAGCAAGTGGTGGGAATACTTTGGGTTTGGGTTTCGGTTAATGAACGATTGAGGATGTGACATGGGTTTCTTGCTGATAATCCACTATTATATGTCTGGGGCTTGCATCAGGCACAATAAGTTGTACAATGTCTATGGTACATGTCAAACCCAATAAAATTGTTGATAAAAAAAAATGAATTGTAAATCTATATTAATTTATACGTACTTACTTGACAATATAGTGGTAATGTTGCAAATGAGGCCCCTATTTTCTAGCTTCAAAAGTACTAATCTATACATAATCTTAGTGGTACCACAAACTAAAGATGTTAACATTTAGGGTCCTCATTTACAATATTTTGAAAAAGAAGCGAGCAAATGAGAGTGACAAGAAAGTGAACCAATGGTAAGCAAGGAGCTGGCCCAAAGCCCACGGTAAGTATTAGTATTGTTCATAACAGGCCTCTGACAAAAGACAGCTAAAACCTCTCTCTAGCCAAGACCTACAAATAGTTGATGATACTATCAACCATCAAAGTAGAGTTTCATGCAAAAAGATTGCACTGGAGGGTAGCAGTGTACCAAGAATTCTTTTCAAGGCAATTGAGCCCGGTACACAGTGTACACAGATACTTGTAGGGCTGGGGTGAAATCAGTTACCCATGTGCTAGGGGTGTCTCTCTGTGGGGACGTCATAGGTCTTCAGATGTATAGGCTGTCCCATCATCATTTAAGAATGTTCTAAGCAGTTGCTTTCTCTTGTAACTTCTAAATAGGGGTGGGCGGTAAACTCCGCTCGACTGGCAGATTTTTGCCCACCCTGTGTTCCACCTGGAGCATGGAGTTCCAGAAAAACTCAGTGAACTGCCATGTGGTGGAGTTTTTCTCTCGGGCGGCTCGACAGCGTTAAGTTGGCAAGCAAGAAATTCAAGTGCTAGGACGAGTCCCTGCGCAATTTCTCAACATGAGTGGCCGCGGCAGGTCACTACCGTTCACATTGAGAAAGCTGCTGCTTGAGTAGAAAATCTACTTGAGCAGCAGAAAGAAATTCTGCTGCTCGAGGAACTCCACAAATTCTTTCAGATTTTCAATGTAACTTCACGGAATTCCATGGATTAAAACTCTGCCAGTCCCGCCTACCACTACCTTTAAACTGGTTTCTCAGGAATAGTCCGCTAGGGAGTTCCAGGAAAAAGTCCCCTTGGGGAGTTTGCCTAAACCAAAATAAAACTAAAACAAATCCTCAGAAGTCCAGTTGCTCGAGATTCTTCCTAAAGGATTTGAGGCTTCTCGTGTGTCCAAACCACTCATCTTCAGTTACCTCAAAACCAAGTCCCAGCAGAAGCTGGAAGCATTTCAAGAGGACGAATTTTCGTCTACCAATATCACAAGTCGTCTCAGTATTCTGCTGTGCACCCTTCACAGGCCAGTAGCTCCCTCCAAACCCACAGTCACATATCTTTCAGGGATTAATTTTCCCCCAACTTTGAAAGTGCACTGCCCATAGGAAGGGTAATCTTAAATGCCTCCCTCAAGCTTGGCCCTGCGGTGCAGATATTAAAGTCAGAGGGAAGCTCTTCTAGTGTCCCTATATCAAGTGGCAAACAAACAGTCTTCAGCAGGGAGGGGTGAGTATGATCTCCTTCTTATTTTCAAACTGAGTTTGAAGGGCACATCGATTGAGCATCGGTCTGAAACAAGGGTACTGTTGGAGAGCTGACACTGGCCCATTTTTTGGACATCCTGGGCCTGTCCTCTCACATTCCTTTAATTTTAACATAGGAACTGTTCTTTGGGCAGGCTTGGAAGCGCCCCATCTCTGAGTCCACTGCAATTGCTAACTCCAAAATGAAAGATTTGCCAAAACGAAGACAGAGCTCCTCAATCTCCCCTAGCTCAACCCATTTCCCCTGAGGTGCCATTGAAAGGCATTCCTGTACCATCAGGGATGCAAACATCAGCTAGGGGGGCCTGGCAAGGTGCAAAAATCTTCCCTTGTATAGACAGCTTAAGCAATGCAATGCCAAGAAGGTCTTTATTAATAATGAAACGTTGATGCTAACTTGTCGGCCATGTAATTTGTAACTCAACATTAGACACAGCTAATCGAAACCCCAAAACAACTCTGAATAGCAGCCATTTGCCCTTTTTCTTGTAAGTGTATCCGACTTGTTGCAAGAGCTGTAGCTCACTTCGTCTGACTTGTAAAAGTCTGGGCTAGCCAGAGAGTTGCATTACTTGCAAGTTACAAAGCTAATGCAGCAGCTTAAGTAGGATCTTGGTGTATAATCAACATGAGGGAATGATGCTAGTTAAACATGAAACAATTGTACTGAGCCATGGAAAGTAATGCTAAATGCCAATAACAGTCACACAGTCGCAGCTACTGCCACTATGGAGTGGCGGGGCAGGCAGGGCAGCAGGAGTGTCAAACGGGAAACGAGGGTGCGGGGGCTGAATTAAAACAGTTTGAAAAACTTAACTGTTCCTGCTGCCTCCTCACACTTCGGTGCTCCACCGTTCTGCTGCTCCTGGAAGTCCCTGGGGCAACAGACTCCCCATCTAATCCAGACACTGCTCTCAGACTATGAGAGCAGCGTGGGGATTTGTCCGAGTGATCGGTCTGTACACTTGGGCACAGGGAATCTGTGCCCTTCTCTAACACAGCTGTAGAATACAGCCGGGTTAGAGAAACCTAAGTGTGCATGTCTGTCTGGCCGGGCAAGAACAGCCAGCAAAACAGACATGCGCACTTAGAAGTGCACACCATTCCTCCTACCCCCTCCCATGGCCCAGCCCGGCCCCTTCCATACACGTGCTGGCTCAGAGCCAGCAGCTAAAAACTGAAACAATAGTAAAATCATGTTATTTTTCAGCTATTGGCTCTGAGCCAGTGGGGCGATGCTCCTATGCCATTGCGGAGGAGCCGCTGCTGCAGTCACAGCAGGAGGAGTCAGGCACTATGTAGACTGGATATCTATATCGGCTGTCAAAACACATTTTTGATTCATGTTTTTTCAGGTCCATTGGGTGAATAAAATTGATGTTTGGTTAAAACACCGTTCACTACTGTATTATTAAAGCAGACGGGAAGGTGGGAATGTGGAAAAATGCATGATTTCTGTTAAAATTGTTTATGGTGATGTGGATTTTTGCACTGTTTTTTTGCACTGTTTTATTACATTTTCTTGCTGTGTTGCACGGTTTTGCTATGCCCTGTTTTGGTTGTTATGTTGATTTATGTTATTGTGCTATTTTCTGCATTTTACTTTAGACAAGTAAACAAATGTGGCTGTATTTTCTAGGCAATAGCATTGCATTCCTTTTAAGTTCCCTTCACAAACAACCATTACATCTATGTCCCTCGCTACAAAAAGGGAGGAACCAAGAGCTTTTGTACTGAGGTCCTGCACAGTGCTCCAAATGTATAATCAAAAACCAGGTGTGCAGTTCCTCAGGAAGAGAGGGGGGGGGAGGGGAGAACGATTAGTCTCTATAGAATGCCCCCACACACCTAGCAAGGTGTCATGCTCCATCGTAGGGCTGTGCTCCTCGTCGGGCCGGCGCTGCAATGCCCGACGGGCTCCCGCGAAGGGGCTCTTTTTCTGAGATCTTTTTAGAGACAGCTGTATGGGTGCGTGGGGGTAGGTGCAACAAGTGTAGTGAGTAGTGGTGTGGTGGGTTAAAATAGATATGGTATTGCCAATCAAGGAACAATTTTATTCTGGTGGTATACCAGCCTAATCAAAATAGGTGAACCCTAAAGGGATTATGATGCTCCCCAGGGAAAAAGAAGAAAGGTCGACATGTTTCTTGCCCTGTGACCAAAAGGGTCGGTGGCAATTCTTCAGGACCAGGTGAGAGAGTTCTCAAAATAATCTCTACTACATAGTGGGTGACAGTAAGATTTGCACATCACCAAAGAGAGTCCGTAGGGTTCCAAAGGGGAGTGGACCTGCTGTTGCGAGACCTAAAAGAAAAAGAGACGGAAACAAAACACAATACAAGGAACAAATTCAGGGCTCGTCATAAATGTTTGCTGTGTGGCTAAGGTGGGCAACCGTCCAATAGTGAAATTCGTGCTACCATGGCTATCCATCTAGAAAACTACTCAGGTGGAGTTCATAGTGCTGGAGATGAAAACTATAGACTACAAACTACAACACCATTGGTGCCAAGTGCTGTGGGCTACTTCATTAGCATCGTAACGAGTGACGTTGAAACGCGATTAGTGGAAGTGCAGGTCGCGAGCAGAGTGCATTGAAAGCTGCCGCCCCCAGGTATATGCGCTGCTTCATTAGCAATGTAACGTGTAATGCAAGTGACGTTGCAGCGTAATTGGTGGAAGTTAAGGTGCAGGTTGCGAGCATAGTGCATACAAAGCAGCCGCCCCAAGATCTAGGGTCGCGGGTGGCTTCTCATGTCATAATAGAGCAATGAAACCATTAAGTGCGTAATACTCCAAGTGCCAATGGCTACGAGTGTGAGGGACTCCACAAGGGGAAACTCCGCCCCTGGGATACAGATATTGCTGTCCGGGTTCGCCAATAAAGCCGGAATTAGCTCGCCCTAAACAAAGTACAAGAAAGCATTAATATCCCCGCAAATACCGGAGGCGGCATATCAGCAACCGGCATGTCAAGGTCTGTACTCACGAAGGTTGGGCGTGCGTGTAGCCGTGCTCCTACTGAGGCTCTGGCTTCCGTGGGGAGGCAACGACGGTGTGTTCAAATTAATGGAAGTGCTCACAAGCAAAAAGAAAGACTAGACCGTCAACAGGGTCGGCCATCTTGAGGATGAATGTCAAACCCAAGAAACTTTATTAAGAGAGGACAATGCGGTAATAGGAGCGTTAAATAGTGATGTTCCCAAAAGAATGTGTGGGGGTGTTCACGGGCGAGTATCTATTCGAATAATAGAGTGCGATGTGGTGTAAATCGCGATGTATTGAAAAAATTGAACTCGGGCGAACGTCTATTGGAATAATTAGGAAAGACGCGGTTTAGTGTAACTCGCGATGTGTTAGAATACAATTGAGTAAAATAAAATTCACTCCTGATTATTGACAAAAAGAATTACTCAGGGTGCAGGTGCATAAAAGTAAATACGGACCAGTTGGTATGGTCATGTAAGTTAAGGGTAAAAATGTCAGTGTCTGTCATTGCAACATGTAAGGTGTCATCTGATAGAATGACGAGCACCACCAGTGAGCGGTCCAAGGGCACACAACACCAATGTTGTAACCATCTGGTATAAAGAGCGTCCGTGGAGCGGATCATGTATTGTTCAGTGTTGCCCATGGTATATCATCATTAAGGCCGATTATATGGCTCGAGATTTTAAAGATCCATTGCTGTTCTTTTCTGAAGAGGGCATCCTTACTGATCACAGAGAAGGCTTGCAAAATTGTCCATGTCAGGTCATTGGCCGTATGGTTCTTCTCCAGAAAATGCGTGCACATTCTGGTGTTTACTTTTTTGCACCTGATGTTGCTCCAGTGTTCAGAAATTCTGATCTTGACCGGACGTGTTGTCATGCCCACGTACATGAGGTCGCACGGGCATTGGATGAGGTAAATGCAGTTGCGTGTATTGTAGTTCGTATGGATTTTTTGTTGCCAAGTTAGAGATTCCGAGAGTTTGATATTCCTGCTTGCTTTTGTGAGGGCGCATTCGGTACATTGCCCACATGGGTAATGGCCTGTCACAGGTGGTAAGCCCCAAAGTCGCTGGTTGGACGGTGGTGGTTGTCTAGGTCTGGTACTAATAAGAAGGCTTTTCAAATTATTAGTCCTATTAAAAGCAAATCTGGGCTTAGGGGTCTGCCAGTCTCCTACAGACAGCAAATTCCAATGTATTTTTTTTTTTTTTTTTTTTGAAACCGTTTATTACAAAATTAAAAAAATATACAAAGATGGGCCTACAACCTTCAGGCCGGCCGCTAGCAAACAGAAGGAGCATATGGTACAAACAATAGCGCGCATGCTGCGGCAAAGGGAAATGCACAGGAGTTAGCAGCGTTGATAGCCACACCATCCGGACCCCACATAACGGTTTCTTTTTGATATAAATAACAACAGAAAACAAATCCACAAGGCAACCCACAATCGGAAACAGCAACATGTGCTCCCCTAGAAGGGGGACCCTACCAATCCATAGGAGTATCAAGGGGGGGAGAAGGTCAGGACAGGGACTAGGTGGACTCAGTGCCCGGTACCGGGGCGATAAACCGGCTAAGGGGACGGGGCCGGAGACGGATCGGGCAATAACGGCGGGGTACAGATTCCCCCGCGGTAGGCGTTCCAGGGGCCCCATACTTTCACCCATGTCCCAGGCTTACCTCTCGCAACATACACCACCTTTTCCCGAAACATGCACCAGTCCATGTTGTCCTTCCAGGCCGAGACGGTCGGCGACCTCTGGGAACCCCACAGTTGGGCAATGTCGCGTTTGGCCACCATATATCCCAGAGTCACCCACCACGTCTGTGGCGCCGAGTAGTCCGTTGGTTCCCACACATTCAGAAGGCATCTCCTCGCTTCAGGCAGCAGCGACACACGCGTAACCACCCGCAGGACCTCATGCACACCACGCCAGAATCGCTCCACCTCCGGGCAGTCCCAAAATTCCAATGTTTTTTGATGATTTTTTGGATAGAATTGGATTCTGGCGTGAAAGTAGTTACACACGTAGAAGTAAGGAGGGTATCCCTGCTAGTATTCCGTGCTCTTTTGTAGGCCGCTTTTGTGATTGCCATCGGGTATTCTCTCCTTGTCAAATGGCCTGTGAGTTCATGTGCCTGTATTTTGAAATCCTCCAACGTACTGCAATCGCGTCGAAGTCTTAGGTATTGTCCGTATGGCAAGTTATCGCGTAGAGCTTTGGGATGGAAAGTACTAAAAAGTAGTGGACTGTGGCTATCTGTAGTTTTTTTGTAAGTTTTCGTGTTCAGGCCCGTCGGAGTATTGGAAATGAGCAGATCCAAGAAGGAAAGTTCATGGACTGAGGAATTGGCCGTGAAACGTAGATAGGGATTGAGACTGTTAACCCAGGACACGAAAAGGGGGATGGAGTTCAGATCCCCTTTCCAGAATATGAGAATGTCATCAATATACCGTCGCCAAAAGGTGACGTTCTCCTTATAGATATTGGTCCCAGCAAAGATGTAATTGGCTTCAAAATGAGCCATATAGAGGCATGCCAGGCTGGGAGCAAAAGTGCTCCCCATCGAAGTACCCTGGACTTGATGGTAAATAAGGTCTTCGAACTGAAAGTAATTCTTGGTCAGGGCAATCTCTGCACACTCCATAACAAATGGGATGGGTGTGGGTGAATCCCATGTTTGTGCTCGAAGTACTTCTTCCACAACCTCCAGGGTGGCCCTCTGGGGGATGTTAGTATAGAGGGCCTCTACGTCCAGGGTTATCAGTGCGTCCACACTGGTACCTGTTTCATTGAACTGTTTAATGATGTTGAGAACATCCCTGGTGTCGAGGAGGAAGGTTAGGGTCTTTTGTACCAAGGGGCGTAGAAAATGGTCACAGAACCGTGAAAGAGGTTCCAGAGCAGAGCTGATTCCTGACACAATCGGCCTCCCTGGTGGAGGTAAGACACCTTTGTGGATTTTGGCTAATGTATAGAAATACGGTATACGGGGATTGTTGTTCATAAGAAATTCTGATTCGTTTTTTGATATCCAGCCTTGTGCTAGTGCATTAGTCACTAGAGTTCTTATTGTAATGATCATTTTTTTAGTAGGATCTTCTCTGATTTGGGCGTAGTACCGTGTGTCACTGAGTTGTCTTAGGCATTCTGTTCTATAGTCTGAGGTGGACATAATGACTATAGCTCCCCCTTGTCTGCCTCTTTGATGGTGATAGTTGTATCATTGCTGAGATTAGTTATTGTCAGATTTTCCAGGCGGGAATTATTATGGAAGGTTTTTTTCACTTTCATGGCACTAATGTCTTTGATGACTGCTTTTTCGAAAGCCAGAATTTCTGGCGGCACCATGGCGGAAGTGGGCGTGAAGATGGAAGGTTTCCGCATGCCTGTGTCAACCTGAGGAGATGAGTTTTGGTCTTTAAAGAAGCTTCTCAGTCGGATTTTTCGAAAAAGGTCATGGATTTCACAGTGAGTCCTGAAGTCGTCAGGCCGAGGTGTGGGTACGAATCCAAGCCACTTGATAAGGACTTGTTCTTCTGTCTGATTCAGTTGCCGATCTGATAGATTCACTATCAGTTTTTCTTGCTTCTGTGACTCCTGAGTTCCATCGGGCCTAGGTCTGTTTGGTCCTGCCAATGAACCTGTTTTTGCTGATTGTAGCCCCCTCTTCTTCTTCCTCTGCCCCAGCCTCTGCCTAAAAAAGGTTGTGGAAGGAAGGGGTTGAATGGAGGTAGTGGGCCATGTTGGAAGCCAGGAGGTTGCCACATATGCGGACCTGGAAAAGGGGGCATCGTATAGGTGTACTGTGGGTTAGGCGGACCATGTTGCTGGTAGTGTTGTTGGCCTCTCCAGTTGTCTGTGCTTGAGTTGCTGCTGTTGGAAGTAGTTCTTCGACGGGAACTCGTACTGGCATCTGACGAGTAATCACTTTGTGCTTGTTGGAAATCGTCCTTTAAGTAGGGGTAGATTTTTTCTTTATTGAAACGCCCAATATCTTTCTGAAGTTTTGTGATTTTTTTGTCGCATTAGGAAATCCTTATTTTCAGCAATTTCACTGTTAATTTCAGCTAGTTTGGCTTTGAAGGCCGCGATGGTTATTGTAGCTTTGAGTGCTCCTTCCGCAATGGTAATCTGAATGATTAAGTCGTCGGCCAGACGTTTTGCTGTTTTTATAATCAATATCAGCCAGTCCCTAGTGCACTTCCAGGCAACTAGGGACCATTCCTCCTTGAATTGCTTATCTTCTAAAAAAATTCTTGGCATATTTGATACAATAAGCCCATTGGGGGCTACATTGGCTCGTAGATACTCGGTCATGATCGCACCGTGCATGATAATTTTCATCAATTGACGTTTCATGTTGGTGATGCTGTTCCAATCGCTGCCCTGGCTAGTGGAGGCCATAGCTCCATCTGCATCTAGCAGGGAAGGTGTTCTTAGTATTTCAGACACAAGGTCGTCATCAAAGGATAGTCCCTGGTATTGTTCCATGATCGTGAACGTGGAGAAAGGAAAAAGGGGGGGGGGGAGGTGGGAAGGTCAAAAAAGCGGTAAATTTCCGCTAGCCAGCAAGGGCTAGAGTTCCACGGCTGAGCCGCCGTACATAATGCTACAAAAAGGGAGGAACCAAGAGCTTTTGTACTGAGGTCCTGCACAGTGCTCCAAATGTATAATCAAAAACCAGGTGTGCAGGTCCTCGGGAAGAGAGGGGGGAAAAGGGGAGAACGATTAGTCTCTATAGAATGCCCTCACACACCTAGCAAGGTGTCATGCTTCATCATAGGGCTGTGCTCCTCGTCGGGCCGGCGCTGCAATGCCCTACGGGCTCCCGCGAAGGGGCTCTTTTTCGGAGATCTTTGTAGAGACAGCCGTATGGGTGCGTGGGGGTCGGTGCAACAAGTGTAGTGAGTAGTGGTGTGGTGGGTTAAAATAGGTATGGTATTGCCAATCAAGGAACAATTTTATTCTGGTGGTATACCAGCCTAATTAAAATAGGTGAACCCTAAAGGGATTATGATGCTCCCCAGGGAAAAAGAAGAAAGGTCGACATGTTTCTTGCCCTGTGCCCAAACGGGTCGGTGGCAATTCTTCAGGACCAGGTGAGAGAGTGCTCAAAATAATCTCTACTACATAGTGGGTGACAGTAAAATTTGTACATCACCAAAGAGAGTCCATAGGGTCCCAAATTGGAGTGGACCCACTGTTGCGAGACCTAAAAGAAAAAGAGACAGAAACAGAACACAATACAAGGAACAAATTCAGGGCTCGTCATAAATGTTTGCTGGGTGGCTAAGGTGGGCAACCGTCCAATAGTGAAATTCGTGCTACCATGGCTATCCATCTAGAAAACTACTCAGGTGGAGTTCATAGTGCTGGATATGAAAACTATAGACTACAAACTACAACACCATTAATGCCAAGTGCTGTGGGCTACTTCATTAGCATCGTAACGAGTGACGTTGAAACGCGATTAGTGGAAGTGCAGGCCGCGAGCAGAGTGCATTGAAAGCTGCCGCCCCCAGATATATGCGCTGCTTCATTAGCAATGTAACGTGTAATGCAAGTGACGTTACAGCGTAATTGGTGGAAGTTAAGGTGCAGGTTGCGAGCATAGTGCATACAAAGCCGCCGCCCCCAAATCTAGGGTCGGTGGTGGCTTCTCATGTCGTAATAGAGCAATGAAACCATTAAGTGCGTAATACTCCAAGTGCCAATGGCTACGAGTGTGAGGGACTCCACAAGGGGAAACTCACCACCTGGGATACAGATATTGCTGTACGGGTTCGCCAATAAAGCCGGAATTAGCTCGCCCTAAAGAAAGTACAAGACAGCATTAATATTCCCGCAAATACCGGAGGCGGCATATCAGCAACCGGCATGTCAAGGTCTGTACTCACGAAGGTTGGGCGTGCGTGTAGCCGTGCTCCTACTGAGGCTCTGGCTTCCGTGGGGAGGCAACGACGGTGTGTTCAAATTAATGGAAGTGCTCACAAGCAAAAAGAAAGACTAGACCGTCAACAGGGTCGGCCATCTTGAGGATGAATGTCAAACCCAAGAAACTTTATTAAGAGAGGACAATGCGGTAATAGGAGCGTTAAATAGTGATGTTCCCAAAAGAATGTGTGGGGGTGTTCACGGGCGAGTATCTATTCGAATAATAGAGTGCGATGTGGTGTAAATCGCGATGTATTGAAAAAATTGAACTCGGGCGAACGTCTATTGGAATAATTAGGAAAGACGCGGTTTAGTGTAACTCGCGATGTGTTAGAATACAATTGAGTAAAATAAAATTCACTCCTGATTATTGACAAAAAGAATTACTCAGGGTGCAGGTGCATAAAAGTAAATACGGACCAGTTGGTATGGTCATGTAAGTTAAGGGTAAAAATGTCAGTGTCTGTCATTGCAACATGTAAGGTGTCATCTGATAGAATGACGAGCACCACCAGTGAGCGGTCCAAGGGCACACAACACCAATGTTGTAACCATCTGGTATAAAGAGCGTCCGTGGAGCGGATCATGTATTGTTCAGTGTTGCCCATGGTATATCATCATTAAGGCCGATTATATGGCTCGAGATTTTAAAGATCCATTGCTGTTCTTTTCTGAAGAGGGCATCCTTACTGATCACAGAGAAGGCTTGCAAAATTGTCCATGTCAGGTCATTGGCCGTATGGTTCTTCTCTAGAAAATGCGTGCACATTTTGGTGTTTACTTTTTTGCACCTGATGTTGCGCCGGTGTTCAGAAATTCTGATCTTGACCGGACGTGTCGTCATGCCCACGTACAGGAGGTCGCACTGGCATTGGATGAGGTAAATACAGTTGCGTGTATTGCAGTTCGTATGGATTTTTTGTTGCCAAGTTAGAGATTCGGAGAGTTTGATATTCCTGCTTGCTTTTGTGAGGGCGCATGCGGTACATTGCCCACATGGGTAATGGCCTGTCACAGGTGGTAAGCCCCAAAGTCGCTGGTTGGACGGTGGTGGTTGTCTAGGTCTGGTACTAATATGAAGGCTTTTCAAATTATTAGTCCTTTTAAAAGCAAATCCTGGCTTGGGGGTCTGCCAGTCTCCTACAGACAGCAAATTCCAATGTTTTTTGATGATTTTTTGGATAGAATTGGATTCTGGCGTGAAAGTAGTTACACACGTTATTTGATCAGTTTTCGTTTTTTCCGTAGAAGTAAGGAGGGTATCCCTGCTAGTATTCCGTGCTCTTTTGTAGGCCGCTTTTGTGATTGCCATCGCGTATTCTCTCCTTGTCAAATGGCCTGTGAGTTCATGTGCCTGTATTTTGAAATCCTCCAACGTACTGCAATTGCGTCGAAGTCTTAGGTATTGTTTGTATGGCAAGTTATCGCGTAGAGCTTTGGGATGGAAACTACTAAAAAGTAGTGGACTGTGGCTATCTGTAGGTTTCTTGTAAGTTTTCGGGTTCAGGCCCGTCGGAGTATTGGAAATGAGCAGATCCAAGAAGGAAAGTTCATGGACTGAGGAATTGGCCGTGAAACGTAGATAGGGATTGAGACTGTTAACCCAGGACACCAAAAGGGGGATGGAGTTCAGATCCCCTTTCCAGAATATGAGAATGTCATCAATATACCGTCGCCAAAGGGTAACGTTCTCCTTATAGATATTGGTCCCAGCAAAGATGTAATTGGCTTCAAAATTAGCCATATAGAGGCATGCCAGGCTGGGAGCAAAACTGCTCGCCATCGAAGTACCCTGGACTTTATGGTAAATAAGGTCTTCGAATTGAAAGTAATTCTTGGTCAGGGCAATCTCTGCACACTCCATAACAAATGGGATGGGTGTGGGTGAATCCCATGTTTGTGCTTGAAGTACTTCTTCCACAACCTCCAGGGTGGCCCTCTGGGGGATGTTAGTATAGAGGGCCTCTACGTCCAGGGTTATCAGTGCGTCCACACTGGTACCTGTTTCATTGAACTGTTTAATGATGTTGAGAATATCCCTGATGTCGAGGAGGAAGGTTGGGGTCTTTTGTACCAAGGGGCGTAGAAAATGGTCACAGAACCGTGAAAGAGGTTCCAGAGCAGAGCTGATTCCTGACACAATCGGCCTCCCTGGTGGAGGTAAGACACCTTTGTGGATTTTGGGTAATGTATAGAAATACGGTATACGGGGATTGTTGTTCATAAGAAATTCTGATTCGTTTTTTGATATCCAGCCTTGTGCTAGTTCATTAGTCACTAGAGTTCTTATTGTAATGATCATTTTTTTAGTAGGATCTTCTCTGATTTGGGCGTAGTACCGTGTGTCACTGAGTTGTCTTAGGCATTCTGTTCTATAGTCTGAGGTGGACATAATGACTATAGCTCCCCCCTTGTCTGCCTCTTTGATGGTGATAGTTGTATCATTGCTGAGATTAGTTATTGCCAGATTTTCCAGGCGGGAATTATTATGGAAGTTTTTTTTCACTTTCATGGCACTAATGTCTTTGATGACTGCTTTTTCGAAAGCCAGAATTTCTGGCGGCACCATGGCGGAAGTGGGCGTGAAGATGGAAGGTTTCCGCATGCCTGTGTCAACCTGAGGAGATGAGTTTTGGTCTTTAAAGAAGCTTCTCAGTCGGATTTTTCGAAAAAGGTCATGGATTTCACAGTGAGTCCTGAAGTCGTCAGGCCGAGGTGTGGGTACGAATCCAAGCCCCTGTCATGCCCCGCGGTTCGGATCGGCAGACGGTCCAGCATATAAGGTCCCCAAGCGCTATTGAACGCGCTTAGCGTTCTAGCTTGGAAACCTGTTTCCGTCCCTGGTTCGTGTTGCCTGACTTCCTGTTGGTGACTTCCTGCTTCCGGAGTCGCTTTCGTGGTGTTCGAGTCCTTCGCGGTTTGAGCCCGTGCTCTTGGCGTTCTCATTGAAACGCTATCTACCCGGTTTTGCTACCGTAGTGCGGTTTTCGTACCGCTTTGGTCTCGCTGTCTTTAGCGTAACCTTTCTTCGTCGAGTGTTGGTGTGAATGTCTTCTCTTTCCCTGTTTCTTTTTGCAGCTCCTCAGGTAGTTGCATTCACTCCCTGGTGACGGCGTTTAGTGAGATTGGTGCTCGTGCCCTGTTTAGTTATAACCCCCTATCTTATGCCCCCACTTTCTAAGATGTCTTAGTCCCGATATCTTGGCACTCAATAGTCGCTCCCTCATTACAGCGACAGATCATAGTCTCGGAACTAACAGTCAGAGCTGGTCACAACCCCTTGTTACTCCTAGCCCCTGGTTACGTGTGAATTGTGGTGCATCGCTGGCGCTTTACTCTCCGTGCGGGCCACACCTCCAACCATTTCTCCTCTGTCTCCACGCTGCGTGCAAATTTACCGGGGTTGACGAACACTCTGGATACCCGAGGGGGACGCTAGCGTGGACCACGGTAACGGTGGCCGTTGGACAACTGAAGCACGGTAACAGCGCTGTGCGCTAACCTTTATTATACCTAAGGTGCAATATAGAAAGGGTGGAGGAGGTAATATTTGTTGTTTTGTTCTATTCTTTCAGCTCTCTATCTGCTCCTGAGTAAACCGTAGTTGGAGAATTTGGGGTTTTAGTACTGCTAAACCGGGTGAGTAGGTGGGGTGAGGAGAGTCATATGTTATAGTGTTGAGGACTATCTTTGAACCATTTGCTCCCTGTTCTATAGGATACCTGGTTTGTACTTTCCCCGATTTCTAACAATTCTGAGTGGTGATGACTCCCGCCATAGTAGAGAACATAATCCACATGGATAGGTAGGATTTAAGAGTTAATAAGATCTGATACTTGTAGCGAACGTTGTAAGAATTGAAAGTAAGCAGACTTTTTATTTTCAGCAGAGACGAGCCTCATCCTTGGTCCAGCCTCAGCCACACCACTGAAGTCGCACCCCCCTTCCCTTGTTTTGTTACCCTGTTTTCCCCTGGCGTGTCCTCCGGTCTTCTAGTGTTTGATAGAGACGGAAGGCCGTAGGGGAAGACTGAGGCCTACTCTTCAAGTTCCTGACGCTCCTGCAGAAAACTCCTGAGGATCCTTACAGAACGCTAAGCCATATAGTGCATTCTGCCCGAGCGTCATGGACTTAGGAACGGTCACGTTGGCGGACGTGGCCAATATGATAGGCAATTTACAGTTCGAGACTCAGGCCTTGGCCGCCCGAGAAGACGCCCTTCAAGGCCAACGAGGAGAAGCGTCCTCAGGAGAGAGAACCGTGGTCCAACAACCTGTTATACAGGTTACTACACCCCCGTCTATTCCCCTGGCTCCGCCTGAGCGTTATTCAGGGGACGCTGCTAAATGTGCGGCGTTCCTTAGTCAATGCCAGCTGCACTTTTCCTGTAAGGCGAATTGTTTTCCCTCCGATCAATCCCGGGTGGCTTTCACAATATCCTATTTAAGTGGGTCCGCAGCAGATTGGGCCATACCTTTGTTGGATAGAGACGACCCTTTATTGTATAATTATGCAGCCTTTAGGAGGGAATTCCGTAAACTCTTTGATAAACACACGTATACACATGCAGCTGATACTGAGTTGTTAGCTTTGAAGCAAGGCAGTCACGATTTAGTCCAGTACATAACCTCATTTCGGAGACTCGTGGTAGAAGCTAACTGGCCGGAAGAAAAACGTAGCACCCTCTTTTACAGGGGTTTAAGGGACGAGTTGAAAGATGCATTATCACAAATAGTTGACCTGCCTAGTTCCTGTACAGATCTCATAGACTTGGTAGTTCAGATAGATCACAGGCTACGGGAACGGAAAAACAAAAAAGGGAAAGGAGAACCCCGGTATGTGTATTCCAAAGAAAAGAAGAGTGACCTACCTAAGGCTCTGGACGAAGCTGAGCCTATGCAGATAGGAGTAGTACGGGGTCCTTTGACGCCCGAAGAACGACAAAGGAGACGAACCAAAAAACTTTGCATGTATTGCGGTAAATCCGGTCATTTCCTGAGATCTTGTCCTGTCAAGCCAAGTCCTGTGAATCGACAGGGAAACTAGAGAGTCCGGGGTCTTCCGAGACCAGGTTCCCGGGCAATTCAGGATGTACGGTCTCCTCTATTGAGCACGACGTATCTCCCACGTCACATTTTTATGTCACCGCATATCTATCACTGGCACACCACGGTCTTCATGTAAGCATTATGATAGACTCTGGGGCCTCAGGGAATTTCATGGATTTCGAGTGGGCAAGAGCTAATCTCATTCCATGTCAAGAGAAAGATGTCATCAATAAGGTCACCACTATTGATGGCAGTTCTCTTATCTCGGGGCCCGTAACCCATCAGACAGTAAGGCTTCACCTGAGTATAGAGCCGCAGCATCAAGAAGATCTGTCTTTTGATTTGATTCGGTCACCGCATATTCCAGTATTATTAGGAATTCCGTGGTTAAAGCTCCATAACCCAATAATAGATTGGGAGAAGTCCACTCTGGAGTTTCGACCTACTCAGAGGCAGGAGTTCGTGTTAGCAAGTACTCGGGGGCACATTGCTTCCGAACCCATAGTGAACACACCTGAGTTGCCCACCTGTTACAAGGATTTGAAGGCAGTATTTGACCCCCAAGAGGCAGAAACCCTACCACCACATAGAGCATACGACTGCCGTATAGATCTTGAGGCTGGAGCCAGAATACCTTGTAGTCGCGTCTATTCCCTTACGGAAAAAGAAAACACATATTTAAGAGAGTACCTGGATGACATGTTGGAGAAGGGGTTCATCCGACCCTCGCGTTCTCCCGCCTCTTCTTCCTTGTTTTTTTATACCCAAACGGGAAGGGGGATTAAGATGCTGTATTGATTACAGAAGACTGAATCTAGTTACCATCAAGAACCGGTATCCGTTACCCCTCATCACCTCTCTCCTTGACAAGGTCCGGGGCGCACAATTCTTCACGAAATTAGACCTACGAGGAGCCTACCATCTTGTGCGAGTCAAGGAGGGAGATGAGTGGAAAACAGCCTTCTGTACTAAATACGGGTTATACGAGTATCTCGTAATGCCCTTTGGGCTGTGCAATGCTCCTGCAGCATTTCAGTTTTTTATCAATGAGGTACTGAGAGACATGCTTGAGGAGTATGGAATAGCCTATATTGATGATCTGTTGATTTATTCTGTTTCCCTGTCTGATCATATGGTTCATGTACGGAAGGTGTTAGAACGCCTCCATGAAAACAGATTGTACTGCAAACTGGAAAAGTGTACATTCCACACACAAGAGGTGCCCTTTTTGGGCTTTGTAGTGTCGCCATGGGGTCTGGCGATGGACCCCGGTAAGGTGAAGGCTGTCCTTTCTTGGCCGGCGCCCAACACCGTCAAAGAATTGCAGAGTTTTTTGGGCTTTGCCAATTTCTATAGGCGGTTCATCAAGAATTTCTCAGACTTGGCAACACCGCTCACGGCCCTATTGAAGAAAGGAGTCCTGTATTCATGGTCTAGAGAAGCGGAGAATGCATTCCAACAGTTGCGTCTCGCCTTCACCCGAGCCCCTGTTCTACACCACCCTGATCCCGCCTTACCTTTTTTTGTAGAGGTAGATGCATCACAAGTAGCTGTGGGGGGTGTTCTAAGTCAAACAGATCCTGTCAGTGGTCTGAATCATCCTGTGGCCTATTTTTCACATAAGTTCTCTCCGGCAGTATACAATTACGCGGTTGGAGAGAAGGAGCTCCTTGCTATAAAAAAGGCCTTTGAGGAGTGGCGACAGTATTTATTAGGTGCCCGACATCAAACAACTGTCATTACTGATCACCGCAATCTTCAATACCTGAAGTCAGCCAAGGCCTTGTCCATGCGACAAATACGTTGGTCACAATTTTTTTGTGAGTATGATTTCAGTATCCAATACCGACCAGGAAGGAAGAACGGGAAGGCCGATACCTTGTCCCGCTTAGGATTTGCACAGCCCGAGGTACCCTTGGAATCCCCGACTATTGTCCCCAGAGAGGCCTTCATAGGTGGGGTGCTCACTGAAGTAGAGTTTTTCTCCCAGGTTAGACAGAGCCAGTTGTCCGCTGAGATGGGGGACATTGTGGGTTCCCATTCAACTACAATCCGGGATGGGTGTGCATGTGTACTGGGGGGAGTGGTATTGCCCACCAAAGAACTGCAGAAACAAGTATTGGACTGGTACCATTCCCACGCCTTGGCAGGCCATCCCGGAATCAAAAAGACTACAAGAGTAATAAGAGAACGGTTCTGGTGGCCGGACATGCTTAAGGATATTGTTACTTACGTAAAGACCTGTCATGTCTGTGCTCAAACCAAAGTCTCCCGCCAAAATCCTGTGGGGTTGCTCTTGCCTCTCCCTGCACCACCTGGTCCTTGGCATACTATGTCCCTTGATTTTATTGTTGACTTACCTGTGACCCGAAATAAAAACAATACATTATTGGTGGTGGTGGATCTATTCACAAAGACCGCTCATTTTGTTCCCTTGTGCGGCTTACCTACTGCAGTTGAGATGGCTTCAGTGTTTTTACGTGAGATAATCCGTCTCCATGGGTTTCCTTCTGTTCTGGTGTCTGATAGGGGGGCCCAATTTGTTTCTCGTTTTTGGAGATGTTTATGCTCCTTGCTCGGGATAGACGTCAGGTTGTCTTCAAGTCATCATCCACAGTCAGATGGGCAGACTGAGAGGGTCAATCAATGTTTTGAACAATACATCAGGACCCAAGTCTTACATGCACCCTCAGAGTGGGATGAGTGGGTGTGGGTAGCGGAGATCGCCTACAACAACAGCCCACATTCCTCCACAGGTCACTCGCCTTTCTATTGTTCTAATGGGTTTCATCCCAAGTTGTTGCCTACAGGGATTACCCCGGGAGGCCCTACTCTAGCAGCCAATGACTTAATACAGCAATTACAAGATATCCATAGTAGTACCTTAGTACATCTAGAAGCAGCAAAGGTAAAATACAAGGAGGGGGCGGATCTGCACCGACGATTAGAACCCATCTATGAACCAGGGGATAGGGTGTGGCTTTCCACCAAACATCTGGCACTTCGTGGTCCACGCAAGTTCAACCCTACGTACATAGGCCCTTATAAGGTACAGAGTGTGATAAACCCAGTGGCCTTGAAACTGGAATTGCCCGCCTCCTTTAAGATACACCCGGTGTTCCATATCTCATTGGTGAAACCTGTAGAACCAGGTACCCAAGTCCCTAGAAGACCGGCTCCAATCATTCTTCAGGATGCCGAAGAATATGAAGTTGAATCAATTGTGGACTCTCGCATAGTACGAAACTCTCTTCAGTACCTATTGCATTGGAAGGGATACGGAGTGGAGGAACGTACATGGGAGCCGGCTACTAACGTGCATGCCCCTAGACTCATCCGTCTGTTTCACCTGAGACATCCAGAGAAGCCCAAAAGGGTGGGGGACCGTTGTGGGGGGAGTGTGCTGTCATGCCCCGCGGTTCGGATCGGCAGACGGTCCAGCATATAAGGTCCCCAAGCGCTATTGAACGCGCTTGGCGTTCTAGCTTGGAAACCTGTTTCCGTCCCTGGTTCGTGTTGCCTGACTTCCGGTTGGTGACTTCCTGCTTCCGGAGTCGCTTTTGTGGTGTTCGAGTCCTTCGCGGTTTGAGCCCGCGCTCTTGGCGTTCTCATTGAAACGCTATCTACCCGATTTTGCTACCGTAGTGCGGTTTTCGTACCGCTTTGGTCTCGCTGTCTTCAGCGTAACCTTTCTTCGTCGAGTGCTGGTGTGAATGTCTTCTCTTTCCCTGTTTCTTTTTGCAGCTCCTCACGTAGTTGCATTCACTCCCTGGTGGCGGCGTTTAGTGAGATTGGTGCTCGTGCCCTGTTTAGTTATAACCCCCTATCTTATGCCCCCACGTTCTAAGATGTCTTAGTCCCGATATCTTGGCACTCAATAGTCGCTCCCTCATTACAGCGACAGTTCATAGTCTCGGAACTAACAGTCAGAGCTGGTCACAACCCCTTGTTACTCCTAGCCCCTGGTTACGTGTGAATTGTGGTGCATCGCTGGCGCTTTACTCTCCGTGCGGGCCACACCTCCAACCATTTCCCCTCTGTCTCCACGCTGCGTGAGAATTTACCGGGGTTGACGAACACTCTGGATATCCGAGGGGGACGCTAGCGTGGACCACGGTAACGGTGGCCGTTGGACAACTGAAGCACGGTAACAGCGCTGTGCGCTAACCTTTATTATACCTAAGGTGCAATATAGAAAGGGTGGAGGAGGTAATATTTGTTGTTTTGTTCTATTCTTTCAGCTCTCTATCTGCTCCTGAGTAAACCGTAGTTGGAGAATTTGGGGTTTTAGTACTGCTAAACCGGGTGAGTAGGTGGGGTGAGGAGAGTCATATGTTATAGTGTTGAGGACTATCTTTGAACCATTTGCTCCCTGTTCTATAGGATACCTGGTTTGTACTTTCCCCGATTTCTACCAATTCTGAGTGGTGATGACTCCCGCCATAGTAGAGAGCATAATCCACATGGATAGGTAGGATTTAAGAGTTAATAAGATCTGATACTTGTAGCGAACGTTGTAAGAATTGAAAGTAAGCAGACTTTTTATTTTCAGCAGAGACGAGCCTCATCCTTGGTCCAGCCTCAGCCACACCACTGAAGTCGCACCCCCCTTCCCTTGTTTTGTTACCCTGTTTTCCCCTGGCGTGTCCTCCGGTCTTCTAGTGTTTGATAGAGACGGAAGGCCGTAGGGGAAGACTGAGGCCTACTCTTCAAGTTCCTGACGCTCCTGCAGAAAACTCCTGAGGATCCTTACAGCCCCTTGATAAGGACTTGTTCTTCTGTCTGATTCAGTTGCCGATCTGATAGATTCACTATCAGTTTTTCTTGCTTGTGTGACTCCTGAGTTCCATCGGGCCTAGGTCTGTTTGGGCCTGCCAATGAACCTGTTTTTGCTGATTGTAGCCCCCTCTTCTTCTTCCTCTGCCCCAGCCTCTGCCTAAAAATGGTTGTGGAAGGAAGGGGTTGAATGGAGGTAGTGGGCCCTGTTGGAAACCTTCCATCTCCACGCCCACTTCCGCCATGGTGCCGACAGAAATTCTGGCTTTCGAAAAAGCAGTCATCAAAGACATTAGTGCCATGAAAGTGAAAAAAACCTTCCATAATAATTCCCGCCTGGAAAATCTGGCAATAACTAATCTCAGCAATGATACAACTATCACCATCAAAGAGGCAGACAAGGGGGGAGCTATAGTCATTATGTCCACCTCAGACTATAGAACAGAATGCCTAAGACAACTCAGTGACACACGGTACTACGCCCAAATCAGAGAAGATCCTACTAAGAAACTGATCATTACAATAAGAACTCTAGTGACTAATGCACTAGCACAAGGCTGGATATCAAAAAACGAATCAGAATTTCTTATGAACAACAATCCCCGTATACCGTATTTCTATACATTACCCAAAATCCACAAAGGTGTCTTACCTCCACCAGGGAGGCCGATTGTGTCAGGAATCAGCTCTGCTCTGGAACCTCTTTCACGGTTCTGTGACCATTTTCTACGCCCCTTGGTACAAAAGACCCCAACCTTCCTCCTCGACATCAGGGATGTTCTCAACATCATTAAACAGTTCAATGAAACAGGTACCAGTGTGGACGCACTGATAACCCTGGACGTTGAGGCCCTCTATACTAACATCCCCCAGAGGGCCACCCTGGAGGTTGTGGAAGAAGTACTTCGAGCACAAACATGGAATTCACCCACACCCATCCCATTTGTTATGGAGTATGCAGAGATTGCCCTGACCAAGAATTACTTTCAATTTGAAGACCTTATTTACCATCAAGTCCAGGGTACTTCGATGGAGAGCAATTTTGCTCCCAGCCTGGCATGCCTCTATATGACTCATTTTGAAGCCAATTACATCTTTTCTGGGACCAATATCTATAAGGAGAACGTCACCCTTTGGCGACGGTATATTGATGACATTCTCATTGTCAGGGGCCACGTCTGAAGACACTGAAGAGGCAAAGCGGGAGATCCGAGTTCCGACGAGCCTCGCAACTACAGTACCCACGATCCCCTGCTACGGAGCGTCGATGACGTCAACGCGACGCGGGAGAAGGTATTTCCGGGGCTGGACGCTCGCTCGGGTGCCGGTTACTCCAGACGCTGAGGAGCACACGCAGTAAGAAGGTCCGGTAAGGGTGCATCTGCACCACGTCCCTTTGTAACTCCTTCTTGGGTCCCAGGGCTTCACAGCGGAAGCGGCTAATAATCCTTTGTGGCGAATACACCCTCCCGTTGGAAGAATCCATTGAAGGATTCGTGCGGGCGGGCTTACTCCTGTCCTTCCGAGGAGCCCCAGCTGGGGAATCACTTCCCGGATCGAAACAGAACTTGCGCTAGCGTTTATCTGGGGCTCCATATCAGCCAGCCTTCTTTGTGTCCCATATTGCCTTCGTGAAATAAACATACCATGATGTCCAATGTGTGAGAGTGTGACAACAGAGCGCACAGGAGCCTTGTGATTTACGTGCGCACTAAACAAACAAGTGGTTGCTAAAAGTTTAGACGGTCTGAGAAGTATCAGACAGTGGTCTAGACATTGTGTTTCCTTGATGATAAGCGCCCGGAGAGGCGTGTTGTGTGACATTGTGTTTCATTGATGAAAAGCGCCCGGAGAGGCGTTTTAATTGACATTACAGTCCTTGGTGAAAATAATGCTGTATGAATAAGTTGCTCACAAAGGGTGCTGTGTTTTCTGTTGTTTAACTACAGGGGAACGTGTGTCTCTGTCAGCCCTGCACCCCTGTACAATTCAGCTCCCAGCATACTGGGGTAGGTGTTGACTCATTATTGAGAGGGCCTGGAGAAGTAAGAAGTGGGGGGGTGCCAACTCGTGATAAACCTATGTGGTTCTTGTTTATAGATATGACTGAAACCTGCTAAAAATCTGACTGCTGACGAAACAAGCAGAAGCCTTTGTTTTCTTTACAGGTATACTTCATATCATTAGGTGCCTGCTTGGTATAAGAATAGAAAAGGTTTAAGGGTTAGGTTATATGTTCCTTGTGTCTGAGCATTTGTACTTTTGTTTACAGGTCTCCCTCCCCGCTGTCCCCATCCTTTCCTTCCCCCGCTTGATCACTCCATGGAGTCTGTGAATATAACCCAGACCGTGGTGGTATCGAGAGGTGGACCATAAAAGCAACATACGACTCTGAGGATTCCAGGCTGCGACACTCATATTCTGGAAAGGGGATCTGAACTCCATCCCCCTTTTCGTGTCCTGGGTTAACAGTCTCAATCCCTATCTACGTTTCACGGCCAATTCCTCAGTCCATGAACTTTCCTTCTTGGATCTGCTCATTTCCAATACTCCGACGGGCCTGAAAACGAAAACTTACAAAAACCCTACAGATAGCTACAGTCCACTACTTTTTAGTACTTTCCATCCCAAAGCTCTACGCGATAACTTGCCATACTGACAATACCGAAGACTTCGACGCAATTGCAGTATGTTGGAGGATTTCAAAATACAGGTACATGAACTCACAGGCCATTTGACAAGGAGAGAATACCCGATGGCAATCACAAAAGCGGCCTACAAAAGAGCACGGAATACTAGCAGGGATACCCTCCTTACTTCTGCGGAAAAAACGAAAACTGATCAAATAACGTGTGTAACTACTTTCACGCCAGAATCCAATTCTATCCAAAAAATCATCAAAAAACATTGGAATTTGCTGTCTGTAGGAGACTGGCAGACCCCCAAGCCCAGATTTGTTTTTAAAAGGACTAATAATTTGAAAAGCCTTCTTATTAGTACCAGACCTAGACAACCACCACCGTCCAACCAGGGACTTTGGGGCTTACCACCTGTGACAGGCCATTACCCATGTGGGCAATGTACCGCATGCGCCCTCACAAAAGCAAGCAGGAATATCAAACTCTCGGAATCCCTAACTTGGCAACAAAAAATCCATACGAACTGCAATACACGCAACTGCATTTACCTCATTCAATGCCCGTGCGACCTCATGTACGTGGGCATGACGACACGTCCGGTCAAGATCAG
The DNA here is from genome assembly GCF_964204655.1 of Triturus cristatus. Classification (NCBI taxonomy): domain Eukaryota; kingdom Metazoa; phylum Chordata; class Amphibia; order Caudata; family Salamandridae; genus Triturus; species Triturus cristatus. Next base: position 847,810,953 of record NC_140594.1, on the reverse strand, counting down.
AATTTCTGAACACCGAAGCAATCAGGTGCAAAAAAGTAAACACCAGAATGTGCACGCATTTTCTGGAGAAGAACCATACGGCCAATGACCTGACATGGACAATTTTGCAAGCCTTCTCTGTGATCAGTAAGGATGCCCTCTTCAGAAAAGAACAGCAATGGATCATTAAAATCTCGAGCCATATAATCGGCCTTAGTGATGATATACCATGGGCAACACTGAACAATACATGATCCGCTCCACGGACGCTCTTTATACCAGATGGTTACAACATTGGTGTTGTGTGCCCTTGGACCGCTCACTGGTGGTGCTCTTCATTCTATCAGATGACACCTTACATGTTGCAATGACAGACACTGACATTTTTACCCTTAACTTACATGGCCATACCAACTGGTCCGCATTTACTTTTATGCACCTGCACCCTGAGTAATTCTTTTTGTCAATAATCAGGACTGAATTTTATTTTACTCAATTGTATTCTAACACATCGCGAGTTACACTAAACCGCGTCTTTCCTAATTATTCCAATAGACGCTCGCCCGAGTTCAATTTTTTCAATACATCGCGATTTACACCACATCGCACTCTATTATTCGAATAGATACTCGCCCGTGAACACCCCCACTCATTCTTTTGGGAACATCACTATTTGACGCTCCTATTACCGCGTTGTCCTCTCTTAATAAAGTTTCTTGGGTTTGACATTCATCCTCAAGATGGCCGACCCTGTTGACGGTCTAGTCTTTCTTTTTGCTTGTGAGCACTTCCTTTAATTTGAACACACCGTCGTTGCCTCCCCACGGAAGCCAGAGCCTCAGTAGGAGCACGGCTACACGCACGCCCAACCTTCGTGAGTACAGACCTTGACATGCCGGTTGCTGATATGCCGCCTCCGGTATTTGCGGGGATATTAATGCTTTCTTGTACTTTGTTTAGGGCGAGCTAATTCCGGCTTTATTGGCGAATCCGTACAGCAATATCTGTATCCCAGGGGCTGAGTTTCCCCTTGTGGAGTCCCTCACACTCGTAGCCATTGGCACTTGGAGTATTACGCACTTAATGGTTTCATTGCTCTATTACGACATGAGAAGCCACCCGCGACCCTAGGTCTGGGGGCGGCTGCTTTGTATGCACTATGCTCGCAACCTGCACCTTAACTTCCACCAATTACGCTGCAACGTCACTTGCATTACACGTTACATTGCTAATGAAGCAGCGCATATACCTGGGGGCGGCAGCTTTCAATGCACTCTGCTCGCGACCTGCACTTCCACTAATCGCGTTTCAACGTCACTCGTTACGATGCTAATGAAGTAGCCCACAGCACTTGGCACCAATGGTGTTGTAGTTTGTAGTCTATAGTTTTCATCTCCAGCACTATGAACTCCACCTGAGTAGTTTTCTAGATGGATAGCCATGGTAGCACGAATTTCACTATTGGGCGGTTGCCCACCTTAGCCACCCAGCAAACATTTATGACGAGCCCTGAATTTGTTCCTTGTATTGTGTTCTGTTTCCGTCTCTTTTTCTTTTAGGTCTCGCAACAGTGGGTCCACTCCGCTTTGGGACCCTATAGACTCTCTTTGGTGATGTATAAATTTTACTGTCACCCACTATGTAGTAGAGATTATTTTGAGCACTCTCTCACCTGGTCCTGAAGAATTGCCACCGACCCGTTTGGGCACAGGCCAAGAAACATGTCGACCTTTCTTCTTTTTCCCTGGGGAGCATCATAATCCCTTTAGGGTTCACCTATTTTAATTAGGCTGGTATACCACCAGAATAAAATTGTTCTTTGATTGGCAATACAATACCTATTTTAACCCACCACACCACTACGCACTACACTTGTTGCACCTACCCCCACGCACCCATACGGCTGTCTCTAAAAAGATCTCCGAAAAAGAGCCCCTTCGCAGGAGCCCGTCGGGCATTGCAGCGCCGGCCCGATGAGGAGCACAGCCCTATGATGAAGCATGACACCTTGCTAGGTGTGTGAGGGCATTCTATAGCGACTAATCGTTCTCCCCTTCCCCCCCTCTCTTCCAGAGGAACTGCACACCTGTTTTTTGATCTATGTCCCTCGCCCTCGACCCAGTCATAACTAATGAGGAATATTCCACTGACAGGAAACAAAACAGGAAATGCTTTCAAGCTCCACCCACACTACTGCCTGGGGCTATAACCACATAGCCAGCAGAAAGCACTTCCTGTTTTGTTTCCTGTCGGTGGACATGACGTGGGGCGCTTTGGTTAATTGCTGGGCACCTACCTTGTTGCTGGATGTCCTTCAGTTACCTCCTTTGGTGGGCTCTGGGGGTGCTTTTGGACCTTCGTGGGAGCAGCTGGAGTCGGGTCGTGTGGCCTCCTGGACTCCGTAAGTGATGCCGGGTGCCTGAGTTGCTGGGCTTGTCAGGCCTTGGTTGTCTTTCAGCTTCTACTTTTCCTTCTACGGTGCATGCCTCCATGACTGTTTGTGCCCCTCCACAGATTCCTGGAGGTGATTGATGCTGCACCGAGATGTCTATCTTACCGACCGCACTAGTGAGGCAGTGCGGTTTTTTCCTTTCTCCCGCTGATTGCAGCATGGGGAGTGACTTTGTTTGTTGTTCCCCTTCCACTCCGCTGTAGGTGGGAGTAGTGGGGATCGGGGACTGCTGCGACGCCCTCCTGTTCAACGGTGGTTTGGCTCCCGCTGCTCTGTGCTGCAGCGACAGCCTCTCCCATGCTGGGCTCAGGGGAGACTCGGTGTTGACGGCTTCCCTTGGGACTGCATGTGCCGTCTTCCATCCTCTCCTGTTAGACCAGACTGTGATATAGGAGGCGGGTGGAGCTACGGGGTAGCTGGCAGGTCTGAACAGCCTGAATGACGGCGAGTCTGTTCAGTCTGCCTCATTGGATTCCGGCTGTTGCGAGGACCACTACTCTGCTACGGTGTACAGCGGGAGCTCCTCCTTTAGCATTTTGACCTACGGCGGCCGGATATTTCCATTATTTCAGTCACATGGTGTTGTAGGCCACGCCCCCTCTTCATTCCTTTTATTCCTCATGGTCAGCTGACGGCTTGATGAGCTGCCTGTCACATCGCTTGCTGGAACTGGTATAGGCTGCTTCTATTCCTTTATTTGCATACAAGGGGGAAGAAATTCCTTACTGTTGTTACTGCTGATTCATTTACTGTTTGTCACTATGGGGAAGCATCACCAGAAGCGCCGGCATGTTTCTCCTGTGTCTTCTCCATTCTCTCCAGGGGACAGTGTGGATTCCGCCCCTGTTATGAAGCAGGCCAGGTTGGATGATGATGTTCATTTGAAAAGGCTGATTTTGGAGACTTTGCCTGATTTGAAGTCCTCCAAAAAGTCTGCTGGTGCACGTTCTGGTTGGGGTCATGACCTCTACTCTGATATGTGCAACTCTGAGGCCTCCGATGGTTCCTCCTTTGGTGCAGTGGACCTTAAGGGAAAATATATTTCCAAGGGTATGTTGCAAGACATTCTGTCCCATGTCAGTCAAAACATGGGTTTTCCTGATGAGGAGGTTGCCAGCACATCCGGGGATACGGTGTTGCCGAAGTTTCGGAAGCAGGCGACTAAGACTACATATTGTGATGGACGTCCTGTTGAAGGAGTGGAAAGATACGGATCACATTATGATGCCTTGCTTCATGTCAAAACTTTACCCCTTGCAGGACATGGAGGATACCATTCCTAAGACTGTTCATGGGAATTCGATTGTGGCCAATTTGGTTGGGCGTCCTTCCATGGCTGATGATAATGTCCTCAGAGATGGTGTGGATGAGAAGATTGACACTTCTTTGAAAAAGTCCTATGCTGGGTTGCATCTCACCATCCGGTCTGAGGTGTATGGGGCATATGTCGCTCAGTTCTTGTTGTCCGACTTTAAGACCTTATTTGCCACCATGCAGGAAGGTGGCAGTTGTCCTGACTTGCTGGAATCCATGGAGCATCAGGATGAGTTCCTCTCAGATATTGCCTTTGACTTTTGTGCGTGCTTCAGCCATGTGGTGTGTTGCGTCCATTGCTGCTAAGTGGAACTGATGCGGCTCAACGCTCCATGGCTTTGCGTTTGCCGTTTACTGGTCCTCAGCTTTTTGGGAAAGTCCTTGAGGAGAAATTACACAGTGTGTTCAAAGAAAGGAAACATTCCTTGTCCTACTGGCATCAGCCACTACGTAAGGAGTCGTTCAATGCCAATTCTGAATCTTTCAATCAGCCTTGTCTGTAAAAAAATAAAGGGTTCCAATGGCGGTTTCAGAAGAAAACCCCTCCTGATGCTGGACTTGGAAATCACCGTTCCTGACTATGCCGACTCCCTGATAGTTCCATCTGGAGTACTGCCTGAGGTTGGTGGGAGGTTGTACTTTTTCTTGGCAGCTTGGCGTCTCTCGACGCCTGACCAGTGGGTCCTGGATGTCCTGGAACGGGGTTATCGGATCGAGTTCATATCCCCCCCTCCTTGTCGTGCAGGGTGAGGCCCTCGGTGCCAAAGGATGTCTTGTTGTCAAGCCCTGTTGGACGGAGTTCATTCTCTGTTTCTGAAGAAGGCGATTGTGCCTGTTCCCTGGTCGGAATGGGGTCAGGGGACTTATTCTGTCATCTTTTTCATTCTTAAGATCACGAGGAGCTTTCAGATTGTGATAAATCTCCTGCCTCTGAAACAGTTTGTCCCGAAGATTCCATTCAAGATGGAGACCCTGCAGTGTGTGATTCCGTTGATTTAGGCTGGATGGGTAATGTCTACCTTGGATCTTCAGGATGCATACCTTCATGTGCCGGTGTCACAGGAGTTTCAGCGGTTTCTGAGGTTTTTACCTGAAAGGTCAGCATTGGCAGTTCTGTGCCCTACCGTTTGGCCTGCGGTCATCTCCCAGGGTCTTCACCAAAGTGGTGGCTCCTCTTGTGGCCCATCTTCACCTCCTGGGAGTGTCTGTGTTTGCCTACCTGGATGATTGGCTTCTGCAGGGCCCTTCTGCCTTGGTGATGTCTCAGCATCTGTCTTTGACCATTCATACACTAGAAAGCCAGGGGGTTTTCCTGAACTTTCAAAAGTGCCATCTCCTTCCTGCCACCCTGAGGTCCTTCATAGGAATGGACTTTGATTCTGTTCTGGGCGCGGTGTTCCTGCCTCCTTCCCGGATTCTGCGTCTGCAGTCGCTATTGGGAACGCTGTTGTCTCGGTCTTCGGCACCCCTGCTTCAGTGGCTGGAACTATAGGGTCACATGGCTGGAACAGTGTTCACGGTTCCATGGGCCAGATTGCATCTTCGGCCATTGCTGTGGCATCTTCACTGCTTGATGCCTTTCCCTGTTCAGGACTTCTCAGTGCCTGTTCCGGTGTGTCCGGGGATAGTTGCGGATCTGCAGCGGTGGATGGATTCTGCAAATCCCTCCAGGGGCATGTGGATGCTCCCTCCTCCGCCGGAGGTGTTAACGATGGATGCAAGTGCGTCAGGCTGGGGTGCTACTCTGGGTCAGTGGACTGTGCAGGCTCGTTGGCAGGGCTCTCAGTCACACCGGTCCTCCAACTGGAAGGAACCGTCTGCTGTGGAGCGGGCCCTCTGGTTCTTTCAGGATCGTTTACTGGATTGCGATGTTCTCACAGTCCATCCTTGAATCTGGTGGGCTGTGCGATGGTGAGTTGGGCGGAACTTCATCTTCTGGCCATTTCTGCTCAGCACACCCGGGGCTTGGACAATGTTGTGGCAGATGCACTGAGTCGCAGGTTTCCGTCCTCTCTGACTCTGTGCCTCTCTCCCATGGTATTCCAGTTAATCTTTCGGAAGTTTGGGACTCCCATGATGGATTTGTTCGCTTCCAGGACCATTGCTGTGTTTCCTCTCTTTTGTTCCTGGCTCTGTAACTGGGGGCTTGGGGAGTGGAGGCCTTGTCTCTCCAGTGGCCCCCTTTTTCTCTCATTTCTGCGTTTCTGCTGAAGGTTCAGAGGGTGGGGGCGCAGGTGCTGGCTATATTGCCTCACTGGCCCAGGAGGTCTTGGTTACCGTTCTGTTTTGTTTCTGCTGGTGTGCCAAAGGAGTTCATGTGCTTGATTGCTTTGGTATGCCTCATTTTGGCCCGGGACCAGGGTTCAATTCCCGACGCGGCAGGGTCGTGGACCAGGGCCAGCGGACTCGATAATTCTCGCTTCGTTGCCTATTCTAACCAGGGATCACACTCGGGAACTCTGGGCATCAGCTTGCCTCATCTCCACAACGACCCCCCACATTCGCCGGGGATGCCTGGTTTCACCTTAGAGATACCCTGGAGGGACCATCTCACAGGGATAACCAGGACGGGTTCCCCAGCGGTCTACAGCGCCACGACGCCTCAGGGCAGCAGTGCGCTTTACAAGACACATACATTTACATTTACATTTACATTAGTTATGAGTAAGTCGAGGACGAGGGACATAGAGGTAAAGCTTTGATTACTTACTGGTAATCCTCATTACTCTTAGTCCTACTCGTCTTCGAACCAATCTTACTTCCCATCCAGCATCCCTGATTCCGACCGTTTGTGCTTGGTATGTCAGGAAGTGCTTTCTGCTGGCTATAGCTCCTGGCAGGAGGGTGGGTGGGTGGAGCCTAAAAGAGTTTCCTGTTTTGTTTCCTGTCAGTGGAATATACTTCATTAGTTATGACTGGGTTGAGGACAGTAGGGTTAATAGTAATGAGGATTACGGGTAAGTAATCAGAGAATTTACCAATATTCAGTCATGAGGGTTGAAATCCGGGTACCTTCTCTACCATTTTTTCTTCTGAGGCTACCTAATGAGGACCATAGGGTTGTGTAACTTAAGCACGTGTTTTTACCTGATGATGAAACTTGTAATAAAGCTCTTTGAGTAATGCACCCACTGCAGATAATTGTGAATCCTACACGTTTTCTAGTTAGTGATTCACTTGATTGATGCATTCACTGCAGACATTTAAGTGTAAGCTGTGGTTCACGTCCACTCAGAGTAGGATAACTGAGAGGGCTAATACACCTGCGACAGAGATCAGTGTGCAACCTGCTCATCCCAGGATCAAACTGCAGTTACAGAACTCAGTGGATATTACTCTGTGTATATCCGTGGGTAAACTTAGACAACAGATTGAAATCCCTAAAGTTGACTTCTAACCTTTCAGGTGCGGATAAAAAAAGAGAACCATCGAAACTGGGTAATTGAACCATCAGTTGTTAGCGCCTAGAACAGTTAACTACGTCACTCATTAAACCGTCCCAGGGCTTCAAGATCTAAGAGCTTTCGGCTTTATGGTTCGGGAGATATTTCTGGCCAGTAAAGAACAATTATGTCTGAAGCCATTGTTAAATCCCCTTGTCTCCTAGCACCTATTGATGTAATATATAAAAATGGCACGCGCCGGTAGGTGTGGCACATGTCTGCAGGGAACAAGGGGCTTTACAAGAAAACACTGGCATACCCTATTAACAAGGCATATAAATAGAACCCCGCGAGTCACACCTTCAGCTTCTTAATTTAAACTGTCGCATATGGTTTTAAATATAACACACGGCAGCCGTTTAAAGCTTTCCAAGAATAAGCGATGTGAGAATGTCACGGTAAAACACAGAGGCCTCCCCGTGCTGGGGCCTGGTGGCTCGGGCCCTGACTGCGACTGTTCCTGGGGAGAGAAAGGACGGTCCGACTAGAGCCCGCTGGGCATTAAATCTAATAAGGGGGTGGGGAAGCCCCGGAAATGATGATGGGGCCAGGAATCTTGGGTTTCCCAGAGCTGCCTGTAGAGTGAGCGAGAATCCACCCCTGACCTTATATGCCTTTCTGGCTCCTTTCTCTGGTCCTTCGCAGCTTCTCGGTGGGATCTCGACTCGGTGTGCACTGCAGATTGTAGTTAAAATTGTGGAATTGGAACCTTAATGTTCTTTTATGACACGCCTTCTGGATTATGACGTTTTTGTGCGCGTTTGCTTGGATTAAACCACACGCCAAAACAAGGGTGTTCAAGAACCTCCATGAAATGGCTTCGGCCCGTGCTCCAATTCGCTTTGTGGTGATGGGATTTTAATAAGGAATGACAGATATTAAACATTTTTAAAATATTGACCACTCACTCACAGCTACTCTTTAAGTTTAAATCAAATTATTCTATATCCCGAGAATCGACTCCTCCATTTACGTTCTCTCCTGCACCCCCCAGGTGTTCTCTGTCCACCATACCCAGGGCCACTGGAATTATGCAGCAGAGGATGACAAAATTATACGGCAGCGTTGACTAAATTATGCGGCAACAAAAGGCAAATTATGTGGCATAATGTGACACAGATTGTGATGGTATTATTTCAATATTTTGTCATTTGTACACAGGGTAACCGTGTTTGAGAAAATAGTTCACCTTAATTAGTATCAATTTAACACCCAAATATAGCAATAAGCAACTGAAAGATGACCAGCCAACCTTTGTGCAAAGCCTTCTGGTGAGCAGGAACCCGAGCCATATGTTTTGTAACTTTTGACCCGTTTAAATGAGAAACAATTTCTTTGTGTTAAAATCTGCAGATTATGCCGCAGATGGTAGATTATGTGGCAAATATGGCAAATCCATAATTATGCAAAAGTCACGATAGATGCAGAATTGCATAATTCCAGTGGCCCTGACCATAGCCCTCAGATACACTCCCTCTTGCCTGTTAATCTCTCTACTACATCCCTGCTCAGGTAATCCCTGCCTGGTCCTATCCCAGCAATGTATCCTCCATTACCCAAAGGTATTCCTCTCAGCTACTTTCTCTCTTGCCCATCGCTTGTGCTCTCGCCATCATTCCCCTTAGTCTCTTCTCCATCCCCACTCAGGTACTCCCTGTTCCACTCCTGCTCAAGAAACGTCTGCCTGACCTCTCGCCAAGTAGTCATCCCTCCATTCTTTTTGGGCATTTCAGCATCCCTCAGGTACTCTCTCGCATCCATCGTCCTGAGACATGCTCTGCACCCCACACTACCATATTATTTTTCTGTTGCCCATCCCTCATGTGTCTTTTCAATTCTTGTCAGATACTCTTACGTCATCGCCCAGCTACTGACTTCTCCATCCCTGATCAGTTAATCTTTCAAAGCCCCATATTTAAGCAAAACCTATTCCATTCTCCTCTGGAATGTTTGCATTCACCTCCCCTAAGGTACTCATTCTCATCCATCAACGTTGCTAATATCTCTTTCCTGCTTCAAAGTATCTGACATCCCATTCTGGTAGTGCACGCATTGCTGGAGAGTGGCCCCATGTTTTGTGTGACTTCAGATAGTCTTGGCTTTTTAGCTTACCCCACTTTCCATGCTGGGATTTTCCAGTCCATGTTTATTTACAATGTTAAAAGTCAAACTACACTTTCCAGAATGCAACATTCCATAGGCTAAAAAGCCAGAACTATATGAAGGCTCACAACTACCACTTGGCAGCTAAGAGGTTTGCATAAATTGGTCCCCAAGAGAGGCTGCATAGTCCTTGCTGACAGTTAAAGGATACCATTGAGAGACCTGGAGCCCACTTAAACACCCCTAATCAACCAGATAGTCTTTTAGCAGCTTGTGAGGTAAGAGGGAAGAGCAGTCACAATTAAATTTCAATACAGTGTAACCAGTTGGGTCACACAATAATCCAATCGACAACTAAATCTGAGATTAGTAAAGTTTAATTAAACATTTAGAAGCAGATCAATATAAATCAACCTCAGCATTATCATATAGAAATACAGAAGAAACAACATGAGTCCAAATCTCCTAAAGAGATTTAACCTATATATCACAAAAAGCAGATAACTAGTTCTATAATGACAATGCAAGTAATCAGGAAAAATAATTGAGTATTAAATTGCCTCAAATCATTCTCATAGGTAAGCATGAGCACGCTATCTCTCCCTACACTGTCTTGAAAGGGACAACCCTAAAGTAGGAAGCATTAAATAAAGGTTAAATTAGAAAGTTGTCAGTTGTCACAGTCTTCAGTAGAAGAAATTCCAACCAAGGGTCAAGTAGCATGAAGCCGCAGAAGTAGAAGCAGAGGTATGTACCTCATGAAATCCTAAGCAGTCTCTCTGACCCTCACTACTTTACAGCATAATACATTAGTTGCACTCAAGGTAAGACATGTGCTCCTCCAGTAGCCTTCCACAATTCCAGCAAAATTTAGGTACTGGCACCATCTTTCCCTCATCGATAAAATGCTTCTTCATTCGTCCTTGACCATTCTTCTCCTCCACCATGAGAACTCGCCTCCTTTTTCATTAGCGTGTTTCTCATCGTCAAGATCCATCTTCTCATACCTTGCTATCTAACTAAAACAAAAAACCTTTCTTTTCTAGTTAATAAGGCTTTGTCCGGACGTGCAGTGGAAACAAAAATACAAGCAAATACATTCTACGTTGAAGGTTAAATTCGAATTACAGGTTAGACTTTAAACATGGGTTTGTCCTAAAACATTTCTCGAGGCTCAAACTTATGTTAAATTAATAAATTGCAAATAATTACGACAATGTTGTTTCAAATACACCAATATAAACATAATTTCTTGTTACATGTATAAAGGTTTAAACATTAGTCTACACATACACATTCCATTTCATTAGCTTCACGATGAGACACGTCTAAACGTTAACTTGTCCTAAAATGTTACTATGTAAATGTTACAAAGACCTTTATTAATCACGTTTCTATGCACACAGTTATGTCTCATTAATTTTCACGTAGGGTACTTTAAATATGCAATCTTTTCATACTAACATTAATCACACAGAATATATTCGAGTGCTGACTACACATGATTATGATGCACTCCTACAGTATCTTAGGATGGAATCAAAATTACGCTGCTCCACCATAAATTAGTCTACGACAGTCTGCATAGTCTTGGCTGGCCTCGCATGACTTCTGAAGTGTCCCTTTTGAGGTTGATGTGACATTGTTTTAATTTTTCTAACAGAAAAATGATATACCCCTCAATATGACTACATGTTGAATGCAACAAAAAACTAATATGGGAGGAAAGACATTTATAAATTATGGAACTGACCTGTCTGTCTACACTGGGCTACGGCTGGGTCTCTGTCTGCGCATTGACTGCCGTGGTGCTCGCTGGCCTGCTTTCGGTCTCCCTGGTGGTCTAACCCTAATGTTGTCATGAAACTCTAAACATTCTTCTGTAGGTGCTGCCTTGACTGTTACGCCCAGGGGATGCCTCAGAGGAGATTATCAGCTGGTGTAAGTGAAAGGAAGAGAAGCATCTCCATGTTGCTCTCAGCTGAGATTCATTGTTTTGTGAGGAGAGCTGTAACCCTTCTTACTGGACTTCACAGCACGGACGGTCGGCAGTGCACCTTGTGCCCTCCGTTACGCGTGCCCACATCTTGACACCACAGAGGGCTGCGCCCTCAACCTCCTGGTGAGCGCTTGCCTCTGGTGCCCCGGGCTTGTGTACCTCTGTGCCTCAGACACGGCCTCTTGTCTCCTCATACATCCGTGGCATGGACAAAGATTGATTTCTGAAGAGAATAAATTGTCAGCCCTGATCTCCTCAATGCGTGACAAGTCTAAGACTGTGTGAGGATGATCAAAATTCTTTAATATGCATTACTGTAACCCAAGACGGATGGCCCTTGGTAGGGCTGGATGTTGTATGTGTTAAGTATATACATTTTTTCTAGTTGTACACATATGGGGATGTCAGTTTCTCTCTGTGCCTCCAGGAGACTTTGATAGGGATCCCGGTAAATTAAGTGCATCACCAGTGCACCAAGTGGCAAGCTAGTGTATGGCATCTCACAGAAACTTTCAAGGAGGGAGGAAGGGGGCATTGGCCTACAAGTGTAAAGCCCAGAGCTTTTGCAGGATATGGCTGTGGCTTAGAGAAGGTGAGCATGGAGCAGACATGCACTGGTTCAGCCCTAACAGAACCTTTCCCCTATGTAGAGCTGCAGATGTTACAGAGTGTAGAGGTAAACGGTAGCTTTGGGGGTTGAGGAGGTTTTAGATGCTCCTTTCTGCAGTTCACTTTCACTCTAGCCCAGTGGGTCAGGAAAGTGGAGTCACTAAAGTGGGTGGGCATGGAGACATGAACCATGTAAGCAGAGGGTAGTTCCTGGAGAAGTATTCCTTTTGACCAAAGATGTCAGGCCCCAAGCCTGTCCAGAGGGTGGGCTGCTGCCAGCTGGATTCGGGAACAGCAGCGTAGCATGGATGCCATGGGCCCTGGTGCAAACAAAGAAAATAGCCCTGCTGACTGCTGTTGGGGTCGTACAATACAGCAGTTATCAGGGTTCAATGGACCCCTCAGGGCTCTGAGCCCCAGTGCTACTGCTGGACCAATGGCAGCCACGCCCCTGGGAAGGAGCAGTCAGTCAGGACAGCGGCGTAATGCAAAATGATGAGCCTCTTAAAGATATCCATAGGCTCATGGGGCTTCCGGGTGGTGATAGGGTGCGCCTGAGCTGCAGGGGCTGCAAGGGTTAGCATTATGCTCCTGGTGAGGAGTGACTGATCCCACCAGCAGAGGGGACCGCAAGCGAGATCCTCCAAGTTCCACAGACGACTTGAGAGGACGGTATCAAGGCAAGAAGTCTGTAGCAACGTAGAGTCATCGGCAGCGGCAGATGAATGTCCAGAGTTGGAATGTAGGAGTGCCAGGGCAAGATCTGGCAGCTTTCCCTCCAGTCACACTCACTGTAAGGGGACTCCACTCCACTCCATGCCTTTCCTAACCCCCAGACCAGCAACCCGCCGGGCCAAGCAACTTTCAACCACAAACCTCAAAACACAGCCAATCAAACTTCTGCTCTACAAATGCTTTGTATTTTTCAGACTGGTGAATTATAGTTATGTTGTTGATACTGTGCCAACTAAAGTTCAGAAGCACGGGGCAGTTTGTGGGGCAAAGGCTGGTGAAATCCCGTGGATGAGTGTATCTGGGGAGCCTGGAAAGTCAACCTATTTGCCCTGTCCACAAGGGAACATTGCCATTGTAACCTGGAAGTGAAACCGAAGAAGTTAAGAGTTAGAAGCTGCCTTTATTGAATGCTGCACCAGCCTGTAAGATTCACAGATCACGGGGCATTCATTTAAATGCACTGCGAGACTCACTACGAACCACGCAATGCGCCAAAAGAAGCACTTAGGAGCTACCGAGCATACACTGTTTCGCCTTGACATTTATGCCGAACTTCACTTAAATGTTCGAGAGAGAATAAGAATTTCGATGTATTTAACTTTAAAGGGCTGACCACTATTTTCAGGCTCTTAATACTACGATTTCTTGAATTTTGAGAGAAATTTGTGATGACACACAAATAAGTTAATAGGGCGAGATATCAGATGGAATCTTACTTCTCATGAATATCAGTTCTGTGTGCAAAACAGTAAAATCAGTAGCCAGCCGAAGAATCCCAGTTTAAATAGGGGAAATCGTGGGAGTGAAATGTTGATAGGAAAAAACATGGAGGTCAGCCAAAGAAGAGGCTCAAGGCTGCCAACCTGGAAGTCAAGTCTTAGGAAACTAAATTCTTTGAAGTCTTTGACTTCCTGACTCCTAATCTGTGAAGTATTTCGGTTTTATCTTGCTGTAAAAAGGTACAAAAAGGGCTGATCCTAATGCTAGCCTGTTCTACATTTTTTTGTGAGGTGTACCTCGAATTCTTTTATGCATTGTAGGACTTCTCAGATTTGCATGATACAACAACAATTATTAAAAATAGAGCATATTTTTATGACTATTTAGAGACCTTGATCATTTAAATCTGCCGTACGGGTCCGGAGATATAGATTTTAGAAGTTTTTATCACTTTAAAATAGACCGCAAACGAGCATTGGCAAACGTAAAGTTCGAGACTTTTAAAAAGTTTGGAAAAGTTGGTGTGAGTACTCCAGCCCAACTTGGGCAACCCAGTCCAGCAGGAGGCCAGAAAGGATACTTTGGACAGTTACCTGGCCACCAGAGCATTTCTAGAGCAAGTTCCACATTTTACAGGACAACCGCCATCGAAGTCAATGGAGTAGTCCTGATGCTGAGGAATGCAGGCAAAGATGCTCAAAAGGATGCTCCGGTTGTGATGCAGTCGACAGGGGTGTCTCGCTGGTGGTTCCTTGGTTCACGGGTGATGCGGGGTGACCTTGGCCATGGAGATCGGGCTCTATCGAAGTCATCTACGCTGCAGAAGTCGGATAGCCGATGCTGCCCTTCTGATCACACTGCACGGCAGTTGGATGCAAATTCTTTGGTTTGGGCTGGTGCCCTTGAGTATCATAAATCCGAACTTGGACAGCACTCCTGGATAGGATAGGATATGGTTTTATAGAGCGCTCGAATGCCGAGGTGTCTTGGCGCTAAGAAGTGAGATAGGAGGATCACAGCGGCTGTAACTAATTTTTAGAGAGGTGGAAACAGCCGTGTTTTTAGCGCTTTCCTAAAAAGAAGCCTATTAGACATTAATCTTATGGAGATAGACAGCTGATTCCACAATTTGGCTGCACAATGTGACAGGCTCCTGCCTCCCCATCTGGCTTTACTAATTTTAGAAATACAAACGAAACCTGCGTCAGTGGATCTAAGGTTTCTGATGGGGATATACCAGGAAAAGAGATTCCGTAAATCGGCAGCCCCTCCGCCAAATAGTGCCTTATGGACCAAGCATAGGGCTTTGAATTCTGTCCTTTGCTGGATCGGGAGCCAATGTAATGACCTAATAGCAGCAGACGTGGGGTGCCCTCTAGGGATGTTTAACAATAGCAGAGCAGCAGCCTTTTGTATTGATTGTAATTTTATCCTCTGGGCTTTATCAATGCCTATAAAAAGCGCATTGCAATAGTCTAGCCACGAGAGAATAAGGGCAACTACTACTGATTTCTTCAGATCTTGGGGGATGAAAGGAAATATCTTCCTAAGAAGCATCAGCACAAAGAAGCAGGAAGAAGTTACATTATTAATCTGGCCCACAAAGTTAAGGTGGTCATCAAAAATAACCCAGAGGTTCTTAACTTTGTTGGACGGAACAGGACATTGACCTGCCTCTGTCGGCCACCATGTCCTTCAGACTCGGGTGCATGTTTTGTCTCTCTCGGATTTGTCCTATGTCATGCACAGTGACTAATAGCAGCAAAACATCTGCGGTGGCTGCTACTTGGTCCATTTGGGCTCTTTCAGCTCTTTCCGTCCTGGAGCTGGTTCTAGGAGATCAGCAGACTGCTCTTCTGAGTCAATGGTCTTGGTGAAGCTGGGAAATAATCTTTTCCTGGGGTCAGGAGCCGATGGCACAGTCGCAGTATCATGAGCCCAAAAGTGCAGCAGGGACAGTCCTCTCTGTGGTGCACCCTTTCTTTGCGCAGTTCAAGGGCAGCTGGGCATTTCCCTCTTCAGTCCTCTCTTCTTCTCCTAGTGACCTGCGAGGCAGGGTGCCAGGGGTGCCCAACTTAAACCAGGAAAGTGACCCAAGGGGACCACGTGGTCACTAGCCAATGGGCTACTGGGTCCCCTCCTTTCTCATGACGAAGTTCCTGTGCACAAAAAAACTGGTCTGGACACAGGTTTCCACAGGTTTCCCTCCCTTAGCTCTGTCTCCCAATTGTCTGCAGGAACAAAAAGAATCCTGCTAAGGGAAGTTGTCACAAGCAGCCCTTCAAAGGCTGTCTCCTAATTGTCTGCAGGAACAAGAGACATCCTGCTAAGGGTTGTTGTAACAAGCAGCCCTTCAAAGGCGGCTTCCCATGAGACACAGGGTCAAGACTGATTTGCAGATGGCTGGGTCTAATCTCGGTGGCACGGTGAGCAAAAGAATGATGGATTTAACCCAGATCCCTTGACTGGGGGTAAATGTTTGATTTGCTCTGCATTCCATCTATCATCTGTGTATCTTTTGCATTCTCGCCCTAAGTGTGCCGGGTATTCCTAGACGTGGGTCCTGGGCTCACTGTGTCACTGGATTCAAGCTAGCCTGAATGATGAGGGGTGATGCCCGGAAACCAGTCCTAGGATGCTTGTTTCCGGTCCAGGGAGGACCTGGCTTGACAGTTCCTGTGAGGCACAGGGTCAAGGCTGATTTGCATATGGCTGGGTCTAAACTGGGGTGGCGAGCAAATGAACGATGGATTTGGCCCAGATCTCTTGACTGGGAGTGAATGTTTTATTTTCTCTGCATTCCGTCCATCATCTGTGTGTCTTTTGGCTTCACATTTGAAGGCTGGCTTTTGGGCTAACACTCTGATTGGCCATCCTGGGAGAGGAAGTGACACTTCCCTCTGCAGCAACTGTCTTTGTTATTAGACCTGGGAGTCGTTCACACTCCTCCCCAGGTGGTGTGAAACCCGTTTATGTGTCAGTGCCTATGTGAGGTCACTTTACTAGCTGGAGTGCAGAGTGGCAACTTAACTTTAATAAGGACTTTAAATCTGGCCTGGGCATCAGGTCAGATTTAATGTCCCAAATAATTTGATACCTTACTTGATCCTGTTATGTGGTCTCATTCAGCAGATAGACGGGTTGGGGTGCTAGTTGTTTAACCCTGTGTTAGCTAATGGGGCTCCTAACCTTCCCACAGCAAAACAATAATTTGGAGGTGTTGCTACTAAGACATATAGAAAATCATATGTCTTACTTAGTAATATGTAGCTCCCTGTCATAGCACTCTATAGGACTTCCTTTCCTTTAGGGAGTCTTACATATATTACTTAAGGGAAGTAGAGGTTTTGCCATAAGGTGTAATGGCAAAGTCGAACAGGCAGTGTCACACACTGTCCTGTCAGTCTGCAGTGGCAGGCTGGGGTCCATTTTGTTTCTGTCACATGCAGGGTGGCACAACTAGTGCTACAGCACTGGTTGAACACTGTCATACATGCTCTGGGTACCTGGGGTACCATATACTAGGGGCTTATAAGTAAGTAAGTACTTGCCAATTTGGTGTATCCAATTCTACATAACTTGGTATTGAGTTAGAACATTGGTACTGGGGTCTGGTTAGCTGGCCTCGGTGCATCCATAGAGTCGAAAATCCAGCCGCATCAGTTAAAAAAATGTGGAACTGAACATGCAGAAAGAAGCATTTCCTTACAGTGTCCTATATGCAATTATCATATTGCCCTCCCTTGTCTTGGACTGCAAAAGAACTGGTGCTCTTCCCACTAACCATAGACCTGCCACATTAAGTGCATGCTACTTTACGTGGGGGTACACAGGTATGTACGGGCATGGGTGCATAATTACCAAGATGGCCAAGTGCATATATTTTCATGCGGCTCCTATCGTTGTATATACATACTGCAATTATTCTGCCCACTGGACTGACATCTGTCTAAAATCCACAACCCACCTGAAAGAGTGAGAGATTCTGAGTTTGCTGATACCCGCTCTGTGTGTGGGAACATCTTGTATCTCCAACCTTGCTGTCTCTACTGTGCTCCCCCTGCTATGGTGGGTTGAACGCACCAAGAAAACAGCACCTGTGGCAGGACTTTGGATGCAGTCCAGTGTTGCCGTAGCTGAAAACTAAGAACATGATCCTAGATTGGAGGTGATCTTATGGGAGCTGATTGGTTCTCCAGTAGTGTCACTTCTAGCAGTGAATATGTCAAACAAGCATTTACAATGCAATAGGTCTCGCAATGACATTGTTTTGAGCTATTGGCATTGAAAATGTTATTGTTTCCCCCCCCCCCCCTTCGTGAATCATTAATCAAGTAATGGCATTGTAAATGACAATGTCTTCTACCTCCTGTTGAACCCCGCATACAGACATACATAGAAACCGCACTACAAACAGGCACACATGCATACACACGCTGAGAAACATACGCACCCCGTGAGACAGACACACTAATACATAGAGGCACACGGGTGCACCGAAGCACGTGATCACACACACGCAGGCACACTGAGTCACAGGCACACTGAAGCTGTGGGTCTGGCAGACTAGCCGACACACCAGACACTGTCACACTGAGTAGAGGCGCACACATGCTGAGATACGGATCACACGAACACCCGAGGCAGAAGCTCTCTGAGAGACTCGGGCACGCGGGATCAGTAACATGGAGACACAGGGTTCTAATAATCTGCAGAGGGCCACATAATTCCCCATTCCTTGATGCAAAAGTTGGAGCCAGATACAAACTAGTAAGACTTTTGATTCTTGGGATAATCGTACCAAAGGGGCTGTTACTTCTACAATTAGGAAAACATCCAATGCATGTGGCGGACCACTATAAAATAAAATAACCATTGTTGCTTTTCTCAGCAAATTGTACAACAGTCTGTTCGATTTTCAATGTATTTCATAGTTCCTGTGTGTCACTAAACGTTTGAAACTCGTGGTTTTATTCTATAAGGCCACTAGTGTCAAAATAAATATTAAGCCACAAGTGAAGGCAATGTCACCACACGAGGTCCAATGACTAGAACTAAAAATTCAGCACGGTTATGAGCGACACATCAAACGGGACAGGACAGTGAAAATCGGTTCCTCGCTAAATTAGACACCTAAATTCATTGACCATGTCGGCAAATGTGAAACATTTAAGCTGCTGAGTAAGATGTTGAATTTGGCCCTGTTTAGGTAAAGGCATCACGGGCCTTCCTGGACATTAAAAAAAGAGTAAGCTTAACATACATGTTGTGGTAAATATTTCGTTACCGGTACTATTTTTTATGCGGTAAAGTCTATCTAAGAATAACTCAGTAAAATGAGAGGCAGAATCCGTGGTATTAGAGGGTTTAAAAAGGCTTTATTCCTATACAAAGGAATACAATTCGAATTGTGGGCCTTCTATTCCATCACCACGAAAGTTCAGGAAGGAAGGAACATATATTATTGACAGATAGGCAGTTTTATAGAAAATACATTACAGTGAAACAGATGCAAGAGGCGTAACAGCTGATAAGAGGTGCATACGTAGCTAATAGAGGGCGTAATTTAATAAACGTCATCATACATGATGTCATAGGTGGGTGGATCCATAAGAGAATCCTGCAATGTCAGCAGAAATAGTTGGCAGAGATGCGCGCGCAGCCGCATGACGTGTGATTGACGTGCAACTAGAGGGTGAAGGGGACTTGACATTTAGCTCTACATGTGGAGACAGAAGTCTGGGGTTATGTCAACCTAATCCCGAATCATATCTAATATCCTATGTTTAAAGAACTGCGTTATCCAAAAAGAGAGGTCTCTTAGGATAGAATCTTATTCTATACTGACTATACTGACTGTTAGTGCGTGTACAAGCGTCTAAGTGTCTACACTAGATGCGAGGGGGTAGGAATATTCCATGGTAACGGGGCTATGAATGACTTGCATGGGGGCAGCGAGGCCTGGCCCTTTGCACGGGAGCTGGAAGAATGTTTACCTAAACTACTAGACAGGAATGCATCGGATGAGGAGCGAAGGAGATAATCTCGAAGGTGAAATACAGTTTTTTGGCAGGCGACAGGCTGGATCAGGCACCGTTAGCCGCGCAGGGAGTAAGACAAAGTTCATGGTCACAGATGCAGGCTCAGACTGGAGCTTTCAGAGGCAGAAGGCAGGAAAAGGCTTGATGACAGAATTCGGGCCTACTCGCCTGAATCTGTAAAATGTGGAAAGTGAACCATATAAAGTCGGTGGCCTTTCATACTTAGGAATGGAATATCTGACCCATTCATGGCGGATCTGAGAGAGGACATGTTGACGGTGGACGCACATATATTTGCGTCTTCAAAAGTGGAATAGGAGGGAACATACATGTACTTATAGCATGCACATGGAGCCGTTGGGGTCTACGATAGGGGACATAACTGATCACAAAATTCATATTTCCTCATTCCCTCCTTGTCCCCTTCGGACCCTTAGGAGATATCGATCTTCATCAATCCATCGATCTGTTCATATAGCATCATTTGTTCTTCTTTCTTCTTCCGGGATCTTGAGCGAAAACTTGGATGTGGGATACACGAGGTGGCACACAGACCACAAATCGCTGGCCCACATTGTAGACATAAGCAGCAACTGAATAGTATGAGAAAGCCAATACCTAGGAAGGATAGGACTCTCCATCCCCAGGCTGACAACACGCCCCAGAACCAACCGGACCAAGTCCAGGTGCCTGGACTCTGGTGTATCTGGCTTACAATCTTATGAAGGCGAGTTATGGCTTTATATACTGATGGCGAATTTTCTGGGATGAAAATGCAGCAACTTGATCCGATGACCCTACAAGCTCCGCCCCTATCGGCCAGGATGACGTCAAGGACAAGACGATTCTGGAGCACAACAATCCGCATAGCAGACTGCTCTTCTGTTAAATTGCCTAAGGCGGAAATAGTTTCATTCACTACTGCTTCAAGGGTTCTGGTTAATCTACGTATCAGCTTACTATTAGTGACTGTACCTATATAGGGAAAGAAACCTTTATTGAAATCTGTGTATTTCTCCCATGCTGTTTCAGTGTAATCGACAATTGGGAGATCTCTCTGCTGTCTATTGTGTACTAAATGGGTATTTCTATGATAATCAGGAGGAGCTAGGAAAACAGGTGGTAGAAGGAATGCTATGTAACAGGTACCATCCCAATCTAAAGGTAGACATATATATGCGGTCTGGCCACATATAAAGTAGGAATGACGAGAAGCTCTAAATGTAGACTTGCCTTGATCACTGAATTTTATTACAGTGGTGCATTTACTATGGCCCATGTGTATGGAACCATTCTTTCTTATACATAATTCCCCTTTTACTGGGAATACTGACATGGCGGGCAAGATTGGTGTAGCTTCAGATTCAACGTTCAGGATCATAAGGTTAAGTGTAAAATTACCTAATCCATATACTTCATTTTCTAGATCAGTTCCTGTTCTTTTGGGAAGTCTGTGGAAATATGGATTTTTCTGGTCAGTTATGTCCCCTATCTTGGACCCCAACGGTTTCATGTATAAATCACAAGTACATGTATGTTCCCTCCAGTTCCAGTTATGAAGACGCAAACACATGTGCGTCCACCGTCAACATGTCCTCTTTCAGATCCGCCATGAATGGGCCGGATATTCCATTCCTAAGTACGAAAGGCCACCGGCTTTATATGGTTCACTTATGCCATTTTACAGTCCAGGCAAGTAGGCCCTGATTCTGCCATCAAGCTTTTCCTGCCTTCTGCCTCTGAAAGCTCCAGTCTGAGCTCGCATCTGTATCCATGAACTTTGTCCTACTCTCTGCGCAGCTAACGGTGCCTGACATCAGCCTGTTGCCTGCCAAAAACTGTATTTCACCTTCGAAATTATCTGCTCCGCTCCCTACCCAATGCATTCCTGTCTAAGTAGTTTAAGTAAACATTCTTCCAGTTACCGAGCAAAAGGCCCG
This sequence comes from Triturus cristatus, assembly GCF_964204655.1. Lineage (NCBI taxonomy): Eukaryota > Metazoa > Chordata > Amphibia > Caudata > Salamandridae > Triturus > Triturus cristatus. Next base: position 847,789,618 of record NC_140594.1, on the reverse strand, counting down.
GCTTCTCTGTCTTTATGCAAGTAATTCATAGCCCTGTTAATATGGAAGATTTTTGCCCCCGCATCTAGTGTAGACACTTAGACGCTTGTACACGCACTCACAGTCAGTATAGTCAGTATAGAATAAGATTCTACTCTAAGAGACCTCTCTTTTGGATAACATAGTTCTTTAAACATAGGATATCAGATATGATTTGGGATTAGGTTGACTTGACCCTCCAGACTTTCGTCGCCACATGTAGAGCTAAATGTCAAGTCCCCTTCACCCCCTAGTTGCACGTCAATCACACGTCATGCTGCTGCGCGCGCATTTCTGCCAAGTATTTCTGCTGACATTGCGAAATTCTTTCATGGAACCACCCTATTATGACATCATACCTGATGACGTTCTTTAGTTACGCCCAGTTACACCCACTCTAGCTACGCATGTATGTTTTATCTTTACTATCAATTGTTACGCCTCCTGCATTTGCTTCACTGTAATGCCTATTGTATAAAAATGATTACTTGTCAATAAAGTAACGTCTTCACTTCCTGAACCTTCGTGGTGATGGAATATGGAGCGCCAATTTAAATTGATTCTGGAATAAAGCCCGTTCCGAACCTCTAATACCACGGATTCTGCCTCTTATTTTACTGAGCTATTGTTATAGATTTTCCGCATCAAATTAAGTCCCGGTAATTAAATTATTTACCACATAAATGGCGCCCGAATAGGGACACTTTCTCATCTCACGCGCCGGCGGTGCGTTGCAGGCCCGGTCTCCTGTCACAGCTGGACGGACAACAACGCGTACCCACAGGATTTCCTGTATCTCCCTCCTGCCGAGCGGGGGTAACTGAGGCTGCGATCAACACCCAGACGAGGCGGTGAGAAGTGCGAAGTATCCCGACCAGAGCCTAGCTGAGAGAGCAAGATCCGAGGTATACAGAGGCCCACCAGTTTCCAAAGTTTCCGAAGTTCCGAGTCGCGTCCAGTCCGGTTCAAGTTCAGTTCAGTTCCGAGGCCTTCCGTTCCGAGCTACCCGGTGAGTACCATTATCGGGGAGGCGTTCTGACGTGCACATAGGTTGTGCCGGTCAAGACGGGTTTGGGTACACAAATCCGGTCTGCACTGTTTCAGCAGTGTATCTGTACTGTTTAGCAGTATATCAAGTATGTCTAGTATATAATTCAGATTTACCTAGTTAGTATCGAGTATTATGCTTAGTGACTAGTTTCCTTAAATGACCATCATTGTTTATTCATTAAATGTTAAATGTTAAAATGTTTTAAATATGTTCTGTATATTGTGGTGTGAATGACTATTCATTATTGTGTTTTATGGTATTAAACGTGTTCAAAATTAGGTATCAGATCAGTTCTCAATATGCCGCTCTTTTCGAAATTAAGACAGATCAAAACCAGAAAAGGGGTACTCGAAGAAGCTGTTCCCATTCCTCCTAGGGACACTCCAGGGTACTTCATGTATCATAAACATGGCCTAGACGCCATATTATTTCTTGATCTATGGGTAGACTACACCAAGGAATTACCAGAAAGTCAGAGGTGGCCTGCAGCTGGGACCTGGGATGCAGATTGCATTATGAAAGTAGAAGAAGAATTGTGGAAAAAGAAAGCTAGACAGTCACAGAAAGATGCCATTGAATTATGGCGTAAAGAATCATATAGACGTACAGAAAAAGCGCTCAGACAGGAAGAGAAAAGTAAGGAAAATTCAAATAAAGTTCGAGAAAGTGTATTAATTGAAGAAGGTACTCGAGTAAAGTCAGAACAAACAGACAGACAAAGAAATGCCCTTGTGAATGGTATGTATCCTCTTCTGGCCGAAGGACTACCTAAGGCTACCCCGGAGATACCAAGAGACTTGCCACCCCCATTGTTTCCGATAAAAGCACATCCCAAAGGGCATCCCAGAACCGCAGAAGATGTTTTTCTTTCCTCTTATTTAGACGACGCAGCTCCCGCGTATGCTAATGCTGCGCCACATAGACCGCCTGCCGAGGGGGTTCAACGCCAAGACCCTCCTTCGTCTGTACCTCTGCAACAGCAAACTCCGACACAAGTTCCGGCAAGCACATCTGTTTCTACATCCGCATCCACACCTATGGTTGCTATATCCCGTTCAACGAATCCTTTCACATCCAGCACCCCAGGTGGTGCTACCGGAGGTGCATCAAGCATTTTTTCTACGCCACCCAGAACAAGTAAACTTTCCTTTCAAGAATTAGCCCACCAACGTACACCCAAACTAGTAACTCCCAACACGCTCAAGGAACTTCTAATAGATTGTAGATGTGACCCTGTGCCCGGAAAAGGGGACGAGATGATGCTGGCATCATTACGTATCCGACGAGCTGCAATATACTTAGGGAAGCTACCAGGAATGACTGCACATTTAGAAAATATATATCATTTTGTTCAGTCAGGGCGAGACCCTGAGAGTATTAATAGAGCCATGGAGTACCAAAAAGTGGAAATACAGGGGGAGCTGTTACGTTTCCTCATAAACTGTGTGATCAGAAATCAAGATCAACCAGGGGTAAGTCCGGAAGAAATGCAAATTCTTACCACATGGGGTAAGAATATATCAGAGGGGAGACACGATAAACGATCATGTATAGTAGCTATGAGCCGAAAGATCCGCAAAGAAATAGAACGAATACACGAAGAAAGATTAGCAGTAGACGAACCTGAACAAACCGAGGACGAGGAAGAATTAGAACTGCCCACAGGACAGTTAGAAACCATGGCCTATGTAGGTAGAGGAAGATCTTGCAATGATACTAGATGCTTTACTGATCCGATATGTCCGATACGTTCAGATAATAACAGAAAATTCCCTCCTATAATAAATATAAGGTCCTCCGAACATTCATTCCAAGCCGCTGACAAATTACTCCGAGAACGAAGGGGTTATCATATACTCGATTCCATGGACGAACAAGAATTAGCCAGGTCAGCCGTTCACTGGGTTGATAGTCCTGGAAAATATGGTGATGATACACTAGTACATACGTTTTTGAACCTCGCCCCAGATGAACAGCGTTTAGCTGGTATCTATATGATTCAACAACTCCTTATATTATATAAAAGCCAACACTCCGATCCTGGCCCCTTACCAGATATATTGACTGAATTACTCACGAATAAATGGAGAGGTTCCGGTACTAAGTTAATTAGAGAAATACTAGAATCTAGAAGGCAGTACATTCTTTTTGTATGTCCTGAACATGTCTCACTGCCCATCAAGGAAAGAACGACGTATTACATGGATAGACAAAATCCCTTACGAGAAGTGCACCCGATAAAGGGTGATGACAATGAGTTTAAACGTGTGTTTGTATACATACCCATATCCAAAATAGAACTATTAGAAATGAAGAAAGTGGTACCCAGTCATGACAAAGACCCAGCGGGTTTCCACCGTGAAATTAAAGATATGTTACTCATGGGAGAATATACCTACCCCGACATTATGACAATATTGAAGGTATTAATGCCTGCGGGCATTACGAAAAACTCAAGGAAAAGGATTGGGAGGTGGGAGACCAGAAGATAGATTGGACAGCATTAGAAAACGAAGAAAAAGCTCGAGGTCCAGGTTCAGGGCTCGGGGACAAGACCAAAGCACTACCAGGTCTACTAGTACAGGTACTGCCACGTTTATTAACTACGAAAAAGGAAGACTGGGGTGCAATCTCAGCCTGTAAACAAAAATCAGATGAAGACACTAGTGATTTCTATTCCCGATTTGAGAAATGTTTTGGTATAAATAGTGGAATAAAAGCAAGTAGCGAGTCGTATCCACACCTGTTTGTGACAAAATTGGTTGAAAATGCCTTGCCCCAAGTTAAGAATAGAATATTGAAGTTCGAGAGTACCTGGCAAGGTAACACTCCGTCACAAATGTTACAAATGCTACAGTACCATCACAATAGGATTAGAGAAGAACAAGAACATGAACATAGACGCATGAAAGACACGAAAATGAAAATGCTAGTTTCCCAGACAGTGCCAGCTGACGGTCATAAGAAGGGTATAACACAGTCCAGTGGTTCAACAGGTCCTGTAAAAGGGACGTGCAACTATTGTAAACAGCCAGGTCATTATGTACACGATTGTCCAGTTTTAAAACATAATATTGCCATAGGTAACGCAAAAGAAAGACCACGACCAATTAGACAGGATCAGAACCAACAAGGAGCCCCGCAGCATGCACAGTCCATGCCAGCTCCGCAACAGTCTATGCCAGCTCCACCACCGCAGCCTATTGCTGCCACACAAACAACGACCCGACAGATGTATCAGACCGCACAGTATGACTATCCTGATTATCAACGATACTCATGAAACAGCCTAGAGAGGGAAGTTGGCTTACCCCTTATTGAGGTCCCTGTAGATCAAGAAGGACCTTATGTACGCAGTGAACTGTTAGGTCAAGATAGAAAATTCTTACTTGATACAGGGGCAAGTCGAACAACAATAAAACGTAGTGAAGTTCCAGGGGCACCCCTCTCAGGCACACAGAATATTTCCCTTGGCTTTTCAGGAAAACCTATCATTAACGAAGTAACACAGCCTCTTCCACTTACGATTGGTCCCTTGACACGAACTACAGATTTATTACTTACTAAATCATGTCCAGAAAACTTGTTAGGCATAAAAACTTTGAAAGCTCTCGGAGCTATAATATGTTGTTCTCCAGAAGGAGTAAGATTATTTTTACGTGATTTCAAAGGGCACTACGTGCCCGAGACATGGATCACCGATTACAGACTTTACCGACACATTTATGGGCACAAGGCCCTACAGATGTTGGTTGCATGAACATTACACCATATCGAGTCACACTAAAGGCAGGAGTGGTACTTCCACGAATGCGACAATACAAGTTACCCCCAGATGCTGTAGTGGCTTTACTACAAATCATTGACGAGCTTATTACCCAAGGAGTGGTTGTGGAAACTGACTCCAATATATGTAATTCACCGATAATTCCGATTCTTAAACGAACCGACCCAACAGCCCCGCCAGTATATCGATTGGTTATTGATCTGCGCGAATTAAATAAATGCATAGTACCACAATACCCCGTAGTCCCAGACATTTCTTCATTACTGACAGCCATTGATTCCGAAGCAACATTCTTTACTGTAATTGATCTCAAGAATGCCTTTTTCAGCGTCCCAATAGATCCGGAAAGCCAATACTTGTTCGGATTTAGTTTAAATGGACGAAGCTTTAAATTCACACGCGCACCTCAAGGATTTACAGAAAGCCCCAGCATTTATAGCCAAGCACTGAAACGAGAACTCGACAGTAACCACATGCCAGTCAACACTGCCCTGCTTCAATATGTCGATGATCTGCTGATCACCGCTAGAAGCGAACCTGAATGTGAGAAAGCCTCACTGACGGTATTACAATTTTTGGCCGAAAAAGGGCACAAGGTGTCCCCTTCTAAGCTGCAATTCTGTGTCCAGCGAGTTGTTTACCTTGGTCACTCGCTGTCCAAGGAGGGAAGGCAGCTTACATCAGATCGCATCCAGTTAATTGCAAATATGCCAATACCCAAGACACAAAAGGAGGTGCGGGCTTTCATAGGCCTCACTTCATATTGTAGGCAGTGGATCCCTCAGTATGCATTTCTAGCAAAACCCCTCATTCAATTGACAACACAGGAGGCAGCCACATCGACTGTTCTCCCTTGGACTCAGGAACATACACAAGCTTTTGAAAGCCTAAAGAAAGCCTTATGCCAAGCACCTGTTTTAGCAACACCATGTTACAATAAACAGTTTACACTCTTCGTTACAGAACGCGAAGGTACTGCCTTGTCAGTACTCACACAGGAACAAGCAGGATCACACAAACCATGTGCTTATTTTTCTAGTACATTAGATCCCGTAGCTCAGGCTTTGCCTGCGTGCCTGAAATCAGTGGCAGCAACAGCTTTAGCAATCAGACAAAGCGATGCCATAGTATTAGGACATCCATTAACAGTACAAGTACCACATGCAGTAGAGGTTCTCTTGAACCGCACACAAACACAACACTTGACTATAGCACGACTTACTGGTTACGAATTAACATTATTTCAGCCACATATAGAAATCAGACGTTGTAGTACATTGAATCCTGCCACACGGTTACCTATAAATGGAACAGACCCACTTGCACATGATTGTATTGAAGTTATCACTATCATGACGAAACCCAGACAAGATTTAACAGACGTCCCATTGTTAGACCCAGACCTGACATTGTATGTAGATGGTTCATGTATGAGAACAGGTACAGGAGAGCTAGTGGCCGCTTATGCAGTCACAACAGACACTGAAATCATTGAAACAAATTGCATAAATATCTTGTCCGCTCAAGCAGCAGAGCTCATCGCTCTGACACAAGCCTGTATTCAAGCCACAAATAAAAAAGTCAACATATACACTGATTCACGTTATGCATTCGGAGTTGTACATGACTTCGGCGTGCTGTGGCGAGAGAGAGGTTATTTAACTTCTCACGGTGCCCACATTCAGCACGGACCCCTTATTCATGCCTTATTAGATGCAATACATCTACCCACTGCAATATCAATTATGAAATGTAAAGCTCATACGAAAGTTACTGATATCATTTCTCAAGGCAATGATCTAGCTGACAGAACAGCTAAACAGACTGCTCAAACTCAAACATCCGACATGACAAAGACAATAGTCCCGACACCAACATATTGCATGACGGTTAAGGATCCCGCCCTTGACGTAATCGACATACAGACACATGCTACACCAGACGAAATAAAGATATGGACTGAATTAGGAGGGATCCAAACGGATCAAGGATGGATGACGAAGGAAAAATCTGTGTGGTTCCTTCCTGATTCAATGGTCCAAGTTATAATTAATACTGTACATAGTCCAGCACATCTAGGAGAAAAAGCTATGCTAGACAGCATTCAACACATTTGGTTCAACAAACATTTACGAGCAGCAGCTAAACAAAAAGTTCGTACCTGTATGATCTGTTGTCAGTTTAACCCAGGAAAAAGCATTCCCGTAGAACAGGGTGGATTTCAGCCTCCTGATCACCCTTTTGAAGTCCTCCAGATGGATTATATCCAGATGGAACGATGTCGAGGATTCAAATATGTTCTCGTAGTTGTCTGTGCTCTTTCCCGTTGGACAGAGGCATACCCGGTTTCAGATTACACTGCCCCGACTACTGCCAAACAGTTAGTTCGAGAATTCTTCCCACGGTACGGTTTACCACGTGCTGTCTACTCAGATAACGGCCAGCCGTTCTCATCCGAACTAATGAAACACGTTTCACTTTTGTTAGGCTATCAGTGGAAATTTCACTGTGTCCGACACCCCGAGGCAGCAGGTCTCGTGGAAAGACATAACCAGACCCTGAAAATTAGATTGTCCAAAATATGCAGAGAGAAAGGTGTCGACTGGGTAGTAGCCTTACCCGTTGCACTCTTTTACATGAGAATGGTAGCACACTCTCGAACAGGGCTATCCCCTTATGAGGTGATCTTCGGTAGACCACCAAATATGTGGGGGACGCCTATACCACGCAAAATAACTGATGTTGACTGTAATATGCTGACAGATTACTTGGCTTCCTTGATGTCTGCACTACAATCTTGTCGTTCACAGGTAGCTGCAGCCTTTCCCGACAACACCGAGGTGAAACCCCATGACGTAATTCCAGGAGATTTGGTTTTAGTAAGGAACTTTGACCGGAAGTCTCAACTGGATCCTAGGTGGAAGTCGCCTCAACTTGTATTGTTAACGACGAGGACAGCCGTGAAGATCGAAGGTCGAAAAGGCTGGATACATTCAAGTCATATCAAGAAATTTCATGGACTACCGTCAGACGTAAACGACACACCTTGCGTGTCTTCCCCGATTGACTCTAAACTTCCTTTGGTTGAACTGAATAGCCATGAACAATACAAACTAAAACTTAGGTCTAACAAGTCAGGCAATTTGATTGTTTAAGTCCTCTCCAAGGTGAAGCGGTCGAATTTGTCTCTGACATGTACCCCTTAGACCTGTATAGAGAAAGAAACAGAAGGATAAAGTTGAAACGACATGCGTACTGTAAATCACTGCGTAGTCATTGCACAGTGACGTTATTAATTTTGTTTTTCTTAAGTCTTTTAATAATTACTGCAAGTATATTGTTGCACATATATTATCCTATTTTTAGACATGTTTACAATATTACTGCTGAACATTCTTTTAGTGAATTACCTCCGCATGAATTGTCTTATAGATTTGCGCTGCGCAATAACACTTTTATTAGTATGTTACATCATTCCCATCAGGTTAGCAATGCTACAAATTGTTGGATATGTGGCCGACTCCCTCCCTATCAGAACTATAAAGGAATTCTACCTCTCTTTCCATACCCGTTCACACACAACGGCTCCTGTGGAGCATGGTTTAGTTTAATTAATTCCCTAGATTCGAATTCTGCAGTTTACCAGGATAACTGGGTATGGGGAAATCTGAACTTAGTTTTACTCAAAGTCTGTCACCCTAACAAGGAGGGACTTCCCAAAAGAACAGGAACTGATCTAGAAAATGAAGTGTATGGATTAGGTAATTTTACGCTTAATCTCATGATCCTGAATGTCGAATCCGAAGCTACTCCAATTCTGCCCGCCATGTCAGTATTTCCAGTTAAAGGTGAATTATGTGTAAGAAAGAATGGTTCCATACATATGGGCCATAGTAGATGCACCACTGTAATAGAATTTAGTGATCAAGGCAAGTCTACATTTAGAGCTTCCCGCCATTCCTACTTCATATGTGGTCAGACGGCATACATACGTTTGCCACTAGATTGGGATGGTACCTGCTACATCGGATTCCTTTTGCCACCTGTTTTCCTAGCTCCTCCTGATTATCACAGAAATACTCATTTAGTACACAATAGAGAAAGGAGAGATCTCCCAATAGTCGATTACACTGAGACAGCATGGGAAAAATACACAGATTTCAATAAAGGTCTCTTTCCCTATATAGGTACAGTTACCAATAGTAAGCTGATACGTAGATTAACCAGAACCCTTGAAGCAGTAGTGAATGAAACTATTTCCGCCTTAGGCAATTTAACAGAAGAGCAGTCTGCTATGCGGATTGTTGTGCTTCAAAATCGTCTTGTCCTTGACGTCATCCTGGCCGATAGGGGCGGAGCTTGTAGGGTCATCGGATCAAGTTGTTGCATTTTCATACCAGAAAATTCGCCATCTGTATATAAAGCCATAACTCGCCTTCATAAGATTGTAAGCCAGATACACCAGACTCCAGGCACCTGGACTTGGTCCGGTTGGTTTTGGAGTGCATTATCTACCTTTGGATGGAAGGTCCTATCCTTCCTAGGTATTGGCTTTCTCATACTATTCAGTTGCTGTCTATGTCTACAATGTGGACCAGCGATCTGTGGTCTGTGTGCCACATCGTGTATTCCACCACCAAGATTTCATTCATCACGGAAGAAGAAAGAAGAACAAATGATGCTATATGAACAGATCGATGGATTAATGAAGATTGATATCTCTTGACGGGCAAGTAGGGGACAAGGAGGGAATGTGGAAATATGGATTTTTCTGGTCAGTTATGTCCCCTATCTTGGACCCCAACGGTTTCATGTATAAATCACAAGTACATGTATGTTCCCTCCAGTTCCAGTTATGAAGACGCAAACACATGTGCGTCCACCGTCAACATGTCCTCTTTCAGATCCGCCATGAATGGGCCGGATATTCCATTCCTAAGTACGAAAGGCCACCGGCTTTATATGGTTCACTTATGCCATTTTACAGTCCAGGCAAGTAGGCCCTGATTCTGCCATCAAGCTTTTCCTGCCTTCTGCCTCTGAAAGCTCCAGTCTGAGCTCGCATCTGTATCCATGAACTTTGTCCTACTCTCTGCGCAGCTAACGGTGCCTGACATCAGCCTGTTGCCTGCCAAAAACTGTATTTCACCTTCGAAATTATCTGCTCCGCTCCCTACCCAATGCATTCCTGTCTAAGTAGTTTAAGTAAACATTCTTCCAGTTACCGAGCAAAAGGCCCGGCTTCTCTGTCTTTATGCAAGTAATTCATAGCCCTGTTAATATGGAAGATTTTTGCCCCCGCATCTAGTGTAGACACTTAGACGCTTGTACACGCACTCACAGTCAGTATAGTCAGTATAGAATAAGATTCTACTCTAAGAGACCTCTCTTTTGGATAACATAGTTCTTTAAACATAGGATATCAGATATTATTTGGGATTAGGTTGACTTGACCCTCCAGACTTTCGTCGCCACATGTAGAGCTAAATGTCAAGTCCCCTTCACCCCCTAGTTGCACGTCAATCACACGTCATGCTGCTGCGCGCGCATTTCTGCCAAGTATTTCTGCTGACATTGCGAAATTCTTTCATGGAACCACCCTATTATGACATCATACCTGATGACGTTCTTTAGTTACGCCCAGTTACACCCACTCTAGCTACGCATGTATGTTTTATCTTTACTATCAATTGTTACGCCTCCTGCATTTGCTTCACTGTAATGCCTATTGTATAAAAATGATTACTTGTCAATAAAGTAACGTCTTCACTTCCTGAACCTTCGTGGTGATGGAATATGGAGCGCCAATTTAAATTGATTCTGGAATAAAGCCCGTTCCGAACCTCTAATACCACGGATTCTGCCTCTTATTTTACTGAGCTATTGTTATAGATTTTCCGCATCAAATTAAGTCCCGGTAATTAAATTATTTACCACAAGTCCCTCCTTGTTAGGGTAGCAGACTTTAAGCAAAACTAGGTTCAGGTTTCCCCATACCCAGTTGTCTTGATAAACTGCGGAATTTGAATCTAGGGTATTAATCAAACTAAACCATGCTCCACAGGAGCCATTGTGTGTGAACGGATAGGGAAAGAGGGGCAAAACTCCCTTATAGTTCTGATAGGGAGGGAGTCGGCCACCTATCCAACAATTTGTGGCATTGCTGGTTTGATGGGAATGATGTAACATACTAATGAAAGTGTTATTGCGCAGCGCAAATCTATAAGACAATTCATGTGGAGGTAATTCACTAAAAGAATGTTCTGCAGTTATATTATAAACATGCTTAGGAATAGGGTAATACATGTGCAATAGGATGCTGACAATGATGATCAGAAGACTTAGAAAAAACAAAATTAATAATGTTACTGTACAATGACTACGAAATGATTTACAATACGCTTGCTTCTTGAGCAGCATTTGATTATTTCTTTCTCTATTCCGGTCCAGAGGATACATGTCAGAGACAAATTCAACCGATTCACCTTGGAGAGGACTTAAACAATCAAATTGTCTGACTTACTGGACCTCAATTTTAGTTTATATAGTTCTGAGTTCGATTGCTCAACCAAGGGGAGCTTTGAGTCTGTCTGTGAGGGAATACAGGGTTGAGTCTCTATACTGGGTGGTAGTCCATAAAATTTCTTGATATGACTCGAGTGCAACCACCCTTTTCTTCCTTCGATTTTCACGGCTGTCCTTGTGGTGAGTAAAACTAACTTCGGTGACTTCCACCTAGGATCCAGTTGGGTCTTCCGGTCAAAGTTCCTGACCAAAACCAAGTCACCAGGAACCACGTCATGGGGCTTCACCTCAGTATTGTCGGGAAAAGCTGCGGATACCTGTGAACGACAAGATTGTAGTGCAGACATCAAGGAAGCCAGGTAATCTGTCAGCATATTACAGTCAACGTCAGTGATTTTGCGAGGTATAGGCGTCCCCCACATATTTGGTGGTCTACCGAAGATCACCTCATACGGGGATAGCCCTGTTCGAGAATGTGCTACCATTCTCATGTAAAAGAGCGCAACTGGTAAGGCTACTATCCAATCGACTCCTTTTTCTCTACATATTTTGGACAATCTAATTTTCAGAGTTTGATTATGGCGTTCTACGAGACCTGCTGCCTCGGGATGTCGGACACAGTGAAATTTCCATTGATAGCCTAATAGAAGGGAAACGTGTTTCATTAGTTCGGATGAGAACGGCTGGCCGTTATCTGAATAGACAACACGTGGTAAACCGTACCGTGGGAAGAATTCTCGAACTAACTGTTTGGCAGTAGTCGGGGCAGTGTAATCTAAAACCGGGTATGCTTCTGTCCAACGGGAAAGAGCACAGACAACTACGAGAACATATTTGAATCCTCGACATCGTTCCATCTGGATATAATCCATCTGGAGGACTTCAAAAGCATGATCGGGAGTTTGGAATCCACCCTGTTCTACGGGGATGCTTTTACCTGGATTAAACTGACAACATATCATACAGGTACGAACTTTTTGTTTAGCTGCGGCTCGTAAATGTTTGTTGAACCAAATGTGTTGAATGCTGTCTAGCATAGCTTTTTCTCCTAGGTGCGCTGGACTATGTATAGTGTTAATGATGACTTGGACCATTGAGTCGGGAAGAAACCATATAGATTTTTCCTTCGTCATCCATCCTTGATCTGTTTGGATCCCTCCTAATTCAGTCCATTTCTTTATTTCGTCTGGTGTAGCATGTGTCTGTATATCAATTACATCAAGGGCGGGATCCTTAACTGTCATGCAATGTGTTGGTGTCGGAACTATTGTCTTTGTCATGTCAGTTGTGTGAGTCTGATTCTGAGCAGTCTGTTTAGCTGTTCTGTCAGCTAGGTCATTACCCTGAGAAATGATATCGGTAACTTTTGTGTGGGCTTTGCATTTCATAATCGATATTGCAGTAGGTAGATGAATCGCGTCTAATAGGGCTTGAATGAGGGGTCCGTGTTGGATGTGGGCACCGTGAGAAGTTAAATAACCTCTCTCTCGCCACAGTACGCCGAAGTCATGGACGACTCCGAATGCATAACGTGAATCTGTGTATATGTTGACTTTTTTATTTATGGCTTGAATACAGGCTTGTGTCAGAGCGGTGAGCTCTGCTGCTTGAGCTGACAAAGTGTTAATACAATTTGTTTCAATGACTTCAGTGTCTGTTGTGACTGCGTAAGCGGCCACTAACTCTCCTGTACTTGTTCTCATACATGACCCATCTACATACAATGTCAAGTCTGGATCTGTCAAAGGGATATCTGTCAAGTCTTGTCTGGGTTTCGTCGTGATAGTAATGACTTCGACACAATCATGTGCCAATGGATCTGTTCCGCTCACTGGTAACAGTGTGGCAGGATTTAACGTATTGCAACGTCTGATTTCTATATGTGGCTGAAACAATGTTAATTCGTAACCGGTGAGTCTCGCTATAGTCAAGTGTTGTGTTTGTGTGCGGTTCAAGAGAACCTCTACTGCGTGTGGTACTTGTACTGTCAGTTGGTGTCCTAACACTATGGCATCGCTTTGTCTGATTGCTAAAGCTGTTGCTGCCACTGATTTCAGGCACGCTGGAAGTGCCTGAGCTACTGGATCTAATGTACTAGAGAAATAAGCACATGGTTTGTGCGATCCTGCTTGTTCCTGAGTGAGTACTGACAAAGCAGTACCTTCACGTTCTGTAACGAAGAGTGTAAACTGTTTACTGTAACATGGTGTTGCCAGGACAGCTGCTTGGCATAAAGCTTTCTTTAAGCTTTCAAAGGCGTGTATATGTTCTGGAGTCCAAGGGAGGACAGTCGATGTGGCTGCCTCCTGTGTTGTCAACTGGATGAGTGGTTTTGCTAGAAATGCATATTGAGGGATCCACTGTCTACAGTATGAAGTGAGGCCTATAAAAGCCCGCACCTCCTTTTGTGTCTTGGGTGGTGGCATGTTAGCAATTAACTGAATGCGGTCGGGTGTAAGCTGCCTTCCCTCCTTGGACAGCGAGTGCCCAAGGTAAACAACTCGCTGGACACAGAATTGCAGCTTAGAAGGGGACACCTTGTGCCCCTTGTCGGCCAGAAATTTCAAAACCGTCAGTGACGCTGTTTCACATTCAAGTTCGCTTCGGGCGGTGATCAGCAGATCATCGACATATTGAAGCAAGGCAGTGTTAACTGGCATGTGGATACTGTCAAGTTCTCGTTTCAGTGCTTGGCTATAGATGCTGGGGCTTTCTGTAAATCCTTGAGGTGCGCGTGTGAATTTAAAACTTCGTCCATTTAAACTAAAACCGAACAAATATTGACTTTCCGGATCGATTGGGACACTAAAGAAAGCATTCTTGAGATCAATTACAGTGAAAAACGTTGCTTCTGAGTCAATAGCTGTGAGTAATGAAGAGATATCTGGGACCACAGGGTATTGTGGTACAATGCATTTATTTAATTCGCGCAGATCAATAACTAATCGATATACTGGTGGAGCTTTTGGATCCGTTCTTTTAAGAATCGGAATTATCGGAGAATTACATACATTGGAGTCTGTTTCGACAACCACTCCTTGTGCAATGAGCTCGTCAATGATTTGCAGTAAAGCCACTACAGCATCTGGTGGTAACTTGTATTGTCGCATTCGTGGTAGTACTATTCCTGTTTTCAGTGTAACTCGATATGGTGTAATGTTCATGCAACCAACATCAGTGGGGCCTTGTGCCCATAAATGTATAGGTAAATTCTGCAGTCGGTGATCCATGTCTCTGGATACGTAGTGACCTTTAAAGTCACGTAAAAATAGTCGTACTCCTTCCGGATAACAACATATTATGGCTCCTAGAGCTTTCAATGTTTTTATACCTAACAAGTTTTCCGGACATGATTTAGTAAGCAACAAATCTGTTGTACGTGTTAATGGACCTACTGTGAGTGCAAGAGGTTGTGTTACGTCATTAATTATAGGTTTTCCTGAGAATCCAAGGGAAATATTCTGTGAGCCTGAGAGGGGTGCCCCTGGAACTTCGCTGCGTCTTATAGTTGTTCTGCTTGCCCCTGTATCAAGTAAAAACTTTCTGTCTTCCCCTAATAGTTCACTATGTACATAAGGTCCCTCTTGGTCTACAGGAACCTCAATAAGGGGTAAGCCAACTTCCCTCTCTAGGCTATCTCATGAGTATCTCTGATAATCGGGATAATCTGTTTGTGCGTATTGATACATTTGTTGTGTTGTTGCTTGAGTTGCAGCAGTAGGCTGCGCTTGTGGTGGTGCTACGATCTGTTGTGGAGCTGCCTGTTGCGGAGCTAATTGTTGCGGAGCTAACCTAGGTTGTGCCTGCTGAGGCGTCTGTTGTTGATTCTGATCCTGTCTAGGTGGACGTGGTCTCTCATGTGTTCTACCTGTGGCTATATTATGTTTCAGAACTGGACAATCGTGTATATAATGACCTGGTTGTTTGCAATAGTTGCATGTCCCTTTTGCAGGACCTGTGGAATCACCCTTTTGATGACTATCAGCTGGAACTGACTGTGCAACAAGCATTTTCATTTTCGTATCTTTCATACGTCTTTGTTCGTGTTCTTGTTCTTCTCTAATTCTATTGTGATGATATTGTAACATCTGTAGCATCTGTGATGGGGTATTACCTTGCCAGGTACTTTCGAATTTCAATACTCTATTCTTGACTTGTAGCAGAGAATTTTCAACTAATTTTGTCACAAACAGATGTGGATATGACTCACTACTGGCTTTTATGCCACTATTTATACTAAAACATTTTTCAAATCGGGAATAGAAATCACTAGTGTCTTCATCTGGTTTTTGTTTACAGGCTGAGATTGCACCCCAGTCTTCCTTTTTCGTAGTTAATAAACGTGGCAGTACCTGTATTAGTAATCCTGCTAGTGCTGTAGTCTTATCCCCAAGCCCTGCTCCTGCAGCTCGGGCCTTTTCTTCGTTTTCTAATGCTGTCCAATCTATCTTTTGGTCTCCTACCTCCCATTCTTTTTCTTTGAGTTTTTCATAAACACCTGCGGGTAATAGGACTTTTAATATTTTCATAATATCGGGGTAGGTATACTCTCCCATGAGTAACATGTCCTTTATCTCACGGTGGAAACCTGCTGGATCTTTGTCATGACTGGGTACTACTTTCTTCATTTCTAATAATTCCAATTTAGTTATAGGCGTGTACACAAACACGCGTGTGAAATTATCGTCGGCACCTCTGATCGGGTGTACTTCGCGTAACGGGTTCTGTCTATCTATGTAATACATTTTTCTTCCCATTATGGGAACTGGAACGTGTCCTGGGCATACGAAATTTAAATATTGGTTTCGGGATTCTAGTATTTCCTTAATCAAATCAGTACCTGACCCTCTCCATATGTTGGTGAGTAGTTCTGTCAATATGTCAGGTAAGGGTCCTGGATCAGAGTGTTGGCTTTTATATAATATAAGGAGGTGTTGAATCATGTATATACTAGCTAAACGCTGTTCATATGGGTCTAGATTCAGAAACGTGTGTGCAAGTACATCATCATTGTATTCGCCGGGACTGTCAGCCCATTGTACTGCTGACCTGACTAATTCTTGTTCGTCCATGGAATCGAGCACGTGGTACCCCCTTCGATCTCGGAGTAATTTATCAGCGGCTTGGAATAAGTGTTCAGGGGATTTTGTATTTAGCATAGGGTTTGGAAGATGTCTATTATATTCTGGACGTATTGGACGTATTGGGTCGTTAAAACCTCTGGTATTATTATGGGGTCTTCCTTTACCTACATAAGCTATATTGTCTACTTGCTCTGATTCTTGCTCCTCCTCCTCTCTGTTTAGGTCAGCGGCGTCTACCTCTAATCTTTCTTCGTGTATTCGTTCTACCACTTTGCGGATCTTTCGGTACATGGCTACTATACATAACTGTTTGTCATGTCTTCCTTCTGATATATTCCGGCCCCAAGTGACAAGTGTTTGCATTTCTTCCGGATTTACCCCAGGCCGGTCTTGATTTCTAATTACACAGTTTATGAGGAAACGTAACAGTTGTCCCTGTACCTCCGCTTTCTGGTACTCCATGGCTCTGCTAATACTTTCAGGACCTCGCCCTGACTGGACAAAATGATATATTTTTTCTAAATGTGTATCCATTCCTGGTAACTTCGTTAAATATATTGCAGCTCGTCTAATACGTAATGATGACAGCAGCATTTCGTCCCGTTTACCGGGCACAGGATCATATCTACAATCTACTAGAAGTTCCTTAAGCATGTCAGGAGTTGCTAGTTTGGGCGTACGTTGGAGTGCTAATTCTCTAAGGGAAAATTTATTGGCGTAGAAAAAATGTCTGTCGTACCTCCTGTAGTACCGTCTGGGGTGCTGGACGTGAAAGGATTTGTTGAGGGTGAGACAGCAACCGTCGTTGCGGGAAAAGCTGTAGAAACAGATGTGCTTGTCGGAATGTGTGTCGAAGCGTGTTGTTGCGGAGGTACAGACGAATGCTCTTGGCGATGAGCATCATCGGCAAGCGGTCTATGTGGTGCGGTATTAGCATACTCGGGAGCTGCGTCATCTAAATAGCGGGAAAGGAAAACATCTTCTGCGGTTCTGGGATGCCTCTTGGGATGTGCTTTTATCGGAAACAATGGGGGTGGCAAATCAGTGAAACAGATGCAAGAGGCGTAACAGCTGATAAGAGGTGCATACGTAGCTAATAGAGGGCGTAATTTAATAAACGTCATCATACATGATGTCATAGGTGGGTGGATCCATAAGAGAATCCTGCAATGTCAGCAGAAATAGTTGGCAGAGATGCGCGCGCAGCCGCATGACGTGTGATTGACGTGCAACTAGAGGGTGAAGGGGACTTGACATTTAGCTCTACATGTGGAGACAGAAGTCTGGGGTTATGTCAACCTAATCCCGAATCATATCTAATATCCTATGTTTAAAGAACTGCGTTATCCAAAAAGAGAGGTCTCTTAGGATAGAATCTTATTCTATACTGACTATACTGACTGTTAGTGCGTGTACAAGCGTCTAAGTGTCTACACTAGATGCGAGGGGGTAGGAATATTCCATGGTAACGGGGCTATGAATGACTTGCATGAGGGCAGCGAGGCCTGGCCCTTTGCACGGGAGCTGGAAGAATGTTTACCTAAACTACTAGACAGGAATGCATCGGATGAGGAGCGAAGGAGATAATCTCGAAGGTGAAATACAGTTTTTTGGCAGGCGACAGGCTGGATCAGGCACCGTTAGCCGCGCAGGGAGTAAGACAAAGTTCATGGTCACAGATGCAGGCTCAGACTGGAGCTTTCAGAGGCAGAAGGCAGGAAAAGGCTTGATGACAGAATTCGGGCCTACTCGCCTGAATCTGTAAAATGTGGAAAGTGAACCATATAAAGTCGGTGGCCTTTCATACTTAGGAATGGAATATCTGACCCATTCATGGCGGATCTGAGAGAGGACATGTTGACGGTGGACGCACATATATTTGCGTCTTCAAAAGTGGAATAGGAGGGAACATACATGTACTTATAGCATGCACATGGAGCCGTTGGGGTCTACGATAGGGGACATAACTGATCACAAAATTCATATTTCCTCAATGTGACGCTAAGCATTGTCTGATTTACTGGCTTGGTAATATAAATGTAACGTGAAGTTAGCATGTATTTTGCAGGTCTTCAACAAGTGCCTCCAATTCAAATCATCAATTCAATATGACGGGCACCCCTGAACACTGCAATTAGCGGATACGGGGGAAGTTGTGTAAGCTGAGCTTAAATAGGGCAGATATGCCACACAGAATGTACGAGAAAAGATAAACCAGTAACTATAAAAATATCAGTTGTTTACTCAAGAGTGACGTATTCAGCCTAATGAACAACACAGCGGCGAAAATAACAGAGCTTGTTTGCGCAGTGTTAAATTGTGATTTTTTTTAACTCCTGTTTTTGAATGTCAGTTATTACTTCTGTGCAATACAGTATATAACCAGCACATTAATTACATTTAGCAAATTGCTCCAGTTGCTGTTTAAAAACGTAACAATTTAATTAATACACGTGCGTTCATGCTGCTAATCGCAAACATTCAATTCTGCTACCGGCTGTCTGCCATTACCTACACATCAATACCACAATACAAAACCAGGCGTCACCTACGCTCGACACATTGAGCGTTCACACCACATATTCCACAAACTGCGCTGCTGACTTGCACGCTTCTGTAACAGGTGTGACTATCACCGGACAGTTCCGTGGTCCTCATCTTGCTGACTCCAGAAGGTCGAGAGGCTGGGTCGGCCCCAATGATGTTCATGCCTGTGACGTGCAGCCTTCCCAGAGATGTGTGTGCAGCAGAACGAGCTCTCAATAATCTACAGGAACTCTGCTACGGCTCTCGGGAGGGGCGGGGGCGAGCTTGTCTGTGCTGCTGCTTGCTCCTGTTCACCCTCCCTCCATAAACAAGAGCCGGGAAGTGCTTCGAGCGCGCGTGCGCATTTAAAAAAAAATATTAAATAGCATGAGGCTGCCTAGGAGGTGCATGTTGACAAAAGTGAAACTGCATGCTGGCTTGCGAGGGAAGGGGGACAGGAGATGTGCACGCCGCGTGGCTGTAGGCGCGTACACCAACTCAAATCCGCCAAAAGCCTGCGCGTGCACATCTCCTGTCCCACTTCCGAGGCAAGTCAGCAACAATAGATCTCGCTTGCTCACAGCGCTTCGCGCTGCGTTCGCAGGCGAGACCTAAAAAGGAGACATACCTGTTTTTTCTTCTGATGCTAGGGATCACAAACTTGAGCCAGCTTGCTGCTACAAGGTGTAAAGATGTGTCTCAGCCATACTCTATGACAGGTGAGAAACTGACGGAGACTTGAAACCTCTGGCCTTACAAGGGTCTGCCCTTCAAGGAGGGACAGGGAATGATGGGAGAAGTCATGTGTAATCAGACTGCCAGATACCATTGGAGCTTATACAGAGACAAAAGGAGCACATTATTGGCATCAATTTCACTTAAAATCCTGGTGCTGTGCTGACTTGTAGCACCTAGAGAAATAGACTGAACTCATACTTTGGTGATGCCAGTGCCTGTATTAGAAACACTTAAATCTTCATCTGGATGGTGTGTGATGTGCACAAAGGCATAATTTACCATTAAAATGGAGCAAAACCGGCAACTCTTTTTGAGTGGTGGAGAGTTTCCAGAACGCATAATAACATTAAAACGTGTTCATAGTTAATTGAGGGGTAGAGCTAGTAAGCTGGATTTGGTCACATCATTATAAATGCAAAGCCACTAAAAGCAGCTCAGAATAGGAAAGTCCTTCAGTGAGCTACTGCCACATCTACACAGTACTGGAGGACCGATGGCTTTTCTGGAAAGGATTCCTGAATCAACTTGAAGTCAACATTCTTTGTTCTGATGAGTTTAATGACAAGGTACTGGAGTAGCATAATTTAGGCTCCACCCTTCTATGTTTGGCTAGGCCACATATATATGCATTTACACTTGGCCTTATGTACTTGTGTGACACAATAACTCTAAAAAGATATGGTGCACCAAAGTTATAGAAGTGCATCAAATGTGTGTTCAGATATATTTGTGTGTGCATATTAATATTTTCCTTTCCAGAAAGATCTGGACTGCTGATATTAATCTTTTATAGGTTTAGCTTGTAAGGTGGTGTGCTAAAATGCATTTAATGCAGTGCATTTGCTAGGGATTAGTGAGAATGATTTATATGTGTGGTAATGTTTGTTTTAGAAATTGTGATCAGTTGTCATTTTTGCTTCATAAAATGTATTAGTTATTGTGCCACACTTAGAAGTACTGTACGATATAGCTTGATCCATTATTAAAGATTTCATTTATTGCATTATATGTAGGTTATAGATCTTATATGTTTTAAAGGGAAATGTTAAGTTAGTGTGATTGTGGGCCTTACACTTACAGTCGAGACAGTTAATACTAACGTGAAAGGAGTTTTTCTACATGCTTTTCTCCTTTACAGGGGCAGACCAGAGGCATTTGTTAGTTAGTGAAAAGCACATTGTATTTGAGTGATAGAGAGGCGAGGAAGAGCTGGCAAGGTCAAATGATTTTAATGAAGAACCAAGGGAGTATTACCAGTTGGTACTATCAGACGAAGGGAGAAACCACGGACGCTTTGGAAATGGAGACTAGAATATGGGAGTAATGTTCGAGGCGCCAAGTTCTTTTCTGGGAACTGGAAAACATATTATGATGTGTATTAGGTCATGTTTTCTCAAATGTTGTTTGTGCATTTTCATTAGTGCACCCACTTTGAGTTTAGTCAGATGCCCTTCAGACTTGGAGAGGTACCCACCTCTCTTGACATTTCTGATTGCATGGCTTAATGCTATATATGGTTCTTTACTTATAGAACTTCTACAGAGGTTCTGATTCTGACACCTTTCTTGCTACCTTGCTTCAATAGGGTATCCCATATCCTTAGATTTGTGTAGGGTTTAATAGATGCTACAAATCTTTTCCATGTATGGGAAGAAGGATAGAAACCATTCGACGAGTCACCAAATTATTTTTCTTATTTTCTATATCGCGGCTACTGAGATAATTATATATTCTTTACTGTTGATGGCCAATATTTTACGACGCTTTGGTTTCCCTTTGGTCATTCTATAATTTTATACTATGTTTTTGAGATTGATATATATTAGTCTGTCTTTGAGTTTGTAATAAACCTTTTAACGACAAGTTACTGACTCAGACTGTGATTGTGTGGTCCTAGTGATCACACTGTACATTAAGATTTAAATTGTCATTAATCCCTCTTAATCTCAGGCTACTTCAAACGTCTATCGACCAGAGTTGAATTGGAAGAAGCGGCCCAGAGCACTCTAAGTACATAGGCATGGCATTGGTATCCAAGGCAGATTCTGGGTCCATTGATCCAAACGTATGCTTATATTTGGAAAGTACCTGAAAGCATTGGAGACAATAATGTAAAATGTGGCAGAGATGCGCAACACCATTTTCAACTTCAAGACACTATGCAGCTCATGAAAGCTGAAGTGGAGTATGTGGAGAGGAAGGTGTAGAAGAGTAATTTTAGACTTCTGGAATTTCCTGAATAGGTTGAATGCCCATCTGTCAAACTCTTCTTAGAGAACTGTATTCTTCACACGTTGAAACCTAAGGGTTTGTCAGCCTTTTTTTCAGTGGAAAGGGCCCATATGGCCCTTGGCCCCACTCCCCTAATCGCAGGCAGTCCCCCGGATGGCGATGGCTTGGCCGTTTAACTTTAGAGAACTTTAGAGAATGCAATTCAATTAATTCTGCAGCTAGCATGTAGAAGGCATCCAGAGTAAATGAAAATTATCATATCCCCAGATTATACACAAATGGCTCAGAAGCAAAAAGAAAATCCTTTGAGGCCCCGAAGTGTATTCTCAGGGATCGTGATCTCAAATACATGCTTCTGTTTGGTGTAAAAATGAACGTTTTCAAAGCTTGAAAGGTATATTTCATAGGGTCCCTGAGACAACATGGGAGTGGTTGGAGAGTTGGGGGGGTCCATAACCTGCAAGGAGACACGAGGGTGAGCGGACCACGACACTGGAGATATTTCAATGACAACTCAGAGGGATGACCCATAGGACACAGAGATAGGGGACGCTAAGTGTTTAGAAAGGAAAAGTCTACTCTCTGAGGATGGTACTTTGGTGGAGGCTGATGAGTGACCATGGACTAGGATATCTGAAAAGTAACTACTCTTCAGGCGATTTTTGAGAAACACAGTTTTTTTCTAGTGTGCTATACAGGGTTGGGTAAAAGGGGGTGCTTCATGGCCCCACTCGTTTCCCTAAATATCTTTACAATTTGCCAGGACCTGGCCTTTTCTCAGCTGTACCTCATTTTGCTGTGGATGGGCAGGTTAAGTCATAAACTATGAAGCTCTGCTACTGACATTTGACAGTTTTGGGGGCTTTTTGATCTTTGGTTCTCTTTGGAAGGCTCTGTTCAAACAGTTTCTAACTGGGGAGTGGTTTACCTTGAAATGTTAGTGGGCGATGTATATTTTTGTTATTTCACATTGCGCAAGATGAGTAAGAGAGATAGTTATGATTTTTGTTGGCCTATCCATCAAGGCAGAAAGATGTGTGGTCGATATGAGCGGCCACTGGTGAAGGAATTCATACTATGTTCTTACCAAGATGTCTCTTGTATGGTCTTGGAATTATTATGTTGCTGTCCTGGAATGTAAGAGTATTAGATCTTTACCATAAGAGTTATAGGGCATCAATAGACTGAGGATTAAGTAGCTGTCTTACAGCAGACAGATTTAAATTTAGATGAAAGGATGCGCCCTGTCGAAGAGGATGCGGGTTGGAAGGGACATTTTTTCATATAACATGGGCTTGTCCCAAAATTCAAGCATATTGGGCTTCTGTAATCCAGTGTTTGAATGTAGTATATGGGAGTGAGCTGTGTACAGCGGCAAAATGGTGTCTCCTGAATGTGTGGGAGAGGACGGATTTGGGGCAGTGGGACCAAATTGGAGTGACACTAGTGGTAATGATCGCCAAAAGAAATATAGCACGATTATGGGGAGCTGAAACGAAGCTCTCCTTGGGGGACTGGAAAAGGGATATGGACTGGGGTATGATGGCGGAGAAGACGGTCTATACAAATAGAGGGTGCCCGCAAAAGTGGGGGAAGGTGTGGGAAAAATTGAATGTTTACAGAGGTAGCCTTTGTGTACCCCCAAAGCCACAGATGGGGTGGGATAATATACAGGAGGAAATTGATTAAAGAGAGGAAATAATGGCTGAACCATCTCATAAGGGGTCCTGCCAAAGCGCTATGAATGTAAAATGTAACCAAGAGAAATAGAAAGATAATATTCTCCAATTGTGGTGATCGTAATGGTTTTGCTGTTTTGAAATAAAAAGATTGTTAAAAAAATTAGATGAAAGGGCCAAAGTAGCTATGAACTTAAGAGGGTGGCTTTTTCCATCCTTTTATTCCTCTTATGATCGAGAGGTAACAATATGATTTGCACCAATGTTTATTGTAGAATGTATGGAGCATTTAAGGATTAGGAAGGCAGATATGCCTTTGTATATGGGTGGGCGGGATATTGGCTTCCTGAATATGCTAGTAGGCATCGCAAATTGTGATTTTGCCTTAAGGAATCGCAAATTACCACCAACTTCAAGTTGGTGGTATTTTTTGCTTTTTCAAAGTGCCATGTGGCACACATACATGCCCTTAGGGCATGTATATGCGCCATATGTGCGCTCACGCACATTTCAGGGGTGCAACAGGGTGTCCTTTTGGAACCCTTGCACCCTTGAAATTGCGCACGCAATTTGTGAGTACCTCTTGGTTACTCGCAAATTGCGTGCGCAAATCCCATCATGGGAAGGTATTCCTTGATTGCAAATCTCAATTTGTGATTCGCAATTAAGGAATATTAAGAAATCGCAATTATTTTTGCAATTCCTACATACATTCCATTTTGCGAGTCCTTAATAGTGGTTCGGTAAAAATTGCTATTAAGGACTCGCAAAACTGACTTTACCTACATCTGGCCCTTAATCTCCCCGTGCCTAAGAAAATGAATATGTCTGTCTGTAATGCAACTGGTGCTCGTGTAAAGCTCTCTGATACCTTGGGTCAAGTTCGCGCCAGATAAAACTCCAAAAGAAAGAAAAGTGAAGAGACTGGCAAAAGTTGTGGCAACGCTGAGATGGAAGAAGCAACAGAGATGGTTGAGGAGAGATGTGTGCTAGGCCTTGCTTGGCTACAACAGACTTGATAAATGTGTTCATACTATATGCAGACAATGGCTACACAGTGTGAGTGACAAATCTGACCCAATGCTTGTATGGCTGCTGAAAAGAGATAGTTCTAGAAGCAGCGTTTTACATGTTGTAACTGATACCGGAAATGGCACAGGGAGGTGTAAATAATAAAACAATTTTCCGGGAAGCAGCCCTCTGTCCCTGGTGAGGGGGAGACATCTCCTAGAGATGCTTTGCTCCCACTCTTATCAGATGAGCTGGGAGCCTCTCTGGAGGTATTCTTCTTATTTTTTAAAAACTTTATTTATAGCTTTTCAGTAAGTTATAAGCACCTTGGGTGCACAACACAAATCAACAACAGAATTCTCAACAGTTACCACGTATGCCATCAGTACATTGGCATTTATCGGTCAGGGCTAGAGCATTTTGTAATATTACAGAGTGGTAATTCATTAATAAAATCATCTACAGCTATGGCCCATCAGGAACCGTACGTAGGTACGCAGCTAAGGGACTCCAAATGTCTTTAGGCCGCCAGGCCCTAGGCAACTCTCCAGCATAAAGTTCCAATTGGGATTTGCAGTGCGTCACATCCAGCAAGCAGTTCTTTTTCTTTGGGCTCACCCGGGCTGGAGTGCTATTCTTCTTTTTGCCAGCAACAGAGCCTCTGACACACACTTTCTTTTTATTGAATGTTGACTTACATCGACAGATTTACAGTACAGTGCTGGATAATCAGTGGCATACATTAATAATCTGGGCACCCATTAAGACACACACTTTCGATTAGTAGGTTGTAGTTGCTTTACCCATCCCAGAAGACACACTTTTGTACAGTGCTTAATTTGTGAACTAATAAGTGCCAGGGCCCCCATCAGGAGGCCACTGCCGCTTGCACCACCCATTGCCCCGTCATCGCTGCCAATGACGGTACCAAAACAACTACTAACCATCTCTCTCACCTGCAAGTGTGACAGTTCAGATTTTTCCAGGTCCCCAGAGCTAAAGGAATGGCTGGGGAGGCAGGTATTAGTACTTTTTAATGTATATTGTATTCATAAACAACGGTTATTCTGCTCATCTCTAAATTAGATGAGCAGTGCCACTATGTGGCAGAGTGTCATAAGTGTGGTGATGACAGTTATGTGCTGGTGCCGAGCACTGGAAACCAATTAAGTGTCAGTGCAGATCACCGGAAACTACTGGCTCAAATTAAGCACTGCTTTTGGATCACTATCAACTCATACTAGGACCATTTCATTTAGAGTGTCAGTTATTTGAGTCCAATAGCTTCTAACAGAGGCACACTGCAGGCCAGGTGAACAAAGTCCGCCTCCGGCTCCCTACATCTCACACATCGCGCATCAGGCCTCAATCCAAATCTATGCAATTTAGTAGGAGTATAATACTTTTGGTTTATATACTTAAAATTTAAAATACGCAGATTACAGTTAGATGTAAGGGATCCAAGTTGCACGCAACAACACTACCATTCTGCTGTTTCAAGGGGTGTCTCTAGTATGCCGGTCCAGCTTTTGTGTGCCTTGTTCGAAGTCTGCGGCATATCTAGCTGTGTTACACAGTTTGGTGATCAACTGTCTACTACTGTCCGCGGTGAGGAGGACCTGTAATGTTGGTGGTTCCTCTTGGAATTGTGGGTATAAGTCTCTTAGGGTGGCCATGAGTCTCTAATATATGAACGTTAGTTATGGGGTGTGTCGTTGAGTCAGTGTGAGGTCCTCTAATGTCACAAACAGTGCTTAGTTTGTAAAATATTAAGTGCCAGGGCCCTGACCAGGAGGCCACTGCAGCTTGCACCACCCATTGCCCCTGACATCGCCAATCATGGTACCAAAACAACTACTAATCATTTCTCTCACCTGCAAGCGTGACACTTCAGATTATTCCAGGTCTCCAAAGCTAAAGGAATGGTGGCAGACTATCCTAAGTGTGATGTTGACAATTAAGTGATGGTGCCGAGCACCAGAACCAATTAAGTGCAGGTGCTGAGCACTGGAAACCACTGGGTCAAATTAAGCACTCGTCACAAACATTCCGTTTTTGAAGAGATCCCCAAAGGTTGCAATGCCTGCGGGTGTAAGAAGATTCATCGCCACCCCTTCCTGGGTCATGGATATAGCAGGGTTATGGCGTAGGGGGAAGTGCTGGTGCGTACAGAGGGGCCTTGCCAGCCCGGTCTCTCAGAGCACGCCAAGCTGTTGTGGAATGTACAGTAGTAATTTCTATGTGGGGTAGACTCACCCTCTCATTTGGCAGGAAAGCTCTGAGTGGAGTAGGGTATGCATCATGTTCAACTGCAACCGGGGGCCTATATACAGGTGGCGCAAACCAATATTGCGCGAAGTGTGCATATGTGGGCATAAATAGTAAAGCTGCAGGTCAGGCACATTGAAGTCACCATGCGCATAGGCATCGTGGGAATATCCCAACCGACTATAGGTTTTCTCATGGTCCACAGCAGAGTCACCAAGTGTAACTTAAGTGTCTTTTAATCAAAATTACAGCGGCAGCAATGTAGGCAAATTAATGAATAAATATAGAAATTTCTGAAGCACCACCCCTTTAAGAATCGCAATTCTGTCTGCCAGAGAAAAAGGGAGGTGCACACATCTGCTGACTTGCTCTTCAAGCTTCCCAACGGTCCTGCCATAGTTATAGCTTACCACTAACTTAGGTTCCCTATGAATCGAAATGCCCAAGTATTTAATCGGTTCTGTGCTCCACACGAGCAGGTACTTGAGAGGGCACTCCGAGGTGCCAGGCATTAGTGGGTTTCAAACTGATTTCAACCAGTTGATAATGAGGCATGTGAAACGCTCAGACCGCACGTACTCTCAGTTCACTTAGGACAAATGCGTGAAAGGCTCCCTAATATACAAGACCATATCATCTGCATACAGTGATATACGGAGCATCCGCAATCTAAAGTGTAAGGCTAGAGCAGCGTGCTTCTGATGTGTTGGAAGGCCAACAGCTTCACCGTGAGAACAAAGAAAAGGGGCGACAGAGAGCACCCCTGCCTCTACCAATGGGGAAGGTTTTGGACGTGTGCCCATTAATACGTGTAGGTTCTACCGGGCTTGCACCTAGGAGCCGGAACCAACTTTGTATGGTCTCCGGGAAACCCATCCATACCATAACTGTAAACATGTAAGTCCAGTCAACGGAGTCAAATGCTTTAACAGTGTCCAATAGGACTGCAGCTACTGATAATTCTGGGTTTAATTGATGTAGTAAGACAAATAAGGTACACAGGTTATGTGTAGTCGGTGTGGAGGGAATGAACCATGACTGATCATGCAAAATCAAACTGGGCATTAGAGGCTGAAGTCTGGTCGCTATGGTCTTCGTTAATATTTTTGTATGTGTATCAATGAGAGAGAGGGGTTGATATGACTCGCAGTTTTCTGGCTTTTTGTCCGGTTTTAACAAAGTCATTATCAGCGTCTCTTGTAATAAGGGGGATAGTTGCTTTGTTTAGTAGGATTCTTCATATACAACATGCAGATGCAAGACCAGTATCATCTTTGAGGAGTGGTCCTTTGAGACATAGTGTCATCAGAAACAGTCCTATGATCTGTTTTGCCTCCATTTAACTTTTTGGACACCCTATAGGATCGAATCTCATATTGTTGTTTTTAATAAGTACCAGGATGTATGAAGAATGTTTGTAGTAGTCAATGTGGTGAGAATGGATTATGGCTGGTAGCTGTGGGGTTGCTTCAATTAATGATCATTTTGTTTATGACAATGTGTTATATGTAATTTCTGATTTTTTGGTTAATTATTAGTTGTTATTTGATGTGCATATATTTGTATTCTCTCAATTGAATTTATTTAAATAATACAAAATGACAACATTGTGTTATTGTATAATTAAAGAAAAAAAAACATGAATAATAAAAATGAGCTTAAAATAGTTCCTTGCATTTATTTTAATGTATTGAGTGTTACTGATTAGCTGTTGGCAGGGCAGAACCTGTACAGGTCTGATTGAAAGGAATATAGGTCTAGATAGAGGTCTTTCAATTGTATTTTCCGTAGGCTTCTTCATATACAACATGCAGATGCAAGGCCAGTATTTCTGCGTATTCTTTATTGAACTCTCCGGGAAGGCCATCTATGCCCAGTGCCTTCCTATTAGGGTGCTTACATATGGTGACTTTGACTTCTTTTACCATTATAGGCTGCGAGAGGTATTCTTGCTGCCCGTTAGATAGCCATGCCAACACTATATCGTACAGTTATGACCAGATCTCTCCTTCGGTAGCTTTCATACGACTGCTGTATAGGCCCACGTAGAATTGTCGGAATGCCTCCAGTATGGAGGGAGTGTCCCAGTGTTCCTCAGCCTCTGGGGAAACAGTCTTCGGAATATGGCCCTTATCTGCTGATTTGTGGCCCTGGCTTGGACACTCCCCTCCCCATAAGCCCAGGCAACATGCAGTTTGAATAGGAACTGAACTTCTTCTGCGGCTAAATCCTGTAATTCAGTGAGACATTCCCTAAGATAGCTTTTTTGGGCATATACTCATAGTCCCGTTAAAGTTCCTGTATGAGAAGTTCCGTTTTTCTAATTGCGTGCGGATGGACTTCAATACGCCAACTTGCATACCGATGCATACCCCCTAATGGTCACTTTGAAGGCCTCCCATAAGGTGCTCCTGCTGTCTACTGACCCCTTGTTATGGGCAGAATATTCTATGATCGCCGTCTTGAGTTCATCGTGGTAGACCACGCCCAGCAGTGCAGTCGTATTATATCTCCTTGTATACTGGGCATTGCACAGCTTTGCCATAGAAAGTCGCAAAAGCAGTGTTGCGTGATCTGAGAGTGTCTTAGGAATGTGTGAGACCTCTTCCATCCATGTGCAGAGATCTCAGGATATCAACCAGTCATCAAGTGTGGATCATGACCGCACGGGTGGAAGTGAATGTGACCTTGCTCTTGTCTGGGTAACGTAGCCGCCAGATATCCTCCAATCCATATTCTTGCATTCCCACCCCCACGACCCCAGTTGCCTGCTTACCATGCCATCCTTTTGCAGATGATCTTTCCAATTCCATGTCTGCATATGTATTTAGATCTCCCCCCATACAATATTGGTGAGTGATAGTGTCTGAATGTGACACCAGATTATGTTGAAAAACTCTGGGTCATCCACATTTGGACCATGTGCATTGATCAGCGTTATGGGGGTTCCTGTCAGGATGGGTCAGTTAAGTGCTAGAGCCCGCTCTGTAGGCAGTAGAAGTCTTCGTTACCTGTGTGCCAGGATGCGTAGATCCATTCCAGTCAAGCAAGTGGCATTGTGGCTTCGGTTGTATGCCACGCTCAAATCGCGGAATTTCAAGATGGCCGCCGCTAAGGAGTAAGTGGTTGGCGGTCTAGAATTTTGCAGCTTTTCTCTCTGCAGCTGTAAAGCTCGCGCTCCACATTAGCGCGGCGCACTTCAACCGTTTTTCTGAGGAGAACAGGCAGCTTTGTTCCCGCTGCCAATTTTTCGGAGCTTTAAGTAGTTTGGGCAATTGTAGACATTCTGTTATTTATCGTAACTACATAGAATAGAAAACGAACTCCAGAGCAGTCTTCGAGTGATGTCTGAGAAGAATTCGTTGGAGCGTCAGTCAAGTTCGGCTTCAGAAGTCGTCCATGCAACTTGGTGAGAGGTATAAGGAGGGTTCCTGAACACCAAGTAAGTTCTGAGTATATTCGAGTAATTGTCTTTGAGAACGCCCCTGTCGAAGGAACTAAAAATATAAATTGGGGCATTCAGTTTGGAAACGAGTATCTTCAAATACAAAATACAAGCATCATTACTACCTTCATGTAGGTATGGTTATATATATTATCTACTGGCGGTCGCCAGTAGATAGTTATAGTTACAACCTAGTTTCCATAGGAAATCTCAAAATTCTATTTTGAATAACTTTGGCGCCGGTTGACGAATCCTCGCGAAATTTTCAAAACTAATGGGGCGCTCCGTTCAGCTCCTACCCTGAAAGTCTCGGGGTGATTCCTCAAGCGGGGGCCGAGAAAAAGGGGGGGTCCCAAAACGCGTTTTCCCCATGCATTTTTCCATAGGACCTTTAGTCGCAGCTACAGCCTGAACGGCTGAACAGAATTACGTGAAATTTGGCAGAGAGGTAGCCATAAGGTCAAGGAAGTGCCTTTTGCAGGTCTGGTGTAAATCTGTTCAGTATTTCCTGAGAAAATAGCATTTAAAAGCATATATATATGTGGGCGGAGCCTAACCACACATCTCATCCTGAGATCTGATTGGCTGTCAGCACTTCATCCAAGAAGTGTTGGCAGCCATCTTGGGACCAATATACATGATAGCACCTCATTAAAAAGCATTGCAGTTAATAGAAGGTTTTAAGACTTTAGTTACATTATAAATCATTTGTTGATGGTACGATACTCATTTTAGGAATTGTGGTATGTTCTAAGGTGATTTCACCATGTGAAAAAGCCTTCTGCTGAGATATCATAATTGAGAGAAAAATATTTTCTCATGCTTTTACCACAGAGGTTTGGAAGGTGATCTATAAGCTAAACTGAGAGCTTATTTTCTGTAAATTCACATTATCTTTCTCAGTCATGTGAGAATGAAGTCTGACATTCTCAGTAAAACATGTACATCCAACAAGGGCAGAGACTGTCAGTTGATTCCTTTGTGTTCTACTGCAGCTTCCCAGAGTGTTCCAAAGAACTACTAGAGCGCTAACAGTCCTACTTATGATAAACGTATGGCACACCTGAAGCCATCTTGCTTGGATTAAAGTGGTAACTCTTAAAACATTTAATTTAAAAAGGAACAAAATGAGGGGGTTCATTTTTCCATAAAAAGTATGATTAGTGCTGCAGAAAGAAAAATTAGGGCACATTTTGAGTGACTTCTCAAATCCTCTTCTATTTCATTAAAAAATTCTGACATGCAGACTGAAACATGCACTTTCAATACCAGCAGCAGTTTTCCCTGGTGAGCAGTAGCTTTACTACAGTGATCTAATTAGCAAAAAGAGTGCTGACATTCTGAATTTATGGCAAATGTGTGACACATCTGAATGCCTTCTTGATGGAATCAAAGTACAAAACTGAAAGTATTTCCTACTGAGGAGACTGCAGTAAATGAGGAAATTAGGAAACTTCATAACAAATAAGTCTCCCAAGATGGCCACCAGAGACAAAAGAGCCCAAATGTAGCCCAAATATCACCCAGATGTAGCCCAAGTATAGCCCAATGACAGAATGTCCCAGAATGTTCTTAAAAACAACTAGAGCGCTTACTGTCTTCATTATGACAAAAGTATGGCACACCTGAAGCCATCTTGATTGGAATAAACTGGTAACACTTGAAACATTTAATTTAAAAAGGAACACAATGAGGGGGTTCATTTTGCCATAGAAATTATGATTAATGCTGAAGAAAGAAAATGAGGGCACATTTTGAGTGACTTCTCAAATCCTCGTCTATTTCATTAGAAAATTCTGACATGCAGACTGAAACATGCACTTTTAATACCAGGAGCAGACTTCCATGGTGAACAGTAGTTTTACTACAGTGATCTAATGAGCAACTAGAGTGCTAACATTCAGAATGTATGGCAAATGTGTGACATATCTGAATACCTTCATGATGGAATCAAAGTAAAAAACTGAAAGCATTTCCTACTGAGGAGACTGCAGTACATGAGGAAATTAGGAAACTTCATAACAAATAAATCTCCCAAAATGGCCACCGGAGACAAAAGAGCCCAAATGTAGCCCAAAATCACCCAGATGTAGCCCAAATATAGCCCAATGACAGAAGTGTGCAAAACACTTATTATTTTGTGTTTTTGCAGTGTTATATAGTGCAGACTTGTCAGGTATTGGAGTGCTTTACATGAGCATTGGTTACACCACACAAGAACAAATTCATTTTGGTTGTAGACATCGAGAGACTAAGTGATTTGACCAGAATCACAGAATGTCGAGCTGAAGCAGAAACTCCAACCTGGTCCTCAGTTGCAAAGTCTGCAGTTCTGGAAGTAACACCACATCCTCTCCCCTAAGTGCAACATTTAATCAAGTGGTCAACTGGATAAAAAAACATAAAGATAACAAATAATTTAAAAGTGCTTTGTCGCTATTTGAAAACTCAGAAAATATGTCCTTATTTTAGTCTTTTGGAGCACTAACCATAATTTTGATGCCAATAAGACCCTCTCATATATGTAATTTCTAAAGGAAATGCTCTAGGTATTACAGTTTTGATTACATCAAGATGACGTCAGGCGTTCCACACTTTTGTAATAAATATAGAATGTTAGCAATCTAGTTGTTCATTAGGATACTGTTGAGAGGCAGAGGCCAGGGGCACGGACTCTGAAAATTGAGGGCAGGTAGGAGGGTGCAAAGGCAACAATTTAACCACACTGAGCAGGCAGGAAGGGCCGTGGCAGCACAACAGACTATGGAGGGCAGTGGAAAGGGGGCCAGGGGCAACAAACCAACAATACACGACTTGCAAGAGAGGCTGTGGCAATGTAATAGACCATTGTGGGCAGAAGGAAGAGGCAATGTTAGTACAACCATACATGCCAACAGACCCGATTCAGCCAGGAAACGTCCAATGTTTTTAAGCTCAAATGGGCTTTATTTGATCTGTCTCCTGTCTACAATCTCCTCTTTTTCAATGTAACTCAAAGGGGAAAATCAATACCCCAGCTTTTTTTCAAAATCTCCCTCTTACCAAGTTCAAAATGTTCGCAAGTATGGTACATTGGATCATGGAAGGAAATAGGGTAGGGACATGGACTTGGATAACAGAGGACAGGAGGGACATGGAGAGGTGCACCAAACTGACCCTGCAGGGCAGGCATCAGGGTTTGCAGCAGCACAATACACCACACAGGGCATGCGGGACGGGAGTGCAGCACAACAATCCATAGAAAGCAAGAGGGAGGGGACAGGACCATGCACATGGACAACAGACAACAGAGAACAGAGGGGCAAGAGGCAATGGTAGCTAGCTGACCATAATGGACAGACAGGAGAGAAAGCTGAAGCATAACAGACCATAAAGGGCAGGAGGGACGGATCAGGGGCATTACAATGGAACAGACAAGCCAGGAGGGAGGGAGTAGGGGTCTGCACATGTAAACAGAGGGCTGGGGGCAAGGGGGCAGGGCAGGAGCAGCAAGATAGCCATGGAGGTCAGGCAGGATGGGCACTAGAAGCAAGACACACCATGAAGAGCAACAGTGAGACTGTGATGGCATACACACAGACCATGGAGGGAAGGTGGGAGGGGGTCAGGGGCAGCTAACTGACCACACAGGGAAGGTGGGAGGGGCCATGGCAGCACAGAAGACCATGCAAGGCAAGTGGGAGGGTTAGTGGCAGCACAATGGCTATGATGGGCAAGAAGGAGGGTGCAGGGGCATGCACAAAGGACGATGGAGGATAGAAGGGAGGGTCAGGACCTGTGCACAGACAAGAAAGTTCAGGGGAAGGGGCCTCACAACAGACCGCACGGGGCAGGCAGGAGGAGCAGTTGCAGCACAACAGACCAGGGAGGGCAGAAGGGTGTGGCAGTACAATGGACCATGTGGACAGGAGGAAGAGGATAGGGGCATGGCATGTGGACAGGCAGGGTGGAGGTGGCAGGGACAGGTTACAGTCATCTGACAATGCTAGGCAGGTGGGAGGGGAGTGGCAGCTCAACGGAACACTCAGAGTAGATAGGAGTGGCAGGTCCATGGAACATGGTGGGCAAAAAGGATGGAGCAGGGGCATGCACAAAGACATCGGAGGGCAGGGGGAAGGAGAATAGGGGCAGCAAGCTAAGCACAGAGTTTAAGCAGGAGGTCAATGATGGGACATAGAATTGAGCAATGGAGGGCAGGAGGAGTGGACTGGTACATCATACTAAATTGAGGGCAGTGGCAACACATCAGACCATGCATGGCAGGAGGGAGGAGGCTAGTCCATGGATTCACACAACAGAGGATAGGGAGGAGGGGGATGAGGCAGCAAGCTAACTGTTCAGAGAAGGCGGGTATTAGGAACTTTATTGTTTTTAAAACGTGTGTCTGTGCGAACTACTTAAAATATGAACAAGTATGCAGCATAATCTCACTTTTATTCAGGAAGAACAGGACGTTTGTGACTGTGACTCTGGGCTCACTTGGCAGAAACACCCCCTGACCCTCCACCCCCTATCGCAAAATGTAATGCCCGTGAAAAGGGTAGGTGAACACAGTGTTATATAGAACATAGTCCTGAGAGCACGATTGAAAATGAAAACTAGATATAGTGTATGGTATAAACTATGCACCAAAAAGTGTGATATAAGATGAACCGGGTGTGAAATATAATATGCAATACATTGTGCGCAATGACCGATTCATTGGAGAGTGCGAGATAGCACAGGCACTAGCGCGTGCTATGCGATATGCGCCTTGGAGTGTAATATGCACAGGGCAGTGTTGTGTAACCTAACTAGTCTCTAAAGTTGTAATATAAAATATGTGCTGGGGAGTGTAACGTTGCATATGCACTGTGACAAAGATATGGATCCCAGATTGTAATATGTATGGCATAGCACTGTGCGTTATAACATAGGCATCGAGGAAGGCACGTTAGATGGGGCAATATAACCCGTGCGAAGACAAGTGTGGCATGACATATTCACGGGGTGGTGTTACAGTGCACATGGGCTAGAGAGTGTCATAGCATATGCACTAGCTAGTGGAATACAACACAGAGGTGTGTGGCACTCAGCAGGCAATGGTGGGTGTAACACAGCATTGGGCTCTGCCAGGAGCGCGCTGTGACTCTCAAGTGATGTTCGTCCCCTTTCCAGAGAGTAAAATAAAAAGTATTACACATCCGGCAGTGGATGTGTGTTTTATTAATCGTGAGGGGCGTTTCTTGCATAGTTTTGGTCGAATTTTTGTCGAATTCCCTTTGAATGGCTTGGTGTGCATGTGTATTAAATGTGCCCGTCAATAGCTACCCATGTTTGTATAAATAAACGACAAGGGTGTCTACCGGGATTAGGCACGGTAGGGCATCAGACATGTCAGAGCTTCACTAGTGGTGTAAATACATTCCACGTGGATTCATTGTATGCATAGTCGCCTTTAAATGAATATCACGCAAATCGTCATGGTGATAGGTACGTACGGTTTGTCCAGCATGTCCTAGGTGTGTCTATAAATATATATTTTTTAAAAATAATAAAAAACAGTGGCCGGCCCTGGGGATTGGGGTCAAAAAAATATAATTAGGAGACAGGCCCTGGGGGAAGGGGTCATCAGGGCCAATAAATTAGAATAAGAAGGGGAACCACACAGCTCCCCCTTCTTAAAAAATTAAAATAAATAAAAGACTGGCATCATGCCGGAGGCGACGCCCCCTCCTTGCAGCACTCTGCAAACGCGCCCCCTGGCGAGTTGTAAGTTGGGGAATTAATTCCTCTTCAATACTGAGGGTCCCTGAGGGCCAACTAGCCCAACAGGCATCTCCAGTATGCGCCAGGGAGCTGCGCTGCAGACAGGTGTTCTGAGGCCAAGCCCCTTTTTACACCTCTCTGCAACGCAGCTCTGTTGCGCTTACTGGAGGTACCCAGTGGTCTAGTTTGACCCTAGGGACCCTTAGGATTCAAGGGGACTTAATCTCTCAACTTAGAACAGCCACAGGGCACGTTTACACAGTGGTGAAGGGAGGGGACGGGGCCTGAGGTGACGTGTGCAAACACGCACTATGGCACATTTTAAATTGGGGATATAATTTCCCTTCAATACTGAGGGCCCCTGGGGGCTAACTAGCCCACCAAGTGCTTCCAGTAAGCGCCACTGAGCTGCATTGCAGAGAGGTGGTCCAGGCCGTGCCACTTTTTACACCTCTCTGCAACGCAGCTCTGTGGCACTTACTGGAGGTACCTAGTGGGCTAGTTGGACCCTAGGGACCCTCAGGATTCAAATGAACTTAATCTCCCAACTAAAAACGGACACAGGGCGTGTTTACACAGTGGTGAAGGGAGGGGACTGGGCCTGAGTTAACGTGTGCAAAAACGCCCTGTGGCCTGTTTTAAGAGGTAGTTTTAATCCCCCTGCCCTATTATATACTAGGGGCTTACAGAGGAGGTCATGCTAATCACAGGGGGACCCCAACGCATAATGTTCCCTAGTGTATGTAGGTGTTTTCACTGTATTCTAAGTGTCTTTTAACATAGCACTGGCTCTAGGACTGGTTAGTCAGATTCAGTTACCACCAGTATCCGTCTGAAAAAGTTGAGGGTACAGGATGATTTTCCAACAAGGCTTCTTTCTGCTCTTCTTTTTGTTCTTTCTGCACGTTATCCTTCTTCCTGCACTTTTCTTCGTCTTTGAGGACTTCTGTTGCTTCTTTCTGCACTTCTTTTTTTTCTTTCTGTGCCTTTTTTCTTCTTTCTTCACATGTCCTATCTCTGTAGGCATAGTTAGAAATTAGCATTTAAAAACCTTTGAAATTCACAGAAAAAACCATAGGTTTCAGGCACGTTATAGTTAGGAATTAGCATTTAAAAAACCTCAGAAATTCACTGAAAAAACCATAGGTTTCAGGGGTGTTATAGTTAGCTGGACTTTTCACTTGTACAAAACCATTGAAATTCCCCCGTTATAGTTAGTTCAGCTAACTATAACTCGCGCGCCCGCAATGCACTGCTGATGACGTCACATATTACATCACTCATGACATGGTCAGTGACATCACTCATGACATCACTGATGACATCTCAAATGACATCACTGATGACATCATCCTTGTGATAGAGTGGCAGACCTCCTCTCACCCTAATATAACCTTTGATACACACATTCAAAAATAGAGACTACAATTTTCAAAACAATGGACATACCAATACCAGTTACAACAACCTCTTCAGTAATTCTAAGATCCACATACACATACACTCATTCACCAACAGTCCTATACAGTCACTCATACATGTACTCACTCATCATATGTACACATACACCTATACATCCTGTTACACAATGCCACTCATCCATAGAGTTACTCACACACATAGTCACTCATGCTAATAAAGTATCAAACATACATTTACTTGCATATACAGTTATACACACACCACCACACTTACTTCTACGGAAACTTACACATACTTAGTCTTTTAAACAATCACGTATAGAAACACATACTTATTCATACAGGAACTCTTTCAATCTCTCACTCTCACATATACTCACTTATATACACCAATAGTCACATATACTAGTTTAAAACATATGTAGTTACTCATAAAGACACTATTGAGACAGTCATTCACTCACTAACACACCCATACACACACTCATCCACCCATGCAGTCTGCCATTCGAGATGCAAAAAAAGCATTCTTCACACAACGAATTTACGATAATCACAACTCCGCTAAAGAGCTGTTCAAAATCGTAAAAGAGCTTAGCAATCCATCCAGTACCTCACAAACCCTCACCCCCTCAACTGAGGCATGCGAACGGATTAGCACCTTCTTTTCTGAAAAGATCAACAAAATTTATTCTACCTTTACCTCCTCCCATATCATTACCCCATCCGACAGCCCTGACGAAAACTCCCCTACATCCGACAAAGATAACGTCTATCTAGACGCAGGCAACTCCCCATGCCTAACCAACTTCCAACCACTCTCCGAAGAGGAGGTGTTAGCGGTTCTCAAAACAATTAAATCCGGTTCTCCTGCAGACCCCTGCCCACATTTTGTATTTTCAGAAATCGTACCAACACTCTGCCCCCTCATCACCAAACTTTTTTATCAGTCCCTCACCTCTGCGTCCTTTCCAGAATCCTGGAAACACGCATCTGTACCCCCCTCTTGAAGAAAGCCGGATCCGACATCCTTAACCCAGAGAACTACAGGCCAATTTCCCAGCTCCCCTACCTCTCCAAGGCTTTGGAGAAAATGGTCAACTCACAACTGTCCAAATACTTGGAGGACAACTCACTCCTGGACCCCACCCAAACTGGCTTTAGAGCAAACAACAGCACCGAAGCAACGTTGCTGGCAGTGTCGGACAGTGTCAGATGCATCACAGACCAAGGAGGATCTGTGGCTCTGATACTGCTAGACCTGTCAGCGGCGTTTGACACGGTATCGCACGAATGCCTACTAAAAACCCTCCAGAGTAAAGGAATACAAGCCACAGCGTTAAAATGGATCAAATCATTTTTAAGTAACCGCACCCAAGCAGTGCATATGGGTCAATTCCATTCACAACCCCGTCCCATTGGCTGTGGGGTCCCACAAGGGTCCTCACTAAGCCCCACTCTCTTTAATGTCTATGTCTCATCTCTAGCCGACATTGGAAGAAAGTGGGGCATCGGCATATGTTCATATGCCGACGACACACAGCTGATAGTGACTATGGACGAAGGGTTGGAAACAACTAAGAAAAAACTACATAGTTGTCTCTTCGAAATGGCAGAATGGATGAGCAACCATTGCCTTAAACTCAATGCCGGAAAATCTGAAATATTACTGTTCGGAGGAGCTAAACTATCATGGAACGATACGTGGTGGCCATCGTCACTGGGAACAGCCCCCACCCCAAAACAGTACGCCAGAAACCTTGGCATCATGATGGACGACGCACTGTCCATGAAAGACCACGTACGCATACTCTGGGGCAAAGGCTTTGCAATCTTGAAACTCCTGGACAAAATCTTCTCTTGGATCCCATTGGACTGCCGGCGCACAATCACCCAGGCCCTTCTGGTCAGCCGCCTGGATTATGGCAATGCCTTATTCGAAGGGATGAATGAGCAACTGTTCTCCCGCCTACAGGTCTTACAAAACCAGGCAGCCAAATTGGTATGCAACAAAGGCAAACGAGATTCGGCATCCGCATGCCTAAGAAAACTCCACTGGCTACCAATGCGTCAATGAGCCACCTTCAAAATACTTTGTCACGCGCATAAAGCCCTCCACAAAACAGGCCCTACAATCCTGCAAGGTAAAATCGAATTCTATATTCCAAACAGGAACCTAAGGTCCAATAACTCAGCCCTGGCAAAACCTAAGCGCATTTTCAGGGCAAGGACAGGTGGACGAGCCTTTTCACATCTGGCGGCCAAAAGATGGAACGAGCTACCCATGGATCTTAGACACACTACAAACCTTCTACAGTTCCGGCAAAAACTAAAAACCCACCTCTTTCCAAAAAACTAACTCCCTCTGCATAAATCTCAATAGTCCCCCTTTTTCTTATAGCGCCGTGATATCCTATGGGATGAGTGTCGCGCTTAATAAATACCAGAAATAAATAAATAAATGCTGTCTTCAACACATACAAACAGTGAGTCACTCATTCATGCAACTATGCACTACGTAATACCCCCCACCGAACCATACAGACACTCAGACTGATACTCAAAAAACCAACTAATAACCTATATAGACACCCATGTAGCTACTCACCAACCCATGCAGCCACTTATACACAAAGTGAGAGACTGATACAGATATTTACATATTTAAACATTACTCACTAAGCCATGTATTCACTATGATACACGTAATCAGTCAGTTACACAATCAATTTTTCAAAAACAAATCATCCATTTAGATACTTATATACCCATTTAATCTTCCATCGACCTTGAGATATACATATATAAAACATATTTAATTTTCAGAAAAACACACATTCACTGGATGATGTCATCAGTGATGTCATCAGTGATGTCATTTGAGATGTCATCAGTGATGTCATGAGTGATGTCACTGACCATGTCATGAGTGATGTAATATGTGACGTCATCAGCAGTGCATTGCGGGCGCGCAAGTTATAGTTAGCTGAACTAACTATAACGGGGGAATTTCAATGGTTTTGTACAAGTGAAAAGTCCAGCTAACTATAACACCCCTGAAACCTATGGTTTTTCCAGTGAATATATATATAGATATAATAGTACTTACCAACTGAATTGAAGAAAGGTTCTAGCAAATAAGGAACAGACAATAAAAAAGACTAACTCATAGGAGGAGATAGTTATCCAGTTTGTTAGTTCTAATTGGAACCCTTAATGAAGAAAGAAAATGGAAGGGTTTCGCAAACTGGTATATACAGGTAACGGAGAATTCAGGTAGAGGAAAGAGGCATAAGAAAGCACTCTTTTGTAAAGTTTAATTACTCACCAGAATTTTATGTTGCAGGAGATTACTGAATCGCACACAACACATCTCCATACAAGACACATAAGAGAGCAGCAAGGCGCTGCGGATAAACAGGTATTTACGGAGGGTACAGTAAGGATAGTTAAGTTGAGTAGAAGTGGATGTTATAATCTGCCTTTGGTTTTAGGTCTTCCAGAAGATTCAGCACAAGACCAGTCCACTAGAAGTGAAGCAGTGCAGTCTCTATTTTCTCTTCCAACTCCCCTTTCCCCCTCTCTGCTTCGCGTGAATATATATTCATGGTAGTGGGGTAGGGGATTGAGGAACTGTCGTCTGCTCCTGTGGAACATCCAAGTTCAGGCCAAGGTACTTGACGGATTGAAGTGCTTCAGTACTGGGTTTTTAAAACCCAGCGGTGCAGGGGAACACACCCTAAGACTTCGAGTTCTTCCTGTTTCAGACCCACAGAAACACAGAGTCTTCTAGGTGAAGTCAAAGATCGTATTTATTGGCTGCAGACCAATTACAGGTATCCGAGAAGTACAACACAATGTATGTTCTCAGGAGACTGCTTCACCTTACAAAAACGGGCTTCTCCTTATATACAAAATATCATGCTTCAGGCACACATTCCTTGTTTTACGATATGGTCATTCATATGTATTCATTACAAACGAAAAGGCAGAGTCATGATGACCATCCCACATTCCAGTTCAGCCAGCCCACAATTATTTACCCAGCGAGGCTCAGATCCCACATCAGATATCAGCAGACCCCAATAAACACGGGCACCTCCTGTTTATAAAACAAGCCATAAAGCAGGAAGAGTCAGGTGTGAAAGAGATTAGCCGGAGGCTTGTGTGGGATGAAAAGGCTTTATGGTGTGTCAAACCCTGATGCTAATCACAGGTGGCCGTAGGACGGCCAGCTCGTGGGACCGGACTGACCTGGGGCGGTGGAGCCAAGTCGCATAGGTTACAGAGAAGTCAATGGAAGGCACATGTGTTCTCAAGGCCTGTACTTGTCCTTAGCGTGTAGCCTATGTGAGGGCAACCATAAGATGGCCACTGCTCCAAAATGGAACCCACGAAGTCGATGTGTAATATCGTATACGAAGTGCATTTATCGATAAAACGTTATGCAAAGCACTTGTACATACTGCATTGCCCATTCGCGGTTCGCTGATACCGGAATAGGCAGGGTAGGGCCCTGCCTCCTACGCGGTCCCAAATTTTAAAGTACCACAGACCCTCCTTTTGCCCTTACATAGGCAATAACTTTACTCATATTAATCCGAGTCCAGGTCTATATTCATAAAGTCATGGAGATGTTGCTGTAGCATCATCCTATTACTTAGCTCGTCCCTCGATACAGGTTTCCTTACACATAATGTAGCACAGAGGCCACATATCGCGGGAGCACACTGTACACACAGACAGAACAGGAAAAGAATAGCTAAGATCATTCCAATGACCATCAGAATTTTCCATCCCCAGGCAGATATCAGTTCCCAGAACCACCCCATCAGTGACCAATCTCCTTTATCCACGTGTATAGATTCGGATATTTTATGCAGTTTGGAGATGGCTTGATAAACTGTTGGAGCGTTATCTGGTATGAAAATGCAACAGCTAGATTGGATGACCTTACATACCCCACCGCGGTCTGCAAGTATGACGTCTAGAACCATACGGTTCTGCAAAGTCATGAGGCGATCCGCTTGGAGCTAAGCTGTCAAATTACCAAGGGCACCAGCCGTTACATTAACAGTGGATTCAACCACACAAGTCAGTTGTCTCAGGTTCCTACTATTGACCATCGGTCCCCAAAACGGCAGGAAACCCAAAAAGAAGTCTCCTGCTTCCTGACCGGCAGTATCCTCCTGACTAATCACGCCTCTCACAACTCTGGTCTTGTGATAATCAGAGGCAGCAGTAAATGTTGGCGGTAGCAAGTTTGCAATATAACATGTGCCCGAGAAATCAGGGGGCAACCATGTATATGCTCGGTCATTGCAAACAAAATATGTGCCCTTGGCAGCCAAAAACGCAGGGGAAAACTGTGATGGGAAAGTGTACGTTTCAGTACAGTCACTTTTCCCCAGTTGAGCTCTTGGATTCTGGCCGTTACCTTGTAAACAGAACCGACCTATGTGGGGTACGACCCAAATTGGGGATGAAATGTTTCGCTGCCTTTCACCCAGACTAATGCTGTACCCTGTCGCGTTCCACCCTACATAAGCTCACAATTCATCCTTGGGAATAGATGAGTATGCGTCGATATCTCTGCTCATATCAGCAACTCCTTTCATTAAGGCCTTATTGTTTGTGCTAGGTCTGATGGAACGCGGTTGTCGCGGGGAGTAGGCATCTAATGCAAAAAGAAACATGGTCTGGAATGCCCATGACGATAAATTATAGCTAAACGGCAGCACTAGATAGGGAATACCCTTGTTAATGGTATGTGGCATTAACCCACACACCCAGCAATTGGTTGTATTCATGACTAGTTGGTGCTGGTGCAGGAGCTGAATAAACGAGTTATTTACAAACTCAGACCTTCTAGCTTGTTCGTGTTCAGGCAGAGGGTGGAAAGAGTGCAAGGAGACAGTAGGAGGAGGAATAGGCTGTACAGTGGGTGCAAATGGCACTTGAGAGGAGAAGAATACAAATCCTACAGTAAACACCATCATACTACATAGTTTAAACAGACATAACAGTACAAAACGTTTGCTCTTCATTATTTTACATATTTTCGTCTTAAAGTTCATTTCCTCAGCGGGTCTCTCCATCTTGAAAAACTTCATCCTCTAATCGTGCCGCTCGCGGCTGGTGAGTATCTTCTGCTAAGGAGTACGCCTGTCAGTCCAGGGAACGCCCCAGACCAACCAGAACCGTTGACCTAACGTCTTCGGCCTGTACCCCGAAGTCTTGGCACCGCGACCCTGCAGCTGAACCTGGATGGTGGTTCGAAAAACAAAAAATCAAAAAAAAGTCCTTCAGATGGGAGAGCTATAAAAAAGGAAAAGTAAGGGAAGGGAATTTTTATTTGTCCATAGGCCTTGGTCTTAAATTATAGCGGTTTCTGCCAGGTACTGTCTGGTCTTGAAACAAGAGTTCAGGCTCTGTGGTGTCCAATCGAATTGATGGTGGCACAGCTTCCTGCAAAATATCGTCGCTTTCTCGTTCTGAAGTCGTTCCCTTCACACGTGCATCACTGAACGGCACAAAACGGGGGACAGTGTCAGTTTCAGAATCAGCGATACCCTCCTGGACCCACCGGTCATATGGTAGAGGCAAAGGGATCCGTTTGCAGTGGGCGCCGTGTATCCAATTCTTTTTCCCTTTCACTCGAACCGCTGATCTTGTCGATAGAAGTACGAGGTGAGGGCCGATCCAACGGGGCTCATCGTTGTTCTTTCGCTGAAAGTTTTTCACAAGCACCCACGAGCCAGGGTCGATAGGGTGTCCTGGGGCTTCAGAGGCCTGGGGCAGAGTATCGTGCACCTGTTGGTGTAAAACACGCAATTTAGCCGTCAATTCATACAGATAGTCAAGCAGTACTGGATGTTCGATTTCACTGAATTTTGTCGGTCTTGGCACACCCCATACATTGGCCGGGCGGCCAAATATGATCTCATATGGGCTAATGCCCACTCGTGAATGCACAGTCATTCTTGTTGATAAGAGTGCTAAAGGCAGAGCGTCAGGCCATTTAAGACCGGAGCTCGCCTGGATTTTGGCCAGTTTGAGTTTCAGAGTGCCATTATAGCACTCTACTAATCCAGCTGATTGGGG
This sequence comes from Triturus cristatus, assembly GCF_964204655.1. Lineage (NCBI taxonomy): Eukaryota > Metazoa > Chordata > Amphibia > Caudata > Salamandridae > Triturus > Triturus cristatus. The sequence continues at coordinate 847,744,981 of NC_140594.1, read as the reverse complement.
GTGATTTGCAGCGTGGAACTTCTGCTTAATACCCAATCCCTCACACACATTCTTCATCACTCGACCCACAAATTCACTCCCATTATCACTCCACACCATTCTTGGCATTCCAAACCTAGGGAAAAATTCTTTCACAAGGGCTTTGGCTGTGGATAAAGCAGTGTTGTCTTTTAGGGGATATGCTTCTATCCATTTTGAAAAAGCGCAAACAACAACAAGTACATATTTCAAATTGTTGCACCTTTCCATGTGGATAAAATCTAGCTGCAAAACCTCAAATGGATATGATGGAGGCGCAAAATGACCAGCTGGAGTTGGGGTTCCCCTACCAGGGTTATATTTCAAACATACCATACAATTCTTGACCACATTCTCTGCACACTTGGGAATTCCAGCGTTCTGCCATACTGGAGCCAACAACTTACAGGTTCCTTTCACACTGATATGTGCCATTCCATGTGCCATAGTAACCACTGGAAGCACATATGCATCAGGTAACAACCATCGCCGATGTTCTGACAAATCAACCCAACAACCATTCTCATCCAATTTACCCTTACTTTCTCTCCACTTGCTCAACTCTTTCTCTGTGGCTTCAGCTTGAAGGGACTTCACACTCTCTATCGTGTCTTCACACATTCCAACATCACCAACCCATCTTGCAGGGCCTACAACATACATTCGAGTCTTCACATCTTTTGCTGTTTCTTTCGCGATTTCGTCAGTAAATGCATTACCACGACCAACATCATCAGTGACCTTCTTGTGCGCACTGCATTTCATGATTGCAACTTGTAACGGTAAGGTCAGTGACTCAAGGAGATCATTCACCAGCTGACCATTCTGAATTTTAGCTCCATGCGAAGTCAGGAACCCACGTTCTTTCCATAATCGCCCAAAACTATGGGCCACGCCAAAGGCGTACTGGCTGTCAGTATATATGTTCACTTTCATTCCTTCAGACAACACGCATGCTCTTGTAAGGGCAATTAATTCTGCTGCTTGAGCCGAATTATGTGGTATGCGTGCCGTCTCAACAATCGTGTGCAAAGTCGTGATAGCATATGCGGCAGTCGTATCACCATTCGGAAGCTTGAAGCACGAACCATCCACCCATAAGGTACCATCACACTCAGTTAGGGGAGTATCTTTAAGATCCACTCTCCCTTTCGTCTCTTCATCTGTTCTGAACAGACAATCATGCGGCTCAATCTCATCTATGTCTGCTGGAATCGGCAATAATGTAGCTGGATTCAACGTGTTGCATCTCTTTATATGTATATGGTTTGCCAACAGTGTCAATTCATACCCTGACAATCGGGCACTGGTTAAGTGCTGTGTCTTGGTCCGGTTTAACAATGTGTCCACAGCATGTGGAACCATTACAATCAATGTGTTATCCATCACTAGTCCAGCAGACTGTCGAATAGACACAGCTGCTGCGGCTGTAGCTCTCAAACAACTTGGCAATGCCCTCGCTACCGGGTCCAAAGTTGACGAAAAATATGCGCATGGACGCGGTCTGTCACCAAAAGGCTGTGTTAACACTGATAATGCGCAACCTTCCTTTTCATGAACATACAATGTGAAAGGCTTGCTGTAGTCAGGGGTACCCAACACAGGAGCTGAACATAATGCATTACGCAATTCCCAAAAACTTTTTTGACACTCTTCAGACCATGGGACAGGATTCGGTGTATTTTTACAGGTTAATGCTAACAAAGGTTTTGCCACCAAAGAAAAACTCGGGATCCAGTGCCTACAGTATGAAGTAATGCCCAAGAAAGCACGCACTTCTCTCTGTGTTCTTGGCACGCTCAATTGTGCAATGGCTTGAATTCTTTCTGGGGTCAGTTTCCTTCCCTCCTTCGATAAGAGATGACCTAAGTAGGTCACTTCTTGTCGACAATATTGCAGTTTTGAGAGAGACCCTTTGTGATGAAAGGCAGACAAATGACGCAACAATGACAATGTAGCTTCTTTACAAATCTTTTCAGTATCCGCGGCGATTAGTAAATCGTCAACGTACTGAATAAGGGTAGCGCCACTAGGTAAAACAAGTGCATCAAGCTGCGCCTTTAAAGCCTGACTGTTTATTGATGGACTTTCACAGTAGCCCTGTGGAGCGCGTTTAAAGCGGAAGCTTCGACCTCCTAAACTGAAGCCAAAAATGTCCCTGCTCTCTTCTGCAATTGGGATGCTAAAGAAAGCATTCTTTAAATCGATCACTGAGAACCATGCAGCGGAGGCTGGAATCATAGTTAACAAGGCAGTTATATCAGGGACAACTGGAAACTGTGGCACAACAATCTTATTTACCTCTCTAAGATCAATCACAAATCTGTAAACAGGTGGCTGAGAAGGGTCCGTTCGTTTTAAAACAGGTAAAACAGGACTATTGCAAACGTTGCCTCTTGTCTCTTCAATTACACCCTTTTTAATCGAATCACTGATAATTGCTAACAACGCTTTCTGACCTTCATTGGAGATCTTGTACTGGGGAATGCGTGGCAATCTGACATTGGCCTTTAAAGTGACTACATATGGCGGTATTTCCAAGAGACCCACATCATTGGAACCAGTAGCCCAAAGGACATCCGGAAGGGATGACAACTCAGGTGGCAATGTATTCTTTGACAAGTACATCGGGGAAATCACTTCCTCACCCAATGTAAGTTGTACTCCTGAGGGAGAACAATATAGCGTTGCATGCAATCTTTTTAACAAATCCGACCCTAACAGATTTTCACCACAACCTGTCGTTAGGATGAGGGGTGCTTTTAGCTCATAAGGTCTAACAGAAAGGGGCATAGGACTAGAAATCGGGTTCCTAACCGGGGCGCCAGAAAAACCTACTGAAACATTCATTTCGCCAGACAAAGGCGCGCCAGGGAGTTTTGAATGCATAATTGAACTCTTTGCAGCACCAGTGTCCAGCAGAAAGGGCTCTGTTACACCCGCTGTAGTCACCTTAACATACGGTCCACTCTGATCCACTGGCACTGAAACAACTCCCTCTCTCTGTCTATGGCTGTCCTAGTAATCATTACCTTCCATATTGTCGTCTTCTGCATAATAATCATTATTATAGTACTGAGCTGTAGTACCAGCTGCATTGGCTTGCTGATCAAAGCTATTTATCGTATTTTGAGGCGGAAGAGGACGCGCGTTCAGGGGAACATTTCCACGCCCTCTGCCTCTAGGAGCTTGCTGACCACCTCTACTTCTTGCGCCATACGCATTATTAGTACGCTGCATTAATTTAGGACAACTATACTTAAAATGACCTTCCTCTTTACAATACAAACATTGATTAGGGCCTACGGGAACGCGCGGTTGAGAATACTCGTACCTTTGCACGTTTCTCTGATACTGTGGCGTTTGCTGATAATTACTCTGGCCACCACGTGGCGAGTAAGCTTGCTGTAACAGAACCTTTGTTTTCAATTCTTTCGTTTTCTTGTCTGCTCTATCTTTCTCATCCTTATCTCTATTTTCGTAATACTGTGCAGTAGCCAGTATTTGCGCTGAAGAGGAAACAGCCCAAGAACTCTCTGAATCTTTTAACTTCTTACACAGCTCGGGAAGCAAATTATGCACAAATTTATCCACAAATAATCGTTGACCACCTTCAGTGCTCATATCCTTACCACTGTGGTCAATAAATGTTTCTTCAAACCTAGTGAAGAAATCAGACACCGTTTCATCTTTCTTCTGTTTGCATGCCGATAGTTTATCCCAATTCACTCGCATCGCGGGCATTAAAGTTTTCATGTAGTTAATAATTCTACCAGGGAGTTCTGCTACTAGGGGCTCAGGTTTTGCACCACCAATTTGTCTAGCGTCTGCGGCCATGATATTAGCCCATGTGCCCCCTAGTTCTGCAGCATGATCTGAATTACGAATGGATCCCCATAAAGGCTGTGGAACAACATTCCCGAACAACATATCTATATCAGCTAGATTCATGACACACGATTCTGCAGTCTGTGATAACTCCTTATAATATCCTGCAGGGTTTTTACGGGGGTCAGGCAATGTCTGCTTAAGCGCTAATACCTCAGAACGCTTCCATGGGACATGTACCCAAACACGCTGAAAATGTGCCAGAACAGGTGGATTAGCATTTGCATCAGCAGGTCTCCAAACTGGAGGAACCTCACGCATCGGATATTGGCGCGCTTTTACCTTTTTCCCCACAGGGAATTCCTGTTCGAACAATGATTGTTGACAATCATCATTCCTGAAGGACAGTAAAGTCGCAACTGCTTTATCTACGTCGGGACCCACAATTGTACCTGTTCCAAAATCAAAGCGCACTCGACACAACCCCTGCGGGATTGTGTTGGAACCATGATCTTCCAATTCCTCACAGAGGAATTCACACATTTTCTCAAACACATACCTCTGTTTTGGGGCGTCCCATTGGTGAAAAACGTTAACAACTGACTCCACATTATAGAGTGAAGAAAAAACAATCCACCTACGTGCCATATGGTCTAATACCTCTTTCTCTTCAGAATCAGGCAGCTGACTACGCAACTGCTTACATTGTAAACCAGGGGTCATACTAGATGACCCAAAGAGAGGCGACATTAAACTAGTAACCACATTAGCTATTCGTTGCCGTGCAGAAGGAGAAGTTGAGGCGAAAACGGGGGGAAAAACAGAGGGGAGAAAAACGGGTGTAGATCCAGGTACAGGGGCAGTGGTAGAAAGAGTGCCAAGAGAGGCAGCTGATGTACTAGGCAAAGTCGCAGGAAGGGCAGGGGAGGCAGGTAACGAAATCGGCGGCCCTTGAGAGGGCTGCACTGTAGGGATAGGAGCCAGCTGAGGGGGAGCTGGCGGCTGTGGGAAGGCTTGCGGCACATTAACTGGAGGCTGCACATTTACGAGCTGTGAAGGCGCTGTGGCATTTTGTGCATACGGGGGTGGCGAACTTAGCAAACGGGACATTAGGGAATCTTTCTCTTTCTCTTTTGTCTCATCTTGTGGAAGGGGTGACAAAACTGGGTAACATTTATCGATCCCTAGTTTGCGCTGTCTATGTAACTGCTCATTCATTTGTTCCTCCTCATTATCTTTAAATTGCACAGCTGCTTGCATCATTGACATACCTTATTCTCTCTTATTCCTTTTTGCTAGCTTAATTTCCTTCTGTTTGGCTTCCTTTCGCCATAGGCGGAAAAAATCAAACATCGCCGGCCGGGCTTTCTTTTTAAATAATTTAACTTCCAAATTATCTAAGATATCTGTATCGAAACTACCATTTTGGGGCCATTTTAAAACACCGTCCTTTCTGGTGTATCGGATCCATACTTCATTATATGCGATGGGGCCCACGCCATGTTTTACATAAAGCTCATAAGTTGGAGTTCCAATTGGAGGAACCGGACACAAATCCTCTAATTGGGAATCCCTTTTACAACCAAAACAAAACAATCTTCCAAATACACTAGAACCAGGCATCTTCGCTCACTAGTCTAGTTTCAAACTTCAAAGGATTATCGAATACGATAGTCTCGTGAATACACAAGTCCTCTGGCTTTGGCACTTGCAAGCTCCAAATCAAAGCGATCCCAAAGGATACCAAATTCCCGAAGGATACCAAACAAACTGGGAGACGCTCCACTTATACTTAACTGAGGTATCGATGATCGATGGCGTCACCAGAAGACTCTCTCAATTGTTTCGCTCTACCAAATCATCAAGGGTCCAAAACAGGGCGATTAATCAGGGCAGCAGTCCTTCGTAGCCGTTGGGACGCGGAGAACCTCGCAGAAAAGACTTTCGGACCACGTCGACATGCAGGGGTCGATGAAGTGGCGGCCTTCCACCAGAATTTCCACACGAAGCTCCTCACGAACCTCTGGCTTGGACCGGTACCGCTGAAATCGCCCCGAGTTGGGCGCCAACTGAAGTACTGGGTTTTTAAAACCCAGCGGTGCAGGGGAACACACCCTAAGACTTCGAGTTCTTCCTGTTTCAGACCCACAGAAACACAGAGTCTTCTAGGTGAATTCAAAGATCGTATTTATTGGCTGCAGACCAATTACAGGTATCCGAGAAGTACAACACAATGTATGTTCTCAGGAGACTGCTTCACCTTACAAAAACGGGCTTCTCCTTATATACAAAATATCATGCTTCAGGCACACATTCCTCGTTTTACGATATGGTCATTCATATGTATTCATTACAAACGAAAAGGCATGATGACCATCCCACATTCCAGTTCAGCCAGCCCACAATTATTTACCCAGTGAGGCTCAGATCCCACATCAGATATCAGCAGACCCCAATAAACACGGGCACCTCCTGTTTATAAAACAAGCCATAAAGCAGGAAGAGTCAGGTGTGAAAGAGATTAGCCGGAGGCTTGTGTGGGATGAAAAGGCTTTATGGTGTGTCAAACCCTGATGCTAATCACAGGTGGCCGTAGGACGGCCAGCTCGTGGGACCGGACTGACCTGGGGCGGTGGAGCCAAGTCGCATAGGTCACAGAGAAGTCAATGGAAGGCACATGTGTTCTCAAGGCCTGTACTTGTCCTTAGCGTGTAGCCTATGTGAGGGCAACCATAAGATGGCCACTGCTCCAAGATGGAACCCACGAAGTCGATGTGTAATATCGTATACGAAGTGCATTTATCGATAAAACGTTATGCAAAGCACTTGTACATACTGCATTGCCCATTCGCGGTTCGCTGATACCGGAATAGGCAGGGTAGGGCCCTGCCTCCTACACGGTCCCAAATTTTAAAGTACCACAGTGCCAGCGAAACGATTTCCACCTGACCAGAATGGCAGAGGGGATAGATGTTAAGGCATTAGCAGCAGTGTTAGACAGTATACAAAGACAGTTGAGTGATTCCATGGAAGATAATAAGTCCCTTAGAGAAGAGGTTAAAAAGTCACAACAGGAGGCCCAGATTATTAGACAAAGATTTGATGAGTTTAATGGGGGTACCAGTTCTGGAGACAAAGAAAACAAGTCCCAATCTTTTTCCCCCGCCCCCTCAGCAGCAGAGTTAACGACACAGGTTGTTCATGCCATTTCACCAACTATTCCTTTAGCTGCTCCAGAGAGGTTTAGTGGGGATCCCCATAAGGCCCAGATTTTCTTGATACAATGCTCCTTACATTTTTTATGTAGACCCATAATATTTAAGGAGGATCAGTCTAGGGTGGCTTTCGTATTGTCCTACCTGATCGGTGATGCTGCTGCCTGGTCAATGCCATTGGTGAACAACAATGATATCATGCTATATGATTTCGAGAAGTTTAAACAGGAGTTTTTACGAATCTTTGACAGACGATCCATCTCACAAACAACAGATAACGAACTTTTAGATCTAAAGCAAGGCAATAGAGAATTGGTAGCATACTTAGCTCAATTTAATAAGTTGATCGTAGAAACCAGTTGGCCTGAAGCCAAGAGAGCCGCCATCTTCTATAGAGGGCTGAAAGATGAATTAAAGGATGGGTTGGCACAAGTTCCAAAGAGACCTACAGAAATCTCTGAGTTAATCGAATTAGTTCTGCAGATAGACCTGCGCCAGTCAGAAAGAAGAGGTGAACGCAGAAAAGAAGTTAGAAGTTTTCCACCTCGATTTGATAGAATTAGGTCTGAAAACTTAAAATCAAAAGAAGCAATTTCAGAAGAAGAGCCTATGCAAATTGGTTCCATTCGAGGTCCTTTATCAAAGGAAGAAAGAGAGAAGAGGAGATTGGCCAAGCTTTGTATGTATTGTGGAGCAAAAACCAAAGGAAATGATGGACGGAGTGTTGAACATTGCAAGCACTCACCCCCAGTCAACTGATCTGGGTTTAATCCATCACCGTTCTTTAGCCCACTCTGCCACCCCAGTTCAGACATGGCCATATGCAAATCAGTCTGACCCTGTGCCTCATGGGAACAGTCCAGCCCGAACTGCCAAGCCATGTCTTCCCTGGACCGGAAACAAGCTTCCTAGGACCGGTTTCTGGCATTTCAGCCGTCTTCAGCCAGGCTTGCTTGAATCCAGTGGCAAAGTGAGCAAGGGACTCACGTCTGAACATACCCTGCCAACTTATGGCGAACAAAGCAAAAACCAAAGGAAATGATGGACGGAGTGTTGAACATTGCAAGCACTCACCCCCAGTCAACTGATCTGGGTTTAATCCATCACCGTTCTTTAGCCCACTCTGCCACCCCAGTTCAGACATGGCCATATGCAAATCAGTCTGACCCTGTGCCTCATGGGAACAGTCGAGCCCGAACTGCCAAGCCATGTCTTCCCTGGACCGGAAACAAGCTTCCTAGGACCGGTTTCTGGCATTTCAGCCGTCTTCAGCCAGGCTTGCTTGAATCCAGTGGCAAAGTGAGCAAGGGACTAACGTCTGAGCATACCCTGCCACTTATGGCGAACAAAGCAAAAACCAAAGGAAATGATGGACGGAGTGTTGAACATTGCAAGCACTCACCCCCAGTCAACTGATCTGGGTTTAATCCATCACCGTTCTTTAGCCCACTCGGCCACCCCAGTTCAGACATGGCCATATGCAAATCAGTCTGACCCTGTGCCTCATGGGAACGATCCAGCCCGATCTGCCAAGCCATGTCTTCCCTGGACCGGAAACAAGCTTCCTAGGACCGGTTTCTGGCATTTCAGCCGTCTTCAGCCAGGCTTGCTTGAATCCAGTGGCAAAGTGAGCAAGGGACTCACGTCTGAGCATACCCTGCCAACTTATGGCGAACAAAGCAAAAACCAAAAGAAATGATGGACGGAGTGTTGAACATTGCAAGCACTCACCCCCAGTCAACTGATCTGGGTTTAATCCATCACCGTTCTTTAGCCCACTCTGCCACCCCAGTTCAGACATGGCCATATGCAAATCAGTCTGACCCTGTGCCTCATGGGAACAGTCCAGCCTGAACTGCCAAGCCATGTCTTCCCTGGACCGGAAGCAAGCTTCCTAGGACCGGTTTCTGGCATTTCAGCCGTCTTCAGCCAGGCTTGCTTGAATCCAGTGGCAAAGTGAGCAAGGGACTCACGTCTGAGCATACCCTGCCAACTTATGGCGAACAAAGCAAAAACCAAAGGAAATGATGGACGGAGTGTTGAACATTGCAAGCACTCACCCCCAGTCAATTGATCTGGGTTTAATCCATCACCGTTCTTTAGCCCACTCTGCCACCCCAGTTCAGACATGGCCATATGCAAATCAGTCTGACCCTGTGCCTCATGGGAACAGTCCAGCCCGAACAATCCTTGACGAAGTGACCGGAGCCTCAGGTCACTTCGTCAAGGATTGTTCAAAGAAGCCCAAGAATAATACATGGGTAAAAGACAGGCTCCACCAGTAGACGAAGTTGCCCTGGTGGAAGCGAATCAAAAGACAACTTCTGATGCACAACGTTTAGCAAATACTTTGCAATCTTCGGCTCCTCATTTAATCCTTGCTGGTTTGATTAGTTTTGGGAATTCAGTTGTTGACAAGATTTCTGTGATGATCGATTCTGGAGCTACCGGAAACTTCTGTGATATTGGATCTGCAATGTCATTAGGAATTGAATTCCTCTGGAAAGATACGCCCGAATCTGTTCGAGCAGTTGATGGAACCAATCTGTCGTCGGGTCCCATAGTATTTGAGACGGAAGAAATTTCCTTGAAAGGGCCAAGTCATCATGTGAGTGTTTTGAAGTTCAGTCTCATTGACGCCCCGCAATTCCAGCTCATCTTGGGGTTGCCGTGGCTTACAGAACATAATCCGAAGATTGATTGGGCTAAGAGATCAATAGTCATGGATTCAGATTATTGTAAGGAGCACTGCCAAGGTAGGATTGGAAGAGAGTTTCTCACCTCACCATCTACGCTTTTAGCGAATCAGATCAGTTCCATCTGTTCTGTGGAAGTACAAGAAATTCCAAAGGAATACTTGGATTTGGCTGCAGTATTCGATGAACGGGAAGCCCAGAAATTGCCCCCTCATCGGGACTACGATTGCAGAATAGAATTGATACCTGGGGCTTCTCTACCCTGTAGCCGGATATGTGCCCTCTCTGAGGTAGAAAATCAACATTTGAAAGACTATGTGGAGAAATATTTAGCTAATGGCTTTATTCGTCAGTCTCAGTCGCCTGTATCCTCTCCACTTTTCTTTATTCCAAAGAAAGATGGCAATTTGAGAACGTGTATAGATTATCGAGCACTTAACTTGGTGACAAGGAATAATCGTTACCCATTGCCCTTAATCTCAGAGTTACTTGATCAAGTAAAGGAAGCGAGAGTGTATACAAATTGGATTTAAGAGGAGCTTATCATCTGGTACGCATGGCCGAAGGTGAAGAATGGAAAACAGCGTTTCGAACGAGACTGGGGTTGTTTGAATATCAAGTCATGCCCTTCGGGCTATGCAACGCTCCGGCAGCGTTTCAACATTTTGTCAATGACGTGTTAAAAGAATTTTTAGACCGTTTTCAGTGGTCTACATTGACGATATTCTAATTTTTTCTTCTAACATGGAGGAGCATGTTCAACATGTGCGAGCCATTCTTGGGAAATTGTTGGGAAACCAGCTGTTTGTAAAACTGGAGAAATGTGTCTTCCACTCTACCCGGGTGGAATTTTTGGGGTTTGTATTGTCCCCGGAAGGGGTCTCTATGGATGAAGCAAAGGTGAGAGCTATTCAAGAATGGCCATCTCCGAGGAGTGTGAAGGAGGTGCAGAGCTTTATTGGTTTTGCCAATTTTTATTGGCGCTTCATTTTGAACTTTTCGGAAAGAGTGAGTCCTCTCACTCGGTTGTTGAAGAAAAAGGTCAAGTTTGAGTGGAATGAGGAATCGGAAGAAGCCTTCCAAGGTTTAAAGAAGGTTTTTACCTCAGCTCCAGTTCTGCAACATCCGAATCCAGAAGCACCTTTTTTTGTGGAAGCAGACTCCTCCAATTTGGCCATTGGGGGAGTTCTTTCTCAAAGACATGAAAACACGGACCAACTACATCCGATGGCATTCCGTTCTCGCAAATTAACAGAAGCAGAAGCAAACTATTCAATTGCAGATAAGGAACTGTTGGCAGTTAAGGATGCCTTCCAAGAGTGGCAACACTATTTATTTGGGGCAAAACATGAAGTGACTGTGTTTACCGATCATCGCAATTTCCAATTTTTGAAATCTGCTCGAACACTTACCCCCAGGCAGTTAAGATGGTCGCTTTTTTTTGCAGACTATAATTTTGTTTTGACTTACAAACCTGGAACTGCCAATGGAAAGGCGGATGCCTTATCCCGATTGGGCGTGAGAGAAGAAGATCGAGTGGAAGAAAAGGGATTGATAATTCCTTCTAACAAGATCATCGGAACTATTCTGTACCCAGAGTTCGAGAATAAATTGATGAATACTCTCTCTCAGGAAGAGATGAATGACTGGGTCAAGGAAGGAAGTGAAAGGGAAATTAAAGATGGAAAACCTTATTTCAAGGAGAAATAGTTTGTCCCTAGTGAAGAGCTACAAAGGCTGGTGATTCAACATTTTCATGATGGATTGATGGCAGGTCACAAAGGAACCAAGAAGGCTTTGGAGTTGATTCAAAGAGAATTTTGGTGGCCAGCAATGGAGGCTTAGGTGGGACAATATGTGGCTTCCTGTGAGCAGTGTATTAAGGGAAAACCTTCAAGGAGGGCTCCGCAGGGGTTATTGCTTCCTTTGCCCCCAGCTCCATATCCATGGCATACCATTTCCATGGATTTTATAGTGGATCTTCCTTCTAGTCAAGGTTTTAACACCATTTGGGTAGTTGTAGATCATTTTTCTAAGATGAGTCACTTTGTGCCCTTGAAATCAATTCAAAATGCTATGCAGTTGTCTGCCCTGTTTACCCAGCATGTAGTGAAGGCTCACGGCATTCCCAAGGTGGTGATCTCAGACCGAGACCCTCAATTTGTATCCCATTTTTGGAGATCTTTTCTAAGGAGATTGAACGTAGACTCCCGTTTGTCTACCAGTTTCCATCCTGAGACAGATGGGCAAACGGAGAGGGTTAATCAAGAACTGGAGCAATACCTGCGCTTGTTTTTGATGGACCAGGAGGGGGAATGGCCTAGTTTAATTTGGGCAGCTGAATCTGCTTATAATAACGCTGAGCATTCCTCTACAGGGTTTTCTCCCTTTTACTTGAATTCTGGTAGACATCCAAACACATTGGTAGGAAAACAGGAGAGTGATTCACCAGCAGTGGAATCAGTGGTTCAAGGGTTACATAAAGCTTATCAGGTAGCTACTAACAATTTAGTTAAGGCTAAGAGCTCCTACAAGAAGCAGGCAGACAAAAAGAGACGTCCAAATCCACTCTATGAACAGGGGGACATGGTTTGGATATCCACTCGAAATTTTCGCTTAAAGGGAAATCGAAAATTTCAGCCTCGATTCATGGGTCCATTTCGTGTAGAGAAAATGGTGAATCCCGTGAGTGTCAGGGTGAAACTCCCTCCCAGGTTAAGGTTGCATTCAGTGTTTCACGTTTCTTTGCTCAAAAGGAGTCCACCAGATTTGAGATCCAAGTTCCCATGAAGATTCAGGCAGAAGAAGTTTGAGGTAAAACGAATTCTAGATTCCAAAATCAAGGGAGGCAAGTTATTCTATTTGGTGGATTGGAAGGGTTATGGCCCCGAGGAAAGATCATGGGAACCTAAGACTAATTTACATGCTTCCAGATTGATTAAGGAATTTCACCACTGTTACCCACATAAGCCCCAGGAAGATGAGAGGGGAGCCTTGGTGGGAGGTACTGTCAGGATGGGTCAGTTAAGTGCTAGAGCCCGCTCTGTAGGCAGTAGAAGTCTTCGTTACCTGTGTGCCAGGATGCGTAGATCCAGTCCAGTCAAGCAAGTGGCATTGTGGCTTCGGTTGTATGCCGCGCTCAAATCGCGGAATTTCAAGATGGCCGCCGCTAAGGAGTAAGTGGTTGGCGGTCTAGTGTTTTGCAGCTTTTCTCTCTGCAGCTGTAAAGCTCGCGCTCCACATTAGCGCGGCGCACTTCAACTGTTTTTCTGAGGAGAACAGGCAGCTTTGTTCCCGCTGCCAATTTTTCGGAGCTTTGAGTAGTTTGGGCAATTTTAGACATTCTGTTATTTAGCGTAACTACATAGAATAGAGAACGAACTCCAGAGCAGTCTTCGGGTGATGAGAAGAATTCGTTGGAGCGTCAGTCAAGTTCCGCTTCAGAAGTCGTCCATGAAACTTGGTGAGAGGTATAAGGAGGGTTCCTGAACACCAAGTAAGTTCTGAGTATATTCGAGTAATTGTCTTTGAGAACGCCCCTGTCGAAGGAACTACAAATTTAAATTGGGGCATTCAGTTTGGAAACGAGTATCTTCAAATCCAAAATACAAGCATCATTACTACCTTCATGTAGGTATGGTTATATATATATATATATATAGATATAATAGTACTTACCAACTGAATTGAAGAAAGGTTCTAGCAAAGAAGGAACAGACAATAAAAAAGACTAACTCATATGAAGTGATAGTTAATCCAGTTTGTTAGTTCTAATTGGAACCTTTAATGAAGAAAGAAAATGGAAGGGTTTCGCAAACTGGTATATACAGGTAACGGAGAATTCAGGTAGAGAAAAGAGGCATAAGAAAACACTCTTTTGTAAAGTTTAATTACTCACCAGAATTTTATGTTGCAGGAGATTACTGAATCGCACACAACACATCTCCATACAAGACACATAAGAGAGCGGCAAGGCGCTGCGGATAAACAGGTATTTACGGAGGGTATAGTAAGGATAGTTAAGTTGAGTAGAAGTGGATGTTATAATCTGCCTTTGGTTTTAGGTCTTCCAGAAGATTCAGCACAAGACCAGTCCACTAGAAGTGAAGCAGTGCAGTCTCTCTTTTCTCTTCCAACTCCCCTTTCCCCCTCTCTACTTCTCTTGAATATATATTCATGGTAGTGGGGTAGGGGATTGAGGAACTGTCGTCTGCTCCTGTGGAACATCCAAGTTCAGGCCAAGGTACTTGACAGTTCCACTAATGCTACCACGTGCTATTGCGAGTCTGCCTTGGTCATCTACCATGGAGTGGTGTAGAATGAATGGTACCCTCCTCTTCACCACGTGCTAAGCACTCTTCTGGAGTACAAAGAGTAGGAAGACAGCAGGCGATATGCTGCCCACCTCTGGGCCTATGGTTTGTTCTGTGTGACATTTTTAATGTGTCTTCCTGCAATAAGTCAATCTGGATTTTGTGTCTGTCCAGATTGGAAATCACCATTCGGGTTTTCCGCAGGTTATTGAGTCCTCTAACGTTCCAGGACACTAGAGTAACAAGTCCTCCCTGACCAGTTATGCTGCTATTGTGTAGTATTTAATCTGCCCTGTAAAAGTGTCTGAAGCATGAAGTGCTTAGTGCTGCACACATGTGTGGCTGTACTGTAGAGGTGATGAAAACACCTTAACAAAAATCCCACCCACTACCCACTTCAGCATCCCAAACATGCTAAAGTCATCTTCCCTTTTGAACACTCAGAACAGGAAACAATCAGCAACACAAAACAATCTTACTGAAATTAATGTACTTATCAACGTCATTCAGATGCTCCCTCTTGGGGGCTGCCAGGTTCCCAGTTCCCTTCGATGTTATGGAGGTGGCTGTGCACACAGGTCGCCTCCACCCAGGATCAATGGTAGCTACAGTGGGGGAGTTGTATGCTGACGCTGGTCATCCCAAACCAGTAGGCCAGCTCATTGCATCTGGAGGTGTGATCACGCAGTATAAGAGGATTCAACATTCCAGTTCTGCATTGCAGGCTCTCATTGTCGCTATCCACTGCTTGCTGATCTCTTTTCTGTGACATTATAGTTTTCAGATAGTCTAGCGGCTTTCGGGTTTGCACACATTTTTTGTTGGCCTCCATGTTCAATGCGTAGATGCACAGGGTACAGCATGGCATATGAAATACGCCCTTTTGTAGTTGTCACTTGACGGGCAGGAATTTCCTCCACGCTGCCTGTACTGTAGCTGTAAAATCTGGGTAAAAGGAGACCCGGTTTCCTTGGAAGCTTAGATCCCTCTTCTCCTATGCCATCCTGAGTACTGTGTCACAGTCGCTGTAGTTATAAAGCTTCTCAATGATTCGTCGCGGAGTTGCTCCCGGTGATAGCCGCGCCATCAAAGATCTATGGCGTATTGAACACATTTTCCTGACTAAATAGTGTGGCTATTATCTGTTCAACGAAGACCTTCCTTTTCCCTGTGTTAGCCAGTTCGGGTATGCCTGTGATGCGCAGATTATTGCGCCATGAGTGCGCCTCCAGATCTAAATTTTTTGCCTGGATCAATGCTAATACTTTCTCCACGTCTAAGCATTTCACACTCACTGTGTGGAGATCATCCTCCGCCATAGATATCCGCTGCTCTGCTTCCATGAGTCTCGACGGTTGCTTGTCTAACTTTGCTGCCATGTGATCCATTCGTATATTTAGGGGGTCGATTTCCCCATCTATTGGTTGGAGGATTTGCTGCATAGCCATTAGGCTAGTCCCCAGCATAGATGCACCTTGCATGCCCCCATCTGGTTCCAGTTGAGTATGTAAATCCTGCAAAGATCTGGCAACACGTTTTGACTCAAACGTGCGCCGCGTTTGATTCTTATCCGTCTGTCCCATGTCTGAGACTTGCGGTGGGCTTCCAACTGCACAGGGGGGCAAACATAGACCAGGTTAGGGTAGGCTTGTTCCTATACAGAACAGTACTCAAAGGGGCGCACACCCACTATGTCCTCCTTTCCTGCTTGGCACGTATGTATGCTGGTAGGGGGCAAAGGCCTGGTTCCTGTGTTGCTCAGACCTGTAGAGTACCACACAACGAGTGACTCCGGACCTAATTTTTACTCTGTGCATTGTTCTTTGATACGCCCAGTAATGTCCCTGCATAGGGATCCATGAATCACACAGCTCACATAAACTGGGGATCCCAACGCTGATGCAAGATGCCTCTGTATAGCACTGCAGTGCTTCCCAGAGCTTTCATGTTGCTCAATTCTTAGCGGAGGCATGTGTACTCAGCTGGGTGGCTGTGATAAAGTAACCATGGCAGCAATCTGGATGGGGATGGCCCTTTGCACTACACTCTCCCACTTCTTCCTCAATGTGAAGCGCAGTGTATGGGTCGCAATGCTCGCCACTGCCAGAGTACTTACGTGAGTCAAGGCCTACCACTAAGTCATCTCGCTTCAAATGTTGTCCGTTACCTCATCCTCTTACAGTCTTGATTCTGGCTCAGCAGGCCGCGCCTCCGTCGCCATATCAGCCACGTGTCTCCCCCTCGCTGTCAGGCCAGTCACTAGGAGCACCTCAAACTCAGCCCGGGTCAGTCCCCAGCCCAGGGACCAGTGGCTCTCATCCTGCGCCTGCTCGTTGCCTGCTCGTTGCCCGCCGGCTTACCAGTGGTCTGCACTGGTCTCCCACTGTCCATCGCCGTAGCAGTGTCAGCACTCCCCCAGCTGCAGTCGCTTTCATGGCCCCCCATTACAGGTGCCTCTCCAGCCACACCGCTCACTTTCATCATGCGGCCCCACCCGTTTCCACCTCCACAGCCCATGCGGTAAGCAGCCATAGGCCGTATTGCCGCTCAGGAGGGCCACAAACGGTCGAGATCTAGCTGCAATTGCCCACATCGTTTTTTAACTCACTGGGGTCCAGTAAGCCGCATTTAGAGTGCAGGATGATAGGCAGGTTATTACTCCTAGCCGACAGAGCTGCACTAGAGTGCAGCCATCATGTCGTGGGCCGTCTGGCTCCCCCTCTCTGAATTTATAAGTCCAGAGATTAATTTCTAGAGGCTTTGAGTGTGGCTGTCCCTAAATCAGAAGAAGATTCATAATATTGTTTTTCCTATCAACCATTATCGACATTGAACGTGAATTCCAAGATACTGAGTAAGGTACTAGCTTCTAGACTATTGAAGGTTTTCTAGGCCCTCATGCATCACTACTAATGCAGGTTTGAACTAGAGTGGAATGTTAAGTTTAAGAAGGCTCATGCAGGTGAAACAATATGCAGAATCAACAGAGGGTGAATTTTCACTGGCCTGTGTAGATCTGGAGAAAACAGTTGGCACTGTAGAGTGTCAGCACCTATTTTTGGTTGTGGAACAACATAACTGTGGCCCATGATTTGTGGCTTAGAGTAAGTCACTGTACTTGCTTCCTAGAGCCTAGGTTAGGACCTGGCCATTGCCTCTGAGAAATATTTACTGGAGCGGAGGACAAAGCCACTCTTTGTTCCATTAAAGATTGGGGTATAAAGGTAGGGATCACCATCAATGTGGTTCTCTTATAAATTGATGATACTTTGGTGTATCTCTGTGACCTGATGAGGGCAAAGCTGCAGCTTTTGGCGAAGTTGCAGAACTTTCATGAGGTCTGAGGTCTGATTACAAACTGGGAAGAAATTGTATTGTTCCTGCTGGGAATTCTGACCTGTTTGACAACTAGGATGTCACCTGATTTTGGCTAGGAGTTGCAGAGAGAATCCTTTGAACATTTACGGATCCACTTCCTTCATATAGGGACACATTGGAGCTATGGAAGGCCTCTGCAATTCTAAAGTACCACTGGTCTAGACTACCGCATTCTCTTATCGGAAGAATGGCAGTAGTCAATATTATTGTATTACCCAGGTGTCTGTGTGTTCAACATGAGATGATGACCTCTATAATGTGTAGAACATATAGAGAATTGGACTGCATTGGGGAAGGGTGGGTTTGGACCACAGCACATTCCAAGGTTAGGCTGGCGAGCCGGTCCTGGAACCTCATTATCTGCCCTCTCAGCTACTATACCTGGCTAGCTTGTGGAGTGATGGCTAAAACAGAGAAGTGGCCTTGTTGGCATGAATTTTCCCTGGAAGGAATTCTGATGATCTCTGTCTTGGAACAGAGGCACCTCAAATGGGACATTGTATTGAGTTCTTTGATGAGGCAGATATGGCCTGTATATAAAGAACTGGATGTGTGAACTCACGCCATGTTATCCAAAGCAGGCAAGGGGAGGTGGTTGCGTGCTTGATTATGGGGCTTGTTTCAAGATGGGACACTTATTCCCCAAGGATAGCTTTCTCCCAGTGTTGATCACTAAGACACACTTTGGAGCACAAACTAGACAATTTCTGGTTTATTCTCAAGTTTATACTCTAGATTGTTTAGGATAGCTCCACTGATGTGAATGCACTTCACACAAAAGCTGATGGAAGCAGAAATATTGAGTGCTAATTGGCTCTACTAATACAGGCAAGATTTAAACTAGCTATATATAAGCACAAAGATGAGGGTAGAGGCTAATTGAATCCGCACCCAGCAAACAACAGTGGTTCTTGTAATCAAGTGAGTAGTGGTGCACGAAACCAGAGAGTACTCCCCTCTTTACTCCCAAAAATATAGGATGAAATCCTACATAAACATATATACACACAAGTGGTTCAGCACTAAACACTATACACTTCTCATATAATCAGAGCATGTGACACCAATTGTAGAGTTTTTCTTCTTTATTTATCTTGATCGCAGATATCTTGTCATTCGTATATTCACATAACCGTAGCCAACGCGTTTCGTCTCACCCGAGACTTCTTCAGGGCTACCAAAAAAACATATATAAAAAATATATATATAAAAACAATCTCCGACCTATAATAATCTTTCCAAGCATATTATAAAAATATATAGACTACTTCATTAAAAATGCCAAATGCAAAACACCACTAAAGATCCAATTCATTCACTGACAAAACGACAAGAAGGCCTGAATATAGTACAATAGAAACATTTTTCTCAATGCATCATATATATCCTGCATCATATATTCGTCATGCTATTCACTCCACAATTGTATGTATGGCTTTCCACGTATATCTGCACATTGCATCATTCAATTAAAGTTCAGCACAAGCGTTTTGTTATCCTCAATGAGCCATCAAAGGATATAGACATATCAGGCGTGCATTTAGTTTCAATTGTGACAGGACTGTTCTAATTTGTCTCATAATATCAAGATAGCTTACAGAGAGAAACCCATTGTGTACTGACACTGTCAGTTAAACATTTCCTATTATTGCCAGGTCTTATTATTACACTTTACAAACCACACGAGTCATCATTATATTTTAGTTCATGTGAATAACATGTATGTGACTTGCATACCTTATGTATATACTGAGTAATCTCCTTTTGTGATGGCGAGTTCCTATGATATGGAGTTCTGCAATGAACACTTCTCAAGGTCACATGATATTCTAGAAAAGGAGAGTTTTTTTACATGTATGGGCATCCAGACATGATATGTGCCATGATATTTTCACTAACTAAACACCATAACTGAACTAAAGTATAAACGAGCAATTACTGCTGTTCATTCAATTATTCGAGATTATGTTGTCATTTTCACTTTATATTTCATATATTGTATTACGCATTATTATTTACGTTATTACCGCTCTATACATTTCTTACGAATTCTAACGTCCTAACATAAACGGATACGTTATGAGTTGTAGTCTGAATCAATTGCTTAGTGCAAATTCATTATGTTTGTCTTTACGAGAATTATTTGATACTAACTAAGTCCATAAGTATTAAATGTGCGTGGATCTGACTATGATAATTAGAAATAGCGGTATATTAGGCTCATAAACCCGCCCTCTATCCATTTACGGACCGTTAATGTATATACATGGGTTGCCGTTCGCAATTTGGTTATGTTACAAACCCATGAAATATCGTCAAGGTTTTTAAATTGCTGGACTTGACATCAACATTATCTTCCTACTCTGTAACCGTCCCGAGCCCATCGTGAGCATGGTTCTGCATGTCAGCGTCTTCCGAACGCTCGCACCATGAGACATTCGTGATATATAGATTCCTACAGCTAGTCTTTTGAATCACTTACTTGTAGTACTCTTAACCAGCGTGATCACTTCATGGTAACGGCGAAACCGTAAGAGCGTATTTCGCGGTTTCTTATAGTGACGCCCCCGGAAGTGTCAAGACCAAGCGTCCAATTAGCTATGCTGGTATAGTTAGTCGACGGTCTGGCGGGATAACGTGGCGGCCATCTTAAAGTGGCCAAGTATTCTTACATTTCACTATCTATCCATGTCATATTTTATGCGTGACGAAATACGATGACATTGTATCAGATGTTTATCACAATATTTGGCCAATAGTTATTGTGTACAGATATATGTCTGTATCATATTTTAAAAGATAACGATAAGGTGATAACGTAGTAATGTCATAATGATGCCAAATGCATAACAAGTTCATTCGTAATCGGGTTGTTGGCAAACATGGTTATTCATGTATTATCCCATGATTTGTTATTTACGTGCCCTATAAGTGTGTAATACACAGGCTCGTCATGTTTTACAGTTCGAGGTAGCTGCACACCTCGAAAAAGCAAATATATTTTTCGTTATTCTATTTCATCAATGTTGTGCAGAGTTGTGTCCATCAATTAAGACACATTGAATATTATCGCAACATTATATCAGTTATACGGCCATCTTAGAGTGGCCAAAAAAGGAGAAAAAGAGAAAAATAAGGAGAAAAAGAGAAAAAAAGAGAAAAAAAGAGAAAAATAAGTGTATAATTCGCAAATATCTATTAATAGTGATTCACGGTGTGAAAATGACAACAGTGCAATATTTGTCCGAAATTACCATCTGCAGTTCATAATGTACTTCACATGATGACATCCATAAAATGCACTCGTGTATTTACCAAGCATTGTGCATGTGCCAAACCAAAATTAAACAAATATGTCGACCACAATTGAGTGGCCCATCAACTTTTTATAACATTGTCAATACTGTAATGATTGCACAAAAGTTACAATTAAGTAGCAACTGACCTAACCAATCAGGTGGTTAAAGGAAATAATGCATTTCATCATTGACATTGAGACCAAACTGTACGGTCCTGAGACGGCATATCCATGATGCCTCTCGCTGTCTCAATATCAGCTCTCTATTGCCCCCCCGTTCTGGCATTCTGACATGATCGATGCCATAGAATTTGAAATTCTTTTCATCAGGATGTTCACTTTGTATGTGCACAGAGACCGGGTATTTATCGTTCCCATTTTTTATGGCTCTGGCATGTTCTTGTATGCGCAGTTTTAAACTGCGTATGCTGCTACCAATGTATTTCTTTTGACATGCACACACAATCATGTATATCGTGAATTCCGTGTTACAATTAATAAAGCAATTTGTGGTATATTCCCTCGGACCATTGCTGAATATTTTATTCTTATTGATACCGAATTGGCATATACAGCAGTTACCACAGGTATAAAATCCTGGTGGTTTATCAGGTAGCCATGTGGGCCTCAAAACAGGAGATTTAAACTAGCTACAACATTTTTAAGTGACCGCCATGAGGTCTAATTCTGGTTAAGGCAATATGGAAGTAGACCCCTTCCTGACTAAGATTGGTGAAAATATGTATTAAAGTGAAGGTGGTTTTGTGTAACGCTAAATTCAAGATGTAAACTTCTGCACAGGGTGTATGCATCCCCACCCCAAAGTTATCTGTAAGATGTATGCATCTAGAGAGGAACTCTGTCTGAGGTGTCTTAGAAAAGAGACAAGCTTCACACATGTGCTTGGTATTGTACAGAAATACCATAAAGATGTGGTACTGAAGTTGCAAACTGTGGCTTGAACTTTGTATTTTGGGGTTGCACAAGAAAACTAAGAAGAGGAGCAGATTTATAAATGTACATGACTGTAATACTGGCAAGACAAAGGATTGTCTGGCTAAGAGATGTTCTTGAAGGGTCAGTGGCCAACGAATTGCCCATGTTCCTAGTACATTGGGATCCTACAATGAGTGAGGGTTTAGTTACGTGGTGCTGGATGATACATTCCCTGGCTTCGCCCCTGATGATCTCTCCCAGTAGGGAAGCTAACAACTTTTTCCAGGATAGGTTGATACTGCTAGAGGAAGCCTCCTGACTAGATATATTAATTCAAGAATTACATTTGACATTAATTGAAACACTGAAGGAACCATCGCATTATAAACTATATGTAACACATATTTTCTCGATCACCCTGTCAAGCACTGAACTGCACCATAACATTACTGTGACATAATGTTGTGTGCTGTGTTTTTTGTGTGAAAATTAATATTTTTGTTTTTGAAGAAAGGTTTGGTTGGGTGCATGTAGCACCATTTCAGGATTTTGAGGCCCATCCTGACGTTATGCATCAGTCTTGATCCCACAACAAATACAGATTAGACCAGAGTTAAACACTCCCTAGGCTCTGAGGCGCATCCTGCCTAGTAACCCCATGGCTGATCCTATTGGTGTTAATTATTCTCTCACGATGCCCCATACACTACCTCTCTGTCATCCCAAAAGCCTCCCTAGAGGGTGCTCATTGGCAGAAAGGAAACAGAATCAGCACTGCAAATAAACAGAGCACGGTCTGTGAAGATGCACAATCATCTCTCTCACAACTAATCAGGGTGTCCCAAATGTGCTGGGTTGCTACAATATCCAATCCTGGACAATCAAGGAAGTAACCCAGCTCTCCTCTGGGACACTGCAGCGCAGCACTCATAGTTTCCAAACTCTGGGCTGCCTTTTTGCCCAGACACACTTCCAAGGGTTGGTTGACTTATGCGGTGACCTCACATATCAGCTATTTTACTAACCGGATCTGGCATCCATCGAGCCATCAAACCTGCCTTGCCAGTCCATCCCATTTCATCAGAGAGAAGCAAAAAAACCCTCCCCTCCCGGAAAACACCAGGGCTGTCTCAGAAAGTACTTAAGATCTGCCTGCGCAGATCTGTGACTACCGCTTGCTTCTGCCATTGAGGGAGGAGTAAAAAAAATTCCAGCATGCGCGACAAGAATTTTTGATTCTATTAAGGACACAGAGGCGAGGATTATGCTTCTCTATTTCTTTACTACTCCAAACAGCAACCAATGAGAACACAGTAAAGTAGAAAAAAACATATAACATACTGCATATCCCATGAGGCTTTGAACCACGCCTCCAATATCAACCAATGAACAGAGTCCGAAGTATACAAATTAACAAGGCACCATCCTGACTGCCTCTTTCTTTGCAAAACGCAGCTGAAAAGTCCAAAGTTAAGCAGATAAATAACAGTCCTGTCTCTCAACAGAGAGTACTTTCAACATGGTTCCAACAAGAAACAGACATCCAAGGCGAAGACTTCCTAGTCTTGTCGCAACGCAGAATTAGATCTGTTTCGAATCCGCTCCTGAAATCAGAAAACAAGTTTGAGCACAGGGTACAAAAAACCCTAGAATAAAAAAGGGAGGGAAAAAAACATACAGGTAATGCATGACATACCAACTTGACAGTTGTATTTTTACCTGTCCCAACAGGTGGGATAATCCTCGCCTCCGTGTCCTTAATAGAATCAACAATTCTTGTTGTGAATGCTGGAAAATGTTGTATTCTATGGCAGGACCGGAGGCTCAGATTATGCTGGTTCAAAGCTGACCAACAACAACAGAAGAAACATGAGTAATCGGCTTATAGTAAAACACTTTAAATACTGAATCAGAAGACCAGTCTGCAGCTTTTAGAATGTCTTCTAAACGAGAACCCATTATAAAAGCTTCAGACACCATGGCGCCTCTCGCCGAATGTGCACCAAACATCAATACCGGCTTCCGCCATAATCCAACGAACCCATCGGGCCAGAGTGGCCAACGAAACAGGTTTGAAGGGTTTCTGAATAGCTAAAAGCAAGGGCCCTAAGGGATCAGCTCTGTGACTCAAGGTACATTCCTCATACATTTTTAAACATCTTAAAACACATAACTTTTCATTATCAGGAAAAGCAGGATACTTAACTGAACGTGACATAGTTTTCGTCCTCCTGGAGATGACAAAAGAAACACCCTGGGGAGAAAAAATCCTACCAGCCAAATCAGGAGCATGAACATCTGACACTCTGCGACATGAAATGAGGCACAATAACATAGTGAGTTTTGCAGACAACTGTTTCAATGACAAATCTTTATTGTCAGGCCATGTTTCTAACAATCCCAGAACCTTGGAGACATCCCATAAAGAAGTGAATCTGGGTTTAGGAGGCCGAGACACTCTAATACACTTCAAAAGTTTACAAACCAACGGATGAACACCAACAGGTTTCCCATCATTATGGCATTATGGTCATGCCCCGCTGAGAGCGCGGATCTGAAATTATTCACCGGGGTAGGAAGGATAAACCCTGACCTGCACACTCTGACAGGAAATTAAGAACGTCTTTTAAATCAGATCCCACGGGATCCACTTGTCGATGAAGGCACCAACCCACCCATCGTTTCCATGATGCAGAATATCATTTGTGGGTGGACGGAGCCCAAGCCTGTTGTATAAAATCGGCAGCATTCAAAGGCCTTCAATGCGATTATGTCGCCGGAGAGCGTCCAGACCATGAGAGGTAACTAGTTCAGAAGGAGCAGGGGGTGCGGAGAGCCCACTAGGTCCTGGAGAATCATCGGGAAACAAGGTAACTGGAACGGAAGATCCACTTACAGCTCTAGAAGCGTTGGAAACTACGACTGTGCTTTCCACAATGGTGAGACCAGGATCACCGAGGATCTCTGCCGCCTGATCTGGGCAGCTACTCTGGGAATTAAGGCAAAAGGAGGAATGGCGTAATTCCTCTGAGGACCCCAATGATGTAGGAAGGCATCCGTGCCCATCGCCATCGGGTCCAGCCTCCAGCTGTAAAAGAGGGGAAGATGAGCGTTGAGGCGAGCAGCAAAGAGATCTATCTGACACGGGCCTCGAATCGTCATGATCTGTAAGAAAACTGAAGGGTGCAACCTCCAGTCGCTAATGTCCCTGAGGAACCTGAAATTCCAATCCGCCACCAGATTGCTCTTGCCTGGGATATATTCCGCAACTACTCTGATCTTCTGGGAGAGGCAGAAGTGCCAAAAACCTCTCGCAATGTTGGCGAGGAGGCAAGACCTTGTTCCGCCCAGGTGATTTATATACCGTACTGCTGACACATTGTTCATCCTAAGGAGGATGCAACAATTGCTCTTCAGAGGAGAGATCGATCTTATGGCAAAAGAGACGGCTAACAACTCTGGACAATTTATGTGTAGTTGTAACTCTTCTGCTGACCATCTTCCGCCAGTGGTGAACTCTCCACATCGTGCACCCCAGACCCAGCGACTGGTGTCCGATTCTATGATAATGTCAGGAGAAGCTCCGAAATTGGCCTTGCCATTCCATGCTTCCATGTGGTTCAGCCACCATTAGAGCTCGTCTTGAGCGTCTGGTGATAGTGCAATGAGATGATCGTAAGGCAATTGCTTCTGCATATAGTTAATCTTCAGGCACTTCAGTGCTCTGTAGTGCAGAGGGCCCGGAAAGATGGCCTGAATTGACAACGCCAGAAGACCCACAATCCTCGCTAGGGATCGTAAGGAAATCGTTTGCTAGGACAGTGTTGAGGGAATTTCCCTCTTTATTGATTTTATTTTGGAAGGTGGAAGAAGCAACTGCGCCCACACCAAGTTTATCTGAAAGCCCAGAAAATCCATCACCTGGGACGGTGACGTCACAGACTTTTTTAGGTTCACCACAAAACCAGGATCTTCTTAAAGAGACATTGTCCACTTTAAATGTGTGAGAAGAAGCGCGGGATCTCGCGCAAGAAGGAGCATGTCGTCCAGGTAGATGATCATGCGAACTCCCATTTCTCTGAGCCGGTTGACCACTGGCTTCATGAGTTTGGTGAAGACCCAAGGGGCTGAGGATAGGCTGAAGGGAAGGGACAGATACCGGAACCATTGCCCCTTCCATCGGAATTGGGGACATTTCTGATGAGAGGGGCAAATGGGAACCATAAGATAAGCATCTGTTAGAAATGGGATCTCTGGTTGACCACCACTCTAGTCAGGGCAATGGAGTTACACGCCGCCGATAGCCCCTGCTCACCCCCTTGGTAGCTTGGCACGAGCAGTCAGGCTTATCCCAGAGGCAATGTGTAAAGCGTTTGCGCAACACACACACACACAGAAGCAGCACACTAGGCACACCACAAAAGGAACTCCACACAAGGTTATATCATAAATATCCTTTGTATTATCATAAAACACATTAGATGGTAATCACACAATATACAATGTGCCAATTGGCACTGGGCAATATTTACTGGGGATTATATACACATGACAGGGCCACATGGACCACTGTCAGAATCATCACTTAGTAGAAATAGCAAAAGTAAGATTTATCATAAACGTAGAACACAACCAGTAATTGTAGCACACATAGTAAATGTACAGCACAATCAGGAACTACTGGCACAATAATGACCTCAGCATTATCACATTAGGCATAAACCATATTAGGAGAACGTATTGCGCAGTAGGCATCACCAGCAAAAATACATTATGCAATAACCAGCATAAACACAGTGTGCCCCAAGCGGGAGCACCACACCTGGAACTGGCCCCAGGCCAACTGGCCTCTCTCACGGGCTCCAACACCCTATGTCCAACAGAGTCAGGGCGTAAGCTGCCAAGGCAGCAAAAGCAAAAGTGCGCAATGAACTTGCCTAAACGTAGCAGCTGCCCACTAATTGCTGGGCAGCTGTGAAAATGAGCACGGGCACCAGCGTGCCCCCTGAGCCCCTCTCTGGGACTCTAAATGAAAAGATGGCCCACATGTTGCAGCTGCCGGTATCTGCTGCGCAGCTGTGGCGACAACAAACTGCCCTGGCACTCTCTGTGCCTCTGGCGCCCAAAACAATGCCCCACAAGCAATGAGGACGGGCACTGGGCCATGGGAGTCCCGCTCTGGGACTGAAACTCGCTATGCCCCAAATGTTGCAGTTGCCCACTGTCACGCGGGGCAACTGTAAATAAATTTTGGCAACACGGGAAAAGCACTGGCCTCTCGGGGGCCCCGCTCTGGGGCTCCTTGAACATCAATCACCCCCTACGGTGGAGATAAGCACGCAGCTGCCCGCGACTGCGGGGCAGCTGAGAACTGACAGAAAGCCGGCACCATCAATGCGAGAATTGAGCCCCACTCACCAGGACTCCACGGCGCTCTTTCCGGTCTCCTGTGGCGGGACTCCTCCGGACTTCTCCTTGGCTGGGTAGGCTTCGACGGCGTCTCGCTCCTTGGTTGCGGGCCCCCTCCGCCTCACTCCTTGTCAGCAGCGGCACTTGCGGGACTCTCTGCACTTATGGGAGCCCCGTGCCGCAATTAAGCCTCGCTTCACACGGTCTCCCCCTCGGGACCAGGACTTCGTTCTTGAGCCCGCGAGGGTCCCGGATTACTTCCGCCTCGTCACGCGGCCCCGCCCACAACCAGGCAGGGCCGCCTGGCTTCCAGGTCGTGTCGGCAGCGGCCCGGCAACGTTTCTGCAACTTCTGGGCTGCGGCGGTGACTTCCACGGCAGAGATGCGGGGTGGGCACCCGCCTGTAGGAATTACTTCACAAGGCGGCCATAACGTGGGGTGGGCTCCCGCTAAGAGGACATCAAAGCGACACGAATGCGGGGTGAGCTCCCGCCTTTCCACGAAGCCCAGGGGAATCCCTCCGCCGGGGATTCCCTCCCAAGGAAGTGCAGCTCTGCGCCGTAGAAGCCCCCACACGCTCCTGTTTTCTCTGGGAATAAGAAAATAAAAGCGCTTTCTAAAATGGCAAACAAAGCGCTCACAAGGCGCTAGAGCTTGAGTCCATGGGGGGCAGAAGCTGGGCCCAGGCAGGCCACCACACAGGGCCCTCCAGCAGAGAGGCAGTCCCTTGTGGCGGTTCCTCCTGGAGCCCGGCAGCAGCAGGCCCCCCTCAAGTCAGGAGAACAACACAACACAACATTTCCATGGGGTCACAGCCCCTATATTTATATTACAAGCTCCCTTTGTGTCACAGCACAGGGCTGGGGGGTAAACCAGATGCAACTGGTTCAGGGGGGATTTGGAGCACTTTGTTTTGCCCAGCTCCTCTCCCTTTGTCAGGTGGGGGCTCAGTGATCAGATGCACCACAAGGGGCGGAGCCAGCATTGTGGAGGGAAGGCACATCCCTTTTCAGGTCCCAGGTGCAACTCCTCCCTCCCATCTGCCTGCAGATCTCTCTATTCATCACTGGGCTGACTCACCCTGTCTCCTGGAGCCACCCACACCCCTCAGCTCCTGTCACTCACAAGCCAGACATGCACTCCACATCAGCCAGGCAGATACATAGCACACAGTAATCCCAACTTCTAAAAGTGGCACCTCTCCACCAGTCACCATAAATCTGCGCACACCGCTGTGCAGCATTTATTCTCACGTACTCATATATATTAAACTCGCCCCTGCACTCCTCTCATACCAGGAATTACCATGGACACACATATCCCCCATGCATTCATATGGGAGGGCAAGCCAATCTCACCACACGCACTCAGAGAGCACACGCACTTTACACTGGGCCACAGTGCCAAAGTGCCCAGAGGCCTAAAACAACCAACACTACACAGGGAAAAGGCTAGGAGACAGGCAAAAAGTTTAGGGGTGAACCTGCCAAAAGGGCTAAGTCCAACAGCATCTTTTAAGTCCAAACGGACCATCCAATTGTTTTCCAACAAAAAGTCTCTCAGCGGGAGAATCCCCTCCATTTTGAAGTGTCGGTAGACTACAAAAGGGTTGAAATCTCTGAGGTTTAACACCAGTCTTTGACCTCCTCCTTTATTTTTCACCAAGAAGACATTGCCGCAGAAACCTTCCGCCGCGAAGGGTCCTACAGTAATGGCCTGCTTGGTGAAGAGTTCCTGAAGCTCTGAATCTATAAAAGTTTGCTCTTTTAGGGAAAAAGGGAGAGGAGGAGGAGGGAAAACCTGAACAGGCACACTGACCAACTCTATTTGATAACCCTGCACTGTGTCCAAAACCCACGCATCTGACGTGAGGTTGCTCCAATTGTTCAGAAAATGCAACAATCTGCCCCCAGAGGAACTGTGGTAAAAAACGGGAGAATTACCTGAGGCCTGGGCATCATTATTTCTGAATCCCCTGTTGATTCCACGATTGTATCTGCCTCTGAAGCCATGGGATCTGGAGGGATAAAAGCCAGCTTGTTCCGGCTCTTGTGCGTATCCTCTATGCCTAGGGGCATATCCACGTCAAGGACCTTGTGGGGTGCAGCGGCCGGCCGAGCATCCTCTGCCTAGACCGGCCCTGCCAGAGAGGGGATGTAACACTCTTTTCAGGGAATATTGAGATTTTCCGAGTGAAGTAAAGGTATTAACAACTGGCAATATCCTTTTCAAATCGTCACCAAACAATTGCCCTTCAGCCAAAGGGCCCGGTTCCGCTGAGGCGAGCTCTACCAATTGTGGGTCGATGTGAAGGAGGACTGATTTCCGTCTCTCCGATGACAAAGCGCAATTAGCATTGCCTAATAGACAGAACGCCCGCTGCGTCCACCCTGCCAGGACCTCTGGGTGGATCGCAGCTCCGGGCTCCGGGCTCCTGCGCATCCAAGGCTAACTCCAAAATCTTGGCCACGGAACCGGACACATCTAGGAGTTTATCTTGACATGCTTTAAGGGCTCGGTCAATGCCCTTCTTCGGATCTTTTTTGTGTTTTTTGAGGAAAGTTTGCATCGAAGAATATATTTCGAGTGTAAGAGCCGTCTTATTGGCGAGATCGGGGCGAGGACATTCTGATCGGAGGCGGGCTCGAACCTCTTTGTCAAAACTCTTACACAGGTTATTCTGCATGTAATCCGCCCCAGCTGCGGTGGGAGCCCAATCAGAGGAGCGGGGATGGACGATGGCAGAGGGATCAAAAGTGAAGAGGGAAGGCTGGACGGGGGATTGGGAGTGCTTGCGCTTCTTTGCACATTTGCGTGGGCGTGACTCCTGGGAGGTATCCGTATCAGTGTCCGTGTCTGTAAGGGAGGTGGGCACAGAGGGGGAAGGGTCGGGACAGGCAGACCTGGGTCAGTCTCCACAGGGATAAACTGGGCATTCTTGAGTTTAGAGTAAACCTGGACATGGGGCCAAGGGTGGCCAGGCGGCTCGGGAGATGGAAGGGGGGAAGAGGTCGGGTTGCCTGAGGGGGGCAGGGTGGGAGTACCCATTACTTTATCAAGGTGTTGCGAGATAGGTAATAAGGCTGAGAAGAGCACCTTATCCAATTTTTTATCTAGATATTTGTCAATTAAAGTCTCTAAAGAATCATCATAATAATAGTCTTCATCCTCGTCAGGACCATAGGCAGCCAATTCCTCCTCGAGGACCTCGGAGTCCGACATCATGCATTGAATGTATAATAAATATTCAGTTCAAAAATCTCCAGAGAGAAAGTCAATTGTTGTTATACCCTAACTCTCACTGAGAAAGGGTGTCGGTCGGGAGCAAGTGCTAGCGCAAGGAGGGCCACAAGGTACCAAAGTTCCTGCCCTTGGGACTAATGGAGGGTCTAAACCCTGCCTGCTTACTAGGTGCAGGGTTTCCAAAAATTATAATGAGAAAACATCGCTAGGCAAAAGCCTCAAGAATGCCCCAATAGAGCAGTAGAAGGAAAACCAACTGTTCACATGAAGGCCCGGTGCTGGCGAACTCCTGCGTTCTGCCACACCCCGGATTGTTCAGCCTGGGTCAAGGCTTCTTCCAGTGTGCTCTGGAGGGAGCCTGTGAACGTGAGCGAGGTCGCGTGCAGGCTCCCAAGATGTACGCACCACCCTGGGCAGGCTCGCGACGTATGCCTCGCTCCCTGTGAGGGGGGGCAGTCCCCGGCAGGTGCATACAGCGCACGGCACACAGACCGTTGCTGGGCGCAAGCACAGTCCTAAAATTTGCAAAAGAAACTGGGAAGGAAAATAATAAAATTAACAAGCCTAACATTGAGAGCCTATGGCGCAAACAGCGCAACACGCACTGAACGCGGCCAAAACACACCGGGAAGACGTGCGAGCAACAGCGTAGCGCGAACACAGTACATGAATCTACATCAAAGAACAATGTAATCACAGCAACAAAATAATCAATGAATCGCAATAATACCAAAGCAGATGCAAGTAAATGGTACAAATTAACAAGGTACTTATCTTGACTGCGGAGCAGCAAAGAAAGAGGGAGTCAGGATGGTGCCTTTTTAATTTGCATACTTTGGACTCTGTTCATTGGTTGATATTGGAGGCGTGGTTCAAAGCCTCATGGAATATGTAATATATTATATGTTTTTTTCTACTTTACTGTGTTCTCATTGGCTGCTGTTTGGAGTAGTAAAGAAATAGAGAAGCATAATCTGAGCCTCCGGTCCTGCCTTAGAATCCCAAGTGTGCCTCCCAAGAATCCCTCTCTGGTTCATTGATGCCTAAAAGCACCAGACTCTCACTAGATCCTCCTATTCAGACTCTCAGCAAGAATGACCGACCCTCCAGAACTCACTGTCCTCAGGTAAACGTCAGGCACTCTCTTCCGTCCACCCAGCCAATCACATGCTTATTCTGTGCACACAGGTAGTCATGCCCTGTACATTCCATCCACCAAGCTGCTGTACTATTGCTAGGCGAGCCGTACAGGGCAGCAGGCTCCTTGCCCCCCCCGCCCCCCCCTCCACCCACACCTCTTACCTGCGGCCATCGGGTGGCAAACACAGCAATTAACACAAATAATGGCTTGGCATCAAGAGGAATCACATTTCAATTTAAGGACCTCCACTACTATTGGGAATAGCTATTTCCCAACCACCGGCAACCCGTCCAAATTTTAGCCAGGTCCTGAACCTCTTGAATTTCAATTAAAATCACCTGCAATACAGCCCTTCATAGTCTCACACAAAGTATGACACCACAGTTCACAAAAAAGTCAAAAAGATTGAGACGTGAAAAGTGAAAGATGAGAAGGCACCTCACGTACGCAACACCAGGAAGGCTGCCAGCTGGTTCTCGCGGGTATGCCCACGTTTTGTCATCACTGGTTGCCAACTCATAGAAAAAAGTGTCCAGTGAAGGAAAGGTGGATAGACAAAGAAAAAGAAATGATTTTTAAATGGAAACTTTGCTGTCCCCATAAACAAAGAAAGAAAATGAAAAACCCAGTGTATTGCCAAGAACAAGTGTTCCAAGCAATATTAAAATTGAGTTGAAAACTCACTCTAGGTCACCCTCTTTATTCAGAACCAGTGAGTTCACTCAAAAATAAAAGCACTATATGTCGCTAACCTTTATAAGGAAGGCCAACATGTTTCATTGCCATTAATCTGTATTATGGCAATTTCGTCAGGGCATGTTTTTTTTTTAAATCACTCGCCTCACTGGACATCCACTTTTGTGTTACAGAAGGGCTGTATGCAAAGCAGGAAAGAAGAAAAATAGAATTGCAGTTTTCCATTTACTCTTCAATAAAATATGGACCAACCATTCATCAATTACACCAATTGCTCGTTCCCATAGGTGTATTTACCATGTAAAGGCCGAGGGCATTCATACCAGCCTTCACAATGTCGATCGGGATTCTACTTAGTATTCCTTTTCCCGATTATTGGAAATGCGCTGAAACTAGCGCGTGTTCCACCTGTGGAAAAGAAGTTTGCAACTCATCATCAAGTACTGATGCATATTAAAAATGGTGATTTCCGCAAGTATATAATCACTGCATCACCTCCACTCGCATTTTGTATATTTCCACAAGCTAGTTACATTCAGCCACCGTCAATATTTGGACCGCAAGTCCATTGTCCTCAACAAATCAATACTCAACATGGTCCCGCCCTGGACTCGTTATAGTCAAACAAACCTTCATTGTCATTACATTTGCCAACGGCATATCACGCCGCGTACCCAGCGTTTCACCACTTTTGTACCAGGGTTCTGAGAGCTCTCACCGTAACCTCTATGGGAGCGATCCTTATCTCGTCACCGCCTCGAGTCGGAACCACTTCCCAGCCTCTAATGTAGTCTCTCTCTACGCCGCGCCCCTCCGTCCACCTCACGTGTAATAGTAGCGACGGCTCGAAACTACAGCGACCATGGCGGCCATCTTAGAGCGGTCAATTTTGCTCATGACCAGCTCTAAATCAGCCCTTCAATTATCTAATTTCTCCCACATGGCAGCACAATAAAACATAGATTTCTCATGTACATTCCTCAAAACATATAAAGAGCCATTTTCAAGATTAAACAAGTCAGTGTCATTATTAAGGGGGCATAAACTCCTGCAACTCCTAACTTCAATATGAAGCTCCTGTCGCTCATGAAATGTTTCGATGTGATCAGTTGTTTAATAACCAATCACAACGTCGCAATTTTCCACATCAAAGGAGACCCCTAAGAATGGCTCATATATTCCTCAGGCCATATGTGTTGCTAATGTGGAGCTAAATCAGAATGTGTAGAGTGGTGTTACTGACTGCTCACTTTATTCCACTCGATATGATCGTTCAGACCTATGAGATCTGCCTTCTCAGTATAAATCCAACGGGCTTCTCTGGTTGCCAGCACTTTATCTATGGTATCATTACTGGCCAACACCCTCTCCAGGACAACCCATCTCAAGGCTTGCAGGTCATGTTTGGATTCACCAAAGTGTTGTACCAGCCGCGTGGTGAGCTTGCCAGCTTTGATGGTACTCAAATGCTCCTGAATCCGTATCTTTATTTTTCTGGTGGTGAGGCCTATGTACTGTAGCCCACACTCACAGGTAAGTCTGTATATCACATTTGGCGTGTTGCAATTCGAAAATTTATTCAGATGCCATTTTTTACCGCTGTTGAGATTGACGTAATTAGTCTTTTCTGTCAACTTACAAACTGAACATCCACCACACGGGTAGTGTCCAGCCGGCAATAAGGAAGCTCTTTGTTTAGCTTGTGGTCGTGTGTGCACAAGCTTATCCTTTAGATTCGTTGCGCGCCTAAATGCAAATCTGGGTTGTGGCATTTTGAAATCTGCAGTGGACAGCAATGACCAATGTTTTCTCATCGATTGCCTAATCTTAGAGGCCAAAGGATCAAAGGTCATAACCACCGTGAGGCAATCACTAGTCTCTCTTTTATTCCTCTCTAGGAGCGCCTCGCGTGGTGTGTTGCGTGCTCTTTTAAACGCTCTCCTGATAACTTTTTTGGGGTATGCTCTCTGTATCAGTTTATTTGAAAGCTCATTGGCCTGTTTTTTTTTTTTTTTTTTTTTTTTTTTTTTTTTTTTTTTTTTTATTGTCCTCATTTTGCCCTTGGAAAATCGCATAGAAGCTCTAGGAGAGAAGAGAAAGGTAAGATACACTGTCACAGGTAAACTGGTAGTGCTATCACAGGCAGAGCCAGCACTCAGTGTTATTCAAACAACTCTCCAGAGGATGCACCGCGAGATATTGATCCATACAGGGGCAATGTTGCTGCTATTGAATACCCATGATCGGTTTATGAAAACCGTACTGTGAGTATATCCATATCTAGGAGGGAGAGCAGACCAAGCAGCGTTAATCATCGGACGATGGGGAAAAAAAAAAAAAAAAAAAAAAAAAAAAAAAAAAAAAAAAAAAAAAACCCCAACACACACCTAGGACCAATTCAGAAGGTGCCAAAAATGTCGTTTTTCGGGGTTACCGGGTCTTACTAAGTCCATTTTTGATGTTCGCAGTACTGATGAACGCCAGTCTATCAAGGTGGGTGGCAGTGGATCCTTCCATTTCCTGCAGATCTCTCTTCTTGCAAGTAGGATACAATAAAACAAGAGTTTTTTAACAGGACCATGAATTTCCAATGATGTTCCAAAAATTACAAGCAAGATGTTGATTGCAATTGGATGTCCCACTGATGTTGTCAACAAAGAGCTGATGGCGTCCCAATAAGGTAACACCAATGGGCAGTCAAAAAACATATGTAAATCAGAAGCTTCTAACAATCCACACTTAGGGCATGCCACAGTGGATTCAGTGGAAAATTTGGATAACCTTTGTGGGGAATAATAAGCCCTGTGTAGCGTAAAAAGATGATTCCTACGCAACCACGATGGCTTCACTATATCCCATAAGATTTTAAAGGAGGAATACCAAATGTTCTCAAGATCTATCCCAGGGAAAGAGGAAATCCACAACATCTCAGGTAAGACGAACTCCCCATCAACCTCATCTAGTAACAAGTTATACCAGAACGAAATCTCTTTAGATGCAGGAGGTCTGTCCATCATCAGGGTCACTATACTACTCTCACCACCTATTTGAAATCTACCCTTGGCAGAGCTCTGAGTACGGGCCCAACTTGCCATCTGTAAATATTTGAATTTAGAGAGACCCGACCCCACTCTAGCCAATAGGTGATCCCAAGATAGCAAAACTCCATCAAAAAAGAGATCTCCCCAAGTTTCCAGACCAGCCTCTCTCAAAGGTGTTGCCAGACTATCAAGAAGCCATGCCGGGGAACCGGGAGAGTTCCATAATGG
Organism: Triturus cristatus; assembly: GCF_964204655.1. Lineage (NCBI taxonomy): Eukaryota > Metazoa > Chordata > Amphibia > Caudata > Salamandridae > Triturus > Triturus cristatus. The sequence goes on along the minus strand of NC_140594.1, from coordinate 847,709,541 downwards.
TGACCTACCTGAAAAATAGCCCACCTTTATTGCACCTCTTAGTTTGACCCATGTTTTTATAAAACCCAACAAAATCTTCAACTTAATCTTTTTAAAAAACTTAGGATCCCCAAATTTAAACAGAAAACCCTGCTGGTCTACACCCCCTCCCCTCAATAATGCAGCAAGCATGCTTCCTATACCCACATTAATCGGCATCTTAAGCAGCATCCTAGCATGGGAAAGTTGGAAAGCCCAAGCATATAGTTGTAAGTCGGGTGCTGCTAGTCCCCCCTTTTCTCTACGGCGCCTAATCTTTTTCCATGCTATCCGAGGTATACGCTTGTTCCAAATAAAAGAACTAATAAGACCTTGCAACTTTTGTAGAATAGAAGGTTCAAAATACAACGGGATATTATTAAACAGAAAAGAAATCTTGGGCAAGCTCATTGGCTTGTTGAGCAAAAGTCTCAACAGTGGAGCAATTACGTCGATATCTGAAAAACTGGCCCACCGGCAGGTTATCACGTAGGGCTCTCGGGTGAAATGAATTATAGTGAAGGAGTGAGTTCCTATCTGACCCCTTTTGATGAACCGTTGTATTCAAGGCGCTCCCCTGTACCTTAATATCAAGGTCTAAATATACTGCACATTCATTGCTGAATGTCCAAGTAAATTTTAGACAGGGGTCAAGACTATTGTGCCAATCCAGGAACTCCAGGAGTATGTTCTGATCCCCTTTCCAAATGCACAGCACATCGTCAATATACCTCTTCCAGAGGCAAATATGTCTCTGGAAGGGGTTCGATGTGTGGTACAGAAAGTGCTCCTCAAACTGGCCCACATAAATGCAGGCCAGACTGGGCGCAAAGGTTGCGCCCATCGATGTTCCGGATACCTGTAAATACAGGTCATCCTTGTAACTAAAATAGTTACGTGTCAAGGCGAGCTCAATGCATTGGAGCACGAATGATTGGGGCGTGTCATAAAACCAATCTTGATCCCCCAGGGCCTTCGCAGCTGCCACCAGCGTGGCCTCCTGGAGGATGCTGGTATACAGTGACTCAATATCGATAGTGAGCAGGACCTGCTGCGATGAGTCAAACTCCAGCTCATTAAGAATATTCACAACAAACACAGCAAACCACCCCCCCCCCCCCCGCACTTCAATCCGGCCACGGCGGGCAGCAAAAGCAGGAGCCGACACGGACAGCACAAGTCCTGGTTATGCCACTGCCTGTAGGTTGTGTCTGACTCGGCCCCTACATGTTACAACATGAACACGCACACATGTGATTTACCCTCCTGCAACCTAGTCAAGGGATTCAACAGAACACCCACTGTGTAGAGAGGAACTCCAAATAGGGTAAACAAAGAATCAGCTCTGGCTGCATGAAGGATGAGAGTGCAAGTTCCCATTTATAGAGCCCCTGTTTTTCACCTCTTGCTTCTTTCACTAGGACACAACCCCTCTTCTTGTGGTATTATGCATTTAATCCACGTGCAGTGGTGTAACATAAAATGGTGCCCACCCGTTCCCCGCAGAATGTGAAGAGTGGCCCCTGTATCTCACAAATATTCATTGGCACTGAGTGGAATGGGGCCCCTCTGAAGGGTTAGGGTACTCTGAAGGGTTAGGGGCCCCCTTCCTCGAAGAACCTGCACGGGCCTGTGTTACACCCCTGTCCATGTGCTCTACTTTAGGACTGTTTTCCGCGTTTTTCCTGGCTCCCTTTTCACTACTGTGCGATCCCATGTTTTCATACAAAGGCCACACAGTTGAATGCAATAAATACACTGAATACCTAATCAAGCAGTAGTGCAGAAGACATTCAAAGTGGCTGATTGGAGTATGACACTGCTTCCGGTCTACCAGACAGGCGAGATACAACAAAAACTGCAGCAACACATAATATCCAGCCAGTGTTTATCAGTGGTTGAAGTTCTGGAGAGGACGGAGGGTTCACATCAAAGCTGCAGTGAGACATAGTGGACAGCTAGGGTATTGTGTTACCTGTGTACTAAGAGGAACGTGGCACCCTTGCAAAAGTGCCAAGCACAAGTCAGGAACAGTATGGCTTGGCTGAAATCCTAGACAGATAGTGATTGAGAAGTGACAGGCAGTGTCTAGTTAGAGTATGGCAGGATTAGAGGTCATGAAGCCATAATGGCGGTCATTGCTACAGCTGAGACTCCTACTCATTAATGGAAGGCTTGTAAGGATGGGGGGACAGACATCGGGCCACACTGAAACCTGTGAGCTAGTTAGACTAAAGGAATTACTTGTATTTTAATTAGAGCCAACTCTTGTGCCAGTCAGTGGTTGACACTGGCTATGGGACCGGGAGGGACTCCAGACACCAGTGTATCAGTGAAACATAATGAAAAGTCTGAATCTGTTATTTATTATAGTTCTCTAAGAGTTTGTCATTTAAAAACAATGGCAGGTACATTCAGTGGACAGTCTCAGTGAGTAAATCTATGCACTTCAAATGCCTTCTTTGAAGTCTCCCCCACTTCAAAGGTACCACTGAGAATAAAAACTGGATTTCTGACCCTATCAACTTAGTACACTTCTGAACCTGTGGATACTCTGCCAGGAAGGACGTCTGTGCTGCTGAAGGGCTGCCAATGAGCTGGGCTGCTGCTCTTGAAGAACTGCTTTTCTGATGTGCGGACTCACTCTACCTGGGTGAGAAGGACTGGACCTACACCACTTGAACCCAGAGTTGCTCAAAGGGCTTGTCTGCTTGCCTACTGTTGGAAGTTTCAGGGACATCAAACACTTCACTCCACTTTTCAACCAGGACCTGGACTCTTCTATCTGAGAGTCCTGCCCTGTCAAGTGGTGCCAATCCAGTCCTGGACTCTTGAAAGAGGACCTAAATTGCTGCAAACTGCAAAATCCATGCATCGCCATCATTGTGTGGCTCGGAGCCAGAGCATCTCCTCTGACCTATCGCCGCTGCTACCAGGATTGACTACATGGCATCGCTGACTACGCAGCTCAACGTCGATGCATTACCTACATCAGTGGGGTCCGATGATATCGCATCTCCAGCCTGCATTGCTCAGAACCGAAGCATCCCCTACATCCTAAGGATCAACACGAACGCATCGCCTCCGACTGCTACCGCATCTCATTCTCGACGTAGACGCAATCCCAAACCAGGTACGGTTTTTAGCGGTCCAAGGCTGGTTCCTGTATTTCACCCACGCTTCATCAGTGTCAGCCTGAACTTTCAGATTTGACCCGGTCCAGCACGACCCAAAAGCCCCAGTTGGCTGTATGCTTTTAAGCACTATATTTCAGGATATCCTTTAAAAATTCATAACTCTGGTTTTACTGATTGAGGTTATGTTATTTTGGTCTTGTTTTCTTCAATAAAGTAAGCTCTAGTTTTCTAACCAGTTGTAGTATATTTTTGTGTGGTGTTTTCCCTGTTGTACTGTTTTAAGTGTTGCACACACACTCAACACATTCCCTCTTAAATTAAGCCTGGCTATTCTGTGCCAAGCCACCAGAGGGTGAGCACAGGCTAATTTAAGGTGTGTGTCTGACCTACGCTGATTAGGATTGTGGTTTGTGCTCGGACAGGGTTGGAATACTCCTGCCAACCAGAAACACAATTTATAACATTGGGGTATAGTGACTTCCAGTAGGGCCACTGACTGGAGTTAAGCAATTCTGTGGCCGTACGATGCCTGCATAATTATGTTTTTGCTGCATTTGCCACATCATCCATCATGTGCTGCACATTTGGCAAAATTATGTTTGTAGCGCAAACTGATCAAACGTTACTGAAAATGTGGCAACACATGCTGCCGTGCAATGGAAGACTCTTCACAAACTTCGACTGGTCACCTTTAAGTAGCCTATCACTATATTTGAGTGTTAAACTGTTACTAATCAGGTGGAAATTTATCCGCACAGTGTTAATGTGTAGAAGGACAAAATTACTGTCACGAAATATGCAGCATTATGCTGCATATCCTATTATTGAGGCATACCTTAGCCAACCCTGGTGCATAATTTGATCCTCACCCAGTCACATAATTCAAGTGACGCCGACTTCCAGACATCAGTCAGAAGAAGGAAATGGCTAATGCACTGGATGGAAGAAGCAGAGCTTACACACAAAGACAACCCAAGTGACCAGATCAAATATAACCCTGCCAGGGGTCTTGGATGGAGAAGATAGTCCCTGGTGCTGAAGGTAAACGCATTTGAAGTCATGTTGCTATGTATGCTAAGTGCGGGTACTCAAGTGGGCCTAAGTGTTATAAGAGTTGTATATAGCATGTCGTAGTCTGCGTGTGATGTGTGTTGTTCATTGAATGGCCATAAAATGTGAGTACGTTAATCTACTATACAAAGGGGTCACTGATGAATAAGATTGGAAATAAGTGAAGTAGAATGGGAGAAAGTGTTGAGGTGCCGTGACGTGCGAGTACTACACCCTAAAGTTGCTCCCAGAACTGGCGAGCCTGGTGCAGTGTGTTAAAATAGTGTTCGTAATCGTGATATTTATATATATAATCGTGGATATAAGTGGGCTCCTCAGAATAGGAAGCTCCCCCTTCTAGAGAAAAGAATGTATTCTTTGCACTTTATCTGTACACTTAGCACTTTACTTTTAAATAGTTGATGTGATCAGTTGCATTTTGTTCTCCTTAATAAATTGTCTACGCGAAAGTGCAATATTTAATGAGGAATAAGCTGTGGAAGAACCTTTTGTTTTTTTATTTAAACATCTGGTTCCTTTATTTAAACATCTAGTACTTTATCTTAAAAAATAGCTTAGTCGATTGTCCAAGTGAAAGTGCATTATTTAATGTGCAATACGTTTTGGAGGGACCTTTTGTTCAGCCCTCATACTTCACTTAAATACCTAGCACTTTACTTATTTATTTAAATAGCTATGATTAGCAGAGATTATGAGCATTTTAGTAATTTGTTTTACGTAAAAGTGCAATAATTTAATATATTATTATTGAAATATTCCTTCTGTAGCATTTGCCACTTTAAAAAGAAAGAAATCTCTTTTGCCATGAGAATTAAGCTCAAAAGTGGAGCAATTTATGAACAATCTGTACATTAGTAGTAAAAGTAGTGGAGGATAAGAATAATACACAGATTCAATATTTGAAATTGTATTTGCATTAAAGTGCAACATAATATGACGCTTATAAAAAAAAAGTAATGAATATTAACCCCTTGAGTGCCCCGCCCTTTCCCCCTCCTATGCCGGGCCTTTCATTACCGGGCGGGGTCCATGACGAGATAGTCTTGTCATGGGCACAGCGCAACCGCGCTCCATGACGAGACTATCTCGTCATGGGCATAGAAGGGGTTAAGGAATGAAGAATAAAATGATTGAGAATAGCCCTTAATATCCCATATTGAAGCAAAGGCACTCTTGATTATGCACAAGCACTTTTCCTGAGGAATAACGTAAAAAATAGGAATCATCATACATATAAATTTAATATATAACTTTGGATATCCCTTTTCCTTCCTCCGCCTTTCTGTGTTGTTAACTTTTTCTCCAAAATAATCGATATGGTGTTCTCTAGCGGGGACTTCCAGTGTAACAAACTACTAATGGTTACTGTTTTTTTTTTTAAAGAATAGTTTTTTGGCACTGTTATACCTCAAACTAAAATGTAGGATTTAAAAGATTTTTTGTTGATAGATTTACAAGCTCATTTTTTTTTATTTTTTATAAGAAACCTTTATTACACATTAAAAAGATACAGACAAGGGCCTACAACCACAAGGGCCGGCCGCTAGAAAGCTCGGGAGCCAGCAAGGCAACGCCATACATTCAAATGAACCAGAAGCAAATGCTCCCGAAAGTTCGTAAGCACATATAACAGGCCGCGGCCACAGTCCAAGGGCGATCAAAAAGGACGGTTTCATATTTTCTATTAAAAAACAAACAATAACACACAAACAAGGCAATGAGAGTCTGAAATAGCAGCGTGCGCTCCCCAGGACGGGGGAAGATCCACGTTATCTGGAATAACTCTTGACAGGAGGTGGTAGTGGGGGGCGGCAGAGAAGATGACAAAGCATACACAATTACGTAGAATGTGCGGCTAGGGGGACAAAGCGACGTCGGCCTCTCACGGCAGAGGCGGAGCGCAGATATTTCCAAGATAGGAATTCCATGGACCCCACACCTTAGTCCACCTCCCAGGCTTGCCTCTCGCCACATACACCGTCTTTTCCCTGAACATACACCAATCCATATTCTCCTTCCATACCGAAATCGTAGGCGGCCTCGGGGAACCCCACAACTGTGCGATATTGCGCTTAGCCACCATGTACCCCAAAGTCACCCACTGCGTCTGCGCCGCATTATAGTCATTTGGTTCCCAGACATTCAGCAAACACCTCCTGGCCTCTGGTAACAAAGCGACATGCGTGACCTCCTCCATTACAGTATGTACCCCGTTCCAAAATCGTACGACCGCCGAGCATTCCCATAGGATATGAAGAAAGGTACCCAACAAGCCACAGCCACGCTTACACATTCCATCCCTCGAATAACCCATACGTATCAAACCAGGCCCTGTGACATACACTCTATGGAGTATCTTCAGCTGCACAAATCTAAGGCGGGCCGGGATCGCCACCTCTTTCGGGGAGGCCACCGCCGATACCCAATCCTCATCGTCCAGTTCCAATCCGTCGGCCGTCCACGCCTTCCGCAGATGGGTCAGCAAGTCCGTACGATCATTAATAAGTTTTTTATAGATCAGAGAAATAGTGCTGTCGGGCACATAGCCATCTAACACCCTATCTTCCAACGGGGAATATTCTGGGATAGCAGCAACATCCGGAAAAACCGAACACAGCGCATGGTAGACCTGTGCATATCGGAAGTACTCCCTATCATTTAATTTGTACTCAGTTTTGAGCATTTCAAACGTTTTAAAGGACCCTTTCGCCCAGAGGTCACCCACCTTACTTATACCAATCATATCCCATTTCTCAAAGCCTTTCGTTTTCCACAGACAACCCAAGCGCTGGGAGGCATACAACGGCGTCGCTCGAGTCAAGCGATCCCTCCACCTCATCGCAGCATTCGCTGCATGCCACACGTGTACCGCAACTTGCGTTGGTCCTGTCAACTGTGCATCCGGAGTCGCCGAATACAGTGCCCTATTGTAATCCCCACCCGGAAGTAATAACTTATCCATCTCGAAGGCCGGATTCAAAGCAGGACCGTATATCCCGTGGTTCACACAAGCTCATTTTTTGATTGGTGTTGGTACATTCCATTTTGAATCCAAAGTATGTGAAGCTGTGGACATTGTGAAAATATATGTAATACATGGCATTCATAAAAATGTATTTGAATGTTGAAAGTAATTATTTATGGAATCATATTGTAAAACAAGTTTTGTTAGTCACCTCATATTTGGTGTAATTAGTTTTGGATTAATATAATATGTCACACTCCTAAACAACTTACTGGTCAGGTTTGAAAATAGATGCAAACTCGATCCATTATAGTGAATGAGTTTGCGCTCTAGTACTTGAATGGGTCTTAGAAACTAATGATGGACTAGGTCCTATTATGTAAATATATGATGGTCACCATGGTTGTAATACAGGCCCAGTGAAAGGCGTCCAGCTAAAATGCGTCAGCCGTGAATTTTGTATATTTTTCTTTTGCACTCTTAGATGATTATGTTTACTTGAGGTTTGTAATAAAACCTTGCTTTATTTTTTGCACAGTTTTCATTCTTCCTATCCTCTTTTCATTATATATATATATATATATTATATATATAATATATACACCCTCCCCTGGAAGCCCCTCCGTACACCACGCATATCATATTTGCGCATACTTTAAAAATTGAAAAGCGTTCAACCCATACTCCCTCTGAAGTGATGCAAACAGCATAATGTCACCTCCCTCCAACAGATCCCCCACCCTGGATATGCCCAGCAAGTACCAAGGTTCGAGGTCCTGCAGTTTCCGCATTTCCGGGAGCCATTTCCCCACCATAGTACTGTTTCTCTGGTGGTTTTCCCATACCATTCAATCCCTTTCAATCCCCTCTCCCAGGCCAATAGTGTGACCTGTGTGGCTGGTGAAAGATGTCTCATTCTGCTGCTCTCATACAGGTATGGTAGATGCGACCCCTCCTTCCACTTTCTTGTTAAATTTTAAACATCTCCTAATCTGTGTGGTCAGGCTTATTTTACAATTCAAACAGACCACTAAATACCCAAACTCATTCACTTTTTTTAAGGCAACACCTCGGGCCATAATGTTCTCTCTAGCGGATTTATGAGGGTTAAAAGCCATAAATGTAGTTTTATTCACATTTAGTTCCAGGCCACGGTCACTGCAAAAAGTTAAACATCGGTCAAGGAGAGCCCGCAGACCACTCAGGGTTTTGGAGATTAAAAGCACATTGTCTGCAAAAAGCAGCGTTGCTATTTTTTCAGGGTCTAGTTAAGGTGTGTCGTTCGCGGGAAAATCAAGTGCACGAACTAGGTCATTAATATAAAGAGTAAACAGTGATAGTGCTAGCACATAGCTGTGCTGGACACCGATTTTGATGTTAAAAGGCTCTTTAAGCTCACTGTTGGTGTCATACCTGACTCTGGCCGAGATGTATGCATGCAATCTAATAAGAACAGGCAAAATATTACTGGGGACACCCATCTTTTCCAGAACTTCCTATAGTTTTTCTCTGGGATAGAATCAAAGGGGGTCTTTAGATCGACAAAGGCCACATACAAGTGGCTCTTGTCTATCATTACTGTTTTCCAGTATAGGGCACAGAAACTGAGGATTTGATCAACCGCGCTGACCGTATTACTGAATTCTGCCTGCAGCTCAGAGAAGATGGAGTTGTCCTTAGCCCACTCAAGCAAATGCCTCAGAATCAGGCGACAGAAGAGTTTCTGGAAGTATCGATAAGGTTGATGGCCCAATAATTCCCCGGGTCCTCTTTGGGCCCTCTTTTGTAAATAGGCACAATCTCTGTAGTTTGCCAAGAAGCAGGAATCATGCCCCTTGCAAAATTAGATTGGAACAAAGACTGAAAAACAGTACAATTATTAAATGACAAAAAACAGTATTCTCAATCAAATCCATGTTGCTATCTGCCATTCCTTACCAGTTCATAGTTTATACACACAGGGCCCGATTTACAAAGGTAAACGTAGACGTTTAGTCTAAACTTAGAACAAACGTCTAACTTTACGACCTTGAGAATTCACAAAGGGGATTTATGAGTACTATCTTTATGTCCGCACTTGGGCCGGATCTCTGCCCCGAGTGTGGACATAAAGATAGTACTCGCAAATGCCTTTTGTGAATTCCCAAAGTCGTAAACTTAAGACGTTTACCTTTGTGAATCGGATCCAATGTTGTTTCCTTTTTTTAATTTAATGTCAGCAACCTTCTTCCTAATGCAACAATTCTTTGACATTCTAAGTAGGCGGGAGGAGTTAAAAAAGAAAGCTGAAGACTGTAGCGGTGGCTGGCATGGATCGGGGGTGGCGGGAAGGGAGGGTATCATGGTGGGGGGTGAGACAGGAGAAGAAAAAGTAAGTACCAATTACCTCTTCACCACATCTCTCCTCCTTGCCGCGTTTCTCCTCCTCGTCCCTCCCTCCGCCGGAACAGGAAGCACCCAGGCTCCCCTGAGCCAAGCACAACGCTGCAATGCAGCGTTGTGATTGGTCTGAGTGCCATGGTTCGGTGCCCAGATGGGTACTGGGGGCCTCGGCATGTTCTCCACCCAGGCTGTTATGCAGCCTGGGTGGAGAACGTGCAAAGTGCGCATGAATGTTTGGCCGGTCAGAGATAGCTAGCCAAACATTCATGCACACTTTACACAGTGCCCACTACGCCTTCCCTGCTCTGAGAGCAGAGCAGCCCCACCCACCCCGCCAAGCTGCAGCACTGGAATAAATACAATTATAATGACATTGAGTTCTTATAATTTTATTTTTCCTTTATTCACACTGCTTAAAAGCAGTGGGACAACACTATTCTGCCTTAGCGGAGGAGCCGCCACTGGAAGACTGCAGAGAGAAGTGTGTGTGAGGCTGGGTTATCCCTTGAACAAAAGTGTGAAACTTTGTTTCCCTTTCAGTGGCATATCAAGAATTGCAGGGGCCTGTGTACTCATTCTGCATTCATGCTGATTTCTATTGTTTGCATTTTATAGTTGGAAATGCCATGTTATTTAATTCCCAGTCATGTTTCTATGCCAATGTTATACATAGGCCTTCTTAGCTTTCTCGTTTCTCCGTTGGAGTCTTCTTTTCATTTTCTCACTAATAAGTGAGGATTTGTAAATTACTAGCTCGGTACTTAAGATTGTGTACTGCCTGCATCTTTTCATGGCCCTTTCCAACCTTCTCATGAGATAGTCCTGAGTTTTCAAACCCTCACTGTCTGAGTTTCGGTTTTGGTCACAGACATTTCTTTTACTATTGCTTATGAGCTGAAAATATATAATAATCCATAACTTGTGTGAGGATTTAGCATTAAATACTGAAAAACTTTGTGAGTGGAAGTGCTGTGTCACTGAGTTGTTATTTTTTCTTATTAATGAGCTTTGGATAATTTGATTTTTGTTCACAGAATGTAGTGCTTTGATTTTTATATTTGTATATATTTTTATGTATAAACATGCATAAATCTTGGCAGGAATTAAATAGCACTACATGCTTAATAACTTGGTGAGTTGAAGCCCTGTCTCTCGAAGTGCTTATTTTTTCCTAATAAACATGTTTTAGGCTTCAAGTAGGTGTTGAGAATTTGATATCATTTCACAAAACAAACTTCTTTCTCTAAGCCTGAGGTGGGGAAAGAGCTGGACTTGACTCCACAGAATGACCTTGTAGTGTCTGGAACTCTTGCTTCCCACTGTATATCGTAGGCCATGTAACGTAAGTGTTGGAGGGATGAGTTGAAGACAGGCTTAGACTGTTAAGTTCTGACTTACACACAGCAGAATAAAGACGAGTACACCTAATTCTTATGTGTGGCTTGTTTACTGGCGAGTACCGGGGCTGGTAGGACGGTACAACTGGCAACAAGATAGTGGATATGAAGCCGGTACACTAAAAGCGCCCTTCCAGAAAATTTGCCGTGGTCCATAAAACTTCTTGTGCATACAACAGTGCCGCAGACGAAGTGCAGAATCGATGTTGGCACTGGTGGAGTCTCAGCGTAAAGTCAGCCTGTCTAAACGCTTGAAAATAAAGAAAGCAACATTGAAAGTCTACATGTCGGTGGGCAGGAACTGAATGATACAGCCGCAAATAAAAGATGCGGCACTATTATGCAAATTAATGCCATATGCTAAACAGAGTATCAATGCTGAAGGAGGATGCAACCAGGTTAAGAAAGCAGCGCACAACACTAGTTCAGTACAGATGAAACGCATGTGATACCAAGCAAAGATTAACCAGGTGTTTGTTGAAAAACCATTAAGCACAAAGTCGACCAAACATCATAACGTTATTTGCTTTCATGGACAAGTAGTGCACAAGGTTTATCTACTTACCAAAACCATTCAAGAACCATTATTCCATAACGTGCTGCAGAGTGGGCACAGAAAGAGGGTCACAGGGGTTGTGCTTGACAGCTGCGCAACCCTCCACCAAAGTTGGGCATAGGGACCCAGAACAACTCCCTAGACCACCCTCAAGCAAGGAGCTCTGATGGAGAGCCAGGGTAAAATCCAAGCTCCAAAAGTCATTAAAGCTGACCCTGAAGTTAGCACGTCACAAGGCGCTAGAGACGCTCTGCCTGTTCCACAAGAAGCGATTGAAAGATCACTGCTGTCCACCAACGTGTATACTGCTGCTGCATTCTTTTATCCACCATCTGCATTTGATACTGCCAAGAAACACAATATTGGCAATAGTTGGACTGCATGAATAGTGGCTTTTGAAGATTTCATAGATGCAATATATTACAAAATCATAAAGTATCTAAAGAACATGGCTGATGAAGGAGTGAAAGAAGCCATGAAAGAGATACCACAAGAAGGTGAAGTGATGTATGATAAAATTAAAACAGCCTTGAATGTCAAATTTAATCCAGTGCCAAATGTGGATTATGAAGTAGATTATCAGTCATGAACGCCAGAGACCAGGTGAAACCATCAAGGAGTTTGTTGAGAGACTGGATGTTCTGGTGAAGCATTGTAGATTCAATGAGTTTAATGATGCGGAAGCTACCCACACCTCAGAGTAATTGGTGGATGTCTGTCAGATTACTTTTGACAACGAATGCTAAAGGAAACTCTGAGTTTAGAACAAGTCCTCAAGGCTGCTCCTGCTGAAGAACGTGCTGATCGTCAAGCGACTGACATGGAGGCCGGAAGTGCCCAAAGTGTCAGTCATGAGCATGAAGAGTAAGCCAAAGAAAACGGCTGAGTGACACAAGGTGATGTCCCCACAAAAGAAAAAAACGTGTTACAGATGCGGACTGTCATTTTCACATGAAGGCAAATTTTCTGCAATCAGACAAATATGGATTGGCTGTTGTAAAGCAAACCATTTCATGATTGCTTGCAAAGAGAAGAGAAAAGTAAGTGTTTTTACAGCGTGAAGACTAAATGGCCGACCGAACGTTACCTCAACGACGTTTGACCTGCCCCCACAAGGCCAAGCAGTCTCACCAACTGAGGTAAACTGACACCAAACGAAGTCGATCGTCGTCTAAATTATAGACAAAGTTCCTCAGTATCAGTTTCTAGTGAAAGTGAAATGAAAGCAAATGTGGTGTAGCGGCCAGAGCTGCCGACTTTGGAGCTAGGGAACCAGGTTTGCGTCTAGGCATCTGCTCAACATCCTGTGATTCAGGGCAAATCACTTAATCTCCCTGCGCCTAACAAAAATGAATGTGTAATGTAACTGGTGCTCATGTAAAGTGCTCCAATACCTTTGGGTCGATTTTGCAACAAAAAAAATGACAACTGTGCAATGTCAATGTTTACTTCAGAAAGGCATGTGGTAATAGTCGGATGTGAGGAAAAATTCCAAGTGAAGAAAAATTGCCACAAAAGGGCACCACAAACAATAAAACATTGTTTGAAGATCACTCTAAAGATAAATGGGTGTTTGATACTGTTCATAATTAACAGTGGTGCGTCGATAAATATCATGCCTGAGGAGAAGTATCAAGAGTTATGAGTTATCTCCGTTACCTCAACTTACGAAGGCAAAGACTAAAGTATATACACGGGCTGCCTCAGTGGCCTTAAAGAGCCATGGTTCATTTGTAGCTACGATGAAACATAAGAAAACTGTGGTACAAGCACCTATTAATGTACATCAAGGAACACCCTCAACTACCTGTTTGCTGAGTTTTAACACTGTTGCTGATATAGGACTGATATCAGTGAACAATAATATGAACGCCATCATGAAATTGTAAGTCAATAACCTTCATTATTTCACGAGTTAGGAAAACTCAAAATAATGAAAGTAAAGTTACATATCAATACGGATGTTCGTCTTGTTACACAAAGACCAAGACAAATTGTTTTTCACTTGCAAGAGGCTGCTGAAAACGAACTTAATTAATTGTTTAAACTTGACATCATTGAAAGCTCCACTGGTCCAACGCCATGGGTTTCTCCCATTGTAGTAGTGCCTAAAAGAGACAATAAAGGAGCTGTACGCATATGTGTTGACATGCGTCAGGCCACCAAGGCAATTGAGTGAGAGAGACATCCAGGTCCACACATTGCTACTATAATAACTCAAGTAAATGGTACAAAGTTCTTCTCTCAACTTGACTTAAATAAAGGATAACACCAATTGGAGCTTTAAGACAAACCCAGATACATTACAACCGTTTCCGCGCATATTGGTCTGTTTTCCTATAAGCAATTGACTTTAGGTCTATCCTCTGCTGCAGAATCTTTCCAAGACGTCATTCAATGTATCATACAGCCTGTAGTGAATGCATTTACCTATAGTAATGACATATTAGTTTTCAGAGCCACACAGAAAGAGCTTGACAGGGCTCTTATAAAAGTAGTTGTTTGCTGAACGATTCAGGTTTAACTCTAAATGCTGAAAAATGTGAATTTGCACAAGAAAAGCTTGACATTTTTTGACCATGTATTTTCCAGTTGGGGTATTACCTTGGAATTAGAATCTCAGATAGACTAAGCTGGAGACCCCATATTGATAAAATGCTTTTGAATCACAAGCGGGTCACGGGAGCAATTGGGAAGGAACATCGCTCTTCGCAGAGCAGGCCCATTGCTCCTGCCCTTGTGATTTATGCTGCTAAAGCTGTTAGTTCGGCACTTTATGGTGCTGAACTTTGGGGCTTCGACAATGTCGATGAAATTTCAAGATCCGAAAATAAATTCCTTAGGGACATGATCTCGCTCCCAAGGGGCACTCCTCTTAAGCCCCTGATGAGCGACATGGGCAGGCGCTCATTTAGGGATCTTGCTAGACTACGTCCCTTGCTTTTTTGGGCCCGCCTATGTCGTACCCCCGAGCTATCTAAATATGTTGATGGCCTAAAAGAAGTGATGAGCCTGACGGGCTCACATAGGATTGGTTGGTAGTCCAATGTTAAAAAAGCCTTTTGTTCAATGGGTCTAAGAGAAGTTTGGGAGTTTGGAAAACATTTGAGTAGGGCCGATCTCAGGAAGGCCTATTGGACCTGGATAGATAATCTGGAGTATAGTACTCCCAACTTAGGGAGCTTGACTGGGGATTTCTATCTACATAAACAGGTGGTTAGGCTGGAGCACTATTTTGATTTTATTCAGAAACCTAGAGATAGGACACTCTATACCCAGTTTAGGTTTGGCACACTCCCTACTCGCGAGTTTTCTAGTAAATGGAAACCCCCCCATCAAACTATTGCAAACTGCCCATGTTGCAACGGGGAGGTTGAAACTATAGCGCACCTTTTGTTCGAGTGCCCTGCCTATAAAAATCCTCGAGCAAGATGGCTGAGTCCCGTCTGTAGGCAGCTGGGCTCTGCGAACTATCGTGTTGCACTTAGAATTTTACAGTCAGACACCAGTGCACTGCTGGTATGTGGTGTGGCCAAATTTCTTGGCTGGTCATGGATTATTAGATTTAGGTCTCTGTGTTCTTCGATATGATATATATATATTTTTTTTAACTTATTTATTTATGGTTGTTTTTTTAGACTGTCGAGTGTTCCTGTGGGGGTAGAAATGTTTGGTGTAGCAATGTATCCCTCATTTTATGATTGCTCCTTTTGCAACGATATTCTTTTTATTTTTTATCTGCTCTAATTTTAGTTATTTTATTCTCCATAACAAATTTGTATGCTTTTATGATATGTCTTTTATCGAAATAAAGCTTTGAATGAATGAGTTGGGGTATGAAACCTGAGCCATCTGAAGTGCAAGACATTTCCATGTTACGATCATTTCTTGGAGTGGCCAGTAACTGTTCTAGATACATATGAGACTTTGCTATAGTCACCGCACAGCTATGAGAACTGACGAAAAATAATGTGTCTTTTCTTTGGTCACATGAATGTCAGAAGAGTTTCCCAAAAAATCAAACAAATGGTCAGTGACATATTGTGGTATATGCCAGCAAAAGTCTGTCACCAACAGAACGTGCTTGCTCGCAACCTGAGAAAGAAAGTTTGTCAGTGATCTGCGCTTGTGAATATTTCCGTGTGTTCTTATATGGAAAGCCTTTCACAGTAGTGACTGATCATCACGATATTTTGCAATCCCAAAGCCAAAATGCCGCCTCAAATTGGACGTTGGGGTTTGATGTTGCAAGAATCCAACTATGCAATTTTCCATCTTCCAGGGGAAGATCAGAAATCTGCTGATTGTTTTTCAAGAGTGCCATTGCAGTGTCCTGGTACATCAATTAAGACAACGGAGGACTACATCAATTTTATTGTGAAATCAAGCACACCAGATGCCATGTCGTTAGGACAAATTGGCACTGTCACAATCCCAGATACTGACATGACATTATTGTTCATTACTCGTTGGACCAGCACTCTAGACCTCTCACTAATAACAGTGAGTACTTGAAGTTCAAAAATGTAAGAGATTAACTGTCAGTGACTCCAGAAGACCTCATTCTTTGAGGTACACTAATTGTGATTCCCAAGAGTATATGACAATAATTGACCGATGTCGCCCATGAGAGCCATCCAGGAATAGTTGACACCAAGAGAGCTCTCCAGGAAGAGTTTGGTTTTTATATCTCGACTAAAGGGTGGAAAAAGAGCTAAAGAATTTTCATATATGCAACTGTCTTTCACCTCAAGTCATTCAGCACCCTTTGAGTGTGTCAGTATTGCCACATTATGTATGGGAGACAATTTCTATTGATTTCTTCGATCCTCGACATCATCTTCTGGTCATTGTTGATGAATACCCCCTTTTTCCATTGATAGAAAACCTTTCATCCACCACACATAAGAAGGTTATTCAAATGTTAGATGGCATCTTTGTGACATGGAGTGTACCTGCAATTATGAAGTCTGACAACAGCTCACCTTTTAATAGTCAACAATTTAAAGACTTTCTAATTCACCTCAATTTGAGGCATAAAAAATGCACTGCTCTTTGGACCCAGGTCAATGGTCTGGTAGAATGGTTTATGAGTGCTCTACAGAAAGCTGTTCAGTGTGCTGCATTGAAGAAGCTCGACCTCAGAGGTGTTTTGGACACTATTCTTCGAGCTTCACGTCCGACCTCTCACTTAAACAACAGGGGAAAGCCCTGAAACTCTAATGTCTGGAAGAGCCACAACAACCAAGCTGCCCCAATGGTCCAACCTCAGAACTAAGAAAGAAGGAGACATTCATATTATGGAATTTAGTTGTAAACAGAAAATGAAAATATATGCTGACAGATGATGTCTTGTAAGAGACGTTATCTTTACAAGAGGAGATCGAGTGCTTGTCAAACAACACGGTAAAATAAATTCTGATGATCCTTTTTGAGGATGAACCATTTATCATCACTAACACCAAAGGACACGTGATGACTGTCCACCATCCTGGGAAGTTCCTTGCAAGAGACTCCTCTCACTTTTGACATGTGGCTCGTCACTCCCCAAACATAGATGTCAATGTAGACACTTGGTCCAGACAAACTGTTGATGACTCTGTGTCTGCTGATGATTCCACCTCACCTGTGCAGGTCACTGACACTTCGACTGCCAGTTCCCGGTTTCCAGTGACCTGATCAGAACGTGTGCTTAAGGCTCCACGACAATTAATTGAAAAAATAAAATTGCCTGTATATCTATAATCATCTGTGTATTTATTCATGTACTTAGATTTGTATTCATTTGTCTATTTAGTTATTTATCTATTTTGAAAAGTTATAACTTTTTGTTTAACAAAGCGGCAGATGTAGTGTCTAGTAAATAAAGAAATGCTAGAACAATTTTGGTTCCCATTGTACATCGTCGGCCTGTGACGTACGCATTGGAAGGATGAGTTGAAGACAGGCATAGAATGTTGAATTCTGACTTAGGCACAGCAGAATAAAGACGTGTACAAATACTCTCCGTATTTGGCTTGGTTACTGGTAAGTATCGGACTTGTAGGATGCTGCAGACCCCAAAGGTAAGGAAGCTATTTCTACAGAGCAACTGAGATGGAGCATGGCCCAGCAGGGGAATAGCCAGAAAATAAATGATCCCCACTTTGGACCACGTTTGGCATGACCTTGAGTGAGTGAACATAGGAAATGTGCAAGCCCAAATGTATCTAGGGAGTTTCATGGGGATGGGTTTTTACAGTAGAATTAAAAATAGAATTTAGAAAAAAAACTGCACGTTTTCCGGGTTTTTCTCTAGGAGTGACAAAAAACCTACGGTCTGCTTACTGAGGCTCACCTTCCACAGGGTTTTTTGTGGGTTCCTTCTAAGAAATTAGTGATTCCTATTTCTCCAAAATATTCCCATGGTGCATCTTATCAATTTACCCAGATCACACATTTAATCTGCTATCATCCACTACCATTTTCGTATTTCCATGTTTACATGTTTGAAATGCAGCAGCCGGTGTACATGATGCTATTATTTAGTACATATCCGTAACTAAATACCCTGGGTTACAACGATCTTTAAAGACCAATATCTTTCCTTAATTGTTCAAGGCAGTGAGCTGTTGAAGGGGAATATGGATATTCAAGAACAATATCATGTTCTGGTAACAAGCTTGCACAGAAAAGTTCAACAATCTGCTGGGCATATAAATTCAACCCCAATATAGCCATATATGTGAAGGGATACGGTTTTGCAGCAGTTTATATACATTTAGTTATGCCAATAATTACGTTTTAATTTTAATCCAAAGGAGAGAAAACATTGCACAAATGAGTGTTGCTCACATCCAGTGTGGCATGGCATGTAATGTGGCAGGCGAGGGTGAGCCACTGCTGCACCCCCACCCATGGAACGATCTCTGGAGGATGTTGTTCTGCTTGTGGATTACATCTCTTATAAAGCAGCTGGTCTGCACTAGGAGTGGGCGGAATTTGCGAAAGCGACTTTCGCAAATTATCGCGAAAATGTTAAAAATCTCCGCAAACAAGCGGAAATATCGCGAAGATGCGGAAGTTTTTTTCCGGCATGTTCGCGAGATTTTCTGCATGGTTGCGGGTCGCCAACTTACCCATGTGGTTGCTTGCGAGCGCGGCCATCTTGTTTTCAGTTGTCTCGCGGTGCATGATCGCGAGAAAAAAGACGTGATCGCGCGACGCATGACGTCACTGCGGACGCGAACTGTCGCGAGACAGCGCAAATGGCTAAAACAATACAACATCTCATGGAGAACGCGACCGGATCGGGAAAACTTGTCGGCGAACGCGGGGATTCAGGTAGGGCGATCGCGCGCGCGCGAGAATGTATTATTTTACAGCGCGAGCAAGAACCAAATTATCGCAAAGCTGCGGAATGCGGAAATTTTGACATTTCCGCGCTCTCCGCGGAACGCGGAAATGCCAAATTATCGCAAATTCCACGAATGGAACGGAAATTTTGCCCAGGCCTAGTCTGCACTCACTCGGAGGTGCGATCCGAATTGACACTGCTGTTGCTCCGTTCGGCGCCTGGTCCTCTCTGCCGGTCACCAGCCTAGAGGGTTTGGTAGAAGTTAACCAGCCCCCTCTTAAGCTGGTGGAGACACCGTTGTGGCCCAGCACTTAAATCACTGGTCAGGCCGGGCAACGTTAGTCTAATCACGCTTTGTTCTGTTGCTATGCTTGCTTTGTTTAAGGATTTGCATAAGTCACCCAGGTCGGAGACAATAGGGAGTGGTGTGGTAGGTAGAAAGAAGGAGTCCCTAACAGAACAATCTGTGTGTGTGCGTGCGTGCGTGCGTGTGTGTCTCATGGCAACACTTGTAACAGCCGTGGCCCGTGCAGGTAAGAGCGGTGGGGGGGGCGGGGGTGGGGATTTCCACAGACGTTCACGGAGGGAAAATTAAATAAATTAGTAATTTTCCCTCGTCATTGTCCACAGCCCCGCCGCTCTTACCTGCACGGGCCGCGGCTGACGTTTAATACCATCTCATACTAAAATAAATGTTTTACAGTACAAACAGGATTCAGAAATTACAATCACGAAAATCATAATAAAGACATGTAATACAGTAATCAAAGAAACTTGTAATTTTCTAAGGAGAGCGGTAATCTCATGAAGAAAGCGGTAAACCAACAGAGCAGATGGTAAACACACTGAGCGGGAATGGAAAGGGGGGGCTTTTGGCCCCCCCGCCTGCATGGCTGTGCGGCGACCTCCCCCCGGACTACTCGGTGGTGGGGCGCGTCACTAGGGGGCGCGCCCTACCGCCGATTGGCTGCCTGGATGACCCGGATGTCGTTAATCGACATCCGGGTCGGAAGGGAGAGGGGCGGGCCACTGGGGGGGGATAAAGCGGTGGGGAGCGCCCAGGTGACCCCCTTGTTCCCTGGACGCTCCCCCACATAGGTCGTGCCCCGGCGCTCGGGGCAGATAACTTTTGTTTGTTTTTTCTTGCTCTGCAGGTTCGCGTTCGCAGAGAGGAAGCGTTCGGAAGCCCTGAAGAGTCGCCGGACGGCATCGTGTGTTGCGGGGAGACGAACTCGCGATTCGGAAAGCGACGGAGGCATTCTGTGGGCCGCGAGAGGGGAACCGAGCGGAGATCCGGCGTCGGCAGGGTGCAAGGAAGGTAGCAGGTACAGGGAGGCGGTGGCACGCCCCTCCTGCGATCGTGCGCTCTGCGTGTGAGGTCCCAGGCGGATCAGTTTGTAATTGAATGTTACGCCGCAGAGCAGATGTTGATGTTTAGTGGAAAGGACAGTTTAATTTAAATTTATGAAATTAGAATTGATTGACATGGTGCTAAATAATTAACGTGTACTTGAAAAGAAGAAAAAAGCTAAGGACATTTTCCCCGTAACATTGCATGCGAAGAGAGGGGGAAGCACATTTTGTTGGTTTACACGCCCTCTTTTTAAACGTGCATTGCCATAGCAACAGGCCTGCATCTGAGGTTCACATACGTTAATTAATGCGGGCAATGGACGTACAGAGAGCCTGAAAGAGAGGGACAATATATTAATGTCGAGTTTGATGGGGGAGGTTTGATACGCATTACTCGACCAGGACCCCATTCAGCTATATATTAAGGTGGTTTTACCTAGCCTCGACTTGAAGACAGGCCATCTGGTGATTCTGAGCAACTCACTTAATCTCCCCGTGCAACACAAAAGCTAGGATTGGTCGATCATAGGTGCCAATAAGTCTGTTACTGAGCACTGTTTTATGTACTCGTAGTACACATTAATATTGAAGCGCCCGGTGGTTGCTTAGGTAAGCAGTTAAAGGAAGTGGGTGCTGCTTTTCTTACCTACCGGAATTTAATACATTTTCTATTTCAGGTGTTATTCTACGTCCCTGTAATTTCTTGTGGTAAACCCCGAGTGGTGGCCAGCGGTGGTGGTCGCAGGTACCTTCACTTCCGGCGGGGAGTACGCAGGATTCGATCGGTAAGAGGAGAGCGGGGGGCTCGCATTACATTGCTTCTGGTAGCCGCCGGGTGGGTCTACGTTAGAGTTTACTCACCCCTGACAAACCGGATAAGCCGGGGCGTTGCGGTTACGGTTGCATGGTGCTTACAGCCCCCTGTAGATCCTCCATCTAGTAAAGGTAATAAGCGTACTGACACCTGTATTAGGGTATTAGTGTAGGTCGGTGCACCCAAGTCATGGCGGGGCCAGTGGGTAGCGAAGGTGGGTCCAGGATGGAGGCCATGTTGCAGGCCATGATGCAGGAGATGAATAGCATCAATAAGAGATTGAGTAAAGTGGATGAATTGGAAGCGCGCTTGAATGAAAGGTTTACTGACCCCCCAGCGTCTGCAGGCAGGCCCGCGCGGCAGCGGAAGGCACCCTTGTCCAGGGGGGATTTTGTTAGCCCGCCCAAGTCATCCAAGGCTAAGAAGCGAAGGCGCAGTGCCCCAGCCCCAGTGGTACCGGTTTCAATCACACCCGTGGGTTCTGATTCAGTACCCTTGGTACCTGTCCCGACACCCGTTACATTGGCTCCTGCCATGCCGCTGCCGCCACCTCCTGGGGGGCTTACCACCCCGCCCATACTACCGATACCAGTGCCGGGTCTGCCGGTACCGGTCTCTCCATCGCCTGCCAGGCCAGCCCCACCGGCTATGCCTCCCGGGGGGCCCGTAGTCCCACCAGATAGCCCAGACTCGGTCCCGCCTGAATTGGCATCTCAGATAGCGGCTTTATTACCTTGGCTAAAAAAGGGGGGGGTTTTACCAGCGTCATCAGATCATGCGGCTGAAGCAGCACAGTTGGTTGAAAAGATTAAAGCAGCGGCGGCAGCGGATAGAGCTGCGGTTCCCCCTTCTTCTTCACTTACAGGTTCCAGCCCCGCCCAATCAACGGCAGATGGTGGTCAACCGGTCGCGGCGCAGGAAAAGGGTAAGGAGGTGGCACTGCCCCTCTTGGGCGATGGGTCATTGCCCTCTAGGTCTGAGAATTTGGCACAACATGTGTCCCAGGCAACGAAGGAATGTATTTGGGCGGGGAAATATGTTTACATTTTTTCATTACTACTGGATCACAGGGAGATGGACCAGGCCAAGACACTAAAGGAGTGGATGCTTCCAAGTGAGTGGAGGGCACAGTGTGCTAGGTTTAGGGTTGAGGAATCTTTGCTCAACTGGGTTAGGGCTTTTGCAGTGTTCACGACCATCATGGCCGAGCGGCCTCCTAATGTGCAGGCGGCATTGGCGTGCTACCAGAGTAGAATCGTGGGGTGGAGCGAGCAGTACCCGGGGGATGCTTGGAAGGAGTATGATGTCAATTTCAGGAAAGCTAGGGAATTTGACGCGTCATTGGCATGGGATAAGGTGGACTCTGTGTCATGGCATAGGCAGTTCTCTGGGAGCTCTGCCCCACTACAGTCTGCCACTGCGGGCAGGGGGTACTTCACCAGACCTCAGCACCCCTTTCGGGCGGCTCAGGGGAGTGAGGTCCCGGGTAGGGGTAGGGGGGGGGGGGGTTTGAGCGAAAAGGGGTGTGTTGGGACTTTAATAAGCGTACCTGCACGAGGGCCCCGGGCACCTGTAAATTCAGACATGCATGTTCGATCTGCGGTCATCCCTCCCACCCCGAGTCATCTTGCAGGTCCAAGCAGGGCAACCACAGCCAGAGGGGGAGGGGGAAGCCAGTGTAGGGCCGATATTCGGGAGATCGTAACCCCTATAGATGTTTTGGCAATGATCCCATGGTTGAATAGGTACCCGAATCACACAGCGGCCACTCTACTGCAAGAAGGTTTTTCCCACGGTTTTAGGATATCGGCGGGGGGCTACACAGGTAACACGCATTGCAGGAACCAACTGTCGGTGCAACATAACCCCGCAGTGGTGGCTGCTAAGATTAGCAAGGAACTGGCCCTGGGTAGAATAGCTGGCCCTTTCCAGGAGGTGCCTGTCACCGATTTTGTGTGTTCTCCACTAGGGGTGGTACCCAAAAAAGAGAAAGGTGAGTTCAGATTGATCCACAACCTGTCGGCTCCGAGAGGGGCGTCATTGAATGATGCGATTGATGAGGGAATTTGTAGCGTTAAGTACGCATCATTCGACCAGGCAGTGGATTTATTGCGGGCGCTGGGGCCAGGGGCATTGATGGCTAAATCAGACATAGAATCTGCCTTTCGCCTCCTCCCTGTTCATCCTCTGGACCATCATCTTTTAGGTTTCACTTTCGATGGCAAGTTTTATATGGACAAATGTATGCCCATGGGCTGTTCTATCTCATGTGCGTACTTTGAGGCGTTTAGCTCATTTTTGGAATGGGTCATGAGGGAGGTGACGGGCCATCGGCAGGTGATGCATTATCTGGACGATTTCCTTTTCTTGGGTGCGGCGGGATCTCAGGAGTGTGCTTGGGCGTTGCAGGAATTTTGTGTGCTCATGCGGGCTTTTGGGGTCCCGCTAGCGCCGGGGAAGACGGTTGGCCCGTCCACCTGTTTGGAATTCCTTGGTATCGAAATTGATTCAGTGGAAGGATGCTTCAGGTTACCCATGGCCAAGGTATCTAGCTTTAGGGCAGCCCTGCGTCACTGCCTACGCAAAGACAAGGTTACATTGCAACAGCTACAGGAGGTGGTGGGGCAATTGAATTTTGCGCTTCGGGTCATCCCAATGGCACGCCCTTTTTCACGCTCTATTGCCCAAGCAATGAGAGGACTACGGGAGAAACACCACCACACGAGGTTGTCATCTGAGGTTCGCCAGGATATGCTCATTTGGATGGCATTTCTGGAGGATTTTAATGGCAGGGTAGTGTGGCCGGGTCCTCCCGCCACATCGGCGGAATTGGGCCTATGGACGGACGCTGCTGGGAGTACCGGCTTCGGCGCCATTTTGGGTACCAGGTGGGTCGCCCAGCGGTGGCCAGCGGAATGGAAGACACAGGGTCTGACTACCAATATTGGCTTTCTGGAGCTTTTTCCGATATGGGTAGCGTTGATGGTCTGGCCGGAACACTTGCGCAACCAATCCGTGGTGTTCTGGTCGGATAACATGACGGTGGTGGAATGCATAAATCAGCAGGGGGCACGCTGTCCATTCATACTCCGCTTACTGAAGGAGATTGTGTTGCAATGCTTAAAATGGAATGTAATTTTCAGAGCCAAGCATGTCCCTGGCGTCCTCAATAACGCAGCTGACTCCCTTTCTCGCTTTAAAATGCAGGTTTTCAGGGAACACCTTCCGGCGGCAGATCCCCAGCCGGCGCAATTCCCGGCAGTACTCTGGCAGATTGGTGCCCCAGATTACAGGACCTCGTGGTCGCTAGCTTAGCCCCCAGGACCAAGACAGCTTACGAAGGGGCGTTTTTGTCTTATCGGGCTTTCTTGGGGCGGGAATGGGAGGCTAGGTGGGCGCAGGAGGACAGCTTCGCAGCGTACCTAGAATCAATGCACAAGGAAGGGCGCTCAGTCGCGACTGCGAACAGACATAGGGCGGCAATCTCCTTCTTTGCGCAGAGTAGGGGTATGCGGGATCCCACTAACACATTTCTGGTGCGCAAGGCATTGAGGGGTTGGCGCCGTGTACAGGGTTACCGGGGCGATAAGAGAAGGCCCATTGGATTGGCACGGCTGACGGCTTTATTGGGGGCACTGCACACGGTTTGTAGCTCACAGTGGGAGGTTATCTTGTTCAAGGCGGCATTTTCCCTGGCCTTTTATGGGGCTTTGAGGGTTGGGGAGTTAGTTGCTGGGTCAAAAACTGATAAAGTGGGGGGACTACAGTGGGCCGGGGTTGAGATCAAGGAAGACGTTATGCGAATAACAATTCAGAAATCAAAAACCGATCAGCAAACTGTCAACGTATTAACGGTACTGTATAGTTGCGGGCAGAGTACGGCATTCGGGCATTTAAAAACTAGTGATGGTCTTATTGTTGGTTCAGACGAAGTAACGTCAAATACACGCCGCGATTCAACTGAGATGACTGCTGTACTTACGCCAGTAATTTTCGAGGGAAATAAGTAAAACGCCCCCTAACTGTGGCAGCAATTTCCAGTCCTCGATTTTCGCAGGAAGCGAATAGAGCGCCCTTCATATTTGACGTTACTTCGTCTGAACCAACAATAAGACCATCACTAGTTTTTAAATGCCCGAATGCCGTACTCTGCCCGCAACTATACAGTACCGTTAATACGTTGACAGTTTGCTTCTCAAATATCCTTAAATTTAAAAGCGCCAACCGAGATGTTATGATCTAAATCTCAACCCACAGAAAGCAAGATATCCGCGGCTTTTCTAATTAAATCAAACATTACGAGGGGTCAACTTTTAACTTCTTGTCCTGAAGATGGTCTCACAAATTCACATATGAAGACCGAAACGTCGACTGTCACACTTCTTTCTAGATAATTGGTCATATATCTTTGAAAAAGTGTTTGATATATTGTATAGTGGAGTAATAACTGAATGTATAATCATGTCTCCCTTTTGATATACAACTGTCTTCTTATTTTTATGTACCCTTATTACCATTCACTGATATAAATGAATTTTGTTCCTCACACACCTTTTGTCCACTTTTCATTTCTCTTTATTCTGATTGTACAACTGTTTTGAAATCAATGTAAATAGAGATCCATATATACATATGACTATTGCATGGTGTATAATCGTTTGGAATCTAAAAGATAAGATTGATCTCACTTATAGGTATATATTTATCCTATAAACAAGTCACACAACTAAGTTTTCAACAAACCCCTTGAAGGCACATCCTACCCATATATATTATCTGCCCAAGCCCTCAAGGGTATATTGGGTTATCCATTACACAGATTAGGTTTGGGTGTTATCAGTAAAATAAAATATTTGCCTCATATCACACAATTTACTTACGCTCGGAAGCTGTGATTAATCCAGGTTTTTTGGTTTTACTTTCTGCCTCCTGATCCATCCACTTTATTAGCTTGCTTTTTGTTTAGATGTTTTCACACCTGCTGACTGTAAACATCAAACCGCTCATGCATACCCACAACCACTCGACTGCAGAAAAAAACATAAGTAGGAAACATTGCCATCTACAATGCCAGTAGCTCTAACTTTCACCAGTGCGAGACCTATTGCATTGCAAATGCTTGTTTGTGCTGGCAGCTGTCCCCCCCTCTTCCTATTATTCCCTCTCTTTCTGTCTTGCTCCTCATTTACTGAAAACCGTAACTTGAAGAAACGGCTTACAATCTCTCTTTCCTTCTTTCATATAGTTGCTTCCCTGTGAAATGGATCCAAAAAAGAAAAACACTCTTGCGGGAAATGCCCTTTTTCTGACATTTTTCTATTCCAAAGTGCAGCGGGATGGAGAGAAATAGAAGGTTTTAAATATGAAAAATAAATACATAACTAAATAAAGCAAGACAGAGTGGTTGCAAAGTGGCCAGATTGGTTTTATTCACATCCAAACACATCAGCCTCACTTTACAGACTTTGAAGTGAAGCGCTACTTTTGTTTTCGAGTCTTTCTTTGAACAGCATTGTTGTCTCCAGGTGGGGAAGTGCACCATTCCTGGAGGTACTGCAATAACTGATTGATGGATGGATTGGAAAACAAAATGTGTACCATGGCTCTGCTTATGGATGTGGTCTTTTTAAACCATACTGATATAAGCAATGGACATTGAAACGGTTCCCTTCAGGGCCCTGTAGTCATGTCCTTAACTTTTCAGGTAAAACCACTTGCTGATTTCTGAATAGTGAGTGAGAGATCATTAAGGTAACCATGTTGTTTCTGCTTACATTTCACATGCTTTACTTAATCTTGCATTCCCTATGAGTGTTTGCTTTTACTTTTTTTTTTTAGGCAGCATATTACTCTTATCAAGTGCATAATTTGAATTGAGCCACATCCAAGTGTTGATAGCGGGCACAATTAGGTTGTAGCTGAAGGCAGTGCGAGTTTCTCTCAGTGGGGCAGTATGGTGTTCAGTGGGGGAGAGGATATGGCACTATGGCCAGAGCTGTCGATTTTGGAACTGGGGAACTGGGTTCAGCCTTCATGACCAGTCCACCAGACCACTCTACTGAGGGAGCATATTCCCATGCTTGATCTTACAAGGCCCTACTAGACCTTAGAAGGCTTGATGTTTTAGCACAAGCAGGTGTACCCTAGTGGTGTCAATTGTGAGATAACCTTGAAGGCCTGTCCACCACAATCCATACTGAAGTTCATCTCCAGTCTTGCGGGCAGGCCTACGAAGCAGCACACCCTAGAGCAACAGTGATCCAGTTACTGTGACTCTGTCACTGAGGTCACATGAACCTTGAGCAGGTTAGGGCGGTGCAAACGGTGTGACCGCACTGGGTAACTATTTCGGGTGGGTGTGTAGTGTTTGCAAGTATATTTTGGTTTAAAAAAAACTTGCTGCCACCTTCCTGGCCTCCAGCAATTTTCAGAAACAATAAAAATGTCATGATAACTTCGGTGATAAATGTTCTTCCTAGAGAGAGATCCGAATTTTGTCTAGTGGAAGGGTTGACTCCTGGAAAGGTAGCACAGAGGATTAATATGCCTGCTGCAAAGAACATGTACCATGCAGATCACAAAGTGCACTGCTTTAATGGGGGGACCATGATGAATGGTCATTTAATGTCAGCTGTAGATGATGGATCCCTGAACAGTGTCATGTATGTGCATGTTTGCATTGTGCTGAGGGGATTACCAGGTAATTGTTCACGCAGCTCTCTGAAGGATGTCACATGCGTTTTCTCTGAGTCCCCAGATAGATCATGCAGTCTGTGTGTTCTCTTTTGTACTGCCAGTCACCGGTGTCTTAAACTGTGTAGCCTTGGACCGTGTCATGCATGTGCATGTAACTTGCATGATCGAAGTAACTATTAGCGGCGATACTATGTGTCTCCCGGTCCTCTTTCAAGTGCTTGCCGTCCTTTTCCCCCAGTAACCCCCCCGCACCCCCAGGGGCAGCAATCTGAGGGATAGCCCCGGGCGCCACAATCTCTAGCTGCGCCTCTGACTTCTGCCAAGTAGCAGTATTCTGTGCTTTTTGTACTTTTTACAGTATCGGATGAATTCAGGTGCCCTCCTTGGGAAGAATTTCCAGGAATTTTCCAGTTCCAGTTTCCCACATGGCTCCATGAGATGTGTATGTCCGAGAGGGTATATGGTCAACAAAGCTCCTGTCTGAAAGCCTGCATCGCAGTGTGTTTGCTCATTGACCCACAGCGTGCTCACAACCCAGCCTAAAGCCATGCATAACAAATGTTATTACAGCGCTTGAGACATGAGATAAGGCACTATGTAAGCACCGGCTTATTGTAATTATTGCTCATCTGGTGTAATAAGCCGTTGATTTTCACTGATGCACATGCAGAAAGTGGTGGTTTATCAGGGAGAGAGAGATCGAGGCAGAGGGGAAGAAGAGCGAAAGAGGGTTGAGGCAAATATAGTGTAAGAAATTGGAAAATTAGAAAGAGAAGAGAAAAGTGAGTTCAAAAACACTGAATAAGGACAGAAGGAGTTGTAGAGAACAGACAAGGAGTTGTAAGAGAATAGACAGGTAAAAGAGAATAATTTAAAATGCGATTTAAAAATACTCACCGCATGGCCTCGTTTCCTTATTTAAGTCTAAGAGGGTGAGGCCTCCAGAAACACCCACTGCAGTGTCCAGTCCAGAGCAAGTCCAGTTCTCCAGGGCCTGGGGAGACAAGGCAAGGCGGCTGTCTTAAAAGCATAAGAAGCAGGTACTACTCCAAGCTCCCTGCCCGCCATGAGCCTGCTCTTCAGCTTTTTACTCTGTGGGGCGGTGAGCGTGAGCAGTCAAAGTGCACTCCTGGAGGGTAGGAGGGGGTGCATGAATGGCATAACATAATGGAATGCCCAGGTATTTTTAGGTCTCGCCTGACCCAGCGCATGCGCTGGTCTGGCGAGACTTATTGAGAGGGCTCCAAAAAGTGCTACCAGGCCAGCCTAGAGCCACAGTGCATGTGCGCGGGCGCGCGCGCCGCGTTTTACCGCGATTACTTTCACTTTCGGCCGCACGGCCACTTTGATGTTTGATCGCAATCACTTTCACTTTTGCATAGCCAATAGGTCTCGCTTTTGGGACCTTATAAGTATTTAGTTACGCAACTCTTGCATGGCTAAACACTTATAAGGTCCCAAAGGCGAGACCTATTGGCTATGCCAATGCTTGTTTATATTTGATAAAGGTACGATTTTAATGCCGTCTAATATCCAATGGCATAGTACAATTATTGCAGCCTTGCATTAAACTACTTTCTACCCACTTTCCAATGCGGACAATCATAATCCCCAGAGGTTTCTTCAGCTCCTGTGAGTATAGTCGGAACAGACAGCAAGTTCACCAGACTGTGGTTTGCGTATTAAATACGGTGCCTGGGCTGTGTGAGCAAGTTCAGAAGTCCTGTGGGCGTTGAAAGTCGCTCAAGTTTTTACTGTCTCTTTGGGTTAAGCCTCTGCAGCCATCCAGTGCAAACTGCACCCCACCCTCGAGGGGCTCCCTATTCAGTCTTAGGCCTATAAACAGTGGTGCTGGAACCATTTTGCGGAGTTGGGGTGCGGCCTCTGGCTTTAGCTCGCCAACATCATGTAGGCTTTAACAAATCTGTGTTCTTGACTGAGCAGAAATTAGCAAAATATGTACAAGAATGAGTGTGTATGGGAGAGAGAAAGAGAGAAGTGAATGAAGTGGCCCCTGAAAACATTTTTGCATGCATCTTGATCACCATATTCCTTCATCTCTGGATATGTTTGCCAAATATCCGATACTGTGTGTGATCTTTGATAGCACGCAAATTCTCCAACAAATAATGCCGGGGTGCCTAAAATGACTGATCACAAACAAACGCAGGAAGGGCACATATGATGGTCGGTTTCAAAGGCGGATCTGATGAGAAGTTCATCTCATTCTGAGTTTTCAGCGTTTATCTTGAAACAATTAACACTATTGAAGCAAAGCCAAAGTGACATCCATCATAAATATGAGGCCATGAGAATTGGCAGCCATAAACAATAGGGAGAAATAAAAAATAAAAAAAATTGAAAACACAAAATAACACTATAGGATATATGTTGGCGGAAATAATACTGCCATCATAAATACTGTGCTTCCAATAGAAATATTGTGGTTTCATGCAATATGAGACATAATATAGCTTTATTGCGTGATTTGTAAAAACCCTTGCAACGATCTACAAATCTACAATGTAGAAAATCATTACTGTATATAAAATAGGTAATATGATTAAAAACTTTACATACAATTAAAAGTCGGCCGTCATCATGACATATAAAACTCTGTTACAAATGCACTGTCCTTAGCTTTCGATAGATTGTGTTCAGACAAGGAGACGGCAATCCCAAAAGACTAGAGATTTAAGTCCCAGGCCGACTAGCCTATGCGTGTCTTAACGATCCAGGCCCTTCGTAATAGGGTTCTTCTATCCTCTAGGAGATTAGGGCACAAGCATAGCACATGCAGTATGTCTTCCCATGTTGACCACAGAGCGGGCACGTTTCCTGAGCACGGTCACTTTTCCATTTAGGGAGATGGCAGTTTATAGGAATCACCCCCATTCTCAGCCTTAAGAACTGGAGCTTAGTACGTGCATTGAAGGTAGTCGTTAGGTAGTTCTGAGGTTTCAACTGTGGATAAGTGCGAAGGGTCATCCAACCGTGACTCCATGCCGAAAGGCTGGCCCTGTCTTCTGCTGAAGAAAGTAATTTTGCACTGAGTTTTGCTAGCCTCTTAAACTTGTGTTGGCTTGTACGTAGGGCCCAGAGGTTACTCAGGCCAAGAGTGCTAAGGCCGCAGGACAGATAGCGGTTCCCTGCTTGCCATCGACTTGTGTCCAGCTGGCTCCAAAGGTGGTGGGCCAAGCTGCCTTCCTTTGAAGCTCTCAGCTTATGGCAGCTTATTAAAAAAGTCGCCAAAGACCCAGTGACTGTCTACAGATTCCAAATTCCAATCTGATTTGTGCTGGTGACGTGTAAGGAGGTAGCTGGAAGATCATTCTGTAAATTTTTGCGACTGTTTTATCCAATAGCGCACTATCCAGCCCTTTTAGCGCCTCGCACCCATAGGTTAGAGTTGGAATGACCTTTGCTTGGGCCACCTGGAGTATTGGAGCGAAAGTTGGGCCTTTTAGTTTTTTTTGGATGGAGTTAAGTGTGAAGGACAACGCAATTCCTTTATTTTTCAATATACCCAGCAGGCTCGCATATCTGCCGTTGTTGTTAAAAAGACTCCTAAATACTTATGGCATCTGGTTGCTTCTATTCTTTTCTGATTTAGGAACCATGCTGGATTTTTGGGCTCTGATGTACGGACCACAAGAATTTTAGTTTTCTTGTTGTTTATCTGTAGCCCATTCTTGTTAGAATACGTGGCAGTTGCATCCAAGAGACGTTGTAATCCTATCTTGGTATGACTCAGAAGGACCAGGTTGTCGTCGTACAGAAGATTGGGCAGGCGAAGGCTACCTACCTTGGGTGGATGTGAGTTGACTAGATGGAGGGCTGCCGGAAGATCAGAATGGAATAGATTGAAAAGTTTGGGAGCAAGGACGCACCCTTGCTTGAGGCCTTGCGTTGTTGGTACTGGTCGAGACAGTTGTGAGTCTTCTCCGATCTTGATCCTGACCCACGAGTCCTGATGCAAGAGCTGCAAGGCCCTGAGTAAGCTATTTGTAATTTTCAGTAGGGAGACTTTCTGCCACAGCTTCGTCCTCTTTACCTTGTCAAAGGCCGATTTGTAGTCTATGAACCCCATATATATGGGGCTAGTACTGGATTCAGCCTGGTCAATCAAGAGAGAAAGTGTGATGAGGTTGACTGTTGTGCCAGTGTTGCTCATTAATCCAGTCTGATTTGGTGGAATTATTGAGCTTGCGTCGGCCCATTCCTGTAAAGAATTTAGCAATATGCCTACGAAATATTTTGCATCATTGTCAATTAAGGCGACCAAGCGGTAGTTACCTGGAGATTTTTTGTCGCCACCTTTAAAAATCGGAACGAGGATTGATCCTTGCCATGAGGCTGGGATGGTACACTTTTCTAAGATGGAAAGGTAGAGCGGGGCTAGCTGAGTGGCCCAAAAGGCTGGATCCTCCTTGAAAAGGGCCGGTGGAATGCCGCCTGTACCAGAGGCCCCATACTTGCGGCCTTTTCCGATCTGCTTTTGGATTGTTGCCACTGTGTATGAGTGCCTGAGAGGTGACTTGTCATGAGGCAGAGGTTGCGCCTCCGGGGCCATGCTGCCCTCAGTATCATTAGACTGTTTGTATGTCAGGTCGGGCTGTGGAGGGTCATTGAAATAGTTATATAGAAAGAGGTACCACTCAGACTCCAGTATGTTGGACGATGCAACTTTGGGGGCCCTACCCCCTAAGCTATTTATGGTGCGCCAAAACCTCACAGGGTTGCTGGACCTTATATCGTATTGTAGTCTGGCCTAAAAAGAGTTCCAGGACTTCCTTCGTTGTTCCCGTTTGGCCACCTTCAGTTGACAACGTGCTTCTCTTAGTTTAGTTAAGGTAGTTAGGTCCATTGGCGTCGATTTGAGTTTCGCCACAACCGATTCATGCTTCGTTTGGCAGTCCGTATTGCGGGAGCAAGAGAGGACCGTTGTTTGGGCGCCGTCGCTTGTGCATGCTGTATCGGTTTTACAAACCTGGCCGCTAGGCAGTCCGAGAACATTGCCCAATTCACAATTGGGTCCTCCGTTGGCCTGCGGGTGTTCACATTTATTTGCTTTGCTTCTGTTGCCAGGAGCTGAAGGTTATTAGCTGAGCACTTGATGCGTTTTAGATTGATGGTGAAGCTTTTGAAGCCCTGGTCCACTGCCTGATCATATTGCAGAAGCCTGATATTAAGGGAAAGTTCTTGGGGGCGGTGATCACTATCCATTTAGTTACCAAAACCAAAAGAGGAGACTTGGTTCAACAGGGGGAGGCTGGCAAAAGAGTAATCAGAGAACCCCCGGTTTTAGATAGAAATGAGAGACCAGGCGGCTTATTGGGATAGAAACGGTCATTGACGACTCTAAGGCCAAGATGTTCCAGATTGCTCTGGAGGGCTCGACCCTTTAGGTCTACTTTACCCCACCCGGGGCGGTCCTGTGATGGAATTGCCCAGTTGCCTTCCTGCAGCTTTGTTACCTCTTTCCGTTGAAGGTCAGACATGAGCCACATGTTGAAATCTCCATATACCAAAATGTCTGCGTTAGGATTTCCAGATCTCACATTTAATACAGTAGAAGTCAACACGTCGGTTACGGCTGACCTGGAAGCCAAATTTGGGCGAATGTAAACACTCCTTATAATTAGGGCTTCCGGTTTTATGGTATTTATTTTTAGGACATTTCCGTCTGTATTTATCCATATTTATTTTTTGCACATTTTATCTGTATATATCCATATTTATTTTGGGTTTTGTGGAAAAATTAAGCAGAAAATAATATATTTTCACATTTATTCAACTGATAAATATGCACTCATGCTTGAATCCCTGCCAGGTTTCAATGCTGTGAACACCCGCAGAAGATAAATCAATGCACTTATATGAAAATATGCACATTTCAATATCAATCTTGTGCATATCTACTGCTGTTAAAGCCTCTTTACTAAAATTCCTTTATTTTTTAATCCCCATACCTATCAATTCACACAGCTATTGACCTGGCAGGCATGGCAGACAGTTTTTAGAATTACTCACAAAGCAACCCCATTTCCGTTTTTATCCACATTTAAAAAGAAATACAGACAAGAAAATAAATGTTTTCTGTCTGTATTTATCTGTAAAAATCTGTAAAAACGGAAAACAGGGAGCCTTAATTATAATTAAGGTCCTCAGCTGACAATGTGAGGTTCTAAGTGAGGTGCCTACTATCTGGAGCCTCTGGGAGTTGCTTACTAGATCCCAGGAGTTAATTGCACTGGTGGCTGATATGTAAATTACTAGACCACCACTACAGCGGCCGGGGGACTTTGATTTTGATTGCGTGGACTTGATGGATTTTGAACCCTTCCAAGTGCTGTGGTTCCAATAGCCATGACTCTTGCAATAGGATGATTTCGAAAGAGCATAGATAGGATACTGTGGCCTCGTCCCCCAGTTTGTTTGCTAGATCATTAACGTTCCAAGAACATATCTTTATATGGGCTGCCTTCGTGATCATTGTAGCCACTTTATTATCATCGTAGCAATCTGGTTGAGTTTAAAGACCCCGCCAGCCATTACCAAGTGTCCGCTCGCTTCGCTCCTATGGTTTGGGTAGTCTGACTATCACTTGAATTTTTTTGGCTTGAGGTAGGGGTTTTGCTTAGTGCACTCCTCAAGACCGAGTACACCGGTCTTGGCAATGCGCTTGAACTCGCTTCGGCTGGCGCATTATCAAGGACATAGGGGTAGCCTGGTTCCTGCCCGGAGATAATGAAAATGTCCCACTGTTTGAAGGCTTCCATGTGTCTCAGAATCTTTTTTGCTGTCTCCGCAGATCGGCAGGTGACTTTAGTGGATTCATTTGACTGGCCATGGCCTGGTGCGATAAACTCAATAAAGAGAATCTCTTGCGATGTAACTTCTTTAATCAGGCCTGTTGCTTGTATCAGCTTCAAGATAGTCTCACAATTTAAAATGTCAAAGCTACCTTTTGATTTATACTCTAGGTAGAATAAGGTGTATGCTGGAGGTGCTTGAGCTATCTTGGTAGACGGATGTCCTTCTGGCTTGCTTGCAGGTTGATTAATCACTGGATCGCAGCTAGAGTGGCTTCTTTGGCCGGGTTTCCTGAGGGGGTCTTCCCATCCCGAGGTTACTACAGAGAGCCCCAAAGATATCCCCGCCCCATAACCACAGCGCATAGACGAAATTCCCGGGGACATGTTGGAGGCAAGAACCATTGTTGTGGGGGGAGTGGCACACTGGATTTCCTTGAGCTCCATTGGGCTGCACCCGGGCCAGTGTGTATCCCACTGGGTTGGGCGGGATCAGGTAAATTAACGCTGCCTATGGATCTGTTAGCCAGGTGCGCCTTGGCCCTTCTGCTCGGCACGGAGGTGTAGAATCCGAGGCTTGACCCTGGGTGTTGTCGGCAGCCCTAATTGAGCTTCTTTTTCCTGTGGCCTCAGGGTCTTCCTCAACTGCTTCAGCCTTTGCCACGATAAGAGATAGAGAAGCTGACTTCTGCTTCTCTGCCTCATTAAGTGAAGGAGTTGGGTGGCCCGCTTCTTTTACTGACTCATGTACCCAGTTTGGATCCTTGTGTCCGGTTGAGTCTGTGCGTGTGCGGATGTTGAAGAGTGGATAAAGGTCCGAGTCGTGTGTTATGTGGCAGATCTTGTTGCGACCCTTTCTTCTTTTTATACGTTTCCCCTTGCGGTTAGCGTCCTCCGTGTCCTGGGCTAGTGGAAGTGTGGAAATGGACCCTGAGTTGTCGACAGCTAGGGGCTCTTGTCGGGTATTGCTGCCGCCGCACATATCCAATGATCCTGGGGGCAACAGTGAGGCCATCACCTGGTCCCCCCTTGCACCTAGGTCTGGGGCCCCTTGCACATTGCTTGCGTGTTTTGTGCCTGTGACACCGACACCTTCGCTTGAAGTAGTAGACTTTGCATTAGAGAATTCCTTTAGGTCCGCCAAAAGCTTCAAGATCACCTCCGGGAGTGCACTTAATTTGCCTATTATTGGTGAACAATCGCAGCTTTGACGCGGATGGTCGGCAGCCGCCTGGGCCCGTCTAATCAAGTTGTTTAAGTTTGTGTTTTTGTCATCTATATTGGCGACATACACAGCCAGTGTGTTTAATAATCTGATTTGAATGTCCATTTTGTTGGCTTGGTATGTCATAGCGTCTACTGACCTCTGTAAGATATTCAGTGCTGTGGCCCAGGCCAATTCTTGTTTGAATTCCTCCTTCCCCTCGTTTGGAACCGGTGAGGGAGCAGGGTGATTAGGGGCATTTTTTCCATATGATGAGAGCATAATTTCCCACTCTTTAGATTGAATGTAGGAATTGTCCTTGTCCAGGTCAAAGGCGCCATTGTTGTAGGGAGATAGTAAGATCCGTCCCTGCCCCGGAGGTGTTCTTGGGACGGGTTTACTCGCACCCTCCCCGAATTGTGGTGGCGGGCTCTGTTAGTTTGTTTAATATCTTGAATAATGTCTCCATGCTTCCCTTATTGCAGAGCATTGGACGTTTCACTGCCACGGCCGCCACCCCTACCACTTTGTCCAAGCTAGGAGAACCAAGTGGAATTTCACCACCTTCTTGCGTTAGTGGGAATAAAGGCTGAGCTCCGTTCCTTGTTAACGAATTAGTGGGAGTAGGCTTACAATCTAAGCAGGCGGAAGGTTTGGCTGAGTATGTTCACTTCCTGTGCAAGGCCTGCTGTCTTCCCAGTTTTTTCATGCCCTTCCTTTGACGTAGCCTCAAGACTGTCCAACGAGTAATTGGTAGACCCCTGTGGGGGGCGTCAAGCTCTGCAAGGTTGCGTGTGGCTAGATGATTTGCCGGATTAGCAAGATGAGGGTTGGCGTTGGTGCTCCCCTTGCTAACAATCAAAGTTGGGCTCAAGGGAAAGGGTAAGCCCTTAATACTCATATTACTGGAGAAAACAGCGGAGCCAGCGTCTTTCAGAAAGGCAAATTTGGTCGCTATTTTTGGTTGAAGGTAGACAGGCTTGGGACCTACGGGGCCTATGGGTCCAGATTCCAAAGTGTGAGGGTAGGGAGTGTTTGCTATATTACTTGATGGTAAATTTAGTGACAGATCGAGTATCTGGTCGGTATCTACTATAGACTTTCCATGAGCCACCTTCTGCTTCTTTTACTTGGGCGGAGCCGCCGAACCCCTCTGTTTCCCAGATCGCATGCTGAGGTATGACTAGATGGATTTACTGAGGAGCTGTGGTACCTGCAGATTCAGTAGATTTGACGAACTAGGGGTGGGGTGGGGACGCAGGGCCAGAGAGGACAACGAGGAGAAGTCACAAGGAGTAAGAAACACAGGGGGTCAAGTGAGCAAGGGAGCAGGAAGCAGAGAGCAGGGCACACTGGCGAGCCGCAAGCCACACCCAGCCTAGCTGGGCCGCTTCCGCGGGCTCCCTGGGCACGCACTCCGCAGCCGCCCCTAACGGCGGCAGCGCTCTCTTTCTTGCTCTTACCTGCTGCTGATTGCTGTTGAGTACTGCTGCTGGGTGCTACTTCTCACCCTGTTTCATGCAATATCATAATGTTGCTCAGAATAACTCCGACTCCCTCCTCTCCACAGTCTCCCCACTGACCACATTTTTAGAGAGAGC
This sequence comes from Triturus cristatus, assembly GCF_964204655.1. Taxonomy (NCBI): domain Eukaryota; kingdom Metazoa; phylum Chordata; class Amphibia; order Caudata; family Salamandridae; genus Triturus; species Triturus cristatus. The sequence continues at coordinate 847,672,196 of NC_140594.1, read as the reverse complement.
CTGAAGTCAACAATACACGCCATTCCTCGTGTGAACCCTGAACGAGCAAAACCCTTTGCCAGAGTTTGCATGTTCCAAAGCCAGTGCTCAGGAAAGTGTAGGGCCAATTAACTTGCCACTTACCCTTTGAAGAAAACCTGCCCCCAGGAAGGAAGGACCAGGAGTTCACTCTTAAGCAGGAAATCTAACAGTTGTTCAGTGGGTTCATGTAGCTACTGCACAGATTCCAAAATATCTAGAACTGGGGGAAAATAAAACTACCAGGGTAGATGAAATTTAGCTGCATTTACATAGCATAGCTTACCGCAGCATAGCCCAATGCAAAATACCATAATGTGACGGGGAAATAACCTTTACAATGCAGCAATTACTACGCAACGCCTTTACCACGCAATTAATTTACCACGCATTGCCTTTACCACACATTGCCTTTACCACACAGGTCTTTACCACAAATATGTCTTTACCACGCATGCCTTTACATATCTTAGGGTTTAGGGTAAAGACGTCTTTAGGGTTTAGTGGTAGGGAAGTAAATAGGGTGGTAAGGGTGTTTTTAGGGTTTAGGGGTGGGTAAGGGAAAGGGCGTTTTTAGGCTTTACGGTGGGTAAGGGAATATGGTGGTGATTTTAAGATTTAGAGGTGAGTGACTTTAGGAGTTGATAAAGGTCTTATGGTAAAGTAAAAACAAATGGGGGGTTTCGGAACCCCCCCAAATTAAGAACATTTTTAATATATAATTTAAAAAAAAGAAATGGGGCTATGGGAGGTCTCCCCCAATTAAAATAAAATTATCAGATATGTTTATATAACATGTCATACAACCACTATAACACAACCTGAAAAGAATACTGATGTCCCCAGATGAAAAAGTTTACATAAACACAATAGTCAAGAATGAAGATTGCTGGCCCATAATACACTGTGTTATGTGTATGCATTACACAGCCATTAGTTTTTACTGCAAAAGGACACACTCACAAATATCTTCCCTCTGAGTCAGTAACACCAAATCTAATGCACAATTGGCCATCTGTGTGAGTGCACATGAGTGGAATCATATGCTATACATAAATGCTCATATGTAAGTTCATGGGGTAGTATGCATGTTTGTGCGGTTGGGTGTTTTTGGTTTTTCAAGTGTGCAGTGTACACGATGAGGTTGTATTTGCTGAGCAATTCACTGAAGACATTTTTGAGTGTGTTCTTTTGCAGTGATCACTAATGGTTGTGCGTTGATATCAGGAAAATTAATCATTCTGCAATATAAAAGTATATCTCTTTAGCGGATGGTTTTTGACATGTAACAGAAATAAGAGTTGTATGCCTCTACTTTGAAATGCATGCTTGACACAGGTTAGAAGCATGCAGGCAGGGGATCTCTAGTCACTGTCACAAAAAGTTGGATTTTCTTTGGAAGGGAAGAAAACACCTGGAAGGGAAGGGAGACATTCTAAGAAGTTAGGGAAGATTTGCTTTTAGCAGCCAGAATGAACCTGATGATGAAGCATGTCACTACTAGAGTGAGTGAGGATTGTATATAAAAAGGAAACGCTTTTTCTCCCCTGTATCTCAATACACCTCACTACGTTACTTCGGCTCTGTGGATTTACTTGTGCATGGGCATACGGGCCCTTTATTGTTTTGAAGGCATCTATAATCCCTGAAGAAAGGTGGAGACCATTATGGGCTATTTAACATGTCTGAAACATGTAGGAAAGAAAGGGCTACTAGAAGCAGGATGTAGGCACCAATGTTTCATAACACATCATTGTAATATAACTTTTAACTAGGACATAGGTACCACGTAAAAAAAAGAGATATCTTATGGATATATCCATAGTTATTTTTAAACAAAACTGGATACCTGTATTTATTCAGAGCAGTGGGGTAGTGAACCCCTCGCTTCTGCAGCTACAGCTGGAGTGCTGTCCTTGATGGCCCTCTTCTGTCAGCAACTCAGCAGACAAAGGCTCATAATTAACAGGAAAGGGTGGGTGGGTGAGTGAATGAAAGATGGATGAATGAAAAAATGGATGGATGAGTGAAAGGGAAAATGGATGATTAAGTGAAAGGATGTATGTATGAATGAAAGGGTAAATAGATGGATGGATGGCTGAGTGAAAGGGTGGATGGATGAGTAAATGACTAGATGTGAGGATGGATGAGTGAAAGAATGGATGGAGAGTGTAAGGGTTGGTGAATGGTTGGATGGATGAAAGGGTGGGTGAATGGCTGATTGAAAGGGTAAATGGATTGACGGATAAGTGAAAGGGTGGATGGATGGGTGAGGCAGTGAAAGATGAATGGGTGAGTGAAAGGATAGATGGATGGGTGGATGGATGGATGGAGGAAAAGGTGGATGGATGAGTGAGAGGGCGTATTGCTGAGTAAAAGGTGGATGGATGGATGGGTGGGTGAAAGAGAGGGATGTATAGATGGAGGGAATAATGGATAGATGAAGTAAAAGGGTGGATCGATGGGTGAACCAAAGGATCTGTTGGCGAGTGAAAGGATAGATGGATAGATGAATGGACGGTTGGCTGGATAGGTTTGATAGATAGGTTTGGAGATGGATGGAAAGGTTTGGATGTGGATGGGCAGATGGATGGCATAATGGTGAAAGACTGAATGATGGATGAACGAATTAATTAATGACAGAATGTAAAGATGAAAGTTTTTCAGCTGGTGGATGACAGGATGAAAGGATTAATGGATAGATGCCTAGATGGTTAGAGACAAGAGAGCTCTTCTGCGGAGGTTTGGGATGTCTTACTTAGCTTGCTTGGTCCCATAGAGCATTGGTTCAGAGCGGGGGGTATTTAAATTTTCTGGCTACCCCCTTAATCCAGAGAAAATATTTTTGAGCTCCCCAACAACGGTTGAGCTCATTCAGATGGTATTCTCCTACCCATATATGGAGAAGGTTCCTATGATGAAGCGTGCCACTATTAACTGTGGGTGAGTTGTCTTCTCTTAGTATCTAATTATATCTGTAAGGCAGCAGGTGAGCCCACAGAAAGGGCTTTCCCCAATTAGTGGCCACACACCTTTTTGTATTACGGTATACTAACTAGGTCAAATGTGCGGTGGCATACAGGTTTATTGCTCTCTGATTACGTGTGTACAAACCTATACCAAAAAGGGCATGCATCGCTCTCTCTCCCTCTCTACCACACACACACACACCAACACACACAATCCTGAAATATGAAAGTAGTCATGGTCATGATAGGCAGCATGGCTTTACCAGGGATGGAAAGCAGCACGGCCGGACTGGGAACTGAAACTGGCACTGGCACACAGCTTGGCCAGCCCCAGTGTGGAGGGGGGAGGGGGGCAAGGGGCTAGTGGAAAGCACCACTCCAGTCTCACCGCTGCCGCTTTTGTTGCAGGGGGGCGATATTGCAGCTATGCTGCAAAACGGGCCCCCGGTAACAAAAACACCCCCCCAGGGGTCTAAAACTGTGGCCCACCTGGGAAACACCTGGTGCCCGCTACAGCCAGTCCGGCCCTGGTCAGCAGGCATCTTCCCAGTATTGAAGCTAAGGTAAAAGGCCTACAGCCAAACCTACGACCATGAATGAGCTGCCAACAGCCATTAGTTGTGCCATGGACTAGACAAAGGGGCGGTAGTTACTCGTGTAGAAAGGTAATTCATCTTTGGAGTGCAGTACTCTGCTGATGAGTAATCTTTTGCAAAAACATGTAACGCTCTTGCCAGGGCACACTTGATACCTGTCTCTTGTGCACGAAACTGTTCCAGGTCTGTCAGAAATGTCTTGTTACTTACCGGTAATCTTCATTACCCCGATTAGGGTCCTCCCGTGCCAGTCTTTACTACGTGAGGCAGTCCTGTCTCCACCCAGCCAATCAAAACGCTAGAAACCAAAAAGATTAAAGGTTACATAAGCCCCTCCCACCCACCGCCATGCCTGTTATCAACAAGAATCTGACACAAACACAGCGGGAGGGAGGGAGGGAAGAGGACTGGGACGGGGAGGACCCTAATCGGGGTAATGAAGATTACCAGTAAGTAACAAGACATTACCCCCTCATGGGTCCTCCCCGTCCCAGTCCTTACTACGTGAGGAACTCACAAGCAGAGAACCAAGAAAAAATGCAGGACACCAGGGATCCATGCAAAGCACAAAACTGCAATCAAGAATGATCAATGAGCAGCAGCAGCCAAGATGCCAACAGAAAAACTGTCAGCAGAGTCATGTAAAAACATCAAGCCGATAATGCCGCACAAAAGTGCGAAGGGACTGCCAGGTGGGTGCCCAACAAACCACCTGGATAGAGACCCCCGCGGCCTCAGCCCAGGAAGCAGACACAGAACACGTAGAACGACCCCGCACCTGAGACGGAGGAGGCAGATCCAAAGACTGAGAAGATCGACAGACTGTACCGACTGACCAAAGAAGTGAAAACCTCCATCCCCATAGCCACACCTCCACAGGAGGTAAACAGGGCAGGAGAAATCCGAAACACCAGGGAACATTGGAGGCAAGTCTGGAGAGCCCACTGAACATCCAAGGGAGGGGGAACAAGGGAATCCCCCTCAGCATGCAAAGCAGGAAGTACCACCCCCAGCAGCAAATGAAAACTGGAAGAAACCTCAGGCAGAAAAGCCGAAACAAGCTGCTAAACAACCCGATCCAGCAGGAACTGCAAAGAAGGAAAAGTAAACAAGCAAGGCACCAAACTCACCCAACCGACGGGCGGAGGTGAAGGCCAGCAAAAAAGCCACCCTAGTGGACAACCACAACAAGGCCGCCACCAACAAGGGCTCAAAAGGGGCAACGGCAGACCCCGCAAAACAGAAGGCAAAAACCCAAGAAGGCACGAACACAGGACAGACCAGACGACGAAGCCCAAAGCATCGAAGAAGCTGACTCACCAAAGGGGCAACAACCACCAAGGAAGCCCCAAGACCCCGACAAGCACGAACCGCCGCCACGGAGCAGACAGAGCGAAAGGGGAAAGGTCCATCACAAATCCCAACCCAGAGAACCCAGCACAGAAGCAGGAACCCCAAGCACGGATCCAGACCAAGAGAAGAGCACCAGGAGACAAAAAAGAGCCCCAACGTGCACCACAGTTCCAAAGAGCGGAAGGCCGACGCGACAACCAAATGCCACAGGCCCCCACAGAAGATCAGCCCAAAGACGCCAACGACAGCCGCTCAAGAGCCAGGCCGTCAGAAGCAAGCGACAAGACAGGGCAAAAACAGCTGCGGACCCAAAAGTGGAGCCGGAGTCAAGGGAGGCCGGCCAAACCCGACCCCCACCAGCAGCAGCAGGAGCGGAAACCAAAGACAGCGAGGCCAACAAAACAGACACTTTCACCCCCCCGCCTCCCCCCCCGAAACCACCGCAGTACCCTCGGGAGGAGAAAATCAGGAGGGAAGGCACACAGAAAATCCGAAGGCCAAGGAAATGCGCACGGGCAAAGCAAATCCGCACCATATCGAACCAAACAAAGGAAAGCGCCGCAGAAGCGAGCACCAGAAGGCACAAACAGAGGATGGGAGGAAACAGCCCAAGCCGCGTCTACGAACGTAAATGCAGATGTTCCCGAACGGAACCTCAAAGCCAACAGAGGAGACGCCGCTCAGAGCATGCCGTGGGAACCTGTACCACCAGAGGCACAAGACATACCAGCGAGCTATAGCACCGTGGGTACAAAACACGGAAGCCAGCAGGAACAGAGACACGCAAAGGGTCCCCCGAAGAAGGCCCAAGGAACAACGAGTCACCAGAAGCCGGCACTAACAACAGAGTCGCTGGCCACCAAGGACCCCAATGTGGCCCCGAACTGCAAAGACAGGTGCCCGAGGACACCAAAAGGAGAGAAGGGAGCCGAAAACGCATCCCCTACACCGGGACTCGGGAGCAGAGCCACCAGTCCAAAGCAAGAACAAGAACAGGGGAGAGAGGAACCAGAGCCATGTAACCAGCAGACATGGAAGGACCCAACGAGCCAACAAAAGAAACACCAAGGACAAGAGGAACAGGCGAGCCCAAGGAACCAGAGCCCCAGAGGCAGCCTCCACTCCCCAGACCGGCAACCAACCCCAAGCCGGGGCAGAAGGGCGACCCAGTAGGACCTGCAGAAGAGTCAACAGCGCAGAGAACCGAGCAGGATGGAGAAAACGGCCCCCTGCAAAAGACGAACAGGCCCCGAGAAACCGAAGACCCTGAACAGGAACCGTAAGAGAAATAGCCAGAACATGATTCCGGAAGGGACGTGGTATGAGAAAGTACACATTCCGCGAACTAACACGAACCCCAGAAACAGGAGACAAAAACCAGACACAGCAAAAAAAAACACAGCAGGAGCCAGCAACGCGGAAAAACGGGGAGCAGGAGAGAGGCCGAAAGGCAACACCTGAAAACAGGGAAAGGAACCCATCCACTGCAAACCGCAGGAAACCGCCAACCAGCCGGAAGGACATAAACGTGAAAATCAGGTGGACCCCAAACCAGGGAAGACTAAAACCACCCACCAGGAAGAGGGGAACAATGAACCGCAAGGGGAACACCGAAAAAGACCCAGCAGCATTGTGAGAAGTTGGCCTGATGTATGATGTCACTAGTTCTAGTGTACACCTTATATCAGTCCAAATACCCTTATGGTGATTGGTTGTAAAGTCAACCTTATAGACCAGCTATCCTAGTGGTAGCATGGACAAGAGCAGTCTTAGGCTAAACTCTGAATGGCATGTGAAGCCAGCTGTGATACCATATATAATCCCTTGAATACCAAATGAAAGGACACTACAACAGATATATATAAAATAAAGTGTATTTATTCTAAGCAAACCCTCAGCACTCTTTATGAGATTAGAGGTAAGTACAACACAGTCTTATTTATGCATACATTAAGTCACACAGGTAAGTAATACAGTTAGGCCCTAGGGGCCACGCAAACCATATACTAAGTAAGTGGTATAAGAACCACTGTCACGGAAATAGAATAGGCCTAGGCCTAGGGAATCGCTGGGGCTACACTACACTAGCGTTAGTTAGGAAGTGGGAGGCCCACGGGATTCGTGTGCAGAGTGGAAACACTCACGCGTAATGCGTAAAAGTCAATAGCAATAGTACAGTTTAGAAAACGGTAGATTTAGGACACTTCCGGAGTAGCTAGGAAGTTGAGACTTGAAAACTAGACACTAGGATAGTCACTATCCTGATGAGCACCGGAGTACCCAAGTTACCTAGCCCACAGGCTGCGGGTGCATAGGGGTGAAGATGCGTCGTTTTCGTCGTCGACTCCTATGGATGCCTGAAGAAAGATGCTGACAGGCAGTCAGTGAAGAGTGTCTGGTGGATCCCAAGGCTGGGATCAAGAAGAGAAGAAACCTGCAAGCAGAAGGGACAGAGTCAAGGTCACTAGCCAGTGACCACGTGGAACCAGGAAGGAACCAGGCGATGTCGTGAAGATTGCAGGTGAAGGTGAAGCTTGTCGCTGCAGCCAGGAGGACCAGGAAGCGTCGAGGACGACCAGGACCAGGAGGCGAGCTGTCCCACGAAGGCTCTTGCTGTCGGCGGCGTCGAAGTTGGACTAGGACTCACCAAGCCTTGGCAAGCGGAACCCACGAAGAACGAAGGACTTGCTTCTGGTGCAGACCAGGAAGGTCTGGGGTGCTTCTTCTTTGCAGAGAAGCGGGAGCCAGTCTGGAGGAGCCAAACCAGCGCAGAAGATTTCAGGGTGCGTCGTCACAGAGGCCACTAGCCAGCGGGCAAGCAACCGGACAGACGCGGCAAGCAGGAAAATGCTGAAGGGCCCCACGCAGGACTCGTGGAGTGTGGGGGGCTGATCTTCGGTGCAGATGGTGCTTGGGGTTGGGGCTTCTCAATCCCCGGTGCACAACTTCGAGGGTACCTCAGAAGCTGCGCTGTAAGTTACTAGCCACTTTTTCCAGGTAGCCGGTCCCACGTCGCTCGTCGCCTCCACGGATCTCAGCTCTGCTGCAGATGTGGATGAGGGTCGGAGAAGTCTGGAAGTCAAGGCTCTGGTCGGGCTCTGCAGTCGGTTCCTCGTAGAACGGTTGCAAAGCAAAGGGTAGTCTCTTGATGGTGCCTGTTTGCACAGGGTAGCCACTCCTTGGCTACAAGGGAGATTCTTCAGTCTTCTTCTTTCGTCGAATGTCGAAGGTCCAGAGTTTCTGTTCAGTTTTGCAGGTTCAGGATAATCTAAAGTCTTGAGGCCCAACTCCCACTCTTATACTAATCTGGGGGGCTGGGATACCTGCTAGGTCACGCCTTATGGGTGGGACCTGGGAGGGGGTGGTTACACCCACTTCCCTTTGTCCAGTTTCGCGCCAGAGCTGGGGCTGGAGTGCCCCAGCGCCGGTTTGAACTGGACTATGCAAGGAACACCTTGTGTGCCCCAGGCATGTCTCATTCCTTTCAGCCCACCCTGCCCCAATACACTAAAGGCTGTCTGGGGAGGTGCTAGCACCTCCCCAAGCAGGAAACCTATTGTCCAGGCCTCCCTGGCTGGGATCACTCCCAGCTGCAGGAGGTCAGACTTGTGTCGTGGCAGCAGCATCCATTTTGTGATGCTGAGGCTTTGGTCAGAGGCTAACAGTTGAAGTATGATTTTAACATGTCTTTCCCTCTAGAAGGGGGGAATAATATTCTCATGTCCAGAAATGGCATGGGGGTATTATTCCACAGTGTTAGACACCTTACACGACATGTTTCGATAAAGCCAAACCATAGTTACCATAACCGTCTAAGATTATAAGGCACTTTAAGAGTATATGGTAGGCTCTATCATAGAACAGCTATAAGGACAAGGTTCCGAAAGCTGCAGACAGGCTCAGCTCATGCTAGAGCACCATCTCACATGTTACCAAGCACTCTGCCTCCAGGATTGTCAAGGCCTGCCATAGGAGTGACTGATAGGTACACATGTGTCTATATGTAAGTTAGGTATAGGAATACTACACCTAAGCAAGGGGTGATTACACGACCTTGCCCCAGCTGAGTGATCAGCCAGTTGTGTCAAAATGGAAGGCCAGGCCAGGGGTGGCATAATACATGCTGCAGCCCCTGGTAGGCCTAGGGTACACCTATGCCCTGGGTACCTAGGGTACACTGTACAGGGGCCAATAAGGTGATCCTATCCAAATGGGTTATGCACCTAAAGTACATAGTATTAATTTAGAGAGAGAACAGCAGGGCTGGGGGTCTGAGTAGCAGGCCCACAGCCACATCTAAGTCGAAAACCAGTAAAGCAAAAGCAAAAAGTGGGGGTGAACATAGAAAGCAGACCCTACTCTCCTACACAACCCCCCCCCCCCCCAAACTTAGGGACATTAAACTAACCTTGACCAGTTGAGTCTTCATGTTCTAAGTGGAAATATCTGGAGAGTCCATCTGCATTGGCATGGTCAGTCCCAGGTCTATGTTCCACTGTGAAGTCCATCCCCTGTAGGGAAATGGACCACTTAAGAAGTTTGGGATTTTCACCCTTCATCTGATTTAGCCACAAGAGGGGCTTATGGTCTGTCTGAATCTTGAAGTGAGTGCCAAACAAGTATGGCCTCAGCTTCTTCAGGGCCCAAACCACAGCAAAGGCCTCCCTCTCAATAGCTGACCAACGTTTCTCTCTAGGGGTCAGCCTTCTACTTATAAAAGCAATGGGCTGGTCTTGACCATCTACATTCAGTTGTGAAAGAACAGCTCCCACACCTAACTCAGAAGCATCTGTCTGGACAATGAACTCTTTGGAGTAGTCTGGACTTTTCAGAATAGGTGCACTGCACATGGCCTGCTTCAGGTCATCAAATGCTTTTTGACAGCTTACTGTCCACTGAACTTTCTTTGGCATCTTCTTGGAGGTCAAGTCATTAAGTGGTGTCACTATGGACCCATAATTCTTAACAAACTTTCTGTAGTACCCAGTCAGGCCTAAGAAAGCTCTGACCGGAGTCTGGGTAGTTGGAGGAGCCCAGTCCTTTATGGTCTGGATCTTGCTCTCCAGTGGTTGAACCTGACCCCCACCAACTAGGTGGCCCAGGTATACAACCTTGCTCTGCCCTATCTGGCACTTAGTGGCCTTGATAGTGAGGCCTGCCTTTTGCAGGGCCTCTAAAACATTCCTCAGGTGGACCAGGTGATCCTCCCAGGTGGAGCTAAAGACAGAAATATCATCAAGATAAGCTTCACAATAATCATCCAACCCAGTAAGGACTTGATTCACCAACCTTTGGAAAGTGGCAGGTGCATTCTTCAAACCAAAGGGCATTACCACAAATTGATAATGTCCTCCTGGGGTCGAGAAAGCAGTTTTGGCCTTTGCACTCTCAGCTAGTCTGATTTGCCAGTAGCCTGCTGTCAGGTCAAATGTGCTCAAAAACTTAGCAGCTGCCAGTCTGTCAATGAGCTCATCTGCCCTAGGTATTGGGTGGGCATCTGCCCTAGTGACAGCATTGAGACCTCTGTAATCCACGCAAAACCTCATCTCTCTCTTACCATCTTGGGTGTGAGGTTTTGGCACAAGGACTACAGGACTAGCCCAAGGGCTCTCTGAAGGTTCAATGACTCCCAGCTCCAACATCTTTTGTACCTCAACTTTTATGCAGTCCCTGACATGGTCAGGTTGCCTGTAGATTTTACTCTTCACAGGCAGACTGTCACCAGTGTCCACCTCATGGGTGCACCAGTTTGTCTGACTTGGGGTCAGAGAGAACATATGTCTGTAGGATTGCAGAACCTGTCTGCAGTCCTGTTGCTGATGGACAGTGAGGCTGTCAGAAAAGACCACACCATCAACTGAGCCATCATCAGGGTTCTGAGTCAACAGGTCTGGGAGAGGGTCACTCTCTTCCTCCTGCCCCTCATCTGTAGCCATGAGTAGCCCCATGTCTGCCCTGTCAACATATGCCTTCAATCTGTTGACATGAAGCACCCTGTGGGGGCTTCTGGGAGTCCCAAGGTCCACCAAGTAGGTGACTTCTCCCTTTTTCTCAACAATAGTGTGGGGTCCAGACCATTTGTCTTGGAGTGCTGCTGGGGCCACTGGCTCCAACACCCACACTTTCTGTCCTGGCTGGTAAACAGTCAGTACAGCCTTTTGGTCATGCCAAGCTTTTTGGAGTTCTTGGCTTGCCTCAAGGTTTTTAGAAGCCTTCTTCATATACTCTGCCATCCTGGAGCGGAGACCAAGTACATAATCCACTATGTCTAGTTTGGGTTGTCTGAGAGGTCTCTCCCATCCTTCCTTCACCAAACACAGGGGTCCTCTTACAGGATGCCCAAACAAAAGCTCAAAAGGGCTGTAGCCAACCCCCTTTTGTGGGACCTCTCTGTAAGCAAACAGAAGGCAGGGTAAAAGGATGTCCCATCTTCGCCTAAGCTTGTCTGGTAATCCTTTTATCATTCCCTTTAGGGTCTTGTTGAATCTCTCAACAAGCCCATTGCACTGTGGGTGATAGGGTGTGGTGAACTTATAGTTAACACCACACTCCTTCCACATTGCAGTCAAGTATCCTGACATAAAGTTAGTACCTCTGTCAGAAATGACCTCCTTTGGAAAGCCCACTCTGGAGAATACTCCAAGCAGGGCCCTTGCCACAACAGGAGCTGTTGTGGTCCTCAGGGGAATTGCTTCTGGGTACCTGGTGGCATGGTCCACTATCACCAGTATGAATCTGTGCCCAGATGCTGTTTGTGGGTCCATTGGTCCTACAATATCTATGCCCACTCTTTCAAAGGGGACCCCCACCACAGGTAGTGGTATGAGGGGGGCCTTTGTGGTGCCACCTGATTTGCCACTGGCTTGGCAGGTGACACAGGAGCGACAAAACTCCTTAGTATCTTCTGACATATGGGGCCAGTGAAAGTGAGGGACAAGCCTGTCCCAAGTCTTGTTCTGGCCTAAATGTCCTGCAAGGGGAATATCATGGGCCAAGGTTAGAAGGAAGCCTCTGAACTTCAGTGGTATGACCAACCTCCTGGATGCACCAGGCTTGGGGTCTCTAGCCTCTGAATACAGTAGCCCTTCATCCCAATACACTCTATGGGTACCTTGAGCATTCCCTGCAGCCTCAGCAGCAGCCAGCTGTCTGAGGGGTTCAAGAGAGGGGCAGTCTAATTGAGCCTGCCTCAGATCTGCCCTTGAAGGTTCCCCTGTCCCAAGAAACTCAACCTGATCAGGTTCAAGTTCTTCTAGGACAGTTCCTTCAGGGCTCTCAGAATCATCCTCCTGGGAGGGCTGATCCACCACCTGAGGCAGGGGGGAAGGCACAGCCTTAACCCTACTGCTCTTTCTCTTGGGTTGTGACTGGTCCATAGTTTCAGGATCCAGCACTTGTTCAGTGGTGCACTTTTTGGCCTGTGACCTGGTCACAGCAAGGACATGTGCATCTATCCCCAGCATTTCTGCATGGGTCCTATACTCCACTTCAGACCAAACTGAAGTTTCAAGATCATTGCCCAGTAAACACTCTACAGGAAGGTCTGAACTAACAACAACTTTCTTGAGGCCAGTTACCCCTCCCCAGGAGAAGTTAACAATAGCCACACTATGGGAGGTAGTGGCATTGCTAGCGTTGGTCACTAGGTAATTCTCACCTAGTATGATCTGTCCAGGGTCCACAAAAGCAGGTGTCACCATTGTGACACTAGCTCCAGTGTCCCTGTAGGCCTGAGCCATTCTTTGGTTGATAAAAGGTGTCTGTCTGTACTTGCCCAGGTTACTGGGGCCTACAGTAGAGGACAAAGCTAAGTCCCCATCACAGATCAGAACAGCCTGAGTAGGTACTCTGACTAGGCCAGAATCCTCCTCAGTTCCCAGGGTTAACCCTACTACACCCTTTTGCTGGGAACCACCACTTACAGCTGAACTAGGGGGTACAGTTGCCTTAGGGGCAATGGTGGCTGGGGGCTTATCCTTTTTGGTGCACTCACTAAACCAATGTGAGTTGGACTTACAATAGTTGCACCATGGTTTCTTTTGGCCATCTTTCTTTTTATCCTTTTTGGAACCACCCTCCCCCTGAGCCTTTTGGGGGCCTGGTGAAGACTTCTGGTCTTTTTGTTTCTGCTCATTACCCTTCTGGTCTGCCTTTTTCTGATCACCGCCCTGGTTCTGGTTTTTCTGCTTAACTCTAGTCCTGACCCATCTATCTGCCTTCTTTTCCAATTCTTGGGGAGAAGTCAGATCAGAATCAATCAGGTGTTGATGCAATAGCTGGTTTTGACAGTTGTTAAGTATTTGCTCTCTCATGATCAAATTATACAATCCTGTATAGTCCTTAACCTTACTTCCCATTAGCCAGCCTTCCAGAGCCTTAGTGGCACAATCTACAAAGTCAGTCCAGTCCTGAGTCTGTGTCTTCTGGGTATCCCTGAACAACAACCTGTATTGTTCAGTGGTTAGGCCAAACCCATCAATCAGAGCACTCTTCAGGACAGTGTAATTATCTGCATCCTCATCACTAACTGTGAGAAGCTTGTCTCTTCCTTTCTCAGAGAAGGAGAGCCACAAGATAGCTGCCCACTGACTTTGGGGTACCTGCTGTACTTTGCAAGCTCTCTCCAAAGCAGTTATCCATTTGTGGATGTCATCCCCACACTTGTAGGGAGGGACAATCTTGCTCAGGTTTCTATTATCATAGTGCCTGTCTCTATCTCTAGGAATGTTGCTGCCACCAGTGGGTTCTAACCCACTTAACTTTTGTTCTCTAGCCAGAGCAAGCTTCTCTTTGGCAAGGGCAAGTTCTTCCCTCTGAATCCTCAGATTAGCCTCCCTCATTCTGGCTGCATGCTCCTTTCTCTCAGGTGAAGTCATTCCCCTGTGAGAGGAAGCATTAGAGATGCTAGAGACATGGGAGTGGATGGATTCCCTTGAAGGGGATCTGTCCCTCCTGCTTCTCTGTGTAAGCCTACTTGTGGGTCTGTATGGGGGGACCCCATGCAAACTCCCATGTAAACTTAGGTTAGCCTGGCTAAGTCTTCCTACTTGGCCCTGGCTGTCTACCTCTCCATCTGAAGCCCCATCTGACTCCTCTGTGGTGGGTAGACCCTCCTCTGTGCCTAGGGCACCTGCCTGAGATGCCCTAAGAGCATCATACTCCTCTAGGAGTTGTCTTAACTGAAGGAGGGTAGGGTTTGCACCCTGTTTTATTCCTCTGGAGGTACACAAGTGTCTCATCTCCTGGAATGTTAAGGTATCATATCTAGAGGGGATCTTTTGCAGACCTGATCCTCCTGAGAGAGCATCTACTTGATCTCCTCTTAGAGACATGATCTAGTGAGGGTGTGGTGTGTGCACCTACCTACACTAGTTGTATCTACTAAACCTCTCTAGTAGTTGTAGTCAGGGTGTGTTACTCCCTTCAACCTACAACTACAAAGTCCAGTAGGACTTAAGTATTATAATCTATGTTATATGTACCTAGACAATATCTGTGTGATCTTTCAATTTAGTATCTCAAGATTACAATGGTATTACAACAGCAAGCTCAGATCCCAACCGCTGCTCACCAATGTGAGAAGTTGGCCTGATGTATGATGTCACTAGTTCTAGTGTACACCTTATATCAGTCCAAATACCCTTATGGTGATTGGTTGTAAAGTCAACCTTATAGACCAGCTATCCTAGTGGTAGCATGGACAAGAGCAGTCTTAGGCTAAACTCTGAATGGCATGTGAAGCCAGCTGTGATACCATATATAATCCCTTGAATACCAAATGAAAGGACACCACAACAGATATATATAAAATAAAGTGTATTTATTCTAAGCAAACCCTCAGCACTCTTTATGAGATTAGAGGTAAGTACAACACAGTCTTATTTATGCATACATTAAGTCACACAGGTAAGTAATACAGTTAGGCCCTAGGGGCCACGCAAACCATATACTAAGTAAGTGGTATAAGAACCACTGTCACGGAAATAGAATAGGCCTAGGCCTAGGGAATCGCTGGGGCTACACTACACTAGCGTTAGTTAGGAAGTGGGAGGCCCACGGGATTCGTGTGCAGAGTGGAAACACTCACGCGTAATGCGTAAAAGTCAATAGCAATAGTACAGTTTAGAAAACGGTAGATTTAGGACACTTCCGGAGTAGCTAGGAAGTTAAGACTTGAAAACTAGACACTAGGATAGTCACTATCCTGATGAGCACCGGAGTACCCAAGTTACCTAGCCCACAGGCTGCGGGTGCATAGGGGTGAAGATGCGTCGTTTTCGTCGTTGACTCCTATGGATGCCTGAAGAAAGATGCTGACAGGCAGTCAGTGAAGAGTGTCCGGTGGATCCCAAGGCTGGGATCAAGAAGAGAAGAAACCTGCAAGCAGAAGGGACAGAGTCAAGGTCACTAGCCAGTGACCACGTGGAACCAGGAAGGAACCAGGCGATGTCGTGAAGATTGCAGGTGAAGGTGAAGCTTGTCGCTGCAGCCAGGAGGACCAGGAAGCGTCGAGGACGACCAGGACCAGGAGGCGAGCTGTCCCACGAAGGCTCTTGCTGTCGGCGGCGTCGAAGTTGGACTAGGACTCACCAAGCCTTGGCAAGCGGAACCCACGAAGAACGAAGGACTTGCTTCTGGTGCAGACCAGGAAGGTCTGGGGTGCTTCTTCTTTGCAGAGAAGCGGGAGCCAGTCTGGAGGAGCCAAACCAGCGCAGAAGATTTCAGGGTGCGTCGTCACAGAGGCCACTAGCCAGCGGGCAAGCAACCGGACAGACGCGGCAAGCAGGAAAATGCTGAAGGGCCCCACGCAGGACTCGTGGAGTGTGGGGGGCTGATCTTCGGTGCAGATGGTGGTTGGGGCTTCTCAATCCCCGGTGCACAACTTCGAGGGTACCTCAGAAGCTGCGCTGTAAGTTACTAGCCACTTTTTCCAGGTAGCCGGTCCCACGTCGCTCGTCGCCTCCACGGATCTCAGCTCTGCTGCAGATGTGGATGAGGGTCGGAGAAGTCTGGAAGTCAAGGCTCTGGTCGGGCTCTGCAGTCGGTTCCTCGTAGAACGGTTGCAAAGCAAAGGGTAGTCTCTTGATGGTGCCTGTTTGCACAGGGTAGCCACTCCTTGGCTACAAGGGAGATTCTTCAGTCTTCTTCTTTCGTCGAATGTCGAAGGTCCAGAGTTTCTGTTCAGTTTTGCAGGTTCAGGATAATCTAAAGTCTTGAGGCCCAACTCCCACTCTTATACTAATCTGGGGGGCTGGGATACCTGCTAGGTCACGCCTTATGGGTGGGACCTGGGAGGGGGTGGTTACACCCACTTCCCTTTGTCCAGTTTCGCGCCAGAGCTGGGGCTGGAGTGCCCCAGCGCCGGTTTGAACTGGACTATGCAAGGAACACCTTGTGTGCCCCAGGCATGTCTCATTCCTTTCAGCCCACCCTGCCCCAATACACTAAAGGCTGTCTGGGGAGGTGCTAGCACCTCCCCAAGCAGGAAACCTATTGTCCAGGCCTCCCTGGCTGGGATCACTCCCAGCTGCAGGAGGTCAGACTTGTGTCGTGGCAGCAGCATCCATTTTGTGATGCTGAGGCTTTGGTCAGAGGCTAACAGTTGAAGTATGATTTTAACATGTCTTTCCCTCTAGAAGGGGGGAATAATATTCTCATGTCCAGAAATGGCATGGGGGTATTATTCCACAGTGTTAGACACCTTACACGACATGTTTCGATAAAGCCAAACCATAGTTACCATAACCGTCTAAGATTATAAGGCACTTTAAGAGTATATGGTAGGCTCTATCATAGAACAGCTATAAGGACAAGGTTCCGAAAGCTGCAGACAGGCTCAGCTCATGCTAGAGCACCATCTCACATGTTACCAAGCACTCTGCCTCCAGGATTGTCAAGGCCTGCCATAGGAGTGACTGATAGGTACACATGTGTCTATATGTAAGTTAGGTATAGGAATACTACACCTAAGCAAGGGGTGATTACACGACCTTGCCCCAGCTGAGTGATCAGCCAGTTGTGTCAAAATGGAAGGCCAGGCCAGGGGTGGCATAATACATGCTGCAGCCCCTGGTAGGCCTAGGGTACACCTATGCCCTGGGTACCTAGGGTACACTGTACAGGGGCCAATAAGGTGATCCTATCCAAATGGGTTATGCACCTAAAGTACATAGTATTAATTTAGAGAGAGAACAGCAGGGCTGTGGGTCTGATTAGCAGGCCCACAGCCACATCTAAGTCGAAAACCAGTAAAGCAAAAGCAAAAAGTGGGGGTGAACATAGAAAGCAGACCCTACTCTCCTACAAGCATCAACCCGATGAAGCCCAGGGAAGCAGAACCGAGCAGAAGGAACCAACGGACGCCAGGACCATGAACAGAGAGGGAGAGGACCCCCAGCCCGCATCGCCATCGGAACCAGCACAACAGTGCCCAGTGACAAAAACAGGCTGGCAGAAGAAGGGCCAATGGACAATTGGGTAACCGTGAAAACAGTCCAAAAACGGGGACGGCCCCAGAAAGGAATCCGGCAACCAAGAGTGATGACCGACAGGACCCACCAGTCGGAAATCAGACCGGACCAACGAGCCAGGAACCACCGTGTCGAACCCCCAAAAGTTGCAACAACAACAGCAACAGAGACAGGGAACCCACAACCAGACACACACTAGAAGTGGAACACACACCCGAAGCAGAAAAGGTGCAACCGCAATCACCAGGCCACGGTGACTCCCCCTGGGCACAACAATATCCGACCAACACCCAGGAGCAGCAGCAGGCTCAGCAGAGGCCGGGAAACAAATGGAATGCACCTCCCGACCATGAAAGGGCCAAGAAGAAGACAGAGCACCTCCATACCGACAGCTGGTAGAAGAAGCCAAAAAACCAAGGATCCACAAAAAGCAGGCAACAGACCAAGGCACCAGAGCAGCGACAAGGCACCAAAGCACAGACCAAAGAGACCTCATACCAGCCACCGCTGCCCCGGCAGCCGAGGAGAAGGCCCATCCATCCGGGCCAAGACAGGAAGGTGTGCCCCCTGAACCTGAAAACAGCCAAACAACCTCTCAAAACACATGAGAAGGACTAGCGAAGCAGAGGCCGAACAAGAGCAAGTATGCACCCCAAAAGGAGAAACAGCATATGAACGCACAAGAATGGAATCCACATTCCGCCCAACCTGGACCGCCAGGTTATAATATTCCCCCGGAAGCCACAACCAGTGAAACACCAGGGTTTGAACACAAAATCATTAGGGCAATAATCAGAGACCCTATTCAGGAACAGGAGGAAACCAGGTGACAAAGACCGCGAGACTAAACTGTGTCCCCATAAAATGAGGAATACCCCTCATGCCAACTCCAAGCCACATCTCAGCCAGACCATCCAACAGGACAGCACGAAAGGGCAAGTCAACCATCACAGAGGAACCACAGCGGGAAGAAACCACCGCAACAGATAATGAACCAGGGACAAAAACCCAGCACCACCTGAACATGGACCACCGAAAAAAAACTATATCCTTAACACACACCCGGCAGGGGAAATGTCCACGTCCCCACCAACATCAGCAGATGGAGTAGCCGCAGGCACCAGCAGCTCAGACAGGACAGCAGAAGCAACCAATCCTGAAAAACAGCCCTGGAAAAACTGCAAAAGAACATCCTCCTGCAGCCCCAGAACATTAAGCTGCGTGGAGGCATGAGTACGCAGGCACCGGATAGGAAGCCCCAACTCTCATGGCGAGCAAAAAAGGAGTAAACCCACAGGAAACTTCCAATCACACAGAAAGGAAGTGCCCAGCAACCTCCATGAAAAAGACTGTCCCCAAGTAACCATGACTTGCTTGAAAACATCAACAAGCATTGGCATAGCCAATAGGTCTCGCTTTTGGTACCTTATAAGTATTTAGTTATGCAGCAGAATATCCCACCAACTGTTGCATGGCTAAACACTTTTGAGGTCCAAAATGCGAGACCTATTGGCTATGCCAATGCTTGTTTAGTTTTAAAAATCTGGTCACCCTACCTCTTAGCCAAAAGTGCGGTGTAGTGGGTGTGGTGAAAGAATAAAAACTCTAGCAGAAGGGAGGGCAGATGGGGTGCGGAAACTCCTGGTAGGGGCTGGATTTGGAGATATGTAAGTAGGAGATAGGAAGTCATTGGTTAAAGCCCCGCCTTACGCCAACCTTTGAAAAGGGCGCCTGAGGTAAATTAACGCCCTCTTCATTGCTGAATTCCGGTTCCCGCTCAGTCTGTTCTTTTAGTAAATATACAATCATGCAATGTAACTGCTGAAAGTTTTCATGGCAGATACCTGCTAGTGAGCGCAAAGCACGTCATGCACCATTAGAGAAAAACAGTGGTTGAGTTTAAGCCTGCCCTTTTGTAACTGAACGTTAAGAGCTTCATATTGTGTATTGTACATATGTGTTATGAGTTGGATTGCTCTTTGGTGTCAGCAGCAGGCGTTTGCCTTCAATGAGCCATCCTGTCGGCGCATTGCTTCGGTGCTGGGCAATATCAGATTTCTGAACCAAAGGGCCTGGCAGTAAATTCAGCACAGAAGGGAAACACAAAGGTATAGAACAGGAACTCACAAATGGAGAGCTAAAAGAAACAAAACACAGGGCGAGTTGGGGAGCCAGAAGCACGCCTTCCCTCCCTTTCTCTCTCTGGTGGCGTGCTGAGTGAGGCTCGCTCTGGTCCAGGCTTGTTCCTTCAGAGTCCATTGTTACTGCAGGGCTCTGCAGACTTTTAAGAGGGGGCGGGGAGGGGCCTTTGCATAGGTGTGGAGGAGGGAGCTGAAAGGATGTGGTGGAATGGTCTATGGGCTGCGGTTTGGGGGAATCAAAAGGAGTTTGTTGAGCCAAGGGATTTGAATTTAAGAAGATCAGATAATGGCAAATGGGAGGGGCTAAGTATGAGCAAAGTGCATAATTTTATGGGAGAAACCAAGGAGAGGGTGGGAGAAGTGAGACAACCATAAACCGCCTCATGACAGAAACATTATGCCAAACTGAATGCCCCAATGTTGGCAAACTAGGGGGGGGCAAAATGCCATAGCTGGATACAAATCCATGCTAAAAAGGTCTCTAATTATGCCAAACTAAGGGACCCTACATTTCGCCAATCTGTGGGATTCAAGAATGTCAGAGTGGGCATCACACTAGGGCGGGTTGAATGGGGGGTGAGGGGTTGAAACTGGGGGACCCAAGGGGTGCTGAACAAAGGAACCCAAAGATGCCAAAGTGGGGACCCTAGGGAAGCCTGAGAAGACCCAGGAGATGCCGAACTCGGACCTCCTAAGGGATGCCAAACTGTGTTACCAAGAGGAGTCCAATGAAGCGAGGGTTCGATTGGGATGACAAATAGAGGGATAAACAGATGCCAATGGAAGGGCCATTATGGTTTTCCAAGTGATGGAAAGTTGTGGTACCAGATACAAGGTGACAAGAAATGCCAAACTCTAAGGATCACAAGCTGGGAAGCCAAATTCGTGGCCTAAACTGAAGCAATCGGGTGGTGACATGTGCGTGGTTAGTATAATCAAATTAGGATAATCAATGTGGACATATGTAAGTGACAATCGGGTCGAGAATTGGCACGTCAGTCACTGAATGTTGCTAGCTAAGGAGAGCAATGAGAGGGGGTGGTAAAGGAGGCGATTGACTGTGTCCGGCTAACTATGACTTATTTTGGGGACTGTGGTTACACTGCAAGGCTCGAGTTTTGCGTCAAGTGAATAGTGGTTTAAAGGAGTAAAATAAAAGAGCGCGAGAGCATGAATGTGGGGCAGGAGGCCCGGAGTTAAAATAGAGAAACATAGAATATGGAGTGAAGCAGACAAAACAAGCATTGCCCACTTTCACGAAAGCGATCGCCCGGGAGTGGTGCGTGCGCATGCATTGTGCTCTTTTTCAAAGCACATACTCGTGCTTGTGGCGCGCCCCTGCGCGCTCCCACAAGGCGTATGCCGCCACAAGCACGTGTATGTGCTTTGAAAAAGAGCTGCACGACGTCTAAAGGTCTCCTATGCATAGGGTGACCAGACGTCCCGGTTTTGCCCGGACGGTCCCCGTTTTTCGTGAAATGTCCCCGTGTCCCGACACTGTACTCCAATGGAGTCAAATGTCCCCGTTTTAGAACAGTGTCCGGGTTGAACAAAGAAATGTCCCGGTTTTTCACTGTTCCGGTTGCGCGCATGCTCTGTTTGCACAGCTTGGTGACGTCACTGAGGTGAGCGCTGTAGCAGGAAGGGAAATCCTTTGAAGAGAGACATGTTCTCTCGGGATTTCCCTTCTCTTTGTCTACACAGCGCCACCTACGTCATCATGCAGCTGGTTAGAACCACCTGTGACCGGCATGACCCTGATTTTACAGCCTGCAGCAATCCACCGTGACCCTGCTCTGCCTTAAAGCGAGCGAGGGTCGGACAGTCTCAAACTACAGCAGAATCCAGCAGCAGCTTCGTGACGCCTCCCCAGCCCTACCAGCACCGTCGGGACACTGCCTTGCATCAGAGCTGCATCATCCAGGAATCCTTGCCCTCCCAGCCTGCAAGCCCGCAACGTGTATTTTAACCCTGAGAGTTTTATCCGCACCAGTGCTGGCTTCCTGGGGGCGCCGTGTAGCGTTTCTTTCCCCTAGGCCTCACATAAATGTCAAGAGTGTGATTAATTATCTTCCTGGAGAGAGATCAGCATTTTGTATAGTTGAGGTTTTGACTTGGCTGAAGTTAGTGCAGAGGGTTAATATGCCTGCTGCAAAGAACGTGTACCAAGTAGATTACAGAGTGCGTATGATGTAAACAGATCAGCAGGGTTACTGCTTTCAAAAGAGACATTTTTTTGCTACTTGCAATTTAGAACTTAAAGTCCTAATATAGAATAGTGAGCTATTAACTTTCATCCTAGAACTGCATACACACTGCAAAGTATACATTATTAGAACATTGATTAATGTTTCAAAAAGGGTTAATCTGGCTAGAAATCGATTCTTAATATTAAAGAAAACTCCCAACTATGCTGTTTCTTTTTCGACTCTGCGTTTGTGCTTCTCCACACCAAGCAATCTTAAACTATACTGCCTACCAGTATGGATGACATGTGACTCCTACACTTTCAGTCCTTTGGCTTATGTAACATTTCCTATACACTGATTTACACACGTATGATTAATTGTCTCTGTGTAATGTGTGTGTGATGCAAAGTGCTTGGACACCCTACACTGGTATGAGTGGCGCTATATATAATGCATCTGATAGAGTGTGGTTATGGTGACTTGGTCACTGTTAAAGGGTGCTAGTGAGAGAATCCGTGGTGGAGGTGGTCATTGGGGGGGGCGCCAACAAACATTGTCGCACAGGGCGCCACCAGCACTAAAGCCAGCCCTGTCTTATATGTTCTAAACTATTTACTATGCTAATGTGCGTAAATGTTTCCACGTAAATAAAGCAAACATTATTTATATTTCAATCAACTGCGCTGAACGTAGGGGGAGTGCTTTATGGGAAGGAGTATTCTACAAACAGCAGTATCTGATTTTGACGATGACAGAATGTGTGTGTATATGTGTGTATATATATATCTATCAAACTCGCTAGCGATGCACTCGTTCACTTCCTCGTGGCAAAAACAAGAGCACAAACTCCTCTTCGATTGTGCAATTTTCTTTATTGTTCAGTTAACAATCCCAATATATATACTTATCTAATAAGAAAACAAACTTGGACTAAAGCAAATGTTGAGGCAAAGTCGGTTTAAATGGAATTAATGCTTACTGCCGATAAAAGACCTCTGATTTGTCATCTGTAATGTTTCATCTCGGTCTTGGAGGGAGCTGTCGTAGTCCTTTTTCTATGTTTATCACAGCTGTCAAATAGTCCTACTTTTATGTCGGTGGTTACTGCAAATCGTAGTCCTACTTCTATGTCTATGACCTGTCCCCGTTTTTTGTTTTGAGAATCTGGTCACCCTACCTATGCAGTGTATGCGCACTGCGTAGGCGAGACCTAAAAAGGGCAGCCCTGCAGTCTCCACCCATAGCCACATACGACAGACATGGCCGCGGGGGCCGGATGCTGCATTAATCAACAGCGCCGGAACGACCCGGGGCCAGGACACCAGGAGAGCTCCCTGCCCCAGCCCAGCACATGCGCGGGGAGCGTCCTGACCACAGAACAAGAGTTCGGCCGACTGGAGCACCGGAACGGCCGCGCAGAGAAAAAACATCAAACAAACAGCATTTAGCTACACAAAATGCAGAAGAAACACTCACGATACCGCAACTAATCCCCAGGAAATACTGGAAACAGAGACAGGAATCCGGAGCACCAGCGTTCCGTTGGAGCAGAAAAAAAACAGGCATAGCGGTGGGTGGGAGGGGCTTATGTGACCTTTAACCTTTTTGGTTTCTAGTGTTTTGATTGGCTGGGTGGAGGCAGGACTGCCTCACGTAGTAAGGACTGTGACGGGAAGGACCCATGAGGGGGTAATGTTGAACGAGGAGCAGGACAAAACAGGCCTACCAAAGCAACAAGCAAGCACTTTTAACGTTATGCACAATGTCCGACAAACTGTACACAGCCCCAATGAATTCTTTACATCTGTTATTGAAGATCTTGAGACATGATAGCTCGCTATCAAAGCACCAAACCATCCTTATTTAATGATTTTACTCTCTTTGTTCTGAGTACAAGATCTTCTATGTCCTACTCACTACCTTATCGAAAGGTTCTGGTAGAGAGCTTTTTCAGTGGTAGCTCCGCCTTTTCACTAGTCACCAGGGCTAATCTACTTTAAAATTAAACACTTACATGTTTTTGAGATTAATGTAAATCACTAAATTCTGGGAGAGTTTCTGCCTAAGAACCAAGACATCTCGTGGTGTTGGGGCGCTATACACAACAGAACAATATTGAGGTGTAATGAGTAACTGCTTCGCTTGACATGTTGAGACGGTCTATCATAAAAATGACATAAGGTAAAGTAGGGGTAGAGGAGAGAGAGAGATAGAGAGAGGGAGAGAGAGTAGGGGTAGAGAGAGAGAAAGAGAAAGAGAGAGAGAGAGAGTAGGGGTAGAGAGAGAGAGAAAGAGAGAGAGATAGAGAGAGAGTGTGGTAGATAGAGAGAGAGTAGGGGGGAGAGAGAGAGAGAAAGAGAGAGAAAGAGAGAGAGAGAGAGGGGAGACATGAAAGATTTGGATGATAAGAGACAAAATGGAGAATGACAGATTAGGATGACAAAAAAGATTAGAGAAAGAGAATTTTGAAAAGAAAGGGGAGCGAAATAGTGGAATAGAGATGGGAAGAGAAATCTAGAAAGAAAGTAAAACTGGATTTGTCCACATGAGAGTGGAATAATAAGAAATGTAATATGTAGTTCCACATACAGTGCCAGGTGATTAGTGCTTAATTTGTAAAAAAGAATTAAGTGCCAAGGCCCTCATCAGGGGGCACCACCCATGGCCCCTGCCAGATCTACCAATGATGGTACTCACAAAACTTCTGCCATCACACACCTACAAGTGTGACAATTCTGACTGTTTGATGCCACCAATCTATAAGAACAGCTTGGGCAGCAGGCATCAGTTGTTTTAATGTATATTGAATTTATAAACAACTTGTTCTGCTCATCTCTAAATTACACAAACAGCAACACCATGTGGCAGCTGGAAGTTTCATAAGTGCCGGTGTTAAGAATTAAGTGCTTGTGGGAGCTCGGGAAAGCACCAGCTCAAATTAAGCACTGCGGACACGATAGAGGGAATAGAAAGGCTGCTATTGGCCGACAATTCTGTAGTAAGAGCGCGGATTTCACAGAATTTAAGGGTAAACACTGGTTGCAAGCTATGCCTGAAAACAACTCACGCTTTTGAAAAACCTGGCACCTTTCACAAAATCGAAGCTTCTAAGACTCACGGCGCGTGTGTAAAACAATGCAGACCGTTGAAATATGTCAAGATTTGCCAATACTTGCTCACCTGGATGACACGGCATGCCAGTTAAGCAAATTGAAATGGATTAGAAAGAGAGGGAGTGAGAGAAGGCAGAGAAATCAAGACACACAAGAGGTCGTGCGAGAGAAAATTAATTTATCCCCTGAAATCAAATCGAACGAATGCATATTTATGACCTCCTGTGCTTTTTCCTCTCAAGTGTCTCTCGGGGTGTTTTGGCAACAACAGTGGCAGGCGCCTGAGATTTTCAGGGATGTTCACAGGTCTCACTTACAGCGCTCTTTGATCTGACACATTCTTGGCCGTTTCTACTCTGCTGCCCCGGGGAATGCATATGCATTCCAAGGTGTTCACCGGGCGCAGCCTGGGAGCTGAGGGGCGGGGCCTGGGGCTCTGATGTCACCAGTGCTCTGGTATTGCTCTAAGTCCACGCGCCACTGATAAAAGACGAAACAGCATCGACGCAAGAAACATGCCTCGTGGAACGTGGGGACGGTTGCTGTAATGAGGCAGGTGCGCATCACACACGCATGCAAACCCAGGCAAAATACTTGATCTCACTACACATGTATCTACAGGAATCTTCATTGCAGTTAACATCCCACCCTCCTTGCTGGTTTCTGTTTTCAAAGGCATTTTTTATACTTATCGTTACATAGGCATGAATTCCTAAACAAGCATTGGCATAGCCAATAGGTCTCGCTTTTGGGACCTTATAAGTATTTAGTTATGCAGCACAATATCCTTGGTGCAACGACAACTGTTGCATGGCAAAACACTTATAAGGTCCCAAAGGCGAGACCTATTGGCTATGCCAATGCTTGTTGCTGTTTTTGTGGTACTGCAATATATAGGGATGTTATTTGTCACAGTTTACAGTTTGGATTAGATCATTGATGACACTATTGTTCTGTGACCTGATCTGACCTGGTCAGTCCGGTCGCTCCTCCTGCTGCGTGGCCCACCCCAAGTGTGGCCGTTCTCCTCCCGCTGCCACCGCCACTTGCAAGAGTAGTTTTGTGCCCCTGTTAGGTCTGGCCCCCTGCCCCTGACTCTCCCTCTGTGCCTGCTTCGTTTTTCTCATTGTATTCTGTATTGTTTCTTTGTCGTTTTTCTCGTCCCTCCTCGTGTTGGTTTTTGTTGCCCCTTGTCGCTCCAGTTCTCCCCTGCACCTCGGTGCCGCTGCCCCATCCCGCTCCCTGCCGCTACTCCCCCGCGGCCCCACCCCCGCTCCCTCTAGCATCACCGCATCGTTCCCCCCCACTCGCCACCCCGCTCCCGCCTCCCAGCTGCTCCTCCCTCCCACAAGAGTACTTTAGGCGAGGCTCACGGGCATGGAGCTGTGACCTGACCTGACCTGGTCAGTCCGGTCGCTCCTCCTGCTGCGTGGCCCACCCCGAGTGTGGCCGTTCTCCTCCCGCTGCCGCTGCCAAGAGTAGTTTTGTGCCCCTGTTAGGTCTGGCCCCCTGCCCCTGACTCTCCCTCTGTGCCTGCTTCGTTTTTCTCATTGTATTCTGTATTGTTTCTTTGCCGTTTTTCTCGTCCCTCCTCGTGTTGGTTTTTGTTGCCCCTTGTCGCTCCAGTTCTCCCCTGAACCTCGGTGCCGCTGCCCCACCCCGCTCCCTGTCGCTGCTGCCCCGCGGCCCCACCCCGCTCCCTCTAGCATCACCGCATCGTTCCCCCCCACTCGCCACCCCGCTCCCGCCTCCCAGCTGCTCCTCCCTCCCACAAGAGTACTTTAGGCGAGGCTCACGGGCATGGAGCTGTGACCTGACCTGACCTGGTCAGTCCGGTCGCTCCTCCTGCCGCGTGGCCCACCCCGAGTGTGGCCGTTCTCCTCCCGCTGCCGCCGCCGCTGCCAAGTGTAGTTTTGTGCCCCTGTTAGGTCTGGCCCCCTGCCCCTGACTTTCCCTCTGTGCCTGCTTCGTTTTTCTCATTGTATTCTGTATTGTTTCTTTGCCGTTTTTCTCGTCCCTCCTCGTGTTGGTTTTTGTTGCCCCTTGTCGCTCCAGTTCTCCCCTGAACCTCGGTGCCGCTGCCCCACCCCGCTCCCTGCCGCTGCTACCCCGCGGCCCCACCCCGCTCCCTCTAGCATCACCGCATCGTTCCCCCCCACTCGCCACCCCGCTCCCGCCTCCCAGCTGCTCCTCCCTCCCACAAGAGTACTTTAGGCGAGGCTCACGGGCATGGAGCTGTGACCTGACCTGACCTGGTCAGTCCGGTCGCTCCTCCTGCCGCGTGGCCCACCCAGAGTGTGGCCGTTCTCCTCCCGCTGCCGCCGCCGCTGCCAAGTGTAGTTTTGTGCCCCTGTTAGGTCTGGCCCCCTGCCCCTGACTTTCCCTCTGTGCCTGCTTCGTTTTTCTCATTGTATTCTGTATTGTTTCTTTGCCGTTTTTCTCGTCCCTCCTCGTGTTGGTTTTTGTTGCCCCTTGTCGCTCCAGTTCTCCCCTGCACCTCGGTGCCGCTGCCCCACCCCGCTCCCTGCCGCTGCTCCCCCGCGGCCCCTCCCCCGCTCCCTCTAGCATCACCGAATCGTTCCCCCCCACTCGCCACCCCGCTCCCGCCTCCCAGCTGCTCCTCCCTCGCCTCGCCCCGCCCCCCCCACTCTCCATTTATGGCAGAGTGCATGCGTACGTGCAGCGTTGACGCGCAGCGAGCGTGCCGATTGTGCGCCGAAGGCGCGCCAAAGGTAAGCCCATCTGCGCCCGTCCGCGCCTGGACCGCACCCAGCGCCAGAACCCCTGGCCCCCGAAGAGGCCAGCCCGCCCGCCGGACTTACGACACCGCCACCCTCAACGCACTCAACACCGGCCGAATCCCCGGCTGCCACCGAGCCACCCCAGGACGCACCCACGGACCCTTCACCTGCCAATCCTGCAAGTTCTCCTGCATCCGGACCTGCACCGCACCCGCCAAGCCGACCCCCAGCAGCAACCACCTGAAGTGCATCCTGCTCAACACCCGCTCCGTCCACAGACACGCCGTGGAGCTCTGGAACCTCCTCGACTCCACATCTCCAGACGTCGCCTTCCTCACGGAAACATGGATGAACGCCTCCTCAGCGCCCAACATCGCCATCGCCATCCCGGACGGATACAAGATCACCCGGAAGGACCGCGTCAACCAGACAGGAGGAGGCATCGCCATCGTCCACAAGAACACCATCCGCATCACGATGGTCCACAAGACCACCCTCAGAGGCACCCTCATCTACAGACCCCTGGGACCGCGCACACAATTCAGCGAAGACATCGCCGACTTCATCAGCCCGCACGCCCTCCCCTCCGCTGACTACATCCTCCTAGGGGACCTCAACTTCCACCTAGAGAACAACAACGACAGCAACACCACCACCCTGCTGGACAACCTCGCCAACCTCGGACTCAAGCAACTGGTGACCACCCCCACCCGCTACGCCGGCCACACGCTTGACCCCATCTTCTCCTCCAGCAAGGACATCTCCTTCAGCCACGCCACCGGACTCCACTGGACAGACCACAGCTGCGTCCACTTCAGCTTCAGAAGGACCACGCTCCACCACCACTCGCAACAGGTTCCCCGCAGAAGCTGGAACAAGATCACCACCGACCAGCTAGCCACATCCCTGAGCCAGAACCCTCCCGCCAGCTCAGCGAACCCCAACCAAGCCGCCAACAACCTCACAAGATGGATCACCAACTGCGCAGACGACCTCGCTCCACTGAAGACCCCCCCGTCAGACCCGGCAACAAGAAAGCATCCTGGTTCACCGACGAACTCAAGAGCTCCAAGAAGAACTGCCGTGCCTTCGAGAAAGCCTGGCGCAGAGACCCGACAACAGACAACATGACCACCCTCAAGCACGCCACCCGAAAACACCACCAGCTGATCCACACCACCAAGAAAACCGAATTTAAGGAACGAATAGACAACAACGCCCACAACACCAAGGAACTCTTCAACATCGTCAAAGAGCTCTCGAACCCTAGCGCCGGAAACAACGACATCACCCCATCACAAGACCTCTGCAACTCGCTCGCCTCGTTCTTCCACAACAAGATCGCAGATATACACAACAGTTTCAGCACACAGCCGACGCACCCCACGACCGCACCAACGCCCCCCACCACCACCCTCCGCGCCTGGACCCCGATCAACACCGAAGACACCATCCGCATGATGAACTCCATCCACTCCGGATCACCAACCGACCCCTGCCTGCACCACGTCTTCAACAAGGCCGACTCCATCATCGCACCCCATCTCCGAGACATCAGCAACGCCTCCTTCAACACCGCCACCTTCCCAGAGAGCTGGAAGCACGCCGAACTCAGCGCCCTACTGAAGAAACCCTCAGCGGACCCCACCGAACTCAAAAACTACCGCCCCATCTCGCTTCTTCCTTTTCCTGCCAAAGTCATCGAGAAGACCGTCAACAGACAGCTGGCCGCCTTCCTCGAGACGAATGGATACCTCGACCACTCGCAGTCCGGTTTCAGAGCCAACCACAGCACCGAGACCGCCCTCATCGCAGCCACCGGCGACATCCGAGCCCTGCTCGACAACGGGGAAACAGCGGCCCTCATCCTCCTGGACCTCTCTGCAGTGTTCGACACGGTCTGCCACCGCACCCTAGTGCAGCGCCTCAGCAACGTCGGAATCCAAGATAAGGCTCTGGAGTGGATCATCTCCTCACTCGCCGGAAGAACACAGAGAGTCCGCCTTCCCCGTTCAGATCAGAGGCCACCGAAGTCATCTGCGGCGTACCACAAGGATCATCGCTCAGCCCCATGCTGTTCAACATCTACATGAGCCCCCTCGCGGCCATCGCACGCCAACACAACCTCAACATCCTCTCCTACGCCGACGACACCCAGCTGATCCTCTCCCTCACCAACGACCCCGCCACCGCCAGAACCAACCTACACGAAGGGATGAAAGATGTAGCCGAGTGGATGAAGAACAGCCGCCTGAAACTGAACTCAGATAAGATGGAAGTCCTCATCCTGGGATCATCACCCTCCGCCTGGGACGACTCCTGGTAGCCATCTGCCCAGGGCAGCGCACCCAAACCGACGGACCACGCACGCAACCTGGGCTTCATCCTGGACTCCTCCCTCTCGATGACCAGACAAGTCAACGCCGTCTCCTCGTCATGCTTCAACATCTTACGCATGCTACGGAAGATCTTCCGGTGGATCCCCACCGAAACCAGGAAGACGGTCACCCAGGCGCTCGTCACCAGCCGACTGGACTACGGCAACGCCCTCTACGCCGGAACCACAGCCAAACTTCAGAAAAGGCTCCAGCGCATTCAAAACGCCTCAGCACGACTCATCCTGGACATCCCCCGACACAGCCACATCTCCGGACACCTGAGAGACCTGCACTGGCTCCCAGTCAGAAAGAGAATCACGTTCCGACTCCTCACCCACGCACACAAAGCTCTCCACAACCAAGGCCCCAGATACCTCAACGACCGCCTTACCTTCTACACTCCCGCACGCCAGCTACGATCGACCAGCCACGCCCTCGCCGCCGTTCCCCGCATCCGAAGAGCCACAACGGGAGGAAGATCCTTCTCCTACCTGGCTGCCAAGACGTGGAACTCCCTCCCCATCCACCTCCGCCTGACCCAACACCACCTCTCCTTCAGGAAGCCACTCAAGACCTGACTGTTCGAGCAGTAGCGGACCCCCCCCCCCCCCCCAAGCGCCTTGAGACCCTCCGGGTGAGTAGCGCGCTATACAAATGATTGATTGATCGATTGATAGGATCACGATGTCTCCAGTGACAACTTCTTGCTGTCCAGGTTGTGCCGAGGGGTTTCTTTTTCCGGTGGTTATGCTGTCCTGATCGAGCCGAAGGTCCTGCTGCAGTTGTCTCCTCCCTTTTTGTGTGTGGTTGTGTGTGTGGTGTGGTTGAGTGTGTGTGGTTGTGTGTGGTTGTGGGTGTGGTTGTGGGTGTGGTTGTGTGTGGTTGTGTGTGTGGTTGTGTGTGTGGTTGTATGTGTGGTTGTGTGGTTGGTTGTGTGTGTGTAGTTGTGTGTGTGGTTGTGTGTGTGTGGTTGTGTGTGGTTGTGTGTGTAGTTGTGTGTGCTTGTGGTTGTGTGTGGCTGTGTGTGTGTGTGGCTGTGTGTGTGTGGTTGTGTGTGTGTGTGGTTGTGTATGTTTATGTGTGTGTGGTTGTGTGTGTGTGTGGTTGTGTGTGTGTGATTGTGTGTGTGGTTGTGTGTGGTTTTGTGTGTGGTTGTGTGTGTAGTTGTGTGTGTAGTTGTGTGTGGTTGTGTGTGGTTGTGTGTGTGTGGTTGTGTGGTTGTGTGTGTGGTTGTGTGTGTGGTTGTGTGTGTGGTTGTGTGTGTGGTTGTGTGTGTGGTTGTGTGTGTGGTTGTGTGTGCTTGTGGTTGTGTGTGGTTGTGTGTGTATGTGGTTGTGTGTGTGTGGTTGTGTGTGTGTTGCTGTGTTTGTGGTTGTGTGTGTGGTTGTGTGCTTGTGTGTGTGTATGGTTGTGTGTGTGGGTGTGGTTGTATGTGGTTGTGTGTGGTTGTGTGTGTGTGTGGTTGTGGTTGTGTGTGTGTGGTTGTGTGTGTGTGTATGTGGTTGTGTGTGTGTGTGTGTGGTTGTATGTGTGGTTGCGTGTGGTTGTGGTGTGTGTGTGTGTGTGTGTGTGTGGTTGTATGGTTGTGTGTGTGTGGTTGTCTGTGTGGTTGGGGTGGTCCCAAAATGATGCCGGTAAGAGCCTGACCCTGGGTCATGATTAAGGCTTCCGGTTTTCCGTTTTTACTGATTTTTACAGATAAATACAGACAGAAAACAATGTGTTTCCTGTCTGTATTTATTTTTAAAAGTAGAAAAATACTGAAAATGGTGCTTCTTGTGAGAAATTCTCCATGCTGTCTTTCATGAATTCTAGGCAACAGCTGAGCAGGCAGGCATCATGGAGGGTTAAAATACAGGATAGGATTTCATTAAATACAGGCATATGTTAACATATATTTGTAGTAGATGCTGTGAGTGTAGTCTTTTGTTATTCGTGGCTGCTTAGTTTGTTAAAACGTGACAGGCATCCATGTTTGAGTGCACGTCGACGAGTTATATAAACGCGGAAATATACCATTTTACAGCTACATTTATTCTTGAATCACAAAATAAATATGGATAAATACCAATAAGTTGGCTAAAAAATAAATATGGATAAATACAGACGGAAATGTTAAAAAAATAAGTACCATAAAACCGGGAGCCCTAGTCATGATGGGGGAGGGGCCGGCGGTCAGGATTTGATTCCTCACAGGGAGCACATACAGTATTAGGATTTTGTACACAACCTTGATCTTTTATTTGGATCATTGTTCGTAGAGATAGAGGCATGTTGTGAAACGGACTGTTACAGACCAATGCTATGTGATTTTTTCATTTTCATTTGATGCATGTAAAACGTACGTATTTTGATTCGGTGATACCAACCTTTTTGTGAGCATTTCTCTAATTTACTGACTGTGCTTGAAACGGAATTACCATGTTATGTAGCGGTCTCTCACTAGCGGCATATCACACATTCCTAATATTCCGTACATGCAGCAGTATTTTTCCCTGTGGCTACAGCGCCAGAGACCTTCGGTCTGAACTACATTTTCCTGGATTGCTATAACAAACATATTTTTTATGTAAAGCGGGTTGGTTTAAGCCACGAATACCGATTATCATGATCTACAGCGCCGGAAATGTGTGTACTCACTAGTCAAGGATATATGGATCTTTTAAGTGCCATTACTGTACAATTATAGTGTTATATATGAGAAATGGCCGTACTGGTCCATTAAAGACATAATCGCCATGCCTATGTACCTGTTTTTTAAAGAACGATTGTTAAAAGGTCGTCAAATTGGTGTATTAAAGACTGACGTTATTGGTAATAAGCTCCAGCGCTGCACTACTGAGAAGAATTACATTAAATTGTGCCAATGCAGGTTCATTGAAGAGTGACTCTGCTGTTGAGATACGACTGCTGGTTTGCTAAATTATTGCTCAGAATAGTCTGCAAGCGCGAAGGCGGGGGGAGGGGCGGAGGCAGGGAGCAAGCAAGAGGAAAGACGGATGGCGCTGAAGGCTGGCGGTTCACGCGTGCACGCTCGCATGAACGCAAGCTTGTCGCCAGCCAGCAGCACTTTGAAAACTCACCTACTAAAGTCTCTCCGAGCAGCACATGCGCGCTGACTCAGCAAGACCTAAAAAAACTGAGTCTGGAAGGCAACTACCAGTGCAAAGCATTCTGGAATATAGAAGTTCCTGGTTCCTTAAAGCATGTTTTCAGGTTCTGTTTGCATGTTGCCTACATTTTTCCTCTATTCGATTTTACCCTTTTGTCCTTGGAGTTGCTCTGTGCAGCAATATGCAGGATTGGTGCTGCAGTGCTCTTAAGTAAAATTGGGAATTTAAGGGAAAAAGTATCATATACAATGGTGCACTGTTATACAAATTCAAGAATCTTTTAAATGCATGTCCTTTTGTATGGTTTTGAAGTCCTTGGGGTCCCTGTCTGCAAGTGGCAATGTTGGACTTTTATGATTTAAATAGTGATATGGTGCAGAATTAGGATTGCAATTTCCTTCTGTGCATTTTTTGCAGTAATTTTTCTTTGGATACTTAAGATTTGCATGTGTAAAGCACACGTTCACTCGGAGGCATCTTGGCGCTGAATAACAGATGTTTATTGTTACCCAATTCAATGGTACTCATTTAATCGACCTCAGATGGATGAAAGGCTGAGTGGACTCGCCAGGATTTTAACCTGTTACCATGAGGTCAAACACAGGCCCCTATAGTGGACACATTAGCCCAATGAGCTACCAGACCCAGATTGAGATCAGATGTGGCCCTGCCATGATTATTTTGCTTAAACCAGAGTCAGATGAATGCTGGCCTTCGTTTTCTTACAGTTCAAATTTAAATCTGCTTTCCAGATTTCATGGTAGATCTGGCAATTAGCCATTGATATCCTTTCCTCACAACACCCCCTTCAACCATATATGTTGCAGCTTTCCATGTCACAATAAAGACAGTCATACAGGGTGTTGACCTATGGACTAAAGGGGGCAGGGGGGATTGGCTTGTGCAGCTAAGAGCTTGGGGGTGGAATGTTCCACATTTTTTGAGTTAGTGGTTTATTTATTTATTTATTCAGCTTGTATAGCGCTTGGTTACTTCATTATGGAGTGTCCCCGTGCTAGATTCCAACAAGGCTGAGCTCATCGAGAGAGGACTGGGCGGAGTATTACTAAGGGGTGAAATTTTTCCTAAACAGCCAAGTTTTAAGATGTTTCCTAAAAGCTGATTCTGACATCTCCAGTCTGAGGTGCAGAGGCAGTGAATTCCATCGCTTGGCTGCCAGGTGCCTGAAGGAGATGCCACTGAAGCATTTTCTGTTGTATTTCGGAATGCTAACCAGTCCAGTTCTAGCTTATCTCAGGCAGCGCGTGGGGTGGTACGAATGTATCATAGGGTGGAGATATTTTGGGCCTTTGCCCTGAAGTATTCTGTGGCCATAACACAGGGCTTTGAAGGAGATCCGCTCCTGAAAATAGGGAGCCAGTGGAGAGTTTCCAAGGCATGGCCAGTGTGCGCAAATCTGGGGATATTTAACATCATCTGAGCTGCCGCTTGTTGCACCCATTGGAGCATATATATGTTTCTTTTCGATGCCCCAGATAGAAAAGATTACAGTAGTCTAATCTGGATGTCACCAGGGCATGGACCTTGGTCTTTTTGGCACAGTACGTGATGAGCCCTAGGATTTTCTTCAGCATTTTTAGAATCCCGAAACAGGTACCTGTGAGGGCGGAGATATGCTCGCAAAAGGATAGTGTGGAGTCGAACCAAACTCCAAGATTTTTGACAGTGTGGCTCGGAGGGAGTGGAGATCCTAACATACTGGGCTTTTTGGTAGCGGCAGCCAACCAGTTGTGACGGATTGATTAATCCTCTTTCCCTCAGTCCTGCAAGAAGTCAGATGTCATAGAGTGTATACGTCCCATACAAAGTATGCCGTCCCTCTTGTCATTTTTTGTGCGGACCGGATAACCGTATTCTGTGCTGTCACTCAGAAAAGGCTCTGCGTAATGTGTATGGCAATGAGCCATTAAATGTTTATGAGGAATTCGACCTTCTGTGATCAGGTTTTGTTAACATCTTACCCTATTTGTCTAAATGTTGTAATCCAGGTTTGGAAACTTTCCTTTTTGGGTAAATTGTCTCTAGCAGAGAGCATTCTTCACTGGAAATTGCTACAAGTGCTAAATAACAATTTTATGTTTCTGCTGCGCTTCCCTTTATGCATCATCTTTTCGCTCCCTGGCTTGTATGTCCATTTTATTTTGTAATTGCTTGGTACAATAAAAATTTCGTGTTCGGTAAGTCATTTTTGCATTAGCATCTTGTATTTATAGATGCCATTGAGAGTCAAAGTAGTGAAATGTGCAGACAACTTGGTGGGTCCATCATAAAACACACACTCACTAACTTCTTTTTAAAGGGGTCTTAACTGAGCAATGAATCTTGTAAGTGAGATACAGGAATACCTGAATGAGAAAGTAAAATTATATTTTTCATGCCGATCAAGTGGCATGTTTAGCTTTTCTTTATAGCGTGTTTATCAGTGTAAAATTGACAATGCTAAGCCAGTGTTTCGACTTTTTTATGCATCTTTTATTACGTTAATAATAAAAGAAATAGGCAAAAGTGATGCCTTACCTGAGAAAAATCAGCTCCGTTCCCCTAATCCTACAGGCTAATCCTTCTTCTCCAGAGAACATTGCTTAGGTAAAAGCCTCAGTTCATCATTTTGCTCTGAAGCTAAGAACCCTGAACTCTGATCTACGTTTTGCTGTACTTGACATTCGATCACTACTTTACACATTGAAATGGATCCGAAGTTTTTTCTTTGTGTGAGAAATGTTTGTTTTTGTTTTAGTTTTTAACACAAGTTCGTCACCAAAACTTGAGTGTTGTTGTGGTAGAAAGAAGGAAGAAAGACCTTCATAAGTTGTGACAGCCAGCATTCATGCCACTTCATGGGAAGTCTTCTACAAAGCAGAAGACTGATGCAACATTGCAATGAAGAGAACTCCCCCCCCCCCCACCCTCCCACACACTCACGATGGACGCAGAGGTTTCTACTGTAGGTTAGGAACTAATTTGGTACTCTGTTGATCCACATGGAATATAGACTTCTAATAGTCCTAGAGCCGTGCAGTCACATCCTTCTCCACGTGAAGCCTTTGCCAAGATTACCAAGAACATGCACCTTTATGTGGTCATTGGACAACATCCTTATATTCCTTGAGGTGCTTGCAAAAATCATAAAGTGGTGTGTGTATCATAATATCAATTTTTTAAGCTTAAAAATGTTTGATTTCTGCAAGTATATCAATTATTATTCTCCTTTGACTCCAGGAACCTGCAGTTGATATTTTTCTGCAGTCAAGAGTGCCACCTCAACTCTCTGGCTCATCTCAAACTTCTTTCTACTACTCCTTCCAATGCACTACCCTATTTCTTACCCTATACCTCTATCTATTTATCCGCTACCTCCACTTTCTCATTCGTCCTAAACCCCATACCACTACCATGTTCCCCAAAATAACCCTTTCTAGGCTCTCCCCTACTCTACCCGTCGTTGCATCATCTCATACCTCTTCTACTTTTACAATCCCCCAAAACAAGCCTTTCTAAGCCCTTCCTTCTGACTCACCCCCTCCTCCTCCCTTTTACTCATCCCAAGCCTCCTTCTACTGCTATGAGCTCTAAAACATCCCTCCACTATCCTTCTCAATCCAAAAAAAGACTAACATATCCAACATTCAAATTACTTTCATATTTCACTATACTAATTCACCACTAATTCTTTATGGGTTCCGGAGTAGCGTGCTACTCGTTGAAAGAGCGCTTCAACACCCCATCAGGGGTAGCAAGCGCTATATAAATGCAAACCTTTTTCCCTCGTCAATCCCTCTCCTAGCCTTCTCAATCCAAATAACTGACTAACATCCACCACTCAAATTACTTTCGTTTTTCCCTATACTAATTCATCACTAATCCTTTATGGGTTCCGGAATAACATGCAACTCGCCCAAAAATTGCATCAATACCTCGTCAGGGGTAGCAAGTGATATCTACATGCAATTACAATATATTATTATACATCAATGTAAACCTGTCCACAAGGGTCCCACCACCCCTAAAAATCATTTTCCCCCTAAACCCGCCAATATCTTTCTTTTTCAACTGCTTCCCTGTACCATGCCCCAAAGAACAACACCTTTTGTCTAAACTTATATTAACTCACCAGGACTATTTCACAACTCACCCCAGACTCCCCACACCCCTTCCCTCCCTCGAGCTTATCTTCCAGAACTTCCTACTCCTAACTATATCCTAAGTAAATAGGACCTCTTTGCCATATCACTAAATGCCCCCTAACCTGCCTTCTCCCGGCCCTACCTAATCCCAGTCCTGTATTCCATGGGCCTGCACCACTCACCCAGAGCTGGGAGGGGTGAGGGGGATATCCTAAAACATTGCCCCCCCACCACAAGCCCCCATAAAGCCAATGAACGAATGCAAGACCACATTGCTCTCTACCTACTGATCTGAAGACTGCACTCGGCTGGGTCACAGAAACTGCTCAAACGATGCAAATTTCCACAAAGGTGTGAGTACGCACCAGAATGTAACATACGATCTTTCTTTCATGTTTTGCCGTAGTCTTTCCTGTTTTCTTTGAACAGAAATCAATACCACATGTAAGAAGATTTTGTGGGGCTGGGGGCAATGACTTTCACAGGGTCTCTCTGTTCCAAGGTGCACATTGTGATAACGGAGACAAGTACTCTGGGAAGAGAAAACATTGTATTTGGTACCACCTATTGGTGTTTGTGTTATCTACATCAAGCAGGAACAGGTCAGGCCTTCCTTTTTAGGTGTCACCCATCACAGCGCATACTCTACAAGCGCTCTTGCTTGAGAGCGAGATTGTATAGGATTAGAGCCTGCCCATTGCTTACCATTCATTGTAAGTCTTATTTACTGGCTTGTTTTTGGCCAGCGCGTGCTGACTTCACTTCCTCTTCTTTCGGCCGGGGCATGGACCAAGTACTGATTGCTTCAGCATGATTACTGTCCTCCCACGGATCATGCTGTGATTTGAGGTACTATTTGTTTGTTCTTCTTGCCTGTCCTTGTTGAACCTCTTGCCTCTTGTTGCTGTGTTTTGCTATGACACACACACTTCAAAGAAGCCCCTTTCTCCTTTGAAATGAGTGTTTATTGTGATAACAGATGCTATCTGTTTTTATTATGGCAACAGAGGTTATCTGCCTACAAATGTATTTTCACCAAGACATGGACATGGGTGCAATTGCTTTCTTTATGTAATCATATTTTTTAATAAATGTCATTTTATTTCGATTTCATGCATGGGAGACTATCTGATTTGCTTAAAATCAGAGGGGTATTGTGCTGAGACCTGAGAAGCATTGGCAAAGCCAATAGGTCTCGCCTTTGATATTATTCACTCTGCCATTGCCTTTTGTGCACAGCATGTGCAGTGTCGGCTTTGGCAAGGATTCGTGGCAATGCTGTATAGTCTTGTGGCTGCTGTGCAGCATGGCTAAAATTAATAATAAAAAAATACTATGATGCATTTGTTTCTAAGTGCATTAGCCCAGGCTGCATCTTAGTGCTTTTGTAAATTAGTTTTAGCAACTCTGCAAAGCATCCACACTGCTGTACAGCATGGATACAAAATATACCAAAGCCAATAGCTCTCATAGGCGAAACCTATTAGCTTTGCCAATGCTTGTTATATTTAAGAGCAAGTGTTAAAAGGAGAGTGGGGGCCCAACAATGTCAGGGTCTGGGGCAAAGAGCCCCAGCTACCCTCCGCTTGTGCGAGCACAACTGATTTACTGATTGATTGGAAGATTTGTAAAGCGCATGGCTACCCGTACGGTCGCCCAGCGCAAAAGACAGATTTGAGAGAGGCAATCTCTTAGTCAAAAATGTTGGAACACAAAGGGGCATATGTATGAAAGCAAAATTTAGTCGCAAGGCTGCAAACCGCAAAAAACAGCGTTTGCGACTAAAATGTAGCTATTTCATATGTATGACACACATTCCTAGTTAAAAATAAGAAATCGCTAAATCAGTGATTTCTAATGCTGCGAAACACAAAAATTGCGAATAAATTTGCGATGACTTATTTTGCGATATTCTTAAATTGTGAAAATCGCAATGAGGATATTGCACATTAAGAAATCGCTAACAAATGTATGAAAACCTCGCTAATTGCGATTTTACGAAATTCGCTAAATAAGAAATCGCTATTAACACCAATTGCATGCACCTGGTAAACTCCTGCTAGGTACTTAAACAACCCCACAATGCAACAGAACCAACCACAATGGCAGCACTGTTTGTGATAGCCAGGAGGCTGCGTATTCAGGCTCTTGCACAGAGGAGAAGGAGACAGGAACGTATATTCAGGCTGCGCATCACTCTGTTCCAGCACACTTAAGAGGACATCTATGACAAGTACAGGCTGCACCCACAGACCATAATGGACCTGATTGAGGAACTGAAACCCTACTTGGAACACCCTACACGCAGGACACAAACAATTCCCACACATGTGCAGGTCCTGTGCTCCCTGCACCTCCTGGCGTCAGGGAGTTTTCAACGGGTAATAGCGGAGGTTGGTGGGGTGTCACAGAGTGCACTTTCGTGCTTTTTCCATGCCTTTCTAGATGCAATGCTACAGAGGCTCCCACATCACATATACTTCCCAAACACCTAACAGGCATTACAGCAAACAAAACTGGACTTCTACCAGATTGCACTTTTCCCACACGTCATTGGCTGCATCGATGGGACCCATGTGGCCATCACACCCCCATCAGCAACTGAATATGTCTACAGAAACCGTAAATGCTACCATTCCCTCAATATACAGATTGTGTGCAATGCAAAGTATATCATCACTGACATTGTACCCAAATACCCTGGCAGTACACATGACTCTTTCATCTTTAGACAAAGTGGAATACACAGACGTCTGAGTGCTGGAGAGTTTGGGGAGGGATACCTGCTAGGTAAATACATGGCACACATCCATACATTCACTACAACACTGGAGGGTGAGGACATTGACTTACCGATTGTGTCTATCCCTGCAGGTGACAGTGCCTATGCAGTGCGGGACTTCATCCTGACCCCGTATCTGGATCCAGCTAATGCAAGTGAGAGGAGATACAACAGGGCACACAGATCTAAACGCTGCGTAATTGAGCGCACCTTTGGAATCCTGAAGAGCCGCTTCCGGTGCCTGCATAAAAGTGGAGGCGCACTGCAATACATCCCTGAGACCTGCTGTAAAATCGTGGCAAGCTGTGCAATGCTACATAACATGGCAATGAGGAAAGGCACCACAATTGATGTGACCGATACAGACACATCGGATGACGATCGCCCTGCTCCCCCTGCCAGACCTGCGTCCGGAGTCGGGGCAGCTGCTGGACGC
Source organism: Triturus cristatus (assembly GCF_964204655.1). Lineage (NCBI taxonomy): Eukaryota > Metazoa > Chordata > Amphibia > Caudata > Salamandridae > Triturus > Triturus cristatus. The sequence goes on along the minus strand of NC_140594.1, from coordinate 847,631,752 downwards.
CAGAGACGGACAGAGATCACACAAAACTACTTCTAGGTGAGCAATGATGACATGAGACAAAAAAGCTTGATAATGTGTGCAGTGTTTATTCACACTTCACAATCATTAAGCGTGTAGCTGTAACCAGCACATGTTATGCACACAGTGCAGGTAAGGCACAAGTAACTGTGCAATCTGCATAGTTGGGTTACTTCACCCTTTTAGGATTAATAGTCACCAGACAGTTCACCTCCTTTGGTGACACATTGGTGGTGTTTTGCGTCCAGGATGAGTGCCCTCCATGGTGTTCCGGGGTCATGCTCCCTGTCTGGTACTGCGCCGTCTTTCTCCAGGCAATGTAGGAGTGATGCTGCTCCTACTGGAGGTTTCTTCACTCTCGCCAGAGGCCATGAGAGCGCTGCCACCTGCGTTGGCCGTCTGCAGCTGCTCCACAGCACTGGTGACCTGTGCTAGTTCATGCTATGTCCTGGCAGCAGTGCGCCATTTCCACCTGCATTGTGACGCTTCTGCGTGTGAGGGTGCTGGTGGTGGTGCAGAGGCGGTTCACGGCCTTGGTATAGTTGTGAAGGCGTGCATTGGCACGTCGGCCAGCCCTCTCACTGGCTGCTTGGTTGTGCCTCAGAGTGTCATATAGGTCACGGATGGCACCTGCCATGGCCATGATGCCCTCCCCCATGTTTTTCTGATCCTTGTGGATACGGCATAGCTGCCTATTTATTGACCTGAGTGATTTACTTTGCAGGCGCTGTTCCTGCAGCATGCTGTGTTCCAGGCCAGAAAAAAACGGTTTCTTCGGCTTCAGTGGCAGTGCTGCTCCTGGGCCTTGACCTCCGTGTGTCCTGTGGTGGAATCCTTGGCCTTGGTGTGTTCTGAATGGGCATGTGTGACACACCCTGGCTCCCCTCTCTCCTGTCACTGTCCTCCCCTGTGGCCGGTATTTCATCCTCAAATGGAGGCAGTGGGGGCACATGTGTGCGCTTCCTGCGCTGGATTGGTATGAGCTCTGTCTCGTCACTGGAGTCCTCAGGATGTGCAGGCTCCTCTCCCTCTGCACTGTCTCCACGTTCCCTGGATTGTGCTGTGGTTGTGAAGGGGACTACATGAGTTTGTGTCTTTGCAATTAGCAATCAATAAAGTTCCTACAGTTTGTATCGGCTAACCTCTGACACTGCATCATTCACTTATCCCCAACCCACATGTTGCAATTGATTTCCTTTGTCTCATGGACACACTGTCAGACATAGTACTACAAGTCCCATGATGCATTGCTGGGTGTGCTGTAAGACCTGGACTGGAATGACATTTTGTGAGGATATTTAGCGCATTTGGGGAAGTGTGCATGGGATGGGGATCAGTGCAGATTGATTTTGCATGCATCTTACCTTGGCTGCTGGATGCAGGGTCGGAGCTGTCAATGTCAGCCACACCACCGACGCTCTCAGGCTGGAGAGTGGACTCCACAAGCTCCTCGTGGGGTGTTGGCTGTGCTGCTGTGGATGGTCCTCCCCCAGTCTGGTTTGCGTCCTTTAGTCTGGCTGCCACCCTCTCCTTCGACCTCTGGCACATATCATACCATCGCTTGCGCAATTCTTCGATGGTGCGATTGGTCACTCCCACTGCATTAACCTTATTTTGGATGTCCAGCCAGATTTTGCGTTTCCTTACCTCTGGGACACGCAGTGCCTTCTTGCCAAAAAGGAGCTCATGGCTGCACACCATCTCCTCAATGAGGACCTCCTGCTCCTTTTCTGAAAACTTGTGTTTCCTCTTCCTCTTCTCTGCATCCTTGCCCTCCTGTTGTTTGTTGGACTCCATTGCTGTTTGCTCTCTCCTGGGATGCCTCCTCACACTCTCCAAGCAGCCTCTGGGTGTGGCTCAGGTGAGCAGGTGCAGGAAATCACTCCAGTTTCCTGTTTGTGATGTCATCAGGCTGCACCTGTATTGCAGATTCCCGTTTTTGCGATTTCTTAATTTGCGAATTTCGCAATTAAGAAATCGCAAATGAGGTTTCTGAGAATATTTTGCGATTATTAAAAAATCGCTAAACATTAGCGATTTATTTTTTACATCTCGCTTTGCGAATCTCAATTTGCTAATCGCAAAAATATCGCAAATTGGGATTCGCAAAACGGGAGTTTCATACATATGCCCCCAGGTCTTTAGGGATTTTCTAAAAATCATTTAATTAGGAGAATGGCAAAGAGTTTGAGAAAGAGAGTTCTTAAGTTTGGGTGCCAAAAAGGAAACAGAACACCTACCCTTTCTGATTTTATGAATCCTGGGAATTACAGCGAGATTTGAATCAGAAGAGAGACCTAGTGGGAGTGGAAACTTGGATTAAAGTTTTCACAAAGTTGGGTCCGGTGTTGGTAAATGAACCATAGGCAAAACATAGTGCTTAAATTAGATTTTCTTCTCGATACAATGCGAGTGAAGTTCTGATAACCAATGAATTGATATTTGAATTTTTCCTACATAGAAAAAAATTCAAACATTGAGTTTTGCTGTTGTAAAGGCACACTGGCAACCGCAAAGGAATGGGGTGAAATACAACTAAGCACACCTTATATGCATGCAATAAATTGCTAAATTAGTGAAAACGAATGCCACCCAAGTAATTTTATGTAATCTGGTCACTGGTGTCCCTTGCTTGCCCTTGCCGTTGCTTTCCTGTCGTTGCTTTCCTGTTTTTTATGAGGAAAATGTCTTTACGTTTCTTTGCCATCTAAGTTGAATTAAGCAGCAAGAAGAGAAAAACTTCTACTGCACTGTACAGCAAAAATGCAGAATAACTACATCGTGCATTTGCCTTAAATCTGGATTAAAAGCAATTGATTGCTGGCTGCAGTTTGTATGCTGGCCGAACTCGACTCAAATGTATTGAGTGCTTTAAATGAGCACCTGTTACAATACACAAGGACACATTCATTTTTGGTAGGCACGGAGAGATTAAGGGCCCAATTACGATGTCGGTCGGAGGCAACTCTGACCAACACTATCGCAGTCTCAGGAACAAATGACCTCTGGTCAGCAGTCGCGACACTGCAATCACAATGCGACCGCACATGGTGTGGTTACATACTCCCATTTCTCTATGGGAGCTTGTGCTACGGCCGTAAACCGGTTGTAGCACAAGTTCCCATAGATAAATGGGCGATTCTATTAATCCCTGCACCGCGTGACTGGCACCTCAAGGCCATGGTTCGCCTGGAGAGTTCAGCTGCTAAAGGCAACATAAAATATGCCAGCAATAATGATGAATTACTGGAGGGTTCACTCCTGGAATTACTGATTCCCCTGGTAATTTTTTATTTCTCTCTCAGTTCAACCTGGAAATTCCTGTTAATTCTGCACTCCACACCCCCAGAGTTAATGGGCTCCCAGTATCATTAAGTTCAGTGGTGCAAAATGAAAGCTACCCTACACTGGGGCACTCCAAATGGAACCCTTAGTGGTACCCTAAGCTGCCACCTCACCTGCTTGATCAACTCCTCATGCAGCATACTAGCCGTTGCACACATTAGTGTCAGCTTGGCCACTATGTATACTGAAGGGAAATGCTCTGCTTATGATGTTGGTGGGACCGCCACCGACAGGTCGTTGGTGGCAGTTCCACTGACAGACAGCCCTTCGATCCGACCGCCACATTATGATGCAGGCAGACAGACCGAAACCATTTGGGGGAAGACTGCCACCCCCGACACGATCTATGATTCTGTTGGGGTAGCGGTTGGACTCGCACCTCTAGAATGGAATTACGATGTCTATTTCCCACGGCCTTTTCATGGCAGTCGCACCGCCATGAAAAGGCTGTTGGAAAGGGACTATAGCGGCCCCAAACAGGGTCCTTGTCCCTTGTGTGCCACCTCAAAGTGGCCCAGGGGGCACATGTAGTGCCCTGCGCACATCCATGCACCATGTGACATGCACCACGTGGTCCTTTTCCTGGCAACCAGCACAAGCCACAGAGTAAAGAGAGCACTTTTCCGACTGCCATCATAGTACTCAAATCATAATTGAGCGGTCGGACCGCCGCTTGCCTGTCGGGCGGGTCCTGAACCGCCATGATGACAGGCGGCGGTCTGACCATCCGTCATTGTAATGATGCCCATAGGCCTCACATAGTAGGTGCAGTCAGGTAGATAATGAAAGCACAGCAGGTTAAACCCTAGACAAGCATCCAAAGGACTTCCACCCAAATGTAATGCTAGCCATGACCCATTGCCCTACAAATGAAGGAATGAGTTTATATGGAGATATGTATGCATTCTTCACTCACAAAGCATTCTGGAAACTGTTAGATTGCTGTGCACCAGCCAAACACAAACCCCTCTTCGTTAAGAAGGGACCCGGGGTAGAATTATTATTAGCTAAATAAATAGTGAAACACCTTATCCAGGAGGTTATGTCTGTGGTTTGGAAGCTGCACAGAGGAAGCAGAAGAAGCATGTGTTTTCAGATTCCCCTGGACACCTATTCACCAACATGCCAGGGGTATTGGAAGTGACATCACTGATAGTTGATACATCTATGACATCAGAGGGTTAATAATAATAACCTGGTATTTGTAAAGCACAAACTAATCACTCGTAAGGGTCTCAAGGCCCTAGGGGCCGTCTGGGAGATTAAGTGAGCTATTGCACAAAGTCACATGATGCAGAGCTGATCTGCCTCTTACGCTGGGGATCAAACTGTGTGAGCCCCATACTCTGGACTCAGCCGCCTTGGCCGCTGCGCCACACCTCTCCCTTGTTCTTTCGCCCAACACATAGCCTCTTCCTTGCTGCTAGCAGGATAAGGGACTGGCACAGAAAAGACTACAGAAACTGAATGCGTCTGTTAGAGCCTTAATACTAAAAGCAGACGCAGGAAGGACATACCAGGGGTGCAAGACCAAGCAGCTGCTCCCCCGGGCTAACCGTAATTGCTTATATTGCATCATCCTCTTCTGAATGTTCGCATGAACCTAAGTCCTCTTCCCTTATTTACTTTGAATTTGATTTCCAAAGTTTTGTAGAGCATGGACCACAAATGTTCGGGTAGAGTGCTTTACACAATTGGTTGCAAACAGAGGAACAAGTAAAGAGTATAAAAGTACAGAGCAAAATAACAGTGAGGTTAGAACATTTAGCTCCTGCGTGGAGCTTGTGGTACCTTATCATTACTGAAGGAGGAGAGGGCATTCGTGCTCATCTCTCGCTAAGTTTGTTCAGATAGAACATTAGAGGCATAGTGCTGGAACTCAGAAATTGTTCCTCACTGAAATGAGAGGCCTGATTAAACTACTCATCTTTTCCCAGCCCCTTCTTTTCACCTCTCCACTGCCCTCCTTTTCACCTCTCCACTGCACTCCTTTTCACCTCTCCACTGCCCTCCTTTTCACCTCTCCACTGCCCTCCTTCTTGAGGCATTGTTCCATCTGACTACTCTAAATATTTCTAGGTCAGTGAGTCTACAGGAGAGCAGGTTAGTTATGCTCTTGTGTGTCATGATTATTGATTTATAAACACCGAATAAAACCGTGTTAAAAAGAGGACTGTTTAAGAGGAAATATTTCAACCCTATCTGGAAGGCAGTGTATGAGTCTGTTGTTCTGAGTCCTGAGGGAATAGTGTTCCAAATATTTGGTGCTTCGCTGAAACGGATTGCCTGAGAGTTTTTTGTTTATGGAATTTCGGGCTTTCTAGGGTGAGCATTTCTTTGTTCCTTGAATTTCTGTTTTTGCCCACCACATTCACAATTTGTGATAAGTGTGTCAGAGAGTTCTGCTGTAGGTCTTTGCACATGATGCCTGCCTGCAGTTCTGAGCCGCCATGGCCTGTCTAACAGAAACCTATTTAATGATATTTTAGGAGCTTTGTTTTTCATGTTGGAGAGTAGACTGGCTGCTGAGTTCAGGACTTCTTTTATGGGTTGATTTTGGGAGGCCTGTGAGAAGTGCAGGTCCCTACTCTAAACAACACTAAGGGCTGGACTAAGGTCTGAAGTTCTGAAGTTGTGACTAGGGATAAATGTTGCATAATGTACATTGTTGCCACTGGGCATTCTTAGCGGTGTGGTAGTGTATAGTAACTCTATAGTTAGAGTTTCTCACGGAGAGCCAACTCCTGGCATTTAGCTTTGTTTACAACCTCAGGCTTGTTTGTGAGAGATCTGAGTCAATAATCACTTTATGTGCAAAGGGTGTTTTTGTTGTCTGTGGTTAAAAGTAAGAGCTCTGTTTTGGTTTAAGTGGTGTTGTGAACCCCTCATGCTTTATCAGCTACAGTGGAGTGGTGTCAATGATGGGCCTCTTCTGTCAGCAACTCGGCAGACAAAGCTTCATAATTCATGGGAAAATGAGTGAGTAAAAGGATGGAGGGATGGATGAAACACTGGATAAACGAGTGAAAGAGAGGCTGGATGAGTGAGTGAAAGGATGGATAAATGAATGAAAGGGTAAATGGATGAATGGAGGGATGAAAAGAAGGATGGTTGAGTGAAAGGGTGGATGGAGTGAAAGGGTGAATAGATGGACTGAGTGAAAGGCTGGATAGATGAGTGAATAGTTGAATGGATGATTAAAGAATGGATGGAAGGTTGGATAAGTGAAAGAATGGATGGATGAGTGAAAGGGGGGTGAATATCTGGATGGATAAAATGGTGGATGGATGGATGAGTGAAAGGGTGAATGGATGGACAGATGAGTGAAAGGGTAAATGGATGGGCGAGGGAAGGAAAGGATGAATGGATGAATGGATGAGTAAAAGGGTAAATGGATGGATGGATGACTGATGGATGAATGAAGCAGAAGTATGGAGGGATGAAGTGAAAGGGTGGATGGATGGGTGAGCCAAAGGATGGATGGATGACTGAAAGGATGTATTGACAAGTGAAATTATGGATGAATAGATGAATGAATGGATTGATGAATAGGTTTGGAGATAGATGGATAGGTTTGGATGTGGCTGGGCAGATGGACGAAGAGAATGGTGAAAGACTGAATGATGAATGGAAGAATGAATGACAGAATGTAAAGATGAACAGTAGGTATCAGCGGGTGGATGGTAGGATGAATGGATAGATGCTTGGATGGGAGAGACAAGAAAACTCTTCTGTGAAGGGTTGTGATGTCTTTCTTAGCTTGCTTGGCCCCATAAAAGCTTTGGATGAAAGTGGGGATATTTGAATTTTCTGGCTACTCCCTTGCTTGGTTTCATTTGAGAAAATGGTGTGAGGGCCGCAATTGTGTGCCCTTGTGATTTTCTTTGTGTTTCAGATCTGCGTTTGTGTTTAGAACTTTAAAAATAAATAAATATGGGTGTTGTCAGCATGTTGATGCACATTCAGACCTAGATGACTCAATTATTAATTGAGTAGTTCAATGGAAAAGGAGACAATCGTAGAGACTAGTATGGAACTTTGTGATACCCCATTAGGGGAAGGAGAGGGGGAGTGGTTCCTGATCTTAGTTAAACTGGATTCTGTCACTCAGGTCTATAACATGCCAACACGAGGTCAAGAAGGACTAGTATGTATGACTCTAGCTTGCCCAAAACCTTAAGGGCATCATCACACTCTTAAAGAAAAGGGTGATAAAGAGACTCCTGATAACGAATGAGTAGTAAATACACTTTAAAATCTAACATGCCTCCACTATTTACCCCTGACAAGGCAGGTGTTTTCTTGAAAGGCTTAATGCAGAAGTTCTAAATGCCTAAGCAGAGAATGTTTACCCTTTTACCAGCAGTAAAACGCGTAATCTTTAGGTAATACATGGATAAATACCTCTACATCCATGTGCCGCCTAAATCCTTTGATCAAGTCAGACAATGTGCCTACATATACTGTACATGTGGGTTCTTTCAGACCAGTCTGTTGGATGCCTCTCACTAACTTCATCGCACCCATCCTGGAAAAGTCAAGTTGACAAAAGAGTGGGCACTTCCTTGAAATATCTCTAGATACCAGTAGGTTTCTAAATGCTGTGGACTCACAATCATGTGAACAAACAAGTGCCGCACGTTTCAAGATGGTGACCCTCCAGTGCGCAGTCCATCTCATATGGCATTTTATGCCACTGAATATGACTGATACGTACACATTACCATCATTAAGACATGCCAGAAATTCAAAAGGTTTATATTCGGACAGAGTATTTTAGTTACTAGATTTTGCCCTTCTCCACTCTCAAATCTGCAAGTCTCGGTAAAGCCCTATGTTCCTGATCAATTTCACCAAGTCTCATGTAACCCTATTTCAAGGTGTGACATATGTAGGAGCCATGCTTCTGTGCCTCTCCAGGTGTGAGTTACATGCAGAAGATTGAGCAATCAAGGTGAGGAGCCTTCTGTGACTGACTGGCACCAGCATTAGGGAAACATGGCAGGTTGTGCTTTTGTGACCCCTTCAGCAGAATTCACAGTGTCCTTTTATCCAGGGCGGCTCCTCTGCTAAGGCGGAGGAACGTCTCCCCACTGCCCCGAGAGGCAAACGAAAAATGAAATGATCTTAATGCAGATCATTTTATTTTTCGTCCTGTGGCTGAGTCTTGGGGGCGGAGTCACAGCACTGCAGCAGGAGAGGAGGAGTCGTGGGTCCTTCTGTCAGTGCGCATGGCGGTTTGGCCGGCCGTCTTAGGACAGCCAAACCGTAATGCGCACTGACATCTCTCCAGCCCAGCTGTGCTACTGGGTGGAGAGATCAGCAGGCACAGGCTCCCAGCTCCCAATGGAGCGCAAAACAAGCCCACTTCGCCCAATCCCGACACTGCTCTTATGGTGAGAGCAAACTTGGAATTAGCCGCAGGGTAAGCTGTTAGCTTCAGCCTGTGCCCAGAGGCAAAGACCGGCGAGCAGAGCAGCTAGCAGAAGACCGGCAGGTACGTTTTCTTTTTTTTATTGTTCCAGCCCCTTTGCAATGCTCCCCTCCCCCACGCTTCCTCTCCACATTTCCCTTTGCACCAGCCGCCACTGCCTTTTATATTACATCCATTTGCTCTTGCCACTGAGTCCAAATGATGCAAAGATGCTCTCCATCTTCCAGGAACGTCAGGAAGCACTAGACTGGTGGGAAATATGTGACCATCTCTTTAGGAGGATGCCATTCGACCCTCCATCACAGGTTGTCATAACCACAGATGACTGTAACGTAGTTGCAAAGCCATGATCGATTCTAAGTGGGGAAGTTACCTCCAATTTGAGGAGCTGAGGATGGTATTCCACGCCCTAAGAAGATAGGCAATCATCAGGACATAAGTCAACAGCAATGTGGCATGTGGTCAAAACATTCGGAGAAGTTAGACTTCAAAATGGTTTTTGGGGAGATGACCTACTACTGCCCGTTCCACATCACACAACAGAGATATTCACGATATCCATGTCAGACAAACTTAGCAGGTTATTCTTATCATCCATAAAACTCTTTCTGTCCAATAAAGTGTTCATGCGAATCTGTCAGACGTTTATGAATCTTGTCATGGATATATTTGCTGCACACGACAATCCTTCGTCGCCTCTTTTCTGACTGAATTTCCTAGGTTCAGAGAAATGTGAACTGGACTGCCTGTCCTTTTGCTCATATACTTCTTCACTCCTTCTTCTAAAATTCCTGGTGAATATTAGGAAGAAAAGGAACAGAATTGATCTTCGTAGTAAAATCCCCCAACCCCAGTGTGGTTTTCCTTGCCCTTGCTGCATATGTATCAATTGCAAAAACAACAATTGGTGGACAGAATGCAGAACAATGTCATACATTCACCCCAGTACAGAGATCTGGGCCTAAATCCATCGTTGTTTTGCTCACCATGCCATTCCAGTTTGGACCCAGCCATATGCAAATCAGTCTTGACCCTGTGCCTCATGGGAACAGTCCAGCCCGAACTGCCAAGCCAGGTCCTCCCTGGACTGCAACCAAGCATCCTAGGACCGGTTTCGGGGTTTCACCCCTCTTCAGCCAGGATATCTTGATTCCAGTGGCATGGACGATGGATTTAACCCAGATCTTTTGGCTGGGGGAGAATGTTTGCATTGTCAGCATTCCGTCCATCATTTGTTTGCTGTAACGCATATATAACAATGGAAGCAGTGTAGAGAATACCTGCCTTACTCCTCTAGTGTCAAAAATCTAAGAAAAGAGTAGTATTTTTCAGAGATTGAACACCTTGGTTTAAAATTTGGATAGGATGGACTCTTGCTTTAAGGGCTATCTAGAGCATTAGCTGGTGTGCCGCCTCAGCAGTTTTGTTACCGTTCTGGCACTAGAAGGTCTTCTGGGCTGGTGTGCCCAAAGGGCGGGAGCTAATTGTAGTTCTTGGTCTTGAATTTGGTTGTTTGGGTAATGCCTATGTTACTTTGTGGTAATTTTAATTACTCCTAGCCGTACTCATATTCACAACAATTCTTATGAACGGTTTGTCTTTCTTCCCTCACCTCCAGACCTGTGATAATTCAATCTGCCTTTTACAGATAAAAAATATTCCAGTGGGCACTAGGGCACCTGGCAGATCTGACTCCAGACAAGAGTTGAGATTGACAGCAGTTGGATTCCTGTCTTGGAAGAATTACCTCCTTTGGGTCTCAGGTGACTGTTTTGTAGGCTCGATGATGCTTATTTCACCCCTGGAGCCTCCACTGAAAAGCTCTCAATTTACATCTTGTTATGTTTTTGTGGCTAATGAATTTTTGCTTCTTACGTTGGAGTTTATGTTTTGTAGTGTTTTTTTTAATTTTCAGTTTGAATACTATTTATTAGAACAGGAAATAGTAGCAAATGAATGACGCACAACGACCTAACAAGGTTAGAACCCCCAACCCCATGCATATTAACTTATGCATGGGGTTTTGGGGGTTTTGCAGCGAGAGCAAGATGTGGCATCTTCCTCTCGCTGCAAAGGAAACCGTAACTCTTTACCTCAGAGTTCGCCAGTGAAACCCCCCATCTCCAGCCGCCAAACGCCCCTCAATTATTAGAAAACCATAGACCTCCGTGGCCTTCCCAGTGCCCCCAGATCTTTTCACTTTACACCCCATTACTTTAGAAGCCCTTCAAAGAAAGCTCTAGCTGGTCTAATCCAAAAATATACTTCTGGCGTAATGGTGTAATACCAGAATATGTTAACTAAGATATCGTCTGACAGAAATATTGCGTGCCAAATGTAATTTGCAAACATATCGCCCCCTTGGGGTCAATAATATAAAATACACAACCAACGGGACGATATATTTATGACACAATGTTTATGTCAGTCGATATTTCTGTATCTGGGGTACTGACATATTTCCTCCCTGTCTTGATAGGTATTTGTCCTTCTAGTCAGAGGCGTTTTCAAATAGCGTCAAATTCCCACGTGGCTTTCCGTATGCGGGTCACGTGGCTGACCTCTTCGTGAATGGGGCATCTCCTGTGCATTTTCTTCGTCTCAGAATAGATATTTGTTTTTTAAGCCCTCACCTACAATGCATCAGGGATGAAGTGGATTGGGCAGTTTGTCATCATTATTCACCCATTTTTAGGGCTGCTTCAGTATTCTTTTTTTTATTTCACATATTATATTTAAAAAATTTTACATGAACATCTTGGCGGTTCTTTTAAAGGGTTAGCAGAGTTGTTTCAGGCACATTTTATACTTCGATATGAAGAGACGTGTAAGACCCAAATGACGGTAGTTAGAGAAGAAGAGAAAGAAGAGAAAGAGACAGGGTGAGAAAGGGGATAGAAACAAGGGGGGAAGAGGAGACAGGAGACAGGCAGCGAGAGTTACATTTCTTAACTATTACATATATTATTCTTATCATCGTGCCCAGAGGCGTGACTTAGTCAGTAAGATTGGTGGTGTGAGCTTCGGATTTTCCAAAAACAGCGCCAGCCGCGACCAGTGCAAGTAACAGCGGTGGGGCCAGGTGGGGGGATATTTCGACAGACCATGACGAGGGAAAATTAATTATTTATTTAATTTTCCCTCGTGAGAGTGGAGGGGTATTTCGTCAGACGAAGAGGGGAAATATGATATTTATTTAATTTCTCCTCGTGGTCGTCTGTCGAATCCCTCCCCAACTCCGGCCCCTCTGCCTCACCGCATCACCGCTCTTACCTGCACGGGCCGCGGCTGAACGACACTGGCATATAATGTTAAAATACATTATACAACAAGCAGGATGCATGCGAGGAACTTAAAGGACAGTGGTTGATATATAAGCTTTATTGTTTAGTGAATTATAACCATTGCAAATAGATAAGATCTAGAGAAGATAAAACAATAATCAGATAAAATGCTTAAAACGTCTGTATATAAAGCATGTGCAAATTATCATCGATCAAATCTGGCGTTAGCTAAAAGTTATCATTATCATTAATGCCACATCAGGCAGTTGGATCCTTATCTTCGCTGCCTCAAATATATACATTAAAATATTTAACCAGGGCTGCTCAGTGCAATGCAGAGTTCTTCCACCATCACTCAGGTTATGGAGCGAGGTTGGCCGTTCTCGTTTGCATTCGCTTTTCTCTGCCAGCTATGACCGAGCTCGCTGATAGAAACGGCCTGAGTATGGCCACAAATGTTGTGCCTCCTTCTAGGGCCATGGGGCAGAATTTGAGAAGCAAATACTAGAAGCTTCCTGGCATGTTCGAGCCCCATAGGTCAGTCATGGCGTTTTGATTAATTGCCTTCTCTGGTGTTCCAGCAAAGGACAGCAACACAACAGATGTAACCAGGATCCGCTTTGGAAGGAACAAAGCCTGCAAGCTCTCCTTTCACTGAGGCAGGCCCAGGAGGGGCTAAAATATTTATTTGGCTGGGCTAATGACCTTATGCAGAAGATCTGTCTGCGAGTTTCCGCATTTATAACTTCACTGCTCTGTTTTTGTGTTGGAGAACACGGTTGAAGGTTGAACGTGTAACAGTTTTTCGGAGTGCAGCTGTGTTCTCGCAAGAAGAGTGAATCTCGGGGGTTATCAGAAATGCAGATGATGGAAACTGAAAGATTTTGCTCCCCGGGTGATTCTTGAAGCCCAGGAGCCTGGCTCGGGGAAAGCAGCTGCAAGATCGGGGGGAAGTTGCCAGAGCGAGTACTAACCTGAGAGCCACGCCATTGCCGACGCACTAACGCCGCCACCGCCAAGAGTCTAGCGGGGACAACACCAAGCACCATCCTCCGCGTCGCCGCCCCGGGACTGCAACTCCCGGCAGCCTCAGCGGCGGCGCGTCCAGCTGACGCGGTGCAAGCGCCAGGAGGCGCCATAAACCGCAGAGAGACCCGCTTCGCGGGACGCGCGCGGGACCGCGCCGGGCTAAGCCCGGGCAAAGGGCGGGCCCTCTGTGGCCCTCAGTGGACGGAAGAGGCCGGGCTGGGCCATCCCCCTTGAGTCTACATACGAAACAGGTAACTACTCTAAGCATGGGTAAACGTACCACGAAAACTACATGCACTGTTACTGCCGCCCCTGTTGATTCGTCCACATCAATAGATGCACTGTTGGCTAATGCTCTCACTATGGTTACAAATGAGATCGCTGACACTGAACGTAGAATGTCTTTTGGATTCCCCACCACTACTACTACTGTGCCATGTTCACAATCACCTAAGGCTTTATCCAACCCGGACCTCCCCCTCTCCCCCATAGTAACAGTTGTTAAAACAAATAGTAACGTGGACACTCTAAGTATGACCACTGGAAAATCAAGTTTGCGGACTACTGTTGTAACAGACTGTCAAGCGGAACCAGCACTAGACAAAACGCCACGCTCCAACAAACTTGCAAGAGAGAAACGTAAGAGAGGCCCAGTGAAATGTATAGTAAATAAAAGGAAACAACTAGGTCGATGTAGAAATCAACCAACGCCACAGAGTTTGTGGAACAAAGATAAAGCCAAAGATTGTGAAATAGTAACATCAAGTGCCATTGAGGACTCACTACTCTCCTCATCTCCATTGGATGAAGGATCGGAGAGACCTACTACTCTTACACGAAGATTAGAGTCTCCAACTGCGGACAAAAGTATTTGTAGAGTCTCTATGTTATCCAAGGAGAGTAGCGTTAATACAGTCAGTACTCAGACTGAGGCCACCGATCAAAACTCTTTACTCAAATTCAATGGCAACCTGATAGAAACAATTGTTGATACCATTTTTAAACAAGTCGAAATTCAAATAGTCAAACAATTTAATACTGTTTTTAAGAGACTGGACAAAATAGAAAACCTTGTTAAAAAAGAGGAAATAAAAAGGAAAGGATCTATTAGCTTAGACGTTGTTCGAGGTGACAAAATTATGAGTAAATTAGAAACTTTATGTAAGGATCTGAGGGAGGGGAATCAGAATGTCGCCATTGATCCCAGCCGTGTAAGTATGCAAGGCCTTACTGTTGATAAAATTGTGTTACCTAACAGTACCTCTGCTAACATTGTACCTACATTGTCCACGGGCTCTGATCATGACCCCCCTGGTCTAGAAGGAACAGTAACTGGTACCCCTATCCCGGATGCCAAGACCCCGCTAGCCTCCCGAACAGACAGGATAGGTATTACTCTGGATGACATAAGTACTGGCGGAGGCCCATTAGTAAGAAACAGATCTGCTAATAATTTAGGGCAGTTCCTCAACTTACCCCCAGAATCTTGCCCATATGTTTTAGTGTTAGCTGGCGTACCTGCTCTAAAAGAAGGCCAAAGTGAGTCATGGGTACAACTACATAATAAATGCATTAATTGGCTGACAAAACATAAAGGGGCAAGATGGAATATATCAAATGAAATCATACTAACCCGTAGGGTAAGTTGGGTGGGGCCACAACAGAAAAATATTAGCGGGGATTGTATAGTGATTAACTTTAGACATCCGAACTTTGTGAAATATTTTATGGACACACGTAACATCTATGCCAGTACATCCACTATAATAAGCCTTCACCCTTTGGGCTATTTTTATAGGCCCCCCCACAGACCAATTCAGACAGCCTCTTACACCATCCCTACAGCTAATAGATTCTCTGCCTTATCGGACTTAGAAAGTTTAGACTGACAACCATCAACACCTCCCATTACAGTGGATAAGGTTGTTAGCACAGTGCCTATGGATACGGTCAACTCCATACGCATCAATAAACCTTGTCCAGATAGATTAGTCCTACCACATGTAGCTTGTTCAGACTGTCCCATTATTCCTACTTCCTCTACCATCAGTCCATCAACTGACACCCTAAGTGTCATTAGTTGGAATATTGCAGGGCTTCCAGGTAAGATGATAATCAAAGAATGGGTTACCTGGATAAGTAACTTTGATGTGGTAATGTTACAGGAAACATGGTGTACATCTACCCAATTGTTGGAGGGTTTCTTTTGCCACAATCTTATTGTACCAACCCCTGCTTTGGGACGTCCAAGTGGCGGTCTATCTATCTGGGCAAAAATTTCTAAGGATACGAAAATTGAACCTCTAAATATGGTTAGTAAAAATCTGGTAGCCGTTAAATATGTCGCAAGGTTAAAGATTTGTTTTATACATTTTTATAATAATGATTTTGTCAACCATCCTAACCCCACCTTTTTAGAACTGTTTAAATTTATCGATGATGTTGTGGATGGTGAAAAATATGGTTTATTCGATGGTATTTGTGTTGGCGGAGACTTTAATGCTCATATTTATACTACATCTCCGCCCTGTAGACGAGGCTCGGAATTGTTGGATCTTTTACAAAGTAGAGATCTAGATGATGTCATGGGCCATTTTGGAATTGATGAGGGAAAGGTACCGGCCCCCACGTATATTGGTCGTGGTTCTTCAACCACGATTGATTATATGTTTACCTCTTCCCCCCTTAGTGAAGTGTTAATTAAATCTAAGGTTGTCAGTAGCCCATACAGTGACCATCTACCATTAGTAATTCATCTTAAATCTATTAAAAAGCCTGTAGGTCTATGTGTGGTCGGAGTTCAAAATATTAATGTATCCACTGATAGACTAAGAATCATCTGGAGAGGGATTAATAACCGAGAGATCTTAACCAATGTAATTAAGAACAATCCCCTGTTGATTTCCAACTGCCTAACATTTGGTGGCCCTGATATTACTAGATCCTTTTGTGATCTATGTGCAGCAATAAAAAGGGCTATTTCCAGACCGGTAATAGAACATAATATAAACATTCAAAGATGGTTTGATACCAATTGTTCCAGGGCTAATAGAGAACTTAGGAAAGCTCTTGAAGCTAAACCCCGAGATATTTCCCTTGTCAGTTCATTACGTTTTAAATATAAACAGGTTTTAAAAACCAGAACTGAAGAGCTCCTAATAAGCCATTGGGATAATCTCACCAAAACAACTGCCCTAAAAGACACCACCGGCTTCTGGAAAGAAGTAAAAAGTTTGAGAGCCCTGGGTAGTAACATCACCCCGATAAATTGTAATATCACAGGTGATTCATGGGTCAGCCATTTTTCTAAGCTCTATGCTACAGCTGGGAATCCTTCTGAGGATACTTTCCCAGATGATACCGTAGTCATTACACTAGAGGAGGTGGAGGAAGCCATCGCAAATAGTGCTGGTATCAAGGCCCCCGGCCCGGATGGTCTGTCCATCGACCAGATAAAATCAAATACATGGTTTTGGGCCCCCCTACTTTGTAATCTTTTTAATAATTTAGGTAAGGAATCTATCCCTCCCACATGGTCTTGTAGTACCATTGTGCCTATTTTTAAAAAGGGAAATAGGATGGACCCGGGGTGTTATCGTCCAATATCTTTGATCGACAACACCCTGAAGGTCCTTGGTAGGGTCTTGTTTGACAAAATAAGCACCTGGGCAGACGAAAACTCCATCATCCACCGTTGCCAGCTTGGCTTTCGGAGCAAGCTTGGGACGGTGGAACAATGTCTAAACCTTAACCTCATAATGGCCAAATATACGAGAGCTAAACGATCTCCTCTGTATTTTGGCTTTATGGACCTAAGTTCAGCGTTTGATTTCGTTAATCGCTCTCGCTTGTGGTCCATTCTTTTAAATTATGGTTTAGACGAACCCCTAGTTCACTTTCTGGCCAATCTTCATCGTAACTTGAAAGCCCGAGTTCGTTTAAATAATGATGGTGAGGTTTCAAATGAGATTTTAATTGGCAAGGGGGAAAGACAGGGCTGTGTCTTGGCCCCCTTGCTTTTTATCTTATACATCAATGAATTAACTCATTCCCTGTGCAATTTGACAAAGGACGTTCCAATTATCAATAAGAAACCTATCCCGGCATTACTCTACGCTGATGATGCGGTCCTTATGGGCCGCACTCCGAATGCTCTGCGTATTTTAACAACGGGATTCGTTAATTATATGTCCGATCTTGGGCTGTGCACTAACTTTAACAAATCGTTTATCATGACTTGCGGCCCTAAAAATTATAAAATCCCAAAGATTGTGATAGGTCCAAACATCCTAAAAAGCACATGCACTTTCCCCTATCTGGGTCTCTTATTCTCTAATAGTGGTTCGTGGCAACCACATGTGGCGATGGGGAGAAATAAACTCTCAAAATCGATTAATTCTATCACCTCCCTACGCCAACCGCGCCAGGCTGATGTGGTTCTTAGCCTATTACAAATTTATCGAACCCAATGTCTCCCAACTGGCACATATGGTGCAGAAGTTTGGGGGTTTTCAAACTGTAAACCAATACAGAGCGAAGAGAACAGATTTTGTCGAAAAATCCTGGGGGGAGTTATTAGTGCACCGACCTTTGTATGTCACAATGAATTAAAATTAAAATACGTTGAGGATTTTATTAGAGCGAGACCTGCATTATTTTGGCTAAGGATATGGCAAAACTCGGCAGCTTCATTGACTCGTGAGATTATTTTAGACTGTCTGAAAAGTGATAATGTAGCCCTAATCCCATGGATTAATGCGGTAGAGAGCAGCCTTAAGAGCGTCAATTACGGTTACCTGTTCACATATCCGGATAGGATTGACGCCTCTCATAAAAATTTGGTGAGAAGAGCACTCTATCAGCATTTCCAGAGTGAAAGGGAAAGAGCAGTTTTTGTGAAACAATCCACAGTCGACTATTTATCAATCCAGGAATCTCATATTGAATCCCCGATGTCCCCCCAGCCTTATTTATGTAAAAAACTGGGCAGATGGACCAGATGTTTATTATTTAGATTCAGGGACAGGAGCATTATAAATCTCATCTGCTTTCCACTGGGTTATATTAAAAATTTGGAAAAACTACATTGTCCTTGTGACCGCGGTGGAACCCAGAGTATGCCCCATTTTATCTTCGGCTGTGGATTTTATATGAAATTCACAAGACATTATCTAATACCATACTGTAAGAAATATGATTTGCTTAGCCACAACCTTGCCTATAGACACTTCTTAATGCTAGGATCTGATGAATTAATTTTTAGAGTTAGTAGCTTTCTTAAAGCCATTGTATGCTCACGCAGGTCGTTGAAAATTGATTAGCTCTGTTTAAACATTCACTTTGCACTTTAAAACATGTCTCGTCGGAATTTAATACATTACTCAGCCTCATTATTACAAATTTATGAGCCAATTTTCTAAGTATAACCTCATTTACTGTTGTACAATGGCTTATTTTGCACAGCCCAGCTAGTAGGTTTTTGTGTTTTCATTGCTGTCTTTTTATAAATTATATTCTTATATGTAATGTCTGACGGCCCAAAATTGTAGTTTTTGATGTGTATTTTAAAATGTTTGTTTATGTGCTTTTATGGATGGTTTGTGAAATCCGAATAAAGTCTATTTGAATTGAATTGAAAGACTTCACGTAAGTATGTTTGCGGAGTCCCGGCTAGGTAGGAGTCATTTGAAATCTGGGCCGCATCCGCGTTCTTGAGGAGATGCAGGTCTCGGTCCATCAAGGTCTCCTTTAGTTGCTGATTAATTACCCTTTTCCATGTAGTTAATGGGGTGGTTCCCACCTGGTGGATTGAGCCTGTCATGTGGAGCCAGCACAATGCATTCTTTACTTGATCAAACCAAGGGTGTCCTGGGGTTGCCAAGATGTATTTTAGATGGCTTTTTAACGGATGTATGTCTGCCAACTGGACCTTGATGTAGTACTTCAATATGGCCACTTGAAAGTTCAAAGTCCTAAGATACCACACCAAGTTCCAACCTTAGTCTGGCATGGAGCACAAAGAGAGTTTGTTGGAAGAATTTTTTTAATGCTCTACAGTGTACTCGTTCTAGGACTAGGACTTCATCTAAAGTTTTGGAGTATGCTAAATGGGGGTATTATTATTGGGGCTGCCAATGCACTCCTTAAATGTTGATTTAGTTGGCCAACCCCATATGAAATAGCAATGCCCTTTTTTATTGCATTTATTTGTGCCACTGCTGTGCTACTCTCAGTGAACCATACACCAAGATAGTTATACTTCCTAGCTGTGGTGATGCTCTGGTTACCAAGATGCTAGGAAAGGTTCTTTTAATTCCTGCAGTGACCGAATATAAGGACCTTTGTTTTTTCCTGGTTAACTATAAGCTGGTTAGCCTTGTTAAAAGCATTCAGGGCGTTCAGCGTCAGCTGTAAACTGGCCTTTGTGCGATCCATGAGCACTATATCATTGGCGTATTGTATTATTTGGAGCTTGGTTGGACATAGGTGCGGTAGGGCTATTGCCGCTGGGTGCCAAACACTTACCTAACTGAACCCTATACAAATTAAAAAGTAAGGGAGTCAGAACGCAACCCTGCTTTAGGCCCCTATTGGTCTTAATTTTTCAGGTTGCTGATCCAGAACCGGTGGTTAGTCGGACCAATGTTTCTGAGTACAGCAAGATTATGGCACCTAGCAACTTTGTGGGTATGCTCAGGCGTCCAGCTTCCTCAATAAGATTCCCCTATCCACTCTGTTGAATGCTGCGCTATAATTGATACAACAACAAAATAGAGGTAAGCTGCTGGATTTGGCGGCTTGGTGCTTTAGGAAAGATAGTGCTATGATATTGTCCAATGTAGATGCCCCGGCTCTGAAGCCTGATTGAAAAAATGGGAGGATCTATTGGTCACTAACCCAGGCCTCGAAGTGTTCCAGCAAGATGCGTGCCTATATTTTGGCTTCCACATCGAGCAGTGCGATTAAGCTGTAGTTCGCAGGTGTTGTCAGATCCCCCTTTATAGGTCTCACCTGCGTTGCAGCACGCAAGCGCTGCTCCGCCTTGGCGAGATGTATTGTCGCCGCTTTTGTGTTCGGCTTCTCTGGAAGCGGGGTTGGTGTCCGCCCTGTCTGCATTAGGCCCCGCCCACCTAGACTGTAGATTTCGCTCGCGCTCGCTCGTGCACGGCGTCTCTTCCAGACACGCATGTTTATATATTGTATTATATATATGTTTATATATGCATCGCGCTTTCACTTAAGGCGAAAGCGCAATGCATATATAAACAAGCGGCAGACACACGCGATAACAGCAGCTTGTGCATCACCAGGGATAGGGAAATGTACAGAATCGGCAGCCAGCAGTTACTTAGTTAATTGTTCATTTTTGCAAAAATAAACAGGCTGCTGCTTGCGTAATGACTGATTTTTTTTTATTTCTTTAATATAGCCCTTGCAACCTCCTTGCCGGTGCTTCAGTGAGCTAATCAGGGAAATTAGTTGGCAAAAGAACAGTTGATTTGCGTGCTTATAGTTTTCAGAACGAAAAACGGGGCGAGAAGCAGGCGGCGGCAGAGCTCCGCGGTGCTGTATGAAAGAACTAGAAGCCTGACGTGTGGCCGGCCCATCCATACTTTACTAGTGGGGGTCACACATCACTGCTGCAGGCTTTACTCACACACACAAGCAAGCACTGTCACCGCTCATGAAATGTAGTGTAAGTCCACATCCTCCCACCCCCTTTACCAGCGGGGTTACACATCACTGCTGCGGGCTTTAGTGACACACATAAACAAGCACTGTCACCGCTCATGAAATGTAGTGTAAGTCCACCCCCTTTACTAGCGGGGATTACACAGCAGTGCTGCTGGCTTTCCTAAAACACGTAAACAAGCACTGTCACCGCTCATGAAATGAAGTGTAAGCACAGCTCGCGTTTCAAAACCAATCATCTATAAGTGATGGCGCTACTTTTAGGGTACGCACCAGATCGTAGTGATTATTCCCTTATTCCTGGGGATGGGAACTTTAACGATGTGCTGTCACACCAGCGTCCCCCCTCCCCTTTCTCTGTCGTGACTATCAAGTTACAGCGCTCCTCGCAGTGCGCCCGGATATTTAAATGTGGTTGACGTTAAAGTTAGAAAAGGAAACACGCGACGCGGGTCTGTCCAGAGGCAGCAGGTCACAGCTACAAGTCCCGGGAGACTGAGCTCAGCATTTAAGCCTTCCTAATGGATAAAACGAGTGCCACATACTTGTTCTGTACACACGTTTGATTCAAGCGTACGTTCAGTGTGTGGTGTATGCTTGTAGTTTGGTGCCAGATAGGCTGCTTGTTTTATCATGGAGCCGCCACACGCATAGCCCACTGATCCTCCCGGGACCTGCGTTTACAGGGGCTCTTGTAGTTGGTAGCTTTGTTAAAGTGCCTCCTGTCTGCCAACAGCATGGTGAAGCACCTTTATTTATTTAACTTTACCGGCGCTTGCAGGTCTCCTGAGTGATAACATCTCTTGTCGGTACTTGCAGCCATGGGTGAGTTGGTGCCACAATCAACTATAAAAGCGTCATTGTTTATTATCCATGCTTTTTCTCCCCCGCCTCTTCCCAACCTTTAAATACGTTCCCAGTGATGAGGCTCGTTCCCTGGTGAGTGCTCCCGACACATAAGTACATCCAAAGCTTATGGAGATAGGGGTCGCAGGAAAGATCAAGGTGTCAGTTGGTCTTAACTCTGCATTCACCAAACACTGCAACTGGCTTGAACTTGGAACCCTCCCCTCCTTCGCGCGCTCTCAATGGACCCCGTTTCGGAACACTACAACCCAAACGCCTCCCAACAAAGCATGCCATTGCCAAAGCGCCTTCATTTATATAATATCAGCAACACTTCCAGACCCTTCCCACCTGGGCTTGTTTTTTAGGTCTCGCACGACGGTCTTTCATCCCCTGTTGGTTCCTTTCGCCCACCCCCACATTGGTGGAATCAGATTCATGATATAGTAGTTAACCTACTTAATACATAGATACATTTTGGGAGTTTGTTTTAAAACAAGGACACATACACAGGAGCATGTTGGGTTTTGAATACATTGGATTATTGTGTTTTTTTTTCTCCATTGCACAACAATTTTATTTTGCCTACGTTTTTTATAGGAGGTGGACTGGCCAAGCTCAGTGTTACTTAGGCTGAGCATCTACACTATAAAAAACTGTTTTGTTTTCTGTCCTTCCCTCTTACTTGTTTGTATCTCCGTAATACTATTCTTTGATCTAGTTTCACTTTGGCCCTGCCTACTCACCAGACATGCCACTCCTCTGATCTACCCGTCCTGCAGTCACTCACCACATAACCCCCCCCCACCCCAAGAGTGCTGCCCTGCTTCCGTGTTTTTTGGCACTCAGGCAGAATGTTAAAAGAGGTGAAGGTTGCCATTGCAATGGGGTTTGTAAAAATAAAACAACACTGCAGCTGGGGAACACCTTTTTAGGCCCAGGATAGAATTATGTTCAAGGTCTCCCAGGGTGGTGGGCAAAGTAAGTATGAGTCTGGTTACTTTAATGAGTGCGGGGCCGTCTTCACGGACACCGCACTATGCAAAGCAATAGGTGTTACTTTTGGTATTGTAAATAACAATGGCAAAAAGCATTGCCATTTACAATGCCAATAGCTCCAAAGATCGCAGTTGCGAGACCTATTGCCTTGTAATTGCTGGTTATATATGGGTCAGTGGATTGAGCCCCGCCACATGTCCCGGACCGACCTTATATGGAACCCGCTATTGAAGAGTGGAGTCAAAGTCCTTGCCCAGGTGTCTGGCCGTGCTTTGAATAGAGATGCTGGCAGACTGTTGGGACCGGGCATCCCATCCTTCCTTTTGTGCGTTATGATTCTTTCAAACCTCCTAGGGAATATATGTCAGGACCTTCTTGTTCGGGTTCTTCAGATGGAGCGGAGAACACAGGCCTTGCTGTTTCACAAGCCTTCTCTCCTGGTGGTAAGACCCCTGTGGCTTCCTCCATGGATATAGTTTGCTTGACCGCCTTTTTTATCCACGTGGAAATCTCGGTTGGGGGGCAGATTGTCAGTGTATAGGTCTTTAATGTGGCTGACCCAAGCTGCTTCAGAAACTCCGTTCTCCCTTGTATCATTAAGGTTAATTAATTTGTTCCCATATTCCCAAAAGCTTGTGTGGTTAGGGTCTTTCAGCAGTTGAAATAGGGTGGCCCATTCCTTTTGATTTCTTGCCTTCTTACGTTCCCAGGTTATTTTCTTAAGGATTTGTCTCTTGTGATAACATCTGCAACAGTGTTGGTTGTGTGGTTTTGATAATTTAGCCTCTGTGCTCTGCGGAGGGCCATTCGTGCTAAGATGATGGCTTTGTTATATTGGAGTGCCAGCCTCCACCGCCTTGATTAGTCTGGTGATTTCTGTGATCTTCACCTTCCAGAAGGGTTCTAAGACCCCCAAAAGTCTTTGCGCACTATTTGTGGATCATATCCTCCTCACTCAGGGTTGTCCCAGGGGTCTGTTTGATTAGCCAGCTTGCTACCACTTGTGAATACTTGGCCTTCATTTTATTCTTTTAGCTAGGTTTACCTTCTCCTCCCCTATTTAAGTGACCACAGGTGTGCAAATAGCATGTGGTTTTAGCTGGAGACTAACTGTGCTTTGTATAGGGGCATGATCTCTTTCCCCCCATTCTGTAATTTCAAAGTGTACCAGCCTCCTGGCCAGTCCCTCAGGGAGGACGATATAGTCATATAGTCAATGGTTTAGCGCCCTTTGCACCTTTGAATTCAGATGGGGTGGCTCGAACCTTACCCAGTCCATCTCCTCTGAGGTTATGTATCTCAATGCTGGGACATGGCTGAATAGCCTTGTTAGGTTCCCTCTATTGAGAGGTCTGTTGGATCTGTTGCGATGTATCGGGGGATGAACAGTAGCTCGGCGCTGGCCCTCCTCTTCTCTGGGCTACCTAGAGTGTAACTGGGTTTCCGAGGGAGCAGCGGGAGGTCTCTGCCCTGCTGGCCTACCTGAGGTGAACTAAGTCTTCTGTCTGAGTAGAAGCGCAACGCTCGGACTACAGAGAGGGTCCTTAGGCATCCTCCTGGCTGCTGGTGATCTGTTGCTGCCCTGTATTCATTGTGGGCAGGATAGCCCCTCCATTGTGTAGACTTGGATGTTACTTTGTGCTTGGAATGTTCCGGGGGCCTACTGCAGAGTCAGTCTCAGTCTGACCATTAGAAGACTCCCTACTACTGGTGGTTAGTTGCCACCCTATATTCTCTGTGGACTGACCTGTTCTCTTACTGCCAGGATTTTGGCTGTACTATTATGCTCCTGCCATTCAAGGGATATGCTGTAGGTTTCTTCTGATGACGGGCTGATTGCCCTTCCAGGAAGTTCCAGTTGGATTGTTTATCTTGGCCAGATAGGTCTCTCTGAGATCCTAGTGGACCCTTGATGGTAATTGCATCCCTGATAGCTATGGCAGGGAAGGCTATTTGTGGTGCTGCTGTTCCCATCAAATGCTGGCCAGAGGTGTTAAGGCTCTTGGGTTTTGGGGGAGGGCTTTAAGCGTCCCTGTCAGCATGTGAGGCGGAGATGTTGAGGCTCTCCGGGCCAGGGGCAGGGCTTTACATTTCAATGAGGACAGGAAGATCAGAAATAAATAAAGGACAGTGGAAAGGGAGAGGAATGGGGGTTGGTAGGAGTACTAAGTGAGAGAAAACACAATTTTTTGTAATTAACCAACATTTTTGAGGACTTTCAAAATTGAGATAGGGAGAGGTTGTGTGTTCATGTTTGTCTGTGTATATGTACATTTTCCTGGTTAAATCCAACAGACGCCTCACCACACCCAACTGAAAGCAGCTGTAGCCAACTATTTATCAGAAAATACATTTATTAGGGGAGTGCAACACCCCAACACCCCACCCACCCGCTGAAGCTATGCCCCTGATTGTGTCCTCATCCCTCAGCACCAGTATGACTGTGGCTCCTGGTTCCCCCTTTTTGCGATATCGGTTAGCGAGACCCCAATCTGTAGCACAGTGGCGTAGCAAGAGTGACATGTGCCCTATTGCAAGCAAGGAAATTCCCTCATCTGATAGTTAGAAAACATACACTTATGGAGGCATATGGGGCCCTTGCACCTTTGGGTCCCTATGGCACTGCACCACCTGCAGTATTTATAGCCACGCCCCTGGTAGCACATAAGTATGACTTGATTCATAGTCTCTTTTAAAAGGCCAGTTACATCTGGGATCCACTCCTTCAAATATCCTTTCATGTCACTTTCGCTTGCATCTTGTGGGATACCCGGTATTCTTATGTGGGAGGCCCTTGGTGGATTTTGTATTCGTTCCAGGCCCTGATCAGATCGACGCTGCTGTTTGAGGACTAAGATACAGTCTTGCACTTTAGTAATTTCCAGTTGTAGCTTAGCTTATTAGGCGCTAGATGGCAGCCTTACTTCCAATTGTGTAATGATATTCTCAAAGGCAGTCACTTGATTCCAGCAGGCTGTTGAACTTCATGTTGAGCATGCAGGTATTGCAATCTATTTTTTGGAAGGGAGTCTTTTTGAGACGTCTGTTGGCCTCTTTGTTTCATATAGTTGGAATTAGGCATTGTGTAGTTCTCGATGGCTTCTCAGTCTACTGCTCTTATATGATGACCCCAACATTTGTATCTCAAAGTCCTGTTTCTCTTTCAAACGTTGATTGGTTGCATTAAATTAGCTGCATCATTTTAGCCATGTGAGTCAGGACTTCTCTCCTGTGCTGCTCATCTGGTGGCTCTGGACTCCTGCGCTCTACACAACACACAGCTTCTGTGGGCAGTGCTTTAGTTCTGTTTCCCTTCTAACTCCACATGAAGGTTACAGTGTGTCCTGAGCCTTCCTTGTTGGGTTGGATCACCAGAATTCTGTATTGCGAGTAGTCGATAGTCTGCGTTGCACCTCTGATGAGTCTGAGTCACCATGGGTACATGACAGTAAGACTATTATTTGCCTCCTCATAACAGATGGTATCCTCTGCATTGCTTCTGGACTCACCCTTAATGTATCACCCTTCAGGAAATGGAGATGCATTTATGTACATTCATGAGTCAAAGCGCTTTGAAATTGGCTGCTCCTCCACAGCCATCTTGGCCACACTTATCATACTTCTAAGGGAAGACAGCTAATTGCAAACACCAGATACAAAGGTAAGACAAGAACTTATTAAGTTATTGTTGGCTAACATTGGACAGTTCAAGAGCTCTGCCACCCCAAGTCTTGCTTGGTTTGTTTGTGGTTGCAAGTATTCTAATGTCAGATCGCAGGCCTGCTGGTACCTACTGAACAGTGCAAGAAGAACAGAAATTGAGGTTACACTGTCGAACTATCTGACCTTCTTAAGCAACTAAAGACCTTTTTGTTTCCTTAATTCTTATCGAACTCGAGGCTGCCGTGCATTTAGCGCTGGAAAGCCCCTGGGTAACCATGCGCTCTAGAATTGTCTTTCATATCATATCATTGTGTCAAATTCCGGTGGTGTGCATTTCCAATGCCAGACCAGTGAGGGGTATTGGCAAGATTATGAGCCAGGCAAGCGAAGAGCAAAAATTGCTCATCTCCAGTGGCCGGACAGTTTCCTCTTTCGTATTTTTTTTTCAGGGGACATGCCTCATCATGAGGCAATGGGGCATCAAAGAGCTAGATAGCCACATAGTGTTGGAAGAAACGTTTTTTGCCTCCTTCTCAAGTGCTCTTGCAGACCCTCGTGGAGGAGATAGCATTATAGTGTTTTGGTGTCAGGAGATCACAGTGCCAAGAACAGGAGAATGAAGCCTAAACATTATTTGCGAGATGGCTTCTCAGCATTCTTATTGTTTCATGATCCTTATTGCAGCAGGCAAGGAACCATGTAGAGGAGTCAATGGTAGGTTTCCAAAATGTAATGTAGAATTGAGGGTTTTCCAATGCAGATATGCCACTTGTATAGCTAATCATCCTTTTTCAACTGGCACTCAGTGATATGAGGACAAAGGAATGTTGGGAATCAAGCTATATTCTAGGAGTTGGTTTTATATTTTGGATGTTTAATTGTGAAGTCACTAATGGTGGCTCCCAGAGAAACTGAAAAGGATTTTCATGATAGCCAACATACTGGAGTGCACATCACTGACCGCTGAAAATGTGCTATCAGACATCCAGATGGCAAGACGATGGATGCACATTACAAGAGGCGTTCTCTTGAATCAAATAGGACCTCCTGAGCTGGTACTTATATTACTTCATGAGACTTATACATCTTAGCCTCTACTGAAAGACTTTCGGACCAGCAACCCAAAAGTGTGTGAACTTTCTTAGAAATGCTTGAGTATCTGACGAAATTACTGTCTTATATATTTATTTTCAGAATCGGACACTCACAAAATAGCACAGCAGGAGTGTTAGTGGGTCTGATGTGACACATCTGATTGATGAGACTGGAGGGCAGACACAGTTCAAAAGAACAGTCTCCTAAGCTCCCTTTTTGCTCCACAAAATCTAGGGTGAACAAATGGATTATAGGTGTTTCAAGGTTACAGAATTCTCATCGCTTCCAGTGGCAAACATAAGACATCTGCTGCAAATTATCTGAGTTTACACCACTGCTTCATTTACTTAGGTAGATATCCAAGTGGTGGAATAAGCGACATAGAACCTGTGTCAAGCCCTGTCTTCTGCTCCAAACCTCAGCCAATAACCCGGTTAACAAAGGATCCCTGTCTGTGCCGGGGGTAGGTTGAGTCCTGCAACCTACAAGACCCTCAGCTTCTGTGGCAGAGCTTTAACTCTGTTTCCCTTCTAACTCTTCATGAAGGCTACATTGTGGCCCGTGCCTTCCTTGAGTCCTGCAACCTACACCATGGATTGGAGGGTGGAGCTGCATAATTTTTCTATGGGATATGAAGAAATACCTTTCTAAAAGTACATTTTGAGTCAGGGTTACCACATCTAGTTCTCCAGTATGATGCAACATCTGGCACAATTTTGAATCCCTTTCCAAAAAATATCTTTGTGAAGAAGGCCCTTTTGCTTTGGATACAATAGGATGTCCCTGGTCTGAAGTTTGTATTCCATACTGCTCTTGGTACAGGCAGAAGAATTCATTGCAGTGCTGGATTTGAAGAGATCAAATCATTGGGTCACAATAATTCATTTCACAATGGAGATCTCACAGAAGATCATCTCTTTGTTACTTCCTTAAATGATTGAAACTTCACTTGGCATGTACTTTTAAGATGGCGGGGTTGGAAGCCTCTCCAGGGAGACCAAATCCCCCTGTGTATCTTTGCTGCCCGCCCTCACTCACTTGAAAGCAACTAGACTACTATCCTACTTTGTGCAATACAAAATGGCGGCCCATCCATTTACATCTGTGAGACTGACTTATCCTGATCATTTAGGAAGTGTCACGGCGCTAGCAGCTTGCAACCTAGGATAGCCACTAACCTCGGTAGATCATCAGCAGGAACGAGGATTGAAGAATAAACCCCCAAATTCCCCAGGGCGCAGCACCACACAGGGAAAGAATAATAAACTCCTCTATGGGAACTGCCCTCTCGGGAAGAAACGGAAAGAAGGGGGATAAACAATAAACACCATCGCGTCTCTCCTGTCTTCCAGGTCTCCTGATAGTCCGGCCAGGCCAACGAGGGAAACTGTACAGAGGAAGAGATAGAAGGTCTAATGAGAATAAGGTAAGCAGACCCTCCCCAGTTCTTCCCCTCCGATGCTGACACTATTCCTGATAATATCCGTACCTGCGAGACTATACTGGTGCACGTGGACTGGAGCAGGTGATAGGAACTACGGTGAAGAATGGACCCGTATCCCTACTGCATTCTGGGAGTCGTAGGAGGAGGATAACGCCGGGGACGTGTAATGTACTCCAAATCATTAACTGGCAAGACGTGGAAGTCAACGCACTCAAAATCAGCAATAGGCAAAGCGCAGGCGCCAGAAGTAGCACACGTGGCAGTGGCCCGTGAATACTTCGAAAACAAAACAACAAGTAACCAAAACAAAATCAGCAAGGATCAGCTGACAACAAAGAGCAAGCCCCAGGGGGTTCAGGACAGCTTCGATACCTGACCGTGGCCTGTCCGTCGTGCTGAGTGGGATTCCGATTCCTTCTGGTTGCTTCACCGAAGGAAACGTGAAGACTGCAGAGGAGGGAGGGAACGCGTCTGCAACCGCTTCCCAGCAGGATCAGGGGTCCGTGGCGTGATTGAGACTCGGTCGTCCTGCGGGGACAACACCTTCCGCCGACCGAGTCTTGCGGGTGGATGGCAACACTCCAGAAAGCCTGTCTAGGGGGAACAAGCAACGAGGGCTAAGAAAGCGCCGCTCTCGCCAGTGCTGCTTCAAAGTAACTGCTCTCCGATCCGGAACTTCGTAATTGACAAGCCCCCTCCTGTGGGCGCGGTGAACCTTTGTAGTTCCGGAGGGCCGGGAACGTGTTCCTGTTTCCGGTATGAAGGGGTTTGGGGCTTCTGGGTATTGTAGTGCGATACCGCGGCCGTGGGCCGACGATCGCGACAGGAAGGCTCTTTTGTCAAAGCAGCAATTATTATTGTCAAGATCTATCCTGAAACGACACAATTGGGAGACGTGATGCCACAAGACCACTGGTCTGATTACTTCATTCTGGATGTCCGAGAAGGTGTTGAGACTGGACAGGACTGGCGATAGTTCCATGGCATCAGTAAGTTACTGCACAGTGAAGTGGCAGTATATATATGTGGATGCCCCAGCATGTAGTTTTGGCCATCTTGTTGCACAAAGAATCACTACACTAACAGCCTTTTTTTAGCTGTCTGTAATTTTTTCCATTATCCTGCCTTTTAACCTATGTATAATGTAACTTAACAAATCAGTGCTCATGGATGTAAACTGTTCGTATGTAAAACACTCTGCGAGCTTTGTTTGTTGTTTGCTGTGTAAAGAAACGTTTATAAAATGCATATCCGTACACCACCTTTCATGTAGGCCGTCAGTGTTACTTGGTATTCGCTGTATGGGACCACCATTTCCACTTTCTGATTCTTCCATTTGAGCTCAGCTCAGCTCCTGCCATCTCAAGGTCCTGGCTCGGATTGTTCCACAACACTGGAGTGATATTTACTCCCTCTTTCTGGTTCGTGCATGGTTCAGAAACCCGACTGCTCAGTGCACAAACAAGTAGGAGGTCTTCTAAGGTATCTTTGTTTTCTCTTAATGATGAAGAACATTTTTCTTCTCTCTTGAAGGATAATGAACTTCTTTCAAACCCAAATTAAGGTGTGCCAGGGATTACTGTTACTTCAGAAGGTCAGCACAGTCATGAGGAGTATGCGCCTGGTAAGGCTAATTTAGCAGCCAAGGGCTTCCTTTGCAAATGTTTGCATGTACATTGTGAGATCATGGAACCCGTGTTACCTGTATCGTTGGCAAAGTGTAATTTCAAGCTTTTGGTTAGATGTCTTCAAAGCACAGGTCCCAGTGAACATAAAAATGTGAGTCTCACAAGTCATCAGTCGCCCGCAGGATTTGATCAAAGTGACTGCGTTGGTTCTATTCTTTCCACTTTTCTTCCCTGTCAAGATCAGTGGATATGTTTGAGGGCAACATCGAAATTTTTGCATCCAAGGGAAGACTCACTACATCAGAGTTACACTACTCCCCCAATTGAAAAGTGTTGGCTGCTGTATTTCTAGCATTTCATCATTTTGCTCTGCAGATAAGGGAGGAAGCGGTCCAAATTCAAAATAAGACAGCATGGTATAGCTGTCTATGTCAACTGACAAGCGCTTCATCTTTCCACAGCCTTGTTCTTCTGCCATTCCTAGATCTGACTCAAGAAGAGACTCACCATTTATCTCTAACAGTACTTCACACTTATGAAATGCACACATTGGAGGTTGATTGTCAAAGGTGTTGTTTCCTCTTCGGCAGCAATCATTTCTAACCAGGGTCTTTCTGCTTCTATGAAGAGGTTTGTGCATCTTTAGGTGAACGTGGATCAACCTCCTTATTTCCCAGGACAATGCGTCTCTCTCATTTGCCTATCTCCATCTGCTGGGGACGTACAAGTTACTTCATACCGATGGCTGACAGATCTGTGTGCATCTTTCTTACCTTTTCTCCTTATTTGAAGTAGAAGATAAGGCTGTATAGAACCAACCTGCTGTGACTTCCATTCTTACTCGTTCTAGTTTTGCCCAATCACTCAAACTTCCATCTTTCCTGGGATTTTCCGGGATGTCACTGTAGCATCAGGTCTCCCCTTTCAAACTTTGTCATAAGTGGCTTTGACTCTTCTTCCTCCTAGGGCTTTTTCAAGTGACTATCATATCAGGTAGAACACTGGGTGAAGTAGGTGCACCACTGTGTAGGGAATCCAACTTTAGAGTGCTTACAAACACAGTAGTACATTTTATTTCCACTTGTCTGCTGAAAGTCATTTCTGTTTTTCACTTAGATCAGCTACTTAGTTTCCTTTAAGACTGTAGGCAGCAGCAGCTGTCATGGCTCGCGGGTGGCAGGGCAGATCGCGGGTGGCGCGGAGGGGGAGGGGGTCCTGCTCTTCTCCTTCTCGGACAGAAGCACAGCCAGGCCCCACTGACAAATCACAACTCTGTAATGCAGCTTTGTGATTGGTAGGCACCCAGGCTTCCCTGACCAATCACAACGTTGCAATGCAGCGTTGTGATTGGTTTTGAGCGTCTTGGTTAGACGCTCAACCAGGGAATGGGAGCCTGGGCTTGTTCTCCATGCAGGCTGTGATGCGGCCTGCATGGAGAACGGGGAAAGTGCGCATGACTGGTTTGGGCGGCTAGAGAGGGCCGATCAAACAGTCATTGCGCACTTAGGAGTCAGCAGACCACTCCTTCCCTGCCCTAATCCAAGAGCAGAGCAGCCCCCCCCACCTGCCAAGTAGCAGGAAGCAGCATAAAATGATAATAATGCAAAGTTATTATCATTTTGTGTTTCTGCTTAGCACTGCTTAAAAGCCAATGGCTGTAGGGCTTATGTACAAGCCACTTATGCCATTGGTATGCTATTTTTTCCCATATTAAAATTGACCCACCACAGACGAAATGGGCTTGTAAATAAGCCCCTGTGTTTCTCCGTGGAACAAAACCTTCGAATCGTTAGATGATAGAAAGTCATGAATTATCTTGTTACGCTGTCAGCATTCCGTAAACATGACAGCATGGTTCAAGCATTTGTATGGCCATGAATATATGAAGTAAAGGTTTGTAACTGCTTGTGAAAATTTCCTTCTCTTTGGCTAGAGAAATCATTGGGTGTCCAATCAGCTAGATGTTCTCGACACTCATAGCAGGGCTCTTCCCTAGGGTTGTCGAAAGTGTTGGGTGCTACCTGAGAGTTCCTGGACCCTGTCTTTGTCACAACCACAGGTACTCCTCAGGATCTGGGCGATGCAAAAAGAGGTCCACCTCTTGACATCCCCAACTCTGATTAAGGTACACAGAGTATTGTGGCAATCAAGCGAGGGATAGGAATTAGGGTAGGAGCAGCAGGGAAAAGGATACCTGTAAACAGAAAACACAGAATTAACACTGGCTACTCTCCAAAAGTCTCACTAGATAAACCAGTATTTGCCACACAAAAGGAAACCAAGTAGATGCTGCGAGTCCTTCTCCAACCCAAGCAAGATACGTCTCTCACCCTGGAGAAATAATACCTATGAACAAAACATAGACGTTACCAATCCGCTCCCCTATTTTGTTCTTATACCATAAGAAACAAAACAGTCACATACATGCCCTTTCAATCATTCCCAAACTGAACCAGGATAATCAAAAAGAAGGAAGGATCCCCTAGAATCTGATATCAAATAATATTGAATCTTAGTTCCCAAAAGAATTATGGAGAAAGTCAATGGACCTAAATGAAAAGTTTTGCATCCGAGAAAAGGCTGTGAACTAACGGAAGTCAATGAGTGCCTATATACAAAGTTTCTCTTTCCTCAAATGCAATGTTATAAGTTTATATCCGAAGAGGTAATCAACCAAATGGGAAGCATGACAAAACAAAAAACAACAAAACAGCAGATAATCCAGTTCAGGAAAATGTCACTAAATCCTGCTCAAAGGCAACTAATGTCTTACTGTTTGCATTGCATCCCTCCAACATTATTCTCATGAATCAGGGCGTCTCCTTCCAGAAGTCGGCACAATACCTTCTGATATCTTGCCAGGATTCCTAGAGAAGAAATTCCCCAACAGCCATCGAGAAAAACCAAAAACGGGAAAAGCGAAGAAATAGAATTGCTCTTAACAAACAGAGCAATTAGCCTGACAGCCGTCTGGACGATGGAGCCTCAAACAACCACCAGTCCCAAGCCGTTCGGAATGACGGCTTCAGCACTCCGAACAACCGGCACCGTAAACAAGAGAGAGCGCCCCCCTGCAAGGCACACCAGGAACGAAACAAACAGAGCAGCTGAAGGTCTGAATTCAGGGAAAGAATTACGCACAACGCCCCGTGTGCGTGGCAGCCTATAACGAAGTTAGTCCCCTCCCAGAAGGATAGTCTTCTGGGAGATGTAGTTTGCGGCCTCGATCATCCAAATAGCACGTAATGCAGGCGCTTCAAATCAATACCTGACAGTACGCCCTCCTCCCATGCACCTCCTAGATCCAGGCTTGTCGGGATTGCGCAACTAGAAGAGCCGAACGGCAAGTGATGCACGCACATTGGAGCATGGTTCCCAGGTGTCTTCCTCCGATGGATAACCTTTCCACGAGATGAGATACCACAGCCTACCCGTTTGATATTTGGAATCCAGGATACGCCGCACTTCATATTCCAAGTGACCGTCCCTGATCACTGGAGGCACCGCCTTTCGTTTGGCGTTGACTGTTGGTTTCAGCAAACTACAGTAAAACACCAGATGAATCCGTAGAGAAGCGGGTAGTTTCAGTTTATACGCCACTGGATTGATTCGGCGCAGGACGGTGTACGGGCCAATGAATCTGGGATGGAATACACAGCGTATTCTGAAACGAATGTTCTTGGTAGAGAGCCATACACGATCTCCTGGTTGATAGATGGGCCCCTCTTGCTGGTGTTTATCTTCCCATTTCTTGTACGACAGTTTGGCCCGTTTCAAGTTGCTTTGTACCTTCCTATGCATGGCCTGTAGGTTTCTCATTTGGGCCAGTACGGTAGGTTGATTCATCAGATCGCTGGGGATAGACAGAGGCAGTGTTGTAGCATGAAATCCCGTATTGGCTCAGAAAGGGATTTCCTTTATGGAACTATGTCAAGCATTGTTGTATGATAGTTCGGCTAACCACAACAATGACACCCAGGAATCGGTTGCTTCTTTGGAATAACACCGCAGGTATTTCTTCAAAGTCTGATTCAACCGTTCCGTTTGTCCATCAGTTTGTGGGTGGAGACTGGTAGACAGAGCTACCTCAACTTGAAGATCCTTGCACCACATTTGCCAGAATCTAGCAATAAAATGAGGACCCCTGTCCGATACGATGACCTTCGGAAGTCTGTGTAAACAGACTACATGCGATAGCAACAATTGGGCAGTTTGTCCCGCTGTGGGTAGATTTGTGCAAGGGATGAAATTACCCATTTTTGTGAGGCTATCTATTACGACCAAAATGGCGTTGAATCCCTGACCCAAAGGCAGACCTAAAACGAAGGCCATACTAATCGTTTGCCATGGCTGTGACGGTGTGGGCAAAGGCATCAGTTTACCTTTAGCTTTGGATTGCTCCCTTTTTGCACAAGCACATACCTCACATTGTGACACCCATTTAGCGACATCTGTGGCCAAACCATCCCACCAAAACTGTCTCTGCACTAGGTGTAGGGTTTTTGCACTACCTGGATGGCCCGCAAGGACCGCGTCATGACACCAATTAAAGGCCTTTAGCCTAAGTTCTTGTGACGGCAAGTACAATTTGTTCTTGTAGAACGGTACACCATGTTTGAGGGTTCGATGGATACTCTGTTCTGACCATTTTTGCCACTGAGCCACTGACTGGTGTTTTGTAATGTGTTCAAAGAAATGATCCAAAGTTATAGAGCATAGCACTCGATCAGGACTAATGATTGCCTCTGTAATTTCTTGCCTGGGCGTAGTAACATCTTCTTGTCGAGACAACGAGTCAGCCTTTTTGTTTTCTGACCCTGGACGAAACATGACCACAAAGTCATATTCTGCGAAGAACAACATCCACCTCATTTGTCTTTGAGTGAGTTGCTTGGCTGTCCTCATGTATTGAAGGTTTCTGTGATCGCTGTAAACCGTGACGGATGACTGGCCCCCCCACAGATAGTGTCTCCACTCCTGAAATGCCTTTTTTATAGCCAATAACTCCTTTTCAGCCACAGTGTAGTTGATTTCTGCTGTGTTCAGTTTCCGGGATAGAAACGCCACTGGATGCAATTGGCCCGTATGCTTATCTCGTTGCGACAGCACAGTCCCCATAGCGATGTCAGACGCATCAGCCTCTACTATAAATGGGAGGTCCGTATGAGGATGTTGTAATATAGGTGCTGTACAGAACGCCGCTTTCAAGTAGGTGAAGGCTTCCATGGCCTCCGTGTTCCAAAGAAAAGGCGCCCTTTTCTCAACAAGTGAGTTATAGGAGAGACCACTTGAGAAAAATGCGAAATAAATCTCCGATAATAGTTGGAGAAGCCTAGAAAACATTGCACGTCTCTCACACTCTGCGGAACAGGCCAATCCAGAACTGCCTTTATCTTTCTCTCACACATACTTAAACCAGTGGGGCTCAAATTGACTCCCAAGAATTCAACTTCCTGCACATGGAACTCGCATTTGCTCAACTTACAAAATAACCTATGCTCTTGCAGCCTTTTGAGCATCAAAGCCACATGTTTCACATGCATCTCTTGTGTGGGCAAATAGATTAATATATCGTCAATATAGACGACCACACATCTATCCATATACTCCTTGAGCACGTCATTAAGGAAGTACTGGAATGCCGCAGGGGCGTTACAAAGCCCAAACGGCATAACCAGGTATTCAAACAACCCCTAACGTGTTTTGAAAGCCGTCTTCCACTCATCTCCTTTACGGATCCGAACCAAATGATAGGCTACCCTGAGGTCGAGTCTGGTATACAATACTGCCTCCCTCACCTGATCCAACAACACAGGGATGAGTGGAAGAGGGTAGCGATTCCTCACCGTGTTTTTGTTTAACATGCGATAATCGATGCACGTTCGAAGTTCACAATTTGGCTTTCACTATGAAAAAAAGCGGAGAGGCTGCTGGTGACCGAGAGGGTCTGATGAAGCCTATGTCTACGAAGTGTTCTAAGTATTCTCGTAAATACTTGGTTTCTGGCTCAGATAAGGCATAGACTCTACATGACGGGATGGTGGCTCCCGCAATCAGGTCAATTCTACAATCATAGTCCCGGTGAGGTGGTAAGGTCTCTGCTTTGATTTCACAAAACACCTCCCTGAAGGACTCATACTCATAAGGTAGCGCCGTTTCTTTTTCAACAGCAGTAGCAATTTGAAAAACCTGAGTAAGAGCTAGTGTGTGTGAACCTGAATCTCACATGCACTGTGTCCTGTACTCTTCTGATTGGAAACTAATGGTTTTCAATTTCCAGTCAATGGTAGGGTTGTGTTTCCACAGCCATGGCATGCCTAATATCACCTCATGTTGAGGTGCCTCAATGATGTTTAAAATAATGTCCTCTGTGTGATCTTGTTGATCACCCTTCAAGACTAGTCCCACTGCCTCAGTGTGTTCTGTGATGGGTCCTGATTTTTATGGCGTACCATCCACAGCTAACACCTTTTCAGGTTTCTCCATGGGTATGCTTTGTAGACCCAACCTTTGTACTACTCAACAGTCTATAAAATTCCCAGTGGCACCTGAATCAATCATTACCCATACCTTATGTAATTGCTGTCCTGTCATAATGATCATGGGCAGTACTATGTGCGATTCTGTACTTTTCTGTTCAGTAAGAGCTAGTAGTGTCAGTTTTAACACCCCATACCGAGGCTTCTCTATAGATGGGTCAGTCTCTGACGCATCCTCAGTACTGGTGGTATTTACTGCCATCACTGCCACCTTTTTACTGGTATAGAAGATGTTCTTTTTCTTGGGCTTATGGGGGCAGTCTCTCACAAAATGGCCTTTCCTCCCACAGTACATGCAAAGACCTTGAGCTCTACGGCTCTCCCTTTCCGTTTTAGACAGAGGTGCCCTGACTGCCCCCACGTCCATGGGTTCGGGCCCTTGTTCAATAGAGGACATCGCTGGTTTGTGATCTCTCCCAGGGAGACTGGCCGATCTTTCTCCTTTCCTACGCTCCCCTCCGCTCTCTGCCAATCGATGGTCTAATCGTAAGGTAAGGTTCACCAAATCGGTACAGGTGGTGGGTTGGGGATCTATTTGTGCCAACACATCCTTCATGTCATCCCTTAAACCCTGATAGTATAGAGACATTCTTTTTTCTTCGGGCCAGGCGGTTTCTGCAATTAAACGATTAAACGAGGTTAAGTAGGTAATAAGGTCTCTTTTTCCCTGTCTCAACTCTAGCAGCTACCTATCGGCACTAAACACAGTGGCCCTACGATTAAAGACTCTTTTGAATTCTCTACGAAACGCATTCCAATCAGAGAGCAAAGGATCATCGTTTTTTACAAAGGTACAGCCCAATTAGCGGCATCTCCTGTCAAATAGGAAATGGCAAAGGCCACTCTGGAAAGGTTGTTTGGGAATGAAGCTGGTTTACAGGAAAAATGCAAAGCTATTTGAGTTTTAAAAGTTTGGATCTTCAAGGGGTCCCCAGAATATCTCTCAGGGCTAGCTAAAGGAATAGGGGGTGATACATTTACACTGATGTGTGGTGTTGACGTGGAGGCGTCAAATGGGTTCCTAGTTTGTCTGTCAAACCTATCTTTAAGTGCAGCAGTTTCAGCCCTAGAGGTGGCTAACTCTTGTTGGACTACCAGCAGTGCCTGCATTACATCGTCCAAGGACGCCATTACTGAATCACACAGACCGGGAGGAGTGAAAATTCGTGGGTGCGTAATTCTCTCACGATCACAGGTACTCCTCAGGATCTGGGCGATGCAAAAAGGGGTCCACCTCTTGACATCCCCAACTCTGATTAAGGTAAACAGAGTATTGAGGCAATCAAGTGAGGGATAGGAATTAGGGTAGGAGAAGCAGGGAAATGGATACCTGTAAACAGAAAACACAGAATTAATACAGTACTACAACACTGGCTACTCTCCAAAAGTCTTGCTAGATAAACCAGTACTTGCCACACAAAAGGTAACCAAGTAGATGCTGCGAGTCCTTCTCCAACCCAAGCAAGACACGTCTCTCACCCTGGAGAAATAATACCTATGAACAAAACACAGACATTACCAATCCGCTCCCCATACCATAAGAAACAAAACAGTCACATACATACCCTTTCAATCATTCCCAAACTGAACCAGGAGAATCGAAAAGAAGGAAGGATCCCCTAGAATCTGGTTTCAAATAATATTGAATCTTAGTTCCCAAAAGAAATATGGAGAAAGTCAATAGACCTAAATGAAAAGTTTTGCATCCGAGATAAGGCTGTGAACCAACGGAAGTCAATGAGTGCCTATATACAAAGTTTCTCTTTCCTCAAATGAAATGTTATAAGTTTATATCCGAAGAGGTAATCAAACAAATGGGAAGTGTGACAAAACAAAAAACAACAAAACAGCAGATAATCCAGTTCAGGAAAATGTCACTAAATCCTGCTCAAAGGCAACTAATGTCTTACTGTTTGCATTGCATCCCTCCGACATTATTCTCATGAAGCAGGGCGTCAACTTCCAGAAGTCGGCACAATAGCTTCTGATATCTTGCCAGGATTCCTAGAGAAGAGTTTTCCCAACAGCCGTCGAGAAAAACCAAAAACGGGAAAAGCGAAGAAATAGAATTGCTCTTAACACACAGAGCAATTAGCCAGACAGCCGTCTGGTCGATGGAGCCTCAAACAACCACCAGTCCCAAGCCGTTCGGAATCATGGCTTCAGCACTCCGAACAAAGCAACCGGCACTGGAAACAAGAGAGAGTGCCCCCCTGCAAGGCACACCAGGAACGGAACGAACAGAGAAGCTGCTCTGCGAAGCAAGGTCCGAATTCATGAAAAGAATTACGCACAATGCCCTGTGTGCGTGGCAGCCCCTAACAAAGTTAGTCCCCTCCCAGAAGGATGGTCTTCTGGGAGATGTAGTTTGTGGCCTCGATCATCCAAATAGCACGTAATGCAGGCGCTTCAGATCAATGCCTGCCAGTCTTCTACTCCAAAACATGTAAGTTGTCTATCTAGGTAAGAGGTCGTTAATACTTGACTCAGGCTTTCTCCTCATTTGCAGAAAATGAGTGTCCAATGGACTAAGCGGTTTACTGCACTTGTGGACCTTCTCTGGTCCTTCGGGATTGTTGCAGACTTCTGGTATCCATTAAACTAAGAGATTTTGGGTAATCATGAGATTGCTTTTTGCCTCAATTTGGGAAAATGTTGGTAATCCAATGAATTAAGATTTTTTGTGGAATGTGGGTGGCTGGGAACTATTTGTACGTGTCCAAAAGCACGTTTTCTGACTGATTTCAGTTGACTGTAGTTCTATTTTACTATATGATGACCATTTAATGGCAGTCTTTTTTTTTTTGTTTTTTTTTTTAAACCGTTTATTACAGAATCCAAAAGATATACAAAGACGGGCCTACAACCTTCAGGCCGGCCGCTAGCAGACAGAAAGAGCATATAATACAAACAGTAGAACACACGCTGCGGCAGAAGAGAGATCACAGGAGTTGAAAGAAGCGTTGGCAGCCACACCATCCGGACCCCACACAACGGTTTCATTTTTATATAAATAACGAAAAAACAAGTCCACAAGGCAACCCACAATCGGAACAATAGCATGTGCTCCCCTGGGGGGGACCCTACCGGTCCACA
Source organism: Triturus cristatus (assembly GCF_964204655.1). Classification (NCBI taxonomy): domain Eukaryota; kingdom Metazoa; phylum Chordata; class Amphibia; order Caudata; family Salamandridae; genus Triturus; species Triturus cristatus. The sequence goes on along the minus strand of NC_140594.1, from coordinate 847,591,640 downwards.
GGAATATCAAGGGGGGGATAGGTCGGGACGGAGACAAAGTGAACTCAAGCCCAGAACCAGGAAGACAAGCAGGCTAAGGAGACGGGGCCGGTGACGGATCAGGCATCAGCGGCGGGGTACAGATTCCCCCACGGTAGGTGTTCCAGGGGCCCCACACTTTCACCCATTTCCCAGGCTTACCTCTCGCAACATACACCACCTTTTCCCGAAACATACACCAATCCATGTTGTCCTTCCACGCCGAGACAGTCGGGGACCTCTGGGAACCCCACAATTGCGCAATATCACGCTTGGCCACCATATATCCCAGAGTCACCCACCACGTCTGCGGCACTGAGTAGTCGGTTGGCTCCCACACATTCAGGAGACATCTCCTCGCCTCGGGCAGCAGCGGCACATGCGTAACTGCCTGCAAGACCTCGTGCACACCATGCCAGAATCGCGCCACCTCCGGGCATTCCCACAATATATGGAGAAAGGTCCCCAAAGAACCACACCCACGCTTACACAACCCGTCCACAGCATAGCCCATACGCATCAGACTCGGCCCCGTAACATAGACCCTATGGAGTATCTTGAGCTGGACGAAGCGAAGGCGAGCCGGTATGGCCACCTCTTTCGGGGAGGCCACCGCAGACACCCAGTCCTCGTCATCCAGCTCCAAGCCATCAGCCCCCCACGCCTCACGAAGGCCAGTCAGCAGTCCCGAGCGATCATTGACGAGTTTTTTGTAAATTAATGAAATCGTGGCATCCGGTACATGCCCATCTAGCACTCTATCCTCCAGAGGGGAGTACTCCGGGATGGAGGCAACGTCCGGGAATACGGAGCACAACGCATGACGGATCTGCATATATCGAAAGTACTCCCTGTCCTGCAACTGGAATTCCGTCTGCAGCACATCGAACGTTTTGAATCCCCCCCTCGTCCAGAGATCGCCCACCCTGCTGATGCCTATCATATCCCACTTCTCAAAGCCCTTCGAGGTCCACAGGGAGCCCAGCCGCTCAGATGCGTATAGTGGCGTCGCCCGGGTCAAACGATCCTTCCACCCCATCGCCAAGTTAGCCGCGTGCCACACTCGCACCATGACCCGCGTGGGGCCCGTCAGACGTGCGTCGAGCGAGCTAGAATAAAGCGCCCGATTGTAGTCGCCGCCCGGCAGTAACATTTTATCCATCTCAAAGGCCGGGTTTAGAGCGGGCCCGTAAAGGCCGTGATTTATCGCAGCCAGCTGGGAGGCCCAGTAATATCGCTTGATGTCTGGGAGGGCAACCCCCCCCGTCGTACCACGGGAGCGTCAGCTTCGCCAGGGCGATACGCGGTCTACCCTCCCAGAACAGGCGGCGCTGCAAACTCTCCACTTCGCGAAAGTAGCGCGCCGGGACTACGTCCATCGTGTTCTGTAAGGCGTACAGGAAACGTGGCAGCGACATCATCTTAAACAATGCCGCCCGGCCGAGCGGCGAGAGCGGCAAGCGCCTCCAACGCGCGACATCCTCCTTCAGGCGCTGGAGGGGGGGAAGCAAGTTCTGTTTATACCGGGCCTCCGCGTCCAGGGTAATGAAGATACCCAGGTACCTAAATCCCCGCGGGGCAATCTGGATAGGACAACCCCGCGGAAGGATAGGAGCCTCCCCAGAGAGGACATACACACAAGATTTAGCCCAATTGATGACTAGGCCGGAGTTGAGGCCAAATGAGTGCAATACATCAACCAGCACTATCAGCGATTTACGCGGGGAAGCCAGGTACAAAAAAATATCATCAGCGTAAAGAGATACGCGGTCCTCATACTCGGGGGTCCATCGGAGACCACGGATAGAAGGATGCCACCGCAGCCACTCCGCCAGGGGCTCCAAGGCAAGCGCGAAGAGGAGCGGCGATAACGGGCAGCCCTGCCGCGTGCCCCTGCCCAGCTCAAACGGAGCCGACACTCTACCGTTTACAGCCACCTGCGCCAGCGGTCCGGAATACAACAATTTCACCCAACCGATGAATCCCGGGCCAAACCCAAACTTCGCCAGCGTCGCCTAAATATACGGCCACTCAAGTGTGTCAAACGCCATAGTGGCGTCCAGGGACGCCAAAATGGCCGGCTCCCGTATGAACGGGACACGCACGAGCACCCCATGCAAGCGCCGCAGGTTGAGCGCAGTGTTGCGATGAGGGATAAAACCGGACTGATCCTGGTGAATCAGATCGCACACCACGCCAACCAGCCGATTGGCCAACACCTTGGCGAGAATTTTGGGTTCCGCATTCAGCAGTGAAATGGGCCTGTAGGACGTGACCCGGTCCCGCGGCTTCCCCTCCTTGTGAATAACCACGATAGTAGCCAGACGCTGGTCTAGCGGGAGGGAACCCGCCGAACGGGCCGCGAGGAACATAGCACGGAGATGCGGCGCCAGCGTATCCGGTCGCAGCTTGTACAATTCGATAGGAAGACCATTAGGGCCCATGGCCTTGCCGGAAGCGACCGAACGTATGGCGAGGGGAATTTCCTCAGATGTTGGGGCGGCGTCCAACGACACCCTGTCCTCCTCCGAAAGGGAAGGCAGCGCGATATCCCTGAGCAGGGCATGGGAATCCTCTTCCGAGCGGGAGGACACCGGGGAATACACCCCACGGAAATATTCTGCAAAGCAATCAACAATTTTTTCCGGTTCAGTGACACACACACCATCCAGTTTCTCAATCGACGGGACAACACGACTCGCTCTCTCCTTTTTATCCAGCCACGCAATCAGTTTCCCAGCCTTATCACCCACATCATACAGTCTCCCCTGTTGCTCTCTACTGAGGCCCCTGGCCGCCTCCGCGACGAGGGCCTTATAGGCCGCCTGCTTGAGTCGGAGAACATGTAGTTTGTCATCCGTCACCCCACATTCTAGGTCACCCTCCAACTCGGTTATCTCAGTTTCAACACGGGTCACCTCCTCCCGCTCGTGCTTCCGGGAATGGGAAATAAGGGACAGGGCCTCCCCCCGGAGTACCGTCTTGAAAGCCTCCCACAGGGAGACCGCCGATGACACTGACCCCACATTATCGTCAAAATATCGCTTAAGGGATTTAACCAACTCTGCGCGAATGGTGGGGTCACGCAGGTACCAGGGATTAATCGGGACCACCCTACCCTCCCCCCTCGGGAGAATGTCGAAGTGCAACAGGAGCGGGGAGTGGTCTGAAATACCCCGCGCCAAATGGCGCACCTCCCCGATCCTCCCCGCATGCGCCGCCGGCACCAGGACATTATCTAGCCTTGAGAGACTGCCATGGGCCCCGGAATGAAAGGAATACTGTTTCTGCGTAGGGTGTTTCAAACGCCAACAATCCACCAACCCCAAAGTATCCAAGAGGCCAGATAACCACGCTTGGGCACGGGGGAGATCCCTAGGGGGGTGACGGTCCTCAGTTCCGGAAACCACCGCGTTGAAATCCCCCCCAACCACTAGAATCCCCTCCGGAAGGCCAAGGAGGAGGCGCCCCAGATCCGCAAAAGTAGTCGTTTGCAACCCTGGCGGGACATAGACAGAAACAAAAACAATCACTCTGCCCTCCATTCTACCCACCAGAACCGTATAACGTCCCCTGTCATCATGGAGCACCTCATCAACTTCCAATGGGAGCGAGGTTTTAGCCATGATGCCCACACCCCTGGAACCAGACGTGAAGCCCGAATGGGCCAGAAGGCGGTAGCCCCGTCGATTCATAGCACGAAAGGAGTTGCCAATGAGGTGCGTCTCCTGCAGAAAAACTATATCAGGTGAAATTCGTTTCAGAAACTGCAGGACCACACCCCGTTTTATCCTGTCCCCCAGTCCATTAACATTCCAGGACAAAAGACTCAGTCCCCTACCCCCCATCATAGCCGAAAGCGATCAATCGTCCCCCCGAGAGCACTTTAGGAATAGCACAACAATACTTTTGCCTTGTGGTACAAATGAACAATACCCCACCCCAACCCAACCGCCCCAACAAAACTCCCCCCTCCCTGCACCCCTGCATGAGCCCAGACAGCCCCCCCAACTTGCAGTGTGCCTGTCGCCCCTATATAATTGGAACTAGCTAGACCCCCTAGGGGAGGAAAGAGTACCCCCTCAAGACCCCGCACAGCCTCCAAATGAGGGGAGACGAGTACAACAAACAAAAGACCCTAAGCTTGGCCGAAAGTGGCCGCGTCATCCGGAGTGAGCCCCGGCATCAGTACCTCAGACCCGGTCCGGTGGGCAATCCCCTCCCGCAGCCCCCCCCGCCATCCCGATCATGACCCCCAGACAAAGTGTCCAGCCAGTCCCCGGCCATTTCAGGACGGTCAAAAAAGTGAGTGCGACCATCCACCTCCACCCGCAGCCTGGCCGGGAAGAGCATGGCGTATTTTAAGTTCATGCCTCGAAGCCGCCGCTTGACGCCGAGGAAACTCAGTCTCTGCTTCTGGACCGCTTGGGTGAAGTCAGGATAAAAGTTCACCTCTATGTTCTCCAGCTTAATCGGCCCTTGCAGTCTGGAAGCTTGCAAAATCGCATCCCTGTCCCGAAAGTGAAAGATACGGGCAATAAGAGGCCGCGGAGGGGCTCCAACCTTCGGTCTGCCCCCGGGAACTCTATGGGCCCTCTCCACGGCAAAGAATTTACTCAGCCCTCGAGGCTGGAGATGGGTAGTGATCAGGTCCTCCACGAAGAGATCCGCCGCCGACTCCTCCCGTCCCTCGGGCACTCCGATGATGCGGATATTATTCCTCCGGGCCCGGCTCTCGGAGTCCTCCAGGCGCCGATCCATGAGCGCACTCGCCTGACGGAGCCGGTGCACCTCCGTTTGAAGGGCCGCCACCTCAGTCGTGAGGCCCGACGCGGTGTGGGCCAAAGAGTTGACCCGGTCGTTAGTCTTAGAGAGATCAGCTCTCACAAGGTTGACATCAATGAGGACCGCGTCGATTTTGTGTGCTAAAGTGTCGAACTGCTGGCCCACCGAGGCCTTCATCTCAGCAATGGCGCTCATGACGTCTTGCAAAGACAGATCCGTGGGCAAGTCCGGGGCATCCGGGGGGCACTCAGAGGACTTGTGCGATCCGCCGGGAGACCCCTTCGGGAGGGTGTAGCGGTCCATGATGTTGGCCTGATGTGCGGCGCCACGCCGGGTTGACTTGGCCTTCAACCGATCCCCATCCTGCTTCTGGCCATCGTCGCGGGTCTCACACCCGCACCAGTTACGCAGTGAAGAGCAAGCAATCAAGGCCACGAGCTCCGGGGAGCCACCCCAGGACGGCAGAGCGGGCCACAGCAGGCAGGCAGGCAGGGTCTCCCAGCGAGGCCACCCCAACACAAAGAGCGCCGTGATCCCACTTGCGAAAACGGCAAGGGGGCGCGAAAGTGAAAGCGAAAGTGTGGGGTACGCGACTCGCCAGGCCCAGCCCGCCGTTGTTGTTCACTTTGCCACTGGGTCACCCCCAAACGCGAATCCGGGGTCAGGAGAGAAGTAGGCCGCAAACTTCAATCGGTGCTCACTCCGGCACCCGAGATCCGATTCGAAAACGGGAAACGGGTACCACCTCGGCTCAGGCTCACCGACACAGTCCCCTCAACCGATTCAGGATGAAGACAGGATAAACGTAGGAGGTTGCGGAGGTCCTCGGGAGCCTCGCACCTACGCGGCCATCTTGGTTGCGCGCTAGGCTCCTCCTCCTTAATGGCAGTCTTAACCTTGAAGATCTTCTGCGCTCATGGGCGCGGTATCTTATTTTAATGCAACATTGATTTTTGAATCAACTAACTGGTATTGTGTATGCTTACTGCAGGGCCCTTCTGCTAGAAGGGCATGTCCACTGAATGGCTTTACAGACGTGCACCCCTGCTCTGAGAAACTTAGGTGCAGTTTACATTGGTACCCTGACTTTTTGTGCTTAATGGGGGTGACAATCATGTGCATGCACTGAGGCCTCGTCTGTGTGAAATATTCTAAGACCATGACTGAGTCTCTGTGGTCTAGATGGGTGCGTCAAGAGTGCCCTCCTCATAAACAGGACACCTGTCTGAGTTCCAGGCCATGATCATGGAGCTGTGATGTCAGAATGCCATTTTTTCCAGATCTTGTGTATAAGACAGATTTTGTATTGTTCTTGAAGAGTGACATGACTACTGGTTTCACTGAGGTGAATTTCTGTTACCAACATTTGCCCGAACCATGTGCTGACATCCATGTTTTGGTTTTGATGTGATTGAACTGTGGCCGAGGGACTGTCTCACCAGACTAGCAAAGTGTGTTCTTGGTATTCCTGGGCTTTCTGTTTACTACCAAACAATAAGTTGCGTTAGGGTAGAGACCGGGCCTAATATTTGTCTCTTTCCGAGCAACAGGGTTTGACTTCATGGAAGGTGTGGGGAGGTGGAGACAGTGGGCTCCTTTGCCCTCACAGGAAGGAATTCAGGCAGGACATGTCCATTTGTCACTCTCAGAAGCGTTATTCCTAAAGGCTGACGACTGCTGGGTGTGATATGTTCACATGTGATTGTGTTGTGGAAAGTGTCACCTGTGTCTGCAGTGATGTGGGAAAATACACAAAAAGAGGGAACCTCTTTGGATCAGCTCCGGGACCCTGACAGCGGAATCAACATTCCCTGTCTGAAACATGACTATAAGAGTGTAGCTGAAACATCAGCTCTGGGTTCTAGATTCCTCAGTGACTGAAGAGGTGGTACTCACACAGTCCAGAGGAACTCCTGAGATCCAGGGCTTGTATTACTGACAGCAAGTCTCACAGAGGCGAGACAACATCAACTTGAAAGACTGAAATGAACTTTTGGAGAAGGTGTGGGACTACATCATTACCTGAGACTGCCTGATCTGCTATGAGCGGGGAGCAGAAGATACCCCTGCAGGAGGAGGCTGCCCAGAAGAGCTCCACCACTATGTCCGGGTGAAAGTTACAGCCCAAAACTGCCAACTGCATGGGAATGATGAAGGAGCTGGTCCAAGTGCTGGAGTAGATCTCACTGTCTCACGCATTGCTATTGAGTCCCCATCAGTATATTGGACCTAAGAAAACACCAATGGAGTGATGCAGGAGCTGACTAGAGTGCTGGCATGAGGTCTCTACCTTCTGATCACTGCTTAAAACATAACCAATGCACGTGCCATCCAAGGAGAAAAAGAGCAAGAGAGCATGACCACGTCCATGGCATCCAAACGACAGTGCCTGATACATGATGTCCGATGCTGACTGTCAGCGGTGCATGATCACCGATGACCGAAGAATCATCAGCCGCGGAGGGTGGCTTTTCACTTGCGTGTTAGGGGAGATTTTGCTTTGGGCCTGTTCCCCCCATGAAGCCTGCAGCCGCTGACCAGTTGCAGTCCTCTTGGAGCTCCAAAACAAAATCAGAAGAATGCAGGGACATTGGACATGCATTCTTGATTAAAGGCAAAATGCGAGGTGCTTTGCGGCTGCTACACTCAGATAACTCCCTCACCTTTGACCTTGTAATCACCAGAATTTAAAACTCGTTTGGAAAAGCTATAGCAGTGGCAACTGGTAATTTTAGTAGGGGGGCCACACATGCCCAAATAAACACTCACTCACATCCATCCGTTCACACACACCCATTCACAACACTCACTAATAAACATACATGCATTCATACATACATGCACGCCCCAAACATTAAAAATCATAAAATGTACCTTGACTGCAGCTCTCCAGGAGGCAAGCCTCGGAGGTCCCAGGAGAGGTGGGACTGCTGCCTTCCCCATTGGCTAACCTTCGGTCAGCTAATAAGGGAGGGCAGCAGTTCCTACCGCGTCACAGAGTGGGATGGGGTCAGTGAGACTGCTGACCCCACCCAGTCTGTGACGAGGTGTCAGTAATTGACACTCGGTCCTGGGCACTTCAGGGCTTAAAACTGAAGTCTCCAGGTCTGAGGCAATCAGGTATGCTCTCCCTTTTCACAAGGAGGAGGGCCTCGAGGCACCCTTTGCAAGGCTGAGGAGGTAAGGCCCACAGGGCTGTGTAATCCTCAGTCTGGCAAAGTTCAGCTCAGGCGGCCAGGAGCCAGCACATTTAGTGCATGTCTAGCTCCTGGCTGCCTGACCTGAACATGAAGAGTGTCTGTCAGGCTGACCTTTGTTCAGCCTGACAGACTGTCTGGTGGGGAAAAAGGTGGGGTTGTGGCCCCTCCGCCCATATGGACAGACCGCTGCTGGTTCCCAGGGACTTGGGGCATTGAAGAACGGGCCTCCAGGCCACCGACAGAGTGAGTCTGGTCCTGTAAGATTATTCTAAGCCTGCTATATTTTTGCCTATTTTCCCTAAAGTACCTGATACAGAACAATATGTCCATGGGCATATTCCCCTGTGGTATTTATTTTTCTGCTTTAAAAACCGTAAACACTGGATTTGACTGTGATTATTGCACCTATTGTAACTGTTGATCTTTAAGTCTGTCTCCCTGAGAAGCGTCGGCTGATTGCTCCGTTATTAGGAGGGTCAAGTACTTACAGGGCGTACTTGGTGTACAGTTTGCAGTGCTATAGTCGGTCAGGCTTAAGGAGAGGGAACTAAATGCTTCAGCCACCACAGTAGTGGCCCCATAAAACCTGCTTGCTCCAAGACCGCCAAACTGTTAATGAAACTTTCTTTTTGGATAGAGAAAATGCTTGGAGCGAAATGAACTGTCTAATGTTAGAGCATTGGAATGTTGAGTGCTCCATTGAAAACAATGGAGTGTCCCTGGCTTCCAATGGGCCGTAGAAGCCCAGAGCATCAGCATTCCAATGTTTTATAAAGGCCTAATGGAGCCCAGGGGATTCCAACCCCCTAGGGCTCCGTGAGTCCTTTGTTTTACAAATTTGAACATGCTGCCCTCTAGGGGCATAATGTTCTAATAACCTTAGAACCCTCTGTAGTGGGCTTTACCGGCCATCAAAGGCCCCCTCCCTTGGTAAAGGCCCGATCCAAAAGGCTGGAGCAGGCATTTAATGGCTGGTAGAGCCCACTACGGCAGGCTCTAGGGCTATAATGTGCCTGACAAAGCCATCTTGTTATTGAAAGAAAATAACAACGACCAATGAGCATGCTCTATCCTGCCAGAATGCTTCTTTCCTGGTGGCCCCAGATGAGCAGACAGCTTGATGCCATTTTGGGACTACAATAAAACCGTGGGGTCTTATTTAGTTCTTGACAGGCTATACTGCGTTTTGCAAGGACAGTGGAGGGAAGTATTGCATGGCGGACAACAGCCCACCATCTTTACAGATCTCTGTCAGTGTAGCTGAGTTCTCTCTGCCTTCAGTCAGCCTTCAGTCAGCTGCCACCGGGGCGGGTCCTCTGAAGGCACTGAAGCTTTGCTGTGCAGGCGTCATGTTTAGAGGGCTTGGACTGCAACGTTTTTTGCTTTCTAAAAACAGTCACAAAGCAGGAGTGGGAGCCGTAAAAGGTGGTACAGTCCGTTACAATATACTTGTTGTGCCACTTACAGTTACAGGTTACTCCGGGGTGAGTGACAGCATTGTGTCACGTCGTGAGACAAAAAAACAAACAAACAACATATTTCTCCAGTATTTGGGGTGTCTTTCATAGATTCACATGCTTGAATATTCCCCGTCGTCGAAGTGGGAGTCCCACGGTATATAAAAGGCAATAAGTGTCATGTATATACATAAACATACATAACCACATAATAGCATATACATATCCAAATAAACTTTATATACATTTCAAAGCTAACATAGCAAGTGAAAATACCATAGGATAGTATTGACACATAGGAAAGCATTGAGAAAAAGAATCACTTTACTGACATATCAATGTCGTTTTATAGTCCAAACTGTAGCCAATCAGGCGCAAGCACCCTCTAGAACCTTCTCCTTAGAGGCTCAGGCCCTCAGATTTTCTACCGCACGTCGTGTGAAGGGAGTCTCCCTGAGCTCTGCTCAGTTCTTTGCTCTGGTTTGAGTTTTTCTCATCATGTCTTCAAGTAAGAAGTCTCTTTTCCGTTCCTGTTCATCTTGTGGGAAGTTAAGGCTCTTTTCTGAGGACCCTCATGACAAATGTATTTATTGTCTTTACCCTGACCATAAGGTGGCCAACTGTAAAATCTGTAGAACCTTCTCTCAAAAGACTTTGACGGACAGGGAGGGTCGCCTTGTATTATGGCTTAAAAAATTAAAGGATACGGATAACACCCTTTCTGAGGTGGAGAGTGTAGCCTCTATTCGAACAGGCATGGTAGTGTTCAGGACTTGCCGTCTCCCTTTCTGAAAAAGAAGAGACTTCATCTGGAGGAAGTGTCTACAGGCCAAGTCTCTGTTACCACGCCAGCGCCCCCGAGACTTAGCTATCAGGCGTCTCTGACTCCGTCAGCGCCTGTTTCCAGTCAAAAACGCGCAAAACTGTCGACGGGCCCATCGTCGGCCCCTCCGTCGACGAGATCTGCCACTTCATCAACCTCGTCGACGACGGTGACGACGGTGTCGAGCAGATTTCCTTCATCGTCGACGACGACGACTTCGTCGACGTCTTCACCGTCGACAGTGGTGTGTGTTTCCCTGAAGACCATCTCGTCGACGATTCCGCTATCTTCTTCGTCGACGAATAGGAAGTTGGCACTTCCGTCGACGTCTAAGGCTTCGTCGACGATAATCAAAAAGAAGAAGAAGTCATCGCCATTGACGCTCACAGCATTGTCGACGACGGGCTCGTCGTCGACGGCAGTCTCGTCGACACGGGCTTCATCGTCGGCACCCTCGTCGACGGCATCGACGGCAGCCTCGTCGACGTCGATGGTTGCTTTCTCGTCGACGGCGGCTTTCTCGTCGACGATAATCTCGACGATGGAGGTGTCAAATTTTGCAACGATGCCTTTGGTGCCAATGTCTACATCAGCGCTAGTATCGGTGGACACCTCTTTGTTGCAGCGGCGCCAGGCTGCGCTGGACTCTATTATGCTGCCACCAGTCACTCGGCCATCTCATCAGCTATTCCCCACGGGTGTGCTGGAGCAGAGTTTTCTGTTTGAAAATTCGTTGGTTTTTGAAGCTCTGGCATGTCTATTTGTCATATTAATTTTCTAATTATTAATAATTAATTATTTGTCTTGTGCGAGTGTGTTTATATTAATCAATCCGTTTGTCCTAACAAGAGAGAGTTACACGTGGGTGCGCATAAATGTGCTGTTTAACAATAACGTGCGTGTTTTCATGTTTAAACGTTGCTATGTGCTGTTTATTTTTTAGCACAAAACGCTTTCCGAATTAATGCTTTTCTATGTTGCAAGTGCTAGATAGATGCATACACATAAGGGTATTAGTGGGGTTAACACTGTTTAATCACTATGCTGTGGTAATGTTGTCTTTGTTTCTTTTAATTAAGATGGTCTATTGTGGCCTATGGTGGCCTAGTCAAAGATGGCCGATTTTATAAGCCTGGCCTCGATTTGAAAGTAGAAAACTGTGATGGAAGAGAGCCCTGCTGAAAATGGTCCTGAAGTCAGCTGACCACAGTCCTTGCTTGCCTTACAAAATTTTCCGTGAGGACATCAGCAGCCTGGGTAATTTTCGAGTGAAATGGAACGTCCTTGGCAGCCTTGGGAAAACAAAGGAGCCTTAGAGAAAGACTCTGAGCATTGGTCTCATTCCCGAGGAGAAGTAGAACTAACAAGATACATTTGTGATTCTTGGTTCCTGTTCCGTAGTCTTTATTTTGTGATTTTTCCTGAGCGGAGATTTTCGAATGTAGCAATGTTACATCCTTTCCTTCTCGCTCTGCTCAGCGGTCCAGCGGACATTACAACTTTTCTATGTATCTTTCTTTTGTTCGATTCAGTATAAGAATTGTTAGCCTAGAGAGGGTCTTGCCACTTGCCATTTGCCTTTGCCGCGTACCGAATCTGCGTTGCTGAGGATTGATGCTGGGGACTTCGTCTTGAGAGACTTTACCGAGAGACTTGTCCTGTCCCGTTCTGACATTTAGCTAGAATAGGTAACTATGAGAAAAATGATTTATGCTGCTTGATTTTCTTTGACTAATTTCAGATAAAGCAATATAACTTGAACATGGTGTTGGATATTATTTCTTGTCAATTATTGTATATTATATTTTGATTATTGCCGTATAGGTTGTATAGATTATGTTTATGGACAGTCACAATAACCAGGTCTTATCGACCTCGATATAGATGCAGGGTGATTAGGAGTTTTCTTTCCACAGGTTTATTGCTACTGGTAGAGTATTTGAGCGTATGTTAGTGAAATGGGCCCTAGCGTATGATGAATGTATGTGCGTGTAACTGTGAGATTACTCTATCTGTGGTAGTGGGAATATTATACACACCCTGATCTCTATCAATTTCCTGGTAGCAGAGTAGGATGGTTATTGATGATTGTCTTGATCTGATAAGATTGCTTGTACATTAGCTTATTTATTATTGATTATTGATTGATGTTGGTATATGTACTAATACTATATGTTGGAGTCGTAATGTTGAGTTATATGTAGTGCTTCTGGAACTTGGGAGCTGGTAGCAGTTCCGTAGTAGGGCAGAGGGAAGTATATGCTGCTCTCGGGAAAGACGGAATTGTAAGGAATAACGTGTAACAATTGAAGTTGCGCGTCACATTGTCTGGGTTCGGAATCAGTGACATCGTCGTATGTTACTATTAGATATTTCTGGTATATAAGGAGTGTGTATGATAGTGAAGGTTATCTGTGAAACTCTGGTCTTAAGTCCCAGGGATCCGTAAGGATTACCGTTAAAGCTTATCGCGGGAGAAGTAATAGGTATTCTCTGAGCTTGTTTGAGAAACTGGACAGTGGAAAGCTGTTTAGTTGATGTATGTTGTAATTCTGTAGTGGAGCAGATTATTCGCTGTTCTCAGGAAGCAGGATTCTGTGTGTATGTACTATATTTTCTTGTATGAATGTGCGTGAATGTTCGTATATTTAATTGATTGTAAGACTCTTTGGACAAGTCCTAGAGGAAACAGTTAATGAATGTATGTTAGAAGGGCAGAGTAGAGAGAAGTGCTACTGTGTCAACGAGAGGTTTCTTGTGAAATAGACTCTCTTTTACTATTCTGTGGTTAGCGAAGCAGACAATGGAGATGTTTTTATGTTGTAACTAATAGATTTTGTAGAAATTTTGACACGAAGTCTACTGAAAAGATTTTGTAAAGGAGGGGTAGCCGAGTGACAGAAGACAGGAGACAAGCGACTGCAGCGACTGTTGACGTCAAAAAGACCGCGCTCTGATTGGATAGTGGATCAGAATAGTGCTCGCGCTAGGATTGGTGCGTTAGTGTGAGCCGCCCAAGGATTGGAAGAGCTATTTAGTGACGTAGACGTTCCAGGATTGGTGCGTTAGTGTGAGTCGCGCTGCTATTTGTTGAAAATTCGTATTGTATATTTATAATACGGAAAGAGTAGAGAGTTTTTGGTAAACGCTAAAATGTATTACCAAGAAGAGAAAAAGAAGAAAACATTTTTTGGTAAAATTAAAAAGTGGTTTAACAAGGATAAAGATGTTAAAACGAGAGAGGGTGAGTTGTTACCTCCACCGAAAACACCTGCATCCTTCATGGCTGCAAGACATGGGTTTCATACCTGTATATGGTTGGAGAATTGGGTTAGGTATACTAAAGAAGATGGTGTTCTAGCATTTCCAGAACATGGTTCATTTAATCTGGCCGTGTTGAGAAATTTACGGGAAAAGATGTTATGTCTAGACCCGAAACCAAGACCTACACAATTCGAGGCTTTAGTGGAATGGGAAGAGGAAGTACATGAGCGAGAAAAACAGAGATCTGGAGGGTACTACAGATACATGTTTGGGAGGAGACATGATCGTGAGACTCATCATGATCGAATGAAAAGGTGGCGAGATGTTAGTATGTCAGAGGGATTATATCCGATGAGAACAGTTGAAGGAGGAGCAGAAAGGGTTCCTGAGTCAGAAATGAGAAAATATGGAGTTAATGAGTATGAGGATGAGGTCTTGAATGACATGATTTACAAGAGACCACCTCCATATAGACCAGAACCAGACAAAAGTACACCAGTTGTTTCTCCGATAAGAGATACAGTTTGTGTCAGTGAAACAGAAAATGATACACCTGAGGTAAGAAGTGATCATTACCTTGATAAGAATGCCAGACAATTAGCCAGAACTACAACAGAATTGACTGAGAAGATTAGGGAGTTAACGAAGAATCTAGAAGCTGTTACGGTGCCTGTAACTATAGGTCCGGTTATGCCTGTGTTTGACAAACAGAGGACAGGTGAAAATGGATTGGTGATTCCATATGTTGGGAATAATTTGACAAATTCAGTTGGTCCTTCAGGAGATTCAGGCAAAAGAGCAGAAAGAAGTGACCTGAGACAATCGAGACATGACACATGTAGTGAAATATTGGATGCTAGTGAAGCTAGTTGTTCAGGGATGCCAATTTTAGAACCGCAGAAGAGAGTGGTTCCAGTGAGAAAAACTGCTGAAATAACAGTTGAAGGTTTGAATGATTGGATGAAAGTTCTACAGAAAAAGGATAAAGATTCACAAGTAATTGATGTGGCTAGGTTACGTGTAGAACTAGAAGAGCTTGTTACAGGAACAGTTCCAACAGAAATTCTGAAGAGTCATCATGATGGTGAACTAATGTTCATGTGCAAGAACATTACCTGGAGAGCAAGAAATACACATGACAGGCTAAAGGCAATAGCGAATGAGCAGGGAGTTGACATTGATAAAGTGAAAGCTTTACAAAGAACCTACAGGATGGATTTTACAGAGAAGGATATTGAAAATTTGAATGCTACTGGTAGAACAGGACAGATTAAGGAAATGGTAGCATTATTGCGAAGATGGGGTGATGTAGAAAAGTGGAAGGATAGGTGGTATAAGAAGAGAGATGAGGCTGAAGATAGAACAACTTATTCAGCATTTCCAGTGAGAGAAAAAGAGAAACCAGTGGATAATTATCCTATGAGAGAAATACCTGGAGGAGGATATGTACATGTTCCATGGACCAGACAGGATATTTTATCATTCACGAATGATTTCCCTCGATTGAGAGAAAAGCCCGTCGAGTGGTATAGGCAGGTAGATAGGTTTGTGAAATTGTCAAAAGTGCTGTGGGTTGACCTGAATAGTCTGTTTGATATAATTGTTCCAGCAGACTTGTGGACTGAGTGTAAAATAGTTGTGAGTTGGCCTACTGAGGAATATCCAAGAGACCCAAGAACAGGGGCACCAGATCCAGAGGTAATGAGAAAGTATGATCAGGTGATGGTATACCTGAAGAGTAAAGTTCCTGCAAAAGAGACAGACTGGGTAAAGATAGATCGAACACAACAGGAAGCGAAAGAATCAGTTCATGCTTTTTACGAGAGGCTGATATTAGCATTTAAACAATTCAGTGGAGATGAACACCTGGGTGACAAAGATTTGAGTCATTTTGTATACAGATTTGTATATGGCCTTAGACCTGAAATTGGTGAGAAAATTCGTGAGCATACAGTGGATTGGCAGAGTAAGAAAGTAGATGAGATTCTGAGACATGCGAAATACTTCAGTGATGAAATTGAAGCAAAACAAAGAAAGCTGAAAGAGAAAGCAATGTGGGCACAAGTGAAAGTTGCGGAAAGACAGGAAGCACAGTTAGTGGAACAGGCGAATAATCCAGGAAACAATGCAGGGAATAGACCTAGATATGCAGGGAAAGGAAAAGGAAGTCTTGAGGAAGCGAAGAAAAAGTTTCCTTGTCACAACTGTGGCCAATTGGGGCATTGGAGATCGGAGTGTCCTAATCCACCATTAGTGAGTAATGAGAATAAATCCTTAAATCAACAGGTGCAGAATGAAGGAAATAATCAACAGCAGCAACAACAGAAAGTTGTGAGACAGCAGAGTCAAGAGCCAAAACCGCCCTTGCCGCAGAATAAAGGGTTACAAAAGTATAATCAGGATTCAGGATTCTACAATGATGAACAGGTAAACAAACCAAGACGTTCAAACAAGGTGCAACAGTACTTGTTAAAGAGTGAAGGGAGTGAATCTGAGGGTGATTATTGACGGTGCCGAGGAGAGGAAGAGGAGTGCATACTTGGTGCAACTCTAGAAATAGACCAGGCAGGACCATTTGTGGATGGGAAAATAAATGAGGAGAGTGTTACTTTTTTGGTAGACACAGGTGCGACAAGATCAACTGTCAGGTCAACAGATGTTAGAAATCTTCCTCTCTCGGATGAAGCAATCCAAGTAGTTGGTGTAGCCAATACGCAAATCAGAACACGTCTTACTGAACCTGTAAGAGTACAGATAGGGAAATTTTCAGACATGCACAGATTCATTGTCTGTGACACGAGTCCAGTGAACCTGTTAGGTAGGGACTTGTTGTGCAAGATGAACTGCACAATTTTTTGTACACCGGATGGAATAGCCTTTGAGACACCAGATGAGGATGTTTTGTACCGAGTGACTCTAGAGAATAAAGAAAGTGAGTTAATTGGTGCATTTGCTGTGTTTAATCCGGAGGATTTGCCTCGAGAGCTGAGAGACACAGTAAAAAGGACAGTTTGGGATTTTACTGGAGAGGATGTGGGATTGATGAATAATGTAGATCCAGTGAAAATTGCAGTAAAAGAGGGAATTACATATCCTAACATTCCTCAATACAAAATGACACCAGAAATAATTGAAGGGATAACTCCTATAATTGAGAAAATGATTCAGCAGGGAGTCCTGAGAGAACTACTGAGTAGTCCGTGTAATTCACTGATAATGGGACTAAAAAAGCCTAATGGGAAATTTAGAATCGTACAGGATTTGAGAAAAGTTAATCAAATTGTGGTGGCATGTTGTCCTATCGTGCCAAATCCATCAGTGATCCTGTATCAAATTCCACATGATGCCGAGTGGTATACAGTAATTGATTTGTGTCATGCGTTCTTTTCAATTCCATTACATCATGATAGCCAGCCGATTTTTGCATTTAGGTTTGGCCAGCGTATCTTAGCATGGTGTCGAATCCCACAGGGGTATACGGAGAGTCCTTCGATATTCAATCAGTTATTGAAAAAATCGTTGGAGAGTTTGATCATGCCTGAGAGCTCAGTACTGGTGCAGTACATTGATGATCTACTTGTGGCATCAAAGACACGTGAAGCTTGTGAAGTTAGATACCATAGCTTTACTGAATCATCTGGCAGATGGAGGGTTAAAGGTATCTCCAGCCAAATTGCAATTTTGCAAGAAAGAGGTGCATTATCTTGGACACAATATTGAAAAGGGTCTGAGAAAAGTGACGGATGACAGGATCAGAATAATCAGAGAAATGAAAGCCCCAAAAACTCAGAGAGAAGTGAGAATGTTCCTGGGTATGGTGGGTTATTGTCGTCAGTGGATAATTAATTTTTCATTGATAGCAAAGCCACTGATTAAACTGACAAAAAGTGAGATGACAGATCCATTGGATCTAGATGCGGAACAAATGGCAGCATTTGAGGAGCTCAAAAATAAAATGTGTGAGGCTCCAGCTTTAGGCATGCCTGACTACGAAAAGGAGTTTGAGCTGTACTGCAGTGAGAGAAATGGATGTGCACTTTCAGTGTTAATTCAGAAACATGGATTACTGAGGAGGCCTATTGCGTACTTCTCATCGACACTTGACCCTGTAGCTGTGGGTTTATCAGGTTGTCTGAAATCCGTGGCTGCAACATGCAGGAGTCTGGAACAAAGTGAGGGAATCATAATGGGATATCCTGTAAGGGTATTCGTACCTCACAATGTGGCAATTCTTTTGACAAGAAGCAGAACCCAGTACATGTCACATAGTCGGTTGACTAAATATGAAAAAGTGATTCTGGGAGCATCAAATGTGACTCTTGAGAGATGTGTAAATGTGAATCCAGCGACACTCTTGCCGGATATTGAAAATGTGGGTGTGAAAATGGAAGATGATCATGATTGTTTGGATGTGCTTGAGTACTGTACAAAACCGAGACCAGACATAAGGGATCTTCCCTTGCATGAGAGTGATCATGTGTTGTTTGTGGATGGTTCATGCCTGAGAAATGATGATGGTGTGTTATGTGCAGCATATGCGGTGTGCAAAGTTTCAGAGGTCATGGAAGCATCACCATTGAAAGGAGTGAAGTCTGCACAAGTTGCTGAATTGATAGCATTGACAAAAGCTTGTGAAATTGGGAAAGATTTGAGGACGACTGTGTTGACTGATAGTCAGTATGGATTTGGAGTGGTGCATGATTTTGGCCAGCTTTGGCTACAAAGAGGTTTCTTGACATCGAGTGGAACTCCAATAAAGAATGCTGAAATGATTGGTAAATTGCTTGAGGCGATACAGCTGCCTAAGGAGTTAGCAGTTGTAAAATGTGCTGCCCATGGACCAGGAGAAGATTTTATCACGGTTGGAAACCGTTACGCCAATGATGTTGCGCAATACTGTGCCAAGACAAATCAGTCCATTAATCGGGACCGAGAGGGGGAAATGTCTTTTCTCTCTGTGATGTTTACTAATGTCTTAGAAACCTGGGATGAAGTGAAACAGTTGCAAGATGAGGCAGGAGAGGAAGAGAAAAAAGATTGGATTAAGGCAGGATGTGCTCCAAGAGAAACAGACCATGTTTGGGTCTACAGAGATGGCAGACCAGTAATGCCTAACTCCATTTTGTCGTCAATGGCAAGAATGTATCATGGCCAGGGACATTTGGGAAGGGATGCGATGGTTAGGTCATTTAAACAGACCTGGTACAATGCAAAGTTCAGGACAATTGCAGAAAGCATCTGTCAAAGGTGTTTGGTTTGTCAGCAATTTAACACTGGGAAAAAGACAGTGGTGAGTCTGGGAACAATAGGCAGAGAAGGAGGTCCTTTTACAAGAATGCAGATTGATTTCATTGAAATGCCCCAAGTAAACAGACTGAGGTATGTTCTAGTGGTAGTCTGTTTGTTTTCAAGGTGGGTGGAAGCTTACCCGACTAGAAGAAATGATGGGATAACAGTGGCAAAGTTACTGTTAAGAGAGTTGATTCCTAGGTACGGGTTTCCAGTAACAGTTGAGTCTGATAGAGGTGGACACTTTCAAAATGAACTCATGGGTTTGATTTGTGAAGCATTGAAAATACAGCAGAAGCTACATTGTGCATACCGACCAGAGGCTTCTGGTGTGGTTGAGCAGATTAATGGCACAATCAAGAACAGGATTGGAAAAATGTGCTTAGCCACTGGCATGAAATGGCCAGATGTTTTACCTCTAGTGCTGATGACTATTAGATCTACTCCAGATAGAACTACTGGCTTGAGTCCGTACGAAATAATTATGGGACGTGCAATGCGCCATGCATTTGTGCCTGTCAATAAGTTGGTGACAATAACTGATGACATGATTTTGGATTACTGTAAAGGCCTGGCTGACGCAGTTCATTCTGTGTTTCACCAGGTTGGAGAAGAAGCTACCACACTTGAGAAGAAGCAAGCCCATGATCTGAGTCCAGGAGACTGGGTGAGGATTAAAGTACACAGAAGAAGAAATTGCTTGGTTCCAAGGTGGGGAAGGCCAAGACAAGTTATTCTGACTACGACGACTGCAGTAAAGTGTGCTGGAGTGAGACACTGGGTACATGCAAGTCATACTCTGAGAGTTCCAAACCCAAAAGAAGGGACTGGTAAAGAGTATTTTGAAGAGTCGGATTCCAGTGATGATGAAGATACAGAATTAGTGGGGAAAGAAGTAGGAAAAGCTTCGAATGAACCACTGCGAGTATCAGAAAAGAGATCAGATTCTGTAAGAGAGCCTGAAGTTTCAAAAAGCAGTGAAGGAAAAAGAAAAGAAAAGAGAAATTTTACAGAGACTACTCCTGAATCAGAAGAGGAGGAGATTGAAGAACCACTTGAGATTATACTTGAAGAAGTAGGGTCAGAAGAAGATAGAGAGGGACAGATTGCGGAAGACCCCCGAGGAGGTGTAGGGAACATTCTTGATGAGCTAGGTGAAGGGACAAGTAGACAGCAAGAAGATTGCGTGTCGGAGACTCGAGGAGGGACAGGAGTAGGGAAATCTCAAACAGTGGTGAAAGAATCTGTGGAAAAGAAGAAAGCTGCTAGAAAACGGAAACAAGAGGCACTTGAAACAGAATTGGATGATGAGAATGAACAAACAGAGGGTCGAGTTCTGAGAAAGAGAACTTGGATTGGAGAAAGAAGTAATAAAGAAATAAAGCCGAAAAAGGTGATAAAAGGAGATCGTTGGCCTAACAACAGAGTTAAGAGGCTGAGATACAAGATAATAAGAGCAAGTACATCAAAAGCTGAACAAGTGAATGAAGTTTCGAGTCAAAGTTCAAAAGCTGAAGGAGAACAATCAAAGGAGTCAAAAGAACCAGTAGAAATAAAAAGAGTACGAAGACTCAACCAAAAGTACAGATCACCGGAATGGTCTTATGTGGCACTGTCTGAAGGAGGAAAAGAAGAAACAGTGACTCGAGATAATCCGGAAGAGATCTTGAGAGAAGTGGTTGAGGAAGATACTGGTGAAATTCTGAAAGTACTCTTGACTGACATTGGAGAAGAGTCGAGTACTGAGGATTTTGATGTTGGAGATCTAATACAATTTGATGTTGAAGAGATTGAAGTGAAGAATGACAAGTATCCAAACTGAATAAAGGAAGGATTCACTTGGATTAAGTGAACGAAAGGATCATTTGGGAAAACTGAAACCTGAAGAATTGCTGAAGAATTTAAGAGTTTCAATTTCAGTAGTGAAGTAATAGAGGCTAAATTAGAGTAGTAAAATGGCTAACATAGAGGATAATCAAAATAGATGTGCCTTCTTTAAAAGGTGGTGTAGAATGTGCTGCTGCTGTACTGGATTATTAATGCTTCTATGGGGTGTTTTAGTTTTATTAGTTACTTTTAAAGTTGAATTTGAAATGCATACAGAGAATGTGACAAATGTAGAGAAAAAGTCGCAAAAAGTAGTTCCGATTAGAATTAGTAATACTTACATACACAAAGATAGGTCAATTAATAACTTTTCTAGTAATGTTTTTTCAAAATTGTTATATGAATATGTGAAAACAATGGAAGTAAGGGATTGCTACGTTTGTATGCAATTACCTGCATCCGTTTCAGAGGGTGTTACTTATCATCATTTACCAGCTACATATGGTATTTCTTGTAGTATTTTAAGTAGTGTTTTTTATTTGTTAGGGAAAGTAGATTATAAAATGTCTAACAGAGATAGTATTTTTGGGCATTTGCCAATGAACAAAGAGCTGAATCCAGCTAAAGAAGCTAACACTTTTGGTGAAATTTTTATTGAAGAAAAAGGACTAACATTAGATTACATTTTTAAGAATAATTTAACTTGCAGTCTGAAAGGAGAGGAGAAAGCTTTTCTGGATATGGTAGAGGAAAGGAGATTGAACATGCAGGAGAAAGTAGGAAAATATAAAGTGAGTGAGACAATTTGGGACATTGAGATGGGAAAAGAGTTGAAGAATGGGGCTAGTCCAACTTTAGCTTTAGATGCACCACAGAAGGGTAAACTTTGCATTACAAGAAGGAAATCTCAATATGATACATATTTTGTTGGGACTAGTGAGTGCCATGAAACATACTTCATTGCAACAGGTTGGGGTTTCAGAGGTGGAGAAGATACAATTTTTCCAGGAGTATACTATGTTTGTGGGAACAAGGCTTATTACAAGTTGCCTGACCATTGGTATGGCACATGTTATGTGGGCCTGGTTTTTCCAAAGATTTTTCATATAGATAAAATAACAGATGTAGAACATATTAATTTACTAATGCGTTTTAAGAGAGAAACTTGGTCTGAAATAGTGGGTGATATTTTTGGAGTTTTGATTCCAGCAGTGGGAATTTCTTTGAATGCTTATGGAATTCGGAAACTGTCAACAGTGGTTGATCGCTTATCGACAAATACCGCTGGAGGGTTTCTTTTGGTGAATACGGAATTAAGTGCCGTACGTGCCATGTCTATGCAAAATCGACTTGCCCTTGATATTCTATTGGCCAAGGAGGGTGGAGTCTGTGGAATGCTGAAAGTTCAACATTGTTGCACTTACATTCCAGACGAAAGCAAAGACCTGAAGGTCTATATCAAAAATATTACTGATTTGCATGAAGAATTAGTACCACTTGAAGCTGAGAATTTATGGACTAGGATAGCTAATAAAATGATAGCTGTTAAGGATTTTATTGCAAAAATAGGTAGTACTATTATAGGTAGAATATTGTTTCCTTTAACTTGTATAATTGTTGCTTTATTGATAATAAGATTAGTGTGTGTGTGTTGTAAAAACAGGGGAGGGAAGAAGAAATTGAATAAAGAGAAGAAAAATAAGAGGTTGAAAAGAGAACCTCAAGAAATTGAATTAGAAGAATTGAGGGAGAGTGTTTACTTGGAGACAAAAAGGGATGATGAAAGAGTGACTGGTGTGTAATGTTGTGTAAGGGGAAAAAGACATTTCCGATTTCTCCTAAAATGGGACTAAATTTTTACTAATTTTTTTTATTTTTTTATTTTTGGGTTTATTTGGTGATAAAATCACCAAAGGGGGGATTGCTGGAGCAGAGTTTTCTGTTTGAAAATTCGTTGGTTTTTGAAGCTCTGGCATGTCTATTTGTCATATTAATTTTCTAATTATTAATAATTAATTATTTGTCTTGTGCGAGTGTGTTTATATTAATCAATCCGTTTGTCCTAACAAGAGAGAGTTACACGTGGGTGCGCATAAATGTGCTGTTTAACAATAACGTGTGTGTTTTCATGTTTAAACGTTGCTATGTGCTGTTTATTTTTTAGCACAAAACGCTTTCCGAATTAATGCTTTTCTATGTTGCAAGTGCTAGATAGATGCATACACATAAGGGTATTAGTGGGGTTAACACTGTTTAATCACTATGCTGTGGTAACGTTGTCTTTGTTTCTTTTAATTAAGATGGTCTATTGTGGCCTATGGTGGCCTAGTCAAAGATGGCCGATTTTATAAGCCTGGCCTCGATTTGAAAGTAGAAAACTGTGATGGAAGAGAGCCCTGCTGAAAATGGTCCTGAAGTCAGCTGATCACAGTCCTTGCTTGCCTTACAAAATTTTCCGTGAGGACATCAGCAGCCTGGGTAATCTTCGAGTGAAATGGAACGTCCTTGGCAGCCTTGGGAAAACAAAGGAGCCTTAGAGAAAGACTCTGAGCATTGGTCTCATTGCCGAGGAGAAGTAGAACTAACAAGATACATTTGTGATTCTTGGTTCCTGTTCCGTAGTCTTTATTTTGTGATTTTTCCTGAGCGGAGATTTTCGAATGTAGCAATGTTACATCCTTTCCTTCTCGCTCTGCTCAGCGGTCCAGCGGACATTACAACTTTTCTATGTATCTTTCTTTTGTTCGATTCAGTATAAGAATTGTTAGCCTAGAGAGGGTCTTGCCACTTGCCATTTGCCTTTGCCGCGTACCGAATCTGCGTTGCTGAGGATTGATGCTGAAGGGACTTCGTCTTGAGAGACTTTACCGAGAGACTTGTCCTGTCCCGTTCTGACATTTAGCTAGAATAGGTAACTATGAGAAAAATGATTTATGCTGCTTGATTTTCTTTGACTAATTTCAGATAAAGCAATATAACTTGAACATGGTGTTGGATATTATTTCTTGTCAATTATTGTATATTATATTTTGATTATTGCCGTATAGGTTGTATAGATTATGTTTATGGACAGTCACAATAACCAGGTCTTATCGACCTCGATATAGATGCAGAGTGATTAGGAGTTTTCTTTCCACAGGTTTATTGCTACTGGTAGAGTATTTGAGCGTATGTTAGTGAAATGGGCCCTAGCGTATGATGAATGTATGTGCGTGTAACTGTGAGATTACTCTATCTGTGGTAGTGGGAATATTATACACACCCTGATCTCTATCAGGTGCTGAGGAGGTTTCGGACTCTGATGACGATGTTCAGTCCTCTTTTCGAGATGCTCGTAGTCCTTCTGAGCTTCACATAAAATGCCAAGATTTCGAAGAGGATGATTATGCGCAAGACTATTACTGTCAGGAGCAGGAGCAACATCCCCCTGCACAAGTTCCCATGGCGCAGCTTCCGTTGTCGCTCATCTCCAACCTTCAATTCATGTTGGAAGATTATAATCGGCGGTTTCCAGCTTCGTCTCATAGTTCTCCACGTGAGACGCCATTGGCTGTTCCGTCTACCCCTGTGATGCCAACAATGCCGACACCATCCACACCTGCATTGGTTCCCCCTGCAACAGAGGAGGTGGTGGACAATCTGGATACTGAGGAGGGAGAGCTTCCTGATGACGACTCTATGGCGGACTGGGATGACTATCAAGTCAATTCGCCAGCATCCCCTCCAACATCGCCAATTAATTCACCACCTGTCGACATATCAGGATTCCATCAACTGATGGACAGGGCAGCTCAACGCTTTCACCTTCCCATGATGGTTAGTGAGGAGGACTGCTTTCTGTACGACTTCAAGTCCCAACCGCAGAAGCAGGTACAAGCCGTGCCCATTATTGACTTTATCTGGAACGAGGGCATTAAACTGATGAAAATGCCTAACTCCATCCCGGCTTTCCTCCCGCGACTGGAGAAAAAGTACAAAGCCCCGGACTCTTCCCCAGCTTGCTTAGTGTCCCAGCCTAAGCCAGACTCGGTGATCACCCAGGCGGCGCAACGTCGCTCCAAAAATCCATGGTCTCCACTCTCGTCACCTCCGGATCGTGACGGCCGCCGCCTGGATGCCATTGGCAAGAAGTTCTCAACTATGGCTTCAACAACAGTCCTGGCAGCAAACTCTTTGGCCATCCTCGGTCGTTACGATCGACAAATGTGGTCGGACATGGCGACTTTGGTTAAGCTTATCCCGGAAGATTCTAGAGTGGAAGCTCTAAAGATCCTGCAAGAGGGTGAGAGGGCATCCTCCGAAATCATCGACTGCTCCGTTGACATTGCCTCCACGGGTTTTCGTCAATTGGCTGGAGCGGCTGTTTTAAGACGACAGGGTTGGCTTCGTTCCACCTCGTTCCGTCAGGAGGTACAGGCCAAGATTCTGGACATGCCATATGACGGAGAATCTTTATTCGGCCAGCATGTGGAGGACGCTTTGCAAGCCATCAAGAAGGATATGGAGACAGCTCGCTCCCTCGGCACTCTCCAGTTCCGGAAGCAGCCATTTCGGGGTGCGCGCGGCCGCGGCACCTCCTCTTCCTTTCGTGGCTCCTCTTCCCAGTACCGCTCCTACAACCAAGGACAACAACGTTATTCCTCACAGCAACAACAATCTTACAGACAGCAGTCTGGCAAATCTTTTAGAGGAAAGTCAAATTACAAGGGAAATTCTTCCAAAAAACAATGACTGGTTACATCAAACGACCCATCTTTCAAGTTTTCCCCTTTCTCCTGTTGGAGTACGAATCTCCCAGTTCTTTTCAACTTGGTCCTCAATCACTTCGGACCGCTGGGTTCTGGACATTATTTCAAGGGGCCATGCCCTAGAGTTTGTGAAGGTTCCACCACGCACCTCTCCATCCGGGCCTCCTCCCGCTCACCTCAGACAACTTTTCAATCAGATTCAGATAATGCTCAAAAAAGGGGCCATCGAAGTGGTTCCGAAATCACAAAAAGGATTGGGGTTCTATTCCCGATTTTTCCTCATACTAAAGAAATCGGGGGAGTGGTGCCCCATCCTCGACCTCAGGTCGCTCAACAAATTTCTCAAGGACCAATCATTCCGCATGCTCACGCTAAAGGACATCCTTCAATTCTTCTCTCAGGGCGATTTCATGACAACAATCGACCTTCAGGATGCTTATTTCCATGTGCCTATAATTTCACGCCACAGGAAGTACTTACGTTTTCATGTGGGCCACAGGGATTTCCAATTCAAGGTCCTGCCCTTCGGCCTCCGCTCAGCTCCACGGGTCTTCACAAAGATCCTGGCTCCGGTGGTGGCTCATTTGAGACTGACGGGCATACAAATATACCCGTACTTGGACGATTGTCTCATCAAATCTCAATCCTCCCACCAAGCGGCCCTCGATACTCAGCGCTGTCTCAATCTGTTTCAGTCTCTGGGCTTGTCGATCAACTTGCAAAAGTCTCAGCTTACACCAGCTCTGTGCAAAACCTTTCTCGGCACGACCATCGATACGAACACGGCTATGGCCTTTGCCTCTGCGGAACGTCAAGCACAAATTCGACAGCTTTCAAGCTCCATCGCAGCAAAACAGTCAGCTTCAGTCCGCACATTAAAGTCTTTTCTGGGGATGGCGTCCTCTTGTATCACTTTGATCCCACATTGCAGACTGAGAAGTTGTGCCATTCAGGAGGAATTGGACAAGCAGTGGCGTCAGGTCTCCGGTTCCTTCAACGACCAGCTCGTGGTAACACCCCGCATGGCTCAGGCGCTGCATTGGTGGACCCGTCCTTCCAACATCGCAGCAGTAACATCTTTTCTAACAACAGCCCCAGAGCTCGTTCTTACCACGGACGCATCGATGGAAGGCTGGGGCGGACATCTTCAAGATTTATCCGTTAAGGGCAAGTGGACACCGGCTCAGTGTTTCTGGCACATCAACAGATTGGAGCTGATGGCCATTTTCTTGGCGTTGAAGTCCTTCTGCCTCCAGCTCCAGGGGGAGTCGTTCCTCATTCAGACGGACAACACCACCTGCATGCACTACCTGAACATGCAGGGCGGGACAAGATCTCCGCTGCTTTCCCGTCTGGCTCAGAGGATTTGGAGTTGGGCCATAGTCCATCGGATTACGCTCCAGGCAGTCCATCTGCCCAGCATTTCCAATACTCTGGCGGATGCACTCAGTCGGTCAACGTCATCGACCCACGAGTGGGAGTTGCATCAGCCGTCTCTAGACTTTGTCTTCGGCCTTTGGGGTCGCCCGAGTATCGACCTGTTTGCAACCCCTCAGAATACCAAATGCCAGTCCTATGCAAGCTGGTTTCCCTACAAAGGATCGTGCGGAAATGCCCTTTCGATAAATTGGTACAGGATATTTGCGTACGCTTTTCCGCCGATCCCTCTGATTCCTCGAGTGTTGCGGAAGATGCGGCAACAACCGTGCCAGATACTCCTCATAGCTCCACGGTGGCCTCGGCAGGCATGTTTCTCGGAGTTGCTCCTCCTCTCCCAATGCGAACCCGTCCTTCTCCTCCCGAGGCCGGACCTTCTAACAATGAACGAAGGACGGATATGCCATCCGAATCCCAGTTCACTCAGCTTGTCAGCTTTGAACCTGAGCACCTTGAATTTGCTCATTTGAACATTCCACCAGCCTGCAGGGAGGTGTTAGCTAAGGCAAGGGCGCCCTCCACAGTGAAAACTTATAAGCTAAAGTGGAAGCGATTTTGTCTTTGGTGTGCTTCTGCTCACATACAGCCAGTGCACGCCTCCCCTGAACACATTCTGCCGTTTTTCCTGCAGTTAGCCCAGTCCGGACTGTCACACTCTACCTTAAAGGTCTTTCTAGCGGCAATATCTCGCTTTCGACAGTATGGCTCGTCCTCTCTCTATTCATCTAGAGTAATACAACAATTTTTCAAGGGTCTCTTCCGAATGTTCCCGCCCATTCGGCGTCCTCCACCCACGTGGCGTCTAAACATTGTATTGGCTCAGCTCATGAAGGCACCCTTTGAGCCAATCCACTCGGCGGATTTCAAATTCTTAACTTGGAAAGTGGCCCTCCTCCTTGCTCTGACTTCCTCCCGCAGAGTCAGTGACATTCACGCCTTTACAATACAACCTCCGTTTCTTCAATTCAGATCGGACTGCATTATTCTCCGCACTTATCCGGCTTTCATGCCTAAAGTGCCATCCGATTTCCATCTCAATGAACCAGTAATCTTAAAGACCTTTTTCCCGCATCCGCAGTCCCCGGCGGAGCAGAGTTTACACTCTCTGGACTTAAAGAGATGTCTGAAATTTTACATTAGCAGAACACAATCCTTTCGCAAATCGGATCAGCTGTTTGTGGCCTACGGATGCACTTGTAAAGGACAGTCGGTTACCAAACCCACGATTGCCCGTTGGGTTTCTTCAGCAATCTCCTTTTGCCATCAAAGGGCTGGCAAGCCTCTTTCTTCTGGAGTAAGGGCTCATTCAACAAGAGCCATGTCATCTTCCACTGCCCTGTTCGCTGGTGTACGCATCCACCAGATTTGCCGGGCAGCTACGTGGTCCAGCAGGCACACGTTCACGAAGCACTACTGCCTGGAATCGATTAATGAAGCGGACACGGCTGTGGGACAAGCAGTTCTACGGAATCTGTTTAAATAAGGTGAGCCTCTGCTACTTCCCTCCTCCTTGGGAATTCTTTATTGCGTATTAAATACATTGTCATTTTATTTCAGGCAATATTATTACGGCCTTGTCCAAGGCTGCTGCTTACTGCTCACTATTCTATTCAAGCATGTGAATCTATGAAAGACACCCCAAATACTGGAGAAGAACAAATGTTACTTACCTGTAAACTGTGGTTCTCCAGTATTGGTGTCTTTCATAGATTCACATGCGACCCACCCTCCTCCCCTCAGAGGCTCTCTTCTCCTCCTTCGGCTCTTTTGTTACTCTAGTGCTACGAAAATCTGAGGGCCTGAGCCTCTGAGAAGAAGGTTCTAGAGGGTGCTTGCGCCTGATTGGCTGGAGTTTGGACTATAAAACGACATTGATATGTCAGTAAAGTGATTCTTTTTCTCGATGCTTTCCTATGTGTCAATACTATCCTATGGTATTTTCACTTGATACGTTAGTTCTGAAATGTGTATAAAGTTTATTTGGATATGTATATGCTATTATGTGGTTATGTATGTTTATGTATATACATGACACTTATTGCCTTTTATATACCATGGGACTCCCACTTCGACGACGGGGAATATTCAAGCATGTGAATCTATGAAAGACACCAATACTGGAGAACCACAGTTTACAGGTAAGTAACATCTGTTCATCTCCTGCCCAACCAGTAGTAAGAGTTGGCCTCATCGGTGTAGTAGCGCAGAGTGAGGAGGACTGCTCAGCCTCTCCCAGAGTGCAGCAGGTATTATGCTGTTTGTTTGTCTCACGACGTGACACAATGCCGTCACTCGCACCGGAATAACCTGTTACTGTAAGTGCCATAACAAGTATATTTCAACGGACTGTACCACCTTTCACGGCTCCCACGCCATTATTATAGACATCATAGACGTGTCAGATTGTACACAGATACACATATGAAATGTTGTGCACACCAGCATGCTGACTCTTCCACACAGCTTCTGTGTGTTGAGGAGCCATAAAATCCCTCGACAAGCGACCCCCCATGGGCATTGAAATGGCAGTGTGAATAAGCACTGCACTGACACTTTCTGGCGAGAGGGGTGTGAATGTTACAGCATGCCCCCTTGCCCTAATCAGCAAACAAGGAATGTTTCAGTCATATGCACTACCCGGTCACAAGTATATGATTATTATCTCCCTATTACAGTTTTGCCCTTCATGTCTTTTCTCTTACTCTAGGTTGGATCTAGGAACGCCTAGTGGACGTTCCTTTAGGCGCACTGACGCCAATTAACCTGAATGTAGGTACTATAGGAATAGCGAGTGTCACAGTCTCAGATTCCTATTTTTAATCCTTTTTTCACTTTCAGCGCGGTCCTGGTGAAGTGCCACGGGATCCACTAGGGACCCATGTGAGGACAAGCTACACCACCATGTTTGGGGCGGAGTACCTTTTCCCCCAAACTCAAAATTAGGCCGGTTGGTTGGGCTCAGCTGTGACATTCAAGAACAGCTCATTATGTGAGGTCTCAAGGACAAGGAACATCAACATCCTTACACAACTTTCTGAGTGGGGTGGAGGAGTCCGTCGTTGGTTTCAGCGTCTCAGGTCAGGTGCCAACAGTGTATTGCATAGCTGTAATGCTCGTGCTCGGCTCATTCAAAAACGGACATAACGGCACAGTTCCGCTGAAGATAAAATGCGGCTCCGAGGACGATGACGATCACAACACCACAAATAAAAAATGTAATCTCACGGCCCAGTTTTCCTGTCGCCGCAGATAAAGCGCGTGGTTGGTCGGGGTTAATCAGTGCGCGTGCTTGACAGTTTTATTGAAATGACTGAACAGAGAAAAGTGCACCCGATCATAATCAAGGTCAGGCGCAAACACATGCAAACAATAGTCCGATAAAATGGCTGGTACATATCTCCGTGAGCAGACTTCAAGGACGTGCCTCAGAACACAGTGTATGGCACCGTATTTATTATATAGCGCTTACAGCTGCAGGTTTCTAGATTCGAAGTGCCCCAAAAAGGTGTTTTTAAGATTCTAATCATAATTCAATGGTAAAAAAATGTGTAGACATCTAGGATGGAAGGCTGAGGAGAACCACCGGTGTGGAGTCTATCCTTAGCACAGGGGCGTAGGAGACACTAAAATTCTGGGGGGGGACAGGGACAACCTTGTGCACTTTCCAGTGACCCTATACAAATCACCGCCCGTTAAACAAATACAATTGCATACTTCCGAAGTGAAATATTGAGAAAAGCAGGCATGTAGTCACAGTTTGCATGTATGCTTTATTGTTATTTACATTCATATAGTAATGAGACCAAATGTTTAAAAAATATATATATATATGAATCTTGCATCTTAATGCACAAAGCAAACAAAGGCCGCTGACTTAGGGTGGGGGCGTCGTGTTTGCAAGTGCATTATGGTTTGAAAAGTACCTGCTGCTGCATTCCTGGTCTCCAGCAATTTTCAGGCAACAATAAAAATGTGAAGATAACTTTGGTGATTAATGTTCTTTTTTTGAGAGAGATCGAAGGCTTTTCTAGTGAAAGTTTTAATTCAAAAGGTCAGTGAGTTACTGCTTTTGTCTGAGATATTCTTTTGGTATTTGAAGTTTATAAGGTAAAATCCTAACATTGAACAGTGAGCTATTAACCGTCATCAAAGAGCTGCATAAAAACTTCAATGTATAGATTAGAACGTTATGATTTTTCCCCAGTCTTTCCCTATCCTAATGTTGGAAAATGGGTTCATTAGGATAGAAATCAATTCTGATTATTGAAGAGAACCCCCAACCATGGTGTTATGTTTTACATTCTGAGTTTGTGTTTCTCTAGTGTTGCAAAGCCGCCCTGGGCACTCCCCAACTTTTTGCTGACTGGTACTGGTGGTACCTGACTGACTGACCCTGGCCTCTGCCTAAACAGCCAGTGCTATTCTGAAAGAGGCACTTAAAAATACAGTGAAAACACCTACATACACTAGGGTGCACTATGGGTTAGGGTACCCCTATGATTGGCATGGCCTCTCCTATAAGGCCCTAGTACATAATAGGGCAGGGGGATTAGAACTACTTTTAAATCCCTAGAATATAATAAGGCATGGCAGTTTAGAGGCCAGCAGCCCTTTCTGCGCTTGCATGTGTGCACTGCTGAAGCCTGAGGTCAGTTTAAAAGTAGCCCTGTGTTATAGGGCTGCTTTTAAAATGCAAATTGTGCCCAAACTCGACTTTTGGGTTTGGGGAACTTACAAATTGATCAACTACAATGTTGGGGCAAAATTAAGTGGAAAAATGTTTTCCACTTAACTATGGCTGTATCATATTTGCCACATAATACATCATCTGCTGCATAATCTAACGATTTCCTCCAAAACAATTTTGAGCTCAAACGGATCCCAAATTACTAAAAGAAATGTGACTTGTGTTGCTGTGAAGTTTAGGGCCCTTTGCAAAGGTTAGTAAAAAAAACAATTCCTAAGAAAACAATTGGTCCCAGACACTCCTAATAACACTCAAATTAATACCTGTAGGAGAGTGTAGTATGCAATCAATTCATACAACTGAAAATGTATAATGTACAGGCACATTCAACAGGGAAATCTCATAAATAAGAGGCCAACCAAAGTCAATTAAATTGCAAACATCAATTTACTTCCCGCTGAATCATATTAATAAAATGCAAACTTAGGGGCTGACTACGATGGCAGGCGGACTTCAGTACCACCGCCATCGAATCGGGGAATGGGACCGCTGGCCTTCAAGGTGGAGGCCCCACGATAGGCATTACAATGCGACTGCCACTACGGTGTTCGCAGTGCCTATCTTTTACATTGCAGCAGGTGCTGCTGGCTGCATCATCCGCCGCAAAGTAAAAAAAAAAGGAACATGTTAAATATATCGGTGCCTGCCACATGGTGCAGTGATATGTTGTGGGGCATCATAGATGCCCCCCAGGACCGATGTCTGGGGGCCAGGGGTAAAGGGGCTTGCTACGGGCCCCCAATGTACCTTTCGCCAGCATTTCCATGGCAGGTGAAGCGCCATTGATAAGCTGGCAGGTAAGGGACATCGTAATCCCTGCTGCGGTGCATGGTAGGCACCACCAGCATTGTAGGAACCACGAGCCCCTCCACCACACCGGCGGGCTCAAGAAGCCCGTCAGGTGCATGGTGGTTGGTCTTTCCGACCGCCAGGTAACCACCCGCCATTGTAATATGGCGGGCTGTGATGCAGTCACCAATGGCGGTAGGACCGCCACCGACGGGGTGACGTGGTGGTCCCACTGCCATTATAATCACCCCCTAAATTTGGTTTGCATGCAAATCCTACATTGCCAACCCCTGGCAAGTTGCACTGCTAGTGCTGGAAAAAGGCCAATGGAGGTACCAATGGGTGAGGTGGACTGGCCTCAAGGGTCTTGTGACCTCAGTGACAGATTCACTGTCGATCTAGGATGTGCTTCTTCATATGCCTGCCCGTAAGACTGGAAGTGAACTGCAGTATGGATTGTGGTGGACAGGTCCACCTGCGGGTGCTGAGACACCTGGCCTTCTAAGGTCTATCGGGCCTTCTAAGGTGTAGCATCGGAATAAGCTCTGTCAGGAGTGTGGTATGGTGAACTGGTCATGAAGGTCTGAACATGGTTCTCCAGTTCCAAATTCAGCAGCTCTGGCCAGAGTGCCACATTCTCTCCCACACTGAACACCATACTGCCCCACTGAGAGAAACTCAGTAAAATGCTGCCTGAAAAAAATGAATAACACCCTGGAAAAAGCAAACACTCATAGGGAATGCAAGAATAAGCAAAGCATGTGAACTGTAATCAGAAAAAAACATGGTTACCTTAACGGTTTTAAACTCATTATTCAGAAATCAGTAAGTGATTTTGCCTGAAAAGTTCAAGACATGGCTACAGGACCAGGAAGGGACCCCTTTCAATGTCCATTGCTTATATCCTTTCAAAATGTATGCAGTTTGGTTTAAAAAAGACCACATCCCCAAACACAGAGCCGCATTTTATAAGCTAAAATAATTAAAAAGTTGAAAACGATCATATTAAACGTTTCCACACTACCCATCAACCAGGTATTGCAGTCCCTTTAGGAATGGCGCACTTACCCACCCTGGGAAAACAATGTTGTTCAAAGAAAGAAGATAAAAAGAAAGTAGCGCTTTCACAGGCAAACTCTGTAAAGTGGCGCTAATGTGTGTGGGTGTAAATAACAGTCTGGCCTGTCTGCTGTCCACTCTGTATTGCTTTATTTAGGTATTTAACTATTTTTTCTCTCCACTCCGAGATTTTTCTTTTCAATAGAAAACGGTCAGAAAATGAGGACATTTACAGCCAAAGTGTTCAGCCTTTTTTGGATCAATTTCACAGGGGAACAAATGAAGAAAAGGAGAGGCAAGAGAGAGTACCTTAAGAGCTGCCTCTTGAAATCAGCAGGTAAGCAGGAGCGAGACAGAGACAGAAAGAGATGGAGGAATAAAGAGAGGAGGGCAGACGCCAGAGGCAGATCAGGAGTAGTGGACACGGTCCTTGCCATGAAGGAAAAGAGACCGCGTTTATTTTTTCTCCGTTCTCTGCCCTTCCCAGAACGGCTGAGCCTTCCTGCAGCATAACAAAAGGCAGAGGGCGGGTGGCCTCTGACTCCAGGCAGGTCAAGTGCAGGGCCATTAGGTAGCGCTTTCGCGTGCTAATGGCCCTGCGATAACAGAAGGGAGAGGGGAAATTCCTTTGTCCCCTCGTCCCCCCCACCCTTGTCCCCCGTGTCCCCCCCACTCCAAAATCTGGGGGGGATATATCCCCCGCGTCCCCCACACTTCCTACGCCCATGCCTTAGCAGCTTGCCCTCGAGGGTGGCTAGTGAAATCCTGCTAGTGACGCGCACACACAGACACCTTATATGAGTCTTGTTGACAACTAATTTTTTCACCCAAATAGGGCCAGCGTTTCCTGCTTACAACCAATGATCATCAACATATTTCTCTTTTGTGATTTTATGTAAAAATATTCCGCCTACATATTTGCCATTGTCTCTGCGCAGTAACGAAACTTCCTTCCAAAGCGCTTCAGGGTTGTGTATTACAATTTATAAAGGTGAAATAGTACACTCTGAAGGGATGAAATCTACACCTGTGCGGTATGTAGAAGAAACGCATAACTCCACACTCAACAGTTGTAAAGGCAACGTGAAGCCACTAGGAGGTGTTAGGAGAAAAGTTCGTAGATAACAGAAGGCTGGGGACCTGCTTCTTGGGAGGATGATAAAGAATAAGGTATATATATATATATATATATATATATATTATCTACTGGCGGTCGCCAGTAGATAGTTATAGTTAGGACCGTGTTTCCATAGGAAATCTGAAAATTCTATTTTGAATAACTTTGGCGCCGGTTGACGAATCCTCGCGAAATTTTCAAAACTAATGGGGCGCTCCGCTCAGCTCCTACCCTGAAAGTCTCGGGGCGATTCGTCAAGTAGGGGCCGAGAAAAAAGGGGGGTCCCAAAACACGTTTTCCCCTTGCATTTTCCCACAGGACCTTTAGTCGAAGGTACAGCCCGAACGGCTGAACAGAATTACTTGAAATTTGGCACAGAGGTAGTCCTCAGGTCAGGGAAGTGCCTTTTGCAGGTCTGGTGTCAATCTGTTCAGTAGTTCCTGAGAAAATAGCATTTAAAAGCATATAAATATCTATAAGCGCGTACCGTGCGCGCACCATGCGAGCACCGTGCGAGCACCCTAACGTGCGCGAGCGTAATTCTGATTGGTGGTTACATGTTAGTCAACGTTCGAATCGGTCGAAATCAGGAAGTGTCGGCCGCCATTTTGTTTGTTTTCAGTGCGAGAGTGAAAAAGGAAGGTGGCGAACGTAAAAAGGGGGCAGGGTAGAGAGTTCCTGACCCCCTAGCCTTTGTCAGGGGGTCCCTGAAGGAACCCCGAAGGCAGAACATTTAAAAAAAAAAATTTTTTTTAAATCGCGGGGGTGCGCGCACCGTGCACGCACGCTGATTAACCAAAAAAAAAAAAATTAAATAAAAAAAAAAAAATTTAATACGTAGTTTATTGTAAAATAAATATATACAAAAAATAATAATACATACATAACTTAGCATTTAAAAAACCGTACAAATTCACTGAAAAAACCATAGGTTTCATACACGTTATAGTTAGGAATTAGCATTTAAAAAACCTTGCAAATTCACTTAAAAAACCATAGGTTTCACACATGTTATAGTAGGTGGATATTTCACTCGTAAAAAACCAATGAAATTCCCCCGTTATAGTTAGTCTCTATCACAAGGATGATGTCATCAGTGATGTCATGAGTGATGCCACTGACCATGTCATGAATGATGTAATATGTGACGTCATGAGCAGAGGATTGCGGGCGCGCGAGTTATAGTTATCTCAACTAGCTATTACGGGGGAATTCCATTGGTTTTTTACGAGTGAAATATCCACCTAACTATAACATGTGTGAAACCTATAGTTTTTTAAGTGTATATATATATATATATATATATATACATATATACATATATATATTACCTACTGGCGGTCGCCAGTAGGTAGTTATAGTTAGGACCCTGTTTCCATAGGAAAACCGCAACATTCTATTTGGAATAACTTTGGCGCCGGTCGACGAATCCTCGCGAAATTTTCAAAACTAATGGGGCACTACGCTCCGCTCCTACCCTGAAAGTCTCGGGGGGATTCGTCAAGCGGGGGCTGAGATAAAAGGGGGGTCCCAAAACGCGTTTTTCCCATGCATTTTTCCATAGGACCTTTAGACACAGCTACAGCCCGAACGGCTGAACAGAGTTCCTTGAAATTTGGCAGAGAGGTAGTCTACAGGTCAAGGAAGTGCCTTTTGTAGGTTTGGTGTAAATCTGTTCAGTAGATTCTGAGAAAATAGCCTTTAAATCAATATATATATCTGAGCCAGCTTACGGTGCGCTTACGGTGCGCTTACCGTACGCACACGCCGCCGTGCTCGAGCGTGTTTCTGATTGGCTGTTAGATCTTAGTAAACATTCGAATCGGTCGAAACCAGGAAGCGGCGGCCGCCATTTTCTCTCTCGCAGTCTGAGAGGGGGTTAAAAAACAAAGGCCAAAAACATGTAAAGGGGCTGTTTAGACAGCTCCTAAGCACCCAGCCATGTTGAGGGAGTCCTCAAAGATCCCCCAAGGCCAAAAACGGAATTTTAATTTTTTCGATAATTTCGCCGATTACGCTTACCGTACGGTAATAATTAATTTAAAAAAAAAAATTATCCATACTCTCCCCACCCCATGCGCAAATGGTGCCCGTAGGGCACCATTTGTGCATGGCATCTAACAGATGTGAAAAATTAAAATATTACCTTTCACAACGAAGCGCATCTTATGTCCTCCATGTGCGCACGGTGCGCGAAGCGCATCGTGCGTACATGGCCCATCTAGCGTAACGTGGGCACGCGGTGCGCGTAGCGCACCGCGTGCCCACCGTGCGTGCACGGCACTAACTGCGTAAAGTGGGCACGCGGTGCGCGAAGCGCACCGCGTGCTCACTGTGCGCGCACGGTGTGCGAAGCGCACCGTGCGCGCACGGAACGAACTGCGTTAAGTGGGCGCGCACGCCACGAATGGCGTAAAGTAACTTAGCATTTAAAAAACCGTACAAATTCACTGAAAAAACCATAGGTTTCACACACGTTATAGTTAGGAATTAGCATTTAAAAAACCTTGCAAATTCAGTGAAAAAACCATAGGTTTCACACATGTTATAGTTAGCTAAAAAACCAATGAAATTCCCCCGTTATAGTTAGTGCAGGCAACTATAACTCACGCGACCGCAATCCTCTGCTGATGACATATGTGTCTTTATGAAAAAAAAATATTTGTAATATATGTATAGCTAAAATTTAATGGAAGAAGACATGGGCAAATAAGTGTCTAAATACAGTATTAGCATCAGCAGAAGATTGCGGTCGCGTGAGTTATAGTTGCCTGCACTAACTATAACGGGGGAATTTCATTGGTTTTTTATCAGTAAAATTTCCAGCTAACTATAACATGTGAGAAACCTATGTTTTTTTCACTGAATATATATATATATATATATATATATATATATATATATATATATATATATATATATATATATATATATATATATAAAAAACACAAGTTGCCACAATGAAGGAGCCACACACGGCGAGCTTTAAGGCATTTAATCCAGGGATTACATCAGCCAGGCACTCTCAGCATAGATGCAAGCCAGACGCGTTTCGGGCATACCACCGCCCTTGGTCACTGGCACAGGAAACAGCAACGAGAGTGAACCACCTACGCAAATTTAAATGTCCCGCCCAAGTGGGCGTCTGCGAAGTGGAATGCTGGTACTTGTGGTTCACTCATAATCCAAACCCAAGTGGGTGCCGCCGTCACTGAAAATGTTCAATCTCACCCCAGTGGGTATGCAGAGAGTAGTCCAGATTGACCTTTTGACACCCTCCATGGATCGCACTCGTCGTTCCTGTAGCGTATCTTTATCCTTCACGCTACGGACCCGCTCAATTAGCAGTGGGGCTCCCTCGCGGCTTGGACGAGCCGCTATATCAAAAAACACAAGTTGCCACAATGAAGGAGCCACACACGGCGAGCTTTAAGGCATTTAATCCAGGGATTACATCAGCCAGGCACTCTCAGCATAGATGCAAGCCAGACGCGTTTCGGGCATACCACCGCCCTTGGTCACTGGCACAGGAAACAGCAACGAGAGTGAACCACCTACGCAAATTTAAATGTCCCGCCCAAGTGGGCGTCTGCGAAGTGGAGTGATCAAGGGCGGTGGTTACGCCCGAAACGCGTTTGGCCATGTATTTGTGCTGGGAGTATCGATGGACTGTACCCTTGGATTAAATGGGTAAACTTATCCTGTGTGGCTTCTTCATTTTGGGCAACCTCTGGTGTTTTTGTATAGCGGCCTGCCGAGCCGCGAAGGAGCCCCACCGCGCATTCAGCGGGTCTGCAGTGACAGAGATAAAGAGACACTGCACGAAGGATGAGTCCGATCCATGGGTGTTTATTTGGTCTGCCTTACTACTCCTGACATACCCACTGGGGTAAGATTTAACATTTGAATGGAAACGGCAGAACCCACAGTGGTTTTATTTAAAGCGGACTGCAGAGACCAGCATGCAACCGTGTACACGCCCACTGGGGCGGGATATTTAAATGTACACAGGTGGTTCACTTTCTGCCTCTTCCAGTTGCCAGTGATCAAGGGCGGTGGTTACGCCCGAAACGCGTTTGGCCATGTATTTGTGCTGGGAGTATCGATGGACTGTACCCTTGGATTAAATGGGTAAACTTATCCTGTGTGGCTTCTTCATTTTGGGCAACCTCTGGTGTTTTTGTATAGCGGCCTGCCGAGCCGCGAAGGAGCCCCACCGCGCATTCAGCGGGTCTGCAGTGACAGAGATAAAGAGACACTGCACGAAGGATGAGTCCGATCCATGGGTGTTTATTTGGTCTGCCTTACTACTCCTGACATACCCACTGGGGTAAGATTTAACATTTGAATGGAAACGGCAGAACCCACAGTGGTTTTATTTAAAGCGGACTGCAGAGACCAGCATGCAACCGTGTACACGCCCACTGGGGCGGGATATTTAAATGTACACAGGTGGTTCACTTTCTGCCTCTTCCAGTTGCCAGTGATCAAGGGCGGTGGTTACGCCCGAAACGCGTTTGGCCATGTATTTGTGCTGGGAGTATCGATGGACTGTACCCTTGGATTAAATGGGTAAACTTATCCTGTGTGGCTTCTTCATTTTGGGCAACCTCTGGTGTTTTTGTATAGCGGCCTGCCGAGCCGCGAAGGAGCCCCACCGCGCATTCAGCGGGTCTGCAGTGACAGAGATAAAGAGACACTGCACGAAGGATGAGTCCGATCCCTGGGTGTTTATTTGGTCTGCCTTACTACTCCTGACATACCCACTGGGGTAAGATTTAACATTTGAATGGAAACGGCAGAACCCACAGTGGTTTTATTTAAAGCGGACTGCAGAGACCAGCATGCAACCGTGTACACGCCCACTGGGGCGGGATATTTAAATGTACACAGGTGGTTCACTTTCTGCCTCTTCCAGTTGCCAGTGATCAAGGGCGGTGGTTACGCCCGAAACGCGTTTGGCCATGTATTTGTGCTGGGAGTATCGATGGACTGTACCCTTGGATTAAATGGGTAAACTTATCCTGTGTGGCTTCTTCATTTTGGGCAACCTCTGGTGTTTTTGTATAGCGGCCTGCCGAGCCGCGAAGGAGCCCCACCGCGCATTCAGCGGGTCTGCAGTGACAGAGATAAAGAGACACTGCACGAAGGATGAGTCCGATCCATGGGTGTTTATTTGGTCTGCCTTACTACTCCTGACATACCCACTGGGGTAAGATTTAACATTTGAATGGAAACGGCAGAACCCACAGTGGTTTTATTTAAAGCGGACTGCAGAGACCAGCATGCAACCGTGTACACGCCCACTGGGGCGGGATATTTAAATGTACACAGGTGGTTCACTTTCTGCCTCTTCCAGTTGCCAGTGATCAAGGGCGGTGGTTACGCCCGAAACGCGTTTGGCCATGTATTTGTGCTGGGAGTATCGATGGACTGTACCCTTGGATTAAATGGGTAAACTTATCCTGTGTGGCTTCTTCATTTTGGGCAACCTCTGGTGTTTTTGTATAGCGGCCTGCCGAGCCGCGAAGGAGCCCCACCGCGCATTCAGCGGGTCTGCAGTGACAGAGATAAAGAGACACTGCACGAAGGATGAGTCCGATCCATGGGTGTTTATTTGGTCTGCCTTACTACTCCTGACATACCCACTGGGGTAAGATTTAACATTTGAATGGAAACGGCAGAACCCACAGTGGTTTTATTTAAAGCGGACTGCAGAGACCAGCATGCAACCGTGTACACGCCCACTGGGGCGGGATATTTAAATGTACACAGGTGGTTCACTTTCTGCCTCTTCCAGTTGCCAGTGATCAAGGGCGGTGGTTACGCCCGAAACGCGTTTGGCCATGTATTTGTGCTGGGAGTATCGATGGACTGTACCCTTGGATTAAATGGGTAAACTTATCCTGTGTGGCTTCTTCATTTTGGGCAACCTCTGGTGTTTTTGTATAGCGGCCTGCCGAGCCGCGAAGGAGCCCCACCGCGCATTCAGCGGGTCTGCAGTGACAGAGATAAAGAGACACTGCACGAAGGATGAGTCCGATCCATGGGTGTTTATTTGGTCTGCCTTACTACTCCTGACATACCCACTGGGGTAAGATTTAACATTTGAATGGAAACGGCAGAACCCACAGTGGTTTTATTTAAAGCGGACTGCAGAGACCAGCATGCAACCGTGTACACGCCCACTGGGGCGGGATATTTAAATGTACACAGGTGGTTCACTTTCTGCCTCTTCCAGTTGCCAGTGATCAAGGGCGGTGGTTACGCCCGAAACGCGTTTGGCCATGTATTTGTGCTGGGAGTATCGATGGACTGTACCCTTGGATTAAATGGGTAAACTTATCCTGTGTGGCTTCTTCATTTTGGGCAACCTCTGGTGTTTTTGTATAGCGGCCTGCCGAGCCGCGAAGGAGCCCCACCGCGCATTCAGCGGGTCTGCAGTGACAGAGATAAAGAGACACTGCACGAAGGATGAGTCCGATCCATGGGTGTTTATTTGGTCTGCCTTACTACTCCTGACATACCCACTGGGGTAAGATTTAACATTTGAATGGAAACGGCAGAACCCACAGTGGTTTTATTTAAAGCGGACTGCAGAGACCAGCATGCAACCGTGTACACGCCCACTGGGGCGGGATATTTAAATGTACACAGGTGGTTCACTTTCTGCCTCTTCCAGTTGCCAGTGATCAAGGGCGGTGGTTACGCCCGAAACGCGTTTGGCCATGTATTTGTGCTGGGAGTATCGATGGACTGTACCCTTGGATTAAATGGGTAAACTTATCCTGTGTGGCTTCTTCATTTTGGGCAACCTCTGGTGTTTTTGTATAGCGGCCTGCCGAGCCGCGAAGGAGCCCCACCGCGCATTCAGCGGGTCTGCAGTGACAGAGATAAAGAGACACTGCACGAAGGATGAGTCCGATCCATGGGTGTTTATTTGGTCTGCCTTACTACTCCTGACATACCCACTGGGGTAAGATTTAACATTTGAATGGAAACGGCAGAACCCACAGTGGTTTTATTTAAAGCGGACTGCAGAGACCAGCATGCAACCGTGTACACGCCCACTGGGGCGGGATATTTAAATGTACACAGGTGGTTCACTTTCTGCCTCTTCCAGTTGCCAGTGATCAAGGGCGGTGGTTACGCCCGAAACGCGTTTGGCCATGTATTTGTGCTGGGAGTATCGATGGACTGTACCCTTGGATTAAATGGGTAAACTTATCCTGTGTGGCTTCTTCATTTTGGGCAACCTCTGGTGTTTTTGTATAGCGGCCTGCCGAGCCGCGAAGGAGCCCCACCGCGCATTCAGCGGGTCTGCAGTGACAGAGATAAAGAGACACTGCACGAAGGATGAGTCCGATCCATGGGTGTTTATTTGGTCTGCCTTACTACTCCTGACATACCCACTGGGGTAAGATTTAACATTTGAATGGAAACGGCAGAACCCACAGTGGTTTTATTTAAAGCGGACTGCAGAGACCAGCATGCAACCGTGTACACGCCCACTGGGGCGGGATATTTAAATGTACACAGGTGGTTCACTTTCTGCCTCTTCCAGTTGCCAGTGATCAAGGGCGGTGGTTACGCCCGAAACGCGTTTGGCCATGTATTTGTGCTGGGAGTATCGATGGACTGTACCCTTGGATTAAATGGGTAAACTTATCCTGTGTGGCTTCTTCATTTTGGGCAACCTCTGGTGTTTTTGTGTTTATATATATATATATATATATATATATATATATATATATATATATATATATATATATATATATATATATATATATATATATATATATATATATATATATTATCTACTGGCGGTCGCCAGTAGATAGTTATAGTTACAACCTAGTTTCCATAGGAAATCTCAAAATTCTATTTTGAATAACTTTGGCGCCAATTGACGAATCCTCGCGAAATTTTCAAAACTAATGGGGCGCTCCGTTCAGCTCCTACCCTGAAAGTCTCGGGGTGATTCGTCAAGCAGGGGCCGAGAAAAAAGGGGGGTCCCAAAACGCGTTTTCCCCATGCATTTTTCCATAGGACCTTTAGTCACAGCTACAGCCCGAACGGCTGAACAGATTTACTTGAAATTTGGCAGAGAGGTAGCCATAAGGTCAAGGAAGTGCCTTTTGCAGGTCTGGTGTAAATTTGTTCAGTATTTCCTGAGAAAATAGCATTGAAAAGCATATATATGTGTGGGCGGAGCCTAACCACACATCTCATCCTGAGATCTGATTGGCTGTCAGCACTTCATCCAAGAAGTGTTGGCAGCCATCTTGGGACCAATATACATGATAGCACCTCATTAAAAAGTATTGCAGTTAATAGAAGGTTTTAAGACTTTAGTTACATTATAAATCATTTGTTGATGGTACCATACTCATTTTAGGAATTGTGGTATGCTCTAAGGTGATTTCACCATGTGAAAAAGCCTTCTGCTGGGATATCAAGATTGAGAGAAAAATATTTTCTCATGCTTTTACCACAGAGGTTTGGAAGGTGATCTATAAGCTAAACTGAGAGCTTATTTTCTGTAAATTCACATTAGCTTTCTCAGTCATGTGAGAATGAAGTCTGACATTCTCAGTAAAACATGTACATCCAACAAGGGCAGAGACTGTCAGTTGATTCCTTTGTGTTCTACTGCAGCTTCCCAGAGTGTTCCAAAGAACTACTAGAGCGCTAACAGTCCTACTTATGACAAACGTATGGCACACCTGAAGCCATCTTGCTTGGATTAAAGTGGTAACTCTTAAAACATTTAATTTAAAAAGGAACAAAATGAGGGGTTAATTTTTCAATAAAAAGTATGATTAGTGCTGCAGAAAGAAAAATTAGGGCACTTCTCAAATCCTCTTCTATTTCATTAAAAAATTCTGACATGCAGACTGAAACATGCACTTTCAATACCAGCAGCAGTTTTCCCCGGCGAGCAGTAGCTTTTCTACAGTGATCTAATGAGCAAAAAGAGTGCTAACATTCTGAATTTATGGCAAATGTGTGACACATCTGAATGCCTTCTTGATGGAATCAAAGTAAAAAACTGAAAGTATTTCCTACTGAGGAGACTGCAGTAAATGAGGAAATTAGGAAACTTCATAACAAATAAGTCTCCCAAGATGGCCACCA
This sequence comes from Triturus cristatus, assembly GCF_964204655.1. Classification (NCBI taxonomy): domain Eukaryota; kingdom Metazoa; phylum Chordata; class Amphibia; order Caudata; family Salamandridae; genus Triturus; species Triturus cristatus. The sequence continues at coordinate 847,547,942 of NC_140594.1, read as the reverse complement.
GAGACAAAAGAGCCCAAATGTAGCCCAAATATCACCCAGATGTAGCCCAAGTATAGCCCAATGACAGAATGTCCCAGAATGTTCTTAAAAACAACTAGAGCGCTTACTGTCTTCATTATGACAAAAGTATGGCACACCTGAAGCCATCTTGATTGGAATAAACTGGTAACACTTAAAACATTTAATTTAAAAAGGAACACAATGAGGGGGTTCACTTTGCCATAGAAATTATGATTAATGCCGAAGAAAGAAAATGAGGGCACATTTTGAGTGACTTCTCAAATCCTCTTCTATTTCATTAAAAAATTCTGACATGCAGACTGAAACATGCACTTTTAATACCAGGAGCAGACTTCCATGGTGAACAGTAGTTTTACTACAGTGATCTAATGAGCAACTAGAGTGCTAACATTCAGAATTTATGGCAAATGTGTGACATATCTGAATACCTTCATGATGGAATCAAAGTAAAAAACTGAAAGCATTTCCTACAGAGGAGACTGCAGTACATGAGGAAATTAGGAAACTTCATAACAAATAAATCTCCCAAGATGGCCACCGGAGACAAAAGAGCCCAAATGTAGCCCAAAATCACCCAGATGTAGCCCAAATATAGCCCAATGACAGAAGTGTGCAAAACACTTATTATTTTGTGTTTTTAAAGTGTTATATAGTGCAGACTTGTCAGGTATTGGAGTGCTTTACATGAGCATTGGTTACATCACACAAGAACAAATTCATTTTGGTTGTAGACATGGGGAGACTAAGTGATTTGACCAGAATCACAGAATGTCGAGCTGAAGCAGAAACTTCAACCTGGTTCCCCAGTTGCAAAGTCTGCAGTTCTGGAAGTAACACCACATCCTCTCCCCTAAGTGCAACATTTAATCAAGTGGACAACTGGATAAAAAAACATAAAGATAACAAATAATTTAAAAGTGCTTTGTCGCTATTTGAAAACTCAGAAAATATGTCCTTATTTTAGTCTTTTAGAGCACTAACCATAATTTTGATGCCAATAAGACCCTCTCATATAGTTGTTCATTAGGATACTGTTGAGAGGCAGAGGCCAGGGGCACGGACTCTGAAAATTGAAGGCAGGTAGGAGGGTGCAAAGGCAACAATTTAACCACACTGAGCAGGCAGGAAGGGCCGTGGAAGCACAACAGACTATGGAGGGCAGTGGAAAGGGGGGCAGGGGCAACAAACCAACAATACAGGACTTGCAAGAGAGGCTGTGGCAATGTAATAGACCATTGTGGGCAGAAGGAAGAGGCAATGGTAGTACAACCATACATGCCAACAGACCCGATTCAGCCAGGAAACGGCCAATGTTTTTAAGCTCAATGTAACTCAAAGGGGAAAATCAATACCCCAGTTTTTTTTCAAAATCTCCCTCTTACCAAGTTCAAAATGTTCGCAAGTATGGTACATTGGATCATGGAAGGAAATGGGATAGGGACATGGACTTGGATAACAGAGGACAGGAGGGACATGGAGAGGTGCACCAAACTGACCCTGCAGGGCAGGCATCAGGGTTTGCAGCAGCACAATACACCACACAGGGCATGCAGGACGGGAGTGCAGCACAACAATCCATAGAAAGCAAGAGGGAGGGGACAGGACCATGCACATGGACAACAGAGAACAGAGGGGCAAGAGGCAATGTTAGCTAGCTGACCATAATGGACAGACAGGAGAGAAAGCTGCAGCATAACAGACCATAAAGGGCAGGAGGGACGGATCAGGGGCATTACAATGGAACAGACAAGCCAGGAGGGAGGGAGTAGGGGTCTGCACATGTAAACAGAGGGCTGGGGGCAAGGGGGCAGGGCAGGAGCAGCAAGATAGCCATGGAGGTCAGGCAGGATGGGCACTAGAAGCAAGACACACCATGAAGAGCAACAGTGAGACTGTGATGGCAGACCATGGAGGGAAGGTGGGAGGGGGTCAGGGGCAGCTAACTGACCACACAGGGAAGGTGGGAGGGGCCATGGCAGCACAGAAGACCATGCATGGCAAGTGGGAGGGTTAGTGGCAGCACAATGGCTATGATGGGCAAGAAGGAGGGTGCAGGGGCATGCACAAAGGCCGATGGAGGATAGAAGGGAGGGTCAGGACCTGTGCACAGACAAGAAAGTTCAGGGGAAGGGGCCTCACAACAGACCACACGGGGCAGGCAGGAGGAGCAGTTGCAGCACAACAGACCAGGGAGGGCAGAAGGGTGTGGCAGTACAATGGACCATGTAGGACAGGAGGAAGAGGATAGGGGCATGGCATGTGGACAGGCAGGGTGGAGGTGGCAGGGACAGGTTACAGTCATCTGACAATGCTAGGCAGGTGGGAGGGGAGTGGCAGCTCAACAGAACACTCAGAGTAGATAGGAGTGGCAGGTCCATGGGACATGGTGGGCAAAAAGGATGGAGCAGGGGCATGCACAAAGACATCGGAGGGCAGGGGGAAGGAGAATAGGGGCAGCAAGCTAAGCACAGAGTTTAAGCAGGAGGTCAATGATGGGGCATATAATTGGGCAATGGAGGGCAGGAGGAGTGGACTGGTACATCATACTAAATTGAGGGCAGTGGCAGCACATCAGACCATGCATGGCAGGAGGGAGGAGGCTAGTCCATGGATTCACACAACAGAGGATAGGGAGGAGGGGGATGGGGCAGCAAGCTAACTGTTCAGAGAAGGCGGGTATTAGGAACTTTATTGTTTTTAAAACATTGTGTCTGTGCGAACTACTTAAAATATGAACAAGTATGCAGCATAATCTCACTTTTATTCAGGAAGAAGAGGACGTTTGTGACTGTGACTCCGGGCTCACTTGGCAGAAACACCCCCTGACCCTACACCCCTATCGCAAAATGTAATGCCCGTGAAAAGGGTAGGTGAACACAGTGTTATATAGAACATAGTCCTGAGAGCACGATTGAAAATGAAAACTAGATATAGTGTATGGTATAAACTATGCACCAAAAAGTGTGATATGAGATGAACCGGGCGTGAAATATAATATGCAATACATTGTGCGCAATGACAGATTCATTGGAGAGCGCGAGATAGCACAGGCACTAGCGCGTGCTATGCGATATGCGCCTTGGAGTGTAATATGCACAGGGCAGTGTTGTGTAACCTAACTAGTCTCTAAAGTTGTAATATAAAATATGTGCTGGGGAGTGTAACGTTGCATATGCACTGTGACAAAGATATGGATCCCAGATTGTAATATGTATGGCATAGCACTGTGCGTTATAACATAGGCATCGAGGAAGGCACGTTAGATGGGGCAATATAACCCGTGCGAAGACAAGTGTGGCATGACATATTCACGGGGTGGTGTTACAGTGCACATGGGCTAGAGAGTGTCATAGCATATGCACTAGCTAGTGGAATACAACACAGAGGTGTGTGGCAGTCGGCAGGCAATGGTGGGTGTAACACAGCATTGGGCTCTGTCAGGAGCGCGCTGTGACTCTCAAGTGATGTTCGTCTCCTTTCCAGAGAGTAAAATAAAAAGTATTACACATCCGGCAGTGGATGTGTGTTTTATTAACCGTGAGGGGGGTTTCTTGGATAGTTGTGGTCGAATTTTTGTCGAATCCCCTTTGAATGGCTTGGTGTGCATGTGTATTAAATGTGCCCGTCAATTGCTACCCATGTTTGTATAAATAAACGACAAGGGTGTCTACCGGGATTAGGCACGGTAGGGCATCAGACATGTCAGAGCTTCACTAGTGGTGTAAATACATTCCACGTGGATTCATTGCATGCATAGTCGCCTTTTAATGAATATCACGCAAATCATCATGGTGATAGGTACGTACGGTTTGTCCAGCATGTCCTAGGTGTGTCTATAAATATATATTTAAAAAAAAAAAAAAAAAACAGTGACCGGCCCTGGGGATTGGGGTCAAAAAAATATAATTAGGAGACAGGCCCTGGGGGATGGGGTCATCAGGGCCAATAAATTAGAATAAGAAGGGGAACCACACAGCCCCCCTTCTTAAAAAATTAAAATAAATAAAAGACTGGCATCGTGCCGGAGGCCATGCCCCCTCCGTGCAGCACTCTGCAAACGCGCCCCCAACAGGCATCTCCAGTATGCGCCAGGGAGCTGCGCTGCAGACAGGTGTTCTGAGGCCAAGCCCCTTTTTACACCTCTCTGCAACGCAGCTCTGTGGCGCTTACTGGAGGTACCTAGTGGTCTAGTTTGACCCTAGGGACCCTTAGGATTCAAGGGGACTTAATCTCTCAACCTAGAACAGCCACAGGGCGCGTTTACACAGTGGTGAAGGGAGGGGACGGGGCCTGAGGTGACGTGTGCAAACACGCACTATGGCACGTTTTAAATTGGGGATATATTTTCCCTTCAATACTGAGGGCCCCTGAGGGCTAACTAGCCCACCAAGTGCTTCCAGTAAGCGCCACTGAGCTGCATTGCAGAGAGGTGGTCCAGGCCGTGCCACTTTTTTTTTACACCTCTCTGCAACGCAGCTCTGTGGCACTTACTGGAGGTACCTAGTGGGCTAGTTTGACCCTAGGGACCCTCAGGATTCAAATTAACTTAATCTCCCAACTAAAAACGGATACAGGGCGTGTTTACACAGTGGTGAAGGGAGGGGACGGGGCCTGAGTTAACGTGTGCAAAAACGCCCTGTGGCCTGTTTTAAGAGGTAGTTTTAATCCCCATGCCCTATTATATACTAGGGGCTTACAGAGGAGGTCATGCTAATCACAGGGGGACCCCAACGCATAATGTTCCCTAGTGTATGTAGGTGTTTTTACTGTATTCTAAGTGTCTTTTAACATAGCACTGGCTCTAGGACTGGTTAGTCAGACTCAGTTACCACCAGTATCCGTCTGAAAAAGTTGAGGGTACAGGATGATTTTGCAACAAGGCTTCTTTCTGCTCTTCTGTTTGTTCTTTCTGCACGTTATCCTTCTTCCTGCACTTTTCTTCGTATTTGAGGACTTCTGTTGCTTCTTTCTGCACTTCTTTTGTTTCTTTCTGTGCATTTTTTCTCCTTTCTTCACATGTCCTATCTCTGTAGGCATAGTTAGAAATTAGCATTTAAAAAACCTTTGAAATTCACAGAAAAAACCATAGGTTTCAGGCATATTATAGTTAGGAATTAGCATTTAAAAAAACCTGAGAAATTCACTGAAAAAAACATAGGTTTCAGGGGTGTTATAGTTAGCTGGACTTTTCACTTGTACAAAACCATTGAAATTCCCCCGTTATAGTTAGTTCAGCTAACTATAACTCGCGCGCCCGCAATGCACTGCTGATGACGTCACATATTACATCACTCATGACATGGTCAGTGACATCACTCATGACATCACTCATGACATCTCAAATGACATCACTGATGACATCACTGATGACATCATCCTTGTGATAGAGTGGCAGACCTCCTCTCACCCTAATATAACCTTTGATACACACATTCAAAAATAGAGACTAACATTTTCAAAACAATGGACATACCAATACCAGTTACAACAACCTCTTCAGTAATTCTAAGATCCACATACACATCCACTCATTCACCAACAGTCCTATACAGTCACTCATACATGTACTCACTCATCATATGTACTCATACACCTATACATCCTGTTAGACAATGCCACTCATCCATAGAGTTACTCACACACATAGTCACTCATGCTAATAAAGAATCAAACATACATTTACTTGCATATACAGTTATACACACACCACCACACTTACTTCTACGGAAACTTACACATACTTAGTCTTTTAAACAATCACTTATAGAAACACATACTTATTCATACAGGAACTCTTTCAATCTCTCACTCTCACATATACTCACATATATACACCAATAGTCACATATACTAGTTTAAAACATATGTAGTTACTCATAAAGACACTATTGAGACAGTCATTCACTCACTAACACACCCATACACACACTCATCCACCCATACAGTCCTGCACAGATGCTGTGTTCAACACATACAAACAGTGAGTCACTCATTCTTGCACCTATGCACTACGTAATACCCCCCACCGAACCATGCAGACACTCAGACTGATACTCAAAAAACCAACTAATAACCTATATAGACACCCATGTAGCTACTCACCAACCCATGCAGCCACTTACACACAAAGTGAGAGACTGATACAGATATTTACATATTTAAACATTACTCACTAAGCCATGTATTCACTATGATACACTTAATCAGTCAGTTACACAATCAATTTTTCAAAAACAAATCATCCATTTAGACACTTATATACCCATTTATTCTTCCATCGACCTTGAGATATACATATATAAAACATATTTAATTTTCAGAAAAACACACATTCACTGGATGATGTCATCAGTGATGTCATGAGTGATGTCACTGACCATGTCATGAGTGATGTAATATGTGATGTCATCAGCAGTGCATTGCGGGCGCGCGAGTTATAGTTAGCTGAACTAACTACAACGGGGGAATTTCAATGATTTTGTACAAGTGAAAAGTCCAGCTAACTATAACACCCCTGAAACCTATGGTTTTTTCAGTGAATATATATATATATATATATATATATATATATATTACCTACTGGCGGTCGCCAGTAGGTAGTTATAGTTAGGACCACGTTTCCATAGGAAATCCGCAACATTCTATTTTGAATAACTTTGGCGCCGGTCGACGAATCCTCGCGAATTTTTCAAAATAGGTGGGGCGCTACGCTCCGCTCCTACCCTGAAAGTCTCGGGGGGATTCGTCAAGCAGGGGCTGAGATAAAAGGGGGGTCCCAAAACGCGTTTTTCCCATGCATTTTTCCATAGGACCTTTAGACAGGGCTACAGCCCGAACGGCTGAACAGAATTACTAGAAATTTGGCAGAGAGGTAGTCCTCAGGTCAAGGAAGTGCCTTTTGTAGGTTTGGTGTAAATCTGTTCAGTAGATTCTGAGAAAATAGCCTTTAAATCAATATATATATCTGAGCCAGCTTACGGTGCGCTTACGGTACGCTTACCGTACGCGTACGGTGGCGTGCGCGAGCGCGATTCTGATTGGCTCTTAGATCTTAGTAAACATTCGAATCGGCCGAAACCAGGAAGCGGCGGCCGCCATTTTCTCTCTCGCACTGAGAGTGATTTCTAAAATATAAAGCCCAAAAACATGTAAAGGGGCTATTTAGACAGCTCCCACACACATAGCCATGTTGGGGGAGTCCCCAAAGATCCCCCAAGGCCAAAAACGGAATTTTTATTTTTTCGGTAATTTTGCCGATTACGCTTACCGTACGCGTACGGTAAAAAATTAAAAAAAAAAAAAAATTATCCACACTCTCTCCACCCCGTGTGCAAATGGTGCCCGAAGGGCACCATTTGTGCATGGCTTATAAAATATACGAAAAATTAAAATATTACCTTTCAAAACGAAGTGCATCATATGTCCTCCATGTGCGCACGGTGCGCGAAGCGCATCGTGCGTACATGGCCCATCTAGCGTAACGTGGGCACGCGGTGCGCGTAGCACACCGCGTGCCCTCCGTGCGTGCACGGCACTAACTGCGTAAAGTGGGTGCGCGGTGCGCGAAGCGCACCGCGTGCTCACTGTGCGCGCACGGTGCGCGAAGCGCACCTTGCGCGCACGGAACGAACTGTGTTAAGTGGGCGCGCACGCCACGAATGGCGTAAAGTAACTTAGCATTTAAAAAACCGTACAAATTCACTGAAAAAACCATAGGTTTCACGCACGTTATAGTTAGGAATTAGCATTTAAAAAACCTTGCAAATTCACTGAAAAAACCATAGGTTTCACACATGTTATAGTTAGCGGAAATTTTACTGATAAAAAACCAATGAAATTCCCCCGTTATAGTTAGTGCAGGCAACTATAACTCACGCGACCGCAATCTTCTGCTGATGACATATGTGTCTTTATGAAAAAAAAATATTTGTAATATATGTATAGCTAAAAATGTATGGAAGAAGACATGGGCAAATAAGTGTCTAAATACAGTATTAGCATCAGCAGAGGATTGCGGTCGCGTGAGTTATAGTTGCCTGCACTAACTATAACGGGGGAATTTCATTGGTTTTTTATCAGTAAAATTTCCGCTAACTATAACATGTGTGAAACCTATGGTTTTTTCAGTGAATATATATATATATATATATACTTTCCTAAGGCAGTATTGTCTGTGATTTGTGAGTTGTCTTGGCAACGTCAAAGAATAAGAGAGTGCGGACATAACATTTAAAATGGTACGCAGAATGCGGTCACCACACATTAGATGGCTCCCTCAGCCTCGACTGTAGGGTAGAGCGAGCACTTGCCTCAAACGGATGAAAGACAAAAAGTACGTTGTAATGCGTGTTCTGGCCTTGTGAGAATGTTAAATCATAGGGGAGCAGGGGTTTGAGTGGGATGAAAAAACTGGGGCTCTCAAAGGGGCGTGGCCGATGTAATCAGGGGTGTGGCTTAACACATTTAAGCTAAAAATCTGTGCTTAGTGTGGTGTGTCAACTGACTAGTATTTTGCCTCTTCTGTCATTGTATCCAGATATATAATACAGCACATAACATTACACTTACAACAAGGCAGGACTATTGGCTTTGTCAATAGTTGCATAAGATAAATAAGCAACAACTATGGCTTAGTTGTATAATATTGAAAATCCTTCAGTTCTGAAATGATGAGACTGTGCAAGAACTATAACGAGTCTCGTTGAAGCTATATCACAGGCAGTGAATGGTGGTCCTGCTGCAGATTTAAGAGCTTTTTTTCACCCTGATGGTGAGAGCAAAAATGAGAGACCCGTCTCTGCACCTGCTTTTCAGAACTGCCGGTACTCAAGCACCGGCAGAACCGGCCCACTTAAAGCCCTGTAGGGGAGTGAGGCTATAGCATGGATAAAGATTGCACTCATGATTGTACTCAAATCATAATGATTTGAAGGAATGAAATACTTATATACTGTAGATTGCACTCAAGATTGTTCATGGAGACCTGGAGAGGTGTTATGGAAGCGCCATTGGAGCGCAGCGGATATTTCACTCAAGTGTCACACAAGCAGGACACTTGTGCAGCTTCTTGTGTAAGTCACATTGCACAGGTAAACATTTTGCGGCAGTGCAACGGGAAGTGAGCTTTCGCATTCCCTTATATACGTGGAGGCTAAGCCCTATTAAAAAAAAGGTATGTTGTTGCCCAGATGATCAATGCGTGTTAACAAACAACAGGAGAAAAACCCATAACGCTAGTTGAGACCTGGGCAAGTACAATATCTGACGACAAAGTCTCAATGGGAGTCAATAACAAGCATTTGCAACGTAATAGGTCTCACATTTACGATAGTTTACGCTACTGGCATTGTAAATGACAAGGCCTTTTATTTATGAATTGTTTTTAAAACAGATAAATAAAAGGCATTGTCGTTTACAATGCCAAAAGCTTAAACTCTTGCAAACGCGAGACCTATTGCATTGCAAATGTGTTCAGCACCCGTGCTATAAAGATTACAAAAAACCGTTAGGAGAGAGAGTGTCCTGTCTGCAGCAGCAGGCAGGACAAAGCTATTTGAGAAAATAGTGCTCGGAAGCTGTAATTAAAGCCTACCGACTAACAACACACGTAACGGGGGTGTCCGCATAGGAGGTTAAAAAATTATACAAAGCGGTACAAAGGAGGGACTAATAAGCCTATTGACCAATGAAAAGCCACAGTTTACAGTGGACAATGACACAAGCCAATGAAAAATAGGGCGGAGAATGGGCGGAGCGTCAAGTCCATATCTGAATACAGCATGCGCTGCCCAGGCTCGACCTAAAGAAGGGGGGATAATTTATAACAGTATCATCAAAAATACTTTATTTCGAATTTAGAATATAAATTCATAAAAAGTCACAAACAAGCACAAATTTAAGTACACATCCAAGATAAAAAAATCAAGTCCCATCAATATGTTTAACAGTCCATGTCCATTCTAGATTTCAAAGTAGATTTTAAAAAACGGACAATAAAATATATACAATCCATATTCAGTAGTTGTAAAAACGTTAAAGCAGGTTTAACTTGAGTAAAATTCATTTTCTTTAAAATTGGGATCAAAAAGGATTTTCTTGGGACTGAATAAAAAGTGCAAAAAAACATAAAATGTTCTAAGTTTTGCGGCGATTGCCCATTACAGCCACATACTGGTAACAACTGACCTTTAGTTCCCCCTTTTGGTCTAGCCAATAAAAAATGAAATGTATTACATCTAAATCTAGTTAACAGACATTTTTTATGTGAGGTAAGAGTGGCCAGCAGGTGGGGTTCAGCAGTGGGGGTCGTGATTAAGGGAAGATAGGACCGGACACTTGGTTTCATGATCTCGATTCCCTCCCTTTCTTGAATCCCATGATTCAAGAAAGCGATTTTGATTAGTGGGATGTCATTTTTAAGGATTTCTTCAGGATTGGTAAATAAGGAACCCCTTCCCAGTAGGTCAAATCCCTTTTTAATATACTTAAACCAGGGGATTTGTGCCATGTTCTCTAATGCCAGGCAGTCTTTAAATATAGCTCGGGTCAGGGGAATATCCGGGTTAAGCCAGCACTGTAGCCAAAAGACCATAGGGCGCAGTGTTAAATGGTCGGATAAATAAGGCACTCCCAGTTCTTCATGAGCCACCAAGTTGGGAGTACTTTGCGGGACACATAGTAATCTTTTTAGAAACTTATTTTCCTCGACCTGTAAGGGTTTAATTACACCGCGGCCCCACAGCTCACTGCCGTAGCTTGCTATGGCGACACTCTTGGCTCTATAGACCTGAAGCATGGCCCGTCGATTTCTTCCCTGTTTTTGAGGCAAAATTAAAAATTGCAGCATTTTCCTGGGCCATCTCCCCCTTTTTTTGTGTATCACAGCCTCCCACTTTAACTTATCATCAAATAAAACTCCTAGATATGAGAACACCCTGGTACTGGGAATTATGTCACCCCCTGTTTTAAACTGGAATGCCTTTCTAGTGCACTTACCCAGTCTCATAGTGTACGACTTGGTCTGTTGATCTTTAAATCTAGGTTATTCATAAACTCGTAAAAAGAGTTTAACAGGGTTTGGAGCCCAGATTCTGTCCTAGCTATTAGAACAGCATCATCCGCGTATAGTAGAACGGGGATACCCTGTTTAGCTATACGCGGGAAATCTGCACCTGTCTCTATCAGGGTGCTCTCAAGATCATTTATATAAAAGTTAAATAAAAAAGGAGCCATAATGCAGCCCTGCCTTACTACTTTCTTGATGGGGAAATCCTTCGTTACTTTCAGATCCTTACTATACCTAACATTTGCCCGGGTTGAAGAATGTAAATCCCGTAAAAAATGTATCAACCCCGCATCTACCCCTCTCGCCTCCATGGACTGCCAAAGTTTAGATCTGTTAACACAGTCAAACGCCGATGATAAGTCCATGAAGGCGAGATGTATTGAACCGGGGTACACCACAGTGTATTTATTGAGCAGCAAATACAAGTTGAGGCACTGGGTGGTGGTCGAACGCCCTGGATGAAAACCATACTGACAGTCTGATAACATCTTGGTGTTATCTGCCCAGTCCTTTAGTCTGTTTAAGATGGCTCGCCCTAATACCTTCACAACCGAATCAATAAGTGATATCGGTCTATAACAGCTAGTATCACTTCTGTTGCCCTTCTTAAAAACGGGCACTATGGTTGACGATGCCCAAGAGTTCGGGCACCCTTCTATGGCAGCCGCATTAAAAACGGGGTAGAGGATAGATGCCCAAAAGTTGGGGTCTGATTTAAATAGGTCTGGTGGAATCCCATCAGGGCCAGGGGCTTTGTTACTAGTCAAACCCGCGATTCCATCTAGGATCTCGGGTTGGGTAAAGATTATAGCTGGAATGTCCCCGTGACTTAATAGCACATTGCTGTACTCTGCCGGGCTATCAAACATTAGTTTAAAGTGATGAACCCAATCCCCTTCACCTATATGTGCCACCAGGCCATCCCCCCCTCCTGATGCAACAAAGGACCATTACAACTTTCCAAAACCTGGCGCTATCTTTCAGGGTACTGCTGTCTATTAATTCTTCCCAGGCTTTGTCCTTTAATGAAGCCTTACGAGTTGCAAGGGCTTCCCTATATTCCCTTCTCAAGGAGCGCACTACAATCGGGTTTCTGGGATTTTTTGCCAGTGCTTCCCTTAACCGTTTCGCTGCTTTGGTACAGTTGGTATCAAACCATTTGGGACCCAGATTAACTCTATATCCTGGCTTTCCTAACAGTAACTCACTTATTTTCCGGGTCATGTTAGAAAATGCATCCAGGACACTACTAGCAGTTGCTCCATCTGTAGTGCAAGTAACTATTTCTATTTCTCCCGAACAGTAGACCTTTACATTGTTGTTGAAGACATCAGATGATATTTGAGACCACCTTAGCCTCCTCTTACCATCTGTGGTACTTAATGAGGCTGTTACTGGGATGTTACAGGTAAGATCGGTCAAGATACCACCAAGGTGAACTGACAACGGATTGTGGTCACTATATTCATTATTTAGGATGGTAAATCCCCCTAAAAGGGCGGCTAGGGATGTCGAGAAAAGGATAAAATCAATAAAGGTACCCCTCCCCTTGCCTTTGAACGTTGGAATCGGTAACAGTGTAGCAGGACTCATATAAGACATAGCCACCCCCATGTCATTATCACTCAGAAGATTATTAAGTTCCTTTCCTTGCGGCGTGTGTTCAAAATGCAGACCTGTCAAGCGCGGGCAACCTAAGTTGGCTAGACAGGTGGTGATAGGGTTACCACAGGGGTGAATGTTAAAGTCCCCCTTTATTATCAAGTTATGTCGATTGTTGGCCATATGTTTACTTATGAAGTTATGTATAAATAAAGAGAGGAACCCTTGGCAACCCAAAGGACTAGAGTTGAATCACAAAATTAATACGAAGATGTCCTCTGGGGAAAAAGAATCCCGTGCTATTTCAGCTATCATTTAGCATACACTTACCACTTATTACTCGGTCATTCATACGCGTTTCTGTATTGGCACACAAATTCCTCACGTATTCAAAAAAAATTTCACTTCAATTTATTATATAAATCTTTACACATAGTATTGTATCAGACATCAATATTTAAAAGACCTTTGTTGCTACATTCGGTCACAATAAAAACATATATGTAAAAATACAAAATTAAAAAACACAATATGACATAATCCTATCTATCACTGTCTACCAAGGTGCTATTGAGGGAGAAATACAATAGACAATAATATCTATCATTGGTTACCACACTCGAACCCGACAGTTGGACCAACCTATAAGGTGTTTCAATGTGAAGCATCAAGGTCTACTGTCCATCGGTATATAGGAAGATTTGTGGATTTTTTTGGAGGGCGTCGACGCGTTTCGAAGGACTATTCAGTTTACGCCTTCTTTTTCAAGACCAAACATTATTTTTCAACTCCCGTATTGAAAAATCTCTTCCCGTATTTATGATGTGGGGAACCAACTATTTGTTTCTGATTGTTGGCCGCCTTAATTCTTTTGGAAAAGTGATCCCAGGTTGCTGTGATAAATCCTGGTTCTTTTATTTTGAATTCCTATTCGTTCTCTCTGTCGATTATCCTCGTTTCTCCCTTGTTTCCTTTTGTTTAATAAAACAGAGGGGCGGGAAGCCGCTTTGTAGAGATATCGCTATTCCGTTCTCCTCTGTTTTTCTTGCGGAACTTAGCTACTTATTTATTTCGCTCTGTATTCCCAGTCTCATTGTTTTGGGGCCCGTTTGTTTGGTTGTAGCTCCGATAGCCGGCGGCGTCTATCTGCGTCCGTCACGGTGTTGTCTAACGGACCTCACATTTAATGTCAAGTGAGATATAGGTTACCAACCCTCCCTTGGGCCTGCCACTAGCCGAGGGGGAGGCCGGGACAAAAAAGACCTTGTAACCATCCAAATAATAGTTACAGTCCATGGCCCATGTTTCCTGTAGGCTAATAATCTTAAACTGTCTGACAAAGGCAAGCCATAATGGATCATTGCTTTTCCTGGCCAGCCCTGCAATGTTTCATGATAAAATATTATTGCTAACAATTGACGAGCTGTCTTTTACTACCTCTTTAATAAGGTCCTGTGAGGAAATGTGTAGGCTTGTTCCACTTATTGCCTGGGGGCTTAGTCAGTCACACTCTTCTAAGCCGGATAAGGGTAAAAATCTATTTCTTAATTCTAACCTTGGGAAAAGATGAGCACTATCCATGTCCCTGGAAGAGTGAGAACGAAGGGGGATTCGATGTTTGAAGTTCTGTTCTGTAGTGTCCCTTGTATGTTTTTAAGCTCTACGACAGGTGTCAGACCTGAGCCTACAGGGCTCTTGGGTATAGAAGTAGCCCAGGGGTAAGATAACTATGTTAGCACTGGGTCCCAGGTAACGCTTTTGTGTCTCCTGCAGTATCTTCTCGGCGGAGCACGGGTTATCAAATTTTACGACAATACAGTCGCCTTGACACAATTTTGCCGTGTTGCCAATCCAGCTAACTCTACGGGCCATTATTATGTATCTAATAACATCGTGACCCATATATATATTGTTAGTAAACCATTGGTTCAATTTATTTTTAAGTTGATCAAAGTCCTCTGTAGCCCCTTCCTTTAGTTGGGGGACATTTCCCAGAATTATTGTGCATGGGGTGGACTCCATTGGTAAATCAATTGTCTGGGTTCCCTGGAAGCGTTGGGCGTGCACGTCCCCCTCCCGATTTCTCCCTGATTTATCAGTGATACTGTTAAGCTTTCTAGCTTCTGGAGGCCCCGAGGAGGACATGGTTTCAATAGGTGAGTTGGAATGAGAAACTAAATTAACAGGAGCCTCTCTCGGTTTGCATGTACCCCATTCTGATCATTCTTAGAGACCCTGGGAGTGCCGATTGACAGGGCTTCTACTATGTTGTCAGTCTGGTTGGCTGGTCTAACAATTGTTTTACAGCCACATCTCCCCTCTAATAGTGCTAACCTATCTTCTATATTATTAAGCTTCTTCAATATTGGGTCCAGTAGCTTTATTAACATGGTTTCTAGATTTACCAAGCTATACTCATTCACCTGACCCATAGACAGGTCACACTTAGATGCTTGTTTTCCCAGAGCACTAGTTTCGAGTACGATTACCTCTGTACTCTGTTCATTGTGTGTTATCACATCCATACTGCCCTGACCACCCACTTGCTTATTTTCCCGTCGTCCCTTCGTAATAGAGATGTTACCTCTTGCTGTTTTAGATTTAGCCTGTTTTCCCCTAGTCATCATCCCTTTTTTCTTTACCGTAGATTCCTTTAAAAGGGAGATGTCCTAATGTATGGGAGGTAGGGATATCCATGTATTAGCAGGGGAATCTTCTATGGCACTAGGTTGCAATATAGGGAGGAATTCAGGGGTTAGGGATAACCTGTTAATAGAGCTTTGAAGGTCCAGGGAGAGTCTTCGTTCTGTTTCATTTATTTCCTGGGTTAATACCGTATTAGCCCTGGTGATAAAGGCATCCAGTGTACCCGCCACCCTGTTCCCCAAATTAGCCTTGGCCTTGTTCATTGTTTGCAGTTATAAACAATGTATAGTTTCAACAGTGATACACTTATGTTTAAGAGTTGCAAATCTTCCAGCCTGAACAGTAAGACTGGCGGTGGACAGGGGTGGCCCGGTATTATCAGGTAATCCTTAATGACAGTACCTTTATTCTCCTATGTCCAAACCAGGGTCCTTTGTTGAGATGAGGAGACCAAGTAGCGTGGCCCAGCCCAGCCTATTCCGGGCTATGACGGGCAAGGACGGGCCCACCCTTGGCCCGGGCTAAGCCCGGGTCCTGCCCGCGCGCGTCCCGCGCTGCGGGAGGCGTGCAGCGTTGATGTAGGCAGGTGACGCCTGCCACTGACGTCACCTGCTTGCGCCAGTCCAAGGAGCCTGGGAGTGGTAGTTTGTGCTGAGCCGTTGCCCTCACGGCAGACCTGGGGGTCTTGCTTCTGGTAAGTGCTCCCTGCTCTGAAAGCCCTTCTGGTCTGTGATGCCGAAAAACCGTTGTCCTCACGGCGCCAGGGAAGGAGCAAGACTAGGGCCCCCTTCGGTCGCGTCCCGTGCTGCGGGAGGCGTGCAGCGTTGATGTAGGCAGGTGATGCCTGCCACTGACGTCACCTGCTTGCGCCGGTCCAAGGAGCCTGGGAGTGGTAGTTTGTGCTGAGCCGTTGCCCTCACAGCAGACCTGGGGATCTTGCTTCTGGTAAGTGCTCCCTGCTCTGAAAGCCCTTCTGGTCTGTGATGCCGAAAAACCGTTGTCCTCACGGCGCCAGGGAAGGAGCAAGACTAGGGCCCCCTTCGGTCGCGAAAAACAGTAATTTAATTCTATAAATAACACGTAATTTCTTATATTCAAGAGTTTATATCAAGAAAAAAGTTTTTACTTAAATATTTTACAGTACAAAAAACTGATGGCACCATCAAAGAATTTTAAAGTGTGTTTTGGAGTGCAAAGTCAACATGTAGTGCTCGTGAAAGAGGTGATTAAATGGCGCAAGTGAAACACATAAGAAAATAAAAGTTAAACCAGCATGTAGATTGGAAATTATTTGATACAGATATTATGCATGGGCATTGATTACATAAACAGTGAAAGATGATGGCATAATTAGCAATTCCAATCGAGCTGGTGGAAGTCAAAGGGGTTTCGGCCTAAAACTTCCTTAAGGGCTTCCAACGGCTGAGACAACAGCAGACTAGGCTCCCAAGCAGAATGCAGTGTCAGACCGAATAGACGCGAGCCCCGTCTCTCTCCAACGCTCCGTATCGATCACCGATTTAAACTGCCAACTTTTTTCTTGATATAAACTCTTAAATATAAGAAAGTGTGATTACTTGTCATTTATATAATTCATTTACTGTTTAAATTATCCCACTTTTTTATTGACTCCCATTGAGACATTGTCAGATGATCAATGCAGCATCAAAGGCAACAAGCATTGGCCTAGCCAATAGGTCTCGCCTTTGGGACCTTATAAGTGTTTAGCCATGTAACAGTTGCATAACTAAATACTTATAAGGTCCCAAAAGCGAGACCTATTGGCTATGCCAAGTGGCCGTGCGGCCGCGAAAGTGAAAGTAATCGCGATCAAGTGCGGCGCGCGCGCCCGCGCACATGCACTGTAGCTCTAGGCTGGCCTGGTAGCACTTTTTGGAGCCCTCTCAATAAGTCTCGCCAGACCAGCGCATGTGCTGGGTCAGGCGAGACCTAAAAAGGCCCTTTGGGGTCGCCAAACTGTTAGCCACCCAGCATTTGGTGTGCAGCGAGTGCGATGCAGTGAGCACAAGGTAAATAGTTTTATTAATTTAATTAATTACCTTACTCCTGTCCGTTGTATGTCAGAGTCCACTACACCCCCACCCTGCCCCTCCCCCACCCCGCCTCACCACCCTGCAGTACTCCCTCGGAGAGCCAGCACTGATCTACACACTGTGAGGTATATGCATCCATTTTCTAGCGCAGTGATGAAGATTGAAACATATGTTGTGTGTCTCTCTGTAACACATGCAGCACCTTATAGGAAAAAGGACGTAAATATGGGGAACTAGTTACAAATTGTACGCCCATCGATGTTTTCTATCACCCTGCTCTGCAGAGCCACATTGTATTGTTTCCTACATGTTACAAACACAGCCCCTTGCTGCTGGGTCACAGCATTCCCTTGACTGTCTGCTGTGTGGACCACATATCCGAAAGTCACTGCCGAGGTGCTGAAGTCGAGAAAGGTAATGGGGAGAAGGACCTGACATTCACATCTCTGTTACCCTCTAGAAGACCATGGCAATGCCACAATGAGCTCTACAGACAAGATCATTGATGTTCAAGCAGCGCCTTGCCAACACATGAATCAGATGTGCCAACCTGTTGATGCTTCTGCTGTGTGCATCACGTGTAGAAATAATAATCTTTAGTCTACTGGACGTATTGATTTTTTAATGTAATTAATTTCACTTTTAAACACTAATGCGAGTTTGACAGCTATTAATATTTCATCCAAATCATTAAAAAGGTGTTGTGGTATTTTGATTGCAAGTGGCATGCTTCATTATAGAGTCCGCATTCAGATACCAAGGGGCTTATTTACTAGGGAATTGTGCCACAGGAACATCACTTTCAATGATGTTCCTGTGGCGCAGTGCCCTGCTCCATATTTACAAAGCTGTGTTAAGCCACTTTTTGTGGCTTAACGCCGCTTTGTAAATATGGTACCTTTTCACGCAGGTATCTGCTTGAAAGGGACGTGCAATGGTTGTTGCTGTGGGCGTTCCACCGCAACAGGCATTGCTTTTTGACGCTGCCCCAGATTTACAAGGATGTGTAAATCTGAGGCAGCGCCAAAAACGAATGTCATGCAAGAGCAGGCATTAGAATGGCAAAACTAGGAGCAATGCTTTTAGTTTTCCTCGTTTTTGTTTTTTTATGTGTGCTTCATTCTGCAGCACACATAAAAAGAGAAAAACGCCATGAATGATTGTTTGTGTGCAGAAAAGTGTCCCTTCCTGCATATAAGCTGTTACTCCTATGTGTGATGCATTCTGCAGCACACATAGAAGTAACATATCACACTTATTGATTGTTTAAGTGCAGAAAGGGACACCTTCCTGCACATAACAATAATTCCCTGCAACGCAGACACCCTTGCACTATGGTTCAAGGGTGCCTGCGTTTGAGCTAGGCAGCTAATTTTAACTTCAGTGCTAGGGAAAACAAAGGGGTGCGCTGTATTGCTGTAAATACACAACATCCCTGTGTTTTGGAAATGTCGGAGTGTGGTGCTGCCAAATTTGGTGCAGATCCTCACTGCGACATTTCCTTGTACATATGCCTCCAAGTGTATCTGGACGGGGTCAACCTTCAGACCTTCAGGGAGAGGATGTGGTCTGTCGGCTGCGATGCTGCCTCTGGTGCAGGAAACCAGGGTTCGAGCCTCGAGGTCGTGTCCACATCCTGTGATTCTGGGTAAATCACTTAATCTCCCCGTGCCTGAATGTGTAATGTAAATACGGTGCTATGTAAAGCGCTCCAATACCTTCGGGTCAAGTTCGCGCTATATAAATATGCAAAAAAAAAAAACAACCCTTAGTGGCCATAGGAGCTCTTTGGTTATTGGGTAGGATCCTAGGTTAAAAATAGTTTAGGGTGTCCTAAGGGGTAATTTTATTTTCAAGGTGCACCCTGACGGAGTTAAAAACAGGTGTGGATGCACTATGGAAATGAGTATCTTTTGAAGAGACAGGACACATTAGGAATGGTTTATAGCAGGGGTACTCATAGTACGGCCCGCGGGCCGGCAGCGGCCCCGGCAAGCCTTTCTTGGTGGCCTGCGGACTTTGCAGACATCGTACCCAGACATGCCAACCCTCCCCATTCAGGCGGGAGATTACCGATTTCAAGGCTAGTCTCCCGCCTCCCGATTCCTGCAAGCAAAAACCCGATTCCTCAGGGGGTTTCAGCTGACAGGGCTTGTATTGTGTAGAGTGCTAATTCTTCCAGCAATAATCAGGGTGGCGATGCAGGGGCTCTAGAAAGGGTGAAAAAGCAAAACAAATGCGGCTGTGTGTGTGCCTGGAAGCTGTTTCAGCCCGCCGGGCTGCCACACGGGGGGGGGGGGGGGTTGTATGCACTGCCAGCAACCTGCCAGACCAGTGCAGAACACGTGCATCACCCTCTCTCTGCCTGCCACTGCGCTCTATGCTTCTGAAAGGTAAGGAAAAAAAACGTGCATTTCGCTTTTCAAATGTCGGATTCTGCAGCAGCACACCTCCAACGCCCATACATGACAGTAACCCGATTCAAGGCCCCATTCTCCCGATTTTTTTTCAGAGAGGGAGGGAGGGAGAGAGGAAGGGAGGGAGGGAGGGAGACGGAGGACGGAGGGAGACGGAGAGGGACGGAGAGGGAAGGAGAGGGAGAGAGGGAGAGAGGGAGGGAGAGAGGGAGAGAGGGAGGGAGAGAGAGAGGGAGGGTAGGGAGACGGAGGAGGGAGGGAGGGAGACGGAGGAGGGAGGGAGACGGAGGAGGGAGTGAGACGGAGGAGGGTGAGAGGGGGAGAGAGAGAGGGGGAGAGAGAGGGAGAGAGACAGGGAGGGAAGGAGACAGGGAGGGAGGGAAACAGAGAGGGAGGGAAACGGAGGACGGAGGGAGACGGAGGACGGAGGGAGATGGAGAGAGATGGAGAGGGAAGGAGAGGGAGGGAGAGGGAGAGAGAGGGAGGGAGGGAGACGGAGGAGGGAGGGAGACAGAGGAGGGAGGGAGACGGAGGAGGGAGAGAGGGGGAGAGAGGGGGAGAGAGAGGGAGGGAGACAGGGAGTGAGGGAGATAGAGAGGGAGGGAGACAGAGAGGGAGGGAGACAGAGAGGTAGGGAGACGGAGGACGGAGGGAGACAGAGGACGGAGGGAGATGGAGAGAGACGGAGAGGGAAGGAGAGGGAGGGAGAGGGAGAGAGAGGGAGGGAGGGAGACGGAGGAGGGAGGGAGGGAGACGGAGGAGGGAGGGAGATGGGGGAGAACGGAGAGGGAAGGAGAGGAAGGGAGAGGGAGAGAGAGGGAGGGAGGGAGACGGAGGAGGGAGGGAGAGAGACGGAGGAGGGAGGGAGACGGAGGAGGGAGGGAGACGGAGGAGGGAGAGAGGGGGAGAGGGAGGGAAACAGGGAGGGAGGGAGACAGGGAGGGAGACAGAGAAAGAGGGAGACAGAGAGAGAGGGAGACAGATGTTTTAAAAGGTTTTTTTTTTACTCTAGCTCCGCCCCCACTGATCCCGCCCCCACTGACTCCACCCCGACCAGTGCGGCCCTCGGCCACTAACCACACTGTAATTTTGGCCCCGACAGAAAGTTTGTGAGTACCCCTGGTTTAGAGAGTTTATTTCAGTAAACAGGAACGACCCCTGGAAAGACCAGTCACTCTCCACAGCAACTGCTCTCTCTCTACTGCCTACATTCGAGAACAGCATCAGAGAGGACAGGTTGCTAGGGAGCAGAAAGCATTCCAAAGCATTACATAGAAATACACAAATAACATGCAAATGCATGAGAAGAACATAACACATCTCCTCTCTTAAGAAATTTCCAAACAAAATAAGGTTAACATCATGAGCATATAAAATCATCATATTTTATTGCATTACCCTGCTGCGTCCAGAATCAATTCTGTTTCCAGAAGAGGACACATCCCTTGAACAAGAACCAGGAACATTTGCATCAGCATCCAGCTGGACTTTTGATGACACCTCCACTTCAGTAACAGAGCATGGCGCCACTTTTTTCTGGTGTTCCACCATTTTCCATCTGATACCTTCACACAATTACCTTCTTAGGGCACGACCATTTCGAATAATCCTTTCTTGCTTTGTCACCCAAAAACACTCTTACAAACATGTCCTCAGTGAACAAACGCTTGGGTTTCACAACCTTCTTATTGTGCCTTTGACAGTAAGCTTTCTGGTACTTATCCACTCTACATTGCACACCCTTTAAATCAACATCACATTTCCCTGCTCTGTTCATCCATGCTGGTACTGCTACTGAGCATGGTATTCTGCCCTTGAGTAAAGAAATAGGTGTCTTCTCAGTCACCGAATGAGGAGTGGTGAGATATGACCATAACATATCCTTGACCTGTCGCTTCCAGCACTCACCACTCATGCACGCAAGTTGAACACACTCAACCAGAACTCTATTAAAGCGCTCAACAAGGCCGTTACCCCAGGGATGATAGACAGGTGTTCTAGTATGTTTGATACCCCATCTGACTAAAAATCTTTCAAATTCCTCTGAAATAAATTGAGGACCATTATCCGTGACAATCTCAGCAGGGCAACCCTCTCTCCTGAAAATGTTCTCACAAAACGAAATGACTCCACTGGATATAATTTCTCTAACAAAAGCTACCTCCGGACACTTAGAAAAATAATCGACCATGACTTTGGCAAATCTTTCACTCACATTCAAGGTATCAAATGGTCCACAAATATCGCTAGCAAGTTTATCCCAAGGACCCTTAGGTTTGGGCGATGAAACAATGGTAGTTTCCTGAGAAGAATGAGTCTTGTCACTACATGCACACGCTATGCAGTCACAAACATATCTCTCGATTTGGATATCCTAGGCCACCAAAAATCCTCCCTAATCCTCCTTTTCAAAGCAGACATACCACCATGTCTCTCATGCATGATATTTAATAATCTTTCCCTCAAAATCTCAGGCACCACTAACCTACATCCTCTCCTCAGTAAACCATCTACAACATTTAACTCAGACCAAATTAACTTTAATGACTCAAATTCCTTGTGCAATCTCCACCCATGTTCACAACCTAAAACACCCTTTATCTTGATAAACACAACATCATCAGTAACTGCTTTTCTCCAATCTTCTTTATTGATGGCACTGCATACATCTTTCACCTCCGCCACCATCCATTTGTCATCATCTTCATCTGGTACATTATCCAATGGTAATCTGGATACACAATCAGCATTTACATTTTTGGCACCTGGAAAGTATTTTACCTCAAAGATATACTCCTGAAGACTGTACAACCACTTGGCGATCCTAGGTGTTGCTTTGCCCGCACCTCTGGTGGAGAAAAGATCTACTAAGGGTTTGTGGTCGGTACGTAACTGGAATCTGTTTCCACACACAAAAGTACAAAAATATTCCACACCCCACCAGCATGCCAAAGTCTCCTTCTCAATAGTGGAATACGTATACTCTGCACTCTTTGATGTGCAGGAAGCGAAGGCTACTATTCTCTCGTTCCCTTTGTGTACCTGAATGAGCACTGCACCAGGACCATTATTGCTTGTGTCAGTGGAAATGATGGTTTCATCTTCGGGATCAAATGGCTTCAAAGTGACTGTGCTGGCAATGTTTTTCTTTATTGCCTCAAAATTAAGTTGACAAATTTCAGACCATTCGAATTTGACCCCTTTTTTCATCAATTTCCTCAACTCATGAACTTTTTCAGAAAAATTATGTACAAATTTAGAATAATATTCTGCAAGGCCGAGAAATGACCTGAGTTGATCCTTATCACATGGAGCAGGTGCCTTTTCTATTGCTTCAACTAAGCTCCGTTTGGGCTTAACCCCATCACATGTTAAAGTGTGACCTAGATAATCGACTTCACTCAAACCAAACTTACACTTTTCCAAAGCTATGGTGAGACCTGCATCCAAAAGCTTCTTCAATACCTCTTCCAAAATCTCATCGTGCTTGATCTTCTTCCACCCCCACACCGAACATCATCTTGGAACACCAAAACATTTTTCAAACCTGATAAAATAGCTTGCATAACTCTTTGAAATACAGCCGAAGCCGATGCCAGGCCAAATGGCATTCAAACAAATTGAAAAGCACCCTCAGGAGTGATGAAAGATGTAACATGTCTCGAATCCTCATGCAAATAACACTTGGTGATAAGCGGATAAATCCAACGTGGTGAAATGTGTACCCTTCTTTACACTTGCTAGCATTTCACTAATGCGGGGAAGGGGGTGTCGGTCAATCCAGATGTTGTCATTTAAGTCTCTCAAGTCAATGCACATTCTAATATTACCATTAGGTTTTCTGGCTAAAACTATTGGACTTAACCATTCGGATGCCTCAATGGGCTCGATCACTCCCTCATTGCAAAGCCTCTGCAACTCATCTTTGAGTTTGTCCCTTAATATAAACGGAACATTTCTAACTTTGTGTACCTTGGGTACCGCATCCTCCTTCAAAATGATACGTTGTTTGAACTTCTTTAAACATCCTAGTTTTTTGCTAAACGAACCAGGAAACTTGGTAACCCAATCAACAGTGTTCTCGGATGATGTCAACAGGACCTGTTGTGGATGATTTGGGTTTAACCCAATATCAAGGGCCCTTTGTTCTTTCCAACCCAAAAGAGATTTACCTTTGTGCACAATATATAACTTGGCAGTAGTTTTTCTATTAAAAAAACACATTTCTGTTTCCACATACCCCAGAACAGGTAATTTCTCACTTCAATATCCTTCAGGAATGATATCAGTAGTTTGCAAATCATCTAACTTGCCCCCTAAACCTTCCCAAATGGATTTATTGATAATGGTGAATAGGGAACAAGAATCTGTCCAGACTTATACATCCTTGCCCTTGATTTTAATTACACATTTGGGAGGGCGATAACTATCATGCTCCCCCATCACATTTAAGTACTTGATAAGTCTCTATGACCATCACCTCCACTTTGTCATTGTCGTCATCACTGTTACATGAAACCTCTTCGTTTTCAGACGGTTCTATCTGCTTTACCAAATTAACTGACTTAGGAGAGACAAACGATGCAGAACTTTTAAACAATCTCGCAAAATGCCCAAACTTTCTACATTTATAACATCTACTTTTAACGGCAGGACAGTGACTTGCATCCGCAGTGTGTTTTAAACTACCACACCTAAAACAGGACTTGAGCCTGAATGTGACACCTTCTGGTTTCTTTTCAGATATTACTTTTTCATCAACTTTTTTAACACCTTTCTTGATGTTGTGAACTGTTTCATCTTGACCAACTTTATTATGAACTGTGCTTAGTTCCTTCACATATCTGGAGGTATTCTCCATTCTTTTAGCCACTGGTGGAGTTTTTTCTAAAGAAGGATCTTTCACGCCAAGTAATCTTTCTTGAATTTTAAGATTGGACCTTCTATTGATTAGTTGATCTCTAATTATTTCATCTCTCATGTCACTACAAGTGACAGCCAACATCCTTAAATTGGCCACATATTGCTCAATGGTTTCCCCTGGTGACTGTATGCGTGAAAAAAATGAATGTCTTTCTACCACTACACTGTCTTTTTTTCCAAATTTTTCTTCCAAAGCCGTCAGCGCAATTTCGTACACATCAATATTACTCTCACCTGCACTCCCAGCCTCTCCATCAGTATTCTCCTCAACGCTGATAGCCTCCACCATGGGTAAGGTTTTTAAAACATTCCTACCCTCTAATCCTAAAAATTGTTTCAGAATCGCTAATTTCCTTTTTGACACATATACATCTCCACCTATAGCTTCTAAATAAATTTTGAATGTCTCCTTCCAGTGTTCCCACGCCATACAAGGTTGACCTGGACTTTGTAAAAAATATGGTGGTGCAGGAATGACTTGAGTTGTCATAATTGAAATGTGAAATACCTTTGCGAGCAATAGAGGTTTTTCTTTAAGAATAACTGCAAATTCACGAATAAATTATGACTATGTCCACATCACTGTAAAAGATAATGCTATTAAAATGTCAATGTCTGACGCTTTATATATATGTTGTAAAATAAAGACGATATAAATGCCTTTGCGTCTTGGGGATGTATAAAAATAACTGCAGATTCACAACTAAATTGGTGTCACTGTCCAAAACGCTGTATGAACTTGACGAAGGAAATTACTGTCTGAATACGCCATGTAAAAAGGTCAGAATACAGTACCCAATTGACATCACACAGCCGATTTTCCAAACAATAGTTTTCAATGCTTGATAGCCTGCAAAATGACAAAAAAAAATGTCCGATAGCAAATGGTGTGTGTGTCACTGGTGCAAAACGTGTAAACAACTCCACAGACATGCTTCAAATGAGGGAAACACAAGCAAATGCTGCGCGTGTCACAGGTGCAAAGTAGACACTTTCATAGACACGCTTTAAATGAGAGAAACACGCCTTCCAGAATAGCGGCACGCTTGATGGGCGAAACAAACTCAGTGTAATCTGGACTGCAGCAAAGTAACATGCAAGTTCGTGGTGTGTGTGTCACCGAAGTTTTCCACTTCAAAATGGCGGCACGCTTCCTACGTGTGTAACGTGCGTGTTGCGCGAGCATCGAGACGTCCGCCTGACTCCAAAATGGCGGAATGTCTCTGGTAGCGCATTGGCAACAGAACTCTCAGCAGCAACGTTCAAATGGCACCCAATCGAGGAAAAAAAACGGCCCGCGGGTCTTCCGACAATTGCTCTCCACAAGTAAGCTTTCACGCCTTTTAAGAATAGGAGAAATTTGGTACCTGTATCCACGGGCTGGTTGGACACTAGGCGATCCTCAAATGCCAAACAAAGTCTTCTTTAACAAAACAAAAGACTTTTCAGGGGTCGTGTACAATCCCAAAATGGTTCTTCTGCAATAGGGATGTCCTCCTCAGCTTGTAGCTTTTCATACAATGGACATCCCATCCTCGTCACCAGTTTTAAAGAGGCAAGACACATTAGGAATGGTTTAGAGAGTTTATTTCAGTAAACAGGAACGACCCCTGGAAACACCAGCCACTCTCCACAGCAACTGCTCTCTCTCTACTGCCTACATTCCAGGACAGCATCAGAGAGGACAGGTTGCTAGGGAGCAGAAAGCATTCCAAAGCATTACATAGAAATACACAAATAATATGCAAATGCATGAGAAGAATATAACAGTATCCTGTCTATCCCTGGGACAACATGTTTCAGTCATCACACCAATGCCTCACCGAGCTAGTTGGCTTTCGTCAAGACTTCACAAGGATCTCATTAGTACCCTATTTGTGTGTGTTCAATTGTGAAACTTTCCCTTGCTAGAAGATAGGCTACTCAACAAATGCATTCGAGAAAGGCTACGTCATTCACATTTAAAAAGTTACTGAACAACATACCAGATGGCCTAAAGCACATATGGAGCAGTGGGCCAGAGAGCTAGAGGGATTGGAATATGACGAATGGGCCGAGGCCCTGGCATCCCTCAGGGAAATGGCCATACGCTCACGGTTTCTTTGGGCCCAATTAAAGACCCTTCACTGCTCATACTATGCCTGAGCGATGATGGTAAAGATGGGGTGGACTGCAGAAGAACATTGTCTATGTGGGTGTGGGCTTCTTCCACATTCTCTGAGAATGCCCAATGGTACAGAGATTCTGGAGGACAATGGTCGACTGTATGGGGATGGAGGCCCAGCCACCATGGTGGCCCAGCCGGGGGAAGTGTCTCAGCCAAGTGGAGTGTGCTCAATATATAGGGGGACACAGAGATAGGCTGACTGCAGCGGGTTTGGATGACACTGGGCCTACAGTAGATAAGAGGAAATAGTGCACTCATGGGATGCCAAACCGACTCTGCTGCTCAAGATCTGGAAGCGAAACATGGACTGGTGTATGATGGCAGAAACAATTATATATGAAGGCAGAGGGTGCCCCCAGAAATGGGGCAACATTTGGAACACTTGGAATGCCTTTAGGGGCAGAATATGTGGAGACCTTGCCCTACTCAACACCAATGAAGCACGGATTACTGGGAGTTCAATGGACTCCCGGGAAGGGAGAGAGGGGGGAGATGGAAATGACACTAGTAAGATAATGCGATGTGCACCAGTGCAATGTTTCCAAGTGTTTTTGGTATTCAAAATGCTAATAAAAAGACGTGTTAAAAAATGGTGAAACTTCAATTCACCATACTCATACATGCCATACATACTAACCCATTTGATCTCTATGTTTGTATTTCTCGGTTGGTATGCGAGAGACAGAGATAATTAACCAAGCACAACTTCATTACACATATCTGTGTGTATCCATATACATGTATTCAAGTGATCATTGTGATTATTTCACACCAAGAAAGACCAGGTTGTAAGCAGTACAACGTTTGAGTCTCCATCACAGTTACTCTAAAAATGTGCACATGATCTGCATGAACTAGGTTGGCATACAGTGTGGAAGGGCTTTCCTTGAGATTGCCATGATATTGTATGTTCTATACTCATCATGCATATAAAGTGTGATTCTGCTCATTCCCCTTACCTAGTAGCATCCTATTAAGAACTCCAATAGGTCAAGGAGGCAGGTGGACCTTGTAGTCAAACTCTGTTAACATATAAGTAAAAAGGACATCTATAAGAGTGTCAAGGTGTAGGTTCTCCTAGTCAGAGGACCCATCAAAACCTCCCCTTATGCCCCACTTACTTCGTCAAAGGTCTCTTCCCCATGGACCTATTTGGCTCCTCCTTCACCTGCATCTCGGCAAGGGGATATTTTCCTAGACTTAATTATCTAGTGTTCCTCCAAGTCACATGACAACATGCAGTTATCTCATTGGACGTGTGCCACAGGAGGTTGTTCTGCTGCTAATTTGTCTCGTTTTGTATTGAAGATCGCCCAAATGTTCTCAGTCGCGAGAGGCTCTTAAACTGTTCATTTTGTTCTAAATGCGTTGTATAGAGACACCTATGCCTAAGATGTCCTAAGATTACCCCTCATACATACATGCCAATATTTTAGAAGAGGCAAGTGGGAGATTTAAAAAAATAATAAACTGGACAATGTATTTTCCCTATTTACTTCTAATGAAGCAGAGGCAATTTCAGGCGGCAGACACGTTTTCTCATATAGGGCTCTCTCTGGGTTTTTGATGTTTTTCTTGTAGGCTTTCGATAACTACCCATCTCAGGTCCTCAAATGCATGCCCTACTATCAAAAACTGCTGGGATATATTTGTTGTACTTCGGCCATGCCTTAGAATATTATGGTGCTCGTAAATCCGGATTTTTACCTTTCTCATCATCATGCCTTTGTAACTAAGGTTACTTGGGCAAGTGACCAGGTAAATGATTTTTTATGGAATTGCAATTGGCGTGTTTAGCCTAGGTCAATCATCTTGGTCTTTGTTTGTTGTCGAACTACAGACACTACAGTGTTCACCTTAGGGAGGTTCTATGTTGCTGGTTTACATGGCCATGGCTACACTAAGAGGTTCCTCAAGTTGGCGCTGCATCTGTATGATCAGAATTCTCCAATTCTTGCCGATAGTCTTCGTTATATGATTTGGAGCTATATTAAACATGGTGACACTGATCACCCTCTCCTTCTTCTTGTTCCTTGGAAAGTTTCCCAAAAGAGCTTCCCTATTTTTCTTACGTGCTCTTTCCTGTGACTTCTTTATGATCTTCTCCCGATAGTTTCTGGCTTTAAGTACCTTTGTTAGTGTGTCTCCTTGGTTTTGGAAGTATTATGTTCTGCTTTTTCTATGTGTAGAAACTGTCCATCTCTCAGTGGTCTCTAATGGAAACTGTCAACGAAAGCAGCTTGTCTTTGTCTATTGGTTTGTAATAAGTTTCTGTATGTAGCATTCCATGTTCCACTGAGATTCTTATGTCAAGTAATACCACTTCTTTATTGCTCGTGGTGTGTGTGAATTTCAAATTGGGGTCCATGAAGTTCAGCCACTGAAAGAAGGGGTACAATGAATCCTGGTCACCACCCCCATACAATAAAAATATCACCTATTTACATCTCCATTAGTTTTATTTGGTTGACAAAAGGATTACTGGTGTCGAGTAGTCTCTCCTTTCTAAATGGTGTACATCCAGGCCTGCCACACTTGGGACAAATGTGATGCCTATGGATGTTCCATGTACGTGTTGAAACAATGTGTCCTCTAATTCAAAGTAATTCTTTGTCAAAGCCATCCTTGCCCATTCCAAGACAAAATATTGAGGGGTGGAATAATTCCAATCTCTAGAGTACAGGAGTTCCTCCAAAACTATTGAGGTATCCGCTTGAGGCAAACTGGTGTACAGGCTCTCGATGTCCAAACCAATGAGGACGTTGTTCTCTGCATCAAACGTTATATCTTTAAGCAGGGTCAAAAGAGCCTCAGTATCCTTCAGGTATGTTGGTGTGCACTCTACCATGGGACATAGAAAATGAGCACAAAACCTTGGAAGTGGTTCTAATACAGAGCCTATCCCTGAAACTATAGGGCGGCTCAGTGGATGCTTTATGTTCTTATGTATTTTGGGCAGGATATAGAAATACAGGATTTTTAGAGCTAGATGTAGGAACATTTGGAATTGCGACTCGCAAATTGCAAAAAATAGCGAGTCGCAATTTGCGAGTCGCAATTCCAAATGTACAACAGTGTCAGAGACACTGGTAGCGATTCCCAATGGGGTCGCAAAATGTGAGGCTCATCAATATTCATGAGGCACTCGCATTTTGCGACCCCATTGAGAATGACTGGCCTTCCCAGGGATGGTGGCCTGCTGGGCTCAGCATGCCACCATGTCTGGGACTGCTTTTAAATAAAGCAGCTTTTTTTTTAAATACAGCCCGTTTTCCTTAAAGGAAAACGGGATGCATTTTTTTTTTTTTTAAATGAAACGTTTCTTTAAATTTTTTAAGGGCAGGCATTGGTCCCTTGGACCACTGCCTGCCCTTAAAAAATATTTTCGCATGCATTTGCAAAGGGGAAGGGGTACCCTGGGGACCCCTTCCTATTTACGACTGCATTACCACCTACTTGAAGTAGGTGGTATATTGAGACTGTTTTGCAACCACAATTGCGGTCGCAAAACAGTCATACATAGGGCCCAGAGTGGCAATTAGGAAGAGACGCCCTTGAAACGCCCCTTCCTAATTGCGAGTTGCAAACACTATTTAGCGAGTCACAAATAAATTGTGACTCGCTAAATAGCATTTGTACATGGCCCTGTAGACCGCAGACCCATTTGTGCATGCAAAAACGGGTCATGCATCTGGCCCCTAGATATGTATTTACTAGAAATTTAGCTTTGCTTTTTGAGATCCATTTCCCAGTTTCAGCCTCCTCTACCATGTTCGGTATTTCTCCCAGAGTTGAAAGTGTTGGATCTAATTTGAGAAGTCCATAATTCGTCTTGTCCTCTAGTAGGTGAAGACATTCTTGTCTGTAGCATTTAATTACAATCCCACCTCCCTTGTCAACAGAATTGATTGTGAGCTTCAGGTCAGATCTCAGTTCAGACAGTTCTGTGTGTTCTTATTTTGACATGTTGTGGAAGGTTCTGATTTTCATTGGATCAATCATTTCCACTTCCCTTGTAACTGCCTGTTCAAAGGCGTGAATGTCTCTGGTACATTTGCTTAGGTGGGCAACATTTCAATATTTTACGAAGAACTGTGTAATCACTGTCAATACCTGTTTCACCTTGTCTAAAAAAGACTTTCAGTTTTGAGTGCCTGAAAAATGTGGCCAGTTCGCCATGGAATATTAATTTGTCCAACGTAGGTGCTGGTCCAAAGCCCAAACTCTTATTCAAATCTCTCAGTTGTACCGGGCTCAACTCCGCATTGTGTACTTTCACCACTAAGTTGTGCTGGTAGTTGGTGCATGTGGGAGTTCTTTGTTTGTGTTCTGAGTTTGCATCCCAATGGAACTGGGTGTCCCTTTTCTTCCTTCTTCTCTGTTGCGATTGGCCTATCCCTAATAAAGGTGCTTTGCTCTCGAAAGGGGGCCTAACGGGACGAACTGGGGTATACTGGTTCATCCAACCCATGTAATGTTGTGGTGGATATGGGAGGGGTGGTTGGTAAAAGGGTGGTTGCTGGAAACTGTTGTATGTGTTCCAACCTTGTCCCCAGGATTTTCCTTTCCATCTGCCTCTTTGTTTTTCTGTTGGTTCTTTTCATTACTCCAAGCTCCCATTGCCAACGAACTGCTTCCAGTGGACTGATAATTCTTCCTATCATTGTCCTTGCAGTTTGTATTCTGATGCAGAGAACGGATGTGCTTTCTCATGGGAGAACCGTTTCACGTCCTTCTGAAGTTTTTGCGCTTTCGACTGTTTGAGGTCATCCCTAAACTCTGTCATTTATTGATTGGGTTTAAAAAAAAAAATTCTTGCATGCCTTAATGTAAACCGTGGCCTTGAGTTGATTCTCACTCATCTGTAATTTGATGGTCAGGGCATCCAAAAGTCTCTTGGCTGTTTTTATAATGAGCACCAGCCAATCACAGGTGCAGTGCCAGGCTATTAGTGATCAATCACGTCTGAACGTAACATCCTTAAGAAAACTTCTTGGTGCATTGTTTACTACGAGGCCCCTGGGAGCGGCATAACATTTGATCTTTTAAGTTGACTCGGGCTCTCCCAGTCCTCAGTTTTGGCCAGCGTTTGTGTGATGTTAAGATCTCCTAGAGGGGGTAGCCCTGAGAGGATGGAGTCAACATCCTTATCAGTGATGGTCAGTTCTAGGCTTTCCGCCATAAGTGTATGGCAGATTTGTTCAATCTCTGTATGTTTATTCCCTGGTCCTGTAGGTTACTTATTTTGTCTATCTATTATTTCTTTGTTATTATCAGCCTATTTTACTGATCACCAGACTGTTCCTAATATACCACTTTTTTGGTTAATTCTCCCACAGCTGCATGCTGACGTTACACTATAATACACAATATTAAACTCTCACTTGTAACGGGATGAACTACTATTGCTTAAGTTCACCACTAGAGATTGGAGGTCACTCCTGAGGACCCAGCATCAGAATAACATATATTTAAAAAGTACAAGAGTGTAGCATATGAGTAACCACTTTACAAGGTTGCTCCTCCTGTTTGTGTTTTCATATTTTTCTATTTAATTCCACCACATGAAAAAGTATAGCCCTTATAAATATTGAGTCTGTGTACATAGAAAATACAAGAAAGTTGGAGCCACAGAAATAATTAATCCCAGATACTCATTTATATGAGGGATAATATAAGGAAGGCTTAAGACATGGGAGTCTTTATATAGCACATTTAGAACATTTGTTTGTTTTTTGACACATAATAGGCAGTAATAGAACAATAATAAAGGCACAATAGAGCATATGATGTAGTAATAGAGCCGCTATGCATCGATAACATTTGGACTATTTACAATAAAAATCAACACGAATTGGCAGCAGAACAACCTCAATCAATCAATCACGATTTATAAAGCACGGCTAATCACTCGGAGGTTTATTCAAACAGCCAGGTCTTGAGGGCCATTTGGCATTACAGAAGTAAGGTGATGGTCCGGAGTTGTGTGGGGAGGCTCTTCCAGGTCTTTGTTGAGATGTGGTCGAAGGAACATCCTCCACTTCCTATCTGGTAGATGCAGGGAGTATGGGCAAATGAGACGGAGGCAGAGCATAGTATTCTTGATGGTTGGTGGAAATTCAGGTGGTGGCTAATGTAGGTGGTTCATTGGTTTTGCAGAGCCTTGTTTGTGTGGGTCAGAAGCTTGAATGGGCATCTCTTCTGTATGGGGAGTCAGTGGAATTGCCTTAGGTGGGCTGCGATGTGGGTAAGGAAACGGCCGAAGATGAGTCTGGCTGCGGTGTTCTGTATGGTTTGAAGACTCTGTACGAGGTGTGTTGCGATTCCTATGTAGAGGGCATTGCCAAAGTCCAGATGGCTGGTGATGAGGACCTGTGTCACTCTGTGCCTCATTTGTAAGGGTAGCCACTGAAAGATTTTACGTGACATGCACAGAGTGAGGAAGCAGGCAGAGATTGATCTGTGATTTCATGGTGAGTTTGTGGTTAGTGATGTTTCAGAGTTTCTGGTGTGGTCGGAGGGAGTGTGTGCGGGTCCTAGGTCTTATGGCCACCAGGAGTCATTTCATGTGATGCTGCTGTTGCTGAAGATCAGTACTTCTGTATTGTCTGTGTTCCGCCGCAGCATGCCGTCATGCATCTGTGGAAGTTGGTTCTGGTAGTGGTGGGGTTATCAGTGGGTGAGAGGATGAGTTAGGTGGCGTCTGTGAAGGAAATTATGACACTTGACCAAAGAGTCAGAAGCACCTTGTCAAGTGATGATGCACATGGGTCACATTACTTGGAGGAACACTGGGTATTGAAGGCCAGGAAAATATCACCATGATAAGATGCAGGAAAAGGAGGAACCAAATAGGTTCACAGCTGGCAAGAGACCTTTGATGAAGTAAGTGGGGCATAATGGGCGGCTTTGGATGGTCCTCTGACTAGGATAACCTAGACGTTGATACTCTTATGGCTGTTCTTTTTACCTATATGGTAACAGAGTTTGACTACAAGGTCCACCCGCCTCCTCGCCCGCAAGAAGCTCTAAATAGGACACTACTAAGTAAGGGAAATGAGCAAAAATCACACTTTATATGCATGATAAGTGCAGCACATACAATATCTTGGTACTCTCAAGGATAATACTTGCACATTGTATATCAACCTAGTGCATGCAGAGTAACTGTGATGAAGACTCATACTTTGTACTGCTTACACACTGGTTCTGCTTGATGTAAATTCATAGTGATCACTTGGAGACATGTACATGGGATACACACAGATATATGTAATAATGTTGTGCTTGATTCATTATCTCTGTCTCTCTCATACCAATAGAGAAATATGAACATAGAGACCAATTGGGTCGGTATGTATGGCATGTATGAGTATGGTGAATGGAAGTTTCACAACTGAATGCACACAAAATAGGATACTAACCAGATCCTTTTGTGGGTCCTGACAAAAGCCAACCAGCCCGGTGAGGCATTGGTGTGATGACTAAAACATGTTGACCCAGGGATACAGATTATACTAATTTCCTTAGTGCATTCCCACCAGTCTTTAACTTTGTCAGGGTGCTTTTAAAAATGAAATTAACCATCTGGACACCCTAGACAATGTTAAACCTAGGTTTCCACTCAATAACCAAAGAGCTCCCTTGGCTACCAAGATTGAGCCCATCCAGGTGCACTTGGTAGCTGGATGAGGGCTCTATGATGAAGCATGCCACTTGGAATCCCAGAGGGTGAGAGTTATTTTAACACCACAGGTGATCCCCTTGGCAGTGGCGGCCAGCATCGATCTGAGGTAGGGGGGCAGGGACAGAAGGGACGGGAGGGGAGAACGCGGGGAAGTGGGTATTAAAAAATAAAATTTAAATAAAAAACCTACCTTCTCTCCGCTTCCTCGCCGCGTCTCTCCTCCGTAGTCCTCCCTCACTGGCCTGAACATTCAGAGTTTGCCCAGCAGGAACTTATGGTCGGGTACTGGGGACTGGTTGACTCCACCCATTAATTAGTGGGCAAAGCCAAATGTCATGGCAACTAGGTAATGGCGGCAAGGTACTGGTAATAGAGTGTGTCAAAGGATACAGACTACACCAAATATATGTTGGGCATGGTCTGTGTTTGGTGTACAGTGAGTACTGGGCATAGAGAAATTTGGCAGGGTATGGCCAAAGGCTTTAATGTATATGGGGCAGATACTAGACATGGTTGAAGGCAGCAGACTTCATTGCTCCCCTCTCCATCAGGTCAACCAACGACATCCTTGTTGGGGACTTCAGTTTCAACTAGAAGACACCACAGACCCAAACTCCACTGCCCTCCTTAACAGTCTCAGCAAGCTCGGACTCATCCAGCTCATCCAAGAACAAACCCACACAGAAGGTCACACACTAAACCCTATTTTCTTCTTCTAAACAGGATCACCACCACCCACCTGACCCCGCTTACATGGTGCAACCACTACATCATACATTTCAAGCTACCTGCCCACCAAGCCACCCCACCAGAATAACCTAAAGCACCATTGAGACACTTGGGCAAAATATCTGAAGAAAACTGGACCAAGACCCTACAGGAAAGCCTACCCAACCACCAGTAACCTTGATGTCGACACCAAGGTCTGCAATATATCGCTCACCAACTGTGCCAACTGCTCAGCTCCCACCAGAAGCAAGGCCTACAAAAACAACAAACGACCCAGCTCGTACACCAGTGACCTCAGGGAGTCCAAGAACCACTGCAAACAACTTGAGAGAATATGGAGACAACAAAAACACCACCACAGGATCCATATACAAACTGCCCTCAACCTCTACCACCAACAACTACGAGGCGCAAAGAAAAAGACCCTAACTCTCAAACTCCAAGCCAGCTACAACAACGGCAAAGAACTTTTCACCTTCGTCCAGTCCTGCAGCTTTCAAAGACATCATCTCTACCGAAGCACTCTGCAATGACATCTCAAACTTCTTCAAACAGAAGATTGTCAAGATCTACAACACATTCAACCCACAGCATACTGATATGAACTCTTACGCCTAGCTGGACACCTCATTCACCCCCATACAGCAGTTAAGCAACTGGAAGCCCCACTCGAATGAAGAAACCACTGCCCTTATGAACAATATCCACTTAGGAGACCCCTCTGACCCCTGCCCCCACTTCCTATAAAGCCTTGGAAGAACCACATCATCTCCCCTGCGCTCAACACTAATATCAGCACCCTCATTAACACCTCCACCTTCCCATCTTTCTGGAAAAATGCAGAAGTCAACACCCTATTGAAGAAACCAACAGCGGACCCCAGCACCCTCTGCAGCTTCAGACCCATATTGCTTGTGCCCTTTCCAGCTTAAGTAATGGAGAAAGCCATCAATACCTAACTCGCAGACCACCTAGAACTCCATTAACTCCTAGACAGCTCTCAATCAGGCTTTCACACCAACCACAGCACAGAGACAACCTTCATTGCAGACACCAATCACATCAGAAGCATCCTTGACTGAGGAGAAGCAGCTGCACTCATCCTCCTCAACCTCTCCGGAGCTTTCAATACAGTCTCCCACAGGTCACTCGTCAGGAAGCTTCAGTACTTGGGTATCTGTGGACTGTCCCTCAAGTGGATATCCTCCTTCCTCACAGACAGAACTCAATGAGTTAGACTTCCTCCTTCACATTAGAACCCAAGAAACACTTCTGCAAAGTCCCTCAAGGATCCTCTCTCAGCCCACCACTCTTCAATGTCTACATGCCACCCCTCACGGACATCGTCAGAGTCCATAGCATCAACATAGTATCCTATTCCGATGACACACAGCTCATCCTCTCCCTTACCAACTCAACCAGCACCGCGAAGGCAAACTTTGCAAACTGCATGAGCAAGGTCGCTGATTGGATAAAAAACAGACAAAACCAAAGTCCTAATTTTCTGCAACAAGCACTCCCCCTGGGATGCCTCTTGGTGGCCCTCTGAACTTGGTCCTTCACACACCCCCAAGGACCATGGCAAGAACCTCAGGTTCATCCTGGACACCAACCTTTCCATGTACAGACAGATCAACGCCATCTCCTCATTATGCTTCCACATCCTGCAAATGCTATGCAAGATTTTCAAGTGGATCCCACTAAATGCCAGTTGAATGGTCATCCAGGCTCTTATCACAAGTAGACTTGATTACGGAAACACCCTTTACATCGGAATCCGAGCCCATGTGATATGCCGACTACAAACCACCCAGAATGCCGCAACCAGACTCATCCTCAACATCCTACAAAATAGCCACATCTCTCCTCACCTCAACAATCTCCACTGGCTCCCAGTCCAGGAAAGATGTATGTTCAAGCATCTCACCCACGCCTATAAAGCTCTAAACAACATTGGTCCAGCTTATCTCAACCACCGCCTCAACTTTTATCAACCCACCAGACACCTTCAATCTGTGCCACAAGCAAGAGCACACCTCCCTTGCATCAAGAAGACCAGAAGTGAAGGATGCTCCTTTCATACCTCATTGTCAAGACCTGGAAAGACCTCCCGAAACACCTCAGAACCTCCCCCTCCCTCATGGACTTCCAAAGGAACCTCAAGAAATGACTCTTCCAGATGAAAGAGGCATTATCTCCTCCTCCCCCTTCAGGCCTGCCCTACTCATTGCCTGGATACCCTCATGGGGGATTAGCTGTGCACAACAAATTCACCTAACATAACATGCCAAGTGCATAGAGGTCAAGGGCACTGACATCAGAGTGTGATTAAAGCTCATTCTCGCAGCCCAAAGGTTAATGTAAGCAGAGCGCTGAATGCCGAGCCGCAGCAAACACCTGTTGCCCACTAGGCACATTCTTCAGGTTTACTGGGTATAGAACTAGGTGCAGGGGGTGGCCAAAGATGCCAACCTGTGGCTTGTACCTGGTAAGCTCAGCCTTTGGACATGCCTAGTGGGTAATGAGATGCCAGTGCTCAGCAATTTTCACCCTCCAACACACTTCATTATCAATTACATCACTGATTATATCACTTGTCACCTCTCCAATACTGCTATTATCACTGGGGTTATTAAATATATAAAGAAAACTTTCAATTTATACACCTAGCATACACAACATAAGAAAATAAGTTTATCTTCTCCAAGTTCTTCTCCTGTTCTAAGTTATATTTGTTGTGCAGCACATACATCCCTTTGAACTGCTGCAGGGGGCGTAGGAGAGATGTTCTGATGAGAGGGTAGAGTAGCGGACTGCAAAGTAGTGTTTGTGGTAAAAGACCTGAATTGTCTAATGCATAAATGGGTTTCCATGTGTCTTCTGAACTACATGCGGAACGAGTTCGACAAATAGTACCTCTTTTAGAGAGGTCCAGAGATTGGCAGTCTGCAGTCAGCATTGTCACCCATTTTCACTTTCCAAATCTGGATCTCAAGAGCAGGTGGCACAACTGGAGTGTTATGCATGTGCAGGGATGTAGTATGTGAGGATACTATTCGAATATATAGGGCCCATCCCAAGAAAAGCACAGTTCAGTGTATTGCAAGTGCACTTTTATTTATTAATTAATTCTATATCAATTACTTATAGTCAAACTCAGCTCCTAACTCATATTAATTCATCCCAAGATATGCAATTACTCACAGTTTCAGAAATGAATCTGAAACTATCTATCATTTACAAACATCTTAGACTATTAGTTGTAGAAATGCATACTTCAGACACAGAATTCATAGGGAATATTGTTTAGATGTAGTTTGACCAATTTCTCTTTGGAGAACAATTTGGATGCAGATTAGGAAATCTTCACATGTGGCAAATACTTCACAAACATTCTTTTTTGTGTGCAATTGACTTTCGCTATCACCTTTAACTTTACATAAAACAAATCTGACACCTCTGATGCATGATGGTCTTGTAACAAACAGAATGCTGACTTAAAACAGGTACTTTACTCTTCTCAATTTGTTCATAGTTTTTGGTTTAAAGTATGGAATCAAGTTAACT
This sequence comes from Triturus cristatus, assembly GCF_964204655.1. Lineage (NCBI taxonomy): Eukaryota > Metazoa > Chordata > Amphibia > Caudata > Salamandridae > Triturus > Triturus cristatus. The sequence continues at coordinate 847,509,064 of NC_140594.1, read as the reverse complement.
CTATTTTTCAAACAAATGTACTTTTTACTTTTGTGAATATCTTTGTGAATGTCTCCTTAGAAAGTTTGTCTGAAGACTGGAAAGATGTTTCCGTTGATGTGGAAATACTTAATCCTTTAATAGCAGTTGCCTTCCAACAGATAACAATATATTGGAAAGATTTTACGCAACTGTTGTTTCAAACATGGTTGTAAATGGTCCGCTACTGTGAGGATTTGGGTGGATTATATGATATGGCTGTGGGGCCTTATCGTGGAATACAGTTGCAGAACCTATCTTGGGTTCAGTCAAGATCATTTGTAAACCTTAAGCTCAACCCTGGGTAGCTGTGGCTCCGAGCAGCAAGGCTAAACAAAAGAACTTAGTGTAAACCATTTAACAGCACCAAACAACGGAATAAGAAAGTCATACAACAAGAAAGAGACATGACAACAATGTATAAAAACAGAGCATATTATTTATGAATTTTTAGTGTCCTTGACCATCAAAATCCACCAGAGGGTTCCAGAGATACAGATTTTTGTAGAAATAAATGCTTTTAAATCCAAGCACAAACAGGCATTGGTCTGCCGAAACTTTGCAAACTTTTGAAAAGTTTGAAACAGTTATTTCGGTGGCTCCAGCCCGGCTTGGGAGCCAAAATCTGACAGGGCGAAGGTCTAGGAGTCCAGTAAGGTTAATTTGGACAGTTACCTTACCACCGGAGCCTTTTCCAGTCCAGTTCCAGCCTTTAGGATACAAATGCCATAGACGACAATGGTGTGGTCCTGATGCTGGGGATGCAGAAGAAAAAATGCCCAAAGGATTCTACTGGTGGTGTGCGGTTCACAAGGGTGAAGTGCCGTTGATCCCTTAGTCCATAGGTGGGGTGAGGCAACTTTGACCATGGCATTTGGGGTCCCGCAATGTCCTTTTTGCAACCATAGAAGACCAGCTGTGGTGGGGCTTCCGACTTCGTGACATAGCTGTCACAGCAAATATCCATGGTGGGGGCTAGTCTTGGGTGATGAATCCAGTCTCTGATACCACTTCTGGGTCCAACAGACATGGGTGCAATTTTTGGCTATCTCGGATTTGTCTCTTGGTTTGCCCGGCAGCGGCCAGCGGTGATCCCTCAGGAGTGGCTACTGCTTTGCCAGTTTGGGCTTCCTCAGCGTTGATATACCTGGTGCTGCTCCAGGAGGCCAGCTGACTGACCTTTGGAGTCACTACGATGAGCAGGGGCTGGAAATCAACGTTTCCCTAAGCCAGTAGTCACAAACACAGTCCAAACTCACTAGCCCAAAGTGCAGCAGGCGCAGTCCTTCCGACGATTCAACTGCTCTGCGTGCAGCTTCAAAGGTAGCAGGGCAGTCCTCCTTAGGCCCTATCTGCAAATCGAACATGTACTTAGGTTCAGAGTTCCAAGGGTGCCCATTATATGCTGGGAAGGTGCGCCAAAGGGACAACGCGGTCACTAGCCAATGGGCTATTAGGTCCCCTCCTCTTTGGTGACAAAGTTCTGGTGATGTGTGACATTTGGTTATCCCAAAGTACAATATTCTTGATACTCTCAAGATGTCTGAACTTTTCCTCGAATGCAAGAAGCTAGGGAGCCCACCCCATAGGTGTGGCTACCTAAGGGCTACACGCATACAGGAAAACCGGTATGGGGATTGGCTTTCTCTCTCTGACCCTGTCTCCAACTTGTGTACAGGAGCAAAAGGCATCTTGCTGGGATGTGTTGTCACAGGCGGCTCTTCAAAGGTGGCTTCCCCTTTGAATCTCTCCTTTTGGGCTAACACCCATTGCAGCCTTCCTAGGAGTGAAGGTCACACCACACTCTGCAGCAACTGCATTTGTTCCTGAGCCTTGGAGTCATTCACATGTCTCCTCAGGTGGGCAGGGATCTATCTGTGTGTCAGGGTGGATTTGAGCCCACTTGTCTAGCTGGGAACAGAATGGCTACTTTCTAAAAGTTACTTAACTTTAAAAGTAACATAAATCTCGACTTGGACATCAAGTCAGATTTAATGCCACGAATAATTTGATAACTAATTGTACCCAGTTCGGTAGTGCCATTCGGACATTAGCCAGACTAGAGTGCCAGCCTGCAACCCTATGTTAGTCAATGGGGTTACTAACTTTCCGAAGCAAAACGACAACTTTTAAGGGTTCTGCTGCTAAGACATTTGCAAACCTATATGTCTGTCTTAACAATATACAGATCCCGACCATAGGACTCTATAGGCCTTCATTAGGGGAGACGTATATATATTGTTACTGGAAGGGAGCTTTGCCATTGGTTTTAGTGGCAAAGTTGAATTAGCAGTGAATACACTGCAGTGGCCGGCTGGTAGCCATTTTGTTATTTGTCATACCCAGAATGGCATAAACAGTGCTGCAACCTCAGTGGACACTCGCTTTACATGCCCTTGGTAACCTGGGTACCATATACTAAGGACTTATAAGTAAGTCAGCACTTGCCAATTAGGTATAGCCAATTCAATATAACTATTGTAATGGGTCAGAACACTGGCACTGGGGTTTGGTTGGCAGGCCGCAGTGCACTCTCAGAGTCAAAAAAGCAGCAGCTAATAGTCCAAATGGGGCAAAAACGGGTTGCGAAAACCTGCGAAAAGGACAGTTTCCTTACAGCTACAACCATAGATTAGATAGAGCATATGTTCACCCTATTTCACATGTTCTAAAACATGACTCTTTATGGTCTCAAGTAACACTTTTCCTTACGTAGACCACGTCATGAAGAGATTGCTAAACCACCTTGACTTTTTTACTGTTGCTATGAACCAACTATCTAATATTCCTAAGAACTGTTATTCAGTGCTTGAAATGGAAGAATAGAAGTGCAGGTACTCTGTAGCAGAGTACCTGCTTGTTTCTGAGAAGTGCCGGTACTCTCCAATTAAAAGTATAGCATTTCTCTTGAGAAGTGCCGGTACTCTCCCTCCCAAAATAAAAAAGTACCAGCCCATTTAAAGCACTGCTGTTATTCAGATCTACATTGTCATCAGGCTGTTATGTTATACTCTTACAAATGTTTTAATAATAAATTCCAAATACTTTTCTCCCCCTCCTTTTTTCCCTTCCTTTTTGTTTATTTAATCTTTGACTATGCCTTGTTTTAATTCTGTATTATTACAATTGCTATAATATAAAAAACTGAATTTTATAGTTTAAAAAACCCGGTACTAGGGCAACCTATTCACGACACGCCAGGAAGCCCAGCATAAAATATGTCAGTATAACCCAATCACTACACGGCAATTGCTGTGACTAGGAAAGTCTGGTGTTCTCTCTTCAGTAATTGAGATTTTTAAATAAACGAGGATAGTAAGATTTTCCTGCTTCCCTAATTTTATTACCGGCTGATTATTATGTGTCAAACCACACACTACCAAGTTCTTAGCCGTGGGAGCTGTTGCGTCCCTGTGTTAGCTGCCTGTATTACTTTTAATCATCTTGGGGTTTGCTCTCATCTTGATTTGGATGGTGCCGGAAGTTGACAATTTTTCGGTAGAACATTTGATTCAAGCATGTTGAGACATTGCCTCAGAAAGGTCTGGTTTTACAAGGGTGTGTGTATGTTTGCTCTTTGCACAAACCCTGAGTTCTGCCATTAACAAAGGTTCAAGTCCATAGTCTGGGCTGGCTCGGCCATAGGGGATAAGGTACAGAAGGAAAGCCCCAGATGGCCTGATGGACTGGGAACTGCTTTGGACAGAGATGGGGTGAACAATTCTAGGCCCATCTAGACCCGGAAGTAACCCTAATGGTGTGTGCTACACAATATGCATAAGGCGAACATCATTTTCAGCTGCACGAAAATTATACTTCCATCTACTGAGCCAGCCCCTAATCTATGAACATACATTTTCAGATCTGGTTTTAAAACGACGACTCTTCAATTGATATTTGGAAGATTTTTTTATAAAATGATTTTTTGGTCTTATTTTTTTAAATAGTTTTTTTAAAAAAATATATGCCCTACGCACGCAGTATGTTGTACTCATTTCACCCACTTGCACTTGAACCCAACCTCTGGTGGCACCAAACGACTAAAGCAAGCAACCTGTCTAGACGAGTTCCCTTCTCCTTTCTGCCCTTATTTCCATCCAGGTGTCAACCAATCTTTCCATACATCAGTCCTTCCTCCTTTCCATCAATGCATCTTTTTAAAAATCCATTCGGCTTTTCCATCCCTGTCTTTCATCCACTCTTCCAGCCAATCACCCATTCTTTCACTTTTCCAATCATTCACTTTCTATCTGTTTATCCTTTCACCCTAACATCAGCTCTCCACCCTTTCTATCTTCATTTTTTTCCCTCCTCTGCCTTCTTTTCACACTACTTTCCTTTCCCGATTCTATCCTTCTTTCCAACTTTCCTTACTTCCCCCCTGCTTTCCTTCGCCTTTTCATTCTTCCCCTTTCCAGGTACCCCTGATTGGATTTCTCCAACTTACCTTTTCTTTCTTACCTTATTCTCTCCCGGTAGCTCTATTTACCTCTTTGCCCTTTTCTCCATTTTCATCAGTTCTCTTTTTCTGTCTCTTTCACTGGTAATCTGACAGCACCTTGTTCACACCCTACATTCTGTTACAGTGTTATTTTTGAGCTACTGCATGCAGACAGAATAGACCCCCAAGAACTACTCGACCCAGAGGCAACACTGCTGATGTGGGGGCTCATAACGTCACTGACCCAAAGGCGTGTGTACTGGGCAGGTAGGGTGGCATAAAGGGCAATCATGCAGTGCCCTAAGGGCTCGTCTGTGAGGTCAGCGTGTGGCCATTTTGTTGGCTGTTTGTTGGGCTGTTTTATAATCTGCTGGGTGGGTCGGTGTTACAGTTGATTTCCCGATATTAAACAAACATTGCCTGCGGCAAACTCAAATCCATGCAGCAGCCTTCTATACAATTTACACAGAGTGGCTTACAAGTTTGAAAACATGGGACACTTTTTAGCTATCTACTTCACTAATTAGGGACACTTTTATTTCGGAGCTCAGGTCTGTTTTCTATTTCAGTCCGACCTTGCGGGTACAGGATCAAAACGAGGCTGGTGGCGCCCCACAGACGGGCCTGGTAGCTGGGGACAGCAGCTCGCCCATGCCACAGCCAGGGACAGCGGCCTAGCTGCTCCCGAAGCCGGATGAGCCCTCGGCGTCATTTCTCTTCGTCTCGTAATGTGGGATGCGCGGGAGGAATGTAGGTCAGTTTCGATGACAGTGTGTACGTTGTGGGAATCCCTATGGGTGGCTGATGAATGAACGCTCCGCGCGGATGTGATAGCAAAGCCACCGCAGCTGACACCGGGGCAGGGCTGATGGAGCGGGCGGGCAGCGATGACGACAGAGGCCGGCAGGGCAAGGGCAGGGAGGAGAGGAAAGAGAGAGCCATGTGCAAAGGAGCGGGAGAGGGAAGGAAGACACAATGAGGAAGCAGTAAAAGATACAGAAAGAGAGAGGAGGGCCAAGAGGAGGGAAAACGGAGAGAGACACGGAGAACAGTGAGGGAAGGAAACAGATTAATGTTCTTCCCGGAGAGAGATTGGAATTTTGTCTAGCTGAGCTTTTGACTCTTCATAAAGTAGCACAGAGGATTAATATGCCTGATGTAATGAACGTGTACCATGCAGATCACAAAGTGCATATAATATAAATAGGTCAGCGGGTTACTGCTTTGTCTGAGACCTCCTTTTGTTACTTGCAGTTTATAAGTTGAACTCCTAACATAGAACAGTGAGCTGTTAACTGTCATCAAAGAACTGCATGCACACTGCAAAGTATAGATTAGATCATAGATTAGTGTTGCAAAAAGGGTTCATTTGGGTAGAGATCAATTCTTATTATTAAAGAGAACCCCCAAATATGGTGTTCCGTTTTAAATTCTGAGTTTGGGCTTCTCCAGACCAAGCAGTCTTAGACTACACTGCCTACCAGTGTGGAGGACACGTGACCCCTACACCTTGTAGTCCTCTGCCTTATGCAACATTTCCTATACACTGATTTACAAATGCATGATTGATTGTCTCTTTTAATGTGTATGTGATGCAAAGTGCATGTGATGCAAAGTTCTCTGACACCCTACACTGGTATGAGTGGCGCTGCATAACTAATTAAATGCATCTGAGACAGAGTGGTTATGGTGACTTGAGGGGCACCGTTAGAGGATAGTGGTGATGAAGGAATCCGTGGTGGAGCTGGTTTTTGGGGGGTACCAACAAACATTGTTGCACCTCATGCCACCATCGCTAAAGTTGACCCTGCTTGCAAGCAATGTACACCAATAAAAAGCGTTTTCTTTTGATAGCATATGGTGTTTGCGTATATGGGAACTGCTGCAGAGAACATTTCAATGGATCCTAGTTGTGTCTCAAAACCAGCTATCAGTGAAATGAAAGCCCTGCAGTTTACACAAATGGCCTTTCTCCTGGAGTACTAGGCAGCTTGCCTATTGCTGCTAGTAGCCAATTTGGGAAAGTTTTTGACACTATATTATGTCATTAATATTGACCTACAATAATATAACACCCACTATGTCGACCTACCAATACATTATACGGGAAGTTTATATTTACTATTCCTAATCCCACTCAAACTTTCCTCTGGGATGCAAATAAGTGGAATTAAACATAGTAAATATGTACTTCCAGTACAATGTAGGGGTAGGACATTGTAGTTAATATGATATGGCTCTATTCGATATATCACATGCGATTTAGTGACCCATCCACTTTGATACAGATACCCATCCTATGCCATAGCATATGGGCACACAGCTGCACTTAATCCATCAATATTCACTGGTGCGCTCCATTCCTTGGGTTTAATTCCCCAGGACTTTGTTGTAGGTGCATCCTACTCTTGTAGAAATCATTACTTTTCATGTATTCCAGGAGTAAGTCAGAATGCTACCAGAGTAAATCACAGCAACGTCTTTGTGAATACTGCCCTGTGTGCTTCCCTTCAGAGGACAGCATCACCATGTTCAGCGATTAATAACTACTGGGCTGTTTGTGATCTCAAGTCTGCGATACTGGTGGATGTTACATGGTGGTTAATTTGTAAAGAAAAAAAAATTGCCAGGGCTCTCGTCAGGAGGAAGCTTGCACCAGCTCATTTTTCCTGTCAGTGCCGCTTAAACAGAGCCAACTATTAACCATGAGAGTGGGGAGAGGATGTCCCGTAATGGCCAGAGCTCCCACTTCTGAGCTGGGGAACCAGGTTCGAGTCTTGGCGTCAACATACTGTGATTCAGGGCAAATCACTTAATCTCCCAGTAAATGAATGTGCCCTTAACTGGTGCTCATGAAAAGCTCTGGTGTCGATGATTAAGTGCCGGTGAGCACCGGAAATCACTGGCTCAAATTAAGCACTTATGTTACAAGAGACCTCCTGAAGCTGAAATGCTCTTTGTTTGAAAACATTCTGAAGACTTTTATTCACTTATGGATCATTGTGGGCCCACTCAAAATGCTATGCTGAGTTTGTCAGTGAGTGTTTGAACCAGCTGGAGTTTAAGGGCATGTTCTATATATCTGCGGACGGGATACTCCATCACAAACGTGATGGAGATCTCGTCCGCTGTATTGCAAGTGCATTATATCCTATGGCACTTGTTATACGGCGGCCGAGATATCCGTCATGTTTGTGATGGAGTATCCCATCTACTGAAATATAAATCAACTCCTAAGAGTGAATAGTTAGCCTGTTTGCCTAAATTAAAGGTGCCCACTCTTTATTCTGACTGCCATATGAAAAACATCTGGACATTTGGCAGAATAAAGGGATGATTGAAAGTATGAATGAGACTGCTGACCCATCAGTCAATACCCCAGCACTTGTAGCAAAAACCCCCATCTGATGTAACATCTTGGGTTGGTGAGGCCTTAGGACAATGGTCGCTGACTAATTAAACCACAAATGTGATGTTAAAGGTGAGTGACAAAAGAAACTTTTTGTCTGTCAGCGGACGTCTCATGTTATTTTATGTCAAATATGAGTATTTCACCAATTCTTCTTATTTTGTTTGCATTCTGGTGCATAAATTTATTCTTTCCATTTTTAAACCCCGAACCAGAAAGACCAGAACGTAGGTTCGAAGCGTCAATCAAATCGGACATGTGACAGGTAAAGAAGCCTGGATTAGTGAGTTTGTCTGAGTGAAGGTTTAGTGATACAAAATGCAGGGAGTTCCATCAGCGAGAGTTCCATCTCAGGAGTTAGGTGGGATGTCTCTTTAGAACCCTCCTCTCTGGCCTGCACAGAAGCCAAATCTGCTAGGGGAAGAGGCTGCACAACACGATCTTTATTCCACCAACCTCTCCCATCAAATAAAACAGAAGGTTTACTAACCCTATGCAATCTACTGGTAGCCACAACTTGGATTGCCCTTTACTAACTATACAGTTTCTTAATCGGGACCCAATCATTAATGGACAAATGCACTTTTTTGACTCTAGTCCTGCGCTCATACTGATTTTTCTGCAAAAGTTGTTTAGCAACCACCCTGTCTTTAATATATTGGTCCTCTTCCCCCACTCTCCTCCTTTTAGCTAAAACAAGCCCAGCCGCAACATTTTAAAACTACCTCGGCATAAGCTTTGACCTGGCTTCTCTGTCTCTGAGTGCTTTGAAAGGAGTGACTCCTGTGGTAGAAAGAGGAGATGTGAGATATGCCCAAACCTTTTCCTGCAAAAAGTTAGCAACATCAATGTTAGCCACAAGGGCAGTCTGCATCCCTTGTTTTAAAAGTCGGTGGGCCCTCTCAACTAATCCATTAGAGGATGGGCTGTACAATGCCACATGACAGTCTTTGATCTCAAACCTCTCCATAAAATCCGCCATCTGTCTAGAGACAAAGGACAAGCCATTGTCTGTAACTATGCAGCAAGGTGCACCTTCCACTTTGAAAATATTCTCAAGAAAAGTAATCACTGTGGAGGAGGTGGCTGCCTCTACGAAGGAGTAATGCAACCACTTTGAAAAATAGTCAATGGTTACCAACAGACACCTCTTGTTAAAGGGAAGTATATTAAAAGGCTCAGAAAAATGTAAATATTCTCCCATGCTGTTTCTGGAAATGGAACTGGAAACAACGGCTTCTTAGACAACTTCCAATGTTTGTTCGAGACAACGCACTGAGGACACTCTCCAAGAAAACTGGACACTTGTCCATTCAAACCTGGCCACCAATACATTTGTTTTGACTTCTTGCCGGTAGCTCATATTCCCATATGTCTCTCACGAGCGATGCAAATTATTTTCTCTCTGAGTTGGGCTGGAGGAACAAATAAAGCATTTCTAATACAAATTCCACTCTCAAATGACAATTCTTCAGCAATTTGAGCAAAACACCTCAATTCTTCATTGAGCATTTTCCCAGCAGGCCATTTTCCCCTAACAAAGTAATCCACGTTTCTCAAGACGTCATTCTCAGCCATAGCTGCAGACCACTCTTCCTGAGTCACACTCCCTTTGCAGGCAGACACAGCATCAACAAGACCAACAACACAATCCTTGTCAAAATCATCAACACAATCACTGTCATAAGGAAGAGTAAGACGGGATAAATAGTCTGCCTGAATTATCTTCCCCCCTTGAATATACTTTACGACCAAATCGTACTCCTGAAATTTAGACAACAATCGTACCAAACATGCCCAAACCATATACAGCCAACAAGAATACCAGAGGCCTAAGATCAGTAAATATTTCACAGGATTTGCCCCAAGAATATGTCTTGAATTTTTGCACATCCCATATAATTCTCATCGCTTCTCTTTCTATTTTACTGTAATTGCTTTCAGCACCAGACAGAGCCATAGAGGCAAATGAAATGGTGCTCTCTTGACCCTCCACCCACTGACCAAAAACCGCTCCAAGTCCCTTAAGGCTGGCATCAATCGTAATGAACAATTTACCGTTAGAGACAAAAGGTCGCAAAGTGGGAGCATTGACTACCAACAATTTCACTTTTTCAAAAACAACATTAATAAGGTCATTTCAGTCAAACTTCGCCCCTTTCTTAAGGAGAGATCTTAAGGGCTGCACCATCAGAGCATAACATGGCATGAATCTGGCGTAATACTCACAGAGACCATGAAATGAACGTAGAGCATCCTTGTCAGAAGAAGGAGAAGCATTTTTGATGGCCTCCACATTACAAAACTTAGGCTTAATTCCCTTCTCGGAAATGAGATGCCCTAAGTATTCAACTTCTTGCACTAGAAGTTTGCATTTACTTTGTTTTATAGTCATTCCTCTGGTTTGTAGTATGTCCAAAACCTTGTGCAACACCTGTATGTGCTCGTCTCTACTCTCTGTAAAAATTAAGATATCGTCCTTAGAAGCCTGCACATGCGGCATATCACCAAACAGTCCACCCATCAACTTTTGAAAAACACTTGTCGTGGATGCAAGTCCAAAAGGCAATCTCAAATATCTGAATGCACCAAATAGAGTCACCAATGAGGTGAGTGACTGTGACTCTTCAGAGAGCTGAATCTGGTGATAAGCAGAATGCAAATCAATTGTTGAAAAAATACTTTGAAACCCCAATGTTAGCAATCATTTCTTGAATATGTGGGTAAGGATGACAATCAACCAATATGTTTGTTTGAGAGACCTCAAATCCACACATAATCTGAGGTCTCCAGTCTTCTTCTTACTCAAAATGACTGGAGAAACCCATTCTGATGCATCAATAGGTGTAATGATCCCTTCAGCTTTCAGTTTCTCCAAAAGCACTTTCAGATCCTCCCTTATACTGAGCGGCACCAGCCCGACTTTGTGCACAACAGGCAAGGCATTTCTTGAGTTTTATGCAATGCTCAAAACCCAGTACTGTCCCCAAAAAATCCTTAAACACTCCAGGGTACGATTCAACCATGCTATTCACAACATCACTCTCCACATCCAGTGATAATAAATCAATAGATGGCACTCCGAGCACAAAGGCAGGATCTTGTGCTGTGCATAAAATAGTACCCAAACTGGCAAGATCTTTCTAACCCACTATATCTCTACCATTCACAGTCACACACACCTTTGTTCTAATGGACCTTCCCAAACACACCACAGTAAACCAAAAGAATCCCAGCAGATCTATATATTATTCCCCAAATGCTTTAGGATTGAAGTCAGGAGTAGAAAAGATTGTTTCTGCTGGCCACAAATTATAAAAGGTACAATCCGCTATGATACTGACAGGTGCTCCAGAATCTGCCATAACTGTGATCCCCTGTCCATCGATAAGAGCATTAACAATGAGTCCTTTGATTTTCTTCCCTGGATTCCCTGGCTCCTCCAATATGCACACCTTCAGGAAGAGCCTCAAGACCTGGCTCATCGACTGACCGGAGCATCACCCCCTCTCATCCCCCAGTAGCTTGAGACCCCAGCGGGTGAGTAGCACGCTTTAAACCCCCTGATTGATTGATTAACACAAGAGATATCTGGTGTATCTACAGTTAATAACACATAAGAAAATTTGTTGCTACAACCCCGCACCTCACTCTCAGAATCATCCACACTCACATTGCTTATTTTAACCTTACTAAATTTGTTGACAACACCAGCCGCCCCTCTACAGACTCCTTGAAAATGACCCATCCTGCGACAACAATTGCACTTCCTACCAATTGCAGGGCAAGATGGATTATTCTCTATGCGATTTTTTGAAGCACAGCAGAACAAACTTGTTGTCCACGTCCTGGCTGGTTTCTCTGATATTTCTTCTCTTTCAACTGATCGCTACTGACCGCAGAAACAAAATCCTCATCCACCACAGAGTTAACTGACAGTTGGGATTGCGAGGCACATTAGAAGTAACTATTGATCTCTCAATGCTTTTGGAAATATCAATCTTCTCAGCTAGCGTGGGATTACGACAAGTGAGCAACCCCTCTTGTATTTTTTAGCAGAAGCAATTAAAAACGAACTGATCCCGAATGAATGTGTCAACTTTTGCACCAAACTCACATTTTTCTTCTAAAACTCATGATGTAGCAATATAATCTTATACAGACTCATCACAAGACTGCTTACACATCCCAAAATTAAATCACTCTAATAAAACACTGGATGTGTCTGAGTATTGTTTCCTCATCTGCTCCTTTGCTTCCAGGTAAACGTTCCAAGGCATATCTTTAGTCAATGGTGCAGGAAAGCGAGCAAGGTTGTCAAAAACCCTCTGGCATGCCACCCCCAAGTGGTTAAACAATAATGCAATTTTCCTGGAAGGTGAATACCCATCCACATCAATAGCAGTCAAGTAGTTCTCAAAAATACGAAGCCACTCAAACCATTTGATGTCAGGTTTCCCAGTTTTTTGCTAGAATAATGGTGGTTGAATGACTCCTTGACTGCTGGCCATAATTCAGAATAATATGTGAAGCTGAACAAACAAGATACCCATGTAGACATTCAAGAAGCAATACACAAGTAAATAAATGTTACCTGAAGCAAAGACACAAAAGAAGCAAATGCAAGGCAGAATAAACAAAGTTATATGACATTGAGGGAAAACTGCAGGCCCCAATGCGCTGTCAAACTTCAAGCCAAGGCCTCATGACGCATGAAAACTCTTGTGAAACAGGCTTTCACCACCCGGTGACACTCCGATCTTGCTGATCAAAAATGGCTGCACGCTGGCGTGACGCAATGACATAAGCCAGCGCACGAGCTTGTACGTGAACCTTAATGCAGATGTGAACTCTGCTCTTCCTCGCCCCACAGCACATGTCAGCACGGCTCTGGAACCTCCCTTCAAGGGTCACGAGCTGCTGCTCACTCTAGCTCACGTGCAAATCTCGCATCGAAGGACATGCCAACCGATGAAAAAGAAACCACGACTCACAGCCATACACGCCGGCAGCTTCTAGAAGGCAAGTACTCACATGGGCTGTCTGTTGTGAGCACTAAATAAGTTCTTTACAATGTTGTAAAGAAGTCAGTGAGTCCGGAACAGCGAAATAAAACAACCCCACTCCTGGTACCAGATGTGGTGTAGGGGTTCTCACACAAGGAAGAAAGCAGTCAGGAAACGCAGATAATTTTTCCGGAGGAAGGATAAATCTAGTCCTTCATTATTAATGGACCCACAACCAACTGAGCTCCTGGTCAGCTCCAGGGCAGCAGGCAACTTCCGGACTGGTCCAAACACAAGCCAGACTGTCACCCGGTCAGTCAGGGTTCCAAACCGAATGAATGGAACAATAGTATATTTAAAAGAAAACATCAGATACTGCATGAATACAGAACAATGAGAAACAACGATTGACAAGAACAAAAAATACTTGCCCATACCACATTTCCTTATCCGTCAGCACTTTGACCTACAAACGCATCACTGTGAAAAACAGAAAGAATTCCAAAAGTCAGTGTTTTATCCTCTTCAACAGCCATCTGCTTGGCCACTCTTTCAAATGTCCTTTCCTTTTGCGTGAAAATACTTTTTATTGAGTCTACAGAGGGACCATTACTACATGCAATGCCATTTTGTCATCTTATGTCTGTTGGGCTCAGCTCTTTGACCATAACCAAACCCCTCACCCCTCAACACCCATGAACCACCGCCTCCTCCTGTGGAACTGTCTGTGACAGGAGATGGTTTTCCATCCATTCCAATCAATAGTTTAAATCGAGAGCTTTGAGTCTTTACGGTGGTCTGTTTATGATATTTGCAATAATCATTAGGCCATCTTAGCAGTTGCCATATATGATTGTATTTTTTGTGCTGCTGGTAAATTTCATACATTATTTTCTTCATCGCTAACGTCAACCATACGATCATTTTGGTAATGTGGGAGACTCCAGTTTATCTGTAGTCTGCGGTAATTACATGTCTAGCTGCCATCAACAAATGGCTCACCAGTGTTCGTGTTACTCTCGCCATGTGTTTCGCTCAAGAAAGAGCACTTTCAAGTGACTGAGACAAGGACCTTATCCGTAATCAGAGTCTTTGGGGGATATTTACAATAAAATGCCGGACCGTGGTGTTACGCCAAAATTGGTAACGCAGCACTCCAACATTTTTTAAAAGCAGGGATACGCCATATTCACAAAAATATGGTGCACCCCTGCGTTTCCGCTGGCGCAAAAAAAGGTGCCTAGTGCCAGCGCAGGCACCCTAGCGCCATTTTTCAAGGGTGTTTGCGCTGTGATTTGCAGTTTCTATGTGTGCTGCAGAATGCAGCACACATAGAAAGAGCAACATACAAGGATAAATTAATAATTTCTCCTCGTATCGCCATCCACAGATCACGTTTTACCTGGCATTAGCTTTTGGCGATGCCCCATCCTTGTAAATATGGAGCAGCACCAAAAAGCGATGGGAGTTGCGGTGGAACAGCCACTGCAACACCCATTGCACGCCCCTTTCATACTAAGTGAAGCATGAAAAGGGTCCTTATTTATTTAAGCCATGTTAAGTGACTTAACGCTGCTTTGTAAATAAGGAGAAGGGGATTTCACCACCAGAACATCAATCAAAGTGACGTTCTGGTGGTGATGTCCCCCTGTAAATATGCCCCTTTGTTTGTTACATAGACAAGCCACAAGTATAGAAATCTAGGGCAGGCGTGATGCACAGTCTCAGCATAGGTAGTCATTGCATAAAAAGATTTCCAAGGGTAATTACATGAAATTGCGTTTTCTGTAGCAAATATGGTATGTAAGTAGCAAGTACTAATTCATGATACCATGCAAAGATGTTGTGGAGAATATTCAAGACGTGGCCATGATTGCCAAAGTAAACAATTTATAATAGTTTTTAAGATTTAAGCATTTTACATAGATAAACCTTTTGCCTCTATGTTGTTTTTGCTAGATCACATTTTGATTCTGGTATATCCCTATTTGGGGGCGATAAAAAGAGCACATTTGTTATTCTACACTATCCTAGTATTTACATGCTCTGCATTACCAACAATACCTTCCAGAACTCAGAATCCCACATTCAGAGTGCCCAGACTGGACAAGCATTTAAGTTGCTACATAAAACCAAAGCCTCTTCTTAATGTGAGTTGCTCGGGTCACAAAGTCATCACTGCTATTAGTTTATAATTCTTTGGACCGCTGTGAAGTCATCATCTGAGAAGTCTTTTGCAGCTACACAGACACTTAAATCAATCAATAAAACTTTATTCGGCTTTAAAGATAAAACCATAAAAGTCATACGGTCTACGTTATACCATAAATCAGACTACAAGTTGACAAATGTTATAAAATCCATATGGGCTATACACATATGAAAAACATAAATTACAATACAGATACTATTTACAACTTGTCCTTTGTCTGATGGCGAAACGTAAAAAATTGAGTGTACAAAACGGCATCACTAGAAAGAAGTTGTAAGAAAATAAAAGCTGGTCTCACCCTCCTAAAGCCCATTTTATTTAAGATAGGAATAATAAATAACCTTCTGGGAACAGCATAAAAAGTGCAGAACATTAAAAAGTGCATCATGTCCTGAGAAGATTCTCATCGCAGTCACAGGGCATGAGGCACTGACCTCTGTGAGAACCATCAGGATGTGCCAATAAGTAGTGGAAAATGTCAAGCTGGAACCTCGTCAAAAGAAAACGATTGTGTATGCTTTTCAGCCCTAGAAGATAAGGCTCCATGATAGGCACGGTTTTCAGTACGACATACTTGTGCACACTGGGCTCACACAATTCACTATGTCGCATTCTTGAAAAAGACTCCTTGGCCCAAGTGAGGTCCCTTTTATCAATTCCCTCAGGATTCGTAAAGAGATCAACTCTTCTTATTCTGGCAAGGCCAACTTTTATAGACTGGAGCCATCGAACACGTGAGACATGATCAAGAGAAAGACGGTCCCGTAGGACGACTTTACTAAGTACGCTCTCTTGCTTGGCCCATATCTTAAGCCACAAGGCCAGAGGTCAAAAAGCCAAGCGGTCAGAGAGAAAAGGCATCCCCAATTCCACATGCACAACGTAAGATGGGGTGCCTTGCGGGACAGAAAGAGCTCTTCGCAAAGATGAGTTTTCAGTTCTCTGCAGTGCCCCAAGTGCGATATGGCCCCATATCTCGCTCCCATAACTGACTTTTGAGATACATTTCACTTGGTAGATTTTCAGCAGGGCCCCTATTGGCTTCCCTCCCACTCTGCTGGCAAAGATAAAAACAGCTGCTGAAGCTTTTAATAGGTCCCCTTTCTTTTGGTTAAGCAGGGGGCACCAGCTCAGGGAGTCGTCAAACACTACTCCCAGATAGGAAAAAACATTTGTCTTGGGTATTAAAGAACTACCTAGTTTAAAGATGGGCTGCTTAGTCTTGGCTTTTCCGGAGCTCACCTGCATGACATACACAGACACAAGAAAAAGGCTTGGATAGGCTCCTCTTGACTATTTTTTTTACAAATTTACTAAGCAAAAGATTCATACATAATAGAATATACCAATAAACTCGATTTCTGAAAAATGTACCCTAGCTGTGTGGGGCTCTCCAACCCACAGTGACAATTTACTTAAAAATCTATTTATTTTCAATACTGCCCTGGAACAGCAGTGATTCACAATACATTCTTGCCTCTATGGCAATGACACAGCAGTTATGTCAAATGGGTAATCAGTATTTACCAAAGCACAATGAGTATAAAAGTAACATCTGCACTGGGTGGCTAAACAAAGTATTAGCATTCTAGCTTCCCACTGTCAGTGGCGCCGGGACAATTTTCAGAGTGTGGGCCCTGTCATCAATGTTATATCACAGAAGTCATAGGGATTGTGAAAAATCTAGGCGTCACATGAAGAACAAACGTAGCAGATGAGCCATGTCCATTCACCAGGAGGGTGGAATGGATGTAGTATGTGTCCGGTGGTGCATTTTGGACTACACTGTCACAAATATATCACTAAAGCATTGTGTAGTAGCACACTGTCATTTACAGACAGCATATTTTCCATTGAAATGGCCACTAAATTTGCACAGACATACAGTTTTATGGGAAAAAACTATATAGCCCATGTAAAAAAATGGGTTTGAGTGATAAGTACCCACCTGAAGTAATAATCACAATCCTTGTCAGGATGAACCCGTAAAGTCACCAAACAAACCTGAGTTCAACACCCTGGTAGCTATGGCATAGAGCAAATAGGCTTAACTTAGAGGCAGCGTGTACATTTTTTATGCAGTACTAAAACAGTAGTAAAGTAGAACTGCAAAGCAAAATGCCAAAACAAATTAGATAAATAGAGTAAACTTATTTGAAGAAAATTATATCAAAATGACAAAAGTCAACTTTTAAAGTTTAAAGCAGAAGTAGCTCCAAGATTCACGAAGTGCCAATAATAATCAGTGGTCATGATAAAACAGGATCTAGGCATAATTTGACACTGACTGCGACAGAGCTTGGGTTGGAATGGATACCCTAAACTGGTGCGTCCTGGCCAAATAATTTTTCTTGTGACTTCAGTCCATTAAGTGCCAATCCACCACAGGAGTACAATTCTAATACTCCCCCAGGACCTCAGGGAAGGTACTTAGAGGCTCACAGGGCTCCAGGCAGTGTCAAGTCCAGGTCCAGTTGCCATTGATCAGCTGGAAAGGTGCAGGAAAAGCCTCTTGGAACTTGTTGTATCCCTGTAGCTTGAATCAGAGGTTAGCCTTATGACACTTGGAGTCCAGGTCTTTGTCTTGGGTACACAAGGACCAGCTTGTTCAGTCTTCTCGGCTCTTCTCAGGTCTCAGACAGCAGGTTCAGTTCACTACTGAACTTCCACAGGTACATGAGTATTCTGAAGTGTGTGCCTAGAGGTGCCACATGTATGCCTGGCATTAGCTAATGGGTGGGAATGACCCTCACCCTAACTAATGAGGTAAAGGCCTCAGTGCTAACCCTACCCAACTTGGGAATTTTCAAGATGGCTGAAGTCTTCAGCTGCACAAAACCTGGGCTGTGAGGGCTGGGGTGTGCATGGGAAGTGTAATCTCAGTGTATTCCCACATGTAACACCAAAATCCAGTTTTAGACAGTCCCTGTACTCAAAACAACCTCAGAGATGGAAGTCTGATATAGCAACGTTGAGATTTTCAGAAACCAGGCAGTGAATACAAACAAAATGTGTTGGCATTTTGTTTCCATCCTTTGATGTGCACCTCAAATGTTATATGTAAACCTAGCAGACCTATCAAACAGTTTAGCATATTGTTTTGCTCCTGGGAGCAAGTTCACACCTCTTTCACACCTATTTATATGCTAAGTACTGGCTGTCCTAAGTCAGAGAACAAAATGCAGCTTTCGCTTCCATTTGTTTCAGGCAGGGCAAAGGAATCTTTTCTAAATTACCTTTATGTGTTAGTTAGAAAAACTTCGACAATAGCATTACACTGGATTATGCTTAACTACTTGAGATATATTTCTCTAGCTGATTCGAAGGCAGAGGTAACATTTTTCAAACTTTAAAGCATCTTGTTGCTCATTTACTTTCTCAACTACAGCACCCTCTGCACCCATACTTCCAGTGCCTATGATAACGTTATCACTTTGCCCTTAAAGTTCTTACCCTACAAAGGCAAGTCCTTAGTATAAATGTGTGGCAACCAGTCTTACCCTTTCAGAATTAATTCTGCCTCTCCATATAAACAAGCCCTCACTTAGAGGTCTTGTTTGCCTGACTTTTTACAAAAGTAAGGCGCCATTGCTAAAGCTTGATCTTTATCTTTTATCGCATAATGCAGTGTTTTCTTTGGCTGTTTTTCTAGGAATCCGTGTTGCAGCAGGCCTTTTCTGTCTAGCTACAGCTAAAACTCCCACATTCCATATTCCCGATGTATCTATTTTCACTTACTTTATCAATATTATAGTCCTCAATATTTTGGCCAGGATATTATTGTTGCATGAATTTTCTGTAGTGGATATTTCAACATATAACGTGAGATTCATATCTTGATTGAGCAGGGTTTATGTATTTTCAACATTCTCAGAGTTCTTGGCTGTGATGCCAATGCCTTGTGTTTGCAAGCCTTATGGATTTGTTTTAAAGATCCCGGAATCCCGCGTGACCTGTTAAAATGAATAATCCAACTTCATTCAAACACCTGGATCCGCATCAAGTTGGGTGACGGGTCACACGTCGCAAGAAAAATACTGTCTTTCTGTGGGGTCAAACAAGGGTGTGTGTTGGCCCCTCTTTTATTCAATCTTTTCATTTCTGATTTATCCCATCTATTGGACAAGGTCAACTCTCATCCCCCGTTACTTGGTGGATACCGAATTAGTAATTTGCTTTAGGCCGACGATCTTGTTTATTCAGTCACACGAGGGTTGGTTTACATAGACTTCTTGACCAGCTGCTTTCTTTCACATCAAATAACGCTCTGGAATTAAATCTTTTAAAAACTAAAGCTATCACCTCCGGGAATCGGATACAACAAACCGGTGGGTGGTTCTTTGATGGCAAAAAAATTGAAACTGTGACATCGTATAAATATCTGGGCATTTACATGGATTCCAAGGGCTCTTTTGTAAAACAGAAAGAAGCGGTCAAAGCAAAAGCATTGTCCCTCGAAGCAGCACCAATGAAACTTTCGGCACAGCTACTTGGCCCAAGCTTATCCCACCTCCTGACAGTCATGAAGGCATAGGTTACAAACTGTTTAACCTACGGTCAAGTAATAATTTTGGGGAGCAACTCGTCAATGCTGAATAAAACAACAATAAGAATCTACAAACGAGCACCTTCCGAAATCGGCATCTCCGGCTCAGATCAGGCTCGAGTTTGGCCTTCTGAACCATGAGGGTGTCGGAGCAGGTGCATTCATCAAGATGTGTCACAAACTGCGTAATTCAAGGGAAGGAAGCCTGGAGGCTAAGTTGTGGCAAGAAATATCAGTAGGTCAATCCAGCCAAAAACACAGATGATTCCTTGAACACTCCTTGAATATGCTCGATGTCGTGGACTATTGGGGAACTAATCCGCCCCAGCAGGCACTAAAACTGTCCATTAAAAAAAGTGTTCACCTCTGGTCTTTCCATCGGGACAGGGCACAATTGGCTAAAAGAAAACACACCTGGTCTATAATCACTGAGCTCAAACCCAGATCAGAGGCCCCATATCTTTCGAGCACTTATACAGCTGCCTGGAAAAAAAGATTTATGGCACTGAGGATGGGCGAATGGCCTTTTTTAAAACATTTGCCTGCATGGCGTCGCTCAAATGAGGACATTAATTGTAGGGGCTGTGGTCATCACTCAGAAACTATTGAGCACATGGTGTGTGTTTGCCCTGCATTTCTCAAGGATAGAAGGTGGTTGTAGCGAGGTGAATGGATCAAACATGGTGTCCGATCATGCTGGCAAGCCATTATATCAGCAATGAACCCCAACAACACGATGCTCAATGTTAAGTTTACAAATTTTTTTTCTAAACTGCAAAAAAACTTAACTCCGTAGGTTTGCAGGAACCATCGTCAGAATCTTTAAATCCATTACCGATCTGGGACCCCCGCGTTCCCAATCAAACTCTAAGACTTTTATTGGTGGAGCCTTTGCATGTTTTACTGAAAGCTGGGGGTGGGTTTTACACTCACCAACAAGGTCATTATGTTTTTAAACACACTTTAGCTGCTTTTTTCTTTTCAATAAATTAAAAAAAAAATAAAAAAAATATATATATAGATATATATATATATTTATTTCACACCACTGTATTTTTTTAACAACTTTAACTTCTTCTTGTTGCATTTAAGATGAAATGTATTTTTTTGCCTGTTTTATTCTAAATTGTCACGATTTTAAGTAATCGAACAATAAACTTCTACCCTGGATCTTTTTAGAATTGATGTCACAAAAGAAGTATATATGCCCAACCTTAAGGGTAAATCTTCCTCAGGAAGTACATCCAGTCAATCATCAACATCAAAAAAGAAGGGATACGTTGCATCCTCTATCCCAGTAAATTACCAAATTGATGTCCCAACATCTTAACCAAGCAACTCACTGGGCCCAATGCCACCAAGCAAAGAAGCTTGGTAAAGAGCAAGAGGAAGTGAAAGATGAATTATCCAACTTATCTCAAGAAAACCTCAATACTGCAATACTGTGAAAGCCACTATCGCTTTTCATTTACTGCCTGGCTATCAACCAGGAGCCCCAGGAACCAAATATGAGAACACGAAAATTCTCACCAACTACCCCAAAGTGCCTCATATTCTATTTGCCCACCCTTCACCCTGATAACCTTCAGAAAGGATCCGGCAGAGCCAGTTATTAGAAATATATGCACCTGTCACTTATACACCACCCTACATCTTGCATGGTGCATCACCATTGTCTCAAAGCTTTGCTGCTCAGACACCTGCCTCATATGCTGTAAGTCAAACCTCCTTGTATATGTTAAAATGAGACCCCAGACTTAATAACAGTGTTACTGTAATCATCCAATTCTATTTCATCAATAACTGCCCCCTCCTTCACAAGGACACCACATGATCCCAAAGAAGGAGTCCGTAAAAAAAAGGCAGACACTTTCCCAGGCAGTACTTCATCTCATGAAACGTCACAAACCAATAACTTAAGATTTGTGCCCTGTTGAGTGGCAGGAATCCCCAGATCCTGCAGATTGGATAAGGATGCCTGTCCACTTTAGCCTGTAGCTGAAAGACAGAACAAACTACACATTCTCAAAACTCTGCAGTCTGCACACAGAGTGCAGGTTGGATATCCCGGTCTTGACCTTTCCTCTCACTTCAACTTCCTAGATGAATCTTTAAACCCTGCTCCAGTCTACCACCTGCTGTGCATCTTCTCTAGCTTTCTTTTCATTGATCTCTCATTCTGTTCAATATTCTCGAAAGTTGCTTGTATTTCCATTTTTGTGACCATCAATTTTTTTGTTTAAGTCTTTTCTTCTCAGGATACTCTTGGCTCCCTTGGGAAGTATGGTGCTGTGGACCAAACCGCCTTCCGCAGAAGGTATCAGGACACCTGGAAGGGCAGACAAAGCTCCCCTACTGTCCTAGTTCTCAGGGAACTAAAGGCTCACCACTCTAAAGTTGCAGAGGAGCAATATATTAGGCAGTCTCTCCCACACAATACCATTGCGAGAGATGTCTCCTCTACCTGAATGTCATTGCAGCAGCTACAGTTACTGGGAGGGTGTGTGCTCATGGTGCTGGCACATCACTTGTTTCTCCACTATCTCCTCTACTGGACAACATTGAACTTCACCACCATTGGGTTCAATCACAAGCCCCTCAATTTGTCCCCAGATACAGGCAGGTCCATAATGCAGCTTCCCCATGGGCAAAAAAGGATGATTTCTCATTACTTTTTTCAAGCAGTCTGAGAGGTCAGTTTGAGTGGCAAAGCAGATTGGGAAGTGAAGACCCTTCCCCCACAGAAACATCCTTCAGAATTGCCTGATCTTGGATTTTACCTGCACCAATATTGGAGACCGCATTGGAGATGAGAAGAAAGGTAACTGCTCATCAATGCATCAGGTTCTGCCCCCAAACGTATGGCTCTTAACGCATCAACGAGTTACTGTTTGGGTAGATGTATGGATGTCGGACAGCTTTGTTTTTATGAGGCACAGGGTCAAGACTGATTTGTATATAGCTGTGTCTGAACTGGGATGGCAAAGTGAGCTAAAGAATGATGATGGGTTCAACCCAGATCTGTGACTGGGGGTGAGTGTTTGAAAAGTTTCAGCACTCCGTCCACCATCTCCTTGTGTTTGCTTTGTTCGCCCTAAGTTGGCAGGGTATGCCCAGACGTGGATCCCTTGCTCACTTTGCCACTGGATTCAAGCTAGCCTGGCTGAAGAGGGCGGTTAGCTCGAAACCGGTTCCAGGATGCTTGTTTACGGTCCAGGGAAAGCATGGCTTGGCAGTTCGGGCTGGACTGTTCCCATGAGGCACAGGGTCAAGACTGATTTGCATATAGCTGTGTCTGAAATGGGGTGGCAAAGGGAGCTAAAGAATGATGATGGATTCAACCCAGATCTGTGACTGGGGGTGAGTGTTTGAAAAGTTTCAGCACTCGGTCCATCATCTCCTTGTGTTAGCTTTTTTTTAAGTGCCAAGACCTTGCTTTTGCAGGCTGCCAGATCCTGGTTTGGGGGTGATAGGGCAGATAGGTGCTATTGGACCATAACAAATGGGGATTCGGGGTCTTTGGCTCTGGTGTCCTCTGGTCTGTCCTACTTTGTAACATCAAACTGGGCCAACAACTCTCTTACCACACTTGATTCTCAGGGTGCTGAGGGCGAAGAGTTCAAGATCTCAGGGAGTAGTATTAGGGATAGAGACTCAAAACCCAAGCTGGCAAACAATAGACACAAGAAATCTATGTGCAGCCCAGTACTTTTCTTTTAAGGAAAACAGCAGTACTTTTATCATACCACAACTCAATACTATATGAGAGATATACAGTACTACAGCGAAGGTATTCTACAAATGCTGAGTGGATTACCACACAAACATAAGCTCTAGATTTAAGCACAGGTGCAGGCTCACTATAGTGAAATGGAGCAGCTTGCCTAAGCTCTGTCACTCTTAGGTCAGTCCAGATGCTTTGCCTAGGCAGTCCTCTTAAGCAGGTTGCAAAAATCTTAACATAGTCCCACCAAAAATAAATTCTCAGTCAGTGTTAATATCAGTTGTTAGCATAACTTGAGGTGAAGTGTACTTGGGATCTCCAAGCACAGTTGTGCCATCTTTAGCTGCATGCTCTGAGCAATTGCGATCATGGTTTCAGGAGCCCGTTAGGGCAGCCCCGTCTACTGTTTTTCATGATGGGCCAATGGAAACTGCAGCAGCATGGGTGAAGCCACTCAGATAGAGCAGGGCTAGCACTCACGTCTGCCGAATTGCATCCTTTGGTTGGTGCGTGATGCAGGTGGTTGTCCATAGGGAGTCAGCACAAGCCCATGGTTCTTCCTCTGTGGCGGTCATTGGAGTGGGCACACTGGTGAGTCGCAGGTTCAAGTTGGCTCACCTTGGGAATGCAGGGAGGCTGGAGACCCTCGGGCACACTCAGGTCAAAAGTTTTCTTGTCCTGGGACGCTACTCCATCTGCACTCGGGGGCTGAGCTAGTTGTTCTTGGGTAAACTCCCAGGCTTTTGGCAGACTCACAGCTCTCCAGTATGATACCCAGTCTGAGGGTGAAGTCCCCTCATCTCCTGGAGATTGGCTATCAGCAATACCAGCAGTGATTCATAGCCGCTCTATGAGTAATCTGAGGAGTATTCCCCATTGTTATTCAGTGAGGAAGCTGGAGTCAAGTGGGAAAGTTTGTGTCTGGCATTTATCCATGAGTTCTGGACAGCTGATGTGGATCCATTGTTTAATATCCAAGAACCCCTTTTGTTGCAGTTCTTTTTCACATTTCATTTTCTAGATTCAGTGCGGACACAGTCTTTGTGTAAGGTGATGGCTTTCCCAACAGGTAGTGATGAGGCTGACTCCAAGTAGGAGTGCCTGTACATTAGCACAATAGGGGTGAAGCTCCGCACCTGGTTCTCATCAGCTTCCTGGATGGCACACTCAAGGGTAAGACAATAAATATCAGACCCTGCCCAGAAAAGCTCTTCCTCTAATGTCTGAATCTGCTGACTCACCCCCTTTTCCACCACCTTCAACAAATGACAGTGGTCCGAACAGCCTAAAAAGCAATCCTCTGCTAAAAAAGGTTACGGCAGAATATCTAAAGGCACACCTGTCTGCATCCCTCCACACTTCAGAGTCTGGGGCTTCATCCTGCAGCCCAGGAATGTAGACAATACATTTCCATTGTCTGGTGAAGTTATATCATTACCTCTCTCTTGCACCACGTCAAACCTGGGGCATACCACTGGCTTAAGCATTCATGCACTTGCAAATTACAAGGAGCCCTTCTACCAATCAACAGACGTACACATTCACCCGACATGCACGCAGGAATGTATAGCACAGAGTTTGGGCATGACAGGGAAGCAGACCTTGACACAAGCTGACCTGTGCTCTCACTTTGAAATTATAAACCGACTTGTCCAATACTTTGGATTCAAAAATGGTATGCTTCCATCGCCACTCACAGTGCATGTCCCAAAAGGATCTTTGTAAGGCATAGGCAAAGTGGGCTCTGGCCCAGGTCCTCTGTCTTTCGGGAGCCCCCCTTGATAGAGCCTGCTCTGTTCTGTAGAGTCTTGCACTGATGACCTTGAATACTTCTTCAGCAGATTGTTTTAAATACTGTTTCTCTTATTTATTGATGTGTGATGTGTGAAAGTCTATTACAGACATTTTGCAAAGAAATGTTGAGTTTCTGTTTCATGCAACATCCATAAATAAAGTTTCTTTTAGATCAAAACAGGACCTCACATATGAAAAATGGGAAGGTGTCATAGAGATTATTTGCAGTAATATTATTGAGCTGCTGCTGAGTTACAATATTGAAAACTCAAGTCACTGTCCCTGAATATTAGATGTAACAACTTTAAAATTTGGACCAATGTGCCTGTGCACTGGCAGGAACTGGCCAAAGAGGGCATGAAAGAGCTGAAAATAAATCATAAATTCAAAGCTGTTCCGAACAGGGGCCCCCAAAATACAATCTACCCCAGGCCCTCAAAATTCTTAAGATGTCCCTGTGTGCCAATGACACAGATGGGAATCGTGTGTACGATGGGCAGTATGTTTTTGACGCCCCTTCAGTTCCCAGAACCTGGCCCTGGATCTCGTAGTCAGTTTCGCGCCTATGCCTCAGCACACATGCAGGATTTCATACATGGCGTGACAATACCTTGCATTTGTTTGCCTTTTAGATGTTTAACCCTTCTAGGAATTCTTTTTTCAAGTACCTCAGTGTTTCATTTTGCAAACCTTGTGGTCACTAAATTATCCAGTGTTTACTGTTATGTGAACTGATGGCTGTACTCAGGACTTCATTTACAAGGTTTTGGTGCAGGGCCGTGCCGCAAGGAATCTTAGTGTGCTGCCCTGCATCAAAAGAAAAGGGCAGGAATGTGCCATATCTAGGAGATACAGTGCATTTCTGTCCTTTTTCCCTGTGCTGACACACAATGGGCTGCCAGGCACCAATGCGCCGTGGTGCAATGGTGTCTGCGTTGTAGGGGGGATTGTTTTTGTGCAATAAGGCACACCTTCCTGCACAAAAACAATCACAATAGGTGTTTCGTCTTTCTATGTCTGGTGCAGAATGCAGCACACATATAAAGGGGAAAAAACAAGAAGAAATAAGGATATCTCTCCTCAGTCCACCTCCCTTACGCCATCCCTGGGGTGCCATTAGAATCTGACGCATTCCCAGGTTTACGATTCCTCGTAAATCTGGGAACACTTCAGATTTCATGGGTGTTGCGTGGGGACACCCACAGCCACACTCATGGAACGCCCCTTTCACGCAGCGTTCTGCGTGAAAGGGGCACATATTTATTAGGCCATGAAAAGCCACATAAAGTGGCTTTGCGTGGTCTTGTAAATATGCTGCGGCACATTGCGCCACTGGAGCGTCAAAAAAGTGACGCTCCAATGGCACAAAAGTCTCGCTAGGGGCCTCGTAAACGAGGCCCTCGGTGCTTTAGTGTAGTCCCTTTCAAATGGTCTGAAGTCCAGAAAAAGTCAACACTGCACCCTAAAAATTAACTAGAAATTTGAAGTCCACTATGGATCGCATTGTGCTTAAATTATGAATTCCAGCTTCATAGCTTCAGAAGTTTTCTTGTCTGGCTGAAATCCAGTTATTTTCCTTTGAATGCCTCCCAAGTCCAATCATCTATTCTCTCATCTATTGGCTGCCTTGCCACTTATTTATTCTCAGAATTAAAAAAACTACATGACTTCTCTTTTAACTATGTGCGTCCTTTTTCTTGTTGTGGAAAGCTTGCACGCTTGAAAATTTAGTTATGGAATTCAACGCCCCAAAAACTATAAAGACTTAAAAAATGTTAGTCATAGATTTTTGTGACTTGCCATCCCAAAAAGTGTAGTGATGCTCTGATCTTGCTAGTATATGTGACATATTTTGTGAGAAAGTGACCACCCAACCTTGGCTACACAGCTGTAATTTATTGCGATTGTGAAATATTTTGCACTGTACCTAGATTCTCCCTACATACCTCTCTTAAGTATAGTCTTGGCTGCTCATCAACGTCTCCTCAGAAATCCAAGGAGGCTTAGGAGAGGCTCACTTTTTGTTGCAAACTAAGGGTCTGATGGAAGAATATTCCACCGCAAACATGATGGCTATTCCGTGCGCCTTATTACAGGTGGATTATATCCTTAGGCATTTGAATAAGATAGACGGGGCAGTGACGTAATTCAAAATAATGGGGCCTCCCTGTAGAATGCGATGAGGGGCTCCTGAGTGTACCATATCTCACAGATATTATTTGAACTTAGAAAGAATAGGGCCCCCCCTCTCTCGAGTAGCTGGGGTCTACAAAGGGTTGAGCACACCTGCTTCACAGGGGCTGCAGGGGCCTGTGTTATGCCCCTATGATATGCAAAAGAAGCAATTGATGGACGGAATGCTGGACAATGCAAACATTCACCCTTAGTCACAAGGATCTGGGTTTAATCCATCATTCTTTTGCTCACCACAGCACCCCAGTTTGGACCCAGCCATATGCAAATCAGTCCTGACCCTGTTCCTATTGGGCGCAGGGTCAAGACTGATTTGCATATGGCTGGGTCCCAACTGGAATGCCATGGGGAGCAAAAAAACAATGGATTCAGGCCCAGATCTCTGTACTGGGGTGAATGTATGACATTGTTCTACATTCTGTCAATCAATTATTATTTTTGCATTTGTCACCCGAGTGGGACGGGTATGCCCAGACGTGGGTCCCATGCTCTCCATGCCACTGGAATCAAGCTATCCTGGCTGATGAGGGGTGAAACCTGAAACCAGTCCTAGGAGTCTTGTTTCCAGTCCAGGGAGGACCTGGCCTGGCATTTCAGGCTGGACTGTTCCCATTGGGCGCAGGGTCAAGACTGATTTGCACGTCTGGGCATACACTTCCCACTTAGGGCGACATATGCAAAAAAATAATTGATGTACGGAATGCTGGACAATGAAAAAATTCACCCCCAGTGAAAAGTATCTGGGTTTAATCCATCATTTGTTTTCTCACCACAACACCCCAGTTTGGACCCAGCCATATGCAAATCAGTCTTGACCCTGTTCCTATTGGGTGCAGGGTCAAGATTGATTTGCATATGGCTAGGTCCAAACTGGAATGGCATGGGGAGCAAAAAAACAATGGATTTAGGCACAGATCTCTCTATTGGGGTGAATGTATGACATTGTTCTACATTCTGTCCATCAATTGTTCTTTTTGCATTTGATGCCCCTATGATATGACATCTGTCACATTTGTGACAGGGTACCTGTTGCAGGGATTCTGCTTTGAAGAAGAACTATGCGTTACAACAAACAATTGATGGACGGAATGCTGACAATGCAGACATTCTCCCCCAGTCAAGAGATCTGGGTTAAATCCATCGTTCTTTTGCCCACTACACCACCCCAGTTTAGACATGGCCATATGCAAATCAGTCTTGACCCTGTGCCTCATGGGAACAGTCCAGCCCGAACTGCCAAGCCATGTCTTCCTTGGACCGGAATCAAGCATCCTAGGACCGGTTTCTGGCTATCAGCCGTCATCAGCCAGGATAGCTTGACTCCAGTGGCGTAGTGAGCACGGGTCCCACGTCTGGGAATACCCATCCCACTTAGGGCGAAAAGCGTTACAACAAACAATTGATGGACGGAATGCTGACAATGCAGACATTCTCCCCCAGTCAAGAGATCTGGGTTCAATCCATCGTTCTTTTGCCCACTACACCACCCCAGTTTAGACATGGCCATATGCAAATCAGTCTTGACCCTGTGCCTCATGGGAACAGTCCAGCCCGAACTGCCAAGCCATGTCTTCCCTGGACCGGAATCAAGCATCCTAGGACCGGTTTCTGGCTATCAGCCGTCATCAGCCAGGATAGCTTGACTCCAGTGGCGTAGTGAGCACGGGTCCCACGTCTGGGAATACCCATCCCACTTAGGGCGAAAAGCATTACAACAAACAATTGATGGACGGAATGCTGACAATGCAGACATTCTCCCCCAGTCAAGAGATCTGGGTTAAATCCATCGTTCTTTTGCCCACTACACCACCCCAGTTGAGACATGGCCATATGCAAATCAGTCTTGACCCTGTGCCTCATGGGACCAGTCCAGCCCGAACTGCCAAGCCATGTCTTCCCTGGACCGGAATCAAGCATCCTAGGACCGGTTTCTGGCTATCAGCCGTCATCAGCCAGGATAGCTTGACTCCAGTGGCGTAGTGAGCACGGGTCCCACGTCTGGGAATACCCATCCCACTTAGGGCGAAAAGCGTTACAACAAACAATTGATGGACGGAATGCTGACAATGCAGACATTCTCCCCCAGTCAAGAGATCTGGGTTAAAGCCATCGTTCTTTTGCCCACTACACCACCCCAGTTTAGACATGGCCATATGCAAATCAGTCTTGACCCTGTGCCTCATGGGAACAGTCCAGCCCGAACTGCCAAGCCATGTCTTCCCTGGACCGGAATCAAGCATCCTAGGACCGGTTTCTGGCTATCAGCCGTCATCAGCCAGGATAGCTTGACTCCAGTGGCGTAGTGAGCACGGGTCCCACTTCTGGGAATACCCATCCCACTTAGGGCGAAAAGCGTTACAACAAACAATTGATGGACGGAATGCTGACAATGCAGACATTCTCCCCCAGTCAAGAGATCTGGGTTAAATCCATCGTTCTTTTGTCCACTACACCACCCCAGTTTAGACATGGCCATATGTAAATCAGTCTTGACCCTGTGCCTCATGGGAACAGTCCAGCCCGAACTGCCAAGCCATGTCTTCCCTGGACCGGAATCAAGCATCCTAGGACCGGTTTCTGGCTATCAGCCGTCATCAGCCAGGATAGCTTGACTCCAGTGGCGTAGTGAGCACGGGTCCCACGTCTGGGAATACCCATCCCACTTAGGGCGAAAAGCGTTACAACAAAAAATTGATGGACGGAATGCTGACAATGCAGACATTCTCCCCCAGTCAAGAGATCTGGGTTAAATCCATCGTTCTTTTGCCCACTACACCACCCCAGTTTAGACATGGCCATATGCAAATCAGTCTTGACCCTGTGCCTCATGGGAACAGTCCAGCCCGAACTGCCAAGCCATGTCTTCCCTGGACCGGAATCAAGCATCCTAGGACCGGTTTCTGGCTATCAGCCGTCATCAGCCAGGATAGCTTGACTCCAGTGGCGTAGTGAGCACGGGTCCCACGTCTGGGAATACCCATCCCACTTAGGGCGAAAAGCGTTACAACAAACAATTGATGGACGGAATGGTGACAATGCAGACATTCTCCCCCAGTCAAGGGATCTGGGTTAAATCCATCGTTCTTTTGCCCACTACACCACCCCAGTTTAGACATGGCCATATGCAAATCAGTCTTGACCCTGTGCCTCATGGGAACAGTCCAGCCCGAACTGCCAAGCCATGTCTTCCCTGGACCGGAATCAAGCATCCTAGGACCGGTTTCTGGCTATCAGCCGTCATCAGCCAGGATAGCTTGACTCCAGTGGCGTAGTGAGCACGGGTCCCACGTCTGGGAATACCCATCCCACTTAGGGCGAAAAGCGTTACAACAAACAATTGATGGACGGAATGGTGACAATGGAGACATTCTCCCCCAGTCAAGAGATCTGGGTTAAATCCATCGTTCTTTTGCCCACTACACCACCCCAGTTTAGACATGGCCATATGCAAATCAGTCTTGACCCTGTGCCTCATGGGAACAGTCCAGCCCGAACTGCCAAGCCATGTCTTCCCTGGACCGGAATCAAGCATCCTAGGACCGGTTTCTGGCTATCAGCCGTCATCAGCCAGGATAGCTTGACTCCAGTGGCGTAGTGAGCACGGGTCCCACGTCTGGGAATACCCATCCCACTTAGGGCGAAAAGCATTACAACAAACAATTGATGGACGGAATGCTGACAATGCAGACATTCTCCCCCAGTCAAGAGATCTGGGTAAAATCCATCGTTCTTTAGCCCACTACACCACCCCAGTTTAGACATGGCCATATGCAAATCAGTCTTGACCCGGTGCCTTATGGGAACAGTCCAGCCCGAACTGCCAAGCCATGTCTTCCCTGGACCGGAATCAAGCATCCTAGGACCGGTTTCTGGCTATCAGCCGTCATCAGCCAGGATAGCTTGACTCCAGTGGCGTAGTGAGCACGGGTCCCACGTCTGGGAATACCCATCCCACTTAGGGCGAAAAGCGTTACAACAAACAATTGATGGACGGAATGCTGACAATGCAGACATTCTCCCCCAGTCAAGAGATCTGGGTTAAAGCCATCGTTCTTTTGCCCACTACACCACCCCAGTTTAGACATGGCCATATGCAAATCAGTCTTGACCCTGTGCCTCATGGGAACAGTCCAGCCCGAACTGCCAAGCCATGTCTTCCCTGGACCGGAATCAAGCATCCTAGGACCGGTTTCTGGCTATCAGCCGTCATCAGCCAGGATAGCTTGACTCCAGTGGCGTAGTGAGCACGGGTCCCACTTCTGGGAATACCCATCCCACTTAGGGCGAAAAGCGTTACAACAAACAATTGATGGACGGAATGCTGACAATGCAGACATTCTCCCCCAGTCAAGAGATCTGGGTTAAATCCATCGTTCTTTTGTCCACTACACCACCCCAGTTTAGACATGGCCATATGCAAATCAGTCTTGACCCTGTGCCTCATGGGAGCAGTCCAGCCCGAACTGCCAAGCCATGTCTTCCCTGGACCGGAATCAAGCATCCTAGGACCGGTTTCTGGCTATCAGCCGTCATCAGCCAGGATAGCTTGACTCCAGTGGCGTAGTGAGCACGGGTCCCACGTCTGGGAATACCCATCCCACTTAGGGCGAAAAGCGTTACAACAAAAAATTGATGGACGGAATGCTGACAATGCAGACATTCTCCCCCAGTCAAGAGATCTGGGTTAAATCCATCGTTCTTTTGCCCACTACACCACCCCAGTTTAGACATGGCCATATGCAAATCAGTCTTGACCCTGTGCCTCATGGGAACAGTCCAGCCCGAACTGCCAAGCCATGTCTTCCCTGGACCGGAATCAAGCATCCTAGGACCGGTTTCTGGCTATCAGCCGTCATCAGCCAGGATAGCTTGACTCCAGTGGCGTAGTGAGCACGGGTCCCACGTCTGGGAATACCCATCCCACTTAGGGCGAAAAGCGTTACAACAAACAATTGATGGACGGAATGGTGACAATGCAGACATTCTCCCCCAGTCAAGGGATCTGGGTTAAATCCATCGTTCTTTTGCCCACTACACCACCCCAGTTTAGACATGGCCATATGCAAATCAGTCTTGACCCTGTGCCTCATGGGAACAGTCCAGCCCGAACTGCCAAGCCATGTCTTCCCTGGACCGGAATCAAGCATCCTAGGACCGGTTTCTGGCTATCAGCCGTCATCAGCCAGGATAGCTTGACTCCAGTGGCGTAGTGAGCACGGGTCCCACGTCTGGGAATACCCATCCCACTTAGGGCGAAAAGCGTTACAACAAACAATTGATGGACGGAATGGTGACAATGGAGACATTCTCCCCCAGTCAAGAGATCTGGGTTAAATCCATCGTTCTTTTGCCCACTACACCACCCCAGTTTAGACATGGCCATATGCAAATCAGTCTTGACCCTGTGCCTCATGGGAACAGTCCAGCCCGAACTGCCAAGCCATGTCTTCCCTGGACCGGAATCAAGCATCCTAGGACCGGTTTCTGGCTATCAGCCGTCATCAGCCAGGATAGCTTGACTCCAGTGGCGTAGTGAGCACGGGTCCCACGTCTGGGAATACCCATCCCACTTAGGGCGAAAAGCGTTACAACAAACAATTGATGGACGGAATGCTGACAATGCAGACATTCTCCCCCAGTCAAGAGATCTGGGTAAAATCCATCGTTCTTTAGCCCACTACACCACCCCAGTTTAGACATGGCCATATGCAAATCAGTCTTGACCCGGTGCCTTATGGGAACAGTCCAGCCCGAACTGCCAAGCCATGTCTTCCCTGGACCGGAATCAAGCATCCTAGGACCGGTTTCTGGCTATCAGCCGTCATCAGCCAGGATAGCTTGACTCCAGTGGCGTAGTGAGCACGGGTCCCACGTCTGGGAATACCCATCCCACTTAGGGCGAAAACCGTTACAACAAACAATTGATGGACGGAATGCTGACAATGCAGACATTCTCCCCCAGTCAAGAGATCTGGGTTAAATCCATCGTTCTTTTGCCCACTACACCACCCCAGTTTAGACATGGCCATATGCAAATCAGTCTTGACCCTGTGCCTCATGGGAACAGTCCAGCCCGAACTGCCAAGCCATGTCTTCCCTGGACCGGAATCAAGCATCCTAGGACCGGTTTCTGGCTATCAGCCGTCATCAGCCAGGATAGCTTGACTCCAGTGGCGTAGTGAGCACGGGTCCCACGTCTGGGAATACCCATCCCACTTAGGGCGAAAAGCGTTACAACAAACAATTGATGGACGGAATGCTGACAATGCAGACATTCTCCCCCAGTCAAGAGATCTGGGTTAAATCCATCGTTCTTTTGCCTCATGGGAACAGTCCAGCCCGAACTGCCAAGCCATGTCTTCCCTGGACATTGGCAGTTCGGGCTGGACTGTTCCCATGAGGCACAGGGTCAAGACTGATTTGCATATGGCCATGTCTCAACTGGGGTGGCGTAGTGGGCAAAAGAACGATGGATTTAACCCAGATCTCTTGACTGGGGGAGAATGTCTGCATTGTCAGCATTCCGTCCATCATTTGTTTGTTGTAACGCTTTTCGCCCTAAGTGGGATGGGTATTCCCAGACGTGGGACCCGTGCTCACTACGCCACTGGAGTCAAGCTATCCTGGCTGATGACGGCTGATAGCCAGAAACCGGTCCTAGGATGCTTGATTCCGGTCCAGGGAAGACATGGCTTGGCAGTTCGGGCTGGACTGTTCCCATGAAGCACAGGGTCAAGACTGATTTGCATATGGCCATGTCTCAACTGGGGTGGCGTAGTGGGCAAAAGAACGATGGATTTAACCGAGATCTCTTGACTGGGGGAGAATGTCTGCATTGTCAGCATTCCGTCCATCATTTGTTTGTTGTAACGCTTGAAGAAGAACTATGCCTGGGACCACAGAACATCAGTATGTAGGGACTGAGTCACCATACCACATCAGTACCTATAAACCCCAATCCAGACTAGCTCATAGTGCTTTATCTGCCCTCCTAACGTTACCAGAGTGACAGGTAAGTGAGCACCCCAGAACACAAAACTCTAGTCCCCTCAGGGAACCATGGAAACAGATCGTCGACCTGAGAACAGTTTGCAATATTTATTGAAACTTATCGTGCTCTATTATAAAACATCTGCACTGCAACTAGAAAACATACGCATCCCAATGGCTTGAGGGCATTACACGGAAACTACAAACAATAAGAAGTCCTACCATGGTGAATTATTTATCTGCCTCAGCCCACCTCCTTTATGGAAACACAGAATTATATTATAGATCTCTGGGTTTAGTAGCGTACCCCATACCTGCTATGTATATGTAATTGTTCTACATCTCAGGCAGTTGATCTCTCTCTCGTCTGGACCTTTGCTCTGCTAGAATGTCTTCTTTTTGTTTTTAAAATGTCCTGTCCCTGTGTTTATGTTACGAGGTGTCTTTATGAAAATAGCAGATGTGAATGTATGTTGTGTCTAAGTGCCAAGCTACGTTTGCTAACCGATCACAAAAGATCGGGCACAGTGTTGTTTGACGTTGTACAAGATGTTCAGACAGTCTGACGCAATAACAAATACAGGTGCACTGCTTTTCTAAAATAATGTTGTGGCACAAAAATAAACATGCCAAGCGCAATGTGTTCAAGGCAAAGCAGCCTAAATGTGCAAGTAAACTGTAAATCCGAGCAAACTAAGTGGGTCCTAAAGGAAACACACAACATACCAGTCCGCCAAACCCAAAATCAGGCACCTAATAACTTGGGAGCTGATAGCTGGGGATCCTGAGCTTTTTTTTAAGAAAGTCAAGGGGCCCACGTTCGTACCCTCTCCTGAGTATTAGGCTTTAGATATTGTATTTAACCCTGGTAGTGGTAGTCAAGGCACACTGGAAGTTGAAAAGGGAAAGGAGGACCTTCTGATGCAACAATAGTCTAGTGAGGATGAAGCAAGAATGAATATGTTTGGATCATTTGCTGAGTTTAAAGTTGTTGTGCTCTATTCATTATTAGGAAATAAATGGTATTTGCTGAAAATATGCAAGTTAATAAATTTGATTTTGAGTGACAGACAGCATGGGGCAGTGAATTGGGTGTGATGGAAAATTACTGAGGATGATGGTGGTGAGCTCCTCGCAAGAAGATTTCCTAGTTGCAGAGATTACACATATTTCTTTTGATGTTTCCTCTAGTCGGGTTTTAGAGGAGGGTTGGCCTTACTTTGGAAAGGATGGGTTAACCTAGAGGGATAAATAGGTACTGGAGGTGAGTTGTTCTGGAGGAGCAGTAAATCAAGGGGCGAGGGTACGAGGATTGGTAGGTCAAAGAGGATAAAAGTGAACCAGTAGTTCAAGGAGTATAAGAAAGAGCGACAGGTCAAGGAAGGAAGGAGAAATAGTAATTCTAGGGGATGGCAAGGCAAATCAGTATGTCAAGGAAGGCAAGAAGACTCCTAGTTCGAGGCTTGTAGAGGATGGGCTTATAGTTCATAGGCAAATGAGGAAGACTGGTAGGGCAGGTTAGGTAACAGGTAGGCTCAATGATGAGAAAGGAGTGATAGGCACTTATGGAGTTAGGCCTCAAAGGGATGAATTTTGCAGGAGTTACTGGAGTAAGGAGAGTTTATGGATTAGTTCACTGGTTAGGGCAGTTAGGTGATGTAGCAAGATGCAGAATTCTTTGTAAGCAAAGTTCTGCCACATCAAAACACTTTTTACACTTTACTTTCATGTTTGTTCCTAATTGCAGCGTCTGCTCGGTGGAAACATCGAGATGGGCGAGGGGAACAAAACACAGTCTTGTCTCCCCCAAGTGAACTGGGAGAAGTTTAGAGACTGCATGTACTGGATTTATGGCCCCAAGGATGAGTACTTTATTTTTTGTTTATGAAATTATGCATGAGAATTCTCTCTAACTTTCTAATTGCCTTCTGCTTTTCAGCGTCACTTCTGCATTTGTAATGGTTAGGCTCCCCTGTTGCCTAGAGGTAGCCTTTTCAATGTTTTTATTGTCCATGTTGCATAGCAGTGCGTGTGCACACTTGTGTGTCTTTGTGCGCATATGTGAATAGGAATTTATCAATTTAATTTACTTTGCTGCTGAAATGATGAAGCAGTCAAAAATGCCACCTAGGCAGACATTAGTGATTTTTATTGTTTGCTTTCGTTGTTTCTCAAAGGGCATTATATGAGATTTGGCCTTGTTAAAGAGCGACTGCACTCTCGAGGGCTGACCTATATTTCTTTGATCTCATCAGATTGAGAGATCAGTTGCATGGCCCTTCTGTATATCTCTAGAGAATGTGGGATCCGCACCCAGGTAAATTAGTTAGATCCTGGCATCTCTTGAAAATTTTTGAGGAATCTTCACCGACAAGTACCACCAGTGGCAAGCTTCATCATCGGCCCCTCACCCACTGCACCTAGTATGAGTGGGTGGGCTCCGCTCAATTTGTAAGTGGAGCTCTTAAACTGAGAACTTGGAAATATGGGTGTTTAAATTGCCTGCAAGATTCTAACTTTCTTTAGTGTAAAGGTCCTTAAACAAGGTAAAAAACAGTTGGATGACTCATAGGTATGCTGGGCCAGGGCATCAATGCGTCGACATGTTCCAGCGTATAAAATGCTCAAGGGGTCTGTAGGCTTTCTTCAGGACCAAGAGATGTATTAAATCTCTGCGTTGTGTGGTTGGTAGTTCCAACAGGTAGACTCATGCAGTCAAACAAACTTATTAGAGCATGCATACAAACATACAGACCATAATAGACCTTTTCCGTTTTATGGTCTCTCCTCAGAGAGAGAAAGTATACAATTACATTTCATTCTATGGTGATCGTTAATCCCCTGCATTGTTTTGTCTCATATTTTAGCACAACATCCCTGTTGTGTGCCTTAAAGCATGCAAACATGTGTAATTACCCCTTCATCATGTCAACAGGTTTCAACCTCCACAAATATACACAATTAAAAGGCACACACAACATAAGGAAAAATATAATAAATAAACATAAAATGACAGACAATGGATGGCATGCACACACCAGTGTCAATAAAAGAGTGGGCACATTTGTGACCTACATGTCCTACATATTAATTAGGCATCATAAGATAGTGGGGTGGGCGATCCCTGTAGTCACACACTGGGGAGAAAAAGCGAAATTACCTGTAATCTCCTGCTGCAGTGTGCAGTTGTTACTGCTTGTCCATAAGTAAAAGCCCCCTTCACTTACTTTATCAAGGGACATCATCCATAGAATACCTTATTCGGCTCCCCGCACTGCTTGCATCTTAGCTGTGCTTGTGCTGAATAGAGTTTTTAAGAGGACCTTGTCATGTGGCTTGCGTGTCATCACTGTATTACTGCTTGTGAGGCCATGGATCCCGAAGGCCATATTGGTAGCCGTCGCAGTGTTGTGAATTTGCCTCCCTCTCCAGGCATGTCTCCTGTGCTTGAGCACTGGAAGCTGGAGGGCCCGGTGAGCGTGCCACTATTGTGTAATTCTGCCTTCCGCTGTGTCATGTGATAGCTGTGGTGTGCATCTCTCTGCAGCTGTGAGGTCAGGAATTGTAGTCCTGCCTCCTGCATAGGCGCACAGTTGGCTTTGCGCTTATGAATGATTCGGCATATATACATGGTGCCTATTCTATGAGGCTTTTCTCATGTATAGCGAGCTTTTGCTCTGGCTCGTATAGCTCCATTTCTTATGTATTTTCAGGGAAATACAGAACAAACCATGTATATCTATTTATATCAATAGTGCCCCAAAGTGATAAGTAAAATAAACAATAAAAAAATAAAAAGGGTTCTTGAGATGAAAGACCACCTGCCTGTGGTGGGTTACAATATAGTATTTACATTTGGAGTTGCACATGAAAAAGCTCAGTGTATATTGGTTACATGGCTCATTATAAAGGTTATAGAGATCACATGTGTGTGATGATATGGGGAAGGAAACTGAGAACAGTCAGAATATCAGTGATTCATAGGATATTTCACCAAGGGAATATAATCGTTTAGTCCCTTATGTGCGTGGACAGCTAATAGATCCACCGGTGCTCCTTCTCGAATAGGATTTTATCCAGATTTCTGT
The DNA here is from genome assembly GCF_964204655.1 of Triturus cristatus. Lineage (NCBI taxonomy): Eukaryota > Metazoa > Chordata > Amphibia > Caudata > Salamandridae > Triturus > Triturus cristatus. The sequence continues at coordinate 847,470,643 of NC_140594.1, read as the reverse complement.
TTTCTGCTGTAACATGTTCTAGGATGACCCATTTGAGGTCTTTGACTGTATGCCAGTTGGCTATGTAATGTTCCACCATTTTGGTGGCATTGCATCTGCAGCAGGTGTTGCTCCTGTGCTAACCTATTTTAGTGCTCACTTTCCTAATGGTCCTGCCTATGTATTTTAAATTTCAAGGACAGGTTACTTGTAAATTATCTGTTTAGTGTTTGTGATGTGTGTGGGTCTACTGTGTATCAATGTGTCTCTTTGGCTTCTGGCTCTTTTGTGAGAGAACAACGGGTATTGCCATTGCCTGGGACCTGTGTTCAGTATAAGCCAGTTGCGTTTGATGATTTTCTTTATGTTTTTAGAAGCAACATTGTATGTAGTCACACAAACCAGTGGTGGTTCAATATTTCTGGTGTTTCAAGTAATGCCTCACGGGTCTGATTTCTTGCCCTTTTATTTGTTTTCTGGATTATAAACTCAGGGTAATTCCGTACCCAAAGTTTGTCTGTTGGCTGTTTTTGGCATTGGGTTTGTGGTAAGTTTTGGTTTGTAATGTATCCCTTTCAGGGAATTTGGTCACATCCAGGAAGTACCTGAGAGCCAATGCAGCCCCTAGAGGGCTATTAGTAAACAATGACCAAGGATATTCCTTGAAGACGCCACCTTCTGGATGGAATGGGCTCAGATAGCCTGGCACTGGTTAATTTTAATCATCAAAACAGTGAAAAGATTATCAGAAACCATCCTGGTAGCATACAAATCAGTGAAGGGGAACTAAGGGCGACAGTAACAGCTTTAAAAAAAAGACTAGATTAGATTAACAAAGAGACTAACAGGTACAAGGAGTTTATCTCCCAATCAAAAATTCGATAATTCAAGAAGGACCTTAAAATATTCTCATTTAGTAAAGTAGACCCCTACTCCACTCCTGAGTATAACGTTTCAAAATAGTACAGTTAGGAAGGAACATCAAAAAATAGAGTCCATGAAATCTTTCCTTCAGGTTTCAGTAACCTTTTATTTTTTTCTTATTTCAAATTTGCTGATTCTTCAACGAGTTGCTTCAATTGACAATACAAAATCGATTTGTGGATCACAGTTGCATTTTCTATAGATCAACAGCCTTTCTGCCTACGCGTTTCGTCCTTCCCTTAGGACTTCATCAGGGCTTGTATATTAGAGAGAAGAATTCTCTTCTTTTTCTAAACATCGAATACTTTGTGTCATAAATTTGCGGCGCGCAACCAGATATCTTGAATTCCATCAATTCTTATTTCTCATAATTTCTTCAATACTCCTCTTTTCACTATGTTCAAAAGATAATCACTTGAAAATAATCAATTATTATTTTTCTGAAATCCTTCAGTCCTCCTCCTTTCAAAAAGTTCAAAATCTTTCACTCTATCAATCTTATTTCACAGCGATCCTCGAGAGGAACGCTGTGAAATAAGATTGATAGAGTGAAAGATTTTGAACTTTTTGAAAGGAGGAGGACTGAAGGATTTCAGAAAAATAATAATTGATTATTTTCAAGTGATTACCTTTGAACATAGTGAAAAGAGGAGTATTGAAGAAATTATGAGAAATAAGAATTGATGGAATTCAAGATATCTGGTTCCGCGCCGCAAATTTATGACACAAAGTATTCGATGTTTAGAAAAAGAAGAGAATTCTTCTCTCTAATATAAAAGCCCTGATGAAGTCCTAAGGGAAGGACGAAACGCGTAGGTAGAAAGGCTGTTGATCTATAGAAAATGCAAACTGTGATCCACAAATCGATTTTGTATTCTCGATTGAAGCAACTCGTTGAAGAATCAGCAAATTTGAAATAAGAAAAAAATAAAAGGTTACTGAAACCTGAAGGAAAGATTTCATGGACTCTATTTTTTGATGTTCCTTCCTAACTGTACTCTTTTATTGATTGTGGTTATGACGACAGTGAACCACAGGAAGTTGAGCATCTAACATTTTTCAATTGGGTGGTACTGTATGTGTTAGTTGCGCACATTGTGTTCCCTTACTGTCATTGTTCTCAGAGTCTTGTATTAAAGTTTCAAAAGATATTAACTCAGACATATCAGGTAACAAGTCTTCCGATTACAGGTCCACAGACTCAGAATCAAGGGGGAGTGGCAATGTACAAAAAAGTGTAAACAAAATACGGAATAGGATAAGACAATGGGCATGACCCTGTCAAGGGTACAATAACTACTTACTAGCTCCTCAATACTTTCAACCCCTTTTTCCACCACATGGCCAACAAAGATGACATGGGGTTCCTCATTTTTCCCAATGACCCTTCTCCCTTCCAACACAATCAGTGCCCACCTTTTTTATCCAGAGGCCAGGGCCAAAGGGGAAGAAGAAGAAGAAGAAGAAGAAGAAGAAGAAGAAGAAGAAGAAGAAGAAGAAGAAGAAGACGACAGAGTGGGATGAAGAGGACACACAAATACACTCAAGGAGTATGTCCTATGCCAATAGGGACCCAGCACATCAACAACTTAGTGACAATGCTGGCTGGTAAAATTTACACAACTACAGGTACTAAACACAGGCCTAGGATTTTTTCCGATACCAACTTTCAATAGGTTTCACCTACATTGTGGATTTGCAGCTTTTTTCTTAAATTTTGGCTGAAAGCCCATTTTGGGGACTAAGACGTCATACCAGAAAGTTCCATCACAGGCTTAAGAAAGAAATGGACATATTATCAGCCCACACATACTACTTCAGTGGAGCTAGTCACTTTCGAATAAGCTGGGTATGCGGAAGTTGCGGAACTTGATGTCAAGGCACTCAGGAAGTTCCAAAATCTAAGCAACTCAGAAAGAGCAGCCCTGACTGAACTACAAAATGACACAGACATCCCTATAAAACCTGCTGACAAAAGCGGGGGCATTGTCTTTCAGACAACCCCTGAATACAGGACAGAATGTCAAAGACTATTGGGAGATGAACATAACTATACTATCCTTGATACAGACCCTACTCCCAGACTTAGCGTAAGGATCAATTCCATGGTAGAGGAAGCAAAGTGCAAAGGGTGGGACAGTAGACAAGAAGAGGACTATTTACAGAACACCTATCTAGTAACCCCATATTTCTACACCCTCCCTAAAATTCATAAACATCGCAATCCCCCCACCAGGTAGACCTTTAACTGTCAGGTATAGGCTACCTTCTGGAGCCCCTGTCACAAATCCGTGACTAATTTCTCAAACCTACACTACAAAAAAACAGAAACCTACATCAGGGACACGAAAGACCTATTGGTTCATATAGAAGACCTCAAATTTGATAACTGGCAGTACCTACTAATGGGTCTAGACGTAAAAAGCCTGTACTCTAGCCTTCCCTATGATGACACCCTGGAGGTCATAAAAGAAACCTTGTAAAGTGCGGACTGGACCCATTCCACTACCATACAGTTCATCATGGAGTGCGCTAGGCTGGCCTTGAAGAGGAATGTCTTAGAATTCGAAGAAACTTTGTTTTTCCAAACCCAGGGTACATCTATGGGAAGTGCTTTTTCCCCTAGTGTGGCCAGACTGTATGTTTACAACTGAGAAAAGAAACACATCATTCACAAGAAAACCCTTATCGAGCAAATATTTCCACATGGAAGTATTAACTTGACGATATTCTTATGATATAGAGAGGAAACATGTCTACAGATCGCTACTTCATTACATGGCTGAAGAACCGAGACAGAAACTTGAAATTCACTCACACCCTGAGTGACAAAACCCTGACCTTCCTAAATGTGACCATATTCCCTGAAAGTGGTACATTACAAACCGACACTTACCACAAATGGACTGCCAAAACAGCCTTCTCAGTTTTGACAATTTTCACCCCATCCATTATGGAAAACTCTACCCTATGGACAGTTAATTCGCCTCCGTAGGAACTGTAGTCACACCAACAACTTCAAACGTCAATCAGATATCCTAGTACACAAACCTAGGGCACAAAATTACCCTGAGTATACAATCCAGAAAAAAAGAAAGGGGCAAGAAATCATAACCGTGGGGTATTGCTCGAAACACCAGTGGGACGAATATTGAACCACCTCTGGTTTGTGTGACTACATACAATGTTGCCTCTGACAACATGAAGAAAATCATCAAAAACAACTGGGGTATACTCAACACGGGTCCCAGACAATGGGAATACCTCTTGTTCACTCACAAAAGAGGCAGAATCCCAAGAGTAACATTGGTACACACGAGACCCAAACACATCACAAGACAGACCAACACAATGGATGATGCCTTAGGTCCACCAGGAGTGGTAGGACACTATCCATGTGGCCAATGTAGTGTGTACCACCTGACTACATCCACAAAAGAAATTTACCTGGGTCTGCAGTCCCATGGCAATTAAGAAAGCACAAACATTGCAACACTAAAGAGGTACTTTACATTTTAACCTGTCCCTGCATTTTAAAATACATTGGCATGACAACTAGGAAAGTGAGCACTAGAATAGGTGAGCACAAGGAGCAGCATCTACTACAGACGCAATACCACCAAAATGGCAGAACATTATGTAACCACCAGGCATACAGTCAAAGACCTTGAAGAGGTCATCCTAGAACATGTTACAGCAGAAACCAGAAATCTGGAGAAAATCCTATTCAAGAAGGAGCACTGGTGAACCCATAAGCTGTTCATTCACTTAAGGGACTGAACAATGATATTCCCCTGGTGGAATATCCTATGAGTCACTGGCATTCTGACTGTTCTTAGTTTCCTCCCCCATTTCATCCCACACATGTCATCTATATAACCCTTATAATGAGATCTGTGACCAAGATTCACTGAGCCTTTTCATGTACAACCTCCACACGTAAATACTATACTACAACCTAACATATGCAGGTGGTCTTTCATCTCAAGCATCCTTTTTATTTTTATTTACACTTGTTTATTCCACTTATCACTTTGGGACACTATTGATATAAATAGATATACACAGTTTGTTATGTATTTCTCTCAAATACATAAAAAATGGAGCTATACCAGCCAAAGCAAAAGCTCCCTATACGTGACAAAAGCCTCACGGAAGAGGCACCCACATATATATATGCTGAACTATTCATAAGCACAATGCCAACTGGGTGCCTATGCAGTAGGCAGGACTACAATTCCTGACCTCCGTGCTATGGAAAGACGCACACCATAGCTGTCATCATACACAGTGGTAGGCAGAACTACTCTTACCGACCTCATCGCAATAGTGACACGCTCACCCGCCCTTCTGCTTTCAGCACTGGAGCATAGGAGACAAGCCTGGAGCGGGATGTAGGCTTACAACACAGTGATGGCTACCAATACGGCCTCTGTTGATCCATGGCCTCATAACTAGTAACACAGTAATGACACACTAGCCTGTGTCACATGACTCTACCCACACTCCTCTTAAAAACGCTCTTCAGTATGAGCACAGTTAAGATGCAAGGTGTGTGGGGAGCCAAGTAGGGATGATTTCCCTTGATGAAATAAGTGAAGGGGGGATTTACTTACGAATAAAAAGCAGCAAGCGCACACTGCATCTGGAGATTACAGGTAATCTAGCTTTTTCTCCCCAGTGTGTGACTACAAGGTTCGCCCAGCCCAGCCTCACTACCTTATGATGCCTAACTAAAACGTAGGACACGCAGGTCACAGATAAGACCACTCTTTTATTGACACTGTCTGTCACTTTTTGTTAATTTATTATATTTTTCCTTGTGTTGTATGTGCCTTTCAATTGTATATATTTGTACAAATTGAAACCTGTCGACTTGATGAAGGGGTAATTACACGTTTGCATGCTTTGATGCACTCAATAGGGAGGTTTTGCCAAAACATGAGACAAGACAATGCAGGGGACTAACGATCCCCATAGAATGAAATTTAATTGTATATTTTCTCTTTCTTAACTCCTTCGATGCTTGTGACGGAGCGGTTCCGTCATGCGCGACGGTCGCGCTGTGCGCATGACGGAACCGCTCCGTCACGGCCCCGCCCGCGCACGGAACCTTCAGCACGGCGCGGAAATCCGCGCCGCGCTGAAGGGGTTAACATAGACCATAATGAGGAAAAGGTCTATTTTGGTATGTATGTTTGCGTGCATGCTCTATTATGTTTGTTTGACTGCATGAGTCTACCGGTTATAACTACCAGCCAAATTACGTAGGGATTTAATACATCTCCTGGTCCTGAAGACCTGACCCCTTGAGCATTTTATGGGATGGAACATGTCAACCGATTCATGTCCTGACCCATCACACCCATGAGACATGCCACTGTTTTTAACCTTGCCTATTAACCTTTACAGTAAAGAAAGTTAGGATCCGGCAGGCGATTTTAACTCACTCACATTTCCTCGTTCTTAGTTTAAGAGCTCCGCTTTCAAATTGCGTGGCCACTCACACGAGGTACAGTGGGTGAGGATCCGATGATGAAGCATGCCACAGGTTGTACTTGTGGGTGAGGATCCTACAAAAATACCCAAGATATTCCAGCATTGCACTAATTTACCTGGGTGCAGATCCCACATTCTCTAGAAATATACTAAAGACCATGCAACTCATATCTCAGTCTGACGAGATCAAACAAATATACCTCAACCATTCAGAGTGTAGTTACTTATAATAGTCTGGGAGTTTCACCTTAACATAGCTTCTCACTCCCTCTTCTGGTGATACTTGTTAAAGAGTGTCTCGGTCAGCCACGGTAGGAAGGGAATAAGAGACTGAGGAGCAGGCATTCTTGGGACGATTGGTAGGTTCATATGGGTTAGTACAATTAGATGTTTAATGATGGCTATGGGGGACTGGTAGACTCAGGGCTGTAATAAGGTCAATCAATCTAGAATTGAAAAGGGGACTGGTATACCCATGAAACAGAAAGTTGAGCTGAAGGAGGACCACTGGAGTGGTCCATCTGAAGAGTTTCTGGGGCATGTGTTATGTTCTATTTGTGAGGCCTGTGATATCTATTTGTGGGTCCCCATTCGTCCTCTCCATTTTCATCAATACAATCAAACATCTGGCTGCTAATCACGTTCTTACATGTTGCACATATAGGAAAGGTGCACTATCGATTTAACCACTGCCAACATATATGAATGCATTCAAAACACATTTTCTTAACAATTTCGTTCATTTGGTCACCGGATTAGTGTATGGCCCAATCAAATACGAAAAAATGCCACACTAATGACCGATTGTGCACAATATCAATGCCAAAAAACAACAACAAAGCGACTGACAAAACAGCTTGCAATCTTTAATGTTTGACATGTAGATTTGCTTTAACCTCCAGCTAGGTAGTTCGGTAATGAATGACTCTTTCGCTGAGCAAAATCAGTAAGTTGAATTATTTAAAAAAAACGTATGTTCTTCTATCATTGTACAGATAAGTATAGTCATCAGACCCTCATTTAACGAGTGCAACTCTGACAGTTTCCAGCACTGACCATCCATTCTAGGTTATTCAAAAGTCTAGTGGCCGTCAATAGCAAGTTGGAATTGGACAAAGATTATAATGTCAGAAGACGATCCTTATGTTTTGCAATTTTGAGAGCCATGCTTTAATGGCATCAGTATTGAAGAGAGGGAAGGGCAAGTCCTTAACCTGACAAAAACTACAAAATGGCTTACTTAATTGACTCATTCCACTCAGGAAAATCAATTTTCAAGTTTTAATTAAAACCCTCCTATCTTATGATTCATGCTAAGTTGCAAAGAGATGTAGATTTTTAAGAACACTGGGCGGGGAGTCTGTTATAAATTATAACGAATTGCAACAGTGCCATGTAGTGGGGCATTTTTTGTATCCGCTGCCTGGATTTTCCAAGAGTTAAATAACAAAAAGGAAAAAGGCAGGTCTGAGTAGTCCACAGAGCTTTTATGTGAGGGCATGCATTCAAAACTCCAATGGAGCAATGGTGGAAGAATGTGTTAGGTGGAGCGAAACAAGTGATGCAAGACACTGGGACCCTGTTTCTTGTCCTTGAGCAGCATAACTGCCTATGAATTAAACTAGCATTTTACTTATTTTCCAAAGGCAGCACTCTTCCATTGGCATTGTAGATCTTAAATACAAATGCCCTGATTTACTAAGACCCTGCACCAGAGCGAAGCAACGTAAATAGTGCACGCATATTGGGCCTCAATTATGGCAATTTGACTTAGGGCAGGCCAGAAAGGCAAGTTGCTGCGCTGCCTTAGGCCATAGCGAAAGGGCAAGAATGCACTCTATTTAAGCAATACAGTGCATTCCTGTCCTTTCTGCCTGCGCTGGCATCATTTTGGTAGCAGAGTGCTAAGGTAGGCACTTTTTCACCATGGTGCAAGGATGCCTCCATTGCAAGCAGGATTGCTTTTGTGCAGGAAGGGGCACCTTCCTGCACGAAAACAATCCTACAAAGCGTTTTCTTCTTTCCATGAGTGCTGCGGAATGCAGCACACATGGAAAGAGGAAAGAATTAACGTATTTCTCCTCATTACGCCTCACCTCAGGAGGTGTACGGATTAGACGCTTCCCCAGGTTTACATCACTTTGTAAATCTGAGGCAGCGTCAAATTCCATGGGTGTTGCATGGGAAAACCCACCGCAATGCCTCACGGGCGCGGAGTAAGGTGACGGAGCATTTTGCGCTGATTCGCCTTACTCGTGATTTATGAGACTACTCAAAGCAATGCAGGATGGCTTTGCGTGGGTTCATGAATCTTTACGAGAGCCCTGCGTCACGCATGTACCACTTTATGTAGTGTAAAAATGACTCAGACTCTCATAAATAAGACCCTTACTTTCCAGTGGAATCCTTTTCTTAATGCAAAAATATTTTGTGCAGCTTTTTATCACTTCACGTCAAGGAGTCATTATTGGGATGTTACGTGAGCAGATCAGTGAAAACACCTATAGTTGTTGACACAACGCCCGACCTACTTTGATAGCCAGAATGGGCTTTGTGTCACAAAGTCATGCCTCCTTTAAAGAGGCAAAAACAACAAACATTTTTCATATATCTAAAAAAGTCCCACTAGCATTTCACCATGGGATTGAATAGTGCACGTGAAGTGTGAGTTGAATTCATTTTTAAAGAGCAGGGAGTAGAAGGAATTAAATCCTCCCCGTAAACATAAGTAAATGGAGCTGGTCCTGGAAACTGTAGCTGTTCCAGATCCTTGCTTGCCCCCATGGTGACGCCATGCTTTCCGGAACAAAGCAAATGGTACCGGGAAAAAAAGATCACAGAGACCAGTGAGGGAAAAGGTTAGTGAATTGGTTTTCTCACAGAAGGAGACTTGCCATTGGAAAGTATGTGTCCGCAAGTTTCCCACTGTGAGATATCCCAGAATAGAACTTAACACAAGGTAGTGTTTTAGAATGGCATGGCATGGGATGACAGTAGCAGCAGGTCTATATTTATGGATATGACTCAGTGCTGAGATTCCCCCCTTGCGCCGTGTAGCAAATTTGGTCCACATCACAGTTCAGTGATTTCTGTCCCAGTAGACAGTGGGTAATTGGGTGCATTGGAATGAACTGGCAGAGCTTCTGTTGTGTCAAATTTACATTTCTCGAAACTGATATAGGGGTAGGGGAACCACTGGGCTTCTGTCTGTGGAGTTTGATCTGGCTCCACTGGCAGATACCCTTGACCTGAATGTCTGTTTATCACCATTGAAGGTTGGGTGGGTGGGGTCCCAGGATCAAGAAAGAGATTTCATTGCCAGATTTGGCCGTCGTGTAAAGGAAAATGTTAAAATATCCTTGATGTGCAGGGAGAATACCTTTTGTGCATTACAGACACTTGTTGCTTGGTTGGCAGCAACAAACTATCATATTGGGCGTTTGTTGATGCAAAGCAAAAGAAATGCCTAGTAGGCAACATGAATGTGAATTTACTCCAATAGCAGATGCTCTTTAATTACACAGATGCCCATCAGTCAGGGGGAGGTCTCAAAAAATGGTGAAGGTCTTAGACTAGGCAAGTGTAGGTCCGCTGACCCATGGTCTTACAGACTGACTGCCAAACTTTAAATTGGCCTCTATGATTGTTCATTGAGCCAAGAGACTGTTGATTGTACGAAGGGGCAATTGAACATGCCAGAAGACCACTTTGGGTGTCAGAACTGTTACCCAGGATGCCTGGAATGGTCACATTACTTATTAAGCTCTGGTAAGAACTTACAGGCACAATTCTTAGAGTTTGCATCCAGTTACAAGTATGCCAGGGTGTAATTTTCCCCACTGTTTGAAGCAAGCATTGCAGGTCAGTTTGAACACCGTAACAGTTCAAAACCACCCATTGCCAGTTTTCATACTGAAATAGTATTGACTGCTGTACCAATGTGTACATTGCCCAAATACGTTGAACACAAGTTACGAAGCATATTCTTACATTGGCAAAACATATTTTGCTGTGCAATTTGCGTTTTGCTCAAATATGTAAAATGCGCATTGCTAAGCTAGTTTCTTCATTGTCCCATTATAAGGAACAGTGTGGGTGGAACTTGTGGTATTTTAATCTGCGGAATTCCACTGAGTTACATAGAAACTCCACGAGATTCCTCAAAGTTACACAAGCGCTGGATTTTCGGCATATTATGCTGCTCGTACTGATTTTTTTTCTCTTTTTCAATAGTTTTTTATTAAATCAAATAACAAATTTCAGATACAAGCAGTTCCCAATGTGTAGATACAACATATGTAAAAGACATGTCAATTAACAGACATTATAGCCCGCAGCGCGTAAGACCAATGTATACAGATCTGCACCCCACTGGAGTAATTGCGACATTGCACACTCCCAGATTAGTATATGCGGCCCACCCCCTGGATGCAATCACAAGCCTCTATACAATGCCCAGGACCCCCATATTTTCTCCCACTTGCGTGGGCACCCTCCACTTTGATAGACCACCTGCTCTGCATTACGACACCACTCCTTGTCACACAGCCACGCTGCTACTGTCGGTGGTTCTGTTGCACCCCATGCACGTGCAATGTTCCTCTTAGCTACCCCCCCAGCTGGTGCTAGCCAGAGCTTGGCCCACTGTGGCCATGTGATCTCTCCCATTACTCCAAGGATGTGCCATCTAGGCTCCAGTGGGACCTGCACACCCACTTCATCCTCCATTATATGGTTCAGGCCTCTCCAGTACTTCTGAATCCTGGGGCAGGCCCACAAAATGTAGAAAAAGGACCCCCTCTCACCGCAACCCCTGACGCATAGTTCGGAGCCACTACCTTGGATACGGATCTGTACCATTCTCGATGAGTTGGACCTATGGAGAATGCGTAGCTGGACCAGCCTGAAGCGCGCCCTGATGGCTATTCCTCTGGGCTCTGCCCAATCATCATCCTCCAGTTGTCCCACATCCGACTCTCAGGCCTGCCGCAGGGATCCCAAGCAATCCGGTGAATTGTTTACTAGTTTTTTGTAGGTGAGCGACACTGCTTTTTCGATTATAGGTTCTAAAAGGAGCCTATCCTCTAGTGGGGAATATTCCGGGATCGCAGTGCCTTCTTTCAGATGACAATGGAGCGCAGAGCGCAGCTGTCGGTACCTAAGGAATTCACCTCCCCTATTTGGAAACTCTCTCGCAAGTTATCGAAAGGCAGCATTTTCCCCCCTTTCCAGACATCCCCGAGTAAGTCAATGCCGATCAGGCGCCACGGCAGAAACCCCTGAAAGCCGTGAACCTCCCTCAGGAACTCTCCCTCCCACACTGGTGTCTGTTGGGTGAGTTTCTTCTCCCACCCTGTCATTTTAGTTGCTTTGCGCCAAATCTCAATGACTGTATTTGTGTGTGACGACAGATTTATAGGACCCCTACCCCTGCGGTACAGTTCCCCCAGGTGGCTTTGCACGCCCCATGCTAGTCTATCCACTCCGTAGGCTGGTTCCTCAAGTGGAGAAAAAACCCATCTGTTAACATTGATTAGGTGAGCGGCCCAGTAGTATTTCCTAATTGCCAGTCCCCCCTCATACACCCCGTTCTGTAACTTTTTTAGCGCAATTCTCGGACTGCCTTCCCCACAAAGCATTTGCGTAACTCAGACTCGATCGTGAAAAAACGTTTCCTGAATGTGATAGGGAGTGTTCTGAACGACATAAAGTAAACGCGGGAGGGCCATCATCTTGAAGAGGACCGCCCTGCCCATAAGGGAAATCGGGAGCCCCCTCCAATGCATCGCGTCCTCTCGCAACCTGGCCAGCTGTACTTGTAGGTTCAACAGTGTAAACTGCCCCTCAGACTTGGTTATCCAAATACCCAGGTACTTAAATTTAACTTGCAATACCATCTCTGAGCACGCCGACGTCAGGACTGGAGGGTCCCCAGCCAGCGCGAAAACCAAGGACTTGTCCCAGTTAATGCGATATCTAGAGAAGGTGCCGAAGGACCGTACTATATGAATGAGTCTATGGAATGTTTGATGGGGGCTGCGTGCGTATAGAAGGATATTGTCGGCATATAAGGATATTTGCTCTTCCCAGCCCCCTCCTATGTCTATGCCCCTCACTACTGGGTCTCTCCTGATCCATGCTGCTAGAGGCTCTAGCGCCAATGCAAATAACATCGGGGACAGTGGACACCCCTGTCAAGTTCCTCTGTGCAACGCGCAGGCCCTGGAGACGACCCCATTGACCCTAACACGTGCCATTGGAGCGGTATATAAGAACCGGATCCACTTTGGTAGGTGTAGGCCCAGGCCCACCTTCTCCAGTACCGCAAAGAGGTAGGGCCATTCGATACTATCGAACACCATCCTCGCATCCAATGAAAGGAGTGCGACTGGGACGTCTGGCTGCATCTGTTTCATATGCATGACTCCATACAGGTGCATTAAATTGAGCCTCGTGCTCCTATGTGGCAGGAAGCCAGATTGATCTGGGTGAATCAGGGATTGGACGACAGGGCCCAGACAGTTTGTGATAATCTTAGCTAAGACCTTGGCCTCAAAATTTAAAAGGGAGATTGGTCTGTACGAGCTGCAGAGATCATGCAGCTTGCCCTTCTTGTGGAGTATGACTATAGTCACCATTTGCATGTCTTCAGGTAGTTGGCCCACCTGTAATGCCTCCCTGAACATATCCAGCATGTAGGGGGCTAACGTGCCCGCCACACATTAAAAAAGTTCGGTGGGGAGCCCATTCAGGCCGGCCGCTTTCCCGGACTGCAAGTCTCGCATGGCATTTTCCACTTCCTCTAGATGTTAGTCTGAGTCCAGCGCTTCCCTGTCCTCCGACCCCAGAGCCGGCAGCAAAATATCCCGCAAGAATTCCGTGCATTCCGATGCCCCCTGCGAGGATTGGGACTGGTAAAGTCCCTCATAGTGCTTGGCAAAAATTTCCGACAGAGCCCCTCCCGCAACGCCCTGGGTTCCTTCCGCAGACCGAATCTCAGAGACCCAATTGCGACTCCTGTCCCTCCTTTCCAGCCACGCGGTCAGTTTAAGCATATGCTTGCGACCACCGGCGTCCCCAGGGTCCGTGCCTAATGTATGCTCCAAAGGCAGTATTCTTGCTCAAGACCCTCGCACTGAGCTTGTTTTTCTTTACGCTGTGCCCCGCTCGCCGCCTGTACAAAGTCCCTCGCCACTGCCTTGTATGCTTCCCAGAGGATACGAGCAGAGCCCACTGACCCGACATTTTCAGTAAAATAGAGCTCCTCAAATCACTCCCGAAACTCCTGTTCACGGAACATGAATGGATCAAGCCTCGGAAGAAGCGACCAGTTTCGTGCTGGCCCGTGCAGCCACACCTCGACTGGAGAATGATTCGAAATCGCTTTTTAGCGTCGGGAACTTGTTTCGCACTGTAAAATCAGTGCGACCAACACCATGCTGCGCCAGAGATCACTGTTTATTTCTGCCACTCTAGTTGATTTTCTACTTGAGTGGCAGCATTCTCAGTGCAAATGGTAGTGACCTGCCGTGACCGCCCGCGTTAAGACAGAGCACCAGGACTCGTCCTAGTGGTCAATTTTTCTTGTACGCACTCACCAACGTAAAGTAGGCATGCCACGCAGAAGAAAAACTCCACCATGCGGCGGTTCGCTGAGTTTTTCTGAAACTCTGCGCTCCAGGTAGAGCGCGGATTGGGCAAAACTCTGTGAACTCCACTGGCGGAGCAGAGTTACTGCCCACCCCTAATTGCTATACCACTTTTCAAAATCACACGAATATTGTATTGCATCATTTAAGTAGTGCTCGCTACCCCTATGTGGGGCACGGAACCACTTGCCTACATGGGCAGATGCTTGGGCTAGTTTTGTGTGTGTATGGAAGGGTGTTGACTTTGTTTTGGCACTATTTGGGAAGTGTCTTCCTATTGTGTGCGAGGACCACCAATGTGCAGTTATTGTTTTATGAGGTGCGGTACTTGGCAGTGTGGTGGATGCACATTATCGTTTTCAGTAAGCCGGCCTCTTTGAGCAGCTCTGCAGGTCCCATTATGGCATTTCTTATGATCATTGTGCACTTGGCTGGTTACTGTGTAATTAAAGTACACATTGTAGTGCCAGTTTTTAATTAGCCTATGTATGTAAATCACACATGTCTATGATAACTTTCACATTACTTCATTATATAAATCAGTTATTATGCAATTTGTGACATAGCTGCAAGCCAAGCAGCCAAGCATACACACTCATTTACAGACACAAACACACACACACACACACACGCACACACACACACACTCATTCATGTAGAAAGTCACACAGTCAGACAAACACTCAGCTGTACACACACAAATACATGCACAGAGGTGCATACACCAATACACAAAGATGTATCCCGAGACAGACATACGCATGCATGCATGACCACAGACACCTCCGCACCCACCTGCACAGACACAGAGAGAGAGAGAGACAGCATTCCCCCTCTGCTCCACTCGATTCTTCTCCCCTGAACTCACTGTGGTAATTGAGCTACAAGTTCTTTGTGCGGTCCGTGTGGCAGACAGGACAACACTGGTGTGGACTGGAACCCCAGCCATGCTGCTGCTGCAGAGCTGGCCTCCGACTTCACAGAGCGAGTTGCTGCTGCTGACTTACTGACTGTTACCCAGAGGTGGTAAATGATCATGCATTTCACAGATGAGGTGCAATACAGCAAACCAATGAACTCAGTGAACCATGGCGACATCGCTTAGGACTGGCAGCCTCCCCTGCGATGTGTAAACAAGGCACCCCTGGCATTCATTCCCTTCGCACTCTAGGGCTCCATCCTAGCTGTGTGTGGGGTTCATCGGAGGGTCCGGCTTGTGTACAAAGCCCTGGCTTTCCTCCATTTAATGAGGCCCCGTCAGTAGTCACCAATTTTGAGAGGACTGCCTAGTAGGCCCCGGTTGGCTGTAGAGAATTGATAGGCCAGGGGAGTAGTGGACAGGTGTGTTAGGTAATGGAAGTACCGGTTAGCTAGTAGAGGACAGGGAGTCAGTAAGTAGACGGGTCTTCTTGGCGCTTTGCTTCGTCAGATTATAAAAGGGGAAAGCCCTTCTTCAAGCAGTAAACTCACATTTCAATGTCAATAATGGATACCTGTGATTTGCTACATGCTCTATTCCACTACTGTGATATGTCTCACACGGATACAGGACACACTGGGGCAGATTTACAAGCTTCTTAACATGGGAAAAGTGACGAAAAAGTGGTGCAAGGGGTTTGTAAATCTGCCCCACTATGTTTTAGGCATTTTTTCCCTTCATGCATTTAAAGGCAAAAGTTAGCAGAGGACTCGTCTCCACTTGTAACCTGTTGCCAAAGTTTCCAAACAATGGAATTTTCCATCCTTGAACTTTTAATTTGACATGATGGTATGCAGTTGTTTCCTTTCCATTCCCTATCTGTTTTGTTCCTGGCAGCAGTGTTTTTTCTTTATCAGTTT
Source organism: Triturus cristatus (assembly GCF_964204655.1). Classification (NCBI taxonomy): domain Eukaryota; kingdom Metazoa; phylum Chordata; class Amphibia; order Caudata; family Salamandridae; genus Triturus; species Triturus cristatus. Next base: position 847,454,753 of record NC_140594.1, on the reverse strand, counting down.
TGGACCGGCATCAACTGATCTGCGGGCTGGTTGGTGGAGAGGACTGCACAGGTCATGAGGCTGCCCCAAGTGGACTATCAAATCGAGCAGCCAGAAATTTCTACAAAAAGGCGCGGACTACTTCACTAAATCCGGATACGTCTATACAAAAACAAGCAATGAAAAAATATGTTCTGAATGGCTTCCAGTGAAAGAAGCTATTCTGAGTACCATACTCGCAGTCCAATTATTTAGTGCTCTTACATCATTAGGAAAAAAGATATGTGAAAAACAACACTCAGGTAAGTGCTTTCTCCCCCCATTTTCTCCTGTCACATCGTCTTTAAAGATTGAAAACAAGTGGGTTGGCGCATGAATGTGCGCCTCCTAAGTCTTTCTCGGGTCTCCACAGACTTGGGTGGGACAGGGGGGTAAAGGTGGAGACCCTTAGACTTCAACCTCAGTGTCACCAGTCAGCCGTGGTGCCGGCTCAGCCCCCAGCTGAAAGGGACAGCAATTCATGCTGACATGATGCAGTGAGAGCCACAGTCAGCATGGGCACCAACTCTCCACTCTTGCACGGTGGGGGGTGAATACCACCTTATGCTAGGGAGGAGAAGGGACGGGTGAACTAGCGGGGGGAGAGGATGACTTGGTGCCTGCCATTTTTTCTAAATTATGACTGGGTAGTAGAGGTGGTTTGCAATTAGGGAGGGGAAGGGCAACAGGATGCTGGTATATGTTTGGGTAGGGAGTGGAGATTGTTTGTGAAAGTATTCTAGGAGGGTAGCTGATTACTTTTGGCTGGAGAAGGAAGTTGCCAAGGGAGGTGGGGAAGGGGCAGGATGCAAAGTATTGTCAATTAATTTCATCATTTCGGGTGCCAGGGGAAGGAGGTGCCAGGGTTTTAAATGGGCTCCCTCTGAGTCACAGACCCAGGACTAATTTAAAAAAAGACCTTGAAACAGGTCACTTTCGGGCTCAGTATTCACGTCCTTAACTTTTCATGCAAAAAAAATGATCGATTTCTGAACTATGAGTGTAAAAACGTTAAGGTAATCCATGTCGTTCCTCCTTATTCCTGCTTCAATTGAGTTGCGGCTAAAGGCAGCGCGAGTTTCCCTCAGTGGGGCAAAAAAGGGTTCAGAATACATGGTCATCCAATCCTTGGCCTTTCTGCAAAGCACACAGAGCAATGGTGACATATGTCAGTTGCAGTTGTAATTCTATGCAAATGTGTGGGGAAGGTGGCCCTCTATGGGAATTTTAGTGTATATATTTTAGCCACTCCCTTAATAGGTCCCACCCCTTTCAGGGACACCCTGCCACACTTTTTTCATCCCACTTAAAACCCTGGGTGTTCCTGAGGGTAATAGGAAGAACATAAGAGGGAGAGAGCTAAATTGCGGTAGAAGTGTGATGAGAAAGGATATTTTATCTGTGGCTCGCTGGGAATCAGCTTACAGCAGGGTGCTCAAAATTGTAAGTAGTAACTATTGAAAACAGTGAGTTATTCAGCTTAAGCTTTAACCCCTTACGTGTGGGTGTCAGCCAATGGCCGAGAGCCGCACACCCTCCCCAGTGCGTCTGTCGGCCACTACCTGAAACTGGGGAGGGCAGAAAAGGATACTACTGTGTTTTACTGGAGGAGTCCTTTTTTAGGTCTCCCCTACGCAGCGCGCATGCGCTGCATAGGAGGGGACCTCTTGGAATCAATTCGCTTTTTTGGCCTAAAACGTGCACGCTTTGCATTGCTTTCAATTGCAACGCGTGCACGTTTGGCGTTTCCCTTGCGGAAGTGAGCGGCGCCATCTGTTAGCAATTATCGTGTTCGCTCCCTCAAGGTAAACGCTGCGCGTCCCTGCTCTCGGCCGCACTCCCCCCACCCCTCCCACAATTGTTCGCTAGAGCTGTTCAGAGGCACGTGACATCTTCTGTTGAAACAAACTGTACTTTCTGTAATAACCCGCGTAGACCAAACGGGACACATTATGTAAAGAGCAAAGTTCAGCAATATAGCTGTGAACATGTCAGCTGGATTATATGGTATTCAGGAGGAGGGTAGGAAAACGAAAGCAGACCGTTTACACCAGTTTCAATTCTTCCACCTCCAGGGTCTTCCCGCAGCTCCCGCAAGCTCGATTCCTCTTAATTACAGCAGCATTCTTGAGAAATCCAATCTCGCTGCCGGACCAGAGCTCACCACATATTGAACACAGGGCCCCCCTGACTGGCAAGGATGGAGAAACCAATAAGCGGCAGACGAAAACCTCTAATTGTATTCTCGTTCTGTTCCTCACTGTTTATTTTGGGGTACGTGACTCTCAAAAATAAACACCTCGGTCTACAACGCAGCGTCTTCGTGGAGGAAAAAACAGCAATTAAGGGACGTAATTTCCGGCACGGCCCATTACATTGCAACAGAGTAAATAACATTTGGTGCACATGCAGTCATTCCAGTACCACTCACCACACTGCAGGCGTAACTTATCTACAATTCCAATAGAACAATGGATTTTGCAGACCTGGCAGATCCTTTACAAGCAAAGTGCAGCCATGCTAAATTTGGTTTGAAAATAACTCCCTAGGGGCCATGCCCTGCTGCTAAATCCTTGCCCCAACGTGATGTGTTTAACAATGGAAGTGAAGTATTTTATTTTACATAGCATTCAGCGTTTTTATAGATGTGTGCTGCTTTGGGTGTGGTGTTTTTAGAAGAAGGCAGGCAACCAGATTGCATATTTTTGCACAGATACTTGGCATAGGTAGCAAGAGCACCATGCAGTAAGGATGCATTGGACACACGGTGGTAAATTAACTAATCATTAAAAGCAACTCAGGAAACCCCCTCCTTTCTGTGCTTCATTTATCTTCTATAAAACAAACTGGTTGCTATAATCAGGCACCAACCTTTTGAAGATTTTTTTTTCAATAATTAATTATCATTTATAAAACGTGTGCTAGGAATCACAAGCACATTTGCCGTGAACAGAATATAAATGTCCATATAAAACTAATAAAGGATACAAAAAAAACTGAAAGCTGGATTGTTTAGAGTGCGGTATGTATGTTAGCATTGGTAGGTACTCTAGTGCCCACCTGATCAAGAATACTTGAGGACAATAACTGAATTCACAGCTTCTTTAAGGCCTGGCTGTAAGCCTGGTGTGGCGTATACCAGATTGTCTCATTGTGTAGCTATTTCCTCACGCTCTCTTGGTCAGGTATATGTGGTGTTTTAAGGATTTATCAAGCATGATGGCTCACATGCAGGGTGAGAGTATTCCAGCTACATAGCTGAAAGACATTTGCAAAGCAAATAGCTCTGGCTAAACACGAATAAGGTCCCAAAAGCGAGACCTATTGGCTATGCCAATGCTTGTTTTAAAGGGCGGCGGGGAGGCGGAATCGCTTCCGCATCATCCCCTGTGCCCCTACCCACCCATCTGTGATGCCAGTGTGCCATGATTCATGCTGACGTCACAGTTTCCCTACCAGAGTGGATTCCATGAGCAGGTAAGCTCCCTCTCTTACTCCGGTGGGGAATAATGGCAAAAAAAAGCCTTCCCAGGATTCAGAGAGGCCTCGTTTGAAAGGGGAGAGTCTCCCCTTTCACACAAGGCCTCCCTGAAACGGTTTCCTGGCTGAGGATTGTAATTGTGTCACGATCCACAGCCTAGAAACCCAATAGGCCACCAGAGAAATCTTGTGGCATCAGGCCGGCCCAACCCAAGAAATATAATTATTTTAAAAAAAAGGTGTATTTTCCTCTGGGGACCCACTCACACACCCGCTTAAACACCAACACAACCACTCACACATCCATACAACCACTCACATACCCACTCAGAAACCCAGAACACCACTAATACACCCACTCACTCACCCAAGCAGCCACTCACACACACACTCAGACCCAGACAACTACACACACCCCCTCTCACAGACCCACACAGGCACTCACACACCTGTGCAACCAATCAAACACCCACTCACTTACCTGTGCAGCCACTCATATACTCACTCAGAGACAAAAAAACACTCACACACCCACTCACAGACCCACTCAGCCAGTCACACCTGCACTCACAGACACACTCACCCACTCATACAGACACTCACACACCCACTAAAAGACCCAGAAAAACACTCACACTCCCTCTTACACACTCATACAGCAACTCACACATCCTCTCAGTACCCATACAACCACTGATACACCAACTCACTGACCCACACAGCCATTCACACACCCACTGACACCCACTCACAGACTGACACAGCTAGCCACACACGCACACACACACACACACTGACACTCACATCACACATTCACACATTCACATTTACACCCACACATCCACTCACACACCCAGTTTACATGAACATTATAGTAAGGAAGTAGCATTATGAAAAGTAGAAATTGACTGAAAAAAAGGTTACAGGGACCTAATAGATAGGCAATAGCATTAAAAAAATAATAGCAATTCCCCGAAAGAACCAAAGGTTACAGAGACATAGTTAGGAAAAATAATTAAAAACAAACCTGGAAATTCACAAAACACCTCTTGTGGTAAACACCAAGGAGTTCATTTCTGCAATGTACTAATATTGTTCATTTCATGACTTTGTCTGCTTGCCACTGAATCGATTACATTCTTTTCAGTTCTTACCAATTTACTTGTCATGTTATTTCTAAGTGCATAAGCCATAGCCAAAGATAGAGTTGGTCTAAATATGTAACCCATAGTGAGCCATAGCCAAAGATAGAGTCGGTCTAAATATGTAACCCATAGTTTCCTATAGTTTCAATTGTCAAAACTTCAGGACGCGGATATAAATGTCTAATCACAGAAATTTCAGAAAAGATCTGATCTTGATTTGAGTAATAATATAGTAATTGATAAGCACCGTAAAAAAAGCTAGCTAACACAATGCAAGAAATTCCATATGTAAGAGGTAATCTATGGTAGGTTATACCCTCAGCAACAGATGAAGGTATTTGCATACACACATACCAATCACCAACATCCACAATATCCAGGTAATATTTTAGTAAAACACCATAAACATTTGAACTAAAATCTATTTTCAAAGTAGTATTGTGTAACAAATTGCCATTCATGTCAACGGAATCAGAAACATTTCTTTTAGTGGCTCTGGAAGAAATAGTTAACTGAGTCTTTCACAGAACAAATGTGGCAAATTTAAGATAATAGGCATTGCAATCAATATCAAAACAATAATAGAAAGAACGACAGTATATATACATTTGCATTTGGAGGTGATTCTTGACTCGAATTGCATGATTACTGGATTCAGACCGTCTAACTTAAGAAAAATCAAAAAAAGCAGCAGTGGTTTGAGCTATTCAGCAAAGTCTTGGCACTGGGGAAAGAAAAAAAAATATTTCAAATGTAAAAATCTTCGCATATACAGAGAAACTCTCATATCAGCTTCATTGATTAGTACATTTAGTACGAACTGTGTCAGTCCATTAGTTGGTACATCCAGATTAAAATTCAAATCCATAACACAGTGTGCTTCAGGGAGGTTGAATACGTATTGTTAAAACAAAAGTTGTAGAACTCACATTCCGACTCATTAGCTGCAAAATATGTCCATTAAGGAGATGCGTACCTTTGACTTGGTACTTTTGCTCTCTTTGCCCTCCTCACAGCCGTTTCCTCACCTTCCATGTCACTTTGATCAGATGGTTCAGAGGTTTCAGAAATAGTTGGCGGTACTCTTCCTGGGGTCATGCAGAATCTCAGAATCTCACCTTTTTTGGGGCAACGGTCTCTGGGCTTGACTCACTTTCTTATTGCACTATGCCCTTTGTTGGGGTCTGTACTACTCGTAGTTAACTCTACTGATTGCAAACTTTCAGTAACTACAGTTGACTTTCTTGAACCCCCCTCAGGCTGAATGAGTGCTGTCACAGTAGCTTGTTGGTCCCCAACAGCTTGGCTAACCTGATCCCTCTGTCTCACTGTTAGCACCGGCACACCATAATTGTATCATTTAGGGGACTTGGGATTCTGCGAGTGTGTGCTACGTGCACCCAGTTCGGGAGACCTAACACTTAACAGCATTGTTGGTGACTGGGATGACTTGGAAAGACCCCTTCCAGTGAGATTGCAAGCACGTTCTTCGCGTGTGCGTCTTCACCATTACCCAGTCACCCAGACTGAGGACATGGCACTGATCCTGTTAGACCACAAGAGCAATGTATGACATTGTTCTGCATTCTGTCCATCAATTGTTCTTTTTGCATACTACACAGCAATGACATACCGTCTCTAGAGTTGCTCTAAATCTGGGATTGTACCACACCTGTTGGAAAAGGCACATCATTGCATCTCTCCTAACATGTGAAGGACCATGGTGGTGCTTTGCCATTGGTGACAATAAGCTGTCAGGCAACACCGGTCTGCTATCAACGTAAATCCAGACATCATCCTCTCTCTTGGTACAGCCTGTTCACACCCAACCCTGCCTTACTCCTTAATGATCCCTCTTTGTTCATTCCCTACATCTTTAGGAAGGTTGAATCAGTTGTTTATTCTTTCAGTGTCTGCTGTTTTAATCATGGAGTTTACAAATATTGTGGCTCTCAATAAATTAATTGTAAAAGATCTGATGAAGAACCGAAGTTTAGTGTGAGATTGTAAAGCTAAGTAAACTATACAATAAAAATCATCAAATTATTTTCCCTCATACAAATAGGAGGACTGATATTAAGAGTAGCTTGTGATGTGACTAGTGCTAAATACAACCAAATGCCCAGCAGCGGCTGGTGCAGGTAAGCATGGTGGACGGGGAGGGGTGGGGTGGAGGGGATGTTGTCAGACGTTGGAAGAGGAGTTATTTATTTATTTTCCCCGATTCTGTCGTCTGTCGACATAACCCCCACTGCCCCACCTCGCTTACCTGCACCGGCCCCTGCAGCAAATGTCATCAACTTTCTACTAAATTCGATACAGCCACAAATGTGCATCTGAGAAAGGAAGGACATTTAAACCTTGTTCTGGACTAGTTTTACCTGATCCCTGGTGCTCCCACTAAGGGGGCAAATTTATGAAGATTTGGCACAGGGCAGTCACCTCGCTGGGCTTTCCAGAGTCAAAGTGAAAGGGCAGGAATGTGCCGTATCTATGGCATACAGCACATTCCTGTCCTTTTCCCCTGCCCTGGTGCCATTTCAGCAGCCCATTGCCAATGCAGGCACCCTTGCACCATGGTGCAAGGGTGCCTGCTTTGCATGCAGGATTGTTTTTGTGCAGGAAGGGTCACCTTCCTCCACAAAAACAATCCTGGAAGGCTTTTTCCTCTTTCTATGTATGTTGCAGAATGTAGCACACATAGAAAGAGGAAAACAAGGAGAAATAAGTTTATTTCTACTAACAGTGCCTCAGGTGGGGAAGCACAAGGATTTGACGCATCCCCAGGTTCACATGGTCTGGCAAATGTGGGGATGCATCACAATTCATGGGTGTTGTGTGGGAATACTCACCGCAATTCCCATGGAACGCCTCTGTAGCACATACTCCATATCTATGAGACCATTCACAGCCACGCAAAGTGGCTTTATATGGCCTCATAAATATGAGTTGGTAGTTTGTGCTGCTGTTGCGTCACAAAAAGTGAAGCAACGGTGGCGCAAGGTGCTCATAAATAAGCCCCTAAGTACTTGATGAAGAAATGGCTTCAAGTGTTTAAGTTGCAGAAAGGCCAAATGCAGCCATTTGTAGTGTGAGGGTGGAGCGACTAGTGAAGGCACAGTATCAGATAGAAGTGGTGGAGCTGAAAGAATTTTGGAGGAGAAGGTAGTGGGTTCATTACTATTAGGCTTATATTAAAGACGTGCAAAGTTGTGAGATATTGCTGCCACATAATGTGTGAAGTTGAATGTGAATCAGTTTACATTTCAAGAAGTTCTCACGGATGTCACTTCAGCTGTGTTGCAGGTACAAATTAATTATCAGGATAAATATGGGAGAGGTGCACCACACCTTGGTTTGTTTCCTAGTGTCCGAAGTGTCCCATTTCCAAAAAGTCCCTGATGACATCACCTTTCCACATTACCCCACAAACACATTTAGGACAGTCAGCCTTCCTGTCTATTTTCAAGCATAGTCACATACTGAGACTTAGCTGTCCATGGGGATTCTACCAAGCCAGGGCCTCAAGTAGAGCTTTAATGAGCTAGAGAGTGACCCTACAGGCACTGACACTTTGATACCAATAACAAGAGGGGAGCCACACTGGAGTGCATCACTCATCCTCAATCATTGATGAGCAAACCTCAAAGTCCTCACAACCTGTCTGTACCCACAAAGGGGCACCCTAATACCTAGTGTAGGAAATTGGATTTTTTTTTTTTTGGGGGTTTGACTACCACCTCGAGGAATAATCACAACCCTTGTCAGAGAAAACCCTCAAAGTCACTAAATTAACCTGAGCTTAAGCCTGTGCTGGCTGTGGCACAGAGCAGATAGGTGTAATTTAGAACAGTGCGTGCCGTATTTATGCAGTACCAACCAGTAATAAAGTCAAAATGCAAAACATTAAAAAACCTAAACTGAATTGAAAAATAAAGTCAGATTTAATAATCTAAACAAAATGCCACCAAACTGACAAACATCGAAAAAAAGGGAAACTGTAGATATGGATTTTAAAAGTTTCAAGTAGGAATAGCACCAAGAAGCCCAAAGTGCCAATTATAGTCAATGGTCATGAGAGACTGGGACCAAGGCGCAATTTGATGCTGACCATGATTAATTTTGGGTCAGATAGACCAACCAGGTTCGTCCTGGCCGATGATGTTACCTTTTGACTTTAGTCTTTTAAGTCCTAATACACCACAGTAGTACACATTTAAAGCAACCCCCCCTGACCTCAAGGGAGGCACTTAGAGACTCTCAGGGTGCCAATCAGAGGTCAACAGCAGGCTTCAGTGCCGGTCCAGTGGCCAGTGGTCAGCTGGGCAGTTGTAGGAAAGGCTTATTGTAGCTTGTTGTATCCCCGCAGCTTGAACAGGAGGTCAACTATATGAACTTTGGAGTCCACGTCTTTGCCTTGAGTACAAGAGAGAGCAGATCCAGACAGCAGGATCAGTCCTCTTCCAATTCTTCGACAGGTCCAGTAGTGTTCAGGAGTGGGTGCCTGAATGTGTCAAATTAATTCACAGCTCTTGCTAGTGGGTGGGAATGATTCTTGGGCGTGCCCTAACCAATGGGCTTAAAGTCCCTGGGGCCACACCTACCCACTTTGGGCATTTTTAAAATGGCAAAAGCCTTCAGCCAAATCAAACTTGGGCTCTGGGAGCTTGGAGTGTGTGCCCCAAAGTGTTATATGTAAACCCAGCAGACCTGTCAGGAAGGATTTGACACTTAAGCAGGAGAATGCTCCCAGTCCACACCCTGCAGATTCAGAGGAGTCATCTCTGCCCATTAAGGTCAGACTATTGTTTGCTCCCCGGAAGCATTTCACCCTCTTTTCACACATATTCAGATGCCAATCCCTGGTTGGGAGATGTTTATGAGCAAATGCAAATTAACCTGCAAGAACTTCAGGCAGGGAAAATTTAACTTTCTAAAAATTAGCTTTTCAGAATATTAATTTAAAATTCAACTTCACCATAGTATTGGATTTTTAATAGTTATTAAAAATGTTTGTTTAATTATTTTTCAAGCTAGTCACATTCCTGAGATACAGAATTAGGATTTTGATATGTAGTCTAATTTCCACTGTAAGAACATGTTAACAGTAAATTTCTATAGGTTCTACTTTTAAATACTATGTACCCTGCCTTGTGGAACACAAGGCTTACATAGGAGTAACCTATTAAGATGTAAAAGGGAGGTATTGACCTTCCATAATTGTATATTTTTCCAGGCCGAATTGCTGCGTTTAAACTGCTACAATCAGGCTACAATGGTGGTGGTGCTGGGGTGTGAGAGGGGGATTGGATTGTTCTGATGGCTAAACAATGTGACTGTTGTTAGAGAATAATTTTGAAGGTACTGAGGGAAGAGGCAATACGAGCAAGAAAAAACAATATATTTGAATTTGTTAATGTAGTATATGGGATTTTGGTGATGCAGGCGGGGGAGGGTGTGATAACTAGAGAAAAGACGAGGCCAAGGACTGAACCTTGCAGAGTCACTCTGAAAGGGTGACTGGGAAAAACAGCACTGGGAGAGTAAAAGTCTGTCACAGCATATTGGTTCTTTTATTAGCATACTGACAGTATATACTTTTTTTAAATTTTCTCAGGTGGAACTAGAGCAGGAGGTTCCTCAGCTGGGTCATTCTGAAGATGAGCCAATGGATATTGGGTAATTATTCTAGTGGAGGTGAAAATAATGGTTTTTGACTGTAAGCCATCAATTGACCATCTTGCTATTTTTACTTTTTTCCGATATCTAGTCAACAATCACCAGGCCCTTTTCTCAAAAAATTATAAAGAAGTGGGGTGCAGTGCAGTTTAGGAATCAGGAGAAATTCCTTGAATTATAGACCCCCATCAGTCCTTTGTCTCAGAGAGAAAACCCGGTGGAAAATTGTCTAGTTGTTAAAACATACATTTAAGTTCCCCATGATCAAATGTAGCTCAGCATCAAAACCTCCATAGTGTAATGCAAATATCTTATGAGCGACACTTAATAACAATAGCAAAGGATTTTGGCCACTTTCACACAATCTCCTCTGAAATTAAACATAAAAACATGAACCACTATCATGAAACTGAAAGGGTGTTTTATATTAAAGCTTTTAGCATTATATCGGCATTAACATACAAATACACAAATGCTCTAACTGTGTATTATTCTGGTTTAGATTGACGAAAGCTAATGTAGGCCTGTACTTTAAAGTGGCTCTGCTATTCAGCCATCATGCTTTATTACACATTAATTTATTTCTAGAAGAAGGTGAAGTTCTAATTATCGATTTCAATGCTCTTTTGCTTTCCTTCCCATGTGAAACATTTTCTTTTCATTATGATAATCATGGAATGTTATAATTGGTTTCAATCATGAAAACATCTTCAGAGTACCTGGTGTTCCATGTATCTTATTCTGTTGCAGATAATGTAAGTTTGAAGGATTCTGAGAAAAGCTGTGTTGTGGAGGATCCTGAGAAGATAATGAACCTGGGATTGTATCATTTTATTCTAACCTGATTGAATCATTTTATGGGAACTGTGTGTAGGTGTAGCAAATGTTGGAATTGTGTGATTTAAGCTAGTTCAGAGCAGATCACGCAGCAGGACGTGCAGAGCAGAGTAGATGATTTTAGGATGCTCTCTTTATCGAAGTACTGATTTTCTAAACCTATTTCCTTTGAGGCAACTCTATGCTTATCCGTCCTCTTACTTTTATAACTCTGATTTGATTTGAACTACTTAATAACTGATACATTCATATATTGATTATTGACAGATACTAGTTTGAAAATTGTGCCTTCTGTAAACTTTTAACCTTTAATTACTCTTTTAGATCTAGGCATTGACTAGATATGAAATAGGAATCATCAGTTACTAATCAGTACATTATTGTTGTTATTATACTAGTGCCAGATATGCTGCTCTTCAAATGCTAAACAGAAAATATTATTATTATTTTTATTATTGTTATTATTATTATTGTTATTATTATTATCATTATTATTATCATTACTATTAGTAGCAGTAGTACTTATTGCTAATATTACTACTACTATTAATAAGGCCTCGTATATATTTCTTTTGGCTGGGGATGGAGCTTGCTATGCACCAAGGAAGTTGCCATTCTCCTTCTCTCCTGAGGAGCTTCCTCCTTGTGGTTGTTTAGAGATGTTCAAATTTAGGGGGACCCAGGTGAGACATACTTTGGTTGGTGAAAGAGGCGGTCACCTGATGATGCTTTGAGATCACTGCTGGTTACTTATACTACGGGTGGTTGATATCCCCCTCTTCCAGAGACCATCCAATGTGGCGGCAATGTAAAGGATGGAGAGTGTGAATCTCTAGGAAGCTGATCCCAATGGTCAGAATTAGTTAAAAGAAGATTTTTAGACAGAAAATTAAGTAATGCAAGTGCACTTCAGTGTAACAAATTGCAAGATATAGATCCTGTTGACTTGAATACAAAAGTAGGATAGATGGAAGAGGTGCAACTCAGGGTGTGTGGAAGTGCACTCCTGGACCTGAATTGTACTTGTCCATCTCCCAGTGCATAACAACAGAACCAGGGTTTCTTCTAAGGACTGTTTTGGGCCTGTGCACAGAGCCCTTCTCTTTTAGGGAGTATTGTCTCTGTTGGTAAGAGCATTGCTGGGTAGGTGAATCTGAGGCGTTTTCTCCCCTATGATGCTAGCACTGCTATGACACCGAAGGAAAATAAACAGAGAAATATAAAGGACAAACATGGTCACTTCAATCTTAGATCACCTCACCATATGGACATCCAGGAATACATTACACTAGAGGACAACCACCTGAGGATTGCTTGAACCCCTGAGAAAAGGCAATTACAGTGTTGCTGAGGCAATTGAAACAAACCATGGGGAGAAGGTAGAACAGATTTATAGTGGTAGAGATCTCCCTAGCAGATTAGATTTGTTTTCACAAAGACTGAGAAGGAGTCAGTAGGCCTAAGGCAGAGGATGTGGGATGATACTATGGGTGCCATTCACAAAGTTTTGAGCACTTTGAATGTTGTGTGTGTGCTTCTGTTATACAATTTGAGACCAACGTAGGAACCTTGAAAATGCAGTGAGCTCCTCTAGAATTATCTTGATTTGCATTCTATCTCCAGCAGACAAAGAAGACATGAAGTGTGTGACACATTTCTCTAGCAGTCCTCGAGGTGACCAGAATTTCAATGAGGAGCTCCCTGTGTTATAGCCAGTACAGTGTGCTGGTAGGAATACCTTTGGAGCTATTGCTTTGAACGGTTGTAGTAAATGTCACAACACTCGAAATCTTTCCCAAAAGGTAGGTGCTTGAAGCAAGTGAAGACGCCAGAACGGTAAGGTTAACTTCTTTTATTCAGTGTAGAAGATGACACCTCCAATTGGCAGTCCCGCAGAATGCCGTCTCAAAGGACTCCAAACATTCTAAACAGCCTCTCACTGAATGTTATAAGGAAGAGGCTAAGAGGACAGAAGGCAGAGGGGAGGGGAAGGAAGAGTGAGACCAAGTAGAATACAATAGTGCTCTATTCCCCGGATTAACCGTTCTAAATCCCCAAATGAATAACATAAATTGCAACAAAGGGAAAGGCACAGCACAAAGTTTCTACACCAAAACAGAGTCCGTTCTCATTGATATCCAGCAGATCAAGTTGAAATCCACAAGTCCAGAAGACCATTTATGATTCAAAAAGTATTCTTTATTTAATATCACAAAACAATGGAAAGCACATCCAATGTGTTTCATCAAAGAGAACAAACTGGGCATCTCCAGGGGGGCCATATAAAAAAACAAATTTTCTTTAAAAATATAATCAAGAAACCACAGATTCCAATTGTTAAAATGTGCCGTAGGACACTACACTTATCTAGAATTCTCTATAGGTACATTACTACAATGGCAAGTAACGCAAAGTAAAAAAAAGGAGACAAGCCATACACAGTTGAGCAATTTGGTATTGTATTATCAACAGTGAACTCTAATTTCTTATTTAAATATACACCACATTGTAGTTCATCATAAACCCGAAACGTTCACAACACAGTTATGACAATTAGCAATGATACAGTAAGAATGGACACATTTCTTTTTTTAAACTGTGTATATTATATTTAATTTCAACAATATTCAAAGGGGATATATCTAAATAAAATGTCAACAGTGATAGACCTTTTAAGAATAAAGTGCATCTAGATGATGAATTATGTACATCCAGGGGCTTATTTATGAGGGCCCTGTGTCACTTTTTCACCGCATAAAGTGGTACATGCGTGACGCAGGGCTCTCATAAAGATTTATGCAAAGCCCTCTGTGTGGTTGTGAGTGGCCTCATAAATCATGAGTAAGGCAGTGCCACGCAAATCGCTGCATCACCTTCCTCTGCACATGAGAGGCATTCCATGGGCAGTACTGTGGGTTTTCCCATGCAACACCCATGGAATTTCACGTTGCCCCAGACTTACTAAGGGAAGCAAATCTGGGAAAGCGTCAAATCTATATGATTCCCTAGGTGAGGCATAACAAGGGGAAATATGTTCATTTCTCCTTGGTTTGTCCTCTTTCCATGGAAACAGGAAAATGCCTCATAGGATTGTTTTTGTGCAGGAAGGTGCCCCTTTCTGCATAAATACAATCCCGCCTTCAATGGAGGCAATGTAATGGTGCCTACATTGGCGGTAGGCATCCAAATTCCCAGAATAAAACATCGATGTTTTGAGTCACTAATTGTAAACAATTTTGGAAAGTTTTCATTGAAAATGTAAAACAACATGCCCTTGAAAATGGTCAATAAAATACATATAATATTAAGGCTGTAGCAAACACAAAAAAGGGGCATGTGCCCACAGTTAATCAACATCTGTCAATAAAGAGCATCATTGTATTAAATTAATATGCTTTAACAAACGGGCATGCTTATAATATATTCCCAAACAATCATTTCCTAGCCTATCATAATGTGGCATATGTATTGACCACATATTTTCAAAACCCGCTCTATCATGGCGCATCCAAAAAACGCCCTATGAGTCCCCCGCACATCATTTAAGTATGTGGCGCATTCAAAGTGTAGTGCCATATTGGACATGTTTAATTCAGGTAAAAGTTGCTCAAAGTGGACTATTTGAACAAAATTGACCCATCATACTACTTTTTAGAATCTCAATGCAATAATTGTAAAAACAACCACTACTGGCACATTCAAAAATGGGACACTGTATTGAACATGTTTAAGTGATGGTGCCATGTTGGACATGTTTGATTAAAGTCAATGTGGTGTAAAACAGTCCTGTTTGAATCACATTGAGTCATCAGATTGCATATTCGAATCTCAGTGCAGTAGTTTGATTTTAATTTGATTTGATTTTATAATTTTATATAGCGCTGAATCACCCCAAAGGGTATCTCTGCGCTTGCAACAGCGGACTATCTTGAACTAGAAGAGGTATGTTTTCATCAGCTTTCTAAAACGGAGGAGGGACATTTCCATGCGAAGATATTGGGGAAGGCTGTTCCAAAACAAAGGAGCCAAGTACGAAAAGGCCCTGCCACCAGAACGGGCTTTATTTATTCTGGGAACAGAGAGACGTTTTTTTGATCCTGATCTAAGTGAGGATATAGGATTATATACCTTCAGTTTCCTAGTTAGATAGCAAGGGCTAAGCTCATTTAGAGCCTTGAAAATCATGCAACATGTTTTAAATTGCACTCTTTTACGAATTGGCAACCAATGTAATTCATGCAATAAAGGCAGAGAGGGGGTTCTGGCCGGAGAGTCCATTACCAGTCGAGCAGCAGTATTTTGAATAACCTGTAATTTGTCCAATGAGGCAGCATGAGCAGAGAGAAGAAGAGCATTACAATAATCAATCTTGCTCATGAGCAAAGCCTGAATTAGAGTCTTCCTGGTAGAAAATGGAAGCAGCGGGAAAACTCTTCTAAGTAAACTTAGAATGTGATAGCAAGACCCAGCAATTGTATTAACATGGGTCTGCAAAGTAAGTGTTTTATCAAGCTTAATGCCCAGATTTTTAACTACCTCTTTAGGTGCAGGGGCTTTACCCAGCTCCTCCGGCCACCAACTAGGTGACCAACAGATGTCAGCACCTCCGAACAGCAGAATCTCAGATTTCTCAGAGTTTAACTGGAGATAGTTGGTTTTCATCCAGGAGGCAATAGCCATCATACCCTGAGCAAAATGGTTTGTATATCTGATCTCCTTTTGTCGAAGGTGAGGAGGAGTTGAGTATCATCTGCGTAAGAGATGGGGTTAAACCCCAAGTCCCTCATCAGTTTAGCCAGGGGCGTCACATAGATATTAAATAAAGTAGGGCTCAAACATGACCTGTGAACGAGCAGATGTAAAAGGACCCATTGACACTGCCTGAGTACGGTTGGACAAGAAATCTGACAACCAGCTCAGTGCAGATCCGTTAATGCCAAGCTCTAATAATCTATGCAAGAGAACTTGGTGGGAAATGGTATTGAATGCTGCTGAAAGGTCAAGCAGCACCAGAAGTGCCGCTTGACCTTAATCCAGAGCCATTCTGATATTATCCATCACCTCCACCAAGGCAGTCTCGGTGCTATGCTTAGCACGAAAGCCTGACTGAGAAACATCCAAAGCACCAGAAGACTCAAGATAAGCAGATAAGTGCTTGTTGATATGCTTCTCCGTGATCTTGCTCTGTAGAGGGAGCAACGAAATCGGGCGATAGTTTGACAATTCCTCAGGAGAGATGTTAGAGTTTTTGCGGATGGGAAGAATTTGTGCGTGTTTCCACCTTTGAGGAAGACAAGCAGATTTTAAAGAAGTATTAATTATAGAGCAAAATGGGGGCGCCAGCTGAGCCGCAAATCTAGAGGAGATTTTAGCAGGGATCATGTCCAGAGGGGATCCAGATCTGGTGTATTCCAGAAGAGTTTGCACTTCTGTGATGGTAATAGCAGGAAATGTAGTCAGACGAGGTCCTTCACTATTGGGGTGTAATATGATCTCCGCAGGAATAGGAGTAAGAGTATTAGAGAGGATGATATTTTGATAAATTCTCTCAATTTTTTGTACAAAAAAGGAGGAGATATCATCACATAATGTCTGAGAAAAACAAACCCTGGTCTGGCAGGATTTGGGGTTGGTAAAATCTTGTACAATTTGAAAAAGCATCCTGGCATTGTTACCTGCCTGTTCTAAAGTTTCTGCAATGTGAGTTTTACGGGCCAGTTTAACATTTTTATGATAGGTTGCCATAGCTGCTTTATAAGTAGTTTTAGCTTGCTCATTATGTGAGCGTCGCCAAATCCGCTCCAGTTTTTTACAGGCACTTTTCTCCACACGTAATCCAGGCGTATACCAACCAGTAGCAGACCTTTTAGGTGAAAATCTGAGAGGCTTAAGAGGAATTACTCTATCAAGTAAATTACCAACTCTTGAATGAAAAAGTTCAAGCTGCTGATCTACATCCCCTTGCATACTGTTCCAATCCCACTCAGCAAACAGTAGGGAAAGATGGTTAGCCGTTAATTTGTGCCAAGGTCTGTACTGACGGGTAACAGATTTATTATTTATCGCAAGAGGATGGTCAATAGGACCCAACAATTGGAAATTTATCATAAAGTGATCAGTAGTTGTTAAGGCAACCACTCATAATGTGGAGAGCCTGTATACATGTATCAAGAAAGAGTATGGTATGATGGCTGTGGAACACTACTTGTCCACACCATAAGACAATTTATTTGAGCACACCAATATGTTGTTGAACATGGCTGAGATAATCCCCACCAATAAATTATTTCTTTATGATGGGCAGTGGTATCATCAAATGCAAGGTACTGCCATAGGTTCCAGATAAGTCCCCTTTTATGACAGCCTACTTATGGGTTGGTTTGAAAAGGAACATGTTTTGTTCCGGGAGGCTTCCGAATGGGTGTCCCACATTCACTTCTGGGGGCGATATATAGATGACATCGTTATTATTTGGACGGGTTCCTATACTGAAATGAAGGCTTGCAATGCTTACTTAAACAAGAATAATTACAATGTGACGTTGACTATGACTTTTCTAAAACACAAATACCATTTGTGGACGTGCTATTATAAATTTCTGATAATTAAATCTAGAGCATTCTTTATAGGAAATCCACTGCTTGCAATACCATTCTGTTGGCCACCAGTACACATCCAGCCAGTACACTTAAGGCAGTCTCTTATGGGGAAATGCTCTATATTCGAAGGGATTGTAGTGAAGAGGAAAAGTATGAACAAAAGCTTGACTTTATGATTAGAAGAATGACACAGAGAGGCTCCAATTTGATCACCTTACAGCTGTCGCGATCCCACTCATCTGAAAACCAGGAGCAGCGGAAACGGAGATAGTACCCCCTCTCACCTCCAGACCAACCCTCCATGCTGATCAAGCAGCGTGGGCGATTTCTCCCAAGGGGTAAGGAAGGAAAAAATAAAAAGGAAACAATCAGCTGGGGAAAAGACGTCAGCACAGCAGAGCCAACGGTCTCCCTTTATGAGAACTAGGACACGGTCTGGGGTCGGTCTCTCTTTGTTTGAACTTCGGGTACCGCCACACTCTGGAAAACACAACCACACAAGAAACGGGTAAGCAGCAGGAAACCAAGCATTATAGTAGAAATCTATTTCACTCTCTGATAACCCTAACACTCCCTCCCTTTTTCCCTCGCTTCTATAATACTACTCACCACATTCAAAAGAGGAAATCGCAACCACCAAGAATGCATCCAGGGAAGGTAATTGATGAACACGGGCAAATATCCCTATTACCAGTCATAGATAGATAGATATTTTATTGTGCAGTTAGTTAAAACTATTACAAAAGGATCATTTAAAAAGAGAACAAAGAAAAAAAACTTTATACATCTTTAGTGCCCAACTTAAAATAAGGATGGTTATATGTTTAAAAACTGTATTCAAAGTTTGAGAGTCCTAAAATCAGTTAGTTCCAGCGCTGGGGGAATATGAAGAGTGCCGGGCTGAGGCAATTCTCACGTATCCTGTGGGCTTTTCAGGCTTGACCTGGTTAATATTACTCTGTCAGGGTTCGTGTTGTGTTGTGTCAGTCCGTAATGACAGTCTTGCGAGAGCGTATTCTCCACACGTTGTTATGTTCTATGCTGATTTGGTAATCTCACTGCTCCGGAGTGGTCCTTAATGACCAAGTTTTGTTTTCCCTCTGAAGGGTCGGATGTAGGGCTGGTTTTCTTTATGTTTTTTCCTTTAGTCTTCAGGTTTGTGCCTTCTCCTTTCTTAGAATTTTACAGGCTTAAGTATGTTATGGGACCTGATTACAATTTTTCTTGATGGTCTTCCGTTTTGAATCTGATTTCTGCAATTTCCAGGAATTTTACAAGACGGCAGCTTAGTTGGACATTGTCGCCCGAAAAGCATGCCAAGACGGCTTGCCTACAAATTCTTATTCGTTGTTCATTAAAGATTGGTTTTAGAATTGTTCGGCGCTCTTGTAGCAGGACTTTGCAGTTGGTGATAAGGTTTGAGATGTTTTCTACACCATTGCCACAAAGTCGACACTTTGCTGGCAGGGCAGGGCGGAACCATGGCGCTATGTGGGTTGCAGACGGCAGTAGACCCAATCGAAATTTATAAAACGTATCTTTTATTCTTTTGGTAAAGCAGGATTGCAGATATTTTTGTGGTCTAAGGCTGGTGTATGTTTGTATAGTTAACCAGCCATGCGCTCGATCCGCCAGTTGAATCTTGTCCTGCAAAAGTGATTCCTTTTTAACGATATTATTTACCGCTTTTTTGAGGCCCACCACTGGACCTCGTAGATTCCATAGTTGGTGCAGCCCCAGTGATTCTAATGCGTCCTCCAAAAGGAGCCTTGCTGGACAATTTTCTCTGTATTGCAATTCCTTCCACAGAAGGGCGTTTAGTGTGTTTTCTTCTCCCTTAGAAATTTTGTACCAGCTTTTTAAATATGCTCCTTTGAGGGCCAGATCTTCCCTGGTAAGACCAAGTTCAAGCCTAATTTGCGCTGGTGATGTATACCTCGGTAAGCCGAAAATCATATGCATTGCTTTAGTTACTGTTCAATCTAAAACCTCTGCATCCCTTCCTCTCATTACTTCACTGCCATAAGTGATAGATGGTATCAGTTTTGCCTGTATCACCTTTAGTAGAGGAGAGAGGGTTGGTCCCGTGATCTTGTTTTTGAGGTTTCTTAGAGATACTGCTGTCATTAGACCTCTCTTTTTTATTTCCTCACGTTGAGGTATAAAGCTTCCCTTGGCTTCTACAATGACCCCCAAGTATCTGTATTTGGTAGTAATGTCCAATTTTTTTGAGTCCATGGACCAGTTGTTTGTTATTTTCCTTGTTTGTTTAGTAATACACATAACTTTAGTTTTTTCGTAGTAGATTTTGAGTTTGTTTGTGATAGAATACTGAGATGTTATGTTTAATATTCGCTGTAGGCCTATCGGGGTCTGACTAATTAGCACCAGGTCATCCGCATAGAGTAAGTTTGACATCTGTGTCCCTCCCAATTTTGGCGCGTGTGAATTGCTTTTGTTCAGCAAGTTTGATAATTCGGCCAAGAAGAGATTAAATAACATCGGTGCTAGGACACATCCTTGTTTCACTTCAATGCTTGTAGGAATTTTTTTAGACAGAAAATCTCCTTCACCTAGTTTGACCTGAACCCAGGTGTTACTGTGCATAAGAATTAGTTGGTTCAGTAGCAGTGAGGGAATTCTCATTTTCTTTTGTTTTTGCCAGAGGATGTTCCTGTTTACGTGATCGAAAGCGGAACTGTAATCAATGAAGCACAGATATAGTGGTTGTTTTATGATAAGTGCCTGGTCAATCAGAAGTGATAAAGAGAGTATGTTTGTGGTCGTGCCCATACTTTTGCAAAAACCACTTTGATTG
The DNA here is from genome assembly GCF_964204655.1 of Triturus cristatus. Taxonomy (NCBI): domain Eukaryota; kingdom Metazoa; phylum Chordata; class Amphibia; order Caudata; family Salamandridae; genus Triturus; species Triturus cristatus. The sequence continues at coordinate 847,434,177 of NC_140594.1, read as the reverse complement.
AATGGAATTGCTTTTGTGTCGCCCACCCATGCTGTTAATTCCTCGAGTAAAAGGCCTGCATAATATTTTGCCTCATTATCGAGCAGGGCTATGAGGCGATAACTTCCTGGGTTGCTCCTATCACCTTTTTTAAAGATTGGGGAGATTATTGCCCCCCTCCATGACTCTGGAATTGTTGATGTCTGCAAGATTTTGTCAAATATTGGTGTAAGGACCTTGGCCCAGCGTTCAGGGTCTTGTTTGAAAACCAAAGGGGGAATGTCGTTGGGACCTGGTGCACCTTCGCCTCTCCCTTTAGAGATTCTTTTACGGATCTGTAAGTTATTTATCACAATTCCTTCGTTTTGTGCAGAGCCGTCGTTGTGTAATGGTGCCCATTCTTCTGTGTCCTTTTTAGGGGTGTGTGGTCCTTTCCACCCTTCATGGTCTTCATTTAGATGTTTGCCGAGAAAGTTTACCCAAGCTTCTTCTGTAGGGCAAGATTCAATCCCGTTGTTTCGCACGCCAATCCTGATATTGATTTTTTTTCCAGAATTGTGCATTGTTGTTTGTTTTGGCATCATAGAGGAGTTTTCCCCAAAAGATTTCGTCTACTTCTTTTCTTAGTCGCCAGATTAGTTTTCTATGGATTTCTTTTTGCTGTTTTAGCTCGTGGCGAGCGGTGGGTACCGTCCTCACTTTGCGTAGGAGATGGTTAATCTTGCGCTTTAGGGTTTTGACCTGGATGTTGGAACTAAAGTTGTAATCGTTCTTATTTCTTGGTGTATTGATCTTGCATTTTTTCCGAGCATTTTTGTCTATTCCGGCTCTTCCGCATAATGTTTTCGTGAACCGCACCCACCTCTCAATTGGGTCTATGCATGCTATTTGTGCCTCTTCAAATGCTTGTTTTGCTTGCATTTGGAGTTTTTGCGGATTTGTGATTTTACATTTTATTCTTCTGTCGTTGAGGGTGTATTCTGAGCCACATGTGTTGACGGCCAATGGATTTAGTTTCACTGGGATCCCAATAGTAATTTCCTGGGGGAGGTGGTCACTATAATCCATCGTGCCGATTCGGTAATCACTCACCATTTGATACATGTTCCGAGAGAGGAATGTGAAGTCTATTGTAGAGCTGGCCTTCGAACTATGAAATGTGGCCACTTGTGGGCGGTCTCCTGGAAATCTGCCATTGAGGGCGCGTAGGCCCAGCTCTTCTAATTTTTCCAACAGTCTTCCCGCTATTTTGGAGCTGCTGCCGCCAGAGGTGTTTTCTTGTTCACATGTGTCCTCACATACTGTAGGCACAGCAGCTGGATTATTAAGCATGTTTAAATTAAAGTCCCCACTGACGATAAGGTTGTTGGAATTTTCAGTTTCCAATAGTTTTGTTAATTCTTCCTTCAGTTGCTGTGCTCCCTTATTTTTCTCCTTGGGGTGTAAATAGAGATTTGTTAGGAGTATGTTTTAATTTTTTTTTGTTCACGGATTGTCAGAAGCAAAGTCAGTATTGCATTTGGGGGAGGTAAGTTGTATGCCAGGGGTTCTGCTGCAAAGAAGGTCTTGAGCGAGCAGTATATTGCAAGGCCTCCCTTCTTGTGGCCGAACGGTGAGCTCTGTGTGGCGGGCAGGAAGTTTAGATTATATCCCGGAATGGTCGGAGGCGAGTCTGTCCATGTTTCTTGTAATATGATGATATCGAATTTGTGCAAGTATGTTATTAGTTCTGCATCCAGGAATTTGTCACCTATGCCGTTAATGTTCCAGGAACATAGATTGAGGTTGTCGTGTTTGTTCCCTTCTATTGCATTATTGTGTCATTGGTTTTTAACGTTAAGGGATTTGAAAAGCCAGCTCCAATTTTGCAAAGTTGGGCTGTTAGTAAAGGTTTGTTTTTTATTGGGCTGGTCTTGGTAAATTGAGTTCTCAGGGGTTTTACTCCGAGCTCCACGAAGTACTGAGATCGTCAAGGGATATTCGTTAGCTTTCTTTTGTATTTTTATTATTACCAGTCATAGGGAATAAGTGTTCAGTGATGGCAGCAAGGAAAGCAGGAACAAGATCCGAGGGAGTCCAGAAAGAACCTAATGTTGGTCCTCAATTAGCTGTCCCGCAAGAGAAAAAAAACACCCCTAAACAAGACAAAAAGTCTATAAGTCAAATAGGACAGTGCACTGACCCAAAATATGCTGTAATAATTTTAAAAAAGGATGTGATTTAAAGAGGACTCCAATCCAGTAGGGGCGAAACAAAGTGAGTAGAAAGGATAAGGATTATCTCAGAGTCATGCACTCTAACCTGTTTTCTGACGATCCAAGGAGAGACATCCGTTGCGTGTGTGGCGAACCGATGAGCACTCATGTAAGATGATAAGGAACTGCACCCGCAGTTCTTGAAGGAAAAGAAAAGGAGGCGTGCACTGTAATAAGTCGAGCACGCTTGTACTTTGAAGGAGGAGCTGCACACACAGTTCCAACTATGAAGGGGCATGTTCGGCTGAAGGCTACGCTCATATACAAAATTTCAGGAGGCACCGCTCCAGTGGTTCTCTTCAGGCAGCGAGGTGTGCGTGGTGGAATGATGAGTGCACAAACAATGTCCAGCATGGAACCGCTCCAGCGGTCCTCAACAAGCAGAGGGGTATGCGCTGCGGAAGGCCGAGCATACAAGAAAAATCCAGAGAGGAACCGCTCCAGCGGTCCTCAACAAGTGGTGAGGTGTGCACAGTGGAATGCCGGCACACAGTGACACAGGGGCAATAGTGAGAAATCCTTCTCCCATGAAACCGGAAGTAAACCTTAAAGCCAAGCACCTTGGCACTGGCTCACACGCCTTCTTATCAGCGTGCCTCCCCCATCTCACAGTAGGCGTGTTCAAATATCGGTTTGCCATATTGAGAACAGGCAGGGAAGAGAAGAGAAATGCCAAAGAGATGACACCGAAGGAAAAAAGGCTTGGTAGGCCATTCATACCGGTTTTAGATGTGGCACACCAAGTAAGGAGAGTGACAGGAGTGTAATAGTGACTTTCAGCATAGTTATGTTCCCTGTAAACCCCTGGTACATGTAGTCTGGGCGGTAACAACAGCAGACCAAACAAAAGGTGAAATCAATTGCTATGGAAAATCTTATTAGGCCTACAATCAAAAAAATGATAAAAGCCTTCCGGCATTCATTACAGCATTTTCCTCCAAGAGTCAACAAATGTATAAAATTCTTAATAAACATTGGGATCTTTTCTCAAATGTATCAGGCTTAGAAAATGTGCTTACAAATAAACCTCTGATCACATCTAGAAGGGGTCACACCTTAAAGAAATTGTAATTCCTAGCTTCACTCCGTCAATGTGAAATTCCATAAAAACTTGGATGCTAGATAAATCACAAGATTTGTTTTGTCTGTACTACATTTTCAGTGTGTAAATTAATAAGACATCTAGTTTCAAATATAACTCTGGTCAGTATTGTAGAATCAGACAGTTCATTAATTGTTGAACTAAACATGTGGTTTATGTACTCATTTGTGGCTGTAGCAAGATTTATCTGGGCACCACAACAAGAGAGATGAGATTTTGCATTATGGAACATTTAAGAGCTTATCCTAACAAAGATAAAACCTACCCATTGGTATCCCACAATTGTATGGCTAATGATGGGGAGTCTTTACTGTATTATGTGATTGAAAATATGCCTAGTGATGTGAGCGATGGAGATAGGGAATGATGCCTGAGAACAACGCAAGGTAAAATGGATTTGACATCTTTAGATCAGTAGAGTATGAGTCAAAGAAAGAACATGATATCATCATTTTTTGTAGGTTGTTATCTGAAATAGTTGCCATAGACTTGAAATTGACATACGCAAAGATGGCCAATACATGGTACAGCTTGCATGATTATGAAATGGTCGATACACTTTCTACATGATTTTATTTCAAAACATACATATGGGGCCTTAAAACATTATATATTGCGAAGGTTTATCTTTGAGAGGACTAATGGGAAGGATGTTTTTATTAATATCATGGCATTTTTTTGAATGGTGCCAAATGGTTCTAAGAGTATCGGGATCGTGGCCACTTCCAACCCTATAATTGGCATTAGATCGGCATTAACAGAAAAGCACGCAAATGCACTAACTGTGTATTGTTCTCATTTAGATTGACCATAGCTAATGTAGGCCTGAACTTTTAAATGTCTCTTGTATCCTGCCATCTTCCTTTGTGACACATGTACAATTATTTCTTCTAGGAGCTGAAGTTCTAAGATCGAATGCAATGCTCTCTTGCTTTCTTTCCCATGTATAATATTTTCTTTTTATTATGAAAATCTTGGAATGTTATAATTCGTTTCAGTCATGAAAACACCTGCAAAGTACTGGCTGGTACATGTTACAGGTAGTGTAAGTTTGAAGGATGGTGAGAAAAGCTGTGTTATGAAGGATCCTGAGAAGCCAATGAGCCTGGAATTGTATCATTTTATTCTAACCTGATTGAATGTTTTTATGGGAACTGGGTGTGGGTGTAGCAAATGTTAAAATTGTGTGATTTAAGCTAGTTCAGAGTAGATTACAGAGGAAAATGTGCAGAGCAGAATAGGTGAATTTAGGATAATCACTTTGTGAGAGTCTGATTTTCTAAACCTACTTCCTTTAATTGTCAATATTTAATTCACTCCTTATAGTGTAAAAAGATTGGACAAATATCTTTTTTGTTTACAATATATTTCTGGATGGAATTAATTTTCAATATGGATTCTATAGTTCTGAAACTGACCTATTTAAAGATGGCTGACACACTTTTTAGCTTGTGTGATTGTGAAAAGGCTGATATACAATTTTTGGATGATCTATTTCAAAAGATACATTTTGAACTTCAAGTTGTACTATGCCAGCAAATGCTCCCTTTGAGATAAACAATCAGAAGTAAGTTGAGATTTGCATTATAGTTTTCCATTGAGTTACAGTTTATGGTTTCAAGATGACCGACGCTCATATACGTTAGAATGTCTATATAGAGGTTTATAGACTTATTGGCAGTTTAGTGACCAGTGTAATGCCTAATTAGGATCACTCCTATTTGAGAAACACTTATGGTTTACAATTTCAGCACAGTGCCTACTTTAGACATGCCATGTTGATAAAGAAACATGCGGCTTCGGTTTTCTATACAGGTATGAAACCGCTTAACACTGCTTATAACAATGCTATTGAAAAGTGTTTGATTTTAGAATCAGAATCATCTGTCAAAGTGCTCCTGGGGTTTGGAATGCCTGTATCAGTTAACAAGGTTATTTGTATCTGAGGAACCAATATTTGATATCAAATTTTGATCCATTCCAGTATTGGTTGCCCTAATAATTGTTGTTTTATGATTGAATTATATATTATGATGGGTCAATTTTGTTTTAATAGACTTGTTATATACCACTTTAATTTGAACTAAATGTGTGCAATATGGCATTCTGTTTTTGAACATATTATGAGTGGTTGTCTTAACAACTATTCAATTGTGATTCAAATATGCAGTTTGATAGGCAAACCTGGTTCAAATAGTCCAATTTTAGACCACTTTCACCTGAATTAAACACGTCCAGTATGGCGCTCCACTTTGAATGTGCCTCATACTTAAATGATGTGCGGTAACTTATAGGGCGTTTTGTGAATGCACCACGATAGAACGTGTTCTGTAAATATGTGGTCAATACATATGCTACATTATGATTGGCTAGAAAATGATTGTTTGGGAATATATAATGGGCCAACTCCATTTAAGGATGCCTGTTTGCTAAAATGCACAATTTTGTAAAATTATGTTATTTATGGACACATGTTTATTAATTGTCGACATGTGCCCTTTTTTCTTTGTTGATACAGCCTAAATATTTGTTTTATTGACTGTTTTCAAAGACGTGTTGTTGCACATTTCACTTTACTTGTGGATTAGATACAAACCTTTCGAAGAATGTTTGGAATTAGTGACTTAAAACATGGGATGTTTTATCGTGGGACTAATACTTGAGCATTTGGATTTATTTTTTTCTTCTAATATTGGAATATTTATGCTCTTGTTTAGGGACTCAGATGATTGGGCATCAAAATATATGGCTTTGTTTATAAGGCGATGTTTCACAGTTTATCATATAGACACATTTTATACCTGGAGCTCAATTTATTTTAATGTCATCTCCATACAGACTGGAATTGCATAATTCATTATCTCGAGCAAGTGGCATCACCAATGGCCAATCAGAGAATAGTAAAAGACCCAAAAGAGGCTCAAATGGATCAAAACCTATTGGTCTATTGGTATGGTAAGATGCGCTAAGGGCCGGAGCTCAGCAGGTTGGTAAGGAATACCTGGCTTACCAGTGTGTCTGCTGAGCATGTGTTCACTGCATCTGGTGCAGTTGTCACAGTCAGAAGGACCAGTTTCCTGCCTCAAAACGTGGAGAGATTGACCATGATTAAAATTAACCAACACTTTATGCAAAAAGATTACATTGTATCTGAAACAGCACAGGACAAGGAGGATGTCGATTTCGCAGACTCAAATGCGTTAGCTGACAAACCTCTTGGCGAATGCCCTAAATTTGAGGATTAACTCTACTTCCCTGACTCAGTATGCCACAATAGAACTTGCAAATTATTGTTGGACTGCTTGGCAAAACAAATGTATATAGTTAAAGGAGCATTTATATATTAGGTGTCTGACTTATGCAGACCCACCATTTATTCACATGTATGGCTGGATTCGAGTTGGACCAGTGTGCACAGAAGAAACCTACCCATTTGTTTTAAGAACATGAAGACGCTGCCTACCTCCGTCCCATCCTAATCCTTCTTTTTTATATGTCCTATCTGGGATGCCCCGGTAAAGATCATTAATTTACAAAACTGTAATTGTTTTGCTTCAATGGGAAAAGAGGAGATACAATAGACAAAAGTGCACCACCATGCTTGGACTGGAACTGGTAACTATTGCACCAATGAGTCATATAGTATTGAGTGAGTATGAATGGCGATGATTGATTTGGTGGCAGACAGTGAGGGTGTTCAAGTAATATTTTAAACTTAATTATGATAATTTACAATGTTTGGGGGCTGATGGCTGACACTGCATGGAAGTGATTGGCCCTTTCACACTTTGATAGATTTACTTGCATGGACCACTCCTTGGGGTTCTTCAGAGACCAGTCAGTTTAGTTAACAAATACTAACTATAAACAATGCTCAAATTATTTTGTTCTTTCATTTAATCTATAGCAGTGCACTACAGGCCTGTGTCTTTCAATCTCATTTGTGTCAGGATAACTTGGGAGTCAGATGGAGTCGGGACTCAGAGTCAGACTCAGGGACGCAAGGTGGGATACCTAAATGGCTGGAAGAAGGAAGTTATCTGCTTCAAAGTCAACGGGAAACCAACATGACTCAAATAGTCCTACTCATCCCTGTGAAACGGACAGCAGTGCTTTAATTTGGTAAATGGTGAGTAGTGTGCTGGCTCAAATACCAATCTCCTCTAATGAAGTGGTTGTGGTTGGGGCGCTGCAACTGGAGACAGACATGTCACAGGATGGACGCTCTCAGCTAAATGTTATGATAGCTGTGAGATTGATCAGCCAGGTACATGCATCTACTTGTCTGGGATTGGTTGTAAAATTGTTCTCACTTCTCAGTTAATCACACATGAACCATTATGCGGTTGCACTGCTGTAGCTTATGCTCTTGCTCTGCCTCTAGGTCTACTCCTCATGAAGCGTACCTTCTCTTTGGCTCTACAATATTAACATTTACTCTTTTATAATCCATAGACATTCTCTTCCCCTGCACGAAAACTCCAACACTCCTGCTTACCTTACTGGACTGGTTCAGCCATGCAACGAAGATGGACATTCCGAAAAGAATACAGATGCACCGCCCAATTTGGCATTTATATGCAGTATCAATTTTCTTTTAACAATCAGAATTTTGAGAACTGTGGGCCCAATTCACAGAATTAACTTAAGACAAAATCCTAAACTTACTACTTTTGGTATTCACACAATGCACTTACTACTTTTGGTATTCACAGAATGCACTTACTACTTTTGGTATTCACAGAATGGATTTACGACTACTAACTTCACGTCCGCACTCGGGCCGGAAATTCCGGCCCGGAATCCCCACCTTGGGCCCGGAAGCTCCGCCTCTGGGCCGGAAGCCCTGCCTCCGGGCCGGAAGCTCCGCCTCCGGGCCGGAAGCTCCGCCTCCGGGCCGGAATTTCCGGCCCGAGTGCGGACGTAAAGTTAGTAGTCGTAAATCCATTCTGTGAATACCAAAAGTAGTAAGCGCATTCTGTGAATACCAAAAGTAGTAAGTGCATTGTGTGAATACCAAAAGTAGTAAGTTTAGGATTTTGTCATAAGTTAATTCTGTGAATCGGGCCCAAAGTGTTCTCTCCTCCCTAGTGAGCATTTTTCAAACCTAGATGACAGAACAATTAGATAATATCTTGGGTCTGCGGCCGGGCGTCTGAAGATCCGCAATTAGTGCCAAGGGAGCTGGCTATGGTCCAGGCCAAAGCAATTTAAGGTACAGTGCTCTACCCTCCGTTGCTGCCAGGCCCCACTAGCCAAGGGAGCAAGGGGGCCATGTCCGGCTCTATTGCTGCTTGTTGGTGTCTCAGTGGGCTGTCTTTTTATTGGCTAGCATCACCTGGTTATTGTGGTCAGCGCTATCCCTGAGTGAAACAGCAACAATGGGGAAACGAACCTGTAGTGACAAAAAGCAAGCACCCTTCAAACACTCACTTCATCATTGCCCCCAACCTCTATTGATAGGATGCTACAGAGGGCTATTGATTGATTGATTGATTTATTGTTAACCATTCGATTATTTAAAATCATTACAGTACAAAAGCTAAAATTGATACCCACCCATTTGCCGCTCCCGCTATGCATGCCCTCCCAACCATGCTGCTCCCCTTCCCAACCGTCCCTTCAACTTTAAAATCCTGTTTCCAATAGTCAATCTTGTGATGCAAAGTCTATATTGCCTTTCATCCGGGGATTTAATTCATATTGCGGCAATGTTCAAATCAAAACTCATGGAGTGGCGGGCTAACTCTTCTTTGCCCATGGGTGTTGTGCCGTCACCTTATTGGCCCATTAATCAGGCAATGAAATTCAGGAGCTTGTGTAAAGACAGTTATACATTTGCATCTAAGGCCTGTCTGATCTGTTGAATACATTTTGCCACTCTTGCGAGATAGTGGGTTTTCGTTTCTGAGAGGCACCTGTCTTATGCCTCCTTGCACGTTCCGATGCCAAGGTCTCCAAAAATGGGGCGGAGCAGCCTTTGTCGTTCACTGGTCAGTTTGGGGCAGCAACATAGTAGATGGAGCCAGGATTCCCTTTGATAGTTGCGTAGACGACAAGAAACGGTTCCGTCTGTTCGTGCTCATGCTGGATTAAAGTCCGCAGTTGTAAGGGCCGTTAGCCTCATAAAGAGGATTTTCCTGCGAGTATGGGCCCCTAGTGCTTCCCGTAAGTATTGTTGGGCTTTCCCCATGATATAAGATTTGTCCAATGCCATCGTGAGGGTGTTTTGACAAAGTGAAGTTAGATCCTTTTCATGGGAAATAGAATGGACTTACCGTTTGATGATATTTGACCAGGCCTTATGCGGGATGTCTAGTAGAGGCAGACTGTTGGATTCAAAGTTTAAGGTCCCTCTTGCTTTGTCTAACTTGATATGCCAGGGGGAGTCCTCTTCTCTGAATATTGTTACCAATTGGTATTTGAGAGAGTTATGCGGGGTTTTAAGGACTCTGATGTAATACTTAATTAGGTCCCCCTGGAGGGCCAGTTCAGGTCTACATAGCCCTAATTCCAAGCGTAACGTGATGTTCCTTGCATGCCTGGGTACTTGCAACACAGACTTATGGGCTTTGACCTGTGCTGTTGCTATAAGTTTTTCTAAGGCTCTCGGAAATGCCATATGGCCATAGTTAATGGCCGGGATTAATTTTGCCTTAAGGACCCGTAGCATGCGCTCCGCTGTTGGGCTGGAATTGCGTTGGCTTAAGCGTCTCATTGTTAAAATGACACTATTAGTTTTGTCATTTAAGTGTTTTATATGATTTGCCGGTGTTGCCCTCTCGTGTAGCCAAACACCAAGATAATTATAGGCTGTAGTGGTCCCTATTAGGTGATCTCCCAAGTTCCAGACTGCATGTTATTTATGGGGATGTCTGCCAAATATCATTAACTTTGTTTCACTCTGGTTGACTGTCAAGTGATTTTCCTTATTATACTTCCCCAACTCTTTTAATGCTCTTTGGAGGGCTATAGGTGTGGTGGCCACCGAGATTGAACTAACTGAAAGGTGGCTGTCTCTAACGCCTGACTTACATCTCTCCCCGATGGGCTCTGGCTCCCCCCTTACCTCCCTCACCCTGGTCACCAATTCTCCCATGGCTCAGCACATGGGCTGCGCTATGGCGTCTGAAGCTTCCAACGTCCACCCGCACAAAGGGGATGCCATCGCAGGCCCTGTCAAAATCGGGAAAACCAAGCAGGCAGCTAGGACGGGGGCCAAACGGAAGAAGCGTGACGATGGGACACCAGACTTTGGAGACCCCCTGGAGGCCCTGGACAGGGGATCGGCAGGCTGTGCTGCAGCCCTGGACTATCAAGTATGGGCAATGAACTTGGTGGTGGATCTTCAGGTCCAGTTCAGGTCTATTGTAAAGGGTGAGCTCAGTTCCCTGGTAGCACGGGTAGATAAGCTGGATGAACTGCTCGAGGCAGTCCAGCTTTAATTTCAAGGTGGGATTGGATGCTAGTTGCCAGATAGATATTGTATCTGCCTCCTTCAGAGAAAGGCCGGAGCCCCTACTTGCTCAAAATTCCATTCCCTCCACTGACACCAATCAGGCCAACCATGAGGCAATGAACAGAGGAAGGGCACACCCTAACATGCCAACCGCGCAAGATTGTATGTATAGACAGGGGCCCAGGTGCAGGGAGGCGGTTGGACCTGTATCCAGCATAGAAGCCAGGGAAGAGAGGATAGTTCTGCCCTGTATTAACCAACCTCCGACTTCATCCCCGTATGTCATTATGCTAGCAGGCGTACCTGATCTTGAAAGGGGGTAAAAGGAAAATCACCTTGAACTATGGAACAAGTGCATGCTCTGGCTGGCCAGGTAGAGGCAATTTGCCTATAAAGACACAGGTGATATTCTCTTGACGCGCAGGGTTAGTTGGGTGGGCAACAGACTGAAAGATGTGCAAGGATACTGTATAGTGATCAATTTTTTAAAATCCCGTCTGTTCAAAGCCTTTTAGGCAGGAATCACTTCAGGCAGGAAGGGGGCATCAGGTCTCTACCACATGGTTATTTCTACCCCTCAGGCCAAGCCCCAGTAATCAGAGAGCAAACAAGCCAGGAGCTGAGGGTGTGGAATCAGAATTGTCAGTTAACCATTTCGTGGCAAGAACCCCCTCAACCTTTGTTATTCAGCATGCCGACAGGAAAAAGATTTGGGGCTCTTGAGGCAGTTGACTGACTCGAATTTTTGTGTTGTCAGGAAGAGAAATCCTCTTGCCAGGGGGAACCACGGGAGCGGGCCATCCCAATTAGGGAGTTCCATTATTCTAGCGTCATACCTAGGCTAGGGGTTGGTGGAAGGAAGGCATACCCCAATGCAATGCAGGGAGGTACTGTCCAGGGACAGCCGCCCAAGGTCATAACAAAAACCCCTCCGATAAGATCGCCCCATGGGGTAGCGCAGGCCAACGATCCATCAACCACAGCGGTCCTACATTCCCCACCATCCATTGACGGTAGAGGTGACGTCATCATTAGATTGATGGCGAAGTGGGTAAGTACTCCCCAGAGGGAAGTTGGTCTACTGGAGACAGACACCCAGTCCCTAAATATAAGCAGACACCTGGACTTACCAACGGTGCGGGTACTATCATGGAAAGTTGCGGGTCTAAGCTCCAAACTGGATAATCCTGATTGGGGGGTATTCGTAGTTCAATATGACGTTTGAATGTTCCAGGAAATCTGGGAAAGGATGACCCGCATCGGCTGGGATATGCGTCATTCGGAGTAGCTGCCACTACTAGGGGAAAGGGAGGCCATCGGGTGGGCTCTGCACTTGGGTCCGCTCTCATTTGGGTTGCATAGCTAAGCAGATAGAGTCATCCTCCAATCAATCAATCAATCAAAGCATTTATATAGTGCACTACTTACCCAGAGGGTCTCAAGGCGCTGGGGGAGGGGGGTCCGCTACTGCTCGAACAGCCAGGTCTTGAGTTGCTTCCTGAAGGCGAGGTGGTCCTGGGTCAGGCGGAGGTGGGTCGGGAGGGAGTTCCATGTCTTGGCGGCGAGGTAGGAGAAGGACCGTCCCCCTGTGGTGGCTCTTCGGATGCGGGGGACGGCGGCGAGGGCGTGGCCGGTCGATCGAAGCTGGCGTTTGGGAGCGTAGAAGTTGAGGCGGCTGTTGAGGTATCCTGGGCCTTGGTTGTGTAGGGCTTTGTGTGCGTGGGTGAGGAGTCGGAAGGTGATTCTCTTGTTGACCGGGAGCCAGTGCAGGTCTCTCAGGTGTCCGGAGATGTGGCTGCGACGGGGGATGTCCAGGATGAGTCGTGCTGAGGCGTTCTGGATTCGCTGGAGTTTCTTCTGGAGTTTGGCGGTGGTTCCGGCGTAGAGGGAGTTGCCGTAGTCCAGACGGCTGGTGACGAGGGCCTGGGTGACAGTCTTCCTGGTCTCGGTGGGGATCCACCGGAAGATCTTACGTAGCATGCGCAGGATGTTGAAGCACGACGAGGAGACGGCGTTTACTTGTCTGGTCATGGAGAGGGAGGAGTCCAGGATGAAGCCCAGGTTGCGTGCGTGGTCTGTTGGTTTGGGTGCGCTGCCTAGGGCGGGGGGCCACCAGGAGTCGTCCCAGGCGGAGGGTGAGGATCCCAGGATGAGGACTTCCGTCTTGTCCGAGTTCAGTTTCAGGCGGCTGTTCTTCATCCATTCGGCTACTTCTTTCATCCCTTCGTGAAGGTTGGCTCTGGCGGTGGCGGGGTCGTTGGTGAGGGAGAGAATCAGCTGGGTGTCGTCGGCGTAGGAGATGATGTTGAGGTTGTGCTGGCGTGCGATGTCTGCGAGGGGGCTCATGTAGACATTGAAGAGGGTTGGACTGAGCGAGGAGCCTTGAGGAACGCCGCAGATGACTTCGGTGGCTTCAGATCTGAACGGGGGGAGGCGGACTCTCTGTGTCCTTCCGGCGAGGAAGAAGATGATCCACTCCAGTGCCTTCTCCTGGATTCCGACGTTGCTGAGTTGCTGCACTAGTGTACGGTGGCAGACAGTGTCGAAGGCCGCGGAGAGGTCTAGGAGGATGAGGGCTGCTGTTTCTCCGTTGTCAAGCAGTGCTCGGATGTCATCGGTGGCTGCGATCAGGGCGGTCTCGGTGCTGAGGTTGGCCCGGAAGCCAGACTGCGAGAGGTCGAGGGAACCGTTTGTCTCGAGGAAGGCGGCCAGCTGCTTGTTGACGGTCTTCTCGATGACTTTTGCAGGAAACGGGAGCAGCGAGATGGGGCGGTAGTTCTTGAGGTCGGTGGGGTCGGCTGATGGCTTCTTTAGTAGAGCGCTGAGTTCGGCGTGCTTCCAGCTCTCCGGGAAGGTAGCGGTGTCGAAGGAGGTGTTGATGATGTCCCGCAGGTGGGGTGCGATGACAGCGTCGGCCTTGTTGAAGACGTGGTGAGGGCAGGGGTCGGTAGGAGATCCGGAGTGGATGGGGCTCATCGTGCGGACGGTGTCTTCGGTGCTGATCGGGGTCCAGGCGCGGAGGGTGGTGGTGGGGGGCGGTGGTTCGGTCGTGGCGTGCGTCGGTGGAGTGCTGAAACAGTTGTGTATGTCCGCGATCTTGTTGTGGAAGTAGGAGGCGAGGGAGTTGCAGAGGTCTTGCGAAGGGGTGATGTCGTTGTTTCCGGCGTTGGGGTTGGAGAGCTCTTTAACGATGTTGAAGAGTTCCTTGCTGTTGTGTGCGTTGTTGTCCAGTCGTTCCTTGAATGCGGTTTTCTTGGTGGCGTGGATGAGTTGGTGGTACTTTCGGGTGGCGAGCTTGAGGGCAGTCATGTTGTCCGGTGTTGGGTCTCTGCGCCATGTTCTCTCGAGGGCTCGGCAGTTCTTCTTGGAGCTCTTGAGTTCGTCGGTGAACCATGGGGCTTTCTTGCTGCCGGGTCTGCTAGGCGGGGTCTTCAGAGGGGCGAGGTCGTCTGCGCAGTTGCTGATCCACTTCGCGAGGTTGGTGGCCGCCTGGCTTGGGTTCGTTGCGCTGGTGGGAGGGTTCATGCTCAGGGAGGTCGCGAGCTGGTCGGCTGTGATCTTGTTCCAGCTTCTGCGTGCAACCTGTTGCTGGTGGTGGTGGATCGTGGTCCTTCTGAAGCTGAAGTGGACGCAGCTGTGGTCCATCCAGTGGAGTCCGGTGGCGTGGCTGAAGGCGATGTCCTTTCTGGATGAGAAGACGGGGTCGAGTGTGTGTCCGGCGTAGTGGGTGGGGGTGGTGACCAGCTGCTTGAGTCCCAGGTTTGCGAGGTTGTCCAGCAGGGTGGTGGTGTTGCGGTCGTTGTTGTTCTCCAGGTGGAAGTTGAGGTCCCCGAGGAGGATGTAGTCAGCGGAGAGGAGGGCGTGCGGGCTGATGAAGTCGGCGATGTCTTAGCTGAATTGTGTGCGTGGTCCCGGGGGTCTGTAGATGAGGGTGCCTCTGAGGGTGGTCTTGGGGTTGATGTGGACCTGGAAGTGCAGGTGCTCGGCGGGTGCGAGGGTGTCGTCGGTGTTGGTCGTGATGCGGATGGGGTTCCTGTGGATGATGGCGATGCCTCCTCCGGTTTGGTTGATGCGGTCCCTTCGGATGATCTTGTAGCCGTCTGGGATGGCGATGGCGATGTCGGGCGCTGAAGAAGCGTTCATCCAGGTTTCCGTGAGGAAGGCGACGTCTGGTGAGGTTGTGTCGAGCAATGACACCCTGTGTATTCTTCTTACCTTTCCATCAAGGGTTAGAACTGCTCTGGTCAATGTTTACTAACGGCCGGTAAACAACAGTCAAGAATTGCCGACCCTCGAGCAGTTGACCACCTTTATATCCTCCATCCCTATTAATGTTTTTGTGATTTTTGGTGACGACTTCAATTGTCAGTTTGAGCCCCTAGATGGCCTGAATGGAGGAAACCCCAGTGAAGCGGACCTCCACTGGGCAATCACCTAGCCAAACATCCCGCCAACTAGGGCCTGGACTTCCCGGGTGCTCCAGATTAATTATTTCACCCTGAAGAATGCCCTAAGGGCCTGCAATGGCAGCATCAAATCGGATTCACCGGGGAATTACACATTCAATAGAACAGTGCATTCCTCCATTCTAGACTACATCCTGGTAGATATGAGTTTCTGGCATAGGGTGGCTGATTTCGATATTGTGTTCCACCACGACAGCGATCACAATGACCTGATTCTAGAGTCGGCAATGCTGACATCTGAGACCACCTTCGGCTCAAAATCCATGCCTGACGATAGACTTACACTTACCAACTGCAGGGGGAGTGCGGTGGACGGATATACACCAATCTCCTCATAAGCTGTCCACTCTATATGAATCCATTATACCATTCCTAATGGCCTGCGAAACACTCTATTTCTAATGATGGCATATCTTTCTCCCTCATGCAAGTCGCTGAGACTCACAACGCACTGACATCCACACTGGCCGATACCTTCTTCCGAACCAGTAGAATAAGAAAGCACAAAAATGCCCTACACTCCTGGTTTAGCAATAGCTGCGGTACGGCCAAGCTAGCGCTCATCGACGCAATCAAAGTCAAGGACAGGCCTTTAGGTAGAGAAAAGAGGGCGCTATATAAAAGCACCATTGCCGCTGCTACAAAAACATGGAAGTTGGACAAATGGGACTTCCTGAGAAGGGCCTTAGCTAATCACGACATGAAGGCTTCCTGGAAATGTTCCCCCTGGCGTCTCAATGGGATACTATGGTGTTGAAGTTACAGGAAATGGTCTCTTACAGGAAATGGTCTCTAACACTAGGGAACCCTGGTAGGAAATCCAGGACTGACACCCAATGCTCACCCTCTCCTGGTTATGGGTGTTGAGTAGTACTGACTTCCAAAGAGATAGGGCTCCCTTACATAATCCCGCTGTCACTGGGCCCTGATAGGGCTTGCTCACTCGGCACGGCAGCAGGTCTCACGCGACTCCCTTACACCTCCTTGGAGTCAGTTGTCCTCATTTTGTTGTACCGTTTGTCCACAGTTTGGGTTATGATGCGCCATGTATGAAACGTTTACAAGATGTCCAGTGGTCAGTTTTTATTAAACACCGGTACGCCATCTTTGCAGGTGCTGTCCTGAGGCTCCTCTTAGTCTCGGTTGAACAACACATCTGTCTCTTTTCTCTTACGGACTGGTTCTGGATAATGTAAAATTTGCAAGTAACTATCCATGGCATATATGCATTGTTCTGGTTGTATGCTCAGAATATGAAAATTGTTAATAAAAAGATTTAAACCAAAATAAATGGAGGCTTTTTGGAATGTAGGAAACACGGGCTGTGGTGAAGGGAAACAGACCATTGAATCCAATATTTTGGCAGATGTCTGGAAGACACACTTTAAGACCCTCTATTCAAGGTTGGAGGATGAGAGTTGCATTTCAGCTAATGAGCTCCCCCTCTACAGAAATCCTGCACTGAGACCCCCCAAGATAACACTAAAAGAGATTACCAGTCCCATAAACAAAGTAGCCACGTCCAAAGCCCCGGGGCTAGACAGATCCCAGGAGACCTCTTTCATAGCAAACCCACCATCTGGGCCCCCTACCTGTGGACACTGTACAACACTATTCTACAGGGAATGGCGATTCCTGTAACCTTGGCTGGCGCGGAAATCCTGCCAATCTATAAAAAGGGCTCACCACTTATCACCACAAATTACAGACCTATAAGTCTAATTGACGTCAGCCAAAAAATGTTTGCCCATGTTCTGCTGGGCCGACTCCAGACCTGGATGGAAGAGCACAAAGTCTCAAGTCCATTTCAAGCTGGCTTTAGAGAAAAGACGTCTACAATAGACCAAATCTTCAGGCTCCAACTCCTGTACTGGAAAATGGTGTCCATATAGGGTGGCAGCCTCTGCCTAATTTTCGTAGACCTAAAATCCGCATTTGATTTGGTGCCAAGAGACAAACTGTTGGCAATTTTAAGTGAGCTGGGGGCCCCTGCCTATTTATGACACCTGTTGAAGCGGCTTCATAAAAGCAATTATGCCCAAATCAGGTTTGGCAAAAGCGCAGAACTTACCGCCCCTATACAAGACAGAAGAGTCCGACAAGGTTATGTTCTCGCCCTTACCCTTTTTTGCCTATTCATAAATGCACTTGTAGAGATATTGATTGCCGGCAATTATGTTTGCCGTCGATACACTTCTGCTCTCTAAATCACCTATGGGCATACAGAGGATTCTCGACAACTTCAATGCCTTTTGTAAATGCAGGGGGCTTGACAGGCCCGGTTCTAGCGGGTGGGCCGGGTGGGCCAGGCCCACCCAAACATGAGCCTTGGCCCTCGCAGTGAGGGCTTGAAGGCAGGCACGCAGAGCACACGTTGTGTGTGTGAGCCGGGCCGAGACAGCTCCAGGGCGCACACACAGAGACAGACAGTTTTCAAGATTATCGCAGCTGCACCAGAGTACTTCACAGGTCTTTAAAAGATCATTTACATGTTAATGAGGCTTTGTTTATTTTTTCACCCCTTCATCTCCACCAGGAGCATGGCGAACGGGACAAATCCTGTCTTTGGCACCAGTAACCTTTGCCTACTGTCCTGCTGCGTGGATATTTCTTGTAGCTCAGGAGAAAATAAGTTTGTTTATTCCTATTCACCTTTCCTGACCCCCTGCAGCTGCTTATCACATCAGGCTGTGGCACAAAGTTTGACTAATGGAGTAGGTAAGAGAATGTGTTACTATTTGTTTTTCTTTTTAAAATCTGCACAGGCCCAGCAGGACACATACTTGGTGTGCGCTTCATTTAAACAGTTCATCATTATCATGGCTGATGCAGGGCAGCAATAAAACAATAAAAAAAATACCCCAATAACTCTGGTGATTAATGATCCTGCTGGAGAGCAATCCTTTGTCTGTTAGTAGTTTTTAAATGCAGATGAACTGTATTTTATGTGGAATCTCAGTGGGTTACGCCTTTGTCACAGAGATCCTTGTGTTACTTGTAGTTCAGAAGTTACAATCCTAACATAGGACAGTGACCAGTGAACTGTCATCAAAGAGCTCCATACATACATGAATAGTATAGTTAGAACTTCGCTTTTTTTGTTTTGTGATATAGTTAGAACTTCCCCAGTCTTTCATTATTCTAATGCTGCTAAAATGAGTATGTTTGGGCAGATATATATTTTTCTCAGTAAAGCTGACCCCCTTGGAATACTCTTTAAATCCTAAGGTTGTGCTTCCCCAGACCAAACCCTCTTAAAATATACTGCCCACCAGTATGGATGACATGTGATTCATACACCTTGTAATCCTCATTGGCTTATGTGACATCCCTTATAGACTGATTTACATACTTGCATGATTCATTGTCTCTGCATAACGTGTGCGTGGTGTAAAGTACTGACACACACTACACTGATATGAGTAGCGCTATACAACAAATGAAATGCATATTGGAAAGGGGCTACTTAACCCCTTCAGTGCCACGCCCTTTCCCCCTCCTGTGCCGGGCGTTGCACTAGTGGGTGGGGTTCATGACGAGATAGTCTCGTCATGGTCACAGCGCAACCGTGCTCCATGACGAGACTATCTCGTCATGGGCACTGAAGAGGTTAAAGATGAGGGGCACTGTTGGAGGGTGGCAGTGAGGGAATCCGAGGAGGAGGTAGTGGGAGGGGCTATGGAGCGATGAGGGGCACTGTTGGAGGGTGCAAATGAGGGAAGCTAAGGAAGAGGTCATGGGGTGGAGGGTGAGCTAGGGAGAGATGAGGGGCACTGGTGGAGGGTGGTAGTGAGGGAATCTGAGAAGGACGTCATGAGGGGGATGGGCTACAGAGAGATGAGGGGCACTGGTGGAGGGTGGCAGTGAGGGAATCCGAGGAGGAGGTCATGAGGGGGAGGGGCTATGGGTAGATGAGGGGCACTTGTGTGTGGCAGTGAGGGAATCCGAGGAGGAGGTCAATAGGGGGGGCCATGGAGGGATGAGGGGCACTGTTGGAAGGTGGTAGTAAAGGTTATTGGTGTGGCGCCAAAAAAGACTTTCGCATCAGCGCTGAAGCCGGCCTTGTCATGGCCTTTCTGTTTTTGTTTATTTAATTAGCAGTCGGGTCATAAGGGCTATTTTGGAACATACTTTAAAGTGCGTGCTAATTATATGTACTGCTATATTCAATGTTTTACGTTTTTTTTAAAAACAATTTTTATTGAAAATAAAAACCACAACTCAGCAGCAGTAATGACACTTACACAGTGACCTCAGCAGGAGAAATATACATTTGGGCGTTGGAAATAAAAGTCAATATATTAAGGGCACCAAAAAATAACTCGGAGCAATTAGTAAAGCAGTACAGAACAAAGTTTTAAGTTTGAAGGTGATTTTACTAATGTTTTTACCGGGAAAATGAAAGTGGAGGCGATGGTGCCTGATATGGGGCTGGGGCCCAAGGTCAGCTGTGAGATGAGGTGCACTGGAGAGGAGTAGTGGATAATCAAGCCTGTAAGGGAGTGCGTTGCAGAGTCTGGGGTCAGGTGGAGGTAGTAATGAAGAGGGATTCTCACTGAAGGCTCGCACAGAGGGAGCCTGTAAGGAAGTGCGTTGCAGAGTCTGGGGTCAGGTGGAGGTAGTAATGAAGAGGGATTCTCACTGAAGGCTCGCACAGAGGGAGCCTGTAAGGGAGTGCGTTGCAGAGTCTGGGGTCAGGTGGAGGTAGTAATGAAGAGGCATTCTCACTGAAGGCTTGCACAGAGGGAGCCCGAGAAGTGTCACTTGCCTGATACTCCCACCTCAGAAACCTCCTCTTCCCATCAAAGGGACATTACATGGAAAAAACACTTTTTGAGAGTGATAATATTTAGAAAGAGATTTGGAAAAGAGTGCGTTTTACTGGGTCTTGTAAGTCTAAGAAGAGATAAAGGAGGGCCCTGAAGCAGGCCTGCCCAGACATATATGCGACAAATCGAACCTGCAGTGGCACATCCAAATGCACCCTTGGCCCACCCAAATAAAAATTCCTGGAGCCGGGCCTGGGGCTTGAGATCAACACCCAGAAGAACAAATATATGGTCTTCAACCCAGTTAGCAGTACCCGACCAAACCCTTGCTTACAAAGCACCCCACTGGAGAGGGTGTCTGTATTTGAGTATCTCGGGGTCACCCTAACTTAAAAAATGGACTGGGGAGCTCAAATCAAAAAAGCCAGCTTAAAGCTAGCTCAGACCACGGGGTTTGTCCAAGTTATCCAGGAACTCCGGGGCATATTATCAAGAAACGGCGTTAAAATTATCACCGCTAAAGTGGCGATAATGGGCTTGATAATATGCTCGTGAGAATTCCCATGGAAACCCATGTTCTGGTGTCAAAATGGGCTTCTACGGGAATTCTCTCCGGCATATTATCAAGCCCATTATCGCCGTTTTAGCTGCAGTTTTCTGCCGCTAAAGCGGCGCTAATTTTAACACCTTGCTTGATAATATGCCCCTCCATTCTCAAACCCGTTGGTCAAAATATACAAAGTGCAAGCCAGGGGTGCTGCCATGTATGGGGCTGAAATTTGGGGGCATTGTTCTCCCTGTAACATAACCAAGATCGAGAACACTTTTGTCATGCAGCTATTTAGTCTTCCCCTTAGTTCCCCCCTCACACCACATTGTTTGGACCTTGGGGTAAGGCCTCTTGCAGAAGAAATTTCTCTCAGACCCCTTACATTCTGTCATCACCTGTGGGCCACCCCAGAATTGGCTGAAGACAGAGAAGCCTCCTTGGTGTGGGACAACTACCATGGTTAGCTCATGTCAGGGACACACTTTTGGCTATGGGTAGAGGAAACTTATGGTACAATGCTGAGGTAGCCTGTCCCACAACTTCGAGGAAGGAACTGGCATGGAGTTATAGGGAGATAGGGAGAGAAAACTTGCCCACCTGCAGGGGAGCTCTATAACTGGCTCTCTCACCACAGTGTTCCTGGGAATTAAAGATCAGTATAGCTTAGAGCCTGCTTTGGATGACAGTCAACCCGCCCCAGCTTGGAAGCTATACTTACAATTTAGGTATGGGGTCCTCCAGCTGCGTGCCTTCACAAACAAATGGGCTGGCTTAACCCATCGGGGCTGTCCGGCCTACAGCAATGTAGAGGAGTCAACATACCACGTATTCTTTTTCTGTCCAGGCTATAGGAAGTCTAGGCATCCATGGTTGATAAAGCTATGCAGAAACCTGGGAAGTCAGCACTGCGCAGAGGCATTTAGATTACTGAAATATAATACTCATCTGCCTATTGTATTTGTGGTGTCGCACTTTTTATTCTTCATGTGGTGTGTATGCAGAACGTTTTTGAATACCAACCCACAGGTTTAAGATGACAATCCTCGAAAGTTTTAACTCGATTATTTACTCATTTTTATTACCTACGGTTTTAAGTGCACTTTTAGTGGTTGCAACATGACATATACTTGTTTTTAATGATGTTTTATATTTAAATATCTACATCTATTTTATGGGGTGCTGGCTCCTGTGATGGTAATTTTAACCCAAGGCTATGGGGTCTTAGCACGTGCCCACATGGATTGTTTTAATTAAATGTTATTGTAATGCACATGCACTTTTATGGTCAATCGACCAAAATAATGTTTTTTAATTGAATTGAATTGAAATGTCTTGATTTGTTTTGATCCCATTAAAATCTCTGTTTTTTGCACGTTTCACAATTGCAAAAAAGTGCTATATTTTTGCTTTCCTAAGTACTAGATGCATATAATTCCTTTAAAGATATTTACATTTTGTTGTGTATTGCAAAAAACAACATTGTCATATAATTCACTTTAAAAACTTCTCTTACTTTGCATTCAGGGAAAGAAAAGTAAACACAAATCCCCAGGTTAAAAGAATAAATCAGCCCGACAATTGACCTCTGTTTTTGAAAATGTGACACTGCAGAATTTAAACGCAACTTTATTGATTGTTCTGACTTTTGCGGCCCACCAAAAATCAGCTCGCAACCCAACAGTGGGTTGCGACCCACAGTTTGGCAAACACTGGTCTAGGCCTGTTTATTTTTTAAGTTGATATTCCAGTTTCAGACACTTTTTGTTTGACAAAGGCAAGTGAGCCGAAAAGTGTCACCATTAAAGACTTTTTCTATTGCTACCTTGGAGTGCGGGTCATATATTGTTAAGAAATTTGCTGGACTGGACTACATTTAGGTCTATCTGGCACTTTTGGGGATGTAGGAACTATAGGATAAACACTTTTTACTTGATTTTGGTTTGTAGCATACATATATCATCCCCTACATTCAATGCATGGTGAGGAGTCAAATGAAGAATCAACAAAAAACTTCCTAACTAAGCTCTCTCACCTTTCACTTCCATCCCTGCCTCTAGGACTGTGTCAATAAATGTTTGGGTGTTCATCTGAATGTGCATCAGTCGCCAAGTTATAGACCAATTCAATCATTATGAATCACAATGGTTTTCAGATTTGAGAGAGTTTGGGTGGGATTATGCACAATACAGGACATACCAGCTCTTAGAGATTGGGTGTTTGCTGTGGTCCTCTTTTAGCATCCATTCTCCAAGACTGTAAGATCCTGGAGGACCCACTTTAGATCGCTACTTGCAGAACTCTTTCACTTTCTGTTTCAATTGCCTCTATCCTTTTTGTCAGTCAGTTTGCAATGTTCTCCCTCTAGACACATAATCAGAGATTGAAAGGCATACATAGTTAATCTCAATCTGTAAAGTGGCTAAAAAGGTAGATGTTTGGTAGCTGTGAGCTGCAATGCTTTTCTTGCTCAGATATGAATTTACCTTTATGAAAAGATAAGGTGCGTTTGGCAAAACAGGAACAAGTTGGTTTAAATAAACACAGTGGTTGGGAGAGTCTTGACAGAAAGGGTCTAAGGAAAGTCTCTTGGTGTACTAAGTTTTGTCTGGCATCATATTCATCTCTTGAGGTACAATAAAGTAATTTCTGCATTCTTGAAAAAGCATCTCATTCATAAAGCAAAATGTTTGGGCATCTGATAAGGACACAAATGTCTCTACCTTGGGGAGAGCTAGTGTGGGCCAGCGTGTATGTGTCCATATGTCTGGCATGAGGAGCACATCATCACTATGTGTGGTGTGCATGTCGTGTCCTGATTGGCTGAGCGTTCCTATCTACGTGTGTTATCTAGCTTTGTGGTATTTCTGGGTATCGCAAGCCTTTGGCCAAATGTGTTTTATTGGGGCCAGTTTCCACGGACCTGTTTGTGGTGCAACTATCGATTTGTGGTAGTGATCAGGGTTTTCCTTGGGTGCACGTTTGTCTTTGGGCTAAGTGAGATCCCACTGTGACCTGCCACTCGATAGGCGTGGGTGTCGGTCACAGGACCTGTCTGACCACGTATCTCTGCCTCGGAGAAGATGCGGAGGTCACCTTGGGTGAATCCGATAGCAGTAATATGAGTTTATTGGATCTCCCAAAATTAATATGGCAGTCACTGGTATCGTTTTTATTGACATTCTCAACATTGTGCGTACAGTTGTCATGGCATACATTGACATTGTCTTTACTGATATTGACACAGTTATGCGTACCTATGTGATAGCGTACATCGACATTGTTTCTACGGGCAACAATATTGTAATTCATGCAAGGATTATAGCTTACATTAACATTGTCATTGGCAGTATTGACACTGTTGTGCGGGCATATATTATTGCATACATTGACATTGCATTTATGAGTATTGACATTGTTATGAGGGCACAGGTTATGGCATACATTGACATTGCATTTATTGAAATTGCTGTTGTCGGGCCGGCACATATCATGGTATTCATTGTCATTGTATTCACCCATTCCAACACTTTAATAGTTAAGAACTAAGTAGGGAACAATTATGTCCATTCTAAACCTCTCATACTTTGCCATAGAAGCTGCTAAATTGAACTTATGGTACATGTGACTCATTCCTTTGCTTAAATCCAAATGATCCAGGCTCATGGACCTGACTGTGTTAAGCACGTAAATCATCTACAGAAGTCCAAGTTGTATCTAAAGAGTTTGGCACAAACGTCTGTTAAACGTTTGCCAGGAATGCTAGAAGAGCAGTAACTGATCAAACAGTTGACACCGTACAAGAGCATCAGAGAGATATGAAGCATGGCAGTTGAGATCAGTGGAACTCATCAGCCCCAGCAAGAGACTGAATGCAGAGTTTGCAGATAACACACAGGAAATAAAGATATTGCATTTCTATTGTGGTTGGATATGTCTTTATCTGTGATGAGTTGCCAGCATGTTATCAGTCAGTTCTGGGCAAAGACTAACTGACTTTAAACATGACAAAGGCCAATGCCTCTCTCCTCCCTTACCATTTATCTTAGGTCAGAGTCTCAAGACTTCGTATACAGTGTCACACATCTTGTGACAGTTGGGAAATAAAGAAGTATTTGTTCACTACATATATGCATGGACTCTACAGTTTAGTGTTCTACCCATCTGCAAAGCACCTCAACAACTCATAGAAGGAATCCTGTTTCTTTGATATGTGCTGTGTGTAAGTATGTCTGCAGCATGCATGCCCTTTCATCCAACAACTCTTCTATTAGCCACTATCCGCTACTATAGGCCAGATGCCACACCAACCAATACCTTTATCATGCAGAACGTAGGGACTAGTGTTTTGTGGGGTTAAAAATGCATGTTGTGTGGGAGTTACATTCCACCTAACTTTAAGCCAGTAGTCCTCCAGCCATCCATAGCTGATGACAGACTCAGTGCACAGCCTGACTCTAATGTCATGTCCTTGGAGCCCGGACTTTTGTAACTTTTCACTAGCCCAGGTCTGGAAGCCAGACATGGAGCCATCTTCCAGAGATTACCCTACTGACAGGTTCTCTAGGTGGTGGTCTAGTCTGCCTCAATTACAGCATATTTCTGTCTGTTCTGCCTTCAATGATCACGCCTCTTATGTCTGCAGAACCCACCCATTTCAAAACCTAATCACTTCTCATTTACACTGATTCCTTGCACTTTTTTCAAGTTGCTGTCAAAGACATTTCCTCACATGCGACTTTTTGGAGACTAAAAAGGTTTATTGC
This sequence comes from Triturus cristatus, assembly GCF_964204655.1. Classification (NCBI taxonomy): domain Eukaryota; kingdom Metazoa; phylum Chordata; class Amphibia; order Caudata; family Salamandridae; genus Triturus; species Triturus cristatus. The sequence continues at coordinate 847,408,834 of NC_140594.1, read as the reverse complement.
AAATTGAAAATTGAATACTCTATGAATTACAGAGTCAATAGGGCAGTAGTTCCCTGGTGAAGATCAGTGGAGGCTAGTTTGTTGACACAAGAGTCCAGTTTATATCTTACTGTACAAACATGTCTAGTGGAAGTCACATGCTAGATTCTTTTAACTTTCTTATAACGAACACATGCGGGTGCATAACTGAAATCATCAGAATGAGACTGAGTGGTATTCAGATAGTAACCGAAATGTAAATGGTCTCACTGGGCAAGCTCTTATTAGTTTTTCAGGCCTCAGTGTCAAAAATACAAAAATAGGTGCATGATACAGACAGCCACTTCCTACGTACAATGATAGTCTGATCAAGAAAAAAATTGCTGAAGCGGATTGCAGTTGCACAATTGTGTTTGATGTTTGATGTATTTATTTAGAGCACTATCTCATCTGATCACATTGTAAGTCCCAAATAGCATATCACCGAAGCTACCTCTGCTTCTTTACTTTATGCAGATTTACAAAAAGAAGGCTTGCTACATCGATTGGATCCTCCACCTTTCAGAAACTTATATTACCTTGCCTCCACTACTGACTATTTCAGCTCTGCATGGTACCACTCCAGGTTCTCCTATCCCAGGGCTGGACAGGCTTTGTATTCCACCGGGCATTTACTCAGTGGGCTCGAGTCCTTGGAGGCTGGTTTTGAAAGTCAAGGGCCACACCTTGTGGCGCTGTCACTTTCCTGAGCACCCCATGTTTAACTGCTGCAGCCATGGGAGGCTTCAAGAGAAGTAGGGCGAAAGTAGAGAGAAAGCTATCAGAGAGGAGAAGAGAGAGATAAGAGAGAGAGAATGGATTGATGGGAAGAGAGATTGCACAAGGAGATGAAGAGATCAGACTGGTTTGAGCATTTTTCCCAGACCTTTGGGTTCCCTAGTCCTGCCCTGTCCTGTGCTCACTGTTCTCTTTTCTCAATCATGATATAGTGTAAGATTTTCAGAGTGAGATAGCCTGGAGGACAAACCACTTGACTGGACCTTGCTGTCCTGAATGCCAGATTGCACTTTAACACAGGGCCTCATTACAATGTCAGTGGGACCGCCACCGACAGGCCTTCGGCATCTACACCATTGGTCCAACCTCCGGATTACGATTCCGGCGGTCGGAGCGAGTTAGGCAGGGGGAAAGACCGCCATCTCCGACAGGCTGAAGGAGCCCGTTGGGACGGCAGTCATATTCCTTATCCCTACAATGTGGTGGTGCTTGTGCACGCACTGCCGTAGGGATTAGGAAATCCCTTTCCGATCTCCTATTCAAGGTTTCAGCGCTCTGTCCATCATCTCCTTGTGTTTGTGTTTGCAAGGTGATCCCACTGCTATGAACAGGCATCCGGAAAGGAACATTGGGGGCCCCTATCAGGGTCCCCATTCCCTGTGGGCCTCCGCTATGTGGTCAGGGGGAGACATGTGGTGCCTCCCCAAACATCCATGCACCGTGTGTCAGGCGCCACATGGTACCTGGCGCACGGTGCATGGATGTTTGCAAACATGCCCTTTTCTATTGTGGCTTGGGCTGCGCCCCTTTTCCAGGCTGCAGCACAAGCCGGAATAGAAAAGGTTATGGTTATGACTGCCTATAGTCACATCATAATATGTCAGGTGGAACTGCCAACAGTGCTCGTATGCTCGTCCGACTGCCATCGTAATAAGGCCCACTGTCTGAGTAGCACCAGTCTCATAATATGATTAGAAATAGGGCAATTGGAGAGTTGAGCGCACAAAACAAGATAGCCACCTCCCAATAGTTCCCGTCTCACCCAATTTATTAACAATCTTTTTTAAAGATTATTTGGGGCCAATATTATTACTGCCTTACCTCCTCTGCTTGCAGTGAGATGGTGCTGCCTTTGTTTGCCTGAAATAGGCATTTTAAGCTGGTTTGGGGTGACTGAATTGAAGCTGAGACCTGCTTCGAGTCTCCATTGCTTCTATGACTGAGATTCCTGTCAGGAGAGGCAGAGTTAACTCAAGGAAAGGGCGCGGCTTGGGCCTGAGGTCACACTACAGCTGGTTTTAGCTGCTGCCCCTGCAAACTACATTGGTTTGTATTACTTCATGTAATTGTGCAGCCATTTCTTGAATTTTCTCAACTTCGAAGGCAAAAATTTCACTATTAGTACTAATAAGCGTAACAGGCAATTTCTCTGCCACCACTTAAATCCATAATAGTTGATTATACTGAGCCATCCTTAACCACAATCTTGGAAGAACTACAAGCTGTTATGTCTAATACTGATAACATTCCCACTGAGATTAAAAATATTTGCAACGTTTTGGCTGGATTATCTATGAAAGTTTCCGACAATGCAATTAAAATACAAGACAACAAAACTAAAATAGACCAACCACTTCTCATTACAACCAAAATTATTCCTATGAATGAACCTTTATTAGGTTTGGAAAATCGAAATAGGCAATATAATTCAAGAACTTTCAATGTGCCTGCAGATATAGAGGGCAATGATTGCAGATGGCAGCTGGAGAACTTATCACTTAGCCTTCTGAATCAAAAATTCCCAGACAAATTTGAGATTGATAAAGCACACTGCATCCCATCGCACCGCAAGCCTGGTCAAATCAAACCATGTCAAGTTATTTTTAAAGTTTTATATGACACCAATACTTGATGATAAGGAAGACTGCAAAATAAATTCCTTCTCTCCTGGTTAATGACAATAGAATCTTTATTCATCAAGATTTTGCTAAAGAAACAATTACCATATGTAAAGAGTTCAATGCTCTACTGCCAAGACTGTGATATTCTGTATTCAAATACATCTTTTTTGATCCTTCCACAATGAGCATATGGAGATATGATGTCACTAAATCATTTTATCGCCCTGAAGATCTTCATGCATTTCTGGATTATCATTTTCATCTTTCCATGGATATTCATGAGACTTTCAATTGATGTTCCTTCTGAGTCCATCTTTTTTCAAATATTGGCCATCTTTTATTATTATATTTACTTAATGGGTGCACTTTCCCTCTGGCTATTCATGTAAATGCTCGTGTGTGATTTCAGGCTACTATTAATGATTTTCTGTTGTCTTTTATAAGTTAGTCTTTGTCCTTTTTCTTTCCTATCTGTTCTTTTCTCAGCGCTATTTCAATCTCATGGTTATGTTCATATTTTTCCTTTCTCATTCTTTATGATTGTATTTTACCTATCCTCGCCTTTTAATGTTTAAATTTATGGATACGTTTTGCAAGATTCAAATTGTATCTCTTAACATTAAAGGTTTACAACACCCAGTTCAATGTATGAAAATATTAGATTACTTAACTAGACACAAGGCTGATATTTGTTTGCTACAGGAAATACATTATGCAAAAAAACTCTTATCTTGCATAAAATAAAAAGTGGTAGGCCACTTTGTTTTCTCTCCAGCCGTGGGGGAGGGGGGGGGGGGGAATGGAGAGGCAATTCTATTCTCTATCAAACTACAGATATTAGATAAGTGTTCAAACACTGAACGTAGATTACTAATTGCTAAAGTCAAAATTGGTACTATAATTTTGCATTTAATCAATATTTATGGTCCAGCAGTAGATGACCTGACTTTTTGGAATAATATTACTTCTGAAATGATTAACTTGGGTAATGTTTCACTTACTGTTGAGGGTGACTTTAACCTACTATGTCATTCCCTACTAGACAGGGTTTCTTCTATTCAATTCAGACCTCCCAAACTTTTTGTGCGCTCAAAATATTATTTAACAATACCAAGCTTGTTGAAGTAATGTGCTTGCACTTTCCAACACAAAATGATTTAACTTTTTAATCTAATCCTCAAATATCATATTAAAAAATGTATTATTTATTATTCTCAAGAATCTTAGTCCAGTCAATCTCTGACCCTACTATTGGAAATATTGATATATCAGACCTTCTATGATTTCTCTATTTTTAGAACTGGAAAAAGCACAAATTTCTCACTCAAGATGTTGTATGAATGTTGATATTGCTCTCAATGAAAACAATAAGGGTTAAATGTTGTCTGCTATCGAGATTATTCCTCTTGCAATCCTGATGGTATAACATCTAATATTACACAATGGGATGCTTTTAAACATATATTAGGGGAGTAACTATCTCCATGATAACAAATGAAAATAAATTTCAGACAAAGATTTCTAACCTAGACAAACAAATAGCTAAGTTTGAACACCTATTTATCACATCTAATAATACCATTTAAGGGTGGGTGGAAAATTTGATTCTGCTTGTAGAATTGGTGGAATTTGGTCACTCCGCGTTACTCTTATCATACGAAGTTTCCGCCAAATTACCCCAGTGGCATTTTGACAGAATTTTGCTCATGTTTGAGCAACGTGATGACAACAGAAGCAACGTGTGGCTCCAGCTGGTGGGAGTGAGCAAGATTTGGCGTCCCTTAGTGAGATTTCTGGTCGCTAGAAGGCCTTCCGGTGCCATTTTCTAATGCGGGTGGTCACGAGCGGTTGCGTTCTGAGGGCTAATTCTGGAGCAGGTTTTCTACTCGAGAAGCAGCTAAATCAACTCGAAATTGGATTTTCGAGTAACTATTGAACCCGAATGGACAGTTCAGGTAGATTTGTATCGCGAAAAACATTTGTTTCAATGTATCTTTTTTCAACAGTAAGGAATTGCCACAGAGGCTCCATGACTTCCTCTTCATGTCTAGAAGGCGTCTCCTAGTGCTTTGTCCATTCCGTGCTCAAATTTTATTTGGATTTTGAGGGGAAAGGATCGCTCTCCTTGTCAGCAATTCCTGCTGCATATGCCAGTAGATTTTTAAGGATTTCTTTTGAGGAATCAAGTAAGTTAAAGAGCTTTTGGATAAGTTTGTTGTTTGATCGAGGGCATGCACCAGTATTTCTTTTTTTGACTTTTAGTTTTTTTTTCAATTTTTAAATTTGCTTGTTTGTGGCTTGAAGTTGAAGTAGGGGCCTATTTTGCAATATTATTTTAGTTTTTTTCTAAGTGAAAAGGTTTGCACAGTTTTGTGAGGGCTGGGTGCCTGGTTATAAAACTGTTAAAGTGTTTATTCTCTATTTCCTTGTGTGTTGTTTCGGAATTCTGTAATATTATTTTGCTCATTTTATTGTGGGACCTAGTCTGCCCATGGGCCATGGCCAGTCAGCTAATATATTAGGCATTGAGTATATATTAAACAACTTTATATGTGGTATATGATTCTTTTCAAAACATCTATTGATTTAGGGATGCCCTGGATTAAATGCAAATTGTGTTTTTTCTGTATTTTACATTTTTCTTCAAAGTTTTAGTACCTGTAAGTGGGTTGTCCTTTCTGCAGAGCACACAGAACAATGGTCATGTATTCCAGTTCCAATTGAAATTCTGTGTAAATGTGTGTGAAGGGGTACACAGATGTAAAAATATTTACAAAACAAAATAAAAAAATAAAGTGCTTGAATGTGAGTGAGTGCAGTGTACGTTTGGCGGTGATAAAGTGAGAGAGATATGAGGAAGTGCATTCGGGGAGAGTGAAAAGAGGGTGCTGAAGAGGAAAGAGATGACGTTGAAGATCTGCAGATGGTCGAGATGTGCACAGAAAAAGGACACACATATGTAACATAAAGCGCACATAACCGAATCCCAATACTGCTTCCACAGGCCTCAATAATATTTAATTCACGGTCTCACAATTTCAGAACTGAAACATTTCCAATGTTAATTAATGGTAATTATTTATAACAAATCACTGTTGCTATTCATTTACGTTAAAATGCTTACAACCATTGACAAAGCCAATGATACTGGCAGGCTGTAGGTGCATGTCAGTTGTTGTGTTATATATCTGAATGCTGTAACATCTCAGAGAGAATCCAAAGTACCTGTCAGGTGGCACACTATGGAAATCACAGAAAGTATTTCACATGTTCCCTTTTAAAGAGCCCCCAATTTTTCATCTCATTTAAAGACCTGTCTGCACATATTTCTATATGATTGATTGCAGCTAGAAGCTGTGGGTGCTCCCTGAAGCCTGGTTAGAGCATTTTCTTCCAAAGTCGATGTCAATTGCAGTGCAAGACACTGGGCAAGCGCACACTTTAAAGGGCCTGCAGTTGACGCACTGTCCAATTTGCACATTACAGTAACTGTTGAACATATTAATGCATTAAGATATCTGGCAGTTTTTAATGTGTTTAATATTTCAAGACTATACTCTCCCACTGCTTTAAAAACCTTGCTTTCACACTAAATACATTTGCTTTAAAATTTACCATTTTCCAATCATTTCTCAATATTTTCTCGGGAGCAGGATGCCCCTCCATGCCCGCCCCCCCAACCAGCCACCTGTCCATTTAGCATGCTTGCTTCGCTCGCTACATAAATGTTATACCCAACTTGTATACCCCACCACTTTCAAATGTCACCATTTGCTACTGTCCATCACAGTATTTTAAGACATTTATTTAATCATTTTGGGAGGTCTTTTTGGCCTCATAGCTTTTTCCTTCCTTTGTGACCCATTCACGGAGCCACCTGCTATTTGCAGATTTCCTGAAAAGTGTAAAACACAGGGGTTAATGAGGGACGCCACCTTTTATCAGACAAGCCAAAACACAATCTTCAGAGGGAAGGTTAAGTCAAGCCCTTAACAGACTGCCTCCAGTGGTGGCCGGCATGGCTTGCCAGTGGAGAGGCGGGTGCTGGGCGGTTGTGGGGAGTTCATGGGGCTGTCAAGGGGGTGTCCCGGGGGTGTCACGACTTCAGGAATAGGAAGCAGGCAGCCAGACTCCCTCCCCTAAGCCAATCACAATGCTGCAATGCAGTGTTGTGATTGGTCTGAGTGCCGTAACACGGCACTCAGCCAAGAACTTGAGGGCTGGGCATGTTCTCCATGAAGGCTGTAATGCAGCCTGCATGGAGAACGGGCTAAGTGCGAATGACTGGTTTGGGTGGCCCGAGAGGGCTGACCAAACAGTCATTGCACACTTAGGAGTGGGCAAACCACTCCTCCCCTGCTCTGAGAGCAGAGCAGCTCCTCCCACCTGCCCCCAAAGCATCAGGACACGAAGCATAAAATGATAATAACTCTAAGTAATTATCATTTTATGTTTCTACTTGGCACTGCTTGAAAGCAGTGGGATGACGCTCCTCCGCCATAGCTGAGGAGCCGCCACTGACTGCCTCGTTGATATCACTGAATACTGTCTGGAACCGGATGTCCCCAGAACAGAAGTTGTGATTCTGAGAGATCTGGGAATTAACAAAGTCAGGGCCATGTGTTCAGAAATTCTACGTACAATCCTTGCTCTCTTTCACTAAGCTAGAAATGAAGTGACACTTGATTAGATATTTACTGTTCGACCTCAAGTGAGTTCCGTGGTTATCAAGTATAATTGTATACTATTAGTTACATATAGAACATTCCATCTCACTGATCTAAGCCATCATTCTTTCTTGACTCGATTATGGACACGGAATTTATTACAAAAATGTATTTTCAACCTTCAGACAATTTATCACAAATCACTAAAGTGAGCCTTCAACTGAATGAACGAGGGACATTTTAAAGCAGACGTGGGCGTGGTTAATGCCTTCTGTCTCCGTGGGGTCAGCTTTATGATAATCGGGTTCTTTTTTTGACATGATCTCTTTTTTTTGTCATGTTCTATTTTGTGTCCAGGATTAGTTCTTTATTAACATATATATTTAAAAGCGATATTTATAAGATTTAAAAAAAAATATTTTATGACATTTTTATTGTTACGTTTTTTTGAAAAATAATACGTTTTGTATGGGTTGTATATATTTTTAATATTTTATCAGTATTTAATTTGTATGTACCTACTTTCGAATATTGCTAAGATAAAATATTTTTGTGGAAATGTGTTAACAAAATTAAACTTGGTGAGCAGGCATTAGGCCGACTAGAGCAAAGGTCCTCTCTGTCAGAGACTTCATTGCTAAGTACATTGCAACACCTCCCTTGCCGCCAAACTTCATTGCGTTTAGGAAACTTTGAGCAAGTGGCTGCACTATTGCAGTTGCAGAGATAAAAGCATTGAACGCACACCCAGTCAAGGGATGTGAGATCAGTGTGCAAACTCTTCTGCAGACACTTGAAAACTTCAGATTTTCGGCTGCTCTTGCCTTCCTCCGTACTTAAATTCTGTATCGTGTGGCATATCCTTTTCTCTGAAACTGCATTAAAAAACAAAATAACACGATTTAACATAACACCACAGAGCCGTTCTGAGACAGAAAATATGACAAAAATATTGTGGGGCCAAAATATCGTATCAAAACTATCGTGAACCAAAACATAGTGAAAGTTACTTTCAGCCACGGTCCGTGCTGGTAAGAGTGGTGGGGCCGGGTGGGTGGGGGGAGTGAATTTCCTCTGAAGACGAGGAAGGAAAATGATTTATTTATTTAATTTTCCCTTGCGGTTGTTTGTAGAACCCCCCCCCAACCATGCACCACCGCTTTTACCTGCACAGGCCGCGGCTGGTTACCTTGTAGAGGTAACTCCACATATATGTTCCTCAATATTTTGTATCAATATTTTGGTTCCATGATATTCTGCAGTCGATATTCGGGTGGAATACCCAGATAAATTCAGTGACTGAGCAGCTCCTTGGCAGAGCACTAAGCAGATGTGATGTGGGGTTTACATAGGGCTGAGATTGAGCTCATCAAATACACTGACACATTGAGAGAATAAATGACCCACCTGAGGGACAAGTGTTGTGTGGCCGACTGATTCACTCATGCAAGAGCATTCCCAGTGTACAGTTTCTAGTCAATAGGTAGGGATGGACATGTTGACTGCATTTTCTTAAACAGGAACCCCCACTTAAGAGGAACAAATCCAGGCAGAACTAATTTCACCAGAACCACCAGGCAGTGATTCTGGTCATGGAGACTGCAATATTATTGTTTTACACACTTAAACATGCTCTTTCCACATGGGCAGGCCTGGACACCCCATGTACCACAGGAAGGTCAGGAAACAGCTCTATGAAACATCAGGCTACCAATCGGCCATGGACATGTAAGTGTAGGAATTAAAGGAGCCAAGGATGGCTAGGGAACGTGACCCACAGCCGTGCAGTACCAATGAGATGCAGTGCTTAGTAAATGGCAAGATGAAACCCAGAAATAGCAGCCGCCTGGGATGTCCCTGTGTCCATACCAGTCCTCACTATTGAAGATTACAACGGCGAACAATCCCTTTCTCTTCTAGTTATACTGATATCTATGTACCTCAATATTTATCTTACAAAACTCAAAACACACATTTTTGGGTGATAGAACTCCAAAGACTCCCTCAAGAGGAGGAGGCTCATTTTCTCGGCTTGATCCCTTGACGCAACATGGGTACCGTGCCACATGGAATCTAACTGTGAACAACGCTGAACCAATACATGCATGTACATTGATCTTAGCACACAATAATCTTCACACTTACATGCCATCTAACATGACAAACTCAAGATCACTGTGCTGTTTGTGGAGCTTGCGGCCCCATTCCCACCGTGTCCTACTCTTCATTACTGAAGTGCCCTAGCTGCATGACTTTTCAGTCATCTACATTGAACTGATGCTGCCTCATCCTGGACTCCTCTCCTGGCTTTTCTGAATCAAGCCTCACTCTGCATCGCTTCTGCACTGCCCTATGGCAAAAGAAAAGGGCAGGAATGCCCTGTATCTATTAGATACGAAAGAAAACCAAAACAGGAGTAAACCCGTTAACCCAGTTGAGACTGGGTAAATATTACAACAATAAAACAGCGTCTCAACAGGTATATCAAGTGGGGGGACTGTTCAAAGGGTGTATCAATCACATAGCACAGGAAAGGAATAAGGGAAACCAAATGAGAGTGGAAAGGTTGTTATTTGCATATAGAAGCACAGAATACAACTAAATTGCAGTAACCATAACAACCAGATGTGCACTGGAGGTGTTGTAGTGAATAAGCAGCACAGTGACACATGATTAAAAAACAACGTGAGGCGGCGAAAAATTATAGAGGTAATCAGTGGAGGTCAAACAAAAGTATTTACAATCGCAAACATAATTTCATTATTTGTGAATGACCCTTAGGTTGCCGCAATTGGTGTTGTAGAGTCGACCGCGTTTCGACCTCTCTAACTTAAGGTCATCATCAGGACGATGGTTACACGATTCAATTAAAGTGCTCTGGTGGCATTTGATGGGGAGGGGGAAGGAAAAGTCTAGAAGGTGAATCCTACACATCTGGAGCCGCGAAGCGGTGTGATTTGGGGAAGCGATCAATTGCTGGGGTGTGGTCAATTGTGGAAGGTCCAACGTCAAGAGGGAAGAGCGTGCGGAAGGCTGGGCAGCGCTCTGAAGAATTATTCAATAGGCCACGGGTGGTTGAGTCCAACGATTCTTCGTGCTCCGTAAAGTATCAGGATGCTGTGATTAGTCCGGAGGGCGGATAGGACGAGCAAAGCATCACCTTCTGGACTCTTCCTTCCCCCTCCCCATCAAGTGCCACCAAAGCACTTTAATTGAATCGTGTAACCATCATTCTGATGATGACTCTACAACGCCAATTGCGGCAACCTAAGGGTTATTCACAAATAATGGAATATGTTTGGGATGTAAATACTTTTGTTTGACCTCCACTGATTACCTCTATAATTTTTCGCTGCCTCTCGCTGTTTTTTAATCACATGTGTCACTGCGCCACTTATTCACTACAACACCTCCAGTGCACATCTGGTTGTTATGGTTACTGCAATTTAGTTGTATTCTGTGCTTCTATATGCAAATAACAACCTTTCCACTCTCATTTGGTCTCCCTTGTTCCTTTCCAGTGCTAAGTGATTGATATACCCTTTGAACAGTCCCCCCACTTCAAATACCTGTTGAGACGCTGTTTTATTGTTGGAGTATCTATTAGATACAGCGCATTTCTGTCCTTTTCCCCTGCACTGGCGCACAATGGGCTGCCATGCACTAATGCAGGCACCTTTGCACCATGGTGCAAAGGTGCCTGTGCTGCTGGGATGATTATTTTTGTATGGGAAACCTTCCTGCACAAAAACAATCACAAGAGGCTTTTTCCTCCTTCTGTGTGTGCTGCAGAATGCTGCAGCACACATCGAAAGAAGAAAAACGTGGAGAAATAAAGATATTTCTCCTAGTTGTGCCTCCCTTATGCCTCCGTAAGTTTTCAGCGCTGCCTCGGACTTACGATTTCTCGTAAATCTGGGGCAGTGTCAAAAAGCCATGGATGTTGCTGGGAACGCCCCCAGAAACACCCATGGAGCGCCCCTTTCACACAGTTTTCTGCGCAAAAAGGTGCACATATTTATAAGGCCATGAAAACCCACGTAACATGGCTTTACGTGGCCTTCTAAATATGCCAGTGGCACATTGCGCCACCGGAACGCCCAAAAAGTGACATTCCGGTGGCGCAATAGTGCCGGAAGGGCCTCATAAATGAGGCCCATAGTCTTCTTATCATCTTTGCCAAGTTTAAAAGAAGTCCTGGAATGGGACAAGTCTAATGCCTGTTACATCTCTGTTAAGATTTCCATAGAACCAGTTTCAGACCAAAACCATAGGTTTTCATTAAACAAGATTGCCATTGGCCAGCACTTGTGGGTCTCCAGGCTCCTTCTCCATTCACAATAGATGCACATAACACATACACATTAGGGGTGTTTGATTTGCTTGAGGCTCTCTATTATAACTCTACTGCTACTATATTGACGGGCATATTTATCAAGGTTCCGCATCGTCCTGGTGCCACACAAGGAGGTGCAAGGGCAGTGCAAAACCTAAATGAGATTTATCAAGCCACGCAAGGCCACTTTGCTTGGGCCTGAGTGTCTTGATAAATCTATGACAGCACAAATCACTGCTTTCCATTACTCTGAGACAGGGAGGCGTGCCATGGGTGGAGCGTGGATGTTCCCACACATTCACCCATGGATTTTAACAAATTCACAGATTTACCAACATCGGTAGACCTAGGAATGCGTCAGAATTGTACACCTCCTGACGAGAGGCACAACAAGCAGAAATATCTTTATTTCTCCTAGTTGTTTCCTCTTTTTACGTAAATTCTACAGCACACTTAGAAATGAGGAAAATGCCTCTGAGGATTGTTTTCGTGCAAAAATGTGTCCCTTTCTGCACAAAAACAATCCTGCCTACAACGCAGGCACCATTGCAGTATGATGCAAGGGGGCCTGCATTGGCGCTAGACAGCCAAAAGTGCACTAGCACTAGGAAATAACAGGAATTTGCCTTATAATGGTAAATATGGTGCATTTCTGCCCTTTTCCTTTCACATAGTGCAGCGCTGCAAGATGGCCTGCTGCATTGTGTGAATGTTTGATAAATATGGCCCTGACTTTATAGCTGGTTGCCTTTAAATATCAGGAATGCTTTAAAGGGCTTTCACTTACATCAAATTGACAACAAGAGGGAAGCTTGAATTGCCTATTACGTTACAAAGAATACAACTGTTATAGCCACCCAACTTAATGGTGCTTTTAAACATACAGTCATAAGTCACCCATTGCAAAATGGCACCACCATTGGGAGGGATAGCTGTTTCACCTTGAAGGTGAGTCAATGTTGAACTGTGATGGTATTGCAATTTGTTTTGAACTGTATTGTGCAACATGGACTGTGCTATATCAATAGAACATAATATTCAATAAAATAACCACCCCACAGTGTCTTAGTCCTGACAAACGTGCCTGCTGGAATAAACCATTGCACTGGCCAGACTCCTCTAAATATAGTAGTCCCAACCCTTTGAACTAATTCCCGGCTCTCTTTCTGCTGTCCCCTCCCTGGGTTGCGACAAACAAGCGTGCCCTGTTTAGACTGCATGTCGACCCCATACCACTTGTGCGTGGGCTTGTTCTTTTGAAACTGGCCCTGAGTGGGCCTTCAGAGAGTTTCTACAGAAGCTCTGCCACTGCCCTTGGGCTCACTCTCTTCAACTTCAGCAGTTCAAAGACTTTGTGGTCCAAACAGCAGCATTGTTGGAAATCCATGTATCCTGTTTTGTCCATCGTTTCAATGAGCAGTGAGTCACAGGGTCAGACAGAACCCCTAATTTTGTGTTCAGTTCCTGCCCAATGCCTCCCTGGGTGTGCTGGTCATTTGGCACACCAGTGCCCGCCACAGATGCATCACAGGTTCCTTTGTGGTACTACTTCTGGGGATATCTCATCTACTGAGAGAAGAAATTAAAAGGAACGCTCATTCACCCAGTCCTATTTGACTACATTTCAGGTTTGCTTTCATGGTACTTGAGACATCAGGTGATTGCTTTCATATCGGTAAAAATGCCAGGCAACTTACATTTCTTGGAGTTTGAAAAATTCGGACATTTATGTGCTTTCAGGTTTTTGTACTAGATTTTCTACAGGTTGAGAATGTTAAATCGAGCAAAATGTCTATGTAAACGAAATCTCGAGTCATTTAGATAAGCTGAATGTGTTCGGTAGTAAGAATTATCTTATTGTGATGACTTCAGTGATTGAATACGAGTTATTTTAAAATCATGTTGTTCTATGAACTCTTGAATGTTGAATAGTGTTCATTAAAGAGGATGCAAACTATCCATAAGAACAAACATAAAACTATAAAATATGGAGCCCGATCAATATTTGGTTTTGGCACAATTGTAGACAAAGTCAAAAGGTCTCATCTCTAAAATGATGAGCTACTGGCTTTACCTATGATTTTTGATGACTTCATCCAAATGCAGACATGAAGACACACGCACAGATATATCTTGCAATGGAGCAATGGGTTTCATAGAGAAAATTAATTCAAAGATGGCTTACCTACGTTGTGACGCAAGCGCAGTCGTGAATTGTGACATGTGGAAGGGCATGCGTCATGACGCATGCAGCCATTTTTTAATTTACTGCTCTAACATGGCCGATGGAGTTAAAAATGTATAGATTTCTAAAACTAAAATGAACCTCTGTTATTGCCTCTGTCCTTATCTTCTGTACTCTTTCTTGCCTCTGTTGTCCTCAAGTGTGCCCTTTGTTATATCAGTTTGTCATTTTCTCATCGTTCATGCGTCTGTCGTACGCACTATTTGCCACTATTTTTCATCGTCCGGGCCCTTGTTTCTTGTCTCTGTTGGTCACCGTTTTTGCTACTGTGTTTCACAGTTCTCTGCGTTTATTTTTTTGCCACTGTTTCTCGCCATTTTATCATAACATTCCCAGTTTTTTCACTGTTTTTGCTTTGTTTTCCAATTGTTTTGACACCATCTTTCTAATCGTTTGTACCCTTTTTTTTGCCACTGTTGGTCACCATTTTGCTACTGTTTTTCCATTGTTTGTCAATGTTTCTTAACTTGTTTGTGATGTGACCTTTGTTTTGCCTCTGTTGTGCCTTCTGCCTACTGTCTTCTGCACCTTCCCACTCTTTCTGCTCCTCCTACTTCCACCTTGCCACTCTTTACTCAGTCTTGGTAGTGAGACACAGAGCAGACAAGCTTTACTAGAGAAGCACTTGTTAAGCATCTGAGAGTAATGGTCGATAAGTAATTGACAGGACTCTAAAGAAATCTGACACTGATTTATAAAAATAGAGCCAATTTTTTATATAAACTTAGACACCAAGACAAAAACAATCGGATGAGTATAACTGGAGTTATTGCTTTTTAAAGGAAAAATAAATCAGTGCATTTTACTCCTGCAAAACTTTTAACGTTAATGTCAATGGGAAATCACATGACAATCGGTCACTTGCAGGTCGAAATCGGTGGAAACCACTGGGTAGTGAGGTGATGTGGGTCCCACGACCAGGGTCCGACACTGACAGTCAGTTGTATTTTACCTGGCTCAGAGGCCCAATGCAGAGTTGTCCTGGCTGTCCCTGGTGCTGAAGTTGGAGCTGCTAGTTTGCTAGTTTTATTGCTTAGACAGTGTTGGTGATGAAATGGGTGAGGAAAAACTGAACAACAGGGACAGGGGTGGGTTGAAGATTCTGTGGGCTTCCTCTGAGACACAGAGTTGAACAAAGTTAGTGGTAACCAGACTGGCCCACAACAAGCCTTGGCAACGGCAAGGTTAGCCTTAAGTTACTTTGACGTCCTGGAGACTGAGGTAAAATGTTGGCCACCTGAAACTTGCAGGATCTCAGGACTATATTTCCCACAATGCACTAGACAATTGATTTTTGTATGATCCCTTGGCGGGCCTGATGGCCAGTTATTCCTTGGTTCCAGGAGCATGCTCTACCTGCGGGCTGCAGGAGACTAGTACCTCTAGTCCAAGGGAATTCTGGTGTTGCCTTTGGCTTTCAGAGAGGTCCCTCTTTCCTTTGGAACTACTCTCTGGTCTGGGATAAGTCACAGGTGTGCAATTGCAGGGTGGTTGCCACAGTTGCAGGCTATCACACTTTTGCTTTGTGCAGGTCCTGAAGTCGCAGATAAAGGTCTCTTCATACTCCTTGGTTGCAAGTTGTTCATACCCGAGGTTCTGGTGCCAGGGGAGCCCCTTAAATCCTAGATTTAGAGGCATTAGGGATATGGGTGCTAGTAGCCAATGTGCTACTAGCCCTAGTGGCTAATCCGCCCCCCTGAGGTAACCACTTCCTATGAAGAGTGCCACCTTTTCAACCCAGAAGCCTCAATTCTGCCACTTTTGAAAATGTCAGAACCCTTCTTCAGCTGTACAGACCAGGTAGTCCACATTTGAGTTTTAGCTAGCCTTCTGGGGGGGTGGGGGGGTACGCCTCCTGACCTCCTAATTATGCCCCCTACAGTGGTTGCAAATGGGCCTGGGCAGGGGGCTGACTATTTACTCCACTGGGAGGAAGCCTGGCTGCATATTAGAGGTGGTGAGAGCTTTGAAGCTCAGCACCTTGATGTGCCACTTCACTGGCCATCTTGTCAAGGAGGGAGGTGGCACTTCTTGTCAGGCAGTTCCTTTGTTTCTGCCTCCTGAGAGAGTTCACACTTCTTGGCAGGAGGTCAGATTCCTGTCTTGACTGCAGCAGCTGCAGGCTGTCAGCCAGGGAACAGGAAAGGCTGGGGCAACCAGGTAACAAACAACAAAATGATTTTGAAAAGAGAAACAGATTCTCACAAGACACAGAATGTTATTTATTGCATGCTGACCTCTATGGGGGATAAAAAGAGAACACATGACATACGACACCAGAGCCAAAAATATGCAAAATATTGTCGACATTTAAGTATTGTAGTATATATAAATGATTCAAAGCACAATAATGGTCACTCCATCGGGTGAAAAAGTGCATGAGTTGCTTGTGCAAAATAACAAGTGATCAGTATTTATAAATAAAAAAATGGAATATGAATTGCAGTGCATGCAAGCAACTGCATACACTTGTCTGAGCTGAAAATACCTATCCTAATTAATATCTTTCTGGCAGAGGTAATGTTTCAATCAAACAGAATCCTCTTTAACGCGTTCCATGCGCCGGACGGCCCCCAGCCGTCTGACGTCACAGAGGGCGTGTGCATCGGACGGATGGGGGCCGCCCGATTTCCGCACGCGTAAAATCCTCCCGCACAGCCGGGAAATTTTTGCCGCAGCGAACTGGTTAAGTAGAATGGTACAGTTCAAGCATAGATAGTAGGTTGCCAACGTTTCGACCCAGAAAAAACATGCGATCACTCAGAACCTTTCACATGGGTCTTCATCAGGATAGGTAAATGGGGAACCTGCGTGAGTATACACTCACTTACAAACTTTTCTGGTGTGTTCTCATAAAACTCATTGCTCTCCTGAAGTGCAAAACTCACCTAGAGCTGTATAGCTGCTCATCCCTCAAGTGAAGGAGCAAAGGCATATGAACAAATGCACGTGGGCTCCACGTTTAAGGCTCATATTCTCATATTCTCTGTAATGTGGAAAAAATCCACATGTAAAACAACATATGTGCCATAGTCATCACAAGGAAATTATAAATATGCATTGGCCCTGACCCATTAAAAGAAATTAGTGCTTGGGTGTGGCATAGAAAACCAGATGGCCTTGTCCTCATTAATGTAGATAGGGCTCGAAAAATAAAATCTAATGTTGGCTAGATGAACGATTACTCATGTTCTGACATTTAAAACAAAATGTGTAGGTACAACAAAGCTCAATTCAGAGAACTCACAATAGTCTCTTGCATTGTTCAAAAACTAATAGGTGGGGGTAAATAATGGAAAGCTGCAAACGGGTCAGTTTTGTAACAAAGGAACAATTCCACAATTAATGGAATAGAAGAGTGGCATCGCTCTCTTCTTACTGCTTGTGATACAAAGGTTCTCCTTCTCCGCTCGTCCGCATGAGCATGCACACTAGGGGACGCTGCGATTCTCCAAAAATGGAAGATCATGATGTAGCAGCCTGGCTACAATGCGCCTAGGTTCTAGGTAATGATCAGGGAATCTGTGTGATGCTGGACACAGGGATTCTGAAAAAGGAATCTGAAAAGGGGGTTTCATGTTAGCTAAGTGAAAAGAAGACAAACGGCATGTGCAGCAATAACAATCCTGGGCCAGTTTGCAGAGCCAATACAGTAATAACAATTCATGTGAAATGTCTTGCAGAAGCATAGGAAACCAACAAAGAATAAATCGCACAATACAGGAGTGTAATACTGGGCATTTCAAGCGATATTAAAAAGCACACATAAATTAGTAATACACAATTATTTCAAAGGCTGTGTGGTTCCAATGCACACATATCAGTCACAGGTTACTGGGGAGGAGAAACATATTTATGAGGAGACAAATTACATTTAGAACCACATTAAATACACAGGTAGCCATGACAAGTGTATGAGTAAAAATTGGGAAACAGAGTTCACAACGCATGCTTTAGATCGCATGCCATTACAATGTGGTTGTTATAATGACCTCTTTGTTACAAAGCAAAACATTACATCACAAGTCGTTACAACGACTTGCTGTAGGGGGCAGACGGTGTTGGATTTACAATCCAACACCTTCCCTGCTGTTGCACAAACTGGAGTAGGAATAGTAAATTATACTATTCCTAAGTCCAGCACGCCCACTACTGCAAGTCGTTGTAACGACTTGTGATGTAATGGTTCGCGTTGTAATGGCATGCGATCTAAAGCATGCCTTGTAAAGAGATATATTCATAAAAATTGGGCCTTTAGGGTATCTGGCTCGAATCAGGTACCACTGTAGTGAATACACAAGACAAGACTTACATGCCTAGGATATCCTATGTGTCTCAGCGTGATCAGTGATACAGGTTACTGAATATGGTTCACCCATTATTCAATGTGGACACATCTCGCTATCTCCTCGAACTCATTTAACCCCCCTCAGTACTGTGTCCAATGTGTGTATCCTCATACACTCACGTAAGCTCAGTGTGTTGCCAAAATTGCCACCCATTGGGTTAGCAGTGACTTTTTTAGTTACCAGACATTTCAAACTGTCTGCCTGGAGCTCTAAGGTGGGGAAATGTTCAACCAGAGGTGCTTCCTGTACTTTGCAGCTTACCTTGCTACAATGTTGCAGAATACATGAATTCACTCTCTGGCGGATTTGTCCCATGTAGCAATAGTCACACGGGCACTTGATTACATATATCACATCAACTGTGGTCAATGTTAATTAATATAGGTCTTGATCGGGGCATTGTTAATTTTCTACATGTCTTTCATCAGGATTTAACAGCTACAGTCAGATTTAACCACACTGGGTCCCTGACAGCGCCAGCAAAAGTACACACAGGAGTGAGACAAGGCTGTATTTCGGCCCTGCTATTGTTCACCTTGTGTATTAATAATCTGAGCACATTTCTATGCAATGCTACAAAGGATATTCCCCAGGTTGGATTAGGGCTAATTCCTGCTCTTATATAAGCAGACAATATGGTTCTGTTAGCTAGAATGGTGGTGGGTCTTCAAAGACTTTCAATTCATTTATTGAATTTATGACATCTCTTGATAGGGATATAAATCGGTCAAAATCCCATATCATGGTTATTAGACAATTGAATAAGTGCCACAAGATTTTTTTTTTGCAGGAGGTGACTAGAGTGACTACATTCCCATATCTAGGGGTCATCTTTGATGAGAAATGCTCTTGAGCCCCACAAAGAAAGGTTACTTGAAATGTGTTGAATAGGTTAGTAGCATCAGTATTTGGCTTTGCAAGTAGATTGGGTTTCATACTGATTCAGTATTAGTGAAAGTTTACTAAGCCAATGCCTGTCAAACGCCAGTTATGGAAGTGATCTATGGGGCTAGAAAGACTTAGTGAGGTACAGAAGGAGATATGTACAAGGAAGTGGCGGAGCGTGTCGTTAGCCTCCTTGGCTTAACGACACGCGCCGCCACTTCTGAAATGCAAGGCTGCACCATATTTACAAGAATGTGGTGCAGCCTTGCGTTTCCCCCTGCGAAGGCGCTAAGTTTTGCAACTTAGTGCCAACGCAGGCACCCTTGCACCAGAGTGCAAGGTTGTCTGCGTGCAGGGGAGGATTGTTTATGTGTAGGATGGTGTCCGTTCCTGCACATAAAAAATCATAAAATGCCATTCTGGCACTTTCATGTGTGCTGCTTCATGCAGCACACATGAAAGTGACAAAATTGCATTTTTTTAAAGGTGTGTTTATGTACAGGAAGGGACACCTTCCTGTACATAAACAAACCATGGCATTTTGCTTTTTCCATGTGTGCTTCACTAGGCAACACACATGGAAAAAGCAAAAACGAGGAGAAATAATGCATTTCTCCTCGTTTCACCATCTTAAGACCAGGGTTTTCCTGGTCTTAATTTTGGAGCTGCCACTTATGTATGCCACCCTTGTACATAAGGGGCAGCATCAAATACAATGGGGGTTGTGGTGGCAAGCCAACCACAACACCCACTGCACGCCCCTTTCACGTTAGCCATAGCGTGAAAGGGGGCATTATGTACAAGGCAGTGTTAAGCCACGTTAAGTGGCTTAACGCTGCCTTCTACATAAGGCGCAGTCCCTATCGCCACCACAACATCAGTAAAAGTGATGTTGTAGAGGCAATAGGGGGTTGTACATATGACCCGAGGGTTGAAAATAACTTTATAAGGAAATTGCTGTCTTTCCCACAGTCAGTCGTATCCTTTGTAATACATGAAGAACTGAGTTTGGACACTTTTTAAGTTGACTCTTGCCCCAATAGTTAGGTGGTTTAAAATCTGGTTGAGTTCTGAACTAGAGATCAATCAGGCTATTATAAGAGATTGTCTTGTTATGGATAAAGGCTCGACCATCCTGTGGAGACATTATGTTATCCTTGGATAGAATAGGCTGTGCCGCCCTTTTTGGGCCACCTGAGCAAATAAAGAAATAGACATACCCTGGATTAAAAAGCAGCTACTCACTAGAGCCAAAGTGAGAGGGAAGAAAAGGAAATGCAAAAGCCAATGGTTAGGGCTTACATACCACTGACACCAGACTTGGGTATTGAGCCCTACTTGAGTGCGGTGACTTCAACTCACCATTTTCTTTTAACTAATTTTAGACTAAATATTTTACATAAGCTTATACCAGAATCTCTAGGTTATGATAACATCCGAAATCAGAGGCCATGTTCTTGTAACTATTTCTCAATCCACGATATTATGCATTTTATCTTTTTTTGCAACCAATATAGTATTTTTGAGGCAGCGCTGCATTTTACCATTACTTAGGGTGAAAGGTTTCTTGCAGGTGAAGCCAGCCTTGAGCTACTTGCAAAGGTTGCAAACCCCCTCAGTGTGTTTTAATGTGGCTTGTTTGTTACCAGGTGCGCTAAGAATGAGGAAAAAGTGCTGTGCTGCGGGGGTGGGGGTGGGGGGAGGATCCTCTATTTTAATATTCATATTGCCCTATTTATGCAATGTGCTTATATTATTTTTAGTTTATTTATACATCCCATCCAGGTTGTATTTATGGCTCCAATGATCCTTTAAAGAGCTGTTTTTAAATCTCATGTTGTTGGAAGTGCTGATAAACTAGTAGGCATTGAGATAGAGAAAATAAACCCTGGTTTTGTCACGCTCATACTTTAAAAAAAATAAAATGTTTTAGGATGGATTTTAGGAATGGTCTTTATGGTTTAACTCTCTTTATTAATTTCTCACATACAACATAAGAGAAAATCAAATCTCGA
Organism: Triturus cristatus; assembly: GCF_964204655.1. Lineage (NCBI taxonomy): Eukaryota > Metazoa > Chordata > Amphibia > Caudata > Salamandridae > Triturus > Triturus cristatus. Next base: position 847,387,680 of record NC_140594.1, on the reverse strand, counting down.
CTCCTGAGTACAATATAGATCAGGCACAAGTGCGGCTACTATTCACATTACCAAGGTAAAGCATGGAGCGAGATCTCGGTGAAAGACAAAAGAAGAAATAAAATATGAAAAGTAACAAAAACAACATTCAAAACCCCCCCCGAAACATGTCCCCCCTCCGCCCCCACCCCCTTCTCGTCCATCCCCTATACACCACACTAAGGAAGGGGAGTGCCTGTACCCACAATGGATCATCTCCGCCTAGCAGAGCTGCCTGGGAGGGCCTTCTGCGGTATCTGAGTATCTTCCAGCCGCAGCAGTCTGAGATATCGAGGGCATGTTAATTCCCTGAATTCAGTTCTGAGGAGCGTGAGGAAGGGACGCCAGAGCTCTGGGAATTCAGAGCTCCTGCCTGCAAGAGTGAGAGTAAGCTTTTCCATCCCCAGCACCATCCACAATCTATGCAGCCAACCTAAGCCGGATGGGGGTGAGGGAGAGCGCCAGTGCGCCAGTATGTTCTGTGTGGCCGCCCCCAAGGCTATAGCGATCAGGCGCCCCCGTCGGGACTTAAGAGGGTACATCACTGGATTCGGTAAGCCCAACAGTATATAGGCAGGGAAGCGGGGAAGCTGTGTGTCCAAATGAGTATCTATGTCATCCAGGATTTGGGCCCAGTACGGCCGAATATGTGTACAACTCCACAGTAAGTGCTCTAACGTACCCACCTCCCCACAGCCCCTCCAACAGAAAGCACTCTGGCGGGGGTCAAAACGATGGAGGCGCTCCGGCGTGTAATACCAATAGGTGACTACCTTGGTCATCGTCTCGGTAAGGCCTGCGTGGTGTGCTGAGTGCCGGGCTCTGTAGTATATGTCGTCCCACTCCTTGTGGGTGAGAGATCTGCCAATCTCGCGTTCCCAGCGTGTCCGGCCCGCATTATATGTGTGTGTGGTAGTGATTAGGAGATGCTTGTACAGATCAGAAATAAGTTTTTTATCTGATGATCTAGTGATAAGCCATTTCTCGAAAGCGGTGAGGGAGCGCTGGGCACCGGACTTCACCTGGGGTTGCAGGACCCAGTGTCTGAGCTGGAGGTAAGGAAGCCTCTCGGTCTCAGGGAGGCCATAGTCCATACGAATCCGTGGGAAGGGAAGAATGCCCTCTGTGTCGAACAGATGTCCGAGGCATCGACAAGGAGAGGGCCGCCATTGTGCGAAGGCCTTGATTGACAAACCTGGTTGGAAGTCTGGGTTGTTAAAGAGTGGCGTCAAAGGGGAGGAATGGTCTTTAAGTGTATTTAAATTATGTAAGTTGACATTTCTTAGCTACACGGAGATTAATATGATTTTTTTTTAAAATACTGTACAAACTGTAAAATTGCACTTTATTTCTATATTTTGCACTTTGCGGAAAACAGTTGCTTTTTATAAACTGATGAATGCTGCTTTATGTTTTTGCTTTTATGGATTTTGATTAATCCGAATAACGATACTGAATTGAAATTTTAAATCCTTTTTAATGGTAACGTCATATTTTTTACTACAATTTTGAAAATACCACTTTCAGAAAGTTGGTATTTTTGTGCCCTAAAGATTCTGAGGCCTTTCAGGAGTTTCCAGTTTCTTGGGGCAGTTAATTGCCCACCCATCAGGAATGTGTATTGGGCCCAGACAGTGATCAATAGGACCTGGGTGAAGCTGGAAGGTGGCCATCCTGCTAGAATGGAGGGGCAGAGTTGTTGTCTGCCCCACTTACTTTTCAAAGGAGCTGCCTCAGCACACTCCAAAATAATTTGATACTAGGCGTTTATCAACCCAGACCTCTTGAAACCTAAGCAGGGAGGAAGGAAATTCCAGAACTATCTTTGGGGGGGGGGGGGGACTCCAGACGTTTCTTCCACTTTGAAGCTGGCACCAGTTATAAATAGAGGATCTCTTGACTCACTCATCAGTACACTCCTGGATCTGCAGAAGCCTTATAATCCAGAGGACTATACCCTGGAGTATCAATCAATAACATCATTTCTTACATTCGTCCTCAACCTCCCATGATGATCCCACAACACACTGCACCTTCAGGGTCTCCTCTGGTTCCTGCTGCACACGCATGAACAATTCAAGCTTCTCACCCAGACATACTAAGCACTACACAACTGAGGCCTAGCCTACCTCAACAGCTGCATACATTGCCAGCAAACCACCCAAGGCAACTCCACTCAGCCTGACTCTTACTAGCACATGTCCCAAGCATCCACATAAGCAGCTCCAGAGGTCAAATCTTCTCATACATCTCTCCTAAAGCATTAAACGACATCCCACTCCACATTACAGGCACTTCCTCTCTTTTTGAATGAGCAAGAAGCTGTATATTTAGCTCAGCCAGTAAATTCCCTGTCCTTGGCTAATCTCACACACCTACGAAGTGCCAGGATGCCCTCATGGGTGACAACATAACATAACATGACATGGCATAACATAGCATAATTGCACTTTGCAGCTACAAGCCCCCGAAAACTAAATAAATAAACATAATTGATATAAGGATCTGGATGGGGAGCAAGTAGCACTGGGAAATGGTGTATGGAGGGAGGGCAAGCATAAAGGAGTGTGCAGGGAAGACAATAGGGAGAGAAAAGGGAAAATAAATAAATACACAAATAACACAGGGGGTGAGATAAGGAGTGTGATGGGGAGCATTGGGGAATCAGGAAAAAGAAAGCAAAAGAGCATGGGGAAATTAAAAACAGTTAGAGAGAAGTATCCATAGGTAATAAAAAAGAGACACCACCAGTATGTAGTAGTAGGTTACATAGTATCCAAATCAGATAACGTTGAAACTAAATGCTTTAGGAAGGTACAAACAGGAGACTAGGGAGGAAAGCTATTGAACAAGGAGCAGGGAAGTGAAACAGATAACAAAGGTATCCAAGCATGGGCAAGGGACTGAACAGAATCCCACTCTAGTTACATGTCCTGTATTAGATAAGGGTGGGTGTAACTGGCGTAATTCTCTGTAGCATAATTACTCAAATTTACCCCCAAATTACTCATAAATATGAGTAACTGTGTGAGAAGTGCAATCCAGCATTTAGCGCTATTTTCTTAGTCCACACTGGGCTCGAAGATACTTTTTGCCCTAAGAAAATAGCACTAAAGGCTGAAGGACACTAACAGCAGTATTCAGCAGCCACTCGCTTTCTCTTACTTTATTGTTCGTGTGCTCCAGTGGTAGGATTTTTGCCCCAAATTACTATTAATTGCTCAAGCTGGCATAATTGCATAATTTCAGTAATTTTGCAACACAAGAGTAATGTGTAATTACTAAAATTACTCAGATTATCCCGGCCTAATACAATTTTTCCCATGCTTAGTATTAGATACAGTAGGTCTGGACAATTGACTGTAAAGTTGTGCAGTCAAGACCTAGAAAGTAAAGTGGGAAGGAAAAGATTCCTTAATATGGTACACAAGACAAACTTATGCACAATGTGCAGAATTTTAAAACTTTTCATCTTTAAACTTCCCTCAATATAGAAAAAACTTCCCAAAAGTTTCAAATATTTAACTTTCAAAATTGCAGGAAAATGTGCAAAACACAAAAGACCTAATTTATAAGGCCCTAATGGCACTATTGCGCCCCCGGAACGTCACTCTTTTGGCGTTCCAGTGCCCCAGGCAAATTTATAAGGCCACATAAAGCTACGTTACGTGGTTTTTCACGGCCTTATAAATATGTGCCCCTTTCACGCAGAAAACTGTGTGAAAGGGGCATTCGATGGGTGTTGCTGGGGGCGTTCCCAGCAACATCCATGGCTTTTTGACACTGCCCCAGATTTACAAGAAATCGTAAGTCTGAGGCAGCGCCTACCCAGGGGCAGCGTAAAGGAGGCACAACGAGGAGAAATATATTTATTTCTCCTCTTTTTCCTTTATGTATGCTGCATTCTGCAGCACACATAGAATGAGGTAAAAGCCTCTTGTGATTGTTTTTGTGCAGGAAGGCTTCCCTTCCAGCACAAAAATAATCATTCTGCTACTCAGGCACCCTTGTGAACTGGCACAGGGGAAAAGGACAGGAATGCACAGTATCTAATAGATATGGCACATCCCTGCCCTTTTCTTTTGCCGTAGGGCCGCACAGTAGTAAAGCCTGCTGCCCTGCCCTATGGCAAAAAAATACATAAATGAGGCCCTGAATTTATAGGTTTAAATTCAACAACATTATCCACCTGGTAAAATGTGAGGCTTTTATTTTCAACAGGAAGTGATATGGCATCTTTGTCACTTTTTATGATCTTTTTATGGCTGTCAGACCTAATCAGCGGATTACGGGTAAAGGAGGGTGTGATCGTTAGGCTACGCCTGGTGCCCACCGTCCCTCCATTGTGCAGTAATACAGGAAGTGTTTGTGGTGGTATGTTTTTTTTAAATTATCCTTTCCTTGCCACTTCATGTATATCCCAGTACTTCCTGGGTATGTCCTTTTTATGTAGTTAGGAGAGGTACGGGAGAAATGAGAGCACAACGGAAGAAAAACTGCAACAGAAACTGTGGCAGTCACAATAGGGATGCTGTCCTCGCTGGTGTTCGTCCTAGGTCTGGATCTTCTTCTTAAAGGAAGAGGGTCCACTCTTCTCCACAGGAGGGAACCAGAAAGAACAAAGAAAACAAAGAAAAGAAAATATCAGGCCGCTGTCCTAGCGACAATATAAGGGTATAGTGCTCCCGTCACCCGTGCTCTAGTCCTGTGACGTGCCTAAGTGCCAAAAGAGGGGTTTAAGGTGACTCAGGGTGATATGGCCTGTATCCCTGCCCACCAGCCTCTAAACAAAAAAAACCCATGGATTTGCCTGAACCCACGACCCTCCAGGGCCGTGGGGAGGGGAGTCGCAGCCTCCACTTCCCTCTCTGGAGTACGGGCGTTGCTCCTGGAGCGGTCACCTACGATGTGGTCCTCCTTGCCCTGGGATGTTCTTCCGACCTGCGGCGGCTCCACGGCTCCTCCGGTCTGGATGTACGTCTCGTCCTCGTCTTCTTTCTGCTCCACGTCTTCCACCTTCATCTGTGCTCTCGCTTCCTGCTTCCCGGTCCCCAGCATTAGTACCCGTCTCCCGACTCCGCCCTGCTTGCTCACTGCTACCGGCAAGGACGTTCCGGCTTGTCCTGCTGGAAGGCACAGTCCTTTTACGGTCGGAGTCTCAGCTGCCGCCATGTTGGAGTTGTCAGGGTGCTCCATCACAGGAGGGAATCTACCGCACTGCCTCCCTACCAGGAATGGACGAGTGGGCCATTCGGACACTTGATAGCGGGAGCGGAAGTCCATGTTTGTCTGCAGTTTCCCCGGGACATTCAAAGTACAAAAGAAGAAAGGTTTAAGGCAAGGAACCAGCGGAGCACTTTTGGCTTTGAGTCTTTGTGTAGGGAAAGCCAGGTCAATGGGGCATGGTCAGTAAGGAGAAGGAATTGCCATCCCAGGAGGTAGTACTGTAGGGCTCTATTGCTAACTTGATGGCCAAACAGTCCTTTTCAATGGTGGCGTACCTCGTCTCTCTGGGGAGCAGTTTCCTGCTGAGGAAGAGGATGGGGCGAAGATCTCGTCTATCGTCAGACTGGGAGAGGACAGCACCAAGTCCTCTGCCAGAGGCGTCTGTTTGGAGAACAAAGGTCTTATGGTGATCAGGACAAGCAAGGACAAGGGGATTACACAAGATCTTTTTCAATAGGGAGAAGCTGTGTTCCTGAGGAGAGGACCATTGGAGGGGTTTCCCTGACATGGCTTTACTCAGGAGGTCGGTAAGGGGACTAGCGATGTCGTAGAAGTGGGGGATAAATCTCTGATAATAACCTACAAGGCCTAAAAAGGAGTGGACATCTTTCCTGTTGACGGGACGGGGAATGTTTGTGATTGCCTCCTGTTTGTTTACCTGGGGTCTGATTTCCCCTGCCTGTATGTCATACCCATGGTACTCTATGTGATCCGTGCCAAAGGTGGTTTTCTTGGGGTTGATAGTGAGACCTGCTCTCTTGAGGGTGTGTAGGACAGCTTCTAGTTGGTGAGGTGGGTTTCCCAGTCAGGACTGTGAACGACTATGTCATCCAGGTAAGCAATGGCGTATGTGTGGTGGTCATGCAGTAGAACATCCATCAACCTCTGAAACGTGACCGGGGCACTGTTGTTAAATCAGGCGAGATACAAATGGGGTACCCTGGTCAGTCAATATCTCATGGGGAAAACCCACACGAGAGAAGAAGGAGACCTTGGCTTGAGCTACTGCTGTGGTAGTTGTGCTGGTCAGGGGTATTGTCTCTGGATAACATGTGGCGTAGTCCACTAATACAAGTAGATATTGGTGTCTGCGGGCAGAGGGGATAAGAGGTCCCAAGAGATCCATCCCCACCCTCTGGAAGGGAACGTCTATGATCGGAAGTGGGTGTGACAGAGCCCAGGGAAGTGAGAGGTTATTGACCAATTGACACCTAACGCATGAGGCAAAATATCTGGCAACTTCTTGATAAACCCCTGGCCAGTAGAATTTGTCTAAGAGGTATTTCAGTGTGTGCTCCTTCCCGTAATGGCCACCTCCTGTTTGACTATGGGCGAGGTCTAACACTTGTTTCTCTGCTGGATTTTGGGACCAACAGCTGTTCCTTTGGGTGTCCCACCTCCTGGGTTATCCTGTACAATAAACCCTTTTTGACACAGAAAAGCGGGCCTACCTTCTCTGGGTGGTCCTCTTGGGCTTGGTCCCAGGCATGCTGTAGTGTGCCATCATCCCTCTGAGTGGCACGTAAGTTCTGACCTGGTGTCTGGGGTGCATTTGAGGAAAGAAGGATAGGAGTTGGTAGGATAAAATCTTTTTTATTTTCTTTTTATTAACATGCATCGACATAAACATACAATACAATGAATTTGACATGTGAGAATACAGTGGAGACAGACTATGATCACAAATACAGCATAATGTTCCATTGGGTGCTATGGAGAAGGGATATTATCGCTGTGGGGTGGGATACATATATTCTCTTGATATGTGTTCCATGGGTCCCAAATTTTGGACCAGTTGCGGGGGCAACCTCGAGTTACGTAGACTGTCTTTTCCCTGTACATGCACCAATCGGGGTCTTTTTTCCAGTCTACAATCGTGGGTGCATGTGCGGCTCCCCAGAGCTGTGCTATATTTCTTTTGGCTACCATGAGCCCCAGTGTAACCCATTGAGTTGCGTAAGTGTTGAGGTACGTGGGCTCCCAGATGTTTAGGAGGCATCTACGAGCCTCTGGACGGAGAACGACTGTCAGGACTTCACTGATTACCTCATGTACCTCTCACCAGTAGTATTGGATATGGTCGCAGTCCCAGAGTATATGGATAAAAGTGCCTAGCTGAGTGCACCCCCTTCTACAGTCCCCCCCGACCACCCCCATATGTAGCAGTGGAGGCCCAGTGACATAGATTCTGTGGAGGATTTTGAGTTGGATCAATCGAAGATGGGCTGGGATCGCGACTGTCCTAGGGTAGGACACTGCTTCCTGCCATTCCTCATCATCTATTTCAATGCCGTCCCTCACCCATTTTTCCCGTAGTGTGTGGAGGGGGTTTTCCATGTTGTTTATAAGCTTTTTGTATATTAAGGATATAGTTTTCTTGGGTAGATGACCGTCAAGTATCCTGCCCTCTAAGGGGGAAGCATCGGGGGGGAGGATCCTTCCAGGAGAAGTGATCGGAGAGTGTGGCAGGCCTGCAAGTATCAAACCGTTCCGACATACCCAACTCATGTTGGTGTTGAAGTGCGGCAAACGATTTCACTTCACCTTTGTCCCAGAGGTCCTTGATACGCGAGATACCAACAAGTTCCCATTTGTCGAAGCCCTTTGATTTCCACAGGTCACCCAGCATTTGGGAGTCCCACAGGGGGGTTGCGAGAGTAGGTTTCTGCCCCCATCCGAGCGATTTGTTGGCTGAGTGTCAGATGTCGATCAAATGCTTAGTGGGGCCCGTGTGCGGGTATCTACCTGGCTTCGAGTAGAGCACTCAATTGTAGGTGCCCCCGGGGAGGAGCCATCTGTCCATGAGAAAGCCAGGATCATCCGGTCGGCCATACATGCCGTGATTAATAGCCGTAAGTTGTGCTGCCCAATAATATTTCTTTATATCTGGTAAGCTGATGTCCCCATCATACCAATTGAGTGTTAGTTTATGTAGTGTGATGCCCAGTTTTCCGTCCCACAGAAGATCACACTGGAGTCCTTCAATTTCTCTGAAATACGAGTTGGGGACTGGATCAGATGAGTTCTGCAAAGCGTATAAGAACCGGGGTAGGGACATCATTTTAAAAAGAGCTGCCTTGCACAACATCGAGAGTGGAAGTGATTTCCAGCTGGGAATGTCTCATTTGAGTCTTTGTAGTGGGGGGATGAGGTTATGGGAATAGCGGAGCGTCCGATCAAGGGAGATTAATATTCCCCGATACTTAAAGCCTTCTGTGGCGATCTGTATTGGGCAATTTCGTGGTAGCAGGGGCGGGTCTCCCCAGAGGGCATAAAGGAGGGATTTCTGCCAATTGACACTAAACCCTGAGTATTTGCCAAATACGGCCAGAATGTCAAGGACCGCAATCAGGGATTTCTTGGGGGAAGCAAGATACAGTAGGATATCATCTGCATAGAGGGAAATATGATCTTCCCAGTCTGGGGACCAGCGCAGTCCGCGTATGACTGGGTCTCTCCGGATCCAGGCCGCAAGGGGTTCTAGGGCCAATGCAAATAGTAGGGGAGAGAGAGGGCACCCTTGTCGGGTCCCCCGACTAAGACGAAAGATGTCCGATTTTTAGTTGTTAACTACTACCTGAGACATAGGCTCATGGTATAGGAGACGTACCCACTGAACAAAACCAGGTCCAAATCCCATTTTTGCAAGCACAGCCAAGAGATAGGACCACTCAACCGTATCGAATGCCATGGTGGCATCCAGGGAGACAATTATGGCCTGCTCTTGGACAGTGGCCACCCTACCCAGGACCCCATGGACCCTGCGCAGATTCATTGCAGTATTCCTGTGTGGCATAAAGCCCGATTGATCAGGGTGTACTATGCCCCCTATGATTTTAACTAAACGGTTAGCTAGCAGTTTGGCCAGGATTTTAGGTTCTGCGTTGAGGAGCGAGATAGTACGGTATGAGGACCAGTCGGTTTTGGGTTTCCCCTCTTTGTGGATGGTGACAATAGTGGCCACCCACTGATCTATGGGTAACAGTCCTCATTCTCAGCTCTCCTCGTACATGGCCTTCAAGTACGGTGCCAGCTTATCTGGCTGAAGTTTGTAGAGTTCAATAGGGATACCATTGGGACCCAGTGCCTTACCGGAGTGTAATGACCGTATCGCTAGTGCTATTTCGTCTGTAGTCAGAATGCTATCAAGATAGGCACGGTCAGCAACCGAAAGTGTGGGGAGAAAGATGTCCCTCAGGAGTTCCGCGGAGTTTTCTTCAGAGTATGGTGCTGTGGAAGTATAAACAGTGCAAAAGTGGACTGCAAATTGGCCGACAATGGCCTGCAGGTCCGTTATGGGAGTCATCTCTGCGTCTCTAAGCTCGGGTACCAGTCTGCTAGCCCACTCTTTTTTATCAAGCCAGGCAATCAGTTTCCCAGCTTTGTCGCCCAAGTCATAGATCCTGCCCATCCTGTCCCTTCCCAATGCTTTGGCTTTTTCGGTCACCAGCGCCCTATAATCATTTTGTTTGAGGCGGAGTATGTGGAGCGTCTCAGTTGTGATGTCCGAGTCTAGTTCCTGCTCTAGTCTGTATATCTCCGCCTCTGCATCTGAAATTTCCTTATGTCTATCCTTTTTCATTCCGGATATCAATGACCCCGGAGTACAGATTGAAAGGCTTCCCACAGCGTTTGGGAAGAATCCACCGTCCCCTCATTTTCTCGAAAATAGTCATCTATGGATTTGATCAGGTCTTTACGGAGTTTCAGATCCTGTAGATACCACGGGTTGATGGGGGAAATCCTCTCCACCTGCGTTCGACCGAGGACTATGTGTACCCATAGTGGGGAATGATCGGATATGCCCCTGGATAAGTGTCTGATTTTAGGGATGTACGTGACCTGCGGTGCGGGGACTATAATATAATCAAGGCAGGCGAGACTGTTGTGTACCCCGGAATGGAACGTGTGTTGCATTTTATCTGGGTTGTAAGTTCTCCACCCCTCAACAAGCCCCATGGCCTCCAAAAAATCAGACAACCAATGTGACGACTGACCCAGCACACGGGGTGGGTGGCGATCTAGCGTGCCTGAAACTGCGGAGTTGATGACTCCCCCAAGTACTAGCAACCCATCCGGTAGTGCCAATAAAATAGCGCTGAGGTCTTTAAAAGTGGTGGCTTGTAGACACAGCGGATCGTAAATTGAAATGAGTGTAATGGTCTGCCCCTCCCATGTACCTGTGACCCCAATGTACTTACCCCAATCGTCTGCCCAAGTGGAGTGAACTGTTAGGGGAAATGATTTTTTCATCATAATGCCCACTCCCCGTGAGTTAGATGTGAAACCAGCATGTGCGATCATCGTGTAGCCCCATCTATGCATTGCCTTACAAGAGTTACCAACCAAGTGTATTTCCTGGAGCATGACAATGTCAGGTGCAAGTCTTCTGATATGCTGCAGGACAACACTACGTTTAATCTTGTCCCCAAGCCCATTAACATTCCAACTCAATACTCTAACATTTTTGTCCCACTGCGCACACATTGATACCAAGATAAATTGTGATTACCTCTACTATGAGGCCAAACTGTGTTGTCGATGCAAAACCGATAACAATAACCAAACAATAATCCGAGCGATCCCACCCAACAACCCCCCTGCTTCCCTGCACTCTGGGCTCAAAACTGCCCGTTGTATACCTAATGCAGAGTGCCTGTCGCCCAACAATTTACTAAAAGAAGAAACTGGGGGAGAGTAAGGAATCCCACATCCCCCCTTCGCTGCAACGTTAGATCTTGAGTTCCCCGGGCACAGGCAGGGTAAAGTTACAGTACTGTTAGTCGTCCGAGGCCTCCAAGCGTACATTCCTCTCAATGGCGTTCTGCCTGTTCCTGCTCCTGGCAGGCGGCGATCAATCTGGAATGGGCGACTACTCGGGCACCTGTTTAGACTCTCACTGCAAAGTTCGGTCGGTCAGACTCAGCGGCCACTAGAGTTATTTTCTGCCGTCTCCCGCCATCTGTCGAGCCGTTCAGCAGCAGCTTCTGGGAAATCGAAAAACCTAGTCTTTCCTTCGGCTTCCACTCGGAGATGGGCCGGGAACAGCATCGCATATTTCAGGCCCCTATCCCGAATTCTCTTTTTGACATCCAGAAATGAGCACTGTTGCCTTTATACAGCTTGCGTAAAGTCCGCATAAAAAGGTGATTTCCGAGTTCTCGTACTTGATCGGTGGAGCGACCCTGGCAAATTGCAGGATAGTGTCCCTGTAGTTCAATAGCCTGGCGAGTATCGGGCGGGGGGGGGGCCCCGGCTTCAGACGGCCTCCTGGCACCCTGTGAGCTCTTTCAACCACAAATAGTTTGGATAGGCCTTTTGGTTGTAGATGCGCTGTGATTAAGTTCTCAACAAAGAGATCCGTGGCTGGTCCCTCCGATTTTTCTGGCACCCTAAGAATGTGCACGTTATTGCGTCTCATGCGTCCTTTATAATCGTCCAGCTTACTTTCTGTGAATTTCCGAAATACTTTCAGTTCTCGAATCTCGGTTTGCAGCTGCGAGATGTCTTCCACCAGGCTTGCCGTTGTAATTTCCAGCTGTTTGACCTTTTCTCTATTCGTGGTGAGGTCGGCTCTAATAAGCATCATCTCAGAGGAAAGGTTGTCCATCCGTTGTTCCATGGAAGTGCGCACCCCGTTGATGGCTTCCATGACGTCCTTCAATGTCAGGTCTGGAGTATCACATTCTGCTCCCCCCTGCCGCTTATCTTTAGTTTGCCTCTGGTCAGGTAGGTCTGTTTTTGGGCAGGTGTAGCGGTCCAGCTTATTTTGTTGGATCGCCTTGGTGCTCTTCGTGGTAGACATGGTGAGATCTGTAGGGTCGTAGGATCAGGGCTCCACAGCTGCGGACAGTATTTTAGGGCTAGGGCAAGTTCTTGCTGGAACACTGTAGGAGAGAGGAGGCAGCATAGCGCAAAGCCAAGGTTCCAGTACTCCCTATGTCAATGTATTTATTTTATTTTTATTTATTTTAGGTTTTTATAGAGCGCGTAGTCACCCAAAAGTATCCCAGCGCTAAACCTCGTGGTCCTGATAGATGAAGGTACGGGGGTGAACGTAGTTTAAGGGAAAAGAAAGGTTTTAAGAGATTTCCTGAAGCGCAGGAGGTTAGGTTCTGATCTAAGTTTCAAGGGGAGCGCGTTCCATTGTTTCGCTGTGTGGACTGAGAAGCGGCGTCCTCGGTATCTCGGTGCCCACAGAAAGTGTCGGGGCGCAGCCCACAGCTTTCAGCCTCAATTTGGGCCTACGGGGCAAGTTGGCAGAGCCCCTCAGGGCTATTCAGGATGGCAGAGTCCCCAGATGCTGCTTAGGTTCGAAGACTCTTCACCGCTCTCAAGGGTCTCAGGCCCAGTGATGGCTCGCACTGTCAGTCCAACCACAGGGGGGGGGCACTCCTTCAGCAAGGCCCAGGTAGGCCGCCACAAATCACCGGACACCAAATAGACCCACTGTGGAGTGTGAAGCATGGGGCCCCAGTACTTCAGTTGTTGCTACCTTGGGGCACTAAATCCACCACAGCTGGGCCGAATTTCATGGGGCATGGTCCTCTGTTCCTGCATCGCCCGATTCTCGGCCCCCCGGGGTCCCATGTAGTGAAGGGAGCACGCAGCACCTCGGAATTCCAGTGCACCGCGCGGCCTCTTTACTGCGGAGGTCTGTACTTCTTCAACCTCTCTGCCCCCTCTTCCGCGATGTTTCTGTCGCTCACCTTCGGGGCCCTTTATACGTCAGACACATTGATGTTGGGGCAGCAGGACCTCTCAACATGCCATCAGTTGTGCGGCGGCGTTGTGAAGAAAGCCGTTGTGTGAGCTCGCGCATATAAAGAAAACTTGCCGCTCACCACTTGCACTCCCAAGGTATGGCAGCTACGCTAGGTCCCAGCTTCTACGTCGGTGAAGGCCTCAAGCAATCGCGCCGCCAACTTCGGCTCTCGAGGTTCGTCGTCATCGAGACTGGGTTTGGCACGCTCGCCGGCACCTCCGGTTTTCGATTCTGTCCTCGGGGGAACGGATTAATGTGACGGATAGGTGTTATCAGGGAGGGGGTTACGGAGACACCTCAGCTAGCGACCATCTTACTTCGCTGCGTAGCCACGCCCCCGGGTACAATGGGTTTTAAGGTACAAAGCCCGTTCTCCTCTTCTTTCCCTACGGGGCTTTGTTCTTAAGGGAGTGGGACCTTCTATGCCTTCTTTGGAGAATGGGGCGTGTCCCAACCAACCCAACACGTGGGACGGATTGGTGAGGGATGATAAGTACTCCTGGAACCTGGAGAGATCAGTCCCTAAGCGGACGGATTCGGGGAGAAAGGGCATCACACCCACCTTCCTTAACTGGGGTTCCCAATCTATCTCTAATAGGACTTCAGCAAGGGGGTACATCTTCTTTTCTCTGTGTACGCAAGTAACCTGTATGCGGTCCCTCCCAAGGATCTGGGAATCGGGTATGAGCTCTTTGCTGATGACGGTGTGGTGACATCCGATGTCTAGTAGAGCCACCACCGGCTTACCGTTTACATGTATGCTCTTTTTATACAACTGAGGGGTTTCTCCGCCTATAAGGACACGGCCACGGGTATACCGTACTTCCATGGGTTCCAGGGGAGGGTTACGGGCAGGGCACTCTCAGGCTATGTGCCCCCACTCTGCACAGTGAAAACACTGTGGGCCCTGTAGCACTGGTATTCCCTGGGTAGGCCGGGTGTATGTCTCACCGGGGTTGGAACCCGGCTTTCTGTAGTTGTCTTTACTGGGGGTCTGGGTATGCCTACGGGAAAACGTTGGTGATGGGCTTTAAACTCGGGGGACCTATGATAGGCACATGCCAGGTCTACGCCATCACAACCGTTAGGTGGGGATGTTGCTTAACCCAAGACCTGGTGTTGAGGGGGAGGGCTTCGATTTACTGTTCTAGGTAGACTTTTTCTGTCAAGTCATCTATGGTAGAGGAAGCAGGTTGTAGCCACCGGTTCCCGAGGTTGCGTATCCTGTAGTCCAGGGCTCGAGGGTTGTTGCTTGCTGTTCATCTTTCCTTGTGGAAGCGGCTGCGATAATACTTTTGGTTGCAGCCCAGCCTTTCCAGGATAGCCATTTTTATGTCATTGTTGGGGGTGGTTCCCACAGGGTTAGCGGATTGAAAAGCGGCTTGCATTTCGCCGGATAACAAGGGGGATATGTACTGTCCCCACCTCTCTTGGGGCAAGGCTGAGGTGGAGGCAACCCGCTCGAAGTCTACGAAAAAGAAATCGGGGTCATCCTCCTTCTGGAACTTTTGTAGCACGGTGCCTGGCACGTTGGGGGGTACCTGCGCACTGGATATTGCATCTGTTAAATGCAGGATAGCCGTATCCTGCACTTGTTGGTTAGATGTCATGAGGGATGCTTGGTCCTTCAAGACTAAGTGTAGGGCTTCCCGTTCTTGTTGGGCCAGCTTGGTTTGCTATTCAAAGATGAGCTGTAAGTGGTATTGCCCTTCCGCTAATTGGGATAGCGTGAACTCCATGGAGAGGGGTTGTGTCATGATGGGCTAGACACAGTCCCATTTCTGACACCAGTGTGATCGTTAGGCTACGCATGGTGCCCACTGTCCCTCCCTTATGCAGTAATACAGGAAACGTTTGTTGCAGCATGTTTTTTTTAAATTATCCTTTCCTTGCCATTTTATGTATATCCCGGTACTTCCTGGGTATGTCCTTTTTATGCACTTAGGAGAGGATCTGGAGAAATGGGGGAACAACGGAAGAAAAACTGCAACAGAAACTGTGGCAGTCACAATAGGGATGCTGTCCTCGCTGGTATTCGTCCCAGGTCTGGCGCTTCTTCTTAAAGGAAGAGGGTCCGTTCTTCTCCTCAGGAGGGAACTGGAAAGAACAAAGAAAAGAAAATAGCAGGCCACTGTCCTAGCGGTAAAATCAGGGTATAGTGCTCCCGTCACCAGTGCTCCAGTCCTGTGAGGTGCTTAAGTACCAAAAGAGGGGTTTAAGGTGAGTCAGGTTGATGTGGCCCGTATCCCCGCCCACCAGCCCCTACACAAAAAAACCCAGGCACTTGCTTGGACCCACAACCCTCCTGGGCCGAGGGGAGAGGAGTCGCAGCCTCCGCCTCCCTTGCTAGAGTACCGGACTCACGGTCGTTGCCCCTGGAGCGTTCACCTAAGATCTAGTCCTCCTAGCCCTGAGATGTTATTCTGACCTGCGGCGGCTCCAGGGCTCCTCCGGTCTGGGTGTATGTCTCGTCCTCGTCTTCTTTCTGCTCCAAGTCTTCCCCCTTCATCTGCACTCTCTTCCTGCTTCTCGGTCTTCAGCATTAGTACCCGTCTCCCGACTCCACCCTCCTGGCTCACTGCTACTGGCAAGGACGTTCCGGCTTGTCCTGCTGGAACGCACAGTCCACTTCCGGTCGGGGTCTCAGCGGCCGCCATGTTGGAGTTGGCGGGGTGCTCCGTCATGGGAGGGAATCTTCTACAATGGGATTACTGGGCCATAACCATTAGGGTTGAGGAATTTTACCCCTGCTATCCCAGAGCCTGCTCTACTATGGCTCTGAAAACTGGACCGAGTACAACAGTTTCCACACTTGACTCTCAGTGGTAGCAAGGACGAGCAGTCACAGACTTCTGAGGGAGGTTAGTGTGGCGTTAACTTAGGTGCAAGATTCAAATCTATATCCTCAGCAGTGCAATAAGATCAGTGTCCAGCCCAGTGCTTCTCTTTGCAGAAAAGACAGGCACTTTATTACACAAAAAACATAGACTTCTACTACAAAATCAATAATTCACGAATATCCGGTTCAGGTTCAAGTCTTTGTGCTCTAGGTGCTGCTGCTGACGAGCCCTCCACCTACCCTTCATGGGTTCCGCTGTATCTGGGCTCCTCGTTCAGGTTTAGAAGTCAATGTAGATTGGAGGATCTATTCTTAGCAATCAGTCTCTTGGGCTTAGGCCTGTTCAGTCTCTCACCAAGTTTGTGGTACCAGCGCCTGGCCACATTCAGCCTTCCTGTGGCAGCAGGATCTTACAGGCAACAGGAGCATCCAGTAGGCACATGGAGGAGATGTAGTCTTGCAGTCTACTGGTGGGGCATATGGGCCTCCACCACACACTTATCCCAGCTTTAGGCTGGCCTACCACATTGGTATGCTGCTCCAGGTGCCTGGTAGCTATGACGGGCATGAATTATGATGGTCTCCCTGTCCAATCCAGCAGTACTGTGAATCCCTCAGTGTACTTGCTTAGCAAGTCTCTGTCGATGGACCCTCTGCCAAGGTCAAGTACAGCAATACATTCCATGATTCACACCTTCTGCAGGGTTGGTGTATACTTCCATCTCTCACCGGTGTGATATTTTGAAATCCAGGACAGTCCAGTAATTCCTCTTTCAGATCCGACTCCATGCAATGGTCCCTCTCCTCTGGGCAGATGACTGTCAGTGGGACAGCAACCCGTGGCTACGGTGTAGCCCCTGAGTACTCTGCGAAGTAATCTCCCCTCAGTAGAGGAGACCACAATAATGAACCACAATGTGTCTTGAGCTCCCATCTGTATATCTGTTTCACAGGCGAAGGATGTATTTTCCAGATCTGCTCCCTTGAAACTGGTTTGAATCCATTCCCATCCCATCCCTTCTCGTGCCTGGCCTCTGTCTGCAACAGTGCTCCACCGAAAAAGACAGACTCCAGGTGGAGTGCCCACCACAGAAGTACAAACAGGTGATAACAGGCAACTGTTTATGACCCCCCCTCCTCACAGAAATCAAGAATAGAGACAAGAATGTGATGTTTCAAAGGGCTCCTCTTCCTTACAAAAGATACTGCAGGTCTCATACTGTATCCCCTGACATCTACCGAATGACAGCTGAAGTCAGAGTCATTTACAATCTAATGTATCAAGAAGGGTCATGGCACTTCTAAGGAAAGCCTGTCCCCTCTTTCCTAACCATAGAGTCTGGCAGTCTGACGCTTTCTTCTCCCTTTTAGGAGATGCTGGCAATAAACACGTGCTGTCTGGAGCACATCTTCTCCTCCATTTTGCACTCTAGTCATGCTGGGGGTTTGCAAAATGGAACCTGTAAACCTATATTACTTGTGCATGACACACTGTCATGTCTAGCACACATACACAAGTACAAAGCAAAGGATGTCACATTTGGGATTCAAGGTTCATAGATGCAGCTGAACTTTATATGCAGAAGCCACATTTATGTCTCATAGGTACAATCCTGTCACTATAATTTACCAACCATGCTAAACTGCTACTATTGCACTCCACCTTTGAAGGAAACCTGAGAAAGGGACAGTAGTCCCCTGTCACTATGAGGGTGCACTTATCATACCCTTAGCAGTTCAGGACAAGGTCCCGAACCTATAATTGTGAAGAGATCAATTGGGTCTAGGTCACTACACCCACATGAGATTAGTGCGCGGCATGACCAAAAACTCCAAAAAACAGGATGGGATGTATGCAGTTTGGGCACAAAGTCCAGGGGATAAGACTGTGTATCATGCAGAGGACAATCCTGACACAAAGGATGCCTCTCTTAGATTTGATAGATTACAAAAAAGGAAGGTACCCCCCTGTATTTAATTTGTAGGTCTGGGAGCAAGGGGGAAACAAACCAAACTATCTGGAGAAAAACCCTCATCCGACCTATATCCTTTTACTATGGGCTAATATAAGCTCCATGGGCTACCCACTACTATACATACAACTCAGACCTTTGTTTGTGTTATTGTTCATTTATTGTTTTGTTTAATTCTTTTTTTTGTTATTGACTATGATAATAACTTTTTCTAATGTTTTCTTTGATTATACAAAAGTTAAAAACATATTAGCGAAGCCACCAAACATTTTTAAAGTGTAAATATGCATTTGTACAATTTCAATATACATATCATGTTCGACTAACATCATAGATAAAAAATGTGTTTTTACATACACATAGAAACCATTAGGATATCCCCATAGTCCACCCACACTCTCATCCTGACGTATCACACGACATAGCTAATAATAGCGCATAGTAAAAGGATATAGGTCGGGTGGGAGTTTTTCTTAATGCACCTCCCAGATCTGATACCTGAAACCATAATCCATCATTAAATAGCTCTTTCTTGAGAATCGTCACAAACTGCAGGAAAGTTCATCTGCATTCCCATGGTTTGATCCAGCCTTGGGCTCAACTGTGAAGTCCAGGCCCTGTGATGGGACTGACCAACTGAACAACTTGGGACTTTCACCCTTCATTGCCCTCAACCACTTCAGTGGTTTGTATCATATATTTAGTACCAAACAAATATGGGCAGAAATTTCTTGAAGCCCACACCATTTAAAAATCCTCTTTTTTTCAATGGCTGCCCAGTTCTGCACTCTGTTCAACACCTCTGGCTAATAAAGGCCCTTGAATGGTCACCCCATTTGTTCTCCAGTTGAGCTAGTATTGCTCCAACTCCAGTATCTGAAGCATCCATCTTCACTATAAAATGTTGACTGTAGTCAGGTGCTTTTAGTACAAATGCATTGTTTAGTTCGCCCTTCAGTTACAGGAATGCCTTCCTCAGTCCAGATCACTTCCCTGGGCTGCTTCTTGGTCCCATAATTAGCGATACATTTTCTGTAGTAACCAGTGAGTCCCAAAAGGCTCTCACTTCTTTCTGAAAAGTGGGTACTTTCCACTCCAACACAGATTGCATTTTTGCATTCAATGGGCAAATCTTTCTCTTTCCTACCTGATGCCCAAGATAGACTACAGTGGACTGCCCCGCCTGGCAGTTGCTTGCCTTAACTGTTAGTTTCCCCCTCTTAGTCCTTTCCAACACCTGTTGAAGGTGCCCAAGGCGGACCTCCCAAGAAGTGTTGAACATGGCAATGTCATCCAGGCAGGCCACACAATACTCTTCCAACACTGCAAGAATATGGTTCGTCGGGTATTCATAAGTGGCAGGAGTGCTCTTCAACCCGAAGGGCATCATCCTAACTTTGAACAATCCCTCTGTTGTTGAGAATGCTGTCTTCTCCTTGGCACGTGGTGCTAAAGTGATCTGCCAGTTATAGCTGGTCAGATCAAAAGTGCTCATGTACTCTGCAGTACCCAACCACCAGCTCATTAGCTCTTGGGATCGGATGGGCATCCATCTTGGTAATTTCATTTCTCAGTAGTTCACAAAGAACCACAAGTCCTTTAAACCCTGGTTGGCACCAGGACCACTGCCCGGGCTCAATGTCTACACAAGCACTCAATCACCCCAACATTTTGGCTGACTCTGCCTTGGTGAACTCCTGGACTCGGTCAGACATGTGATAATTATTCCTCTTGCACTTCGATGTCTGTCTCATGGACACATAACGCCTCATTTACAGGTTTTTGGTGGAGGGAAGAGTCAAAAGGAATGAGCAGGAATGTGTCGTATTTATGATATACGGCTCATTCCTGTCCTTTCCCACTGTGCTGGTACCGTTTTGGCTGCCTTGCACCAACGCAGGCACCCTTGCACCATGGTGCCAGGGTGTCTATGTTGTAGGACACCCTGGCACCATGGTACCTCAATGTTCATCTAAGCGATGAACATTGAGGCACACCACAGATAAGTTTGCGGTCTTCCGAGGAGTAAGGTGCCATGCTGACAGCTTGTGTTCTATCCTTTAAGAAGGAGCAGGTCCAGCGGATACCAATCTCATGTAGGCACCTGATGAGGATAGGGAGTGAGACTGTCAAATGCTGCAGGGAGGCCCAGGAGAATGAGGACGGCTATGTCTCCTCTGTCAAGGATCATGTGGATCTTACCTGTGGCAGCAATGAGTGCCTTTTCTGTTCTGTGGTTTGACCTGAATCCAGACTGAATTTAGGCGAGAGCAGGGGCATGACAATCAGCAATTTCAACAGTAGTGTAGGTGGACCATGAGGTCAGGATTCATTCTTCGGCTGTGATAGAAAGTGGAATTGCTGATGGGAAGTTGAGTTACATTGTGGCCTAAGACACATCATTCAAAGCCTAAGACTTAGAAGTCTTCTCAAAACTCATAAAGCAATCCAAACTATTTGTCCTTCCACATACATGTGTACAAGTTATTTTGGTATGTTGGTAAGCTCATGAGAAGAGTCTGGAGTAGAATTGCTTTTGCCAGGGGCAACTGTCTCTGCTGCCATACTAAAATTGACCCTATCTAGACTAATCTTCTCCCTCCCCAATTCTCAGGGCTCAAAGAAATGCCGCATTCCAAATTTATATATGTGGCATCTTTGATCTCTCCTTAATGTCTGGGAGGTTTATTAACCAAATGTAATCAGTCAAAATTCTTTAAAAAGCCAGATGTAATTCAATAAGAAATTCAACACCCCTGTGTTTTTTTTCTTCTCATTTAAGTGCAATATTACAAGACGAGTCCAGGGCTTATCAGGGGTTTACCTTTTGGACATGAAGGGCATTCACTCATGGTTTTGTATGAGGATTTCCCAAAAAAATCCCGGCTCAACTATGGGCGAATATGAGCTGTGCAAGTGAATAAATAGATGATTGCTTATGTTACACTATGAGAAAGTGTTCAAAGCAGGATGGTTCACTGATAGAATATGGATGCTAAAAACATTGATGTAAAAAATGTAGAAAAAAATTTAGAATGCAAAAATATCAACTCCCTATACTTAAACAGGTGAGTACAAAAATATTGAATCCAAAATATCAAAGTTAAAAATATTGATTAAAAAACATAAATTAAATAAAATAATACACATTACATATATAACATATTAATATTATCTTTAACACAATAAATAAAATGTAATATATATTTCAACTAAATCTAAAAAATACACGTAATTTGAAAAATATAAACACACAAACATAATATTTTATACATATACATATGTTTACTTTAAAATCATTTATTAACTACTATCTTTTTTAATTTTTAAACTTTGGAATTATATGAAAATAAAATATATACATATATCAATAATTTAAAAATAAAAAAACTTTAATTATTTAAAACATGAAACTATTAAAAAAATATTAAAACACACATTTTGCAGTACAATAAATACAACAGTAGGGAAAATGTTGGATAGCGGAATAATTAAATTTACTATTCCAACTCCACGGAGTGCAACAGTAGAGAAAGTGTTGGCTAGGGGAGGGTTAAAAATTACTATTCCCACTCCAAAGAGTGCAACAGAAGGGAAAGTGTTGGGTAGCGGAAGGGTAACATTTACTATTCCCACTCCAGTGAGTGCAAAAGTAGGGTAAATGATGGATAGCGGAAGAATTACATTTACTATTCCAACTCCAGTTAGTGCAACAGTAAGGAAAATGTTGGATAGCGGAGGTGCAAAAATTACTATTCCCACTCCAAAGAGTGGAACAGTAGGGAAAGTGTTAGATAGCGGAGGGGTAAAAATTACTATTCCCACTCCAGTGATTGCAACAGTAGGGAAAGTGCTGGATAGCAAAGGGGTAAAAATTACTATTCCCACTCCAGTGAGTGCTACAGTAGAGAAAGTATTCGATAGCGGAGGGGTAAAAATTACTATTCCCACTCCAGTGAGTGCAACAGTGGGGAAAGTGCTGGATAGTGGAGGGATACACATTACTATTCCCACTCCAGTGAGTGCAACAGTAGGGAACGTGTTGGATAGCAGAGAAACAGAAAATTACTAACAACATTTAAACAATTGAAAAAAATTAAATAATCTTAAAAATAAATAAACAATATTTTAAAAATATACGATTAAGTATATTAAACATATAAAAAGAACACATTTTATAATATTAATTACATATAACAAAAAGGTACAAATCTTATATTAGAAAATAATAAATACATTTATGAACAATATTTATTTTAAAGGAGCAAATATTAACAAACGACAAATTATTTAAAACATAAATGTATTTATTTTATATCCTAACCTATAACACCACACCAATAACAAAAGACTTCAACATTTTAATTTTGATTTATTTCCATAATTAACATAATAAATTAAAAAATATTATTATTAAAAACAATAATAAACATTCATTGAGTACACATTCTTTAACACTATGATATCCACAAAATACACCTAAAATTCATTACACATTAACCCTAATGAATTACTAATTAATTAATTTAAATTGATTAACAACTAAATAATAATTAATCAATAAAAAATAAATTACTACCCACCCTTTCCACCATTTACACATATAAACAACACAACAGACACCTAAAATTAATTACAAAATTACCATCATTAATTACTAATGAATGAATTTAAATTAATTAACAACTAATTGATAATTCCCCAATAAAAAATAAATTACTTCCCACCATTTACACCTATAAACAACACAACAGACACCTAAAATTAATTACAAAATTACCATCATTAATTACTAATGAATGAATTTAAATTAATTAACAACTAATTGATAATTCCCCAATAAAAAAAAAATTACTTCCCACCCTTCCCACCATTTACACCTATAAACACCACAACCCACACTTAGAATGAATTACACAATTACCATAATTAATTAATTGAAAACTAATTATTTAACATTAATAATAAATTAATTTACACTTTTAACACTAGAACATCTCAATTAAACAAATATGAATAAATACAAATTATTCAATATATATAATATAATTAAAGTACTTCCCACTCTATTCCCCTATAAACCCACAATCCGCTACGGAACTAAAAAGGCCAATTTAAAAATAAATAAATAAATAACCATTACACATAATCAATACATTTATATAATTAAATTGCTTCCCTCCCTATTCCCCTATAAACCCACAACCTGCTACAGAACTAAAAACGCAAATTTCAAATAAAAAACAAAATAATAACTACTAAAAATAATCTATACATTTTAAATAAATAAATTACTTCCCACCCTATTCTCCTATAAACCCACAACCCACTACAGAGCTAAAAATGCAAAATTCAAATAAAAAACAAAATAATAACTACTAAAAATAATCTATACATTTTATATAAATAAATTACTTCCCACCCTATTCTCCTATAAACCCACAACCCACTACAGAACTAAAAACGCAAATCTCAAATAAAAAACAAAATAATAACTACTAAAAATAATCTATACATTTTATATACATAAATTACTTCCCACCCAATTCTCCTATAAACCCACAACCCACGACAGAACTAAAAATGCAAAATTCAAATAATATTTTTTACTAACCACTAAAATGTTAACACATATAATAAAAATGCAAACAACTATATTTTTGCAGACGATTTTAAACACATCGATATTTTTTAAATCAATATTACTTACCTAAAATCGATATTCTTGACCATGAAAATTTGTCTATCGATATTCCTGACCTACAATAAATATATATTTTTTATTTATCTTTTTTTTTTAATTGAAACTTTTGCGATAGTACAGAGAACAGCCGTGAGGCCAAATAGTTATCAACATTCCTTACAAATGGAGTATAGACAATATGGTAAATGACCTACAATATTTTTCACACGATATTTGTGCAATTCGATATTTTTTACTTGATATTCTGTCTCTGCACCAAGCAGGATATCATGGGTCAGCCTGTAGTTTTTCCTTGCTACTGTAAGCCCCAGATTCTGCCGGGTACCCTACTATGGTGCCGATCACGATCCGGTAAAAAATTCCCCCGTGCGACTCGTATCGGGTCTTTTTACCGTACGAATCGTACAAGTGCCGTACGAACTGGCAATCACGATTCGCATGGTAAAAAGTCCATACGAACCGCACCGGGAATCATTCCCCACACGTCCTCGGGTCGGAAAATGTGTCCGACACGTCCTCGGACGATTTACCTTACAAACGTAAAAATCCAAGTCCGACCGAGGAATCACGATCCATCCCGTGCGTCCGAGCCTACAACCGTATGGAAAAAACACCGTCCGCACCGAACACCTATAGCAACCATGGAGACATGTGCCCGCATACGCGCCCAACACTCCCCCCAGCCCCCGTACGTCCGACACGTACCCCCCGTATATGTATACCCCCACCCGTCTAGGTACACCCCAGTACGTTCCAGTCGTACCCCCACCCCAGTACGTGTCGTACCACCGTCAATGTACACCCCCCCACCCCTGTACGTGTCGTACCACCGTCTATGTACACCCCCCCACCCCTGTACGTGTCGTACCACCGTCTATGTACACCCCAGTACGTTCCAGTCGTACCCCCACCCCAGTACGTGTCGTACCACCGTCAATGTACACCCCCCCACCCCTGTACGTGTCGTACCACCGTCTATGTACACCCCCCCACCCCTGTACGTGTCGTACCACCGTCTATGTACACCCCAGTACGTTCCAGTCGTACCCCCACCCCAGTACGTGTCGTACCACCGTCAATGTACACCCCCCCACCCCTGTACGTGTCGTACCACCGTCAATGTACACCCCCCCACCCCTGTACGTGTCGTACCACCGTCAATGTACACCCCCCACCCCTGTACGTGTCGTACCACCGTCAATGTACACCCCCCCACCCCTGTACGTGTCGTACCACCGTCTATGTACACCCCCCCACCCCTGTACGTGTCGTACCACCGTCTATGTACACCCCAGTACGTTCCAGTCGTATCCCCACCCCAGTACGTGTCGTACCACCGTCAATGTACACCCCCCCACCCCTGTACGTGTCGTACCACCGTCAATGTACACCCCCCCACCCCTGTACGTGTCGTACCACCGTCAATGTACACCCCCCCACCCCAGTACGTGTCGTACCCCCGTGTACCTACACCCCAGTACGTGCGAGCCACACCCCCACCCCAGGACGTGTCATAGCCCCGTCCACCCACACCCCAGTACGTTCCAGTCGTACCCCCACCCCAGTACGTGTCGTACCCCCCGTGTACCTACACCCCAGTACGTGCGAGCCACACCCCCACCCCAGGACGTGTCATAGCCCCGTCTACCCACACCCCAGTACGTTCCAGTCGTACCCCCACCCCAGTACGTGTCGTACCACCGTCAATGTACACCCCCCCACCCCAGTACGTGTCGTACCACCGTCCATGTACACCCCCCCCTGTACGTGTCGTACCCCCCCGTGTACCTACACCCCAGTACGTGCGAGCCACACCCCCACCCCAGGACGTGTCATAGCCCCGTCTACCCCCACCCCAGTACGTTCCTGGCGCACCCCCAACACAACCTCCTAAGTACGGAGCGCACCCCATGCCCCAACATCACAACCGCATGTACGAGTCGTACAAAGCCACACACAAGGACCAAATCGTACAACCAAATGGCCCATGTACACACCGTACACACGCTCAAAACGCACGTACACAACAAGGACAAAACAAAACAACTCAACAATACACCATTCGAAAGGCACACAGCCACTAAACATGGCCAACAACCACTAAAATAACACAATCACTGACCTGCAACTGTCAAAAACAAACAGAGGCCCAATACACCACCACTCCTTATAACACACCCACCCAAAATTCAAACACTGCCACACCCACCCATGGACCAATAAAAAGGGCCCACACACACAAACCATGAGCCTTTGCAACAGACCCACTGCTGCCAGACACCACAGAACCAGACTACAAGCGACACCACATCTTACACTTGCACACCTTCACACGACCACCCTCACAAACACCCTCTCATCACATTCACACACACACACAACCATCCACACCCCCCCCAACATCCACACACCCCCCACACCCACACCATCCCCACCCACACCCCTCACCATGCCCACTACCAAGAATCCAAAGTTCAGTCACCGAGAGTTGGAGGTCCTTGTTGATCAAATCCTCAGAGTCGAGCCACAGATCTTTGGAACATTGGTCAGAAGCACCAGCCAGGCAGCCAAAACAGCCATGTGGCAGACCATCGTCGATGCTGTGAATGCTGTTGCGGACACCAGGAGGACCAAGCAGGATTGCCAGAACAGGTGGTACGATCTGCGGAGGAGGGTCAGAGCCAAGAGACAGGAGGAACACGACCAGGCCAACGCCACCGGAGGAGGGCCCTCCCGCAGACCCGTACAGTACCATCCCTGGGAGGAGAGGGTGATGGCCATACTGCCGGTGGAGGCAGTTGAAGGAGTAGAAGGACTCCGAGACCCGGGTGAGTACACAAACAACGCACCTCACATGGGGGGAACTGCAACCACAACCAAAATTAATAACAGGCACGCAACCACCACAAGCCATCGCATTACTCAACCACACTCCATGAGCAGGCACATGCCACTGCTGCCACCATGCCCCATGCACCCAGCTGGACAATGTCAAGTCACAGGCCACAGAAGACAACAACACATGACACGGTAACCCGGATGTCGGGAGGCTGGGCACCTAGAATCACATAGTGCGACTCCAAAGCAGACAACAATGCCCTCTGCCCATATGGCCTAGGTCACAGCCAGACAAACACTGTGTCCCAACACAGGAATGACTTGCCAGCAAATGGCGGACGCCTTGCATCAACACATGGGGGTGAAGGCACTGTTTTGCACATGCCAGCAGCTAATGAACAGCCAACAGTGTGAAAGAGTGGCAGCACACACCACCACAGCAGCAGCGCACAGACACACAGCAGACAAAATGGGTGCCTGGAGATCAGAAACAAACTCACATCAACAGGCCAAGGGCCACTCAAAGATCTGCTAACAGTGTGTGCCCAGGAAGCTGGGCCAAGGTGACAGAGGGTGACACACGGAGGGAGGGAGAG
This sequence comes from Triturus cristatus, assembly GCF_964204655.1. Lineage (NCBI taxonomy): Eukaryota > Metazoa > Chordata > Amphibia > Caudata > Salamandridae > Triturus > Triturus cristatus. The sequence goes on along the minus strand of NC_140594.1, from coordinate 847,360,721 downwards.
GGGGACACAGAGGGAGGGAGATGGGGACTGAGAGGGAGGGTGACGGACAGAGGGAGGAGGCTGACACACAGAGGGAGGGAGAGGGGGACAGAGAGGGAGGGAGAGGGGGACAGAGAGGGAGGGAGAGGGGGACAGAGAGGGAGGGAGAGGGGGACAGAGAGGGAGGGAGAGGGGGACTGAGAGGGAGGGAGACGGACAGAGGGAGGAGGCTGACACACAGAGGGGGGGAGAGGGGGACAGAGAGGGAGGGAGAGGGGGACAGAGAGGGAGGGAGACACAGGAAGATGGACAGAGGGAGGAGGCTGACACACAGAGGGAGGGAGAGGGGGACAGAGAGGGAGGGAGAGGGGGACAGAGAGGGAGGGAGACACAGGAAGATGGACAGAGGGAGGAGGCTGACACACAGAGGGAGGGAGAGGGGGACAGAGAGGGAGGGAGAGGGGGACAGAGAAGGAGGGAGACACAGGGAGAGCAAATCAGTCCTTTGGTGTGTGGGAATGTCTGCTCGTCAGCAGGTGGACTGCGTGCATGTAGACAAGGGTGGCCAGTGCCAGAACCCCCCCTCTTCATCATGGCAAAACGCAGGGCCATGTCACAACCTGTACACGAGCACAAGGACAGCCACCTGCATCATATGAGTGTGTGGATCCACTCCATGTGCACATGTACAGTGCTACAAGGAAGGCGCAAATGCATAGCTCGGCACACATGCACACTCCACTGCTGACTGCAGTCACACTTGACGCAGCAAGTAAGACTGTGCCACACATAGTTAAAGGGGCCAAATTGGTGCCCAAGGGACACACACATGCACAAGTGCACTGTGAGTGGAATGCAAGACAGATCCTAATTCCAAGAGGAAATGTGCCAACTTTGTAACGGATGAAACATGGATGTTGCATGGATCAAAATTAACATTTTCTCTCTCACACACAGGTCAACGTCATGCTGCACCCCCCAACACTGGGGGGGAACACTCACAGGACCCGGATCTGCAGGAGACCGATCCCACCGGCAGCGACCACTCTCACCACTCTGCGGACGACCCCGACCGACCTGGCCCCTCTGGTGTCCAACCACCTGCAGCACCTGCGTCAGGTACAACCGTGCCAACCACCACCCCCACTCCTGCCACATCCCAGGAGACACCCAGGATCCCTGCCCCAACACCACAATGCAGCCAGGCTCGCCAGGAGGGACACGGTGTCCCGGGCACCCAGGAGGAGGCAGGCGACAACGCCAATGCCACCCCTCAGGGGTCCCGGAGACCCGATGTGCCCACAAGTGCAGGCCAGACGCAAGTGGGCAGGGGTGGTGGGAGTGGAGGACGGCGGAGGCGCGAGCCTGACCAGTTGGCTGGGGATCCGGTATTTTCACATGTCCGTAACATCCTGGACTCATACCGGCAGGACACCACGGGCATGGCCCAGGTTGTGTCCGTCCTCGAGGGGATCAAGGTCCAGCAGGCCCAGCAACATGCGGAGCTAATAGCCTGTCTACAGCTACACCAACGGAGGATGGAGGACAGACAGGCTGAGCAAGTGACGGCGTCCCAGGGGATTCACGCTGAACTCCGTCGGATGGCCGACACCATGGCCGACCCTCCCTGTGCCAGAAGGCGGAGAACATCACCACCCACAGGGAGGGATCATGAGGAGGAGGAGGAAACATCCGACGGAGCATCCCAGACGTCGTCACGGCCTGCTGCTGAGGTTCCCCGCAGGAAGCCGGGTCGTCCACGGAAAGGACCGTGAGGGTGGCTGCTACATCACCATCTCCCAGGACACCTGGCCTGGCACCTGGCCCACTGGAGCAACAGCATCACAGCATCAAGAGACATTCTCTGCCACATGGCCCTGCTGGTCACTGGCTGACCAATGTTGACAAAGACTGTGGCATGGACTCTGAGGATTTCCAATGGCAAGGACACCAACTCCCCTACTGAACTTTGGATTCCCTAATCCCGGAAAGCCCCTTACTTTGTCCCCCCCCCCCCCCATAATAAATCACACTATTAAGAGTAGATGCCTGCTGGTAGCATTATCACCTAACATGTGTCTTGTACAGTCTAAACATGCCTGAGTCATCTGTTCACTTCAACCATCCACACCCTGGGGCCTGAGTCTGGCACAGGACACATGGGTCACAGTTTATTAGGCAAGACAGACATGGAGCACCATACACACCCGTGATGGTCAGAACCAGCTGAGGGGGTGGCCGAACAACCGTGCTGACAGACACATTGAGTACAGCAACAGTCATGCGCAGAGGTCAGGGATCCTGGCCCGTGTCCTGGGGGGCACCCAGGTACGTGTAGACAGGTGGCAGAACCATGTCCTGCAAGCTTGAGTCCGGTGGATGCAGAGAATGGGGGCCTGGACAACGTTGGATGCATGGGGATGGCACATGTCACACTACCCACACAGTCATGGACATCATGCCCAATACACAGTCTCAGCACACACACACAGCTTGCATCTTGCCACTCGACACATTGACACATAGCCACAATCTGGGAATACCATGCCAGACATGCAGGATGCACCGTGCCAACACACCAGCATTGACTGAGAAGAGGCACCTTGGAGGCATAGGGACACCTTTAATAGTCATGTTTTTGGGATTGCAGAGGCAACTTGAAGTACACATGAACACATCATGTGGAGTAACATGTGGCTCAAACACTGGCACCCCCCTTCTGCAGCACAAATGCGTGATAGCCATGGAACTGGCACACAAGTGTCGGCTAACAGCTAAATACCCACAGCTGCTCACGGAGAGACTGCCATACACCATACATCCGCTGATGTGGAAGTCCCACGCCATGTCAAGACAATGTTAACCGTATGTGTCCGAGGGCAGTGTCACACACATTGATGCCTTCATCACAATCCACTATCCCATCACTGATGACTGACAACCAGGCAGCCCATCTATTCAGGTGTACCCAGCTGCATGTTGTGTCCCATGGGGATGCCACATGTCTGCAGAGGAACCAAACCCCGACCTGGCCAGTGTGCACACATCGTGAACAACTGCCACACCCAATACACCCCAGATGCATCCCTTACCCCATGGAGACTTCCAAACGTGTCCGTGCCTGTAACGCTGAGTCAGCCCACGATGCCATGTCCATGAGGAATAGCAGTGCCACAACAATGCAACCAGAAGACGGCATGCGCAGGTACCTGGGGAAGAGAGACACACAAGAAGTCAGCCACAAAGAGCACAGCCACTTGCATGTGCATTGACTCGACACATGTATGGATGAAAAAATGCTAGGTCACAATTATGAGTGGGGAAATACTACCATCACTGCCACCATCACTCCAGTGACACACCCACGCACACCTCTGACTCACGTGCCATACATGCAGGTGGAGACACGCATCACAACACATGCCACACGGGGACCAAGGCGTGCACACTCAGACACTGGTACTCACCACTAAGCAAAGAAGTCGCGTATGAGCCGAGTCCGGATGTCCTCTTGCGGCTCCACATCCTCCACATCACTAGCCCCATTGCCAAGCCCTTCGTCCTCCACGGGTGGATGGTCCTCGTCATGTTGATTCAGGATGAGTGGCACAGCTCTTTCAACTGCCATGTTGTGCAGCATGCAGCAGACCATGAAGATCTTGCAAACCTTTGCCGGGGCATATGGGAGTGCGCCGCCGGTCTTGTGGAGGCACCGGAATCGGCTCTTCAGCATGCCAAACGTCCTCTCTATCACTCGCCTTGTCCGGCCATGGGCGGTGTTGTAGCGGAGCTGGGCCGGCGTGATGGGGTTGCGGAGAGGTGTCAGCAGCCAAGGCATGTTGGGATAGCCAGCGTCCCCTAAATGGAAAGCACATGGATATCGTTAGAACTGGCGAAGCGGTAGTGCTGCTCGGCCAAACAGAATACAGGACAGACAGACTGTACCCACCAACAACACATGCTCGTTCGTTGCGCAGCTGCATCATCATATCAGGCATCCCGCTACGCCTCATGATGTAGGCATCGTGTGCTGATCCTGGGAAACGAGCACAGACATGTGAAATCACCATGTTGGACAGACACACCACAAGGGCATTGATGGAGTGGTAGTGCTTCCGATTGCGGTACGCCACCTCCCGTGCGTGTGGTGGTACCAAACCTACATGTGTCCCATCTATGGACCCAATGACATGGGGCATCCCTCCCAGGGCATAGAAACCACGCTTGACCTCAGTCATCTGTTCAGGGGTTGGGAACTTGATGAAGTCATCCAGGTGAATCAACATGGCCTCCAAGAAATCATGCAGCACACCGCTGAACATGCTCTGGGACATGCCACCAACATGAGCTATGGTATTTTGGAAGGTACCCGTGGCAAGGAAATGTAGGGCAGCCATTACCTTCAGCTGGGGTGTCAGTGCCGTAGGATACCTGTGCTGCGGTTGCAGGTGTGGTGCCAGTCTCGCCGTCAGCTCCAGAATCAACGGTTGGGTGAAGCGGTAGAGCCGGATCCTGTCATTCTCCTGCATGGTGGCCAAGTCTGGAATTCTTCGGGCAACAGGAGGCGCTCTGCAGTAATTTGGAAGTGACAAGGAAGAGTGAGTGCACTTCGAGAACAACTCATGTCTACTGAGCACATGTAAATCTGGCAATACACACATGCCACATAGGGAGTCAGGCATGTGCTACATGCCCTGGACACGTATGGATGCAAGGTGACACTCCTTCCAAGACCCAGCTACACACGGTGATTGAGAACCTCCCCATGCCACGCCATGGAAATAGCTGTGTCCCAGTGCAAGTGCACTGCCCGACGCAAGACAGGAGTGACATACACCCACACATCAGCAGAAGTGTGATGCCGATTGCAGAGACTGGCAGCGGAACACTTGAGCCACAGGTCACATGACATTACACTAGTCCAGCCCACACACCTTGCCATGAAGGTGCACATGTCATGACTCACCACACATTCCTTGTGAGTTTGCTGACATGGCCTTGTCACGCTACTCCGTGTCCCTTGCATACATGTGCACCTCACATCCGAGAACACATGTGGCATGGTGTTGGGAACAGTGTGCAATGACAATCTACACACAGCCACATGTTGGTTGCTGCAACGGCTGCAGCTTTTGAGGGTGCTACAACATCAACCTGATGTAAATCCCGGACACATATATGGCATAGTCACATTGTGCACTGTGGGTAGTGATAAGTCATGTGTCATGACCCCTGTACCTGGCATCATGGGACACTTCCGTGTGTTGGTGTCGGTGCCATGCCAGTGACGCTCACCCCAAGTGCGCAGTCCCACATGCACACATGTCAAAGGAGTCAAGGGCATGCCTGGCACACATTGCACCCTCACACAGTACACATGTACACATCTCATCATACATCTGGTGCCTTCTCCACTCAGGAGGCATGTTCCACATCACAGCCTGTGACACCTGTGCCCCACACATGTGGTAATGCACAGACAATGCCTTGATGTCCATTCCTGGACAAGTATGTCCATCCATGGACAAGTATGTCCGCCCTATTCCTACATGTGTGTCGCCTATCACCACAGTGATGTGTAAAATCCGCCGTACTGCTGCTGAGAGGGCCTGTGCATGATCCCAAATCACTGTGGGAGTGCTGCCGTATGTGTACCCATCGTGATGGCGAGCGTAGATGCGAGTGTACGGTCCGTGCCACTACGGGTACGCATACGCGTGCAGACCCATAGTGATGGAGAGCGTAAATGTGAGTGTACGGTCCGTACCACTACGAGTACGCATACGCGTGCAGACCCATAGTGATAGAGAGCGTAGATGCGAGTGTACGGCCCTATCACTATGGGTCTGCACGCGTATGCGTACCCGTAGTGGTACGGACCGTACACTCGCATCTACGCTCACTATCACTACGAGTACGCATACGCGTGCAGACCCATAGTGATGGAGAGCGTAGATGCGAGTGTACGGTCTGTACCACTACGGGTACGCATACGCGTGCAGACCCATAGTGATGGAGAGCGTAGATGCGAGTGTACGGTCCGTACCACTACGGGTACGCATACGCGTGCAGACCCATAGTGATAGTGAGCGTAGATGCGAGTGTACGGTCCGTACCACTACGGGTACGCATACGCGTGCAGACCCATAGTGATAGTGAGCGTAGATGCGAGTGTACGGCCCTATCACTATGGGTCTGCACGCGTATGCGTACCCATAGTGGTACGGACCGTACACTCGCATCTACGCTCTCCATCACTATGGGTCTGCACGCGTATGCGTACTCGTAGTGATAGTGAGCGTAGATGCGAGTGTACGGTCCGTACCACTACGGGTACGCATACGCGTGCAGACCCATAGTGATAGTGAGCGTAGATGCGAGTGTACGGTCCGTACCACTACGGGTACGCATACGCGTGCAGACCCATAGTGATAGTGAGCGTAGATGCGAGTGTACGGTCCGTACCACTACGGGTACGCATACGCGTGCAGACCCATAGTGATGGAGAGGGTAGGCATGCATGTACGGGCCGTTGCCATGCATTTGGGGTGCCCTAGGGCCCCCACACGCACCGTACCTGTGTGTGATGCTCCAAATTACATAGGGGACAAGTATTAAGGCCTACATGCATGCTGGTTGTCATGGAGACCAAGTTCAAATTTCGAAATTGTTCTGGAAGGTGCACAGCAGAAGTCAGTTGGAATTTGTCTACTTTGTTGCAATGTGTTTGTGGGGCTGACATCATGCAGGAGAATGAAACCGATAGAGAACACACAGACTGCTAGGTTTGTAGGGATTGGTGGAAACATAGGATGCAAATGTGAGTGACCAATCTCTCTGTACTCCTGTGCATGAGACTGGGCAGAAGGGCACATATAAGGCAGCCAGGTCCCATGAGGGAGCACTTGCCTGCACATCTTTGCATTCGTCGACCCAGCTGCTGCTACTGATTCTCTGGAACCATGTCAAGGGCTGTGGAGAGGATACAGCCATTCACCCTGGAGGAGAACATGGCTCTGCTGGATGTGATCCTCCCACAGTACCCCATGCTGTATGGGCGACCAGGGTATCAGGTGAGTGCATAGGCCACTGCCACAGACTGTCCCTATGTTGTGACTGTGACTTCTGCCATTGCGTCCAGGTGTAACACACATGCCATGTACTGTCGGGGGGGTCCCAGGGGGGGGGTGCCTGATGTCTCCCAGCAGTGCCCTGAGACAGGAGGGGTGGGGGCCTATCACTCACAGCAGTGCCCTGAGACAGGAGGGGTGGGTACAGAGTGCTCCCAGCAGTGCCCTGAGACAGGAGGGGTGGGTACAGTGTGCTCCCAGCAGTGCCCTGAGACAGGAGGGGTGTGTGCCTATCACTAACAGCAGTGCCCTGAGACAGGAGGGGTGGGTACAGAGTGCTCCCAGCAGTGCCCTGAGACAGGAGGGGTGGGTGCAGTGTGCTCCCAGCAGTGCCCTGAGACAGGAGGGGTGTGTGCCTATCACTAACAGCAGTGCCCTGAGACAGGAGGGGTGGGTGTGATGCACAGTGTGAGCCTTGATCATTGATTGTGACATTGCCATCATTCCACCTGTGTACCCACTGTGGCACGTAGTGCTTTTTCCCCTCACCAGGGGATGATGTCCCTATGACAAAGGTGCAATGCGTTGGCTGCATGACATGCCGTGTTGTAACCAGCTAATTTGTACCCATATGTCTCTCTGTGACATGTGGCTGGTGTATTGATGTGGTGTCACTTGTTCTTCCTCACAGGTAGGCGCCACTGCCAAGGAGCAGATCTGGCTGACCGCCGTCAGTGCCGTGAGGCGTGTGGATGGTCGGAGGCGGAGCCTGCCCCAGGTGAGGAAACGCTGGCAGGATATCCGGTGCTGGACGCGGAGGATTGCACGGCTCCTGCTGGGGGACTCACCTGAGAGCCACAAGAACCGCGGCCGCCGCCGTCTGAGCCACCTCCACAGGCGTGTGCTGCCGGTGGTCTTTCCAGACCTGGAGAGGCGCTTACAGGCGATGCAGCAGCCGGAAGGGGGTAGGTACATGTGTGTTTGTTGTGTGTCACCGGCATTTGTAAGGGCACAGTAGCATGAATTCACTGGCAGGGTTTAAAGGTGCTGTGCAGATCCTGTTTGCCCCAGTATAGCGCTGTGCCCCTGCCACCCTTCCCCTCCTTGCAATGTGTTCCCTGGTCTGTGTGTAGTCACTCCTTCACAGGGTAATGTAGGCTGGCGCTTTGTCCACGGGAACAATGTCTGTAGCATCATGTGTGGGGGTGGTGTGTAACAGGTTGTGGGACATTGCCTGTGCACTGTCAAGTTCACTGCATGTGGGTTCCATATCAGTTGGCACTGATGCTGACTCCAGACATGGGAGTTGGTCTCTCATGTGTCATGCCTTACAGCGCGCATGTCCCATGTAGTGGCCTGTGACATGATGTGCATGAGTGTGCGATACACATAGTGCAGGGATGGTGACGTGTGTTGCAGTCATTACCATTCAGTAGCATGTAGTTGCGTGCCCACTACTGTCCCCTGGGGCACCTTTTCCTCAGTGGTGTATGTGTCATCATAAACGTGGCCACTGTCAGTGTCTACAGCGTAAGTTGTGCTCTCTGCCATTGTCCCCTGTCACCATGTATATAGACGTGCTATTTTGTACAGGTGTCCACTGTGCAGCCTGACCTGATTGTCCTTCTTCATACTCACAGTTGCCAGTGCCTGTGTGTCTTGCTATACTCATCTGAGGATGGGCACTGGTACCACATTATTTGTACAGGCGCACCTTGGCTGTTTGGCGTTCAATCTCGCTTTTTGCCTGCCCCTGTGTGTATCACCCAGACTATGAGATGTTGGTGCCACCTGTGTCTCAACAATTTGCCTCGTGTAGGGTCTTGTTGGGGCGGGCAATGCCTATGTGTTAAATCCTGATTACCACTTGCTGGGTCTGGGCAGTGTGTGATGTGTCTGGACACACACGCAATGTGCAGTGACAGAGTCATGTTGTGCATGTTTTCAGCATTACCTATGCAGCATGTGTCTCAAGTTCATGGATATGGTCCCTGGTCATCGGTATTTTCGCCAACGCTGTGTGGTGCAGATGCAGTGCTGGATTGTCCCCAGGGCCTGGGTGCTATGTCAGACTCCTTTTCCTGTGTTTAGCTATTGTCTCATGCTCTCCATGGTATTTCAGTGGCATGGTGGCTCAACCAACTGTGTGTTTCATGCCCTACATCGGTACCCTGTTCAGTAGATGTTAGGGATCTTCCTTTTCAGGCCATGCAATGTTACCTATGTGGATTGGACTCATGTGACAGATGTGTACAGATGTCTGATTATTTCTGTCTCTCCACCCTGCCCACAGCATCGTCGGGGGACACGGAGGGAGACATGGACACAGACCAGGCGGAGGGACCGAGCACCAGTGCCAGCCGTGACATCGGGTCTGGCACATCGAGTGGTACAGAGGCGGAGGAGAGTGTGGCCGAGGACCTGTCGACTGGCACATCAGACTACGAAGCTGACAGGTCCGGGGACGATGTCTCCGAGTGGGCGGAGGCTGCACCAGCAGCTGACAGCGAAACAACACCTCGCACCGCCCCCTCAGTTTCCACCAGCCGCCTCCCACTTGCTCGTGTCCCTTCCCAGCGTGCCCGGTCACAGCATGTCTCCTTCCTGCCAGGCACCGCACCCCCTGCCCCTGTCTCCACTGCTGCCGCCAATGCAGAGTCTGTGGACATCCAGCGGCAACTGCAGGTTGGTCAGGCTGCGATCCTTAATGTCCTCCATGCCCACGGCAAAACCCTCACCAACATCGAGGCTTTCTTGGAGGGCATTCATTCATCGCAGAATGACCAACGCAACTTGCTGAGGTCCATCGACTCCACACTGACTGCAGCAGTGGGTCTCCTGCAGCGCGACCTCCCCCCACCTACCCCTGCCCCATCCACACTTCCCACTCCCATGCCTGTCACACGTACACCCAGACGTCGGCATGCACCCACATCAACGGACACGGGCACCACACCAGCAGGGAAGGTCCACCGCACTCCTCCTGACACGCACACACAGGGTGAGGTAGGCACACCCACTGGGTCGGGGGGCAAACGTGTGACACGCAGCCATAGTGGGAGTCCGCATTCCACCCAGTCCACTCCCTCCAAATCCCCTCCCCTCAGCTCTCCTGGCCACATCTCCCCCAAGGACACCTTCATGGCCGCTCTGTCCCTGAGCCCCACAGTTACACCACCACGCAAGCGGTCAAGGAGGTCCCCGGTCAGGGTGGTTGAGTCTCCCCCCCTGTCTCCACCCTCCCCCGGTGGCGCTGCGACCCATCCCTCTGACCCCCCCCCTCCTTGGGGCCTGAGGTCCCTTCGGGTGCAGGGGACTCCCTGGAGGACCTTGCAAAGGTGTGTAGTGCCATCCTGGCCTCCGCCTTTGGCACTGACCCACCCCCTGTGGTGGAGTCCTCCATCCCTGCACCCACAACGCCGCCCCTTTGCCCTGATGTCCCTGCGGTGCCTGTTGCTTCCCCCCCCCCCTGATGCCCTCACCAGTGTGGAAGACGATGCCATTTGACTGTGCAGGCAATGTAGGGGACACGCATCCCACTGTGTCCCCCATCCAGCTGAGAATCATTGACTGCCCTATGGGCTTTGTGAAGATTGAACTGCCTGCGATCCACGGACATTGTGCTCATGCTGAATAAAGCTTAATTTTGTTTTCATTATCACACTACTGCTATGCTGGTATTGGTGTTGGTGGGGCTGCTACATGGTTTTGGGTGGTGTGTAAGGGTTTGGGTGTGTGGGATGTGTAGTAGTGTACTGCTCATTGGTGGGACCCTGTGATCTGTGTGCCATCACAAGGTGTTGGCTAACTTTCTTTGTTCATGTAAGCAGTTACTGCATGGTGCACTTGTCCCAGGGTGTATTCCTTCCTCTGTGTACCCAGCTTTCTTCCCTGCAGGGTGTTCCCAATGTTTAGCGCAGAGCTGTGTCTACATGAGCTGTGTGTGTGACGGAGCCCTTCTACTTTGGCCATGCATGCAGGGCCATGTCTCCACCTGCGACAATCGTGGCATCCTTGGTGATCACTGTACTTGTGTGTGGAGTCTGTTGACATGAGTTCATGGGGACATGTTCCCTTGTAGCCAGTATGCATGTGGATAATTCTGGCCTCACACACATGTGTTACACCCCTCCTGTATCAGGGCACTGCTGGGAGGACTCTGCACCCACCCCTCCTGTCTCAGGGCACTGCTGGGAGGACTCCACACCCACCCCTCCTGTCTCAGGGCACTGCTGGGAGGACTCCACACCCACCCCTCCTGTCTCAGGGCACTGCTGGGAGGACTCCACACCCACCCCTCCTGTCTCAGGGCACTGCTGGGAGGACTCCGCACCCACCCCTCCTGTCTCAGGGCACTGCTGGGAGGACTCTGCACCCACCCCTCCTGTCTCAGGGCACTGCTGGGAGGACTCCACACCCACCCCTCCTGTCTCAGGGCACTGCTGGGAGGACTCCACACCCACCCCTCCTGTCTCAGGGCACTGCTGGGAGGACTCCACACCCACCCCTCCTGTCTCAGGGCACTGCTGGGTGGACTCTGCACACACACCTCCGATTTCAGGATATGTGCGCTTGGCACATACACGGTGGGGGTACGCACAATGCATTCGAGGTGAGGGTACGAGTCTACTGACACTGGTGTGGTGGGGGTACGCTCCGTACGTCCGCGGGTGTGGGTGCGGGTCGTACTTACACTGTTGGGCTGGGGGGTATGCTCCTTGCATTCGCGGGTGGGGGTACGGGTCGTACTTACACTGTTGGGCTGGGGGGTACGCTCCTTGCATTTGCGGGTGGGGGTACGGGTCGAACTTACACTGTTGGGGTGGGGGTACGCTCCGTACGTCCGCGGGTGGGGGTACGGGTCGTACTGACACTGTTGGCATGGGGGGTACGCTCCTTGCATTCGCGGGTGGGGGTACGGGTCGTACTTACACTGTTGGGCTGGGGGGTACGCTCCTTGCATTTGCGGGTGGGGGTACGGGTCGAACTTACACTGTTGGGGTGGGGGTACGCTCCGTACGTCCGCGGGTGGGGGTACGGGTCGTACTTACACTGTTGGGCTGGGGGGTACGCTCCTTGCATTCGTGGGTGGGGGTTAGAGTCGTACTTACACTGTTGGCATGGGGGGTACGCTGCATGCATACGCGGGTGAGGGTACGGGTCGAACTTACACTGTTGGGGTGGGGGTACGCTCCATGCATACGCGGGTGGGGGTACGGGTCGTACTTACACTGTTGGGCTGGGGGGTACGCTCCTTGCATACGCGGGTGGGGGTACGGGTCGTACTTACACTGTTGGCATGGGGGGTACGCTGCATGCATACGCGGGTGAGGGTACGGGTCGAACTTACACTGTTGGGCTGGGGGTACGCTCCTTGCATTCGTGGGTGGGGGTACGGGTCGTACTTACACTGTTGGGCTGGGGGGTACGCTCCTTGCATTCGCGGGTGGGGGTACGGGTCGTACTTACACTGTTGGGCTGGGGGGTACGCTCCTTGCATTTGCGGGTGGGGGTACGGGTCGTACTTACACTGTTGGGCTGGGGGGTACGCTCCTTGCATTCGTGGGTGGGGGTACGGGTCGTACTTACACTGTTGGGCTGGGGGGTACGCTCCTTGCATTCGTGGGTGAGGGTACGGGTCGAACTTACACTGTTGGGGTGGGGGTACGCTCCATGCATACGCGGGTGGGGGTACGGGTCGTACTTGCACTGTTGGGCTGGGGGGTACGCTCCTTGCATACGGGGTGGGGGTAGGGTCCGTACATATCCGTCCCCACGCTATGTGATGTTTGTGCGGCCCGTACCCAGGCCTTTGCCACGTGGGTGCGATCCGTCCCGCCATTGTTGGGGTGACGTGTGTGGGCGTGGTCCGACTGGTACCCACGCTCTTCAGGCGTGGGTACGGGACGTACCTGTCTGGTTGTGTTAGCGGTTCGCGTGGTGACGGACTTCCGTTGTGGCGGTCGCTGGCTTATCAGGACACGCCCCCACCCCCTCGTGGTGACCAGGGCATGGGAGTCAGGTATGTCCAGGCCATGTGTGGTGTGTGACTTATGTGGTTGTTTTGTGGCCTGCCCTGGTCGTGCCACCCCCACCCCACCCCACTTTCCCCCCTCCCTTAGTTATTCTGACCTTCTGCGGCGTCTGCGTCGTAACCTGTAGAGGAGGTGTACTGCTATGAGGGCAGGGATGACTCGTAGGTTCGGGTCCATGTCTGTCCGTCGCGTACTGGTCCTCCTTGTTCGCGTCGTCGTCTGTCCGTCGCGTACTGGTGGTCCTTGTTCGCGTCGTCCTGATTTCCCGGCAGTTTTTGGCTGCCGCAACATATTCACCGTGCGGGGTGACGTCGGTGCGAATCGTGATTCCTGGGTCGTGAATGGCTGGCTGCGAGCGTCCCGACGTCAGGTCGGCGCTTTCCCGGATCGCATTGGTAGGTGTTTTTTGTTCGGTCGGGCTTTTTTACGAATCGTACGGTAATGGTGTACCCGTGCGAATCGTAATTCCTTGTTTGTAAAAATTGTCGACCGGGTACGCGTCGGGCGGAGATTATGCTCCGTCCGACGGTTCGTACCCGGTTTTTGCCGGATCGTGATAGGCACCTATATGTATGTATCAAGCATCCTCTAACCCAATGACGTCATTGAGTGCCATCCCATGAATAGTTTTTAGCTCACTGCATGCACTATTTCGGTGCTCTTCTGTACATAGCTTGATCCCCATTCCGTCCCATGCACAACCTGTCTTCCATCCAGGGCACATTGTGGGTCCTTTTTCTTCTGAAGCATGGTTTTTGGGTCTCGCCTGACCCAGCGCTTGCGCTGACCTGGTGAGACTTTAAGTAAGGGCTTCAAAAAATGCTACCGCCGGCCACAGCTTGCAGTGCATGTGCGCGGGCGCGTGCTTGAGCAGAGGTGCCATATGGCATGATTACTGCTGCGTGTGCACCACTCGCGCACATGCACTGCAAGCTGTGGCCAGCGGTAGCATTTTTCCCCCGCGATCACTTTCACTTTGGCCCCGCGGTTAACTTCCTTGTTTTGTATGCTCCCTTTCTTCTTGTGCGTTTTTTGGAAGACTTTGGGTTCTTCACATTCTTTTGTATCATGATGCAGGCAGCTAGCTGGCTGTCTGTATTAATGCAATTTTTTGTGATAACAACAAAACATAGAAAGCCTCCACATTCCTTTGATTTTAAATTATAGCATCCTCAAATGTTTAATTGTTTTCCGCTTGGATATAAGGGGAGCATTGCTACTTTTTAGTGTTATTTATGGCAGCACACAAGAGCCTTCTTTGCTGAGCGCGCCCTCCTTACATCCACAACCAGTGGCGGGTACATAAACTCGATTTTCAGCATATTATTTTGGCTCCACAAGGTTTGTGTTCTCCCTCACTTCCATTTTCTCTCCCCAGCATACCTGATGGGGCGCTGGCTTTAACAAGATATACAATGCTACTGATATTAGGCTTGCCTGCTGTTACCGTGGCATGTCAGGGCAGCGCTTTACCTGTCCCCGGTGGCCTTTTTACTCACCAGTGCATGCTGGGACTAGTAGTCTTGTTTCCGTTAATTGGATTGATGCACAAGTAGCAATGCTTAGTTAAATGGAACCAGGGGACTTGAATGTAGTGCCGTGCTAACAAGAAGTGTGGCTGCCGTCTTAAGAAGTACCCTTTTTAATAAAACAACAGGCTCAAATAAACCGTTATCTGTTACATAACCTATTTTTGGTGTTCTAAAAAACAATCACAAAAACAAATTTTTTTTTGTGCTTTGAAAACAATCACAACACATTAAAGAAATGTTACAACATAAATGTATCTGAGGGAAACCAGCATCCAGTATAAACCATACCGCCTCCAAGATATACATAAGTAGGGTCAGTCTAAGAATGACAGAGGACTGGACTTTGTGTTAACAGTCGGTTTTACTGGCTATCCACAACCCCTCATGTTTCACCGCATAGTCCCTCCATTTATATACCATATTTTCTGCTGCAGGGTAGTGGGCCGTCTGTGAATAATGGCTTCCCTTTGTTTTCATTTAATGCTCAATAGCTGCTCTGCTGGTGGGACACTAGACGTCTTTTTGTAGCTTCAGAGACACTGGGAACAATATTCTGTATAGGATAATATACGAAAACATTAACAAAGTAAAATAACCTGCGCAGAGCTATTTGGCCTTGTTAATGTTTTCTAAAGATGTTGCAAGGCTGTACAGGCTACTGTACAACATAACATAAAGTAAACAAAAAAAGGGCTATGACCTGGTTAACGCTGACTGCGCCACAGCACTTAGTTTTTATTTACTTCGAGCCATGCTGCACAGCAACACGCTGCCAATGCTTGTTAACTAGAACCCTGCATTATTTGGCAGAGATTGGGCTTACTCACTGACTGGCCCATGTTCCTAATATTTCCCTCACTTCCCTTCCGGCAATATTATCTGGGATTTTGGTAATTTTTTTATTGTTTTTGTTTATTGTTTTTGAAACACAACATAATTAATCCCTTTTATGCGGTTGTCGGCCAATGGCCGACACTTAAACTACCTCCGCAGTGCTTCTTTCGTCCATTGCCCGACACTGGGGAGTTTTATAAAGGCCCCATTGGTGCTCTGCACCTAGGGAGTCCTTTTTAAGGTCGAAGCTAACCACACTGCACAGCGGTCTGGTTTGTTAACGGCAACTTGGGGACATTAGGAAAGTTTCCCTGGGAATGCATTCCGCCCAGTGCTTGCCATTGGCTTTGTGGTTTGTAACTCACTTTTGCTTGCTTTCTATTTGCTGGCTCCATTTGTTTTAGACAGTCTAGCTTGAGTTTGCCCCGTCCCTTGCTCCAACCCCATTTACTGTATTCTTCCACCTGTACTGGATATCCGTAAACAGGCCTTTAAATCTTGTTCCGATTTTGTCATGTTCTCACAAGGGCTCCCATTGACCTTGGTTTGATCTGTTCCTGTCAAGGGCACTGGTCCAAGCCACACAAGGGGTGCGGGTTTTTTTCATTGGCTCAGGTGGGGTAATACTGGGTGAATGTTTGTGGATTCCTGCATATTCCAGAAGTTTCTATCACAGAAATTCAAGGAAAATATGTGCCTTCTGGAATAGTTTGAGGTTTGCAGAGCTTTGCTGGTAAGAACATCTCATGGGATCCACACAAGGTACAGAACCCTGGAATCTCCTGGTTGTCTAGTTTTCAAAACTGTCTATGGTTGGTAGCTTTGCATAGGTGGCACCATAGAACGCCCCATAATACCACAGCTACCTCAACTGCTTATCTCTCAAAGTAGGGCTTTAGGCACTTTTTGTGTTGTGGTCTCGTGGCTCACCCGCTCAAGTGGGGTACCGTTCTTATTGGGGGACAAGTTGGAATGCAGGGTGGTTTTTACCAACGTTTGGCTTTGTAAGGGCTTCTGGGTAAAATTACCTAGTGAGAGCAACACTAGTCAAGCATCCCTATACTCCCTTGGTGGTATAGTTTTAAAAAATGTGCAGGTTTGGTAGGTTTCACTAGGTGTGGCTGAGCCAGGGCCCAAAGAAAGGGGTCATGAATGGAAAAATGTGAAGTATCCATGTTGTGTTGCCATTTTTATTGGGAGACTTGGGGAAATGCTGAATGGAAGGAAGTTTGCGGCTCCCACAGATTGCAGAACTTTCCATCAAAGAAATGAGAGGAAAATGTTTTTTTAAGTCAAAGTTTGAGGTTTGCAAGAGATTCTGGGTAAGAAAACCTTGGGAGAGCCATTCAAGTCATCCCAACCTGAATTCCTCTAGGTGCCTAGTTTTAAAAAAAAATACACTGGTTTGCTAGGTTTCCCTAGGTGCCGCATATAATAGGGCCAAAATCTACAGCTACCCACTTTGCAAGAAAGGTTAATTTTCAGTGGAAAGATGTGATGCATCCATATTGCTTTTTGGCCCATTACCTGTTGTGGGCACTGGGCCTACCCACGCAAATGAGGTCCCATTTTTATCAGGAGACTTAGGGTAATGCTGGGTGGAAGGGAGTTTGTGACTCACTGCAGATTCCAGAACTTTCCATCAAAGAAATGTGAGGAACACGTTTTTTTTTTTTGTAAACGTTTATGGTTTGCAAGGGCTTCTGGGTAAAAAAGCACCTGGTGAGACACAAGCAATTCACTCCACCCTGGATTCATCCAGGTGTCCAGTTTGAAAAAAATGTGGCAGTTTGCTAGCTTTCCTCAAGTACTGACTGAGCTAGAGCTCAAAATCCACAGTTACTCACAATGAAAACAAGCATTGGCACAGCCAATAGGTCTCGCCTTTGGGACCTTATAAGTGTTTAGCCATCCCACAGTTGATGTTGTTGCGCCAAGGACATTGTGCTGCAAATCTAAATACTTATAAGGTCCCAAAAGGGAGACCTATTGGCTATGCCAATGCTTGTTGGGTTGTCCCACTGGGCTTTAAGTTGGCCGGGTTCTGCCGGTCTGTCCATTTTTGCCCTCATCCTCGGGTGAAAAAAAAATCTTGACTCTGCAGCAATACCACACTTCACTGCCTTTGATGTAACTTCAAAGAGATTCCTAATAGTTCTTTCACAGTCTCATCATGTCAGAACTGAAGCGTTTTCAATATTATGGGGCCAATTCCGATTTCGGCCGGAAGGGCTCCGAACGATGGTCGGAGCCCTTCCGACCGAATCGGAACATGTCGGCCGGATTCCTTTCCGACCGAGCCATTCTGATGGGCTCGGTCGGAAAGGAATTCGACTCGGATTTCCGGATGACGGACGACAGGCTCGGAGAGCTCGTCCGCCGTCCAGAAATCCCTCAGTACTCCCCCTGCCGCCTCTTTACGACTGAGGGAGTACGATGGCAGTTTTTCACTGCCTTTTCGTGCCGGTCTTTCCGGCACGAAAAGGCAGTTGGAAACTGTCTTTGGGGGCCCCCAGTAGGGCCCTCATGGGTGCGAGGCTGCCGAATGGCGGCCTGGAGGCACCTATGGTGCCCCTCTGTGGATCCTTGCACCCGGTGGCAGGCACCTTGGGGTGCTGGCCACAGGATGCAGGGATGAACTGCACCCCTGCTTTTCACAATGCAAGCATGCATTCCGCTCGGAATGCATGCTTGCATTGTAAAGTATACGAGTGCGACCGAACCCTGTTCGGTCGCATCGTACTTGCAGGGCCGTAACCGACGACAGCAGGTCGGTCGGTTACGGCTCCTGACCGATGTCGGATGGACCTGAGTCCGTCCGATATCGGAATCGGCCCCTAAATGCAACAAAGCCATAGTTGTTGTTTATTTATCTTATGCAACTAACAACCATTGACAAAGTCAATGGTCCTGGCTTGTTGTAGGTGTAATGGTACTTGTATTATTTATCTGGATGCAATGACAGAAGCAGCAAAATACCAGTCGGGTGGCGCACTATGCTAAGCACAGATTTTTAGTTTAGGTGTTCTACCTACAAATAATTATTTGATACCCCCCAAAACCCATTTGCGACGTTCGAGCCCTCCCGAACATCATCTGCACACTTTCCCAAGACTTGTATCACATAAGCACCTTCTCATACACCAATCAGACATCCTCTAACGCAATACATAATCTGTTCTTCTAAATAGAATTAAAATGTCACCGCTTTAATAAATGTATAGCAAATGCAAGGTTACATTTCCTCACAGCGGGTGCCTCTACGTCGTGAAGATGAGAAGATGCAGAATGCACACAGCTGGAATCCTGACACATAAACGACTTAATCGCTTTGAAAATAATTCTTTTTCAGACCAATATTTTAATAGGATTCGAGAGTCACATTTGGCAGGGGAGTCTTTCATCGTCAGAACATCATCCATTTAGTCTCAGAGTAGTCACGGGGCCATAACTGCAGAACCTGTATATGGTACATGTGAAGTATGGGTGCGAGGATGTGGCGGAACGGTCAGACTAGTTGCGGACTTTGGAACTGGGGAACCAGGTTCGAGCCTCGGAGTCGCCTCAACATCCTCTGATTCTGGGCAAATCACCCTATCTCCCCGTGCCTACCAACAAATGAATGTAGCCTTGTGTAACATAACTGGTGCTCGTGTAAAGTGCTTCAATACCTTCGGGTCGAGTTCGCGCTATATAAAACTGAAAACAAAAAAAATCATTCCTTTAGAGAAGAAAGAGTGGCAGGCAAGGGTTTTACACACCTCATCTGCTTAATTACATACTTTGCATCGGGTTATTTTGCACTCTCAATTCCAGGATAAATGGATTGCACCGGTAGGCATTCAAGGTTTATAGTTTTTTTTTTGCACTGTCTGACATTTGCATAATTGTCTGCTAATGGGGAGGGGGTGTGGTGCCTCGGCTAGACTGCCGAATTTGGTGCTGAAAACCAGGGTTCGAGCCTCGGGGTCGCGTCCACATCCCGTGATTCTGGGTAAATCACTCAATCTCCCCGTACCTGAAGGTGTAATGTAAATACGGTGCTCGTGTAAAGCGCTCCAATACCTTCGGGTCGAGTTCGCACTATGTAAATATGCAACAGTTATTTTTTTGTGTGCAAAAACAGCATTGGCGCCGAGGGCGCAGCAAAAACTGAATTCTGCTTAGTGAGTCGGTCCTTGCGCCGTTCGTAATTTACCCGCCGCCGTGAGATTCGCCACTGCTCCTGTGAACACATTACACTGTCAGAATGCATCCTTCATTATATTCATTTCAGAAAAGAATGGAGCTGTCAAACGAAAGGAAAGCTACAACATAATCTTACAGCCCACTTTCCACCTCGTGCCGTAATCGATGGAGCTTTTAACTCAAAGATGATTCTTATTCTTTGCCATGGGAATGGCTCATTCATGTCTTAAAGACAGTTCTCGCCTCCCTAAGTCTACACTAGGGTCTAACTTGTAAATTAAATTGGCACTAGGGATGGGTAGGAACGTATGCTGGGCATCCTAAATGGAGGTTCCCGGGTCGGTGGGACGTGCGACACTCTTTGTGCCTGGAGAGCAGGTCCGACCTTGGGCGAGCCGGGCCCGAGCCCAGGATGCCAATGTTCCAAGAGGCGCAGAAGGGATCTTCCTGACTTAGGGCCCAATTATGAGTTGGTCCATGCCGGAGGGGGACCGCCCTGCTGCCGCAATGCCATACTGTGTGCGCACCGCCCTCCAGATTATTACATTTCAGTCACTGGCGGGCGGTTGTTTGGCATTGCCACTGCAATGGGAGCATCAAAAGAAGTACTTGAATGGCATAGACTGATGCAGTCCATGCCGTGCAGGTACTGGGGTGCATGCACACAATATGGGTACAACATGCGCCTCCCTGCATGCACACCATGGCCCAGAGGCAACAGAGGGCCCTGTTGTGCCCCCTCTGTTTCCTCTCCACCATGGTTTTCATAGAAGAGGAACCGCCATTAAAGCCGTGGGGGAGAGGAAGCTTGTAATATGCTTGGTGGGATCCCGGCAAGAATTATGCGGCCTCATGACCACCGCACCACCTCCAGGTATCTCTGATCCCTAGCGGTCGCGGTGGGGCAATAGGGGTCCGACTGCCCTAGTTGTAATAGAGCAGTCAGAAGACTGCCAACACCGCCCCCCTGCGAGTCTGGCAGTCCGTGGACTACCAGACTCATAACCATGCCCTTAATGTCATGCAAACAGCAGCTTGTTCATCCCACTTGGCCTGAATCGTGTACCAGCCCTTAATGTACCTCAGTGTAATTGTCAGCACCTCATCAAGCCCCTGCCATTCTCTTATCTTCCTCACACCTCCTGCAGTCACACCGCAATGATCCCCTGCCTCGCCAACAAAAAACAAATATTTTTCCACCCAGGGTGCAGTCCTGGTCAATCCAATTCAGGGAGTCTGGGAGGAGGAAGAGGAGCGGCGGAATTGAGCAAACATGTCACTACAATCAGAGCTCACAGGGAAATCACTTTTTCCTGTGTTGCAAAGTTGAGAGGATTGGACTCCTCCAGAGGTATGTCAACAGGCATTGTGCGAGAGGATACAAAACAGACCACTGACACTCGTATAGCATGGAAAAGGATGCTTTATTGAAGCAAGTGGACATCACAAAATCTTTTCAAATCTGCCTTACAAAACTACAACCTCACTAAACATCATCTTCTTCTACATTTTCGTTCCCACCCCTAAGTGACCTCCCACCCTTACCCCAAGCAGCCAGTCATTGTATCTGTGTTGCCCTTCTGAACTAACTTGATTCCTATATTTGTAAACCCCTGCCTTCTGCAATTGTCAACTTACTCCCCCATTTTCAAAATTGCTTCACCCACTCCAACCTCAATAAAACCAATTCAACCATGCAAAACCTGTCTGAAAAAAAATATCACTCAGTAAAACATCATAAGGGTTTTCTGACCCCCCAAACCAAAAACCTGAGCCTACCAACTGATTCTTTTTATTTTCCAAATATTTTTATTTTGTTCTTGTTTTTTTAGTACTAACCATACAAGCATGACTGTGAGACAACCAGACAGTTGCAGGGTCATTAGGATAGCGGGCGGATCGCCACCGCCCGTATGGCGGTGGCGATCCGCCCGCCAAAAACCACTGCCCGCACAGCAATATCCCCCGCCACATTACCATGGCGGGGGGGACCCCAGCAGACGGAAAGACCGTCCGCCGGTTTTCCGCCGGTAGGCAATCCACCCGATTGCCTACCGGGCGGAAAAGCTGTTAACATGGTGACGGTGTCTGGGAGACACCGCCATCCATATTAGCATATGTGCGGGGACATGCCTTTGGAAAGGCAGGCGGTTCTTGCCATTGGAGTCCCGTAGCGGGCCCCCAGGGATTCTGGGGGGTGCACAACATGGCAGGCACCGCGTGGTGACTGCCACGTTGTGCATGGAACAGCACGACATGCCTTCTTGGCATTGCGGCGGGCGGTGCTGAGAGCACCGCCCGCCGCAATGTCAAGTATGCAGGATGCGCCCGCCAGTGTGGCAGGTGCATCCTAATGTCACCAACGGGACCCCCTCACCAATGGCGGGCGGTCCCATTCTACGATAGAATGCCGCCATCCTGATGGTGCCCTAAGTGTTTAGATATTATGTAGAGCCCCGGTAGGGTACATGACAATGATATATACATTTCAGGTTTTTAAACAATAAGGTAGGGAAAAAGGCATGACACCATAGCTTCATTGACTCCCAACTGATTCTTAATCCGATTTCCACGGCCTCACTCCGAGGGCTTCCGCCAAAGCTTCCCTCATCTGCATAAAATATATCTCCATCCCCATCTCCATCTTCATCCAGGACAAATGCACCCCCATTGTCTCAAACAAAACTGTCCTCCTTGTACTTCAAGTCAGGATTCACCACCGTGCCCATACCTTCCTCCCTGCAAAATTTTTCTCATTTCCCTGTTTACCTTCCGCATTGCCCTGCTGTTGGACGCCCCGTCCCTCTCCATTGCCTCCAAAGTGTCAATCAACTCGGTACATAACACAAAAGTGCCTGCCCAACCAGCCTTGATCTCCCTAAAATCCTTCTTCATTTCCTTTAGCAAAGCAAAGCCTTTTCACATCACCAAATAATTTTCTCCCAAATGCAATACCCGTACATCCGAGCAACCACAACCATCCAACAAGGTGTTTAATGATGGCAAGAACCGCTGTCAAAGAATATCCCTTTTACCGTACCACCTCAACCCTATAGCCCCCTTTTCGAAGCCACAATTACTCCTGTATGGTCTGCTGGATGTCTGCCTCTTGGCCTATTTTACGAAAGAATGGCCCACGATCCACACCCATTAATCATCTTTTTCTGTACCATGGATGGTGCCTGCAAAAAACAGCATCTGCAACAATTACTGACCTGACCTTAGACCTACAACCTCCCCACCTGTCCCTATGTATCTCTTTTAAAGTCAGAGGACCCCGTTCCCATAGCTTGAATTCTGTCACATTACCAGCTACAACTCTTGGCCTCTGTGGCTGTTCCTATTCTGAAAGAATGTGTCCCAAACTTGGCTGGCGATAAACCTAGCTGAGCCACTGCTTTCCGTAATACTGCCAGCAAACTGGAAGGCTGTCACCCTCAAACCATCAAAATGTTGAAAGACTATGCAAACCTCAGCCACCCTCCCCAGTGAACTTATGGCTCTCAGGGTAATCCATTACCTGGACTGTCCTGCCCAATGCCATCTGATCTATCTTGGATTTTGATAAGATAATACAGACACTTTAATTGCCAAACTCCACATCCCCCCACTGCACTCCCACTCATTCTCTGCCCCCCCCAACAACTCAGACACCTGAAATGCCCCTAAAAACATCAAGCTCATTAACAATGAAAACAACAGTTTCTTCTTCATTACGACAAACTGAACTCAGCTCACCCATTATCTTCCGAAGCAGACACCAGCAATGGGCACCTATTGCTACCCCAGTTCCCATTTTCCCACACCCAACCTTTCAACAACCTCTTCCCCAGTTCCCCGACTGAAGGTGCATAGCCCCATAGCAGCTTATCTATGAACACTATGCCCGATAACTTACCCACAATCATAACCCAAGACCAACCTTTTCCTATCATATCCATGATAAATTGCACCACATCCTCACTACTCAGTCATGCATCCCCATCCGCTGCTGTCCTCCACTCTCCAGACTCCATGAATTTCACCCACGCCTGTGCATAAGTCTTTCTTGTTGACATTGCTAATGAGGCCATCACCAGCTGCAGAAACCTTTCTCACTGACCAGTCACAACTTTGGCTTCTTGTCTGCATCTGCTCCCAAAGCAAGCCCAGAGAACCTCTGCCACTGTGAATGAGACATAGCATCTGCAATATTATTGGCAATTCTGGGAACATGCTGAGCCCTAAACAATATTTTGTGACACAAACAACCCAGTACAAAAAACCACAGTAGCTGCAAAACCTGCACTTCTTTAGCTGATTGTCTGTTCACCACATGCACCACTGCCATGTTGCCCATGTTGAACAAGACCGACCTGTTGGCAAAGTGTTACAAAAATGTTCTTCACATTCTCAAGTCTGTCTTCACTTCTGCTAACTACCTCACCCTGTGGTGCGGAAGGGACAAATCAGATAACGCTAGACCCAGCCTCCTGCAAAAAGTCCTCCCTGCTCTGACTACCCTACAAGCAAAGTTCAACAGCGCCTGCACTTCCCTCACACATATCTTATTCTTCAGTAGCATCTCACCAATCAGGCCCATCATTGCTTGCTTTTAATCCACCAGCAACCATACCTCCATCCACATGGTGGCAATTTTGTTCCCTAGGAATATCAAAATGGTAGCTGTCCCACCATTTTTCCCCTGCCAGGGGCATCCCCACATCATCCATGAGCTCTTTCAAACCGTCCAACATCTGCTGGCAGTCTGTGGAGCCTGGAGGCCCCGCAAAGAAGAAATCGTACAGATAGTGATTCACAGCCCTGAACCCTGTCACAAACGTGAAAACCATTGGAGGAAGTAACTACATTTCTCAAAGAGTGTGCACGATATAGAACCTATCATCTGCAAAGCTTTGTCCATGAACCACCTACACTCAAACTGTATCCCCAATAGCTCATTGTCCTCTGGGTGGACCAGCAATAAGCAGAAGGCTGACTTAATGTCGCTTTTTGCCATGTAAGCCCCTGCAGAGTAGTTCTGGAGAAATAGATGGACATCATTAGGATGGTCAGTGTTAGTTTACGGGGCTTGGCATGGCTTTGCTATTACGAGAAATTTAGATCTAGGAAGGGTGTGTCATCGGCAGAATCTAGGAGAGAACAAGATAATGACTTGTGGTTGCAGTATATGTCCCCCACGAGGCTGTTGCAGTCACAGCACACAGTGAGTGAATTGCCTCTTCCGTATACACCTTTTCAATGGCATTCAACCCCAGGAGGAATGGGTAGAACAGTTAGACAGGACCCAGCAGGAATGTGCTGGAATGTTAAGAAGGGAGAATGCCACAGGTACCTCTGCAGATGTAAGCATAAATGCTCCAGCTGTGGGAATAGGCACTGTCTTTTCCAATGCACAGTAAGCACATGCCATAATACAGAAGGGAGAGGCAGAGGTGAGAGCAGAGGTGTTCTGAGGAACAGCAGCTACACCAGTTACACCAGACACATGCACCCTTGGCTGTTGGGGTACCAAGATGCGGGCCAGATAAATGCTGGGGTTCCAGATACAATTCAAGGGACTGCACAAGGGGGGGAGGGGGGGTGCGCTAGAGAGCCGGCAAGTAAGATGGCCGCATCTATGTGAGGCTCCTCAGCCTGGGGCCCTAATCCGACATAATCCTGCAGCAAGAGTGACTCTAGCTGCCTCAGGACATTAGTAAGAGGTGGATGGCAGCCAAGACATAAATGGAAGTGATTTAGTGCGAGGGCTGACGGTGAGAGAGCTGTGCTGGGCGACTGGGAGCTGCGACATAGAGACAAGATGGTGGAGGCCCGCGATCAATGCTGCTAGCGGGGAGCGGAACCCTTGCCTGTGAGGGGCTGCGGAGACATCGAGCCACTGCTGGAGCCCATACGGGGCCCCTATGCTACTGTTGTCTGCCCCCCTAATTGTCAGACTGCGGACGTCCATAGCAGTCGGGAGGGTGCCAGTACTAGGCCAAGTAGTGGCATGCCCTACCGCATTCCAACACTGAGTAAGCCCCGGGCTGAGACACACTTGATGGAAACGGAGGTGCGCTGACCGCAAGCGGAGATTTGTGAGGTGTCGGCAACTGGAGGCATCGCTGCTCATGCTGGAGATGCTGACCCGCCACATTGATGTGCCTCCTACCGTGTGGTGAACTGGTGGTGAGTCGTACACGCTTTCTGTGTGCCACGGTGGTGGGGCATGCTGCTTTGAAAACCAGAGACTTGCTGTGTGGCTGTTTAGGGGACTGGCGGGGCACTCTCCATCCACCACCCAACAATGTATAGCCTCTACTGGCCCCGAATCTGCTGGCGGCTCCCCCGGTGGGACTGACAAGCAGGAGGACCTGACCGGAGGTTGAGGCCTGCGGTGTAACGCAACCCACATGATACCGCAGTTTGGCGGTAAGTAATTGACGAGACTGCAGGCACACGTGGAACTTTCAGGGGGCAGCACCCACACCTTTTATTGGCTATATTCACCGTAAGCGAGCCGCAACCTGCATGGAACACTGTGAAGCGGCTTCAACTTGAGGGTTGCAGGATAGACGCCATAGTTCACACTTGTGAGGACTGCTTCGGAGCACAGCACGTCTGGGGCCCCCAACGCTGGCATCAGTATCTGTTATGGTATAATCATACCAATACATGGAGGGCACCCTCCCAATACCAACATGCAATTGAAACCTCAAATATAACAGAGGCTACCGCTGCAAAAGGGGAGAGCCCTCACTGGAGGAAACTGGTTTTATTTTTCTTCTTCTCTAACACAGCGCTTTGGAGACCCCCCAGTAATTGTGCCAGCATCCTACAGGACTAAACACCACATCCATAAGAAATGCTGGCACTGAATTTGACCACTGTCATCCTACAATCGGCACCTAGGGAACATCACAGAGCCTACTATTAAAGGGAGGTGAACCCCTGCTGGATGAACCTCCGTTGGAACTGCACAGGGCACAATCCTGGTGTGGCCTAGTCGAAATCTAGCATGGCTACTGTCCTAGTACATTGTTGATTTGGAGCCCCTTCCCCACTGCTAACCGCCACCACAGGTCATGGGTAGGACAGAGGGCAAGCACGCTAAACTGCTCTTTGAACCGCGAAAATCGATGAGAGGCCCTAGCGGGGATTCAGATCCCAACATGGCGGAGGGCTCCAAATCGCAATGCAGCCCGAAGATGCAGATCTGCTCTCCCTACTACTCACAATGGGGCAAAGCCTTACATCTGTTGAGGCCAAATGGACGCTATGAGTATGCGTATGGACCTCCTTACTCAATGACTAGAGAAACATAATGGGCGCATCAGTGAGACTGAGCACAGAATATCCCAACTGGAAGATGTATTATCAGCTCGGGGAGAGAAAATGCAAAACATGGAGCGCCTCCTGGAAGTTATTGCTGCTAAAAATGAAGATTTAGAGGCGTGCTCTCACTGCAATAACATCCGAATCACAGGAATACCAGAGTCCATGGCTACAGGGTAAATGGAAGATGTGGAGCGCATGCTAGTAAATCTATTTGGAGCCTCCTCCTTTTCTAAACTACTGGTGGTGGAAAGAGACCACCATTCGCTGACTGCCAGATCCCCTCCGGCGCCACCCTCAGGCCCATCATTGCCCACCTCCTGAATGATAAAGAAAGGGATGTTGCTCTTCGTCTGGCATGTGAAAAACTTGATCTAAGTCATGAAGGAAACTCTGTCTCGGTCTTCCCCGATTTCACTCTTCCGGTCCAAGAAGCACGTAAGAAATTTGACCCTGTAAAGCGAAAGATACAGAAAGCCAACATCCTATACGCAATGATATACCCGGCCAGGGTTCGCATTACTCACCAGGAAAAGCAGCACCTCTTCAGTACTCGTCAGAAGGCCCAAGACTTCCTTAAGAAACTGTCCTGCCACACTTCCCAATCTGAAGAATGCGATGGCAGACCCAGATCGACCTCCCCACTCTCTGACAATGACTAATCAGAAATGACTATCGCTGGTACGCTGAGCCCTCTCCCTCTGCCACCCGCTATCTCCCAGCTATCAGAGGAAGAAGAGCAATTGCCAACTCAAATCACACAGAAGAACTTTCCATTTTCCGCCCTGTCCACTTCACTTCCTGAACATTGCAGTTGACTTTGCAGCTTTGAACTTTAACTAGTTCCCATGCACCCTCGAACACCTGAGGGGTTATGCCGGGCTCTTTAACAAACACCCCTTGTGGGAATTCCCTGGATAATGCTATTGCTTCTCACTCTTCTCTTCTTAGTGTCTTCATCCCTTTCTGACACCTACGATTTCTATTGCCTTTTGTATTCTTCCTCCTTTCAGACCCGTCCCTCTCATGTGCACTGCCCTTTCCTTCTTTTTGTCCCAATCTCTCTGGCTCACCTATATTGTTGCAGCCCATATTGCTATGGGCTACATAGTTTACTAGTTATGGACACCCTCTACTCTTGTTATTGCTTATTTTGGGAACTATGGGTGATATAAATTCGCCTGCGGGTTTGGCTGTAGGTGTGGGTGGGGTGTTGTGGGGACGTTCTCTGTTCTTTAATGCAGTATTCATCACACTATGTCTTACAAGCATGCAACAACACGCTCATGCAATACCCATGGTTACTGCACCCTCAGATATGTGGGCACACCTCGCCATCACTCCTGATTTGCACAACATATGGACACTCCACATGTCATGGCAAGCTTAACATATAACCTGCTGACATGGAATGTGCGTGGCCTATGCAACCCTCGTAAGTGCAGACACACACTGGGCTATCTAGAACGGCATAAAGTCCACACAGCCATGCTGCAGAAAACCCATCTGGATCCCAAGACCGCACCCCCTTTTGCAGGGAAATGGGCTGCTGCCCATAGATGCTTCGCATCGTACTCCACATATGCCAGGGGGGGTTGCCATTTTAATTAAATTCACCGTCTACTACTGACCGGCCGGCTCCCTCTGAGACCTGGAGGGCCGCTACTGTATCATGTGCTACATACTCAGTCACCTTAGTGAATTGTTAAGGGCCCCAATTCCAACTATCCCCCCTTCTTTGATAAACTCTAGGGAGTAGTGATAGACATATGGTCCACTCACGTAATCCGGGGCGGAGATTTTAATGTTGCGCTAAACCCAAGCATGGAGCGCTCTCACAGCCACCCCTGTCATGGCTGATCACCAGCTATTTGATGTATGGAGAATCCTACATCCTACACAAAAAGAAGGCGCATGCCACTCCACGGCATACTCCAGCTGGTCCCGCATTGATCTTTGGCTGCTATTGAAAGGGCTATGCACCTGGTTGGCCGAAGCTACATATCTTGCATGCACATACTCGGATCATTCCCCTGTGTTGGTGCGGTTGCGCCCCATGGTTAGGATTTCCACATACAGATGGCGCCTTCAGCCCACTGCCTTGCTGGATGACTGTTTCCACAAGGTGATAAGACAGGAAATGCAAGACTTATTTCCCAGGAACCTAGAGACTGTCCCAATGTTGACTTGTGTTTGGGAAGCCTTTAAAGTCACCATACATGTTATGTGCATTGCCCAAGGGGGAGGCATCCTACGGGATATTAGAGAATCGCCTCAGAAACTTGATGAAGCCATCAAACTAGCAGACAATCAAGCTGCTGGGATCCCAGATGGGGGGAGGCACCCCTCCCTGAGCTGGTAACGGAGTACCAAGCTGTGGTGGAGGGCGAAGTGCATTTTCGATCCTGATTCCACCTGGCCAGGATATTTAGAGAGGGTGAGTAAACTGGAAGGGCCCTAGCCGAGGTCGCAGGTACTCCCAGATTTTCAAACTACATCTTTGGTGCTAGAGATAAGGAAGGCACCCTACACAGAGAATCAGAGGGCATCCTTCGCATTTTCTCAGAGTACTACTCCACTCCATATTCTACACATAGGAAACGCTCTGGCAATGTCTCGCTATACTTTGAGGATATCACCCTGGGCTGGCTCAGTGATACCCATAGGGAATATCTGGTGGCAGATATCGAGGAGGATTAGATCCAGGCTGCCATAATGCAGCTGTGGAGCGGTAGAGCCCTGATGGGCTACCGGCTGACTTCTATAAATGCTACGCCGGTACATTAGTCCCCATTCTCAAAAAAGTGTTATGTGGAGGCTAAACAATCTGGGACCCTTCCGTTGATGATGCGTGAAGCCATGATCATAACACTGCTTAAACCAGGAAAAGATCCCACCACCTATAGGCCACTTTCTCTAATTAATTGTGACGCGAAAATGTTGGCCAAAGTTCTGGCAAACAGGCTGAGTTTGTTGATGGGGGGATTGGTCTTACCAGACCAGGCAGGTTTTATACCCATGAGAGCCACTTCTCATAACCTGCGCACCCTTGTTGCATTACTGCAGGATTTAGACCCCGCACTGGCTCTGGCTGTGTTTTTTAGACGTTGATGGTGTTGCGTAGAATGGGACTTCCCCCAGGTTCCTAGCCTGGATTGCCCTGCTTTATAGTCAGCTGCCACGATCCAGGTCAACAGTGATCATTCTAAATAATTTCTGTTAGAAATGGAGTTCTCTAGTTGGCAAGGGCTTGCACCTTTGTCCAAATAGGGATCCTTCTTCCTAGTCAGGGTAAGGGAGATACACTCCTAAAATAACCCCTGCTCACCCCCTTGGTAGCTTGGCACGAGCAGTCAGGCTTATCTTAGAGGCAGTTTGTAAAGTATTTGCACATAACCAACAGTAATACAATGTAAGCACTAGAAAAGGACACCACACCAGTTTAGAAAAATAGCCAATATTTTTATATACTTAAAACAAGACCAAATACGATAAAGAATCCACAATACAGTACTTCAAAAATAGTTACTTCTCAAGATGTCTTTAAATTGCAAAAATACGTTGAAAACACAGTTCGTATGAGTCGGTAGCTCGGTCCGAGCCTACCGCGATGCTGAAAACAACAGAGTCTCGCAGTTCCAGCTGACCGCGTCGGTACGGGCCAGCAACAGCGTGAACAGACACGTTAACAGTACCTTTCTTAGTGCGGCTCACACGGAGGTGCGAGTCGGTCTTGGCATCCGTCGTGGTTGAGATGCAAAGTGGAAGCGCTGCACGGTACGGTGTCCTCTCGATGCGGTGCGAGCAGTGGCTCAGTGACGATCGTCCAGATGGCTTCGGTGAGACCAAGGCTTGCGGTGCAGGGCGA
This sequence comes from Triturus cristatus, assembly GCF_964204655.1. Taxonomy (NCBI): domain Eukaryota; kingdom Metazoa; phylum Chordata; class Amphibia; order Caudata; family Salamandridae; genus Triturus; species Triturus cristatus. The sequence goes on along the minus strand of NC_140594.1, from coordinate 847,329,898 downwards.
GACGGTACTTGATGCGGTGCTGGCAGGTTGCGGTGTAGGTGACAGAGCCGGTCATGGCATCCGTCGTGGTCACGATGCAAAGTGGAAGAGGTGCATGGGGCGTTGTTCTCTTGATGCGGTGCAGGCAGCGGCTCGGTAACGATCGTGCAGATAGCGTCGTGAGGCAAAGGCATGCGGTGCAGGGCGAGACGGTGGTCGATGTGGTGCTGGCAGATTGCGATGCAAGCGACAGAGCCGGTTGGCGGGCATTGGCGCAGCTAGACAGCTGTGCGTGACGAGGCGGTCACGGGTGTCGAGCCAGCGGCGATTGTGTCGGTGAGACCAGGCCAGCGAGGTGAAGCGAGGCGGTGCGGGCTGCGGTGCATCTCGATGCGGTGCAGGCAGTGGCTCGGTGACAATCGTGCAGACGGCGTCGGTGAGACCAAGGCTTGCGGTGCAGGGAGAGATGATGCGGCCTGCGGTGCCTTCAGGACACAAGGCCAGCAACGGAGTCGGTGACAGAGTCGGTCGCGGTTCCCTCTTCTCTGTGGCAACTGAAACAGCGGTTCCAGGAGCGGTACCCAGAGGTTGGTGAAGTCTATGCAGTCCCTGAGACTTCTTAACAGGAGGCCAGCTCGGTTTCAGGCCCTTGGAGATACTCAGCACAAGTAGAGAAAGTTCAGTCCAGTCCTTTCACTGCCCAAGACAGAAGCAGCCACTGCAGGCCAACACAGCAAAGCACACAGCAAAGTGGTAGTTCCTCCTCACAGCTTCTCCAGCTCTTCTTCTTGGCAGTCTTCTTGGTCCAAAAGAGTTCTAAAGTTCTGGGGGTTGGGTCTCCCTTTTTATCCTCAATTTCTCTTTGTTCTCTGAAGGCAGAGAGGCCTTTGCCTAGTCCAAACCAGTTCTGGTCAATCCTGGAGCACTTTGTTGACAAGACTTCTTCTTTCCTTTCCCAGTGTTGGCCAGGGACATCAGACGCACCACAGGAGGTAGAGCCAGCATTGTGGAGGGAAGGCACAGCCCTATTCAGGTCCCAGGTGCAACTTCTCCCACCCATCTACATGTAGATCTTGCTATTCAGCCCTGTGCTGACTCACCCTGTCACCTGGAATCTCTCAGCCCCTGTCACTCAAACTCCAGACAAGGAATACACAACATAGCAGAGGCAGGCTTGGATGGTTAGACAAGAAAATACCTACTTTCTAAAAGTGGTATTTTCAAACCCAGAATGTTAAAACCAACTTCACTAAAATATGCATTTTATCATTCTGAGTTTAGGCATAGTAAACTCGAATTTCTACCATGTTCCCTGGGTCAGTTAGGATTATAGGATGTAATAATCAAACTGCCCATTCTTTCCTATGGGGAACAGGTAGCCTTGCAATAGTTAAACATGAAGTGGGCTGTAATTCACTATCAGGACATGACACTAATACCAGGGCATGTCCTACTTCTCATATACAATGCCCCCTGCCCATGGGGGTACCTTGGGCCTACCAGAGGGGTGACTCACATGTAGAAAAGGGAAGGTTTAGGGACTTGCAAGTGTGTGCACTTGCCAAGTCGACATGGCAGCCCCAGGCTGCACACAGGCTCTGCAATGGCAGGCCAGAGCTATACTGTAAGGGCTGTTTGCGTGGGTGGCACAATCCAGTGCTGCAGCCCACCAACAGCATTTGATTTATAGGCCCTGGCACTCGCAGTGCACTTTACTAGGGACTGACATATAAATCAAATAGGCCAATCATGGAAAAGCCAATCCATAACATAGTTTATACAAGAGCACTTGCACTTTACCACAAGACAACAGTGAGGAAAGTGCATAGAATCATTACACCAGCAAAAACAGAGTAAAAAACGGGAGGCCAGAAAGCAAAAAGTCAAGGAAAACATGCCAAAATATGCCAAGTCTAACAATTTCCAATCACACGCGGCACTAGACAAGGGTATCCCCTATCACCCCTTTAATTTGCTCTAGCCAAAGAACCATTAGCGGCCAAACTTACAGGTACTGTGCTCTATGCTATCGATTCAGACACATACTAGTGTCATTAAACTCCGATTATATCACCCTTTATATCCGCGATCCCCACATTAGACTGAGAGTTCATTCCGTTCGGGGAGATAACTGGTATAAATATTAATTGGGAAAAGTCTCAGTTGTTCCCCTTCACTCCCAATACGCCTCGATTTTCGCTGGCCTACCCATTGACTTGGTGTGACTCAGAAATGAAATACCTGGGAGTGGTGGTCTCCAGGGACAGAGAGGAGATGCTGCGAGCAAACTATAGCACTGCCGTTGCGTCTATCACTAACTCAATCACCAGATGGATCTCACTGCCCCCTATCATTGGCTGGGCGGATATCGCTAGCAAAAATGGTAATATTGCCCAAGCTGCTCTACCTCTTTCTCAATATACTATACCACCCCGTAAGCCCTTTTTTCCACGCACTCCAATCCCAATTAGTCAGATTGGTGTTGGGAGGCAAACGCAAAGTAAGCTAGAATACACTTACCCAACCCTTTTCACGTGGAGGCTTTAAAGCCCCAGACAAGAAGCTATACTTCCTATGGGTGCAGGGCCACTTCGCGCACTATTGGTTCCAACCTCCACCGCTTATGCCTCACTTGGGATATATGGCCCCCATTCCTACCTCCTCCTACCTTGGAGCCTGTGTTCCTAAAGAGGGCTATACTTACTCTACAGTGGCCTGCACTAATCACGCATGGCGCAAACTTGCCAGGAAAATGAATAAACCTCTCCTATACTCGCCTTAATGCCCCTACAATACCATCATCTCCTCCCAGTCACACATGAAATGTTTTGCTGTAACATAATTAGCAAGAGAGGAGTTAATAACAGGGGAGACTTATATCACGGAGGCTCGTTCAAGAATCAGGAAACTTTACTCCAGGGAGAAGACTTCACACCACTGGAAACTTTTATACACATCAGACGTTAGCAGGATGTCATGGCCTACAACCCCGAATTCCCCCTGAAGCCTCCAATATAAGATATTCTACACACCTTGTTGCAGGCGACGGCACAGGCGCACGCAGTATCTAATTTATATCACGCTGCTCAAACCGAACGCCCTGCCATGCGAAACAGATCTTTTTTAAAAATTGTTATAAGAGTTTTATTGAGTTTTTAAAACAAACAAACATGAGACGCAATATGACAAAGTGGCAATTGCAATGACACACGTTAACCAGGAATATGGCAGCAGGGTACCATTATTACAGTAAGTTGATCTATTACAGCGATATCAACTCTACTATCCGTATTACCACACCCGTACCCAGAGCTTTCCTCCAACCACCGTTTCGGTGTAATATCAGCATCCAGCGGAAAGCCAAAATGTGCCACTCTCAGTAGGTCGACCAGGGGCTGTCGCTAAATGTCAATATGCGTGTAAAGGATCAGGTCGGTTCTTGTGCGGTGTCGGCAGCTGTCACTCCGTCATTCGTCCTAGTTGCGAGGTAAGTTTTGTACAATTCCCAAAAGTTTTTAGGCCTGCTCCGTGGCAGTAGGAGTTCACTAAAAAGTTCCATTTGCGTGCTACAGTACATCATGTCTCGTGACCACTGTGCTATCGTGGGAACAAGTCCACGTGACCAACAGTTTGCTACCCTGCGTCTGTTGGCAGTGTAGTGCAACGTTCGCAGGTTGGATCCTCACGTAGGCCATATCTATTTAATCTCTCTGGGGCATAGTATACCCTGTTGACGTACTTAAAGTGGATCAATCTATGCCTACCATTTAGTGAGATGCGTTGGGTGCTAGCACAGCAGTAAGTCCACATTGTGTCATCTATGTCTCTATTCAAGTCCCGTTGCCAAGCTAGTCGGGCTTTGGTGTAGTGGTTTTCTCTATAGGACATAGATTATTTATAGATTGCGGAGACTATTCTGGACGGGGATTTCGCCTTTATGACATAAGTTAAGGGTGGTAGTTCTGGGGGTTCGAGTAGGTCATCTCCCAAAATATTTTGCAGTGCGTGTTGTGTCCTTCCTGTGGAATTTGAATTGTGTAAGCATAGTGGGTGATGTGTCACCGGCGTTCAAATCACCCCAAGTCATGGCGATGCCATTGTGAGATGGTACCGATGGGAACCCGGATCTTACCTATTACTCCTGTTCCCGATATCCAAGACTGTTCTCTGTCCCGTGAAACATCAGGGAAGCGTACTGCCCCTGGAACGTCCGGAGGGATAGTCCTGCCCCCCTGTCCTGTGTCCCTACAGGAACCAAACACACGGGAGGAGTCGGTGGAAGGGGGAGGGCTCGACCCTGGAAGCAATACCCCTGGGACACTGAAAACGACTCGAACCAGAGAGGACGACGGCACCTTCGCAGGAGACGGAGAGGAGTTGCGAGACAGCCAGAGCATGGGGAAGACGGAGGACGAAGAAAGAAGAAAGGATGAGGAGGTCGGACGAGAGGCCGAAGACCAGTGGAGCGAGGACTGGTGGTGCCCACCAGAGGAGGCTGGAGAGCGACCGCAACTCAAGAGAGTTGCGACGGAGCCGGTGAGTGATCCGGGGAGTGAAAGAGAGACAGCGGAGTCACGGCAAGGGGGAGGGTTGTGGATACCAGGGGTGGGATAGGGGAGGGTGCGGGGGTGTAGAGCACGCCACATGTTCTCCTCAGAAACGCCTCATGCTTCGGAGCACAAGTTATACACATTATACGGTCGTGGCAGGAATCACTTGACCTCCGATACCCATTCCATTCCTCACACTCTCTTTCCTTCCCCTACCTCACTGTAGCTCCAGAGCACAGATCAGGTCTGGTGTAGGTTAAGCACAGTCAGAGACTATACGATCAGAGCAGCAACTGACGGCTCCCTTTGCTTCTCCCCCCCCTCTGTCTGAGCTTCAGGCGAGGATTACCAACCACAGAAGCAAGAACGGAGGAGATGGCAACCCACACCGGGCCCACTATATCACCAGAAGAACAGGAAAAGAAAGAAGAGCCAATACCATCCCTAGACTCCAGACAGACTGTTGTTCGCAATAAATTACCTACCATTGCCCACTACATACAGCCTCCGCGTCTGTTTATCCGGCCTGTACTCCCACAATGCTTACAAGTGGTGTCAGAAGTGGGATTCGCCGGAGACATGGAGGCTGCACTTACCAAGATGGCCGAAAGCCAAGAGAGCCTGGGGAATGCAATGGAGAGGTTCCTCACCGTAGTCGTAGAAGATCGTGGAAAGCTAAAACAAGCGCTCACCGGACAAAGCCAAACACATGAGACGACCCTGGGGAAACTCACCAAGGCTATCGGACAGCAGAGGGGGTCTACCACTCTTCCGTCACTGATATTGCAAAAATATGTCAGTGGAGAGGACCCCGATTAATTTTTCAATCATTTCGAAGGGATGGCCCTGGCAGCCGCCTGGCCAGTGGATAAATGGGGGCAGTACTTGGGACCCTTGCTTTCAGGTGAACTACATGCTGCTTATCAAGCCGCTAACGTGCAAGGCCTTACTCCCTACGCCGATATAAAACAATGTATCCTTGAAAGGTTGGGAGTAGACGACGAAATGTATCGGATACGAATCCGACAGATAAAGGAGGGCCCCCAAGAAACCCCAAGAGCTCTGTATTTTCGCGTAAAAGACTTAGCCGATCTCTGGTTAAAGCCCTCAGCTGCGACAAAAGAAGAGATCATGTCCAATGTATACCTAGAACAATATTTGTCCTCATTGCACCCCCCAATTCAAAGATGGGTTCAGCAATATGCATGTCTCACCCTGGAAACCGCAGTGGAGATTGCTAGTGCCTTTAGCCGAGCACACGAGATCCAAAAAGGTTGTGATGAAACCCCCTGGAGAACCGGAATCAGTGGAGTACATCATCCCCCCCGAGCCCCGATGGTACGAAAGCACGAGCCTATCACCATAGTACCCAGACCCACTCTATTTAGAGCACCCTCTTCCGGACCGCAATGTTATAACTGCGGAGGAATGGGTCATAAAGCCCGGGTCTGTCCTCCAAAGGACGAACCAATGGAGGTGGGAATGGCTCGTATCTATTACTGTTCCCCTCACCAGAAGACCTCTCCTCCTTATCGCTGTAAGGTGACAGTGAACGGACAACCTATGACGGCGCTGGCAGATATGGGATGCCACCAGAGCGTTCTACGACCCCAAGACTTGGAACAGGGTATTGGAACAGTGGAAGGGACAGTATCCATTAAATGTGTTCATGGAGATACCAAACAGTATCCTACGACAAGCGTTTAGATCCAACATCCAACCGACCCTGGTTCTACTTTGACAGTAGGGCTCATTCCCCAGCTACCGGAACAAGTTATCCTGGGGAATGAATATCCGCTATTGTCAAACCTGCTTACGGATTCTATGTCGGAAGGAAAAGAGTCGAAACCAGAGAAGAAAAGAGAAAGGGAAAACCATGGCTGTGTACCCTGTCTGTGTAGCGGAACATTCCTGGGAAACTGATAGGGATTTCCACGTAGCGCAAAGAGAAGATCCGGTCCTACATGAAGCATGGAATAAAGCCCTAGAGAACGAAGACCCTCTCCAAGTAGGTTCCTACTTCTTTCTCAAAAACAGACTATTGTATAGAAAGGGTGTTCCCGACCAGACCCCTCAGCTGTTGATTCCTGGGCCATTTCATGAAAAAGTACTATACCTAGCACACAGCCGTCTCTTGGGGGGACATTTCAGTGATGAAAAAACAGAGCAAGCAATCCTGGAGAAGTTCTATTGGCCAGGAATATATAGACAGGTACAGGCCTATTGTCGAGAATGCCCCATGTGTCTAAAAAACAGCAGATACAGACCACCTTGTGTGCCCCTTCAACCCCTTCCCATTATTGATGAGCCCTTCCACAGGGTTGGCATGGATATAATTGGGCCATAATTGCTGTCCCGAAGTGGGTGTCGTTATGTACTCGTCCTAGTGGACTACGCCAACCGTTTCCCGGAGGCAATCGCCTTGCGTCACCCCAATGCCTCTAGAATAGCCAAAGCCATGATAGCAGTGTTTTACCAAGTAGGGTTTCCAAAGGAGATCCTAACGGACCAAGGGACACCCTTTATTTCGAACCTAATGAAGCAGGTGTGTGTCCTGTTGGGTATTAAACAGATACAAACAGCAGCGTACCACTGCCCCAATTCGATGGTTTGGTGGAGCGGTACAACGCCACCCTTAAAACCACTCTGAAAAAGCTCCTGGCATTGAAAACCAGAAGGTGGGAAGATATGTTACCCCTGGCATTATTCGCTATCAGGTGCAAAGTTCAGAAAAGCACCGGTTACACCCCTTTTGAACTCCTATATGGGCACCAACCCGGATCCTTTTTGGATATGGCAAAGGAAACGTGGGAGGCAGAACCAAATCAGTCCAGATCCCTGGTAGAATATGTAGACAATCTTAAGACTCATTTGGGGCAGATCCGCACGATAGTCCGACAGAATATGGCTGAAACCCAGTAAGCCCAAAAGAGACAGTACGATAAAAAAGCAAAAGAAAGAACATTTTCAGTGGGAGATCCGGTACTACTTATGATGACTTCCTCAGACCATAAAATGTTAGGGCAGTGGCAGGGCCCATACATCATTCTTGAGAAAATAACCCCAGTGACCTATAGACTAGATCTAGACCAGAACCGAGGCACCTCACAGATGTACCATGTGAATATATTGAAAAAATGGGAAGGCCCCCTCCCCGCACTAGCAGGTATGGTGGTAGACAGAATCCCTTTATTGGACCAATGTATCGATCCCAAATTCCCTCCTAACCTAAAAGAAAACCTGGTGGAGACACTCCGTCCCCTACAGGGAATCTTCTTCCTGGTTCCAGGGAAAACCGAAGTGATAGAACATTCTATAACAACCCAACCAGGACAGAAAGTACGTCTCCGACCATATCGGATACCTGAAGCCAGGAGGGCTACCATTAGAGAAGAGATAAAAACAGATGTTGCAAATGAGGATAATTGAACCTTCCAAAAGCGAGTGGAATTCCCCCATAGTGTTGGTACCAAAGCCTGACGGATCGGTATGCTTTTGCATAGATTTTCGTGAAGTTAATAAAATCTCGGACTTTGACACATATCCCCTTCCGAGGGTAGACGAAATGATTGAGCGAATCGGCAAGGCCAAATATATCAGCACCCTTGATTTATGTAAAGGGTATTGGCAGATCCCCCTCCGAGAACAAGACAGGGAGAAAACTGCATTCTCTACCCCTGATGGGTTGTACCAATTCACAGTACTACCCTTCTGCCTACACGGAGCCCCGGCTACTTTTCAACGGGCCATGAACCTGGTATTACAACCCCATGAGCAATACGCTGGGGCTTACCTGGACGACATTATCATCTACACCGACACCTGGGAACAACACTGGGTGCATTTATATAAAGTAGTTCAGGCATTGGGACACTATAACCTTACGATCAATCCTGCCAAAAGCCACTTAGCCTCTCAGACAGTCAGATACTTAACTTCCTGTTGGGGGAGGGAGTCATCCGACCCCAGAATAACAAAGTGGCTGCCATCCCACAAATCCCATTTCCCCAGTCTAAACGAGATCTTCGAGCCTTTCTGGGCCTACTCGGATACTACCGGAGGTTCATTCCTAACTTTTCTCAGACCGCGGCCCCTCTCACAGACCTGTTGCAGAAGAATACGAAAACAGAAGCTAGACTAAAACTACCTACCCCTGAACTGTCACAAGCCTTTGAATCCCTTAAAGCATCCCTCACGACAGACAGTTTTAACCAGTCCTGATTACACACTCCCCTTCATTTTGCAGACAGATGCATCCGACCAAGGGTTAGGGGCAGTCTTATCTCAGCGTAACCCCCAGGGAGAAGAAAAACCCATACTATATATCAGTAGAAAGTTGTATCCCAGGGAGAGAAACTATGCTGTTATCGAAAAGGAGGCCCTCGCCATAAAATGGGATGTTGACACCTTACGATATTACCTGGAGGGACGGGAGTTCACACTATACATCGATCATGCCCCTTTGGAGTGGCTCACCCGTAACAAAGGCCACAACAAAAGGTTATTATGGTGGTTCTTGTCCTTACAACCCTATAGGTTCCATACTAAACATCGGAAAGTTATAGACCAGATGAACGTGGATTTCTTGTCACGCTACCCCCTGGATACAAACCCTACAAGAAGGACAGCCAGGGAAAAAGGATGTGAGATGGTACCGATGGGAACCCGGATCTTACCTATTACTCCGGTTCCCGATATCCAAGACTGTTCTCTGTCCCGTGAAACATCAGGGAAACATACTGCCCCTGGAACGTCTGGAGGGGTAATCCCACCCCCCTGTCCTGTGTCCCTACAGAAATCAACCACACGGGAGGAGGGCTCAACCCCGGAAGCAATACCCCTGGGGCGCTGAAAACGACCCGAACCAGAGAGGACGACGGCGCCTTTGCAGGAGACGAGTTGCGAGACAGCCAGAGCATGGAGAAGATGGAGGACGAAGAAAGAAGAAAGGACAAGGAGGATGGACGAGAGGCCGAAGACCAGTGGAGCAAGGACTGGTGGTGCCCACCGGAGGAGGCTGGAGAGTGGTCGCAACTCAGGAGAGTTGCGGCGGAGCCGGTGAGTGATCCGGGGAGTGAAAGAGAGCCAGCAGGGTCACGGGAAGGGGGAGGGTTGTGGATACTAGGGGTGGGATAGAGGAGGGTGCAGGGGTGTAGAGCATGCCACATGTTCACCTCAGAAATGCCTCATCCTTCGGAGCACAAGTTATACACATTATACAGTCGTAGCAGGAATCACTTGACCTCAGATACCCATTCCATTTCTCACACTCCCTTTCCTTCCCCTACCTCACTGTCACCCCAGAGCACCGCTCGGGTGTGGTGTAGGTTAAGCACAGTAAAAAACTGTATGATCAGAGCAGCAACTGACTGCTCCCTTTGCCTCTCCCCCCTCTTTCTGAGCCTCCGGCGAGGATTACGGGCCCACTATATCACCAGAAGACCAGGAAAAGAAAGAAGAGCCAATACCATCCCTAGACTCCAGACAGCCTGTTGTTCGCAATACATTACCTACCATTGCCCACTACATACAGCCTCGGCGTCTGTTTATCCAGCCCGCACTCCCACAACGCTTACAGCCATCTACAAATAAATCACCAACAGTCTGTACTCCCAGTAAATTGAGTGCACATGTAACCCCTTTATCCCTGCATGGGGGTAGCCAGAGACACCAATCGAGCAATGCGGATGGTGAATAGAGGATAGCGCCCGCTTGTAGTTGTAATAGATAGTGCCACGCGTGTGTTGTCGCATTAGTTGAGGCCAGGATGCACGTCCTAAGGTCAGCAGCTTGGAACGTTGACGCCGGCAGTGGTAGCGGAGCCACCACTACTTGTTCTATGCGGAGATGCGGAATGTCTGGAGAACCATGCATCTAATAGTATGCGTTTGCGCTCTGCGCAGCTCTGTTATATAAATTAAAGTCCGGCGCGCCCAGCCCGCCCATGTGATATGGTAGGGTAAGAATCTGCCATTTAACACGCACCTGCTTACCAGCCCAAGATAACTTCACCATCAGGGTCGTGAGTCTGCTAACGAATGAGCATGGGAGGACCATAGGGATATTAGAGAATAGAAATAAAAATCGTGGCAATACTACCATTTTCATAATGAAGATTCTGCCCAGCAAGGAAAGGGGTAGGCGAATACAACAGTCCACATCATCTTCTAATTTGCTGATAGCTACTCCATAGTTTTCTCTGAACACTACTTCGGAGTCAGTGTGCACTCTTATACCTAAGTACCTCACCGCATCTGTAGACCACTGTAAAGGGTAGTCCGGTTCGAATCGGGGCCTGGCCGGTGTGAGTGGGAATATAATGGACTTCGGCCAGTTAACTCTCAGGCCAGACAGTGCACCGAAGTGAACCACTTCGCGCAGGACCGGGGATAGATTGGACTCCGGGTTTCTAACATACAAGCAAGGGTTGTTTGCATCGGTGGAGACTATGAGCTGATAGCCGGGGAACCTAATACCCTTGTGCCTATGGTATCCTCTAATCTCACAGGCAAGAGGTTCTGCCACCAACGCGTAAAAAATGAGAGACAGGGGGCAGCCCTGACGCGTGCCTCTTGTAATATTTATAGCTTCCGTCACCAGGTTACCTATTTTTATTCTGGCAGTGGGAGCACTATAGAGGACACCTAATAATTGGTGGAAAACCTGTCCTAGGCCCATCCTGGTTAAAACATGTTTTATGAAGGGCCATTCGACGGAGTCAAAAGCTTTCTCCATGTCGAGGAAGACTGCTACTGCCGGCGTCTCCTGTCAGGTGTGGTGTAGGGTGCCAAACACTGTGCACAAGTTGTAGGTCAAGTTCCTGCCAGGCACAACGCCCACCTGTTCCGGTGCGACCAGGGTCGGGACTAGAGGAACCAAACGGTTTGCGAGGATTTTTGCGAATATCTTCGATCTACATTGAGTAGTGAGAGCGGGCGATTAGAGGCACATTCATCCGAAGGCTTGCCTGGCTTTAAGATAGCTACAATCACAGAGCAGTCTACTGTGGGAGTAGTAGATCTAGAAAGCCCTTATAGAAGGCAACTGTAAGGCCATCCAAACCAGGAGCGCCCCCCGCTTTCTTATTGGAAAGGACTAAGAGAATTTCCTCTCGTTCAATAGGTCTCATAAGAATCTTCCGATGGGTGTTCGTGAGCCATGGTAGTTTGATGTGTGTTAAGTAATCTATGATTTCCTCCTCTGTGCCGCAGCTACGGGAAGTGTAGAGCTCAGAATAATGTCGGCGAAATCTATCCGCCACATCTATCTCTTCAGTCAGGGTCTCTCCTTCCGCTGATCTAATTTCAGCCACCATCGTTTTTTCACGGCACTTCTTGAGCAATTGGGCTAGTACTGTCCCCGGGCGTTCACACTCGCCATATGTCCGCGCTGTGGCATACTTACCTAGGAGTTTTATTTCGTCATCTGCCGTTGTATGGTATTCCACTAAAAAATCTTTGAGCTCATGCATGGTTGTTTTGTTCGGTTCAGACTGTTGGCAATGTTCTAAGATCTTTAGCTTCTTTTCTAAGTCCGTCAGGCGTTTCCGAATGGCTCTGAGAACACCAGAATGTTTGGACATTGTGACACTGCAGCAGATGTAAACTTTAAACGTCTCTCAGACTACTTGGAAGCTATCAACCAAGCCCACGATCGTCTCAAAAAACATTTCGATTGCGTCAGCCAATTCTTCTTTAAATACTGCGTTGAGTAAGGAGTATGGCAAAAACCTCCACGTGAAGGGAGGTATGGTCTGGCTAGGGGTGTCAATCACCAGTAGGATTGGGGAATGGTCCAAAAATGTGCAGGGAAGTACGCTGCAAGAAAGCGCTCTCTCGTTGAGTGGCCTAGCTGCCAGCCAATAATCTATTTTGGTGTGTAGATTATGGTATGCTGAGTATTGTGTAAAGCCTCCACTGCTCGGGTATCTCTGGCGCCACACATCGCATAAATCAAATCTGACCATAGCGCCCTCCACTGCTCTGGCTGCCGCCTTGATGAGTCTCTCCGGCCCCCCAGATCTATCTAATCTTGGGTCCCTGATCAAATTGAAATCACTCCCCCCCCCCCAAAACTGCAGTCCCTCGCTACCCCGGTCTACCCTATCTGACAGAGCTGAAAAGAACTCAGGTTTGTCAAAATTAGGGCTGTAGATGTTAACTATGAGTAGGTCCATGCCCTTCCCCGTACATCTAGTAATGACATATCTGCCGTCTCTGTCCTTGTCAAATGGTTCAAGAGTGAGGGCCGACGTAGGGTTGACCCAAGTGATTACCCCCACGCATGAGTGGTGAATCCAGCATCATGGATATTGCCGTGTAGGCCTCTACTTCGCAGCATAGTGCTGTTGGGTGGGAAATGGGTTTCTTGTAGCAGTGCAACATCTATTTAGTGTCTCGTCAGGTAAGTCAGGACTTTGCGAAGCTTCCTGTCATCGTTAAGTCCTCTAACATTCCAAGTGAGAGCACGGAGAGTGTCCACCTTCACGTCCCTACTGGACTTACTGACATTCGTCATGGGGTGAGTCTTGTTCGTCGCGCCCAGTCGGTCTGTGGTACGAATATGAAGTGCAGTGCACGTGTGTAGTCAAATGTATAGCACAAGAAAGATTAAGATGTCTGAGTCTCGTGTTCCCCTCACCCACGTCTGGCCGTCCCCAACTGCGTCCCAATGAAGTTCACCCAGAAACCATCCCTGAGCATAGCATATGGACTGAAGTTCTAAACAACATAACAACAGTTCTGAATCTCCCTCCTCCCTCCCCCAAAACAATCCCCAAACAGTGCTAAACACACATGGGTGGACGTTGCCCGCCTAGTTGGGTAAAGCGCACAAACTAGTTTCTGTTTTCACTCCTTCCGCCAACTTTCCACTGTTGTGCATCTATCCTTTAGGGCAAATCAATCGCTCTTATAATTGCTTTAAGCCTGCTAGAATACGACCCCCCCCCCCTCAGCACCCATTGAACACCTTGCACATATTCCAGAACAACTACACAGCAAATAGTGAGGTCTATCCTGTAAGGCAAAGTACGTAAATTCCCAGTCTCTTGGGAACTCTGTGGGGTAGTAACATATCTGCAGTCGGCTGCTAGAGCCTCAACCGACCTGTACTGGAAATTAGGTAGGCAGGAAATCAGTCTTTCTCATCTAAGTGCCCACCAACTGCACCCTCCAAGGTGCTGTTCTCCAGACTAGCACGCCGCTCTTTGGTCCACTCCTTCAAGGCCTTCTGCAACGCTTTTGGGTGTGTGAAGATTCTGGAGTGACTGTCGCGGTTCACCCGTAGGCGGGCCGGATTGAGCAGTAGTCTATGTGTTGGTTTCTCAACTGTCGCTTCAACGGAGCAAACTGTCTGCGTACCTCCTGCACCCGAGGCGTGAAATCAGGGTATTAAGAGATGTTGGATCCTTCGTATTGAAGTGATTGTTTTTTTCTGGCTGCTGACAGCACCATGTCTCTGTCCCGATAGTTTAATAATCTCACAATTATCGGCCGTGGAGGGGCACCAGGGTTAGGGCGAGGGCCCAGGGAATGGTACACTCTTTCTACCACAAACATGGGGGAAAAAGTCTCACTACCAAGGAGGGCAATCAGAAGTTTCTCTACGAATTTCTCCATGTTGCCAGTCTACGTCGACTCTGGCAGGCCTGTGATTCTCAGGTTATTGCGTCGGGAACGCGCTTCCAAGTCCTCTTCTTTATCTTGTAGCACCTGTAGGACTTTCCCCATCTGTTTGTGGTCAGTGTCCATTGTGGTCTGTGCTTCCTCCACTTCAGTCACCCTGCGCTCCGTCATGTCCAGTCATTCCGCGTGTTTATCAAGCCTCTCCGAAATTCTGTCCATCCTGTACGACAATGAGTCCAATTTAGTTCCGAAGACTGAGAGGCTGCTCTGCAAACCTTTTTCCATAGCTGCCCACATGGTGCGGATGTCGCCGTCCCACTCCTCCAGCGTCTGCTCTTATCCCCATCTTCGGTAGCATTGTCCTGCGTTTTCGTCTTCCTTTTGTCAAACGTAAGTTTGGTCTGGGATTTGTCCACTCTCCCCATCGTGAACAGGACAGCGGTCAGGCTGTGGAGCTTATGAGCACTGATCGAGTTAGTAAACAACGAAGACCTCAGTGAGAGGATCCCTTTATACTTCTAGCTGTCACCAGCTTTCGGTGCGCTGCCCCACACAAGTACCCAGCGTCTTTCCCTCGTGGTTTCATGCTCGCTCAAGTCCTATAGCGAGGTCCGACGCCAGTGCCACCAAATAACGCTCCCGGTCTTCCTCACTGACCAGACTGTGCAGTGTGAGTGATCTCTTTTAGCTTTAGCACGAGGTCAGGCGATTGGCCCCAGTCGGAGTGTGAGGCAGGCTTCGGTGTACTGAGTTAATGTAAGGGGCTAGCGTTGCTTCCCATGCTACGGGCGATGAGTCTCTTGTCGTGTATTATGCACTGGAGAGCAAGCACGCACTGCCCGAGGGCACCACTATGCAGAGTTCCACCTGGGCCAGCAGTTCCAGACCGAGAACTGCGTGGTCCTTATATCCCACTTCACACACAAAATGGCGGCACCCTTTGAAGGAATCCAGCCAGTTATCGCTAGAAGTCAGCCGGGGACAGGGTTCTCGCAGGTTTTGCCTCACTTCCAGGCTCCCAGAGGCTTCTAGGATGCGTCACACCACAGCTCGCTGCAGGGGCTCAGCCTGCCGCAGGCAGACCACCCCATTCACCAAGGGGAATGATTCAGCCGGGGCGTCAGCTGCGTTCACTATGGCCCCCCGTGATGTAGGTTACTCACTGCGTCGCAGCCGTCTTCTGCGATAGGCCTTCTTATTCAGGCACCTTGGGGGGGCGGGGCACCACCAGTCACCGTGCGTCTCACGCTGGCTTCCGGGGCTGCATTATTGATCGGCCGGGGCCAGACGTCGGGGTCACAGCGGGGCTCACCGGCAGCATGCTACCAGCACAGGTGCACTGCCACTTCCGAGGTCCCCGAGGCCCTCCACCACGGACTCGTCCCGCAGAATCAGTCCATCCCACATCAACCCTATACAGGTTGCAGTGTCGTGGTGGTGGCTCCCCTGAGCACGGCCAGGAGTCCAGCGGCCACGAAGGTGCGGTCTGCCGCTTCACGTCTACCACAGGCCACGGCTCAACCTGTCCCACAGGGCCACAGCAGTCCGCGTTCAATTGCTCTGCCGTTGGTGGGGGACCGGACAGCCTGAGCAGCTCGTTCGACTCTCCAGACCCTCCGACATCAGCTGAGGGCTACGACAGGTACGGTGCTATGGTTAGTTGCAGGATATATTGAGGCTTGTGTGTTGGCGGATCGGAGCGGGTCGCTCAGGCGGCTATCTTCTTGGCTCGCAGGCTCTGCCCCCCACGAGACAGTTCTAGGGCGGGATGGGACCAAGAACTTGACACTCCACTCACTGATAAGCAGTGGGTATTTTTCTGTCAGCAAACAGGTAGGATAACAGCCAGCAGCCGGCTACGCATTATCCACTTTAAGTTCATGCACCCGGTCTATTATACACCAGAAAGGCTATACAAATATCAGTTGCGATCAAATGATAGATGCGACAGATGCAGACAGGAGAGAGCTGGCTTCTTACATCGGGGGTGGTAATGTGCTTCTATCTATACATACTGGACGGTGTTGATGATCTCCCTTTCCAAAATGGTGGGCACCATTGTTCCCCTATCCCGATGGTAAAAATCTAGGCTACACTGAGAAACTACCAAATACGAAGAGAAAATTCCTATCGCTGGGGTTACTCCTGGCAAAACGCAGGGTGGCCTGCAGATGGGGTAGAGGCCGGGCACCTAAGTTTAAAGATTGGCCGAACAATCTCATATACTGTAAGGACCAACTCACAACATATTACCCATGACTTCTCGCCCTAAATATATATGGGATCCTCTTCTGTCCTATATGCAAACATAACCGGTTTGTTAGCCCACACAGGGAGAATGTACTTCCTGTGGTTCATACCACACATAGGTCAACTGCAGAGATGAAAGAGGGATCAGGGTCACAAATGTAAACGCAACACACCCCTAAACTGCACCTTGTGTTTTGCACCCGCGAGGTATTGCTGCAACTTGAAACACAACGTCATACCTCCACAATGTAGATTTGCTACCTCATATACAACGTTCTTGGGGCCAGATGTATGACCCGTTTTTGCATGCGCAAACGGGTTTGCGAACCCGTTTGCGCATGCAAAAAGCTATTGGGCCATGTACATAGCCTAGTTAGCAAGTCGCAATTTTATTGCACCTCGCTAAATAGGTTATGTGACTCGCTATTTGGAAGTGGCATTCCCTTCCAAATAGCGAGTTACAAAACCATGTACTAATGTTTTGCGACCGCAATTGCGGTCGCAAAACACTCGCAAACACTCGCAATTACCACCTGCTTCATGTAGGTGGTAATGCATTTGCAAATGGGAAGGGGTCCCCAGGGGACCACTTCCCCTTTGCAAATGCATGCAAAATATTTTTTTAAGGGCAGGCAGGGGTCCCAGGGACCGCTGCCTGCCCTTAAAAAATGAAACAAAAACGTTTCATTTTTTTAAAAAAAGCATCCCAGGCTGCATTTTTAGAAAAAGCTGCTTTATTAAAAAGCAGTCCCAGACATGGTGGTCTGCTGAGCCCAGCAGGCCACCATCCCTGGGAGGGCTGGCAATCACAATGGGGTCGCAAATTGCGAGAGGCTCATTAATATTAATGAGCCTCACAATTGCAACCCCATTGGGAATCGCAAAACAGTGTAAACACACTGTTGTACATTTCATTTAGAGTCCCACAATTTGCGACTCGCAATGTGTCGCAAATTACGAGGAGCTAAATGAATTGGTTGTACATCTGTCCCTTGGACAATGCAGGTTACTCCCATAGAGGACAAATTGATTAAAGGCATTATGAGGGGAACGTATGTCTACTAACTTTCAGAATAAACACACTGTATGATGAATTGAGTATGGATACTGTAAGCATGTTTGAAAAATCAATAAAGACATTTTAAAAAATACAAGGGGCTACACAAGGGTAGATGGACAGAGAACATGTGATCCTGGTAGGAAGATCCCGGTGTGGTAGCAGACAAGCTAGGCAAAGAGGTAACAAATAGCAGAATGGTGTAATGAATATATTATGTCTCTTCTCTTCTGGGTTTTCTCTTTTTTAATTAAATGTGCTAATTAATCAATCAAAAGTGAATATGTGTGATTAATAGAATGCACATTTAGTTTATGTTATTCTGTTCTTCAACGTGATAATCAAGTTTACTTCAATATATTTGCAGTGTTTGATCTTAACACTGACTGTTCTGTATTACCTTATTTGTAACTGATTCTGAAGAGTTTCTAGGGGGTTCCTAACTACTTGTTTCATTTATTGTTATTTTTCAAAGTAGCACAGTCTTGCAGAATGAAAATAGTGGAAAGGGCATCATGCCACTCTCTGTTAATGGTTTATTCTGAAAATATCAACAACAGTGGAATAATGTTATAAAAGGGTGAGGGCAATCTTCACAGCAGGTGACAGATAGCAGAGAATCATATCACTGATTCTAAAGAGAAGGCTAACAGAAAGGGAGGCCCTTTGCCTTCGTTTGCTGAACTAATCAGTGCAGCTGTCCTCGCCCAACAAGAATAGAAGGCCTTGCAATTAAAGTGGTATGTGGATGTGTGAACCATCCCTGAAACTTTAAATAGGTTTTTATTGTCTGCTGTGCCAGAAATAGCCTCGTGCTTAGAAGTAGCAGAATGAGGAGACAATTGCTATAAACGAATAAGAGCAATCATGTTGGAGTTTTTCTTTTTATTTACACTTTTAGTAAAGGTTGCTGCTGCCATTCAACATATCTTTTTTGTAGATATAATTTATATAAGGTGCACTAGAAAACGGTTTTGATTTTACAATAAATCTTTGAAATGTATCCCTGGTTTTCTAGTGTTCTTAAGCGTGTTATTCCTTAATAAAAGTGGATTTGGAGGGTCCACTAACAATTCCTGTAATGTCTCATGAGATTGATCGTTATCTGAAACACATCTCACTTAAATATAGCCCAGTGGGTTGTGGGGTGGTTTTAGTACAACTGGTTTTCTGACTCAGTTCCTTAGTGTCATGGGGTCTAGAAAACTAAACTCTACGTTTCTAGTAAAATCTAGAAAACGTATGAATGGCAGGACCATTCGCAGACTTCCTGGTGCAGAATCTCATTGCATCACCACTATGGGAATGGTAACAAAGAAAATATTGGGAGAATTCTGATTGATTCCTCACCTGTCCTGGCCCCAATGGGTTATTAGTGGAGGTTTCTTGACCAATCCTGCTAAAGGGCATGGGTATTAGCAAACATTTTCCCAAGGGCCAAAAAGTATGGTGTGTGGTGTGATTGAGGATCGCATTGCTGCCAGTATGATGGGGGTTGGGGGTAGAGACAGGGCAGGAGTGAAAGGTGTGCACAGGGGAAGTGAATCATTCTCCAAGTGTGCACAGTGAGTTAGGAGGTATTTTTGAGGGTTTCATTCCACATTGCCCTCTAAATTAAGTACCTTTGACCAGATGTACGACCATTCCATTTTGAGAGTCGCAAATTGCGACATTTTGCGACTCGCAACTTGTGACTTGCAAAATGGAATGTACAACAGTGACTCAGACATTGTTTGCAATTCTCAATGGGGTCGCAAATGACTGGCATCATTAATATTTATGATAATATTTTGAAACAGCAAAAGCTAGGAGAAATCAATCATCTCTCCTTGTTCGCCGGGTTAAGACCAGGTTTTCCCATGGTCTTATTTTTGGCGCTGCCTCCTATTTACCCCACCCTTGTAAATAGGGGGCACCATAAAAAAGCAATGGGTGTTGCGGTGGAACGCCTACCACAACACCCATTTCCCGCTCCTTTCATGCTAAGTGTAATGTGAAAGGCGGCCTTATTTACAAGGTGGTGTTAAGCCACGTTAAGTGGCTTAACGCCACCTTGTAAATACGGGGAAGGGTTTATTACCACAAGAATGTCACTAAAAGAGACATTCCTGTGGCATTAAGCCCTTGTAAATATGACCCTTAGTCGGCCAGATGACTTACCCGAAGCCAACAAAGCACAGTTGGATCAAGCCTTCTGTCATAGGGATTCTGAATTCAAAGTCATTGACTCGTTGGCCCTGGTTTCCTGCTCCTATTCCACCTTTGTAGGGTATCTTGTGTCTGAAGAGTTGACTCTTTTCCAATTATTTCAGTATATTTCCCCATTTTGGCAAGTGTATGCAAAAAAGAAATGATAGTTTTGTATGCCCATGATGGGACCTGGACCTCAACAAAATAAAATTGTTAAAGCGCCATGCACGTTTACCTATTATTTCTATGAAACTATGTAATGTGTTTTTTGTCTTCACCTGTCCTTAGTGAGATTCCGGAGACATATAGGAGATTGGGTGCAGCCTTTGCATGCAAACAAAATGTACAGATTTCGGTTTACTTTAATATTAAGGGGGTCATTTAGAGTTTAGCAGCGTGACCTCCAAACTAGTTGTGTATTGGTGCACCAAGGTATCATCCCTTGAAGTATCCCCCATTGGCTTGGGAAAAACTACGAGGGCAGCTTCTGCCCCTCCTGTAGACCCTTCTTGACTGCTCCTCAAGACATTCTTCTTATCAATGCCTCCTCTGTGACTCCAGCCCTCATTCCACCTCTTAGATTCAGGACCCCCCTATATCCTACTTCCCTTCACCACTTATGGAAGGTTGTGGGTCCTGGAAGTTTATTACCAAAATGAGTTCATTTGAAGGACCCACATTCAGTAATATTCCAGAGTCTGGGACATTTTATGTGACACTACAATATCTTTCTTTGAGCGTATGCCAGCAGAAGATCAAGGGGCATGGACTGCACCGTATAGAACGACCTGTCTTAACGTATATTTGATGTGGCATCAAAGCAGCCTAATTGGTATTCATAGTAGTAGATCAGATGGTGGCACCACCATTAGGCACACTTTCTTCTACTGCCTTGAAAATAGGAAAGAAGAAGGTACAGGAGGGCTGATGCATCTGCCAAATAAATCCAGCCCCAAATGTATTAAACAAGAGAAAATAAGGTGTTAGAGCCTATGTGGAAAATTAGAAAGAAAGCCTAGTAGGGAATTTGAGGGAAGGTAAGTTATGAAACTGCATAAGTAATGTGCATGGGGCGATAACAGATTACCAGAGAAGGGCTGGTGATCATTTTCTAACATATTCAAATTACTTAAGTCCTATAGAGAATCCTGGATCTTTTCTTCTTTGGATAAGTATACAATACAGCTTTATTCTCCTGCTGTAGTTGTTAAGCATGTTTATGTCACACAGAAAAATCTATCATCTAGGCAAATCTGAAACTCTTTCTCTAATATTTCACGTGTGAAGTTCTGATATGTTTTTACATAGAGCTTTATATCTCAATTTTTGCAGTTACTAGGCAGGGTAAACAAGAGATGTTATCATTACTCATTTTTATGGGGCTCAACTTTACTGACCTCAGAAAGATGGTGGCAATAGAGGTAGACATACTGGAATTTAAATGTATGACCTACAGGTCAAGGCAAATATCAGTGACAAACATTTAACTCATTGAAAAGTCCTGCTGTGTTTTCTTCAGAAAGATAGCTATTTTATTTGTTGTATCAGCAACTTGATTGTCAAGCTAGCATCTTGTCACTTCCTAGGACTTCACATTTTGGGTTTCTTTCACCAGTCTTTGAATTATATTTTTCTTCCTTCCTGATACCCCTTTGCTAGACCTGGCATCCTTGGCAGGGTTTCCACTGACATTTTACCTTCTGACCTCCTGTTTTTGCTGACTTCATGTCTGCTGGCCTTAGAAATCTGAGCACTTAACCACTGCTAACTAGTGTTTAAGTGCATGTGCTCTTTACTTTAAACTGGTAACATTGGTTTTACCCACAACTGGCACATTTGATTTACTGCTAAGACCCTAGTAAAGTGCACTACATGTACCCAGGGCCTGTAAATCAAATGTTACCAGTGGGCTTGCAGCACTGATTGTTCCACCCCCTTAAGTAGCCCTTTAAACATGTCTCAAGCCTCCCACTGCAGGGCCTGTGGGTGCAGTTTTAAGCTACTATTTCGACCTGGCAAGTTAACTACTTGCCAGGTCCAACCCTTCTTATTTATTACATATAAAGCATCCCCTAAGATAGGCCCTGGACAGCCATTAGGCAGGGTGTAGTATATTTAAAAAGTAGGACATGAACTTTAAGGTTTTACATGTTCTGGTAGTGAAATACTCTTAAATGTGTTTTTCACTACTGCAAGGCCTATCTCTCCAAAAGGATAACATTGGGATTGCCTTATTACATTTTATAATAGTAATTACCAATTGGGAAGAGATGGGAATTCCAAATTTGGGGGTATATTTACAAGAATTGCCGCTAAGCAGTTTTTACGCTGCTTAGCTACAATTTTTTTACTGATGCCGATCCCCAAATCCTAACGCTATGTTTGCTACGTATTTATAATACGTCGCTACATGACGTTAGGATCAACTAGCGGGCTGGAAAAATGTTACTAACACTAGCGTCAGGTTGATAGAAAAATACACTTTATCATGAAAAAAGTGACGGCCGGCAAATTAGTGCCCAATAAATTCACACTAGCCAACCCAACGTAACTTTTCAGCGTCTAGAAGAGGTTGCAAGTACACCTCTAAGGAAAAACAAAAATAAAAACAGCGGAATGCTGAATGGAACAGCCAGGACCAAGTTCAGCACAGGTCAACAATTCCCCCCCAACAGCCAGGATAACCAGCCAGAGTCCCAGAGGAAGAAAAAATGCAGATTCAGGGCCTCATTTATGAAATGTGGTGCATCGCTGAGGAAAGACAGTGTTGCATCACTTTTTATAGCGCTATCCTTGCGACACAATTGTTGCGACGTATTTACACTACGGGGCTCCGTGTCACAAGGACTCAACAGATACGTCAGGAATGCTGACGTATCTGGTGGCGCAATAATGATGCATTGCTGGAGTGTGTCGGAACGCCCAACCTGCATATAACATATTTGATGCAGGTATAATGTAGCGCAGGGCTATACAAAGTGACGCATCTGCCTAGATGCGTCACTTTGTAAAGCGGCAAAATGTGGTGCATTGTTTATGTCACCGCAGCATCTCAAAAAAAGTGATGCAATGAAGGCCCAAGCCCTTATAAATGAGGGCCTCAGTGAGGAGGAGAATGAGATCCTGATTGCAGAGGTAACGGAGCATCAACACCAGCTCTTGGCCAGCTCCAATGTGTCATTGGGGACCAAAAACCCTATATGGCAGTCCATAGTCAACAAGGTAAACGCCATCGCAGAAGTCAAGAGGACATTGACGGACTGCAGGAAGCGCTGGCATGATATCAAGCGCAACACTAAGCAGAAACTGGCTACCAATCAACAGGCTGCGTTGCAGACCGGAGGTGGCAGCCCAGTGTACTTTGTGTGAATTTTTCTGCCGCCAATGGTTTAGATTTGATTTTCCATTGACAACTCATGTACTTTGCAAGATTTTTTTGCACATATAAAAACTTCACGCTAATGTGTAATGTGGTGCAAAAATTAACGCTAAGCGGTATGGGACCTGTAGTTGTACTATTTGTTTTAGCTGTTGCATGCCTGGCAACAGTCTATAGCAATGGTATGTGACTTATGTCGTGTATGTGGCTTTCATTGGTCAGATGTCTTTGGTTCAAAATGTCGCTCGGCTTTCAACATGCAGATTCACAGATACATGTTGTGCCATACTTCACAATGTTTGATTGGCAATGCATGCAATGGTACAAGTTACACTGTTCTCCATATGTTCTTTGTGTGACTAGATATGTGGCAAGTATTTACCCCATTCCAGTAAGGTGTCTACCACTGTCATGGGGTTGAGACACACACATATGTGTCAATCAAGCATGTACCATTTGTGTCTAGTAGCGGCTGCTACCGGAGAGTAGTGGTGAGGCGGGCGGGGGGTATTTAAAAAAAAAGGTGAAAAATAAAGAAAAACCCACTTACCTTTCTAGCAGCCAGATCTGCTCCGTCTTCTTTGTCCACGACGCACGCAGGAACAGGAAGCACCCAGGCTCCCTCTCCTAAGCCAATCACGATGCTGCAATGCAGCGTTGTGAATGGTCTGGGTGCCGTGATTCGGCACTCAGAAGAGGACTGGAACGCTTTGCATGTTCCTCACGAGGCTGTCTAATGCAGCCTGGTGGGGAACATACAAAGTGTGCGTGGCTGTTTGGCCGTCCCAAGATAGCCGACCAGTCATGCACATTTTAGCCTGTGCTCTCCACTCCTCCCCCTGCTCTGCAGCTGGCACAGCTCCACCCGCACCTTTACAGCACCCCACAATAGTGAAAAATAAAATGATAATAACATTGTCATTATCATTTTATTTTTTGTGGGGCGATGCTCCTCCTCCTTGGCAGAGGAGCCACCACTGCTTGTGTCAAATATTTGGGGGCATGCATACAAGGCACAAAAGCCAATGGTACATCACTTTTGTTTATGTTCTTGTGGTGTTGAAAACAACCCCATATTTACAGGGTTGCACAAAGCTAGTTAACCTTAATTTATGCCATTTTGTTCATATTTGCCTTATCACAGCAGTCTTCTACAGCTAAGGGGTAGGGAATTGGTGTTGGGTTGGACGTTCCACCACAACATCTATAGCTTTTGATGTGGTTCTAGATTCACATATCTGGGGCTGTGTCAAATTTGATGGATCTAAAAATGCAACGTTAGACAGGTAAGACTAGGAAACATGTATTTATGTCTCATGCGTTTCAGCTCATTCCATGTGGATGAGGCAAATCCCCTTTATAGATTTTTTTGTGCTGTAAGGTGCCCCTTCATGCACAGAATAAATAACCATTCAGCACAGTCACCCTTGCTACAAGTCACAAGTGTGCCGGCACTGCCCAGATTTATTAGCACCAGTGCAAGGGAACGCACAGGAATGCCCCATAAATATGGTACATATGCCTTATCCCTATGTGTTGAGACAAGACAAAGTGCTGTGCTACCAATTTTTGAACAACGCCAGCCTCAGACCTTTTATCATAGATTACTCTCAACAATTCTGATTGGGAATTTGCTGTTTCAATGTGTGAGGCATGGACATGAAAGTGGATGTATGTGACCATGTGAGATGTTTTACGACATATGGTGGTGCACAGTTCCACTGTAGGGACACTATACAGTGTTGTGAGGTTGCACAGAACCATTGAACAAGTATCCTGCGAACACTGCAATGCAAGACACCTAGGGGTCAGTGTATGACATAGCTTTGACAGTATTTGGTACCCGTTCATTGTGTATCTGCACTGGCAATAGCAGCGCAGATATCCTCTATGACACTCATGATATGCCCTTTAAGACGTCGTTGTTAGCTGCCAGGCCTATGTTGGCATCCAGAACAGTGAGCAGGAACCTGGAAAAGGATGCATGTGATACTCCTGCCACTCTGGCGGTGGTAGGCTGAAAAGCTCCTGATGCCAGCAGGTGGAGGACAATGAGTAGCTTGGTCTGTGGAGGGATGTTGGTGCAACGCTGGGATGTGGGCTGCAGGCCAGGCGCTATTTGGTTCAGGAGGTGGACAATGGACCCCTTCTTAAGCATGTAATGGGCTATGACCTCCTCTTGCCAGATGTGAACTAGGGTGATCCTCTAGCGGTAGATCCGCTCTCTTCTATGGCACTGCTGTGGTGGTGGTTGTCATGACACTGCTTCGCCCTGTCCTTGCACATTGTGCGCACTCACGCTTGTCTAACCTAGAGTGTAAATAGTGCTAATATTATGGAACATTCCCGCATGTTGTTAGTTTAACTGTCCCAATGTACCACGTGTGCTACTGATCAGAGTAATCCCTGGTGGCAGTTGTTGTCCCATCAATTACATGTTTGTGCACTCTGGATATGTCCAACAATGATTGCATACATGAGGAACATTAGTTATCCGAAAGACATTATGCATGTTCCATTCGCTACCATGGACACATATCCACACAACCATAGACACGCAAACACGCCTAATTGATCGTTACACGTTGTCAGCACACCTCTACATGCCGCAGCTCTAGCACTAGGCTACAAAAGAAGCTCAAACTGATGCAAAACATAATAAGCTATCTAACTGCAACAAGTGTTACTAACTGTCTGAGGTTTAAATATGTGCGTGTTTTCAAGCCATAGTCAAAGGTAGCGTATTTGATTTTGCTGTCATATTGGTAATCGGAAGTGGGCTGTTACTGATGAGGAACTATGGACAAGATGATGATAGTGCTGGATAGGGAGAATGAGGGAGAATAAAAAGCAAGGGGCAATCATAACAGAGTGATAAGAAATAAAGTCAGAAATAAGGAAGAGAGCAAAAATGTGGCAAAGAAGATAAAGAAACAATAACAAGAAGAGAGACAGAAAATAATAAAGAATGCAGAGTGGCACAGGTATATATTATGAAAAAGACCAGAAAATTATCATTATGTTATATACTTTTTAAAATAGGCAGCTGGCTTTTGACAAAGGTGCATGTTGCAGAACAATGTAGAGGAGTAATGTGAGCATTCTGTACATGTGTCAGTACTGATATAGAAGTTTATGGTGTGGGTCAGAATAGAGGTGCATTAAGTAAGAGATGCCTATTGTCTTGGATGCCTGCACTAGATCACTGACAGAATATCGGAAACCAAAATATTGTGTAGACAGAATATCGTGTAAAAAATAGCGGACACCAAAATATTGAGAAGGTAAGTGCAAATAGGTAAGTATAAATTTAATATTCTTAATTCCACATCTACGCACCTTGAAGATATATATATATATATATATATATTGTCCAGGTATATATATGTTGAGTTATGGTGAAGTGAAGGTGGGGGCATCACGCACTCCTAATTTTTAAATATGTAATGTTACTGTGTGGTAAGACGTATTCAAGTTGTCGCGTGCAGCAGGGTATCACTCTCTGATCATCACACAGTATAAGTAACTGAAATCTCAAACTGATTTAATCCCTTCTTTGGGAATTTGGGCTGTGCAAGAAGGGGATGCTCCCCATTGTGAGGAACGCCGTTTGAGTTATATATAGTAAAACTTTGCTCACCTATAGAAACTTGCTTTCATGGTATTTTTGTCCTCAATATTCTTGACTCTATATTTTGTCTTACGACATTTTTGTTTCCAATATTCTGTCTAAACACCCTTACGTACAACTAGTGGAATACACCTAGAGTGGTATAGTTTTGAACTGCACCTCAGGAAGTGACTGGATCCATTCTACATCCGTACCTTGGACTAAGAATGCTCTAAGTTGTCCCAGGCACAATAATGGCAGATGTTCATTATATATGCCGCAAGATCTGTCACAGAAGTGAACTTTAGTGGCCAATGTCAGTGAGGGCGCAGAAGCCATCAAAAAATATAAAATGCCTACACTCTTTATGGTGAGTGTCTATTGTGTGTGACACTGCTGCAGGATTATATTGTGACAAATGGGGATAGAGGGACCCAGGATATAGGCATGCACATGGAAAACCCTGAGCTTGCCCACAACACTACAGCAGCCCCACCTTCAGGCTTTGACAGCCTAGAAGGTAGGCAAATCCCAGGCTGTAAGCATCACGGTCTCCCACAGCTGAACAGACACACTGGCTCCTCTCGTGCAGAGCAGAGGATGTAAGGAACCAGTGACTGCACCGAGTACTCTGCTTGGAGTGGCCTGATTGGAGACCTGCTGTTTTTAGTGGCACCACCAGCTAGAGACATATGCTAAAGATTGTGATACATGCATTAACTGCAGCAAATCCTTATTTCTGTACCTTTGATGTTGTGATAGCCTCAGCGGCGTATCGTGGGTTGCTAACACCCGGGGCAAGGCAGGTATTGCGCTCCTTACGGCCTTACCCCTGGACCGTTCGAACTTTCTCGATGCTACTATTATGTTTTTTTTTCTTTTAACATTTTGCACCCCTAAGGAATAGTGAGCCCGGGGCAGACCCCTCTCCCCCGTGGTCCCCCTTATGGTACGCCACTGGCTACCCTCGGCTCGCGGCTTTATGTAGCTTACCTTTATCCACTCATTTTTAGGTCTCGCATAGGCAGCGCATGCGCTGCCTCTACGAGGCATTAAGTAATTAGCATTACTAGTTCTTCACCCATTGCATTTCTCTATGCCTCGTCACTTACCATTGGTGAAATCTGGCATTGCTCTTCTTAACGTGCTCTTTGTTGGCTGGTGGTCCGTCACGTCATTTCCGTTTTCTTCTGTTTCTGGCGGAAGCAGCATCGATCAACTATTAACTTGCGTTGCAGGGCGGCATCTTTTAATGAAGGCACTACTTAGTATTTTTTTCCATGGCGCCTGGTTCGCGCCCCTCGCTCCTTGTTGTTCTCTGTAGGCTGAGGTCTTCCAGCTTGTACAGGGAGCCGCGCCGGCTCTGCTGCTCCAGCCGCCTACTCTTGCACTTCTTGTTTTAAACACGCGCCTTTTAGTGTATTTTATTTATTTAATATTTACACGCATGGCGCGCTTTAACTTTAGCGGCCGTACCCCTTCCATTCATTAATTAACTTGCTCCAGCTTGCTCCTCCCTTCCGTCCTGCCCCTGGGTGTGAGCTAATCTTCCCTCATTACAACAACACGGCGTGGGGCGCCATGCTTAATATTTCAGGTGGCGCCTGTTTGATTTGCTGCTTTGACATTGCTTGTTACTTTCCATGTCTCCGCTTTTCCTCTGATCGCGGTGCAATCTGGGAGTGTGAGCTTACGTGCGGCTCCTTGCTGGTGGCTGCGTCTTGCCTGCTCTGTGTTTGTCCCTTCTCTGCAGGACTCGGCCCTCGGCGCGTGGACGACATGGGGTGGAAGAAGAAGAAGCAGCCCAAGCCTCGGTGCCGGTATCCTTTGTTCGGTGCACGCGGCAGTAGGGGATCACGCGGGGTATGTCGTGTTGGGGGACGCAGATTGGGCAGGGACTTTACTTGTGTGTGAGGGACAGCTGTGCGGAATGGAGGCACAGTGTTTGATGAGGTACGTTCTCGTTGTTTTAAGGATAAGAAGATCGCCGTGTTCAGCAGACTGCTCAGTGTAAGCTTGGTGTACTTACTGGTAGCTGCGAGTACGAAGCTTGGAGTATGGCTGTTTAGGGTCTTCAAGGTTGCAGGAACATTGTGGGTGTTAAGGGGGCGAGCGCTTAAGGTGTGACCTGTTGAAAGGAGCAGAAACTGTAAGAATGCTGCGGGCTGTTGTAAGTTGTGGTCTCTGGGGTGCTTTGGAGATTGGGAACTTTGTGTATGTTGGGATTGGTTTGCTGTGTGGAAGGTGTTGGTCTCGAGATAGCTTGTTTTACCATAAGTTCTACTAACTCCCTTTGTTTTGCGGTTCTCAGCCGACTTAAGGGTCCTGGAGCAGGCTGCGGGCTTTATGGGTTTTATGTGGTTCTTGGATGTAAGGCATGAGGAGAAGTCTCGCTGGGTGCAAGAAGTGGGATCAGATTCAGGTGTTGGACAGAGGAAAGTTCTTTTCTGTGCGAGTAGTGCATGTGGCGCTGCTGTACATAGTGCATGTAGCTTAGTGATTATTAAGACTTGGGCCTGCTGTGGTGTGTGCCCCTTAGTTTGTTCATGCAATAATGTGTTTACTTAAGTATGGCAGTGCACGTCACGTAGTTGCCGTCACATTTGGGATGGTTAAGGCTCCCCATTAATCCCATAGTGATGTTGGTGCAATATGGTACCTGCAAGGCCACTTGAATTATGCAACAGGAAAGGAGCCAATTATGTTGCAGGATTGACTAAATTATGGAGCACAACAAGGCACATATGCATCATAATGCGATGCATTTTGTGATGGTATTGCTTCATTAGTTTGTCATTTTCACATGTTACTACTGCATGGACAAAGGTTTTACACCATTAGTACCAGTTTAACACGTGAGTATAGCCATAAGCAACAAAGAGACCAGCCCTTTGGTATAAAGTAACAGTAGAACAGGAACACCTTTTCCTGAGCTTACATACAGTTAATAGAGCATTGGAGGAAGGGGTTAAAGTAATTTTTGCTCATGAATATTTGTTTCTATTTTAAGTCTGCTGAACTCACTGTTTTTGTACTTATTTTGTAACTTGGAGTCTTTAGGCCATATGTAGGAAGCCCAATACCGGTCGGTAACGGCCGATTTTTCGGTAAAAATCCCGTTACCGACCGGTATTCAGGCTTTTGGTATGTAGGGGGCTCATTTCAGGATTCGGTAATTTACCGAATCGGTAAAATTACCGAATCGGTAATTTTACCGATTCGGTAAATACCGAATCCTGAAATGATATGTAGGGGGAGTGTGTGGTTGTTGTGTGGATTCGTTATTTACCACCAACTAAAAGTTGGTGGTAAATGACGAATGGCTTTGAAAAAGCATTTTTTTGCACTTAGAAGTGTGCAATGTGGCAGACATACATGCCCTTAGGGCATGTATGTGTGCCACATGTGCACACATGCAGGAATCAGGGGTGCAACAGGGTGTCACTGTGACACCCTGCCACCCTTGATTGTGCTCCCCCCATTACCGAATCGGTATTTACCGATTCGGTAATGGTAACTGGCTTCCCATTAATGGGAAGCCAGTTACCATTACCGAATCGGTAAATACCGATTCTAAAATACCGACCCATTCCGAATCGGTAAATATTACCGATGGATTACCTACATAGCATTTACCACTTCATAAATACTGAATCGGTAAAATTCGGTATTTATGAAGTGGTAAATGTTAGGCCACCTACATATGGTCCTTTGTAATTTGGGGGTCTTATCTCGTGCCCCAGAGAATTTATTTTTTGCCGTAAAAAATCACTTTTGCCTAATCTGCATGTCCTATAGTTTAGGAAATAGTCGGGCGTAATATGTTTACTAGTGACGTTTCTGTAGCCTGTCTGGGGGTTTTGTCTTGCGTAAGGAGTCCTATTATAGGTCAATTGTTAGAATGCATGCATGTTGGGCATAGTGTGTATTGTGGGATGAGCTGAGCTTTTCCCTAAAAAGTGATACCTAGTCCTTTTCAGGCTCCACACTGTGTGCCTTCACTCCTTAAACTCAGCCATGCTGATGGCTGAGTACTGCATCAGCAAGGCCTGAAATTCTATTTCACTCGTGGGTCTTAGCAGATCTGCGTTTGCTTGATTAGGTAAAGATTGTTTGGCTATTGAGGGCTACCCATAGTGTCCTGCCTCCCTCTTGTTTGTGAAGGCCAACGAGGCAGAAAAGATGGCAGAACATCCGGTACCATTCGATCGGTTTGCTCTGGGTCTTTCAAGATCTCAGTGACGCATGGGGGAACTTCGAAAGCAAGAGCTTTCTTTAGTGATGTAACAGTAGCGGACAAATGGTTGGCGTAGACCTGTGACTAAGAGGGAGTGGGGGTACATGTTTTCACTTGATCTTTTAACTGTTTCTTCACCATGTTAGACAAAGGCTGTGTTGGGTATGTGAACAGTTGGCATGTGAGTGTGTGGAACCAGAGGGTGAGGAACGAATTTATGATGGGTCAGTGTCCAGTTCCACCAACTATTCATAACCCAGCTTGTACTGTCCTGCAAGCAGGTTGCGTCACCTGTGACCGTGTTATTAAATTGCTCCCCACTTCATACCACGCCCTCTTTCCCGCCTAGTCACCAACTGGACTAAGGTGAGCAGGCAAGGTGATTTAGGATCCCATCAGTGGTATTTTAACTGCCTGTGCTGAGGCCAAATAGACTATCTGCTTTAACAGACGCCTCTATCTCTGTTCATCTATTTTTCATTCTCTGGTGCTCTCTCCCTCTCTTCCTCCCTCCCTACTTACTGTCTTTTGCCCTCCCCCAGGGTGCTCACCCCCCCTAAAAAACAAAATAGCCATGAAATTCACAAGCTAAAGGACTACTTGTGACTATTTCGCCAACCTCGCCCGGCTCACCTATCCGCAACTTCCATAATATAGTATATAGCCAGAGACAGACAGAATAGTTTGGTTTTAGAGTGTGAGGGGCCGTGTTTACCGAGAGGTGGAGCCCCTCAAGGGATGGGCATGGGACGGTCAAGGCATGCTGTTTGTCTGTGTGAGTTGTGAAGGTGTTTCACCGGAGCACAAGGGGTTAAGCCTGTGGGGAGAGACCAGACCTCATTAGATAGCCCCTGTGATCGTGCGAACCCTCAGTTACTTATTCTCTGCTGTGGA
The DNA here is from genome assembly GCF_964204655.1 of Triturus cristatus. Classification (NCBI taxonomy): domain Eukaryota; kingdom Metazoa; phylum Chordata; class Amphibia; order Caudata; family Salamandridae; genus Triturus; species Triturus cristatus. The sequence goes on along the minus strand of NC_140594.1, from coordinate 847,298,126 downwards.
AAGAACTCAGGTTCTTGCTGTTCCCCCTTCCACATCACTGCACTGTAAATATCTGGCTACAAGAAGTGCGGCCTTTTCCAGGGGTATAAATAGTTTTTGGCACAGATTTTAGTGTTGGGAGTCGCAGTGCAGCGTGTGGACAATTGGTTAGAATTCTTTGCTTCATAATGTGAGATTTCTGTCTAGAAACTCTCGTAGACTCCTATTTATCACTAAAATTCATATTGAAGAGTTTTACTTACTGTGGTGTAGTGATCTACATTAGTAATTGAATGTTTCAAAAGCATAGTGCACATACAATTGTCTATGGAAAAATTATATTTCATAAAACATCAATATTCGCATGCTACCTTCCTATACCTTCTGACAATGTGCACTGCTTCACCTCTTCCATCCCCCACTCCCTCCATGTCCCCCTCCATTTCTCCATATATATCTCTCTCTGTTGTACTCTCTCACCCATCTATCTCTATCTCTCATGCACTATTCCTGCCTCACTAATATAATTAACCTCAGGTCTTCACCCACAGTTTCTTTTCCGTGCCTTTTCAAAGTTTACTTCCCTCAAACACATGCTATCCTCCTCTTCTTAGGATGTCAAATGCATGCACACAAGCTCCGTCTTTATGCGTCTGTGGCCTGCTCACCCCTTCTTTCTCTCGTTCTCACACACTGTTTCTGTTCCTCTGTCTCAGTATCAATAATCACTACCTGCACAATCCCTGTAATTCTTCCTTTCTACCTATTCTCTACAGCTCTCACCACTACCTATTTGCCATGCCACATAATTCTACAACATAAATACACAAAAGAACACACATTTCCACACCACACAAAAGTACAACTAACAATTCCAGTACAACATACATAATACACTGCACACCACATGCATTCACTACACTACAAAACAAACCACATATGTAAAAAAACATTATCATTTACAACGCCAATAACTCTAAATATCACAAATGCGAGACCTATTGGCTATGCCAATGCTTGTTGTTTTTGCCTCCACTTACCAAGCCTGGGGGTGGAGAAGGGGGAACAAGTAAGACCAACAGCTGGAACAGCAGAGAGTAAGCACACTGTGCATGGCAGGCAGAGGCAGAAGCAGGGTTGGTAGCAGTAACATTAAGTGCCAGCAGAAATCAATCAGGGGTGGCAGAAGCAGGACTGGCAAGCAAGAAATCAGCAGGAGCTAGATGCCATGAAAACAGCAGCAGGACAGCTTGGATAAGACAGCAGGAGGAGCTAGAAGCATTGAGAGCAGGACTCAGTGACAGTAGCAATAATGCAGGATAAAAAAGCATTGGCATAGCCAATAGGTCTCGCCTTTGGGACCTTATAAGTGTTTAGCTATGCAACAGTTGCATAACTAAATACTTATAAGGTCTCAAAAGCGAGACCTATTGGCTATGCAAAGCGGCCGTGCGGCCGTGAAAGTGATCGCGAAAACGATCAAACATCAAAGCGGCCATGTGGCCGCCAAAGTGAAAGTAATCGCGGTAAAGCGCGGCGCGCGCGCCCGCGCACATGCACTGTAGCTCTAGGCTGGCCTGGTAGCACTTTTTGGAGCCCTCTCAATAAGTCTCGCCAGATCAGCGCATGTGCTGGGTCAGGCGAGACCTAAAAAGCAGGAGGTTCAGTAGTGAGCGCAGAATTCAGTGACACCAGCAGGACTTTTTAAGTATGACTGAGGCATCTCTAACTGCATCAACAGTGAATCCTGCAATGGCAGTAACTGCAGATGTAATGTTAGAGAATGACACCCAAGGGTAAATGCCCTCACTGCTCACATTCACTAATGCACACACCCATTTTAATCGATTAAGTTCCTGCTCCAGAGGGCTGTGTGTGACCTACCTGAAATGTGATGTCTGAGCTGTGCATGTTCTGTGATCAATGAACACTGCTGCTGCACCAGTTCTGTTCCACAGGGAAGTGAACCTTGAACTGCACATGCTCTGAGTGACAGAAGGACTCATGTGTTGCTGCTGTCGTGCTGTATTCCTTGCTGTAAGAAAGGAATTATTGTTCTGCTGGTGCTCGGTTTGTAGCTTTTATATGAGGGATGAAAGCTTGCATTGCTACAACCGGTGCTTAATTTGTAAAAAAAATAAGTGCCATGACTCTCGTCAGGAGGCCACTGCAGCTTGCACCACGCACTGCCCCTGCCAGCGCAGCCAATGGCAATACCAACACAACTACTAACATCACACTCCTACAAGGGTGACAATTCAGCCAATAGTCATTTTTAATGTATATTGATTCAATAAACAACTGTTGTTGTGCCATTATTAAACTAGGCAGACAGTGCCACCATGAGGCAGACTGTTGCAAGCCCTGGTGTTGACAATGACATGCTGCTGCTGACCACCGGCTCAAATTAAACACTGGCTACAACCCAAGCTTTACATTTTCTGAGATTATATGCAACGCTTGCACTGCCACTGCCATGGTGTACCTGTTCTGTGAGGGCGATAGCCTTCAGCTGTTGCTGCTGTGTTGTACGTTTTATAGCGTAGGGATATCCTGATATTCTGTGATGAAGAGAAACTTTGTACTTATGAGGGTGGAATTGATGGAGGGAGGCTTACACCATTTCCACCTGGATTGTTCCTGTTCTGCTTTAAATGGGCAAGTACTGTCCGGTCCTGAGTACCTGCACTTCTTTCGTTTCACAGGAAGAGTAGCTGCGCTTCTCACCACTGCTGTAACACTTTTACTGAGAGAGTAGTGACACTTCATAAGAGCTAAGAGGTACTCTAAAGATTGAGTACCTGCACTTCTTTAGTTTCACAGGAAGAGTACCTGTACTCCTTAGCACTGCTGTAACACGTTTAATGAGAGAGTACCGGCACTTCGTATGTGCTAACAGGTGCTCTAAAGATTGAGTACCTGCACTTCTTTAGTTTCACAGGAAGAGTACATGCACTGCTTAGCACTGCTGTAACACTTTTAATGAGAGAGTACCGGCACTTCGTAGGTGCTAACAGGTACTCTAAAGATTGAGTACCTGCACTTCTTTAGTTTCACAGGAAGAGTACATGCACTGCTTAGCACTGCTGTAACACTTTTAATGAGAGAGTACTGGCACTTCTTAGGAGCTAACAGGTACCCTAAAGATAGAGAACCAGCATTTCTTTAGTTTCACAGGAAGAATACCTGCACTGCTCAGCACTGTTGTAATACTTTTAATTAGAGAGTACCAGCACTTTGTAGGAACTAACAGGTACTCTAAAGAGTGAGTACCTGCACTTCTTTAGTTTCACAGGAAGAGTACCTGCACTGCTCAGCACTGCTGTAACACGTTTAATGAGAGAGTACTCACACTTTGTAGGAACTAACAGGTACTCTAACGATTGAGTACCTGCACTTCTTTAGTTTCACAGGAAGAGTACCTGCACTGCTCAGCACTGCTGTAACACTTTTAATGAGAGTACCCGCACTTCGTAGAAGCTAACAGATACTCTAAAGATTGAGTACCTGCACTTCTTTAGTTTGACAGGAAGAGTCCCTGCACTGCTCAGCACTGCTGTAACACTTTTAATGAGAGAGTACCGGCACTTTGTAGGAGCTAACAGGTACTCAAAAGATTGAGTACCTGCACTTCTATGTTTCCATTTAAAGCTCTGCGGCTGTCCCCACTGTTGGTGTTAGGGAAGCTTGCTCTGATGTCCCTCATTTGGCATCTATATTTTGTACTGGTGAATCTTGGTGTAAACATTTTTCATTATTGAAAAGATAAAACCACTGGCAAATGCGGTGCTTATTCTAAAGCATGATGTGAATGCAAGAGTTAAATCTCACAAAAAAATGTTAACAGAGTTTGATTTTGGTTTGGTATATGAAGTAAGCAGTCACAGTTTTCGAAATGGACGATCACATTTTGTAAAATGATCAAACATGTCTGCCAAGTGAGTCCATGTCATGTGTGCCACTTGCAGCCAGTTCTGGCTGTTTAGCCAGCATCACTTTGCATATTGGGAGTTTTAGCCCATCGTGAATTAAAAGCACAATCTCAAGCTTGGTACAATACTGGTTGCTGAAGTAAGCACTGGCTGATGATAGGTCACATGAATTTGAGCCACTTGGCAGTGGAGTAAATAGTAGAACTTGTTGTTTTCTTTCTTTTGTCTCTCCACCCCGAAATATAACTAAGATATTTTATTTTGGAGAAAAAAACGTGTTTTTTTTAAAGATTTAGGGGCATATCAACAACAACTGGCGATAATTATCTCTAAGCGCACTTAGCGCTAGGATAATTATCGCTTATCTCAATAGCGATAAAAATCCTCACGCTAACAGGCTAACGTGAGATTATCGCTGGAAACCCAGTGATAATCTCACGTTACCTTGTTGATAGGGACAGGCAAATTTAGCCATGATATCCTCCTTCCATAGGATATCATGGCTAAGTCTGAAAAATACCAGATGTAAAAAAGCAGAGTTAACCGCGGTTAGCGCTGCTTTTTTTGTCTCTAACAGGGTTAGCGACATTCTTGATAATAGCAGAAATGTCGCTTAGCGACATTTCTCCTATTATTTTACTCTGGAACGCCCCCTTTGCATCTCATTAGAGATGCAAGGGGAAGCGTAGAGTAAAAGGGTGCTAACATGCAAATTTGCATGTTAGCACCCTGTTGTTGATAGGGCGCTAGTTTTATCTCTCCTTTTTTGGCTTTTAAAGCCAAAAAAGCAGAGATAAAGCCCTTGTTGATATGCCCCTTTGTTAGGAAAAGTGACAACAGTTTGTGATTTCAGACCCCACGTCCCTCACAAGCGCTCGTGCTGTTCTGCTGTACCTGGTGCATTAAAAATGCCTCCATGACCCTTGTTTTGTATGATAACACTTCAATGTTTATGATCTGGAGGGCAATCAAATATTTAACAGTCAAGTGCCAGAGAGGACTCTAGAAATGCAGAAGTTCCCCACTGCTTCTAATGGGCAAAATGAACATGAGAAACATAGGGTGACGCTAAAAAAACATATCTCCCACAACAAACGCTTGACTGGAACTAGGGCAAAACACCTCGGGTAAATGCCCTCGCCTCTTCTGAATACACAGTCTCACAGCAGCAAGAACAACAACGTGTCTGAAGACGCACAAGAAAATAAAAACAATGGGCCTTATTTACAAAGAATTAACGCAGCGCGGTGCCGCAAGCCATTTGGCTGCGCCGTGCTGCGTTAATTCTGAAGCACAGGGATGCGTCATATCTACAACGATATGACGGATCCCTGTACTCTCTCCTGCACTGGCGCACAATTAGCTGCCACGCACCAACGTAGGCACCCTTGCACCATGGTGCAAGGATGCCTGCGTCATGGGGATGATTGTGTTTTTTCCTGCACATAAACAATCTGAAATGGCGTTTTGAAACTTCTATGTGTGCTGCATTAGCACACTTAGAAGTTGAATAACGTCATTTTTTTTAAATGATTGTTTATGTGCTGGAAGGGACACCTTCCTGCACATAAACAATCACAAGAGGTGATTTCCTTGTTCTATGTGTGCTGCGGAATGCAGCATGCATACAAAGAGGGAAAAAAAAGAAGAGAAATGAATACATTTCTCCTTGTTGTGCCTACCCACGCCTCCCCTGGGGAGGCGTAGCATTCAGACGCATTTCCAGGTTTACGATTTCTCCTAAATCTGGAAATGTGTCAGGTTCCATGGGTGTTGCATGGGAATACCCACAGCAAAACCCATGGAACACCCCTTTCACGCAAAGTGCTGTGTGTAAAGGGACTGTATTTACAAGGACAGGAGAAGCCACGCAGGGCAAAGTAGTTGAAATCATTTGGACTTCAACTACTTCGCCCGTTGGTCTCCGAGAACTCACCAGGGCTTTGATGCTGTCTTCTGGCACTGAGCTTAATTCCATATTAAATCACTAGAAATTGGCTAATAGCTATTTAGCATTGACTGAGGTAACCATGTATATAACTAGCCTGTGATTATGAAAGGAATGCTCTTTCCCTTCCTTTCTGCAGATTGATTGCGAAACAGAGCAGGAAGAGTTGTTTGCCAGAGGGAGAGAGAGTCCACAGGTTGGGTAAAAGAAACAAATAGTAGATAAGATGGGTTAATCATAACCATAGTGACACTCAAGACCTCCCTGGTTCCTGCCTGAAACCGGCAGTGAATAATGGAAGTCTGAAGGTAGAAATGACCAGGGCACTGTGAATATACGACATTACATCGCAGTGTTTAGACCGCAATACCTGTACAATGCAGGCATTACAATGCAAGTCGTTACAACGACTTGCGCTGGTGGGCGCTGGACTTAGGAATAGTATGATTTACTATTCCAACTCCAGCCTACGTTACAGTAGGGAAGGTGTTGGAATAGTAAATCATACTATTCCTTAGCTTAGAGCGCCATCCAGCGCAAGTCATTGTAATGACTTGCGTTGTAATACCCGAGTTGTAAAGGTATTGCGGTATAAACACCACGATGTAACCGATGTTTTTTCGGGCACTGTTCATCAATACAGAGCAGGCTGTCAGTCATTAGAAAGAAGTAGAAGGCCAAGGAATATGCCGCTAAATGCTGAGAGTTAATGATTTCAAACAAAGTGAGAGGTATTATTAAAAGCTTTATTGATCTATGCAATAAATCAGAAAATCAGAGAGAGGTGATATTTCACAGAGGGACCTACTTTAGCCTACTGGATTCATGTGTCTCTTTGCTTAAGTGATATATACTTATATTGCAAGCTATAAAGAAGGAGATCAGGGTTCAAGATCAAAAACAGTGAAGACACTGCACCAGAACGGGTTTTATGATGGAACAACGTAGGGAAATATGTTGCAAGCCTTAACCACACATTTTTTATCACGCATTTCTTTTATGGTGTGTATGGTTTTGCAACGGATGCCATTACCACACATTGTTTATTCATTTAAAAACAATGTATTTGTGGGGAGAGACCCCCGCACAATCCCAACTTACCTTAAATGCGTGGTAAAGGCATCGGTTGTAAAAACATACACGTTGTAAAAACATGCATGCGTAAAAATGTGTGGTAAAGTCACAACGTGGTAAAAACCTTGTTGTAAAGGCTGTTTTTTCACCAAAACGTGGACAGCTTTTTGTTTCACATCATTATAAAAATCTAACATGATCCTTACATGAAATCCTCACCCTGCGAACCTCGATCATCAAACTTCAAATCTGCCTGTCCGATAGCTTCCTGAAACTCAAACTTTACAAAAACAGTTGATACAACTGTTGTTGCAACTCCAAAACAACTATGATTCATCGCCTGTCAACAAATAAAAGGTTGCTGACTTCTCTCAGTCATCCATGGGGCCCTCACTTGGATTCAATGACGGCTTCTTTCTTTCAAAGATACTGAATATAAATAAAGTTATCAAATTAATGTGCCAGCACTCATGTGTTAGCCTTTCAAAAATGGAAACCATTGCTTTTGCCCACCACATAAAGACTCTAGCCCATGCCTTAATCTTATCATTTTTAGACTGCAGCAAATTTGTTACCTCATTCCTTACTCAAAAACTCCCTCCATTCAACAGCTCCCTTTGGTCACAAGGACATTTGACCACATCAGCCAGATCCTCATTAATCAGCATTCCACAATGGTCTTACTTCAAAGCCCAACTATTACAGATTTTGCCAACTTGTTCAACTCCCTCTAAGCCACTTCTTATGAAGATGATGTATTACCCTCATACTTCATCATAACCCTCTCTGGGGAAGCTCTCTCACCCTTCTCACTATTGTCAATGTTTCCATCATCCAGAAGCTCTCAAGATAGGCAAGATACTCCCATTTCTAAAGAAACCTACAGTGGACCGTGATGACCTTGTCAACTACTGGCTCATCACTCGCCTACCATTCATCAGTAAGATCACTGAAAAAGCAGCCTACATTCAATTACAAGATCGCAATAAGGTTGACCACTGCCTGCATGACTATCAGTCCGGCTTCAGCTCATGCCGCAGGATTGGGACCCCCACCTTAAACATTGCAGACAATGCTCTCCCGATCATAGATGACGACCCCTGCCTCCTGATATTGCTGCAGGGAGGACTTGGCTTGGCAGTTCTGGTTGGACTGTTCACATGAGGAGCAAGGTCATGACTGACTTGCATATGGCTGGATCCAAACTGGGGCAGTGTATTGAGCAAAAGAACAATAGATCTAACCCAGATCTCTTGACTGGGGTGAATGTTTGATTAGTTCACCATTCCGTCCATCATTTGTTGCTGCAGCACCTTGTGAAAGGGCAGCATGCCATAAATCACAGTGAAGTCAGCCAGTGGCTGAAGTGGACTGCACATTGCTATTTGATGCATGCTGGAGTGGGTGGAAGAAAAATGTGAACGATGTAATCACACACTAATGGATGAAGTCTGGCTGAAGACCCCTATTAGTAAGTATGTTGTACACATAATTTTAGCCTCTTGCCTTTGAGAAATAAGGCAAGAACGAAAAAAGGGACATAAATTAGGAAAAAAGGAAGGAAAGAAAGAAAAAAGGAAGACAAAGAAAAAAATGCAGGTAAGAAGAAAGGACGGCACAAAAAAAAGAAGAAATGAAGAAAGAAAGAAAGAAAGAAAAGAAAAAGAAAAATGAAACAAGGAATGGAAGGAATGAAGGAAAAGAGAAATGAAAAGAGGAAAAGAAGGAAAAAAGAAAAGAAACAAACAAACAGAAATGGGAAGAAAGCAAGAATGAAGGGAAGTAACAGAGAAAGAAAGCAGACAAGAATGAATGAAAGAAAATGTAAAGAAAGAAAGAAAGAAAGAAAGAAAGAGGAAAAGAAAGAGGAAAAGAAAGGAAGAAAAAAACAGAAATGAAAGGAGGAAAGGAAAGACAGAAAGAAAGCAGGATGACAATAATCAGGAAAGAAAGAAAGAAAGAGGAAAAGAAAGAAAGAAAGTTTACAGAAAGGAAGTAAGAGGCAAAGAAAGAAAGCAAGAATTGCAGAGTGACAGAAAGAAAAGGGAAAAAGAAAGAAAGTAAGAAAGAAAGAAAGAAGGAAAGAAAGAAACAATGAAAGAGAATGGTAAGGTAGGAAAAAGAAAAAAGAAAGACGAAAAGAAGGATGGAAAGAAAACATGAATGAAGGAAAGAAAGAGGGAAAGAAAGAAAGCAAGAATGAAGGAAAGAAAGAAGGAAAAAAGAAAAGCGGAAGATGAAATAAAGACATAAAGACGGGTGACAAGAAAAAGAAGGTAAGAAGGAAAGAAAGAAAGAAGGAAGGGATGAAAGAAAGAAAGAAAAAGGAATAACGAGAAAGAAAAAGAGAAAGAAAGAAAGAAAGATAGCAAGAAAAAGAAAGAAAGAAAGAAAAACAGGGCTGACAAGGTTGATAGAGCACACTAATTAGCTAACGTTCAGAGTTCATGTAAGCTGATGTGAAATAGCAGCAGTCAGGTAAACAAGGCCCTCGGAAAGGAATTTACATCAGCATTAGCAGGAAATTGGATATGATAAAGCTGGAATGTGTCCTGTATTTACATCAAAAGTACTATCACCGAACAGAAAGACAACAGTATAGTAATTATAAAGTAAAAACAAAAACACTGGTGCTGAAGGAAACTGCCTTGTGTGCAGATGTGCAGCTATTGAAAGAGCAAAATGCAGTCACTCAAAGTGAAGTTAACCATTGGCTTAAGTAGGCTGATCCAGTGCCCCATGCTGTATGCTGTAGTTGGATGAAGCAAAATTGTGAATGACACAACAACAGAGCAGTGGACGAAGAGAGGCGCTGAAAGGTCCCTCAGGTAATATCATATGTATAATTATATGCAAATCAAAAGGTCTTGGCTAACACCAGGCCTAATTATTTTATTAAAATCAAAAGGTCTTGTCTAATGCCAGATCTAAAAATAAGCAGCAGTTTGTCAGAAGACGTAGCCTGACATTTTACCTCTGTCTTTCAAGGGCAGCAAATGTGACAAGATAAATACAGAATTTAAAGTCATCTTTGTTTACTGCTTGGACTTTCACAACGCACCCAAAATGGTATGGAGACCCACCAGTTGGGTCAACAACACAGTGTGGAGAACCCTGTGCTCGAGAAATGCCACATATGCATACGCGGATATCACATTGGGTTTGTAAAAATGTGCTAATTGTATGCACCTAATGTACACCTAAAGCCCAGATGTTGCAAATGAACACCACGCTGGATACATCACTTAGAAGGATGTAGCATTGGCACGACCACAAAGAGATATTTCTGATATGTGGTCTTGAGGTTGTAAGGCAATTGTGCTGCACAACAATACAAATGTGGCCACCCTATCGACAGCCTCATTTAGAGTGCTGCAGTAATTGTTGAATCTTGTGTTGTTAGTTTCACTACACATGTCCATCAGTTTCTCGGGTTAATAACTAGCATTACCAGATTTATACACAGCACACAATGCCGCCTAGCAGTGACTCGTCTGTTTTTTGTGTCCTGCATATTAGATCTATATTCTGTCCTCTACTTTCTAGATGAATGTTGCTCACAAAGTGCCCTGCACAAAAGTAGGACAAAACGTTGGCAGCAACATGGACACAGAAGAACTTCAACAGCACCCACCAACCTAGAATGAGTATTATCATGACACATCACTCATAGAAGATAGGCTAGATAGAAAAAGATAGAAATAAAAGGTAGAAATAAAAGATGTTTTGAGGGCTTTGTACTTTGCTTAATTTTCCGGTTTGCACTAGCTCAAGCAAAAAAACATCCTTGGGGTAATTGTTTGACAGGTAAGAGGGTTCACGCAGCCTAGTCTTGAGTGACAGAACCCTGACAGTGGCTTTGTAACACTTGATTTGTATCTCTAGTGGCTACCTCAATGGTGCCCCAACTGGTCATCATCGAACATTCTTTATTTCTGTCTACCTCCTCTTCTTTCTCTACTATTCTGCCTTCATATTTCTTTTGCTTTTTTGTCATATTTGCCTCTCTACTGATGCCCTGTGCTTTGTCTCTGTGTCGTCCTATTTTTAGTTCCCGATTTCCTTGGCTTTCTCTTCCTGACTTGTTCTCTTAACTCTTTCAACTCTGCCTCTCTCCTTTTTATGCCCTCTCTCTTTCTCTCTCTGTTCATGTAATGTTGCTTTCTTTCATTCTCTCCCTTTCATTGCTTTTACTCTTACTTTCTCCCCTCCCCGCTTTTACCCTCATATCTCCTCTCTTCCACTCTCATTCCCTCTTCTGGACTTTCCATTCTCTCTTTAATCCATTATTTTTGTTCTCCCCTCTCTCTTCGCTTTCCTTTCTCCATCTTAATCTTTCTATTGATCTCGTCTTCCCCTAGCCCTCTATTTTTCTTTTCTGTATGATTGTTATTTTTCCCTTTCCTTCAAAGTTTTTCTATACTGTTTCTCTTCCTCTTTCTCTAATTTCTTCTGTTAACATATCTTTCAACTTATTTTCTTTTTAATTGATAATTTTTGTGTACCAGGCTGTGCTAAGGTTTACAAGTGCAGCATCTACCTGACCTTTTCAACACACAAGTCCTGAACAGATGTAGCATGAGCAGAATACATTGCAAGACCCACTGACGCTGCAACTGCAAATCGTGCTCCTCATCCCAATCTTTCACCAAAACTAGAACATGTATTTCAATTAGTTACAAGTGCCAGGACACCAAGGAAGATGTCCTAAAACTATGATTTCCCAGCAAGCGCACGACAACTCACCACCCGAGAAACACCATCCCTCCATACTGTGTATCCTTATTATTTGGCTCTCATTCTGAGTTGAGTTGTAAACCTGATTCAACTAGATTAATTGAGATAATATGTAGCGTGAACATACCACAGCCCTGAAAAAGATTCTCAAATGTCCAGGTGCAAAAATGCCCCAAACTGAGGAAGCACTCGAAACTCAAAAATGGTTTATTCCGTGTATATACATACACCCATAAAACAATATGCACATCAAACAAAAATAACAACACAGCAGCAATTATAAGAAAAATAAATACACCTTCTGTTTTGAAAAAAACAAACAAAAAAACAACAGTTCAAAACTTCAGTATAACAATTGTGCTGCTAAATGACAGTTTGAAGCAATATGCAGGTATTAATCAAGCTAAGTTGTTTAAAAGAGAGACAGTAAAGTGCAGAATATGTGAACTTTGTACCAACCATCATAAATTTACAACCTTCGTTCATGGACCAGGTTATATATTTAAGGCAGCCATTGACAAATAATTAAACGCAATTTCACAAGCAAAAAAAGATAAAACGAGAAAGAGCAAGATTTAAAAAGTCTTGATGTTTCAGACTTAAAAATAAGATGACCTGACCAAGATCCTTAGGCTGACATTCCCGAGGAGGGGAACAATCCACTTCGACCTGAGGTTACCAAAATACAACCAAAAACTGCTCTCTGTTTCATCAGTAAAATCAAAATGCAGGCAACATTGAGCAAGTAACATACCAGAGCACCAATTATAGCTAAAAGTAGCCACATGTAAAATTACTAGCCTAAATGTCCTATATAAAAGCTTGGCCATTGGGCCTAAATAATTATTAGACACTTTTCAAAATGAGGAATAGTTTTGAAGGGATAGTTTTGAAAATCCTCAATGGACCGCCCTGTGCAGCCTCCCTCTAGGTAAGGTGCACAATAAGATCCCAGTAAGATCTCTTTCATCTGCGATGCAGAAGGAGCATCTATAGAATAAGGATGTCTCAGTAATGAGAAAGACTATGAGGCCCATTAGGATGGCGGGCGGACTTACGTCCGCCCGCCACCCCAGCGGTGCTGGGACCGGCCACCAGTTGTGCGGCAGTCTTGCACCAGCGATTAGGATGCCACCGCCACCGCGGCAGTGGCATCCTCCATTCCCAGCATTGTGGTGGACGGTGCTGTGAGCACCGCCCGCTACAATGCTGGAAATGCACTGCATGCATTGTCATGCACAAGGTGACAGGCACCGCAAGGTGCCTGCCACCATGTCCATGACAATGCAGGGGGGTACCATAGGTATCCCTCCTGTGCACCCCCCACTCCCCCAATACCCTGGGGGCCCGCAACGGGCCCCCGGAAGAGAATTCCGCATGCCTTTCCGTGGTGGCAACACCGCCAAGGAAAGGCATGTTTCCACCCCCATGTTAATATGGATGGCGGTGTCTAACAGACACCGCCACCATATTAAACCCTTTTCCGCCCGGTCGACTTGTTGACCGGGCGGAAAAGCGGCGGACGGTCCTCCCGTCTGCCACGGTACTCCCCGCCATACTAATATGGCGGGGGGTAAATGGGTGGCAGGCGGGGAAGGATGTAGGGCAGATCGCCTCCGCCATGCGGGCAGAGGCGGTCTGCCCTACATCCTAATGGGCCTCTTAGCATTTCAAAGGTGTGCTGAATTAAGTAAACCATGGTGAAGGATATGGTACCCTCATTCACAGGATCTCACTAAGTGAAATTTTGTAAGAGAATAAAATGGGGGTTCCTACGTAGGTGGAACCAGTATAGTAAGTGTTTTAGTTTTATAATATGATCAGTGCTCTTAATAACTTAATTCCCAATCCCAAAAGCATCCGAGGTTGTGGTGGTGGTGGGGGAAGGGGGCTATAGTGCTTCATGGTAACTTTAATACAGACTTGAACAAAAAATCTCATCAACATTCATTTTCCCTAAGTTTGATGAACCCCAGAAGTTTTATCCATATAATGCCACTGATTGGGCTTGCATCTTATATACCTTAAATGCAAAAGAAACAATGTGCAATCCCAGTCTCCTGGAAAACCTCAGTGTGACAGTTGACCTTTCTTGCACTACAAGAATACATGCCCCCACTTGTTTCATAAAGGAGAATTTTTCAGCCATCCTGATACCTACATACTCCAATTCAAAGATAAAAAGCACACAAGAAACGTTGTTTTTGTTCCATTTATTAAGGGTCATCACATTAAGCAAAACTCTCAATCTAATCAAAAGATTTTGGAGCAACCTTAAGGGATTTTGAAAATTAAAAAGCATAGTCAGGAAAAACAATGTGCTAATAAAGGAGCATTATATAGGCAACAATGAAGCTTGTTATTCCTCTAATTATGAAAAGAATAAACAGGGTTGGTGTCAAAACACCTTCAGCGCACACCCCTATCAACAGGAATTTGATCAACATAGTTCTTGGATCGCTCTCCACTACACTCTTGCAATTCCTTGCATGCAAGTGAATAACTAAATGTAAAATATTGACAGGGATGTCCATAATGTGTAGCGCCTCCTTGATAGAGAGCGAGGCGCTGTACCAAGGGAAGAATGTGGAGAGGTGTGTTGCAGCGGCCAGGGCAGCTGACTTCAGAGTACAGGGTTCACAGTTCGATCCCCGGCTCCGGTGGCAGCTCAGCTCAGCAACATGTGACTCTGGGCATTAGCTCACTTAGGGGCAGATTTATGAGCCCCTTGCGCCACTTTTGCGTCACTTTTAACATGGGAAAAGTGACGCAAAAATGGCGCAAGGGGCTCATAAATCTGCCCCTTAATTTCCACGCTGTCCCCAGCTCCTTGAGACCCATAAGGGTGAGTAGTTTGCGCTTTACAAATACATATTTATTTATTTTAATTTTATGTATCAGGTATCCTTTTTTTAAAAGACATACTTTTGTATCAGTAGGTTATATCTAAAAATCCAACCAATGGTATAAGTATTTTCTCTAAATCTTGATTGGAGATGAAAGAGGATACTAGCCTTCTCACTCCATTCTTCCAGTTTAATTAGCACTTTTTTCCCAACATTTTATGTAGGGTATCAATCAGACTGACAGACTGTAATAGCCAGATCAATCCAGCTTCCCTTCTTAAAAACTGGAATAATTTCTTCTCCGAGCCACAGTATTGGGATAGGGCAGCCATGGGCCACAGAACTGGAGATAATTTGAATACAAGGGCCCCAAACCTCAGGTTCATACTCAGACAGATCACCAGGGGTTTTATCCAAGCCTGACCCTTTGCCCAGATCCTGGCTCTTCAGGGTATCTACAACAACCTGGTGTGAAAAACAAATGCACCCCATTATACTGAGTCGTTGGGCTATCATCCCCTAAGATGCTATGTAAATTAACTTCCCTCAAGGAATGCTTACTATATTAAGATAAAACAATGTTAAAACCAAATTTCAACTAATTTTATGAGTTTTGGGTGTATTGACAGACTAAAGTCTACAATAAGAAATTGGGTTATTAGTTGAGGAAGAGTGAAAGTCCCACTCAGGCAACAACCACAATCCTTGTCAGGGTGAACCACAAAAGTCACTAAATTAACCTGTGCTCAGCCCTCTAGTAGCTAGGCACAAAAGCACTCAGGGGCAATGTGCAAAGTATTCATGCAGGGCACAAACAGTAATGAAGTGAAAGCACAGCACCAGAAAAATCCTAAACCAAAATAGAATGATAGAGTACATTTTAATAAATGAAATGAAACCAGGGTGTCAAAAGCCTAACCAGTAGAACCAGAGATATTCAATTTTAAAGGTTTAAATGAAAATAGCACCTAAGAGTACAAAACGTCATTTGTGGTCATCTGCTTGTGCTAGACTGGGCTAAAGTCACAAGTTGAGGCTGACTGGGATGGAGTGTGGGTTGGATACTAGGCCCAGTTTAGTTCTGCTGAAGAGTTACCTTCAAAGTCCAGCACAAAGAGTTCTGTTCATTTTGGAGGTCACCACTGTAGTACGAAGAAAAGTTCAAGCTTTGCAAATGGGCGTTGTTGTAGCTTAGCGTTGGCAGTCATCGTGGGCTGTCATTGCTGTAGCGCGACTTGTGGGTCTCACGCTAACCGGTCGTCTTGGCGGTCGCTGTCAACGCGTAGAGCAGGTCTCTCTGGGGCTTTGCATTGATGTTTGTCATGGGAGGTGGAGTCTTGATGTGAACTGGCCAGTTCACAGTCTCTTGGAGTCCATACGTGAGGACTTCCACGTTTATTTGGGGATGAGTATACTCACTTTGATTCCAACCAAGGGTCTAGGACCTAGGGAGGCACCTCTGGGGATAAGGGACTCAGTTTAGCAGAGACCAGCAGATCTCAGTCAGGTCCAGTTGCAAGTCTAGTTGCAGCAGGGCAGCTGGGCAGTTGCAGGTAGGCCTCTGAAGCTCGCTGTGTTTCTTTTGTAACTTCCATTGGTCCAGGAGTGTTCTGATGGGTGGCTCTGGCGGTCCAACATTTATACCTGGTCTCAGCCTTTGTGTGGGGGGACTCCCAGTTCTACCCCCACATCTGGTTATGGAGCATTCTTTCTCTGTTAAGGCTCCAAACTGTCTGGAGGTGACAAAAGGCAGAGCAGGCCTGATGTCAGGTTCCTTTGTGAGTGCAGAAGGCAAACCCCTTTGAAGTGTAAGTGGGGCTTTGTACATCTGACTTCACCATTGAAGAGGGTTTTAAATTACAGTTCAGTTGAGTGTAAACAGCATATCTCTATCTGCTATCAATCAACAGTTAGGACTTGTTAAATGTAATAAAGTAACTGTTGGACCTGGCCCTCTCTGCAGGGTGATCCCCAAGCATGTTTGCCTTTACCTTCCACTTTTTGCTGAATTAGTTTTTGCTGACCTTAGGATTCTGTGCACTTTACCACTGCTGACCAGTGCAAAAGCGCTTGAGCTCTCTCCTTAAAACATGGTAGAAGTAGCTTACACCCGGTTGGCATATTTAATGTACTTGTGAGTCCTTAGTAAAGTGGCAATACAAATGCAGGGGGCCTGTAAATTAAATGCTATTAGTGGGCCTGCAGCACTGATTGTGCCACCTACGTATGTAGCACTTTAGACATGTTTCAGGCCTGCCATTGTAGAGCCTGTGTGTGCAGCTTTAAACCACCATTTTGACATGGAAAAATAAACCTTTTGTCAGGCCTAAACATTCCTTTTTCAATACATATGTTACCCCTAGTGTAGGCCATGGACAGCTCAGAGGGCAGAGTGCTGTGTTTTAAAAAAGTTAGACATGTACTTTTAAGTTTTACATGTCCTGGTAGTGAAAAACTCCTAAAGTTGTTTTTCACTACTGCAGGTCCTACCTCTCCTATTGGATAACATTGGAATCACCTTATTACAATTTAAGTGTGATTTCCGAATAGGACCAGCTGAACCCTTCATGTTTGGTGCCTTTGAAATTGGAAAGAAAAATCTTATTTTATGGCGGAAGTCAGATTTGTAATTACAATTTTGAAAATCCCACTTTTAGAAAGTTGACACTGTCCTGTCTTAGCCAATTAGTGCCTGTAGCCTGGCCCTGGCTCATCTGGGTATAGCTGACAGCTGAGCTTTGTGTATTCCTCCTAGACAGCCACACACAATAGAGAGATTAAGGATGCCTTGATAGGCAATTACTGGCAGAATACGAAGGAGGAGTTGAGCACAGCCCTACTAACGTGAACAGGTTGTGTCCTGCCTTCACACAAAAGTCTGTATAGCCCCTGAAGTTTGTCTGGAGCCAGGACAGGCAAGACTAGATGCCTGGGGACTTAAAAGGGAAACATCTAGAAGCTTCTCCCCCACTTCAAAGGCACAACTGGGTATAAATATTGGACCTCAGACACCACTCTTCAGTACATGTCTGGACCGGTGGATAATCTGTCAGGAAGAAGAACTGCTGTGTTGCTGATGGACTGCCACTCTGCTGAACTGCACTCTGCTGGCATCCTGCTTTGCTGTGCTGACCTGCTGCCCTCTTGGGTGAGAAGAACTGGACCTGCATCTCTTGAACCCAGAACCCAGAGTGACTCCAAGGGCTATTTGACTGGCCTGATCAGAAGCCTCACGGACATAACAGGCTTCCAAAAACCTTGCATCTGTAACTGGACTCTGGCATCTGTGACTCTGCTCTGTCAAGTCCTGCCACCCAGTCTTGGCGCATGGAAGTAAGCTTAAGGTGCTTTGTCAGCCTCTATGGATCCAGCAGAACCGACGCATCTCCTCTGCTGCATGGCACAAACTCGAGCAGAAGCGATGCATCTCCCCTGCTGTGTGTCTTTGACCCATCACAAAGCTCACATTCCCAGCCACGGCCCACATCGCCCTCAGAACCACCACTGCTTGACGCATCCTTTGCGCAGGCCCTCGCATCTCTCATTGGTGGCAGCCTCAATGACAACAACAGATTCTTCATTGCAGCCTTGCAGCTCTTTTGGACTGATGTATCGCCCTGGCTGGTCACCACATCCCCGACTCCAGACTTCGCAACTCAAGCCCCGTCAACATAATCCTCGCCGTTGATGCAACATGACCTTGCTCCGCAGCCTCACTTCATCTTGTACTGTTGCATCGCTTTGGCCGTATGATGTGTCTTTGATACGGATTAACGCAACGCTCCGCAAACCAGGATTTAAGGTACTCTGTTCAGCGGGCCTAATTGGGTCCCTGTAGCCGGCCGGTGCTTCATCGCGGTCAACCTGAACTTGTGTCTTTGTCCCAGTCCGGCATGACCAGATGTCCACACTTGGGGCCATATGTAGGTAGCCTCACATTTACCGATTCATAAATACCGAATTTTACCGATTCGGTATTTATGAATCGGTAAATGTGATGTAGGTAATGAATCGGAAAAATTCGGAAATTATGAATCGGTATTTACCGATTCGGTAATGAGGCATACCTTCCCATTGATTCCTAAGGGCCTGGAGGCCCATAGGAATCAATGGGAAGGTATGCCTCATTACCGATTCGGTAAATACCGATTTGGTAATGAGGGGAGCATATATAAGGGTGGCAGGGTGTCACATTGACACCCTGTTGCACCCCTGAATCTTGCATGTGTGCACATGTGGCGCACATACATGCCCTAAGGGCATGTATGTCTGCCACATGGCACTCTTAAATCAGCAAAATATTGCTTTTTGCAAGGTATTCGTTATTTATCACCAACCTGTATTTGGTGGTAAATAACGAATTCTTAATACTGATATTCACTCTTTAGAGTGCTCCCTACATTGCATTTCTGGATTCGGTATTTACCGAATCGGTATTTTACCGATTTCTTAATTTCCGATTCGGTAAATACCGAATCCAGAAATCAGCCCCCTACATAGCAAATGCCTAAATACCGGTCGGTAACGGGATATTTACCGAATTTCGGCCGTTACCGACCGGTATTTGGCTTCCTACATGAGGCCCTAGGTGCTTTACGCCTTTTGGTGCTATTTTCTCTAAAAACTTTAAAATTCAATATCTCCATTCTACTAATTGAATTTTTGTTGTTTTGGTCTTGTTTTATTCTTTAAAAACCACTCTATAGTTCTAATACTCTTGTTGGCTCCTTTGGTGGTGTATTTTCACTGTGTTACTGTTTGAAGTGTTGCACAAATACTTTACACATTGCCTTTATGTTAAGCCTGAGTGTTCTTTGTCAAGCTACCAGGGGGTTGAGCACAGGTTAATTTGGGGTTTGTGTGTGCCTTACCCTGACAAGGATTGTGGTTGCTGCATAACCAGGGCTCACACCCCAGTCAACCAACAACATGAAAATGTAAACACACACGTCCTCCTTTTTAAATATGATAAACCCTGCCCTGTGAGCCTTTAGGGCTAACTTAGGGGGGACTTTTAATTCTTAAAAAAGGAAGGTTTAGTACTGGTGAAAGGTTTATTTTTCCAGGTCGAAATGGATGTTTAAAACTACCTTACAGACCACAGTGGCAGGCCTGAGACATGTTTTAAAAGGTTACTTGAGTTGATGGCAGAATGTGTTCTGCAGGCCCACTAGTAGCATTTAAGTTAACGGTCCCGGGAATATGTAGTACCATCAGCTAGGCACTTACAAGTAAATTAATTGTACCAATCAGGTAGGTCCCAATTGTACAATGTTTTAGGGAGAGAGCCAAGCACTTTACCACTGGTTAGCATGGAAAAAGTGCAGAGCTCTAATGCCAGAAAAAAACAGGTTCAGCATAAGAATGGAAAATCTAGGGGGTGAGCTTGCAAATCAGGCCGGGTCCAACATCTACTTTGGGCAACAATGTGCCAAAAAGCTTTAGAATCTTTATCCCTTTCAGTATTAAGTAAATCAGGCCTTATGCTTTGCGACAGGGGATGGTAGGGGGGCGGTCCACTTACTTTCCCCTGAGTACCTGCATTTGGTCTCACAGTTCGGGGGGGACATGGTTCCACTGCCAGTTTCACACAAGATTTGCACTCGTTGATTGGGGAGAGGGAAGTGGGCGGGCTTTGGGGAAGTGACCAGAACCCTTCTCGCCACTTGTTATGCTGGAAGGCGTTCTGCACATTCTATCTGTGAGTGGGGGGTGGCGGGTGTTGTAGCACACTGTTTTTCTGGTTTCTTCATTGGTTTATGTTTAAAAGGTCGTACTCTAGATGTTACACCTCACACACCACACTGCTACACACCTCACGGCCTGGTGGAAGGGCCTTACCATACTATGGATTGGGTCATGCCTGGTCTAGGCCAGTCATATAAGTTCCTCACATGGAATGTTAAAAAAAATATTTTAACTCGAGAAATGTCACAGAGTGTACACCTTCCTCAGGCGGTACCACATCTCAATTGCATTACTACAGGAGACACATCTCTAGGACTACTGTATACCCACCATGCAGTGTAAGTGGAAAGGCCATATCTATACCACCGCATATTCTGGTTTCACAAGAGGGGCTGTCATATGGGTGGCCCCTGGGTCCTGTTTCAGAAATTACAAGCACAAATCGATCAGGACGGATGGTATGTTATCCTTCATGGGACATTAGAAGCACACAAGATCTATCTAGTCAACATTTATGCCCCCAACAACGATGACAAGTCCTTCTTTGGCGACATACTTGCCTCCTCTCATGACAGGGTACCAAGCCCAAACTAAGGGACACCATAAAACACATGATGCTGGGTGTAGGCCTCATTGACATTTGTAGAGCTCAACACCTACACACTCAAGTATATTCTTGCTACACGCCGGCTGTACAAACACACAGCAGACTGGCTTACTTCCTCATGCAGGCGACATGGGTGACATACACGGCATACCTAGCTAGATACATCTTGAACCACTCACCCCTCCTTCTAATCTACTCTCTCTGGTTGGACAACTGCCCTGAGTCTCGTTGTGGTGCATGAAAGTCGAAGCCCTCACAGAACCTATATATAAAAAGACGATTGCGGAATTACTGACTGACTACTTTGCCCATAACTGGAACAGCACACGACACAGAGCAACGGAGTGGGCCGCTATGAAGTTAGTGCTTAGGGGTGTGGGGTTGGCTACTACTACCGGCATCCGCTGCACACTGGAATGGGAATTGATGTTGCAAGAACAAAGGTGGCCTGCCTTGGGGGAGAGCTACCACATGACCAGCCAAAAAGGATAGATTGAAGGGAGGCTAAAGAAAAACCATCATGACTCGTGTGAACGCCTGGAGAAACATGTCTATCTTATTTATAGACACAGACTGCACATGGAGGGAGAGAGGGCGGGTCAATTATTGGCTAGATGATGACACTGACCCTATACTGGTGATACAAGATCAGACAGGATGAGTGGTGCATACACAATGAACCATACATCAATCACTGACTGCACACCTGCCACATGTATACACATTTCCAGGAACGACTCTGGAGCACCTAGCCATCACCTACCTTGAGTCGCTGCTGCTCCCGAGAATAGAGCGCTCTGAACGGGAAGAACTGGAAAGCCCTCTGACCAAACAAGAACTACTGTTGATTCCCTCAGGATGTCGAAGGTACCGGGAGGTGATGGCTTTCTGGCTGAGCTCTAGAGAGCATTTCCGGAGACCTTGGCTGATAAATTACTACCAGTATACCAGAAGGCCTTGTCACGGGACATTCTCCCCGACTCTATGAGGGAGGCCCTTGTAGTGTTGATACCAAACACGGGGAAGGATCTGGTGGAGGCCGCCTCCTATCGCCCACTCTCCTTACTGAATATAGACTAAAATATACTTGGCCAGCTGCTCGTGAAACCTCTGCCTTCCACAACTTGTCCACGCTGACCAGTCAGGCTTTATTTCCCGGAGGAATACCCTCTGCAATCTCCATTGTTTATCTCATGGCCTCCACTCACTGTGCTTGACCGAAGATCAATATGCCCTAGCCTTTCTAGAAATAGAAAAGAGCTTTGATTCGGTTTGGTGGGACTATATGTGTCTGGTACTTGATAAACTGGGCCTGGGACCCAAATTTATTGCATGGATAAAGCTGTTATATGTGGCACCAATGACTAGAGTATGTACTGGGCGCCTTGTGTCAGAGGTGATTCAATTATAACGCGGCACATGGCTGGGATGCCCCTTGTCTCCTTGCTCGTCTCCCCAGTGATGGAGCAAGTGGCAGGTACTGCAGGAATGGAGAATACAGGTGGGACAGATAACACACATGGAGTCACTCTACGTAGATGAAGCTATGGCATACTTTTGCCAGCCTGATATCTTGGTTCTGATTCTGTTAAACGTGATGAGAGAATTTGGAGAGCTCTCTGTGTTATATGTCAGCCAAGCCAAGTCTACGCTATTCCTGCTTGGGCAGTTAAAAGATGTGGATCCCGCACGACTTCCCACAGTGGGTCTGCCATGGGCAACCGACAATGTTCAATAACTAGGCATATTCATGACACATGCTGCACAATGATGTCACATCCTTAGCCTGGGCCACGTACTCACGAACCGGTGCTTATCCATACCTTTTTGGAACACCCTGAAATTCTCTCTGCTGTTGGAAAATTGCCCTAATCAAAATGGTGGTACTCCCTCAAGGCAGTTTGGGCTGGACTGTTCCCATGAGGCACAGGGTGAAGACTGATTTGCATATGGCTGGGTTCAAACGGGCATGGCATGGTGAGCAAAAAAACGATGGATTTAGGCCCAGATCTCTGTACTGGGGTGAATGTATGACATTGTTCTGCATTCTGTTCCTCAATTGTTCTTTTTGTATATGTACTACAGGGCACTAAGCATAAAATCCCCCTAAGCATCTTTAGAGACATAGACTGAGTCCTGATAGAGCTCTAATGGGCTGGGAGGAGATGCAGAGTGGGCTTGGCTGCGCTTAGGCTGGAATGGAATAGGGAAGGCATGGAGGTACCTGATCTTGAACTTTACTGTCTGGTGTCATACCTGCAACATGCTATCTATTGATTTGATTATGAGCCAAATTGGGAGATGTCCCTATTGTCAGGCACATACGGAGAGACTGACTTGCTGTCCCTATTATTACTAAGGCCTGGGCGGGAAATTCCGTTCCGCTTGCGGAATTTGCAGAATTTGGGTAATTTCGCGTTCCGCGGAGAACGCTGAATTGCCCAAAAATTCTGCGACTCGCGGCTTCGCAGAATTTTTTGCTTGTTCGCGCTTTCAAAATGCCTGTTTGCAAGATATTTTGCCCCGAGCACACAAACAGCGTTCGTGAACAAGAAAAAAGCATCGCGAACGGGCGGAACAAGCAATTCCGCATGTTCACCGAACTTTTGCGCTCGCGGAGATTTGTTCAGTTTCGTGGAGCTTTGCATAGCGCGACTACGCAAATTCCGCCCACTCTTAATTATTACAGGATAGCAGGATGGATGCGACCTTGCCACATGTGGTATGCAAACTCTGGGAGCGAACGGTAATAGGGTGCTCCATGGGTGCCATACGCATTGACATTAGAATTTTGGAAGATTAAGCCATACACAATTGATGGCTGTTAACCGCTGGCGGGCGGGGGACTGCACAACTTAAGATGACCTATATTTGTCAGATCGATTAATCACGTTACGAGGCATGATCGAAATGTTCCAACTGGGACAAGGGCAGTTTCTACGATATGCTAAAATGGCTGCACCGGAGATATGGACGGGATTCCTCGAAGTCCTGGAACCCACCCAGACACTCGTCACAGTGCTATCAATGGCAGGCGGTCAGAGACCCATTACCAACTTATACCTTGCTCTCGGAGTGGACAGACTAGAACCTCTCCTAAAGGTTGAGGACACGGGGCGCCAACTGTGCGAGTTTCCTATCACATCTGCAGAATAGTTTCGGGTCAAAAGGCAGTTACAAGAAGTTTCAATGAACTCCAGATTTAAATTTCTCCAATATAACTTAATGCACCTTACAGACCTTTCGCCCAAACTCTCACATGCTGTCTACCTGAACAGGGATTCCAGATGTATGCACTGCGGATTTACCCCAGCACATTATGTTTACATTGTGTGGATCTCTCCTCAGATAATTCCGTACTTGGACAAGATATTGCTCCATCAAGGAAGAAGCCAGAAAATTTAAATACCCCCCACTTTGAGCTTTACCTTGAATGCCATCAGGTGAGTGAAGCAAATACGCCGTGCCCAGCCTAGATGAGCTCCCTTTATCCCACCTTCCATCCATCTATCTCTCATTCTTTAAGACTTTCATGAATCCATCCATCTATCCATCTTTTCATGTTTCTATCCAACCATCCTTTCACCATTCCATCTTTCATTTACCATTCTGTCTATCCATTCTTTCATCATAACACTCTTCCATCAATCGTTCTTCCACTCCTACTTCCAGTCATTCGCCCATCCTCCCATCCACACATCCATTCTTTTTCACCCATCCATCCAGAGTTCCATTTTTCCATCTACTCATTGATCCAGCCTTTCATAATTCCATCCATTCTTTCACACATCCATGCAAATATTGTTTTCAACTACCATTAGTCCTTTTATCCTTGCATGCATCTTTTCATGCATATTGGCCTTCCCACTCTTCAGTTTCTTTCTTCTTTTTATGTGCCAGTCATTTAATTCTTCCTCCAGCCCTCTCTCTCACAACCTGAGTAGCATAGCCAGTGAATTGTGGGCCTTACAGCAAGGAAACAAATGCCCCCCCCTCCAGTTGGCATTTAATTTTTAAAATGCAGCAAAAATCAGAGTTCAATTGGCCTGTTAAGCCTCTGTGCCTTGGTGGCACTGCACCCACGAAAAATATGCCCCTGCAAACTATTTTCTTCTCTTTCTGTCATCATTTCACCTTTTAGGCCTCTTTTTCTCTGATTGGATTTTTATCCTTGACCTCAGTTTCGGTTTCCTTTACATTGTGTTTTTAAGAGCTTCTGTCTGCAGAGGTGCTGGCAGAAAAGGCTAGTAAATAATTATGTGTGCACACCACCCCGCTTAAGTTGAGGGTTCACTACGCCACTGTGCTCTATTGGCATAGAGCTATGGGCTGGACCATCCCCAGAGAACTCAAGCAATGCCTGTTGGGTCTAGATCCAATCAAAAAGAAAAGAGAACTGAGTAGATGGTTGATAATGCTCGGTCTGACATTAGTCAATCGATGGCTGAGCTCCAGGCCTTCCCTGATAAGTGACTGGCTGAGGGATATAGCAAAATGGTCCGGGGTGGAGGAAGCTCATATGGAAAGGGTTTGGAGAGATGACTGACTGCCACACTACTTACTCACCTGCTGGGGGGCGGTCATGATTAGGGACCTGGGGGCATATGTATCAACCTCTCCATTTGCGATTCTCAAATAGCGATTTTTTGAGAATCGCTATTTGAGAATTACAAAACGGGATGTATCTAAAAATTCGCATACATTTTGCGAATTCTTAAAATTCCTTAATTGCGATTAGCAAATTGCGAAATCGCAATTAAGGAATACCTACCCATTCATTCCTATGGGCCAGGAAGCCCATAGCAATGAATGGGAAGTCTTTCTCAATTTGCGAATCGCTATTTGCTAATCGCAAATTGAGAATATTTTCAAAGGTGCAAGGGTGTCATGATGACACCCTGATGCACCCCTGAAATCAGCATGTGTGCGCATATGGCGCACATACATGCCCTAAGGGCATGTATGTGCGCCACATGGCACTTTGAATAATGCCAAAAAGTGCATTTTTCAAAGAAATCGCAAATTACCACCAACTTTAAGTTGGTGGTAATTTGCGAATTTCTGAAGGAGAAATCGCACAACTTGGGTGCTTGTTACATAGCATATAAGGAATCGCAATTTGCGATTTCTTAAATGCTTACGCAAACTTAAGAAATCGCAAAATTAGCGATTCCTTAAGAATGTGCTGCTGAAATGCCTCATACATCACATTTTGCGATTTTGTATTCGCAAACGCTGTTTTTTTGCGATTCGCAGCGTTTGCGAATACAAAATCATTTGATACATATGCCCCCTGAGGATTCTGATACCCCCTCTGATTTGGAAATTACATCGGACACTGACTCACATGAAATTGATGACCCACAGTTGCGCTCATTGGGGACACCAACACCTAGGGGGTGAGAGGACGAGCCGGGGAGGGGTCGATCATGGGACTCCACTTTACATCTTTGAGGCCCCGGACGGGGACCATCTGGTAGTTTTGAGGGACATTGAACTGAGGAGAGGTGGGAGGGAAGGGGGTTGTCTTTTTACTTTAATAACCGAATATTGCTTGTTTGATGGTTAAGATGTTATGGTTTCATTGACTTAAATGGCATTTGACATAACTCATGACACGACAGATGTGCTGATTAGCCATTCCAGGGTGTTGTAACTGATGAAGCGTGATGGACCATGGAAGCACCTTGCTCTATATCATACATTAAAATATTCTGTGTTAATGTACTATGCTTTCAAAATGCCAATAAAGAAATAAATAAAATAAAGTAAACCCGGCCATTGTCACACCACCCTGTGGTCCTTCTTGCTTTCAAGATGGATTTAATACATTTCCTATATTCAACTGTTGGTGTTTTCCCCGACAGATAATGGACGAAGAATCAAAGGTGAAAGCATTGATTCCCTCAATAATTTCCCATGTCAGAGTGAAAAATCGGAATTAAAGTCAGATGGCCATGCTATCCCTGCTTCTCCAAATGACTGATCCTCGTGACATCTGTAACTCAAGGAGAAGCAACATCACATTGGTAGAAGGAAGTGAAACTGTTATAGTTGCAGAAAACTTTGGTCAAATGTAGACTGGAGCCAATGTTCACTAACACCCAGGGCCAGAACCCCTATAGGTGAGGTTGGACAGAAACCTTAGGGCACCACCGAGCGGTGGTTTAAAATCATTGGACAGAGCTCAAAATGGCCTGTTTTTAGGATTTTGGTGAGAACTCCTGCTTGCAAATTTCTATTCTCTCTGGTGTGCGGAAATTCCAGCACAGACTCCATTGCCTGTGTGCAAGCATCTAAGGGACGAAGTAACAAGCATTGGTAATGCCTATGTAATGAATAAAGAGCTGTTTTTTTCAAGCATCGTCTGGGAGAAGGAAAGAACTCCCTGACAGATAACATGGGAGTGGAGAGGATGTGGCGCAGCTGCCCGAGCTGCTGACTCGAGAGCTTTGGTTCGAGTCTCCGTGGCTCTGCGCAACATCCTGTGATTCTATGCAAATCACTTAATCTCGCCGGGTGATAAATTGTAATGTAAATATGCTGCATGAGTAAAAGGCACAACTTTATGAAAATATAGTTCCACCAAAGCTATGTTAACAGTATTTGGGCTGCGGAAAACTGAAAAGAGAAGCAGATAAGGAACAAGCATTGGTGAATGCAGGAACATATGCTACAGCCAATAGAAATGGAGGAGAGGTAAGTGGCACTCACAGGAACCAAAGAGAAGCCAGGAAAGTGAGGAGGTGGAATGTAAGTCCCTTTTAAGTTTATATTAAAAACAATAGATTTCTCAAGCGCTGTGGAGGGGAAACCTAAAACGGAGGCCGGCGGGGTATTACCAGATAATTCATCTGCAATCAAAGATTCCCATATACATCATGAAAGCTTCTACCGCAACCAAGAAAGCTGGAGAAAACGTCAATTGTTATGTGTGTTTTTAACAACTTGTTGGAAACACAAACAGTTACGGGGCACTCGCCCTAACTTTCTAACCCCTTTTTACAGAAATCACGTTGGTCACACATTAGTCAGCTGCCCTTTTCCCACCCGCTCGTTCCCGCCAAAGGAAAGAGTAAAAGAGAACGAGAGCACAAGAGACAGAGAGAGAAAATAATATATGCGAGAGGGAGGCAGGCAGAAGTGGGAAAAGCAACGCATGAGCGAGCATTGCTGTGCAATGGCGAGGTGTGACACAAATGCCTTCCAACGTCAGCCAAGTCACAGGGAAATGTCAGTGCATCAATCAGCACTAACACAGTCTGAGGACTGTCTGCCCTTCACCAGGCGCTACATGACTGCAGGCTAGGCCTCTCCACGGGAGGCTTCCTGCCAGAGAAAATGCAGGGGTCTGTCCCGCCAGACAGAGGGCGGGGAGGAAAAAAAACACAATGCCATTTTGTGGTCACGCTAAAAATACACTGTTGCCTTTCGGCACTGTCTCCGAATTCAGAGGCGCATTAGTATGTTTTGTGTTCAGCATTTTCCCCAACTTCTGACTGCTTATGAGTCAATTCATCATATAATTTAATTATAAATTATAAAATAATTATAATAAATTATATAATAATTATAAACATTGTAGTCTTATTAGCACTAGGAGTGCCATTGTAGTAATGGTATCATTAATAGAAGTAATCGTAATAGCGGCAAAAATGACGATGATGAAAATAACAACAACAAAACAACAACAATAATAATAATATTAACAATAATAAAGCCAGTGACAATGACTCTAGCCCACTAAAGAATGTTATTGGGAACAAGTGTACTAATACAGTGTTATTTGGCCATCTATTACTGCAGAGTATAGGCCAAATTGAATGTTAAGCAAAGTACAGCCTAGATTGTTCCACTTTTGCATCATCAGATGGTCTGTTTCTGTCTGATAACATTTGTTTATAACTTCTACACATGAAGGGACATCATGGTGTAAACTTATATGCAAATCTGAAGAGCGTAAGGAATGTCAGTACACAATTGACCTTCCCTGCCAAATTAATGACAAGGTAAAATTGAAAATGAGGAGGGAACTGGACTAAATGTGATATTTTGCACATTTTGTTGGATTGCTCAAAAGTTGGATCTCAAAGGAGACAGCTTTTACGCCCGATATTATTAAAATATGGAACTAGGAGTCGCACACTTTTAAACATGATTGCATTGTAATAGGATTTTATTAGATTAAATGTAATTATGGTAATTTATACTTGTTTAAAATGAAATTGTATATATATATATATATATCCACAATAAATCGCCCTGAAGCAAGGATGCCCTTCGCAGTTGAGTGCTTTTGCAAAAAGCCTTTATTATCAAAACCGGCATTTCAGCTCCAAAAATGCAAGTTCCTAACGCGTTTCAGAGCTCAGAGGCTCTTTCATCAGAGGGCATCCTTGCTTCAGGGCGATTTATTGTGGATATATATATATATATATATATATATATATATATATATATATTATATATATATATATATATATATATATATATATATATATATATATATATATTTCCCAAAGTTGCCCCTGAGCTTGAAGACGCCACTCCACAGAAGAATAGGTAAAACCTTTTATTTGAAGAAACCGTCTCACTTTCCCAACTGGTTCACCGTCCCTAACGCGTTTCAATGCTCCTGCATCTTAATCATAGGGAAGGGGAAGGCAAAGACACGGAACAGACTGCAATGTCATTTTCCCTTCTTAAATGCATCCACACTCCAGTGCGCGGTATGCTGGGTAATGTAGTCCAAAATTACACCCTCCAGTGGGGTCCGTGTGATTGTCATCATTTAAAACTCCCCAATTGTGTTATTCAATGTTTGCAGCCCTCCGGTGGGCTTCAGGAAAATGCTCCGGTTTCCTTTGGTGATTCCTCCGCGCTGAAAGGTGGCTGCCGTTTTTCAAGCAACCACACAGACCTGTTTGTCAATTGGCCAGGCGGTGCAATCTCCCACGGCCGAGGCCGCCGTGTAACAACATTTCCCAAAGTTGCCCCTGAGCTTGAAGACGCCACTCCACAGAAGAATAGGTAAAACCTTTTATTTGAAGAAACCGTCTCACTTTCCCAACTGGTTCACCGTCCCTAACGCGTTTCAATGCTCCTGCATCTTAATCATAGGGAAGGGGAAGGCAAAGACACGGAACAGACTGCAATGTCATTTTCCCTTCTTAAATGCATCCACACTCCAGTGCGCGGTATGCTGGGTAATGTAGTCCAAAATTACACCCTCCAGTGGGGTCCGTGTGATTGTCATCATTTAAAACTCCCCAATTGTGTTATTCAATGTTTGCAGCCCTCCGGTGGGCTTCAGGAAAATGCTCCGGTTTCCTTTGGTGATTCCTCCGCGCTGAAAGGTGGCTGCCGTTTTTCAAGCAACCACACAGACCTGTTTGTCAATTGGCCAGGCGGTGCAATCTCCCACGGCCGAGGCCGCCGTGTAACAACATTTCCCAAAGTTGCCCCTGAGCTTGAAGACGCCACTCCACAGAAGAATAGGTAAAACCTTTTATTTGAAGAAACCGTCTCACTTTCCCAACTGGTTCACCGTCCCTAACGCGTTTCAATGCTCCTGCATCTTAATCATAGGGAAGGGGAAGGCAAAGACACGGAACAGACTGCAATGTCATTTTCCCTTCTTAAATGCATCCACACTCCAGTGCGCGGTATGCTGGGTAATGTAGTCCAAAATTACACCCTCCAGTGGGGTCCGTGTGATTGTCATCATTTAAAACTCCCCAATTGTGTTATTCAATGTTTGCAGCCCTCCGGTGGGCTTCAGGAAAATGCTCCGGTTTCCTTTGGTGATTCCTCCGCGCTGAAAGGTGGCTGCCGTTTTTCAAGCAACCACACAGACCTGTTTGTCAATTGGCCAGGCGGTGCAATCTCCCACGGCCGAGGCCGCCGTGTAACAACATTTCCCAAAGTTGCCCCTGAGCTTGAAGACGCCACTCCACAGAAGAATAGGTAAAACCTTTTATTTGAAGAAACCGTCTCACTTTCCCAACTGGTTCACCGTCCCTAACGCGTTTCAATGCTCCTGCATCTTAATCATAGGGAAGGGGAAGGCAAAGACACGGAATAGACTGCAATGTCATTTTCCCTTCTTAAATGCATCCACACTCCAGTGCGCGGTATGCTGGGTAATGTAGTCCAAAATTACACCCTCCAGTGGGGTCCGTGTGATTGTCATCATTTAAAACTCCCCAATTGTGTTATTCAATGTTTGCAGCCCTCCGGTGGGCTTCAGGAAAATGCTCCGGTTTCCTTTGGTGATTCCTCCGCGCTGAAAGGTGGCTGCCGTTTTTCAAGCAACCACACAGACCTGTTTGTCAATTGGCCAGGCGGTGCAATCTCCCACGGCCGAGGCCGCCGTGTAACAACATTTCCCAAAGTTGCCCCTGAGCTTGAAGACGCCACTCCACAGAAGAATAGGTAAAACCTTTTATTTGAAGAAACCGTCTCACTTTCCCAACTGGTTCACCGTCCCTAACGCGTTTCAATGCTCCTGCATCTTAATCATAGGGAAGGGGAAGGCAAAGACACGGAACAGACTGCAATGTCATTTTCCCTTCTTAAATGCATCCACACTCCAGTGCGCGGTATGCTGGGTAATGTAGTCCAAAATTACACCCTCCAGTGGGGTCCGTGTGATTGTCATCATTTAAAACTCCCCAATTGTGTTATTCAATGTTTGCAGCCCTCCGGTGGGCTTCAGGAAAATGCTCCGGTTTCCTTTGGTGATTCCTCCGCGCTGAAAGGTGGCTGCCGTTTTTCAAGCAACCACACAGACCTGTTTGTCAATTGGCCAGGCGGTGCAATCTCCCACGGCCGAGGCCGCCGTGTAACAACATTTCCCAAAGTTGCCCCTGAGCTTGAAGACGCCACTCCACAGAAGAATAGGTAAAACCTTTTATTTGAAGAAACCGTCTCACTTTCCCAACTGGTTCACCGTCCCTAACGCGTTTCAATGCTCCTGCATCTTAATCATAGGGAAGGGGAAGGCAAAGACACGGAACAGACTGCAATGTCATTTTCCCTTCTTAAATGCATCCACACTCCAGTGCGCGGTATGCTGGGTAATGTAGTCCAAAATTACACCCTCCAGTGGGGTCCGTGTGATTGTCATCATTTAAAACTCCCCAATTGTGTTATTCAATGTTTGCAGCCCTCCGGTGGGCTTCAGGAAAATGCTCCGGTTTCCTTTGGTGATTCCTCCGCGCTGAAAGGTGGCTGCCGTTTTTCAAGCAACCACACAGACCTGTTTGTCAATTGGCCAGGCGGTGCAATCTCCCACGGCCGAGGCCGCCGTGTAACAACATTTCCCAAAGTTGCCCCTGAGCTTGAAGACGCCACTCCACAGAAGAATAGGTAAAACCTTTTATTTGAAGAAACCGTCTCACTTTCCCAACTGGTTCACCGTCCCTAACGCGTTTCAATGCTCCTGCATCTTAATCATAGGGAAGGGGAAGGCAAAGACACGGAACAGACTGCAATGTAATTTTCCCTTCTTAAATGCATCCACACTCCAGTGCGCGGTATGCTGGGTAATGTAGTCCAAAATTACACCCTCCAGTGGGGTCCGTGTGATTGTCATCATTTAAAACTCCCCAATTGTGTTATTCAATGTTTGCAGCCCTCCGGTGGGCTTCAGGAAAATGCTCCGGTTTCCTTTGGTGATTCCTCCGCGCTGAAAGGTGGCTGCCGTTTTTCAAGCAACCACACAGACCTGTTTGTCAATTGGCCAGGCGGTGCAATCTCCCACGGCCGAGGCCGCCGTGTAACAACATTTCCCAAAGTTGCCCCTGAGCTTGAAGACGCCACTCCACAGAAGAATAGGTAAAACCTTTTATTTGAAGAAACCGTCTCACTTTCCCAACTGGTTCACCGTCCCTAACGCGTTTCAATGCTCCTGCATCTTAATCATAGGGAAGGGGAAGGCAAAGACACGGAACAGACTGCAATGTCATTTTCCCTTCTTAAATGCATCCACACTCCAGTGCGCGGTATGCTGGGTAATGTAGTCCAAAATTACACCCTCCAGTGGGGTCCGTGTGATTGTCATCATTTAAAACTCCCCAATTGTGTTATTCAATGTTTGCAGCCCTCCGGTGGGCTTCAGGAAAATGCTCCGGTTTCCTTTGGTGATTCCTCCGCGCTGAAAGGTGGCTGCCGTTTTTCAAGCAACCACACAGACCTGTTTGTCAATTGGCCAGGCGGTGCAATCTCCCACGGCCGAGGCCGCCGTGTAACAACATTTCCCAAAGTTGCCCCTGAGCTTGAAGACGCCACTCCACAGAAGAATAGGTAAAACCTTTTATTTGAAGAAACCGTCTCACTTTCCCAACTGGTTCACCGTCCCTAACGCGTTTCAATGCTCCTGCATCTTAATCATAGGGAAGGGGAAGGCAAAGACACGGAACAGACTGCAATGTCATTTTCCCTTCTTAAATGCATCCACACTCCAGTGCGCGGTATGCTGGGTAATGTAGTCCAAAATTACACCCTCCAGTGGGGTCCGTGTGATTGTCATCATTTAAAACTCCCCAATTGTGTTATTCAATGTTTGCAGCCCTCCGGTGGGCTTCAGGAAAATGCTCCGGTTTCCTTTGGTGATTCCTCCGCGCTGAAAGGTGGCTTCAAGCTCAGGGGCAACTTTGGGAAATGTTGTTACACGGCGGCCTCGGCCGTGGGAGATTGCACCGCCTGGCCAATTGACAAACAGGTCTGTGTGGTTGCTTGAAAAACGGCAGCCACCTTTCAGCGCGGAGGAATCACCAAAGGAAACCGGAGCATTTTCCTGAAGCCCACCGGAGGGCTGCAAACATTGAATAACACAATTGGGGAGTTTTAAATGATGACAATCACACGGACCCCACTGGAGGGTGTAATTTTGGACTACATTACCCAGCATACCGCGCACTGGAGTGTGGATGCATTTAAGAAGGGAAAATGACATTGCAGTCTGTTCCGTGTCTTTGCCTTCCCCTTCCCTATGATTAAGATGCAGGAGCATTGAAACGCGTTAGGGACGGTGAACCAGTTGGGAAAGTGAGACGGTTTCTTCAAATAAAAGGTTTTACCTATTCTTCTGTGGAGTGGCGTCTTCAAGCTCAGGGGCAACTTTGGGAAATGTTGTTACACGGCGGCCTCGGCCGTGGGAGATTGCACCGCCTGGCCAATTGACAAACAGGTCTGTGTGGTTGCTTGAAAAACGGCAGCCACCTTTCAGCGCGGAGGAATCACCAAAGGAAACCGGAGCATTTTCCTGAAGCCCACCGGAGGGCTGCAAACATTGAATAACACAATTGGGGAGTTTTAAATGATGACAATCACACGGACCCCACTGGAGGGTGTAATTTTGGACTACATTACCCAGCATACCGCGCACTGGAGTGTGGATGCATTTAAGAAGGGAAAATGACATTGCAGTCTGTTCCGTGTCTTTGCCTTCCCCTTCCCTATGATTAAGATGCAGGAGCATTGAAACGCGTTAGGGACGGTGAACCAGTTGGGAAAGTGAGACGGTTTCTTCAAATAAAAGGTTTTACCTATTCTTCTGTGGAGTGGCGTCTTCAAGCTCAGGGGCAACTTTGGGAAATGTTGTTACACGGCGGCCTCGGCCGTGGGAGATTGCACCGCCTGGCCAATTGACAAACAGGTCTGTGTGGTTGCTTGAAAAACGGCAGCCACCTTTCAGCGCGGAGGAATCACCAAAGGAAACCGGAGCATTTTCCTGAAGCCCACCGGAGGGCTGCAAACATTGAATAACACAATTGGGGAGTTTTAAATGATGACAATCACACGGACCCCACTGGAGGGTGTAATTTTGGACTACATTACCCAGCATACCGCGCACTGGAGTGTGGATGCATTTAAGAAGGGAAAATGACATTGCAGTCTGTTCCGTGTCTTTGCCTTCCCCTTCCCTATGATTAAGATGCAGGAGCATTGAAACGCGTTAGGGACGGTGAACCAGTTGGGAAAGTGAGACGGTTTCTTCAAATAAAAGGTTTTACCTATTCTTCTGTGGAGTGGTGTCTTCAAGCTCAGGGGCAACTTTGGGAAATATATATATATATATATATATATATATTGATAACGGTTGTAAATTGGTGTGTCGTCTACAGACCTTTGGGCAAATTAAACATGAATTTTTGACTTGAGTTTAATATGCGGTTTATGACCATTATTTAAAGGAGGGGCCTCATGATTCACTCTTGGCTTCGTCTTTCGTAATCCATGCCCCGCCCGGACATCTATATATACGCAATTTTACACACGTGATAAATCGAATAGGCTGCCTACTGCGCACCTATTAAACCAATTCTAAATTATTGTCTCCACTGAATAACATCTTCTCGTTTGCAATGTGATCTAGTGGCTAGTTTGCTAACTTTGGAACCTGAGCCCGCACCTTTGCATCACTTCCATACACTGTCCTTCTTTTATTTTGTTTGCCTAGGATGAATGGAAACTGCACCATGCACATTTGTTGCCGTGTGAAACATGCATTATATTTCTGCACCTGCTGATGCCACAAGTGTCATGAGAAAAGTACCCTACTCCTTTTCTTCTTCACAGATGGATGGTGTGATGTTGGGCTCTAGGCCCGCATGCTGTGGAGAATGACTGACGCTACACACATAGTGGGGGTAGTGGGAATGGCCTCGAGCACGTGCGCTCGGCCTTTTTATTGACCTCGTCACCTGACCCAGTGACGTAGGTGGTGGGTGGGTGTACAGTGTAATACATACAGTTGGAACACTAGAACGTGTCCATGTACGGACACTACATTCCTCCTAACCTTTGATGACAAAAACCCAAAGTCAAAATTCAACCTGTGGGAGGAAAAAGAAGATATACACATATACAATACAGTGACCAAACTTCTGCAGAGTCTCTTAGGCCTCGGCTGCTTGGAGTCGCAGACGGCGTTCGTTCTTCCGTGGAGACCAACAGTTCGCTGTGGCACCAGCCCTGGGTGC
Organism: Triturus cristatus; assembly: GCF_964204655.1. Taxonomy (NCBI): domain Eukaryota; kingdom Metazoa; phylum Chordata; class Amphibia; order Caudata; family Salamandridae; genus Triturus; species Triturus cristatus. The sequence continues at coordinate 847,262,328 of NC_140594.1, read as the reverse complement.
TCGATGGATCCAGTCTGTTGACAGCTCTGCCTTGAAGTTGTCCTCACAGTCTTTTCTTCACCTTACTTCTGTGGCGACAAACGCAGTCGGAATTCTTGTGGTTCACCGCTAGATGTTGCCGTTCGTCTTTCAGTCCTGTCCTCTTCTTCGTCGGTGGCGTGTGTTCTGTTTTGGCAAAAGACGGATTGGTTGCAAGACACCCCTCTCACCATGATGCCTCTCTCACAGGTGTTCCCCTGCCACGGGATATCCTTGAGGCCCTCTCTATCGGACTTGTCCTGGGCTGGGTGTACCATATCGTGTTACTCGCACGCCGATCAGTGTGGGTGCAGAGGAGACGACACGTCTCACCTCCGGTTCCGCAGTCGTACCTGGAGGGTAGCTGTTGGCTCCTGTCTTCGTACGCGATGTCTTCATCCTCCTGGGACCTTTGCTGGAGAGCGGCTGATGACCATCTCTCGTTGCGGGTATGCTCTCTCACTGGCATCCCTGAGGCCTTTGCCCCTGAGTCACCACGGCTGGCGTCATCCAGTGACCGTGTGACCCCAAAGGTGGATGTTCCGAATGGTCCGGCCGGCTAACCTCTGCAGATCCCAGGTGTGCTGAAAGCACCGCCAAGCAGATGGCCTTCTCTCCATGCCACGGATGTTCTCAGGACTTACTCTCCATGTTCTGGCACTTGTCGCCTTCCTTATCTTCGAGGTGTGAGTAGTCTTGCCACACTCCTCTCTCTTTCCTCGGTTCTAATGTCGTTGAGGGTGTCGAGTCACTCTGACTTCTCCTCCCACTCTGAACAGTGGCCAACGTGCCACGGATCTATTTCCTTCTTCTCCTCTTCTTGCAGTGGCAAACGTGCCACTCCGATCTCTTCTTCCTTCTTTCCTTGCAGTGGCAAACGTGCCACTCCGATCTCTTCTTTCTTCTTTTCTTGTAGTGGCAACTATGCCACTCAGATCTCTGCTTTCTTCTTTGGCTTGTGGTGGCAGACGTGCCACTCTGCTCTCTTCCTCCTTCTTTCCTTGCAGTGGCAAACGTGCCACTCCGATCTCTTCTTTCTTCTTTTCTTGTAGTGGCAACCGTGCCACTCAGATCTCTGCTTTCTTCTTTGGCTTGTGGTGGCAGACGTGCCACTCTGCTCTCTTCATCCCTTCGCTTCACGACCTACTCTGGACCGTTTCTTTTCTCCTTTTGGTCTGGCCAGGCTTCTTCATGCAGCGCGCGCACTCTGCACGTGTTCCCCCTGGTCTGGTCCTCGTCCGAGGACACTCTCTCCATCTTCCTCAGCATTCCGAGTTAGGGTCGTGACCTTCTCTTCATCTTCTCCTTTTCACCAGCTACTTTGGTTGTTGAAGTTCGTGGGGCCATACTCTGGGTCCTCTTCGTTCTTCTCCTTTTCACCAGTTACTTTGGTTGTTGAAGTTCGTGGGGCCATACTCTTGGTCCTCTTCGTTCTTCTCCTTTTCACCAGTTACTTTGGTTGTTGAAGTTCGTGGGGCCATACTCTTGGTCCTCTTCGTTCTTGAGCTTCGTGGACCACTTGACGGTCCACTCTGCCTATCACTGGCAGGATACCTTTGGTCTTTTCGTCAGACCTCTTGTTCCGTAGTTTCACTGACCTGTGCGTCGTTCACCTCCTTTTGCCCCCTGGCGGGTTGGTTTCTGTGGTGCGACCATTTGGCTGGTCAGCTTCACGAGTGGCGTCACGTCGTGTGACTCCCTGTGTCTTCTGACTTGTCGGGCGCCGGTGCGTGCTCCTCTTCATCCCGTCTAGGTATATCTTCAGTGTAGCTTTGCTCCTTGCGCCGTGATCTCTTGATGTGGTGGCTTCTTGGCGCCACTGGGTGTGCCTCTGCATCCTTGCCCTTCAGTGTCGTTGGATACGTGCTGCGCACATCTTCTTCCGTGTAGTTCCTCTCTTGTAGGCGCTGCTGTGTACTTTCCGCGTCCGGGGTACATCTGCGCTGAGTCCTTTGGCTCTCTCGAGGGGTCACTCCACTTGATGCGGCGACAGCGCAGTCCTCGCTGGGGTGGATGTGGCTTGACCCTTTTTGTCTTCCTTGTCCTGCGGGTTCCTGTCGCTGTATCCCGTTACCTGCGGGTTACTTGCTTCCTGCACCTCTGTCGCGTTCCTGCACTGCACCTCTTCAGTGATGTATTACCACCGTCGCCTAGCCGTGTTCCAGTGTGCTCACCATTGCGCATCAGTCTGACCTTGCGGTACATGCCTTGCTGCCTCTTCTCTCGCCTTTCTATCCTTGTTCCTTGCAGCTGGTGCAATGCTGCTCTCCGGCCACTAAATGGCAGTGCGAGCTCTGCTCTTCACTCCATTCAGCAGCAACCTTCTCTTGCAGCTAGAACTTTCTTCCATGTTCTCTTTCCTTTTCCAGACTTCACTCGGGCTGAGGAGGGGAGCTGGAGCCAGGCAGAACAGTGGAGTGCAGGACACCACCAGCCAGCAGGTAAGTCTCTTTGCATCTATTTATTTGAAGGCAGGAGGGCACAGGCATTGTCAGGGAGCTGCCCGGAGGATAAGGTATCACTCTGCGTGTGAGTTTGGGGACTCTTGTCACTGCGGGTGGGCTCCGCTTTATTTAATCAGCTGTTCTGTGGGCCGTTACTTTTTCTCTCTCTCCGTTCATGCAGCTCACTGCCTCAGCGGCGCTGGCCACGCACAGTCCACTCGCCGGTCTCTGCCCCTCGTATCACTCCCCTTACTGCTCAGGGGTTGGAGTGAGCGCTGGGGGGGGGGGCCGCAGCCTTTTTCTCCTCCGGGCGGTTGCGCTCTGCGTTGTCTCTCTTCCACCCCGCCCCCTCAGCCTCGCTCTCTCACACGCTGCGCAGGGGGCCGGGGCTGGTGACGGAGTCCTCCTTTGCTCCTACTAGGGTGTGCATTAGCACCCGCGCGGGCTCACCTCATGCCCCGCGGGCTATCACATCGGTCACACGTGGGGTGGGCTCCCGCTCTGCTTTTTCCCCGTGGGGGTCACGACGACGCAGCCGATGCGGGTGGGCTCCGATCGGCTTGCTCCACTCATTTGCCAGGCTCGTCGCGGCCGATGCGGGTGGGCTCCGATCGGTCCGCGTGTCTTCGGGGCGCTTCCGGGCACAGCGGCAGGGTCGACGGGGTCGGGGTGGGCACCGACTTCCTCGGCAGGGTCACAGCCTCACGGCGGATGCGGGTGGGCTCCGCTGCGATAATCGCCGTATTCTCTCCGGCGCTGCTGGCTCTGTTGGTGCGGGGTGGTCTCCCGGTCGCCACAGCAGACGCTGCGGGCTCTGCCTCGCCCCGCAGGCTTCTCTGCGCGTCGCGCCTTCCCACAGGGGGGGGAGGGTGCCCTCCCTGCGGGCAGCTCTCTCTCTCCTTTTACCCTTATTTTCCTGTGTGCATAGCGGAGGGTGCACACGCGGGGTGAAGTACCCGCCTCGTCGCCAGTGTGATGTTGGGCTCTAGGCCCGCATGCTGTGGAGAATGACTGACGCTACACACATAGTGGGGGTAGTGGGAATGGCCTCGAGCACGTGCGCTCGGCCTTTTTATTGACCTCGTCACCTGACCCAGTGACGTAGGTGGTGGGTGGGTGTACAGTGTAATACATACAGTTGGAACACTAGAACGTGTCCATGTACGGACACTACAGATGGGTAGTTTTCCTGGAACCAGAGTCATTAAAGGAGAGAGATCATTGATTGAGATTTTCCTAAAAAACACTTTCATCAGTTGGGAACTCTGTAATTGAAAATAGGCTAAATCTAATTTGTTGTTGAGAAAGCCACCTAAGTACATTTTTCGTCCCTTGAAGTTTTTCCTGCTTACTGAATCATTGCGGAGGGGCTGATTTCACTCTTTGGAAACAGCTCACAACTTAAACAATTTTCTGATTTATTATTCTGCCTTCAATCTATTATGACCAAAGCCCTCATTACGAGATGGACAGAATGGTATCATGAGTGGGCGTGGAGGGATATACCACCACAGCCGACTCTGAGTCCCTTGAGTTCAATAGAAATGGAATTACAGAATCCAAGCAATCCAGGATCGAGTTTACTGGTTGCCGCCCACAACCCGCGAAACTACAGAGGGTTCTGCCAACAGGTCCCACCTTCTCAGAGCAGGTGGAAAACGTCTTATATAAAGGCCCCGGAGGGGGAGTGCAATGCAGAAACATAACCTGTTCCGGGTCTGGAAGGTAATCCTCATGTCAGGATCTCTAACTCATGAAGCCTGGAAGTTGCGGTTGGAAATACTAAATGGAATCGGTATCTCTGGCCCCATCATCTCCCCCTTTAATTCCGGGCATCTCGAAATGAGGCCCCAACTAATTAAAGAGTAGTGTTGCTGTTAGCATATTTCCCCCCAACACCGGTCAGAGCCTCTCGTGTTTCACCTGTTAAGATCTTTTTCCACATCATATCCAGCAAAGTCTTCTTCTGCCCTAGTTGAAAGATTTCTGCCATTCCCTGCAGCTTGCTACAAGGCTCATACCTTGCACCTGCAGTAGAGTGCCGTAGAGGGACAGTCTTTCTTGAATTACTACATTGGAGCAGGTCACAGCAGTCTGGACACCATCTCAGCAGGGACATCTTAAGGATTTTAGGGGCCCTGGGCCAAACATATTTTGGGGGCCCACAAATATATGATTCAATTTCAGCTCTTTCATGCCCTCCTTGGCCAGGACACTGATAGTGAACAGGTACACTTGTCCAAATTCTTAATGTGTTTACATATAGTATTCAGGGATAGTGATGTGTTTTCAATATTGTAACACTGCAGCAGCTCACTAATATTACTGGAAATAATCTCCGTGACCCCCTCCCATTTCTCATATGTGAGGTCCTGTTTTAATCTAAAAGAAACATTTTATTTTATGGATGTTGAATGAAACATAGACTTTGTCTGCAATATGTCTGTAATAGACTCTCACACGTCACCCAATTAGTAAAGGTCATCAGAGCAAGACTCTGCAGAGCAGACCTGGCTAAACCATGCCCCCCTCCCCCGAAAGGCTGGGCCCCGGGGCCAGAGCCCACTTTGCCTGTGCCTTAAAACGCCTCTGCATCCGAGTAATACATCAATGGCTAATCAATATCATTTACTTGTATTTTACTTTTGTCTTTAATAACCTTCCACACAAGTAACTTGTATTGCATTGTATAGGAATGTAAATAGTTATTTTACTGCCTCTTTTCGGTACATTACTCTTGTGCAAAGTGAGTAAATGTAGGGCAAGTAGACAGATTATTAAACTGGATGAGGACTGATGAAAAGTGAAGCCAAAGCCAAAGGGAGCCCTGAAATGTAAGGTGCCGAGTTTCACAGGAGCTGGCCCATGGTCCTGCACTCCTCAATTCAGAAGTCACATTGCATAGAGGTTGAAGAACACAGTATGCTAATTTACAGATGATAGGCAGGCCTACTGCTGAGCAATCTCTCAGAAAGAGTGGAAACATTGAATTGTGCTTGTCAAATGTGTAATTGCGGTGTTGGAGAGAAATAGGTAAAAGCTCCATAGCAAAGCAACTAGGTAGCCCAGGTGAGTGGTGTAACGAAACTTGAGGGGACTCCCCTGCAAAGTACATAGAGGGGGCTCACCATGCTCCAGACCCAGTCAGGAGCTCTCAGCACCGCCCGTGCACAGTGCTGGAGGGACCCCCTGGATCTCGGGCCCCCGCTCCACACTGGCGTAACGAAACTTGAAAAGGCTCCCCCCTGCAAGTTATGTGCAGAGCCCCCCTCCGGACTCATTAATGAGCTCTCGGGGCAGAGTACTGTGATGAAGGCTCCCCCCCTCACACTGCAGGGGCTGTGGGAGCCTGTGTTACGCCACTACCGCTCCACATGGGCGCAGGGACTATTGTTACGCCACTGGCCAAGGTACAGAAATCTTGAAGACCCATTCAGAAAGAAAGGGGAAAGGCCTCTCCAAATTAGTGGTTTGTGGTTTTTTGTTTTTTACAAGCAGTTGTTTACTGTTGGCCATATCTACAGAAGAATGATCCCCTATTGTGAACAGTTCAGACATGAAAAATTAAATGATGCAACAAAGAGAGGTTTTGGACTATATTCTGTATACACAGGAGGAAAGATGAGGTGGACAGTTTATGAAACACAATCACATTTTCAAACGGATTAAGCCAGCATAAGATGCCATATTGTTCAGTGACATAACTTTCCTACAATAAAGGATCCTAATGTGAGACTTATACATGCTTATTTTATGCGCTTATGTATGTGGATGCTCATGTGTGTTGTATGTGTCCGTATATGTGTATTAGGGGTAACACTACAATACGTTTTCACAAAAAGATTCATGGTACAGTCTACCAAAATAGGTTGTGATAGCTACTCCAGTATAAGCACTCAGAAAGATGTGAGGCAAGCACATGGTCAGAATGGATCTGATTAAGCAATGCAAAAGCTGGAGACCACATGGTTGTCTAGAGTTAGGTGGGAACTGGGCAGAGAATACATGTGTGGTGATTCTTGATGGCTGCTGGCAATGCGCATTAGTATGTTGTTTCCATTGTATAAACAACTACATTAGTTTTCTGTAGTTTCTAATTCTGGGTTGTTTTAAGAAGATCTATGTCCTGATCAGCCAAGACCAGATCATACCACTCTTGTGATATCCTTGTATTACCAGCCAGCCTTAAGGTGCTGCAAATTGAAATTCCCCATTAATGTAAATAGTAAGCTCCATATAATCTTCAATGCAAGCTTTCTGATCACAAAGCAGAGATGATAACCCTCTTGTTCTGTCTGTATCTTCACCCTTGTCCCCCTTGTCCCCCTCTGTACTCCTCCACCCTTCCTTACTTATGTTCCCAGCCACATTGCTTTATAGCTCGGTTTGCACTATATAAATCCCCATACATACAAGTGCACTGTCCTATGTCAGCTTCACATGCAAGTGGGTAACCACACCTCGAAAGAGTGCTATAACTCACTAGCAGTACTTTATGCAGCGAAGAGAGTCACCACAGAAATGCTAGTAGACGATTAAAGATTTATATTCACTGGTATAATGAAGCCACTGTTGTCAGGCCCTCAGAGGAACTCCCCAAATGCCACCAATTGGAATGCTCAATACCACATAACCCCACAACTTTAGAATCAGTGTACAGGAGCATTCTACAGTAAGAGCAAATCAATGGTATGTATTATTAATATATACCATTGGTTTATGATCTGTCTGGAGGATAAACATTCTCCCCCACAACAGAACATCTTCCTTTTTCCTAAAACAAACAAAAGCACAAGAAACATAAATCCAAGTGGAAATAAAGCAAAATACAGAAAACATATATACCAAAACTACCTATACATCATTTGTTAATCAACAAAACTAGATTTCAGGTGAAATACGGATCAGTGACATAATATTGAGACAACAAATATTGGCTCACAAAAATATCAAAACTTTAATATTGTGAAAAAATATCAACTCCTTATACATAACTATAAAAGTCACTTATATCAAACATATAAATATCGATGGCAAAATATCTAAATCTACATATATTGAAAATAAAAATATCGGTAACAAAAATATCACAACTTGTAAATACACATATACTATGACACAAATATTGAAAACAGTAATATCAACTACACAAATCTCACCAAAACAACAAATAGATCCAATGAAGAATTACTAAAAACAGATTATTTAAACAAATAAACAACAATCAATATATTCTAAAATTATAACTAAAATATATAATACTATTTTAATTCACCAAAAACATAATCATAAACAATATTAATGAACAACACCTCTAAAATAGATAATACACATATTTAAAACACATTTAAACACATTAAGTTTGTATAATAATAAATAATATCAATTCTTAACTCAATACAGATAAATATCATATTAAATAAACTTACATAAAGTACAAACATAAAAAAAACCAATAACAAATAAGGACATAACTACCCAAAAAACTTAAATAAGACTAAAGCAACCAATAATATTAAACAATACACAACTATAACCAATAAAATAGATTAACCAATTAAACATAAAATATAAAAGTCAAACAAATTAAAGTAAAAAATATCTCCAAAACCCCAGACATTTCAAGAGGAGTAAACTCTGTCAGATTGTCCCTGCAAACTACAAGGCTACAAAATATACAACTACATCTTCAAGTAAGTATTAATTCTATTTAAAATAAAAAGCAAAATAATTGTAACTTGCAAAAATACATTTTAGGAAACAATTTCTGTTTAATGTTTTGCTTTTTATTTTAAACAGATTATCCAACTTTCTAATACACACCAACAAAAAACACATCTATCACCACAAACTAAAATAAGTATATTTAAATAACAACTTTAAACGCACTGCAACAGCAATGCAAAAACGTGCTAGTCACGCAAGGGGCTTCAAACAGTGAATCAAAATTGAATGCAACTAATAAAACTGCTTTTTCTCTCCAAGCATGAAAAAAAGGCCTGTTACATGAAGAAGCTGCCTAAAAGAAACGACTGCAACAAAACAAGACTTCTCTACAGATAATACAAGTAGGTTTAAACAAGAAATAATGACAGAAGGCACAACATTTATAACATCACAGAAGGGAAAACTATTATTGTGTTACATGGGATATACCTACAGCCAAGAAAACACTTCTATTTAACACATTCATTGGAAATGTACAAAGTATTATTCCAATGCATTTTATGGCAGTGCAGCTACTAAATAAACTGTAGTTATTAATGTGAAAGAGCATAATCACCCCCCAAATGTAACAGAAAGAGAAGTGAGAGAAGTTTTAGAAAATATCAGAGAAGCAAGCAGTAGTACTGAACATATAACAGGCCAATCACCATCAGAACCTACCTTAAGGCGCTTGATAACAAAGGGCCACCTATGACACCCCATCTACTCCCAAAAAATGCAATCAGACAGACATACCAACAAACCTAACATTAACCCATAGAGTGGAACCCTTCCTACTATATGATAATAAAAATAATGTCAAAAATTCTAATCTTCTCTACATCTAACAACTTGCTGAAACTGTCCCAATGTCAGACATGGATGATGGATGGTGCATTTAAAATGTGTCTCAAAACCATTCCATCAGCTATCCACAATTTATGGTAAATTTCAACACACCAATATTCCTTTTGTTTATGCTCTACTCCCTAAAAAACAAGGCAGTACCTACATGGAACCGCTCGACCAAATTAAACAGCATACAAACAACTATTACACCCCAAAAATTATAATTGACTTTGAGCAAGCTATGATTCAATCTATCCTAAAAATATCCCCAACACAGCCATACAATGGTTTTATTACCATTTGAACCAAAGTATATGGCTTCACCTACAGAAATCTGCTCTAAGGGCATGATTACAAGTAATGGCGGACCCAGCACCGCTGGCGGTCTAACCACCATAGTACGAGACATGCAGTTACATAGACAAAAGATACCGCAGTTCTGCTGCCACCACCATGCAATTCCGACCGCTTCAGTGTCGGAATAGGCCAATGAGACTGTCGGAGGCTTAGACCACCAGTGTAACCGCTGGCCCAATTCCAAATTACCTTACATCCGGCGTGAATGTCCCGGTCCAACCACCACATCAGAGTTGGTGGAAAGGGAGGGATATAAGGCCGAAACTCACCTCTACTCACCTGTACATGTCTTGTCTACCATGGAGCTGATAGTAGGCGTCCTGCTGCTGCTGTACCTGCTTGATCGCGTCCAAAACCTACACCGTCACAGACGCAAACAACAGTCAGTCACAATACTACCTGTTTCCATAGACTCCACAGACATTTAGGTCCCACTATGAACCTGGCAAGGAAGTCGGGGTTCCTTGGTCACACATATTTTGTGGGACCCTGTTTGGCATTGTTTTAAACGTATTACCCAAATACATCTGAATGATGCTCTCCTTGGCCACCTCACTGACACTGCACAGGCACAATGTACACAAATGGACGTGTTCACAACTCATACTCAGACATAGTGATGCGTGCCTTAAATTGTGTCACACAACAGCACCTCCTCATCAATATCCAAACTATTCATTTCTGTTACACCCTCACACTGAAAACGTCAGGTCTTGTTTTGCTATCAAAGATACATTTGTATGAATGTGTTATGAAACTGAATCACACCTTCTCTGCTGCAACTCTGTATTGGACTTTCATCCACATTAAAAGGCAATGTCAGTCAATGGGATAACAAAGAATCAGAGTGAGAAGCATTCTAAGGGCACACTGTAAACACTCTCTGCAGAATAGGTATGCCGCTACCAGGGGGAACCCTGAAAGGCTGTGGACCTGGGACATAGAACATTTTGCACAAGCCTGAAAACCTCAATGTGCACGGGACCTGTGGATTGAAGTATTTCAGGGACAACCAAGTACGAGACATGCAGTTACATAGACAAAAGATACCGCAGTTCTGCTGCCACCACCATGCAATTTCGACCGCTTCAGTGTCAGAATAGGCCAATGAGACTGTCGGAGGCTTAGACCACCAGTGTAACCGCTGGCCCAATTCCGAATTACCTTACATCCGGCGTGAATGTCCCGGTCCAACCACCACATCAGAGTTGGTGGAAAGGGAGGGATATAAGGCCGAAACTCACCTCTACTCACCTGTACATGTCTTGTCTACCATGGAGCTGATAGTAGGCGTCCTGCTGCTGCTGTACCTGCTTGATCACGTCCAAAACCTACACCGTCACAGACGCAACCAACAGTAAGTCACAATACTACCTGTTTCCATAGACTCCACAGACATTTAGGCCCCACTATGGACCTGGCAAGAAAGTTGGGGTTCCTTGGTCACACATATTTTGTGGGACCCATTTTGGCATTGTTTTAAATGTATTACCCAAATACATCTGAATGATGCTCTCCTTGGCCACCGCACTGACACTGCACAGGCACACTGTACACAAATGGACATGTTCACAACTCACACTCAGACATAGTGATGTGTGCCTTAAATTGTGTCACACAACAGCACCTCCTCATCAATATCCCAACTATTCATTTCTGTGACATCCTCACATTGAACACATGTCAGGTCCTGTTTTGCTATCAAAGATACATCTGTATGAATGTGTTATGAAACTGAATCACACCTTCTCTGCTGCAACTCTGTATTGGACTTTCATCCACATTAAAAGGCAATGTCAGTCAATGGGTGTAGGAAGGTGGATATCTGACTATGGTTACCCCCAATTTTTTGCCTAGTGTCTAGCTGGTTTTTCGACTTAGTTGGCCTGAGATCCTGCCATTCAGGATCTCAGCCCATCTGCTCTCTCTTTAAAATGGACTCCATGTACCCTAGGTGCATACCCAATTGGAATTGGATCACCCTGTGAGCCCCTGTACCAGTGTACACTAGGTACCCAGGGCATTGGTGTATCTAAGGCCTACCAGGGGCTGAAGCATGTATTGTGCCACCCCTGGCCTGGCCTAGCAATTTGACACAACTGGCTGATCACTCAGCTGGGGTAAGTTGGTATATCCACCTCTTACTTAGGTGTAGTGTACCTATACCTAACCTTAAATGGGACACATGTTAACCTATAAGTCACTCCTATGGCAGGCCTTAACAATCCTGAAGGCAGAGTGCTTGGTTCCATGTGAGATGGTGCTCTGGCATGAGCTGAGCCTGTCTGCAGTGGTCGGAACAACTTCCTTCTACCGTTTCCAGATATCGCCATACCATATACTCTTAAGTGCATTATGAACCTCGCGGTTAAATGCTAACTTTGGTTTGGCTTTATCAAAACATGTCGAGTAAGGTGTCATACGAATTGGAATACTAACCCCTCGGCAATTCTGGCGACGGGGTTAGCATTCCACCCTTCTAGAGGGACACGACATGTACAGTACCTGAAACCCGGGTAAAATCAGACATAGCCTCAGCTCCACAAAATGGATGCTGCCACCACAGACACAAGTCTGCCCTCCTGCTGCTGGGAGTCCTTCCAGCTTGGGAGACGTGGACAAAGGGTTTCCTGCCAGGGGAGGTGCGAGCACCACCCCAGACAGGATTTTGTGTATTGGTCAGGTAGGGCTTGAATGGAATCAGACATGCCTGAGGCTCACAAGGAGCCTCGGTGCATATGCCAGTTCAAACCGGTCCTGGGGCACACCAGCCCCGGACCTGGGGCAAGCTGGACAAAGGATTGGGGGTGTAACCACCCCCCTTCCTGGTCCCACCCTTAGGGAGGGACCTAGCAGGTAGTCCGGCCCCTAGAATCTGCTTAAAGGTAGGAGCTGTGTCCTAAGACTTCAGACATCCTGGAATCAACTTACTACAAGGAAGAAGACGGGAACTTCGACGCTCTGCTGCACAGAGGACAGAAGGAAATCTCCCCTATGGTCAGGGAGTGACCATCTTGCTAACGCAAGCACCATCCAGCAACTCGACATCTGCTTTGCCGCCGCCTCCTGCCGGAGCCCGAGCCCAGAGCCCAACAAGACCTGGATCTCCAGACCTCTCACAGCCCGATCCACAGTCCCTGCAAAGAAGGAACCCGTGGAGGCACCGAGACACGTGGAGCCAGCCATCTTGAAAGACCCACGACAAGCTGCAAGCGCAACAACAGAGGCTCCCCCCAAGTTGTGCTTTGGGTCCTGAGAAGCCCAACACCCGAGCACTATCTGCACCAAAGGTGAGCCCTCCAGCATCTCCACGATCTGCGTGGGGCCCCTCTGCACTTTGCAACTCGACGTGCCTGCCCGGTCCCTGGCCCGTTGGCTAGTGGCCATTTTGGTGACTTATCTTGAAAACTATGATACTGGTCTGGTTGCCCCAGACTGGCCCCTGCTGCCCTCCAAAGGAGCAGCCCCTCTGACCTTGCTGGTCAGAACCATCAGCTTTCTTCATTTCTCACGACTCCTGCTTTTGGCAAGGCTTGTTTGCTTCCTTCGAGTTGCCGACACCGCCGACAGCGAGAGCCTGCGTGGGACAGCTCGTGAACCGACTCCTGGACGTCATCGACCTTCAGGGACCACGTGGCTGCAGAGACAAGCTACACCTCATCACCTGTTTGCACCCAACATCGCCTGGTACCTACCTGGTGCCACGCCGGTCACTGGCTAGTGACTGTGAACACTGTTCCCTCTGCTTACAGGTCTTCTACAACTCCGATCCACCCTTGGATCCACCGCATCTCTTCTGGACCGGCCGCCTGCAGCATCTTTGTCACCAGGCTCCATTGAACAGATAGACGAAACCCGACGCACTTCGAGACCTATGCACCCGCTTCCTGTGGGTGAGGTAAAGCTGGCACTCCGGTGCCCAAGTGTAGAGAAACACCTCTAGTGTTTGTGTTTTAAGTCTTAAGTTCGTAGTCCATCCAGAAGACCCTTCTAGCAGTAACTTTTGAACTTTTACGCACCCATTGAAAACCTATGGGAGCCCGCGTGTAACTTTCCTCACTGCACACGCGACCCGTGGACCTCCTGGTCACTAACTGAAGTTAGCTCCTTGTAGGCCCAGCGATTCTAGAGGCCCTAGGCCTTTTGCCTTTCCTGTTCGTGGTACTTATACCACTATTTTAGTATATGGTTTGAGTGGCCACCAGGGCCCATCCATATAAAGTGCAACTTCTGTATATTGTAATACTTTCTTGTTTAACGATTTGTGCTCCTGTGCTCATAAAGAGTCTAGGGGATACTTTGAGTAATAAATACATATATATTTTGAATATATATCTGTGTGGTGTCCTTTCATTGGTATAAAGGGGGGTTACATATGGTAAAACAGCCTGCTTAACACGCTTTAACGAGTTTAGCCTCAAAGACTGCTTAGCCTACGCTACCACTAGGGCAGCTAGTCCGAAAAGGTTGACTTACAACCACACCATAAGGGTTGCTTGGCATGGTACAAGGTGGTCACTTTAACTAGTGAACATCATATACCAGGCCAACTTCTCACATTGGTGAGCAGCGGTTGGATTTGAGCTTGTTGTGTTTTACCATTGTAATCTCTTTGTTACCAATTGAAAGATCACATAGGTACCTGTAGGTACATATAAAACAAGATTAGATATACTTAAGTTCTACTTAACTTAGTTGTTGTAGAGAAAAGGGAGTAGCACACCCTGACTACAACTACTAGATAGGTTAAGTAGGAAAACCCAAGTGTAGGTAGTTGCAACACACCCACCCACACTTAAGAGCAATGGCTGGGGCAGAGGGGTCCAATGTACCCATCTCTGTCGAGAGTGACCCCCAGAGGGCACCAACCATCTTTGCTACCCTAAACCAAAATGAGCTCAGGCAGTTGGCAAATATCAGGGGCCTTAAACAGCCCAGGAACCCTACCTCTGCTGAACTCAGAGAACTCTTACAAGCTGATGAAGATCAGAGAGCTCTCAAGAAAGCCTCCCAGTTAGACCTCTCAGGGACTGGAACAGGAGGCCCTCCTTCTGAAGATGCCACTGAAGTACCCCTTTCCAACAGTCGAACCTTAGTTGAGAATCTAACTACAGATGATGAGAATCAGCATAGGGACAGGGATGACAAAGGGGGTGAGTCTGACAGTAGTAGTAGTTCAGATGGGAGAGATAGCCCAGTGCCAGGTGCTATACCTGGCTCAGCTAACTTAAGGCTACTGGGGACTGACAATGGGTTCACCCCATTGGATCTCCCTAGTGGACGTAACCAGGGGTTTGGGAGACAGAGGAATCACTCAGGTGACTCTAATGCCTCTCATGCCTCTAGAGGCTCTCAAGGTTACTCCAGAAGAAGGATGACCAGCCCTCAGAGGAGGGAGCATGAGGCCAGAATGCAGGAAGCTCATCTGAGGATCAGGAAACAGGAGCTAGAAGTAGCCCTGATGGAAAAGAAACTGAACAAGGCTAGGCAACCTAGAGAGAGTGGGTCTATACCCACTGGTGGCAGCATTGTCCCTAGGGACAAAGATAGGGTCTTTGACAATAGGAACCTGTCCAAAGTTGTGCCCCCCTACAAAAGTGGGGATGATATCCACAAGTGGATGACTGCTCTTGAGAGAGCCTGCAAAGTGCAGCAGGTTCCTGAAGACCAGTGGGCAGCAATCTTATGGCTCTCCTTTGAAGGTAGAGGCAGAGATAGACTCCTCACTGTTAGGGAGGAGGATATCAGAAGCTACAGAGCCCTGAGGAGTGTCCTGGTTGATGGGTTAGGCTTAACCACTGAACAGTACAGGTTAATGTTCAGAGATACCCAGAAGACACAGACTCAGGACTGGTCTGAATACATTGAATGTGCCACTAAGGCTTTGGAGGGTTGGTTGCTGGGAAGTAAGGTGTCTGATTATACAGGATTGTACAATTTGATGATGAGAGAACAGATTTTAAGTAACTGTCAAAACCAGCTCCTCCATCAACACCTGGTAGACTCAGATTTGACCTCTCCCCAAGAATTGGGAAAGAGGGCAGATAAATGGGTCAGGACCAGGATCAGGCCTAAAAATCAGGGTGGTGACCAAAAGAAAGATACCACCAAACCTCAACAGAAGGGTGGGGATAAAACAAAAGAGAAATCTTCCTCAGGGCCCCAAAACTCCACACAGGGTGGTGGGTCCCAAGCTCCCTCCTCTACCACAGGTAAAAAGCCTTACTGCCATGAATGTAAAATTCCTGGGCATTGGAAAACTGACAGCAGTTGGCCAAAGGCTAAAAACAAAACTGTTCCTCCAATTACTCCTGTCACACCACCTATTACTGTCAGCAGTAATCCCCCAGGTGGTGGGAGTGCCCCCAGAAATTTGGGTGGGTTTACTTGGGGAACGCAGGGGGACCCTGGCTTAGCCAATTCCCCTACAGCAACTACTCTTGTCTGTGATGGTGGCATGGGGTTTGCCAACTTCACTGCCTGTCCCAACACTTTGGGTAGGTACAGACAGGAGCCCTACATCAATGGTAGAAAAGCTGAGGCCTACAGAGACACTGGAGCTAGCATCACTATGGTGGCCCATTGGCTAGTTCCCTCTGAGCAGCTTTTGCCTGGTTGCTCCTACCAGGTAACTAACATTGATGGCAAACAGAACAGTCATCCCATGGCAGAGGTGTGTCTCAGCTGGGGAGGTGTCACTGGCCCTAAAAGGGTGGCAGTGTCCCCAACCTTGCCTGTAGACTGCTTACTGGGGAATGACTTAGAACTCTCAGCTTGGGCTGTAGTTGAACAAGACACCCATTCTAAAATGGTAGGCCTTTCCCAAAAGGGTAGTGGGGTTGTGCCAGCCACAATCCCTGTCCAAGTAGATTTCCTCCCTGAAAAGGTTGGAAGGGCAGTGGTAGCCACAGCCCAGGCAAAGACAGACTTCCCTGTAGAGACTGGCAGAGCTGTGACAGTCACAGCTCAAACCCAAACTGAGTGCCCCTCTGAAAAGGTTGGCAGGACTGTAATGGTCTCAGTCCATACTCAGACTGACATAGGTGTAGTGAAGCCTGAAACTATGGATCACTCCACACAAACAGAGAGTAGTGGGGAGGAAGAAAAGTCTCCCTCCCCCCAGACATTAGGAAAAGGTCAGCCTCCTTAGGGATCTGACCCTTCCCCTTGTGAAAGAACTGCCCCAGAGGTAGCCAGGCCTGGCCTGGCAGAGCCTCTGATGTCAGTGGACCTTTCCAAGGCGGGACCCAGTCTGGTGCAGGTAGCCTGCCTCTCTCTACCCTGCCTCAGTCAGCCCAGGGCTACAGAGGTCAGGGAGGCCAGTGGCCCCCAAGAGGGCCCCTGTCCACAAGAACCCCCCCATCTAAAGAATGAGGATTTCCTGGCTAGTAGCCCTAGCCAGGTGATGGGTAAACACATTCCTGAGGGATCCCCTTTACAAGTAGTTAGGGACCTCCCCCAGAGGGATTCTGTTGGGCACAGGCAAACATGGGACCTTAGGGCCCCAAACCTGACCTGTCCCTCCAGTAAGCCCACAAAAGGGACCCAGCCTCCAGCTTTAGGTAGCCAGAGGCTGACCCTGAGAGCACACTGCAACTCAGTGAAAGAAAGAAAGGCATCCATGGTGGAGGATGATTGGAGGAAGCTGAGGCCTCACTTTGAGGACACTCACTTCAGTACTCCATCCCAACACCAGCCTTTTACTTTGCCAAGACACACCAAAGGTAGAGATTCCCTATGGTGGAGACCCTCTGATACCCTTAGGGTGAGGGATTGCTTAGTGGACCATGAGACAGGGGGTAACCATGCCAGTGCTGGTTCTTCCTTATATAGCCACTTAGGCAATATAGGCTTACCTGGTCAAGGTCAGCCTTATCTCCCTTCGTTTGGGGGGGGGGGGGGGTTCTGTAGGAAGGTGGATATCTGACTATGGTTACCCCCAATTTTTTGCCTAGTGTCTAGCTGGTTTTTCGACTTAGTTGGCCTGAGATCCTGCCATTCAGGATCTCAGCCCATCTGCTCTCTCTTTAAAATGGACTCCATGTACCCTAGGTGCATACCCAATTGGAATTGGATCACCCTGTGAGCCCCTGTACCAGTGTACACTAGGTACCCAGGGCATTGGTGTATCTAAGGCCTACCAGGGGCTGAAGCATGTATTGTGCCACCCCTGGCCTGGCCTAGCAATTTTACACAACTGGCTGATCACTCAGCTGGGGTAAGTTGGTGTATCCACCTCTTACTTAGGTGTAGTATACCTATACCTAACCTTAAATGGGACACATGTTAACCTATAAGTCACTCCTATGGCAGGCCTTAACAATCCTGAAGGCAGAGTGCTTGGTTCCATGTGAGATGGTGCTCTGGCATGAGCTGAGCCTGTCTGCAGTGGTCGGAACAACTTCCTTCTACCGTTTCCAGATATCGCCATACCATATACTCTTAAGTGCATTATGAACCTCGCGGTTAAATGCTAACTTTGGTTTGGCTTTATCAAAACATGTCGAGTAAGGTGTCATACGAATTGGAATACTAACCCCTCGCCAATTCTGGCGACGGGGTTAGCATTCCACCCTTCTAGAGGGACACGACATGTACAGTACCTGTAACCCGGGTAAAATCAGACATAGCCTCAGCTCCACAAAATGGATGCTGCCACCACAGACACAAGTCTGCCCTCCTGCTGCTGGGAGTCCTTCCAGCTTGGGAGACGTGGATAAAGGGTTTCCTGCCAGGGGAGGTGTGAGCACCACCCCAGACAGGATTTTGTGTATTGGTCAGGTAGGGCTTGAATGGAATCAGACATGCCTGAGGCTCACAAGGAGCCTCGGTGCATATGCCAGTTCAAACCGGTCCTGGGGCACACCAGCCCGGACCTGGGGCGAGCTGGACAAAGGATTGGGGGTGTAACCACCCCCCTTCCTGGTCCCACCCTTAGGGAGGGACCTAGCAGGTAGTCCGGCCCCTAGAATCCGCTTAAAGGTAGGAGCTGTGTCCTAAGACTTCAGACATCCTGGAATCAACTTACTACAAGGAAGAAGACGGGAAATTCGACGCTCTGCTGCACAGAGGACAGAAGGAAATCTCCCCTATGGTCAGGGAGTGACCATCTTGCTAACGCAAGCACCATCCAGCAACTCGACATCTGCTTTGCCGCCGCCTCCTGCCAAAGCCCGAGCCCAGAGCCCAACAAGACCTGGACCTTCAGACCTCTCACAGCCCGATCCACAGTCCCTGCAAAGAAGGAACCCGTGGAGGCACCGAGACACGTGGAGCCAGCCATCTTAAAAGACCCACGACAAGCTGCAAGCGCGACAACAGAGGCTCCCTCCAAGTTGTGCTTTGGGTCCTGAGAAGCCCAACACCCGAGCACCATCTGCACCAAAGGTGAGCCCTCCAGCATCTCCACGATCTGCATGGGGCCCCTCTGCACTTTGCAACTCGACGCGCCTGCCCGGTCCCTGGCCCGTTGGCTAGTGGCCATTTTGGCGACTTATCTTGAAAACTACGATGTTGGTCTGGTTGCCCCAGAGTGGCCCCTGCTGCCCTCCAAAGGAGCAGCCCCTCTGACTTTGATGGTCAGAACCATCAGCTTTCTTCATTTCTCATGACTCCTGCTTTTGCCAAGGCTTGTTTGCTTCCTTCGAGTCGCCGACACCGCCGACAGCGAGAGCCTGCGTGGGACAGCTCGTGAACCAACTCATGGATGTTGTCGACCTTCAGGGACCACATGGCTGCAGAGACAAGCTACACCTCATCACCTGTTTGCACCCGACATCGCCTGGTACCTACCTGGTGCCACGCCGGTCACTGGCTAGTGACTGTGAACACTGTCCCCTCTGCTTACAGGTCTTCTACAACTCTGATCCACCCTTGGATCCACCGCATCTCTTCTGGACCGGCCGCCTGCAGCATCTTTGTCACCAGGCTCCATTGAACAGATAGACGAAACCTGAGGCACTTCGAGACCTATGCACCCGCTTCCTGTGGGTGAGGTAAAGCTGGCACTCCGGTGCCCAAGTATAGAGAAACATCTCTAGTGTCTGTGTTTTAAGTCTTAAGTTCGTAGTGCATCCAGAAGACCCTTCTAGCAGTAACTTTTGAACTTTTACGCACCCATTGAAAACCTATGGGAGCCCGCGTGTAACTTTCCTCACTGCACACGCGACCCGTGGACCTCCTGGCCACTAACTGAAGTTAGCTCCTTGTAGGCCCAGCGATTCTAGAGGCCCTAGGCCTTTTCCCTTTCCTGTTCGTGGTACTTATACCACTATTTTAGTATATGGTTTGAGTGGCCACCAGGGCCCATCCATATAAAGTGCAACTTCTGCATATTGTAATACTTTCTTGTTTAACGATTTGTGCTCCTGTGCTCATAAAGAGTCTAGGGGATACTTTGAGTAATAAATACATATATATATTGAATATATATCTGTGTGGTGTCCTTTCATTGGTATAAAGGGGGGTTACATATGGTAAAACAGCCTGCTTAACACGCTTTAATGAGTTTAGCCTCAAAGACTGCTTAGCCTATGCTACCACTAGGGCAGCTAGTCCGAAAAGGTTGACTTACAACCACACCATAAGGGTTGCTTGGCATGGTACAAGGTGGTCACTTTAACTAGTGAACATCATATACCAGGCCAACTTCTCACAATGGGATTACAAAGAATCAGAGTGAGAAGCATTCTAAGGGCACACTGTAAACACTCTCTGCAGAATAGGTATGCCGCTACCAGGGGGAACCCTGAAAGGCTGTGGACCTGGGACATAGATTAGATAACAACCTGAATGAACAGGTAAAAAGAACCTAACCCTGAGGCGTCGGAAAAACAATTGGATTCCGAAAGTCACCAGAACAAAGAAAATGGGCAATACTTTTCCTTTCTTGAGTCCCCTCACTCACCAGGGTTTCCCCACGGTGACATGCTTCATCATTGGGGTCCTCTCAGTCTTCTACGGGCTGAGGCGTGCTGCAACTTGCGGATTACGTAGGAGCACTTAAAACAGATTATGTGTAGTGCAGGTGTGGTGCAGTGAAAGGAGTGGGACAAAAATGATTTAAAATAATCAACTAGTGGGCCAAATATATTTTATTCTTGCTCCTAGCTAATTGGTTAAAAACGGGGTACTATGCTACAGGCCCTAAATATAATGAATAGGTGTACCTAGCATATGGTCAACTAGTTTCGAGCTTCCCCAGCTCTTCTTCAGGACTACACCGGGACCAGCCCAGTGCAAGAAACCACTCCTAGTAGACCTAAATATGGTGAAGAAAGTGAGACTCCACAGCTAATAGGCATGCGTTTAAATTAATACATACGTAAATATACGTCTGGAAATATCTGTAGGGTATAAAAACATATATTAAAGGAACAAGGCAATCAATATGCAAGGTGAATAAAACTCATGGTGATCGCACTCTGCACCAGTGTAAATACACTCTATCTTCTAATGTGCCGCTATGTGATAAAAGAGGCGTTAAATCAATTCTCCATGCAAGCGCTGTGCATCAAGGTGAGTAAAAAAGTCAAATAAATGCACGTTATGCTAAAAAAACGATCATGCGTCTGACACAACACACAACACACAACATACATACAAGACTGACATTAGGCATGACATTACATACTTGTATTGAAGCACCAATATGCCTCATGGTCAACGGAGGGGGTGTGGAAATCTCGTACACCTAGAGAGATGGTACATGAGGTAGTTAATAGGATAGGGCTCCGTATCTGTTGCACGACTATGGAGAGAACGGAAGGAAAATAGGTAGAGAAAATCAACAAGACCCATTCCTAAAATTTACCTACACTATGAGTAGGTCGAACTTGGTTTTTCTTGATCTCAATATAACAGCGCACAAGGGTGGTCTGATCACTACAACACATTTCAAGCCTACGGCAAGAAACTGCCTATTAGCATATGACAGTTTCCACCCAAGAAGTCTGAAAGACAATCTCCCTTTTGGACAATTTTTGCGCCTAAGACGCAACTGTACCACACGGCATGACTACAACATCCAAGCAAAAGACCTTTCACAGAAACTGGTGCAAAGACGATATCCACAACATCTGGTGTCCAAAGCACAAAAAAGAGCATCCAATAACAACCGGGAAGCCTTACTTGAATATAAATCTGAGGATACAGTAAAGAATCATAAAAGACAAATCTGTATCACTACGTACAATATCGCTTCAGATCAAGTAACAAAAATAATAAAGAAACACTGGCGCATCCTTAACAGTGGAGGTCTAGATTTACAGAAACCCATGTTCAGTCACAGAAAAGCAAAAAACCTGAGAAACTATTTGGTACATACTAGACCAAACCCCACGAAGACTGTCGGATCTGTACGCCTGCTCCACCCATTGCCCGAGGGACATCACCCTTGCGGTAACTGTAGCGTGTGTCACCTGACTAGTGCAACCCAAACTGTTATTTGCAACAATGGTATAACATGGAACCTGCGATCATTTACCAACTGTAACACAACAGGTGTAATATACCTTATCACCTGTGTGTGCAATTTGCATTATGTGGGGATGACCACGAGAAAGGCAAACACAAGGATGATAGAACACCGAAGTAATTTTAGGTGCAAACACAACAATACAAAAATGACCACACATTTCCTTGAAAAACAGCACACACCTAATGACTTTAGGTGGGTCATCGTTGAACATGTGAACAACAACCCCAACTTAGAAAGAAAGTTACACGAAAAAGATCAACGTTGGGTTTTCAAGCTACGGTCTGACATCAGTGGTCTCAATGACGACATACCATGGGGACATTTCACTGCTAAATAGGGTTATAACATACATATTTCCCTATGAATATCATCCTGACCAATTTTTTAAAAAAAATTCCTGAGTCTAATAACTTTATTGAAAAGCTTTGGAGTATAGTTTGATAACGCATCCTTGAGATCTCATGATCTACAACGTAAAAACACGATGGGCATTTACTTTAACCCAGTTTTCTTCCACCTCTATACGGGAGTTTTTTGATAAGTAACATATTCCCATGTAATGTGTTTTATCATGTTCGGCAGTAGAAAGGGCTTTGTTTACCCTGATCCATCATGGCCGCATTGTTCGTCACACTGCAGTCTTTCAATGCGCTCGTTTATCGACTAAGAAGTCTTCCTTTACTAGCAGCCCACCTATCTCCCGTTTATATCTTATATCTTAAACATTGTTCAGAAACTATTAACAAGGTCCAACTACGTTGGCCTTTGTCTCGACTCATATATTCTTAACTCATCCCGTTCTAAAATGGCCACTACAGAAAGGACATCCAAACGGAAAGTCCTTTTTCCCTTTCAATGCGGAAATGACCATAGAAGACAAGCACCTCGCCCGTGACCATGCAGTATGCGGTCCGTGAGGCTTGGGCTCTAGTAGGTGCGCCAGAGTGTGGTCTTCAAAGCACAAGTAAGTCGACATCCCGGTGGGGAAATCCCACAACCCCTCCTGAGCCACTGAGATCGATTTTCTCTACCTATTTTCCTTCCGTTCTCTCCATAGTCGTGCAACAGATACGGAGCCCTATCCTATTAACTACCTCATGTACCAAGCCTCTAGGTGTACGAGATTTCCACACCCCCTCCGTTGACCATGAGGCATATTGGTGCTTCAATACATGTATGTAATGTCATGCCTAATGTCAGTCTTGTATGTATGTTGTGTGTTGTGTGTTGTGTCAGACGCATGATCGTTTTTTTAGCATAACGTGCATTTATTTGACTTTTTTACTCACCTTGATGCACAGCGCTTGCATGGAGAATTGATTTAACGCCTCTTTTATCACATAGCGGCACATTAGAAGATAGAGTGTATTTACACTGGTGCAGAGTGCGATCACCATGAGTTTTATTTACCTTGCATATTGATTGCCTTGTTCCTTTAATATATGTTTTTATACCCTACAGATATTTCCAGACTTATATTTACGTATGTATTAATTTAAACGCATGCCTATTAGCTGCGGCGTCTCACTTTCTTCACCATATTTAGGTCTACTAGGAGTGGTTTCTTGCACTGGGCTGGTCCCTGTGTAGTCCTGAAGAAGAGCTGGGGAAGCTCGAAACTAGTTGACCATATGCTAGGTACACCTATTCATTATATTTAGGGCCTGTAGCATATTACCCCGTTTTTAACCAATTAGCTAGGAGCAAGAATAAAATATATTTGGCCCACTAGTTGATTATTTTAAATCATTTTTGTCCCACTCCTTTCACTGCACCACACCTGCACTACACATAATCTGTTTTAAGTGCTCCTACGTAATCCGCAAGTTGCAGCACGCCTCAGCCCGTAGAGGACTGAGAGGACCCCAATGATGAAGCATGTCACCGTGGGGAAACCCTGGTGAGTGAGGGGACTCAAGAAAGGAAAAGTATTGCCCTTTTTCTTTGTTCTGGTGACTTTCGGAATCCAATTGTTTTTCCGACGCCTCAGGGTTAGGTTCTTTTTACCTGTTCATTCAGGTTGTTATCTAATTTATGTACTAAATGGAGGGCGAACCTAACCTCGAAAACCTCTAATTCCCCCTTTTTTGTATTGACCTGGGACATAGAACATTTTGCACAAGCCTGAAAACCTCAATGTGCACGGGACCTGTGGATTGAAGTATTTCAGGGACAACCAAGTACGAGACATGCAGTTACATAGACAAACGATACCGCAGTTCTGCTGCCACCACCATACAATTCCGACCGCTTCAGTGTCGTAATAGGCCAATGAGACTGTCGGAGGCTTAGACCACCAGTGTAACCGCTGGCCCAATTCCGAATTACCTTACATCCGGCGTGAATGTCCCGGTCCAACCACCACATCAGAGTTGGTGGAAAGGGAGGGATATAAGGCCGAAACTCACCTCTACTCACCTGTACATGTCTTGTCTACCATGGAGCTGATAGTAGGCGTCCTGATGCTGCTGTACCTGCTTGATCGTGTCCAAAACCTACACCGTCGCAGACGCAACCAACAGTAAGTCACAATACTACCTGTTTCCATAGACTCCACAGACATTTAGGCCCCACTATGACCTGGCAAGGAAGTTGGGGTTCCTTGGTCACACATATTTTGTGGGACACTGTTTGGCATTGTTTTAAATGTATTACCCAAATACATCTGAATGATGCTCTCCTTGGCCACCTCACTGACACTGCACAGGCACACTGTACACAAATGGACGTGTTCACAACTCATACTCAGACATAGTGATGTGTGCCTTAAATTGTGTCACACAACAGCACCTCCTCATCAATATCCTAACTATTCATTTCTGTGACACCCTCACATTGAACACATGTCAGGTCCTGTTTTGCTATCAAAGATACATCTGTATGAATGTGTTATGAAACTGAATCACATCTTCTCTGCTGCAACTCTGTATTGGACTTTCATCCACATTAAAAGGCAATATCAGTCAATGGGATTACAAAGAATCAGAGTGAGAAGCATTCTAAGGGCACACTGTAAACACTCTCTGCAGAATAGGGGAACCCTGAAAGGCTGTGGACCTGGGACATAGAACATTTTGCACAAGCCTGAAAACCTCAATGTGCACGGGACCGGTGGATTGAAGTATTTGAGGGACAACCAATAGCATAACCAAGTGCTATGCATATGTAGGTAATGCATAAGTGCAAGTCAGAAAAGCAACCACAGCACTAACAGAATTTGTCACACATCCAGATTAAGTAGGAGTAAGGCACACACAGGAAAATGAACACATGTCCATACAAATGTCCACAAGGGTATGAGATTTAACACCCACCATATGTGGATAAACAAATATCTAACTTGAACACATCAAACACATATCCTACCTACATCATAAGGAGTAGTGCAACATAAATGATGTTGACAGTGAACAGGCCAAGCTGAAATACTTACCATATAATATAACACCCAATGCAATATCTGCCCCAATTGTATGTCATCCCATGTTGACAGCCATCCAACATTTCTCCTTCTCCTGTGTAACTCCAGCACTGGGTCCAAGATCAGATCATACTAACCACGTCGACTGGATCAGCAATCAGGGATGAAAAAACACAACTGTAGTCACACATCACTAACTATACATCAAATAGTTAGTAAAGTAATTGCAGGACCAACGTCTTCCAAACTATGAAAGGTTTTAATGACAGTATGTCAAAACATGATATAAAACAAATACCAATGGCCAGTCCATTGTATAAACATGTGCCACAACACAATGCTGTACCACCAAACTTGCCCTTACTGACTCTGCAAGGGAGCCTCCTTACAAAGGGGCATCCATTGGGCATAGCAGGCACCTCAAAGATGGTACTTGGGAGGGGGGAGGCTGCAATATAGGGACGGTTGGGTTTGGTAGCGGGTGGGGTTTTTTGGTCTTTTTTATTTTTGGGCCGGTTTTAGTGGGGTGGGGATCCGTTTTTTTACAGTAAAGTGGGATGTGGAAGGGATGGGTTGTGATCTGGCAGAGGTTTTTGGGACTTTGGAGGGGCGTTTTTACAGGGCTGTGAGCAAGGGCAAGCAACACATCTTCACAAGGAAAATGGGTAGGATGTTCAGAATGGAGTTCTGTTTGGGAGGTAGAAGGAGTGGAAGTGAAAGGTGTGTGTGCTGTATGAACTGTGTGTTGTGTCGGTGTGTGTTGTGTGGGTGACTGTGAGCATCTCCATTTTTTGGTTGTGTGTGCATTGAACATTCAGGTGTTGTGGAGGGGTCTGTGGCTGTTGCTGTAGTATCTGCTTGAATGCTGGGTATAGTAGAGGGGTCTGTGTGTGTTTGTGTGGTATCTGAGGGTATGGGTGTTGTGAAAGGGTCTATGTCTGTTGGTGTGGTGTCTGGGGTATGGATGTGGAGGGGTCTGTACATGTTGGTGTGGTGTCTGGGGGTATGGGTGTTGTAGAGGGATCTGTGTGTGTTGGTGTGGTAGAGGGGTCTATGTGTGTTGGTGTGATGTCTCAGGATGGGTGTTGTGGGGGGTCTGTGTGAGTTGGTGTGGTGTCTATGGGATGGGTGTTGTGGAGGGTCTGTGTGTGTTGGTGTGGTGTCTGGGGGTATGGGTGTGGTGGAGGGGTCTGTGAGTGTTGGTGTGGTATGTGGAGATAATGGTGTTGTGGGGTGTTGAGGGGTGTGTGTGTCTGGCGAGGGGTTGCATGCCTGTGTTTTGTGTGGTTTTTATTTGTGTATGGTGCTTGTGTTTGATGAAGTGTGTGTGTGTGTGTGAATGTGTGTGTATGTGAATATGCGTGCGTGTGCTCAGGACAGGCAAGCAAATAGGGAATTTGGATGGGAAGGAGCAGGAGGTAGGGTGGAAGGTTGGGGTGGGTGGAAGGTGCCATGAGGGAGTAGGACAGAGCCTGAAAAGACCTCTGTAGGCCAGACATTGCACTCTGAATGCCTTCCAGGTAGGCCACCATCTGTGTCAGCTGGTTGTCTTGCCACTGGATGGCACTCAGAAGTGCAGTCTGACCAAACAGAGATAGTCCCCAGGAGGTCAAGAGCTTCACCACTCAGGGCAGGAGGGGTAACAGGGGAAGGGGCTGAGGTACCTGGGGTGAAGGAGACGGCAACCCTCTTAGGGAAGTGGGTCCGGACAACTGGTCAACTGGTTGGGGAACAACATGGAGGTGGTGATGAAACTTGGGGTGGCGGACATGAATGAAGATGGCACTGATACTGTGGGGTACGTATAAGAAAAAGGTTTTCCCCCATAACTTTTTAGACCCAAGAGGGGGGAAGAAAAACAAATCTAAAGGATTGCTACCTCTTTACCGACCTATATTTCTTTTATTCTATGGTGAACACTCTCAAAAAATCATAGTGAACAAGCAAACAACAGTGATAACCCATGAATACAATGTCTACACACAGGTATTTCTTTTTTTCCATCTTCGTTTTTTTTATTTAATAGGCAAAAAAAAATTTGTATCAATAATGATTATAAATATTTCATTTCTATATTATCATTTGTTATGATTCACAAATATAATGAAGACAAATAAGTACAATTAGACAAAAATATAAAACATATCAAAAAACATTAACAGAAATCACAATGCTAAGACAAATAATTTTGCCCCTCGGTAGGCCAATTAAATCTCTACATTCACATCTTGCATACTAATCTTGCATACTGACAGTCATACCACAAACAAATCAATATAGAGAAAGAAACCAATAAAAGTACACAACTGGAAGAGTCAGTTATCATAGAATGTTCAAATATTCTCTCAGAGTTTAACTGTAGAGGTTATAGCAACAGACTTGGTTTCTTCTTATTATTTGATCTAAGTTGGTCCAGATACAATTTGTTGTCCAGTTGTGGAGAAGCTGGTCTACGTACGTTTCGGTGAGAGATAAATTAAAATCACCTTCATCAGGACCACTGAAGAACAAAATTTCCTGTGCACAAACGAGGGGACTGTATTCTGAAATTATAAATACATTGTATATAAGGTATGGGTATCACTGATGTATATCATGTCTACTTCTTAAAGCTTTTGTTAAATGTTACTTTAAATTTGGCCTAATCATGCCCATCTCAGAAAAAGAAAGAAAAGTAAAGAAGAAAAAAGGAAAACAAGAAAACTGAAGAAAGAAAGGAATAACCTCCTAAGAGAAGGAGACTGAAAGCTTGAAAACTTGAAATCACACCATAATGTGAGAAAGAGCTTTTCGTATCAATTCCTAATGTGTAACAATGTCTTTCTATATATACAAAAGACCGGTTAAAGAGGACCAGATAGATCTGAGCTCAAAAAGAAGACAAGTATAACTAAAAGGTACCTACTACAAATAAAACAAATCGTGTTATCAAGCTGTTAGGCTACTATCAGTTTCCTCAAAGATAGTATTGAAATGGAATTGGTTCTTCTGTTGGACATATCTGTTAATTAACAGAGAAGAATTACTTAATCAATTGGACAGTTCACGGAAAAGTATAAGAAAGTTGTTAGACTAGTAATGACCTCTGGGTCATTTCTGAGAATAAATCCTAATCTCTTACCCTAAATATTTTTTGAATTGTCAAGGTCAAGAAGCGTTGACTAGCCTTTATGAAGTATCTCCAAGTCGGGTTACTCCGTAGTGGAGGTATACCTGAGATGGGAGAGATATACTGTATATTTATTCAAAGAAAAAGGGAACATGCATTGCGAGCTGTATTATGATTATGGGCTAAATGAATCTTACCTTCGAAAGAAATGTAGAGAGAAGAAAATATTTTGTTGTCCTACTCTCCAGGAGACTTGGGGTGGTAATAGCATGTACCACAGACAAATCCAAAGTCTTTAAATTTTAAGTGATTCTGAGGGTAGATCAAAAAGGGTTCACATTATATATCGTATAGTTAAACGGACTTGATTCCCTTAATGTTTTAATCAAAAGCAGGATAGATCAAAATCAAAATCAATGACGCGTAATTTAACATGTGCAAACTGAACAGTCTAAATTGAACTAGTGGTTTGAATGTATTTTTTATGTGTGGTATTGACCGTCCAATCTGATTTGCGCCCACTTAGGTGTTTAAATCTCAGCCAAATTTTTATCAATATTGAAGGCTGAGAATGTCTAATATAGCTAATGTCTGTGTGGGCCGCTGGGGATATCTAATGAATTATCGATATTGAAGGCTGAGAATGTATAAAATAGCAGCCGTATGTGTGAGCCGCTGAGTATGTCTATTTTACAGAAGGATGGTATTAAAACCACGACCCATACCAATAGTGAAGAGAGATGTACTACCGAAATAGCGTCTTCAGTTAGTGAGTGTTAGTGTCATGTGACCGGCAACTGCCTCAGTTCGGGGATATACTGGACCAAAAGCCAGTGATCCACTCGTGACTAATAGTGTACGGGGTACGAAAACGGCTCGCCCACAGATGGATATATGTGGCCTAAAGGTGTGTGAGGAATATAGTAACTGCGAAAGATGCATATAATCCTTTAAAACCGCAACGCCCAATGAGGGTCACAGTAAGATAGAGCTACTAAATCCAAAGTGTGACAAGCGCACAAAGGGATGCTTACCTTAAATTTGCAAAACAGCGCGGTCTCCTCCCTTAGTCATCCGACTCGAAGCTGGTATCAAGCGATATTTGGCGCATTTAAATATTGTGTTGATAATTACGAACTAACGCGCTATCACAAAACCAGGTGATTGATGTATTTAGTCCTATGGTGAATGCGGGTGACATGTTGGAAAAGACATCTAAAGGCAGAAAAACTGCCATGTAGTAGAAATAACTACATTTATAAAATGCCAATAGCTATAAAAACTGAATATAAGACAACGACAGAGTCATCCCCAAGTGATAATTTATTATTGCATACCTATAGTATATATTAAATGTGTTTCCACACAACGCGACGCGCCATGTTGGGTTAGGGAAGATGGAAAAAGGCAACAGGCGCCATCTTTGAAAGAACAGAGACGAGGTCGTAGACTAAAAATCGACAAAGTATATAATGTCGTTATTAATCTAGAGGAATTGTAGCAAAAAGTATGGTAAGATATGCTAAACTAGTGTGTGAATGTACATAAATTGATGAAGATATCGCAGCCCCGAATCTATCTTATTCTGCTGTGTGGCATGAGAGCGCCATGTTGGAATGGTCAATCCGACAGTTAAACATGCAGCAAGCGCTAGCTTACGACCAAGAGACACCAACGTGTGATCGTTTGGGTTTAAAGATATATGTGTCAGTCTGCTATATTAATACTTGCCTATTAATAGCTACATAGATGTCAATAAAAATAGGACCAACAATTCTTATAAGGATTATTAGATGTGCATTATCAAGCACAAGTTTGTACTCAGATGTACTATGTTCTAAAATAGGAAACTAGTGTATAGATGTATATAAATTGATAAAGGTATGGCAACCCCAAATATATCTTATTATACTGTGAGGCATGAAAGCACCATATTAGAATGGTTAATCCGACAATTAAACATGCAGCAAGCGCTAGCTTACGGCCATCAGACACCAACGTATAATCGTTTGGGTTTAAAGATATATGTGCCAATCTACTATATTAGTACTTACATATTAGTACTTGCATAGATGTCGATTGAGATGGAACGAACAAAACTTATTAAATATGCCTATATAAGCACAAGTATGTACTCAAATGTGTTATGTTCTAAGATGGAAAAATAGGCGATATGTGCGCCATAATGGCAAGATGAAAAATGCATACATCATAAAGATTATGCAGGTAGTGGATGTTTATGAGAGTCTAATGCACTGATAATTTCATAAATGTCAATGTCAGACAGGTGGACAAAATTCGAGTAAGAGCATAAAGCATTCTTATGTGATAGAAACTATCCTTTCTATGTACTATTAAGGTATCCTGCAAAAAAAGGACAAAAAGGGATGATGTAGGTGACTCATACTATTGTGGGAATTCTCCAATTGTTAGAAAAAGTATTCGCTGGATTAGAACAGACGGTCTGTAGAGCTCAAAAGGACAAGTGATCAAAGGTGATGGTTAAACTGGATTATGATGTGACTAGCCATGTAATTTCTTCATTCAAGCCTTTGTTCACTGTGTCCAAGAAAAAAATCCAAAAGGTTTCTCGCTGTTTACGTATTTTAGTTGGGTCCTTCCCTGCTGTGGGTTTGACCCGCTCCAAAATTAACCAACGAAGATCTGTTTCTGTATGTTGACATTCTTCATAATGTTTCACTAGAGGTGCTTGTGTTTTGCCTGTTCTAATGGCAGATTTGTGTTCAGAGAACCGGATACGGAATTCTCTGGATGTTTCACCTATGTAACCAAAATCACATGGACATAGTATCATGTAAACAACATTGGAACTTCTGCAACTTGTCATAGATTTTAGTTTTCCTGTTCTGCCTCTATATGTCCAGCTTTAAGAAGTAGACATGATATACATCAGTGATACCCATACCTTATATACAATGTATTTATAATTTCAGAATACAGTCCCCTCGTTTGTGCACAGGAAATTTTGTTCTTCAGTGGTCCTGATGAAGGTGATTTTAATTTATCTCTCACCGAAACGTACGTAGACCAGCTTCTCCACAACTGGACAACAAATTGTATCTGGACCAACTTAGATCAAATAATAAGAAGAAACCAAGTCTGTTGCTATAACCTCTACAGTTAAACTCTGAGAGAATATTTGAACATTCTATGATAACTGACTCTTCCAGTTGTGTACTTTTATTGGTTTTTTTCTCTATATTGATTTGTTTGTGGTATGACTGTCAGTATGCAAGATTAGTATGCAAGATGTGAATGTAGAGATTTAATTGGCCTACCGAGGGGCAAAATTATTTGTCTTAGCATTGTGATTTCTATTAATGTTTTTTGATATGTTTTATATTTTTGTCTAATTGTACTTATTTGTCTTCATTATATTTGTGAATCATAACAAATGATAATATAGAAATGAAATATTTATAATCATTATTGATACAAATTTTTTTTTGCCTATTAAATAAAAAAAACGAAGATGGAAAAAAAGAAATAACTATGTGTAGACATTGTATTCATGGGTTATCACTGTTGTTTGCTTGTTCACTATGATTTTTTGAGAGTGTTCACCATAGAATAAAAGAAATATAGGTCGGTTGTCCACCGGAGGTTAAATATGATGATGATTGTTAGAAATGGGGGTCTCTAGTTGGCAAGGGTTTGCACCTTTCTCCAAATAAGGACCCTTCTTCCTAGTCAGGAAAAGAAAGTTGCACTCCTAAATTAACCCCTGCTCACCCCCTTGATAGCTTGGCACGAGCAGTCAGGCTTATCTTAGCGGCAGTGTGTAAAGCATTTGCACATAACCAACAGTAATACAGTGTAAGCACTACAAAAGGACACCACACCAGTTTAGAAAAATATCCAATATATTTATATATTTAAGACAAGACCAAAAACGATACAAATCCACAATACAGTACTTAAAAATCTTCAGTTATCAAAATATGCTTGAAAAACAGTTCCTTGATGTCAATAGCTCTGTCCGGGGCTATCACGACGTCGTGAGCAAACAAATCCGAACAGTTCTGGCTGACCGTGGCGTCGTGGGCCAGCTACTGTGTCGGGAAGACACGCCAACAGTACCTTTTAGAAATGCAGGGCGCCAGCGACCTCTCGTTGAGCTTCCGAAAGCACGGCGTCCGCAGGAGTCGGTTGCGGTGGTCGGTGCAGGAATCGTCGGGGCCCTCGAAGTCACACGCGTTGCAAATCGAACTCCTCTCTGTTGAAGTCAGGAGCGCTGGTGTCGGCAGGTGTCGGGTGCTGCGGTGCGAAGTGCAACAGTGCAGCGTGCGGTGGACTCAGGTCGCGGTGCGAGCAGCGACTCTGTGGCAGCGTCAGATGGCGTCGTCGGTGAGACCAGGGTTGCGGTGCGAAGTGAATGTAGTACTTGTTGCGGTGCAGGTAGGTCACGGTGCAAGCAGCGTTGTCGTCATTGCTGAAGCGCTGTCGTCGGTTGACGAACTGGAGTCTATGGCACCGGCGTCAAAAGACCAAGGCAGTGGTGTAGGATGAGGGCAGTGTGTCGTGTAACTTTACAAGTGGTGCCCTCAAACCACTGTGCAAGCAGCAGCGTCGAATTTGGCGTGGAGTGGTGGCATAGAGGAGGCCAAGGCATCATCGTGAAGCGAGGCGGTGTGGAGTGCGGTGCCCACAGGTCGGGGTGCGAGCAGCGGCTCGGTGGTGGCATCAGCAGGCGTTGTCGGTGAGACCAGGGTCACAGTGCGGCATTGGGGCGGTGCCCTCTGCGGTGCCTTCAGGACGCGGAGTCGGCAGCATCGTCGTCGACATCGTTGGGTTGCTTTTTCTTCTGTTGCAACACAAAACACACAGTCCCCAGTGCTGAAGTCAGAAGAGCTTAAAGTCTTTACCGTCCCTGAGACTTCTTGAACAGGGGGCAAGCTCTACCTCAAGCCCTTGGAGAAACTCAAAAAAGTAGATTGCAGAAAGCTCAGTCCAGTCCTTTCACTGCCCAAGACAGAAGCAGCCACTGCAGGCCAACACAGTAAAGCGCACAGCAATGTGGTAGTCCCTCCTCACAGCTTCTCCAGCTCTTTTTCTTGGCAGTCTTCTTGGTCCATAAGAGTTCTAAAGTTCAGGGGTCTGGTCCCCAATATTTATATCCGAAAATCCTTTGATCTCTTAGGCAGAGAGTGTCTGTGCCCAGCCAGAACCAATTCTGCCTTCTCTGGGGTGGCTTCCTGGCAGGAGGTGGAGACGGCATTGTCAGAGGCAGACCAGGCCCATTCAGGTGCAAGGAAATCTCCTCCCCCTACTCTAAATGCAGGCCAGGTCTATTCAGCCCATTCCTGACCCACCTAGACTATCCGAAGCCACTCCTGCTCCCCAGCCCTTGTCATCCAAAACCAAGACAGTCAATCCACACACCCAGCAGAGGCACACGGGATGGTTAGGCAAGAAAATACCTACTTTTTAAAAAGTGGTATTTTCAAACACCGAATGTAAAAATCACCTTCACTAAAAGATGCATCTTTAGATTCTGAGTTCAGGCATACTAAACTTCATTTTTCTACCTAGTTCCCTGGGCCAGTTATGTTTATACGATGTTATAAACAAACTCCCCATTCTGTCCTATGGGGAACAGGTAGCCTTGCAATAGTGAAAAACAAAATTGGCAGTAATTCACTATCAGGACATGCCACACACACTAGGGCATGTCCTACCTTTCACAGACACTGCACCCTGCCCACAGGGGTACCTTGGGCCTACCTAAGGGGTGACTGACATGTAAGAAAAGGGAAGGTTAGGGCCTGGCAAGTGGGGGCACTTGCCAAGTCGACATGGCAGTACCAGACCGCACACAGGCTCTGCAATGGCAGGCCGGAGTTACATTTATGGGCTTCATGGGTGGGTGGCACAATCCAGTGCTTCAGCCAACCAACACATTTGATTTACAGGCCCTGGCACACGCAGTGCACTTTACTAGGGACTGACACATAAACCAAAGTGAGCAGAAATGCTAATCCAGCACAAACAGAGTCAAAACCGGGAGGTCAGAAAGCAAAAACTCAGGGGAAACACGACAAAAGATGCCAAGTCTATCAATGATGATGAGCTGCTGTCCTCTGTGGCACTCCTCATACCCTCCTGATCACTGGGTCCCTCCGACTCTGAGGTGTCACTTCGGAACCACTGTGACCAGCTATGTCCTGAACAATGTTGTTCCCTTCTCCTTCACCTGCCCTGGATGAATTTAAAATAACATGTAACATGCTTTTATTGCAAGTGCTTTTCCACACCTGACCATCATAAATAAACAGAACACATTTAATAGGTGCACATATTACACCAGCTTCATGGTTCACTCTGTAGGCTTCAAATGTAGCATGATCACATGCATGCATGCTACATAAACTGCAAACAGTTGGTTCAACTCATGTCACAACTGCAGATAGCTCCAAATTCATTGGTGGACTTGTCTACACTCCATCATTATTTCCATACTAGGAAAGTTGTTCAACTTGCATACTTGGACACGAGTAGTATACCATAGAACAATGATGTTATCAAATAGGATGGATACAGTGCTTACATTTAGACACTGTTCACACAAGGCCCAGATTTCATCAGGTCTCCCTTTGCCTCATGACACATCATAATGCCATGAAGGTCAGCTTAAAGACAAATCCTCCATCAATATGTGTTGTGGAAATAATCATGTTGCATGCATATGCCCATTGCACACTGATGAGACTTTTGACTCCAAACTTCATCATATGTTCATTACCTGAAAAGTCGAATGAAAGCTGTACTGAAGTAGTTTAGCTATGTATCACGTGGACCTTAGACAGTTGCCTTGAAACATTGAGGTCCAACATTTTGGGAGATTGACTCCAAATTCACACAGCACAAGACTTCATATAGCCATATGAACATCCCCATTCCTGCTTGGTAGAGGTGATAACACCATTCATAGATTGTATTCCCAGAAGCCAAAAAACCTTTGAAGGTTGTTGCGTGTCCACACATATCTATAACATGAAAATGTGGGATCACTAGAGTCCCAATGGAATGACAAATCATAGCACTCTTTGGTATTGTAAACTCAGATTACCATGTAAGGATAAGTGTTGACACTCACATATGATCTCTACAGTTCTACATCTCACTCACTGATGCATGCTACCAGTAATTGAATGACTTTTTGAAACGCTAATAGATCTGAACTAACCATAGGCAAATGAACTTTGAGTAACATGTAGGCACTAATTTTGATGGCACCAGTGATGTTTACACACTCATGTCACTGTTGAAACACAAGTTACCAATGGGAAGTGTTGTATTGTCACTGTATAAACTGTGCACTGTATGCCATGTCACATGTAATAGAGCCACAATATCATGAGAATTAGTAGTGAGGGAACATCACTCCTTACACAAGAGAGACAAGTGGACTGTGTGGTACAATTGTGACCCAGAACAACTAAGAACATGAGATGATTTATCACTTCACACAACCAGGTGTCTGCTAAAAAAGACAATTGGTAGTGGACTGGACTCTGCTGTGTTCCTGGTCATAAAGACAATAGGCACAGCACAGCAGCATGCACCTACTACCAAACCTACAAAAACAATGACTCATCTTGTGTGTTGCACATGGTTCACCCTTCAAAATGTATGGGAAAATCCCTGCCTGGAACACACAAAGTGCCCTATTACGATATCGGTAGGAGTTGCCTCCGACCGACACCGTCTCGGTGTGGGAACCGACCGACCGCAGGTCGGCTGTTGCGCACATCAGATTACAATGCGACTGCACATGGTGTGGTCGAAAACTCCCATTTCTATATGGGAGCTTGTGTGGCAGGCAGAAACCACCTGCAGCACATCACATTGAGAAATGGGAGTTTGTGTAAATCCCTGCACCGTGTGGTGCAGAGAATTTCAGAAGATCAATATAGGTGCCCCCAAGGGTCATGACTTGAGGGCCAGGGGCGTGAGGGGGCTCCGCTAGGAGCCCCCAAAGGCACTTTACGACAGCAGTTCCATGTCAGAAAAGCAAACATGGAACTGCTGTCAGAAAGTAATTCCGACTTCGGAAATGCTGTCCGTTAGGGATTATGAGGCCTTTCCGACTGGCTGAGGAGCTCCATGAGCCCGTCTGAACCCAATTAGATTAACCGGCCGGTTAAAGCTCCAACCGCCACCTTTGTAAGCTTAAACCTTAGATGTCGGTCGGAAAGCCTCCGACCTACGGTCGGGGGCTTTCCAACTGACATCCAAATCAGGTCCAAAGTTGGCAATGTAACATGTATGACTCCTGTCAGGACTCACCCCCATGTCAATGCTCTTGGGCCTTCAACTGCCCATCAAGCTCCGGGTAGACCATGGCCAGTGTGCGAGCCATTAGGGAGGGTCAGGGTCCGGAATGCAACCTGTCTATGTTGGGAAGACTTTCAGAGCTGGACCTCCATTATCTTCCTGGTCCAGCACTTCAAGCCCTCCCACCTCCTGCAATGATTAAACACCCTCAGGGTCCGCACCTTCCAGGCGATGGCTCTCCAAAGGTCTTTATTCTGATGGGCATTGACCTGTATGGATGCAATAGATGACGAAACAGATTGTACCTGCAAGTTTTAGGATATCTGTTTGTTTGATGCACATTTTGTTGCCACCTAGCAGAAGCATTCATCAATAGTCAACACAATACATGTGTAAATGTCACCTGCTAAGCACTACAAAAGCTCGAATACACACTTTTGGGGTCATCCGCTGACAATCTTCAACCCTGGTCATGACCTTCACTGACTGAGCCTTCCTACTAACATCATGTAGGCCAGAGCCAGGGCCATCCTACATGCACTTTGATGTGAGGTGCTATGACACATTCACACCACTGAGACCCTCTGAAGGCTGAAAGACTTGTGCATGACTGTAGAGACACCTTTACAGCCAGGCCCAGTGACTTGATGCATGTAGTCCAAAGAGCCTGGTACCACTGTATAGACTACTTCCTTACACTTACGTCACAATGTGAGGCCTAGCATGTGAGTCACTGAGAACTTCCTCTCTGGTGATGTGTGGACATGTGGACTACCTAATGGAATATCATACTATGTCAGATTATGTTTGTGTGATATGTATTGCCATCACAGGACACACCTTTTGCCATATGTGACAATGTAACAGGGATGACATTCAACATACCATTGTATGTAGTGTTTTATTAGATTGAATGTAACAAAACTGGTGAATAACATTTTAAAATCTCTTCAGAAATAAACAACTATCTACACTGATAATGTGTCAGATATGGACTAGGCCTCTACACGTCGTGGCGACCCAGTAATTGCGGACTGCGATCCTGCCTCGTGGGCACCTGTCACTGTATCCTGCCTGGGGCCTGGTGCAGCGGGGATGCGGCTGCTGCTCTGGGCGTCTGACACCCGGTGGATGGCAGTGGACGGCGTGAGTACTTTGCCAAGGCATCGGAATGCCCCCGGAATGTGTCCGGGTTGTTGTTACAGCTGACCTACCTGCCTGGGGGCCTATCAGCTGAGGTCATACAGAGGTGGCCGGCGCCCGCCGAGTGGATCCACGGGTGTTGCAGTGAGAGCCCCCATCCTGGTAGACGGTTCAAGCCTGTGGAGTCCGGTCCCGCTCTGACATCATGGCTGACCGGGTGAGTGAGGGCTGGGTGCTGCGGTGGGGTCACCATCCCAGGCCGTGCAGTGGTGCCTGCGCGGTTGGGGTAGAGGGACGGGGCCGTGAGCGCTCTAGCGCGTCCTTGCCTGGTGGCTTGCTGTGGTGCAGGGTGGGGGCCGTGTAGAATCTGGGGCCCTGACGGAACCACCAATTAACTCAGCATCTGCGACATTGGAGTCATTCTCTAGTGCCTGGGCCTCTCTGAGTTCTTGCACTGCTGCCTGCAGTATAGGTCACTGTCGCAAATCACCTCTACGGCCTCATTGAGGACCTACCCGACTGGTGGCACTGGCCGCTGACACTGCTCTCCCTGGTGCCCCTCTTCATTAACATGTGTGCTGCTTTGCTGCTTTGCCTTTCTCCTGGGTGCTGTGGTCTCGGCCGGTGACGGCGGGACACTGTCCTACGGAATTTATGCCTGCTGCAGCGTGGATTAGGAGTTGTGCCTAGATGCCCATTAGGGGAGGCTGGGGCGCCTAGCTTGCTGAAGCGGCCAAGCGCAGGCTTGGTGCAGCTTGTGGGTACGGCTGACTCGCCTGGTTTGGCCCTCCCTCTCCCCCGTCGTGACTGAAATACCTGGCTCGCAGCACCAGTGACCCTTGGTGCACGTGGTGGGTGATTGCAGCGCCCGGACGGCGGGACCACCCTCCCTGGCCCATGCACCTTTATAATGGCTAAGGTTAAGCTGCCTGGCGCATCTTCCAAGCAATGGAATATGAACAAGTTTGCTGTGGCTGTGGCTTCGGGACCATCGCTGGGAGGCCCGGAAACCCAGATGCTGGATAATGCGGCTCTGCTGGTGGCGATCACACAGTCGCGGGAAACTTTGGAATCCAAGATAGGTGCAGTGGGCACAGACGTCATGTTGCCTGGGCAGGGTATTACAGAAGCGGAATCCCGCATATCAGATGTAGAAGACACAATGGGCACGCTGACGAAGAAGGTGTCTACCCTTGAATCTCTTACGCAAGGCTTGGCAACGCGGGTCGAGGGTGCGGAGGGACGTGCTTGCCTCAATAATCTTTGCTTTATTGGATTTCGTAGCGGGTCGGCCTTCGCTTTGCCTGAGTCTTGCCAGAGTCCTGCCCGTCTGCGTCCGTCAGCATCTCGGAGGCAGCGGAGCGGCGGTAGGCTCTGGTGGTATTTTGTTCTTAGGCAAGATGATTTGTTATTCTGCCAGGGAACTTTTCACATTGCGGAAATATTCCTGTACATGCCGTTCCGTGTTCCCGGGACGTTATAGGGGTAAGCGGCTTTGCCCGGGGTGTGGTTGGGTGCCTAATTATGCCCCCGTTTTCTCACAAGGGAGAGATGAGGATCGAGTGAGACATCTTTTCCTATTGCTCAATACTAGATCGGTAGGCAAGCATGCTCTGGAGATCTTTGATCTCCTTGTGAAAGAAAAGCCACTCTGCCTGTTGCTGACCGAAACCTGGTTGGGGGAGCTGTCTAATCCGGACATCATGGCAGCGATTCCCCCGGATTATAACATCTTCCGGCAAGATAGAGCCAAAGGCAGGGGTGGGGGGGTAGCGGTGGTAGTGAACAAAGCAGTTTCCTGCTCTATTCTTCCTCTTAACGCCATCGCAGGATCTGAATCCCTTGCTTTTACCATCAGACTGTCCCCGCAGCAAGCCCTGAAAGGGCTGTTGGTGTATAGATCCCCTGGCCCAGTTGGATCCTTTTTCGACGATCTCCAGGCCGCCACTGCTGAGCTGGTCTTGAGTGCGCAGCACTCTCTTCTGGCAGGAGACTTTAACGTCCATATGGATGTTGCCGGTGATTCGGATGCCAATAAACTGCAGGATATCACGGCTTCTCTGGGCCTTGCCCCTTTTCTCACAGGTCCTACTCATGATAAAGGACACACCTTGGACCAGGTCTTCTCTTCAATCCCTCTCTTTGATATTGAGCTCCTTCCGGTGCTTTGGACTGACCATAGGCTGGTCAGATTCTCGATATTAGCCAGCAAGAAACCCCCTTGTAGTGGGCCGAGACAGCAGGGCACGGCGCGGAGGGCTCTGCATAGAGTTACACCTGAGATGTTAAGTCAGGCGGCCGAGGACCATCCGTGCCCTATATCAGGCAACTTGGAGCAGGACGTTGAGTCCCTACAGGGGTGGTTGACGGAGAGGTTGGATGATCTTGCCCCAGTTATGGCCCCGAGAAATATGATCAAGAGGGTCTCGGCCCCCTGGTTCACTGAGGCACTGCTGGCCACTCGTCGCCAATGCAAGGTGGCAGAAAGGGCGTGGCGCCTCCATTATGATCTGGAGGCCAGAGCGGCCTATAGGTCAAGGGTTAAAGCCTACCACTGTGATATTCTCCGTGAAAAAAAGGTTTTCTTGGCCAGGAGGATTGAGGCCGCCTCAAACTCATGCAAGGAGATCTTTGCGGTAGTTAGGGAGTTTATGGCCCCCAGATCCAACCTGCCCCAAGGAGTTCCATCTGAGTTGTGGGTCTGTAACCTGGCCAGATTTTTCACGGATAAGATTAAGTCCATTCAGGACTCTTTCGCAGTGGGCTCAGCCGTGGTGCATGCGAGCATGGTGGTGGGACCGGTGTGGCGGCCTTCACAGGCTGCGGTCCTCGCAGAGTTTCCACCTATTTCCACCGATGCTTCCTTGGCGCTTCTGGCCAATCTTAAGTCGGGTTCGCCATTAGATCCTTGCCCGGCCAAATTTTTGGCTAAGATGGCGACTGTGGTCAACCCTGTGGTCAACCCACTTGTGAATTTGTCTCTGAGGGAGGGGCAGGTTCCATTGCCCTGGAAAAGGGCGATGGTGATCCCCCTCCTCAAGAAGCCTGGGCTGGACTCGGAGGTATTGGCCAATTACAGGCCGATCTCCCTCCTTCCGGCGCTGGCCAAGATCACGGAGAAGCATGTGCACGGCGTTCTTTCCAGCTTTCTTGAGTCCAGTGATCTGCTACACCCTTCACAGTCCGGTTTCCGTCCTAATTTAAGTACGGAGACGGCACTGTTGGAGGTGTCTGAGATCATTAGGGAGACGCTGGACTCTGGAGGTCGCGCTATGCTTGTCATGCTCGATCTCTCGGCGGCCTTTGACACCGTCCCCCACGAGATGCTTCTCGCCAGACTTTATGACATCGGTCTGAGGGGGACGGTGATGGATTGGTTTTCATCTTTCCTGGAGGGCCGCCGACAAACGGTCTGGGCCTCTCTGAGCTCCGCCGAGATGCCGCCATTGGGAGTCGGTGTTCCGCAGGGATCTGTGTTGAGCCCGACTCTCTTTAACATCTTTATGACACCTCTGGCGGCACTGGTGGAGTCTTCTGGGGCCCAGATCGTTTCCTACGCCGATGACACGCAGCTGCTTTTCGCGTGTGGGAAGGATCAGGCTTTTGATGGGGAGAACATCCGGGGCTGCTTGGAGTCGGTCTTTAGCTGGTTCCAGTCGAATGGCCTTAAGGCCAATTCAGATAAATCGGAGGTGTTGTTTTTTGGCTGCTCCCTCGACCCTGATTGGCGGGCCTGGTGGCCGTCGGATATGTGTCCCCCTGCCCTGGCTTCGCTGGTGGCAAAGTATTTGGGTGTAAAGATGGATAATAGCCTGACACTGGTGCCACATGTTCGTGGTCTAACGGGCACTTGCTTCGGGTTACTCAAGATGCTCCGGAGGTTTTTGCCTCTGCTCTCGGAAGAGCACAGAAAGATCACTGTACAGGCCTTGGTTGGTTCCAGATTGGACTATGCTAATGTCCTGTACAGTGGTCTCCCGGACTATCTTGTTCAGCGGCTGCAGGCTGTGCAGAACGCTGCAGCTCGCGCTATTTTTGGCCTCCATAGGCGAGTTGGAGCCTCCGGTTTGTTGCAGTGGCTTCATTAGCTGCCCATCCGGAAGCGGATCATGTTTAAAGTTCTGACGCTGGCGCATAAAGAGCTTTTTGGCGTGGGCGCGAAATACCTCCAACGCAGGCTCGCCTTCTACCGCCCTGCCAGATCCTTGCGATCCGAATCTCTGTTCTTGGCTGTGGTTCCTCGAATTAGGAAGGCACGCTCTGGAGGGCGCTCCTTTAGTCTGAGGGCCCCTCAGTTGTGGAACACCCTCCCTTTGGCCCTACGGTCCTCTATTAATCTGCTTCACTTTAGGAAGAGCCTGAAGACCTGGCTTTTTAACCTTTAGTATTTCTGCTGTTCTTTTTTTTCAGTTGTTCGCTGTATGGTGTTATGTTTTTTATTCTGAGCTGCCTCGATAAAGCCGGGACACTCCTTTGGAGTAGCCGTGCGCTATAAAAATAAATGTATAACATAACATAACATAACATAACTCTCTTCTCTATGACTCGCAACGCATTCTTATATTCCCGGACTATACCAGACTCATACAGCAGCGCAGACAGTCCTTCCTGGAGGCTAAGGCTCGTCTTCGGGGTCTTAAGCTTCCGTACTCCCTACTATACCCGGCCTGCCTGTGGGTGATATACAATTCACGCACCCATTTCTTTGAGTCCCCGGAGGAAGTGTTCCAGTGGCTTGAGGAGACGGTCCGGCTTAAGCCCCACGCTACACCCAGGATTGACTCCGACTCATCGTCTAGTGGACCCGGGCGTGGCCTCCTTGGTGGGGACGGCGGAAAGCGGTGTCGATCGCGATCTCAGACGAGGTCCAAGGCTCCTAGCAAATCCAATAAGAGGCTCCCTGAAGATCAACCTGAACTCTCAGTGTCCTGAATGATGTAGCTCCGAGAACTGTAACTAGTCATGCCATATGTCACTTACAGTATATATTTTATTGCAGGCTTCCATTGTCTCAAGAGTCTCTGACCCACTGTTGTTTGTTTTTCTATTGGCAGGAGACTCGTACAGGGGATCCATTGGCTGCTCTTTGCCGCTACCTCCTGTTGGGGTTCTGGCCTGGACCATGCCGCGACAGATACTTCTATGTTCATGAGGTATTGGGATGTGGGGGTGGTTGGGGATTTCCTGCAGGGTTGGTAGTTGCTTTTTGTTAAAGCCACTGCGTTCGCTGCCATGTGCGACTCTGGAGTTGTCATTGCCACTCAACTCACTCTTTCCGTGCTCTCACGCCACTGCCAGTCATGCCACTGGAGTTAGATGGGGTCGGGAGTAGGGAGCTCCGAGTCCCCAGCTGGAACACGAATGGCCTGCTCGATAAGATCAAGCAGGGAGCGGTGCTGCACCAAGCTAAGCGCCACAGGGCGGGCATTCTCTTTCTGCAGGAGACTCATTTAGCGGGTACTAAGACGCCTTGCTTGGGGAGGTTTGGTTTTACACATACTTGTCACGCCGGATTCACTAGAGGCTCCTGGGGGGTTGCAATTCTTATACACCGTTGTAACCCCTTTGTTCACAGTAGGACATGGTCAGACCCCCAAGGTAGATTTGTTGTGATATATGGGACTCTGTATGGGGAACCCATTGTGCTGGTTAGTGTTTATGGCCCCTCCTCCCGTGGTCCTTTGTTGAAAAATTGACGACACTCTGGGCTGAACTTCCGTCGGGGTTAACCCTGGTTGGCGGAGATTGGAATGATGTTCTGTCTCCGTCGCACAATAGGTGGCGTGTCATGGCTCGAATAACATGGACCCAGGATACCAAACTATTACCCTTAGTTTAGGGATTGGGATGGATTGACTCTTAGAGGACCCTACACCCCACTACATGTGCGTACACATTTTACTCTGGAGCCCATGAGTCCTTCTCACGGCTAGACTACCTCTTTCTCCAGGGGGCGCATACCTATAGATTGCTCGCAGCCGATATTCTCCCTAAGGGCTTATTGGATCACTCGCTTGTTTACCTTCTCTTGTCTCTAGATCACAGGGGCTCCCAGATTTGGTGGTGCTTGTCAGCGTGTCTGCTACGAGATGATAAATATAGAGTGCATATCCATAAATCTCTCGCAGATTACCTCTCATTGAACACAGGCTCGGTAGACTCTCCAGTTATTTTATGGGAGGCATTGAATCCCACCCTCAGGGGGGCGGACATTGCCTTTTGCACAGCAAAGCGCGGACAGCGCCGTGACAAACTGATACACATTGAGGCCCAGTTACTTGACCTGGAACGCGCAGGTAGTATCTTGGAGGGAGGCATTGCATTCAGACAATTGGCGAATGTACAGCAGATGTACGCCAGAGAACTTCTGGATGAAGCCCGTCTATACTGACTTGCCACTCGCAGTCAGATATACCAGTGGGGGGACAAATCTAGT
Organism: Triturus cristatus; assembly: GCF_964204655.1. Lineage (NCBI taxonomy): Eukaryota > Metazoa > Chordata > Amphibia > Caudata > Salamandridae > Triturus > Triturus cristatus. The sequence goes on along the minus strand of NC_140594.1, from coordinate 847,218,069 downwards.
GCCTTATTACACCATCTGTGTCAGCAGATGCTGTGCCCTCAGACGCTCCCTTGATACGTGGCCCCGACGAGACCGCTCTTACTGACCCATCCACCATTGCTGCCTGTTTGCTTCATATTTTGCAGATACGCTTCTCATGAGGCGCTACTCGAGGCACTTGTCCGGAAATTCATAGATGACTTTCCCCCACGGGCACTATCCGATGAGGAGTGAGACACGTTAGATGTTCCCTTGTCAATAGAAGAACTGCTGACTGCTCTGCTTAGCATGCGAGCGGGCAAGGCGCCAGACCCGAATGGATTCCCCTGTGAGTTCTTACAGAAATACCACCCACAACTCCAAAAACCGTACTTAGCGGCTCTGGAGGCTTCTGTAGAGTGGTGGTCTCCCACCGGATTGGCGGCATGCCGAAATTGTTGTGTTCTTGAAGCCGGGTCACCCCTGGAACAATTCTTGTCCTATCGCCCGATCTCTTTACTCAATGTGGAAGCCAAACTCTTGGCCAAGGTGATTGCCAACCGCTTGGTCTCACACATTACTGAGTTGGTCCACCTGGACCAGGTAGGCTTTATGCCTGGCCGTGCTACGTGGCATAATAGCAGACATGCACATACTGCTATAGCAGCGGTCGATAGACTTGGGTGCACCGCCGCGCTCCTCCTGGCGGACATGAATATAGCCTTTGACTCTCTTAGCTGTACCTAGCTCTTCGCTTTGCTCAGCCGTCTAAACATTGGCCCTCGGTTATTGAATCTTATTCGCCTACTGTATACAGACATAACCGCATCAGTCAGAGTAGTCGACTCGGCATCCAGGCATTTTCCTATTGGACATGGGATACGCCAGGGCTGTCCACACTCCTCTTATCTCTTCGCATTCGCCATGGAGCCATTGGTGGCCTGGATTCGAGTAGATGCCCAGATTCGCGGTTTTGAATGGGCACGGGGAACTTCCGATCGCATACCGCTTTATGTGGACGATGTTTTGTTTTTTCTCACAAATCTTGACCGGACCAGTCCACGCCTCCTTCGCATTATGCTAAACTTTGGCAAGACCTCTGGTCTATACATGAACCGGAGAAAATCATTTCTGTGGCCGTTGCGGGCGGGGATCGGCTGGGCGACTGGTCTCGAGAAGTAGTGGTGGTTCCAGATAGTTTCAAGTATTTGGGTGTCTTTCTCTCAGCGTCCCAGTCAGCGGGGTGGAACCAGAACCTCGCCCCCTTGTGGACACAGGTCAGCGAACAGACATGTGTGTGGTCTCATATACCCTTGTCTCTTTTTGGCAGATCCGCCATCTTTAAAATGGTTTCCCTACTCCGCCTTTGCTTTCAATTACAGAATCACCCCTATCCAATCAAACAGACGTGGTTTCGTCAATTGAACGCTATTCTTGCCCGGTTTCTCTGGGGGGGGGTGATGCATCGCAGGTTGCCCTGAGAACCTGCTTTCAATCTTCCTATTCTTGTGGAGTGGTTACCCCGCACGTTCACACGTATTATATGGCCTCACACCTTCTCGTCCTCAACAAATGGTGGTAAGGCGATCATAGAGACCTGGTGTACGCCGTAGAACGTTGGCTGCTGGGAGACAATGCTTTACACATGGTTCTCTATTCGACGACACTGCTTAAGGAGCTTCCGCCTGCCACCGTCATGCTCTTTAAGATCTGGAAGTCTGCGCTCCGCCAGATGGGTTGGTGGAGGAGACTCACCAGGGAAACTCCACTATGGAATTACGGGCAATTGCCTGAGCTGGCGCGACTCCCTGGCTTTCGGGGCTGGGGATCCATTGGAATAGACACAGTGGGGGCGGTTGTGCTTGGCTGTACCCTCAAGTCCTTTGTCAACATACAAATGGAGTATGATATGCCCTGCACGCAATTCTACCGCTATTTACAGTTCGGCATGCTTTTACTCCCTACATATCCAGCCTAACGGAGATACCAGAGTTCAACCCCGTTGAGGCTAAAGTCTTTATGGGGGAATTGGGAAACCATAAGATAACCAAAATATACTGTATAATCATCAATAACACACCTACCATCTTACATAAAACTAGAGAGGCGTGGCAGCAAGATTTGGGTCCCTTAGAAGAAGACGACTGGGTGGAGGCTCTAGAGTCCCCAAGTAGTGCAGTAATCGCGGCCCGCCTACGTCTCATTCAGTTTAAGTATCTCCATAGAACTTATTATACAAGGCACAGATTGTGGCGCGCTGGGCTAATTGCATCTCCGCATTGTCTACGCTGTGGGTCAATGGAGGGTACTGTCCTACATATTGTGTGGTTCTGCCCTACACTGTCGAGGTTCTGGAGGGGAGTGTTTACATGTTTATCTGAAGTATTGGGGTGGGATGTTCCCTCCTCCCCGAGGCTGGCCATGCTACATATTGCAGAGGACCTGGGTGGCAACAGGTACAAGCGGCACCTTTTATTTTTAGGCCCTACATTGGCAAAGAGGGACATCGCCTGAGCCTGAAAGGAGGAATCCATGCCTTTGCTTGGGATATGGAAAAAGGGCTTAGACTTCTGTATGGGCCTGGAACTCCCGGTCTTTGAAGCGAGGGGGTGCCCTCGGAAACACTATAAGATCTGGAAGAGGTGGGCTGACTATAGAGGTCTATATCTGGAGCCTCCTCCTCCACCACCTGATATTGCAGACTGAGTTTTGTGAATCCAGCGAACTGGACTTTGCATGGTATACACGCTGGATGTGACTACAGGTGGCATGGACTCTCTGTATATATGCAACATTTCTCCCTGTCTGGCAGAGGCAACGTGGCGCAGTTACTTGTTTTTCTGTCATTATCTCTCTTTGTAACTCATTATTTGTATGACCAATATCATGTCCTTGCTGAAAATGTTGATATCCTTATTTGTTCTCTTCTATGCTCACTATGGGTGCAGTGTGAGGCATTTTCTTTGTCTTGGCTGTCAACAATAAAATTATGTTGTGAAAAAAAAAACGGCACTAAAAATCCCCTTAAAAAAATTTAAAATGAAGAAAGGGAGAGGTAGTCCTTCAAAGCAATCCTCAGTCTGTAGCTTCCATAAAAAGCCCGAAAATCTTTTAAACAAGCATTGGTATAGCCAAAAAGGTCTCGCCTTTGGGACCTTATAAGTGTTAAGCAATGCAGTACATTATCCCCCACTGGCTGTGAGGGTCAACAAAGTGAGCTGATCGATGGTCCCTGCGAGAAATGGCATGGATGAGGGCGATGTGTTCGCGGGGAAATATAAAGACGAGGAAGACCTTGGACTCACTGTGAAAGGATGTGAGCAGTGTGTTGTCACTGACATTTTAGGATGCGCAGAGCAGTAGAATGAGCGTGAAAGGAAAGGGGACCGGGTGAGAGGGATTGGCTTTTGTGTGAAAAGTGAAAGGAGAGAGAAGCTGCCCGGTGAAGCGGAGAGCCGTGGGCTCTGAGTGAACGGGCAATGGAGAGCGAGGGGCTCTTGGTGACAAGTGAAAGGAGAGCGGATGGGGAGGGTGAAGAGCTGTGAGTCCTAGACATCGAAGGTGACCTTCCATGTCTCGTTTATTTCGAAGCGCTTGCATTTTTTTAAATGTGCCCTTTAGCACTTTATCAGGAATACATTACAGGTCGATTTTGAGAGCCATTTAAAACTGCTTTTATACAGAATTTATAGGTGTGCATAATAGTTTCAACGAACTTTCACATGTGAAATGATCTCCCGTCCCATCATAATCTTCATACTGTTTGTTATCTAGATGAGATGTTTTATAGATGTAAAACAAGTTTTCTTCCAAAAGTCCTTGTGCGTTAGGCACGGCACTCTCAACTCGGTGCACATTGCAACAGGGAGACAGGGAAGCCCCTGCAGCTCACGCGAGACCCGAACATTATTCGTAAAACCGATGCCTTAACTTCAGTCTGAATGCTGTGTCGTTTAGGTGTGCAGCCTTTGTTAACATTGTTATTTCAATTCAAAAACAATAAAAAGCAAATGCTGGCCAGTAGCTGAAATACAGAGTGACAGTAGAGGCACACAGTATAGATGCACTGCCTTGAGGTGCACAGAAAAGATAGCTTTTGTTTATTCGGACCTTAAGAGAGTGATTGTTCGGAGCAGTGATAAAAGCAAATGTGAGCTGCAAATAAGGAGTAAGGATTCTTGCTATGTATGTGGCTTATTATTTTCCTTCATGGAATATTTAGTAACATTCTTAAACACTGTGACATGTCTGCCTTTATACGGGGTCTCAGAGCATTCCTTCCTGTGAAGGGACTCCTTCAATCATATTGGCGGTAATCAACACCAAATTTCCAATAATCCAGCCGCAATCTCAAAATGCACCACTAGATGGCCACAAAGCCATCTGTTTAGGCCTACAAACTGCTAACTTTCCCGTAAGACTGCAACCATTACTGAGTGTTTAAACAAGGTTGCGAGACAACTAGTTTTATACCGTTGTAAAAAACACTCTAATTCCCTGTCGAAATCTCCCCTCAAAATGATTTAATAAATCAGAGCGTGTTGCTGTTGTTTATCATCTTGGTGATACCTAAACAAGAGGCAATATTTTTCCCAAAACAATTTCGTCTTCAGCCCCGTTATGGATAATTTAGCAATGAGATGGGAAGAAGGCATGAACCATTTGGTTAATTAAGGAAACTGCTTAGAAAATGAGAAGACTTGTCACGCTCATATGACGGAGCTAAGAGTGGCCCACGGAGCTCTTCTGTCTATCCGCTCAAAAATGTACACAATTTTGAGGCAAAAAGAACAAGCCCGGGAGTGGTGCGTGCGTGCGTGCGCGCTAACAGGAATTTTAAAAAAAAGCCCGGCGAAGCTTTCGTGCTTGTGCTGGCATCCACAAGAGCGAGCAGCGGCGTGCAGGCCGTATGTCTTCAATTACCACGCACGCCGCTGCTCGCTCCCGCAAGGTGGATGCCAGCACGAGTGTGCTTGAAAAGGAGCAGACCAATGGCTAAAGGCCCTCCTAGTGCAGCGCATGCACGCTGCCTAGGCTGCCTAGGCGAGACCTAAAAAAGAAACACTCCAGGACATGTGAAAAATAAGGAAATATATATCAAAAAATTGTTTTTTTACAACCAATGCATATTTCCTTTTTTCAAAAAATGAAACGTCTAACATTTTCTTGGTAACATCTGGGAAACACAATCCTGTAAGAAAGAGATTAGACACTCTCTCATACATAACAATAACAATGCATTTCCAAATGAAAACATACATACCATTAAACAATACAAAACTAGTTTGCAACACATTTCTTAATAATAATTACACTATAAATTACTTTCCATTCCCAAAAATGTCTCGAAACATCAGAATACCAAATAGCATTACAAACGCAGTAAAACACACAAAACACGTATCAGTATCAACACACACATACTTTACACAACTATACTAGATCCCCCAACCTTAGAAACCCATTAAAGACAGCAACAATTAAATTACCTTTACCAATGAACAGCAGTTCTACTAAATATAGTTAGCAGTAGAAAGAATAGCTGTCTAACAAGAGTTACAAAAAATATCTCTCTGTAGGACTGAATGGGAAAAATAGCAGTAATGGTATTAAAATGTGTAAAACATTTTTTAAATATGTTAACAAATATAAAAAATGTACAAAAATGTTATAAAAAGTATTACAAAAGTTGTAAAGTATTTATTAAATAGTATTATACCATGCATAAATGTATTTAATCTATACAGACTGCCAAAAAGTCACGGCTGTTCCTGAACTGCCAGGGTTGTAATCAGGCTCTAGGTCGGGCAAGTTGTTGGACACCAAAGGGGCAGCATTTACTATTCCCACTCCAATATAATTTAACTCAGGGAAGGTGTTTGACGTTAAAGGGGCAACATTTACTATTCCCACTCCAATATAATTTAACTCAGGGAAGGTGTTTGACACTTAAGGGGCAACATTGACCTTTTCCACTCCAATATACAAACTCAGGGAAGGTGTTAGACACTAAAAGGACCACTCAAATAAAACTTGACTATGAGAAGGTGTTGGACAGTAAAGGAGCTATATTTACTATTCCCACTCCAATACAAAGTAAATCAGTTAAGGTGATGGGCACTAAAGAGATAGCAAATGCAATTCCCAAACTACTAAAAAATTACTAACCCAAAACATTGCACACTACAAACAAACGTAACAAACTATTCAAAATATTTTTTTAAAAGCCATAAATATTCTAAACAAAAATCCTTAACTACAATTGATTAAATCTCGAAAAAGGGCTACCATATATTTTCATACAATAAAACATTTTCCAGGTTATATTACTAAAATAATAAATACCTTAATACAAATTAAGAAATAATAGAATAATGCATTTTTTGAGGATTTTGTAACAATATTTTCAACAACTACTGAACATATTAAACACACAGTATATTTTCTATTTGAAATGTACTAATTTTCCTAATTAAATACAATTTTTCATTTTTATATTTGTAAAAATGTACTTTTTTTACCAACACAACTAGAGCATCTCTATTTTAAAAAATCTAAAATTCTTTACATTTTTCAAAAAATCTGTTTTACATTTTTAGAATAAATATATAAAGTTATATGATTTTTCAAATATCAAAAATAATTATTCTTAAACAACATAAAATTAAATTTCCTTGTTTTTAGAAACAAATATATTGAAAATGTTACTAAAATATGCTAAATGCACTTTACTGTATATAAAATATATACAACTTTAAAACTAATTGTTTTAAATGCAATTTTTATAAATAATATTTAAATATCTCCCTACCCTTAGCCCCTACAAACTCAACATCCCACTCCTAATTTATATAATTGTAATAAAAATAAATAAAATTATCAAAAAATACACAGTAATACATTTTTTTTAAATACTTCCCACCCTTATCCGCTATAAATTCCACATCCCACTCCTAAAAATATATATTTCTACATATAAAAAAACAATACTTAAACAATTTCAATTAGAAAAGCAATGTTCTTATAAATACATTATTCAAACATTAAGGGCCTCATTACGATGTCGGGCAGAAACTTTCCACCCAACTCCTTGTCAGATTCTGTTCCAACTGACTTGCGATCGGACGTTCCACATGACTGATTACAATGCTTCCAAACACCGTTCAGAAGGACTCTCATTGACTTCAATGGGAGCCTGTGTTCTGACCGACAACATAGGCTCCTATTGGGAAAAGGGGTGTCTGTGGAAAACCTTGCATCCTGTGGCGGGCACCCCACGGTGCCTGCCACACACTGCATTGTTTTACAGGGGGGTCCCTTGGGTACCACCATAGGACTCTGGATAAAGGGGGGCCTGCCAGGGGCCCCCAAAGTCAGTTTCCGACAGCCTTTCATGTCAGACAGACCGAGTTCGAAAGGCTGTCAGAATCCAACATCGTAATTGGTCAGTCGGAAACGCTGTCCGTAGAGCTGTACGAATCGGCTTCGACCAACTCTGTTTCTCAGATTGCCGGTCGGAACCGATTCGGAATGACTGAACAGTTCCCCTTCCGACCGCGAGCATGGTAATTGGTTGGTCGAAATTGTTTTCAACCTAGGTTTTTTAATCTGAATCACATCACCAAAACACAATGACCACTGTTTGGTATGCATTCTTAAATCATAGGGCCTGTTTACAACTTTGGCACAGTGGCGCCAAAGCCATGCAAGACCGCTGACCGTATTACGAACTGCAAATGTGCAACTTGTAATACGGTCGGTAGTTCTTTGGCCTTTCCCATGGCTGTGCCTTGAAAGCAGGCACCGCAACGAGAACGGCCAAAATGTTCCAGCACTGTATGGACGGTGACGTTCATGCCGTGCTGGAACTGGGGAGAATACAGACAGGGAGGCACATGTTATGCCCCCCTGAATGTATCCCCATGGTATGGGGGACATGGGGGCCCTGTAGGACCCCCTTTGTTCTTGCACCACCCACTTTTTTATGGCGGGGCTCCGCCATGAAAAGTCTGGCGGTGCAAGAACTCAAAATATGCTGAGCAGGACTGTGCTCTGTTCAGCATAATGCGTTGTGGCGCTCCTGTGAGAGCGCCTGGTGCAGCAGGCAGTCCACCTCTGATACAACTTTGTAAGTTGCAATCAGCAATACGTTTGACCGCCACGCTTGCGCCGCCGCACAAGACCGCCAGACTCGTAATCAGGCCCATAGTCTTTTTTCTATTTATCTTGGCTCTCCACCATTCTATTAAATATAGCACACTTATCAACTTTTCTCCATCCTTTTCAGCTATAGACTTGGAAAACCAGGCTAAGCAAAGAATAGAAATTAGTGTACTCCGCCTTAGTAATACAAAAGGAGCTATTTTAGTATCTGAATGAACAGTGGTGCGGTAAAACCACAACATGGATCTAATAGCCTCATCAATAAGACATCTATTATTCTTAGCACATTTGATGCAATCAATCACCACTTTGTTCAATTTCTCCACTAAGCCACTGATTTGTGGATGGTAAAGAGAACTCTTCAGATCTTTCACACCTTAATCTTTCATGAATTTTTTTATCTCTAAACCCAAAAATTGGACTCCATTATGTTAAAAAACTTACCTGCAGCCAGCCATGTCCTGCTCTTCATCTCCTCACCTCTCCAGCACAGGCTCCCAGCCTCCCCTGCAGCCAATCCTAACGCTGCTAACATGTCACAAGAGCAGCATCATGACTGGCTTGAGCGCTCTGAATTTGCACTCCCAGGGAGACTGGGAGCCTGTGCCTGCTCTCTTCAACCCACCCACACGGTGCCTGCCACGTAGTGCTGTGAAATGTACGGGGGTACCATGGGTACCAAGTGCACCCTCGCCTCCCTCAAAACAAGGGGGGGCCCGCAACGGGCCCCCAAACCCAATCCCCGCCAGCCTTTCTATGGCAGTTCCACCGCCATGGAAAAGCTGTCTCCAGCTCTCATCGTAATTTGGCGGATGGTGCCTGCTAGGCACCACCATCAATTTACCGGTGAAGACGGCTCCGCCAGGCAATCCGAAGGATTGTCTGTGGCTGTTCCGTGGCAGACGGTCTTTGCGACTGCCACAGTCACGGTGAGATTCCCCCCGCCATCCTAATTTGGTGGGGGGAAACTCACGGTCGGCGTACGGAAGGACCGCCACCGCATGGCTGGCGGTCCTTCCGCCATCGTAAGCGACCCATACGTTTGTCTGAACAATGACCAATGAACTGGTATTTAAATGGCTGCTCTGTAAAGTTGCCAAATCGAAACTGCAAACTCAAATTGCGTAAAACACTTACATATGTATCTACATTCTCACTCTGTGTTTGTATTCTCTCAAAAAACATTTGTTGCAAAACCACCAAATTAGGTTGCACATCAAATCTCCTTTCTAATTTTGTTACTACATCTTAGTATTCATCCATTTCCTCCCCTTTAGGTATTTCCAACTCTATAAAATGCTTGAAAAGTTCCCTACCTTCAGTGAATTGTAGGAATGAAACCTTTTTCCTGTCAGATATGGAGTAACTATGGGTGTATTGTGCATAGCAGGGCTACGCGGAGTTCCTCGGAGTTGCAAACAAACTCTGTTCCGCTACGCTATGCCGCCCGCCTCCACCCCCCCATTAAGAAATACGTTAATTTTAATTAAAAAGGAACTTAAAAACACTTACATGTGTACCGCGGCGTCTTCGGGCTGCCCTCCTCTTCTTTCTTGCCGTATCAGTAATGCTTGAGATAACTGTCCATGCGCGCACATGCGCATTTCTTGCGAGAAATGTGCATGCGCGGGCGTGCGCATGCACAGTTTTCTCAAGCAATACTGGTACGGCGAGGAAGAGGAGGAGGGAAGCCCGCGGACGCCGCAAGTGGTTTTAAGTTTCTTTTTATTTAAGGTTAACTTATTTCCTATTGGGGGTGGAGGCGGGGGCTGGCAAACTCCGCTCCAGAGTGTGCAGAGATTTGCCTTCTACGCGGCAAATCTCCGCACACTCCACGGGCAGAGGTCTCCTCCTGGGGTTAATATAGAGTGGGATGTGTCCATTGCACCACATTAATTTTGAATGCTTAAAACTATTTCTTCCACTGAATGTGGGGTTCCCTGGAGTTTCCAAAAAGGGCGGTGAAGGATTAACAGATTGCATGATGGATAAATGCAATAACACTCACAAGTAAACGAAAAAATAAACTAATGTTTAGAGCGGAAAATATATTTGCCAACCCCAAACTTTAACTGAAACACTAAGGGCCCTGATTACGACTTTGGTGGTGCAGCGCCGGGTCCAGCCAGCTGCCGCTCCACTGAAGCCATGGTCAGAGTTTCCTCCTGTCTGGTGTGCTTTTTTTTAATGTTCCCACGGTGGTGCCATAAAAATGGATCCGCAAGGGGAACGCCAAAAACAGTTCCCTGTACAGCATGGACTGAAAAGTCCATGTTGTGCAGGAACTGGTGTGGAAGTTGTGGCCCTCTTTGTGCATTTACATGCGGAGGGGGCACACAGGGCCCTGCAGTGCCCCCTTTCTTTCCTCTCTCCTACTGTGCTCATGGGGGAGGAACCTCCATGACACTGCCAGTGGAGAGGAAACTCTTGATATGCTTGGCGAAACTGCGGCGGTCCTGCCAAGCATATTGCGACCTTCTGACCACTGCAACACCGCCAAGGAACCGCGGCTCTCTGGTGGCTGCAGCGGGGGTGTCACCGTCCGACTTCCCGAATTATAATAGGGCGGTCGGCCGCCACCCCCATGCCCCTGCGAGTCTGGCAGTTCATGGACTGCTAGACAGGTAATTTGTCCCTAACTAATATCACTTGAACTACTCCACCATACATAGAACGGAATGTGTTCTGAGTAAATATTTCTTGAAATATAATTTAAGGAGTCCAAAAAAATGGCATGTGTGTCAGTGTAAATTGTTGCCCTAGGACACACTTGCCCCGCAGTGCAATGCTTTTTGCATCCTCAGACTTAGGATGTGTGCATCATCGTTTACCTCTGTCCCATGTCACACCCAATAAATAACCTTTACACCTTGAATCTGTTATCTTGATATTATGTAAATAGTCCAAAATGCCTTGATTGTTCCTTTTTTTCTCTGTTTTTCTTTTCCACTGGATCATATGTTTGCATAGAGTAATGCAACTTATATCCCAATCTTTCAAGACTATCGACTAACCACATGACATAGTTTCTAGAGTAAATAGATCGTGCTGACTGAATACCTTTTCGCAACAGTCAAATGTGCCATCGCTTCAAGCTAGCCCATTGTCACGAGTACATTGGGCTTGTACAGAGTCAGTGTTCCAATCTCACAAAATGACGGCCGAGGCGCTGGATCACTTTCTGCAGGCGATTGCGCTTGCCAAAAGCGCCCACGCTGCATGACTGATTTGTCCCATAGAATTCAAGACAAACCTCCTGAGATCAGTATAACCATGCTGCGATCAACTGAAGAACATGATCAGCCCGAGCATATCCAATCCAACATACCTCTGACGCTGCCGTCGTCAAGAGGCACAGTGAAACAAAACAGTGGCTTCACCCAAAACAGCTTGTCGCCAATTTCTGTGGTGAAGAAAGGATTAAGAGGTTTGTTCAACTGTATAATTAAGCCATTGCAGCCAAGCTCTCAGATGGAACACTTCTAACTGCCACCAATTCGAATATTCAAAACTGCATAATCCCACACCGTGGGAATCTCTGTACATGAGCATTCCACAGTAAGAGCAAACTAATAGTATGCATTAATTCTTCAATCTAACCACAACACAGTCATTTTGTACTGTTCAATAATGGAAGGTAGCTTTACATTTAGGTATCTACTAGCAAGCTACTCGAGAGCACATATGTTGTGGTCATGCTTGAAAAACAGAGTGCAGTATGTACCAAAGTGACAAGTCACAGCAGCACATCCTTTCTCTCCACGTTAGACCCTTCTGTCAAAACCCCTTCCCTTGTTCTGCAAAACTGTGATCCTCTTTATTCAAATCAGTGATTCACCTTGGGGTGGTTATCCACACACCTACAGCCTGCTCCCCAGTGAAGCACTGTTCTGTCCCCGACTTCCCACTCCCTGTGACATGCTCTCTTTCATCTTCCTGTGCCATAACCTCAGCTCGTCTGCCTGTGCTTTGACCGGTGTTCCAGACCTCCTCTTCACAATATAGGGTAGCCACCCACCCCACATTTAGGTGCAGACTGTGGATGCCATGAGCATCTTGTTCTTGTCATTGTCCCCACCCCCCCACAAGCTCTGTCTGTTTGTAAAGCTGCCAGTCGGTGGTGTCTGTCTGCCCCTGCTGCTAAGAGCTGCATTTGTTATAGGTGAGAACTTCCATGTACTGCAACATAAACATAAAACATGTTTGAGCTGTCTATGTGACAGCCCTGCCTGGTGGGGCATCTGCTTGTCCAAGTCTGTTAGTGTCTTTTTTAATTAGGCCACTGGGGATGAAATCAAATGCTTGTAAAGGAATTGTGTTACATCAACAAGCCACAAGTGTTTTTTTTTAACCTTTTAAAACATTTAATATGGGAAAAAGTAACCTATTGGAGACGCAATTGGCTTGTAAATAAGCCCCCCCCCACACACACAGTTTTAAAGGGTTAAAACACGTGTGGCTCGCTGATGTACAACACACTTTCTTTTCAAACATTTGAATTCATCATCAGTGTCCTGACTGAAAAGACACTAAGAGACCTGAACAAGCAAAGGCAGTTGCAGAACATGGAATCTGTAAACCATTTGCGGATGAAATCACATCAAGTTATCTGCTTCTTCTTAGTTAAATCACTTCTCCTCGATTATGGAATAGATGTCAATAGCAATGCAGTACTCCTTGAGCGCACGTTCCATCCTTGATCTCCTTCCTAAAATTTCACATATGCAGCACTGTAAATAAGTGACTTATGCTCTTAGGGGCCGATTCACAGAACTAACTTAAGACAAAATCCTAAATTTACTACTTTTGGTATTCACAGAAGTTAGGATTATGTCTTAAGTCTGTTTTAAGACAAATTTAAGACAGATTTAAGACAGACTTAAGACAAAATCCTAACTTAAGTCTGTCTTAAGTCTGTCTTAAGTTTGCCTTAAGACAAACTTAAGACAAAATCCTAACTTCTGTGAATAACAAAAGTAGACTGGATAAACTACAGCTTAATTTGCTTTCCAGTAATTACGTGAAATTATACTTAATAACGTGAAATGCAAAAACTGGTATTATGGAACTGTATTTTAGCATGAAATGAATCATAGTGTCCACTTTGGACACAAAGATACATTTAGCATTAAAAAACCCAAAACACTGCAAGCAACAGCTTCTCGCATTCAGTTGTTCACATTGTTCTGGGGTGTTTTCAGTAAATGGCACATAATTACGTGATGTGATGTAATAGCAGATTTTCATATAACAGGAGTAACATGACATTTTCGAAATTATCCTAAGGCTCATCTAACGTGGGTTGGCCTGTGGAGCAAAAACACAATGGACTTGGATGCAGCCCGAAAAGTTACCGATGGCTGAGATTAATTCAAACATCCATCCAATTCTTTTTTGTGTATTCTTTTTTTGCATTCTGTATTCTACTTGAGGCCTTCTAGAATATGAGACTGGTTTGAACATTTTTCTCAGGGTGGATTTGATCTCCGGTCCAGCCCTGCACATGGAACTATGTAGAACCATTTAATACGTTTCACAATGTAAGGTGTGGAGCTGCTCTTTGTAAGATGCAGAGGTGCAGTACTTATTTTGTAAAAGGATAAGTGCTGATGCCCAAAGTTCTGTTCACATGTCCGTGGCCAGTGCTATCAAATGCCGGGATGCCAAATACCAAGCCTATATAGTCTTGATTCCACCTCATGCCCCTTTCATCCAAAACCAGACACTCCCTCTCCCTTTTCTCACTCTGTAGGTTCCTTTTCATGCTTGTTTTCTTTCTTTGTCATTGTTTTTCCATCTTTCTCATCCTCCTTTCCCCTTTTTTAATCTTCTTTCTCTTCCTCGTTGTCAAAATATAATGAGGAAAAGTAAGTGCTGATCCCCACAAATGATGGTGGGAGGGTGAGCCCCACTTGCAGCCATCGGCCAGAGGCGTAACAAAACATGAGGGGCCCCCCCTGCAAAGTACGTGGAAGTGGCCCCCACACTCTGTACACAGTCAGGAGCTCTCAGGCCAGAGGCCTGCCACCCATGTACAATCCCAGAGGGGGCCCCCAGGAGCTTGGCACCCCGCTCCTCAGGGGCTGCAGGGGCTATTGTTATGCCACCGACGCAACTTGAGCACTGCGGCGGTGCATGGGTGCACATGTCCACTGACCTATGTCAGAGCCTTGATGATGCTGGGATGACTCAGAGCATCACCAGCAGTTTCCTTGAACAACTTAGCCTGGACTCACATTCCAGCTGTCTCTCTTCAACCTCATGGACATTAATAATGTGCAGCTAAGGTCGGCAACAGCTACCCGTGCCTTGCTGTTTGGCAAACCTGTCACTGCTGTTTTACCCCAGTGTGGTGTCTTTCACATCAATAAACAGGTTCCACACACAGAGTAGAGATCAGGTCCGGTTTATTCACCTCAGCCATCACCAGCTCTCTAGTAACTGACAACTTAAGAACCCCCACACAGAGATACTAAATAGAACCCACAGCAAGATTCCCCACAGATCCAGGCATGATGTCACACCTGGTATCAAGTAAGCAGCAGAAATAGAAAGTAAAATATTTACTCTCTGAAGTTTACATTCCTTGGCCTTCCACCATCCCCTCTGCAACAAAGGGGAGGCTATAAAGGGCTAGAAGAGGGAGAAATGGGTTTAACACTGTGATTTCACTTGAGTGGGGGGGCTTAAAGGGTGTGTTCTGTCACATTTGCTACCTCTGTCATTTTGGCAAACAAATGCCTGTGCCGTGCCCCTGTGCCAAAATTCAGTCTGGCCACAGAATGATCGGTTATTTTAGGTTTTCAATGGACTTGTATAGTCCCCATTCTACAGATTTGCCTCGAGATCTTGGGTTCTAAACTGGTCAAGAGCAAGGCATCAATGAACTCCCACAAGTTTAATGATCCAGTGCCTTGTTAGGTAAACACTTTTTACTGGGAATTACTGGGCTTACCCCTGGTAGTTTTAGCGAAAACAATAAAGGCTTTAAACAGAGAAATGCAATTTAAGTATTTAAGAAACACTACAACAACATTAAAGGTAAGCATTCAAACAGTAAAATCCCCACAAAATAGATGTGAAAAGAAAAGAAATGCAATTAGTAAAACAACACCAAAATGATGAAAATTGTTGTGCTTGGCACTTTCTGTATGGTCCCCCCAAACCTTTTGCCCCTCCTGCTTTCTGAACACGTTTTCTGTTGGCTTTTAGGACTCTGTGCACTTTACAACTTCTAACTGATGCTAATATTCTTGTGCTCTCTCCTTTAAACATGGTGATATTGGTTTACCCTTAACTGATACATTTAATTTACTTGGAAGTCTCTAGTAAAGTGGCACTACATGTACCCACGGCCTGTACTTTAAATGATACTTGTGGCCAGCAGCATTTATTGTTCCACCCACTTAAGTATCCTCTTAAACATGTCTTAGTGCTGCCATTGCAGCCTGTATGTGCAGTTTAAACTGCCATTTCAGCTTGGCATATAAACCTTTGACCATAGTGTAGGGTGAAGTGGATTTAAAACATTGGACGTGTACTTTTGAGTTTAACATGTCCCGGTAGTTGAAAACTTTAAAATGTGTTTTTCACTACAGCAAGCCCTACCTCGAATATAGGATAATATTGTGTTGCCTTATTACATTTTATATGTGATAACTTTCAGCTGGGAGCAGGTAGGAATGTCGAGTTTGGTGGTAATTTAAAACCCTCTTTAATGGTAAAGTCAGATATTAAGTCAAAATTCTGGAAATGCCACTTTTAAAAACTTTATAAACTAACAAAATATCTAGTTGCCAAGTATTAATTATCCTTGCTCAAAATAAAAGGACCAATATTACTTTTCATTAGCCCTTGTGTTTTATTTCATTTTTCTTCTATATTAACTGCAAGATTTCATGTACTTCATCTCACATGTCTTTTATGAAGGGCAAACTGTTTTTAGAAAACAAATTTATATGTACACCTCAAAATACATTTAACATTGCAACAAATACAGACATCATAAAAAGACGAAAACAATGAAGTTATCCCATTAAATTCAAGACCCACAATGTGAATGATATATATCACACCAGTCCATCATTTAACATGTTGACACCTGGCGGAATATTACATTTCTGTTTCTCAACACGGTATATTCTGCTGGTGTAGGCTGCTGAAGGCCGTTACCCCAAAATGTTATTAGAGGGAGAGTGGATGTTTTGGCAATCTCTTCCAAATGTTGTTAATTTGCTTGCAGGTATTCTTCCCCCAGGAGCATAGGCCAATGTGTTTCAAATCCTCAACAATTTGGTAGTGGCAGTTTCCTTTTCAAATCGACTTGTGACCAGTTCTCTGAAATGTGTATCTATAGCCATTTTTAATTGAAAAATGTGTGCCTTAATAGTTTCAAGCACTCTCTTAGTCTTGACCTGGCCATGAAGATGGAGACCAGAACACTGAATTATGTTTCACTAGGATGAACGATGGGAAACAACATTCAATGCTGCAGGCGTGGAATGCGCATGCGCGGGCGTCTGTGCATGCGCATTTGTGAGAAGAAGTTGCCGTGAACCAGGAAGAGGGAGCCCCGGGATGCCGCACCGCAGGTAAGGCATTTTCTCTTACTTTTAAAATACTTTAAATTATTTTAAAATGAGGGCGGGCGGGAGGCGGGTGGCGCGTAGTGGGGCTACGCGGAGCGCGCGAGTGTGCGTAGATTTGGCCACACTACGCGATGCTCTACGTAGCCCCACTACACCCACTACACCCAGGGTTTTATATATATATATATTACCTACTGGCAGTCGCCAGTAGGTAGTTATAGTTAGGACCTATTTTCCATAGGAAATCCGCAACATTCTATTTGGAATAACGTTGGCGCCGATTGACGAATCTTCGCAAAATTTTCCAAACTTTTGACCAGCTCCGGTCCACTCCTATCCTGAAAATTTCACGGTGATTCGTCAAGCGGGGGCCGAGAAAAAAGGGGGGTCCCAAAACACGTTTTCCCCATGCATTTTCCCATAGGACCTGTTGATGCAGCTACAGCCCGAACTGCTTAACGGAATTACACCAAATTTGGCAAAGAGGTAGTCCTCTGTTCAGACTCATGCCTTTTGCTTAAATGGTGTAAATCCGTTCAGCAGTTCCTGAGAAAATTAGAGTTAAAAAGATAGATATATCTGGGCGGAGCCTAACCACACATCTCATCGTGAGATCTGATTGGCTGTCAGTACTTCATCCAAGAAGTGTTGGCAGCCATCTTGGGACCAATCTACATAATAGCACCTCATTAAAAAGCATTGCAGTTAATAGAAGTTTTTAAAACTTTAGTTACATTATAAATCATTTGTTGATGGTACCATACTCATTTTAGGAATTGTGGTGTGTTCTAAGGTGATTTTACCATGTGAAAAAGCCTTCTGCTGTGATATCATGAATCATGTTTGAGAGAAAACTATTTTCTCATGCTTTTCGCACAGAGGTTTGGAAGGTGATCTATAAGCTAAACTGAGAGCATATTTTCTGTAAATTCACATTATCTTTCTCAGTCATCTGAGAATGAAGTCTGACATTCTCAGTAAAACATGTACATCCAACAAGGGCAGAGACTGTCAGTTGATTCCTTTGTGTTCTACTGCAGCTTCCCAGAGTGTTCTAAAGAACAACTAGAGCGCTAACAGTCGTACTTATGACAAACGTATTGCACACCTGAAGCCATCTTGATTGGAATAAAGTGGTAACTCTTAAAACATCTAATTTAAAAAGGAACAAAATGAGGGGGTTCATTTTGCCATAGAAAGTATGATCAGTGCTGCAGAAAGAAAAATTAGGGCACATTTTGAGTGACTTCCCAAATCCTCTTCTATTTCATCAAAAAATTCTGACATGCAGACTGAAACATGCACTTTCAATACCAGCAGCAGACTTCCCTGGTGAGCAGTAGCTTTACTACAGTGATCTAATGAGCAACTAGAGTGCTAACATTCTGAATTTATGGCAAATGTGTGACACATCTGAATGCCTTCTTGATGGAATCAAAGTAAAACACTGAAAGTATTTCCTACTGAGGAGACTGTAGTAAATGAGGAAATTAGGAAACTTCATAACAAATAAGTCTCCCAAAATGGCCAACAGAGACAAAAGAGCCCAAATGTAGCACAAATATCACCCAGATGTAGCCCAAGTATAGCCCAATGACAGAATGTCCCAGAGTGTTCTTAAGAACAGCTAGAGTGCTTACTGTCTTACTTATGACAAAAGTATGGCACATCTGAAGCCATCTTGATTGGAATAAACTGGTAACACTTAAAACATTTACTTTAAAAAGGAACACAATGAGGGAGTTCATTTTGCCATAGAAATTATGATTAGTGTTGGAGAAAGAAAAATTAGGGCACATTTTGAGTGACTTCTCAAATCCTCTTCTATTTCATTAAAAAATTCTGATATGCAGACTGAAACATGCACTTTTAATACCAGCAGCAGACTTCCGTGGTGAGCAGTAGCTTTACTACAGTGATCTAATGAGCAACTAGAGTGCTAACATTCAGAATTCATGGCAAATGTGTGACATATCTGAATACCTTCTTGATGGAATCAAAGTAAAAAACTGAAAGCATTTCCTACTGAGGAGACTGCAGTAAATCAGGAAATTAGGAAACTTCATTACAAATAAATCTCCCAAGATGGCCACCAGAGACAAAAGAGCCCAAATGCAGCACAAATATCACCCAGATGTAGCCCACATGTAGCCCAATGACAGAAGTGTGCAAAACAGTTATTTTTTGTGTATTTGCAGTTTTATATAGTCCACTACCTACCTGTGCCGCAGTATCGAGCTCTCTGTGTGTGACTTCAGTCTCTTGGGTCGTGGACTGACTCTGCTAGCTTGCCCTTGCCTGTGTCTCCCTCCCGCCGCCACGTTTCACATCCTCGCGGCCGCGGTCAGGAGGGGGACTGCATATCCCAAGCGCACCTGCAGTTGCGGGCGGAAGTTCCCGCCCACTACCCGCACCCGGAGGCGCAATATATTCAACCTCACCCTTGGTGGAGCGGGGGACCACTACCTACCTGTGCTGCAGTATCGAGCTCTCTGTGTGGGACTTCAGTCTCTTGGGTCGTGGACTGACTCTGCTAGCTTGCCCTTGCCTGTGTCTCCCTCCCGCTGCCGCGTTTCACATCTTCGCGGCCGCGGTCAGGAGGGGGACTGCATATCCCAAGCGCACCTGCAGTCGCGGGCGGAAGTTCCCGCCCACTACCCGCGCCCGGAGGCGCTATATATTCAACCTCACCCTTGGCGGAGCGGGGACCACTACCTACCTGTGCCGCAGTATCGAGCTCTCTGTGTGGGACTTCAGTCTCTTGGGTCGTGGACTGACTCTGCTAGCTTGCCCTTGCCTGTGTCTCCCTCCCGCCGCCGCGTTTCACATCCTCGCGGCCGCGGTCAGGAGGGGGACTGCATATCCCAAGCGCACCTGCAGTCGCGGGCGGAAGTTCCCGCCCACTACCCGCGCCCGGAGGCGCTATATATTCATCTCATCCTCCGCATCGCGGGTCCGCGCGCGGGCGGCGCCGGGCTAAGACCGGGCAAAGGGCAGTCACAACCAGACTTACCTCCTGAATGTGCCCCATTTGTTGCAGTGTTGACTAATATTCCACCTCTAATAGAGGGCGGTTTGCCAAACAAGTTAGAATCCCACGAATCCTTAAAGAACAAAACTGTTTCGTGGCTAAATAAAGAGTGTGGGTTTCCAGTAGGGTTATCACATCAGATATTAACCACCAGGAGAGTCTCATGGATAGGACGATCACACAAGAATATTAGGGGGGACTGTGTCATTATAAATGTCAGTAACCCACTTCTAGTTAATAATGCCCTGTTAAGAGCGTCCTCGCTGCCACATACTGATCAGGGCATCACACTTCGCTCACTGGGATATTTCTACAGACATTTAACACAGCAGCCCGCTAATGATTTACGCAGGGGCAGAGGAATAGGCGCTGAAGGGTACATTGCCCACGGGGTTGCCACATTAAATCGTTATCAACCCCTGAGTGACTTAGATTCAAATGATTGACTTGAATATGGCCGGGACCATTTTACACCTGCCATAGAAGCTCCCACATTGATTGTGGAGGAGGAATGTGGGTTAAATCGAAACTCAGTGAGCCCTAGAGTGGTTGGTACCCTAAATGTTATGAACACAATGGGGGATGTCCAAGGTGGCCCCACTGATGGTTTGGTGGTAGTGAGGGCCACACGTCTAGGTACGAGGGTCCTCAGTTGGAACATCGCTGGGTTGAACAGTAAAGCAAATGATGTACAGTGGAGGAACTGTTTAACAGACTGTGAAATTATTGGGTTACAAGAAACCTGGGACACGGAGAATACCTTTTTGCTGGATGGGTATGCGGCTTTTTGGTCGGCTGCAGTTGCTTCCCCCATGGGGAGGTCAAAGGGTGGACTTTTAACCTTCATTTCATTAAAACTTGAAGGGACTTATACTAAAGTGGAGACTGGCATGCCATATTGCCTTGCAGTGGAAATCCAAACTAATTCAACTGGGAATTGGCTCATTGTCAACTTTTATAATTCTTTTGTTAAGAGTACTCCAAATGAACATTTAGTCAGTCTACACGATTTTCTGGAATTGTATAATGCTAATTGTACGAATCATTATTCGGTTATTGTGCTTGGAGATTTTAATGTTCATTGTTGTAAAGGTAATTGTTTTGTTTGGGACAGTTTAGGCCCAGCAAACCAAGATAATATTCATTTTGAACACACCCCGCAGGGAATGTATTTAGAAGATTTGGTTGTTGGCAATGACTTGATCTACCCCACTAAATTTACAGGAGACATCCCAACCTATAAGGGTAGAGGTTTGGGGTCTACTATTGATTACATCTTTGTGAGTGTAAACTTAGCAAACAGGGTTAGTCAGTATAATGTCAGCTGCTCTCCCTATGGAGATCATAACCCAGTTAAGGTGACTCTGACAGATGACCTAAGGAAAAAAGCGAATCCCATACTGATTGCTGGAATCCTTGATATAAGGCCCACCGATCAAGCTCGACACCTGAAATGGTGCCGTGTGGTACCGAAGGATTTCCAGAAAAATTTGCTGGGAAAGGTTGGGGATTACATGACCACTTGCCTGAAAGATGGTATCATAGGGGAGGAGGTCCTAGTAGCCTACGGCAGACTCTGTTCCCAGGTCGATAGTGACCTTAAAAAAGCAGTTAAGGGGCAACCTAGGAATGGGGAAAAATGGTTTGACCATAACTGCTCAATAGCCCAACGGAAGTTGATGGTAGCATTGAAAGCTGACCCGCCTGACAAAGCGGAAATTGCTGCCCTTAGGAATGATTATAAAAAGGCACAAAGCGAAAAAACGAAATTAGGGAGGAAGCCTGGAATGAGCTTTTATCAATAGATGTCATCAAGAATAGCGCTAAATTTTGGACTGTGGTTAACAAGCCTTTTTTCCAGGATAAAAGTAACAGCGAGCTTGATTGTGGTATCCAGGAAAAAATGTGGCACAGTCTTTTTAAACAGGTTTATGATGGGAATGGGATGTTGGAAGGCCCAGTCTTAAACATGGAGAAATATTCTTTGACCTTCACAGAATCAGAAGTTACACATGCCATTATGCAAATGACAAGTAATAAGGCTCCGGGACCCGATGGAGTCCCGGCAGACCTTTTTAAATCAGATGTAAAAACCTGGTCTAAGATCTTATTCAATGTCTTTGTTAACGCTTGTCATTTGGGCCTGCCCTCCACCTGGGCACGATTGGTTATCATACCCATATATAAAAAGGGTAATAGAGGTGACCCGAGTTGTTACCGCCCGATATCCCTAATAGATTCCTCTGTGAAAGTATTGGGTAGGGTGGTCCTCGGCCAACTCACCGGCTGGCTTGAAGAATCTGGAACACTCTCTATGGCCCAGTACGGATTCAGAAAAGGGATGGGTACCACGGACCAATGCCTGAACTTGCAACTACTAATAGGTAAATATATACGGTGGCAAAGAATGGAGCACTATTGGTAGCTTTTATGGACCTGTCCTTGGCCTTTGATCGAGTAAACAGGTCAAAGCTGTGGTCCTTGCTCCTAACCTGTGGAGTAGACAAAAACATCGTCTATTTCTTAGCCGACCTGCATAGGGATTTATCTGCAACGGTCAGGTATGATCAACAGGGCAACTGTACGGAAGATATACCCATATCAAATGGAGTTAGACAGGGGTGCATTTTAGCGCCCCTGCTCTTTACATTATATATTAATAACTTAGATAATGCCCTAATTGCCTCCTGTAAAGATATTCCCAGTGCAGGGAAAAGCCTGATTCCTGCACTTTTATATGCGGATGACGCCGCCCTCCTTGCAAGAACGGCAGTGGGTCTTCAATTATTGTTAGACTCTTTTTCTGGTTTCATGAACGCACTGGACTTAAGCGTAAATTTTTCAAAATCCCACGTAATGGCCATTGGACAGAAATCAACAAAGGTTAAAACCTTTTATTGTGAGGGCCATACATTAACTAGGGTGTCGTCATTCCCATACTTGGGCGTACTTTTTGACGACCAAGGATCCTGGGTAACCCAAATTACAGCGAAAAAAATTGTATTAACTAGAGCAACTTTGGCTGTATTGGGTTTTGCCAGAAAGCTAGGAGCCAGGCCAATGAAGGCCCTCATTCAAATATACAGAGCCAAGTGTATTTCTCTAGATATGTATGGGGCCGAGTTATGGGGCACAAAAAATTTAAAGAATATACAGATTGTTGAAGATAGGTTTTTAAAGAATCTCCTATATGTCCCAAAAACAACAGCCAACTACAATATCCATCAGGAGCTAGGAATTGGCTTTGTGGAAGATGCTATTGCTGTGGCACCATTCCTGAAATGGATAGCTATTTGGTTAAATCCTGACCTATTGCTTAATCACATCATCATGAAAGATTGTATGTCACTTGACCATGGGTTGTGTATACCCTGGCTTAAATATATCCAGAGGCTGGCAATAAAGTTGGGCCGCCCAGAGTTATATCACTCACCAGATGCTCTAGTGAAGGGTGACATAAAATGGTGTAAGGAAATGTTTTTGCGTATCGCCACCATGGATAGGGAAGAGAGTGAGCTGTTAAAGGTGACAGTAAGGGCTCACCAGCTATGTAAAACAACACCATCCATGGAACCATATCTAGGATATGTTACAAAGAATAACCATCGCTTTTTACTGACTAGATTCAGATTTAACCAATTGCATCTTCTCACTGGAGTACAGAAAGGATGGAAAAGGGTAGAGGATCTTGGCCCTTGTACTTGTGATAATTTCTCACAACAAGATATCACACATTTCCTTTTTTTCTGTGAACACCTCATTGCTATTAGGAAACGCTTTATTCTCCCTATCCTAAAAAACAAAGGCTTTGTGCAGGTGAGGCCTGCCCTTCTTCATCTCCAAATGCTAACTGACGTTTGGGAATCTTTTAACGTAGCTAATTTTTTATCAGCAGCTATAAGAATTTTGAGGAAATGAACTTTTAATTATATCATGTATATCCTCTTTTTATTGTGTAAAAATGAAATTGCTTTTATTGGTTTTACTTAAACGTTTTTTATAGGTTCCTATGTGCTAAATGAATTATGTACCTACAACTGTTTTTTATACATCGTGTTTTGTAGTATGCTTTTATGGTTTGCACCTAAACCGAATAAAAATATTTGACTGACTGCTGACTGATATAGTGCAGACTTGTCAGGTATTGGAGTGCTTTACATGAGCATTGGTTACATCACACAAGATCAAATTCATTTTGGTTGTAGACATGGGGAGATTAAGTGATTTGACCAGAATCACAGAATGTTGAGCTGATCAGAAACTCCAACCTGGTTCCCCAGTTGCAAAGTCTGCAGCTCTGGAAGTAACACCACATCCTCTCCCCTAAGTGCAACATTTAATCAAGTGGTCAACTGGATCAAAAAACATAAAGATTACAAATAATTTAAAAGTTCTTTGTCGCTATTTGAAAACTCAGAAAATATGTCCTCATTTTAGTTTTTTAGAGCACTAACCATAATTTTGATGCAAATAAGACCCTCTCATATATGTAATTTCTAAAGGAAATGCTCTAGGTATTACAGTTTTGATTACATCAAGATGACGTCAGGCGTTCCACACTTTTGTAATAAATATAGAATGTTAGCAATCTAGTTGTTCATTGGGATACTGTTGATAGGCAGAGGCCAGGGGCACGGACTCTGAAAATTGAAGGCAGGTAGGAGAGTGCAGAGGAAACAATTTGACCACACTGGGCAGGCAGGAAGGGCAGTGGCAGCACAACAGACTATGGAGGACAGTGGAAAGGGGGGCAGGGGCAACAAACCAACAATACAGGTCTGGCAAGAGAGGCTGTGGCAATATAATAGACCATTGTGGGCAGAAGGAAGAGGCAGTGATAGTACAACCATACATGCCAACAGACCCGTTTCAGCCAGGAAACGTCCAATGTTTTTAAGCTCAAATGGGCTTTATTTGATCTGTCTCCTGTCTACAATCTCCTCTTTTTCAATGTAACTCAAAGGGGAAAATCAATACCCCAGTTTTTTTTTCAAAATCTCACTCTTACCAAGTTCAAAATGTTTGCAAGTATGGTACATTGGATCATGGTAGGCAGCAGGAATTGGGGTAGGGACATGGACTGGGATAACAGAGGACAGGAGGGACATGGAGAGGTGCACCAAACTGACCCTACAGGGCAGGCATCAGGGTTTGCAGCAGCACAATACACAACACAGGGCATGCGGGACAGGAGTGCAGCACACCAATCCATAGAAAGCAATAGGGAGGGGACAGGACCATGCACATGGACAACAGAGAACAGAGGGGAAAGAGGCAATGGTAGCTAGCTGACCATAATGGACAGACAGGAGAGAAACATAAAGGGCAGGAGGGACGGATCAGGGGCATTACAATGGAACAAACAAGCCAGGAGGGAGGGAATAGGGGTCTGCACATGGAAACAGAGGGCTGGGGGCAAGGGGGCAGGGCAGGAGCAGCAAGATGACCATGGAGGTCAGGCAGGATGGGCACTAGAAACAAGACACACCATGGAGAGCAACAGTGAGACTATGATGGCATACACACAGACCACACAGGGAAGGTGGGAGGGGCCATGGCAGTACAGAAGACCATGCATGGCAAGCAGGAGGGTTTGTGGCAGCACAATGGCTATGATGGGCAAGAAGGAGGGTGCAGGGGCATGCACAAAGGACCGTGGAGGATAGAAGGGAGGGTCAGGACCTGGGCACAGACAAGAAGGTTCAGGGGAAGGGACCTCACAACAAACCGCGTGGGGCAGGCAGGAGGAGCAGTTGCTGCACAACAGACCAAGGTGGGCAGAGGGGTGTGGGAGTAAAATGGACCATGGAGGACAGGAGGAAGGGGATAGAGGAATGGCATTTGGACAGGCAGGGTGGAGGTGGCAGGGATAGGTTACAGTCATCTGACAATGCTAGGCAGGTGGGAAGGGAGTGGCAGCTCAACAGAACACTCAGAGTAGATAGGAGTGGCAGGTCCATGGAACATGGTGGGCAAAATGGATGGAGCAGGGGCATGCACAAAGACATCGGAGGGCAGGGGGTAGGAGAATAGGGGCAGCAAGCTGAGCACAGAGGCTATGCAGGAGGTCAATGATGGGCCATAGAATTGGGCAATGGAGGGCAGGAGGAGTGGACTGGTACATCATGCTAAATGGAGGGCAGTGGCAGCACATCAGACCATGCATGGCAGGAGAGAGGAGGCTAGTACATGGATTCAGACAACAGAGGATAGGGAGGTTGGTGGATGGGGCAGCAAGCTAACTGTTCAGAGAAGGTGGGTATTAGGAACTTTATTGTTTTTAAAATGTGCGTCTGTGCGAACTACTTAAAATATGAGCAAGTATGCAGCATAATCTCACTTTTATTCAGGAAGAAGAGGACGTTTGTGACTGTGACTCCGGGCTCACTTGGCAGAAACACCCCCTGACCCTCCACCCCCATCACAAAATGTAATGCCCGTGAAAAGGGTGGGTGGACGCATTGTTATATAGAACATAGTCCTGAGAGCACGATTGAAAATGAAAACTAGATATAGTATATGGTATAACTATGCACCAAAAAGTGTGATATAAGATGAACCGGGGCGTGAAATATAATATGCAATACATTGTGCGCAATGACAGATTCATTGGAGAGCGTGAGATAGCACAGGCACTAGCGCGTGCTATGCGATATGGGCCTTGGAGTGTAATATGCACAGGGCAGTGTTGTGTAACCTAACTAGTCTCTAAAGTTGTAATATAAAATATGTGCTGGGGAGCGTAACGTTGCATATGCACTGTGACAAAGATATGGATCCCAGATTGTAATATGTATGGCATAGCGCTGTGCGTTATAACATAGGCATCGAGGAAGGCACGTTAGATGGGGCAATATAACCCATGCGAAGGCAAGTGTAGCATGACATGTTCACGGGGTGGTGCTACGGTGCACATGGGCTAGAGATTGTCATAGCATACGCACTAGCTGGTGAAATACAACACAGAGGTGTGTGGCACTCGGCGGGCAATGGTGGGTGTAACACAGCATTGGGCTCAGCCAGGAGCATTCTGTGACTCTCAAGTGAGGTTCGTCTCCTTTACAGAGAGTAAAATAAAAAGTATTACACATCCGGCGGTGGATGTGTGTTTTATTAACCGTGAGGGTTTTTTTTTGCATAGTTTGGTCGAATTTTTGTCGAATCCCCTTTGAATGGCTTGGTGTGCGTGTATTAAATGTGCCCGTCAATAGCTACCCATGTTTGTATAAATAAACGACAAGGGTGTCTCCTTGGAGAGTACCCACTGGCGGGGGCGCCGGGATTAGGCACGGTAGGGCATCAGACACGTCAGAGCTTCACTAGCGGTGTAAATACATTCCACGTGGATTCATTGTATGCATAGTCGCCTTTTAATGAATATCACGCAAATCGTCATGGTGATAGGTACATACGGTTTGTCCAGCATGTCCTAGGTGTTTCTATAAATATATATTTTTCTAAAATAATAAAAAACAAAGGCCGGTCCTGGGGGATGGGGTCCCCGGGGCCATAAGTGGCCTGAGGGGGGGGGGGCAATGCAGCCCCCCTCCTAAAGAATAAAAAAAAAAAAGGCCATGACCCGGGGATTGGGGGTCCCCGGGGCCGATTAAAGCCTTGGGAGGGGGGCCACGCGGCCCCCTTCCAAATTAATTTTTTTCAACAAAAAAAATTAGGGTGTAGGCCCTGGGGGATGGGGTCCCCAGGGCCAATAAATTAGAAAAAGAAGGGGGGCTACACAACCATCCTTCTTAAAAAAATAAAATAAATAAAAGACTGGCATCGCGCCGGAGGCCACGCCCCCTCCTTGCAGCACTCTGCAAATGCGCCCCCTGGCCAGTTGTAAGTTGGGGAATTAATTCCCCTTCACTACTGAGGGTCCCTGAGGGCCATCTAGCCGAAGAGGTATCTCCAGTATGCGCCAGGGAGCTGCGTTGCAGACAGGTGTTCTGAGGCCACGCCCCTTTTTACACCTCTATGCAACGCAGCTCTGTGGTGTTTACTGGAGGTACCTAGTGGGCTAGTTTGACCCTAGGGACCCTTAGGATTCAAAGGGACTTAATCTCTCAACTTAGAACGGCCACAGGGCGCGTTTACACAGTGGTAAAGGGAGGGGACGGGGCCTGAGGTGACGTGTGCAAACACACCCTGTGGTGCGTTTTAAGTTGGGGAAATAATTCCCTTTCAATCCTGAGGGACCCTGGGGCCAACTAGCCCACCAGGTGCTTCCAGTAAGCGCCACTGCTCTGCGTTGCAGAGAGGTGGTGCAGGCCGTGCCCCTTTTTACAGCTCTCTGCAATGGCGCTTAGTGGATGTACCTAGTGGGCTATTTTGCCCCTAGGGACCCTCAGGATTCAAGGGGACTTAATCTTCCAACTTAAAAGGGCCACAGGGCGTGTTTACACAGTGGGGAAGGGAGGGGACGGGGCCTGAGGTGACGTGTGCAAACACGCCCTATGGCGCGTTTTAAGTTGGGGAAATAATTCCCCTTCAATCCTGAGGGCCCCTGGGGGCTAACTAGCCCACCAGGTGCTTCCAGTAAGCGCCACTGAGCTGCGTTGCAGAGAGGTGGTCCAGGCCGTGCCACTTTTTACACCACTCTGCAACACAGCTCTGTGGCGCTTACTGGAGGTACCTAGTGGTCTAGTTGAACCCTAGGGACCCTCAGGATTCAAGGGGACTTAATCTCCTAACTTAAAACGGCCACAGGGCGTGTTTACACAGTGGGGAAGGGAGGGGACGGGGCCTGAAGTGACGTGTGCAAACACGCCCTGTGGCGTGTTTTAAGAGGTAGTTTTAATCCCCTGCCCTATTATATACTAGGGGTTTACAGAGGAGGTCATGCTAATCACAGGAGGACCCCAATGCATAGTGTTCCCTAGTGAATGTAGGTGTTTTCACTGTATTCTCAGTGTCTTTTAACATAGCACTGACTCTAGGACTGGTTAGTCAGACTCAGTTACCACCAGTATCCGTCTGAAAAGGTTGAGGGTACAGGATGATTTTGCAACAAGGCTTCTTTCTGCTCTTCTGTTTGTTCTTTCTGCACGTTATCATTCTTCCTGCACTTTTCTTCGTCTTTGAGGACTTCTGTTGCTTCTTTCTGCATTTCTTTTTTTTCTTTCTGTGCGTTTTTTCTTCTTTCTTCACATTTCCTATCTCTGTAGGCATAGTTAAAAATTAGCATTTAAAAAACCTTTGAAATTCACTGAAAAAAACATAGGTTTCAGGCACGTTATAGTTAGGAATTGGCATTTAAAAAACCTTAGAAATTCACTGAAAAAACCATAGGTTTCAGGGGCGTTATAGTTAGCTGGACTTTTCACTCGTACAAAACCATTGAAATTCCCCTGTTATAGTTAGTTCAGCTAACTATAACTCGCGCGCCCGCAATGCACTGCTGATGACGTCACATATTACATCACTCATGACATGGACAGTGACATCACTCATGACATCACTCGTGACATCTCAAATGACATCACTGATGACATCAGTGATGACATCATCCTTGTGATAGAGTGTCAGACCTCCTCTCCCCCTAATATAACCTTTGATACACACATTCAAAAATAGAAACTAAAATTTTCAAAACAATGGACATACCAATACCAGTTACAACAACCTATTCAGTAATTCTAAGATCCACATACACATCCACTCATTCACCAACAGTCCTATACAGTCACTCATACATGTACTCACTCATCATATGTACTCATACACCTATACATCCTGTTACACAATGCCACTCATCCATAGAGTTACTCACACACATAGTCACTCATGCTAATAAAGAATCAAACATCCATTTACTTGCAAATACAGTTATACACACACCACCACACTTACTTCTACAGAAACTTACACATACTTAGTCTTTTAAACAATCACTTATAGAAACACATACTTATTCATACAGGAACTCTTCCAATCTCTCACTCTCACATATACTCACTTATATACACCAATAGTCACATATACTAGTTTAAAACATATGTAGTTACTCATAAAGACTCTATTGAGACAGTCATTCACTCACTAACACACCCATGCACACACTCATCCACCCATACAGTCCTGCACACATGTTGTCTTCAACACATACAAACAGTGAGTCACTCATTCATGCACCTGTGCACTACGTAATACCCCCCACCGAACCATACAGACACTCAGACACTCATACTGATACTCAAAAAAACAACTAATAACCTATATAGACACTCATGTAGCTACTCACCAACCCATGCACCCACTTATACACAAAGTGAGAGACTGATACAGATATGTACATATTTAAACATTACTCACTAAGCCATGTATTCACTAAGATAGACTTAATCAGTCAGTTATACAATCAATTTTTCAAAAACAAATCATCCATTTAGACACTTATATACCCATGTATTCTTCCATCGACCTTGAGATATACATATTGTCAGGTTCCTCCGTTCAGATGTCCCCGGGGCTGTGTTGATGCTCTAGGGGGGCCCACCTCTGGATGACCCCAAGTCCGGCGTGTGTGAGTACACGGACTTTTGGGGTGATCGAGCGGGGGAAGGAAAGGATGGGGACGGCAGGGAGGGAGATCTGAAAAGCAAAAGAACACAAAACACTTATGAGACCCTGGTCTAAGTACACTGAAACACTTGCGTTATCTAGCATCAGCGTCTAGCCAACCTAAATGCCCCCTCACCTGTAAAGTAAAAGAAGGTACGTCATAGACATATATGGGAGAGCAAGAGGCAGTGACCAGTGGACTCAGGCAACTAGTACAAATACAAAAAGGGAGAACAGAGGTATAAAGCATCGCCTTAGCGCCAGCACAGGGAGCAGGACATTTCTGCAGAACCTTATGTTACATGTACCCACTTGCGTAACCTTTTGTTGTTCTAAGCCACTGGAGGTATCACCACCCTGTCTGGACGCTCTCTCGTATGTCTGTATAAAAACATAGAAAAGAAACAATGATGAGGACTGGCGGTGGGGGCTTGTCTGATCGCCCGACCCACTATGCCAGCAATTCTCTAAGCACCACCGCTCATTCGTTACTGCACTCTTGAGGGCATACGTTTTGTGATTACACAATACTAGGTTCCCACAGGCTGCATCTAGTACCCATAGGAATAAGTTCCTTCGGTTCTCCCACACTCCACGAACTGGCTTGTTCGTATGCGGGTATTCACGGTACGTGGACTTTGGTCAAAAAAGGTTGTCACCGCTCCTCTGCATGAGACCCGCCGGTCTCTCCAACAGAGGGGCTATTCAACAGCAAAATGTTCCGGGCGCTTCACCTCAACGAATGAAAGTACTTCGTCTCTTGGTTTAGCTCACTGCAGAGCCGAGAGAATAACTCGGTCACAGACACGCCTACCTCGGGGTTTGAATCTGGCGTTCCGCTTCCTCCTCTCTCGCTCGGGCTGGCTCCGTGTCTCGTCGCCGATCCTCCGCGCTTCCTGGTCGCTTCCGGAACTAGGAATTATCGGCTCCGACGGTCTCGACCTTTCCCCTCTTACGTCTTCGACGGGCGTGACGCGAGTCACGTGCTGCGTCTCTCGCAACGCCCGACGGGAGGTGTAGTCTGTTAGGGAAACGTACTCGGCCCTTCGAAAGTCCTGGCCGGCGGTGTGCTGTTCCGTGGGTCCTGACAGCACATCCCCCTTCCGAGGATCACCGACGGACGGCAGGTTTGTTAGGGTGCAACCTATGGAAGTGAGCTACGAGTCGGGGCGCGTGGACCGCCTCCGCGGGTTCCCATGAATCGTCCTCTGGCCCATACCCTTTCCAGGAGACCAAGTACTGCACCCTACCCCGTACCAGTTTGGCATCTAAGATGGCCTTGACCTCTTATTCCTGATCCTGTTGGACTAGCACCGGAGCTGGCCTCCTGTTGGGTGGCGTCATGGCAGGTTTCAGAAGGGAAACGTGAAAAACCGGATGGATGCGAATATGTGCAGGTAGTCGCACCTTCACCGCCACAGGGTTCACATGCTTCAAGACCTGATAAGGTCCGATGAATCTAGGGTTGAATACGCTATGCCTTTTAAACCGGATGTTTCTGGTTGCCAGCCATACCCAATCACCCTTGTTGTATACGGGACCTGGTCTCCGATGTTTGTCGGCTTGTCCTTTGTATTGGACCTTTGCTTTCAGCAAATTCGCTCTCACCTGTGCAAGGGTCTTTCGCATTAACACTAGCCTTTCGCGCAATTCGGGGCATCGTGTTTCGGTGTTAGGCATGAGTAATGGGGTGAATCTGGGATGGAACCCATAGGTACAGAAGAACGGGGTGTGTTTGGTGGACGAGTGTGTGGCGCTATTGTAGGCGATTTCAGCCGACCACAACCACTCCACCCACGCCTCCGTGGCCTGGTTTACGTAGCACCTCAGGTATTGCTTCAAAGACTGGTTCAGCCTCTCGGTTTGTCCATCCGTCTGGGGATGGAAGCTAGTTGACAGGGAAGAGGTAACTTGGAGTTTGGAACACCATGTTCTCCAGAAGCCAGAGGTAAATTGGGCTCCCCTATCAGACACGATGACTAGCGGAAGTCCATGAAGGCGGACCACATGGGTAAGCAGGAGTAGGGCCAACTGTCCCGCGGTGGGAGCCTGTCTACAGGCTATGAAGTGGCCCATTTTCGTGTAGTAGTCTATCACCACCATGATGGCTGTCATTCCTTGATCCCGGGGGAGTCCCACGATGAAATCCACGGATATTCGTTCCCAGGGTCGTTGTGGAGTGGGCATCGGTTGTAACAATCCTGGAGGGGCTCTATGATCCGATTTCATCTGAGCACAAGTGGAACATTCTTGTACCCATTTCCGGATGTCTGGACGAATGGAGGGCCACCAAAAGTGCCGTAACATTCTTTCCAAGGTCTTTTGTTGTCCGGTATGACCCGCACATGGAAGGGCGTGGCACCACCCAAACGCCGTGGTCCTTAACGTCTTGGAGGGGACGAGTACCTGTCGTCCTTTCATGGGGAGGCCTTGATGTATCCTCCACTCCGGGTGAAATCTTAGCCAGGTTCTCCACTTCGCTGTTCTGATTCCGCGTCGAACGCTGTCTAAGAAGTCGTCTGTGGTCACGATCCCCACCACACGGCTGGGTTCTATTATCGTGGTTTCCGGACTCATCTCTTTGTGCGGAGGGGTCTCCTGTCTCGTGAGGGCGTCTGCTTTCCGGTTATTCACTCCTGGGCGAAAGGTCACGATAAAGTTGAATTCTGCGAAAAACAACGTCCATCGGAGTTGTCGCGGGGTCAGGTGTCGAGCTGCTCTTAAAAACTGGAGGTTGCGGTGATCGGTATATACTGTGATCTGATGCGACGCCCCCATTAGCCAATGCCTCCACTCCATAAAGGCGTCTTTGATCGCCAAAAGCTCCTTTTCAGCGATCGTATAATTTTGTTCCGCTGGGTTCAGTTTGCGGGACATGAAGGCTATGGGGTGGAGATAACCAGTTGTTTCGTGTCGCTGTGACAGCACCGCTCCCACGGCTATTTCTGAAGCATCTGCTTCGACAAAAAAGGGCAACTCAGGTTTCGCATGGACTAGGACCGGAGCAGACGTGAATGCTTCCTTTAGGCGATCGAATGCCTCTTGGGTTTCCGATGTCCAGATGAATGGAACCTTCACTCTGGTCAATCTGGTGAGGGGTGCGACGGTATCTGAGAAGTTCTGGATGAATCTCCGATAGAAGTTCGCAAACCCCAGTAGACTTTGAATGTCTTTCACCGTGTGGGGACGGGGCCAGTCAACAACCGCCTTCACCTTCCTCTCCGCCATGATTTGACCCGAGGGGGTAAGCATCACCCCGAGGAACTCCACAGTGGTAACGTGAAACTCACATTTGGTGAGTTTACAGAACAATAGGTTTTGTTGTAACGCCTGCAACACCTGTCGCACATGGGAGATGTGTTCTTCTTCCGTAATGGAGTACACGAGAATGTCGTCGATATAAACGACTGCGAACACATCCAGGAATTCTCGCAACACCTCATTGAGAAAAAATTGAAAAGCGGCAGGCGCGTTACAGAGCCCAAAGGGCATCACCAAATACTCAAAGAGTCCGTACCGCGTCTTGAATGCCGTCTTCCATTCATCCCCTTCGCGCATTCGTACGAGGTGATACGCTCCTCGTAGGTCCAGTTTTGTATAAATGTTCGCAGCTCTCACCTGCTCTAGGAGCACGGGAATCAACGGCAGGGGATAGCGATTTTTTACCGTGATAGCGTTTAACGCGCGAAAGTCAATGCAGCACCTCAATTCCCCGTTGGCTTTTGGAATAAAAAACAGTGGAGAGGCTGCAGGTGACCGTGAAGGACGAATAAACCCTAATCCCAGATACTTGTCTAAGTATGTGCGTAGGTGCTGATTTTCTGGTATGGTCAGAGCGTAGATCCTCCCACAGGGTATCACAGCTCCAGGGATCAAATCGATGCGACAATCGAATTCTCGATGTGGAGGGAGCTCTTCCGCCTTCTTATCGCTAAATACCTCCTTGAAGGAGAGGTACCAGTCTGGTAACGCCACTTCTTTTTCCGCAGCAGTAGCTACCCCATGCCAGGTGGCAAGCGCTGTCGCTGGTTGGACGTGATCCAAGTTGCAATGCGTCTGGCAATATGCCGACCGTAACTGTAATGTCTTAGTAGCCCAGTGAATGATGGGTTCATGTTTTTGCAACCACGGGAGTCCCAGTATGATTCCGTAGTGAGGGGCTTGGATGATATTAAACGAAACCCATTCCCGATGGTACCCTTCATACGTCATTTCGTACTCCGGAGTGTAGTGTTGTATGGGGCCTGACTCCAGCTCCTTGCCATCCACTGCGTAAACCTTTTCTGGGGAGGTTTTGAGGAGAAATTGTACTCCTAGTCGTGCTGCCTCCCTTTTGTCCATGAAACATCCAGTAGCACCGGAATCCACCATGGCTCGGACAGGGTGTTGCACCTGATTGATGTCTATGTGCAGCGTGATGAAAAAATGTTCTTTTTCCCGGAAGAGTGAATAATCCACCGAAGGGATGGTATTTGTCCCTGAGAACTTCCCTTCTCTGGTTCTCAGGTGCGGCAGTTTTCCTCCCCTTTGTCAGTTGCTACCGTTGCCATCTGCCCGACACGATTCCGACCATATGCAGGTTTCACTGGGCATTCCCGTATGTAATGGCCTTTCTTGCCGCAATACAAACATAAACCTTGTTTGCGCCGATGTTCTCTTTCGCTCAGGGTTAAAGACGCCCTTACAGTTCCTATTTCCATAGGTTCCGGTTTGGTGAAGGTTTTCTCTGGGGGCCCTGTTCGCTCGCTCCATGGGTTTGTCCTCTCTTTTCGTGAATGCTCACCTTTACGTTCTCTCAACCGATGGTCCAACCTGAGGGTCAATTCGATGAGGGCAGCACACGTACTTGGTTGAGGCTCTATTTGGGCCAAGACGTCCTTCATTTCGTCGGTAAGGCCGTGGTAGAATACGACCGATTGTTTGGCTTCTGGCCAATCGGTTTCGGCTATCAATCGTCGGAAGTTGTTGAGGTAGCTTACCAAATCCAACGATCCTTGTCGCAACTCCAGGAGATCCTTATCCGCAGAGAACGTTTCGGCCCTTCGATCAAAGGTTTTCTCGAATGCAGTTCTGAACGTATCCCAATCATATAGTAGAGGGTCGTCATTTCTCACGATCGGGACTGCCCACTGGGCGGCTTCGCCCCCTAGATACGATATTAGAAACGCGACTCGGGCTTGGTTAGTCGCGAACATCTTGGGCTTGCAGGTGAAATGAAGCAATACCTGGGTCATAAAAACCTGGACCTTTTTTCTATCCCCGTGGAACCTCTCTGGGGGGGCCAAGGGGACCGAGACCGGGACTTCCACCACCACAGATGTAGGCGTGGAGGGACCACCCACACTAAACGGGTTACGCTGCATGGAATCTACGCGGGAATGCAAAGACGCGGTTTCTTGCCTTGAAGCTGCTAGCTCCGTCTGCATCAGGGCTAGGGCTGCCATGACGTCGTCTAAGGTAGTCATTGTAGCCGTCAACACAACCGGGAGGATAAGAGAATTCTTGGGCCGATAATTCTGTCAGGTTCCTCCGTTCAGATGTCCCCGGGGCTGTGTTGATGCTCTAGGGGGGCCCACCTCTGGATGACCCCAAGTACGGCGTGTGTGAGTACACGGACTTTTGGGGTGATCGAGCGGGGGAAGGAAAGGATGGGGACGGCAGGGAGGGAGATCTGAAAAGCAAAAGAACACAAAACACTTATGAGACCCTGGTCTAAGTACACTGAAACACTTGCGTTATCTAGCATCAGCGTCTAGCCAACCTAAATGCCCCCTCACCTGTAAAGTAAAAGAAGGTACGTCATAGACATATATGGGAGAGCAAGAGGCAGTGACCAGTGGACTCAGGCAACTAGTACAAATACAAAAAGGGAGAACAGAGGTATAAAGCATCGCCTTAGCGCCAGCACAGGGAGCAGGACATTTCTGCAGAACCTTATGTTACATGTACCCACTTGCGTAACCTTTTGTTGTTCTAAGCCACTGGAGGTATCACCACCCTGTCTGGACGCTCTCTCGTATGTCTGTATAAAAACATAGAAAAGAAACAATGATGAGGACTGGCGGTGGGGGCTTGTCTGATCGCCCGACCCACTATGCCAGCAATTCTCTAAGCACCACCGCTCATTCGTTACTGCACTCTTGAGGGCGTACGTTTTGTGATTACACAATACTAGGTTCCCACAGGCTGCATCTAGTACCCATAGGAATAAGTTCCTTCAGTTCTCCCACACTCCACGAACTGGCTTGTTCGTATGCGGGTATTCACGGTACGTGGACTTTGGTCAAAAAAGGTTGTCACCGCTCCTCTGCATGAGACCCGCCGGTCTCTCCAACAGAGGGGCTATTCAACAGCAAAATGTTCCGGGCGCTTCACCTCAACGAATGAAAGTACTTCGTCTCTTGGTTTAGCTCACTGCAGAGCCGAGAGAATAACTCGGTCACAGACACGCCTACCTCGGGGTTTGAATCTGGCGTTCCGCTTCCTCCTCTCTCGCTCGGGCTGGCTCCGTGTCTCGTCGCCGATCCTCCGCGCTTCCTGGTCGCTTCCGGAACTAGGAATTATCGGCTCCGACGGTCTCGACCTTTCCCCTCTTACGTCTTCGACGGGCGTGACGCGAGTCACGTGCTGCGTCTCTCGCAACGCCCGACGGGAGGTGTAGTCTGTTAGGGAAACGTACTCGGCCCTTCGAAAGTCCTGGCCGGCGGTGTGCTGTTCCGTGGGTCCTGACACATATATAAAACATATGTAATTTTCAGAAAAACACACATTCATTGGATGATGTCATCAGTGATGTTATTTGAGATGTCATCAGTGATGTCATGAGTGATGTCACTGACCATGTCATGAGTGATGTAATATGTGACGTCATCAGCAGTGCATTGCGGGCGCGCGAGTTATAGTTAGCTGAACTAACTATAACGGGGAAATTTCAATGGTTTTGTACGAGTGAAAAGTCCAGCTAACTATAACACCCCTGAAACCTATGGTTTTTTCAGTGAATTTCTAAGGTTTTTTAAATGCTAATTCCTAAATATAACGTGCCTGAAACCAATGTTTTTTTCAGTGAATATATATATATTCACTGAAAAAACCATAGGTTTCATTGGTGTTTTAGTTAGCTGGACTTTTCACTTGTACAAAACCATTGAAATTCCCCCGTTATAGTTAGTTCAGCTAACTATAACTCGCGCGCCCGCAATGCACTGCTGATGACGTCACATATTACATCACTCATGACATGGTCAGTGACATCACTCATGACATCACTGATGACATCTCAAATGACATCACTGATGACATCATCCAGTGAATGTGTGTTTTTCTGAAAATTAAATATGTTATATATGTATATCTCAAGGTCGATGGAAGAATAAATGGGTATATAAGTGTCTAAATGGATTATTTGTTTTTGAAAAATTGATTGTGTAACTGACTGATTAAGTGTTTCATAGTGAATACATGGCTTAGTGAGTAATGTTTAAATATGTAAACATCTGTATCAGTCTCTCACTTTGTGTATAAGTGGCTGCATTGGTTGGTAAGTAGCTACATGGGTGTCTATATAGGTTATTAGTTGGTTTTTTGAGTATCAGTCTGAGTGTCTGCATGGTTCGGTGGGGGGTATTACGTAGTGCATAGGTGCATGAATTAGTGACTCACTGTTTGTATGTGTTGAAGACAGCATGTGTGCAGGACTGTATGGGTGGATGAGTGTGTGTATGGGTGAGTTAGTGAGTGAATGACTGTCTCAATAGTGTCTTTATGAGTAACTACATATGTTTTAAACTAGTATATGTGACTATTGGTGTATATAAGTGAGTATATGTGAGAGTGAGAGATTGAAAGAGTTCCTGTATGAATAAGTATGTGTTTCTATAAGTGATTGTTTAAAATACTAAGTATGTGTAAGTTTCCGCAGAAGTAAGTGTGGTAGTGTGTGTATAACTGTATATGCAAGTGAATGTATGTTTGATTCTTTATTAGCATGAGTGACTATGTGTGTGAGTAACTCTATGGATGAGTGGCATTGTGTAACAGGATGTATAGGTGTATGAGTACATATGATGAGTGAGTACATGTATGAGTGACTGTATAGGACTGTTGGTGAATGAGTGGATGTGTATGTGGATCTTAGAATTACTGAAGAGGTTGTTGTAACTGGTATTGGCATGTCCATTGTTTTGAAAAGTTTAGTCTCTATTTTTGAATGTGTGTATCAAAGGTTATATTAGGGTGAGAGGAGGTCTGCCACTCTATCACAAGGATGATGTCATCAGTGATGTCATCAGTGATGTCATTTGAGATGTCATCAGTGATGTCATGAGTGATGTCACTAACCATGTCATGAGTGATGTAATATGTGACGTCATCAGCAGTGCATTGCGGGAGCGCGAGTTATAGTTAGCTGAACTAACTATAACGGGGGAATTTCAATGGTTTTGTACAAGTGAAAAGTCCAGCTAACTATAACACCCCTGAAACCTATGGTTTTTTCAGTGAATTTCTGAGGTTTTTTAAATGCTAATTCCTAACTATAACGTGCCTGAAACCTATGGTTGTTTCTGTGAATTTCAAAGGTTTTTTAAATGCTAATTTCTAACTATGCCTACAGAGATAGGACATGTGAAGAAAGAAGAAAAAATGCACAGAAAGAAAAAAAAGAAGTGCAGAAAGAAGCAACAGAAGTCCTCAAAGACGAAGGAAAGTGCAGGAAGAAGGATAACGTGCAGAAAGAACAAAAAGAAGAGCAGAAAGAAGCCTTGTTGCAAAATCATCCTGTACCCTCAACTTTTTCAGACGGATACTGGTGGTAACTGAGTCTGACTAACCAGTCCTAGAGCCAGTGCTATGTTAAAAGACACTTAGAATACAGTGAAAACACCTACATACACTAGGGAACATTATGCGTTGGGGTGCCCCTGTAATTAGCATGACCTCCTCTGTAAGCCCCTAGTATATAATAGGGCAGGGGGATTAAAACTACCTCTTAAAACAGGCCACAGGGCGTTTTTGCACACGTTAACTCAGGCCCTGTCCCCTCCCTTCACCACTGTGTAAACACGCCCTGTGTCCGTTTTTAGTTGGGAGATTAAGTTCATTTGAATCCTGAGGGTCCCCAGGGTCCAACTAGCCCACTAGGTACCTCCAGTAAGTGCCACAGAGCTGCGTTGCAGAGAGGTGTAAAAAGTGGCACGGCCTGGACCACCTCTCTGCAATGCAGCTCAGTGGCGCTTACTGGAAGCACTTGGTGGGCTAGTTAGCCCCCAGGGGCCCTCAGTATTGAAGAAAAATTATATCCCCAATTTAAAACGTGCCATAGTGCGTGTTTGCACACGTCACCTCAGGCCCCGTCCCCTCCCTTCACCACTGTGTAAACGCGCCCTGTGGCTGTTCTAAGTTGAGAGATTAAGTCCCCTTGAATCCTAAGGGTCCCTAGGGTCAAACTAGACCACTAGGTACCTCCAGTAAGCGCCACAGAGCTGCGTTGCAGAGAGGTGTAAAAAGGGGCTTGGCCTCAGAACACCTGTCTGCAGCGCAGCTCCCTGGTGCATACTGGAGATGCCTGTTGGGCTAGTTGGCCCTCAGGGACCCTCAGTATTGAAGAGGAATTAATTTCCCAATTTACACCTCGCCAGGGGGCGCATTTGCAGAGTGCTGCAAGGAGGGGGCGTGGCCTCCGGCACGATGCCAGTCTTTTATTTATTTTAATTTTTTAAGAAGGGGAGCTGTGTGGTTCCCCTTCTTATTCTAATTTATTGGCCCTGATGACCCCATCCCCCAGGGCCTGTCTCCTAATTATATTTTTTTGACCCCAATCCCCAGGGCCGGCCACTGTTTTTTATTATTTTTAAAAAATATATATTTATAGACACACCTAGGACATGCTGGACAAACCGTACGTACCTATCCCCATGACGATTTGCATGATATTCATTAAAAGGAGACTATGCATACAATGAATCCACGTGGAATGTATTTACACCACTAGTGAAGCTCTGACATGTCTGATGCCCTACCGTGCCTAATCCCGGTAGACACCGTTGTCGTTTATTTATACAAACATGGGTAGCTATTGACAGGCATATTTAATACACATGCACACCAAGCCATTCAAAGGGGATTTGACAAAAATTCGACCAAAACTATGCAAGAAACCCCCCTCACGGTTAATAAAACACACATCCACTGCCGGATGTGTAATACTTTTTATTTTACTCTCTGGAAAGGGGCCGAACATCACTTGAGAGTCACAGCGCGCTCCTGGCAGAGCCCAATGCTGTGTTACACCCACCATTGCCTGCTGAGTGCCACACACCTCTGTGTTGTATTCCACTAGCTAGTGCATATGCTATGACACTCTCTAGCCCATGTGCACTGTAACACCACCCCGTGAATATGTCATGCCACACTTGTCTTCGCACGGGTTATATTGCCCCATCTAACGTGCCTTCCTTGATGCCTATGTTATAACGCACAGCGCTATGCCATACATATTACAATCTGGGATCCATATCTTTGTCACAGTGCATATGCAACGTTACACTCCCCAGCACATATTTTATATTACAACTTTAGAGACTAGTTAGGTTACACAACACTGCCCTGTGCATATTACACTCCAAGTCGCAAATCGCATAGCACGCGCTAGTGCCTGTGCTATCTCGCGCTCTCCAATGAATCTGTCATTGCGCACAATGAATTACATATTATATTTCACGCCCGGTTCATCTTATATCACACTTTTTGGTGCATAGTTTATACCATACACTATATCTAGTTTTCATTTTCAATCGTGCTCTCAGGACTACGTTCTATATAACACTGTGTTCACCTACCCTTTTCACGGGCATTACATCTTGCGATAGGGGGTGGAGGGTCAGGGGGTGTTTCTGCCAAGTGAGCCCGGAGTCACAGTCACAAACGTCCTCTTCTTCCTGAATAAAAGTGAGATTATGCTGCGTACTTGTTCATATTTTAAGTAGTTCGCACAGACATACGTTTTAAAAACAATAAAGTTCCTAATACCCGCCTTCTCTGAACAGTTAGCTTGCTGCACCATCCCCCTCCTCCCTATCCTCTGTTGTGTGAATCCATGGACTAGCCTCCTCCCTCCTGCCATGCATGGTCTGATGTGCTGCCACTGCCCTCAATTTAGTATGATGTACCAGTCCACTCCTCCTGCCCTCCATTGCCCAATTCTATGCCCCATCATTGACCTCCTGCTTAAACTCTGTGCTTAGCTTGCTGCCCCTATTCTCCTTCCCCCTGCCCTCCGATGTCTTTGTGCATGCCCCTGCTCCATCCTTTTTGCCCACCATGTTCCATGGACCTGCCACTCCTATCTACTCTGAGTGTTCTGTTGAGCTGCCACTCCCCTCCCACCTGCCTGGCATTGTCAGATGACTGTAACCTGTCCCTGCCACCTCCACCCTGCCTGTCCACTTGCCATGCCCCTATCCTCTTCCTCCTGTCCTACATGGTCCATTGTACTGCCACACCCTTCTGCCCTCCCTGGTCTGTTGTGCTGCAACTGCTCCTCCTGCCTGCCCCGTGCGGTCTGTTGTGAGACCCCTTCCCCTGAACTTTCTTGTCTGTGCACAGGCCCTGACCCTCCCTTCTATCCTCCATCGTCCTTTGTGCATGCCCCTGCACCCTCCTTCTTGCCCATCATAGCCATTGTGCTGCCACTAACCCTCCCACTTGCCATGCATGCTCTTCTGTGCTGCCATGGCCCCTCCCACCTTCCCTGTGTGGTCAGTTAGCTGCCCCTGAACCCCTCCCACCTTCCCTCCATGGTCTGTGTGTATGCCATCACAGTCTCACTGTTGCTCTTCATGGTGTGTCTTGCTTCTAGCGCCCATCCTGCCTGACCTTCATGGCTATCTTGCTGCTCCTGCCCTGCCCCCTTGCCCCCAGCCCTCTGTTTACATGTGCAGACCCCTACTCCCTCCCTCCTGGCTTGTCTGTTCCATTGTAACGCCCCTGATCCGTCCCTCCTGCCCTTTATGGTCTGTTATGCTGCAGCTTTCTCTCCTGTCTGTCCATTATGGTCAGCTAGCTACCATTGCCTCTTGCCCCTCTGTTCTCTGTTGTCCATGTGCATGGTCCTGTCCCCTCCCTCTTGCTTTCTATGGATTGTTGTGCTGCACTCCCGTCCCGCATGCCCTGTGTGGTGTATTGTGCTGCTGCAAACCCTGATGCCTGCCCTGCAGGGTCAGTTTGGTGCACCTCTCCATGTCCCTCCTGTCCTCAGTTATCCAAGTCCATGTCCCTACCCCATTTCCTTCCATGATCCAATGTACCATACTTGCAAACATTTTGAACTTGGTAAGAGGGAGATTTTGAAAACAAACTGGGGTATTGATTTTCCCCTTTGAGTTACATTGTAAAAGAGGGGATTGTAGACAGGAGACAGATCAAATAAAGCCCATTTGAGCTTAAAAACATTGGACGTTTCCTGGCTGAATCGGGTCTGTTGGCATGTATGGTTGTACTACCATTGCCTCTTCCTTCTGCCCACAATGGTCTATTACATTGCCACAGCCTCTCTTGCAAGTGCTGTATTGTTGGTTTGTTGCCCCTGCCCCCCTTTCCACTGCCCTCCATAGTCTGTTGTGCTGCCACGGCCCTTCCTGCCTGCTCAGTGTGGTTAAATTGTTGCCTTTGCACCCTCCTAACTGCCTTTAATTTTCAGAGTCCGTGCCCCTGGCCTCTGCCTCTCAACAGTATCCTAATGAACAACTAGATTGCTAACATTCTATATTTATTACAAAAGTGTGGAACGCCTGACGTCATCTTGATGTAATCAAAACTGTAATACCTAGAGCATTTCCTTTAGAAACTACATATATGAGAGGGTCTTATTGGCATCAAAATTATGGTTAGTGCTCTAAAAGACTAAAATAAGGACATATTTTCTGAGTTTTCAAATAGCGACAAAGCACTTTTAAATTATTTGTTACCTTTATGTTTTTTTATCCAGTTGACCACTTGATTAAATGTTGCACTTAGGGGAGAGGATGTGGTGTTACTTCCAGAACTGCAGACTTTGTAACTGGGGAACCAGGTTGGAGTTTCTGATTCAGCTCGACATTCTGTGATTCTGGTCAAATCACTTAGTCTCCCCATGTCTACAACCAAAATGAATTTGTTCTTGTGTGATGTAACCAATGCTCATGTAAAGCACTCCAATACCTGACAAGTCTGCACTATATAACACTGCAAAAACACAAAATAATAAGTGTTTTGCACACTTCTGTCATTGGGCTATATTTGGGCTACATCTGGGTGATTTTGGACTACATTTGGGCTCTTTTGTCTCCGGTGGCCATCTTGGGAGATTTATTTGTTATGAAGTTTCCTAATTTCCTCATGTACTGCAGTCTCCTCAGTAGGAAATGCTTTCAGTTTTTTACTTTGATTCCATCATGAAGGTATTCAGATATGTCACACATTTGCCATAAATTCTGAATGTTAGCACTCTAGTTGCTCATTAGATCACTGTAGTAAAACTACTGTTCACCATGGAAGTCTGCTCCTGGTATTAAAAGTGCATGTTTCAGTCTGCATGTCAGAATTTTTTAATGAAATAGAAGAGGATTTGAGAAGTCACTCAAAATGTGCCCTCATTTTCTTTCTTCAGCATTAATCATAATTTCTATGGCAAAATGAACCCCCTCATTGTGTTCCTTTTTAAATTAAATGTTTTAAGTGTTACCAGTTTATTCCAATCAAGATGGCTTCAGGTGTGCCATACTTTTGTCATAATTAAGACAGTAAGCGCTCTAGTTGTTTTTAAGAACACTCTGGGACATTCTGTCATTGGGCTATACTTGGGCTATATCTGGGTGATATTTGGGCTACATTTGGGCTCTTTTGTCTCTGGTGGCCATCTTGGGAGACTTATTTGTTATGAAGTTTCCTAATTTCCTCATTTACTGCAGTCTCCTCAGTAGGAAATACTTTCAGTTTTTTACTTTGATTCCATCAAGAAGGCATTCAGATGTGTCACACATTTGCCATAAATTTAAAAAGGAACAAAATGAGGGGGTTCATTTTTCCATAAA
Source organism: Triturus cristatus (assembly GCF_964204655.1). Lineage (NCBI taxonomy): Eukaryota > Metazoa > Chordata > Amphibia > Caudata > Salamandridae > Triturus > Triturus cristatus. The sequence goes on along the minus strand of NC_140594.1, from coordinate 847,173,700 downwards.
AAGTATGTTTAGTGCTGCAGAAAGAAAAATTAGGGCACATTTTGAGTATGGCTCTTCTCAAATCCTCTTCTATTTCATTAAAAAATTCTGACATGCAGACTGAAACATGCACTTTCAATACCAGCAGCAGTTTTCCATGGTGAGCAGTAGCTTTACTACAGTGATCTAATGAGCAAAAAGAGTGCTAACATTCTGAATTAAATGTTTTAAGAGTTACCATTTTAATCCAAGCAAGATGGCTTCAGGTGTGCCATACGTTTATCATAAGTAGGACTGTTAGCGCTCTAGTTGTTCTTTGGAACACTCTGGGAAGCAGCAGTAGAACACAAAGGAATCAACTGACAGTCTCTGCCCTTGTTGGATGTACATGTTTTACTGAGAATGTCAGACTTCATTCTCACATGACTGAGAAAGATAATGTGAATTTACAGAAAATAAGCTCTCAGTTTAGCTTATAGATCACCTTCCAAACCTCTGTGGGAAAAGCATGAGAAAATATTTTTCTCTCAATCATGATATCCCAGCAGAAGGCTTTTTCACATGGTGAAATCACCTTAGAACATACCACAGTTCCTAAAATGAGTATGGTACCATCAACAAATGATTTATAATGTAACTAAAGTCTTAAAACCTTCTATTAACTGCAATGCTTTTTAATGAGGTGCTATCATGTATATTGGTCCCAAGATGGCTGCCAACACTTCTTGGATGAAGTGCTGACAGCCAATCAGATCTCAGGATGAGATGTGTGGTTAGGCTCCGCCCACATATGTATATGATTTTACTTTTGATTTTCTCAGGAACTACTGAATAGATTGACACCAGACCTGCAAAAGGCACTTCCCTGACCTGAGGACTACCTCTCTGCCAAATTTCAAGTAATTCTGTTCAGCCGTTCGGGCTGTACCTTCGACTAAAGGACCTATGGAAAAATGCATGGGGAAAACGCGTTTTGGGACCCCCCTTTTTTCTCGGCCCCCGCTAGACGAATCACCCCGAGACTTTCAGGGTAGGAGCGGAGCGCCCCACCTATTTTGAAAATTTTGCGAGGATTCGTCAACCGGCGCCAAAGTTATTCCAAATAGAATGTTGCATATTTCCTATGGAAACACGGTCCTAACTATAACTATCTACTGGCGACTGCCAGTAGATAATATATAGTTTATAATTACCTGTAAAATACCTATACTTTCTGGTGAAACCTTTACCACATATATGTCTTTACCATTCATGCTTTTACAATGAAATTTGTTGTAAAGGCATGCGTGGCAAAAGCATATGCGTTGTAAAACCATGCATGGTAAAGGTTATGCATGGTAATCGCATTCATGTTGTAACGCTGCATTGTAACCACATGCGTTACAAGGGAATGCATAGTTCCGTCATACTTCCGCCTATGTGGAAACAAGGGCGGGAAGCCAGTAGAGTAGTAAGGATGCCATGGGCTATGGTGCCAGCAGGAAAATATCCCTTTTGACTGTTGGGATAGTAAAGAGCAATCATCAGGGTTCATTTGGTCCCTCTGGGTCCTGATGCTACTGCACCTGCTGCACCAATGGCCGCTACACCCTTGCAGGTAGCCTAGAAGCCACATGGAAGATTTGCCATGTCACTCTCCAATTATAATCCACAACCTATAATGAAGGACATATGCTTGAGATATGCTTGTTTTTGCCTCATCTTCCTCATCATTTCTGGTACCAGTTTAATAGCTCTTGCTACAGGGTTCCCAATTAATGCAAGACAATCCCATCCTACACGCACAGTCGTTAATCGCTTCCTCTTCGAAGTATAGACGAAACAAATACAAATGTATTGCGACTCTTATTTTAATGGAGCTCCTAGAGGATGGATTCGGTGCTCCCCTGCTGGGAAAATAAGTGTTTTGCTTTCTGCCTCTTTTAACCGTGTGTTTGTATTGATAATTACAAAAAGACAGCGCTGAATATTGGGATTTTTTTTAGCGCTCCTTCCTACGGATGTTCTGGTTTTGTACTCATTTATCCAAGAAAATGCAAGCAAAAATTCTCTAAAGTTCCATCTTTTTAATAGAAAAACTGGGCTGCAGTTGACTACTCAGGGAGACTGTGGCACGTACGTAGGACTGGTGCCAGTGGATTAGCAGTGATGTAAGATATTGGCTTGCATCATTGTCGGCAATCATACAGCAGACCAAAAAGCGAGAGTTCTCAATATTTGCGTTACAGCTTCACATAGTACTCAAAACACTCTGAGGCCCATGTATGTAAAAGTAACACACCACAGCCAGTCACCTTGCTGCTCTGCTTTACAGAGAAAGGGCAGGAATGCACTATATTTATTACAGTATAGTGCATTCCTGTCCTTTCCTCAGTGCTGCGCACAATAGGCTGCCTAGCGCCAACGCAGGCACCCATGCAACATGCTGCAAGGGTGCCTGTGTAGTAAGCAGGATTGTTTTTGTGCGGGAAGGGGCACAACTTCCTGCACAAAACCAATCCCGAGAGGCATTTTCCTCTTTCTCTGTGTACAGACAGCAGAATGCAGCACACATGGAAAGAGGAAGTAAAGAGGAGAAATAAAGATATTTCTCTGCATTACCCTCACCTGGGTGGACGTTGCATTTTGATGCATTCCCAGGTCTACCGCTTTTGGTAAATCTGGGAATGCAACAAAATACATGGGAGTTGCTTGGGAACACCCACGCCACACCCATGGAATGCCTTCTCATGGCAGAGAAACGCAACACAGCCATTTGTGCTGCACTGCATTGCTCTGGAATTATGAAGCCACTCAGGGCCACGCGAGAAGGCCTTTTGTTGTTTCATAAATCACATTTTTGGCTTGGATTGCGCATGTACCATGTTGAGTGGTGCAAGTGTGAAGCAATCCCAGTCATAAATATGCCCCTGACTGTTCCAAGGCAAGGACAGAGAAGCAAATTTTGACTCATCACTGCAATTAGGGGTGGGCCTAACCTGTGCAATTCTGTGCAGCGAAACCATGCAGAATTACCTACAAATTCCACAAGACTCCACTTGAATGACTTGAAAAGAGTAATTTTGTGTTTATCATTATTTCTTAGGGAAAAAATGCCCCCTTGCTTTGGAGGCATTTTGGGGCATATTATCAAGCACGGCATTAAAATTATCGCCGCTTAAGCGGCAGAATACTGCTGCTAAAGCGGGGATAATGGGCTTGATAATATGCCCTTGAGAATTCCAATAGAAGCCCATGTTGACACCAGAACATGGGCTTCTATTGGAATTCCCAAGGGCATATTATCAAGCCCATTATCGCCGCTTTAGCGGCAGTTTTCTGCCTCTAAAGCGGTGATAATTTTAATGCCGTTTCTTGATAATATGCCCCCCTGTTCTTAGATATAGAGCTAAATGCAGCAGAACACGAACAGCAAGTGTGAGCAACCGCTTGAGCTTGAGGTTGGATTTTCCTCCAATTTAACTACTGGCATTTAGCTCTGTTTTCTAAACTGGGCGCGACGATACATTGTGGTCTAAGGAACTTCGCAAAATGCAGCAGAACGCAAATAGTGAGTGCAAGCAGCCGCTCACACTCGCTAAATGTGCTCTTGCTGTAGGTTTCTTCCCCCCAAATGGCTCTTAATTTGACGAGGAGTAATAACATAATTATCAGTAATTGCGCATCAAAGAGCAATACAAAATTACCAAACTTTCTCCGATTAATCCGGCTGACTTGAAATTTTGTCCAGCACTAATTGCAATGTCCTATTGGAAATGTAGACCATCTGACTCAAACAATATGGAGCATATTATCAAGAACGACGTTAAAATTATCACCGCTTTAGCGGCAGGAAATGGCCGCTAAAGCGGCGATAATGGGCTTGATAATATGCCCTTGAGAATTCCAATAGAAGCCCAGGTTCACACCAGAAGCGGCGATAATTTTAACGCTGTTCTTGATAATATGCCCCTATGTTTTTTAGAACTTTTGTTAAGGGATCATGAGATAACATTACAACACCCATCATGCTTACAGTTTCTTCAACAACAATAAGATTTAGCGCTTATTTTACTCAAATGGATTTTCTGGTTTAAGCATGGATTTAGGTGTGAAATGATTGTATTTAGGCCTATTATACGGGATTAACCTCCATGCAAAGGTTGGGAAATAGGCATTAAAAGAGATGGTGACCACACAGACATTTGTACGTTTACAGACTGATCTTTACTAAAGGCTCACGGGTATCCCTTTGCAGGATGGAAGGAAAACAGACCCCATTCCCCAAACTTCTAGGTGGTGGAAAAGAAGGAGTTTCTCCTTCGTAAAAATGTTTTCCCAATAGAGACAAAAAAATGAAAATTTGTAATTGGACATGGTCAGTGGCTTCCCCAATGCACAATAGTACTGTGTGTGCAATGTCACAATGTGGGAACAGCACCATTTAAAATGTTACAGGACATTCCCAGTAGTAAACCTGAAAGTGGAGAGCAAAGCTGCTTTCCAGATGTACTACATGGAATGTTTGCGAATTCCCAAAAGTTGTATATCCACGCAGGTGCACGTATATGGGTTTAGGTGTACAACTTTTTTTTTTCTGAAATAGGCCTTCGGTATTGAGTTTTTTACACTGTTAGAAATAATGACACAGACACTTGCAATTCAGAGTTCAGAGACTAAACAAGGTGGCAACAGTGAACATATTAGCCACAGCCTTAAGTTACGATCTTGTAGCCAACAGGTCCTGTTTTAAAATATATTCAAAGGGCAGAAGAGTACTTTGTAGATTTTGAAATGTAGTTCTCTTATAATACATGAGAATCTGCAAACCTTGAATAAACACCTTTCTCTAATTTCTTTATAATCAGCGTCTCGTGACTCACCCAGTCCCGATTATAAAGAAAAGATGCCAGAACTTAATTGTAATAAGTTATTGCAGTCCAGTTCTGATGTCACAATGCCTACTTCCGGTGCCAGCGGTGAGGTGAAAGATAGGTCCGGTCATGGAGCAGCTGTTTAAAGGAAGGAAAATTAATTTTTGCTTTTCTTTCTTCTACTCTATTTTTCTAGCTTACAGTGACTAGCCAAAAGAACATTATTCTTTTTCTTTCCTTAGATAATTATAGAAAAGTTAGAACCTTTCTGCATATTTCTACACATTCTGAGCTACTGAAGTTTTCTTTTTTTTAAAACTGACTTCGATTGGGCTGTTTCTGATACCTTTTTGCGGCAAGTATCTAACAGCTGTTTGATGTGTTTTAATTTTTGCACAAGAGCTTCTCTTTTTATTCTTCATGTTTTCAAACATGCCCTCTCTTTCATATGAAAGAGCTACACACCAAAGTTTTAAGTGGTTTGTGGGAAAGGTGATGGTGTGACCATGTATTATAAGGAATAAAGTACCCCTTGCACTATATGATAAGGATATTGCAAGTTACCTCAGAGTTCCATAACTGGAGTAAGGCAACATAGAGCAAATCACTGCATTGCGCTACTCTGCTCTGGGAAGGCATTCCATGGACATTGCGTGGGTGTTCCCATGAAAATCCCCTGGGTTTTGTCACATTCCCAGATTTACCAGAACTGATAAACCTGGGAATGCGCCAAAATGATACGCCTTCCCATGAGAGGCGTAACAAGGAGAAACATCTTTATTTCTCCTTGTTACTTCCTCTTTCTATGTATGCTGCATTTTGCAGCACACATAGATAGAGGAATATGCCGCTCAGGATTGTTTTTGTGCAGGTAGGTATCCCTTCCTGTAGAAAAACAATCCTGCATGCAAAGCAGCCACCGTTGCATCATGGTGCAAGGAGGTCTGCATTGACCCTAGGCTGCCAAAAAGGCACCAGTGCAGAGTAAAAGACAGGTATGCGACGTATTAAGTGCTTAATCTGAGCCGGTGATTTCTGGCACTCGGCATCGGCACTTAATTGTCAGCACTGTAGCTTATGACAGTCTGCCACATGGTGGCGCTGTCTGCCTATTGTAGGGAGAAGCATAACAACTGCTGTTTATTTATTCAATACACATTAACATTGACTAATACCCGCCATCCAAGCCGTTCTTATAGCTTTAGGGTCTTGGAATAGTATAAATTGTCACACTTGCAAGAGTGTGATGGTTAAATAGTTGTGTTGGTCCAGCGCCTGCTACTGGACGGGGTGGTGGGACGGGAGGGGGGCAGGGGATGGGGAGAGAAGAATTACTTTTTTTTTTAAACGTACCTTTAATGGCTGGCAGCAGGAAGCATCCGGGCAGACAGGCTCTCCTGAGCCATTAACAACACTGCAATGTAGCATTGTGATTGGTCTGAGAGCAATGGATAGGTGCTCAGACTGGAGCAGGGAGCCTGTGCATGTTCCTGGCCAGGCTGTGTAATGCAGCCTGGTAGGAACATGCAAAGTGTGCATGAACTGTTTGGTTGGCCCAAAGAGTTCATGCGTGCTTGGAGAGTGCACAGCACTCCTCCCCTGCTCTGGCCAGTCCCGCCCCGCCACTGACTGCAATAGGAAAAATAAAATGATAATAACAATATGGTGGAAAAGCGCTATTTAAGGGACCAGAGGATTCAGAAATAGGAAGGATGTATACAGCAATGCTAAAAAATATAAAAGGGGGAGAATATGGTTTCATATACAAATATGGTGATCCGCGTTTCTTTTAAAAAATTTGTTTAAAGAGTTTACGGAGTCTAGCGGAAACATGGCATAAAATTAGAAGAGAATTAAAACTCAGCTATTATAGTGGATCTGCGCCAATTTTCAACTCCCCTGGATCCCCAGAATGGACAAGAGACTGTATGGCACATCCATTAAAGAACGCAGGAATTACCGAGTGGAGCCAATTGATAAGGAGAAGGTCCTTAATCCCCTGGGAAGAGATCCAAACACTGTCTAATGGTCAAATTTCAAGATTTAAGTACTTGCAAATGCTGAGTTGGAGTCTCACTGACGGCTGTGGAGCAGGACTATCCAATAAATTGGAAGAGCTTTTTTTAGTTAGGGGACCTGTGAAAAGAGAGGTGGCAAAACTCTACTGGTTACTAATGGAGACTGCGGATGGTGATTTTAATAAGCCGGCGGAGCTGTGGGAGAAATACTTGCCAGGAGAACAGATTCAAGATCTATGGCAAGTATCATGTGATTTACTATATACCACAGTTCGGCCCGCAAATTTAAGGTGGAACCACCTCTTCTGTCTTCACAGGGTTTATTGGACTCCGTACAGATTGTCTAAACTGGGGAGTGGAACACCAGCTAGATGTCCGAAATGCAAAAAGGAAAGAGGTGATGATATTCATATGTTTCTCCTTTGTCCGGAGATTCAAGGATTCTGGCTGGAAGTAAGTGATACGATCTCTTCTATACTTGGGGAAGTATTCGAGGTGAGCGAATTAATGGTTTTTTTGGAGCTTACAAAGAATTATAGATCTCTTCCAAATAATTCGAGAAAATTGATATTTCTTTTAATACTACTGGCGCGGAGGGAGATTTGTAAAAACTGGGTCAAAGAAATTTACCCTAGGGCAACAGAATGGCTGGCTTCAATTAAATACGTTAATAAGCTGGACAGAACACATAAATGTAAGCGGAATGCATTCTGGCTTCCTTATGAGGAGTGGGCACAGTTATTAACCAACTAAGTCCAATGATTAACCCCCTCTCCACTGTACTGCCAATAAACCCTGGAGGTTGCCATCCAGTCGGCTTAGGGTACCAAAGGTTGAGTACAGAAGGCAATGGTGTAGAGGGTATCATGCCTGGTTGTCAAAAGATCACTAGAGGCGCTGCCGGGAAGTGATCAATGGCTTCTGATTGGTATACATCTGGGTAATGAGGACAAAAAAAAAAAAAGAAAAAAACAATATGTTATTATCATTTTGCCTTTCCTTTTCAGCAGTGGAGCGACTATCCTCCTCCTTAGCAGAGGAGCCGCCACTCGTTGGGTCTGTCATTGGCAGTGTTGGCGGGGGCAATGGATGGTGCAAGCTCCAATGGCCTCCTGACGAGGGCCCTGGCACTTATTGTTTCGCAAATTAAATATGGCACAATCCTGCCCTTTCCCTGTTACGCAGTGCAGCGCAGCAAGGTGACTTGCTGTGCTGCATGACTTTTTCATAAATAGGCGCTCCACTGAGGAGAGTGCAGGGCCTCTATCTCCTGTGGAAGCCCTTTGGAGACTGCCACTCCCACCATGGGGCTGCTGTGCCTCAGTGAGGCCAGGAAAGAATACTACTCAATGCTGCATGTTCGGTGCTAGCTGTAGGTGGCAGGCAGAAGGACTGCAGCCGGTGGCAGCAAGTTCAGGGAAATGCAGCTTCCTGCAGACACTCTGCACCCGGTGAGAGCATGCTGCTGGCCAGGCATGATGCTGCCATATTCAGCTTCCTACTGCTGGTCAACCCCCTGCCAGGCAGCCCCTCCTGCACAGCAGCATTACTACCCAAAACATAATCTGCCACTGACCACATTATTTGCAATTACATATAATGAAGTTCCTTTTTTTAAATCTCTTTACATTCGAGTTTCAAGCGCCTTGATTCCCATATTTCCAACTGCTTTGCATATTTTTGTTTATATTTTTGGATATAACCCGACTTATGATTCGTTGAAAATCCAAATTTTACTTAACATGTCTTCGCATGTGAATCTGCAGATATTCATTCTTCCTACTACCTTGTTTACTTCACATATCTTCTTCTGTAAATTTGCAGGTAGTCACATGTTCCTCATGCAGAGTCCCTCACAGCTGCATACATACCTTCCTGATGTTAAGCAGGACACAAACATCATTTTTAGCTCTATTCAAACATATCCTTGGCTCACATGTAGGTTTCACCTGACAAACAAGAGTGCATCCCTGTGTTTTTCTTACTTTCAAAGGACTTTGATTCTTCTGGTCTGCATGGTTACCAACTTTCAACTTCGCTCACATTTACATTCATCCATGGATATTTTCACGACCCAAACTTGTTGGAGATTGACTTCTATCAAGGGCATGGGAAATACGATTTCATGGTGGAAACACCCCCCCCCCATATTGATGTTGATGTAAGGCAAGCGTTTCCTATAAAGGGAAATATTTTCTCCATTGATTAAAAAGTTAATCGGTGTAGACATGAGCACAATGTCCGTATGCAAACACACTTATACATTAATTCATTCCTCGAAGTCTGCAGGTGGCCCACATTTTCAGCACTACTTAAAGAATTTCATCAAAAATGCAAGAATGTCTGAAAATTGCTCCACACATAAGATTAAGTAAACAGAATCAAATTTCCAACTTGCTCAGTTGGTCCTTTGAGATTCGAGCCCTAGCACTTTTAAAGATCTTTTTTTCTAATGGATGCTATTGACATTTAAGGTGTGTGAATTTTGGGTCAGACCATGGTGGCAGACTCAACTTTCGATATAAACATGTTATGAAAACGAATTCTGCACAGAAAAATCAGCAGATTCAAAATAAATGGCAGCAGACTCTGTGACTGACTATAGGATATAAAACCAGCACATTGAGGTGTCCCAGGGCTACATAAAGCACCTTAATTTCAATCACCATAGAATAATAGGTGGCCGGGGAGGGAAAGGACCGTGGCAAATGTGGACAAGTAGGCGTCTTCCATGGAGGTAGGCTGAGACAGGAAGGGTGGAGGGGCGGGCCCTGGGGTTTTTACCTGCCTCTTCAATTCTCTACTCACAGTGGGGTTTGTCGCGCATGGGAAAACCTGCATGCTTCATTGGCCAGGGCAAAATTGAATGAGCCAATAGAGTGCAAGGAGCGCGGAGCCCTATGTCTTTCAAAAGGATGGAGAGCGAGCCAGAGGCGTTGTTCTTGACGGATACGCCATCATTATGTTCTGATTAGTAACCATGCTCGTTTTCAGTGCCCCCACTCGCCACCTTCTGTCAGGAGCAGACGCCAACCAGAGCACAGTGAGGGGGCAATCTGAAAGAGGCCAGAACTGCTTGGCTGAATCCACCCAGCGGGAGCAAAAAGAAGTGGCCATTATTTCAGTAAATTAAAGAGGCTCTGAGGCAAATGGACATAGAACAAGGAATTGGACGTGGCACTTGCATAGCTCAGAGGTTGGGGGTATTATCACACAAATCAGCACACAGCATCGGGGTCAGCAAGATGGGGGCTGAAGTCTTTCCAGAAGGTTAGAAGTAAAGAGGTATCCCCCTGGCTTTCTGAAATCCAGTACCTGTTGTCGCTTCAAGTGCAGGGGGATCACTGTCCAGGAAAAGCTGACGGGCCAGTTGGACACACGTCAGGGGTCAGCATACTTGAGTTTAAGAGACTATTCAGAAATCCCCTAATTAAGTTATGTGGCAGTCTGCCACAGGTCACAGCCATAAACCAAGTGCACAGGTTCTTTCACATCAATGGGGATGGCAAAATGTAGCGAACTATGAAATTTGTGAAAAAAAGAAGACAAAGGAGATTAATTTCCCAATTCTGAGATTGTTGCCAAAAAGAAATGGAAGAAAAGTTCCTTATAGCTTTTCTAAACAAAAATGTCCAAAACTCTGTCGTTCCCTGGAGGCATCATCAAAGCCAGTAGTTGGTGCCTGCTTTGGGACAGTTTGAAAAGCCACATCATTTTGGGTTCTGTAAAATCTTTAGGGAATTGTGCTCTCTAAATCATCCACAATCTAAAATCTACCTAGCCTTATATGTCCTTAATTCACCAGGATTCTGGTGGTTTAAATTCTGTTCTGATGTCCCATACCTATCACAAGCTGAAGCTGGGGCCCAGGGGAGGGGGTGTCATAGCTCAGGTCTCATCCTGCACAGTAAATTATACATATATTTGCGCAGCAGAGGAAGATAAAGCAGAGCATCAACCTTGAAATGGGCTTTATTCTGGTTTTACTGGGTCGCAGAGGAGAGAACACAAACAAGCAACACAGGCATGGCTTAAGCGGTCGAAGGAGGAGGAAGTTTGGGGACGTAGAAGCAAAACTGGGAAATGCTTTAACTTTGAAGTCAGAGAAAGAAAATAAGTGCTGGTAATCAGCATCTGACATTTGAATTCGGTCTTTGAATGCACAGCAAATGTGAATAGATGACAAGATTTAGAGGCCTCTTTACAAAAACGGAGTAAGCGGTTGAAAACAGGACCAATCCTGTGAATTGCTTTTCAAGAAAAGCAAGCAACAAGCAGGAGTCACGGTAGGGGAGGCAAGCAGTTAAAAAGGCAGCAGTAACACAACTGTGGCATTAAGAGGAGGTGGGAGGAAGATTGCTATATTTGAATGTAAGCAGCTAAGGCGTTGAAGCTAAACACAGAAAAACAGTAACGGAGCAGGAAACCAAGAAAAAGATAGTCCCCCAAAGAATAGATAAAAAACCATAGCGGAATGAGACAGTACTAAGTCCCTGCTCTGTGGGAGGAACAGAATAGAGAAAGGAGGAACAAAGAGGCAGGGCTGACCATTAGCAGGCAGGGTTTTTTAGGACACTGACATAGACAAATGAAAAGCAATAGCAAGAAAGGGGATGGACTTGAAGCCCACAGACTGATTTTAGCAGGTCTCGAAGAGACAGGGCATGCACTGTCTAGCTAAACCTAAAAAGGACATCCCGGATTTAGACGTAGCCCAAACAGTGAGGGCACAGGCAATAAGCCCCCTCCCAGGACCATTTTGAGCCTGCAGTTGACCAAGCCAGTGAAGGAGCCTGATACCTTGGTAGCTTCTCTGTGATTATCATGATGGATGGCAAGAAAGGGGCCAGCAGCAGAAGCAATGGAGAGGAAGCAAGCCAGGAGTCAGTGCCAAAAACCAGAGCTATACAGGGCAGAGGTGGATGAACTTGAGCAGGCAAACTGGTATAGAGATCATCAAGTGGCAGCAGGGAACCAGTTGAGAGCACCCAGACACAGAGATCAGCTCAAAGGGAATGAGGAGCTGCAGCGCCTAATTCAAAGGGCATTCTTGGTGGCGAGTTACCCGCAGGAGTTTTGGTACCCACTCCTTCAGGATGGGGTGGCTAAAAATGCAGTGAGCCGTGGTATGGGAGAGTAAGAAATAAAAAGACTGGGCAGATGGAGGTCCAGCACCCACAGAACATACTTCAGGCCAGACAGTTACTAAGGCCACGTTTGTTCTCTGATTCCAAGAGTGGCGGATGGCACCCAGACGGTCTGGGTGGTCTGGCACGTGTACATCACCAGGTCGCAACACTGGGAAAGCTTGCCAAAGCAATACAAGGGGATCTGACCGAAGAACACAAGCATGGTCTGGCTGGGTAGGCCAGGGTTGAAATCAGTTGTTGTCGTTAGTACCGGCAGCACTGGACGCGAGAGGGCCACTGGATGCCATGTTGAATAATTTGGTGGGCAATGACCTTACAACGTTCGGCAGGCAGATGCTACCTGCGAGCATGCAAGCATATTTGATAGAGATAGCCAGGCTGGTGTAGCCTGTGGACATATTGTGGTTGGAAATCATTGCCCATTTTGAGAGGCGGGGGCCCAACACCACGGTGCGGTCGAGAGGTCCAGAAGAAAGCTGAACATATCCATGAGCAAGTTCTGCAAGGGTATGGGATGGGGGTTTGTTAGTCAAAGATTCATCAATTTGAGGATCGGGTTTCCCTCTCAGGGGTTGGTATGGTTATGTTCCTTCTTAACTTTGCGGGGGCCCTGGAACTTATAGGTTGCTCATAGCGATGAGTACATTTCCTGAGTCAGCACCATTTAACCTGTGCTAATAAACTCTGAAGGGTGGCCAGTAGGCCGGTAGAGGGAAAAATGTTGCCAGCAAGGTAGCCCTTGGGATGCCTCATGGTAGGGTTATGGAATGACAGCAAATGAGCCCAAAGCATAGGAGACAGGCAAAGCAGGCACATCCCCTGCACCCCGGTTATGGCCTAAGAGAGACTTTCATGCCAGACAGCGGTAGCAAGGGACGCCTCGATCTGCGCCATAAGAGAAACAACGAACCATCAGAATGGTGCGGGGGAAAGGATGATTTACCACACAGGGGTTAAATGCTGAGGTCTATGTAATGATGTCAAAGTGATGACTTATGGTTTTGTGATTGACAGTGCAGCTACTAGACAAGAAGTAACGTGATGTGTTTGTAGTTGTGTACTTTTGACAGCTTTACTGGAACTATGACATTTAATGACTAATTAATTTTGTGATGCATCACGATCATGGTTTAACATGATAGATAGTATCAATAAACTGTGGCCTTTACCAAAATCCGGAGTCGTGTGGTTCTTCCGTTGTGGGGCGAGGGAGGGATGGGTGGTGGTTGCTAGAAAGACAGCATCCAGGGGGCAGAGGGGAACCCATCTGGGACAGGTTTGGCTTGAATATACAAAGTGCAGGAGTTATGTGCCGAAAAACAGTTTGCCCTCGTTTACGTGTTCCCATAAGCTTTAAAACACCTAGACAACCAGGTGGAGGTTGTACACACATTTTCTCACTACACATTGTTTTATTCAGCACAGGGGCCCCTGGCAACTCTGTTTTAATCTTCCATACTGGTCTGGACATGCGCTGAAGGGTTGTGAACTGGCAACCCTTTGCCATTCCCCACCCAAAATCAAGGATAATTTGCAATAAAAAGGGATACCTCTGTTGTCAAAGCAGCTGCAGTTTGCCAAAAAGTTAGATGACCAAGGGGCATATTAACAACGACCAGCGATAATTATCGCTGGCCGTGCTTAGCGATAATTATATTATCACAGGCTATCTCTAGTATTTATCGCCCTGGTAGCACGTTATTAACAATGCGTTACTCCAGGGCGATAACAATTCCAGAGATAGTGAGGTTATCGCCCTTTTGCAGGGAACATCGCTGGTTTTCCAGCGATGTTCCCTGCAAAAGGGCGATAACCAGGGTCGTATCAGCATAATCCACCCCCTATGTTAGGGATGGCTAAGTCAGGATTTTAGCAGACGTTAGTTTTTGGCGAAAACAGCCATTTTCGCCAAAATCTAATGTGTGCTAAAATCATGTGGGCTGCCTTGTAAATATCGCAATGTAAACATCAGTGATATTTGCAAGGTAGTCCATCTTGGTTACGCCCAGTAACGCCCACTTTGCATCTTATTGGAGATGCAAAGTGAGGCGTTGGGAAAAAGGGTGCTAACATGCGATTATGCATGTTAGCACCCTCTTGTAAATAGGATGCTGGTTTTATCTCCTCTTTTTTGGCTTTGTAAGCTAAAAAAGCGGAGATAAAGCCCTTGTAAATATGCCCCCAATATTGTTAAAGTGTGCTGGTTGTGGGAGGGTTGGGTTTTATTTAATTTTGTTATTTTATTATGTTATTTGTAACCAAGTGTCCTTGCATATTTTCCAGCTGCCACGTGGAAAGTATTGTGCATGTGTTGTGATGTGAGTGTAAGTCAGTCACTCATGCTAAAGGGAGGTGGGTGAGGAACTGAAAATCTGGAAGAGAAATTGAGTGACAGTTTCTGTGCCCGAAATTTTTTTTTTTAATTAATAATTGTTTATACTAAGTTCATGTTTATAGTTTTTAATAACTTATAGACATAATAAATATATAAAATTAATAATAACTACAACAGCAAAATAATAATATTAATAGCATTGAATATTTCTAATACGTTTATGGAAATATATTTGATATTTATTTATTTTGTATTAACCTGTTGAGTGCTCATGACGAGCTCAGCTCGTCATGAGTCACAGTGGACCTGTGCTCATGACGAGCTGAGCTCGTCAGAACGGTCGCGGCCCGCCCACGCGCGATTAATTCCCCGCCTGTGTGGGAGAATTAATCAGTGGGCGGGGTCGTGAGAACTCAGCTCGTCAGGAGCACAGCTCCACTGTGAGTCATGACGAGCTGAGCTCGTCACGAGCACAGCAGCGACGCGGCCAACACCCTTCCCCCCACACCACGGGGGAATTACCCGCACAGGGAAGGGGTTAATTTAGGATGAGGAAAATTAAATCTGAGTTTTCTAAAGTTTTAAATTTTCTATACTGTTGCTTACATTGGATTTGGGATAGTTCTGACCTTTTTCAGAATCCAAAACATACCCCACTACTGCTGATATATGAGTGGGAATAGTAAATTTAACCCCTCCAAAATCCAACACTTTCCCTACTGTTACTCAGGTTGGACTGGGACTAGTAAATCTGACCCCTTCAGAGTCCAGCACTTTTGTTACTATTGCTTACGTCGGAGTCAGAATAGTAAACCTTACTCTTTCAAAGGCAACACTTTGCGTACCTTTGCTTATGTTCGAATAGAAATAGTAAATCTTACTTCTCAAAAGTCCACCACTTTCCCTAATGATGTCAGGTTGGAATAATGGTTTTGACTACTCACAGTCAATATTTTTTATCTGATTTCTTTAAAAATGATTAAATGCATATTTATTGTTTTAATGTTAACATTAGTTGAATGTAAATGGATTTTTTATTATTTACTTTTTTCAGATTTTTTCATTATATGTATATCTTCATTGCACTGCCTAATGTTGGATCTGACAATCTTGGCATAGTTCCCCCCAACTTTGTGCCTTCAATCGTCCTGTTTTTGCTGACTTCTTTTTTTTTTGCCTTAGGACTCTGTGCATTTTACCACTGCTAACCAGTGATAAAGTGCTTGTGGTCTCTCCCTTAAACATGATAGAATTGGCTTACACCCAACTGGCACATTTAATTTACTTATAAGTCTCTAATAAAGTGGTGCCACCCATACCCAGGGCCTGTAAAACAAATGCTACTAGTGTTCCTGCAGCACTCCTTGTGTCATCCACTTAAGCAGCCCTTTAAACATGTCTTAGGCCTGCTATTACAGCCTGTATGTGCAGTTTTAAGCTGCAATTTCGACCTGGAAAAATAAACCATTTGCCAGGCTTAAAACGTCCTTTTTAGGTCGAGGACTACCGGTCTGCCGAAGGCAGAACCGGCAGTCGGAGATTTAATGTTTTCTAGAGTGGCTCCTTAACCCGCCTCTCTTTTTGCCTCTCCTCCATTGGCTGGCTTCCTAAACGGAGGCCAGCCATTGGAGGGGAGAGCCGTCCCTCCAAATAGGCTCCGTTTTTTTCAGATTCGGGGCCGTGTTCTTGCTGTTCTTTCTACTTTTTAGCCACGCCCTTTATCAGGCGTGTTTTTCTCTACTCCAGCCAATGGCAAGAGGAGAGAAAAAGAAACACGCCCCCGAATCTGAAACCGCCGCTGCGTTTCTCCGAGGCATTTCTGCTTCGCCTCGGAGAAAGGCAGTGGTGGTGTGCTTGCGTGAGAGAAATAACCGTCCTCTGTACTTAGCCTAGACATCAGATTCCTCAGACTGCCTCAGCTAATACGGCGCCCCAGCCTTGCCAATTTGCTGGGGCGGTGCGCTGCCACACACTGTGGCCAAACGGAAGGGCACGATTACTCTGACCCCCTCCGCGGCTGCCGACCGATCGGGTGCCTTGCCAGCGGTGAACACACCCCGCACCAAAAGGCAGGCAACCCCCCTCACCTGGAGAATAGATGGGGCCGTCGCCCTCACCGTCCATATCCTAAAGTCGTGCGACAAGCACATGGCCTGCTCCTTTTGGAGGGTCTCCCTTGGACCCTTACAGTGTGCTTGGGATGCCCAGAGCCCCGGTGGCGTGAGGATCAGTACGCATGGTGCAGCCCGAGGTGAGGCTGAAGAGGGAAGCTTAGCTCCGTCCAGGCTCTCCCGGCCAGGGAGGGGGCACTGTGAGCCTCGAGCTGCCGGGGGAGTGCGGAGTCAGAATGAAGAGGGAAGCCTAGCTCCGGAAGGGGGGGGGGGTGGGGGCTGCAAGCCCTAAGCTGCAGGAGGGCGCGGGGACAAGTGAATGAAGCCCCTCGCAGGCCATCACTACAGCGCACATTGCTCTTCCCTGGGGCACCTACATTAAAGGCTCCCGGGTACTTAGTATGCCACCTACTTACTTACAAGGCCCTGCCGTGCCCTGGCGCTAAGTAGGATATGAACCTTTCTAGAAGCCACACGTTTGTCCAGCTTCCGAGTACCATAGATACCAAGCGAGTACATGTATATACCATTTCCAAGTGAACTTGCGTACACTGCAAAGCTATGGATAGATCAAGACCACGCCCAAGCACTACAGTTCCTCACTCTCCCAGCCCAAGACACTAGATATCGTACCCAGCTGTACGCCTCACCCACTCCCCCACGACGTAATGTAAAGCGGATCTTTGTAAACGCCCAACGGAACCCTTGCCCTGTTGGGAATCAGACTCTGGCGGATCTTTATAGCGCCGACCTCAGAGAATAATCGACTCCTGGGCACCAGAGGCGCAACTAGAGCAAAATTTCGGGGGGGGGGGCTAAGAAAATATTTCGGGGGGGGGGCTGAATCTTTTAAGCCATAGGCAGAGTGGAGCTGCAGGGGCTCTTAGAAGGGGTGAAACAACAGCGAGGCCTCATTAACATGCAAATGGTCTTTTAAAGACCTGTGAAGTGCTCGGGTGCGGCTGTGTGCGCGCCGAGAAGCTGTCTCATCCCGGGCTGCCACACACGACGGGGGGGCTGAAGCCCTGTAAGTCCAATGGGTGTTGCGCGCCTGCTGGGCACTATACTATGTCTTCAGTCGACGGGAGCCCCTGGCCTGCCATGATTGTCAGGCTGTTGTGTAAGTAAGTAAAATTTTATTGTTGTCATGCACCGCAGTGACGGTAGGGCAGGGGTGGGGGCAGAGGTCGGTCTGCAAGTATGCCCCCCACCTTTTGCCTACAGCCTGCACCCCTCCTCCCTGTGAAGAACAACGTAGCGAGAACGTATCTCTCTCCTGTCTCTAGACTGTACCCCCCCCCTTTGTTTCTGCTCAGTGCGATGGTAACTTTCGCAACCTCTGAATCACGACCCCAATTCCCATTAAAAATTGCTCTTGCACCGTCCTTCGGACTCCCCTCTCTAGATTATGCTATAATAGGGTGTTTCACTGGCCCGTACCCACAGACCCCGTTCGTTCTAGATGCATGCTGCAGTAGGGTGGTGTCTCCCTTGTCCCCTGTACCCACAGACCTCTCTCTAGATGCAAGCAGTACAGTGGCCCCTCTCCCGCCCCTTTGTACCCACAGACCTCTCTTCTCTCTCTAGATGCAGGGCACTACAGTGGCTTCTCTCCTGCCGCCTATACCCACAGATCTCTCTCCTCTCTTAGATGTTGGGCACTACAGTGGCTTCTCTCCGTCCTCCTGTACCCACAGACCTCTCTCCTCCTCTCTTAGATGCAGAGCAGTACAATGACAAGACTGCAGAAAGGTGTGTTATGAAGGAAGTTCATTACCCTTATTTTCCAGTCTTTTACTTGTCAAGTAATGTAACGGTATTTGTTAGGGATAACATTCTTTAAAAGTTTGAATTTGGTTTCAACGGAGCCGGCATAAAGAATGTAGCTTTTGTATTTTTCTTCATGCCCAGTACCAAAACAATACACTTCCTGTATTCCAGTCTAGAGGCTAAGATTACTGTGTATACTGTGTATCCCCAAGTCTCCCGAGGATCCTCCTTTCCAAAGAATGTACATGATGCCACCATATTTCTATCCACTTTAAATATCCCACTCACTACCTCAATCACTCTCTATCTCACTACCTCACTCTTTCTATCTCACTAACTCACTTTCACTCTCTCTTTCACTACCTCTCTCTCTATCTCACTACATCACAACATCACTCTATGCTTATATATCACTACCTCACAACATCCCTCTCCCTCACTACCTCACTCTTTCACTACCTCACTCTCTCTATCTCACTACCTCACTCTCTATCTACCTCACTCACTATCTCACTACCTCACTCTATCTACCTCACTCTCTCTCACTACCTCACTCTCTATTTCAATACCTCACTCACTCTCTCTATCTCACTACATCACTCTCTCTCTGCTAATGCAATAGGTATCACATATGCAAAAAAAAAAGCTAATGCCAATAGAAATGACAATGCCATTTATTTAGGGATACAAAAATGATAAAAAAATAATGAGCAATACCAATAGCTCTACCTATAATATTGCCGAGACCATTGCATTGTAAATGCTTGTTAATACATATGTTTCCCGTTTGGTAGGCCCTACACAGCCCATAAAGTTTGCATGTCCTGTTAGTGGAAACGCCTAAATTAATTTTTCCCTGCTGCAAGGCCTACCTCTCCCATAGGATAGCATTGGGTTATCTGATTACATGTAATAAGTGCTACCTTTTAATTGGGAGCAGGTAGGTAATGCCGAGTTTGTTGCCTTTGGAGTTTTGAGTTTGAAATTATCATTTAAAACTCTCTTTAATGGTACAGTCGTATTCTGAAAATGCCACATTTAAAAAGTTGGCATTTGCTAGTAATGGTAAAGTTGGATTTTAAGTCACAATTCAGAAATGGCCACTTTTAGAAAGTTACATTTAATATGTGCTACCTTTCAATTGGGAGCAGGAAGGGAACGCCGAGTTTGGTGCCTTTGTAGTTTTAAATTATCATGTGAAATTCTCTTTAATGGTACAGTCGTATTCTGAAAATGCTACGTTTAAAAAATTGCCATTTGCTTGTAATGGTAAAGTTGGATTTTAAGTCAGAATTCTGAAAATGCCACTTTTAGAAAGTTGGCATTTTGGTGCCTGCAGCCTGTATCCTGGGTCCCACGGCTAGTTGTAGCTGGCATTTGGTCTCTCTCTACTCCCAGATAGTGAAACAAAGGAGGAATAGGTGTTGGTAGGATGGCTCATCTCTTACTTGGGCCTGTCACATGCCACACTTGTACATCACAAAGACTCTGCCTTAGCACACTCACTAAGGGTTTCAAACTAGTCTTGTGTGCCCCCAGACAAGCTGGGGCCAGGGCAGGGAGGCAGGGAATTCCAGACACCTCTGTAAGGGGAGGACTCTAGAAGAGTCTCCCACTTCAAAGTGGCCATCATGTATAAGACCCCCTAGTAAAACTCTAAAGTACACATCTGGACCTGTGGAAGACTCAGAAGAACTGCAGTGCTGTTCTGCTGCACGAAGGACTGTTACTCTGCTGCCTTGCAGCCCTGCTGCCTAAGTGAGAAGGACTGGACCTGCATCATGAACCCAGGACCATCAGAGTGGCTCCTAGGGCTAGTTGACTGGCCTCCTGATCACAATCACAGGGACAGAAAAGGCTCCAGCCACCCTGAACAGTGTAACCGGACTTTGCCATCTGTGACCCCAGCCCCCCCCCCCCACCACCTCAAGTGGTGCCATCCCAGTACTGGACCCTTGGAAGTGGGCTTGAAGGTACTCTCCCAGCCCAACTGTGGTCCTAGCAGAACCAACGCAGAGCACCGCATTGCCTCGCAGCTCCACATAATAACCGTTGCTGTGCAACACATCCCTGACGCAGGACCACGCAACACCTCGGAAATATCACTGCGTGACGCATCCTTGACGCAGAACCTCACATCATAGCCCTGCTGCTCCTCTTAACCACTGTGCATGACACATCCTTGATTCAGTACCTCTCATTGCAGCCCTGTAGCTCCTTTGAACCACTGCTGTGCAACCCATTTTCAACACGGGACATCGGAACGCTTCACAACAAGGTTTTAAGGTACTTTGTTCATCAGGCCCTGTATCTGACCCGTGCTCCAACACAGAAGCCCTGATTTTGTGTCTTTGTCCCGGTCTGGTGTGACAAGATAACCACAGTTGGCGCTTTGCAATTTTAAGCACTATTTTTAATTATATCTTTAAAATTGAATATCTCCGGTTCTACTGATTGGATTTGTGTCATTTGGAGTCAAATAATTTATTACATTTTACTCTATTTTTCTAAACTGGTATGGGATTTCTCTTCTGTTTCTCTTCTGTTGTGTGTTCACTTTCTTGCATATTTTGTGCTGCATCAATACTTTACTCATTGCCACTAAGTTAAGCCTAAGTGTTTTGTGCCAAGCTACCAGAGGGTTGAGCACCGGTTAGGTTTTGGTTTGCTTGTGATTCACCCTGACAAGAATGGTGGTTACACGCCCCCTCAGCCAGTAACCCAATTCCCTACACATATGTTTTCTTTAATTATTTAATCTGGTGTTTGTAATTACAATACATTTTTATTTTAGTTTTTTTAAAATTATTTATGTATAACATATCCATTTTAAATATTTTGTTTTTTGTAATTACTTTAAAATATATATTTTAATTTTATATTTGTAAAGTATAATTTTGTATACATTTTTACAAGTAATTTTTTTAATATATTATTCTGAAAGATATATGTTTTAAAGTTAATATGTTCTCAATTAAAATATTGTGTAATAGTTCAAATTTATTATAATGACCTATTCATTGATGATATTGTAGTCTTCTATAGTTTTGTCATCAATATTTTTGACTTTTTATACCAAGTATATAATGTCTATATTTGCCTTCAAAATCTTTTTTAGCAATATTTTTGTCACTTATATCTTTGTCAGTGATATTTCATTATACAACCATGCACCCTGTCTCTGACTCTGTGTGAGCAGTGAAGCAGCAACATGGTCTCTGTGTTGGGCAGGTTATGTGTAGATTCCCCCAACCACATAAACGAGTGCACAGGCCATTGTTGTCTCTTGGGTCTCTTATCCATGCTCTATGTCAAGGCTCTCGTTTAGCTGAAATGCAGTCTTCTCCCTCACAGCTAGACTCGCTCAACCTTACCAAATGATGCTGAGGATCCCTCACCAAAAGTCATGGGAGAGCACAACACAGCTTTATTTTTTCCCACATTGTCACAAGTTGCTCTGTCATAGGCTCAGGCTGGACAAATGGCACAATTGACAGGAATGAATAAGCAAAACTATATTCACTGAAAAAAAGAAGTCAAAGTGATGTTATAGTTAGAACAAAAAGCCAAACACAATGCAACATTAAAAAACAAACTAAAATACACCAGTTATAGATTACTGAGCCAACTATATATTTCGCATGACCTCACATATGACATCACTCAATACATATTAAATGACAATTGATGAGATCATTGATGACAAACATTACATTGTGTGTGGCTTTTTCACCTATCTATAACGTCACTTTAACCACTGTGTTTTTTCAGTGCATTTCTGAAGGTTTGATTTCTATGTAAGCAAGGTGTTATTTCCATAATTAACTAAAACATCACTTTAACTTTGTTTTTTTCTAGTGAATTTCTTGTCTTTTTCAATCCAATTTTAGGAATGTTTTCCATCCCTTTCTATAACATCATTTTGCCCTTTGTTTTTTTAGTGAATTTCTAGTTTTTTTAAAATCATATGCTATGAACTTTCCCCATTGCAAACTGACTTTGCCCATACACAGTGTAGCAAAAGACACACAATTGATGGACAGACTGCAGAACAAATCAAAACATTCACCCCCAGTCAAGAGATCTGGGTTAAATCCATCATTCTTTTGCCCACCATGCCACCCAAGTTTAGACCTGGCCATATGCAAACCAGTCTTGACCCTGTGCCTCATGGGAAGAGTCCAGCCTGAACTGCCAAGCCAGGTCCTCCCTGGACCGGAAACAAGCATCCTAGGACAAGTTTCAGGGTTTCACCCCTTTTCAGCCAGGATAGCTTGATTCCAGTGGCACAGTGAGCCCAGGACCCACGTCTGGGCATACCTGGCACATTTAGGGCGAGAAAGCAAAAGACTCACAATTGATGGACGGAATGCAAAACAAATCAAAACATACACCCCCTGTCAAGAGATCTGGGTTAAATCCATCATTCTTTTGCTCACCATGCCACTCCAGTTTAGACCTGGCCATATGCAAATCAGTCTTGACCCTGTGCCTCATGGGAACAGTCCAGCCCGAACTGCCAAGCCAGGTCCTCCCTGGACTGGAAACAAGCATCCAAGGACCGGTTTCAGGGTTTCACCCCTCTTCAGCCAGGATAGCTTGATTCCAGTGGCACAGTGAGCCCAGGACCCACGTCTGGGCATACCTGGCGCACTTAGGGCGAGAAAGCAAAAGACTCACAATTGATGGATGGAATGCAGAACAAATCAAAACATACACCTCCTGTCAAGAGATCT
This sequence comes from Triturus cristatus, assembly GCF_964204655.1. NCBI lineage: Eukaryota > Metazoa > Chordata > Amphibia > Caudata > Salamandridae > Triturus > Triturus cristatus. The sequence continues at coordinate 847,150,748 of NC_140594.1, read as the reverse complement.
GGGTCAAATCCATCATTCTTTTGCTCACCATGCCACCCAAGTTTAGACCTGGCCATATGCAAATCAGTCTTGACCCTGTGCCTCATGGGAACAGTCCAGCCTGAACTACTAAGCCAGGTCCTCCCTGGACCGGAAATAAGCATCCTAGGAGCGGTTTCAGGGTTTCACCCCTCTTCAGCCAGGATAGCTTGATTCCAGTGGCACAGTGAGCCCAGGACCCACGTCTGGGCATACCTGGCGCACTTAGGGCGAGAAAGCAAAAGACTCACAATTGATGGACGGAATGCAGAACAAATCAAAACATACACCCCTGTCAAGAGATCTGGGTTAAATCCATCATTCTTTTGCTCACCATGCCACCCCAGTTTAGACCTGGCCATATGCAAATCAGTCTCGACCCTGTGCCTCATGGAAACAGTCCAGCCCGAACTGCCAAGCCAGGTCCTCCCTGGTCTGGAAACAAGCATCCTAGGGCCGGTTTCAGGGTTTCACCCCTCTTCAGCCAGGATAGCTTGATTCCAGTGGCACAGTGAGCCCAGGACCCACGTCTGGGCATGCCTGGCCCACTTAGGGGGGGGGGGGAAGAAAAAGACATACAATTGATGGACGGAATGCAGAACAAATCAAAACATTCACCCCCAGTCAAAAGATCTGGGTTAAATCCATCATTCTTTTCCTCACCATGCCACCCCAGTTTAGACCTGGCCATATGCAAATCAGTCTTGACCCTGTGCCTCATGGGAACAGTCCAGCCCGAACTGCCAAGCCAGGTCCTCCCTAGACCAGAAACAAGCATCCTAGGACCGGTTTAGGGGTTTCACCCCTCTTCAGCCAGGATAACTTGATTCCAGTGGCACAGTGAGCCCAGGACCCATCAATTGTTCTTTTTGCATTTGGCACCCCGAGTGGGACGGGTATGCCCAGACGTGGGTCCCGTGCTCTCCATGCCACTGGAGTCAAGCTCTCCTGGCTGATGTGGGCTGAAAGCCCGAAACCGTTCCTAGGATGCCTGTTTCCAGTCCAGGGAGGACCTGACCTGGCAGTTCGGGCTTGACTGTTCCCATTGGGCGGAGGGTCAAGACTGATTTGCATATGGCTGGGTCCAAACTGGAATGGCATGTGAGCAAAAAAACAATGGATTTAGGCCCAGATCTCTGTACTGGGGTGAATGTATGACATTGTTCTGCATTCTGTCCATCAATTGTTCTTTTTGCATTTGTCACCCTGAGTGGGACGGGTATGCTCAGACATGGGTCCTGTGCTCTCCAGGCCACTGGAGTCAAGCTATCCTGGCTGATGAGGGCTGAAAGCCAGAAACCGGTCCTCGGATGCTTGTTTCCAGTCCAGGGAGGACCTGGCTTGGCAGTTCGGGCTGGACTGTTTCATTGGGCACAGGGTTAAGACTGATTTGCATATGGCTGGGTCCAAACTGGAATGGGATGGTGAGCAAAAAAACGATGGATTTAGGCCCAGATCTCTGTACTGAGGTGAATGTATGACATTGTTCTGCACTCTGTCCATCAATTGTTCTTTTTGCATGCACAGTGTAGGGCTGCACTAGGCCTCCCATATGAAGTGGAGGGGCAGCACACAGATCATCGATGGTAGGTAGGCAGGGCTGGTGCAGAACAAGGGACCACAGCTGGCAGCAAGCTCACCTTGGAAGGTCGAGGGAGGGGCAAGGGCAACACAAGGGGCAATGGAGGGCAGGCCAGCGGGGCATGGACAGCAAGAAACCTTGGAGACCACACTGGGGGAGTAGGGAACTGTACAATGGACTGTGGAGGGCAGTTCAGTGAGGCAGGGGCACCATATGGATCAGATTGGACAGATTGGAAGGGCAGGGGCAAGGAGCTCACCTTTGAGGGCAAGCAGAAGGAAGGGAGCGAGGCAGCAAGGGACCATGGAGGACAGACCATGGAGGCAAGTGAAGCAAGCTGGCCTCGGAGAGTAGGCGGGAGGGCCAGGGGCAGCACAACTGATCATGGAGGACAGGCGTCAAGGGCTTGGGCAGAATACGGACCACAAAGGGTAGGCCAGAGGTGGAAGGGCAGAAAACTGACCTTATAGTGCAGGCAGGAAGGAGAGTTCCAACAAGATGACCTAAGAGGGAATGCGGGCAGGCAAGGGGTAGTACAACAGATCAAAGTGGGCAAGCGAGAGAGGGCAGATAAACAAAGACATACAGTGGAGGGTAGCAGTGAGGGGCAGAAGAAGAGGGAACAGGCTTTTATTTTTTTATTATATATTTTTTTAATTTTTCAGTATTTTTGTAAACAATTTCTTTAACTTCTTAATGCTGTAACTATTTTTCTTTTTACTTCTTATGTTTTTGTTCAAACTTTAGTGATGTTCTTTTAAATGCATGTCCCTCCTAGTGATATTTGTTGTAGTATGCCCTAAAATGCTTCATTTTGCAATCATGCTCCTGATGTTGGTGTATAACACATCAGCAGGTGGTTTTTGTGCTTCTTCACCTGCTGCATATTCTCTATGTATTCATTCCGGGCTATGCCCTTTGGGTGCATCGATCTAAGGTGCTTCCTTATTCAGGATGTGCCCATGGAGTAGTACCCAGGATGGCCCTGATAATTGCACAATACACATTTCAGTCATTGTTTTTTTTCTGCCCTGTAGGAAGCGTTAAAAACTACCACTCAAAAGATTCCTTCTCCAGCATAGTCAGCGGTGGTGCTATAGATGTTGTTGACACCACAATTGTATCTTCATCCTAGGATGACGGTGTTAAGATACAATCAGTGTTCCACTAGTTGATCGTTCCTTCTCCCCAGTTTTGCAAAATGAGATGATGGATGTTGATATACGTTTTTCCCAGCTCCGTCTTCCAAATACCGGTGGAAAATGCTTTTCAGGAACGTTCTTCCTGTTTTGTTTCTATAGCTTATGGGCTTGTTTTAACCACCGTTGACTTACTGGCCAATCAAATGTCTGCTTTAATTGTATTCGTTTTTTTTAGACCTCCCTTAAGGTACAGCATCACTCCTGAATGATCTTTACTTCCCTTTGCAGGTCCCACTGGAGTCCAGCAGGCCCCTGAGGTTTGCCATACCTAGAATGGGTTACTTGTGTTTAAAATTAGATCGTAGAGGTTTCTTCACAGGAACAAATAAGGATGATTTGTTTCGGTTTTCAGTGATTTTTTTTATTTTTATTATTGGGGTGGTGCAGCACCTGAAAACGGTATTGTGGTAGCTGTGACTCAGAAAAACACCCTCTTATTAGCTAATGCCATACATTTGATACATTCTCAGGAAGGGCCCGCCCTCTTACTCTTATGAGGGAGTGGGACTTCAGAGCATTCAAACCCTGTCCACTCTGTGCTAATTTTTCTTGGTGTTGGAAATTTTTGGGGTATTTACCAAAATCAATGGCCCAGGATATTGAATAAATAGCACTTCTGAATCATGTTATAGGAGAGACATGGAAATTCCATGATTGGCTGGTCTCACTTGTACACATTATGCACCTATATGCTTGGTGAGTAGGCTTTTAAACATATCAAAAACGATTACATTTACATGTGCTTGTTGCAGTATCTTCTGACAGCAATTCAAGCTTGTAGGGACATCAATAATGACATATTTTTGAATCACTGATGTGGGCAGAATTAGTGCACAATGCAGTGGCGTACCGAAATTTGAGGGGCCCCCCTGCAAGGTACGTGGAGACCCCCCCCCCCTCTGAACTTAATCAGGAGCTCTTCGGTCAGGGTACTGTGCTGAGGTATCTGTGCCCAGTGTCAAAATATGTCAATAAATACAGTCCCGTGAAATAAAAAAAAGGGTGCACAATGCAGTGGCGTACCGAAATTTGAGGGGCCCCCCTGCAAGGTACGTGGAGACCCCCCCCCCCCCTCTGAACTTAATCAGGAGTTCTTCGGTCAGGGTACTGTGCTGAGGTATCTGTGCCCAGTGTCAAAATATGTCAATAAATACAGTCCCGTGAAATAAAAAAAAGGGTGCACAATGCAGTGGCGTACCGAAATTTGAGGGGCCCCCCTGCAAGGTACGTGGAGACCCCCCCCCCCCCCTCTGAACTTAATCAGGAGTTCTTCGGTCAGGGTACTGTGCTGAGGTATCTGTGCCCAGTGTCAAAATATGTCAATAAATACAGTCCCGTGAAATAAAAAAAAGGGTGCACAATGCAGTGGCGTACCGAAATTTGAGGGGCCCCCCTGCAAGGTACGTGGAGACCCCCCCCCCCCCCCCTCTGAACTTAATCAGGAGCTCTTCGGTCAGGGTACTGTGCTGAGGTATCTGTGCCCAGTGTCAAAATATGTCAATAAATACAGTCCCGTGAAATAAAAAAAAGGGTGAATTCTTCTGCCCTTGTTAGTGTTGCTCATGCATTTTTTCTGACTTTAGCTCTAACCTTGTTTAGCTGACACAGAATGTGGTATACCATTTCCACTTTAAAGACCTAGGGGCAGATTTACAAGCCCCTTGCGTCACTTTTGCGTCATTTTTAAAATGGGGAAAGTGACGCACAAGTGGCGCAAGGGGCATGTAAATCTGCCCCCTCGGGCTTAGTTCAGCTGGCTTGATGTCTGCTTCTGAAAGATATGAAGTCATCCAGATATTCAAGGGAGATAGAGAAAGTAAGATGATGACATGTTCTAGTTCCATGATGAGACTGCTCTGATGAAAAACGTCAACCAACATTAGCAGTTGATAATTTCACGGGATGAGAGTGGTGAGATCAAAAATGTAACACCAAACACTGACTGGAAGAGCCAAAGGGCCCTGGGGGTGGGAAAGAGGGGTTCTTATATTCTACTGAGAATAACTAGAGAGCGCTATTTGGAGAAGAGGGGTTCTTATATTCAGCTGTGAGGAACTAGAGAGTGCTATTTTGGGAAGAGGGGTTCTTATATTCAGCTGTGATTAGCTAGAGGGCGCTATTCGGGAAAGGGTTCTTATATTCAGATGTGAGGAACCAGAGAGCTCTATTTGGGAAAGAGGGGTTCTTATATTCAGCTGTGATGAGGTAGAGAATTCTATTTGGCGAAGGGGTGTTCTTATATCCAGCTGTGAGGAACTAGAGAGCGCTATTTGAGAGGCGTTCTCATATTCAGCTGTGAGGAACTAGAGAGTGCTATTTGGGTAAGAGGTGTTCTGATATTCAGCTGTGAGGAACTAGAGAGCAATTTGGGGAAGTGGAGTTCTTATATTCAGCTGCAAGGAACTAAAGAGCCCTATTTGGGGGAGAAAGGTTCTTATATCCAGCTGTGAGGAACTAGAGAGCACTATTTGGTAAAGAGGTGTTCTCATATTCAGCTGTGAGGAACTAGAGAGCGCTATTTGGGTAAGAGGAGTTCTTTTATTCAGCTGCAAGGAACTAAAGAGCCCTATTTGGGGGAGAAAGGTTCTTATATCCAGCTGTGAGGAACTAGAGAGCACTATTTGGTAAAGAGGTGTTCTCATATTCAGCTGTGAGGAACTAGAGAGCGCTATTTGGGTAAGAGGAGTTCTTTTATTCAGCTGTGAGGAACTAGAGTGCGCTATTTGGTGAAGAAAGGTTTTTATATCCAGCTGTGAGGAACTAGAAAGTGCTATTTGGGGAAGAGGGGTTCTCATATTCAGTTGTGAGGAACTAGAGAGCGCTATTTGGTGAAGAGTGTTTCTTATATTAAGCTGTGATGAATTAGAAAGTGCTGTTTGGGGAAGAGGTGTTCTTATATTCAGCTGTGAGGAACTAAAGAGCGTCATTTGGGGAAGAGATGTTTTTATATTCAATTGTGAGGAACTAGAGAGCGCTATTTGGGGATGAGGGGTTCTTATATTCAGCTGTGAGGAACTAGAGAGAGCTATTTGGGGAAGAGGGGTCTTATATTCAGCTGCGAGGAACTAGAGAGCGCTATTTGGGGATGAGGGGTTCTTATATTCAGCTGTGAGGAACTAGAGAGCGCTATTTGGGGAAGAGTGGTCTTATATTCAGCTGCGAGGAACTAGAGAGCGCTATTTGGGGATGAGGGGTTCTTATATATATTCAGCTGTGAATAGCTAGAAAATGCTATTAAGGGGAAGAGGGGTTCTTATCTTCAGCTGTGAGGAACTAGAGAGCTCTATTTGGGGAACTGGGGTTCTTATATTCAGCTGTGAGAAACTGGAGAGAGCGATTTGGGGAAGAGGGGTTTTTATATTCAGCTATCAGGAACTAGAGAGTGCTATTTGGGGAAGAAAGGTTCTTATATATTCAGCTATGATTAGCTAGAGAACTCTATTTGGGGAAGAGGTGTTCAATTTCAAAAGCTTTATTTCGACAGTTTGTCATAAAAGCACAACAATACAAACACATAACAATCAATAAATAACACATAATATAATACAATTACAAGATAAAAAATTATTAAATTCCATGACTGTCTGATATCTAAAAATTTTTAAGAAAAGTACATTACTGTAACAACTGTTTCCTTACAGATCTTATCCTCCAAGCCCAGCCCAAAAATTTAGCCAAGCAACAGGCATAGAAGGGACGGGCATCTGAACGCAATATGCGTAAAGCTTCCAGATAGGATCTTGTACCTAGACACCTACATAAGGGCTTCAACCATCTCGACCTGGGCATAGAATAAGCATAGCACTCAAACAACAAATGGGCTGTGGACTCAATCCTAGAATCACAAAAGGGGCAATAAGGAATAGTTTGGTATGGAGGTTTCCAAGTAGACGTGAACAGACCTAAAGGAAGAACGCCCACCCTAAATTTAAAGTATAATGCTCTGTCACCCGGGTTAAGGATTGAATCCAGGTAAGGTTCTCTGCAAGGGATCTCCTTAACCAACAGAAACTGGGCGACAGATTTGCAATGGTTAGGGTTACACAACCTCTCATTATCCACCCAGAGCCAATAGATCTTCTTAAGCAATTGTTTGGAGGGTGCTGTTCTATTGACCCAGGCATCACCTAATCCCAGGTCCAAAAGGAGACGCTTAACCTCCCTCAGCCAGGTTACCTTATGCCAGCCAGATATGGATAGAATTTCGCTAAGGGCATCTGCATAACTACTCAATTCAGGGACATTCCATATCCTGGCCCATAATAAAAGGGGGCGTAGCCTAGCTTGCTCACAAATTGGGCGTGTGCCTGCATCTAGCAAGAGAGGAATTGTAGGGGTACTGTGGGGTAACCTCATAAGATCTTTATGGAAATTATTTTCGAGGTGTGTCAAGATGTCAACTCTCTGTATACCCCACAGTTCCGCACCATACAATGCTGCGCTCACCACCCTTGCCCTATAAATATCAAGAAGTGCCCGTATAGGTTTTAAGGCTGAGGCACGATGTTCCTTGAGCAGGGCCCCTGAAACCCTCTTATGTGTCAGGAACACCTTCTGGTGATGCGCCTTCCAACTCATATTGGCACACAAACGAATACCTAGGTAGTCAAATTCATTGACTCTATCCAAGGGAACAGAGTCCAAGGTAGGGGGAACAACCGTTTTCCTAGGAGGATTAAGAACAAGGAATTTGGTCTTGCTTATGTTTATAGACAGGCCCTTGGTATCACAAAAGGCCTTAAAGCTAGAAAGCAACTTTTGGATACCTACTGGTGACTTGGAAATTAGGAGGGTATCATCCGCAAAAAGGAGCGTAGGAACTTTCCTACCAGCCAAGGATGGTGCATCTGACGGCTGTTGAAGCAGATGCTCCACCACTCCGTTAACATAAAGAGAAAACAGAGTGGGGGCAAGCACGCATCCCTGGCGGACGCCCCTGTCTACGGAGATGCGAGATGTTTTATCCCCCTGGGTACCCCATCTAATCTGAGCAAAGTTGCTTTCATGAAACTTTATGAGCAAGGCCAACAAATAGGGAGGTATACCCAACCTACCTAAGACATTCCATAGTTGGGCTCGTGGGACCAGGTCGAAGGCAGTTCGCAAGTCTATAAAGACTAAATACAAGCTGCCCCCACCCAGCACAACCACCTTCCAATATATCATTAAAAGACGGAATGTCTGCTCGATGGTACCCATCCCTGATCTAAAACCTGCCTGGAAATCTGACAAAACCTGGTTTTCTTCGACCCACTGCAGGATCCTGCCTAGAACCACTTTGCCCGCAACCTTTTGCGTTGAGTCAAGCAGGCTAATAGGGCGATAGTTAGCTGGGTCGTCCCGACAGCCTTTTTTAAAAATAGGGACGACCTCAGCACCGCTCCTTGAGTCAGGGAGAGAACCTCCCAACACTGCCTCATTCAGAAGAGAGGCAATTAATCTACTCCACAATGATGGATATTTCTTCAGCAAGTCGCCCGGAATTCCATCGGGACCAGCAGCCTTATTAGATACAATACGACTGATTGCCCCTTCAACTTCCTCTGTGCTGAAGGGGGAGGCATTGATAGAAATCTCAGCTGGTAAGCTGGCAAGAAGGCCCGTTTTAAGAAGGGGTACCCCACTTTGAACAGAGTACAGTTTGGAGAAGTGGGCAAACCAGAGATCGCCAGGAATATTACAAGTGAACTGAGAATCAAGAGGTTTATCCCTAGCTCTCAGCAGATCCCAGAACCCTTTGGAGTCTTTTCTGGTACTTGCCTCCGCTAAATCCCACCAAAAACTGAAATCATGGGCCTCCTTCGCCTCTGCCACAACTTTTTTATAGAGATTCCTCGCCAATCTAATGTTGCCTGTATCCTTATTTTCCACTTCAGAAATAAGTTCCCCCTTGGCAACCCGACATTTAGAAGAATACCATTTATTTCTTGCCCTAGGAGCACCTTTCATAGAAACCTTCGCGCTGGATTGGGGTATAATAAACAAATCACTTAGCACCGCAATGGTTTCTGTGAATAATGGTAAAACAGATTGGCTGGTGGCACCCAGGGCATCCAGGCGCAGCCCCACCGCTAACATGGTGGTCCCTGCCTGTGCCATCCTTCCCTCATCCGCTGCTACTTTAGCCCATTTTAGGCGCCTACCACAGGCCGAGGGAACAAGCTCATGGGAGGTTTTCCACTTATAGGGAATCTTAATTGGGTTCCCCACCTGCCAGGGCGGAATCAATGATAAGGAGAGAGGATTGTGGTCACTATCACAAGACGCAATGACCTCCATATCATGATGGAATGACCACAAATTATAATTCAACACAACATAGTCTATTCTGGAGGTATGGCCTATCCTGTTATAAGTGTGCACACCCAGAGTATCCGATTTAGATCGGCCGTTAGTTGGTCTTAGGTCATGTTCCATACAGAGCGCGTTGATGTCTACCGCACTCTGGGTCCACTTAGGAATCGGATCTAGGGTCAGGATGGGAATACCTCTCCTTGTGTCCTCATCCCAAGTATCCAGTATATCCTCCACAGCCAATGGCTCAAAACAGCAATTAAAGTCGCCTGCCAGAAGAACATAAGAATCAATGCTGCAGGCGGCTAAATCGCTGTTTAATCCTGTAGAGGATAGAGTGGATGACCCGCCCCTGGCCCCCCTTGGATAGAGGTTAAAGACTTCCATCTTCCTACCCCCTGGGCATAGAATGGTTATCCTCTGAAGATCAGGAGAGTGCGTGGACTTTTGGGTTACACTTAGACCTAGAGCAATATTAACCCATATGAGAAGGCCACCTGACGGGCGACCTTTACCTCCATATTGATGGGAAGCTGGAACGAAGTAGGTCGTGAAGCCCACTCTATGCCTAGGCTCAAGACACCAGGTTTCCTGCAAAAGACAGATGTTGTAGGGGGCCAGAAAGGCATTCCATTCTGGAATTTCGAAGTTACGGGCGAGCCCTGCCACATTCCAACTTATGATCTTTATCGAGGGGTCGACTGAGGTAATCTGCCTTGGAGGGTAATCTAATGTAGCCAATTTAGTCACAAGTCCTGCCCCCCCCCCCGCAGCAGATCTATTTGGCCTAGGTAATGGCTCAGTCTGATGGTGATAGGGAGCCATTGTTACATCAGTCAGCTTCCTAGTTGGAGGAACATTCTGGATTGGGAACAAGGGAATCACACAAGGTAGGGCCAGTTGGTCCATTACAACTTGGGAATCAGAAATACACAACGTATTCAAGGCCGCCTCCATAGGTAAAACAGACAACATTCCCTCTAGAGTTGGAGGGCTAACAGCCGAGGGTTCAGTCAGCACACAAAAAGAGGAAGATGATTCATTGTGCCCTAATACCTGTGGTAAAGGATCCTGGGGAACGGGTTGACGTGCGAGTCAATCTACCTCCTCAAGCCCAGCAAACCGATTAAAAGTGGAGAAGCCATTCCAATTTGTGGAGAAATCTTGGAATTTTTTGGGGTGGCTCCTCCAGTTGTGGTGGTGTACTAAAGACCAGTCCTCGTCACGTGTAGATCTAGAACACGGTGAATAAAAGAAGGACAATGGCCTAGGTGTAACAAGAGAACCTTCACCAATAGGCCAGGAACAGATGTGGTGTGCCGTAAAAGGATCTTCAAAGGTCACCACTATACAATCCCCAGGACTAGATTTCCTTGAAGGGCCCACCCAAGGGGTTCTACGTACCATTAAAATTCTACTTCTCTGACCATTAGGGATTGGTCTATTCGCATTAAGCCAATGGATTGTCTTATTCTTCAGAGACCAGTGGTTCTCGTGTTGGCCATTTCCTAACTGGGGGACCCCCGTCAGCACAACCACATAATCATTGGCCTCTGGAGGAAGATCAACGTAACCCCCTCTAAAGTTATTCTTAGCAGGAGGGCTCTTAATTGAATGGAGCACCGCTTCCCTAGGAGGGGGTCTATGCAACACACCTGCATTAGGTTTAACTACTGGTTGGGGGATGGGACGCTTAGGAACTTTAGGTATGGAGGCGGTAGTACTATGATGCACAGCCGCAGGCCCCAATGTAGGCACCGATCGTGCGATAACTGGTAGTGGAGGGGAAGATTGTGGGACTTGAGGGATCGAGTCATGGGGAGGTGGCTCAGCAACAGGAAAGCCCTGGTTTTCTAGACTTCTCAGGCCGAGAGTGGCCAGAGCAATAATGCTCTTTTCCATCTCGAGTAAATTGTTCTCAATGCGTGAGAGTCTAAGATCAAGAGGAGAAAGAAGTTTCTTAAGGGTTTCCCAAACTAAACTTATAAATTCCCCTTCATTCCTATCCCCACTCTCAACATGTAAGCCCTCTTCTTCTGCCTCGGTAGCCATAGAGGTGGTCAAGAGAGCAGGAACTGGCTCATCTTTATCCCCCTCATAATGTGAATGTTCCCCGGTCACACACCCTCCTATAGGATTTAAGACCGGAGCACTGGTCGCATTCAGATGATCAGCAATCGCAATTTTAGCCTTCTTACGACAGTAAGCAGACCGAGAGGTGCATTTTCTTTTAGCTTGATGATCTCTACTAAAAGTGCGCCTAGAAGAAAACATTGCAGAGGTAGGAATATTAGAACCAGTATCCTGCTTAAGAGGGATAGTGGAAAGGTTCGCTGCACTATCCTGCATCGATGGCTCCAAGGTGGGGGGTAGTACAGAGAAAGCCGGAGTGTGGTGGACATCAACATGTGTGACTACACATTGGGGGATAGCTGGACGTGGCGGGGTAACCGCGGTGGCTATATTGCCCAGGGAAGATTTTTTTGACAAATCAATTACCTGGGACAATCTCCTAGCGGACGCCAATTCCAGGGAAACACGAGTCTGAAGTTTAGAAATTTCATGGTCTATAGCTGTGTTGGTACGAGTAATAAAATCGTCCATAGGACCATTGATTGGAAGACCACCATTTGGGGCCTTGCTCCGTGTTAACCTGGTAGACATAGCTTAACAACCATAACAAGGGCAACCCCCTAACCTAACTGTGGGGATATAATAATAATAAATTGTATAACAATTACACTCAGCACAGACCCGCTGGAAAAATACGAAAGAGGGTAGCCCAGACCAGACCTCACAGACCTCGAACGGCCTCAAACGGCCCGCTCTTTGCCCGGTCTTCGCCCCGGGGTGCGCCCCGCACGCGTCCCGCTTACGCGTAGGTGGGGAGACAGTTATAGTGGTCAAGGAGGGAGGGGCTGGGAAGAGCCAGCAGCTGCAGCAAATAATCAGCAAGGCAGTAGGGCTGCTGGTACTCGCAGTCCCGGGGATTTGTGTAGAAGAAAGTCACCGTTCCCGCACTTCTCCGCCCAACAGATGCCTCCGGTGAGTTGTAGGCTGGTAGCAAAGTTCGTGGACCAAGTCAGGTTCCGAGCGGCGCCCGCGAAGCGGGGGCCGCGAGGCGCTTTGTAGTGGGAGGGAGGGGCCGGGAAGAGCCAGCAGCTGCAGCAAATAATCAGCAAGGCAGTAGGGCTGCTGGTACTCGCAGTCCCGGGGATTTGTGTAGAAGAAAGTCACCGTTCTCGCACTTCTCCGCCCAACAGATGCCTCCGGTGAGTTGTAGGCTGGTAGCAAAGTTCGTGGACCAAGTCAGGTTCCGAGCGGCCCCCGCGAAGCGGGGGCCGCGAGGCGCTTTGTAGTGGGAGGGAGGGGCCGGGAAGAGCCAGCAGCTGCAGCAAATAATCAGCAAGGCAGTAGGGCTGCTGGTACTCGCAGTCCCGGGGATTTGTGTAGAAGAAAGTCACCGTTCCCGCACTTCTCCGCCCAACAGATGCCTCCGGTGAGTTGTAGGCTGGTAGCAAAGTTCGTGGACCAAGTCAGGTTCCGAGCGGCTCCCGCGTAGCGGGGGCCGCGAGGCGCTTTGTAGTGGGAGGGAGGGGCCGGGAAGAGCCAGCAGCTGCAGCAAATAATCAGCAAGGCAGTAGGGCTGCTGGTACTCGCAGTCCCGGGGATTTGTGTAGAAGAAAGTCACCGTTCCCGCACTTCTCCGCCCAACAGATGCCTCCGGTGAGTTGTAGGCTGATAGCAAAGTTCGTGGACCAAGAGGTGTTCTTATATTCAGCTGTGAGGAACTAGAGAGAGGAACTAGAGAGCAATTTGGGGAAGTGGAGTTCTTATATTCAGCTGCAAGGAACTAAAGTACCCTATTTGGGGGAGAAAGGTTCTTATATCCAGCTGTGAGGAACTAGAGAGCGCTATTTGGTGAAGAGGGGTTCTCATATTCAGTTGTGAGGAACTAGAGAGCGCCATTTGGGGAAGAAAGGTTCTTATATCCAGCTGTGAGGAACTAGAGAGCGCTATTTGGAGAAGAGGGGTTCTCATATTCAGTTGTGAGGAACTAGAGAGCGCTATTTGGTGAAGAGTGTTTCTTATATTAAGCTGTGATGAATTAGAGAGCTCTATTTGGGGAAGAGGTGTTCTTATATTCAGCTGTGAGGAACTAAAGAGCGTCATTTGGGGAAGAGATGTTTTTATATTCAATTGTGAGGAACTAGAGAGCCCTATTTGGGGATGAGGGGTTCTTATATTCAGCTGCGAGGAACTAGAGAGCGCTATTTGGGGATGAGGGGTTCTTATATATATTCTGCTGTGAATAGCTAGAAAATGCTATTAAGGGGAAGAGGGGCTCTTATCTTCAGCTGTGAGGAACTGGAGAGCTCTATTTGAAGAAGAGAAGTTCTTGTATTCAGGTATGATTACTTAGAGAGCACTATTTGGGGAAGAGGGGTTCTTAAATTCAGCTGTGAGGGACTAGAGAGCACTATTTGGGGAAAAGGGGTTCTATATTCAGCTGTGAGGAACTAGAGAGCGCTATTTGGGGAACTGGGGTTCTTATATTCAGCTGTGAGAAACTGGAGAGAGCGATTTGGGGAAGAGGGGTTTTTATATTCAGCTATCAGGAACTAGAGAGTGCTATTTGGGGAAGAAAGGTTCTTATATATTCAGCTATGATTAGCTAGAGAACTCTATTTGGGGAAGAGGTGTTCTTATATTCAGCTCTGAGGAACTAGAGAGCGCTATTTGAGGAAAAAGAGTTCTTATATTCAGCTGTGAGGAGCTAGAGAGCGATATTAGGGAAAGAGAAGTTCTTATATTCCGGCATGATTACCTGAAGAGAGCACTATTTTTGGAAGACGGGTTCTTATATTCAGTTGTGAGGAACTAAAGAGCGCTATTTCGGTAAGAGTAGTTCTTTTATTCAGCTGTGAGGAAATAGCGAGCGCTATTTGGGGAAGAGAAGTTCTGATATTCAGCTGTGAGGAACTAGAGAGCGCTATTTGGGGAAGAAAGGTTCCTATATCCAGCTGTGAGGAACTAGAGAGCGCTATTTGGGTAAGAGGAGTTCTTTTATTCAGCTTTGAGCAACTAGCGAGCTCTATTTGAGGAATAGAAGTTCTTATATCCAGCTGTGAGGAACTAGAGAGCGCTATTTGGGGAAGAGGGGTTCTCATATTCAGGTATGATTACCTAGAGAGTGCTATTTGGGGAAGAGAAGTTCTGATATGCAGCTGTGAGGAACTAGAGAGCGCTATTTGGGGAAGAAAGGTTCCTATATCCAGCTGTGAGGAACTAGAGAGCGCTATTTGGGTGAGAGGAGTTCTTTTATTCAGCTTTGAGCAACTAGCGAGCTCTATTTGGGGAATAGAAGTTCTTATATCCAGCTGTGAGGAACTAGAGAGTGCTATTTGGGGAACTGAGGTTCTTATATCCAGCTGTGAGGAACTAGAGAGCGCTATTTGGGGAACTAAGGTTCTCATATTCAGCTGCTGTGAACTAGAGAGCGCTATTTGGGGAAGAGGGGTTCTTATATATTCAGGTGTGATTAGCTAGAGAACTGTGAGGAGCTAGAGAGCGCTATTTGGAGAAGAGGGGTTCTTATATCCAGCTGTGATTACCTAGAAAGTGCTATTTGGGGAAGAGGGGTTCTTATATATTCAGCTGTCATTAGCTAGAGAACTTTATTTGGGGAAGAGGTGTTCTTATATTCAGCTGTTGGGAACTAGAGAGCGCTATTTGGGGAAGTGGGGTTCTTATATCCAGCTGTGAGGAACTAGAGAGCGCTATTTGGGGAAGAAAGGTTCTTATATATTCAGCTGTGATTAGCTAGAGAACTCTATTTGGGGAAGAAGGGTCTTATATTCACTTGTGATGAATTAGAGAGCGCTATATGGGAAAGAGGGGTTCTTATATATTCAGCTGTGATTAGCTACAGAACGCTAGTTGGGGAAAAGGGGTTCTGATATTCAGCTGTGAGGAACTACAGTGCGCTATTTGGGGAAGGTTCTTAAATTCAGCTGTTGTGAACTAGAGAGCGCTATTTGGGGAAGAGGGGTTCTTACATATTCAGGTGTGATTAGCTAGAGAACTCTATTTGGGGAAGAAGGGTCTTATATCCAGCTGTGAGGAACTAGAGAACGCTATTTGGGGAAGAGGGGTTCTTATATTCAATTGTGAGGAACTACAGAGCGCCATTTGGGGAAGAGGGGTTCTCATATTCAGCTGTGAGGAACTAGAGAGCGCCATTTGGGGAAGGGGGGTTCTTATATTCAGCTGTGATGAATTAGAGAGCGCTACTTTACAAGAAACAAAATGCTGAAACCTGGCTAAAAGCGGACGTTTCACCAACAAACTACATCGCCAGCCCTCTGCCACGGTCAGATATAGTAAGACAGGGGAAAGAAGTTTCAGTTTTCCAATAGATGTTGGGGTATTCAGCGACGGGTATTGGCCCAGCTATTATTGAACTTGTTTATTTGCGATATTGGCCGTTTCTTTTTTAAATGAATTGGGATTTGCCAAGGTTGAAAGTGGAAATGATGAATATTCTTTTTGCGGACCACGCGGTGCTATTACTCTTAACAGAGGTAGCGCTGCACTCTCTTAGTAATGGGTTGGAGCATAATGTTGCGGCATGAGGTTGAACATTAGTGCTGCGAAGACCAAATTTACGCTTATGAACACTAGAGACAAAAAATATGCTCTAAGCCCTCCAGAGTGTCGCTTGAATTATGGGCAGTGCTTTAAATGGGGAAAAATAAGTGCAGGTACTCATTAAAATAGAGGCGTGGAAAGTGGGCGGGGCTAAGGGAAAATATGATTATACATAATTACTTCTATACCAGTTGCAGCACATATTAAAACACATGAGAAATGTGTTTCATTCCACAAAATTAAACTCATGATGGCACTTGCACCCGAATGGTCGCTGGGCACCTGATTGACAGTGCAGGGTCTGTCTAGAGGCCCTGTCCTGTTAATCACAGCGTGGCACAAACCCTCTCACCTCCCTGCAGTTTGGGGACATTCACCTGGGCGCTGCTGAAATCTTTGCCAGCAAATCTGCAAAGGCTGCTTCAGCCGAGTTAATTACAAGGTCTTCGGAAGCAGAGCGGCCTCAGCCCTGCGCTGGAGGAGAAAACTAACCTGAGCCTACCGTGCCACCGATCAGGGTACCGGTACTCTCCCTGGCTACAGAAAAGTGCCGGTACTGATGTTAAAAAAATTCAGAAGTGCCGGTACTCAGTACCGGCGAGTACCGGCCCATTTAAATCACTGATTATGGGAAATCAAATATGCTGAAACAAGGCACGGTAAGTGCTTGCCTGCTTTTTCTGTATCCATGTGTGTGGAAAACCTTGCGCCTGTTGCTTCCTGTGCTACAACTCTTGACTGTTGGATGCGTGTGTGCTCAGCTACTACACAAGCAGCACTTGCTTTGTGAGTGTGTAAACAAGCTCGCACTCACCTTGCCTGTGCTGTTGTCGTTACCAGGGACATAACACAGGCCCCTGCTGTCCGTGCGGTGTAGGGGGTGCCCCACCGCTTCAAGGGGGGCCATTCAGCTCAAGGTTCATGGATTGGAGATTCAGGGGCCCCTCATTACATTCTTCACGGGGGCTTCATTTTGTGTTAGGCCACTGGCTGTTGCTGGATCAAATTAATGCTGTGTTTTGAGAAAGTTGGGTAAATCTTTTTAACTTTCTAAAGACAAAAGCTTGATCAATGCTTGATTTATATTTGTACACATGTAGTTTTTTTGTTTTGAACAATCTGTACATGCGGTGGTCAGAAGCCACCTTTCTTCATCTCACACAAGGCAGCTGCTAAATAAATGAAGCGATTGCGTACTAAATGAACAACCGCTCGAAGCATTAATCATTGTTGGATTCATAACAGTTAGTTCGTCTCCCCTCAGTAAATCACACTCCACCCTAAAAACGCCCTGCTGAATCCAGCACATTTCATATGTCCCTCGGCGACGTGACTCGGCCACTTCCGGGGAAACATTTGTTTCCCTGTCTTGCACAAACCCACACGTTTGGAGGTCAGCGCGCGGGCACGTCCGAGGGCCCGGTTCCTGGAAATGGCGTCCCTAGAAGGAAGGAGGAGGGCGACGCGCCCACGAGACTGTCACCGGTCTCCCGTGTCCGCTGGCTCGAGCTGCAGAAAGTGATTTGGCTCTAATGACAAAAGTCATCATTTCAGCTGCCTGTCACGCCAGGGAAAACAGAAACCTGCCTGGCACTCCAAGGGACGGCTTCCGGGCTCACAGCCGTCGCTTCAGTTCTGTGGGTTTCTCACATTGGAAGTTATTCGGGGCAGCTAGAGTGGCACTGCCACCATTTGACACTGGTGGTGTCATGTAGGTCAGAGTCATACAGACCTTGCCACTGACAGTGCTTAATTTGTAAAAGAACAAGTGCCAGGGCTGTCCTCAGGAGGCCTCCAGCGCTGCCAGTGACAGTACAAACACACCTACGAAAATTACACCCCTTCAAGTGTGGCACTTCAGACTATTCCAGGCCCCCAAAGTTATAAGAATGGCTTGGGTGTCCGGTATTGGTCACTTTAATGTAAATTGAGTTAATAAACAACTGTTGTTGTGCTCACCTCGAAAAACACAGAAACAGCGCCATCATGTGGCAGACTGTCATAAGACCTGGTGTTGGCAACTAAGTGCTGGTGCCCAGCATCTGAAACAACCAGCTCAAATTAAGCAGTCCTGTGCACAGGCACTCTCAACAGGCGACAGAGTGAGATGTGGTGATTCATCTGGGATGAGCTCTGCCTGAGCACTTATGGAAATGAGTGGAGGTGTAGGCCCTGGAGGAGATAGAAGTGGAGGTTGGTACCGTGTTTGTGGCATGGCACACACGTAACTGATGTTGTCTTTGCACAGACAATCTACACAATATATGCGGTTGTTTTTATTTTCACTAAAGTCTTGATGCAACTCAATGAAAACTCAATAGGCGAAACAAGCCACTGTGAGAGAAATGTTTTATTTTCAATATTATTCAATTTTTTATCTTAATGAAATCAGGCCTTCTGCACCTGGTGGACCACCGTTATATCAAAGGCTGGTTTTGTTGATATTTGGTTACCTCTGTACAACAGATTTTTTAAATTTAACATTAGGACGTTCAAACACGTTTACTCTTTTGCTTTATTGAAAAATCCAAATAAAGTATGTGTCTGATCGAGCATGGAACAAAGAAAGGCCTGGTGATACATAGCTCCAAAATCCTTGGCGCGTGTGCGAAGCGATCATTACATTTATCAATCAAGACAGAAGGTGCTGGCACTGTGGCATGTCACAGATGGACTTTTGTGGCACATTGCAATTCCTTCTTTCAGATGCCACTAACGCTGTGACATGCTAAGTGGTCCTTCTACAACATCAGTGACTTCCTTCTAGCCAAAGGGGATTAATTTGCACACTACTCTGCATCTTAAAGCCTTTGGGGCATATCAGCATGCTGGCGATGAAAAATTATCGCCGCTCTAGCGTCCTTTTTCGGACGAAAAGCGGCGATAATTTTATCGCTTAATCAGCAAGGTCACGCTAACGCGTGATTCCTTGCTTTAGCTCCCTTTCCCATAACGCCCACCTTTGCATCTCTAATGAGATGCAAAGTGGGCGTTCCATCCCAAAATAACTGGAGAAATGTCGCTAACCGACATTTCTCCAATTATCAAGGGAATCGCTAACAGGCATAGCGATAAGAAAAGTAGCGCTAACCACAGTTAACGCTACTTTCCTTACGCCTGCTTTCACCCTGACTTAGCCATTATATCCAATGTAAGGTGGATATAATGGCTAAGTATGCCGTGCCTTATCAGCAAACTAACGCCAAAATGTGTGAGATTATCGCTGGATTTCCAGCGATAATCTCACTTTTGGCTGTTAGCGCGAGGAATTAGCACGCTATCTCAGCGATAAAATTCCACGATAGCCGGCGATAATTATCCTAGCGCTAAGTGTGCTTAGCGATAATTATCGCTGGCCCTTGTTGATATGCCCCTTGGTTCTCTATAACTTCACTATACATCATCTTAACAACAGTTGGCATGTGAAGCAAAGCTAGGCCTCACTGCATGCTCCAAATGTTTTATGGGAGGAGCATCGCCTAAGCTTTGGTGTAGTGGAAGCAAGAGCACAAAACATCTTGCCACTACACCCAGGGACATCTTAAGGATTTTGGGGGCCCTGGGCCAAACGTATTTCAGGGGCCCCACCTTGGACCAGCTTTGGATTTATGATCCAATTTCAGATTTTTCTTGTCGTTTTTGGCCAGCTCACCGACACTGCAGAGGCACACCGGTTCAAATTCTAAATGGGTTTCCATCTAATAATCGGGGATAGTGATATATGTTTTCAAAATTGTAACATAGCAGCCACTCACTAACATTATAGCAAATAATCTCTTTGACTCACTGCCATTTCCCTTATCTGAGGTGCTATTTCGAACTGAAAGGAACTTTTTTATGGATGTTGCATGACGTTGAAAAACAACAGTTGTCTGCAAAATGTCTGTAATGGACTCCCACACATCACTCACACATGTATTAAAAATACATTAAATCAAAATGGTATTTTAAAAAATCTAGGTTTGAGAATCATTCATGGTCATCAGCTCTGGACTGTGTAGAGAACAGTGCAGATCTATCTGGGCGCCCTAGATAGACCGGGGCCCTGAGCCAGAGCCCACTTTGCCCATGCCTTAAAACATCCCTGACTACACCCAACTCCAAGCACTCATAATTCTTTATTGTTTGTTTACATACTAAAAACCATTGCACATGGCGTGGCACAATAAAAAGGGAAGGAGAGGCAGGGATTCAAAGTGCGAAATGCAAGGCCAATGTACAGTCACAGTGGTTAGTAAAGTCTTTGCATATGAGTAAAATTCAGAGATGAGTGATATGATCAAAATGCAACCGGCAAGTCACCTCTTGGACTTTGAGGCCAAGGGTAGAAGGCAATCATTGTTCAAAGTGCTGTGTGCAAAAAGATACAACTGAAGCGAATATAAAATGCAGTGGATAGTAGGGACCTTTGCCAATGGCTAAGGGTTATTTATTTATTTATTCAGTGCGCGAACTTGACCCCTTGGGGTATCAGAGCGCTTCACAGTAAAAGTGTACAGATGTATTTCTTTAGTACATTTCGCTAGTATGCATTTAACACATTGAAATACGGAAAATAACTTCTCATAGGAGCATAGGTTCACTGCGTGACTGCAGCAAAGTGCCGAGTGCAAGTAACAAATAACCGCAGGACGATCGGGTCCGCCAGCCTGCGACAAAGTAAAAACGTTTAACATTGATTAAATAAAACAGTTAATACGAGTCAAAAGCTGTCAAGGCTATTCGGGGGGGACATGCGCCTTGCCATGCTGCTCCTGGCAAACACACTGGCTGCTTCGCGGCCATCCCAGTTTGCAAAGCATATGTTGTTATTAAAGTCTGTCCTTGTTTCCGAGAGGGTTCTGCTACCTCTGATTGGGAGAACTTATGCCATAAACGTTAACAAATTTAGCACAGCTCACCAACACCGAGAGGGTCATGCTACTAAAGCTAAAAAAAAGATGCCTGCGCGCAGAAGTGGGTTTCCTCGGCCAACTTGGGCCAAGAAGAGTGGTTTATGCAAAAGTCTCCTTTGGTAGTCTAGGATGGGGCAGCTCCAAACAGGTGTGCCCATGATTCTTGATTGTTGTGGCAGGCACTCATCACTCCCTACTTTACCCCAATGGTAACAGTGACTACCACTTGAAAACATAATTAAGGACACCGTATTGTACCAATTTCTAGCAACCAGGGAAAAAGCCAGTATTGTGTCGAAATTCCTTTCTGGTGTTGTGAACTGTGCAATTGTGGATTCTTCCTGAGCTCATATCTTTCCTACCTAGTGAACTCAAATATTGAGCCCCCATGGGAGGCACTCCATATGTTGTTGGGGATTTGGCCCTGCAAAAGAGAACATAACTCTACTAGATTGGGGCACAGCTGAGGTAGTAATCACACACCTGCAGGGCCAGACTGGCTGTAGCGGGCACCGGTCCTTTCCCTGGTGGGCCGCTAGGGCAGGGGCTGTTTTTTGTTACCGGGGGCCGCAATATCAGCCCCCTGTAACAAAAAGCAGCTTCAGTGTTTTTCATGCGCACAACCCTCCCACCCCGACGGCCAGTTTGAGTCAATTGCCAGGGCCGGTTTGAGTTCCCAGTCTGGCCCTGTACACCTAGTAAATATTGATAACACAGTTAGGTGCAGTTAAGGTATGTGCAAATATTGCATCATACTGAGTTAGATCCTGATCTCCGAATGATAGCTACATGTGCACTTCCCTCATTCACATGTGTGCAAACTCAAAATGTGTGATATTTACCCACACCCATTTCCATCAAACATATGCAAGGAGGACTATTACAGTCCACTAGGCATCCTCAAATCCCTGCACATGATTTTCAGGCACAGTGCTAGAGAGATTGATTCCACCTGTACCAGAGGGTAACAGTACAGATTCATAAAGCGATCAGCTACTATTTATTTATTTATTTAGTGTTTTCTATAGCGCGAACATGACCCTGCGTAGGGTATCAGAGCGCTTTACAGCTGAATTTCGGTGAAACAGAACCGGATACGTTACAAGTCATTAGATGCCTACCAAGTTTAGAACAGAACATTAGGCAACAAAAGATAATATATACAGATAATATATACACATATAGTCATCAGTCAACAATTGAATTACCATGAGTGGTTTAAAGTAATAGACTACATTTTGAACATGTATATACAAGCCCATATAAGGTTAGTGAGCGGCTAGCGGGCACATGGAATAGTCATGATAGGTTTGTAGACAGTGACAAAGATTCTGCTCTATGTACTTATGGGAGAAATTTCCTCATATAGAATGCTTTTGCTTCCTTTTTGAATGCCGTGATGGATGGAATTCTTCTAAGGTTAGGGGGGAATAGCGTTCCAGATTCTTGGAGCTGCCCCAGAGAATGCTCTATCATAAGTTCTTTTCTTACAAAAACGAGCCGGTTTCAATAGTAGGTCTGCATGGCTCCTGGAAAATCGGCACCCTCCTGATAGCGTGAGTTTTTTTGCGAGGTAAACTGGAGTTTTGTGGTGTAATGCTTTGTGCGTGATGCATGCCAACTTGAATTGAATTCTTGCTTCGAAGGGCAGCCAGTTAAGGGCTTTCAAGTGAGGGGTGATGTGGTCGAATTTTTTGGATCCAGATATAAGTCTTGTGGCAGCATTCAGACATGCTTTCAGTGGTGCTGTTGAGATCTTGGGGAGCCCGGCCAGAGTTGTGCAACCATACTCAATCCTTGATATGACCAGTGCCTGAACTGCTATTTTGAGATCTGTTTTATTTAGGAATGGTTTCAGTTTCCGCAGGTAACTTAAATGGAAACAGGCGATTTTTGCCATTGAGTTAATATGTGCTAACATGTTCAGGTTTTTGTCCAGAGTAATTCCCAGAGATTTAGTAGAGTTGACAATCTTCGGAGTACATTTTAGAGCAGTGATAGTGTTGGTCCATTCTACTATATTTGATTTGCTTTTTTGGGGTGTAATCAATAGGAATTCTGTTTTCTGGGGGTTTAGCTTCAGGTGGTTAGCCGTTAACCATTGGATGGTTCTCGATAGTGCATGGTTCATGGTCTTTATCTCTTCAGATGATGTGACCTTGATGTACAGCTGGGTGTCATCGGCGTACATGTGGAAAGAAATGTTCGCTTTTTGTAGTATATCCGTTAGTGGTTCTACGTATAGGTTGAATAGCACCGAAGATAGTGTTGACCCTTGCGGAACTCCGATATTGTTTCTGGTTGGGCCTGAGAGGGTTTGGTTGACTATGAATTTTTGCGATCTATTCTCGAGAAAGGATTTAAACCATTCAAGGACAGTTCCCTCTAGACCCATTCTGTTTTTCAACCAATCGACTATTTTTTCATGGTTCACCGTGTCGAAAGCCGACGACAGGTCCAACAGGATAAGGAGACATGTTTTGTTATGGTCGAGTGCCAGTAAAGCGTCATCTACTATCTGCAGAATTGCTGTTTCTGTACTATGGTTTGGTCTGAAACCAGATTGGAAATCATTTAAAAGATTGAGTTTCGACATATGAAGACTCAGTTGTTGGACACATTTTTCCAGGACTTTGGATAGCATGGGAATATTTGTTACTGGTCTGAAGTTGTTAGGATCAGATGGGTTCTCTGTAGGTTTTTTTAAGAGGGGAATGACTTGACCAGTTTTTAGGCAGGCCGGTATTTGGCCTTGTGACAATGAAGCGTTTATGACCTTTGTCCATGATGGGATTAGCAGGTGGTTTAACGAAGACCAGCACTTTGCCGGTAGGGGATCGTTGTAGTGATTGTTAGGTTTAGTGGTTGACAAGATCTTCGCAATGTCTAGTTCGCTGACCGGCTTAAATCCTGACCACTGAGCATTGTTTTTTGGTTTTTCAAATTCTTGTTGATTCTGCTGTTCCACCGAGAAGTCCTTATCTCTTTCAATGTTTTCGGCTGCTTTTATGAGCTCCCTCTCCAGTGCGTTGGCTTTGTCTGTAAAGAAAACGGAAAAGTCTTCACTATTTAAGGTTGTATTTGTGATGATTGGTGACGATTTGGCAGATTTACTTGATTGTTCTTTTAGTAGATCAAATAATTTCCTTGGTCTGTTTACTGCATTATCCAGTTCTTTCCTGAAAAAGTCTTTCTTAGAGTTTAGAATGCTTTTATTGTAAGCTTTCCTGGATTGTCTCAGTTGGGTTAAGTGGGGCGACGAAGGGTGTTGTCGCCATTTACGTTCTGAGAGTCTTAGTGACCTTCTTTCTTCATTAAGGGCGCCATTGAACCACGGGTTTTTGTCTTTGTCAGAGATTCTTTTTAGTTTAAGTGGGGCTATGTCCTCGATAATGCTTGACATTGTCTTGTTATAGTGCAGCGTGAGGTCATTGATGTCAACCATGCTCTTAGGAGGCTGCAAATCTATTTCACAGCGCGCTGCTGCATTTTCCAAGTTAATTCTTCTGGTGTCCCGGGTCCATTTTTTTGGTTTAATAGATTGTGCGGTCGATTTGGTTTTTCTGAAGGGAATTTCGAATGAAATTATGTGGTGGTCAGACCAATCACAAGGGGTGATTACAATTTTCTCGATCGCTTTCTCTTTTGCTAATATCCAATCTAAGGTGGAGCCTTTAGAGTGGGTAGGGAGTTGACATCCTTGAACTAACGCTTGCTCTTCCAGGAATGCTTTCAACAGTGCGATCTGACTATCAGAGTGATCCTCCCAGTGAATGTTGAAGTCTCCTAGGAAGATATCATTAGATTGCAGATTAGAGTTGGTGGTTATGATTTCTATCATTTGGTCTATGAACATGTTCTTAGTACCAGGTGGGTGGTAGATTGCATGTAGTTTACAGGTTTGGTTATCTGCCGATCTAAGTGACATGCCCAGATATTCACAAGAGTCTAGTTATACTAGTTATACCATCACTGTCAATATCCATGGTAATGTGCCACCTGCCAAACCAACTGGACTTTCTTGTATCTACAACCCTTTTGCCTCTTCCTGACATTCTACTGACACTTAGAAGCCCTCATTACGAGTTGGTAGATTTTAGTGAGGGAATACCAAAGGGACAGAACTCTTGAGTGAAGCATATCTCAATCACTTGTTCATAGGAAAATATTTAACAAGGTAGTTGAATTGTGAATTTTTATTAAGGGTGCCTCTAAGGCAAGGGTACTCGCTAACCTTTTCCCAGAGGCCACAAAGTAAGGTCTGTAGTGTTCCTGAGGGCCGCATTGATGCCAGCATGGTGGCAGTGGGGCTTTTTGTTATGCTGTATCTGAGTCACAATCCCTCTACCACAACTTGGGGTAAGCTTTCTCTGCTTGTTATCACTACCTTGGGAGAGTCAGGTGTTAAAAGGAAGTAACTTAATTATTGAACTGGAATGAAATAGAATTGCACAATCTGAAACTGTAAAACCTGAGGTTAATCATGGCTTCCCCACTTGACCAAATTGGGTGATCCTAGGCAATTGTCTAATACCATTCTGCCTCCCTTTTCTACA
The DNA here is from genome assembly GCF_964204655.1 of Triturus cristatus. NCBI lineage: Eukaryota > Metazoa > Chordata > Amphibia > Caudata > Salamandridae > Triturus > Triturus cristatus. Next base: position 847,125,550 of record NC_140594.1, on the reverse strand, counting down.
TTTTGACATATAAGAGCACCTTAAAATACAAGTGGTAAAGATATACGCTGTATAACATTTTCTCTTGTGTTTGATTTATTTGACTATAATGTTGTCCATCTATAATAACAACCCGGACCAACCCGAGGTCTCCTCGTGATAACTGAATTGCCTCTTAGGGGCATATTCTCAAGCCCCTATCGCCACGGGAACATCACTTTTTTTGACATTTCCGTGGCGATGGGGTCAGCGCCGCAGCGTTAACCCACTTAACGTGGCTTAAAGCCACGTTAAGTGTCTTAACGCTGCCTTGAGAATAGGGCCCCATTCATGGTAAACTTAGGGTGAAAGAGGGCGTGCAGTGGGTGTTGCGGTGGGCGTTCCACCTTAACACCCATTGAATTTGACGCTGCCACCTCTTATCAAGGGTGGCGATAATAGGTGGCAGCACCAAACTTAAGATCAGATAAATCATGGTGTTAAGTAGGTGAAACGAGGAGAAAGGCTTCATTTCCCCTCGTTTTTGCATTTTCCATGTGTGCTGCCTTGTGCAGCACACATGGAAAATGCAAAATGCAATGGTTTGTTCATGTACAGGAAGGTGTCCCTTCCTGTATATAAGCAAACATTTTTTAAAAATGCCGTTTTGTAACTTACATGTGTGCTGCACGAGGCAGCACACATGTAAGTTACAAACTGGAATTTTTGGTTTGTTTATGTGAAGGAAGGGACACCTTCCTGTACATAAACAAACCTCGCTGCTTGCAGACACCCCTGCACTCTGGTGCAAGGGTGCCTGCGTTGGCACTAAGTCGTGAAACTTAGCGCCATCGTAGGGGGAAACACCAGGCTGCACCACATTCTTGAAAATAGGGTGCAGCCTCGTGTTTCCGAAGTGGCGATGAGAGGCGTTAAGCCTAGAAGGCTAATGCCTCTCACCGCCACTTCATTGTGAATATCCCATATAGTTCTGTATTGGCATAGTTGCCAGGTTGGGAGAAGGCATGACTGTTTTTATGTTCATTCTGAAAACTGTTACTTTTGAAAAATGTCAAAGCACTGATATAATCTAATGTACTAAGGTGAAATGCCTGTTAATGAAATATACATTTTTTAAATTTTGAAGAGACTTTGGGCCTGATTATGAGTTTGCAAGTAAGAGAACCACTGTCACTTTTCTGCAGTCCGACCACCCAGTTCCTTGGCTGTTTGACCGTAAAATTACGATGTGAGCGGGAAGACTGCTGCAAGACCGCCACCACTGCCAACATTTGCTGATACCGCAGCTGAAGCCAGAGAAGAGACAGAGGAAGTCTATGGAGGCAGTCCAGGCATGTTGACCACTTTCCAGATCACAATGTGCATTACCCCCTGGCCAACTGTAGTGGGAAGACCTCCACACTCGACCTGGCAGAAACACAAAATATAAGGTTAAAAACTCACCTTTTCTCCAGTTCCCATTCCTCTTCCCCTCACGGAACCCCTCGTCCAGATCCCCTGACAATTGCCCATGAAGAAAATCCACACTGTAGGCATCAACTCGTAAGGTAAGCCACTTGTACATTGTTTCACTGTTACAATGGCAAGGTATTTTTTCCATAGGTGTAATAAATATGTGTGTATTTTAAGATGTGTATTGTGTACATACACTCATATGTATTTGCACAGTGGAAAAAAACTTGCACATAGGGATGTTTCTACCATGACAGTCCCCGTACGTTGGAAGACTGCCAACAAAACAAATGCATCGTAATACGGGGTCTTCCAGGAACTGCCAAACTTGTAATCAGGTCCGTAATTTTTATACTTTTGTTGAAAGATGTCTTAAAAACGAATGTGTAGATAATATTATTGCATTTAATATCATCTTTAAGTGTTAATTTGCATGTTATTTATTGTAGTGTGTTTAATTGTATGTATTTGTTAATTTTTCTATTTGTATTTTTATTGAGATAATTTATTAGTAATGTAATTGTTGAAATTTGTATTTTTTGTTGTATTAATGTATATAAATAATAGTTTTATACATTTTTTAATAGCGTGATATTAAGGTTTTAGGGGATAAGAGTGGTGAGATTTTGAAAAAGTCTATAGTTTAAAGTAAAATCTATGGTACTAATTTTAATGATATATAAATTAACATTTTACAATTTTAAAATGTATTTTGTTACTTCAATTTTTCTAATACATTTTAATTTAATATCAATTCAAATATATATTAATCTTATTAAGTGTAACATATTTTTTAATGAGAGAAATAATTTGTTACAATAAATTACAAAATAAAAATATTGGAAAAAGTATTTTAATAAAGTAAAATATTGAGAAACTATTTTTATATAGAAGATTCAAATTTTAAGATTTAAAAAAAGAATGTTATTTTAACATTTTTAATACATTTTAATTAATTATTAAATAAAAGATATGTTAGGGATATTAAATTGAAACCAAAAAACATTTAAATGTTAAAAAGTGTACATTATTAAAAAAACAATTAAAAATAACTATTACAAAAATATATTTAAAAAAAGTAAAATTAAAAGTAAAATTATTGTACTTTTTTACATAAACTTCTAAAAATGTAAAATGTTTCTGGAAAATATCTCAATAATACATAAAATCGATTATGAAGGGCTTGTGCCACCATTGCGTCACTTTTTTGCGATGAGGCAACGGTGTAATCAATGCGGCACACTCTGCCTATTTAAAAAGGGACGCATCTAGGCAGATGCGTCACTTTGTAAAGGCCTGCGCTACATCATACCTGCGTCAGATATAATGTATGCAGGGTGGGCATTCCCCTGTAATAAAGCCTCGCATAAGAGGTGCAGTAAAATTTATGAGATTTCACTGCAGCACTTCTAAAACTTGACTGTGTCAGACTCCTTACACCTTCTTTAAGCAGACGTAAGGAATGACGCAGGTCTTTTCACATGGGACTTGCCCATGGGTTATGACACATTGCTGGAGTTGCATCAGTTTTCTGACACACTCCAGCAAGGCATTCTTTTTGCACCACCAGATACGTCAGAATTCCTGCCGTAGCTGTAAATCCTTGCACCATGGGGCGCCGTATTGTAGATACAGCGCATCCATGGTGTCATAAGGACACCATGCCCAGCGATGAGTCATTTTTCATAAATGAGGCCCTATTTTTATTTTCGTTTTAATTATAATTTTATTTTCAGATTATATTTTTTATTTGTTAAAATACAAATTAGTTTACATTTTTTTTAATCTATGATTGTTAATTTTGGAATATGTTTTTTATGGTATAAGATTTTGAAATTATAGTACATTTCTGTATGTTTATGTTATTTATTACTTTGATTTTTTTTATATTTTGATGTTTAAATATATATATGTCGGTAAGTTTGGGTAGTGTGTTTTTAAATTAAATATTATTGTATTTTACAGTTAAGAAATTGTGTGTGACTATGGAGTAATAATTCTGTACATAAAATAATTAATTGTATTACCCTTCTTTAAAATGATTTAGATTAAAGTGCATATAGTAAATATGAGCTCTTTAACATCTAAAATCTTCTTCAAATAGCCTTAGATTGGAGTGGGAATAGTAAATGTCACACTTTTAGTGTTGAATACCTTCCCCCAATATAGCTAGGCTGGAATGTCACCACTTTAGGTCCAACACCTACCCTCAGTATGAATAGACCAGAGTGGGAATAGTGAATGCCACCCCTTAAGTGTCCAATACCTTTCTACCAATATGGTTAGATTGGAGTGGGAATAGTAAATGTCACCAGCAGCGGCTGACATAAACGAAAAATGGTGGGCGGGTGGAGGTGGGAGAGCCCTGGAGGGAGAGTGTGAGGAGTAATAATAAAAAAATGACTTACCTGAAGCTGCCGGCCTCCTCGTGGCTCGGTGTTCTGCTGCTCCCTGGTTCCAGCAGACACTGGGACAGCATGAGAGACCCTCTGTGCAACCCCCACGCTACTCTAAAGCTATTACCAAAAGCATGCAAGCAGTGCGGGGATTGGCCTCAGCAGGCTAGTTTAAAGCCTGCTCAGGCAGAGGAAGTCTGTGCTGTTTCTTCAACCCGGCTGTGCACACACCACTTGTTCCTCCTCTCTCCCATGGCCTGGCCCGCCCCTCCCTACACACGCTGGCTCAGTCAGCAGCTGAAAAATAAAACAATTATAAAATATTGTTTTATTTTAAGCTGCTGGCTCTGAGCCAGTGGGGCGATGCTCCTCCACCATTGCTGAGGAGCAGTCGCTGAATGTCACTCCTTGTGTGTCCAACACCTTCCCCCAATATGGTTAGATCTGGGTGAGAATAATAAATGTCACCCTTTCAGGGACTGATTACGAGTTTGGCTGTGCAAGAGCGGGACTGCAGCGCCGGCGGCCTGCTCCCGCATGGCCAAACCGGCCGCCACGTTATGACTTTTTTTCCACTGGCAGGTGCTTCTTTGGCGGTTCCATGGCGGTGTCTTTGAAATAGGCACTGCAGTGGAAACATCAAAGGCAGTACATGCACAGCATAGACCGGTGCAGTCTATGCCGTGCAGTTAGTGGGGTGCATGCACCCAATGGCCCTGAGGCAACAGGGGTCTCTGTAGAGCTACATTTGTTTCCTCTCCGCCACAGTTTCCATGGAGTAGGAACCGCCATGGAAACCGGGAAGGAGAGGAAACACGTAATATGGTTAGTGGGACCGTGGCGGTCCTGCCAAGCATATTGCGGCCTCAAGACCACTGTGCCACAGCCAGGGATCTCTGATCCCTGGCGGTTGTGGTGGTGCAATGACGGTCCAGTCGCCCTAGTTATAATAGGGCGGTCAGACCACCGATGTGGCATTAGCCAGACTGCCACCGGCACGCCACCATGAGTCTGGTGGTCCGTGGATTGCAAGACTCATAAAAAGCCCCTTAAAATGTATATTCATTATGTTGCAGACAATTGACAATGTGGATTTAGGTTTATTCAAATCACAGATTTAGGGCCTCATTACGATGTTGGTCGGAAAGCATTGTGACTGACTCCTTGTCGGAATGGTTTCTGACCGACTCGGGTTTGGGGAGTCCGACCGACTGATTACGATGTTTCCGAACACAGTTTTGTTGAACTCCCATTGACTTCAATGGGAGCCTGTGTTCTGACCGACAACACAGGCTCCCATTAAAAAAAGGGGTGGTTCCAGAAAACCTTGCACCATGTGACAGGCATCCCATGGTGCCTGCCCCATTGTGCATGGCTGGAACCCATGGGTAGCCCCAAAGGCCCCAACAAGAGGTCTCCAGGTGAAGGGGGACCTGCTAATGGTGCCCCAAAGTCAGACCAATTCGGAAAGGCTGTCAGAATCTGACATTATAATACGCCGGTCGGAAACATGGTCCTTAGACCTGTACAATTTGGCTCCGACTGACTCAGAATGCCGGCTGGAACAGACCGAACAGTTACCTTCCATCATAATCAGTCGGTCGGAAATGTATCGGAGTCGGTCAGAAACATGGCTTCCGACTTGGGTTAGGAAAATTCAAATGCCGTTTGGGGCCTTTCCGACCGACATCGTAATGAGGCCCTTAATGTCTAATCTGATGAAAGTAGTTATAGAAACTAGAACACATTTTAAATATCAGGATATTCTAGTGTTTCTAAAGATTATTCCACTCTTTCAGATTTAGGAAATCATAGAGCTGCCGGCAACCACACAGGGTGGGTAACAGAGATTATGATGAGATGCATCTTTTCATGTGTTTTAGTAGAATCAGTGAATTGTAATCTTGCTTGCTAGGATCTAAAAGAGTATTCTTTTGTTGTAGAGATCCACACCTCCACAGCGTATGCTGGTACTGACAGGAAGATCATGCAAGGCGAAAATATGCACAGTCTATGGGGGACATTATGATGTTGGGCAGATCGCCACCGCCTGACCGGCGGTGGCGATCTGCCCTATATCTTTCCCCACCCGCCATTTACCCCTCGCCATATTACAATGGCAGGGGTGCAGCGGCGACCATCTGCTGCTTTTCCGCAGGCAGGCAGGCAATCGTTACGATTGCCTGCCATGCAAACCTGTGCCATAATAAGGTGGCGGTGCCTAGCAGGCACCGCTCGCCATATTATGATGTAGGCGGTTCAAGGCCTTTCCATGGCGGTGATGCCACCATGGAAAGGCATGCGGTCATTGGCTTTGGGTGCCCGTTGTGGGCCCCCGGGTTGTTGGGGGGTCAGGGGGTGCACTTGGGGGGTACCCATGGTACCCCCCTGAAATTCCCTGCACCAAGTTGTTGCCTGCCACATGGTGCAGGGTAATGCTGCACTTGCACGTTTACCATTGCGCACGGTGCTGCAGCCAGCAGCACTCGCCCGCAATGTTAAAAAGGACATTTTTTCGTACTACTGGCGGTCGGTCCCAGCACTGCTAGGGTGGCGGGCGGACATAAGTCCGCCCATCATCCTAATGGCCCCCTATGTTTCTCTCTCTTTTATCCTATTCACAATTCCCACATTCTACTATTGACCGGCATACCATGAATGAGCACTAGTGGGTTCAGGGTAGTGTGGACATTAGCATTACTTTTCTTGACCCAAATTGCCAGGTTAACACAACCATGACACTAAGAGCCTGATTTATATCTTGGTAGAGGGGCTACTCAGTCACAACGGTGACGGATATCCCTTCTGCCGAAATATAAATCCCGTCATATCTATGGGATTGATATTTCGGCGGACGGGATATCCGTCACGGTTATGACTGAGTAGCCCCTCTGCCAAGATATAAATCAGCCCCTAAGTCATCCAGTAGTATATCAAATTCAACAGAATATTAGAAGGTTCCACAACCCTCCAACAATTATGAAGCATAAAAACAAATGGCCCCAAGTAGATATTAAAATAATCTACCAGTGCTGAAAAAAGAAAACATCATGACTCATGAGTGATATGGCAAATTGTGTATTAACAAATCCACTAGTACTAAAATACAGGAACCTGGATCTGACATAATTACCAAGGTATTGGGACCCTGAAGTGATACCCATCACTAGTTCATGCGTACCTACACATTACTAGTCCTAAATCCGATGACCACATTTAATATGTTATGATAATCACCTTGCCCAGTCTAGATAAATAAAATTGAATACGTTTATACTAGTTTGAGTGTATTAGGACACAGAAACACAAATGTATAGTTAAATGTAAATAAAATGTAAATATGTTATAATATTGTTTGGGTATTATTTAGTCAGTGGAATTAGTATATATTAAATAGTATCTGTAATCCCATCGGACTGTGTATCACAGTCAGATTTCGATGAGCTCTAGCAAAAAAGAATATCTGAATAAGTATATAATAGACCTATGTTAATTACACAACGGAAAATAGTCTCCATAGTTGATTACACAGGAAAGCATATAAAGACTAAGGCTCACCTGTAGGAAGGTAGAATCTGACTACATGGTTGCCCCCACTTTTTTCCTTGTGTTTGCATGGTTTTTGACTAGTCTGGCTGGGATCCTGCTATCCAGGACCCCAGCCTATCTGTTTACTCCCTTAAACAACTTGGTGTGCATATTAGATGCACTAGTGATTGGATACTGTGGTACCTTATGAGCACCTAGTATATGGTACCTTAGGTACCTAGGGCATTGGTACTTCACAGGCCTACCAGGGGCTGCAGCAAGTATTATGCCACCCCTGGGAAGCATTCTCAATCTGACACCACAGGCCTGCTACTGCAACCTGTGTGAGGTAGTGTTAGCACTCCTCACTGAGGTATAGGTTCCTATATCTCACCATACACACACATATAAACCTATATAAAATAAGCAGGCCCTATCAACCCTGAGGGCAGGGTGCTTGGTTTACTATGTGAGGGGGTGCTTCTGCATGAGCAGGACCCCTCTACAGCTGGCAGAGTCAATTCTCTGTTACTGTTTGTGGATGCGGTTAAACCATATACTCTTAAGTGCATTATAACCTAGCGGTAAATGCTAACTTTGGAATGTCTGCATCAAAACATGTCGTGTTTGGTGTCAAACAACTTGGAATCATACCCCCACACCAGTAACTGGTGTGGGAGTATGATCCCACCCTTCTAGAGGGGATGACATGTACCCACTGTACTAAACGGTAGAAATCTAAAAGAGCCCTGGCATCACAAAATGGATGCCACCAGCACAGACACTGGACTGCCCTCCTTCTGCTGACCGAAACTCGAAGTGGAGGAAGCCCAACAAAAGGCATCCTGTCACAGGGAGGTGTTACCACCTTCCAGACAGGATTTAGTGTATTGGAGCTGGGTGGGTGCACTCTTAGAGTGCTTTGAAGTCCTGCACTGGGGGAGCAGTAGGCTCCTCTGTGCATATGCCAGCTCAAACCAGTTCAGGGGCTACCTGCCCCTGCTCTGGCGTGAAACTGGACAAAGGGAAGTGGGTGTAACCACCAACTACCCTGACCCTCCTAGAGGAGTGGTCATAGAGCTAGTCCCTCCCCTATCTTCACTATAAGATAGCAAGCATTGCCATTGCAACACAGATAACCCTGGACGACGCTCTACAAAGAAGAATCCTGGCCCTTGGACGTTCCACTACCTTTGGAAGACAGAAGAATCTCCCTTGGAGTCAAGGAGTGACTCCCTTGCTTGGCAGGCACCAAAAACCTTACTCAATGGTTGCAAACTTTCCCGCTCCCGCCGGAGTTCGAAGTCCCTGGTGCCCCGGAAGTGGATTTCCTGACCTCTCGACAGCGCCTGTGAGTCCCCAGTGAAGCTGTGGCGAGTGGACCCCACGAGTGATGAGGAACAGCAATACCCGGGGACCATGCACTATTGTCGAGTGCAAACCCTAAACAACATTCTATGAACTTGTGCATTGGACCATTTGTGGCCCAAGCCTCCAGCAGGTCTTGCACCAAAAATCAGCTGCCTACCCCGTCCCGAGTGACCGTGGGCTCCTGTGAAGCATTTCCTGAGGCAGCATCTTTGCCCACACTTGCCTGTTGGCTAGTGGGTCCCCCGAAGACTTTCTCAACAACTCAAAGGGCTCTCCTGGTTGCTCCAGGCCTGCCCTCACTTATCCTTGCTGGGTGAGTCCATCAGACCTTGCTGGTCTGCATCATCGACTTTTTTCAGTTCACACAAGACTTGCAGTTGCCAAGACTTGTTGGCTCCAATCCAATTACCAACATCGTCATCAGCTGCAGACGTTATGGAACACTGAATCCAGCTGCTGGTCATCGTCGATCCTTCCCAAACCTCGTGAGCGAAGAGTCAAAACACCATCGATGACCTGAATCAACGCGACATCTGTGGTCATCCATCAGGCTGTCCACAGGTCACTGGCAAGTGACCTTGAACACTGTCCCTTCAATTTTCAGGTCCTCCACATCTTCAATCCATCTTCGGATTCCAGTGGACACTTCTCCAGTCGTCGCAAGCATCAAGTCTTCTTTGGTCTCCATTGAAAACAGCGCCTCGACCCGACACCAAAAGACACCTATGCACCCGGCTTCCCTGGGTGAGGTAACTTGTGCACTCCGGTGCCCTAGTGTGTGTTGGCCCTCAAAGTACTTACCTTGTAAGTGGCTTGCTTGTTGACTTCCTCGAAGTGCCCTAGAACTTTAAAATTCAAACAGCGACTTTCTCCTTTGAAACCAATAGGGAACCTGCGGCTGTGTTCACACACTGCACGCGTCTCCCGTGGGCTTGTTACTTACCTGCTAACACTGCAGTAGTGAAGCCCCAGCGATTCCCCAGGCCCTAGGCCTTGTCATTTTGCAAGTCGACTTTGTTAACCCATTTTTTTTAGTATATGGTCTGGTACGCCCCTAGGGCTCCAGCCATATTTGTGCTTAATTTATTGTGAAACGTTGACATTTGAATGTGTACCTGGCTTCTAATCTCATAAAGAGATTAGTAGAGTGTGTCTAGAAATAAATACATATATATTTGATATATATACCTGTGTGGTGTCCTTTCATTTGGTAATTCAAGAGATTATAAGGTAAAACAAGCTGCTTTACATTCCTCAGAGACTTAGCCTGAAGGCTGCTCTCCACAGCTACCACTAGGATAGCTTTCTTTAAAAGGTTGTCTTAAACCTATCTACCATAAGAGTCGAATTGGACTGGTGCAAGGTAGCCACTATAACTAGTGACCAGCATATGCCAGGCCAACTTCTCACATTGGTGGGCAGCGTGTGGGATTCCAGCTTTCCATTGTTTTACCAGAAAATCTCTAATTGGATTACTAACTGAAAACCACTAAAGGTACTCAAGGTACATATAAAGTCAAGCTTAGTATCAATAAGTTCTACTGAACGTAGAGCTGGTTGTGAAGGGCTAAGCACACCCTTGCTACAGCTCAAGCTAGGTTCAGTAGGCCTCAACTAGTGTAGGTAGTACAACACTGCACAACACTAGTATGTCCTACCAAGGTGGAGCCAGTGGGTCCACCCCATCTCAGTACAAAGACATGGCCTACACTGACCTGAAAGCCTTGTGCTTTGAAAGACATCTGAGTGTAGGCAGGAGTCCCTCCTCACAACACCTGATAGATCTGTTAGTAGCAGATGATCTTAGACTAGCTATAGGAGCTAGTGGATCTGGATCAGGGGGTGGGTCAACCATAGTCTCTGGGTCTGATGATGAAAATCAAGATGACCTGTAGTCTTTGGTTGAAGGGCCAGACCCAGAAAGGTCTGAACAGAACAGAGGAATTCTCCTTAAGAGAACTGACAGAGTGGAAGAAAGGCCTAGGTCCCCCTCAAGGGACTCTGACCATTCATATCACTCTGGAAGATAATCTGTTCAACAGAGGAACTCATACAATCCCAGAGAGACCTCCTCTGACAGAAGGTTCAAGATGCTCCAGTATGAGGAAGCTAGGCTTGCCCTCAGAACCAAGCAATTGGCCTTAGACAGAGAAGCCTTTGAGCTCCAGAGACTTACTCAGAAAGAGGGGTTAGATACCCCTGGTGGCAGCAACAGTGTCCCTAGAGGCAGAGATTACATTCCAGACCATAGGAACCTGTCCAAGGTTGTTCCTCCCTACCAGAGTGGGGATGATATCCACAAATGGATAACTGCTGTGGAGAGGGCCTGTAAAGTTCAACAGGTCCCCCAGAAACAGTGGGCAGCAATCTTGTGGCTCTCCTTTTCAGATAAAGGTAGAGACAAGCTCCTCACTGTTAGAGAGGAGGATGCTAATGACTATGAATCCCTGAAGAGTGCATTAATAAATGGGTTTGGCTTAACCACTGAACAGTACAGGTTGAAGTTCAGAGACACACAGAAAGCACAGCCTCAGGATTGGGTGGACTTTGTAGATTGTGCTACCAAGGTTCTGGAGGGTTGGATAGTTGGCAGTAGAGTCACTGACTTTAAAGGATTGTATAATTTGATTATGAGAGAGCAGATCCTTAATAATTGTCAAAACCAACTCTTACACCAGTACCATGTGGACTCTGATCTGATCTCTCCCCAAGAATTGGGAAAGAAGGCAGACAAATGGGTCAGAACCAGGGTTAGGCCCAAGAACCAAGGTGGTGACCAGAAGAAAGATTCCACTAAGCCCAAAGAAAAAGGTGGGGATAATAAAACAGAAAAGTCCTCTGAAGGGCCCCACAAACCCAGTTCTGGGGGTGGGTCCCAAAATCCTTCCTCTTCCAATAAGAAACCATATTGCCATGTGTGCAAGCAACCTGGCCACTGGAAAACTGAGTCCAGCTGTCCAAAGAATGGCAATAAAGAAAATGTTCCTCCTACTGCAGCTCCAACATCCCCTGTTACTACCAATAGTAATCCCCCAGGTGGTGGGAGTGCACCCAAAAACTTAGTTGGGTTTTCTTGGGGAACTCAGGTGGACTCTGGCCTAACCAGGTCCCCTACACAAGCAACTCTAGTCTGTGATGGTGGCATGGGGTTTGCCAACTTTACCATGAGTCACAATATCTTGGGCAGGTACAGACAAGAGCCCATAATCAATGGTCAGAAGGCTGTGGCCTACAGGGACACAGGGGTTAGTGTCACCATGGTGACAAGGAGACTAGTGCCCCTAGAACAGCTTTTACCTGAGTTTAGATACCAGGTGACCAATATTGATGGAATTAGGACAGACCATCCCATGGCAGTGGTAAATCTCAGCTGGGAAGGGGTCACTGGCCCAAAGAGAGTGGCAGTGTCCCCAACCTTGCCTGTAGATTGTCTACTGGGGAATGATCTGGAAATCTCAGCCTGGGCTGAGGTAGACCACAATGCTCATTTAAGAATGTTAGGCATCCCTGAGAGAGTGGATGAGACCCTGAAGACCTCGCCTCCACCCCAGGAGAGAGTAAGGTGAGTGAAGCCTGAAACTACGGATCACTCCACACGAACAGAGAGCATAGGGGGTGAGGAACAGTCCTCCCCCCACCAGACTAAAGGTAAGGGTCAAGTTTCTAAGGGAACTGATTCTGCCCCTTGTGAAGTAACTGCCCCAGAAGTGGACAGGCCTGTTGTAGCCACATCTCTGATGGCAGGGGATCCTTCCAAGGTGGCACCCAGTCTGGAGCAGGTATCCTGCCCCTCTCTACCCTGCCTCAGTCAGCCCAGGGCTGCGGAGGTCAGGGAGGTCAGTGGACCCCTAGTGGGCCCCTGTCCAGAGGAACCCCCTCATCAGCAGATTAGGGACACCCAGCAGAGTAGTTCTAGCCAGGTGAATATTCCTCTACAATCTGAGGGATCCCCCTTACCCCTAGGTACAGGTACCCCCCAGATGGACTTTGTTGGGCACAGGGAAACCTGGGGCATAGTTGCCCCAAACCTTCCAATGCCCTCCACTATTCCAACCAGAGGGACCCAACCCCCAGCTGTAGGCAGCCAGAGGTTGACCCTTAGAGCCAAATATGACACAGTCATGGACAGAAAGGCTTCCATGGTGACCAGTGTCCTGAGGAAGTTGAGACCACCCCAAATAGGGCCTCACTTCCAGACTCAGACACCCCACCAGCCTACTTCTGTACCAGAAAACAATACAGGTAATTTCACTAGACTTTGGAGAAACTCTAAAACCCCTTGGGGTAGGATTTCCCAAGTGGACCTTGAGACAGGGAGCAACCATGCTAGTGCAGGTTCTTCCTTATATGGCCACTCAGGAAATAAAGGCTTAACTGGGCAAGGTTAGCCTTATCTCCTTTTGTTTGGGGGGGGGGGGGTGTTATGTAGGAAGGTGGAATCTGACTATATGGCTTCCCGCACTTTTTTCCTGGTGTTTGCATGGCTTTTGACTACTCTGGCTGGGATCCTGCTATCCAGGACCCCAGCCTATCTGCTTACTCCATTAAACAACTTGATGTGTATATTAGATGCACTGATTGGATACAGTGGTACCTTATGATACCCTAGTATATGGTACCTTAGGTACCTAGGGCATTGGTACTTCACAGGCCTACCAGGGGCTGCAGCATGTATTATGCCACCCCTGGGAAGCATTCTCAATCTGACACCACAGGCCTGCTACTGCAGCCTGTGTGAGGTAGTGTTAGCACTCCTCACTGAGGTATAGGTTCCTATATCTCACCATACACACTCATATGAACCTATCAGCCACCCCTATAGCAGGCCCTATCAATCCTGAGGGCAGGGTGCTTGGTTTACTATGTGAGGGGGTGCTTCTGCATGAGCAGGACCCCTCTACAGCTGGTAGAGTCTATTATCTGTCATTCTCTGTTACTGTTTGTGGATGCGGTTAAACCATATACTCTTAAGTGCATTATAACCTAGCGGTAAATGCTAACTTTAGAATGACTGCATCAAAACATGTCGTGTTTGGTGTCAAACAACTTGGAATCATACCCCCACACCAGTAACTGGTGTGGGAGTATGATCCCACCCTTTTAGAGGGGATGACATGTACCCACTGTACTAAACTGTAGAAATCTAAAAGAGCCCTGGCATCACAAAATGGATGCCACCAGCACAGACACTGGGCTGCCCTCCTGCTGCTGACCGAAACTCGCAGTGGAGGAAGCCCGACAAAAGGCATCCTGTCACAGGGAGGTGTCACCACCTTCCAGACAGGATTTAGTGTATTGGAGCTGGGTGGGTGCACTCTTAGAGTGCTTTGAAGTCCTGCACTGGGGGAGCAGTAGGCTCCTCTGTGCATATGCCAGCTCAAACCGGTTCAGGGGCTACCTGCCCCTGCTCTGGTGCGAAACTGGACAAAGGGAAGTGGGTGTAACCACCCACTACCCTGACCCTTCTAGAGGAGTGGTCATAGAGCTAGTCCCTCCCCTATCTTTACTATAAGATAGCAAGCATTGCCATTGCAAAACAGATAACCCTGGATGACGCTCTACAAAGAAGAATTCTGGCCCTTCGACGTTTCACTACCTTTGGAAGACAGAAGAATCTCCCTTGGAGTCAAGGAGTGACTCCCCTGCATGGCAGGCACCAAAAACCTTACTCAATGGTTGCAAACATTCCCGCTCCCACCGGAGTTCGAAGTCCCTGCTGACCTGGAAGCATATTTTCTGACTTCCCGAACACCCCTGTGAGTCCCCAGCGAAGCTGTGGTGAGTGAACCCCACGAGTGACGAGGAACAGCAATACCCAGGGACCGTGCACTATTGTCGAGTGCAAACCCTAAACAACGTTCTACGAACTTGTGCATTGGACCATTTGTGGCCCAAGCCTCCAGCAGATCTTGCACCAAAAGTCAGCTGCCTACCCTATCCAGAGTGACCGTGGGCTCCTGTGAAGCATTTCCTGAGGCGGCGTCTTTGTGATCACTTGCCCGTTGGCTAGTGGGTCCCCCGAAGACTTTCTTAACAACTCAAAGGGCTCTCCTGGTTGCTCCAGGCCTGCCCTCACTTACCTTTGCTGGGTGAGTCCATCAGACCTTGCTGGTCTGCATCATCGACTTTCTTCAGTTCACATAAAACTTGCAGTTGCCAAGGCTTGTTGGCTCTAATCCGGTTGCCGACACTGTCATCAGCTGCAGACGTTATGGGACACTCTGAATCCAGCTGCTGGTCATCGTCGATCCTTCCCGGACCTCGTGAGTGAAGAGTCAAAACACCATGGACGACCTGAATCAACACGACATCTGTGGTCATCCATCTTGCTGGCCACCGGTCACTGGCAAGTGACCTTGAACACTGTCCCTTCAATTTTCAGGTCCTCCACATCTTCAATCCATCTTCGGATTCCAGCGGACACTTCTCCAGTTGTCGCAAGCAGCAAGTCTTCTTTGGTCTCCATTGAAAACAGCGCCTCGACCCGACACCAAAAGACACCTATGCACCCGGCTTCCTTGGGTGAGGTAACTCGTGCACTCCGGTGCCCTAGTGTGTGTTGGCCCTCTAAGTACTTACCTTGTAAGTGGCTTGTTTGTTGACTTCCTCGAAGTGCCCTTGAACTTTAAAATTCAAACCACGACTTGCACCATTGAAACCAATAGGGAACCCGCGGCCGTGTTCACACACTGCACGCGTCTCCCGTGGGCTTGTTACTTACCTGCTGACACTGCAGTAGTGAAGCATCAGGGATTCCCCAGACCCTAGGCCTTGTCATTTTGCAAGTCGACTTTGTTAACCCATTTTTTTAGTATATGGTCTGGTACGCCCCTAGTGCTCCAGCCATATTTGTGCTTAATTTATTGTGAAACGTTGACATTTGAATGTGTACCTGGCTTCTAATCTCATAAAGAGATTAGTAGAGTGTGTCTAGAAATAAATACATATATATTTGATATATATACCTGTGTGATGTCCTTTCATTTGGTAATTCAAGAGATTATAAGGTAAAACAAGCTGCTTTACTTTCCTCAGAGACTTAGCCTTAAGGCTGCTCTCCACAGCTACCACTAGGATAGCTTTCTTTAAAAGGTTGTCTTAAACCTATCTACCATAAGAGTCGAATTTGACTGGTGCAAGGTGGCCACTATAACAAGTGACCAGCATATGCCAGGCCAAATTCTCACATCACCTAGGGAATGGTGTCCAATAAATAGCAAGACGTTCCCATGTATTGCCATCTTGAGTCATATTTATATAACACATACGGTGTCATGAACATAAAAAATCAAAACAAAATAAGCAAATGCCTTCTCATTTATTCATGTATGAAAGCAAAGTACACCATATTTTTTCACCATGCCAGTAAATGATATGTATTTTGCAACAGATTTGCTGTTCTCCATTTGCTCATGAACCATATGTTTAAAGCACTTCAGAAGTAATACACCTAAAAAACACAAGTAAGCGGAATAAAGTTGCCATGCTAGTAGGGGGTACTAGTCTTTGATAAACACATGTGGGAATGTAGAGGCTCAGGGCCATTAAGCAGAAGGAACCGATAAAGCTTTGAAATGCACTTCCTGCCAGTACCTCTGTGGTCTGTTTGGCTTCAACTGGGTTATACTCTGGCACTTCACGTAGAGCATCTCAATATATGTGTGAAGGACATGATGCAGCTGAATGTACCTAAACAATATTTGTTAAATGAGATTTGTGGAGTTTGAAGGTGTTCAGAAGTATGGATATGATCATAGTTCCATACGGTAAACAACCTTTACAACACAACTTTTACAACGCACTACCATTACAACGAAACTGTTACAACGCAAGTGGATTTACAACGCATGCCATTACAACGCAAGTCTTTACATCGACTTGCGCTAGATGGCGTGCTAACATTACAAATAGTGTAGTTTACTATCCCAACACCTTCCCTACTGTTAAGTGGACTGGAGTTGGAATAGTAAATTACACTTTTCTAATGTTAACACGCCATCTAGCGCAAGTCAATGTAAAGACTTGCGTTGTAATGGCATAGCGTTGTAAATCCACTTGCGTTGTAAAAGTTTCGTTGTAACAGCACGCGTTGTAACAGCACGCGTTGTAACAGCACGCGTTGTAACGTCATACATCCGTTCCATACATCAACCACACAGGAGATGCCTATAAGGTCCTACTGGTGAAAGTCCTTCAGTTGTGTGACCTCGCTTCAACTAGTTTCCGCATCGATGGCGTGTTTGAACGGTTAGAGAGCCTGACCATTGGATGTGAGTGAGTGCTGCACTCCAGTTGTGGAAAGGAAGCCTAGTGACCTGGGAGAGTGAGTGCATGAAGAGGTCCCCATACAATAAATGTTACATTCTAGATCGCTTAAGGATAGTCAACTCCAAGTGCCACAAGGAGCCTTGTTGATCTCCAAACAGCCTATCCCTTGTGTGCACCATTTGTGATGCCCAGTAATAGAGGCGGAAATCCAGAAGCTCCAGACCCCCTGTGAGTTCCGGCAGCACGCACTTAGAAAAGGAGACCCTGGGTATTTTACTTGCCCAGATAAAGTGGGTTACCAAAGCCTGGAGATTTCCGAAAGTATGTAGGTGGGACAACGGATGGGTGATTTTGTAGAATGTATGAGAATCGAAGAAGAACTACAGTGTTATATAATGCCACTCTCCCCATCAGGTTTAGCAGCAATGAGACCCATGATTCCAAGCATCTATTTGTATGGTGCAGGATAAGCATTATATTCTTGTCCCAGGTTGGATGAGGGTCATGAGAGACATGTATACTCAGGTATTGAAATGTATCATCATCCTTCTTGTATTGTGCATCTGGTGTGTGTCGGAAAGGTAACCTGGTTAAGTGTGCATATGTAGACTTAATTCAATTCACAAGTCTGCAGACCTTCACTTAAACCAGGAGTATATGCGATAGGGGCTGTAATGTGTCCTGTGGCTGCTACAGGTAGGACAGCATGTCATCTGCACATAATGCCAATCTATCCTCTGCTCACCCTGCCCAAATAAAGCCTTGTAGCTGTGCATCTCCTCTAAGACACTCTGCTACTGGCTCCACCACCAGCGCAAGTAATAATTGTGACAGAGGGCATTCTTGCTGTGTGCTGCAATGAAAGGGAAAGGAGGATGAGAGAAATCTGTAGACTTTAACCTCTGCCCGCAGGGTATTATAAGGGGATGCAGCTGCTCCAGTAACAAGGGGGGAGGGCTATGTTCATGCTAGAGATCTGTATAATAGTCAGCAAATACTTCAGCAATCTCCTGGGTCTTGCAAGCCATATGCCCTGTTTGATGTGTAGACCAAGGGGATTTTCCTAGCCCCTTCCTCTTTTTGAGCTAGCCAGTATAGATATTTGCTGGCCTTATTTTCATGTTAATATATTTGGAACTTAGACATAGCCCAAGCCTGTTTAGCTGTATCTAATAGCAAGTCGCAGCCGATGCAAGTAAGAGCGGTGGGGCGGGGTGGGGTTTTAAAGTCGACAGTTACCTTGCGCTCGCCACATCACTGAGTCGGATATCCGGCGAGTGCAAGGTGTGTTTTTCTTTTTTTAAAATTGTATTTTCTCTCGTCATCGTCTGTTGAGTTTACCCCCCCCATCCCCCCCCCACTCCACTAATCTTACCTGCACCGGCCACGACTGCTAATAGCCTATGTCTGAGGGTCGTATATACCTCCTCGAGGAGCACCTGGGTTTCTTCTAGCCAACTTGAGACCAATGTATGCTCAAAAGTGAGGATCTGTGCCTCCAATTTCTTGACCTCCAACCCCTTAACTCTTCGTTTGCTTCTTACCAGTGAGAGGGCTTTACCCCATATTAGTGCATTAAAGGCTTCCCAAATGCTAATAGGGTAGGACACCGAAAGAATATTAGATGGATTTTATGAAAGCTGTGTCTTTCAGCCACCAGCTTTTCATTCAGCAGATGCCCCTGGAGCCTCCTAAGGATGTGTGGAGATTCATTATAATTGGGGAGTGATCCGAGCAGCCTCTAAGAAGAATGTGAATACCAGTTGTACGATTGATACACAACTGTGGGATGAATAGGTAGTCTATCTTTAAGCTGCAGTTATGTGAGGCTTAGTAATGCATGTATTATCAGTAATCAAGGTGCCAGGCATGCCATACTTCGATCAGGCCCATAAAAGCTACACAGTTTGTCAGGGACTGAGGACTGCTACTCCCGAGTCTCTGTCCAGGTTATCTTCCATTATCGTTAAAGTCACCTCAACTACCAAGGGCACCTCTGAAGAATTGAGCTGTTCTGCTGCCAATGCCTGAAGAGTACCAGCTACTAGTGAGGAGGCAGAATAAACACTGCAGAGACCGCCAATATTCACTCTACTGCAACAAACATACCCAGATCATCAGTACGTGTTTCGGTGCCTGCAAGGAGAAAGTATATTGGCAGCAACAGCACCACCCCTCTAGAGCCCCTAGCGAAGCCTGCATAGTAGACTCTAGAGTAACCATATTTCCCCAGGGAAAGGGCTTCTGGTGTCAAGGCGATTGAGCTTCTTGGAACAGGAGAAATTTAGGTGCATGTCTTTTAACATATGTCATAATCGCCCCCCATTTGATTTTATCGAGGAGCCCAACAACATTCCATGGTATGATTGTAAACTGTATGACACAACTGGTATAGCAGAGATCTTTTCCTGCAGTTTTCCCAGGGAAAAATAAAGAAAAACACCTTAATGGCCACAAGAAAGCATAAAGATATTGGCTGGAAAGGCCTCACCCTCTCCTTTGTTGCATGCTTCATCATCAGCTATTCCAACCCACCCTGTTGAGATAACACTAACATAGTGGTCTCACCTCCATGGGGAGAGTGAACAGAGAATTAATGTTCTGTTCATACGAGGGGTCCAGTTCATCATACAACAAGAGGTGTACCTCCAGCTCCTTTTTGGTGGGATTATGATTTAAACTGACCAAGCATTGTGTTAAGTGGCATCTGTATATCAAACTGATTCGGATTTGAATCTGCTTAGTGCCCAGGTCAATCATATAACACCCTCAGCGTCTATTGATTGACACGAGTTCGCTCCGGTGTACTCTCCTGTTACCGGTTCGAAGGGGCACTCTTCCCTATTATATTACTTTGTGAATATACTTATAACATCTGCCTATTTATTAGGGTGTTTTGGATCACATACTGGTCTTCAAGTTAACTATTTGGCAGATTAGTACACATGGCCCCAAATGAAGTCAGAGGCATTATGCCAGTATAATGAAACACGTGTTGGCTAAGAAGACGAATATTAAAATTAAAGGACAAGAACACCTGCATATTATTCAGTTGATCAATTTGGAGTGACCGTGTACCCCACCAATAGTATTGTATAGAGCTTCTTGGGGGAGGGCCACATCTGCGCCCTCCTCACCAATTTTCTAGGGCCAAACGGGAGTACTAAATGGCCTGCAGATGTATGTCAGTAATGGAGCAGACTCCCTCCTCACCAACTTCAGGTGTTTTGGGCCAACTTCAGTGGTAGCAGCACTCATGGGTTCCTTGTCAGGCTGGACGGGTTTAGTGAATCTATTGATTTTGACCTGTTTTTAGGTGTCTTTGTCCTTGACCATCTTGTGAACAGTAACTGTGATGTATTCGCATTGGCGACCCAGCAGTATTGGGTCACTATGTATCCCCCAGCAGACCTGCCATTTCCTTAAAAAAGGGCATCATGCAC
The DNA here is from genome assembly GCF_964204655.1 of Triturus cristatus. Lineage (NCBI taxonomy): Eukaryota > Metazoa > Chordata > Amphibia > Caudata > Salamandridae > Triturus > Triturus cristatus. The sequence goes on along the minus strand of NC_140594.1, from coordinate 847,105,113 downwards.
TATCTGGGGTTTCGTTAAATAGGGAAACTTTGCAGTTCCATCAAGGCAGTAACGCATTCAAAGTAGGGGTGAATCCTCCATTGGTCACTTTTGGGAGCTCCTGCCCAGTCCAGACAACCCTGGTCAACTGTGGAACCTGGCAACTATTTCATTTGCTGTGGCCAAGAACACCAGGACACCGTCAGTCCTTCTGTGCCCGGGGCATGGGCCATTCAGTTCAACCCTGTGGTAGGGTTCAATTAAGGTAATAGTGAGTCGTTGATCCTCTCTAAGAAGTTCTCTGTCCCAATGGATTATGCCCTCCTGGGGATCAACAAGCATTGGAGGATGGGTTTGCTCCCCCAGTATCGCCTCCTAGGGACACCGGCCACCTTCGCCACACTGCCCAAACTGCCATCCCCCTCAAGATCAGAGGCACTAATCCCCACCCGTGGCAATGGAGAAGATGTCATCAGGCCCCAATAGGCGGTTGTGTGGGCCTCATCTTGCTTTGCTGGCCACGCCCGAGTGTGTTTTTTAATTTGCCCTCTTAAAAACAGACATGTTTGCGTTGGCTTGATAGTCACTTGTAAACTTTAAAAAATTGTCCATAAACGCATGGAGCATCAATGACTTAAACAGGCACTGAAAGCTGATTAAAGATACCATATTTATAATTTGTACTTCTCTCAAAGAGGCATGTGTGGTTTGTGCATGGGATTTAAGTGGTTAGACACTAACACCCAGATTACTAAGTACTAAAGAACAAAAAAATACTAGACTTGTTCTTATTTGGTTGTGGTAGAACCAAAGAGTCTACTTCTTTTTACTGATCCTTTATTTCTGTCTTTAGCTGAACAACATTCTGCATTCTTAATCAAAGTTTCCATCAATCCTATGGAGGTGTTAGTGAAATAATTTTACCATTTGATCTTTATCTAAACCATCATAAATCATAAAAACGAATGCTCCTCTTTAATCTGTATTTCTCGTCACTAGCCAAATTGATTCAATCCTTTGGTTTGTAGGTTTCATCTCATGCTGAGACACACAGATAATTGCTACCATCAAGGATGATGTCTTCTCAGTCGCCACTAGGTTCAGGGCTTGTTTATTAGAATGTCAGCAGCTGGATGAAGGACAACTGCCTAAAACTGAACGCAGATAAAACCGAGGTTTTTTTTTGTTGCTTCCACCGCTCAGTGTGGACTTCTATGTGGTGGCCCGAAGACATTGGTCATCTTCTATTTCTAGTCAGCTCGGCCAAGAATCTTGGGGTGATCTTCAATGATCAGCTTGTCTTAAAAAAACTATTAAGCCGGGCCACCAGCTCTGGTGTCCTCACAGTTGAACTATTGCCAACTCGCTGTATCTCAATCAGGCCTCTACTAATAGATTACAGGTGACCCAGATCATGGCAGCCCATCTTATTCTGCATATTTCAAAATGTCAGTCAGTATCGCAGGAGCTGAGGGGCCTGCAGTGGCTTTTAATCAGAAAAATAATTTTTGTCAAAGCCCCTTGCATAGCTCACAAGGCACTTTACAATCTTGCAGTTTCTTTAGACATAAATACCAGTGGCATGTATCTAAAATGTAATCCTGAGAAAACTGAGATTGTATTTTTTGCCCTTCATCACCAGATTTATGGAGGACCTTTTGGTCGAATGACACCCCCTCCCTGACCCACAGCAAGGTACTGTAAAGAACTTAGGAATTACATTTGACAGTGCCCTTTCTTTTCAACCACAAATCCAAACACTGGCTTGTTCCTGTTTCAAGCAGCTACGCACTCTGAAAGAATTCCTTACCTTACTGTCTTACGAAGCTGAGAGAATGGTGAACCGAGCATTGATAACTTCCAGATTGGATCAGAGAAACACATTATACTTGGGTCTCCCAGAGTATCTTCTTGGCAGACTGCAGGTGGTGCAGAATTCCGCGGCCCACATCCTCCTCAATCTTCCCTCGAGAACACATATGTTAAAGTGACGTTGTGGTGGAGATAGGGGTGTGTGAATATGCCCCTGAGTTCTTCTTGGAATTGTTTGGGACATATGTACCAGCTTTAGGGCCTTCAGTGTTCAACGGTACCACATAGAGCCCAAGGTGCTCAATGTGCGCCCAGGGTTTTGGAAGTTATCAGGCATGGTGATTAGAACTAATATGTATTAGAGCTCTGTGGGTTAAAACTAGGATGAATACAACCCTGTGCCATTTGTGCAGTGTAGCAGATGAGACATTACTGCATATCCTGTGTATCTGCACAGTTCTAGCCCATGTAAGTAGGGTTCACTGCGTAAAGATTGTCATAAAAATGATAAAACTGGGCTAATATTAATGTAATTCGATTTTCTGACCTTACTCTTACCAATAGGCTCTGCACATGTTTTGTTTATTTCCAAGAGGTAGCAACCAAGAGATTTAAGACGATTATCAAAGTTGTCATTTGCAGTATAATTCGAGAACAGTTGTGAGTTTTATAGTCTACAGAGATCAACATGATTTAACTTCTGTTTAGATGGCCCTGTTGGTTGATTCACCGTTATTTGCAGATATTTTGTTTCTATTGTTGTTTTATCACTGGTGTCTTTTATCTCATCTAGATAGTTCTTTTATGGATTTGTGTATGTATGCATGATTACAATTACATTGCCATGAAATCTGCCATGTCACATTAATTTTAGATTGCTGTCTTAGGTTTTAACATAAATGCAAGAAAGAACTGAGTAACATAGTAATGACTATGAGCATTTAGCATGGTTCCCAAATTACTTTCTGAACAACTGCCTTGATGATATTTACCCCTGGGCGAACAATTACTGACTCCAGTAAAGCAGGTTGTAGAAAACTGGCTCTCTATATAGTGTACTAAAACAAAGTACACTCTGCAGACAGTCCAGTGGATTCCTAATTGTTATACATAGGTAAAAGTAGATAATACTAAGGCTCTATTTGTGGTAGTGGGGGCGAGCAGTTAAGCTTATCAGTGGTTAGTGCTAAGCATTTGGTGAACTCATAGAGGCAATAAATGATTTTTATATAATTTTTCAGACCAAGAACTTCGGTCCAATGTAAGTACTTTGTAAGCTATGAATTTTTAAAGTTCGCAAAACAAATGACTGATGTGCACCATTATGCCCAATAGAAGTCAATGAAAGAAAATAGGAAGAAGCATATAAAATCACACAGTGTGTTCTTGAGGTTCACCTTCTGGATTCGGGTAAATATTAAGGCCAGGTCCAACGTTCCAGCAGCAGAAGTTTGAGAGCGTACCGGATTCGGCTGGGAGCAGGGTGCTGAGGTAATTGGTAGCAGGTGGTACAAAAAATAGGGCCACCTGAAAACACATACGCACAGCTGGACTAAAAGGTAAGTCCGGAGGGTCCCACTTGAAGGAGCAATTCACAAGGGCCTTAGGACCACTGGAGCACAGCTGGTTTGTCAGTATCTAGGCTGACGGGCTGGGTGCAGAGCAGATAGGGCAGCCAAGCGTTGTGCGTTGAGACAGTCCTCGTGGTCGGGGTAGGCAGGTTGCAGAGGCGATTCTGGGACAGCTGGGCCACTCACGGAGTTGGTCTCAGGGGTCTCAAAGTCCCACGATGGGTGTCTGGATCATTGGAGTCCAGATTGGACTCTTTCTTCTCAGTCTTCGGTGTAGGGGGTCTGGTACACCAGGTATTGGTACTTCATGGCTCCAGTAGGCCCTGGTGTCCTCTCACTTGGCTTGGGGACCTCTTCTTGCTCGAGTGCTGCGTCGGAGTCGCCGGGGAGCAGCAGATCAGTAAACCGAACTGTGCAGTATGGTGCCTGCAGGTTGCAGGGAAGTAGCTTCTCTACTTCAAGGGACGTTCTTGGCAATTTTTTGAATGCTCGAGGTGCTCTGGGGTTCTTGGAGGCCTCACAGTTGCAGGACAAGACAGCAGACCATGATGGTTGAGTCCTAGAAGCAGCCAGCAGTGTTTGGCGCCAGTTTTATGCAGCAGGTCGTCGGTTCTCAGGTCAGCAGCTCTTCTTTGTCTGTTGCTCTACTTAGGTCAGTTGAAACTAAGTTGCAAGGTCCAGGGATGCCACCTAAATACTAAATGTAGGGGCATTAAAGGGGTAGACAGGTAGTAGCCAATGGTTTACCTACCTTTATGATGTCTACACCCTCTTCTATGGATGCAGTGCCCTCTTTCTATGGGAAGGGGCATTACCCTAGCCTTAATAGGTTAATTACTGCATTCCCAAGATGGAGGAATTGGAAAAGGCGTGTCCACATCACCTGCCCCACCTTGGGGGTGCTGCTGGCTGAATATGGGCACACCTCCTAATTTAACTAATTTCCCCACCTGTCCTCTCACCAAATGTGGAGCAGGAAAGGGCGTTGGCATTCTCCACTATCTGGAGATGCCTGGATTGCATTTCAAGGATGGCATCAACTTTGAAGCTTCCCTCGCTGGAAGGCCATCCTGGCCTGAAGGAAGTTGGAAGCACATTTGCACAGAGCTGGCTCTCTCCGCATGAGGTCAGAAACATGTCTGGTGGTGGCAGGCTGACTAAAACTAGTCAGGGAACACACCAGTGTTATTAGGTTTTCAGGGGACCCTCTAAAAGGGTCTCCTGTGTGCATTTATTAATACATCCTTCACTGGCATTAGTGATGATTTAATAAGACAAGATGTTTGTCACCAAACATCTAAGGATAGAGTGAAGACATCATGGAGCTAGGGAAATCCCAAAGACAAATATCCAGCACCTGTACTCTCTGAGCCTTCCCTGTGCACTTACAGTATTTAAGGATGGACTTAGATATTGTAGAATCATATCTGCTCATGTGGATATGTCCCCATATGGAATATAGTGCACCCTGCTTTAGGGCTATAATGTCTGCAGTATGGGTGACTTACCTATACCTCACGCAGAGTATGTGGGCATGGCATACAGGGATGTGTGCCATGTCGACTCTTCAGTTTTCTCTGCAACGAGACAAGCAGCCTGCAATGGCAGTGAGCATGGCCTTAGTGAGGGGTCCCTAGGGTGGCACAACTTGTGCTGCAGGCCCAGAAATCCCTGTTTAGTACCCATGCCCTAGGTACCAGGGGTACTATTTATTCAGAACTTACAGGGGTGGCTGATGTGCTAATAATGATACAGCTTTAGGACAGAGATCTGGCACTGGGAACCTGGTTAGCAGGGGCCCAGTGCCCTTTCAATTCGAAATCTCATCAGGCATCAGGCAAACAGTGGGGGCTAATCATGTCCAAAAGAGGCACTTTCCTACACAGGTTAAAACAGAAACTATCCTGTCTGAAACAAAGGAGACTTTTGAGCCTATTGCATTGATCACACCTATTTTTGAGTAGTGGATTATACCAATATTAAAAGTAAACAATCTTGGCATTCTTATTGATGATTATCTGGCATGAAACTCCAAGTCCCCTTAGCTACTAATGGAGATATTAGTGAAATTAGTTTCCCATGTGATCATAAGATCTTCATCTAAATCATCATACATCATAAAAACCAATGCTCTCAAATGTATAGAATCCTTGTGATTTGTCAAGTATTGCCTTAAAATCACACTGTCCAACCATTTACAAGTTCTGAATTTTGGAAATATTTCAAGTGTAATAATGAATGGACACGGTTAATGGAATGCAGACATCACTCTTGTTCAGTTTTAAAAAATGACCTCTTCAAATGTTTATGAGATCATAGCCGGGTAGAATTGCAACTGATATGTTAGCTGATAAAATTGCATTTTTTCCCTATGGCTTTAACTTTCCGGACCAAATACCAATGCAGCTCATTGGTGGAACTGTTGGAATAGCTGCTGAGGCTTTTCCCGAAACATTGCTTAGCCCTGTTTGATGTTTGAGGCATGTTGTGCTTTAGCCTTCATAACCTTTTTCAATAAAAGGTATCCACAACAAATTTGTGTCCTTTTTCCCTCATGTTTGGATTCTCCTGGAGGGAACCGACGAAACAGCCAAAATATGCCAATTTATCTTTTTTTAAATGGTAAAAAAGTGTTATGCAAAAAAAATATAGCCCCCCTCCCAAATATGGTATCAACAAAAGGTTTGTTGTGCTAGAATTGGCATTTCCCAGCTTTCAGAAACAAGAGGTGTTGTAGAAAAATATTTTTTTACCACAATTTTTCTCATTTTTCTAAGTGGAAGTGGATTTTTCCTATTTTTGCGGTTTATTCCTTCTTGCAATTTTTGGTAGAAGCAAGCCTGAAAAGCATTGGTGAAACCAGAAGGTAATACATTTCTGAAAAGTAGGCAAAATATGAAACTTCAGCAAAAGTTCTCTTGTGTATCTTCTGTGTAGATAACCCATACTTTTCTTTAAAAAAAACTATGGTTGAACTAAAATATTTATGAAAATAAGTAGGAAAACAATAGAACTAGATAACAGCATTTTCTTTTCACCTGTAATTTGTTTGCCCCCAATGGCCGATTTGCAAAAACATTGAAGCTTTACATGGGCCAGGCCCATCTGGTCACAGGGATAGTGTTTGTTGGTTGTTCAAAAACATTTGATACCCAGATCCAACAACTGACCTGCAGCTTGTAATATTTTATTGTATACCGTCCATGTAGCAATTCATATGGCAAAATCTAATAAATGGAAAATGGGTATGAAGGAAAACTATGCTGATTTTAAAAAATGGCCAAGATACTGAATTTAGGAATAGTGGTGATTTGTACAACTCTGAAATTGGCTTACATTTCAGAGCTACAATTGAAGAGAAATTTAAAAGATAATAACAAATGTTCTACTATTCTGTATTCACACATTTCTCCCAATAACAAGCATTGGCATAGCCAATAGGTCTCGCCTTTGGGACCTTATAAGTGTTTAGCTATGCAACAGTTGCATAACTAAATACTTATAAGGTCCCAAAAGCGAGACCTATTGGCTATCAAACATCAAAGCGGCCGCGAAAGTGAATGTAAGATCGATCAAGCGCGGCGCGCGTGCCCGCGCACATGCACTGTAGCTCTAGGCTGGCCTGGTAGCACTTTTTGGAGCCCTCACAAAATGTCTCGCCAGACCAGGGTCAGGCGAGACCTAAAAACAGCACTCCATTTAGGCGGATTGGCCTATTGCCTGCAACATGAAAAGGGCCAAAATGCAATGTGGAGACATCAAATTCTCTCCATGAAAATTAATGCATTATGGTGATCTGGGCTCGACTGTCACCCAGGGAAACCCACTACATCTCGACATTTCTGAAAACAAGACAACCAGGGTAATCCAGGGTAGAGTTCATGCATGGGCATCATCATGTTTAATTACCCAGAATGTCCTGCAAACTTCAAACTTTGGCTAAAAGCACACACATTTTCCACAAATCCCTGTGAGGGAATCTTCCAGATTTTGTGAAATCCACAAAATTCCCACTACTTAGTATTCCGACACTTCTTCTGATAAAAACAGTACTCCACTTGTGTGTGTGTGCCTATCGCCCAGGACAAGAACAGATAAAAATGCGATCATAGTGATTTCAGGGCCTTATTTACATGAAATGATGCACCGCTGCGCCAAGGCAGTGATACGTCAAAATTTCTTGCGCCTGTATCAAAAAATCATATGACGCCATGGATGCATCGTATTTACAATACAGCCCTCCATGGCGCAAGGTTCCAAGGATGCGTCAGAAATTCTGACTCATACGTGGGTATGATGCCGCAAGGCATCCGACCCAAAAGTGGTGCATTGCTGTAGTTGGTCATGAGACTGATGCAGCTCCAGCAATGCATCAGAAATCAGAGGCGATGCTTTAGTTCTGACTGACGCTAGTAGCCTCATGTAATAGAGTGTGAAAAGGTGAAAAACTCACCTTGCACTCTATTACATAGGTCCTGGATGTCACGCATACAAGTGGTCATAGTGTACTTATGTGTACCACTATGCCTTTATATCTGTGACATATCATGTGACAGTACAATGTGAGTGCACACAAGTCTGTGATGGTGTGTTATGTGATATTTACTGTGTTAACTACCTTATGTGTGCACTTACCTGTTGAGGGGATGGGACTTGATTGTAGATTGCAGTATTTCAAATCACTTCAGCTGGTTAGATACCTATGCCGCAGCCAATGCGTCATTCCTACGCCTGGGTTTTAGAGATGTAGTAATTTTGACACATCTCTAACTCAGCGGTCCGCTTCCCGAAGATGCTTTACTTTTGCAAAATGTCGTAAATAACACTACCTCATTTTTAGGGGGTGTTTTAGGTGTGAACTTCTACCTTGCATATACGAACTTGATGCAGCCAATTCGGACAAAAGGAAAAACTGATGCAGGCCGACAAAAAGTGACGCATCTGCCTAGATGCATCACCTTGTAAATATTGAGCAAACAAAGCCGCACTGCTGCGTCAAAAAAAAAATGGCACAGCGGAGGCCCAGGCTCCTTGTAAATATAACCCTGAATGTGCTCTTTGCATGGTCCTTGCCTTGGTCCATTCTTGTCTTACGTAATCGGCCAAGCCACACTGGGGGAACGCAAATAAATACATGTGAAACAATGTGCAAATACATCAATATTGAATGATTTTTACACCTTTACATTTATTTTGTTTCCACCAGCCTATTGCTTTTGGAATCCATTCACAGCACTCACATAATATCGGTGTCATAAAGGCAACCTTTTACATTTGCTGTAGTGGTGGGACAGTGCAGCAATAGTAATACTTCACATTTTTATCATCATGCACAGCTACAAATGTATCCCTGAAAAGGCCATAGCCAGCTGTTTCTTTGTAAAACAGAGTCATGAATGTTGGGAACTATAATTTTTTTTAACAATCTGGCCACGCTAATTTATTAGTGGGTGGCAGAATATCTTGCTCCTGATTGGCTGGCATGGATATATATTTTCAACTCATGACATTTGATGCAAACGCTGCAAAACAACATATCCCCCAAAGACAACTGAGCAGCCAAATTGGGAGCAGTCTAGTCTGCCACCCACCAATTGATTCTATAGAGAGCATAGAATCAAAAATCTATAATTTGCCATGTTTTAGTATGGTTCTGGGCTAGATTTCCAGTGGCATGTTGCAAAAGGTCAAGACGTTTTAAGTAAAAAATTATAATTCCAGATTTTCTGAAATAACAATTTTATTGATTTGGAGCAGCCAAGAATCAGAATCTAACGTACAGATTTCTCAGAGTAAATTTCCTTTCCCGTTTACTATAGAGGACTTATTTTGATAGGTAGTTTAGTAGACAAGTTTAGGTCGTTCACAACTTCACATATAACTATGGGGATTTTCAGACCATAAGTCAGGCAAGGAAGAGAGTCTTTTGATCACAATAGATTACTTTAAGCACAATGGGACACAGATAATGAGTGGTCAGAATTTAAAGGGCGCTACTGAAACATTTCTTTACCAGTTCTAGGTTAAACATCAACATGTAGAATCATAGAGGGCTAACAATGATAATGTGCATGTTTTTCATCCTGGGTTCAGAGTGACATTCAAGAGACTTAACAAAGCTCAAGTTGTCTTTGATGTGATGCAGTACCCCAAGATCAAAAAAATCCCATTATTTAGTTTTTTCCCATCAATAATTTTGTTAGACATAGCCCCCAAAATCATCCGCCACTGCTTTCAACTGCTGTGCAGTAGCAGGCGAGTAATGGGAGAGCCTTACATAGCCTAGCATCTCTTCCCTGTTCCACATGTAAAAAAATACCTGTCCTCCTGCGACCCACACCCCACGCTCTCTGCTTTCCCTCTTCCTTCTATCCTGAAGCTGTTCTCTCTGCTCTCCAGTGTGGCCTTGACAGACTCTTAGACAGCCCTTTCAGGGTGGCTTGTAAGTCCTTTATGATGCACTAACTGTGCAGAAAAACATTTGTTCTCTATTGTTCCGACATCTTAGCAGTGATTAACCAGATTCTGGGGTCCACTTCAAGGGCAGCCAAATCTAACAATATTGATTATATCTGTTTATGTATGTAGATTTTAGAATGAAGAATGTATGAACTGTAACATACTTCCTGAAGTGTGATCTTTAGCATTTTAGTATATGACAAAATTCGATAGGGAGAGACTTTCTGATTTTGGGGACAATCACTGAGAAGATTGGTTGTAGTGTATACTTTATTCTTAATATCAACATTCCAAGTATACCCTCATTGTTCATAAGTTATAGAGCATCAATGGAATACATTTAGACATATGTCTGACTCCATAAGAAAAATTAAGATGGGGGAACATATTGGCTCAGTGTTGCATCAGCCGTACAGAGTAAGCAACTCGACTTTTCCTCAGGCAGTTGAGAGTAGTTGCGTTTCCCCAAAGAAGACTAGAAAATATGGGCCGCAATGGACTATTCAACAGCATACCTTCCCAACAATATCAGCTAAAATGTTACTGGTAGTGCTTAAGGGCCACCTATGAAGAATCCCAATATTTCAGTTGTAAGTACCAACCACAAACGTATTGTAGTACTAAAATATTCTTGTTAAACACTGATTTTCAAAATATCAACTTTCTTAAAGCCCTTTCAAAATCTCAAAAACATCCACTAAAAAGCAGTTCATAAAAAATATCGGATATAGAACAGTAGCAAGGCGAAAAATAAAGAGTGGCAGAATACAGAGTAAACATTTTAATATATGTAAGGCAACCTAAATAAAAATATCATCATAAACTTTATTCAACTTCATCAATAAAGTGATAGAAGTAAAAACAGTAATACAGCAATACATAAAAACCACCATGATAAAAAGCAAGGACACATGATAATAGTTTCATCGAACATCCTAACCCAGCATTGTACCTGATGAATAGCTTTATAAACCCCCACAAGAAACTTTGACACATTGTAACAAACTGTATGTGAATCTAGAAGTTGCTGGAATAAAAAGGTTGGCCTTGCCTGATAAAAACCATGAGTTAAAAAAACGGTTTAAAAAACTTGTGCCGAAGATGTGCATACAAAGGACAAATCATAACAATATGCAAAGTATAGCATTTAAAGCGCAGGTTGCAAGAACATAAAGGGGGCCCAGTATACTTATACCATGTTCCATCAGGATACAACAACTGGTGAAACAAACCTAATCTAAAAAGGTCAAAAGACGACAGTACAAATAGGCATGTCATAGAGTAAATATGGCCCAATCCCAGGCAATGATTTAACCATAATAAAACTGGGGGCTTGGTCAAGGACTTTGCTTTCCTCTCTGCTGTCGTTCTAAGGAGATAAGTCTCCTTGAGCCACACAATATCATGTTTGGTAATGCTGGTAGGATTAAAGTATAATTCGGGTCTACCAAGGTGAGTGAGAATCTCTCGAATATATACCAGCCAGGGAATTTTAGATACAAAATCCAATATAACACAATCTAATATAATGAATCTGTTCAAACTTAACACATCCTTTAACCAGACATTAAGTCAAAGCAAGAGAGGGCACAAATCAATGTTATCTATGATGTATGGCAGACCTAAATATAAATAGCCAAAACACCAACAACCATAACATTGTTTTCAACAAAAAGTATACAACAAATTGCACACACAATAACGTTCTGAACACAATATAAATAATACATAATCGAAACATATACTTTAAACAAGTTTTATTAGTGTCTTCCGTATGAACTAACCCCTAAAAAAAGATTCCTAAGCAAAACTTTAACCTATGAAATTCAAAACAAAAACACTTAGCAAATAAAAAAGCAGAAGCAATTAATATAGAATATAAATACAGAAGACGGCACACCCACTAACAGGTACACAGCTAGCACAAACCATAGGAGACTGACACTCTGCCTGAGTGCAAGACTTCCAGCACTTTCGAGCCCAACTCTGCATAACTAATGGAACTGCTTCCAGAAAGAAGGTGATTTTTGACATTTTTTTTATAAATAAGAACAAGTGTTTTAAACCACCTTAAACTATAGTTCAAAACAATTCACAACAGAAAAGCCAACTAAATGCATTTTCTTCTTTCCTAAATTTCAAACAGGGATTGAAACACAAACATTGAAAACCAAACACAAAAAACAGAAAAGAAAAGAAAAACTCTGATATGCTGCACACATCAACATCACACCAGAAAAAAATAAGAATGCAATTATTAAATACACAATGCATGAAAATGAAACATACAAGCCTAAACAAAGCTTTATTCTTATTAAATTAAAATTACATTTGATGTATTTATATTTTTCACAGGCAATACGTCTTATTCAATTATTAAATTAAAATGACATTTGCCGTATTTATATTTTTCACAGGCAATACAATGCCTCATATACCTAACTACACGTCTTCACAGAAAGGCAACCCAATGCTAACATTGATATATTATGCATATACAAAAGAATGCTCTACCAACGAGCGAACCCACTGGAAATGCACAAAATACAATTCAAATGTCTATTATGGCGTTGCGGCTACCACAAAGGATACGGTGAAAATCTGAAAGAACACAGTCATCTACCTAAGATAGCTGAGGTCTAAGAGTTAAAAGAAGCAAGCAGTAGTCATTTCTGTCAACAGGAGCACTACTTACAGACTGTGTGCCTTATTCACAAAAGCTATTTTGGAGTTTGTAAAGTAGTACTAGTTTACATATTGCAAAGGCTTAATCAGAAATCTCTGGCCATAAATTTCCGCCTCCTCTTCTGCTGGCTTTTCTGTATGGAGATCCCGGCCCTTCTGTCTGAAATGTACTCCAACCCAAGCATACTCAAGACAATCCTTGAAGTCACTTAAGCACCACACTTAGATAAAAACACATAGCAACACATAGCAACACAATCTCATTAAAAGCAACGGAGCCAAGTAATAATATTAGCTACACATATGGAAAGATAGGAAAATAAAGAGAGAGATATATTAAATGGTTTTGACATATTTTAAACTTCATTAATACATTTCTAACATTTAAATATAATCATAAAAAAAATCAACAAAGCTCGTTAGACATGTAATAGACTGGCTAATGCAAGAAACCGGGGGGTGAGGAGTCAGGACCCATCTAGAAGTGAATCACATGACAACAGCAACCAATCATATACAGGCTGACACCATAAAAAATGAACTTACAACAAAAGCTGTTTCAGTTCACTATGTCAGTGAATTAGTTTGTTGATTTCCCCTAATTTTGAGGAACTTATAGTTGAGGCGTGTTAGGAGAGTTTATAGACATAGGTTTACTATCTTTGCCACGGTGTGTTGAAGCTGTCTTTGCCAGATACTTCTTCTCACCTGATGTGATCCCTGACATAGTTGCAGACTGGGACCAAGAGCTCCATTCAACTATAGCATGCTCCAAGGTAATCCCTGCTCATGTCAAAATACTTACTGCATTCCATTCTATGGACATAGAGGGTTTCCAGATGATCACTGGAGACACTCCAGGGATCTCATAGACAAGCCAATAATACTGCTTCAAACAGTAATGAGATGCATTACCAGCCAGGTGCAAAACTTTATTACTATGCTCCGTTACTAGAGAAAGTCAATGGGTGGCATTGACCACTTCCCTAGGGTTTTAAGTGCTTTTGATTGCACCCATGTGGCACTTCAGCCACCACGCCACAGGGAACACCATTTCCGCAAGAGCCACCGATAGCAGTCCATCAACATGCATTCTCTCTGCATTGCCAATGGCTGCTTCACTGAAGTGTACCCCATGTTTCGTATAAGCACATATGACTGCTACATTTTCTGTCCATAACTTCTTGTACGTCAGTTGGGTGCTGCGGATCTCAGTGACATGACCACCTTGTAAGTTATAATAACTCACCCAGGGCCTGCTTAAGCATCTCGAGCTTGGCATCTAAAACATTGCTATTCATTATCTCACTGCACCATAAAAGATACACATCTCCATAATAGTTTCTGAATGTAAGTATTTATGTTGCAATACATTTTAAATGGTTCTACTGCAACTAAAATCCTGTGTCTTTGTTGCAGGTGATGCTGGTATGCCATCCTTCTCAATCTCCTCTCTTCCTTTCAACATCCAACCACACAGCCTCAACAGAGGTACAATAGGGCACACATATGTACCTGAGACACCATAGAACACACTTCGGAATGATTCGGTCATGTTACAGACGTCTTGATCGGACAGGGTATTTGCCATAATTGTGTGCAGGATAGTAGTAGCCTGTTGTGTGTTGCAGAACAAAGCCATGCAATGTGGCTTACATGTAGACATAATCCTTGATTTATGGCCACATACAGATTACTTGGGTGATGCACAAACCAGAGGTCAGGGGTTGACGGCGCATGATCCACAAGTTACCTCCTTTTTTCACCTGAGCCACCAGTTTGGTTGCTGCATTATTGTGCTTGGACAGTATTCTATTAATGATAAATGGTTGACTTTTATCATATTGACTTGTGCCATCCTGAGATAATACAGTTGCACTACCACAAAGTCAGAATCAAACATGGTATGCTCAATTTATTCATACACTTATACATCACTTACACTGTCACATTTATATACTTTCCCATACGTAAAAGCATTCACATGGTTTACACAAGTATGTATGCATCATTTTCAAACTTTAAAATGTTGTTTAGCACAATAAGAAGCAACGCACTTTAATCTGTGACCTCTTTCCCTGTGTTTATAGAGCCCTTCACAAGTGTAGCACAGCCCTCTCTACTGAGGGCAGAGTCTTCTGTACCTGTGAATGGCAGAGGCCTCCATGTACTGGGAGCAAACCTCAGTGCTTGAGGTGGAGGTCTCCGCCTATTGCACCAAACAGAAAATGACATAGTCATTTAGAGAAGCCAAGATACAGGGCATTTCCTTAGACTAGGTGGGAGGTTATCAGAGCCTGAACCACTGTCTTTTGAGCAGGTACTGGAAGAAGAGGTAAGACTTTCAAGAGTGACCGTATCAAAGCAAGCGGTCGCCATTTCGGTAATCTGACAGAAAAAGACAGCTTGCCGTCAAATAAGAACCCTACTTTTTTTGCTTTAGAGGAGGGTACCAGGATTTTCCTGAGCTCACCTGGCTGCCAGTTGGGTGACCAGGTGGGGTAAGTGGTGCTGAAGAGAAGCACCTCGGTTTTCTCCCCGTCAGCTTAACCAAGCTGTTGGAAATCCAGATGGCCTCTGTCTTCATGCATTCATATAATCTTACTTGTACATCTTTTTCACAAATAAAGATGAATAAAATTAATTTAGTATCAGCCGCATAGGTGTAAATTTCCATTCCAAATGAGCAGATAAGTACTGCTAGGGTGAGCAATTAGATATTACAGAGGGTGGGACTGAGGCAGGATCCATGCAGCACCTCTTGTAGGGGTGCAGTTAGATCACAGTGTTAAGGAGTAAGAGGCGTGAACTGACATCTCTTTGACAGGAAGGATGCAGACCATTTGAGGGCAGATTAGCATATGCCCTGATTTTACATATTCTTAAGGTGTATCGAGTGGCAGACCATGTCAAAGGCTGCAGAAACGTCCAAGAGGATCAAAGAAGCAGAGGTCTCTTGGTATAAAATGGTTCTGAGGTTCTCCATTCCTAATGTCTAAAGGACAGGAAGACAGGACCCCGTGCTTCACTGATGAAGGACTTGAAATAAATCATAAGGGTGTTCTCTAGCAATACCCTCAGCTTTATGGGGTCCCTCATTTGGAGGGCCATCGCCACACACTACAGTGTAGTGGATGTCCACTCCTACAGAGTGAAGGAGTATTGCAAGTGCTGGGAGGACCCCCAGTGCTGGGCACGTTTGAAGGCAAAGAATGTTGGGGAGGTATCATCCCAGCCACATTTGCAGCACTCCAATTGACTGCACAGGAAGGGTGTTAGAACAGACTGGCTAATATGTGCCACACAACTGGAAGCATTTGAGTAGCAAAAATCCAACAATACTAAAAGTGCATGTGTGTTTTGAAAGTGTTCAGTCATATCTTGTTAAATGTCTTTATATTATATCATTGTTACCTGTTTCATATGTTGACCTGATAAAACAAATAGATTAAATTGTTGTTTCATTTTCGTGTGTCACATAAAAAATCCATATAATTGATATGAAAGTTATTTCTTGTTGGAGCAATGAAAATTATTTATTTAAAAAATGTTTTCAGACGCATTGATTTCTTGATGAATAACCACAATTTCTTTCAGACTTTTGTAATTTATCATTAAGATCTGTGTACTATAAGTTATGATATAAGGAAAGCTTACATGTTGTAGTACACGTCTCGGGACTATTCATATTGGGTGATGTTCAAGATGGTCATTATAAATTACATAACTTTAATTGACCACTCCCATTGTTGAACCAGTACTTGCTTGAAAAATGTAAATTTTTTTACGTATACCATCATCGATCGCTATCTCTAAATTCTCTCATGTACAATTTTCTTTTTCCCCAAAAAATAATTGTATGTAAGGCTGACATTGTGCAAGTACTTCACTCGGTAGCGCATTTAATGCTGTTATTTTGTCATGTATAAAATACTTTTAATTCATTCATAACAACGAAAGAGTGTGCCTTATTAGAGAGAAGAGCATGTATGTAGAATTCAACTAGGTTCTTTAGAAAGCCCTCACTCACCAACCTAGTTGGTGACATGCTTCATCATTGGCCACCACCAGGAGAGGCTGAATGCCACCCTGGTGTGCTGCAACGCCAGAATTACCGCGGAGCTGGTATTGTGTGATTTGTGATAGGTGAAAGTGGATTAAAGAATGTCTAGATTGTGTCAAAAAAGCACATTTTATTAATTGGCCAATCCGACATAGATAAAAATAAGATGTGGGATATACAACTGAATAAATTGTTCAGTTATATCCACTAGTGTGTGGTCAACATGTTTCTGCCTATGTGTGATGATTAATCAGGCATTCGTCAGGACCAAAGAAAGGTGAACCTCGGTGGTATGGGCGCGCTAAGGCCCACCCTAACCAGAGGTTATGAATGTGAAAAATATATTAAAAACTTAATTAGTCAAGTAATCCCCGTGTTGAGAGGAACCGAGTTTACACTGAAAATTGTTGAAGTAGACACTGATAAACGAACATACAAAGAAAAACAAACAAAAATATAATTAGACAGGGTATTCGTAGGTTTGTCATGACAGGATCAACATACACTTGTGCTCTGCAAGGTGCACTAAGACGGTAACACTTAATCAGACGTGCTGCTGTGGGCGATCTTGTGCATTTAAAAAAGAGAACGCTCAATTCATATCATAGGAGGAACTATTAAAGAGCTATTACACTCAGTATGCCCATTGCGGCGTTTAGCGATAGTCAGTAATCTGTGAAATTTCAACACTATGTAAATGGCGGCTATAAGTCAGTGCTGCTGGGCATGCATGGTTCGTAAAATTCAACGTATATCTTACATAGGGTGTAATCACTTATTACACCATGGTTCTCGGGAGGGGGTGGTGGCAAAATGGCACACCCTGCAGATATAGGAAGGAAGAGAAAAATGAATTAAGTTAGAAGGCCAGGACATGAAAGCGCTACTTATCTCATGCTGATGCGTTAGAACTCACGCCTTCGCTGCCAGGCACCCGCTTGGTACCTGCGTCATCCCTCTTATGACCGGACCCCGCTGGTGGATGAAGAATGAAAACCGGCATGGTTTTAACTGCAGGGAAAGTCTCGAAAAAGAGGTCTCCACATACATCACTGCGTGAGCGTGAATGACGTGACGTAAGTGGAAGCCAATCACACAAATCGTTTCACGGTCTCGGAATGGGATATCCAATCAGGTCATCGCAGAGAAACACGGACAAATTATCTCCCGGGAATATCCAAAACAAACAGCTGTTGCTGTTGTCAAACATCGCCGAGTCCATTAACCCCTTGGCTGCGGCAGGAATTCCGCCGCAGCGCTGGGGGGGGGTTTGGGGGCAGCACGGTGGCGCTGTGCTCATGACGGAGCCACTCCGTCATGAGTCACGGTTGAGCTGTGCTCATGACGGAGTGGTTCCGTCACGACTCCGCCCACTGCGCTAATCGCCCGCACATCGGGGAATTAGCACCGCGTGGGCGGAGCGGCGGCCAACGGTCGCAGCATGACGGAACCACTCCGTCATGAGCACACGGCACCCGTGGCTCATGACGGAGTGGTTCCGTCATGAGCGGGGAAGGGGTTAAATAAGTAGAAATACTGAAAAAATTGACATTTAGTCAGTTTAGATCCCAGCGATTCCTCGCTCTCCCAGTAAATTAAGTGTGGCAAGTAAGCAAAAATGCTAAATTGTATTAAAAAAGTGAAAGTTTACATACAACTGCGGGAGACAGAGCCGGTGGAGCGCGGATATCGAATATCAAATCAGCAGGGTAAATTAAAAGAAACATGCTTCCATTGAGCGAAAGTAACCTCATACATAAAAGAGAGTATTGGTCTAGGCCCTTTTAAAAAGTATGTAATTGATGGTATAGAGAAGAGAGAAAGTGTCTCTTTTAGGGGAAAAGGAATCCCACAGGGACCCATGAGTGTATTTTATATAAACATATAAATATGTATATGTATAGGGAGTGACAGTGAATATTCCAGGGATTATCGTTGTTAGACTGTACCCTACTGAATATTGTCATTCAATCCTTGTTTGTGCATACCCCATCGATACACCCATCTTTGTTCTTTCTCATATAGAATTTATTGTGTATTTCTTTGTGCTTTTACTTGCTCAATGATTGTCCCTCTAAGGTCATTAGTTGTGTGATTATGCTGTAGCAAATGTTCACTTAGTTTAGTGGTGGCACGCCCACATCTGATGTTACTCCGATGCTCAAATACACGCAGTTTCACTTTGCGCGTGGTCATGCCCACATAGCGCAGCCCACATGGACAACTAATCAGATAAACCACGTTAGTGGAATTGCAATTAGTGTGGGCACGCTGAGTCCACGTTTTCTCATATTCAAGGTCCAAGACCTTTGTGTGTCATGTAAGATGGCAAATACTACAAATTGCGCAGGGAAAATGACCCGTCACCTTAGGAAGGCCCCATGCCTCAGTTATAGTTGGAAGGTCCCTCATGGGCCTATCCCTAGGGCGAGTATGGACTAAACTATCTCTGAGACTAAGGGTGGGCGTAATGTGCGTAAGGGACCTACGCGGAGAGGCACGGAGTTGGAACCAATCTCCGCATTTTCCGCATAGTTCCCTTATGCACATCCCGCCTCCCACCCGCATCCCACCCGCACTATTAAATACATAAAAAAATAAATGTTTAAATAACCTTACCTGATCGGTGGCGTCCCCGGGCTTCAAACCTCTTCCAGCGCGTCTTCTTCTGAGAACTGCACATGCGCGGGAGCCCGCGCAAGCGCATTCCTGCCGAGGAATGCGCACATGCGCAGTTCTCAGAAGAAGACGCGCAGGAAGAGGTTTGAAGCCCGGGGACGCCGCCGATCAGGTAAGGTTATTTAAACATTTATTTTTTTATGTATTTAATAGTGCGGGCGGACAACTTCCGTTATGCCCTGAGTGTGCGGAGATTTGCCCTGTTTCTCTGCCTATTATCGCGGAAGGGCAAATCTCCGCACATTCTGTGGGCGGAACGGAGTTGTCCGCCCACCCTTATCTGAGACTCCGTCCTTTTTTTTTAAAGAAAACAGGGGTTTCTTCCATTGTCTACTGTTACTAGTGAGTATTCTCCAATGTTTGGTGACAGCTTTCTTCACAATGTTGGATGCGCTGCTGAAAGTCATGACACAGGTCAAGGGGATTTCTTCTGTCTCCTTAGGGATCTCCTCTAGTCGTGCCTCTCTTGGTTGGTTCTGTGCCCTTTTATAGCCTTTGTTTAAGACTCTGTCTGGATAGCCCCGATGTTTGAGTTTGATGGTTAAGTCAGATGACTGCCTACGGAAGTTATCCAAATTGCTACAGTTTCTCCTCACCCGTAGATATTGTCCGTAAGGCAAGTTTTCCCGTAGGGATCTTGGGTGGAAGGTTGAAAACTCCAGAAGGTTATTTTTTGCCGTTGGTTTATGATGGGGTTTGGTTGTAAGGCACCCATTAGTATTGGAAATAACTACATCAAGAAACACAACTTCTTGTGTACTGCAGTTATGGGTAAACTTCAGATTCAGATCGAGAGTACTGATCCATTGTAAAAAATCTGCAAGGCAATCCTCATATCCTTACCATATCAGAAGAATATCATCTATATACCTCTTCCAAAAACTGATGGAAGAGGCAAAAGGGTTATCAGCACTTTGGATGAACTTACGTTCAAAGTCATGAACATAAAGGCCAGCTACGCTGAGGGCAAAAGTGCTGCCCATCAAAGTCCCAGTTGATTGTAGGAACATATCTCCTTTATATTCAAAGAAATTGTGCTTGAGTGCCAGAGTGGCACACTCCAAGATGAATGTTTTGGATGTATGGTATTCTCAATTGATTTCATTCAAGGCTTTCTCCGGGACTCTGATGGTATCGTCCTGGGGGATGCTTGTATAAAGACTCTCAATGTCAAGGGTCACAAGTATGGTTAAATCCGTCTAAATAGGCAACTCTTGTAGGAGGTTGAGGAGATTCTTAGTATCCTTGAGGTAAGTTGGAGTCCGTTGAATCAGGGGTTTGAGAAAATAGTCGCAGAAACGCGACAAATGCTCGAGTAGAGAGCCGATTCCCGAGACGATCAGGCATCCCGGGGGGGGGGGGTGTTTCTGTTTTTGTGTATTTTGGGCAACGTGTAGAAGTATGGTATTACGTTCTCCCCTTCTGTCAGAAATTCAGCCTCGTGTTTGATGATGTGACCGTTCTCTTCTGCCTCTCTTACGAGGTTCACAATCTGAGTTTTAAGTTCAGGGGAAGGGGCTGTGGTCAGTGGTTTGTAATTCTTCCTGTCACCCAAAAGGCTTTGGCATTCATTGTCATAATCCACTGTGTTTTGAATAACCACTCCCCCGCCCTTGTCAGCAGGTTTTATCGTGATGGCAGTGTTGGATTGTAAATGGTCACGGGCCTCAAATTCAGATGTACTGATGTCTTTTTAATACTTTTGGTTCCACAAAAGTCTCAATTTCATGGTAAACCGCCTGCTCAAAGGCAGACATTTCTGCTGGAACAGTGTGAGGAGGCGGAGTAAAAGTGGAGTTTATCCTTAAACCAGTGTCTCCTTGACTGGTGTGAGATACTGTCTGTTCTTTCCCTTCAAAGAATGCTTTTAAATTGAGCTTTCTGAAGAAATTAGCTAGCTAACAATGAAGTTGGAACTTATCCAAACGCGCAGTAGGTACAAAGCCCAGGCCTTTTTCAAGGACTTGTTCTTCTGCTGGGGATAAAATCACATTGGAGAGGTTAACAATTAAACTCCCTGGGCACTGGTGCTTGCCTGTTGCGACTTGCTGCGTGTGTTGTTGCCCACTGGGTCGTCTTGGTCCCTTTTTTTTTTCCTTTTAAAATACTTTTAATCCATACTGTGCGGAATACTAGTTATCCTTAGGATGTACATAAACTTTTAATGTAAAGCCTTAACCACGCAGTTAATGTTTCCTCTATAACATGATTGTGCTAACCAGTATACTCTGTGGACTGTTGTCTGAGGCTGGATGGCTGGCATTAATCAATCATATCTATGCGCCTCGATTCTAAAACATACTTTCTGCATTGCACCCCTAGTTTTATTTTTCAACACCATAGTTGAAGATTTTTTCAGTTTTTGGGCAACACCAAACCAATGTTAGAAAACAAAGCTTTTATAAAGTCAAAACCACGACAACGAGAAGTTGAATGCTGAACAATGTCAATCTTTATCTTACTTAAAGTTGAGATTTCTTGAAAACGCAAAGTATGTTTCATTACAATTTTTGACGTATGTACTCATCATTCCTTTCTTTTGTTTGAATTTTTTTTAGCAGACAGAGCTGTCTAAACATCCTTTAAACAGGAACAGGGGCAAAGAAGGACAAGATCACAAGTTGCTTGGTGGGCACCAGACCGTTCCACTACCAAAGGAAAGAAAGAACCTTCTACCACAAGGGAGAATGCACCCACCTGGAAAGTAACTCACACTGCAAGTAAAAGTGTCCTGTCAGAGGTTGTAGCTAATATTGAGGAAGAGGGATGAAGAAAGGATACAACATTCCAGGAGGAGATGGCCAATAGATCTCCTCCTGGTCAAGAAGAAGAAATGATAGAAGAATCCTAGGGGGATGGCACAAAATCATCCGGGCCTGCTGCCATCCCATCCATTACTCGACAACCCCATAACAACGGGGTCTCCAGGTGTATCACCAGCTATGCCTCCACCTCCTCTGCCATTAAGTGCCCCCAAGGAACATCAGCAGCTGAGGGATTCATTTGCCCCAGACAAACCTAAGCCCTCATGTGTTCAAATCATCAATATGTATACTCTTCAGTGCTGCCATGACTGGTATAATTGATTGCTCAGATTGCACTCTATCGGATGTTTGGGAAATGACTGGGGAAATGGGCATCACCAGAAATATGCCATTTGTTAGGCATTGAGTTTTTAGTTGGCAGAGATATACACCCTGCCAAATCAGGAACCGCAGTCCTAGTCAGATGCACACCATAATTTAACCTGTACTCACCCACTGTTAGCTTGGCACAAAGCAGGCGGTTTAACTTAAGAGGAAATGTGTAAAGTATTTGTGAAACACTTCAAACAGTAAAACTGTGAAAACACCACAAAAAGGCTCCACGCCAGTTTAGAAAAAGCAATTATGATTTTGTAAATAAAACAAGACTAAAACGACAAAAATCCAATAAATAGAACTCGAGATATGAAGTTTTAAAGCTTAAAAGTGAAAATTAGCACTAAGAAGCAATACCTGCCTATGGGGTTATCTGGTCACTCGGGACTGGAAGAAAGTCAAAAGTTCAGGCCGACCGCGATGGAGCTTGGGCAGATACAGAGACCATGCAAGGCCCGCTGAACAAAAGTACCTTGGTCCTGGTTGCAACAGCGAGATGCACGGTCCAACCAAGCGATGCATCGTTGTCTAACCCGCAGTCGAGGTGATGCATCAATTTTCTCCATGCAACAATGGCGATGTGCCGATTCCGAAGATGAAGAGATGGTTCCGGGATGCGTTGGTTTTGAGTGCGGTGTAGTGGTTCGAGTGCGATGCACCTGTTCTGTTC
This sequence comes from Triturus cristatus, assembly GCF_964204655.1. Classification (NCBI taxonomy): domain Eukaryota; kingdom Metazoa; phylum Chordata; class Amphibia; order Caudata; family Salamandridae; genus Triturus; species Triturus cristatus. The sequence continues at coordinate 847,082,055 of NC_140594.1, read as the reverse complement.
CTGTATCAGTGTTGATATGTTGATTCTACTCATGCAGCAGAGGATGTGTTGGTTCCACTGGAGCAAGCACCTGGATCCACTTCCAATGGGCCAGGCTCTGGGGCAGGGGGTAAGACCTTGATATCCCTGAATCTTAAAACAAGAGGCAAGCCAGCATGCCCTTGTAGATCACTCTAGGTTCGAGCTAGAGAGTCCAGGCAGCAGGGCAGCACAGCAGAAAAGCAGTTCTGCCAGAGTAGCAGTCCAGCACAGTAGCAGTACTTGTAGCAGCACACCAGTCCTTCCTCTTGGCAGAGTTCCATCACAGGTCCAGTAGTGTCTGATCTGGTGGGGTCAGAGACCCAATATGTATACCCAGTTGTGCCTCTGAAGTGGAGGTGGCTTAAAAGAGGGGCTCTCAAGTGCACAGATGTCCTCACTCCCAGCTCTGGCTATAGACTCACTACAGGGTGGTATGCAGCCCCTTGTGAGCGGACAGGACAGTAGCTATTCAGGTGTGTCAGCTCTCCCCTCCCATCCTGCCCAGGACGACCCATCAGGATGTGGATGGCCACTAAGTCACACCTAACCTTTGTTTGTGTGTTGCTGTCTAGAGGGACTGCGCAAAGTGCAGCTGTCACCCACCCCACACCTGTATTGGCGACAGGCTGCAGGCACACAGCGAGAACAGCAGAGAAATGCCATCTTTCTAAAAGTCCCATACTCACTGTGCCACTCGATTCAAGCTAGCCTGGCTGAGGAGGGGTAATACCCCGAAACCGGTCCCAGGATGCTTGTTTCTGGTCCAGGGAGGACCTGGCCTTGCAGTTCGGGCTGGACTCCAATGACTGGGTCCAAACTGGGGTGGCATGGTGAGCACAAAAAGATGGATTAAACCCACTGGGGGGAATGTTTGCATTGTTCAGCATTCCATCCATCATCTGTTCTTTTGCTTTTGTTGCCCTAAGTCAGAGGGTATGCCCAGACATTGGACCCATGCTCACTGTGCCACTGGATTCAAGCTAACCTGGTGGATGAGGGGTGATACTCAGAAACCAGTCCCAGGATGCTAGATCCAAGTCCAGGGAGGACCCAGACTGGCAGTTCGGGCTGGACTGTTCCCATGAGAAGCAGGGTCAAGACTGAGTTGCATATAGCTGGGTCCAAACTGGGGTGGCGTGATGATCAAAAAAACTATGGATTAAACCCAGATCTCTGACTGGTGGTGAATGTTTGCATTGTTCAGCATTCCGTCCATCATCTGTTCTTTTTGCTTTTGTTGCCCTAAGTGGGAAGGGTATTCCCAACATGGGACCCATGCTGACTGTGCCACTGGATTCAAGCTAGTCTGGCAGATGAGGGGTGATACCCCGAAATCGGTACCAGGATACTTGTTTGCGGTCCAGGGAGGACCTGTCCTGGCAGTTCGGGCAGGACTGTTACCTTGAGGAGCAGGTTCAAGACTGATTTGCATATGCCTGGGTCCAACCTGGGTTGGCGTGGTGAGCAAAAAAATGATGGATTAAACCCAGATTTGTGACTGGTGGTGAATGTTTGCATTGTTCATCATTCCGTCCATCATCTGTTCTTTTTGCTTTTTCACCCTAAGTGGAAAGGTATGCCCAGAAGTGTGTCCCATGCTCACTGTGCCATTGGATTCACGTTAGCCTGGCTGATGAGGGGTGATCCCCCGAAACCGTTCACTGGATGCTTGTTTCTGGTCCAGGGAGGACCTGGCCTGGCAGTTTGGGCTGAACTTTTCCCAAAAGGAGCTGGGTCAAAACTGATTTGCATATGGCTAGGTCCAAACTGTGGTGGCGAGGTGAGCAAAAAAATGATGGATTACACCCAAAACTGTGACTGGGTGTGAATGTTTGCATTGTTCAGCATTCCGTCCATCATCTGTTCTTTTTGCTTTTGTTGCCCTAAGTGGGAAGGGTATTCCCAACATGGGACCCATGCTGACTGTGCCACTGGATTCAAGCTAGTCTGGCAGATGAGGGGTGATACCCCGAAATCGGTACCAGGATACTTGTTTGCGGTCCAGGGAGGACCTGTCCTGGCAGTTCGGGCAGGACTGTTACCTTGAGGAGCAGGTTCAAGACTGATTTGCATATGCCTGGGTCCAACCTGGGTTGGCGTGGTGAGCAAAAAAATGATGGATTAAACCCAGATTTGTGACTGGTGGTGAATGTTTGCATTGTTCATCATTCCGTCCATCATCTGTTCTTTTTGCTTTTTCACCCTAAGTGGAAAGGTATGCCCAGAAGTGTGTCCCATGCTCACTGTGCCATTGGATTCACGTTAGCCTGGCTGATGAGGGGTGATCCCCCGAAACCGTTCACTGGATGCTTGTTTCTGGTCCAGGGAGGACCTGGCCTGGCAGTTTGGGCTGAACTTTTCCCAAAAGGAGCTGGGTCAAAACTGATTTGCATATGGCTAGGTCCAAACTGTGGTGGCGAGGTGAGCAAAAAAATGATGGATTACACCCAAAACTGTGACTGGGTGTGAATGTTTGCATTGTTCAGCATTCCGTCCATCATCTGTTCTTTTTGCTTTTGTTGCCCTAAGTGGGAAGGGTATTCCCAACATGGGACCCATGCTGACTGTGCCACTGGATTCAAGCTAGTCTGGCAGATGAGGGGTGATACCCCGAAATCGGTACCAGGATACTTGTTTGCGGTCCAGAGAGGACCTGTCCTGGCAGTTCGGGCAGGACTGTTACCTTGAGGAGCAGGTTCAAGACTGATTTGCATATGCCTGGGTCCAACCTGGGTTGGCGTGGTGAGCAAAAAAATGATGGATTAAACCCAGATTTGTGACTGGTGGTGAATGTTTGCATTGTTCATCATTCCGTCCATCATCTGTTCTTTTTGCTTTTTCACCCTAAGTGGAAAGGTATGCCCAGAAGTGTGTCCCATGCTCACTGTGCCATTGGATTCACGTTAGCCTGGCTGATGAGGGGTGATCCCCCGAAACCGTTCACTGGATGCTTGTTTCTGGTCCAGGGAGGACCTGGCCTGGCAGTTTGGGCTGAACTTTTCCCAAAAGGAGCTGGGTCAAAACTGATTTGCATATGGCTAGGTCCAAACTGTGGTGGCGAGGTGAGCAAAAAAATGATGGATTACACCCAAAACTGTGACTGGGTGTGAATGTTTGCATAGTTCAGCATTCCATCTATCATCTGTTCTTCTTGCTTTCATCTTTCTAAAAGCGGCATTTCTAATATAGTGCTGATAAATTCAACTTTGCCAGCAAAGAGGAGTTATCATTACCCTTCCAATGATATGAAACATGACAGAGCTACTCCTTCTCAATCAGGAATTACAGCTTATAAGTGTAATAAGGAATTCCCAGTGTTAACCTGTGAGAGGGGTAAGCCTCACAGCAGTGAAAAACAATTTTGGGAATTTTTCTCTACCAGGACATGTAAAACTTAAAAGTACACATCAAACCTTTTAATTACATAGCACCCTGCCCTGTGGGCTATCTAGGGACTACCTTGGGGGTGACCTATATGTCAAGTCGACATGGCAGTAGAACCTCACACACAAGCTCTGCACAGGAAGGCTGGAGACATGTTTAAAGGGCTACTTGTGTGGGTGGCACAATCAGTGCTGCAGACCCACTAGTAGCATTTAATTTGCAGACCCTGGACACAGATAGTAACTCTTCTAGGGACGTAAATATGCCAATTGTGGATAAGTTAATCAAACCATGATTAAACGAGAGAGCACATGCACTTTAGCACTGGACAGCAGTGGTAAAGTAGTTAAAGTCCCAAAGCCAACAAAAACAAGGCCAGAAAAATAGGAGGAGAAAGGCAAAAAGTTTGAGTGACCCTTCAGAGTGGGCCATTTTTCAACACCATCTGAATAACATAGAAAACTATGTAAACTCCTGACCTCCTTGATTGCAGGTAATACATCATGCCTGCTTCCAAAACCCTCTACACTTGCTGTTGTCATATCTCCTGGTTTGTCTATCCATATTCTTTTCCCGACTATCTTTACAAATGCATCTCTCATGAGGTATCCCCTCCAACCCAGACATCAGTGGAGGAGTTTGAAATGTAGGATGGACAGGAACTTTGACCCAAATCCATGACTCAAACTTGGATACTCAACTTTATTTAATGCATCTGTCTTTATTTTAGGACCTTTTGACCTATTTGTTAGGACTGTTTAAGTGTGTCTTCATTTTCTATTAATATTTAAGAATTCATGTACATGGACTTACTTACTGATGGTTTTCCGCTTCACCGCCTTATTTTATTTTCCCCTATATTTAGTTGCCTAGGTCCCCTTGTGTTTCCCTGATTTGTGTCTTCCCTGTTTCCTGAATTTTGACCTTCATATGTCTGTTGTCTTCCCTCTACCAGTCTCCTTCCTTCCCAGTGCTGCAGGGATTTCCCATCATTGTTTTTTTTTTAACTGGAATACAAATCAATGACAGTGACACCCTACAGAAAATTAGCACCTGAACTGCTATCCCCTATTTAATACTAATGATGGGAAGTACCCAGAAAATGTGTGTACATTTGTAGGCACCCACTGTCCACAAATGGACTTAAACAAGATTAGAGGTGGGCGGAATTTGCAAAATTCACTTTCGCACACTATCCCGAAAATGTTGAAAATCTCCGCAAACACGCCGGAAATATCGCGAAGACGCAGAAGTTTTTTTCCCGCCTGTTTGCGGTATTTTTTGTGAGATCGCGGCTCGCCAACTTACCCATGCGGTTGCTCACGGGCACGGCCATCTTGTTTTCACTTGTCCCGCCCTCCCGCGATGCTTACTTCCTGTTCCGGGCTGCGCAATGCATGCTCGTGCCCATTCGCGGTACGTATTTCCTGTTCGCAAACGCTTTTACTTGTTTGCGTTCTTTTTGCATGCTCGGGGAGAAAATATTGCACGAACTTGCGCACGTGGTCGCAATGGGCGCGGCCATCTTGTTTTTCACTCTATTGCATGGTTCTGGGGCCTGATTTTCAATCCTCCCTGCATCTTTCCAATTCTTTGTTTGAAGCCACTTTTTAAAAATCTTTTTTATTTACTATTTCTCTAACTATTTTCCTGCTTCTATATTTTTGGTTTTTGTCTACTTTTTTTTTGTTTTTTAGCTACTTTTTCACTCTTTCTATTGCCTGCTATTTATTTCCTTTACTTACTTTTTTAATTTTATTACCTTTTCTTTCCCGCCCCGTCTCTCATCCCCAGAACCATGTCAAAGGGTAGGGCTCGCCGCAGCCAGAGCCGCGACCGCCTTCCTTGTGGAAGGCGGTGCCCACAAGGGGTGCAGGCACAGGCCTTATTTGGGGAGGTGGAGTTGGCTGCACTCATTTTCTTTGTGCAGCGCCACCTCCCCTCAACCCTGGCAGCAGGTGGCAGGCCTGGGTCCAGGTACGGCCTCCGGGAGCGTCGACAGCAGTGGGGGAAGGTGCGCCGGGCAGTGTTGTGCTGCTCTGTGGTGCGGCGCACCCAGGCGCAGTTGACACACCGGTGGTCCGACATCCTGGACCGTGAGCAGGACCTGCTGGACCTACTAGGAGTGGAGGTCCTGGGTCTTGGTGAGTAACTATTTCATTTTTACTACTTTGTGTCTGTTCTTCTGCTCTGTGTTATATATTGCGAATATCTTTTTTTTCTTCCAACCAGCTAGAATGTTGCTGCTTACATTCCAGGTTAATTACGTTTAAAAGTCTTCTGTGATTGTTATGACACAGGTGCTCCTCTGCGCTACTACTAATCTTACTTGTTTGCAACTTTGCACTTGCGCTCGCCTAGCGTGATTCTGTAAGAGTTTATTTTAGAGAAATTAAGTTACGTAATGCTATAGTGACTCTACTCCTTACTTTGTCCTGTCGCTAAGAGATAGGGGCGGATTGATACTTAGGATTAGGTACTTTGTATGAGTTTGTAATTTTTTAGTGGTATGCGTGATGCCCCCTCAGTTACGTCACGTGCTGCTAGTACGCCAGTCTTTATTAGAACCTTTTCTAGTTTGTTCAATGAGTGGTGGTAATTGGCTTAGCACTAGCAGAACATCAGCATCAATCAATCAACCCAAAATGTGGTGTATACAAAAAATGACCATATGCATTGTTGAGGACTAAACGAAGTGGAAATGCATACTTAATGTACAATTGGCACGCCTGGAATAGGTGGGCTAGGTCAGGTGGTACGTCGTACTTAGGCTTGGTTGTAACTGAGTATTCTGGAATCAGAATGGAAGACTGGATTATTGTTGATAAATAGTAACTTAAGTAGTCGATCCGCGAATCCCCCGATACTACTTGTTGACCAGATGAGATCGGTCATTTTAGTTATTGCAATTGTTGTTTACATAAGTGTTTTTTGACCGTTCTTTAAAAATATTTTATTTGTTTGACACCATCCATCAATGTTTGTCTCTTTCTTATATCTTTCCTGTTCATCATCACCCAGGGGCAGGCAGACAGGGAGTGGGCAGTCGGCGGGAGAACACCACCACCAGGAGGACACCAACGAGGGCTCCTCTGCTGGCCCTAGTAAGTCTTCTTGTTTTTAATAATAATTCTTATTCCATAACTTTTACTGCCCCATATTTTTCACAAACTATTGCTTCAGTTTCCCAATGCTATTTTTTACCAACAATTATCCTTCGATCTGTACAGTTTAAAAAATCTTGTTATCCCTGCCTCTGCTATGATGACTCTCTGTACTACTACTACTATCAGTCTGTCTGTACTGTAGTAGCTAAGCTTGCCCACTTGGCCACTCTTTATTTGAAAGGTTGTAAATAAAACTCAGATTCACCAGTAGCTCTAGCCATTGATTACAGTCCTTTGGCTCGTCCTCTTGTACTACTTCTAGTCTTATTGATCTTGAGTCTTTGTTAATCTTGAGGCTTTGACAATTCACACCAACAAATGCCCAACCAGAGTTATTACTATTTTGATATGATAGCCTATAGGACATACTACTACTTTTGTAGGGATTATGCACATACAGACCTTTGCACAAGAAAATAGGATGTTGGTGATGGTAGGTTGGACCTTCCTCACACACCTCAATCAGAAATTCAGAACTCACCACAATCCCCTGCCCGACTACAGTAGTGTCTTGTCATAACTACTAGGTCTCCGAACCCTCGCCCCAAGATTCCCAACAGGTAGACAACCCAGAACATAACACACCCAACCTCTCAGTCGTAGAAGCAATGCACATGCACACCCTTCCTTTAATTTGCTCACTCGTGTAAGTCCACACCAAATACCACCAAGTCTATGTAAGTTCAAAATGTTTATTTTGAATTGAGAAGCTCTGTACATTGTTCTATTATATAATCCAGCACCAACAGGAAAATCAATAACATTAAAACAATAAACATTGTTACACTTACTTACAGTTGGGAATTAAATCATGATAACTGAACAGTGGTGGAAGGCAGCACCACCAACCCCTAGGAATTTAGTTTATATAAATTTATAAATGAAGTTCTCTGAGTGCAGGGACCCCTCACCTTAGAAGAACCTAGTACTGGTAGTTGTTGCATCATAAGCTCTGCAAAGCTCTGGTTCGTAGAAGGGAATCTTCCGTCTGTAATGCGAAAAATGAAATGGTGCGCGTTAGTATATTGCAACTTGCAAGTATTTCTCAGCCGTGCCAAAAAGTGTAGCATTTATGGATAAGCAATATGGACTAACAGTACACCAGTACTTCGTAAAAAAGTGGCTTGTTCATGTTTTTGTTGACCACTTGTACGCAGCGCGTAGACAGTAGCAGTGTGAGGCAGGTCTTGTGGGCGCAAAGGTGTCTTATAAGCTGCAAGGTAACGTCACATGTGCAAAAATAAAAGACACAAAGGTAAAATGGTTGCATGGCTCGGGCTAACTAAGCAAAGGCTAGAATGACCCTAGGGGGGACCATATATAACTATTAGTGTCTACTCTACTACTACCTGATTTGTACTAGTGATGTATGTTATATACTATTAACTCATTTTTCAATCTTGCTACTGACCAATAGGGGGAGGTGTATATGATGCCTAATAAATGTGTAATGTTTTCTAGGCGCACTACTGACCACGACCACCATTGCCGGGGCCAGCGAAGGCGACGCGGAGGGAGAGGATGCGGCAGTTGCCGATACCGACGATGGAGCGGTAGGGGGAGTGCCAGCACCAGTGGCGGGCGGTGGTAAGTTAGATTCATAATCCTTAACTATTGTTGACACTACACTCACTGCAAGGGTGTACTGTATGTATATTGTACTGATGAAATTTAGGGCCCTATTAGGATGGCGGGCGGATTGCCCCCGCCGGGCCGGCGATAGTCACCGCCGACCCCGCAGGGGCAAACCTCCCGCCATCCCTGTAGAAAAGAGTCAAACCCCCCACATGTTGACCGGGCGGAAAAGGGTTCAATATGGTGGCGATGTCTGAACACACCGCCAGCCATATAATCTGCATTTTGGAATGCCTTTGCGTGCCGGCATTGCCGGACGCCACGGAAAGGCATGCGGAGTATGCTTGGGGGCCCCCATGGAGGGTACCTATGCTATGGTACCCCCCTGCCTTTCAAAGCACAACGTGGCAGGCTCCGCACGGGCCTGTCACGTTGTGCTTGGAAAAGCACAACATGTATTTTTAGCATTGCTTTCGGCACCGCCCACCAGAATGTAATAAAAACAGGATGCGCCCGCCACTGTGGCGGGCGCATCCTAATTGTCCCCATGGGACCCCCACCCTTTTTAGCGTGAGGATGGCGGGCGGACAAAGTCCGCCTGCCATCCGATGTCCTAAGTAAGTAGGAGTTGTTGTGAACGTTTGAAGAGTGAACTAGACACCCTTTAATTGGCATAGGGGCGGGAGTATTGAGTAACCAATGGCCTCATCTATCTGATTTCAACTCTTCTTTGAAAGTTTTATGGAGAAGACTAAAAGTCAGATCAGATCACCTTGTGTTCAACTAAAAAGTGAAAGACGGGTGGAAGGAAGAAGGACGGGCGAGATTTAAAATGTTATGCACTGTGCTTTATAGTGTTACCATGCCACTATGTGTATAATTAACTTGTCTTACTGTTTATCTAAGAGTATATTTTACATTTGTCTTGTTTTTTTCTTTTTGATACACAGCTACTCCTTCCAAAGTTAATCGGAAGCAGTTGGCCGCCAAGGCACGACTCCGGAAGCTGGAGGCAATCCAGCAGGAATATCGGCGGCTGGTGGTCTTGGCAGAGGAGGAGGAGGAGACTGCAGCAGCACTTCAAGCCTCCTCCAGTGCCCCGGGCCCCAGCCACTGCCCTCCAGCGGTACGGCGCCACCGTCTGGCGGCTGCCCGCCGCCACCCCAATACCATCACTGGTGCCCCCCCACTGTGGCTGCAACTGCCGCGCCCTCAGACGCCGTGTCGCCCGTCTAGAGGAGCAGATGCATGTCCTCCTGCAATCCCGCCCCACACCTTAGTCCCTGTCTTCTGCCCCTTTTTTAATTCTTGTTTGGATGGGTGGGAATTGGGCGTTGGGTTTTTGGACTATTTTCTGGACTTTCTTACGGACATTGGTTGGGGTTAGGGAGGGGGTGGGTCAGCTTTTGTGGGTTTTTAGTTTATTTTTGTTAGGGTCAATTAAATCTATTTTTCTACGTTACATGCAATGTTGTTAATGTTTTGTAGGTAGGGTTACTGTTTTACATCACACTGTTTCCTTGCTGGTGCAGGCCCGCCTATAGCCAGTGTTTGATTTAAATAATTGGCTGACTGTGTAAGACACAAACAGATAGATGCGACACCCCTCACTGATTGACTTGTCCTACTAGTACTTTCAGTCTCTCCTCTAGTCTATGCATTCTTTATCTGGACTCAAAGGGGTGTGTGAAATTGAATTCATTGAAAATATGTCCATTATTAATTCTGCCTCCCCCAAACTTCTCTTACCTTTGCTTGATGTTTAACTTAGGCACAGCAATGGCTGCATGGTGAAGATGGTTTCCTTTTTCTAACATGCCATGATTGGGGTGGAGGTGGTAGTATAGTAGTAGTAGTAGACACTGGCAGGGCAGCAGCATTTGCAAAAAAAGAAAATGAGACAGTCAGTCGCCTTTGAGAGACTGTTCGAGGAGTAGTAGAATGAAGTACAGTACAGAACTTACCGAGCAACAATAATATGCTAAAATATTTTACAACAAAACATAATGGTGGTTGGGATAGCCTACTAGACAGAGTTACAAACTATAGTTGTGTCGAGTCACTTGACTAGGCCTACAGCGTAACAGTGCTGTGTATGAGGAATGACAACAAATCCAATCAATGCCGGCAATTAATGCTGAGGTATATGTTCTTTTGTTAAATAAAATCACCTCTAAAATATACTACTCATGGGTGGGCAAGCAGAAGAAGATCATCGCTCTGCCTTGAAATTGAAGTACTGTTGCTTTCACCACATCCGCCCCAGCAAGCGTGTGATTAAGTATTGGTGTACATTTAATTTAGTCACACCTCGACAATAAGTCACACAGCCCGGGGAAGAGGGTTAGGGTTTGTTGAATGGATGGGAAGGGGGTTTGGGGAAAGGTTTGACAGTGAAAAACAGTACGCATCGACAAACAAACGACAATCTTTGAAAACTTCCATATCCATATGTTAAGGGAGAAAAAGGAAATGCATGCATGATGATGATTGATAAGGAGACCCGGATTACATACACTTCTTGTTCTGTTGTTCTGGCCTTAATACTTTTACAGATAACAAATAGAAATGTTAAATATTGGTAGGGATGAATCGTAAACAGAGAGCAAACCTAATGATGATAATAACAACAACAAGAACACACTGTTGTAAAGATTGTAGAGACAAAAATTAATCAAATTATTCAAAAGAAGATGAAAGTTGATACTGTTACTTTGTTATCCTGGACAAAAATGTGGACTGGATTTGCATCTCGGCATTCCTCTTGGTCCTCTCGTCCATCAATCTTGGGTGTCGCCACTCGCCACTGCCCGTCTGGAAAAAAATGTTGATTAATTGGTAAGGTAAGTGTGCATTGTAATGTTTCCCCAAGTATAGGGCAAGGCCCGGCCTGTAATTGTAGATGGAAAAACAAAGGGGATATTGAGAAACAAAGTTGAAACAAATGCACAAGATATGGTGTAGTGCAACAAGAACACTTTCCAAAGCGGCATGTATGCATCATCTCTACTCTAGTCTGTTTCCAGCATTGACCTTCAACAACAACAGGAGAGAGCAAGCCCACAGTGACAGGCCTGACGGCACGTTGCTTAGCACATCCTACGTTTAGAGTTGGACAAAGCACATTTCCTTTTAAATTAGTAAATCAATGCACCGCAGTCATCCCACCGCTACACTCGACTCCACTTCTACACAGACATTTGGGTCTGCTGTGGTTGTTGTTGACGTGTTTACCTTTAGGCTTTTATGCCACTCATGAAACGTCCTCCTGACTTGCTATTATTCCATCAATCATCTCCGATACTTGTACTGACTGACTGTGAAGTAAAATTTTGTTATTACACAACAAGAGTAGAAATATTATTGATTTGAGTCACTCTTTAGTGTGTACAGTAAGACTACTAGTACACTTTGACTTCACTTCGTGCACAACAAACAAACAACGAAAACACAAACACCAATCGCTCAGAGTCAGGTGTCCAATGCATGCCATTCATTGTCATTACCTGTTCCTTCTCATCTTAAGTTAACGGGCCGTCTTTTTCGCCATCATCATCATGAACGGTGCTGTTGTCAATCATACTCAGTGCGCAGATTGAGTCCCCTTCCTGTATTCAATTAAAAGCAATGTATCAAGCTGCAGGAGAAGTACAAATTTCTTACTTGCAAGAAGGGGAAAATTCACCTTGAGTTACGTTTAGTGTGTACTGTAGAAAGATGATTAGTGCACAATGACATAACTTCATGCACAACAAACAACAACAAAATCACTCAGTCTGCGACTCTGCGTCCAATGCATGGCATCAATCATTACCTGTTCCATCTCATTTTCAGTTAATGGGCAGTCTCTCTCTGCTTTGAAAGGAGGATAGCTATAGTAGTCATCTGATTCATGCTCCACGTCTTTTGGCGGGACTAGGAAAGTTTTTATTTTTTCTTCTATTTTCCATCATCCAATCATCATTCATGAGGGCAATGGATTTAGGCGGGAGATTCAGTATGATGGAGCGGAGGAGCTGGATTCAGAGGACTGTACTGTCAAATTGCAGACACCTGAAACTTGTTTATTAAATAAGAAGAGTAGAAGACGGTGGTAATGGATTTGTTGTGATTCACAAGTTTGTAACCGGAACGACAGACACACAAATAAAGGGGAAAAAAAGGGAGGAAGACAGTAAGTGCAAGCCTAATTGTCAGGGAAGTATAGCTCGTCCTCAAACTCTGGGGGTTCAGCCAGTAGTAGGTAATCATGTGACACACTACTTCCGTCACCTGAGCCGCTGTCCTCATCTTCCTCCATTGCTTCATGTATTGTGTAATTCAGTGGTATGAAGTGCTGATTCATTTTGATCATTGTTAACCTCTCCACGTTTTTGAGCGAGAGACTGGTCCTTCTCACTGTTACAATGGAACCAGCAGCACTGAAAACACGTTCGGAAGAGACACTTGCGACAGGGCAAGCCAGATAGCTTATCGCCAGCCTGCTGAGCAGTGGCCATTCAGACCTTTTCCTATACCAATAGTGCAATGGGTTTTGATCAATGTACACCTCTGTTGGGTCGTCCAGATAGGCCTGGACCATCCGCTCAATGTTCAGGGGTGCTGCTGGCAAGCTTTCGGACTCTTTTCTCTGTGCATCAGCACTGTGCTAATTAATGCCTAACTGTACATACCAATCGTCTAATGATTCTACTGGGCCTAATGATCCAGTTATTGTTGCTGTTGTCGATAGTGATGGTGAGTGTTGTGAACCAAACGCACTGCCCTCAGCCGACGAAGTTTTACTTGATGCTGCATGCCCTGCTGCAGTACTTCTTGTGGGTTGATCTTGCGGGCTTTTAATTAGCAGCCGTTCGTTTTCCAACTTACTCGCTGCCTCAGCTATACAAGTTTTGTAGCGGGCAACATCAATCTCTGAAAAAGCAAAGAATGTCTTCAGTCCAAATTTTGCACGTGGATCCAGAATTGTGGCACAAATGTAATGTTCTTGTGACAAAATTTTATTTTCTTTCCTTGTATTTTCAGCTAAGCGACGGGCTAAGCTCTCCACCAAGTCATAGGCTTCCTTTTTGTCCTCTACACCTTTGTATGATTCAGACACCTTCTTCAGCTGATGCTCTAGCATTTGCAATAATGGGATTGCTTGGCCCATTGCACAGTCCTCCTTGCTGACTTCATGTGTGAAGACCTCAAAAGGACGAAACATCTCAGTCAGGCATTTAATTAGGCTCCATTGCTCCAATCTGAAGGTTCATGCCTTTAACAGTAGCATCCCCTCTTTTCCAGACATATTCCCCTATACTGCTCAAACAGACGATCAAGCATGTAATACGTTGAGTTCCAACGTGTTGCCACCTCCTGGATGAGTGCTTTGACTGGCATCCTATATTCACGTTGAATGATCCTCAGCTGCTTCCGAGCTTTAAAAGAATGGCTGAAATGAGTGCATATTCTTTGGCAGATGGCCAGTAAGTTGCTGACTATGGGTTCTTTTTTCAGAAAGTCTTGAACTATAATGTTTATGTAGTGCGCCAAACACGGAACCCTGAAATAGGAACCAAGATCCATGGCCTTAAGTACATTACTGCCATTGTCTGTGGCAACAAAACCAATACTAAGCCCTCTTGGGCGCAGCCATTCAAAAACCTTGCTGCGAAACTCTTGCAAAATGTTTACTGCCGTATGAGATTTCTCCATGGCGAACATGGCTACAGTTGCATGTTTCCGAGTACCTTTAAAAATCGCAGCTGTGTCAACAGCATCTCGTTCAGATAGCTTATCTCTAACCCCCACAAAAGAGACCCAGTGTGCAGTGATGCACATGTAATCTGTGGCTTGGCAACTGGTCCACATGTCTGTTGTCAGGTGGATATTGTGAACAGCACTCTGCTGCAAAGCTTGTCCAACCAATTCCACCACATCATGATGTAGTGCCTGAACAGCAGTTCTTGCAAAATAGGACCGGCTGGGAACCTTCCATTTAGGGCAGATGGCTGAGACAAATTCAAGGAAACCCACCCCTTCCACAAATGAAAAAGGGAGAAGGTCCAGCGCTAACATTTCAGCCAGCTTCGCATTGTACAACTGTGCCGTTGGGTGGTTGCGTTGGAACTTCCCCTCCAACCTAAGCATGCTCTCAATGGTAGGCTGGATTACTTTCCTTTGTGGTGCTGTTGTTTTCATTAACCCACTTAGGCTCAACGATGCAGTTTGTCTCATTGCCGTACTCGGTCGCCTTGGTGTCTCAGCCTGACTCTGAGTATGGCTCTTACTGCGGTGCCACTCAGATGTTACTGAGGAGGCTGTGGGCGGCACCACCACACTACTGGGGACAGGGCTAGAAATGCCTCCCTCTTCTTCACCTTCCACCGCAATAATATCACCCCCTGATTCTTCCTGACCAAATTCAATGGGTTGAGTTTTTCTACTTTCTTTTAACTGAAGTAGGTGATTCTCCCACACAATAGTGTGGTGTATTCTGAGATGACTTGCTTGGCCTCCGGTACCATAGTTTGTACCAAGCTTACCCCGCCGAACACCTTGTCGACAAATTGAGCATATAGCAACGTTTTCCTCCTTGGTGCTAACAGAAAAGAAGTCCCAAACTGGGGAGGAGAACTTTCTGGCACTGCTGGATGTGCCACTTTCAATACCAGATGAACTGGAGGGTGTGCTTGGAATGTGACCCTGTGCAGCTACACTGTGACTTTTACTACCACTACCTACTGAGATGGTTGAGCTGGATGTAGGTCCCTGCCGGGCCTTGGAAAATATGGCAGCTGGAGGTAGTGGTGGTGTAACCTGTGTTGGTGATATCCGTGCTAAATCCTGCTGAGTAACAGCCTTTCTGGATAGGGTGAGAATGTTGGTCTCCAATCCCTTTGGGGCGGGAGTGATGTGCGTGATGACTGGCTCGTCTTCATCAACATCCCCCCCCTCTTCTACATCTATCTCCATAGCTCTAAGTTTTTCTGGGACCTTCCTTTTCAGAAGCATTGTCTTGTGGCGTGCATCACTCTCAGACTGAGCTGGTGGCTGCCAAGTGGCATCACGATCATCAGAAGCGGGGTTTGAAGAAGAAGATGATGGACTAAGCCTCCTTTTCCTTGCTGGTGGTCTGGAAGACAATAGATCTTCCGAAACAGTGGTCTGCTCCACTTAGTCTGCAGGAAGCTCGATTTCCTGAAATGCCTCTACGTCAAGAGCAACAACTACTATGGTGGGCTGTTGTTGCGACTGCTGCTGTTCTTGTTGCGGCTGCTGCTGTTCTTGTTGCGGCTGCTGCTGTTCTTGTTGCGGCTGTACACTTATCTGCTGAGTTTCCGCCTGCGTTGATTGTGTACTACTTTGCGATAATGACATTTCAACATCGCTGCTCGATAGTAGACTGGCTACCTCTGAGACACTCAAGGCCTTGGGCCTAAGTTGGTGGGGTTGGACCGCTGGTGCTGAGGTGCTGCTCCCAGCTTGGTTCCCGGACAACGCTGCTGCAGGCGTAACTTTTTTGGTGCCAAAAAAAAACATTGGCCGGCACACCAGTCGTGGTTAATGGCACTTCCTTTTTCTGTTCCTTCTTCTCACCGGTAACTTTCTTGGTACTGGACCTGGTACCTTTCTTTGGGGCCATCTTCTTCAGATGTCAGGCAGGATGCAGATGCACAACAAGTTCTGGTCACACGTGGACGTGATGTGAAGCAGGACCTCTGTCTGGCTGACAGTACAACGGGTGATGATGATGATGACACCTCCTCCTCTGGCTTTTTGTACACCTAAAAGCAAATAAGCGAGGAGAAGAACATCAGTGAAATGTTGCATTTGTTGTTGTGGTTCAGTTACTTACTACTGTACTAGTGCAAACAAAAGATATAGTCTAGCCATTTCTGACTTTTTTTCAACGAGGGCTATGTTATACTACTGTGTACAGTCACACACTACACTCTCAGGAAGGATAGGAAAGTTAATAAGAACCACCAAAATAAAAATGTAATGGAAGTGGGGTGGACCCTATTTGCCATTAAATTATTTGAGCATCCATGGAGCTGCTGCTGGCAAAGGGGGTGGATGGATGGAAGCAGTAAGCCAATAGGAAAACCATGCAGGCCTATATGGCAAAAGTAGGACCCTAGTAACTCCCAACACAAAAAAAGGCCACCAGCCACATAGACACTCACAAATCACAAACAAGCAGGGGGCCTGGGAAACACCAGGAGCTGACAAAAGGCCTATAAAAGCCAGGTAAAGGATGCATGCTAAAGCACACTGTTCTGTCTTTTTAATGCAACAAAATGCAAATACGAGCATTCACAGGCCCCAAAAAGGTCTGCAGGGTGCATGCATTGCACACCAACACACACCAGACACACACAACAAAAGCATGTCTTTAAGACAACCAACATCAGAAAGCCCACCCCAAAAAACACACTTGCCAACTCAATCCAATGCCATCCATGCCCTATATGATGTGTAAATTCAACAGACCACACAGAAACACTTGATTAATAGAGCTGTGGCCACCTGCTCAGCCTCTGAGCCTACTGGATGAAAGCAGGCCTGTTGTTGGCAGACAAGGCCAGACAAGCTTGCAGGCCTAGGCTTCAAAATGGCCACCAGCCACATGGCCAGGCCCAACAACATCAGAAAGCCCACGCCAAAAAAAAACACGTCCCCAACTCAGTCCAATGCCATCCGTGCCCTAAATGATGTCTAAATTCAACAGACCACACAGAAACACTTGATTAATACAGCTGTGGCTACCTGCTCTGAGCCTACTGGATGAAAGCAGGCCTGTTGGCAGACAACAAGGCCAGACAAGAGACAACAAGCTTGCAGGCCTAGGATTCAAAATGGCCACCAGCCACATGGCCAGACCCAACAACATCAGAAAGCCCACCCCAAAAAAACACACTTCCCAACTCAATCCAATGCCATCCATGCCCTAAATAATGTCTAAATTCAACAGACCAAACAGAAACACTTGATTAATAAAGCTGTGGCTACCTGATCTGATCCTACTGGATGAAAGCAGGGCTGTTGGCAGACAAGGCCAGACAAGCTTGCAGGCCTAGGCTTCAAAATGGCCACCAGCCACATGGCCAGGCCCAACAACATCAGAAAGCCCACCCCAAAAAAACACACATCCCCAACTCAATCCAATACCATCCATGCCCTAAATGATGTCTAAATTCAACAGACCACACAGAAACACTTGATACAGCTGTGGCTACCTGCTCTGAGCCTACTGGATGAAAGCAGGCCTGTTGTTGGCAGACAAGGCCAGACAAGCTTGCAGGTCTAGGCTTCAAAATGGCCACCAGCCACATGGCCAGGCCCAACAACATCAAAAAGCCCACCCCAAAAAAACACACTTCCCAACACAATCCAATGCCATCCATGACGTAAATGATGTGTAAATTCAACAGACCACACAGAAACACTTGATTAATACAGCTGTGGCTACCTGCTCTGAGCCTACTGGATGAAAGCAGGTCTGTTGGCAGACAACAAGGCCAGACAAGAGACAACAAGCTTGCAGGCCTAGGCTTCAAAATGGCCACTAGCCACATGGCCAGGCCCAACAACATCAGAAAGCCCACCCCAACAAAAACACACTTCCCAACACAATCCAATGCCATCCATGACGTAAATGATGTGTAAATTCAACAGACCACACAGAAACACTTGATTAATACAGCTGTGGCAACCTGCTCAGCCTCTGAGCCCACTGGATGAAAGCAGGCCTGTTGTTGGCAGACAAGGCCAGACAAGCTTGCAGGCCTAGGCATCAAAATGGCCACCAGCCACATGGCCAGGCCCAACAACATCAGAAAGCCCACCCCAAAAAAACACACTTCCCCAACTCAATCCAATGCCATCCATGCCCTAAATGATGTCTAAATTCAACAGACCACACAGAAACACTTGATTAATATAGCTGTGGCTACCTGCTCTGAGCCTACTGGATGAAAGCAGGCCTGTTGTTGGCAGACAAGGCCAGACAAGCTTGCAGGCCTAGGCTTCAAAATAGCCACCAGCCACATGGCCAGGCCCAACAACATCGGAAAGCCCACCCCCAAAAAAAACACTTCCCAACTCAATCCAATGCCATCCATGCCCTACATGATGTCTAAATTCAACAGACCACACAGAAACACTTGATACAGCTGTGGCTACCTGCTCTGAGCCTACTGGATGAAAGCAGGCCTTTTGTTGGCAGACAAGGCCAGACAAGCTTACAGGTCTAGGCTTCAAAATGGCCACCAGCCACATGGCCAGGCCCAACAACATCAAAAAGCCCACCCCAAAAAAACACACTTCCCCAACTCAATCCAATGCCATCCATGCCCTAAATGATGTCTAAATTCAACAGACCACACAGAAACACTTGATTAATAAAGCTGTGGCTACCTGCTCTGATCCTACTGGATGAAAGCAGGCCTGTTGCCAGGCAAGGCCAGACAAGCTTGCAGGCCTAGGCTTCTAAATGGCCACCAGCCACAAGGCCAGGCCCAACAACAGAAAGCCCACCCCAAAAAAACACATTTCCCAACTAAATCCAATGCCATCCAGGCCCCAAATGATGCTTGAAAATGAAACACATTCAAAAAACACCAAAGGAACAGTTGCTTCATCATGCACACACCCATTAGGCCATGACTAGCTCGGGCCTACTACTGACTACTACTACCCACAACATTTTTAAAAAACAGGAATGATAGTTACCAAAAATAAATTGTAGTGACAACAACTGTAATGCACCCAATCAAACAGACACAACAACCACTTACTTGTAAAATATCCAATTAAAAAATCCTCAAATCCAATTGCAATGATGCAGCAGACAAAAAGAGTGATTTTTCCAGCTCAAAATCCAAAGGCAGAATGAGCAGGAGATGGACAAAGCACTGGGTGGAGCCTGCTGGACAAGAACAGGACGTTGGAGATTCTGTGGCACTTCCTCCCTCTCCCCACCTTTTAAAAAAAGGACTCCTTGCACAAAAAAGGACCGCCAAATGTCAATCTGAGGAGTTGTTTTCATCCAAATCATCATTTGCAGAAGGTTTCATGCTGCTAGAGCTGATATTCTTCTCCAAATTGAAAATGTTACATGTTCGAGTTCTCGAGCTTCACATTACTTCCGCCGAATGTCGATGGCGTGTCCAAAGTGACTTGATCGCGTTCTCTCGCTCCCTGTCGTGTTGGATATGACGTGTTCGGGGTCTCTTTCTCCTTTTCGCGTTTGATATGACGTGCCCGCGTCCTCACACTCTCGCTCGCGGTGGAGAATGACGTGTTCGAGATCTCAATCTTCTCATACTCTCGCGGTGCATGATCGCGAGAAGAAAGACGTGAGCGCGCGACAAATGACGTGATCGCGCGACAAATGACGTTAATGTGGGCGCGAACTGTCGCGAGACAGCGCAGATGGCTACCAACAATCCAACATCTCGTGGAGAACGCGACCGGATCGGGAAAACTTGTCGGCAAACGCGGGGATTCAGGTAAGGCGATCGCGCGCACGCGAGAATGTATTTTTTTACAGCACAAGCAAGAAAAAAATTACCGGTAAGATGCGGATTGCGGAAATTTTGACATTTTTGCACTTTCCGCAGAACGCGAAAATGCCAAATTATCGCAATTTCCGCGAGCGGAACGGAATTTTGGCCCAGGCCTAACCAAGATTTATCAAATACACAAACAAATGGTGCACCACTGAAAGAGCATATCCACTGAAATTATAAGATCTGTGTCCAAAGGTATTCTTCAAAAAGCTTCCTTTATTTTCAATCAATTCAAAACGTTCTATAGATGAACAAAACAGCCAACGCGTTTCGTCCAGAGAGATGGACTTCTTCAGGGTTGTAAAGTGACAGATATATATATACAACGATAAGTACAGTAAAAAACATATAAAAACCCATAAAAAATATATATATATATCTACAACATATAAATAGACACAGCTTCTACTGATGAACATTTTTGACATTTGCAGGGCTGGCCGTACATATATATAACTATTACCTAGGATGTTACACATAACAATTCTTTTTATCATACTCGAAAAGAGAGAATCTATAACAGATCACCAAGCCAAACACTGTTGGCGAAGCTATGATATTTTATGTTACCATGTACATACGAAACAGGATCTGGCACAAATATGCTCTGTCCTCTAATTAGATTTTACTTACTGTATGAACTTCTCTTAGTTCCTTTGTTCCGTTTTTCGC
The DNA here is from genome assembly GCF_964204655.1 of Triturus cristatus. NCBI lineage: Eukaryota > Metazoa > Chordata > Amphibia > Caudata > Salamandridae > Triturus > Triturus cristatus. Next base: position 847,061,678 of record NC_140594.1, on the reverse strand, counting down.
TCACGTTCTTACCCAGTTTATTTCTGGGTTATTTCTTACTGTCCTAAATATCTTTCCTCTTGGCTGTTTCCTGTGGACACACTTACACTGTGCTTCATATGGTCATGACAGGCTACCTGGTTAGTGATTAGCTATGGACCCCTAAGTCACTTGTGTAGGTTACACTTTATTTTATTTGATATGTATTTCTGTTTGTAATATTTGATGTATGAAATTTCTGTAGCTTCGGCTTTTTTTAATTTATTTTTGAAAACGTTCGTAGTCCTCCATGTTGCCGATATTGGGAGGGGATTATCCTCCACCCCTCCCCTGCCCTCTTTCTTTACATATTGACCGTTTCTCCGAAAAATACAATTTACACGTTATCTGGTATGCGGAGGATGAGTATGGAATTACATTTGTTATATGATCACACAATAAAGCGATTTCAGTTTTCCATCTCAATACTTTTTTTGAGGGACTCTGAAGTGATATTACGAATTTATGCTAACTATTAATTTATGTAGTTTGTTTTACAAAAAACATTCTAGATACCCGTTTGATTTTTGTTTAGACTTCTAGGTTCGTTACTAGTCTTTCTTAGATATATTTAGGGCATTCTAGACAGCAGAACGGCAATCTACAGTTCTTAGTGGATTCCACTACAAAATGGCGGCCATGTTATCAGGATACGGCAGCCTGACGTGAGGATACTGGTGGGATACTCCCCCCGCAGCTGTTTCGTTTTGAGATCATTGGCGGCTCTTTAAAAATCAGACGAGGCAGCTGCACAGTCTCTCCTGACTTCACTACGTTAGGAGGCGAGACTCAGCAGCATTTTTCCCATTACTTATCATGTCATGTAAGTTCTTTTGGGCATGGCTCTTCCTTTTGCTCACTGGCACTACGGGAGGACGGTGATACAAGTAAGCTCGTTATTTGGGCTTGCACTGCATGCAGGATAGGGAGTGATTGTCCCTGTTGCCCTCGGCAGGTTTAGGTAGTCGCAGAGGACTTTATTTTTCGTTTATTATTTTGTTATGATTTTTTGTGATCTTTTGTAATTGGTATACAGTTGATGAATGTGGGGTTATGGATCTATGACCTCCTGCTCGCTTGCAGGATATTTGATTGCTCGTCCTCCTCTTTTACCAATTTTTTACAATATTAATAGCTTAGGTTGCTCTCGTCTGAGGACACTGTTTTTCTACACCATCCCAATTGGATGGTTTTGACATAGGCTATAATTTATGAGCACTAAAAATGATATATATATATATTTATTTTTTTGAGTCCATGAACACATATTTATTCCAGATAACTGAGTATATATATTTTTTTCTTTGAATATTTCTTTGTGACTTATTCAGTATTTGATACTCCGATTGTTCTGCCATTATAGGTGTAGGACTCTTGATGGCCTTTATTTGGTCCCTATTTCTGTGTGTGTGACCTCATCACTTTCTCTACTTATACATCATTGGAGTCCGGTTGTTATTAGCTACACGCATTGCTACTTGACTGTTTATTAAGTAAGTATTGAGCCACAACCTAGATATATTCCCATGTCATGAATATATAACTCATGACTTACTGAGCACTCAGGATTGATACATAATTTTTCCTTCCTTGTCCAGAGATTTTGATCACGGATTCGGGTATACTTGGTCACACTCGTTGTTCCGAGAAACTACTTTGTGTTACATCAGGAGTGTTTTGACACCTGGTGGGTATTATTAGCTACCCCCTTTTCCTTCTTGGCACTTGGGATATGATATTATTCCGCAATCACGGTCCATTTTAGTGGAGGCCCCTCTCAGATCATGTTTCATTATTAATACCGCTCATTCCTATTTTCTTATACTCCTAGGGGCGTTCACTTTGCACTCTGATCTTTCATTTCTATTTTGATCGCTGTATCTGATCTTATTAATCTCTCTTCCGCTCAGATATTCTCACTCACCTTTAAATAAATAGTTTTATTTTAAGGTTTATCCCCTTCTGTTTTACATCTTTGAAGTCTTGTTTCTTGCCTAGGGTTTTTTTCAAGTCTTTCCTAAGTTCTATCTAAGCTGTTTTAAATTTCCAAAATCTCTAAAATTTCTCCAGGACTTTCCAGCTAATTACTCTCTAAATGGGGGGTATGACGATGATAATGGCACTTTGGTCAGGCTGAATCAGCCCTTATAAGTCAAAACATATTTGTTTAGTGTTTGGCTTGGTGATCTGTTATAGATTCTCTCTTTTCGAGTATGATAAAAAGAATTGTAACATCCTTGATAATATTTATATGTATGTACGGCCAGCCCTGCAAATGTGAGAAATGTTTGTGAAATGTTCGTTGGTAGAAGCTGTGTCTATTGATATATTGTATATATATATATGTTTTGTATGTGTTTTTATATGTTTTTTATTGTTGTATATATATATATCTGCCACTTTACAGCCCTGAAGAAGTCCATCTCTCTGGACGAAACGCGTTGGCTGTTCTGTTCATCTATAGAACTTTTTGAATTGATTGAAAATAAAGGAAGCTTTTTGAAGAACACCTTTGGACACAGATCTTATAATTTCAATGGATATGCTCTTTCAGTGATGCACCATCTGTTTGTGTATTTGCTAAATCTTGTTTTTTGAACTGGACTCTAGGTTTGCCCAGGGAGTAGGTACAGCTTATCTTTGGCTTGAATAAGGAGGAGACCAGATCTGCTCTCAATTGTGACCCATGTTCTTGTGCTGTGTGCAGTCTGCATATTCCTAGAACCAACTTGCAGGAGTGTATATCCCTTTCTCTCTCCTAACACCCCTTCCTGCTAAACCTAGGTCTTCTTTGCCATACTGTACTCGAGTGGTAGATGGAAGAGAAGGAGGATTGGCTTCGACCTCCACACACTAGAGCTCCAAAGTTGTGATGATTACCAACAACAGCTACTGAAATAACCCAACAATTACTGCACCACAAAAAAATGACTTTGATGGACTTTGAACAAAACAATGATAAAAATGCTCCTTAAAAAACATGCCTTTGCAGGACAATACAAGGATGCTATCTCTTTTTTAATCAGATTCTTTGGAGGAACCTACAAAAATATCACGTCTTGACAGACTAGTTCTCATTGATTTAACATATAACCTAGGGGATAAGGACTAGCTCTCTAAATCCTCACTCTCTTTTTGATACTTCTACATTAGTCATAAGCTGACATTCTTGGTTTTGTTGCTGTGCACCGATTTAAATAGAAGCCTTTCTCTCCTCATCTTTAGATGAGTTAAACTGACCCTGCACTTGTGTGCTCAATGTTTGACTTGGCATTTTGTTTTGGAAGTCAAGGAGAGGCCTTAAGGTAAACTTTTACTGGCGTCCTCTCTTTTCTCTGCCGGACGAGGGTAGAGTTTGCAGGCTACAGTTATGATCCTGCTCTTCCTTCCTAGTTAAATGCCTCAAATAATCCTGTAATTACCAGACAGCTGTGATATACTACAGCAATATTGTTGACAGCGACCTGACACTATAGGGTGTAATTAATATTAAAGGTGACAATGTCTCCTAGGTGTCTTGAGAGACTTATTGAGAACTGCCACTAAAGAGCCCAAGTAGTCTGTAAGGAAAACCTGCACAGTTTTAAGCCAAAGGGGATGCCCTTTGTGTGGTGGATCCTATTTATTGAGATCTCCTCATCCCTTCTTTGGAACGGTGAGACCTTTACACCAGTGGTGGAAGGTTGGAAGATTAGATAGGAGTACCTACTAGTGTCCCTCATAGAGGAACCTATTCTCAATATTTATAACATTTGAGAAGATCCGTCTACCACAATACTGGAGCTGAAATACAGTATATTTGGAACCTCCAGAAGGTGGTTTCTTCTTACAACCTCCTACAGTTGAGGTGTGTACTCCAGTCATCTTTGAAGTAGATACTAGTCTCCATCTAGTTGGCCACTATCAAAGATAGTCGCATATCAGGATTATAGATACCAGCAGCGGTCCGTGGAGGGAGTTCCGTGGGGCGGAAAGGCGGGGCGGGGGAGGGGCAGGGTGGGGGGTACTAAACACCGGAACATGGATAATTAGAGGTAAGTAAACAATTAAATAAATAACATAAATTTCGTAGCGCGCCCTGCATCACAAAATGCAGTGCAGCGCGCGCTACGAAATTTGTTTTATTTATTTAATTGCTTACTTACCTCCAATTATCCATATTCCGGTGTTTAGTACCCCCCACCCTGCCCCTCCCCCGCCCAGCCTTTCTGCCCCATGGAACTCCCTCCACGGACCGCTGCTGATAGATACTGTTATATCTATGCTTTCTCCCTGACCTGCAACACGTATACTTACGCCCATTGATAGCTACATAGAGCTACATGGAGTGAAGAATTTCTATATCAGAGGATTGCGGTTGATAAATTGAGGTGCCTTCTGGTAAGACTGGAAAACCTGCAAAACAGCTCCTCTTTTCAGAAGCTCTAAGCCAAGGCCGTTCCACCTCAGATGTACGGGGTGTCGATCCCTCTACATCAAATCATCATAACCCTATGATGCCAACATCAGCGGATCCCACGATGGAACGGATACTTCAGGAAATCTCTGCTGTTGGCCGACGGCTTTAGGGTATGGAGACGTCCAATTTTGATCTTACTGCAGAGACTAAATCTATCTGCACAGACATTGCTGGATTCCATAGCTGGATAGATAGCCTAATTGCGTGAGTGGTAGCGGTCTAGAGCCGCCTCTATGCTGTACCAGACCAAGACCAAGAGCTTCTCTTCCTTAGAAACAAAGTAGTAGACTTGGAAGATAGAAGCTGCAGAGACAACATCCGTTTTTTTGGCTTACCAGAGAAAATAGAGGGCTCGGACGCAAAATCCTTTCTCAGAGAAACCCTTCAGAAGCTCACAGGTCTTACTTTTGACCCACCCTTGGAGATGCAGAGAGCACATCACATAGGACCGTCAATCACAAGGAAAGATATGAGACCAAGCCTACTCATCAATCTGCTTTCTACGCCATGAACGAGCCCATCAATTGATCATAGTGCCTCGTATTTATGGTCCATATTTATTCAAAGGTCATGAGATCAGAATGGCAACAGATTTCTAATGATCGTCGTAAAGCTTTCCTTTCTCTTAGACCCCACCTGCATCATTTTGATATAAAATAGGGCCTCTTTGAGCCTGCGCATTTACGTATCACCAAAGATGGCATATCTAAAAAGTTTTTTGATCCAGAAGACCTTCGTCATTTCTTAGACAATCTCTCTGCTCAAAATATAGAATGTACGGTATCTCCACCAGACTTCGGATCCCAACTCCTATCATCGAAACCTATGATATCCTCTGGTGAGACTTGACGTAGTCCAGACGGGTCCCAGAGTAGAGGAAGAGACCCAGATCGACCCATCCACTCACTGGGTGATCGAGCTCAGGCTCTTCAGGCAGTGGCTATCTTCATGCAGGAAAGAGACAGGGACAAATCACGCTCTCCTCTAAAGCCCCCTTCATCCGAAAAGGGTGTGTCTTGATTCGGGACTGATTGACTGACCTTCTTACATTAATGAGAAGATGGAAGTTTGTTGCCTTGTCGTCCGCTGAAGATGACAATTAGATGAGTACTTGAATACTTGCTTACTTGTTATGCATTGCTTCCTCTATAATGTTCTACTTCACAAACGGGCTTGTCAATTGATCACTGCGGCTCGTACCCATGGCCCATACACATTTGAAGGTCATGGGATCAGAATGACAGCGGACTTCTCAAAAGAAACAAATGAACATCACAAAGCCTTTCTCTCTTTTCGACACGGCTTGCGTCAACAAGACATCAAGTATGGCCTCTTTGAACCTACACATCTGCGGATCACTAAAGATGGAATCTCCAAATATTTCTTTAATCCAGAAGATCTTCAACAATTCTTAGACAATCTTACTCCTCAAAATATGAATTGTGCTGCGTCTATACCTTAGATTGAATCTCAACTTCCATCGCTGAACTCTAAGACACCCTCTGGTGGAGTCCGACGTAACCCAGGCAGGTACCACAGTAGGGGCTAAGATCTATATCGACCTTTCCGCTCCCTGGGAGATTGAGTTTAAGCCCTCCGAGCGGTGGCTGCCCTCACGCAGGAAAGAGACGGGGACAGGCCACACTCTCCTCTAAAAGTCCCCTTCTTTATATGAGCAGGGTGCGTCTTCAACTTTGACTCATTATTCGATTGACCTACACTAAAGAGATGATAGAACTTAGCTACCTTGTTACCTGCCAAAAAGACGATTAGATGAGTACCTTAATACTTACTTTCTTTGTTATGTTACTTTGTTATGTACTGTTTGTTTTATAATGTTCCTATTTTACCCTTACCCTTCCCTCTCCTAACATGTACATTTTGACAAAGTGTAATTTTCCTCATATTGTTATGCAAATCTTGTTTGCTTAAACTCTCTGTATTGTAAATTCTATATGACATGAATTAGGATTGTTAGCTATATGCTTGAATTCTTGCTTAAATGTTATGCATTATATGCTTTATAATGTTCTCCTTCTTTTAATCCCTTCTCGCACACTCTCCCCTTCCTTCTTTCTCTTTTTAACAAGTATTTATGATAATATTTAACTATGATAATATGTAAATATGATAGTATTTAAAAATAATAATATTTAATTGTCATTAATGCTATGCAAAGCCTGTTTGATTGTACTCCGATAAACTTTAAATGACATAGACTTTCCTTTTTATCTCCCTTTATCGACCCCCCTTTATCTCCATTCCTCTTCCTCTTCCTTGATCTATTCTTCTCCTTTTATGCTGCACTCTTATGATGCTTGTCTTTTCCCCCTATTTCTTTGACTTTTAAGCCCGTCCTTTATACTATTTATGCTATAAGTCTTATACTTGTATACCTGAGTACTCTTATACTCTCAACCTCAATAATGTCAATATTATAGCATAGGTACGTTTTTGCTATTGATTTTGTCGCTGGATGGGGCTCATCCGACGCGGATAGCCTGACTGTTTAGAACCGCAGAGAACAGTTCTATTCCCCTAGTGCTGTGTCTTTTCTGCACAGCGCATTTGCTTTTTTTCTCTCTCTCTTTCTCTCACTTTCTCTCTTGTCCGCAGTTTTCTTCCTTCTCTTACCCTCTCGTTTCTTCCACACTCCACCCCCTTGCATAAATTCTCCTCCCTATTCCTGCCCACATTTGTCCGTGATACCCCTCTTACCAGTGCATCTTCTCCGCTCTATCCTACTTCCCTCCTGTCTTTCTCCTCTATACTTTACCACTTCTCTTTCCTTACATCTACTATCCCTTTAAAAAAGAAATCAACCTCTCTTGATTTCCAACGCACACGACAACAAATGTTTCTTCTTCCTCTCATCCACTCCGTATTATCTCATGGAATGCTAACAGTCTCATGCATTATATTAAACGAAAGAAAGTACTCTACTATCTGCAAACGAAAAGGCTTGATATTGCTCTTTTACAAGCGACACACTTGGATGCTTTGGAATCTTCCAAGCTACGACGACATTGGTTGGGAAAAGTAATTCATTGCGGCCTGACGGCTCAGTCTCCTTCTAAAGAGAATAAACCACGGAAATGCGGAGTGGCTATTCTCTTGCACAAATTCTTACCTGCCACAACCTTCAGGACTTGGGTTTATTCTGATGGCAGATATGCCTTTGCTAAGTTTAAAATAGGAGATAAGACCCTCTATGTTGGCTCAGTACATGCTCCATCAGGAGCTAATTGCTCCTATCTTCTCTATCTGAACTGCTTGTTATTGGAAATCGGAGCATCCACTGATATCAATGGCGGGGACTGGAATCTGGCCCCTGACACAGTTTTAGACAGTACAGGCCCTTTGGACAGGTGTAGCGAGGCAGACAGAGCCTTATCGAGAGATATAACATCAGACCACGGACTGGTGGATCATTAGCACCTTTGTCACCCCACAGACCAGGAGTATACCTTCCTTTCCTCTGCTCAATGCACCCAGGTCAGGATAGATTATTTTCTTATCTCTCACTCGGTAGTCACAGTCCCTAATGAATCCCATACATTGGAAGCTGCTCTGTCTGATCACTCTCCGCTTCTCCTTGCTCTTGACATAGGTTTATTCTCCCCAGGCCGTAAACCATGGTGTATGAACATTCAGAGATATCGCTCACCCCAAGGTAAGACCCAACTGCGCTCTCATCCCTCTGACTACTTAATCAATAATCAGTTACTTCCTGTAGGACCATTTGGGCGGCTGTAAAAGCAACTATTAGTGGGCAACTGATGAGAGATGCATCTGAGGCCAATAAGATAGCATCTCTTTGTCGCACTGAACTTGAGGATCAAATTATTTCCCTCACGCGCCTATATTCCTCTCACCCCACAGTGCCCAACCGCTGATGCCTAGAGCAAGCCAAAATGGCGCTCAATAATTTGTACACCTCCAAAGCTGAGTATGCCCTTCAGCTTCTAAAAGTAGGCATTATGAACAAGGGGAGAAAGCAGGCTGATTACTTGCAGCACAGCTGAAACAACGTGAAGCAGCCATGGCTATCCCTGCCATACGTTATGTTATCTGAGTTTATATAGCGCGCAGCTGCCTCAGCAAAGATGCGTTCCGGCGCTGCTAGCATCAGAAGATCGGAGCTATGAACCAGAACAGGAAGGCGCATAGAAGTGAGAGCATACCAATAAATGGTCATGCGCTTTACTAGCTCAGTTGGAAATCGAGAGGAATCCAGACACTGGACCAAGTCATACTAAACGGAGAGTTGAAATCCTTTGACTTACTCCGTGAGGAATTTGAAATCCCATTTCATCAGGCTTCGCGACATTTACAATTACAGCATTGCTTGCGGCGATGCCTTGGTCCACATCCCTGGACGTTAGAACCCTCCCCGATATTGGATTATCTCCTAATTTGGGGACGGCACAAGGGAGTGATGTCGGGATTGTATGGTGTATTAACTAATCACTTATATTCACAACCACTACTCAAAGCCATCCAAAAGAAATGTCAGGAGCGCCTACATATCACTATTGAAGAAGATGTCTGGCCAGACATATTGGAAGCCCTAGACAAGGGTACTAGGGAAGCACATTTGAAATTCTGTCTTTTCAAAACTTTACATGATTGGTACTGGTCGCCTTTGAAATTGCCACGAGCAGGACTATTGCCACACTCTTAAGTGCTGGAGATGTTCAGGAGTTAACTGTGACCTTTCTCATATATAATATGTGAATGTCCCTCTATACAGTGTTTCTGGGATTATGTAGAGGACACCCAGAGGGAAACAATTCCCCTCTGACTCCCTCTTACTCTTCCATTCATCTTATTGCATGATCTTGGGAATTCACCTGGCATTACGCGCCCACAATGTCGCCTCTTGCAGCACACTGAGCTCTCCACAGCCCAAATTTGTATCTTAAGACAGTGGCAGTCACCCAACCCTCTCTCACAGGATGATTGGATGGTAGCAATGATTCAGACAGCATTCCATGAACGTGTGATATATCAGTTGCAAGACCAAGAGGAAATGTTCCAACAAGTATGGGCCCCTTTCCTTCGTGACTCCTGAATGTTCTCTTCCCTTGCCTCACTCTTCTTCTCCCCCCTATTCTGCCCTTCCTTCTTCTCCCCTTCTCTTCTTTCCTCTCTTTTCTTATTGCGCACGTGCCTCTCCCCTCACTCCCCCTTCTCTTTTCCCCCTCTCCCTCCTCCCCTCTCCCCCTCCCTTTTCTCCCTCTTCCTTATGTTCTTCTTGCCTCCGGACAAAGAGATGGTAACCTTTCTTACAACTCAGCGCCCTCAATGATCATCTCCAAATCAGTTCCTCATACTCATGATCCATTCTATCTAAATTATCCTGTGAATATGGGGAGTGAAAGCTATGGGTTACTATACATACTATGCACATTATTCCTTTCTTCTGCCATTTATTCCTCATCTTCTATTTGATTCTTTCTTTTTCCTACCCCCGTTTTCTACTTTATGTAGTCTTTCTTCTCTAATAGCACACTAATATCTATATTATCAATAGAATCCTGTATGTCCATCATGTTGTTCAGTACTTATATGTATAGGTTTGCCTTTTAATTTTAATAAAGAATTACAAAACAAAAAAAAAGAGAGATGTACCCTATATAGTACAAAGGAAATGACTAACTCTAAAATAATGACGCAGGTAGTCAGAAAGCAGTGAAGATTACATTTCATCAGAAGATTCTCTTTAACAAGCATGGGCGGTCTAACTTTCCCTACACTACCTTAAAGGGCAACCCTAACCTAAAGAATTTAAATAAAGACGTATCAAAAATAAGTATCCACCCCATATTATTTGGGTGGGGGACTTTTACACACACCTTTGTAAACAGAAAGAGTCTAAGGTGTGTGGCCTAGCTGACCCTTAGGTTAATCCTCTAACACACTTCTCACATAACGAGTATGGTGATAGCCTAAATAATCTCTTATTTTCGAGTAATCTGGGAATACTTAATATCTCAATTGCAGGCCAGACAGGAAAAACATTTAGGCGTGGCAGCCAGGAGTCAACAATTGACTTCATTTTAGTCTCCTCTTTGTTAAGCGGTAAAGTGGCCCATCTAAATAACCTGTTCACATGCTACGCCGATCATGCCATCTCATTTATGGCTCTAAACCTTGCCTGAAAGGCAAAACAAAATTCAACAAATAGTAGACAATTTATCGCTAACCAGGAAAAATGACTATCAGTCAAAATGGTCGCAGATTGTGAAGCTGAACTTGGCCAATGAAATAATAGCCCATGTAAAGGAAGACATAATAAAGTGCCTGATTGAGGGGTGTTCACCTTTACACATAGTCACCCAGTTCATAGCCCTCTTAACGAAATTAAAACTGGCACTTACTCGCCCTAAGTCTGCCAATTCTAATCAAACCAGAGGTTGGTTTGACCATGAATGTTCGACAGCAAGAAAGGACCTCATTACTGCCATAATTGCTCCCCACAGAGATCCAGCAGTGATAAAATCTCTACAAAGCTAATATAAGCAGGCGAGGAAACGAAGAGAGAAGGACGTCAGGGAGAAGGCCTGTAACGACCTTGAGCAAGCTGCTGCCTCGGGCAGCAGCAGGGAATTTTGGAGAGTTATAAATGCCCCTTATTTCAAAGATGTCAAGGATCCCTGTTTGGACTCACACGTTGATGAGGACACATGGGTTGGCCACTTTGAAAGTATTTTTGGTTCCAACACCTCCCTAGTCCTACCACCTACGGACCAATCCCGATCGCAACAAGGTACGCTGATATTTTCGCTAGCAGAAGTTAGAAGAGCGCTGGAGTCTTGTGCACCCGGGAAGGCCCCAGGCCCTAATGGGATCCCAATCGATCTTTTCCAGCAAAACTATGATATGTGGGTCCCCCTACTAACGAATGTCTTAAATAGTATAGCGGTAGATGGTCCTCCCCCATCCTGGACTCAGAGTGTAATTGTCCCTATCTATAAGAAAGGGGATAGGGGCATTCGTAAGAACTATCGTCCTATTTCCCCTCTGGATACCACTGCAAAGCTGATGGGCAGGCTTTTACTATCTAGATTGGAGGACTGGGCTGAAGAGAACAACATATTGATGCAGGCTCAGTATGGGTTCTAGAAGGGAAACGGGGACGGTGGATCAATGCCTTAATTTATCACTCTGCATTTACAAATACACTAAAGTGAAAGGGGGAGGATCTACATGGGCCTTTATGGACCTCTCGGCGGCTTTCGATTGTGTGTCCCATCAGAAGTTGTGGCCGATACTGGAGGGGATGGGGGTTGATCCCTTGTTAGTCCGCTTTATTTGCCAGCTGTACACCAATGCTACCGCCTGTGTTCGGTATGGCGCAAATGGGGAATGTACACGTTCATTTAAGATCAAGAGGGGAGTCAGGCAGGGATGTGTCCTCACCCCGTTTCTTTTTTCCATCTATACAAACGGGATGGAGGCTGCCCTGACTGGCTCACATCTGGATGTGCCTACATTTGATAACACCCCCCCTTCCGATATTGGTGTACGCTGACGATGCGGTCTTAATTGCCAGGACAGGGGTTGCCCTGCAACCTCTTATAACTTCATATGCTACATTCATTGCTTCAATAGATCTTATGGTAAATGAAACAAAATAATTTTTTATCATAGCGGTAGCCAAAAGAGAAGCAAAATCCCCCCATTTCCAGTTTGCCTCAAAGAAAATAGAAGTGGTGGACTCCTTCCCATACCTGGGGGTCTTATTCGATAAGAACCACTCCTGGAAAAAGCTAGTGGCAGCACGAGCTCTAGGTATGGAGAGGAGTCTACAAGTTATCAAGGGATTTGCAAGGAAGCTGGAAGCCAGTCCTCTGGACACGATTAAAAATATCTATCATGCTAAAACGAAGGCAATGTTGACAGATGGAGCAGGAGTGTGGGGGGTGGCATCCTCGGACGTTCTACAAAGTATGGAAGATACCTTTTTTTAAAATCGGGTGTCATTACCCCACTCACACTCAAACTATATTTTACAGCTTGAATTGGGGTTACCGTACTTGCTGGATTCCATCAGATTGGCCCCAATCTTGTTGTGGCTCTCGATTTGGTGCAGGTCCACTGTCAATTTAACTCAACGTATAATTGGCAGTTGTCTGGAGTTGGACCACTACAATAGGATTGGGTGGTTTAGATATGTGGAAGCTTTTGACCGCTCTTGGCCTGGGAGAGCTGTTCAGGGACCCCTCACTCTGCAGGAAGGTCTCTAAACGGCAAATCACTGACCTGTTTCTACAGTGGGCCAACTTCCTTCGAAGGGAAAAGAATCAGCATCAAAAGGCGTTATGTGCATATGATCTTATTCCACCTAGATTAGGGGAAGGATTCTCATACCTCTCGTGTATTAGCTATGCACATCATAGATTTATTCTATTGCGCTTTCCTCTGAACTATATCCCCTTGATGCTGGACTTACCAGTGAGGAAGTTGAAACATTCTGACTTGCCCCCCTGCCCCTTTGCGACAATCACTCTCCCCAAACGGACTTACATTTAGTTTTATTCTGTAACTTTTATGAAACTGAAAGGGAAGTTTCTATTCTTCCGATTCTAAGGCGCCATTATGTTTCGCAATGCAGGGTGGCACTGTACTTTCTAAAGGCACTCTCTGATCCCTTTGTCTGCTTCTCTGTAGCCTGTTTACTATGGGCATGTATGAGAAAGAGGAAGAACCGGGGCATGCTGATGTGAATCGTTGTAATAAGGGTATTCTCATTAGTAATGTGAACCTAAGAATGTCAAAACATCTTATAAAGACTGTGTCAGTACCTTTATATGGTTTTAATTACTACCCCTTCTGTGCAACGTCATTGGTTGAAACTCGTAACAACTTAAAAAAGATTTCAAATGTCTTAACTGTCTTTTACATGGTTTTATAAGATTATGTATGGTGTTTCTGATGAAATGATGCTATTATGATCTGTTTTAAAAAGAGATCTAATATAGATTATGATTTAATAAAGACGTAATCAGTCAGTATTTCTTTACTCGGTCAATCTAGACTATAAAAATATATATATATTAATGATATTTAAAACATTATTACACTTGACTCATATAAATACCAACATGCAACTTAATTTTTTGCTGATGACATTTAATGATACTCAGTTAAAACAGAAATAAGAAGCAATATAAAAGGCCAGACCAACAAATATCTAACACCAAAAACCTTAGAAAAGATAGGTCCGTTATGCTATCAGAAATTAATCGGGACCGGCGAAATACTTTATAGTTCAGCTAAAACTGTTAAAAACTGTCAACAAACCCCCCAATCAATAGTTAACTTTTTCCTAAGTCTAGTTGCTCAGCAAAGAAAATGTGCGATCCCAAAACACACCAATGGCGATGTGAGTCGTAAAAACAACATGGAGGTCTTATTTGAGAAAAGTTATTGTCAAAAAGGCTGCTAGATTTTCTCCGCGAGCGCTAAGAAAACAGCGTGTAAGGTGCAGGAAGGTCAAAGGTACGGCACCTGATACATGCGCGAAAGCTAATATACTGGTGCTAAACTCCCCATCCATCACGAGTCACGCATCGCTACCTAGCATAGAATGTTCCAACAGATTTGACCCTCTTCGCCTGCTGGAAGTAGGGGGCCGAGAGGAGGTGGGGAGGGTCGATCCCATAGACATCAGGGAGGCAGGACGTACGACGGGTGGGACACAGCCATTAATAGACATAATAGAAGCATTGAGAGCAGAGGTCCGATCACTCAAAGCGAAGGTTATTGGTCTACTAGAAAGGTTTGATCATGACAAGGGCGAAGCTCTCGAGCCCCAGCATAAGAAGTCTTTAGGGATGAGGGATGAGGGACCTAACTAGTCCAAAGGAATGTAGTGCAGTTTATAAAAGGGGAACATGTGCCACAGACCCTATCTATACTAGATTGTTAAACCCAATGCTCCCTACGGGTGACTCTCATCAGCAGCTGTCATATGGAAAGGCACCCCAGGTCTTTACCCCAGTTTTAATATCGGGTAAGGATGCTCATAGAGGTGAAGTTGCTCATGATGTAGGCCCCTCCATCATGCAGTCTCAGGGGTGGGGACCTCCATGGGTGTTTGTGAGGGAGGGTGTCTATGTGAGACCACGAGTGGAGGAAAGCCCCTCCCAGATATTCCTTATGGAAGTTCCCAAACATAATGGTAGAATCTCCGAAAATCAGGAGTCCCTTATAAACAAGATCACACACTGGTTTAGACATACACGCCAATGCTATTCAATAATCAGGGAAGATATTGGAATGGCTAGAAGATTATCTATGCCAAATACCACCCGGGACATGATTGAGGTTACTTTTCATGATGCTGCCATTATCACTGGTTTGCTCTCCATGGAGGCCCGTAAGATCCCTCCCAGAAATTCCAACATAACCATTAGGTATAGACCTCTACGTGATAATTTACCTACAATTTCCTTGATCCCCATCTGCGCCCCACGGGAAGCTATGTGTCTTACTGAGCTGGAGGGGGCCCCTTGCAAGTCCCTCTTATTGAATACGGCTGATGGGAATAGGTTTAGTTGACCTCAGGAATCGAAAATGCTTTCACACATGGATAATCATGCCCCTCACAGTCCCCTAAAGCAAATCTCCCAAAGCACTTGTGTGGGCAATAGCTCCAGTGAATCTAGATCCCCAGTCACAAATTCTTCTTTCCTAGTTTGTGTCCCAGATCCAGATGCAGTTACTAATATTGATTGTGCTCCCATTGCTGAATCTGGGACCGGGGTGGGCTTGCATTTAGGGCAGGGCTCGAGTCGGGATACCACGCGGGTGGACGGCGTCCCCCCACTTATTTTACCAGGTTTTTCCGGGTGGACGCCGTCCCCCCTGCCCAAAAGCTGGACAGCATTGTGTACCAAAGATATGCTAATATTTGTAATTGGAGACTTTAAGAGGCACCGGTGGTGTGTGCAGGCTGGAGTGATTGGGAGGCGGAGCGAGCAGGCGTTGGCGGTTAACGCTTGGAATGTGTGTCCTTCTGTATCTTGTGCACTTTTGAGCACTTCGTTGTGCAACTGGGGCACCCCCTCGGGGGAGTGGGGGGGAGGGGGGGTTGCAAAGGACATTGAGGAACAGACCAGGGGTAGCAGTGCTGTGAAATGCCCCGTCATCTAAAGGCATATGAATACTCATGAGATTCCTGTTGTGACGTCACTTCCGGTGACAGCGTCCCCCCACTTCTTTTTTTAGGACTTGTGCCCTGATTTAGGGTAACAATTTAGCCCAGAGGTTCGGATAGCAGCAATGTCGCAGTCACCCCCCCCCCCCCCTTAAGGTTCTGGTTTGGAATGTGGCAGGGATTAATAAGCTAATGGCAGACCTAGATTGGTGTTCATTTATAGACTCCTTCGATATCATTCTATTTCAAGAAATGTGGAGTCTTTCTTGCCCGTATCGAACTGGCTTTACAACTTACGCCAAAGACGCCACTAGAAAAGAGAGAGGGAGACCCTCAGGAGGTCTAGCAGTCTGGGTGAACATTGGACTTGGGTGCAAAGCTAGACAGCTGCAGGTAGAGTCGGAAGACATATTAGCCCTTGAAGTTAGCACCAATAGTGGCATTAGAACTAGAATTCTTAATGTCTATAATAGGGTACAGAAAGGTATGGTTGAAACAGATACTCTGCGCATTCTTGACACTTGCACTAACCCAATATTCCCATAAATCTCAGGTATTAGTTTGTGGGTATTTTAAATCTACTTTCGAGCCTTTGGTCTCAATTCCCCCCGATTTAACTGATGAATGGGATAGTGAGTGGCAGGTTCCTCAACTAGATTTGCCCCCGGTTAGGTGGTGTGCAAGAGGAGCGCAGCTGTTGGCACTTACACTGCAACATGACCTCAGGGCTACCAATGGCAGGACCCTATCAGATGCAAAAGGGGACTCTACCTTTAATAGGACTGCTCAGGAAAACAGAATTAATTACTGCCCCTTGTATCCTTAAATTATTGGCGTCTTGTATTGGACATGGCAGTGGTCATAAGGGCCGATAGCGACCATAATGCTCTCGCTGTTACCCTTACAAATCAAGCATCCGGGTGGACCATAGACCGGGGTTGCCCGGATATTGGGCTCCTGTCAGTTGCTAATAATCAGAGGAGAATGAAGTGGAACTGGGTTGAGGCCCACTCGGAGGTCTTGGGTGCAGTAAAGGGGAAGGTTTCCGCATTCCTTGAGAAAGCCGCTAGATCAATCATGGAGCAGGTCGATGATGTGATAGGCACAAGTCATGGTCTCCTCTATAGAGAAATCCGGGATCTATTGGGTAGCCAGGAGAAGTCGCACACGAGAGAGAGAATAAATCCCCATTATGCACAAAATAAGCAGGGAGCCTGGTATACAAAGGCATGTAGGCTGTCAAAGCAGGAATTATTAAAGGCAGTAAAGCAAAAATCTCGCCCTGATATAATGCGTTACAGGGCTAAGTATAAAAAAGCCATCGAAGAAGCTAAAAAGGAGTGGGAGGCCCATCTTTGGTCATCTTTAAGGAGTGCTTTGCTAGCGAGGGACTCAAAGTTCTGGAGTCTGGCAGCACACTGGTTAAAGGATAATAAGTGCCATCTGGAATTTACGGTTCAACCGGAGGCCTGGGAAACTCACTTTTGCACCCTATACGAATCTAGGGACAAGGCACCTGTAGGTCAAGACGTAAGTCTGATTGATGAGGCCCTGGATGTAACTGATCTTCACATCTCGCTAGAGGAGACCCGAGTTACAATTGCTTCTTGTACCCTAGCACGTGCGCCAGGGCCTGATCGAATCCCTAATGATCTTTATAAGGAGGATGTGGCCCTATGGGGTCGGTATATAAACATACTATCAAATTCCATTCTTAGGGGTAGTCCTCTACCTATTTCATGGAAAAATGCCGAGATCGTCCCAATTTACAAAAAAGGGGACAAAACAAAGCCCTCGAGCTTTAGGCCGATAAGTCTTATTGACTTCTCACAAAAGAGTTTCTGCATGCAAATACTAGCTCGACTCCAGGACTGGATCACAGAGTCTGAAATCTTGAGTGACCTTCAGGCCGGATTTCGAGCCAAAATTAGTACCCTGGACCAAACCTTCCATTTGCTATGCTTATATTGGAAGGAAGTGTATATCAAGGGAGGGGAACTCTATGTGGCCTTCGTAGACCTGCGGTCTGCCTTTGATCTTGTTCCCCGGGCAAAACTATAGAGGGTTCTCAAAGAATTAGGCATGCCACTTAATCTTTTAGACATTTTAATTAGACTCCACACATCTAATACAGCACAGATCAGATGGGGTGAGAACAACCAAGTTACGGACAACTTCCATGTGGACTGTGGTGTGAGACAGGTATGTGTCCTTGCCCCTACTCTTTATATTCTTTTTATTAATGGCGTTATAAAGTGGCTAGATAGGGACAGGTGTGATGCTCCGAAGGTGGGCAGCCGAAGAGTTCCAGCCCTCCTCTTCGTTGACGACACTCTTTTAATTGCAAAATCTCCCCAAGGTCTCCAGCAGCTTTTAAATTATTTTATTCTGTTTTGCGAGGAACGAGGCCTGGTGTTAAACTAAAACAAAATACATGATTTTTAGGAGGGGTAAGGACAAACTAAACAAAAGACATGTCCTCGCTGGCAGTAGCAAGCTAGAGCGTGTGGAATGTTTTGATTATCTGGGCATTCGTTTAACTCCCACATTGAGGTGGGATCAACACATTGATAAGGTAAAGTTGCAACTTATCCTTCAAACCGCAAATCTGGCAAATATACACAGAAATACTTTTACAAGGCAGTTAGCGCCAGCATTGGAAATTTATAATATGAAAATCTTGGGAGGTGCACTTTATGGAGCAGAACTTTGGGGCTCTGGTACAACTGCTCCCTTGTCATTTGTTGAAAATCGTTTCCTTAGATCTTTGACTAATCTTCCAGTAAGCACGCCTCTAGTCCCCCTTTATTTTGATTTGGCACACAGACAGCTGGCCCATAAAATTAGTTATAATCACTTGATGTTTTGGCACAGACTGTGGACTGTGGAGGAATTGTGCCCATACCGGGAGCTACTTTGTGAGCTTATGAAATTTCCTATTATTAAATCTGTCCCCTGGTTTAGAGCTCTGAGGGCTCTCCTAGAGAGGCTTGGAATGATGGGGTACTGGTTTGACCCAGGAAGTATGGTTACCATCTCGAGAGCTGTGCTGAAGGAATGGTATTGGGAAGCAACATCCGTACAAATTGCACTTAACGCCAAGGGTAGCTTGAGCACCAATTTTTTAAATTTTAAATGTGTACCTCGCTTTGAAGACTCATTGGATGAAATTGTCCCTCCCTTGGCTCAGAAGTTGTTTTTCACTTCCGCTATAAAACACTCCCGCTTAAAACGTTTTGCAAAAACTGGAGGTCAGACTCTGAGAATAACGATCAATGTCCTGCTTGTAATGCTAGTGCTGAATCTATTATTCATCTCCTATTTTTTTGCCCGATATATAAATTGCTGAGGGCCAAGTGAATTTTTCCACTTTGTAAAATTGTTGGCTCCAGCCACTATCTGGAGGTGCTTAGATTGCTAAGTACGGACACAAGCAGACTTGTGGTTTTTGGTTTATCTAGATACTGGCATGCCTTATGGCTGAAAAGGACCAAATGCTTGATGTGATGGTCATTGTTGTGAACTGGATTAACTTTTATGCATTTTAGTATGGTAGTTACTTTTGATTACCAAATTGACTCACATGATTTCTTGCTTGACCTTCTTGTACTGATTGTTATTCCTATCTCTGTAACTCATTCTTATTTTTATATTGAATCATACCATATTGTCTATTTTATATCTGTTTTTAAAATGTCCTCTTTTACCATGCTGTGTCTACTTTTATGACTTTGTGGTCGAAATAAAGTAATCTTTGACTTTTGAAAAATTATTGTTTCTGACTAAGGGGAGTATAAATTTATTCCTCAGGGTACCGTAAAAATCACAAAAGAATATAAAGTGCATCATATTCTGGTCTGACAAATTATCACAGGGGCATGGATTGAGGTCTCCTTGTTTACGAAAACCCTTAGGAATAACTAAAAACCAATGAAATATATTAAACCTAAACCTTGTCAATAAGGAGCATGGTAGACGTTACTAATAACTTAACAATTGAAATGTATGGTTCCCCCTTAAGACAGATTTTCAACAAAATCTACTGTTTTACGGTTGGTTTGATGAGTTCCCTACCCTCTTTTTCATTTAGCCATCAAACTAGGGAAGAAGAATCCGTCATCAGAGTCTTCAATAGAAAACTCTGCCAATGGGTCAAGTAGCTTAATGCTTCCTAAAGGAACCCAAGGTGGACTCTGTCTCGAACTAAGCGCTGCACATAATATGGCCCGCAGTCGTCGTGACACTCTCATGTGGCTCCTCCTTAGGTTTTTAGGTCTCGCCAGGCTATCGCGTAAGCGTTCGCTCAGCGAGACTTATGTAGGGGCTTCAGAAAAAGCTCCCAAAGGCTTCCCAGGCGGATCGGGTGGCGGTTACGCGCACAACCACGCGCATTCCATTTGCCACCAGCTACTTCCTGCGCGTGTGCCGCCTCACGCATTCAGAGAGATTTAGTAAGGGGCACAAGACCTTAGGAATGCGGTTTATGGCCAGTGCATGTGAGGCATTCAAGCGCGAAGCTGGCATCTTGCATCGGACTTGAAAGCAGCAGACTGCTTTCGCCAGAATGCGCTCGGCCTCACTTCCTGCATCCCCTCTTACAACAATTAACTTTTGTTATAACTCACACCCCATATGCTCGTTCCCTCCCACCCTTCCTTTGATGTCCGCTTTTCTTGTTGTTTACAAACCACGCCACACACTGCTGCACGCCACACACTGCTGCACGCCACACACTGCTGCACGCCACACACTGCTGCACGCCGCACACTGCTGCACGCCACACACTACCGCACGCCGCACACTGCTGCGCACACTGCTGCATTACACACTGCTGCACGCCGCACACTGCTGCACGCCGCACACTGCTGCACGCCGCACACTGCTGCACGCCGCACACTGCTGCACGCCGCACACTGCTGCATGCCTCACACTGCTACACGAAACACACTGCTGCACGCCACACACTGCTGCACGCCACACACTGCTGCACGCCACACACTGCTGCACGCCTCACACTGCTGCACGCCTCACACTGCTGCACGCCTCACACTGCTGCACGCCGCACACTGCTGCACGCCGCACACTGCTGCACGCCGCACACTGCTGCACGCCACACACTGCTGCATGCCGCTGCACCCCACACACTTCTGCACCCCACACACTGCTGCACCCCGCACACTGCTGCACGCCGCACACTGCTGCATGCCGCACACTGCTGCCCGCCGCACACTGCTGCATGCTGCTGCACGCCACACACTGCTGCACGCCACACACTGCTGCACGCCACACACTGCTGCACGCCACACAATGCTACACGAAACACTGCTGCATGCCACACACTGCTGCACAGCACACACTGTTGCATGCCGCTGCACGCCACACACTGCTGCACGCCACACACTGCTGCACGCCACACACTGCTGCACGCCGCACACTGCTGCACACAGCTGCATTACTCACTGCTGCATGCTGCACGACACTGCTGCACGCAGCACACTGCTGCACGCCGCACCACTGCTGCACGCCGCTGCACGCCTCACAGTGCTGCATGCCTCACACTGCTACACGAAACACTGCTGCATGCCACACACTGCTGCACGCCGCACACTGCTGCACGCCACACACTGCTGCACGCCACACACTGCTGCACGCCACACACTGCTGCACGCCGCACACTGCTGCACGCCGCACACTCCTGCACTTCACACCCTGCTTTTATGCGAGTTTATGCTACTGACATTGTAAATGACAATGCCTTTTATTTGTTTTAAAACCAAAACATAAATAAAAGGCATTGTAATTTTACAATGCCAATAGCTCAAACTCTTATAAATGCGAGACCTATTGCATTGCAAATGCTTGTTTCCATAGCTCTGGCACAATTGGAAACCTTCAATACCTTTCCCAACCATGTAACACAATTTTTCTTCTCGTCCTTGGCCATTCCTCTCCCATGAGAACTCCTCTCCTCGCTCGTTCCAGCGATTCCCTATGCCAAATCTCCGTCTCATGCTTTGCTATCTCTTTGCACAAAAGTTCTCCAATCTAAATAATGAGGATTGTCCACAACTGCAATAGAAACAAATCAATAAAGTACATTCCATAATGAAGGCTAAACGTGAACTACATTTCAAATCTTAATGCAAGCAGCAACTGAATTAATTTCTTTTCGAGGCCCAGTTTTGCTAAGTTACACATGTGTACAGGGTTACAGAATACGTGCAGCTTTCTACAAACAAATACATGCATCTGCATAAAGCAAGAATAAGTGCAATTAATTATAAAACTTCAGTGTAAATGCATCTGCACTTGATTAATTCAAATTATGCGTGTAAACATTATACAGTAGTTGCACACATCCTAATTAAGTATCTAACAATACGACATTTCGTGTTATTTTCTCCTGTCACTTCATATCTAACTTGTCACGCAACTTTATTAATCATGTTCTAAATACATGTATTTAAAACAAAACACTTTCTAGCATATACTACTCTCCTTCCTTTTGTACATTAGTCACAACAGAATATATTTCAGTGCTATGTATAAATATGATGCACTCTTGCATTATCTGCAGATGGGATCAAGATTACACATCTTCATCAGCAATTGTATTAAAGCCTTGTTCAGAAATCATGTCAGTTTTGTCTGCTGTGTTTAACAAACACTGGTTTCGGCAAAGGCGTAGTTGATTCCTGTAATATAATACATG
This sequence comes from Triturus cristatus, assembly GCF_964204655.1. Lineage (NCBI taxonomy): Eukaryota > Metazoa > Chordata > Amphibia > Caudata > Salamandridae > Triturus > Triturus cristatus. The sequence continues at coordinate 847,039,322 of NC_140594.1, read as the reverse complement.
TGTATAGGGAGTAAGAGTCCAAAGTAATGAAAAGGAAAAACAATAAGAACAATTCTAATAACTGTAGGGCCAAACTGATATTCTCCGTTAATTTTTCTTTTTATTATGTTTCTAAAATTTAACTTAGCTGTAAGCTGTATCACACAAACAACAAAGAATGGTTCCTGGGTCGTGTAAACCACAGTAAATTGCTATATTGATACAATAAAGTATTAAGGGCCAGATGTATGAAATTATTTTGCGTTCGCAAACAGCGCGAATCGCAAAATTAGGCCATTTGCAAATGCAAATTCGCTTTTCCTAATGTATGAAAGGCTTTGTATTTGCAAATCTTGGTAATCGCAGAAATTGTGAATCCTTATTTTACGATTACCTATTTTGCGAATCTCTAATTGCAAATTGGTAATCGCAGACCCATGTATGAAACATTCACAATTTGTGAATGAGCCAAAATTTACAATTTTGCACATGCAATTTACCACCAAATTCAAACTATTAAAACATGCCCAGGGGGCCTCAGAATTTTTCACAATGGCAGCGCTGTATGTCATAGGGAGGAGAATGAGGATTCAAGCAGCAGCGCAAAGAATAAGTAGGAGACAAGAACACATTTTAGAGTGCACCTAACATTATTTCATCAGACGGAGGAAGAAATCTATGACAAATAAATTTTAGACTCAGCTACAGTCCTAGATCTCATAGCTGAACCGCATCCAATACTGCAGCATCAGACTCGCAGGACCAATGCCATTCATACACATGTGCAGGTCCTATGCACACTACACTTCCTAGCTTCAGGGAGCTACCGGGGGTGATAGCAGCAGCAGGAGGGGTCTCCCAAAGTGCGCCGTCAAGCTTTTTTAATGCTATCCTGGACGCTATAGTGCAGAGGATACACCCTTACATTTGATTCCCCACTGCACTGCAGCAAACCAAATTAGATTTCTACCAGATAGCCCAATTCCTCCATGTAATTGGGTCATTGATGGAATACACATAGCCATTTGTCCCTCCTCAGGTAATGAGTGTGTGTTCAGGAACAGGAGATCCTTTCATTCAATGAATATCCAGGTCATATGTAATGCCTCACACATAATAAAGGACATAGTGGCAAAATTCCCTGACAGCATGCACAATTCTTTTATTTTTAGAAACAGTGGTATATACACAGGTCTCCTTGAAGGTGAATTTGGTGAAGGTTACCTGCTAGGTAAATGTATGTAACACAGTCTGGCAGACTCTCTGGATATGGTCAAACAATCCAGTGAGTAAACTATTGCCTTTTTACCCTGTAGGTGAAAGCATGTATGCTGTGGACTCCTTCATACTCACCCCATATATGAATCCTACAACTCAAAGAGAAAGGAGATACAATTCTGCACATAAGTCAATATGCAATGTGACAGAACAGGCTTTTAGCCTACAGAAGAGTAGGTTCCTATGCCTACACAAAAGTGGAGATACACTGCAGTACAGGCCAGAGATCTGTTGCAAAACTGTGGCCACTTGTGCCATGTTGCACAACCTAGCAACTGCCAAATGCATACTCTTGGACCTGACAGATTATGAGTCTGATGAAGAGACTAAGCCACATCAACCTCGTCGAGCAGCAGGCAGTGCAAGGGCAGCAGACGGCAGACAGAGATATGCCAAAATAACACAGATTTTTTTTTAAGATGAGTAATGATGGAACAATGCACTACATAATTTTAACTGTTAACGTGTTTTATTTATCCCTGAATACAGGTAGTGTACATACACACATTCAAAGTAAAAGATTTTAACTTAGAAAGTAATGATGCAGAAAAAATATTTCCATAGTCTTTGATGGCCTGCCCTGACAACTGAATGCTACAGAATGTCACCAAATTGCATTTCAGGGCTCAAGGCCATTCTATTTTGTGTGGCCACACACTCTTGTGGCCCGGTCTGTGTGATCTGTGTGCTCTGTTGCCTCCCTTGATGAGGCCTCTGAGGCAGAGGCATAGGCAGTGCCCTAAGGCTCCTTAGGCTTGATGCCTCCTCACTATCGCCCTCACCCAGTACATCATTAACACCAACAATAGCAGTTTGCAAGTGCTCCCCAGAATGTGTGACCTAAATCAAACTTCTGGCCACATCACAGCTACAATGTGCCATTTCTACTTACATGGCCACTGCGCGTAGAGACAGGAGTGCTGTAGTGTTACTCAGGCGGTTGATGGCCCTAGTGCAGCCATCTAAATGGGCAAGTAATTTTTGATGCCGTCTGCGGTGGGAAACATGGTCTTCCTTCAGGACATTGCAAAGTTCCATGATGGCATCTGTCATTTGCTTGAAGTTGTCAGAACATTCTCTCTGCTCTTCCACCACTGCTGTACTGAGCTGTGTAATGCTGTCCTTTATCTGTCGTGTTTGATGGAAATAAGCTGTGCCTGCATTGTCCGCATTCTCCTACATTACAGGCACTGCACCATCAACATAGCTGTCTCCAGGCCACCAAATACTGGAGAGCTGGTGCCTTCCTCCTCTTCCAACTGTGCCATTGCCCTGCGCCTCCTTCTCAGGATGTTGAGGCACTGCATGTGGACCTGGGCTCTGGGGGGGGGGGGGGTGGGGGGGATGTATGCTTTGCCTGTGTTGTGAGCAAATCAGGTAGGCACTATTCTCCTTCCACTTCAAAGTCAGGTAGTGGTGCCACTGGCTTCCTGTGTCTTGTAGGTGAAGGTGTTTGGGTGTGGGGGCCTCTGTGTCCTCATTTCCTGACTGTTCCTGAGTCTCCACAAGGTCATTGGATTCCCTTTCGTCTGGCTCTTGCGCTGGGTTATCTATGACATTAAACAGTACTAGTTTAGTTTAAGTTTTTTCACCTGTATGTCACATTTCACATAGTTTTGCAAAATAAAGATTTTTTATCATCACTCAGTATGTGTAAATGTCACTTGTTTGTATTACTTAAATGCATCTATGCTGCTTGGCTATACCTCCTTGCCTTACCTCTTGTGTTTTCTTTTTTATGTTTGAAAGCTTTATTAGAGAAAAATAAGTATTACAATAAGGTGACATCAGCCAATATGAGAACAAAGGTAAAAAATGGGACAAAGAAAATAGAAGCAGCTAATATCACAATGAAAAACAAAGCATTTTAAATAATGGGGAGGGAAGGAGGGGAGGGAGGGGAGGAGAGAAGAAAACAAAAACATGGTATTGATCGTAGAAGATGGGTAAGCAATAATAGGAAACACAGTCAATGGCAATCAAAACGTACAGTAAAAGACCATCATATGAGTAATTGCATGGATTAAAAAGAAGTATGAAGTAGGTCAATATAAAGCTAAGTAATAACAATATTGAGACTGAAAAATATCATGAAGAACTGCAGGCAAGAGTACATGTGTTCAAGGGGGCTTGAAATTATCTGAAGATAGTGGAGAGTAACTCTTTTTGGCGGATTGATCAAGGTATAGAGTAAGAGGTAGCCAGTAAAATTCAACATTTCGGGAGGGTTTACAGGAGGAAGCAAAGGCAACATCAAGTCTGTGCGAGTGACATACAAGATTCCACCAACAATTGAGAGACAATTTGTTCAGAGATTTCCAATTAGAGACAATATGCTGTAGTGCCAGAGCCAGCATAAGGTCAAAAAGACCGCAAGAATGTGGGGGGAGGTCTAAATCCACTAAAAGGCTACCGAGAAATACTAAAGAAGGAGAAAATTGAATAGAGAGGTTGAAAATGCGAGAAAGGCGAGAGAATAGCTGAGACCAGAAAATACGAGTTGAGGGGCAAAAGAAGAAGAGGTGGAAAAGATCCGCAGAAGGGGCATTACAGGTCCAACAGTTAGATACAGCGTCAGGTTGAAAGCGAGAGATAGAAAGAGGAGAAAGGTATAGTCTGTGGTAAAAGAAAAATAGGGATTGAGTGAGAGAGGCAGTACGGGAAATCTTCAAGGAACGAGCCCATATTTTGTCCCAGAAAGAAGTCGGCCATGAAGAATGTAAGTCTGTCTCCCAGGACAATTCTAATTTTGATTTGAGACGATCTGGATTGGGGGCTGAAAAGTAGCGGTAAATGACGGAAGCTTTAGGAGTTGTAGAAAGGACAGTGAGTAGAGAGGAAGATGAGGTAGGTAAAGCTTCAGAGGGAAGAGAGTAATAACGATCTAGAATGGTTTCCATAAGAATAGAAAATTTCTTTACAAAAGAGGGAGGGCAGTGGAATTGAGACCGAAATGCAGGAAATGAGCAAGGGAATGACCCATCAAAAAGATGACGTATCCAGATGATACCTTTCGCTCTCCAAGAAGGCCATACAATAGGTCGATTGTTAATTAATAGAAGTGAATTGTGCCATATAGGCGATAGTAGGAAGGATTCCTGCGTTACTGAGGAAGGGGAGACTAAAGGGCGCAAAAGAGAAAAAGTATGCTTGAATAAAAGGGGATTAAGGCATGGGGCTTTAGAGGTAAAACGAATTACTTCTTGGAAAGAGTACGGAAGCAGTAATTCCTGTTCAACAGAAAGCCAGAGGGGAGAAAAAGGGGAGGGTTCCTGGGATAACCAGCGGGAAGCCTGTCGAAGGGAAAAGGACTTATGGTAGAGACGAAAGTCTGGAAAGTTGGTACCACCATTAAGTTTAGATTTACGTAAGTTGGAAAGGGATATGCGGGCTTTTTTCTGTTTCCAAAGAAATTTGGACAATGAAGAATCAATGCGACGGAAATAGGAGTTTGGGATACGAAGTGGTAGCATGGATAATAGGTAGATCAAAATAGGGGCAATCATCATTCTGATGGAGTCAAGACGGCCCCACCAGGAAAGAAATAGTGGATTCCAAGAGGTGAGTAATGAGTCTATCCTAGATATGACTGCATTCATGTTGAGTTGAATGGAGGAAGATATAGAGCTAGAAAAAAGAACGCCGAGATATTTAATTTTTGTAGAATTCCAAGCAAAGCCCGTAGCCGTGAAAAAATGGGGGAGGCAAAGTTTGGTTAAAGGAAGAATCTCTGTTTTATCCGAGTTTATTTTGTAACCGGAGACCAAGGAGAATTTCTGAAATTCGTTTAGTAACGCGGGGACTGAGGAAGGCGGGTCAGAAATAAATAAAAGAATATCGTCAGCATATGCAGACAATTTAAGGTGACGTTTACCGTACGGGAAGCCAGAGATAGATGAATTGTTGCGTATGGAGGTAAGGAAAGGTTCAAGCGCTAAAATAAATAGAAGAGGTGATAAGGGACAGCCCTGACGAACACCACGTCGAAGTGTGAATGGGGAAGTGAGTTGACCATTAACAAGAACAGACGCTTTGGGCATAGAATATATCAAAGAAATATAAGAGATGAATTTAGGGTTAAAGCCGTGCCATTTTAAGGAGGCCAGAAGAAAAGACCAGTCAACCCGGTCAAAGGCTTTCTCAGCATCTACTGAAATGGCTGCAAGGGGAATCGATAGTGAAGGGGCTTTACTTAAAACATTAAGGAAGAGTCTGGAATTATCCGAGGTCAAGCGGCCCTTGACAAAGCCGCATTGTTCTTTCCCTATAAGATGTGGTAGGAGCGGGTCAAGGCGAAGAGCTAATAGTTTCGCAAAGATTTTATAGTCAACATTAACTAGAGATATAGGTCGATAATTTTTACAAAACTTAGGGTCTCTACCATCCTTAGGGATAAGGCATATGGTAGCGTCTTGAAAAGAGCCTTGGGCTGATCCAGTAGAACAAAAAGACTGAAATAGAGATAGAAGGTGGGGTAAAAGAAGGTCTGAGAAATGTAGGTAGAATTCAACTGGGAAGCCGTCAGGTCCTGGGGTTTTCCCCTTAGTGAGGGAGGATAGAGCAGAGGACAGTTCCGAAATCGTAAGATCAGAATCAACAGCCGAAATATTAAGGTGGGAAGTATCTGGTTGAGGTATGTTATCAAAGTAGGATTGAATAAGCTCTGGGGTGGGAGGGTTTTCCGGAGTATATAGAGTTTCATAAAAAGAGTGGAATTGTTCCAAGATTTCTGCATTGGTATGAAGAAGTACATTAGAGGGGGAATAAATAGAATCAATATTAGTACGTTCTTTACGAGATTTTAAATAATTGGCTAACAGTTTACCTGATTTATTTCGACCTCCATAAAAACGTGCGCTGCTCCGGAGAAGAAAAGAGGAGGCAGAGTCTGTGGTAAGTTTGTTAAAGGCAATCTTAGCCTTAAGCAATTCAGGAGACATAATCTTATCAGAGGAAGTATAGAATTGATGCTCCAGAGATTTAATATGTGCAAGGGTGACTTTACGCCTTTGAAGGAATTTTTTCTTTTTTTTAGAGACAAAATCAATAATAAAACCTCGGGCTGTGGCCTTGAAGGAATCCCAAAGAATATGAAGTGGGGTATCAGGCGTAGAGTTAAGATGAAAAAATTCAGAAGCAAAAGCACGAAAAGAGGAGGAAAAAATAGGATCAGTAAGAAGAGAAGGGTTGAAGCGCCAGCGAGAAGATTTAGGAGTAGGAGGAAGAAGGTCAAAAACAGTAATAATAGGAGCATGGTCAGAGATAACAATCGGTTCAATAGAAGAAGAAATAAGGTGTTGAGAAAGAGATGAAGAGAGAAAGATATAGTCTAAGCGGGAGAAGGAAGCATGAGGAGGAGAGAAAAAGGAGAAATCCATAACGTCTGGGTGAGTGAGTCTCCATGAGTCTACCAGATGAGTTTGAGTGATAGTGTCAAGGAATTGTTTATGTGGTTTATGAGGAGAAAAACGAACAGAGGATCTTCGGTCTAAAAAAGGGTCAATGATCTGATTACAGTCTCCACCCAATAGAAAAGCATCATCTTTACGCTGAATACATTTTGCTGTAATGGAGGGCCAAAAAGAGGAGTCAAAACATGTGGGACCGTAAACATTGAGTATCGTAAGTGGGATATTGTTAATTAGTAGTTTAGCTAAGACCCAGCGTCCCTCGTCATCCTTTTCTTCTAGAACTACTTTACACTGGAGACGCTTATGAATCAAAATGGCTACTCCATTCTTTTTTTGGGAAGCAGGAGAAAATAAAACAGTTCCAACCCATAATCGCTTTAACTTTAAAGATTCGATGTCAGATAGATGAGTTTCTTGGATAAGGACGATATCTGGGTTGTAAGAGGAAAGGTGGGAGAGTACTCTTTGCCTTTTGATAGGGTGATTAAAACCTTTCACATTCCATGAAACAACTTTGAAGGTGAAAGCTTACTAAACTGGTCTAAATCAAGATTTGCAAAAACATACTGTACATGTAATAATAATCCAAACTGTATAGAAGTATTAACCATAAAACTCTTCAAAAAGGAAGAAGGAAGAACAGGTAGAAAAGGAAGAAGAAAAAGGAAAAGGGAGGAGGAGAGGGATGGGAAAAGGAAAGGGAGACCAGTGGGGATGGAAGAAGGAAGAAAAGAGAGAATGCATAGAAGACAGTACAAATCCAGAAGGATGACTGTATTAAACATACCTGAAAGAGAAAAAATACACATAGGGAAGGTGGGGAGGTGGTGATGCTTTACAAGACGTACGGACCAGGATCAGGAGGAGAACCACATCGAGACCGCACAAAAGGAACATGGAATGGGACAAGGTGCTGAAAGGAGTATCCGATACATATCCGTCTGGAGAGGAAAAAAGGGAAAAATGTTAACATACATAACCTGTAGGCATAAAAATAGAAGTCCAGAGAGTCGAAAAAGAAAAATAGAGGAATATATAGGAGATGCCAGAAACAGATAAAAGAGAGAAGAGATACGAAGAGAGAATATAAGAACTGAGATGAGAAGTAAGGAGAATACACGAAGTCAAAGACAAGCCATTAAGAAGACAAACAAGTTAAACAATAAAAGTCCAATTTCAGCCACTGGTCGGAGCAGAAGTGGAGGCGTCCATCCCTTCATCACTGTGTAGAAGAAGAAAGTTCCTTAATTCTCCAGGTTCCTGAAATGACCAAGTCTTTTCTCGATAGGTGACTCTGAGAGTACAAGGATGAAACAAGCCATATCTTGCTCCCAAGGCGCGCAGAGAGGGACGCATAGCCAGAAATTCTTTACGTCTGGAGGCGGTGACATTAGAGACATCCTGAGATAGATATACTCGTTGACCTTGCCAATACACTTGTTTTTTACTCCTCGCGGCTGAGAGAATCAATAAAAGATCTGTGTATTTCAGAAATAAAATAATGACTCCACGAGGTTTTGAGGAGGAGCCCGTTCTGGCACCTAGTCTATGGGCTCTTTGTATACTAATGGTGGTGGAAGGTGGTAGGTCCAAAAGTTTCGACAGGAAAGTGGTGAAGAAGGTTACTGGATTATCCCCCTCAAGATTTTCCGGCAAATTGTAAATACGGAGGTTATTCCTCCTATTTCGATTTTCCAAATCTTCTGTATGCTTTTGGAGTGAGAGGACCGTTTTTTCTAGAGAGTCTATACGTTGTGTGTTGGACTGAACTTCAGGAAGGTGCTGTTCAACAGTAGAGAGACGGGCATCCATATTTTCCCATTTATCTTTTAAAAGCTGCATATCTGTACTCGTCTTTTCAATAAATGGGCGCAGCGCACGCAATTCCTCCAGAATTTGGTCAATGGAAGAATGAGAAGGATTGTCTTCTGGTGTAGGAGAATTTTGCTTGGGTCGCTTGCCCGCCGGAGCGGGTGGGGAAGACTTACTGGTGTTAGTATGAGCCAATGATGATTTTGGAGTCGTCATTTTCGCAGATGGAGTGGCTCTATTCGTACCCGATGAAGATGCACCTGAAGCACTCCTCGATGGTATGAAGACAAATTTAGGTGTGCGTAAGTTGACCATAGAAAGAAATGAACGTGCGACAATATAGCCTCAATTCCCTGTGAGGCGACTAAAGGTGCATGTGAAATGTTCCAGAAATATCTCCAAAAAGAGGGAGAAGCACCCAAAAGTAACTCAGTGGAAAAAGCGACAGGGAATTAGAGTATGCTAAATCACGAGTACAAAAAAGAAGGTGAGAGTGGGAGCACAGGAAGGAGCATCCTGAAGTAGCTGAGGCGCAGGAGAAACGGGCAAAAAGTCTCAGAAAAACGTTGTTGTCATATCGCCATGAGGAGGGAATTTAGGATAAAAAGTATTTCAGAGCAGTAAGCATGTTAGGGCGGGAAACATCCAGTTGTCAGGGGTGAAGCGCCATAAAACTGCGTATTTGGACGTGGCCTCGAATGTGGAGGAGGAGAGAAAAAACGCAGTAAAGGTGACTTGCACAATATATGTAAATCTCACCCCTGAAGTGAAGTCGGTGTCTAAGAGTTCATTGGTGTCCAGTGGCACGTCGCGTATTGACAGCTCCTGTCAGCAGAGGCTCCGATGTTCAAAAGAGCCTCAAAATGGCGGCTCCGTGAGGGGCAGGGAACTCATCGCGGAGAGGGGCGAAAACGGCTCCACAAGCGATGAAAAACTGCTCCGCTGATTCCACTAATGTTCCGCCAGCCAAATCCGGCGACGGTGCACAGTAATGGTCCCGTTTACATCGGGAAAAAAAATGCCGTGAGGTGGTCGATGCGGCGGAGCTCCGTATCTAGCCGGCCATCTTGCGCGGCATCCAAGCCACGCCCCCCCACCTCTTGTGTTTTCTAACTACTACTCCCATAATGCATTGCTGTGTGGCAGCGAATATGTGGACTGGAGTAGTATTAGCAGGTTTCTGCCTGCTCTCCCAAAATGGGAATTAGTTACACATACCATTCACATGTAAATTTACATGCATCTTACCTTGGGTGGTACTGGGCCCCGCTGAGGTGTTTATCTCTGTCACTCCTGTGACAGCTTCAGGCTGAAGGGTAGAATCCACCAAGTCCTCCAAGAGTGTGGATTCAGATTGTGTGCGTGGGCCTCCTTCAGTCTTCTTCGCCTCTGCAAGTCTTGCAGCAACCTTTTCCTTTGCCCTGCTGCTCAGATCATACCAGCGCTTACAAAGTTCCTCCATGAAGTGCTGCGGGACCCCCACTGCTATTTATTTTTATTCGGATGTCCCGACAATTATTTCTCTTCCCATCCTCCTGTACATGGAGTTTTTTCCTAAAACATTTTTCGTGGTTCCTAACCACTTCCTCAGTCAGACTTCTAGCTCTTTCTCACTGAACTTGATTTTACGTTTGCGTAGTGCTGCCTCCTTCCCTCTGTCTTCAGCTGTCATGCTTGTTGAAATCCACTGGCCCAGCTCTCCAAACAGGCTCCCAGGTGCTGTGCTTCTGGAGTCTGACTCCTCCTCTCACTCAGAACATAGCTAACAGTATGGCATGCCTCACTTCCTGGTTGTGAGGTCATCATGCTGCACCAAAATAGCAGATTCACATTTTTGCGATTACCTAATAGAGATTTGCTATTTTGCGAATCGCTAATTGGAAATCAGTATTTGCAAATTTGACCAATTCTGTATTTTTTTGTGAATTGGATCATGTATAGCATTTTAGAACATTGGAATGTGGAGCACTCCATTGAATACAATGGAGTGCTCCGTGCTTCTACGGGCCGGTAAAGGCCCGCTGAGCAATATTCCAATGTTGCTTTTGTTCACAGCTGTTACTGTGAACAAAGGCCTCTCGGAGCTCGAGGGTACTTAAATCCCCTCGGGCTCCGAGACGCTTTTGTTTTATTTGTGGGCAGAATGTTCTAATAGCCTTATAGCCCTTCGTAGCTGGGCTATACCGGCTATTAAAGTCTCTCTCCCTTGTTAAAGGCCCGAGCCAAACGCTGGAACGGACCTTTAATAGCCGGTCCCGCTACGGCGGGCTATAAGGCTATATTGTGAATCCCAAATAGCGATTTGGTAAAAACGAGCTACTCTGTCACAACAGTGACGGATATCCTGTCCGCCAAAATAAAAATCCCAGTGGATATAATGGGATTTATAATTCTGCGGGTTGGATATCCGTCACCGTTGTGCAGGAGTAACTCATCCGCCAAGATCTAAATCAGGCCTTAAGTCTCGGAGGACTTTGGACTGGTAATCAAAAATTATGTAAGTACACATGTGGAGCCCAAGGATAGTGATAGAGTTTAACAAAAAGGCTGTTAAGATGTTAAGAATGTATTGGGTATTTCAGTTTCTTATTTTCCTATATAGCAATGTGAAGCTTTTGAAACATAATAATAAGAAAAAATAACGGAGAATATCAATGTGAATGTACAGTTATTAGAATCGTTCTTATTATTTTTTATTTTTATTGGTATGAACTTTTGCCTGCCCGCAAAATTGCATTGTATTATTTGAACGTATAAGCCATGAAGGGTGACTGGCATTATTGGTTGAAGCAACCCAGGATCTAGGTTAACTGTTAACCCTATTAATAGATACATGTAGATTTCTGAGCTTTAAAGAACTGCAGATCTGATGATGGGGACTGGAAAGCATAAAGCAGTCCCATCACTCATGACATTAACCACCCACTTAGGTGTCGCATTTCTGGCAGGTGAGACTGGCGAGAACGAGGTGTCATCCATTTCAGACGCCAGAATCTTAGGTTCAAATCCAGCAGTCGAGGGGTCAGAGTCTGCCCAGACCTTTCATCCATCACAATGAATAACAAGCGGATATGCCACTAGGTAGCGATTCACAGGCAAGAGTTCATTGTCACTCAAAGGAACACACAGCACAATTGCTTCTTTACAAATTCTGCATCGTTAAAGACTTCTTACTTCTCTGGTGCTTCCAGCGTTTTTCACAAGGCTAAGATGTAACGCTGAAAGGGTTAAAGATGGATTCTTTAGTATGGGTGGGCATTGACATAAGCTTGGATATAAAGTACTCCTTTTCACAACCAGGAGCACCTTTTCACAGTAAGTGTTCTCCCTAAGAATACATTTAAAAATATTGTCACAACAAAATACTGAGGGGCAGATTTACAAGCCCCTTGCGTGACTTTTGCGCTGCAGTTGCGTCACTTTTTTGACGCAACAGCGGCGCAAACAATGCGGCCTATTTACAACGTGACGCATCTAGGGAGATGCGTCACGTGGTAAAGCCCTGCGTCACATTATCCCTGCATCAGGTATAATGGGGCAGATTTATGTTGCACTTGCGCCACTTTTGCGCCGCCGTTGCGTCACTTTTGTGACGCAGCAGCGGCGCAAATCCTGCGCCATGGTGCGGGGTATTTACAAACGTGACGCATCTCTCAGATGCGTCACGTTGTAAAGCCCTGCGCCACATGTAGGCGTTCCAGGGCAGGTGGGGGCGTTCCGGCGCAGGAACGCCTCCTAAAAGTGGCTGAGTGAAATCTACAAGATTTCACTCAGTCACTTTTGAGCCAATGCTGCGTCAAAACCCTGCGCCTGCTTGAAGCAGGCGTAAGGATTGACGCAGCATTGTACAGATAGGGCCCCCCAGATCATTGCTGGAGCTGCGTCGCGCTTGCGACGCAACTCCAGCAATGCGCCACTTTTCGGCACAGATGCGTCACGCATCTGTGCCGTTTTTGCCCCATGGTGCGCCGCATTATAAATGCGGCGCATCCATGGTGGCGCAGCTGTGGCGCATAATAACTGGCGCATCCCTGCTGATATGCAGGGATGCGCCAGTCGTCATAAATCTGCCCCAATGTATGCAGGGTGGGCGTTCCCACGTAGGAAGGCCTCGTAAAAGTGACTCAATGAAATCTACAAGATTTCACTGCGCCACTTTTAGGACGCCACTGCGTCAAAACCTTACGCCTGCTTCAAGCAGGTGTAAGTAGTGACGCAGTGTAGTGGGAATAGGCCTCAACACGCATTGCTGGAGTTGCATCGTGCTTGCGACACGACTTCAGCAATGCGTGACTTTTCCGCCAACAGATGTGTCAGAATTTCTGACGCATCTGTCAATCCTTGCGCCATAGTGCGCCGTATTGTAAATACGGCGCATCTATGGTGGCGCAAGGGATTCTAAGGTTGGCGCAGGGAAAGTGACGCATCTGTATAGATGCGTCACTTTCTTGTAAATCTGCCCCTGAATGCGGTTTTCAAGGAGTATGACTGCTATATTTACTTATGTACTGATAATACTTAAGTTTCATATTTTATTTATTTTCATCTATCTTTGCTATGCCTTTGTTTCTTGACTTTCCTTTCCTTTCCTTTTTTCCTTTCCTTTCCTTTCCTTTCCTTTCCTTTCCTTTCCTTTCCTTTCCTTTCCTTTCCTTTCCTTTCCTTTCCTTTCTTTTCTTTTCTTTCCTTTCTTTTCTTTCCATTCCTTTCCCTCATTGGACCAAGGGCGCGAGCCCGGTAAGGAGGGTGAACGTTCCATGTTTGATAGTTAAGTGACAGGAAGTTAAATAAAGTGCTCCTGTGGAATTACTTCTATATGGCTGGAAGAAATATTTATTTACCTGTTCTGTTACAATGACATTGCTGTGTTGGTTCTCTAGAATCGGTGGACAGTCCAGTCGTTTAAGACGCCCCCCACCGAAAAAAAATCAAAAGTAGTTTGTCAAAATGAACCGAATAAGACGTTTAAAGAAGGGAAGAGACTTTGTAGCAGATTGGAGCACTGTTGATCATAAAACTCAGCTGTGGAAGTGATAATAACACTTCATTTTGTGAGAAACCCCATCAAATTAACAAGGTAAACACAGTGCAATTGATTTAGTTCAATGTTGGGCCACCTGAGATCACGTTCTGTTTCAACAGCTGGTGGTGAGAATATTTAACCTGTAGCAGCGTGCAAGAGCCAAGGTACCGAGAACGTGTCTATTTCTGCGTTTATTGACTTATGTGCAATCGTTGTATACCTGCTTAAAGTACTATCAATGCCATTGCATTGTTGCACATTAACATGAATTTTTAAATTCATTGCTGTGCACTGCATTGCCAAGCGAGAACTGCAGATTTTGTGAAGCCACCTTTCTACCCTACCTCAACCCACTGTATCTCCTTCTCAAGGTCTTCTCATATTCATTCCACAAGAAAAGCTAGCCAACTGATTATTAGTGCCTAACTTAAGTTTTGATTTAATCACATGTTCTTTCCCTTTACTTACAATACTGAAGTGCTGTCTAAAGTTCATACAATAACCCAGAGAAATGTTGAGCTATGTTTAATCTCAAGACGCCTCTAATGCAAAAAAACAGGTACTCAGCTCTGCGTTGAGCCGGTCAGTAGTGGCTGGCAGGGAATGAGGGTAGAGAGGCGGGGGGGTTGAGGGAGTAGCAGGGGGGGACAAACAAAAAATAAAATACCACTCACCTTTTCCGCGTCTTTCCTCCGCTTCTCCTGTCCAGAACCAGGAAGCACTCAGGTTCCCCATAGCCAATCACAACGCTGCAATGCAGCATTGTGATAGGTCTGAGTGATGTGGATCGGCACTCAGATGGGGACTGTAATGCTTGTTCCCCACCAGGCTGTAATGCAGCCTGGTGGGGAACATGCAAAGTGCACATGACAGTTTGGCCGACCAAGACAGCCGACCAAGCAGTCATGCGGACTTGGAGTGTGCAAACCACTCTTACCCCTGTACCTCCAGCCCCGCCACGCTCTAAGCCAGCCCGATCCTGTGAAAAATGAAATGAAATAATAACTATGTTATTATCATTTTATTTTTCCTGCCCAAAGAGTAGTGGGGAGACGCTCCTTCGCGTTAGCGGAGGAGCCGCCCCTGGAGCCAGTACAACTCTTCGTGATACGGCCCCTGGTTGGCAGCATCCTCTTTGAGGGGAGACATGTTGGTTTTTGGGTGGCATGGTGCTACGGTGCAAGTGTCCAGTGCATGTGCTTCACATTTCTGGCTGACCTTTATCAAGTAGTTGACACAACCCCCTCACTGACCCTGCATTTGTTTTTACTGACCTTAACAATTTCAGCATGAAATGTCTCTCTACTGTTGAACTTATCTTCTAAACCGACCAAAACTATGGGGCAGATTTATGTTAGACTTGAGCCACTTTTACGCCGCCGTGGCGTCACTTTTGTGACGCAGTGGCGGCGTAAACCCTGCGCCACGTTGCGCCCTATTTACATCGTGACGCATCTATGGAGATGCGTCACGGTGTAAAGCCCTGCGCCACATTAAACCTGCGTCAGGTTTAATGTATGCAGGGTGGGCGTTCCATCGGAAAAAGCCTCGGAGAAGTGACAAGATTTCACCGAGTCCCTTTTCCGACGCTGCTGCGTCAAAACCCTGCGCCTGCTTGAAGCAGGCGTAAGGCATGACGCAGCATGTTAGGTATGGGCAGCCCCTAAACATTGCTGGAGTTGCGTCGTGCTTGCGACACGACTCCAGCAATGCGCCGCCCTTACGCCATCAGATGCGTCACGCATCTTTTTATCCTTGCGCCATGATGCACTGCATTGTAAATGCAGCGCATCTTTGGTGGCGCAAGGGTAAACTTGCGTGACGCATCTTTCCTGGCGCATCCCTGCTGATTTGCAGGGATGCGCCAGGAAACATAAATCTGCCCCGATATTTGTGGGTCTCCAGATCTCTCAATGCATTTCAGTGGTGGATTTCCTGACTATGGATGTGTCCCAGGATACCGCCTTACAGATACATTTTATGAGTCTGCACCATCTCCAAGCAAAAGACAATAACTTCACAGCACTGTGAGTTGAAGGTGTTCTTTTATGTCTGCAATGTTTTGAACATGTTTGGAACACTCTATGGCTACCTCATAAAATACAGATAAAATTACCACAGGAGAGTCCACTCTGAATTCGGACATCTTGGAAGGTGCACAGAGGGGCAGTTCTTCACCGAAGAAAGATTTTCACAGACCGTTCACTAGTTGCCGTGTTTTGTTCTCATTTGAATCTGAAATCAGTATGTATACTTAGGCCATAAGAAGTCTGCATCTAACTTGATTTGGACAGCATTGCCTGATCTGGGCTCATGATTTGCCATTTGACACTTTGAAAAATGTTTTAAGCATCATTGCTCATATCTTGACATTTATATTTGTTTATATTGTAAACAATGTGGTGCTGTCATCATTTCTCTATTAAAAGATCAGGGCATAATAAAGATGTCAGACTGACACTATGCAAAATGCTTATAGTCAAGAGTTTTAAACTGTCTTTTTAGGTGCTTCATTTATGCCCTATTCATCATTTTGTGTATAGGCGATGCCTAACCCTACATGCCACCATTTCATGCCTGTTGACTGCACACAAAGGAACCCTAAGCAGATTTCTTTGGCACTTTCTGCCACTTAAAATGTCTGATTGTTATGAATGTGCTTTTTGCAAATTTTAAAGTAAGCATACGTTTTTGGTCATTTCCATAGACTTTGTGTGACATGTCTACAGGTTGATATCTGTCTCTGCTGCCCTGTTTGTTTGTTCCCTCTCAGGGCCAGTCATCTGTAGCATTCTTGCATACATACATGCCAACACTCCTGGGTTGGGCTGGAGGCTCTCAATTATTTAGGAAAAATATTATGTCACTTAGGCTTCCTCCCACTTAAAGGTCCCTCCACGCCAACACAAGTTAGTGGGAATAATGGGAACCTCTTCATTTTTGCTACATATCTCTCCTGGCTGCTCAAAATGTTGTAATGTATATATTTCTGCCAATTGCAATGCATCCAAATAAACATGTCTTAAGAATTTGTGGAATAATCACAGGAGTTATACCCATAGACCCAACTGAGATTGGGTAAATACTTGTAAATGCGACAATATCCCAGCAGGATATACTGAAATTATTTGAAAAGGTATGTACAAGACATTACAAGGAACAAAAGAGAGGAAACTCAAAGTTATTTTTTCAAAAGCGCCAATCGGCGTCATATATTTTTGGATAGATCAACAGAGCACAACAGGGTATAAAATACTCTGGCAACCCTAGTGAAAAAGTGTACAAAGTGCTCGTGCTAGTGAAACAACGGCGCTAGTGACAACGTGAAAACAAACAACACAACAGCCGGCGCATGAAGGCAATATGTACAATACAGGGTCCATATAACAATTTACTGGATAGTAAGATTGGTAATTTTCTTTTTCAAATGAACCAGGTTTGTGTGCGCCAAGAACGTTTAGGCTGGTGGGTAATGGTCAACGGCGTTTCGATCCTGCCAATTTGAGGATCATCATCAGGACCTGGGTTGCTTAATTTGGGAGTGCTCTTGTGCAAGGGGAAAGGGCTGAGTGTTCCACAATAGGTGAATATAATTGTGGAGGGCACGGGGAGGATGTCTCCCTCGGAAAGCGAAGCAAAAAGGAACTTCGCGGGAAAAGCAACCGATGCAAGGGGAGGACCGGTACGCAGCCCAAAGAGGAATGGAGCAGCAGTCAAGGATCTGGTCGCGTAGTTGATTAGCGGTCAACAGCAAAACAGGAGTTAATCCAGAGCGGGAGAGAGGACTAGAGGAGCCAACTACATGTGCACCAACTAGGTCGATTAGTGACGGTCTGGATTAACTCCTGTTTTGCTGTTGACCGCTAATCAACTACGCGACCAGATCCTTGACTGCTGCTCCATTCCTCTTTGGGCTGCGTACCGGTCCTCCCCTTGCATCGGTTGCTTTTCCCGCGAAGTTCCTTTTTGCTTCGCTTTCCGAGGGAGACATCCTCCCCGTGCCCTCCACAATTATATTCACCTATTGTGGAACACTCAGCCCTTTCCCCTTGCACAAGAGCACTCCCAAATTAAGCAACCCAGGTCCTGATGATGATCCTCAAATTGGCAGGATCGAAACGCCGTTGACCATTACCCACCAGCCTAAACGTTCTTGGCGCACACAAACCTGGTTCATTTGAAAAAGAAAATTACCAATCTTACTATCCAGTAAATTGTTATATGGACCCTGTATTGTACATATTGCCTTCATGCGCCGGCTGTTGTGTTGTTTGTTTTCACGTTGTCACTAGCGCCGTTGTTTCACTAGCACGAGCACTTTGTACACTTTTTCACTAGGGTTGCCAGAGTATTTTATACCCTGTTGTGCTCTGTTGATCTATCCAAAAATATATGACGCCGATTGGCGCTTTTGAAAAAATAACTTTGAGTTTCCTCTCTTTTGTTCCTTGTAATGTCTTGTACATACCTTTTCAAATAATTTCAGTATATCCTGCTGGGATATTAAGAATTTGTGGGGCCCCATGCAAGGTGTATTTTGGGTTCCTTGGTTTGGAGCAACTATAAATATTTTGCCACTGTTAAGCTCATTCAAGTCCTCCTATGCCAAACTGTTAGAAATTGGATGTCTGATTGGCAGGGGTATCCACCCTGTCCAAGCAGGGATCACAATCCAAGTCAGGGTAAGTCAGATACACCCCATAAATTAATCTGTGCTCACCCTCTGGTAGCTTGACACAGAGCAGGCAGGCTTAACTCAAGAGGCAATGTATAAAGTATTTGTGCAACACTTCAAACTGTAACATCAGTAAAAACATCACAAAAAGACTCCACACCAGTTTTATTTTTAAATAAAACAAGACCGAAATTACAAAAATCCAATATGTAGAAGTCGAGATATGATTTTTTAAACATTAAATGTAAAAATAGCACTTAGAAGCAGTCAGCGCCTTTTAAAAAAAATTCTTTATTTATTTTATGCCCCAAAAAATATAAAAAAATAATAATAGAAGCAGTCAGCGCCTATGTGGGTTATCTGATCTTGCTGGACTGGGGCAAAGTCAAGAGTTCAGGCTGACCACGATGGACTGTGGGCGGGATACAGGAGCCAAGCGAGGCCTACTGAAAAAAGTACTTTGATCCTGGTCGCAATAGCGAGATGCAGGTCGCAGCTGAGCGATACGTTGGTGTTTATCCCTGCAGTCGAGGTGATGCATTGATTTTCTCCAAGAATCTATGGCGCTGCACAGGTTCCGAAGATAAAGTGCCAAAACCAATGGGCGTTGGTTCTGGAGCTGATGCGCTAGGTTTCTCCATGCAGTCGAGGGGATGCATCAATCTTCTTACACTGTAGTGCTGCGATGCAGTGGTTCTGATTCTTGTGTGCTGGAGGCAATGTGCTGGTTACAAGTGCAATGTGCCAGTTCTTGTTCCTGTAACAGCAGCTGTAGTGTCTTGTAAATAAAAGAACGCTGGAACTATTTTAGTTCTGTACACCATAGGCTTGTGATGTAAGCATTGGAGAGATGAGTTGAAGGCAGGCTTAGAATGTTGAGTTCTGACTTACACGCAGTGGAATTAAGATGTGTAAAACTAGTCTCAGAGTGTGGTGTGATTATTGTCGAGAACCTGAGCTGGTAGGATGCTACAACTGGTGACGAGATAGGGGATATGAAGCCCATCCACTGAGTTTGCTGTGCTCGAGCAATCTGCTCGTGCATGCCATGTGTGCTGTAGTCGAAGTGCAGAATCAGTGCTGGTCTCCGGTGGAGTCCCAGCACAATGCAAGCTTGTGTAAAACACTTGAAGAGAAAGAAAGCAACATTGAAAGTCTACATGTTTGTGTCCAGAAACTGAATGGAATGACCACAACTAAAAGGTACTGTGCCATCATACAAATTAATGCCATGAGCTACACGGAGTACGAAGGCTAATGGCGGATGTAACAAGGTTATTAAAGAAGTGCACAGCAATAGTTCAGCACAAATTAAACTGAAATTTATGTGCTATGAAACAGAGATTAGCCAGGTGTTGGTGAAGGACAAAGCTGCCTCACATCATAACATTATATGCTTTCATGGACTAGTAGCATACAAGGTTTATCGACTTACTGAAACCATTGACGAGTCATTATGCCACAATGTGCTGTGAATCGGCCCCAGAAGGAGGGTCAGGTTAATAATCCACATTTGTAAAGCGCAAACAATTACCAGTAAGGGTCTCTAGGCGCTGGGGGCCGTCGGGAAGATTAAGCAAGCTATTGCCCAGAGTGACATGGTGCTGGGCTAATCTGCCGCCGGCGATCGAACCGTCATCCCCAGATTACGGAGGCAGTCACACTGGCCCCGGCGCCACACCTCGTCCCTGGGTTGTGTTTGACATCTGCGAGACAGCTACCAAAGCTGCAGCATAGGGGCACAGAACAGCTCCATAGATCACCATCAAGTAAAGAGCTCTGATTGAGTGCCAGCCAAGATCCAAACTCCAAAAGTCATTAAGGCTGACCCCGAAGCCAGCACGTCACAAGGCTCTAGAGAGGCTCTGCCTGATCGAGTTCCACAAGAAGTGTGTGAGAGACCACTACTGCCCACCAATGTATATACGGTCACTGCATTCTTGAAACCACCAACTGCATTTCAATATTGGCAATAGATGGACTGCATGAATAGAGACTTTTGAAGATTTCATAGATGCAATAGATGAAAAAGATGATAAAAAGATTATAAAGTATTTGAGGAACATGGCTGGTGAAGGAGGGAAAGAAGCGATGAAAAAGATACCACCAGAGGGTGAAGTGAAGTGTGATCTAATCGAAACTGCCTTGAATGTCAAGTTTAATCCAGTGCCAAATGTGGATTATGAAAGATACCTATTCAGTTAAGAATGCCAGAGACCAGGTGAAACCATCCACGAGTTTGTTGAGAAACTGGATGCTCTGGTGAAGCACTGTAAAATCAATACATTTAATGATGAGGAAGGTGCCCACCTCAGAGTAATCGATGGATGTCTGTCAGATTCCTTTCGTCAATGAATGCTGAAGGAAACTCTGAGCTTGGAACAAGTCCTCAAGGCTACTCGCGTTGAAGAGAGTGCTGGTCATCAAGTAACTGACATAGAGGCCAGATGCACCCAAACTGCGTCAATCATGAGCATGTAAAGTAAGCCAAGGTACAAGACAGAGGGATACAAGGTGATGTCTCCCCAGAAAAAGAAAATTTGTTACAGATATGGACTATCATTTCCACACAAAAGTAAATGACCTGCCATTGGATAGATATGCATAGGCTGTGGTAAAGCAAATCATTGCGTGATAACTTGCAAGCCGAAGAGAAAAGTAAGTATGTCACAGTGTGAAGGCAAAATGGCCAACCAAACTCTACCTCAGTGACGTTCAAGATGCTTCCACAAGGCGCAGTAAAAGTGACAATTACAACTGTGCAATGTTTATGTTCCCTTTAAAAAGGCATGCACGGGTGGGACTAGTCAAATGAGAGGAAAAATCCAAGGGAAGAAAAATTGACACGAAAGAGCATCAAAAACATTCAAACATTGTCCAAAGATCACTCTAAAGATAAATGGTTGTTCGATACCATTCATAACTGACAGCGGCGCATCGATAAATATCATGACTGAGGAGAAGTATCAAGAATTGTTTCTGTTACCACAACTTATGACCAAAAAGAAAAGTATACACATGGGCTGCTTCAACACCCTTAAAAAGTCAAGGTTCCTTTGAAGCCACAATGAACATAAGAAAACTTTGGGACAAGCACCTATTCATGTACTTCAAGGAGCAGCTTCAAGTGCCTGTTTGCTGAGTTTAAACACTGCTGCCGATATGGGACTGATATCAGTGAACTACAATAGGAATGCTCATCATAAAATTGAAAGTTAATTTCCATTATTATTTCATGGGTTAGGAAAACTCAAAACAATGAAAGTAAAGTTACATATAAATGAGGATGTTGGTCCTGTTGCTCAAAAACACAGACAAATTGTGTTTCACTTGCAAGAAGCTGTTGAAAAAGAACTCAATGCATTGCTTAAACATGACATCATTGAACGCTCCATTGATCCAACACCACATGTTTCTCCCATTGTAGGAGTGCCTAAAAGAGACAGTGAAGGAACTGCACATTTATGCGTTGACATGCACCAGGCCAATAAGTCAATTGAGCGAGAAAGACACCCAGGTCTGTACATTGCTGATATGATAACTCAATTAAAAGGTGCTAAGTTCTTCTCTGGACTCAGCTTAAATAATTGATGTCACCAATTAGAACTTGAAGAAAATCCAGGTGCATACAACCTTTTTTACGCATATTTGTCTGTTTCGCTATAAGCAATTGAGTTTTGTAGGATCCTCTGCTGCAGAACATTTCCAAGATGTCATTTGATGTATCATACCACCTGTAGTAAAAGCATTTAGCTATAGTGATGACGTATTGGTCTTCGTAGCCACTCAGAAATAGCATACTAAAGATCTCATGCAGGTATGTTGTTTGCTAAATGATGCAGGCTTAACTCTGAATGCTGTCAAATGTGAATTCCACAAGAAAAGCTTGTAATTCTTTGCTCATGTCTTTTCTGATGGGGGGCATGAAACCTGATCCAGCTAAAGGGCAAGTGTTTACTGCAAATCTCCCACGAGACATTTCCATGTTACGATCATTTCTTGGAATTGCCAGTTACTGTTCTAGATACAGACAAGACTTTGCTACAATCAGTGCACCATTACGAGAGCTAATGAAAAAGAATGTGTCTTTTCATTGGTCACTTGAATGTGAGAAGAACTTCCAAAAAATCAAGCAAGTTATTGAGAGTGCCACTGAAATGGCCTACTTTGATCCCAAACTTCATACAGGGGTTGTAGTTGAAACTAGCCCTGTCGGGTTAGGCGCAATCCTTGCACAGCACAACAAGCAGCCAAATGCCCGGGGACATGTTGTTGCATAAACCAGTAACAGCCTGTCACAAACAAAGCGTGCTTACTCGCAACCTGAGAAAGAAAGTTTGACAGAGGTCTGGGCTTGTGAATATTTAATATATTCTTGTACGGAAAGCCTTTCATAGTAGCGGCTAATCATCGAGCACTGTTGACAATATTTGGCAATCCCAAATCCTAAATGCCTCCTCAAATTAAATGTTTGGTTTTGAGGTTACAAGAATAGAACTATACAATTCTTCATCGCGTAGGGAAAGATCAAAATCCTGCTGATTATTTTTCAAGAGTCCCATTACAGTTTCCTGGTACAGCGGAGGCCTACATCAATTTTATTGTGAAATCGAGCACACCAGCTGCCATGTCTTTAGAACAAATTGCCACTGCCACGAGCCAAGATAGTGGCATGTTAAAGTTAAAATACATTACTGGTCATCAATCAAGAAACCAGCATTCTAGACCTCTCACTAATGACAGTGAGTACTTGAAGTTCAAAAATGTAAGAGATGAACTTTCAGTGACTAAAGAAGGCCTCATTCTACAAGGTATACAAATTGTTATTCTTGAGAGTCTACGACAACAAGTGATCGACGTCACCCATGAGGGACATTGAGGAATAGTTGCCACCAAGTGAGCTCTCTGTGACCGAGTCTGGTTTCCCTACCTTGACGAAAGGGTCGAAGAAGAATTAAAGACTTGTCACATATGTAACTTTCTTTTGTCTCAAGTTATTCAGCACCCGTTGAGCTTGCCAGAATTGCCACATTATGCTTGGGAAAGAATCACTATTGATTTCTGTGGTCCTCTTGAGAATCCATATCGTCTTCTAGTCATTGTTGATGAATACTCCAGTTTTCCATTGATAGAAGACCTTTCATTCACTACACATGAAAAGGTTATTAAAAAATTAGTTGGTATCTTTGTGTCATGGGGTGTACCTAAAATTTTAAAATCTGACAACGGTCCACCTTTTAATAGTCGGGTATTGAAAGACTTTCGAAATACTCTCAATATAAAAGATCAAAAAAGCACTCCTCTTTCGCCCCAGGCCAATGGTCTGGCTGGACAGTTCATGAGTACCTTAAAGAAAACTGATCATCATGATGCATTGGAGAAGTTCAGCCCTAAAGTTGTTTTTAACACTACTTTTAGAGCTTGCCATTCGACCCTTCACTCAATGACAGGGGAAAGCCATGCAAGTCTCATGTTTTGAAGAGCCATGATGACCAAACTGTCTCAATGGACCAACCTCAGATCCTAGAATAAGGAAGACATTCCTCCTACGGACTTTGGTCGCAAGTAGTAGATGAAAATACATGCTGACTGTTAGAAACTGGGTTTCTGGTTGGCTAGAGTATACACCTAAGCCATGCAGAGCCAACCAGTCCAATCAGGGTAAGTCAGATACACACATAGGATAACCTGTGATCACACTCTAGTAGATTGGCGCAGAGAGGCAATGGGCAAAGCATTTGTGCAGCGCACTAAGTACAGTAACAAAGTGAAAACACCACAACAAGGACTCCATGCCAATTTAGAAAAATATTTATCTTTTTATCTTAGGAAATTGTGATCAAAATCTAAAAATAATTCTTAAATTAATGAATGCAAGACCTGTTCATATTCAGTCATTTCTCCCTAAAGTAGATACGTTGTTACCTCAATCAGTCCTTGGTGCTAGCAGGGCTAGCGCAGGTCAAATGTGCAGAATGAACATATGTTAGATTCCTACTTTAAATGAGCAACACGTTGTTAGCAATAAAGTAACAATGTGCCCAATGCTAGCAGTACTAGTACATGTTCCACAAAGGAACCAATGGAAATTCAAGCCCTTCCTCACTAAGGGAGAACCTCGTCAGTAGAGAAAGCAATCATCCAATGACTATATATATATTGCTTAGTCAATTAAAACCATAAACATAGCACAATACACAAAACCAAACAATAAGAAGAAAGCTTTTAAAGACATCATAGATCTACTTCACCATAAAACCTCATATTTATGGGCCTTTATATTTTTCTTTAGCCCTTCCTGTCCATTAAAATAGAAAGTGTCTAATACAGGAAATAAAAAGTCTCACAATTACTTGATCAAGCCACAACAAATTTGTAGTACTGATGATGAACGTTCTCCTAAAAACACCACTATAGGAGTTAAAGTGCTTAAGTGCAAATTCAAGAAGCGGTAGTAGGCGCTATGCTAAGTGGACAATGGTTTTCAATCAAATATGATACCCAAGTACGTAAAAAAAGCCAATGTGCAAGATGGAAATGCAAAGTTAAGTACAATTATTGCCCTAGCAAGATGAGATAGGGAGCAGCCATTATAGGGGACCCTGGCAGCAACACATTTGAAGCACTGCCGTTTATCCTCCTCATAAAAACACTACTATGGGTGTTAAAGTGCTTATGTGCAGACTTAAGCAGCAGAAATAGGTACAATGCTAAGTAGACAATGGTTTTCAGTCAAATATGGCACCTATATACAAGACTATGCATTGATACTGAGCCAATATACAAGACAAAGGTGCATTGTTGAGTTAATTATTACCTTAACAATGCGGGATAGGGACTAAAGAGAACTCTAGCAGCCCGACCTTGAAGTTTACCAGCTCGTACACCTTTGCCTAAACAATACCGGAATTAACACAGCCTAGAATCAAGTGCCATGACTCTCTCCCCCCAAGTTCACTCATTACACTAAATTAATCAGTTGAAAGATTTGTAAAAATAGCCAGAAACTGCACTAGTTTAATGTTCATCTTTGTGTTAATTGGGTCCATTGACTCCACAAGTGCAGTCCTACAGGATCTGATTCCCCGGTCAAGAAATTCACACCTTAACCCCTTCAGCGCGGCGTGGATTTTCGCGCTGTGCTGAAGGTTCTATTGTGCGGGCGGGGCCATGACGGAGCGGTTCCGTCATGCGCACAGCGCAACCGACGCTCAAGACGGAACCGCTCCGTCATGAGCGTGGTAGGGGTTAACAGACTTCTGCGTTGGTCAATTAACATTGGGCAGATGCATATAATGTGGAGCAGAGTCTCTGTTTCCTGATGGCACAGACGACAAGTCCGGATTTCGGAAGGATTACCCATCCCCCATTTTGGGATAAGGTCTAGCGTGGGAATCTCTCCAAATCTAGGGGCCAGAAATGATTGTTTGACCTTCCGATCGTAAGATGCTGCCAGCAAGAGTGATTCTCTTTGCGATGAGTAAGATTTCAACACCAGCCACTCATGACTACATCCAATGACTAGCAGGGCTGGTGCATGCCAACTGTGAAATGGAAAGGCTGAAGTAGGTCTTTACTACAGGACACATTATCAGCAGGGAAATAATGTACCCTGCACAAGCAAAACTAGCACATATTCAACAGATGAATGAAAAACAAATCCATGCCCCTCCTCACTAAGGAAGCACGCCATCAGGAGGGACAGGGAGGGCAGGGTTTGAGCGTAATGCCCTTGAGAGCAGGGATGCAAAGAACTTGTCCCGATCAGCATATCAGGCCCCCATAAGCCTCATAGCTGAAGCCAGGCGCTGTGGGTAGGCCCGTCGTGGTCTGGAGTTAGGGGCTGCACAGCGAAGTCGTGACTTAAAATGGAGTACAGGTGTGTATTCTTCACTTCCTAGCTGGTCTTTGCCTTGCGGGGTTAAGCAGAACACTGACCTTGGCCCACCATGAAGGGTCACGTGACACAGGAGGCATGCCCCGTCACAAAGGGAAGCCCAGGTTTTCCTTGGCAATGCAGAGGTCCTGCCTTGCGGGTTTCCCTTGGCGCTGCAGGATCGCCGTGCAGGTAAAGTGGGTGATCTTGGGCCATGGAAAGCCAGCCATGCAGCTAGATGTGATCTCACCAGCAGGCACTGGTCTGCAGGGTGTGCATCTGATGGCCCAATAAAGCTTGCAAATATCCAGCAGCCAACACTGGACTGTAGGCAGTGTTTGATCTGAGCACATCAAAGTATTTTCTGGCCCTGAGTCTTCCACAACAGGGGGCAATTCACCAAGCCCTTGGAGTTTCTTGGGAGTTTGTTCAGAGGAATTTTGATTTTTCCCCTCTCTGCAGAGGCAGCAGGCCAATACAGCAGAGCAAGTTGCAAAGTGGCAGTCTCTCCTGGCAGCACAGCAATCAGCAGGCCAACAGGGCAAAGGAAGTGGCAAAGTGGCAGTCCCTCCTGGCAGCACAGCCCCTCGTAGTTGCAGAGTCTCCTCAGGACTACATAGTGAACTGTTTTGGGGGTGTCAGAGGTCCAGTACTTATAGCAAAATGTCTCTTTAAAGTGGGGTAGACAAAAAAAGAGCCCTTTGATCCTCTCAAGGTCCATGCCCTGCCTTACCTGGGTCCAGACGTACTACAGGGGAGTACGCAGCTCTTTGTGTGGGGACAGGCACAGACCTATTCAGGTGCAGGTGTCAGCCACTCCCTACTAATCTACTGCAGGAAGACCCTTCAGCCTGGTGATGGGCAACCAGCATGCAAATGTCACACCTCAGCTCCCTCTGTGTGACTCTCTAGAAGGAATGTGCAAAGCCCAGCTGTCAAATAACCCAGATGTGTATTCAAAGACATGCAGAAGCACACAATGGTTAAAGTAAGAAAATTACAACTTTCTAAAAGTGACATTTTCAGAACTGCAATTTTAAAACCAACTTGACTAAAATATGTGTCTTTAAATTGCGAAACCAGAGACACCAAACTTGAAGTTTTCATCTGCTCCCAATGGGAAGTTAAAGATGTTTTAAGGCAGTCGCCATGGTTACCTATGGAAGAGATAGCCCCGGAATTAGTGAAAAACGAGCTTAGAAGTTTTTAACTACCAGGACATGTAAAACTCAAAAGTACATGCCATACCTTTACAATTCGCTGCACCCTGCCCTTGAGGCTGATTAGAGTGGGCCTTAGGGGTGACTTATATGTAATTAAAGGTAAGATTTGGGCCTGGCAAGTAGGTAAACTTACAATGTTTCTGATGCATTCAAGATTGCCAAAATATCTATACATTGTTAAACAAACGGATTTAAAATCAGAAACTGAACATAGTAGGGCCAGAGCAGGTCCCACCCAAAACCCAAAAAATATCTTCAAGATAGCTAGACCTCCTCAGTTTCCAAGTTCCAGCCTGCACAGCTATCTGCCCGAAGGCTACTAGTAAACAATATACATTCAAACTTTGTCACAGTTCAACAATTACATAAACCTAGATTTCCTTGTACAGTATGACATTATTATTCAATCCATTTCCAATCTTCTTTGAATATTGCAAAATGTTGCTTTACATTGGCTGAGAACTAAACAGGAATCTTCGTTAATCATAATAGAAATGTGCATATGTTGATATAACCCAATGCTATTCGGGTGCCAAGTCCCTTCATCAGGGGTAACTATAAGACAAATATAATTGAAATGAGACACCATCAGTACTAATAGTTTACATATAACAAATAGACATTCAGGGAATAAGAAAAGTCCTGTGTGGCTCAAAGGGAGCTAGCCGCTTCCAGAGTATTTCATGCAGCTAAGTGCTCCTAATTCGCTTATAAACTATGTTGTGTCAAATCTCCTGTGTACTGTGCTCAATGGTATAGTACATGCTATTCCGTACAGAGTCTCAGAGATTCTTAATCTGAAGCGGCCTCCCATACTTCAAATCATCCAGATTGCCACCCTTGTGTGTAGCTACAAACTAAATATCCCAGTAAGCACCCTTTGTAAACTGAAAGCCACTCATGGAGCTTACCAACGGTCAAAACAGAATGTCTCAAAACTGCAGTGCGAGTGAGATGGAAAAATTCTTCCTTCTCCAAAAACGACTAACAAATAACAAACCTACAATAAAAAAGTGACAACATGCTCTGTTATATTCCATATAGGTATCATAACATAGGTCCAGGTAATCTCATTAACCGCGACCTATATTTTCTCCCTACATTACACATGTCATGGTTTACAGGGACTGACCTTTTGCCTAGATATTACACTGCAGTCAGAATGGGGGTTTTCCCTAGTTCAAAATCTCATACATTATGCATGAGGATTCTTGGAAGCACAGCAGGACTACGATCTCCTGTATAAAATCTAGGTACAACGTTCATTGTCAACGTCATTCTTAGGCCAACACAGTAATACAGCAAGGTAGGACCCCTGGGGAGACCTATGGGTATATATACATCACATCTTGCTAAGATAAGATGGAGGAGACAGAGACTTCCCGGCCGACACACTGACCAGAGAGGTTGCTGCACGCAGATACTCCAGCTCGCAGTGGTCTAACATCCCTCGTGGGGTGTCCAACTCGAGACCAGGACGGGGTCCCACAGTCTCTCACTTCAGGTAATGGGGTTGACTAAATCCCAGAGGGATTCTTGGCTTAACACCTACACACAGGCTAGGTCCACTTAGGTACATCTAGTTAGGGAGGCATTGTAGGAGTACACATCTTTTATCATGTGTTTTATATATTCATATGTATTCATGACTGTAGTAAGATGGCAGAGCTATACCATCCATTTACCTTTATCGTATTGCTAATCATTTATATCTTATACAGACTAACAGTTGTTGCAGCTCATCTATTCTACACCAGAAAAACAACTGTTCAATTAATTCTTATTGAAAACGCCCAGCTTGTTTATTCTGTGTTTTTCTCTGAGACAGACTAAGTAAGCAAAAGTGACTGCGCGAAAAGGAGTATATTGTTTCCACGGTCCTGAGGGATCAGGGTTGTCATGTTCGATGGTTGCCAAAAACTATTCTCTCCTTGATAAGAGGAGATTCTAGTGGCACTGTGAGCTAGTTGGTACAAAAAGAGCCAGCATACCCGGTGGGGGTGATTCGAGTTTGTCTGACACCAATCCTACAGTGTATGTTGTCTAAACATGAAGATCCTGTATACTTTCTAAAGGAAATGTACGATATGGCGCCACCTACGTTGATTGGGTACTTATTTAACGGTAGAATTTGAGTAGTTCAGTCGTGCTATTCTCAGAAATCCCTATTCACAAAACAGCAGAGACGTCTGGTGAGGGTAGGCTAAACTCTGCCACATCTGAGTAGGCAAAAATACTATTTATAAGCTGTTGGTTAATTAAGCTTGAAGGACCCAGTGTTCCTAAAACTGTGCAAAACACCTTATCTTAGTTCCCTTGAAAAAGTTATTACGGGTTCTAAACACAATGACAAACCAGGTCTTAGACTCACTAGAACAGCCACCACTACTCTCGGAAGACGAGAAAGATGCAAACGCAATACATATTTCGGCAAACATTAAACATGCAGTCACCCTGAAACTGCTTGCGCATGGGTTAACACCTAGGGGTGGCGTAGTAGCTTTCGTGGTTGAGGCACACAAATCATATAGAACAGAGTTATTTTATTCATGAGTTA
Source organism: Triturus cristatus (assembly GCF_964204655.1). Lineage (NCBI taxonomy): Eukaryota > Metazoa > Chordata > Amphibia > Caudata > Salamandridae > Triturus > Triturus cristatus. The sequence goes on along the minus strand of NC_140594.1, from coordinate 847,009,488 downwards.
CATTCCCAGCAGCAAATGCAAGAACAAAAACTTAACATTTTTGCACAGAAGATAAACCAACAGCGGAACATTGTCCGTATGAGGATATTGAAGTTCCGCTCACGTACCAGGAACATTTATACTGGTTTAAAGGCGCCCTACCCCATACAAGAAGAAGAGTGAGACTCAGCCCGCTCAGAAGAGAAGGGGCAACATGGCCAATACTCGCAGCCTACACACAACATTCTGACATTGAAACAATGCCAGGACCAGACTTACTCATACTTCACAAAGAATTAATACAACTTTACAGAAACATGACGCAATACATCATGAGGACTCTTAGGGTCCAGCCAGCGATGGTAACAACAAATGCAGCTCACGTTCAGAACACAGCAACTAAAATTACAGCACAAACATTACATGCAGTAATGGGTAAAATGCCCACAAAATGGGAACACATGCCCTTCTGGATAGCTCAGAAGATAACACAGCTAGAATCAGTATTCTCAAATTCTAGCCCTTATGAAAAACACAGCATGCTCACAATTTGCCTACCCATGGGGATAACACCACAGATAGAGTATTGTACCTCTTGGGGTACAATATTTGCAGACATATTACATGACATGTTTACTTGTAAAGCGCACGTTCACCCAGAAGTCTCTTGGCGCTGAATAACAGATGTTTATTGTTACCCAGCTCAATGGTACTCATTTTATCAACCTCAAATGGATGAAAGGCTGAGTGGACCTGCCAGGATTTGAACCTGCAACCATGAGGTTGAACACAGGTCCCTGCAGTGGCTGCATTAGTCCACTGAGCCACCAGACCCGGCTATATACCAGAACTCATGGTATCCCGTCATTAGCAGTAATACCAGACGTATTAGGACAAATACAAAATGAGTACAGAGCAGAACCTGCTCTGAACTTAGGGATGAAGTTACTAGGTAACTATGCCCAGGTATCAGCCATAATATTAGCAAATATTAAAGGGGAGGCAGCATCAGTGGCCATCCCCCAACACCTAAGGGAGTTCAGCCCTTTGCAACAGGAACACGAACTACCCAAAAATAATAGAAACTGCGTATGCAGAGTCAGGCAGGGACAGTTTGGGTGGAAAAGCGTTAAAACCATAATTGATGGGTAGTCCCGAGAAGGAGACTTTGAAGCAGACACCTACTTCTTCTTAAAAGAAGTGGGACAATAACAAAAAAATAAAAAATAAAGAAAACAGATCTCAATCCAGAGGTAGATCTCCTCCACAGGAGCCCTCCGAAAGGAGGTATCACCTTAGGAATAGGGATAATATTAGGAAACCTGACAGGTATCAGGATACCAATAGCATATAAATATCATTTGTACACAAATGCTGGGATGCGCTTTGCATCTACAGAAAACATTCTAACAGCAGTACAGACTGCTGTAATCAGAGAAAGAGCCCTGGCTCAAGGGAAACGTATAATAGTCATTACTTCGGTTCCAGCCTTAGTAGCTGCGACAAAGGCAAGCGTTCCCAACGCTAAAGCCTTACATCCAAGATGGATCCAATGGCTAATTCTCTCACTGCAACAGATGTAGAATGCAGGTATGACTCAAATCTAAAAACACAAGCATTTCTGCAATACAGACAAGAATATCTTCTACCAAACGAAATAATTCCTCTAGATCAGTAAGAAAATATTATTTATACTGACTGTTCTGCACAACCCGCCATAGGGAGCAAACAGCAATACAGCGCCTCATGTGCTATCGTTAAAGGATGCATGCAGGAAGTTTCATCCGAGCTGCACAAAAACACAGTCTCTAGGAGACTGCAAGGCGCAGCTGGCAGAACTAAAAGCACTAATACTGGCACTGGTAAATATGGATCGAGAATTCCCCACACTAATTGTGTGTGATGCCTTTTACTGTGTACAGTCATATAATGAATATTTACATCACTGGGAACAAAACGGGTTTAAAGATGCAAAAGGTGACACAATTAGGCACAAAACGCTATTGGAACAGGGAGTGGAGTTGAGAAACGTACTACCAAGGGTTCACGTGATACACACATTGAGTCATCAACGTGATGGCGTTCACGTTGAAGGGAATTAATTGGCTGACAAAGCCGCAAAGGGGGCTGTGCGAACGGCTTTTGTAGCTGTAATCACTCATTCAAAAACGAGGATAGACAGTGAGATAATGGTTGCGATTATTGCCACACGCAATAACACAGTAATACCGAAAAGATTTCCACTCAAGTAAATGTAAATTGATACTTGTATAGCGCACTACTCACCCGCAAGGGTCTCAAGGCGCTTGTACGAATACCGCTGTGGAACCCATCCTGGCTTTCCCTGTGAGGCGTCCACTCCTGGGCACCCCCAAGGTGGAGGCCAGGCATCCTTAGCGTTGTGGGGGCCGTTGTGGAGATTAAGCAAGCTATTGCCCAGAGTTGCAGAGTGGGACTCCATGATTGGAATGGCACCAAGGCGAGAATTATCAGGTCCGTGGAATTTTTTGAGCCCAAGACCCACCGAGGCGGGGAATTGAACCCTGGTCCCGGGCTAGATCTCTGCATCTGGGTCTGCCGCTCTAATCATTGAGCCACACTTCTCCACTCCTACAAGTTAGATGCAAACAATGTTCCATTTGCTCAAATTCCAGGAGTGGGTGATAGAGTGATACCAAATATGAATCGCAGGTTAGGATTAATTCTAGCAGCACACAAGAGAATAGGTTCTGCACACGCAGGAGTTTCTGCTACGGCTTCTCTATTGAAACAACACTATTGGTGGCCAGGACTAAGAAGGCAGACTAAGGACTATGTCTTGAAATGAGACATCTGTCAGCAGATAAAAGGCTCCACTGCAACACATCCAGTGCAGACACCATTATTAATATCAGACAAACCACTTGCGTGTGTTTATTTGGACCACTGCAGCCCCTTACAATCGGATGGGGCTTACAAGTATATCATGGTTGCAGTGGATTCCTGTTCTAGGTTCCTATGGGTGTGGCCCCAGTGCTCGGCTGACGCTCATTCTGTAGGAAAAAAGGAAACAAAAAAGACAAACAAACCCGAAGTGTAAGTATATTTCAAGTGGCTAACTTTGCCATCCATGCAACGTCACACCTATTGCGCGTGTGGTGTGGTCTTTATGAGACACGTTGCAAGTATACGTGTCATCATTCAGCAAATGAAATGATAGCAGTACGCTTCTTACCCTAAAATACTATCCCACTTGCTCCATGGGAGGGCGAGAGTGGAAGGGCCTACTGTCACTTTCTGCAATGGAGAGGTACAGAGGGTCAAAGCCTGTTTGTGCATCCACAGAGCTGTGACTCAAAGGCCAACATACACTATTGTGCAGTTTAAAAAAATGATTGTGGAGTGTAAAAAAATTATTTTTGCCCAGTGTAGGCAACACACACACACACTTTCAACTGAAGGTGAAGCAAAGTTTCACCTTCGCAAACATACGTGGCAGTCACACTCTTACTGTCTGAATTCAGCGCTTCCAGCCGTTCCGTCTACAAGCGTCCTCTCGGTCTCCCCGTCGGTTTAAATACTGTGGTTAAGTGGTTGGTTAATTGCTTAATGCGCGCTAATTGGAAGCGCATGATGTATATCCTGTGTCTCGCTGGGGCCGCGCCTGGTCGCCTGGTGTAGGGCGTGCCCGAGTTCGCCCGCACGCATTGGGGGAAAACATAGGTTTTCCGCCCAGTCGTTAGTATTCCTATGGTGCGCACATGCTCCTGATTCTAGAGCCCACGTTACCAGGCTGACGTCACTCCGGGGTCTGTTGCCGTGACTGGTTATGTGCTGGGGTCAATGTTCTTGCTACGCATATGCGCGCTACTATATTCCAGTCCGTGTTACATGATCGAAAGTTAACTCATCGCTGCTATGCACGGCTCACTGCACATGCATGTGGTGGGTCCGGGACTGCGCGTTCTGCTCTAGCAGATAGATATTATGTAATTGTGGAACATAGAATGCCCACTCTTTGCTAATTGTTGGTTATAAACATGGGGCCCTGAATGTGGATGCCATGATCTCTATTTTTTCGCATGTCCCGCATTTGAGCCAGCTTCCTTGCTCGGCGGAGGTTTGCCAGGTCGGGCATAACCATCCCAATTATTTTATGTTAAACACTTCCTCGTGTTTTAAATCTTGGATAATTAAGCGGGGGGGTTTTGCTTGCGGTTGCTATTTTATAGCCTGCGGTGATATCTATAACTATAACCTTGTGGGCTGCCCACGTGTGGGTTTGTTACAGTGTTGTGCTCATAGAGCCTCTCTACGGTGGTTAGCAAATGCGTGAGCAGATGGTGATTCTGTACACCGGGTAAGGCCTGGTCACTTCGCCAACAGTAACCATGGTATTTCGTCATTAAGGCCTGTCTCCCATGTATGTAACCTATACACCCAACGTTGTTCCCGGATGTGTAGTTGTCTGCTAATGTCAGTTTTTTGTTTTTTCATGACCTCCAGAATGACCCAATGTAGATCAGAATCACTATGGTTTTTTTCTGTGAAATGTTTTGTCAGTTTTGAGTTTGTTTTCCTACACCGGATTTTGCTGCGGTGTTCGCTGATCCGTGTTTTCACCTTTCTCGTCGTAATCCCGACGTACTTCAGATTGCATGGACAGGTCAGTAGGAAGACCACGTTTTCCGAATTACAATTACTAAAGTCTTTTAACCTCAACGGGTTGTCCGTGCCGATGTCTACTTCCTTAGTATTGGTGGTCAAGCGACAGCTCACACAGTTGCCGCACGGGTAGTGGCCTGTTGGGTTTGGTTGGCTCCATAGTGTCATTTGGTTGTCATTGTTTTTGTGTGTGATCTTCAAGTGCACCAGGTCATCCCTCAAGTTTCTACTCCATTTGAAAGCGAAGAGTGGGGGTTCACACTTTCGATTTCCGCTGTTCAGAATTGCCCATTTCTTTTTAATGATGTTCTGGATTTTATTTGAAGCAGGAGTATATGTGGTTACACACACCAGACGGTCTGTTTGTTCTTTATGTGTGGTGTCCAGTAGGGCTTCCTGATTATTGTTCTTCGCCCTCTTCTTTGCTCGTTTGATCATTCGGCTGGGGTAGTGTCTCTCCAGGAGCTTGCCCTCTAGTTGTTCCGCCTGTGTTTGGAATGTCTCTAACTCAGAGTAACACCTTCGTACTCTGAGAAATTGCCGACTGGCAGATTTTCGCGAAGAGCCCTCGGTGGTAGCTCTCATAGAGGAGGAGACTGTTCCTGTCTGTTGGTTATATATGTACTTTAGTGGAGATCCCTTCCGTTATCAGGGTTATGTCCAGGTCAAGGAAAACAGAATGGTTTTTTTCAATTGGTGTGAGTAAATTTTAGGTGGGGGTCTTTACTGTTGACCCATTCTACAAACTGCATGGCTTCATCTGTAGTTCCCTTCCAGATGATCAGAACATCATTTATATACCGCTTCCATGTTTTCATCTGAGTTGTAAATGAATTTGCGGGATTAAAAATGTAGTCCTCTTCAAACTGATGGATGTAAAGGCACGCCATGATCGGCGCGAAAGTGCTGCCCATGGACGTGCCTTTCACCTGGTGGTTTAGTGTGTCTTCGAATTCGAAAAAGTTCTCAGTGAGGGCTAGTTTCGCGCACTCAATGATGAAATGCGTCGGTGTCATGTATGTCCATTCTTGGTCCTGAAGGATTTGTTCCACCACTTCGAATGTACGTCTCTGGGGGATGCTCGTGTAGAGCGCTTCAATGTCCATAGTTATGAACATATCTTCATCGATGTTGGTCTCCAGGTCCCTTAGATGGCACAGTATGTCCTTTGTGTCTCTCAGATAAGACCGGGATTTTTGCACAGTTGGTTTTAGAAACCAGTCGCAGAACTGAGAGAGAGGTTCTAGTGCCGATCCTATTCCCGATACTATCGGTCTTCCTGGTGGTGGCATCCTGTTTTTGTGGATTTTGGGAAGGGTATAGAACCTGGGTGTCCTGGGTTCGGTGTTGATGAGAAACTCAGCCTCATGTTTGGTTATCCAGTCACAGGTCTCTGCTTCACTGACCAGACTTTTGAATTTGTTCATGATCCGGAGTGTGGGGTCTTCATGGTGTACCTCATAGCTCGTTGTGTCTGATAGGAGGCGTAGGCACTCTTCCCTATACATGGTGTGATCCATCAGGACTATTGCCCCTCCCTTGTCAGCTGGTTTTATAACTAACTCATGGTTGTTTTTGAGTTGTTTAAGGGCCGTCCTCTCCCCCCTGGTCATATTTTGGAATCCCCTTGAGTTATTGAAATCATTTTTTTCAACCTCATTTAGGACTGCCTGTTCAAAAGCCAGAACATAACAAGAAATGTTTTGGGTTGGTGGGGAGAAAGTCGCCTTTTCCGTAGGCCAGTGTTGGTTTTGTTGTTGTCCAATCCTTGTGCCTCACCGAAGAAGTCTTTCAGCTTGATCTTTCTAAAGAACTGTGCTAGTTCTGTTTTGAGGAAGACAGCATCATTGTTTGGAGTAGGGACGAGGCCTAAACCTTTCGCGAGAACGGCCTCTTCTTCTGTGCTGAGTGTATGATTGCTCAGGTTCACGACGTTCGTCATTCTTTGTTCATTGTCAGGGAGGTGCCCCTGCCTCTGCTGCGTGTCACTGCCCCGCTGGTTGTTGCTTCGTCCTCCCATTGCACCCTGGCGGGTCTTCTTGGTTTCTGTCTACCCTTTCCTCTTCCTTGGCCCCTGAATAAAAAAGGCTGCTGTCCAAATCCCGGTGGATAGTATTGCTGTGGCCAGAATCTAAATGGGTGCATCAGTGGTGCAAACATTGGTTGGTTGGGGTTCTGATACCTCTGGGTCTGTTGTCCTCCTGTGCTTTCGTCACTACTGCTATCGCTCCTTTCCTCCCCTGAGCTGTAGGTCCAATTCTGGGGTGGTGGTCTGAAGCGTGGTTGGAGTTTTTGTGCTGGTTGTTGTTGGGGTTTAGCATAATATTCATCAGTTGTGTAGGAATACACTGTCTCCCATTTGAATTTCTGGACATCTTTTTGTAATTTGGTGATCTTAGATTGTGTAAGATACTCCCTATATGACGACTGATCATTATTTATTTCTTCAAGTTTCTTTTTAAAAATGGTCACATGAACTGAAGTCTTAAGTTTGCTTTCACTCTGTTGTATTTCCACCAACAGGGCATCTGCTAGTTGTCTGGCCGTATTGATGATCAACACTGCCCTGCACGGGGCTTTTATGACGGAGTACCTGAGGAAGAACGCGGCACCACGAGGACTCATGGTCACGAATGAGCCCAGACTATTCTTGAATAATAAAGAATTCAGAATCAACTGGTCCGGCATAGCCTGGAAATGAACCAGAGACTGGCTGGTGTTGATCATCAATATGGCCAGACAGCTAGCAGATGCCCTGTTGGTGGAAATACAACAGATTGAAAGCAAACTTAAGACTTCAGTTCATGTGACCGTTTTTAAAAAGAAACTTGAAGAAATAAATAATGATCACTCAGCATATAGGGAGTATCTTACACAACCTAAGATCACCAAATTACAAAAAGATGTCCAGAAATTCAAACGGGAGACAGTGTATCCCTACACATCTGATGAATATTACGATAAACCCCAACAACAACCAGCACAAAAACGCCAACCACGCTCCTTGCGAAAGGCTTAGGCTTTGCCCCTACTCCAAACAATAATGCTTACTTCCTCAACAAAGAACTAGCACAGTTCTTTAGAAAGATCAAGCTGAAAGACTTCTTCGGTGAGGCACAAGGATTGGACAACAACAAAGGCAACACAGGCCTACGGAAAAAGTCGACTTTCTCCCCAGCAACCCAAAACATTTCTTGTAATGTTCTGGCTTTTGAACAGGCAGTCCTAAATGAGGTTGAACTCAAGGGGTTTCCAAAATATGACCAGGGGGGAGAGGACGGCCCTTGAACAACTCAAAAACAACCATGAGTTAGTTATAAAACCAGCTGACAAGGGAGGGGCAATAGTGCTGATGAATCACACCATGTATAGGGAAGAGCGCCTACGCCTCCTATCAGACACAACGAGCTATGAGGTACACCATGAAGACCCCACACCCCGGATCATGAACAAAATCAAAAGTCTGGTCAGTGAAGCAGAGACCTGTAACTGGATAACCAAACATGAGGCTGAGTTTCTCATCAACACCGAGCCCAGGACACCCAGGTTTTATACCCTTCCCAAAATCCACAAAAACAGGATGCCACCACCAGGAAGACCGATAGTATCGGGAATAGGTTCGGCACTAGAACAACTCTCTCAGTTCTGCGACTGGTTTCTAAAACCAATTGTGCAAAAATCCCGGTCTTATCTGAGAGACACAAAAGGACGTACTGTGTCATCTAAGTGACCTGGAGACCAATATCGATGAAGATATGTTCATAACTATGGACGTCGAGGCGCTCTACACGAGCATCCCCCAGAGACTTACATTGGAAGTGGTGGAACAAATCCTTCAGGACCAAGAATGGACATACATGACACCGATGCATTTCATCATTGAGTGCGCGGAACTAGCCCTCACTGAGAACTTTTTCGAATTCGAGGGCACACTACACCACCAGGTGAAAGGCACGTCAATAGGCAGCACTTTCGCGCCGAGCATGGCGTGCCTTTACGTCCATCAGTTTGAAGAGGACTACATTTTTAATCCCGCAAATTCATTTACAACTCAGATGAAAACATGGAAGCGGTATATAAATGATGTTCTGATCATCTGGAAGGGCACTACAGATGAAGCCATGCAGTTTGTAGACTGGGTCAACAGTAAAGACCCCCACCTAAAGTTTACTCACACCATTGAAAAAAACCATGCTGTTTTCCTTGACCTGGACATAACCCTGACGACGGAAGGGATCTCCACCAAAGTGCATATAAAACCAACAGACAGGAACAGTCTCCTCCTCTAAGAGAGCTACCACCCGATGGCTCTTTGCAAAAACCTGCCAGTCGGACAATTTCTCAGAGTACGAAGGAATTGCTCTGAGTTAGAGACATTCCAAACACAGGCGGAACAACTAGAGGGCAAGCTCCTGGAGAGACACTACCTCAGTCGAATGATCAAACGAGCAAAGAAGAGGGCAAAGAACAATAATCGGGAAGCCCTACTGGACACCACAGCTAAAGAACAAACAGACCGTCTGGTGTGTGTAACCATGTATACTCCTGTTTCAAAAATAATCCAGAACATCATGAAAAAGAAATGGGCAATTCTGAACAGCGGAAATCGAAAGTGGGAACCCCAACTCTTCGCTTTCAAATGGAGTAGAAACTTGGGGGATGACCTGGTGCACTCGAAGATCACACACGAAAACAATGACAACCAAATGATACTATGGAGCCAACCAAAACCAACAGGCCACTACCTGTGCGGCAACTGTGTGTGCTGTCGTTTGACCACCAATCCTAAGGAAGTAGACATTGGCACAAACAACACATGGAGGTTAAAAGGCTTTAGTAATTGCAATACGGAAAACGTGGTCTACCTACTGACCTGTCCATGCAATCTGAAGTACGTCGGGATGACGATGAGGAAGGTGAAAACACGGATCAGCGAACACCGCAGCACAATCCAGTGTAGGAAAACAAACACAAAACTGACAAAACATTTCACAGAAAAGCCCATAGTTATTCTGATATACGTTGGGTCATTCTGGAGGTGATGAAAAAACAAAAAACTGACATTAGCAGACAACTACACATCCGGGAACAACGTTGGGTGTATAGGTTACATACATGGGAGACAGGCCTTAATGACAAAATACCATGGTTACAGTTGGCGAAGTGACCAGGCCTTACCCGGTGTACAGAATCACCATCTGCTCACGCATTTGCTAACCACCGTAGAGAGGCTCTATGAGCACAACACTGTAACAAACCCACACGTGTGCAGCCCACGAGGTTATAGCTCTAGATATCACCGCAGGCTATAAAATAGCAACTGCAAGCAAAATCCAACCACTTAATTATCCAAGATTTAAAACACGAGGAAGTGTTAATCGTAAAATAATCGGGATGGTTATGCCCGACCTGGCAAACCTCCGCCGAGCAAGGAAGCTGGCTCAAATGCGGGACATGCGAAAAAATAGAGATCATGGCACCCACATTCAGGGCCCCTTGTTTATAACCAACAATTAGCAAAGAGTGGGCATACTATGTTCCACAATTAAATAATATCTATCTGCTAGGGCAGAACGCGCAGTCTCCGACCCACCACATGCATGGGCAGTGAGCGGTGCATAGCAGCGATGAGTTAACTTTTGATCATGTGAAATGGACTGGAATATAGTAGCACGCATGTGCGTAGCGAGAACATTGACCCCAGCGCATAACCAGTCATGGCAACAGATCCCGGAGAGTAGGCGGCCTGGTAATGTGGGCTTTAGAATCAGGAGTGCGTGCGCACCTTAGGAATACTAAGGACAGGGCGGAAAACCTATTTTTTCCCCCAATACGTGCGGGCGAACTCGGGCACACCCTACACCAGGCGACCAGGCGCAGCCCCAGCGAGACACAGGATAGACATTATGCGCTTCCAATTAGCGCATATTAAGCAATTAACCAACCACTTAACCACAGTATTTAAACCCTTCGGGTTCTCACCACACTCTACCAACGGGGAGACCAAGAGGATGCTTGTAGATGGAATGGCTGGAAGCGCTGAATTCAGACAGTAAGAGTGTGACTGCCACGTATGTTTGCGAAGGTGAAACTTTGCTTCACCTTCTGTTGAAAGTGTGTGTGTGTGTTGCCTACACTGGGCATAAAGACATTTTTTTACACTGCACAATAATTTTTTTAATCTGCACAATAGTGAATGTTGACCATTGAGTCACAGCCCTGTGGATGCACAAACAGGCTTTGACCCTCTGTACCTCTCCATTGCAGAAAGTCACAGCAGGCCCTTCCACCCTCACCCTCCCATGGAGCAAGTAGGATAGTATATTAGGGTAAGAAGTGTACTGCTATCATTTCATTTGCTGAATGACGACACGTATACTTGCCACGTGTCTCATAAAGACCACACCACGCGCGCAATAGGTGTGACGTTGCATGGATGGCAAAGTTAGCCACTTGAAATATACTTACACTTCGGGTTTGTTTGTCTTTTTTGTTCCCATTTTTTCCAACAGAATCATTTACACTGGTACTGCACTGATCTGGGAGCTTGATGCCCACAGCCCCCGTCCCTCTGGTGGTAGGTATTTTTTGCACCACGTGCGAAAAGGCTGCTCCCATAGTTAGAAACCCTTTGGTCCTGACGAATTCTATGTACCCTATGGGGACACGAATGCAGAAACATGTTGACCACACTTAACACGGTGAAGGGAGAGTAACGTCCCAGATCACCGTTCATCTCTTTTAATACCATGCATTTGCTCCCTGAATAAATACAGTTTATTGACAAGTGTAATGGTTTTTAGATCACCTTTCACTATTTCATGGGCCACCACTTAGCTTTAGAAGTGCATCCCTGTCTCCAGGTGTATGCCCGCCCTCTATCAAACGAAGTTTTTAGAGGGCGAGGACAGCCGATGATGCAGAGCATGACACTGGGCGGTGTGTGAGGCCAGTCCGTCACTTTTTATGAGATGCCCCCACTGGTGATGCATCTCAAGATAACTCTGTAGGAAACTGTAGGAACCCACACTAGGGGCAGCCCATTTTTGTGTATACATATCGTATTGGAGGCTGGTGAGTCCCTAGGCCCCGTGCCTCTAGTTCCATTCCCCAGCAAGGTCTGGGGCTAGTGTGTGTGGACCACCATACAGAAAACCTCTACCTGTCATGGCAGTTGAAGTAACAAGAACAGTACTTCTGCCACCTCTTGCTGGTAAAAAGGAGAAAATATTTGTCTCAATTGAGCTAATCAAGCCACACTATGTGGCCAATACTGAATAGTAGGCCGCGTTGACTCTGAAGTAACAGACACCCTTTTCTCACAACTATACAAGAAGTTCAAACAGAAAGATGCATAACGTTTGAAGGGTCACCTGCACGGAATGAAAGACTAAGCAACTATGCAATGGAACTCGTTCCTCGTGAAACTGAAGTTCAAAATGAGAATTCCACTGAAAGACAAATTTCAATTCGGCCAAACACGAATATCTGTGTCAACATGCCCCAACAAGAGCAAGCTACAGTTTCCACAAAATCTGAGGGAACTACCGAAAATTGATCGAACTGCATTTGGCTATTTCATTGACTTTGACACCTTCTCGTTAGATCCTGGCAAACCTGAAACAACACCAGCCCAAATAACTCGTCTACAGCGATTTAAAGATTTTCTGAACTTTCTTAAAAGACTTACCTGGTATCCCCTTGGGTGGAACTCTGGATATCTACAGGAAAACTTTTCTTTCTTTTCTGGATAGGCCTAGTAATAGTTTTTAGCATGCTTATTAACGGAACTTATCTTTGAGAAAGCTCTGCAGCACAGAAAGTAAATGTGATTCTGAAACCACATCTGTCATCACATTGTGAAAAAGAGACCTATCATCAGTGAACATTACAGCAGTTCCTATACCTGACGGTATAGTGTGGGACAAGGTTGATTTCGATATATTTGGCCCAACTGAACTTTTAAAAATACCACATTTATTTAAAATATCATTGAGTGATATCATTACCTCCAGTACATTTTCCAATGATTGGAATTATGAAACTGTAAAAAATATGTTGTCAGATTTAGAGAAATCTGCTCCTTTTTCTAATAATGAAAACACATCAGACTTTGAGAAAATGTATTGCTATCAACATTATGGTCATCACTCTATGCATAAATCTGCTAACCCTAGAAATGTTTTCACATATCACAAATGGGAACATTGCCCAACACTGACGAAAAGCAGTTCAAAAACAGTTGCACAAAAATTTCCATATTTTTCAGGGTGTAACACGTCAAACCCAGCCTCATATTACTATACGGTTGCACATACACTAGCACAGAAAAATATGTTGACAAACGCCAAACAGATTTATTCTGCTTCCTTTATTGCCAAGTTGTCTGAACAAGGGTTCGACCTATGGAAAGACACCATAGACGTGAGGTACTAGAGACTGTCAGGTCCAGGGAACAGAGGCACTATTTAGAGCATGTCTTATTCATTAATTAATAATGTTCTCGAATTAAACAGTGCAACAAACAACTTGTCTTGGGTTAGCCAGGAATAAAGATTTGAACACACCTCGGGTGCCAGCACCATCACACACGGATAACATAACAAAAACAGATATGAAGAAATGGGTAGGGAATTCATCAAGCAATCTTGGGAATTACCGTACAGATTTCGATGCCGGAGTGGGAAAAAAGAAGTGTTTCTAAGTGGTACAAACTGCGAGAATACTTTAAGTGGATCACTTATATGCCAGGATATAATGCTTCATGGGGACTGTAATGGTTCAGTAGCAAATTTATCCTGTCACCTAAAGGATGCCTCAGCTGCCATGATCACTCCAGTGTTCGGGCTACTTTCAAATGGGAGTTTTTGATGCTGAAAGATCAAGGTTGCTGTGGGATGCTTCTGGCATCGCATATCTGGTAACTGTGAGTTCCAGGGTTACTTGCTGTATGCAAGTATTGTTTCCACCAACACATACAGGGGCAGATTTACAAGCTCCTTGCGCCACCAGTGCGTCCCATATTTACAAGGACAGGAAAAGCCACCCTGCATGATTTTTCCTGTCCTTGTAAATACGGCTCCTGTACACACAAACACTTTGCATGAAAGGGGCGTTCCATGGGTGTTGCTGTGGGTGTTCCCACTCAACACCCATGGAACCTGACACATTTACAGATTTACAAGGAATCGTAAACGTGGAAATGGGTTAGAATGCTAATCTACCGTAGGGGTGGCGTAGCGAGGCGCAACAAGGAGAAATGTTTTCATTTCTCCTCGTTTTTTCCTCTTTCAATGCGTGCTGCAATCTACAGCACGCATTGAAAGAGGAAAATGCCTGTAGTGATTGTTTTTGTGCAGTAAGGTGCCCCTTCTTGCACAAAAACAATCTCCCCATGACGCAGGTATCCTTGCACCAAGGTTCAAGAGTGCCTGCGCTGGCGAATGGCACCTGTTTGTGCGCCAGCGCGGGGGAGAGCACAGGAATGCGACATATTATTGTAAATATGTTGCATTCCTGTACTTTGAAAGTGGCGCAGCATGGCGCAGCCAAAGGGCTTGCGGTGCCACGCTGCGGCACTTTCTTGTAGATTTGCCCCACAGTCAGGGAGGCGCCGTTATGACCTTCACGAAATGTTTCATTAATAAGATTTGATACTTTGAACAGAATGAAAGCCATGCTTATACAGAAACCCGTGCCATTAATCTCCGCTCGAAAGACTTTTGATCTTCAAGTCGCGAGGTCTTGGGCAGAGATACAGGCACTTATACGTACAAATTGCCCTTTTCATTTAGCAGAAATGGTAAATTGTATCTTTAACATGTCTGATACGACAGGCGTTGTCCACCTGTTTAAGACCAGAGGTTTGGGACTATTAAGCACCTTTCAGACGGTCCTCAGAGTTATACCAAACTTTATACACTCCGTATTTGGAAGCATCTTTGGAGGGCTGCCGCTGATCCTGTTTCTAATAGCAGGTATCCTGATTGTCATTTTTCTGTGACGCAATGGACGTCCCAGTCACCAAGGAGATGGAAACAGTACTTCTGGAGAGAAAATACTGTAATCGCATGGTACAACTTCTAGGCACACCTCGCCTAAGGTAACTAAGTGCTTCTTGGTTCTTGTCATTTAGACCAGTCTGGATGAACTGCAACTTACCTGTCCTTCGATGCGTGGTTTGCAGAGAAGAATGCGTGTTGGATCTCTGTCTGACACTTCCATCATGTGCGCAACCGGATGTTGATGCTCTACTGGACCCGATAACGGCCCATGTTCTGCAGTGTCCCCAGCGTATTCCCATGTTGATGGCGGCATTCCTAGAGCCACCACAGGCAGTCTCAGCTCCCGTTGGTATGGACACCGGCTCCTCCTCTGACACCCAAGCCTTAGATGGCGCACAGGCTGCCCCAGCACCGGCTGCGGATAGTTCGGAAGATCATCTGTGCTCAATTGACATAA
This sequence comes from Triturus cristatus, assembly GCF_964204655.1. Lineage (NCBI taxonomy): Eukaryota > Metazoa > Chordata > Amphibia > Caudata > Salamandridae > Triturus > Triturus cristatus. Next base: position 846,994,404 of record NC_140594.1, on the reverse strand, counting down.
TATGAGAGGTGTTACAGGACCACCAGCTGGGGAAGCAAGCAACGAGAATGCTGCATCTACCAGCCAGGACACATTAACATCTGACTCATTTTGGCCCGTCGTGTGCTGATAAAAAATTCGACCTTTTGAAAAGCAAACAGAAAAATTGAACCCCATATCAAAATTGACATTCTTTTGAGCATGCATTGCTTTTAAATGCTTTTAGTAGTTCAAACGATACCTTTGGACATTTTAGAGCTATAACTTAAGTGTCAATTTCCGTTTTTTGTTCTCTTTTTAGAATTTTTAGAACAATTTATTAACGTTTTAAGCTTCATTTTTAAGCATAAAAAGAAACTAATGTTTTTATCGTTTGCGTACCAGTATCTAGTCAGCCTAGTAGTACGTTTAGAATTTAACTATGTCGTCCATTCGGAAGAGGAGTCGGTGTTATATTCCATATAGGTATCATAACATAGGCCCCGGTAATCTCATTACCCGCCACCTATATTCTTTCCCTACATTACACTTGTCACGGTTTACAGGGACTGACCTTTTACCTAGATATTACACTGCAGTCAGAACGCGGGTTTTCCCTAGTTCTAAATCTCATACATTATGCATGAGGGTTCTTGGAAGCACAGCAGGACTACCATCTCCTGTATAAAATCTATGTACAAAGTTCATGCAACGTCATTCTTAGGCCAACACAGTAATACAGCAAGGTAGGACCCCTGGGGAGATCTATGGGTATACATACATCACATCCTGCTAAGATAAGACAGAGGAGATCAAGACTTCCCATCCGGCACACTGACCAGAGACGCTGAGGTTCCTGCACACAGACAATCCAGCTCTCAGTGGTCTAACATCCCTCGAGAGGTGTCCAACTCGAGACCAGGACAGGGTCCCACAGTCTCTCACTTCATGTAATGAGGTTGACTAAATCCTAGAGGGATTCTTGGCTTAACACCTACACACAGGCTAGGTACACTTAGGTACATCTAGTAGGAGTACGTTTCTTTTATCATGTGTTTTATATATTCATATGTATTCATGACTGTAGCAAGATGGTAGAGCTATACCATTCATTTACCTTTATCATACTGCTAATCATTTATATCTTATACAGACTAACGGTTGTTGCAGCTCATCTATACTACACCAGAATAACAACTGTTCAATCAATTCTTATTGAAAAAGCCCAGCCTGTTTATTCTGTGTATTTCTCTGAAACAGATTAAGTAAGCACGAGTGACTGAGCGAAAAGTAGTATATTGTTGCTACGGTCCTGAGGGATCAGGGTTGTCATTTCCGATGGTTGCCAAGAACTATTCTCTCCTTGATAAGAGGAGATTCTAGTGGCACTGTGGGCTAGTTGGTACAAAAAGAGCCAGCATACCCGGTGGGGAAGATTAGAGTTTGCCTGACACCAATCCTACAGTGTATGTTGTCTAAACCTGCAGATCCTGTATACTTTCTATAGGAACTACACGATGGCTCAAATAGCTTTCCTTATGTCAGTGAATGTTCCCACTGTGGAAATTTCTCCCAGACTCCATACCTCAAAGTTATGCAAAAAATTGTTGTTAAGTGCAAATGAATTGCCTCACTGTTCCTTTCTGAAAAGTAAAAAGGAAAAGGATTGCCGGTCAGAAACATATATTATAAATTTTGCGTTCCCCACCTTGTCCAAGTACACAATGTGGTACCTCATACATAGCAGTTTTTAACTACCAGGACATGTAAAACTCAAAAGTACATGTCCGACCTTTAAACGTCGCTGCACTCTACTCTTGGGGCTGCCTAGGGAGTGCCTTAGGGGTGACTTATATGTAATAAAAGGAAAGTTTGGGCCTGGCAAGTAGGTTAACTTGCCAGGTCAAAATGGTAGTTTAAAACTGCATACACAGGCTCTGCAATGGTAGAGCTTAGCCATGTTTAAAGGGTTACTGAGTGGGTGGCACGATTAGCACTGCAGGCCTACTGGTAGCATTCGATTTCCAGGCCCTGGGCACATATAGTGCACAGTGCTAGGGACTTACAAGTAAATTAAATATGCTAATTGTCGATAAGCCAACGGTATCAAGTTTAGACTACGGAGCTTAGGCACTGTAGCACTTGTTAGCAGCGGTAAAGTACCCAGAATCCTAAAGCCAGCAACAAGAAGGTCAGAAAATAAACCCAGGTCACCACTTAGAAGGAGTGAGAAGTGTATGTTGGGCTGAAACCCTCGACCTCCTGAAATTGTATTACTTTATACGACTAGAGATTGTTAGCCTTGCTTATTGAAATCCCGATTTGTCCGCTAGATTGTTGCGTGGCCCAATGCATATCCCATCAAAGTGTAAGATCTACACCTAGGTAAATCGGTGTGATCTATACAGCTTTTAGGATATAATTGTTGGGTCTTCACCCACAGGTACAACCCGAGTAGGACGTGGGTCCGATGATGAAGCAAGCCACAGGTGGTACCTGTGGGTGAGGACCCAACAATTACATCCTAAAAGCTGTATAGATCACACTGATTTACTTGGGTGTAGATCTTACACTTTGATAAGATATACATTGGGCCACGCAACAATCTTGCGAACAAAATCAGGATTTAAATAAGCAAGGATAGCCCCCTCTAGTGGTATACAGAAAAATAACCCTGCAGAAAGGGCCAGGTTCAACACTGACAGACAACATCATGTAAAAGATGTCATGTTTGCAAGAGAATATCGAGTGCTTGTCAGATTGCACAGGAAAAAAAAGTCTGATGCTCCCTTTGAGGCTGAACCCTTTACCATCACTAACACCGAAGGATACATGGTGACTGCCCAGTGTCCTGGGAAGTCCCTTACGAGAATCCTCTAATTTTTGACATGTATCCCATCACTCACCAAACATCGATGTCAATGCAGAGACTGGGTCCAGACAGACCGTTGATGACTCTGTGCTTGCTAATGATTCCACCTCACCTGTGCAGAACACTGACACTTTGACTGCCAGATACCGGTTACCAGTGACCCGATCAGGACGTGTGATTCATGCACCACAACGCTTAATTGAAGAATTATAATTGCCTGTACATCTATGTGTTGATTCATGTATTTATTCCTATATTTGTTTATTTATTTACTTTGAAAAAGTTGTAACTTTTTATTTAACAAAGCAGGAGATGTAGTGTCTTGTAAATAAAAGAACACTGGAACTCTTTTGGTTCCCACTGTACACCGTAGGCCTGTGACGTAAGCATTGGAGAGATGTGTTGAAGGCAGGCTTAGAATGTTGAGTTCTGACTTACACGCCACTGAATAAAGACGTGTAAAACTACTTTTTGTGTGTGACACGGTTATTGGCTAATACCTTGGCTAATAGGATGCTACAGTGGTGATGCAGTGATTCTGCTTCACGCAACAGAGGATGCATTGGTTCCACTGGAGCAAGCACCTGCATCCACTTCCAATGGACCAGGCACAGGAGCAGGAAGTGAGACTTTGATATCACTGAGTCTCAAAACAGGAGGCAAGCCAGCATGCACTTGAAGATCACTCTGGGTTCAAGCAAGAGTCCAGTTCTTCCTCAGCAGAGGCAGAGAGTAGCAGGCAACAGGGCAGCACATGAGAAAAGTAGTTCTTCCCGAGCAGCAGTTCAGAAGAGTGACAGTCCTTGTAGCAGCACAACAGTCTTCTTCCTGGCAGAGTTTCATTACAGGTCCAGAAGTGTCTGATTTGGTAGGGTCACAGACCCAGTACTTATTCCCAGCTGTGCCTTTGAAGTAGGGGCTTTGGAGTGCACTGATGTCCCCCTTGCCAAGTCCTGGCTCCAGACTCACTACAGGGGTGTAATCAACTCTTTGTTTGGGCACAGGACATTGCCATTCAGGTGTAAGTGTCAGCTTCTCCCTTCCTTCCTGCCCAGAATGAGTTATCAGGATTCAGATGGGCCCTCAGATACACCTACCCTTCCTTTATGTGTGGCTGTCTAGAGGGAATGCACCAGACGTGTATTGGAGACAGGCTGCAGCCACACAGAGCTTTCGGAACAGAGAAATGCCATCTTTCTAAAAGTGGCATTTCTAAAATTAGCAGCATTTAATTTACAGGCCCAGGGCACAGGTAGTGCACTCTACTAGGGACTTACAGATAAATTAAGTACGCCAATTGTGGATAAGTCAATGAAACCATGTTTAGAAGAGAAGCACATGCACTTTAGCACTGGCTAGCAGTAGTAAAGTATGCAGAGTCCTAAACTTAGATCAACAAAAGAAATGCAGCAAAAAGTGGAGGCAAGTAGGCAAAATGTTTGGAGAAGACCACCCCAAGGTTGGCAGATCTAAGAGAAACAAAATTAATTATACGTTACATTTTCACAAACAAGAACACACAAAAAAAGCTGAGCTGTAAAGATGCCAGGTAAATCTTCACAAACTAGGGCAGGCAAAAACAGCTAAACAGTAAATTATGGCAACACTGCGTGTTTGCAATAAAAACAAATGTAATTGACAAGGCATAAGCAGTGATGCCTAAAAGTATTTTGCAATATGTACAATGGCAACAGTACTAAAAGAAAGCTTGAACAAGCAATATTAATAATACTGTTTTTTTATTGGATCTAGATTTCTTTTTTTGACATTACAATATATGTGTATATTTTCAGTCTCTAACCAGCTTGTTTACCCATTGTAAGAAAAATAGGCTAAGAGTGACTTGTTAGCTGTCTAGTGGACTAGTGCATAATATTAAAGACATATGTACATATTGCTTTAAATTGCAGCTTTAGTTGTAAAAAATGTTTAGGCACAAATATATCCAACTTCACTTCTGACATTCTTGCTGCTCTGTGGACTTTCACCGTTCCTTTGGGTGAAATCTAATACCTTTCTCATAATTTCTCTTCCGTTGCCTTGACGCTCTTCTTCTTTTTATATATGTGCAATTCTCTGAATAGACAGTTACCTGTGACCGTGACCATAACAGTATTAAATGAGATGTAATGTAGAGGGAAAAAGGAGTAGACACATAGATGCTGTAGAGAGATATGTAAGCTAGGGAGAGGAATAGTGTTAGACCTGGCTCTCTCTGTACGGTTGCCACATTTTGTCTTTTTTCATACTTTTTTGGCTGATTTTGTTTTTTTGGCAATAGGACTCTGAGCACGTTTCCACTGCTAAAGTGCTTGTGCTCACTCCCCTAAACATGGTTTGTTTGGCTTACACCTGATTGGAATACTTAATTTACATATAAGTCCCTTGTAGTGCGGTATACCATATACCCAGGGCATGTAAATTAAATTCTACTAGTGGGTCTGCAGAATATATTACCTCACCCACATAAATAGCACCTTGAAACTTGTCCGAGGCCTACCATTGGAGCCTGACTCCAGTTTTAGAACTGTCAATTCAACTTGGCATTATAACTCCCTTGCCAAGCCTTAAACTCTCCCTTTATTGCATTAAGTCACCCCTAAAGTAGGCCCTGTGTAGCCCATAGTGCAGGGTGCATGGTAATTAAAAGGTTGGACATGTTCTTTTACATTTTATATGTCTTGGTAGTGGAAAACTCCTACATTTGTTTTTCACTACTGTGAGACCTATCTTACATTTAATAAGTGCTAACTTTTGATTGAAGACAGATAATCATTTCATGTTTGGTATCTACAAAACTGTAATAAAAAATCCTCTTTAATGGCAAAGTCGGATTTTACCCTACAATTTTGAAAACAACCACTTTAAAAAAGTTAATGTTTTCCTGTCCCTAGCCATTTGGTGCATGCAACCTCTCCTGGGTCACACGATTGGGTGGACAGTTAGACTCTGTGAATTCCTCCCAGCTAGTCACACAATAGAGGGATTAAGTGTGCCTGAATGGGCCATCTGCTGATTGGATGGGGGGTGGAGCTGGACACAGCCCCATTTGCAACTGAATAGACTGTGCTCTGCTTTCACACAAGGGGCTTAACACCTACCACAATGTCACTGCAGCCAGCTTGGAGCCAGGACATGGCAGGAGAGGCAGGACATTCCATGCACTTCAAAGCAGAAACCTCTAGTAACTTCTCCCAGCTTCAAAGACAGAACTGGGTATAAAAATAGAACTCTCAGACCTACTCTTTGGTTCACTTCTGGGCCTGTGGAAATGACTCTCAGAGGACGGCCTGCTGCTGTGACCTGCTGTGCACTCTGTGAGACTTCTTTGCTGTACCTGGAAGGACTTCTTTGTTGCCTGGAACCTGCCTTGAATCTTCAGAGACCAGCCCTGCTCTTTAAGCCCTGCATCTTCACCTGAAGCCAGGACTGCCAGAGTGACTCCAAGGGCTATTTTGCTGGCCTCCTGGTCAGAGCCAAAGAACCCTTTGGAAGTGGTGCTAAATGCACCCAGATGGCCAAAATCCCAAACTGAGGCCAAACTGACCTAAGGGCCGAGGGAAGACCAGGACCAACTTGCTTGTCTATCCACTCCCCAAGGTGCATCGCCTTTCAGCCTGACTTTGCGGCTGCAACCGCAACGTTCCTCTCCACAGCAGCAAATATTGTTCATAGGTCATTCGCCAAAAGGGTATCGGAGCTCCTGAAAACTGTGTTCGGCTGCAGCCTTCTGCCTTGTCCTGCTGGAGATTTTCAACTTCCAAAAAAAAGATTACATCCGAGGGTAGAAATCTTCACCACAGCTTCGACCCAAGGTTCCCCAACGACCACGCTCCATCCTTGGTCACTGCCTTGCCCCGTTGAACGTTACCTTCTCAGAACATTTTTCTTAAAAGTTCTTTTAAGTCCAAAGGTAAGCGCTGAACGGGTTCAATTCACTCCTAGTATCCGACCTGTGCTCGATCGTAGTCGGACATATTTTTTTACTTTGACCCCGTCTCGCACGACTAGATGTCCGCAGTTCATAATGTGATCTTTTAGGCGCTCGTTTTTACTAAAAACTTTAACAATTCATAACTACAGTTCTACTGATTGGATTTTTGTTATTTTTATGCCAAATAATTGATCAAAATGTACTGTGTTCTTCTAAATTGGTTGAAAATTTTTCTTGAGTTGCATTTTCACTTTATTAATGTTTGTGTGCTGCATAAATACATGCCTTTAAGTTAAGCCTGACTGCTTTTTGTGCCAAGCTGCCAAGGGTTAAGCACAAGTTAACTTAGGGGCATATCTACGTTTTCGGCCGAAAAGTGGCGATCATTTTATCGCTATATCAGCAAGGTCATGCTATCGCGTGAATCCTTGCCTTAGCGCCTGTTTTCTGAACGCCCAGCTTTGCATCTCTAATGAGATGCAAAGTGGGCGTTCCTTCCTGAAATAACTGGAGAAATGTCGCTAACGGACATTTTTCCAATTATCAAGGGAATCGCTAACAAGCATAGCGATAAGAAAAGTAGCGCTAACCTCGGTTATCGCTACTTTCCTTACGCCTGCTTTTCAACTGACTTAGCCATGATATCCTATGGAAGGTGGATATCATGACTAAGTCTGCCTTGCCCTATCAGCAAGCTTTCGCCAAACGTTGTGCGATTATCGCTGGATTTCCAGCGATAATCGCACAGTTGGCAGCTTGCGCGTTTAATTTTATCGCTTTGGAGATAAGCGTTGCTGATAGCACGCTATCTCCGCGATAACATTCTGCATTGGCCGGCGATAATTATCCTCGCGCTAAGAGCGCTGAGCGATAATTATCGCCTGGCCTTGTAGATATGCCCCTAAGTGAGTTTCTGTGGTTTACCCTGCAAAGGATTGTGGCTGTTGCTTGACTGAGAATCACACCACAGTCAACCAACAACCCAATTTCTCACAAATACATAGTAAAGTAAATCGGGAAATGTGATGTAGCCAGAAGGAAAGATAAGCAAAGAAGTGTAAGATGTAGGTAAAGAGGGGCAGGCAAATAAGTACGGTTTTGTTGTGCAGTAGAGAGTGATAGAGAGTAGGAGAAGAAAATTTAGAGAGGGCAGCGGTAGAGAGGGGTAGCAGAGTACAGTTCTCCAAGCCTGAGGTAGAGAGAGACTTAATGTTGAACATGAGGGGAATTAGAGAGGTGTAAAGGTAGGGAGGGAGAGACTTGAAGAGAAACTTAAAGATGTAAGCTGGCGAGAGAGAGCAAATGAGAAGAAGTATGGAAAAACAGGTCAGGTGGAGAAAGTAGTGGGGAATGAAAGAAAGGGTGGAGGAGAAATGTAATGTAGAGCAAAAAGAGGAAGCCGTTGGTGAGGAAGAAAAAGGTGACGTAGAGAGAGCTGAGATAGAAATACTGTACTAAGAAAAGTAGAGCTAGAGTGGGAGGTTAAAAGAGAGGGGTAAGATAGAACACGTGAGATGACGTCAGGAAAGAGTAATGAAACTGAATATTTTTCGATTTAATTGGTATTAACTGCCTGAGAGTGCACAGAACAAGGCTTGGTAGGGCAGGAAGGAATACCAAGGGGCAGATTTATAATTTGTTTGCTCAACACAGTGCAGTAACCAACATTGATGCAATGGGTCGCGAAAGTCGGAGAACGCAGAGCAAAGTCATATTTATTAGAAATGGCTAGTTTCTGCTTCATACCCCTCCACTGGCGCACAAACATGCTGCCGAGCTGCACGCACAACCTTTATACCATAGCACAGAAATGCGTGGGTGGTCTATAGCATAGGATTTGTACTAGAATCATGCCCTTCCAGCACTAACTCCTATGCCTAAACATTTCGGAAACATTTCGTACAATGTATGTGTGCTGTACCATGCAGCACACATGCAATGTAAGGAAAAGTGGGAGAAACAAAAATATTTCTTCATGATGCAAACTCAGTCTGTCTATAGTAGATCGGCCTGTGCGCCAAAAAGTTGCCTACTTGTGGTAATCTGCCCAAGTTCCACTGTTCTAATGCCCCCTTGATGTAAAGTGGTGCAAAGCAGCACTAAGCACTATGGGGCATATTATCAAGCACTGCGTTAATATTATCGCCGCTTTAGCCCATGTTGACACCAGAACATGGGCTTCTATGGGAATTCTCCAGGGCATATTATCAAGCCCATAATGTTAACGCCGTTTCTTGATAATATGCCCCTATTTGCGCTGAGTAAAGGGCACCTTTCAAGCACATAGGGGCATATTATCAAGCACGGTGTTAAAATTATCGCCGCTAAAGCTGGAGAATTCCAATAGAAGCCCAGGTTCACACCAGAACATGGGCTTCTATTGGATTTCTCAAGGGCATATTATCAAGTCCATTATCGCCGCTTTAGCTGCAGTTTTCTGATAATATGCCCCAAAATACCTTTTTAGCTGGAAAGTAAACACCTCTCCAAGAGTTTGTGATGTTTTGAATCCCTTTATTAATTCAGTCCTTAAATTCTGTTAAGAATGCTTTGCTGTCAAATTAGGAAAAAAATGCTTTTTTTAACAACGTTATTATACATGAATTTCAACAGTCCCACTAACTTTGCCACTTTACTTGGAAGGTGGGGGTGCTTGACAATTGCCCAATTTGTGCATGAATTAAAACATATCTGATTCTTCTAAAAACATGTTTCATGTCAACAGTAATTTCATGTTTTCGCAAAACATGCACAGAGCAGGGGCAGGAATTTATTGCATACTTTAATTTACAGCTCGACATGTTTTATTTTTTTACTTACCAAAATACTCTTTTGCAGTAGAGAAACTCGCTCCTAGGTGCTGCTTCCAAATTGTGTGTCATATACAAGCAGCCAAAAGTCGCTTTAGGAGATTGCACGCCGTATTGGATTTCGCAGAAAATAAATACTTCTGTGATTTATGAACGTCATTACTAAATAACTACAGCAAATAAGCGTCTGCACTGCTAAAACATTTTATTTCTCATTTTGGTTTGACAAAGCTTCCACAAACGTATGTCACTATCTCAACCTAAATCCCATTAGAACAGTCATTTTCTCACTAAGAAACCATTTGCAGGGCTTGTGACTGTGTTAAGGAGCAAGTAGGAAAAAAATGGCAAAGGCCATCTGGATGCAGCCTCACACCATAAAGATCAGAATATATAAGGACCATGTCATCAACACCTCTGTGATCAATGTAGATGGGCTGTCCACATCTATATATTAGTTCCTTTCTGACACTCCCTAACACTGAGGGGCAAAAACAAAGTAAATAAGGAGATCTTGGAGACCTGGGGAGTTTCCTCTATAACAGCTCTTCAAGTACACACATGCGAAAGTGCAGCATGCCTTTAGACTGACATGTTCTGTCACTGTGTTTGATATTTGGTTTCTATAGAAATATTCCAAACAAAAAAGCATATTTTTAAATCTTGTGACTTCGCTTAACTCTTCCACGTTTTATAACATAACATGTGTATTTGTAAAACACATGTTCACCCGTAGGCCTCTTGGTGCTGAATAACAGATGTTGATTGTTACCCAACTCAGTGTCACTCATTTTATCGACTGCAGAAGAATGAAAGGCTGAGCAGACCTGCTGGTATTTGATCCTGTGACAATGAGGCCGAACACAGGCCCCTTCAGTGGATGCATTAGTCCACTACGCCACCAGACCCAGCGGCTTAGAGGTTTTAGTCACATACAAACTACAATAGGGAGCAAGTGGGCTCAGGGGGGCCTAATACCAGAAGTGAGTGAGTGAGCAGTGTCACAATGAGTGCAAAAATCATGCCGGCACCCTGAGCAGGCCTTATGGTGGACGATATATGTGTGTGTGGTGCCTTGAGTGCCAACCAACCTGTCGCCGGTTCCGAGAGGTAGGCTGGTCTCTTCCTCCCCACATACTCATCAGGCAGTCTGTATCAGCTCTTAGAACCAGGAATGGAGACTGAGTGATGGTTATGCTAGTGCTGTGTCCTCTGAACTGAAAAGTGTGTGTGGGCCAAACATAACTCTCTCCCCTTCTCCAGCCAGAGCGAGTAATTACCTTGCCATTATTCTAGCAACCAAAAACAGGCTCTGACTTACTTGACTATCCATTGCTGGAGAGGTTCACATTGGTGACTGGACTGAGCCCCAGAATTCCCATTGCTGCCTTGACCTCAGTGTTTTTTTTAATGATTTTGAGGGCCCTGGGTTAAACTTAATTTAGGGTCCTTTTGAAAAATGGCCCTCTTTGAAGGGTCATGCCAAAGCTTTTGCCTTCCTCCACCTCTTTTTTAAACTTTTGTTTTTGTTGGCTTTATGACTGAGCACTTTTCCACTGCTAACCTGTTCTGCTGTGCATGTGCTCTCTCCCCTAAACATGGTTTAAATGATGTATCCACAGTTGCCACATTTAATTTACTTATAACTCCCTAGTAAAGTGCACTAAATGTTCCCAGGGCCTGCAAATTAAATGCTTCTAGTGGGATTGCAGCACTGCTTGTGTCACCCACTCAAGTAGCCCTTAAACATGTCTCTGGTCTGCCAATGCAGGGCCTGTGTGTGCAGTTAACACTACTATGTCAACTTTGCTTTAAAAAACCCTTGCCAAGCCTTAAACTACCCTTTTCTATATGTCACCCCTAAGGCAGGCCCTAGGTAGCCCATAGAACAGGGTGCTATGTAATCTAGAGGTAGGACATGTACCTTTAGGTTTTTCATGTCCTGGCTGTGAAAAACTCCAAAACTCATTTTTCACTACTGTGAGGCCTACCACTCTCCTAGGTTAACATTGGCAATTCCTTAATGCAACTAATAAGCAATAATTTCTGATTGAGAAGGAGTAGGTCTGTCATGTTTCACATCACTGGAATGGAACTCTGTGCTCTTCAAAGCCCCTCTTTGAGGTCACCCCCACTTCAAAGGCACAACTGGATGTAATTACTGGGCCTCTGACCCTACCAAATCAGTACAGTACTAGACCTGTGAAGAACTCAGTCAGGAGGAGGGACTGCTGTGCTGCTACAAGGATGGCCACTCTGTTAACTGATGCTCTGGGAGAACTGCTGTTCTGCTGTGCTGCCCTGCTGCCTGCTATCCTCTGCCCTGCTGAGGAAGAATTGGACCCATCTCACTTAAAACCAGAGAGACCCCAAGGGAAGGCTGGCTTGCCCCTTTTATAAGTCTCAGGTGATCAAAGACTTTTTATCAACCTGCAACAACACCTACACTTTGCTTGCTGCAAGTCTTGCCCTGCCAAGTGGTGCCAATCCAGTCCTGGACCCTCAGAAGTAGGTATAAAGGGCTGCAACTGCTAAAATCCACACATCGCCCATATCGCGCTGATCAGAACTGGTGCATCTCCCTCGACGCATCGTCGCTGCTGCACGGACAATGGACCTCACATTGCAGACTATGCGGTGCATCATCTCCAGTTTCTAACGCCTCACCGACTTTGCGTAGCTTAACGCCAGCACGTCGCCTACAAGCCAGAAGACAACACATCTCTTCAGTGCTTCTCTCATCTCAACTCCTTCGACAACGCATCTAAGATACTTCGAAGTGGGCCACCGCTGGTCCCTGTATTCGACCCACACGCCATCGCAGTTGGCCTGAACCTTTGGATTTACCCCAGTCTAGCACGACCAGATATTCCCGGTTGGTGCTTTAAGCTTGTAAGCAGTATATTTTCATTTATTATTCAAAATTCATAACTCCGGTTATGCTTATTGGAGTTTTGTCATTCTGATCTTGTTTTGTTCTTTAAATTAAGCTTATTGGATTTTTGTCGTTTTTATCTTGTTTTGTTCTTTAAATTAAATTCTATTTTCTAATCAGGTGTGGTATCTTTTTGCATCGTGTTTTCACCTTAGTGGTTGAAGTGTTGCTCAAATACTTTACACTTTCCTTTTAAGTTAAACCTGACTGCTCTGTGCCAAGCTACCAGGGGGTGAGCACAGGTTACTTTAGGGTGTGTAAGTGAATTACCCTGACTAGGATTGTGGTTCCTACTTGGACATGTGCATACCTCTGCCAACCAGAAACACAATTTCTAACAGGCCCCATGCTCAGAACAACTCTGAATTTACTATCCATTTTAGGTTTATTTATACTCTCAGCGGCTGTGGTTGGATCATTGTGAATCCTCTTCCTTGGCAAGCCTACTTCAGGGCCCAACCTTAGAACAAGCAGTCTCTCGCAGCACCAAAGAAGCAGAAAGACTAATGACTTGAACAAGCCAGTTTCATGTGGTGGAGTGGACTGGCATTTCACTGTTTGTGCCTGTGCATTTGGAGGATGCTTTTTTTGTTTACTGCACTTTAGTTTGTACTCCTTGAAGAAAAGGGGCTTTGAGTCAGGTGGCATTAAGAGGTGATCGCACCAGCCCAGCAGCTGCTTCAAGTGGACATTACAGTCATGGAGGGAGCATATAATACTGCTCAGCACTGATGTGGCCTGTGGCCTACCCACCAGAAAAGCAGAAAAGCAGAAAAGCTTATGGCCCAACCAAACGCTCTACCAACAGTGTGTGGAGTTGCTAGCCTGTCATCACCGTTTGGGCATGCGGTGCTGATGGGTGCTTTTGTTTAATGCCCTGCCTCTACAACGTGCTACAGGTATTCTTTCTCAGAAGGGAACAAGCTGTGATTGAACCTGCTGACTTCTGCTCCACAAGGACATGCAGTCACAGAGGCTGAACACAATGCTTATGTTTACGTTACATATTTGGAGATTGCTGAATAAATGTTATGGTATGTTAAATGAACTTGTTGAGCGCACAAATACCCGTGGGTGTCTTGGCCCTGGCTACTGTGAGTGTAAAAAGAGACCTGTCATGAATTAAATACCTATACAGAGTTGAATGAAGGCAAAGTGTTGTCAACTTGGGCTGGGCCAATGCACTTTAAAAGGTGAGAGTTCCAGCTGAATCTAACCAGATCAAACAGGTATTTTTTTCAGCCCCATTCCATCTCTCAGGCAGGGGTGGGCTGGCCAGACAGCCTGAGAAGTCTAAAAAACCAAACAGGTTCTTTTAAAACTCTGAACAGTGTGGGACTTTCCTAAAAGCTTAAATGAGTGGGCCCCTTGAAGGATAGGTGCCCTGGGTCAGAACCCAATTTCTCCAACCCTTAAACATATTTGCTGGACTTGTTCAGGTCCAAGGAGGGAGTGGAGACCATGCAGTTAGACACCACCTGCCACAGCCCCTCTGGCCTCACAGCAGGTTTTCTTCAGCAGGGGGAAGCTGAAGAGATCTTCGGAGCAAATGCCCATGCAGGATCTGTCACCCAGTGCAGTGGGAGAAAGCCCTAGTCAAGTACGTGTGGCTCTTACCCCCTAATCAAGGTATAGCCCTCCAGGCTGAAAACAAGACTCTTATTCACAGCCCTTTCCGGAATCTCCTGAGTAGACGTTACATACCAGCAAATGTGGGAGAATTTTTAGTGCTTGTGGCTTAATAGCTGTCTTCCTACTCACGCACTTCACTGACATAAGACAATTTTGGGGCTTTTCCTTGTAATTTGGCACCACAACAAGGTGGTGGCCTGAAGCTGCTGCCTCATTTCATCCTAGAGAAGCACTGGCCATTTCCCTTCGACCTTATTTCCAAAATCTATCTATCTATCTATCTATCTATCTATCTATCTATCTATCTATCTATCTATCTATCTATCTATCTATCTATCTATCTATCTATCTATCTATCTATCTATCTATCTATCTATCTATCTATCTATCTATCTATCTATCTATCTATCTATCTATCTATCTATCTATCTATCTATCTATCTATCTATCTATCTATCTATCTATCTATCTATCTATCTATCTATCTATCTAATCTATCTATCTATCTATCTATCTAATCTGCCTGCCTGCCTGCATCTGTTTGTCTGTCTGTCTGCCTGCCTGCATCTATCCGTCCATCAGTCCGTCCATCCATCCATCCATCTGCCTGTCTGTCTGTCTGTCTGTCTGTTCCAGCATTGTGACTTTGAATCATGTCTGGTACAAAGCCTCAGTAACCTGCGCGCCCGTCTGCTCGGATCATGGCTTAATATCCCCCGGAAGTTGAATTTCATGGCAGACTGGTGAGGGATAGCTGCGGGCTGTGATGTCACTCTGCTGGGACTCCTCCAGGCCTGCCTCTGCTCCTCATTACAGGGCTCTGGCAGCCTTATACAGAAGTGACAGAAGCGTGATAGACCGGCCGCTGACTCAGAGCCTGTACCTGCCATGCAGAAGCAGCCAGCTGGGAGTAACAGCCCTGTCTTCCTTGGCACCTCTCTTCGCGAATTGATTACAATTAGAAGGCTATAATTAGTGCTGGGCGAGAGACCCAATTTGCCCTCGCTTTATGCACAACTGCACTGACATTTGCGAGGCTGGCTTCCTCTTCTGCTTCACGTCCCGTCGTGTCCTCCCTTCCCCACCCTCCCCACCCTTCTGTTCACACTCTCAACATCTCGTTCTTTGTGACCTTGTGATTTATTCCTTTCTCATCCACCCTTTCTCCTTACCAAGGCCCTTTTTTCCTTTTCTTTCTTCTGTTCTACTCTAGGGTCTGATTCATTTCTCCATCTCATAAACCTCATGCCTATTTTCTTTCACTCTACTCGTCCCCAGGGCTATAAGTGGGCCGGGTCTCACCAGTGCTGAGCACTGGCAGTTTTTTAGGGCTCGCCTGACCCAGCGCATGCGCTGGTCTGGCGAGACTTATTGAGAGGGCTCCAAAAAGTGCTACCAGGCCAGCCTAGAGCTAAAGTGCATGTGCACGGGCCGTGATTACTTTCACTTTTGCGGCCGTACGGCCGCTTTGAAGTTTGATCGCGATCACTTTTGCGGCCGCTTGGCATAGCCAATAGGTCTCGCTTTTGGGACCGTATAAGTATTTAGTTATGCAACTGTTGCATGGCTAAACACTTATAAGGTCCCAAAGGCGCGACCTATTGGCTATGCCAATGCTTGTTTAAAGGGGTCTTCGAAAACGGGTCTCTAACGAGCTCTGTGTTGTGCCACAGGGTACCCAGACTGCAGTGACAGCAGGCGCATCGATGTGCGCTACTCACACTGCTCACTTCTCACTAGTGGAGAAGTTATGGCATGACTTCATGCCAGGTGAGTGTTGTAGGGGAACGGAAATTCTTTAAAGAGAGTCATTTGCTCTCTGGATTTCCCTTCTCTTTTTGAAACTCAGGAGCAACAACATTGTTGTGGTGTCACCAGGGCTAAGTGGAAGCTTTTTCAATATTATATACAAGCCATATTTGCTGCTTCTTTATCTTATGCAGCTAACAACCATTGACAAAGCCAATAGCCCTGACTTGTTGTATGTATGATGTTACTTGTTGTATCATATATCTGGATGCAATGACAGAAACAGCTAAATACAAGGGCGGCACACTATGCTAAGCACAGATTTTTAGCTTATGTGTTTTTAAGCCACACTCTTAATTACATTGGCCACGCTCCTTTGAGGGAACCCCACGTTTTTGTATCCCACTTAAAGCCCTGCTCCTCCCCCACCCATCCCCATGTCTCCACTCGATTTTTTTTCTGCGATCTTCCTCTCCACCGCCCTCTGCTTCTTTCCAGACCATTTTTGCCTCCTTTTCTACCTGTCACCTGCCCATCTTCTGCTTCATCGCCCTTCACTTCTTGAACCCGCCCCCACATCTTTTGCTCCCCCAAGCTTTCTGTTGATTTTTATTTCCACTTTTCCCCATACTGCATCTGAATAACCTGCAAGGACGACAATGCAAACAAAAGCCACTCTTCATCTGAGACCTGAGCGATGTGTTTCATCGAGTGAGGAGCATTATTTGGACTCCAGTTTCGAAGTGTACCAGAAGAGGAGACTTTCAGTAACTCTGAAAGGAAATAAAAGGCCTTACAGGCAGGGGCGTAGCTAGAGCTTGTGGCGCCCGGGGCTATCCCTCAGATTGCCGCCCCTGGCATCTGTAGCCCTGTGATTGTGTGAGCTTAAGTCTCGGAATCGAATTTTGAATCTCACCTCACTGTCAAATTTCGGGCACAACTGCTTCTCACATGTATCATTGGAATGCTAGTTTTACACTGCTCTATTAACTAGTGCAAGTAAGTGTTAACTATCTGAACTTGCAGTTGTAGAGGGCTGCGCACAGCACCCTGGGGCCACTCGCTTAATTATACTGGTGTGATTTTTTAAAATACTTTTAAACATATTTGTCATCCTGCCTGACTGTGACTACTATGGGTGTCTCACAGGTTCTACCGAGGCTTGCCCAGCAATCATGCTATCACACACATGCTCACTGTGGTGGACGGAGTCCGTGAGTGAGCTGACTAATGAATTTATGGTATAGGCCTGAGGCAATTGAGATTTGTGTTAGGGTCTCTCACACCCTGTTATAGTCTGGGCCCAGGTCTCCTGTGGGACAGAGAGAGCAGCATGGAGTTTAGCGATTCTTCTCGCCTGGTTTATTATTTGAGCTCTCTCTAAACAGCCGCAATGCCACATGTTCACAGACAGGTACTCTCATCAGCGTGCGTCGTGACTGTGACTCGAGACAGACTACTTTTGCACTTACCTGCTTTATCTGGATCTGAAGCTGGGGTGTTAGATTTAGGGGTCTTTCGACACCTGCAGTGCTGCAGGCTTTAAACAGCAATGCAGGGTGGACTAAATACCCGACTGAAGACCAAGCTGCTTCTCTGCCATGGGCAGAAAAAAAATGCAATCTTTGCCTGAAGTGTCGTCTGGTGTATTTACACTTGGTGTGTAACTTGTCACTCGCTGTGTGTCACTAGAGATATTTTTGCCAGGACATCAGGGCAGGCTCTGGTGATGCTCATGCCACTACAACTCTGAATGCCTCATGTGCACCCAGCAATGCCCCTTCTACATTGGTGGGGTCCAGTAAAGATCTGTGTTCTCTACTAAACTGTTGTCTTGTATTGTCAGTGGCTCTTATTGCACAGCTTCGCTCCAGTGGTTCTACAGCCTAACCGTAGGTCCTTGCTCTTTTTGGTGTTAATTCTTAGAGGAGCCATGTGACTTGCTTTCTAGAGGTCCATAGCTGTCATTTTAATTATAGTCAGCTGAAGCAGGCGTTTGCAGCAGTTTTAGATCTTCTAAATGTTTCTCGTTGCTCAAATGGGTCTAATTTCTGATATTTATGTTTCCTCATCTTCATTGCTTTATTTTTACTTGCAAGAAAGTGTCAAATGTCACTCATAACCACACTGAAATTATGAACATGTCACACATAGCAATCTGAAACCTTGGCAGCTATGGATGGCACGTGTCATGATGTCATTTGCTGACTGCCTAACTTGGTTAGTCCCCCCTCTTCTTTTTATAGGACTTGTGCCCACTGCCCTGCCACTCACCAAAGATCCTTTCCTCCCCTCGTGACAACCGTTTATCTCTTACCGTCCTCAGGCTCCAGTATTCACAGTGGTGGCAGGGTCTCTCCCGTAGAGGTTGGTTCTACTGCAGCCTGCAGAAATCGCTCAGCAATGCCACTGCCCCAGACTTGACTCCTCAGGAGAGGCCAGCAGTGTTGCCAGATTTTGAGATCCGTCCCAAGCCCAAAGCTACCCGAGTACAAGCCCAAATTCAGCCCAACCAGAGCAGCATCAGCCCAAAAACCAGCCCAAAGATGAAACTCTGATTTTACAAAACTAGCCTTCAGAAAACATTTTTAAATTAATTCTAAAGTCCATTCAATATACATTTAGTAGGAGGAGGTACACTGGGCAACAATGGGCTTCAGCAATCATGCCTAAATTCTATTAATAACACTCATTTTGATGACCAGTTCCCACTGTGACCCTCTGTCACCACAAATACATAATGTAACTGATGGTAAATCAGTGCAAAAAAGCAGGAGCTTAAAAGAGCCCAAAGTAATCCCTGCCATTGCAGCCCTCCACCAGCCTATTTCTGTTCATGGTGAGGATTGCAGTTTTCTTTTAATTACAATCCAGAAGCTCGAGGTCAGAAATAGAAAACTAGGCTGGACAGGGGGTGGGTCTCAAGTTTTCCAGGATTTGCTGGGCCCTCTAAAAGTACTTGTAGATTAAGATAGTCTCCTCATCTGCATACCCAGGGCTTTAAGAGAGCCAGGTCCTGCCAGTGCCAAGCACCAGCAGTTCTGAAAAACAGATGCTGAGACGGGTCCCTATTGGACTCTTCATTTTTGCCATCACTCTGGGAGTGAAAAGAAATCTTCACTTGGTGGCACTACTAGCAATCATCAGCCTTTGATGTAAAACTAGACATAGCTGCTAAAGTTTCAGATTGCTATGTGTGACATTTTCATAATTTCAGTGAAATTATGAGGGACATTTTCTTGTGAGCAAAATCAAGCAATGAAGAGGGAAACTTATAAATATCAGAAATTACACCCATTTGAGCAATGAGAAACTATCTTAAAAGTGCTGCGAAGCACCAATATCTCAAAAAGACTTAACTCAGTCACTATTCCATAAAAATAATCATCAATAGCTGAGTGAGCGGTGCCCGCTGCCTGAGAGTTCACACTTCAGTAACAATTGCAATGCACCACAGTGGCTCTAAGTCTGGTGTCCCCTCTGTCCCATGTACTAGCCATTGTTTTATGGCACAAAAACAGTAAAAAGAAGTAAAATTATTATTTCCATTAAAATCTCTACTGACAGATGTGTATTTACATTTCGGTACACTGTAATAGGAAATTGAGATTTGACATGGTGCAGTGGATGTAACTTTGCTGCCATTGAATTGAAACAGACGTGAATATGTTTCTCTGTGCAATCTGTAGAGCGGCAATGCACAGATAAGCACCTCGTGTGGGCTGCTTAGCACCTCATAATCAACATATTGGTATTAAAATCAGAAATGCACAATGATTCACACAGACCTAAGTGAGTCGGGCTGCCACGAGATTCCGGAGGACGCACTACTAGAGGCAGTCAGATCCAGTTGTATACTTACTTTACATGACGATCCTGCCTCTGAGATAAGAATGTGTGACCACCTCTCACCGGGCAATGATTGTGAATGCTGGCGTTGCGCTCCGCATGCTGAGGCACCAATTACTGGGGCACAGAGGGAAGCATCAAACTAAAAAGAAACAACTGCCACGACCTGCACTCAAAAGAGAGAATCAGTCTGCCATATGGACATACACTTTGCTGCAGTATGTGATGTGAAATCACATGGAGGCCGCAGCAGCCGGTCGGGACTGAGTCTTGCAGCAGCTGCAATAATGTTGCAGCCAGGCAGCCTGTCTGAGCCCCCAGGACAGTACATGAAAACTTTTCTGCACAGTGTGCAGTACCAGTGCTGGAGACGCACACTGTGCCAGACCAGCGCACAGTTGCTCATCATGAAGCGCTTGGGCGGTGCTCCATCCCGCTTGTGTCTGCATGTCAGCGCGGTGGTTTGAGAGGAGCTTTAGAGGCGTGAATTTGTGTTTTAGTGCGGTAATGCAGAACACCACACTAAAATGCGTTAGCCTCACCCCTGATGTGTGTGGAACTTGGCAGGGCTGCCTAGAGAGACTTTTTTGTTATGCAGGTGCCACGAAGGAGCTAATCAGAAGATACGATCACCTGCTAGTGATCTGAAAGTGCACGCCATGGGGATCCACAGCAGGGCAAGAGGTGTAAAGGACAGAGGGTAGGCTCTACATTTAAAATGTCTGCAGTGATTAATGCTGCTGCATGGGCAGCTGCTGCCAAGCATTACCAGCTTCTAGACATTTGTTCAAGCACATAACAAATAAAAGTAAGTATTTTACAAAAAGTTTTATTTAACATTTCTAATGGCATGGTATAGTAATTTCACAGTGTCCTAATTATAGAACTGCGGTATTTTCACTATTATTTACCACAAAGTCATTGTTGTCACATATTCATCTACTGTAGGTAACAACCATTGATAAAGCCAATAGTCTGGGCTTGTTTTAAGTGCATGCCAGTTCTATTACATATTTGGATGCAATTACATAAAGAAGCACCAAAATGCCATTCAGGCGGAACAGATTTTTAACTGTTTAAGCACACCCTTTATTACATAGGTAAAGCCTCTTTGAGAGACCCCCACTCCCCCGCCTCCCCAAGTTTTCTCAACCCACTTAGAGCCCTGGGCGTACCGTTTACCCATTAAATTCACAACAAACTCCAGGTGTACTCTTTATTTTTTAGGAGTCTTTACTAACACATCCTTATGTATAATAATTATTAAACTGCTCACACGTGTTCTGATCAGTAGCAAAGTCTCTATAAACACCCCCTCCCTTAAGCATTATGTGAGTAGCCCCTGACAAAACATATGAAATAAGTGCTACCATCCTTGCATATTCAGTCAGTTCTCAACACATTATTTTGTGCGCATGCTATAATAAAATTTGTACAAAGAAATGTTCTATTAGAAATACAAATAAGAGCTTGATCGTGAACAGCCAGTAAGAGGACTCAGGAGTATGCATGCACACTGTAAAAGTATCAGGAGTGAGCTTTTTTTTTTAACCCCTTCTTCCCTTAAAAGAACTGTACAGGTTCGAGAAGCACTGTGTCAAATCTTAAGTTACATTAACTACTAAGTTACACTGGATTCCCATTGCAGGAACTGAATCCAATAAAATAAAATACTAGGGCAGGTGACCTAACATCCAACACAGGGCATCTTGAACTCTGGGGCCACCTCTTACTAACCCTTAGAACAGGCTGATGGCTGCTGGCATGCGTGCCACAGGCAAAACATGTGCGCCCTGAGGCAAAGCAAGAAAGAAAATCCTCCATCACACAGGCCTTACCTCCTGTCACCTGACAGCAGAACTGTCCGCTCTCATCACCTTTCCACGATACATGGCATTACCCACTCCTCCTACAGCCAAGGGCACTGTCACTGGGGAGGAGAGAGCCATATTTCTTTAAATATGGCGCTCTCCTGTTCTCTTCTTCTTTTGCTTTCTTGCCTGCTGTGCTGTGTTGCGCAAGATTTTAGTAAAACTGCCCCACAGTTAACCTACACGGCATCGCCGTAACATTACACTATCTGTAGCATCATGACTGCACAATGTATCAGTCACAGTATCATAACAGCACAGAATATCAGTGCATCCTCTTTGCCTAACAATAGCATAATATATCCGCGTCCTCTCATGGCATCATAATGGCACATATCTCAACGTACTATATTAGCACAAAACCTCAATGCACATCATAGCCAAATCATGACTGTTATTTATGTCAAATAGTCAGTACGCTTTTCTATCATCATAATTGAGCAATACATCGGAGTAACCTCGAGGCACACTATTTCGGTGTAACCACATAATATCACGATAGCATCTAAGTCAGGCACGCAACACCCATTGGACTCAAAGGGATTCAGCCCCCCCCCCCCCCCCTCGTGTGTGGCAGCCCGGGCTGAGACAGCTCCCGGCGCACACACAGCCGCACCCGAGCACTTCACAGGTCTTTAAAAGACCATTTGCATGTTAATGAGGCCTCGCTGGTGTTTCACCCCTTCTAAGAGCCCCTGCAGCTCCACTCTGCCTATGGCTTAACAGATTCAGCCCCCCCCCCACGAAATTTTTTCTTAGCCCCCCCCCCCCCCCCGAAATTTGGCTCTAGTTGCGCCTCTGATCTAAGTGCATCCTTATACAATCAAAACACCACACTTTCTCAATGTGCTCTCACGGCGGCATCAAAGTACAGTACCTGGATTTCTGCTCGTAGGATTGTGCTTCTTTCCAGGTGTCCAGGTCCAACTATTTGCGCAAGGCCTGCTCAGTTTCCAGGTCTCCCTGTCACAGCTTCCAAGTGCAGAGGGTCACATCAATTAGAAGGAGGCAGGCCAATGTGCCTCTGAAGATGTGTGATAATTAACTAGAAACCGAGAAGGATGGTTTCACCGTGCGCCTGCTGCATCGTAACTTAGCCTCGAACCTACCAGTACCCCAATGCGGAAGCGGCGGCGGCGGCCGAGACCACGTTATTTAGGCCGCGCAGACTCGCACGTCCACCACGCAGCCTCGCACGTCCCCCACGCAGCAGGTGCTGGGACACCCGGCCACAGGCAGAGAAACACTCTTGGGGGCAGGACGGCACCATTTACAGGGCCATCATTGGTAGCGCGCTTTTGCGCGCTACAAGATTGACGGCCCTGGAACGGGACCCACAAACGCGGTATGTCGTGCACCGCGGTGCGTGCACTGCAGGCAGCTTACAAGCATGTGTGGTTGCACTTAATACGGCGGCCATGCGTCACTGGTGGTGGCCCGTGGTGGCGGCCTTTATAATTTATTTGGGAACACTGTAGTGACTGACAGTAGTGTCAGTGAGTGTCCCCAAATAAATTATAAAGGCCGCAGCCACGGACCACCAGTGACGCGTGGCCGCCGCCCCCAAAACAATGCCGCCTGGGGCGGCCCGCCCCCACCGCCCCCCCCTAGCTACGCCACTGCTTACAGGGCTTGGGAATGAGTGGCGTGTGGACATTTGCATGGAGGCTTGCCAAGGGCGTAGCTTCAGGGGGAGTGGGGTGTTTGCGGTGTTACACCCCCCCAATAAATAGTTGGGTCAGCCGCGGCCGGTGGAGGGAGTTCCCTGGGGCGGAAATGCGGGGCGGGGGAGGGGCGAAACGAATTTCGTAGCGCGCGCTGCATCGCATTTTGCGATGCAGGTCGCGCAACGAAATTCGTTTTATTTATTTAATTGTTTACTTACCTCCAATTATCCATATTCCGGTTTTTAGTACCCCCCACCCTGCCCCTCCCCTGCCCCGCCTTTCCGCGCCACGGAACTCCCTCCACGGGCCGCGGCTGAGTTGGGTACAGTTGGGTATGTTGAAGAGTCTGTCGGATTTCACCAGGAATTTTTACATACACACAGACAAAAATGCACAAACACCCCCTCCCTCTCTTTTGAAAGTCCTCAAAACTATTGTTCTTTTTTTACACCTTTCAATCCGCATTCCTATCCCTTCCCACTAGACCAGGGGTCTTCAAAGTGTGGGGCGCGACCCCCAGGGGGGCCGTGGAGTGATGGAAAGGGGGTCACGCATTCCCGGTCACACTTCTGCCCAGGCCCATTGGACTACAAGGGATTCAGCCCCCCTCCTCCCCCGTAGTGTGTCTCAGTTCGAGCTGCTGTGGGCTCCGCTGGGCTGTGTCTGCTGTCTTATCTCCAGCACAGCCCGGCACGCCTGTGATTTTCACAGGTCGTTAAAGACCATTTGCATATTTACATACCTTTTGTAAACTGGTTACTGAGGCTTAGTTTTTTAGGTCTCGCCTGACCCAGCGCATGCGCTGGTCTGACGAGACATTTTGTGAGGGCTCTAAAAAGTGCTACCAGGCCAGCCTAGACCTACAGTGCATGTGCGCTTTACCGCTACTACTTTCACTTTGATGTTTGATCGCGATCACTTTCGCGGCCCCACGGCCGCTTTGATGTTCTCCGTGAGGCTTGGCTTCAATAGATTACAGCAGTTAAAACAAGCATAGCCAATAGGTCTCGCTTTTGGGACCTTATAAGTGTTTAGTTATGCAACTGTTGCATGGCTAAACACTTATAAGGTCCCAAAGGCGAGACCTATTGGCGATTCCAATGCTTGTTTTTCTAGTTCCAGTACCCCCTGGGCCCCAACTCTGCCTTTTCCTTACATTTGTAGTTTACATTTACTACTCTAGTGTGAGAATGCATTTCATGAAAAGAAATATAAAGTAGGGTTGCCAGAAGAAAAATACCAGCCATTTGATGTTTAAAGAGCCTGCAAAGGCCTCCTCTTGACACTAAATAGGATTGTAAATAAAATCATATGTATTAATTCGTAATGTGACTTTTCTGTCTTTGTTCCCTTTAATTATCAGTCATGGATCATTGAGGCAGCCCTAAAACACAATTAAAAGTGCTTTCTAATTATATTTGCTGTTCTAAGTACGCACAGATGAGTGCTGAAATATACAGCTTTAGGTGACTGCTTATTTTTGTACCGTCTGGGACATCAAAATAATGAGCAGGCAACCCTAACCATAGGACTGGAAGTGTGTTGCAGGATCAGCATATTATTTATTTCCTCCACCCTCGATCCCTGATTAATGTAATAATAGCAATAGTTTAACTTATATCTTAAACCCTATGCTGCCGTCAATAATATGCTGAGTTACTTCAAGTGTCTGGGAATGCACCCTGCATTCAGAGAAACTCACTTCTCATTCTCGCACTTCACTTTCACGCTCACCCTGCACTCACAGAGATCACAATGCACTCACACTGATCACCATGCACTCACATCATTCACCCTCTCACCCTGCACTCACAGTGATCACTCTGCAATCACAATGCACTTGCGTTGTTCACCCTGTACCTCAGCCTGCAGTCACACTACTCATCTGCACTCATCCTGCACTCATGTGACACCTCATTCACCTGACCCTCACTGCTCAATTTGCGACTCGCTCAAACAAGCCCATCATTAACCATGCATTCATTCGTCCCACTCTGCACTTACATCCGCACCCAAATTCAAATGGTCACCTCACTCACCCTGCAGGCACTCCTCTTTCCCTACTCTCACACTGTTGCAGAGGGTAAATGTGCCTGCTACAAAGAACATGTACTATGCAGATCACAGAACTGAGTGTGAGTTAACAATGAGTAGCACTATAAAAAAAAAATGTTTGTCAGAAAGGTGCTACAGAGAGATTAGGTGCTTTGTTGGTGAGTGGTAGTGAGGGAATTTATTTAGAAGGAGGAAACGGGGGACGGGGCACCAAAAAAGACTGTTGCGCCATGTGTGACCAGTGCTATGGCCAGCCCTGCCTGGGAGTGTAGGCCCCCCGCGAAGTTTGGGTCCAGTGGCTCCCATGCTTCTGCCTATTACTAATCTTGTTTACATTTGTAGTGTGCTACTGTTACCAAAAGGTGTCCTGGGGCTAATAGCCATCTGCTGCCTGAAGGCAAATGAGAAACATACAGAAGGGGAAGGAGAACCAGCCAAATGGGGTGACCTACAGAGCATAGAGCCAGGTTTTTATATCTTCCTAAAGGATAATAGATTCTTGGTGGAGCGAAGCAAAGGAGGGTGCACGTTCCATAACTGTGTGGCCTGCACCAAAACAGCAAGACAGACAATTTGTGCCTTCCTGAATTAGGGAACAATAAGCAGAGTGGCACAGGCCAAGAGGAGCATACGAGTCCAACCCGTGTGCTCGGTGAGGAGAGATGAGAGGATGAGAAAGAACAGCAAGGGAGTGAGGGAATTTGATTGAAGATGTCAGGGATGAGGAGAAATGTGAAGTGCCGAAGGGAAGTGCGGACACGCAAGAAGTGAGTGTGAGGGAAAGTTGAGGTCACAGAGGAGGGCTACTGTCAAACTGTGAGAGAAGATAGCTGAGAGATGATCTGTGACCTAAAAAGTAATTTGATGTGACATGGGTGAGGGACAGCAGCTCTAGGGGAAGAGAGGGAGTACTGAGCAGTGATTAATTTGTAATAAAACATGTGCCAGGGCCCTCACCAGTAGGCCACCGCAACTTTAACCACCCACCCATTGCCTTGCCTGTGCGGCCAGTGACAATACCTATGCAACTACCAACCATAACACTGTACAAGTGTGACTATTTCAAGCCCCCAAACTATAAGAATGGCATGGATGTCAGGAGTTTATCGTTTTTAATGTATATTGAATTAATAAACAGCTGTTCTGCTCATCTCTAAATTACACAGACAGAGCCACCATGTGGCAGACGGTCATAGTGCCAGTGTGCACAATTAGGTGCCAGTGCAGAGCACCGGAAACCACCTGCTCAAATTAAGCACTGGTGCTGAGGTAACAGGGGAGAGGGACATTGGTTCCAGAAGGTGTGAAAAAACAAAGGAGAGATATGAAAGATTAATGGGGGGACTGGAGAGGTGTAAGATACAAATAGACAACAATTTGAATGGAGAGACTTGAGGTGAATGAGAAGTGCAGATGGGCACGGGAGGTGACGGGGCCAGAGAGGCCATGAGATAAATGCGAGAAACTGTTAGAGATGAGGGAAGTGAAAAGACAGAATGGCAAGAGGTGACTAAGGGTGAAGTGAGAAGTTGAATGGGGAGAGTTTAGAAGTTGTAAAAAGGGGTGAAAGAAAATGGCCTGCAAAGTGAGAGAGGGATCCAGGATTGGGAGAGGAGAGGAGAGAGGGATGGAAGGGAAGGATGAGAGGAAAGCGGCATGGGTAAATTGCTTATCTCTGCACAAGACCGCCAGGGTTTTAAGGGACCCCTGCTGCTCCCGGCCAGGGCCAGGTGAGCTTCTAATGTGGCAGCACGTATTCCTGCGGAGTGGAAGGCCCATCACAAAGGTTGACTATTCATCTTTCTGATGTTAATTGCTGTATTTTGGTTATAAACTGGTACTGATGGGGTGAAATCTTTCTTCAGTGTTACTGTGTGCAAAAAATGTCAAAATAATGAAGCAATTCTATCCCAAAATAACGCGGCATCACATAACATTATTTAAATTTTCTTCCCACACAATTTAGTCAAGCCTGTCGTGTAATTTGGTCCTCATCTGCCTCGTAATTCCAGAAACCCTGCCTACAGGTTTAGAAATGTTTGTCAGGGGGGTCCTTATGACTGAAAATGTTGACAGGGGGGTCTCGGCACCCAAAAGTTTGAAGACCTCTGCACTAGACCATAGGCCCCTCTCTTGCACTCTGCTTGTTCTATAATGTATTTAAACATTATATGCCAACCTGATTGTTGGAAAATCTGAAGCTCACCACCAAACTACGCACCTGATGCTAGCATTTTTCTCCACTTGAAATGTGTCAGAGAATAACAAGGCGGGAGAAAGATGGCAGCAGTCAAGAGTTAGTGTTCAGCTGTTGAGATGAGAGAAATGTGATAAAAGTTACAATTGAAAAAACACGATTCTGAAGTTTTGTGTTGTCAGCTTTTCGTTGCACAGACACGTACAGGGTGAAACTATCCCTTTGGCTGACAAAGGACCCAATCACAGGCCAGGAGTGTGGGGATACCGCACTGGTATGACCACTCTCAGACTTACTGTTTTGAGGGATTACAAGATTGCCCCTGTGAAATGAGGAATAACATAAGGAAACATTGTTCTGTGATGATTCTCCCGCATTTGTCCTCATTTGCTGACTGTATTTCACGCAGTTTGCCTGCTTTGAACGAGCGAAATGTCCATGTGAAAAACTCACGCGCCACTGTCCTTCAGCAACGCTCGTCATTCCTTCTAGTATGGTGGGCAGGTACCAGTTTATCGTCTTAGAAGGATGTAAGGCTGGATCGTATTTGCTGGGGCTCATGATCATGGCATGTAGATTGCCACGTTTCAGCTGCGAGCAGTCAGTTCATTAAGACAGGGCTTTAAGTGGGATGGTAAAACTGGAGGGTCTCTCAAAGGGGCGTGGCCAATGTAATTAAGGGCGTGGCTTAAAAACTAGTAAGCTAAAAATCTGTGCTTAGCAAAGTGTGCTGCCCGACTTGTATTTTGCTGTTTCTGTCATTGCAACCAGAACCAGATATATGATACAATAAGTAACATCATACCTACAACAAGTCAGGACTATTGGCTTTGTCCATGGTTGTTAGTTGCATAAAATAAATAAGCAGCAACTATGGCTTGTATATAATATTGAAAACGTTTCCACTTAAAGCCCTTGTGACACCACGACAATGCTGCTGCTCCTGAGTTTGAAAAAGAGAAGGGAAATCCAGAGAGAAAATGACTCCCTTTAAAGGATTTCCCCTCCCCTACAATGCTCACCTGGCATGACGTCATGCCATAACTTCACCACTAGTGAGAAGTGAGTAGTGTGAGCACACGCACATCGATGTGCCTGCTGTCACTGCAGTCTGAACCCGCCTGTGCCAGGGCACAAAACAGAGCCTGATAGAGACCCGTTTTAAGGCCCCCTTTAAAAAACTGCCGGTGCTCAGCACCGATGAGACCCTGCCCACTTAAAGCCCGCAGTGAGCCATTCTTCCCCAGGAAAAGACGTAAGGTGTGAAGGACTCCCTAACAGACCTTGCCAAGGTGCCTATCTGTTGAGGTCCCAACCTGGTCGGTGAGAGTGTCTGTGGAGAACAGGTGACATGTGTGTGCTTGAATGTAGGAGTTCAGTGTACGTGAGAGCCCTCCTCCAGAGGTGCAAGAACCTGTGTGCCCAGAAGGAAGTTCCATTGCCCCTTTTCTAAGTGATAGGGGGATGTTCACAATGTGCATGTGCGGAGTAAGTGTGTGATTACAGGTTATGCAATGGAGCTGAGTGACTATGCACACTCCAGGGGAATTTCAATGTGCAAATTGTGAAACAATGTTCAGGGCAGGAGGTATATAATTTCCAGAGGAATGACCTAGTTTGAGCTGGTTTGAAAAGTGATAGTACAATCAGCAAGACGATGGCCGGAGGGCTGGTACTAGGCTGGTCCGAGGCATCAGAGACCCAATGGACTCCAACACGATAGCATTTGTGCAGTGGATGGTGAGTCCCCACTGTTAAGGACACCAACCCACGATTTGAAGAGGGGATAGGCGGGGCACAGCACCAGTGTGTGTGCTCCCTGCCCCAAAACAGGCACACAAACATGCAACAGGGTACAGTTCCCAGCTAGACAACCAGGTACATCTTTTCATAATATTGATCCCCAGCTGGATACAGGATGGTGACTACCTCTCTCTGGATTACTCAGTCCCTCCACTGCATTACTGTTTTGTCCACTATTGACCATTAGGAATGCATTTAGAAGGGCAGTGGTGCACAGGCCCATGAGAACAAGAGCAACACTGAGAAAATGGACACCATGGCTGGATGCCAGTGGGAGAATGAATATTGCTGGAGTGGATGCTCCGGGTATTTGGACTGCTGTGGTGTTTCTTTTATAAATGTTCTAATATTATTTTCCTGTAAGCCACTGAAATGTCTTATACTGAATCCCCCCTGCAGTACAAAAGCAGGTAGTGTATTAAATATGGAGATAAAAAAGGCACCACACCAGCAAAGTTGTACTTTATGTATGGGAGTGTTTAGGGTTGCTGGACATGTTGAACCAGGTGGAGGAACTAAAATTATGGATTACTGAAGATAGACAAGGGTTGTACCTCTAGTCAGACAGACAGACATAAAGGCACACACACGCAAATACACACAGAAACTCAAGATAGGCACTCTTGTACCTGTCAGGAATAATATCACAAAGCATACAATGGGATGGGGGTCATCAGGAGTAGGGAAGATGGTCTACATTTTCAGACTTTTGCATTTGAATGTGGTGACCTTAGTATCGTCTTTTGAGTCACTCCTTTTACTCTGACATCCCACGCTAACAGTTTGAGACACATGGGCTCAGTGCATCAGCTTGGTTCTGATGACCAGAGATGCCAGGGTCATCTGAATGTGGTCTGCTTATAAAGTGCCTGCTGGGGGAAAGCACAGATCTGACTGAGAAGCAGCGAAAGGATGACATCATAATGGAGAGTGTTAGTGCTGAGTTGTAGAGGATTCATTAGGGTGGAGCTACATGTACAGTGAGACTGGCACCTATTGATCTCTCAGATCTGTACCTGAGCACGAGGGACAGAGTTAGCGATTGACCTCTATTTATCCTCTGACATCATCGTTTCTTGTATAAACACCAATCCCTCACACCCTAAATCACAAAAGGGCCCTATTATGATGTTGGTCGGAAAGTGGTCGGAGGCTTTCCGACCGACTTCCCTGTTCTAATTTCCGACTGCCTAATTACAATGCAGGCGGTCAAGAGTCGAATCGGCTGGTCATTCCGGTCGGATTCCGACGGGCTCACGGAGCCCGTCAGCCAGTCGGAACCGCAATGTAGTCCCTTTAGGACGACATTTCTGCTGTCGGGATTTTGATGTCGGTTTCACACAGCCTTTCCATGCTGTCCTTTGCAGCATGGAAAGGCTGTTGGAATGTGAGTTTTGGCGGCCCCTGGCAGGGCCCCCTTGCATCTGCGGCCTATGATTGTGGGCCCCTATGGTGCCTCCCTGTAAATCCCTGCACCCTGTGACAGGCTCCATGAGGTGCCTGCCACAGGGTGCAGGGATTTACACAAACTCCCATTTCTCTATGGGAGTTTGTGCTGCGACCGGTTTCCGAAGATCGCAGCATGTGCGGTCGCATCATAATAATGCATTCGGGACTGTTGACCGAGGTCGTTCGGTCCTGATTCCACAGCGATTTTGGTCACAGACAACTCCAACCGATATCGTAACCAGGCCCAAAGTCTCCATGTTCCTCATTGCTAAAGCAACACAGTTCTAAAAAGGGCTAGATTTTGATAGCAGCGCTTCTGCGAACCCACAGCATTCTGCCTCTCTTTTCCTGGACATGAGTATTGTTGTGGCCAGGCTCTTAAAAATGTATACTAATGATGATATTGATATTTATTGAACTTCACAACTCTGGGGATCACCATCTTTCTCCTTCTCAACTCTCCCATTAACGCCATTCATCATTTTACTCTATAGAATTATAAGGTGCCTTAATTCAAAGATGAAAACAAATAGCTAGAAATAAAAAAACAACCAAGAAGAGTTGGGCCACCATGTTGACTACTGGGAGGCATGGTTAGAGGAGTGGGAATTCTGCGCCGTACGCGGTGTCTGGCTGCCCCAGGCCTACCAGCCTCTAAGAGTCTTTGGGAGACCTCTGTCTCAGAATAAAAGCTTTATCTCAGAAAAAGAGCACCAGTCAGGCTGCTGGAGTTTGTTTCCTCAATTAAGATATTATAATTGTAGATCTGCTTTACTTCCCTAAAACAGGGTCAAAGTGAACGATTATGTCAGAGGCACTGAGTCCAGTGAGGAACTATCATTTTCCAGAGGGTCAAATACTAAGAAGCCTGTTGTTAAGCAGTTGGTTTTTCTATTGGTAGGTGTTGGGATATTTTGAACATCCCAATTGCCCTGATGGCTCATACATTTACTGAAGATTTTCAGGAAAGCCAGTGGGACTTTGGGGACGCTTTTAGTGAAGTACAAATTTGGAAGGAGAAAAATTATGTTGCTTAGAATAAAGCTACTCGTGATGCAACATTTTTTTTTCTCTGAGTTTTATATAGCGCAAACTTGACCAAAGGGTATCAGAGCGCTTTCCATAGCACCAGTTGCGATACAGACCGACACATTCATTAAAAAAAAAAATATATATTTTTTTGTTAGGCACGGGGAGATTAAGGGGCATATCAGCAAGGCGGCGATAAAAAATTATCGCCGCTTTTGTGGCCGTTTTCGGCCGTAAAGCGGCAATAATTTTATTGCAATATCAGCAAGGTCACGCTATCGCCTGAATCTTGCATTAGCGCCCTTTCCCGTAACGCCCACCTTTGCATCTCTAATGAGATGCAAAGTGGGCATTCCAGCTCAAAATAACTGGAGAAATGTCGCTAACCGACATTTCTCCAATTATCAATGGGCACGCTAAAACGCATAGCGATAAGAAAAGTAGCGCTAACCTTGGTTATCGCTACTTTCCTTACGCCTGCTTTTAGTTTGACTTAGCTATGATATCCGTTGGAAGGTAGATATCATGGCTGAGTCTGCCCTGCCCTATCAGCAAGCTATCACCAAACGTTGTGCGATTATCGCTGTATTTCCAGCGATAATCGCACAATTGGCAGCTTGCGCCTGGAATTTTATCGCTTTTGAGATAAGCGTTGCTAATAGCATGCTATCTCAGCGATAAAATTCGGCGATAGCCGGCGATAATTATCCTAGCGCTAAGTGCGCTTAGCGATAATTATCGCCGGTTGTTGCTGATATGCCCCTAAGTGATTTGTCCAGAATCACAGGATGTTGAGCGTCCCTGCGGAGACTCGAACCCGGTTCCTAAGCGTCGAGGAGAAGGCCACATCCTCATCCATTGCTGGACCATGGGAACCAGATCATGTGAATGAGTGGGGTGGATAAGGATAGTATACCGGCAGGAATCACTACCCCATAAGACAAAATGGCAGTTCCTTGGAATTAATCTGTGACTCTGAGCTGTCACAGGTAAACCTGGTTACTATGTTAGTTACACTCCCCATTCTGCAGGAAGAATATACAACAGCTTTTATTCAAGCTATAATTGTTTGCAAATTAGATTTATAACTATGTTCAACTTTCCTGGAACTTAGAAAACAGCACGCTATACTGCAGGTTGCGCGAAGCCCAACACCATAAGCAGCAATTGCAACTCCTGCTTTGGGACATAAATCTGAGAATTGCAAAGATTCCATTGGTTGCCTATCAGGGCTTAATTTAGATTTATGCTGGTAACAATTACCTATAATGCACTGCATTGAAATGTAGCTGATAATAATACAGACAGCTGCTGTGCACTACCAACATCCAGCATCGTGACTGGCTGCTTCCTATAGGTGTGCTGTGAGGGAGATTCAAACTTTCGAAGCAAGAAACTGAGATAAGCACCATGATAGTCACAGGCAAGCATCATAAGGCCTTAATCCCATAAGAGCTGCACGTGAGGATCACATCATTCTCATAAAGAACTAGAACGTTAATCTATCTCACAGGATGTGCCTGCACGGAGAGACATGCTACTCACTGAACGTCCGAAAATCCTGCTCTGTGAAATTGTTTTAGGATGAGCAACCCTTAACAGT
This sequence comes from Triturus cristatus, assembly GCF_964204655.1. Taxonomy (NCBI): domain Eukaryota; kingdom Metazoa; phylum Chordata; class Amphibia; order Caudata; family Salamandridae; genus Triturus; species Triturus cristatus. The sequence goes on along the minus strand of NC_140594.1, from coordinate 846,960,991 downwards.
TTTCAATGTCTTCAAAACAGTTTAACCAATGGTCAGATATGGAATATGAGAGAAGAGGTTGTAATCTAAAGAAATGCATGGGAATCATTTAATGGTTACTGGGGGGTCGCAGCCGCACCCCCTGGCTTGCCCCTTGCATCTCCTGATACCGCCTTTGCGACCACTAGCCTCAGAGGTGGCAAAACCAGTGCCTGGAGCAACGAGGGGCGGAGGAGGGGGGTTTATGGATGTCTGGGGTCTATCCTCCTTATTTCCTGCTTCTTTTTTTTTCTTCCCCTTTTCATATCAAATAATACATATACAATATCAGGAAGTGTACGTACATAAATCCACGGGCAGCATTAGGTATAAAAAACGGATTTAAACAAAACAATACTTCAAATACCGGTATCTAAGCTAAAGCAGTGCTCCAATTAACATTAACCCACTTTGAATCATATTTGGGGGTAGTATGCAACATTAAAACACCTTAGAACTCGTTTAGCCTGAATACCCTTACGTTTATATAGGTCCATTTCAAATTGATATACATGCAGGAAGCGCCCTTTCCATTGCTGGAATGTCGGAGGAAGTCTATCCAGCCATGCAGCAGATATGCACAATCTATACACAGTCATAGCTTTAAAAATCAATTCAAGCCCAGGCCCTAAATATGTTTTGTCTACTCCCAATAGCATAAGCTGCGGTGACGGAGTGATATTACTTTTTAATATCTCCCCTAAAAAGCCCACAATTTCTAGCTCTGTTTGATTTAGACTGGGGCAGGAGTAGAATATATGAACCAGGTCTGCCCCAGGAGCATGGCATCTGGGGCAATTTGTCCCAGCCGTGCCGCCCCATTTTGCAACCTTTGCTGGAGTTATATATAGATCATACACCGTTTTATAGTGTTGCGATTGCAAATTCAAGGCATACATAACTGTGCCCCCTAGCTCCAGTGATTCCAAAAACCCTGAATCGACCATGTCAAGTATCTCCTTCCATTTCCCGTCCTGCTTCTCGAGGTCATCAGGGACCAGTTCCAATAGGCAGCCGTATATCTGAGAGATGGAAGGGATAGCTTCTTTTACCATTACTTCCAATACCGGTATTTGATCAAAGCCAGCAGTCCCCCCTACTCTAAAAAAAAAAAATCCCTGATCTGTAAGTTTTTAAAAAAATCTTGTGATGAAATATTAAATTTACGGCGGACCAGTTCAAAAGGAGCAAACAAGCTCCCTACCAAAAAATCTCCCAGTCTGCTGACCCCATTACACCCCCATCTATTAAAGCAGCTGTCCTGAAAAATGCAAGGCAGTTGCTCATTTTGAATCAGAGGGGTATATCGACTATACCTACCCACCCCTGCTTTTTTCCTAACCAATACCCAATTCCTATAAGCTGCATACAAGGTCTTAAAGCGGGTTCGTTTGAAGTAGTTTGGCTCAAAGAACATCATTAGACAACCCAGAGCAGATTTACCAAGCAATAGCTCATAGATGGAGGGTGACCTGATACTGGAGTCCTGCGCCGTTGTGCGACAGCTAAACAATATCTGATAACAAGACTGCAGAGAGATAATACAGCCTGAGGTTTGGTAGTGCCCAGCCGCCCCTACCTCTAGGTAAACACATAAAAGCATTAGCTCTTCTGGTCTTCCCGTATGCCCAAATAAAACTAGCTGTTATCCGATCAATTTTCTTAAACCATATATCATTAATTTCTAGTGGGAGAGATCTAAACACGTATAATATTTTTGGAAGGAAGATCATTTAAATTAAATTGCATCTTCCCATTATCGACAATCTCATGTTATCCCATCTTTTAAAATCAGGCTTGGCTTTCTCCAGAATAGGGGACACATTTTTACCAACTATCACGTCTATCTTTGAAGTGATAAGTGAATACCAAGACACGTAGCTTCATTTGTAATCCTAATATCAGATGCTAGCGTGTGTCTGTTGATTAAAATTTGGGTTTTAGTTTTGTTCAAAAGGAATCCTGACCCAGTTCCAAATACTTCAGCCAGTTCCTCCACTGCCCTTATAGCCCTGTCTGGATCACTTGTAATTATGGCAATGTCATCGGCATAGGCGAGAGTCTTAGTGTCCCACCCCTGTAGTATAACGGGCACGACATCTTGTGAGGCTTCTGACGTTCTAATAAAAGGGTTAATAAATAGCGCAAAGGGGGAGGAGCCTAGCGCGCAACCAAGATGGCCGCGTAGGTGCGAGGCTCCCGAGGACCTCCGTGACCTCCTGAATTAATCCTGGCGATATCCTGTCCTTGTTGAGGGGACTGTGTCGGGGAACCCGAGCAGAGGCGCCACCCGTTTTTCGGGCTCGAATCGGACCCCGGACACCGGTGGGAGCACCGATCGAAGGTTGCGGCCTTCTCCTCGCCGGCCCCCCGGATTGGAGTAGTGGGGCGATCCGGGGACATATTGAACAACAGCGGCGGGCAGGGCTGGGTGACTCGCGTACCCCGCACTTTCACTTTCGCTTTTGCGCCCTCCTTGCACTCAAGCGAGGCTGGGTTGCGGAGCCGGGTGCGGTGGTGTGGTCTTGTCCAGGAGCCCGGCCGACCCGCCGGCGGTGGGTTGACCTGCGGTTCGGTGGTCGCCCCCGCCCCCCCCCGGAGCCCGTGAATTGGTATAGCGGCCCGTTTGAGGAGATTGGCACGGCGGTGGGAGAGCAAGCATGTCCACCAAACAAGATGGCGACCGGGCGAAGGTGAAGACAACCCGCCGTGGCACGGCGCACCAAGCTAACAGTATGGACCGCTACACGCTCCAGAAGGGTTCTCCGGAGACATTGCGCGCATCCCCGGTGGGCCCGACGGAGGCATCTGCTCATCCGGTGGATCTGACCCTCCGGGACGTCATGGGCGCCATTGCAGAGATGAAGGCCTCGGTGGACCAGCGTTTCGACACCCTAGCGCAAAAAATAGACTCGGTCCTGGTGGATGTGAGCCTTGTGAGGGCAGACTTGTCCAAAACGAACGACCGGGTCGATTCCCTGGCCCACACCACAACGAGCCTCACGACGGACGTGGTGGCCCTTCAGAAGGAGGTGCGCCGGCTTGGCCAGGCGAGCGCCCTGATGGACCGGCGACTGGAGGATTCCGAGGGTCGGGCCCGGAGGAATAATATCCGTATTGTGGGGGTGCCGGAGGGACGAGAGGCGGAGGCGGCGGATCTTTTTGTGGAAGAATTGATCCTGACCCATCTCCAGCCCCGGGGGCTGAGTAAGCTTTTTGCGGTGGAGCGTGCTCACCGGGTGCCTGGGGGCAGACCTAAGACCGGTGCCCCGCCGCGGCCTCTCATTGCCCGGATTTTTACTTTTCGGGACAGAGATGCTATCCTCCAGACCTCCAGGCAACAGGGACCGGTCAAGCTTGACAACATGGATGTGCATTTCTACCCAGACTTTACTCCGGCGGTTCAGAAGCAGAGACAGAGTTTTCTTGGTGTTAAACGTCGCCTACGGGACCTGAACCTCAAGTACTCAATGCTTTTTCCAGCTAAGCTGAGGGTGGAGGTGGATGGTCGCACGCACTTCTTCGACCGGCCCGAGGCGGCTGGGGACTGGTTGGACACTCTGCCTGGAGATCGGGGCCGGGGGGGCGGGGGGGGCGCGGCTGGCGAGGAGGGCCCGCCGGATCAGAATTGAGGGGTGACTGAATAGGCCTTGCTTTGGACGATGTTCCTTCACCATTTATTGATTGCATATGTTCCCCTCCTACGGAGGTCATGCGGGGTCTGTTGGGGGCTTCCCTCCTCCTCTGGGGGACTAGTTAGTTTTAGCTATGGGGCGACAGGCACACTGCACTTTGGGGGGGCTGTCTGGGCTCATGCAGGGGTGCAGGGAGGGGGGAGTTCTGTTGGGATGGGGGGGTGGGGGGGGTGTGTTGTTTGTTTGCACCGCAAGGCAAACCCGCTACTGTGTTGTTGTTCTTAAGATGCTCGGTGGGGGACGACCGATTGTTTCGACGTATGATGGGGGGTAGGGATTTGACTGTGTTGTCATGGAATGTTAACGGCCTGGGGGATAGGATTAAGCGTGGTGTGGTCCTGCAGTACTTAAAACGTATTTCACCAGATGTTGTCTTCCTGCAGGAGACGCACCTTATAGGTAACTCCTTTCATGCAATGAATCGGCGGGGATATCGTTTGGCGGCCCATTCTGGCTTCACTTCGGGCTCGCGGGGGGTGGGCATTATGATCAAGAACTCGCTCCCGTTGGAGATTGATGAGGTGCGCCATGATGAGAGGGGACGCTACACTGTTCTGGTGGGAAGAATGGAGGGTAGAGTGTTTATTTTTATATCAGTGTACGTCCCGCCTGGGTTACAAGCCACCACATTTGCGGATCTGGGGCACCTCCTTCTGGACCTTCCGAGTGGCCTGCTGGTGGTTGGAGGGGACTTTAATGCGGTAGCTTCTGGGTCTCTGGATCGCCATCCCCCTAGGGACCTCCCCCGGGCACAGGCGTGGCTGCCCGGCCTTTTAGACACGCTGGGCCTGGTGGATTGCTGGCTATTAAAACATCCCGCACAGCGGCAGTACACCTTCCACTCGGGCGCCCATGGTAGCCTCTCGCGGCTTGATTACATCCTTGTCCCGGCGGCCCATGCAGGGAGGGTGGGGGAGGTGCGCCATCTGGCGCGGGGTATCTCAGACCACTCCCCATTGCTGTTACATTTCGATGTCTTCCCGAGGGGGGATGGCAGGGTGGCTCCAATCAATGCATGGTATTTGCGCGACCCCACCATTCGTGCCGATTTGATCAAATCCTTACAGCGATATTTCGACGAGAATGTGGGGTCGGTCCCTTCGGCCATCTCCCTGTGGGAGGCTTTCAAGGTAGTTCTAAGAGGGGAGGCCCTCTCCTTTATTTCCCATGCCCGGCGGCGCGAGCGGGAGGAGGTGACCCGGGTAGAGGCCGAGATTGCAGAACTGGAGGGTGACCTGGGGGGCGGGGTAACAGACACCAAGCTGCATGTTCTACACCTAAAGCAGGCGGCCTATCGGGCCCTCGTCACGGAGGCGGCCAGGGGCCTCAGTAGAGAGCAGCAGGGGCGATTGTATGATGTGGGTGATAAGGCTGGCAAATTGATTGCGTGGTTGGATAAGAGGGAGAGAGCGAGCCGCGTGGTTCCTTTGATTGAGAGTGTGGATGGTGCGTGTGTCACCGAGCCGGAAGCCATTGTCTCCTGCTTTGCGGACTATTTCCGCGAAGTCTACTCCCCGGTTTCCCCCTGCTCGGAGGAAGATTCCCATGCCCTGCTTCGGGACATCGCACTGCCCTCCCTTACGGTGGAGGACAGGGATTCGCTGGACGCTCCTCCCACCTCGGACGAAATTGCCTTGGCTATTCGCTCGGTTGCATCCGGCAAGGCCATGGGCCCCAATGGTATTCCCATTGAGCTATACAAGCTACGCCCGGATGTGTTGGCGCCCCACCTGCGCGCGATGTTCCTGGCGGCCCACTCGCAGGGTTCCCTCCCGCCGGACCAGCGTCTGGCCACAATTGTGGTGATCCACAAGGAGGGGAAGCCCCGTGAACGGGTCACATCCTATAGGCCGATCTCGCTCCTGAACGCGGAGCCCAAAATCCTCGCCAAGGTGTTGGCCAACCGGTTGGTTGGCGTGGTGGGCGATTTGGTCCACCAAGACCAATCTGGCTTTATACCACACCGCAACACGGCGCTCAATCTGCGGCGCTTGCACGGGGTGCTCGCGCGTGTCCCATTTGTGCGGGAGCCGGCCATCTTGGCGTCCTTGGACGCCACCATGGCGTTTGACACGCTGGAGTGGCCATACATCTGGGCGATGCTGGCGAAATTTGGATTTGGACCGGGCTTTATCAGCTGGGTCAAATTGTTGTACTCGGGCCCATTGGCGCAGGTGGTGGTGAATGGGCGAGTCTCGGTCCCATTCGCGCTGGGGCGGGGCACGCGACAGGGTTGCCCCTTGTCACCTCTCCTGTTTGCACTGGCCCTGGAGCCCCTGGCGGAGTGGCTGCGGTGGCACCCTTCCATCCGTGGTCTCCGCTGGACCCCCGAGCATGAGGACCGTGTGTCCCTCTATGCTGATGATATCCTCCTGTATCTCGCCTCCCCGCGTAAATCACTGATCGTCCTGGTTGATGTTTTGCGCTCATTCGGTCGCAACTCAGGACTTGTCATCAACTGGGCGAAATCCTGTGTATACGTGCTTTCCGGGGAGGCTCCGGTCCTGCCACGGGACTGTCCGATCCAGATTGCCTCCCAGGGGTTTCGGTACCTGGGTATATATATCACTCTTGACCCGGAGGCCCGCTATGAGCGGAATTTGTTGCCCCCCCTCCAGCGCTTGAAGGAGGACGTGGTGCGCTGGCGGCGTCTGCCGCTTTCGCCGCTCGGCCGAGCGGCCTTGTTTAAAATGATGTCCTTGCCGCGCTTCCTCTACGCCCTCCAGAATACTATGGACTTGGTTCCAGCACGCTATTTCCGTGAGGTGGAGGGCCTCCAGCGGCGCCTGTTCTGGGACGGGAGGCCGCGCATTGCTCTAGCTAAATTGACGCTCCCGTGGTACGATGGGGGGGTCGCCCTCCCGGACATTAAACGGTATTACTGGGCCTCCCAACTGGCTGCAATTAATCATGGCCTTTACGGGCCCGCCTTGAACCCGGCGTTTGAGATGGACAAGATGCTCCTGCCCGGTGGCGACTACAATCGAGCGCTCTACTCTGCCGCGCCCGACTCCCGTCTGACGGGACCGACGCGTGTCATGGTGCGTGTCTGGCACGCGACTAATGCAGCCATGGGGTGGAAGGACCGTTTGACCCGAGCGTCACCGCTGTACGCGTCTGAGAGGTTGGGCTCCCTGTGGACGTCGAAGGGCTTCGAGAAGTGGGACACGATCGGAATCAGCACGGTGGGAGATCTCTGGACGAGGGGGGGATTCAAGACTTTTGCGGCGCTGCAGACGGAGTTTCAGCTGCAGGGCAGTGAGTACTTTCGGTACCTACAAGTCCGCCATGCGCTGGGCTCCGTCTTCCCGGATGTCGCGTCCATTCCGGAGTCTTCCCCCCTGGAGGACAGAGTGCTGGATGGCCATGTCCCAGACAGCACGATCTCCCTCGTATATAAAAAACTGATCAACGACAGATCGGGCCTGCTGACTAGTCTCCGCGAGGCCTGGTTCGCCGACGGGCTAGAGCTGGACGACGAGGATTGGATTTCCGCGGTGGCCTCTCCAAAAGAGGTGGCCATCCCGGCTCGCCTTCGTTTCGTCCAGCTTAAGATCCTTCACCGGGTTTACGTGACGGGGCCAAGGCTTCTACGTATGGGCTTTGCTGGTGACGGAATGTGTAAGCGTGGCTGTGGTGCGTTGGCAACTTTCATGCATATACTGTGGGAGTGCCCAAAGGTGGAGCGATTCTGGCGTGGTGTGCATGAGGTCCTGCGTGTGGTTACGCGTGTCGCGCTGTTGCCTGAAGCGAGGAGATGCCTGCTGAATGTGTGGGAACCAAATGACTATTCGGTCCCGCAGACGCGGTGGGTGACTCTGGGATACATGATAGCTAAGCGTGATCAACTGCGCTGCGGCCTGGAATAGTTGAGGTGCCTTTCACTAAAATAGCCACCCCCCTGGTCCTGGTTTCTTGCTTTGTATGACAGATAACCTTTAAACCTAGAGTGTTCAGCAAGGCCCTATCTTCTCTGGCAACATGAGCTTCTTGAAGGCAATACATGTCTGCTCTTAAATAACCAAACTCTTCATGTACCCTCCTTCTTTTAGCCTTATCATTCAGGCCGCAGATGTTGATAGATGCTATACGCAACCTAGCCGTATCTCAAGGGGATTGTTTCCACCATACGAGATAACCTCCTATTAGAACCTGAAGTTTTGCTCCAGTGTGATACCGCTAGGGCCCCCTCTACTTCTAGAATACCTGCTGCCCATTCTCTCTCCCCTCTAAATTCATGTGCATCAGGACATTTCCTTCCCAAGGCCATAAAATGCTGCACCAATAATACTATTACCACTACTTGCTGTATATCGCATAACGTACCATTGCTCAGTCTACCGTTACCCCTACCCCAACCCTTCCCCTCTCTCCAACCAGCCACCACCCCCCACGCCCCTCCCCCCCACCTCCCCCCCATAGTGAAAGCAGTCAGACCACCTGGTCTGTGTGATGGAAGCCATCTATCAGCACCGTGGTGCTCCCCCCCTCTTAACATGTGTTGTCCCCTTTGCTCCTAGATGAACACAGCTCAAACAAAAACAAAAATCATTGGCCCAAAAATTACCATAAGCAGAAAAAAGAGGATTGTCTAGATGTCCGGCGAATTTCAGTTTCTTCCCATATCCCATCCCGGCCTTGTCCTGTTCTTCAAGTATTCTTATCGCTCTTTGAAACCTGGCCCAAATATTCTTTAGCCTGGATCTCTGACGTACATTTTTTTACTGAGCCACGCACTATTGTTTTCAGTCTGGCAGGGGCCAGTAGATATGCTTCATGGCCCACATCCTGGAATGGCGTGATAGCCTGTCGCAGTCGCCACCTACGTTCAACTGTCGTGTGGCAGAAGTCCGGGCACGTGAAGAATGATATACCTTGATATGTCCGTCGAGTGTCCGGGCGGGCTTTTTCAAATATTGCCTGTCGCAGCAGGAAATTCCCAATGAAGACTAGGATGGCTCGTGGCTGCCTTGGATTCCTGTCAGCTGGTGTTGATTTTTTGCTAATCATTGGAAATCTATGAACTCTTTGCATTTCCGAGGCCCAGTTCCATCCGGCCAATTTGGGGAATGATGTTTTCAGAAGGTCCAACATATATGCTCGTATGTCCTCGCCCTCCACGCCTTCCTCTATGCCAAGGAAACAAAGGTTGTTTCTACGTTGGCGGTTTTCCATATCTTCCAGCTTTCATTGTACATCGCTTAGTTGGTGTTCATGCATCTTGGTTTGCTCTTTCACTTCCGTGACTGCATCTTCAAGGGCCGCCGTTCTATCCTCAATATGGGTCAAGCGTTCCCCAATCTCCGAGCATTCCTTCCCGACCTTTCGTACAGCCCCTTCTAGTTTTTTTGTCGCCTGCCTGTTGTTTTTGCTATCTGCCCGTGTCTCGGCTCGGTGCTCTTTAATAGAATCTAATATTAAGCTAAGTTCGGGGCTAATATTGGTTGGCGTTGGTTAGTTGTGTGGTAGTTGTCTTTGAGTCATCAGCGGTTGGATCCCCAGGCGAAATCCCAGCCATCCTTGTGTGGGAATAATCCCATGTTAAGCCGCTACCAGGAACTTTCTTTGTTCTTTGTTTTCGAGGCTCAATACTGCCCTTACGCACTTTCTGCTGCTTCAGGCGTTTAAATGCTGTTTCAGGTGCCTCCAGGGTGCTAGATTCCGATGTAACTGAGACATTCCCACTAGACTCACTGTTATATGAGTCAGGTGCCTCAGAGTTTAAGCCATCAGTCAAAGAGAAGAATTTATCAACCCCCTCCAAGGTGGTGTCAGAGGATGCAGCCTCTGTAGCGTCGTACATCCCAGCAGTGTGGTCCTTTCCCTTCTTCGCCTTTATTCACGCCACCCCCTGCCCCTGCAGCTTCGGTTACTTGTTCAAGTAGCAAAGGGTTCACTAGAACTGCAGGACTCCCTGTCCTCTGTCCCATCCTCTCCGTCCTCTCCCGTCACATCTGCCTGTTGTGTGGCATCTAGCACTTCTGGTGTAGCCTGTCTACTAGTTTTTTTTTACCTGCAAATGGTAGAGATGGTAAAGATGGCCAGTTCTCAGTATGTTTGCTGGTGAAATTAAAAATTCTGTAATTGGGGGCTGCGGTGCATATTGTGAGGCAGTGTCCATAGCCCCTGTTACTTCTTCAACACTTGCACCAGCACCTGTCTTGCTTGATTTAGGGGCTTGATTCCTCCTTTTAATAGTGTTAATACTGCCCAATCTGTTTTTCCCCACTTGGACTGTTACTGCCGCTGCTGCCTTACCTGGCCCAGGCTGCTCGAGGCTCCCATCCAGTCTGACAGCAGGGGCTCGAGTTGTAGATCTATTCAGAGCTATGCTGGACGCTTCACCTTTGTCTTTCAGGCTCTTTACAGGTTTTGGTGGCATTCTCGATCAGGCAGCCACCCAGGCAATACGGTATCCTAATCCGAGGGCCAGTCGTGGCAGCTTCCTGGCAAGTCCCGCTCACCAGTCCAGAGCACTGAGACACCGGCGTGCAGCAGGCTAACAGAGCGAGCGCCAGTCCCCGTTCCTCGTCCCTCTCCACATCGAAGATCCTGTGAGCATCGCAATGGGGCGGGCCAATCGATCGGTCGTGAGGAACCGCGAACCGTGAAGGACTCCAAGCAGCCAGGCCGATTCATACAGCAGGAGCAAGGTAAGATTTTGGAAGCTCCGGGGGAGCACCGACGCGGGTGTCTAGGAGGCCGCCATCTTGCTTTCTCCGATGCTTATTTTATTTGTTATAGTAATAGTAATCAGTAGTTTATTATTCATTTATTTTAAAACGAGCACCAGTTATTGAATGTATGTTGTGTGCATGCATGCATTTTTTTTTTTTGCAGAGTTTTATATTGCAGGAACTTGACCCGAATCCAAATCGGGTAACAGAGTGCTTTACATAGCACCAGTTACGTTATATGAGGACACACATTAATTTTTTGTAAGGCGCGGGGAGATTAAGTGATTTGCCCAGAATCACAGGATGTTCAGCGTCATTATCAAGACTCGAACCCAGTTCCCCAGGTCCTAGGTCGAGCGCCCTAGCCGTTAGGCCAACTCCTCTCCCCATGTTGGTGAGAGAGTGTTTTAGAGAGCACTGGTCTCTGTGTAAGTGTGTGTCTGTATGTGAGCATGTGTGCGAGTGAAAGTGGGTGAGGGACAGATGATGAGCGAGAATGAGTGAAATTAAGTGACTGTCAGTGAGTGTGAATGAGTGATTGCAAGCAGTGAGAAGGAATAAGAATGGGCATGAGGTAGTATTAGAGAGTCTGAGTAAGAATAAGTTTAAGTAAGGAGTGCGAGTGAGTCAGTATAACCGTAAGAGTAAAGTCAGAATGAGCGAGAACAAGGAAAAATCATTGCAAGTTAGAGTGAATGCAAGTGATTGTGAGTGAGCGAGAAAGTATGAGAGAGCAAATGTGAATGTGGGTGAGAGTGAGAGTGAATGAGTGTTAGTGAATGAGTGAAAAAGGGTGAGTAAAGGAGAGTGAGAAGGACTGAGAAAAGTGATTTAAAGCAAGAGTGAGTGCAAGTCAGTGTAAGTGAGAAAGTATGAGGGAGTCAGAGTAAGAGTAAGTGTGAATAAGTGAGAATGAGTGAGCACTTTGAAGAGTGGTGTATGAGAGCGACATAGAATGAAGTAGTGCATATGCGTGAGAATAAATGAGAGTGTGAATGAGTAAGAATGAGTGTGAGTGAATTAATTTAAGTGAGATTGAGTGAGAATATGGTGCTATTATTGCAAGTCTGCTGTTGACCCTGGCATCCTGAAGGTATTTCTAGACTTTTAGGGGCATATCAACAAGATGTGATAATTATCGCTAAACGCGTTTAGCGCGTTTTTCATTATCGCCGTCTATCGCCGGATTACATTGCCGTGTTAGCGGCGTATTTGCAACGCTTTGCTAACAGGCAATGTGAAATCCGGTGATAGACGGTGATAATGATCATTAGCATGCGAAATCCTGCGATAAGAGAACTGCGCTAATGAAAATGTTGATAATAGGGAGATGTGGTCTTAACCTTGCGATCCACCTCCCATAATACAGATAGCTAAGTCGGAAATAAAGCAGACGTTAGATACCAGTGATAACTGCGGTTAGCGTGGCTTTTATTATCGCTTTGCGTGTCCGGGGCCGGCTTGTAAATACCGCGATGTCTGGTTAGCGAGTTTTCCCCTGTTGTTTCTGGGAAGCAACGCCTACTTTGCATCTCATTAGCGATGCGAGGTATTAATGAAACGGCTGCTAACATGTCCTAATGCATGTTAGCGGCGCGTTGTTAATAATGAGTTAAAATAATCGCCGCTTTTCCGGCGCTATGTGCCGGAAAAGCGGCGTTATGTCTCTTGTTAATATGTCCCTTAGAGTCAACCTCAGCAGAATGCTGGTGCTGGCATACTAAAGGCAATTCTTAGCATTACAGGCACCTTTGATAAAATACTGGTACTTGCATATTAGGGGCAATGTTTGGCATGCAGGACATCCAGAGCAAAATACTGGTGCTGACATACTTAATTTAATTCTTGCCATAGCAACACCTGTGGAAACGTGCTGGCATACTGGAGGTAATACTTGGCATAGAGCCACCTGTGTAAAAACCTTGGCTCTAGCTTACAAAAGGAAATCGAAAGCACGGTGGCACCATGGCTAAAGGTTGTAGCTAGCATATTAGAGGTACATCTTGGTCTAAGGGAAGACAGTTGTGGCACGTGGAAGGGGCAAGCATGATAAAAAGCTGGCCCTGACATCCTAGAAGTAATTTTAAATATCTGGGTGGCCTATGGTAATTGGCATATTGTATGTAAATTTGTGACTAAGAGGGCATCTGTACTATTTGGCGGGCACTAATGACAAAATTCAGGCCCTGGCACAAGGAAGTAATTTTTGCCATTTTGTAAAAAAAGAGGTAACCTCCTGGTGAACATCAGTTTTCATTGGCTTGGCAAACCATAAAAGGACTTAAATATTTCATGAATGCACTTTCAGAACCTATGACTTTTTAACAAACTTATGTGAAAATTGTGTTTTAAAATGCACTATATGACCCACTTTTTTCAAAGTTTTCTGGGGAGAGAGCATTTGTTACCCCAAACTGTCAGTAGAGGAGGTGGGTCTCAATCACATCACTCACTCACTACAATTCAGTGCCAGTTTGACACCCCACCACTTTCAAACATAATCATCATCATCATCAAAGCTTTATTTCGATAAAAATTGTATCATAAAAGCAACAACATACATACATAAGAAGTACAATTTATCGATTGGGAGAGAATGTTAAAAAATTAAATAAATACATTTGATGCAGAATATTTACATTCAGGTAAAAAGAGATTACATTTCCATATATGTCCCAAAGCTTTTGATTTGGTAATAAACAAGCTAAAAAGGTAAAAAAGATTATTATTATTATTTTTTTTTTTTAAAGCTATGAAATCGTATCAGGGCAAAGATTCTTAACCCTAATATTCCAAGACCACCCAAGAAATTTGGCCACACCACAAACCAGTAATGCGCTGGTATCTGATTGCAAAATCCTAAGGGCTACACGATAGTTCGATGTGCCCAGCTGTCTGCAGACTGGACTTAGCCATCTGCCTCTTGGGTTTTTATAAGCCAGGCACTCGAACATGAGGTGTGCCATGCTTTCAACTTTCTCACTACAGCTCGGACAAAATGCCGTGGTCTGGAAGGGAGGCTTCCATTTGTTAGTATACTCTCGGGTAGGTAATGTGCCCATTCTGAATTGAATATAAAGTGTTCTGTCTCTTGGTTTCTGGATGAGGTCAAGGTAGGGCTCAAGGCTGACGAATTGTTTGTGTGAAACAAAGGCTTCTGTTAATTTACCTTGGTTAGGTTTGCTAATCTCTTGGGTATCAATCCATGACCAGTAAACTCTTTTAAGATCGATCTTGTTTATTGGTTTGCCGGACTCCCAAGCTTCTCTAAATCCTAACTGTAGAAGAAGCTTTTTGATATTACACAGCCAGCCAATTCTATGTGAGCCCGGAGTGTTTTTCACTTCTCTAAGGCCCTCTACGTACTTTGATAACTCGGGGGTTCGCCATAAGCGGGCCCAAAAAAGCAGCGGACGCAGTCTTGCCAAATCCTTAATTGCACGCCTGCCCAAGTCACAAAATAAAGGTTTAAGGGGAGTGCACCTTGGGACTGAGACCAATTCCCTCAAGAATTTGTTTTCTGACCCAGAAATTTCTTTGACGTCATCGAAGCCCCAAAGCTCAGCACCGTACAGGGCGGAGCTGACAGCTTTTGCTTGGTAAATCACTAAGGCGGGTGCGATAGGTCTGCTCTGTGAGGAGCGATGTTCTTTGATAATGGCCCCCGCAACCCGCTTGTGATTAAGAAGCATTTTATCTAAATGGGGTCTCCAACTGATGTTATCAGAGATTCTGATGCCAAGATAATCAAAAGTTTTCACAGACTCGAGAGGGACTCCGTCTAACTTGAGAATAAATTTGGATGGTCTACGTAAGTTAAACGAAAGAAGTTTGGTCTTTGAGGTGTTTATGACCAGTCCTCTTAAGTTGCAAAACAGGTGAAATCTATCCAAGAGCTTCTGCAACCCTGCCGGGGTCTTAGAAATTAGCAGGGTATCATCTGCAAAAAGGAGGGCGGGAACCTTATCGCCCGCCAGGGCCGGAGCATCTGCTGGAATATCTTGTAAAATTTTACCACCCCATTCACAAATAGGGAAAATAGGGTGGGTGCCAAAACGCAGCCCTGGCGAACTCCCCTATTAACAGGGATTTTTGCTGTTTTTTTATTCTGGGTTCCCCATCTAATCTGGGCAAAATTGCCCTCATGCAGGCGAATCAGAAGGTCAAGGATTGGCATGGGCACGCCCATTTCCCTCATGACTGACCACAAACGGTCACGTGGGACCAGATCAAAGGCAGTTTTCAAATCTATAAAAGCTAGATGAAGACTGCCTTTGCCGATCGTGACCACATTCCAGTGCAAGAGGAGGAGTCTAAAGGCCTGATCAATTGTGCCTGTGTTTGATCTAAATCCTGCCTGGTAATGAGACAGAATATTATTCTCATTAACCCATAGCAGGATTCTCTCCAGCAAAGCTCTGCCAACCACCTTCTGACCAGCATCAATGAGGCTGATCGGTCGGTAGTTTGCAGGGTCCCCCCTAGAGCCCTTTTTAAATATTGGGACCACCTCGGCTCCTTTCCATGAGTCCGGAACAGATGATCCATTAATGAGGACATTGAGCAAAAGAGTGAAATACTTTGCCCAATTTCGAGAATCAGCTCGAAACAAGTCGCCAGGGAGACCATCTGGACCAGAAGCCTTAGCAGGGACTATTTTATTAATGGCAATCAAAACCTCAGACTCAACAAAAGGATCACATGTATCTATAGTGGAGGTGGTTACTATTGGATGATGTAAAAGTCTACGGCTTTGTGCATCCTACCCAGAATAAAGTTTTTTAAAATGTGTAAACCACTCTTGACTAGAAATATGATTAGGTATGGTGTCAAAATCCGAACCTGAGGACATTCTACACAATTTCCAAAAAGAATTTCCGTCCTTAGCCAAACTAGCGGCTTTAAGATCCTGCCAATGGGATTCCTCCCATACGCGTTTTGCTTGCGTCACTGCCTTTCTGCACTCTTTTCTAGCTCTTTGCACTAGGCAAGAGTCAGAGGTTTTAACGGCGGATATTAGTATAGTCTTTTTTTGCCTGCACTCTGGACTATACCATGAGCCTGCTACGTTATGAGATTTGTTAGAGGTTCTCAAAGGACAGGATGTCGAAAAAAGTGAACCTATCTTCGTGACTGTGTCGTTATGAATGGTCCCCACCCTTAAGCACGGAAGCACGCCGAACTCAGCGCTCTACTAAAGAAACCAACGGCGGACCCCACCGAACTCAAGAACTACCGCCCCATCTCGCTCCTCCCGTTTCCTGCCAAAGTCATCGAGAAGACCATCAACAAGCAACTGGCAGCCTTCCTCGAGACGACCGGTTCCCTCGACCCTTCCCAGTCAGGCTTCCGGGCCAACCACAGCACCGAGACCGCCCTCATCGCTGCCACAGACGACATCCGAACCCTGTTGGACAACGGAGAAACAGCGGCCCTCATCCTCCTGGACCTCTCCGCGGCATTCGACACTGTCTGCCACCGCACCCTAGTGCAGCGCCTCAGCAACGTCGGGATCAAGGAGAAGGCACTGGAATGGATCATCTCCTTCCTCACCGGAAGGACACAGAGAGTCCGCCTGCCCCCGTTCAGATCAGAAGCCACGGAAGTCACCTGCGGCGTCCCTCAGGGCTCCTCGCTCAGCCCCACCCTCTTCAATGTCTACATGAGCCCCCTTGCGGCCATCGCACGCCAACATAACCTGAACATCATCTCCTACGCCGATGACACCCAGCTGATCCTCTCCCTGACCAACGACCCCGCCACCGCCAGAGCCAACCTACACGAAGGGATGAAAAACGTGGCCGAGTGGATGACGACCAGCCGCCTGAAACTGAACACAGACAAGACGGAAGTCCTCATCCTGGGCTCCTCACCCTCCGCCTGGGACGACTCCTGGTGGCCCCCTGCCCTGGGCAACGCACCCAAACCGACAGACCACGCACGCAACCTGGGCTTCATCCTGGACTCCTCCCTCTCCATGACCAGACAAGTCAACGCCGTCTCCTCGTCCTGTTTCAACATCCTGCGCATGCTACGTAAGATCTTCCGGTGGATCCCCACCGAGACCAGGAAAACAGTCACCCAGGCCCTCGTCACCAGTCGACTGGACTACGGCAACGCCCTCTACGCCGGTACCACCGCCAAGCTCCAGAAGAGACTCCAGCGGATCCAGAACGCCTCGGCGAGACTCATCCTCGACGTCCCCAGACGAACTCACATCTCCAGACACCTGAGAGACCTGCACTGGCTCCCGATCAACAAAAGAATCACCTTCCGGCTCCTCACCCACGCACACAAAGCCCTACACAACCAAGGCCCGACCTACCTCAACAGCCGCCTCAACTTCTACGCTCCCAAACGCCACCTCCGCTCGACCAGTCTCGCCCTCGCAGCCGTCCCCCGCATCCACAGAGCGACAACAGGAGGTAGATCCTTCTCCCACCTGGCCGCCAAGACTTGGAACGCCCTCCCCACCGAACTACGCCTGACCCAAGACCACCTCTCCTTCAGGAAGAAGCTCAAGACCTGGTTGTTCGAGCAGTAGCGGACCCCCCCCCCCCCAGCGCCTTGAGACCCTCCGGGTGAGTAGTGCGCTTTATAAATGCCTTTGATTGATTGATTGATTGATTAAGCACCCATCTGGATCACTACATGCTTTTTGCAGTTCCATGATATTGGCTAGCAGGACCTCCTTTATGGCTATCATTTTCTGCTCATTACAAATAATTTTAGGCCATTTGAGGTATCTCCTGCAATTTGATGGAACTACTTCTTTGGAAAGAATAATGGGATCAGCACCAAAGCCTGATGGGACAGAAGAGCATGGACTCTTCAGAGTTAAGCACAGAGGATTATGGTCGCTTTCGATAGATGGAACTATGGCCATATCCACTGCGTTTTTCCATAGTCGTCGATCAATCAAGATATAATCAATTCGCGATGGGCAAGACATTTTATTGAATGTATTAGCACCGTGGAGATCGGATGGGAAACGTCCATTAGCTGCTCTTAGGCCAAATTCTAATGTTATAGCATTTAGTTGAATTGCTACTGGTGTCCATTTTTTAATTGGAGGTAGTGTTAAAGGTGGAATAAACCACCTGGCATCCTCATTCTCCATTTCAAGAAAATCATCTGTAGCCAAGGGTTCGAACGTACAGTTCATGTCACCTGCCACCAAAATAAGAAAATCAGGTGGACACAAAGAGAGTTTGTTTCCCAAATCTATTAATATCGATGATTTGGAGCCACCACTTGTTCCTCTAATGTAAACATTAAAAAGCTCAATGACAGGGCTGCCCCTGGATCCTCTCAGCGTCAATCTCATTATATCAGGGGAAATGTTGAAAAAACCGCAAACCTCAAGATTGAGGGCGATGCTCACCCAGACTATAAGTCCTCCCGAGGGGCGTCCTCGCCCCTTCGAGGTTGCTGGAACACAAAAACAGGCATAGCCATGTTTATGTAATGGAACAAGGCTCCAGGTCTCTTGGAAGATACATATATCATGGCCTGCAATCAACTCATTCCAATCTGGAAGAGAAAGTTTGGTTCGCAGGCCAGCAATGTTCCATGAGATTATTTTAAGGTTTGGGAGAAGGGGCGGTGAGATGTCAGTAGCGTTAACATGGGATAGATGCAATTGGGGTGTATTCGCTCCACCTACAACGATAGCATTAATATTATGAATCGTAGCAGAAGATTTTTGGGATTGGGCCATTTGCATATCATAACCAGAAGAGGTACCTAGATTACTTAACAACATCACATCAGGAATTAGTCAGTCAATATTATCAAGCACAGAGTGGTTTACCTCTTCTAGGTCCTGTTCTACACCTCTTCTCCTATTAAGTTTGACGGGGGGTATCGCCTAAATTGGATGGCAGATGAATCTGAAGAAGAAGTTCTAAACTCTAAAGCTAAGAGGCCTTCAGCCAAGGAATGGTTAGCCAGAGTAAGTTCAACAGTTTCTGTGAGACTATCCTCTGATCTATGTCTTTGTGCTCGGATAATATCATCCCTTATTAGGGATCGACAACCTCTAACATAACGTATCCAATGGGTGACCTTATTTTTTAATGATCCTTCGTCTTCTCTACCTTTTGCTAGTGGAACCCCAACCATATAGACCGTGGGCTTGTTAGGGGCTAGAGATGTCTTGGCTAAATTGGAGGGTATGGGTAGACAAGAGTCAAGATTACTACGCAATTGGTTGGTCTGACTAAGATGGTTGAGTAGGGTGGGGATCGAATGGGACTTCTTAGGAAGGTTAACAGAGTTAGGGCGTACTCTGTGCGCTGCCCTTGGTTCTATTCTGCTCCATTCAGATAAAATGGGAGGGGAAGTGTGAGTTTCAGTATATCTTAAGGTGGCAGGCTGAGTTGGAATACAAGATGCAGGATGTAGAGGTTTGTTAGTAGGGGTTAATACAAAGTGTGGGACAGATTTTTTGATAATCGACATCAGTTCAGAGATTAGTATTTTCATTTCACTAATTTCCTGTCTTAACAAATCAACAGTTTGCCTGACGTCTAATGCCCCCCCACCCGTTCGATCTTGAGGCTCACATTCCTTTGTCATATTAGTCAGAAGTCGTTGGTCAGGCTCTAGGTCCGGTTCAGGTAGTGTGGCCAAATCAGAATTATAAATTAAGGCTGCATAGCGGTTGGAGCACTCAATCACTACGGGGTCAAGGGGTACTGGGATTACATCAATTGTCATAAGATCTGGTCCAGGATTGGCCACCAGAGCGCTTCCCTCATCACTCCCTCTCTCCTCATTTTGAGGTGCTGGATGGCGAGGGGGTATTTTGCTGAACATTTGAGGGATGGACTTAGTGCCAGATCGTTTTTTTCTTGATGAGAGAGGTTCCGTCCCAGATGTGGATATTGCATTCGGGGCAACTTGTAGCATCAGTTCACAGTCCTCAACCAAAGATTCAATACGGTCCATTGCAGCAGGGCCATTCGATTGGGCTTTCTTACAGGGCTTCTTGGCTTTTTTCCGTTTGGCTGCCCCACCTATGTTTGCTTGAGACGCTCTAGTGACATCTAGCAAGTTCCTTTTGCCCATAACTTACAATGTTAATGTCAAAAAATCGTAATAGGTGACCAAACCAGGAGATGAAAACAAGGACGAATGGAGAAGTACAACACAGATGAATATCCCCGTAATGGTTGGAACGTTACCTTTAGCAGGACGCCAAGGGGCCCAATCTACCACAGAGGGTAGGTCCAGCCCAGCCTCGTACAGCCCCGGACGGCCACAGACGGCCCGCCCTTTGCCCGGACTTAGCCCGGCGCCACCCGCGCGCGGTCCCGCGACACGGGGCTCTCCTCGAGTTAAGTACACCTCCGGCCGCCGAGGATGCGTGTGCGGCTTCCTGCCGCAAGTACTGGTGGGAGATGTAGTCCTCCGCTCACTGCGGCTGCGCCGGGATGCAAGAACGGCAGCGGCGGCAGGGGAGACAGGGGGCAGGCGAAGGCAGCAGCAAGGTATAGTAGCCAGGGCCTTTTAAACAGCAGTGGACAGAGCCCCCGCTCCACCGGGGCTGTCCTCGAGTTAAGTACACCTCCGGCCGCCGAGGATGCGTGTGCGGCTTCCTGCCGCAAGTACTGGTGGGAGATGTAGTCCTCCCCTCACTGCGGCCGCGCCGGGACGCAAGAACAGCAGCGGCGGCAGGGGAGACAGGCGGCAGGCGAAGGGAGCAGCAAGGTATAGTAGCCAGGGCCTTTTAAACAGCAGTGGACAGAGCCCCCGCTCCACCGGGGCTCTCCTCGAGTTAAGTACACCTCCGGCTGCCGAGGATGCGTGTGCGGCTTCCTGCCGCAAGTACTGGTGGGAGATGTAGTCCTCCCCTCACTGCGGCCTGCGCCGAGAGGCAAGAATGGCAGCGGCGGCAGGGGAGACAGGCGGCAGGCGAAGGGAGCAGCAAGGTATAGTAGTCAGGGCCTTTTAAACAGCAGTGGACAGAGCCCCCCCAAACATAATCAGTTGGCACTACAAGAACAAAAGGCGAACAGCATCTTGATGCTTACTATTTACTTTCTGAAGCTTCAACAGTCCCGGAATATTATGCATTAGATTTTGTAAAATTAATAATTTAATTGTGTGCAATGTGCTTTCTTCTGCTTAAAAAAATTAAAGATGAACACATTTCACACAAGTGGTTGCCATATTACATTATTGTGAGTACATGAAAAATGATGTGTTTGAATAAACAATTCACCTCTCTGCCTCACACGAATGATAGCACCTTACAAATGATTAAAGATTAAAATGTTCTAAGAAAACGGAATAATTTGAGCAAATAACATAGTTCTTATTCAGTACATGGCCTATATCAGTGAATACATGTGAACATATCTAGTACTGTTTTTAAAAACTATTTTGCCTCCCCTTTATAATCTTCATTGCATTTATTAATTGAAGCATACAGCATGGAAACAATTAAATTCTAACAGTGGTATAAATAATTGAGGTTTCTGGTGCTTTTCTGAGCTACAAGGCACTATATTTTCTTCACACATAATACATACGTTTCATGTAATACAGGTAGAAATGAGTAATGGCCCATGGCATATCATGGCAATGGATTAAAATAGGTGATCTCTAAATGAGACATTTTTCTGTGTTGTGTTTTTATAATAACAATGCAGTTAATATGGAACTTCAGAATTTCAATTATTCTGATACCATCACAGTTAAGGCCATGTGACATAACTTCATGGAAAGACTCAAGATAAATTGTCATATGACATACTTTTCTTGATGCAAATAAGGTTAAAGGGTGTGTGATGTCACTTCAGCTATCACCAACGTTTCGGTGAATCAAAGTCAATGAAGGAATCAATTACCTATTGTTTTTTTTATTAAGTAATCTCACATTTAAGGTCCAGCCTAGGCAGCGCTTGGGCTGTCTCTTCAAGACATGTTGTATACACTTTGAGGGCTTACAGCCCGCCCATTGCCTTTTTATTTGTTACTTCAATTGTCCTTTAAAAAGGCTGGCTTGCTAGTGGTAAATCTTTCCTCTTTGTCCCACCTTTTCGTGTTTTGTTTCCTCTCACAGAGCACTGTCCAATTACTTGCAGATTTCACTTTTCAGCTTATCTGTTCGTTTTTCAGCACAAGTTTGTTCTTTGTTTCCTGTTTGTGATTGTGAAAGCTTGTTTTGCTTTGCCTTGATTGTTGCTTCCTTCCACCCCTGTTGTTGCTTGCCAATCTCCCCAACACCCTCCCACAACACTGCTTGTCCGCCCCACCACCCATCCCAGGTCATTGCCAGCCCATCCCAACTCCCCCCACATCGCTGCTTGCCCCATCCCTCTCCCCCATCGCTGCTTATTTAATGCACTTTGACCGCTGCTCAGCAGACCATCTCAGGTTCTTAATGGGAATGGAGATGCTTGCGTTGCTGAAATGCCCCATGGACCTCCGCAAGAGAAAGTGAAAGTAAGTAGTGTCTGTTGAACAGAATGCTAGTGACTGTGGAAGAAGGCCAAAAGCATCCCAGGCCTGAGCATCACTGCTGAATAACAACAAGCAAGGTTTTCTGTCCCCAAAAGCGTCTCTGATGCCGATCGCAGGAATGACTTTGATGGCTGCCTGATATTGTGAATGGGAGCAGTGCTGCCGAAGACGTGTCAGCAGGTTCGGCCTCATTAGGTATGGTGGAGTCTATCTGTCTGTCAGAGGTCCCTATCCTGTCCCTTGTCTAGTGAATGTCTTCACTAGGAAGTGTTTATAACCTGTAAACAAGCCCATGGTTTCATTCTAAGGATGCCCAACAGTGGAGTGTGCATGGTATTCCGGGCACAACCTTCATAACCCTCATCGTATTTTCTGAAGGGCACGTGTGTGTTTGTGTCTGCATATTATTGCAAACTTTTTTGTCTTCATTTGACTTTCTGCGGTGCTGAAGACTGCTTTTGTGCAAATACACGAAGCAGGAAAAAGCAAATAGATTAACCAAACTCTCTTCCTGCTAATCACACCAGTGCATGTGTAAGTATGCCTAAATCCTCTTTTTCTCAAAAAACCCAAAACAATAATAATCAATGGCTGAGGGTTAAGTCTTAACATGTCCTAAACAGCTTAATGTATTTTGCAGTATTTATTATACATGATCCCAAAACCGTAAATGGTTAGACTGAACGGCAGCATGCTCTCATTACAGCATAACAAAACACGAGTGTATAAATCAATACAATGATTTAAATGGAAACATTGAAGTGCTGTTACCCACGCTACTAGAGTACCTGTCTGCTACTGAGTAGTGCCAGTACTCTCCTGTTAAAAGTATTGCCCCCCTCCTGAGAAATGCAGGCACTTCCAAATTTTAGAAGTGCATGTACTCAGTACGAGGGAGAGGGTTTTGGAATGTGTCAGGGAATCATGTTGAAGAGAGAGAAAGTTCAAATAGCATGCTTTTTGCTCTAAACCACACCTTCTCTCCTGCTTAAATAATAAGTGCTGGCATGTATGGGTACTTGACATTGAGTTACCTGAACAATTGGTTATCCTTATTAATAGTGCTGGAGTAATAGATCTACTTATTCTGCTCTTCATAGGTGGTATCCCTTATTAGGATTTCACTCTACAAGCTCGGTCTTCAATGGTTGCCTCACAACACCAGACAGACTGTCACACAACAACTCATCACCAGCAGGCTGGACTGCGACAACACTCTCTATGGTGGAATCTCCAAACAACTCCTACACAGACTCCAGACCATCCCGAACGCAGTCACAAAACTGATACTTGACCTCCCACTCTGCACCCACATCGCACCGCACCTCAGGAAGCTTCAGTAGCTTCCCATTCACAATCACAGCCAATTCAAGCTTCTCAAGCATGCATGCAAAACTCTACACAACACAGGACCAGAATGCCTGAACAGCCACATACACTTTCACCAACCCATCAAACACCTATGCTCTGTTTCACATGCACACACGCCCCGCATCCACAAAACTAGAGGTTGCTCATTCTCCTACATCACACCCAAGACATGGTACCATCCTCCAATCACCGACATCACCCTCCCTGGACAGCTCTTCAACTTATGCCATCCCCCAATCTCCGACTTCCAAATATTCTCTCCCCCCAACGACCTTCCCTCATCCTGACATCCCTACTTCACTCCCCCTCGTCCATCCACACATGCACCTGCCCCCTCCTACCCTCAATAAAACTCTTAACCCCCATCCTTCCCCCCTGCTCCCCCAACCTGGATCCCTACACCTCCACCCTGATTCCCCTATCGTACCCCCTGGCCCCCTCATCTCCCTCTCCTAACCCATTATCCCACCCCCCAAATAACACACCACCCCTTAACCCAGGCACGATCTCTCTCCACACTCGTCACACTCTTTTAACTTCTACTACCACATCCCCGGAGGTCCTTAATCTCGTATCCCTCATCACGCCACACCTCACATCCAATAGCCTGGTAACCCCTCACTCTGCCCCCAATGACCTCTCACACCCTACTCTCTACAATCCTCACTCTACAGCTAAAACACAGACCAATCCCTATCTCTATCCCCCTCCCCCTCCCCAACAGGGTCCCCCCTCACTCTAATAACCCAGATCCTATGCAACATTGAACGCGATCCTTCTAACTTGACGAATGAACTCTCTCGAATCAGAGAAGATTTCTCTTACCTCAGCTCAAGAACCCTCCCCAACCGTGCTAAGTCCCCCTACTCCAGCTGAAAATACAACACTAACTCCAATCATTGGAGAACGATCCCTCTCCGCTGCCGTATGCATAGGCCTCACTGCACCTTGAGCCTTCTCTCCCCGTCCGACCTTTCCGACCTATGCAACTCTTACCATACTAGTTCACCAATCACTAATCCCCCTCTCCCCTACTCCAATATCCCCGTCATTCTAGGAACTGACAAACCCCCCTCTTCTCCCGTCTCCCCTAGACCCCCTCCCCAACTCACCGCTATCCACTCCTGCTCACCACCCAAGAACAACCCCAAACCTCTTGCCTGCTTGCTTGTGAACTGTTGTTCTGCCATTCGACATACCACTGAAATCTCTGAAACGATCCTTAGTGAATCCATTGACATTGCGTTCCTCACGGAAACATGGCTCAATGACCACTCAACAAGCATACTTGACTTACTCTCCCCCCGGATACTCTATCCTTAGGAAAGATAGACCTGACAGAGTATGGGGAGGTTTAGCCATAATCTTCAAAAATGAACTTGAGCTCTCCCTTGTCAATAATTCTGGCCACTCCTCCTTTGAATACCTTGAAGCTGAACTAAAAGTACAAGGTTCCCTCCCAATCCGTCTACATAACATCTATCACCCTCCTGGAATCCCTCAACCCTTCATTGATGAATTCTCTGACTTTCTGACACAATCCTCAATTTCCAAATCTAATAATCTCTTCCTTTGTGATCTCAACCTCCACTGGAACGCTACCAATGATCCCTCAACCAGCCTCCTCACTAATCTGTTTGAGATTAATGACCTCAAACAATTATGCCAGTCCCCAAACCACACCAAAGGAGCCATCCTGGACACCATTATTAACAGTAAGGATCTGGCCTTCCTGACCAATATCATCCCCATTGACTGGTCTGACCACCACCTTGTACTGTTCTCCATTGTTACCTCAGCACCACCCACCCCCCCCAAAAATAATAAACCACAAAAATTAACCAAAAATCTTAAACTCATCCCTCCTTGTGTTCTTGAGGCTCAACTCCAAGCTCAACTTCTCCTCACCTCGTCCTCACAAAACATGAACGAGCTTACAGAACACTTCAATAAAACTGTTACGGAAGTACTTGACCGATTGGCCCCGCCTAAACTTAAAAATCAAAGAAATATACCCTCCAAATCTTGGTTTAATTTAGAGCTCAACAACGAAAGACACTCACTTAGACTGATGGAAAGAACATGGAGACACCATCCCTCTCCCTCACATCTGGCACTCCTCAGATTAGCTAGATCCACATACAAAAAACACATTTTTAACGAGAAGGCATCCTTCTTCCACACACAACTAGATCAGGCCAAAAACAGGCCCAGGGAGTTGTTCAACATCGTTCACAACCAAACATCCTCCGCACCTCCTAATCCAATGGCATCGATCGCTAGATTGAAGAAATTGCCCACTTCTTCTCGGAAAAAATCGCCAAAATAGATCAATCCTTCCTTTTAACACAGATCCCAACCAACTCCCAACATACGCCTGACATGACATTACTACTTATCTGTTTATTATATATGTAATTTCTTGCTGTTTCTCCTCTGTTTTATGTTGATATTCTATGATATTGATATATTGTTTTTGCCTTGTTGCTGTAATTGCGTTTTAACCGTTACTATCTTCTTACCAATGTAAAGCGCTCTAATACCTTTGGGTCTAGCCAGTGCTATATAAAGCCTCTAAAATAAATAAATAAATAAAATGGAACAACCTCCCTCAACACATCAGAGCCTCCTCCTCACTTATTTGTATTAATATATTACTTAACCTTATCACACAGTCTGCACTCAATACTATCTGCTGTTTTGAGCTGGGGGTAAGCTATCCAGTGTTGGCAAAGTGATGCTATATGAACCTGCTTTTTAAAAACTATGAGTGACAAGCAATCAGGTAAGGCTGTGGGACCAAGGAGTCACAGTTATTTGTAATTTGCCAGGCATTATCTCGCTTGCCCAACTGTCTTTTATCTTCCAGCAACAAAATGAGGTGGATTTGCCTTTTTAAATCCCTTTCTCTGTGTATCATACAGCCAAAAAGCCTAATACTCGTACTGTCTATAGGGAGGAGTCCATATAGTGTCTGTATGGCGAGGCTTCCAAAGGGTCACTTAGTTCTTTTCAAATCAAGTTATCAAAGATTCCTGTGCAGCTTTGAATCGATGATGAGCTTTAAGGACAGTTCCTTATCTGGCAAATGTTGTGCTGGTACAAGCTTTACAGATCTCCTGCTTCTATTGGTTATTCATAGACCTCACTGCCACAGATGATTGGCTTTGTAACGCATGCGTACACAAGGAGTGCTCGCACATAACCCCTGAGATGCAGCATAGCTGCCAAGTTGTCTGTGGGCCAACCCAGTGAGTATTTTTAGCTAGCACTCAGCATCCTGGGATTTAAGGGTGAGTATACCTAAGACGAACAAACCAAAACAACAAGTACCAAAATCCAATATTTCTTCTGGCTAAAAAGCCAGGACTGTTCGAAAATATCATATAAACTTACCGCTAGTGACAACACCAGACTCCTTTGCCACATTCTAGAACACACCTCTAAGCTGACAAAGCCATCTGTGACTATCGCCCTGGATGCCGAGAAGGCCTTCGACAGAGTCTCTTGGGCCTTCCTCGAGCAATGCATGCAGTCATTCAACCTAGGGGAGGGGTACATTAGGAAGGTGATGGCATTGTATGGAGACCCCAAAGCACGCATAGTTATTAATGGTTCACTCTCCGAACCTCTCATGCTGCAACACGTCACCAGACAAGCTTCCCCCTGTCTCCCTCACTTTTTCTGTTAGCCCTAGAACCACTGATTAGCGATATCAAGACTAATGCCGAAATAAAGGGGATCAATATAAGGGACGTGGAAATTAAATTAGCCGCCTACGCTGACGACATCCTTATCATGACAGAGAAGCCTAAGTCCTCTATTGCGGCCCTGATTGAATCCATAGAATTATACACAGTACACTTAAGATATAAGCTCAACAGGGACAAATTAGAGTGCAAACCTCTCAACATCCACACCTCTAGGGACTCCCTGGGAGGTTCGGGCCTGACCTGGCAATCAGGGTTCATCAAATACCTAGGGATCCACTTTGGAAATGATCTCATGACCACATTCTACCAAAATGAGAAGCTACTATTAGAAAAAATAAAGAAACTCCTGGAGTCCTTGTCCCCCAAAGTTATAACATGGTGGGGCAGAATAGAAACAATTAGGATGATAATTAAACCAATGATCAACTACCTGGTGAGCATGCTACCTTTACTGCTCAAGGATGACTTCCTCTGCAAAGTGGATAAAATAATCAGCAACTTCCTATGGCTGGGTAAAAAAGCACGCATAAGTATTAAAAAACTAAGACTAGACAAAAAATTGGGGGGGTTAAACTTAGCTGACTTTAGAACCTACCAAACGGAATTCTTGGCAAAGCAAGGAGCCTGCTGGCTGTCACCCCCGCAAGACTACATGCCAGCATGGCTACTAATGGAACGAGCCATACTAAACAACCTCAACCCGCTAGCTCTGCTGACAGCTAACAAACATGCACACGCCTCAAGCCCAATCTTCAAAAACACAAAAATAGCCCTACTAAAAATAGACAAGAAAATGGAGAACAGTGTAAGGAACTCGAAATGGGAATTCCTCTGGGCCAACAGCAAGTTCAAGTACAATGGTCATTGCCTAGTCTTTGACGCATGGATAGAGAAAGGCATCTCATACCCAGCTCAGCTTGAGGAAGAAGGCCACCCCAGCACGTTCGACACTTTGAAAGATAGACATAAACTCCCGGCAATGGAGTTCTACAATTTCCTAAAAATCAAAACAGCCCTGACAAAAGCCAAAATTTCGTCAGTCACCCCGTCAATCATGCAGTATATGACAAAAATCAATAGGATAGGTCATCAAGTATCAAACCTCTACAAACTTCTCCGACCAAACTCCACCAAACTCAACGACAAGACAGCTAATACTAGGTAAAACAATCCAACACTCCATCCAATGAGCAGGAGATAGCTCTCCCTTGGGCCTCCCCCTCACGTAACAAAATATCGCCAGCACTATCACAAACAAAATTCTGGCTACTCCACAAGACCTTCTGGACCCCGGCTCGGTTAGCCCCGCTAGGCCTCAGAGAGAATGACCTGTGCTGGAACTGCGGCAGTGAAAAAGGGGATCTAGCACACCTCATCTTCTATTGGCCAAAACTCAAAAATTTCTGGGAGGAAATCTTTGACTTCATTAAAAGGGCGCTGGGGTGCACTTTAAGTCCAGAATTCTCCTCCCTCACCACCGTATTTATAACCGCAGGACTCCTTGCACAGCAGGACAGGGATCTTCTAGACCTCCTATTGACCACGGCAGTTAAATTGGTCCTGTCCAACTGGAATTTTACTGCTAGGACAACATACAAATGCTGGTTTAACTGGGTGACATACCTCAGAGGCACAGATAGCACTACCCTGCAAAACTCGCCCTGGAGACCAGCTACTAGGGAGATGTGGAAGTCGCTAGACACGCTCCTGGACTCTTAAGAACCCCAAGCCCACTCGGGAACCCCAGGGGGGAGATCGTCCTCTACACAGTGATACAACTCCACACTAGGCTCATAGGGAGAGAACATTTCTTGTACCCTACCTCTACTCTTTCTCTCCTTTCTTCTGTCTTCTTGCTATCCTATCTCTAATTTTCCAGCTAGTCAACGCAGAGGGGACCAGCTGGACGTGTACAAAACAATATCATGCAATCTCTGTAACACCAACTACGTTTATCTGGAAACCCATAACGAAAATGCGAATGTACCTGTTTTGTAAAAATTTTATAAAAATACTTTGAAATTAATAAATTTACCACTTGAGAGGATTACTTACAGTACTCCATCCACACTCATTCTGAACCTGGGGGCACGGCTCTACTATTGAAAAAAATTACAAAACCAATTGACATCCTTGCTAAAGTACAGGTTACAAATGTTTTATTCCACCCCTCTCCCCCCGTATTGTGCAATGCATAACGCAAAAAAAACTATGACACTATACATTAATCTCTGCAGCGGAAGCATCAACCTAGCCAACTATCTTTCCCTAAAAGCCTGCGTGCTCTTAAAGAAATTTGTGGACCCAAGAAACTGTAAGTGGCCACAGTATCCTGCCAATTCCATGCTACCAACATCAAGTTCCTTATCCTATGCGATGTTAGTCACACAGGGTGTTGTGACTGTGACCACAAAGCTGACAATGCCTCCCACTTTATCTGCCTCAGGCATTGATTTATGGCACTGGATGCTGACACTTAAGACATATTCGTCTCTCAAGCTGCTACAGTCCGTCCATTATAGTGTCCAGCTTCACCCATCTTGGCATTTCAAGGCACACAAACAGGAAATGCTCCTTCCGGGTGTCCCATGTTTTCTCTCAGAGACACAACTACCTACTTCCTTGTGTCACTTTAGCAAGACACGCCCCACCCCTCCTAACTGCATCTTTCACTATGTTTACGTTTCCACTGAGGAGCTGGGCACGGACAATGCCAATAGGTATCTCTCTATTTTCATAATGATAATATGCATTGACAACTTGGTGTAGTCACATGGATAATCACTCCTGCACAATTGGTATCATGTGCTCACCGCATACACAAAATACACTCTACAAATAGTGTATCATGAGCTCAGTGCAGCCAAATAAAGCCTGAAAGCAATGCATTATTCAATGGGTGCTCCTAGTGCGGACAGACATAGGCCACACACACTGGAATAGCACACCCTAACACACACACACACAAAAAAAACTAGAGCATAGTAATTATATAGCTCTTCAACCCCTGGCGGTACAGCACCCAGGATAATGTGCTGCATGGCTACACACTTATAAGGTCCAAATGGCGAGACCTATTGGCTATGCCCATGCTTGTTTTAAATGCCAGCACTGCTGATTTTGGTGGGCACTCACAATTCTGTAAAGCTAAAAATTGTTCAATGTCAGCTTTCTCTCACTTAGAAAATCCTCCAATACAATGCACATCAATAGAGAAATTAATTTCACCCATTTTGTACACCATGTACATGCAATTTTTCCAAATCAGATATTTTCAAGTATTTAAAAAACAGAAAAAGCACAATATTTTTTATTTATGAGCCAGAAGCCACACATGTAAACACCGGTGCACTATGAAGTGCAAGGCAGTACAACAGCGTGAGATGAAATCGTACATAAAGGGCCTGATTACAAGTATAAAGGGTATTTATTGCACATGATAGATAACTATACCACGGGGTACATTTTTTATTGAGTGCGATAAATACCACCTATTAGAAGGTGTTGGGGAATAACATGTAGATTTTGGTGTTTAACGCACCTACAATCTGCAGAAACAGAAATTCTGTATGGTTTTCCCACATTAAATTTCAGCACGTTTGAACTGATGAAATTTAACGAAAGTTGAGTTATTTAACCCCTTCAGTGCCCATGACGAGCTGGACTCGTCATGGGCCGCGGTTGCGCTGTGCCCATGACGAGTCCAGCTCGTCATAGACCCCGCCCGCTAATGCAATGGCCGGCACAGGGCGGGGAAAGGGGCGGGCACTGAAGGGGTTAACGCGTCTGATAATTAACACAACCATCACAATTAACTCATAATCAGGGCCAGAGTGTTACCATGAGCCAAACAGCAACAGGCAAGAAAGAGGCCTGTTCACTAGGCATACAATCTAGCAGTATTATTTTTGAAAAGGCACTAAAACTGGGTTTTAATTCTTGAATGATGAATTTATTTTTCTGTCATGCAGTCATGTAGCAAAGTGTTCCTTATCTTTGACTAAGACTTCTTTTAAAGTACACTGTAATCAATTAACTTTGAATGTAGTTGTTTACAAGCTATACATACAGATACATTTTTTTTAAACAAATAAAACTATTTGCTTTTTTTAAATGCATATTAGTATTTTCTTACATTTTATTCACGTGAAAAGTTAATTTGAAATCAGTGCTTTTTCATAGATGAGGATGCAAAAAGTTTTTACTGAAAAAGGAAAAGGAAGAATCAAAAATAAGAATGACTAAAACAATATCTATTTGAAATAAGCTATCTGTCTTTAAATACTTTTTTTACATTAATAAAATCTACTATTATTTATTTAAAAAAATTATATATATTCTTTCTTGTATGCCAAAATAATACTATTTTTGATAGCAAAGGTATTAAGTGACGAGGAGTATTGAGTAAACATATGTGGAAATCGGTTGATGGATGTAGGCAGAACTCAATATCCTGGGGCAGACTTATGAATAAGTCACGCAGTGCAGTGCAGTGCAGCTAGGTAACTTGCTGCGCTGCACTGCAAGACAGGGAAAGGTCAGGAATGTGCCATATTTAAGGTAATACAGCGCATTCCTGCCATTTCCCCTGCGCTGGCACCCTTTTCACTGGCTAGCCTCAACGCAGGTACCTATGCACCATGGTGCAAGTGTGCCTGTGTTGCATGCAGGATTTGTTTGTGCAGGAAGGACACCTTCCTGCACATAAACAATCCTGAGATGCAAATCCCTCTTTCTATGTGTGCTGCAGAATGAAGCACACAGAGAAAGAGGAAGTAACAAGAAGAAATAAAGACATTTCTACTTGTTACCCCTCCCTGGTAAGGTGTTAGACCTGGCCCTTTTGACAGGTATATCCCCAAACGTTTAGACTTTTGCCACCTAATTTCCTGACCCTGTTTTTGATGGCTATAGGATTCTGGGCAGTTTACTACTGCTGGCCAGTGCTAAAGTACATATGCTCTCTGTATCAATTATGACTATGATTGGTTATCCATGAGTGGCATATTTGATTTACTGGTAAGTTCCTAGTGAAGTGCACAGGTGTGCCTTCGCCTGTAAGTGGGCTTGCAGCACTGGTTGACCCACCCACATGAGTAGCCCTGTAAATATGCCTCAGACCTACCACTGTAGTGTCTGCACGTGCAGTTGGAATTGCCATAATGTCCTGGTAAGTGCACCCATTTGCGAGGCCCAAAATTCCCTTTCCTTACATGTAAGGCACCCCTAAGGTAGGCCCAAGGTACCCCATGGGCAGGGTGCAGTGTATGTGAACGGTAGGGCATGTACTAGTGTGTGTGACATGTTCTGATAGTGAAATACTGTGTAATTATTTTTTCACTATTGAAAGGCTATCTGTCCCATAGGCCTATCATTGGGGTTGCACTGTTACAATTTTACATGTGTAACTTGCAATAGGAACAAGACAGAAAAATGAAGTTTAGACTCTCTTAACTCAGAATTTATTAACACACCTTTTGGTGAAGGTGGTTTTTAAATCCTGTGTTTGAAAATGGCACTTTTACAAAGTGGACATTTTTTTACTTCACTATTCTGTGTGCCTCTGGCTGTTTATGTATTCAGCGTCTGGTGTGTGAGTGACAGGAGCTGAGATGTGCATTCACTCTAGACCGTCACTTGGGGGTTTGAGGTGTGCCCTGCCTTGCCTGGGTGACTCATCATAGGGTTGAATAGACATGGTCTGCATTTAGAGTGGTGGGAGGAGTTGTGCTTACACCTGAATGGGCTGTATCTCCTTTTGCACAATGCTGTCTCCGCCCCCTGTGGTCATGCTGTACCAGGGTGGACAGGACTGGTTTGGACTGGGTTCAGAGACCCTTGCCTTAAATAGAACAAATACATTTTGGTGTATAAGTATTGCACCTAAAACCCCAGGACTTTAGATTACTTCAATGAACAAGAGGACCCTATCAAGAAGAAGAGCTAAAAAGCTGTAAGGAGGAGTACTGCCCCTTTGCTGTGTGCTGTGTGGGGTTGGCCTACAGTTGCTGCTTCTGTCTGTGGTAGAGTTAAAGGACTGACTCTTTTTACCCTGCTGTGGTATCCTGCTTGTGAAAAATCTCCAAGGGCTTGTGTGCGCTGGCCTCCTGTTAAAAGTCTCAGGGATACAAAAGACTTCCAGAAGGATTGGACTGTTCTTCATTGTGTTCTTTTTCTTGCAATGAAAACCTGTAGAGGTGATGGATATCTAATCCCCAGCTGTGGTAGTGCAGAAGGAGTCAACAGTGCATGGTGAGCGCTGTATTATCCACTTTTCACGTATTTAAACCAAGAGCATGGTGAGCACTTCATTATATACCTGAGAGTAGCGATTTTGGCTCTGCTCCCTGATCAGCGCTAGGGGAGAGCGCTGTACTGCAGAGTGGCAGTGCTGGCTGTCTTTTCAGCACAGTACTGCAGAAACTGATTAAAAGAAACTGCAGCTGGGGCTCTGCTGGACTGGCCCGTGCTGCGTGGATTCCCGATCAGCTGGTGTCAACCTGGAAAGCTATGCCACGAAAAAGCAACTTGGAGCACCCCCTCCCCGGCAGGTTGCTGTGGCAACCAGAGGATCATCAGCAGGGAGAGGAAGTCCCGGGCGGGTGCCTATCCCACGTTGGTGTGTCAGAAGAGGCGGGCCCAACCACCAGAAGACATCAGAGACTCGCAGGCTCCCACCAGCAGCCTGCCACGCAGAGAGTTAAGGTCACTAACCTTCACTCGACAAAGTCTGCGGTGGACTAGTCAGCGCGGCCGAAGCCGCACCTGAAGCATTGCCTGAGCCTCAGTGGGTTGCCATGGCCTCCAGGACCCCTGGATCAGGACGGGGGGAGGACCGGGTGAGGTCTCCCCCTCCGTTCTCTGTACACACCGTGGGCACCTTGAGAGGTTAGAAACAAGCAGGGCAGGAGGGCAACCCTCGACGGAGGTCCCGGTTCTGCTCAAGTTAATTTCAGACAACTAGTATATCCCCCATTAAAGCCGCACAGGAGCGCTGCGGCTGCCTAGTGAGTGTGCAAACTGGTGTAAAGCACCCAATCTTACAAAGGTTATTCCAGTGGCTAGTTCTCTCATGGTGGATTCTGTGCCTAATCTAGCAAATCTGCTGCACCACTGTGTTTAGGCATGATGTTTTTACCCTGCATGGGCAGAATAACAAGTACTGGTATTTTTAAAAACTGCCTAAGTTGAGCAATGAGGGTGTAAGGTGGTGTTATACATTGATTTGTACAGTAATAACGTTCACTATGCTGTGCAGATTATGAGCGTTTATCTCAGTGCACTAAAGGTGATGTTAGAACAATTGCCTGATGGCAAAGTGGTTATTGATTTATGGAAACGTGTTATTTGGGGTTCATATGCATTCTTACGACTAGTGCCTAGTGGCACAGTAAGTCTGTAATTGCGGTCCTATGTGGTTCATATGTATTTTTTATGACAAGCGCCTAGTGGTGCAGCGATTTATGTGATGTGGTCTCAATGTGTTTTACATGCTACGCAGTGATTTATGGTCAAATGTGTTTTATGTTTATATAGTACAAATGGTATTTTTGATATACTCTTGTGTGGAATCTCTTTTTGTGTGTGCCTAGTGTGTCACTGGTGTGTGTGTGTATGTTGCACAAACGCTTTACACATTGCCTCTTGGATAAGCCTGACTGCTCTGCCAAGCTACCAAGGGGGTGAGCAGGGGTTATCTGGAGTGTGTAACTCTTTTACCCTGACTAGAGTGGTGGGTTCTGCCTGGTATAGGTGTATGCCCTAGCCAACCAGAAACCCCATTTGTAACAGAAGGCATATCTTTTTGGTGCATTCCAAGGTTTACTAGTTCTGGTAAATCTGTGAATGTGTAAAAAATCATGGAAGTTGCATGGGAACACCCATGCACCGCTCATGGAACACCTCCCTAGCGCAGAGTATGACAATGCAGCAATTTGCACTGCGTTGCTTTACTCCAGATTTATTGAGCCACTCAGGGCCAAGCAAAGTGGCTTTGCGTGGCTTCATAAATCTCATTTAGGACTTGCGGTACTCTTACACCACCTTGCATGGTGCAAGAGCAACACAACCCCGCTTATAAATATGCCTCTTTCTTTTTAGCCCAGTTAAAATATTTGATGCAATAAATGACTCAATACTCTTCTTTCTCCTCACATTTTTCAAGCAACTCTTTTTTGTATTTGCAGTGACAAGAAACAGAACAACGAAACTGTTCTTTTTGTCATTTACCACAGCCAATCTATGAGAAATGCATATAATTCGACTGCTACCATTAAAGCAACATGACAGTGCTTCTCTTTTGTTATGAGTGCAGAATATTAGCACAGTAGCTGTTTAGCAGTTATTTGAAACTCTGTGGTGCAAGTACACCAGAACAGGTCCAGACTGGCCACAGCGGGCAATGGGCATTTCCCCGGTAGGCCGCCAGGGTGGAGGTCGGTTTTAGACCCCTGTGGGGCCGTTTTTGTTACAAGGGTCCGGTTTTGCAGCAATATCGGCCCCCAGCAAAAAAAGCAGCACAAAGCATTCCTTCAGCTAGCACGTTCCCCCTGTGTCCGGCCAAGCTCCTTGCCAGGGCCAGTTTCGGTTTCCAGCCCAGCCCTGCACCAGAACATGGGGAATCAACAGATGGACTGCTGCTAATCTTTCACTTACAAGGTCAGACTATTTTCTTGCATGGATGAGGGCCACAGCAGTGAGTTACGTGAACTGTGCCCTTGGTGTGCCATTTTGGATCACCAACCAAAATTTGTATGTGAAAATCATGAGAGAAAACTGTTTACTCAATTCATCAACTCCAGCAGTTGGAGCAAACATTTTCACACAGTGAAACCGTCTTAAAATTCACAACAGTTCTTAAAACGAATGAGGTACCACCAATAAATGATTTAAACCTTTAGCAAAATCTGTTATCACCCATTTTGAATGTTCTTTTTTTTTGTAACCCCAAAAATGATCATTCACTCTGAGACCTTTCAATAGAAATAAATAGCAGAGCCTTATCACCAAACACATGACACTGTTTTGCTTAAAGTAACAGTCTACCCTGTCATTCTATGAAAATACACACAAGCTAACCATTGGTTTCTGAATTACGACCACATTTCAAGGGTCTCATTTACAACAGCAATATTTCGGGAGGTGGAGTGCAGTCGCAGTTAACACAAGATGATGGACAGAGCGCTCAAACTTTTCAGACACTCACCCCCATTCACAGATCTGGGTTGAATTCATTATCGTTATTTAGCTCACTTTGCCACCCAGGTTTAGACCCAGCCATATGCAAACCAGCCTTGACCCTGTGCCTCATGGGAAATGTCCAGCCAGAAATGCCAAGCCAGGTCTTCCCTGGACCGGAAACAAGCATCAAGATCTTTTTGCTTTGTGCAGTCGCAGTGAGCCATTAACTTGGATGGAGTAAAGTCGTCAGCTTTGCCTTGGGCCTTTTGATTAAAACCCACCTAATAAGTACCTGGGAGTGCCCTCCCCCTTCAGAATCAAATTTTAATGAACTTCTTGAGGCAACAAGAACTATTGCTGTTGAGAAAAATACTAAAAACACATTTGTTCTCAGCCATCTTTTTGAGAAAATATATAGCTTTCAAGTTTAATGCCTAACAAAGTTTTCATAATAACAATAAATGATGAACCTAAAGGGCTCTTTTGTTTGTATTACCATTTACTAACCCAACCATGTTTTAGTGAACACAAAGCCCAAGACATATGGTACAATTTGAGGGTTTAAAATCCATGCCAAGATATGGCCACCTCCCGGTAGGCTCCGTGCCGGAACAGCCCGTTTTCGACGATTATTTTTTCCTTTCCGGTCAGAATTTTGCTAAAAATAGAATAGCAGCTCTCTGAAGTCCTACCTGCTGCTGTGAAGGTTTTTCCTGGTGTTCTGGATGTCAGAAGAGGTGTTTTCTCCCTCCTGCTACATCCTCCAGCTCTGCTTTAAGGTACTGCCCAGATTTGCTGTCAGGGAGGCGGAGTAAATACTCAGGAAAGGGCCTGGCTTTGGCCTAACCACTCCCACAGTCTGTTTTAGCTGCTGCACCAGCCTTTCTTTGAAGCATTTTTTTCTGCAATTATCTCCTTTCCTGCACTTATATCTATCTACATCATTAATTTTTAAAATAAGAAAATGGAGAATAAAAATGCGCAAACTCCTCATAATAAGAGGAAACAACAGATTTCTCCTCCTCCAACAAAATCTAAAATGGTGGAATATAGTGAACCTACTTTGGCATTCATTCTTGACGAACTTCAAGCACTTCGTGCCAACAGTGATACCATAGCGTTAGAGATTAAAAGCCTGCGTAAAGATATGGCTAGTGTGTCAATGAAATTTTCGGACAATTCAATCAAAATACAAGATAAAAAAGTTAAAATTGATGCTTTTACACCACTTGTGACAAAAAATTCTCCTATGTCTGCTCTCCTTCTGGATACGGAAAATCGTAATAGGCAATACAATTTGAGTATTTCTAATTTACCAGAAGATGTTGAAGGTTCAAATTGCAGACTATACTCCGAGAATTTGATACCTGGTCTTTTAAACATCAAATTTCCGGAGAAATTAGTAATCGATAAAGCACATAGAATTCCATCTCATCGCAATCCTCATCACGCCAAGACAAATGATTTTTAAGGTTTTAAGTTATCATCATTTGGTCTTGATAAGGAAAGCAGCAAGGGAAATTCCTTCCTTAATGGTCAATGGTAATATAATTTTTATTCACCCAGACTTCGCTAAAGATACTGTTAAGATTCGTAAAGAATTCACTGACATTCTTCCTCAATT
The DNA here is from genome assembly GCF_964204655.1 of Triturus cristatus. NCBI lineage: Eukaryota > Metazoa > Chordata > Amphibia > Caudata > Salamandridae > Triturus > Triturus cristatus. The sequence goes on along the minus strand of NC_140594.1, from coordinate 846,923,241 downwards.
GAGAAGTCTTGGATTTAAGTATGGTCTTTTTGATCCTTCAACAATACGAATTTGGAAAGACAATTTTTCAAAGTCCTTTCAACGTCCGGAAGATTTAAAATTATTCCTGGATCAACATTCACAGCATTCTATGGATACGCATGATTCTGCTACTTTAATATTGCTTTAATATGTATTTCTGACTAAATCTACTGTTTTCTCCACACTGGGCTCCAACGGTTTGGTCATGCTTGTAAAGCGTGTGTGCGTTTCAAATCTGTTATTAATGTTTATATGTTGTTGTCTTTTTAATGTTTGTTTGTCTTTTCTTTTTTCCTTCTCTTTCCTTATTCCATGTTCTAGAGCTACTATTTTCATGTTCCTTTTTAACTTTTTCTCCTCTTCCTAATTCTTTTTTCCTCTCTATTTAACTATGGCTAATGTTCATAATGTTAAAATAATCTCTTTAAATGTTAAGGGTCTGAGACATCTTGTAAAACGTATGAAGATTTTGGATTATTTAGGAAGTTGTAAAGCTGACATTTGCTTGATACAGGAAACGCATATTGAAGACAAAGTCTTAGATTATATGAAAAAAAGTGGGTTGATACTATTATCTCTTCTCTTGCGAAAGGTAGAAAAAATGGTGTTGCTATTCTTTTTGCAAAAAGACTACATTGTCAAATTTTAAGTAAATCATCAGATTCAGAAGATAGATTTGTCATAGCTAAAATTAAAATTCATGATTCAGTTATGTTTTTACTTAATATATACGGTCCACCTGCTGATGATCCTTTGTTTTGGTTAATCTAACTACTGAAGTACTAAAGTTAGGTAACGTTCCTCTTATAGTTGGAGGAGATATTAACCTTATATTTGATCCTTTATCAGATAAATCTTCTCTTACTAAATATCGACCTCCTAAAGCTTTTTTTACTTTTAAATCTTTTCTTAAAACTACAAAATTAGTAGATATTTGGCGATTACATTTTCATATGGAAAAAATGTTTACCTTTTTCTCTAACCCACATAACTCACACTCTAGACTTCAATATTTATTAATTTCCAGACAACTAATTAATTCTGTGGTTACTCCTGCTATTGGTAATATTGATATTGCGGATCATGCCTTAATATCCTTTGTTCTACAATTTAACTCAAATTTTAAAACACACTTCAGATGGTGAATGAATGCTACTATTGTTCTTAATGAACACAACAAATCAAAACTCTTAAATACTCTCCAAGAATACTTTCAGCTCACTTAGAAGGTTCTACTTCCATGGTGAATAGATGGGACACTTTTAAAGCTTACATTAGGGGTGCTTACATTTCTCCCATGGCACATGAAAAATCTTTTATTGCAAGAATTTAGGAATTGGATAAGCAAATTGCTAAATTTGAAATACTTGTTCTTACTTACAATGACCCCCAATATAGGTTGAAATTGCAAAAACTTAGATATGAATTTAATTCAATCCTTAGCAGAAGAGCTGGTATTCAACTCTCCAATTTTAAAGCCAAATTCAGTTTTAATGCTAGCAGATCTGGACGGCTTTTAGCCAACTATCTATGTATTAAAAAAGATAAAACACAAATAAATTCAATTCATGGCCTCAATGGGAAAATCGCCCTATTGCAAAATGATATTCTTAATGAATTTCTAAATTATTACGCTACTCTATATAATAACCCTAACTTTGATGATTCTTCTTTAATTGACTCATTTTTATCTAAATGTGGTCTACCCAAGATTTCCCAATTAACAAAAAATTAATTAGATTTACCCATTACTGCAGATTAAATTCTATTAGCCATTAAATCTCTTAAACAAAATAAATCCCCAGGACCAGACGGCATACCAGCGGAATTTTATAAAGAATTTCAACTACAGCTTATTCCTCATTTATTTAAATTATTTACCTTTTTTTAGTTCTACAGGGGCTACTACAGGTTCTTTTAATGAAGCTTTAATTGTTGTACTACCTAAACCTAATAAAGGCCCTACACTTGTATCAAATTATCGTTCTATTTCATTAATAAATCAAGATTGTGAGCTTTATGCCAAAATACTTGCAACTAGGTTATCCTCTGCTTTAGATTCTATTATTAATTCAGATCAGTCTGGGTTTATGCGAAATAGATATTCTGCAAATAATACAAGAACATTACTACATGTTATAGAACAAGGGTCCAATTTAGCTTTACCATCAGGAGTACTAGCATCAGATGCTGAAAAAGCTTTCGATAAAGTTCATTGGCAATTTTTATTTCGTTGATTACTAGCATTTAATTTTGGTGATTTATTTATCTGTATGATATCTGCTCTTTATTCTACTCCTATGGCTCGTTTATTTATTAATGGCCAAACTTCAAACCAATTTTCTCTTTCAGAGGTACCAGACAGGGATGTCCTCTCTCCCCGCTCCTATTTCTTCTTGTTATTGAACCTTTACTTGTTTCCATCAGGAAATGTAATGATATCTCTGGAATAAATATTAAGGAGGTTACTATTAAAACGTTAGCATATGCAGATGATGTACTCTTATTTATTAGCAATCCTTTATCCTCATTCCTTCCTTTATTTGAGATAAATTCATCTTATTCCAAGATTTCTGGTTATGAGTTAAATACTAATAAATCAGAATGTTTTCCTATAAATATTCACTGCACCCCAGATATGTTGCCCATGAAGGATATCATTTGGCAAAGAGATACATTTAAATACCTAGGCATTTTGTTTTCCTCTTCTATAAAAACTACAATATCATTAAATTGTGATTCTATTTTGAGTTACATTAAGGATAAAATATCCAAATGGTTTTCACTTCATCTTTCATGGTGGGGAAAAATGGACTCCAAAAAAATGACTATAGCACAATTTTTTTTAATTCCCTAGCCATGATTCCTACTCAATTTCCTATGAAGTTCTACAAAATTGTTGATCAACTCCTTTCTATATTTCTTTGGAACAATAAAGTACCTTGCATTGGTTATACAAAAAACTAAAATTACCTAAATGTAATGGAGGTTTTGGAGTACCACACTTTTTTTGTCATCATAAAGTTTCTATATTAAATGAAAGTTGTCTTTGGTTTAATCATTCTCATTTGTTTAATCCCCCCACATTGCTTTCTATAGAAAAGAGTTTAATAGAACTGTTTCCTTTACCTACTTTGTTAACTATGTCCAATAAATCAATATTTTTTAATAAATCTGTTATTTTAAAATCCACTAAGTTAATAATACATGACTTCGATTCAATTTTCCAATCACCCATGTCCAGTACTGAAGATATGTCATTATGGTATAATCCGAGCATAACATTTACTAAAAATGTTAGATTTTGTCACTCATGGATTAAAGAGCTGGTATTTTTTACCTCAAAGATGTTTACTATAATAATGCTTTTATTTCTTTTGATGTTTTACAGACAAAATTTCATTTACCTTCCTCTGATTTCCTCAAATATGAATTTTTATGTAATTCTATATTAGATTCATTTCCTCATAATATACCTTCTAATGCTAAATCAGATTTATCAATTTATATTCACACTGTATCCACTTTATCTCATGGTGTTTCAATACTGTATAAAAAGATGATTGCATTTCAAGGTAACAACATTAATGTGATTTTAACATTCTGGAATAATGAGCTTTCAATCTCATTATCTCATGAAACATGGAAACCTATTTGGCTTAATAATATTTCAGGATGGTTACCTGTTTCGCTTTATCAAACAAATTCATATATTTTAAATAATTGTTTATGGTCTCCATTGAGATTGTTTCAAGCTAAACTTCTTCCGACTTCAAATTGTTGGCACTGTTATTTACATATTGGTTCGTTAAAGCATATGTTTTTTGAATGTCCTTCTGTTTTTAAATTTTGGTCATAAGTTTGGGAAAATACTTAATATTCATGATGATTTATCATTTAATTTGTTAATTTGTAAATCTGTTGTTCTTTCTAAAAAATTACTCGATTTAGAAGGTAAACTTTTTAATTTCCTGTTATCTGCAGCTTTAAAATCCATTACCACATGTTGGAAAGATGTTTCGTTATTATCTGTTCATGTTTGGTGGTCATGGGTTATTTTTACTAGAAGAGGAGCCCATTTATCTTTGAATGGTATTCATCATAATTGTAATTCTTATCATTTATCTTGGAAACCTATTGATAATTACTTATCTTCTTAAAATGTATTTTTTTTCTCTAATTATTTATTGATATTATAGCTTAGTTTCTATTTGTTAGTAGCTCTATTTTAATGATCATTAATAACATATGTATACCTGTTTCTTCTCCTTCCCTTTTAATTTTCAGTAATACTATATTATATTATATTGTACCGGTTGAATTTTATTGATATTGATAATTTCCATATGTTCATATTGGGTATTTTCATTGTGCTATTTTTTGTATTATCCGTTGTTTAATTTAAAATTTAATAAACTATTTTGAACACGAGAATCCATGCCAAGACCAAGTCATGAAGATGAGGCCTGCACCGACTCTTGGGGGCAGATTTACTATTTTTTCACGTAGCGCTCTGCAGCAGCCACAAATGCTGCGCTGCGCTACATGCAAAGGAGAGAGGAGGAGAGCACCCTATCTACTAAAATAAGGCAATCTCCTCCCCTCTCACTAGCGCCGGTGCTAAAATCAGCTGCCATGCGCCACAGTGACACCTTTGCGCCATGGTGCAAGGGTGTCTCCGTGAGCCTAGCATAGGTTTTGCACTGAAAGGAACCCTTCCAGTACAAAATACTATGCACAGACTCACTTTAACCATTTTCCCACTTCGTGTGCATGCTGTAAAGTGCAGCACACATGCAAAGTCTGAAAAGGAAGGAGATATAAAAAACATTTCTCCTTCCTTGCGCCTATTTGAAAAGGGCGCAGTTTTGTCATGCTAAACCCAATCTACTTTATTTAGTAAATTGGGTTTAGCATGAGGAACCTTGGGTGGTTGCGTGTGACCGCCCATGCTCCACCCTTGGTACGCCCCCAAGGCACAAAATAATGCAAAGCAGTACTGTGCGCTGCTTTGCATTACTTTTTCATTATTTCTGACGTTAATGGAAAGTAAATTGGGTAAAAAAGATTTTGTACCAATTTGCATCACTTTTTTCATACAAAGATGGCGAAAAATATTTGTATATCTCCCCCCTTGGTATACCAAATACTGTAACTCATGTGAAATGACTTCTCCTCCACTTCCTCTCTTTCCAATATATATTGTGTGAATTTTAAATGGATGTTGAAGCCACTTTCTCCTTAGGATTTACAGTGACACTCTTTCAAAGATCTATGTCTTACTCTTGACAACTGATTGAAAAGTGTGAGCCTAGATATATAGAGACACGCCCATAAATCCAGTTAGAAGTGCTCGCATTCACGTTTTTGGGTTCCACTGTCTTCTATTGAATGTAATGAGGTGTCACAATCTTTAATTCATTGGATTCTGAGGACCCTTTTCCTGTTTTTGGTTCAGTTTGTCTGCTGGAATGTTTTCTATGGGCCCTGGGGGTGATAGGAGGGGGCAGGGTTCTGGAGTATTATGAGGTACAAGCTGACATTTAAGGTATCTGCTGAATCTCCCCAACCAACCGCTTGGTAGTCCTAATCAAACATGAGCAATTGGCTTCTAGGTATGCCATTCCATGCATCGTTGTTACTGTCATGAGGGCTTACCTGGGCTAACAGAGAAAAGCTGCGCACGCCTAGTGTACCTCATTGAGTGCCCTCTCAGCGGTGGCTCCTCTGCTATTGCGGAGGAGCGTCAGTTCCCCCTGCTGAGAGGCAGCTGAGGGAAACAGGTAAATATTAAAACCATTTTATTATCATTTTATTTTTATTTCCCCGCTAGACCCAGCCAAGTCTGGGCGGGGCCATAATGACAGCAGGGGTGGAGCAGTGTACACTGTAAGTGTGCATGAAAGCTTGCTGGCTGTCTAAGGCTGGCCAAACTATCATGCACACTTTGATCTCTCTCCATCCGATCTGTGCTGCACGGCTGGATGGAGAAGAGGCACAGGCCATGACGTTTGCACGTATGCACAGTTTTACTGATAAAACTAAACGCCACACAAACAAAAGTGTGGAAATCGGATTTTGTGAATATGTATGTCTTTTATTCACTAAGAAGTAAATTGCCTTGATTTATTTTGATCGATTTAAAATCTATGTTTTCATCATATTTCAGGATTACAAAAAACTGCTTAATTTGCGCTTTCTTAGCTGCTGATACAGTTGTAATAATTTGTACAGTTCATTTACAGGTATACGCATTTTGTCCTTTTTTTTTTAGAAGTGACATCTCACAGCCTTTCCATTCAAACATTCTTTACCACAGCTAAATTGTTACATATTTCACTTTTCAAAATGCTCTCATTTTGTAGTCAGAGAAAGTAAACACCAATTTCCATGTTACACGATTAAGCAGCAATTTTTCTAAAGACTTATCTTGACATTTGACCTTGTCTTGAATCCACAGCAGATCTGACAAGATGAAAACTAAATATAAAGGCATCTTTACTGCTCATTCACCTTCTGAAATTCAGCAGGTGACTTTCCTCAGGCACAAACCTATCACTGTCTCTCCAAAGCACACTTTTCAGAACAGTATACCAAATGCCAACCTATATGTATTTCTTCCAGGTACATAATTTGCAGGTCCTTTTCCAGGTATATGCTTCATTGCACTATTCTATACATAGATTCCTCTGGGCCCTGGGGCATTCCTGATACAGATATTACAGCAGTTCTTTAAGGCACTGACTTGTCAGCAGTTATGCTCAGCAAGGGATTTTGGCAGTTCTTTCAGACATTGGACTCTCCACAGCTATTTCATGCTCATGCGCTTCAACACCTCTGAATAACTTATTCACCTCTGTTAACACATTTTAAGTGGATACTTGATCTCCCGACAGGTTCCTCTTTGAAAATTCTTCTGGTGTCAGATTGCTCCTGTAAAGGCTTCAGATGCACCTCCAACCAATTCTAAATAGTTCTGATACATCACTAGCGGTGAATCATCAAATGAAAGGAGGAGCTTAGCCGAATGATATATCTGGTCCAAAGTGGGAAGAGATAGCTTCCTTCAGAAATGTATCATGGGTAGTTTGTGCGTAAAACGTTGTCTTGTGTTCTACATACGCACCTTCATTCCCTGTACGCCTGAACTGGTATTTGGAATGCTGAGGGTAAATGATCGTGTAATAGATTATTGATGTGTGTGGTGCAGAAGTCTAGATTGTTACAGTAGGTGGGAGGATGGACCCTGGATAGACCTATGTATCTGGGGCTGAACACAAGTACCTAACTTGTACATAAAGAAGATACCCTCCTCCATCAGAATGGCTCCTGTATCATTCTTGAAAAGCGGTCCTCAAGAATTACCATCCTGTCCGGGCCCTTTCACCCTGTCCGGGAATCTCTTGCAATTAGGGTGAGAGGCCCTAGGATTACAGAGTTGTGTGGCACTCAAATGCATCACTCCCTTGGAGATGTTCAGAGGAGATTCCAGAATCCTAGGCTTTCGATTTGGCCTCCAGGAGGCTTCCAGGCACTAGAATTTCAATGGACTTCTGGTAGCTGACTGTCTGCAGGTCAGAAAGACAAATGAAGGCTGAAAGAAATCTGAGGGCACCGGGGAAACTGAGGCTACCCTTGTGCTAAGTTTAGCCCAAGGGTAGGCATAGGAACCCTTATCTGAGCACATCACTGGAAAGTAACTTTTATTTCATTGGGGTGTGAGATATATCTCAGTATAATGCGGCCTTGGAAGGAGGGATACCCCCCATCCGAATGACAACTGGATGCTCCAGGAAGGGAGCCAGAAAAATGCAAGGTGGACTCCATTGATGCTTATATCCTTAGTGATCTATAGAAGGTTTTCAGAAGATAGACGACCATTGTGCCTATGGACAATAATATATTCTCTTATCTCAGGGGAGACTAGTTGAATGATACCTGAAGGGTAATCACATTGTAAGGGTTTTTAAACAGGGAAAGGTATTGGGTCCTGACAGAACAACCTGGGTTCGTTTCATGAATGAACCAGAGTTCTGGTCAGTTTCTAATTTGCTTTGAAGGCAGCTAATGCAGTTTCGATGATGGTACATATCTCATTGACCTGGAAGAGGGCAGCAATTATTCCCATTTACAGGAAATGTGATATTCTATACGTGGGAACTACTGGCCTATATCGTTTAAGGAGTGCCATGGAAAGAAGTTTAGGAAGTTGGTCTTCAAGTGACTCCAGGATGGGCAGATGTGTATTGGGAAAAAAACAAGCCAGGGAATAATTGGTCAAGCCTTGCAACTTTAATCAATGGTTTTAAAGTATGTTTAACTTAAGGGGGAGACTATTTTTCTAGCTTGACTAGATCTCAGGCGCACATCTGATGCAATGAATAGGACTAGACTGTTACGCATTAAGGAAGTAACTGGGTCTTATGTGATTCTGATTGACTAGTTTGCTGATTCATTCAGATGCTGTGTTACGTATTCAAGTTGACTACGATAGAAAGTTGATAAAGGAATTTTAGAATTTCAAATGGAATCCATCAAGAGTTTATCTTGTGCCTTTTCTATTTTTAATTTTTGTCAATGGTCTTGCTGCTGAACTGAAAGAACATGTAGCCTTATGGCTAGAGCTGCCGGCTTTGGAGCTGGGGAACTGGGTTTGAGTCTCCGCGTGGGCTCAACATCCTGTGATTCTGGGCAAATCACTTAATCTCCCTTTGCCTACCAAATAATGAATGTGTCCTTGTGTAATGTAACTGGTGTTCATGTAAAGTGCTCCAATACCTTCGGGTTGAATTCGCGCTGTATAAATCGGCAACAAAAAAACCCCATTTTGAAATGATTCTAGATTGGGGCAAGATACAGTCCCTCTACTATTGAATGCAGACAATGCCATTCTCTGTGCTTGCATGGAGAACAGCCTTGCACAGTTTTGGAAATTCTATTTGAAATCCAGACTTCTGAAATCATGGCTGTGGATCTGAAGCAAAGGCTGAAGAAACAACCGCTTTGTAATGCCATTGCACTATCTGTATGTAGATTTTGATGACTTAGGAATTTGGTTGTCCACTTCTGGGAAGTTAATAGAAACATTGATTAAACTCAGGAATAGCCTGCTTTCTACAACGACAGGTTTGAATTCTTTCAATACAAATTATGGCAGTTGCGCCAAATCAACAACTTTAGCAGTCTTTTCTTTTTTCACATTATTCGGTTAATAAAAGCAACCTATAAAAGCACAGACACTATATAATACAATAAAAAAAAGATCATGTAAAAGCCAAACAGATTTGAGACATCGAACATAAAAAGGCTACACAAGTCAAAGGGCTCGACTTCTGGCTCGATACAGAGAGAGTCATTACACAAAATAAAACCGCAATCAACATAAGTAAAAACATTCCTGCAAATCCAAACATGGCATAGCTAAATAAGGAAAACAATCCGCAGTGTCAGCGAGTTCCCTTGGGACACCCCAGCGAGAACTCACATCGACCCTAAAGATATGAGAACAAAACCAGACATGCCATTAGTAAAAAGTATCTCACAAAATCACACATGGAATAAAACATAAACATTCCATACTAACACCAAATTCCCTTTAGACGCCCCAACGAGAACTCAGCAACTACCCTAAAACTCCAAAATCACACAAAAAGTCAGAGCAGCTGCAGTGAAGTCTTTGCCTACACCGAAGAGCGTGCTTAAGAAAAGCGACTGCTTCTACATAGACTTCCAGAGTAGGGAGCTTCTGTAGGAAAAAAGGGCGGGAATATGTGTAAAAACAGAGGCTCAATGGAGAAGCAGAATTAGAAACTGGTGAAACAGCGATAATGGCTACAAAAAAATACTGAGGGGCAGATTTACAAGCCCCTTGCGCCACCCATACCTCACTATTCTAATGTTAAAAATGACGCAAAAGTGGTGCAAGAGGCTTGTAAATAAGCCCCTAAATGGGCCAATGTTTGCAGAGTGCTCGTCACAGGGAGAAACCAGGATAGATTTAGGGTCAAACTGGCCCAGAGGAAAGGAAAGCTGGCTCCTAATCTGACCCAACCTAAATCTGGTCAGTAAACTTCTGCACCGTGTTTTTGGTACCAGCTCCGAAAACGGTTTAAACCCAAAAGTTGTTTGGACCAATACATACTTCTTATTGACTGGATTCTTCAGCTCTAGCAATTCCCTTTCCTCCCTTCTAAGATCTCTGAAACTGGATTTAATCCAACTCTTGTTCCTCAAAGTGATATTTGCTGGCAAAGTAAATCAATCAACAATTTGTAGAGCGCACTACCTACACGTGAGGGTCTCAAGGCGCTGAGGGGAGGGGTGTGCCGCTACTGCTTGAAGAGCCAGGTCTTGAGGAGTCTTCTGAAGGTGAGCAGGTCTTGGGTCTGTCGAAGGTGGGTAGGGAGGGTGTTCCAGGTCTTGGCGGCGAGGAAGGAGAAGGATCTGCCACCGGAGGTCGTTCGTTGGATGCGGGGGACCGCTGCCAGGGCGAGGCTGGCGGAGCGGAGCTGGCGGGTGGGGGTGTAGAAGCTGAGCCTGTTGTTAAGGTAGGCTGGTCCAGTGTTGTGGAGTGCTTTGTGTGCGTCGGTGAGGAGCTTGAAGGTGATCCTCTTGTCGATGGGGAGCCAATAAAGGTCTCTCAGGTGCGGGGTGATGTGGTTGCGGCGAGGGATGTTGAGGATCAGTCGGGCGGAGGCGTTTTGGATGCGTTGCAGTCATCGCAGGTGTTTGGCTGGGATTCCTGCATAGAGTGCGTTGCCGTAGTCCAGCCTGCTACTGACGAGGGCCTGTGTCACCGTTCTTCTTGTTTCGGTAGGGATCCACTTGTGGATCCTGTGGAGCATGAGGAGGGTGTTGTAGCATGAGAAGGAGACGGCGATGACCTGCTTTGACATGGAGAGTGAAGAGTCGAGGATGATTCCCAGGTTGCGTGTGTGGTCAGTGGGTGTCGGTGCTGTTCCCAGCACGGTTGGCCACCAGGAGTCGTCTCAGGCTGAGGGGGTCCATCCGAGGATGAGGACCTCCGTCTTGTCCAAGCCCAGTTTTAGTCGGCTGCTCCTCATCCATTCGGCGACGGCCTTCATTCCCTCGTGGAGTTTGGTTTTGGCGGTGCGCGGGTCCTTGGTGAGGGAGAGGATGAGCTGGGTGTCGTCGGCGTAGGAGATGATGTTGAGGTCATGCTGGCGGGCCACTTGTCCGAGGGGGGCCATGTAGACGTTGAACAGCGTCGGGCTGAGGGATGAGCCCTGGGGTACGCCGCAGATGATGTCGGTGGGTTTGGATCAGAAGGGTGGGAGGCGGACGCTCTGGGTTCTGCCGGAGAGGAAGGATGTAGTCCAGTTGAGGGCCTTCTCTTGGATTCGGCTTCTTGGAGGCGTGTTTTTAGTGTGCGGTGGCAGACCGTGTCGAAGGTGGCTGACTGGTCCAGGAGGATGAGGGCTGATGTTTCGCCGTTGTCTAGTTGGCGCCTGATGTCGTCTGTGGCGGCGATGCAGGCTGTCTCGGTGCTGTGGTTTCTTCTGAATCCAGAGTGGGACGGGTCTAGGATGTCGTTGTCTTCGAGGTGGCGGGTCAGTTGCATGTTGACGATTTTCTCGACGACCTTCGCCGGGAACGGGAGCAGGTAGATGGGCCGGAAGTTCTTGAGGTCCTTGGGGTCCGCCTTGGGCTTCTTGAGAAGGGCGATGATCTCGGCGTGCCTCCAGCTTTCCAGGAAAGTAGCTGTCTCGAAGGAGATGTTGATGACCTTCCGAAGTTGGGGTGCGATGGCTGCGTCTGCTTTGTTGAATACGTGGTGTGGGCAGGGGTCTGACGGTGCTCCTGAGTGGATGGAGTTCATGACCTTGCGTGTCTCTTCGTCATTGACGTTGGTCCAGGTGGTCAGGCCGTTGGTGCGGGTGGGGTTCGTCAGGCGGGTGGTGTTCGTCGGGCGGGTGGGAGCTAGCGTTGTCGGGGTGGTCGGGGTGTTGAAGCTGTCGTGGATGTCTATGACCTTGTGGTGGAAGAAGGTGGCCAGCGAAAGTGAAGAGATCAGCTCTGCATAGCATATTACAAGTGGCCTTGGGGATAAGATGACCCTTATCACATGAGAGGCAATCCTGGATAATCTCCTTGTTCAGAAATGCTTCAGGATTACGCCAAATGGAGCACCATATCATCAATGGGGCAAGATTGATATCATCAGCTACATAAGGAAGTCCTAGTTGCTTGTCAACGGAGAACGTCAATGACCTTGGTGAAACACTGAGGATATTCCTACAAACTCTATTCTCCTCATCCTTCAAGAAATTAACTGCCTTGTAATACCACAAGCTGGAGCCATAAGTTAAAACGGGGAGGTACTTCCTTTTATTGATCCTAACAATAGGACCAACAGGCTTGCCACCGATTTTAGAGGCCAGGCGAAAGAGGTAACCAATCAAGATGCAGCACTTAAGTCTCCTCTGTGTCCGGCAGGGGCCCCAGGTCCTCTAGGAGTCAATACTGACCCCTAAGTAGAATGCTTCTTAAGTTCTACTAATAGGGTTTCCTCGAAGAGCCAGACACTGCGATGTACAAATTTGGAGCCGCAGGCCATGATGAAAGATTTGGGCAAATCTGTGACCAGCCATAGGCCATCCACAAAGGTGTCTAGCAATAACTGAAGTCCATTCGGTGTTCTGGACAATAGAACAGCATTGTCTGAATATAGAAGCACAGGGATTCTCCACCAGTTCACTGTTGGCAGATCATTCCTCTTACCAACCAATGTAGATTCCAAATCATTAATATACAGGATTGGTGCCAAAACACATCCCTGGTGAACACCATGGTTAAGGTCAATAGTCTTGCTATATTTTCCATTCAGCCCAAATAAATTGAGGGACTAAGGTGTGAATGAAGAGCTCGTAGGAATGACGAAAGACCAGAGTCCAGCCCCATACAGACAGGCACTTTCCACAGATTCGGCCTGACCACACTGTCAAATGTGCAGGCCAGACCCATAAAAGCTGGTGAACTAGACCCCCTTTGGTGTACTTGTTTATGTGCAGATGTAAATTAAGAGATTGATCTTGAGTGCCCAGTCCTGATCTGAAGCCATATTGAACAGAGAAAATATGACTGTCTGAGGACAAGACATTATTCTGCTAACTACAACCCTGCAATAACTTTCAGTGGAGCCTAAGGGGGAAATAGGTCTGTGACAGCTGGGAGAGGCCCTATTGCATTTTTTGAAAAAGGCATTATAATGGCTGAATGCCAAGACTCAGGAATGCCGCTCTTACACGCCCTGTTGGCATAATTGATAATTATGGGTGCCCACAGGTCCACCCCCAGTTTTTATAGATCCATGGGGACTTCATTGGGCCGTAGTGCATTATGCATTGGACTTTCATGAATTGCGTACACCACTTCACCCACAGTAAACTCTATGCCCAATGGAAAAGGTGGCCCATTGATGTTGGGTATCCCACTGACCCTGTGAGTTGTATGATAGATTTTCCTGAAAAGCTCAGTCCAACTGTCCATGCTCATGTTGGCACAAACCAGATTAGACTCAGTTTTCAAGAATTTTATTGTCATTAACAATGTGCCAGAACTGACAAGTGTCCCTAGCCCTGTAAAAAATAACCAAGGTAGACTAAGCTTCCTTCCTTAGTTGGGCTTTTCTCAGGCTAATGGTAGATGTTTAGAGCCTTGTGCTGGAAGCAAAAGCTGCTGAGTTCCTGGGGGTAGCCTTAAGGGCACAATACAGGCCTTGCTGGCCACCCTACATGCCTTTTCAAATCAGGAGTGAGAAGATTTTGTAACATGGCCTATAGGTTTCAGGAGATATGATCGAATAGCGTGACCTCGGGTGGTGAAAGTGTCCACACTACATTCGGCACCATTGATCAGTTGAAGGCAATCGGAAAGCAAGGACAGGTAGCCTGCACAGACTCTGCGCTGGACTTCAGTCAGGTTGGTCGATTTCCACACCAACCTAAGTCCATCGCTATAAGGGAAACATTGTTACCTCCTACAGCAGTAGCCCAGGGACAAGGCGGTGAGCATCCCCATAGGGGGTTAAGATCACTGAAGATACTTAGAAAAACAGCCCTACCCTTGATAGAATTAAGTAGATTCATAATGACAAAGATAATCAATGGTGGACAAACTTGCCCCACCCACATAGTTGGGGGTTGTGAGTTGACATGGAGCGGCCTATTCAAATGCATTATAAAGGTTGTGCTTAAGCAGATAGGGCAGTAGCAATGACCCTCTGCAATCACTAAAGCCAGCTGGGATAGCCGACGAATGAGGTTTAAAAATGTGAAACTATAGACTAGCTAGACCATCGACCTCAGTTCCGATCTTGGGGTTGAAATCCCCAGCTAAAACTATATTCAGGCCAGTGTCTAGGTAAGTGGGACTAAGTTCCAACTCACCAATAAACTCGAGAAGAGAAACCAAGTTAGGGTTACAATTGGTAAAGAAATTGTCATTATAAAAATGTATAAGTACAAAACTTAAAACTTTAGACAACTTAACTGAAAATGCCTGAAAAAGCCTGTTATGGATGGAAAAAGGCAAGGTGACACAGTCAAAAGAAATCTTAAAATAACAGCTAACCCAGCCCGAGCCCTGCCCATCTCAGAGGGTGTGGCGGGGACAGGAAAATAAGTAAACCCAACACAAAATAAATATTTATGGACCCACGTCTCCTATAGAATAAAAACTGTAAAACAATGATATGAAATTCCTCATGTAAACATTTGCTGCAAGCTACGTAATGTTCCAGCTCAACATATTAACCTGGTTGCCCAAGCAAAAAGATACAAAAGGGACGCTAGAGGGACTATCATTTAAAACATCTTTGGTTGGGTCATAGGCTAAAATTACGTTTGACATCCCTGCAGTGCCAGGATCATCGGGGGTAGCAAAACATGGCCTGGGCGTCAAAAAATGTCGCACATCCAGACAACGCTGAAAAACGGTTGTTAGGAGAAACAGGATGGGATACACACAGTGGCAGCTGAGGAGGACTTCCAGCACTTGGAACACTACCCTTCCAACCCAAATCCCAATAAAAATACCCTAATGACTATACCTTCACATTACTTGACTTAACTAGGCCTGAGTAGAAAGAACAAATCAAATTACTAGCAACAAATGGTTTGGCAAAATTACCAATTACACAATCACCCCTGAACTCTTTGTCCATAGTGCCCACCCAAGCCACCCTACATGAAAACACAATTTCTGAAAACACTTAAGGCCTGCTTATGATGCAGGTCGGACTTCAAACGACGCTTGTCGGTTGCAGTCCAACCGGCATCCACTGCTGCAGTCCGACCAACGCATTACAATGTGTGCGGTCAGAGAAAGCATTCAGAGGGACTGACCAATGCTTTCCGACGGGCTCATGGAGCTTGTCGGTCGGTCGGAAACTCACTATAATCCCTTCAGGATGGCGTCTCCGCTGTCGGGATTATGATGTTGGTTTGTGACAGCCATTCCATGTTGGCCTTTCTGACATGGAGAGGCTATCGAAAAGCGACATTGGTGGCCCCTTCCCTCTGCGGCCTCCGCATTTGGGCCTGGGGGCACCCATGGTGCCCCCCGGAACATCCATGCACCATGTGGCAGGTACAGTGAGGTGCCTGCCACATGGTGCAGGGATGTTCACAAACTTCTCAATCGGAGCTCATGCTGCGGGCGGTTATCGGACGTTTTCGACCGCACTATGTGCAGTTGCATCATAATTAGGTGTTCCGAACCGCCGACCTATGGTCAGGCGGTTCTTCCCCGAAATGGCATCATAATGAGGGTCATAGTCTATGCAGTTCACGTAAAAGTGCAGCCAATGAGTAACCGTTTACATAAGCTGTTCTGTGCTCTAAGATACCTGAGGCTCACGTTTGGGAACATAAGCAAGTACCACAACATTAGGGCAACCAATCAGAGGAAGATGTAGCACTGGTAAGTTCCTCCTATGAATATCCGAGGCTGATGGAGGAAGGCGGCCCTGCAGGGGGCCTCATGAAAAGGTGGCACAGGCAGCTGATGGACAGTTGGCACCACACATGAGGTGTCAAGGGATCGTGAGTGAAGTGGGTCAGAGCCTTGTTGGCAAGCTTAGAAGTAGAGGGTTGGGTCTCCGTGGGTTCTGAAAGTGGGCTGTGAATCCCCCTAACATGTGAGACATCTCCAGGTCCCAAGGATTCAGACAGCTTTTTCTCAACAGCAGACAATCTCTCAAGCAAAGGGGAAAGACTGGGGGATAAGATAGTGGTGAAAAGTGCATATATCTGGGTAAGGAGGCCGTTGATGTCACAGACAGTACCTAGTGAGAGAGGATTAGAAGAGCCAGATGGATCGCAGGAAGCCTGGGTTGGAGAGTTGACCGCAGTTGCTCTCAGTCTGAATTGCTTGCCCTGCTTCTTGCGCTTTGTTGGGGTGAGCAGCACGTGGGAGTCAGAGTCAGCATCAGAAGTGGTGAACAAGCTGGAGGAGAATGAAAGTTGGGGTTAGGACCACCTGATCTGTGGCTTGGCGACCCACCAATGGACACAGATGAAACAGCAGAAGCAGAAAATGAAGGTAAGTTAGAACTGTCAGCAGCGAGAGACAGCCGTCACTCGGCAAGCTGGATCTCTTTGTTGATGACTCCCACTGCTCGCTCAGTAAACCCATCCAAGGTGTAATTTTTGGACTGAATTGAATGACCCCAATTTATGCTTGCCCATAATGCACCTTGAGTTACCTAACAGTCTAGAATGGTAAATATCTTAGTAGCTGATGATGGGAAAAATAAGTCCTATTCCCAAAAAATGAGTGCCGATGAGCCCCACCTACAACCACCAGCTCAAATTAATCACTGCCTAAAGCTCCTCCTGTCCGCATTAGTCACCAAGCTCATTTGAAATGCTACTCCATCTTTGGAAAAATCTAGACAAAGCTGTGTTCCAAAAAACTGAAAGCTCTCCTCTAGAGGGTAGGAATACCCTATCTTAGTTCAGACATTTTGCCTTACTCTTGAACTCCTAGGTCTATGGCTCTCCCTTAATTTAATTCAGAAAAAGATGATCTAATTGTTCGCATTAATATTCCCACTGATTACACAATAATACTCTGGACCAGAGACTCCCACATGCAGGTAAGTGATGTTTTAATCGAATGTACAAGGAAACCACCAGCCACCTCACAACTCATACCAGAGGTAGCTGTCAAGCATAAATCTCTCCCACCAGCCTGTTTCCATGACCATGCAGTAAACAGTGACACATACAATGCCATAACAAGGATCCAACACCATAAGAAAGCAATTATACAATGCAAACGGATTATAAAACACCTTTCTCCTTTGTACAAACAAGAAAATACAAATACGATGTGTAGCACAAGAAGGAAACACAAAAAACAGGTAGCAACTTTAACCATTAGGGTACTATAAATGGAGGAAGGAAGGGAAAACACTAGAGAAGGGAAATGGAGAGAGAGAAAATTGAAATATAATTTGTTCAACAATAAGAATTATAGCCTGTCAGTTATATGAAAATAACCTACAGAAGTAGCATCAACTTGAAATGTAAATTATAATTGGTAATTACTCCAACTTTCACCAATCTGGACATGCTCCAAATGTCACCTGAATACACCACAATCATTTATTTCTCCTTTTGTAGTACAAGTGGACCCATGAATTTGGCAGTGACTATTTTTTTTTTAAAAACAGGTTTTCTTACCTAGATCCTGTCAGCTACATTCCACTCACCGACTTGGTAAAGTGCTTGCCATCATACCCAGATTTGAACTTCAGGAGGCGGCCTTTCATCACCCTTTGTATTCCTTAATTTTAACCTCACTGAGTTAAGTTGGGAGCTAGGCAATGTGCCCTTGAGTGAGACAAATTGTGAGTATAAAGTAATGCCACTCGGAGTCTATCTATGGGCTGACCATGTTTTCTGTAAAACATCTGCAAATGAAAATATATTGTCAATTGCTCTTTGTGTATAATTTTTAACCATCCTATCCATTCATCCAACCAAACCATTGGCGTGTGTAGAAGATAGACCTTTAAATGGATAATAGATAACCCTCCTAAGAATTCACGTTTGGGAAACAAATTGAACTCCTTTGTCACCGATATTTTCCTGTTATTTCACATAAGTCCTCACACATTCTTGTTTTTCCCCCAGCCATGGGTGCCAAGACGATTGAAGCGAGCCATTTTGATGAATAAATCTCATCAATAATACCATCTTCCAGGAGTTTCCGGAGGTCATCTTTCAAGGGGCCTGGCATCAAGTGTGGAAATTTCCTGACTTAGTGTACGATGGAATAGCATTTTTCTTGAGATTGATTTTATGCTCTAAACCATTGAGTAAACTAATTGTAATGGTGAAGACTTATGGAAATGCTTGATAAATGTCAGAATTATCATCATACTAGCAAGAACAAACACTTTTTCAGGAGGACTGGGGTTGAGTGTAATACCCATAGCACCGTGGTGACGCCAGCCAACAAGTTGTTGCATCTTTTGACAATATAAACTCTGCTCACAGTTTCTTTGTCTCTAAACAGAATCTTTATTACAGTGTAACCCAATACATCAATCTTGACACCACCATACCCTAGTTGGTTAATGTCAGATGGTAACAATTAAATCTTATCAGAACCAAATACATTCTTTAAGATCTTTTCATCTGTTGTAGATTATGGAGAACCTGAAACAACCTGACATTCAAGATATCCTTTTCCTCATACTCCGATGGTGGCACACGTAGTGTTTTACCACTGGAGCAAACTCTGGATTAATAAAATTTTTACCACATTTCTTGCAAGTAGTGGACCTTGCAAAATATGTTGGCCTGTTAGATACATGTCCTTCAATGCCACAACAATCATTTTTTATTGGAACAATCGCTTCAGGCGTTAGGCGCAGATACCCCCAGGATTGGGAGACGTCAAATCACAATCCTGTTGCACGCCGGCGAAGCGGCTGTACTGGCTCTTACACTCAACTACCTGCAGGTCCTGATCAATTCCTTACAGACTACATGGAGGGAAAGGGGATGAGAATAAACATTGCCAAAACTTAGACCATTAACTGTGGGTGACCCAGGGTTAAAACCGTCCCTTTTAAATCAAGGGAAATGTTTTCAGTTATTTGGGGATTCAGATATCCTCCAACTTAGACTGGAATTGTCACAAAGAGACGTGCGCCTTTAACATGATCAGGAACAATGTAGGTCTGGTTAGGTGTGCCTCTAAGAAACTTATTGCAGAGATGCTAATTCTTTACAATGCCAAAAACTTCTCCACCGCGTCTTATGGCTCAGGGATCTAGGGAATCGGGGATTACAGGCTCCTGCAAACCCAAGAGGTTTCATAAGAGATTGCTAGCTGTACTCCATTAAAATGCAGATTCCATCGTTCATAGTGAACTGGGTGCAGATTATCTATCAGATATTTTAGAAAGCAACCTACTCTAGTTATGGCACTCCGTCTGGTGTCAGCCAGAGACCCATTTTACTAGAGCTATTATTAGGGACTGTTTAAGCCTAGCACAAGCTAAACAAATCCCACGGCTATGCAACATAAAACAGTCTTAACGGGACCTGGGGCAGGGAGAAAGGGACCTCTGGGCATTCCCATAAGATATCACTGACTATTCCAAAAGGGATTTAAGGGGGGTTTGTAAATAAGGCCTGCCAAGAGAAAAGGGCCCACTCTGATAAGCACAAGGTCTCAACACTTGGTTTTAAATGACATGTATCGTTATAAGCTGTGCCTTACATTAACTAACAGCAATTATCACAGGTACCTTTCAACATGTTTCAGCAGTGGTGTCCAGCACCAGTCTAAAGTGGAGGGGCAGCGAGGGGGTTGGGGTGGGTTAGGTGAATAATAATACATTTTTAGAAAAGACTTCCATGCAGCTGATGCTGACGCCACTTCAGTATTCCTCTCAAGCTCTCCTCCCGTCACTCCATTGGCCACAGCACAGGCTTTACTTCCAATCCAGATACTGCTCTCATGCTATACCTAGCATGAGAGAAGCGCCTGGATTGGCCTGAGCTTGCTGGTCTGATGCTTGCTCAGGCACAGGCTGTTGCTTTTCTCCAACCCAGCTGTGCAACACAGTTGGGTTCGAGAAATATAAGTGGGCATGTCTGTTTGGCTGGCCTAAGACAGGTGGCCAAACCAACATGCGCACTTATAAGTGCCCACCAACCCTCCTTCCTGCCATGGCCCATCCCAACCCCGCCCAAGACCTCAAGGCTCAGTCAAGATGCTCAGGCAGTGGTAAATAAAATGATAATAAAATTGCTGGCAGTAGGGCGATACTCCTCCACTATTATGGAGGAGCCACATCTTCATTTACGCCTCTTCATTTTTCACTGTAAAATAGCAGTGCTAAGGAAAGCAGGGTGGGGAACTATCCCTCAGAAATGCCCCTGTGATAATCGGTCGGTTCAATCTACCCAGCACATTGCGCTTTTGGTAAGGTTTATCTATCTCCTAAAACGTTTATGTTAAAACCCCGATTATAAAAGATAGAATCATACATCATCACTAAGCTTTCATGTATTTGTATGATTTGAGCTACGCGAATATCTGCTTCAGGGTCGTTTTGCTTCTTTCCACTGTGCTCCATCTGAGAGTCTCATTAAGTGATACAGGAATTGTAATGAATTAGCCCATGAACCATAATACTAAATATATGACCATATGTATTCTTGGCTGATTAAGGTCCCCCCATATAACAGATATTTATTCTCATCAATTTAACTGTTATATGTATTTTAAGTGCTTTTTATACTTGTGATCTACAACATGAAATTGGATGTTTTTATTGAATTGTATGTAACTCAGTGATGCTTTTAAGACTCGGCTTCATAAACTGAATAAAGCTTGTATGATGATGATGATGAATTCTCTATTATCTTTGTTCATGGCCTTACTGTCACCATGCACCTGTTGCACACAAACATCACATAATTCTCCCACTTTTTCTTCAAGAGACACAGCATTTGTTGCAACAATGTCTTTCTATTTGTCCATCTCTCATTACTCGCACTCACTGTGATATTCTCCATTCCCTCAGTTATTTCCACAGCCTCTTTCCAAAAATGATTTTCTGGCAAGAAACTCCTCTGGTACTTTCTGAATCTTAGTACACCTAACAAGCTGATCCCTAATCAGAGTCAGTAAGAGTTTCAAATTTACATGTTCTTGCCATGAGTTCTTGCCAAAGTCTTTAAAAAAGCGACATAAGTTCCAATCCTCTCCGTTTTAACTTGAACGCTCAGGAAAAATGTGTGTCTCTCCAAAACCACATTGATCTGATAACCATAATGTTTCTGCAAGATCATCATAGACATTTCATACATATAAGAGAGTTCACCTTCCCACAGGTAGATCATCCAGGCATCCAGGCTTCCATACACATTCCTACCTTCAGCTCCTTAATCATGCAAAACAGCTTGCTTCCTAACCACAAAAAGCTTTCCCCCCCATTGCAAGACTGTATGAGTCAAAACGTTTATTTCCACTTTTTCCATAACAGCAGGGGATTTCCTTTTACTGGTAAGAACTGCGGCAGTTGTGACATGGCAGCAGCCATGCTGGTACAAATGCCTAGAGTTAACTTGTACACTGTGTTTCACCCTTGCTACACGCCTATAATTGTTTTATTGTATTACCATCCTAGTTATATTTTGCACTGTATTTTCCTTCTCTCCCTTACTCTTATGGATATTGTCATAGATATTGCTTTTGTCCTTCCTCACTTCATATTGTAAAGCGCTCTGTTATCCCTCGGGATCTTGTTCGCGCTATAAAAAACTTTATAAATAAATAAATAAGAAAGTCCATGTTGGCGGCACCTCTTTCAGTTTTTTGGCACCCAAATTATGGACCTCTTTCTGCTCTGTCCTAGGCAATCGGACACAGAGACTCTGTTCTGGAAACATCTGAAAACATGGCTTTTTATATAGGCTGTTGGCTCTGTCTTTTGTAAACCCCCCTTGGGGGTTTCTGACTTTGCAGCGCTGCGACACTTCTTTCGAAGTAACTATTGTGCTTTAGAAGCTCTTTTATTATTATATTATTATGAATGACAGATGTAGTATCCAACAATCCACCAAACTGTAGCTTTAATAACAGTTACTTCAGGATTGTGAATGTCTCCAAAACACATTATATTCAAAAACAAAAATGCTTCCTGTTAGTTACCATCCACATTGTGAGGACCGTTAAACAATGCTACTATGCTGTGCAACCCATGCATACTCTCACACGACTAAAATCAGTGTGAAAGCTCATTCTGTGGAAGAAAAGTAAAATAACACTCTGGATACCATCATTTCTTTCCAGCTCAAAATGGTTGCTCCACCATGAAGTTTGCCTCTTCAGGAGTATAACATGTGACAGTCAGCAACACATCTAGAGGGGAGGATTACCGACCATTCACTTCCGAGCAATCGCCTTCTGCATTTTAAAAGGGAGAGATGGACAATTAAACACGCACACAGAGATCACGTGCACTGAGAATTGGTTTCTCCTTCAACGCATTGAGAGGGTGATCCTTCAATTTGGGGGATGGACACAGATCAAGCGCATGGAGGGCCAGCACCCCTGGTAGATATAGCACAAATTGCGCCTCACCTCCCAACTGGACAGTGGTCTAATAGTAGCCATGGTCTTCAATAATAATTTGAAAAATCCACCAAGTGGGAGATAGCAGTTGGTCTAACGGCAAGGGCGGTCGACCTCAAATCTGGGGGAACTGGGTTCAAGCCTCGGCAAGGACGCGCAGCATCCTGTGATTCTGGGCAAATCACTTAATCTCCCCATGCCTAACAAAAATGAATATGTCCTTATGTAATGCAACTGGTGCTCGTGTAAAGCGCTCTGATACCGGATACCTTCGGGTCAATGTTTGCGCTATATAAAACTCCATTAAAAAAAATCTGTGAAATGTTCCAGTCAAATACCGCAGGAACAATCTGGTGGTGTCCTTATTTAGCAAAAGGCCAACTCGTCGCCAGTGTTAAGTTCCACCTCAAAAATGACACCAGAGACTCCCACATGCAAATAAGTGATGTTTTAATGAAAGAGTTGTGGACAAGGAAACCACCAGCTGCCTCACAACTCATCCCAGAGGCAACTGTCAAACACAGAACACTCCCAACAGCCTGGTTCCTTAATCTTGCAGTGAACAGTGACACATACAACGACATAACAAGGTTCCAACACCTTAAGAAAGAAATTGTGTATTTCAAAAGGATTTTAACATCCAGGTTCAGATTAAGAGTTTTACCAATTGAAGAAGTGATAAGAAGATGGGGTAACAATTACACTGAGTCAGGAACCTGACTTGTTAGAAATAACTACACATTTAATTTTCTTTCAGTCCATTGCATAAATTTACCCCGAATTGATGAGTAATACCTTTTTAAGGTTATTCAATCCTTGAATGTAAATGAAGCTTTAACACTGTGCTATTTGATCGACAGCCCTTGTACTTCCTTCTCGGTTGCAAAGCATTTAAATTCAGGTTTGCAGATTCGTCCTAAACTAAAAAAGATTGTAGCCTAATAGTGATGTATTTCATAATATTTTATTTTTGCAATGTGACTTGCTTCATGCTCAATGCACCTTAGTGATGTATAGGAATTAAACTGTCTGTAGACTCTCTGTTTCCCAGCACATTTTTTTTACTTCTTTTAAACTCATTGTATTCTTGTATTTTTGCTGTGCTTGGTATATTTTCTAGTTGCAATGTTTGTTCGTAATTCCTAGTACACTTGAAATTAAATGATGATGTTTGTTTCACTGGGACAGTCAGAGGCACAAACCCCCACTTGTTATTGGGTTATGTCAAAGTCTCATCCTGGCCTTGGAAGGGAGGTAAGTTGAACTTTTGGTATTGATCAAATGTCATCATGGCCCTAATTGACTGAGAAGAGAACCTGTGGTTAGGAACCTCTCAGGATCTGAATGTTATTAGGACAACTGCATCATGCATCATGCTTGGTGGATCCCTTGTCTACAAGAGGCTGGAAGAGGCAATTCTGTGTGGAAACTCAAAGCCGAGCGAAGAGCTGGAAAACAGTCATCCTCTCAGGAACCTCAGATATCTGAGGATGGACTGGTGAGGCATCAAAGATGAAGAATGGGACTGTACATCAGCACAGAGAAAATGCTCCTTATATCATGTAAATATACAGTGGTGCATAATTAAAAACATCATACAGTGAGGACCCAAAGAACGTGTCAGAATTGTTTCGTACAGGCCGTTGTAGGATTAGGAGGTCAAAATGAGCATGAATTTGCCTGTCCTTGAAGCCGACATACTAGACACAGAGGAGAAACCTATGTCGAATGAGATTGACCTAGGAGGCCCCCTCAGATGTTTCAAAAGGCAGCCTACACCCCCTTGGTGGATAACAAAGACTCAATAACAAGTTAAACAAGCACCCAAGATCTTCTTTTTGTGGAAGAATTGAAGTTTCTGATGTTCACCTTGGTGAGAAATTGAGAACTCCTCTTGTGTCTACTGTATATGGAGCAATGGCAGTGCCTAGCTCATTGACATAAAAGGGGAATGGATGATGCTCTGTCGTGACATTGCTGAGTGACCAGTTACAATGCTGTCCTGAATGTAATGATTTCATAGACAGTCTTCTGGCTGCAAAGATAACTCAAAGCCACTTCATCTAGCAATATGGAAGATTTCATGCCCCTTTTTTTCCAACTTCCGCGCCTGAAGACTACGACTTTCGTGTTCATTTGCAAGAATAATATCTTCCTTTAATTTATAACGGTGGCCCTAAACCACAATTCAGTAGATGTGTACGGTGCGATTGCCCAGCGCAATTTAGTGCAATCAAGGATACTTTAGCATTATTCAGTGTCACTTTCAGACATTGTTGGGTTAAGGCCATTGAACCAGCATGAAATGTTTCCAAGACCCTCCTATAAGCACAGTGACATTTTCGGTTCTGAATTATGGCAAATAGGTCCATATCCAAAAACCTCAAAAAAACATATACCAGCATAGAATGTCTTGACTGATCTGCTGATAAATAGAAGAAAATATCCTGCACAGCCTATCTGCGTCGGCACTGTGAATTGTGGCTGCCTCTTAGATGTCCTTGTCTGGGCTCCCAAAGACACCTGCATAGCTATTGATTTTACTCCTCGCCTCGTTCTCACTGAGTACATGATGGTTAAGTTGCCTGTTTGAATATAAACCTGGAACACCTGTAGTAGTAACATAATGCTTGCACTGCTGTGCATATGTCCCTTAGTTTCAAGATACTGATGTGGAGACGAGGCTCTCAAATTAACCATAGGGCATAGAATGAATGCTCATCTGAATGGATTTCCCATCCCAGAAGAGATGCATCTGTCATCACTGTCACTTGAGGAGTTTGAAGATGAGATGGTTTGCCACAAGTAAGTGCTGCTGCTTGGACCATGAATGCAGACTGGAATAAAGTTTTTTTGACATCAGCACCAGGTTGGCCATTGACCAAAATGTCCACTGCAACAGTTTTGACAGTGAAGGCCTGCAGCTGTATGATGTGCACTCGATGTTGCCCTGTACTTTGTTGACTCTGTTTGAGCAGCATTTAATGTAAAGACCACTGTCCAAATCAAATTCTCTCCAGGGCCACTTTCAGTGACTCCTGAAACAGGAGACACAGCAAACTGGTTCTCCTACTCAATAAGTCTCAAGGGCCACATTTCAGAACTCCTTACCATAGTATCTACCTGGTGAACTCATTTTCAGATACAGTAGTTATACTCATAGGAGTTGCCTCTCAAGCAAAGTCTTCCCTGTAAAGCCTACTTGATGTTAGGGTTACATCTAGCTGTCTCTGAACATAATGTTGTTTAAGGTCTTTCTATAGGATCAAGGATGCATTGTGCCAACAGAAACAACAAGGTTAACCTATTCCGCACTTCTTATTGACTTTGAAGTGTTAGACTGGGAATCATATCCCCGTGGTGACGTCCTTAGTCTAGTGGCACATAGCTGCCAGTGCCCGCAACACATATTTGGAGGACATGCCTGCCTCTGCAAAGCAACATCTGTACATTCCCAGAAACAGGAATACCTGCACCTACCTGGGTGGTTGGGATTTTACAAGTAGGAAATGTACTAACTGCTATGCACTGGGCATAAACGGTGGAGGCCTATTCCAGCACTTATAAGACCTACATCATCATAGACATTTGTGGGCCTTGCTGACATGCTTCATGAAGGTGAAGCTCTAAACTTCTCTTTTTATCTGTGAGCTGTGTTAAGACTTGACCTGTAAGAGCCAGCGATAAGTTATGTTATATTGCAGTACGTTACTTTAGGCAGTGGTGGCTGGCATGTAAGGAGAGCGGGGGACAAAAAGAAAAGTAAAAAGCAAGTTAAAAAAGATAATCCCACTTACCTTCCTGACGCGACATCCTCCTCCTCGCTTGGGTCTTCTCCAGGCAGGCAGGCACCAGGAAACTGCAGTAGCCAATCCTGGCACTGCTCTCATGCTGCATGAGAGCAGCTCCAGGATTGGGAGGAGCGGCTTCTCTCACCACTCCTGAGCATACTGGCGCCCTATGCTGTCTCTAACACAGCTGTCTATAAGACAGCTGGGATAGAGAAGTTTAAAATGCGCATGTCTGGTGGGCCGGCCCAAGATGGCCAGCCAAAAAGAGATGCACATTTCAAACCCAAGTGCCCTGTCTATCACTTCCTTCTGTTGCTGCCTGACTGACAGCAGCAGAAATCAGAAAGCCCCTCCCCCTGTCCCGATGCTCGGCTCGGGGTGGGGTTTCGAAAAATAAAATGGTAATAAATTAACTTTAATTACCATTTTGTTTTTCCATCTGGGGGCAAAGTTTTAGTGGCCCGACACTCCTACACCTTAATGGGGGAGCTGCCTCTGACTAGGTGCATTTGTATGATGTTTTCCCAGCTTTGTATGGTCCCAAAGTGCACAGGTCTGCTGATATGACCTGCAGTTTCTGTCTATTTTGGGTGGAAGCCCTTCAAATGCAAGAAGTTGAATAAATGCTGACCTGAGCTGCAACAATTTTTCTCTCTCCTTCACCAGAGATCAGAGGAGGACTGCAGATGAAGGTACTCATCATGTACATGGGAGCCTCATGACACTGAGGGTGGCTCTGCATATTTAGTGTGCTCCCCTCCAGCACCAAGACCCTTGGCTAACTTTTATGGGCCCATCCACTTTCCCATCCCTGAAAACCATGAATATGAGTGGACAAATTCCCTTTTTCAATCCATGGCAAACGGATGTGAACCTTCGGCAACTCTGTCCATGGTTTCACATTCACCTGCCCCTACTTTAAAATAAAGGTGGAATGGAGGCCTAATGTCCTAAAGCATGAGAATTTCTCCTTCCATGCATTGTCCTGGAGCTGGACAATGTAATTACATTAACTGCAATTTCAGTAAGTTAATTTCACTGCCCAGCCCATGAGAGTGCACCAAAGCAAGTTCTCCATCAGGGGAGTCTGCTCGTGGAACCTGCTTCCTAGAATGCCAGGAGGACCCAGCAGACAGGTGCTTCACACTGGGTTCCCTGCTGGAGCAGTTACTTACAAGTTACTTACAAGAGCAGTCTCAGATATCCAGGCAATGTATTTACCTTATTGTAAATATCTTATGGTAACACACTTCCTGGCTCCGCCCGGTGCCCATAACAGCAACTGTGTTGTGATTTTATTTGCATCTGCGGCGAACTGAAGCAACCCTGATTCTGTTCTACAGGAGGAAAACAAAGACAAATGTTGTATGTTTTGAAATTTGTTAGAACTTTTCACCTACCCTTAACCACAAGCCTTCATCCAGTGTGTCTTGAGAAAGAAACCATCACCAGCCTTTTGGCAATGTGCTAGAAGTGGTACCCACTACCAACAATTAGGAGTCCTCTGGCAGCCCCTGGTTGTGCAGATCCCTTTAAGCTTGATTGAGACTTCAAATAAAGTTCTGCAAAAAGTCTTTGTGTGTCCCGGTGTCTTTGTGGCCTCTCTAAAACGATTCCCCATTGATGGTCTGAACCAGGACTGATCCCCTTCATTGACAGGATCCGTCCCTACTGGAGTCAAAGCTGTTGACCCAATGTTTGCTACTAACCTGGGCCATGAGATGTCTGACTTTAAGTTCAGGAAAGCCCTAATTCTAAACTGGGGAACATAGCAGATCTCCTTGATCAAAGTTCTGCTTGAGAAAATAAGACAGGAGCTCCGAGAATTTCATTACAAATGTTTTAGCATGTTTAAGGTGGTCCACTGATTACGCCACAATGGTATTGGTGCTGTTATGTTTTTAAGAATGCTCACAATAGGTCAGTGATCGTGAACACCATAGTGGGACTATTAATATGGGGTACTACACCTTACTATTAACTCCAGAATATAATTTTTCCAAAATATGGTGACCAAAGTATATTATATGTTTACTTTACTTAACTGCACATATATGTGCCCTGACTATATATTTCAACATATGTGGAGTTCAGAAGAATATATATTTATGTATATATGCTTACCATCGCGATATTTTGTTCCTCAATAGTTTAGTCACAATATTTTGGTAGGATTATGTTTCTATAGTCAATATTTCGACATACAGCCACATTTGGACGGGAGTACGGGCAGTCTGGTGCTCTTCTAGGATAACACTTTTTTTTATTTGTAGGAGAAAGGATTACAATCCTTATTACTTTCTAACATCTGATTACAAGTCCTACTATTCTTTACTCCCACACTTTTCCTAATAAAAACAGTCCCATATGCAGAGTCAGACTTGCCTATAGGGCAATCAGGCATGGCCCGATATGCTGGTCTGACAGATCAGTGTGTGGGCCGTTTTGTTTAGAAGTTGTGGGCCGGGTTAATGACCAGGTGGGCTGATTTTTACAGTTGACCCTAACCTTACCACTTTTTTAGATATCTGCTTTGCTAATTTCTCCTCTTTTATTTTGGTGCCCTGGCCTATTTTTGTTCCAGTTTGTCCCTGACCACATGTGAGTAGGCCTATTGCACGGGTCAGGAAATGCCTTAAGGAACATTCCGCAAATGTCAACATTTCCATGGGTAAGAACAAGTAATGAGATCCATCCAAGCCACACCATTTTAGCATCCCCAGGCACCTCATTTTCAGAAATGTTTGGGATTAGCAGTTTCTGCTAGCCCAACCATGGACATGTGTGTATGGCAGTCAACACTCATGGAAAGTTGATGGAAATCAGGAGATTTTAGTCACAGTTTTGTTTGCAGAACATTCTGGCTAAACCTATATGCTGGGATACATGCAAGGAAGACATCCTTGGATTCCCCAAAATGCCCAGTGTTTTCAGGGTTTCCTGGGGGTCTTGTGGTGAGGGGACAACCCAATGCCAGGATGGTCCTCCCCACCCTATTGTTTTTTTAATTTATTCTTTAACTGTTGTCTCATGGGCTTCCTGTGCCCTGGGGAGCAAAGTGGCATTAACGCCCTAATCCATCTCCTCAAGGTCAGAATGACTGCTTTGTGCCCAGAGATAGCGGGGCAGTCTGATGTCAGGACAGGCCAGTCATCTACCCAACTTTATTTTTAAAATATCCCTTCCCTGATGTCTAGTCGGCTTTCTGCCCCCTAGAGTGGCAAGATTGGGGCTAAAGTCTACAATTTCCCCACTGGGGCAAAATTACTGTATTGGACCTATGTGAGGAGGGGACAAACAATTGTCCATGACTGTGGAGCTGCTCTGCCCTCACAACCATCCCTGATGTTTAGTGAATGGATTCTTGCTTGGGGATCACCCTCCCGTGGTTATCCCTGAGCAGGGATCCACTTGGGAGAGGCAATCCCGAAAAAGAGGAGTCTCCCCTTTTCAACTGTATGTCTCTCATTCAGTTCGGTGGTCAGGGGAATGAGCTGGTTTGATCACATTGAAGCAACCAATGCCTCTTTACCTTTTACAGTCAGTGACGTGAGACTGCATGGCAGCCTACGGTTGCTTGTCTCGGTCTTCCCTTTTAGCCTAAGATCGTTTCCTTAAAAGGGAATTCCTCTGGTGTCATCACCAAAATGACTCCCTCCCATGGTGCAAGGATGAGACATTTATATTCTCAACACTACAGAGATGTGCGAAGAATGTGGATTTCATGTTCTCTACTCTAAAGAGGTTAAGATTTTGGAAATCAAGCGGATTATCACTAAAATATCTGCTTTACATATAGATCTAAAGCAAACACAAGGAGATGATGGATGGGGGGCTGAAACTTTTCAGAATCTCACCCCCAGTCACAGATCTGGGTTGAATCCATCAGTCACAGATCTGGGTTGAATCCATCATCGTTCCTTAGCTCACTTTGCCACCTCAGTTCAGACCCAGCTATATGCAAATCAGTCTTGACCCTGTGCCTCATTGGAACAGTCCAACCCAAACTGCCAAGCCAGGTCTTCCCTGAACTGGAAACAAGCCTCCTGGGACCGGTTTCGGGGTAACACCCCGCATCAGCCAGGCTAGCTATAATCCAGTGGCAAAGTGAGCAAGGGACCCACCTCTGGGCATACCCTGCCAACTTAGGGCAAACAAAGCAAACAGAAGGAGATAATGGACGGAGCGCTGAAACTTTTCAGACACTCACCCCCAGTCACAGATCTATGTTGAATCCATTATCGTTCTTTAGCTCACTTTGCCACCTCAGTTCAGACACAGCTATATGCAAATCAGTCTTGACCCTGTGCTTCATGGGAACAGT
Source organism: Triturus cristatus (assembly GCF_964204655.1). Classification (NCBI taxonomy): domain Eukaryota; kingdom Metazoa; phylum Chordata; class Amphibia; order Caudata; family Salamandridae; genus Triturus; species Triturus cristatus. The sequence goes on along the minus strand of NC_140594.1, from coordinate 846,892,479 downwards.
CCAGCCTGAAATGCCGAGCCAGTTCTTTCCTGAACCGGAAACAAGCATCCTGGGACCGGGTTTGGGGTAACACCCCTCATCAGCCAGGTTAGCTTGAATCCAGTGGCAAAGTGAGCAAGGGACCTACGTCTGGGCATACTCTGACAACCTAGGGCAAACACAGCAAACACGAGGAGATGACAGACGGAGCGCTAAAACTTTTCAGACCCTCACCCCCAGTCTTTTTGCATTACATATAGATCTGGAACATAGTTGTTTCGTCCTCAAGCATCAGCTTGTCTTTTTTTGAAAATATATGCATATTACTATCAAATACTCACTTTTCATTCTGGAAAAATAAAGTTAATTCCCTCAAAGCTTTATCATTTTCATGACAAAAACAGAACGTATTGTCCTGACATAGCACATTCTTTTTCTTTTGTAAAGACATGTTTAATGTTCAAATAGCTACCTGTGGTTTTCATCAACTGTTCACATGAACAACTGCCATGCATTAGTCTATACAACCTTGCATGCCCATGAACCACCACCTCATGGCATTGAAACACGAATATGCCAAGAACTACCACTATGATGCTTTTACAAGACATATATCAAAGGTGAGCATCACCATGCAATCGATCCTCACAAGAGGTCAAGGACAGTGCATTCACTGGGATCGAGCCCTTCACGCCAAGGATGTCCCCTTTATGTCAAGAACTGTGATCTATATGCAAAGAGTAGTATTATGCCAAGGGTAGGCACAATCATGCTACAAAAGCGATATGCTGGGCTGTCATTGTACCAGCCATGTGTACCATCATGCTATAGGGGCCCACAACATGCCACTGTTTACAATCCATATGCCTGGGCTAGGGTTCTGTCCGGAGCCGGCAGCATCGCACATCATACCATCAATCTTCTGCTTTGGTGTGGATGCTCAGCTGTGGTCCTGGACAACTAAGCACATTTCACAGGACGTAGAAAGGTTCAATGTCTCAGGTACAGTGACGTTCATAGCACAGGACCTAAGCGGGCCAGGCTCTGTCAAAGCATAAGATAGGAACGCCTTAGACATCGAGGGGCAGATTTATGTTTCCTGGCGCATCCCTGCAAATCAGCAGGGATGCGCCAGGAAAGATGCAGCACGCAAGTTTACCCTTGCGCCACCCATGATGCGCCGCATTTACAATGCGGCGCATCATGGCGCAGGAATAAACAGATGCGTGTCGCATCTGGAGTGTAAAGTTGGCGCAGTGCTGAAGTAGTTTTGCGTGCGACACGCAACTCCAGCACTCTTCCAACTTGTCCTATCTGTAACGTGGTGCCTCAAGCCTTATGCCTGCTTCAAGCAGGCGCAGGGTTATGACGCATCAGCGTTGGAAAAGTCACTCAGTGAAATCTTGTAGATTTCACTGAGTCACTTTTCAGGGGCGTTCCTGCGACGGAACGCCCCCCCGCATAGAAACGCCCACATGAAACCTGACGCAGGTTTCATGTGGCGCAGGGCTTTACACCGTGACGCATCTCCATAGATGCGTCACGATATAAATAGGGCGCAACGTGGCGCAGGGTTTACGCCGCCGCTGCATCACAAAAGTGACGCAACTGCGGCGTAAAAGTGGCGCAAGTCCAACATAAATCTGCCCCTCAGCATGGGTTCAGCTACAAGCTGGATAGCCAATGTGTCCAGGTGGGTTGAGGCTGAAGGCAATACTTTGAGGGAATAGGGAATGCAGACATGACGCTGGCTTGGAATTTGCTACTGAATAACTCATCCAAAAATTATGGTACTCCCCAGTAGGCAACCTACTCAATGGATCATAATAACAACTGAACTCGCCCTACTGAACCCCGCATGCTTGGTGCCTGAAGGTAGATATCTCACCCCCTGACAGCCCCGCCAGCCATTTTGTTGAAAAATTGGCAACAGTGATGCCCATGCCACATATTGCGCATACATGTGATAAAAGTACATCCATACGTTATATACCTCTCCCTGTAGTTCTATAATGCTGTTGACCCAAGAACACAGCATTCTTTAATGTTGTTTTTAATTTTTTATGTTTTTGTTGTTTCGCTACCTCGCCTGAGTTGGTCAGTGTCCTTCAACGTTGTAACTTAAAAATAATATGCATGTGACTTGGTCTGACAGCTGTTTGTAATACTATACGTAAATCTTACAAAAATGTATATTCTTTTAAAATGCCTGCCATAAAGACACCCCTTCCAAAGCAGTATTTAATTATTTATAGATGGGTTTAAATGTGCAGCAACAGCCCTGTTTGCTTTAGCACAAATCCATCTGTCTCTGCAGGGTGGTCACTCTCTACCTCGCTGACCCGTCATTAAAACCCTGCGTCAGACATCAACCACCAGCAGCGTGTAAACAAAATGCTTCAAGGGAACAGCGGTGCGTGCACTTTACCTGAATGATGCATGGAACTGTATGACGTGTGCACTGCAGTCTAAGGTGGCTCGGGGACTCTGAAACTAACCTGCTCTTCTGCCCCCACTAGTCATGGAAGGCTTGAGGCACATGTAGTTCTTTCTTTTCTCCGCGGCAGACTGCACGGAAGCGTGATGGTGGAACTAACATGCCTGTAGAGCTCTCAAAGCATATAAATACAGGCAGATTGTGGATTGTGGATTGGCCCGTGTGCACGGCACATATCCCACTCCCATCCTGCTGCACCTGTAACCTCTTGAACCAAAAGAACAGAAGAGGTGGAGGTATAGACAGAAGCAGGGGAGAGGGGAGAGAGAGACAGAGCAGCAGTGAGTAAAGTAGAAGGCGGAGGGAGGAGAGAGACACTGAAACAGATTACCAGGCATGAGGTAGAGAGAATCACAAATGAGGAGAAAAAGGAAGAAGCAGGACATGCTCCGCAAATTTGCTCCAAACATCAAATGTCACAGAAAGGTGCAAAAACATTAATTCCCAGGTGTCAGCAGTGGAAGGATAAACTCAACCAATCTAAAAGAAGAGTAAAACCTAAATGCTTTGGGGAGGAGGGGGAGAGAGGCAGGGGGGAAATGAGGGCAGACTAAACAAGAGGAAAAAATGTCATTGAATTAGCAGTAGGGATTTGAAATAGAGAAGAAAGTCATCCAATCGTGAGAAAGAGGCAGACCCAAAGCCCAATGAAAGTCCAAGCTCAATTACTGGTTTTAATGCTGTCTGTAACGAGAATGCATAAAGAGATGATGCCAGAGATCATAAGCTATTTACTTCTTAAAATCTAGCAAACGCAACTGAAAATAGAAAAAACCTTTCTTTCCAATTATATTCTGGATATAGCCTAGAATGCGTTTATTTAAATTACTTCTTCAGAGAAAATGACAACTTAGGAAGACTCTGAGAATGTTAAATAATGTATAGGTTGAGGCAAAGTTGAAGAAATGTAAACCTCTCAGATAGGTGGTGGTTTATGTAATCCTATTCCATTGATTGTAGATATTCCTTTAGAGTTTCTGTTGGTTCTACCTGAATTCTTACTGTCGATGTGAGTATCTTGAGGCAGATTTACAAGCCCTTGCGACACTTCTGCGCCACCGTTGCATCACTTTTTGTGACGCAGCGGCAGCGCGAACAATGTGACACTTTGTGGCCCATTTACAACGTGATGCATCTCGGGAGATGCGTCATGTTGTAAAGCCCTGCGCCACATTATACCTGCGTCAGGTATAATGAATGCAGGGTGGGCGTTCCTACACAAAAAGCCATGTAGAACTGACGCAGTGAAATTTACAACATTTCACTGCATCACTCTACGCCTTCACTGCGTCAAAATCCCTACGCCTGCTAAGACCAGGCATAAGGAATGACGCAGGGCTTTTTGAATGGGACTAACCTATCTGTTGTAGGTAGTGCTGTTTCATGTTTTTTTAGTGAATTTCACAGTTTAAAAAAATATAAATTGTACTAGAATTTGACACATAAGTTCAATTTACTAATATACATTTTCACAAGCTTATCAATGCATTTTATTCACACATTCATTCTTATTATATATTTTAGAACTCAAAATAAAAAAATAAGGTAAGGTAACTTATGTTGTCTTCCTATGAATGCAATACATCAAATCATTCTTTTTTTTAAATTCATTTTATGGATCTGCAGATCCACTCCAAACTAAAAGCTCACAATCAATACTAAAATAGCAACACATTTAATACAAAATTATGCTATTGCTATTTCTATAAGTGTACCACTGCCTGTGTGTGAGTGTGTGAGTGGCAATATGGGTGTGCAAGTGGCTGGTATGTGTGAAGGTGAGTGTGGGGTGGGAGTGGCTGTGTGGGTCTTTTTCTAATTTATTCGCCATGGGGACCCTATACCCCAGGGCTTGTCCCCTAATTTTTTTTAATAAGAAAATTTGGAAGGGGCCTTAATCGGCCCCGGGGACCCCATCCCCCGGGGCATGGCCTTTTTTTAAAATGTTAATTCTTTTGGAGGGGGACTGCGTTGCCCCCCTCCTCAGGCCACTTATGGCACCAGGGACCCCATCCCCCGGTGCCGGTCTTTGTTTTTTTATTTATATATATTTTTAAATAAAATTTTGGGGAGGGGGCCACGTGGCCCTTTCCCGGGCTACTTATAGCCCCGGGGACCCCATCCCCCGGGGCTGGCCCTCTCCGTTGGGGACCGTGAGGGGTCCCCAATCCCCGCACGGTCCCCATTGCTTTTCCACATGGGGAGCTGCTAATATGCAGCTCCCCGTGTGGAAAAGCAATTTGGTTTGCATTTTGAAGGAGAGAGCAGGTTTCCCTGCTCTCTCTTTCAAAATCCAAACCAAGTTTGCTATGGCAGGGCGGGAGCCGCGAGGCTCCCGCCCTGCCATAGCAAACTACAGTGTTCCTTGGGTGGGCACCCCGGGACACTGCAGGAGCCGGCCCTGGGGGGTGGTGGTCCCCAGGGCCATCAAGGGCTCCAGGAGGGGGGACTCGCAGCCCCCCTCCCAACATTTCAAAAGCCCTAGGGAGGTGGTGGTTCCATGGGGCTGGGTGGTCAGTCACAGACCCCCCAATTATAATATTTAGAGCCCCGGGGAGGTGGCGGTCCCCGGGGCGTGTGGGGGGGGCTCAAGCTCCCCACACAGGTTATTTTTAAAAAACACAAGCCCCGGGGGGTGGTGGTCCCCGGGGCTGCGGGGGGCGGTCGTGAGCCCCCCACATATATTGTCTTAAAGCCCTGGGGGTGGCAGTCCCTGGGGCTTGGGGGGGCCTTTGAGCCCCCACCCATTTATTTACAAAGCCCTGGGGGTGGAAGTCCCCAGGGCTGAGGGGGCTGTGAGCCCCCCACAAATTATTATAAAGCCCCAGGGGGTGGCAGTCCCAGGGGCTGGAAGGGCCCTCTGGGCCCCCCATTACAATTAAAATATTGCCCTCTGGACTTGGCCCACCCGGGATCTAAATAGTAAATTTTTTTCTCAGCAGGATCCGCGCCTCCTGTGCGAATTTTGCTGATTTTTTTTTAAAAAGCACTTGTTTTGCTGATTTCTTATGTCTCGGTTCTACTGAGGCACAAGATGGCTGCCAACACTTCCTGGTTTGGAGTGTTGACAGCCAATTAGCATAAAGCTTATGATCGGGAGGGTGCGCAAATCCAGCGAGGCCATAGATATATATGTGTTTTTACTTTTGATTTTCTCTGCAACTACTGAACGGATTTACACAATTTAACAAAAAGGGTTCTTTCTGAACCAAGAACTACCTGTTTGCCAAATTTGGTGTAATTCCGTTTAGCAGTTCGGGCTGTAGCCGTGTCTAAAGTTTCCTATGGGAAATTGCATGGGGAAAACACGCTTTGGGACCCCCTTTTTTCTCGGCCCCCGCTTGATGAATCACCCCAAAACTTTCAAGATAGGAGTGGACCGGAGCACCCCACAAGTTTTGAAAATTTTGCGAAGATTCATCAACCGGCGCCAAAGTTATTGGAAATAGAATGTTGTGAATTTCCTATGGAAAATAGGTCCTACCTATAACTACCTACTGGTGACCGCCAGTAGGTAATATATATATATATATATATATATAGTCACTGAAAAAACCATAGGTTTCACACACGTTATAGTTAGGAATTAGCATTTAAAAAAACCTTGCAAATTCACTGAAAAAACCATAGGTTTCACACATGTTATAGTTAGCTGGACATTTCACTCGTACAAAACCATTGAAATTCCCCCGTTATAGTTAGTTCAGCTAACTATAACTCGCGCGACCGCAATCCACTGGTGATGACGTCACATATTACATCACTCATGGCATGGTCAGTGACATCTCAAATGACATCACTGATGACATCACTGATGACATCATCCAGTGAATATGTGTCTTTCTGAAAAATAAATATTTTTTATATATGTATATCTAAAGGTTAATGGAAGAATAAATGGGTAAATAAGTGTCTAAATGGATGGTTTTATTTTGTAAAATTAATTGTATAGCTGACTTATTAACAGTATCTTAGTGAATACAAGTATTAGTGAGTAATGTTTAAATATTTAAATATCTGTATCAGTGTCTCACTTTGTGTATAAGTGGCTGCATGGGTTGGTGAGTAGCTACAGGAGTGTGTATATGGGTTATTAGTTCATTTTTAGAGTATCAGTATGAGTGTCTGTATGGTTCAGTGGGGCATGTTATTTAGCGTATAGATGCATGAATGAGTGACTCACTGTTTGTATGTGTTTTGAAGACAGTATGTGAGCAGGACAGTATGGGTGGATGAGTGTGTGTATGGGTGAGTAAGAGAGTGAATGACTGTCTCAATAGTGTCTTTATGACTAAGTCCATATGTTTTAAACTAGTATATGTGAGTATTGATGTATATAAGTGAGGATATATGAGAGTGAGAGATTGGAAGAGTTGCTGTATAAATAAGTATGAGTTTCTATAAGTGATTATTTAAGAGTGTAAGTATGTGTACGTTTCTGTAGAAGTAAGTGTAGTGGTGTGTGTATAGCTGTATATGCAAGTAAATAGATGTTTATTTGCATGTGTGAGTAACTCTATGTATGAGTGTAGGTGTGTAACAGGATGTATAGGTGTATGAGTACATATGATGACTGAGTACATGTATGAGTGACTATATAGAAGTGTTGATGAATGAGTGGATGCGTATGTAGATTTTGGAATTACTGAATAGGTTGTTCTAACTGGTATTGGTATCTCTATAGTCTTCAAAACTTTAGTTTGTATTTTTCAATGTGTGTATCAAAGTTTATATTAGGATAAGAGGAGGTCTGCCACTCTTACACAAGGATGATGTCATCAGTGATGTCATCAGTGATGTCATTTGAGATGTCATCAGTGATGTCATGAGTGATGTCACTGACCATGTCATGAGTGATGTAATATGTGACGTCATCAGCAGTGGATTGCGGTCGCGCGAGTTATAGTTAGCTGAACTAACTATAACGGGGGACTTTCAATGGTTTTGTATGAGTGAAATGTCCAGCTAACTATAACATGTGTGAAACCTATGGTTTTTTCAGTGAATTTACAAGGTTTTTTAAATGCTAATTCCTAACTATGACCTGTGTGAAACCTATGGTATTTTCAGTGAATTTGCAATGTTTTTTAAATGCTAATTCCTAACTATAACATGTGTGAAACCTATGGTTTTTTAAGTGAATTTGCAAGGTTTTTTAAATGCTAATCTCTAACTATAACGTGTGTGAAACCTATGGTTTTTTTAGTGAATTTGTAAGGTTTTTTAAATGCTAATTTATGTATGTATTATTATATTTTTTATTTATTTATTTTACAATAAACTACCTATGTATATAGTTATAGATTGACTGTATCCTGTAATATGGAATGGCTCAGCTCTTTTATTTTGAATTTGGATAAAGTTGAACAGCATAGTTAATATCTTCTATAAACTTATAAACAGTTTAAAATGTTTTTTTTTTAAGGGTTTTTCACGGTGCGTGCACCGTGCGCACACCGTGCGCACTCAGGCAATTTTTTTTATTAAAGGAAATGGGTTTTTTTGATTTACGAGGTCCTTTAGGGACCCCCTGAGAAGGTCTAGGGGGTCAGGGGTGTCTTCCCTGCCTCCTTTTCATGTTTTAGAAATCGGGTTAAAAGTAATTCATTTCTGATCCGTGCGTGCACCGTGCGCGCATGCGTGCGAGCACCGTGCACGCACGGTGCGCGCATACGTGCGAGCACCGTGCGCGCACGGCAAGTCATTTGATTACGAAACAACACTTTTCATTGGTTCATAGTAGTTTCTGTTTCTGAATCTTCAAACACCACACCCACTCCCTTCACTATTTCTTCTTATTTCCTGGGACAAGGAGCTGAACAGCTACTCTAGTAAAATTTTACTGGAAAATGGCAGAACAGCAGTCTACTTCAGGGAGTGAGGAGGAGACCTTTGTGGCACCACCAAGGAAGACCAAACAAAAAGACTCTTTCATCTGGAAATTCTTCACCTTTACAGAGGGCCAAAAGAAGGTCGATTCTCCCGAAGGTGACATGCACTATTTGTGGAACTGTCTTATCCAGAGGAGATCCCAGCAAGAAATACTCATTTAGTATTTATTCAATGCTGAGACACTTCAAGACAGTGCATCCTGTACCTTATGCTCGAGAGACAACTAGAGCCCTAAGGGACAACCCTCCACCTGCTCAGCCGAGCACATCATCTGCGGCCGCAGATTCTCCGTGCACCAGGCCACTGGACATCCGCCCACTTTTCCAGAAGGTGCACATACATTGTAATGTGTGCAATGCTACGGTGAGAGCAGTATTAACTTGATTGAAAACAGAATACAGCAGCACACATGCTCCAGCCCTTAATTTTTTTCATTTATTATTTTTGTTCCTGTTGAACAGTTTTTCATTACCAGTTTTTTTTTGGTGCTCTAAAAAAAAAAAAATACAAAACAAAAAAGACAAAAAAAAACTGTTCTTTTCAGAACTCACTTCACTTCTCCAAGAAGAGCTATATTCCTAATATACTGTGTTGTAATTTTATTTAATGAATGTGTAGTGTATACATGAATGATTGAAATGATTGAAATGACTGAGTGAAGACGAGGAAAGGACAGACAGAATGAGTGAGAAAAGGAAAGTATGATCAGTCATGAAAGGGAAGTGAAAGACTGACTGCAACAAAAGGACTAAGGGTAGAGGATACAGGCAAGAAGAGTGAATGAGTAGGGGAATGGCAGTGAGTAATGGAGAGTGATGGAGGGGGAGTGAGAAAAGGGGAGTAAGGGATGGAGATAGGAAAAGGGAGTAACAGATGAAGCGGATGAAGTACAGCAAGGTAAAGGGATTGAAAGTAAGAGAAGTGGAGTGATGGTGAGATAAGGGGTATGAGGATTAGAAAAGGGGGTAAGGGAAAGTGAGAGATGGGGAGTGAGGGGATGGAGGGATTTAGGAAACTGGAGTGAGAGAAAGGGAGTCAGGATTTCAATGAGCAAAGGAGAGTGAGGGAGAGTGAAGGAAAGAATGCGAAAAGATGAAGGGGTGTGAGATACAGACAGGAGGAAGTGAAGTAGGAGAATAGGAGTGACTATGAGTAAAGGATCGTGACAGTTAGGGAAGGTGAGGGAAGGAGAATGACGGAGAAGGTTTAAAAATTAATATAGATGGAAAATGAGTGATGGAGAGAGGAGGAGTAGTAGAAACAGAGATGTTAAGGAAATTAAGGGTAAGACAGACAAAGGGAGAGAGACTGAAACAGAGACAGAGAGCAAGGAACTGAGAAGGAGTAAGGCAGTTAGAATGGCTGAGACATATGGAGACAGGGAGAGAAACATGGTTGAAAAAATAGTGATGGAGGCAGTAAACCTAGGGGAGTAGTAGAGAAGGAGTGAGGGAGTTATGAAAGAGCAGTAAAGGAAGAAGAGAGAGGGAAGGGGAATGAGAAAAGCAGAGTGAGGAGAAGTGAAGAAAAGGGAGCATGAAAGTGAAGGGGTGAGAAATACAGATATTTTAAACTTACCTGACCAACAAAATAACTTAATTAGAAATAAATGTTTTTTTTTTATTACAAGAAAAATGGATTACATTTCCTAAATTTTCTTTCTAGATCTGAAAAAAAAGAAAAAAAGTAGTAATATTTAACAATACATTTTAGAATAAGGTACACATATTTTATTATTTAACAAAGTAATTTTTTGCCCTTTTTTGCTGTTTTCAGAATATATTGAATTTCACTGAAAATAGTGATATCAATTGTATTCATCACTTAACAGCGGGCAAAAAAATAAACAATCTGAAAGATTGTTTAAAAAAGCCCTGAATCTATCCTCAGTAAAACATACCTTGATAGAAATGTGACATATATATTAAAAATATCTTCTAAGAACAATAACTATTTGCAATAAATAACGTCTGTAAATCTTGTTGCTTAAGCACATACACCAAAATAATATCTGTCAAAGAAGTCCACAATAGAAACATTTACCTTTCCATGAGGCCAAATGGTAATTTTTAAATCCTTTTTAGGTGAAATATCCAATGGTAATCCTATAAAATCGAAATAATGGTTTCTTCAGATGCTGCAATTTGTATCTAAAATTTTGGTTTTAGAAAAATTAAGTAGGAATTTGGTAATTCTGCAGGCAAACATTGCTTGAAAATCAATTGAGAATCATTACACAGTGTCCAGCCTTTTTCACATTTTAGATACACTGTGTAATGACCAGAAGTTATAGAAGGTCCATCATGGAAAATTATTGCAACTGCAACAAAAGTCTTTCCTGATATTGATAATTGATTTCCTACAAACTTCTTTATTAAAGTGTCCAATTTTGTTCTACAACGTTGCATCATTAAAATTATTTACTGTCCATATTTCTTTAAAAATAACGTTGATAACATTTCTGATTTACATGGAGAACATTCCATGTTGTGATTTGCATCTTTAACTAATTTACTAAAAGTCACTGATTTACTCTCTGGTAATGTTAAATGTATGAACCTTTCAGAATCAACATTAGTGCTGCATGTGTTCATACAGTTTTCACTACAATGTTCCCATTTATAAGAGAGACCAAACATATTTTCTATTTCTACCCCTCCATCTTCCAGTACCATAAGCATATACATTAAGAATTCCTGTGCATCTTGCTGGACATTTTGTGTAAACTGTGTACATCCAGAACATACATCTAAAAGATTTCTAACATCAGAAGCACTTTCTATTTTAGTTTTATCATTACTCAACTTCTCATAAAGGAAACTCAGCAGAGAACAACATCTTTTTTCATGATTTAGTATTATCTGTTCTTGCAAACTTTCAAGATAAAATACAACATTCAGCACTACTTAGTGTAGCAGTTGACACCAGAGCTATTTTCAAAATGACAACCAACAACCTCTTCAACATTGTCCTTTTTCTTTTTGCTTGCAATCACATCACTCTCCTTTTGTTTTCTCTTCTGTACATCCTCATTACAGATATTCTCAATTCTCCTTTTCTGACAAACAACACGTTTTTCAAACACAGGATACTGACCTAAATTAGGAGCATAGCTTCTTCTTAATCTATTATACTCCTTTACACAATTTGCATCAGCACTAACTTTTGAGTCATCAAAGTCTATCATGAATAAACCAGATAATTTTTTCACTTGTGACAAAGCAACATATGCCATACCTTCTTTAAACACACTAGATCCAATGTTTACAAAAGCACTATCTACAGTTAATCCTTGAGATTTGTGAATAGTTACAGCATATGCTAGAGAAAACGTAAACTGCTTCCTATGTACATATAAGTCTTTCACAAGCAAAAAACGAACTGAACAACGACTAATGTCTTTAGCCTCTTCAATCTGATCAAATTTTATTTTTAAAAATTCAATTCCATCTTTTTTCTGGTAATTAACAAAACCCACAACTTTACCCATAGCTCCATTCACTAAACCTTTTTCTACATTCAAATTACGTCTTAAAATTACTCGACAGTTCATACATACATAAAGATTCTTTTCTAAACCAGCTGTTTTCGATATGTTTTTCTCTAGAGAATCCAATTTAGTTTTCAATTTGCCTGTCAATATAATAGTTATTCCTTCATGCTGTATTTTATCCAAGGCTTCCATTTTCATAATCTCTTCATTTTTCAATTTCAAAAGTTCTTCATTGAATATAGAGCATTCATGTAGTGTTGGCATTAAGCAGATTACAGTTTTTTTTCTGCAATTTTCTTGTATATTTTCTCTGGAACTATTTGTTTTGTTGGAAACAAATTACATAGCAATCTACTCAGTAAAGCTTTTCTGTCATGTTCTGTGAGTAGTCCAATTCTGATATCTTTGAGAATACTTGCATAATCATCATCATTTGCTTGCCGCATATTGGTAATGAGTTCTTTGTACTCAAACTATGACCTAATATTCACATTACCTATATTTCCTAATGACTTTTTTGTGTCTTCATGTGCAAGAGTATTAAATACTGGTTGTCCTTTAACTGGAGTGAGCTGCAGTAGATCCCCAAAAACTATAACATGTTTTCCTCCAAATAACACACGTCATAGTCTGGCTTTAGAATTTGCTGCATTCTTAAATGCACAAAGGCAAGCATTAAGTTTGATACCATGCTTACCTAATCAATAATGAGAACTTTCATTTTCTTCAACACTCTTCAAACTTCAAAACATGCTTCTCCTGTTAGCTTGTGGTATTCTATTTTGTTCTCATGCTCCACTGGTAACATTAGCAAACGATGTAAGGTAATTCCTTTTATGTTATATGCTGCTAACCCAGTTGGAGCAGTAACAACACAAGACAAAGTTGAATCAGTTTTTTTCTGTAGGTAGCTTCTAATTACTTTAATTAAGAAACTTTTTACAGTTCCAGCTTGTCCACTCACATACATTCTGATTGGTTCAAATGATGTGCATGAGCACTCTTTATTTTCATGTAGTAATCCATGATCAATTTGTTTTGTGACTTCTTCATAAATTTGTTGTTGTTCATCATTCAGTTGTTGTTCCAAATTTGGTAAGTCTATTAAATTTTCCTGAGATTGATTCATAGCTGTTTCCACTTCAGTCATGGCTATTGCAGCTTTATTTTCTACGATTGGTTGTCCTAGGGGATCTTGACTGAGCGTACCAGAACTTTGACTGTCTTGAGAACTGTCTCTAGCTACTTCAGCTGCAATTGTAGCTTCTTGTTCAATTTCTTCATTTAACATTTGTACATAATTTGTGAAAGTACTGCATTCTATGCTATCTATACATGCATTAAAGGAATCTTCATAGCTCTGAAAATCTCCAAGTAATTCATCCTCTGAACGCCATGGTTTAAACAGCTGTAAAAGTGCTAAGTAGTAAAATTCCTTTTTGTCAGTAGTGTCAGTAGTGTCGCAACTCAACTTCCTGTGATCAAACTTCCTTTTGTTTGTTTCACCAAACATCCTTCCTCACCAATGACTTTATATTTTCCATTGTTGATGTCTTCTGTGGCATTCCGTGTAAAAATGTAGTTCTGCAGCACTTCATAGAGACACATGTTCTCAAGATGATGACTTTTCTTTGGGTAATATGTGTCCAACATGTTTGTTCTTAAAATGTCTGTACTTTCTGGTTCGTACTCTGCTAAATATTCAATTTCTCGAATAGATTTCAGTACCCGATTTCGCATTCCTGCAAGGCCTAACTTACCCAAATTATTCTTCTGGATTTGGAGTACAGACTTGCAGATGATAACCTATCTGAGCATTCGTATGACCCAATTTCTCGATGCGATAACATCTTTAAACTGAAACTGTATAGCTTTTTACTGACAGTCTTCTCGTGAGAAATCTCACATTTCTTTCAATTCCGTTTTCTCAGATTTAGTGATGTAAAATGTGACATACCGAGCAACAGCAATAGAATTGTCAGCTACATACTGAATATCCATGTTAGCATTCCACATGGATAAAATGACTGGGTTGTAGTCATTTATATATTTTGACTCTTCTTTTCTTCTTAGGTTGTAGGTATTTTTCGGAGATTTTCTTGTAATGGTATGTCGCACAGCTGACATAAAACTGTTTACTCTTCCTTTTGAAAGAACAGGTCGTGGAAATCCAAATCGACATTTTGTGTGGAATTTATCTTTACTCATGTACTTTCGTCGACAGTATTTTCCACAACGATGACTTTGGAAACGTAAAACTTGCTCTTTTAAGTTTTTTTCTTCTGTGCTTTTAGGTATAGCACATGTTGCATATTCTTCAATGAAAGATAAAACTGCATCATCAGAATCTGTTCCAAATGTTGGGGCATCCTTGATCCACAACAGCATATGAATATGAGGAGCACCTCTTGCTTGGTACTCTTTTCTCCAAAAGAAATCCACAACTTCTCCAAGAGGTGGATTTTTTTTATTGAAGGACATCATAGCCTCAAATCTATGATTGAAATATCTGCAAACATTAACCGGATCCAATGAGCACAATTCTCCTGCTGTCTTGTATTGGATGTTTTCAATATTTGAATTTGCCTCTTGAAGAAAATCCAGTAAATCATCCCAAGCGTACTCAGCACAGCTTAGGGTAAGGAACCATGTAGGAGTTCCTAAATTCCGTAACATACATTTCAATTCTCCATGGCGCCGGTACCAATATTCATTAGTCCCACGCTGACAAGCCATCATATTTATTAATTGTGATTCCAAATGATCATCTCGCTGTTACACTTTGTTCAGAAAATCCTTTGCAGACACATTATGTAGATGTACTCCAGTTTTCAAAATGTGATTTACTGCATATGATAGTGCTGATAAGTCACTTTCAAATAAAAGATGGAACAAATAAGGAATACTTTGACGAAATCTTGGATCTTCTGCATATAATCTTGTAGTCCGATACTCCGAAGCAGGAATCTGTACTGGACGTTCATCATATCGTCCACCTTCTCCTGTAGGAAACAGTTGGGGAAAACAACGAGCTTCCAAGCTCTCCTCCCATACACTCACAGGAGTTCCTTTTGCTTTCTTCATCTGAAACAGATCAATAGCATTTCCCATAACTTCTTTAGAATGAAGATGATGTATGCTGAAATGTTCATAAATTTCTTCTTCTTTTGACTTATCCACTTTTTCAATTTGGCCAGTTGGTATTCCTGTGTCTTCTAGTATTTCTTCTTCATCTTCATCCATATAAATGGCTTCATACCATTTATTATTTTTTTTCAAATACAAATTTGCTCTTTGTACTTTTCGTACATCCACCAGCTCCTGCCAAATTTTCTTATTCTTTGTAGGTACACCATTAACCAGAATAACTAATGGTTCAGTTTCCAAAGTATCTGCATCAATTGTTTCCATTTTTTTTTCAAATCCAATGGCAAATAGACAACTCTTCCTTTTAAACCTCTTTGTAAATCCGAAGGAGGTAATTTACCCGTTTTTGGCTCCATACGCACTATGGTCTGAAACGGATGGACACATTGAATGAGTATAGACTCATACGTATTTAAATCAGAAAGTTCTGGAGGAATATCAACCAATTCTAATTTATTATGTACAGCTCTTGCTGGCATTCTATTTTCTTCTAACTTGTTATAACAGTATTTACAAATACGCTTTGAAATGACAGGCCGGGAGCACGGCTCATGAGTGTCATTTGAGATGTCATCAGTGATGTCATGAGTGATGTCACTGACCATGTCATGAGTGATGTAATATGTGACGTCATCAGCAGTGCATTGGAGGCGCGCAAGTTATAGTTAGCTGAACTAACTATAACGGGGGAATTTCAATGGTTTTGTACGAGTGAAAAGTCCAGCTAACTATAACGCCCCTGAAACCTATGTTTTTTTCAGTGAATTTCTAAGGTTTTTTAAATGCTAATTCCTAGCTATAACGTGCCGGAAACCTATGTTTTTTTCAGTGAATTTCAAAGGTTTTTTAAATGCTAATTTCTAGCTATGCCTACAGAGATAGGACATGTGAAGAAAGAAGGAAAAACGCACAGAAAGAAAAAAAAGAAATGCAGAAAGAAGCAACAGAAGTCCTCAAAGACGAAGAAAAGTGCAGGAGGAAGGATAACGTGCAGAAAGAACAAACAGAAGAGCAGAAAGAAGCCTTGTTGCAAAATCATCCTGTACCCTTAACTTTTTCAGGCGGATACTGGTGGTAACTGAGTCTGACTAACCAGTCCTAGAGCCAGTGCTATGTTAAAAGACACTCAGAATACAGTGAAAACACCTACATACACTAGGGAACACCATGCGTTGGGGTCCCCCTGTGATTAGCATGACCTCCTCTGTAAGCCCCTAGTATATAACAGGGCAGGGGATTAAAACTACCTCTTAAAATGCACCACAGGGCGTGTTTGCACACGTCACCTCAGGCCCCGTCCCCTCTCTTCCCCACTGTGTAAACACGCCCTGTGGCCGTTTTAAGTTGGGAGATTAAGTCCCCTTGAATCCTGAGGGTCCCTAGGGGCAAAATAACCCACTAGGTACGTCCAGTAAGCGCCATTGCAGAGAGGTGTAAAAAGGGGCATGGCCAAGACCACCTCTCTGCAACACAGCGCAGTGGCGCTTACTGGAAGCACCTGGTGGGCTGGTTGGCCCCCAGGGTACCTCAGGATTGAAGGGGAATTATTTCCCCAACTTAAAACGCACCACAGGGCTTGTTTGCACACGTTAACTCAGGCCCATCCCCTCCCTTCACCACTGTGTAAAATGCCCTGTGGCCGTTTTTAGTTGGGAGATTAGGTTCATTTGAATCCTGATAGTCCCTAGGATCCAACTAGCCCACTAGGTACCTCCAGTAAGTGCCACAGAGCTGCGTTGCAGAGAGGTGTAAAAAGTGGCACGGCCTAGACCACCTCTCTGCAACGCAGCTCAGTGGCACTTACTGGAAGCACCTGGTGGGCTAGTTAGCCCCCAGGGGCCCTCAGGATTGAAGGGGAATTATTTCCCCAACTTAAAACGCGCCGTAGGGCGTGTTTGCACACGTCACCTCAGACCCCGTCCCCTCCCTTCCCCACTGTGTAAACACGCCCTGTGGCCGTTTTTTAAGTTGGGAGATTAAGTCCCCTTGAATCCTGAGGGTCCCTAGGGGCAAAATAGCCCACTAGGTACCTCCAGTAAGCGCCACAGAGCTGTGTTGCATAGAAGTGTAAAAGGGGCGTGGCCTCAGAACACCTGTCTGCAACGCAGCTCCCTGGCGCATACTGGAGATACCTGTTGGGCTAGTTGGCCCTCAGGGACCCTCAGTATTGAAGGGCAATTAATTCCCCAACTTACAACTGGCCAGGGGGCACGTTTGCAGAGTGCTGCAAGGAGGGGGCATAGCCTCCGGCGCTATGCCGGTCTTTTATTTATTTTATTTTTTTAAGAAGGAGGGCTGTGTGGCCCCCCTTCTTTTTCTAATTTATTGGCCCTGGGGACCCCATCCCCCAGGGCCTGCACCCTTATTTGTTTTGTTGAAAAAAATACATTTGGCCCTCCCAAAGCCTTAATCGGCCCCGGGGACCCCAACCCCCAGGTCATGGCCTTTTTTAAATTTTTTTATTCTTTAGGAGGGGGGCTGTGTTGCCCCCCTCCTCAGGCCACTTATGGCCCCGGGGACCCCATCCCCTGGGCCGGCCTTTGTTTTTTATTTAAAAAAAATATATATATTTATAGAAACACCTAGGACATGCTGGACAAACCGTATGTACCTATCACCATGACGATTTGCGTGATATTCATTAAAAGGCGACTATGCATACAATAAATCCACGTGGAATATATTTACACCGCTAGTGAAGCTCTGACGTGTCTGATGCCCTACCGTGCCTAATCCCGGCGCCCCCGCCGGTGGGTACTCTCCAAGTAGACACCCTTGTCGTTTATTTATACAAACATGGGTAGCTATTGACGGGCACATTTAATACACACGCACACCAAGCCATTCAAAGGGGATTCGACAAAAATTCGACCAAACTATGCAAGAAACCCCCCTCACGGTTAATAAAACACACATCCACCGCCGGATGTGTAATACTTTTTATTTTACTCTCTGGAAAGGAGACGAACCTCACTTGAGAGTCACAGCGTGCTCCTGGCTGAGCCCAATGCTGTGTTACACCCATCAGTGCCCGCCGAGTACCACACACCTCTGTGTTGTATTCCACCAGCTAGTGTGTATGCTATGACACTCTCTAGCCCATGTGCACTGTAACACCACCCCGTGAATATGTAAGGCAACACTTGCCTTCGCACGGGTTATATTGCCCTATCTAACGTGCCTTCCTCGATGTCTATGTTATAACGCACAGCGCTATGCCGTACATATTACAATCTGGGATCCATATCTTTGTCACAGTGCATATGTAACGTTACACTTCCCAGCACATATTTTATATTACAACTTTAGAGACTAGTTAGGTTACACATCACTGCCCTGTGCATATTACACTCCAAGGTGCATATCGCATAGCACGCACTAGTGCCTGTGCTATCTCGCGCTCTCCAATGAATCTCTCATTGCGCACAATGTATTGCATATTATATTGCATGCCCCGGTTCATCTTATATCACACTTTTTGGAGCATAGTTTATACCATATACTATATCTAGTTTTCATTTTCAATCGTGCTCTCAGGACTATGTTCTATATAACACTGCGTCCACCTACCCTTTTCACGGGCATTACATTTTGCGATGGGGGTGGAGGGTCAGGGGGTGTTTCTGCCAAGTGAGCCCGAAGTCACAGTCACAAACGGCCTCTTCTTGCTGAATAAAAGTGAGATTATGCTGCATACTTGTTCATATTTTAAGTAGTTCGCACAGACACACATTTTAAAAACAATAAAGTTCCTAATACCCACCTTCTCTGAACAGTTAGCTTGCTGCCCTATCCACCTCCTCCCTATCCTCTGTTGTCTGAATCCATGGACTAGCCTCCTCCCTCCTTCCATGTATGGTCTGATGTGCTGCCACTGCCCTCCATTAAGCATGATGTACCAGTCCACTCATCCTGCCCTCCATTGCCCAATTCTATGGCCCATCATTGACCTCCTGCTTAGCCTCTGTGCTTAGCTTGCTGCCCCTATTCTCCTTCCCCCTGCCCTCTCCTGTCTTTGTGCATGCCCCTGCTCCATCCTTTTTGCCCACCATGTTCCATGGACCTGCCACTCCTATCTACTCTGAGTGTTCTGTTGAGCTGCCACTCCCCTCCCACCTGCCTAGCATTGTCAGATGACTGTAACCTGTCCCTGCCACCTCCACCCTGCCTGTCCACATGCCATGCCCCTATCCCCTTCCTCCTGTCCTCCATGGTCCATTTTACTGCCACACCCTTCTGCCCTCCCTGGTCTGTTGTGCTGCAACTGCTCCTCCTGCCTGCCCCGCGCGGTCTGTTGTGAGGCCCCTTCCACTGAACTCTCTTGTCTGTGCCCAGGTCCTGACCCTCCCTTCTATCCTCCATGGTCCTTTGTGCATGCCCCTGCACCCTCCTTCTTGCCCATCATAGCCATTGTGCTGCCACTAACCCTCACGCTTGCCATGCATGGTCTTCTGTGCTGCCATGGCCCCTCCCACCTTCCCTGTGTGGTCAGCTAGCTGCCCCTGACCCCCTCCCACCTTCCCTACATGGTCTGTGTGTATGCCATCATAGTCTCATTGTTGCTCTCCAGGGTGTGTCTTGTTTCTAGTGCCCATCCTGCCTGACCTCCATGGTCATCTTGCTGCTCCTGCCCTGCCCCCTTGCCCCCAGCCCTCTGTTTCCATGTGCAGACCCCTATTCCCTCCCTCCTGGCTTGTCTGTTCCATTGTAATGCCCCTGATCCGTCCCTCCTGCCCTTTATGGTCTGTTATGCTGCAGCTTTCTCTCCTGTCTGTCCATTATGGTCAGCTAGCTACCATTGCCTCTTTCCCCTCTGTTCTCTGTTGTCCATGTGCATGGTCCTGTCCCCTCCCTATTGCTTTCTATGGATTGTTGTCCTGCACTCCCGTCCCGCATGCCCTGTGTGGTGTATTGTGCTGCTGCAAACCCTGATGCCTGCCCTGTAGGGTCAGTTTGGTGCACCTCTCCATGTCCCTCCTGTCCTCTGTTATCCGAGTCCATGTCCCTACCTCAATTCCTCCTGCCCACCATGATCCAATGTACCATACTTGAGAACATTTTGAACTTGGTAAGTGGGAGATTGTAGACAGGAGACAGATCAAATAAAGCCCATTTGAGCTTAAAAACATTGGATGTTTCCTGGCTGAAACGGGTCTGTTGGCATGAATGGTTGTACTACCACTGCCTCTTCCTTCTGCCCACAATGGTCTATTATATTGCCACAGCCTCTCTTGCCAGTCCTATATTGTTGGTTTGTTGCCCCTGCCCCCCTTTCCACTGCCCTCCATAGTCTGCTGTGCTGCCACTGCCCTTCCTGCCTGCCCAGTGTGGTCAAATTGTTGCCTCTGCACTTTCCTACCTGCCTTAAATTTTCAGAGTCCGTTCCCCTGGCCTCTGCCTCTCAACAGTATCCCAATGAACAACTAGATTGCTAACATTCTATATTTATCACAAAAGTGTGGAACGCCTGACGTCAACCTAATGTAATCAAAACTGTAATACCTAGAGTATTTCCTTTAGAAATTACATATATGAGAGGGTCTTATTTGCATCAAAATTATGGTTAGTGCTCTAAAAAACTAAAATGAGGACATATTTTCTGAGTTTTCAAATAGCGACAAAGAACTTTAAAATTATTTGTAATCTTTATGTTTTTTTATCCAGTTGACCACTTGATTAAATGTTGCACCTAGGGGAGAGGATGTGGTGTTACTTCCAGAGCTGCAGACTTTGCAATTGGGGAACCAGGTTGGAGTTTCTGCTTCAGGTCAACATTCTGTGATTCTGGTCAAATCACTTAATCTCCCCATGTCTACAACCAAAATAAATTTGATCTTGTGTGATGTAACCAATGGTCATGTAAAGCACTCCAATACCTGACAAGTCTGCACTATATAAAACTGCAAATACACATAAAAAAAGTGTTTTGCACACTTCTGTCATTGGGCTACATGTGGGCTACATCTGGGTGATATTTGTGCTGCATTTTGGCTCTTTTGTCTCTGGTGGCCATCTTGGGAGATTTATTTGTTATGAAGTTTCCTAATTTCCTCATTTACTGCAGTCTCCTCAGTAGGAAATACTTTCAGTTTTTTATTTTGGTTCCATCAAGAAGGCATTGAGATGTGTCACCCATTTGCCATACATTTTGAATGTTAGCACTCTTGTTGCTCATTAGATCACGGTAGTAAAGCTATTGCTCACCAGGGAAGTCTGCTGCTGGTATTAAAAGTGCATGTTTCAGTCTGCATGTCAGAATTTTTTTATGAAATAGAAGAGGATTTGAGAAGTCAAAATGTTCCCTAATTTTTCTTTCTGCAGCCCTAATCATAATTTCTATGGCAAAATGAACCCCCTCATTTTGTTCCTTTGTAAATTAAATGTTTTAAGTGTTACCCATTTATTCCAATCAAGATGGCTTCAGGTGTGCAATACGTTTGTCATAAGTAGGACTGTTAGCGCTCTAGTTGTTCTTTAGAACACTCTGGGAAGCTGCAGTAGAACAAAAAGGAATCAACTGACAGTCTCTGCCCTTGTTGGATGTGCATGTTTTACTGAGAATGTCAGACTTCATTCTCACATGACTGAGAAAGATAATGTGAATTTACAGAAAATATGCTCTCAGTTTAGCTTATAGATCACCTTCCAAACCTCTGTGGGAAAAGCATGAGAAAATTGTTTTCTCTCAAACATGATTCATGATATCACAGCAGAAGGCTTTTTCACATGGTAAAATCACCTTAGAACACACCACAATTCCTAAAATGAGTATGGTATCATCAACAAATGATTTATAATGTAACTAATGTCTTTAAACCTTCTATTAACTGCAATGCTTTTTAATGAGGTGCTATCATGTATATTGATCCCAAGCTGGCTGCCAACACTTCTTGGATGAAGTACTGACAGCCAATCAGATCTCACGATGAGATGTGTGGTTAGGCTCTGCCCAGATCTTTCTATCTTTTTAACTCTAATTTTCTCAGGAACTACTGAACGGATTTACACCATTTAAGCAAAAGGCACGAGTCTGAACTGAGGACTACCTCTTTGCTAAATTTGGTGTAATTCCGTTCAGCAGTTCGGGCTGTAGCTGCGTCAACAGGTCCAATGGGAAAATGCAAGGGGAAAACGCGTTTTGGGACCCCCCTTTTTTCTCAGCCCCCGCTTGACGAATCACAGTGAAATTTTCAGGATAGAAGCGGACCGGAGCTGGCCAAAAGTTTGGAAAATTTCGGGAAGATTCGTCATTCGTTATTCCAAATAGAATGTTGCGGATTTCCTATGGAAAATAGGTCCTACCTATAACTACCTACTGGCGACTGCCAGTAGGTAATATATATATATGTATATATATTATCTACTGGCGGTCGCCAGTAGATAGTTATAGTTAGGACCGTGTTTCCATAGGAAATCTCAAAATTCTATTTTGAATAACTTTGGCGCCGGTTGACGAATCCTCGCGAAATTTTCAAAACAAATGGGGCGCTCCGCTCAGCTCCTACCCTGAAAGTCTCGGGGTGATTCGTCAAGCGGGGGCCGAGAAAAAAGGGGGGTCCCAAAACACGTTTTCCCCATGCATTTTTCCATAGGACCTTTAGTCGAAGGTACAGCCCGAACGGCTGAACAGAATTACTTGAAATTTGGCAGAGAGGTGGTCCTCAGGTCAGGGAAGTGCCTTTTGCAGGTCTGGTGTCAATCTGTTAAGTATTTCCTGAGAAAATAGCATTTAAAAGCATATAAATATCTATACACGCGCACCGTGCGCGAGCGAAATTCTGATTGGTTGTTAGATGTCGGTAAACATTCGAATCGGTCGAAATCAGGAAGTGTCGGCCGCCATTTTGTCTCTCGCACTGAAAAGGAAAGGGGAAAAAAGGTGGAAAACGTGAAAAGGGGGCAGAGAAGAGAGTTCCTGACCCCCTAGCCTTTGTCAGGGGGTCACAGAAGGACCCCCTAGGGGGAAAAAAACATTTTATTATTTTGAAAAAAATCGCGGGGTGCACGCATGGTGCGCGCACGGTGAAAAACCTTGAAAAAAAAAAATTAATAAATACATAACTTAGCATTTAAAAAACCGTACAAATTCACTTAAAAAACCATAGGTTTCACACACGTTATAGTTAGGAATTAGCATTTAAAAAACCTTGCAAATTCACTTAAAAAACCATAGGTTTCACACAGGTTATAGTTAGGTGGATATTTCACTCGTAAAAAAACAATGAAATTCCCCCGTTATAGTTAGTTCAGATAACTATAACTCGCGCGACCGCCACTCTATCACAAGGATGATGTCATCAGTGATGTCATGAGTGATGCCACTGACCATGTCATGAGTGATGTAATATGTGACGTCATGAGCAGTGTATTGCGGGCGCGCGAGTTATAGTTATCTGAACTAACTATAACGGGGGACTTTTATTGTTTTTTTACGAGTGAAATATCCACCTAACTATAACCTGTGTGAAACCTATGGTTTTTTAAGTGAATATATATATATATATATATATATATATATATATATATATATATATATATATATATATATATATATATATTATCTACTGGCGGTCGCCAGTAGATAGTTATAGTTAGGACCGTGTTTCCATAGGAAATCTGAAAATTCTATCTTAAATAACTTTGGCGCCGGTTGACGAATCCTCGCGAAATTTTCAAAATTAATGGGGTGCTCCGCTCAGCTCCTACCCTGAAAGTCTCAGGGTGATTCATCAAGCGGGGGTTGAGAAAAAAGGGGGTCCCAAAACGCATTTTCCCCATGCATTTTCCCATAGGACCTTTAGTCGAAGGTACAGCCCGAACGGCTGAACAGAATTACTTGAAATTTGGCAAAGAGGTAGTCCTCAGGTCAGGCATGTGCCTTTTGCATATATGGTGTCAATCTGTTCAGTAGTTCCTGAGAAAATTGCATTTAAAAGCACATAAATATCTATAAGCGCGCACCATAACGTGCGCGAGCGTAATTCTGATTGGTGGTTACATGTCAGTCAACATTCGAATCGGTCGAAATCAGGAAGTGTTGACCGCCATTTTGTGTGTTTTGTGTGTGACAGTGAAAAAGAAAGGTGGAGAACGTGAAAAGGGGGCAGGGTAGAGAGTTCCTGACCCCCTAGCCTTTGTCAGGGGGTTCCTGAAGGACCCCGAAGGGTGAAAAAAACATTTTATTTTTTTTTCAAAAAATCGCGGGGTGAAAAACATTTTTCAAAAAACCATTTTAAACGAGCCATTCCATATTACAGGATACAGTCAATCTATAACTATATACATAAGTAGCTTATTGTAAAATAAATATATAAAAAATATAACAAAACATACATAACTTAGCATTTACAAAACCTTACAAATTCACTTAAAAAACCATAGGTTTCACACACGTTATAGTTAGGAATTAGCATTTAAAAAACCTTGCAAATTCACTTAAAAAAACATAGGTTTCACACATGTTATAGTTAGCTGGACATTTCACTCGTAAAAAACCATTGAAATTCCCCCGTTATAGTTAGTTCAGATAACTATAACTCGCGCGACCGCCACTCTATCACAAGGGTGATGTCATCAGTGATGTCATGAGTGATGCCACTGACCATGTCATGAGTGATGTAATATGTGACGTCATCAGCAGTTGATTGCGGGTGCGCGAGTTATAGTTATCTGAACTAACTATAACGGGGGAATTTCAATGGTTTTTTACGAGTGAAATGTCCAGCTAACTATAACATGTGTGAAACCTATGGTTTTTTAAGTGAATATATATATGTATATTTTTTTTTTTCACTAAAAAAACCCACAGGTTTCAGGGACGTTATAGTTAGAAATTAACAGTTCAAAAAAACCTCAGAAATTCACTGAAAAAAACCACAGGTTTTAGGGATGTTATAGTTAGTTGAACATTTCACTCGTACAAAACCAGAGAAATTCTGCTGTTATAGTTAGCTAAGCTAACTATAACTCGTGCCCACGCAATTCACTGCTGATGACGTCACATATTACATCATTCATGACATGGTCAGTGACATCACTGATGACATTACTTACATGCTAATTTCTAACTATAACGTCCCTGAAACCTGGATTTTTACAGTGAATTTCAAAGGTTTTTTAAATGCTAATTTCTAACTATAATGTCCCTTAAACCTGTGGTTTTTTCAGTGAATTTCAAAGGTTTTTTAAATGCTAATTTCCTACTATGCCTACATAGGTAGGACATGTGCAAAAAGAGGAAGAAAGGCGCAGAAAGAAGCTAGAAGAATGCAGAAAGAGGCAATAGAAGTCCAGAAAGACGAAGAAAGGTGCAGTTAGAAGCAAGAGATGTGCACAAAGAACCAACAGAGGAGCAGAAAGAGGCCTTGTTGCAAAGTCATCCTGTGCCCCCAACTTTTTGCTGACAGGTACTGGTGGTAACTGACTTTGACTAACCAGGCCTAGAGCCAGTGCTATGCTAAAAGACACTTAGAATACGCTGAAAACACCTACATACACTAGGGAACACTATGCGTTGGGGTACCCCTGTGATTGGCATGACCTCGTCTGTAAGGCCCTAGTACATGATAGGGCAGGGGGATTAAAACTACCTCTCAGTCAGAGGTGCAGAAAGATGCTTCTTTAAGTAGTAGTCATGTTTGCTGAGTGGTGGAGAAAGGGTGCTGAGCCTCCGACCAACGCTCAGGAATTCCGCTGCATAGGACTTAGAGGAGGTACTAGGAGGGCTTCTTTGCCCCCAAAGTCATTCAGGAGTAAATTGGACTTCATCCCCCATCCCGTAGTCTGCCAGGAGGCGCCTTTGCGGAGTGGTGGAGAAAGGGGGGCATGTCCTCCGAAGACCTCTTAGCAATCCCACTGTGTGGGACTTACTGGAGGTAACATGAGGGGTAGTTGGCCCCCAAGGACAAGCTTGGGGGCCAACTACCCCTCCTATTACCTCCAGTAAGTCCCACACAGCAGGATTGCTAAGTTCTCATAACAGGCCACGCCCCCTTTGCCCACCACTCTGCAAACGTGCTCCCTGGCATACTCTTGGATGGGGATTGAAGTCCCCTTTGCTGCTGGTGGTCTTTTAGGGGCCAACTAGCCTACTTCTTACCTCCAGTAAGCCCCACACAATGGGATTGCTGAGAGGTGGACAAAGGCCACACCCCCATTCCCCACCACTTTCAAAACGTGCCTCCTGGCACGTTCTAAGTTGGGGTATTAAATAACCTTCATTACTGAGGGTCCCTGGGGGCCAACTAGCCCATCAGGTACCTCCAGTAAGCGACACTCACCTGGATTGCTGAGAGTGGTCCAAGGCCATGCCCCCTTTTTACATCACTCTGCAAACACAGCTCCTGGCGCACTGCTGCTTGGGGGATGAAGTCCACTTGCATCCTGAGGTCCTCAGGACACAAGAGGACCTCATCGCCCCACCAGCAGTGCGCCAAGAAGCGTGCTTGCAGAGTGGTGTAAAAAGGGGCATGGCTTAGGACCACCGCTCGGTGAACCAGCTATGTGGCGCTTACTGGAGCTCCCTGGTGGGCTAGTTGGCCCCCAGGGACCCTCAGTATTCATGAGGACTTAACTTCCCAATTTACAATGCACCAGGGGGCGCGTTTGCAGAGTGGTGCAGGGAGGAGGCGGGCCATCCAGCATGGGGCCAGCTTTTTTTTCTTCAAATTTTTTTATAAGGGAGGCTCTGTGGCCCCCCTTCTTTTACTATTTTTGGGGCCCTGGGGACCCCATCCCCCAGGGCCTGACCCTTTAAAAAAAAAAATTCAACGGGAAGGGGGCCGCATGGCCCCCCTCCTGAGGCCAATTTCGGCCTCAGGGACCCCATGGCCTCCTTTTTCAAATTATTTTATTGGGTAGGGGGCCACATCAACTCCCTTCCCTAGGCCACTATTGGCCCCGGGGACCCCATCCCCCGGGCCATCCTGCCGTTTTTATTTTTTTTGTAATTTACAGGGTAGGGGGCCGCGTGGCCCTATTCCCGTGCCACTTCTGGCCCCAGGGACCCCATCCCCCAGGGCCGGCCCTCAAGTTGGGGACCGTGGGGGGAGCCTCAATGCCCCCACAGTCCTGCCGGCTTCCCGCCTCCTACTGGAGCCGGCATTGCTTTTGCAAACAGGAAGCTGCAAATATGCAGCTCCCCTTGTGCAAAAGCAATCTGCTTTGTTTTTTGGATGCGAGAGCAGGTTTCCTGCTCTCGGGTCCAAAAACGAAAGCAGAGTTTGCTATGACAGGGCCCCCGCTATATAATTTGGCATTTTCTCAGCAGGATTCGTGCATCCAGAGCAAATTCTGCTGCGTTAAAAAAAAATGGTTTTTTGGGGCCTGAGGGTCACTGTGGGACCCCCTGAGCCTTGTGGGTCAGGGTGTTTCTACCCTGCCCCCTTTTCTTGTTTTTCACCTTTTTTTCTAATGATTTCTGGTGACTCGGTTATTGAGACACAAGATGGCTGCCAACACTTCCTGGTTTGGAGTGTTGACAGCCAATCAGAGTGAAGCTCGTGCCCAGAAGGGTTCGCGAACTCTCCTTGGTGCTCAGATATCGATATTTTTATATTTTGAATTTCTCAGGAACTACTGATTGGATTTACACCATTTAAAAAAGAGGTCTCTTTCTGAACCAAGAGCTACCTTTTTCCAAATTTGGTGTAATTCTGTTCAGCAGTTCGGGCTGTAGCCTGTTCCAATTTTTCCTGTGGACATTAACATGGGAAAGCGCGTTTTGGGAACCCACTTTTTTCACGACCCCCGCTTGACGAATCACCTCCAAACTTTCAAGACAGGAGCTGACCAGAACGGGCCATTAGTTTTGAACATTTCGTGAAGATTCGTCAAACTGCGCCAAAGATATTGGCAAAAGAAAAAACCCTTTTTGAATAGAAACAAGGTCCTAACTACAACTAACTACTGGTTACACACACACACACACACACATATATATATATATATATATATATATATATATATATATTTATTTATTTATTTATTTATATATATATATATATATATCCTGCTCTCACTCCGTCTTAGTCCCTGCACTCGCGATCGGGTGCTTTCATGCACGGTGACAGAAACCGTGCGGATTCCGAATCCCAAGCTCGTGGCAAAAACACCAGCACTCGCAAGAACGCTCCTTTCAGATATTTATTTGAAAGGTTTAACACACACACTAGACGCGTTTCGGCTTGCCGCCTTTGTCAATAGAGGCCGGCGCCAGTTTTCCACAGATTTAAATATCTTTACATTAAGAGACATCAACAAGGGACACCTACACTTGCTTCAGTGAAGGTGTCATCCATCTTGGAATGGGTTCGTAATATGCATTATGTTCAAATAAACGTAGATATTTTGCCCTGGATGGGCTGTAACAAACTACAAAGAACATAATATAGTCATTGGTTGCATAAAAAACAGAAAACTTTACAATTATGCCCTGGATGGGCTTTGCATCCTATTATATGTTTTCATAATAATTAACCCGATGATCTCTCATTTTTTAGAACAAAAAACAAAAAAACAAAAAGACACAAGACCTTACAGAGTAGAGAGTATTATAAATGTACAGCCATTTCTTCCCCACTGTTGAGGCCGCCTGGTCTTTTGGTCTGGTTATCAATAATGTGTCGTGATTCCAGTCTGCGTAGTTGCAACAGTCTGTTACCACCTCTCACATTATTGGGCACTTGGTCCATGCAAAAGAAGCTTAAAAGGTCTCTGTTACTTTGATGGAACATCTCAAAATGCCGTGCCACCGGATAGGTGGGATCTCTATTTTGTATGGCCCTGAGATGTTCTAAAATTCTGATCTTTGTCGGGTGAATTGTACTGCCAATATATCTCAACCCACACGGGCATATCAAACAATATACCGTGTGGGTAGTGTTGCAGTTCATTAGAGTTTTGATTTTCTTAGGTTCCCTCATTCCTGGTACCTTATACTCCAGTGTTTTTTTACTATTCTTGCATGCCCTACATTTAAGACATGGGTAGAATCCTGCAAGTTTGCCAAAATGTTGAACTTTACTGTCACTCTCGCAATGGCTTTGGACCAATATGTTGCGTAGGGATTTAGCTCGTCTAAAAGTGAGTAAGGGAGCTTTCGGCAGATCCTCCCCTATTGTTGGGTCTGATCTCAGGATGTGCCAATGTTTAACAAAAATTTTTCTGATTGCTCCCGCATCCCCAGAGTGATCTGTGATCATCCTCAAGTTATTTTTGGTTCCTTCCATTTGTTTTTTCCTGTCTTTGATCGTACTGTTCTCATCTAGCAACTCTTTTCTGGATTTCTTTTCTACTTTTAGCATGGCTTCTTCCAGAGTCTCCTGTCTGTACCCTCTCATTTTGAATCTGTTCATGCTCTCCCTTGCTGCTACTGTATAGTCACATGGACGTGTACAGTTTCTTTTGATTCTCAACAATTCCCCGTATGGGATACTTGTTATGGTTTTCCCCGGGTGACAGCTACTCGCGTGTAGTACGGAATTTCCCGCGGTTGGTTTCCTGTGCAACGCAGTGCACAGTCTGCCCCCCTCAGGAAATACCTTCAAATCCAAAAATTCTACACTTTCTTTACTCACCACTCCTGTGAATTTCAGGTTTAATATATTGGTGTTTAATATATCAATGTAGTCCCTAGCTGATTGTTCGGTACCTCTATAGATGATAAATAGGTCATCTATGTACCTGCTCCAGCTCACAACTCTAGTATTCCATTCTGCATTAACCGGTTCTGCCCAGGCCACCCGCTCCTCCCACCAGCCAACGAAAAGGTTCGCGTAGCTGGGGGCGAAGCAGGTGCCCATCGCAGTACCGCGTATCTGTTTAAAGAGTTGGTCTTGGAAGAGGAATATATTATTGCATAAACAGAATTCAACAAATTCAATAATCATACAATTGTGTTCAAATAAGTTCATAGATTTTCTTCCTAGAAACCATTTGATTGCCTCTAGTCCTTGGAGGTGATCAATGCTCGTGTACAGACTCGAGATGTCTAGTGTTATCATTACCATGCTTTCATCCCAGATCAGTTCATCAATTCGCTTTAAAAAGTCCTTATATATATATATATTAGCCTAAAGAAATACTAACCTATGTAACCTATGTCTTGCACAAAGTCCTTGACCTTTATTCTTCAGACACTTGCATGTACACTCTTGAGCATCAAATATTCACACTTTTTTCAGATACCATCAAACAATAGTTAACTTTGTAATGATATATCATAAAAGAAACTTTTTTGCTGAAAGATTGCACTTTCTCTAAATTATAAAATAATTATTTAGTTTACAGTGCCACATGAATGACTATTTAAGTTTCAAAACCTATGGATAACTATCTGGAGATAATATAAGATGTATTTTTGATTTTTTCTGATGGCACTATGTTGATTTTGACAACATATTTGCTTGAATTCAATCAAATATTGACCAAAAAAGCGAATGTTCTCGTAAGCCTTACTAGCACCAGAAAGAGTTTACATGGATGTCCTTAGTGTAATGAAACTAGATTTGAATGGATTTGCCTAGGGGTTCAAACATTATTTATTTTTAACACAGAGATACATAGATTCCAGCAATATTTGAAGAAACATGAGCCCATAAACTTTGCTAAATATATACATTTTTAGATTCGGCATTTGTGATGTGTGATACAAATATTCGTGGCATAAAATGTGTGTATGGGTGATCATAAATGTGTTATCAGTAGCAATTGTGATAACAATTTTCTCAACATATTCCTTCCTAACAGTGTCCTGAAGCATGCATACATTACGTTTATTGTTATTGAATGTTATACTGCTGTCACTAAAGCATGATCCATTGTTAAAAATCTTATACAAACAGCTAAAGATGCATTAATAAAATCGAGCTAGTGTCATTACTAGGGGTTTATTTTGTTTTATATTTTATTTTTTATTTCTGATGTTTTATAAAGTACGAACAAGAACAAACATTTGGTGTCAGTGCGCTGTACAACCTAACAAATAGCCTCAAATATACAAGTAGCAAATAATAGAATATAGAATATACAGCATGAAAAGATAATACGAAAAGATATATAGAAAACACCACAATGAAATGAAATTGGCATGGATAGTGGTCTCAGAAAGGAAGGAGATTATCCAGTAGTCTCATTTTCACTTTGTTTTTGAAAAGTGCGACTGAAGGGATGGTCCTGATCTCTGGGGAAAGAGAGTTCCAAATTCTTGGGGCAATTCTGGAGAAAGTTCTCTTATAGGTTTTCTATTTGTGAATTTTGGGGGTTTCAGCAGTAGGGAGCATGCATTATGAAAAGCTCTATTCCTTCCGGATAGAACCAGTTTCCGAGCCAAGTAGCAAGGATTGTTGTGGTGGATGGCTTTGTACATCATACATGCTATTTTTAGGTGGATCCTAGATTCATAGGCTAGCCAGTTCAGAGAGAGGAGGGCGGGGTGATGTGATGAGCCGTGCAGCTAAATTGAGGGTAGCACTAAGCGGTGCTAGTTTTATTTTCAGTAGGCCAACTAGGGTAGCATTCCCATAGTCAAATTTGGAGATCATGAGAGCCTGAACCGCCATCTTGAGATGTGCATTGGCCCAGAAAGGCTTTCGTTTTCTTAAGACGTGGCAATGGAAATTGGCCCCTCTGGTTGTGGAGCTGATGTGGTTCAGCATGGAGAGGTTGTTGTCAAGTGTTATTCCTAGGGATATTGCTGAATCAATGATATATGGGGTACACTTCAAGGTGGTGAGTAGTGGGAGCCAGTCTTTGATGTGAGAGGTGAGACTGGGTAGCGAGATTAATAGGAATTTCGTTTTGAGGGCATTTAATTTGAGTTAACCAGTGTTGAGTTTTGTTCAAGATTTTTTTGAGGTAATCTTCATGTACAATTGTGTATCATCAACGTACATATGGTACGAGATGTTAGAGCATTTGAGAATTTCAGTCAGGGGTTTCATGTGAGGATTAAACAGGGTGGGGAAAAGTGAAGAACCTCGAGGAACACCGATAGTGACCAGCATCTGATCGGATAAGTCATGATTGATCAGGACTCATTGGGATCTGTTTAGTAGGAATGAGCAGAACCATTTTAAGACAGTTCCAGAGAGACCCATCCTAAGTTTTAAGAGGTTCAGGAGGGTTTTATGTTTGACCGTGTTAAATGCAGCTGATACGAAAGAAGGATTAAAAGACAGGATTTATTATGATCAAGAAAGCATAAAGCATCGTCAACAATGGGGACCATGGCAGTCTCAATATTGTGACCTGGTCTGAAACCAGATTGGCAGTGGTTGAGGAGTTGGTGCTGGTTGATCAGCACATTTTCCAAGGACGTTGGATAAGGTTGGATGCTCGAAATGGGGGGAAATTGTTGGTATCAGAGAGTCCACGGCTGCCTTTTTTAGGATTGATGGGATTTGTCCACTTTTTAGACAGTCCAGCATGGTGCCTTGCATAAGAAAGGCATTGATAATTCTGGTCCATAGGGGTATCAGGAGGTGTGAAGTTTCCTTGAGGAATTTGGAGCAGAGAGGGTCATTGAAGTGGTTGAAAAGTTTAGTGGAAGACAGTAGTTTTGAGATGTCAGAGTCCTCAAATGTCTGCAAGATGGGCCACGAGGCAATGTTTATAGGTTTAAAGAGAAGTAAAAGATTTCACTATAAAATAGCGGCCTACAAACATATTGCATCCCTCATATTGACTACCACCATAACGTCAAGGTAATTAGATAAAGGAAAGTATAGATTTACTATTCTTAACGCCATACCTTCTTACATTGATGATACAGTTGTGGTCGATAGTGTGCATTTGATAATTTTGTAGGTTGATATTTCTACCTCAATAAAGTGACGCTAACCGATGGAATAACAAAGAAATAGAGCGAGGTACAGCAGTCAGGAGTGAAAGGGCCGGGCCCATAAGTTCTGAACTTATTCTAGAATCACAATCCAATGGTTCTCTTTAGCAGCATGGAAGCGTAGAGGGGAGAAAATACGTTATTAGTGTCAATCATTTAAACAAGAAATCCTTTGGACACAGTAACCACAGACAACTACGTAAGATTAGTTAATTTATAACAATGCAAAAAATAACTGAACATAAAGACACCTCAAGACGAGAGTGTAAAAATACATCGGAATCAGCATAAAGCCAAATCTGCATATCCAGCTTACACAAGGTAACATTAGTAGAACAATTAATTCAAGAAGCAAAATACAGAGGATCAGGAAGGATGAGTACAAGGGCCAGATGTACAAACGCAATCATTTGTGACTAGCAATATGCGCCAAATTGTGACTCACAATTTGCGAGTTGCAAATCACAATGTACGTACCCAACTGGTCCCCAAATTGCGAGTCGCAAATGACTCACATTGCAATTTAGCGAGGAGGCTGATTGAGAGGCGCTAAGGGGTCGCAGATAGCGTCTGCTGCTAAAAAGCCTGTTTAGAGTTCGCAAATAGCAAACGCGTCAGAAAAGGACATTGTGCGGTCCCAAATAGCGACCACAATAAAAAAAAAAAGCTGAAACACTTCCTGGGAGAGCAGCGGGACCCAAAAACAGGAAGCGGTGTCCCTGGATGATCCTAAACAGATTTGTGGCACATGGCGAGGTGCAGCAGCACAGCCCAACATTGCAGGCAGGCTCCCAAAAAAAACCTAAAATGTTCAGCAAGTCCAGTGAGAAGGCAGACAAGGAGGGTCTGCGCAAATTGAAACTCTCCTAAAAGGAACTGGACATAATTATAGAGGAATGCTGCAACAACCACGGGCAGCTGTTTGGGAGTGCATCTCACACTGTCCCAGAGTTGGACAAAAGAAAAATATGGGGAGAGATGCAGCTGCGCATTAATGCCCCGGGTGTGGCTGACAGGTCCCTGGATGATTTAAAAAAAGGTGGTACAACCTCTGCTCCAGGGCCAAGGAGAGGGTGACAACATGGCTGTGTGAAGTCCAAGGGACAGTAGGAGGCCCCTCTAATGTTTCAGAACCTTCTGCAGCATAGGTTCTGGTGGAGAGTACCCAGAAGAGAGAGGCACTGGTGGGATTTGGGACCCTCGACAACGCTCTACCTCCACCCCCCCTGGTAAGTGTAAAATGTGTACCATGTCAGCATTTCAGCCAGAAGCCTGCTCCCCACATGCATGCCACACACCCACACCCAACTACATCTAGATGCTCCATTTACATGAACCTAAAGCCACAGTTGGTGCATTGTGGGAAATGTAGTCAGTGACATAAAAAGTGCAGTTAAGCACTGAAATGAACTGAATATCATAGTACCACCACTGAGATAGTGACTCACATATGTTTTCTTTATTTTCATATTTAAAATATAGCTACACTTCTGGGAGGAGTGCAAGGGGCGGATGACACGGAAGAAGCCCAGGATCAGGGCCAGATGGATGAAGGGCAGGAGGGAAGACCAAGTTGCTCTAATGTCCATGCTACTGCTGCATCCAGGTCCCCACAGGCTCCAGTGATTGACATCCCAGCACCCCAGCAGCCAGCACCATCCCAACGCACTCCGGTCGTCAGGCTCTGGCTGCTGAGTCTAACACAGCAGTCAGGTAGGCATCTGCAAGCTAGGCTGCACAATCCCTCCCATACTGGAGCAGCCACTCAGACGGTGTTTGGTCGCCTGGAAAAAGCCCCTGCGGCAAAAACAGATTAGGCTTATCAACACCAAGCTGACCTAGGGATTTTTTAACATAACACAACAGCTGGTTGAGAACCAGGCCTGCATTGAGGGAAAATGTGATGCCCTTACAGGGGCTACACAGAGTTATCTGTGGAGAGAGGGCAGCAAAGGAGAATGGAGCACAACCGGGCACACAGAATGGACTACACGACTAGGGCAATTGGGAAGGCTGGTGCAGGCAACCACACAACACACCAAGCGCACCCTTGGACTGTATATCTAGATGGGTCTCTACAGTGGTGACTTGCACAAGGGCCGCAACCGATAACAGCTGCAGTAGAGGCTATACAAACAAACATGTTTTCTAGTGGAGGAGAAATGAAGGCAGCAGACAGTGAGGTGTCCAGCCGCAGTAGTACCTCTGCTGCAGCAACACCAATGCTGAGTAGAAGCAGCAGCCACCAGCCTGTAACCCACCCACCAGATCTCCCCATTGTTGGACGTAGGGGCAAGAAATGTCTTGTTTGCACCAATATGCCATACGGTATGCCCAGTTTAATTTTCTTTTGTGGTGCAGTAACCACATGACAGTTATACTTTTCTTTTGATTATGCGAATGCAGATGGACATGTTGTCCAACAATATTTTTGCATGCCCTCAAAATGAAGGGAATGTGACATTGTGAGACTCACAGCTCGTATGGTCAGTTTTTGAGGGTAGAGTGTCAATGGGTAGGATGTACCTTGAAAAATAATGTCTGGCTATGTGGTCCCTGTGCCTCCTCCCCTCTGCTGCTGTGCTTCCCTCGCTTGGCTGTTGGGCAGGGGGGCCAGGGTCATCGTCTTCCAAGTCAGATTAAGACACCTCCATGGGCAAGCCACCCCTGCAGGCAATGTTGTGGAGTATGGCACAGGTTGTCACTATTTTGCAGACAGTCTCATGTGCATACTGCAAGGCTCCGCCACTCTTGTGAAGGCACCAGATGTGTGATATTAGGATGCCAAATGTGTGCTCAATCATGGCCCTGGTGTGCCTATGTGCCATGTTGTACTGTCTTTCATGTGGGTTGTAGGGAGACAGGTACGGTGTGAGTATCCATGTCCACAGGGCATATGCACTGTCACCTGGTGAGAGATACATGATGGTGAGACAACATGCAGAAAGACATTAAAGTGCCACTACATCTCACTGTGGACATGTACCTAGTAGGTATCCTTCTTCAAAGTCACTTCTTTCTAATTTGTGGTATATGCCACAGTGCCTAAACATGTATGAGTCATGAATGCTCCCTGGGTATTTGGCCACAAGGTCCGTGATGATGTTATATGCATTCCAGACAACTTGGATGTTGAGGGAATATGTGCCTTTTTGATTCCGGAATATGTATTCGATGCAAGATGGGGGACATATGGGCACATGGGTACCCCCTTTTGTACCGCTTTGTTCGCCATAAGTTGGCAGGGTATGCTCAGACGTGATTCCCTTGCTCACTTTGCCACTGGATTCAAGCAAGCCTGGCTGAAGACGGCTGAAATGCCAGAAACCGGTCCTAGGAAGCTTGTTTCCGGTCCAGGGAAGGCATGGCTTGGCAGTTCGGGCTGGACTGTTCCCATGAGGCACAGTGTCAGGCTGATTTGCATATGGCCATGTCTGAACTGGGGTGGCAGAGTGGGCTAAAGAACGGTGATGGATCAAACCCAGATCTGTTGACTGGGTGTGAGTGTTTGATTGATTCTGATGCTCCGTCCATCACCACCCCCTTTTGTACCGCTTTGTTTGCCATAAGTTGGCAGGGTATGCTCAGACGTGAGTCCCTTGCTCACTTTGCCACTGGATTCAAGCAAGTCTGGCTGAAGACGGCAGAAATGCCAGAAACCGGTCCTAGGAAGCTTGTTTCCGGTCCAGGGAAGGCATGGCTTGGCAGTTCGGGCTGGACTGTTCCCATGAGGCACAGGGTCAGGCTGATTTGCATATGGTCATGTCTGAACTGGGGTGGCAGAGTGGGCTAAAGAACGGTGATGGATCAAAACCAGATCTGTTGACTGGGTGTGAGTGTTTGATTGGTTCTGATGCTCCATCCATCACCACCCCCTTTTGTACCGCTTTGTTCACCATAAGTTGGCAGGGTATGCTCAGACATGAGTCCCTTGCTCACTTTGCCACTGGATTCAAGCAAGCCTGGCTGAAGACGGCTGAAATGCCAGAAACCGGTCCTAGGAAGCTTGTTTCCGGTCCAGGGAAGGCATGGCTTGGCAGTTCGGGCTGGACTGTTCCCATGAGGCACAGGGTCAGGCTGATTTGCATATGGCCATGTCTGAACTGGGGTGGCAGAGTGGGCTAAAGAACGGTGATGGATCAAACCCGATCTGTTGACTGGGTGTGAGTGTTTGATTGGTTCTGATGCTCCGTCCATCACCACCCCCTTTTGTACCGCTACCATCTATGTACCCAATTACCTGTGGAAACCTTGCTATTCTGTAGAATGGCATTTTGGTATGTTCTAGTTCCACATCATCCCTAGGCAGGTAGCTGTGATGGTGTATGTGGTTGAGCATGGCATCTAAGAAATTGTGGAAGAAACACAAAAGCGCACTCTGCGACACCCCTCCAGCCACTGCAACAACATCTTGGTAACTAACAGTGGCCAGTAGGTGGAAGGAGCACACCACCTGGACATGTGTGGGGAGTGCTGCACTGGGTTCTGCTTTCTAGTTGTGACTTCAAGCTCTATTAGATCTAGGATCACAGTGCTACTCAGCCTGTACTGCTCATATATCTCTTCCTCTGTCTTCTCAAACAAGGTTAGAATGACTCTGAATATCCTCTCCTGTCTCCAGCCTCCCCTGTTGAGCAGTCAGTATCTGCATCCACCTTGCTATCACGTACAGGGCAGCCGTTGTTAAAATGTTTCAAATGCATTATGGGGTTATTTTTATAGGTTGGGCCATGTTACCACCTGTTTTAGATTCATGGTAAATTGCACGCGCAAACGAGCCAATTTAAGCATGATAGCAAATTGCGACTGGTCTGTACATTCTGATTAGCGACTTGCTATATGGGACTCACTATTTCCGCACGCTATTTCTGCGAGTCGGTATTCAGTCGCATAGCAAAAAATGGTTTTGCGGTTGACTATCGTACATTATGTACAACCGATTTCGCATGTGCAAATCGATTAGCAAGCGATTTTGCACTCGTAAAATGGTCGTACATCTGGCCCCAGGTTTACTTGCATCGAGGGATCATGAATATAAAGCATTAATATATCTCTACTCTATCACTAAAATGACATTCCTACTTAGGCATCTTCAGAATATGGATGAAAAATGTGTCAGCATGTGGAGTCTTTCTAAGAAGCCTTTCCGCCATCAATGGGTCAGTCAGCATAAAGCTATCAAGACAGAGCTTCTTCTAAGATGCTCTCTCTCCAAAGGCAAAGGAAGAGGTGGGCACTTTTCCTACTCCCAACATCGCATTATTTCAGGTATCTTTCACAAGATTCCCTGCGGGTCATGCCATCTGCTCCGGGTACGATCCTAAAGGTAGTTGTCCCCGGAACAACAATGTTTTTCTTCTTGCAACAAACAGTTTGTCCTTGGTTTCCAGGCCTTCTCCCGTGTTAAGCGCAACAGCCTTCCTTTATCAACTCAGACTATGCAATTGTAACTTCTTCTCTCCTTGCTTGACTAATAAAACAAATGCATTATTTTAGATTACAAGAATGCTTCTTTCAACTGCAATACAAAACGTGAAAAAGAACATATTCCACAGCACACATGTATTTCAGCTAATAATTCTGAAGCGAGAGGGAAACGTATTTCAGGCTTACATGATTCAGCTAACATAAGAAACCAGCATATGAGCTTTACAAATTTGCATAGGAAAATAAGGCACATTCAATTAATGCACTTAGCTACATGTAAAACAACATAATTATTAAACACATTTAAAACATGAATAATTGTCAGTTTCATAACAAGAGTTTATCACGTTAATGTTTCACACTAGTTACATTTACTTTCTACATTAATTTTCCATGTTACTTTCCATTAGCCTAAGCACATCACGTTTCTAATTAATACATATCACAACTCTAACATCTCATGTTAATACGACAAAAGATTATATGCGGGTGCACTCTACGCGCGTGATTACAATGCACCCCTACAAATGAAATGTGGTTTCTGCTACATCAGGAGTGAGCGGGTAACAGAGGAAAAACAAGCATGCGCATGAGGAGGAGCAAGTAGAACAAGTTGAAGTTTAATAACAGAGTCAAGGTTTCAAGTAGGACTATAGACAGTTATAAAAGACAGCAGACAAAAAGTAGGAAGAGGACTATAATCTTACTGCCACACAAAGACAGTGTAAATGGTAACACACAGAGAACTGTAATCACTTGAAAGAGGGTAGTTAGAGGAAAAGACTAAATGTGGAAGCTTGAAAAGAACAGGTACCAAAATTGAAGATAAATTGCAGGGGCAGAGGAAAGGATGCTGAGAAGAATGGTGCAGTAATAATCAAGACGAAAGAAGCCAAGTTTTTACCCGGTAAGTCAAAGGAGAGCCGTAGTACAAATTTTGTGCAGCAGCTATCTATAGATTCTAAAGATGCCTTGGAATATGTGTGATCGTATGACCTCACAAAAGAGGCATCTTCGTTATTGCTTTAAAAAGATTTGCCATCAACAGCTCATTAATAATAAGTTATGCTGTCAGTCAGTCAGAATAACTTTATTTCGCCAACACAATGTAGGCATAAAAAGTATACTACATTTAAAAAGAAACATTTCACATCATTACAGCAAAGTTAAAATATAAGAAATGTTAAAAAACGATTACATTTAAAAATACAAGTTCATAGTCATTTACACAATACAGTAAATTCATTTCATTTTGGGGGATATAATTTTATCAGATCGTACGTCTCTTTGTGTAGATAGCAAAAAGGACGCCAGAGAGAAGCAGATAAAAGGGCCAGATAGGAACTGCAGATAATAGAGGGCTACACAACACTGTTTAAAGTTCATTTTACGCATAATAGGGGTAATACATCGTTTTCTTTCATCACAATAAAATTTACAAAAGAACAAAAAATGTATATCATCCTGTACGGATCACTTATCACAGGTACAGAATGGAAGGTCAGAAGCAACATAAACATTACGGGGGGAGCCCAGCATAAGAGGAATATAAACCTCACCAGGATATACCTGTGTCACAGATTAGTGACAAAAGATAAATATGTTGTGTGTAAATCCATTTGACTTATACTAGGGGAAGCCAGGTATAATAATCGTGCTTTTAAGTCAATTTTAGAAATGGAACAACGAGTAGTAGGATCCAAAAAAAGGTGATGTAGTCCAAACTGCCTTCAATGTCGATTCAACATAAGTTAGCCAGGTGATGTTACCTACCCCATCTAATTTCAAAACATCCTTTATAATGTCTCTTGTCAGAGCAAGGGTCTCCTTTCGCTATATTGAGTGCCACATTAGAATCGGCGCCATTGCAATTTTATCGGTGACATAAAGGGCCCCCAGTTCCATGTGGCACTTATATTTGGCACATGACTTTGTCAGTGAAAGGACCCTTTTTAAGAAGTTACCTTCAATAATCTGCAATTTTGTACAATCTCTCATTCCCCAAACAGCTGCTCCATAAGTGGCAGCAGATACAGTCTTAGCTTGATACACTGATTTTATTAAATCTATTGGTTTTAAGCCAGTTTTTTTTAAT
Source organism: Triturus cristatus (assembly GCF_964204655.1). Classification (NCBI taxonomy): domain Eukaryota; kingdom Metazoa; phylum Chordata; class Amphibia; order Caudata; family Salamandridae; genus Triturus; species Triturus cristatus. Next base: position 846,852,110 of record NC_140594.1, on the reverse strand, counting down.
GAATTTAGTTAGGGCCACAATGTTTTTTTCCATCTGAGTCCCTCTATTAACAATCATCTTTTGCCAATTAGTTTGGGAGTCAAACATAATCCCTAGATGATTAAAAGAATCGACAACCCCCAATTTTCCCCCTTCGGTAGTAATTTGCGGATGATTTTGTAGTTTTGTGCCTGCTGCTAGAATAAAAGACTTTGAATAATTAACTTTCATATCTAGATTGCTCATAAACTGTGTGTATTCCAGGACTAGACGACGCTGTGCGTTACTAGTACGAGCTAAAAGCACTGCGTCGTCCGCATTTAGTAGAATTGGCACCTGTTCTGAATTAATATAAAGGACATCCGGAGTAGAACCCAACAGTGCAGATTCTACACCATTGGTGTAGAGTGCTAATAAGAAGGGGGCAAGAACGCACCCCTGCCTCACACCTCTTGCAATTTTAAAAGACCTGGTGCACTCACCATCCCTTCCATAACGAACACAGGCTGACGCACCAGAATACAGGTCGCGGATGATATTAATAACATTCAGGTCAATCCCCACTGCCTACATGATCTACCACAGCCTAGGCTGTGCCATGCAGTCAAAGGCTGCAGACAGATCCATGAAGGCTAAATGAAGATGACCTTTTTATGCAGCCGTGTATTTCGCTATAATTAGGATCAGGTTCAGACATTGATCCACAGTGCCTTTCTCTTTTCTAAAGCCAAACTGACATGGAATGATAATATTCTTTTCTAGGGCACAATCCTCTAGTCTGTTTAAAATCAGTCGACCCATTAATTTTGCAGTAGAATCTATCAAGGAGATAGGTCTTTAGTTTAGTCTACCTATCCCCCTTTTTGTATATGGGGACGATTACAGTTGTTTTCCACGATGGCGGTGCACCTGTTTGGGCAATTTTATTAAAAACGTTTGTTAAAAATGGGGCCCATAGATCTTGGTTATCTAGGACCAGAATGCTTGCAAACTTGTTAGTATAGCAGCCTTCTGCAAGTTTTCCCACCATTTTTCCTTTAAGGACTTCAGCCTAGTGATCTTTGCATTTTTATCGGCTTGGCGAAACATTAGACCAATAGTGGATTGCGAGGTTTGGACTTCAAGGCTATATGCAGACTCTTTAGTGTTTTATCACAGTTGTCATCCAACCAACTATATTTTTTACGCCGGCCATTCCGGATAACACGGGTTAGATTATTTTTAGCATCAGATAAGATTAACTCAAAATCCGAAAGCATGCAGTCATGTAGAAATTAATCTAAGCAGAGCAGTATCTCCCCATATCGGTTGGACACTAATTTGGCCAAAAATTTCCCAGTGTCCACTTTTTCCCACTTTAAAACAATGCAATTTTCTCTTGCAATTACAGGGTTTATAGGGAGTTTAAAGGTACAATCCTTTTTCTTTGTGGTTTGAATAAAAAAGATTCCTGCAGCGTGATCACTAAATGGGTAAAACACAGTCTTAAAATTAGAAAAAAGGCCTGTCATTGATTGAGTCAGAGACCAAAACATAATCAAGGGTAGAAGAGGAAAAATGATTTAAAAACGTAAATTCTAACTGACCAGTTAACTCATCGAAAACGTTTAAAAATACAAGGTTATTTATCGTTAGTAATCTATTTAGGGTGTTACCATACTCCGTATGACAAAAGTGGGGGACACTCTCCCCATCATCATCCTGTTTTTCACAAGCTAACGCATTAATCTTATCACATGGGTGAATGTTGAAATCCCCAAGCCAAATTATATTGCAGGGTTTGTTGCATTTATCTTGTAAATCATTAATATCTCTTTCCAGAGGGGCCAACACCACTGCTTGATTACTTTTAAAATTATTGTTGTAAAAGTTAATAAGAAGCCCACAATAATCCACACAATATTTGATTAAAATGATATGGTAATAAGGTGACATATTCATTAATGACTTCACTTTAAAAGTAAAGGCATTAGAAAGTAACGTCAGCAAACCACCCTTTGCCCGATCAGAAGGTGACGGTACAGCAGAAGTATGAAAGGAACGGTACTCATGCAAATATTTTGTATCTATTTCCCAAGCCTCTTGAAGGCCCACTATATCACTAGATGTCAACAAAGACAGCCATTCATTATTAGACCTCTTGTGGTTGTAACCAGCAATGTTCTATGACATAGCCACTATAGAAACTGAAAGATTCTCTCGAGGTAGCGGACTCTGGGGCAAATTTAGGCTGACTTGGGGCCTGGCTAATGTCACTGCGGGAATTAGGAAGGAGTAGTGTGCGAGGGAGACCCCTTTGGTAGATCTAAAACACCATCCCCACTAGTTAACATAATCTGAGAATCCAGTCAGTCGCAGGCAGACAAACCTTCTAGAGCAGCAAATCTATTTCTTAGAGGAAGCGGTGGAACTAAGGGGGAAGAGGTTGATTAAACAGGTGACGGGATGGCCTCCAGATAACTTGTGATCAATAAGTAAACAGCTGTGATGTAGGATAGGGTTTATAAAAGAAACCCAAAGGTAGGACAAAAACTTTCAGAATGAAATTATGACATATTTGGTAGAACAGATAATAATTCACCCATTATATCGTGGCTATCAAAGTTCACTATGATGCAGTCACCTTTGATAGTTTTGGGAGCTCTTCCTACCCAAGAAACACTCCTAGCCATAATAATATTATGGTGGGCATTAGAGTTTTCACATAGACGATTAGATAGCCAATGCTGGGATTTATTTATTAGCTGCTCCGTATTTTCTAATGTATTTGTTTTGAGCTCTGGAACATTAGCTAGGACTATAACATACGGACAAGCAGCTGGAGGGAGATCTAATGTTGACTTGGGCTTCCCAATTTCATCTTGATGCTGAGAAGCTCCCCTTCCCAAGCACAATGGTTATGGCCTTTCCTCCAAACAAGTTCTAGGCATGGATGGGGTAGTATGTGGGCGAGTAACAGTAGGGCTAGTGGATATTTGTGGTTCACCATGTAACCTTGAACAGCTATTATCCTCAGAGTTACCTTGTGCTTTTGTCTGTGTCCTACCGTGAGTTTTGTATATGTTAGCTCTCAACTTTTTGGCAGAATCACGGACAGAGCCAGAGAGAACAGTAGGAAGCCCCATAGTTTGTTGTAGGGCGTGACTTCCCATGCTATCATTGGTTACATTTGGCCTATCAAACATCGTAGAGAGGACCATACCTAGTTGGAGATTGGGTGTAACTATGTCGGTTAGCACAATAGTATTAGAGGGGGGCTGAGTTGAGAGATGAAAGGCCCCAAGAGAAGATAATTTTTCCTCAATTTGGGACAATTTATAAAATATAGGGTTTAATAATACAGACATCATAGTCTCTTATCTTTTCATTAGGTCAGAATCACAAGGATGATCAGTCCCTAAAGCTGGATGATTGGTGATTTCATTTTGTCTGGTAGATCTAGTAGATCTTAGTTGTAATGAAACTCCTGTGTCCAATTTCTTGCGCCCAGTATCTTACACCTTACAAATCAGTTTTAATGTTTTTTGTTTTAAGGGGCCACCTCCTTTTCTTTTTTGGATTTCGTATCTGGGTAGTTATTTTTCACTTGGAGGGTCGTTGAATGCTCCTGGGTTGTATTGCAGTCTTCGTCTCTAATGTTAGTAGGTGGAGATGGATTCACTGCTGGAGCTATAACAGAACTCAGTTCATCTACTAATTGACCAGGATTCAATAAGTCAGTGGCTAAAGTCCCTTGACCTAAAGAGGAACGTTTTTGCATGATCAGGGTATCCAAAGAGAGCCTTCTCTCAGTTAGTTCGATTTCATAAGCCAGGACAGAATCGGCCCTCATTAAAAAGGCATCCAGGGTCCCAACGTGTCCAGACCCTTGTTTTTCCTTGGGAATCTTACTTTTATTCATTTTGCCATCAGTAATACTAATCACCCCAATAGATGTGCAACTTCCCCAACAGTACAATAGGTAGTATTAGAATCTGCAGTTTGTAAGGTCAAACAAGGTCCAATGCCTCCCTACCTTTGCCTTCAAGGTAACAGTGTAACAGTGCCCCAAAATAGAGCCCAATGATTGAGAGCGGAGAGCGGCAGACTTTGGTGGAGACCGATGAAGATTGATGGTGCGGCGAGACCAGCGGTGAAAGGAGGAGTAAGTATCAATAGGGATGCATTGTATGTTAGATTGCGGTAGTGTGTTGATTGTATGATATCTGGCGGAGTTTGTGTGAAAGTTGAGTGAATGTGGTTTTGGGCCGGACGTGGTGCAAGAGTTTTGTTTTGAGTTTCAGGCTTCGAAGTAGCAAAAGATCCTGGGATATATTTTTTGTGTAGAAAACACCGATTTGTTGTGATTGTCTGTCCGTAGGTTTGAAGGGATGCTGTGAGATGTCATCGGCAACCCACCTGAGGCAGGGAACTTTGTGTGAGTGGACTTGTTAGAATCGTATGGTAAACCTTGTGTACAGGGCTGGACTATATTGATCCTGCTGATCGGTGCAGGTTGAGAGTTGCTGTGTGTGAATGTTCTTGAGTAATTGAATTCTATTGATCTTTTAGAAAGGTAGACAATTAAGGAGTTGTGAATGCGTGAGTGAATGGGAATGGAGAAATTGTGAAGGAGGGTGAACCACTGCGAGGAGGAAAGGGTGACATCAGAGTGTGCTGCGTTGCGTTAGGTCGGTTAGTGTAACCCCACGCTGGGCTTGGTTGTTGATCATCTAGAAGTTGAAGTGAGGAAATCTTGTCGGTTGAAGGAAAAATTTGATTTAATCATGCAATGCTTTAAGTCATTACAGGACCCCTGTAGGGGAGACAGGGTAGTGGTAACTCGAGTGGGTGAGGAAGCACCACCCGAGGATACCCCAGCACATTACATGGCAATAAATGTAGAGCTCCACACAATAGTTTGGCTTCAAAATTGGCATAAAATCACTGAAAAAGAAGTAGATTTGGCCTTTCCACACTATGGTTCATTTAGTTTGGAGGTGTTATACCAGTTTAGGGGAGTGATGTCGTCTGTCGTCACTACGGCCTCCACCTATGCCACTACAGGTTGTGGCATTAGGTGCTTGGAGGTGAGCAGCTCAGGTTAAGAGCAGGGAAAGATGTCAGGGAAAGATGAGGAAGGCAATGAAAGCATATCAGGATGCACGATGGGATGCACAGCTAAAGTGATAGAGAGTAGACACCATTGAGGGAGAAGATTGTACCCATTACTAGTGAAAGAGGGAGATACTCAGAATAGGAATGTCAGAGAGATGGAGATGATGGGAGCAACACTGATGACAGCTTGTTAGACAGACTACGAGCAGAGTGTCCTCCACCTTACAATCCACATTCAGAGGAAGGAAGGAGAGAACTGGCAAATGCAGCGAATATGGAAAAATTGGTAATGGCACAGACAGGCCCCAGTGGGGTAGTGGGTAAGATTTCAACAGGAGCGAATGGAACAGGGATACCTGTATTAGGAATTGCAGGATCAAGTTTAGTTAACGCTGCTATGCGGTTACCAGAAGCCCTGACAGTACCAGTAACAGTCGGACCCATAGTCTCTGTGTATGAACGGAATTAAGTGGAAAGCGCTAGTCAGCAACAGCAGGGTTGAGAGAAAGGGTCGACTCAGAAGGAAATGTGACAATGAATGGGAAAAATCCATTTCTGATGCCTATAAAAGTTGGTACCCCGTTGCCAGCAACTGCAAATCCTTCGAGAGTAGTGTTGGGTCTAGTACTATAGGATCTGTGTCAGTGGCAAATTCAAATTCAGATTTGAGGATGTGGGAAGCTCCAGTTAGGGGACCCATGGGAAGGATACCAGAGATAGGTGCAGATCAGGGAACACCTGGAAATCAGCATATTTTGCAGACCCCAACTTCAGAGAATTGGCAGAGAAGTTGGAGCAGTAATAGAGAAGGGCAAACAAGCGTGCCGAGTCAGGGCACAATCAAGGCTGCAGTAAAGGGGAAATTGCTAGACATAGTGAGGTAGAAAGCGGAGGTGGATGAAATAATCAGTGGGAATTTGCCTTATGAACAGGATGAATTATTGTACATAGCACAGGATGTCACTTGTAAAGCGAGGCGAGCACATGCGACATTGATAGAATTGGTCCAAAAATATGATGTAGACTTGTTCAAAACTAAAATGTTACATGGAAATCACAGGTTAAATTACAGCGATCAGGAATTAGAAGAGAAAAGAGTCACAGGTTTGGAACCACACATTCAGGAGCTGGTCATAGGGATACACACATGTAGCATGCTTGGAGGAAAGATGGTCAAAGAAAAAGAATGTTAGGAAGGTGATAGGAGAATACACCGCCTCCAGGAGGGGGGATGCCAGGAGTTGAGGCTTACCCATTGTGAGAGGTACTGAGCGGAGGGTATGTGCCGTGGAGCAGGGGTGATTTGGCAGCATTCACAAATGTTTTTCTATGGCTGAGGGAGACACCTGCTGAATGGTATAAGCAAGTTTGTAAAGATCTCAAAGATATTGTGGATTGATTTGAACACATTGTTTGACATTGTGGTTCCTAGTGACTTACAGTCTGCTTGTAAAATTGCTGTTAATTTGCCTTCTACCGAACCAGATAGAGATCCTATAACTCATGGTCCTTCACCTTTAGTTATGAAAAAGTTTGAACAGGTAATTAATTACATTGTTGCAGTCTAATATAGCTCCACAAAATATTGATTGGATTAAGATAGATTGAACAACCCAGGAGCCTAAGGAATCAGTACGTGCTTACTATGAACGGCTGCTACAAGCCTTCAAGCAGTACAGTGGGTTGGATACTCTTGAACCGAAAGATATGGGACAGTTTGTTTCCAAATTTGTACTAGGATATACCAGATAGAGACCAGAGATTAGTATCATGATCCAACAACAATTGATCTGCTGGCAAAACAAGTCTGTGGATGAGATCCTACGGTATGCCAGATAGTGTAGTGAGTGATGAGGTGGGTTCCAAGCACAGGAGAATGAAGGACAAGTTAATGTTGGTTCAGATGAGAAATATTAACAGGGTAGAGCAGGCGCAGATTAATGGGGGAACCTTAGGTCGGAATCAGGGAAACGAACAAGGAGGGATTCAGAATGGTCCGAACAATGCAGACAAGGGAACGGGAAGGGTACAGATCCCAAGCCAGGGATATCTATCAATATACTAAAGAAAAACACTGCTTGTCAATATTGTCACAAAATTGGGCATTGGAAGCGCTAGTGTTGAAGCAAATCCAGCTAATCAGTTGTAGGAAGAAGAGGAAGAGATTGCACAGGTGCTTGATGTTATAAATACAGTAATAAGACCTAGATCCTTTAATGGGGGGGTCCGAATAAGCTAGTGCAAGTACCCCAAACTGCGAGAATCCCACTGAGTAATCGAGCATATCACCGAGTGCGCTTTATAGAAACTCTGGACGGATTCGATCTGGATCTGTCACAATGACAGTGCCTGAGGGGAGAGGAAGACTGTACCCTTGGAACAGTCTTAGAGGGAGACCAGAGTGGACCAGATGTGGAGGCAGATGTAGACAGTCATCCCATTACATTCTTGATTGATACTGGTGCTACCCGTTCTACTGTGAGATCTGCAGTAGTCCCAAACCTACCCCTCTTTGGACAATCAATCCAATATGTAGGAGTTGCCAATAGGAGAATGACAAACCCACTAACAGAAGAGATACCCGTGAAAATAGGGAACTTTCCAGGATCAACCCCAGTTTGTGGTGTGTGATTCGAGTCCAGTCTGTTTGTTAGGATGTGACCTTGTGTGCAGGCAGAATTGTACCATCTATTGTACGCTCGAAGGAGTAGAGCTACAGACCAATGATGATGGCATTGCATTCAAATTGGCGAACCAGAACCACTGTGTGGACATGTTTCCTGTACTAACAGTGGACAACATGTCATATGATTTGAGAGACACCATCTCTTCCGTGGTGTGGGACTTCGCAAGAGAAGAGATAGGATTGATTTGAGGAGTTGAGCCAGTTCGCATACAGATCAAGCCAAATGCAGAATTTCCAAGAACGCCCCAATACAACCTGACCCCAGAAACGGTGGCAGGGATTACACCTGTGATTGAGTTTATGATCTCGCAGGGTATCTTGAAAGAGATAATTGAAAGTCTGTGCGATTCATCCGTAATGGGATTGCAGAAACTGAGTGGTAAATATCGCATTGTCCAGTATTTTAGGAAAGTTAATTCGATTGTGTTACCATGTTGTCCTGTGGTACAGAATCCATCTGTGATCCTATTCCAAATTCGTTGTGAGGCTGAATGGTTTACTATGATTGACTTGTGCCAAGCATTTTTTTTATACCCTTACATGAGGAAAGCCAATTTTTATTTGCTTTCTGGCTGGAGAACCGTGTGTTAACATGGTGTCATATTCCACAAGGGTATATTGAGAGTCCATCCATCTTTTACCAGATTTTGAAAAAGAAATTCAAGAGCTTGGTACTGCCACAAAGCTCAGTGCTTGTACAATATATCAATGACCTCCTGATTGCTTCAGAGACCGAGGAGGCTTGTAGAGATGATACCATTGCTCTACGGAATCACTTAGCAGAAAATGGACACAAGATGTCCCAGAGAAAGCTCTAGTACTGCTTGCCTGAAGTTCAGTATTTGGGTCATCGCATTGAGAGAGGCAAGAGAAAGGTGTCACCAGACCGCATTGAGATGAACATGAAAATGAATCCGCCGACCACGCAAAAGGAAGTCAGAATATTTCTGGAAATGGTTGGCTACTGCTGACAATGGATTCAAAATGTCTCATTGAAGGTGAAGCCCTTACAGAGATTGACACACAAGGATGTGAGTGATCTGGTACCCTAGGATAACGACTGCTTGGTCGCCTTCTTGGAGCTGAGAGGAAGCCTGTGTCACACTTCAGCTTTGGGAATGCCTGATTACAACAAAGCGTTTTCGCTATTTTGCTGTGAAAGGAGGGTTGTGTACTATCTGTATTCACCCAGACACATGGGGCTATCCGTAGACCCGTGGCCTACTTTTCAGCTACATTAGACCCTGAAGCTTCAGTGTTGCCCGGATGTCTCAGATCCGTTGCTGCAACTGGTGTCAGCATTGAAATGTGTGAAAGTATTGTGATGGGTCATCCTTTTACTGTTTATGTTCCACACTCAGTCGAGCTCCTGATGACGAGAACCAAAACACAGCACTTGACCAACAATATGCTCACAAAATATGAACAGATAGTGTTAGCCTCAGAGAATGTCACCTTGAAGAGATGTTCTGTCTTAAATCCTGCTACTTTAATGCCTGATCCAAATGTTAAAGGGGAAGATTGTGAGGACCATGACTGTTTGGATGTAACTGAACTTTGTTCTAAACAGAGACCCGACATTGTCGATAAACCTCTACCTGTATGTGATTAAGCTGAAGCCTATCCCTAATGTTCTTTTCTCTCTCGATTTGGCTGATTGTTCCATCAGTTGCGCCTTGACGCCCTTGGGCAAAGTAGCGCATTACAAATTTCCTATCATCATCCTCATCATTAAGCCCTTTTTGTTGATGGTTCATGTTTAAGAGGCAATGAGGGTTACTTGAGAACAGCTTTTACTGTTTGTACCATTTCTGGAGTTGTGGGAGCTTCTTGTTTACAAGGAGTATACTCCTCACAAGTGACTGAAGTCATTGCTTTGACCCATGCTTGTTTTGTTTCCAATCAAATCCGAGTCACCATCTATATCGATAACCAGTATGGTTTTGGTGCAGTTCATGACTTTGGACAGCTATGGTCAAAGAGGGGGTTCTTAATATCATAAGGATCTCTCATCAAGAATGGTGAATATGTGAGACAACTGTTGGAAGCCTTACAGTGGCCGTTGTGAAGTGCGCTGCCCATGGGAAGGGGAAGAATCGGACGAAGTCGCCCACATTTTGTACAATTCATACATGTATTTTTAATGGGGAATATTCAGCCGAGAGCACAGAATGAACTGAGGTCAGCTTGATGTTAGCCATAGCAGATACCTGGGATGAAGTCAGGCGTCTGCAGGGAGAAATGTCAGACCAAGAACAAGCTGGTTGGATCAAAGCAGGTTATGAGAAGAGGGACAATGGCATTTGGGTCTCAACTGGTGGCAGAGCAGTATTACCAGATTGTTTACTGAATCGTATGGCGAGACAAATTCATGGAGTAGCTCACATTGGGAGAGATGCAATGGTGTGAGTGTTTAGACAAACGTAGTTTAACCCGAGGTTTTGTGTGTTTGCTGATGCAGTGTGCCATCGATATGTTATGTGTCAACAGATGAATGCTGGAAAGAAAACTGTGGTTATTGTGAGTTACATTGAAAGGTCTGGAGGTCCTTTTAACCAAAATCAACTGGATTTCATAGAGATGCCTAGGTGCAATGGGCTACGGTACATTCTGGTAGAGTGTGCATCTTTTCACCGTAAGTGGAAGCATATCCGACTAGAAGGTGTGATAGCCGCACAGTAGCCACGTTATTGCTAAGAGAGTTGTTACCACTATTCAGATTTCCAACTTCATTGGAATTGGATAGAGGAACTCACTTTCACAGTGAGATCATGAAGCTGTTGTGCACTGCCTTGAATGTCAATCAGAGGTTACACTGTAGCTACAGTCTGCAGGCGTCCGGCATGGTGGAACAAATGAATGGGACTTTAAAGATGAGAATGGCAAAGGTGTGCTCCTCAACGTCTCTGAATTTGGCCTGATGCATTGCCTTTTGCGTTGATGAATTTGCACTGTATTATAGACAGGAGAACCGGACTATCCCGCATGAGATCCTCATGGGGAGGGCGATACGCTTGCCCACAGTGCCATCTACAGCATTGACAAACATCACCAATGATTTGGTTCTTGACTATTGCAAAGGATTGGCTAATGTGGTTCGTTCTGGGTCTCACCAGGTTGAAATTTAAAAGACCTCTGTTATGACCTGTGCCCAGGGGACAGGGTCCTGGTCCCGAAGCATGTGAGGAAGAACTGTCTTGATGCAAGTTGGTGAGGTCCTTACAAGGTGATCTTGGTGACCAACACTGCTGTGAAGTGCGGAGGTTAGCCGAACTGGATTCACGCCTCCCACACCCGCAGAGTTTCAGAACCCTCGGAAGGAACAGCTCCACTCCCTGAAGTGAATCCAGCCATGGTTGCAAGACCACAGGAGAGGGCAGCCAAGCCGCCTGGGTTCCTAACGAGGCTGGATACCCATCAGGTCAAGCTAAGGGGGGGTCACCCTACACAAGACCCAGGTACAGATTTTGAGGGAGATGGTGACGTTGCGAGTGGTATAGAGTCAGAATCAGCTGAAGAGACTTGTGTGAAAAGTGGTTATGTGCTGCGGAAGAAAACTGAAGTTGCAAGAGAATCATGGCCTGTGAGACAGAAAAGGCAGAACCTGAGACTTGCAACGGAAAGGGATCTTGCTCCCATATCTGAATCATCTAAGTCGGATCAAAGTGACATGAAATGAGCACAGGGGAGCTTGAGGAGATCGAGGAGGGTGAGAGTACCATGCCAGAGATACGCTTCCCTGGAGTGGACTTATCTTGTTACAGATAGGCCTGGGCGAAGCACTACGCTACGCTCGCGTAGTTTGCGAAGTTCGCGCTACTTCGCACTACGCGAACTGCACGTAGCACAGTGCGAACACGCGTAGCGTAGTGTTGCGTAGTGCTGCGGTCATTTTTTGCTTGCTCGCGGTCCTCAACGTCAAGTTGGCGACCGCGAGCAAGCAAAATGACATCCTGGCGAGACTTTTTCCTTGTTCGCGATCGCGAGCATGGAAAATAAACCTCCCGGCGAGATTCACAACGCGAGAAGGTCAGGTTTCTCATTGCGAGGGGTCGCGTATGCTCGCGACCGCTCGCGATGAGAAACTACCAGTTCGCGTTGAGAAAGCTGCAGCTCGAGGAAAAATCTACTCGAGAAGCAGAAAAATACAGCTCGCACTGTGCAAGATGCCATTTTCAATGATTGCACAGTGCCGGTTGCTTGTCCGCACAGTGCAATCATTGAAAACAACATCTTGCACAGTGCGAACATGTTACTTCGCAGTTCGCGAAGTGCTACGCGTAGCTCGCGTAGTGCGAACTTCACTTTGCGTAGCTTCGCGAAGTGCTACTTCGCGAACTACGCCCACCCTTAGTTACAGATGCCGGCAGCATTGAGGTCTGGAAGAAAGAGGGCTAGGGAAGTCTTTCAGCTGTGCAAATAATTGTGCCACGAACCGAGTCAGAATTATTTCCACAACTTCAAGAAACTGCATGTGAACTTTGTTGTGCAACATTGAGGGGCACAGAAAGAGACTTTGCATCAATCCTCTTACAGGCACAATCTGAACTCAGTCAAATATGGAGTCTGAAAATTCAAACCATAAGCACAAATGTATAATAGGTACACTTATAGTAGGGGTGATCATAGTTATAGCTGCAGTCATCACTGTCATCACTGTCCATTATAGGTTCACACAAAGCTGAAGTTAATGGCGTGGAAGTACATGGGACATCCATACCTATCACTTCTAGCACAAAAGAGGGTACATTAGGAGCTGACAGTGCTTGGATAGAACAGACTAGTCACTTATTGCATGTAGATTTGTCTATGGGTGATTATATGTTGAATGCTTATGCGAAGTTGTTGTATGAGTACAAAAATATGATGAATGTGAGAGATTGCTATATGTGTGTATGCAATTACCTGTGTCTGTTGAGGAGGGTATCAGATACCACCATCTGCCTTTGACATATGGTATTACTTGTCGCTTGTTGCTTAGCATGTTGTATGGTAAAAGTCATTACGGGTACTATTTCCTGAACTATGATGTGGTGCTTTCAGAGGATCAAGCTTACCAGCATCTATGATTATTATAAGCAAGAAGTTCATGACTATATAAATATATATATATATATATGTTCACTTAAAAAACCATAGGTTTCACACACGTTATAGTTAGGAATTAGCATTTAAAAAACCTTGCAAATTCACTTAAAAAAACATAGGTTTCACACATGTTATAGTTAGCTGGACATTTCCCTCGTAAAAAACCAATGAAATTCCCCCGTTATAGTTAGTGCAGGCAACTATAACTCACGCGACAGCAATCCTCTGCTGATGACGTCAGATATTACATCACTGATTAGATATGTGTCTTTCTGAAAAATAAATATTTGTAATATATGTATAGCTAAAGATTAATGGAAGAAGACATGGGTAAATAGGTGTCTAAATACAGTGATGTAATATCTGACGTCATCAGCAGAGGATTGCGGTTGCGTGAGTTATAGTTGCCTGCACTAACTATAACGGGGGAATTTCATTGTTTTTTTACGAGGGAAATGTCCAGCTAACTATAACATGTGTGAAACCTATGGTTTTTAAAGTGAATTTGCAAGGTTTTTTAAATGCTAATTCCTAACTATAACGTGTGTGAAACCGATGGTTTTTTAAGTGAATTTGTAAGTTTTTTAAAATGCTAAGTTATGTATTTATTAATATTTTTTTTTCAGGTTCTTCACCGTGCGCGCACCGTGCGCGCACAGTGCGCGCACGGTGCGCTTCTCGCACAATGCGTGCGCTGTGGGCGCTCGGTGCGCTTCGAGCACCCACGATGCGTTGTGCGTGCCGTGCGCGCACGGTGCGCGCACCCCGCGCTTTTTCGAAAAAAAATAAATGTTTTTTTCTTCCTTGGGGGTCCTTCAGTGACCCCCTGACAAAGGCTAGGGGGTCAGGAACTGTCCACCCTGCCCCCTTTTCACATTCTCTACCTTTGTTTTTCACTGCCTCAGACTGCGAGAGACAAAATGGCGGCCGACACTTCCTGATTTCGACCGACTGGAATGTTTACTGTCATGTAACCACCAATCAGAATTACGCTCGCGCACGGTGCGCGCCTATAGATATATATGTACTTTTAACTGAAATTTTCTCAGGAACTACTGAACAGATTGACTCCAGATATTCAAAAGGCACATCCCTGACCTGAGGACTTTCTCTTTGCCAAATTTCAAATAATTCTGTTCAGCCGTTCGGGCTGTACCTTGGACTAAAGGTCCCTATGGAAAAATGCATGGGGATAACGTGTTTTGGGACCCCCCTTTTTTCTCGGCCCCCGCTTGAATAATCACCCCGAGACTTTCAGGGTAGGAGCGGAGCAGAGCGCTCCACCTATTTTGAAAAATTCGCGAGGATTCGTCAACCGGCGCCATATATATATATATATATATATATATATATATATATATATATATATATATATATATATATATACATTATCTACTGGCGGTCGCCAGTAGATAGTTATAGTTAGGACCGAGTTTCCATAGGAAATCTGAAAATTCTATTTTGAATAACTTTGGCGCCGGTTGACGAATCCTCGCGAAATTCTCAAAACTAATGGGGCGCTCCGTTCAGCTCCTACCCTGAAAGTCTCGGGGTGATTCGTCAAGCGGGGGCCGAGAAAAAAGGGGGGTCCCAAAACACGTTTTCCCCATGCATTTTCCATAGGACCTTTAGACACAGCTACAGCCCGAACGGCTGAACAGAATTACTTGAAATTTGGCAGAGAGGTAGCCATAAGGAAGTGCCTTTCGCAGGTCTGGTGTAAATCTGTTCAGTATTACCTGAGAAAATAGCATTTAAAAGCATATCAATATCTATACGCGCGCAGGGTGCGCGCACTGTGCAAGCCCTGTGCGCGCACCCTGCCGTGCGCGAGCGTAATTCTGATTGGTTGTTAGATGTCAGTAAACATTCGAATCGGTCGAAATCAGGAAGTGTCGGCCGCCATTTTGTCTGTCGCACTGAAAAGGAAAGGTGGAGAACGTGAATAGGGGGTAGAGTAGGGAGTTCTTGACCCCCTAGCCATTGTCAGGGGGTCACAGTAGGACCACGAAGGGCCAAAAAAAAAGATTTTAATTTTTTTTAAAAACATCGCGAGGTGCGCGCACCCGAAAAAAAGCATTAAAAAAATAGAAATAAAAATCAAGTTTAAGTGTTTAGATATTAGGTGGCTCTAAAAAGAGCCCTTGTGTTTATTGAGTGTTTTTCGGTACCTACAAGTAAGTACCGATGCAGAGTCTAATGTTCAAGAGGAAGACTCTGTTCCCTTCATCATTGAAATGTACACCGTCTCCGCTATAAATGTCTTGCATGTTGTAACGCAAGTTGTTGTGGTATATATAACCCATACCATAGTCTCTGAGGAAAGCAGAAACAGACTTATTGACGTGCTTTCTTGCTTTGTCAATCTGCGGACAAAATTGGTTGGACCAGTTCCACTTTTGCCTTTGGCATATATTAGAATATACAAAGGCAGTTTGTGGAAAAAGTGACATCAATTGCAGAAAGGTGTCCTTAATAAGCATTTCCAGACCTACCCCAGTTAAAGTGCCTAGGTCATTACCACCACAGTGCACAATAATAAGGTTAGGCTGTGGTAGATGTAGAAAGGTTTTCACCAAAGGCATTAATTGGTGCCACTTTAACCCTCTCTGACCAATCCATTTAATGTCTACATTTGGCAAAGCAAGGTCTTTGAAAATACCTCTTTTTTCTGCATACTTTTCACTCCAGAAGACATAGCTATGACCTACAATCCACACTGTGAACATCTTCCAAGGAGAACAGGATGCACTCAGGAGGTGTCTTTCAGTAGAATGGCAATATGAAAAGAAAGACAGTTGAAAAATGGAGGCATACATACTTTTTTTTAAATAAAAAGAACTCATTGGCTGATTCAAACCATTTTACAGTTAAAACTAGGCTGTATGTTTACATTTTTAAAAGCATGTTTTGGATTGGTACAGAAAAATGTGTTCCCACTGAACATTACTTTGGATTTGCTGTTAGGTTTGAAAAGTCAAGCACTCTTGCTCTTTGGATTTGAAACATTGAGTGCTGAACTTCTGACCTCTCTGCTCACACCTGTGTTCCATGAGCTGTTTCTATGGTAGCAGGCAGAAGTCATGTTGGGGGAATGGATGATTTGGAATGGGGTTGAAAGTTGCAACCAATAGAAATGTGTGATTCCATTTGAAAAAATGTGGGAAGGACTGTGATTTTACATTAACATGTATATGTGGGAAAAAAGAGAGGGAAAAATTGCCATTTACTGGTTGTGGAGAGAGGAGAGAGGTGTACAGCTCTGAGATTCTGGCTCTGATAATCTGCTGTTTGAGTGCCACATTTCTTTCTCAACTAATTAATTTTAAAGGTGAGTTATGAGTTTGAGAGGGGAAGTATGTGGTGTATTTTGATATAAATAATTGAATTGTCATTCTTGTTTTAAAGTTGTGTTTTAAATTTTGTGATTTAGGAGAAATGTAACTGTCTTGAACTTGTAAGATATTATGGAGAATGTCTTTGTCATGCCCCGCGGTCATGCCCCTGAGTGCAGTGAGTATTTAAACGGCGAAGGGTGTGCAAACGCCGCTTCGCGTTCTTGCACTGAGCCCCATTTCCGTCCCGTGTGTTTATGCCTGACTTCCGGTTGACGCATTTCCTGTTTCCTGTTTCGAGTCGCGGACGAATCGAAGCGGACGAGTCCCGGCTCCTGTGTTGTTCACGCTGTTGGTCCTGGTGAAGCGTAGCGGTGTTCTATCCCTAAGAGCGGCTGCGCGTGTTGCGCCTTCTACCTCTGGTTGATGTGGAGGCAGACGAAGTCCTTCCCAAGTAAGGTCTGCTTGTTAGTTAGTAGTGTGGGGGTCGCCAGTCACTCGTCACTCCTTACATGGGAGGCAGAGGTTGGTAGGCGGTTCGTGGGTCCCCATCTCCAGCACTGCTTCTCTTGCTGAATCCAGTATAAGCCTTATCAGGCTTGTGTTGTGTTGTGTTTAGCCTGCTGTTAAGGCGACTCCGAGTCTTGTGAATGGTTGGAGTCATACTTTGTGTTCTTACCACGTATTAAGTATCTTTTACCTCCTTGTGCTTATACCAAGAATAAGCACCTTCACTTCGTATCCCTACCCTACGTCCTCTTGAACACGTATCAGGTATCAGGCGGTGATTACTGCGAGGACCATTGAGCAGTGGGTTAGGTTTCCCATAGTTCTTCATAAGAAGCACGGTACTTGTTCTTCCTAAACATCTTATATGCATGTGTGGAATCTTATCCCTCCTTTGTTCATGATCCCTGCCTCTGTTTTCCGCAGCCCTAAAAGTGACTACTTAAAAATAGTGAGATTGAGTACTACTCTGGGGATTTATCGCAGGTGTTTCGTGCAGAGCCATACCTACTTATTCCCGCAGACTATTACCAGAGCGGCTGGCGATAACCCTGGTAGGTGCCTGGGGTGTGAAATTAGAAAGGTCAAGGGTAGTTGTATATAGATATTCCTATAACCATCTTTGTGTTACAGCTGAGAGGCCCTATCATTCTTCCTGTCGAGAACCATCACATTCCTGCTGTTCCTCCTGCCAGGATCATCCGTCAAGACCTACCTGTCCCCCACCTATCCTTGTTTTGTTTCCCTGTTTTCCCCAGCGGGTTCTCCGTACTCTAGAGTTTGATAGAGTCGGAGGAACGTGGGGGACGACTGTGGACTTTTCTCCAAGGCTCCGGACGCTCCTGCAGAACATCCGCGATCATTACAGTCTTCACTGTAAGTTAAGGTGTACTGGTATCACTGAGGAATACTGTTTTGTGCCTAGAATCACATCATGAGTCTGTGTGCACACAGGATTTGTTGTCAGAGATTTAATTTGTGTTGCTCTTGTTCTGTTAGCCTTGCACTCGCAGAAAAGGGGCAGTTTGTTTGCTTAAAGTGTGATGGTTAGCATTCAGCAGAAATTAGTTACTCACAAAAAAGAGGCAAATGCAAACACATTTGAAAATAGCATGGTACATTTTCCTACCACTTTAAAAGTGGTGTTTTACATTTTATGTTAAGGAAGATATTTAAGTGCCTTGAACATGTTAGATATTATGGAGTATGTCTTCACTATAAGTTAAGGTGTACTGGTATCACCCAGGAATACTGTTTTCTGCCTAGAATCACACCATGAGACAGTGTGCACACAGGAATTGTTATCAGAGATTTAATTCATGTTGGTCTTGCTCTATTACCCTTGCACTCGCAGGAAAGGGGCAGCTTGTTTTTTGTAATACATGGTCATGGTGTCAAGGAGCTGTTAGGACATGTGCTCTTTTCTGCTTGTCTAAAATATAAGAAAAAAGTGTCAGGCTGTCACAGTAATTATCACTTACTCCACCACAGTACTAAATGTGCTTTCAAATTGCCAAAGAAAACATCGCTTTGTGCCTAGAATCACACCATGAGTCTGTGTGCACACAGGAATTGTTGTCAGAGATTTAATTTGTGTTGCTGTTGTTTTGTAAAACTTGCACTTTTAAGAAAGGGCAGTTTCTTTTTTTCAAGTGTGTTGCTTAGCACTCAGCAGAAATCACTATCTGAAAAATGAGAGGCAAATGCAAACACATTTGAAAATAGCATGGTACTTTTTCCTACCAATTTAAAAGTTGTGTTTTACATTTTATGTTAAGGAAGATATTTAAGTGCCTTGAACTTGAAAGATATTATGGAGTATGTCTTCACCATAAGTTAAGGTGTACTGGTATGACCCAGGTGTTTTGCTGGCCACAGAGTTGGGAGCTGCTTCTCTTGTTCAGGATCTCCTAGGAGACAGACAGGTTCAATCCACACTTTGGACTTATGCAGCTTTCACCAGCCGTGAGGGGAACGGCCCAGCAGCGGTCTCAGCAGCGGATTTGCCACTTTGCCACTCTTTGACGCCATCCACGCTATACGCCTGCCTACAACTCCCAGCACCCTTGGCGCCCGCGCACGCCAGTGACGCTACGCGGCTGCGCCGGGCCATGATAAGGCCACCAGGTGCCCCCGCAGCGCGGGACGCCTTACCTTTGACCGTAGCTTTCACCAGCCGTGAGGGGAATGGCCCAGCAGCGGTCTCAGCAGTGGATTTGCCACTTTGCCACTCTTTGACGCCATCCACGCTATACGCCTGCCTACAACTCCCAGCACCCTTGGCGCCCGCGCACGCCAGTGACGCTACGCGGCTGCGCCGGGCCAGGATAAAGGCCACCAGGTGCCGCCGCAGCGCGGGACGCCTTACCTTTGACCGTAGCTTTCACCAGCCGTGAGGGGAATGGCACAGCAGCGGTCTCAGCAGCGGATTTGCCACTTTGCCACTCTTTGACGCCATCCACGCTATACGCCTGCCTACAACTCCCAGCACCCTTGGCGCCCGCGCACCCCAGTGACGCTACGCGGCTGCGCTGGGCCAGGATAAAGGCCACCAGGTGCCCCCGCAGCGCGGGACACGCGCGGGCAGCACCCGGGCGAAGCCCGGGCCAAGGGCGGGCCCGTCCTTGCCCGTCCCTGACTGGTCCAGACTGGGCTGGTTCACCCCCCTAACATTGGTACATGTGTCCCAGCGCATAAGGTAGAACTATGCTACGCCTTGTTTGCAGTTACTGATGTTGAGACCAGAAGCGGGACATTAAGGGACTTCATTTACCAGACGCCCGAACGGTCGCCGCTGTGACGCAGCTGAGAGAGCGCCCGTAGGTGCATAAAGCATCCAGCAGCCTGCCGCAGCGGGCCCGTTTAACCCCGTAAAAGACCGGGTAAGACTGGACTGGGCCCTTTCCCCAAATTTTGCCCTGGAAGCACTCGTTCTGCAATTGTTGCTTCTTATACTACTATTCCTAAATTGGTGAATTGTTATCCCTGTTTTGGTTGTACTTGTGCTTGTCCACATCAGTGAAGTTGCGCAATGATGACGAGGGGCAGCAGAAGCAAGTCAGCACATGGTCCATTACATGTATCAGGCCCAATTGACCAATATATTATCAGGGCGAACGAGGCAATTAACCAAGGCATGTCACTTTTAGAACGTAGGGTGTCCCAAGATCTGGCCCTGGCAAAGCGATCTTCTATAGGCATTCTAGCACTATCTAAGTCACCCTTAAACCCAAGGGAGTCTAGGCCCTTAATTACAGTCCAGGCCGAGACGCATGGAGTGCCAAATATTGTCGATCTTTCGGCATCCTTGGCCTCCTCGGACATGCAATCTAGCGAGGTCCACGAGAGGACGCCTGTTCTCTTTAGGAGCTCAAGACAGGAGTCCCCCGTTATCGATGAAATAAGGGGGAAGAGGGAGGGTGCCATTCCCAAAACTAAGAAGGCTAGGGAGGCAAAAAAATGCAAACGCAAACTCAATAAAAAAGCCCCCACTAGTCGGCCACAAAGCAAAAGTACACTCACACAGAGTGTGGTCATGGATACTCCTGCCCCTTCCACGGACCCAATCTTTCCTAGAGACTCTGCTAGTTTGGGGGAGGGATGCAAGACTTGTGAGGCTAACAACCTACTTTTGTGTAGAATAGGTGAACTTATTAAAGCCTATATCCAACCTATAGAACTATCACTTCTAAATATCGAAAAGCTGTTAGCATCTAGGAATACATCTCCCTCGATTCTTTTGCCCGAGGCAAGGATGGGTGCGGGGTTGATTATTTCTGGGGAGCCGAAAACAACAACTAATATAGCAATAAGGACGGAGCAAACACTATCCAAAGATTGGAATAAAAAATCTAAGCCATCCTCAGATGATCGCAAGTTAGCTGTGGAGCCTGCTAAATCCCAACCCCTTGTTGTAAATTTGAATTGCACACCACCTAAATCCCCAGGGACAGCGAATAACAACGATAATAATGGGGTTGTAAACAGCCAGCGTATACATCTACCAGCTGAAGCTGACCCATACGTTGTGATCATGACAGGTGTCCCAGGCTTAAGGCCTAACACAGAGGAGCCTTTGTGGTCCCTAAAAAATAAGGTGCAGCACTGGCTCACTACTAATAGACCGCTCCCACCCTTTTGCGCCAGTAAGATACTAATGGTACGTAGGGTGTCTTGGTTAGGTAGTGAAAAGAAACGGATCCGGGGGGACTGTGTCATAGTTAATTTTGACAATCCACACACGGCGGATTACATCTGCCGTTGTGGTACATGGGTCAAGCATGATGGAATAGAGACGAGAAGGCTTTCCTTCTTCTACTCCTCACCAAATTGTTGTCCTACTCCAGAAAGGAGTGGGCTACAAGGTGGCAATTGGGATGGAAGAAGGGTGCGGGATGGCTGGCAGGGCCACGAGAATAGAGGTACAGCTTTCACTACAGGTTGGAGAGACATACCTCGGGCTAATAGATTTAGTTGTCTAGATGCAGTGGACTGACCATTATTATGCACAGGGCATGTCCTGGAGGGCGCCGATCATATTATTTCCAACTCGCCTCAATCCCCGGATAGTCATTTGTCTAAAACTGGTATAGTCACTAAGCCTATTCCTTCCACCCAGAAGTCAGCTGTTCATGGAATCCCGCAGGCCTTAATTCCATGCCTATGTCCTATTCCTACATCAGTTGTATCCATACCTCTTATTGAATGCACTAGTTCCCCAAATATTGATGGTTATATTTCTTTGGACACTGTAAAGATCTTAAGTTGGAATTTAGCGGGCATTCAAAGGAAATTGTGCTCACCCGAGTAGAATGCTCTAGTGGAGGCTCACATGATCTGCCTATTCCAGGAGACCTGGTCTCTAGAACCGTTCCATCGGGTTGGATATGTTACGTATTTTGTTCCAGCAGGACTCCCCAGAAATGGCAAGGGTCGGCCCTTGGGAGGCTTGCTTATTTGGGTAAATATTGCTCTGAATTGCCGAATAGATTAAAAAAAAATCAATTCCCCTGACATCTTAGGAATTTCTTTAAGAGGTCCCCATACGGGTCCTACCCTCGACTTGTACAATGTTTATGCTAGAGGCACTAAACATGGCTCAATGTCACCGATAGTGTCTACCCTCGAATCGGAACTTAGAAATAATCCAGCTGTAGCCCAAGTCTTGGTTGCGGGAGACTTTAATTGTACCTATGAGCCTCTCACAACAGATGATACTCTTGACCCGGGTGAGGATGATGTTAGATGGGGTATCCCAATTCTAACCATCCCCCCGATTAAAAAATGGTCACGATCAGCGATTCAGCTGAATGCTCTAATGTTAGAGTTTGGTTTATGAGCTGCCAACAGCCGCACAAGTTCAGACCCTATGGGTGCGGTCACATTCAATAGAGACAACCATACCTCAAGGATCGATTATATTATACTTGATTTTTTTCTTTGGGGCTTGGTTCAGGATATGATAGTTTTGCCAACTATCGAAAGCGATCATAATTCGCTTTCCTTGTCCCTCAAGAATCCCTGGCCGAATAAAATGATTAAACCATCTCCTAGGTCAACCGACGATATCTCTGTCTCCTCTTGTGGGAGACGGTTGAAGTGGAAATTGGTTGCAGGGGATGAAACTAAGCTCAATACCATGAATACAATCCTTATTGCCTCCCAAATAGAGCTGGACAATATTGACTTAGCCATTCCTCCTATAGGAAAGACCATAACCATCTTTGAGGGAACTCTTGAGACTATTGGGAATGTTTTCCTGAAAAAGAACCGAGTGGGTAAAAATATGGTAGCTCGGAATCTTAGGACCAAGCAGGAGTGGTTCACATCTACTTGTAGACATGCTAAAACTCTTCTGATTAGGGCCATTAAAAGTAAAATCCAAGCAAAGATTCAGGGAGCTAGGAAAAATTACAAGGAAACCCTGGCAAATGCTAGAAAGGAGTGGGACTTAGAGTATTGGTGTACCTTAAAAGAGGCAAGCTATGGGAAGGATCCTAGGCGCTTCTGGGATACAATCAGAACCAGAAGTAGACCGGATAGTGATATCATAACATGCAAAATCACTAGTCAGGCGTGGGCTACTAACTTTTCTAAATTATATTCTAACCAAGCTAGTGATATTGATACAGCTCCCTTTAATGAAGAACACGCCTGGGTGTCGGATTGTACTAATCTTGTTACCCACTCACGAGAGCTGATCATGCCGCTTGCATCTCACGGCTTATTATGCCTCCTATTGTTTGGGAGCCAGAGTTGGCAGATCCCGCTTTTTCTATTAAAGAAGTTGAATATGCAATTAGCACCATTAGGCCTCAAAAAGCCGCTGGTCCTGATGGCATTCCCAGGGATTTGTTGCGTTCAGATATCTTGAAATGGGGTAAACTAATCCATACCTTGCTAAATGCTATTAGTAAGGGTGCACCCATTCCCGCATCTTGGAAGGGGGCGGAGGTTGTGCCTGTTTTCAAGAAGGGGGCTAGGGACGACCCATCCAATTATAGACCCATAAACCTGCTGGATATAACCCAAAAGGTGGTTGGCAAGGTGTTGTTGCTTAGATTACTCCAATGGATCGGCGAAAACAACATCCTTTCCGACCTCCAGGCAGGCTTTAGAGTAGGTACTGGCACAATCGAACAAGCTTTTAGGTTGTTGCTAATTTACTGGAAGGTGGTGGTCCTGGCCAAGGGCAGTCTTTATCTTGCATTTATCGACCTAAAGACTGCCTTTGACCTAGTACCCAGAGCGACCCTTTGGAGAGTTCTCACTGATATGGGGGTACCCCACTATATACTATCGCTAATTATAAGGTTGCATGAAAACACCTTTGCCCAGATTAGATGGGGCAGGGAGGGAGAAAAAACAGGTAGAATTCCGGTAGAGAGAGGGGTCCGCCAGGGCTGTGTGCTGGCTCCACCCTCTTTTCTCTCTATGTTAACGGTGTGGTTGAGCATCTGTTGAAAGATCCTTCAGACGAACCATCCCTGGCGGGGGAACGTATCCCCACCCTCCTCTTCGCGGATGATACACTTTTACTCTCCAAATCCACAATGGGCCTCCAAAAATTGTTAAACAACTTTCAGTCTTTTTGCATAGAACGGGGCCTAGTAATTAATGCTGATAAAATGAAATACCTTGTGATGAACCCACCTAAGAAACCTGTGCGTCCCCCGAGGTTGAATGCCGTACCCTTGGAGAGGGTGGATGTGTTTGATTATCTTGGGATTTGCTTATCACATAATATGCTCTGGGCCCCACATTTATGCAAAATGCTTTTAGCCCATAAAAGGGTTACAGGGGCTCTCCTGAAGGAGCAGCGCTCTTGCGCAATTAGACCTATAGCCCCTGTTATGGAAATTTATACAGCAAGGGGAGTCAGCTCTGCTCTCTATGGGGCCGAGCTGTAGGTCTCATGCAACTCTAGTGAGTTGTCAAGATCAGAGAGAAAGTTCTGCAGGGCTATCATGTCACTCCCTCAGGGTACCCCCACCACCCCATTGATGCTTGATTTAGGTTGCCGGCCTATTGATGAGTTGGCGAAATTCCGCCCCCTACTGCTATGGGCTCGGTTGTGGCGAGTCCCGGAATTAGCTAAATATGCTAAAGGCCTCTCTGAAGTAATGTCACTTCCCGGGTGGTACAAGATTAAATGGTTGAGAGACATGAAAACCCTCCTTTGCAATCTGGGACTAAGTTTAGCATGGGAAAGCAGGTCCTCCCCACCGAAAGCTACACTCAAAACCTTATATTGGAACTTGATTGCATCCCAACAGAGCTCTAACTGCATATTGGGCAGACTTACGGAGGACTTTCTGAGCTTCAAGGACCTGCCCTTCCGGGAATTATATCTAGATATCATAGAGAGACCATTTGATAGGACCCTTTACTTCAAATTTAGGACTGGGACTCTTCCACTCCATGCTTTTACATCTGGGTGGAAACCTCCTGCACAGACGACAGAATTTTGCCCTTTTTGCACATCTAGGCACGAGACTGTGGCACACTTTCTATTCGAATGCCAAGTGTATGTACTCCCAAGAAGAAGATGGCTCAAACATTTGTGCCGTTCATTAGGTACCAGACAGCACGTTGAGGCGTTACGCATTTTAAGGGCCGACTCCCGTCCATTGTATGCTTGTGCCCTCTCTAAATTTTTATCTTGGGCATGGCGCATCAGAACCAATAGGCTTAAAATAACTGTTTAATCTGTTTTTAAAATGTATTTATGATATCTTTCTCTTTTTACTGTAAAAAATGTTTTTTAAGCTAAAATGAACTGAAATCTTTTATTGTGATGCTTTTATGATAACTTTTATCGAAATAAAGCCTTTTGATTGATTGACCCAGGAATATTGTTTTCTGTCTAGAATCACACCATGAGACAACATGCACACAGGAATTGTTGTCAGAGATTTAATTTGTGTTTCTGTTGTTCTGTAAAACTTGCACTTTCAGGAAAGGGCCTGGTATCACCCAGGAATACTGTTTTGTGCCTAGAATCACACCATGAGACAGTGTGCACACAGGAATTGTTGTCAGAGATTTAATTTGTGTTGCTGTTGTTCTGTAAAACTTGCACTCGCAGGAAAAGGGCAGCTTGTTTTGTTCAAATGTGTTGGTTAGTACTCAGCAGAAATCACTATCAGAAAAATGAGAGGTAAATGGTAACCCATTTCAAATCAACAGGGTAGATTGTCCTTCCACTCCTGCACTGGGTGAGGTAGTTCCTACATGTACAAAACTCCAATTAACCTTTACCAAACATGTACTCTTACACACATATCTGCAGTCTTCATGCAGTTGAAAAAGTCTCCATGCAGATCTCTCTTGCAACTGACAATACACAGTCTCCAGAAACACACTCTTTGCACACATGCAGCAGCTTCTCCTACACTTCCATGCATAATACTCAGCTGTGTGTTGTGTTTCAGATAGCAGTGTGTAACGCAAACAGATTGAATGTCACTAAGGCTCTTTACCTTTGCTCTACTCTAATCACTCACCCTGTAACACATGCTGATGGTCTCAAGTAGCTGTTAGGACATGTGCTCTTTTTTGCCTCTCTAAAATATAAGGGAAATGTGTGAGGCTGTCTCAGTAATTATCACTTGCTCCATCCACAGTACTAAATGTGCTTTCAAATTGCCAAAGGAAATATCGTTTTCTGCCTAGAATCACAGCATGAGTCTGTGTGGATAGAGGAATTGTTGTCAGAGATTTTATTTGTGTTGCTGTTGTTCTGCAAAATTTGCACTTTCAGGAAAGGGCCAGCTTGTTTTGTTCAAATGTGTTGGTTAGTACTCAGCAGAAATCACTATCAGAAAAATGAGAGGCAAATGGTAACACATTTCAAATCAACAGGGTAGATTTTCTTTTCAATCTTGTAATGGGTGAGGTAATTCCTACATGTACAAAACTCCAATTAACATTTACCAAACATGTACTCTTACACATATATCTGCAGTCGTCATGCAGTTGAAAAAGTCTCCATGCAGATCTCTTTTGCAACTGACAATACACAGTCTCCAGAAACACACTCTTTGCACACATGTAGCAGCTTTTCCTACACTCCCATGCATAATACTCAGCTCTGTGTTGTGTTTCAGATAGCAGTGTGTAACGCAAACAGATTGAATGTCACTAAGGCTCTTTTCCTTTGCTCTAGTCTAATCACTCACCCTGTAACACATGGTCATGGTCTCAAATAGGTGTAAGGACATGTGCTCTTTTCTGCTTCTCTAAAATATAAGAAAAATGTGTCAGGCTGTCACAGTAATTATCATTTGCTCCTCAACAGAAGTAAATGTGCTTTCAAATTGCTAATCAAATATCGTTTTCTGCCTAGAATCACACCATGAGTCTGTGTGCACACAGGAATTGTTGTCAGAGATTTAATTCATGTTTCTCTTGTTTTGTAAGACTTGTACTCGTAGGAAAGGATCAGCTCATGTGATAGGATTTGAAAAGTTGAAAAAAAAAATTGTAATGAATTAAAATTACATAAAGGTATTTTTTTTTAGTTTTTTGCAGGTATTGCTGAGCAACAGTGAAAAAATATAAAGATGCCTATAAAGTCAAGAAAGAGAGAAAAGAAAAGAAACAACAACTATATTTGAAGACAACTGGTAAAAAAAAAATAGAAGAAGAAGCGTGTGTTAGAAAACAGAAAAAGTCTTCTGGTAAGCAAACTAAAGAATTTTTAAAAAATATCTTCCAAAAAAAAAAATGATCGAAAGATAAATTCAAACAGTGTTTCAAGTACAAAACAGCAACAGAGTCGACAGCAAAAACAAAATGCTAATGTAGACTCAGAAGTAAGAAAGAGTGACTTAACACGGAAAATAGATTTTAAAAACATTCGTCGAAAAATGTTTCAGAGAAGAGTGATGTTAAATTTGCTAAAGGATGTGAAAAAATATAAGAAAAAAACCAAATTTTATAAGAAAAAGAAATTAATTGAAAGTATTGTTACCAATGCATTAGAAATAAAAAAAAAACTATTCATTTTAATTTTGAACAGGATGCGTAGATTAGATAAATTAGTCAATGCAATGAAGTCACAAAGCAAAAGGAAAAGAGAAGTAAAAAAAAATAACTTTTGTAAAGTGTTCTTAGGAGAATGGAAGCATAGTTCAAGTACTGAACCATTTTTTAATGAAGAGAGTTATCTTCAAAGTAATAGTTTGTTGCATGCAGTTGACACCAATGGAAGAGCATATGAAGTTAAGGATGGTTGTGTAATGGAAAAGGAGAAAATGGTTCCAAGAAATGAGGAAGAAGTGATGGCTGATGAGGTTATGGGGAGACGTCCTAAAGCCCCAGTGTACACTTGGAATTGTAGTAGTATTTGTACTGTGCGTCAGGAATCTATTGATAAATTACGTGACTTTCTAAGAGAATATAGTAAAAAGAGTGTTAAACACAAAATTAAGGTGCTTCAAAGACTAGATCCATGCAGAGTGAGAGAAAATACTGGTTTGCAAGGACATTCTCTGGCTTGTCTATCTAGGAAAGTGTGTCAAAGTGTTTTGCACCATTTTAGGATGCTGGCTGTTCATCATACTGAAATGAGAAAGTTTGTGAGAACATTGTATTTTGCTAAAAGTCCAGCACCAAAGTTGAATGAGTTGAATAATGCTCTGTTCCATGGATCTGTATCAGATGTAGTGAAAGTTACTGATGAGATTCAGTTTTGTTACTTTGGTCCAGAACAAGAAAGTGCAGAAAATGACACAGTTATTGATGAAAATGTGGAAGAGAATGTAGAACTTACTGTTAGTAAAAATTTTGAAGATGAAATGACAAAATTTGCTATCATCTCTAATGAAAGACCAAATATTACTTGTATTTGTTGCCGGAGAATCCATTACAAAATTCAAACAAGGAATGTTGATCTGTATATAAAAAGTGAAAATGAAGATAATTATAAGTGGAAGGATTTTGCAACATATATATTTCTGGAAAATAGTTTTGATTTGGGTGAAGATCAGCGTGTTTGTAAATACTGTTATAACAAGTTAGAAGAAAATAGAATGCCAGCAAGAGCTGTACATAATAAATTAGAATTGGTTGATATTCCTCCAGAACTTTCTGATTTAAATACGTATGAGTCTATACTCATTCAATGTGTCCATCCGTTTCAGACCATAGTGCGTATGGAGCCAAAAACAGGTACATTACCTCCTTCGGATTTACAAAGAGGTTGAAAAGGAATAGTTGTCTATTTGCCATTGGATTTGAAAAAAAATATGGAAACAATTGATGCAGATAGATTGGAAACTGAACCATTAGTTATTCTGGTTAATGGAGTACCAACAAAGAATAAGAAAATTTGGCAGGAGCTGGTGAATGTACGGAAAGTACAACGAGCAAATTTGTATTTGAAAAAAAATAATAAATGGTATGAAGCCATTTATATGGATGAAGATGAAGAAGAAATACTAGAAGACACAGGAATACCAACTGGGCAAATTGAAAAAGTGGATAAGTCAAAAGAAGAAGAAATTTATGAACATTTCAGCATACATCCTCTTCATTCTAAAGAGGTTATGGGAAACGCTATTGATCTGTTTCAGATGAAGAAAGCAAAAGGAACTCCTGTGAGTGTATGGGAGGAGAGCTTGGAAGCTCGTTGTTTTCCCCAACTGTTTCCTACAGGAGAAGGTGGGCGATATGATGAACATCCAGTACAGATTCCTGCTTCGGAGTATCGGACTACAAGATTATATGCAGAAGATCCCAGATTTCGTCAAAGTATTCCTTATTTGTTCCATCTTTTATTTGAAAGTGACTTGTCTGCACTATCTTATGCAGTAAATCACATTTACATCTACATAATGTGTCAGCAAAGGAATTTCTCAACAAAAAAGTACAACAGCGAGATGATCATTTGGAATCTCAATTGATCAATTTGATGGCTTGTCAGCGTGGAACTAATGAATATTGGTACCGACGCCATGGAGAATTGAAGTGTATGTTACGGAATTTAGGAACTCCTACATGGTTCCTTACCCTGAGCTGTGCTGAGTACGCTTGGGATGATTTACTGGATTTTCTGCGAGAGGCAAATTCAAACATTGAAAACATCCAATACAAGACAGCAGGAGAATTGTGCTCATTAGATCCGATTAATGTTTGCAGATATTTCAATCATAGATTTGAGGCTATGATGTCCTTCATCTGCAATAAAAAAAATCCACCTCTTGGAGAAGTTGTGGATTTCTTTTGGAGAAAAGAGTACCAAGCAAGAGGTGCTCCTCATATTCATATGCTGTTGTGGATCAAGGATGCCCCAAAATTTGTAACAGATGCTGATGAAGCAGTTTTATCTTTCATTGAAGGACATGCAACATGTGCTATACCTAAAAGCACAGAAGAGAAAAACTTAAAAGAGAAAGTTTTACGTTTCCAAAGTCATCGGTGTGGAAAATACTGTCGACGAAAGTACAAGAGTAAAGATAAATTCTACACAAAATGTCGATTTGGATTTCCACGACCTGTTCTTTCAAAAGGAAGAGTAAACAGTTTTATGTCAGCTGTGCGACATACTATTACAAGAAAATCGCCTAAGAATACCTACAACCTAAGAAGAAAAGAAGTGTCAAAATATATAAATGACTACAACCCAGTCATTTTATCCATGTGGAATGCTAACATGGATATACAGTATGTGGCTGACAATTCTATTGCTGTTGCTTGGTATGTCACATCTTACATCACTAAATCTGAGAAAACGGAATTGAAGGAAATGTGGGAAGAGATTTCTCACGAGAAGACTGTCAGTAAGAAGCGATACAGTTTCAGTTTAAAGATGTTATCGCATCGAGAAATTGGATCCTACGAATGCTCAGATAGGTTATCACCTGCAAGTCTGTACTCGAAATCCAGAAGAATAATTTGGGTAAGTTTAGGCCTTGCAGGAATGTGAAATCGGGTACTGAAATCTATTCGAGAAATTGAATATTTAGCAGAGTTCGAACCAGAAAGTACAGACATTTTAAGAACAAACATGTTGGACACATATTACCCACAAAGAAGTCATCACCTTGAGGACATGTGTCTTTATGAAGTGCTGCAGAACTTCATTTTTAAACGGAATGCCACAGAAGATATCAACAATGGAAAATATAAAGTCAGTGGTGAGGTGGGATGTTTGGTGAAGCAAACAAAAGGAAGTTTGATAAATCACCGGAAGCTGAGTTGCGACACTCCTGACAAAAAGGAATTTTACTACTTGGCACTTTTGCAGCTGTTTAAACCATGGTGTTCAGAGGACGAACTACTTGGAGAATTCCAGAGTTATGAAGATTCCTTCAATGCTAGCAAAGACAGCATAGAATGCAGTGCTTTCACAACTTATGTTCAAATGTTAAATGAAGAAATTGAACAAGAAGCAACAATTGCAGCTGAAGTAGCTAGAGACAGTTCTCAAGACAGTCAAAGTTCTGGGACATTCAGTCAAGATCCTCTAGGACAACCAATCGTAGAAAATGAAGCAGCAATAGCCATGAATGAATTGGAAACAGCTATGAATCAAGCTCAGGAAGATTTAGTAGACTTAACATATTTGGAGCAGCAACTGAATGAAGAACAAAAACAAATTCATGAAGAAGTCAGGAAAAAAATTGATCACAGATTACTACATGAAAATAAAGAGTGCTCATGCACATCTTTTGAACCAATGAGAATGTATGTAAGTGGACAAGCTGGAACTGGAAAAAGTTTCTTAATTAATGTAATTAGAAGCTACCTACAGAAGAAAATGGATTCCATTTTGTCTTGTGTTGTTACTGCTCCAACTGGGTTAGCAGCGTATAACATAAAAGGAGTTACCTTACATTGTTTGCTAATGTTACCAGTAGAGCATGAGAACAAAATACAGTACCACAAACTAGCAGGAGAAGCATGCTTGGAAGTTTCAAGAGTATTGAAGAAATTGAAAGAACTCATTATTGATGAGGTAAGCATGGTATCAAACTTAATGCTTGCCTTTGTGCATTTAAGAATGCAGCAAATTCTGAAGACAGAGTATGACGTGTTATTTGGAGTAAAACACATCATAGTTTTTGGGGATCTTTTGCAACTTACTCCAGTTAAAGGACAACCGGTATTCCATACTCTTACACATGAAGACACGAAAAAGTCATTAGGAAGTATAGGTAATGTAAATATTTGGACATATTTGAGTATAAGGAACTCATTACCAATATGAGGCAAGCCAATGATGAGGACTATGCAAGTATTCTGAAAGATATAAGAATTGGACTACTCACAGAACATGGCAGAAAAGCATTACAGAGTCGATTGCTGAGTAATTTGTTTACAACAGAAGAAATAGTTCCAGAGAAAATATACAAGAAAATTGCTGAAAAAAATGTAATCTGCTTAATGCCAACACTACATGAATGCTCTGTATTCAATCAAGAACTTTTGAAATTGGAAAATGAAGAGATCATAAAACTGGAAGCTGTGGATAAAATTCAACATGAACGAATAACTATTATATTGACAGGCAAATTGGCTACTAAATTGGATTCTCTGGAGAAAAACATTTCAAAAACAGCTGGTTTGGAAAATAATCTTTATGTGTGTATGAACTGTAGAGTAATTTTAAGACGCAATTTGGATGTAGAAAAAGGTTTAGTGAATGGAGCTATGGGAAAAGTTGTGGGTTTTGTAAAGTACCAGTAAAAAGATGGAATTGAATTCTTAAAAATAAAATTTGATCAGATTGAAGAGGTTAAAGTCATTAGTCGTTGTTCAGTTCGTTTTTTGCTAGTGAAAGACTTATATGTACGTAGGAAGCAGTTTCCGATTTCTCTAGCATATGCTGTAACTATTCACAAGTCTCAAGGATTAACTGTTGATAGTGCTTTTGTAAACATTGGGTCTACTGTGTTCAAAGAAGGTATGGCATATGTTGCTTTGTCACGCGTGAAAAAATTATCTGGTTTATTCATGATAGACTTTGATGACTCAAAAGTAAGTGCTGATGCAAACTGTGTAAAGGAGTATAATAGATTAAGAAAAAGCTATGCTCCTCATTTAGGTCAGTATCCTGTGTTTGAAAAACGTGTTGTTTGTCGGAAAAGGAGATTTGAGAATATCTGTAATGAGGATGTACAGAAGAGAAAACAAAAAGATAGTGATGTGACTGCAAGCAAAAAGAAAAAGGACAGTGTGGAAGAGGTTGTTGGTTGTCATTTTGAAAATAGCTCTGGTGTCAACTGCTACGCAAATGTAGTGCTGAATGTTGTATTTTATCTTGAAACTTTGCAAGAGCAGATAATACTAAATCATGAAAAAATATTCTGTTCTTTGCTGAGTCTCCTTTATGAGAAGCTGAGTAATGATAAAACTAAAATAGAAAGTGCTTCTGATGTTAGAAATCTTTTAGATTTATGTTCTGGATGTACACAGTTTACACAAAATGTCCAGCAAGATGCACAGGAATTCTTGATGTATATCCTGATGGTACTGGAAGATGAAGGAGTAGAAGTAGAAAATTCATTTGGTGTCTCTTATACATGGGAACATTGTTGTGATAACTGTATGAACACAAGCAGTAGTAATGTAGATTCTGAAAGGTTCATATATTTACCATTACCAGAAAGTAAAACAGTGACTTTTAGTAAATTAGTTAAAGATGCTAATCACAACATGGAATGTTCTAAATGTAAATCTGAAATGTTGTCAACGTTATTTTTAAAGAAATATGGACAGTATGTAATTTTAATGGTACAACGTTGTAGAGCTGATGGAACAAAATTGGAAACTTTACTAAAGAAGTTTGTTGGCAACCAATTATCTATATCTGGAAAAACTTTTGTAGCAGTTGCAATAATTTTTCATGATGGTCCTTCTATAACTTCTGGTCATTACACAGTTTATCTTAAATGTGAAAAAGGATGGACACTGTGTAATGATTCTCAATTGATTTTCAAGCAACGTTTGCCTTATGATTTACCCAATTGTTACTTAATTTTTCTGAAACCCAAATTTTAAATACTAACATCAGCATCGGAAGAAAGCATTATAAAAATTTAAAAGGATTAAAATTGGATATTTCACTCAAAAGGGATTTTAAACTTACCATTTAGCCTCAAGGAAAGGTAAAACAAACAATTGTGGACTTCTTTGATAGATATTATTTTGGAAAATGTTCTTTTGCAACAAGGTTTACAGACGTTATTTCTTGAAAATTGTTATTGTTCTTAAAAGGTATTTTTGACATTTCTATTAAGGTATGTTTTAGTGAGGATACATTTGGGGCTTTTTTAAACAATCTTTCAGATTGTTTTTTTTTTGCCCGCTGTAAAATGATGGATACAATTGATTTCACTATTTTCAGTGAAAATCAAAACATTCTGAAAACAGAAAAAAAGGGCAAAAAATTGCTTTGCTAAGTATGAAAAAACATGTACTGTTTAATAAAGTGTATTGTTGAATATTAATACTTTTTTTCTTTTTTTCAGAACTAGAAAGAAAATTTAGAAGATGTAATTCAGTTTCCTTGTAATTAAATAAAAACATTTATTTCTAAATAATTTACTTTGATGGTCAGGTAAGTTTAACATATCTGTATGTGTCACTGCTTTCGTTTCATGCTTCCTTTTCTTAACCTCTCCTTACTCTGCTTTTCTCATTTCTCTTCTCACTCTCTCTTCCTGCTTTACTACTGTTTTGTAACTCCCTCACTCCTTCTCTACTACTCCCCTACCTTTACTACCTCCATCACTAATTTTTCATCCATGTTTCTTTCTCTGTATCCATATGTCTTAGTCTTTTTAACTGCCTTACTCCTTCTCAGATGTTTGCTCTCTGTCTCTGTATCTGTCACTCTCGGTTTGTCTGTTTTACCCTTAATTTCCTTAACATCTCTGGGGCACATTTACAAGCCACCTGCACCACCACTACGTCACTTTTCTTGACGTACTAGTGGCGCAGGGTGCTTTTCCATATTTACAAGGAGAGGATAAGCCACTCTGTGTGTCTTTTCCTCTCCTTGTAAATACAGCCAATTCAAATGCAGCACTAAAATGAGCTATTATCTTTTTTGATAGGTTTAGGGTACGTATAGGTAAGTACTGATGCAGAGTTTAAAGCTTAATAGGAAGACTCTCTTCCCTTCATGTGTGAAATGTACACCATCTCTTTTTTAATTACTTTGCCACTCCCCTCTCTTTGTCAGGGAGTCCCTGAAGGTTTACTAAAGGTGAGAAAAATGATTTTTTTTTAAATGTCATTGGGTGCGCCCGAAAAAAAAAAAGGCAAATAGATTCAAAAGTTTTTGTGTTTTGATTTTAGGTGGCTCTAAAAAGAGCCCTTGAGTTAATGTAGGGACAGAGGAAGAGAAAAACGGAAAAAAAAATAACAACACTATGGCCTAGTGCAAGGGTGCTCCTCAAATTTCCTTTGAATGAGATCAATACTGCTCTCACCCATAGTAATAAGAGTAGCACAATCCATGCACCGTGTACTCATCCTCCCAAAACAAGGACGAATATCCAGAGGTGTGTTAGAAGGTGAAGGCATCATTGCAGAAGAAGTGCTCGCCTGAGCTGCCGAAGATGTGCTCGGCTGAGCTGCTGCAGATGTCGTCGGCTGAGCAGGTGGAGGGTTTGCTCCAGAAGCTTGACGAAAAGTCACAGGATGCATTGCCTCAACGTGCCTCATCATAGTGTGAATACTAAAAGAGTACTTCTTATTAGCATTCCCACGTGACAAGGTGCGGTGACACAGTGTGCAGGTGACCTTTGGTGCATTCACCTTCTTTTGTCCCTCAGGAAAAGTGAAAAACTGCCATATAAAGGAGTCTTTCTGCTTCCTCTGCCTCTGTCTCTCAAGAGTGTCCTGCTCACTCTCAGAAGGTGGCTGGTGCTCTGCCATTGTCTCACAAAAACAGAGTAGCTCCTTCTCCAAGGGAATCAGAACTAATAATGAGGGGAGTGGGTGTGGTTTTGGAAGAATCTGGAACTGAAAGTACATTGAACCAATGAAAAGTGATGTTTCTTGATCACATGACTTGCCATGAGGGGATTGGGTCTGGTGTTGAAACAATCTGAAACTGAAAGTAATGAAAACCAATTAAAAGTGTTGTTTTATTATTCACATAACCCGAGGTGCGCGCACTGAGCAAGCTCGGAGCGCGCACGGTGCAATTACGCATGCGCGAACGCGTACGTGCGCATGCGCATAAGTATTATGCGCGTACGTAATGCGCATACGCAGCACGCGCGTATGCGCGAACGTCAGCACGCGTACTCTACGCGTATATGCGAGTGTAGCGCGTGGAGCACGTACGACGCACGCATGCATACGTACGCATGCGTACTGGGTGCGCGCTGCGAGCGCGTACTAAAACGTACGTATGCGTACGTATATAACATACGCATGCGTACACAAAAAACGTACGCATGCGTACTAGGTGCGCACTGCGAGCGCGCACTAAAACGTATGTATGCGTACGTAGATAACGTACGCTTGCATACATGAAAAACTTACGCAAACGTACTAGGTGCGCGCTCTGAGCGCGCACCCTAAGAATTTATAGAAAAAATAAAAAATAAAGTGGACATAAGTTAATAGAAGATATTAACTATGCTGTTCAACTTTATCCAAATTCAAAGTAAAAAAAAAATGACCCACACAAAATTAAAGGAAACAGATAATTTATAAATATATACATAGGGAAATTTTTGAAAAAGAAATATTTAAAAAATATATTAAAAAAATAAAAAAATAGCATTTAAAAAACCTTTGAAATTCACTGAAAAAACCATAGGTTTCACACACATTATAGTTAGGAATTAGCATTTAAAAAACCTTGCAAATTCACTGAAAAAACCATAGGTTTCACACACGTTATAGTTAGGAATTAGCATTTAAAAAACCTTGCAAAATCACTGAAAAAACCATAGGTTTCACACATGTTATAGTTAGCTGGACATTTCACTCGTAAAAAACCAATGAAATTCCCCCGTTATAGTTAGTTCAGCTAACTATAACTCGCGCGCCCACAATCCACTGCTGATGACGTCACATATTACATCACTCATGACATGGTCAGTGACATCACTCATGACATCACTGATGACATCTCAAATGACATCACTGATGACATCACTGATGACGTCATCCATGTGATAAGTTACCACATCTTCTCACACCCTAATATAACCTTTGATACACCGACTCAAAATTTAAGGGTTCCATTCTCAAAACCATACATACTGCAATACCAATAGCTACATACCCACTTATTAACTCTTAGGTCTACATACACCTCCACTCATTCACCTGTACAGTCACTCATACTTACAGTCACTCCATACAAGACTATCATATGCATTTATACACCTATATAGACACTCACACACTACCAATCATGCATAGAGGTACTCTCACACCTAGTCAGTCATGCAAATAATCACACTCCCATTTACTCACCTATGCGGTTATACACACTCAAGTTCACTTACTCATAAAAAAGTACCACATTCTTACGCTCTTATAGAATCATTGATACAAGCACACACTCATCCATACAGTCACTTTCACAATCACACACTCTCATATCTACTCATTTATATACTGTTACACGCACATATACTGCCTTTTACATATGTAGTTAGTCACAAATGTACTACTGAGATATACATTCAATCCCTAACACACCCATACATACACTCACTCAACCATACAGTCCATCACAGATGCACGCTTAAAACCATGCACCCATAGAATCATCCACTCACACATTTATGCATAGAGTCACACACACCCTACCCACAAAAATACTTAGGCACCCATACAGATACTAAGACAACCAATCAATAACCCATATAGTCACTCATATAGCTATTCACAAAACCATGCAGCCACTTATACACCACCAACAGACACATACAGACATTCACACAGTTTAGTCACTAGTCTGCAATAAGATACATTTAATGACTCACTTACAGAGTCAGTTACGCACCTAGAAAATCATCCATTCACACACTTATACTCCCACACATTCTTCAACAGGCCTTTCCCTATATAAATTAAACATATTAAAATTGGTCAGAAACACACATTCACTGGATGACATCATCAGTGATGTCATCAGTGATGTCATTTGAGATGTCATCAGTGATGTCATGAGTGATGTCACTGACCATGTCATGAGTGAAGTAATATGTGACGTCATCAGCAGTGGATTGAGGGCGCGCGAGTTATAGTTAGCTGAACTAACTATAACGGGGGAATTTCATTGGTTTTTTACGAGTGAGATGTCCAGCTAACTATAACATGTGTGAAACCTATGGTTTTTTCAGTGAATATATATATATATATATAGCCAGTAGATAGTTATAGTTAGGACCGTGTTTCCATAGGAAATCTCAAAATTCTATTTTGAATAACTTTGGCGCCGGTTGACGAATCTTCACGAAATTTTCAAAACTAATGGGGCGCTCCGCTGAGCTCCTACCCTGAAAGTCTCGGGGTGATTCGTCAAGCGGGGGCCGAGAAAAAAGGGGGGTCCCAAAACACGTTTTCCCCATGCATTTTTCCATAGGACTTTTAGTGGAAGGTACAGCCCGAACGGCTGAACAGAATTACTTGAAATTTGGCAGAGAGGTAGTCCTCAGGTCAGGGAAGTGCCTTTTGCAGGTCTGGTGTCAATCTGTTCAGTATTTCCTGAGAAAATAGCATTTAAAAGCATATAAATATCTATACGCGCGCACTGTGCGCGCACGGTGCGCGCACGTGCGCGCTCGGTGACGTGCGCGAGCGAAATTCTGATTGGTTGTTAGATGTCAGTCAACATTCGAATCGGTCGAAATCAGGAAGTGTCGGCCGCCATTTTGTCTCTCGCACTGAAAAGGAAAGGGGGAAAAAAGGTGGAAACCGTGAAAAGGGGACAGGGAAGAGAGTTCCTGACCCCCTAGCCTTTGTCAGGGGGTCACAGAAGGACCACCCAGGGGGAAAAAAACATTTCTTTTTTTCTTTAACAAATCGCGGGGTGAGCGCACGGTGCGCGCACGGTAAAAAAAATAAAAAAATATATATATATTAAGAAATACATAATTTAGCATTTAAAAAACCGTACAAATTCACTGAAAAAACCATAGGTTTCACACACGTTATAGTTAGGAATTAGCATTTAAATAACCTTGCAAATTCACTTAAAAAACCATAGGTTTCACACAGGTTATAGTTAGGTGGATATTTCTCTCGTAAAAAACCAATGAAATTCCCCCGTTATAGTTAGTTCAGATAACTATAACTCGCGCGACCGCCACTTTATCACAAGGATGATGTCATCAGTGATGTCATGAGTGATGCCACTGACCATGTCTTGAGTGATGTAATATGTGACGTCATCAGCAGTGGATTGCGGGTGCGCGAGTTATAGTTATCTGAACTAACTATAACGGGGGAATTTCATTGGTTTTTTACGAGAGAAATATCCACCTAACTATAACATAACTATATATATATATATATATATATATATATATACAAACATCTCCTCGATCACCAAGGATTGACGACGCAGTGTTTTGACAAATTCAGGTTTTATTTGTCAGCTGTTTGGACGCGTTTCGCTTGAACCAGCAGGCTTGTTCACCAACAAAGTTTTTGTCAAATTACCACCATTTTTAATTAACCGTGCATGTGTCATAATCACCTGTTGGACTACAAGCATAATATATTGAAAGACAGACTTGTAGCTTCTCATCTGCTGCTAACAAAGTACTTTAAACTTAATGTATTGTACTCTGTTATTTGTTATCCTTATTGTTTCATCAATGAAGATTAGTTAACATTCATTTTTGATTTTCCAATAATATAACTTTTAAAACATACAATTTATATGGTTGCATTTTAATTAGGTCAACATATTAAACCAGATGTATTATAAATTCATTGAATTAATTTCATCATATCCCACATAAATCATTGTAAGGCCAGCCCATGGGGCATCCCACCTCATAATATTTGTTGAACCAAGTAAATATTTAAATTTTTGAATTTTTGTAAATCCTGCCCCAGTGGGCCCTTTTTAAATTGCACTAAATGCTCCCGTCAATTGTTCAATTCTTCAATTCTGCCCAAGTGGGCCATACAATTTAGATTATCATTCTTATCTTATGTTTTGTAGTGAAAAGTTCTCAAACAAAGTGCTCTAAATAAAACTTTCAAAAACAGAGAATTTGAAAAGGGTATATTACAGAATTTTGACATAGACACCTCTTATGTTCCCACAAACTTATTAAAGATGAGTGTGCATATCTTCTTCCATATTGAGCCCGAACGGGATTCTTGTATCGAGCTCTAATATGTAGCAGGATTCCAAGCTTCTTAACTTTTTCTCTCTATCACCCCCTCTGACATTGGGTAGGATGTCATCTATGACAAAGTACGACAGTCCCTGCACATTTTTATTGTGAAGTTTTTCAAAGTGGCGAGCCACTGGATATGACATCACCATTTGCAATCGCTCTTAGGTGCTGTAGCACTCGTCTGTGTACCGGTTAAATAGTACTGCCCTTGTATTGCAAATTACAAGGGCATCTCAATACGTAGATAGCATATTCGGTTTTACAGGTGAACTGACCTCTGATCTTCTTTTCTCTTTTAGATAACCCCAGTGTATATGTTGACATGTTTTTCCCATGCACACAGGTTTTACATTTCATACATTTGATGAAACCATCTTTACGTTTCAACCATGTTAAATTTGCCACTGGTGGATCCGATTTTGTTGCCATGTTACTGACATTTTTAAAAGATCTTGCAGGGCGGAACGTTATTAAAGGTCTCTTTGGCACTCGTTTCCCCAATATAGGATCATTTCCTATCAAGTGCCA
Source organism: Triturus cristatus (assembly GCF_964204655.1). Lineage (NCBI taxonomy): Eukaryota > Metazoa > Chordata > Amphibia > Caudata > Salamandridae > Triturus > Triturus cristatus. The sequence goes on along the minus strand of NC_140594.1, from coordinate 846,812,052 downwards.
ATGTTTTGAAAGTATATTTCTGACTGTGCCATGCTGTCTATTGTAAGTAGTGATCAATCTACAAGCATTACTGTTGATTTCACCAACTGTGTTTCACATTGCTTGTCTTAAACAAAACTTATTCCCTTGTTTTTTTCTTTACCTTTTGTATAGATGTTTGCACACAATTTTCAGCATAACTTCTAGCTTTATAGCGTGTTTTTAAAATGTTTAACTCATTGTCTAAGACCTCTGGTTCACTACAGTTCCGCAGGGTCCTCAGGCATTCCCCATAGGGGATACTTCTAATGAGATTATCAGGGTGGAAGCTTGCTGCGTGCAGCAACGTGTTTCCCGCTGTGGGTTTTCTAAACAGCCTCGTATGTAATTTTTCATCTTTTACATAAATATCCAGGTCAAGAAAGTTTACGATGTATCACTGATTGTACTCGTGAATTTTAAGTTCAAATTATTCACCTGAAGCTTTCTAATAAACTCATTTACTGAGGTCACTGAGCCTTTCCATACGACAAATAATTCATCGATGAACCAACTCCAGTGCAAAATGTTGTTTTACCATTCCTCCTGGTACTGTTTCCGGACCACCTGCTCCTCCCACCAACCCATATGCAGATTCGCATAGCTGGGGGCGAAGCAGGTGGCCATCACAGTACCGCAGGTCTGGTGGAACAGTTCACCATTGAAATGAAAATAGTTGTGACCATCGTTATTAAGATCTGTGTATGTGTCCACATTTTTATAGATCTGTTGCCCAAAAAGTATTTTACTGCTTTAAGCCGTCATCATGTCTAATGCTGTTTCAGGTAAGAGGCACCGGAGTAACTATAAGGGAAGAGGGAATGCCAGCAAAGATACAAAGTCGGCTTTGACTGCAAAACATGGACGCTGGCTGTTTTTGACACGGAAATATTTCCAGAGGGTGATACATGATGTCAGCTGCAGAGATGAAAGAAAGGGAGGGGGCAGCACTCTCCATTTTTGACGACACTTAAATAACCACAAACAAAAAGAAAAATATAGGAAGTGTGCTAAGTAGTGATAAGACATCGGATGTAACTATTCGGTTAAGGCGCTTAGAAAAATTGAAGCGTGGTGAACTTTTGAAGTGGTGGAAATCAAAATCACTCCAGCGGTAACTGGAAGTTAAAAGAATTTCCAGAGGCCTCAGAATTTTAGTGGCACCTACATATGAAGATCTGAACCCGAACATGCTCCGCGAGTGGGTGGAAAATAATCAGGAATCCTCGCGCAGAATGCTTGCCATAATGATTAAATATGCGGACATTGATCAATTGAAAATAATGGAAGAAATAATGCAAATCACTGAGATGTTAGATAAAGAATCGGACCAAGGACCCATATAAAAGTTTAAAAAGGAAATGGCGGAACGATTGCGAAAATTGGAATCTTCAGTTAAAGAACGTAAAGCACAAAAGTTTTTGCGCGATAAAGGAGATTGTGAGCGCGGGCAAATCTACACTGTTGCCAAGAAATTAAAAAACCTGAGAAGACAAAAAATTAATACAAGTGAGAAACCAACTACTGAGGTGCAGTCAGGACTAAGCAGCATGCATAGTTCCGAAAAAGAAACATCAGCAGATGAAGGTCCGAGTGGGGTATCCGAGTGGGGTATCAATGGATAAAGTTCCCTCAGTGATTGATGAATTTGTTTTTTTACAGCAGGAATGGAGATTCAATCTCCCTCCCAGAGCACTGGTAAGCAATTTAAAACCACCAAGAGGAAGAGGCAAAGGCAGCAGAGGCGCAAAGGCGCAAAACAACAGGAGCTCAGAAGAAAAAACCAAGACCAAACAAGCGAAGAAGTAAAAGAACAGAATAAAACATCAATCATCAATCTAACCAATGTCCCGCTATCTGAAAATGAAAAAAGCATTCTAAGTTTAGGTTTGTCATATTGTCCTAATGCTGAGTTTAATTATGTGCAAACAAGGGTGGACATCTTCAAGTACACAAGAATGCTTAAATTGAAGAAACACTTTGCGATAAATCAAGGACAACCTAGGATATCAGCAACAAGCAAACCGATTACAGAGGAAAGAGAACTGAATAGTCTACAAGTCAATGATATGGGGCTTCTAGTAGGAATGAGGCAAATGGAAGCTTCAACTAATGTGACTGAAGAGATGAATGCAGAGCAAACAGCCATCCAAGTGACCAAATTAGCTGTAGAAGAAGTAATTGACATTGGAGGAAGTAAAGCAACAAACTTCAGACCTAATTCAAGATTTGTTCCCATGTCTATGAGAGACTGTATTGATGTATTCAATGAACTAGTAATTAACGATCTACAGAAAATGAAAAATGTACAAGTGTCAAACATAAAATTTGGTACAAACAGCAAAAAGAGCATTCGGCTCTCGTAATGAAGTAAGTATCAAACAGGGACTGTATAGTTCGTAATGCTGATAAGGGCTGGAACATAGTCCCATGGGACAAGCAGAGATATCTAAATGAAGCTTATAAACAACTGAACAATAGAGGAAGCTATGTTCGAATATCTATGGACACCATGACTGCAAGTCACCGTCTTTATAATGTTCAACTGCAAGATTGGTACAATCAATGTTTGATCACGCGTGACGGGCTAATGTTTTTAAAGATTAATAATCCTGTAGTGCCAGTCTTCTATCTGATACCCAAGGTACACAAGGATCTTGAAAACCCCCAAGGCCGTTCGATCATATCTGCAATAGGTAGTGGGTTAGAAAATACTTCCAAATTCATAGATTCATTTCTTTGTCCCCTAGTAAAAATGCTTCCATCGTATATTCAAGATATGGGGGATTTTTTAAAGGGAATCTATGATTTACCTTGGGAGCGAGATCTTTTGTTGGCCACTATAGACGTTATGACGCTCTATACCAGCATTAGACATGATGACGGCTTAAATGCAGTAGAATACTTTTTGGGCAGCAGATCTATAAAAATGTGGACACATACACAGATGTTAATAACGATGGTCTCAACTTGCTTAAAAAACAACTATTTTCTTTTCAATGGTGATCTGTTCCACCAGACCTGTGGTACTGCGATGGGCACCTGCTTTGCCCCCAACTATGCGAATCTGCATATGGGCTGGTGGGAAGAGCAGGTGGTCCGGAAACAGTACCAGGAGGAATGGCAAAAACAACATTTTGCACTGAAGTTGGTTCATCGACGATTTATTTGTCGTATGGAAAGGCTCAGTGACCTCATTAAATGAGTTTATTAGAAAGCTTCAGGTGAATAATTTGAACTTAAAATTCATGAGTACAATCAGTGATACATCGGTAAACTTTCTTAACCTGACTATTTATGTAAAGATGCAAAATTACATACAAGGCCCATTTAGAAAACCCACAGCGGGAAACATGTTGTTGCACGCAGCAAGCTTCCACCCTGATAACCTCATTAGAAGTATCCCCTATGGGGAATGCCTGAGGACCCTGCGGAACTGTAGTGAAATAGAGGTCTTAAACAATGAGTTAAACATTTTAAAAACACGCTTTAACCCCTTCAGTGCCCATGACGAGATAGTCTCGTCATGGAGCGCGGTTGCGCTGTGCCCATGACGAGACTATCTCGTCATGAACCCCGCCCACTAATGCAACGGCCGGCACAGGGCGGGAAAAGGGCGGGGCACTGAAGGGGTTAAAGCTAGAGGTTATGCTGAAAATTGTGTGCAAACATTATTATAAAAAGGTAAAGAAAAAAACAAGGGAAGACGTTTTGTTTAAGACAAGCAATGTAAAAGAGAAAGTTGGTAAAAGCAACAGTAATGCTTGTAGATTGATCACTACTTACAATAGACAGCATGGCACAGTGAGAAATATACTTTCAAAACATTGGCGCTTGATACAAAATGACCCTATATTGGGGGAATTAGTGCCAAAGAGACCTTTAATAATATTCCGCCGTGCAAGATTTTTTAAACAAATGTTGATCAGTAACATGGCACCAAAATCTGATCCACCAGTGGCAAATTTAACATGGTTGAAATGTAAAGATGGTTTCATCAAATGTATGAAATGTAAAGCCTGTGTGCATGTGAAAAACATGTCAACATACACACCGGGGTTATCTAAAAGAGAAAAGAAGATCAGAGGGCAGTTCACTTGTAAAACCGAATATGCTACCTACGTATTGAGATGCCCTTGTAATTTGCAATACGTGGGCAGTACTATTTTACCGGTACACAGATGAGTGCTACAGCACCTAAGAGCGATCAAAAATGGCGATAAGTCATATCCAGTGGATCGCCACTTTGAAAAATTTCACAATAAAAATGTGCAGGGACTGTCTTACTTCGTCATAGATGCCATCCCACCCAATGTCAGAGGGGGTGATAGAGAGAAAAAGTTAAGAAGATTGGAATCCTGCTCCATATTAGAAGATATGCACACTCATCTTTAATAAGTTTGTGGGAACATAAGAGGTGTCTATGTCAAAATTCTGTAATATACCCTTTTCAAATTCTCTGTTTTTGAAAGTTTTTTTAGAGCACTCTTTTAAGCACTTTTCATTACAAAGCATAAGATAAGAACGACAATTCAAATTGTATGGCCCACTTGGGAAGAAATGAAGAATTGAACAATTGACGGGAGCATTTAGTACAATTTAAAAAGGGCCCACTGGGGCAGGATTTCAAAAAATTCAAAAAATGAAATGTTCACTTGGTTCAACAAATATTATGAGGTGGGATGCCCCTATGGGCTGGCCTCACGATGATTTATGTGGGATATGATGAAATTAATTCAATGAATTTATAATACACCTGGTTTAATATGTTGACCTAAAGAAAATCAACCATATAAATTGTATGTTTTAATAGTTATATTATCGGAAAATCAAAAATGAATGTTAACTAATCTTCATTGATGAAACGATAAGGATAACAAATAACAGAGTACAATATATTAAGTACTTTTTTAGTAGTACATGAGAAACTACAAGTCTGTCTTTCAATACATTATGTTTGTAGTCCAACACGTGATTAAGACACATGCACGGTTAATTTAAAATGGTGGTAACTTGACAAAACTTTGTTAGTGAGCAGGCCTGCTGGTTCAGGTGAAACGCGTCCAAACAGCTGACAAATAAAACCTGAATTTGTCAAAACACAGCGCTGTCAATCATTGGTGATCGAGGAGGTGGTCATATAATATCGGACCGAGCTTGGGTGATCCGTAGTGATGACACGCCCTCTGTTTTGGTGTGCGGCGGCTGCTACACATGCAAAGGAGGAGAAATATATATATCTCTCCCCTTCTTACCGCAATTTCTTTGGAGGAGTACGAGAGTGCTAGAGGTTGAGGCCCCAGTTTGATAGCCAGGAACAAGGATGGCAGCTGTGGGGGTCTGGGGTCCTGCAACGGGGCGGTTTTCGCGAATGCCAGCGTGGGGTCCACAACTCACAGCAAGAAAAGCCTTGCCCAGGAGTCTGGCTTCCCCTGGTAATTGGGTACTGCTGACGCCCATGCAGAAGTGGTGAGGTTTGTCTGGCATACTCACCCTTTTTTTCTATTTGGCCCCCTTCAACCCTGAGTTTGTGCCTGTTAATTATTTCACTTCAATGCTGCTAATCTTTTGGACATTGAGACTCTCGGCCAGGCCCTGGCCAAATTGCATCCTTGATTTGAGCTTCATAAAGACTTAATTTTTGCCGGCAACTCCTGGTGAGAATGTGTGGAACGTCATGCAGCATTCTGGGAGTGGTAGTCCCGTGATGCTTCATACCGGTGATTTGCTATTTTATGCCGATATTTGATTCTGCACAATTTGTGCCTAATTGTATTCCGGAGTGGGACTTCAATTACCCCTTTTCTATGTGTGCTGTTTTATAGCCGTTGTAATTTGCTAGTTTTCAACACGTCAGGAGTTTTCACGGCATGCAGAATGAATGTGTAAGTATACTTTATTTAGATATAAAAATATCCTTAAAAGAACACCTCAAAGATACACAGCAATACATTTTAAAAACAGAACCTTAGCATAAAAACAGTAGTTGATAGAAACTTCAAATTGCAATAAAAAACTTCACCGATATATCAATGGAGTAAGGACTTAGTGTGCAAAATGCAATGACCAGTATAACGTTTAAAGTGCATTTAAATTCAAGTATTTGACAAAGACCGTAAATACAGTCCATGGACCATAAAATGACAGCCAATTGTGCAAAGCAACAGTCAGATAAAAAAGTGTTAGCAGCATTTGAGAAATCACAAAATAAAGTGAAATAGCTCTTAAAAAAGCATAAAAACAAACCAACCCGTTACTGCTTAAGTGAGCGGTAGGCATGTCGTAAAAGAATTGTAAAAGCAATATTTAAACCTGTGTTTTCTGGCATTAATGCTGCAATAATTGCTTGTCTGCACGTTCGGATTCCCAGCCTATTCCACTCAGTTTTCAGTTTACGTCTACGTTGTGACATAAATGATGGACAAAGACAAACTATATGCTCCATGGTTTCGGGAGACATGCCACACCCCCTGCAGATTACGTCCTCTGACAGACGGCGCCAGACGGACAGATCTTTTAGAAATTGCCAATCGCCCAGTCTGGCAGCCATAAAGCTAATTTTAAGGTGCAAGGAGTAAGTGCAAGATAAGTAAGATGCGGGGATAACCGACCATATGAAGACATTGTTGCCCAAGCATGTCTGCGTTTGGCAAATTGGGCTTTATCAATGATCAGGGACCTCATTCGAATACAGTTCTTAATGCTAGTTTTAAATGCTGATTTACTAGGGTTGAGGTCCCATAATGCACCTGCAGACATTTCTTGGATCGAGTCCTTAAAAAGGCGGCTGTAAGAGCCGCGTGGATTTGTCTGGGAAATATCCAACCAAATTAAGGACTCCAATGAGCCTGGCTTTGCCTGTCTCAATTTGTGGCACAGGTTTAGATACAGTCCAGTGGCTGAAATTTCATAGTTTAATAGACCGAATTCTAGTCTGATCTGTGCAGCAGAAGCTGATTTGGGCAAGTGGAGGATTTTTTTGTATAGTTTCGTCACATGTTGGTTAAAAGAGGAGTTTAATTTCCCCCTAAAAATCTCAGCACCATAAGTCAATGTAGGCCCTATTTTTGCTCTCATAACTTCCAGTAATGGGGACAGGCTTGGGCCAGACAAATTTCTTGAGAGCTTGCAGAAATTTACCTGTAGGTTCATGGCTTTTACTGAGATGACCTTACGGTGTTGGTTAAAGTTACCCCTGGAGTCAAAGGTGACCCCAAGATATTTATAAATGTTTCCTATTCTGAGGCTAGAGTTGTTAAACAGCCAACCACCCCCACGGTGTAGTTTTCTACCAAAAGTGACCACTTGGGTTTTCTTTAGATTGACCTCCAACCCGTTCATGGTTGTGTAGACTTCCAGTCTGTTTAATAGCCTCTGCAGCCCTACCCGTGTCAAACTAAAAAGGACCAAATCGTCGGCATATAAAAGATTGCTTATCGGTACACCTCCCATCTTGGGCGAGTGACTGTTAATTTCTTCAAGGGAGGATGGCAAATCTGCTATGAACAGATTGAAAAGAAGGGGGGCCAGCACACATCCCTGTTTGACTCCTCTAGTTGTCACAATTTTCCGAGAGAGATGTGTGCCGGTCCCCAACTTCACTTGTACCCACGTGCCCGAATGGAGTTGGATGATCGCATCCAGGAGCTTGTCTGGGATCCCCCATTTTTTTAGCTTCTCCCATAGAGCGGCCCTTGGTACCCGATCAAATGCAGCTTTAAAATCTATAAAACAACAAAAAACCATGCTGGATGTGACTAATGCTTTGTTGACAATGACAGTAAGTTGGTCATGGTGCCAGAGGTGGCGGTGAAGCCAGTTTGGTTCAATGGAATCAGATTGTTCTGCTCTACCCAATGTCTCAGTTCCCCCAATAATGTTCCTGCAAAAAACTTGGCTTCAATATCTAACAAAGCTATTAGTCTATAATTATTTGGAGAAGCATGAGAGCCGGACTTGTAAATCGGATGGATTATTGCCCCTCGCCATGAATCCGGTATGGTTGAACTTGTCAGTGCACAATTGAAAAGATTGGTTAAATATCTCGACCATAAATCAATGTTTGTTTTAAACAGGGACTGTGGTAGGCCGTTTGGACCCGGAGCGCCATCAGATCTTGCTTTTGAAAGAACTTTGGTGACCATTTATTGAGTGACTTGTAGATCTTCACTTCGTAGATCTGCACGGACCATAGAGGTACTCCTGATCAGTTGTGGGTTGAGTGTCGGTTGTTTAGGAACAGATAAAACTGTAGACATAGAGACCTCTGAGGCCCTAAAATGGTCAGTCAAATAGGCAGACCAGGCCGCTTCTGCGATGTTTGCTGACCCGGATCTAGAGGAGCTGAAGTTTTGGCGGTTGATTAGGGCCCAGAATCTTTTAGAGTTACAGCTTTTGCTCTCCCATAGAAGTTTGCACCAAAATTGGGCTAGATGACGTCGTTTGTCAGATTGTATTGCATCCCTGAGTAATTTTTGCATTGCTTTCTACCCATTCAATTCTTTTTAAAACGGGTATTAGGGTTGATATAAACATTAAGAAGTAAAAGAGAATGCTGATTATTCCATGCACTAATTTTAACACCAAGTAACCAGTCTTCGTCAAAGGTCAGTATCTCAATCGGGCCTTTTAGGTTATTTGAAACATATATCGACAGGCCACCTTTAGGGTGGCCGTAGAGACAAGTTCTGATTGCCGGTTTCCAGAATTCAATGAAACCAATAACTGGGCCTGGTTTGAGACGCCCAGGTTTCCTGAAGGGCAATTAAGTCATGACCAAAAATGAAAGAGTGGATCTCTGAATTTGTGAATTTCTGAGAGAGACCACTAATGTTCCATGAACATAGGGTGAGCAAAGACTGCGGCTGGGGGAACGGAATAGTTGAGGAAAAATCTAAAGGGCGTCCTGATTGATCCTGGGCTGCAGGATGTTCGTCACGTGGTCAATCTAATATATTACGGGACAGAGTGGCTGGTAGCCAACCCCAATCAGAAATATTATCAAAATTCAGGGGATTAGACCGTCCATCTTCGGTCGATTGTAGTGATCCTAAGGCGTTTTTAAGGATTGAGTATGGCCTATTTTTCTCCCCACTTAGCAAAGTAGGGGGTTGTTGAGATAACACTGTGGGGTATCCTGGCGTGGAGTAGGGGTAGAATTTGATGCCCCATTTCCGAAATAAGGGCTTTTGGTCTAAGAATAGTCGTGCCCAAATAGTAGACTTAAAGGACACCACGGTTACCTCAGAGGGTTGAGAACCCCTTGGGGGGAGAAATTCGATTGACTCGATGTCGTCCGAAAACAAAGCCTCAAATCCCGGAACATTGTTGACTAATTTAATTATATTTGATCTGTTAAGAATATCCTGCCGACCTTTTGATTTATATTCGGGGGCAAGGAGAATTTTTAGAGAATGTGTGTCTCTAATAACAGTGTCGGAAATCCGGGATGAGTTAGGCTGTAAGAGATTGGCACTTGGAGTATCTGAGTGTGCTCTCTGATGAGGTTGGTGAAGGGCCCGTGTGCCTTGCCCGGATGTCCGAGAATCTTTTAATAAAGTTGATATATTATTGAAGATTGTGTTGTGGATTGTAGAACTACGTCAAGATGGGCTTAGCAACACAGCCACTTGGGGTTGGGGTGATGTGACTAATGACCTCGTTGTGGTTATCTCAGTGGAATTGCCTCTTGGTTCGTTTGTGACCGGCTGAGATTCTGAAGGCCCATTTTCCGGTGGTACAAGGCTTTGCTCAAGACTGCTCAGAGGAATCTGTAGGTTGGTGGTTGTGGTTATGTCAGCCTTGTGAGGGCTTCGAGACAAACTTACTGGTGTTGCTAAAGATAGTGAAGTGCTTGAGATGTTTTTATTAGTAGCGATTGAAAACAACGGGAATAATTTGGGAAGATCAGCTTTGGTGTTAAGTCTTGATTTATTCCTTTGTTTTCGTTGACGCTTACGCTCTCTCTTACTACAGGGTGGCAAGGGGGGGTGGAGCATTTCCGGGATGGAAGGGGCCACGACCGCTGAATTGACACTTGACCCTGCCTTATTACTAACAATGCCATTAGGAAGCCCATTTACTGTCTGAGGGCTTGTAGCGGCTTGTACCAACAGTACCGTCAGACATAAAGAGCCTTGGGCTGGGTGAGGGTCGTCTTGATGATCAGTCTGTGTCATAGTACATTTTCGTTCCTCTCTCGTCTGTACCCCAGAGGTCGTTGATGTAGGGGTATTCGCATTATCTGAATCATGGGTTAAGAGAGATCGAGGGGGTTGGTCAAGCCGAGACGGAACAGCGCCGCCCTTCAGCAGTTTGACTTCATTTAGGACACTAGTTAAAAAGTCTGGGAGCGAGGAAAGGGAATCAATAATAGGTGAGCAGCAACAGATTGACTGAACCAATTTTGAAGATGCTTGCGCACTCATTATTAGATTGTTGAGTTTGTCCAGCTTGCTATCGATCCCTGCTGTGAACAAATCTAAAGTGTTCAATAGGTCCACCTGAGTGTCCAATTTGTCCGAATGGTAATTTAGGGCCGTGACAGTAGATTGAAAGGTCTGGAGTAATTGGGGCCAGAAGGTCGGGGTTGTGACAGGATCATGGTGAGGCTCCTTTTTTGGTCCAGAGTGGGGTGTGTTATTTGGTGAAGTGAAGGTGTTCATAAAAGAAAAAGACAGATCTACTAGCCGTTGATCTTTTAATTCTGTCGTTTGTAAAACCTTTGAAAAGGTTGAAGTTACTGCTTGGGGTGAGAGTGGACGCTGTTGCGGTTTAACTTGGTCTGGGCTCCCCTCCAGAAAGCTTAGGACCTGCGGTGAACCGGAACTGAGCGTATCAGAAATGGGAATTAAGTCATTATGACTATGAATTTGTGGAAAAATTAAATGAGAGTGAGACACAATGGGAGCCGTCTCAAACTCCTGAGGGTTATGGAGACATAACCAAAAAATTCTCTGATTGAGAAACATGCGGAGATGGGAGACTTAGATTGTAGGTTGGACTCACAAACGGTTGCTGATTAGAGCAGTGCTCTTGATTAACAGATACATGGGGGAGGGAAGGCTGACATGGTAAGGATTGATGATCACTTGAACCCGGTGTTTGAGAAGTAATCAAAGCACATTCTGAAACAGGTTTCCGAAAGTCGGGTGCTGACCCAAAGATGAAAACATCCGGGTTATGAGCCGGAGTGATGGATGATTTGGGGAGCAAATTTGGCTCAGAGGCTTGAATTGGCTTGCAAGGTTTGGTTGCCTCAGGTGCTTTTTTAAAGTAATCCAGTAACGAGTAAGATTTTGAGGAGCACGCAGAGGATATATGGAGTGGTTGCATGTCGCTTTTATTAGTATGTTGCCATCCCTTTGGGTTGGGAGACTTCGGTAAATCCGAGGACTCTGGAGCAATCACCGGAATGGCGGGAGCAGACTCCGCGACTGCGGCCAACCATTTTAGTTTCTTCCGTTTTAAAGCTGGAGGTGCTTTTCTCGTATTCCCGGATCTCATCTCTTCTGTTGTTGTACCAGGCTTATTAAAGTCTGTGAGTTGATAGACTGGGTCGTTCAGCCCTTAGTCAAGTACACCCTTAAATGCTGGGAGAGCCAACCAAACTGGAGTGTATTTACAGGAACACGAGGGGGCGTAAAAGACCAGATTAACTCCCGGACAGGCTTACTGGAATTATCCAAGCTCGGCCAGGACGGAAAGAACAGACTCAGCTGATTTTGACAGCTTGGAACAGGGCACCCCCCCGCTTGCTTAGACCCCACCCAACCACTTACTAATCCCTTACCCTTTGCCGCGGCCTCCCAACAAGTGCTCCCAACGGCTTTGGGGGTAAGACCCTTGAGTCTAGACCCCCCACTAAACTCCCAGTGCCCTGCCCCCCCAAGACTTCGCGTCCGCGACTGACCGGTCAAGCAATACCCAGTTCGAATAACCGGTAGAGTCGCAGCGCGGCGGCAAGGGGGGGGGAGGGGGACTGGGCCAGCGGAAGGGGCCGAATTCCCCCTGGGCAGTGGGAGCAATGCTGGGTGCTGGTAGCGACGGGCTAGGGCGGTTGAGGGGCGCGGGGGGAGCAGAACTAAGGCTGGAGAGCCCACTAACTGGCGAGCTAACAGGCGACCAGAGCAGCTGACTAACTGCCCAATTGGCTGACTGAGGCGAAGATGGGGTAAAGGTGGAACCGAGCGATGCAGAACGGTGAGCGGTGATCTAGGAGTCCAAAGCTGGCAGAAACCAGGCAAGATGGAGAGCCAGAGAGGCAGAGAGGCCGAAACCGGGGGCAGTCAGGAAAGGGAAACCAAAGGCTTAAGAGACTTAAGAGACCGCAGCGGGGGGGGGGGGGAGGATTGCGGGGGCGGGAGCACAATGCGACGTGTAGAGGAACTTGGTGCATAGGGCGTAGCAACCACACACCCCCAAGTCCCCAGGTCGACTTACTTGGTGCTAAGTTGATGCTGCTCCGCCACCTTGTCTTCCTCGAGGCTAGCTGGCCTCTACCCTCCGCTCTCGGCCGCTCTCAGCCACTTCTGCCGCTGCTGCCGGTCGCACCCGCAGGATCACAAATATCAACCGGGTCTCTGCGGCCTCTCACGGACTCTCGCGGACCTCTCCGCCTCGCTCACTCGCAACGCGACGCTCAGCACGGCTCCGCCCACAATGCTTCGCCGCGGTCACGGTCAGCTGACTGATACCCGAAGCCCGTCACGTTGTGACGCTCCTCCTTCCAAGGTTCGCGGCCGGAACGTACGATGTGTCTGTATCTTTTCTCCTTCTGAAAACAGCTTCGCTCCTCTCGTGCCACCGCGAATGAAGGTCAAAAGGCACATTATGATGGCGCTGTGATCAGCGGCGGTTTTCAACTTGTGGCAGAGGCTATCTCTATGGAACAATTCAATGACTTTCAGCAGCTTGACTTTTATACAATGTTATTTTAACTTTACAAGTTCAGGTGATGCGAGATGAATTAGACTGGTGGTACATTGATATTTGAAAAATTATTCCCACTGGAACGTTTATGATACAATTTTCACTATGCTTGTTATTCATGTCTGCGAATACAGTGGATATTTATTGAAGCTGCTATAATATGCATTGTGCATTTTTATAACTTAGCAATTGCTTTTTCAGCATTTTGAACATGTTATTTTAGTATTTGAGCTACACATTATGTTTGACTTACCTGAAAGTATTTCTTCCATGTTTATTATGTTCAAGTGGGAGTGTTCATATAGCAAGTGTGTGTAATGGCGCCATTAAGATTGACAAAGGCCTTCTGTAAGCTGAAACGCGTCTCTTCTCCTACCTCATGGGTTGAAGGTGTCCTGAAAAAATAAATCGATGCCGTACCCTGACAACCTCATGTCCGTGCCTTCTTCCAGGGACTTGTCTTTGGGAGGTGGATGGTATGTTCATATATATATATCTATAAGTGGCATGTGGAATAACAAATATTCACAAGACAGCGTGAGTAATTAAACCCACTATGACTTTTGATGCATGCACGAAAAAGAATGAACTTTTGACTGAAAAGGCATATGGATATAACATGACTCCATGCATTATACCGCAATTACCAGTGAAATGCATCAAGGGAAGTGAAGTCTTTAAGCTTGTCATTTGACTTTTTACATAAAAGGCGTGCATGAATGCACTTAGCACTTTATCTCCCCCTGTGATCAAGACAAATGCTGTCGAAACGCGTAAGGAGAACTTATTGAGCTGCTGTGCCTGCAAATAAAATGCTTGTACTCCGGTAATGGGCCTCAATGTGGCTCTTGTTGGAAAGGCAATGGATGGGCTGCTCCGTGCCCATTGTTGTGGGGCCACCCTGTAGGGTCGGGGGCTCCTTTGCTCGGAGGCTGTTCTTTTGATCTTAATCTGGAGCATGACTCCCTCACCGTTAGAAGCCTAAGAGAGGAAGTGCTAAACCAGCAAAGTTGTGACGGTGCAGGAAGGGATTCAGAGAGGGATGATTCCTTACTCTGATCGTGCCGGAGGACTGGCATTTTTTCAAGGCCATGAAAACAAGTGGCATGGGGAATAACAAATATTCACAAGACAGCGTGAGTAATTAAACCCACTATGACTTTTGATGCATGCACGAAAAAGAATGAACTTTTGACTGAAAAGGCATATGGATGTAACGTGACTCCATGCATTATACCACAATTACCAGTGAAATGCATCAAGGGAAGTGAAGTCTTTAAGCTTGTCATGTGACTTTTTACATAAAAGGCGCGCACGAATGCACTTAGCACTTTATCTCCACCTGTGATCAAGACAAATGCTGTCGAAACGCGTAAAGAGAAGGAGAACTTATTGAGCTGCTGTGCCTGCCAATAAAATGCTTGTACTCCGGTAATGGGCCTCAATGTGGTTCTTGTTGGAAAGGCAATGGATGGGCTGCTCCGTGCCCATTGTTGTGGGGCTACCCTGTAGGGTCGGGGGCTCCTTTGCTCGGAGGCTGTTCTTTTGATATATATATATAGTCACTGAAAAAACCATAGGTTTCAGGCACGTTATAGTTAGGAATTAGCATTTAAAAAACCTCAGAAATTCACTGAAATAAAACATAGGTTTCAGGGTCGTTATAGTTAGCTGGACTTTTTACTCGTACAAAACCATTGAAATTCCCCCGTTATAGTTAGTTCAGCTAACTATAACTCACGCGCCCGCCATGCACTGCGGATGACGTCACATATTACATCACTCATGACATGGTCAGTGACATTACTGATGACAACACTGATGACATCTCAAATGACATCACTGATGACATCACTGATGACATCATCCAGTGAATGTGTGTTTTTCTGAAAATTACGTATGTTTTATATATGTATATCTCAAGGTCGATGGAAGAATAAATGGGTATATAAGTGTCTAAATGGATGATTTGTTTTTGAACAATTGATTGTATAACTGACTGATTAATTGTATCTTAGTGAATACATGGCTTAGTGAGTAATGTTTAAATATGTAAATATCTGTATCAGTCTCTCACTTTGTGTATAAGTGGCTGCATGGGTTGGTGAGTAGCTACATGAGTGTCTATATAGGTTATTAGGTGTTTTTTTGAGTGTCTGAGTGTCTGGATGGTTCGGTGGGGGGTATTACATAGTGCATAGGTGCATGAATGAGTGACTCACTGTTTGTATGTGTTGAAGACAGCATGTGTGCAGGACTGTATGGGTGGATGAGTGTGTGCATGGGTGTGTTAGTGAGTGAATGACTGTCTCAATAGTGTCTTTATGAGTAACTACATATGTTTTAAACTACTATATGTGACTATTGCTGTATATAAGTGAGTATATGTAAGAGTGAGAGATTGGAAGAGTTCTTGTATGAATAAGTATGTGTTTCTATAAGTGATTGTTTAAAAGACTAAGTATGTGTAAGTTTCTGTAGAAGTAAGTGTGGTGGTGTGTGTATAACTGTATATGCAAGTAAATGGATGTTTGATTGTTTATTAGCATGAGTGACCATATGTGTGAGTAACTCTATGGATGAGTGGCATTGTGTAACAGGATGTATAGGTGTATGAGTACATATGATGAGTGAGTACATGTATGTGTGACTGTATAAGACTGTTGGTGAATGAGTGGATGTGTATGTGGATCTTAGAATTACTGAATAGGTTGTTGTAACTTGTATTGGTATGTCCATTGTTTTGAAATTTTTAGTTTGTATTTTTGAATGTGTGTATCAAAGGTTATATTAGGGTGAGAGGAGGTCTGCCACTCTATCACAAGGATGATGTCATCAGTGATGTCATCAGTGATGTCATTTGAGATGTCATTAGTGATGTCATGAGTGATGTCACTGACCATGTCATGAGTGATGTAATATGTGACATCATCAGCAGTGCATTGCGGGCGCGTGAGTTATAGTTAGCTGAACTAACTATAACGGGGGAATTTCAATGGTTTTGTACGAGTGAAAAGTCCAGCTAACTATAACGCCCCTGAAACCTATGGTTTTTTTCAGTGAATTTCTAAGGTTTTTTAAATGCTAACTCCTAACTATAACGTGCCTGAAACCTATGGTTTTTTCAGTGAATTTCAAAGGTTTTTTAAATGCTAATTTCTAACTATGCCTACAGAGATAGGACATGTGAAGAAAGAAGAAAAAATGCACAGAAAGAAAAAAAAGAAATGCAGAAAGAAGCAACAGTCCTCAAAGACGAAGAAAAGTGCAGGAAGAAGGATAATGTGCAGAAAGAACAAACAGAAGAGCAGAAAGAAGCCTTGTTGCAAAATCATCCTGTACCCTCAACTTTTTCAGACGGATGCTGGTGATAACTGAGTCTGACTAACCAGTCCTAGAGCCAATGCTATGTTAAAAGACACTCAGAATACAGTGAAAACACCTACATACACTAGGGAACACCATGCGTTGGGGTCCCCCTGTGATTAGCATGACCTCCTCTGTAAGCCCTTAGTATATAATAGGGCAGGGGGATTAAAACTACCTCTTAAAACGCGCCACAGGGCGTGTTTGCACACGTCACCTCAGGCCCCGTCCCCTCCCTTCCCCACTGTGTAAACACGCCCTGTGGCCGTTTTAAGTTGGGAGATTAAGTCCCCTTGAATCCTGAGGGTCCCTAGGGTCCAACTAGACCACAAGGTACCTCCAGTAAGCGCAACAGAGCTGCGTTGCAGAGAGGTGTAAAAAGTTGCATGGGCTGGACCACCTCTCTGCAATGCAGCTCAGCGGCGCTTACTGGAAGCACCTGGTGGGCCAGTTATCCCCCAGGGGCCCTCAGGATTGAAGGGGAAGTTGTTCCCCAACTTAAAACGCGCCACAGGGCGTGTTTGCACACGTTAACTCAGGCCCCGTCCCCTCCCTTCACCACTGTTTAAACACGCCCTGCGGCCGTTTTTAGTTGGGAGATTAAGTTCATTTGAATCCTGAGGGCCCCTAGGGTCCAACTAGCCCACTAGGTACCTTCAGTAAGTGCCACAGAGCTGCGTTGTAGAGAGGTGTAAAAAGTGGCATGGCCTGGACCACCTCTCTGCAACGCAGCTCAGCGGCGCTTACTGGAAGCACCTGGTAGGCTAGTTAGCCCCCAGGGGCCCTCAGGATTGAATTATTGAATTATTTCCCCAACTTAAAACGCGCCACAGGGCATGTTTGCACATGTCACCTCAGGCCCCGTCCCCTCCCTTCCCCACTGTGTAAACACGCCCTGTGGCCATTTTAAGTTGGGCGATGAAGTCCCCTTGAATCCTGAGGGTTCCTAGGGGCAAAATAGCCCACTAGGTACGCCCAGTAAGCGCCATTGCAGAGAGGTGTAAAAAGGGGCACGGCCTGCACCACCTCTCTGCAACGTAGAGCAGTGGCGCTTACTGGAAGCACCTGGTGGGCTAGTTGGCCCCCAGGGTCCCTCAGGATTGAAAGGGAATTATTTCCCCAACTTAAAACGCGCCACAGGGCGTGTTTGCACACGTCACCTCAGGCCCCGTCCCCTCCCTTCACCACTGTGTAAACGCACCCTGTGGCCGTTCTAAGTTGAGAGATTAAGTCCCCTTGAATCCTAACGGTCCCTAGGGCCAAACTAGCCCACTAGGTACCTCCAGTAAGCGCCACAGAGCTGCGTTGCAGAGAGGGGTAAAAAGGGGCATGGCCTCAGAACACCTGTCTGCAACGCAGCTCTCTGGCGCATACTGGAGATACCTGTTGGGCTAGTTGGCCCTCAGGGACCCTCAGTATTGAAGGGGAATTATTTCCCTAAATTACAACTGGCCAGGGGGCGCATTTGCAGAGTGCTGCAAGGAGAGGGCTTGGCCTCCGGCACTATGCCGGTCTTTTATTTTCTTTTTTCTTTTTAAGAAGGAGGGCTGTATGGCCCCCCTTCTTTTTCTAATTTATTGGCCCTGGGGACCCCATCCCCCAGGGCCTGCCCCCTAATTTATTTATTTATTTATTTTTAAATTTGGAAGGGGGCCGCGTGGTCCTCCTCCCAAGGCCTTAATCGGCCCCAGGGACCCCAACCCCCGGGGCATGGCCTTTTAAAAAAAATAATCTTTAGGAGGGGGGTTGCGTTGCCCCCCTCCTCAGGCCACTTATGGACCCGGGGACCCCATCCCCTGGGGCCGGCCTTTGTTTTTTATTATTATTTTTTTAAATATACTTATAGAAACACCTAGGACATGCTGGACAAACCGTACGTACCTATCACCATGACGATTTGCGTGATATTCATTCATTCATTCAAAGGCGACTATGCATACAATAAATCCACGTGGAATGTATTTACACCGCTAGTGAAGCTCTGACGTGTCTGACGCCCTACCATGCCTAACCCCGGCGCCCCCGCCGGTGGGTACTCTCCAAGTAAATACCCTTGTTGTTTATTTATACAAACATGGGTAGCTATTGACGGGCACATTTAATACACACGCACACCAAGCCATTCAAAGGGGATTCGACAAAAATTTGACCAAACTATGCAAGAAACCCCCCTCACAGTTAATAAAACACACATCCACCGCGGGATGTGTAATACTTTTTATTTTACTCTCTGGAAAGGAGACAAACCTCACTTGAGAGTCACAGCACGCTCCTGGCTGAGCCCAATGCTGTGTTACACCCACTAGTGCCCGCCGAGTGCCACACACCTCTGTGTTGTATTCCAACAGCTAGTGCGTATGCTATGACACTCTCTAGCCCATGTGCACTGTAACACCACCCGTGAATATGTCATGTCACACTTGCCTTCGCACGGGATATTTTGCCCCATCTAACGTGCCTTCCTCAATGCCTATGTTATAACGCACAGTGCTATGCCATACATATTACAATCTGGGATCCATATCTTTGTCACAGTGCATATGCAACGTTACACTCCCCAGCACATATTTTATATTACAACTTTAGAGACTAGTTAGGTTACTCAACACTGCCCTGTGCATATTACACTCCAAGGCGCATATCGCATAGCACAAGCTAACTGCCTGTGCTATCTCGCGCTCTCCAATGAATCTGTCATTGCGCACAATGTATTGCATATTATATTTCACGCCCCGGTTCATCTTATATCACACTTTTTGGTGCATAGTTTGTACCATACACTATATCTAGTTTTCATTTTCAATCGTGCTCTCAGGACTATGTTCTCTATAACACTGCGTTCATCTACCCTTTTAACGGGCATTACATTTTGCGATGGGGGGTGGAGGGTCAGGGGGTGTTTCTGCCAAGTGAGCCCGGAGTCACAGTCACAAACTTCCTCTTCTTCCTGAATAAAAGTGAGATTATGCTGCATACTTGTTCATATTTTAAATAGTTTGCACAGACACACCTTCTCTGAACAGTTAGCTTGCTGCCCCATCCACCCCCTCCCTATCTTCTGTTGTCTGAATCCATGGACTAGCCTCCTCCCTCCTGCCATGCATGGTCTGATGTGCTGCCACTGCCCTCCATTTAGCATGATGTACCAGTCTACTCCTCCTGCCCTCCATTGCCCAATTCTATGCCCCATCATTGACCTCCTGCTTAGCCTCTGTGCTTAGCTTGCTGCCCCTATTCTCCTTCCCCCTGCCCTCCGATGTCTTTGTGCATGCCCCTGCTCCATCCTTTTTGCCCACCATGTTCCATGGACCTGCCACTCCTATCTACTCTGAGTGTTCTGTTGAGCTGCCACTCCCTTCCCACCTGCCTACCATTGTCAGATGACTGTAACCTGTCCCTGCCACCTCCACCCTGCCTGTCTACATGCCATGCCCCTATCCCCTTACTTCTGTCCTCCATGGTCCATTTTACTGCCACACCCTTCTGCCCTCCCTGGTCTGTTGTGCTGCAACTGCTCCTCCTGCGTGCCCCGCGCAGTCTGTTGTGAGGCCCCTTCCCCTGAACTCTCTTGTCTGTGCCCAGGTCCTGACCCTCCTTTCTATCCTCCATGGTCCTTTGCGCATGCCCGTGCACCCTCCTTCTCGCCCATCATAGCCATTGTGCTGCCACTAACCCTCCTGCTTGCCATGCATGGTCTTCTGTGCTGTCACAGCCCCTCCCACCTTCCCTGTGTGGTCAGCTAGCTGCCCATGCCCCCCTCCCACCTTCCTTCCATAGTCTGTGTGTATGCCATCATAGTCTCACTGCTGCTCTCCATGGTGTGTCTTGTTTCTAGTGCCCATCCTGCCTGACCTCCATGGTCATCCTGCTGCTCCTGTCCTGCCCCCAGCCCTCTGTTTCCATGTGCAGACCCATATTCTCTCCCTCCTGGCTTGTCTGTTCCATTGCAATGACCCTGATCCGTTCCTCCTGCCCTTTATGGTCTGTTATGCTGCAGCTTTCTCTCCTGTCTGTCCATTATGGTTAGCTAGCTACCATTGCCTCTTTCCCCACTGTTCTCTGTTGTCCATGTGCATGGTCCTGTCCCCTCCCTATTGCTTTCTATGGATTGTTGTGCTGCACTCCCGTCCCGCATGCCCTGTGTGGTGTATTGTGCTGCTGCAAACCCTGATGCCTGCCCTGTAGGGTCAGTTTGGTGCACCTCTCCATGTCCCTCCTGTCCTCTGTTATCCGAGTCCATATCCCTACCCCAATTCCTCCTGCCTTCCATGATCCAATGTACCATACTTGCGTAGATTTTGAACTTGGTAAGAGGGAGATTTTGAAAAAAAACTGGGGTATTGATTTTCCCCTTTGAGTTACATTGAAAAAGAGGAGATTGTAGACAGGAGACAGATCAAATAAAGCCCATTTGAGCTTAAAAACATTGGACGTTTCCTGGCTGAATCGGGTCTGTTGGCATGTATGGTTGTACTACCACTGCCTCTTCCTTCTGCCCAGAATGGTCTATTATATTGCCACAGCCTCTCTTGCCAGTCCTGTATTGTTGGTTTGTTGCCCCTGCCCCCCTTTCCACTGCCCTCCATAGTCTGTTGTGCTGCCACTGCACTTCCTGCCTGCCCAGTGTGGTCAAATTGTTGCCTCTGCACCCTCCCACCTGCCTTCAAGTTTCAGAGTCCGTGCCCCTGGCCTCTGCCTCTCAACAGTATCCTAATGAACAAGTGGATTGCTAACATTCTATATTTCTTACAAAAATTTGGAACGCCTGACGTCATCTTGATGTAATCAAAACTGTAATACATAGAGCATTTCCTTTAGAAATTACATATATGAGAGGGTCTTATTTGCATCAAAATTATGGTTAGTGCTCTAAAAAACTAAAATGAGGACATGTTTTCTGAGTTTTCAAATAGCGACAAAGCACTTTTAAATTATTTGTTATCTTTATATTTTTTTATCCAGTTGACCACTTGATTAAATGTTGCACTTAGGAGAGAGGATGTGGTGTTACTTCCAGAGCTGCAGACTTTGCAACTGGGGAACCAGGTTGGAGTTTCTGCTTCAGCTCAACATTCTGTGATTCTGGTCAAATCACTTACTCTCCCCATGTCTACAACCAAAATGAATTTGATCTTGTGTGATGTAACCAATGCTCATGTAAAGCACTCCAATACCTGACAAGTCTGCACTATATAAAACTGCAAAAACACAAAAAATAAGTGTTTTGCACACTTCTGTCATTGGGCTACATGTGGCCTACATCTGGGTGATATTTGTGCTGCATTTGGTCTCTTTTGTCTCTGGTGGCCATCTTGGGAGATTTATATGTTATGAAGTTTCCTAATTTCCTCATTTACTGCAGTCTCCTCAGTAGGAAATGTTTTCAGTTTTTTACTTTGATTCCATCAGGAAGGTATTCAGATATGTCACACATTTGCCATAAATTCTGAATGTTAGCACTCTAGTTTCTCATTAGATCACTGTAGTAAAGCTACTGCTCACCAGAGAAGTCTGCTGCTGGTATTAAAAGTGCATGTTTCAGTCTACATGTCAGAATTTTTTAATGAAAT
This sequence comes from Triturus cristatus, assembly GCF_964204655.1. NCBI lineage: Eukaryota > Metazoa > Chordata > Amphibia > Caudata > Salamandridae > Triturus > Triturus cristatus. The sequence continues at coordinate 846,790,168 of NC_140594.1, read as the reverse complement.
AGAAGAGGATTTGAGAAGTCACTCAAAATGTGCCCTAATTTTTCTTTCTTCAGCACTAATCATAATTGCTATGGTAAAATGAACCCCCTCATTGTGTTCCTTTTTAAATTAAATATTTTAAGTGTTACCACTTTATTCCAATCAAGATGGCTTCAGGTGTGCCATACTTTTGTCATAAGTAAGACTGTTAGCGCTCTAGTTGTTCTTAAGAACACTCTGGGACATTCTGTCGTTGGGCTATACTTGGGCTACATCTGGGTGATATTTGGGCTACATTTGGGCTCTTTTGTCTCTGGTGGCCATCTTGGGAGACTTATTTGTTATGAAGTTTCCTAATTTCATCATTTACTGCTGTCTCCTCAGTAGGAAATACTTTCAGTTTTTTTTACTTTGATTCCATCAAGAAGGCATTCAGATGTGTCACACATTTGCCATAAATTCAGAATGTTAGCACTCTAGTTGCTCATTAGATCACTGTAGTAAAGCTACTGCTCACCAGGGAAGTCTGCTGCTGGTATTGAAAGTGCATGTTTCAGTCTGCATGTCAGAATTTTTTAATGCAATAGAAGAGGATTTGAGAAGTCACTCAAAATGTGCCCTAATTTTTCTTTCTGCAGCACTAATAATACTTTCTATGGCAAAAGGAACCCTCTCATTTTGTTCCTTTTTAAATTAAATGTTTTAAGAGTTACCACTTTATTCCAATCAAGATGGCTTCAGGTGTGCAATACGTTTGTCATAAGTAGGACTGTTAGCGCTCTAGTTGTTCTTTAGAACACTCTGGGAAGCTGCAGTAGAACACAAAGGAATCAACTGACAGTCTCTGCCCTTGTTGGATGCACATGTTTTACTGAGAATGTCAGACTTCATTCTCACATGACTGAGAAAGATAATGTGAATTCACAGAAAATATGCTCTCAGTTTAGCTTATAGATCACCTTCCAAACCTCTGTGGGAAAAGTATGAGAAAATAGTTTTCTCTCAAACATGATTCATGATATCACAGCAGAAGGCTTTTTCACATGGTAAAATCCCCTTAGAACACACCACAGTTCCTAAAATGAGTATGGCACCATCCACAAATGATTTATAATGTAACTAAAGTCTTAAAACCTTCTATTAACTGCAATGCTTTTTAATGAGGTGCTCTCAGGTATATTGGTCCCAAGATGGCTGCCAACACTTCTTGGATGAAGTACTGACAGCCAATCAGATCTCACGATGAGATGTGTGGTTAGGCTCCGCCCAGATATATATGTGATTTTGATTTTCTCAGGAACTACTGAACGGATTGACACCATTTAAGCAAAAGGCATGACTCTGAACCAAATTTGGTGTAATTCCGTTCAGCAGTTCGGGCTGCAGCTGCGGCTAAAGGTCCTATGGGAAATTGCATGGGGAAAACACGTTTTGGGACCCCCCTTTTTTCTCAGCCCCCACCACACGAATCATCCCGAGACTTTCAGGATAGAAGCGGACCGGAGCTGGCCAAAAGTTTTGAAAATTTCGCTAAGATTCGTCAACAGGCGCCAAAGTTATTCCAAATAGAATGTTGCGGATTTCCTATGGAAAATAGGTCCTAACTATAACTACCTACTGGCATCCGCCAGTAGGATATATATATATATATATATATATATATATATATATATATATATATTCAATGAAAAAACCATAGGTTTCACACACGTTATAGTTAGCTGGACATTTCTCTCATAAAAAACCAATGAAATTCCCCCGTTATAGTTAGTACAGCTAACTATAACTTGCGCGACCGCAATCCACTGCTGATGACCTCACATATTACATCACTCATGACATGGTCAGTGACATCACTCATGACATCACTCATGACATCTCAAATGACATCACTGATGATGTCACTGATGATGTCATCCAGTGAACGTTTAATTTGCAAAAAAAATTATAAATATAGAGAAAGGCCTGTTAAAGAATGAGTGGGTGTACAAGTGTGTAAAGGCATGATTTTCTGTGTTGTGTAACTGACTCAACAAGTGAGTCCTTTAACTACATCTTACTTCAGACTAGTGCATAAACTGTGTAAATGTTTTGTATGTGTCTGTGTGTTGGTGTACAAGTCGTGGCATGGTTTTGTGAATAGCTATATAAGTGTCTATATGGGTTATTGATTGCTTGTCTCAGTATCTGTATGAGTTCCTACGTGTTTGTGTGAGTAAAGTGTGTGTGAGTGTGCATAGATGAGAGAGTGTGTGATTCTATGAGTGGATGTTATTAAAAGTGCATCTCTGAAGGACTGTATGGTTGAGTGAGTGTATGTATGGCTGTGTTATGGTTTGAATGTATATCTCAGTGGTACATTTGTGACTAACTAAATATGTAAAAGGCATTATATATGTGTGAAAGAGTATATAAGTGGTTAGATGTGAGAGTGTGTGATTGTGACAGTGACTGTATGGATGAATGTGTGCTTGTGTCAATGATTCTAATTGAGCATAAGAATATGATACTATTTTTGTGAGTGAGTGAACTTGTGTGTATAGCTGCATTAATGAGTAAATGGCAGTGTGATTATTTGTATGAATGACTAGGTGTGAGAGTACCTCTATAGATGATTGTTAGTGTGTGAGTGTCTATATAAATATATGTATAAATTCATATGATACTTTTTTATGGACTGAATGTAACTATGAGTGACTGTACAGGTGAGTGTGTGGAGGTGAATGAAGATCTAAAAGTTTTTTTTTGGGTATGCAGTTATTAGTATTGCATTATTTATGGATTTGAGAATGGAATGTGTAATTTTCAGTTGGTATATCAATGGTTTTATAAGGGTGTGAGAAGATGTGGTAATTTATCACATTGATGTCTTCAACAGTGACATCATCAGTGATGTCATTTGAGATGTCATGAGTGATGTCATGAGTGATGTCACTGACCATGTCATGAGTGATGTAATATGTGAGGTCATCAGCAGTGGATTGCGGTCGCGCAAGTTATAGTTAGCTGTACTAACTATAATGGGGGAATTTCATTGGTTTTTTATGAGAGAAATGTCCAGCTAACTATAACGTGTGTGAAACCTATGGTTTTTTCAGTGAATTTGCAAGGTTTTTTAAATGCTCATTCCTAACTATAACGTGTGTGAAACCTATGGTTTTTTCAGTGAATTTGTATGGTTTTTTAAATGCTAATTTTTTTTTTTTTTTTTTAAAACCTTTATTCAGTTTATCCGGAACACAGCTATTCAGCCGACAACCCGGAGGTTCGGCAGCTTAGGTGAAGCAACTTTGAAATGCATTCGCACTGAACCGACAGGAGAATCAGATAAAAGGTTCAATTTTAAAGAAACACCAACACAAACCAAACCCTTGCAAGGCGTTAAGCTTCGAGTGCACATGAGGGGTGCCCATCAGGGGGAGTTAGTCCCATTCATCTACCAGAGACAACACTATAATGAGAGGAGGGAGGGGGAAAGCAGAGACCCACAACAGGCAATCAGTCATCAACAATACGAACATAGCCGGAAGGCATGTCAAGGGGAAAGCTGCTCCTCTGGCTGATCCAGATCAGGGGGCAGACAGATGTCCCCTCTGTAGTGGTTCCATCGCCCCCGTACTGCATGCCATTTCCGCGGGCGCCCTCTAGCACAATACACTGTCTTTTCCCTGAGCATGCTCCAGTCCATATTTTCCTTCCACGCTGCCAGCGCGGGAGGCACTGCCGAGCCCCACAGGCGCGCAATATCCCGCTTAGCCACCATGTTCCCCAGGGTCACCCACTTAGTTTGTGCGTCATCGAGATCGGTAGGACCCCAGACGTTCAAAAGACAACACCGCGCCTCCGGTTGCATGACAATGCCCGTCACCTCCCCCATCACTGCATGGACTCGCCTCCAAAATTCCACAATCACGCCGCATTCCCAGATGATATGTAGGAAGGTGCCCACCATGCCGCAGCCTCGCTTACATAAACCCTCCTCAGAAAAACCCATACGGACCAACCTAGGGCCTGTCACGTAGACTCGATGAAGTATTTTGAGCTGCACCAGCCGCAGACGCGACGGAATCGCAACCTCCTTAGGAGAGGAAACTGCATATTGCCAGTCCTCATCATCCAGTTCGAGGCCGTCCCTAGTCCATTGATCCCGCAACCCACGAAGAAGGTCAGCCCGGACATTAATCAGCTTCTTATAGATGAGAGAGATCGTGCTCTCCGGCATATGGCCATCCAGAATTCGGTCCTCCAACGGAGAGGACGCAGGCACCTTCTCACCTTCTACAATGACCGACCGCAAGGCGTGACGCACCTGGGCATAGCGGAAAAACTCAGTGTTCCCCAACTCATACTCCTTCTGCAGCTCCTCAAAGGACTTCACCTTGCCCCGAGCCAGCAAGTCTCCCACCCTTGAGATACCGATCAAATCCCATTTCTCGAACCCTTTTGTATGCCAAAGCTTCCCCAGGATATCCGAGTCAAACAGCGGGGTAGCAAGGGTAAGTCTGCCCCTCCAACCCAGGGAGTCCGTCGCCAACTTCCACACCCGCACCGCCACCCCAGTGGGCCCCGTAAGGGACAAGTCCAATGACTTCGAGTACAAGGCTCTGTGGTAATTACCGCCACGCAGCAGCCACCGATCCATAGCGAAGCCGGGGCTCAACGCCGAGCCATAGACGCCATGATTAATCGCGCACAACTGGGTAGCCCAGTAGTATCTGCGAATGTCCAGAAGCGCAATACCACCATCGTACCACGGAAGCGTCAACTTAGCGATCGCTATGCGCGGTCGCCCATCCCACAATAGCGATCGTTGGAGGCTTTCGACCTCTCTAAAGTAACTAGTCGGGACCCAGTCAAGAGTATTCTGCAAGGCATAGAGGAAACGCGGCGCGTCCGAGGAGAGAGAGCGTCAGCCTCCGCCATCCCGCCGCAGACGCGCCAGGGGGGGAGCAGATTCTTCTCATATCGCAGGATGGGGTCAGTGGAGATGTAGATCCCCAGATACCGGAAGCCCTGCTGGGCGATCTGGATCGAACAGTTTCGGGGGACAGGCGGAACATCGCCACACAGTACATACAGATATGACTTACCCCAGTTGATAACAAGGCCCGAGTTCCTACCAAAAGAAGTCAAGACGTCGCAAACCACTATGAGAGACTTCTGGGGCGAGGCGAGGTATAATAGGATGTCGTCGGCGTAAAGTGAGATACGATCCTCATAGTCGGGCGACCATCGGAGGCCACGTATACTCGGATGCCATTGTATCCACGCTGCAAGCGGTTCAAGAGCAAGGGCGAACAACAAAGGCGACAGGGGGCAACCCTGCCGGGTGCCCCTCCCAAGAGGAAACGGCTTGGAAGCCCTCCCGTTTACCACAACACTAGCGAGGGGACCCTCATAAAGCAACCTCACCCAGTCAACAAATCCAGGTCCAAAGCCGAACTTGGCTAGTACCGCCCACAGGTATGCCCACTCCACCGTGTCAAACGCCATCGTGGCGTCAAGAGACGCCACAATAGCCGGCTCCCGCAGCGTGTCCACCCTAGCAATCACACCATGGAGGCGCCTAAGGTTCAATGCAGTGTTGCGATGCGGAATGAAGCCCGATTGGTCCGGGTGGATCAAGTCCTCAAGCACCCGGACCAAGCGGTTCGCCAGGATCGTAGCGAGAATTTTCGGCTCAGCATTAAGAAGCGACATCGGCCGGTAGGAACTACACTTGTCCCGAGGCTTACCGTCCTTATGTATCACCACTATGGTTGCCAGTCGTTGATCAAGCGGCAGATACCCGTTCACCCGCGCCTCCACGAACATGGCGCGCAGGTGAGGAGCGATCTTATCCGGACAAAGCTTGTACAATTCGATAGGCAAACCGTTCGGACCGGAGGCCTTACCCGAGTTCAACGCCCGAATAGCACCCGCCACTTCATCAACCGTTATATCACCATCCAGGTCGTCCCTATCTACGTCAGAGAGGCAGGGCAGAGCAATATCACGCAAGAGGTCACACGAGTCGGCAGTCGGCCTGTCCGAAACCGAGGTGTACACTACGCGGAAATAGTCCGAGAAACACTGAACTATACCGTCGGGGTCAGTAACAACCGCTCCCTCCTCCGTCGTTAACTCCGGCACCACTCTATTGACCCACTCTTTTTTGTCCAACCAAGCTAGCAGTTTCCCGGCCTTATCCCCAACATCATACAGACGGCCCTGCTGCTCCCTGCTAAGGGTCTTGGCAGCATTCTCCGCCAAATCCCTGTACTCTGACTGCTTCAAACTCAGATTATGCAGCGTATCCGCTGCCACCCCCTCCTCCAGGGTCACTTCTAAAGCCGCAATCTCATCCGCAATCTGCACCACCTCGGCATCTTTCCGTCGCTTGGCGGCCACCACCAGTGAGAGGGCCTCCCCTCTCAATACGGTCTTAAACGCCTCCCACAGAGACACCGCCGAATCAACCGAATCTTGATTCTCCTGGAAATAGTGATCAACTGCCTTCAGCAGCGCCCTGCGCGTCTTGGGGTCACGGAAGTACCAGGGGTTAATGGGAGCAACCCTACCCCCTCCCAACCGGCCAATATCAAAACGGACCCACACCGGAGAGTGGTCAGATATGCTGCGTGCCATATGCCTAGCCTCAGAAACTAGCGAGGCATTCGCAGCCAGGGTGAGCACATAATCAATCCGGGAGAGACTCCCATGCGCCCCGGAGTGAAAGGTATACTGACTCTGAGTGGGGTGCCGGAGCCTCCAGCAGTCCACAAAACCTAAAGTGTCTATGAAATCAGGAAGCCACTTCTTAGCCCCCCCGGTATCCCTGGGCGGGTGCCTATCGAGCAGCCCAGAACCAACAGCATTGAAATCTCCCCCCACCACCAGCAGTCCCTCAGGGAGTTCCAACAAGGCCCTGCCCAGATCCGCAAACGTGGAGGCCTGCAGGGCCGGAGGGACATACACAGAAACCAATACCAACTTTCTACCCTCCCACCTCCCCGCCACAGCTACGAACCGCCCCCTATCGTCAACAATGGTGGAATCAACCTCTAGTGGCAGTGAGGCTCGCACAAGTATGCCCGCTCCCATGGAGCCCGATGAAAAGCCCGAGTGGGCAATGAATTTGTAGCCCTTTCTATTGCGTGCATAGCACACATTGCCTATAAGATGTGTCTCCTGCAATAGGGCAACGTCAGGCGAAGCCCGCTTCAGGAACTGTAAGACGATCCCCCGCTTAATACGATCACCCAAGCCATTAACATTCCAGCTAATAATATTAAAGCCCCTACCCCCATCCCCAAACACCAAGAGACCTTCACCCCCCCCGAAAAACCACCACCAAACCATCCTGACAACAATTACTACGCCTTGCAAGAAAACCCCCCCCAACAACCACCCCAACACCCCATGTCCACCCCCCTCCCTGCACCCTTGCGTCAGCTTACAAAGCCCCCCCAACTTGCAGTGTGCCTGTCGCCCTATCAAAAACAAATCTACAAAAAGAACCCCAAGGGAGGAAAGAGCTCCGAACGGCCCTCCGCCACCCCCTCAATACTGCAGTTAGCCACAAGTCATTGTCCGGGGCAAAAATAAATAGACCTAACACACGGGGCATCACTCCTGCTCAGCCCGGTCACTGTCCTTTCCCGTGGTACAGTCCCCGCTGGTCCGCCTCCGTGGCAGAGCGTCCAACCACTCTCCGGCCATTTCAGGCGAGTCGAAGAAGAAAGTCCGATCCTCATACACCACACGCAGTCTGGCAGGGAAAAGCATAGCGTATTTTAAATCCATCTCCCTAAGGCGTCTCTTAACCCCCAGGAAAGACTGCCTTTGCTTCTGCACCATCTGGGTGAAGTCAGGATAGAAGTTCACAGAGGCGTTCTGAAAAGGAACCGGGCCCGCCACCCTCGACGCTTGCAGGATAGCGTCCCGATCTCGAAAATGAAAAATCCGGGCGACAATCGGCTTCGGGGGAGCTCCCGCCTTAGGCCTCCCGCCAGGTACCCTGTGAGCACGTTCTACTGCAAAAAACTTTCCAAGGCCCTTAGGCCCAAGATGGTTCACCACCAAGTCTTCGACGAGGAGGTCCACTGAGCGCTCCTCCGAGGATTCCGGGACTCCAGTAATGCGCACGTTGTTGCGCCTGGCCCGACCTTCATATTCCTCCAGCCGACGGGCAGAGAGATCACTAGCAGTCCGCAGCTTCTCAACCTCCACTTGCAGTCCCAAAACATCATCCGCAAGGCCAGTAGTCTTGAGGTCCAGGGACTTGACCCGCTCATTGGTTTTGGCCAAATCCGCGCGTATCAAGTTAACATCGACCAAAATAGTATCCACTTTTTGTGCCAAGGCATCAAACTGTCGCCCGATCAACGTTTGCATCCCCTCTATAGCCCCCATACCATCCTGCAACGACAGCTCCGAGGCCGGGGCCGGGTCAGCTTTCTGTACTTCCAGCGATTGTCCCGATCCACCAGGGGACCCCTTCTGCTGGGCATATCGATCCATATTGTTGGACTGGGTATAACCTCCCCGCCTGGTAGCCTTGAGTTTCGGCTTGTCAGCCTCTGCTTTGGCCGACATTGCAGACTCGATGTAGACAATTACGGAGAAACGTCCCTCACCCAGCTAAATGAGACAGGCCGGACCGTCACTCAACGACCAGGGCGGGCACGAGTCCTCCAGATGTCCATGGAGCCTCAGGAAGCGCTCTCAGGCCGGAGCCAACACAGGGCTAGAAAGTGAAAGTGAAAGTGCGACGGTCTCCATCCGCCCGTTCACACCCCGCTGGCCCGCTGTTGTTCAATTAGAGGCCGGGCATCTTGCCAACGCGAGCCCCTGGCATCCCTCGGATGTAGGCCGCAATCCGCCATCGTCCACAACTCCGGTCCCCGGCGGGCGATTTTGGCCCGGACAGCGTCAATCGTCCCCACGATGACTCATCTACAAGATACCGTGCATAGGAGACAGGATGAAGAACAGGATAATTGACGGAGGGCGCGAGGGTCCCGGGAGCTCAAAGCTCACGCAGCCATCTTGGTCACGCGCTAGGCTCCTCCCCTAAATGCTAATTTTTGAATTATTAAATTATTATTTTTTTTTTTTTATAAAAAAAAAATTCCTATGTATTCATTTATATATTATCTGTATCCTTTTATTTGTTTTTGCTCTTTTTTTTTAACTTTCAATTAGGATAAAGTTGAACAGTTTATTTAATTTTTGCAATTAATTTATCTCCACTTTTTTTTTTTTTAATATAAATTCTTGGGGTGCGCGCTCAGAGCGCGCACCTAGTACGTTTTCGTAAGTTTTTTATGAATACCGTCGTACGTTATTTACGTACGCATACATACATTTCAGTGCGTGCTGGGAGCGCGCACCCAGTACGCATGCGTACGTACGTATGCGTACATACGCATGCGTGCGTGCGTCGTACGCGCTCCACGCGGTTCACTTCCGCATACGCTTAAATTACGCGCGTGAACGTTCGTGTATACGCGTGTGCAACGTATGCGCGTTACGTACGCGCATATGACGTATCCACATGCGCTCCTACGCGTTCGCGCATGCGTAAACACAAGGTGCGCGCTCGGAGCTTGCTCAGTGCGCACACCTCGGGTTATATGCATAATAAAACAACACTTCTAATTGGTTAACATTACTTTCAGTTTCTGATTGTTTCAACACCACACCCAATCCCCTCATGGCAAGTCATGTGATCAAGAATCATCACTTTTGATTGGTTTGAAGTATTTTCAGTTCCAGATTGTTCCCAAACCACACCTACTCCCCTCATTATTAGTTCTGATTCCTTTGGAGAAGGAGCTATTCTGTTGTTGAGAGACAATGGCTGAACAGCAACCATCTTCAGACACTGAGCAGGACACTCTTGAGAGGCAGAGGAACAGGAAGCAGAAAGACAGCTTTATATGGCAGTTTTTTACTTTCCCAGAGGGACAAAAAAAGGTAAATGCACCGAAAGTTACTTGTACATTGTGTCAAAAAGTCTTATCACGTGGGAATGCTAACAAGAAATATTCTTTTAGCATACACACAATGACGAGGCATGTTGAGGCAATGCATCCAGTATCTTTTCGTCGAGCTTCTGGAGCAAACCCTCCACCTGCTCAACCGACGACATCTGCAGCAGCTCAGCCGAGCACATCTTCGGCAGCTCAGGCGAGCACTTCTTCTGCAGTGGTGCCTTTGCCTTCTTCCACACCTCTTTTTGGACCACCTTGTTTGGCGAGGTTGTCCACACGCTGCACTGATTGCGGTCGACTTATTTCTGTGGGTGAGACCAGTCTTGATCTCATTCAGAGAAAATTTGATGCGCATGAGTGCAGTAGGCCATAGATGTTTTTTCATTTTTTTCGTTTTTCTGTTCCTGTTTCCCTACATTAACTCAAGGGCTCTTTTAAGAGCCACTTAAAAACTAAACCCCCAAAAATTTTTGGGGGATTTATTATTTATTTTTTTGGGGGGGGGGTGCGCGCACCCTGCGCGCACCCTAGGATGTTTTTAAAAAAAAATTTTTTTTTTAATTTAATGTACAAAGAGAGGTGATGAAATGGAAGCATGAAAAGGGAGGATTGAGAAATACAAATATGTTTCACTTATTTTTTAAAAAACAATAACTTATTTGGAAAAAATAAATTTTTAAAATTTTGCAAGGGAACTGAATTTCGTTTTTTAATTTTTCTTTCTAGTTCTGCAAAAAAAGAAAAAAAATATTAATATTCAATCATACATTTCAAAAAGCATTACATGTTTTTACAAAGCAATTTTTTGCCCTTTTTTTGCTGTTTTCAGAATTTTTTAATTTTCACTTAAAATAGTGAAAAAAATTCTATTCATCATTTAACAGCGGGCAAAAAAAAAACAATCTGAAAGATTGTTTAAAAGATGCCCAAAAACTATCCTCAATAAAATATACCTTGAAAGAAATTTTACATATATATTAAAAATACTTTTCTAGATGAATATACATTTTCTAGATAAACCGTCTTTAAACCTTGTCGCAAAAGCACACATGCCAAAATAATTTCTGTCAAAGGAGTCCACAATTGTTTTTATTACTTTTCCTTTAGGCCAAATAGTAATTTCAAAATCCTTTTTAAGTGATATCTTCAATTATAATCCTTTAAAATTACAAAAAATGCTTTCTTCAGATGCAGTTTTTAGTTTTCAAAATTTAGGTTTCAGAAAAATTAAGTAAGAATTGGGTAAATCATAAGGCAAACGTTGCTTGAAAATCAATTGGGAATCATTACACAGTGTCCAGCCTTTTTCACATTTAAGAAAACATGCTTTTAAAAATTTAAACATACAGCCTAGTTTTAACTGTAAAATGGTTTGAATCTGCCAATGAGTTCTTTTTATAAAAAAAAGTATGTGTGCCTCCATATTTCAACTGTCTTTCATTTCATATTGCCTTTCTACTGAAAGACACCTCCAGAGTGCATCCAGATCTCCTTGGAAGATGTTCACAGTGTGGATTGTAGGTCACAGCTATGTCTTCTGGAGTGAAAAGTGTGCAGAAAAAAGAGGTATGGTGAGAGACCTTGCTTTGCCAAATGTAGACATTAAATGGATTGGTCAGAGAGGGTTAAAGTGGCACCAATTAATGCCTTTGGTGAAAACCTTTCTACATCTCCCACAACCTAACCTTTTTATTGTGCACTGTGGTGGTAATGACCTAGGCACTTTAACTGGGGTAGGTCTGGAAATGCTTATTAAGGACACCTTTGTGCAATTGATGTCGCTTTTTCCACAAACTGCCTTTGTATATTCTAATGGTCAGAGAGGGTTAAAGTGGCACCAATTAATGCCTTTGGTGAAAACCTTTCTACATCTCCCACAGCCTAACCTTTTTATTGTGCACTGTGGTGGTAATGACCTAGGCACTTTAACTGGGGTAGGTCTGGAAATGCTTATTAAGGACATTTATAGAGGAGATGGTGTACACTTCACTGATGAAGGCAACAGAGTCTTCCTCTTGAACTTTAGACTCTGCATCGGTACTTACTTGTAGGTACCAAAAAACACACAATAAACACAAGGGCTCTTTTTAGAGCCACCTTATATCTAAACACTTAAATGCGATTTTTTATTCTTTTTTTTTTCAAAGTTTTTTTTCGGGTGCGCGCTGGGTGCGTGCACTCGGCGAGTTTTTTTTTCAAAATATAAATCTTTTTTTTTGCCCTACAAGGTCCTACTGTGACCCCCTTACAATGCCTAGTGGGTCAATATCTCCCCACTCTGCCCCCTTTTCACGTTCTCCCCCTTTGTTTATCACCCCCTCTTTATGCGAGAGACAAAATGGTTTCCACCGATTCGAATGTTTACTGACATCTAACAACCAATCAGAAGTGCGCTCGCGCACGGCAGGGTGCGCGCACAGTACTTGCTCAGTGCGCGCACGCTGCGCGCGTACAGATATATATATTGATTTAAATGCTAATTTCTCAGGAAATACTGAACAGATTTACACCAAACCTGCAAAAGGCACTTCATGGACCTTATGGCTACCTCTTTGCCAAATTTCTCATAATTCTGTTCAGCCGTTCGGGCTGTAGCTGCGACTAAAGTCCCTATGAAAAAATCCATGGGGAAAACGCGTTTTGGGACCCCCCCTTTTTCTCTGCCCCCGCTTGACGAATCACCCCGAATCTTTCAGGGTAGGAGCTGAGCGGAGCGCCCCATTAGTTTTGAAAATTTCGCGAGGATTCGTCAACCGGCGCCAAAGTTATTCAAAATAGAATTTTGAGATTTCCTATGGAAACAGGGTCCTAAATATAACTACCTACTGGCGACCGCCAGTAGGTAATATATATATATATATAAACAGTCCTTTTCCGCTCTTTTTTTCAGCGGAGATAAAGGCACGGACCTCTCGCCTCCAGAAATCGAATGACAAATCCCACAACACGGAGAGTGGGTGAAGCAGGTGATTTATTTCCCAAAAATGTTAATTTCAGAAAATAGCAGGACCAGTGTCCTCAATGACGCGTTTCCATGCAGGGAGCTTGATCACATGATGCGTCTCCGTCTGATGATGTCATGAATAGAGACACTGAGCACCAACCATGTGAGAAAATTGAAATGAAAAACAGACTACAAAATTATAATCATTCAGTATCACAATGTCCGAATACTTGACAATAATGATATGAATCATATCCAAAAAAAACGCTTATAAAAGATAGCACATCGTAATGACAGAAAAAACAAATGTTTCCGAAATTACAAATAGATAACAAAAGGGCGGTAATCAAATGAATACATAGTGTATATAATCCACCTCTAAAGTTACCTATATTGCCTTTGGGGAAAACTTTCTAGAGAATAGAGGACAAGTGTCCAGAATTAAAAACCCAACAATACTGTCATGTCTTAAATAAATGCGTAAAAAGCGGATATAAGCCTTGCAAGTGCATAAAACGGACATTTGATGTTAAAAAAAGAGAGAAATACTGCATAGAGTAATAGCTAAACCAAAATACCTAGGGAGATTCCGACATATCTAAATAAACAGTTTGGCAATGCACATGTCTCACTCAAATGCAGGTGTAATAGTAAAGGAAGCTTGTCACTAAATAGAATCCATAGGCTAAAAAACATAAGGTAAAAAAGTGACATGAATTTGACCAAACAAGATGAACTAAAAGCCCATATTAGTCATATTAGCAGCATGTGTGAAAAATAGCAATGCTAGTGCAACAATTATAAATAAGCTAAAAGCCATAAATAGATAAAATCTCCTGTTGTAAAATTGCATGGAAAAAATACTAAAACTCTATACAAGAAATAACCCGATGATAAATAGTCTGCAGAATAAAGTGTTTAAAAAACAGTGCAAAATAGTGCTCTAAAACAACGATAGAATCAATAGCAGCAAGTCAAGATAGTCTTATGGGTAGAGAATACATGTATATATAACTCTCTTATTCTCATTGTACACAGAAAGGATAAAAATACAAAATACAAAACATGGTATATCAATCATAGAAAGTTGTGCAAATCTTCATTAATGTTAAGGCCATTGGGGACTCTTGTGTCGAGAGCTAGAATGAAGTGAGACTCTCGTTGTCTCAATAGCTTATCTCGATTGCCTCCCCGTCCGGGGTTGGCAACTGACCCTATGACTGTATACTCCAAATCCTTTAATTTATTGTCATGAATGGATTTGAAGTGCCTAGCAACCGGATAGTTGTGGTCTGAATTAACAATGGCCCTAACATGTTGCAGAATACGCTTATGCACAGGAAGTTTGGTACTTCCAATATATTCCAATATATTCCAAATCGCATGTGCACTTAAGTTTGTAAATAGCATACTCACTACGACAAGTTAAATGTCCTTGGATAGCTATATCTTTATCACTAAATGCTGTTTTATAGTGAGTGCTATTAGTAGCAAAAGTACAAGCACGGCAAGAGTTACATTTGAAGAACCCTGTCCTAGTAAGCCAAGTGCCCTTAGTAGTAACCGCAGGCATGGCTCTCACAAGGGCATCCCTCATAGAAGGAGCCTTTCTGAAGGTAATGGATGGTAAACAAGGAAGGATGGGGCCAAGAATGTTATCAGTTAAAATGATAGGCCATTCTGAATAAATGATCTTGCGGATAGCATTTTCTTGAGAACTGAACGTTGTGATCAAGCGAATCGACTGTATCTCTGGCTCTGAAGTTTTGATTACAGTTTTGGTACTGGGCTGAAGCAAATTAACTCTAGGTACATTGTTTGCCTTATTAAGGGCAAGGGTCAAGAGGTGTTCTTTATAGCCCCTGTCCAAGAATCTGCGAAATGCTGCCTTCTGGCATTCAGTCGAAACAATTTCAGAGCTGCAGATTCTTCGAATACAAATAAATTCGCCATAAGGTATGCTATTAATAAGGTGACGCGGATGTACACTGTCAGCATGTAGAATTGAATTACCTGCAGAAGTCTTTCTGTGTAACTTAGTACAGAGTGTATCATTGTCTATATATACCAAGACGTCAAGAAATTAAGCCTGGGCAAAGCACTACGCTACGCGTAGTTTGCGAAGTTCGCGCTACTTCGCACTACGCGAACTGCACGTAGCACAGTGCGAACACGCGTAGCGTAGTGTTGCGTAGTGCTGCGGTCGTTTTTTGCTTGCTCGCGGTCCTCAACGTCAAGTTGGCGACCGCGAGCAAGCAAAATGACATCCCGGCGAGACTTTTTCCTTGTTCGCGATCAGCAACATCAAGTTGGCGATCGCGAGCATGGAAAATAAACCTCCCGGCGAGATTCCCAACGCGAGGAGGTCACGTTTCTCCTTGCGAGTGGTCACGTATGCTCGCGACCGCTCGCGATGAGAAACTACCAGTTCGCGTTGAGAAAGCTGCCGCTCGAATAAAAATCTACTCGAGCAGCAGAAAACTCCAGCTCGCACTGTGCAAGATGCCATTTTCAATGATTGCACAGTGCTGGTTGCTTGTCCGCACTGTGCAATCATTGAAAACGACATCTGGCACAGTGCGAACAAGGTACTACGCAGTTCGCGAAGTGCTACGCGTAGCTCGCGTAGTGCGAAGTGCACTTTGCGTAGCTTCGCGAAGTGCTACTTCGCGAACTATGCCCAGGGTTAGAAGAAATTCAACAGAGAAGCTATCAATAGAGACAGTAAACTTAAGGTTCAAATCATTGACATTGATATCATTTACAAAACTTATTGCATCATCCTTAGAACCATTCCAGACTAAAAATATGTCGTCAATATAATGCCAGTAGTGGACCACATGGCTATATATATATACTTATTTGATTATGTTATTGACAATACACATTTTCAATACTTTATTTTTCAATGTGTTGGTTTGCTTTCAGTACTGAGATAGGGGTTTCAGTATTATGTGTTTTATTTTGTCTATCTGTATTGTGTTACAGTTGATATTAAAAAATATTCAACTTCATTGTATTCGATATTTTGTCATTTTCTTAAACTCAATTCAAAGTCAGTATTGTGATTTTAGATATTTTGGAATCTTTTTATATCTCAATATTTTTTAGGTCGATATTCAATAGTACAATTGTGCAAGGTCCAGTGCAAGAGTTTTGGAGTATATTATCTGTTTGTACAGAAGATAGCTGTCTCCTTATCATTCCAGCTACTATCCCCACTCTATGAATATCTCTTAGTGGCTCCAAGAATCTATATGATTCTCTACTGTTAGGCTGTGTAGATGAATATAATCAGTCTTCTTCACCCTGTCCTTTTGGAAATTTGTCCTATTTAACAAATACAATTCTCACTTTTTTTCCCTTGGTGAGAAGTTGAATACTTGAGTCTTCAAGGCCATTTATCCCTTTGCATAGGCTGTTCCCACTCCTTTTATTACCTACATTTGAGCTCTGCTAGCACTTGAATGCTCTTTTGTTTATGAACACCGCATAAACAGTACATTCTAGAGCAATGCATTACTCCCAGACTGTAAAATACACAGTCATAGAGCTCCCAGAAAACACCAGAAATCTACTGTGCAAACTCTGGCAGTTTGCCATCAATCTCACAATTAAGTGTCAGTAAATGCACTGAGAAAGAAAAATATAGAAACATCAGCTATAAACAAGCTTAAAAAGGCACAAAATGATTGGCAGATTGTGCCAAAAATTAATTCACTATTTAACACATAATCTCAAAGGTTTCTTCCCGTGCGAGCATTGCAAAGCCTGCCGGTACAGCCACATGGTGAAGGAATTTAATGCACCAGGTTTGAGCAGAATCAGAAGCATTACCCAGTTCCTGACTTGCAGCTCCAGCTTCGTCATATACATTCTGGAATGCCCTTGCACGGTGAGATATATGGGTAGCACAACTTTTATGGTAAAAAAAAGGATACTAGAACATCTCAGGGCCATCACAAACAGGGACCTTCACTACCCCATAGCCAGGCATTTCCAGAAGGACCACCTATCTAATAACTCCCTACTGTGCTTTTTTGCCATTGAAAAGATACACTTTGGCCCAAGAGGCGGCAACAGGGTACTAGCACTGCGCAAAAAAGGATAGAATGGATTCTTGAGTTACAGACCAAATTCCCTGGGGGACACAACCTGGACGAAGAGCTAGCAACTAATTTATATGATGACTAATGTTGCCCTTTGTCTGTATGTATGACGTCTCCAGTTTCTTCCTTGCTTCTGTGCCATGAACAAAATGTACATGATTTTAATGTGCAATTGCATATATATTTTGTACACTGGTATTTCAACGTATACTTACATGATTATATCGTTTATGTTTTCTTTTCACAGGAGGAAAAGAAGGGACCCACTGTATGTTGACGGATACTTCACTGGTTCCCTACCCTTTTCTTCCCTGAGGTCAGGTGTGCACATCCTTTAAGATAAGAATCTCTGTTACTTCACGTATATACATTTTTCTTTGTGGAAATATGGACTTCTCCTCACGTCATTTGCCACTTGGCTAGTAGAACCTGTGTATTGTGAGTGGCGGGGTGCCGGCCTGCCACTTGGCGCTTATATTCATGGCACATGCTTGTACTCTCTTTGTGTGAAACATGGGCTTTTCCACACATCTTTTGACACTTGGCGAGTAATAATAACACATTGTGAGATGTGGGGTGCCTGCCTGCCACTTGGCGACTATACTTATGGTGTATGTTTACTTGAAACCTTACCTGTCCTGTACCCTAGGGGATTTCCAGGTATTTTCACTGGAGCAGCGTGATAATATTATATGGCCGCTTCTGTGATTGCCGAGATAGATGGTTATGCGGGACTGACACAGGCCTGTGTATCTTTTTGCAGACACTGCCCCAATGCTATCACTTGATTTCACTCTCTGTGCCTCATTGGCTTGTGTTCGTTTCATGTACATCAGGGCGATTGATATCTGTGGCAATTTCACCGTTATGCATCCCATCTGTTGTTTATTTTAAACATTATGTCAGACTGATATTTGTATATATATATGATGTGATATGTTACAGGCATTACATGCAATACTACTATATTCACACAGATTTGCAATTCTATTTTCACTTGTTTTGAGGAATGGTGGGCCAGAAGTCCTTTCTTTGTGTTACCTTATTTCTATGTAATGCACTTTCATGCAATCGCTCGGTGTGTGATCAAGACAGTGCTACTGTCGAAACGCGTAGCAACTGAGTAATAAGGTCTTTGCACGAGCAAAACATCATTCTGAATGTGCACATCATTGAACTTTTCTACGGATTAACTTGTCTGGCTGTGGTTCAGCCGGTTTTGCGCACCACCTGTCAACGTGCAAGATCTCAGAAGGAACTTTTTATGCACGATGATATCTATCTATCTATCTATCTATCTATCTATCTATCTATCTATCTATCTATCTATCTATCTATCTATCTATCTATCTATCTATCTATCTATCTATCTATCTATCTATCTATCTATCTATCTATCTATCGCCAGTTGGTAGTTATAGTTAGGACCTAGTTTCCATAGGTAAAGCGTTTTTTGATTTGCCAATATCTTTGGCGCCGTTTGACGAATCTTCACGAACTTTTCAAAACTAATGGTTCACTCAGGTCAGCTCCTGTCTTGAAAGTTTGGAGGCGAGTCATCAAGCGTGGGAAGAAAAAAAGGGGGGTCCCAAAACGTGTTTTCTCTATGATAATTTCCATTGAATTTTGAAACAGGCTACAGCTCGAACTGCTGAAAGGAATTACACCAAATTTGGCAAAAAGGTAGGTCTTGGTCCAGAAAGCGTACTATTTTTAAATGGTGTAAATCCATTCAATAGTTGCTGAGAAATTCAAAAAATAAAAACATCGATATCTGAGCACCGAGGAGGGTCCGCAAACCCTCCCGAGCATGAGCTCAATTCTGGTTGGCTGCCAACACTCCAAACCAGAACTTGTTGGCAGCCATCTTGTGACTCGGTAACTGAGTCACAAGAAAACAGTGGAAAAAAAGATTAAAAAACAAGAAAAGGGGGCAGTGTACAAACACCCTCACCCCCTAGTCCTGCTCAGGGGGTCCCACAAGGACCCCCAGGCCCCAAAAAAGCATTTTTTGTTTTTAAAAAAAATGGCTGAATTCGCGCAGGGTGCATGAATACGGTCGAGAACATTTTAAAAAAACGTGGCTCAGGCTCCCGCGCTTCCTTCTACTTAAGCCCCTGGGTGTGCCAGGTCCCGGGGGCAATTACTAATTAATTTGCTGGGGCTCGTGAGGGCCCAGGCAGCCATGGGGACCGCCACGTCCCCAGGGCTTGATAAATAAATGCGTGGGGGTCCTAACTCCTCCATGCTGTCCCAGGGACCACCACTTCCCCGGGGCTTTTTTCATTAATGAGGGGGGGCAAAGAAGCAAAGCAGTATTACTTTTGGGCAAGGGGAGCTGCTAACATGCAACGCTCCCCATGCCCAAAAGCAATGCCACTCCCGCAGGAGGCGGGGAACGAACAGGGACTGTGGGGGTATTGGGGCTCCCCCCATGGTCCCCATCAAAGCAGCCAGGCCCCGGGGATGGGGTTTATCAACAATAAGGAGCTCCAGGGGAAGGAACTAGTGGGTCATCCCCCACTCAAACTACTCTATAACACAACAGACCCTTCGTGTCTGTTTAATCACAGCACTTTTTATTGTTGAAGTGGTCCATGAGCAGAAAATAAAGTTGTGGTAGTCATGGCCCACTCTCTATTTTAAAGTCAGGACTTTGGTGTGTAATTGATCACTCCTTTTTTTCACCGTTGTGTTTTCTTTAACTTTTGTTGGTACAGTTTCCAATTTTTGTTGAACAAGGTGGCAACCGATGATGAGAAACGTGGCAGTACTGGTAATCATCAAACCAGTGTCAGCCCGCTATTGTGTTGCGCACGTGAGGTGCCTCCTTGCTCCGCACATTTTTTCCAATTCTTTGTTTCTTTTCTTTTTCTCCCACTAACTTCCACGGTGGGGGTTGCCACAGCTTTACAATTGATAACTGTGGTCTACAAGCTAAGGGTTCTTGCAATAGTCACTGCTTTTTAAATAAATAGTACAGATATTGGGCTATCAGGAATCCACCTCACAAATATAGATTATTGGGGGTGGTTGTGATGAGAAGAGTTTTCCCTCCCCATTCCTGGCAGTACATAATATAAAATAAGCAAGCACTGTACGTCATCTAGTGGGTCTGTTGTGTTATAGACCCGGGGATGGGGTCCCTGGAGCCAGGAGTGGCCTGAGGAGGAGGTCCATGCAGTTCTCCTCCTTATTGTTTTTTTTTTTTTTAAATGGTGGCAGGTCCCGAGGGATGGGGTCCATGGGGCGAATACTAAATATTGGCAGTGGATCTGCATTTTTTTTCCAAGTTTGGTGTCATGACTCCAACGGGGCTCTTAGCGCGGCCCCCGTGTAATCGTGAAGGGTTCGCAAATTTACCTTAAATATATTAATTAAGTAGTATATAATGTAGAAGGTAGTGTTGTATTTGTGAAATTGTTTGAAAGAGGTACTGTGATTGAAGTTAATGACAAGATTACAATTGATAGAGTTGTTAAAAATATATAAAATTACAAATTAATAGTTAAACTTGAAAAGTGTGTTGTGTTGTAGTGCATTGAATTTGTGCTTTTATTTTGTGAATTCGGGTCCGGTTCGCAAATCCCCCCAAAAAAATCAAAAAATGTTATGTGTAAAAAAAAATTACATTTACTATTATTTTATAGGGTGGCTGTAAAAATAGCCCTAGTTTTTATTGTGAGTTTGTTGTAGCTACATGAAAGTGCTGATGCAGAGCTTAAGGTTGTTGAGAAACACTGTTTCCTTGATCTGTGAAGTGTACTTCATCACTTCTGTAGATGTGATCCATATCAAAATGTAGATTGTGTTATATATGGAGCCCATCCTATGGTCTCTGAGATAAGCAGAAACAGCTTTCTTGACATTTTTTCAAGCTTTCTCAATCTGTGGACAGAATTGATTTGACCACTTCCATTTCTGTCTTTGGCATATGTTAGAGTATACAAAGACAGTTTAAGGTAAAAGCAAGATCAATTGTGCAAATGTGTCCTTCATTAGCATTTCCAGACCTACCCCAGTCAATGTGCTTAGGTCATTGCCACCACGGTGCACAATCATGAGGTCAGGGGATTGGAGATGCAAAAAGGTTTTAACCAAAGGCATCAATTGGTGCTACTTTCATCCTCTCTGTGCAATCCATTTAACCCCTTCCCCGCTCATGACGGAACCGCTCCGTCATGAGCCACGGTTGCCGTGTGCTCATGATGGAGCGGTTCCGTCATGCCACGACCGTTGGCGGCCGCTCCGCCCATGCGGCGCTGTTTCCCCGCCTGTGCGGGGGGATAGCGCAACTGGGCGGAGTCATGACGGAACCGTTCCGTCATGAGCACAGCTCAACCGTGGCTCATGACGGAGTGGCTCCGTCATGAGCACAGCGCCACCACGCTGCCCCCCCCGCACCCCCCAGCGCTGCGGCGGAATTCCCGCCGCAGCGAAGGGGTTAATATCCACATTTTGCAAACCTAGGTCTTTGTCAATAGCTCAGCGTTCAGCATACCTTTTGCACCAGAAAACATAGCTGTGTCCAACTATCCACACTGTAAGCATCTTGAAGGGATGTCTGGAAGTATTGAAAAGATGTTTGTAGCTGAGGTAGTCAGTTGGTAGAATGAAAGGTATGTAAAATGATGGACAAGATGCTGTTTTTTAAAAAGTAGATAATTGATTGGCTGTTTAAGAACATTGTAGATTCAAAAATAGGGTGCATTTTACTGTCTTTAAAAAGCATGTTTTTTTATTGGTTAGTAATTTTTTTTTGAAAGGTACAGTAGATAGGACAAGCTCATATTTTGGAAATGTCAACCACACCTGCTGTTTGCATTTATAACATTGTGTGGTGAACTTGAAAATATAGTGAACTTTTGACCTGTGAGTTCAGTTGAATGTTCCATGAACTGTTACTATGAAAACTGGCACTAAGCAAAATGGGGGAAGGGTTGAAACTTAACTGTGGAATTAAAATGTGAAATTGTAATTTATATATAAGTGAAATCTTATTAAAGTAAGATTTCCCAACTCAGGGGCTGATTCCGACCCTGGTCGGAAAGCACTCCGACCGAGTCAGATCCGGAGTGTTTTCTGACCGAGCCAGACCCCTACAGTCTGACCGAGTGAGTACGATGCGCATGTATGCTGTCGGACTCGGTTCGGTCGGACTCCCATAGAAGTCAATGGAAGCCACTTGTACGACACGTACATGCGCTCCTATTGACTGAATGGGTACGTCTCGAACAAGTGCGCCCCCTACAGTGGGTACGCGTCGGTGCCATCCGCACCGTACATGCCTGTGTTGGGGAGACCCATAGGTCTCCCCGTGTGTGCAAGTCGTATGGCTGCGGGTGTCGGGGGGTCCGACGCGGACCCCCGAAGTCCGACTCCGGGAGCTTTTGTGAGCAGGAAACTCCGGCTCGCACAGTCTGTCCGACGCGTGCATCGTACTGGCTCGGTCGTGAATCGCATCCATTGCATGCCACGGTTAGCTTACGACCGAGACGTACAGAGCAGTTCGTACCCGGAAACGACTTGGTCGGTGAATTTCATGTAGCTCGCATTGTACTGGCTCGCTCGTACAGCTGTACGCGTCGGCTGGAAAACACGCGTATGGCTCGTAGTTTTTCCGGCCGGATCGTGTTCGGTGCCCTTCCGACCCGGATCGGAATCGGCCCCTCAGTAATATGTTTAGAAATGGTGTGTACTTAAAAAATAATGCTATTTTTATTTGTAATATATTCTTGGACTCCTGTATGGATTCGCGGCTCCATCGTGTTGGTGCACAGTGGAATCACGATTCCAAAAAATTCCAGAAACAGTTTGGGCACTTTTAGAAGTCAGTTGGTAAGGGTTCATATGTCTAACCAATAGAAATTTTATAATTTGAAATAATGTAGGAAGGTATTTGATTTGTTACATGTATTTGTGTGGAGAAAGAGAGGGAAACTTTGCCATTACTGGTTTTACCCTGCTGAGACTGGTGCATTACATTGATTGTGTGCGTAAGAAAATCATTTATGAGCTTGTGATATTTTAAATTCTACAAATCTATTTGGAAGCTGAGTTATACATTTGTAAGATGTATTATGTATTAGGTTTATTTTGAATTTTAAAAATACTTTAAATACTATGATGTTTGAAATATATTATTAAATGTACAGATGTGTATTGTAGTTTGTTTTATTGAAGTTAAGTGTTATTTGAAATGGTTGTATGTTGGAACAACGAGTTCCTTAACCACGACTTCCCTTACAACGAGGTCTTAACCATGACCCCGTCTAAACCACTATTTCTTTTTCCACGCATTCCTTTACCACGATTTTTCGTGGTAAAGGAATGCGTGTTAAAAAATGCTTTCCAACTAGTACCTCGATCCCCCCACCCCTTAAATGCTAATTCCTCCCACCCTAAAAATGAACACGATCACCCACACACATGCCATGCTTGCACGTACTATAATCGTGACGCTACAATGCCAGTGTGTGCTAGTGGATCGCCTTGTCACTAGGTCGTCCTACCACAGCATCACCTCCCCTACTTGCTGTTGTCTAAGTACTTATCCGGAGCTTCAACAGTTTGGAGCGCGTGGTGTATTGTTCATGTTATGATGTTAAAGATCGGTCAAGCAGAATGCAAGCCTGCCATCTAGTGTTCATTTTCTTTTTCATGTATCTTGATCACAGAATGAGCATCTATCGTGATTAAGAACTTGGAGTTGGGGTGAACTGAAAATCACAAATAATGGAGTGGAAGTGCAGTGAGCTCATGCCATTGCTGCTCTTGAAGTTGTACTACACCGGAAACAAATGTGGCAGTATTGTGTGTAGTTTACCAGCAGGGCATATAATGTCTGTTATGGAAATATAGTGGTGTGAGAATCAAGAATGCACAGATAGATAGCTGGCACTCAGAGGCGCAACTAGAGTGAAATTTCGGGGGAGGGGGACTCATTCTGCCAGCCCTTTGAGCTCAATGGGCGTTGTGCGCCTGTTGGCACTTGTACAACGCACGTGTATCGGAGATTGAATAAATGAGATGGTTTACTTTGGAAAATAGCACGTAGGGCTTGTTGAGGGAACGACTCACCTAGATGTAAACAAAACGGAGGTAAGTAAGCACAGCACCTCATGAGAGTTGCTGCTTGAGAAGGCTCCGTCCTGCCTGGGGTTCAGCTGCTGTCGCCTTCCTCTTTAAAGTGTGCCTGTGAAATAGGTGATAATTGGTGCGCTTACCCATGGAGCCGAATGCGGACGTCTGATTAGTTGCATGTCAGCCTGGAAGCAGGGTTTAGGCCAGAAGGGCAGAATTAAATTGTTGAAGAATGCAGGAGGCACATTTCAGACTTGCATTCGCTTCTACGGCAGAGTCAGGAAGGACATGCTAGTCCTACAAAGGAGCACACTCGACCTATATAAACACTAGACTGAATCAGCCTTAACCACGCTTATGCGTGGTTAAGGCTGAGTCGTTGTTCAGGCAAGTCGTTGTTCAGCTTTCGTGACTTCAGAACTCGTTGTTCCGGAGTCGTTGTTCAGGATGTTTCCCGTTTGAAATAGATTCTGTATAGTAATATGTGTACATTGGAAGACGAATTAGCGATGATGGTAGTTTGTTTTAGTGTCTGGATATGTACATTTGTAGTATACCGCATAATTTTAGCTCTTGCTTTAAATTTAGAGGTGGAGTCTGTCAAGTTTTAAGGTGTGCATGGACTTCTGCCTCAAGAACGTTTCTACTTGCATATGTATTTTCATATGTCTTATACATTTGAAGGTGCAACATAGAGATGTTGTTGCTTTTTATGTGGTAGGCTCAAGACTGTGAGTACTAGTAGAATGGTGACAATGGGGCACAAAAGTGTGGTTTAAAAGATGGTGACATAAGGTGTTATTGATTAGGCTCCCTTTTTTAGTTTCTAGAGAGAAACAGTTGAAATATGCTGCATAATATTTGCTGTTTGCTTGAAATTGAAAGTTTGTTCTGTGCATTTTTAAGGTATGGATAGTGTTTTGGTTCAGACATATTCATGTATGCTTTTAGTAATATGGTGAGACTTTTACTAAAGATATGTGAAGGGTTCTTACTTTGTAACGGGTAGGTGTAATATTATAAGTAGTTGTAAAATGGTTGAGCAGCAGCCTGAAAGTGAGGGTTGAGATGTTTGTAGAGATGTTGTTTACTAGAGTAATTTGTATGATGTGAGGTAAGTTATATTCATATATACCGCATAATTTTCAGTGTGTGTTTGAAAATTGAAGTCTACTCTGTGAAGTTTTGAGCTGTGCATGGTGTTGTGACTGGGATATGTGTCTACTTGCTCATATATTGTGGTATGTGTTATGTGTTTGAAGATGATAGATGTGTAAAACACACATATACATGTATCTGTTTTTTACTTTCATATATGATGCTGGTAGGAAAAGGTTTAGACATATGCATACATGGATTTAGAAATAGGGGAAGGCTTTTATGAAAGTTGAGTGAAGTGTTGCTTTGCTGTTATCTATGCGCTATACCTGTTTTTTTGCTAGAATAGTGAAGCAGTAGTATTGGCAAAATTATGTTTATGATATGTTGGGAGAGGAATTATTTTTTACGGTACTTTAAAAGAGTCTACTTATGTAATCACTCAGCCAGTAGTCATGCTGTTATGAAATCACCCAGGTGTTACCTCTGTACTCCTTTAATGCTCCAGCCGTTACCCCTGTACTCAATGCATTAGGTATACAGTGCTTCAATCACTCAGGCACTATCTTTCCACTCTTTCAATCACGCAGGCACTACTTTTGTACATATGTAATCACTCAGCTAGTAGTCATGCACTTATAAATTCACCCAGGCACTACCTTTGCACTCCTGTAATCATTCAGGTAGTACCTTAGTTGTTCTGTAATCATCCAGTCAGTACCCATGGACTTATAAAATCACCCACTCACTTCCTATGTATTCTAGTAATCCCCCAGATATTACCCCTGCAGTCATATAATCACCCAGGCACTAGTTATGTACTACCCCTGCAGTCATGTAATCATGCAGGCTGTACCTATGCTGTCAAGAAATCACCCAGGCACTACCTTTGCACTCCTTTATTTACTCAGGCACTACCTCAGTAGTCCTGCAATCACCCAAGAAGTATTCATGCACTTTTGAAATCACCCAGTCACTTTGTATGAAGTCATGTAAATCCCCAGATATTACCCTTGTAGTCATGCAATCACCCAGGCGTTACCTATGTACTCCTTTAATCCCCCAGATGTTACCCCTGTACTCATGCAATCACCAATGCTTTAGGTATACAGTGCTTCAATCACCCACGCACTATGTGTGTACTTTTTCAATCACACAGGCACTACTCTTGTACTTATGTAATCACTCAGCCAGTACTCATGCACTTATAAATTCACCCAGGCACTACCTTTGCACTCCTGTAATCACTCTGGTAGAACCTTAGTACTTCTGTAATCACCCAGGCAGTACTCATGGACTTACAAAATCACCCACTCACTTCCTATGTATTCCAGTAATCCCCCAGATATTACCCCTACAGTCATGCAATCACCCAGGCACTAGTTATGTACTACCCCTGCAGTCATGCAATTATGCAGGCTGTACCTATGCAGTCAAGTTATAACCCACACACTACCCTTGCAGTCATAGAATCACCCAGGCCCTACTGTTGCACTCATCTATTCACGTAGATAGTACTCCATGACTCATCAATGCCTTCAGGTGCTATTTTTACACTTATCCATACACTCAATGTTTATGTGTGCACTCATGGAATTAGCCAGTCACTATCCATCTTCTCCTGCAATTACCCAGTGACTACCCTTGGACTAATAAAATCACCCAAGCACTACCCATGGAGCTATGCAATCACTCAGGCAGATCGATCACATGTCTCAGTTTGTAGGTTTCACAATATTCCACAAATATTGTGTACATATTTCTTTTAGATATGATGATGATTTGAAAACGTAGAGACATATGTATGCGTGCTTCTAACAATATGGAGAGACTTGTAGTTGAGTCATGTAGTAGTCTGCTGCTTTAAATTTTGCCAGGCCCAACACTCATGCAGTTATAAGAAACACCAAAGTACTACCGATGCAGTTTTCCAATGATCCAGGCACTACATATGCACTGCTGTAATCACTCAGGCATTACTGTTACACCCATGCAATCACCCAGGCACTACCTATGCACTCATGCAATCACCAAGGTATTACCCATGCACTCTTTCAATCATGTAGCCATTTATTTTTTACACAGAGTTTTATATAGCGCGAGCTTGACCTGAAGGTATCGGGTATCAGAGCGCTTTACATAGCCCCAGTTGCGTTACATGAGGACACATTCATTTTTAGGCACGGGGAGATTAAGTGATTTGCCCAGAATCACTGGATGTTCAGCATCATTGCCGATACTCAAACCTAGTTCCCCAGATTTGAGGTCAACCGCCCTAGCCGCTAGGCCATCTCCTCGCACATTACTCATGCACTTATATAATCACCCAGGCACTACTGTTGCACTACTTCAATCACGGAGGTACTACCCTTGTACTTATGTAATGATTCAGCCAGTAGTTATGCTGTTAAGAAATAACCAAGGCACTACCTTTGCACTCCTTTATTCACTCAGGCACTATCTCAGTAGTCCTTCAATCACCCAAGAAGTACCCATGCACTTATAAAATCACCCAGTCACTTCCTATGAAGTCATGTAAATACCCAGATATTAGCCCTTTAGTCATGCAATAACCCAGATCTATTACATGTCTCAGTTTGTAGGTTTCACTATATTCCAGAAATATTGTATACATATTTCTTTTAGATATGATGATGATTTGAAAACGTAGAGACAGATGTATGCATGCTTCTAACAATATGCAGAGACTTGTAGTTGAGTCATGTAATAGTTTGCTGCTTTATATTTTGCTAGGCCCAACACTCATGCAGTTATAAAAATACCCAAGTAGTACCCATGCAGTCTTCCAGTGATCCAGGCACTACATATGCACTGCTGTAATCACTCAGGAATTACTGCTGCACTCATGCAATCAGTCAGGCACTACCTATGCACTCATGCAATCACCATGATATTACCCATGCACTCTTTCAATCATGTTGCCACTACTCATGCACCTATGTAATCACCCAGACACTACCGTTGCACTACTTCAATCACGGAGGCACTACCTTTGTACTTATGTAATCACTCAGCCAGTAGTCATGCTGTTAAGAAATCACCCAGGCACTACCTTTGCACTCCTTTATTCACTCAGGCACTACCTCAGTAGTCCTGCAATCACCCAAGAAGTATCCATGCACTTATAAAATCACCCAGTCACTTCCTATGTAGTCATGTAAATCCCCAGATATTACCCCTGTAGTCATGCAATCCCCCTAGTGTTACTTATGTACTCCTTTAATTTCCCAGACGTTAACCCTGTACTAATTCAATCACCAATGCATTAGGTATACTGTGCTTCCATCACCCACGCACTCTCTTTGTACTTTTTCAATCACGCAGGCACTCCTCTTGTACTTATGTAATCACTCAGCCAGTGCTCATGCACGTATAAATTCACCCAGGCACTACCTTTGCACTCCTGTAATCACTCAGGTAATACATTAGTACTGCCGTAATCACCCAGGCAGTACTCATGCACTTACAAAATCACGCACTCACTTCCTATGTATTCCAGTAATCCCCAGATATTACCCCTGTAGTCATGCAATCATGCAGGCTGTACCTATGCAGTCAAGTAATAACCCACACACTATCCTTGCAGTCATAGAATCAACCAGGCCCTACTGTTGTACTCATCTATTCTCGTAGGAACTACTCCATGACTCATCTATGCCTTCAGGTTCTATTTTTACACTTATCCATGCACTCAATGTTTATGTGTGCACTCATGGAATTAGCCAGTCACTATCCATCTTCTCCTGCAATTACCCAGTGACTACCCTTGCACTCATACAATCACCCTAGCACTACCCTTGGAGTTATGCAATCACTCAGGCAGATCTATTACATGTTTTGGTTTCACTATATTCTAGAAATATCGTATACATATTTCTTTTAGATATGATGATTATTTGAAAACGTAGAGACAGATGTATGCATGCTTCTAACAATATGCAGAGACTTGTAGTTGAGTCATGTAATAGTTTGCTGCTTTATATTTTGCTAGGCCCAACACTCATGCACTTAGGAAAACGCCCAAGAACTACCTATGCAGTATTTCAATGATCCAGGCACTACATATGCACTGCTGTAATCACCCCTGAGGCATTACTGCTGCACTCATACAATCACCCAGGCACTCCTATGCACTCAAGCAATCACCAAGGTATTACCCATGCACTCTTTCAATCATGTAGCCACTACTCATGCACTTATATAATCACCCAGGCACTACCCCTCCACTTATGCAATTACCCAGGCATTATCCCTGTAGTCAAGGAATCACCTAGGCATTATCGCTGCAGTATACAATTACACCGGCATTACCAAAGCACTTCTTAAATTATCCAGCTAGTACACATGCACTTATGTAAAGACCCAGGCACTACCCGTGCATTCTTCAAATCACCCAGGCACTAAGCCTGTACTCTTAGAATCAACCAACCAGTATCTATGCATTTATAATATCACCCAGGAACTATCTATGCACTGCTCCAATCACCCAGGCATTACCACTACACTCATACAACACCCCACACATTACACATGCACTCATGCAATCAGCCATACTTTAGTCATGCACTTTTTCAATTACTCAGGCAGTACCCATGGACTCTGCACCTCTGTTCCTTCTTTCTGCACTTCGTTTGTGTCTTTCTGCAGCTGTCGCTGCTTTCTGGTCCCTTTTTAGGTCTTTCTGCACCCCTGCGTCCTCTTTCTGCACCCCTGTTGCCTCTTTCTACACCTCTGTTCCTTCTTTCTGCACTTCTTTTTTTATGTACATCTCTTGCTTCTTTCCACACCCTTCATGCCTCTTTCTGCACCCCTCTTTTCTCTTTTTGCACCCCTCTTGCCTCTTTATGCACCTCTTTGCTTCTTTCTGCACTCCTCTTGCTTCTTTGTACACCTCATTTTCCTTCTTTCTACGCCCCTCATGTGTCTTTCACACGTCTTTGCTTTTTCTATACCTCTCTTGCCTCTTTCTGCACCTTTGGTCCTTTTTTCTGCACTTCTTTTGTTTCTTTCTGCACCTTTGTTCTCATGCAATCACACAAGGACTACAGAGTGCACTTCAAATTTGATTTGGATAGCAGATGAGAAATGTTTTAGTTGTGCTCTGTGGTTCTGGTGTATAGGTTGTGATGTCTTCTAATTGTAGGAATTCTGCAGTGTATGACATACCTTTGGAATGCAATTACAAATATTTTCTTATTTCCATATGATAATATCCGTATATAATTATTTAATTAATATTAAATGATTTAATGAAAGTATTTAAGCTCTTCTTTCTTTTCAGATACTTACCATTATTATTAATAAAGATTGAGTATGGCAAGAAAAGATCAAAAGAAAAGAAAGAAAACAGTACTATTTAAGGGAAGAGAAAAGGAGAAATTAGATGAAGTACAACATGTGACATTGAAGAAAAAGGCTTCTGGTGAGAGAACTAAAGAATTTGTTAAAAGAGTTTTAAAGAAGATAAAAAAAAATCAAAATGGAGAAAAGAAAAAGAAAAGTAGTACAACCATTCAGAAGAAAATGAAAAAAGGACTTATTACTAGAAATTCAGTTTATGAATAAACAGGTATGCAGTCATAATATCAAGTTTTAAATATCGATATACCAAAATATTGATGTTTAAATCTCGATATGACTGAATATTGACCTGCAAGAATATCGTCAACAAGAATATCGACATGCAGGTAAGAAATATCGTTTTACTGAATATCGAAGTTAGTAATATCGTTAGTAAAAATATCGTTGTTTATAATATTGCATTTTTTTTTAGTGTTCTGTATATTAGTATATGTGTTAAAAGAATAGCTTATTTTAATGTGTGTTTTAATTTTTTTTGAAGTAATATATTTTATGTTAATTCATTTTTGGGTATTTTAGTTCCGTAGCAGGTTGTGGGTGCATAGGGGAATAGGATGGGAAGTAATTTAATTATTATATATTTATTATACATTTTTTAGAAGTTATTAGTTTAAAAAAAAAAAACGTTTTAGTTCTGTAGCAGGTTGTGGGTTTATAGGAGAATAGAGTGGGAAGTAATTTAATTAAAATTAATTAATTCATAATGTTATTAATGACTATTTTTGTATTTAATAATTTATATTGTTAATTGTGTTAATTAATTTGTTATTAATTAATTATTTATTGGTTATTAATATTTAATATTTAATTGGTGAATATGTTAATTGTGTAATTGTTTTAGGAGCGGGTTGTGGGTTAAAAGGGGAGTAGGGTGGGAAGTAATTTAATTATAATTAATTAATTAATATCTGTATTAATTAATATTTATGTAATTAATATTTTATATTGTTAAATTATGTTATTTTTTTATTTATTAGTTATCATTAGATATTAATTATTAATAATTAATTGGTAAATATGTAAATTGTGTAATTTCTTTAGGAGCGAGTTGTGGGTTGATAGGGGAGTAGGGTGGGAAGTAATTTAATTATAATTAATTAATTAATATTTTATTTATTAATATTTATGTAATTAATATTTCATATTGTTAATTGTGTTAAAACATGTTATTAACTAGTTATTAATTGGATATTAATGATTAATAATTAATTGGTAAAAATAAAAAAAATTAGGAGCGGGTTGTGGTTTGATAGGGGAGTAGGGTGGGAAGTTATTTAATTTTAATACTTTTTTTTATATAATATCTATTTAAAGTTATTTTATAGTGTTAATTGTGTGAGCTAATTTATTTTTGTATTCTTTAAAATTCGAAACCGCCAACGCGTTTCGTCTTGAAGCGGACTTCTTCAGGGCTTGAAATGTAAAAGGTTCTCATTCATATGATTGTTGCCAGCATGTGAAACGCAATAAATTTGAATGCTATGTAAGTTCAAGTATATAGGTTATGCCCATTCTCAGAAGGTCATGAATTGATAAAGTAATCCGGCGAATGTAATGCCCGTCTCCATGCGGTCATCTGGTTCAACAAGATCCTTGATGTGATTGTAACTTTGGCTATACCATATTGTACCATATTGTCTTATTAAGTCTGTGTAACTCGATTTGTAACCCCTACTAGAGGAACCGACATGGTGAGAGACTCTGTAGATGGTTGAGTTGGACTATATACACTGACTTTTAGGTAAGAGTTTTTTACCTTACTGGACACTGAGGTGCCGATCACGATCCTGTAAAAACCGGGTACGAACCGTCGGACGGAGCATATTCTCCGTCCGACGCGTACCCGGTCTTAAAAATATACAAACATGGAATTACGATTCGCACGGAAAGACCATTTCCGTACGAATCGTACTAAACCCCAACCAACGAAAATAAACGTACAAATGCGATCCGGGAAAGCGCCGACGTGACGTCGGGATGCATGCAGCCTGCCATTCACGAACCAGGAATCACGATTCGCACCGACGTCATCCAGCACGGTGAATATTTTCCGGCTGCCAAAAACTGCCGGGAAATCAGGACGACGCAAACAAGGAGTACCTGTACGCGATGGACAGAACAACAAAGGGAGGGGGGAAAGGTGGGGGGGCAGGGGCAGGGGCAGGCCACAAAACCCCCACCAAAGTCACACAGCACACATGCCCTGGACATACCTGACCCTCAGGCCCTGGTCACTACCGAGGGGGTGGGGGCGTGTCCAGCAAAGCCAGCGTCCGCCACAACGGAAGTGGTTGACGACGCAAACCGGCAACACAACAATACAGGTACGTCCCGTACCCACACCTTAAGAGCGTGGGTACGAGTCGTACCCCGCCCACACCTACGTCATCCCAACAATGGCGGGACGGCTGTACCCACGTGGCAAAGGCCTGGGTACGGCCCGCACAAGCATTCCACAGCGTGGGTACGGATATGTACGGACCGTACCCCCACCCCGTATGCATGGAGCGTACCCCCAACCCCAACAGTGTAAGTACGACCCGTACCCCCACCCGCGTACGTATGGAGCGTACCCCCATGCCAACAGTGTACGTACGGACCGTAACCCCACCCGCGTATGCATGGAGCGTACCCCCCACCCCAACAGTGTAAGTACGACCCCTACCCTCACCCGTGTACGTATGGAGCGTACCCCCCACCCCAACAGTGTAAGTACGACCCGTACTCTCACCCGCGTATGTATGGAGCGTACCCCCCACCCCAACAGTGTAAGTACGACCCGTACCCTCACCCACGTATGTATGGAGCGTACCCCCCACCCCAACAGTGTAAGTACGACCCGTACCCTCACCCGTGTACGTATGGAGCGTACCCCCACCCCAACAGTGTAAGTACGACCCGTACCCTCACCCGCGTACGTATGGAGCGCACCCCCAACCCAACCGTGTATGTACGACCCGTACCCTCACCCGCGTACATATGGAGCGCACCCCCACCGCAACCGTGTATGTACGGACCGTACCCCCACCCCAACAGTGTAAGTACGACCCGTACCCTCACCCGCGTACGTATGGAGCGCACCCCCCCACCGTGTATGTACGACCCGTACCCTCACCCGCGTACGTATGGAGCGCACCCCCACCCCAACCGTGTATGTACGACCCGTACCCTCACCCGCGTACGTATGGAGCGTACCCCCCACCCCAACAGTGTAAGTACGACCCCTACCCTCACCCGCGTATGCATGGAGCATACCCCCCACCCCAACAGTGTAAGTACGACCCGTACACTCACCCGCATACGTATGGAGCGTACCCCCACCCCAACAGTGTAAGTACGACCCCTACCCTCACCCGTGTATGCATGGAGCGTACCCCCCCATGCCAACAGTGTACGTACGGACCGTAACCCCACCCGCGTATGCATGGAGCGTACCCCCCACCCCAACAGTGTAAGTACGACCCGTACCCTCACCCACGTACATATGGAGCGTACCCCCCACCCCAACAGTGTAAGTACGACCCCTACCCTCACCCGCGTATGCATGGAGCGTACCCCCCACCCCAACAGTGTAAGTACGACCCGTACCCTCACCCGCGTACGTATGGAGTGTACCCCCACCCCAACAGTATAAGTACGACCCCTACCCTCACCCGCGTATGCATGGAGCATACCCCCCATGCCAACAGTGTACGTACGGACCGTAACCCTACCCGCGTATGCATGGAGCGTACCCCCCACCCCAACAGTGTAAGTACGACCCGTACCATCACCCACGTATGCATGGAGCGTATCCCCCACCCCAACAGTGTAAGTACGACCCGTACCCTCACCCTCGTATGCATGGGGCGAACCCACACACGTGTATGTTCTAAGCGTACATATCCTGAAATAGGAGGGGTGTGTGCAGAGTCCTCCCAGCAGTGCCCAGACGCAGGAGGGGTGTGTGCAGAGTCCTCCCAGCAGTGCCCAGACACAGGAGGGGTGGGTGCCTAACACTCCCAGCAGTGCCCAGTCACAGGAGGGGTGTGTGCAGAGTCCTCCCAGCAGTGCCCAGATGCAGGAGGGGTGTGTGCAGAGTCCTCCCAGCAGTGCCCAGACACAGGAGGGGTGGGTGCCTAACACTCCCAGCAGTGCCCAGTCACAGGAGGGGTGTGTGCAGAGTCCTCCCAGCAGTGCCCAGACGCAGGACGGGTGTGTGCAGAGTCCTCCCAGCAGTGCCCAGACACAGGAGGGGTGGGTGCCTAACACTCCCAGCAGTGCCCAGTCACAGTAGGGGTGTGTGCAGAGTCCTCCCAGCAGTGCCCAGACACAGGAGGGGTGGGTGCAGATTCCTCCCAGCAGTGCCCACACATAGGAGGGGTGGGTGCAGAGTCCTCCCAGCAGTGCCCAGACGCAGGACAGGTGTGTGCAGAGTTCTCCCAGCAGTGCCCAGACACAGGAGGGGTGGGTGCCTAACACTCCCAGCAGTGCCCAGTCACAGCAGGGGTGTGTGCAGAGTCCTCCCAGCAGTGCCCAGACACAGGAGGGGTGGGTGACTAACACTCCCAGCAGTGCCCAGTCACAGGAGGGGTGTGTGCAGAGTCCTCCCAGCAGTGCCCAGACACAGGAGGGGTGGGTGCCTAACACTCCCAGCAGTGCCCAGTCACAGGAGGGGTGTGTGCAGAGTCCTCCCAGCAGTGCCCAGACACAGGAGGGGTGTGTGCAGAGTCCTCCCAGCAGTGCCCAGACACAGGAGGGGTGGGTGCCTAACACTCCCAGCAGTGCCCAGTCACAGGAGGGGTGTGTGCAGAGTCCTCCCATCAGTGCCCAGACACAGGAGGGGTGGGTGCCTAACACTCCCAGCAGTGCCCAGACACAGGAGGGGTGTGTGCAGAGTCCTCCCAGCAGTGCCCAGACACAGGAGGGGTGGGTGCCTAACACTCCCAGCAGTGCCCAGTCACAGGAGGGGTGTGTGCAGAGTCCTCCCAGCAGTGCCCAGACACAGGAGGGGTGGGTGCCTAACACTCCCAGCAGTGCCCAGTCACAGGAGGGGTGTGTGCAGAGTCCTCCCAGCAGTGCCCAGAGACAGGAGGGGTGGGTGCCTAACACTCACAGCAGTGCCCCTGCACAGAAAAGGGTGGAGTACCCATAGATCCAATGCCCACAAATGTCAGTCAGGTGCACAAAGATCCTGCAGTACATGTACCACATGTGTGCGAGGCTGGAAGTATACATATGCATAGCGCCTAAAAGAATACATGTACACATGAAGTCATGGCAACAGTCTACATACACAAGTACAGTGACCACCAAGGACGCCACGAATGATGCAGGTGGAGACATCGCTCAGCATGCATGGGCCAAGTCTAACGAGTCCGTCACACACCCAGCCAATGTAGACACAGCTCAGCCCCACATATTGGAAAGACCCTGCAGGGAAGAAGTCAGGTTACACAGAGGAAGGAACACACCTTGGGACGATGTCACCATGCAGTAACTGCTTACATGAACAAAGTTATGTAGCCAACAGCTTGTGATGGCACACAGATACCAGGATCCACCCTATGACCAGCACAAGATGACAATTCCCACACACCCAACACATAATCACCACCCAAAATAATGGGGCAGGTCGACCAACAGCAATACCAGACAGACAGTAGTGTACTAAGGAAAAATAAATTGCTTTAATCAGCATCCAAAACATATGTTATTCCCTTCAAAGTTCAAAAAGTACTATGCCCATAGGGCTAAACAAAGTTCGAATCCAGGTGGGGGACACAGTGGGACGCGTGTCCCCTAGCTTGCCTGCACAGTCAGACTCCATCGTCTTCCAGAGCGGGGAGGGCATCATGTGGGGGGGAAGGACCAGGCACCGCAGGGACATGAGGGCGAAGGGTAGGCGTCGTGGGTGCAGGGATGGAGGACTCCACCACAGGGGGTGGGTCAGGGCCAAAGGCGGAGGCCAGGATGGCGCTGCACACCTTTGCAAGGTCCTCCAGCGTCTCCCCTGCACCCGAAGGAACCACAGGCCGCAAGGAGGGGGGGGGGGCAGAGGGATGGGTCGCAGCGCCACAGGGGGAGGGTGTGGACAGGGGGGGACTCAACCACCCTGACCGGGGACTCCCTTGACCGCTTGCGGGGTGGTGTCACAGTGGGGCTCAGGGACAGAGCAGCCATGAAGGAGTCCTTGCTGGATATGTGGCCAGGAGAGCTGAGGGGAGGGGATTTGGAGGGAGTGGATTGGGTGGAATGCGGACTCCCACTCTGGCTGCATGACTTACGTTTGCCCTCCGACCCAGTGGGTGTGCCTACTTCACCCTGTGTGTGCGTGCCAGGAGGTGTGCGTATGACCTTCCCTGCTGGTGTGGTGCCTGTGTCTGTTGTGGTGGGTGCATGCTGACGTCTGGGTGTACGCGGGACAGGCATGGGACTGGGAAGTGTGGATGGGGCAGGGGTAGTGGGTGGGACGTAGCGCTGCAGGAGACCCACTGCTGCAGTCAGTGTCGAGTCTATGGACCTCAGCAACTGGCGTTGGTCAGCCTGCGATGAAAAAATGCCCTCCAAGTATGCCTCCATGTTGTGCAGCACTTGGCTGTGGCCATGGAGGACATTAAGGATCGCAGCCTGACCAATCTGCAACTGCCGCTGGATGTCCACAGACTCGGCATTGGAGGCAGCAGTGGAGACAGGGGCAGGGGGTGCGGTGCCTGGCAGGAAGGAGACATGTGGTGACCGGGCACGCTGGGAAGGGACACGAGCAAGAGGGAGGCGGCTGATGGCAATGGAGGGGGCGGGGTGCGATGTTGTGCCGCTGTCAGCTGGTGGTGAAGCCTCCGCCCACTCAGAGAGATCATCCTCGGACCCGTCAGTTTCATATTCAGTCATGCCAGTGGACAGGTCCTCGGCCTCACTCTCCTCCGCCTCCGTACCACTCAATGTGCCAACCACAATGTCAACGCTGGCACTGGTGCTCGGTCCCTCCGCTCCGTCTGTGCTCATGTCTCCCTCCATGTCCCCCGACGATGCTGTGGGCAAGGTGAAGAGACAGCAATTAATCACACACCTGTATACATATGTCACATGAGTCCAATCTACATAGGTTACAGTGAATAGCCTGAAAAGAAAGATCAGTAACATCTACAAAACAAGGTACAGATGTAGGGCATGCAACACACAGTTGGTAGACCCACCATGCCACTGAAAATCCATGGAGAGCATGACACAATTGCAAATGACATGAAATGGAGTCTGACATAGGAGCCAGGCCCTGGGGACAATCCAGCACTGCATCTGCACCACACAGCGTTGCCGAAAATAGGGATGAGCAGGGACCATATCCATGAACTTGAGGCGCATGCTGCATAGGTAATACAGAAAACATGGCCAACATGACTGTCTCACTGCACCTTGAGTGTATGTCCAGACAAACATCACACACTGGCCAGACCTAGCAAGGATATTTCAGGTTTTGACATGTAGGCTTTGCCCGCACCAACCACCCCCTACATGAGACAATTTGTTGAGACACAGGAAGCACTTACATCTCTTAGTCTGGGTGAAATACACAGGGGCTGCATAAATGCAAGATTGGACGCCAAATTCCCAAGGTGCGCCTGTCCAAAGAATCATGTACTAATGGCCATCATCAGATGATTGTAACAAGATACACAGGCACTGGCCACTGTGACTATGAACAAGGGAAATCAGGTCAGGCTGTACAGTGGACACTTGTACTACATTTCACGTCAATATACATGGTGCCAGGGGACAATGGCACAGAGCACAAACTATGCTGTAGACACTGAGAGTGTCCACGTTTTGTGATGACACACATGACACCTAGGAAAATATGCCCAGGGGACAGTAGTGGCCACACAACTCCATGGTCCTGAATGGGAATGACTGCAACACACGCCACCATCCCTGCACTATGCGTATCGCACACTCATGCACATCATGCCACAGGCCACAACATAGGACATGCGCGCTGTAAGGCATGACACTTGAGAGACTAACTCCCATGTCTGGA
Organism: Triturus cristatus; assembly: GCF_964204655.1. NCBI lineage: Eukaryota > Metazoa > Chordata > Amphibia > Caudata > Salamandridae > Triturus > Triturus cristatus. The sequence continues at coordinate 846,751,582 of NC_140594.1, read as the reverse complement.
CTCGGCATCAGTGCCAACTGACATGGAACCCACATGTACTGAACTGGACAGGGCACAGGCAAGGTCCCAAAACCTGTTACACACCACCCCCACACATGATGCTACAGGCATAGTTCACGTGGAGAAAGTGCCAGCCTAGATAACCTTGTGAAGGAGTGACTACACACAGACCAGGGAACACATTGCAAGGAGGGGAAGGGAGGCAGGAGAGCACAGCTATACTGTGGGTAACTGGATCTGCACAGCACCTTTAAAACCTGGCAGTGAATCCATGCAACTGTGCACTTACAAATGCTGGTGACACACAACAAACACACATGTACCTACCCCCTTCCTGCTGCTGCTTCTCCTGTAAGCGCCTCTCCAAGTCTGGAAATACCACCGCCAGCACACGCTTGTGGATGTGGGTCAGACGGCGGCGCCCCCGGTTCTTATGGGTCTCAGGTGAGTCCCCCAGCAGGACCCGTGCGATCCTCCGCGTCCAGCACCGGATATCCTGCCAGCGTTTCCTCACCTGGGACAGGCGCCGCTTCCGACCATCCGCACTCCTCACGGCACTGACAGTGGTCAGCCATATCTGCTCCTTGGCAGAGGCGCCCACCTGTGAGGATGAACAAGTGACACTACATCAATACACCAGGCACATGTCACAGAGAGACATATTAGAACAAATGTGCTGTGTACAACAAGGCATAGTATGCATCCAACACATTGCACCTTTGTCATAGGGACATCATCCTCTGGGGAAGGGCAAAAGCAGTACGTGCCATTGAAAGTACACAGGTGGAATGAGGGCAACTACACAATCAATGATCCAGGCTCACACTGTGCATCACAAGGTACACCAGGATAATGTGCAGCACCTCTAAGCAGTCACATGCCACAGGCCACTGACGCTACCGCAGCAGAGTACACAGACACACACAGGCACAGGACATTCACCTTCCATTGCCGAATGCTGCGACAAAACTCACTCTGCACATGTGCCACTAGACGGGGGGGCTCACAGGTGTGGGGCTGGCTCTGCACGTCAGACATACAGCACTGCTCCCTGCTCACATCACATGGGCAGGGTATATCCATTCCTCATGCAGCCCGGGTGCCACACCCCACATATGCACCCACCCACATGACAGGGGACTTACACACACACCGATGTCCAGGGTACGCCCACATCATGTGGACACTCTCAGCACAGGTACACAGAACTAACACACATCTGTGGGTACAGTCACCTGTCACACTGGGCTGACCACATAATCACATGAGGACTGTAGAGGCTACATTCCCAGGAGGGTAAGACAGGCAGAATGTGGCATGCACCATGCAGTGATTGTCACAGTAAACACAATGCAAGTGAGGACGGCAGACATGCACCACAGCATGCTCTGGCTGGGAGACATCAGGCATTCCCCCCTACAGTACATAGCATGTGTGCCACACCTGGACACAATGCCAGAAGTCACAGTCACAAAAAAGGGACACAGTCTGTGCCAGTGGACTCTGCACTCACCTGATACCCTGGTCGCCCATACAGCATGGGGTACTGTGGGAGGATCACATCCAGCAAAGCCAGGTTCTCCTCCAGGGTGAAAGGCTGTGACCTCTCCACAGACCTTGACATGGTTCCAGGGAATCAGTAGCAGCAGCTGGGTCGTGGAATACAAAGATGTGCAGGCAAGTGCTCCCTCATGGGACCTGGCTGCCTTATATCTGCCTTGCTGGCCTGTTTCATGCACAGGAGTACAGAGTGATTGGTCACTCACATTTGCATCCTATGTTTCCTCCAATCCCTTCAAACCTAGCACAGTCAGTGGGTTCTTATTGTGTTTTTTTCTTCAGCATGATGTCAACTCCACAAACACATTGCAACAAAGTAGATTCATTCCAACTGACTTCTGCTGTGCACCTTCCGGAACAAATTCAAACTTTAAACTTGGTCTCCATGACAACCAGCATGCATGTAGGCCTTTATACTTGTCCCTCATGTGTCCCCTATGTAATTTGGAGCTTCACACACAGGTACGGTGCGTTCCGGGGCCCTAGGGCACCCCAAATGTATATCAACGGCCCGTACAGGCGTTTGTACGGTCCGTACCACCATGAGTACGCATACGCGAGAACACCCATAGTGGTACGGAGCGTACACACGCGTGTACGGCCCGTCTCACTATGGGTGTTCTCGCATATGCGTACCCATAGTGATACGGACCGTACACATGCCTGTACGCTCACTATCACTATGGGTGTTCTCGCGTATGCGTACTCATGGTGGTACGGAGCGTACACATGCCTGTACGCTCACTATCACTATGGGTGTTCTCGCGTATGCGTACTCATAGTGATAGTGAGCGTTCAGGCGTGTGTACGCTCCGTATCACTATGGGTACGCATACGCGAGAACACCCATAGTGATAGTGAGCGTACAGGCGTGTGTACGCTCCGTACCACCATGAGTACGCATACGCGAGAACACCCATAGTGATAGTGAGCGTACAGGCGTGTGTACGGTCCGTATCACTATGGGTGTTCTCGCGTATGCGTACCCATAGTGATACGGACCGTACACACGCCTGTACGCTCACTATCACTATGGGTGTTCTCGCGTATGCATACCCATAGTGATACGGACCGTACACACGCCTGTACGCTCACTATCACTATGGGTGTTCTCGCGTATGCGTACCCATAGTGATACGGACCGTACACACGCCTGTACGCTCACTATCACTATGGGTACACATACGGCAGCACTCCCATAGTGATACGGGAACGTACACAGGCCCTCTTTGCGAAAGTACGGTGCTTTTCACACATCACAGTGGTGACAGGCAGCACACAGGAAGGAATTGGGCTGACATACTTGTCCATGGATGGACATCAAGGCATTGTCTGGGCAGTACTACATGTGTGGGGCACAGGTGTGAAAGGCTGTGATGTGGCACATTACTCCTGAGTCGAGTAGGCACCAGATGTATGATGAGATGTGTACACATGTAATGTGTGACGGTGCAATGTTTGCCAGGCATGCCCTTGACTCCTTTGACATGTGTGCATGTCGTACAGCACACTTGGGATGGGCGTCACTGGCATGGCACGGACAACAACACACGCAAGTGTCCCCTGAGGCCCGGTACAGGGGTTACCACACCTGACATGTCACTACCCACGGTGCACGATGTGACTATGTCATGTATGTGTGGGGGGTTCCCATTAGGTTGATGTTGGAGCTCCCTCAAAAGCAGCAGCTGTTGCAGCAACCAACACGTGTCTGTGTGTAGATTGACATGGCACACTGTTCCGCACACCATGCCACATGTGGTATCGGATGTGAGGTGCGTATGTATGCATGGGACACGGAGTAGCGTAACAAGGACATGTCTGCATCCTCTCTATGAATGTGTGGTGAGTCATCAATGTACACCTTCATGGCAAGGTGTGTGGGCTGTCCTAGTGTAATGTCATGTGACCTTTGGCTCTAGTGTTCCGCTACCAGTCTCTGCAATCGACATCCTACTTCTGCTGATGTGTGGATGTATGTCACTCCTGTTTTGCGTCTGGCTGTTCACTTACACTGGGACACAGCTAATCCCATGCCATGGCATATGGAGGTTCACAATCTCCGTGGGAGCTGGGTCTTGGTAGGAGTGTCACCTGCCAGCCATACGTGTCCAGGGCATGTGGCACATACCTGACTCCGTATGTAGCATATGTGTATTGACAGATTAACATGTGCTCAGTACAAATAAATTGTTGTTGTGGTGCACTCACTCTTCCTTGTCACTTCCAAATTACTGCAGAGCGCCGCCTCTTCCCCGACCAATTCCGGACTTGGCTGCCATGCGGGAGAATGACTGTATCCGGTGCTACCGCTTCCCCCAACCGTTGATTCTGGAGTTGACGGCGAGACTGGCACCACACCTGCAACCGCTGCACAGGTATCCTACGGCACTGACACCCAAGCTGAAGGTAATGGCAGCCCTACATTTTCTTGCCACGGGTACCTTTCAAAATACCATAGCTCATGTTGGTGGCATGTCCCAGAGCATGTTCTGCCGTGTGCTGCATGATTTCTTAGAGGCCATGTTGATTCACCTGGATGACTTCATCCATTTCCCAACCCCTGAAATGTTGACTGGGGTCAAGCGTGGATTCTATGCCCTGGGAGGGATGCCCCATGTCATTGGGTCCATAGATGGGACACATGTGGCTTTGGTACCACCACAGGCACAGGAGGTAGCGTACAGGAATCGCAAGCACTACCACTTCATCAATGCCCTTGTGGTGTGTCTGTCCAACATGGTGATTTCACATGTCTGTGCTCGTTTTCCAGGATCAGCACACGATGCCTACATCATGAGGCGTAGCAGGATGCCTAAAATGATGACACAGCTGCGCAACGAACGAGCATGTGTTGTTGGTGGGTACAGTCTGTCTGTCTGTATTTTGCGTAGACTTCCAGCACGACAGCTTCTCCTGTCCTACTTATGTCCATGTGCTTTCCATCACGCCGGCCCAGCTCCGCTACAACACCGCCGATGGCCGGACAAGGCGAGTGATAGAGAGGACGTTTGGCCTCCTGAAGAGCCGATTCCGATGCCTCCACAAGACCGGCGGCGCGCTCCCATATGCCCCGGCGAAGGTCTGCAAAATCTTCATGGTCTGCTGCATGCTGCACAACATGGCAGTTGAGAAAGCTGTGCCACTCATCCTGGATCAAGATGATCAGGACCATCCACCCGTGGAGGACGAAGGTCTTGGCAATGGGGCTAGTGATGTGGAGGACGTGGTTCCGCAAGAGGACATCCGGACTCGGCTCATACGCGACTTCTTTGCTTAGTGGTGAGTAACAGTGTCTGTGTGTGCACGCATTGGTCCCCGTGTGGCATGTGTTGCGATGTGTGTGTCCATCTGCATGTATGCCACGTGAGTCAGAGGTGTGTGTGGATGTGTCACTGGAGTGATGGTGGCAGTGATGTGTATTTCCCCAGTCATAATTGTGACCTGGCATGTTGTCATCCTTACATATGTCGAGTACATGCACATGCAAGTGGCTGTGCTTTTTGTGGCTGACTTCTTGTGTGTCTCTCATCCCCAGGTACTTTGGCATGCCGTCTGCTGGTTGCATTGTTGTGGCACTGCTATTCCTCATGGACACGTCAACGTGTGCTGACTCAGCGTTACATGCACGGACAAGTTTGGAAGTCTCCTTAGGGTAAGGGATGCATCAGGGGTGTATTGGGTGTGGCAGTTGTTCACGATGTATGCACACTGCCCCTGTCGATGTTTGGTTCCTCTGCAGACATGTGGCATCACCATGGTACACATTACATGCAGCTGGGTACACCTGAATAGATGGTCAGACTTGTTGACAGTCATCAGTGATGGGATTGTGGAATGTGATGATGGCATCAATGTGTGTTACACTGCCCTCGGACACATACGGTTTGCCTTGGCTTGACATGCTGTGGGACTTCCACATCAGCGGATCAATGGTGTATGACAGTCTCTCCGTGAGCAGCAGGGGGTGTTTAGCTGTTAGCTGACACTTGTGTGCCAGTTCCATGGCTATCACGCATTTGGGCTGCAGAAGGGGGGTTCCAGTGTTGGACCCACATGTTACTCCACATGACCCGTTCATGTGTACTCCGAGTTGCCTCTGCAATCCCAAATACATGACTAATAAAGGTGTCCCTATGCCTCCAAGGTGCCTCTTCTCAGTCAATGCTGGTGTGTTGCCACGGTGCATCCGGCATGTCTGGCATGGTTTTCCGTGATAGTGGCTATGTGTCTATGTGTAGAGTAGCAAGATGCAAGCTGTTTGTGTGGGATTAGACTCTGTATTGTGCATGTAGTCAATGACTGTGTGGGTATTGTGACATGTGCCATCCCCATGCATCCAACGTTGGCCAGGCCACCATTCACTGCATCCACCTGACTCAAGCTTGCAGGACATGGTTCTGCCACCTGTCCATACATACCTGGGTGCCCCCCCAGGACACTCCACATGATCCCTGACCTCTGCGCATGGCTGTCACTGTACTCAATATGTCTGTCGGCACGGTTGTGCGGCCACCCACTCAGCTGGTTTGGCCCATCACGGGTGTGTATGGTGCTCCATGTCTGTCTTGCCTAATACAATGTGACCCATGTGTGTCCTGTGCCAGACTCAGGCCCCAGGGTGTGGATGGTTGCAGTCAAATGAGAACTCAGGCATAGTTAGACTTTACAAGACACATGTAAGGTAATAATGCAATCAGTAGGCATCTTCTCTTTATGGTGTGACTTTTTTATTTTTGGTTGGGGTAGGGGGGGGGGGGTTTGACATGAGGGGCTTTCCGGGTGTGTGGAATGCAAAGTTCACTAGGGGAGTTGGTATCCTTGCCATTTGAAATACTCAGAGTCCATGCCACAGTCTTTGTCAACATTGGTCAGACAGTGACCAGCAAGTCCATGTGGCAGAGAATGTCTTTTGATGCTGTGCTGCTATTGCTCCAGTGGGCCAGGTGCCAGGCCAGGTGTCCTGGGAGATGGTGCTGTTGCGCCGACCCTCACGGTCTTTTCCGTGGACGACCCGCCCTCCTGCGGGGACCCTCAGAAGCAAGCCGTGACGATGTTTGGGATGCTCCGTCGGATGTCTCCTCCTCCTCCTCATCCCTCCCTGTGGGTGGTGATGTTCTACGCCTTCTGGCACAGGGAGGGTTGCCCATGTTGTCGGCCATCCGACGGAGTGTACAGTGAATTGCCGTGAACACCGTCACGAGCTCAGCCTGTCGGTCCTCCATCCTCCGTTGGTGTTGCAGTAGACAGGCATGTTGCTCCGCATGTTGCTGGGCCTGCTGGGTCTTGATCTCATCGAGGGTCCCCTTCATATTGTTGGGGGTGGACACAACCTGGGCCATGCCCGTGGTGTCCTGCCGGTATGTGTCCAGGATGTTTCGGACATGGGAATATACCGGTTCCCCAGCCAACCGGTCAGGCTCGCGCCACCGCTGTCCTCCACTCCCACCACTCCTGCCCACTTGCGCCTGGCCTGCCCTTGTGGGCACATCGGGTCTCCGGGACCCCTGAGGGGTGGCATTTGCGTTGTCGCCTGCCTCCTCCTGGGTGCCCGGGACACCGTGTCCCTCCTGGCCAGCCTGGCTGCATTGTGGTAGTGGGGCAGGGATCCTGGGTGTCTCCTGGGATGTGGCAGGAGTGGGGGTGGTGGTTGTCCCAGTTGTACCTGACGCAGGTGCTGCAGGTCGTTGGACACCAGAGGGGCCAGGTTGGTCGGGGTCGGGTTCGTCCACAGAGTGGTGAGAGTCGTCGCTGCCGGTGGCTCCGTCATCCCGCTGAGCCGGGTCCTGTGAGTCTTCCCCCCCAGTGTTGGGGGGTGATCCACGACGTTGACCTGTGTGTGAGAGAGACAATGTTAATTTTGTTCCATGCAACATCCATGTTTCATTGTTTTCAAAGTTGGCACATTTCCTCGGGGAATTTGTATATGTCTTGCATTCCACTGACAGTGCACTTGTGCATGGGTATGTCCCTTGGCCACAGCTTTTGAGACTTTACCTATGTGTGGCACAGTCTTACTTGCTGCGTCAATTGTGACAGCAGTCAGCAGGGGAGTGGGCAGGTGTGGCGAGCCATGCATTGGCGCCTTCCGTGTAGCACTGTACGTGTGCACATGGAGTGGTTCCACACACTTATATGATGCAGGTAGCTGTCGTTGTGCTCGTGCACAGGTTGTGACATGGCCCTGTGTTTTGCCATGGAGAAGAGGGGGGGTTCTGGCACTGGCCACCCTTGTCTACATGCACGCAGTCCACCTGCTGAGGAGCAGACATCCCCACACCCCACAAGGCTGATTTGCTCTCCCTGTGTGTCCCTTTCTCGCTCCCTCTCTGTCCCCCTCTCCCTCCCTCCGTGTGTCAGCCTCCTCCCTCTGTCCGTCTCCCTGTGTCTCCCTCCCTCTCTGTCCCCCTCTCCCTCCCTCTGTGTGTCAGCCTCCTCCCTCTGTCCGTCTCCCTGTGTCTCCCTCCCTCTCTGTCCCCCTCTCCCTCCCTCTGTGTGTCAGCCTCCTTCCTCTGTCCGTCTCCCTGTGTCTCCCTCCCTCTCTGTCCCCCTCTCCCTCCCTCCGTGTGTCAGCCTCCTCCCTCTGTCCATCTCCCTGTGTCTCCCTCCCTCTCTGTCCCCCTCTCCCTCCCTCTGTGTGTCACCCTCTGTCACCTCAGCCCAGCTTCCAGCAGATCTTTGGATGGCCCTTGGATTGTTGATGTGAGTTTGTTTCTGATCTGCAGGCACCCATTGGGTGTAGTGTGTGTGTCTGCACTGCTGCTGTGGTGGTGTGTGCTGCCACTCTTTCACAGTGTTGGCTGTTCATTAGCTGCTGTCATGTGCAAGAACGTGCCGTCACCCCCATGTGTTGATGCAAGGTGTCCGCCATTTGCTGGCGAGTCTTTCCTGTGTGGGGACACACTGTTTGTCTGGCTGTGACCTAGGCCATATGGGCAGAGGGCATTGTTGTCTGCTTCTGAGTAGCACTATGTGATTTTTGGGGCCCACACTCCCGCCATCCGGGTTACCGTGTCTTGTGTTGGTGTTTTCTGTGGCCTGTGACTTGACATTGTCCAGCTGGGTGCATGGGGCATGGTGGCGCTAGTGGCATGTGCGTGTTCATGGAGTGTGGTTGAGTCATGCGATAGCTTGGGGTGGTTGCGTGCCTGTTTGTGAGTTTGGTTGCGGATGACGTTCTCGGGGTCTCGGAGTCCGTCTAATCCGTCCACTGCCACCACCGGCAGTATGGCCATCACCCTCTCCTCCCAGGGATGGTATTGTACGCATCTGCGGGGCGGCCCTCCTCCAGTGACGTTGGCCTGGTTGTGTTCGTCCGTCATTTTGGCTCGGACCCTCCTCCGCAGATCGTACCACCTGGCTTGGCATTCATGCCTGGTCGTTCTGGTGTCCGCAACAGCATTCACAGCATCGACGATGGTCTGCCACATGGATGTTTTTTCAGAAATGCTGGTCTGTCTGACCAATGTTCCAAAGAGGTGTGGCTCAACTCTGAGGATTTCATCGACAAGGACCTCCAACTCTCGGCTAGTGAACTTTGGATTCTTGTTAGTGGGCATGGTGAGGGGTGTGGGTGTGGATGGTGGGGGGGGTGTGGATGGTTGTGGGTGTGTGGGTGTGGTTGTGCAGGTGTGTGTGTGAATGTGATGTGGGGGTGTTTGTGAAGGTGTGTGTGTGAAGGTGTGCAAGTGTAAGGTGTGGTAAAGCTTCTAGTATGGTGCTGTAGGTTGTCTGTGGGGTCTGGCAGCAGTGAGTCTGTTGCAAAGGCTCATGGTTTGTGTGTATGGGCCCTTTTTATTGGTCCATTGGTGGGTGTGGCTGTGTTTGAAATTTGGGTGGGTGTGTTATAAGGAGTGGTTGTGTTTTGGGCCTCTGTTTTGGATTTTGGCAGTTGCAGGTCAGTGATTGTGTTGTTTTTGAGCTTGTTGGACATGTTTAGTGACTTTGTGCCATTCGAATGGTGTATTCTTGTGTTGTTTTGCTTTGTCCTGGTTGTGTACGTGCGTTTTTAGCGTGTGTACGGTGTGTACTTCGGGCATTTTGTTGTACAGTGCTGTCCTTGTGTCTGGCTTGGTACGACTCGTACATGCGCGATGTTGTGTGGAGGTGCTGGTGTTGGGGCCTGGGGTACGCTCCATTCGTCCGTGGGTGAGAGTACGGGTCGTACATACACGGTTGGGGGTACGACACGTACACGGGTGTACATACACGGGGGTACGACACGTACAGGGGTGTACATACACGGGGGTAGGACACGTACAGGGGTGTACATACACGGGGGGTACGACACGTACAGGGGTGTACATACACGGGGGTATGACACGTACAGGGGTGTACATACACGGGGGTAGGACACGTACACGGGTGTACATGCATGGGTGGGGGTACGACACGTACAGGGGTGTACATACACGGGGGTACGACACGTACACGGGTGTACATACACGGGGGTAGGACACGTACACGGGTGTACATACACGGGTGGGGGTACGACTCGAACGTACACGGGTGTACATGCACGGGTGGGGGTATGACTCGTACACGGGTGTACATACACGGGTGGGGGTACGACTCGTACACGGGTGTACATACACGGGGGTACGACACGTACACGGGTGTACATACACGGGGGTACGACACGTACAGGGGTGTACATACACGGGGGGTACGACACGTACAGGGGTGTACATACACGGGGGTAGGACACGTACAGGGGTGTACATACACGGGGGTAGGACATGTACACGGGTGTACATACACGGGTGGGGGTACGACTCGAACGTACACCGGTGTACATACACGGGGGTACGACTCGAACATACACGGGTGTACATGCACGGGTGGGGGTACGACTCGAACGTACACGGGTGTACATGCACGGGTGGGGGTACGACTCGTACACGGGTGTACATACACGGGTGGGGGTACGACTCGTACACGGGTGTACATACACGGGGGTACGACACGTACACGGCTGTACATACACGGGGGTATGACACGTACAGGGGTGTACATACACGGGGGTACGACACATACAGGGGTGTACATACACGGGGGGTAGGACACGTACACGGGTGTACATACATGGGTGGGGGTACGACTCGAACGTACACGGGTGTACATACACGGGGGGCTACGACTCGAACGTACACGGGTGTACATGCACGGGGGGTATGACTCGTACACGGGTGTACATACACGGGGGTACGACACGTACAGGGGTGTACATTCACGGGGGGTAGGACACGTACACGGGTGTACATACACGGGTGGGGGTACGACTCGAACATACACGGGTGTACATGCACGGGTGGGGGTACGACTCGTACATGGGTGTACATACACAGGGGTACGACACGTACACGGGTGTACATACACGGGGGTACGACACGTACATGGATGTACACACACGGGGGGTAGGACACGTGCACGGGTCTACATACACGGGTGAGGGTACGACTCGAACGTACACGGGTGTACATACACAGGGGGTACGACTCGAACGTACACGGGTGTACATGCACGGGGGTATGACTCGTACACGGGTGTACATACACGGGGGTACGACACGTACAGGGGTGTACATGCACTGGTGGGGGTACGACTCGTACACGGGTGTACATACACGGGGGTACGACACGTACACGGGTGTACATACACGGGGGTACGACTCGAACGTACACGGGTGTACATGCACGGGGGTAGGACACGTACACGGGTGTACATACACGGGTGGGGGTACGACTCGAACGTACACGGGTGTACATGCACGGGTGGGGGTACGACTCGTACACGGGTGTACATACACGGGGGTACGACACGTACACGGGTGTACATACACGGGGGTACGACACTTACAGGGGTGTACATACACGGGGGTATGACACGTACAAGGGTGTACATACACGGGGGTACGACATGTACAGGGGTGTACATACACGGGGGTAGGACATGTACACGGGTGTACATGCACTGGTGGGGGTACGACACGTACAGGGGTGTATATACACGGGGGTAGGACACGTACACGGGTGTACATACACAGGTGGGGGTACGACTCGAACGTACACGGGTGTACATACACGGGGGGTACGACTCGAACGTACGGGGGCTGGGGGGGTGTTGGGCATGTATGCGGGCACATGTCTCCATGGTTGCTATGGGAGTTCGGTGCGGACGGTGTTTTTTCCATACGGTTGTAACGTCGGACGCACGGGATGGATCGTTAATCCACGGTCGGACTTCACTTTTCACATTTGTACGGTAAATCGTCCGGGGACGTGTCGGACACATTTTCCGACCCGAGGACGTGTGGGGAATTATTCCCAATGCGATTCGTATGGACTTTTTCCCATGCGAATCGTGATTGCCAGTTTGTACGGCACTTGTACGATTCGTACGGTATAAAGACCCGATACGAGTCGTACGGGGAATTTTTTTACCGGATCGTAATCGGCACCTGAGTGAAGGGTGGTGGTACACATTGCTGATAGCTCCATTTAATTGATATGATGTTTTTGATTATTGTTTTGCAGAGCCTTCTGACCAATCGTATTCATTGATAACGCGATTGATGGTCAAGAGTTGAGGCCTAAGTACCAATTTCATATTATTATTTATGCACTTTATTTAGCAGAGTAACTGATAGATACAGGTCCAGATGAACGCCCTGAACTTAATTGCCATTAAGGCAGGAACATGTTGACCACCAGATAAGGTACACATCCATAACCCTATTTCACTTGCTTTTTATCCGCTATCACGTAGGATGGAAGAATAAAGTTGTTGCCCCTACGTAGGTAGTTTTTAACACTCCTTTATATATTATTTGCACTCTGCCCCTCCTTGCCCTCTTGAGGTGGTAGATCCAACACGTGCTTTGCACTCCTGCTCCTTCCCTCTTGGGTAAGTCGTAGCCCACACAGGGTACCTTGCGGTCCCCGTGTGTTGGAGGAACCCAATGATGAAGCATGTCACCTTCGGGTGAGTGAGGGTTTTCGTCCACAACTTTGTTTTGCCCCACCTACTTTTCTCACATTTTTTCCTTGAACAGTGCTACCCTATATATTGTGTGGGTATTATAATAGTAAATTATTCCCCCACACTATCCAACACTTTCCCTACTGTTACACTTGGTGGAGTGGAATAGTAAATTATTCCCACCCGCTATCCAACATTTTCCTTACTGTTGCGCTTTCTGGAGTGGGAATAGTAATTTTTACCCCTCTGCTATCCAACACTTTCCCTACTGCTACACTTGTTGGAGTGGGAATAGTAATTTTTACCCCTCTGCTATCCAAGATTTTACCTACTGTTACACTCGTTGGAGTGGGAATAGTAATTTTTACACACCCGCTATCCAACACTTTTCCTACTGTTACACTTGTTGGAGTGGGAATATACATTTTTACCTCTCCGCTCTCCAACACTTTCCCTACTGTTGCACTCACTGGAGTGGGAACAGTAATTTGTATCCACCCGCTATCTGACACTTTCCCTACTGTTGCACTCACTGAAGTGGGAATTATAATTTTTACCCACCCACTATCCAACACTTTTACTACTTGTGCACTCAGTGGAGTGGGAATAGTAATTTTTACCCACCCGCTATCCAACACTTTCCCTACTGTTGCAATTACTAGAGTGGGAATACGAATTTTAACCCCTCTGCTATCCAACACTTTCCCTACTGTTACACTCTGTGGAGTGGGAATAGTAAGTTATTCCCCTCCACTATCCAACACTTTCCCTACTGTTGCAATTGCTGGAGTGGGAATAGTAAATTATTCCCCTTCGCTATCCAACATTTTCTTTACTGTTATAGTTAATGTAGTGTAAAATATTTTTTACAAATAATTATTGATTTAAATATTTTTATTTATTATATATATATTATTTTTATATGTATATGACAGGTTTATGTTTATATATATATATATGTAGTTATAATTTTTATTATGTTTCTAACATTTTATAATTAAATAAAGTAATTATTTATTAATATTATTAAGTTAATATATAAATAAAAATGTTTAATTTTTTTATGTTACATTTATTATTTATAATTTTTAACATCTTTGAATAATTCTAACTATGAGGTCCATTACAATGGCGGGCAGAAAGTCCGCCTGCCACCGCAACGTCAAACAGGACCGCCTGCAAGAGGTGTGGCGGTCCCACCATGCGAATCAGGATGCGACCGCCACACTGGCGGTTGCATCCCGCATTGTTAACATTGCGGCAGGCGATGCTGTAAGCATCACCCACCGCAATGTCAATAATGCATGTTGTGCATTGGCATGCACAACGTGACAGGCAACATGCGGTGCCTGTCACCTTGTCCATACCACTGTTGGGGGGTACCATAGGTACCCCCAAGTGCAGTCTACCACTGCCCACCCCTCTGGGTGCCCGCAACGGGCCCCCGAAGCGAAATCCGCAAGCCTTTCCATGGCGGAGTCTCCACCTTGGAAAGGCATTGTAAATGCCACATACTATTATGGATCGCGGTGACTGCAAGGCACCGCCACCATATTAAGGGCCTTTTCTGCCCGGTTGGGAATCCGACTGACGAAAAAGCGGCAGACGCTCTTTCCGTCTGCCACAGTTTCCTTGCCATTCTAATATGGCGGGGGTGATAAGGTCCATCTGGAAGGCGGATCGCGGGCACCGCCGGCCCGGCGGGTAGCAATCCACCCGCCATCCTAATGGGGGCCTAAGTTTTTATTAATTATATTTAGTATTTAATTAATAATATATTATTTTTAAGACATTTTTAAAAAGCGATATTTTATACAGCGATATTTTAAACAACAAAATTTTGGTTTCGATATTTTTGTACTTACCTTTGTAAAGATAGGATGTCGATATTCTGTCCATCGATATTTTAGACTCAATAATCTTGTAGGTCGATATTCGGTCCGTCGATATTTTGTCAATGATCCGGAAAAACAGTATATGTTGAAAGAAGGAAGAAACAATAGAAGGACATTAGGAAATGAATGTATAAAAGTAGAGTACCACAATTAATTTATTGAAAGATTGCAAAAATTATAAAAATAATCCTGCATTTTACAAGGAAAAACAACACATTGAAAGTGTAGCTGAAAACGCTTTTGAATTGAAAAGAAGATTGTTTATATTAGTTTTAAAGAGAATGAAAACATTGAATAAAACAATGAGTTTTATGAAGGAGAAAAGTAAAAGAGAAAGACTTGTTAATAGAACTAACTTTTGCAAAACAAATTTGGGTCAATGGAAGCATACTTCTAGTTAAGAACCTTTTTTTAATGAAGAAAGCTATTTTCAACAAAATACATTAGTTCACGCAGTTGATACCAGTGGTCGTTCTTATGAGGTTAAGAATGGTTGCCCAATTGAAAAAGAAAAGATGGTAGCTAGAAATGTGGAAGAAGTAATAGTTGAAGAAGTTCCAGAGAGACGTTCAGAAGCTCCAGTGTATAGGTGGGATTGTAGTAGTATCTGTAGTATACGACAGGAATCTATTGATATTTTACAAAATTTCTTTCGAGACTGTAGTAAAAAAAAGTGTTAAACAGAAAATTAAGATGTCGCATGGACTAGATCCTTGTAAAGTGAGAAACAATACTGACTTACAGGGTCATTCTCTGACTTGTCTTTCTAGAAAAGTGTGTCAAAGTTGTTTTCATCATCTGAGAATGTTAGCAGTACATCATTCAGAAATACGTAAGTTAGTAAGAAGATTGTACTATGTAAAAAGTCCTGCATTATCTTTAAGTGAAATGAACACTGTTCTTTTTGCATGGTGTAGTGTTGGATGTAAAAAAAGTTTGTGATGATATACAGTTTCGTTTCTTTGGCCCTGAAGGGAAGTGTAGAGAAAGTGAGAGTTTGATAAGTGTAGGTGTTTTAGAAGAGGTGTGCCCGAGTTCTGCCCGGTCGGCAATCGTGACGATTGACGACTGGTGGAAAAGCGGCGGATGGACTTTCCGTCTGCCGCGGTACCCCCTGCCATGGTATTATGGCAGGGGGCAAATGTGGTAGTGATGGCAGGTGGATCGCCACTGCCGGCCGGGCGGTGGTGATCCACCCCACATCATAATGGGGCCCTTCGTTTGTATTTGTTGACGACATACTCACTATAGAAGTCAAACTAGGAATGCTGATGTGTATTTAAAAAGTGAACAGGCAAACAATGATAAGTGGGAGCAATTTGGTGCTTATTTGTTGGTGGAAGGTCGTTGTGAGTTGGGTAGTGATCAGCGTATTTGTAAATATTGTTACTGCAAACTAGAAGAGAATAAAATGCCAGCTAGAGCTGTACATAACAACGTAGAGTTGGTAGCTATTCCTCTGGAACTGTTAGATTTAAATACATATGAATCCATTCTCATTCAATCTGTGCACCCGTTTCAGGCTACAGTTCATATGGAGCCTAAAACAGGTAAGCTGCCTCCCACAGATTTACAAAAAGGTTTAAAAGGAAGAGTTGTGTATTTACCTTTAGATTTTAAGAAACATATTGAAACTGTTGGTGCAGAGAGAGAGGAAACTGAACCTGTAGTTATTCTAGTTAATGGTGTACCAACAAAGAGTCGGAAAATATGGCAAGAGTTAGTAGATATCACCAAAGTTCAAAAGGCTACCTTAGATCTCATAGAAAACAATATGTATTATAAAAATATCTATCTTGAAGATCAATGTATATCTTTAGAAGATGATAGAGAAATTTCAATTGGCCAAATCGAAAAAGTGGACATTTCCAGGAGTGAAGAAATTTACGAACATTATAGTATACATCCTTTACATTCAAAAGTGATTGGAAAAACTATTGAATTATTCCAAAATAAGAAAGCGAAGGGAACTCCCATGAGTGTTTGGGAAAGAAGTTTAGAAGCTTGTTGTTTTCCACAGCTCTTTCCCACTGGAAAGGTGGATGATATGATGAACGACCAGTACAGATTCCAGCTTCAGAATACCGTTCAACAAGATTGTTTCAGACGATCCAAGATTTCAACAGTGTGTTCCATATTTATTTCATCTTCTGTTTGAAAGTGACTTGTATGGACTTTCATATTGATAGGCCTGAACTGCCAGGCATCATAAAATGGATGGCGGTGCCTTCCAGGCACCGCCACCATATTATACTTGAGTTCTGCCTGGTCGGCAATCGTCACGATTGCCGACCGGCAGAAAAGAGGCAGCCAGACTTTCCGTCCGCCATGGTACCCCCCGCCATGGTAATATGGCGGGGGCATATGTGGTTTGGATGGTGGGCGGACCGCCACCGCTGGCCGGGCGTTGGCGATCCGCCCGCCATCATAATGGGGCCCTATGTTACCTGTGGTATTCCAAAAACAGGAGGAGAAAATAGCCTAAGACAACAAGTTTTACGGTTTCAAAGTCATCGATGTGGGAAATATTGTCGACGGGCATACAAGTCAAAGGGAAAAGTTTATACGAAATGTCATTTTGGATTCCCATGTCCTGTAATTTCGAAAGGAAGAGTCAACAGTTTCATGTCAGCAGCAGTAAGACATACTATAACTCGGAAATCTCCGAAGAATACTTACAACATAAAAAGAAGGGAAGATTCAAAGTATATTAATGACAACAATCCAGAGATTTTTACGATGTGGAATGCAAATATGGATATCCAATATGTTGCAGATAATTCAATTGCTTTTGCTCGCAATGTTACATCATATATAACTAAATCTGAAAAGACGGAGTTGAAAGAAATGTGGGAAGAAATTTCACAAGAGAAGACTCTTAGTAACAAATTGTACAGCTTTAGTTTGAGGATGCTTTCCCATTGAGAGATTGGATCCTACAAATGTTCAAATCGGTTGACCTCTGCAAGTTTATATTCAAAGTCAAGAGGAATCATTTGGGTAAGTCTAGGGGCCCGATTCACAGAACAAACTTAAGACTAAATCCTAAACTTAGTACCAATCTGGTATTCACAGAATGCACCTAGTACTTCTGGTATTCACAGAATGAACTTACTACTTTTGTGATTCACAAAATGAACTTAGGACTTTTGCTATTCACAGAATCCATTTACGACCACTAAACTTACGTCCGCACTCGGGCCGGAATTTCCGCCCCCGGAGCGGAATTCCCGGGCTCGGAGCGGGAAGTCCGCACGCGGGCCGGAAAGTCCGCTCCGAGGGCGGAATATCCGCTCCCGGGCCGGAAACTCCGGCCTCGTGCCGGAAATCCCGCATCTGGGCCGGAAATTCCGATTACGGGCCGGAAAATCCGGTTTGGTGGCCATTGATCATGTGAGCCAAGGGTGAACCTGTCCAAGTCCCTACCATCCCCCACCATGCATCAGCTGACACACTCCAGCCAATCCTAGCTCGGCAGCACGTATAACTGCAGAGCAGACACACACAAACCCTTTCAACATGTCACTGAATGTGTTTGTTGCACTGCCCCTTGCCATGCAGCAAAACCACTTGAGGAGGAGGAGGAGGAGAGCCAGAGCAGAGAGGATCTTCAGACAGAGGATCAACTTATTTGGAATGTCCAGTCAAGATATAAGGGCCAGGTACCGTTTCCCTCCAGAAATCATCTTGGATATGGTATGTGAGTGGGAGCAGGAACTTGACTCCGTGACCTGCTGCTCACATGCAATACCAGCATACCTCAAGATCCTATCAGCGCTCCATTTCTTCGCCACTGGCTCATTCCAAAGGGTCTCCAGTGACCATGTGGGCATATCCCAGGCGAGCCAGTCGCGGTGCCTGCATCAGGTACTGCGATGCATCACTGCAAGATCCCACCACCACATACATATGCCACCGACACTGGCCCTGAGACAAAGGGCAGCACGAGATTTCTTTCGCATTGCACAATTTCCACGTGTGCTGGGTGCAATTGACTGTACCCATGTGGCCCTTCAGCCACCCCGCCACATTGCACACATCTTCTGCAACAGACACCGATGGCATTCCATCAACGTGCAAGCTGTCTGTGATGCCAGAGGGAGGTTCATTGATGTGCATGCGGTGTTCCCCGGCAGTACCCATGACAGCTTCATATTCCGCATGTCACCTCTTGCCCGGCGGATAGCTGCGGAAGAATTTGGCAACATGTGGCTACTGGGTAAGTACCAAGCGTTAGAAAGGAGGAATATGTGTTTTTGAAATGTCTGAATGCCCCCCAAAAATAACCATTGTACTTTAAGAATCATAAAGCTAGATACAGGGCCCACCTGACAATGCATGTAATACAGTATAGATCATGTCCTGTGCAAGTCAAAGAGGGAAATCTAACCAACTGCCCTTTCCCCTCTACTCAGGTGACGCTGGGTATACACTCACCCCACATCTCCTCACCCCTTACAGGCGTGCAGACACTGTACCACAGCGTAGGTACAATAGGGCACACATACGGACTCGAGCCATCATAGAGCGCACTTTTGGTCTGTTGAAGTCGCGATTCAGATGTCTCGACCGTACAGGGGGGGTGCTGCAGTACTCCCCAGAAGTAGTGTGCAAGATCATTTTAGCCTGTTGTGTCTTGCACAACATTGCCTTAACGCATGGCTTACAGATACCGCTGGAACCTCGGCTACCTATGAATCTAGGAAACCGGGCCATGGCACATAACCGAGGTCAGGGCATGCAAATCCGTGAGCAGCTTGTTGCCACGTTCTTCACATGAGCAACCTGTAGTGGAATGGACCAAATGTGGATTGCTGTCTGTTGCCAATGATGAAACTTGGATATACACGACTGTGTCAATAAATTCCTTCCTGAGGCAACTTTGCAAGCCACACTAACTGCATGTTAATCACAGCTCTTGACAGTAGTCAAAAGGTTGAGCCTGCATCAGCACATGTGCCCATGTCAGCGATCAGTGTAGTGGATGTCCCGAAAGAATCTATAGCCGCAGATGCAAGATGATACATGTACTGAGAGACACAGCCGGACCTCATGAGGATGGGTCTCTTAATCAGAAAAGGCCATAACCATAGCATTGTCGGCCCTGTGCCATCAACAGATGTGACTCCCCCACAAATGATGCGCCCACGACGTGAGTGATGCAATGGGTCAATCAGACACCATGGGGCAGATTAATGTGGGACTTGCGGCCCTTTCACGCTGCCGTTGCGTCACTTTTGTGACGCTGCGGTGGTGCAAAGCCAGCCCCATGCTGCGGGGTATGTACTATATGACGCATCTGGGAGATGCGTCACGTTGTAAAGGCCTGTGCCACATGTAGGCGTTCTGGCGCAGGGGGGGGCCTTCCGGGCGCAGAAACGCCTCCTAAAAATCTACGATATTTCACTCAGTCACTTTTAAGGCCATGCTGCGTCAAAACCCTGCGCCTGCTTGAAGCAGGCGTAAGGATTGACG
This sequence comes from Triturus cristatus, assembly GCF_964204655.1. Classification (NCBI taxonomy): domain Eukaryota; kingdom Metazoa; phylum Chordata; class Amphibia; order Caudata; family Salamandridae; genus Triturus; species Triturus cristatus. The sequence goes on along the minus strand of NC_140594.1, from coordinate 846,731,672 downwards.
CAGCATCATAGGGATAGGGCACCCCCGAGCCTTGCTGGAGCTGCGTTGTGCATGCGACGCTACTCCAGCAATGCGCCGCCTTTCCAACGGGGGATGCGTCACGCATCTGCACATCCGAGCAGCACGGTGCACCGAAATGTCAATGCGGCGCATCTGTGTTGGCGCACGGGTGGGCAGATGCATCGCAACTCTTCTGACGCATCTCTGCTGATTAGCAGAGATGCGCCAGAAGCCGTAACTCTGCCCCCCTGTGTCTGTGATATATCCACACTTCTCAAACACAATGTTCCGGAACACATCACACAACTCTGCAAATGAGCACCTAATATGGACTACATGTACCATAATGCAAAGCATGAGAAACTGAAACAGAAACTGCAGAAATGTCTTGAAATGGTCACTTCACCCTCTTGTCACATTTAAATAATTCTCACATGCACTGTCTTTTCTTTTTTATCCACAACAGAACAGCAGGATGGCAGTAGATGTGATTCCAGATTGTGGATGGATCTGGATGACTACAAAATGGCAGGCAACTACTTCCTGTGATGTATTTGCTGCCTCCCACTCCCTGTCAAACATTTCCTGTATGGAATTATATGTTCAGGGTCATTTTCGGAATTTGCGGCCAAAAAGCGGAAGCTCCGATTACGGAGCGTACGGCACGTGTGCGGAAGCGCCGATTACGGAGCGTACGGCCCGTGTGCGGACCTCCCGCTCCGGAACCGGAAACTGCGCTTACGGGCCGTGAACTCCGAAAATGACCCGGAATACATAATTTCATTCAGGAAATGTTTTACAGGAAGTTGGAGGCAGGAAATACATCACAGGAAATAGTTTGCAGCCATTTTGTGTTCATTCTGAGTCATCCTCTATCACAGACAGATCCTCTGACATCCTGCTGCTCTCATCCTTCTTATTATCCCCATAATGGCTGAGGGTTACGAAGAGAAGGCACCCCCTTTCACTGAAAGTGAGTTGGACATCTTGGCTGAGGGGGTGCTGGCCAAATTTTCTCAGCTATATGGGGACCCTGAACACCAGCTGAGCAATGCAGCCCGGGCCAGGCTGTGGGCCAACATCGCCGAGCGCTGCAGTGCAGTGGGAGTCCACACCAGGAGTGCGAGGGCATGCCGCAAGCGCTGGGAGGACCTAAAACGGTGGGCCCGGCACAAGGCTGAGGAGCTGGTGGGCCAGTCTTCCCAGCACCATGTGCATCGTCCACGCCTATCCCCACTGTACAGGAGGGTCCTGCGATCAGCTTGGCCGACCCTCCATGCTCAGCTGGAGGAGCATGAGCAGCAGGGACATGGTAAGTGCATCATATGCTAAATGTGTCTGGGAGTATGATGTGAGTGAAACAGTGCTGTACCATTGTGTGTCCGATGCCTCCATTCACAGATTCCGTGTCCATGCAGCAGTAACCAAGCTTAAAAAGGCACACTGTGGCATATGGACTGTACAGGGCAGAGTGCATTTTGGGAGTTGGAGTCTCGCCATGACAACTGGCTAAATGAGCCATATTTGTGCCTTTGTACTGAAATCAGCTCTTCCCGCACCACTACAATTGGCACTAGGAAATCATGTGTGCATTGGATGAGCAATGGTACAGACACTGTCCTGTGTGCGCATGGCAGGCCAAAGGGTATTGGATGCTATGACTTGCATTGCATTTTTAGAGTTTGGGTTCCAATTGTGACAAAACATCATATGCCATGGAGTCAAGACAGACTTTGACATCCTTGCATCACTCTTAAGCGCTTCTCAATTTACAAGGGGTGTCCACTGACAGACGTCTCAGCCTCAGTGGCCTGTTTCACATTTCACATGTACAGGTAGCTGTCACAAAATTCCCCCAGTGTTCAGCGGTGTACTGCATTACCATATCAGTCACCAAAGCCAATATGTGCCACTGGATTGTCAGTACATGTGTGGGGACAGCCAAAGGCTAGACTCACAATTTAGCTACAGAAATAGGCCAGGGCCTCAGTGCATGTGTGACCCACATTCGCCACTTGTCGTGTCCCATACAATGCTACAAAGCAGATGACACTTGTCCAGACCTTCAACAGCTGCGACTCCCTATGAATGGCCATAATCTGAGATTCGGGACTTCATGTTCTCCATTGGTGGACTGCTTTTGGAACCTGCACATGTAGCTGTGGCAGGACACACAGATCCCCAGAATGCCAGGTTGAGGGTTGGCCAATACAGTCGTGTAAGCCACACACATCCACGTGAGATGGCCATGTCAGACTCAATCCAGGAACTGACGGTGAACATACACGTAATGTCAGCTCATAGACACTGACAACTATTGAGTGTGATCAGAGGAAAATAAGTCTGACCTTGGCTCCTATGATTGTGTCTCGTCCTGCATGACACAAACATAACATTCGGATTTTGCTTACATTTCAGCAGGCACAGCTGGTGAAACAGAAGGGCAGCAGGACCTGGTCCGGAGCAAGAGGCCACCAGTGTGGCGGCGGCTACTACACCCACTTTCCACCAGCGAGGAAGAGGAGGATGAGGAGGGACCCTCAACATCAAGAGGCAAGGGGATTGCGCCCACCCGGACTGACAAGGGACACCCTGATGCTGGTGCCACATCCCGGGTGGAGGCTGCAGACATTGAAACGGGGGGGGTGAACACGACACCTCGGACCATGAGGTGTTGGAGAGCTACTCTCCTCAGGAATCTTCACCTGTGGTCCCTGAAAAGGTGTCCTCGGGGCAGGCCAACAAACAATCTGGGCCTGCCATCAGCCCCTCCCTACCTCTAGAGTTCCCCATTCCATCGGGGGACCCAGCTGCATCCCCTGCAACCAGTCCCCCTCATCGTAGCTGCACCCGCCAGACGTGTGCCTGCATCGGACTCTGAGGATCTGGACATGTGGTCCTAGAGGATGACCAGAAGGACACTTGACTTTTGACGTGAACAATTATTTCATTTTCCCCTTGTAAATAGACTGTTTTCCCTGACGCTCCCTGACGTGTTATATTTTTTTTGCCCCACCCCAATCCAGGTTCCCATCTCCCTCTGCATTAAGATCATCATTTGTTTTCCTTTCTTCCTTCCAAACGGACGGTTGTTCTTTTGTACCTTCTTAAAATACAATTCGGAATACTAATAACTTCCACTTGTTTTACTTCATTCTGAATGTCTGGTTCTGAATATGGACACATATTTGGTGAGTCATCTGCTATGCACATAATGGCTGGTTGCAACGATGGGTTACACTTGTAACTGTGTCACACACACACATACCTTCTCACATCTCCAGGCCACCTGCAATGTTACACAGGACATGATACACAACAGATTATTATTTTTGGTAGGTGTTTATTTGGTGCACACACAAACACGTGATCACATTGTCCCGGGTTCCTGTCACTGGTGAGTGCGACGCCGCAATTTGGGGGGGGATGACCGCTCCGAGTGCTCAGGTCTGGCTCGCCGCCTACGTGGAGGTGGGTACTGTCCAAGGGACTGTCCAGGGTCATCCACATGTGCTGGGGCAGATGGTGTATGCACGCTTGATGGCTGTACAGGTGGTGGTGGTGGTTGTGCAGGTGGCGGGAGTGACTGTACAGGTGGTGGTGGTGGTTGTGCAGGTGGCGGGAGTGACTGTACAGGTGGTGGTGGTTGTGCAGGTGGCGGGAGTGACTGTACAGGGGGTGGTGGTTGTGCAGGTGGCGGGAGTGACTGTACAGGTGGTGGTGGTTGTGCAGGTGGCGGGAGTGACTGTACAGGTGGTGGTGGTTGTGCAGGTGGCGGGAGTGACTGTACAGGTGGTGGTGGTTGTGCAGGTGGCGGGAGTGACTGTACAGGGGGTGGTGGTTGTGCAGGTGGCGGGAGTGACTGTACAGGTGGTGGTGGTTGTGCAGGTGGCAGGAGTGACTGTACAGGGGGTGGTGTTGGGAGTGCCAGTTCAGCCCGCTGGTGTGGATGTCTCCCTTTGCTGTGTTGGTGTGCAGTTGGTACAGGTGTGGGGATGTGCTGTCCTGTGGGCAGATATGATGGCTCCCCTCCCTGCGTTGACCGTGAAGGGAAAGGTTGGCTCACTCTCAATATGCCCTCCATCATCTTCATGGCCAAGGCATGGTGTCTTGCACTCTCTTCCCTCTGGATGGATAGCATGTCTCGCATATTTCTGGACATGTCCTGCCAAGTCCTATCCATCCTATCCAACACTTGGCTCAGCCTCTCCACCGCCTGAGGGAAGTGGACCATGTCCTGCAGGGAGTCCGACATGGTGGACAGGGTAGCCCCTATGGCACTAATGTCCTGCCTCACATCGCTCTGCTGTTGGAAGAAGTCCTGCTCCCACTGGTAATCACAGCCAGGTGCAGGCCCTCTCTGCAGCTGTCTGCCATGGATGGGATGTGCAGGTCCTACGGCAGGGGGTGGGGTGAGAGGTGGGAGCCTGTGGGCAGGTGAATGGTGCCCAGGGGATTCCAGCAGCACAACAGGGCTGGTACTACCCCCAGATGGTGGAGAGGATGGCAGGGATACACTGTCTAGGGAAGAGTGGGTAGGGGAACCACCATGTTGGTCCTGGACGTGAGGACTGTGAGGGAGTGATGTCTGTGTTGTGATGCGTGTGTGCTGTGGCTGGTTTGCTCGAGTCTGGGGACAGGCCATGGTATGCCTGGGAGGAGGCGGAGGGACGTTGCTTGGCAGAGGAGTTGATGCCCTGACCAATTTAGCCAGTCTGGCACGATATCGCGCATTGGCATCTTCATCGTCAGACATGTAGTCCTCATCATCCACCAAGTAGAGGTCCTCAGGATATCCTTCCTCCTCCTCCTGAGCAGTGCTTGCAGCCGACATCACAGCTTGGAGGATCAGGGGATTCTCCCCTCTGATTCCCCGTCGGCCCGCACTGGTCATAGGCCTGTCATCCTCGTCATCCCCTGGAACAGAGGTTGCAACCATATTAGGGATTGACCTGGTATGACATGTGGTGCAACACAAGGGTTTGTATCAACTGTACTTTGCATCAACAGATGAGGATCATGTGACCTGTGTAGGGTACCACCACAAATGACAGCTCACACCATAGCACTGAGGTGTTACACAGATACAGGCAAACTCACCAGCTCCAGCCACAACTCTCTGTCCCTTGGTGTTCCCCCCTAGTGTCACCTGCTGGACCTGTCTCCTCACGGGCCTATCTGTCCCTGAACCATCAGCTGTAGAGGGAAGTGACAACATTCTCAATTATCTGCATCACCAATTGTCAGACAGGCACATGACACTCCTGATTTGTATTTCACTTTGTACACAACTGCTGATTACATGCAGAGGGGAATCAGGATCTCTGACATGGCTTTGGAGTCGAAGCCAGTGACACACCTCATGCTAGAATTACCTGAAGGACGGCTGCGCGAGGGTTGGATGTCATTCAGTCCCCGGGATGGTGCATGCTGCTGGGGTGTAATCCGGTCAGCAGCTGTGATAAGACATACAGGTCTATATTTTGCAACAAGAGATGGTAGCTCTGAGCCAACATGTCATTCTCAATGACCATTTGTGGGTAATCCAGAACTATGTGCAGCATGTTTAGCTCCTGAACTTTACATTTGGGCACCTGCTCACATGCAGCAGTTGCCAGCCGTTCCCTCCACACAGCAGTGACATCAATCAGATGACACATCAACAGACACCTCATGCTAGAATTACCTGAAAGACGGCTGCGCGAGGGTTGGATGTCATTCAGTCCCCGGGATGGTGCATGCTGCTGGGGTGTAATCCGGTCAGCAGCTGTGATAAGACATACAGGTCTATATTTTGCTACAAGAGATGGTAGCTCTGAGCCAACATGTCATTCTCAATGACCATTTGTGGGTAATCCAGAACTATGTGCAGCATGTTTAGCTCCTGAACTTTACATTTGGGCACCTGCTCACATGCAGCAGTTGCCAGCCGTTCCCTCCACACAGCAGTGACATCAATCAGATGACACATCAACAGACACCTCATGCTAGAATTACCTGAAAGACGGCTGCGCGAGGGTTGGATGTCATTCAGTCCCCGGGATGGTGCATGCTGCTGGGGTGTAATCCGGTCAACAGCTGTGATAAGACATACAGGTCTATATTTTGCTACAAGAGATGGTAGCTCTGAGCCAACATGTCATTCTCAATGACCATTTGTGGGTAATCCAGAACTATGTGCAGCATGTTTAGCTCCTGAACTTTACATTTGGGCACCTGCTCACATGCAGCAGTTGCCAGCCGTTCCCTCCACACAGCAGTGACATCAATCAGATGACACATCAACAGACACCTCATGCTAGAATTACCTGAAAGACGGCTGCGCGAGGGTTGGATGTCATTCAGTCCCCGGGATGGTGCATGCTGCTGGGGTGTAATCCGGTCAGCAGCTGTGATAAGACATACAGGTCTATATTTTGCAACAAGAGATGGTAGCTCTGAGCCAACATGTCATTCTCAATGACCATTTGTGGGTAATCCAGAACTATGTGCAGCATGTTTAGCTCCTGAACTTTACATTTGGGCACCTGCTCACATGCAGCAGTTGCCAGCCGTTCCCTCCACACAGCAGTGACATCAATCAGATGACACATCAACAGACACACATGTATGAGAAGATTACTGATAGGAAGGGATAAATGACCCGGATTCCTCCCCATTACACTGCTATCACCTTTGCCATTCAGACTTACATATTTCCAGAGTCTCATGTTGTTTGTTGTCAAGTCAGAAAGGGTTTCATGTGTGAGATTTACAATTGTCAGGGACATGATGTTGCTCATTTGTGCTTCCCCACGCATGAAGTCACACATATTTGTATGAGAGAACACAGATGTCTTACGTCCGTCCTTTGAGTGTCCTCTCTTTGCGTACTCTATTTCCCAGATCATGATACTACTTAGCTGACGACGATTGGTGTCTTGTACAGCAGACATCCAAACCTCTTTTGTCAAACACTAACCTATACATGTGAATACAGTAGGAGAGGAGGCAAGCAGAATGTAACATTGCGGATAGGCTGAAAGGCTTTGATGCCTTCTGCCTGCACTGGATTCAAATGCCATATGTGAGCATATTGTGATACAGGACAACAGTGTTGTAATACACATGCAACATACGGCGGATGTGAAAGGCACATTTCTTGAGCAGTCAGCCTGATATATTCTTGGGTTCCCCTCCCTTGGCCCAGCACGGGAACAGTGTGTGGGCCCTGAACAGATGTCACAGCCAACCTTGTAGCAGAAGTCAGTGTGTGTCTTTGATTCTGGGAGGACCTCGTTGTACCTACAATGATAAGTGTGTTTTGCTACTTAACATTCCGGCAGCCACATGTGATGCACTAGATTTCTGGCACAAAGGATGAGCACAAGCAGTTGTGGGCACCAGCGTTGCATTAGTGTGTTATACGTAATATCATGATTGCTCCCACATTACTTCGAATGGGCCCACTACCTGAATGCAACCTATATCACAATGACATGTCTACGGATCCTGATGTGCGGTCCACTATCGTGTTTTGTTGATGGGCAACACAGAAGCCAGACAATGTAAGTGGTACATGACCAGCTGTGTGGACTGGGCATTTGATCTAAATTGGAAACATTCAAAGTTGGACAGTGTATGCATTGTCAATACTAATGACCCTGGGATCTCACTTGTTCATCATTGCCATATTTCAGTCAATTACTTTGATTGATTACGTCTACAGACACCATTACAACATAGTGGGGGCACCCTTTAGAGTAGTTGTGGCACTCGATAACAGGATTGGATTCCCAGGTCTGGGCCTGTTGCTGTAAAACATGTCATGTTCCGCAATTACGAAGGTTTGATGAGCCAAGACATGTAATATATTGTCTTCAGCTGTTCACAATTATAATTAGCTAAAGGTGGATGTCCATTGACTACTCCAATAGTAATGCAGCTATTTGTACATCTCTGGTTGACTTTCATATGTGGGCACTACATGTCCCTCGGTCACTCCTGGCAATGTATGCATTTTGACCATCTCCTGGCCACTTTGACTTACCAGTCGGTGAGGGTGTACGGTGGCGATGCCTCCCAGTAGATGCAGGGACCTCCGCTACGGCAGTTGTCTGTGCTCTGGCTGAATGTGTCAATGGGTGAGAAGAGAGAAAACTAAACATCTGGAATATGTGCTTGTGGAACATTTCTGTGATTTCCCCATTTCTTCTGCATGCTAACAGTGTTTTGCAGTACTGCTGCTGACTGGGCAGGTAGGAGCAGTGGTGCATTGGGGTCGTAGTGGCGTGGCAGGGTGGGAAATGTACAACAGAATAGGTGTCTGACTTTTGGACCAGATGGTTCTCTCACCTTCTGCTTTGTGCTTTCAGCTTGCACGGGGTGATTTACTTCTTAGAGATTTAGTGGCATGTTTCCACGCCCCTTGTAATACATTTACACTGCAGTTGCGTCACTTCTGTGACACAGCGGTGGGGTAATACAGGTGACACATTTAGACTTATTCCCAATGTTATGCATCTATGGGGATGCCTCACGGTGTGCGGTCCTGCGCAACATTAAACATGCATCAGCTGTGATGTAGGCAGGGTGTGTGTTTATTTGGTTATGCCTCGTACAAGTGATGCATTGTAATCGCCGGCATTTCACGTAGTCACTTTTCATAGGGTGTTGCCATGCAAACTTAAACCAGCTTGAGGCACCTGTAATGAGTTGCCCTGAACGTTAGGTGTAGGCGGTCCATGGACATAGTTGGAGTTGCGTCACACTTGCGACACTACTCCAGCAGAGCATCCCCCTAATGCCATCAGTTGCGACACCCATCTGTCTATCCCAGCACCACAGTGCACCGCATTGTCAATGTGACGCATCCGCGGTTGCACAAGAGTTGGATTGGGTGTGGCATTGTTACTGGCGCATCTCTGCTGTTATTTGTCAATTGCTACTTAGCGGGCTGGTGTATTAATGCAACTGGACAGTGGCCATGTTTTCAGAAGTGGAGGAGGGATTGGCCATTTCCATCGCTAAGGATTGTGGGACTTGTAGTGCTACATACAGAGGGTGACACAGGAGTCTCTGATTTACGGATTAATTTATACACTTTGGACTACTTCCTTATTCACACTGACAGTGCAACACAGACCTTCTATTCATGCACTTTAACTTTTCATCCCACTTACCTGGTACCACGTAGCGGACGTCACTGACAGGCAGCCCATGGACCAAGTGGGGGTGTATGGTCGTCAGGATGTCCTCCTCCTGTGTGGTGAGGCGGATGCGTGGTCCAGAGTGTGCGGCTGGGAGGATCCGTTGTAATTCCATCCTGGAGTATTTATCCTTTACCCTCAGCCGCTCATCCTGCCATTTTTTTTTAACGTCCTGGACAGTGCGCCTGTCCTCCCCCAATGCTGTGACAGCAGTGGCTAATTGCTGCCACAGGGCTGCCTTCTGGGTCCCACTGGTGCAGTAGGGTGGGAGTCCATAGAGGCGTTTGTGGTGCCTGACAATGAACTCCACAAGCATGGTGGTCTCCTCTGCTGTATAGTTCCTCTTTCTCTTCAGGAGCTCCATTTTCTTGGCCGGTCTCTGCTTGGAAATACAAACTGCGCGTGGCCAAACCGGTTCCTTCACTGTGTGCTGCTTTTAAATGTTTTTTGCTGCTGGTCAATCTGTGTTAATTGGCTTCAGCTGGATCATGGTGGGGGATGGTAGGCACTAGCAACATGATGGCTAACTGGAGCTGTTGGCTGGGATTGGCTGGAGTTCGTCAGCTGATGCATGGTGGGGGATGGTAGGGACTTGAACAGGTGTTTCCCCTTGGCTCAAATGATCAATGGCAACAGTAATGTAGTCTGGTCCCAATTCTGATGTTCCGGCCCGGAAGCGGGATTTCCGGCCCGAGGTCGGAGTTTCCAGCCCGGGAGCGGATATTCCGCCCCCGGAGCGGACTTTCCGGCCCGCATGCGGACTTCCCGCTCCGGGCTCGGAAATTCCGCTCCGGGGGCGGAAATTCCGGCCCGAGTGCGGACGTAAGTTTAGTGGTCGTAAATGGATTCTGTGAATAGCAAAAGTCCTAAGTTCATTTTGTGAATCGCAAAAGTAGTAAGTTCATTCTGTGAATACCAGAAGTACTAGGTGCATTCTGTGAATACCAGATTGGTACTAAGTTTAGGATTTAGTCTTAAGTTTGTTCTGTGAATCGGGCCCTAGGTCTTGCTGCAACACAAAATCGAGTATTGAAATCTGTACAAGAAATTGAATACTTAGCTCTGAATGAGCTGATAAAGTACAGATATTGCTAAAACAAATATGTTGGATACGTACTATCCCAAAAGGAGTCCACAGCTGGAAGAAATATGTTTTTATGAAGTACTGCAACATTACAGCTTTTAAGAGAAATGTTACAGAAAATATAAATGAACAAAAATATGCAGCAATTGGATGTGATGGATGTTTGGTAAAACATGCTAAAGGACATTTTATTAATCACAGGAAATTCAGTTGTGATACTCCAGATAAAAGAGATAAAAGAGAATTTTTCTATTTAGTACCTCTGCAACTGTTTAAGCTGTGGCATAGTGAAATGGAATTACTTAGAGATTTTGACTGCCGTGAAGATTCTTTTAATGCATGTAAAGATAGCATTGAATGCACAGTTTTTCCACAATATTTACAAATGTTGAATGAAGAAATTGAAAAAGAAACTAGTATTGCAGCTGAAATTGCTAGAGATGGTTTTCAAGATAGTTAAAGTTCTGCTCCACTAAGTCAAGATCCACTAGGACAACAAATTCTTGAAAATGAAGCGACACTCGCTATGAATGAAGTAGAAATCGCAATGCAACAAGCATAACAGGATATTATTGATTTGGGAAACTTGAAAGAACAATTAAATATTGAACAAGAAGAAATATATAAGCAAGTTACACAACAGATACTGCATGGTTTGCTGCATGACAAAAAAGAATGCCAATGTACATCATTTAAACCTATTTGAATGTATATCAGTGGACAAGCTGGAACAGGAAAAAGTTTCTTAATTAAAGTTTTGCCAGTTATCTATATAAAACCACTAAATCACATTTCTCTTTTGTTGTAATCGCTCCAACTGGGTTAGCAGCACATAACATTAAAGGGATTATATTACATCGATTACTCATGCTACCAGTTGAACATGAAAATAAGTTGGAATCACAAGCTATCTGGAGAAGCTTCTTATGACGTTTCAAGAGTACTAAAGAAACTGAAACTTCTGATTATTGATGATGAGAGCATGGCCTCAAACTTAATGCTTGCCTTTGTACATTTAAGAATGCAACAGATTTTAAAAACAGATTATGATGTTTTATTTGGAGGAAAACATGTAATTGTATTCGGCGATCTATTACAACTTACTCCTGTGAAAGGACAATCAGTTTTTAGAACATTTGTCCATCAAGACACTAAGAAATCTTAGGGAAGCATTGGAAATGTGAACATTTGGTCTCTTTTTTAATATAAAGAACTTATTAAGAATATGCGACAAGCAAGTGATGAACATTATGGGAACATTCTTCAAGATATTAGAATTGGTGTTTTGACAAAACATGGTAAAGAAGCTTTACAAAGTCAAATAGTAACAAACTTATTTCCAAATGAAAATATTGCACCTGAAATAATGAACAAATAAATTGCAGAAAATAAATCTATAGTTTGTCTAATGCCAACACTGCAATAGTCTTCTACATTCAATCAAGAACTTTTGAAACTGGAGAAACAACCAATAGTTAAAATGGAAGTGATTGATAAAATGGAATATGAAGGAGTTATTATTCTTCTCTCAGAGAAATTACAAAATTGGATTCTTTGGAAAAGTCGGTGTCCAAGATTGCAGGTTTAGAAAAGACTTTATATGTATGTGTAAACTGTCAGGTAATATTAGGGCGTAATTGAGATGTTGAAAAAGGTTTAGTGAATGGAGCAATGGGAAAAGTTGTTGATTATGTGAATTTTCAGAACAGAGATGGAATTGAATTTTTGAAGATTTAATTTGATCAGATTGAAGAGGTAAAACAGATTGGAAGTTTTGCTGTTCATTTTTTGCTTGTAAAAGATTTGTATGTTCGTAGGAAACAGTTTTCTCTTTCTTTAGCATATGCGGTGACCATTCATGAATCTCAAGGTTTAAGTGTAGACAGTGCTTTGGTAAATATTGGAAGTACAGAGTTTAAAGAGGGCATGACGTATGTTGCATTGTCTTGAGTAAGAACATTATCTGGATTGTATTTGATTGATTTTGATGAGAAAAAGGTTAGTGCAGATGCAAATTGTGTAAGAGAGTATAATCGGTTAAGAAGACTGTATGCTCCTAACTTAGGTGAATATCCCATATATGAAAAACATATACTATGTCCAAAACGGAAATATGACAAACAGTCTAGTGAGATTGAAAAAAAGAAAACAATTCAAGAGACGCATGAAGCTGCCAAGAAAATGAGAATGGACTCTGTTGATGATATTGTAGGATACCAGTTAGAAAATAGTTCAGGTATCAACTGCTATGCTAATATCATTCTAAATGTTGTATTTTTTCTAGAAGATCTTTATCATAAAGTTATGGAAAATCGAGAAAAAAGATTCTGTTCTTTATTACATCATCTTTTTCAAACGTTTGTAAGTGATAGAACTAAAATCCATACTGTTTCTGACATTCGGCATCTTTTGGATATAGGTACTGGTTCTTCGCAATTTACACTTAATATACAACAAGATGCACAAGAGTTTCTTATGTATATGCTTGCAGTATTGGAAGAAGAAGGTATTGAAATTGAAAATTTATTTGGACTAAGTCATAGATGGAATCATAAATGTGAAGAGTGCTTATTTTCTTCTACCACTGAAATAGACACTGAACGATTCATATATTTGACAATACCAGATTAAAAATCAGGGTCTTTTAACAAATTAATAAAAACAGCTTATCAAGATATAAAATGTTCTCGTTGTAAATCAGAAATGTTGTCAACATTATTTATAGAAAGATTTGGACAATATGTCATTTTAATGCTATAACGTTGTAGAGCAGATGGAAGAAAATTGGAAACCAAAATTAAAAGTTTTGTGGAAAGTCAACTATCAATTTCAGGAATAACTTTTAAAGCAGTGACTATTTTTTTCATGATGGACCTACTACAACATCTGGACACTATACTCTGTATTTAAAGTGCAATAAAGGATGACATATTGTAATAATGGCCATTTGGAATTCAAATGTCAGTTGCCTTACAAATTACCAAATTAATCTCTAACATTTTTAATGCCAAAGTTTTGAAAACATCATTCGGACTATTGGGAAGATGTGAACACAAATTAATGAGTTTATTTTTGATATTTTGAATACAAATAGACTTAGAAACATTATTCGGCCTATTGGGAAAATGTGAAGAATTACTGTTTGGATTATTGTTTGTGTTAATTCTTATTGGGTATACAAAATTGTGTTTGAAATAAATAGTTTGTATATTTGTTCTTTATATGATACGCAATGTAAATGAGAGTGTATATTTAAGAAAATGTATTTCAGAGAAGTAGATCATTTAATGTAGTTGAAGAATGTAATTTTGAAACTGTAGATAGGTAAACAGATACTTCAACTTGTTGTAAATATGTTCAACATAGATTTTTTTTTTTATAATCTTACTGATTGTATGTGTTTCCCCGCTGGTATATAATGATCAACATTGAAATCACTGTGTATGGTGAATTTCAATAGAATCTGAAAACAGCAAAAATGGGAAACTGAATATGTTATGTAATTCTAAAATTATGGTGTGTTCTTAAAACTAAAATATTATATGCAATAACAGATTTTTTCTTCTTTTTTACAGTAAGTAATACTAAAGTTTGAAAATATTTTAAATTTAGTTTACAATGAAACAACTGTAAAATAGTTTCAATGAGTTTGAGATCTACTTCAATAAAGAAGGTAAGATAAAATAATGTAATAACCATAATAATATGAAGTAATGTTTAAAGTCACTTTTATTGTAGTCATTCATTTTTTTCAAACTCTACCAACTCATGCCTCAAATCACCTCAGCACCACCCATGCACTCCTTCAATCACTCAAGCATTACGCATGCTCTTACAAAATCACCCAGGCATTGCCAATACACTCCTCCAATCACCCAGGCACTACTCATGCACTTATTCAATAACCCAGGCACTAGCCATTCACTAATCCAATCACCCGAGCACTACCCATGCACTCCTCCAATTACCCAGTTAGTACCCATACGCTCATGCATTGGTACTAACTGGGTAACACATGCAGTCTTCCAATCAGCCATACATTACCCATGCACTCCTCCAATTACCCAGTTAGTACCCATGCACTCATGCAATCACTCAGACACTACCTATGCACTTATAAAATCACCATGCACTACCCTTGCACTTTTCCAATCACCCAGGCATTACACACACAGTCTTCCAATCAGCCATACATTACCTCTGCACTCATGCAATCACCCAGGAATCACCCATGCACTTAGAAAATCACCCAAGCAATACTGACGCACTTGGAAAATCACCCAAGCATTACTAATGAACTCCTCCAATCACCCAGACACTATTCATCCACTCATGCAATAACCTAGGCACTACCCTTACACTCATCCAATCACCCATGCACTCTTCCAATCACCCATCCAGTACCCATGCACTTATGTAATCACTCCGCCACTACCCAAGCACTTATAAAATCACCATGCACTACCCTTGCACTCCTCCAATCATCCAGGCACTATCCATGCACTCATGAAATCATCCAGGCATTACTCATAAACTCATGACATCACTCAGGCATTACCCATGCACTCTTCCAATCACCCATACATTACCTCTACACTCATGCAATCGCCCAGGCATTACCCATGCACTTTCAAATTCACCCAAGCAACACCATGCACTTGCAAAATAACCCAGGCATTACCAATGCACTCCTCCAATCACCCAGGCACTACTCATCCACTCATGCAATAACCCAGGCACTACCCATGCACTCATGCAAACACCTATGCACTACCCATGCACTCCTCTAATCACCCAGACACTACTCATTCACTCCTGCAATCATTCAGAGAGTAGCCATGCACTCCTCCAATCCCCCAGCCACTACTCATGCACTTATAAAATCACTATGCACTATACTTGCACTCCTCCAATCACCTAGGCACTACCCATGCACTCATGCAATCATTCAGGCATTACCCATAAACTCATGCAATCCCACATGCACTACTCATCCACTCATGCAATAACCCAGGCACTACCCATGCACTCATGCAAACACCTATGCACTACCCATGCACTCCTCTAATCACCCAGACACTACTCATTCACTCCTGCAATCATTCAGAGAGTAGCCATGCACTCCTCCAATTCCCCAGCCACTACTCATGCACTTATAAAATCACTATGCACTATACTTACACTCCTCCAATCACCTAGGCACTACCCATGCACTCATGCAATCATTCAGGCATTACCCATAAACTCATGCAATCACCCATGCACTACTCATCCACTCATGCAATAACCCAGGCACTACCCATGCACTCATCCAATCACCCATGCACTACCCATGCACTCTTCCAATCACCCAGCTAGTACCCATGCACTCATGCAATCACTCCACCACTACCCAAGTACTTATAAAATCACCATGCACTACCCTTGCACTCCTCCAATCATCCATGCATTATCCATGCACTCATGAAATCCTCCAGGCATTACCCATAAACTCATGCAATCACACAGGCATTACCCATGCGCTCTTCCAAGCACCCATACGTTTCCTCTGCACTCATGCAACCACCCAGGTATTACCCATGCACTTTCATATTCAGCCAAGCAATACCATGCATTTACAAAATTACCCAAGCATTACCAATGCACTCCTCCAATCACCCAGACACTACCCCTACACTCAGGCAATCACTTAGGCATTACTGTTGCACTCATGCATTCACCCAGGCACTACTCATGCTCTCATCTATGCACTTAGGCACTTATGTTGTACTCATCCATTCCCTCTAACATAACCCATGCATTCATATATGTACTTAGACACAACTCATTCACTGCTACAATCACCTAGACACTACCCCTGCAGTCCTTCAATCACTCAGACACAAATTCTGCACTCATGCAATAACTCAGGCACTACCCATGCACTCCTCCAATCATCTAGGGACTACCCTTGCACTTATACAATCAACCAGACACTACCCATGCTCTCATACATTCACTCACGCACTACCCATGCACTCCTCCAATTACTCAGACACAACTCCTGCACTCATGTAATCACTCAGGTACTACCCATGCACTTCTTCAAACACCCAGTCACTACCAATGCACTCATGCAATCACTCAAGCACTACTGTTGCACTGATCCATATACCCAGACACTACCCATGTACTCATCTATGTACTCAGGCACTACTCATACACTTGTCCAATTACCCAGACAGTATCCATGCACTTCCTCAATCAACCAAACACTACCCCTACACTCATGCAACCATCCAAACTCTACCCATACACTCCTCCAATAATCCAGGCACTACCCATACACTAATTCATGCACTCAGACACTACCCCTACACTCATGCATTCACCCAAGCACTAACCATGCGCTAGTCAAAAAATCCATACACTACCCATGCACTCATTCTTCCCCTCAGGCAGTACCCATGCACTTATGCAATCACCCAGACACTAACCATGCAGTTGTTCAATCACCCAGGCACTACGCATGCACGCATCCATGCACTCAGGCACCACTTATGAACTCATGCAATCACCCAACCACTACTCATGCAGTGATTTGTCCACTAATTCAATGACCCATGCATTATTGCTGCACTCATTCATTTACTCAGACAATACTCATATACTCAGACAATGATTCATATATTACAGTTGCAGCAATTCATAAAAAAATACAAGTTTGTCTATTTTTAACCAAATAGGCGGTTCTAAAAAGAACCATTATTTTTCTTCTTTAATTTTTTTGTTTTTGTTAACTATTTTATGTATATTTTGGTGTTTTATTTTTTTTTAAAAAGGATAAAACAACAGAATGAACAGTGAAAACTTTGCAATTGAAATAGCATTGCAAAAAAACCCCAATTAACAGCATTGATTTCTTGCTGCAGAAACAACAGCGTCAACAGATTGTTCTCCATAGCACAGTACTCTCTTATACTTAATACAGCGCTGTTCAAGTGTAGCAAACTCAAGATGAATGTCGGGTCCACGACTTAATGGAGATGAACATGCGGGGGTGCTAAGCCCAGCAACCTGATCATCTTGCTGTGATACTTCTGCTTCGCAACGATTTTGTTTGCATGCAAGATGACATTGGTGTATGGTTTGTAGGTGTTTCATCATAGATGAAGTCCCACATGAGTATTTCTTATTGGAGCCCCTAGATAGCATCCTTTGACAGAAGGTGCAGGTCACCTTGCGGGCGTTCACCTTTTTTTCACCAGCCGGTATTGAAAAAAACGCCCAGGCGTCACTCTCCTCGAGCTGTTTCACTGGTTCCTCCAAATCTTCTTCTTCTGTAGGAATGTCCACTGGTGGAATAGAAGAAGCCATTCTTTGCAGTTGTTTTAAAAAAACACCAAAAAATGCAATAAAACAGCAGAGAAAACACAAGAGCTTTGTCTCCAGAAGATGTCCTTGGAAGAATGAAAAATTGGGGTGGGGTCCTGGAAGTTCGAGAATAAAAAGCTTTCTAACCAAGAAAATGCTTTCGTTTCAAATCACATGGGAGTTGCGCACCCAGCGTGCAACCGCGTGCACCCAACGTGATTCCCGAAAAATATATTTAACAAAAATATATCTTTAGTCCAATAACAAATATATGATATTTACAATTATCTTAAATAATGTCATGGTATAATATATATAATAAAGTTGTAAACATATACTTTTAAAACTTGAAGATTTGCGATGGGTTCACGCACATGGCACGACTCCCGGAACTACGCATGTGACGTTATGCATGGCCACAATCCACGCACCCTTCGCATACCCAACGCGCATCCTACACGACTTAACCAATATGGCGGCAAAATTCTTGGATTCACGCACCAAACAAGACAGGTACTCGATCAGTATGCAAATACACCTTTAAACAAACAATGTACATTTATTTTTTAGAAAAGAGAAAACATTCTATTATTTTTATAACAATCAAAAAGCTCAAAAAAATATTTTTGGAACATCATACTTAGAAATTAGCATTTAAAACATTTGAAATTCACTGAAAAAACTACAAGTTTCAGGGACATAATAGTTAGAAATTAGTATTTAAAAAACCTTTGAAATTTAATGAAAAAAACACAGGATTCAGGGATGTTATAGTTAGAAATTAGCATTTAGAAAACCTTTGAAATTCACTGAAAAAAACCATAGGTTACAGGGACGTTATAGTTAGAAATTAGCATTTAAAAAACCTTAAACTTTCACTGAAAAACCATAGGTTTCAGGGACGTTATAGTTAGTTGGACATTTCACTCGTACAAAACCATAGAAATTCAGACGTTATAGTTAGTTGAGCTAACTATAACTCGCACCCCCGCAATGCACTGCTGATTATTCTCAAGTCCCCTGCATTTACAAAAGGCATTGAAGTTGTCGAGGATCCACTGTAAGCCCATAGGTGATTTAGAGAGCAAAAGAGTATCATCGGCAAACAACAATGCCGGTGCTTTAAGGTACTTTATGGTTTACTATCTTAGGCGCATCAATGTCCTTCCCCGCGATCAATGTCTCTACCAGTGCATTTATAAATAGACAGAAAAGAGTAGGGGCAAGGACACAACTCTACTGAACTCCTCTATCCATGGGAATAGGGGAGGTGAGCTCTCCATATTTGCCAAACCTGATTTGGGCATTGTTGCCCTCGTGAAGCCACTTTAGCACATGATATAATATGCTGGGACCCCAAATCACTCAGAATTGCCCACAATTGGTCTCTTGAACCCACATCAAACATGGATTTTAGGTCCATGAAGATTAAATAGAGGCTGCTACCCTCTATAGACACGGTCTTCCAATACAGGAGTTGGAGCCTGAAGATTTGGTCTATTGTGGATGTCTTTTCTCTAAAGAAAGCTTGGAATGGGCTCAGGACTTTATGCTCTTCGATCCAAGTCTGAAGATGACCCACCAATACATGGCTGCCGTCAATTAGACCTATAGGTCTATAATTTGTGGGAAGAAGTGGAGAGCCCTTTTTATAGATAGGTAAAATTTCCGGCCCAGCCCAGGTTGCGGGGATCACCATTCCCTGTAAAATAGCGTTATACAGGGTCCACAAGTAAGGGGCCCAGATGGTGGGTTCACTACAAAAGAGGTCCCCTGGGATCTTATGTAGCCCCGGGGCTTTTGACGGAGCTACTTTACTTATAGCACTAAGAATCTCATTAAGTGTTATCTCAGGATATTATTGATATTAATATTACTCAGTTATTGTCCAAAAATGAAATTCGAATCTATATTTTCTGGTGAAAGATTTTGGATGTAAATGGGTGGCTGATGTTCCAACTAATGGCGGGAGCCTTTAGATCATATCCACGGGATGGAATGAGGAATGAGACCGTATCTCACCATTACAGGCACACTGTTTTCAAATGTTGACGCAAGATGCTGCCAATGAAATACATAACAAAGGTGGACATTATGCAAGCACTGCTATGGTGAAAATGTTTTAATTTGGATGCCAGCCTGTAAGAGGTGCACTTTTTCTATGCTTTACGTGCTCACAGAATGTTGGTCAATCAAACTCTGAGGGGCTAATTTAGATCCTAGAGGATGGTCTACCAGGGGGATGAAGGCCATGGCCTCTGCCACTCTTGTGACATTTGGCAAACCAATGGCATGTTTAAAATGTCCCTTCTTCAAACATTTATGATTAGAGAAAATGAGTGACAGTTACTCTGCCCTCAATAGAGTAAAGCGACCACCTAAATTACCTAGTGATCCTGATGCTAATGGACCACCAGTTGATGGATTACCAGAGCCAACTGCGCCTCTGCTGATGGTAACCGAGCAGGTCGGCACAACTCCAGATGATACTCAACTGATATTGACCCTGTCAGACAAAAACACCACTACAAAAAAAAACTTCTCCACATGCACGGCCAAGGTAACCTCATGGATGAAAACCAACTGCTTCAAACTAAGCATAGGATAAACTGAAGTGTGATCTGCAGAAGGAAAGCCGCAGCCTGGGACTCCACCTGGTGGCCAACTAACCTCTAACCCTCATCCACCCCCTCCACTGATCCAGCAGTAATTTCACGGTAATTTCTCAATGCAAAACCTCATTTACCTCTAATTTACCGCTGTAAAGGTACTGGACCCTTGCCACTGTATATTACCTTCAGGAGACTTTGCATAAACATGAAAAATCAAAAATGCTATTAATATTTAAGCCAATAAAGAGAATTGTGAGTATTTTTAAAGGGTTTTATTTTCTAGTTAAAAGTTTTTTTTTTTTTTTTATTTGTTTTTTTTATAAGAAACCTTTATTACACATTAAAAAGATACAGACAAGGGCCTACAACCACAAGGGCCGGCCGCTAGAAAGCTCGGGAGCCAGCAAGGCAACACCATACATTCAAATGAGCCAGAAGCAAATGCTCCCGAAAGTTCGTAAGCACATATAACAGGCCGCGGCCACAGTCCAAGGGCGATCAAAAAGGACGGTTTCATATTTTCTATTAAAAAACAAACAATAACACACAAACAAGGCAATGAGAGTCCGAAATAGCAGCGTGCGCTCCCCAGGACGGGGGAAGATCCACGTTATCTGGAATAACTCTTGACAGGAGGTGGTAGTGGGGGGCGGCGGAGAAGAGGACAAAGCATACACAATTACGTAGAATGTGCGGCTAGGGGGACAAAGCGACGTCGGCCTCTCGCGGGAGAGGCGGAGCGCAGATATTTCCATGATAGGAATTCCATGGACCCCACACCTTAGTCCACCTCCCAGGCTTGCCTCTCGCCACATACACCGTCTTTTCCCTGAACATACACCAATCCATATTCTCCTTCCATACCGAAATCGTAGGCGGCCTCGGGGAACCCCACAACTGTGCGATATTGCGCTTAGCCACCATGTACCCCAAAGTCACCCACTGCGTCTGCGCCGCATTATAGTCATTTGGTTCCCAGACATTCAGCAAACACCTCCTGGCCTCTGGTAACAAAGCGACATGCGTGACCTCCTCCATTACAGTATGTACCCCGTTCCAAAATCGTACGACCGCCGAACATTCCCATAGGATATGAAGAAAGGTACCCAACAAGCCACAGCCACGCTTACACATTCCATCCCTCGAAAAACCCATACGTATCAAACCAGGCCCTGTGACATGCACTCTATGGAGTATCTTCAGCTGCACAAATCTAAGGCGGGCCGGGATCGCCACCTCTTTCGGGGAGGCCACCGCCGATATCCAATCCTCATCGTCCAGTTCCAATCCGTCGGCCGTCCACGCCTCCCGCAGATGGGTCAGCAAGTCCGTACGATCATTAATACGTTTTTTATAGATCAGAGAAATAGTGCTGTCGGGCACATAGCCATCTAACACCCTATCTTCCAACGGGGAATATTCTGGGATAGCAGCAACATCCGGAAAAACCAAACACAGCGCATGGTAGACCTGTGCATATCGGAAGTACTCCCTATCATTTAATTTGTATTCAGTTTTGAGCAGTTCAAACGTTTTAAAGGACCCTTTCGCCCAGAGGTCACCCACCTTACTTATACCAATCATATCCCATTTCTCAAAGCCTTTCGTTTTCCACAGACAACCCAAGCGCTGGGAGGCATACAACGGCGTCGCTCGAGTCAAGCGATCCCTCCACCCCATCGCAGCATTCGCCGCGTGCCACACGCGTACCGCAACTTGCGTTGGTCCTGTCAACCGTGCATCCGGAGTCGCCGAATACAGTGCCCTATTGTAATCCCCGCCCGGAAGTAATAACTTATCCATCTCGAAGGCCGGATTCAAAGCAGGACCGTATATCCCGTGGTTCACCGCAGCCAACTGAGACGCCCAATAGTATCTTTTAATATCGGGGAGGGCAACACCCCCATCATACCAAGGGAGTGTCAACTTGGTGAGAGCGATCCTTGGTCGCCCGTCCCAAAACAGTTGGCGCTGAAGACCCTCCACCTCACGGAAGTAACGGGCCGGCACGACATCTAGCGTATTTCGTAAAGCATACAAGAAGCGAGGCAGCGACATCATTTTAAACAATGCCGCCCGTCCGAGCGGCGAGAGCGGAAGCCGTCGCCACCTCGCTGGAGTGGAGGGAGAAGGTTTCGCTCATATCGGACCGCAGGGTCCAGTGATATGAAGATTCCCAAATATTTGAACCCCAATGTAGCAATCTGAATAGGGCATCCCCGCGGCAGGAGGGGGGCCTCGCCCGAGAGGACGTAAACACATGACTTGGCCCAGTTGATAACCAGGCCAGAATTACGACCGAAGGAATTCAATACGTCCACCAATACAATTAGCGACTTTCGAGGAGAGGTGAGATACAAAAGGATGTCATCCGCATAAAGGGAGACACGGTCCTCAAATTCCGGCGTCCATCTAATGCCCCGCAACGACGGCTCCCAACGCAACCAGGCAGCGAGAGGTTCTAAAGAAAGTGCAAAGAGGAGGGGCGACAACGGACAGCCTTTTCGCGTACCTCTCCCCAGCGCGAGGGGAGCCGACACCCTACCATTCACCACAACCTGCGCCAATGGGTCAGCGTATAGTAATTTTACCCACCCAATGAATTCAGGGCCAAACCCGAACTTCGCTAACGCAGCCCAAATATACGGCCACTCTAAAGTATCGAACGCCATGGTAGCGTCCAAAGACGCCAAGATGGCCGGCTCACGCATAAACTCCGCTCTAGCAAGCATGCCATGCAACCGCCTCAGGTTCAGGGCGGTATTACGATGAGGTATAAAACCGGACTGGTCCTGATGAATCAAGTCGCCCACGACCCGAACCAGACGATTGGCCAATACCTTAGCCAGAATTTTGTGTTCCGCCGTTCAACAACGAGATAGGCCTGTAGGAGGCACAGCGGTCTCGCGGCTTCCCCTCTTTATGTATCACAACTATGGTGGCAAGACGTTGGTCAAGGGGGAGGGAGCCCGCCGCCCGTGCAGCGAGGAACATGTCACGGAGATACGGTGCTAGCTTATCTGGACGCAATTTATATATTTCAATGGGGAGACCATTGGGACCCATGGCCTTACCAGAAGCGATCGAGCGAATGGCCAAAGCAATCTCATCCGGCGACAACTTCGCCTCCATCAATATGCTATCAGCCTCCGAGAGGGACGGCAATGCAATATCTCTAAGCAACAGACGAGAGTCCTCCTCCGAACGCCCAGAGACCGGAGAGTATACCCCACGGAAGTAATCCGCGAAGCAGTTAACAATTTCCACCGGGTCAGTAACACACACGCCATCCACTCTCTCCACAACCGGCACCACTCTACTCGCTCTCTCCTTCTTGTCCAACCAAGCAATCAACTTTCCGGCCTTATCTCCCACATCATACCGTCATCCTTGTTGCTCTCTACTCATCCTTTTAGCAGCATCCGTGACCAGCGCTCTATAATCTGACTGTTTAAGGCTGAGAACGTGCAATTTCTCATCCGTAACACCCCGCTCCAAATCCCCCTCCATCTCAGCAATGTCAGTTTCCAGGCGAACCACCTCTTCCCTCCCGCACCTCCTAGCATGGGAAATAAGAGACAAGGCATGCCCCCGGATCACCGTTTTATAACCTTCCCATAGGGAGACAGCAGACGACACTGACCCTACATTATCGTCGAAGTAGTGATCAATGGACTTAACCAGTTCCGCGCGAATATTAGGGTTACGTAAATACCAGGGGTTAATTGGCGCTACTCTTCCCTCTGCCCCAGGAACAACCTCCATCTGCAACAACAGAGGGGAATGGTCAGAAATACCTCGGGCCAAATGACGCACCTCCCCGATCATTCCAGCCTGGAACGCCGGCATAAGTATATAATCAAGTCTCGAGAGACTCCCGTGGGCCCCCGAGTGGAAGGTGTATTGTGCCTGCCCCGGGTGCATCAGTCTGAGGAAATATGAATTTTGTGATCAGTTATGTCCCCTATCGTAGACCCCAACGGCTCCATGTGTATGCTATAAGTACATGTATGTTCCCTCCTGCTCCAGTTCTGAAGACGCAAATATATGTGCGTCCACCGTCAACATGTCCTCTTTCAGATCCGCCATGAATGGGTCAGATATTCCATTCCTAGGTATGAAAGGCCACCGACTTTATGTGGTTCACTTTCCACATCTCACAGATTCAGGCGAGTAGGCCCGAATTCTGTCATCGAGCCTTTTCCTGCCTTCTGCCTCTGAAAGCTCCAGTCTGAGCCCGCATCCGTGACCATGAACTTTGTCCTACTCCCTGCGCGGCTAACGGTGCCTGATCCACCATATTGCCTGCCAAAAACTGTATTTCACCTTCGAGATTATCTTCTTCGCTCCTCATCCGATGCATTCCTGTCTAGTAGTTTAGGTAAACATTCTTCCAGCTCCCGTGCAAGGGGCCAGGCCTCGCTGCCCTCATGCAAATAACTCATAGCCCCATTACCATGGAATATTCCTATCCCCTCGCATCTAGTGTAGACACTTCGACGCTTGTACACGCACTAACAGTCAGTATAGTCAGTATAGAATAAGATTCTATCCTAAGAGACCTCTCTTTTGGATAACACAGTTCTTTAAACATAGGATATTAGATATGATTTGGAATTAGGTTGACATAACCCCAGACTTCTGTCTCCACATGTAGAGCTAAATGTCAAGTCTCCTTCACCCTCTAGTTGCACGTCAATCACACGTCATGCAGCTGCGCGCGCATCTCTGCCACATATTTCCGCTGACATTGCAGGATTCTTTTATGGATCCACCCACTTGTAACATCATGTTTAAATGACGTATTTTAGTTACACCCATGTTTAGTTACGTATGTACAGTTTATTCTGAGTTATCAGCTGTCACGCCTCTTGCATCTGTTTCACTGTAATGCATTTTCTATAAAACCGCTTAACTGTCAATAATATATGTTCCTTCCTTCCTGAACTTTCGTGGTGATGGAATAGAAGGCCCACAATTCGAATTGTGTTCCTTTTTATAGGAATAAAGCCCTTTTAAACCCTCTAATACCACGGATTCTGCCTCTCATTTTACTGAGTTATTCTTAGACAGACTTTACCGCATAAAAAATAGTACCGGTAACGAAATATTTACCACATAAATTGGCGCCCGAACAGGGACACTTTCTCATCTCACGCGCCGGCGGTGCGTTGCAGGCCTGGTCTCCTGCCACAGCTGAACGGACAACAAAAACGCGTATCTGCAGGATTTCCTGTGTCTCCTTCCGGCCAAGCGGGGACGACTGAGGCTGCGATCAACACCCAGACGAGGCGGTGAGAAGTGCGAAGTATCCCGACCAGAGCCTAGCTGAGAGAGCAAGATCCGAGGTATACAGAGACCCGCCAGGTTCCGAAGTTCCGAGTCCAGTCGAGTCGAATCCAGTCCGGTCCAGTTTCAAGTTCCGTTCCGAGGCCTTCCGTTCCGAGCTACCCGGTGAGTACCATTACCGGGGAGGCACTTTACGTGCACATAGTCTGTGCCGGTCAAGACGGGTTTGGGTACACAAATCCGGTCTGCACTGTTTTAGCAGTGTATCTGTACTGTTTAGCAGTATATATAGTATGTTGTGCATATAAATAGGTATTATCCAGTGTCAGTATAATGTCAGTAACTAGTTTCTTATTAGTTATCATTGTTCGTTAAAAACTGTTAAGCGTTAAATGTTTTAAATACGTTCTATATATATTGTGGTATGAATGACTGTTCATTATTGTGTTTTCTCGTACAAAGTGTGTTCTAGAAACAAGATCTAAAAATGCCGCTCTTTTCGAAACTAAGACAAATCAAAACTAGAAAAGGTGTACTCGAAGAAGCTGTTCCCATCCCACCGAGGGACACTCCAGGGTACTTCATGTATCATAAGCATGGCCTAGATGCCGTATTATTTCTTGATTTATGGGTAGATTACACCGAAGAATTACCAGAGAGTCAGAGATGGCCCGCAGCGGGGACCTGGGATGCAGATTGCATCATGAGAGTAGAAGAAGAATTATGGAAAAAGAAAGCCAGACAGTCACAGAAAGATGCCATTGAATTATGGCGTAAAGAATCATATCGACGTACAGAAAAAGCACTCAGACAGGAAAATAAGGGTAAGGAGAATTCGAATAAAGTCCGAGAAAATCTATTACTTGAGGAAGGTACCCGAGTAAAATCAGAACAAGTAGATAGACAAAGAAACGCTCTTATGAATGGTATGTATCCACTTCTGGCCGAAGGGTTACCTAAGGCTACTCCGGAAATACCAAAAGACTTGCCAACTCCATTGTTTCCGATAAAAGCACATCCCAAGGGACATCCCAGAACCGCAGAAGATGTTTTCCTTTCCCGCTATTTAGATGACGCAGCTCCCGAGTATGCTAATACCGCACCACATAGACCGCTTGCCGGTGATGCTCATCACCAAGATCTTTCGTCTGTACCTCCGCAACAACACGCTTCGACACACATTCCGACAAGCACATCTGTTTCTACAGCTTTTCCCACAACGACGGTTGCTGTCTCACCCTCAACAAATCCTTTCACGTCCAGCACCCCAGACGGTGCTACAGGAGGTACGACAGACATTTTTTCTACACCACCCAGAGGAAATAAATTTTCCCTTAGAGATTTAGCCCTCCAACGTACGCCCAAACTAGCCACTCCCGACATGCTTAAGGAACTTCTAGTAGATTGTAGATATGATCCTGTGCCCGGTAAACGGGACGAAATGCTGCTGTCATCATTACGTATTAGACGAGCTGCAATATATTTAACGAAGTTACCAGGAATGAATACACATTTAGAAAATATATATCACTTTGTCCAGTCAGGGCGAGGCCCTGAAAGTATTAGCAGAGCCATGGAGTACCAGAAAGCGGAGGTACAGGGACAACTGTTACGTTTTCTCATAAACTGTGTAATTAGAAATCAAGACCGGCCTGGGGTAAATCCGGAAGAAATGCAAACACTTGTCACTTGGGGTCGGAATATATCAGAAGGAAGACATGATAAACAGTTATGTATAATAGCTATGTACCGAAAGATCCGCAAAGAGGTAGAACGAATACACGAAGAAAGATTAGAGGTAGACGCCGCTGATCTAAACAGAGAGGAGGAGGAGCAAGAATCAGAGCAAGTAGACACGATAGCTTATGTAGGTAAAGGAAGACCCCATAATAATACCAGAGGTTTTAACGACCCAATACGTCCAATACGTCCAGAATATAATAGACATTTTCCAAACATTATGCTAAATACAAAATCCCCTGAACACCTATTCCAAGCCGCTGATAAATTACTCCGAGATCGAAGGGGGTACCACATGCTCGATTCCATGGACGAACAAGAATTAGTCAGGTCAGCAGTACAATGGGCTGACAGTCCCGGCGAATACAATGATGATGTACTTGCACACACGTTTCTGAATCTAGACCCATATGAACAGCGTTTGGCTAGTATATACATGATTCAACACCTCCTTATATTATATAAAAGCCAACACTCCGATCCAGGACCCTTACCTGACATATTGACAGAACTACTCACGAACATATGGAGAGGGTCAGGTACTGATTTGATTAAGGAAATACTAGAATCCCGAAACCAATATTTAAATTTCGTATGCCCAGAACACGTTTCAGTTCCCATAATGGGAAGAAAAATGTATCACATAGATAGACAGAACCCGTTACGCGAAGTGCACCCGATCAGAGGTGCCGACGATAATTTCACACGTGTGTTTGTGTACACGCCTATAACTAAACTGGAATTATTAGAAATGAAGAAAGTAGTACCCAGTCATGATAAAGATCCAGCAGGTTTCCACCGTGAGATAAAAGACATGTTACTCATGGGAGAGTATACCTACCCCGACATTATGAAAATATTAAAAGTCCTATTACCCGCAGGTGTTTATGAAAAACTCAAAGAAAAAGAATGGGAGGTAGGAGACCAAAAGATAGATTGGACAGCATTAGAAAACGAAGAAAAGGCCCGAGCTGCAGGAGCAGGGCTTGGGGATAAGACTACAGCACTAGCAGGATTACTAATACAGGTATTGCCACGTTTATTAACTACGAAAAAGGAAGACTGGGGTGCAATCTCAGCCTGTAAACAAAAACCCGATGAAGACACTAGTGATTTCTATTCCCGATTTGAAAAATGTTTCAGTATAAATAGTGGTATAAAAGCTAGTAGTGAGTCATACCCACATCTGTTTGTGACAAAATTAGTTGAAAATTCTCTGCTACAAGTCAAGAATAGAGTATTGAAATTCGAAAGTACCTGGCAAGGTAATACCCCATCACAGATGCTACAGATGTTACAATATCATCACAATAGAATTAGAGAAGAACAAGAACACGAACAGAGACGTATGAAAGATACGAAAATGAAAATGCTTGTTGCACAGTCAGTTCCAGCTGATAGTCATCAAAAGGGTGATTCCGCAGGCCCTGCGAAAGGGACATGCAACTATTGTAAACAACCAGGTCATTATATACACGATTGTCCAGTCCTGAAACATAATATAGCCACAGGTAGAACACATGAGAGACCACGTCCATCTAGACAGGATCAGAATCAACAACAGACGCCTCAGCAGGCACAACCTAGGTTAGCTCCGCAACAGCTAGCTCCGCAACAGGCAGCTCCACAACAAATTGTAGTACCACCACAAGCGCAGCCTACTGCTGCAACTCAAGCAACAACACAACAAATGTATCAGTATGCACAAACAGATTATCCCGATTATCAGCGATACTCATGAGATAGCCTAGAGAGGGAAGTTGGCTTACCCCTTATTGAGGTTCCTGTAGACCAAGAGGGACCTTATGTACACAGTGAACTATTAGGGGAAGACAGAAAGTTTTTACTTGATACAGGGGCAAGCAGAACAACTATAAGACGTAGTGAAGTTCCAGGGGCACCCCTCTCAGGCTCACAGAATATTTCTCTTGGATTTTCAGGAAAACCTATAATTAATGACGTAACACAACCTCTTGCACTCACAGTAGGTCCATTAACACGTACAACAGATTTATTGCTTACTAAATCATGTCCAGAAAACTTGTTAGGTATAAAAACATTGAAAGCTCTAGGAGCTATAATATGTTGTTCTCCGGAAGGAGTACGACTATTTTTACGTGACTTTAAAGGTCACTACGTATCCAGAGACATGGATCACCGACTGCAGAATTTACCTACACATTTATGGGCACAAGGCCCCACTGATGTTGGTTGCATGAACATTACACCATATCGAGTTACACTGAAATCAGGAATAGTACTACCACGAATACGACAATACAAGTTACCACCAGATGCTGTAGTGGCTTTACTGCAAATCATTGACGAGCTCATTGCACAAGGAGTGGTTGTCGAAACAGACTCCAATGTATGTAATTCTCCGATAATTCCGATTCTTAAAAGAACAGATCCAAAAGCTCCACCAGTATATCGATTAGTTATTGATCTGCGCGAATTAAATAAATGTATTGTGCCACAATTCCCCGTGGTCCCAGATATCTCTTCATTACTCACAGCTATTGACTCAGAAGCAACGTTCTTCACTGTAATTGATCTCAATAATGCTTTCTTTAGTGTCCCAATTGATCCGGAAAGTCAATATTTATTCGGATTTAGTTTAAATGGACGAAGTTTTAAATTCATACGCGCACCTCAAGGATTTACAGAAAGCCCCAGCATCTATAGCCAAGCACTGAAACGAGAACTTGACAGTATCCATATGCCAGTTAACACTGCCTTGCTTCAATATGTCGATGATCTGCTGATCACCGCCCGAAGCGAACCTGAATGTGAAAAAGCGTCACTGACGGTTTTAAAATTTTTGGCTGACAAGGGGCACAAGGTGTCCCCCTCTAAGCTGCAATTCTGTGTCCAGCGAGTTGTTTACCTTGGGCACTCGCTGACCAAGGAGGGAAGGCAGCTTACATCCGACCGCATCCAGTTAATCGCTAACATGCCACCACCCAAGACACAAAAGGAGGTGCGGGCTTTTATAGGCCTCACTTCATACTGTAGGCAGTGGATCCCTCAATATGCATTTCTAGCAAAACCACTCATCCAGTTGACAACACAGGAGGCAGCCACATCGACTGTCCTCCCTTGGACTCCAGAACATACACACGCCTTTGAAAGCTTAAAGAAAGCTTTATGCCAAGCACCAGTCCTAGCAACACCATGTTACAGTAAACAGTTTACACTCTTCGTTACAGAACGCGAAGGTACTGCTTTGTCAGTACTCACTCAGGAACAAGCAGGATCACATAAACCATGTGCTTATTTCTCTAGTACATTAGATCCAGTAGCTCAGGCACTTCCAGCGTGCCTGAAATCAGTGGCAGCAACAGCTTTAGCAATCAGACAAAGCGATGCCATAGTGTTAGGACATCAATTAACAGTACAAGTACCACACGCAGTAGAGGTTCTCTTGAACCGCACACAAACACAACACTTGACGATAGCAAGACTCACTGGTTACGAATTAACACTGTTTCAGCCACATATAGAAATCAGACGTTGTAATACGTTAAATCCTGCCACACTGTTACCAGTGAGCGGAACAGATCCATTGGCACATGATTGTGTCGAAGTCATTACTATCACGACGAAACCCAGACAAGACTTGACAGATATCCCTTTGACAGATCCAGACTTGACATTGTATGTAGATGGGTCATGTATGAGAACAAGTACAGGAGAGTTAGTGGCCGCTTACGCAGTCACAACAGACACTGAAGTCATTGAAACAAATTGTATTAACACTTTGTCAGCTCAAGCAGCAGAGCTCACCGCTCTGACACAAGCCTGTATTCAAGCCAAAAATAAAAAAGTCAACATATACACAGATTCACGTTATGCCTTTGGAGTTGTCCATGACTTCGGCGTACTGTGGCGAGAGAGAGGTTATTTAACTTCTCACGGTGCCCACATTCAACACGGACCCCTCATTCAAGCCCTATTAGACGCGATTCATCTACCTACTGCAATATCGATTATGAAATGCAAAGCCCACACAAAAGTTACCGATATCATTTCTCAGGGTAATGACCTAGCTGACAGAACAGCTAAACAGACTGCTCAGAATCAGACTCACACAACTGACATGACAAAGACAATAGTTCCGACACCAACACATTGCATGACAGTTAAGGATCCCGCCCTTGATGTAATTGATATACAGACACACGCTACACCAGAAGAAATAAAGAAATGGACTGAATTAGGAGGGATCCAAACAGATCAGGGATGGATGACGAAGGAAAAATCTATATGGTTTCTTCCCGACTCAATGGTCCAAGTCATCATTAACACTATACATAGTCCAGCACACCTAGGAGAAAAAGCTATGCTAGACAGCATTCAACACATTTGGTTCAACAAACATTTACGAGCCGCAGCTAAACAAAAAGTTCGTACCTGTATGATATGTTGTCAGTTTAATCCAGGTAAAAGCATCCCCGTAGAACAGGGTGGATTCCAAACTCCCGATCATGCTTTTGATGTCCTCCAGATGGATTATATCCAGATGGAACGATGTCGAGGATTCAAATATGTTCTCGTAGTTGTCTGTGCTCTTTCCCGTTGGACAGAAGCATACCCAGTTTCAGATTACACTGCCCCGACTACTGCCAAACAGTTAGTTCGAGAATTCTTCCCACGGTACGGTTTACCACGTGTTGTCTATTCAGATAACGGCCAGCCGTTCTCATCCGAACTAATGAAACACGTTTCCCTTCTATTAGGATATCAATGGAAATTTCACTGTGTCCGACATCCCGAGGCAGCAGGTCTCGTAGAACGCCATAATCAAACTTTGAAAATTAGATTGTCCAAAATATGTAGAGAAAAAGGAGTCGATTGGATAGTAGCCTTACCAGTTGCGCTCTTTTACATGAGAATGGTAGCACATTCTCGAACAGGGCTATCCCGTATGAGGTGATCTTCGGTAGACCACCAAATATGTGGGGGACGCCTATACCTCGTAAAATCACTGACGTTGACTGTAATATGCTGACAGATTACCTGGCTTCCTTGATGTCTGCACTACAATCTTGTCGTTCACAGGTATCCGCAGCTTTTCCCGACAGTACTGAGGTGAAGCCCCATGACGTGGTTCCTGGGGACTTGGTGCTGGTCAGGAACTTTGACCGGAAGACCCAACTGGATCCTAGGTGGAAGTCACCGAAGTTAGTTTTACTTACCACCAGGACAGCCGTGAAAATCGAGGGAAGAAAAGGATGGTTGCACTCAAGTCATATCAAGAAATTTTATGGACTACCATCCGATATAGAGACTAAACCCTGTATTTCCTCAAAGACAGACTTAAAGCTCCCCTTGGTTGAGCAATCGAACTCAGAAATCTATAAACTAAAATTGAGGTCTAATAAGTCAGACAATTTGATTGTTTAAGTCCTCTCCAAGGTGAATCGGTTGAATTTGTCTCTGACATGTATCCTCTAGACCGAAAAAGAGAAAGAAATCAGCGAAAGCAGCTGAAAAAGCAAGCGTATTGTAAATCATTTCGTAGTCATTGTACAGTAACATTATTAATTTTGTTTTTTCTAAGTCTTTTGATCATCATTGTCAGCATCCTATTGCACATGTATTATCCTATTCCTAAGCATTCTTATAATATAACTGCAGAACATTCTTTTAGCGAATTTCCTCCGCATGAATTGTCCTATAGATTTGCGCTGCGCAACAACACATTCATTAGTATGTTACATCATTCCCATCAAACCAGCAATGCCACAAATTGTTGGATATGTGGCCGACTCCCTCCCTATCAGAACTATAAGGGAGTCTTGCCCCTCTTTCCCTATCCGTTCACACACAATGGCTCCTGTGGAGCATGGTTTAGTTTGATTAATACCCTAGATTCAAATTCCGCAGTTTATCAAGACAACTGGGTATGGGGAAACCTGAACCTAGCTTTACTTAAAGTCTGCTACCCTAACAAGGAGGGACTTCCCAAAAGAACAGGAACTGATCTAGAAAATGAAGTATATGGATTAGGTAATTTTACACTTAACCTCATGATCCTGAACGTTGAATCTGAAGCTACACCAATCCTGCCCGCCATGTCAGTATTCCCAGTAAAAGGGGAATTATGTATAAGAAAGAATGGTTCCATACATATGGGCCATAGTAAATGCACCACTGTAATAAAATTCAGTGATCAAGGCAAGTCTACATTTAGAGCTTCCCATCATTCCTACTTCATATGTGGCCAGACCGCATATATATGTCTACCTTTAGATTGGGATGGTACCTGTTACATAGCATTCCTTCTGCCACCTGTTTACCTTAGGCAATTTAACAGAAGAGCAGTCTGCTATGCGGATTGTTGTGCTTCAAAACCGTCTTGTCCTTGACGTCATCCTGGCCGATAGGGGCGGAGCTTGTAGGGTCATCGGATCAAGTTGTTGCATTTTCATACCAGAAAATTCGCCGTCAGTATATAAAGCCATAACCCGCCTTCATAAGATTGTAAGCCAGATACACCAGAGTCCAGGCACCTGGACTTGGTCCGGTTGGTTCTGGGGCGTGTTGTCAGCCTGGGGATGGAGAATTCTATCCTTCCTAGGTATTGGCTTTCTCATACTATTCAGTTGCTGCTTATGTCTACAATGTGGGCCAGCGATTTGTGGTCTGTGTGCCACCTCGTGTATCCCACATCCAAGTTTTCGTTCGAGATCCCGGAAGAAGAAAGAAGAACAAATAATACTATATGAACAGATCGATGGATTGATGAAGATCGATATCTCCTAAGGGTCCGAAGGGGACAAGGAGGGAATGAGGAAATATGAATTTTGTGATCAGTTATGTCCCCTATCGTAGACCCCAACGGCTCCATGTGTATGCTATAAGTACATGTATGTTCCCTCCTGCTCCAGTTCTGAAGACGCAAATATATGTGCGTCCACCGTCAACATGTCCTCTTTCAGATCCGCCATGAATGGGTCAGATATTCCATTCCTAAGTATGAAAGGCCACCGACTTTATGTGGTTCACTTTCCACATCTCACAGATTCAGGCGAGTAGGCCCGAATTCTGTCATCGAGCCTTTTCCTGCCTTCTGCCTCTGAAAGCTCCAGTCTGAGCCCGCATCCGTGACCATGAACTTTGTCCTACTCCCTGCGCGGCTAACGGTGCCTGATCCACCATATTGCCTGCCAAAAACTGTATTTCACCTTCGAGATTATCTTCTTCGCTCCTCATCCGATGCATTCCTGTCTAGTAGTTTAGGTAAACATTCTTCCAGCTCCCGTGCAAGGGGCCAGGCCTCGCTGCCCTCATGCAAATAACTCATAGCCCCGTTACCATGGAATATTCCTATCCCCTCGCATCTAGTGTAGACACTTAGACGCTTGTACACGCACTAACAGTCAGTATAGTCAGTATAGAATAAGATTCTATCCTAAGAGACCTCTCTTTTGGATAACACAGTTCTTTAAACATAGGATATTAGATATGATTTGGAATTAGGTTGACATAACCCCAGACTTCTGTCTCCACATGTAGAGCTAAATGTCAAGTCTCCTTCACCCTCTAGTTGCACGTCAATCACACGTCATGCAGCTGCGCGCGCATCTCTGCCACATATTTCCGCTGACATTGCAGGATTCTTTTATGGATCCACCCACTTGTAACATCATGTTTAAATGACGTATTTTAGTTACACCCATGTTTAGTTACGTATGTACAGTTTATTCTGAGTTATCAGCTGTCACGCCTCTTGCATCTGTTTCACTGTAATGCATTTTCTATAAAACCGCTTAACTGTCAATAATATATGTTCCTTCCTTCCTGAACTTTCGTGGTGATGGAATAGAAGGCCCACAATTCGAATTGTGTTCCTTTTTATAGGAATAAAGCCCTTTTAAACCCTCTAATACCACGGATTCTGCCTCTCATTTTACTGAGTTATTCTTAGACAGACTTTACCGCATAAAAAATAGTACCGGTAACGAAATATTTACCACAAGTCTCCAGCAATCTATAAGTCCTAAAGTATCTAGACAGCCACCCAGCCAGGCCTGGGCTCTAGGGAGATCCCTGGGGGGGTGACGGTCCTCTATACCGGATACAACAGCGTTAAAATCACCCCCTAACACCAGAACCCCCCCAGGGAGTCCCAGGACCAAACGCCCCAAATCAGCAAATGTAGCCGTCTGTAATCCCAGTGGCACATAGACAGCAACGAGCAAAACAGTTCTACCCTCCCATCTCCCCACCAATGCTGCATATCGCCCTCTATCATCGTGGAGCACCTCGTCCACCTCCAACGGGAGAGAGGCCCTGACCAAGATACCAACTCCCCTAGAGCCAGAAGTGAAACCAGAGTGAACAGCAAGGCGATAGCCCCGCCTATTCAGGGCATGGAAGGAGTTCCCAATCAGATGTGTCTCCTGCAGGAAAACAATGTCGGGCGAGATCCGTTTCAAAAACTGCAACACCACCCCGCGCTTGATCCTATCCCCCAGTCCGTTCACATTCCACGAAAGTATTCTCAAACCCTTACCCCCCACCCCGCTCCCGTGCATGATGCCCACATCCCGGAGAACACAACCAGGACAAATCAGCAGCTAACCTCACATTGCCTTGTGAAACAAACAAACAGTCCCCAACACCCCCCCTCCCCCACAATATCCAAACCACAACTCCCCCCTCCCTGCACCCCTGCTTGAGCCCAAACAGCCCCCCCAACTTGCAGTGTGCCTGTCGCCCTAACATATACTGAACCACAAAAAGAACCCCTGAAGGAGGAAAGGGCCCCAATATGCTCTCCACAACCTCCGAGCATTTGAAGGGCATATTGCACCAAACTTGAGTCCCATAGAGCTAAGGTACAAAACGTCACCAGCCTAGTCCATCACCGGGAACAAAAGTTCTAGCCCTGTTCCGCCGAACCCTCGCCACTCTCCGCCGTCTGACCATCCCGATCTCGACTCCGAAGCAGGGTATCCAACCAGTCTCCAACCGCCTCCGGCCGGTCGAAGAAGTGCGAGTGATCCTCGAACTCAACCCGCAACCTGGCCGGAAATAGCATCGCATACTTCAGCTCCCTGTCCCTCAAGCGCCGTTTGACGCCCAAGAATCCCAGTCGTTGTTTTTGGACCGCTTGCGTAAAGTCTGGATAGAAGCTGACGTTAGAGTTGTCAAATTTCAGCGGCCCAGTCACCCTCGACGCCTGAAGGATAGCATCTCTGTCCCGAAAGTTAAAAAGTCGGGCAATTATAGGCCACGGGGGAGCACCCACTTTCGGCGCACCACCCGGAATTCTGTGAGCCCGCTCCACCGCAAAGAATTTGCTCAGCCCCTTGGGCGCGAGATGGTTGACCACCAGATCCTCCACAAAAAGGTCAGCAGCAGGGTTCTCCGATCGTTCCGGTACCCCAATTATACGAACATTGTTCCGCCTGGCCCTGCTTTCAGAATCCTCAAGTCGACGGTCAGTTAGGTCACTGGCCAGCCGTAACCTACGAACCTCCGTTTGCAGGGCGGCCACGTCCACAGTTAGGCTCGACGCTGTGTAGTTCAAAGCATTGACCCGCTCATTCGTTTTAGACAGATCCGCCCTGACCAGATTTACATCTATCAGGACCGCATCCAATTTACGAGCCAGGGTATCAAACTGCTGACCCACTGCAGCCTTCATCTCCTCAATGGCGCCCATGACGTCTATCAAAGTCAAGTCAGCAGATAGGCCCGAGACATCCTTGGACCTTTCCGGCGATTTATGCGACCCACCAGGGGATCCCTTTGTCTGCGCATAGCGGTCCATGTTATTAGCCTGGGTGTAAACTCCCCGCCGGGTATTCTTGGGTTTCTGCTTATCTCCGTCCAGCCTCGCCGCCATCGTCCGGTGACCACTGAGATCGGCACCGGCCAGCACAGGAGTAGGGACCAGACAGCTAATTCAAGGGACCACAGCCGTTACGGACTGTAGCCTGTGTATAGTCCGAGATCCAGGCCAAACACTCCACCATCCACGCTCCTCTGGAACATCAAGGTCCCTCAGCCGATGTCAGCAAACAGGTTCAAAAACGAAAGTGAAAGTGCGGGGTACGTGACAGGCCAGGCCCTGCATGCCGCTGTTGTTCACTTCGTACCCGGGCACCTCACCAACTCGAGTTCGGGACCAAGGCAGGAGCAGGCTGTAAACTTCAGACCGCAACCATTCCGGTTCCCCGAGCCCAATTTGAATTTGGAGAACGGATGGCACCTCAGCTCAAGCTCATCAACAAAAGCCCGTCGACAAAACCAGGATTAATTCAGGATAGACGTGGGAGGTTGCGGAGGCCCTCGGGAGCCTTGAGCCTACGCGGCCATCTTGGTTACGCGCTAGGCTCCTCCCCCTTCTAGTTAAAAGTTAAAGTTCTCTGACCCTTTATTCATTAGTCAAATATTAATCAGGTTACAGAAATGAAAATAGGAAAAATATAATTAATACAAACATATAGGTTGCATACAGGAGGGAAAACCCCTAATTCTATGTCAGTCAGAACTCTTTAAAGAGTTTCAGGAAAAATATAATTCAAGAATGAGTTTGAAAGGCTAATCAATAATTAATAATTGGCAAAAATCTCCCATAAAGAGAAATAAATGCATAAGACAAATAAATCTTTTCAAAACTAGTTAATCAGTCAAAGCATAAACTTAGAGTTTTAGCATTTAAATCTAAACCTTTTCTATCAGCTGCACTCTCTGCCCTGGTCTGTTCATCTGCGTATCTGTGCTTCAGAGAGAGACAGCCCGCCCTTCACAAGACCACAGAGGAATGTGATCTGCCTTGCCAAAAATAGGACTCTCTGAAAAATAATATGAGCAAAGGCCCCCACCTCCCTCTGTCTCTCCTTGGACACAATCTCCTCCCAGGCTGCACCCGCGATGTTCACGTGCCTAACCCATATGATGTCTGGCCTCATCTGCTCCCTCTCCTCTCTCCTCCTATCTCTTCTAGTCCCAAAAAGCTCACATGCCCCCTAAAGCTTCTAAAATCCCATACGCCCCCTAAAGAGGTAATTATTTATACTCTAATTCTTGGCTGACTACACTAATAATGTTGCAGTTTCAGTAGAAACTCGCACTGTGATTGGTTAGCATAGATGACATGAGGGTCTCACCATCCTGTTTTCATTGCAAATCCAACCCATACCAGTTTTAACAAAGGAAGCGTTAATGCTTAATACGGTCTTATTGTTTCACCATCAATAATTATGCAAATATGCAACATTAAGGCTGAAAAATATTTCAGTCCATTTCTTCCTTCCTTTCACATAGCACGCAGGAAGGATACTTTTCACAAACACTGGTTCATTGGCATGATAACAAGAATGTACAGTTCACTGTGGCCTTGACCCATTGTGTCTTCACTTGAGGCACTTGGCAGTTCTGCGCATGCGTCTCTCATTCAGTACAATTCTCAGCCATGCTGGATTCCCAGGCAGGCATTTTATGGTAGGTCAAAAACAAAACAAACACAAAAAAAAGTATTAATTTATGAAATAAAAACCCATTATGTTTACCTTCCCCCATATTAGTACCCATTATTATTTATTACCTAGCAAAAGCTATTAATTTAAAGCAGCTTTTTATTTGTGCACAACATGCAAAAATGTGCAATGTACAACATAGCATAAACATGCACCAGTGCAAATTTTCAACGCGCAAGCAGTTAATACATCAACATGCTCTAATGTTTTAGATAGCTTTTCGTGCAAAATGCTTTTACCCCTCGTGTAGTGTTGGTTGATTAATGAATACACATTATAAAAAGATGTGTTATGAACTGAATATGTATTGTCTAAATATGCAACAAAGCCAGAGTCTCTTGAGACGGGAACAGGGAGTGTAGATTATAAGGGAAAGGAGCTGGGAGGAGAGAACACATTCCATTTTATCTTCAAAGCTAAAAAGGAAACTGCAATCACGAGTTTCTCTACACTGCAAAAACACGTTAATTCAGCACAAGCATTTCAGACTGAAAGCATTTTGACCAGGCCTCATTTTACGTCTTTCACTTTGCAATCACCAAAAGTGCCCCTTTTTAAAAACCTTTGACTAGGCCTCATTTCATATTTCATGTGCCTTGTGTTTTACTTGCACCAAAATCTGCATGCCAATTTAAATACAGTCTGTCTGAAACACAAAAACAGAGCGATGCTTAATTTTGAGAAATCTAGCTCTATCACCACCCACGCAAGAAATCTTGGAATCCTGCTGTATGACAAGCTCTACATGACATCCCAAGTAAACAAAGTGACCTCGTCCTGCTTCCACATCATTAGGATGCTGAAAAAGATCTTCAAATGTCTACCAGAGAACACCAGGAAAACTGCTACCACAGGCCTTGATCATCAGCAGACTCATATTATGGCAACTCACTCTATGCAGGAATCACCAAGATACCCCTTAACGGGCTCCAGACCATTCAAAATGCCACAGAAAGACTCGTATTCAACCGACCTCATCGCACTCACATCACACCACACCTCAGAGATCTGCACTGGCTCCCTATCCACAAACGCACCAAGTTCATACTACTCACAGAGACATACAGAGCACTACAGAACACCGGCCCTGAATACCTTAACAGTCACATACACTTCTACACACCTCCCAGGCACCTACTCTCACTGGGCTCTCATTGACATGCATACCCCACATCTGCAAAGCCAGAGCCGGAGGCCGTGCCGTCTCATATCTCTCCTCCAAAGAAGCATGGAATGACCTCCCTCACCACGTCAGAGCCTCGTCATCGCTTCTCGAGTCCCGCAAGAAGCTGAAGTCCTTGTTCTTCGATTAATCTCCTCTAGGAGACAGCTGCCTGCCCTCCTGCAAAGCGCCTGGATACCTTGATGGATGCTAGCACACTATAACATAACGTAACAAAACATAACAATACCATAACACAACAAAACATAACATAACTGTGGGTTTGGAAGGGCGGGAGATCTGGCACACTACTGGTTTGTTCCTGAAATGAAACCATAAATCTTTTCCAATGCAGAGATTGTACAGCATGAAAAAAGACGGAAATGAATAGACTAAAAGTTGCGGCCTGGCCTTGCACTTACAGGGGCTGGCCTGCTTTCCGCATGATTTCGAGATGAACGTATAAGACCCTGTGTAAGATATAACCCAGACGGCAGACGGCAGAGCACGTTGCTAAAATAAACGGAAGTGCACATTTTGCCTTAACACTTCATTCTGTTACCCATTCGCAGGCTTAAGTCACATTTGAATCATTTTTACACACCCTAGAAAAGATGTAAAAATCACGTAGAACTAAACAATTCATCAGACGTTGCTCAGTAATCCAACCCACACAATAAAAGTTTACTGCAGACAGGACAGGGCGAGGCATCCTACGTTAAAGTCCTTCTGGGTGCTGGAAATTCCCCGTTGAAGGCTTACTCCGTTATTGATATGCGCAGCTGCGTCCTTGTTGTCGAAACTGGAGAGAGCATCGATGTTATTATTATTTTTCGGATTCTGGAGCATCTGGTTTCATTTTAACCCTTATTCATACGTGCAATAATTAGCGGATCAGGGCCTTCACTTTAGAGGCACGTGCGACCGAGACACATTACGGCCTCATCAAGCGGGCTCCATCTGGATGGCGCGTTGGCCTCTGAGGAGAGGTGGCACGCCCAGTTGCACCCGGTACAGGTCCCCCATTTGCGAGAGGCAGCTTGAAAGGGAAATAGAGGTTGCCACAGAGAGCTGCAAAAAGGGGTCAAGACCGTGAAGAAAGGAGGGATTTAAAAAGCAAGGAATATCAGCGGAAAGCACGCCACTTACTCTTGGGCCACGTATATCCTTATAGGGTTGTACTGGTATAGGAGCATAGGAAGGCCAACCTGAAAGAACCCCTTTGTTTTACTGTTGCCCCTATTTTTAATTATTGCCAAATCTAAACAGGTCTGGCATGAGGAGATATTTTAGGAAAGGTACAAATGAAAACTGCAGTCTTAGGCGGGGTCGCAAGTAGGGAGAATGTGTTTACCGACATAAGTGATGTAAACTATTGTAATCTCAGACATGTGGACATAACTTTTATGGAAGAAGACGCTAAGGGCCATATTCACAAGGAGCTATCGCCGAATTAATGGCACTTTATCGCAGCCACAGGCGTGATAAATTTACCTCCCCATTCACAAGCTGGTGCTAACAGCCTACAGCACCAGTTTACCCGCAATAGCATTCGCAAAAAACATCGCCGCAGAGGATCCCCACAACTATCGCTAATGAGATGCAGAGTAGGCGTCCCCGTGCCAAAAGCCACGACAACACCACACCTTAACATTCTCAACGACCAGCCCGATCGGCGACAAGAACACAAAAACCGGTGATAAGGCGCGTTAGCACCAGGAAATCTACAGCTGCTCTAACCTGGTGTTAAGTCGGACGGCAGCCAGCACCACAAATGGGAGCCCAGCCCAGGGCCACATCGGAAGTGCAACAGATGCCATGGAGCCACACATCATGGGGCCCGGACACCCAAGAGGGCCACAACACCCACCAACACCACCCCCGGACCACCCCACCCTGGCACCCCCCCAACAAAGACATGCCACATCAGCTACACAAAAACAGGTACAACATATTCTGCATGATGTCACACAATCACAACAGTTGAAATGCATGTGTCGTCACAGAAATGAGCATCACACATTCACTTTCGAAGCAACAAATAAAACTTCATTAAAATGAACACCAAAATTAAATGAAGACACATGGCGGCTCCCTGCGGGACAGTCCGTAGGTCACATCCTGCAAGACAAAAACATGATGAGAAGGTGTGTCCTGCGTGCATCTAAGGCCAGAGAGAGAGCAAAGGAGAGAGAGAGAGGAAGAGAGCGAGAGAGAGAGCGAAGAATAGAGGGAGGGAGAAAGAGAGAGAAAAAAAAGAGAGGGAGAGATAGATAGAAGAAGAGAGGGAGAGAGAGAGAGAGAAGAAGAGAGGGAGAGAGAGAGAGAGAGAGAGAGAAGAGAGAGAGAGAGAAGAAGAGAGGGAGAGAGGGAGAGAGAGAAGAAGAGAGGGAGAGAAAGAGAGAGAGAGAGAGAGAGAGAGAGAAGAAGAGAGGGAGGGAGAGAGAGAGAGAAAGAGAGAGAGCCGCCCCTGCGCACCTAGGCCACACTGCTCACCTGCTGCCACCAGTGTGTCTCCAACCACGTGCCGGTATGTATAGCAGTACACCAGGACACACATCTGATTCAGAGCTGTCATCTGAAACAGAGTCCAGATACATGACTGGCACAGTACACACACTTGCACAAGATAACATCGCCTACCCACCCATGCACACCCAGGCAGTGGTATCACAAAGGCACCGGCCGCCCACATAGCATGCCCGCCCATGCACACCCAGGCCTCACTGCTCACCTTCTGCCACCGGCATGTAGACTGGATGTCCCATCATGTGCCGCTGCAAGACACAAGCCGGGGCCCGTGCACATGGCACCCTCCACACCATGCAGCCACGCTCCGCAGGCCAACAGGTCTCACGTTTGGTGCTGGGTCTTGAATACTCCATGGCAGAGGACATGCCAGTGCACCCGGCAACATCGCAGGCTGCACACCCGCTCAGTTTTGATTTGTTCAGCATTACATACATCAATTGTTTGTCTTTCGCACAACCGATCAGCCCAATGGGTGCCACTAAGTCTGTGACCCGGAAGCAAGGCCACGTGGCAGTAGGCCCACGCTGCCCGCTGGCTCTGGCCTACACTGCGGTCCAGCAGGGCACACGAAACCTGAGTTGTCCAGACGGCCGGGACGGGGCATCATCGCAGGGTGCCCACCCGCTCAGCAGCTTAAGGTTCCACTGGCTCAGTGCACCCAAAGTCACCTCCCCATGGCGGGGTGCCTGTGCCTGCCGCAATGCGCAAGGTGCGACTAACCCTGTGCAACCCCAGTCAGCGCCACGTGGTGGTCGGCCCATACTGTACGCAGGCCTGGGTTGCCACTAACCCTGTGCAACCCCAGTCAGCACCACGTGGTGGTCGGCCCATGCCGTACGCAGGCTTGGGTTCCCACTAACCCTGTGCGCAACAAAACTCTTGTGCCCTTCATGATTGGGAACCATGGCGTCCGTCATCCAGTCACCACGGGCAGAGGAGAATGTGACGTTGTCGGCCCCTTATGTTGGCGGAGTCACATGGCATGTGACACCTGTGCCGGATGGGTGTGGTATGCGTGCAAACCTGCCCTCAGGGAGTGGCTGTGACATGCTGACAACTAGACCAGTAATCTGCACACCACCAGCGAGTTCGCCTGCGATGGGGAGCAATGAGGGCCCCCCTCTGAGCGTAAGTGGAGTGGTTTGGCATGCCGTACACCGGAACAGCGCAGGGCTTGCCACAATGACACGTGGGCTCTGGGCGTGGTTCAGTCCATGTCCAGACCAGGAAGTGAGTGATGCGTGTGTCCCTGTTGTAGAGTCCACGGGACCCGGTACACAAAATGCAATGTAGCACCCTCTGACTGGCATCCCACAGGATGAGCATCATTGACGCAAAGGTAATCACTGACCCAACATTCATCCACACATGCATACATGACTGATGAAAGACATGACACAGCAGTGCGTTTATGGATGTTTATTGCACATCCAGTGCAGTTATGCAGCTGGAGCGGTTCAGGGCAATGCCCAGCACACTCCACAATATGGGCCCGTGGAGGGCCAGCCAGAGTCCATCCGGGGATGACAAGTCCTGCTGAGGGGAAGGGTACAATCCGCAGCCTGGTCGCCGTGTCATTGGTCCTCAATCCAGAAGGGGCAGTCCATGTCGCTGTCCAAGGTGAGTGCATCGGAGTGTATCGTGGGTCAGTGGAAGGTCATGAGGCCATGTGCGGG
Source organism: Triturus cristatus (assembly GCF_964204655.1). NCBI lineage: Eukaryota > Metazoa > Chordata > Amphibia > Caudata > Salamandridae > Triturus > Triturus cristatus. Next base: position 846,687,541 of record NC_140594.1, on the reverse strand, counting down.
ACCAAGCAGAAACAGGCCAGGTGGCGGTAATGAATGCTAGTGCCTGGTCCTTCTGACCACAGTCCCATCCACGTCCTCGTCCACGGGTGTGTGCCCTGCCCCACCTGTGGGTGTTGCAGAACTGACTGCCTCACTGTGTGCCACTGACACATCAGGGGCCTGAGTGGATCCGGCTGCAGCACTGTGTGCCACTGACCCATCAGGGGCCTGACTGGATCCGGCTGCCGCACCGGGAGGCACTGACACACCAGGGGGCGGGGAGGTGGATGCTGTGGGGGCAGCTGCATTCATCGGCACCATGCCTTGTGACGGCAATGCCATGGTGGAGGTCTGTAGGGCATTATATATCCCAGCTACATTTCGATGATGTGCAGCGGTGGCTGCCATCCTTTCCGCCTCCATCCGCACCATGTCCTCCATGAGCCTCCGTATGTGTGCCAGCACACGACTGGCGTCGCTGGAGCCACTCTGAGTGGACAGGTGTTCTTCTCTCCGCGTCATGACTCCAGCAATGTCAGTCAGGGTTTGTTGGAGACCATGGGGCGGACATAGACACCCAAGGATGGCGTCTAGTTTGGCAGCCATGATGCTGAAGCCCACCCGCACCTGCTCAGCCGTCTCCATCTGGGACTCCAGCACATGACATTGGAAGGCCATGTGTTATTCCTGGAGGTCTTGGGAGGGTGCTGTGGGTGCCTCTTGCTGGGTAGTTTGGGTGGTGGGTGGGATCTCATCGATGTAGCTGGGCTGCCCTGAGCTTTGAGGTGAGTGGCGGATGAGGTCAATGATGTCTTGGATGGTTTGGTTGTCGATGCTGGCGTTGTCCTCCTCGTCATCCATGAAGAGTGGCTGGGACTGCTCTGCAGGAGGTGTTGACCATGCCCCTGCGATGTGAAGGCGAGATGGTATATTACAATGTGTCCACACGTGTGTAGACGCATGGTACAGGTTGACATTCAGACAGCATGGCATTATACATTGTGACAGTCTGTAGGTCTGGGCGATTACCCAGAGTCATTGTGGGTGTGCACTGTGCTATGCTTGATTGTGCATGTGTGCCATTGTGCCCATCTCCACCCGTCCCCCCAGTACCTGGTGGTCACTCACCCTGTTGCGGTTGTGTTGTGTCCTGTCAAGCCTTGTCCGGTCCCCCGACTCCGGCCACAGTCTCCACACTGATGACTGTCGACACCAGCTCCTCCATGTCATCAGGCTCCAGCTGTGGCGCTGGGCCCCCACCTCCAGTCTGCATTGCTGCCTTCTGGTTGGCGGAGAGTTTCTCCTTGGTCTTCTGCTTGATGTCATTCCATCGCCTCTTGACCTCATCCATTGTCCACTTGTGGTCTCCGACGGCATTCACCTTGTCGATGATGTCCCGCCATATTGCAGTTTTGGAGCCCAGTGACACGTTGGAGGTGATGAAGAGTTGTTGATGGTGTTGCTGTTGTGGTTTTTAACTTGTATTTATTATTTTGATTATTTGTTTTTAAATTGAATGATATATTTGAGCATTAAACCTGTCTTTGAAATGTATGATTTTTAACTCCGTGTTTTGGTATTGTATGTACATATAATATTTTAATAAATTGTAAGAATAAGTAAAAATTATTACTATACACTTTTGCACTGGTTTGATTCTTCAGTTAATCAAATTTGCACCTCTGTGTTTGGTATTGCCCTGGTTGAATGAGAATAATTGTGAGAAGTAGTTGTTGCGGTTAAATATTTGTTCCCAAGGGGATTGTTTTTTGACTTTGGTCTATTGGTATCCTACCCCTTTGGTGTAATAGGGTCCCTCTCTCTTTTTCTGAAATACTTTGCACAGTCTGTTGTGACTGGAGAGTCTCCTGTTGAAGTTGTTTTGAGCTCGGTGGAGCCTATGGAACAATTTAAAACATTCAGCTTTAGTGAAGATCAGTTCAATCGGATCGTTAATGATAAGAATAGTAATAAATTAGTAGTTATCAATGGCAAGGGAGAAAGTTGGGGTAAGTTAGTTAACCTCAAGAAGAAACTCATTTGCACAGAGGCCCATGCAGAGTTTCTTATTGAATATGTTAAATCAGGAACAATACCAATTGGGCTTCAGGTTCGTAATGAACCAGGGCGTTTTGTAGAAAACCAAACATTTTTAGAAACCTGGACCATGATATCAAATAGATGTAGTGGGGACTGGATCCTTCTCATTATTGAGACCGCCCAGGAACTTGTCATTAATGAGAAAGAAGCCGTTGAAAAACTGGAAATAGAATTGAGAGGAAGTCTAGCGGTCGAAGAAGCCAAAAATAAATTGGAAGACATCAATAGAGATGTTGAAGGTTATAGGGATTACCTCATTAATAAAAAAAACAACAAACTTAAGAAAGATATGGAAAGATTTAATCAGGAAGTGACATACCCGTTTTGAAAGAGAACTATTACCAATAAAGACAAGAACCAGGGTGGGGGAGACCAGCTAATAGACCCATGTACAATAGAGGAGGTAGAAAACAGATCACATTCTCCGACACCTCAGGTTCCAGTAGTGAAGAAGAGTGTGAGAATAGAGAATAGACCAATAATAGAAATAATCCCAAAGAATATGGGGCTTTTTTAGATACACGCCCCCGGACAGGTCAGGGATACAACAGGAACCCAGGGAGAGGGCAACAGAATCGAGGTCCCCCCTCCACCTCAAGAGTATATTCGGACATGCAAACAGAGTCATTGGCATTAGATGTAGCCCCTGTAATTAATCTATCGGATGTGGAGTTGAGTGAAGCAGAAGTTAGGGTATTAGGAAAGGGTTTCAGCCTTGTTCCCTCCACCCAGGTTAAATTTGAACTAGAGAAGGATTTGCGTGCTTTTTTTTCGCAAAATCCGATTAAATAGTTTTTTTGAAAATCGACCACCTAGGGATTCGGTTAATTATTCTGGTTTAAAACCAAAATCCTCCTTTACTCCATCTTTAGGTATGGTAGGAAAAAACTTAGAGGTGTTACAAAGAATCCTAAATGATAGTAATCATTTTTTTCCTATAATACCAGTAAAGAGGAAAGAGAAGCTATCAATTCCCCGAAAAACAATGAGAGGTTGACTATAAAACCAGCAGATAAGGGTGGGGGAGTAGTAGATTTTAACACTACCGACTAAAATGAGAGGATGACCATGATGTTAAATGTCGTTGAGCATTATGAACCTGCCCAGAGAAGCTCCCTCACCATGTTGTCTAGAGATTGTTTACGATTACTAAATGAAGCAAAAGATAATGACTGGATATGCGAGGAAGAATTTAAGTTTTTAAATAATGTAGAACCTAAAATTCCTGCACTATATGGTCTGCCTAAGGTGCATAAAAGTCCTGATAATCCTCCTATGAGGCCTATTGTTAGCAGTATAGATTCACTTCTGGAACCACTCAGCAAATATGTGGATTGTTTTTTGCGTCCATTGGTGAGTGGCTGAAATCCTATGTTAAAGACTCATCACACATTATCTCTCTGTTGGAGGAAAAACCGTTCTGTGGAGAGACTCAGTATCTGGTCACTCTTGACATTGAGTCTCTCTACACGAACATCCCCCAAAATGACATCATAGAGATGGTGCGTGAATTATTGACGGATGTCGACCTGGAAGGGGTCAACAAAAACTTTATTGTTGAGTGTGTAAAAATGATTTTAAAAAATAACATCTTCCTTTTTGGTGATCAACTCTTCAAACAAAAGAAGGGGACCAGTATGGGGGCAACTTGCGCCCCAAGGCTGGCCTGTCTTTATGTCGGAGAGTTTGAAAAGAAACATATTTTGAATGATCTTGCTCCCTTCTTTGAGAATGTAGCGGGCTGGTACCGCTACATAGACGATATATTCTTTGTCTGGGAAGGTGATCTCGATCTTATGAATGAATTCTTGATTTGGCTCAATCTGGGGGACCCCAATCTGAAATTTACATCTCAGATCAGTAGAACTAGGGTGGATTTTTTGGACATCACAATCAAAGGTGTTAATGATGTCCTAGAAGTAGAGATTTTCACGAAGTCAATGGATAAAAACACCCTATTACACTACTCAAGTTATCACCCCAAGTCTCAAAAGGACAATATTCCCTTTAGCCAATTCCTTAATCTCCGGAGAATTTGTTCTAACTTGGTCGATTTTTATAAACATTCTGAAATCCTTAAGAAAAAGTTCAAAGATACAGGATACCCGAAAAAACTGATTTCTCATTCTTTTAAAAGAGCTAGGTTTTTATAACAGAGAAGCCATGTTTGAGAAAAACGAACAAGACAAGAACAACAAAAACCAGAATAAGTTGGTATTTGTAAGTAAATACTCAAATGTGAGCAATAAAATTAAGAATGTTGTGAACAAGAATTGGCACATCCTTAATCATGAAGCAGAGCTCAAATTAGAGAAACCATTGTTTGCGTTCAAACGCAATAGGGACCTCAGAAACGAGTTGGTACACACGTACCGTGAGGACCGTAAGGACCGTAGAGGGACTCAAAGAACTCTTGGCAATACCATAGCCATTGGTAATGTGAAATGTGGCACATGTAATATATGTGCTTTGTGCATACAGTCAAAAGATTTGGAGCTAAATGGACGACACTTGAGATATAAAACCCTTAATAACTGCAAAAGTAAAAGTGTGGTTTATCTACTGCTTTGCCCATGTGGCCTAGGCTACGTGGGTGAAACTAGTAGAGAACTATGGGTGAGGATCCAGGAACATAGGTCAACTATCAAAACAAGAAAAAAGAATGCCCCATTAGTCTCCCATTTCACTGAAATGGGACATAAGGAGAACGATCTAGGATGGTTCATATTGGAAAAGGTAACCATCGGCAGGCGAGTTGGAAACCTCGAGACCAAAAGAAAATCTCAAGAACAGTGGTACATTTCTTTCCTTAATACTATGCGTAAAGGCCTGAACTCCAAAGAAGAATGGGAACGTTTGGTAGGGCCGTTTTGGTTAGGTATTTTTGAAGTATGTATACACCAAGTTCAGGGGATGTTAGTGTTAGTCCTCCACTATAGGCCATAAGCTATTAGAAATGCGTGTGATTTTATAAAGTTAATTTTACTTTTTGCACCGTTGATATATTTATCCAATTCTACTGCTCTTATCAACCATTAGCTTTGAGCTAAAAATTCAGATCGATAGTTGGGCACCTAGTTAGGTAGTGTCAAGTGGGGGCAGTTTGTTTTCGGTCCTTTAAACGCCAATATGACGCTTACGGGTTGTGTTTCCCTACATTTCTAACTATGCTTAGGTTGCCACTTAAATTGGTGTTTCCCCCATAGGGGTTTTTATTTAATACTATAAAAAATGTGGGGAATCCTGTTAGAGATGTGGCCGCACGTAAATCTGGTAGGTAGGGTTCTGCATTTTTATTGTAAACGCTACTTTCCTGGATTCCCATTTTAAGATGGCGTCACCAGGAATCTCCTTAAATCACGTGATACATTTACCATAGTTGCTACAGTAATCGAGATCATTTTACAGTGGGCTTTTATTCAATACTCTAAAATATGCTGGGAATTATGTTAGAGATGTGGCAGCTTGTTAAGTTGGTAGGTAGGGTTCTGTATTTTTATTGTTAATACTACCTTCCTGGATTTCCATTTCAAGATGGCGCCACTAGGAACTTCCTTAAATCACGTGATATATTCATCATAGCTGCTATAGGAATCGAGACCAAGTAGAATAGTCGCGGGCTTTTTAGGTTTAAATAGAGATGTGGTCGAGTTGGAAATAGACACGCATACAAAGGCAGAGTACCCCATGTTGAATCCCCGGTACAAGGAACGTGTTTCGACTTGACAGGTAAGCGGGAGGGGTTTTGGTGGTTCGAAACCGTGCTTTTAGTGCAATTTGTACATTTCAGAGCAGGGCTAAGCTTCTTTTTGATTAAGCGCTGGGAACAGAGAGTTTTTTTGCACCTTGAAATCTGTCTTTGGGACTTTGTCCGGGTTATTTATTTTGGTCTATACATCGTACCTGGGGACGGGACACTTCGAGATACAAAGAATGGGTGGATTATACATATAGTTTCGGTTTGCTAGTGAAGAGGGTTGGGTACCCATTAGGTTTGTTATGTCTATAAAAAACCTCCAAAATAGTTATTTCTAGTTGTAGAATAGGCCTTGAGCTTCAAAACTTTATCGCAATCTAAGCATAGTATGCACTCTTGCAATTATATCGCAATCATGGTGAACTTTATTTCACCTTTGTTTGTTTAGACATGTTCTATTGAACACACTGTGCGGAGCGAGAATTTGCCTTCCCTCCTTTGGACGTGCGGGAGAGGCGATAGTTGCCTGGATATTTTTATAACTTAACAGGTATTTCTCTGGAGGGTTTGTTATATGCAATGACCCTAGCGGGAAAGCAACACGTAAAAATTATTCTTCCTATATTTTGTTTCCATGTAGATTGGGAGTATATCCTTTATGTTTTTAATCACTAACATAAGGAAGCGAACTTTTGAAAAAGAGCTTGTGTGCCTTTTAGAAACGTGAGAGGGCTTTCTATCTTTCAATAAGGTAAATGCCTAAGAAGTATAAAGTTCTGTAATATTGAGCCAAAGGGAAGTATTTTGAGGACCTTCCTGTGCTCTATCCTTTGTGTATCTCTTGCAGCCTTGTATGGTGAGGATTATAGTCTGCGTCTCTTTAGTGCACCTGAGTCGGGTAGTACTTTCATTTGGAGGTAATTTTGCCCTTTGTTGCTGAATAAATTAGTGAATGGAGTACTGTTGAGACTGGTGATAGGTCTAGCGGCATGCTCACACTGTGAGTGTGGGATGTTGTCTTAATGTTTTAAGAAATTGTTTGTGGAGCCTAATGTAGCCCATACTCTCTAGCGAAACCCTTAATGGGCAGTTATTTTACTTTGAGGTATGTGTGCTCTTTTTTGCTAAATTTATGAATGAATGTAGTATGGCTATAACCAGTGACAGGTCCAAGAGTACGCCTTTGGGTCTAATTGTTTGTGTGTATGAGGGTTACCAGAGGGTGTGTACCCACAGAGGGTGTTAATTGTGAGCTTTTCAATCAAATCAATTCAAAATATTTTTTTAAATGTGTGTTTTATTTTATTTAGATTTATTGAAACGAGGTGGGAAGAATTTTGCTTTCCTGAATAAGGTGGGGGTGATATAACGTTGGACCCACCGAAACGCGTTGATGCTTTGCGTTGGAATACATCACGGAACAATGACAAATGCAACACTTTATGATTAGCATTTAACAAGAATTTGTTGCTTTGGTTGTGTGCATTTAAATTTTATTAATTTGTTTGTCTGACTATCGTGATGGCTTCGTGATTTGAAAACATTTTTCTTGCTGCTTTTTTGTCCCACTTGCTGTTGTGGTTTTTAATTTGTATTTATTATTGTGATTATTTGTTTTTAAATTGAATGATATAATTGAGCAATAAACCTGTCTTTGGAATGTATGATTTTTAACTCTGTGATTTGGTATTATATGTACATATATTATTTTAATAAATTGTAAGAATAAGTAAAAATTATTACTATACACTTTTGCACTGGTTTGATTCCTCAGTTCATCAAATTTGCACCTCTGTGTTTGGTATCACCCTGGTTGAATGAGAATAATTGGTGGTGTAAGTGAGAAGTAGTTGTTGCAGGCAAATATGTGTTCCCAAGGGGATTGTTTTTTGACTTTGGTGTTCCTTCACCTCCATAACTATGATCCTGTTTGCCTGCGGACTGAACTTCGTCTTCCTCGTCTTCTTGTCCTTGCCCTTCCCTGTCCCCGTGGTCCCAGGCTGGTCATCTGGGGTGCTTGTGGGGTTGCACTCGTCCTCTGCGCCTGCTCCAGCTGCCTCCATGGTGCTAGGGTGTAGGTCAGTTTGTGTGTGGGTGTTTTTTCTGCTTTTATGGAGATTTTTCCCACCCGCAAGGTGTGTGTTGCAGGCCTGGCGCTGCTTATCGCTGATTTCCTCATCGCGTTTGGCCCATCGCAGGTTTTTTTGGTGTTGTGGTTTGTGTTTTTATCTCCGTGAAGGTGGTTTTATCTCAGACATTGTCTGCGGTTTCGGCAGACTATCGCATGCTAACGCCTTGTTGTGAATCCCACGTTGTCACAGGGTTATTTTCCTGCGATGGGCTGCGATATTGAAAGTTGCGTTACGCTACTCTAACGGTAGTTATCACACGTTCTTGTGAATATACCCCTAGATGCTGTAAAAGCCACCAGGAGGTTACATACTGGAAACCGGAAGGCTGCATTCATGCCAAAGGACAGAAGACAAGAATTTCCTGCTTCACAGGAGCACAGCTCTATAGAAGACCTGCGGTAGAGCACTGGTACAGGACAGTGCAAAAGCTTTAAGAGCCATAACGGGTGGCTGAAGAGCTAAGAGGACAATTCTAGAACCAATAGGCAGGTATCAGCCCGGTACAAGCAGAAAGGCACACAATATTGATGACGCCCGTAGCATCATACTTGCAACACTAAAATGTGGTCCTTTTTAGCAGGCTTGCCTTGCAGCGGCTGAGCAGAGGGTGAATTGGCAAAGGAATGATTACTGCCTTTGGGCTGCAGGTGCCTGTACATATGAACACTGAGGGCCTATATACAAAGAAGTTCTGAAAGTGAGTTCATGGTCTGCAGCAGTTTGCTATACTTGGCGGGACTTATTTACAACAAAATAATGCAGTGCAGCTCGGCAAGCCATTTGGCTGGACCAAGCGGCATCCTTTTAAAAGCACAGGCATGCATCATATTTACAACAATATGATGCATCCCTGTGCTTTACCCTGCGCTGCTGCACAATTGGCTGCCATGCGCCTACGCAGATATCCTTGCACCTGCGTTGCGGGGATGAATGTTTTTGTGCAGGAGGGGACACCTTCCTGCAAAAAAACAATCACAAGAGGCTTTTTCCTCTTTCTATTTCCTCCTAAAGAAAGAGGAAAAAACGTGGAACAATAATAGTATTTCTCATCCTTGAGCCTCCTTACGCATCCTCTGGGGGAGGTGTAGGATTCTGATGCATTCCCAGGTATACAAAATGCTGTAACTCTGGGAATGTGGCAGAATCCTTGGGTGTTGCGCATGAACACCAACAGCAACACCCATGACACGCCCCTTTCATGAAAATTGATGCGTGAAAAGGGGCCATATTTGCAAGGCCATGGAAAGTCACGCAGGGTGGCTTTGCGTGGCCTTGTAAATATGGGGCAGCACACTGTGCCGCTGATGGGTCAAAAAAAGTAAAGCACCGGTGGCACAAGGGGTTTTGGGAATTAGCCTCCAAGTCTATACCAATGCTCAATTAGTGCTGGACAGAATATTATGAACTGTTACTGTGCAGTACCCTCTCTCTCAGCAAGTTGTAATCTATGAAATTCAAATTTTTGAGCCTGTGATTACCATACCGGTCAAGGTCTGTGTAGTGCACTATGCCTCGGCAGTAAAGGACAGGTCAGCCACTTGGCACCTGTTGTGATTCCCATCTAGAGTTGAATTCAGCAGGCAAAAAATCCACAATCCTGATGACACTTTACACCTACCCTTCTTTAGAATGAGAGTGGACCTTCATTCAAAGTGAGCTGCAATAGAAACCACTGCCACACTACAATGACTGGTTTCTCACTGAAGCATTAAGACATTCAATTTCCCTTTACTTTGAGGGAAAGGTGAGCTTGCCCCCAGTGCCAGATTTGTCTGTTTGGAAACATACCTTAAACGTCGAAAATAAATTCTTACATGTCTTGCAAACTCCCTATTGTTTTCTTTTACAAGCAATGTTTATGAGAAAGGGAGCACAGAGTGAAGGGAGCACTTTGGGTCTCATTTACGAGGCCCTAGTAGCACTTTTGCGCCACCGGAGCATCACTTTTTTCACGCTCCGGTGACACAATGTACCACAGCATATTTATAAGGCCACACAAAGCCACTTTACTTGGCTTTTTATTGCGTGAACGGGACGCTCCATGGCTGTTGCTGTGGGTGTTCCCACACAACACTCATGGAATCTGAAGCATTCCCAGATTAATGAGGAATCATAAACCTGTGAAGGGGTCATATTCTAACGCCACCTCAGGGATGGCGTTAGGGAGGCGCAACGAGCAGAAATATGCCATTTTTTTGTTGTTTTATTACCTCTTTCTATGTGTGCTGCATTCTGCAGCACACATAGAAGGAGGAAATCGCCTCCATTGATTGATTTTGTGCAGAAAGGTGTCCCTTCCTGAACAAATTCAATCAACCTCGCAGCACAGGCACCCTTGCAATATGGGGGGCCTGCTTTGGTGCTAGGGTTCTTTTTTTAGCACCGGTGCCGGGGTCAGTACAGGACAGCACCCTATTCTTGTAAATTCAGTGCATTCCTGCATTTTTGGAATGATGCAGCAAAGCTCTACAAAATTGCTTGCGGCACCGCACTGCGCTTTTCTATTGTAAATGAGGCCCTGGATTTTTAAAGAATGGGCTGTGGAACAGGAGCCAATTTGGATTGCCTGAGGGGACTGGTGTAGGCTTCCTTCTCTGGCCCACACATCACTACTGAAAGTGCATAGCAACTAGTCCACTTGGAAGCCTTTTCACACCTGTTTACCATTTGTAAGGTACTCTTTACAAATAAGCAAAAACCAAAGGAAATGATGGACAGAGTGTTGAACATTGCAAGCACTCACCCCCAGTCAACTGATCTGGGTTTAATCCATCACCGTTATTTAGCCCACTCTGCCATCCCAGTTCAGACATGTCCATATGCAAATCAGTCTGACCCTGTGCCTCATGGGAACAGTCCAGCCCGAACTGCCAAGCCATGTCTTCCCTGGACCGGAAACAAGCTTCCTAGGACCGGTTTCTGGCATTTCAGCCATCTTCAGCCAGGCTTGCTTGAATCCAGTGGCAAAGTGAGCAAGGGACTCACGTCTGAGCATACCCTGCCAACTTATGGCGAACAAAGCAAAAACCAAAGGAAATGATGGACGGAGTGTTGAACATTGCAAGCACTCACCCCCAGTCAACTGCACTCTGCCACCCCAGTTCAGACATGGCCATATGCAAATCAGTCTGACCCTGTGCCTCATGGGAATAGTCCAGCCCGAACTGCCAAGCCATGTCTTCCCTGGACCGGAAACAGGCTTCCTAGGACCGGTTTCTGGCATTTCAACCGTCTTCAGCCAAGCTTGCTTGAATCCAGTGGCAAAGTGAGCAAGGGACTCACGTCTGAGCATTCCCTGCCAACTTCTGGCGAACAAAGCAAAAACCAAAGGAAATGATGGACGGAGTGTTGAACATTGCAAGCACTCACCCCCAGTCAACTGATCTGGGTTTAATCCATCACCGTTCTTTAGCCCACTCTACCACCCCAGTTCAGACATGGCCATGTGCAAATCAGTCTGACCCTGTGCCTCATGGGAACAGTCCAGCCCGAACTGACAAGCCATGTCTTCCCTGGACCGGAAACAAGCTTCCTAGGACCGGTTTCTGGCATTTCAGCCGTCTTCAGCCAGGCTTGCTTGAATCCAGTAGCAAAGTGAGCAAGGGACTCCCGTCTGAGCATACCCTGCCAACTATTGGCGAACAAAGCAAAAACCAAAGGAAATGATGGACGGAGTGTTGAACATTGCAAGCACTCACCCCCAGTCAACTGATCTGGGTTTAATCCATCACTGTTCTTTAGCCCACTCTGCCACCCCAGTTCAGACATGGCCATATGCAAATCAGTCTGACCCTGTGCCTCATGGAAACAGTCCAGCCCGAACTGCCAAGCCATGTCTTCCCTGGACCGGAAACCAGCTTCCTAGGACCGGTTTCTGGCATTTCAGCCATCTTCAGCCAGGCGTCTACGCAGATATCCTAAGTTGGCAGGGTATGCTCAGACGTGAGTCCCTTGCTCACTTTGCCACTGGATTCAAGCAAGCCTGGCTGAAGACGGCTGAAATGCCAGAAACCGGTCCTAGGAAGCTTGTTTCCGGTCCAGGGAAGACATGGCTTGGCAGTTCGGGCTGGACTGTTCCCATGAGGCACAGTGTCAGACTGATTTGCATATGGCCATGTCTGAACTGGGGTGGCAGAGTGGGCTAAAGAACGGTGATGGATTAAACTCAGATCAGTTGACTGGGGGTGAGTGCTTGCAATGTTCAACACTCCGTCCATCATTTCCTTTGGTGGTTACTCTTTACAACTAACCAGGCCACCACGACATGCCCATGCTCATCATTCACTTGATGCCTCCGCGAAGAGGTGATAGGAAGAATAATAGACTGACTTATAGGTACGAGGTCTTGTGCAATAGCAGATAGTATGCTTCACTCAGACTGGTGCTCCCTGTAGAAATAGCCTAGAGTGGCACGGCTTACCTGTGGTGATTGATGTGCCTGTTGTGGAGCATCTAGTAAGAGGACTGGATGTGGCACCTGGGGGATATCTCTATCACTGCTAGGAGACTGGTGGTGCCTGCTTAAGTCCCTCTAGTGGTGCTCTGGTGGAAACCCTTGTATGTGAAGAGCTTCGACGGGCCATTCCATACCCATGAAACCAAAACCCTCAGAGTTGCAAGCCAAAACTGGGAAGATGGAGCTGACCACAGGCACTTCACAAGGGAACAAGTTGGAGTTGTCCATCAACAATCACTCTGACAGACTGGATCATATCCTGATGGTAGTGCAGGACACCCACGATGTCCTCTAACAATAAAAAAGAGCAAATATGTGCACCATTGGTCTACCGTAGAAAAATTAAGGTGGCCATATGGAAGTAATCCTGGTGGACTGGTTTAGTTGACAGGTTGCACCTTAAGGCCTATTCACATTCTTGACAGTGGAGTGGGAGCACACAGTTCCAGAGGCCCATGCCCTCTCAGGGGCACAACCAAGGCCTGTGATAACCCATTTTTTTAACTGTAGACTATCTGACTCAGATTGGCAGACAAAGCTCCTCATTTTATGCTGAGAACAAATGAGCTCTCTTTTTTCCCGACGTCACAGTGGCAATGCAGGTCTGCGATAATTTCTTCTGGGAAGTCAAGAGCAAACTCAGGGTGATGGACATAAAATATATGCTTGTGCTTCTGCCAATACTAAAGATTAGAGCCCAGGGCAAAACTTGTTTCTTCACTTAGCCAGAGGAAGCATGGAAATGGGTGGAACAATAGACAGTCATACTCAGAGGAGATGGTCAATGGCAGGCCTTGAGACCCCAACATAAGAGGCGAAGAAGGAAAGAACTAACAATGTGAAGCAGACTGACCTACAAACAGATTCCAAAAGAAAAAGAGGAGGTGGTGGAGCCGGAACATGGAGACGTGTCGTACTTTAATCTCTGTGTCCGCGTAGGGGACAGGGCCCCACCCCTGTCTATCCTGGTATTGGCGAACCGCAAATGGTTAATGCGGTATGTACAAGTGCTTTGTATACCGTTCTAGCTAGGAATGCACTGTGTACACGTTATTCTGCATCACTACGCGGGTTCCATTTTGGAAGCGGTGGCCATCTTGTGATTGCCCTCACATAGGCTATAATGAAGCAAATACGGGCCTCACAGCACATTTGCCTTTCCATGACTCTTCTGTGACCTGGGCAGCTTGGCTCTGCTGCCCCAGGTCAAACTGGTCTCACGAGCTCCCCTTCCTCCGGCCACCTGTGATTAGCATCAGGGCTTGACACGCCATAAAGTCCTTTCATCCCACACAAGCCTCTGGCTAATCTCTTTCACACCTGACTGTTCCTGCTTTATGACTTGTTTCTATCAACAGGAGCTGCCCGTGGTTTATTGGGGCCTAGCGATATCTGATGTGGGATCTGAACCTTGCTGTGTAAATAATTGTGGGCTGGCTTAACTGGAATGTGGGATGGTCATCATGACTCTGCCTTTCCGTTTGTAATGTATACTTTAAATGACCATATCATAAACCTAGGAATGTATGCCTGAGGCAGGAAAAACTGTACTTAAGGAGAAGCCCGTTTCTATGATTTTTAGCAGTCTCCTGAGAACATACACGCTGTTGTACTTCTAGGATACCTGTAATTGGTCTGCAGCCAATAAATGAATCTTTGACTTCACCCAGAAGACTCTGTGTTTCTGTAGGTCTGGAACAGGGAGAACCCAGAAGTCATAGGGTGTGTGCCCCTGCACCGCTGGGTTTAAAATACCCAGTACTTCAGTTTGGCGCCTAACGTGGGGCTCGATTTCAGCGGTACCAGTCCAAGCCAGAGGTTCGTGAGGAGCTTCGTGTGGAAATTCCGGAGGAAGGCCGCCACTTCATCGACCCCTGCATGTCGACGTGGTCCGAAAGTCTTTTCTACGAGGTTCTCCGCGTCCCGACGGCTACGAAGGACTGCTGCCCTGATTAATCGACCTGTTTTGGACCCTTGACGAGTTTTGATAGAGCGAAACAATCGAGAGAGTCTTCTGGTGACGCCATTGATCATCAACATTCAGTTAAGTATAAGTGGAGCGTCTCCCATTTGTTTGGTATCCCTCGGGATCGTTTTGATTTGGAAATTTGGAGTTTGCAAACACCAAAGCCAGAGGACTCGTGTATTCACGAGACTATCGTAATCGATAATCCTTTGACGTTTGGATCTAGACTAGTGAGCGAAGATGCCTGGTTCTAGAATATTTGGTAGACTATTTTGTTTGGGTTGTGGAAGAGATTTCCAGCTGGAGGAATCATGTCCGGTTCCTCCGGTTGGAACTCCAACTTATGAGCTCTATGTAAAACATGGCGTAGGCCCCATTGCATATAACGAAGTATGGATCCACTACACCAGAAAAGACGGTGTTTTAAAATGGCCCCAAAATGGTAGTTTCGATACCGATATTTTAGATAATTTGGAAATTAAATTGTTTAAAAAGAAAGCCCGGCCGGCGATGTTTGATTCTTTCCGCTTATGGCGGAAGGAAGCCAAACAGAAGGAAATTAAGCTAGCGAAAAAGAATAGGAGAGAAAAAGGTATGACAGTAATACAAGCAGCTGTACAATTCAAAGACAATGAGGAGGAGCAGATGAATGAGCAATTGCACAGACAGCGTAAGTTAGGGATCGACAAATGTTACCCAGCTTTACCGCACTCTAAACAGAATGAGTTAGAAGAAAAGGAGAAAGATCCCCTGATGTCGCATTTGTTGAGTTCGCCACCCCCGTATGCTCAAAATGCCACGGCGCCTCCCCAGCTTGTGAATATGCCACCTCCAGTTAATATACTGCAAGCTTTGCCGCTACCGCCAGCTGCTTCGCAGCCGGCTCCTATCCCTATAGCGCAGCCCTCTCAAGGGCCGCCAGTTGTGTTTCCAACTGCCCCCGCGCTTCCAGCGACTTTGTCTAATTCAGCAGCTGCCTCCCCTGACACTCTTTCTTGCACCACTCCAGTACCTGTTTCTGCATCCTCTTTTCTCCCCTCTGTTTATCCCCCTGTTTTCGCCTCAACTTCTCCTTCAGCGCGACAGCATTTGGCTAATGTGGTTACTACGTTAATGTCACCTCTCTTTGAGTCATCCGGTGCGACTCCTGGCTTACAGCGTAAGCAATTGCGCAGTCAATTGCCTAACCCCGATGAGAAAAAGGTAATAGATCGCATGGCGCGTAGATGGATTGTTTTCCCTTCACTGTATGATGTGGAATCAGTTGTCAACGTTTTCCATCAATGGGATGCCCCAAAACAGAGGTATGTCTTTGAGAAAATGTGCAAAATTCTCTGTGAGGAATTGGATGATAGTGGTAAAGACCCAAGCCCGCAGGAGTTGTGTCGAGTGAGATTTGATTTTGGAACTGGTACCATTGTGGATCGCGATGTAGATAAAGCAGTTGCGGTTGTATTATCCTTCAGGAATGATGATTGTCAACAGTTGTTGTTTGAACCTGATGTCCCTGTGGGAAAAAGGGTAAAAGCACGCCAATATCCGATGTGTGAGGTTCCCCCAGTTTGGAGACCTGCTGAACCAAATGCTAATCCACCTGTCTTAGCACATTTTCAGCGTATTTGGGTACATGTTCCATGGAAAAGATCTGAGGTGTTAGCACTTAAGCAGACATTGCCTGATCCCCGTAAAAACCCTACCGGTTATTATAAGGAGTTGTCACAAACTGCAGAATCCTGTGTAATGAATCTGGCTGATATAGATATGCTGTTTGGGAATGTGGTTCCACAGCCTTTGTGGGGATCCATTCGTAATATGGATCATGCTGCAGAACTAGGGGACACATGGGCTAACATCATCGCTGCTGACGCTAGACAGATTGGTGGCGCGAAACCAGAGCCTTTAATAGCAGAACTCCCTGGTAGAATCATCACGCATATGAAGACAATAATGCCCGCGATGCGCGTAAATTGGGATAAGCTATCTGCATGCAAGCAAAAGAAAGATGAGACAGTGTCAGACTTCTTTACCAGGTTTGAAGAAACGTTTATTGACCACAGTGGGCAAGATATGAGTACTGAGGGTGGCCAACGGTTATTTGTGGATAAATTTGTGCAGAATTTACTTCCTGACCTGTGTAAAAAGTTAAAAGATTCAGAAAGTTCTTGGGCTGTTTCCTCTTCAGCGCAAATACTGGCTACTGCACAGTATTATGAAAACAGAGATAAAGACGAGAAAGATAGAACAGAAAAGAAAACGAAAGAACTAAAAACAAAGGTCCTTTTACAGCAGGCCTATCCGCCACGTGGAGGTCAGAATAATTATAGGCAACCCCAAGGTGTCTATCACCAACCCCAACAATTTCAGAACAATCAGCAAATGAATGGGTATTATCAACCACGTGTCCCTGTAGGTCCCAACCAATGTTCATACTGCAAAGAGGAAGGTCATTTTAAATATAGTTGCCCTAAATTGATGCAGCGTAACAGCAACATGTATGGCGCAAGAGGGAGGGGTGGTCAGCAAGCTCCTAGAGGCAGAGGGCGTGGGAATGTTCCCCAGAACGCGCGTCCTCTTCCGCCTCAAAATACCATCAATAGCTTTGATCAGCAAGCCAACGCGATTAGTAATACAGCTCAGTACTACAATAATGATTATTATGCAGAGGACGGCGATGCAGAAAATAATGATTACTAGGACAGCCGTAGACAGAGAGAGGGAGTTGTTTCAGTGCCAGTGAATCAGAGCGGACCGTATGTTGAGGTGACTACAGGAAATGTAACGGAGCCCTTTCTGCTAGACACTGGTGCTGCAAAGAGTTCAATCATGCATTCAAAACTCCCTGGCGCACCTTTGTCTGGCGATATAAATGTTTCAGTAGGTTTTTCTGGCGCCCCAGTTAGGAACCCGATTTCTAGTCCCATGTCACTTTCTATTGGACCTTGCGAGCTGAAAGCACCCCTGATCCTAACAACAGGTTGTGGTGAAAATTTGCTAGGGTTAGATTTGTTAAAAAGATTGCATGCTACACTGTATTGTTCACCGTCAGGAGTACAACTTACATTAGGCAGGAAAGTTATTTCCCCGATGTACCTGTCTAAAAATACAATGCCGCCTGAATTGTCATCCCTTCCGTATGTCCTTTGGGCTACTGGTCCCAATGATGTGGGCCTCTTGGAGATACCGCCATACGTGGTAACTTTAAAGGCTAATGTCAGACTGCCACGCATTCCCCAGTACAAGATCTCTAATGAAGGCCAGAAAGCATTGTTAGACATTGTCAGCGACTTGATTAATAAGGGTGTAATTGAAGAGACAAGAGGCAACGTTTGCAATAGTCCGATTTTACCTGTCTTAAAACGAACGGACCCTTCACAGCCACCTGTTTACAGATTTGTGATTGATCTTAGAGAGGTTAATAAGATTGTTGTGCCACAGTTTCCAGTTGTCCCTGATATAACTGCCTTGTTAACGATGATTCCAGCATCTGCTGCATGGTTTTCAGTGATTGATTTAAAGAATGCTTTCTTTAGCATCCCAATTGCAGAGGAGAGCAGAGACATTTTTGGCTTCAGTCTGGGAGGCCGAAGCTTCCGCTTCCAACGCGCTCCCCAGGGCTACTGTGAAAGTCCATCAATATACAGCCAAGCTTTAAAAGCGCAGCTTGATGCACTTGTTTTACCTAGTGGCGCTATCCTGATTCAGTACGTTGACGATTTACTAATTGCCGCGGATACTGAGAAGATTTGCAAAGAAGCCACATTATCATTGTTGCGTCATTTATCTGCTTTCCATCACAAAGTGTCTCTCTCAAAGCTGCAATATTGTCGACAAGAAGTGACCTACTTAGGTCATCTCTTATCGAAGGAGGGAAGGAAACTGACCCCAGAAAGAATTCAAGCCATTGCACAGTTGAGTGTGCCAAGAACACAGAGAGAAGTGCGTGCTTTCTTGGGCATTACCTCATACTGTAGGCACTGGATCCCAAATTTTTCCCTGTTGCCAAAACCTTTGTTAGCATTAACATGCAAAGACACACCGAATCCTATCCCATGGTCTGAAGAGTGCCAGAAAAGTTTTGTGGAATTGCGTAATGCATTATGTTCAGCTCCTGTGTTGGGTACCCCTGAGTACAGCAAGCCTTTTACATTGTATGTTCACGAGAAAGATGGTTGTGCATTATCAGTGTTAACACAGCCTTTTGGTGACAGACCGCGCCCATGCGCATATTTTTCATCAACCTTGGACCCTGTAGCGAGGGCATTGCCAAGCTGTCTGAGAGCGACAGCTGCTGCAGCTATGTCTATCCGACAATCTGCTGGTTTGGTAATGGACAACACATTGATCGTTATGGTTCCACATGCTGTAGACACATTATTAAACAGAACCAAGACACAACACTTGACTAGTGCGCTATGAGCTCACACTGTTAGCAAACCACATACACATAAAGAGATGCAACACGCTGAATCCAGCTACGTTATTGCCAAATCCAGCAGACCTAGATGAGAATGAGCAACATGACTGTCTGTTCAGAACAGAAGAAGAGACGAAAGAGAGAGTAGATCTAAAAGATACTCCCCTGACTGAGTGTGATGGTACTTTATGGGTGGATGGTTCGTGTTTCAAGCTCCCTAATGGTGACACGACTGCTGCATATGCTATCTCGACTTTACACACGGTTGTGGAAACTGCACGAGTGCCACATAATTCGGCCCAAGCAGCAGAATTAATCGCCCTCACAAGAGCATGCGTGTTGTCTGAAGGAATGAGAGTGAATATATACACCGATAGCCAGTACGCCTTTGGCGTGGCTCATAGTTTTGGGCGATTGTGGAAAGAACGTGGGTTCCTGACTTCGCATGGAGCTAAAATTCAGAATGGCAAGTTGGTGAATGATCTCCTTGAGTCACTGACCCTACCGTTGCAAGTTGCGATTATGAAATGCAGTGCGCACAGGAAAATCACAGATGATGTTGGACGTGGGAATGTGTTTGCTGATGAGATCGCGAAAGAAACAGCACAGAATGTAAAGACTAGAATGTATGTTGCAGGCCCCGCAAGATGGGTTGATGATGTTGGAATGTGTGAAAACACGATAGAGAGTGTGAAGTCGCTTCAAGCTGAAGCTACAGAGAAAGAATTAAGCAAGTGGAGAGAAAGTGTGGGTAAGTTGGATGAGAATGGTTGTTGGATTGATCTGACAGAACATAGGCGATGGTTGTTGCCTGATGCATATGTGCTTCCAGTAGTTACAATGGCACATGGAATGGCACATATCAGTACGAAAGGAATTTGTGAGTTGTTGGCTCCAGTATGGCAGAATGCTGGAATTCCCAAGTGTGCAGAGAATGTGGTCAAGAATTGCATGGTATGCTTGAAATATAACCCTGGTAGGGGAACCCCAACTCCAGCTGGTCATTTTGCACCCCCATCATACCCATTTGAAGTTTTGCAGCTGGACTTTATCCACATGGAAAGGTGCAACAACCTGAAATATGTATTGGTGGTTGTCTGCGCTTTTTCAAAATGGGTAGAGGCCTATCCTCTAAAGGATAACACTGCCCTATCCACAGCCAAAGCCCTTGTGAAAGAGTTCTTCCCTAGGTTTGGAATGCCAAGAATGATGTGGTGTGATAACGGAAGTGAGTTTGTGGGTAAAGTGATGAAGAATGTGTGTGAGGGGCTAGGTATTAGGCAGAAGTTCCACGCTGCAAATCACCCCCAATCAGCTGGATTAGTAGAGCGCTACAACGGCGCTCTAAAACTTAAACTGGCCAAAATCCAGGCGAGCACCGGTCTTAAATGGCCTGATGCTCTGCCTTTAGCACTCCTGTCCACCAGAATGACCGTACACTCACGAGTGGGACTTAGTCCTTATGAAGTCGTTTTTGGCCGCCTGGCCAACGTATGGGGTGTACCAAGGCCTACGAAATTCAGTGAGATCGAGCATCCAGTACTACTCGATTACTTGTATGATTTGACTGCTAAACTGCGTGTTTTACATCAACAGGTGCATGATACTCTTCCCCAAGCTTCTGAAACTCCTGGACACCCTATCGACCCTGGCACATGGGTGCTGATTAGACATTTCCAGCGCAAAAGCAACGACGAGCCTCGTTGGATCAGCCCCCACCTTGTAATTCTGTCAACAAGATCAGCGGTTCGGGTGAAAGGGAGAAAGAATTGGGTCCATGGCACCCACTGCAAGGTAGTCCCCTTGCCCCTGCCATATGACCAGTGGGTCCAGGAGGGTATCGCCGACTCTGAAACAGACACTGTACCTCGTTTTGTACCATTCAGTGATGCACGCATAAAGGGCACAGTTTCAGACCAAGAGAGTAACGATATTTTGCAAGAAGCTGTGCCATCATCAAGTCGATTGGACACCACAGAGCCTGAACTTTTGTTCCAGGATCAAACAGCACCTGGCCGTCTCCGCTATAATTTGAGACCAAGGCCTATGGACAAATAAAGATTTCCTTACTATCTTTTCTTTTTGACATTATAAGCTCTCCCATCTGAAGGACTTTCTTGATTTTTGTTTTTCGAACCACCATCCGGGTTCAGCCGCAGGGTCGCGGTGCCAAGACTTTGGGGTACAGGCCGAAGACGTTAGGTCAACGGTTCTGGTTGGTCTAGGGCGTTCCCTGGACTGACAGGCGTACTCCTTAGCAGAAGAAACTCATCCGCCGCGAGCGGCCCGATTAGAGGATGGAGTTTTTTAAGATGGAGAGACCCGTTGAGGAAATGAACTTTAAAGCAAGGATGTGTAAAATTATAAAGAGTAAATGTTTTGTATTTTTGTGCCTATTTATACTATGTAGTATAATAATGTTCATCGTTGGATTTGTATTTTTCTCCTCTCAAAAGCCCATTGCACCCACTGTACAGCCTATACCTCTTTCTACTGCCTCCTCACACTCTTTTCACCCTCTGCCTGAACATGAACAGGCCAGACGATCAGAATTTGTAAATAACTCGTTTATTCAGCTCTTGCACCAACACCAACTAGTAATGAATACAACCAATTGCTGGGTGTGTGGGTTAATGCCACATACCATCAATAAGGGTATTCCCTATCTAGTGTTGCCGTACAGTTACAATGGATCATCATGGGCATTCCAGACCATGTTTCTCTATGCTCTAGATACGTACTCCCCGCGACAACCGCGTTCCATCAGACCTATCACCAATAATAAGGCTTTGATGAAAGGAGTTGCCGATATGAGCAGAGATATCGATGCATACTCGTCCATACCCAAGGAAGAATTGAGACCTTATGTAGGTTGGAACGCAACGGGTATAGTATTAGTCTGAGTGAAAGACAGCGAAAAATCTCATCTCCAATCTGGGTCGTACCCCACATAGGTCGGTTCTGCTTACAGGGTAATGGTCAGAATCCTAGAGCTCAACTGGGGAGAAGTGACTGTACTGAAACGTACACTTTCCCATCACAGTTTTCTCCTGCGTTTTTGGCTGCCAAGGGCACATATTTCATCTGCAATGACCGAGCATATACATGGTTGCCCCCTGATTTCTCGGGCACATGTTATATTGCGAACTTGCTACCGCCAACATTTACTGCTGCCTCTGACTATCACAAGACTAGAGTTGTGAGGGGCGTAATTAGTAAGGAGGATACTGCCGGTCAGGAAGCGGGAGACTTCTTCTTGGGTTTCCTGCCGTTTTGGGGACCTATGGTAAATAGTAGGAACCTGAGACAACTGACTCGTGTGGTTGAATCCACTGTCAATGTAACGGCTGGTGCCCTCGGTAATTTGACAGCTGAGCTCCAAGCGGATCGCCTTATGACTTTGCAGAACCGCATGGTTCTAGACGTTATTCTTGCAGACCGCGGTGGGGTATGTAAGGTTATCCAATCCAGTTGTTGCATTTTCATACCAGATAACGCTCCAACAGTCTATCAAGCCATCTCCAGACTCCATAAAATATCTGAGTCCATACACGTGGATAAAGGAGATTGGTCACTGGTGGGGTGGTTCTGGGAACTGATATCTGCCTGGGGTTGGAAAGTTCTGATGGTCATTGGAATGATCTTAGCCATTCTTTTCCTGTTCTGTCTGTGCATACAGTGTGCTCCTGCGATATGTGGCCTCTGTGCTACCTTGTGTGTATCGAGGGACGAGCTAAGTAATAGGATAATGCTACAGCAACATCTCCATGACTTTGTGAACATTGACCTAGACTCGGATTAAGATGAGTATAGTGATTGCCTATGTAAGGGCAAAAGGAGGGTCTGTCGTACATTAATCTCTGTGTCCGCGTAGGGGACAGGGCCCCACCACTGTCTATCCTGGTATTGGCGAACCGCAAATGGTTAATGCGGTATGTACAAGTGCTTTGTATACCGTTCTAGCTAGGAATGCACTGTGTACACGTTATTCTGCATCACTACGCGGGTTCCATTTTGGAAGCGGTGGCCATCTTGTGATTGCCCTCACATAGGCTATAATGAAGCAAATACGGGCCTCACAGCACATTTGCCTTTCCATGACTCTTCTGTGACCTGGGCAGCTTGGCTCTGCTGCCCCAGGTCAAACTGGTCTCACGAGCTCCCCTTCCTCCGGCCACCTGTGATTAGCATCAGGGCTTGACACGCCATAAAGTCCTTTCATCCCACACAAGCCTCTGGCTAATCTCTTTCACACCTGACTGTTCCTGCTTTATGACTTGTTTCTATCAACAGGAGCTGCCCGTGGTTTATTGGGGCCTAGCGATATCTGATGTGGGATCTGAACCTTGCTGTGTAAATAATTGTGGGCTGGCTTAACTGGAATGTGGGATGGTCATCATGACTCTGCCTTTCCGTTTGTAATGTATACTTTAAATGACCATATCATAAACCTAGGAATGTATGCCTGAGGCAGGAAAAACTGTACTTAAGGAGAAGCCCGTTTCTATGATTTTTAGCAGTCTCCTGAGAACATACACGCTGTTGTACTTCTAGGATACCTGTAATTGGTCTGCAGCCAATAAATGAATCTTTGACTTCACCCAGAAGACTCTGTGTTTCTGTAGGTCTGGAACAGGGAGAACCCAGAAGTCATAGGGTGTGTGCCCCTGCACCGCTGGGTTTAAAATACCCAGTACTTCAGTTGTAAACCACAGAACAGAGAGTCTACCGAGTCTGATGCTATGGGATTTGGGACAGCCTCAGACGACTAGCCTGGATACAGATCTTAATTACTACCACTGATCATGATGATGGCATCTAGTTGCATAAATAAAAACAATGTCCTAGGTGGTCTGTATGATGCAAACCACCAGTTTTGATGAACATTAGTGACAATTAATGTGTACCATATGTTACATGCGAACAAGAACCACATAGAAGTCTAGTGAGATATTCACTGGAGAAAAAGCATGGTTTACAGTGATAAGTGGTGAGAGAGAGAGTGTGAGAGTGTTTATACGGTGAGGCACTTTCTATTTTCTGTTTTGCTCATGTTAGACAAGTGACCATATCTATGCTAGATATAGCCTCTGAATTGTCAAATGCTTCCAAGTACATAGAATGCACCTTCATGGGTACAATTTGAGATGAGTGGATCACCTCCCTATATTTATGGGGCAAATGGTTATTACCAATGTTCTGTTTATTTTTTGATTATGCCACAGTTCTAATTAGACCACAAGCTCCATAGTGAATGTTTATGGTGTAGTACTTTCTTCTCTTCACCCTTTCACCATACAAAGTGAGATTTAAGTTCCCTTTATTAAAGGGTCAATAGGGTAAAACTAAAACTGGGGAAGTGCATCACACTGACCTCCAAGGACTCCAATATTTATTTGGATAATCGCCTTGAAAAAATGCAGGTTGTATTTTGTATTCAACTTCTGACGTTCTCTAAATGTCTCGTTTAACTATGTCCATAAAATGAACACTGGATGATTACTAGAATACTGAAAGACAGAATAAATCTTGCCTCTCTCCTTAAATACCTGTTAACTCTATTGGTTGGCATGCTACAAAAGACCATGGGGCATATTTATGATCCCCTTGCATTGTTGTAGCATAACTTTTGGTGACGCTACGGTGGTGCAAACCACCAATCATATTTATCAGGCCACACAAAGCCACTTTACATGGCTTTGAATGGCCTCACATATATGGTGTAAGGTAGGGCAGCACAAATCGCTGCATTGCTTTACAGTGCACAATGAAGGAGTTCCATGGGCGTTGCGGTGGGTGTTCCCATGCACCGCCCATGGATTTTGACGCTTCCCCAGATTTACAAGACCATGCAAACCTTGGTATGTGCCAAAACTTTATGTCTACCCAGGGGAGTTGCAATGAGGAGAAATAACTTTATTTCTGTTTGATTATTCCTCTATCTATGTGTGCTGCATTCGTTGGCACTAGGCTGCCAAAATGGCATTGAGGCATTTTGGATCCTGGATTGGCAGGTGTAGAAAGAAGCATAAATCAATCAATCAAAGACCATTTGTAAAGTGCAACACTGTCACACCAAGGGGTAGCTGGTTGCTGTGTCTCTGTTGATGAGCCAGGTCTTGTGTCTCTTTCTGAAGTCTGCCAGCAAGGGGGCTATACGGAGCTGGAGGGGCAGGTCAATCCAGGTCTTGACAAAGATGTAGGAGAAGGAGCGGACACCACTGCGGATGCGATGGATGCGGAGGGTGTGCGCGAGGGCAAGTGAAGAGGAGCGCAGGTGTCTAGAGGGTTGGTGGAAGTTCCGTTGATGGATGATGTAGGCAGGTCCTACGTCATGGAGGGTTTTGTAGGTGTACGTGAGGTTCTAGTACTGTCATCTCTTCTGGATGGAGAGCTAGTGGAGTTCTCTCAGGTGGGGGGTGATGTGGGTTTGTTTGGGGATGTCCAGGACAAGCTTGGCTACAGCATTGTGTATGGTCTGGAGTCTTCTGAGGAGCTGGATGGAGATGCTGACGTAAAGTGTGTTGCCTTAGTCGAGGCGGCTGGTGCAGAGGGCTTGAGTGGGGGCTTTCTGGTGATGGTTGGGATCCATCTGAAGATTCTGAGGAGCATGCGAAGTGTGTGGAAGCAGAAGGATAAAACTCCATTGACTTGTCATTTTATGGTCAGTTGGCTGTCAAAAATGATGCTGAACTGGTGTGCATGGTCAATCAGTGTGGGTGTATGTCCGGGTTCTGCAGGCCACTAGGTTAGGTTTTCTTCCCGAAGATCAGTACTTCGTTTTTGTCGGAATTGAGTTGGAGGCAGTTGTCTCTCATCCATTTGGCTACATTGATTATGGTGTCGTGGAAGTTGGATTTGGTGTTGGAGGGGCTCTCTGTGAGCGAGAGGATTAGTTGAGTGTCGTATGCTTATGAGATTATGTTGAATCTCTGGGATCTGACGATGTCTGCGAGGGAGGTCATGTGGATGTTGATGTTGGGCTGAGGGATGATCCTTGTGGTACTCCGCATATGATGTCTTTGGGTGCTGAGGTGAAGGTAGGCAGTTGGATGCTCTGTGTGCATCCAGTATGAAAGGAGGTGATCCACTTGAGGGCGTCTTGTTTTATGCCTATGTTGCATTGTCTGTTGATGAGGGTATTGTGGGATACAGTGTCCAACTCAGTGGAGAGGTCAAGGACGGCCTGTTTTCTCCTAGTAACTTGGCTCACTGAAGGCCTGCTCTGCTATGTGTTGAAAGAAAATAGAAAATGCAGAAAGGGAAAGTAGTTTCAAGAATTTGTTGGCGAAAGGATCACTCTAAAGAAAGAAGTGAAACAAAGGAGTTTGCAGGGCATGTCTTGGCTACATCCCTAGATGGCTACCCAGTAGAAAAATGCCCCATTGCCCACCAGAACCACCGTGGGCAAATCCAGGATCCAAAAGGCCTCAATACACACACCTCTTACACCAAGAAACAGAACAAGACCAGCCACGCAAGACATGCGGAATTCTTGCAAATATTTGCATCAATGGCAGTCATTCGGGATAGCATCATATTTTCTATGGATTGATTACATTAGGAAAGTCCTGGAGAGAGACTTCAGAGGATTGGCAGGCTTAGAAAAGAGTATAATATTGTTCAATTTGTAACTTGGCTCACTGAAGGCCTGTTCTGCTGTGGGTTAAAAGAAAAAGTTAAATGCAGAAAGGAAAGGGAGTTTCAAGAATGTGTTGGTGAAAGGAACACTAAAAAAAGAGAAGGGGAACAGATGAGTTTGAGGGCATTTCTTGGCTCTGGTCCTAGAAGAACACCAAGTAGAAATGTGTCCATATTGCTGACCAGAACCACAGTGGGCAAATCCAGGATCCAAAATGCCTCAATGCACAAACCTCTTCTGCTAAGGAGCCAACAGAACACAACCAGGTAAGCAAGACATTATGTAACTGTCAAGCACATCGAGTGATAAGAGGAATGCTTGCAAACAGTCTAACCACTGACCATCACTCAGGGTAGAGTTCCAACCCATTAGTTTTGTGTCCACTATGCTGCCTCAGATTATACCCAGCGTATTCAAATCAGCCTTGATCTTGCTCCAAACGAAACAGTCCAGCCCAAATTGCCAATCCAGGTCCTCTCCAAATTCAACCACATGGAACTCCTCACTGGTCTCGCCTTGTTGGGGTTCTTCAGTCGGCTGTAGCTTGGTAATATTTTACATGGGATTGTTGGAGGTTCCACCACAAAAGCAAGCTATAAAATTGCCACTTTCTGTGGCATCAAACCCTCCTCACAACCTGAAGGCTGAGATCAAGGTGAGAAGGACACACTTCCTTGCCCATGGTACCTGCCTAAATGATTTATTTATTTATTTACATGGAAAGTGCCTGAATCACCCCCAGAGGGGTATCTCCACGCTGGGGAGGTGCAGCAATCAGAGCAGACCAGATGAGGGCAATTTAGAAAAGCTTGGTCTTAAGAGGGTTTCCAAATAGAAGATATTCTGGGCATTTCCAGAGATGAATTGGGAGCTGATACCAGTAATAGGGGGCTAAGTAGAAGAAAGCCTTCCCACCCATATGGGATTTCTTGAAGCGAGGGATGAGGAGCAGGGATTTTGCTCCTGAACGGAGGGGTCTGTGTGGCAAATATTGGATGAGTTTATCCCCTAGAGAACCAGGGCCTTTACCGTTTAGTGCTTTGTGACACAATGCAACATATCTTAAATCTGACCTGCTTACGTATAGATAGCCAATGTAGGTGTTTCAATAGAGGGAGAGAGGCTGTTCTGGCTGATTAATTCATGACAAGACGTGCCGGGGTATTTTGAACTACCTGAAGTCTATTTAGAGGAAACTCACATGCTGCAATCAGGAGGGCATTGCAGTAGTCCAGGCTGCTTATCACCAGTGCTTGAATTAGTGTTTTACATACGGTGAGGGGGAGAAAAGGAAATACTTTGCGTAAGAGGCTTAACATATGGAAACAGGAACCCACGGTAGTCGTAACTTGCTCTTTCATCGTGAGTTTCTGGTCCAGAAGTATGCTTAAGTTCTTAACCACAGTCTTGGGGACCAGCACCTAATTGGGTGACCACCACTCTGGAGACTAGAGCAGAGGCGCATCTCCAAAAAGCATGATCTCAGTTTTCCCAGCATTTAGCTGTAGGAAGTTATTCCTCATCCAGGCAGCAATTGCAGTCATGCCTTCTGAAAAGGTGGTCTGAATGTTTTGTCAAATGACAGTAGGAGCTAAGTATCGTCAGCATATGAAATCGGAGTAAAGCCAAGCTTTCTAAGTAGCCCTGCCAGAGGAGCCACATAAATATTGAACAAAGTAGGGCTGAGGCAAGATCCCTGAGGCACTCCTTTGGTAAGTTCCATAGTCTGCAAGCGGAAAGAGACGATATTAATGGTCTGTGTTCGGTGGGTAAGAAAACACGAGATCCAATGAAAGGCTTGTCCTGAGTAGGATGGAATAGGATATTGTGCCGAAAGCCACCGACAAATCCAGCAGCACCAATAGTACTGCCTGGCTATTGTCAAGGGAGTGTCTTATATTATCAGTGACGGCAATCAGTGCTGACTCCGTGCTGTACATTGGCATAAACCCAGACTGTGAGGAGTCGAGGCATCAAGTAGATTCAATATATTTAGAAAGTTGTTTATTAATATGTTTTTCCAATAACTTACTCAGAAGAGGTAAGAGAGAGATCTGGCGGTAGTTAGATAGATCCTCCACAGGGGCATTAGCCTTCTTTTGGATGGGAATTATTTGTGCGGCCTTCCACTCTAATGGTAGTTGGCCCTCTCTCATAGAGAGATTGAGAATTGAACAGATAGACAGAGCCAACTGTTTATAAAGTAGAAAGTAGATAAATTATATTTACTGGCAACTATTACCAATGCCCTAAAGAACCATTTGATTTATTCTCTTGGCAGTTTAAAAGGAGGCTGTGCCTGTTGAATGGGTATGTAGAAGAGAGTTGTTTGATTTTGGAAACAAACAGTGGGAAAGTCTGAGACCCTGATTGTAGGTGCTGTTGCATACGAGATACCATCAATGTAGATTATTGAAAAACAGTAGCGGCTGGTCTCACGGCAGAGCGGCATGGCAGGGGAGGGGTAAGGGGCGGGGGCAGACGACAAACTAAACAAAACAAAACAAAATAACTTACCTGACCCTCCCTGATCGCCACTCTGTGGCTCTTCTCCTTCCCTTTGTGTACGTGGTGAGGCTCCCAGACTCCCCACGGCCAATGCCAGCGCTTCTCTCATGCTGGCCAGTATGATAGAAGTGCTGGGTCTGGAGCAGGCATGTTTTCTGCTCTAAAGAGGACTGGCCCTCATCTGTGCCTGCTGTCCTCTTCACCCAGCAATGCAGCTTGGATTGGGGAGATGTCAATGTGCTTGACGGTTTGGCCGCCCTAAGTTAGTCGGCCAAACCGTCATGTGCACTGACAGCAGTGCTGCTCACCACTCCCCTTACATGCCTGACACAGCCTGCCCCTGTCCCCAAAGACTAGGCTTTGTCCAGAGGTAAACAAAATTATACTAATGCTGTTTTATCACCTTTCCCTCAGGTGGCCAGTGGGGAAGGCGGGGCGGCGCTCCTCCTCCATAGTTGGGGAGCCGCCGCTGGGAGGGTGGTATGATATTCAGGAAGGATTGTGTGCATGGTGTACATGCTAATATCTCTAGCTCTTTTAGAGGCTTCAAGGGCTTTCAGGGTATCACTGGTCGCAGCAACCTGAGAAAGTTAGCATTTCTTCCATAAGTGATGCTTTCAGTTCTTTAAAACTAATAAGAAAAACATAGTGTGTTGATCCAGGCTTTGTCCGTAGTAAATGCAAAACAGGTAATTTTTAATTGAGCTCAGTCTTATACCTTGGTATTTGTCACTAATTGAGGGTTCCCGGTTGACTATTTGAGATTATGTTTGTAGCATTTGAATGTGGGTTTGGCTATGCAGGTGGTGAATAGGATTTATCCGGTGTAGGTACATGCATCTAAGAGTATGATTTGACTTGAAGCTCTTGTTCTGTTCTGTTTGTAACCCGAATAAGATCATGCAAAAAGGTATTGATTTTGAGAGATATGTATAAATGAGAGAAGCACTCCTTTGTTTTAATGACAGATTTGATGGCGTGCTACAGTGGTGGCCCATTTGTGTAAACCGTGCCCTGAATAAGACCAACCTAACACAAGTCACTTGTACTTGACCACTATGCACATTTGCTCAAAGTAGTTACAACCAATTTTTTGATTAGTATAAATACATAAAAAATGTATTCAAAACTTTTTGTACACTCAGTCCTTTCTTGTGCCAGCAAATTCTGACAACATAAACTCATATCAATCTCAATAGCTTAACATCAGCTTTTCAGTGTTTCACCGAGTCTCCGCTCCTGTGCCTCCTGTTACTGGTCACTGGGCCCGCCTTGCTGTCTGTGAAGCCTGTACATCTGTGGGGGGACTCCCTGGAGCTGTTTAATCCTGCTGGAACCATTTGGGGGCTTTATCTCAGCTGTGATTCCTGGCCTGAATTGACACGTCCCGCCCCGACTGCCATTTTGGGTCCTGGCCACGGCAACGCTCTGGATACACCTCGCGACTTCCCTGGCTGATGCGGAGTGGCAGACCTGGCGCCGAGAAGAGCCTAAGCGCCCTGGTGTTCCTCGCCCTGCTTGGGCCCCCGGAGTGGATCTGGGAACCTCTCGAATCCTCAGTGCCTGCGCTGGCGGAGGGACGATCGGCCCCGCTGCTGCCAGGGACACCTTGCTGCGAAGACATCCAGCTCTTCCCCACCCTGTGCTCCGTGAGAGTGGCGGTTGAGTATGGACTGCCCTGCAACTGGAGGTACTGGGACGGGGGAATCATTTCAGTCTGGGCGCCTGAGCCGGTTGAGCGCTGCTTGGCTCCGGCGCTGGGGCCGCCATTTTGTGTCCCTTGGCGGCCTGTGGCTCTCTGCCACTCCGGCTTTTTCCCCGCCGTCCGGGCTCTGAAGATCGATCCGGGGGACAGCTTACATTGCCTGACTCGGCCCTTCTAACCTCCGCGCCCTGAACTGCTGCATTTCGCGCTCTGTGGGGCCTCTGAACACCTCCTGGATACTGGGGATAACTGCCCTTCGCTGTTGGAGGCCGCGCTGTCTGTAGGCCCTTTCGAAGGCTTCCGGGGCCTTTCTCTGTCCCTTCCTCTTGTGCGTCCCTCCTCTTGGCCTCCATAGATCGCCCCTGGATCGGGGTTTTCATTACCTCTACGGGGCTGTGTGCGACCCCATCTCGCTGGTGGGTGTCCTAGCCCTGGGCTGGTTCTGTTTGCTTGTTCCTTGGTCACCTGCAAGGCTGCGCCTGACTATGACTTTGATGGTCTCTGGAAAAAGGTGACTGAGCTGGAGGATCAGAACATCACCCTGCAGATGAAACAGGTGGACCTAGAAAACCGCAGTTGGCGGAACAACCTCCGCATCCGAGGTGTGCCGTTGGAAACGGAGAGGACGGACATCCTGTCCTGCATGGCGGTCCTCCTGCATGCCATCCGGGAGGGTGAGGGCACGTCACCGCCCATGCTTGATAGGGCACATCGAGTACCTGGCCCCCGCAACCGCCCCGGCTTTGTGCTGGACATCATCACACGCGTCCAATTTTTTGTGGACAAAGAAGCCATCCTTCGAAAGGTACAGGGGGTCCCAGTCATCTCCTATAATGGGCTTTCTATCCAAATCTACCAAGACCTTGCACCTTCTATGCTTGGCCGGAGGAAAGAATTTAAATCTGTGACGGACAAGCTGCGTGACCTCGGGATTAAATACCAATGGGGCCACCCATTCACTTTGAAATTTAACTGGGAGGGTAAACGACGGATGGTTCGCTCCCTGCAGGAGGCGCGGCACCTCCTCCACCTTCCTATTGACTCTGACAGTGATGATCTTCCGTCCTCTCGTATACGTCCTATGGGCCCTCTTAGGCCGGAATGGTCTACGCCCTTTCTCCACATGCCAGACGTCTTTCAAAGAGACTTGATTTGTCTCAAGCCAAGCAAGACGCTATCAATCAAGTTCGTTCTTTGAGTGCCTCCCCATCACTTATGAACTAATTGCCTCTTGCTTTATGGTGCTCCTGGTGGAGCTCTCCCCTTGCTCCTAGCCTTGGAGGTCTCCCAGTCTGGGCCTGGTGGCTGGGTTTCTTGTCTGCTTATCTCTTCACTGATACACGGGAGGCTGCCGACAGAGGCTCTCCGCCTTGTGTGTGCCTGCCGCCCCCCCTCCATGGAGTCCCATAGGGGAGTGACTTCTCCGAAATGGCCCACCTTCGGAGCCCGGGCTATTCCGAATAGACTCCGCGTTGACTTGGCCCTGTTGGCCTGTTTTTTCTTAACTCTTTCTCTTCTCCTTTTTTCTTTTCTTCTGTTTCCCCTCTTTCTGATTTTTCCCGGATGTGCTTCCCGAAGGCCGAGATGTGCTGTTCCTTGGGGTTCACGGGGTGGGGATATTGGACACTTTGCAAGCTCGATTGGCTCCTTGCTCTCGGGTTCTCTCCATGTTCTTTGTTGCCTCTCACGTCAATAGGTTGCTGCCCCTCTACTGCACAATTTTTGAGGGCTGTTTGTTTCCCAGTCCTGGGGTCTACCTTCCTTATCTTTCTTGAGGTGTACTTAGTGGGGCCCGAGATTTGCTGGGTTTGGCGTCTTGTTGATGCTACTGTGCCGCTCTGTCCCTTTTCCTCCACACTATGACACACACTCTCACTCTTCTCTCCCTTAATGTGAAAGGGTTCAACTCTCCTAACAAGCGTCGGCAGAAATGGCGCTATCTACTTCAGCATGACCCTGATGTAGTCTTCCTGCAGGAGACTCACCTCCTTTCCTCTGACACTCACCTTATGTCCCACCGCAAATACCCCAACCAATACTGGACATGCTCCCCGTCCAAGACTGGTGGTGTGGCAATTCTTTTCAAACCTGGCTGGCGTGCTGTGTCCCCCCAATATACGGCTGACGAGGGTGGGAGATACCTCAAGATTGACATGGTTTGGGGTTGGGGCTCCTGTACCTTTGTTAATGTATATGCCCCCAACCAGAAACAAGATGCGTTTTTGCGTCAGCATCTAGTAACTTTGTTACGCTCCCTCTCTATGCCTATCATCCTTGGAAGCGACTTTAACTTGGTTTGGGACCCTGAGTGTGATCGCTCCATGCAGGCGCATCACATGGCTGGGGCGATGTCAGCACAGTTGAAGAATGCCATCACTGATCTTGGTTTGGTTGATGCCTGGAGATACCTGCACCCGGGCTTTCTGGACTATTCCTTTTTCTCTCATGTCCACCGTTCCTATTCGCGAATAGATTATTTTTTTCTGTCGCTTTCCTTGGCTCATGTCCTGTGCGCAGCAGACACCTCAGACATTTCCATCTCCCATCACGCACATGTTCGGCTTGCGCTTCAATCTCCCACTGACCGTGGCGATCCCCTCCTTCGATGGCGGATACCTCCTCAAGCCATTCGTGACCCGGTTGATGTGGCAGACATTCGTAGAGAGGTTGAGTCCTTCTTTACAGCTAACTCCCTCACGGATACACCCGAAGATTTCCGTTGGGACACCGTCAAAGCCACTGTTCGGGGGTGATTACCTCCATCTCTATTGCCCGGACCCAAGAAGCCCGGTTGGTAGAATCCACCCTCTCTCGAGATCTCAAGGACCTGGAACGTGTAAACCATGACTGTCCTTCCCTTGCTAACGTGGCCAGCTCTGTCTACAATGCACAAATAAGGCCGAATGGCTCCTGGTAAACCTTAAACAAAAATTTTGCACGGGTGGTGATGGGACAAGGCTGGAGCCTGCCTAGCGCACCGCCTGTGGGTCCAGACTGCCCATTCCCATATAGCAAAGCTTAAATGTCATGACGGCTCCTGGGCTGTCTCGGAAACAGACAAGAGTCGAACTTTAATGGCCTGCTTTACAGATCTTTACGCTCATGACCCATGCCCATCAGAAGCAATTGAGGCGTTCCTCGATTCGTGTCCTTGGGACCCTATCGCGCCTTACTTTAAGGAATTGCTTGACGAGTCTATCGCTCATGAAGAAATCGCCAAGGCATTGAAGCAGCTATCGATGGGCAAAACACTGTGTCCCGACGGCTTGCCTGTTGCGTTTTATCGGGTCTTCTACCCACAACTGCAGGACCATCTACTCCATCTTTTTAATAACTTTACAGATCATACGGGCCTCTCCCTGACGATGAATGAAGCGGAAATAGTACTTGTTCCTAAGCCGAGCAAAGATCCAACTTTGGCAGCTTCTTTCCGCCCTATTGCCCTGTTAAATACTGACGCCAAGATATTTGCTAAAATCCTGGCGAACCATTTGGAGCCCAATCTTCCGGGCCTTATTGACCCTGACCAGGTGGGGTTTATTCGCCACCGACAAGGAGCCGACAAAATACGGCGGATTGCACACTTGGTCGAGAAATTGCACATCAGGAACATCCCCGCCTGCCTGGTCTCCCTTGACGCCGAGAAGGCGTTTGACCGTGTGGACTGGGGCTTCCTTCGGGCCTGGGACCTGGCTTTATCTCTAAATTGATGGCCCCTTATGCAAAACCTACCACTCGTATCCGTTTCAATGGCTCTACTACTTCTCCTATCTTTATCCACCGAGGTACTCGTCAGGGGTGCCCACTTTCTCCCTTATTATTTGCGCTTGTTGTCAAGCCTCTAGCTATTGCCATACGTTGTAATCATGATATACAGGGTATCTGTATGGGGGAACTGAACACAAGGCCTCCCTCTTTGCCGATGATCTGCTCTTGTCCTTGTCCTCCCCGTTGACGTCTCTTCCTCCGGTGGCTGAACTCTTGGGCTCCTTCGAGATCGCTTTTGACTATCGGATTAATCTGGCCCATGCTCTCAATCTCACGCTTTCAGCATCGGAGGTCCAGGAGCTACGAGTCCTTCTTCCGGTACAGTGGACTGACGAGTCAATTCGCTACTTGGGCTTTGACCATACTCCTATGCTCGCTTCGTGGTCCTCATCTAATTGGCCGAGATTTCAAAACTCTGTCCGTGAAGAAATGCGACGATGGGATGGTCTCCCACTGGCGTGGTTGGGCCTCCTCCACGACGTTAAAATGTCCCTTCTTCCTAAAATTCTCTATTTGTTCCAGTCTCTTCCTACTCCTATCCAACACGCGGCTATCCAGGCTTTGCAACGCAACCTTCCCAGGTTCATCTGAGGGAAGTCGCACCCCCATTTCTCTCATAAAATACTCATGCTTCCCAGGTCTCGGGGAGGCCTGGCCTGTCCCAATTTATTGGAATATTACTGGGCTTGCCACCTCTGTTTTATATCAGAATGGATCGTTCCTGAAAGTGAGAAGCACTGGTTCCATATGGACCGTGTGGTGGCCTGTAGACCATTGTGGGACTTAGCTTGGCTTTCACACGAGGCACGTCCTCGCAGCGTCTACTTAGCAACTCCAACGAGAACGGTCTTGGAGATTTGGGATAGGCTAGCGCTTCCTCGGGGACTTACGACCTCCCGCTCCCCTTACACCCCGCTGACATGCAATTCTGCATTCCCCCCTGCCCTTGAGCATCAGGCCTTCGAGGCCTGGACCATAGAGGGTCGACGGGTCCTCCAGGATTATTTTCAGGGTTCCACCCTTTGTTCCTTTGCTCAGTGTAAACAATTCTTCCACCTCACTGATAACGCACGCCTGCAGTACTGTCAACTGCATCATTGGCTGTCTTCTCCGGAGTTCTCTTGTGAGATGACCCGGCGGCTCACCCCTTACGAGACTCTGGTCTGTAGATTTGACGGGTCTAGGGGCCTCATCTCTAAAACTTACTCCGTCCTCCAGCACTCTGGGCAACTTCCTCTCCATGGCTACCAAACCCGTTGGGCATCTGACCTGGCTGCTGACATCTCCCCAGAGGAATGGGATCGCTTGTGGAAGGACATTCCCAAGGTGTACCGTAGCATTCCCCAGCGCGAATCGGCCTATAAGCTGATGACACGATGGTATTACATCCCTACCCTTCTCCACCAGATGTTCCCGAACTCTCCTCCGATCTGCTGGCGGTGCCAGGCTGCTAGGTGGGACTTCCTGCACATTTGGTGGTCTTGCTCTGAACTCACTGTTTTTTGGAAGGAGGTCCTCAGCCATATCAAAGAGGTGGTGGGTTTCCCAGTCCCTCCTACCCCCTCCCTGGTGCTTTTGGGCATCCGCCCTGCTACGCTAACAGCTATGACCTCGACGCATTGGCATCTCATCATTAACCTATTGGGAGCAGCACGACAGTCCATTGCCTCTTCCTGGAAGCGGCCCCGCCCATTGCTGCGTGGGTCCTCAGATTGTGGGATGTCCTTTCACTCGAACTGCTCACTGCCCGTCTCGCCCACACTGACACACGCTTTGATCGCATCTGGCGCCCACTTATACATCACCTTACTAAAACTGAACATTCTCACCTGATGCCCCCTAGACTGCGGGCCCTACAGCTGTTTGATGATCCCCTGGTGCCCTTCTCTCGGGGCACGAGACCAACCTCCCCGGAATAATTTGCTTGACCTTCTGGGCGGCTCCTTCAGGCCCTGTAAGTATTGGCCTCCACTGTGTGTCTGATCCTTGACCTCCCTCCCTCTTCCTCCCTCCTTAGACGCATCCACTGCTGTCCTCTTTTCTTTTCCTCTTCCCTTTGGGAACTGTGCTCTGTACTGTCCTTCTTTCATTCTTTCTGTTTGTTCCTTCCTTCGGTCCCCCTCCCTTTTCTCCTTTCTCTGCCCCTTTTTCCCCCTTCACTCTCTGTTATTTGATGATTCCTTTGTTATTTACTGCAATGCATAGTGATGCTGTCGCGCTATGACCTGTATTTCCCACAAGGGCGGAGGGCCTCGTTTTCACCAGACCTTGTTAGTCCTGACTAATTGTTTGCTTTCCAGGTGATGTTGTGATTTTCTTGTACTGGATGTTGAAACTTTCACTAGGCCCCTATTTCTCAGCCCACCACGTAACTTTCCCTCTAGGCGTGGCACAAACTTTCTTGTGGACATTGTCTCATACATTTTGGACATTTGCTGTGCCCTCATCGCACGTGTGTTTTGAATCTCTGTAGCCTAGCCCAGCCCTCCTTGCAGTGTCTTTGGTCTGATTGTTTACTCTATAACCCTTCCATTTTATTTTTTAGTTGCCCCCCGCCCTTGTCCCTTACCCTCTGCGACATGGATTGTTTTTTATTTGCTTGTCCACAACAAACAGATGTTAAACAAAAAATTTGCAGAACTGTTGAGATACTTCCAGGTGTATAAACACATTTAGGAACAAAAACATTATGTTTATGTGAACAAACACATTGAAGTGCAAAATCACTCGGGGCAAAGTAAGCAGGAGTAGGGTGCAACATTTAGGTGCAAAATTATCGTGTGCAGTGAGAGTATATAGTGGCAAGATGTCACAAGATATCTAAAAGATGTGCATCAGTATAACATCACTTTTGATTGACCGCACATTTAGGTGCAAAATCACCCTTGGTGTAATCTCATCACAGTGGGAAAAGGTTTAGGCACAAACAAAAAAAGTGATGGATAGAATCCTGGATTACGCTTAGCCACTGCTAAATACTCGGGCCACATGCTAATCCATCTTTATTTTGCACGTTATGCCACCTCAGTTTGGAACCAGCCATTTTGAAATCAGTCTTGACCCTGCTTGCTCCAAAGATAACAGTCCAGCCTAAAGTGCCAGGCCTGGTCATCCCTGAACCAAAACACAAGCAACCTAGGACCAGTTTCACCCTAGTTAAGGCTCATCAGCCAGGTATAGCTTGGTTCCAGTGACACAGAGTGCACAGGACTCACGTTTGGAAATACCCGTTCCAATTAGGGTAAAGTAAACAAAAAGTGACTGATAGAATGCTTGAATTAATCTCAGCCACTGGTAATTACTTGTCTGTCTCCTAGTCCATCACTATTTTGCATACCATGCCACCTGAGTTTGGACCCATCCAGATGCAAATCAGTCTTGACCTTGCTCCGATGGTAAAAGTCCAGCCCGAACATCACATTGGCATGACAGTACTTCTAGGTGCAAAATCAACAGGAGAGCAACATCTTTCACCAGAGGGGAAATGTTTAGGAGCTCAAATTTATTTATGTGCAAAATCACATCTAGGCACACCTCCACATTTAGGTAGAAAATCGCTTAGCGGTGCAAATCACCCTTCATGCAAGTAAGAAGTGTTGTGGTATAAAATTTAGAAGTGTATTGACGTGTAGATGCAAACTCACATTAAGGTGCAAAAAATAGGTGTGAAAATACTTTTAGGAGCACAAAACACATGTATGAGCAAAATCAAATGTATTTGCTGTATCACTATTGATACAACATGAGCTGGGGTTGGAGAAACACTTTTAAGAGCACAGATCACATTTATATTCAAAATCACATTTAGGTGCGAAAAAGCTCTTTGTGCAGCAACACCTATAGTGTGGAAACAGTTACAGGAGCACAAATTACATTTATATCTAAAACCACATTTACATGCAAAATCACTTTAGGTGCCAGATCTCCTGTTGTGCAGGTAAGCAGCTTGTGGTGGGAGCTACATAAAATTTGGGTACAAAATCACATTATAGCAGGAGGGTGGGAACACACTTAGGATCACATTTATGTGCAAAATCACTTTTAGATGCAAAATTGCATTTGGTGCAACATTAACAGGGGTGGCAAATCATCGCAGAATCCCAAATCACATCTCGGAGTGCAAGCATGCCCATAGTACAACATCAGCAGGAGTGCAGAATCACTCGATTCGTGTCCTTGGGACCCTATCGCGCCTTACTTTAAGGAATTGCTTGACGAGTCTATCTCTCACAAAGAAATCGCCAAGGCATTGAAGCAGCTATCGACGGGCAAAACACCGCGTCCCGACGGCTTGCCTGTTGCGTTTTATCGGGTCTTCTACCCACAACTGCAGGACCATCTACTCCATCTTTTAATAACTTTACAGATCATACGGGCCTCTTCCTGACGATGAATGAAGCGGAAATAGTACTTGTTCCCAAGCCGGGCAAAGATCCAACTTTGGCAGCTTCTTTCCGCCCCATTGCCCTTTTAAATACTGACGCCAAGATATTTACTAAAATCCTGGCGAACCATTTGGAGCCCAATCTTCCGGGCCTTATTGACCCTGACCAGGGGGGGTTTATTCGCCACCGACAAGGAGCCGACAACATACGGCGGATTGCACACTTGGTCGAGAAATCGTGCATCAGGAGCATCCCCTCCTGCCTGGTCTCCCTTGACGCCGAGAAGGCGTTTGACCGTGTGGACTGGGGCTTCCTCCAGGCCGTCCTCTGAAAGATTGGCCTGGGACCTGGCTTTATCTCTAAATTGATGGCCCCTTATGCAAAACCACCACTCGTATCCATTTCAATGGCTCTACTACTGCTCCTATCTTTATCCACTGAGGCACTCGTCAGGGGTGCCCACTTTCTCCCTTATTATTTGCGCTTGTTGTCAAGCCTCTAGCTATTGCCATACGTTGTAATCATGATATAGAGGGTATCTGTATGGGGGAACTGAACACAAGGCCTCCCTCTTTGCCGATGATCTGCTCTTGTCCTTGTCCTCCCCGTCGACGTCTCTTCCTGCGGTGGCTGAACTCTTGGGGTCCTTCGAGATCGCTTTTGGCTATCGGATTATTCTGGCCCATGCTCTCAATCTCACGCTTTCGGCCTCAGAGGTCCAGGAGCTACGAGCCCTTCTTCCGGTACAGTGGACTGACGAGTCGATTCGCTACTTGGGCTTGGAACATACTCCTATGCACGCTTCGTGGTCCTCATCTAATTGGCTGGGATTTCAAAACTCTGTCTGTGAAGAAATGCGACGATGGGATGGTCTCCCACTGGCGTGGTTGGGCCTCCTACACGCCGTTAAAATGTCCCTTCTTCCTAAAATTCTCTATTTGTTCCAGTCTCTCCCTACTCCTATCCCACACGCGGCTATCCAGGCTTTGCAACGCGACCTTCCCAGGTTCATCAGGGGGGAAGTCGCACCCCCGTTTCTCTCATAAAATACTCATGCTTCCCAGGTCTCGGGGAGGCCTGGCCTGTCCCAATTTATTGGAATATTACTGGGCTTGCCACCTCTGTTTTATATCGGAATGGGTCGTTCCTGAAAGTGAGAAGCACTGGTTCCATATGGACCGTGAGGTGGCCTGTAGACCATTGTGGGACTTAGCCTGGCTTTCACATGAGGCACGTTCTCGCAGCGCCTACTTAGCAACTCCAACGAGAACGGTCTTGGAGATTTGGGATAGGCTAGCGCTTCCTCGGGGACTTACGACCTCCCGCTCCCCTTACACCCCGCTGACATGCAATTCTGCATTCCCCCCTGCCCTTGAGCATCAGGCCTTCGAGGCCTGGACCATAGAGGGTCGACGGGTCCTCCAGGATTATTTTCAGGGTTCCACCCTTTGTTTCTTTGCTCAGTGTAAACAATTCTTCCACCAAACTGATAACGCACGCCTGCAGTACTGTCAACTGCATCATTGGCTGTCTTCTCCGGAGTTCTCTTGTGAGATGACCCGGCGGCTCACCCCTTTTGAGACTCTGGTCTGTAGATTTGACGGGTTTAGGGGCCTCATCTCTAAAACTTACTCTGTCCTCCAGCACTCTGGGCAACTTCCTCTCCATGGCTACCAAACCCGTTGGGCATCTGACCTGGCTGCTGACATCTCCCCGGAGGAATGGGATCGCTTGTGGAAGGACATTCCCAAGGTGTACTGTAGCATTCCCCAGCGCGAATCGACCTATAAGCTGATGACACGATGGTATTACATCCCTACCCTTCTCCACCAGATGTTCCCGAACAATCCTCCAATCTGCTGGCGGTGCCAGGCTGCTAGGGGGGACTTCCTGCACATTTGGTGGTCTTGCTCTGAACTCACTGTTTTTGGGAAGGAGGTCCTCAGCCATATCAAAGAGGTGGTGGGTTTCCCAGTCCCTCCTACCCCCTCCCTGGTGATTTTGGGCATCCGCCCTGCTACGCTAACAGCTATGACCTCGGCGCATTGCCATCTCATCATTAACCTATTAGGAGCAGCACGACAGTCTATTGTCTCTTGCTGGAAGCGGCCCCACCCATTGCTGCGTGGGTGTAACGCCCTGAACGTCTCAGGATCGTTTAACAGACACGACAATGAGGACGCAACCACTTGTGAAGGGTTAGTTCTTTTAATGAAGGCAAATAAAATACAAAGAACAAACAAAAGTTATAGTCACTGGAATCCTCCAGGCTAAGTACGTTACCAGCCCACAGCACGGATGGTCCTAACCGTCCTCTGCATATACGCCGATCCCGGCGTATGCCAACAGAGGGCAGAAATCAAATGGCCGACAATGCCAATCGGTAGGCTGTGAGGGGCACGAAGAGTGTTGGGGAGAATCGAGGAGTCAGGGAAACACCCAGCCGGGGTCTCTACCTGAAGGGAGCAGCCGCTCAACCTCTTCCTCAGACTGCACCGGGACGCGGAGTCACCTCCTGGTGATGCGTCACCGATACCCCAATCACAAGCAAGAAGACTGAACCGAGAGCAGCCGCTCGATCGATCCTGTGGACTTCCGAGTCTGTAACGCGGCAAACACCTCCTGGTGTGCGTTACAGCTGGCAGTCCCTGTGTCTCTGGTCGGGCTGGGAGTTACGACTCCAACCAGCAAAAGCGCCACTGCGCTTGGACTCAGCCGAGTCAAAAAGCGAAGCTCAATGGTTGACCGGTAGAGCTTCCGGGTCCTTCACAGGTGACGATGGGGCAAGACACGGCCCAGGGAGTAACGACTCGACCTACCTCCGTTCTTGCCTTACTGGAGCACCACTCCGGAACACTGCTCTTCACGAAGCAGGTACGTCGGTGTAAACACAATATCCGACAGCCTTGTACCTCCCGGTTCCTCCCTTTATAGGGCGTGTTTTCCTTGAGTTATGTAACAGCTCTCCTGTTTACATAAGGGCGTGTTTCCCTTGAGTTATGTAACAGCTCTCCTGTTTACATAAGGGCGTGTTTCCCTTGAGTTATGTAACAGCTCTCCTGTTTACATAAGGGCGTGTTTCCCTTGTATGACAGGAATTCTTGACAGTACATCCTCCCTCTCAGCGGCTCCCCACGGGTCCAGCGCTGGCAGGAAAACGCCGATGGAACAAGGAGACCAAGCGCGGAGCATGAACCCCTTCAGCCGGTTCCCATGAATGCTCCTCCGGGCCATAGCCTTTCCACGCAACCAGGTACCACAGCTTCCCCCTGCGCCATTTGGACGCCCGTATGCCCGACACTTCATACTCCACCTCCGACTCCACGCATACCGGCCTGGGTGTCCCAGACGGCTTGGAGGGTGCTGGTTTGAGCAATGATACATGAAAGACAGGGTGTATCCGCAATGACTGGGGCAAGCACACCTTCACGTTCACGGGACCCATACACTTGGTAATTCGATAGGGGCCCATGTACTTGGGATGGAACACACTGTTCTTTCGAAACCTCATGTTTCTTGTGGATATCCAGACGTAGTCTCCAGTGCGGTACAGTGGCCCGGGCCTTCTCTTCCTGTCTGCCGCAGCCTTGTATCTTCTCTTGGCCTCTATTAGGACAGCCCTTGAGCGCATCAACGTGTCTTTTATGTGTGCCACCCTGTCCGCTGTGGCGGGAATCCTGTCCTCTCTGAACGGATGTAGAAATGGCAAGAACCTGGGATGTTGGCCATAGTTGCTATAGAACGGAGATGACTGTGTGGAGCTGTGAGTGGCGTTGTTATAGGCTATCTCTGCAACCCATAGCAAGTCGACCCATTCTTCCCTGCCCTGGTCCACAAAACATCGCAGATACTGTTTGAGCGTTTGGTTCAGGCGCTCGGTTTGGCCGTCCGTTTGAGGGTGGTAGCTGGTGGACAGGGCGGTCTTAACATGCAGCGCAGTGCACCAAGTCTTCCAGAATTGCGCAGTAAACTGCGACCCCCGGTCCGACACGATCACCCCAGGTAATCCATGCAGTCGTACCACATTCTTTAGGAGTAGTGACGCCAATTCCCCGGCCGTAGGGACTCTCTTGCAGGGGATGAAGTGCCCCATTTTTGTCAAGTAATCCACCACCACCAGTATTGCCGTCATCCCCTGGTCTACCGGTAGGCCCACCACGAAGTCCAGTGATATGCTATCCCATGGTCTATCCGGGGTCGGAAGTGGATGTAAGAGCCCTTGGGTTCGGCCATGGTCGGCCTTCATGGTAGCACACGTAGGACACTCCTGTCCCCACCTCCTGACATCCACTCTCATGGTTGGCCACCAGAAATGCCGTCCCATGCTAGCCACCGTTTTTTCAAAGCCCAAATGACCTGCGCATGGAGAGTCATGGCACCAGATGAATGCTTGTTTCCTTAGCCTAGGCGTGGGTATCAATAGGCACCTGCCCTTCAGGGGTATCCCGTCCTTCAGCTGCCATTCTCTGTGACTGAGGAGCCACCTCCGCCATGCGAATGACCTGATCCCTCTCTTTATTCCCCTCAGGAAAGTATCCGGTTGGATAACCCCCAATACCATCCTCGGGGAAATGATGGAACGCTCGGTTGCAGGCAATGGTTCCTTAACTGCAGATTGACGGGACAGGGCGTCCGCCTTCCGGTTTTCCGTCCCCGGCCGATATGTGATGCGGAAGTTGAACCCCGCAAAGAAGATCATCCACCGCAGCTGCCTGGGAGAAAGGTGTCTAGTGGCCGTCATGAACTGTAGGTTCCGATGGTCCGTGTACACCGATACCACATGTCTTGCCCCCATCAACCAATGCCTCCATTCGGTGAAGGCGTCCTTGATTGCGAGAAGCTCCTTCTCCGCAATATGGTAGTTGCGTTCGGCGTCGTTGAGTTTGCGGGACATGTACGCAACGGGATGAATCACCCCTGTGTCGTGGTTGCGTTGGGACAAGATAGCCCCCAGCGCCACATCCGACGCGTCCGCTTCCACCACGTAGGGGAGATCCGGATCGGGGTGAGCCAACACCGGCGCCTTACCAAAGGCGCTTTTCAGGGCCTCAAAGGCTTTGTTCGCTTCAGGGGACCAGACAAACTCCTTGGACTTCCTCAGTAGCTGTGTGATTGGGGCCACCACTCCTGAAAATCCATCTATAAACCGCCTGTAAAAGTTGGCGAAGCCAATGAAACTTTGGACGTCCTTCACGCTTTGGGGCACCGGCCATTCTTTCACCGCCTTGATCTTTCGTTCTGCCATCTCCTGTCCCTCTGGACTCAGCATCACTCCGAGGAATTCCACGGATGTGACGTGGAAGTCACACTTGCTGAGTTTACAAAACAGCATGTTTTCCCTCAGCTTTTGGAGCACAGCTTTGACGTGGTGTACGTGCTCCTCCACACTGGACGAATAGATGAGGATGTCGTCGATATATACGACCACGTAGATATCCAACTCCTCTCTGAATACCTCATTCAAAAAGTACTGAAAGGCTGCCGGGGCGTTGCACAGACCGAACGGCATGACGAGGTACTCAAAAAGGCCGAACCTGGTCTTAAAGGCGGTCTTCCACTCGTCTCCGTCCCTCATGCGCACCAGATGGTATGCCCCTTTCAAATCCAACTTGGTGTAGATACGAGCTTTCTTGACCTGTTCCAGAAGTACACTGATGAGAGGCAAGGGGTACCGATTTTTTATGGTTATCGCATTCAATGCCCTAAAGTCCACACAGGCTCTCAGCTCCCCATTAGCCTTCGGGATGAAGAAGAGTGGCGAGGCGGCCGGAGACTTGGACGGGCGGATGAATCCTAGCTTGAGGAGTTTATCCAGGTACCCCCGGAGATGCACGTTTTCAGGCTCCGTCAGGGCATACAGCCTGCCGCTGGGAACGCTGGCCCCTGGCACCAGGTCGATCTGGCAGTCAAACTGTCTATGTGGTGGTAGCACTTCCGCCTTCACCTCATCAAATACATCCTCAAAACTGTGATAAGCCTGGGGGAGAGCCACATCTTTTTCTGCCGCTGTAGCCACCGTCTGACTCCCGCTCTCATCTGCGT
Organism: Triturus cristatus; assembly: GCF_964204655.1. NCBI lineage: Eukaryota > Metazoa > Chordata > Amphibia > Caudata > Salamandridae > Triturus > Triturus cristatus. The sequence continues at coordinate 846,642,747 of NC_140594.1, read as the reverse complement.
CAAGGGATTCCGTTCTTATTCCACAATGCAGGATGCAATACGGTGACGTCATTTCGATGCGATGTGTTGGCCAATCCACAAAGGGGTTGTGTTTCTGTAGCCACGGCAATCCCAATATGACGCCATATTGGGGCGCTCGGATGATGTTAAAATCGATTTGTTCCAAATGGTTCCTCCCATATCTCATCGGAAGGACCCCCGTGTGCTGTCCGATGGGCCCCGTCACCAATCGCCTTCCGTCTACCGCATAGACGTCTTCGGGTACTGCTTTGGGAAGAAGCACTAGCCCTAGCCTGCATGCCTCGTTGTGGTCCATCAACATGCCAGTGGCCCCTGAATCCACCATGGCCACAACGGGTATCCACTGGTCATGCACTCCCACGTGCACCGTGATAAACAGGTGTCGTTGTCCCTTAGTGACCGAGTTGGAAAGTGAAGGGATGGATGAGTGACTCCGAGATGCCCCTTCTCTGGTCTTGGAGTCCTCTAGTTTTCCGCCGGTTTGTCCACCACGGCTGTTACCGACCGGTTGGCCCGATAACGTGACGTCTTCGGTTTGGCAGGGCATTCACGTACGTAGTGGCCTTTTTTGCCACAATATAGGCACAATCCTTGTTTACGGCGTGACTCTTTCTCCGTGGCTGTGAGGCTCGCTCGTATTGCGCTGATGTCCATGGGTTCTCCCTTGGATGCGGTGGAAGTTTCAGGACTTCCCACCGTCACATAGGATGGAAGGGATTTTCCTTTTCTCCCATGATCCCCCTTTCTTTCACTTAGCCTATGTTCCAGCCGTAATACCAGGTTGATAAGGCCCTCACATGTCTTGGGTTGAGGGTCAATATGAGCCACGGCGTCCTTGAGCTCATCGCACAGCCCTTGATGGAAGAGCGCCGTCTGTTTAGCAACAGGCCACTTGGTTTCCGCAACCAGCCTTCGGAACGCGTTGAGATACTGCACCAGGTCGTTGGATCCCTGTCTCAACTCAAGCATTTCACGGTCCGCCGTGTACGAGTCAGCCCTTCTGTCGAATACCTTCAGGAATTCCTCGCGAAAAGCACCCCAATCACATAAGAGGGGGTCGTCCCTGCTCACCAGAGGTACGGCCCATTGTGCCGCGTTTCCAGCCAAATAGGATATAAGGAAAGCCACACGAGCCTGACTCGTGGGGAACGCCTTTGGTTTGCACGATAAATGTAGCGCCACTTGTGTGAGGAATACCTGCACTGTGTTAGGATCCCCACTGTACCTCTCTGGTGTTGCCAAGGGGATGGCTACCGGCATTTCCACTACTACCGCAGGGGTCTGGTTCGTGAGGGAGGTGCTGGGCGTGAGCGGGTCCAATTGGATAGCATCCAGTCTGGCTTTTACATCGGCTGTTTCTTGCCTAGAGGCAGCCACTTCAACTTGCATGGCCGCTAAAGCAGCCAGCACATCATCAAGTGTTGCCATGTCTGTTATCGACCGGGAGACAGTTAGTGTTATTAAGGTCGGATATTTTGTAACGCCCTGAACGTCTCAGGATCGTTTAACAGACACGACAATGAGGACGCAACCACTTGTGAAGGGTTAGTTCTTTTAATGAAGGCAAATAAAATACAAAGAACAAACAAAAGTTATAGTCACTGGAATCCTCCAGGCTAAGTACGTTACCAGCCCACAGCACGGATGGTCCTAACCGTCCTCTGCATATACGCCGATCCCGGCGTATGCCAACAGAGGGCAGAAATGAAATGGCCGACAATGCCAATCGGTAGGCTGTGAGGGGCACGAAGAGTGTTGGGGAGAATCGAGGAGTCAGGGAAACACCCAGCCGGGGTCTCTACCTGAAGGGAGCAGCCGCTCAACCTCTTCCTCAGACTGCACCGGGACGCGGAGTCACCTCCTGGTGATGCGTCACCGATACCCCAATCACAAGCAAGAAGACTGAACCGAGAGCAGCCGCTCGATCGATCCTGTGGACTTCCGAGTCTGTAACGCGGCAAACACCTCCTGGTGTGCGTTACAGCTGGCAGTCCCTGTGTCTCTGGTCGGGCTGGGAGTTACGACTCCAACCAGCAAAAGCGCCACTGCGCTTGGACTCAGCCGAGTCAAAAAGCGAAGCTCAATGGTTGACCGGTAGAGCTTCCGGGTCCTTCACAGGTGACGATGGGGCAAGACACGGCCCAGGGAGTAACGACTCGACCTACCTCCGTTCTTGCCTTACTGGAGCACCACTCCGGAACACTGCTCTTCACGAAGCAGGTACGTCGGTGTAAACACAATATCCGACAGCCTTGTACCTCCCGGTTCCTCCCTTTATAGGGCGTGTTTCCCTTGAGTTATGTAACAGCTCTCCTGTTTACATAAGGGCGTGTTTCCCTTGAGTTATGTAACAGCTCTCCTGTTTACATAAGGGCGTGTTTCCCTTGAGTTATGTAACAGCTCTCCTGTTTACATAAGGGCGTGTTTCCCTTGTATGACAGGAATTCTTGACAGTGGGTCCTCAGATTGTGGGATGTCCTTTCACTGGAACTGCTCACTGCCCATCTCGCCCACACTGACACACGCTTTGATCGCATCTGGCACCCACTTCTACATCACCTTACTAAAACTGAACATTCTCGCCTGATGCCCCCTAGACTGCGGGCCCTACAGCTGTTTGATGATCCCCTGGTACCCTTCTCTCGGGGCACGAGACCAACCTCCCTGGAATAATTTGCTTGACCTTCTGGGCGGCTCCTTCAGGCCCTGTAAGTATTGGCCTACACTCTGTGTCTGATCCTTGACCTCCCTCGCTCTTCCTCCCTCCTTAGGCGCATCCACTGCTGTCCTCTTTTCTTTTCCTCATCCCTTTGGGAACTGTGCTCTGTACTGTCCTTCTTTCATTCTTTCTGTTTGTTCCTTCCTTCGGTCCCCCTCCCTTTTCTCCTTTCTCTGCCCCTTTTTCCCCCTTCACTCTCTGTTATTTGATGATTCCTTTGTTATTTACTGCAATGCATAGTGATGCTGTCGCGCTATGACCTGTATTTCCCACAAGGGCGGAGGGCCTCGTTTTCACCAGACCTTGTTAGTCCTAATTGTTTGCTTTCCAGGTGATGTTGTGATTTTCTTGTACTGGATGTTGAAACTTTCACTAGGCCCCTATTTCTCAGCACACCACGTAACTTTCCCTCTAGGCGTGGCACAAACTTTCTTGTGGACATTGTCTCATACATTTTGGACATTTGCTGTGCCCTCATCGCACGTGTATTTTGAATCTCTGTAGCCTAGCCCAGCCCTCCTTACATGGTCTTTGGTCTGATTGTTTACTCTATAACCCTTCCTTTTTTTTTTTGTTGCCCCCCGCCCTTGTCCCTTACCCTCTGCGACATGTATTGTTTTTTATTTGCTTGTCCTCAACAAACAGATGTTAAACAAAAAATTTGCAGAACTGTTGAGATACTTCCAGGTGTATAAACACATTTAGGAACAAAAACATTATGTTTATGTGAACAAACACATTGAAGTGCAAAATCACTCGGGGCAAAGTAAGCAGGAGTAGGGTGCAACATTTAGGTGCAAAATTATCGTGTGCAGGGAGAGTATATAGTGGCAAGATGTCACAAGATATCTAAAAGATGTGCATCAGTATAACATCACTTTTGATTGACCGCACATTTAGGTGCAAAATCACCCTTGGTGTAATCTCATCACAGTGGGAAAAGGTTTAGGCACAAACAAAAAAAGTGATGGATAGAATCCTGGATTACGCTTAGCCACTGCTAAATACTCGGGCCACATGCCAATCCATCTTTATTTTGCACGCTATGCCACCTCAGTTTGGAACCAGCCATTTTGAAATCAGTCTTGACCCTGCTTGCTCCAAAGATAACAGTCCAGCCTAAAGTGCCAGGCCTGGTCATCCCTGAACCAAAACACAAGCAACCTAGGACCAGTTTCACCCTAGTTAAGGCTCATCAGCCAGGTATAGCTTGGTTCCAGTGACACAGAGTGCACAGGACTCACGTTTGGAAATACCCATTCCAATTAGGGTAAAGTAAACAAAAAGTGACTGATAGAATGCTTGAATTAATCTCAGCCACTGGTAATTACTTGTCTGTCTCCTAGTCCATCACTATTTTGCATACCATGCCACCTGAGTTTGGACCCATCCAGATGCAAATCAGTCTTGACCTTGCTCCGATGGTAAAAGTCCAGCCCGAACATCACATTGGCATGACAGTACTTCTAGGTGCAAAATCAACAGGAGAGCAACATCTTTCACCAGAGGGGAAATGTTTAGGAGCACAAATTTATTTATGTGCAAAATCACATCTAGGCACACCTCCACATTTAGGTAGAAAATCGCTTAGCGGTGCAAATCACCCTTCATGCAAGTAAGAAGTGTTGTGGTATAAAATTTAGAAGTGTATTGACGTGTAGATGCAAACTCACATTAAGGTGCAAAAAATAGGTGTGAAAATACTTTTAGGAGCACAAAACACATGTATGAGCAAAATCAAATGTATTTGCTGTATCACTATTGATACAACATGAGCTGGGGTTGGAGAAACACTTTTAAGAGCACAGATCACATTTATATTCAAAATCACATTTAGGTGCGAAAAAGCTCTTTGTGCAGCAACACCTATAGTGTGGAAACAGTTACAGGAGCACAAATTACATTTATATCTAAAACCACATTTACATGCAAAATCACTTTAGGTGCCAGATCTCCTGTTGTGCAGGTAAGCAGCTTGTGGTGGGAGCTACATAAAATTTGGGTACAAAATCACATTATAGCAGGAGGGTGGGAACACACTTAGGATCACATTTAGGTGCAAAATCACTTTTAGATGCAAAATTGCATTTGGTGCAACATTAACAGGGGTGGCAAATCATCGCAGAATCCCAAATCACATCTCGGAGTGCAAGCATGCCCATAGTACAACATCAGCAGGAGTGCAGAATCATTTGGCCTAATGGCTAGGGCGGTCGACCTCGAATCTGGGGAACTGGGTGCGAGTCTCGGCAATGACGCTGAACATCCTGTGATTCTGGGCAAATCACGTAATCTCCCCGTGCCTAACAAAATTGAATGTGTCCTCATGTAATGCAACTGGTGCTATGTAAAGTGCTCTGATCCCCGATTCGGGTCAAGTTCACGCTATATAAAACTCTGTAAAAAATACAAAAGCACATCAAGGTGCAAGAAACACATTTCAGTGTGTAAACACATTTGGTACAGAATCACTCTTGGTGCAAAGTAAGGAGGAATGTTGTATCTCATATAAGTAAAACGAAAAACAAGCCCAAGCCTACTAGACAAATGGCCAAAACATATGGGCTTGAAATAATGACGTACCTTCATGGATACTATCTCTAAACAAGCTCAGATTCTTGCAAAAGAAACCCAATACAAATGCAGCCTTCCCTGAAAATCAAAGTCCGAGTCCCAGCATAGGGAAGAGATATTTTAATCTCCATGTGAGAAACAGAGGAGTGCATAATATTTACCTAGATTATGTACTCAAATATTATGTGTGACTAATATTACTAAAGAAGGGGTGACATTCGGTTAGTACATCCCATGTAGAGGAAAATTTGCTTATTTTTTTTAATAAAACATGACTAATGAAAAATATTGTAAGGGACTTTTCAGAGTTTACGATAAAATAGGGGGTTAACATGTGGTATTGCGGTACTAGTAATTAATGAATGTGGGAAGGTTGAAGTCTAATCATTTGAATGTGAAGTTAGAATTTATTATTAATAATTTTGTGGAAATTATATAATGGTGAATTATATACATTTATTAACTGCAGAGAAAATGTGCACATATATGTCACCCAGTGCACTTGTTAAGTTGCCTAGGATTTTAGGCCTAATGTGCATTCATCTAACATCATGTGTGATTTATTCTAGCTTATGCTGTATTTCAGTGCAAATGTGGGATACACTTAACATTTGATTTGTGTTTAACCTTCAGTGTGGAATGTATTTTGTCTCCACTGCAGGTGTGGATAAAGCTGTGTTAGTTAGCATAGAAGAGTTATTGTTTTGTTCGATAATGAGGTGTGAAAGTACAAAGTAGCATGAGAGGAATGTGGTAATGAGCACGGGGATGAGTTTCCATGGAGGAGAAGAAGAATGGCCAAGGACGAGGAGGATCGCTTATCTATGCGAGAAGAATCATTCCAGGGTGATGGAAAAATACCAGAGGTAAGGCCACGTGGAACTTGTTTTTTTGAATGCAGTTGATATTGCTTGTTGATACTTAGGGGAGTCAGACACCTTTGAGGCTTGGTAGGGTGCAGACCTATACTTATGTGGCTTCATGCTACTAGATCCATGCTTGAAGAGCTTCTACCTAAGCCTTCACTGCTGACTCCTTTCTTTTCTTTCCCCTGATATTGGTCCAGAATCTGAAGATCAGCCGTTAGAATAGGGGTTTCTTGCTAGGATAGTGTAGGAAAGGGTTGGATTAATGCTGCTTGTTGGGATTCAATCAATTAAATTTGATTTAACTTTCTTTTTCCTGATTGTTTATATCATTATAATTGAAATGATCATACTTACTCTTCTGTATCTAGCACATCTCTTCAGGAGATTTGGTCAAGTTTTACTCATTTTGTATTTTTATATGCTTATGCTAAGAGTGGTTTATGTGAGCTTATTTTTGAATTTGTAATAAATCCCCCTAAACATTTTCCAGTTGGGGACTGGATTATTGTGTGAGCTAATGGGTTACTCTGTGAAACTTTGAAACTTACATTTTCTCTCCTTTTTTGTCTCTCATGCAGTCAAAGATCCATGTGTAGCGGAAAGTAAATGGGTCATATTTTCTCAGTTCGGAGTGAGCTGGAGCAGGTCCTAGCAAAAGTTGCCCAGAATAAGCAAAACACCCTACTAACCAGATGAAAGAAAGTTTTCTGAACTGGTGCTTCCTCACTAGGGGCCTTATGTAGGTGGGCTGGCATTTACCACTTCATAAATACCGAATCATACCGATTCGGTATTTATGAAGTGGTAAATGCTATGTAAGTAATTGGTCGGTAAATATTACCGATTCGGAAAAATTCGGAAATTACCGAATCGGTATTCAACGATTCGGTAATGAGGCATACCTTCCCATTGATTGGAAGGTATGCCTCATTACCGAATCGGTAAATACCGATTCGGTAATGGGGGAGCACATGCAAGGGTGGCAGGGTGTCACATTAACACCCTGTTGCACCCCTGATTCGGCCATGTGTGTACATGTGGCACACATACATGCCCTGAGGGCATGTGTGTCTGCCACATTGCACACATCTACGGGCAAAATATTGCATTTACACACATATTCGTCATTTACCACCAACTATTAGTTGGTGGTAAATAACGAATCCCCACACACACCACACAGTCCCCCTACATCTCATTTCTGTATTCGGAATTTACCGAATCGATAAATTTACCGATTCGGTAATTTTACCGAATCGGTAATTTTACCGATTCGGTAAATTCCGAATACAGAAATTCTCCCCCTACATCTCAAAAGCCAAAATACCGGTCGGTAACGGTATAATTACCGAAAGTCGGCCGTTACCGACCGGTATTTGGCTACCTACATGAGGCCCTAGGTGCGATATACTTGTAAGAGAATAATTGAAGATCCAGTTACTAATAAGCGGCATCATTTAGAGATAGCTGCTTGAAAAACTGACATAACCAGCTAAGTCTTGCTTCTGCTATGCTTGCACATCAGCATCGGTAAGCCAGATGTCAGGGCCTAAAATGTTAAAATGGACAGAAAGACTGCCCTTGTGAACAAGTAATTAGGACAAGACAAATTTCACAGGCAATGAAACACAAACAAAAAACACAAGCTGCATAAAAATGAAATACCTACTGGAAACTATATCAAGAAAAATCTGTAGATGTACAATATATCTCATTAATTATTTTGAAATAAAATCATGCATACTGTATTTTCCATAACGCTTAGTAAATATTGTGGAAATAAAACCAACGCCATCTTGCTTAAAGTCACATGAATGCATTGCTACTGCACTAACACACGCATAAGCTTCAGCAGCTAATATTTAAATGTATTTTGCAGAGCTTAGCTTCAGATGACATGGGAAGACTGGGGACTGAAACATTATGTTCTCATTCTGGAAATACCAAGGGCCATATCATCAAGGACCGGCTATAATTATCGTTAAGCGCACTTAGCGCTATGAAGGACTGGGTTATTCTAAGACCCAGCGGTGCCAGGGGACAACACCTGAAACCTTCGTGGGTTACCTGTTCTGGCGTACAAAACACAGAGACACGGGACACTTCCAGCGACGTCAGAGATCAGCGTTTATTTACTGCAGGGATACAGAAATCACAAGAAGTACACAACGTGTAGGTTCTCGGAGACTGCTTCAAATCGCAAAAGTGGATCGCTCCTTTTATACACGTTTTTGCCATTACACAGTATGGCGAACAAAGTTTACAACTCAGTTCCCACAGTAAACTTCAAAAGAGTCGTGTTCATGTTTCAGGAGGCCGGAACATAATTACAGCAGCATTGCCGGTTCCCAACTGTAAAAACATATCTACCCCGCAATAAAACACATTCCATTCTGACCGTAAACACATTAGGAGAGGGGACAAAAACAGATGCAAAGAAAGGACAAAGATGCACAACAGGTTAGAAAAGAGTGTTGGGAGTAATAAGGGAAACTTGATGACAGGATCAAAGACCTCGTGTCCAATGCATGCATGACTGAAACAATAGGCTAGCACGGCAAGATGAGCCTCGAGCGGGGCCATCTGCCTTCGCCGTGTCATTTCCCTTATCGTAAAAGTCACCCTCAAAGAAACACGTGTCCCTCGTGTAAGCTTGGGAGTCCCAGGGTCACGAAGCGGACAACGTCCGTTCGCTGGCTACTTGAGGGCAAGAAACAAAATGGATGCCGTATCTAAAATGGAACCCGAGGGTTCGGATGAACAAACCCAAAAATGAGACGAACCATACGTGGTTGCGTAGCGAAACTGCGTACACCCACTATACTCGTCATTTGCGGTTCGTAGACACCAAACTCATCCATATTCGTCACCACTCAAAAAGTGTCGTTCCGTCTCACACGGAACCTCAGACGCTCCTTTTGCCCTCATGTAGGCAAGCACTAGTCAAGATCGGAGTCGATTTCAATATTCATCAGATCGTTCACCTGCTGCTGGAACATCATTCTATTCATCAACATCTCCTTGGTAACAGATGGCCGTCTTATACACGTTGTAGCACAAAGGCCACATAACGCAGGACCACACTGTACACAAAGACAACACGTGAATAGAAACGTTACAACAACCCCTACGATCATCAGAATCTTCCAACCCCAAGTTGACATCAGACTCCAAAACCATCCTAGAAGTGTCCAATTACCTTCGTCCACGTGTATGGACTCGGAAATCTTGTGCAACTTTGAGATGGCTTGGTAGACAGTTGGAGCATTGTCAGGAATGAAAATGCAACAACTCGAATGGATAACTTTACACACACCACCTCTATCTGCAAGAACAACATCTAGAACCATCCGGTTCTGCAACGTCATGAGTCTAGCCGCCTGAAGTTCAGCTGTTAAATTACCAAGGGCACTCGCGGTAATATTAGCAGCTGACTCAACTACACGGGTCAACTGTCTTAGGTTCCTACTATTAACCATAGGTCCCCAAAACGGCAAGAAACCCTTAAAGAAATCTCCTGCTTCTTGACCGGCAGTATCCTCTTTGCTAATAACGCCTCTCACAACTCTAGTCTTGTGATAGTCTGAGGCAACTGTGAAAGTCGGTGGTAAAAGATTCGCAATATAACAGGTACCCGAAAAATCACGGGGTAACCATGTATATGCGCGTTCATAACATACGAAATAAGTGCCCTTAGCAGTCAGGAAAACAGGGGAAGAGAGCATCGGGAGGACATACGTGTCAGTACAAGCACTGTTCCCAAGTTGTGCTCTCGGATTTCGATCCAAACCTTTCAAGCAGAAATTACCGAGGTGTGGTACAATCCATATTGGGGACGAGCTCTTAAGCTGTCTATCACCCACTGAAACACTGTACTCAGCCTCACTCAGATCCTTATAGGCTTGCACCTCTTCATCTGGGATAAGCGATGCATCAAAAACATCTCTATCTAAATCCGCTATCGCTATCGCCAAAGGCTTGTGGTACGGACCGGGACCAAAATTGACAGAGCGTGGCTCTCGACTGGGGTAGGAATCTAGTGCACTACGAAACATAGTTTGAAATGCTCGAGCTGAACCCTGGGAGCTGTAAGGAAGGACCAAATACGGAATACCCCTATCCATGGTATGTGGCATTAACCCACACACCCAACAGTTGGTAGTATTCATCACCAACTGATGCTGATGTAGGAGTTGAACGAAGGAGTTATTCATAAATTCCGCACGTCTAACCTGTTCGTGTTGAGGCAAGGGATGAAAAGAATGTGGGGAAACAGTGGTGATGGAGCTTAGTTTAGGAGAAAGAGTAGGTGAAACAGAAGGTAATAACAACTGTATTCCAAAATACACTCCGCCCACCAATAGCATAGACACAGCCAGAAACAGTAGGAATACCTGAAACAGAAAACATTTTGTTCGTACGACCCTATGCAACTCTGATTTCTGCGCCGACATCCTTTCTACTTCCAACAGCTTAGAGAATGCCATCCTCTACAAACCGTCCGTGACGTACTTGACGCACTTCGTTCTGAGTAGCGATTATCAATTCCCAGGGGTTCCCAGGAATCGACAAAAGTAACCGACCTAGCGTCAGAAACCTGCTAAACAGAAAGGAGTACCCGCACGGCCCTACGGTAACCCGGATGGTAGAGTTTCCTCAAAACATTCAGTTTTTATACAGATCTCTTAGCAGTGAAAAGCACATAAAAACTCGAAAAAGAAGGGATGTAATTGTCCAAAATGTTCATAGCACCAGAAAAAGGGAAAACAAATATACCACTAATTTTTATTAGTCCTTGAACGAAGAAAGTATCGACTTCTTCCAGGTCGAGTTTGCTCTACAAACAATTGTTCAGCTGGCGCAACAGTGTTCAATGAAGTGAACGACGAGTCGGACCTTGGGTTCCCTGCTACGGATGACTCCACAAGTGGGTTTGGCAGTGACAAATCATCTCCTACAGGTTGAGCGTCACTAAACGGCACAAAGTTTAAAGGAGTCTCAGTTTCCGTTGCCGCAATCCCAGTTCTCACCCAACCGTCTGTTGGTGAGGGGATCGGTACCTTTTTCGTGTGGCCGGCGTGAACCCAGTTTTTCCTGCCCTCCAATCGAACCGCAGTCCTCGTTGTCAACAAGACTTGAAAGGGTCCTACGAATCTTGGCTCCAAGTTACGTTTCCGACCAAAATTTCGGGTAACGACCCAATCGCCTGGCCGGAGCCGATGTCCAGGACCCTCTGTCTGCGCCGGTAGAGCTTCAAAGACCTGTAGATGGATTAACCGTAGTTTAGTGGTCAAATCATGAAGGTAATCAATTAGCATTGGATACTCAAGACTATCAAAGGCCTTAGGTCTCGGGACTCCCCAAATGTTCGCAGGGCGGCCGAACACAATCTCATATGGGCTAAGCCCTACTCGAGAGTGTACAGTCGCCCTGGTTGATAGGAGAGCCAGAGGCAAGGCATCAGGCCATGATAGACCAGTGGTAGCTTGTATTTTTGCAAGTTTCAGTTTCAGGGTACCATTGTACCCTTCAACCAAACCCGCTGCCTGAGGATGATTAGCGCTATGGAATTTTTGACGGATTCCAAGGCCCTTACACACACTCTGCATCACACTTCCCACAAACTCACTTCCATTATCCGACCACACGATCCGTGGCATTCCATACCTAGGAAAGTATTCCTTCAGCAGGATTTTCGCTGTGGACAGGGCAGTATTATCCTTAAGAGGATAGGCCTCAATCCATCTAGAGAACGCACAAACCACAACCAAAACATACTTCAAGTTATTGCATCTCTCCATATGGATAAAGTCCAGTTGGATAACCTCAAAGGGACAAACAGGGGGAGCAAAATGACCAGGTGGAGTGGGGGTGCCCTTGCCAGGATTGTGCATCAAACACACCATGCAATTCTTAACCACTCTCTCAGCACACTTAGTAATACCCTCATTCTTCCATACAGGGGACAAGAACTTACATATCCCTTTTGCACTAATATGTGACAACCCATGAGCCATCGTCACGACAGCTAATACGTACGCATCTGGTAACATCCACCTCTGACGTTCCGTCAAGTCAACCCAACATCCATGCATATCAAACCTTCCCGTACTTTCTTTCCACTTGATCTTTTCAGTTTCAGTTGCCTCGTTCTGAATTGCTTTCACACTCTCAACAGTGTCTTCACACATACCAGTTTCCGTCGGCCATCTCACTGAACCTGTCACGTACATTCGGGTTGTAAGATTCTTAGCCGTTTCCTTAGCAATCTCATCCGCAAATGCATTACCACGACCAACATCATCCGTCACTTTCCGATGTGCACTACATTTAACAATCGCCACTTGTTTAGGCAATGTAAGTGCATCCAAAAGATCATTCACGAGCTGCCCGTGTTGGATCTTCGTCCCATGCGATGTCATAAATCCTCTTTCTCTCCAAAGTCTTCCAAAACTGTGCGCAACGCCGAATGCGTACTGACTGTCGGTAAATACATTCACTCGCTTTCCCTTAGACAAGACACATGCCCTTGTCAATGCAATCAACTCTGCCGCTTGTGCTGAATTCTGATTCAATCTCGCAGTTTCCGCGACTGTACTCAACGTCACTACAGCATACGCAGTCGTCACATCGCCATTCGGCAATTTGAAGCAAGAACCATCAACATACAAAGTACCATCGGGATCTGTCAATGGAGTGTTTTTCAGGTCCACACGACCCTTTGTTTCTTCCTCAGTTCGTAAATAACAATCATGTGGTGGTACATCATCTGATTCCATATTAATTGGCAACAATGTCGCCGGATTCAGTACATTACAACGCTTGATCTGTATATGACTTGCCAAAAGGGTCAGTTCGTACCCAGACAACCTTGCACTCGTCAGATGTTGAGTTTTTGTACGATTCAGGAGAGTATCAACTGCATGCGGAACCATCACTATGAGCATATTATCCATGACAAGACCTGCGGATTGTCGAATAGACGCCGCAGCTGCCGCCGTCGCCCTCAAGCAGCTCGGCAACGCTCTAGCTACCGGGTCTAAGGTCGAGGAAAAATATGCACATGGGCGCTGCTTGCCACCAAATTGTTGCGTTAAAACACTCAACGCACAGCCTTCCCTCTCGTGGACGTATAGTGTAAATGGCTTGCTGTAATCTGGAGTACCTAACACAGGAGCCGAACACAACGCATCACGAAGTTCAGAAAAACTTTTCTGACATTCCTCCGTCCATGGCAAAGGAGTCGAAACATCCTTGCACGTGAGAGCTATCAATGGCTTCGCTAACAGTGAAAAATGTGGAATCCACTGTCTGCAGTATGACGTGATACCTAAAAAGGCACGCACGTCTCTCTGAGTCGTCGGCACAGTCATTCGAGCAATTGCTGCGATTCTTTCAGGGGTCAACCTTCTTCCCGCCTTTGACAATAAATGACCTAGGTAGGTAACTTCTTGACAACAATATTGCAATTTAGAAGGTGACACCTTGTGATGTAAGTCACATAGATGCTGCAACAGTGACACAGTAGCAGTCTTGCAAATTTGTTCAGTGTCTGCAGCTACCAACAGATCGTCAACGTACTGAATCAAGGCCGCACCAGCTGGCAGCACAAATGCATCAAGTTGGCTCTTGAGAGCTTGGCTGTAGATCGATGTGCTCTCACAGTAGCCTTGAGGTGCACGTTTGAACCGGAAGCTACGACCACCTAATGAAAAACCGAACAAATCTCGACTTTCCTCAGCAATCGGAAAGCTAAAGAACGCATTCTTCAGATCAATTACCGAGAACCATGATGCAGAGGCTGGAATCAGAGTCAGTAAAGCTGTAATGTCGGGCACCACAGGAAACTGCGGGACAACAATTTTATTTACCTCCCGTAAGTCAATAACTAGACGGTACACGGGAGGCTTGGAGGGATCAGTTCGCTTCAGAATAGGCAACGCAGGACTATTACACATGTTACCTCGTGTCTCCTCAATAACATCTTTATCGATCAAATCATAGATGATCGCTAATAGTGCCCGTTCACCATCAAGGGAGATACGATACTGGGGTATGCGCGGTAATCGCGCATCAACTTTCAATTGAACAACATAAGGTGGTATATCCAGCAGGCCCACATCATTGGGACCTGTCGCCCACAAAGAAGCCGGAAGAGAACTCAATTCCGGTGGGAGCTTATCGATCGATAGATACATAGGGGAAATCACTCTCTGACCCAATGTAAGCTCCACTCCCGAAGGAGAGCAGTACAAAGTCGCATGTAACCTTTTCAACAAATCCAAGCCCAAAAGATTCTCACCACAACCAGTAGTCAAAATCAAAGGAGCTTCTAACTCATGAGACCCAATCGTAAGGGGCAAGGGGCTAGAAACTGGATTGCTAACGGGGGCGCCAGAGAATCCAACGGAAACATTCGTTAAGCCAGACAAAGGCGCGCCAGGGAGTTTCGAAGGCATGATGGAACTTTTTGCTGCACCAGTGTCCAACAAAAAAGGCTCAACTACGCCCAATGTGGCAACTGCGACGTAAGGCCCTCTCTGATCAACCGGAACTGATACTTCTCCCTTCCTTTGTCTATGGCTGTCCTAGTAGATACCATCCGTATCAACATCACGCTCAACATAATAGTCGTCCACATGATACTGTGCAGATCTACCAGACGAGAGATCGCGTCGATCGAAACAATTCTGCGAGTCTGAGGAAGTGGCAAGACGCTCAGCCTGATTCTGAGTAACACCGCGACCTCTACCACGTGAAGCTTGTTGAGGACCACTACGACCTCCTCGAGCCGACACACCATTGTTCCTATCACGTAGAACAGGGCAATTAAACTTCAAATGGCCCTCCCCTTGACAACATGCACATTGATTATACCCCAACACAAAACGAGGTGCGGGAGAGTCATTACGCACCTGCGATCTGGAAAACTGCAATTGTGAGCGATTTGGCTGTTGCGAGTCATTGAAATTTGAGCGCGGAGGATACGCTTGCTGCAATAAGACCTTAGTTTTAAGATCCTTCGTTTTCTTATCTGCACGTTCGCTTTCTTCCTTTTCTCTGTTTTCGTAATATTGGGCCGTAGCCAATATTTGAGCAGTGGTAGAAACAGCCCACGAACTCTCAGAATTCTTCAACTTGTTGCTGAGTTCGGGCAACAAGTTCGATACAAATTTATCAACGAACAACCGCTGACCACCCTCCGAACTCATGTCCTGACCACTATGATCAACAAATGCTTCCTCAAATCTCGTAAAGAAATCGGAGACACTCTCGTCCCTCTTTTGCTTACACGCGGACAATTTGTCCCAATTGACGCGCATTGCTGGCATAAGCGTTTTCATAAGAGTAATTATCCTCTGGGGCAAATCCACAATAAGCTGTTCAGGTTTAGCCCCACCAACTTGCTGGGCGTCTGCCGCCGTAAGGGCAGCCCAGTCACCACCTAACTCAGCCGCGTGATTCTCGTGACGAATTTTCGCCCAAATCGGCTGAGGCACTACATTGCCAAACAACATGTCGATATCAGCAAGATTCATAACAGTAGCATCTACTAGTTGGGACAACTCCTTATAATAACCTGCAGGATTTTTATGGGGATCGGGCAAAGTTTGCTTCACCTGCAAAACTTCCGATCGCTTCCAAGGGAGGTGTATCCACACTCTCTGAAAACGTCCTGGGACAGCAGGATTAGCATTAGGATCACCTGGCATCCACACTGGGGGAACTTCCCGCATAGGATACTGACCAGGTTTTGCCATCCACTCTGCAGTCTCGTCTTTAAACAATGCTCGAGGTTGCACTGTACATCGAAAGGATAACAGGCGTTCTAGAGCATCTCGAATCTTATCACCTACAATCACACCAGTTGTAAATTGATGCTGGAGCTCAGAAACCTCAGACGGTACATTGTCGACCACATCATGATCCCACTCTTCCTTCAACGATTTACACATTTCCTCAAACACGAATCGTTGCGTGGGCGCATTAAACTGGGAAAATGTTTCAAACACTATACGCGAAGTGTACTTAACAGGATTACAAATCCATTTACGTGCCATTTTTACCAACGATTCACGTTCCCTACCATCAGGAAGCTGGCTGCGCCTCTGAGCAACATCAGAAAGAGTCGATCCAAGTATTGGCCCAAAAAGCGGAGAATAAAGAGTAGCAACAGCATTCAGGAGACGGCTACGAACAGAAGGAGAAGAAAAAGAAGGCACAGGAGCAACAACAGTAGGAGTGGAAACAGTAGAAGTGGACGCGGCACCAGGAGTAGCGGGAACAACAGGCTGAGGAGGGGCTGGGAAAGGCGCAGTAGGAAGAAAAGCCGGTAAAGGAGGATGAACAATTTGCGGCACAAGAGGATTCGGGAGAGCGGGAGGAACGACGGGCTGACCAGCAGCCGCCAAAACAGCAGGTTGAGGAATAGGAGGAATCATAGGACCCACAGTATCTGGAGCATAGGGAGGTGGTGATTTCAACAAATAAGATAGTAGCGAATCTTCTATTACTTCGTCTCCCGTCTTATCGGCATTAGACGGTAACACCGGATAACACTTATCCACCGCCATATGATGAAGTCGAGCACTAACTTCCTGCTCTTTCTCATCTTTGTCTCGCTGATACTGTTCAGCATTTCGCATCACCGTAATGACACCTTCTCTTTTATTTTTCTTACTCTGTTTGATGTCTTTCTGCTTGGCCTCTTAACGCCATAACCGGATGGAATCAAACATGGCTGGCCTAGCCTTCTTTTTAAACAGTTTAGCTTCCAAATTATCTAAAACGGCAGTTTCGAAACTACCATGTGATGGCCAACTAAGAACACCATCATTTTTAGTGTAACGAACCCAATATTCGTTATATACGATAGGACCCACGCCATGGCGACTATAGAGCTCGTAAATTGGAGTTCCAACCGGAGGTATCTGACATGAATCCTCCAGCCGGGAATCCGTTCTGCAACATTTAAGAAACCCAAACAAAGTACAACGGCCAGGCATCGTGCACACTAACCGAGTTCACAAACTTCAAGGGCTATCGAATTATGATGTCCTCGCACAAAAATGCAAGACCCTCGGTTTTGGCAATTGCAATCGTCAAATAAAACCCAACAACTAAGAACCACAAATGCTATGGAACCATGCAAACAACGAAGGAACACTGGGAGCGACCCACAAATACTTAACTGAAAGAGCAATGGCGTCACCAGGAAGGCCCGTCTATCGTCTCGCCGTACAAAGGACTACGCCAGGCGCCAAAACAGGTCGACAGTCAGGGCATCAGCCCGTCGCAGCCGTCAGGAGGCGGGGATCTTCGCGGGAAAAGACGTCGGGCCACTTATTTCGACAACTGGATCGATGAAGCGGGGTGCACCTTCCCTCGGAGATTTCACACGAAGTTCCTCACGATCGTCGGGCTTTGGACCGGTACCGCTGATGTCGCCCCATGTTGGGCGCCAACTGAAGGACTGGGTTATTCTAAGACCCAGCGGTGCCAGGGGACAACACCTGAAACCTTCGTGGGTTACCTGTTCTGGCGTACAAAACACAGAGACACGGGACACTTCCAGCGACGTCAGAGATCAACGTTTATTTACTGCAGGGATACAGAAATCACAAGAAGTACACAACGTGTAGGTTCTCGGAGACTGCTTCAAATTGCAAAAGTGGATCGCTCCTTTTATACACGTTTTTGCCATTACACAGTATGGCGAACAAAGGTTACAACTCAGTTCCCACAGTAAACTTCAAAAGAGTCGTGTTCATGTTTCAGGAGGCCGGAACATAATTACAGCAGCATTGCCGGTTCCCAACTGTAAAAACATATCTACCCCGCAATAAAACACATTCCATTCTGACCGTAAACACATTAGGAGAGGGGACAAAAACAGATGCAAAGAAAGGACAAAGATGCACAACAGGTTAGAAAAGAGTGTTGGGAGTAATAAGGGAAACTTGATGACAGGATCAAAGACCTCGTGTCCAATGCATGCATGACTGAAACAATAGGCTAGCACGGCAAGATGAGCCTCGAGCGGGGCCATCTGCTTTCGCCGTGTCATTTCCCTTATCGTAAAAGTCACCCTCAAAGAAACACGTGTCCCTCGTGTAAGCTTGGGAGTCCCAGGGTCACGAAGCGGACAACGTCCGTTCGCTGGCTACTTGAGGGCAAGAAACAAAATGGATGCCGTATCTAAAATGGAACCCGAGGGTTCGGATGAACAAACCCAAAAATGAGACGAACCATACGTGGTTGCGTAGCGAAACTGCGTACACCCACTATACTCGTCATTTGCGGTTCGTAGACACCAAACTCATCCATATTCGTCACCACTCAAAAAGTGTCGTTCCGTCTCACACGGAACCTCAGCTAGGATAATTATCGCCGGGTAACGTGGAATTTCATCGCTGAGATAGCGTGCTATTAGCAACGCTTATCTCAAAAGCGATAAAATTCCAAGCGCTAGCGCCAAATGTGAGATTATCGCTGGAAATCTAGCGATAATCTCACAAAGTTTGGCGATAGCTTGTTGATAGGGCAGGGCAGACTTAGCCATGATATCCACCTTACATAGGATATCATGGCTAAGTCAGTTTTGAAGCAGGTGTAAGGAAAGTAGCGATAACAGAGGTTATCGCTACTTTGCTTGTCGCTCTGCAGGTTAGCGTGCCCATTGATAATTGGAGAAATGTCGCTTAGCAACATTTCTCCAGTTATGTCAGGGCAGGAACGCCCACTTTGCATCTCATTAGAGATGTAAAGATGGGCGTTGGGGGAAAGGGCGATAATGCAAGGATTCACGCGATAGCGTGACATTGCTTGATTAGGCAATAAAATTATCGTTGCTTTTCGTCCGAAAACGGTCTGACCTATCTCCCTTTTTAAAAATTGGGAATATAACTGATTGCCGCAGAGTCGGTGCAAGGGAGCCTCTGACAGCTGCATTCAAGTGGTGGGTTATTATGGGAGCCCAGAGATCGACAGAGAATTTGAGAAGGTACCCAGGGACTCCGACAGGCCCTGGGGCCTTGTTAGAGGGAAGATCAGAGAGTCGCTGAGGTCACCTCGGCCAATAGAAATATGATTGTATGATCCTCTTTGCTACCCTCCGGCTGGATGGCCTCTTCTTCTTGGCTGTAAATGGCCTTGAAGTGCTTAACCCAAGCTTGTCAAGTGACAGTTGGCAGTTGGATAGAAAGTTGGTCGCTATTGAACAGAGGGAGATTAACCACTCACCAAAAGGCAGCACTATCCCTCAACATGCTTCTGGTAAGTACATTTTCCCAGGCCTCATCTTTCAGCTGGATCTTACGCTCCTTGCAAGACAGATGATAAACCACCTTGGCTCTCTTCACCTTTTCCTGAAACTGGGGTGTTTCATGCAGGGATTTCAACAGATCCTTGTGTGCCTTCGAGCACCTTTTGTCAAACCATCTAGCTGGTTGCAGTGTAGAAGGCACACCTGGTTTACAAAGGGCCGATTTGATAAACCTACAAATATTTGAAAAGAACAGTATGATACTATGAGTCGAGGCGTCTTCAGTGAGACTTGAAAGGAAATCGGCACTACAGGAGGTGACCAGGTTAGAGATGAAATCAGAAGGGACAACTGAAGACCACCACACCAGTCGGCCCTGATCGACAGGGAGTACTAGTTCCCTGTAGGAAGAGACCACATTGTTGGGCTTTTTGTCCCAGAAAAAGGTGGCTGACAAAGGATTGTGGCTGTTAAGGATATCCCAGGTAACCGTAAAATCTAAAAAGGCTGAGTATAAACAAGAGGATACAAAAATATAATCTATGGTTGTGCTGGAACCTCTCCCTTTGAACTAGGAATCCTCTCATTTGACCTCTCTAGTCTTGGGTACATTAAATTGACCAGATTATACTCGGCAATTAAAATATTAACTATATCCCCTTGCTGTGTGTGAAGAAGATACACTTGAGCAAGGCCTGGGTTCGCATTCTCAGATACATCATTGGCTTGTCAAGACAGACAAGGATACAAATTAAAATCCCCCAATAACATTATCACAGTGAATAAGGATTATAAGTGAAAAAAAATCAATAAAAACTTTTAAGCTAGAAACAGTGTCTACTTCAGACCTGGGTGTGGTTGCATTATATACATTTATGACCAGCAGTATACATTTGTTTCTAAAGGTTAAAAGACTACCCAGGACCTCCTTCGACTTGGACCTAACTGGTTCAACATTACAGTTAAGACCCAAATTTACTAGTGTGATGAGGTCAAAACTAGCAAGTCCACTGGGTGACAGAGGGGATGGTACAGTAAATGAGGAAAAACCAACCAGATGCAGGCCATCACTGGCATTCCACGTCTCCTGTAGACATACAATGTCATATGTAGCAAAGATTCGAATCCAGCCAGCATCAGCTTGCTTACCGCGCACCCCTGCAATATTCCAACTGAGAACATTCAGGACTGAGAGTCTGCTGGGTACTGTAGACTTGGGCAGGTCCTCGTTGTCGGGGCAGGACCTAGTCAATCAGGATCTTCCAACTTGATCAGGTGTTCGAAACGGTTACTGAGTGGTATGCTTGCAGTTTTACTTTGTCGTACGTAATTGACCAATCCGTCTTATGATCTGTGCTGACCAGAATGCTGTCCTCCCCATTCCAAGGATCTTACAGTGAGAGGAGGATAAAAAAAGCCCAAAGGGAGCACTAAAATACTGTCCTTAGGGGAACCATTAAGCCCAAAAGTATGGAGGATACGTCCAGCCCTTTCAATATTGTTAAAGTTGACTATGATACAGTCACCTAAAAACATCTTCTCAGAGCGGTCAATCCAGCCTACTCTATGTGCCATGAATATTTAGTTTGACAGGAACTGGAATACGGGCTGAGGCGATTAAGCCCTGGATGACAGCCAGTGGACCATTTTGAAACTTTAATACAGAGGTTTTCTCTATTTTATTCTACCCGTGTGATGGAGATAAACGCCTGTAAGACCAAGTTAATGGTGTTTGACCCACACAAGAAATACCGAGGGAAGATGTCTATAGGTGGAAGCTACCTAGGAAGATCAAGGGAGATTGCTTACCTGGGGATAAGGATATCAGACTCATATTTTTCGTTGGACCAAATACTAAAAATCACTTCTACCCTAAAACATAGAGGATTGCTCATATCTAAATTCTTGAGGCAATTCTCGTACCAGCCTATATCACCAGCTATTGAGATATATAGAGCACAAAAAGTCACTGGAGCTCTCTTAGGATCTGAACTAGGGAGGTATTGTGATGCTTCTCGTTTAGAGAAAGCTGGTAGTGCCTTTATAAGGGAAGTGCTGTCTCATCCCCCAAGTACTTCTCTATGCTTTCCCTAAGACTTGATTTGGCCATGGAATCCTACAGCTGACCATGTGAAGTTGAGTCAAATTTTAGCATGACCTGTCATTCTAAAACAAATTGGCAGGGTTTTAGGGTCAAACAACACAAGGCTTGGTCCCATGGTAGGCTGACGTGCACATTTTTCCTGTCCAAATGAATTAATACATTTGAAGATTATTTAGATCAGATAGTACCTCCCCGTAGCTTGGTCACTTTAAATAAAGTGTAGACTTCGGACCTTGGCAAATGCCTCCTTTACATCTAAGGGGCCAGGTCTGGGTGAAGTCAACAATGTATGTCCAACCTGTATGTTATACGAGGAGACCCAGGGCCATCTTTTATTTTTTTGTAAATTCTAGTCCAGACCCAGGCCAAATGGCTAAAACCATTGCGAAAGTTATTAGGTATCCACCAATATCAAACTGCATTGACTACAAGACAAAGACTGCAAGACAAACACTATCTTGATAGTAGAATTTGCAGTTAGAAATGTATACATGTTGCTTGGGGCCAGATATATGACTGTGCAATGTACAAACCCTATTTCGAGAGTTGGTGACCTATTACCAACTCGCAAAATAGGGTTTGCGACTCGCTGTTAGGAAGGGAGGTGCCAAGGGCGTCCCTTACTAATAGCAAGTGGCACTTCTATTTATCAATTTTTTGCTAGTGCAATTGCTGTCTCAAAACACGCGCAGTTTACCACCTACTTCAAGTAGGTGGCAAGCCACTCGCATATAGGAAAGGGTCCCCAGTGGACCCCTTCCCCTTTGTGACTGGCATCGAAAATATTTTTTAAGAGCAGGCAGTGGTCCCACGGACCACTGCCAACTCTTAAAAAATGAAACAGAAACATCTAATTTTTCTTTTTTAAATTTATCCCGTTTTCCTTTAAGGAAAACGGGCTGCATTTAAAAATAACTGCTTTATTTAAAAGGCATTCACAAACATGGTGGTTTGCTGACCCCAGCAGGCCACCATCCCTGTGAGTGCTGGTCATTCCCAATGGAGTCGCAAATTGCGACCTGCCTCATGAATATTAATGAGGCAGGTCGTTTGCGACCCCATTGGGAATCGCAAACAGTGTCTGAGACACTGTTGTACATTCCATTTTGTGAGTTGCATAACGTCGCAATTTGCGACTCCCACATGGAATGGTCGTACATCTGGCCCTTGGTGTTCCAGAAACAAGGTGGTGGCAAGAAGCTAAGACATCATGCTGAGGTGCTGTAGTATGGCTGCCTACTGCATATGTGAAGGGGAAAGACCATCAATTTGTAGTTGATTTAAGATTTTTTTTAAATGTGGTTTGAAACTTTTAACCTGTATTGTTATCAACTGTTTATAATGTAATGTTGATGGATCATTGGATCCAATCTGGCTGAATAAAGAAAGAATACATAATTGTTTGCCTTGCTTGAGCATTGAACTATTGGGTAAATTTCCACCACTGAGTGAGGGTATATCTCTGTGCACTTAGGGGCATATTCACATGGAGCTATCGCCGAATTAACAGCACTTTATCGCAGCCAAAGTCGTGATAAATTTACCTCCCCATTCACAAGCTGGTGCTAACAGCCCACAGCACCAGTTTACCCACGATAGCAGCCGCAAAAAACATCGCCACAGAGGACCCCCGCCACTGTCGCTAATAAGATGCAGAGGGCGGTCCCGTGCCAAAAGCCGCGACAACACCACTCCTCAACATTCTCAACGACCAGCCAGATCGGCGATAAGAACACAAAACCGGCGATAAGGCGCTTTAGCAGCAGGAAATCTACACCTGCTCTATCTGGTGTAAAGTCGGACGGCAGCCGGCACCACAAAAGGGAGCCCATCCTAGGGCCACATCGAAAGTGCAACCGATGCCATGGAGCCACTCATCATGCGGCCTGAACACCCAAGAGGGCCACAACACCCACCGTCACCATCCTCCGGACCACCCCTCCCTGGCACCCCCACCAAACAAAGACTTGCCACATCAGCTACACCAAAACATGTACAAAATAATCTGCTTGATGTCGCACAACTGGTGAAATGCATGTGTCATCACAGAACTGAGCATCACACATTCACTTTCGAAGCAAAAAATGAAACTTTATTAAAATGAACACTGAAATGAAATGAAGACACATGGCGGCTCCCCTCGGGACACTCTGTAGGTCACAGCCTGCATGACAAAAAACATGATGAGAATGTGTGTCCTGCACACATCAAAGGACAGAGAGAGAGCGAAGGAGAGAGAGAGGAAGAGAGGGAGAGAGAGAGAGAGAGAGAGAGAGAGAGAGGAAGAGGGGGAGAGAGAAGAAGAGAGGGAGAGAGAGTGAGAGGAAGAGAAGGGGAGAGAGGGAGAGAGGAAGAGAGGGAGAGAGAGGAAGAGAGGGAGAGGGAGCGAGAGGAAGAGGAAGAGAGGGGGAGAGAGAGGAAGAGATGGAGAGAGAGGAAGAGAGGGAGAGAGAGAGCCACCCCTGCGCACCCAGGCCACAATGCTCACCATACCATTCTATCCCATACCATGCAATTTATAAAGGGCTCGGCTACCACCAATGGCAGTGTCCCGGCGCTGAACGGTCAGAAAGGGAGGGAAGGGACACACTAGGGCAATTCAAACAGCCATGTTTTCAATGCCTCTCCTTTTCACTGGGAGCCAGTGAAGGCTCCGCAGATGAGGGGAGTTGTGCTGCCACCGGTGTGTCTCCAACCACTTGCCGGTATGCATAGCAGTACACCAGGTCACACATCTGAGTCAGAGCAGTCATCTGAAACAGAGTCCAGATACTTGACTGGCACAGTACACACACTTGCACAATACAACAGCACCTGCCCGCCCATGCAAACTCAGGCAGAGGCACCCCACCCACCTCCCATCGGAGCATGCCCGCCCATGCACACCCAGGCCTCACTGCTCACCTTCCTCCACCGGCGTGTAGACAGGATGTCCCACCATGTGCTGCTGCAGGCCACAAGCCCGGGGCCCAGGCCCCACGGACATGGCACCCTCCACACCATGCAGCCACGCTCCGCAGCCCACCAGGTCTCACGTCTGGTGCTGGGTCTTGATTACTCCAAGGCATAGGACATACCAGTGCACCCGGCCTACACTGCGGTTCAGCAGGGCACACAAAACATGAGTTGTTCCGGACCGCCGGGACGGTGCATCATCGCAGGCTGCCTACCCGCTTAGCAGCTTAAGGTGCCACTGACTCAGTGCACCCAAAGTCACCGTCCCGTGGTGGGGTGCCTGTGCCGGCTGCAATGCTCCGGGTGCGACGAATCCGGTGCAACCCCAGTCAGCGCCACATGGTGGTAGGCTCTTGCCGTATGCAAAGCCTCAGGTGCCACTAACCCTGTGCAACCCCAGTCAGCGCTACGTGGTGGTATTCCCTTGCCGTACGCAAGGCCTCGGGTGCCACCAACCCTGTGCGCAACAATTCATGGGCCCTTTATAATTGAGAACCATGGAGCGTCTGTCATCCAGTCACAACCGGAAGAGGGGAATGTGACGTTGTCGGCCCCTTATGTTGGCGGAGTCACATGGCCAGTGACACATGTGCCGAATGGGTGTGGTGTGTGTAAAAACCTGCCCTCAGGGAGTGGCTGTGACATGCTGACAACTAGACCAGTGACCTGCACACCACCAGCGACTACGCCTGCGACGGGGAGCAATAAGGGCCCCCACTCGGCGCGTAAGCGGAGTGGTCTGGCCTGCAGTACGCCGGACCAGTGCAGGGCTTGCAACAATGACTTGTGAGCTCTAGGCGTGGTGCAGTCCATGTCTGGACAAGGAAGTGAGTGATGCGTGTGTCCCTGTTGTAGTGTCCATGGGACCCGGTACACAAAATGCAATGTAGCACCCTCTGACTGGCATCCCACAGGATGAGCAACATTGACGCAAGGGAAATCACTGTTCCTACATTCATCCACACATACATACATCACTGATGAAAGACATGACACAGCAGTGCGTCACTGGATGTTTATTGCACATCCTGTGCACTGCTGCAGCTGGAGCGGTACAGGGCAATGCCGAGCACACTACACAATATGGGCCCGTGGAGGGCCAGCCAAAGTCCATCCGGGGATGACTAGTCCTGCGGAAGGGAAGGATACAGTCCGCAGTCTGTCCGCCGTGTCATAGGTCATCGAGCAGGATGTGACAGTCCATGTCGCTGTCCAAGGTCAGTGCATCGGAATGTCTCTGGGATCAGTGGAAGGTCATGAGGCCATGTGCAGCACCAAGCAGAAACAGGCCAGGTGGCGGAAATGAATGCTAGTGCCTCCTGATCACAAACCCATCCACGTCCTCGTCCCCGGAGTTTTGCTCTGCCCCACCTGTGGGTGTTGCAGTGCCGGCTGCATCACTGTGTGCCACTGACATATCAGGTGCCTGAGTGGATGCGCCTGCCACACTGGGAGGCACTGACACACCAGGGGGTGGGGATGTGGATGGTGTGGGGGCAGCAGCATTCATCAGCGCCACGCCTTGTGGCAGCAATGCCATGATGGAGGTCTGCAGGGCATGATAGATCCCAGCTACATTTTGATGATGTACAGCGGTGGCTGCCATCCTTTCCGCCTCCATCCGCACCATGTCCTCCATGAGCTTTCGCATGTGTGCCAGCTCACGGCTGGCATCGCTGGAGCCACTCTAAACGGACAGCTGTTCTTCTCTCCGTGTCATGACTCCAGCGATGTCAGTCAGGGCTCAGTGGAGACCATGGGGCAGACATAGACACCCTAGGATGACATCCAGTTTGACAGCCATGATGCCGAAGCCCACCCGCACCTGCTCAGTCGACTCCCTCTGGCACTCCAATACATGACGTTGGAAGGCCATGTGTTGTTCCTGGGGGTCCTGGGAGAGTGCCGGGGCTGTGGGTGCCTCCTGCTGAGTGGTTTGGGTGGTGGGTGGGGTCTCATCGATGTAGCTGGGCTGCCCTGATCCTGGAGGTGAGTGGCAGATGAGGTCAATGATGTCTTGGATGGTTTGTGTGTCAATGCTGGCGTTGCCCTCCTCTTCATCAGTTAAGTGTGGCTGGGACTGCTCTGCAGGAGGTGTTGACGATGCCCGTGTGATGTGAAGGGGAGATGGTGTGTTACAATGTGTCCACATGTATGTAGCCGCATGGTACATGTTGACATTCAGATAGCATGGCATTGTACATTGTGACAGTCTGTAGGTCTGGTCGAGGAACCAGGGTCATTGTGGTGTGCACTGTGCCCTGCTTGATTATGCATGTGTGCCATTGTGCCTATCTCCACCCATCCCCCCAGTACCTGGTGGTCACTCACCCTGCTGCGGTTGTGTTGTGTCCTGTCGAGCAGTATCTGCTCCCCCGACTCCAGCCACAGTCTCCACACTGATGACTGTCGACACCAGCTCCACCATGTCATCCAGCTCCAGCTGTGGCGCTGGGCCCCCGCCTCCGGTCTGCGTTGCTGCCTTCTGGTTGGCAGAGAGTTTCTCCTTGGTCTTCTGCTTGATGTCATTCCATCGCCTCTTGACCTCGTCCATTGTCCACTTGTGTTCTCCGACGACATTCACCTTGTCGACGATGTCCCGCCAGATTCCAGTTTTGGTGCACAATGACACGTTGGAGGTGACAAAGAGTTGTTGATGGTGTTCCATCACCTCCGTGACTATGATCCTGTTCGCCTGCGGACTGAACTTCGTCTTCCTCGT
Organism: Triturus cristatus; assembly: GCF_964204655.1. Taxonomy (NCBI): domain Eukaryota; kingdom Metazoa; phylum Chordata; class Amphibia; order Caudata; family Salamandridae; genus Triturus; species Triturus cristatus. The sequence goes on along the minus strand of NC_140594.1, from coordinate 846,615,519 downwards.
CTTCTTGTCCTTGCCTTTCCCTGTTCCCGTGGTCCCAGGCTGGTCATCCAGGGTGCTTGTGGGGTTGAGCTCGTCCTCTGCGCCTGCTCCGGCTGCTTCCATGGTGCTTGGGTGTTGGTCAGTTTGTGTTTGGGTGTTTCTACTTTTATGGTGATTTTTCCTGCCTGCCATGTGTTTGTTGCAGGCCTGGCGCAGCTTATCGCTGATTTCCTCATCGCGCTTTGGCCCATCGCGTGTTATTTGGTGTTGTGGTTTTATCGCCGTTGTGGTGGTTGGATCGCGGACATTGTCCTCGGTTTCGGCAGACTATCGCTTGCTACCGCTTTGTTGTGAATTTCATGTTGTCACAGGGTTATTTTCCGGTGATGGGCTGCGATATTGAAATTGCGTTATGCTGCTCTTGCGGTAGTTATCACACGTTCTTGTGAATATGCCCCTATGAGTTTTGGTCAGTCATTTTGCTGAGCTCCAGGAGCACCCATGTCATTCAGCTAGATAAAACCTTGCTCTTAAAGAATTATCCTGCTTATGGATTTTATTTAAGACTCATGGATTGACACTTTCACAAACAAAAAATGATTTGGCAGAAAAATAACACATCAAAAATATAGAATATTGATATAGAATATTTAGATCAAGTAATTGTTTATCCTCGAAATGTGTTGCTTAATAGGAAAACCTTTTCAAGATGGCTTCTACATTCATTAAATAGATTATGACAGCTGATGCTGCTCCTGAAGACAATGCACCTCATGAATTGCCCTGGACATACTCCCTGGTATGTGCAATAATGCTCCAGTTACTTACTGGTAATCTTCATTACTCTGGGTCCTGATCTTTCACCCCACAGTAATAACACTATGAGCTTTAGTCTCCCTACAGAAACGGCCAAGAAAAAGTTATAAGACTAGTTCCCTATCCCTCCAATATGGCCGACTTCCTCTCCCGCCATACACCATAGATGCCGCCGCACCTAAAGAATCAAACAAGATGTCTGACAAAAGTCTGACATTATGCTCCAACACAGCCAGAGTAGATGAAAGGTCTACCCCCTGATCCATAAGGTATGCCTTAGATTGCAAATCTTTGAGGAGTGACTGAATCGTATAAGATGAATAAGCTGCAGCCTGAATCGCAAAATTAAATGCAGCAAAGGTGTGTTTTACCACCACATCCACCCTCTTATCAACAGGGTCAGCAGGTGAAGCATCTTCAGAGATAATAGCACCCTGTGACACCAACCCAGCCATCAAGGACTCTGCCTTTATGGATGCTGGAAAATTGTCAGCAGTGGGTAACATTTTGCTAGAAAACGTGGAAAACCATGTTTGTCCACATCCTTCCATTCATTCTCCAACACCCTTTTCACAGTAGAATGGAGCGGTAAGGATTCACGTTCCTTACATTAATACTAAGAAAAACAAAATCATCACTTTTCTCTGGCACCACCGAATCCGGAAACACCAAATTCTGGTGAATGCACTGAAGGACCTTCTTCCTTCAATTCAAGACCCTGCACATATCACCCTTTTAGTTCAGCATCCTTCTCTGTATCAGAGGCAGCAGAGGAGACAGCCCCCAAATGAGCCTTCTTAGCAGCAGGGACAGCCTCTCTCACACGAAAAGCAGCAGCCACAGATTGCTGGATCTTCTGCAGAATTACCCCTAATGAAGAAGGCTCCAGGCTCCTCCACATGGTGGGATTTCTCCATAGCCTTGCCACCAGACTCCATAATACACAGGGAAAAGTTACAGAAAAGCCCTAGCTTCCTGCTAATATAGTTGCTAGATGATTCAGCATGACTGTGTCCAAAAAAATGTCAGAATCACCTGGCAAACGCCCCATAATGTGTGCACATCATGCTGCAAAGCAAGACAAGAAGACAAGAGTGCAGTTAGACACGCTGTAATACATAAAAAAGCTTACATCCGGTGGCTTGCTCACAACCGAAGCACACACGGAAGAGCTGCCTAACCCGATGGCAGGCTCTGAAAAACCAACAGCTGGAGGACGCCGGCTTCCATAAGCGTCCCCAGCGCGAACCTCACCAAGCAGGATAAAATACTTATCTGCGTCCCTGATCCCCAGTCCGCTCAAGCGGGACCATCAGGTAACCGCAAGCGCCTGGGTACAACAGTGGTAGTTCAGGCCATACACACACTTAGCGGGCATACCAAACACCAATATTCACAGCAATGTACCAGGCCTGCTAACGCAAGACCTTGACTTTTGTGGGACATAATGAGTCTGCTAAAGCAAGACCTCTGCCTCACACTTACCTGCAAGTCCGATTTGATGCATCACTTGGAAGTCTTTTGCAGAAATTTTAAAAAGCAGGTGGAAGTCTGGGTGCACTTCCTTTTTATGGTGGATGGAGGGAGAGTAAGTTGGCCATATTGGAGGGCTGGGGAACCAGTATGCTAACTTTTTCTTGGAAGTTTCTGTAGGGAGACTAAAGTTCAAAGTGTTATAACTGTGGTGAGGAAGACGGACAAGGAGGTAATGCAGCTAATAGACAATAAGACAAAAAGCCCTCTACAACGCCGACCCCTTGCCTCAACCATCACCTCTCCTTCTACACACCCACCAGACATCTCTGCTCCACCCAACTGGCCCTAGCCACCATCCCACGGATCCACAAGACCTCGGCGACCAGAGGAAGATCCTTTTCCTACCTCTCTGCGAAGACCTGGAACTTCCTGCCTCTACATCTCAGGCAATCACCTTCTCTGCCTCAATTTAGGAAGGACCTCAAGACCTGGCTCTTCGACTAAACCACAGATCCCCTCCCCCCATAGCGCCTTGAGGCCCTAACAAGCGATTAGTTGTGCTTTACAAGAAACCTGAATGATTGATTGATTGACTAATAGCATAATGGTGAGAAATTCTCCCAAGGGCTGACCAGCTATATGAAAGACACTATCTTAAAGCTATGACTGAAGGTGTGCTGATCCATAGCAACCAATGGCTGATGGGAGCTGGCTAGAAACACTCTCTCTGTTTCTTTGTCTATCTTGTCTACACCAGGTGCAGCTGGCACAGGTAAAAGCGATAGGGCGGGGCGGGATGGGGGAGGGGTAAGTCGACAGATGATGAGATAGGTAAAATTAAATTAAAAATTAAAAATAAAACCACTTAACTTGCGCTCGCCGCATCGCCAACTCGGCGCAGGGTAAGTGGTTTTATACATTTTTCGATTTCATTTTACATATTCTGTTGTCTGTTGACTTGCCAGCCCCCCCCTGCTCCACTGCTCTTACCTGTGCCGGCCGTGCCTTTCCTACACACAATAGAAAAATGAGACTACGTCAAACTAATTTGGCAGAATATTTGAATCAGCCATTAAACCTAGGATATTTTATGGAAACGGGACTAAACACACAGTTTTACTACAGAATTTTTAATTTATGCTGTCCTATAGGGTGGGGGCAGAAAAATTCCAATACCTGTGAGCAAGTTCACCCTTATTTATTAGACTGTGAAAGTATTAGAAACTACCATCATGAGGGACCGTTCAGAACTGGCTCTTCACAATTATATTTACAAACAAACTCCTTCAAAATACTGTGGGGCAGATTTACAAGCCCCCTGCGCCACCAGTACATCACTTTTTGTGACGTACTAGTGGTGCATTTCACCGCTCCATATTTACAAGGACAGGAAAAGCCACCCGGCGTGACTTTTCCTGTCCTTGTAAATATGGCCCCTTTACACGCAGCACTTTGCGTGGAAGGGGCATTCCATGGGTGTTTCTGTGGGTGTTCCCACGCAACACCCATGGAACCAGACACATTTCCAGATTTACGAGAAATGATACATCTGGAAATGCGTGTGAATGCTACGCCTCCCCTGGGGAGGCGTAGGGAGGTGCAACAAGGAGAAATATTTCCATTTCTCCTAGTTTTTTCCTCTTTCAATGCATGCTGCATTCTACAGCTCTCATTGAAAGAGGAAAATGCCTGTAGTGATTGTTTTTTTACAGGAAGGTGCCCCTTCCTGCACAAAAACAATCTCCCCACGATGCAGGCATCCTTGCACCATGGTGCAAGGGTGCCTGCGCCGGTGCATGGCTGCAGTTTGTGCGCTAGCGCAGGGGGAAGCACAGAGATGCGACATATTGTTATAAATGACGCATCCCTGTGCTTTGAAAGGGACTCAGTGCAACACAGCCAAATAGCATGTGGAATGCACTGAGTCACTTTCACTGAGGGAAGAGGTGTGGCGCCACGGCCAGGGCGACTAACTCCGGAATCTGGGTATCACGGTTCGATCCCCGGTGCCAGCAGCAGATTAGCCCAGCACCATGTGACTCTGGGCAATAGCTTGCTTAATCTTCCCGACGGCCCCCAGCGCCTAGAGACCCTGACGGGTGATTGCTCGCGCTTTACAAATGTGGATTATTATTGTAAATCTGCCCCACAATTTTGCACCATTTCTTCAAAATTATATCGGTAGAGAAACAACGTTTTCCAAACCACCCTCTGTTAGGTGGAGCTCACTTGCTTGGGCTCTTTTCTCTCTAAAGTCGTTAGAAAATGAACAGGGACTTTCAGAACTCTTGATACCGGTTTTTAAAAAATGCGAAACCCATCAGATTGCCTGAAATGGGTGGAAGAACAGATCGACCTTTTAGCCTATCAGTTTAAACATGTCGCTAGTTCTCACTATGAAAACACACAGTGCTGGAGGTCTGCAACAAAACACCAAATCTACCAAGAACAGTGAACAGTGAACAGTTCTGATTCACTTGCAACAAATGCCGGTATCATCTCTTCATTCAACATCCCCTGGAGCAGTCCTTTCATTTCTGGATGCTTGGTAGATGTTGGGTGTTACAGCGCCTAGAGGTATTCAGGTTGCACTGTGCACTGCACACATAAAAAAATTCAAATGAGAGTTACCGTAGCCAATGATGCCAGTTCTTTATTAAAAAGGACACCTTATTAGCAGATGGAGTGGATAAAAAGAGCCCTATTGGCAAGGGGAGAGGATGTAGCCTAACTGTCAGAGCTACCGTCTTAGGAACTGGGGATCTAGGTTAGAGTCTCGGCGTTGGCTCAACGTCCTGTGACGCTGGGCAAGTCACTTTACCTCCCCGTGCCTTCCAAAAAATGAATGTGTCATTGTGTAACGTAACTGGGGGCATATCAGCAACAACCGGCGATAATTATCGCTCCATGCTCTTAGCGTGAGGATAATTATCGCCGGGTAACGTGGATTTTTATCGCTGAGATAGCGTGCTATTAGCAACGCTTATCTCCTCAGCGATAAAAATCCTAGCGCTAACAGTCTAACGTGAGATTATCGTTGGAAACCCAGCGATAATCTAACGCAGTGTGGCGATAGCTTGCTGATAGGGACTCACAAACTTAGCCATGATATCCACCTTCCATGGGATATCATGGCTAAGTCAGTCCTGAAGCAGGCATAAGGAAAGTAGTGATAACAGGGGTTATCGCTACTTTTCTTGCCGCTATGCTTCATAGCGCGGGGCTTGATGATAGGAGAAATGTCGCTGAGCGACATCGACATTTCTCCTGTCATGTTAGTTCAGGAACGCCCACTTTGCATCTCATTAGAGATGCAACGCTGGGCGTTAGGAATCCCCACGCTAAAGCAAGGTTTCACGCGGTAGCGTGGCCTTGCTAATTAGGCGATAAAATTATCGCCGCTTTTCGGCCGAAAACGGCCGCAAAAGCGGCGATAATTTTGTATCGCCAGCTTGTAAATATGCCCCTTAGTGCTCATGTAAAGCTCTCTAAATAGGGTCCAGTTCGGGCTATATAAAACTGCTAAAAAGAAAAACTGAATTTTTGCGAAACTTTCAAATTTAACACACAACGGAAGACTCAGATCGAGGCTTTTCAGATTTAGGCAGAAAAGATATCTGGGGCATACATGTACGTTTAAAGTTTCCCCATTCATTTATCATATTTTTTTTTTTTAAATGGAAGCCATGATTAGAACGCAGGTTCTACCCATAGCTGCCAAGTGGCTACAGGTCGCATTCAATTAGTCTTCTAAATTCAAGTGAATATCAGTTTCCATGCTGAGTTGAGGGGCATCTTCCTGCACAAAAACAATCACTACAGGCATTTTCCTATTTCAATGCATGCTGTAGAATGCAGCACGCATTGAAAGAGGAAAGAGGAAAAAGCAAGAAGAAATGAAAACATTTCTCCTCCTTTGCGCCTCGCTACTCCACCTCTAGGGTGGCGTAGCATTCAGACGCGGAGATGTGTCTTGTTCCATGGGTGTTGTGTGGGAACACCCACAGCAACACCCATGGAACGCCCCTTCAACGCAAAGTGCTGCATGTGAAGGGGCCGTATTTACAAGGAGAGGAAAAGTCAAGCGGGGTGACTTTTCCTGTCCTTGTAAATATGGAGGAGCCCCCTGCGCCACCAGTACGTCTCGAAAAGTGACGTACTGGTGGTGCAGGGGGCTTGTAAATCTGCCCCTGAATGCACCCAGACCACAGCCTGTGGGTCTGTAAAAGCATTTTGTATAATTATGAATCTGCAGGTTTGAGCTTTTAACTGACATTGTATGACATGGTAGCACCAACAGAAACATTTTTTAAACAGTTAGGAGACATTTGTCTTTGAAGCGTATTTAACAATTTGGTACCAAATAGTGTTGGGCCATATCCACATTACATCCTGTCAAGAAGCACCAGTTCTAAGTCAGCTGCTAGGCACCAGCTGAGGCAGAATGCTGGCGTCAGGGAAGGGCATGGGTAGAGGCAACCACCGCAGCTGGGGCAATTCACAAGAAGGGCCCGGCTCGCGTACAGAGGACAGTGCCTCGTCCAGCTGCGGGGCGCACCCAGCACCGCTTCGTGCCCCAGCCCGACTGACCCAGCCCTTAGATTCAATCCTTATCCCGAAGTTCTGAATCTGTCTTGTCAACTTTCTTTACCTACATTGTTCCAACATGCCAGAGGCTGTTCACATTGGAGACCTGTTGCGGATATGGGTACGGCCCAGTGCGAGATTTACACCATCTCAGCTGGATTTTCAAGGACAAGCGAGAGCTCACTGATTGCCGCTGGAACTGTGATGCTTTCCAAGACTTAGGCTCCTCTCTTGAGGTGAACCCATTCCAGAGCACAAAATAAAGAGAACACTCCATGGGGCTCCCTCTGACTTCTCCGAGATTGTTTGCGTTACCGCACTAGACGAGGTTTCCTGTGTTGAGTCAAATTAATTTTATTTTCATCATCAAAGTACTTTATTTGGTATATTATACCATCAAGTATACATATACATATAAAAAGGTATCATAAAAACCACAATCATTTACAGCTAAAATGTTGGTTAAATTACAATATAGTGATACAGCACACTCTTTATGCTAAAAAAGATAAACTTAATTAACATATCTCATCTTCCATCCTGCAGCAAATAAAAACATAGGAATAATTTACGCACTGGAGATCACTGGCTAATTTCCATAAGGGAAGGGAGCACTGATAGTTTTCCCAAGCAAGCAGAATGTGTAATACATAAAATATCACTAACAGTCAAATTAAGCCACTGGCTCCACTCCTGGTGGTGCCCTTTTATAAATTCCATTAAGTTTTAGCTTTACAGCCACACTTCCCCCCCCAAACCCAAAGATTTTGGATTACTGGAAACTGCTCAGCAGGTCATGGGAATAACACCGCCATATCGCGAGTTTGCATTGTTTATGGTCGGAAATATGACGGTATCTGATCATCTTCGAACCTCCGACTTTCTTTCTTGATTAATGAAAACATTTTTGGCAAAAGCTTTTGCTTTGGTTCATCGTGCATTGGCCCCTGGCCCAAGATTTTCAACTCTAGCGGCACAATATAAATGACACAGAGCCATCCCTCTTAATCATGGCCCCAGTTCTGCAAACCAACAAAATAGAGTCAGAGCGCTATTCCATTATTCCAAGCTGAAGTATTCAGGCGACCTGCCTGCTTTGAACACTCTAATTCTTTCAAAGTAAATCCTTTAGACCCTCAGGACACTCAGTCAAGAGCATCAAGGGGGCGCCGAGAGGCAGGGCCTGGCACAGTCGGTAGCTTGCCCCACAGTGGACCGCTAGCTTGAACCCAATATTCAACTTAAAGCTTTTTAACTGCAGCAACTTTAATATACGCTATCGGAGCTGGAATTACCCTGACTACTTGCACCAGTCTTGACCTCCAATGAATACTCTTTAAAGGATTTAAAGTGTACTCATTCTAATTACAGGGCCTTGAAAGAGTCCTGTATTGTTATTTTTTGTCACTACTTCCTGAGTCAGGAGCGAGTAAATTGCGCGCCTGCTGCCTTCCTTGGATGTGTACCGGCCATGTATACTTACAAATGCATGACTTAAACTTTGAGACAAGCATATGCTACTTGCAGGATCAACCAGGTAGCCGCTCCTGCTGGAGGGGGTTTGGGTGCCGCGTGCTCATGCCCGACCAGCCTTCGCACCCCTTGGGAGCCTGCTGGGGAAGCCCACCCAACTGGGCAGGTTGATGGTGGGACAGGTGCAATTGCATGGGAACCAGTGGGCCCGGCCGTCTCCATAGAAGGGAGAGGTGGGCCGAGGCGCAGTCTGAGCGAGACGCAGTGGTGCTGGCTTGTGTGGCTGGGACAACCCATAGAAGAGTCTTTCTGAGATGCGGAAATGCGCTGGGTCAAGGAGGGCAACAGTGTGGCATGCGGGGTCTAAACCACCAAGCGGCATCTGGGACTTGGCGCCACCTGACCCCTTCCGCTCTGATAGGTGGGAGGGGGTGCAAGCTGCCAAGGCTGCTAGGCCTTTGCTCTGATGGGAAAGAGAAGGAACTCAGCGAACGTCAAGCCCTCGGGTCGGACAGTCCCCAGCAGGGTGAAAGCTCCTAATGTGAAACAACAGCTGAGGCTGGCCAAGCAGTCCATCCCTAAACAGACCAAGCTTGCCCAATCGATCGGAGTATACAGCATTGGCCGGACCCTCCCCGGCCAAGCCGCCCTGCTTGGGGAGGTCGGCTGTGGGACCCTGCCTGCTCTTGCGTAAGGCAGGCTCAGAGGACAGGGTCACAGGGAAGGGCTGGGAAGCAGTCATGGACCTGGACCCCTGGGGGCCCTTGCAGGCTGCCCCAGGCCCTGGCAACGTTCAGCAAAGAACTGCTGAACCACAAAGGGATCCAGAGTCCTACACCCCTTTCATGTAATCCGTGCGCATCGAGTGACAGAGGGGACTGTCGCTACGAATGCACCCGATCTCCTGGAGCCCTGCCTGGGCTTGAAGAAGCAAATTAGCCTGCATCGGGACTTCAAGCAAGCAGCCCATCTGGATACCCCACTAGAAAGCATGGAGCATGACCAGATGCCCGAGGGGCTTGGTGCGCCCAGATAGCAGAGCTTGAAGGATGGACATCTGGTCGCATGGTGCCTTAACAAAAGGGCTGCCACTTGTCCTTGGAGGAGACGGGGAATCTGTGGCCCGGGTGCTCGGAGTCACAGCTGGGCCTCAGGCACAGGGCTGTAAGGGAGGGCCTGAAGGGAGCTCCAACTTGGGGCCTGCAGACAGCTTAATACACCAGCAAAGTGGGGGAGGCCTCATTGGGCCCGATGGATCCCACCACAAGGCCCAGTCTGAGCTCCTGGACCCAGGTACACAGAGGAGGCCTCCACGGGCCCATTGGACCTCGTCCTGGGGCCTTTGCCACATGGCTGACCTGAAGACAGAGCCCAGGATGGAGGGCCCCACCACAGGGCCCGCCGGGACCTTGGTCACAGCTTCTAAACTTGGCCAAGCAGGGGAAGCCTCCCAGGCCTGAGGATTCCCTGTCCCTGTCCCAGGCCCTTGGCTGTGCAGCAGGCTTTTGGACGGAGCCCAGGACGAGAGTATCTGCCGCGGTGCCGGGTAGAGCTCCTGCTCAGGGAAGGCTTCCCCAGACCCGTGGGACCGTGTCGGAGGCACTTTGCCAAGTGGCGGGTCCCAAGACGGAGACCAGGAATGGTGGCCACCACTCCAGGGTCCGCCGGGGCCTCTGTCAGAGCTTCTGAACCCTGCCAATCTGGGGGAGCCTCCCCAGACCCGATGGACCCCTGTCCCAGGCCCTTTGCAGTGTGGCAGGCTGGGAGACAGAGCCCAGGATGGGGGCTCCAACCCCAGGGTTCACAGGGGACCCGGTCAGAGCTTCTAAACCTGACCAAGCCGGGGCCGCCTTCCTGGGACCGATGGACCCCCATCCCAGCCCCATCACGGTGAGCTGGAAGCAGGCCTCGAAAAACCTACTTACCCATTCACTATGGCGAATCATATTTTGCCAATTCAATCGTTCTGGTGAGTTGACAATGATCCCACAATTTGAGACCAGTTTATGAGTCAAGTACATTACAGCTAGGTTGAGTAGATTAGAAGAAGTGGTTAGTTACACGTCTATGAATTTGTGGGTACCCATACTAGCATGTGAATTAGAGAGCATTTCTCAAAATGACTTATTTCTTACACACTGTCTTACATTTGGAAGGTGGAAATGCAGAGAAAGACAATTGGTAATTCCACTTGTTCTACTATTTTGTGTTCCCCTAGATTTCAGACCCTAGCTTAGCCGGCACCTAGGGAAACCTAGCCAACCTGTAAATTTTTTTAAAACTAGACATCTAGGGCTATCCAGGGCGAACTTACTTGCATGGCTCTCATCACGTTTTATTACCCAGAATCCCCTGCAAACCTCAAACTTTGGCTAAAGCCGCAAACTTCCTTCCACCCAACATTTCCTCAAGTCTCCCAATAGAAATGGTACCTCACTTGTGTGGGTAGACCTAGTGCCCAGAACAGGAAACGTCCTAAAACGCATCATGGATGCAGTACATTTTTCCACCGAAAATGGACCCTTTTCTTCGAATGAGCCGATCGGCACATTTCACTTCCACTTGCAATGTAATGACGTCAGTGTGCCATGTGCGTCAATCATCATTATACTCTAATAAAGAAAATGCTTTGGGCTTCCCCTGCTCCTGAAAACTAAAAAGGGAAATCCCTCTGGTGTAAACAGCAAAAGGATTTCCTCTATGTGTGCATAGGAAGAACGGTTCCGTCCTCTCCACAAGCCCACCGTGATGAGGATAGAACCATTCTGTCCTCCGCACGGAAGGGGTTAAGACTCATCCCATCTATTCTTGATGCTTCCTTACAGCTTGATAAAGAATTAGAAGTAACCAACAAATTAATGCTCTTTGGAAAGTACCATTGCCAAGAACAGCCGTGGCCAACTGGGCCTGAATAATACATCAAGCGCACCGTTCCTGTTTGCGCTCAGCACAGACTTTGACAATGCACCTGAGTTTTTACCTGTCCTCAGTGCCTGCACGCATTCTGACTGTTTGTGATGGTAGGAGAGCACATTAATGAAAGACAGGATTTCAGTTTGAAACCACAGGCTTGTCTTTCACTGGGGGTGGACCAGCCTCTCTTTGAAGAGGGTAAAAGATGCCCCCTGCAGGTGTGTGCAGTGCATTACTGCACCCGCTTTCACAGGAATGTGTGGGGGTTTCTGGGGCACCCTACCCTTCCTAACGGGAGCCCTTGTGGAGTGTACTGACTAAGCGCCTACTGTATGTGGCACACCGTTAATGCTCCTCTCAACAGGTTATTTGTCTCTGTGCCTGAGTCTGTAAAATTACTTGTGAGCAAAGGCGATGCATGCCCTGATTTACATGGGGACATTGCCCCGTTGCAGTCAACGCTCTTACGTGGTCATGCTGGTGCAAGATGTGTATCAGGGCAATCCATATTATAGAAAGGGCTGCACAGGCATCTTCTGCCTCTTTTCTGAAAGTACGTTGCGACTCCAGAACACTTTCTGTAATGTGGCACATGTTCAGCACAATAGCAGTACTGAGTGGTATGAATCCAGGCTTGAAGGAGAGGTTCAGCGTCATAAAAAGTAGATGAGTATATATCATTTGAAGTAGGCACACATACCACCACAACACATGCCATTGCAGAGACCCTCATTTGAGTGACTTACTGAGCGTACTTCATAGAAAGTGAGCAAGGGTGTGCTTGTGAAGAAACTTCGTGAGCAAATGGCTAATTAAATTTGATGCAGTGAATGTTAGAGCCTGCAAATGATCAGGAGTGGAACAAGTGCTGGCACCAAACCTAAAGAATGCTCCAAATCCAACGTCTCCAAAAAATTGCTGCGGTGGGGGGCAGAGAAATTGATGATTTTAGACTGTAGAAGAGGTTCCAATACAGTAACCAGGACTATTCTGCTTTTACAGACACAGTCAGGGTGGGGTGCAAACAGAGAAAGAGGACAGCTAGGGCAAGGGCAATGGGCAGGTTACTTACCGATAATCATTATTACTGCAAGTTCAAGTTTTCCTTGTTACAATCCTTATTGGGTGAGTATTTGTCTCCCACTGCAGAACATTGTTTAGCTATCCCAGCACAAAAGAAACTTCAAACAAGGTTTACTTCCTCTTCCTGTGCACATCATTATAAAAGAAGGAAGCAGTATTTGCATTTCCTGATGTACAAAGCCACAATTCAAGTAATAATCCCATAGAAGAATGAAGCAGGTTGACCATGAAGAACAGGACTGTGGGTGGGAAATCCAGGACAGTGTCGAAGGAGATTTGAACTTGGAGCAATGATGATTACTGGTAAGTAACCGGGCCATTACCTCCTTTATCGTCCCCATCCAAGTCCTTACTGGTTGCGATTATAGCCAAGTAGGCAACCATCAAATTAAAACAAAGATAACATACTTTCTGGTACACACTGTGATTTAATGTACACTGAAAACTTAAGATGTCATCTTTAACTGTATCAAGAAGAAGGGCACCAAATTTTGTCAACACCCCATCGAATGGGTGATATAGGTGTGTGGATTCGACCAAGTGCAGCAAACAAACATCCCTAATTGATGCATCACTTAAGAACTGCCAAGAACATTGAAATTCCCCTAGTCATCCATCTCTGAATCGAACCAGAAAGTTCCTTTTTCCCATAGGCCAATAACGTCTGTTTGAGCACTCTACTTAGAGATGTCATTAATCGTAGAAATCCTGACTTGTCAAACTAAAAATCAAAAAGAAAGACTCTATCTTCCTAAATGAAGTGTGTTGGACCTGGCCCTTTCTTCGAGGTTATCCTCAAACTTTTTGCCTTCCATCACCTATTTTTCTGACCTTCTTTTTGTTGGCTGTAGGACTGTGACCACTGCTAATCTCTATTAAAGTGCATGTGCTCTCCCTGCTAAACATGGTACGATTGGTTTACACCTGTTTGGCACATTTGATTTACTTGTAAGTCCCTTGTAAAGTGGTATGCCACATACACAGGGCTTGTGAATTACATGGTACTAGTGAGCCCGCAGCACTGCTTGTGCCACCCACAGACGTAGCCTTTCAAACCTGTCTCAGGCCTGCCATTGCAGGGCCTATGTGAGCAGTTTACTGCCACTTTGACTTGACATTCAAAGTTACTTGCCAAGCCTTAAATGCCCCTTTTATTGCACATAGGCCACCCCTAAGGTAGGGCCTAGATATCCAAAGGGGCAGGGTGCTTTGTATGTGTGGTATGTCCTGATAGTGACAAACAGCCTCCTTTGTTTCTCACTGATGTGAGGCCGACTCCTCTCATAAACTAGCATTGGGAATTCTCTTATATTTATTTTAATTGGGAATTCCTGATGATAAAGGAGTGGCGTTGCCATGTTTGGTATACTTAGAATTGTGGTGATAAATCCAGCTTATTGGTGTAGTTGGATTCTACATTACTATTTTAGACATGTCAGATTTAAAAGTGGGCATTTCTCCGTGTTTATGACTCTTGTGCTTTGCAGACTGCCTCCAATGAACGTCTAGGGCTGGCTGACAGCTGCACTTTGTGCATACTTTCGAGACAGCCACAAGACAGGAAGAGCTGAGTGTGACAGGGACTATATCTGTATTTATATACATACTGATGGTCTTCATAAACTGGGAGGGGGAGAGGGCGTTCACACTTTACATTTCTATAGGTTGTGTCCTGCCCTCACACAAATGGCTGATTTACCCCCTACTGATTGTCTAGAGTCAGGGCTGGCTTGAAAGGGATGTTCCTTTTGAAGTTATCCCTTCATCAAAGACATTTTTGAGTATAAGTACAGGGGCTCTGACCCAGTGTTTTTAGATACTGCATAGACTTGTAACCAGATGCTGCTGGCTGTACAGACTGCACATTGCCAGAGCACTACTGGGCTGCCAGGAGGAACCGCCATTTGGACTGCCTGCTTTATTGTGTTGGCCTGCTGCCTGCTGTGCTTCAGGAGGGACTGACACTTTGCCTTATGTACTGGCCTGTCACCTGCCCAACTCTTCGTGCCCCAGTGCTCTCCCAGGGCTTGAGGCTTGCTCTGTGTCCCACAAACCAGCACATGTTGAACTCTTTTGTTCAGCTTGAATCTAAGGTGCGGGCACTTTGGTCAAACTAGGTCATGGTGAGAGTTTTGTTTTCTCTAACAGTGTGTTGTGGGCGCTTTGTGGTGCCCCAATGCTGGATGACCTCAGCACTCCCAGAGTGTGAAAGCCAGCACCAAATTGCCGTCTCTGAGCTCACAGATGAAGGGAGGTCCTGTGGAAGCCGCAATACCAAAATAAGGACGTATCACCTGGCAACCAGGTGCAGGCCAGCCGCACAAGGAGCAATAACCGGCTCCCCCCAGAGCGCATTGTGAGTGAGGCTGTGAACAAAGGAGGTGGGAAGGGTGCCCGAGGAACGCTGGTATCCCTGTAGGCATCTTCCCCCTCTGAACACGGTTGTTGATTGGGGAAGAGGGGAGCAGCACGGACCACTGACACCAGGATTGTGTGAAAAAGGTTGCTTTATTGAAACAGGTGCACCTCACAATACAACCTAGGCCTTTGCTTCACAAAACTAAAACCTCCCTATACAGTTCTCTCACCTGTATTAAGCTACCCCTCCCCTAAAATTCTCCCTCCCCCACAACAACTTAATACAGTAATATTGTACCTGCTCCAGATCTGTTTAACTGTAACTGTGCCCTTTAAACTTCCCAACCCTTTACACCAGCTATTAACCCCTACTCAAGTACACTTCCTACATAACCTTGAACTTCCTGTGACATCCAGGAAGAAACAAATCTAGCCGTTCTCTTTGAGCCTGAATTGACGCTGCCAACAAGAATAAACGTTGTTAAATGATAGCAACTTCTCTGCCAAACGTCAAATGCACCTGCTCCAAGCGACAACCCTCATTAACAATCAGCACCCCCTGCGCACCTGTTCGAATGAAGCTGGACCAGGCTATAACCTTACCTAAAACCACCAGCTAAGGGATGGGCGGGCCGGGCAAAAAATATACTACCTAGGTGCCAGCCACCATGCTACCACAAATGGTGGCTGGCACTATAAAATGCCCGATTATATAGCCTAACCCCGGAGCAGTCACCTGACTGCTCACTTCCCAAAAAAAAACAGGGGCCTGACTTAGCTATGGTAATCTGCCCTCCAAATCCCCATTCGGAGCGAGAGCAGGTCCCTCGATGTGAGGACCACTCTGATAACAGGACAGTACTGTGCGGGCCACAGGTGAGAGACCGTCGTCATGCACACCTTCGCAGGCAACCTGGATTTCCAAAGGTGCTGTACCTTGGCAGCTTCACCGTACGCTCACGGGCAGTTGAAGTTGGTGTTTTAAATGCAGGGGACGAACAAGGTCTCCCCTTGTGGCCCTGAGTTTTGTGCCTCTCCTCTTACTTAACAGAACATAGCTTGGGGGCACTTGTTAGTTAAGCATTATGGGGAACTTTCCTTGATTTTAGGAGACGATGATACAAGGATTACCGTATCCTGTATAGTAGGTGCAAGTGCCCCAGGGCCCTACTCTGGTTTTTAAGTGCACTTGTTTCAGTTAGGCAAATAGAGATTACCATAACCCGGCTAATAGGAGTGCAGAGGTTCCTGTGGCTCTGTATCTTTACGGTTACAGATGTGCTTTTCCTGCTGCATTTCGTGCCCTAGGTATTTCATGCCTGCATGTAATTATTTTCATAGGGCTCATTATAATACTGCATAACATGTAATAGGAGTGCAGGGGTGCAGTACCTATGTATTCCCTGCATTTGTATGTGACCTACCCTAAATAGTTTGCATTACTTGCTAGGTACTCACTGATATATGTTGTTTTTGCCTTGAATTGGTCAGGGTAACGAGTACGATCTCAGGATTTGCGTAGTATGCACAGTATTTATGATTTTTGTTGTTTTGGTCTATGTTATGTACAATATACTATATCTTATATAATGTTGTGCAGAGTCTCTTTTTGTGGTGTATTCATTATGTTTCTGTGTGAGTTTGTTGTGCAAATGCCTTACACATTGCATCAGATGATAAGCCTGCCTGCTCTCCCCCAAGCTACCAGAGAATGAACACAAGTTATCTTTGGTGGGTAACTTACTTGCCCTGATTAGAGTGGTGTGTTCTGCCTGGCTTAGGTGCATACCTCAGCCAACCAGCACCCCATTTCTAACAGAGTTGTTCTGTCCACATAAATGAATAACTCCCTATGCACAGCTAAGGAATGTAAAGCCTCCTCCTCCAGGAAAGTTGGAGACGGGCAATAAACAGGTAACATGAGATCGTGGAGCACATGAAGTGCAGATGGATCTTTGTAAAAAATGAAGGACTTGGCCTAAAACAACCTCATCTCAACAAGTATGAATAGTTTGGTGCACAACAGAGCCCATGTTGCTCCAATCCTCCTACCTGAGCATACAGCTCCCATAAAAGTGATTTAAAGGAATGAAACACCAGTGCCACAGACTCTACAGACACGAATTGAGCAGACTCCATTGCTCTTAGAACTAAAAGAAGATCCCAGTTTGGAACCAGTGAATGTATGGCTGGTTAAATAAAGCCACTTCAAAAATTGGGATCCTATCAATGGAATTAAGGTCTGGACCACTAAATGTTGAATTGATGCCCCTTGACCTCTTAGCATGAGTGATGCCAAGCCTAACAAGCATTGGCATAGCCAATAGGTCTCGCCTTTAGGACCTTATAAGTGTTTAGCCATGCAACAGTTGATGTTGTTGCACCAAGGATATTGTGCTGCATATCTAAATACTTATAAGGTCCCAAAGGCGAGACCTATTGGCTATGCCAATGCTTGTTGAGACTTGTTAATGAGGCTTTGTTGTTTTTTCACCCCTTTTCAGAACCCCTGCATCCCCACGCTGTTTATTGCAGGAAAAATTGCTCTCCTCCACCCCACTGAAACTTTGATTAGCCCCCCTCCCCGAAATGTGGCTTTAGTTGCGCCTCTGCACGCTATTTAGATGTAATTGCAATGTAATAGCCTTAAGTCAGCAAACAGGAGGACATGATGCTGGTTAATGCCCTCCCCCTTCCAGAATATATCGAGCCCCTGAAATGTATATCCGTCATGCATAATTGTGTGGCCATTACTGTGTCATGCTCAAACCATCAATGCTTAATGACAACGTAGTTCGGGCTTGTTACATTTCAAGTTTGGGCTCTAAAACCGTAAGAGTGAAGGCTAGATGCGAGCAGATGTAGATAGACTAGAAAGGGCACTGCATGAACTCTCTTAAAATAAAAGCGCATTAAACTTTCCTGGAAGGCCCTGGGCGTTGGCCCGGCGCATCTGAAGAGCCCTTCTGTCGCCGGAGGCCGCTCCTCGTCTGCAGTCCATTGATGTGGGCGGCCGGCATTTCCTTAAGAATGGGCCACGAATCCAAGAGAGACGAGAGCTTTAGTGGGGCTAGAGAGGGAGTCTGTCTGCTCACTCTTACCTCAGCCTGCTCGGCTGTTTCTCAATAATACGTGGAAGAGCGTCTTTACAGTACTTTATAGCTGGGCAGGGCGCTCTCGGTTTTGTAAGGGGCAAGAACTAAGGTAACGTGAGATGATGTGATTTGCCCAGGAGCACGCTATGAGGTCAAAAGTGAAAGCTGGGAAAATAGTTAAGCTGCCTTAGCTTCCCTACCGACAAGTTAACCACTAAAATGGACCTCAACTGAATGTAGTGAGGAGGGCTAGAGAACAGAGCAGAGTGTGCAAAATTTTAAACCTAACCCTCCAACTTCCGAGACAACAGATGTTCTGGATTTCTCTTCTAGAAAGGATTAAAGCAGGAGTATAGCGGCAGCTGGAAATTAGGCTCTTTTTACAACAAATAAAAGATGCGCACCTTTAATACTGTTCACATTTCTGTCATTTAAGACGACTGTAAGGGCCGTTATATTTAAGGAAAAAAACATCTCGTTGAAGGTGCCAAATCAAATAAGGAGATGCGTTACTTGACATCAGGACTGCCAAACTGTAGCTGAGATGTTCGTTGGGGAGTAGGAGGCAAGATATTTGACATGTGTGAAGAGGCTTGTTTATAAACAATATTCACCATTTTAATATAGTGAGGTGCAATTTGATGTACATTTATAATTAATTTTGGCTTTTGTCTAATAAGCATTCATATGATTTTCAAACTTGCTCCCACATATTTTCATTTTTTTCATGCAGACAAGCATCGCGGCACCGGCGCTCCACTTTGAACATTAAAAGTAAAGTGCGGGTGCCGCGATGATAGTAAAAGTAAAGAAATAGATTTTTTTTCTATTTCTTTACTTTTGCTATAATCGCGGCACCCGCGCTTTACTTTTAATGTTCGAAGTAAAGGGCGGGTACCGCGATTATAGCGAAAGTAAAGAAATTTATGTTTTTTTCAATTTCTTTACTTTTGCGAAAGTGAAAGTGATCGCGATCGCGAGGGTGAAAGGTGAAAACTCACATACAAAATGTCTCTACGAGCAGCATATGCGCGCTGACTCAGCGAGACCTAATAAAAAAATTATCCTTAGAAAAGCCAAAATCTTAGCTGGTTCATAAGAAGTGGATGGAAGGCCTCTAGAATTACACCAATTATTAAAGCTATGCATTGTCATGCATAAATATCTATTGTTGCTGGGCATCTAGATTACTGAATACATACTGCTACTTCTGCTGAATAACTCTGTGGTTGTAAAGTTATCCTTTTAAGTTCCGCACCTCTAGACTGAGATATAACATTGTTGCCTTTGAAATGAGCTGAGCTCTAAGGGAAGGTGAATTTACTGGGAAGATTAATTGTGGACTGATGGACAGGCGCAGAAGAAGAGGGAACTATGGATGCCATTGTCAATAGACCTCAGTCTGATCCTCCGGAATCTTCTGTAACACCTTTGGGATTAGGGGAATAGGAAAGAAAGCATATAGAAGATCCGAGAGGCTACACAATATACAATGCATCCTCGAACCAAACCTTGGGTGTTGCAATCTGACTGCAAAATTTGGGAAGAAGGGCATTGCTCAAAGCCACAAAGAAGTTTAGGCAAAGTGCCTAAACATCTGAGCAATTTGTTGGAAAAATAGGGGATGTATAGAGAAAGAGAGGTTGAAGATGGGAGGAAACAGCTTAGTTTGTCCACGCCCCTGTTGTACAGCAATTTATTGGTACAGGAATTTCAGCTACGCAATATCGAGGGACAAAATATTGAAAAGTAAGTGCATACAGAGAAGTATAGATTTCCTATTTATAATGCCACATCTATGTACCTTGAAGATATGTGTACCACCTAGGCACATATATGTGGAGTTGGATATAGAAAATCTAGACTTACTTACCTGTAAACATATTTCCCAGCTACCGGAGCAAACCACTTACCTACCCTGAGGCTCGGTGTGAGTGGCGTGGATCACATAGGGGCAGCCCTTTCTCAGGAGGATCCCCACCCCCCTGGATCCCGAGGTAAATCCAGAGTGCGCAACCATGCAATACCCCTTCCGGTCTAGGGCCTGGCAGGAGTTACCTATGAGATGAGTTTCTTGGAGCAGCACCACATCTACGCGCTTTCGGTGTATATATTGTTGCACTATGCTCCGTTTAATTTTATCGCCCAGCCCATTAACGTTCCAGGTCATTAGACTAAGCCTCTGAGCCATAGCCATCAGATCTGGACAGCAACATGCAGGAGTAGTCGGGGTGATCAATGTACAGGGGTCCCAGAGCCAGCACTCCCAGTACCGCCACCCGCCGCCCCCCGCCCCCCGCCCAGCCCAAAGACGACTGAGAGGAGATCAGAATTCAAGAGGAGACTAGCCCGTGCCGTGCATTGACAAAAATTACCGTGTCGGACTGCTGCAAAAAAACAATAAATAACAATCCCCCCAACCACCTCAATCCAATAAACTACCCAACCCTCCCTGTTCCCCTGCAAAACGGGACTACAACCGCCCGCCTCCCCCAACATGCAGAGTGCCTGTCGCCCCCCCATAAATCTTTCAAGAAAACGTGAGCTGCCCCACTCCCATCAAAACAAATGACAACTTACATAAAACCCCTCCCCTCCCCCCACCCTACTCACAACAAGTCAAAGAATACCGTTTGAGCATTGCTCGAACCGCCAGAGCCCTCTTCGACCCCGTCACTACGTGCTGAACTCGAACTCCCCCACATCCCTCCATCAAATATTCCCATCAGTAAACACACAGTTGAGGGGAGGCCACCAATATTAGTATGAGCACGGCTCACGACCCTCCGGAGCCTACAACGGGGGACCATGCTAGCAACAGAGCCGAGGATGCAACACACTCCCAGCGGAAGTGTCATCTATACATTATGTACTGTCCCCGTGAGGATAGCAGTCCGCCTCTTGACATCTACAGGGGGGATACTGTGTGGCCATGGGAGATCCTATACCTTCTTACCATCGTCCAAAGTCAATGATCACCCACTGGGCCGGGGGCCCCAGAATCCGAACGTACCGGAGAGCGTCTCTGCTGGCGCCAGTCGTCGGCCGCATCCGCCGCCAAAGGACCCATTTTCTTACGTTTGTCTACAGTGCGCCAACCGTCCAGCCAGTCCCAAGCATCCTCCGGGTGCATGAAAAACAACGATTTGCCCTCGGCCTCCACTCGCAGCTTGGCCGGGAACATCATGGTGTACTTAACATCACGTTCGCGAAGGGCCTTTTTCACCTCCAGGAAACTGCGTCTTTGTTTCTGAACCCGTAGGGTAAAGTCCGGAAAGAACGTGATGTTGCTGTTTTCCACGGTGACGGGTGGGGCCGCCCTCGCCGTTTGAAGAATAATGTCCCGATCCCGGTAGTTGAACACTCGGGCCAGAATTGGACTAGGGTGACCCCCCGGCACTCGATGGGCTCTTTCAATGGAGAAACACTTGGAGAGACCCCTAGGCTGTAAATGAGTGAGGACCAGGTCTTCGACAAAGAGGTCCGCTGCTTGCCCCTCCGCCTGCTCCGGCACACCGATAATTCGTACATTGTTCCGGCGCATCCTGCCTTCATAGTCGTCCAGCTGCCGCGCAAGGACCTCGTGGGATGTTCGCAGGTCAGTGATTTCACGCTTAAGGAGGCTGGTGTCGTTCGACAGTTCTTTGGTGACCGCTTCCACTGCCCCCACCCGGTCGGCGATCTTTCTGACGTCCTCGCGAATCAGACCAACATAGGTGGCCTCAGTATCGATCCGATGTTCAAGGGACGACTTGACGGCTTTGATGGCGTCCAGGAGGTCTTTATTCGTCAGGTCACTCCCACCGTCCGAGGCCGGCGCTCCAGCCCGATCACCGCCCTGTTGCTGGTGCCATGCGAATTTCTCCAGCTTGGCCTGTGTCGTGTTTTTGGTGCCCCGCCCGGACGGCATGATCGCCCTTCAGTGGGCACGCCACAACTCTGGGGCGCCGCCGCTAATCCCCGCCGCCTGCGGTGGGTAATCTCCACCCAGCCTGTCGGTTTTCGCAGGCTGCCCCCCTCTCTGGCTCCAAAATCCCAGGGCGGACCACTGCCAGGGCCAGTCACCGCCACCCCGTTACTGCTGCACCGTGGCCAGATAGTCCCTCTCCAGCCAGGCGCCCCTGCACGTGGGGGCCCGGCGTCAGGGTTCGTAGAGAGGCCCTCGGGTCCCGCCACTCAGTAAGGCCGCTCCCCGGCTCCCGCCGCCGGTCGTCTGAAGGATAGCCCCAGCGGCCAAGTCTCGCTCCTCCGCCGAAGCGGGAGTCCGAGGGCTCCCTGTGTGATCTGGCACCCCACCTCCTGGTAGGTCCCGCAATCCACCACTTGAGCGCACCCCCTACCGGTGGCGCGGGGGTCAGGTCGTCCGCCTCAGCACTCCGTAGTATCTTTGCCTTGATGACGCTACTGATCACGCCCGGACACTGTATGGGTCTCTGAGGTGGCACGGGGGGGCTGCAGAGTCTCTCGGGACACGCCTCTGCCCCGCTGAAGACGCCGCATCCCACGTTGCCTCTCCCCCGGCAGACTAAGCCGCCACCGCAACCGTTCTTGTCCCAACGCCTACCTGGGTCGCACTTCCTTCAGCTTGGGGATTGCCAGCACCCGGGGCCAGGAGTGGGCTCGTCCCGAGATCTCACCACTCAGAGCGGCAACCGGGACCACCGCGCCACCTCCGTCGCCCTCCTTGTCGGAGCTCTGCCGCCACCGGCCACGATCCGGCCATACCTGCAGGCCCAAAAGTCCACCGGCTGTACCGGGTGTGTACAGCCCTGCAGCCTCTGTCTCCGTTGGGGCTTCAGTGGGGTCGGGCCGATCGAAGGGCCCCGCGGAACCAGCCCTCGAGTCACCCGGTGCACCGAGCCACAGCACACTCTGCACCGGAAGTCCCAGGCCGCAGCCGCGACCTCACGTAGCTGCCTCGTCCGTCCAGGCCGCACCTCTCGGCCACCCGGCAGCACAACAGCTCCCGCGGAGTGGAGCTCAGTTGCGGCCCCACCTCCGATTGCCACCAAACTTCGCCGCCGGGCTCCAGCACCACCAGCGTCAGCTCTTCGCTCGGGTCGGGGCCTCGGGCGCAGATTTTCAGGATTTTTCGGGAGTGGCGCTGCAGAGCTTCGCTACTGCGCGGCCATTCCCGTAGGCAGCAAGCCACGCCCCCTTACCTGTAAACATTTTTGATTCAATATTTTCTCCTCAAAAATCTGTCCCACTGATACTAAGGGTTCGATGTACAGGAGGCGCCTTCCTCTCACACATTCTCCTTCCCCAGGAGACAAACTACACTGAGAGCCAGTAGGCTTGATTTAGCCCACAGACTGATTCTCTGGGACAGGGATGGCAGAATCAAGGAATCTGTCCCCACTTAGGGGTCTATTAGGATGTTAGCAGGTAAGTGGTCTCTGACAGCAGTCCCTGGAGGCAGCAGCAAGTGAGGGGTCTCTGGCAGCAGTCCCTGTAGGTAGCAGCAGGTGAGGGGTCTCTAGCAGCAGGCTCTGGGAGCAGTGGAAATGTGAGGCTCTCTTTCAAATGCATCCAATGACCGCGGAACACGCCTCCCGTGATTTTCAAGATTGCATCATGCCACCGCAATCAAGGTTCCCATTGGCTGTAAGGGCATGCTCCATGGCGGTGACACACCGCAGGGGCCCGGTGTGCGCTACCGCGATTTTGGCGGCGGAGCATGCCAACTGCCATTTGGGCATGTCTCCATGCCTATCACTACCACACTTGTGCGAATGGGGGGTGCTGGTGATACACCACTGGGGCCAGGCGGTTACTACCGCGATATGGCTGCCATACATTGACAGATCTGTTGACTGGGTGTGAGTGTTTGATTGGTTCTGATGCTCCGTCCATCACAACCCCCTTTTGTACCGCTTTGTTCACCATAAGTTGGCAGGGTATGCTCAGACGTAAGTCCCTTGCTCACTTTGCCACTGGATTCAAGAAAGCCTGGCTGAAGACGGCTGAAATGCCAGAAACCGGTCCTAGGAAGCTTGTTTCCGGTCCAGGGAATGCATGGCTTGGCAGTTCGGGCTGGACTGTTCCCATGAGGCACAGGGTCAGACTGATTTGCATATGGCCATGTCTGAACTGGGGTGGCAGAGTGGGCTAAAGAACGGTGATGGATCAAACCCAGATCTGTTGACTGGGTGTGAGTGTTTGATTGGTTCTGATGCTCCGTCCATCACCACCCCCTTTTGTACCGCTTTAAGTTGGCAGGGTATGCTCAGACGTGAGTCCCTTGCTCACTTTGCCACTGGATTCATGCAAGCATGGCTGAAGACGGCTGAAATGCCAGAAACCGGTCCTAGGAAGCTTGTTTCCGGTCCAGGGAAGGCATGGCTTGGCAGTTCGGGCTGGACTGTTCCCATGAGGCACAGGGTCAGGCTGATTTGCATATGGCCATGTCTGAACTGGGGTGGCAGAGCGGGCTAAAGAACGGTGATGGATCAAACCCAGATCTGATGACTGGGTGTGAGTGTTTGATTGGTTCTGATGCTCCGTCCATCACCACCCCCTTTTGTACCGCTTTGTTCGCCATATGTTGGCAGGGTATGCTCAGACGTGAGTCCCTTGCTCACTTTGCCACTGGATTCAAGCAAGCCTGGCTGAAGACGGCTGAAATGCCAGAAACCGATCCTAGGAAGCTTGTTTCCGGTCCAGGGAAGGCATGGCTTGGCAGTTCGGGCTGGACTGTTCCCATGAGGCACAGGGTCAGACTGATTTGCATATGGCCATGTCTGAACTGGGGTGGCAGAGTGGGCTAAAGAACGGTGATGGATCAAACCCAGATCTGTTGACTGGGTGTGAGTGTTTGATTGGTTCTGATGCTCCGTCCATCACCACCCCCTTTTGTACCGCTTTGTTCGCCATAAGTTGGCAGTGTATGCTCAGACGTGAGTCCCTTGCTCACTTTGCCACTGGATTCAAGCAAGCCTGGCTGAAGACGGCTGAAATGCCAGAAACCAGTCCTAGGAAGCTTGTTTCCGGTCCAGGGAAGGCATGGCTTGGCAGTTCGGGCTGCGCTGTTGCCATGAGGCACAGGGTCAGACTGATTTGCATATGGCCATGTCTGAACTGGGGTGGCAGAGTGGGCTAAAGAACGGTGATGGTTCAAACCCAGATCTTTTGACTGGGTGTGAGTGTTTGATTGGTTCTGATGCTCCGTCCATCACCACCCCCTTTTGTACCGCATACATTGACATGAGGCACTGCGATTTAGGCAGCGGAGCATGCCAACTGCCATTTGGGCATGTCTCTATGCCTATCACTACCACGATTTGGGTGCCATACAATGGCAATGGCCATCTGGCAAACATCAACAGTGCACAGTGCCCACATGGTCAATGGCAAAATATTGTGCACACGATGCCAATGTTCCCTTTACTCCACTGGTGACTACACATGCCATGTTCGTGTATTTGATTTCGTTGATTGGCCTGTACTCCCTCACATGTCACTTACAATATTGATGGTCGTGTACGCAGGACAGTGTTGTTCTGGACTCTACAGTGTGTACACATGTCAATGTATTGAGGTGCAGTGACAATCACAGCAATGTTCGTCTCAATGAATGATGATATTTTTTGCATGTCCTCTTGTGTCTGATCATGCACACAATCGTCATTTCTGCTCCGACTGTGGTCATTGTGTTGTGGATGTGTGCCTGGTTCAAATGACGCATGAAGGTGTGTCAGGTACAGCAGCTAGGTATGAGACAGTGTGGTTGATTTGTTACACATATGCTGGATGCTATACTCCCCGCCTTGCCCATGTGAAATGTGGCTATATCCCTATGTGCATTCACATTGACCGAGGTGGTGTTTGAGGTACTTGTTTTGTGTAAGTTTACAGGTGTGCCATTTGTGTAGCTGAAGGTGTCCCTACATGTAAGCTGGTCTGTAACTCAATTTTAATGACAGTCATTGTTGGCGTTGTGTCATCCAGAACGTGAGATGCTGTGCCCATCTCATGATGTATTGCATTGACATGTGTCCACTTTCATCTCAACTAGGAGGAGACCAAATCTGCTTCGTCACTTAACAGTGCTGGAGGACATGGAGGATGATGCGAATATATGGAAATGCCGTCTGGCTAGAGCCACCCTAAAAACCCTTTGTGATATGTTGGAGCGCCAACTGCAGCCTCGCAGGACATATCCAACAGCTTTCACCTCAAATTATAAGGGGATGGCGGCCCTGCATTTTTTTGCCACAGGATCATTCCAGCACATGGTGGCCAGTGCAGGTGGGATGTCACAACCGATGTTCTGAAAAAACAATCTCGGGTCTAGGCTGTAACGGCAGCAAGGCCTAGCCTAATAATAACAACGAACCTAAAAGAGCTGCCAATGCTGTCCATTATTTAACAGTTGAATTCATAGTGTAATGATTGAAACATTAACACTGATGACTTTTATTGTCAGATTTAATCAAAAATAAATTGAGATCATGAAAATCACATAGTACTACAATAAACCACGAACCTAAAACTCATCTTAAAGTGCTATACATCAATTGTTTTGTGTGCAAATTTTAGCTTTTTTTAGACAGACACAGAAAAAAGACACTTTCTATTTACAACAAACATTAACACAGAAAGAACTTAAAGCCAAATGAATAAAAATACCGGCCACTCCCAGCTCGATAGACGAAACGCTACGTTCTAAGGTATGCCTTGTACAAAGTTAGTCCCTCACATTTGTAAAGTAGCGCAACTAAGTTTGTTCTGATTCTAAAACAGCGCTCTTCTCCCTCTTTAGAATCCTCCTATTCTTTGCCCATAGTCGGGTCCACGAACCACCAAGACACCACAAGTAAGACGGTACTACTGGTTACTGACATTTGTGCTTGTTGGGTTAAAACTGACAATGACTGGAAAATTAGGTTGCTAGCTGAGTGTCTATGTCGTTATCTTTCAGGTCTAATTTGGAAATACTACCATTTGTTCGTTGTGTCTGCATTCATGCAGGTAAGAAATAAATGTAGAGGCTATAATTCGCTGACATCCATTGGTTAGGGTCGTTTAGTTAATTTACTTTCTTGTTTGATTTCAGCCTACCATTGGTCCTGATGAGGATCTCTCCAAGAAAAGAGATCTGAAACGCGTCGACCTTACTTTTTGAGGCCAATCATTTCACTCAAAATCAAATAGTGTCTCTCTCTTTTTTTCAACTGTGCTAAATTCTTCTGATGGCCCTCTTGATGTATCATGAATCAATATTGTTTGTGTAGATAGGATTTGTACGAATGGGTATGAGTGATGTTGTGTTAATGTTTGTTGTAAATAGAAAGTGTCTTTTTTCAGTGTCTGTCTAAAAAAAGCTAAAATTTGAACACAAAACAATTGATGTATAGCACTTTAAGATGAGTTTTAGGTTCGTGGTTTATTGTAGTACTATGTGATTTTCATGATCTCAATTTATTTTTGATTAAATCTGACAATAAAAGTCATCAGTGTTAATGTTTCAATCATTACATTATGAATTCAACTGTTAAATAATGGACAGCATTGGCAGCTCTTTTAGGTTTGTTGTTATTATTAGGCTAGGCCTTGCTGCCGTTACAGCCTAGACCCGAGATTGTTTTTTTCAGGTTTACTAGCGGGCACCAGCCCGTGTGGTCTTCAGGTGGTTGAAGTGAGCACCCTGTAAATTAAAGCGTACGAGTAGTTCGCAGGAAATTTAGGAGTTATCCTGCCACCACCCTAGAAGATTTTCTCATATTTGTTGTTAGTTGTTTGTTGGGTATTGTAGTGCAGTGTTTACGCGACCATGACTGACCGAGACACATTCGCATACAGCGAAGAACATATAACTAAATTGATTAATGACCCTCCATTGTTTGCCTCAGTGTCCCTAAGCGCAACAGCTAAAATCACCAATGAATCAGACAAACTAATCAGACTTAAGAAAAAACAAATCAGAACTGACCTTCATGGCCATTTTTTGGTTGAACATCTCAGAGCTGGAACTATCCCAGGCGGACTACAGATACGCAATGTACCTGTGATTTTTACAGAAGACCCCATTTATAAAAAAGGCTACAGTCAAATCGAGACGAAATGTAGTAGAGACCTCATGGTCCTAACTGTCGAGACGGCCCAGCGATTGTCTAAACAACAACTAGATGAGATTGCCGCAGTAGAAATGGATATCAAATCAAATCAATTAATCACGGATGCTAAATCATTACTGGAAAAAGTGGAAAAGGAAATTCTTGAATTCAAGGACTTTTCAATCAATCAGAAGGGCAATAAATTCGAAAAGGATAAAAAAAACTTTTCTTTAGAAAAAGTATATCCATACCTTCAAACTGATTTCTACTCCAGACCAGAAGCTCGCAAATATCTACCCGAATACCGAGGCAGATCCAGAAATAATTTTATAACATTTTCTGAAACATCGTCATCAAGCGGCAGTGATACAGACATCCCCAATAGTCGTCCGGAATTCAATAGACGTGGCAATTATCAACAAAACTATCAACAACAACCGTCTTTTTTAGGAAGAGGCCAACAAAAATCACGGGGCAGAGTCAGATTCAACAACCAACCGTGGGAAATGTCGACAAGACGCCACAACTACAAGAATTGAATGTATCACCTATTTATAATCTTTCTGACAAAGTATTGACTGTTGCACAAACAAGTGTACTTGAAAAGGGCTTGTCATTTGTTCCTACAAGAGACACAAACTTCATAAAAATAAAAACTGAAGTGATAGAATTTTGCAGAAAAGTACGTCTGATCACCTACTTTAAAGACAACCCAGCAATGATCCAGACGGAGACTACAGGACTAAGAAAAAAATCTTTCTTTTGTCCACCATCGAGCAAAGTTCCCAAGGAAGTCATCATGTTTGAAAAGGTAATGCTATCTGCCATTTCCGAAAAAGAAAAAAATCAAAAAAGATACAACAAAGTCAACTTCACAAAAGTCCAAAGGGAAGCACTCCAAGAGCTTAAAACTGATCAATCTATAACAATAAAGCAAGCCGATAAAGGCGGTTCAATTGTCATTTGGGGTACTGATCGTTATATAGCAGAAGCTAACAAACAACTCAGCAATGACCGCTGCTACAAGAAAATAACATTCGACCCAACAATAGAATTGAAGGGCAAACTGTTCAACATCTTACAAACAGGTTTTGATCAAGGCTTCTTGGGCAAAAAAGAGTACGATTACCTAAGAAACAACCACCCTCGAATTCCTATTTTTTATGTACTTCCAAAAGTACATAAAGATCAGTCATGCCCCCCGGGAAGACCAATCGTCTCGGGTTGTGAATCTCTGCTAGAACCCATTTCCAAGTTTGTGGACTTCTTCTTAAAACCTTTCATTCAGGAGGTCAAATCTTTTTTACAAGACACGACTGATTTCCTTAATAAACTAGACCAAATGAATTTTGAAGAAAACAGCGACCTTCTAGTTACACTAGATGTAGTGTCATTATATACAGAAATACCACAAGACGAAGGTTTAGCAGTTTTGGAAAGCTTTCTCAATAAAAGACCCAAACCCGAAAAAGTGTCCACACAATTCATTATGGACTTAGCAACTTTTGCACTAAAAAATAACTACTTCAGCTTCAATAACGAATTTTTCCTCCAAATAAAGGGCGTGGCCATGGGTTGTCCCTTTGCCCCTGAATTGGCTGTGCTCTTTATGTCAAAATATGAAGACAATTTTATCTTCAACAACAATCCATTTGCAGACAGGATTAACACCTGGGTCCGCTATATCGACGACGTGTTTATGATTTGGCATGGAGATGAAGACCAACTACAGCCCTTTGTTGATTGGCTTAACCATAGAACAGCTGATATCAAATTCAGTGCAAATCATTCTAGATCTAAAATGCCATTTTTGGATGTTGAAGTCTATGCTACAGATGGGAAATTGGCCACAACACTTTTCAAAAAGAAAACAGATAGGAACAAAGCTTTACATTTCACAAGCAGTCATCCAAGAAGCCTCAGAGAGAATTTGCCCTACGGGCAATTCTTGCGCATAAGAAGAAATTGCTCTTTCAAAGATGAATTTTTTGCCCATGCTGAGACTCTTAAAAACAACCTGCTAGTCCGAGGTTATCCCCAAAAACTTTTGAAAAAAGCAATCAAGCGCGCATGGTGGACCCCACGTGATTCACTACTTCAAAGAAAAGACAAAACAAAAACAGACAGGATTGTCTGCGTTTCTACTTTTTGCCCTTCTTCTAATTGGCTCAAAAAGACTATAAATCAAAACTGGCATCTAGTGAAGAATCTAGATCCAACACTTCAGGAGATTCCTCTCTTTGCTTTCAAAAAAGATCAAAGCATTGCCAACCAGCTAGTCCGAGCCGCCCTTCCTAAACCTCAAAACATGACGATGCGAAGTTTTCTAAATTTGCCACCTGTACAAGGACATCACAAATGTGGCTCTTGTATCAGTTGTGAATCTACCATGGAAGGGGTTCTTTTCACACATAAAGGAACCTATTGGAAACATGATAAATTTTCAAACTGCAAATCCAAGTATGTTGTGTATGGGATAGTCTGCCCATGTAACAAGCTATATATTGGGAAAACCAATCAAGAAATCAAACAAAGAATTCAACAGCATAAGTCCAGAGTACGAAAAAATGTCCAGAATGTACCATTAGTCAACCACTGGTTGGCCCACGGTCACACAGAAAAAGACATTAAATGGACTGTAATTTCTAAAGTAGAACAAGACATGAGGGGAGGCGACCTAGATTCCAAACTACTAAGACGGGAAGCAATGCTTATTGTCAAATTCAATACATCTCTGGATGGACTAAACAAACTATCTGAAATTTACAACTTGTGAACACCTGCCAAGTCCAGTCTGAATGTATTTACTTCATACCCTTACAAGCACCTGTCAGTTTAAAAAGCGGCTGATTCACACAAGCCTCCGCTCTCCATTCTCAGCAGAAGTCTACTAAAAGATCCACTAAAGAAAGTGGTTACGTATTTCCAACGAAGGCCGTCTATGCAGCCTCCACCTGGGGAAGAAAAGTCTACGTGTCTTAAAAAGGTTTCCAAAATTTAGACATAAAGCATTAATATCTGCCTCTCGACAAAGAAATACTATGAGCTGACCATATAATGGATCGAGTTTTACCTCGAGATACAAATGCGCATTATCCTTTAAAGCAAGCATTAATACAATGTGAAAAATATATTCTCACTTAGGACACACCATTGTCCGCAAAAAATACCAGCATTTCAATAAAGTTTGTTTTCACACACGCTCGCTAACGCAATGGAAAACTACATTTCCCAGAGGCAACGTAATGTGAAACTACATTTCCCAGAGGCACTAGAATAAACCGCGAGATTTAAACATCGTCAATGAAGCCGTACACCAGGAAGACGCCGACGCTTCCAGGGCAGTGAGCGATAGAACACTTCGGATACCATTATCCAAAGGTAAGAGACCTGTGTGTCTGGAAGAGGAGAGTCATAGTATCGATGCACATGCATCCATCCGTGGGAATACTTTTTTGACATGGCCACCAATTTTTTCCACACAGAAAGAACTTAAAGCCAAATGAATAAAAATACCGGCCACTCCCAGCTCGATAGACGAAACGCTACGTTCTAAGGTATGCCTTGTACAAAGTTAGTCCCTCACATTTGTAAAGTAGCGCAACTAAGTTTGTTCTGATTCTAAAACAGCGCTCTTCTCCCTCTTTAGAATCCTCCTATTCTTTGCCCATAGTCGGGTCCACGAACCACCAAGACACCACAAGTAAGACGGTACTACTGGTTACTGACATTTGTGCTTGTTGGGTTAAAACTGACAATGACTGGAAAATTAGGTTGCTAGCTGAGTGTCTATGTCGTTATCTTTCAGGTCTAATTTGGAAATACTACCATTTGTTGGTTGTGTCTGCATTCATGCAGGTAAGAAATAAATGTAGAGGCTATAATTCGCTGACATCCATTGGTTAGGGTCGTTTAGTTAATTTACTTTCTTGTTTGATTTCAGCCTACCATTGGTCCTGATGAGGATCTCTCCAAGAAAAGAGATCTGAAACGCGTCGACCTTACTTTTTGAGGCCAATCATTTCACTCAAAATCAAATAGTGTCTCTCTCTTTTTTTCAACTGTGCTAAATTCTTCTGATGGCCCTCTTGATGTATCATGAATCAATATTGTTTGTGTAAATAGGATTTGTACGAATGGGTATGAGTGATGTTGTGTTAATGTTTGTTGTAAATAGAAAGTGTCTTTTTTCTGTGTCTGTCTAAAAAAAGCTAAAATTTGCACACAAAACAATTGATGTATAGCACTTTAAGATGAGTTTTAGGTTCGTGGTTTATTGTAGTACTATGTGATTTTCATGATCTCAATTTATTTTTGATTAAATCTGACAATAAAAGTCATCAGTGTTAATGTTTCAATCATTACACTATGAATTCAACTGTTAAATAATGGACAGCACAACCGATGTTCAGCATGGTGCTGCATGATGTTCTATCCGCCATGATGGTATACAAGGACAGATATAACCATTTCCCCAGGGGTTCTGAATTGGCAGCTGTGAAGGGAGATTTCTATCCCCTTGGACAAATCCCCCATGTTGTTGGTGCCATTGATTGCACCCATGTTGGGATTGTGCCACCACAGGCACGTGAGCACATTTACAGGAATCTTAAACATTACCACTCCATAAATGTGCAAATGGTGTGCCTGGCAGATATGATCATCTCCCATGTATGTGCAAAATTCCCAGGCTCAGCCCATGACTCCTTCATCCTGCGGAACAGCATTGTGCCCCAGCTGATGGCTAATCTGCTTCCCGAGCGTCCATGGATTGTGGGTGAGTATGCCTAGTCGTATGGCGTGCTGGGTGTGTGACCTGCTGCCCTCTGCCTCAGTGACATTGCAATGCCTATTTGTGTTTGCCATACCTAGGTGACTCTGCATATCCCAACGGTCCCTGGTTGCTGAGCCCACTGCGGAATCCCAGGACCCCGGCTGAAGTCAGCTACAATGATGCCCATGGGAGGACTAGTCGTGTGGTGGAGAGTACTTTTGGTCTGCTTAAGTCACGTTTCCACTGCCTGGACAAGACCGGAGGTGCACTGGCGTACTCGCCCGGGTAGGTGTGTCAGATTGTAGTGGCATGCTGCATGCTCCACAACCTAGCCATTCGCAAGAAGATTCCCCTGCTCCTGGATGATGATGAGGACCCAAGGCCCCCGCTTGCAAACCAACCCGTGTCCAGTGATGAGGACAGTGGAGAGGAGGAAGGTGTTGACCTGCGTGAACAGCTCATCACCCGCTACTTCACTTGAAGGTGGGTGACAATGTACAACATACCCAATGTCTGATGATGTTGCTGTTGTTGTGAAGGGGTATGTGAGATTTGTGACAGCAGCCGGTTATAGACTCAGTGGTGGCTGGCAATGTTTCTGGGACAGGTCATTTAGGAACATCTACAGGATGTGTATGTTGACACTTGTTGCCCATTGTGACATGTGCATGTTGTATTATCTTGATGGTAGGTGTTGTGTGATGTCTGTGATGCCACACCCAGACCAGTGAATGTTGTTCTGTTGTGTTTTCCTAGGTGCCTTCAACTTCTCCTTGCCTACATACAGTCCATTCTCCTGGTACATTGTGATCATGTTGAAGACTGTACATCCTGCAATAAAGAAGGAGCAGACACAACAACATGTGTGTAAGGATTTTTTATTTTCAATGGTGACATGTGAGGGGGTTTACATTTACATTGAGGTGGTGGTGGAGCAGTGAGTTGACAGTTATGGTAAATGAGATAATCGAGTAGTCACCACATTGATGTGGTGACCCAGTCCAACAGACAGATGCCATTCACAAGGCAGTGTGGGGAAGGACAGTCCAAAAAGTCAATGCAGTGGTGAAGATGGTTGCCATCAGGGTTGGCTCTGTGACTGGCGTTTGGCAGGTGCTTTGCCTCCAGATACTCCCAGGGTTTTCTTAGGACTGCCCCTTTGTCGCTTGGCCGGGGGGGCCAGTGGGGTCTGAGGACTCACCCCTCTCTGTGGGCGCAGAGGAGGATAGTGAACTGTCATCCTGCGGCCCACCAGAGGGAGGTGGAGGTGTTGGTTGTGGCACAGGCCTGTCCCTCAGTACCGCCACTTGCTGGCCCAAGAGGTCCACAATTTGTCCCATGCGGGTGTCGATGGACCTCATCAGCAGGATGAGCTCGCGTAACAGTTCGTCCAACCGGCCCGTTTGTCCCTGGGCCTATTCATATGCCCCAAGGACTCTGGTGATGTGGTCCAGGGATTGGGTCCCAGCCTCTTGGTGTCTGTGGGTGACCCTGCCCCTCCCACCTACCCTGCTGCCACGGACCTGTTGCCTCACCACTGTGGGCACCCGCATCCTCTTCCTGCTCTCCTCAGTCGGCGGTGTGGGGTGGTCATCCTCTGGGACAGGGAGGGTGTTGCAGGCAGTGATGGTGGTGGTGGTGGTGGCGGCGGTGAACGCACAGGCCATAACAGCAGGGGTCTGCAGTGACGTTGTTATTGCAGCAGATGTGGTGGGGGGGACGATGGGGTCCTGGGACCTGTTGCTCCCTGGCACACCAGATGCGCCGGCTTCAAGCTCATCATCCAGAGAATACCGGGAGTCACCATCCGAGAGTCCATGTACCCGGGGGAAGACTGGCTCTGCAGGTTGTTGGTGTTGTCCTCTGCAGTGAGTTCTTGGTCACCTGTGGGTCAGATGAGAAAAGGTCATTGTAGTGCACCCCGCAAGCTTTGTGTTAGCTGTGTGTCATTCAATGTTTGTACACTACACAGTTGACTGATCATCACATTGTTTTCTATGTGCACTACTGTGCCTCCTGACATGATGCAGTAGTACATACATTACTTGTCCATGGTGTGAGTTGTCAATACATACCATGCGCCACGTGCATAATTTATGATTACATGGACCTGTTGACATCTAGGGACTGGCACAACATGTTATTTCATTGAGGACTCTTTGTTGATTTGTCTGACCTGGCAGACGTCACATCTGGCCATGGACTGGCCATTGTCATCTCCTGCATACCTTTGTCCTGTCATGTGCATATCTTGATTTGTACCATCAAACATGCTTTCTTATTTTTCGAATGGTCCTTGTTGCTCTGGCCCCATGGAACTGCACATGTCAATAGGTGCTGTGCATGATTGTGCCCAGCCGTTCTTCTACATGTGCATTGGTGTGTCACACTTTGGTAGCTGTGACAGTTTCCTTTGCTTACCTGTGTGCACACTGTGCATGGCAATGGGGTCTGTGTGCATATTTGTGCAATGAGAGGGCTGTTGTTGTCATATGGCACCATTTCTTTTGTGACGAATGGTTGGGTGCACGTACTGGCTACTTATCTGTTATGTGCTCATATTTGGCTTTGTTATGTGTGTGCGTGGTGGAGGCTTACATCCTGCTCAGTGGTGTCACAAGACAGAATAATATGTCTACCTACCTGTTAGTTTGTTTGAGGTGGGCCATTAGATGCCACATGCATCTGGGTGATATGGAGAGCTCCAGGGACAACGGTGCATGGTGGGAGTAGTGGCACAGGCCTCCCACCCACAGACATCCTCCCATGGAAGATGGCTGCCTACCTGTTAGGTCGAGGTGAACAATGCAATGGATGCCACATTCTTCTGGGTGGGAGGGAGTGCTCCATCCTGCTGAGGTGTGGGCCAGGGGGCATGGTGAGAGTAGTGGTAGAGGCCTCCCACCCCCAGACACCCTCCCAGGGAAGTTGGCTACCTACCTGTAAGTTTGTTAGGTGTACTGCAATGGCTTCCAACTGCTTCTGGGTGGGGGAGTGCTCCATCCTGCTGAGGTGTGGGGTAGGGGGCATGGTGAGAGTAGTGGTGCAGGCCTCCCACCCACAAACACCCTCCCAGGAAAGATGTCTACCTACCTGTAAGTTTGATGTGGGTTGTGTAATGGTTGACACATGCTTCTGGGTGGGGTGGGGGAGGGATCTATCTTGCTAGGCCGTGGGACAGGGGGCATGGTGTGAGTAGTGGTACAGGCCTCCCACCCACAAACACCCTCCCAGGGAAGATGGCTACCTACCTGTCAGTTTGATGTGGGTTGTGTAATGGCTGACACATGATTCTGGGTGGGGTGGGGGGAAGGATCCATCTTGCTGATGCTGTGGGACAAGGGGGCCTGGTGGAAGTTATTGTGCTGGCTGCCTGTACACATGCCCCCATGGTAATGTTGCTAGCTACGTTTGGGGTGACTGGGAGTGAGTGAATGTTGGATCTGTGAGACATGTTTTTGTGAGTGTGTGGTGCAGGTGAATGGAATTTGTGCTAGATGGTGTAGCTTTGTAGCTGTGCAAGACAGTACATGGCAGTGTGGTGGTAGTCATTTGTTTGTACTTACCAGCCTCCACTCCCCTGGCTACTCCTGTGAGACTCTCTGGATGCAGTATGGCAAGCACATTCTCCTCCCATGGTGTGAATGGTTTTGGTGGAATGGGAGGGCCACCGCCAGTCCTCTCAGCCAGCTCATGGTTCTTGCTTCTCCTCTCTTTGACAACCCTCTTCAGATCATGCCACCGCGCCATGATCTCCTTTTTGGATCGCGGGTGGTCCCTACTGCATTGACCCTTTTGACTATCCTTGCCCACATTTGTGTCCTTGTGGCTAATGGTGTCTGTTGGACCAGGCTACCAAACAGTTGTGGTTCCACTCTGACTATCTCATTTACCATGACTGTCAACTCACTCTCTGTGAATTTGGGCATTTTATGTGTTGATATTGTGTGTGGTGTGCAAGGTGACTGTGGGTGCAGGGGTGTGAGTGGTTGGTGGGGTTGTGATGTGTATGGTGTGTGATGTGCAGGGGGGTTAGTGGTGCAGGTGTGGTGGAGATAGTGGTGGTGGTGGTGATGTGTGTGTGCTGTATTCTTTTGCCTCTCCTCTCTGATCTGTTGAATGCCCTTTCCTTCTGGAGTGTTGCAAAGGATTGTGGTCAGGGAAGGGGCTGGTTTTATACTCAGCTATGTGGGTGTGTCCATATGGGGGAGTGCTGTCAGGTGTTTTGTGTGGGTTGTCCTGGGATTTGTATTTTTCTTTTTGCCATGTGGTTGTGTCATTGGGGTGTGTTTTGTGTTTTTGTGGGGCATGGCTAGTTTGCTGTGTGCACTTTTCGGCCTTATTGTGGGTTTTTTCATTAGCCTGCCATATTTTTCACGGATCGTCCGCAGCGGTGGAGATGCTGCAGCTCGTCCGCTGGCTCTCCCATTCATCCCTGTGTGCGACCGTGGTGGTCAGAAATAGCGGAAAGTACAGCGGGACCATCGGGGATATCCTAATTCCCCGTGCGGTGTCTCCGCTATATTTGCAGTGGGTTGGGGTTTTTCCACTGCAAAATGGACCGCCGCGGATGAATTTTGGCCATCTCCGCCCGCTACGGGCGGTTTTTCTTTGCCCCGTTCCGCCATGGTTGGTGTTTTTTGGCGGATGATCCTAATTTGGCTGCCGGTTTTTCCACGGTACAGGCGGGCGGTGGTTTTTTCCGCTTCCATGGCAGTAGGGGTAGTTTTCCGACCGCCATCCTAATAGGCCCCTATGTGATTCAGGTAGGATCTGACAATCTTATTGGCTGTTCAAATGCACACCACCTAGACTTTCAGAATCTGAGAAATGTAGCAAAGCTAGGTGCACCACCCTAATTTTCTTCCAATTAGAAGACATTC
Source organism: Triturus cristatus (assembly GCF_964204655.1). Lineage (NCBI taxonomy): Eukaryota > Metazoa > Chordata > Amphibia > Caudata > Salamandridae > Triturus > Triturus cristatus. The sequence continues at coordinate 846,578,024 of NC_140594.1, read as the reverse complement.
CTGCTGCTATGTATCCTATCTGCCTTGTGCTACTTTGTCCTTCTAATGTGCCCCATCCTCTGCCACTGGCATCTGCTGTAATCACTTTTGGATGAAGTAGGAAAAAAGGGTAAACCTTCTTCAGGTTCTATGACTAAAGCCATCACTGCATCTGAACTAATATCAGGATTATGGATTTGCACATCTGAGTACTTTGGCAGCAAAACCCCAGTAGACGATGAGCCAATGGATATAAATGGAGATGAGACCAAGGCAGAATTACTAAAGTTGACGTTATCTCCCTCTGCACTTTTAACTACTGTCGGGCTGCAGATTCTGATGGCAGTGGAAGAGACTCCAGATGAGGAACCAGTTTCTGCTTCCTGTGGTTTGGAAGAATATTTTTACCAAGTCTGTTGTGAATGCTGCTCCAATGTATTGAAGAGAGTGACTTTGCACCAGGTGGGACTTTTCCAAGTTTGTTAAGAATCCGTGCTCCCACAGTATGTTGCAGAATGACAAAAGAAGAAAAAGCACCCAGCGAATCAACCCGAAGCATGAATTCTACCCGCCATCGGTGCCAAGAGCTTTGTTAAAACTCTTGGGACTGGTGAGAGACCAAAGGACAGAACTAGAAACTCATTGAGCTGACCTTAAACACAAAACCACAGAAATCTCTGAGAACTTCTGTGCATCTGGGCATATAAATAGGCATCCAACAGATCAACAGATGTCAGAAAATCACCTTGCTTTAGGAATGGCATGACATTCTGTAGAGCAAAAATTTTGAACCTCTGGCATGGAATATATTCATTCCCTCTCTTTAGATCCAGGGCAGATCTGTCTTCTCCTAATACCTTCTGTCCCAGAAAGATGATTGAGTAATACCTTCTGCCTTTTTCTTATTCTGGTACTGGGATGATCGCCATCTTTCACAAAAGTTAATGAATACCTTTCAGCAGGCTCTTTGACAAACTAGGTCTTGAGGAAGAGGAGTCTGACAGAAGGATTCCTCTAGTGGTGAACTGAACTGAATGAGATAACCTATTTGTACATTCTTTATTGCACAAATATGAGACTCATTCTGTTCCCATAAATATTTTAGGTGACCTCAGACAGGCATATCCAAATAGGCCAGAAGATAATCATGTTTTTGGAGAGGGAGGAGAGTTAGATGCATTTGCTGGCCCGAACTGAGACTTGTCACATGGCTACAACACCTCCCAGAACAGGGCTGGTTAAATCCCTTTGCCATTGAGCCTTACCAAACACACTTCTGTAGCGAAGGCCTTTTTTTCTGAGGGATAAATGTATCAGAGCCATCAGCTTTTTATATTCTGGAGATCTATTGAGCAACACTTAAATTTGTGGACCACAAATTCGGATCCTGAAAATTAAAAATGCATCATCATGGCCTTCTTCTTCTGCCTTTCAAGAAAACATTCATTTATGCCTCCTGACTGCAGTGGCAAAGCCCAAAGCTGCCACTTTTGCCCAAAGAGAGTCGATTGAGGTGTCTGAAACAAATTGCCTTGCTGCTGCATTAAAATTAAGTTGATGTGAAATTGTGCCTTGACGGATCTGTTCAGCCAACCTTTGAAAATCTTTGAGAACTTATTTGCTGATCCAACCTTCCTGTCCACTGCTTCTAGTGAAGTGGAATCTTCTGAAATGATCACCCCTTTTGATGTGAGGCAAGCCATTAACAATCCAATCCTGACAATTGATGGAAATACATCTGAAAATTTATGAAAAGGATACCCCCAGGTGAGAAATCTTGGAAATGTTTGTCACTGGAACGCCTTCCATTTTTGTGACAATATTTCCTTAGGATAGAATGCAAGGGTAAAGTTTCAGGTTCTCATTTTTTTATATTGGCTTCACACAAATTCCGGATGTCCACTTAAAATATTAGTTAATTCAGGTCCCTGTATCAACGTCCTCTGGCCTCTTCATCCTCTGACTCCCCTTACACGATTACCTCTGGAGCTATAGTCAGCTTAGGGACTTTAACAGTTGGAGACCCTTCTCTGGGCATGAAAGCTCCATCAACAGCCTGCTTGATCATCTTCTGAATAGTTGCCTACAGTTATTTTATGCAGCCTATGGAGAGAAATCCTGAAACCCTGAATAGGAGAGGAGCCAACCTCCGTACTGGGCCTTTTCTGAGCACACTTCTTCTGCTCCATAACATTTACATCTTGTACAGTGCGCCCGCAATCAATGTCAGCATCTTTGTTTTGATTACCAGCAATGAGAACTTCCCTTTTTATCTTATTACCAGGTAGCCATATAAAGCGGTGGAATGGAACCTTGCGATAATGCCCCCATGTTTAAGCCAGACTTTAGCAGTGATTCACCCTATCATGGCGCTGGAAATACAAAGCACATCACCAGTTAGCGTGTTCCCACTCTGATAAATCAAAGAGCGCTGAACCCAGTCCTTTATAGCATGACTAAAGTATGCGCTAATTCATTACAACCTGGGGCCGGATTATGGTTTAGGGGCATTTTCATTGTTTGTGCCGTGCACTCCATAAAAATGGTGTGCCCTGTGCAGACAATGAAAATGCACCCTATTTCCATGAATGTGCTGCCCTCAGGGCAGCCGCAAGCCCACTCTGCCATGGGGGCAGCGCATTCAAGTGAAATACGGTGCGGCTGTTTTAAAGCCGCTCCATGTTTCACTGTGAAGGCGGCAACCCGCCTTCACTTTCAAAGGGGATTAGAGATCCCCTTGCAGGCGGGTGTCATCAGTGACGGAACCCACCTGCAAGGGGATGTCTGGGGGGTCCATAGGAGAGGTCTGCTCTCAGGAGGCGCATTGACAGCGCACCACCTTTTTAAATGGTGCACCATCAGTGCGCCTTTTGAGGGCTTGTTTGCCTCTGCACCCCAACGGTAAAACAGCACAGTATGCCCCCATGCAAATGAGGGAATGCGCCTTGAAGATAACGCGGGCACTTAATGTGTGCCAGTGCTATCGGTATTATATAAGAGGCTGTAGAAGTGTCTGAGGCCCCTTCTGTAGTACCAAAGTGCTCTGGCTGAGCGCAAAGCGAGCTCAAACACCCGTTGCGCCCCTGGGGCACTTTATGTAATACAGCCCTGGACCGCTGTAGCAGTTCTTATGGATGTGCGACCCCCTGGAACCAACCCTGTTCAGCACAGCTTCTCAGTTAAGGTGTCACTCTAGATATTTGATGTATGTTATGGCAAGACCAACTTAAATATCAAATATAAATATGTTTACTTGAAAGCTAGAATTCTGGATAGACTTTAATAAGCCCATTGGAAAAAACGAAACAGGAAGTGTACTGTTTATAAAGATATGAAGAGGAAGGCAGCCATGTCTGTAGTTTCTTTTTGTGCATGGACAGCTAAACAATGTCCAGCATTGGGAATCAATTACTCACCCAATCAGGACTGGGTCAAGGCAGATGGATGAGGAGATAATGCTTACCAGGTAACACAATTAGTTAGTCAGTGAAAACACTTTATTCGATCTAAAAGCACATAGATTATAAAAGTACACATTTATATAGACAATACATAATGTAATAAAATATAATGAATAAATATTTAAAAATATATAAAAAATCCATAAAACAACAAATAACAGGAATAAATTAAAACCTATTGATCTTAACTACTGATGTAATCTCCTAGTTTTTAGTGACACAATTACTCACATTACTATGACATTGACAGGTGCTGAAGAATCAGGTGCACTGCAAGCAGTCTGATTATCCTCTGTGCTTATATATCTTTCAGGTGCCACTGCTCGAATCTAAGTAGCAAGTACCCCAGTAGAGAGCCCCACATCAGCGGAACAAAGACGCCAGTGGCTGTAACATCCCTCGTCATTTGAGGCAGTACCTTTCTTCTTCCCTTCAGCCCCTTTTTAAAACTCTGTCATGCAATTCACCAGGGTACCGGTTGAGACATCGGGGGGAAGATGGCGACTGGGACCTTTCCTTTAGAACACATCACTCCCTGAGAGTTTGTGATGTGGTGCTGTACAAATGCGATTGGTCTAGGTTTGTAACAGAGATATTGATGTTTATGCTTGTAATTGAGTACTGAAGCCTATTAGTGTACCTTACAATTAAATGAATACCCAAGCAATGGCAGCTTTACAACACTCCGGTGACCTATGACAACCTGATCTTAATTTCAGCTCACATGGTGTTGAGTAAGGATACAGGGCCCGATTCACAGAACTAACTTAAGACAAAATCCTAAACTTACTACCAGTTTGGTATTCACAGAAGGCACTTACTCATTTTGGTATTCACAGAAGGCACTTACTCATTTCGGTATTCACAGAAGTTAGGAGTCAACTCTACTACTCCTAAATTGAGAAAAATCCTCATTTTAAAACTTTCGGTATTCACAGAAGGCATTTAGGTGTCCTAAAGTTAGGAGTCCTAACTTTGCTACTACTAAACTGAGAAAAATCCTAATTTTAAGACTTTCGGTATTAACAGAAGGCATTTAGGAGTCCTAAAATTAGGAGTCCTAACTTCTGTGAATACCGAAATGAGTAAGTGCCTTCTGTGAATACCAAAATAAGTAAGTGCCTTCTGTGAATACCAAAATGGTAGTAAGTTTAGGATTTTGTCTTAAGTTAGTTCTGTGAATCGTGCCCACAGTTCCTTTTCCGGAAGAAATAGATCGAGTCTCACACATACAGAATCGGGATAAGGCAGGGAAAACTGAGACTCTACCTAAGAAAAACAAGGAATATAGAAGCTACCAAAATTAACTGTATTTATTTCGCAGATTTATATAGCACATGGTCTCCAAAGATATGGGCGCGGTTTATATGTTAACAATTTACGCAACACTGGTTCTTCTATAAAACTGGGATTGGTAAACAACGAGGAGGAGATTGAGAGGGGAGTCTGGTGTGAAGAGGTAAGTGCATAGGGGAAGAGGGGGGAAATATCGGGTGGGAGAAGCATTATTGGGAGAGAGAAGAGGGCGATGTGAAAGGAGATTGCGCTGGGGGAATAGGGAGCGGGAGGGAGGAAAGCTGGAAAAGTGAAGACGGGTAACACAGGAAAGATGGGGGTGAAATTTGCAAGTCCAACGATCAGCTCTGGCATTGAAGCGGATCCCTTTTTATGACACGTTGCGCAATGTAGAGAATATTGGGTCAGGTACAGCTCGGATAGGTGTGAGTGCAACAGAAGATAGAAGAACAGAAGGGATGGAGCAGTTCTGATAAGAGAAGGCAGGGAGTTCCTAAAGGTGTAGCCTCTTGTAGAACATGCGAGGCTCGGAGCAAGGGTGTTTCAAGGAGAAGAATTTCTTTGCTTCTAAGATTCCTGGTTCCAGCTAATGTCTTGAGTAGGTTGATCAAGTCAGATACGGCTTTCAAGTAAATTACTCTGAAGGCTAGACAACCCAGCGAGAAGTTGATTCTGGCCGTGGTAGGAAGTCAGTGCAGATCAGCAAGTTTTGGGGAGATATGATCAAATTTATTGGTTGAGGAAAATAGTGTGACTGTGGCATGTAGGACAGCTTTTAGTGACATAAGGGACGCTTGTGATGTGCCCACTAGAACTACATTGCCAAAGTCCAATCCAAAGAGTATAAGAGCATGGGCAGCAGTTTTCATGTGATCTGGTTGTAAGATGGTTTTCAGTTCTTTAGCATCTGAAATAGAAAATTAGTGCTTCTCACAACTTTATTTATGTGTGGTACCATGGTTAGAGAAGGGTCTAGAGTAATTCCAAGTGAGGAAAGCAATAGTGGCAACGTGGGATTTAAATCTAGAAGATTAAAGCACATCTGCATGTAATGATTTTTTAGATTTTGGTGAGAACAGAATGAATTCCGTCTTTTTTGGGTTAAAGGTTAGAACATTGTTCTTCATCCAGGTGTGAATGTAGAGTAAGACTGCTCTTAAGGTGAGAATGTATTCTAATGTTGAGGTTTTCAGGTAAATGTATCTGTTGTCTGCATACTGGTGAATAGAAACTCTTGAATCTTTGCAAATATTGGTTAGTGGCTCTACATGAGGGTTAAAGAGCATGGGAGATAGGATAGATCCTTGTGGAACTCCACACATGATAGGGGCTGGGTCACAAGCATTGTTAAGTATTTTTACAATTTGCCAGTGCTTGGAAAGGAAGGAGGCAAACCTTTGAACACTGTAACTCTAGAGCTAAAGCGGTGTTTCAAGGAGGTTAAGTAATCTGGAGTGATCAATTGTGTAGAAAGTGGCAGTATAACAAGCAGTCAGGATTCACCCCATCCAGTACTTGGCAAATGTCATACAGGATTTTTAAAGAAGCTGTTTCAATTCTGTGACCCCCTCAGAATCCTGATTGGTGGACTTCTAGCAAGTTTTCATTATTGATGAATCCAGGGAGGTGATGGGGGACGCATTTTCAATCGTTGGAAAAAAGTTTGAGAAGGTCTCATATATAGGTGGAAGGTTGATAATATTCTCTCTAATGTGTGAGGAATTGATGTGGATGTCTGGAAGAGGTCTCTGAAGTTATGTGAGAAGGACTTTGGATTTGGGCTGAAGAATGTGCTGTTTCTGCAGCTCTCTTAGTATTCTTGGCTGCATGTTAAAGATTATCCGTTGTTTCTAAAGCATATGCATTTCTTACGTTTTGGTATTTAGATTAGGGGTGAACCATTAATGTAAGGGTTTCAGATGTATATATTTTTGTTTCACAGTGACCATAGTATCAACAGCTTGGATATGTTAGGTTGTACCTGTCAATGACTGTGTTAACCTCAATATTATTAGGAAGAGTATGCAGTTTGTATGGGAGCAGCTCAGGTTAGGAGACAGATTTTTGAAGAATCACTTAATAATAAAGGTGAGGCAAACCTTAATGAAAGAGGGTTCATGAAGGAGGATGATTGAAAAGGGGATGGGAAAATGGTCTTATCAGTCGACTTTGATAGAGTGATGACAACGGACCATCCTGGCATTCCCTTTACTCATACTCACTCTGTTTCTCTCATACCTACTTCTTCTCTCTTCAATTTGTTGTAAATGCTTTATGTTGTCTTAGGGTGGTAAAGGCATTATGAAAGGAACGAGGGGGGTTTGAAATACAAATATTTTCCAGATCACACTTCTAGACACATGTCTTTAATACATTTTAGGGATCTCTTGGTGTTTGGGGTGATTATTAAGAGGGATGTCTCTTCCTTCAAAGAGGTGAATTAGTTTGTTTTTTATGGCTCTAATAAAAGTGGTAAAAGAACTATTGATGGACAGAATGCAGAACAATGTCATACATTCACCTCAGTACAGAGATCTGGGCCTAAATCCATCGTTGTTTTGCTCACCATGCCATTCCAGTTTGGACCCAGCCATATGCAAATCAGTCTTGACCCTGTGCCCTATGGGAACAGTCCAGCCCGAACTGCCAGGCCAGGTCCTCCCTGGACTGGAAACAAGCATCCTAGGACCGGTTTCAGAGTTTCACCCCTCTTCAGCCAGGATAGCTTGATTCCATTGGCATGGAGAGCACGGGACTCACGTCTGAGCATACCCGACCCACTCGGAGTGTCTAATAAAAGTGGAGCAGCAAATTCTAAGGAAAAAAGTAATGGGAGAGTCTGTTGTCTAGTTTGGCTAAGGCACCAGTTTGTTGCTGCTAGTATAAGGCACCCCTTTCCTCCTATTACTAAGCAAGTGCCAATTGAGAATCAAACCAAGATGCATCCACACATCATTTCCTTGTCATTTTTAATGATGATCTAACAAAGTAAATATTCTTGCAGTTGACAAACTGCAAAAAACTAGGGTCATGGTCGGAGGGGAGGCAGCTTCCATTTCAGCTTAGGGGAATTGGCATATTGGCAGCCACAGCAGTGTGACACGCTGATGTGAAAGCCAGTTCCCACTTGCAGGTAGCTGGCGAGAGAAGTCAGTAAGCTCGAAGAAAGGCCCTCTTTAGGGTTAATGGAAGTCCTCCATAGTTGTGGCAATCCAGCAGCCTTGAGACTGTGTTCACCTCTTTATAGGAGTGGAGTGTTTGGCCGCAAGATGGGTGATCACCTCACCAGTGATAGGTGGGGGTGTGATGCCATGCTGGGTGGAGTCTGGCACCTGTTCAATCCAGGATTTCAATGCCAACTATAGGGCTGCGTAGGGTCATGGACAGCCTCTCCCACATCAGCACCTCCTGCCCACTCATGTAAAGGTGGGCATTTGGGATGGGGGATAACAGGGAAATTATTGGCATGGTGGGTTTACTTGGTTTTCAGCTTTGGAGGTCAGGACATGCTATAAAAGTGGGACTATTTTTTTGGCAGTAATCAGTGACCACACAGGGGCTTTAAAGAAAAGTCTCACATCATAGGTGGCAGGTTGGCTCGGTGAGTTGGATGCTAGTAGCTGGACGCTAGTCACCAAATAAGCTTTGGCTTCTAGCACACAAGTTGGAATATCACTAAGACTGATGTAGCCTGCCATCCTTCAGAGGATTGGCTTGTGGCGTACCATTAAAACAGTTAATAGTAAGGCCTGTTAGTTACAGTGCTTAAAAACTGCATTAGTGTCAAGTGAAGCACTATATGAAAATTATCACTCTTCAAATTTGTAATATTGTTATTATCATCATCACCATTATTATTATTATTATTATTACTATCAGGGACTGTTGTGACTTTTATGATCCATGAACATTTTTTGTGTTGATACATCTTGGAAGGGTAAATGCAAGTATAACATAGTCACCTGTGCTCATTGTAAGGAGATGAATGGAGTTTGTGTACTCTTCTAAATCTCTCCTCAATAAATGGTGCCTGTGACAATACTAAGAACTATGTTATGACTCATAGTGCAGCGAAAAACTGCCCATTCTTTATACGTCACTAAAACTTAAATGCAAATGATACTTGACAGACAAAATGAACGTGCACTTTACACATGAGTTCTACATGTCATAATGATTCAAGCACACATTGCGTTTGACACTGCTGTTGCAGGGCAAACTTTACAGTAGAATTTGCAGTTCTCATATAGAATGTTTACTAATGTCGAAAGAAATACTTTTGAAAATGTCACTTAGGAACCGTCTTTACTAAATAAGAGATGCATTTAAAAAATAATTTAGAAATAATCATTTGGTGTTGATAAATAAAGTGACTAACATGCAATAATAAAACATATGTGATTCATTGCAACTAAAAGGATTTAGGGTTATGATGTGTACTACAATGCAAAGATGAAAATTAGTAATTTGTGATTGTTCCAAAAACCCTCCTCTTTGCTTCAATGCAGAAACATTACTCACAATTCCTAAACGTGTGCCATGTTATCTGTATAACTGTTAGGGATATCGTTCTTAGCTCTTAATGATCCTTATATGTGTGGTATCTTAGTACAAGTCAAATGACAACAAATATTTAAAGTATGCATTAAAGTTCCATGTATGTACTATCATGGGTCCCTACAACTGTGCAGTTTCATTGCTTATTGTGGGAGCTATGCAATATGAACTAAAAGTACTAAAGAAATATTATATTCATATATGTTTCAAAGTGCACATGCACAATAAATGTGCACCATTGATGTAATAGCTTAAGTTAGCATTTACTCAAAATGACTGTCTTTCATTGCATTTCATTTAATAATTTACTGTGCTCCAGTATTTTGCTGACTTGCTTTTTGTAGGTGTTCTCATACTTTGCTAGCTTAGAATAGATACATTTCTTATAACAGTGCTAGATACATGTCTGGGAAGGGAATTCGATAAGGGGCACATGAGAAACCTGTGGACGAATAAAAGCCCGTTACACCCCAGCCTGAGTGTGGGACCAAGACGGTGTTCCTATGTCCAGTGTGGGATTTTTCTCTACCGTTGCAGCGTGCGCACGTGAATCCACAAAAAGAATGAAACAAATGCAATAGACCTTTATTGATGATGCAACCAAAGGGGTGTCACTTATGAACTTGTGGACTATAACCTATCAACAGCTGTGAACCCTCTTCAGAACTCTCTTGGGACACTGCTGAGCTTTCCCTTGCTGATTGCTTGTAGACTGTTTGCTGAATTCCTTTCTGCAGACCTTATGAAGAATTCTCCTTTAACTCCTACCCAAATCATTTCCTGAATCCCCATTGCCCTTTTGAATGGACTCTTTAAGACAGTCCCTTATGTCCCGATGTTTTTTCCTAAGTGTGGCTTGAACTGACACATTTTCAACTTACTGAAGACTCCTGACTGAGCTTCTGCAATGCTACTACTGGTGTTGCTAATACTCTTGTGCCTTATCCCTATCATTTTCTATAGAGCTATTTGATTTCTGAACTATGAGTATGTCTGTGCCTTGGTTTGTGCTTGGAATACTTAGATTGCTGATACATAGAAAAGAACAATTGAGATTTATATCCAAACATCAGGTTCTCATGTTATTGTTCTATATTCCAGCAACAAGCTCCTTGATTCTTTAATTCTTGTCCACCGAAACTTCTTTAAGGGGCTTGGCCTCTCTGTTGCTATCTCGTATCTCTACAGTATGGTCTTAAGAGTGATTTATTTGAAATTACTTACTAATTTGCAATAAACACCATTTAACTTGACTACAGATCCCTGATCCTCATTGTGTAGCCAAATTGGATGCACTGTTAATTGAAATCGAACATTAATCGGACCAGAAATGCTCGAGTTGTCCTTATTGTGATTTATAAAGATCCATTGGAAGACCAAGATAGAAAGTAAGTAAGTGATTTATTGATCAAGTAAAGGAGGAAACCTAAACTCCTACCATGGGCAAAGAAACACTGAATCAAATCAGATAAAACAATAAACATTTGGCACTAATAACACTCAAAAATCAAATGCAGTTTTCGCACACAGTCATCCGTAATACTAAAGTTGTTTAATGATGGTGACTTGATGCTTTCCGGAGTCTTGGCTGGACACTACAGGGCACCTGCTGTTTGCTATACCGTGGAATATCTGACTGAACGTGGATAAGTGAAGCAGCTGTGCGCATGAGAGGTCAGTAAGAATGCACTATTGCAGTAAGAGCACTTATCTGCAACTCTTAGAAATCGAAGACTGGTGGGACACATGATATACATAAACAAGGTGTTGTTATGTTATGTTATGCTATGTTAATTTAAATTATAGCGTGCAACAAATCACCCCAGGAGCGCTATCTCGGCACAGCACAGGACTCAGGCAAAGTTGGAACACTTTGGCCCAAAACAGCTCATTTTTCAGTAGTTTCCTGAATTTAAAGTGATCACTACATATCCGTATCTGTGTGGGTAGCGGGTTCCAATACAGGGAGGAAAGGTGTGAGAAGGGTCTACCTCCTGAACTGGATTTCCTGATCCAAGGGACTGTAGGGAGGGCTTTATCAGTAGATCTCACAATACAGTGGGTAGGCCATCAAGGAAGGTGTACCCCATAGAAGCTTTGACTGGGTCTAGCATGTTTTTATTAGGGGTGGGCGGAATTTGCGAAAGTGACTTTCGCAAATTATCGCGAAAATGTTAATAATCTCTGAAAACACGCGGAAATATCGCGAAGATGCGGACGTTTTTTTCCCGCCTGTTCGCGGTATTTTCTGCGTGGTCGCGGCTCGCCAACTTACCCATGCGGTTGCTCGCGGGCGCGGCCATCTTGTTTTCACTCTTCTCGCGGTGCATGATCGCGAGAAGAAAGACGTGATCGCTCGACCAATGACATTACTGCGGGCGCGAACTGTCGCGAGACAGCGCAAATGGCTACCAACAATCCAACATCTCGTGGAGAACGTGACCGGATCGGGAAAACTTGTCGGCGAACGCGGGGATTCAGGTAAGGCGATCGCGCGCGCGCGAGAATGTATTATTTTACAGCGCGAGCAAGAAACAAATTATCGCTAAGCTGCGGAATGCGGAAATTTTGACATTTTCGCGCTCTCCGCGTAACGCGAAAATGTCAAATTATCGCAATCTCCGCGAGCGGAACGGAAATTTAGCCCAGGCCTAGTTTTTATATGGGTGAAAACACTTACGACTGTCTGCCAAGGAGTTCAGCATTGCATTCGACATTGCATTAAATGCAACATGGGTATAATTGGGATCAATTATTAGAATTGTGAGTGGTTTGGGATCAGACAACGAAAAATAAGATGGCTGGCAAAATGTTAGTTAGAAGCAGAGGTATACCGGTTTGTCTATTCTATTGTAGAGGAAAAGGGAGAGAAAACATGAACACTGGTGTGAGAAGTTGACCTGGTATATGCTGTTCACTAGTTAAAAGTGCACACCTTGCACCTGTACAATTCGACTCTCATGGTAGATAGGTTTAAGACAACCTTTTAAAGAAAGCTATCCTAGTAGTAGCTGTGGAGAGCAGCCTTCAGGCTAAGTCTGGGAGGAATGTAAAGCAGCTTGTTTTACCGTATAAACTCTTGAATCACTAAATGAAAGGACACCACACAGGTATATATATCAAATATATATGTATTTATTACTAGACACACTCTACTAATCTCTTTATGAGATTAGAAGTCAGGAACATATACACAAATCAACGTTTCACAATAAATTAAGCACAAATATGGCTGTGGCCCTAGGGGCGTACCAGACCATATACTAAAAAAGAGACTTAGGGATAATGACTTGCGAGGGGACCAGGCCTAGGGCCTTCAGAAGCACTGGGGCCTCACTAATCCACCCAAGGCAGGTAAGTAAAGGACCCACGGGAGACGCATGCAGTGTGAGAACACAGCCGTGGATCCCAATTGACTTCAATGGAGCAAGTCGCGGTTGGAATTTTAAAGTTTTAGGATACTTCGGGAGAGTCTACAAGCAAGTGACTTACAGGGTAAGTAGTTCTAGAGCCAACACACACAGGAGCACCATAGTGCTGGAGTTACCTCACCCAGGGAAGCCGGGTGCATAGGTGTCTTTTGGTGTCGGGTCGCGGCGTCGTTTTCAATGGGAGCCAAAGAAGACTTGCTGCTTGTGAAGACAGAAGTAGTGTCCGGTTGAATCCAAACCTGGATTCAGAAGAAAGAAGACCTGAAAGCAAAGGGGACAGTGTTTAAAGTCACTTGGCAGTGACCCGGGGCAAGGAAGCTAAATGCCCACAGTCGTCGGGAGATTTCAGGTGATCATGGGTGTCTTGAATCTTCAGCCACGAGGTCCAGGAGGCATTGACGACAACCAGGAGCTGGATTCGGCATGTTCCACAAAGTCTGCAGCTTACTGCCGTGTCGGCGACCAGATTGGAGCCAACAAGCCTTGGCAACAGCAAGTCTTGTGGAAAGTGTAAAAAGTCAGCGGTGCAGACCAGCAAGGTCTGAGGGACTCACCCAGTGAGGGTAAGTCAGGGCAGGCCTGGAACAACCAGAAGAGCCCTTTGGTTCTGTAGAAAAGCCTTCTGGGGACCCACAAGCCAACCGGCAAGGGATCGCGAAGATGCCTGGGGAGGATTCACTCACCAGGAACCCACGGTCACTCAGGACAAGGTAGGCCTCTGATCTTCGGAGGAAATCTTGCTGGAGGCTTGGACCACACATGATCTAAAGCACAAGTTCGTAGAACGTCGCAAAAGGGTTGCACTTGAAAATAGTGCCCGGTACCCAGGTATTGCGGTTCCTCGTCACTCGTGGGGTCCACTTGCCTCAGCGTCACTGGGGACTCACGATGGTCTTGGAGAAATCAGGAAATCCCCTTCCGGGGCTGCATGGACTTCGGACTCCGGCGGGAGCGGGAAAGTTTACGACTGTTGATACAAAATTTTGGTGCCTGCCAAGCAGGGGAGACACTCCTTGACTCCAAGGGAGATTCTTCAGTCTTCCAGAGGTAGTGGAACGTCGAAGTTCCAGGATTCTTCTTCAGAGCGTCATCCAGGGATATCTAGTTTGCAATGGCAAGGGTTCCCTAACTTATACTACAAGGAAGGGAGGGACTAGTTCTATGACCCCACCTATGGGAGGGTCAGGGGAGTGGGTGGCTACACCCACTTCCCTTTGTCCAGTTTCACGCCAGATCAGGGGCTGGTAGCCCCTGAACCGGTTTGAGCTGGCATATGCACAGAGGAGCCTACTGCTCCCCCAGTGTAGGACTTCAAAGCACTCTAGGAGTGCACCCACCCAGCCCCAATACACTAAACCCTGTCTGGGAGGTGACCACACCTCCCTGTGACAATATGCCTATTGTTGGGACTCCTCCACTGCGAGTTTTGGTCAGCAGCAGGAGGGCAGCCCAGTGTCTGTGACTGGTGGCATCCATTTTGTGATGCCAGGGCTCTTCAGGATTCTACTGTGTTTCCACAGTAGGTACACTTGTCTATCCCTCTAGAAGGGTGGGATCATACTCCCACACCAGTTACTGGTGTGGGGGTATTATTCCATAGTGTTTGAAACCAAACACAACATGTTTTGATGCAGCCATCCCAGAGTTAGCATTTACCGCGAGGTTATAATGCACTTAAGAGTATATGCTTTAACCGCATCCACAAACAGCCACAGAGAATGGACTCTGAGAGCTGCAGAGGGGTCCTGCTCCAGCAGAGGCACCCCCTCACATGGAAACCAAGCACCCTGCCCTCACTATTGATAGGGCCTGCCTTAGGGGTGACTGATAGGTTTCTATGTGTGTGTAGGTAGAGATATTGTGAACCTATTTCTCAGTGAGGAGTGTTAGCACTACCACACTCAGGCTGCAATAGCAGGCCTGTGGTATCAGATTTAGTCTGCTTCCCAGGGATGGCATAATACATGCTTCAGCCCCTGGTAGGCCTGTGAAGTACCTATGCCCTTGGTACCTAAGGTACCATATACTAGGGGCTCATAAGGTACCACAGTATCCAATCACTAGTGCATCTAATATGCACTCCAAGTTGTTTAGAGCGAACAGAGAGGCTGGGGCCCCTGATTAGCAGGGTCCCAGCCAGACTATAGCCAGAAACCAGTGTAAACATCAGAAAAAAAGTGGGGGCAACATAAGTGCAGATCCTACTCTCCTACACAACCCCCCCCCCCCAACGCAGGGACACTAAACTAAATCTGACCAGTTGAGTCTTCGTGTTCTAAGTGGAAATACCTTGAGAATCCATCTGCATTGGCATGTTGGGTCCCAGGTCTATGTTCCACTGTATAGTCCATCCCCTGTAGGGAAATGGACCACCTTAAAAGTTTTGGGTTTTCACCTTTCATCTGTTTGAGCCATAGGAGGGGCTTGTGGTCAGACTGAACTATGAAGTGAGTGCCAAACAAGTATGGCCTCACCACAGCAAAGGCCTCCCTCTCTATAGCTGACCAACATTTCTCTCTAGGGGTCAGCCTTCTGCTAATAAAAGTTACTGGCTTCATCCTTTAGTTGAGACAGTACAGCTCCCACACCCAGCTCAGAAGCATCTGTTTGGACAATGAACTTTTTGGTGTAGTCTGGACTCTGTAACATGGCCTGCTTTAGGTCTTCAAATGCCTTCTGACAGCTAGCTGTCCACTGAACCTTTTTTGGCATTTTCTTTTAGGTAAGATCATTTAAGGGGGTCGCTATAGATCCATATCCCTTAACAAACCTCCTATGGTACCCAGTCAGGCCTAAGAAGGCTCTCACCTGAGTCTGGGTGGTTGGAGCAACCCATTCCATGATGGTTTGGATTTTACTCTGTAAAGGCTGAACCTGGCCTCCACCTACAAGGTGTCCCAGGTATACAACCTGATTCTGCCCTATCTGGCACTTAGTGGCCTTGATAGTGAGGCCTGCTTTCTGCAGAGCCTCCAAAACATTTCTGAGGTGGACCAGGTGATCCTGCCAGGAGGAAACTAAAGACAGCAATATCATCTAGATAAGCTGAGCAATAAGTTTCCATTCCTGCCAGAACTTTGTTCACCAACCTCTGAAAAGTGTCTGGTGCATTTTTCAATCCAAAGGGCATCACCACAAAGTGATAGTGCCCACCAGAGGTTGAAAATGCTGTTTTGACTTTTGCATCATCAGCTAACCTGATCTGCCAGTATCCCGCTGTTAGGTCAAATGTACTTAGATACTTGGCTGAGGCCAATGTATCAATCAGCTCATCTGCCCTTGGAATTGGGTAGGCATCAGTCCTGGTGACTGCATTGAGGCCTCTGTAGTCTACACAAAACCTCATTTCTTTCTTACCACCCTGGGTATGAGGTTTGGGTACTAGGACTACTGGACTAGCCCAAGGGCTATCTGAAGGCTCAATCACACCAAACTCCAGTATTTTCTGGACTTCAGTCCTGATACAGTCCCTGACATGGTCAGGATGCCTGTAGATTTTACTCTTGACAGGCAGACTGTCTCCAGTGTCCACCTCATGGGTGCACCAGGAAGTCTGACTAGGGGTCAGGCTAAACATATGTCTGTACTGCTGCAGAACTTACCTGCATTCAGTTTGCTGATGGTCAGTGAGGCTGCTTGCCAAAGCAACACCATCTACTGACCCATCATCAGGGTTCTGTGAGAGCAGGTCAGGGAGAGGGTCACTCTCCTCCTCCTGTTCCTCATCAGTTGCCATGAGCAAGCCCATGTCAGCCCTGTCAACATATGGTTTCAATCTGTTGACATGGAGAACCCTAAGGGGCTCCTGGGAGTTCCAAGATTCACCAGAGAGGTGACTTCTCCCTTTTGCTCAACAATGGTGTGGGGGCCACTCCACTTGTCTTGGAGGGCTGCTGGGGCCACAGGCTCAAACACCCACACTTTCTGTCCTGGCTGGTACACAGTCAGCACAGCCTTTTGGTCATGCCAAGTTTTTTGTAGTTCTTGGCTGGCCTCCAGGTTTTTAGTTGCCTTCTTCATGTATTTGGCCATCCTGGAGCGGAGACCAAGTACATAGTCCATCACATCCTGTTTGGGGGGTTTGAGAGGTAACTCCCAACCCTCCTTCACCAAACATAATAGACCTGTTGGAGGGAGGACCACCGGGGAGTCAGGGGGCCCACCCCGGGGCACCTTCCTACCGCGAAGTTATAGCCGAGCGCCGCTGAGAAGCCTCTTAGGAGAGGTCTTCTCCAATGATCGTACTAGGCCCAGTAACACCACCACACAGGACTCCATATCAGTTGCTTATCTAGGTACTTTATCAATAGTAGCACATTCGAAATATTTACAGGGGGATCGAGAGATCCAGAAAGAGTCTCAATGTCTTTGTAGGGACAGGGTAGCGGGACAGTCTTAGTACCAGCCTGGTACGGGGAAGCTCGGAGCCAGACCTTGCGTTAGGCCGAAGGTGGCTCCGGGGATCGGAGCGGCAGGTGCTGGTCTCAAAGCAGCTCGGACGTGGAGAGCCGCGACGGTGTCAGCAGGGCTCGGGTGGTAGTTCCGCTTGGGTCGAGCCGCGACACAGTCAACAGGGCTCCGGTGGTAGGTCCGCTTCGGTCGAGCCGCGATGAGGTCAGCTGAGCTCTGATGGCAAGTTCAACAAGGTCGGGCCACGACAGAGCCGCGACGTAGTCAGCAGGGCTCAGAGCGTGGTTCCAGGATGAGTCTTTCTCCGTAGGGTCAGCCGCGATCCGATCAGCAGGGCTCTTGACTCCGGGATACAACTGCTGTCCTGTTGCAGGGTCGCCCCAGATATAGGTCTGGAGCCCTTTGATGTCCGGACCCTTGCGCCCGGGGGGCGGAGAGGCCGGGTCGGGAGTGGCCAGACGCTCAGCTGGAGAGGCGCCAGGCCCAGGAGAGCTGTGGGGCGATCACACCTAGGTGTGGGGGGACGGTTGGGGGTCCCATCGATACGGCCCGCCGCCGGGAGTGGGGAAGTGTTCACGTGGTACCCCCTGGCCAGTTGTTGGTGCCTTGATGTCGGGGCTTGCTGGGGCCGAGGCCGGGTTGAGCGGGGTCACGTAGGCTGGTGCGCAGAGTCACGTACGATCCAAAATGGAGGAGCCCCGAGGTGCAGGGGACCTCGTGCAGCTTGGCGAGGGGGAACAGGACCACGCCACGAGGCCGGCTCCAACAAGACCTCTTACAGGATGCCCAAACAGAAGTTCAAATGGGCTGTAACCAACCCTCTTCTGTGGAACCTCTCTGTATGCAAACAGAAGGCAGGGAAGGCCTTTAATCATTCCCTTTAGGGTTTTGTTGAAACGTTCAACCAACCCATTGCATTGTGGGTGATGGGGAGTAGTGAATTTATAAGTTACACCACACTCCTTCCACATTGCCTTAAGTTATCCTGACATGAAGTTGGTACCTCTGTCAGATATAACCTCCTTTGGGAAACCCACTCTGGAGAAAACTCCAATGAGGGCTCTTGCCACCACAGGGGCTGTGGTGGTCCTCAGGGGAATTGCCTCTGGGTACCCGGTGACATGATCCACTACCACCAGGATAAATCTGTGCCCAGATGCAGTTTGAGGGTCAAGGGGACCAACAATGTCAATCCCTACCCTTTCAAAGGGTACCCCCACCACAGGTAGTGGTATCAGGGGAGCCTTTGTTGTGCCACCTGACTTGCCACTGGCTTGGCAAGTGACACAGGAGTGACAAAACTCCTTGGTGTCCTCTGACATATGTGGCCAATGAAAATGTGGAACAACCCTGTCCCAGGTCTTGTTTTGGCCCAAGTGACCTGCTAAAGGGATGTCATGTGCTAGGGTCAAGAGGAACCCCCTAAACTTCTGAGGTATTACCAACCTCCTGGTGGCTCCAGGGGTGGGATCTCTACCCTCATAATATAGGAGTCCCTCATCCCAATAAACTTTATGGGACCCACTAGCACTCCAATCAGCCTCAGAAGCAGCCTGCTGTCTGAGGGGTTCAAGAGAGGGGCAGCACTATTGCTCCTTACTCAGATCTTCCCTAGAAGGTCCCCCTGACCCCAAGAACTCAACCTGATCAGGTTCAAGTCCCTCTGGGGCAGTTGCTTCTTCAGGATCTGCTTCTCCTCCCTCAAGAGGTGAATCTGTAATCTAAGACAAAGGGGAAGGCACTGCCTTTACCCTACTGCTTCTCTTCTTGGGTAGCACCTGGTCCATAGTTTCAGGATCCAGAGCTGGTTCAGTTTGATGCATTGTGGCCTGTGACTTGGTCACAGCAAATACCTCTGCAGGTATGACCAACATCTCAGCATGAGTCCATAACTCTACTTCAGACCAGGCTGAAGTCTCTAGATCATTGCCCAATAGACATTCGACAGGGAGGTCTGCACTGACTACTACTTTCCTAAGGCCAGTTACCCCTCCCCAGGAGAAATTCACAACTGACAGACTAGGGTTGGTCCTGATATTACTTGCATTGGTAACCTGGTACATTTCACCCAGGATGATCTTCCCAGGGTCCACACGATCCTCTGCCACCATGGTGACACTAGCACCTGTGTCCCTGAATGCCAAAGCCTGTTTGCCATTTATTACAGGCTGCTGTTTGTATTTGCCCAGATTACTGGGGCTCACTAGGAAGGACATATCAATGTCTCCATCACAAATCAGCAATGCCTGAGTGGGTACTCTGACTAGGCCAGAGTCCACTTCAGAACCCAGGGTCAGCCCTACTACACCCTTATTCTGAGTACCACCTCCACCAGTAGCTGAACTAGTGGGAACAGTTGCCTTAGGGGCAGGAGTGGTGGTGGTTTGGTCTTTGGACTTGTTACAGTCAGAAGTCCAGTGCCCTTTCTGTTTATAGAATTTGCACCAGGGCTTCTTTTGGCCTTTTCCCTTGTTAGCCTGTGAATCCCCACCAGATGCAGATTTTTGGGGCCCTTGTGAAGACTTCTGGTCTTTTGACTTATCCCCACCTTTCTCAGAGCCCTTAGAATCCTGCTTCTTAGGGTCACCCCCTTGGTTCTGGGTTTTCTGCCTCACCCTGGTTCTGACTCATTTGTCTGCCTTCTTTCCCAATTCTTGGGGAGAGGTCAGATCAGAGTCCACCAGGTATTGATGCAACAACTGGTTCTGGCAATTATTAAGGATCTGTTATCTCATCATTAGATTATACAATCCCTTGAAACCGGTAACCCTACTGCCAACCAGCCAACCCTCCAGAGCCTTGGTTGCACAATCTACAAAGTCAGTCCAGTCCTGAGTCTGTGCCTTCTGGGTGTCTCTGAACTTCAACCTGTACTGCTCAGTGGTTAAGCCAAACCCATCTATCAGTGCACTCTTCAGGACTTCATAGTCATCAGCATCCTCTTCTCAAACAGTGAGGAGCTTGTCTCTACCTTTATCTGAAAAGGAGAGCCACAAGATTGCTGCCCACTGCTTTTGGGGGACCTGTTGTACTTTACAGGCTCTTTCCATAGCAGTTATCCACTTGTGGATATCATCCCCACTCTGGTAGGGAGAAACAACTTTGCTCAGGTTCCTCTGGTCTGGAATATATTCACTACCTCTAGGGACACTGTTGCTGCCACCAGGGGGTTCTAACCCCTCTCTTCTAGAAGCTCTCTGGAGCTCAAAGGCTTCTCTGTCTAATGCCAATTGCTTGGTTTTGAGGGCAGATCTTGCTTCCTCATACTACAGCAGTTTGTACATTCTGTCAGAGGAGGTCTCCTTTCTAGGAGGGTAGGAGTTCCTCTGCTGGACAGATTCTCTGCCAGAGTGATAGGAGTGGTCAGATTCCCTTGAAGGGGACCTAGGCCTTTCCTCCACTCTGTCAGTTCTCTTAGGGCGATTCCTCTGTCCTTTTCAGACCCTTGTGGGTCTGGCCCTTCAACCACAGAGTCCAGGTCATCCAGATTTACATCATCTGACCCAGACACTGTAATCAGACCCATTAGCTCCTAGAGCTAATCTAAAATAATTTGCTGTCAGCAGATCTATCAGGTGTAGTGTGGAAGGACTCTGTCCTATCCTCAGGTGCCTTGCAGCACACATGGCTTTCAAGTCAAAGAAAGTCATGTCTTTATACTGAGGCTGGGTGGACCCACTGGTTCCAACCCTTAAGGACATTTTAGTGTTGTGCAGTGTTGTACTACCTACACTAGTTTGTGGCCTACT
Source organism: Triturus cristatus (assembly GCF_964204655.1). Lineage (NCBI taxonomy): Eukaryota > Metazoa > Chordata > Amphibia > Caudata > Salamandridae > Triturus > Triturus cristatus. Next base: position 846,557,141 of record NC_140594.1, on the reverse strand, counting down.
GATCCTAGCTTGAGCTGTGGAAAGGGTGTGATATCCCTTGGCACACAACTCTAAGTTCAGTTGAACTTATTGATACAAAGCTTGACTTTTATATCTACCTTGAGTACCTATAGTGGTTTTCCGTTAGTAATTCAAATAGAGATTTTCTGGTAAAACAATGGCAAGCTGTAATTCCACACGCTGCCCACCAATGTGAGAAGTTGGCCTGGTATATGCTGTTCACTAGTTAAAGTGGACACCTTGCACCAGTACAATTCGACTCTTATGGTAGATAGGTTTAAGACAACCTTTTAAAGAAAGCTATCCTAGTGGTAGCTGTGGAGAGCAGCCTTCAGGCTAAGTCTCGGAGGAATGTAAAACAGCTTGTTTTACCTTATAATCTCTTGAATCACTAAATGAAAGGACACCACACAGGTATATATATCAAATATATATGTATATATTACTAGACACACTCTACTAATCTCTTTATGAGATTAGAAGTCAGGAATTTATGCACAAATCAACGTTTCACAATAAATTAAGCACAAATATGGCTGGGGCCCTAGGGGCGTACCAGACCATATACTAAAAAAGAGACTTAGGGATAACGACTTGTGAGGGGACCAGGCCTAGGGCCTTCAGAAGCGCTGGGGCCTCACTAATCCACCTAAGGCAGGTAAGTAAAGGGCCCATGGGAGACGCATGCAGTGTGAGAACACAGCCGCGGATCCCAATTGACTTCAATGGAGCAAATCGCGGTTGGAATTTTAAAGTTTTGGGATACTTCGGGAGAGTCTAAAAGCAAGTCACTTACAGGGTAAGTAGTTCTAGAGCCAACACACACAGGAGCACCATAGTGCTGGAGTTACCTCACCCAGGGAAGCCGGGTGCATAGGTGTCTTTTGGTGTCTGGTCGCAGCGTTGTTTTCAATGGGAGCCAAAGAAGACTTGCTGCTTGTGAAGACAGAAGAAGTGTCCGGTGGAATCCAAGCCTGGATTCAGAAGAAAGAAGACCTGAAAGCAGAGGAGACAGTGTTCAAAGCCACTTGGCAGAGACCCGGGGCAAGGAAGCTGGATGCCCACAGTCGTTGGGTGATTTCAGGTGATCACGGGTTTCTCGAGTCTTCAGCCATGAGGTCCAGGAGGTGTCGACGACAACCAGGAGCTGGATTCTGCTTGTCCCACAAAGTCTGCAGCTTACTGCGGTGTTGGCGTCCAGATTGGAGCCAACAAGCCTTGGCAAAAGCAAGTCTCGTGGAAAGTGTAAAAAGTGGGCGGTGCAGACCAGCAAGGTCTGAGGGACTTATCCAGCAAGGGTAAGTCAGGGCAGGCCTGGAGCAACCAGGGGAGCCCTTTGGTTTTGTAGAAACGTCTTCTGGGGATCCACAAGTCAACCGGCAAGGGATCGCGAAGATGCCTCGGGAGGACTCACTCACTAGGAGCCCACGGTCACCCAGGACAAGGAAGGCCTTTGATCTTCGGAGACAATCCTGCTGGAGGCTTGGACCACACGTGGTCTAAAGCACAAGTTTGTAGAACATCGCAAAGGGGTTGCACTCGAAAATAGTGCCCGGCACCCAGGTATTGCGGTTCCTCGTCACTCGTGGGGTCCACTTGCTTCAGCGTCGCTGGGGACTCACGATGGCGGGAGCGGGAACGTTTGCGACCGTTGATACAAAGTTTTGGTGACTGCCAAGCAGGGGAGTCACTCCTCGACTCCAAGGGAGATTCTTCAGTCTTTCAGAGGTAGTGGAACGTCGAAGGTCCAGGATTCTTCTTCAGAGTGTCGTCCAGGGATATCTAGTTTGCAATGACAAGGGTTCCCTAACTTATACTACAAGGAAGGGAGGGACTAGCTCTATGACCCCACCTATGGGAGGGTCAGGGGAGTGGGTGGCTACACCCACTTCCCTTTGTCCACTTACGCGCCAGAGCAGGGGCTGGTAGCCCCTGAACCGGTTTGAGCTGGCATATGCACAGAGGAGCCTACTGCTCCCCCAGTGCAGGACTTCAAAGCACTCTAGGAGTGCACCCACCCAGCCCCAATACACTAAACCCTGTCTGGGAGGTGACCACACCTCACTGTGACAGGATGCCTATTGTTGGGCCTCCTCCACTGCGAGTTTCGGTCAGCAGCAGGAGGGCAGCCCAGTGTCTGTGACTGGTGGCGTCCATTTTGTGATGCCAGGGCTCTTCAGGATTCTACCGTGTTTCCACAGTGGGTACATGTCTATCCCTCTAGAAGGGTGGGATCATACTCCCACACCAGTTACGGTATGGGGGTATGAGTCCAAAGCGTTTTACACCAAACACGACATTTTTTGATGCAGCCATCCCAGAGTTAGCATTTACCGTGAGGTTATAATGCACTTAAGAGTATATGGTTTAACCACATTCACAAACAGCCACAGAGAATGGACTCTGAGAGCTGCAGAGAGGCCCTGCTCAGGCGGAGGCACCCCCTCACATGGAAACCAAGCACCCTGCCCTCAGGATTGATAGGGCCTGCCTTAGGGGTGACTGATAGGTTTCTATGTGTGTGTAGATAGAGATATAGTGAACCTATATCTCAGTGAGGAGTGTTAGCACTACCTCACTCAGGCTGCAGTAGCAGGCCAGTGGTGTCAGATTTAGTCTGCTTCCCAGGGGTGGCATAATACATGCTTCAGCCCCTGGTAGGCCTGTGAAGTACATATGGCCTCGGTACCTAAGGTACCATATACTAGGGGCTCATAAGGTACCACAGTATCCAATCACTAGTGCATCTAATATGCACTCCAAGTTGTTTAGAGAGAACAGAGAGGGTGGGGCCCTGATTAGTAGGGTCCCAGCCAGACTACAGCCAGAAACCAATGTAAACATCAGAAAAAAAGTGGGGGCAACATAAGTGCAGATCCTACTCTCCTACAACTGATGTGATGATGAGGGAGGTAGTGTCCAAAACGCTCCCCACCTCTTTGACTTCAAGGACCCCCTCAGCAGGACGCAGACAGGTATGAGACTATAATGTGGCATATGTTTATTATTGGGGCTTTGTATTGTTAAATGTACTACTCATGGTGACGCTTGACAAGTTGAGCTAAAGACATAGGGACAAATTTATCAAGCGGTGGCGTCACCCTTGTGCCGCACAATGGTGTACAAGGGTGAAACAACTACTTAGTGAGATTTAGCAAGCGTGGTCCTGCATGGCTTGATAAATCTAGAGTAACGTAATGCAGTGCACATCGCTTAGCAGTGTTTACTCTGCCACAGGGAGGCATTCCATGGGTGGAGCTTGGGTGTTCACGCATCAACCCGTGGATTTTGGTGCAGGCCCAGATTTTCCATTACTGGTAGACCTGGGAATGCAACAAAATGCTACGCCTCCCCAGGTGAGGTGTAACTAAGAGAAATATCTTTATTTCTCCTCGTTATTTCCTCTTTCCATGTGTGCTGCATTCTGCAGCACACATAGAAAGTGGAAAATTCCTCAGAGGATTTTTTTGTGCAGGAAGGTGCCCTTTCCTGCACAAAAACAATCCTGTCTGCAATGCAGGCACCCTTGCACCAAGACGCAAGGGTGCTTGTGTTTACACTAGGCAGCAGTTTGTGCACCAACTCAAGGAAAGGTCAGCAAGCACGTTATAATGTTAAATCCGGAACAATCTTCCCCTTTCATGCAGCAGAGCAAGGTGTTTTGCTTTGCTGTGTGAAAGTTTTATATATGTGGCCCATAGGGTATTGTGTGGCGTCGGCAAGAGAGTAGTACGAGAAAGGTGGCCGGGTAGGATTCCCGGAGGATGGGTGGGAACAAAGAGATGAGACCAGAATGTTAGTAGGCAGAAGTGGTCCAGTGAATGGGCTGACTAAACAGTTTATCAGTCAGTCCATGGGGAAGACAACTGAGAGATCATTGGAAAATAGTATGGCATATACCTTGTTATATTAACCGGACCGGGCAAGAAGAAAGAAGCTCTATCATCCTGGAGATTTTGGGCAGGGAAGGTAGCAGTAGGCCTAAGGGTTGCATATTTAGGGGTCAAGGTTGGTCATGAAGAAAATTATGCTTTTATATGCTTAGGCATTTAGACTAGTGCTTTAGAAGATATGGCCAATGGTGAGATTTGTGAGTTACGTCCTTCGTTGAAAATAAAAGAGTAGCTTGTCTGTTTGTACTTCTCAGTATTACATCCTGAAGAGACTGGCTGACATCTGGATGGCTCAGTGTCTACACTTTGGTCATATCCATTACTGTGGAACGAAGACAAGACTTCACCAGATGGTGGCACTTGTACAACAATTTGGCAGGCTGATCCTATAACCAGAGACCAGCTCCTCTCACCTGCCCCCATGAGCACAATCTGAACGCGGAGAGGCTGTTCGGCTGCAACTTCTGACACCTGGCTCTACAGGTCTGAAGCTGCCTTCTTTTTATTGACAAGGGGATTTATCTATGTGGCAGTTCAGTTGCTGGGGTCGCTGCAGCCTCCTGCGGACCGTGTATGGAGGCTCCCAGCACTGACTGTCTGGCAGAACATGGCACCACCTTGCTCCAGTGTGCTCTGAGGTGGTGGTGGAACTCCCGGCTCAGCACAGACATGTTTAGAAGTGAACAGGCTGGAAACCACTGAAAGCGCACCCTGCTTGTCGCCAATCACTGTGGAATGCCATACCTCTCAAGTGGGACTGGTGATTCTGATGCTGCTGGGGCCAGGCACGGCAGTCAGCCTGCTTCAAGCATGCTCCAGAGAGTCTTTGGCTGCCAGAGAGGAGACCTCTTTGGTGGATGTGCTAATGGCGGCAGCCCCCACTGGAAGGATTATCCGGCCCACATCATCTCCAAAAGAAACATTGTAACAGAGGCGGGCATTTCAGAAACAACTGTGGTGCAACACAGTAGCAGCGCTTCTCAGCACAAGTCTCGTGCCTCATGAGGTTTCAGCCATGTGACTCCTTCAAACTCCCATCACTGCTTCAGCTCTGGGGGACTTAGTGGACAGAACTGTGAGTACTCCTGACCTAACTGTCGCATTGTTGGTTGGGGACACTGTTGTGATGGAAACTTGTGACTCAGCCACGCCAAGGCAAATGCAAAATACCTATAAAATTAGTAATATTATGGGGTTTTTTGGCGTGTTCAACTTTACGCATACTTCGCCGCTCGAGACGCTGTGCATTTTGGCCTTCTTACAGTTCCTTGCAGTTTAGCCTGAAAATTCAGCCGGCAATCAGCACGATAGGCACAACAGCCATTCTATTTTCTTTTGGTCTTTGGAAAACAAGGTGACGTCTTGTGTAGAATTCTTAGTTGAGCCAGCCTGACGATTTCTGCTTTTGTTGAATACAACTAGTAACAGTTCGATCGCCCTGACAAAGTTCTTGTCTAAGAACAAAACGCGTTGGCTGCTTGGTGTTTTATTTCAAATAAAAGAAAGAATAAAGAAACCTGAACATTTCAATTACTGGATGGACATTTAATCTTTGTCCCTTGAATATTTGTCTTGTTGGTACAGCTCACAGTTGGAAAAAGTTTAGTAATATTATGTCACTGCCAATAACAGTAGCAGCAGCAGCCGCAGCTCATGCTGATTGCTCTCTGAAGAAGCATAGCTGATTGCGGATACAATGCTAGGTGTTACCGAGGAGGCTTCTAGTACACCATCAACTAGGCGGTGAGCTTCAAACAGCTGGGATAACTTTAAAAGCAAAATGGGATGCTGAAGGGGTCCCAACCTGGCAAGTGCAAGGTCTTTTGGGCTAAGTGCAGCCCACTGCGAGATTGGGTGATGTCTAAGGGCGAAATGAAAGCTATGGTATCCAGCTTGTCTACCATCAACATGGAGGCTTAAATACCAGCTCAACTACCAGCTAGAGAAGACAGACTGCGTAGCATGGAGCTATCTTCTGTAGCTGTACTTGGTTCAGATGCTGGCCTTTCCCTTGACACTTGCCCTAGCTCTTCTGGTAGTCACTCCCCTTGTTACTCCATTTCTGGGGCATTAGAATATTCTCCAGCTGTACATGAAGCTCAGGAACTTCTCTCCAGGCAATCTTGCAGCTCCTGCTGGTCCAGGGGGCAGAGGAACAGCAGTATTACGCACAAGTCAGATCAGACAACATGGCAATGTTCAGCATACCGGAAGGAAAGGAGGGAGATGAGCCTCAGCAGTACATATTGCAGCTGTTTGGGAAAGTCTTCCTTGACCTCATGAATTGGGACATGGACTCACAGATTCAACAGGCGCATACACTATCTATAAATCGAGACAACAACAAGACTCTCTCTAACTCACTCTCCATCCAACCTCCTCCGATTCTAGTAAACATAGGCAATTTTTTGCTGAGGCAGGCGTTGTCGTTTAAAGCGCGTCCAGCTCTACCAGTGGCTGTGGATGCCATGTCGATTATTGTTCATTCAGATCTCAGCAAGGCTACCATAAACAGCTGATGGGAACTATATCAACAGATTGATCCTCTGAAGGCGGCCGGGGCACAGGTTGTTTTTTGCAGAAGCCAGCAAGGCTCAAGATTTTTCATAAAGGGCGGACCCAGAAAGATTTCACAGAGCAAGATGCAATGCCTGTACTTGGTAACTTCAAAGGGACCACCAAGTGATCGAGACTTAGACCGTTGAAATGTCCACAATGTATGTCGTTTATTAAAGTATGTTTTTGAATTTATGGGTCCGGCTGCATGCACATTTCGTATTAGGCTGCGCAATTTTTCTAATCTTTTTCTGTTTTTCACAGGGCAATTTATGCACTTGGTGAGTGCTCGGGGGCATGGGGGTGATGGTCTCATGGGGTGATTCCAAACCATCAACAACCTATGGGCGGAGAAGGTTCCACTTGCCAGAGACGGGAGCTCCTACAGCAGGCAGGGGATGGTTCTGGGTGGGGTTCATTGCTAGGATATGTGGATAAAGGCCTCACAATCGGCAGGTTGGGGGTCCTGAGGGGTGAAAATAGACAGATTAATCAGAGGGTGCATTTTAAGTCAATGTCACTGGAGTTGCGCAAGTGTATGGTTTCTTGGGCTGGGTGGGTTTGTTGAGGGTGGAATTAATGCCACAATGACTAGACTAAAGTGTATGTGTTGGAATGTATCTGGCCTGAATTCCTCCAGCAAACGACAGCAGGTACTATAGCCCACATATAATACCACTAATGAAGACACATTTGGCCTATAAAAATCAACATCTATTTAAAGAGCTTGTTTATAATGTAAATGTAAGTGCGCTACAAACTGCTCCTATTGCTATTTTGGCAGCAAAGAGCTTGGCATTTAAGACTCTTAGGACTGCATCTGGTCACATGGGGGACAGCTCAGCTTATTGCATTTGAACAGAAATGTATAATCTGTGCTGTATATGGGCCACATGTGGATGACCCTGAGATGTTGAATATGCTTTGTTTGGATCTATAGAATTGGTCCAGATAAATGCTAGTTATGGGTGATTTTAATTGTATGGTTGGTTACACTATAAACTCAACCAATCATCTACTTCCCCATGTATGGCTAAGACAAGGGCCTCCATTTTGGAAGTCGCCTGGCTGCATGGGCTTGTGGATGCCTGAAGGGCATTACATCCTACTATACCGGGCTACGCATTTTATTCATCCCCATATAGGCACTACTCAAGGATAGATATGATATTTATAAAACTGGGTATTCTCGGAGAAGTGGAAGTGGAGGTATGTTCTAAGGTCTCGTCGGAACATAATCCTATAATATTATGTATAAACTTATAAGGGGTGAGGGGACGACAGCGTCAGTTCTCATTCCCTAGGCACCTTCTTACTAACTCAGATTACTGTAAGGTTGTTAAAAATTCTCTCACAGGATTTTTGAGGGATAACTTAGGTAGAACTTTACCATTGGTCATGAGGGATGCAATGAAACCTTATATTCTGGGTATCATGGCTCACTTTATTTACATGTAAAACAGAGACATACAAATAGTGTCAACCAGCTGGTTCACGGTCCAGGCAATCTTACAATTGGAAGTATCCTTCGCAGTAGATATTAGGTCTCGGAGTCCTGTCGAATGAACTCTGCATGCCCAACTTATTAATTGGCAATTTCAACTTGGTCAAAACTTTATGGAGAAGATTGCAACTGCTTACTCCACAAATAAGGCTCTCCAATATGAATAGAATGGATCAGGTTGGTCGAGTTTTGTCCCATCAAATTTCAGGAAGAAAGGCTAGGTGTCTGATCCAGTGTATTAAAGGCAGTGATGGATCGGAACATACTCTCCCTCAAGCTATTTCTGAGCAGTGTCCTTTATTTTACCAAGAACTGTATAGACAACCCTAAACTGCTTGTGTGTCAGAGGTGAGGATCTATGTCCAGGGTAGTTGGCTGCAGAAGGTGGAGGAATCCCAGGCATCATTGTTACAGATGGATATTACTGCTGGAGAATTAGAGGCGACTCTCATAGCTCTCCCCTCAGGCAAGGTGGCAGGTGAAGATTCAATCCCATTGGAATTTTATAAAACATTCAAGGTAGTTATAATTCCTAACTCTTAAGGGTAACGCAGTTTATTGATGAGGTTTGTAAAGTTCCTGACACTTGGAATATGACATATTTCATGTTTTTTGCAAAGAGGGGCAAACCACCAGAGGAAATGGGCACATATCAACCCATCTCTCTCATTAATGCTGACACTAAGATTTTCTCCAAAGTTCTAGCTATGTGGCTTGCCCCTCTTTTACCAGATTTAGTTTAAAAACAGCAGCATGGTTGTATCCCAGGCAGGGATGCCACAATTCACATCAACACTGTAACACTGCAATGGCTACTTTTGATGTAGCGGAGAGAACGGGCACGAAGCTCACTATGACTTTACTAGATGCTGAGAACGCTTTTGATCTTGTAACCTGGGACTGTATATGGACTAAAATGGGAGCTTTCGGGTTCGGAGAATGATTTGGTCAATGGATACAGGCCTTGCATTGGTCCCCCTCACCAAACTTGTATATGCTGGCATATCTTCACCGCCTTTTAAGTTCCAGGTGGGCACCCAGCAGGGCGGCCGCTTTCCCTTCTTTTATTTGCCCTTCATCTAGAGCCTTTTCAGCAATCATTGCAGAATATTGCCGGGATTCAGTCTATGGTCTCTGGTGAATGCGAACTGAAGGTCAGCGCATATGCCAATGATGTGGTTATATATTCCAATAAACCACTAATTACTATGAAATGTTTAATAGAGGAGGCTGAGAAATGTGGGTCACTCTCTGGTTATTAACTGAACAAAACTAAGGCCCAACTGCTGTTAAATCATGAGCTGGCCACACCGATACCCAGGGTAGTAACCACAGCCACCTACTTGGGAATACAATTAAGTGTTCAGGTTGATACGATTTTTTAATTAAACTGTGAGCCCCTGCTTCAATCCATCTTTTAAAGTAGGAATAGGCATCCCATAAGCATTATCAGATGCTGTAATGTCATCAAAATGAATGTTCTTCCAAACTTATTCTATCTTTTTCGAGCTATACTACTAAGAGTTCCAAATACATTCTTTAAGATGCCAGAAGGGGCCACGAGTAGTTTTATTTGGGGTTACAGGTGTGCAAGGTGCTCTATACATTTACTAAAACTACCATACAGGCAGGGGCTGCAGCTTCCAGATTTTAAGGTATATTTTTGGGCAACTTTTGCTGGTTGTCTGCTTAACCTGCTCACTTCTGTAGAACCGTACTCAACTACTCTTGGTAATTATCTAGCTTTAGGGTCTGAAAGTAGGCTCTTCTTTCACAGAATAACAGACTCCAATTATTACAAGCAGGTAAGAGTTAAGTTCATCAGGGACACACTTGGTGAGAAATTTGTGCAAATATTCAATAAAGTTAAACCATGGGAATATACCACTTTGTGACAAACAGGCATTTCCGGGGGTGTTCCATATCTATCTGTAAAGCGCGGCTCAGATTCGGCGAAATTGTCAGTGGGGTAGCTTTTCGATGTGAATGGTTGTGGCACTTTTGCTGAGTTGCAGACCGAGTTTGCTCTCCCTCACCATCACGTTTTTAAAAATGTACAGCTGAAGGACTACTTTCATACCGAAGGCAAGGCTTCAATTGATCTGGAAGCCTTTGTCATGTTGTCAAACATTCTTAAAACTAGTCGGAAATCTTTGATTAGTATTACTTATCAAGGGTTGTGTAAGCATATGAGCGATGACATCTTTTTTGGCAGCTAAATGGAGCAAAGTGCTCTCCTGTGAGGTGTCACCGTAAGAAATATATCGGACTTTGGAGACGGGTGAGGGTGCGGTGCACTCTGTAAAGTTGAAATTGCAGCAATTAAAGACCATTTATATGTTATATTACATGCCAGAAAAACTAATGAGGTGGGTTGTGAATCTTAGACCAGATAAAAGTAGCTTGCCCAAGTGTAGATGTCTTGCAGCAGATATTCTTCATATGCTATATGCATGCCCCGCCCTTAAGGAGTTCTCAGAAGGGGGTTACTCAACTTGTTACAGCTAGTTTAGGATATGGTATTCAGTTTACTCCTATTGAAATAATGCTAGGATACAAAATGGAATGTGACATCGGGCTAAGATGGTTGCTGTCTATACTTATAGTCTCTGCCAGACTCTGCATTGCTATATCTTGGGTTTCAGTAGTCCCCCAGCTGGCTATCAAGTAGTGGGCAACTTCCTGGCAAATACACGACTCGGAACAGGCTCTGGTTTGAGCAAGGGGCGCTTGGTTACTCAGGAGGTTTGGGAGAAAATGGGTGGGGTGCAATTATTTAAGATTTAGCAATACCTACGACTCTTGCGCAGATTGAAAGTTCTTATTTTCATTGGTGCTGTATTTTTCCTTTCTACCCCTCCTGCACTGTAACTATCAATCAATCAGGGGCTTGTAAAGCGCGCTACTCACCCATGAGGGTCTCAAGGCGCTGGGGGGGGGAGGGGGCAGCTCCGGATCAGTCGAAAAGCCAGGTCTTGAGGTCCTTCCTGAATGTGTGCAGGGTCGGGGAACGTCTGATGTCCACCGGGAGCTCGTTCCAGGTCCTGGCTGCGATGTAGGAGAAGGCTTTCACGCCTGTTGTGATTCTGCGGATGCGGGGTAACTCTGCCAGGGCGAGGTCAGCGGAGCGGAGGTTCTTTTTGGGTATGTGGAAGGATTTTCTTGCGTTGAGGTATTTGGGTCCGATGTTGTTGAGGGATTTATAAGTGTGGGTGAGGAGTTTGAAGGTGACCCTCTTCTCGACGGGGAGCCAGCGGAGGTCTCGTAGGTGTTGGGTCATGTGTTTGTAACACGGTGTCCCAAGGACGAGTCTGGCTGCGGCATTCTGGATAGTTTGGAGTTTGTGTAGAAGGGTTCTGTTGATTCCAGCGTATAGGGCGTTGCTGTAGTTAAGTCTGCTGGTTATGAGCGCGTGGGTGGATGATGGTCCTTCTGCAGACGGGGCATCCATTTGAAGGTTTTGCGGAGGATGCATAGGCAGTTGAAACTAGTGGAAGCAACGGTGTTGATCTGGTGGTTCATGGAGAGGGAGGAGTCGAGGATGATGCCGAGGTTCTGTGCATGGTCTGTAGGGGTGGGTGGATTCCCAAGGGCGGAGGGCCACCAGGTGTCCCAGATGGAGGTGCATGCTCCGAGGATGAGGACCTCGGTCTTCTCTGAGTTGAGCGTCAAACAGCTGTCTTTCATCCAGGCTGCCATGTTCTTCATTCCTTCCTGGAAGCTGAGGCTGGTGTCTTCGGGACTCTTCATGAGTGAGAGGATGAGCTGGGTGTCGTCGGCGTAGGACACAATGCTGAGCCCATGTTATTTGATGATGGCGGCGAGGGGGGCCATGTAGACGTTGAAGAGCGTGGAGCTGAGCGATGATCCTTGGGGTACTCAGCAGTTAATATCGGTGGGCTCGGAGAGGAAGGGAGAGAGTTTGATCCTCTGGGTTCTGCCGGCGAGGAAGGATTGGATCCAGGTGAGGGCAGTTCCTCATATCCCCAGGTCGTGAAGTATGGCAGCGAGCGTGCGATGGGAGATGGTGTTGAAGGCTGTGAAGAGATCTAGAAGGATGAGGGCCGCAGTGTGCCCCTGGTCGAGCAGCATGCAGATGTCGTCAGTGGCGGCGAGGAGGGTGGTCTCAGTGCTGTGGTTGCTTCGGAATTCGGACTGGGAAGCGTCTAGGATGGAGTTCTCTTCAATGAAGACGGTCAGCTGGGCGTTTACGAGACTCTCGGTGACTTTGGCCGCAAAGGGGAGGAGAGAGATGGGCCGGTAGTTTTTCAGGTCTGTTGGGTCGAGCATTGGTTTCTTGAGGAGGGGTTTAACCTCTGCCCGTTTCCAGTCGTCTGGGAAAATGCCAGATATGAAGGAGGCGTTGATGATCTGTCCTAGTTCGGGTGCGATGGCGACGGAGGCCCTGTGGAATATGTGTGGTGGGCAGGGGTCCGTTGGGGCTCCTGAGTGGGTTTTCGTCATGATCGCGGTGATGTGTTCAACGGTGGCGGGATTCCAGGTCATGATGGTTGGCTTGTCAGAATTGTTGGGGGGGGTTGGTGCCCAGCGTCTGTTTGCTGAAGTTGTCGTAGAGGACCTTAATCTTCAGATGGAAGTAGGAGCTGAGTTTGTCGCAGAGTTCCTGGAAAGGTGTGACATCCGTGGCTTCGCTGGGGGTTTTGTGAACTGCTGTATGACGGTGAACAGTTCCTTGGCGTTGGTTTGGGCTTTGTCTCTTATGAAGGTCCGTTTGGTGTCTCTTATGCGCTTGTGGGGTATTCCTTCAGGGCACTCCTGTGGTTGTCCCATGCTTCCGTGGTTTTCTGGTTTTGCCAGGTTTTCTCCAGGCGTCTGCAGGAGCGTTTGGGTTCTTGCAGTTCAGTGGTGAACCTGGCTGCCTTTAGAGGGCATTGTTTGGCGGGGTGGCGGAGGGGTGAGAGCTTGTCGGCGCAGCGGGAGACCCAGTTGTGAAGTTCAATGGCTGCAGAGTTGGTGTCGGTCGTGGTGCTCGAGGGGTCTTGGAAGAGGGTGGTGTTGAGGTGTTCCTCTGTGACCTTGCTCCTGTCCCTTTGTGGCGGGCACGGGGCGGGCTTGGGTGCGGGCTTGGGTGCGATGGTGGTGCTGAAGGTGAAATGGACGCAGTGGTGGCCCATCCAGAGGGACTGAGTGGTGTGGCTGAAGCGGATGTTTGTCCCTCCTGCAAAGATAGGATCAAGGGTGTGTCCAGCTCTGTGAGTGGGCGTGTTGACCAGCTGCTTCAGTCCGAGGTTGTCGAGGAGAGTGGTGGAGTCAGGGTTGCTGTAGTTGTCGAGGTGGAAGTTCAGGTCCCCGAGTAGAATGTAGTCCGTGGAGGTGATGGCGTGGGGTGCAGCAAGCTCGGCGATGGTAGATGCAGACTGGGTGCGAGGTCACGGCAGTCTGTAGATGAGGGTGCCGCATAGCGTGGTCCTTGGGCTGGTCTGGATATGGAAGTGGAGGTGTTCTGTGTTGGAGTGGGGGTCACTCGTGCTCGATGTGGAGTGTCGGAGGGAGGTCTTGTGTGCGATTGCGAGACCTCCTCCTGGTCCAACTCCTATGAGTTGATATTGAATAAATTCTTGTTTTCCTTTTAGAATTACCATCCCTTTACCCGTACACTTGTTGTAACATTTCTGTTGGATATAATAATGTTTGCTTAGATTTTGTGCACCTGGCCAAGCTGGTGGCAGAAGTGGACATGGCTTGAGGAACTTCACAGACTACCCGTCCAGAATCCGGCATTTCTCGTGCACATCCTGCATTTCTGTGTCAGCACAGCCATCCCCAGTTCATGATACGGGTGGGGGCTGTGTAGAGGCGTGGTTTGCAGTGAATGGCACCGGATCCTCATCCTTTTGGTGTCGCGGTCCAACCAGGTCCCGACGCATGCTGGCGGTGCCCGTCCCAGCCTGAACTGGTTACTGGGCCTCAGCTGTGGACCTGTTTCCCCCACTGCTGTGGTGCCACTGATGGAGCTCCCCCCCCCCGCCGGTCAAGCGGGGGGCTGAGGGCGAAGTCAACCTGATCTCGGTCACTTGCCTGGGTTGGGTCCATCCTGAAGATCAGACGCCGGCCCACGTTCGGGTTAGGCACACGGCGGTAGAGCCACACTTGGAGCTCCTGTGCCTGCGAGGCGGGCACACGACCAGACGGAGTGTGGATGCCGCCACTTTAACTCGGCCGCACCTGCCTGAAGACCCAGCATACTGCGAGGTAGGGGGCAGACGTGGGACACAGCGGGAGGCAGTCTTCGCTTGGGGAGGAAGCTCTAGTCCCTCTGCCCTTTCTTTGCTGGTGTGGTAGCAGTGCAAACAGCCTGCTTACCTGCATATGCTGGGGTGCAGTGCACCCTGGGGGGAGCATCCTGGTGCGTGCCTCACCATTGTTTTGCTGCCCTTTTTGCTGCCCTGGAGGGCAATGATCCTCTATGCCTGAAACTCCTAGGTGTTTGCCAGAATCCTTCACCTATGCCTAGGTGGTGAAATGCGAATGTGAAGAGAACTTTGCCTGTTGGAGGTGGGGGCCATTGACTTTACACCAGGCAAACCATGTGGCCGATGTAAGGAGCATAGGTGTTGGGAATTTATTGGGCACATCACTGGTCTGCTGCTGCCCCAGTCTCGCGTGGCCCCCAGCTGGTCTGCACCCCCTTTTTGCATTTTGGACACCCCATGGGCGCTACTGTATCCTAAGTGCTGCATTCTACATGTGAGGGAGGTGGATACCACTCCTGGGGTCACCGCTGGACATTCCCCAGTAGGTCCTCGCAGTAGGCAGTGCTTGCCCCTGGGTTACCCCCTGCGGTCAGCTCTCTGTACACCAGACCTACATTTACACACAGAAGGGACGTGGGACCGGCAGGGGACCGCACGTAGCATACTTATCATACAAATGACTGCCCTACAACCTTGAGGGCATGTCATGGGCAAGGACAGACCGCAGAGGGGGGCACAGCAGATGAAGATGGACCAATACATGGCGCAGGGGGGCATGCCGAGGATGGATCCTCCACATGAGTCCCCTCCAGAGAGCGAGAAAATGCACTTGGACCCCTCTGGAGCTCAAATACTCACAGCGATAAAGGCCTCAAGTGCAGAGGTCCAAGCCAAAATAGACACAGCGTTTCTAGATGTTGGGCTCTTGCGAGTTTACCTACACACAGTGGCAGAAAGGTCCCTTGCCACTAAAACTGTGTCTGAATTGCAGAGTGAGGTAACCAGCCTGAAGGCAGCCCTCACTGACTTGTCTGCCAAGTCAGCGGCTCTTCAGAGTAGAGCAGAGGATGCGGAGGGCCGATCCTGGAAATGCAAACTACATTTTGTTGAATTTCTGGAAGGAGCAGAGGGCAGGGCTCCTGAACTCTTACTTGAAAATCGGATCAAAACTGTGCTCCCTATGGCTAAACTGTTCTCCATCTTTGTGATTGACTGCACACACCGTGCCTGTACACATCCAACCCCAGTGGGAACTCTGCCTGGCACACTTATTCTAAAGATCCTAAACTACAGGGATCGCAACTGCATCTTCAAGGCCGCTCGTTGAGATGGTGACCCTACTTTAGATAATCACACCATCTCAATTTTCCCTGATTACATGCACGTGGTGCAACATCAGAGAATTTCCTTTGGCGGAGTGAAATAGAAATTGAGGACAATGAACCTGCAGTATATGCTCCTTTATCCTGCTAAATTGAAGGTCATCCATGGAGATCGTACGCATTTTTCACCAGCCTGGAGGCCGCAGGTGACTGGTTGAAGGTGCGAGGCGAGGGGAGATCACTGGTTCAGCGAGTTGCGGATATGTGAAACTCTGGTATGAAGCAGACACAGAGGACTGGTGGGTGAGGTGGGCGGAGCAGATGTGCCTCCGGTTTGACCCAATGAGTAGTGGTGCGCCATGATCGTTCCTTAGATTTGGGGCGGCTGGATTCCGACAACAAGGGATGACGACTGCAGAGAGTGCAAGCCTGAGGCTGCAAGAGCCCTGATGGAAGAGGTCACTGCCTCTAACTCGGATACTAGTATGGGAGATGTGATTGAGGAGACCCCTCAACCTGAGGACCCCTGAACGGATAAAGGAACAGTGGGTCACATGTGTCTAATCTTCCTCACTGCCAGGGGGGGTCATACACCTGACCCTGGTGGTGGATTACAAGGGCGTTTGACCTGTGGTGGTGTGTTGATGGCCGGAATCCCGGATCATGTATGTTGTGAACAGGATGGGCTCTAAAATGACACAGGAGGGTGCCTCTCCCTTCCTCCCTCCACCTCTTATCATTGTTTATTCCCCTTTATCACTTTCCCTTCTCACACGTCCTCTTCTCTCTTCTTCTCTATTAGTCGTTCTGTGATTTGCGGATTTGTTGTGTGACTAAGCATGCCTGGTATATGATCGAGTGTGTGGTTGCATGTAGTGGCTAGGTGTCGAAGGGTGTAACTGAGGCGCACCATCGTGTGGTTGCCACAGGTGCATCTCCTCATCCTGGCACTGTGATCTTCTGAGGCTGACTATGTTATATGTGAGAGTGGATCACCTGGTGCAGTACGTGGGCCACTGGTTGCCTGGGCTGTGACTGGCATTGATTGTGGCTTGATTGGATCTTGTACATTGTACATCCTCTGTTATTGTTGGGTCTAAAGAGATAACGGTTGTACACTTTTTGAAGCTGGGGGAGGGGTAGGTTCTGTTGGAGTCGATGATGTTTGGGGAGCCACAAATTGTTATTGTTGTGTTTACCCAGAGGGTGGGGGGTTTCATTTATTGTTATTATGGTTCTTGGTGGCAGCGACGATGGCGGGACAACTGGCAGACTGAGCCGAGATGGCGCATGTCGCAGAAAGATGGGTCAATTTAAATGTGGAATGGGCGGGTGCTCAACTTTTTTCTGAAGCGCTATAGAGTAAAAACCTATCTCCGCAGATGGGGAGTGCATGTGGCATTATTGCAAGAGACACAATTATCAGACCCTGAAACTCCAAAGTTACACAAGAAATGGAGAGGGCAGATGTTCTCGGCCACTAATTCCACATAGGCCTGGGGAGTGGCAAGGGAAAGCTCAAGCATAGACTCAACTGAGATTAAGGGATTTCTGGATGACCTTCCGCTCTCCCATATTACTGCATCGCAGACGGGCGAACTTGGCGGGGCGCTTAGAATCCAGGAGCTACAGGAAAGAACACAGAATATGGCACAATGTAAGACTCTGGGCCGGACGGTCTCCCGGTGAAGTTCTTCCAGGAGTTTGCCAGCCTTCTACTCCCTCGTTTACTGGAGACCTTCCAGGAGGCCAGGAGATTGAGGGTTTTACCGTCATTCATGAGGGAGGCACAGATTGTTATGTTCCTCAAGCCAGGTAGTTACACGCATGATCCTGTCTCCTATAGGCCTTTATCAATGCTGGGGGTGGATGCCAAATTGCTGGCCAAGGTGTCTGCAACATGTCTGGGCAAGGTAGTAACACACCTGGTCCACGAAGACCAGTGTGGCTTAACACTGAGCAAAGTGACACATATCAATATACAGCGACTCTCACACGTGCTGCATTCGATGGCAAATGCTGGGTTTCGGGCGGCGGTGGTCGCCCTTAACATTGAAAAGGCATTCAACACCTGGTGATGGGAATATTTTTGGAGGTCCTGAGGAGGATGGGTCTGGCCAGGAGTTTATATCTTGGGTCCGTCTCCTTTACTGCTGACCGATGGCGGCCTTTTATCTAAAGGTTTCCCAAGGAGAGGAGCACGAGACAAGGCTGCCCATTGCCTCTACTCCTTTTCACCTTGGCAAGGGGGCCACTAGCGATGAGGCTGTGGCAAGATATGGCCCAATAGGGTATTGCCGTGGATAGCCTTACCCATGTAGTCTCATTATAAGCGGTAATGCAGTACATTTGTCACCCGGAAGCAGCGGTGCCTACCCTCCTGGATGTGCTAGCCTCATTCTATGCTAATCACCAGAAGTCAGTTATATTCCCACTGGCAGCCCTGGCAAGAGGGGATGCTGCAGACCTTCCTGATGTGTGGCTTTGATGGGAGCGTGACCATTTACGCTATTTGGGTGTACAGGTGGCTTAAACACCAGAGGCCCAGTATGCCCTGAATATGGGGGCAGTCATCATGGGTCTGGAGGTGTCCATCTGGTTCTGGAAGCACCTGCCCCTTTCGTTCATGGGGCGAGTAGCCTTGGCGAGGATGGGTATGCTTCCCCATTGCCTCTATGCCCTTGAGAACTCCTTTTGCTGGATCCCAAAATCTGACTTTAATATCTTAAACATTCTCCTGATCTCCTTGGTGCAGGCCGGGAAGAGTAGTAGGGTGAAACTGGAGGTGCTTAAATTGGATATGGACTCGGGGCCTGGGTTCCCTGATTTTACTCTCTGTTCTTGCGGGGCTGCTACAATATACGGCGCAGTGGTGCGCTGAAGGTCCCAATTTAGAGAAGGCGCTGTTGGCAGACTGGGCTGTGGAGACAGAACTCCTGAGGTACCTCATGATGGGCTCACAGACTCCTTCGGATTGCCTGTTTGTGGTCGGTCAGGTCACAGGGGCCTGGGAAAGGGCAGTTATCCTGGTCATGCGTAGGGCCCCATATGCTCCGGGGGTGGCATGAGGGGGTTGTGAAACAGCTGGGGACCTGTACCTCAATGGGACCTTTCTTTCTTTTGACAATGCAAAGGAGTGTTTTCATGTGCCGGATGGCCATTTCTTACAGTACTCGAAAATATCTTGCGCAAACCACGAGATATGGACCACGTTCCCAGATGAGCCAGAGGAGACACAGACGTTGGCACTGCTACTCAACCGGCGCACCTTTAGGGAAATAATATCCTACATATACAAGGCTCTGAAGGAAGATCGCAGGATTGCTGTGTCAAAAATACAAGACAGATGGATGGCTGACTTATCGTCGCTGCTCACAGAGGACGAGTAGAAACGGGCATTAGCACAGGTCCGGAAGGTGGCTAGCAACGCACATTTTAAGCCCACTCGGTTCTTTTATTTGCATTGCACGTATCTAACGCCCGAGAGGTTGTGAAGTTTGATGCGGCATGCCCTTTAAGGTACCCCCGGTGTGATGTGTGACCTGTGACATTTTTACATATGACATGGGATTATGCCCGGTTTCAGACATATTTTAGGGAGATGCTATGACTGGTGCGAGAGGTCACAGGTGTGCGTATTGAGGTGTCAGTCAAACATTGTCTCTTAGGCATGTTCCTGATACTCAAGTCAGATGCTCATATGGGACATAAATTTGCTCTCCTGGGACTTGTACTGGTTAAATAGCGCATTGCCATTCACTGGACCCACTCTATTACCCCCCCCCCCGGTTAAATAAGTGGAGGGCAGACCTGTGTGAGTGGGGCGTAGCTGAGGAACGCCAAATGCTCCTGGTCCGGTCCCCACTGATGAGAATGCGGAGCGTGACCTGTTGATATGGTCAACTATGTTGGAGGGGCTGCTGGTGGATGGTGGACCAGGTGAGGAGGCACATGGCCCTCAATGCTTCTGCCATGATCTCGAGGATGGTCCCCTGACTGGCTGACTGAGTTGGTGTGTGGTCTATGACAGCATGATGCACATGGGAAGGCGTGCTAGAGACTGAGCAGACTTCGGAATGGGCCATGCCCTGGAGTGTAGGTCTGGGGGGATGGACATGGGACGGTTCCCTACATGCCCCCTAATTGTTATATCGGAATAGCTGAATTGTACGTCTATCTCTGCATTTTGAGCCACTCTTGATTGATACCACAAGTGTGTATCCTGACTCCCCCCCCCCCCCCCCCCGCCCCCGCTCAGATGAGATGATGCTCTGTCCCCTGGGAGACTGGAGGGCTTCATACACGCATACAAGTGTTCCCCACCTGCTTCCTGAAGATGCTTTTTGGTAAAACCACCCAACTGCCTATCGCTGCCAAGTTGAGCCGTGCACATCGGTGAACACTGAGGCCGCGGTGGTATCCTGCACTACTTTCCTGATATGTAATGTAACCTGCCATTTATTTTTCATTGATTTGTGACCCGATGGGACAACATGTTATGTGATATTTGTGTGATATTAAACAAAGGACAAGTTACAAAAAAAACAAAAAACATTATGTGCACCCACTTGCTGGTCAATGGGGCAAAGTCAAATGGTCAAAGTCCCCTGACACTTTTTTTCTTATTTGACTGTTATGTAAGCGATCTGATTAATTCTGACTTAATAAAAAAAAAGATATGTTTTCAAATCCATGCCTTACTCGTGTGTGCTGCAAGCTTTAATAGTGCAGATGGAAAGTACAAGAGTTTTGCAAACAACTTCTTTCTTTAACATTTCGAATCTGAGAAGTGATTTTGAAAACACCACAGGTCAGGAAGCTCCGTGGGCCATCTGGATGGCTCCGCGTCTACACTTTGGTCATATCCATTACTGTGGAATGCAGACAAGACCTAACCAGATGGTGGCTCGTGTACAAAACATTTTTGTGTATGTTTATTGGAACTTTAGACCTCTACTTGAGACCGTCGTTTGCTGTCTGCTGCTGTGAGCTCGTTCATCCCTATGGCAGGCGTGCGCATGTCTGACTAGAACGTGGAAGACAGGAACGGCCTAGAATGTCGAATATCCATGCTGTTTCCTCATTCGCAACTCACTCATGCAAGTAGCTGAAGGCCAAAGGAACACAATTACTTTGTTGGCAGACCTGCTGCTATAGCTGGAAATTCCTCAGCTTCTTTTCTGAATGATGTCATGCTATTTTGGCGCCAAGGCCAGTCTCAGGTTACACAGCTGGGGGTACATAAATATCCCGGTTCCAGTGCCTTGCTTAGGCAGGTATTGTTATGTTCCAACATGAAATATTCTTGGAAATCCTGATCCTAGTTTGCGGTGTTTTTTTCTCGAAATGTATTTTAATTCTGATATTTGTGCAAAATATATAAAAGAGGTGGTTAAAATCGTGTAGGAGATCTGAGAAAGCAAATTCCCACCATTCTTTTAAGGACAAAGTACAGCTTGAAATGGCAGATGAAGTCCACGAGCTGTAACCAATGTGCCTTTCTCTGCTGATTAAGACTGGCCCAAAGGAAATGTGCTATTTAATGCAACCGATAAAATCCAACTCTCAGTGGTTCGGAATTTATTGGCTGTGATAAATAGCAGCTGTTCCGAAATTTTGAGAAATAATATGCTGATTTTGGTGCTTACAGCACTAAAATCGGCATGCCAGGGTAAATTCCATATTCCTTTTAAATCTAGATTTTACCTGCTACAATGTAGGGGTGCAACCTTTGTTGCACCCAGTAATTACTGGGTGTGGTAAACCCCGCAGTCCGGACCACTCAAAATGTTGACCCCTGTGCAAACCAGGGTATTGTGGAAAACTCTGTAACACTCCTAATTATGGCTATAAAGCGCCTTGGTATCTGAGCGTTATTTATTACACACGATAAATACCGAAATACCAAAATCTGCCTGTCCCGTTTTTTACTTTGTATTTTTCACCATGTAAATTTCAGCAGGTTTGACCTCCCAAAACCTATGAGAGAAAAAACAAACTGGCGAAAAATTTGACAAACTCCTAATTCTGACTCCCGTGTACATAGTAGCTTTAAGCCAAAATTGCTAACCCCGCGCTTCGACAGTTTCAAAACGCAGGGATGCGTTGCATTTACAATAATACAGTGCACCCCTGCGCTTCCCCTAGCGCTGGCACTAAATTTAGCAGCCTGGCGCAACGCAGGCACCTTTGCGCCATAGTGCAAGGGTGCCTGCATTGCAGGGAATCATAGTTCATGTGCAGGAAGTTGTCCCTTCCTGCACATGAATAACTAATGGCGAATTGTAACTTCTATGTGTGCTGCAGAATGCAGTACATATAATAGTTGTAACTCATTATTTTCTAATGATGAATCATTTCTCCTTATTACGCCTGTTTAAGACCAGGTTTTTCCTGGTCTTATTTTTGGAGCTACCCCATATTTATGGAACACTTGTAAATAGGGGGCAGCGTAAAAAAGCAATGGGTGTTGCGGTGGAACGCTCACAGCAAACACCCCTTTGCTGCAGCGGACTGCTGTCGTAAGAGGCATAGTTACACGGTGACGTTGAGCCACGTTAAGTGGCTTAACCCCACCTTGGAAATATGGAGCAGGGCATTGCACAACAGGAACGTCATTAAAAGTGACGTTGCTGTGGCACAATGCCCTTGTAAATATGCTCCCAAGTGGGATACATTTTCAGGCGTCTACTACCCTTTTTTTGACTGCTTATTGGTTTATGTTCTTTGGAGCACCTATACCTCACTCTCATGTATTCTACCTCCAATGGTCACATCGATCGCTTTATGTTTAGACAAATGCATACAGAGGTATCTGTATGCGTAAGAACTTGCATGCATGAAGGTATTTTACCACTGAATATGGACATCAATATTATTGAGGACAGAATATCGAGGGACAAAATACTGAAAGGTAAGTGCATATAGGGAAGTATAGATTTAGTTAACTCTATGCCAACACCTATTGTGCCGGAAATGTTCCGTTGTAAGCCTACTGTAAGAGTTGCTAAGGGGGTTAGCAAAGCGGATGTGCTCGAGGGTTCGAATGTTGGGGACAATACTCTATTGTGTGATTCAGTTGATACTCAGAGCAGTGTTCCTGCTGTTCCTTGCTTTAATAGGTTTTCTCCCTTGATGAACGAACAGGTTGTCGGCAGTGGGGTCCCATGTGAATCTTTGTCGCATTCCCCTGCTATCCCCTTAGGCAATTCTATCGACTCATCTGTTAACCCCTTATTAGACCTTATAAAAACGGTTAACCTGTTGAGAGATGAAGTCAGCGCTTTGAAATTAGTGATAGAATCTCTGACTAACAAAGCAGGGTTGTGTTCTGTTGTCCCACACCATGCCCCTGCCACTACTTTACCTAACCCCTCTCTTGCTCCAGATAATCCCTTAGGAACTCAGGCTGATAGGACAGGCCTTTTTAACCCTCGCCCTAAGGGTTATGCCACTTATAGTAATGTAGCCAAGGCCAATACGAACCACATTTTGGTTAGCTTACCTGATAACACCAAATGTTCTTTGCAGGACAGAACAAGTCATCCAAAGAGGCCGGGTGCGAGAAGTGACCATGACACCTTTGACCAGGGGTCCCGGGTCGGTCGGAGCGATCGTAATGTCCCTCCCAAGGGCTACGTCGTAGATTCCTCCAACATAATCTACATGACCAATGTCCCCAAATTGCTACCCAATGGCGGCACTGAGTCCCCTGAGTCGCTGACCAACAAGGCAATCCACTGGTTGAGACATGTGAGGGGCTGTCGTTCAGTTATTAGGGAGGATATCTCCAGAGCTACGAGATTTTCTTCACCCAGGGCTTCTGTTGATTGCATCGAATTAACTCTTAAAAGCAATTACCTTGCTGAAAATCTTCTAGCACTTGAGTTTAGAACTTGCCCCCCAGAGGGTTCTTCCATCCAACTGCGAAGCTATCTCTCGCATGATCTAGGGGGGTTGAAGCGAGGCCTCTGTAGCGATAGGGACATAGATGGTTCATCCCTGGATACCAATGACTGACTACACAGTGAGGGGGGTGTTGGCTTTTGGGACAGGGGCGTGAGGGTGAGGGTCACTGAGCACCAGGAGTCCATTATGGCTAACCCTTGCATTGACCCCTGTCCTATATCTGCCAACCAAGTGGTTACAACTTTGAGTAGCAGTCATTTTGTCTCTGTTCCGGAATCTTGTCAGGGGTTTGATCCATCCGCTAGTAACTCTATAGTAGATTCGCAACTCACTATTCCTGATATTGCCGGTCCTCCTTTGGCTGGTGGCTCTCTTTGCTCTTGGAACATTGCTGGTTTGAATTCCAAGCTAGCTATTCCTGATTGGGTAGCTTTTATTAACTCAATGGACATTTGTATATTCCAGGAGACTTGGCTTCTTGAACCACGCTTTTGTATGGGCTACTTAAATTTTCACATTCCGGCAACCAAGGGATCCCACGGGCGTCCATCAGGGGGTTTAACTATCTGGTTAAGAAGCGAATTGTGTTTGACCACTAAGCTTCCCCATACGGGAAGTAGTGATATCCAACTGTTGAGGTTAGACCTTGGATTATTGGGTACAATCGACATATATAATGTGTACGTTAGGGGTTCTAGAGGTGCAAAATCTTCGGTCATTGATGACTTACTTCGCCTGTTTGACCTTTATTCAGCTGACACCTTCGTCATCGTTGCAGGTGACTTTAATACATCATTCGAACCTCTTGTTGATAATAAGTGGGACCTACAGGACAGTGAAGAGTTTTGCTGGGGTATTCCCCCCCTGGAGTTGTCCCCTATATCAAGATGCTCAGAAGTCGCCATTCAGATTAATTCCCTTTGCATGGAAAGGGGCCTGAGGGCTCTGAATGGTAGGATGCCAGGCGACCGCGAGGGCGCCTGTACATTTAATAATGGGCTGAGCAGGAGTCGAATTGATTACATCCTGGCTGATATGAAATTATGGCACTCCCTCGTTGACATGGAAATAGTGTCCCTTCCAGAGAGTGATCATAACCCCCTCTGTTTATCACATAAATGGTGGAAGGTGTACGGTGGTCCTGCTGAGGCCAGGGTATCGCCCCCTTCCGCTGTGGTCCCATCCAACGATATGCGTCGTCTGAGATGGTCCGGACTTATGGGGAACCCTACCACCTTATCAAAGATTATAGAGGAGGTGAATGGCTCCATCACTGCTATAGAGTCAGTTTTAGCGGCTGAGGGGAACCTGAGGGATGTAACATCAGCGCACGATAGTTTATTTGCAAAACTGAAATCCTATTTCTTCACAAAAGTGAGACCAGGACCAAGAGGCGCTAACCAACAAGCCTCTTGGTATAATAGAGAATGCAGGGAGGCAAGGCTATCGCTTGGGTCTGCCCTGAAGGGTGGTGATGTTAGCCTGGTACGGCATAGGAGAATCGTCTACAAGAGCTGTGTCGCTAAAGCTAAACGCCAATGGGATGGCAAAAAGTGGGAGGACCTCCTTGAAGCTAGTCTCCGGAATGATAGTAAATTATTCTGGAGTATTGTTAAGTGGGGTTCTGGTGCACAGTCTGAGTGTCCCCAAAATAATGTTTCACATGAGAAGTGGGTGGACTACTTCAAACCGCAGTATGCTTCCCCTACCGATCCTTCTGATAGCTATGGGTCCCCCCAGTTGTTTAATCCAGAAGATAACTTTTCTATTTCTGAGGTTGATCTGGCACTGGTGGGAGTGGCATCTGGTAAGGCTCCCGGACCTGATGGTGTTCCTGCGGATGTCTTTCTGTATGACAAGCTAAAATGGGGGAGGTATATACAGCTGATTGCTAACGCGTTGGCACATGGAGCTCCAATTCCAAGCTCTTGGAAAGCCGCGGAAATAATTCCGGTGTACAAAAAGGGTGACCGTTCGCTTCCTGAGAATTATCGGCCTATCAGTTTGATTGATGCGATTCAAAAGATCACTGGTAGACTGATTTTAAATCGTGTTCATCTCTGGATTGCGTCAAATAATATTTTATCCCCATTTCAAGCCGGATTCCGCCAGCACATTAGCACTGTTGACCAAGTCTTCCGTTTTACTCTTCTCTATTGGAAGACTGTGGTCTTGGGTAAGGGAAATTTGTATGCAGTGTTCGTGGATCTAAGGGCTGCCTTTGATTTAGTCCCTCGTTCAAAACTGTGGCAGACTCTAAAAGATTTGGGGCTTCATGGCGGATTGTTGTCCCTAATCCAGAGGCTTCATGAAGATAATTTGGCTAGAATCAGATGGGGTGGCCAGGGCATGTTGACCGAGGATTTTCCGGTCCAGAGAGGTGTCAGGCAAGGCTGTGCAATGGCCCCCACTTTATTTTCCCTATATATTAACGACATAGCGGATCGGCTTTTGGAAGCACACGTTGACGCTCCCGTTCTTGGCAACACTAAGGTCCCAATTTTAATGTTCGCTGACGACACACTTTTAATTGCTAAGACACCTGGCGGCCTTCAGCGTTCATTAAATATTTTTGAGTCCTTTTGTGTTGATCGTGGCCTGGAGGTCAATATAAAAAAAACTAAGCTTATGACATTCAGGCCACACAAATCTTTTAGAAATCAATTTGTTTTGTTTAACAATCCACTAGAACAAGTGCAGGCTTTTAATTATCTTGGAGTTAATATCCAAAATAACTTTGCATGGAAGTTACAGAGAGATCTGACTACTCTAAAACACAGGCAGTTAGCTGGTGTACTAGCTGCTGAATTCAAAAAGTCTCCTTCGAAGCCCATTAGACCCGTGTTACAGGTCTATAGTGCCAAAGCGGTGAGCTCGGCTCTTTATGGTGCGGAACTGTGGGGGTACGAGAACCTGTCTTCCTTAACCATCTCGGAAAACAAGTTCTTGCGCAGTATCACCTCCCTCCCGCAGAGCACACCTTTAGTCCCCCTAAGGTATGACCTTGGGAAGAACTCTATAGCTGATGTAGCCAGGCTTCGACCTATCCTTTATTGGCGTCGCCTATGGACCACTCCGGCGCTGGCAGAGTATGCAGAGGGTTTTCTTGACATATTGGCGATGGTGGGCTCCCGGAAGATTGCTTGGCTTAACGAAACTAGAAAATCCCTTGAGGCTCTGGGGTTGAGCGAACTTTGGGATAACCCTACAGCAGCTATTTTTCCATCTAAAGCTCTCTTGAAGGAGAAATATTGGGAGCTGGTAAACACAAAGGTACTCTCTGCCACTAAACCCTTTTCGCTTTCGGACAAATTTATGAACATCAAACTCGTCCCTAGGCTAGAACACTTCTGGGATCTTGTAACCAAAGTTCTTGATAGGAAATTGTTTTTCCAGATGCGGGTGGGAGCGTTGCCCTTAAATTCATTTGTAGCCCAGTGGGAACCCCAGAAAAGTAATTTATGCCCCTTTTGCAAATCCCAGGTGGAAACATTAGTGCATATGTTTTTTATATGCCCAGCTTACTCGGCCCCGAGGCGTGTGTGGTTGAAACCCGTTTGCCTATTATTGGGCACTAGACAGAGTGTTGAAGCAGGAAGGCTCCTTCGCACTTGCACTGACCCGGTAATTGTTGTGGGGGTTGCCAAATTTCTGGGGTGGGCATGGATTATAAGAGCTAAGAGTATCAGATAGTAAAGTCAGACATCTGGTATGTTTTACCCAATGATCTTTTTATTATATGCTTTTTTAAAACTTGTAAATATTTTAAGTAGCTTCGCTTTTACACTGATTCTTGTTAAATTATTTGTGTATTTTGTACCTGTACTTGTTTTGTCTCGCTTTTATGACTTTTGTCGAATAAAGCTGTTTGGATTGGATTGGATAGATTTAGTATTCCCAACTTCATATCTATGTACCTTGAAGGTATCTCTACATACATGTGGCTTAAGGTGTAGAAATCTAGACATACTTACCTGTCGATATATTTTTCAATATTTTGTCCTCAATATTTAGTACACTGAGTATTCAGACTTTTTATTTAGTATATACTACCATGAAGGCAATAAAAGACAGACAAAATGTGCACCCAAGGTAACCCATAGTAGGGAGAGCAAACATCAGATTAAAAAGTTAAAGTGGGCAGGTGGCCACACGGCTCCTGTATTAAGCACTGATCCCCTGCCAGATCTCAGGTCTCTCCAGTCCTTGACCCTTCTGGGCTTTGTTGCATGCTTGTCTCTGAATCATGTCCCATGTCAGCAACCCTTGAAAGAATATACATTCCCCACACTGACAATGCCTTGTTGGTGTGTTTCACTGCACTCCAATGCCACAATTTTAGAGGAGCCTGCATCTCTTTTCAGTATGCCACTTTATGGAAATCTGCAGCTGAAGACTGCATTTTTTAGGGCCGTCTACATCCTTCAAGGACCATGCATTTTTGGGAGGTCAACAGCTAGACTGGGAACACGCCTCTGCAGTAGTTTGTGTAGTTTATCACTGTGGTGTTTAGCGGAACATCTTACATGCAACAACATTTCTGGGTTCAAGTCACACTGGTTGACTCTACAGATGTTGCCACAATTCTGGAGATTTGGGGGCTAAGAGTATTTGTACACTTCCGAAAATCAATCACCAATATTTTTTAGGATTCACATACATTCTCATCTGCTCCTTAAAGGTCACCTCAGTGCAACATAGGAGACACTTAATTAAACAGCCCAAGAACAGTCTACTTGGTGCGATGACGTCATGGATAGGTGGGACCTCAAAGTAGGGTCAACAAAATGGCAATGTGTATGGTAAAGAGATTGGTTTGAGTTAGGTTCCCAGCCGGATACTACCATCTGTAAATTCATATGGATAGGGTTGGGAATATGACAAGACTGCGGATTCCTCCAAGTAACATCCTTGGGGAGTGGGCCAGACTGCTCTTCAATGGTGACTTTGGGGTGGGCGTGAATGAGACCAAGATCTTGATATTGTCCATAAAATGTAATATCAGTGGCTAAGGCATGTTCTGCAGGCATCATGGTCAATCAAAAAATTGAATATATGCCAGAAGGGGGCATGGCCATCTGTGATTTGCTAATGTTGTGATGGCATGGCTGAATGATAAGAAAACAAACATTTGTTTATTAATTAATTTGAGCAGTAGAATTAGACAAAAATACAATCATCCATTAAACCCAGAAGTGACAAGTAGCCGTGCACGTTGTGGTCTATTCTAGGCCTGGGCTAAATTTCCGTTCCGCTCGCGGAAATTGCGATAATTTGACATTTTCGCGTTCCGCGGAGAGCGCGAAAATGTCAAAATTTCCACATTCCGCAGCTTAGCGATAATTTGTTTCTTGCTCGCGCTGTAAAATAATACATTCTCGCGCGCGCGCGATCACCTTACCTGAATTCCCGCGTTCGCCGACAAGTTTTCCCGATCCGGTCCCGTTCTCCACAAGATGTTGGATTGTTGGTAGCCATTTGCGCTGTCTCGCGACAGTTCGCGCCCGCAGTAATGTCATTGGTCGCGCGATCACGTCTTTCTTCTCGCGATCATGCACCGCGAGAAGAGTGAAAACAAGATGGCCGCGCCCGCAAGCAACCGCATGGGTAAGTTGGCGAGCCGCGACCATGCAGAAAATACCGCGAACGGGCGGGAAAAAAACTTCCGCATCTTCGCGATATTTCCGCGTGTTTGCGGAGATTTGTAACATTTCGCGATAATTGGCAAAAGTCACTTTCGCAAAGTCCCCCCACCCCTAGTCTATTCCAAACCCCAGTAGAGCTGTGTCTGTCCTGATTTTGCCTGTCTGCCGATCATACGTCTTTCAGGTTATGTACCATTGTCATTCAAAACCACCTCTGGAATTCACCACACCATCTTGACTGCCATTTTGGACGGCCACATCATATCCTGAAAATTTTTTGCACCCTACATTGTATGTTTTTTGTCCCACCCCCTCTTCAGCAGCACTCTGTGCACAGAGACTGCACATCATTTAACCACCTCTGTGTACATTACCCATTTACTTTCCCATGGATCTAGCTCAGACACTTCTCAAGCAGCCTCATGTGTGATGTCATTGCATCGCTATTCATCCAAACTCTTTGGCCTGTATTGAATCCTAGATGCAGATAAGGAACATTGATGGGTAGTTTATGTGCTGTATTGCTTGTAAAGTGCTTACTAATGGTATGTGGGGTGATGTAGTGCTTACCCAAACGGATAGCAGGCTACACTGTATGGGATGTGTGGCTGAGAGGGCGTTGTTTTCATTTTGAACCTATATGGGAAGTGCTTTCATGCTCTGTGTGTAATGACCACAGAAGTGCAGTTATCGTGCTATAGGATGAAGTGTCCGGTGGTGCAATGGTGATGGTACGTGAGAGATAGACATGCAAATTATAATAAGGACTAATAAGCTTAGCCACAGGGGCAGTCAGATACTGTGGGCCTGCAAAACAAACAGAGGGTTAATCAGCGAAAGCACAGTAATCCGTACAGGGACATGCGTCAGGCAGAGATACTGTTGAATGTGGAAAAAGACCCCAAAAGTGCAAAAATGGGAAGTAGTGACAAGCAGTAGCCATTCACCATTTCCTTTAATTTATGTGTTTATTTTTAAAAGCCAGGGACACTGTCTGCTGCAGAAGAAATACTCTGTATGAAGGAGGAAGTATGTGGAAGAGTAATCAAGGTTGGCAGCCTGAGCAGAAACTACACAAACTTTAAAATACCCAGATTGGATCTACTCCTGCTAGGCTGAAGGAAGCCAAAGGTTTGAGCAGCTTTCGTGCCCCAAGCTCCTTTCAGGTTCTTGAAGGCTCTCAAAGGCAGACGAGTACCAATCCGGTGAGCCCTAGCTGGGTCGTAGCTCAGACCCCAACTATTCATGAAACCTGCACATGCGAGGGTGAGAGATGAAGCACTTGGTAGGTTTCGGCTCTGTGAGCACAATAGCGAATGAAGCGTCTTTCTCACCTTCAAGAATTTCCTCCCAGCACAACTTCCACATCCATTATTAGTAGTGAGTGGTATTTTAGGGTAACAAAAGAGACACAATGGTTAAAAGAGACTTGCTCTGCTTGCATAGTTTAGGCTAGGACAGCAGTATGGCACCATTATGGTAGTTCTCAAATTGTTCAAATTTAGCCTGGATCTTCTCTGACCTGAGCACATTGTGAAAAACACCTTTTATATATGCCTGTCCAAGTTAACTTTCCTTCCAAGCTCCTTTGTCTGGTCCATTCCCACTTCACCCCACCCCACTTGCTCATTAACTCTGCTGCCACCTCTAGCTAGAGACCTTTGAACTAAAATAAAAATATGAAACACAGCAAGACCTACCCCGAAAAGAAATTGATTTAAAATTTATATAGTGTGTCTAGGTACTCAATATCTGTAGTGCCTGCCTCACTCTCACTCACTGGTGTTTCTGCCACATACATATGAAAGAGTTGTTGTTAAACACTGTCTCCGTGGGAAGTCACAAGGCAGTAGCAACAACAACGTGACCCTCAGTGTCAAAGTGTTTCCCTATACTGTGGTGCTGTGAAAACCTGCTAATAGTCAGGCCAGACTGAGAGTGAGAGTGAGGCAGGCACTACAGATATTGAGTACCTAGACACACTATATAAATTTTAAATCAATTTCTTTTCGGGGTAGGTCTTGTTGTGTTTCATGGTCTTGAGAGGGGGGCTGCCTACCCTTTAACCCCCTAGGCTCCTTTTTTTGAGAACTAAAATAAAAATAGCCAAAAGGTGTGATTTTCTGTCTTGCACAACTCACAATTCAATTAGTCCTGTCCTGCTGAACTTACCATTTTGAAGATATGACCATCATTCTTTCCTTATCCTCATTAGAAGATGAAAGTCTGCTGAGCGCTTCCAAACAAAAAAAATCAAACTAAACAGACCACATTAAGTCAGGTCGCAATGCCTGGGGCCAGCCTTGCTGATTTCTGGGTGATGGGTTCCATCTTTCTGACCCTTTGCATTGCAGTGATATGAACCTACAATCTGTCTTTGTAGGCAAGAGAAGATGACACCTACCACATTGGGACTGGTTGTAATGTCTCCGGCTAGAATTGTTGAATCCCAGGGAACTAGTACCATCCTGCTCACCCTTCCCATTGAGACTGGTTGCTATGTTCTCCTGCTAGCCTTTCTGAAGTCAGGCAATTGGACTCATCCTGCTCACCCTTGTGAAGATATGGCAGGTAATCGGTCTTTATCAGCATTAGAAGTTGGAAGTATGCTGAGCCCTGCCACCCGGGAAAAACCTCAAACTGCCCTCCACCACATTACGGCAGGTCTCAATGTCCCCAGCTCGTGCAAATGACTCATTGGGGCTTAGTCCCATCTTTCTGACCCTTTGCATGCGGAGATATGTCTCAGCACCCTGCCTACATCAGCATTAGAAGATGCAAGTATGCTGAGCCCTAGAAGCACCCCTCCACCATCACATTGAGGCTCGTTGTAATGTCTTGGGTAAGCCTTGTTGAAACCTAGGGAGCTGGTCCCGTCCTACTGACCCTTCCCACTGTGAAGATATGACCTGCAATCTTCATTTGGCAGCATTAAAAGATGAAAGTATGTTGAGTTGTGTCAGCTAGGAAAATTAAACTACACCCTACTCTGTTAGGGCTGGTCACAAAGTCTCAGGCCAGAGTGGCTGATCCCTGGGAACGTAGTCCTGTCTTCCTGGCTCACAGCATTGCCGCGATGCCCCAGCCCCCTACCATAATCAACATTTGATGTAGTTGTTTTGCACACCATTAACCCCGTCACCCAAATAGCAGCCGCGGATTCTCTGCTATGGCAGCTGAGCATTGCCTGCCCCTGCCAGCTACCTCAAAACGTCAGTAAAGGAAAACTATAACAATAATAAACACGTTTTATTATTGTTTTATTTTTCCTTTCCTGCCGTGTCTTTGTGGTCGGGGTCTTGGGGGACGACAGGTGCAGGAGGAGTGGTAGTGAACTGTGATCAGTGCGCATGACGGTTTGGCCGTCCGTCTCAGGCCAATCCGGACTCTGCTCTCATGACATAAGAGCAGCATCAGGATTGGCCGCAGTGGAGTCTGGGAGCCTGTGCCTGCGAGAAGAGGAGCAGAAGAGCGTGATTAGGCCGGCTGCAGATAAGATTGTTAAATTAATTTTTTTATTTTGTCCACTAACCGACCCCTTACCCCCAGCTTACCAGTCTTCCACAGCACCAGCCGCTACTGCCAAATAGCACAAATGTCTGTACAGCAAAGCATGCTACTGACATATTTAGACAAGTCCTCAGCATCAGATGTTAACTCAGGGACAAGTTACCGATGCATGTCTGAAATGTTGACAGCTATGTAAGGAAATACAAAACATCTGGATCTATAGGATGCATGTCAGTTAGGAAGACTGTCCCTGTAAGCGAACACTGCACATCAGGAACAGTCCTGCGGGTCTGTTATGTTCACAAAGTGGATATTTTATGTGAGCAATTACAAACTGTTAAACTAGAAGGCAGGCAAAATATATTTGACACGTTTGTTTTTGTACATGGAACTTCCGCTTTTAATAAAGCTATGATGCAGCACCTGCGAGGGTGAAGCACACGAAACAGAATTATTGAAATCAGCTATTTTTTAAATATAACTTGGAAAATGCTATAAGACTAGCGCCGTAGATAGACTAAGTAAGGGGGATTTAGGAGCCTGAGTCCGACACAGGAAGTGTCCTATTAACTCTGTATCATTTCTAATAATTAGTGTGTAAACCCCTGTATGTTTTGTGTTTCTGTGCCTGACAGCTTGGCTCATGGTCGAGTATGACACCGAAAGCCCAGTTTACGGTTAAATAGTATGGTGGTTTCAGATGTTTGGTAAGGCCGCTGCTCAAAAGCTCTAGGAAGTTCCAATGTAAAGCCCTATTTACAAAAGGTGAGCTGGCAAAGCAGTCAGGGCCTTATTTATAAAAAGCTTGCAACACTTTGACACCGCTGTTGCGTCACTTTTTGTGACACAGCGGCGGCATCAATAATGCGCCACGTTGCGTTATATTTACAAAGTGACGTATCTAAGCAGATGCGTCACTTTGTAAATGCCTGCGCTACATTATACCTGCATCAGGTATAATGTATGCAGAGTGGGCATTCCCATGTGAAAAATACTAGTAGAAGTGGCGTAGTGAAATCTATCAGATTTCACGGCACCACTTCTAGGATGCCACTGCGTAACAACCTTACGCCTGCCTCGTAGCAGGCGTAAGGGTGATGCAGTGCAATGGGAATAGGTCTCCCCCATGCATTGCTGGAGTTGGATAAAGCTTCGACACAACTCCACCAATGCATGGGCTTTGCGCCGACAGATACGTCAGGATTCCTGACGTATCTATCAGTCCTTGCAACATGGAGCGCGGTACAATAAACAAGGCGCATCCATTGTGTTGCAAGGAGGGCGTACTGAAAAGTGTTGCCTAGCTGCTTTCAGGCAGCGATGCAACACTTTTCATAAATGAGGCCCTCTGTGTTTTTGCACACTGATTTCTATGCGTCCTAACGCAACAAATGTACAATTCTTTTACAGAGCAAAATGGGCATTCAGTTGAATTTGCAGAAAACGCCACATTAATATTAAGGAGATGCAATTCATTTAGCAACTCCTACTGAAAAGGCTGTGAATGCAGGGAGGAAGCCTTCATGGCACAGCATCTCTGTGTTTGATTTCAGAGAAGGCCTTTCTTTTTTTTTTTTAAGTTTAAAGTTTATTGAAGAATAAATTGCAGCATACAAGGAAGTAACATTATATAGGATAAATCACAGCTTAATGAATACTCTAAATTTATAACAGACAAAAAAACCTATGAGTGAAAGAAAAAGGGCAAGAGAGGGAGAGAGGGGATAGGGAGGAGGAAAATCCTGTATGGGTAGAAGAAACCATCAGAGCCTGAAACTCTATTGCATAAACAAGAAATCTAGTGAATATACTGTAATTATAGTTTCATAAAACACAATACTGAAAAATAAAAAGGAGCAATATCAAAATATACACTTAGCACTGAGTTAAAGAGACAACATAAGATTTATGGAGGTTTTCTGACTTCATCTGGAGTATTAACTATAGTGGCGGAATTAGAAGCTATATCAGTTAGGTAAGAGGATAAAGGAAGCCATAAAAGATCCAATTTAATAGATAAAGATATTGGAGAAACATTGCTTGTGTCCAGTCTATGGTTAAAACAAACAGCATTCCACCAAGCATTGAAAGTGACTTTGTCAGCTTGCTTCCAATTGGAAGCTATTAAATGTAGGGCTATAGCGAATAGTAAGTCAATTAAAGAGGGATTAGGAGCTGGGTGTGACCAGGAAGGTGATAAGGAGCCTAAAAAGACGTTAGAAAGGGAAAATGGAATGTGGGTATTGAAAATTTTATTAATTTGGGACCAAACTAGAAACCAAAAACGGGAGAGGGAGGGACAGTCAAAGAGCATATGTTTTAAATCCGCTGAAGCCCTTTCGCATGTCCAACAGGCCGAAGAATATTCTGTAGAAAAAGAAGCTAACTTCAAAGGGGTTAGAAGGAGGCGTTTGTAAACAAAATAAAGAGTCTGAGAAGTATTCGCTGCCCTAGACGTCTTATGAATTTTTAACCATAATTTATCCCAAAATGCGATAGGCCAACACTCCCCAAGATCCTTTTCCCAAGCCAATTCAGCCTTCCCCTTGATTCTATCAGAAGAGAAAAACAAAGTTCTATATAAAGAAGAAGCTGATGAATTAGAAGATAATAAAGGAAAAAGATTGGAACATTTGGAAGGGATATTGGGACTAGGCGGTAAGGAAAGTAGATATTGTTAAAGAGGAGGAAGAAGAGAGTCATATTGAGATTTACATGAAGGGGGTAAGGAAAATTGTGATCGAAGCTCTGAGAAGGATAGCGGAGTATTATTTGATACCAATTGTGAAATCCAGAGTAAACCTTTGAGTCTCCAAGATTTCCAATAGATAGTACGACCCTTGACACGTAATAGAAGATTATTCCAGATAGGTTGTTGGTCTAACGAAGAAGGAGAGGGATACGAGGATGGAAGTAATGGCATTAATATTTTACGTGTATGAGAAATAACTTGAGAGCGAAAAGAAGAAATAGTGTTAGTAAAAGTAAGAGATTCATGAAAGTTGAAAGGAGTCAGAAAGTGTTTTTCAATTTTCAACCAAATAGGGGGATGAACACATTGATCTGGAGAAAGCCAGCGAGAGGATTGTCTGAGAGAAAAGGCATAATGATAGGATTTAAAATCAGGGAATTTGAGACCACCAGAGTTGTTGTCAGCTTTAAGGGCGTTGAGAGCTATTCGAGGAGTCTTATTTTTCCAGAGGAATTTATTTAACAAAGAATCAATTTTTTTAAAGTAAAAGCCAGGGATATGTACCGGGATCATAGAAAAGAGATAGAGAACTAACGGAGAAAGCATCATCTTGATAGAGTCCATGCGTCCCCACCATGAGAGGAAAAGTGGATGCCAACGGTCAATAGATATAGATAAATTTTTTGCAAGATTATCAAAATTTTCTTTCAAGTTTTCTGGGATAGTAGGAGTGAACCATAGACCTAAATATTTTATTTTAGAGGTTTTCCAGGAGAAGCCAGTGGAGACAAAATCCTGTTTTAAACAGAGAACATTTAATGGAAGAACCTCACATTTATCTGAATTAAGGCGGTATCCAGAAAGTTGAGAAAAAGTATCAACTTGGGAAAGAAAGGCTGGAAGAGAAGTAGCCGGATTTGAGCAATAAAGAAGGATATCGTCAGCATATACCGACATTTTAACATGAGTAGAGGTCAATTTAAAACCAGTGATTCTATCGTCTAACCTAATTTTCGTTAGAAAAGGTTCTAACACGATTATGAAAAGAAGAGGGGATAGAGGGCATCCTTGACGAACACCTCTAAAAAGAGGGAAGTAGTCAGAGGTTTGGCCTTAGGGCCAGAATATAATAAAGAAATAAGAGAAATCAAATTAAGAGGGAAACCAATCCATTGAAGAACGTGAAACATAAAAGCCCAACCAATTCTATCGAATGCCTTTTCCGCATCCAAAGCTATTGCAGCAATGGGATAGTCGAGAGAAGAGGCCTTACTCAAAATGTTAAAAAAGACTCTGGAATTATCTGAAGACAAACGACCTTTGACAAAACCTGATTGCTCTGGGCCAATAAGGTTCGGGAGAATGGGATCAATACGAAGAGCAAGAATCTTAGCGAAAACCTTATAATCTAAATTTACTAGGGAGATCGGACGGTAATTTGTACAAAAAGCGGGATCCTTGTTCTCCTTGGGAATCAAACAAATCATAGCTTCTTGAAAAGATCCTGAAGAGGAACCATCCTTGACAAAAGACTGATAAAGCAATAAGAGATGCGGAAGTAATAGGGACGAGAAGTGAGCATAAAATTCGATAGTAAATCCATCAGGACCAGGTGCTTTACCTCTTTTCAGTACGGACACAGCGTGCTTAATCTCAGCTAAAGTAATGTCCGTTTCTAACAAGGAAAAATCAGTATCATGCGAAGGGGGGGAATTTATTGATTGGAAAAAAGAAGACAGTGCATCTGAAGTTGGCTGATGTTCTGGTGTATACAGATTTTTGTAAAATGAAACAAATTCATTTAGAATGTCATTATCTTTAAACAACAAATCTCCTACATTATTACGTATGGAGTCTATTTTAGTCCGTTCGCGACGGATTTTTAAATAATTTGCAAGCAATTTGCCCATCTTATTCTGGCCTCCATAATAACGGGCACTACTTTTTAAGAGATAAGAGGATGCGGTTTCTGTAGAAGACTTATTAAAAGAGATTTTTGCTTCAATAAGATTCTTTAACGATGCTTCAGAATTAGAGCGATAATAACAATATTCAAGTTGCTTAATCGTGGCTAGTAACTAAATATTTTTAGCTTCAAAAACCTTTTTCTTTCGTGAAACAAAATTTATGATAAATCCTCTCGCTGCAGCTTTAAAAGAATCCCAAATCATTACAGGAGATGCATCCGGAGTGCAATTAAAAGAAAAGAATTCAGAAGCAAAAGAAGTGAATTGGCTTGTGAAATTAGGGTCTGATAATAACGTGTTATTAAAACGCCATCTACCAACATTAGGGGAAAAGGGCAGCAAATCAAAATCTACAAAAACTGGAGCATGATCTGATATGAGGATAGAACCTATTTCAGCATGAGAAATATGTTGGGATAACGGTTTACTGAAAAAGAGATAATCTATCCTAGATTGCGAATGGTGAGGAGGAGAAAAGAAAGTGTACTCTTGTAAATCTGGGTTACAAAGTCTCCAACTGTCAATTAAAGCTTTACGACGTATGGCAGAAATGAATTGTGAGTGCATCTTGGTATTAGAAAATTTTACAGAGGGGTCTATAACCTGATTACAGTCACCTCCAAAGATAACATAGTCATCATCTAACAGAAGAAGTTTGTCAGAAATCTGAGTCCAAAACGTATTATCCACATTAACAGGTGCATAAACATTAAATAATACTAAGGGTATTTTTTGATCAATATGTAATTTAACAATTACCCAACGACCATCTGGGTTGTTTTCCTGAGATATAACTGAAAACGGATGTTTCTTATGACATAAAATCGATGAACCATTCTTCTTTCCTAGGACCGGGGAAGAAAAAACATGACCCACCCAACATCTTTTTAGCTTATCTGCTTCAGCATCTGATAAGTGAGTTTCTTGTATTAGAGCAATATCCGTATTCAATCTAGATAAATGGGTTAACACGCGTTGTCTTTTGATAGGATTATTAACTCCTTTAACATTCCAGGTTACAACTCTAAAGGCAAACCATTAAAAAGAACATGCACAAGTATAATGAAAACATTTGAAAAGTATCTAGCAAAGAAAATAGGAGTGATCAATATGCAATCAGTATAAGAGTTCAGATTCTTATTACCTAATAGACAGAAAACAGGGAAAAAAGGATTGCGAAATATATTCAGGATAAGGGAGATGAACAGGATATGTATAAAAGGAGAGATGACAAAAGGAATATAGTTTAGAGTAGAAACGAAGATACCGTAAAAGAAAAAGGGTAGAAAGAAGGAAAAGGAAAAGAGAGAAAACGTCTGGGAGAGAAGAGAACAACGAACAAAGAAGTGGTTAAATATTAACAATTGACAGAGAAAAAAGACGACATAAAGACATACCACATGAAAACAATGAGACTGGGGATGGTGGAACCACATGAGGAAATCAGCACACCAAACCAAAGACTCCACAGGAATGCGCAGGGGGAGAATGACCTCCAAGTGAGTTTGAAGAACACACAAGTCAAGGGTCACAAAACCGCATCTAAAAGAATACAAAAAGAGATAATATTAAGCACTAAAATCACAACAGAAGACAAGCAAATATAAAGCATAAAATATATACTACAAAAGACCAAGTACGGAATACAAAATACTAAATACAAAATACAAAAGGGGGAGTAAGACAGAAACGACATCAGCACGGAATATATCATTCCAATATATAAAAAGCATTTTATGCTCAATAGTTAAACTCGAGGGATATCCATCAGTTCATTTGTACAAGAGTCCAAGAATTGTTGAAGCACAGCCGGGTCTTCATAATTCGTCGTCTTATTGTTATAAGTCACTTTAAACAAACATGGGTGAAACAGACCATAATGAGCATTCAAAGAACGAAGAGCAGGTCTCATCTCCAAAAACTTCTTGCGGCGGTCTGCAGTAATTTTGGCGTAGTCCTGAGCAAAGAAAAGGTTAGAGCCATGCCAAGTAATTTTCCCTTTATGCTTAGCAGCCTGAAGAACTTTGAGTAAATCTGTATATTCTAAAAAATACAGAATAACACCCCTGGGTTTTGATACAGAGGAAGAAGAAGCACTAGATGAACGAGAAATTGGACCCAGGCGATGCGCTCGTTGGATGTTCAAAGCTGGAGAGCTTGGGAGACCAAGCAGCGTAGGTAAAAACGTTTGGAAAAAGGATACGGAGTTTGATCCTTCAAGACCTTCTGCAAGACCGTAGATGCGTAAATTATTACGCCTGCTTCGATTTTCTAAATTTTCAACTTGTAGCTTGAGGTTCTGAATTTCTCTGTGCATACTAGGAACTTGGTCAGTGAAAACTTGAACTGACGCGATTGTCTTTTCAAGATGCTCAACCTTTTGTTCAGTATGCGACCAGTTGTCTTCAAGACTTTGAAGTCGGGCGTTTGTTTCTGCCATGTAGGGTTTGAGTGAACGAATTTCCTCTAATAAAAGCTCCATAGAGATGGAGGATGTTATATTTATAGGAGAGGGGGGATTCGCTTTCACTTGTTTCCCAGATGTAGAAGCAGAAGATGAAGGTAATTTAGCTGAAATTTTTGAGCTTGGACGCGAAAAATGAGGAGAGGAGCACTTTGCGGCAATAGAGTCATTGAGTGAATCTTCCAAATTCTCTTGCAAGACACTAAAGGGGTTAGCATCTTCCAAAGGCACGTTGGCAGCATTAACCTGCTGAGAGGAATTCCGGTTCCAGCGCGGCATTGCCATTGAGAAAATGAGGTTTAAATATGAAAATGAAATAACAATTCAAGAAGTAAGTTGGATACTTTGACAAACGTGAATTGCAAATGCTGCAATAACATTTTTACAAGAGCCACTGTTCCAAAACAACAGTCCACGAGAAAGAATGCCACAATGGGAGAGCGACTTGGCAAAACTGGGTGTAATATTACCTTATCTGTCGTTTCTACAATACAGGGCTAAAAATACTTGAACAGGGAGGAGTCCACAGTAGAAACGACTTTTCCCCTCAAATAGATAAGCAAATAAGCGACTTGCAGAAATTTGTAGTCCGAAGAAATCTACTTTGTAGCGTAGGAAAATAGTGAGGTGAAGGCTAGTGAGGAGATTCCCCCATGAAAAATGGCAGTTAGATGAACTTACAATTGAAAATAAAGCAAAGTCAGTCAGGAAAGAAGTTTCCATTACTTAAAAAACAGCAATGTAGGCAAATATTTCAGCGTAAAGGCGCTTGACAAAATCCATGTCATCGTGAAGCTGAGTGAAGAATATGCAGCGCTCACTGAGCGGAGAATATGCAACGTTCACTGGGGGAGGCAGAGAGCACAAAATGGCGGCCGCACCTCAAGCGCGAACCGCCGAAAATGCAACGGCAAAAAAAGGACTATTTCGCTCACCCCAGTGAAGCACGAAGACAACAGACGAAGCAGCAGGCATTCCGCAGGTGATTTATGCGGTTTTGAGGCACCGCTAGTCGCTAGCAGCACTTGAAGAACTACCGTCGCGGCTACGTTCCTATGGAGCTCTCCGGAGCAGCGGCCATTTCCTTCGGCGCCGAAACCACGCCCCAGGTCTACCTTTTTAATTCACTGCTCTGTCCCTCAAAGGGACACGTAGTGCAATCAATAAGCATTCAAAAACACTTTATTTCGGCCAAAGACCTTAAAAGCACAGTATAAAAGTTGACAGTTCTAAACAAGACATGTACAAAAGTAATTTCAACCTGTACATAAGCACAAGTGCTGAGAAAGAACCTCCCTTTTTTGCCTAACTCTGCTCGAACGCAGGTTGTGAGATGCGTAATTCTCAGCAGACTTGATTACTGCAACTCTCTATATCTGGGTGCGCCTAACACCCTTATCGGGAAGCTGTACAGAATACAGGCCATTGCAGCGAAACTCGCTTTAAATAGGCAGCGAGGGACCTCAACCACATTAGCCTTGCGAGATTTGCATTGGCTGCCGATCCACCAGCGAATTCAATTCAAAGCTCTATGCACTGTCTTTAGGGCAGCTCATGGAATGGGCCCTAAGAACCTGCAAAGAAAATTCAGCTGGTATTCTCCAACTAGAAACCTTCGTTCTTCTTCTGCATTTCTGATGAATGTAGTCAGGTTCAGGCGGTCCAGAACAGGTGGCAGATCCTTCTCTGCCGCTGCTTCTCGGCTATGGAACACTCTCCCTTTGGATCTACGTCAGGTCCAAAGTCTTATGGATTTCAGGAAAAAGTTGAAAATGTTTTTATTCCCTAGGCTGGAGTAATTTTTCCTTCTAATATTATGTCTATTTTCCTCCCTTCCTGTGTCACACCTCGGCTGCCCCTATTAACTTCTGGTGGGGACTCTCCTTTTTAAGAGCCAGGATACCCGTCGGGTGATAGAGCGCTATATAAGCACCTCATTACATTACATTACATTACAATATGCCAAGCGTCAGAAATTCACAGTTCACACCGAATAATTTGTCAATGTATATGTACAAATAGGTAAAACTTTCATGTGACTCTTAAAGTGCATACGTTGAGCCCAGTGAAAAGCTTCTGTATGTACAATCATGATAACAATTACTAGAAACATAAATCTAAAAACGCCCTCATTTGAAAGTGAGAGAGGACAAGCAAGAATCTCACTTGCCCTTAGAGTCATGGAACTATATGCCAAACCTTAGTGATTCGTACTTCATGCAGAAAAGCTTGTCAAATTATATGTAAATAATTGAACCTATAAAATACACTAATTATACATAATAACATTTTGGTATGCATAATCGTGCCTACATTCCTCGAAGCGCAAACCTTGGGACGCGCTTGGGAGAAAGTAGTGTAAAGAAGCAGGTTTCAATCCTTCTTCCCCATAGAATCTTAGTACAACCTCAAAGCTAGAGAGCCCGAATAGTGCATTAACACAACAGTTGCGACAATAATATGACTCATCTGCCATTTGCCATGGTTAAGTTGTTTTAGTTAAGTTGTTTAAAGGATTCTATTACAGACGGTCTGGAGAGGCCATTGAGGACAGGATCTTGGCTCGAATAGGCCAGATGCACTCTAAGGGCCTCATTTATGAAAAGTGTTGCATCACTGCGGTAAAACAACGATGAAACACTTTTCAGTGCGCCCTCCTTGCGACACCATGGATGTGCCGTATTTACTGTACCGTGCTCCTGTTGCAAGGATTGACAAATACAATAGGAATCCTGAGGTATCTGTCAGTGCAAAAATGGCGCATTGCTGGAGTGTGTCTAGGAACAGACGCAACAACCAGCAATGTGCCATTTTACATGTAGTAAGCCCCTTGTGAAAATGCCTGTGTCACCCCTTATGCCTGCTTCAAGTAGGTGTAAGGATTTGACGCAGTGAGGCCGTAGAAATGTCGCAGTGAAAGCTCATAGATTTCACTGCAACTCTTCTACAAGCACTTTTCTGTGCAGGAACACACACCCTGTATACATTATACTTGTTACCAGTATAATGTAGCACAGGGGTTTAAAAAGTGACGCATCAGCCTAGATGCTTCACTTTGTAAATACGGCGCAGTGTGGCACATTTGATACTCTGAGGCAGCCTCAAAAAGAGTGACCCAACAGCTGCATAGGAGTCTCATGAATAAGGACCTTGGTATTTGGCTATAGAACATACTATGTAGGGCGTGATGTCAGACCTACACATTCTAGTGCAGTCTGGTATTGATGAGTACCCAGGATGTGACACAGGGTGACAATCGTTTATGCTGCCCAGAGTACCTTGTACAGTAGAATAGCTGATGCTCTACATTTTCTTCTGTATCACTATACACTGGGCATAACTTGTTCCTGTACTTTGGCCCTTTCCACTTGGACGTGAAAGTGGCTAGACACAAGGAGTCAAGCATGAATCTTATGTAAAGGGCTTTAGTGAAAGGTGGATTGATGTTGTCCATATATTGATTGAAAAGAGAACTTAGTTTAAATTCTGTGAATGTGGCTGTTAGTAAACCTGGGTTTCCTGTGTGGAACAATTACCGTGCCTTGTGTTCCCAGAAAAAGGTCTTCACGGCAATGGCAGAAGAGTGGGTAACGGAGGCTGGATTAGTCCAGAAGCCCATCTGGCTCAGAGAGTTCAGCATCTCTTTTATAAAGTTTAGCCATACTGGCTTCTCAGAACCCTCTCCATTGGCCAAGATATCACCGAAGCACACTCTGAAGGGCTTCAGCTTGGTGATGGACCAAATTCTCAGCCAATACGTAATTGGCTTAAGGTTTGCTTTTGGGACAATGGATTGAATGCCCAGCTCTTGTTTAAATACTAAAGGGGTGCTTTGGGGGAGTTTGGGTGGTGAACTCCGCTCCGTTCACAGAGTTTGCGGAATTTTCCACACACCGCGTTCCACGGAGCTCACGGAGTGCAGAAAACTCCACTCTGCGTAGTGCAGCAGAGTTTTTTCCCTGCTCGGGCTTGGGAACGGTAAGTTGGCGAGCGCGAGTTGCCACTCGGGTAGAATATCTACCCAAGCTGCAAGAAGATTAGCGCGAACGGCAGTTCGCACTGCACTCCGCCACTTAGGAACTCTGGTTTTAATGCTGACCTTAGGAACTTGTACTCTGCAGTGCCTAATATGTTGATTCTGTCATATCCCCATAGCTCAGCCCCATATATTGCCACTGTTACAGCTTGTGCTCTCCAGACTTTTAAGAGAAGGGGAGATAGGGTGGACAGCAGTGTTCTTGGCAAATCCCAGCATGGCTGCAGCCCTGTGTTTTAGTATAAGGGTACTCTTGGCAATCTGTCAGAAGGAAGAGTATTGGGGCCAGAACACACCACTGGCGCACTCATTTGGTGACCTTTATTCTACCAGTTACTTCCCCATTATGTACCCATGTAATATGAGCATAATTCTGTGTGGAGACAAATTATAATGTCCAGAAGGAGAGATGGGAGCCCTAGCTCACCTAGGAAACACCATATTAAAGGCTATCCTTAGGTCAACAAATGCGACGGAGAGGCTGCCCTTAACCCCTTCGACGCGCATGACGGAACGGTTCCGTCATGCACGTCGGTTGCGCTGTGCGCATGACGGAACCGTTCCGTCATGGCCCCGCCTGCGCACGGAATCTTCAGCGTGGCGCGGAAATCCGCGCCGCGCTGAAGAGGTTAAGAATATCTACCACCTTCCACCAGAAAAGCGGGAATCCGAAAACTTGATCCACTGTGCTTGCCTTTGAGCGGTATCCTGCTTGGAATTGTGAAAGGATTTTGTTGTCTTCTATTCACAATTGGAGATGGTCTAAGATTAGGTTGCAGAAGATTTTTTGAGCAGCGTCAATGAGACTTATCAGCTGATAGTTAGCCAGCTCTGATTTTGGGCCCTCCTTGTGTATAGGCACTATGTCTGCCCTTTACCAAGGGGCAGGGATTTTCGGCTCCCACCATGATTGCCTTTGCTAGATGATTTAAATAAGGAGTCCAAACATCGGGCTATGATTTAAAGAGATCCACTAGGATCTTGTCCCGACCAGGCACATTGCTGGCTTTCTGTGAGCAATAGCACGTTCAGTTTCTGCCACAGTAAAGAAGCAACAGCCTGGGTTATTAGTTTTGATTCAAGTGAAAAAAATAGGCACATGTGAATTAAGGTCAATTTTCTCGGTGGCCATAGCTGGA
This sequence comes from Triturus cristatus, assembly GCF_964204655.1. Classification (NCBI taxonomy): domain Eukaryota; kingdom Metazoa; phylum Chordata; class Amphibia; order Caudata; family Salamandridae; genus Triturus; species Triturus cristatus. The sequence goes on along the minus strand of NC_140594.1, from coordinate 846,512,290 downwards.
GCAAAGGCAGGGCTAGAGGTTTCACTGCTATATAGTGTTTGGAAATGAGCGATCAAGTCTTAAGGTAGAATGTTACTTTTCAGTCTCATAGTGCAATATTTTGCACCATAGCCAATCGTGTGTCAGAAAATTGTCTGGTTCCCAGATTGAGCAACACCCAAAACATCCTCCTATATGGTGATATCTCAGTTAACTTTGACCTTCCCTTGGACTTCCTTGTAGATTGCCCTTGCAATCTGAATTTCGTTTGAGGAGCCACCTTTAATGGCTTTAATGATGGAGGTCTTAGATTTCCTGAACATCTTGTTATACCATGTAGGGTTAACTGGAGGCAGCATAGTACCACTGCTAGAAGGTTTAGTAAAATCAAAAGCTTTCAGAGCTTCAAAGCTCTTGACATGGTGATCAATAACAGCGTAAGGTGAGGAAAGAGGATCAGCAAAGGCACTGAAGGTTGAGACCAGACAAGAATATAATTCGGCAATGCCTTCTTCATCCTCAACAACATGCTTCCATGTTAAGTTCCTTCTATTGTTAGTAATCAATAGGTCCCCTCCAGGGTGTTGCGAACTTGGAGTTACGTGAACGGGATTGCCCCATAAAGTGAGGATCAAAGGGAAATGATTGCTCTCAAATCTTTGGCAGACCTTCAAATTGACAAGTTTATCCCAGGAATATAGGTCTAGAAGTATATCATCCATATAACTCTGGTAGTTGTGCCTCCTAAAGGTGAGGTGCTTCATTAAGTCAGAAAGAAATCGGCCATTACAGGCTCTCACATCCCATCATAGGCAAAGGTCTATCATTTGCAAAGTTGCCTTGGTCAAGGATGATATACACGGACCCAGTGGTTGTGGAATAACCAACGATTGGTCTTCATCGCCAGCAATGTCTCTAAGAAGCGATGAGGGTTCAAAAGAGGAATTAAAATCACCACCCACTGTAATGGCAGCCTCTTTTCCAGCCTTTGGTAAGCAATCTCTCAACAGAGTTAGCACTGGGGACTCCGAAGTTTTAGTAGTACTTCTGTTGTAGATGTTAAAGAAAGACAGTTCTTTCCCTCGCCAATGAGAGATTTCAAGCCCAAGAGCATCAGGTGATTCTACAGCCAGTTGTCTCACAGAGCAGCTCAGAAAAATACTAAGCGATATAGTGAGTTCTCCCGATGCCCTGCCTGCTGGGGACCTGCGGGCCGGAACAAAATACGTTTTAAAAGCCTGCCTATGCGAATGCTCTATTTTCCAATTCTCTTGGAATAAAATAATATCCCCTGAGTCTATATAGATCCCCCAGTCTGTCTGCATATTCTTGCTTTTGAGACTTTCTATGCTCCAGGGGATAAGGAATAAGTTGTTGGACTTGGTCAAAGGAACCACTGGAATTATGTGTGATGGTTTTGCCTTTCCAGGCTGTGTGTGCTCTAGGTTTTGGAGAGGGGATACAATTGTTGTAGAACAAGGGTGGTGAGATAAGTCACAGGTGTTCTGCAAAGATTTTTCAAAACTGGTATTGGGGCCCCCAAAGGAGCTCTGCACTGTAGTACCAGAATGGGCAGAGTGCCCTGGAGCCTCCAGTCACACTACCAGATTTATAAAAGGCACGGTCTGGGTCCCAATAGCTCTCTGTATAGCTGGTACCTGGGCTTAAAGTGTATGCTTGAATTTAATGGGGAAGGGAACGAGCATCTAGTTCCAGCAGGGCCATTCACAATGATCGGATGCACAGGTTGAAGTTTAATACAGTCTAGGTTGTAGCCTACTGAAGGAACCACATAGTTTGAATAATATCTGAATGAATCACACTGTGGCATTTTCTACCCTCTCTAATTCAGGAGATAATTTTGTTGGCCAGAGAGGTCTCATCCTCTCTAACATGGGGCTGTATTCTTGGCACTCCTGCCATGAAGATTGTTCTACTGTGACAAAAGGTACCAGAGTTTTGGCCTTTATGTAAGGGGGACCGAGCGTGTGATGTTGATAAATGAGGAGTTGCAGGGGTGGGGTTTTCGACTAGAAGGTGCCTTGGGCAAACAGTTTGAAATTCTATGTCAAATAATAATGACTTCTTCTGTGGGGCTTTGTTTGTAGGGGAACCTCGTGGACAATGTGCCGGTTTAGTTTAGTTAGTGAGGGCTGTTCTCTGGGTTGGGCAAGGGGGTGTAATTGCGGGGCCCTTCTTTGGCTATTGGGAAGATGGGCGGGATTCCGCAATGTTTCTCTTTGTCCTAAATTGGTTGCGAACTAGACCCCCGACACTAGGCACCCACATTAGAGTCGCATCCCACCATCGACAATCAGTTTGAGTGAGGTGCCATTAATAGTCAAACCTTTTGTCTCAGATCTGTGATGTCTGCCCTCATGATGTTTAATATTTCCCAGAGGTCCTCTATCTGGCTTCCAGCCTCACACAAACCTGCACGGCCTAAGGTCTTTTGCGGGACTCATTTGCAGTTTGATCGCATGTGGTCAGGGGCAGGAATCAGTCTGAACAGAGGATCCTGGGTTCTAGAGATATATGGGAACAAGTTGGCACATGGGTTTGAATTGATGAGCCTGGCACAGGAATGGCAGCTGAACCAGCAAATCTTGAGCTTTGTTGGAGATTCAGGTTTTTTTTTTTTTACCCTTTTTGCTAAATAATGGGCCACTTTTAGTATCCTTAGGTTTAATGCCTGTCTTGCTTTGGGATTCAGGGCATAAAATGTTCTTTACCTCTTCAGTGAGGATGTCGATCTCACTCATGGTACTAGTTTTAGGGGAAGATTCAAGGAAAGTTTTGTTATTAGGTTCTACCATATGTTTCTCACTGCTTTTACTCTCCCCCATTGCAAAATCTTAAGTTAGCTAGATACTGGTGGATTCCAGCCAAAGATAAAGTTACAGGAGATTTTTGGATGGAAGATAATACAAGCCGCTGTCAGAAATTGCTAAGTTCCTTGAACCAGATCTTGATGTATCACCTAGTGTATAACACCAAATATTAGCCCACTATGTCAATAGGAAGCACGGAGGGCAGGTGTGTTCCATGCGTCCTGCAGAGTCACAGCCAGGAATCCACACAATTATTCAGGGAGGTTGAGGCTATAAATGAATAACAAAGTCATAGATAAAGGTTTTAAATAAGGCCTATAGAAGAAAACAGTGGAGCCAAAAGTGTGCTGTTAACGTATACCCATACACTGCAACATTAAGGATTTTTCAAAAGTCTCATTAAGTAGCAACAAGTGGCTGAGATAACAGAATTCAGTAGACAACCACTGGGGCTTTATACCAACAGTCAGGGAATCCCAAGAAAGGGTACAAGTTTGACTCCCAGCAGTCAGCAAATCAGGTAGATAAGGTGACGTTATCAACCAGTTACAGTCGTGTTATAGACGAGTGATTATCAATCTCCCTTTAACTTGAGTCTCAAAACAGTAACTCACTGGAGCAGCAATTGGGTTAGAACTCCTCCTGCTATTGTAGTCCCAAAGCAACCAAATGATGATGTACAGAGAGCCTCCTATTGCATGTTCTCTGAGCTCAAGTGCGAATACAATGACTAATTATGGTGTTGGAAGCAATAGTTCACAAGCAGGAAACAGGAGGTTCCAACCAACAGTAGGAAACGAAGGTAGAAGGGATGAAAGTGCTTACCAGACTTTCTAGGTACACTGGGTGGAAAGGCACAGGGGGTGGTCCTGTCCTGGCTCTGTATGTCACTGATGAGCACAAGATGGGATCGTCCTTGACCCCGGCTTTGCCCCGGCACGGCCTGTGCGTGTCCCATGCTGCAGCTGCATACACTGCACGATATAGCGCTGAAGGCGGGAACCAGGTTCTGTTGATGATGGGCCTCCTCCTTGGCCCCTTGGAAGATTGGGGCTCGTAGTACCCCTGCTGCAAACAATGCATCCTGCGCCGCGGCTACACACACTGCGTTATATAACGCTGAAGGCCAGAAACAGGAGATTTTGATGATGGGCCTCTTCCATGGCCCTGATGGAGCAAGGTTTCATATTAAAGAAACTTGCTTGTATGCAATCCTCTCAAATAACATGTAACCAAGTAACCAACACGTTTTGTAAATACTAATATTGCATTATACAGAACATACTGCATCTAGGTGAAGCTTTCCTATGTGTATTACTAACAAGTAACCCGAGTGTCTTAAAATGGCTGCCAAAAACGTGGGATTTCTATTGCGCATGCGTCTACTGCATCTACGTAGTATGATGTATTCTGTCACTTGGTGGGAAAACTTTGCAGCTGCGCAATAGCACTAAATATGACCGTTTAAAACTCACATGTGAACGCATATGCTACTGCTTGAACTAAACTCGTAGGTTCTATTAAACACTAATGCAAAAGATTAAAAATAAGTAAATGGGGATAGAGTAGAGATAAGTGGTATACAGTGAGATCATTTATTGTCACATTCTAACGTGTCTTTTTCTGACTTTATTATTAGTTCACGCTTGGGCCTCGAAGGGTGACTGAAATTCCTATCTCACATGATCCGCGCGCGTGTGCATAGAAACTTGCCGGAAACTGGGATGACACACTTGAATCACAGCCAAGGCAACATTAGGCGAAGACGCCTGGGAAAGTAAACCACTGAGCCGGATGAAAGCAACAATTTTGAATAAAATGTATAACTTGTAATGATCATAATGTGAAATGCGGGTGGGAATAAAGCTATGGGAAAGTAAATTAAGGGGCGGAAACATAGAACAATAGTCCACAGTAAAATTATTACTTTTAATATGGTGACCAATCAGAATAGGGGAAAAAACAAATATGGCAATTTTGGGGGAGGTACACGAATACAGAATAGTATAATTGAGGTAAGTTAACTAGAAATTTTGTCAGACTTGTCAGATCCGCCATTCCGATTTGTCACCGACGCAATGCGAATGCTGCTACAAACTCTGTCCGAGATGCTGTCTCAGACCCTGCTGCTGCCAGAAACTCTGCTCGAGAAATGGAGATACTGATCGCTAATCTAATCATCTAGAAGGGGTTTTCGGAAGAGGGACACCCGAGGAGAGTAGTATCAGAGAGGGATGCGACGCTGGCATTGCACTTAGAACCTTCCCAGATCTGAATCTGTCCAATCTTCTGTCTGCATCCTGTTCTGGCAGATTCTATCTGGCCTACCTTCAAAGATTTGGGTTCATCTATCACCTTAGGTAAATATAATTCTGTGAAAACTGTCATTGTACCTGCTCTCTCTTTTTCTTTTCCAGGTACCGTCTTCATTGATCATTATTATGACTTTGTTTTATTTGATTTTAATTTGCCTCTTGAAAGAATGTGTTTAAGCTGTAATTGATTCTGACTCACAAAATTATTGATTTAGATAAAGTTCTTAAAACTTTTTGAGTTTGTGGTTATTTTATGTTTAAGTTAAATGTCATTTTCTACCTTAAACTATCTTAGAAACCTGATTCATCGAGAAAGTAATTATTAAAGAGATCAAATTGGTAAGACTTGGTAAGGTAAAATTTAATTGCAGGAAAACAAAAAAAATGATATCAGTGGGGTTTGCTAGCTCATTTGAGTGAATGGTTTGGGCCCAGGTGAGTATTTAGGTATGTGTGTGTTTAACCTGAGCTGGTGACCCGCGCTCTACCAGCCCCTTGGAAGTCTGGGGCTCATAGTTCCCATGCCACAAACAAAGAATCCTGCACCACGGCTACACATAAAGTGCTATATACCGCTAAAGGCGGGAACCAGGTGCTGTTAATGATGGGCCACTGCCTTGGCCTCTTGGAAGTCTGGGGCTCATAGTCCCTCTGCCGCAAACACAGAATCCTACTGAAAAGGCTGTGAATGAAAGGATGGAGCCTTCGTGGCACTGCATCTCTGCATTTAAATTCAAAGAATGCCTACTTTTTGAATTCACTCCTTTATCCTTCAAAGAGACATGTAGGGGTGCGTGATGGAACAACGCATGCCTCAACAACACATGCCTCAACCAAGCGGTCTCAACCACATGCCTTTACTAAACAATTTTGTGGTAAATGCATGATTGGTAAAAGGGCATGTGTGGTAAAGATCACACCCCTGCCCTCTGCCCTGGGCCCTAAAATTCGGCCCTCCTGCAGTGTTTTCTACCCCCCAGCCCTATAAACTACCCTGCCCCGTATCCTGAGCCTTAAAATCCAATACCCTAGCCCCAAAAACACTACTCCGACCCCGGCACCCCTTCCCATAGCCCTTAAAACTGCCTCCTAATGCTAAAAACAGCCCCTTTCCCACTCACCCTGATCCCTGAAAACTGCCCCTTAGGCCTGAAAACTGCCTATTTTCTACTGCCTGCCCTGAGCCCTAAAACTCAGCCCTCTAAAAACTACTCCGACCCCAGCACCCCTGTCCTGAGCCCTTAAAACTGCCTTCAAGCCCTGAAAACAGCCCCTTTCCCTCTTGCCCGGATCCCTAAAAACTGCCCTTTACGCCTGAAAACTGCCCTATACTCCCCCCTGCCCTGATCCTTAAAACTCAGCCCCCTAAAAACTACTCCGTCCCCAGCCCTCTCCCTGAGCTCCAAAACCAGCCCACCCCCTAAAACCTACCCCCCTCTCCAGCTGGTCCCAGCCCAACTGCCCTCTATTCCTGAAAACTGCCCATTTCATGCCCCCTGCCCTGAGCCCTAAAACTCAACCTCCTAATAACTACTCCCAGCCCTTCCCCCCTCCGTGAACCCTAAACCCAGCCCCGCCCCCTAACACCCCCCCCCCCTTCAATCTGCAACTCCTGGAAGATTGTAAATCTTATTATTAAACTTGCCAAATATCAGGGTTATAGGCTACTTTAAACATAATAAACTACACTGCTTTGTCTTAAGATTCAAAACAAGGGATTCAAAGTTCGTTTAATTCTTGTCCATAAAGTTAAGAAAATGTGACCACAGGTGGTCATGCCCAGCAGGATCCCAAGGACCAGAGAGTAATAGCATAGGGGCATAATATCAAGAACGACGCTAAAAATTATTGCCGGTTTAGCGGCAGAAAACTGCAGCTAAAGCGGTGATAATGGGCTTGATAATATGCCCTTGAGAATTCCAATAGAAGTCCATGTTCTGGTGTGAACATGGGCTTCTATGGGAATTCTCCAGGGCATAAAATCAAGCCCATTATCGCCGCTTTAGCTGCAGTTTTCTGCCGCTAAACCGGTGATAATTTAAACGCCGTGCTTGATAATATGCCCCGTAGTCTGTGGGCAGGGTTAAAATGTTTGATCCAGCATCATTCTTTTGAAGGTCTGCGTTTAAGCCAAAACAATATAAAAAAAGACTGTATTTATCCACAACCCATTCCTGTGTTTAGGACACTGAACCATAAGAGGACCATGCATGATAAGAACCTTGCATTGGTTGTAGATGGCATGTACAATCACACCTCTGGAACACCTCTTCAACACATCTTTACTGGCCTGCTCAGATTTATCTGTAAAGATATTGATTGAAGTATCATTGTACAAAGGTCAGCTGAGGGGAGTGTGGTGAGTGGGGGTGTGTGTGGGTGTGTGTGTACACAAGTGTGTGGATTTTGTGCCTTCAATGGTGTCAAGAACCCCTCATTTGTAGTGTCACCACCATAACTTCCTGAACATTGTGCACCATGTATTGCTGATGTTTCTCAGGCGCACAGCCCATATCATCATCATATTCTTTTTTTCGGCGAATGCTATTAGAGCACAAATACAAACAAACAAGATTAAAATAACAAGTTGCATTTTTTTTTTAACTGTTATAATCAATAAAATACATAGACAGTTATTATCAAAACAAGGAAGAGCATAATTAATTAAATAAAAAGTTAATCAATCTTAATAGTTAGTGGGGGAGACAAAGCGGTCAATCACCAATCATAAATACAAATTGCTATCCCGAATGCGCCACATGTTTAAAAAAAAAAAGGGAGACTGCAAAAACAACAGGTTGTGATGTGTCATTTCTTAATAGCCTAAACACTGTCTTATATTCTCTGGCCCCAAGGTTCTGATATAGAGGCAAAGGCTGCCTCCTCCTATTTACATGATACTTAGGACAAAAAATAACAACATGTTGAATGGATTCTGGCACTTCAGAGCAAAAGGGGCAGCATGGATCAAGATCAGAACCCGATTTTTGCCATTTAATAGTTACTGTACGTAGAGGCAAGGACCCAAACTGAAATTTCACACTCTGTGTCTTTGCCAATGGTGCTTCAATCTCCTCCAAATAGCCTTCCAATTTGAAATCATCTTTACATTTCTGGAAGGCAGCATTGCTTGAATCCTACCCCTCTCCAAGGTGTCTAAAAAAATCTTCCATCCGTGTGTCGCCAGGAAGCCCCTTTGAGCTCAGATTTTGGAAGTACACAAGCACTCTGTGGGGTTTTCCACTTTAATCAATTGTGATTTCCTATAGGTTACTGAGGGTTTGCTATTGATCTCCGGCCCAACTACTGGGTCTTGTTAGATCAGGTGGCAATGCCTCTGTATGACTTGTCTGACTTTATTGTGAAATTATTGTAAGTCATGATAAATCTACCTGAGATCAATAGTAAACTCTCCATCACCTACAGGAAATCACAATTGATTAAAGATACTCTAGTAAAGAATCAAATCAACACCCAACACCCAAGGCAGCTGGCTAAATCCCAAGAATGGCTTTCGGAGGTGCAGTAAATGCAAAGCCTACTTACAAGGAAAGAACAATACAGAAATCAAGACTAATATGGGTGAAAAAATACAGATTAAGAAACCATTTAATTGCAAGTCTGATTTTGCAATAGACACATTTAAAAGCCCCCTGCCCCAAAAGGCACATTGACAGCACTATACTACAGGTGCACAAGCATATTTTGCAGCACAATAGGGCTGTAAGAAACGTAGATGAAACATATCCTGTAGCACAACACTTCAAGGAGTACCATGCTAGCAATCCCAATCTTCTAACCTACAGTGTGATACATCAAGTAATGAAATCCTCGCATGGAGGAGACATAGAAAAAGCATTAAGACAACTGGAATGCAGGTACATTTTACAATTAGGTGCAAAAGAACCGACAGGATTGAACTCTGATGAGGAAATGTATGCATATCTTTAGAAATGGACAGTGTGATCAGCCTACACCTCAGTTATTGTATTTGTTTTTAGATTGTGCATTTAAAACTATGCACATAATAGGGGTTGCAAGAATGACTTTCCAAATGACACTGAATGCATCAGTGATTTAACCTCTTGTTGGTTGAAGTGCTCACTTTTGTGAATGCAGCACAATTGGAATGCACCAAATCAGAAATTTGTATCATAACAGACGAGGGCCAATGGGGCACGATAAGTAGTTCTGTATATTCATTCCAAAATGCTGAACGAGCCACATTGATTGACTCTTGACCAACAGTCGATTTATTTTACGACTATCACAGTATGAGGCATATTAGCTTTTACTGGCACTATGCATATTGGCAACTTCATGATATTATGCTTGTGAATATTATCATTTGGGTACCTAGTCAAAATATTAACATTTTAATTAATGGGGTTGTAAGACAAATAAACAAGTTCTGTTGATTTATACAGTTTTTGTGTCAAAGGATGTGTTAAACTGTATAATCTGCAAGATTGCATAAGCTCCTTGCATACATGGTTTTGCACAAGCCCAATGGGGCATGACCCATAAAGAGTACTTGTTGATTGAAGAGCACTTCAGCTCCCTTGAGCTAGCTATATGCATTAATGCATTCTGTCAGTCAGTCAGTCAAGAAAACTTTATTTCGGCTATACAGCCATAAAAGCAAGAATGATTATAGCATTACATGTATTACAAAAACTTATAATACACGACAATTATACACTTAAAAATAATACTAAATGTCATTATTACTGGGAGAGATGGTATATTACAAATTTTTTAAAGAATTTTCCGACCCCACTACTACTCATCACCCCGTAGTTAACAACCTTAGATGTCAGTCTTTACCAGGTATTCTATGTACACAATTTAAAAGCATCAAAAACATTTACAATATATACATTTTAAAAGTAATAAAATTATAAAATAGTTTAGCAAAGAAAGTCAGAGCAATTATTCTAGTTGGGAGAATGTGCAAACATTAGCTCAGCAGCATAGTTATTAGGAGAACACAATTGAATTATTTCCGAGCTCATTTTTATTTATAATGCCTCTGCGTATACACCACATCACAAATACAAATCTAGAGGTGGCAAATACAAATAGTGGGTGTGTCTCATATTTTAATAGCCTAAAGGTCTCAGTGTGGTCTCTAATCCCCTCGTTTCTGCAAAACGGGAGCACCCACTTAGACCTTGACCTTCCATAGGCAGGGCAGAAGAGTAGAACATGGAGTTCTGTTTCTTCGGTCAAAGTGCACCCAGGGCAGTCTAATTTAATGGCTCCCTTCCATTTATTTGTAAATGCTCGGAGTGGGAGCACCCCATGTCTAAATTGCAGAAACTGTTTCTTTTTGCCATAGGAGGTTGAATGCTATCCAGAGCCAACTCTAGCTTGTATTGCTGTTTGACATCCAGAAACCTGGAGGTCAGACTACATGAGTTGATGCTCTGCGACTGTTGGGCAAATTTATGTTCTTTATAGGCGAGGAATAGGTACCTTTTAGGAATGGAGGGGCAAGTCGCTTCGGGTGTTAACCACATGTTTGCCCTCCCCAGTGCGTGACATGTGTTCCTAATATATGACAGCCATGGAATATTCCCCGCTCCCAAAATGGACATAACATTCTTCAATTCCGCCCTATAGTATTCTAGGTCCGGCATACTCCATAGACGGCACCAAAATAAAAGTGGTCGGGAAGCAATTATATCAGCAATGGAGCCAATTCCCAAATCCATCCTTAAAGATGTTAAGGGGGTGCTCTTAGGAAGACCCAACAGCTGCCTAAGGAAGATGTTCTCTGTTATAGATAATGTAGTGGACGGGTAATGGCCCCAAAGTTCTGCTCCATATAACGACGCTCCCCTTGCCTGGATTTTATATATTTCTGCAGGTGGGTCTACCACTTTTTGGGTGCAGTTTTTATGTACTTTTAGAATGCCCCCTATGGACTGAGTCAATTTTAAATTAGCTTTCTTTACTTGGGTCCCCCAGTCCATTTTATCATTAAGTGTGAGGCCCAAATAATCGAAGATGGACACCCTCTCTAGAGGCCTGCCTTCCATTTGGGGGTGTGGGCAATTACTTGTATTAGCATGGAAGATCAAATATTTTGTTTTTTGGAGGTTTATCTCCAGATGCCTCTTACTGCAGAATAGACAGAACTCCTCCAGTACCCTCTGCATACCCATAGGAGACTTAGACAGTAGCAGCGTATCGTCAGCGAACATTAAAGCTGTTATTTTGCGGTTCGCTAACCTTGGTGAATCTATATCTTTTACTGCCAGTAGAGTTTCAATTAAACCATTTAAAAAGAGGGAGAACAGGGTTGGGGCTAACACACATCCCTGTCTCACCCCTTTCTCTACAGGGAAGGGAGCTGTCAATTCCCCTTTCTTACCATATCTTATTCTCGCATATGTATCCTTGTGTAAGCGCTTCAACTGATGGCATAAATATGCTGGTACTCCCATGTCGTGGAGTAGGCCCCATAGCTGATCACGCTGCACCATTTAAGATCCACGAAGGTTAGAGAAAGACTGCCACCCGCCAAGATTATGGTTTTCCAATGGATCAATTGCAATCTGAAAATCTGGTCAATAGTTGAGATTTTAGACCTAAAACCAGCTTGTAAAGGTGTTAATACATTCTTATCATCCATCCATGATTGCAAACGGCCCAGGAGAACACGGGCAAATATCTTTTTTGTGATATCAATAAGACTTATTGAGCGATAATATGCCGGATTGAGCGGGGGACTTTTTTTATAGATAGGAATAATTTCTGCTCCTGACCAGGTCGGGGGCAACGCCATACCTTGAAGGATAGCGTTAAATAATGTCCTTAAGTCAGGTGCCCACACTACTTGTTCGTTTCTAAATAGGTCACCAGGAATTCTATCCAGCCCTGGTGCCTTACTTAGAAGCAATTTGCCCAGTGCCACAGTAACCTCTTTCATAGTGCAAAGAGGTGCACTAATATTTGGGGGGGGGGGGTTTATTTCTAGTTGATGCCCTGACAGCTACATCTCCATCTGGGGCCTTTGAGTATAACGCTTTAAAATGGGATCTCCAGACTTCTTCCCCCAAATTTGGTTCAATTGCTGAGTTGCCTTCGGATTTTCCGGTTTTCACTAGATTCCAAAAGCCTCTCATGTCTCTGTTGTCTAAAGCTTTCTTAATTGCTTCCCATTTGTCTCCCACATTGCTTTAGCTTCATCTAGGGATTTCTTATAATGTTTCCTGGTTTCTTTAATACGTAGGCTGTCATTCACCTTAATCCCGAGTAATAAAGCGTGCTTGGCTTCCCTGCATGCTTTATTATACCAGGGGTGTTTGGGTTTAGGGTCGGAACTACTATTATTTTCGCCAATATAAAAAAAGTCTGCCAGATCTAAAAACATATCCTGGTGGTTCTTGCCTAGTGCTAGCAGAGATTCAGATCCCCGAATGTCTTCAGACACTCGGAATGCGGTTTATAAGAAGGGAATAATTTGTTTATACAAAGTGGCCACTTTTTCTATCGATTGTGCAAATGTTCCCCAACGTACTCTTCTACCTCCTTCAGTTGCGATTAAATTTGGGACAGGTTGTGTGGGTGTACTCAGCTCTTCCGTGGGCTGCGGGAGATCTACTTCTAACACCAATGGGTTATGGTCACTTTCACAACGGAGTTTAACCGAGAAGTCTTAGTTCTATGCCATAACTCAAGATCTACCAAAATGTAATCAATTGTAGATGCCTGTCCCAGCTTACTAAAAGTAAAATTACCCGGACTGACAGAGGAGAATCGACCATTGCATGCCCTAAGTGAGTGGCTAAGTATAAGTGAGTTCATCTGCAGAACTAAAGGGGTCCACCCCTTACTGGGTAGATGTTACAATCTGGAATTGACCAAACCAAATCTTCCTCACTTGTAATGGTAGTAGTTATGCCATTTAGGGGTTCAAAATGACAATTGAAGTCCTCTCCAATAATTACATGTGTAGACTCGGGTAGGGTATATAGGAAAGTGGCCAAACAATCTAAGGTCTGTGAGGTTTGCCCCTGCCTCACTGGACGAGAGTAAGTATTAATAATCGCACTCTTCAAAGAAAGGAGGATACACAGGATATCAGGGGAAAGAGTGTCTATCATTTTAATATTGCAACACAGATGTATGCCAACCCAAATACAAAGACCCCCTGATGGTCTCCCCCTGAGCCCCTGGACGGCTGGGGTGCAATATGCAACATATCCCACTCTATGCAAATCTGACCTTGACCATGTTTCCTGGAAGAGGCATAACTCGTGGCTGTCTATATAGTCTCCCCAATCTGGGAGATCCATTTTTGAGCTAAGACCTGCTATATTCCAGGATAGAATCTTGGTACTTTGTGTTTCTTCCAAAGTTACAGTCTGAGTATACAAATGACACCCATCCTGTTGTGTTACTTGGTACAAAGTTTTAGCCTGGTCATGGTACCCTGCCTCATCCTGCGGGGTGCAGCCAGAATCCCCAGGTGTCCTAACCGAGACACTAGGGGTACTAGCTGCTGATATAGCCTCAAAGATTTCCTCATACTATCTTTGCAGTACTCTAATCATTCACTCAGTGCCTATGTATTCATGCACTGAGCCAGGCCTTAGCACATGGACTGCTTCAAACCCCTATGCACTATGCATGCAGTCTTCTAACCACGTAGACACTTGTCTTTCACACTTTCAATTTCCTAGTCAGTATCCATACAGTCCAGCACTTGTCACTGCCTTTGCACTCCTCTAGTGACCCATTCAGTACCAAGTACTAATCTATTCCCTGTGCGAAAAGCCTAGCACTTATAAATTCACCTAGGCACTCTCCTTGCTGTACTCTAATCATTCAGTCAGTACCCAAGAAATCATGCAGTGAGCCAGGCCTTAGCACATGGACTGCTTTAAATGCAGTATGGATGCAGTTGTCTAATCACCTACACAGTTGTGTTTCACACCTTCAATTCCCTAGTTAGTATTCATACTCTTCTATCAAACACCCTGTCACTCACCCAGTGTGTCTCCTTATAGTACTGTAATCATTTAGTCTGTTAGCATGTAGAGTTTTAGTGAGGTAGGCTTTAGGGCATGAACTGCTTCAAAGTAGTATGCACTATGCATGTAGTGTTTTAACCATCGTCACACTTGTGGTTCAGGGACATAGTTTCTTAGTCAGTATTTATATAAAATATGTTTGTACAGTAATGGAATAGTATAATTTTGAAAGTTATTAATATACATTTATTTGTGATTCTTTTTTACAGATACAGAATAGGAGTGTTTCTCATCTGTTTGCACTCTTCTCGTGCAAGATTGTTCGGCTGAAGGGTCCTTAGGCGTTTCATCATACTTGCTGTGCCGCATGAGTATTTTTTGTTAGGATCCCCTCGTAACAGAACTCTTTTGAAAATCTTGTGCATGAGAAAGGTGGCTTTGGTCTTTGTTTGCCCCTTGAGAAAAGTAGAAAATTTCCACATCACTGAAGGAAAACGTTGTGGGCGTGGTGCATCCTCCAAAAATTCATCTTTAGATTTGGTGAATATTTTAAAGCGACATCATTTACAGTTTTTGTAAGTTAAAGTTAACAAAAATTGTTAGCTGTGTGCATTTTATATATCTGTGATTTGTATCTTGTTTTTTTTTTTGAGAATGGCATGTTGGTTTTTTTTAACAATCTTTGAGATTGTGTTTTTTTTGCCCGCTGTTAAGTGATGAGTACGATTGAAATCACTATTTTTAGTGAAATTTAATATATTCTGAGAACAGCAAAAAAGGCACAAAAATTACTTTTTGGAAATTATGCTGTGTTGTAAAAAATGTATTATTACATGTTATTAATTTTTTTTTCCTTTTCTTTCACAGATCCAAATTTTAAAATAAGCAATTTATATGAGTTTATATTTGAATGAAAAACAGAAAAAAATGTATACCATTTTTTATTCCTATTACTGTGAAGGTAAATTTAACTAAGTCTCAACATGCTGAATGAAGAGGTCTGCAAGAAGCTGCAAAGTTGAAACACATTTCTAAAAACACTCTTTGAAATCTGACCATAATCAGATATCATGTGACCTGCAAAAAAAGAGATTTGAGGGGTTCATAATATTTCCCATTTTAGCTATTGAAGGACCGCAATCATTTCAATCATTCTTCTTTGAACATCTTTGCAGACAAAACTCTGTGCTTACCTTCTATCATTCGTGCAGAGAGAAGCATAGATTTGCAACATATTTATGTACATATGTTGCATCCCTGTGATTCGGAAGTACTACAGCACACTGCAGTTAAAGAGGTTACTGTGTGATGCTGCATACTTCTGCACTTATACATTCACCATACGCTACTAATGCATTCATTCAGTAAATTACGTACTACACATACATTCATATAAACTAACACTAACAAAGAAATTTAGCTCTTTTTTTAAACCAGGAAAGTTAGTTCTTACAAGAACTTTTTTTTTTCTTCTTTCTGCTTTTATAATTTTTTTTGGGTTTTCTGAACAATTTTTAATTTTTTTGTTTTTTTCTGAAGAAAAAAAAACAGGAGAAACCAGACAATGAACTTCAGGGAACAATAAAAAAAAAAAAACTAGCAAATGTGACTTTCTTGCCGGTGGCAGATCAGATCGATCGACTGCTCACCATAGCACAAAGTCTTATTGCACTTGGTGCAGAGCACTTTTAAAAATTGAAATTGAGGACGGATGTCCATGGTTTGGGCTGATGGATGCACTCTTGATGTGCTCGGCTGCAATGAGGTGGGTGGCGCAGAAGCAGGAGTGTTTCTCATCCGTCGGATGAAGGGTCCTCATGTGCTTCATCATACTTGCCGTGCCGCAAGAGTATTTCTTTTTAGGATCCCCTCGCGACAGGACTCTGTTGCAAATCTTGCAAGTGACCAAGGTGGCATTGGTCTTATTCTGCCCCTCGGGAAAAGTAAAAAATTTCCACACCACTAAAGAAAAACATTTTTTGGGTGGTGCCTCCGGCAAAAATTCATCCTCAGAAGTATGAGGTGATGCAGGTGGTGCCTGCTGCCCTGAAGCCATTTTTGGTTGAAAAAAGTTAGAGCTAAGTGTAAACTTAGTCTAAAAAATCTTCTTCTCTCCAAAGAGATGGTGCTCTAAAGAAGGTCAAAGAAGAATGATTGAAATGGGTGGGGTCTTGCAATAGTTAGAAGAGGAAGTGTAATGAACCAATCAAATCTCTTTTTTTGCAGGTCGCATGGGATCCGCGCACCCTGCGCTTACGCAGCACGCACCTAGTGCGCATCCGCGAAATTGAATAAAAAAAATTATAGGATTAGATGTAAAAATATTTTCATTTTAAGACTAGTTTAGAGTTTGTCTTCAATTAATATTCACATGAAATACATACATATGTTTTTTTAAATGTTAAATACTTCGCGGGATCCGCGCACCTACCGCGTCATAGACGCAGATGACGCTTCGCGGAAGCGCGTAAATGTCGCCTTAAGTACATCGAACGTGTCGCGTATAGGCTGGGAGTCGCGTACCGGTCGCATTGCGATCGCGCACTAAACACGTACCCGACGCATACCATGCACGAATGCTATCACGTAGGGATCGAGAACGGTGCGCATAGGGTGCGCGGATCCAAAAACATTGAAAAATATATATAAAATACAGTTTTGAACATATAGTTAAAAAAATATTTTGAAAAATATAAAAAATATGTTTGAAAAACCCATTAAGTTCAAATAATATTTTTTAATTTTTAAAAGAATTAATTGAAAAAATAAGTTTAAAAAATGGTGATAAAAAAGTATTTTAAAAAAAAGATAATTAATGAAATTGACACACTGAATTTGAAAAATATAGAAATCCAATCAAAATCATTAAACATGATATCTTCAGAGATAAGTTATAGATAGGAATTAGCATTTAAAAAACCTTTGAAATTCACTAAAAAACCATAGGTTTCATGCACGTTATAGTTAGGAATTGGCATTTAAAAAACCTTTGAAATTCACTGAAAAACAAAAGGTTTCAGGGGCGTTATAGTTAGGATTGGCAATTAAAAAACCTTAGAAATTCACTAAACAAACCATAGGTTTCAGGGGCGTTATAGTTAGCTGGACATTTCCCTCGTACAAAACCCTAGAAATTCCCCTGTTATAGTTAGTTCAGCTAACTATAACTCGTGCCCCCGCAATGCACTGCTGATGACGTCACATATTACATCACTCATGACATGGTCAGTGACATCACTGATGACATCACTAATGACATCTCAAATGAGATCACTGATGACATCACTGATGACATCATCCAGTGAATGTGTGTTTTTCTTAAAAGTTTAAATATGTTTTATATATTTATAGTGAAAGGCCTATGGGAGAATGAGTGGGTGTATAAGTGTGTGAATGGGTGATTTTCTAGGTGCGTAACTGACTCTATAAGTGAGTCATTAAATGTATCTTACTGCAGACTAGTGACTAAACTGTGTGAATGTCTGTATGTGTCTGTGTGCTGGTGTATAAGTGGCTGCATGGTTTTGTGAATAGCTATATGAGTGTCTATATGGGTTATTGATTGGTTGTCTGAGTATCTGTATGGGTGCCTGAGTGTTTGTGTGGGTAGGGTATGTGTGACTCTGTGCATAGATGTGTGAGTGGGGGATTCTATGGTGCATGGTTTTAAGAGTGCAACTGTGATGGACTGTATGGTTGGGTGAGTGTATGTATGAGTGTGTTAGTGATTGAATGTATATCTCAGTTGTACATGTGTCAGTAACTACATATGTGAAACGCAGTGTATACGTGTGTAAGAGTATATAACTATCTATATGTGAGAGTGTGTAATTGAGGGAGTGCCTGTATGGATGAGTGTGTGCTTGTATTAGTAATTGTATAAGAGTGTCAGAATTTATTAGTATTTTTATGAGTAAGTGAACTTGAGTGTGTTTAACTGTATAGGTGAGTAAATTGGACTGTGTTTAATTATTTGCACAACTGACTAGGTGTGTCAGTACCTCAATGGATGATTGGCGGTGTGTGAGTGTCTATATAGGTGTATAAATGCATATGATAGTCTTGTACGGAGTGACTGTAAGTATGAGTGACTGTACAGGTGAGTGAGTGGAGGTGTATGTAGATCTAAGAGTCAATGAGTGGGTATGTAGTTATTGGTATTGGAGTATCTATGGTTTTCAAAATGGCCGTCTGAAATTTTGAGTCGGTGTATCAAAGGTTATATTAGGGTGTGAGAAGATGCACTAATTTATCACATGGATGACATCATCAGTGATGTCATCAGTGATGTCATTTGAGATGTCATCAGTGATGTCATCAGTGATGTCACTAACCATGTCATGAGTGATGTAATATGTGACGTCATCAGCAGTGCATTGCGGGGGCGCGAATTATAGTTAGCTGAACTAACTATAAACAGGGGAATTTCTAGGGTTTTGTACGAGGGAAATGTCCCGCTAACTATAATGCCCCTGAAACCTATGTTTTTTTTAGTGAATTTCTAAGGCTTTTTAAATGCCAATTCCTAACTATAACGCCCCTGAAACCTTTGTTTTTTTCAGTGAATATATATATATATATATTTATATATCCGCCTGAAAGTTGGAATAACCAAGAAAATCTGTAGCCTGGTTTGCTAAATGCAGCAGGCCCATGTGGAGGGGTTATGTGAAACAG
This sequence comes from Triturus cristatus, assembly GCF_964204655.1. NCBI lineage: Eukaryota > Metazoa > Chordata > Amphibia > Caudata > Salamandridae > Triturus > Triturus cristatus. Next base: position 846,493,504 of record NC_140594.1, on the reverse strand, counting down.
AGCCAGCCACTACGTAAATTGAATCAAGCGATGAAACAATTCTTGCGCTGATGTATTAGAACACCGAATTGAACACAGTCCACAAAAGCTGTTTAAGGCTGTTTATTTTTGTTGCTGAGTCGCTGTTACATGTTTCAGTCGCAGCCGCGACCTTGATCACACTAACGCGGCAGCACCATTATTGGTATCTATGTAGTATCAGGTAAGTGCATAGACATAGAAAAAATATATCCACTTATAAGGAAACATAATGCCTTTTTATTCCTTTCCTTTTTTCTCTAACTTTTTACTTATAATTGTTTACATATAATTTCTCTGGTTTTTGTTTTAACACATTTTTTGATGAACCCTCTTGCCAGGACCCCGCCATAGCGAGGTGGCTTTGGACTGCAAAACTGTAGCCGAAACTGATGTGGGATACCTTATGGCTGAAGAGAGGTAAATGTAATCCTTCTATCAAATGAAGACGGTGTACTAATCACCCGCCTTATACAATGGCTCTAAACATTGACGGCCAGTATAAGCATCTGTTGTAAATTTGATTCTTTGTATGCAGAGTGACTTGCTTGGTTTATTGGTCCTGATGAATGCCCATGAACTCCGGCTGGAGTCGAGTTAGGGCAGAGACATGTTGACCTGTAACAGGGGTATATGTTTTCAAACCTCTAATCCTCTTCATTTTTAATCCTGTCTAAGGGTACCATCGAATAAAGTTACTAGGTCCCTTGAGGCATTTTATACTCTTCATTTTTTTCCCTTTGCACTCTGCCCCTCACTCACCTATTTTATTGTCCTCCCCCATTGAAAACACCTCAGCTTCTCTCCAGAAAGTACTTTTTTTTGCAGAGAGTTGTAGCCCACACCTGGGACCTTGCGGGCCCGGTGTGAGGAGGGAGCCATATGATGAAGCATGTCACTTTTGGCTGAGTGAGGGTTCCCGTCCTTAAAATCAGGATTTTTCTTTAATCCCCTACACTTTGTTTGAACACATACCTTTTGTGAGTTTAATACGTTAGTAGGGAGTGGTACGCTTCTCTTAGCGGTCTCTCCCTTAGATCCTTAGTATGATTTTGACCATTAAATTACAGCCAGACCTTCTCTATTTGCACTATTTGTCCATTACAAAATTATATTGACTTTTGAACAATACTTCCTACGAGAATATTTTATCACTTCTATGGCTTTGCTAAAACAAAAACAATTTCTAATACGAGCATCAGTTTTGGTGAAAGCGATTTGGACAATATACACTTAACCTATTCTTGCCTTGCTGTGTGATCCTATTTTTGCTTGTTTCATGTCTACAAATGGACCAATTGTCCCCATATTTGTTATCGATTGCTTTCTAGAAAATGCAGGCTACGTAAAATTAAAGTTTACTCAATCTGGATGGACATAATTCAGCCTTCTAAATTGACTATATCTCATTATGCCTTTCTCATAGGAAATTATGTAGATCGTTTTCCATGTTCAGGCCCTGAGGTGACTTCGAGTATATACTTGCTCTCTAATTTTCTCAAAGCTTTCACCCTATCTCCCTCTCTGATGGTTCAGGGTGTTGTGTCTATAACAAAGAATGACATTTGGGATGGATTGCTCTGATGAAAGTCAGCACACTGCCTGGCTACTGTATATGTTAAATCCATGTTTTTAATGGCCCGCATATGTTGTAATATGCGCTTATACACTTGCAGCACTGAGCTGCCTACATATCTTAAGTTGCAGCTGCATGTCAACACATATACCACAACTTCACTTTTGTGTATTCCTCCTAGACAGTCACAAACAATAAAGAGCTTAGGTGTTCCTGTATGGGCCATCACTGGCAGGATGGGAGGGCGGAGCTGGTCACAGCCATACTCATACTTGAATAGGCTGTGTCCTGCCTCCACACAAAGGACTGCATCCCCCTGTAATAGTCTGGAACCTGGGCAAAGGAGGTAGGAAACCTGTGCACTTCAAAACGAAACCTCTAGAAGCTTGTCCCACTTCAGCAGGCACCTGGTATAAATAAAGGACCTCACACACCAAGTCTTCAGGAAACCTCTGGACCTGTGGAGACTCTACCAGGAAGATAGACTGCCGTGCTGATGAAAGGACTACTACTCTGATGGACTTCTGTCCTGCTGCACTGCTTGACTATTGCCTTGCTGGACTGCTGCCTTGCTGGACAGCTACCTTGCTGGATTGATGCCTTGCTACCCTCCTGCCTGAGTCAGAGGTATTGAACCTGCACCTGGAACCAGGATTCCCGGAGTGATTCCAAGGGCTAGTCTGCTGGCTCTTGTTCAAAGCCAAAGGGACATAACAGGCTCCCCACCACCTGAAACAGCACCCAGATCCAGCTGGAGTAAGCATTTGAGTCCCAAGTGGTGCCCCCCCCTCAGGTCCTGGACCCTTGATGTGCCCTTAGTAGAGCTCAAGTTTTTGAGCTCTTTGTGACCGCGAACAGGCCTGTTTTCTTTTGTAAATAAACTGTATTAGCGTTCCATATAATGACATAAGACAACCAATGATACATACACATATGAATATAACAAAGTAGACATCAACGGGTATAATATTCCCCCTGGCAGTTAATAGCAATCAAAAGTCATCTGCGAATACTCAAGTTGGGATATGCTTAACAGGCAGTAGCAATACCCCCAATAGGTGTAGAAAGTCTTCATAATCACCATCCTGGTAATAAAAAAGGATGTATTTCGTACCAACTATCGAACGTGCCCTCATCTATACCCCTTCTCATTCCCCAACATTTGTGGTATCTGCTCCCTCCTCCCTGTGAAGGGGGATGAGTGATCTAAATATAGGTGAGACAGGTGCCACATCCATCAGGACTTCACTAGTACTGAAAAGCCAATGGGGCGATGGGTGTGCAGGGTAACCCCACAGTTTTGTAGCATTTCAGTGTTCTGAAAGAGTCCTGTCACAGGCAACTGAGGGGCATATCATCAAGACAGGCGATAAAATTATCGCCGCTTTAGCGGCAGAAAACTACCGCTAAAACGGCGATAATGGGCTTGATAATATGCTCTATGGGATTCCAATTAAAGCCCATGTTAGATGTGAAGGACATCTAACCTGGGCTTCAATTGGAATTCCATAGAGCATATTATCAAGCCCATTATCGCCGTTTTAGCGGCAGTTTTCTGCCGCTAAAGCGGCGATAATTTTATCGCCTGTCTTGATAATATGCCCCTATGTGAGCACAGCATACCACCCTTTATCATATGATGATAGAATAATCGCTTCAGACTGTATCCCACCAGAGGTTCGGTCAGTAGTGCTTCCCAGGCTCGCACAGATTCTATAGGTCTCCTGCCCTGGTGTGCTTCTCAGAGCTGTGCATGCCCCTCCTAGTAATCCGCCGCAAATGGTCAACCCTCGAGCGTTCAATCCAAGGGCCTGCTCTCTGCTTCCAATGCATTGTAATTCTGCACTTAGCCAACATTAGGGCCAAATCAATTACCCAGGTTGTGACTTCGTATTTACCCAGCTGGGGGTATGATCCCAACATGCAGATTCTGAGCAATGGGGTCAGGGAGCGGTTCGTAAACTCATCCAGGAAGAAGTCCACCTCTGTCCAGTTAGAGGTTAAATGATCACGGCTCCATAACATGTGAAGGAGGTCCCCAGTACCAGCATGGCAGCGAGGACATTCAGGAGTTGAGGGTTCAGCTCTGTGACCTTGGACTGGGAACAAGTTGGGTTTGAGACAGTTCATTCAAGGAATGAAGACCTCCCCAAACACTAAGAGGAGATGCACTGCTCTTTCAGGTTTTCTGCACAGGCCATGCAGATAGAGCACCATATCATCAGCATAGAGAGAGATATAATGCGAGATGTCACAAGATGGAATAGCCACATAAAAGCACCCACTGTGGGCCCTGCACACCAGGGGTTCCTTTGCGAGGGAAAAAAGCAGGAGAGACAATGGGCATGCCTATCGGGTGTCTCTTTCCACTGTCAGCAGGAAATAGATGCTAAGTTTCTGGGGCATAAGGTAGGCTCAATGCAATATATAATGTACACGTTTGAAACGGGCATTGCGGAAGATCTTGGGTACCACCTACCACATTTTAGCCCAGTCCTCATCAGTCACAGGAGAACCTAGGCCAGTCTCTGAGTGTTTGCACAACAATGTGAGGGGGAAGAGCACATCCGCACACAGAGCCCCGTATAGTCCCGAGAACAATCTACGAGTGTTAGTAGCAACCGAAAGAAATTGGCAACTACGAGGTGACTGTGGCTCCTCCTCTCATATCCCCCACAGTCTATGCACTGCTGCCGATAGAGTACCATATAATAGGAACTGTCCAGCAGGGAGGTCAAACTACTCACATAGATCTTTGAAGGGGCATAGCATGCCGTCTACATAAAGTGCACCAACTGCCTCTAAACCCGCCTCGACCCAGTCTTGTAGCCAACCACCCTCAACGTCCCTGACCTTTGTGAGGAGGGCCCGAAACAGAAGGCACAGGAAATACAGGGCTTGCATCAGCCATTCAGGCAGCAGGTCCTAAGTACTAGCAAGTTGTGTCACCCTGCTGTGGGGGCCTATTTAGAATTAAGCAAGAGGGTCCATAATAGATTCTGGTCAGAGGGGTCAGGCAACTCCAGAAGCCCCGGGGCTCCCTAGAAGCCACCTGATACACCACAGCAGTTGCACCACCAGGTAATAATATTCAAAGTCTGGGGCATTCATCCCTCATTTGTGGACAGCCACTGCAACTCAGCTAGTTCAACATGCTACCGACCTTTGTTCCAAATTAAATCAATCAGGATCGCATCCAGATCCTGAAACCTACTCCGCAGCACCGCAGTCAGAAGGACTACAAAAAAATACAGGAGACGAGGCAGTGCTGTCTTCTTATCTATGGCTATTCAGCCTCCCACCGACAGGGGCAGCATCTCTTAGAAGCTTGCAGTCACCCAGAAGGCCACCAGTGCTGCACCTACATTGCTCCCTAATAGGTCAGGGGCCATACAATATATCAGTACCCCTAAATATTGCACTTCATCCTACTCCCACATCATGCCGCACAAAGTTAGGGGTTCAGCTCTGTGACCTTGGACTGCAAAAAGCTGGTTTTGTGCTAGTTCATGCAAAGAATGGAGACCTTCCCAAACACCGTGAGGAGACGCATCACTCTTTCAGGTTCTGTCCACAGGTCACGCAGATAGAGCACCATATCATCGGCATGGAGAGATATATAATATGAGATGCCACAAGATGGAATGCCCACATAAAAGCACCCACTGTGGGTCCTGCACACCAGGCCCTCCATTGTGAGGGCAAAAAGCAGGACAGACAATGGACATGCCTGTCGGGTGTCTCTTTCCACTGCACACTGCTCTAGAAATCACTGGTCTCATTCTGATCCGTGCCACAGGGTGTGCGTAGAGTGAGAAAGTCCACTCTACAAAGCGATTTCCTAGCCCCATAGGGAGCATGACGGTGCAGAGAAAGGCCTTTTCAATGTCTACAAACATGAGGCCAACCCAGTCTGGTAAAGATCGGTCATTTCTCAAAACTGTCAGCAGGTGCCGGATATTAAGCCCCATGCTATGGCCAGGATATTCACTAGACTGATCAGTATGGATGTGCCCCTGCATATGGGGCAGCAAACGCGCCACCAAGACCCCACTGAGAAGCTTATAATTGACATTTAACATCATTATAAGCCATTACATTGGTAGCAGGACTCCCATGTTTGAGCAGGAGACAATAAAGGCCTCCCGTAGGGTGGGCGGAAGGGCATGAGTCGTAAGTGACTTATGATATAATGCAGCTTGGTGGGGAGTCAGCAGATCAATGTAGGTCACGTACGATTCCTCTGGGAGACAATTCATCCCTGGAACTTTCCCATGGGCCACACGGCGCACCTCAACATGGATCTCCTCCTCCAAGATGTCCTCCTCATCGCTTTAGCCACCTCCTGCAGGAGTTGGTTAAGTGGGAGATCAGCTAGCCATTCACGAGTAGTCTGGTCCCATGCCAGAGCACCCCTGGCATGTAGTCCGGCATAATAATGAGCAATCTATCAGTTAATCTTGGTCTTTGTATAGATTCTAGTCCCTGTAGGTACTACCAACTTAAGGATCGGCAAGCCCAGCCGAGCGGGGTTGGCCAACCATGCCATCAAGGGCCCTGTCTTGTATAGTCTGGTGTGAGAACAAATCATGTACTCTTGTAGCCGAAACAGTGGAGGTGCTCTAGTGTTCCGTCACTCTTTCTTTTGCTTCCAGTGTAGCTTAGTGTAGGTCTGGTGTCTCAGGTCACTACAGCTCCAAATCTCTGAGGACCTATTCATGGGTAACAATCTACCACAAGAAGGCCAGCCACACCCAAACCAACTCCGATATGCATGGCCCATGGAGGATGACCTTAATTGAGTCCCATTGAGTTACTATTGAGGAGGCTGTACCCGCATTCTTGACAAAAAATAGCCTTATTCCCTCCTAGCAGTCCTCAATTGCCACCGAGGGATGCATGGGCGTGCATACCCCCAATGTAATGTTAACAGAAGGAGTTTGTTATCACAAATGGTCCTGGCCAAATATTCCATGTCCATGAGAGCTTCCAACATGTCAGGGGAGCATAAGAAGGTGTTGAGGTGGACTTGAAGTGCATGCAGGGTCGAATGGAATGAGTAGCCTTGGTCCTGCGGGTGGAGATGATGTCATCTATCTACCAGAACCCAGTGACGTTCAGGCAGAAAACATCTCAGCCATGCAGGCGGAAGGGGAGTTTTTCAGCGGGGGTAGGAGCAATCTAGGTCAACATTAGCGACACAGTTAAAGTCGCCTCCAATGTGAAGTGCCTGCAGCAGTCGAGGGTCCAAAACGTGGGACAACCTGTCAAAAAGCAGGGATTGATCAAAACTGGATGAATAAACTTTAATAAAAGAAATAACCCTGCTGTCTAAGCGGCCTGTAAGGATGGAATAGCCCCACTTAGTATCTACCTTTCCACTGGTGACTTGGAAGGGGACACCTGGTCGCACCCAAATAAATGTACCTTATTAAAGGCCGAGAATGTGGTGTAGACCCCATGTACCCTCCAGTATTTGTACAATGCCGCAACCTCTCTGGAATTTAGGTTAGTGTCCTGTAATAGCGTGTGATGGTGTGAAGGATGATGCCGGAGAGGAAGACACAGGGGAAGAGATTCCCTACTCCCCGAGGTACATACCAACTGAAGCCCTGTTCCCTTCTGCACAGACCCTGTTGACTGCCTGTGCCTTTAAGAAAACAAAGTTTCACAACAGGGAGGAAGGTGGTCTGCAACCCCTTCTGACGGACTCCAACCTTCACCAATCAGCATGTGCTTTGCCACCCGAGAGTCCGGAAGAGGAAGCAGTGGTCGGCACTGCAGTGGAGGAGAGAACTGGATGGAGTAGGACGATACCGGAGGAGAACAGTGTGCAGAGCCCAGCCGGTATACGTGATACTGAGGAAAACCGAGGGTCCGTTCCTGACATGAGAGAGATGCCAGGAGACTTCCGGTCCTACGACTTGCCCCACCATGCTCCCGGAGCAGCGTGACTAACCAAGATAAAAGTTTGTATCCAAGGGCTTACGGGGAGTTGGGGAGAGAGAAAGAAGTAGGGGGAGGAACCTATTTTCTTGGGTATCCTAATCTAAAGAAAACCTTAGCAGTCAAGCAGGTGAATTAACCGCAATAGAACTAGACCCCTTTTTCACACTCGGTGGTGGGTCAAGGAGCTTTCTTCTTTTTGTATTGTTTTGCTTGTTCGGGTGATATCTTCCTCACAAACTCCCTACCTTGTTACGCTCATGCCAACTTCCAGACGCGGTATCTTTGGTTTCTCTTCCTCCGAGGCACATAATCCAGCTGGTGAACCTGGGCGATCACTATCTTTGAAGGACCAGGAGGAGACATCAAGGCCTGAAGCCAAATCCCAAATAAGAAGGGACCAGGAATTCCTCAAGATTTATAAAGCCCCATTTTTTATGAAATAAAGGAAATCGAGAGTAAAACTGAGTACTATGGTATTTCTTTTTGTCCTACCATCCCCTGCACGGTGACATAGTGCTACATAGACTTCCCTGTGCCACAGATAATCTTGTACGTTATATCACTTAACCATATTATTTAAGCCACATACATTCCAGGAAAGAGGTTTGTAGGCATTAACATTATCCCCCATCTGTAAGCAACACCACCCACAGCAACTTCCCATAGTGCGCAAAGGCAAATGTCGGTGCCGTCTCCATAGCCAGCTGTGATCGAGGAAAGAACAGACACCCCAAAAAATGAAGATGATAATAACACCCCAACTCCCCCTCTTCAGGACAGCAAAGAAACATACCCCCATCCAAACAAGGATACACAACCGGAAGGTCAGACAGTCACCTACACTCCTGCAGTGACAGAATAAAGAAGCAGCCCTCCTAAAGAGGAAGGAAATTCAGCGGGGTGAGCCCACACCCATCCATGTAAGCAGAAAAGAGCACACATCTCCACTGTAGGTGTCTCCCAGACAGACAATAAGGATTGTCTACATAGGAGAGGAAGACAAAGCACTTCTTTGCAGTCCCACTCCACCGGATAGGTCATCAAAACCAGGGAGGTTACTGAATTTCATCAGCAGTTTGTTGGATGATTTAAGGCAAATGCCCACTCTGGGCAGTGTCAAGTGTGGAGTCAGATTCTGGGCCCAGTCCAAGCCACCCGCCATGTCCTCAACTGAAGGGGATCACTACTCCGAGTCCAAAACCAGGATTTTGGTCGCTGTCTCCACTGCATTCCTCCGGTCAAGTTGCACCTGTGCCATTGTTGGAGCCCCCCCCCGATCCATGCCCTGATCGGAGGACTCAGATCAAGCTTGTCCTACACCTCCGTAGAGCCCAAGAAGAATATGGTTCCTTAGGAAGTGATAACTCACAGTAGGAATAACTGTGAATAACCGGGATTAACCCACCAAGGGGTTCTAAGTCACATCAAATAGACAACGAGAATAAAGCTTGAGTTGTCTATGAAGTCACTCATGTTATGTTATGTTATGTTAGGGATATTTTTAAAGTGCAAAGGTTACCCAAGGGTGTCCTGGCACTAGTTACTTCTCCTTTAGACAAAAAACAGAATGAAAGAGTTTTATTTAGCAAAAAGCCAGGTTTTTATACCCTTTCTGAATGTTAACAACTCAGTAGCATTTCTCAGGTGGAACGGAAGCTCATTCCAGGCTTTTGCCTCACAGAGAGCAAAACATCTACCACCCCACAAAGCTTTTTTGTGTGTGGCACTGAAACCAGCTTGGCTCCCAGTGAACGGAGCGTTCTTTTCGGTATGTACCAATGGAATTGACATTTTAGATGGTCTGGTCCTGTACCATGAAGAGCTTTAAAACCTATGCAAAGAGATTTAAAACGCACTTGATTCCTTACTAAGAGCCAATGCAATTCTTTTATTTCCTTGGATATGGGAGAACACTTGGACATGCCAGTGAGAAGTCTAGCTGCTGCATTTTGCAGCAGCTGGAGTTTATTCATGAACCTTTGTTGAATATTTAAATACAGGCTATTGCAATAATCCAGCCTCGACATGACTAGTGCTGTGACCACTGTTTGCCGGATACCGGAAGGTAGAAGTGGTAATATTTTCCAGACTGTTCTAAGGACGTGCGCTGTTGTTGATACCACTGCGTTTACTTGGTCACCAAAGGTAAGTCTCTCATCCACTATTACTCCCAGGTTTTTAACCTTTTCTGAGGGCATAGGGAGAGTGCCCATAGAATCTGGCCACCAATTTGGTGTCCAAAAATTAGTATAATTTCCAAACAGTATGACTTCGGTTTTGCCTGTATTAAGTTTTAGGCAATTGTCTGACATCCATCTCTCAACTGATTCCATACAATCTTGGAAACGTTGATCCATTCCCAGCTCCTGGCCTGGTAGCAAAGACACCATAAATTTGGTGTCGTCCGCATAAGAGGTGAGACCAAACCCATATGTACTAATAATGGGGGCCAATGATGAAACATGCACTTTAAAGAGCGTACAACTCAATTAGGAGCCTTGTGGGAAACCACAGTGTAGTGCAAAAGGTTTAGACTGGAATTCATCCAGAGCAACAATTTGTCCTCTATCTGATAGAAAAGATTTAAAAAGATCCCACGCTTTAGACTGGATCCCACATGCCTTTAGGCGGTCCATCAGAATGTCATGATGTATGACTCATATTAACAATTACTTAGACATTAGAATTCAGCATAAATTAACGATAACATAAATCACAATAAATTAAAACCATAAAATTAACATAAAAATACAAGTTAAATAAAAAGTACAGATTTCTAACAATAATTTAAGCATTAAAGAACAAAATAAACAATGTTTAAAAAATTACAAAACTCAAAAGTGCTAGACTTTATAGGAGTCAGATGAACTAATCTATCCCCAATTTAAGCAAATGTAGGAAAGCTGTTGGACTTTGGAGGGGTTAGATTTACTGTTCCTACTTCAAAATTAGCAAAACCAGGGAAAGTGTGTAGCTTTGTGGGGCTTAGATTTACTATTTCCTTTCCAATGGAAGCAAAAGAAGCATGGAGAGTGTTGAACTTTGAAGGGGTTAGATTTACTGTTCCTATGCCACGGTATGTAAAATTTGGGAAAATGTTGGACTTTGTAGAGGATAGTTTTACTATCCACACTGCAGTCTAAACAACAATAGTGAAAGTGTTGGACTTTGAAGGGGTTAGATTGACTATTCCTACTCCAATCTAAACAACAGTAGGGGAAGTGTTGGACTTTGGAGGGGTTTACGTTTATTATTCCCACTCCAACATAAGGAAAAACATGGAAAGTGTTGAATTTAGGAAGAGTTACAAATACCATTCCAATTCTCAACAACTTTTTACATAAACATTTAACTACCTAACAACAGAACATTTAAAAATTATTCAAAATAAAAAAAACATATACACTGTATAAATAAACTGAAATGAAAAAATAATAATATAACTAATAGAAAATAAAAAGACATGTTTAAAAATACATTTCCCTCCCTACTATCCAAAAACTCATAATAATTTTTAAATAAGTAAATAACAACATTGAAATATAATTTAAATGAAACACATACAATTAAAACCAATAATAAATGTAAAATACATGTTACAAATTGTAGTTTTAAATACAATAATTAATTAATTATTAGTCAATTAAAGACAGCAACTGTACAGTAAAATCAATTAAAAATAAACATAATTAGTTACCAATGAAATATTTATTAATATAAAAAATGTATACAAAAATTATAATTTATATTTAATTAACTTCCCGTCCAATTCCCCTACAAACCCAACAAACCACAACTGAAATATAAATTGCTAATTTAACTACAGAAAAATAACATTCACATTAAAAATCATAAAATGCACTTACAAATTCAAATAATTCATCAAACAATTTACTCAACTAATTATCAATTAAATACTTAATGAACGTTAAAATATAATTTTTTTAAAAAAAACAATAATTTACCATTTAAATAACTTTCTACCCTATTCCCAATACAAACCCAACAACACGCTATCAAATTATGAATTACTAGTTAAATGAAAAAAATTATAAAACACATTAAAAGTTAGAAACTATACCTAAAAATGTGTAACAATTCCATTAACAATATCAACACCTGAAATCAATATCATAACTATTATGTATTACTTAATAATAAACAATATTTAATACAACTATATTATAGAAAATTATATTCTATACAACATTTTTATAAGATAATATTTGCATAGAAATATTCTTATCTTCTATATTTTGTTACTCAATATTTTTGTAGTGACAGTATTTTTGTTAAGATATTCATGCCATGTAATATGTTTGATTTCTTTTTGTTGTCATTCACACTATCCCAACTACCCCTGTTCCATCCTACCACCTTTCCGCTCTAAGCTGCGGTCTCTGCACTCCCACTGAGAGGCGGAGAGCTGGCACCTTGCTGACATTGACTCTTTAAGAGTTGCTTGCCAGTGCAGGATGCTTTGAAGGTGGATGGCGCAAGCACAGCACTGCTCACATTTGTCCACATCCCTCAGGACTGTCGAGACCCAGGAGAAGCAGAAGAAGGTGGAAGAGATTGCTAACCACTATTCATCTGGCACGCATTTGGGTCTGAAGAGATCCAGACGAGGTGGTGGAAGAAAAGGGAAATGAGCGCTCCACCTTTAGCTTTCACAGTAGTGGGTAACCACTTTAGTTTCCCACTGTTTTGTGACATCACTATAGTTAATAGGAACATTTTGATCTGGTTGCTCACAACAGAAGCTTCCTATGGAAGCCATACATAACATAATTAATTAACCATTGGAGAGGAAACACTGTCTTGGAGAGTCCAATCCTATGCAGTGTATAACATAACATTAACAAGCAAACTGGAGTAACACATTGAGGGCCTCACTTATGAGGTTTTGACGCAAGGCAGTGGGACAAGGAATCTTGCTGCGCTGCCCTGCATCAAAACAAAAGGGCAGGACTGCACCGTATCTATGTGATACAGTGCATTCCTGTACTTTTCTCCTGCGCCGGAACACAATGGGCTACCATGTGCCAATGCAGGCACCCTTGCACTATGGTGCAAGGGTGCCTGTGTTGCAGGGCTGGTTGATTTTGTGCAGGAAGGAATACCTTCCTGCACAAAATCAATCAATAACAAACGGAAAAACTGAGGAGAAATGAAAACATTTAAAGTGGCTTTACGTGGCATTGTGATTATGCCAGGGCACGGTGCGCCACTGGAACGTCAAAAAAGTGATGTTCCAGTGGCTCAAAAGTGCCACAAGGGGGCCTCTTCATGAGGCCCTAAGTTTATATTTCTTTATATGTTAGTTGTAAGGTGAGCACTGGAGAACACCATTGCTCAACATGCAATATATTACAACTATAAATACATACATGATTATTGGACCATTATGCGAACACAGGAAAAGTTTACATAGACCTGCATAAATAATAAAGGCAAGTAATAATAGAAAAGATACATGGTGGTAGGTGCACTGCCTTTTAAGTAAAGAAAGAGAACACACACATCTTTGTGATACTGGGAGCATTTAAAATACTTATATGTGATATTTGGATATGAACCCAAGGGAAAATTGGATGATCAGCTGCGGGTTGTGTGGCAGAATAATGTGTGTATCCGGTCCTAAATATTGTTTCAAAATATCATCCAATTGGGTGTAGATTTCTATGAACTCCAAAGGGGTGGCATTTTTGTAATTATAGAGGGCCCAATATTTCTCTTATGCAATATTTTGGTTTTGAGAAAATTGGTACCATACTAGTTCAGTCAAAGTGCCAGACCCAGGTCTCCATTTGTTACAGGAGGAAAATGTGGCCTGGCAAGGACTTAGGATAGCAGCTGCTGGGAAGGGCAGATAGGCTGTCAAGTTTAGAAACACTAAAATGAAGCAGGAATGCGCCAGAAGGCAATAATTAAGAACACACTGTAGCTTGGAATGCTAATAGAGAAATTGGCCCAGCATGTGTACTGGAAGTGGAAAAAACACAAATACTCAGAAACATCATGTAACAAATCAAATAGGAAATACAAAAGTTCATAACACAAGTAACGACATATCTAGACAGTGCAGAAGACCCAGATGTTGTCATTAATACTCACTACTGGCACGTTCTTACAATTGCGCAAGAGGCAGGGCGGGAGGTGGAAGCTGGGCAGGGACCGGTTACGAGCAAGTGCTGCTGGACGCCGAAATTTATCAGATACAATAATTATCACATACCTCGAGTTTCTGGGGAATAACATGAATATTTTGGTCCTTGCCAAACCAAAACCCTCTTGTCCCTGTAAATACCAGGGGCTATATTTATGGACAAGCCACACAGTGCAGCGCAGCATGTTACCTAGCTGCGCTGCGCTGTGTAACAGGGAAAGGCTGTAATGCGCTGTATATAAGTGAAAATGGCCCATTCCTGCCTTTTCCCCTGCACTGTGCCTTTTTGACTGCCTAGCACCAATGCAGGCATCTTTGCATCATGGTGCTAGGGCGCCTGCGTTCTAAGGAGGTTTGTTTTTGTTTAGGCAGGGGCACCTTCCTACACAAAAACAATCCCCTGAGACTTTTTCTCTTTCTCTTTTTCTCTTTCTTTATGTGCTGCATTCTGCAGCACATATAGAAAGAGGAAAAACTAAGAGCAATACACATATTTCTCCTCATTGCCCCTCAGCTGGGGGGCATAGTGTTTTGGCGCATTCCAGTATACAACGTCTGTTAAACCTGGGAATGCGTCACAATCGATGGATGCTGCATGGGAACACTCACATAACGTCCATGGAAACGCCTCCCTTGTGCAGAGTAATGCAACGCAGCGATTTGTGCTGCGTTGCATTATGTGGAAATATGGATTTTTCTGATCAGTTATGTCCCCTATCTTGGACCCCAACGGTTCTATGTGCATGTTACAAATACATGTATGTTCCCTCCAGTTCCAGTTATGAAGACGCAAACACATGTGCGTCCACCGTTAACATGTCCTCTGTTGATCCGCCATGAATGGGCCGGATATTCCATTCCTAAGTACGAAAGGCCACCGCCTTTATATGGTTCACTTATGCCATTTTACAGTCCAGGCAAGTAGGCCCTGATTCTGTCATCAAACTCTTCTTGCCTTCTGCCTCTGAAAGCTCCAGTCTGAGCCTGCATCTGTGACCATGAACTTTGTCTCATTCTCTGCGCGGCTCACGAAGCCTGACATCAGCCTGCTGTCTGCCAAAAACTGTATTTCACCTTCGAAATTATCTGCTCCGTTCCCTGCCCGATGCATTCCTGTCTAGTAGTTTAAGTAAACATTCTTCCAGCTACCGAGCAAAGGCCCGGCTTCTCTGTCTTTATGCAAGTAATTCATAGCCCTGTTACTATGGAAGATTCCGCCCTCGCATCTAGTGTAGACATTTAGACGCTTGTACACGCACTAACAGTCAGTATAGTCAGTATAGAATAAGATTCTACTCGAAGAGACCTCTCTTTTGGATAACATAGTTCTTTAAACATAGGATGTTAGATATGATTTGGGATTAGGTTGACTTGACCCTCCAGACTTCTGTCGCCACATGTAGAGCCAAATGTCAAAGTCCCCTTCACCCCCTAGTTACACGTCAATCACACGTCATGCTGCTACGCGCGCATATCTGTCAAGTATTTCTGCTGACATTGCGAAATTCTTTCATGTAACCGCCCTCTTATGACATCACATCTGATGACGTTCTTTAAATCATTCCCAGTTACGCCTATTTCAGCTACGCATGCGAAATGTTATCTTTGCTATCAATTGTTACGCCTCTTGTATTTGCTTCACTGTAATGCCTATTGTATAAAAGTAATTGATTGTCAATAATGTATGTACTTCACTTCCTGAACCTTCGTGGTGATGGAACTTGGAGCAACCGATTATAATCGACCATTGGAATAAAGCCCATTCCGAACCTCTAATACCACGGATTCTGCCTCTTATTTACTGAGCTATTTTATTATGTTTCTGTATCAAATTAAGTCCCGGTAATGAAATTATTTACCACATGAATGGCGCCCGAACAGGGACACTTTCTCATCTCACGCGCCGGCGGTGCGTTGCAGGCCCGGTCTCCTGCCACAGCTGGACGGACAATAACGCGTACCAGCAGGATTTCCTGTATCTCCCTCCGGTTAAGCGGGGGCGACTGAGGCTGCGATCAACACCCAGACGAGGCGGTGAGAAGTGCGAAGTATCCCGACCAGAGCCTAGCTGAGAGAGCAAGATCCGAGGTATACAGAGGCCCACCAGTTTCCGAAGTCCCAAGTCGAGTCCAGTGTCCGAAGTGTTCGAGTCGAGTCCAGTCTGGTTCAAGTTCAGTCCAGTTTCCGAGGCCTTCCGTTTCCGAGCTACCCGGTGAGTACCATTACTGGGGAGGCGTTCTGGCGTGCACATAAGTTGTGCCGGTCCAGACGGGTTTGGGTACACAAATCCGGTCTGCACTGTTCCAGCAGTGTATCTGTACTGTTTAGCAGTATATCTAGTATACCAAATATATAAATTCAGAATGATTCAGTTAATGTCGAGTATTATGTTAGTGATTAAGTTTTCCTTAGACCGTCATCATCGTTGCTCAGTTAAACGTTAAATGTTAAATGTTTTCTGCATATTGTGGTATGAATGACTGTTCCTTATTGTGTTTAATGTATTTAAGTTTGTTCAAAATCAAGTATCAGATCAGTTTTCAATATGCCGCTCTTTTCGAAATTAAGACAGATCACAACTAGAAAAGGGGTACTCGAAGAAGCCGTTCCTATTCCTCCTAGGGACACTCCAGGGTACTTCATGTATCATAAACATGGCCTAGATGCCATATTATTTCTTGATTTATGGGTAGACTACACTAAGGAATTACCAGAAAGTCAGAGGTGGCCCGCGGCTGGGACCTGGGATGCAGAGTGCATCGTGAAAGTAGAGGAAGAATTATGGAAAAAGAAAGCTAGACAATCACAGAAAGACGCCATTGAATTATGGCGTAAAGAATCGTATAGACGTACAGAAAAAGCACGTAGACAGGAAGAGAAGAGTAAAGAGAATTCAAATGAAGTCCGAGAAAATCTATTAATTGAAGAAGGTGCACGAGTGAAATCAGAACAAGTAGACAGACAAAGACATGCCCTTATGAAGGGTATGTATCCCCTTCTGGCCGAAGGATTACCTAAGGCTACTCCGGGGATACCAAAAGACTTGCCACCCCCATTATTTCCAATAAAGGTACATCCTAAGGGGCATCCTAGAACCGCAGAAGATGTTTTTCTTTCCTCTTATTTAGATGACGCAGCTCCCGAGTATGCTAATCCCGCCCCACATAGACCGCCTGCCAGGGAGGTTCAACGCCAAGATCCAGTACCCGTATCCCTACAGCAACAAGTTCTGACACAAGTTCCGGCAAGCACATCTGTTTCTGCATCTGTTCCTACAGCTACTTCTATAGCTGTATCCACACCTATAGTTGCTGTATCACGTTCAACGAATCCTTTCACACCCGATACCCCAGACGGGGCTACCGGAGGTGCTACCAATATTTTTTCCACGCCACCCAGAATAAATAAACTTACTTTTCAAGAAACTGCACATTCACGTACCCCCAAACTCATAAATGCCCGTACGCTTAAGGAACTTCTTATAGATTGTAGATATGATCCTGTGCCCGGAAAAGAGGACGAAATGACCCTGGCATCATTACGTATCAGACGAGCCGCGGTGTATTTAGGGAAGTTACCAGGAATGACTGCGCATCTAGATAATATATACCATTTTGTCCAAACAGGGCGAGATTCTGAATGTATTAACAGAGCTATGGAATACCAGAAAGTGGAAATACAGGGGGAACTGTTACGTTTCCTTATAAATTGTGTGATCCGAAATCAAGACCGACCGGGGGTAGACCCGGAAGCAATGCAAATTCTTACCAGATGGAGCCAGAATATATCAGAAGGGAGACATGATAAGCAAAACTGTATAATAGCCATGTGCCGAAAGATCCGTAAAGAAATAGAACGCCTACACGAAGAAAGATTAGCGGTAGACCAGTTCGAACAAAGCGAGGAAGAAGGATCAGGACTGCCCACAGGACAGTCAGAAACTATAGCCTATGTAGGTAGAGGAAGATCTTGTAATAGTACTAGATGTCTTACTGACCCGATACGTCCGATATGTCTAGAAAATAACAGGAATTTTCAAACACCTAAAATAAATATGAGGTCCCCCGAGCATTCGTTCCAAGTCGCTGACAAATTACTGCGAGAACGAAGGGGTTATCATTTTCTCGATTCTATGGATGAACAAGAATTAGCCAGGTCAGCTGTCCATTGGGTTGACAGTCCCGGGAAGTATAGTGATGATACAGTAGCACACACATTTTTGAATCTCACCCCAGATGAACAGCGTTTAGCTGGGATTTATATGATTCAACAACTTCTTATACTATATAAAAGCCAACATTCAGATCCTGGTCCCTTACCTGATATATTGACTGAATTACTCACGAATAGATGGAGAGGTTCAGGTACTAAGCTAATTAAAGAAATACTAGAATCAAGAAAACAGTACATTCTTTTTGTATGCCCAGAACATGTCTCATTGCCCATCAAGGAAAGAACCACGTATTACATGGACAGACAGAATCCCTTACGAGAGGTACACCCAATAAAAGGCGAGGACAATGAGTTTAAACGTGTATTTGTATATACACCCATATCGAAAATAGAATTGCTAGAAATGAAGAAAGTGGTACCCAGTCATGACAAAGACCCAGCGGGTTTCCACCGAGAAATTAAAGACATGTTACTCATGGGAGAGTATACCTATCCCGACATTATGACCATATTAAAGGTATTGATGCCTGCTGGCATTTATGAAAAACTCAAGGAAAAAGAGTGGGAGGTGGGAGACCAAAAGATAGACTGGACAGCATTAGAAAATGAAGAAAAGGCCCGAGGTCCAGGTTCGGGGCTTGGGGACAAAACTAAAGCACTACCAGGTCTACTAGTACAGGTACTGCCACGCTTATTAACTACGAAAAAGGAAGACTGGGGTGCAATTTCAGCCTGTAAACAAAAGCAAGATGAAGACACTAGTGATTTCTATGCGCGATTTGAAAAATGTTTCGGTATAAATAGTGGCATAAAAGCAAGTAGCGAATCATACCCACATCTGTTTGTGACAAAATTAGTTGAAAATTCCTTGCCCCAAGTGAAGAATAGAGTATTAAAATTCGAGAGTACCTGGCAAGGTAACACTCCATCACAAATGTTACAAATGTTACAGTATCATCACAATAGAATTAGAGAGGAACAAGATCATGAACAAAGACGCATGAAAGACACGAAAATGAAAATGCTAGTCTCCCAGACAGTTCCAGCTGAAGGACATTAAAAGGGTACGACACATTCCGGTGATTCAGCAGGACCTGTAAAAGGGACATGCAACTATTGTAAACAACCAGGTCATTATGTACACGATTGTCCAGTCCTGAAGCGTAATATCGCCACAGGTATTACAAAAGAAAGACCACGGCCACTTAGACAGGATCAGAATGAACAAGGAGCCTTGCAGCATGCACAGTCCATGCCAGCTCCACAACAGTCTATACAGTTTGTGCCAGCTGCACCTGCGCTGCCTGTTGCTGCCACACAAACCACGACACGACAACTGTACCAGACCGCACAGTATGACTATCCTGATTATCAACGATACGCATGAACAAGCCTAGAGAGGGAAGTAGACTTACCCCTTATCGAGATCCCTGTAGATCAAGAAGGACCTTATGTACATAGTGAATTATTAGGCCAAGACAGAAAATTTTTACTCGATACAGGGGCAAGTCGAACAACTATAAAACGTAGTGAAGTTCCAGGGGTACCCCTCTCAGGCTCGCAGAATATTTCCCTTGGTTTTTCAGGAAAACCTATTGTTAATGAAGTGTCACAGCCTCTTCCACTTACGATAGGACCTTTGACCCGAACTACAGATTTATTGCTTACTAAATCATGTCCAGAAAACCTGTTAGGAATAAAAACATTGAAAGCTCTAGGAGCTATAATATGTTGTTCTCCGGAAGGAGTAAGATTGTTTTTACGTGATTTTAAAGGTCATTATGTGTCTAGAGACATGGATCCCCGATTGCAGACTTTACCTACACATCTATGGGCACAAGGCCCTACTGATGTTGGTTGCATGAATATTACACCATATCGAGTTACACTAAAGGCAGGAGTGGTACTACCACGAATGCGACAATACAAGTTACCACCAGATGCTGTAGTGGCTTTACTACAAATCATTGACGAGCTCATTGCCCAAGGAGTGGTTGTAGAAACAGACTCCAATGTATGTAATTCACCGATAATTCCGATTCTCAAACGAACAGATCCGAAGGCCCCGCCAGTATATCGATTGGTTATTGATCTGCGCGAATTAAACAAATGCATTGTGCCACAATTCCCTGTGGTCCCAGATATCTCATCATTACTGACAGCTATTGATTCCGAAGCAACATTCTTTACTGTAATTGATCTCAAGAATGCTTTTTTCAGCGTCCCAATAGATCCGGAAAGCCAATATTTGTTCGGATTTAGTTTAAATGGACGTAGCTTTAAATTCTCCCGCGCACCTCAAGGATTTACAGAAAGCCCCAGCATCTATAGCCAAGCACTAAAACGAGAACTCGACAGTATCCGCATGCCAGTTAACACTGCTCTGCTTCAATATGTCGATGATCTGCTGATCACCGCTAGAAGCGAACCCGAATGTGAGAAAGCATCACTGACAGTTTTACAATTTCTAGCCGAAAAGGGGCACAAGGTGTCCCCTTCTAAGCTGCAATTCTGTGTCCAGCGAGTTGTTTATCTTGGACACTCGCTGTCCAAGGAGGGGAGGCAGCTTACACCCGACCGCATTCAGTTAATAGCTAACATGCCAATACCCAAGACACAAAAGGAGGTGCGGGCTTTCATAGGCCTCACTTCATATTGTAGACAGTGGATCCCTCAGTATGCATTTCTAGCAAAACCACTCATTCAGTTGACAACACAGGAGGCAGCCACATCGACTGTTCTCCCTTGGACTCAGGAACATACACAAGCTTTTGAAAGCTTAAAGAAAGCTCTATGCCAAGCACCTGTTTTAGCAACACCATGTTACAGAAAACTTTTTACACTCTTTGTTACAGAACGCGAAGGTACTGCCTTGTCAGTACTCACACAGGAACAAGCAGGAGCACACAAACCATGTGCTTATTTTTCTAGTACCTTAGACCCCGTAGCTCAGGCTTTGCCTGCGTGTCTGAAATCAGTGGCAGCGACAGCTTTAGCAATCAGACAAAGCGATGCCATAGTGTTAGGACATCCATTGACAGTTCAAGTACCACATGCAGTAGAGGTTCTTGTGAATCGAACGCAAACACAACATTTGACTATAGCAAGACTTACAGGGTACGAACTAACACTGTTTCAGCCACATATAGAAATCAGACGTTGTAACACATTGAATCCTGCCACACTTTTACCTGTAAATGGAACAGACCCACTAGCTCATGACTGTATTGAAGTTACTACAATCACGACGAAACCCAGACAAGACTTAACCGATGTCCCATTGTCAGACCCAGACCTGACGTTGTATGTAGATGGTTCATGTATGAGAACTAGTACAGGAGAACTAGTGGCCGCTTACGCAGTCACAACAGACACTGAAATCATTGAAACAAATTGCATAAATACCTTGTCCGCTCAAGCAGCAGAGCTCGTCGCTCTGACACAAGCCTGTATTCAAGCCACAAATAAAAAAGTCAACATATACACTGATTCACGTTATGCATTCGGAGTTGTACATGACTTCGGCGTGCTGTGGCGAGAGAGAGGTTATTTAACTTCTCACGGTGCCCACATTCAGCACGGACCCCTCATTCATGCTTTATTAGATGCAATACATCTACCCACTGCAATATCAATTATGAAATGTAAAGCTCATACGAAAGTTACTGATATCATTTCTCAAGGCAATGATTTAGCTGACAGAACAGCTAAACAGACTGCTCAAACTCAAACATCCGACATGACAAAGACAATAGTCCTGACGCCAACACATTGTATGACGGTTAAAGATCCCGCTCTTGACGTAATCGACATACAGACACATGCTACACCAGACGAAATAAAGAAATGGACTGAATTAGGAGGGATCCAAATGGATCAAGGATGGTTGATGAAGGAAAAGTCTGTGTGGTTCCTTCCTGATTCAATGGTCCAAGTTATAATTAACACTGTACATAGTCCAGCACATCTAGGAGAAAAAGCTATGCTAGATAGCATTCAACACATTTGGTTCAATAAACATTTACGAGCAGCAGCCAAACAAAAAGTTCGTACCTGTATGATCTGTTGCCAGTTCAACCCAGGAAAAAGCGTTCCCGTAGAACAGGGTGGATTTCAGCCTCCTGATCATCCTTTTGAAGTCCTCCAGATGGATTATATCCAGATGGAACGATGTAGAGGATTCAAATATGTTCTCGTAGTTGTGTGTGCTCTTTCCCGTTGGACGGAGGCATACCCGGTTTCAGATTACACTGCCCCGACTACTGCCAAACAGTTGGTTCGAGAATTCTTCCCACGATACGGTTTACCACGTGTTGTTCACTCAGATAACGGCCAGCCGTTCTCGTCCGAATTAATGAAACACGTTTCGCTCCTGTTAGGCTATCAGTGGAAATTCCACTGTGTCCGACACCCCGAGGCAGCGGGTCTCGTAGAAAGACATAATCAGACTCTGAAAATAAGATTGTCCAAAATATGCAGAGAGAAAGGTGTCGACTGGGTAGTAGCATTACCAGTTGCACTCTTTTACATGAGAATGGTAGCACACTCTCGAACAGGGCTATCCCCGTATGAAGTGATCTTCGGCAGACCACCAAATATGTGGGGGACGCCCATACCACGCAAAATAACGGATATTGACTGTAATATGCTGACAGATTACTTGGCTTCCTTGATGTCTGCACTACAATCTTGTCGTTCACAGGTAGCTGCAGCTTTTCCTGACAACACTGAGGTGAAACCCCATGACGTAGTTCCGGGAGACTTGGTCCTCGTGAGGAACTTTGATCGAAAGACTCAGCTGGAACCTAGGTGGAGGACGCCCCAGCTGGTGTTGCTCACCACAAGAACAGCCGTGAAGATCGAGGGCAGGAAAGGCTGGATTCATTCAAGTCATATCAAGAAATTTCATGGACCACAATCAGAAGTGAATACCACACCTTGTGTGTCTTCACCCATTGACTCAAAACTTCCTTTTGTGGAAAAAAGTGATTCCGAACATTATAAATTAAAGCTCAGGCCCAATCAGTCGAGCAATTTGATTGTTTAAGTCCTCTCCAAGGTGAAGCGGTTGAATTGTCTCTGACATGTATCCCTTGGACCTGAATAGAGAAAGCACCCGAAAAATGTTGAAACGACAGGCGTACTGTAAATCACTGCGTAGTCATTGCATAGTGACGTTATTAATTTTGTTTTTCTCAAGTCTTTTAATAATTACTGCAAGTATATTGTTGCACATATATTACCCTATTTCTAGACATGTTTACAATGTTACTGCCGAACATTCTTTTAGTGAATTACCTCCGCTTGAGTTGTCTTATAGATTTGCGTTGCGCAATAACACGTTTATTAATATGTTACATCATTCCCATCAGGTCAGCAATGCTACAAATTGTTGGATATGTGGCCGACTCCCTCCCTATCAGAATTATAAAGGAATTCTACCTCTCTTTCCATACCCGTTCACACACAACGGCTCCTGTGGAGCATGGTTTAGTCTAATTAATTCTCTAGATTCGAATTCTGCAGTTTATCAAGATAACTGGGTATGGGGAAATTTGAATTTAGTTTTACTTAAGGTCTGCTATCCTAACAAGGAGGGATTTCCCCAGAGAACAGGAACTGATCTCGAAAATGAAGTGTATGGATTAGGTAATTTTACGCTTAATCTTATGATCCTAAACGTCGAATCCGAAGCTACTCCAATTTTGCCCGCTATGTCAATATTTCCAGTAAAAGGTGAATTATGTGTAAGAAAGAATGGTTCCATACATATGGGCCATAGTAGATGCACCACTGTAGTAGAATTTAGTGATCAAGGCAAGTCTACATTTAGAGCTTCCCGCCATTCCTATTTCATATGTGGTCAGACGGCATATGTACGTTTGCCTCTAGATTGGGATGGTACCTGCTACATTGGATTTCTTTTGCCACCTGTTTTTCTAGCTCCTCCTGATTATCACAGAAATACTCATTTAGTATATAATAGAGTAAGGAGAGATCTCCCAATAGTCGATTATACTGAAACAGCATGGGAAAAATACACAGATTTCAATAAAGGTCTCTTTCCCTATATAGGTACAGTTACTAATAGTAAGCTGATACGTAGATTAACCAGAACCCTTGAAGCAGTAGTGAACGAAACTATTTCCGCCTTAGGCAATTTAACAGAAGAGCAGTCTGCTATGCGGATTGTTGTGCTTCAAAATCGTCTTGTCCTTGACGTCATCCTGGCCGATAGGGGCGGAGCTTGTAGGGTCATCGGATCAAGCTGTTGCATTTTCATACCAGAAAATTCGCCATCTGTATATAAAGCCATAACTCGCCTTCATAAGATTGTAAGCCAGATACACCAGAATCCAGGCACCTGGACTTGGTCCGGTTGGTTTTGGAATGTATTATCTACCTTTGGATGGAAGGTCCTATCTTTCCTAGGTATTGGCCTTCTCATACTATTCAGTTGCTGTCTATGTCTACAATGTGGACCAGCGATTTGTGGTCTGTGTGCCACATCGTGCATTCCACATCAAGATTTTCATTCAAGATCCCGGAAGAAGAAAGAAGAACAAATGATGCTATATGAACAGATCAATGGATTAATGAAGATTGATATCTCTTGACGGGCAAGTAGGGGACAAGGAGGGAATGTGGAAATATGGATTTTTCTGATCAGTTATGTCCCCTATCTTGGACCCCAACGGTTCTATGTGCATGTTACAAATACATGTATGTTCCCTCCAGTTCCAGTTATGAAGACGCAAACACATGTGCGTCCACCGTTAACATGTCCTCTGTTGATCCGCCATGAATGGGCCGGATATTCCATTCCTAAGTACGAAAGGCCACCGCCTTTATATGGTTCACTTATGCCATTTTACAGTCCAGGCAAGTAGGCCTTGATTCTGTCATCAAACTCTTCTTGCCTTCTGCCTCTGAAAGCTCCAGTCTGAGCCTGCATCTGTGACCATGAACTTTGTCTCATTCTCTGCGCGGCTCACGAAGCCTGACATCAGCCTGCTGTCTGCCAAAAACTGTATTTCACCTTCGAAATTATCTGCTCCGTTCCCTGCCCGATGCATTCCTGTCTAGTAGTTTAAGTAAACATTCTTCCAGCTACCGAGCAAAGGCCCGGCTTCTCTGTCTTTATGCAAGTAATTCATAGCCCTGTTACTATGGAAGATTCCGCCCTCGCATCTAGTGTAGACATTTAGACGCTTGTACACGCACTAACAGTCAGTATAGTCAGTATAGAATAAGATTCTACTCGAAGAGACCTCTCTTTTGGATAACATAGTTCTTTAAACATAGGATGTTAGATATGATTTGGGATTAGGTTGACTTGACCCTCCAGACTTCTGTCGCCACATGTAGAGCCAAATGTCAAAGTCCCCTTCACCCCCTAGTTACACGTCAATCACACGTCATGCTGCTACGCGCGCATATCTGTCAAGTATTTCTGCTGACATTGCGAAATTCTTTCATGTAACCGCCCTCTTATGACATCACATCTGATGACGTTCTTTAAATCATTCCCAGTTACGCCTATTTCAGCTACGCATGCGAAATGTTATCTTTGCTATCAATTGTTACGCCTCTTGTATTTGCTTCACTGTAATGCCTATTGTATAAAAGTAATTGATTGTCAATAATGTATGTACTTCACTTCCTGAACCTTCGTGGTGATGGAACTTGGAGCAACCGATTATAATCGACCATTGGAATAAAGCCCATTCCGAACCTCTAATACCACAGATTCTGCCTCTTATTTACTGAGCTATTTTATTATGTTTCTGTATCAAATTAAGTCCCGGTAATGAAATTATTTACCACAATTACTCGAGATTCTTGCGTGGCTTTATAAATCTCATTTTTAATTTGCGGCGCTCTTGTACCACGTTGCGTGGCGCGTAAATATGCCCCCCCCCTCCCCCCCGTCTTTTTACCTTGTTAAATTCCAGGAAGGTTTGAGCTGTCGGAATTTAACGAAAGATGCGATCTTTATTTCCCCTGGTAATCACTGGGTGATAAACATCACACCAGTAGTAATTGTCATTCCTGTGCAAGCGGGCACTTGCACAGTGATCTCAATTTAACAGGCCACTTGTGTATCAGGCCTAAGCAGGTGAGAAATCACTGTCAGCGGATGACCTTAAAAGGAGTTTCAAGAGGAGTGATGCACAGCCGTTTTTGATTTCCTTGAAAATAAAAATAGAAAAAGGCTTTTAACCCTTTCGCCGCGGCGGGAATTCCGCCGCGGCGCTGGGGGGTGCAGGGGGGCAGCGCGGTGGCGCTGTGCTCATGACGGAGCCGCTCCGTCATGAGCCACGGTTGAGCTGTGCTCATGACGGAACGGTTCCGTCATGACTCCGCCCATTTGCGTTGTCCCCCCGCACGGGCGGGGAAACAGCGCCGCGTAGGCGGAGCGGCCGCCAACGGCCGTGACATGACGGAACCGTTCCGTCATGAGCACACGGCAACCGTGGCTCATGACGGAGCGGCTCCGTCATGAGCGGGGAAGGGGTTAAAAAATGACATTGCCTGTCCACCACTGGGGAAAGCACTTTTTACAGTGCGTTTCCTCTCCCCCCGATACAAGCATCACAAGAAATACACTGGATAGAGAGCAGCACTAAATTGTGATACGAAGATTCTAGCTGAAATCTGCACAAAATATGCTTACTGAGGCTGGTGTCGATGTCCTGTGGTGTTTTCACACCCCTTAATGGACGTCGTCAGTCCAAAGCCTGGGAAAACAAGCTGAAGAGACACTATTTAAAGTGGTTTTCAGCTCGTTTTCCCTGCCACCACGTGATATCGGCTCCGGGTAACCGTGTGAGTTGGCAGGTCTGAGATTCTACTGCAGACAAAAAGATTGGACTATACAGAGGTGGCCACTACCAGCTACTTGGACCTATGGTGGAAATGGAAAGAGGTTTTTTCACAGTATAAGCAAATGATCACCTATTAACAGTGACTGGCCTCCAAACATGGAGGATGCTAAGATTGCAACCTGCAAATGGCCTGTCAGGCCAATGGAAGGGAGTAACAAGCATTGGCAAAGCCAATGGGTTTCACCTATGCAAGATCTATTGGCTTTGTCAATGTTTTTTAAATGTTGCACAGTGGTGCAAGCTGCTGTGCTTCATAGCTTAAAGTAAAACAAAAAAGTGATATGGCATGGTCAGGTCACGTCGTAGCGCCTTGTTGTACTTCAAGCTTTACACATTCAAATTGGCTAGCATTGTTATTTTTTCTACTGCTCTATGCACATAGGGTCCTATTAACAGGTTCCCCCTTGCCAGGAAAAAAGCATAATGTACACTTTTGCGCTGTAAACATACTTCACAAAAGCAAAATGAGGTGTAAGTGTAAACTTTTAGACATGGATGATGTACCCTGTGCATGCATGTGTATTTCCCGGTGTCCATGCAGGCACAGACCTCTCAAGAAATCCTGTGTCTGAAACTGGCAGATCACCCGTATTATTGCTGATGGCCTTTCGGGTACTTGTCATTTTTTTTTTCCTCTGTTAATGCAGCGCTGACAGTAAAAGTGCTACCGCCTGACATGAGTCAATTGAGGAGTCTAGCAAAGTGCACTATCTGGAGGACAGGATTATAGGGGGCGATGCACAATGTGAATCTGGTGCAGAGCTACAATGTAGTAACTGAGGGCACTCACTAAGAATAAAGAGAGTATGTCCCTCACCCAGCATTACAGACACATCCTAGTGAACATGGCCGGACTGTGCAGAAAGGGCAGTTGAATGGCATTACTTCCCGGATCGAGACATCTCACTGCATCCTGCCAGAGACAGCTAGGAGTACTCTTTCTCAAAATCACTGCTGTGGAATGAGAATGGGCCAGGGTACTGAGTCAAATCCTAAAGAGGTAAGGTGTTTTGTGAACTACTTCTTAGTACAGCCTATACAATATATTATTTTAGGCAATATATGGGATACAGCGCTGTAATGCACCATCTGTCCCCATTTACACTATGTTTTTGCGGTTACTTCTAGATAGTCCTCCACCCTGTAAGGGTTTCGACTAACTCCCTAAATACCCTCAGACCAAACCCCTGCCTCGCCAGCCCTCATTGCAACTAGGACAATGCCGCTCACACAAAATACGAACATGTTGGGTCACACTGACCTTTTATTGCACACACATCTCTGCAGCATGCAGGTGCTCCCCTAAGGCATCTGGACTATGTGCTGCACACATAGCTTCTAAGCTCCCCTATAGATGCACAAAGGTAAACGGGAATCTGATGCAGCCTAAAGTACATCAGGGTTTAAATATAAGAACCAGGCTTGGATTAAACCAAAATCTGCGAAAAGATACTACCTTTTCAAAGCATGTCTATAAACAAATGGAATAGTGGGAATAGTGCACCAGAATTTTTGTTGTAGCGTTCAGTACATTCCTTCTAAAGTATTTACACACAAATCCATTCATTTGTGTAAAGCGCACTGAGGTGTTGTAGACAGGAGTCTGCGAGACACAAACCATGAATGAATAAATTAATACCTAAGGTAATGAATGCTGGAAGCATGTCTTGCAGATGATGCAAAACAGAGATAATAAATATATATTTAAAGTGGAAACAATGGTGCTCCATGTTTGTGTTAGATCTTGAAGAAACGTTCTGCCTGGGGCCATTTAACGCCAAATGTTGCAATCAGTTTCCATCAAGGCCTGGAATGCAAACACGAGCCCCTCCCTGGGGCCCTCCTCATGCCTAGTAGGATGTCAGGCTCCTGACAATCTATGCATCCTGTGCTCAACAGCACTGCATGGGTCACCGCCCTGGGGGGTGAATGGTCGTGGTGAGTGGGAAGGGTAAGGAAGGCGGAGGCTCTTCGAATAAAGTGAAACAAAGCCAGATCTCTTCAAATTCCATAGCCCTTCAAAGGTGGGGCACTGGTTCGAATATTTAGTTCATCTGGGAAAATCCCGTCAGAGGGACATTCTCGACAGGAAGAGAGGACGGTGGGTGAAGTGTGTGTGAGGGAAGAAAGAGAGTGGAAGAGTCAAGGGAAAACACAAGAAGGTCTGGCAGGGAAGGGAATTGAAGACAGGGCAGGCATTAGGGAAATTTGAGAGTTCAGGAGGGTTGCTGGGCAGAACCGAACCGGGAACAAAAGTCTTGGCACATTCCATCATACCTGTCACCATTCGGTGTAGTTTGAGTGAGTGAAGTGATTGGGCGTGTACACACAGCCTTTGTACCCTTGGATTCTGCCTCTCTTGCTGCATTGTACAAGTATATTTTTTAAAGTGTACCTATTGCACATACGTTATGTTACCAGATATTAGTATACTGATGTGTTTTCAATTATAAGGCCTCACAGCGCAAGTTCCAGTATGCCTAGTGCTTTTGAGCAAACCACAGGAGGTCAAGCTGCTACATCTGGTGAAGAGGTCAGGAAGGAGGGGAAAAGCAGGGGTGCTGACATGCTTGCTTCCAAACAAGAAAGAAGTTCAACAAAAGTAGATGAAAAGGAGTACTTGGGCTATGGGCCACTGATAAGAGAAACACACGAAGAACAACAGGAAATGGCATGCATCAATCCAATAGAAAAGTAGAAAAAGTAAGTGGCAAGCACATGAACAAATGAAAAGTAAGGGCGGGATGTAAGCCCCTTTAAAGATTTGTATTAAATACACCAGATTTCACAAGCACAGCGCAATCGATGTGCAGGCAAAACCTAAAAATAAACAGTTCAAAGCCAAATGTCTTTCCATGAATATGAAAGAGTACCATAGAGAATATACCCGTGAAATGGAGGCCAGCGTACTCAAACCTATTTAGGCATGCATATAACTCCAGAGGATATGCTGTAATTTGTGTAGAATGCTCAAAAAAGTTTGCCAAATGATAAAAAGAAAAAAGTACATTTTGCACAATTAACAGTATCTGTGATATGAAGAGCACTGTTCACCTTAATAATTCATACTTATATGCCTTCATATATCCAGAATGAGCGAGATGGTGATGGCGAAATGATGAGAATAGTGGGTTCTATATGCCTAATATACAGCACTCCCACTGGCCCACGTATCTCCAGCAAGTCGAAAATGTAATCCAAACATATGTATGAAACAGTTAAAACCACATGTGTATGGACATCAACTTCTTGCAGCAGGCGTCATTCCATGCATGTACAGAAGCAAACAATAAGCAGCTCCCTGCACCAGAGCTAATATTGCTGCTAAATTATGATAGAAAAATTCTGCTGAAACCCCCATGAACCGAGGCCCTGTTTGCCCATAATTTCATGCAACGCAGCAACAGAACTTGATGTGTTGCGTGAAAGGGAGAGAGAAGAAACCCCCTAAATTTACTAAGATATGGCATAATTTGCTCTGTCTTTGTGCTGGCACACTTATGGCAGCCTAGCGCCAGAGCGGAACCCTTGTACCACAACACAAAGGTGCCTATGTTGTAGTCAGAATAGTGCTTGTGCAGGAAGGGATAACTTTCTGCACAAAAAATGATCTTAGAGGCATATTTATCTTCATATATGTGCTGTACAATGCAGCACACATGCAAAGAGGAAGTAACAAAGATTTAAGATATTTCTACTCATTATGCCAGCCTCTGGTAGGTGTACTGTTTTGGTGCAAGCCCAGGTTCACAGACTTTAGTAAATCTGAGTGTGGGTCACAATAAATGGGTTTGGCGTGCTCCACCCATGTAATGCATTCCTGCGTTATGTGTTGCTTTTTTTTTTTTTACAAAGCCATGCAAATAGGCCTTGCATGGCTGTGTAAATGCCAAAACATTTTGTGTTGTGGCTGAGCCTAAAAAGCGGCGCGCCCATGATGCAAAATGTTAATAAATCTAGGCCCTAGTTTCATTGCCTCGCGTTCATGGCCTGTGCAGTTTATGGCAGATGATTGAGCGAGAAAAGAGATCTTGAAATAGGTGGTAAAACCTTTTATTTGCCAATTTACCAGTCTTTTTACAGGTTAATCTATAACAGGGTGTTTGCTAAGACATGGTTTCTGTTACTTTACTGCTAGGTCCATGCAAATTATTAATGAGTCACATGAGATGTTGCATGAATAGTTCAGTGTAATGATTTCTCGGGGCCTTATTCACAAAGGTAAAAGTACACTTTTGTGTAAGTTTACGATTGTTTGCTATTCGCAATAGTATTTTACAAGTAAGTTATTTACGATTGTGGAGTCTCCGCACATCAAAAGATAGGACTCTCCTATATGTTTATGTGCGGATATCCGGCAGGCGTAAATACACTACTTGTAAAACACTTATGTGATAAGCAAACAATTGTAAAATTACACACAAGTGTAGGTTTACCTTTGTGAATCAGGCCCTCAGTGTTTAATTTGTAAAAAAGAATGACACTCCCCAATTCAAAAAAATGAATTTGACTACATACAGAGACCCAACGTTTCCATTTGTCATTGTCATCACAAGCAGATATCATCCAATAATCTTCAATTACCACCTTACCTAGAGGGGACAAATTAAATATCATTATTAAAAATTAAAGAGAGACCTTCTATGAATGTAATATGTGGGAACAATTGCGACAGAGCATGATATTGTTTTAGACAACCTGAGCAGGCGGAGGAACCAAATCAAGAAAGGGACATTTTCCAAGGATCAGTTTCACAGAAGGGGAGAGACCACAAGGGAGCAGGCATGAAAGAGAATTGAATGTTCATTTTACAACTGCCATAAGAGCTATAAAAACTATGCAGTGCGGATGTTAACCTCTTATAGTGTCGCTACTGGTCAATGTGTGGATTTTAAAATCCAGAGGGCAGCATTTTATGTTCAGTTTCAAGAAGCTTTTCAGAGACAAGTGTTACAGACTTGTGAAGCGGTTATTTTTTTTTATCTCTGAAGTATTTATTTCATACAATGTTTAGCCGATGGACCGCTATGACATCCTACAGAAAAACAAGTGATTGTGGAATGCTTGAATGAATCTTTGACACTGTCCATAGGACAGCCACTGGTAATTTCTTGGGACGCATTTCGGTCCATAGGACTCAAACAGCATTATACTGCTGAGGACCACATAGGCTGAAACTGGTGTGGGACTCAAGGCCCGACAAGCCTTTAAATCCCATGTGCTTTTCCCTGGTGGGCTGGAGCAGTGGGAGGCTGCTTTTCAAAGCCCAGGACTGCTGCTGGTGCCCCTGTCACTTCCCCGGTTCGCTATGATGAATTGCAACATGTACAGGGAGGCCCCAAGAGAGACAGGGAGGGAGGGGGAAGGTAAAAAGAAAGCGATCAGAGAGGATAAGTGAGAGAGGAGAGAAGGACAGTGAGAGAATAGAT
The DNA here is from genome assembly GCF_964204655.1 of Triturus cristatus. NCBI lineage: Eukaryota > Metazoa > Chordata > Amphibia > Caudata > Salamandridae > Triturus > Triturus cristatus. The sequence goes on along the minus strand of NC_140594.1, from coordinate 846,461,302 downwards.
GGATGGAAAGAGAGAGGCTGCTCAAGGAGACGAAGGGAGCAGGCTGGGTAAAGCATTATTGCCAGGAATGATGTTGGTTTCCTAGTAACATGGAAATTATATTTAATTCAACATTTACAATGAATCATTTACAGAGTTTACTTCACATATAATATATCCAAAACGCGGTTTAATAACGGTGTATTTCTGACTGACATAGGGGCATATTATCAAGAACGGCGTTAAAATTATCGCCGCTTTAGCGGCAGGAAGCTGCCGCTAAAGCGGCGATAATGGGCTTGATAATGTGCCCTTGAGAATTCCAATAGAAGCCCATGTTCTGGTATCAACATGGGCTTCTATTGGAATTCTTGATAATATGCCCCTCAGTCTTCTGTAGGAAATAAAGGGGTCTTTCTATTAGAGAGCTTGGGTTTATGTCACTAAGCTCCTGCTCTACTTAACAGAAAATACAAGCTAGATCCCCAGGAGCAGGGTGAATGAAAGAGCCACCATTTTAAAAGATGCTCCGGAGTCTGTTCCTGACAATGGTGGAAGAGTCGCTATTTTGCATTTGATGTACTGCTTGGCAACGATATTGCATCCACTATTACGACTCCCCACTGCAATGTATGGTATGTATATAATAACTGTTAATATTTCCACCTACACCTCCATCCTAAGGTGAGCATGGGTGGAGCTAATAGTAAAAATACACCTCCCTTACAAAGTACAAAGTACTGATCACCATTGTACCCTATCAAAGGACTACTCTACATGAAGAGAACAATGGCAACTGATTGAATGGGGAATCGGCGATGAAGCAAACGCAAGGTAAGTTGTTTTCTTTTTTTTTTCTGTTTAAGTTTACCTCGTCGTCGTCTGTCGACTTGCCCCACAACCCGTACCCCACCGGCCACTCTTACCTGCACAGGCCGCTCCTGGCATGTAGCATAAATTTTGAATTGCACACAGTGTTCAATTGGCAGCCAGTGTAGGCCATGGAGCAGGCTGTCTGCGGAAGCAAATTTAGGGGAGTGAAGTAGGAGACGCGAGGTGGCGTTTTTCACTATTTGGAGCTGCTTAAGCAAAGATTTCTCGATGCCTACTTAAAGGAGATTACCATAGTCTGGCCTGGAGTGCAAAAAGAACAGTTGATGGACAGAATGCAAAACAATGTCATACATTCACCCCAGTACAGAGATCTGGGCCTAAATCCATCGTTTTGGAAATAACAAAGGCCTGGACTACAATTCTCTGGGCTTAGACAGGAAAACAGACAAGAACTTTCCTGAGCCCTGTAAGAAGGCCAAAGCAGGTGGCAGCAACCTTGTTATTCTAATAGCTCATGGATAGCATGTCATCAAGCCAGACCCCTAGAATTTGACCACAGGTACTCAGTTAGGAATATTGCCCATGGTCGGAGGTCATAGACGAGGTCTCCAAAGGTGGGGGAGGTTGCCCACCAGCAGCACCCCCATCTTATCCCCATTTAGCTTTAGGGGATTAGCATTCATCCAGGATGTTGACCTTGATTTTTTCAAAATCTCTTATAAATATTTCAAAATCTCCTATAAATATTTATTTTTCAATGCATTTCTCACCCATTATGGCACTTCTTCAGGAGAAGAAAATATGCAAACAACCAAGAAAGCTAATTAAGATTGAGTGTTTACTATTTCAAACATAGAACACCATGGGCCCGATTCACAGAACTAACTTAAGACAAAATCCTAAACTTACTACCATTTTGGTATTCACAGAAGGCACTTACTCATTTTGGTATTCACAGAAGGCACTTACTCATTTCGGTATTCACAGAAGTTAGGAGTCCTAACTTTAGGACTCCTAAATGCCTTCTTTGAATACCGAAAGTCTTAAAATTAGGATTTTTCTCAGTTTAGTAGTAGTATAGTTAGGACTCCTAACTTTAGGACTCCTAAATGCCTTCTGTGAATACCGAAAGTCTTAAAATTAGGATTTTTCTCAATTTAGTAGTCCTAAATCTAAACTTAGGACTACTAAATTGAGAAAAATCCTAATTTTAAGACTTTCGGTATTCACAGAAGGCATTTAGGAGTCCTAAAGTTAGGAGTCCTAACTATACTACTACTAAACTGAGAAAAATCCTAATTTTAAGGCTTTCGGTATTCACAGAAGGCATTTAGGAGTCCTAAAGTTAGGAGTCCTAAACTTAGGACTACTAAATTGAGAAAAATCCTAATTTTAAGACTTTCGGTATTCACAGAAGGCATTTAGGTGTCCTAAAGTTAGGAGTCCTAACTATACTACTACTAAACTGAGAAAAATCCTAATTTTAAGACTTTCGGTATTCACAGAAGGCATTTAGGAGTCCTAAAGTTAGGACTCCTAACTTCTGTGAATACCGAAATGAGTAAGTGCCTTCTGTGAATACCAAAATGAGTAAGTGCCTTCTGTGAATACCAAAATGGTAGTAAGTTTAGGATTTTGTCTTAAGTTAGTTCTGTGAATCGGGCCCCATGTGCGCCAAATGTTCAGGGTATTTATTTATGATTGCATGTTATCATGGTTCACTATGATTAAATCATTAACCCATTATGTCCTCAAGTTCAATAATGTTAGGAATGGTCCAGCTTCTTTTGCACATATTAATAATAGGCATTCAGCCTATAATGATTATTGCTAGTTGGGAATAAAGTTCATGTGATACTGTGGCAAATTGTGCCCAAACTAAGCTCAAGTTTATGGAATTTCTCCATTTATTTCTCCCTGTAATATAACAGTCATCATGCATCCCACTTAGTAAATCTAGTGCCTACGAATAATGTCAGAAAGAAGCTGAAACTCAACCACTTTCACCCCCATTTACAAAATTATTAAATCCTTCACTGCAGACTACAAGATGTTCATGTCCTCCTCTGTACTTCCCTGGTGCAGAGGACATTAACATCTCGTCCGCCATATAAGGAGAATTAATCTTTCTGGTGCCTGCACCAGAAGGATTTCTTTCTGAAAGCAAACTCAAGACTTAAGGGAAGAGATTCCCTGATATTTTGAAGGTCTTATTTTTTTTCATTGTGTGATGATCAAAAATGAAAGTGAAAGTATTCAGCCCATTAGCCTGTTAGGCAGGGCTGCTTTTGCTTTGATTTGTGCTGAGGGGGCATATCTCAGCCCCACCCCGGGCAATGGTCATAGCAAGCAAGTTACCATTTAAAAGAAGAGACTGTTCCTCCCCCTTGTGGATCCTAGGTTGGTAATCTCCAAGCAGGGACACACCCACATGACACCAGAGAGAGTGAGTGAGCAGCACCTGAGGCATAGGCAAGTGCTCCCCCTAAAATAATAAAAAGTATTTTCCCCCTGGTAAGGGCTATTGGGGTATACCCGTATCTCTTCCCACAGGGGGACAGGAAACCCACAAGTGCCAGGTATATATATATTTTTTTAATTAGGTGGGAAAGGACCACCTTCCTTTGCATCGAACTGTGCCTACACTCCTTATGCCCACAGCCTTATTTATTCTGCTGATCCGTATTCCGGCATATAAAAATTATTATAGAAAACATTGATAGCACAACATTATTTATTTATTTATCTTTAAAGTGCTCCACAGAGTGCACCTAAAACCACAAGCAATAATACATAAATACAATACATTAAAAAGTGCATACTGTTAAACAATACAGATATGATGAAAAACAATAAGACATTACAATACAAACAGATGAATCAATTTACTTCAAGAAAGAATCCAAAAAACCTCATCAGACGATAACAAATATTCACAGTATTTCAAAAATAAATAAAGTGCTTCTTTGTGCGTTACGATAGAGCACTTTAAAATCACAGGATAAAGAAACCTTTGCTGTAGATTAAAAAGACCCAGGCAAAAAATTGAATATGGTTCAAATCCTGTTTCACTGCTCCACAATATTGACAGCATAGATGGTGGGGTTATCCATCCTTCTTGATCCACACGTTTTCACCAAACGGAATCTGGTTGAATCTAAATGTCATAAAAATCAACATACAAGAGGACATAAATAGGCATTTCAATGAAATTGCATTTCACCACATCATACAAACAGACATCTCAACTTAAGTCTTTTCATCTGTACACAATGTTGCAGTGAATGGTGAAAGCTTTAAATTGTGCATACTTTTTTAAGTGGCTTTTTAGAGCACCACTAGTCAGGCAGGATAACACAGCAACACTTTTTACGACCATCTGTTGTAAACTGTGAGTATAAGCAGTCCCAAATGTGTAAATCTCTTTGTTGTCCCTTGCCAGTTCTTGTAAGATACCTATTTTTTGTGTATTTTCTGAACTCCTAAATAATTGAAAAAATGACGAATAACTTACCAGTAAGCTTGAAAATGTATACCTATCAAATCCAGCTCAAGGCGAGCCATTTCACTTGAACTGGAAGAGCTTACTCCAGGATATCCTTTCCATAATTGGAAATGGATTCAAATAAGGAGAGCGATCTTGCCTCTATATCATACAGTGCGACAGGAACAACACTAACAATATACACCTTGAAGAGTGATTGAACATCTCTCCTTCCATGTGGGTTAAAACATTGTAAAAGGCTAATTCCTGTCGACTTCGATTTTTAGAGCTGAACAGTCTTGTAGTACTCATGACAAATCATTATAGATGCTTACACATAAGTATGAGTATTCATTTACCATCTCTAATGTTTGCCTATTGAAAAACCAAGCTCTAGGAGACTTAGGCCCTCACTACCACTAGGACAGCTGTAGCCACGGTGGCAGTGCAGGCGACCCTGCACCGGCAGTACGACTGCCATATTACAAGTTTGATGGTCGGACCACCAAAGCACCGCTACCACCTCCGGTGATCTGTGCGGTGTTGCAGTGGTGTGAGGCCACAATTTGCTGGGGTTGCCGCTGCGGCACCACCAAGCATATTATGAGTTTCTCACACCCACCCTTTTTAATAGCGGTTTGCTTGCCACCCCTCCCCGCACCACGGGGGCTGCGGGGGCCTGTGTTATGCAACTGCGTCCTTGTGCATGACTTATTTCATATTATAAAGTGGCACAAGCAATTTATCTCTTGACTGGGGGTGAATGTTTTGATTTGTTCTGCATTCCGTCCCTCAATTGTGTGTCTTGTACAAGCAATTTATCTACAGTAAGTCCAAGCGAAGAGGGTCCTTTATTTGAAAATGACTGTCTCAGATCGAAAAAGTCAAGTATCTTCATCCACTGGAGTGGGAGTTTTATTGGTATTTGTACCCAGGCTTTGCAACTACAAACCAAAATGTACGCATGCTGCGAGAGAAAAACGCAGACTGAACATCAAACCAGAATTTAGATTATTTAATATTTGTATTCAATCAATAAGATAGTGCGCATTCCTGGGCCTCAGTCATGAAAAGTGCTGCAGCGCTGCGACAAGACAGCGTTGTAACACTTTTCACTACCCCCTTCTTGCGACACCATGGATGCGCTGTATTCTCTGGACAGCGCTCCATGTTGCAAGTAATGATAGATACGTCTGGATATCTGTCAGCGCTAAAGTCACGCATTGCTGCAGTTGTGTCACAAGCATGATGCAACTCCAGCAATGCAAAGGGCCAGCCTTTGCCTGTGGCACTGCATCACCCTTACGCCTGCCATCAGGCAGGCGTACGGTACTGACGTAGTGCCGTCCTACAATAGTCACAGTGAAATCTGATCGATTTCACTGTGCCACTCCTATGAGGCCTTGTCCCGTGGGAACGCACACCCTGCATACATCATACCTGATGCAGGTATGATGTGGCACAGAGCTTCACAAGTTCACACATATGCCTACATGCATCACTTTGCAAATAGGGTGCAACATGGTGCTAGATTTTGCCTGGTCTTTTCTTGAGGGGTGCCAGAGTGGCAGCGCAGTTGGAGATGCATTAGTGGCGTTTGCGCGCTGCAGTGTAAGCGTTGGCGGAGTGGTGAAGCTGAGGGAGTTGACGAGATGTTCTTTGGTGGCCTTGACCCAGCTGCGAGGGGGGGCGATGACGGCAGTGGTGTACGGTGGGCATGGTGAAGACGTGATGTATACAATGAAGGTCAGTCCAGGAGAGTCCAGTGGTGTGGCTGTAGTAGAAGTTCCCACATGTGGAGGCGACGTGCTCGACCGTGAGTCCTGCTATGTGGCTTGGTGTGGTGACCATCTCCTTGAGTCTGATGTTGGCGAGCTTCTTCAGGAAGGGGTAGTGTTCTGGTCAATGAGGTTGTCCAGGTGGAATTAGAGTTCACTGAGTAGGATGTTGTCAGTGGGTGGGAGAGCCTGGGGTGCAATGAGGTCTACAATGGTATCGGAGAATGGGTGTCCATGGCCCTGGGGCCCTGCAGATGAGGGTGTCATAGAGGATGGGCTTGGGGTTGGTCATGATCTGGAATTTGAGGTGTTCCATGATCACCGTTGGGTCATTAGAGTGCGTGGTCAGTCAAAGTGTGCTTCTGTAGGTGATGGCAATGCCTCCTCCTGCTAATCAGTGCTAAAGTGCATATGCTCTCTTTGTAAATTGTGTTATGGATTGGTGATTCCACGATTGGATATTTGATTTACTTGTTAGTCCCTAGTAAAGTGCACTGAGTGTGCCAGGGCCTGTAAATCAAAGGCTACTAGTGGGCCTGCAGCACTGATTGTGCCACCCATGTGAGTAGCCTTAAAAAGGTACCTCAGACCTGCTATTGCAGAGTCTGTGCGCAGTTTGTAACTGTCATGTTGACTTGCCCTGTGCACACACTGGCCAGTCCCTAACCTTCCCTTTTCTTACATGTCAGGCACCCCTAAGGTTGGCCCAAAGTACCCATGTGGGCAGGGTGCAGTGTATGTGAAAGGTAGGACGTGCCCTGGTGTGTGTGTGGCATGCCCTGATAGTGAATTACAGCCCATTTCGTTTTTCACTATTGCAAGGCTACACTGTCTCCCATATGACAGAATGGGAAGTTTGTTTATAACATCTTATAAACATAACTGCCCTGGGAACTAGGTGGGAAAATAAAATTTAGTATGCCTGAACTCAGAATCTAACGATGCATCTTTTAGTAAAGGTGATTTTTACATTCTGTGTTAAAAAATACCATTTATAGGAAGTAGGTATTTTCTTGCTCAGTCATGCCGTGTGCCTCTGCTGGAATGTGGATTGCCTGTCTGGGTTCTGGACGACAGATGGCTAGGAAGCAAGGGTGGCTCCCGATAGTCTAGGTAGGTCAGGTAAGGGCTGAATAGACCTGGGCTGCGATGGGGGAAGAGGGAGGAGATATCCTTGCACCTCAAAGGGCCTGGTCTGCCTCTGACAATGCCGTCTCCACCCCCTGCCAGGAAATCACACCAGAGAAGGCAGAACTGGTTCTGGCTGGGCACAGACACCCTCTGCCTAGAGGATCAAGGGATTTTTGGATACAAATACTGGGGCCCAGACCCCTGAACTTTAGAACACTTTTGGATCAAGAAGACTGCCACTTTGCTGTTTGCTTTGCTGTGTTGGCCTGCAGTGGCTGCTTCTATCTTGGGCAGTGAAAGGACTGGACTGAACTTTCTGCAAACTACTTTTGTGAGTTTCTCCAAGGGCTTGAGGTAGAGCTTGCCCCCTGTTCAAGAAGTCTCAGGAACAACAAAGACTTCAAGCTCTTCTGCCCTCAACACTGGGGACTGTGTGTTTTGTGCTGCAACAAAAGAAGAGCAACCCGATGACGTCTACGACGCCGCTGCCGACTCCTTGTCCCAAAGGCACCGCAGAGGGCACCGCCACAATGCCACACCACGACCCTAGTCTCACCGCCGCCGCCTGCTGACACCGCCACTGAGCCGCTGCTCACACTGCGACCTGTGGGCACCGCACTCCGTACCGCCTCGCTTCACACCGAAGCCTGGGCACCACAGAGAGCACTGAAGCAATGCCATACTGCGACCCTGGTCTCACCGACAACACCTGCTGATGCCGCTACCGAGCCATTGCTCGCACTGCGACCTGTGGGCACCGCACTCCGCACCGCCCCGCTTCACGATCACGCCTTGGCCTCCCCGATGACGGCTCTCCACGCCAAAATCAATGCCGCTGCTTGCACTGTGGTTCGTGGGCACCGCTTGTAAAGTGACACGATGCACCGCCCTCATCCCGCACCGCAGCCTTGGCCTACCGACGCTGGCACCATCGACTCCAGTTCGTTATCCAACGACAGCGCTTCAACAACGACGATGACGCTGCTTGCACCGTGACCTGCCAGCACCGTGACGAGCACCTCTCTCATCTCGTACCGCGACCCTGGACTCACCGACGATGCCATCTGACACCACCCCCGAGTCGCTGATCGCACCGTGACCTGAGGGCACCGCACCGCTGCACTTTTCACCCCAGCACACGACGCCAGTCGACGCCAGTGCTCCTGACTCCATCAGAGAGGAGATCGACCTGCAATGCGTGTGACTTCGAGGGCCCCCGACTTCTCCTGCACCGACCTCCGGAACTGCGGACGCCATGTTTTTGGAAGCTTAACGAGAGGTCGCCGACGCCCTGCATTTCTAAAAGGTACTGTTTGCGGGTCTTCCCTACACCATAGCTGGCCCGCGACGGCGCGGTCAGCCAGAACAGTTTGGATTTGTTTGCTCACGGCGCCATGATATCCCCGGATGGAGCTATCGACATCAAGGAACTATTTTTAAAGCATATTTTGATAAGTGAAGATTTTGAAGTACTGTATTGTGGATTTTTTATCGTTTTTGATCTTGTCTTAAGTATATAAAAATATTGGATATTTTTCTAAACTGGTGTGGTGTCCTTTTGTAGTGCTTACACTGTATTACTGTTGGGTATGTGCAAATGCTTTACACACTGCCTCTAAGATAAGCCTGACTGCTCGTGCAAAGCTACCAAGGGTGAGCAGGGGTTATTTTAGGAGTGTAGTTCCCTTATCCTGACTAGAGTGGTGGTTTCTGCCTGGCTTTGGCACATGCCCTAGCCAGCCAAAAATCCCATTTCTAACAGGATAGCAATAGAGATTTTTAAGTTTCATGGTGGGAATGAGTTTCTGGGGTCAGAGATGAAATTTGGGGTGTATTATGGGGTGAAATATGAAATTTGGGGTGTGTTTTGGGGTCAAATATAAATTTTAGGGTGTGCTTTGGGGGACAGAGTTGAATTTCAGGGTGTGTTTTGGAGGGTCAAAGATGATTTTTAGGGTTCAGGGTGTGTTTTGGGGTGGAAGGGTTAGTTTTAGGGTTGCACTCACTGAAGTGGAAATAGTAATTTTTTAATCTCTGACATCCAGCACTTTCCCTACTGTTGCAATATGTATAGTAATAGCATTCATTGTAATGGAATGCGATGTAATGGTATGCGTTTTAACGTCATATATACCTTTGGCACACCAGTGGTACGTCCGCTGCGCATAGCGGCCGCCATTGAGAAGTGCTGCAGGGGGACTGGACAGCTGGGAGGTGGGAAACGTGGGAAAGAACACTGGATGGGGCGGGGACGTGGGTGTGTGTGTGTGAACGGTGTTGTAACTATTTTAATGAATGAAATCTTACCTCGAGGCCGGGTCCCATGTCTTCGTTGAGCGTGCTCTCCTGAGTCTTCTTCCAGGAACAGCAAGTAGGCAACCAGGCTCCCTCCCACAAGCCAATAAAAACGCTGCAATTTGGCATTGGGATTGTTCTTGAGCGCCGTGACAAGGCGTTCAGCTAGGGGCTGGAGGGGTGTGCATGTTCTCCATGCAGGTTGTAATGACGCCTGCATTGCGAACAGGGAAGTGCGCATGACTGCTTTGGGCGGCCTGAGCGGGCTGACCAAACAGTCATTGCGCACTGGATTGGGTATACCACTCCGCCCCTGCCCAGCCCACACAAAGGAAACATAGCACGATTACATCAGAAAGTTATCATGATGATTTTTCCTCTTGTTGCACTGCTTGAAAGCAGTGGGGTGATGCTCTTCCATCATTATGGATGAGCCGCCACTGGGGGTGCTTCACACCAGGTGCTAGGCCTGGGCGACTCAACCCCCGTGCCTCCTCTGCTACGAGTCACCCCTTCTCCTTACCTGGACATTGACACAGTGGCGCAATCAGCTGCACTCTCTCCAAATATGTGACTCAGCCAGGAGGAGCCTCAGCCAGGAGGGATTTCACAAACCTGGGTACACCAGTCGCCGCCAAGTCCTTTGGGGAACCTCCCAATGCAGGTGATGCAGCAGGGCCCCCTTAGGCATGAAGTTGCAGCGCTCCCACCAAACAAGGTCGGCGCAGCTCAGGTGCATCACCCTCCACAGGGTCCGGCCAGCACAAATTCATCCGGCCTATGATGCAGAGAGGCGCCGCCCACCATTGGTAATCCCGTCCGTGCACTCCAGTGTTGTGGCGGATCATAGTATGCGATGCATACCTCCCTACATTGGTGCGCAGGAGCGCCTTCACCATTCACAGCTCCAAGGGGCTCAAGGCGGTCTTCTCACACAGGTCAGCAATGTGTCTCCATACGACTTGCCAGACTTCATCACCAGGTAAGGCCGATCACCGCGCCTCAATGTCTACCGCCACAGCTCATCGACTCCACAGCACCTCCGCATCCCACTCCAGGCGCCGGTCCAGCGATGCATCCAGGCTCCAGACACATGTCCAACGAAGCATCCAGGCTCCAGACGCAGGACCAGCGAGGCATCCAGGCTCCAGACGAAGGACCAGCGAGGTATCCAGGCTTCAGACGCAGGACCAGCAAGGCCTCTGGGCCCCAGGGACTGTCTGTGCTTTCAAGGTTTTGGATGCCATGGTGTTGCGAAGAGTGCGCAATGAGAAGTGATGCATCACTAGTGTTGCACCGCGATATGCCACTTTTCATGGATGTAGCCCTGTATTTCCTCTTCCCGAGGATTCTGGTTGGTCATCCTGGTTGTTGGGGGGCTTGAGGGGGTTGTTCATCTGTGCTGCACTTGGCCCTGGCTGCTCCATTCTGCATTCCATTCTTTATTTGCCTACTTTTCATTGGAGGTAGACTGATAGGCTATTTTAGCTTATAGAGGCAAAACAAACTCACGTTGGGCTGACTAACATGCGTTTTTTTGCCGCTAATGAGCTTTCGTTAGTTTTCACCCACTAACGCCGAAATTCCTATTGCAATCACGCTAATGTTGCCAGCAGTTTTCACCGCTGATCCCTGAAACTTTCGCCATGTAGCAGCGTCTTGTAAATACGTCGTTAACAAGGTTGTACACAGCGGTGAGAAAACTGCCGCTAACTAGGGTTAGCGGTAGTTATCGCCAGTCCTTGTACATATGGCCCTTAGTCTCAGTGCAGATGTTCCCAAAGTGAGCGCAAAATTACTTTAAAATCAGTGGCATTCAATAATGCAGAAAGCAGCTCTGACACATCCTTCAGCCAGTTTGTAAGACTGTCTTTCATAAACACGATTTGAGCAAGATCTTATTTCATAACTGGACACCTTAATCCCCCACCTTGTCACTGGACAAAAATCAAATGTAACATAAAGCTGCAAATGTCCGCTCTTGGGGTGAGGATGTACTTCAAGATTAGTAATAACATTAAAACCTCAATGTTGTATAAAAATATAATCAAACTAATATCTATCAATGAACGATGATGACCTCTCTTCCAGGTGAAGTTATCAGTAAGTGAATTGCCAAACCGTTCATTTATAACAGCCAAATTCAACTCCAAAGCCCAAGATAACAGAGTAGAGGAGGGAACAGAACAATTTTTATTTGGAAAACAAGGAGACAAGAGACACCAGAAAGTATCTAATTACAATTTTTTTTCCTATACTCAGAAGCAGTTATCCTTGCATTAAAATCAACTGTCACAATCAAAATTGATCTTGGATAAAAGACCAATACATTTTAAAGTGTATTTTGGAGAATAGAGAAGCATAAGGAAAAAATAATAGTAGGTCCTAAATAGATATGACAAAGCAGAAATTCATGCAATGAAACATCAGATCCAATATAGGAGCCATAAACAACCATGAGAGAGAGACTAGTAGTTGACAATTTTCCAAGCAAAAGTAGAGCTCAAGAATATGGCTAATCCACCACTTGGTCGACCTCTAATAGAAGAAAGGGCTGGGAAACAAAAACACAAAATACTGGTCTGAGTCAAAGTCATTTATTAACCAGGTTTTCTGAATACAAATAATTAATGCATCATCAAATTGAGAACCGAAATTGGACACAGACAAAAAACCTGAAACCCAGCCACTTTACAACAACATAGGGCCTCATTTATGAAAAGTGACGCATCGCTGCGTGAAAACAGCGATGCGTCACTTTTCATTACACCCTCCTTGTGACACCATATTTACAGTATGACGCATCATGTTGCAAGGAGTTACAGATGCGTCAGTATTTCTGATGTATCTGTAGGCGCAAAAATGGCGCATTGCTGGAGTGTGTCACAAAAGTGACGCAACTTCAGCAATAGGTTATTTCACATGGGCAAGTCCCATTTCAAATGTGCTTGCGTCAGTCTTATGCTTGCTGTGAAGCAGGCGTAAGATATTGACACATTTGCGTCCTAGAAGTGGTGCAGTTAAATCTCATAGATTTCACCGCGTCATTTTTATGAGGCTTACTTGCATCGGAACGCCCACCCTGCATACATTATACCTGGCGCAGGTATAATGTGGCGCAGGGGTTTACAAAGTGACGCATCTACCTAGATGCATCACTTTGTAAATATGACGCAACATGGCACATTTTTTACGGCGCTGGTGCATCACAAAAAGGTACGCACCGGCGGCGCAAAAGTGACGCAAGGGTTCATAAATAAGCCCCATAGTTTCCACAGAGAGTTACGATGAAGGATTGGTGGAGAGCACAGTAGGAGCCAAGACCAGTTACTATCCTTCATGTTTACATCCTCAACCTCAATCATCGCTTTTTCCTTGACTTCTCTAAGATCATTAAAGTTAACAACTGTCAGACTAGTGATGAGAGACTTCAACCTAACAAGTGAGGCGGTGAGCTCCACAGTCTTTGTGCTCCATGGGGGGGAAGACTGGGGGATTACCCCTAATATACCTTCCTCCTGGGAGGGCAGAAGCCCGCTGGACCACTAGGAATTGTCTTTATTAAAAATAAAATGGAGTGGGGGTGGCCCACCCTGGCTTTGGGCCATGCCCCCTTCTTCTAATGGACGATACAGGCTTTCTTCCCCTTCACCCACAATGGGAGACCCAGAACCCACTAGAAACCAGGGGCCATATTTATCATTTTTTTAAACAACACAGCAAGACACCTTGCTGCACTGCGCTGCGTGAAATGGAGAGGGCAGGAATGTTTCATATCTATCAAGATATGGCACTTTCCTGCTCTCTCCTTAAGCCAGTGCACTTTTGGCTGCCTACCTCAATGCAAGCACCCTTGCACTATGGTGCAAAGGTGCCTGCATTGCAGCCAGGATTGTTTTTGTGAAGGAAGGTGTCAATCCTTTGAGACTTTTCCCTCCTTCTATCTGTGCTGCAGAATTCAGCACAGATAGAAAGAGTAAAAAATGAGGAGCAGTAAAGATATTTCTCCTTGTTATGCCTCGCCTGGGAAAGAGTAGCATTTTGATGCATTTCCAAGTCTGCCACTTATGGTAACTCTGGGAATGCGCCAAAATCCACTGGTGGATGCATGAAAACACCCACACTCCACCCATGGACCTCCTTCTTAGGGGAGAGTAAAGCAAGGCAGCAACTTGAGCTGCCTTGCATTACTCCAAATTTACCAAGCACCACAGGGCCATGCAAAGTGACCTTGCGTGGCTTGGTAAAGCTCATCTAGGTTTTGCGTCACCCTTGTGTTACCTTGCAAGGGTGATGCAAAAGTTTGATAAATATGGCCCCATGTTTGGTTTTAAAGAATTGAGTAGGGGATGCACACCTAGGTATTGGGTCTTACTCTCACTCCTAAAAGGCCCAACAATCTTTTGCTGTCCCGGGGAGCTGATTGAGGGATTTATCCTAATCTGCCCCCCCAGGAGCCAAACGGTCAATGGACATCACAGATTTGTTTATTACAGAAACATTTGGGGCAGGCGTGGCTAGCCCATGCATTAGGCCTACTCCCATACCTAAAATGCCAAACAGTCTTTGTGTTCCCTCCAAGCACGCCGATAGGTAGGTTTACCCCCAATATGCCCCCTGGGAGGGAACCAAACCCACTAGAAACCAGGGTTCTTTTTTACTAAATAATATAGGGTAGGGGCTACTTGCCCGAGCACTGGGTCAAACCTCACCCCTAAAGCCCCAATAATCTTTCTACCTCCCTTGGGTGTAGAGAATTCCCTTCACACAAACAGAAAATTTGGATTCTTTTGAGCATATGTAATTTTGTTAAAAAGGCTAGAAAGGGGATAAATCTCAATTTCCACGCATTTGCCATGGTGAATGGCTGCACCATTCAGGCTCTGGGTAAGCCACCAACCAGGAAACCCTGCCAGCCTGGGTATAATTGAAATGTCTGACCCAGAGAAATCTAGAGCGGTTGGCTTATGGGAATCCCAGCAGGGTTTGTTTTTTACCCATAATTCCCTGCAAATAGTATTAGCCAAAAAGGCTACTTTTCACAAATGTATACAGTAGAAAACTCGAGCAGGTCCAGCCAATTTCCAAGGTCTTACCATCCCTTGTTTCCACACTTCTCTCGATTGAAACACTGCCTCTCATTTATGAGTGGACCTAATGCACTTAATTGGAATGGACCAAAATTGTAACCATGTGAAGACATCATTGATACTACATTGACTTCACATGGTCCATATTTTGACTGCATTCCTTCATGTGTGTTAGGCCCTGCCACAAGTAAAGTACCATTTTCATAGGAAGAATCATGGGAATACTATATCGTAGGAATTGTGTGGATCCCTGCAGATTCCAGAACTTTTCTTTACAGACGTGAGAAAAAATTGTGATTGTCACCAAAATGTGCCATTTGCCAGGCATTCTGGTAGGAAGACATAGTGAAATATACACAATTTACACCGCTCTGAACTCCTCGGGATACCTATTTTTCAGAAATGCCTGGGTTTGATAGGTTTCTGTGTGCGGTGTCAGAGACAGCACCTAAATACCACAGTTATGCATATCATCAGAATAGATCAACTTGCAATGCAAACTTCTGATGTCTCCATGTTGCATCTTGGGGCCTTTGGGGTGATAGTTCCAGCCACACAAGAAGGGTACTATTTTTTATCAGGAGAAGTGTGGGAATGCTAGCTATTTGACATTTTGTGGAGTCACATAGATTTTGGAACTTTTCTTCACAGAAACGTAGGGAAAATGTCTGCATTTAGCCAAAGCATGAGGCTTACATGGAATTGTCGGTGAGAAAACGTAGTGGGATCCACACAAGTCATACCCCGGATTCTCTGGGGT
Source organism: Triturus cristatus (assembly GCF_964204655.1). Classification (NCBI taxonomy): domain Eukaryota; kingdom Metazoa; phylum Chordata; class Amphibia; order Caudata; family Salamandridae; genus Triturus; species Triturus cristatus. The sequence continues at coordinate 846,445,951 of NC_140594.1, read as the reverse complement.
ACCTACTTCCAGAATATGTCTAGATTTGGTAGTTTTCATTGGGTGGTGGCTGAGCCCAGGCCCAAATATTTTAGCTACCCCCAGAATGGGTCATTTTGAATTGAGAAATCTTGATATCTGCATGTTTTTACACTTTGGTGCCATTCCTGTCGTTGGCAATAGGCCCAGCCACACAAGTGAGGTATTGTTTTATTGGGAGAAGTGGGCGAATGGTGGGTGTGAGGAATTTTGTGGACCCCCGTAGATTCCAGAACCTTTGCTCACAGTATTATGAGGAGAATGTGTGATTTTATCCAAAGCCTGACATTTGTAAAGCTTTCTTGGTATGAAAACTTTTTGGGATCTTTCCTGTCACAGGTGAGAGACCCAATCACACAAGTTGAATTTCTCTCCATTTTTTACTTCTGAAAGAACACATTTTGCAAAATGGCCTCTGAATCACATGATAGCATTGGTAACCCCAATTCAGGCGCAGAGAGAGAGAGAATACATACGTTTATATGGGCAAATGTCTAGAGTACATGCTAAAACAGAAAAATACAATAAAAACCATAATACATAGCATAGATATAGCAGTCTAAATTACAATTACAAATTTCTGTCTACTATCCTTCCATGTTTGATACAGAGTAAAAAACGAGCTAAACCTACTGCTACATCGAAGAAGTACATACTGGCTAATAGCACAATTGTTTCATGTCTACACTATGCCTAGCATTTTCAAAAGAAGGGCTTTAAAAACGTAATACGGGCAGATGTAATGAACACACAGTCAATAAGAATATGACATATTAAATAGTCCAAGACAGAGTTAGCTGAAAAGTCCATGAGATTCCACGAGCGGTCGGATATCAGTCGAGCTGATCACGCTGATTTTTAGCACCAGGAGATTGCTCCATGATGCAAAATCAGCTCAAGTGGCAGCATAGATCATGCCAAAGGGCACTGTTTCTTTGCTGCAGCTCAAGTTGATTTTCTAGTCAAGCGGCAGCTTTCTCACCATGAACGGTCGTGACTGCCCGTGATGAACTGTGCTGAGAAAATCTCGCTGGGTGCACTCCTAGCACCTAAAAATGGCACTAGAGGGATGCCACTTCTCGCTCGCACTTGCCAACTTACCATTGGCAAGCCACGCCTGAGAAAAAACTCCACCACGAGGCAGTTGGCTAGAACTCCACGTTACATGCATAATGCGGAGTGGCCAAAATCTTTGTCATTTTCTACATGTTGAATCATACCACGTGTAGGGTTGCTGTCTTCACTGGGACTTTGGTCTTAGGCAAACATAGATCTAGATTAATTAATTATCCAAGATCCCAAACTGCCAATCAAAATACATAAATATAATCAAAAGGGAAGCCATGCCAGTCTACCTGAAAGGAGTGGCCAGCAGGGCTATACCTCTCAAAACCACTGATCAGATATGTCAAACCAAACTTTGCCAACCATCCAATCAGCATTGCATCCTTCCTTGATGTAACAGCTGCTAGAAACACAGCCACTGGTACATTGTATTAATCCAACAAGTCCTGTAGTAAGCCATTGGTCCAATTTAGAAACAGACTTGCATTAAAATGTCCTGCCATAGTCAAGATACCATTTGGATATTTCAATCTATCATTGTTTAGTACCACTTCAAACTCATCAATACATTTACTTAATTCATTAAAAACTTCTTTACGAATATAGAAATGAATCAGCAAATGCATTATTATTTACTCTCAATGCCACAATTGAGATTTGAATACCACTTGGTGACCCAACCACCTCTATGACCTTATTTATTACTTTGGTGGAAATTAAAGTCAACAAACCTGCTGAGAGCCTTCCTCGGCCTCGTTCACTCCCCGGGCCATTGATGGTTAGAAAGCCATCTACATTGTTGTTCTCCAGCGACCAAGTTTCTTGTGATAACACAATATGGTAAACACTTAGCACCTAATTAGGAGTGGATTGTTGTATTCCGACTCATGTATAAACCTGTGTTTAAGCACAGATTGGAATTATGAAGTGGAAGGTATTTAACGCATCCGATAATTATCTGATGCATTAATACCTCAAACGTCATTACATTTCAGCAGGTCAAATCTGCTGAAATTTAACAGGGTAAAAGCATACAGTGTTTACCATACCATGTGGATTTTGGTACGTTAAACCCCAAAATCCTCATGTTATTCCCCACAAACTCAAACCCAATAAATATCGTACCTCATGGTATCACCATTAAGCAGGTGTGATAAATAGCACCTACACTCATAATCAGGGCCTTATCCTTTTATCTAGATTGCCGGCCTTTTTCATTCTTTTATACCCATGAACATTCCAGGTGAGTATTTCTAGATTGTGAGAGAACTCTGTTCTATGTGTCCCCTTCCCAGCCAACCTAATCTTGACTGCCCTTGTGTCTCAGCAGAGGGGCATAGCGATTGTTAAGTTCCACTCTGGAATCCGGCCTTATAAAATCTGGGGTCAAATCGTTTGGGATGATAAGCCTCAGATCCTCATTAAATAATTGATCAGCCTTCCCAAAAGATTGAAAGTATCTAGATGGAACTGCTTTATTAACTGAGTGGGGAAAAAGGAATTTCCTCTGCTTCAAGGTTAGGCCCTTGTGGAGGTTTAGTATGGGATTTACCGGCCTGTCTTTTGTCATAACCACTGCTTGAGTCTTTATACTCAGACCTTGACCCAGGAATTCTTCTTCTACTTTAAACAACAGACTGGTAATTGGAGGTGATATGAAATCCACTTCTGTCAGCTCCTTGCCCTCCTCACCCGGAAACTCACATGAATGAGATCCCCAGAAGAGTGGAGATATTTGTTTAAAAATAGATAATTGCTTGAGTCTATTCAGAGTGTGCATTTTTTTGTCCTTTTTCTCTTTCTGGATTATGTAAAAGAGTAATGATTGACCTATTGGTTTTGGGATAGAACACTACTTGCCTTCGCACAAACTGGATTGCTTGCTTGTCCTGAAATATCTAATTCTCTTTCCCTCATGGTAATCTTGATGTTATCACTTACTTGTTTAGGTCGAGTATTTTGGAGTTTCCTCTTTATCCCCCTCTTTTGCCACTTGTTTAAGGTTATAATGCCGGTGGCCCAAGAATTTTCTCTTGAATGTGCTCGGTTCTCTCTCTATATCCAATTCAAAATTGAACATATAACTACTATGCCTAAATTCAGTATTTATCAGCATATTTAAAACATGTTTAGGTTTCCGTTATATCCATTTTACATTCATTAGATTTTACCATATGAACTGATTGTATTGTTTTGTATTGCAATATTTATATAGCACTTAAAACCCCTTTGTAGGGTGCTGAAGTGCTTGCCTACTTGGGCAGCTGCATGCTACACTGTGTATGGTGTATGGTTGGAAAGGTGTTACATTTGTTTCGATCCTATGTGGTATGTGTATCCATGCTATGAGTGATGACCACAGAGGTGTTGCTGTCGTTTTATGGGACATAGCTCTTAGCAATGTGAAAGATTGGCATGCAATGTATGGTTTTCAGTAACTGGCAGCTTTGAGCAGCACTAAAGGTCCCTTGGTTCTATTTACTTATAATCATAGTTCACTAGCTGGTTATTGCTCTGGTTTGTCCATTCTGCAATTTTAGTTTAAAGTTTGTGGGACTAAGAAAGCATGGAGAGCTAAATGGTGGAGAGACCTGCAAAGACAGAGTTTGTTGCTATCATTACATATCTGATTTGCATTGTCAGATGTCAAGAAGCAGTCAGTATGTAGCTGTGACTTTAAATGGTGGATTTATAATCCTCTGCTAGCCAGCTTGTGTTACAGCTCATAGAAGATCTGGCCTGGCAGTTCAGGCTTGACTGTGCCTACTGGAGCAGGGTCAAGACTTATTTGAATATGACTGGGTTCAAACTATGGTGGTGGGGTGGTTAAAAGACAATGAGTTGGAATGCTACCCCCAGCAACTGGCATTGGTTACACTCAATGCAAGCATTCCTCTCTTCACATTTTGTGTGTTTGATAGATGCTATCCCCACACTATCTGGGGCAATCCCGTCTTCAATCACTACATTAACTAGCCCCAGGGTCTACCCACCAGTGGGAGGCTGTGCCCACTTGGGACACTTTGCATCCCCCTTGTAGTTCTCAACCTGTTGACACTCATAACACTTAGGGGGTGCCTTCCCTACAGATGTACTATGAGGGAACCATTTCTTCTTCTGTTCAGGGGGGGGGGGGGTTGGGAGTCCTAACCCTTAGGGCTTGTTTGGTGACCATTATATGACTGTCTCCCCCGAATGCTTCTCATGGAGAACCTGTCCATCCTTGGGGTGACCCCCACAGATACCTTCTTATGAACCCTGGTGCTGAGCTAGCTGTCTGCCTCCTTGGCAGACTCCCTGGGGTCAGTTAGCTTGCTATCAATAAGGTGTTGCTGCAGATCCCAAAGACTGGACATATGCTCTCTCGTAAATCAAATTGTACAGCCCCTGATAATCCATTACTTCACTGCCCTTTACCCAACCATCCAGTGTCTTGCAAAAAGAGTCCACACAATCCACCCAGGACTGCTGGTCTAGCTTACTGCTGTTGCTAAATGTCTGCCTGTACTTCTCAGGGTGAAGCCATATTTTCTGAAAAGGGTGTGCTTGATTGGGGGATACATCATCCTTACCCCCTTAGCTATGGCCAGTAGGGCATCCCTCGCCACACTAGGGATGTGCTTCCAGAGGTTAGCCCTCAATCCTCCTCAGGTATCCTATGCATCCGTGAAGCCACTCCATAAGCTTCAAACCACTTATTTATGTTGTCTGCCCACAACAAAGTCAAACACCAGACTTTTGGCAATATGGACCCTCTTGTCTACAGTGAACACCTCAGATATGCTGTCATCATCATTGCTGGACCCTGCCTGTCTGGCCTTGTTGTTCAGCTCGTTCAGCTGCTTCCATGGCCAGTTTCTTCTATTCTCAACTGGCCCATCTCTAGTTCAAACTCCCTCTCCTGTCTGCCAGCTCCTCTGAGGACCGGCCTTAAGAAGACACACTGCTTTCTGCTCTTGCAGGAAGTTCCAAAGCTTGACCTCAGGCAAGTCCTCTCCTTGTCTTTTCTATCTCATCATCCCCTTCTGTGGCTTCAAAGAATAACTGGTGGGCTTTTGGAGATCCACTTTCCTGTCGGTGCTCTTTGGGGAAAGTCTTTTCTCTTTGCAGAACTCCTTGAGCTGGGCCACAGTATAGGCCAGCTCAAACTCCATTCTCACAGGTGTAGTTCCAAGCACAACAGTCAGAGAGAATTTGGAAATAATGAAAAGGAAAATCAAGGAGAAGTTTAAAACTCAAACTGGTCTCAGGTATTGGATGGTAGTGCACTCAAAATGAATGTATGGTATTGCACAAACACAAGTCCTAATCCTCAGTGCTGATCACCTGTGTGAGAAATTGGGTTGTTGGTTGACTGGGGTGTGAGATTTGGTCAAGAAGCAACCACAATTCTTATCAGGGTGAGGTACAAGCAAACCACAAATTAACCTGTGCTCAACCATATGGTTGCTTGGCAAAGCGCAGTCAGATTTAACCTAGAGGCAATGTGTAAAGCATTTTGTGCTATTTTAAGAAAAAAAGGGTAACCCTACTGACAAGGAACCAGGGCATATATTGTATTACAAAACAATGGTTCATGTGGACAATAGAAAAATAAATGATAAGTAACTGCAAATGGAAAATGTAAACCAGAGAAAAGGATGTCAAAAGGAGAAATTGTTATACACAATCGAAAAGGAGTCCAATTCTTGTTTTATACAAACAATATCTCTATTGAGAAATAGGTGGTGCTTGGTTTCCCATATGATAAAGAACCAAAGAAAAGGGAATGCGGCATATTACACTATGCAATACGGTTTCTTAATATACCAATATGACCATTCACAAATGAGCAATATCCTAAAAGAGCCACCATTGGATTTCAAAAAGTACAAGAAATGGTTTGTTATGACAATAGTCGACGATGTCTCAAACCCAGGAAGGATTGGGGGTCTCATCAGGACCTTAAGATAAGGGACATCTGAAATGAAACAATAAAACAGATACTCAGCTAAGAAGAAAAAAGACCTCAAGTAATTTCACTAGTCAAGACAGGAAGAAGATGGAAGGTGCACCTGGTGATTTAATTCAATTCAATTCAATACCTTTATTCGTTCTGATAAGAATTAGACCATGAAAGTACCTAGAAATACTACACATAACCATGACTTCACAAGAAGTTAAAAATAATCTTACATTGAGTTAAAAACAGATAAAAAAAGAATATATGTACATGAACAGCTTTAGAATTCCACAGTACATCAAATAACCATCCTTAAAATAAGCAAAAAGTGGAAATTGTAATTACATTTTAAAACAGCAGAACACTCGTATGGAAATTGGCCGAGATTTTAAAAGAGTGAAGGGAAAGGAGAGAGAGAAAAAACTCTAATCAGATCCGCTATGAGCTCCTACTATCCCCTGAAATTAAACCAAAACAACTCAACCAAACTCCATATACTATCCCACATTGCACTTATGATTTGAACGATTAACCTGTCATCGTTTTTCTGGCCCTAATGGCTACTTTCAAAAAAGCGCAGACACGGTATACAGTTTCTGATATACTTATGAATTGTAAGTGGAGGAGAGCTGATCTACAGCGTCTGAACCCTAGCCTCCGTAACAAAGGTGTCAGAAAGTGCTTTCTTGTTGGGCTGTGCAATTTGCTGAAGAACATAAAGTGCAATAGTGATTGTGCAAAGTGATTGTCACATGGATAGGTGGATATTATGTTTCCCTCTGGATCTGGACATTTAAAAAAAAAAATAAGGACCATTGAATTGAACTTGCTCTGAAGCGAAAACAAAAGTGGCCGCTCCCATCGTGACAAATCCAGAGTTAAGTACATGGGAAGTTCACTTGTGTATAAAAGACTGCATTAATTGAAAAACGAGGGTTTCAATCTTGAGTCTGCACAATAGTCCTTAAATAATATGTTAACCTACTCCTTAGCATTTTTGGAAATACGGCTGGGTTCAATGAACCAGGAAGATAAACCCAGGGATCCTAATGTGTCCAGTGTATAGCTTAACCATGGTATGGAATAGGCCTTGTCCAGCATTAGGCAGTCAAGTATAATGCCCGTACAAAGCTTAGCTGCTGGGTTCAACCAAATGCTAACCCATAATAGGAGTGGTGCCAACTGGACTTTACCTGCTATGAATCCCTGGTTTAACTCAAAGTGGGCAATAAGTCTAGAGGTGGACAGTGGTAAACTCAACAACTGTCGCAAGAAGAGATTTTCCTCAACCTGTAAAGAACAACATTTATTAAAACCTCAAACTCCTGCACCATACGTATCTGCACTGAGTTATATACCTTCAATGGTGGTAGGACAGTCCCCCTAATGTCTGATCTAATAAGGTTACAGACAGTACTGGCAGACTTGCTTAGTTTAAGGCTAGCCTGAGGGATATGGGTGTACTATTACCCTGATGAGCTGAAGGTTAACCCTAGATAACAAAAGTTATCAACACTTGTCAATTCTTGCTCATTGATACTAATTTTGTTCAGTCTTAATTTACCCGGGCCACACAACATAAAGTGTGACTTGGTCAAGTTGATTTTTAGGTTCAGGTTTTGCATAAAGGAGGCAAAACAGTTCACCTGGTGTCTCAACACATTTGGAGTTAGGGCTAACAATACCGCGTCATCAGCATACAGTAGCGCGGGAATTGGGGAGCCTGTGATTCTAGGTAAATTGGGATGGGGGAAGATAAATGGGCTGTTAAACTGTTAATATATATAATAAATAATAATGGTGCCAGTATACACCACTGCCTTACTCCACTCTTCAGTGGGAAATCAGAAGAAAGCTCACCTAAGAATTTAAGCGGACTTTAGCTGAGAGATCTGTATGTAGAGAGCGCAGAACATTTGCCAAGGGGGGGGTCCATGCTTTGATCCAGCAACATTAACCAGAGTTTAGTTCTGTTGACTGAATAAAGGAAGTGGATAAGTCCATAAAAGCTAGGTAAAGGGGGGCGAGTCTAGCCTTAGGGTATTTGGACATTGTCAAAGCCAATGGTGATTCAATGGGCAATGTGTCCAAAGTATTGAAGTGTACACTATAAGAAGTGAGAGAAAATGAGGAAGTGTCACTCACGTAGGGCCCATCCAGGCACTTATTGGAAGAATGAGAAGAATGTAAATTCGCCACTGAATTCTCAGCAGGGGTGGATTATATGCACGCCAAATTATCTGTTAAAACGTACCCTAGTGAGGGCGGGAAGGGAAGTGAACCAGCGTAGAAATGTAGGATTCCAGAATAGTATGGGCTGCATTAGCTACTGTCACATTGGAGTGATATGTCTGTTCTGAGGTGCAGTGAGGCTGCGGTGTGAGGGCCTGCATCGTCTTCAAGCATCCCGTCAATGAGGGCTTGTGATGTGAAGTCCGGTGTTCAGAATGCACAGCAGAGTGGGGGTGATGTATTACTTCCGAGGAGCTGTGAGGTTGCGACTTCGAAGATGTCATCAAGGCTGCTGTTGATGAGGGATGCGAGGGGCTAAACCGAGGATGTATTGTGCAGATGCCGTTCCGATGAGGTGGCTTGCTGCAATGTGATGCGTGTCTTTGCAACGGGGAAGTTCCACGCATTGGCAGAGATGTTCTGATTCTGCCTGGGGCAGCAGTGCACAGCAGAGGTGATGCATCAGTTTTAGTGGATCAGGTTGGCAGAGCCTCTTAGGCCCACTTCCAAGGGTCAAGGACAGGGGTGGCACTCCTGGGCATGGTAGACTCACATATGGCAGTGTCCAGGTGCTGTGCTGGTTCAAGACCGCCTTCCCTTCCTTAGGCTCTAGCAAGGAGGCCAGCCACCTAGCCCTTGGAGTCACTCTGGTGGTCCTGGCGTCAACAGATGTAGGCCCAGTCCTTCTCACCCAGGCAGAAGGGCAACAGACAGCAGGTCAGCACAGCAGGGCAGCAGTCCTTCAGAACAGCAGTCCAGCAGAGTGGCAGTCGTTTCAGCAGCACAACAGTCTTTCTTCCTGGCAGAGTATCCACAGGTCTAGAGTATACTGAATAGTTGGTGTCTGGGGTCCAATATTTATAGCTGGGCCTTCCTTTGAAGTGGAAGAAGCTTCTAAAGGTTACCCTTTGAAGTCCTCAGGCATCCTGTCTTCCCAGTCCTGGCTCCAGACTTATTAAAAAGGTATACAGCCCTTTATGTGGAGGCAAGACACAGCCTTGGCAAAGTGTAAGTAGGGCTTTACCCAGGTCTGCCTTCCCATCCTGCCAGTGATGGCCCATCCAGGCACACCTAAACTTTCTATTGTGTGTGGCTATCTAGGAGGAAAACAAAAACCCCAGCTGCCAGCTACACCCAATCATGTGACCCAGAGACAGGCTGCAGGCACTAAATGGCTGAGGCAGGAAAATCCCAATTTTCTAAAAGTGGCATTTTAAAAATTGTAATTTAAAATTCTACTTTACCATAAAAGAGTATTTTTCATTACAATTCCACACATTATCTGGTAACCTGTTCCCAATTGGAAATTATAGCTTATTAAATGCAAAAAGGTAACTCCAATGTTATCCTATGGGAGAGATAAGCCTTGAAGTAGTGGATAACGAATGTAAGAGTTTTTCACCAGCAGGGCATGTCAAACTTAAGATTACATGTCCTAATTTTTAAATACATTGCACACTGCCCTGAGGGCTGTTTAGTTCATTCCCTAGGGGTGACATATGCAATAAAAAGGAGGGTTTGCTCCTGGAAAAAGGTTTATTTTGTCAGGTTAAAATGGCAGTTTAAAACTGGCACACAGGGTGCAATGGCAATCCGGAGATATGTTTACAGGGCAACTTAAGTGGCTTTAAGGGCTGGTTGGCTAGCCTCCTGATAGGGCCACAGGGACAGAAGGCTCAAACAGCCAGGAACCCAGCACATGGACTCTGCCATCTGTGAGTCCTAACCTTCCAAGTGGTGCCACCCCAGTCCTGGTCCTTTGGAAGTGGGCGAGAAGATGCTCTTTCAGCCCATCTATGGATCCAGCTTAACTGAGGTATTTCCTCTGCGGTGCAGTGCAAACCCAGCAGAACCAAGGCATCTCCTCTGCTGTCAGGATTCTCTCAGCTCAAGGACTCTGCATTAACCATACAACTCGCATCAGATAAACTGCTGTGTGAAGCTTCACTGACCCAGGCCCTTGCATCGCAAATCTCTTGTTGATGGCAGCCTCAAAGACACAGGTTCTTGCATGACAGTCGCGCAGCTCTTTGGAATTGACGCTTCGCCTCGACTGTGTGAGGCATCCTCTATGCAGCGCTTTGCATTGCAAGCCTTCAACAGGATTCTCGGTGAAGATGCAGGATCTTGCATTGCAGCTCCTTGGAACCGATGCATCGCCTCTGCTGCGCAATGCATCCTTGATAAGGGACCTCGCAACGCTCCACAATCAGGATTTAAGGTACTTTTGTTCAGCGGGCCTAACTGGGTCCCTTTAACCAACCTCCGCTGTATTGTGGTCAGCCTGAACTTGTGACTTTGTCCCAGTGCGGCGTGATCACATAAAAACAGTTAGCACTTTCTGCTTGTTGGCGTTATATTTACTGAAATCTTCAAAATTGCATATCTCCGGCACTACTGGTTGGATTTTTCTTGTTTTGCTCTTGTTTTATATATTACAATTTACTCTCTTTTTCTAAACTGGTTTGGGATTTTTCTTCTGTTGTGTTTTCACTTTATTATGTCTGAAGTGCTGCATAAATACTTTACACATAGCCTCTAAGTTAAGCCTGACTGCTCTGTGACAAGATACCAGACGGTTGAGCACAGGTTAATTTGGGGTTCACTTTCCACCTCGCCCTGACAAGTATTGTGGTTGCTGCTTGAGTAGGGTTTTACCCCATCAACCAGTAGGCTTATTTCTCACAACTGCGAAAAATACATTAACCCTTCCCAGCTTCCTGTATTCCAAATTCAGCTAGTACCAGGAAAAACTGAGCCAATTAGGATTTCAAGTTGTATGAACATGTTGCATGTGGCATTAACAAATCCTCTGGGCGTTCCTTGTACATATTCATTTGGTATATTTAGCAAAATATGTCAGTGAAAAATACTCAGAATTTGGGAATAACCTACTGAAACTGGTGTTGCTGCAGTAATTCCCCATTCCAAAGGGAAATGTCATAATACTCTAGTAATTATGCACCCAATAACACCCGCCTCTACGTTATTCATAATTGTGTGTGTGGAATTACTGAAGCGTCCGGCATTGCTCGTGGGTGGAGGGGGCGAGCGTGAGGCATCGCGGGGGGAGGATCCGTGGGGGTGTCGCAGGAATAAAAAAAAAATCATCGTACCTTTCTGCCGGGTCCTGCGTCTTCTCTGCTCCTGCTCTCCTGCCTTTGACAGGAACAGGAAGCAGGCAGCAAGGCTCCCTCTCCTAAGGCAATCACAACGCTGCAATGCAGTGTTGTGATTGGTCGGGATAGCGCCGAGCCAGGAGCTTGTGGGGTGGGCATGTTCTCCATACAGGCTGCAATGCAGCCTGCATGGAGAAGGGCAGAGTGCGCATGACTAGTTTGGGCCACCCAAGAGGGCCGACCAAACAGTCTTTGCACACTCAGGAGTGGGCAAACCTCTCCTCCCTGGTAAACATCATTTACAACGGTGTTTACACATCGCATGCCATTACAACGCAGTCATAAAAACGACCACGTTGTTCCATCGCATGCCATTACAATGCAAGCCGTTACAACGACTTGCTGTAAGGGGCAGAAGGTGTTGGATTTTGAATCCAACACCTTCCCTACTGTTGCACAGACTTGAGTTGGAAATTAAATGATACTATTCCAACATACAGCGCCCCCCCCTACAGCAAGTCGTTGTAATGACTTGCGTTGTAATGGTCTGTGATGTAACAATGCGGTCGTTGTAATGACCGCGTTGTAATGGCATGCGTTCTAAACGCATGCCGTGTAACATGGCTTATTCCTCCTCCCCTGCCCTGCACGGAGAGCAGAGCAGCCCCGCCCACCCTCCCGCCCGCAATGCGCAAAGCAAACATAAAATGGTAATAACTAAAAGTTATTACCATTTTAAGTTTTGGCTTTCTCGCACTGACGCTCCTCCGCTCTGGTGGAGGAGCCGCCCCTGGGGGAGGATTGGATTTCATACTACAATTGACACGTCATCAGATAGTCACTTGGTGAATGATGCACTAAATATTAATTATGCAGTTACCAGGTTTTCCACAATTTCACCAAGAGCTAAATGTGTGTTGATAGGTGCATACACTGTCATCGAGGCACACCCACTTCCATTGTTCGAAACAGACTTTTAATATAACAACATATTAAGCCAGTTTTACTTTAAACCGAGCATTGCAACGCAGAATGTGACAGTATTCAAAATCACACAACCTGATTGTTTCCCTGGCAGAAAACCCCTGCGCCTCTCTGCCATTTACAGCAGGATATTTGTTCAGTGTACTGACACAGTCACCCCCATGGGCTCGCTGACACAAGTCATTCGGGTTAAATTACTTTCATTTCCTGTTCCAGACATTTCTCTCAAGACATTTGAACAAAAAGTCAATAAATACGTAAAATGATTTCGAAAATATAATTCCCACCGTAGAAGGAGATTGTTTTACCTCACTCCATCAAAAATGCCAGACACATTTATTTCAAGGTTATCCTTTGTAGATTAAAAATACCTTAAAAACGGTACTTCCGTTGGCCATCATGTCTGGACAAAACCTGGTTACTTCTTGTTCGTCGGCTACTCACTGAATAAAGGAGCTCTTCCAAAAGCCAATGGGGCTGACTCATTCCGACTTGTTTCAGATATCAGGCAATCTTGTCGTACAGTATCTCAGCAGTATTCTTCAGATCTCACAGGCTACCAAGGTGGGGGCATATTTCAAGCACCTTGTGCCACCAGAGCGTCACTTTTTTTGACGCCCCTGTGGCACACAGTGTACGCCCATACAGGCCACCCAGAGCCACCCTGCATGACTTTCCGTGCATGGCCTTGTAGATAAGGAGTAAGGTCACACATAAAGTATTCAAGGTCACCACGAATAAGTTCTGCTATCATGCATCTAATTAAATGATCCAATACAAATAATATGGCACATTCGGTGGCATTATTATGTATCTATTGTAACGTTTTTACAAGGGATCTGTGAAATGTGTGTAATTTGCTTTTGCGTGATTCTGCAAAATTTCAGAAAAATGGCATGAAATTAACTGCAATTATGCACAATGCAAAACTGGCGTATGGCACTATATTTTAGCACAAAATGCATATTAATGTGAGGCTGCACTTTGCGCTAAATAATAGTGCATATAAATTCAACCACTTTGCACAAAAAAAGTACAAAAAACACAAGCACTGCAAACTCTAGACACTTGCATTGTAGTCAATCAAATTGTTCCCATGCACTTGTGCAAAATATTTGCCATAAATGGACCTCAATAATATGACATGGCATAAGGGAGTCAATTCGGAAATTTCAGGTAACAAGCACAATGCGAAATTACCGAAAGTATGCACAATTAAGCTGGACTAGCGAAAATGTTACCAAGGCCTAACTTTTACACAAGTAGATAGAGTTATACAATAAATTCCAAAGCTTTAAAAATTCAAGAGGTTATTTATAAACTAACTGAGCTAACACTATTGTTTTACCAACAATTAATTAAAGTGTCCTGCACGAATGCACAGGGAAGTCATTTTACTAATACTGTCCTTTACAGCTCCCAGGCTGATAAGCAAAAAGGCAAAGCTGTATATTCTTGTAATGAATGATATACTTATTTTATTGTGTGCATCACAGCCCTGTACAAATCATCTATTTGGCATCTCGGTGTTCATTTTATAATCGAGTGAAGGCTTACTCGGAGGAGGTGGAGTCGTCTAGGCTCAGATCAAATATAAATCAGACCTTTTAGGCTCAAGAAAAATAAACAGCCATTATCACAAAGAAAAAGAAACTATGTCCAGGCAAAGGTGTCTTCAAAATCCTCCAAAAACAACCCAGAGTTAACCTATGGGGCCTAAACACTACTGGAAGAGTGGTAGGTTAGCTTTAAATGTACTCGAGGATGGCTTAGCTGCTCTTGGTTACTACTTGGTGGCTATCAGATATGAACTCTAATGATACGTATCAAGCCCCGCAAGGTGCTGTGACTGGTACCACCGCCTGGTAAAGTGCAGAGTAGCGCAGCACGTTTAGCTCCTGATCCTGCTGAGTTCAAGAAGCAGGGTCTAGTAGAGTCACCAACAAGGGAAATACAATGGGGCATATTAACAAGGGCTTTATCTCTGCTTTTTTGGCTTTAAAAGCCAAAAAAGGAGAGATAAAACTAGCGCACTATCAACAACAGGGTGCTAACATGCAAATTTGCATGTTAGCACCCTTGTACTCTACGCTTCCCCTTGCATCTCTAATGAGATGCAAAGGGGGCGTTCCAGAGTAAAATAATAGGAGAAATGTCGCTAAGCGACATTTCTCCTATTATCAAGAAGGTCGCTAACCCTGTTAGAGACAAAAAAAGCAGCGCTAACCGCGGTTAACGCTGCTTTTTTACGTCTGGTATTTTTCAGACTTAGCCATGATATCCTATGGAAGGAGGATATCATGGCTAAGTTTGCCTGTCCCTATCAACAAGGTAACGTGAGATTATCGCTGGGTTTCCAGCGATAATCTCACGTTTGCCTGTTAGCGTGAGGATTTTTATCGCTATTGAGATAAGCGTTGCTAATAGCACGCTATCTCAGCGATAAAAATTCACGCTAGCCGGCGATAATTATCCTAGCGCTAAGTGCGCTTAGAGATAATTATCGCCGGTTGTTGTTGATATGGCCCAATGTTTGCAAGTGCAAAGGGAGCTATTGACCAGGCTGATGCAGACAACAACCCCCAAACATCTCCCAGTGTCTTCGAGTCCCCCTTGATACTCGGTTGTATGCTGGGGCTAACAGGGGCAAACTACCACAGTAACTGAAGTCTGGACCTTCAAGATGTGCTTTTCTGATGCTCCTGAGAAACTGGCATCTTCATAATGGACCAGCTGCCAGCGCAATTATTTTTATGCCCTGGAGGCCTAGGCATCCTGGGACACTAGTCGGATAGAGCTACCAGGGAAGCTTCAAAGGCCAATATCTCGACAGTCAGCGATTGCAGTAACAAACGTATTTCACTAGTCGTCCCAACAGGCCTGGGGAACCCTTTCTTAGGAATATGATGGCTTCCACTCAAGGGAGCTTGGTGGTATCATGAAAACTATGGAAGTCTCTAGTTTATGATGTGTGTAGTCATTGGCCTTGGACATTAAATGCTTCAAATGTCAATGGAGACATTCATGTGTCCTTGGACACCTTCATCGTCCACATGAGGATTGATCTCCTCCCCTCACTAGAAATCTGTATGGATTTGCACTCGAATAGAGCCGCTAGGTGTAGTTGAGGGTGGGAGGGAGATGCAGTTCCAAAGGTTCTTTCATCAAGGCAGT
Source organism: Triturus cristatus (assembly GCF_964204655.1). Taxonomy (NCBI): domain Eukaryota; kingdom Metazoa; phylum Chordata; class Amphibia; order Caudata; family Salamandridae; genus Triturus; species Triturus cristatus. The sequence continues at coordinate 846,430,417 of NC_140594.1, read as the reverse complement.
GGAGTCATCCCAACATTCATAATCATTACTTCAGAGATCCTCACCTGTGATTCCCAGTTCATTGTTCCAGATTCCCTTCTTGCACTGGATCTGATTTTTCAGTTTTATTTGTCCTTCACTCAAAGTCCACAGTCTCTGGGTCAGAGCAGGCAGGCCTCCATGGATGCTTCACTGGCTCCTCATTCTTTGGATGATTGGTCCTACACGCAGCTTTTCAGCAGCCAGCCAGTCCTCTTGTCAGCCCCACCATGGTTTCGGGCACATGAGTTGGGACGTTGGACTGCACTCCAATGTCTGTCAGTTCAGTTCTCAGAAGACAAGGTGGGCAGTGAAACTCTCTGGCAGGCGCCTGACTACTTACAACCTCCCCATATGCTGGTGTACATTTCGGCTGGTAACCAAAGACCACAAACATACCTGACAGTTTCCATATGCGTATAACCCCCTAGTACTTTACAGTGATAGGGGCGAAGACCATGCTATTAGATTCCAGGATGGCCCCCAACTCCATGTACAAAATACATGTTGCTGATCCCTATACATCCACCAACTTACCTTCCGCAGTTAATAGTCACTTTAGGCCCCTAAACAAATTGGTGTTGTCTCCCGCCTGAAACCAGGGCCTGTGTATGATGTTGAGATCTGGTGTTTGGAGGACCTGATGGCCTCCTTGGCAAAACATTGTGGTAAGAAATGTCCTGTCTAGCCGCCTGCAGGCATAGACATAGAAAAGTGACCTGATCCATGTGCTAATCAACACAATTAAAGATGGCAAACATTTTTATGAATTGTCAATATGCAGTGCCCAGTCGATCGTGTCCATGCCCATTTAGTCATAGCTGTATTGGAGTCTTCATAGTTTGCTTTGTTCCTATCAATATGAAAGGAAATCCGAATCTCACACAGACTCCTTGTCCATAGCAAATCTTTCACACCTCAAATCACTCTCTCCTGACTCCCTTTTCCTCTTTTATTCTGTTTTACCAATTCCGTGTTACAAACCTGCAGATAATGTAAGATACCTGGGAAAGCCTGAAGGGCTTATAGTCATCTTCTAGCACTTTCCTCGTTGTTCATGCTTTTTCATATAATTTTCTTAGGGCCAGATGTACAAAGCTTTTTTCAGCTCGCAAACCGGACATTTCGCAGAATCGGGCCGTTTGCAAGCTGAAAAAGCATTTTTGTAAAAATTTTTAAAGCCCAATTTGCGATTTGGTAAGCTATTACTGAATCGCAACTTGAGTTTGCGAGTCGCTATTAGGAAGGGGAATGCCAAGGGCGTTGTTTCCTAATAATGACTCACAAGGGCATGTATGAACGTTTTGCGACCGGAATGCGAAATGAGATAAATTATGAAAAGACAAAAGTCCTAAGATTCAGACATAAGCTGAATTGTGTATACACTTGAGGCCTGAACCGCAAACTGCACTTTGAAATACACTTTGTAGTACTACAAAACGGACTACAAAATGCGATTCACAAATTATGTGCAGAGTTTTGCGACTCCACACAATTCCCTATACTTATGTGTGCAGAGGTCTCCGCCGTGATTGTAGAGTTTCCAGGTGTGGAGAACTCCTCACACAAAAATAGGGAGCGTTGAGTTATAAAACTCCGCTCTTACTTTGTGAATACCTAATAGTCGTAAACATGCACAAAAGTGTGCATTTACATTTGTGAATCGGGCCATTGGAATTTTGGAGGGAAACTTATTTCAGTGTTCAAGCGTGCACCTATCTGGGAATCAAGGTGCATGAAAAAGGCCATTTGAAACCACATCTGCGAGCCATGAAAATTAAAGTAGCCACACTGGATTTTGTATTTCAAACACTGTCTAAAAATCAGGATGGCCCTTGAATAATGCCTCTTCTTAAAGCTGTCATAGCAAAATACTTATCATCTTTAAGTTATAGTATCAGATGCTCTTCCTTGCAAAATGAATTCCTGGATACATGAGGCACAAAGCAAATTGTTTAGAACCATCTTTCGTTTTCCTCATTCGACAACCCAAGCTCAATTGCACCTAGAGTTCAATCTAATTCACCAGCAACTTGCCATAAATAGAGCTTTTTTTAAATGCTGATTCCAAATAAATCCAGCAGATACAAACTCTTTCAAATACATTCTTAGTAAAGAATTTGACCATCTGAGCAATTTTGGCACAAATCCCTGTTATATTACAATAAACTTAATTTTACAAGAACTAAAAATGATTCCACCCTGGGGGCTAGGAGTGTTGAACAATACGTTTACGTGTCTCCTAAAAAAGCATATAATTCACAGATTCCTTAAATGGATCTTTAAGATTTAATAAAGTTCTCACCTGGATACATAAAAATGCTTGCTATAAAATAAGAAACAAGATTTCTATTGTTCTAGCAGAATGTTAAGATCCACTGAGAAATGTGTATAAGATGCTCCCAATCCTATTAGGAAAACGTCTTAGTAGAAGTCTTTTTCACGTACCACAATGTGGAAGTGGAACTCCCTTCCTAAGGGAATTAGATGCATTGGACATCTAGGTTTGTTCTATGAGTCTCTAAAAACATTCTAGTTTTGTTAAAAAAAAACAAAAATTCCGGTCTGACTCTATGCCAGCACTTAGTCCTCTTTGGGCAGTTTTAGTGCTACTTACAGGGCGTAACCTCAGGGGGCTCACCTGCAAGGTAAGGCGAGGGGGCCCCCCAATACCCATTTCCCAACTCCCTAGCTGCTTTAGTTTGCAGCCGGCCAGCCCAAGGGGGCCACCCTTGGAGGTGAGCGATGTGGGCCCAACATGCAACACAGGGACTGGGGGGACGGGGGGCTCCTTTATGCCCCTGTCCACATATAATTGCAAATCCAATCTAATGAATGAAAATACATGGCACATGGTGACAGTACCCATCATAAAACGTTACACTGTGAGTGTTTCAGGGCAAAGCATTGCAACTGCTGTTATATGGTAGCAGTACCCGGGCATATAGTGAAAGAATCTACTCCATATGGGAGCACCTGAAAATATGAGGGCAATACATTGAATGTTTGATGAGGGCCTGGCTATATTTATGCGATATTATAATCCAAATAGCTGACTAACATATACATCCCTCAAGTTACTTTCCTATTTCACTATACTAATTGACCACTAATCCTTTATGGGTTCTGGAGTAGCGTGCCGCTAGCCGAAAAAGCGATTCAACACCTCATCAGGGGTAGCAAGCACTATATAAATGCAAACCTTTTCCCTCTTCTATCCCTCCACTATCTTTCTCAATCCAAATAACTGACTTACATATCCACCCCTCAAATTACTTTCATATTTTTTTACTATACTAATTCACCACTAATCCTTTATGGGTTCCGGAATAACGTGCTACTTGCAGAAAAAGCATTTTGACGACTCATCAGCGGTAGTAAGCTCTATATAGATGCAATTACAATTACAATGTTGCAGAGAGTCCGATGCTGGTATACCAGTGTATCTTGGATGCACTTTTGTGTGTCACAATTTAAAGTGGAATAATGCTATTTAATAATCACTATGTGTATGTAAATTAATGTATCACATTTATAAATTCCCCAACGGTAAGCTAATAATCTTATTTTATATTAGTGAGCACATTTTTTTCAATTCAAGAGCAACAAAAAGGACGCTTAAAAAAGTGTTCATACATTCTTGGTACAAAAAATCTTTGCTATGAGCAAAGTCAAAACCTATAATATTAAACCTATTGCATGGGACTTCAGACTGCTCTATCTTAGATTGTGTTTTGGATTATTTGATCTAGAGCAAGTAAAGCAATCATCGGGGTTGAACTGGACACAAAATAGGCCCAGGCACCAAAATATAAGTGGCCACCATCGCAAATCAGATGGCTAAAAAAGTGGTGCACAGATGCAATCAGGGCACTTTTGAATTTGCAAAGACATGCTGTGTAAGTGGTTTGCCAAGTTTGGGGGGGCTGCATGCATTTGTGCTTACTGCAGTCCATGTCTGTGGTAATTTCAGGGAAATCAACGGTAAAACGACCATAAACCAGCCCACAAACAACCAAAAAATGGGCCCACACATTGACCTATTAGGCAGCCCTTTTGGCATTGCCAGGTCGCCCTATAGGTCAGTCCGATCCTGTCAATCATGGAAGTTCGAAAGGCAGAATGTTGTGAGCCGCTTTTGCAGTCACAACAGAGTGAACTCAGAGCACTGGATACACAGTATGAGAAATATTCTTTTCATTCGGTCCTATACGTAGTGTTTTTACATTGTATGATAATGTACTTACAATGTGCTAACGCCATTGCAACAAAGCAGTTTGGCATGGTCCTATTATCCGGAAAGCACTTCATTAAACAATTCGGTGAACTATATGAATCTAATTTAAAATATCAATCTCAACCTGTTTTAATCTTTCTTAATATGCACATGCGTGTAATGTTCTTTATTGTATGGTTTTAACTAATTGATAACTAATTAACTATTAACTCTTGGTGGCCGACAGCACTGGGGGCAGTACCGACACCCACCGACCACCCACGCAACCTGGGAAACATCCTCGACTCAACGCTCTCCATGACCAAGCAAGTCAACGCTGTCTCCTCCTCCTGCCTCAACACCCTCCGCATGCTCCGCAAGATCTACAGGTTGATCCCGACAGATACGAGAAGAACAGTCACCCAGGCCCTCGTCAGCAGCAGACTCCACTACGGAAACGCCCTCTACGCGGGAGCCCCGACCAAGCTCATCAAACGACTGCAAGGCATCCAAAACGCATCTGCACGACTGTTCCTCGCCTTACCTCGCCACAGCCACATCACCCCCCCACCTGAGAAACCTGCACTGGCTCCCCGTCAACCAGAAGATATCCTTCAAGTTCCTCATCCACGCACACAAGGCACTCCACAAGACCAGCCCAGCCTTCACGAGAGGAACCATGGCAACTATACAGCAGCAAGGGTGAGGAGTGCCGATGAACTGGGAAACATGGTCATAGACAAATATGGGGGCAGATTTACAAGCCCCTTGCGCCACTTTTGCTTCACTTTTAACATGGGACAAGTGACGCAAGGGGCTTGTAAATCTGCCCCATTGTTGTAAGCAGAGATCGAAGAATTCGTGAATGTAAGTTTGAAACTTTGCACTAGTGGTGAATATACAGACATTTAAACAGGGAGATAGGAAGACCTTACCGTTTCTGGATACAAAAAAAGACACAACCTGACTATGAATTAAACTGATGCCAGACAGTCTGTCACCCATGGTGAAAAGTGAAGCACTTTGATGTCTCTCCGGCCAAGCAGTCTCACTTCTAGTGGCTGGTGAAACCCGGCACCCGAGTGGTCTCTGGGACAGGAGAACATAAGGTGGAAATTATGCAAAACAGGAAATCGTTCAGGCGGAAATGCAAAAAGTGTCAGTAAGATGCAGCTGCGAAATGGATCGCTGAGCTTCCCTCTTTATAAAGCTTACTCATCAAATGGGACCGCCTTATAATGCCCATCCTAGCTTTCATTTTAAATGCACTGTTTGCATTGTTTTAGCGGCGTCCCTAATTACTCTAAATGATTGTTCACTCCCTGAAAGGTAAACATCCTTTCCCTCACTCGGTAACAGAGCAACTGACAGCCGTAATTGGGGGGCCTCTGAACCTGACTCTTTACACAGAAGCCAGTGGCCCATTCTGATTCATTCATTCATGGGCTCCTCTAGTGTTGATTTTACTGAGAATAGACTGTACCCTTGGATTCTACTACGTGATCAGATCTTCCGCCTGCCCGTAAGGCTAGATAAGGAGCCTATCCGTCCATCCATGCACTCAGATTCTGCGTGACTCTTCCATACCACGGAAGGTTGCTCATGATCCTCCATCTTTTACGTCCTGATGAAGACCCGCCAGTTAGGTCTTTAATTGCCACACTCATTATCAGGGTCAAAACGTCGATGACATACCTATACACGCATGGATTGTTTTCTTAGCATCCTAAAGACAGATGTGCTTCGATTGATCGGCCTCTTTCTCTTATAGGGATATGTTTTGTAAATATGCAAGACCTTTCCTGACAGGCTTACTGCACTGACATGGTTCTTTGCCACTGCTCTTATTGTTGCCTCTAACTTTCAGATTCATCTATTCCTCTTCTTTCACGCCATTTGAGCACTCCTACAGGCACTTTTTCTCATGCACTTATAGGAGCAACCTAAAAGCATTGATTGCATGCAAATGCATTTTTGTTTGTAAAAAAATATGAACAATTGAATTGATTTTCATGATACAATGTCCAATTGTTTTTTCTTTCTCTCGTGCATACCAATTTTGGTTGATGGAAATACAATATTGAGTATTATTTTGTATCCTTGCCAATAGGACCAATTGGTTTTTGTATTGCATTGTGCCCAGGTCCTATGGCCATGTTTGGGTTACCCCATTAGCTTGTAATGACTTTTAGAAAGTTGGAATTTTCTTGGCCTAACCATTTGGTGCCTGCAGCCTGTATCCTGTCACATGAATAGGTGAAGCTGATATTTGGTCTTTGTATTTTGCTCCCAGACAGTGAGACAAAGGGGGACTAGGTGTTGGCAAGATGGAACATCTCTGAATTGATGAGGGGGGAGCTGTCTCCTACCACACTTGCATGTCATAAAGGCTCTACCTAAGCACACTGCCAAAGGGTTTCACACCAGTCTATTGTGCCCCCAGACAAGTTGGGACCAGGGCAAGGAGGCAGGAAATCTCAAACACCTCTGGAGGGTGGAAACCTCCAGAACGCCTCCTACTTTAAAACTGGCACTAAGTATAAATATTGGACCCCCAGACCCCAAGTACTAGTATAGAAGACTCAGAAGAACTGCTGTGCTGCTCTGGTTCTGGAGGGTGCTACTCTTCTGTCCTGCTGCACTGCTGCCCTCCTGCCCTGCTGCCCGAGTGAAAAGGACTGGACTTGCACCCAGGACCACAGGAGTGACTCTAAGGGCTAGCTGACTGACCTCCTGATCAGAGCCGCAGGGACAGAAAAGGCTCCAGCCACCTTAAGCCCACCACCTGGACTCTGCCTGCTGTGAGTCTTACACCCAAGTGATGCCACCCATTTCCTGGACCCTTGGAAAGGGGCCTGAAGTTGCTCTGCCAGCCCGTCTGTGGTCTCTTGGGCAGAACTGACGAAGTGCGATGTATCTTCTTGCAACTTTGCATGTGAACTGTTGTTGCATGATGCATCACTGATGCGGGACCTCTCATCTCAACCCGCAGCTCGTTAGAACTGTCGCTGCACTACGCATCCCGGATGCAGGAGTTCACTTTGCAAGCCTCCATCAATGGCTTCCTTGACAGGACCACCCATTGTAAGCCTCATCAACGGCTCCATCGAACCCATCGCAGCATGAAGTATTCTTGATGCAGGACCTGGCATCACCTCCTCCAGCTCATCGGAACTGCCGCTGCGAGATGCATCTTCAAAGTGAGATCTTGAAATGCTCCGAAAACAGGATTTAAGGTACTTTGTTCAGCAGGCCTAACTGGGTCCCTGTATCTGTCCCTGGCTCCATCATGGTAGGCCTGAACTTGTGACTGTGTCCAGTCCAGCACGACGAGATAACCACAGTTGGTGCTTTGTGCTTTTAGGAACTGTTTTCATTTAAATCTTTAAAATTGCATTTCTCTGGTTCTCAAGATTGGATTTTTGTCATTATGGTTTCCAATAATTAACCAAATTTTACTCTATTTTTCTAAATTCGTGTGGGATTTTTCTTGTGTTTTATTTTCACTTAATTACTGTTTGAAGTGCTGCATACATGCTTTACACATTACCTCTAAGTTAAGCCTGGCTGTTTTTGTGTCAAGCTACCAGATAGTTAAGCACAGACTAATTTGGGGTTTGCTTGTGACTCCACCGTGATAGGAATTGTGGTTCCTCTTGAGTAGGATTCCACAACCCTTAACCAGTAACCTAATTTCCTACAGAAGCCTCGCATCTAGGTAGGCACCCTCGCGAAATAGTGCAAGGGTGTCTGCATTGTGTTCAGGATAGTTTTTGTGTAGAATGAATCCATTCCTGCACACAAAGTATCTTGAGACTAGTTCCCCTATTTATGTGCCTGCAGAGGGCAGCACATATGCCAAGAGGAAATAAAAATGCTCCTCTTCATTACATCAGCCTCAGGGAGGAGCAGGATTTTGGCATAAATCATTACCTACAAGTGTTTGCAGAAAGGCGTTAGCTTAAAAACTCGTGGAGGCATGAAAACGCCCATGTACCAACCATGGAATGCCTCCCTAGCGCAAAGTAATGAAAATTGTAATATGCGTTGGTTTGTAAATCCCACAAGAAAACTTTGTTTTACAGTCTGCGTTAAAAAAGTAACAAAACCTTGATGCAAAGTTTTTATGAATCCGAGCCTTCGTTTTTATAAGATAATTTTTGTATCATATTTTAAGGGGGCTCCTCTCCCCTTAAGTCACCGGCTGCTCCTTCCGTTTTTTTAATAACAAACTCATTTTTGAGGGTGAGGTTTCCCCCTTAACCCCAAGACCCTCTCACCCATCCCCCACCAATAACCTTCCTTTTTTTTAAAATGAACATTTATTCTTACAATTCCTAATTTAATAGGAATTGTAAGATTTTTATCCCGGACTAGGATTCAATTCCAGACCTGGTGTACCTTTTCAACGAAAACATTATTTTCCTGTGGAAAAAGTATTCATTATGCATTTTCTCCAAAATGAGGTTACACTAGACTGGCTTTCTTCATTTGGAGATTCATCATAATGGCAGTGTTCTAGCATGGCAACAGACAGAGGACTAGCAGTTTGGCACCCATTGGACTGTGGTGTCAGCAGTTCTGCTGACCTCACAGACTCCACAAAAAGAGGTAGCTGACACTCCCTGTAGTCCTGTGCTATGCTATCCTCAAAGATTTACTGCACAAAAGAAGGAGTAAGACACCCTAATGATTGAGTTCATGTGTGTTGCTTGAACCCTCATTGAACTGCAACATAGCACAGGTGTCTCAGGGACTAGCTAAAAAAGCTGACAGAGGGGTGTAGCAGTCAATGGAGCAAGAGGTGCAGCGGCACTGGCGTTTTGGGCAGTTATGTACGATCTGCACACTAAGGGGCATATTTACAAGCCCCTCGGGCTGCGGGTACGTCACTTTTCCCATATTAAGAGCGAACGCACTGGCGGCACAAGGGGCTTGTAAATAAGCCCCATAATATGGATTTCTTTGCTACTCAGCATAGGAAGAGCGCCTCATTTGCATGCTTGCATTGGAGCTCATGGCACCCGTGCTATACTTATGGGCTCACAGGAAAAGAAAGCCTAGGAGGACCCACTAGTAATGGATTTCCCTCTGTGCCTGCCGGTGAGCTCAGGTGAAGATCAGAAGTGCAAATGTAGTGCCTGCAATGCACACAAAGTGCTGTATATGCACTGGCACAGTAAAGAAGGGAAAGCACAACCTTCTCAGCAGGGATGTAATACTTCTAATGGAAGAGTACTAGCACTTCCGGTTAGCACTCTAGGATAGTGAGTCCCTGCCCTTTTATATTGTTATGTCAATTCCTGGCATTGTGCCCAGTGTTTTGCTGTTCTACACATCCCCACAAATGACAGTTGTCTCTCTCCACTGTGGGGCTGTTGGGCAGAAGTTATGACCCTGGACGGTGGAACAGTTACTGAGCAGACACAGACAACCCCAGGGCCTGAGACTGGTAGACCGACATACTTGCACATGTGTGGCGACACACAGAGGCTCGCAAACTTACATGCCCAGATGCGCATACAAGGAAAATACAAAACAGTGATGGATGGAATGCTTGAATTAATCTCAGCCACTGGTAAATACTCGAGCTGCTTCCCAGTCCATCGCTCTTTTTTTCCCCACCATGCCACCTCAGATTAGACTATATGCTAATCAGCCTTGGTCCTACTGCAATACGAGCAATTCACCCGAGCTTTCAAACCAAGGTGTGCATACGACAAAATTGCATCAAGACATAACACACCATTACATGATATGTGACTTTCACAGAAACAACCATACTGCCCAATGAAAAGCCCTCCATTGCTTCTAAATTGTATTATTCACCTCTTTGCCAGTCTCTCTTGCATCGCAAAACCTTTTTTTTTGCAACAAACGTCAATGATGCAAACTTTACCTCTCCCCTTCATTTGATGAACAGTTTATTATGCTAGGCCATGTCTGCTGTGGAAGAAAGGTGTTGTGGTACTCATGAAGTGGCTCTCTTTATTCTACATTTTTAAATGTGTGCTATGCTGTGCTGCCCCCTTATTTCCATGACCGGCCTTTGCACGCAAGTTGGGATAAGAGAGTTCGTGCTATCTCTTGAGATAGATTGTGTCTCTCAATACTCAGCATTTTATGATGGCGCTGCCTCTGACCTTGTTGCACACTCATTTATCTGAGAGGGCAGGTTCAGTAAACACTTTCGGCATATTTACTAATAGTTCACTGCCGTTTCCTAGCGTAGGATCGGCAGTTAGAGGTCGCAATATGCTTGCCGAGACCGCCATGATCCTGCCAAGCATATTACGAGTTTCCTCTCACCCAAGCTTTTCAAAGGGCGGTTCCACCACCATTAAAAGCTTGGAGGATAGGGAACAATGTGGGCCCTACATATGCCTCAAACATATGTGGATGCCCACAGGGGGGCATACCATGTGCCCCCCTGTGTGCATGCACATAGTTTCCTGCACGGCATGGACTTTCAAGTCCATGTCATGCAGGAACCTTGTGAGGCCTTCCCATTGCAATGCCTTTTTAAAAGGTGGCGGTGACCTTCGGCAGAGCGGTGGCACAGCGGTGGCACAGCGGTTTACACTGCTGTGCCACCGCTCTGCTGAAAGGTCGTAATGAGGCCCCTACTGTCCACTGCACAGCAAACTGCTTGTGAGATCAGATTAAGGCAGGATTGCAGGTTCCCAATGTTAATAAGCCAATTTTGAAAGAGTAGCTAACCATTCTCTCTCTTGGGGGCTACTTAGTGGAATTTTTGCTCTGCTTCCTATACTAGAGTGATGACTAACAGCCTTGCTGCTGAACCAACATAATTTTTACTCAGCTGCAGCCTTATGGGGCTCTATGGGTTGTTAGCTCTCTGTGGCACTGCTTGCCACATGGACACTCAAACTCAAATGTTATACATAATGACCCATATTTATCAAGGTTTTGTGTTGCCCTTGTGCCACACAAGGGGACCCAAGGGCGACATAAAACCTGAATGAGATTTTCCAAGCCATACAAACTCACCTTGCATGGCCCAGATTGGCTTGATAAATTGAGAGTAACATAAGGCAGTGCAAATCGCTGCTTTGTCTAACTTACTCTGTGGCAGGGAGGCGTAACATGGGTGGAGCATATGTGTTCCTATGCATCACCCATGCTTTCTGACCCATCCCCAGATTTACCAACACTGCTAGACTTGGGCAAGCATGAGAATTGTATGCCTCCCCACCAGAGGCGCAGCAAGGAGAAATATATGTATTTCTCTTCATTGTTTCTTCTTTATAAGTGTGCTGCATTTTGCAGGGCACTTAGGGCCTCATTTATGGGGATCTGATGTAGGGCAGAGCAGCAAGTCACCTTGCTGCTCTGCCCAGTATCCAAGTGAAAGGGCAGGAATGCATCGTATTTATGGAATACAGTGCATTCCTGTACTTTCCTCCAGCGCTGGTGCCGTTTCGGGAGCTTAGCGCCAACGCATACACCCTTGCGCCATGGTGCAAGGATTCCTGTTTTGTCAGCAGGTTTGCTTTTGTGCATAAACATTCCTGAGGTTTTTTTTCCGCTTTTAATATGTGCTGCAGAATGCAGCACACATGGAAAGAGGAATAAAGGAGAAATAAAGTAATTTCTCCATGTTACCCCAGACAACTAGCAGCCTCATGCATCAACCCAAAATCCAGTCGGTAAAATACCGATTCGGTAATAGCTCCCGGTATTAAGTAAAAAATACCCAATCCCAATGCATCAACCCAAAAGCAGAAATCGCTATTTAAGGAATCCTTAAATAGCGATTCTTTAAATAGGGATTCCTTAAATACCGATTCCTTAAATAGCGATTGCATTTAAGGAATCCCAAAGTGAGATTCCTTAAATGCAATGCATCAAAGTTAAAAAATTTGCGATTTCGCTAATAGGGGGAGCAAATTACCATGAAGATGAACTGCATGGTAATTTGCAAAAACTTTGAAAAATGCACTTTTGTGCATTTTTCAAAGTTTCATGTTGCGCACACACATGCCCTTAGAGCATGTGTGTGTGCAACATATGTGCACATATCATTTTCAGGGGTGCAACAGGGTGTCCTTTTGACACCCTGGCACCCTTGAAAGTGCTCCCGCTATTAGCGATTCGGTAATATCGAATCGCTAATACAGACTGGCTTTACATTCATTCCTATGGGCCTCCAAGCCCATAGGAATGAATGGGTAGGTATTCCTTATTACCGATTCGGTATTACCGATTCGGTAATAAGGAATATTAAGGAATCGCTATTTGAATAGCGATTCCTACATGCATAGCCTTTTGCTATTCCTTATTAGCGATTCCTTATTTTTCGCTAATAAGGAATCGCAAATGGCATTGTTGATGCATAGGCCCCATAATGTTTTGGCAGCTTCCCCAGGTTTACATGGTCTTGTAAATCTGGGGAAGTGTCTAAATCTGTGGGTGTTGCGTGGGAACACCTAACGCAATGCCCATGGAACACCTCCCGAGTGCAGAATAACGCAACGCAGTGATTGGCGCTGCCTTGTCTTACTCCATATCTATGAGGCCATCTAAAACTAAGCAAAGTGGCTTTGTGTGGCCTTATGGATTTGATTTTGCAGTTTACACTGCCAGAACATCACAAAAAAGGATGCTCCGGCAGCGCAAGGGGCTCATAAATATGGCACTTAGAAAGAGGAAAATGCCTCTGAGGATTATTTTTGTGCAGGAAAAAACAATTCTGCCTACAATGCACACAACCTTGCACCGTGGTGGAAGGGGGTCTGCGTTGGCCCTAGGCAGCAGTGTGTGGGCCAGCGCAGGCAGAGAACAGGAATGTGCCGTATAATGTTAAATACGGCGCATTCCTGCCCTCTCCCTTTCACTAAGTGCAGCGCAGCAAGGCGGCTTGCTACATTGTGTTGCGCCGCATGAAATATTGATAAATATGGGACAATGTATATAAGCTTCAACAAGATGCTATAAGTAAATCTATGTTACTAAATAATATTCTTTGCAGTGATATGAATCATAAAAATTACATTCTCTTTCTCAATTAAGAGATACAGGTAGCAGCAAATAACCCCTAGTCATTTGAAATGATAATCGACCTATACATCGAAAAATGGTTATTTGAAAATTCAAGGCCAGTATCATGTACGAAAAAGTTAATTTAATCGAATGCAGGTAAGAGAGAGGTCTCAAGGGGGTCTGAGAAAAAAATATATAGAAAGAGCAGAAACAAGTGCTACTCCAAAATAAGGCAAACTGAACTCTGAGAAACCTGACCCACTGAAAACCATTGTATCAATGGTGCCTAAGAATAAACCCCAACATTTCCAATCTCGGAATATGACGAGTTGCATGAAAATCAATCCTTCTAATTGATTTTTTGCCATTACTGCAGATATGGATGTCTGGTGTTACGGTTTATCTTATATCTTAACGCTTATTAATAATGCAAACATTAAAAAATAATGTATAAAGGGGAAATAAACAGACTCTAATATAATTATCAATATTAATAAAAATAACTGATTTATATTTAAGTCAAAAATACAGTATATCACGGCACCAACACACCGCCTAATGCTTATTTTTTACCGTTTAAATTCAATACCTTCCTTTTCCCAGACTCTTTAAAATAATGTGGTTTTCCTTGCATTACTATCGTGTTTCACTGGCTCAGAGAATTACATGCTGATGGTTGATTTCTTTCGAATTTCATCTGTCATGCTACCGTCCAGATATTATCTCAGGATGTTGTTTTTGGAATAATTACCTGTTTCCTCTTATAGCACTTTCATTGTTTCTAAACATTGTAATTAACAGGTGTTACTACTGCCCAATTGAATGGTACCCAACTTACCAAGGTTGACGAGATGGAAGGCTGGGCCAAACTTTGTTTTGAATTAAATTCATGACTGTAGATTAATACATTTTTTGTCAGTGAGCATGTAATTCACTTAGGCATTTTGAAAGCCCTTTACGGCAGTGCGTAGAGCGGGAAACAGCGTTTCCAACGCTGTCATCACATCTCGTTACTGTTACAACGCGATACCTTTACATCGCAAGTCATTAGATCGAATTGCTTTAGGAGGCGCTCTAACATGAGGAATAATATAATTTACTATTCCAACACCTTCCCTACTGTTGCGCAGGCTGGAATTGGAATAGTAAATTACACTATTCCTAAGTCCAGCGCAACCCCCTACAGCAAATTGATCTAATGACTTGCGATGTAAATGTATCTCGTTCTAACAACGCGGTCGTTTAACGACCACGTTGTAATAGAATGCGATGTGATGGTATGCGTTGTAACATGCTATATTCACGTAGAGATAGATGTAGTAAAACCAATTCAGAGCAAGTTACAATACACATCACAGCAAGACGGTCAGTGCTGCTATCCTAGATAATGGACATTCATAGTGGTTGGTGCCTTCACTTTAGTTTTGTCTGAGGAGATCAAGACTGAACCACTGGGAAAGGTTCAATTTCCAATATCATTGGTTAAAACCTTTAGGGCCTGGTTTAGGGTTGAATGATGGTTGAAAGTCTTCAGCTTTCTGGAGGAAATGCTTAATCTAGAGGAGAATGCACAGAAGCTAAATTAACATTTCATGATAAATGATTAAATGGAACCTAAATAATAGAATAGATTTTTGAGTTGTGTCTAATAACTATGAAAAAGTCTTAAGTGCATAATTCCTTTGTCGCCTGGGAAGATCCTTTAAAGACCATTTATTTTGGTGTGTCCTTTCACTTTTCTCTGTGAAGTGTGTGTGAATGTGGGGGAAGCAGGGGGGCAGCGTCATGCCCAATCAGACGTGGGAAGGTGCCTAAAGCTGGAAGGTCTGGTGAAAGTCTAGTAGGTGGTTCATTTTCTGACGTTTCCTGAAAAGCGTGTGGTTGAGTTTAGCTCTCACACAATATACTTGGGAACTTGTGTTATGGTGGACAGTTTTGTGATAACTTTCCTTAATACCAGAATTTAAAATTCACTACAAAACTTTGCTTGTTATTTTTTCTGCATTTTTATTATTGCTAAATGAATATTTTGTTCATAATGATTTGTGTGTTTATCTCCATCTTGTGGCTGTTCACTGGATCCAATATTTAGACAGAGGGCTTTATTCAAAATCCTGTTCATGGTTCATCAAGCAAATTCACAAAAAGCACCTTCTTTCTCATGTGCCTGGCCTTGTTCGCAGACCGAAGTCAGCTTTTCCTTTTTCCAAAGACCCCCTTCGTTGGACATGCCTTCTCCTTTTGAATTTCTAAGGCATGGAACAACCTTCCCTTCTAATTAAGGGACATTGGGTATCATGTGTACTTCTTAAGGCAACTCAAAGCGCCCTTGTTTTCAAGCACTCTATAAATCCTGTTTGATTGCTGCTCCCCACTTGGTCTAGTGCCAGGATGGCCAGTTCTCAGACTGGGCGCTCTACAAAATAAATAAACAATAGGTAGAGTCAGGTAGCCTGTAGAGCTCACAAAGGCATTCCCTCAGTGAGTAGTGTCAGAAAATGCCAGACACAATATCGTGTTCTCAATAGCACTTAAAAATATTTCTACACTGGATTTAATATTATAATATCTACGCTCAATCGGATTATATTTTAAATTTTTTTTAGAATGTGATGTTTCTGCCGGACGTAATTTCTGACAACAACATTCTTACATGCAACCCATATCAGAATCGTGTGACTTTAAACAAAATCAAGCTTTTTTAAAATCTTCAGTTGACGGAAAGCACTGAGGGACATATTTACAAGCCCCTTGCGCCGCCGGTGCATCACGTTTTTGATGCACCGACGGCGCAGTATGATGCTCCATATTTACAAGGCCACATAAAGCCACCCTGCGTGGCTTTTTGTGGCCTTGTAAATATGGCCAATTTTCACGCAGCACTTTGAGTGAAAGAGGAGTGCCATGGGTGTTGCTGGGGGTGATCCAACGCAACACCCATGGATTCTGCTGTATTTCCAGATTTAAAACATTTCATAAACCTCGGAATGCGTCCGAATTCTATGCCTCCCCAGGAGCAACGAGGAGAAATTCTTATATTTCTTCTTGTTTTTTGATCTTTCTATGCATTCTGCAGCACGCTCAGAAAGAAGAAAACACCTCGCAGTATTGTTTTGTGCAGGAAGTTGCCCCTTTCTGCACAGAAAAAATCTCCCCTAAACCACAGACACCTTTGCACCACGGCGCAAAAGTGCCTGCATTGGCCCATAGCAGCCACTTGTGCACTAGCACTGGGGAAAGCAGAGGAATGCGACATATTGTTGTAAGTGTGATGTATCCCTGTGTATTGAAAGTGATACAGCACGGCACAGCCAAGTGCCTTGCGGTGTCGTGCTGCATTGCTTTCTTGTAAATAAGACCCGAGCACCAATAAGTGTACCCAGCATGAATGCATGGGCGAATTCAGCTATACTGACCTGTGTCAACGAGCACAACATCAAACCTTCAAAGGAAATGATAAAATGGTTATTTATACTTAGGGTTAAACTACAGGTGCAATAACACTTTGGCACACCAGGTTGGTAGTGGTGTTGGCAGCCAATTTACAACTTTGCTTTAAAAAAAAATTGCATTAATGTGCGCAAACAATATATGGACCTGTTACTAATTATCGTGCACAGTTGCCCAGATCATTTATTGACAAATTGAAGCAACAAACATGTTGACCTCTTGATATTTTTTTGCCACCTGAGATCATTGCCTCTAATGGTGGCACACATGTTTTTTAATTAGGACTGGTACGCTCACTGAATAAATAGTCTTTAGTCTTGAGAGTTACCTGATACTTTTTAGTCTCTCACCACACCTACACTCACCTGTTACACATCTACACTTAGAGCCCTACACAGGCACTTCACATATGGCTTTTTATTTAAAAGATCTCCGCCAAAGAGACCCCTAGAGGGTGCCCGTCGAGCATTGCAGTGCCGGCTCAACGAGGAGCAAAAGCTCTATGATTAAGCATGACACTCTTTTCAGTGTGTGAGCGCTCCTATTCCAAAAAAGGAACCACCCTTTAGGTTCCACTTTTACTGACCTATTAGAACTCCAAGCACCTACCTGTTACCTTCCCCCATAGGAACTGCGTACACACTCATATTCCATAAATGTACTTGGACATCCCTTACTTATATTTTTTAACCCCTTTCTAGTTTCTCATAGAGCTGTGTTTGTTTCTGACAGTTATCTGAACCCCAAATCCATACTGATCAATCTTTGCATTTGTAGTTAAAGTTTCATACTGAAAGTGTCTAGTGCATCATCTTTAATCACTTTCACTAAGGGTAACGCTAACGCCACACGCCCAGCGTTGCGCCATTTTCTCTAGGGGTGGGCGGGATTTGAGAAATTCACTTTCGCAAATTATCACGGAAATTTTAAAAATCTCCGCAAACACGCGGAAATATCGCGAAGATGCGGAAGTTTTTTTCCCGCCCGTTCGCGGTATTTTCGCGGGCGCGGCCATCTTGTTTCCACTTGTCTCGCGGTGCATGATCGCGAGAAGAAAGACGTGATCGCGCGACGCATGACGTTACTGCGGGCGCGAACTGTCACGAGACAGCGCAAATGGCTACCAACAATCCAACATCTCGTGGAGAACGCGACCGGATCGGGAAAACTTGTCGGCGAACGCGGGGATTCAGGTAAGGCGATCGCGCGCACGCGAGAATGTATTATTTTACAGCGCGAGCAAGCAAAAAATTTCCTGTAAAATGCGGATTGCGGAAGTTTAGACATTTTCGTGCTCTCCGCGGAACGCGAAAATGTCAAATTATCGCAATTTCCGCGAGCGGAACGGATTTTTAGCCCAGGCCTAATTTTCTCCCCATGATCCTCGGAGCCTCACATGGTGCGAGAGAGAGAGAGACCCATGGCGAAGGAGAGCATGGCATCAGTAGTCTGGCAGCATTGCCAGCATCCTCTGGAGAGGCTGGACCAAATCAAAGCCTGCAGGCCAGAAAGCTTGCACCTCACCTGCTCTGGGACAGCATGTACTGTTAAATGTTAATAGTATGGGTGGCTGAGCAATACGCCCCCGCTCACAGAACTCCTAGGAATTCAGTGGAGTTTTTGGGTAACTTTGTTTAGACAAGAGCAATGCGTGTGTGACTTAAATACTAGGGTCTATTGTTGCATACATACTAGGCTCCAATGTGTTGACAGATACAAGAAAGAGGGGAAAACAGATAGGGCTGGCAGTCCTCATCCCGACCTCATTTCATTTTTAAAGGCAGAGTATTGGCTCTACCAAGCTGGAACTAGGTGCTACCAGACAGTAAATGTCTGCATTTTTTATTTTCCCTTTCAATTGCAGGCAATCTGCTAACCTGCACCTGTTAGCCTTCCTCATGTCAGAGCATGGCTGAAGACATGGCTCTACGGTCTGCATTTGAATGTCCCGAGCAATTAAAGTGATTTCTAGCCCTCTGCCATTCATTGATTTTTTTCATTGAAAAATCTTTCCTATTCCTGTTTTCTCATGATGTGCCTTGCTTCCAATTGTTTCTCTTTTCGCTCCCTCCCTTTATGTTGGCCAGGTACCTAAAGGCCGCTAGCAGAAGCACTAGGACTGATTAGATACCTGTGACTTGAGAAAGAGCTCTCCTTCCACAGGGGTCTTTCCTCAGTCCTGTTGTCTTGTCTCATTTCTTTTCTCCTGGTCCCTCTTTTATATCTTTCCTCACCATTCACCCACACTCACTGCTCTGCGGTATGTGTATGGTTGTTTTAAAGTGCTACATAAAGAAGCAATCCAATATCCAAGTTAACATTTTTTGTTCTTCAAAATATTACTAGAATTCTCCCGCTGTTTCTTTCTCTGTCCCTTTCTCTTCTTGATCATACAATGCTTCCCTCGATGATATGTTCTGGGAGCCATAGTGTATGTTTTGTAAAAGGAGTGGCAAACCTTTCAATATAACGGACATTTAGTCACTGAATTTCAAGAACATTAACCAAAACAATGCAAAATAGCACCACTAAAGAAAAGTTCGATAGTAAACCTCCCACATTGTCTGAAATTTGGTGGGCATAGCTGGTTTCAAAGCACACTTAGGCTGCTACATCACTGGTAAAAACATAGGGCCTCATTTATGAAAAGTGACGCATCACTGCGTGAAAACAGTGATGCGTCACTTTTCACTGCGCCCTCCCTGCGACTCCAATGATGCGTCATATTTACAGTATGACGCATCATGTCGCAAGGAGTCACAGATACGTCAGTATTTCTGACGTATCTGTAGGCGCAAAAGTGACGCATTGCTGGAGTGTGTCACAAAAGTGACGCAACTCCAGCAATGTGTCCTTTCACATGGGGCAAGCCCCATGTGAAAGGGCCTGCGTCAGTCTTACGCCTGCTGTGAGGCAGGCGTAAGATATTGACGCATTTGCACCCTAGAAGTGGCGCAGTGAAATCTCGTAGATTTCACTGCGTCACTTCTACGATGCTTACTTACGTGGGAACGCCCACCCTGCATACATTATATCTGACGCAGGTATAATGTAGCGCAGGGGTTTACAAAGTGACGCATCTAGGTAGATGCGTCACTTTGTAAATATGGCGCATCATGGCGCATATTTTACGCCACTGGTGCGTCACAAAAAGTGACGCACCGGAGGCGCAAAAGTGACGCTGGGGCTCATAAATGAGCCCCATAGTATGAGATAAATACCTTTTGCTTTTAACATGTAACAAAGGAGTATAAATCCACAAATAAGTGTGCCCTAAATTCTGTAGAGGAATTCTCATGATGCACAAGGCCTATCTCTATTTACCAATCATACTGCCACATGCATCAAAAGTAGGATTTGCGATTACCACATAGCGATCTTTAAGGAATCGCTATTTGGTAATTGCAAATCTTTATGCATGTAGGAATCGCAATAAATTTTGCGATTCCTAAAAATGAGCTAATAACAAATCGCTATTAGCTGATGTGACTCCATTCATTCCTATGGGCCTACAGGCCCATAGGAATGAATAGGAGTGCATTTACAAATTGTGATTACCAAATTGGTAATCGCAAATTGCAAATGCAATTCCAAGGGTGCCAGGTGGCCTAAGGCCACCCTGATGCACTCCCCCAAAAAGGTAAGTGTACACATGATGCGCACACACATGTTCTAAGGGCATGTGTGTGCGCCTCATGTCACTTTGAAAAATGCACTTTTGTGCATTTTTTAAAGAATGCGCAAATTACCATCAACTTGAAGTTGATGGTAATTTGCGTTTCCTAAATGCACAGTTTGCATTTAGGAAAGGCTTGATGCATCAGAAAATTGCCTTTTTCCAATTGCAAGCGGGCCGATTCTGCGAATTGGCCCGTTTGCGACCGGAAAAAAGACGGGAAAAAACGTTGATGCATGTGACTCTCAATCTCTCATGTGTTTCTTCCCTCACTGTCTCATCCGTGCTCTTCCTTCTCCTAATTGTTCTTCTATATTTTTAGGCAACATCCATCAAGACAGAGCATGGAATTGCTTTTCAGTACAAAAACATAACTTTGAATAATAAGGGCATTCTTCAGAATAGAGATCAACATAGGAAATAAACAAGAGCCTGGAAACTCTTAAAGATCATGCATAATGTGACAAAACCCGAGTCAGTCCTTGATATTCGGAGTACCACAGATACCTGTAAGAAATTCTTCCACTTCTGCGAAGATAAAATATTAAGAAAAGATCAAGTCATCTTTTGCCATCTCAAATTCGGTCACCGCCTCAAGAGGCCCAAACCTTCAAATCCACTAAGAAATGCTCATTCTTCAAGAAGATAATGCTTGCTAACTTGATGAACACAAACTCTAAACTTGAATTATCCTCTCAATTCGCATATTCTATCTCTGGAAAAAAAGTAAAATGTCTAAGTGCATCATGTTCTCCCATCTAACAAACACATATAACATCCTTGTCCCAGGAACTACTCAGAGACTTCTTAAAATCTGGTGAAATCAATCCTCTGCTCAAAAAGCCTGGTGCAGATCCAGAAGACCTCAACAATTTCACCCAATATCAAACTTTCCCTTCCTAGTGCAAAAAAACTAAAAGTGTTTCACTAAATAACTAAAAATCCACATTGATGAAAAACAACTCTTCAATGATCTTTGGTCAGGCTGCATAGCATGGTCAGTAGTACGAAAGCAATGTTAGAAATTGTATACTTTGTGTAAATTTGACAATGGGGAGTCTTGCTTCCTTGTGCTTCTTGACCTGTTTTCAGCATTCAATATTGGCATCATTGCCTCCCTCCTGAAAATCAGTGAAGAATATGGTTTAGCTGGATTGAGTCCTAACATGCAGTCACTGATAAGTGGAACTGTCTAACTTTATATGCCCTCGATTTCAACAAGAAGTTCCTTAGGGATCCAGTCTGCCTCTAGCCAAGCTACATTTCAATGATGCTCCTTTTTTCTTTCCTGAGAATATTAAGCATTTCTTCTACACGCTGATGACAACTATCTGTATTTGAAAGTCTACATGCCAGAGGCCAATCCAAAACAAGGAAAGATAGTAGAACACTAACAGTCAAGGATGACTCAATATTTTAAACTCCCAGAGAACTATTGCAAAAAGAGACTATGCCAAATCAGACTGCATTGGGAAACTAAGTCATTCATACCCACAATGACTTTAAACCTAGTTCTTTCTATGGCAACTTCTTACTGCCCGGCATTCAGAGAATCCACCTGCCCCCAATGCAAGTGGATAAACTTATCTCCTGGACCACACAATCATCACATAGCATCCTAAACTTGCCCCAGTTAACTACTAAGATTTAAACATTTACTAACCCCTCCTACATATAAATGATCAAGTGACAGCTCCTCAAACACTCCTGCTCCATTCACATAGTGCCTTTGCATTCAGGAGGCAAATCTTTTAAGTACAAAGGTATGACTAAATCTCTACTCGTAAATCCTAGACCTATATTTTAAATAAATAAATAAAAAAATACTAAAGTAATTTGTCCCTGTAATACATTTGTTCTCTCACTCCTTGATTAATATGTACATTAAGCCTTGAAGGCTCCAGATCACTTAGAAGCACAGAATTTCATGGAAATTCTTATTTTAAGCAAGTACTCTGTGGAAATTGTCTTTCCCACAACT
Source organism: Triturus cristatus (assembly GCF_964204655.1). NCBI lineage: Eukaryota > Metazoa > Chordata > Amphibia > Caudata > Salamandridae > Triturus > Triturus cristatus. Next base: position 846,408,073 of record NC_140594.1, on the reverse strand, counting down.
AATAGGGATAGCAAAGCTTATGTTATTTTAAATACTAAGGGGCCCATTATGATGGTGGGCGGAGGCACCAGTGAGGTGCTGGCGGAAAGTGCTTTTTTCCGCACGCCAGCAGCGGTCCTCACGCCCACCATATTATTATGGCCAAACATAGCCCATTTCCCGTCCGCCGCAGTACGATGCGAACCGACATCAAAGTGCGCCCGCCACAGCGGCGGTGAGAGCCAATAGAGACTCACCGCCATGCATAATGACGTCCCGTCCGCTGTACAAATGAGGATGCTCCAAACAGCCAGTCGCACCTCAGCGGAGAAACCGTCCAACCAGAGACGGAGGAAGCACGACAACGGAGCGCAAAACCAGAGTCCCGGTCCCTTCCATCCGGTCCCGACCGCAATGGATCCAGCTCTACACGTCTTCCCGGTGCTGTACCTGATAAACTACCAGCAACTCATGCACCGTCATGGACGACGCAGCAGGTACGCTAACACACAACTCCGCACACAACACACAACTCCAGGGCTGATATACGGTTCCTGTCCACACCAGACACCCTGATGGGGACAGGAACACATCCACAAGTGTACCCACACATGTCTTACCTGTCACAAAATCACATCTCCGCATCCAGGTCACCCAACAGCCGATATATTGATGCAATGTCTCGGTCACGTCACCGCAGCAGTGAAGACATAGGAAAACATGTGCATAATGCAGAAGGCAGGGCCAGCGCCAGGCATTGGCAGTGCACAAAGATCATAGGGCCACACCTCCACCCTCCACACACTAGGGCCCCCTCCCCCACATGAAGGGACATGCCATGAGCCTCTCATGTGCTCCCCCATGTACAACAACCACCCAGGTGAACCCACACCCTGCACCACACACCAAAGAACTAGGGAGACATGCTCAGCAGGGCTGCAGAGGAACACGCATCACAGAAACACAGGGCAAGGACAAACCTCACACCACACCTACACTACACTCATGGCAACACAAACTGAGTCCAAGCACAAAATGAGCACACATACATTACAGGAACAATCATTCAACTGGACACACAGCCTGTCAAGTCACACAGACATACCCCACTCTGACACACAGCCACATACTCAGACCAGATGTCAGCAGTAATGGAAAACAGCAAATAGGAAGGCTAAAGTGAGGTGCACATAAATGGAAGGCCAAGGAGACAACCACTAAGCATGTGTACATCACATGCAACAGAAGGAACATATAACAACACCCTTAGCCCATCAAATCACACATAGCTTGCACAGTGAGTGAAATCAAACCACAGTCACTACTGTGCAATAACTCAGGGAGACAGCAAGGCAAACCATGTATAGGCACAGGGATGATAGGAAGTTTCTGAAGTCAAACAGTGAACAGCCACACATCTGTATCCAACTACATGACAGGTGTGTGTCAGCAGCATAACACACAGGGCCCATTGTTACACTCCATGACTGTCAAACACAAGTAGGATCCTTCACACTTACCCCCCCAAACTCACACCTGCAGCACACAACACCAGTGTCAAACACACAGAAGGGTGCCAATAATGTCCAGTCGAAACACTGACAATCAATCACACTCCCTGGGGGGCATCCACAAACATCACACACACACACACTCATGGATGCCTGAACCAATGCTGGCACAAAACAACAGCCAAAGACAAAACTCAAAAACAACATACACAGAAGTACAACAAGACCAGACCTGACCTGTGCAGCAAAACTGTAGAAAGGCAATGGGAGCCCAGACAGAACAGGAGAACAAAACATCATCACTCAGCAACAATGCACAGCCAACATACCCCAACCCAAACAAGAAGTGGATCATCTCAAAACAATCATGGGCACAAACTAGGACCAATGGGCCTACAATGAAACACAGACAGACATACCACACCACCCATCAAGTCAACATGGTGTCATAGTGTACCACATGCATGCACATGCACTATCCTGACTAATGACAGGTCACATATGAGAGGAGAAAACCCCAAGGATGCACCCAAAACAAGCCCAGAAACAAGAATAGCCCTAAGTGCATGTGATAGACACATAAGTAATGCACACTACACTGGCAACACACATCTGAATGAATCACAACACACTAACAAAACACACACACTGACATGCAAATAGAACATCACACGCAGAGCATCTGTCAGCTGCAAGAGACAACACAACCCAAACACTGCACACATCCACATCAAACACACAACAGATGCACATGCCAAAACATCACATTGCAAACAAAGCTGGACATCAGGGGGTGCACACCAGGCAAGGACAAGGCAAAATACACTCACAGCACTGCATGCACGATAAGCAGTGTGTGCACACCAAACATACCAGTCCCACACAGATATGAGTGACACAACATGAACCCACACAACACTAATCAGCACAGCACACAGACAACATCACACTCAGGAAGTGAAGCAGTACCACAGCAAACATACATACATCTAACCCAACACCCACAGATGCACAAGTCTGGGACTCCCAGGTGACAACATGACTAGAGGACTGTGCAGCACAAACAGTAGAACTGCATATGACCAACCATGGCTGCAAAACAAGACAAGAAAATCACATATAACCAATTGGTCAACTGTCCTGAGTGGCACATTGGTCCTGTCCACAGATCAGCACCACAAAGCATAGTGTAAAAAATGAACTGATGGGGAGGCACACACACTGGCAACCCAAGGGGACAGCTGACATGAGAGTGAAGTGATGTGTACGCCAGTAGTGGACAGGTCAGGAGTGACCCATACAAAAATAGATGGCGTGCAGACTCACAATGGGTAGGCATGAGAAGTACAGATAGGGAATGATATGACTCCACACCACACATGCCATAATGGAGCCAAAAAATCCCCAAGTGACAGCAATGCATGAGAAAACACACCCACAATGTCAGTGTGGCTGAGGAGGTCTGCACAGTGAGCACAAACAGTATCAAGACACATGGATGATCAACAAAACACTACACTGAACTGACAGTTACACACTCTGCCTACTCACAATTGCCACCAACAACAAGTAGGAGTCCCCCAGAAGTGCTGCAAGGACACACCCACACACTGCACAGTGCACAACCTACAACCCCCACATGTGCACACAATCACAGGCACAGGGCTGACCAATCAAACTAACAGGCACTCAGCTCCTGGGTGACACATGTGTGCAGTTGATATTGCATGGGCACACACACATCAACACTACAGATAAACTCACTCTCTCAACACTGCACACTTCTTGACCACCCAAGTGCACACATTGAAATTAACACATGTGACTAGGATGACTGCCCATCACAAGATGACCATACACCAACACTGCTCTGCACACATCAAGTAATATCACACATACATGATGACCCTGACCAGCCTGCCATCCTGTGGATAGAATCCCACTCTGTGCTGGCAGTGCATCCAAACATGACATGTACAATATAGCTAACCTGACAAAATAATGATAATGATAACAGTAGTTCATCAAAAACCACCATCATTGCCCCCCCCCCAAGCCTCAGAGTCAAGAAGAACTGAAGTGCCTATCACCTCTGTAAAACCCAGCAAAAGTGAGACAAGCCGTTGGTAATGTTGAAGTGGCATACAGAGCATGTGTCACAACTGTCTTTATTCACATATCACACAGATAGGCACAAAAGTAGACAAGAGCAAGGCCAGTGACCAGCACAAAGTGCAGATGAGGTACATGAGATTCTGCACAGGGAAGGGGCAAACTGCAGTGAACATCAGGCTAGTGGTCAGCACAAAGTGCAGAGTGTGTCCATGAGAAGCTGCACATGGAATAGTTTAACAGAACAAGGAGCAACAAGGCCGGTGGCCAGTCCAAGGTGCAGAGTATGTTCATGAGAAGCTGCACCTGGAATAGTTTAACAGAGCAAGGAGCAACAAAGCCAGTGGCCAGTACAAAGTGCAGAGTATGTCCATGAGATCCTGCACAGGGAATGTGTGTGACTGTACCCTGCCATGGTCAGCATACAGTCAGGAGGTAACAATGGGCAGTCCAGGCACTGCTGTGGGAGATACAGGTGTGTGAGGAGGACTTCCACTCAGACTTGGCTGTCAGTTGGAGTGGGAGGTGGCTGTGTGTCGGAGACAGTTGGAAGAATGGACCGGGGAGAGAGAGGCCCAGCTGAGGTATAGCCATCAGTGGCTTGGGAAGCCGGAGGGCTGCTTGGACCAGGTGGGGTGGTGGCACGTGGAGGTGGAGTCATGCTGCAGTGAGACACAGTGTGTGTGGGAGATTGTGGAGGGGTGCTTTTCCACTTTTTGGGGATTCTAAATGGCTTCCCTGTCTTGGGATAGTTGCGGGGATTCTGCTCATGCACAGAACTATGCATAAGAAACCAGGACCTCAGTGAATTGTGGCGTACCAAAAAACTCACCTCCCAGAACCCCTAACCGACTAGCATCAGTGTCTCATTCGTTCTCCATATCATTTCGAAGCTACCAATAATTAGACAACCAAGAACAAGCGACTTAGAATACTCTCAGGAATGGTGGGAATCAGAAACACCTTTTCATTGTTATTCTCATATCAGTCCACAACAGGAGTAATCAGAGACACAGAAAAGTTTAAAATGTTTATTTTTAACTACGTGCTCTAAGGTGCAGTACTTTGGCTAACACAAGCAGACAAATGATTAGAAATAAAACCATCAGCATTGTTACAATTCCATAGAAATAGAAGGGAGAAATCATATTATAATGATAGTGGAAACAGGTCCTATAATACCTTGTGAACAACCCTCCCCTGGCTAGTAAGCTAGTTTTATAAACTAATAGAAGGTCTCTAGGTTTGAATGCGGAACCCCATACCTCAAAGATCAGCTTAGGTGAATCACATCACAGGATCAGCTCTGCTCTCTGTGTCTGGAAAGGTTTTCTCTAAGTGACTGAATCATGCATGCAAATGCAATATTAAAGGCACTCGAGTTTCAGATATTTGCAGCTGTGTGCTTGTTATGTCTAGAGCGTGGGCTGATCAACCTGAATGCAACAGCATACATTGTTATTTGACCTTGACGGTTTCTGCACACAGTGTTCAGACTAAGGTAGCGGTGCATGTCTAGTGAAGAAAAAGCAAGCAAGCAGTTTTACTTGTAATAACAACTACCTATAGTGTCGTGTGCAAAAGCAGCAAAGTGGCAAGATGGCGTTTAACTTCTAAAGCGCTTATGCTAACATAGCAATGTGTGCACATAAAACCCTGTGTTCACTACAGGATTAGTGTCAAGTGGTGCAGACACAACAGGCACACTCACCACCAAAGCTGCATCAGGTGCAGACGGTGGCCCTCCCTCTGGAGACATGTTGGATCCAGCGGTACGCTTGGCCTGGCCTTGCCTTTGCCCCTCCATCCCCTGTTTACAAGGTGTCACCCCTACAGTGCCCTCCTTTCCCTGCTTCACAGGGCTCTGGATGGGAGTTGAGGTTGTGGGTGAATCTGCCTTGGAGCTCTTTTGATGTGTACTCTTTGCAGGCACCAGCTTCTCAGCGGGACTGCTCGTCTTTGCGAGATGCTTTTGGGACAGGAGAGTCCTTGGCTGGGGATGCCTCTGAGGCATGTGAGCCTGAGGCCTGCTTCTCAGCTTTATGGCCCGTAGTGTCGCCTGACGGGATATTGCCTTTGCGCTCTGGGGTGGTTTTAGTTTTCTGTGGGGATGGTGTCTGTGCCCTGGACCGCTTGGGCTGCTGCTGCTATGTGCTGCGTGTGCTGTATCTTGCCCTTGATGTCTGTGGTGTGTGGTCACTGTTGTCAGATGAAGCCACTGGCAGGGGGGTGGCCAAAGGGACTGGAGCTGGACTCTGTGACTGTGCCAACTGAATGGCTGCCGTCACTACAGAGGACAAAGACTGGACAGCCCGGTATAACCCACCCACGTCTGAATGAATGCCCTCCATGAAAGCAACAACCTGTGGCAATTTTTTGTCGTGGTCTAGGAAGGCGTTGATGAGAGTTGTCTGGCCCAAACACAGCTGGCGCAAAAGGTCCACAGACTCAGCACTGATGGCAGCAGTGGAGAAAGGGGCAGGGGCAGAGGTGCCTGGGGTGAAGGACACTCTTCCCTTCTTACTGGTGCGAACCCGGGCAGTACTGGTGGAAGAAGCTGGGAGGGTGGGCACTGGACGCTGTGTGGTGGAAGAGGAGGCAGAGTTCCTGCTCCCAGTGCCCGCCAACATAGATGTGTCACCGCTGGCATCAGATGACGTTGAGGTTTGTGTCTTAGGCTGTGATTCCTCAAGCAGACCCTGTCCCCCTCTGAGGCACTGATCACATCAGTGTCACTGTGCTCGTGTGTAGCAGTCGTGCTTGATGCCTCACCACTGGTGTCCACCCCCTGTCCTTCCGTGCCCACGGGAGATGCTGCATGAGAAAGAGAGATGTATGGTGAGTTCATTGGCATCAACACAACCATCATAGGCAAGCAAAGCATTCAAGAAGATGATGATCTCTCCATGTTGCACACAACCCTGTGCAGTAACATTGTGCAACCTCAATTCTGAATAGGCATGGCATGAGTGAGCCATGTGATGACCACACAGTCAAATTGCCTGCTGGTGGCTTCGTTTAACCTGACACACAAATACCTCTGAGCACACCTAGGGCCCCTGATGGGGGAAAAGATGCACCTCACAACATATTGCCACTGTCAAATCTGGAGGGAGCAGAAGGGTACAACACAGATACAGACTACAACATAACAGTCCACTATGGCCATGAGTCCATGCCATCCACCATGTCGTACTTTCGTGCACAAATACTGTTGCACATTAGTGTCAGATGTGTAGTCCTTACAATTCTGAGGCCAGGCTATGCACACATTGATGAAAGCACACTCAGATGATGCACACTGCCGTTCCCTTCCATGGGATGGCCCTGACTACCCCAATGCAGACGAAGCCAGAAGCCCACGACTCAGAATGCAATGTCAATGCCCAATACTCCAATGACATGAGAAAGTACAGCTAGTGTGAGAAGGTGGCCTGCTATATGCTGTCCACTAGTTCTAGTGGGCATCTTGTATCACTCCAAACAAACCCTTATGGTGATAGGTTAAAGACAACCTTTATTGAAAACTATCCTAGTGGTAGCTATGGAGAGCAACCTTCAGGCTAAGTCTTGAAGGAATGTAAAGCAACTTGTTTTACCAGTCTATAATCTCTTAAATGATCAAATGAAAGGACAACCACACCAGGGATATATTTAAAATATATGTATTAGGTTAAAACACACCCCTCTAGTCTCTTTATGAGACTGGAGTTCGAAGTACTTAAGTTACAAGATAGCAATCATCAGTAATAGCACAAATACACGTTTTGGGCCCTAGGGGCGCACCAAACCATATACCAAAAAAGCGGTATAAGAACCACGACTGGACCAGGCACTAGGTCTATTGCCTCTAGAATCGCTGGGACCCCAAGGAACCACCCAAGGTAGTGACACAGGGGACCCACGGGGACTGTATGCAGTGTGTAAACACATCCACGGGTTCCTTTTATCTTCTATGGGCAATGTCGCGGTTGGAAATTTAAAGATTAGGGACACTCCTAATCGAGTCTGGACCAAACCCTTTTGGACTTAAGAAGTTCTAGGGATAGCACCCACGTGAGCACCGGAGTACTCGAGTTACCTCACCCAGGGAAGCATAGGTGTCTTTTGATGTTGGGTCGCATCATCGATTTCAATGGAAGCCTGCAAAGAACTGCTGCTGCCGTGAAGAGGAGAAGTGTCCGAAGAGATCCAAGCCTGGATCTAGGATGTAAGGAACCTGAAAGTAGAGGGGACAGAGTCTGGGTCACTAGCCAGTGACCGAGGGCAGGATGGACCACTGCCCACAGATGTCGGGTGCTTCAGGTGAGTTGATGGGTGTCTTGACTCTTCAGCCACGAGGTCCAGGAGGCGTCGGAGAAGTCCACGAGCTGGATTCGAGCTGTCCCACAAAGTCTGTTGAGTGCTGCGGTGTCGGCGACCAGATTGGACCCAACAAGCCTTGGCAAGTCACTGGAATTCAGAGAAAGGACTGCGGTGCAGACCAGCAAGGTCTGAGGGACTCACCCAGCAAGGGTAAGGCAGGGCACATCTGGAGCAACCAGAAAAGCCCAAGCAGAAAAGGAGTTGCCTTCATGGGGACCTGCTAGCCAACGGGCTAGTGATCACAAAGGAGCCTCGAGCGGTTGCACTTGAAGATGGCCCACGGGTCACTCGTGGAGTGCAGGCCAACATTCTTCGGTGCAGGAGGTGCTCAAGGCTGGGGGTACTCGGAGCCCAAAGCACAACTTCGAGGAGGACCAGAAAGATAGTGTTGCTGCAAAAGTTCATGGTGTCCTGGGGTCACCGTTCCATGTCACCCACGATAGCCACGGGCCTCAGCTTTGCTGTGGACTCAGGGTAGCCTCGGGGAAGTCTGGAAATCTACCTCTGGTGTTGCAAAGACTTCGGCGTCCGGCGGGAGCTTCAGCGATGCAGACCGGTCAGTTGCTTCTTTGGTGCCTGCCAAGCAGGGGAGTCACTCCTTGACCCCAAGGGAGATTTCTTGAGTCTTCTAGTTAAAGTAGAACGTCGAAGGTCCAGGATATATGTTGCAGAGTTTCGTCCAGGGTAATCTAAAATCCTAGGGACTGGATTACTATACTTAAATTAAGTTTAGGGGATGGACTAACTCTAAGGCCCCACCTATGGGTGGGCCAGGAAAGAGGGGTGGTTACACCCATTTCCTTTGTCCAGTTTCGCGCTAGAGCAGGGGCAGGTAGCCCCTGCAACCGGTTTGAACTGGGCTATGCACAGGGACACCAAACGTGCCCCCAGTGCAGGACTTCAAAGCACCAGAGAGTGCTCCTGCCCAGCCACAATACACATCAGCCAGTCTGGGGAGGTGGGGACACCTCCCCTCAACAGGAAACCTATTGTCCAGGCCTCCCCTGCCGGAGTTTCGATCAGCAGCAGGAGAACAGACCCATGTCTGTGGCAGAGGCATCCATTTTGTGATGCCAGGGCTTAGGAAAATCCTGCCGGGTTTAGCCAGTGTGAACATGTCTCTCCCTCTAGGAGGGTGGAATGCTACCCCCGCCACCAGAATTGGCAGGGGGGGGGGGGTAGTATTCCAAAGCGTTTGACACCAAACACGACATGGTTTGATGCAGCCATCCCAAAGTTAGCATTTACCGCGAGGTTATAATGCACTTAAGAGTATATGGTATGGCTGTATCACAGAACAGCCATAAGGAAGTATTTCCGAATGCTGCAGAGGGGCTAGGCTCATGCTTGGGCACCCTCTCACACAAAACCAAGCACTCTGCCTTCAGGATTGTCAAGGCCTGCCATAGGAGTGGCTTATAGGTTTACATGTGTCTGTATAGGGTAGTGATATAGGTAGCCTATACCACAGTAAGGGGTGTAAGCACACCCTTCCCCAGGCTGCAGTAGCAGACCTGTGGTGCCAGTTTGGAGTGCTTCCCAGGGGTGGCATAATACATGCTGCAGCCCCTGGTAGGCCTCTGAGGTACCTATGCCCTAGGTACATAGTATACCATATAGTAGGGGCTTATAAGGCACTCCAGAATCCAATTAGATATGTACCTAATGTACATGGAAACCATTTTAGAGACGAAGCAGCTAGGCTGTGGTCCTGATTAGCAGGGCCACAGCCAGACTAAGGTCGAAAAACAGTGAAACACCAGCAAAAAGTGGGGGTACCCATGTGAAGCAGATCCGACTCTCCTACACAACCCCCCCCAAACGCAGGGACATTAAACTAACCTTGACCAGTTGAGTCTTCATGTTCTAAGTGGAAATACCTAGAGAGTTCATCTGCATTGGCATGGTTACTCCCAGGTCTATGTTCCACTGTAAAGTCCATCTCCTGTAGGGAAATGGACCACCTAATCAGTTTGGGGTTTTCACCCTTCATTTGTTTTAGCCATAAGAGGGGCTTATGGTCTGTATGAACAAGGAAGTGAGTACCCAACAAGTATGGCCTCAACTTCTTCAGAGCCCAAACCACAGCAAAGGCCTCCCTCTCAATGGCTGACCAATGTTTCTTTCTAGGGGTCAGCCTTCTGCTTATGAAAGCTACTGGCTGATCCTGACCTTCTTCATTCAATTGTGTAATGCCCCAACCCCCTATTCAGATGCATCAGTTTGAACAATGAACTTCTTGGAGTAGTCAGGACTCTGCAGAATGGGAGCAGTACACATGGCCTGCTTCATGTCATCAAATGCCTTTTGACAGCTAGCTGTCCACTGAACCTTTTTGGGCATTTTCTTTGAAGTTAAGTCACTCAAGGGTGTCACTATTGATCCATACCCTTTGACAAATCTCCTATAGTACCCAGTCAGGCCCAAGAAGGCTCTCACCTGAGTCTGGGTAGTGGGAGCAGTCCATTCCATTATGGTCTGGATTTTGCTCTGCAATGGTTGAACCTGGCCTCCACCTACAAGGTGGCCCAGATACACAACCAGACTCTGCCCTATCTGGCACTTAGTAGCCTTGATAGTTAGGCCTGCTTTTTGCAGGGCCTCCAAAACATTCCTTAGGTGGACCAAGTGATCCTCCCAGGTGGAGCTAAAGAAAGCAATATCATCTAGATATGCTGCACTAAAGGCTTCCAGGTCTGTGAGAACTTTATTCACCAACCTTTGGAAAGTGGCAGGTGCATTCTTCAAACCAAAGGGCATTACCATAAATTGGTAGTGCCCACTAGGGGTAGAAAATGCTGTCTTTGGCTTGGCATCATCAGCTAGTCTGATCTGCCAGTAGCTAGCCGTCAAGTCAAATGTGCTAAGGTACTTGGCCGAGGCCAAAGTATCTATAAGCTCATCTGCCCTTGGTATTGGATGGAAATCAGTCCTAGTGACTGCATTGAGATCCCTGTAGTCCACACAAAACCTCATCTCTCTTTTTCCACCACTGGTGTGAGGTTTTGGCACAAGGACCACTGGACTAGCACAAGGGCTATCTGAGGGATCAATCACACCCAAATCCAACATTTTCTGGATTTCTGTCCTGATACAGTCCCTGACATGGTCAGGTTGCCTATAAATCATATTTTTAATAGGCAGACTGTCCCCAGTGTCCACTTCATGAGTGCACCAGGTAGTCTGACTTGGAGTCAGGGAGAACATGTGTCTGAACTGATTGAGAACCTGTCTGCAATCAGTTTGCTGCTCTGCAGTGAGGCTGCCTGCCAAGGCTACACCATCAACTGACCCATCATCAGGGTTCCGTGAGAGGAGGTCAGGGAGTGGGTCACTCTCTTACTTCTGTCCCTCATCAGTTGCCATGAGCAAGCCCATGTCAGCCCTGTCCACATATGTCTTGAGCCTGTTGACATGGAGAACCCTTTGGGGACTCCTGGGAGTTCCTAGGTCCACTAAATAAGTAACCTCTCCCTTCTGTTCAACAATAGTGTGAGGTCCACTCCACTTGTCCTGGAGAGCTGCTGGGGCCACAGGCTCCAACACCCACACTTTCTGTCCTGGCTGGTAAACAGTCAGTACAGCCTTTTGATCATGCCAGGCTTTTTGCAGTTCCTGGCTAGCCTCAAGGTTTTTGTTTGCCTTTTTCATGTACTCAGCCATCCAGGAGCGGAGACCAAGTACATAGTCCACTATGTCTTGCTTTGGGGGCTTGAGAGGTAACTCCCATCCTTCCTTCACCAAGCACAATGGACCCCTGACAGGGTGACCAAACAGAAGTTCAAATGGGCTGTAGCCAACCCCCTTCTGAGGCACCTCCCTGTATGTAAATAAAAGGCAGGGCAAGAGCAGGTCCCATTTTCGCCTAAGCTTCTCTGGGAGTCCTTTGATCATGCCCTTTAAGGTTTTGTTGAATCTCTCAACTAAACCATTGCATTGTGGGTGATAGGGTGTGGTGAATTTGTAATTCACTCCACACTCCTTCCACATAGCAGTTAAGTAACTTGACATAAAGTTTGCTTCTCTGTCAGATACTACCTCCTTAGGAAAGCCTACTCTTGAGAATACACTCAAGAGAGCTCTTGCCACCACAGGTGCTGTAGTGGTCCTTAGGGGAATTGCCTCTGCGTACCTGGTGGTATGATCCACCACCACCAGTATAAATCTGTGCCCAGATGCTGTTTGAGGATCCATGGGACCAACAATGTCAATCCCAACCCTCTCAAAGGGAACCCCCACCACAGGTAGTGGTATCAGGGGGGGCCTTTGTAGTGCCACCTGCTTTGCCACTGGCTTGGCAGGTTACACAGGAGCGACAAAACTCCTGTGTGTCTTCAGACATGTGAGGCCAGTGAAAGTGAGGAACAATTCTGTCCCAAGTCTTGTTCTAGCCTAGGTGTCCTGCTAGGGGAATATCATGGGCTAGTGTCAATAGGAAACCCCTAAACTTCAGAGGTATAACCAACTTCCTGGATGCACCAGGCTTGGGGTCTCTACTCTCTGAGTATAGGAGTCCATCATCCCAATAAACTTTATGGGTGCCACTAGCATTCCCAGCAGCCTCATCAGCAGTTTGCTGTCTGAGGGTTTCAAGAGAGGGGTAGGTTTTCTGCTCCTTGCTCAGATCAGACCTGGAAGGGCCCCCTGTCCCCAAGAACTCAACCTGGTCAGGTTCAAGCTCCTCTGGGACAGTTCCTTCTGCAGGCTCAAGATCATCTCCCTGAGGAGACTGATCAGTATCCTGAGACAGGTGGGAAGGCTCTGCCTTAACCCTTCTGCTCCTCCTCTTGTGAGGCACCTGGTCCATTATTCCAGAATCCAGGGCCTGTCCAGTGTTAGACATTTTAGCCTGTGACCTAGTCACAGCAAAGACATGTGCAGGGATCCCTAAAATATCTGCATGTGTCCTGAGCTCCACTTCAGCCCAAGCTGAAGTTTCTAGATCATTGCCAAGCAAACACTGTACTGGTAGGTCTGCACTTACCACAACCTTCTTAAGGCCAGTTACCCCTCCCCAGGAGAAGTTAACAACTGCCAGAGAATGGTCTGCTCTGACATTGCTAGCATTGGTCACTTGGTACATTTCACCAAGTATAATCTGCCCAGGATCCACAAGATATTTTGTCACCATTGTGACACTTGCTCCTGTGTCCCTGAATGTTCAAGCGTCTACTCCATTAATTAAAGGCTGCTGTCTGTATTTGCCCAAGTTATTGGGACTCACAAAGGGGGACATATCCATGACCCCATCACTGACAATCACAGCCTGAGTTGGTTCTCTGACTAGGCCAGAGTCCATCTCAGAACCCAGGGTCAACCCTACTACACCCTTATTCTGTGTATTCCCACCACCAATTGTAACTGCACTAGGGGGAGCAGGTGCCTTAGGGGCATTGGTGGGGGCTTGAGTATTTTCTTTGGCCTTGGTGCAGTCACTAGTCCAGTGAGTTTTCCGTTTACAGATTTTGCACCAAGGTTTCTTTTGGCCTTTACGCTTTCCTTACTGTGAATCCCCACCTGAAGAAGATTTTTGGGGGCCCTGAGAAGACTTCTGGTCTTTGCCCTTGTCCCCACCCTTATCAGAGTTTTTGGAATCTTGCTTCTTTGGGTCACCACCTTGGTTCTGTACCTTCTGCCTCACCCTGGTTCTGACCCAATTGTCTGCCTTATTTCCCAATTCTTGGGGAGAGGTCAGATCAGAGTCTACCAGGTACTGGCGCAACAGCTGATTTTGACAGTTATTAAGAATCTGCTCCCTCATTATCAGATTGTACAATCCTTTGAAGTCACACACTTTACTGCCCAATAACCAACCTTCCAGAGCCTTAGCAGCACAGTCAACAAAGTCAACCCAGTCCTGATTTTGTGCTTTTTGGTTGTCTCTGTATTGTTCAGTGGTTAGGTCAAACCCATCTATTGGAGCACTTTTCAACACTTTGTAGTCATCAGCATCCTCTTCTTTTGCAGTGATGAGCTTATCTCTACCTTTGTCTGCAAAGGAGAGCCATAAGATTGCAGTCCACTGACCTTGAGGGACCTTCTGTACTTTACAGGCCCTCTCCAAGGCAGTTATCCATTTGGGGATGTCATCCCCACTCTGGTAGGGAGGGAAAATCTTACTTAGGTTTCTGGGGTCATAAGACCTCTCCCTATCTCTAGGGAAATTGCTGCCACCAAGGGACTCTAGTCCCTCCTTTTTACTTGCTCTCTAGAGCTCTAGGGCTCCCCTATCTAAGGCCATCTGCTGCTTTCTGAGGTTGAACTTGTCTTGCTCATACTTCAGCAGTCTCTATCTCCTCTCCTGGGAGGTTTACCTCCCTCTGTGAGAAGAAACAGAGGTTCCTATAGAGGAGTTAGAATGGATAGATCCCCTTGACAGAGATCTAGCCGTTCTAGCCCTCTTGTCAGGCCTACCAGGAGGAATAAAGGAAGTGGCATTATTGTCATCCTCCTCATCTTCATCCTGATGGTCTGTGTTCAACAGAGTCTGGTCATTGTCACCAGTCTGGTCAGCATTAGAGTTAGGGTCAGGGGAGTTTCCACCCCTAGACCCACCCTCAGGTGCTGCCCCACCCACACTGTCTACATCATCAGGCCCACTAGGCCCTGTGATATCATCCAGTTTCAGTATCTTTATGAGATGCTGTGGATGGACTTTTGCCTGTCTGCAGCTTCCCAATGGAACATAAGGCCCTAAGCTGAACAAAGGTGAGATCCTCATATTTATAGGGAAGGAGCTCACTGGTTCCTGGTAGGGACCCACTGGTTCCTGGCTGGTTAGACATTACTAATGTGGTGTGGTGTGTTGCACTACCTACACTAGTGTGGCCTACTAAACTCTCTTGAGTTGTAGAAAGGGTGTGATATCCCTTAACACACAACTCTAAGTTCAGTAGAACTTACTGTAGCTAAACTTGATATTATATGTACCTCAGGTACCTTTAGTGGTTTTCAGTTGATCAATTCAATTGAGATTATCTGGTAAAACAATAGCAAGCTGGAATCCCATACGCTGCACACCAATGTGAGAAGGTGGCCTTGATATATGCTATCCACTAGTTTTAGTGGGCACCTTGTATCAGTCCAAACAACCCCTTATGGTGATAGGTTAAAGACAACCTTTATTGAAAGCTATCCTAGTGGTAGCTATGGAGAGCAGCCTTCAGGCTAAGTCTTGAAGGAATGTAAAGCAGCTTGTTTTACCAGTCTATAATCTCTTGAATGATCAAATGAAAGGACAACCACATCAGGTATATATTTAAAATATATGTATTTAGGTTAAAACACACCCCTCTAGTCTCTTTATGAGACTGGAGTTCGAAGTACTTAAGTTACAAGATAGCAATCATCAGTAATAGCACAAATACACGTTTTGGGCCCTAGGGGCGCACCAAAACATGTACCAAAAAAGTGGTATAAGAACCAAGACTGGAACAGGCACTAGGCCTATTGCCTCTAGAATCGCTGGGACCTCAAGGAACCACCCAAGGTAGTGACACAGGGGACCCACGGGGACTGTATGCAGTGTGTAAACACAACCGCGGGTTCCTATTATCTTCTATGGGCAATGTCGCGGTTGGAAATTTAAAGATTAGGGACACTTCTAATCGAGTCTGGACCAAACCCTTTTGGACTTAAGAAGTTCTAGGGCTAGCACCCACGTGAGCACCGGAGTACTCGAGTTACCTCACCCAGGGAAGCCGGATGCATGGGTGTCTTTTGATGTCGGGTTGCGTCGTCGATTTCAAGGGATGCCTGCAAATAACTGCTACTGCCGTGAAGAGGAGAAGTGTCCGAAGAGATCCAAGCCTGGATCTAGGATGTAAGGAACCTGAAAGCAGAGGGGACAGAGTCTGGGTCACTAGCCAGTGACCGAGGGCAGGATGGACCAATGCCCACAGATGTCGGGTGCTTCAGGTGAGTTGATGGGTGTCTTGACTCTTCAGCCACGAGGTCCAGGAGGCGTCGACAAAGTCCACGAGCCTGATTCGAGCTGTCCCGCAAAGTCTGTCGAGTGCTGCGGTGTCGGCGACCAGATTGGACCCAACAAGCCTTGGCAACGGCAAGTCACTGGAATTCAGAGAAAGGACTGCAGTGCAGACCAGCAAGGTCTGAGGGACTCACCCAGCAAGGGTAAGTCAGGGCACGTCTGGAGCAACCAGAAAAGGAGTTGGCTTTGTGGGGACCTGCTAGCCAACGGGCTAGTGATCGCGAAGGAACCTCGAGCAGTTGCACTTGAAGCTGGCCCACGGGTCACTCGTGGAGTAGACGCCAACAATCTTTGGTGCAGGAGGTGCTCAAGGCTGGGGCTACTCCGAGCCCAAAGCACAACTTCGAGGAGGACCAGGAAGATAGTGTTGCTGCAAAAGTTCACGGTGTCCAGGGGTCATGGTTCCATGTCACCCACGATAGCCACGTGCCTCAGCTTTGCTGTGGACTCAGGGTAGCCTCGGGGAAGTCTGGAAATCTACCTCTGGTGATGCAAAGACTTTGGCATCCGGCGGGAGCTTCAGCGATGCAGACCGGTCAGTTGCTTCTTTGGTGCCTGCCAAGCAGGGGAGTCACTCCTTGACCCCAAGGGAGATTTCTTCAGTCTTCTAGTTAAAGTAGAACGTCGAAGGTCGAGGATATATGTTGCAGAGTTTCGTCCAGGGTAATCTAAAATCCTAGGGACTGGATTCCTATACTTATAGTAAGTTTAGGGGATGGGCTGACTCTAAGGCCCCACCTATGGGTCAGGAAAGAGGGGTGGTTACACCCATTTCCTTTGTCCAGTTTCGCACCAGAGCAGGGGCAGGTAGCCCCTGCAACCGGTTTGAACTGGGCTATGCACAGGGACACCAAACGTGCCCCCAGTGCAGGACTTCAAAGCACCAGAGAGTGCTCCTGCCCAGCCCCAATACACATCAGCCTGTCTGGGGAGGTGGGGGCACCTCCCCTTGACAGGAAACATATTGTCCAGGCCTCCCCTGCCGGAGTTTCGGTCAGCAGCAGGAGGTCAGACCCGGCATTCATTTTGTGATGCCAGGGCTCAGGAAAGTCCTAAAGGGTTTAGCCAGTGTGAACATGTCTCTCCCTCTAGAAGGGTGGAATGCTACCCCCATAGTATTCCAAAGCGTTTGACACCAAACACGACATGTTTTGATGCAGCCATCCCAAAGTTAGCATTTACCGCGAGGTTATAATGCACTTAAGAGTATATGGCATGGCTGTATCACAGAACAGCCATAAGGAAGTATTTCCGAATGCTGCAGAGGGGCTCAGCTCATGCTTGGGCACCCTCTCACACAAAACCAAGCACTCTGCCTTCAGGATTGTCAAGGCCTGCCATAGGAGTGGCTTTTAGGTTTACATGTGTCTGTATAGTGTAGTGATATAGGTAGCCTATACCACAGTAAGGGGTGCAAGCACACCCTTACCCAGGCTGCAGTAGCAGACCTGTGGTGCCATTTTGGAGTGCTTCCCAGGGGTCGCATAATACATGCTGCAGCCCCTGGTGGGCCTCTGAGGTACCTATGCCCTAGGTACATAGTATACCATATACTAGGGGCTTATAAGGCACTCCAGAATCCAATTAGATATGTACCTAATGTACATGGAAACCATTTTAGAGACGAAGCAGCTAGGCTGTGGTCCTGATTAGCAGGGTCACATGCAGACTAAGGTCGAAAAACAGTGAAACACCAGCAAAAAGTGGGGGTACCCATGTGAAGCAGATCCTACTCTCCTACAGCTAGGGCAAATGCATTACAGCTGCACCCAACACAGAGGCCACTTACAAGCCACTGCATCACACTACCAACATCACGGAGCCCAGCTCTGGCACAGGCTGTGAACGCAGGCAGCCACTCACTACCAAAGTCACCATTCTCAGAATACTCACCCCCAGCTTGCTGCTGATGCTCCTTCAAACGTGCATCCAGCTCAGGCTGTGTCACAGCTAAGATGCGGGCCATTAGTGGTATCATGCTACTGCGCGCCAACCTGCCAGTCCGAGGGAGCAGCCCCCGCGTCATCTCTGCCACGTTCTTGCTCAGCCGGTAGATGTCGTCCCACCTCTTGTGACAGTGCGTGCGCTGTCGGTTGGAGACACCCAGAGCCCGCACCTTGCATGCAATGGCCCTCCACACGGCCTTATGCTGGTGGACTTTGAGCTACAGGCATGAGAGACAAGAGGGTGAAAAAATCAGTGACACAATGTTATGTACCACTATCTCTCAGTACAGGAACATGATACTAACTTATCCCAACTTCACTGATATGTCTAGCAGAGCCAATAATGCATCTCACATGGTACATTAGCATGTGAGAACCATATGAAAATGCATGCAGGTATGAGGGTGGACACAGTACCTGCCCATCTCATACACATGCAGGATGCCAGCACGGAAAGCTATGTATAGGCTGCCCACATCTACTGTCCATTTTCAGGGTGAGAAAGTCATACATTACATTTCAATATATGTTCAGGGGAAGACTCACTGTGTCCAACACTGTGCAGCCCTCAATGTCCTTGCCCTGTGAATGGCTCACTGTGTCATGGAGGTCACATTGAGGGACATGATCTGACAAACCCACACCCTTCTCA
Organism: Triturus cristatus; assembly: GCF_964204655.1. Classification (NCBI taxonomy): domain Eukaryota; kingdom Metazoa; phylum Chordata; class Amphibia; order Caudata; family Salamandridae; genus Triturus; species Triturus cristatus. The sequence continues at coordinate 846,389,518 of NC_140594.1, read as the reverse complement.
CAAGGCCTGTTGTGTGCAGTCTACAGGGCTTAGATGGCTCATTGATGGAGAGTCCAGCAAAAAACAAACATGTAACACTCTGTACATTCAGTGATGTGTCCTTGTCAGATTGGGCAGTGACTTTGCAGGCCAGGTGAGGTAAGACTGAGGTCCAACTTGGGGCATCAGAAATGTCACAAGAAGGGATCATTTGAGAACGTAAACAGTGCCTACACATGTGAGTCTGTACACATGCTGGTAGAAATGGAACGGTCTGCGCACAATAGTACGGCAATCTGCTGAGTCATAGGTGAATGACCACCAAGAGTGTCACCCTCGGGTATTGAAGTCCTGAGTGTAGTGCTGAACTGAAGATGAGGCACATTTTGAGTCAGACACAATTCCATCACTACCCTCTGGACGAAAACGTTTGCTAAATCCACAGATGGGCCTGTGAAGGACATTAGGGACCCACACAGCCATTCACACAAGCAATTTCTGTCCTGACTCCTGCATTACCAACTTGCTGTGTCAGTGCATGGCTGACAATACATGTCCCTCTAATCTTGATGTGCAGGCAGGCAAACGTGTGAAATAGGCTACACACCTTTTCCCCTGGAGACAGCATGCTAGGCAGTGCATGTCACAACCCCACAGTCTAAGGCACATTTTGCAGCAAATCAACTTCATGTGAGCCCCCCCTGCACTCTCACTCCCACTCTGGAAGACTTACCACAACATTTGGAGCACCATATAGCCTCGGACTCTGTGTGAGCACTTCGTCCACCAAGACCTCCAGCTCCTCGGTGCTGAAGGGGCTGGACCGGATCTTCTTAGTCCTCACCATCACTGTGGCCAGGAGACAGCAGCAGCAGCAGTTGGTGGTGAGGGGTGGCAGGCATCAGGTCCTGGAGACAGCAGCAGCTGCAGTTGGTGGTGAGGGGTGGCAGGCAGCAGGCCCCAGAGTCAGCAGCAGTAGTTGGTGGTGAGGGGTGACAGGCAGCAGACCCTGGAGGACCTCCAGCTCCATGGTGCTGAGGGGACTGGACCGGATCTTCTCAGTCCTCGCCATCACTGTGGCCAGGAGACAGCAGCAGCAGCAGTTTGTGATGAGGGGTGGCAGGCAGCAGGCCCTGGAGAAAGCAGCAGCAGCAGTTGGTGGTGAGGGGTGGCAGGCAGCAGGCTCTATGAGCTGTGGAAATGTGAGGCTCTCTTCCACACATATATAGTCCCCTGGGGTCGTTTCAGTGGTTCTAAGCTGCTGCAATTGGTGTTCCAGGTCAGCCTTTTTCAAATGCATCCAATGACCGGCTCTGTGGTGGCGGAGCACGCCTACCGCGATTTTCAAAATTACATTAGGCTACCATGATTGCGGTTCCCATTGGCTGTAGGGGCAGGGACCATGGTGGTGGCACACTGCAGGGGCCAGGCGGTCGCTACTGCGGTGGTGCATCTTTCAATTGCATCCAATGACCGGCTCCGCGGTAGCGGAGCACACCTACTGCGATTTTCAAAATTGCATTAGGCTACCGCGATTGCGGTTCCCATTGGCTGTAGGGGCATGGTCCATGGCGGTGACACACTGCAGGGGCCAGGCGGTTGCTACCGCGGTGGTGCATCTTTCAATTGCATCCAATGACCGGCCCCGCTGTGGCAGAGCATGCCTACCGTGATTTTCTAAATTGCATTAGGCTACCGCGATTGCGGTTCCCATTGGCTGTAAGGGCATGGTTCATGGCGGTGACACACCGCTGTGGCCCGGCGGTAGCTACCGTGATATGGCTGCCATACATTGCTTAGAATGACCGTGATTTGTGTGGCAGAGCATTCCAACCGCCATTTGACAATGTGCATATGCCTATCAGTACCGCGAGTGTGCCTGTGGCATTGACAGTGACACACCGCTGGGGCCAGGCGGTACCTATTGCGATATGGCTACCATACATTGCTTAGAATGACCGTGATTTGGGTGGCGGAGCATGCCAACTGCCATTTGGCAATACTCATATCACTATCACTACCATGAGTGTGGCTTTGGCATTGGCAGTGACACACCGCTGGGGCCAGGCGGTAGCTACCGCAATATGGCTGCCATACATTGCTTAGAATGACCGTGATTTGTGTGGCGGAGCACTTTGACAGCACCTATGGACACATCATGCTGTGTCAATGGCCAATGGGCAGTTCTCAACAGTGCATGGTGGCCACATGATTAATGGCACATCATTGTGCACACAATGCCAATGTAACATTTACCCCACTGCTGACTACACATGCCATGTTTGTGTATATGATTTTGAACATTGGCATGTACTCCCTCACATGTCACTTGTGATACTGAGGGGCATGTACACAGAACAGTGTTGTGAAGGACTCTCCAATGGGTACACATGTCAATGTGTGAAAGGGCTGAGAAAATCAAAGTGATGAATGTCTTAATGAACAATGTGCAGATTTGACTGTCTACTTTTCTTGGCTCATGCACACACTTGTTGTTTACGCAAAGACTGTGCTCATTGTGTTGTTGATGTGTGCCCTGTTCAACTTACGTCTGAAGGTGTGGCACGTACAGCAGCTAGGTATGAGACAGTTGCAGTTTCACACATATGCTGTATGAAATACTCTCAGGGCTGCTCATGCTAGATGTGGCCATATTCCTTTGTGCATTCTCATAGTCAGATATTGTTTTGGAGGTACTTGATGTGTGAAAGGGGGCAAGTATACGAGTAGTGTAGCTGAAGGTGTCCCTACATGTAAGGTGGTCTGTAACTCAACTGTGATGACAGTCATTGTTGGCGTTGTGTCAGTCAAAACGTAAGATGTTGTACACATCTCATGGTGTATTGCATTGACATGTGTCCCCTTTCATCTCAACTAGGAGGAGACCAAATGTGCACCGTCCCTTGACAGTGCTGGCAGACATGGAGGATGAGAAGGTCATACGCACATTCCGTCTGGATAGAGACACCCTACAAGACCTATGTGCTATGTTGGAGACCCACCTGCAGCCTCGCAGAACATATCCAACTGCTTTAAACCCATCTAGGGTGATGGTGACCCTGCAGTTTTTTGCTACTAGATCATTCCAGCACACGGTGTCCAGCGCAGGTGGGATGTCGCAACCTCTGTTCAGCATGGTGCTACGGGATGTCCTGTCCGCTATGATGATCTACAAGGACAGATATATCCATTTCCCCAGGAGGCATGAATTGGCGGGTGTTAAGGGTGATTTTTATTTCCCTTGGGCACATTCCCCATGTTGTTGGTGCCATTGATTGCACACATGTTGGGCTCCTTCCACCACATGCACGTGAGCTCATCTAAAGGAATTGGAAACATTTCCACTCCATAAATGTGCAAGTGGTGTGCCAGGCGGATATGATCATCTTGCACATGTGTGCCAAATTTCCAGGCTCGACCCATGACTCATACATCTTGCGTAACAGCATTGTACCACAGCTGATGGCTAATCTGCTTCCTGAGCGTGAATGAATGTGGGTGAGTATGCAGAGTCAATTAGCGTGCTGTATGTGTGACATGCTGTCCTCTGCCACAGTTACTTTACAAGGTTTTTCTGTGTTTCTTACACCTAGGTGACTCTGCATATCCCAACCGTCCTTGGTTGCTGAGCCCACTGCGGAATCCCAGGACACCAGCTGAAGTCCGCTACAATGATGCCCATGGGAGGACATGTCGTGTGGTGGAGCGTACTTTCGGTCTCCTGAAGTCACGATTTTGCTGCCTGGACAAGACCGGAGGTTCACTGATGTACTCGCCCAGGAAGGTGTTTTAGATTGTAGTTGCATGCTCCATACTCCACAACCGGGCCTTGCGCAAGGAGACCCCCCTGCTCCTGGATGCTGATGAGCAGCCAAGCCCCCCGCCTGCAAACCAATCTGTGTCCAGTGACGAGGTTAGTGGAGAGGAGGAAGGTGTCGACCTGCATCAACAGCTCATCAACAGCTACTTCACTTGAAGGTGAGTGACAATATACAATAGACCCATTGTCTGCTCATGTCGCTTTTGTTGACAAGGTGTATGTTCACTTTGTGACTGCAGCCGGTTGTTGATCAGTGGTGGCTGACAATGTTTCTGGGACAGGGTAATTTGGCACATCTACAAGATGTTTATGTCGGCACTGTTGCTCATTGTAATGTGTGCATATTAGAGTAGCCTGATAGGAAGTGTTGTGTGATGGCTGTGATGCCAACCCCTGACAATTGAATATTGTTCTGCTGTGTTTTCCTCGGTCCCTTCAGCCTCTCCTTGCCACATACATTCCATACTCCAGGTACATTGTATTCATGGTGAAGACTGCACATCCTGGAATAAACACAGAGCAGATACAACGACATGTGTGTGTAAGGAGTATTTATTTACAATGGTGACATGTGTGGGGGTGAATATTTACAATAAGGTGAATAGTGAAGCAGTGAGTTGTCAGTTATGGTACATGAGACAATAGAGTAGTCACCACATTGATGTGGTGACCCAGTCCAACAGATAGATGCCATTCACAAGGCAGTGTGAGTAAGGACAGTCCAAAACAGTAAATGCAGTATTGATGAGGGTTGCCATCATGGCTGGCTCTGTGACTGGCGTTTGGCAGGTGTTTTGTCTCAGGATCCTCCCAGGGATTTCTTAGGACGGCCCCTTTGTCATTTGGCAGGGGTGGCCTCTGCTGCAGGGCCAGTGAGGTCTGAGGACTCGCCCCTCTCTGTGTCCGCAGGGGAGGATGGTGAATTGTCATACTGCGGCCCACCAAAGGGAGGTGAAGGTGTTGGTTGTGGTGCAGGCCTGTCCCTCAGTACCGCCACTAGCTGGCCCAAGAGGTCCACAATTTGGCCCATGCAGGTGTCCATTGACCTCATCAGCAGGAGGAGCTCGCGTGAATCTTCCTCAGCCTGGCCCCTTCGTCCCTGGGCCTGTTCATAGGCCCCAAGGCCTCTGTTGATGTTGTGCAGGGCTTCAGTCCCAGTGTCCGGTTGTCTTTGACTTAACCTTGCCCTCCCACCGGCCCTGCTGCCACGGACCTTTTGCCTCACCACCCGCACCCTCTCCCTGCCCTCCTCAATTGGTGGTGTGGGGTGGTCATCCTCTGGGACAGGGAGAGTGTTGCGGGCAACAGTGGTGGTGGTGATGGTGGTGGTGGTGGAGGACGCACAGGCCGTTACAGCACGGGTCTGCGGATTAGTTGGTGTTGCTGCAGATGTGGTGGGGGGACGATGGGGTCCTGTGACCTGTTGCGCCCTGGCACACCAGATGGGCCGGCTTCGAGCTCCTCGTTCTCAGAATCCCGGGAGTCAACATCCAAGAGTCCATGTTCCGGGGGAGGGACTGGCTCTGCAGGTTGCTGTTGTTGTCCTCTGCAGTCAGTTCTTGGTCACATGTGAGACAGATGGGAAATGGTCATTGAAGTGCACCCCTCACGCCTGGTGTTAGATGTATCTTATTCACTGTTTATAGACCACACAGTTGGCTAGTTATCACATTGTTTATATGCACACTACTGTGCATCCTGACATGATGTTGAGGTACATGCATTACTTGTCCATGGTGTGACGTGTCAATACATACCATGGGCCACGTGCATATTTTGTGATTACAAGGACATGTTGCCATCTAATGACTAGCCAACAACAAATTTATGTGTGGCCTCTTTGTTGATTACTCTGCCTGGCAGACATTACATCTGAGCATGAACTGGCCATTGTTATCTCAGGCATACCTTTGTCATGTCATGTGCAAATCTCAATTTGTACTACCGACCATGCTTGCTTTTTCAGATGGTCCTTGCTGCTCTGGCCCCACGGCACTTACACATGGCATTCAGTGCTGTGCATGATTGTGCACAGACTTTCTTCAACATGTGAATTGGTGTGTCACACTTTGGTTGCTGTAACAGTCACATTCGCTTAGCTGTCTGCACACTGTAAGCGGTAATAGGATCTGTGTGTATTTTTGTGTGATGAGAGGGCTGGTGTTGTCATATGGTACCATCCTTTTTGAGAGGGATGGCTGGGTGCATGTACTGTCTACTTACCTGTTCTGTTTTCACATTAGGGTGGAATTTGGGACACATCTCTGTGTGTGTATGGTGGTGGGCTCCATAATGCTCAGGGGTGGGACACGAGAGCATAAGATGGCTACCTACCTGTTAGCTTAAAGTGTACAATGCAATGGCTAACACATGCATCTGGGTGGGAGGGAGTGCTCCATCTTGATGAGCTGGGGAACAAGGGGGCATGGTGGGAGTAGTAGTGCAGGCCTCCCACACACAAACAGGACAGCCTTGGTAAATGGCTACCTACCTGTTAGGTGAGGGTGAACCATACAATGGCTGCCACATGCTTCTGTGTGGGTGTGGAGTGCTGCATTCTGCTCAGGGATGGGACAAGGTTGCCTGGTGTGGATTGTTATGCAGGCCTCCCACCCCCAAACAGCCCTCCCTGGGAAGATGGCTACCTACCTGTTAGGTGAGGGTGAACCATACAATGGCTGCCACATGCTTCTGTGTGGGGGAGAGTGCTACATCCTGTTCAGGTGTGGGACAGGGGGCCTGGTGGGAGTTGTAGTACAGGCCTCCCACACACAAACACCCCTTCCTGTGAAGATGGCTACCTACCTGTTAGGTAAAGGTGAACAATACAATGGCTGCCACATGCTTCTGGGTGGGTGGGGAGTGCTCCAATTTGCTAAACTGGGGAACAAGGGGGCATGGTGGGAGTAGTATTGCAGGCCTACCACCCCCAACCAGCACAACCTGGGAAGATGGCTACCTACCTGTTTGATGAGGGTGAACAATGCAATGGTTGCCACATGCATCTGGGTGGGAGGGTGTGCTCCATCCTACTCAGGGGTGAGACAAGGGGGACTGGTCGGAGTTGTAGTTCTGGCCTCACACACACACACCCCTCCCTGTTAAGATGGCTACCTACCTGTTGGGTGAGGGTGAACAATACAATGGCAGACACATGTTTATGGGGGCTGTTTGAGTGCTACATCCTGCTCATGTGTGGGACAGGGGGCCCTGGTGGGAGTTGTGGTACAGGCCTCCCACACCCATATACCCCTCACTGTGAAGATGTCTACCTACCTGTAAGTTTGGTTGTTGTAATACAATGGCTGCCACATGCTTCTTGGTAGGGGGAGTGCTCCATCATGCTGAGCTGTGTGACAATGGGCCCTGTTTGGAGTTGTGGTGCAGGCCTCCCACCCCCATACACCTCTCCCTGTGAAGATATCTACCTACCCATAAGTTTAGTTGTTGTAATACAATGGCTGCCACATGCTTCTGGGTGGGGGAGAGTGCTCCATCTTGCTGAGCTGTGTGACAAGGGGCCCTGGTGGGAGTTGTGGTGCAGGCCTCCCACCCCCCATACACCCTCCCTATGAAGATGGCTACCTACCTGTAAGTTTGGTTGTTGTAATACAATGGCTGCAACATGCTTCTGGGTGGGGGGGGAGTGCTCCATCTTGCTGAGCTGTGTGACAAGGGGCCCAGGTGGGAGTTGGGGTGCAGGCCTCCCACACGCCATACACCCCTCCCTGTGAATATGGCTACCTACTCGTAAGTTTGGTTGGTGTACTACAATGGCTGCCACATGCTTCTGGGTGGGGGGGAGTGCCATATCCTGTTCAGGGGTGGGACAGGGGTGCCTGGTGGGAGTTTTAGTGCCGGCTGCCTTTACACATACAACCCTGGGAATGTAGCTGGCTACCATAGGGGGAATCAGATGGGGTGAATGTTACATCTGTGAGACCTGCGTTTGGTATGGTGGTGCAGTTGAATGAGATCGGGCCTAGGAGGTGTAACTTTGGAGTTGTGTAAGACAGTACATGGCAGTGTAATGGTATACATGTGTTTGTCCTTACCAGCCTGAACTCCCCCGTCTATTCCTGTGAGACTCTCTGGATGCAGTATGGCAAGCACCTTCTCCTCCCATCGTGAGAATACTTACACGTATGCCCAAAAATATCCCGATGATCCCTCTTACATATGATATTGGGATAAAAAGAATAGGATTTCTTGCTATATGGAGGCCTATTGGATCAGAATTTGGACAACGGAGGAATTAGAGATTTACAGGCAGACCTTGAGGGAGCTACTGCATTTGGATGTATTTGTCACTCTTCCCTGGTTGCCCACATCCGCAAATGGCTCTCCGATCTAGGTTTGAGTCGATACTGGTCAACCCCGAGCTTGCTGACCCCTGATTCAAAGAGAGAGATCAAATCTATATCCTAGGAATTCATAACGCACAAAGTCACTTTAAATCCTGAGTTGGGGAGACTGACGACTCAATGTTTGACTTTTAAACTGACTCCGAGCTTTGAGCCCTTTTTAGATGAGATTTAACCACAACTGGCAAAGTCCTTCTATATGAAATTCAGGTATGAGACATTACAAGTTAATGCTTTTACAGCTAAATGGGCAAAAGTTCAACTGAGGGCTAGTGATCCTAAATGCTCACTGTGTACATTAGGTGCTAATGAGGATACTGAGCATGTTTTATTCTTTTGCGCAGCATATGCCAGCCCCAGACGTAAGTGGATCAAGCCCCTGTGCAGATGTTTGAACATCAGGAGCTGCTTAGAGTCCCTTAGAATTTTAAAAGTTGACAGTGGCCAACTTATTGTATTTGGCATTATGACATTTTTGTTAGCTGTCAGTCATATAAGATATAGGAATGGGCTTAAGTTTTAAAAAGTTTAAATAATGGATTTTTAGAATTTTGTATGCATTTCTAATTTTTTAATGGTTTTAGTCGGGAATCATCTGAAAATCCCAGCAGTAGTGGAGCCCAAATTGGTACGCTTGTGCTAATTGAACTGTTATCTTTGTACTGTATTGGGAAGAATTTTAATCAAATTAAGTGCAATAGGGGTCAAGAGTAAAAGGAGAAATTTTAAACAGTATATATGTTTTGCATTTTAGACCCTTGTAAATATAATATGTTTTTTGTTTATATTTAGATGAATGTAAATTACAATATGTACAAAGATCTGTTTTATAAGCTTTGATGATTCTTTGAATTGAATAAAGATTTTGATGATGATGGTGAAGATTGGACAAAAGGAGTTAGTTATCAGATAATGCTCACCCCTGAAGATGCATAAGCAAAAGTTTACAAAACAGCTTAATCACAGACATCTGAAAGTGCAATTAGTCTGTAAATTGAAGGGTCATACATAGTAAAAGTCTTATACATCAGTAGAAGGATATGCCCTTTTTATGATTGTGCTATCTGTTGGTTAGATAGCAGACTTTAAATATCAGTTGGAGTATCAATGGCAAACTAATGGGATGTACCTGGAATACATAAAAATGGTGACCCTAGGTTCCTTGTGCCCTTGATGTTTACCTAGATCTAATCATGTTTACCACTTCTGACATTGCAGAGGCTAAACATTTTCCCACGATATCTATTTTCACACTGTAAAGATCCTCTATTTACTCAGATCATTCTGAACGTCCTTGCATCATTCACTTGTAGAAGGGTATTTTCTATAATCTTTTCATTAATCTACTAGAACATGTGATGGCAATTTGACATGTGGGACTTCAGTTGTCTTTGGTGCACGATTCCCATACTCTCTTGGCCTCTTCTTTTTCTCAGATTCATTTATCGAACAAAATGTTGGACCACCAACCTTATTCTGTTTAGATGGTGCAAAGTCCAAAATACACAGGTTTCCCTATTTTCCTTCAGATGTTGTGTGGACAATAGCTCTATACTGCGAAAGTGAAAATGTGTATTTTGGAGTTGTCTAAAGAAAACAAATGTAGTTGTAGTCCCTGATTCTTCTTTGCTGATGTTAGATTTGTTGGCTTAAGGTGGTCTTCCCCCAAACTTTTTGCCATCCTCCTTCATTTTTCTGATCTTGTTTTTGCTGACCTTAAGACATGGCTCCCCCCATTGGCTGCCCTTAATGTGGCCCATCCCCGCCCCCCACCACATCATCTAATGATGTCAGCGAGCACCACGCGCCGACGTAATTAGGTGATATCGGACGCGCTGGAAGCCATTTGCTTCTAGCGCGTCCGTGGAGGAGAAGGTGAGTTTCTCCTCGGGGAGGTTTAAAAAAGAGGCATCAGAGGAAAGGAAATAGTTTTCCTTCCCTCCGATGTCGCTTTTCAGCATTCCTGCTGCACGATCAGGCATGGGGCGCGATTGTGCAGCCAGAATGCTCACTAGGCACGAGGAATTTTTTGTTTTATTTTAGTTTTTTAATTAAAAGGATTGTGTTGCAGGGAGCAGCCCCTTGGTCAAGGGTCGCTCCCCTTTGGGGAGAAATTTGTTTGGCAATTTCTGCCCACCTGGGGGGCAGATCGGCCCAAATAATTAAATATTTTTATTGGGATCATTGTGGCCGTTTCTGCCCCCTTTGGCTTGGCTGGTGGATTGTGTGTGGACTGGTGCATTATTTGCATATGTGATTATAATGTTTTATTTCTCCTTTTTATTCTAGTGCAAAGCTTTTGATTCTTGTCTGCAGTTTCGGCAGTGGTTGAGCTGCAGTTTTCTGTAGTTTTGTTTTATTTGGTAAGAAAAACATTTTTGTTGTGTTTACTCCAAATGAGCATTTTTGTCATGTATGAATGATTTTTTCGGAAGTAGTGTCATAATAGCATCATATTTGGTGCCAGATGTACGACCCTTACAAATTGTGTCATTTTGCGACTCGCAATTTGCGACTCGCAAAATGCAATTTACAACAGTGTCTCAGATACTGTTAGCTATTTCTAATAGGGTCTCAAGTCATGAGGCAGGTGCTATTTGCGACCCCATTAGGAATGACCAGCACTCACAGGGATGGTGGCCTGATGGAGTCAGCAGACCACCATGTCTGTGACTGCTTTTTTAATGAAGCAGTTTTATTTTTTTTAAATGCAGTCCGTTTTCCTTTTAGGAAAACGGGATACATTTAAAAAAGAAAAATGAAACGTTGCTGTTTCCTTTTTTAAGGGCAGGCAGTGGTCCCTGGGACCACTGCCTGCTCTTAAAAAATATTTCTGCACAAACGCACAAAGGAGAAGGGGTCCTCTGGGGACCCCTTCCTGTTTGCAAGTGGCTTACCTCCTACTTGAAGTAGGTGGTAAACTGCGAGTGTTTTGTGACCACAAATGCGGTCGCAAAACAATGGTACATTCCATTGTGACTCGCTATTAGGAAGGGATGCCCCTTCTTAATAGCAAGAGTCGCAAACGCTATTTAGAGAGCCACAGACTCGCAAAATAGCGTTTGTACATCCCAGGACTCCAGGACCGATTGCCCTTGTGCGATTGCAAAAACAGTCGTACATTTGGCCCTTAGTTTGGGTTTTGAGCGTGAAATTCTTTGCGATGTGTTTTGCATTGTCTTCTGTGTAATTTCTTTTATTTTTAATTTTTAGTGGGATATGGTTGGTCATTGCTGTGTCTGTGCAGTGTAGGTGGTGGTGAGTGTAGCCGCTTCTGGCAAGTGAGTGGTATAGTTTTGGAGTATTTAGGTCTTTGTGATAAAGCCACATTTTGTTCATTACTTATTTTACAAAGCGTTTGTTGTTGTTGACTTGTTTGATAAGTTACCTTTATTAGTAAGGATTATGGCTAGCCACAGAATTCCTGCTCAGCAGGTGGTTGGTATGCTTTTTGAATCTTCCTCTGACCATGATTATCAGACTGACAGTGTATCTGAGGGAGAGGAGAAGTGCAAGATTCAGGCTGTCAATCAATCAATCAAGCATTTATAGAGCGCACTACTCACCCATGAAGGTCTCAAGGCGCTAAAGGGGGGTGGTGGGGTGCTGCTACTGCTTGAACAGCCAGGTCTTGAGAAGTCTCCTGAAGGTCAGCAGGTCCTCGGTCTGTCGCAGGTGAATGGGGAGGGTGATCCATGTCTTGGCGGTGAGGTGGGAAAATGATCTACCACCGGTGGTCGTTCGGTGGATGCGTGGAACGGTGGCGAGGGCGAGGTCAGCGGAGCGAAGCTGGCGGTTCGGGGTGTAGAAGGTGAGTCGTTTGTTGAGGTATGTTGGTCCAGCGTTGTGGAGTGCTTTGTGACCGTGGGTGAGGAGATTGAAGGTGATCCTCTTGTTGACAGGGAGCCAGTGCAGGTCTCTCAGGTGGGCAGCGATGTGGCTGTGGTAGGGGATGTCAAGGATGAGGCGTGCGGAGGCGTTTTGTTTGCTTTGAAGTCTTTTCTGGAGTTTGGCCATGGTTCATGCGTAGAGGGCATTGCCGTAGTCCAGCCTGCTGCTGACGAGGGCCTGGGTGACCGTCCTTCTGGTTCCGGTGGGGATCCATCTGTAGATCTCGCGAAGCATGCGGGAAGGTGTTGAAGCAGGAGGAGGAGACAGTGTTGACTTGCTGGGTTATTGATAGTGATGAATCCAGGATGAACCCCAGGTTGCGTGCGTGCGTGGTTGGTGGGTGTCGGTGCAGCTCCCAGCGTGGGCGGCCACCAGGAGTCCTCCTAGGCGGAGGGGGTGGAGCCGAGGATGAGGACCTCCGTCTTGTCCGAGTTCAGTTTCAGGCGACTGTTCATCCATTCGACGACGGACATAATTCCTTCGTGGAGGTTGGTTTGGCGGTGGCGGGGTCCTTGTTGAGGGAGAGGATCAGCTGGGTGTCATCGGCGTATGAGACAATGTTGAGGTTGTACGATCGGACGATGTTGGCAAGCGGTGCCATGTAGATGTTAAAAAGGGCTGAGGGATGATCCTTGGGGTACGCTGCAGGTGATCTTGGTGGCTTCGGATCGGAATGGAGGGAGGCGGACTCTCTGGGTTTTGCCAGTGAGGAAGGAGTTGATTCAGTCCAGGGCTTTGTTGCGGATCCCTTCATCATGGATGCGTGTGCGTAGGGTGTGGTTGCAGATGGTGTTGAAGGCGGCCGAGAGGTCCAGGAGGATGAGGGCCACAGTTTCGCTGTTATCCAGCAGGGTCGATGGCGGCGATGAGGGCGGTTTCGGTGCTGTGGTTGCTGCGGAATCCAGATTGGGACGAGTCTAGGGTGTTGTTCTTCTCCAGGAAGTGGGTCAGTTGCCTGTTGACAATCCTTTGGATGACTTTCGCCAGGAACGGGAGCAGGGAGATGGGCCAGAAGTTCTTGAGGTCATTTGGGTCCACCTTGGGTTTCTTGAGTAGGGCGATGATCTCAGCGTGATTCCAGCTCTCCGGGAAGGTGACGGTCTCGAAGGAGCTGTTGAGGATCTTCCAGAGTTGGGGTGCAATGATGGAGCTCGCTTTGTTGAAGATGTGGTGAGGGCAGGGGTCGGATGGTAAGCTGAAGTGGATGGTGTTCATGATTTTGATTGTGTCATCGCCGTTGACATTGTTCCAGGAGAGCAGGAGGCTGGTGTGGCTGGGGGTGGTTAGTCTGATGTGTCTGTGGCTGTCGGGGGGGTCTGGGTGTTGAAGCTGTCGTGGACGTCTGCGATCTTGCAGTGGAAGAAGGTGGCTAGGGAGTTGCAGAGGTCTTGAGAAGGTGGGATGTCGTTAGGGCTGGAGCTGGGGTTGGCGAGTTCTTTCACCATGTTGAAGAGCTCTTTGCTGTTGTGTGCGTTGTTTTTGATGCGCTCCTTGACGGAGGTCCTTTTGGCGGTTCGAATGAGTTGGTGGTGCTTGCGGCTGGCGTTCTTGAGGGCTGAGTGGTTGTCCGGTGTCTGTTCGTGACACCACTTCTTCTCGAGTCTTCGGGAAGTCTGCTTGGATGCCTGGAGGTCAATGGTGAACCAGATGGCTCTTCTGTCGGTGCGTCTGTTTGAGGGTTTCTTGATCGGGGCAAGAGTGTTGGTGCAGTTGTCGATCCATTGCCTGAAGTTGTGGGCGGCTGTGTGGGTGTCGGTGGGGTCGGTTGGTGGGTCTCGGGGGAGGTTGGCGATTAGCTTGTCTTTTGTGACCTTGTTCCAGCTGCGGTGGGGGATTCGTTGTGGGTGGTTGTGCGTGGTGTGTTTCTCGAAGGAGAAGTGGATGCAGCGGTGGTCGGTCCCGTGGAGTTCGGTGGTGTGACTGAAGGTGATGTGGATGCTTGCGGAAAAGATGGAGTCGAGTGTGTGTCTGGTGGAGTGGGTGGGTGTCGTGACGAGCTGTTTGAGTCCGAGGTTGGTGAGGTTGGCGAGCAGGGTGGTGGAGTTGCTGCCGTTGGCGTTCTTGAGGTGGAAGTTCAGGTCTCCGAGGAGGATGTAGTCTGAGGATGGAAGGGCGTGCGTGCTGATGACATCGGTGATGGAGTCACTAAACTGTGGCCGGGTTCCCGGGGTTTGTAGACGAGGGTTCCTCTGAGGGTGGTGTTGGGATCGATGTGGATCTGGAAGAGCAGGTGTTCGGCAGTGCTGAGGGTGTCTTCGGTGCTGGTCGAGATTCTGAGGGTATTCCTGTGGACAATGGCGATTCCTCCTCTGGGTCTGTTGGCGCGGTCCCTGCGGGTGATCTTGTAGCTGTCTGGGATGGCTATGGCAATGTCGGGCGCCCAGGAGGGTTTCATCCAGGTCTCCATCAGGAAGGTGATGCCTGGGAAAGATGAGTTGAGTAGGTCCCAGAGGTCGATGGCACGCTCTTGGACGGAGCAGGTGTTGAGTAGTATGCATCTGAGATGGTAGCGACCTGCCCTGGTGGGAGGGGCAAGACGTGCAGGTGTTCGGTGGCTGGTGAAGCTTCAGAGTGGCCTGGAAGCAGGTAGGTGATCGGCTGGCGTTGAGTTCGTTGAGGATGTTGGCGTCGTAACGGTGTCGGGCGTCGTGGCACTCACGGGGGCAAGGGGGTCTGGTACTGGCCGTGGTCCAGGCACAGACGGGTGCAGACAGGCTTGCCTTAGGCATGCCTTCATTGCGCCAGCAGCGCGGTCGCGCAGCGGCCACCATTAAGAAGGGGAGGTGGGAGGGAGGAGCAGCTGGGAGGCGGGTGCGGGATTGAATGGGTGAGCAAGGGGTGTGGGGCAGCAGGGGACGCAGCGGCCGGAAGGAGAAGTGGCAGAAAGGCCAAAAAGCAAAGAGAGAGTTATAGAGTAAAAAGAGCAGGGAAAAGGCAGATAAAGTATAAAAACGGCAGACTGGCAGAATCAGGCAATTAGGAGAAAAAGAACACTGAGAGTAGACACAGAGGACTGGTGGCATGAACTCGCGGCAGCAGCGAGAGCGGAAAACAGGGCAAGGTCAGGTGGAGCTGTGCGGCGTGGGGAGTGACCTGCCTGGAAACAGGATCAAGGGTCCACAAGGAATCATCTGATGATGAAGCTACTCTCAGTGCGGATGAAGGTACTCTCAGTGTGGATGTAGTGCCTGTTTTAGAGGAGGACCCTGATGTGTTGATGGTGCAGCAAGAGGCATCTTGCTTGCAGCCTGGGACTGCAAGGCTTTCCATTGGAAGTGCTGGACTCAGGGTTGATCCAATCATGGTGCAGCCGGTGTTGCCTGCCTTTAGTGGTGCTGCAGGGTGTAGAGTGAATTGTGAAAAATGTTTGCCTATACAGTTTCTCAGTTATTTATAGATGATGTATTTTTGGTTGAGATTGTTGAGCAGACTAATTTGTATGCTGCGCAGTGTTTGAGGGACAACAGTGCCAGACCTAGTCCCCACTCTGGAGCTACCCGGTGGACTCCCACAAATCTGGATGAGATACAGATGTTTTTGGGTTTGACTTTTTTAATGGGCTTGATAAGGAAGCCGTCCCTGGCTTCATATTGGTCTACAAGTCCATTGATGGCAACAGCCATATTTCCTGCAATTATGATTCGTGATCTGTATTTACTTTTGCTTCGGATGCTGCATTTTGTTGATAATGCTTTAGCGTTGCCACGAGATCACCCTGACTGTGACTGCCTTTTTAAGATTAGGGCTGTTTTCAGAGATCTATACTCCAGGGAAAGAAATACCGGTGGATGAGTCTTTGGTCCTGTTAAAGAACTGTTTGGTTTTTAGACAGTACATTCCTGGCAAGAGGGCACGTTATGGAATTAAGATGTATATGTTGTCTGAGAGTAGAACAGGATATATCTATAATTTCTGTGTGTACACTGGTAGGGATTCCACTATTGACCCCCCTGGTTGTCCATCAACTTTAGGAGTTTGAGAGAAAATTGTGTGGGAAGTTGCTAGAGGACTTGTTAAGGTCACCATTTGTACCTAGATAATTTCTACACTGCTGTGCAATTGTTTGAGGAATTGTTCGAAGTGGACACTCTTGGTTGTGGCACAGTCCGCTCTAACCACAATGGTTACCCAAAAGAGCTTGGTTGCGAAAAGCTACAGAAGGGACAGTGCAGTGCCTTGCGTAGTGATGAAGTGCTAGCTCATAAATTTGTGGACAGGAGGGATGTGTACAAGCTGACTATCATCCATGATGACAGTACTTCACCTGTGACTGTTTGAGGTCAGGTTGCTGAAGTACACACACCTGTGTGCATTGTAGACTACAATATCACATGGGTGGTGTTGATAGAGTAGATCAGAGGTTGGAACCTTAAACTGCTGTTCACAAGGCTTACATTTGGTATAAGAAGTTGGCCATCCATCTTTTCAATTTAGCAACTTTTAATGCTTTTGTTGTGTTCAAGGGGTATTCTCCAGCTTCAAAGATGACTTTTGTTAAGTTTCAGGAGTCTGTGATAGGCGGCCTTGTTGTAATAGAACAGGCAAGTGTTCCTGGAGTTGGAGTGGTGAAGAATGTGACTAGATTGAAAGATCGCCACTTTCTGGATTTAATTCCTCCCACGTCCAAAAAAACAATCCCTGTTAGAGATGTAGAGACTGTTTGCGAAGAGGTAAGCAGAAGGAGAGTCGTATGCACTGTGCTGATTGTCCTTCTAATCCTGGGCTGTGTGTGCCCACATGTTTCAGATTGTATCATACTCAAAATAGTTTTTGGGAGCAACCGTGAGTCTAATAGGGTACTGCCTGGTCTGTATGGTTTTATATTTGTTGTTCAGTTCCACGGTTGGCGTCAGAATTATGTCTTTAGTTACCGCTGTTTTGTTTGTAGTTATAGTTTCGTATCTATTTCGAATTGGTTTGTGTTCTCTTTCTTGTTGCAAACATTTTTGATGATGGTGCGCATGGACAGGCATTTGGCTGGTGGTGTGCATGGACTGGCGCTTGGATGGCAGGGTGCATGGACTGACGCTTATCTGGCGGTGTGCGTGGACTGGTGCTTGGCTGGCAGTGTGCGTGGACTAGCGCTTGGCAGGTAGTGTGCGTGGACTAGCGCTTGGCTGGCAGTGTGCGTGGACTTGCGTTTGACTGGCGGTGTGCGTGGGCTGGTATTTGCCTGATGTTGTGTGAGTAGTGACTTGCTGTTGGTCATTACACACTCTGCTAGCCAAATGGCACAGCACACACTATGTAAACAACCAGCCGGTGTGATTGCTGTGTCAGTCTTGTGGGCGTATGAAAGTGATGGGCCCTTGAATGGCGCTGTCTTTTGATGTGAATGTTCTAATGTTGTAATGTGCTGGGCCACAGCTGGCGGTGTGAATGGTCTTGTATGTCACATATGAAAGGTGTGTTAATGGCCTGTAAAGAGGTTGGTGCCTTGCCGTGGTTTTACAGCTCACGGGCTGTGAGTCATTGGTTCATGTTTTTGACCTTTTAATTATTAACAATGCATTTCCTTTGTGTGAAATCTCTTGTTAATAAAACCTTTCACTTACCCTCATGCCAAATCCAACCAGTATGTGTGTGTACTTGAGGAATAGATGGACAGGCAATCTTATCTGTCTTTCTGTGCTAAGGTGTAGTGTATCTCTAGGGAAAATGTACCAACTTTAGATATTTCTGTACACCAAAAGAAATGGGGGGTACTGGGTGGTGTGACTCTCATGGATCCCAACAAGTTTTTTTACTCACAATGCCATGCAAACCTCAAAATGTGACTATAGTCACACATTTTTCTGGAATTACTGTGTCATAATCTTCTGGTATCAGAAAAGTCAACATTTTCCTACCGTTCAGCATTCCCCCCATGTCTCCCGATAAAAATGGTATCTCACTTGTGTGGGTGGACCAAGTACCCACGATAGGCAAGGGCCGAAAACATATTGTGGAGATCACAAAATGACCTGGTTTTGCAAGTGGGGTCACCTGGGTTTATGGCCCCGGTCATTGCGGCCATCTAGGGAAACCTACCAAACCTACACATTTCTGAAAACTAGATACCCAGGGGAGACCAGAGAGGTATGGCTTGTGTGGAAACACCTACATTTTCGTACCCAGAATCCCCTGCAAACCTCAAATTTAGCTGAAAAAATAAAAATGTTCTCAAATTTCTGTGTGGGAAAGTTGTGGGATCACCAGGCTGACACAAATTTCCTCCTACCCAGTGTTCCCTCAGGTCTCCCGATTAAAATGATACCTCACTCATGTGGGTGGGCCAAGTACCCGCGACAGGCATGGCCCCAAAACGTATTGTGGAGACTTCAAAATTACCTATCACAAAACGACCTGGTTTTGCAAGAGGGGCACCTGTGTTTTTGGTCCGGGGCTCGGTGGCCATCTAGGGAAACCTACCAACCCCCACACATATCTGAAAATTAGACCCGCGGGGTCCAGCGTGGCCCCCCAAATATTTTCCTACCCAGAATCCCATGCAGACCTCAAATTTAACTGAAAAAAACACATTTTTCACATATTTCTATGTGGGATCTCACGTGCCGGCACAATTTCCTACCACACAGTGTTCCCCTCAGTCTCCCGAGTAAAATTACAGCTCACTTGAGTGTGAGGAGATGGGCCATCACTGGCAGGATGGGGGGAGGAGCAGCCCCAACTTACACCTGCTTCCACACAAAGGGCTGCTTACCCACTGTAGTTAGTCTGGAGCCAAGACAGGGAAGGCAGGATGCCTGAGGACTTCACATGGAAACCTCTAGAAGCTTCTCCCCCACTTCAAAGGCACAACTGGGCATAAATGCTGGACCTCAGACACCACCAGTTCAGTACACTTCTAGACCTGTGGATACTCTGCCAGTAACAAGGACTGCTGTGCTGCTGAAGAGCTGCCACCCTGCTGGACTGCACTCTGCTGGACTACTGCCTTGATGTGCTTCTGCTTTGCTGTGCTGACCTGTTGCCTGCTGTTCTCCTGTCTGGGTGAGAAGGACTGAACCTGCATCTCTTGAACCCACAGTGACCCCAAAAGCTTGTTGGCTGGCCTCTTGATCTGAACCCTCAAACACATATTAGGCTTCCAACAACCTTGCACTAGCACCTGGACTCTGCCATCTGCTAAGTGGTGCCATCCTACTCCTGGTCCCTTGGAAGTGGGCTTAAGCTGCTTGCCAACCTCTGTGGATCCAATGAAACTGACATATCTCCTCTGCTGCACGGCACAAACCTGAGTAGAAACTGAAGCATTGTCACTGCTGCATGAACCAGTCACAAAGACCCACATTGCATCGCAGCTCTTCATTACCACTCCATGGGCCCGACTGTGTGACGCATTTTCTGCGCAGGCCCCCACATCCCTCATCAACGGCGGCCTCAATGACAATGCTGGACTCTATACTGTAGCCTCACAGCTCTTCGAAAACCAACGCATAGCCCAACTGTGTACCGCATCCTCGGCGATGGACTTTGCATTGCAAGGCCTGTCAACGGGATCTTCGAGGACAATGCAGGCCTTCGTATCTCAGCCTTGCTACATCTCGGAACTGACACATTGCTTCTGCAGTGCAGCACATCTTTAGACGTGGATTCACACAACACTCTGCAAAGCAGGATTTAAGATACTTTGTTCAGTGGGCCTAACTTGGTCACTGTAGCTGACCCGCGCTACACTGTGTTTGGCCTGAACTTGTGACTTTGTCCCGGTCCGACGCAACCAGCTATCCGCATTTGGCACTTTATGCCATTTGGCGCTATTTTAAAAGTTTTATATCTCCGGTTCTACTAATTGCATTTTTTTTCCAGTCACCATTGTGCAATAAAACAGGTTGAGATGAGATTACAGGATTTTCCACAGTTGGGGGACCATAGCTACCATCCTGTACCGCCCTGGCTCTATCCCCGAATTTACACCTTCGGTTGGAAGGTTTAGTGTATGGGGGTATCCCACCGGCCTCTCAGCCCCCCTTACGCACCTCTTCCCACTCTTCCACTTTGGGAATGATACCTGCGCCAGCAGTTCCCATTTGCTCATATTGCTGTTTTACTTACTCATTGGACTTTTTGGTTTTCCTGAGCACCTTCTGTTCCTGCAATTCAGCTTTCCCCATATCGATCCCATACATCCCAAAACTCTTGTCTCTTGCTACGTGTTTCCGCCCAATCTAGTTTGTTTGTCCTACGGACTGATCCCAGCCAGTCCACTAAAGTTGGCGGATTGTGGTGAATCCATTAATTGCAAATTTCCCGCCCAGCCTGTAATATCAAAAGGAAGAGTAGATTGTTCTGTTATTTACTTAACCAGGGTCCTTCCCTGTTGTCATAATCTCTTCTCACCCCAAACAGGGTTAACTCCAGGCTTACCTCTATTTCCTTTTGAAGTACTTCTGAGAGGATCTTACCCACATCTTCCCGAACAAAAGACCTGGAATTGGGGGGACAGCCGAAACATGTGGACATCGTCCGCTCTCTCCTCTCCACATGTGGAACACTTTTTCGCCTCTTCTCCATTTGGACAATTTCTCTGGTGTCCAGTAGGCTCTATGCAATGTGAATAAATGATTCTTTTTGAAAGGTGCAGACTTGATTATATAGCAGCATGTAGACATTGATACTTGCCATAGATTCAGAACAACCAGCGTCGGCAGGTCTTTCTCCCAGATATCTGTGGGTAGGTTGAATTCCTCCCCTCCTGCTGATATGAGCGACCAGTCCCACTGTGCTAATTCTTTCTTCATTGCATCCCCTTGAATTTTCATCTCTAATTCCCTATTTCCTGTGCCATCCTTCCCTAGAGTCTTTGTCCAGCTCATCAGTTGATATAATTTGAATTTAGAAAGTGTCCTGTTAGTCAGAAACAATAGTTGGTCCCAACCGACTATTGAATTTTCTGTTATTATCTGACCCCACTTTGTTACTCCTCCTATTCTCCGTGGAGTTGATAATGTATCTTCTAAAAATTCTGCCATTCCTGGTGAGTTCCAGATTGGGACATTATCACTATAGTACGGGATTTTCCACAAGCGTCTAGCTTGATACAATAGTTTGGCGTCAGACCCTAATATCTTTAGTTTCAAATTTGGGTGACCAAATTTGTATAGAAAATAACTTCCTTCTGACGTTGTCATGGGTTGCAAGTAAGGTTAGTATAGCCGATGCTCTTTGAATAGCACTCTAATGTTCTTAAAGTGAAAATCCCTGTAATACTGGAACAGATCTGGACTGGCATTCCCGCCATGATCCTTCTTCCTCCTAATCTTCTTCCAAGCAATTCTGACTCCTCTTGAGGCCCAGATAAAACTGCTGATATCTCCCTGTATTTTATTAAACCACTCTCTCCTAAATTCTAAAGGTATGGCATTAAAGATATAAGTGAATTTAGAGAGTATCATCATCATTACTATATGAGAATGGCCCAGGAAAGATAACGCAAGGCTTTTCCATGCATTCAGAAATTTTCTTGATTCTGTTAGGACTTTATTAAAATGTACTTGGGCGATTTCCCCATTCTCTCCCACTACCTGAATGCCCACATACCTTATCTGTTGCTTCACCATAGGATTGTTACTCTGGGAAATTCCACTCTGTAATCTCAGTCTTCTGTTGGTTTATCTGATAACCTGAGATTTGCCCAAACTGCTTGAGTGACTCTATTTTTCTTGGAAGGGAACCTACTAGGTTGTCCGTAAATAGCATTAAGTCATCCGCGTAAGGTGCGACCTTCTTAACCCATTCCTTATACTTGAAAGAGGCCGTGCGTTCTCTGTTAAAACTGCTACATTATGGAATACTATGCCCAATCACCTGAGAAATATAGATGCGGAAATCCCCTTTAGGAGAGCTCTCAAGACTTGGCTTTTCGGCTTGCCCTAGATACAGTGGTCCTCCCTGGTCTCTTCTTCTCATAGATAGGATGCTAGCGCCGGGACACTTCCGTTGGAGGTAGCCGTGCGCTGTAAAAGCTTCAATAATAATAATAATAATAATAATAAAGAGGTTATCTGCTGATTATATCTCAGGACATTTGATAGGGGATCTATATAAAGGTTGAACAACAATGGGAAAAGGGGGCATCCCTGTCTAGTACCCCTTCCAATATTTATCTTCTCTGTAAGAACTCTGTTTACTAGTATGCGCGCAGATGGGTTGTTGTATAAAGACTTTACTGCCCCTGCAAAGCTACTTTCCAAGTTGTACATTTCTATTGCTTTATGTAAAAAGACCCAGCTGACCCTATTGAACGCCTTTGCGGACTCAAAAGTGATTACAGATAAGGGGATTCTTTCCTGAGTAGCCACATCTATTGCCCCAACCAATTTGTGTGTTAACTCTTGGATCTGTCTGCACCTTATCAAACCTTTCTGATCCTCATAAATCAAACTACCAGCTACCTTGCCCATTCTTCTTGCCAGTATTTGAGTATATATCTTGTAATCACTGTTTAACATAGATATTGGCCTGTAAGATTCGCACCATTTCCCTGGTTTTAATAAAATGCATATTGTCACCTCTTCCCAAGATTTTGGTAGCTCTTGTCCCTTTACAAATAACTCATTAAATAACTCGGTCAGCCGGGGCACAAGCTCTTCTTTCAAGGATTTGTATATCTTGTTTGGCAATGCGTCTGGTCCTGCTGCTTTCGCTTTTTTAAAACTCTTTTACCACCCTCATCACTTCTTCCTCTGTAATTTTGGAGTTTAGCTTACCCCTATGATTTTCTGATAGGGCCTGCTTCATCCAGATCTTAAGATAGTCTTCTATTTGTTGTTTGCTGGCCCGTGTGTCCTCGGTACACAGATTCTTGAAAAAACTATTAAACGCCCTCCCAATCACTGTTTCTTCCATGCTAGGTTCTGCTTGATTTTCCTCCTGAACGCATAAGATCTGATTGCGGCTTTGCTCTGTCTTAGTCTTCCATGCTAAGATTTTGCTGCAGGCCTCCCGATATTGGTAGTGAGCGACTTTACCAGCCTCTCACTTCTCCTTGATTATAGCTTCTAGTATGTCAGTTATTACAGCCTTGTAAGCATCACACCGAACCTGCCATGAAGTCTCATTTGTGTTTATTAAAAAGAAAGAATTGGTTTGAACTCTCAGATTTTCTACTACCTCAGGGTCAAGGAGCAGGGTTCTGTCCAAGGTCCATCTGGGTGTGTGCTGTGACTTCTGGAGGCACACTGAATGGTCAGAAAGGTGCGCCGGGAGATGCTCAACCCTTTTTACATTGCTACATAGTGTCTTATCTACTAAAAAGTAATCAATTCTTGACGTGTGACCCAGATTTTTATTCCTAAAGGTAAAGTTTTGAGATTTTACTCCTTTTTATCACCAAATATCTACCAGTCCTAGATCTTCTAGGTGGAGCTTTAGCCAGCTCCTCATTTTAGGCAGAGTTGAGGTGTTCCTTATTGGTAATCTATCTTTCCTAGGATCTATTACCAAGTTAACCCCTTCGGTGCTCATGACGGAATGGTTCCGTCATGACCCACGGTTGAGCTGTGCTCATGACGGAACCATTCCGTCATGACCACGCCCGCGCAAGATTCCGTCAGCACAGCGGCGGAATCTGCGCAGCATCGAAGGGGTTAAAATCACCACCAATTATAACTTGAGCTGAGACATCCACAAGATGTGTATACAGAGCCTGCATTGCGGTGGGATCATCTAAATTGGGGCAATAGTATCCGACTAATGCGTACATTCCCCCATACATGCGTACTTTTCCTACGGCCCATCTCCCTTTCGGATCGCTACTGGATTACTCTATTTTTGCATTTGCTGATCTCTTGAACAGGATACTCACTCCCTTGACACAAAAAGCCTGATCTGTACATATATAAACATCCACCCACCCTTGCTTCTTCAAAATTTCTTCCCATTCTGCTTTTAGGAGGTGCGCTTCTTGAAGTATTATTATATTACATTTTATGCATTTTAAATATTCTAGTATTTTTTGCCTTCTACGTCAGACCCTCAAGCCTTTTACATTCCATGTTAGAATGTTAACTCCCATGGCCTAAGGTAGAGTTTACATCTGTATCTCCTGTTCTTACACAAGTCGGACCAACCTTTTTTTTAAAACAAAATTCCCAGTATGCTCCCAGACCCTTTGTGAACTTACTCTTGCAAACCACTTTCCCAACCCTCCCCCTATCCCTCACCCCTCCATGGAGAACCCTTCCTCTCTCTCTTTGGCGAAACATTCTCGCCAATTTGAGCCCCCTGCTCCATAGGCATTCTTTACACTTGTTGCACCTTAATCTTATTTATTAGGGATTCTACTTCTTTGGATTCCCTCAGGTTGTACATCTGATTTCTCCACATTATTCTCAGGGATGCGGGGAAACGCATCTGTACTGATGCCCCCAGAGATCTCAACTCCTGCATGTACTGTTCTAATTCCCACTGGCTATCCTGCGTTACTTTTGAAATGTCCGATCTTATTCTCAAGGCCCAGTCGTTTTTTGTGTGGGAACCGGCTCTGATTCTCTCACTTAACATTCTCTCCTTTAGGGTATAAGTTCTGAAGTTAATTAAGATCTTCCTTGGGTTGTTCCTTGGTTTGCCTTTTCCAAACGGGTCCCTGTTACCCTCTGAATATCTTCTGTCGATACCTTTGCTTCTACCCGTGGGAAAAACTCCTTCAGAAGAGTGATCACGAAGCCTTTAATGGCTTCACCCTCTTGTCCCTCAGGATCATATAGGATTCTCAGATTGTTACGTCTTGCCTGATTTTCCAGTGACTCAATTTTACCCCTGAGGTCCTTCTCATTTACTTTCAAACCCGGAAATCCTCTTTATTAATTTCCACACTCTTCCCCAGCTCATCCACGGTGAATTCCACTACATTAATATGTTCCATTATGGAGTTGATTTTTGTTTCCAGAACTTCACAGGTTCCCTGGATTCTGTGCTGTTTTTTTTCTGAGGTAGCGAAACTCGCCCTCATTTCTGAGATCAGAGACTTGATTAGGCTTTCCGTTCTCCTTGTTCCTTCTGCGGTTTTTTGGACCTGCGAATGAAGTTGCGCACCTGTCTCTGCGGAGCTCTGGAGGGCTTCTTCCCCCGTGACTTCGATAATTTCTAGAGCCTGAAATCTGTTATTGCTGAGCGGAAAATCTGCCACTGAGCTAACCTCTGTCATTTCTGGCATACCTTCTTTCTTACTCTGTTCTCCTGTGAGTGTTATTGTTTCGCTTGGGAGTATCTGTTTAACTTTAAAGTATGAGCAGAGAGAGGGACTGATTTTCACCTTTGGACCTATTACTCTTGCCCGAGTTGATGCCGGGGTGGACTCCAGTATATGGGGGGGTGTAGCTAGCTTTTTACTTCTTTCACTATTTTGTATTACTAACGTAATGGGGTTTTGAGTTAATTCTGTGGTCACTGCAAGACTTGCAGTCAGGTTTCTGCTCCTCAAACAGTATCTTATTCCCCTGCTCAAGGTAATGTCCTGAGACTGCTCCTTTAGAGACTCTCTGACTATTCCTGCCTTCCTCCCCCTGCTGTTTTGCATAGAAGTCAGGTCTCGTCTGTGGCTACCCCCCTAAACCCGGTCACTTACCCTGATTGCCTGCCCCCTCCCTCTATGTCCCGGTCTGGCTGTCCCCCCTCTTCTCGAGGTCCTCTCTCCTTTGGGCACCGGAGCTAATCCTGCTGCTGCTACCGCTCTGTCGCTTGCCGCACTGCTTCCACTGCTACCGGTGCCACTGTTGCTGGGGCTGACCGGAGCTTTAGCTCGGAAGGACACCCGGGCAGCTGCTCTCCTGTTGGAATGTAGTACCGACACCGCCTGCGCCCACACTGTATTCACCGTTGCTCCGAGACCCGAAGACTGCAACGGCTTCACCTTTGCGCCAACAATATCGCCGCTGACTTTCAGGTCCAACGGAGCGATTGGTGAATCGTTTGTGATGCCTGCGGACCCAAGGGACATAGTTTGTTCACCAAAAGGTAATCCTCTTCCTCTTACTGCGGCTTTAAGCGCCCGCGTTTAATTTTCCTTATTTGCCTTTAGAGATCGGGAGCTCACAACCGGTCCACTTGCCAGCCGCCATATTCTCCCTACTAATTGGATTTTTGTTGTTCTGGTCTTGTTTTTATTTAATAAAAATTACGCTATTCTTCTAACTCAGTTGAGGGCTCCTTTTGTGGTGTGTTGTCACTGTGTTACTGTTTGAAGTGTTGCACAAGTTCTTTACACATTGACCCTGAGTTAAGCCTGAGCTGCCCTGTGCCAATCTACCAGAGTGCTGAGCACAGGTTAATTTAGGGTTTGCTGTAACTTCACCCTGAGAAGAAATGCGGTTGCTGCTTGAGAAGGGGTTCACCCTCTCATCCAGTAAACCAATTTCTTACTATTACTTTTCCAACCACCAGAAAGCATATGGTAACCACATCCTGATGGTATTTGCACCTTACACTTGCCTCTTATAGTCCTGGAGAAATGTATTTAACCACTAAGCATATATGTGCAGAAATGAGTCTGCCCGGTGAAGGATTTAAATTAAATCAGAATTCTTTTTTAATTTTGGGCAAAGGGGACATTGAAAAAAAGTCACTAAAATGTAATTAATTGAGTGTATTGTATGTATGGACAACAGGTATAGTGATACAATTGAGAAAAACTGAAGTGGTTAGATGCAGGGCTGCATTAGCTTATGCAGGCAGCACAAACAAAATCGGCTAAAGGTTGACCAATAACGTACCAAGAGTTAAATACCTGTAATTAGTACTCACACTTCCACCAAAAACTTCACACTGTAATACCTCTCTACATGTAGGCTGCTCCCTCTCTTTCCTATGTGTCTCACTTTTGATGTAAAGATCAAAAAGAAGCACAGGGTTAACTAAACTACTGACTCATGCACAGGCTATCCACCTACTGTGGGTTTTGTAGAGTCATATTCTGAATGTCAATGTACCACTGATGTGCCTTCTACTTAACTTTTAAGACCAGGTATCCATCCATCATAAATTTGATTCAAATCAATAATGAACACGATGTGTACCATCTCAGATTTAATAAGTGTTTAGAGGCGCCATTACATTTTCCTTACATTTAATCAGATACGGTTGTGAACAGTGGCGTCAGCCACAAACAAACTGTGGTGGGCGGGTAGAGAGGGTGCGGAGGAGTGCGGGAGGGGGAGCGTGGGTGAGAGATTTAATAATAATAATTAAAAAAATGTAAATAGACTTACCTGAAGCTGCCTTCCACGTCACACCTCGGTCTTCCTGGTCCCAGCAGCCCCTGAGACGTCATCACAAACTCACTCTGCAATTCCTGCGCTGGTCTCATTCGATGAGATGAGCGCAGGGATTGGCCTGAGCGGGCTGGTTTGCACTGCACTCAGGTACAGGAGTCTGTGCTGTGTCTCCAACCCGGCTGCGCAATGCAGCCGCTCGGCCTTGTCCAGGATTGGCCTGAGCGGGCTGGTTTGCACTCCACTCAGGTACAGGAGTCTGTGCTGTTTCTCCAACCCGGCTGCGCAATGCAGCCGCTCGGCCTTGTCCAGGATTGGCCTGAGCGGGCTGGTTTGCACTCCACTCAGGTACAGGACTCTGTACTGTTTTCCAACCGGCTGCGCAATGCAGCCGCTTTGGAGAAACCTAAGTGCGCATGTGTGTTTGGCCTGCCTAAGCCAGCCGACCAAACACACATGCACACGTATAAGTGTACCAACCACTCCTCCCATGGCCCCGGCCTTGCCCCTCCCTACAGCACTGGCTCAGAGCCAGCTGCTAAAAAATAAAACAATGTTAAAATATTATATTATTTTTCAACCGCTGGCTCTGAGCCAGTGGGGCAACGCTTACCCGCCATTGTGGAGGAGCTGCCCCTGGTTGTGGAAGCAGTATTCCTACTTGTTTAAATTAGCCACTACCTCCCCTCTTTTGTAAAAACAATATGTTATGCTTGTGCATTTTCTCCTTCTCCACTCTTGTACTGAAGAGGTGGAGTGTGGGCTATGTACGTCACATGTACTGTGGGGCAACTGAATTGTCTGGTACATGGTAGGACTGCACAGAACACTGAACCATACCCACCCACAATCTAAAGAAATCATGTCAAGGAAGGCAGGCCCTTCCACATATGCAGCTATCTCTCACTCTCCTTTGATCTTACTCCACGTTTAGGCAAAACCACTCATTCACAGCAACACCTTAAAAGCACCCTCTGCTGTACACACAGCACCAAAATACTTCCAACTTTGGGTTCACACCGCTTTACTTACGTTCTCTTCATATATTCACTAACACTTTAAAAGGTTAAGTGTCCCATCCCTCACTCCTTTCTCTTCGCTCCATGCAAAGGCAAAATGACAAAAACATAGTAAAAGCCCAACTGTGGTCAACATGAAAGACAATGTAACAAAATTACATACTGCAAGCACCGAAGCCACCATCTCTTCCCTCCAAGCACACCTCTTATGTAGCATCCGCTCAGACACCTTATCATTGTTATGAAAAGCTACACAAATGCAACTACCGAACATACACAATCACAAATGAATGCCTGGCCTATTGCCTTTGCCAGTGCTTGCTTCTATGTGTTTTTATTCCTAGATGTAACGTTTCACCATCTGCACCAGGATAGGAGAGGCCTGAATGTGAAACGTGTAAAGTGTGGTACCCTGGCTTATTTTTCTTTAACAAAAACATCACTTGGACTTTGTGCCGAGCTCTGTGGTCCTTCTCTAGATGAGACTGATTTTACGACGTTTCCTGACAATGAACCTCCCCCTCGTTACACTTCGCGCAACGCAGGCCTTCAGGAGCTGCAAGTTAAGCTAAACTCAAAAATTTATCTGCAATAATTAAAAACTGTCCATTTCAAATGTGCTGTGAATGTAGCTGTGCAATCAGGCGGACACCGTCAGCGGGGGGAGGGGGTCCCTATGAAGGAACAGACAGAGCTTGTATCATGTTAATATTAATAAGATAAGACTTAAGAGCACGCAGCCCTATCTCGCCACCACCAGAGGACCGACTAACTACGGCATCAAACGCTTAATCCGGACAAAATCCTAATTTATATGCTAATTAGGCAGGATGTAAAAATTAGAGGGTTAATTAAGCCAGTCTTCCTGCCCTCGCGCTATCTGCTGTGGACACTGAGGTGAGGGGGAGGGGCCACACAGGCCGATCACTATGAACCATGCCTTACTTCTTCTGTTCTGCCAGGAGCCCTGCTTTCGAAACACGTGCAGCTCCATGCAGTTTGGAGTGTATCTCAGTTATTGGAAAAATTTAGAGGATTTATGATGACTTCCACAGACTTTACCGTAGGAGAGAGAGGTTTTTTAATGGGGGTCATTAGAAGGACGATAATGGAAACAGTACTATCTGTGAGCTGTGCAGATATTACTAAGACTTCGAAGAACGGTATGCTGGCAGAGAGGGGCCCTTAGGGAGTTGCTCTTTTGACCTGGAAGAGGTTTAGACAATACTACCTCAGTTATACATCACAATACAATGAAAAACAAATAATACTTTATTACAGCATAGAAACAGTCCTATCTATTAATTTCTTTCTCCATCCCACCCTTTCTGAGTTTATTCTCAATTCAAAATGATAAATTCCCCGGAGGGGCGAAGATAGGGAAAAATAAGAGGAATACACATATCTTTCACTTACAGTCTCAGTAGAGCTAGGCAGGTTTATTATGCTCCAGCAGATGCCATGTCACTCAGGTCAGGTAGTTGCTGGAAAAAAAAAAAAAAAAAAAAATATATATATATATATATATATATATATATATATATATATATATATATATATATATATATATATATATATATATATATATATATATATATTACCTACTGGCAGTCACCAGTAGGTAGTTATAGTTAGGACCTATTTTCCATAGGAAATCCGCAACATTCTATTTGGAATAACGTTGGCGCCGATTGACGAATCTTTGCGAAATTTTCCAAACTTTTGGCCAGCCCCGGTCCACTCCTATCCTGAAAATTTCACGGTGATTCGTCAAGCGGGGGCCGAGAAAAAAGGGGGGTCCCAAAACAAGTTTTCCCCATGCATTTTCCCATAGGACCTGTTGACGCAGCTACAGCCCGAACTGCTGAACGGAATTACACCAAATTTGGCAAAGAGGTAGTCCTCAGTTCAGACTCGTGCCTTTTGCTTAAATTGTGTAAATCCGTTCAGTAGTTCCTGAGAAAATTAGAGTTAAAAAGATAGATATATCTGGGCGGAGCCTAACCACACATCTCATCGTGAGATCTGATTGGCTGTCAGTACTTCATCCAAGAAGTGTTGGCAGCCATACTGGGACCAATATACATGATAGCACCTCATTTAAAAGCATTGGAGTTAATAGAAGGTTTTAAGACTTTAGTTACATTATAAATCATTTGTTGATGGTACCATACTCATTTTAGGAATTGTGGTGTGTTCTAAGGTGATTTTACCATGTGAAAAAGCCTTCTGCTGTGATATCATGAATCATGTTTGAGAGAAAACTATTTTATCATGCTTTTCCCACAGAGGTTTGGAAGGTGATCTATAAGCTAAACTGAGAGCATATTTTCTGTAAATTCACATTATCTTTCTCAGTCATGTGAGAATGAAGTCTGACATTCTCAGTAAAACATGTACATCCAACAAGGGCAGAGACTGTCAGTTGATTCCTTTGTGTTCTACTGCAGCTTCCCAGAGTGTTCTAAAGAACAACTAGAGCGCTAACAGTCCTACTTATGACAAACGTATTGCACACCTGAAGCCATCTTGATTGGAATAAAGTGTTAACTCTTAAAACATTTAATTTAAAAAGGAACAAAATGAGGGGGTTCAATTTGTCATAGAAAGTATGATTAGTGCTGCAGAAAGAAAAATTAGGGCACATTTTGAGTGACTTCTCAAATCCTCTTCTATTTCATAAATAATTCTGACATGCAGACTGAAACATGCACTTTCAATACCAGCAGCAGACTTCCTTGGTGAGCAGTAGCTTTACTACAGTGATCTAATAAGCAACTAGAGTGCTAACATTCTGAATTTATGGCAAATGTGTGACACATCTGAATGCCTTCTTGATGGAATCAAAGTAAAAAACTGAAAGTATTTCCTACTGAGGAGACTGTAGTAAATGAGGAAATTAGGAAACTTCATAACAAATAAGTCTCCCAAAATGGCCACCAGAGACAAAAGAGCACAAATGTAGCACAAATATCACCCAGATGTAGCCCAAGTATAGCCCAATGACAGAATGTCCCAGAGTGTTCTAACGAACAACTAGAGCGCTAACAGTCTTACTTATGACAAAAGTATGGCACACCTGAAGCCATCTTGAGTGGAATAAAGTGGTAACACTTACCATATTTTATTGACAAAGGAACAAAATGAGGGGGTTCATTTTGCCATAGAAATTATGATTAGTGCTGCAGAAAGAAAAATTAGGGCACATTTTGACTTCTCAAGTCCTCTTCTATTTCATAAAAAAATTCTGACATGCAGACTGAAACATGCACTTTCAATACCAGCAGCAGACTTCCCTGGTGAGCAGTAGCTTTACTACAGTGATCTAATGAGCAACTAGAGTGCTAGCATTCAGAATTTATGACAAATGTGTGACACATCTGAATGCCTTCTTGATGGAACCACAGTAAAAAACTGAAAGTATTTCCTACTGAGGAGACTGCAGTAAATGAGGAAATTAGGAAACTTTATAACAAATAAATCTCCCAAGATGGCCACCAGAGACAAAAGAGCCCAAACGTAGCCCAAATATCACCCAGATGTAGCCCAAGTATAGCCCAATGACAGAATGTCCCAGAGTGTTCTAACAAAGAACTAGAGTGCTAACAGTCTTACTTATGACAAAAGTATGGCACACCTGAAGCCATCTTGATTGGAATAAAGTGGTAAGACTTAAAACATTTAATTTACAAAGGAACAAAATGAGGGGGTTCATTTTCCCATAGAAATTAGGATTAGTGCTGCAGAAAGAAAAATTAGGGCACTTTTTGACTTCTCAAATCCTCTTCTATTTCATAAACAAATTCTGACATGCAGACGGAAACATGCACTTTGAATACCAGCAGCAGACTTCCCTCATGAGCAGTAGATTTACTACAGTGATCTAATGAGCAACTAGAGTGCTAACATTCAGAATTTATGGCAAATGTGTGACACATCTGAATGCCTTCTTGATGGAACCAAAGTAAAAAAACAAAGTATTTCCTACTGAGGAGACTGTAGTAAATGAGTAAATTAGGAAACTTCATAACAAATAAATCTCCCAAGATGGCCACCAGAGACAAAAGAGCCCAAATGTAGCCCAAATATCACCCAGAGGTAGCCCAAGTATAGCCCAATGACAGAATGTCCCAGAGTGTTCTTAAGAACAACTAGAGCACTTACTGTCTTACTTATGACAAAAGTATGGCACACCTGAAGCCATCTTGATTGGAATAAGCTGGTAACACTTAAAACATTTAATTTAAAAAGGAACACAATGAGGGGGTTCATTTTGCCATATAAATTATGATTAGTGCTGAGGAAAGAAAAATTAGGGCACATTTTGAGTGACTTCTCAAATCCTCTTCTATTTCATTAAAACATTCTGATATGCAGACTGAAACATGCACTTTTAATACCAGCAGCAGACTTCCGTGGTGAGCAGTAGCTTTACTACAGTGATCTAATGAGCAACTAGAGTGCTAACATTCAGAATTTATGGCAAATGTGTGACATATCTGAATACCTTCTTGATGGAATCAAAGTAAAAAACAAAGCATTTCCTACTGAGGAGACTGTAGTAAATGAGGAAATTAGGAAACTTCATAACAAATAAATCTCCCAAGATGGCCACCAGAGACAAAAGAGCCCAAATGCAGCACAAATATCACCCAGATGTAGTCCACATGTAGCCCAATGACAGAAGTGTGCAAAACACTTATTTTTTGTGTATTTGCAGTTTTATATAGTGCAGACTTGTCAGGTATTGGAGTGCTTTACATGAGCATTGGTTACATCACACAAGATCAAATTCATTTTGGTTGTAGACATGGGGAGATTAAGTGATTTGACCAGAATCACAGAATGTTGAGCTGAAGCAGAAACTCCAACCTGGTTCCCCAGTTGCAAAGGCTGCAGCTCTGGAAGTAACACCGCATCCTCTCCCCTAGGTGCAACATTTAATCAAGTGGTCAACTGGATAAAAAAACATAAAGATTACAAATAATTTAAAAGTTCTTTGTCGCTATTTGAAAACTCAGAAAATATGTCCTCATTTTAGTTTTTTAGAGCACTAACCATAATTTTGATACAAATAAGACCCTCTCATATATGTAATTTCTAAAGGAAATGTTTTAGGTATTACAGTTTTGATTACATCAAGATGTCGTCAGGCGTTCCACACTTTTGTAATAAATATAGAATGTTAGCAATCTAGTTGTTCAATGGGATACTGTTGAGAGGCAGAGGCCAGGGGCACGGACTCTGAAAATTGAAGACAGGTAGGAGAGTGCAGAGGCAACAATTTGACCACACTGGGCAGGCAGGAAGGGCAGTGGCAGCACAACAGACTATGGAGGGTAGTGGAAAGGGGGGCAGGGGCAACAAACCAACAATACAGGACTGGCAAGAGAGGCTGTGGCAATATAATAGACCATTGTGGGCAGAAGGAAGAGGCAGTGGTAGTACAACCATACATGCCAACAGACCCGTTTCAGCCAGGAAACGTCCAATGTTTTTAAGCTCAAATGGGCTTTATTTGATCTGTCTCCTGTCTACAATCTCCTCTTTTTCAATGTAACTCAAAGGGGAAAATCAATACCCCAGTTTTTTTTCAAAATCTCCCTCCTACCAAGTTCAACATGTTCGCAAGTATGGTACATTGGATCATGGTAGGCAGGAGGAATTGGGGTAGGGACATGGACTCGGAAAACAGAGGACAGGAGGGACATGGAGAGGTGCACCAAACTGACCCTACAGGGCAGGCATCAGGGTTTGCAGCAGAACAATACACCACACAGTACATGCGGGACGGGAGTGCAGCACAACAATCCATAGAAAGCAATAGGGAGGGGACAGGACCATGCACATGGACAACAGAGAACAGAGGGGAAAGAGGCAATGGTAGCTAGCTGACCATAATGGACAGACAGGCGAGAAAGCTGCAGCATAACAGACCATAAAGGGCAGGAGGGACGGATCAGGGGCATTAAAATGGAACAGACAAGCCAGGAGGGAGGGACTAGGGGTCTGCACATGGAAACAGAGGGCTGGGGGCAAGGGGGCAGCGCAGGAGCAGCAAGATGACCATGGAAGTCAGGCAGGATGGGCACTAGAAACAAGACACACCATGGAGAGCAACAGTGAGACTATGATGGCATACACACAGACCATGGAGGGAAGGTGGGAGGGGGTCAGGGGCAGCTAGCTGACCACACAGGGAAGGTTTGAGGGGCCATGGCAGCACAGAAGACCATGCATGGCAAGCGGGAGGGTTAGTGGCAGCACAATGGCTATGATGGGCAAGAAGGAGGGTGCAGGGGCATGCACAAAGGACCATGGAGGATAGAAGGGAGGGTCAGGACCTGGGCACAGACAAGAGAGTTCAGGGGAAGGGGCCTCACAACAGACCGCGCGGGGCAGGCAGGAGGAGCAGTTGCAGCAGAACAGATCAGGGAGGGCAGAAGGGTGTGGCAGTAAAATGGACCATGGAGGACAGGAGGAAGGGGATAGGGGCATGGCATGTGGACAGGCAGGGTGGAGGTGGCAGGGACAGGTTACAGTCATCTGACAATGCTAGGCAGGTGGGAGGGGAGTGGCAGCTCAAGAGAACACTCATAGTAGATAGGAGTGGCAGGTCCATGGAACATGGTGGGCAAAACGGTTGGAGCAGGGGCATGCACAAAGCCATCGGAGGGCAGGGGGAAGGAGAATAGGGGCAGCAAGCTAAGCACAGAGGCTAAGCGGGAGGTCAATGATGGGCCATAGTATTGAGCAATGGAGGGCAGGAGGAGTGGACTTGTACATCATGCTAAATGGGGGGCAGTGGCAGCACATCAGACCATGCATGGCAGGAGGGAGGAGGCTAGTCCATGGATTCAGACAACAGAGGATAGGGAGGAGGTGGATGGGGCAGCAAGCTAACTGTTCAGAGAAGGTGGGTATTAGGAACTTTATTGTTTTTAAAATGTGTGTCTGTGCGAACTACTTAAAATATGAACAAGTATGCAGCATAATCTCACTTTTATTCAGGAAGAAGAGGACGTTTGTGACTGTGACTCCAGGCTCACTTGGCAGAAACACCCCCTGACCCTCCACCCCCCATCACAAAATGTAATGCCCGTGAAAAGGGTAGGTGGACGCAGTGTTATATAGAACATAGTCCTGAGAGCACGATTGAAAATGAAAACTAGATATAGTATATGGTATAAACTATGCACCAAAAAGTGTGATATAAGATGAACTGGGGTGTGAAATATAATATGCAATACATTGTGCGCAATGACAGATTCATTGGAGAGCGCGAGATAGCACAGGCACTAGCGCTTGCTATGCGATATGCGCCTTGGAGTGTAATATGCACAGGGCAGTGTTGTGTAACCTAACTAGTCTCTAAAGTTGTAATATAAAATATGTGCTGGGGAGTGTAACGTTGCATATGCACTGTGACAAAGATATGGATCCCAGATTGTAATATGTATGGCATAGCGCTGTGCGTTATAACATAGGCATCGAGGAAGGCACGCTAGATGGAGCAATATAACCCGTGCGAAGGCAAGTGTGGCATGACATATTCACGGGGTGGTGTTACAGTGCACATGGGCTAGAGAGTGTCATAGCATACGCACTAGCTGGTGGAATACAACACAGAGGTGTGTGGCACTCGGCGGGCACTGGTGGGTGTAACACAGCATTGGGCTCAGCCAGGAGCACGCTTTGACTCTCAAGTGAGGTTCGTCTCCTTTCCAGAGAGTAAAATAAAAAGTATTACACATCCGGCGGTGGATGTGTGTTTTATTAACCGTGAGAGGGGTTTCTTGCATAGTTTGGTTGAATTTTTGTCGAATCCGCTTTGAATGGCTTGGTGTGCGTGTGTATTAAATGTGCCCATCAATAGCTACCCATGTTTGTATAAATAAACGACAAGGGTGTCTACTTGGAGAGTACCCACCGGCGGGGGTGCCGGGATTCGGCACGGTAGGGCGTCAGACACGTCAGAGCTTCACTAGCGGTGTAAATACATTCCACGTGGATTCATTGTATGCATAGTCGCCTTTTAATAAATATCACGCAAATCGTCATGGTGATAGGTACATCGGTTTGTCCAGCATGTCCTAGGTGTTTCTATAACTATATATTTTTTAAAAATAATAAAAAACAAAGGCAGGCCCCGGGGGATGGGGTCCCCGGGGCCATAAGTGGCCTGAGGAGGGGGACAACGCAGCCCCCCTCCTAAAGAATTAAAAAAAAAAAGGCCATGACCCGGGGGTTGGGGTCCCCGGGGCCGATTAAGGCCTTGGGAGGGCCAAATTTTTTTTTTCAACAAAAACAATTAGGGTGCAGGCCCTGGGGGATGGGGTCCCCAGGGCCAATAAATTAGAAAAAGAAGGGGGGCCACACAGCCCTCCTTCTTAAAAAATAAAAATAAATAAAAGACCGGCATCGCGCCGTAGGCCACGCACCCTCCTTGCGGCACTCTGCAAACACGCCCCCTGGCCAGTTGTAAGTTGGGGAATTAATTCCCCTTCAATACTGAGGGTCCCTGAGGGCCAACTAGCCCAACAGGTATCTCCAGTATGCGCCAGGGAGCTGCGTTGCAGACAGGTGTTCTGAGGCCACGCCCCTTTTTACACCTCTATGCAACGCAGCTCTGTGGCGCTTACTGGAGGTACCTAGTGGGTTAGTTTGTCCCTAGGGACCCTTAGGATTCAAGGGGACTTAATCTCTCAACTTAGAACGGCCACAGGGCGCGTTTACACAGTGGTGAAGGGAGGGGACGAGGCCTGAGGTGACGTGTGCAAACACGCCCTGTGGCGCGTTTTAAGTTGGGGACATAATTCCCTTTCAATCCTGAGGTACCCTGGGGGCCAACTAGCCCATCAGGTGCTTCCAGTAAGCGCCACTTCTCTGCGTTGCAGAGAGGTGGTGCAGGCCGTGCCCCTTTTTATA
Source organism: Triturus cristatus (assembly GCF_964204655.1). Lineage (NCBI taxonomy): Eukaryota > Metazoa > Chordata > Amphibia > Caudata > Salamandridae > Triturus > Triturus cristatus. The sequence goes on along the minus strand of NC_140594.1, from coordinate 846,352,305 downwards.
CCTCTCTGCAATGGCGCTTACTGGACGTACCTAGTGGCTATTTAGCCCCTAGGGCCCTCAGGATTCAAGGGGACTTAATCTCCCAACTTAAAAAACGGCCACAGGGCGTGTTTACACAGTGGGGAAGGGAGGGGACGGGGCCTGAGGTGACTTGTGCAAACCCGCCCTATGACGTGTTTTAAGTAGGGGAAATAATTCCCCTTCAATCCTGAGGGCCCCTGGGGCTAACTAGCCCACCAGGTGCTTCCAGTAAGCGCCACTGAGCTGCGTTGCAGAGAGGTGGTCCATGCCGTGCCACTTTTTACACCTCTCTGCAACGCAGCTCTGTGGCGCTTACTGGAGGTACCTAGTGGGCTAGTAGGGCCCTAGGAACCCTCAGGATTCAAATGAACTTAATCTCCCAACTAAAAACGGCCACAGGGCGTTTACACAGTGGTGAAGGGAGGGGACGGGGCCTGAGTTAACGTGTGCAAACACGCCCTGTGGCGCGTTTTAAGTTGGGGAAATGATTAATAATTCCCCTTCAATCCTGAGGGACCCTGGGGGCCAACTAGCCCACCAGGTGCTTCCAGTAAGCGCCACTGCGCTGCGTTGCAGAGAGGTGGTCTAGCCCGTGCCCCTTTTTACATCTCTGTGCAACGCAGCTCTGTGGCGCTGACTGGAGGTACCTAGTGGTCTAGTTGGACCCTAGGGACTCTCAGGATTTAAGGGGAATTAATCTCCCAATTTAAAACGGCCACAGGGCGTGTTTACAAAGTGGGGAAGGGAGGGGACGGGGCCTGAGGTGACGTGTGCAAACACGCCCTGTGGCGCGTTTTAAGAGGTAGTTTTAATCCCCTGCCCTTTTATATACTAGGGGCTTACAGAGGAGGTCATGCTAATCACAGGGGGACCCCAACGCATAGTGTTCCCTAGTGTATGTAGGTGTTTTCACTGTATTCTGAGTGTCTTTTAACATAGCACTGGCTCTAGGACTGGTTAGTCAGACTCAGTTACCACCAGTATCCGTCTGAAAAAGTTGAGGGTACAGGATGATTTTGCAACAAGGCTTCTTTCTGCTCTTCTGTTTGTTCTTTCTGCACGTTATCCTTCTTCCTGCACTTTTCTTCGTCTTTGAGGACTTCTGTTGCTTCTTTCTGCATTTCTTTTTTTTCTTTTTGTGCGTTTCTTTTTCTTTCTTCACATGTCCTATCTCTGTAGGCATAGTTAGAAATTAGCATTTAAAAAACCTTTGAAATTCACTGAAAAAACCATAGGTTTCAGGCATGTTATAGTTAGGAATTAGCATTTAAAAAACCTTAGAAATTGACTGAAAAAACCATAGGTTTCAGGGGCGTTATAGTTAGCTGGACTTTTCACTCGTACAAAACCATTGAAATTCCCCCGTTGTAGTTAGTTCAGCTAACTATAACTTGCGCGCCTGCAATGCACTGCTGATGACGTCACATATTACATCACTCATAACATGGTCAGTGACATCCCTCATGACATCACTGATGACATCTCAAATGACATTCATGAGCCGTGCTCCCGGCCTGTCATTTCAAACTGCAAGGTTCCGGAGCTAGGCACCCCGGGACATTGCTGGAGCCGGCCCGGGGGGAGGGTCTCCATTTTCATGGAGGGCTCCAGGAGGGGGGCTGCGTGGCACCCCTCCAGGTGTAAACATAGCCCCAGAGAGTGGTGGTCCCCGGGGACGGGGGTCCGCAATGGACCCCCGCATTTCAATAATTAGTGCCCCGGCGAGTGGTGGGCCCCGAGGCTGTGTGGGGGGGCTTTAGCCCCCTCACACGTATTATTACTAATAGCCCTGGGGAGGTGGGGCTCTCCGGGGCTGGGGGTGCTCTACGAGCAACTGCATGATAATTTTCTATTGCCCCCGGGACCTGGCCCACACAGGGGCTTCTAGAAAATGAGGCGCAGGAGCCCGTGCTTTGTTTTAAAAAAAAAATACAACCGAAATTTCAAAAAATGCTTTTTTGGGCCCTGGGGGGTCCCTGTGGGACATCCTGAGCACATCTAGGAGGTCAGGGTGTTTCTACCCTGCCCCCTTTCCTTTATTTTTAACCTTTTTTCTTGTGACCCGGTTCTACCGAGTCACAAGATGGCTGCCAACACTTTCTGGTTTGAAGAGTTGGCAACCAATCAGAATCAAGCTCATGCTCAGGAGGGTTCGCGAATCCTCCTTGGTCACCAGATGTCGATATTTTTTTATTTTTGAATTTCTCAGGAACTACTAAATGGATTTACACCATTTGAAAAAGAACGCTTTATGAACCAAGAGCTTCTTTTATGCCACATTTGGTGTAATTCCGTTCAGCAGTTCGGGCTGTTGCTTTGTATAAAGTTTCCAATGGAAATTAATATGGTGAAAATGTGTTTTGGGACCCCCCTTTTTTCTCGGCCCTCCCGATGAATCACCCCAAAACTTTCAAGACAGGAACTGCCCTGAGCGAACCATTAGTTTAGAAAATTTTGCGAAGATTCATCAAACGGCGCCAAAGATATTTGCAGATCAAAAAACACTTTTCATATAGAAACAAGGTCCTAACTATAACTACCTACTGGCGACTGCCAGTAGGTAATATATAAAATTATATATACGACCTGAGGCCACCACACCCGAAGATAATGACACAATTCAGAGTGACGTTGAGACAGCGAATTCAGCCACATCAATGACAACCTTCAACTCGATCAGTTCCCTATCTAGCAATGAACCGGAAGCACGACCGAAAACGTTTTTAGACGAGTACCGGCTGATACGCAGAGGCCGGCAATCGAGTCACACAACACCACAACCACAGAACCAAAACCAACGGGGGAGAGGAAGAGGAAGAGGTCGTGGCAGAGGAAGAAAAGGAGAAAACTAGACAAACAGAGGCAAAGGAAGAGGAAATTCCACAGGGCGCATGGGAAGCATAGTAACTCGCTCAACTACAGCCCTGTAATGGATGACGCCCAGGTAAACCGCACCATTATCAACCTTACTCCCAAACCTCTCAGCAAAACAGAAGCCAGGACGTTATGTTTAGGACTGTCCTTCTGTCCTACAGAGCCACTTAATTATGCAAACACTCGGATTGACTTTTTTAAATTTTGTCGCAAACTGAAGTTAAAGTAATGGTATAAATTGAAACCACACTGCAACAGAGAAACCAATTTAATCTACAATGTGAATGATGATCTTAACATCAGTGACATTGGCACCCTGACAATTCTTAATGAATTGGGCAATGAAAGAGCCCCCAATGAACAAGACAGGCACCAGATGCTCAGTGACCTGGACATCACTTTTGACAAAGCAACTTCCACCAATTTTAGACCCAAGTCAACTTTTTTACCAACAATGCCTCATGATAATATCGATACAATTCAAGACATTGTGTCTGAACAATTGTTAAAATATAAACAGAAAGCATAGCACAATAGATTGTTACCCATGATGCACAACATGACCTTAGCACAGAAATGTATATAGCAGAAGCAGAACGCCAGTTAAATGATCCCCACTTCTACTCCCTCACCAGCAGGAATGACTATAGTAGAAGTGTGACGAACATATGGAACTATCTATCTGAATGGAAAGATAGGGGATTATTAGAGTGGGAAGAGTACTGTTTCCTTAAGAAAGACTTTCCCAAACTACCTGTAATGTATCTCCTCCCCAAGATCCACAAAGATCCCATCAATCCCCTGGGGAGACCAATAGTTTCCTCTAGAGGAAGTGCTTTAGAAAATGTATCCCAATACGTAGATCACTTCTTAAAAGACCAAGTGGCCCTCCTCCCTTCGTATGTGAGAGATACCAAGGACTTTCTCAACAAAATACAAGGAGTAGTCTGGGAGGAAGAATAAATATTCATAACCATGGACGTCAGTTCACTCTACGCCATTATTGAACATGAGGTAAGGATCACAGCATGCCAGAAATATCTTTCCAAACGTCCCATCCAATATTTGGAACACACTGATATGATCATTGCTATGATCCGATTTTGTCTCCAAAACAACTTCTTTCTGTTCAATGGCAGTATCTATATCCAGACCCTCGGTACTGCCATGGGAACATGTTTCGCGCCTAGTTTTGCGAACCTGTTTCTGGGGGCGTGGGAAGAAGAGCTCAGGCAGGACAACATCTACAGAAAGGAGTTTGACCAAGTCGTACTTTGGCTGAGGTATATCGATGACCTCTCTCTGATTTGGAGAGGCACGATTGCCGAAGCCAAAGGATTCATTGACAAACTCAACAAGAATGACCGCAATCTAGTTCTGACCAGCAATATCAGTCACAATAATGTAGAATTTTTGGATACTAAGGTTGAAATCATCAACAACACCTTACAGACGAGATTGTACAGGAAAGCCACGGCTGGCAACAGCCTTCTTCACGCCTTAAGCGGTCATCCTGACCAGCTCAAGTGGAGCATTCCCTATAGAGAACTTCTTTGAGCTAGACGCAACTGCAGCTCGGAGGAAGCTTTCTCTAGGGAACAGAACATCATGCTCACAAGATTCTTAGAAAGAGGCTATCCGGGTTGGGTACTACGCAAAGCCACTGAGAAGGTGAAAAACATCAGTAGGGAGACCGCCCTTGAGAATTCTACTAAGGACAGTGCAGACGAAGGGGAGGACACCACCAGAGTGATCATGTCTTACAATGGCGGGTCTAAAATTGTGAAACGCATCTTTGCAAAAAATTGGGATATGCTAAAGAAAGACCCCATTATAGGTTCTAACATCACATCCAGACCACTGATTACCTATTGGAAGGGATGCAGGTTGAGGGATATTCCTGTACACAGTGACATCATGAGGAAACCTGACAGGGGTATCAATTTGCAAGGGTTCTTCCCCTGTGGCCACTGCAAGGCCTGCCATGGTAGCCACATGCGGAAGGAATACCTCAGTACCAACAGTGGCAGGATGACCACCATACAACAGTTCCTCACATGCAGCTCTTCGTATGTGATCTATGCCTTAGAATGCCCATGCAATCTCCGCTATGTAGGCAGTACAACACATATGGCAAAAAAACGCGTTCTGGAGCATATGAGGGCAATAACGAAGAAATACTCCAACTACCCCATTGCCAGACTCTTTGAGAAATACCATTTTTCAGACAGTAATAAACTACAGTATTTTATTATTGAACAAATAGAGGTCAACCACAGGGGTGGAAACCGTGAGCTCACACTCAGAAAACAGGAATCCAGACACATTATAGAGTTAGGAACACGTTACCCAAAAGGCCACAACATGGACGAAGAAATGGCAATACATCTACATGAGGAGTAACGAGTTTGACTAATGTACTGCCTTGCAATGAGACTGTATCTCTGTCTGTAGTCTTATTGAATCTCTGCTGAAAGTTTTAGTGAATCTTTGCTATTTATTTTATTTTGCTTTGTTTCTGTACATGCATATAATTCTCTGCTTACAGTTATGTGTCTGTGCACATTATGCCTTTGTGAACATCCAGCCTCATAACTTTTATCTTTTATCTTCTTCATTTCATATCTTCATAGGAGGAAAGGAAGGGACAGGTTGGATGGAACCTATAGAATAGGTCCTTACCCTTTTCTTCGTGGCATCATTCTCCTGGAATGGCGTCTGCCGCAGATAAGACTTTGATATTTTTTGCTATTTTTCCTTCTTTCATTTTTGCATTTAGTATCTCCACACAACAATGTTTGAGTTATTCACTGTCACTGTGATTTTCCGTGCCTCATGACACTGTGCAGACTGACCAGGACACCAGTCACCCACTAGGGGTATACTAGTGTATGTTTTTACTGTGCCAGGCCATACTCATCTTCCACTAAGGGAAAACACTGTTGTGATTTGTAACTGCCCAGACCGATCTCCCACTTGGGGTACACATTGCAGATCGCTCATCTTTCTGACCACACCCTGGGTAACACTGTCCCCTGAAGAGATCCCATGTACAGACACTGATTCATTCACGGGAGGGGGAGATAACATCTGGTCCTCCGGAAAATATTCTCTAGACGGGTGTCGTCGACTTGCTGTATTTCCAAAACCCATATTGCTATGTATAATTGTGTGCAACCCGGACCGCATTTGGTTGCTTACGTGCACTTTTTAATATGAGCTATCCTGTGCTTAAGATCTATTCACTAGGGCCGTTTGTCAAGTCGGGCACTATGCCAGCAAACAGACTGTCAGGCACGTCTCAACACATTACAAGATGGCGCTCATTGTAGCATGTAACATAATGTATTCACGGACCACTCGTGGCCGTTGTCAGTTTCTGTTTGTTGAACATTTAATGAGGCTGTTTGTATCGTGCACTTGGTGTGATCAAGCCGCAAGGCGAAACGCGTCACGATTGATTTATGACAGAATAAATCATCATTTTTCTTTCCTGAATCCTTTCCTTTAGTCTCTGAGAGCGCCTGTGATTACTTTTCGGGATTGTGAACATTGGATTATCGGTAGCTCCGTCGACCTGGCGCCACCACTCATGGGACTCCGGCTTCCAGCAGGAGCATTTCGCTACATGGATATATATATATATATATATATATATATATATATATATATATATATATTATCTACTGGCGGTCGCCAGTAGATAGTTATAGTTAGAACCGTGTTTCCATAGGAAATCTCAAAATTCTATTTTGAATAACTTTGGCGTCGGTTGACGAATCCTCGCGAAATTTTCAAAACTAATGAGGCGCTCCACTCAGCTCCTACCCTGAAAGTCTCGGGGTGATTCGTCAAGCGGGGGCCGAGAAAAAAGGGGGGTCCCAAAACACGTTTTCCCCATGCATTTTCCCATAGGACCTTTAGTCAAAGGTACAGCCCGAACGGCTGAACAGAATTACCTTGAGAGGTAGTCCTCAGGTCAGGCATGTGCCTTTTGCATATATGGAGTCAATCTGTTCAGTATTTCCTGAGAAAATTGCAGTTAAAAGTACATATATATCTATAAGCGCGCACCGTGCGGACACGGTGCGCGCATGGTGCGCGCACCCTAACATGCCTGAGCGTAATTCTGATTGGTGGTTACATGTCAGTCAACGTTAGAATCGGTCGAAATCAGGAAGTGTATGCCGCCATTTTGTTTGTTTTGTGTGCGACAGGGAAAAAGGAAGGTGGCGAACGTGAAAAGGGGGCAGGGTAGAGAGTTTCTGACCCCCTAGCCTTTGTCAGGGGGTCCCTGAAGGACCCCGAAGGCTGAAATTTTTTTTAAAATTTTTTTTAAAAAAATCGCAGGGTGCGCGCACGGTGGAAAACATTTAAAAACATAAAACCTTTTAAACGAGCCATTCCATATTACAGGATACAGTCAATCTATAACTATAAACATGGGTAGTTTATTGTAAAATAAATATATAAAAAATATAATAATACATACATAACTTAGCATTTAAAAAACCGTACAAATTCACTTGAAAAACCATAGGTTTCACACACGTTATAGTTAGGAATTAGCATTTAAAAAACCTTACAAATTCACTTAAAAAACCATAGGTTTCACACATGTTATAGTTAGCTGGACATTTCACTCGTAAAAAACCAATGAAATTCCCCCGTTATAGTTAGTTCAGATAACTATAACTCGCATGACCGCCACTCTATCACAAGGATGATGTCATGAGTGATGCCACTGACCATGTCATGAGTGATGTAATATGTGGCGTCATGAGCAGTGAATTGCGGGCGCGCGAGTTATAGTTATCTGAACTAACTATAACGGGGGAATTTCATTGGTTTTTTACGAGTGAAATGTCCAGCTAACTATAACATGTGTGAAACCTATGGTTTTTTAAGTGAATATATATATACATACACATATATATTTTTTTCCCACTGAAAAAAAACAAAGGTTAAAGTGACGTTCTAATTAGGTGACTTTTCAATGACAACATTCAAGTTTTGACCTAAAAAAGCACAGACCATACCACTTATAGTTAACAGTGCTAACTATAACTTACACCCACGCCAACCACTGTTTATTACTTCACATATTACATCACTCATACATGTTCTATTATTATTATTTAAAATTTATAAGGGACGCCGCTACTCCGAAGGGTTTCCCGGCTCCAGGCAGGGTAGGCCAGAGAGAAGAGGTATGAAGAAAGCTAATTTAAAAACAACCAGGGTTTCAGAACCTTGCGAAAGGCGAGCAGAGAGGTCCCAGCTCGCGAGGAGGCTGGTAAGGAATTCCATAAGGTCGGTCCTAAGAAGGCCAGTGACCTGCCTTTCATACGGGCCTGTCTGATTTTAGGAACAATTAAGCGAATTTGCTGAGCAGAGCGCAGGGGAGAGACGGAAGGTAACACTGCATCAAGTCCTGCAGATATTTTGGGACCTAGCCTGTTTTAGTGCCTGTCTTAATTCTAAACATATATCACAGAGCCTTAAATTTCACCCGATTTGATATGGTCAACCATTTTAAATCTTGCAGACACCCTGAAACAGGAAAACGTAGGCAGTCGAAAAAGAAGTCTTGCTGCTGCATTTTGCCAAGCCCTAACTGACTGAGATGATTCACGGAGGAGGACACCCTGTTGCTTGCCCTATGGTCCTGCCCAAGAGGCAAGGTTTATTGAGAAGAGGTCATTGGGGAACTAGAAGCACAGCTTGGGGTGGAGATCGTGCAAACACCACACTTGGTAATCCTACGCATCCCCATTGATGTAGACTTCCTAATGAAACAGATGTTATTTTGAATGCAGGGGTTCATGGTAGCGAAATGAGATGTGGCTAGAAGGTGGGGCCAGGCCCAACTCTCGACAGAAGTCATGTAGCAAGAGGGTATGAACAGGTGCGTGGAGGCAGAAAGGGTGGTCTACAAGGGCCAAAGCTGCTCAAAGAATGTAATAAGGTTTGAGGACCTGGGCACATGTATTACGGTTTTCAAGAAGCCGCACATGGCCCATGGGAGGCCTACACGCTGGAAAGCACACAAAGTAGACACCTGTAATGGCCAGGTACAAGTTCTGTGCCTAAAAGGATGGACAGGAGGGCGATGCGGGGAGGGATGGTGACAACGCTAATAAGAAATTGCATGTATCTTTTGTTGCTTGTGCTGTGTGCATTGTTTGACATAAAAAAAACAATAAAAAGAGTTCTACAAAAGAAATTTGTTTATCTCTTAAAATAAAAGCATTAGGCCAGCCATTCATGGCCAAATGTTCACCTTCTGTTTAGTTACAAAATATACGGTAGTTGACATTTTCACATCTAGGACTCATCCTTATGGAATTAGCAGCACTCAAATTAAGCAGCTCCTTAAAGACCCACTGCTTCACCCTGGCATTTGGATAATCACATCTTTACAACAGTGATCTCCAGTTTGATCCCTTTTCTGACCAGACGGATGCCTTAGATCTGCTATACCTTCTTCATCCAGGCTCTCATGGCTCTTGTTTTTCTTAGAGGCATTGTTCCTTCCCTGTCAGATGATCATTGGTTATACATCACCCGGTTCTTGAAATATACTGACTCATAAATGCACTTAGGCTAGTGCAAGATGACTAGACCTGCTTTACAAAATACTCAAATAAAATACAAATAAATGCTAGCATCAATTTGTTTACAGTCAAGTAGTTGTGCCATATTATGTGAAACACAAATAAAAACCTTATGTTCTTCACACTGAAGTGATGAACAAGCTTCAAAGAGCATGAAACTATTCTGCTCATTTCATCTTTAACTTAAAAATTATCTGATTACAACCAGGAACCATGCAAGGATTTACAAAGCTGCAGGCAAAATTACAATATTGCCAGCAGGAGTGCTCCCAATGCATTAAAAGGAGCAACATTGTGCAATGTTTCAGCAATTTGGCACCATCACTAGGTGGCATCGTAAGGTTGCTGCTGCCTTACCTTACCTCATATTACAGAATCAGTGAGTCTGATGACAAGCCTTCTGCACTGATAAGTTAACAGATTTAAATTCATACTAATTTGTCTTGACAATATTGTCCTCGACAGTAACTCTCCTTGTACTTATCCAAACTGCTGAAACTATAAAAGCCGCCCAGATGCCTACGTTTGGCATCTCAATACCTGCATCTTGATGTGAACAGTGGTGTGGGGGGAAGGCCTCCTGGTTTACAAGGCTCAGCTCGTTGGAACTCGCTTTCTCTGCCTTTTTTCCTTGAGGACAACTTTAGGAAGATGTGGAAAATGATGAAGGGCCACTTGGTCCATAAAAACAGAAACTTGGTTCTGAAAAGTATTCTCTCTGAGCACTTCCATCCTTCTTCTCCTTCTCAACCTAGTGCCTGAGTGCTCCAAAGCACCCCGGCCCAAGATTTCCCCTTAAACTTATCTCTTGTTCATCGCTCTCCTCATAAAATCAACAATTATATTGAACGTTTATGTACACATTGATAAAAGCTGGTAGACATATGATTACTCAATGGTACTCAAGTTATCAACCTCTAAAGCGTAAACAACTGAGATGTCAGTTAGATGTGTGCATCCAGCAGATAGGCTCCAAAAGGTAGACTGTCCAATCTACACTCTCCTGCATTCCCCCACCTCATTTAAAATGCAAGCGAAGCTATGTCTCCCAATGGCAACTCCCCCATTTGGAAAACCCTTTTGAGTAACTTGAGCTAACAGGATTGGCACTAGATGGGCCACTAATTTAGAGGCAGCCCCTCCAATGACATACAACTGATAAACCCTCTGTCTGGAACTGTCAGTGAAATTATGCTGGCCCTGGCAGAAAATATTTTTAAAATCTCTGATATGCTGGGGCACAGTTTTGCTAAATTCTCATGCAACGCAGATCAGCAGCCAAAAATGCTGTGCTGTGTGGAAAATGTATTGTTTATCGTGACACTCGCTCAGCCATTTTATACTCTTTTCCCCATCTTGTCTCTGCATACAACAGCTTGTGTCTAGGAATGTTCACCCCTGTTTGCCCTTTCTGTGCCTCACGAGTCATCTGACTCCTATGTGACTTTCCGAAACGGGAAGTTTCTTAGATTTTGCAGAAAGCTACATTCTTCTTTGCATGCCTGTAGCGATCATTCAACCGTCACATGGAACATCTGCAGATATGTTCTTCACGTACACCTCTCCTGACTTTGTCTTCTTTGTCAGCTTGTGCGCAGAGGGAAGGGGGGGTTAAGGGTATAAGAACTATGAAGGCTCTGCTGTGACCATATTTGCCTCCTCAGACAGCTACGGGTGTCTGTTTTGCTGATGCTCTCTCTCTCATGAGAAAAAAATAAACGTCCTTTGTCTATGTGCTCCAGTGTTGGTCTCACTTTGTTTCTGGACCTGAGGACGAAGGGTGGCTCTGCACCTTTGGGTGGTCCCTAGGGGACCCCCCAAATCCACAATTGGTGCCCAAGAACAGGGACCCATCAGAGACGCTGCTGCCCGGTCGAGGGGTCTCAAGGAGGAAGATTGAGCGGACGGTAGTGGGGTGCACCTACACAGAGAGACCCTTGTCTTTGTAGCCACTACCCAACTTTCTCTCCATCCGCGAAGACCCCCGCAAGTGATGCTGGTCCTGACTGGGGCCCTCAATAGCTTTGGGTGATTTCTGCAGTAAGAGACCACCTGGAGGACAAGACAAAGGATTCTGGTAGGGTCGCTAAATTGCGACACCCTTATGTTCTGGTTATAGTTCTGATTCGTTATTGTTTCATTTTTTTTATTCACTCTTTGCAAAAAGTGTAGGCAAGCGGGTAATGTGGACTTTTTGTCCAATGCAGGATCTTTGATAATAAGAAAAGGGTTTGGTAGAAAGTATTGTAAACATGCCCGTGTGTAGTACATTTGTACGGATATGCTGTTGTATATCTCAGTCAGATGTTTTGGAAGAAAGTCAACCAGCCCCACTGGAGGGTACCCCGAATAAAGAAATGTACATAAAATACGGTATTTCTCCCATTATGTACAGCACATTATGGAACAAATAGACGTCAAAGGATAGGGATAATACCTGGCCAAAATATGGCTCATTTGACCATCAGAAAATAGAGGCAGTAGAAGCCCAATTGCATAGGCGCAGATCTAGACAATCCATGTTTGATTCATTGGGGTTATGGAAGAAGGAAAGTATAGAAAGGGAGAGGAGAGCTCAGGCTCGATCCCAGAAGGCAGTATTGAAGTCAGAGAAACAAAAATTGGCGGAATTACAACAAGAAAAGGTGGCTTCAAATATTGCCTGTTTAGATAGAGAACACCGGCTAAATGCCTCTAGACACTATCCTATGCGAAATACCCCCTTGGCACAGTCAGACCCCCATGAGGATGAATTACTCCTACACCCCCGCCACCACCATATCACGTCCCTCCCCCTCTACCTCCCGCTGATGGACAACAACTTCCCGGTCCAGACTTGCGTCCCGACCCTACAGCTCCACCCCATCTCACTCTGGTCCCGAACACTCAGTAGATGCTAGGCTACGCACCCCCCGCCCTACTACAGACGAGAAACACGCTTTAGATCAATTGACCCATACCTATTTGGAAGACAATTTTACCCCTGATCAAATACGTACGGTCTATTCAGCCTACCCAAACCACTTGAAGAATTATTTTGCTTGTAGACTGGCATATGAAGTGATGACCTTATACGAGGGGCGCCATGAGGTTACACCAGAGGACTATGTTAGAAGGCTATATCGTAAAGTGTCAGAAGGTGGAGCAAGTGAGGAGGAACAAGATGCCTTGTTTGCGTTTATCTTACAAATGATGGAAGAACTAAGGAGGGATCAAGAGGAAAGGTAAGAAGGTGATAGTGGTGCAGTGGGTGGAGTGATTGAAACAATGGCACCAATCAGAGAGGCGGCCCCAGTTTTTGTCCCGGCCAGAGGGGACGGAACACAGGATGGTGTAGATAACCCAAATGCAAAGAGCAGGACATTGTACAATTGGGTATACACTCCTTGGCTCCGAGCGGACATTCTGGCTTTTAAGAAAGATTTACCAGACCCCAGAAAAAACCCTGCCTCCTTCTATGAGGAACTAGACACTGTTGTCTCCACCTATACTATGACGCTAGTGGACATTGACCTGTTTTTTGGACTAATTCTCCCCCCTGACCTTTGGAGACCCATTAGGAAGGTGTATGACATAACCATGTTTCACCATACTTGGGTAGACTTAGACAGAATGGATAGAGATAGAAAACCTGGCGACCGACCTGCAGCTGCCATCTTAACTCTCCCAGCCCTTAAAGTGACAAAACTCAAACAGTTAGTCCCGGCTCGAAAGGTGGATTGGACGATTATTCATGCATGCAAACGAAAAACTGACGAGACAGTTTCCGATTATTTTTCTAGACTTGGCCAAGTCTTTACTGACTATAGCGGAGAAGACACCGCTACTGACACCGGATGTCACTTATTGGTCCAAACATTTGTTAAAAGCTTACTGACCCCCATTTCCATGAAATTGCAGAATAGTGAAAGTACATGGCCCTCGTCCACCCCAGCTCAAATTTTGACAATGGCACAGTACTATGAAGATTTGCAGAGTAAAATTGAGGAAGAAAAAGAAAGAAAAAGAAAAGACTTAAAAGAAAAGGTCTTGCTTTCCCAAGTCTATCATCACACACAGGGAAGGGGAGGTTACAGAGGCACATACACTTCCGCTCCCACTTCATAGTCTCAGGGACCCCCACGGCAACTGTCCCATGATCAATGCGCTTATTGTAAAGAGACGGGCCACTGGCGTGCCGAGTGTCCGCTCTTACAACACCCAGATGGCAGGTAGGGAACGGGGTGCCCCTAGAGGCAGGGGCAGGGGAGCACCGCCACCCTCCCATGAACACAGCTCAATAGCCTTTGACACTACCCGACAGGCTAATGCCCAAGAGTTTACTGTTGATCACTTCCCTGATCTTGACTATGCATGAGACAGCCAAGGGCAGGGGAAGGAACCAGTGGAACTACATGTTGACCTGACAGGCCCCTATATCACAGCTGCAGTGGTTGGCACAGAGGGTAGTTTTTGGGTTGACACTGGGGCCTCTAGGAGTGCCCTGTCCTAGAAACTGATTCCAAGGGCACCCCTGTCTGGTTTATCTGTCACTTCTGTAGGATTTAACGGCATGCCCTCTATTAACCCACTGTCCTCAGAAATACACCTTGACATTCATGGTAACACTGTAATGGCCTCCTTTCTATTATCACATAACTGTCCAGATAACTTGCTGGGTCTTGACCTCCTGAAACATTATAGAGCCACCATTAGATGTTCTCCTGACTCAGTTCGAGTCATATTGTTTGACAACGATTGCAACTCTGGTCATGAGTCCCGCATATATCGCCTTCTTGACTCTCCCGACTCCCAGTTACAAGGTCTGGAAGAGTTGCCAAACACTTTGTGGGCCACTTCTGACACCGATGTAGGACACACAGTTATGGACCCTGTGTGCATCACGGTCAGGGCCAATGCACCTTTACCCCGACTTCCCCAGTACAAAATATCTGCAGAGGGTGAACAAGCACTGTACCTCATTATACAGGACATGAAAAAAGCTGGAGTGGTTGAGGAGGTTTGCTCTAATGTGTGCAACAGTCCTATTTTACCTGTTTTGAAATGCTCTTCTGACTCTGAGAGAGTATACCGTTTTGTTATTGACCTCCGGGCCATTAACAAGATAATAATACCTCAGTTCCCAGTGGTGTCTGACATCACCACCATTTTGACCATGATTCCCTCAACAGCTACCAACTTTACAGTTATTAATCTTAAAAATGCCTTCTTCTCCATTCCCCATCCACCCTGACTCTCGCTATCTTTTTGGATTCACCTTACGAAATAGATCCTACCGCTTCTGTCGCGCCCCTCAGGGGTACACGGAAAGCCCTAGCATTTATAGCCAAGCCCTAAAAGCTCAGCTGGACCAAATACACCTTCCTAAGGCATTGTCTTGGTCCAGTATGTTGATGACCTATTGTTAGCAGCAGACACACCAGCACTTGCCTGCACTGCCTCCCTTGCCACTTTGCATTTTCTAGCATTCAATGGTCATAAAGTGTCCAAAAGCAAACTTCAGTATTGTAAACAGCAGGTGACCTATCTCGGCCACCTACTGTATAAGGAGGGACGTACACTCACACCTGACCGTATTCATACCATATTACAACTATCTGTTCCTACCACACAGAAAGACGTTCGAGCACTTATTGGCCTCACCTCTTTTTGTCTGCAGTGGATTCAAAATTTTTCCCCTATAGTCAAGCCACTCCTTGCACTGCTTACCAAGGATACCCCCAACCCTTTTCCATGGGCACAAGAACATCAACAGGCCTTCCATGACCTTCGCCAGGCCCTCTGCTCCACACCAGTGTTAGGAACGCCTGACTATGACAAACCTTTCAGCCTCTATACTCATGAACGATCAGGTTGCTCTCTTTCGGTCCTGGCCCAGACTCATGGCACCAAACAGCGACCTTGTGCTTATTTTTCTGCTACCCTGACCCTGTGGCAAGCGGATTGCCCTCTTGCCTTAGAGCGGTTGCGGCTGCAGCTGTTTCTATACGTCAAAGAGAAGGCATTGTTCTAGACAACAAAATGACGGTTTTAGTTCCCAACTCAGTAGACATATTGCTCAATCAGACTAAGACTCAGCACCTCACCAGTGCACGTCTGACTGGATACGAACTAACGTTGTTGGCACCACATATCACGCTGAAACGATGTACCACACTGAACCCTGTCACATTGTTGCCCACCCCGGACCCTGACACCGCAGACACCCCACCACATGATTGCTTATTTCACACAGAGGAACAGACAAAGGGGCGGATAGATCTCAAAGACACCCCTTTACCAGAAAGCGATGGACAACTGTGGGTAGACGGGTCCTGCATAAAATTACCACATGGTGCCACCTCTGCGGCCTATGCTGTTATCACCACTCACACTGTTGTAGAAACGGACCACATACCCCAGAAATCTGCTCAGGCAGCAGAACTGATAGCTCTCACCCGTGCCTGTATCATTGGTACGGACCTTGCGGTTACCATCTACGCAGATAGTCAGTACGCCTTCGGGGTGGTGCACATCTTTGGCATACTGTGAAGGGAGAGAGGATCCTTAACATCCCATGGTACCCCTATTCTGCACGGTGACTTAGTTACAGCACTACTCCAAGCCTTAACACTGCCACGCAAGCTAACCATTGTTAAATGCATCACACACAAAAAGATAATGGATGATGTGGGCCGAGGGAATGCCTTTGCTGATCAAACAGCACGACAAACAGTGCGAGATAGATAATACACCCCTATGTACGTAGTAAAATCCCAAGCAGAAAAATGGCACAATGCCAGACAACAGATTAGAGACATTCAAAGCACAGCAACCAAAGAAGAATTTCAAACCTGGGAACAGGAGAGCATGTTGGATGAGGAAAATTGTTGGCGCTCCAAACGCACAAAATTATGGAAGTTACCAAATGCCTACCTCCTCCCATTATTGAACATGACCCATTTACCAGCCCATATAGATGCCACCTCAATGACTAAAATACTACAGGGAGTCTGGGACAATGCCCAACTACGCCCGGTGGTCACTAAATTGGTCCAACAGTGCCTAGTTTGCCTTCGCCACAACATAGGAAAAGGAACAAAAGTACCCCGTGCAGGTTCCGCTAAACCCACCTCTCCCTTTGAAGTCCTTCAGATGGACTACATCCAAATGGACAGGTGCAACAACCTCAAGTATGTCTTGGTGGTCATCTGCGCATTTAGCAAATGGGTGGAGGCCTACCCAGTAAAAGATTACACCGCCCTTACCACCGCAAAAGTGCTGTTGAAAGAATTCTTTCCCCGATATGGTCTCTGCCGGGTACTCTGGAGCGATAGCGGGAGCAATTTCATTGGGGAAGTCATCAAACACTTGTTGGCAGGGTTGGGGGTCCACCAGAAATTTCACGCTGTATTCCATCCTCAATCAGCAGGTCTGGTTGAACGTTATAATGCCACCATCAAGTCCAAATAATCCAAAATAGTGGAGACAACAGGCTTAAAGTGGCCTGACGCCTTGCCTCTGGCCCTTTTGTCTATAAGATCTGTACCACATTCCCGCACATCATTGACACCCTATGAGGTTGTTTTCGGATGCCCCATGAATGTATGGGGTGCCCCTTCTGCTACTTCATTTTCTGATTCCCCTTGTGAATTGCTGAGTGACTATTTGTCCATACTTACCCAAACATTGTCCTCTATACACCAACAGGTCCAGGAAGCTCTGCCTGATCGATCAAAAGGACCTGGGCATGCCATTCAACCGGGAGACCATGTCATGGTAAAGAACTTTGCTCGTAAGAAGACGTTGGAGCCCCGGTGGAAAGGTCCCCTCCTGGTCCTCTTGATGACCGAAATAGCGCTGCGGGTGGAAGGTAGAAAGTCCTGGGTCCATGCAACACACTGCCGGAAGGTGCCCAGCTTTCTGCAGACTGGACCAACCTTGACCACCTACAAAGACATCCTGGAAAATGACACTTCTGTGTGTGACATTACTGAACCGGAATTGGAACTTTTTGAAGATCAAACAGCTCCTGGTAAGCACAGGTACCATCTCCGACCCCGCACCACCCCGGGTGCTCCGGCGACAGGACAGGTTGGTTCAGCCATAGTCACAGGGCGGTAGTATAGACTGGAAGGGTGGATAGGTGTTCCTTCTAGTGGTTCACTGAGAAGCCTAGACAGTGTAGCAACTACCAGCTACCAGCGACGCTTAGGGTAGTACCTTCTTGTCCAACAGCCATAGAGCTCCAAGAAGAATGGATCAGCTAAAAGAGGAAAGACAAAGTCCGAAGAAGAGAAAGACAAAGTTACTGAGCAAATTGTACAGCTGCAAAACAATTTCTTTGACTATAGCCCTTTCCTTCGTTATCAATATCATCTTCACCATCCTCTTCTGGATCATTGAGGAACCAGCCCCAGCAAAAGACACAGTATTACCACTGCAGACGGTGTCTCCAACAATACCAGAGCATCACCATTTCATGCTTCACCCACATCAAGCAGTGCACCCGGACGCGTTCAAGCACAATGCCTTTGTTCAAAGCTTTCACCAAATGCATCAGGCTATCAATACCACGAACTGTTGGGTCTGCGGAATGTTGCCCCCACATACAGCAGAAGGTGCAGGTACGCCCTTGCTTCCATTGTAATTTTCCCCCAATGGGTCCTGTCATGCCTGGCGAGAAAGACTATGGGCCAGACGGAACAAAACAGCATACAATTTCTCATCATGTACAGCAGCTTGGGGGGGCCAAACTAATGGCACAAACGGCACCAGAGAAGAAGAAGAAATAGTGGGACATCAAGGGATGTTGCTGGTGAAGGATCCAATCACAACGAAAAGAAAAAAAAGGACACTGTGCTCTACGTTATTCCCATTCCTGGACATCACTGCATCTATCAACAAGGGTCTATACTAGTTGGCTCTAGCAAATGCACTATCACCACCAACACTACCAATGCCAAGCGCAATATCTGTCTACTTCATCTGTGGAACAACTGCGTATTACCACCTCCCTGAAAACTGGTCCGGCAGCTGCTACCTGGCCTTCCTCCTGCCACCGGTGTTCATTGCTCCTCCTAATTACCACAACAACTTCATGAAAAGGCATGCCCCAGTTTGTCAAGAGAGATCCCTCAACACCTCATTGGTGGGTCAGACAGAAACAACGTGGGAGCAATTTACAGACTTCAACAAAGGTTTTAACCAAGGCTTCTTCTTCTTTATCGGTCCAGTACAAAACAGCAAACTGATTCACCGCCTCACTAGGACATTGGAGGCTGTAATAAACCAGACGTCCGCGGCACTGGGTAATTTGACGCAAGAACAAACCGCTATCAGGACCGTGACTTTGCAGAACAGGCTTGTTCTTGATGTGGTATTGGCTGACCACGGAGGAGCATGTCGCATCATAGGGGCAAGCTGCTGTATATATATACCTGACAACGCCCCGTCTGTACTTCTGGCCATAAAGAAGTTGTACCTACTGGCCTCCGAATTGCATCAGGAGCTGGGAACATGGACATTGAGCGGATGGTTCTGGGATCTTCTGTTTACATGGGGCTGGAAGATACTCATGTTTCTCCTTATTCCTGTTGCGCTTCTCTTTTGTTGCTGCCTTTGCCTGCACTGTGGGTCTCCCTTGTGCAGTCTGTGTGCTCAAGCTCTCAAACCTCCCGCTATCCTTGGCCACTCCGAAAATGACAAAATTATGATGGCACAACAGATACAAGAATTGATGGACATTATTGTTGACTAAATTGCTTCATTCCTGTCAACAGGAGGGACTGTGGAAAATGAATTCTTTATCTTGACACTCTCTCAGCCATTTTGTACTCTTTTCCTCATCTTGTCTCTGCATACAACAGCTTGTGTCTAGGAATGTTCACCCCTGTTTGCCCTTTCTGTGCCTCACGAGTCATCTGACTCCTATGTGACTTTCCGAAATGGGAAGTTACTTAGATTTTGCAGAAAGCTACATTCTTCTTTATATGCCTGTGGCGATCATTCAACCGTCACATGGAACATCTGCTGATATGTTCTTCACGCAACCTCTCCTGACTTTGTCTTCTTTGTCAGCTTGTGCGCAGAGGGAAGGGGGAAGGGGGGGTTAATGGTATAAGAACTATGAAGGCTCTGCTGTGACTAGATTTGCCTCCTCAGACAGCTACGGGTGTCTGTTGCTGATGCTCTCTCTCTCTCATGAGATTAAAATAAACGTCCTTTCTCTATGTGCTCCAGTGTTAGTCTCACTTTGTTTCTGGACCTGAGGACGAAGGGTGGCTCTGCACCTTTGGGTGGTCCCTAGGGGGCCCCCCAAATCCACAGCTGTGTTGCATGAGAAGGAGAGAGTAGGAGAGCACCATGTTTACAGAGATATAGCACTTTCCTCTCCCTAGCACCGTCACAGAAATTTGCTGCTGAGGGCCGCGCACACACCTTTCATGCCATAGTGCAAGTGTGTCTGTGTGAGTCTAGCATAGGTTATGTATTGGAAGGACACCCTTCCAGTACAAAATACTATGCTTACACTAACTTTACACCTTTTCCCACCTTGTATGTGGGCTGTACAGTGCAGCACGCAAGGAAAGTCGGAAAAGAAAGTAGAAATAAAAACATTTCTCCTTGATAGTGCCTATTTGAAATGGCCGTTATTTTTTTACACAAACCGCTAACTACTTTTTTTAGTAGACAGGTTTTCTTTTCAAACCAATGGGTGGTTGTATGGGAATGCCCATTAACCCCCACAGATCGCCCCCTTGGCACCAAGGAATGCAAAGCAGCTTGCATTTCTTTCGAATTAATTTGCAGAGTAACTTAGGAAAAAAGATTTTGCGGTGATTTGCGTCATGCAAACACTGCACAAATCTTTGTAAATCTACCCTTTTTGCACAGAGGGCATATTTTATGCTAATCTTGGAAGAGGTCCTCACTTTGCGGGTCTATATTTAGAAATCACATAAAACAATTCAATCATACGGGTGTGGAAGGGCGACATAACGTCACATTCTTTTTGTCCAACTAAGTGGTTTCTTACATTCAAGCAGAGCTGTCATGATAGAAAATTAACTAACCACAAAGGCAGATATCTCTGTATTTGCTGACCTTGTACTGACCTAATTCAGGTCATTACAAGCTCAGCAGGGCACAAGTCCCAAAAAATAGAAGTGGGGGGACCAAACAAATTAGGCAGTATGCAAGGGACATCACAGTGCGTGACATCGCATGTGACATCACAGAAAGTGACACCATAAAAAGTAACATCAGATCTTAAGACCTCACATATATGTTTAGCATCAATCAATCAATCAATCAATCAATCAATCATTTGTAAAGCGCACTACATACTCGTGATCGAACAGCCAGGTCTTGAGTATCCTCCTGAAGGTCAGCAGGTCTTGGGTCTGTCGTAGGCTCAGTGGGAGGGTGTTCCATGTCTTGGCGGTGAGGTGGGAGAAGGATCTCCCGCCGGTGGTTGTTCTTCGGATGCGCGGGACGATGGCGAGTGAGAGGTCGGCGGAGCGTAGCTGGCGGTTGGAGATGTAGAAGGAGAGCCGTCTGTTGAGGTAGGCTGGGACGGTCTTGTGGAGTGCTTTGTGTGCATGGATGAGGAGCTTGTTGACGGAGAGCCAGTGAGGTTCCTCAAGTGGGGGGTGATGTGGCCGTGGCGTGGTACGTCGAGGGTCAGTCGTGCCGAGGAGTTTTGGATGTGTTGTAGTCATTTGATGAGCTTGGTCGGGGCTCCCGCGCAGAGTCGAGTCTGCTGCTGACGAGGGCCTGGGTGACTGTCTTTCTTGTATCTGTCGGGATCCATCTGCAGATCTTGCGGAGCATGCGGAGGGTGTTGAAGCAGGAGGAGGAGACGCCATTGACTTGCTTGGTCATTGAGAGCGTTGAGTCGAGGATGATTCCCAGGTTGCGTGCGTGGTCAGTGGGTGTCGGGGCTGCCCCCAGTGCCGTCAGCCACCAGGAGACATCCCAGGCTAAAGGGTTGGAGCCGAGAATGAGGACCTCCGTCTTGTCCGAGTTCAGCTTCAGACGGCTGATCTTCATCCAGTCGGCGACGGCCTTCATTCCTTCGTGGAGGTTGGCTTTGGCAGTGATGGGGTCCTTGGTGAGGGAGAGGAGCAGTTGAGTGTCGTCGGCGTAGGAGATTATGTTGAGGCCGTGCTGTCGGGTGACGTGTGCGACCGGGGCCATGTAAATGTTGAACAGTGTCGGGCTGAGGGAGGATCCCTGGGGTACGCCGCAGATCATCTCAGAGGCTTTGGAATGGAATGTGGGGAGGCAGACGCTCTGGGTTCTGCCGGAGAGGAAGGAGGTGGTCCTTTGCAGAGCCTTGTCTCTGATCCCTGTGGCGTGGAGGCGTGCGCATAGTGTGCGGTAGCAGACGGTGTCGAAGGCGGCAGAGAGGTCTAGGAGGATGAGTGCTGCGGTCTCACCATTGTCCAGCAGGGTCCTGATGTCATCGGTGGCGGCGATGAGGGCAGTCTCTGTGCTGTGGTTGCTGCGGAACCCTGACTGTGAAGGGTCCAGGATTCTGTTTTCTTCAAGGTATCGGGTTAGCTGTCTGTTGACGATTTTCTCGATGACCTTGGCTGGGAAGGGGAGCAGAGAGATGGGCCGGAAGTTCTTGAGGTCTCTTGGGTCAGCCTTAGGTTTTTTGAGTAGGGCGTTTAATTCGGCGTGTTTCCAGCTCTCTGGGAAGGTCGCGGTGTCGAGGGAGAGGTTGATGATGTTGCGCAGGTGGGGTGCAATGGAGCTGCTTGCTTTGTTGAAGACGTGGTGCGGAAATGGGTCTGACGGAGAGCCGGAGTGGATTGTGCTCATGGTCTTGATGGTGTCTATCATGAGTACATTTGAGCGCAGCACAAGATTTAACAAATTAGATTTTGTGTTGGGATTGTGTCAAAAAAGAGATGCAACACCAAAGCGAAATGTGGAGCTCAACTTATACATTTATTTTTCAACAACTGTACCACAAACACATTTAAAACAAGGAGAAAGGTGGCAGTAAATCTGTTCTGCTTAATTGGTAGCAAAGTCTGCTTTTTTAAATTTCTTATGGGGTTAAGGAACCTGTTGCAGAGATCTTCGTGTGCCCAGTAAATCTCAGGGATTAGTAATAAAGGTGATAACTCTGGAGGTTAATTTATTTTCTGTAGAGGTCTGTGTTTTGTCTAGTCCCAGTTTTGAATTAAAGTAGCATGGAGGGTTTATGTGTCTCCTGATATGCACATCAAGTAGCATCATGTAACATGCACATGGATGTTTTTTATTTTATATAGATAGATAAGTGCATTACTGTTTTTAACACAGATCCCTTTACTTGAAGTTCATAAATTGTAAACCAGTATAGCAGAATGGTCTATGAAGGATATGTGACTGCTATACCTTGTAACCCTCACTGTTTTATGTAATACATCATGTACATTGATTTACACACTTGCATGATTTATTTTTAATGTATAATGCGTGCGTGTGATGTAAAGCACTCTGACACCCTGCATTGGGATGAGTGACGCTATAAAAGAAATACAACAAATTAGTGATATTTAAATTATTTGTGTACATACTGGGACAGACCAACACATCTCACATTCTGACAGTTCATGCATATCTCTTATATACAGGGACTGAATAAAGTCAAAATATCATGCCTTTAAGTACCTGTGAACTGATAACAAGCAGTGTGCATTTGTTTCCTCTTCAATTGCATTTGCATCAAAGTTTGAGGCTCCAGGGAGCTCCCAGCCAAGGATTCTCCAACAAATGGAGGCCTGATCGTCCCTTAAACTTGGCCTTTGTTTCGGGCCCAGCTGGAATTTGAACTAACAAAGCCCCTCACCTGCACGTTGCTGCTTTGAAGGAAGCATACAACATGCAAGCTCTGCTGAATGTGTCCAGGTGTTGACGGGTTCAACATTTTCATAGCCCAACTTCTTGGCAGGGTGAACGGCGTCCACCCTGTGTAAATAGTGAGTGGACGCCGTCTACCGGCATGTGCCGTAAAGTTCAGCAAATATTAAAGATGTCTGCCACTAATGAGCCTGACCCAGCGAGACTGAAGAATGTATGATGTGTGTGCTTGTGCGTTCCACCTAACACCCATGTCACTACTCATCTTCAAAAATGACAGCCTAGATGATCTGCAGGTGAGGCCCACTCCTGTGCAGAAGGCGCTCAACCTGTCGATCTGTCTTACCACCCAGAGGCTTCAAACTACTTATTCAAAATGGTTCTTTCGAAATTACTGGTTTTAAAGGCATTGCTGACCTTCACAGTTAGATTGCTGTTTGAAATGTATTTTAAAAACCGTCCGCACTCTCTACCAGGAAAATAATTCCAGCATCCAAAAAGGCACTTCGACAATTTTCCACAAGTCAAAAAACCGAGGCAGGCCTTAATTGCACTTTGTCGACAAGTAAACAGAACACAGCGTGCCCGTCTGCGCCAAACTGAATTACAAAAAGCTTTTCCGGGAAACCGCCTTCATAAATCACCCAGGGTTTATTCATTTTCTAGCTATGAAATCTTCGCTTAACTCATAATGCATATTTCCCCTTACCCTGCAGATGCTCATTATGTACCTTATATTCAAACACCAAAATCAATAAGCAATTTGATAATGCATATCAGCTGAACACATCGAGGATTATTATGCACAGAATTCCCCGCTGGTCTGGAAGCTGCGATCAGGGTATGTAACTATGTTGGCTCTCGCCATGCTTTCCGTGCTTTCTAAGCCGGAGCGCCGCCATTTCCCTAAGGAATCTCCTCAAACAAAGAGAAGGCGCGCGCTCATCTTGGAAATGCTGAGGCAAAGCTTCTCAATGTTTCCTGCAAATGCTATTTTTTTTTGTTAGGTGTTATCATTTAACTGCTAACTGCTCATGTGAAAGTTGTCCACACACCCCCTTAAAATACACTTACCACCCCTCTAAAAAAAGTAAAGAAATAGAAAAAAACACTTGTAATATGCGTCATTCAACCAGCTGTCGTCCCTCGTTTTCCTTGAAACTAATGTGTAAAGCTGTGTTGTGTCGTGCATCAGAGGGAGAGGCCGCAAGCCCAGGAACGTGAGGTGCAGGCAGAGTGGAGGTTTGAAAACACTCTTTTTTCTCAAACCAAAAAAACAGTGGTCAGGCTATAACCCTTCACTTCAGACTGCTACAAAGTCATGGTAACATTGGTATAGCCACAATTGGCCTATCTGAGTTACCTAGAAGTCCCTAGTAAAGTGCACTACATCAGTGGTGTACCTAGCCACTTTGACGCCAGTCCCTGCCTTTGCCGCCCCGGTGCGGCCGCATGGATGAGTGGGGGGGAGGCGGCTGCCCCAAAACGTGGGCCGCCTGGGACAGACTGCCCCCCTCTTGCTACTCCAGTGCACTACATGTGCCCAGGGCCTGTAAATCAAATGCTACTAATGGGCCTGTGTTAGACGTGTCATCCTTAGGGTGGTCCTCCCCCAACTTTTTGCCTCCGATTTTTGCTGTATCTTTTTGATGGCCGTAGGACTCTCAGCATTTACCACTTGCAGTGCTAAAATGCATGTGCTTCTCACCTTAACATGGTGACTTTGGTCTATAAGTCCCTTGTAAAGTGGTACCCCATGTACCCAGGGTCTGGGCACTGGATGGTACTAGAAGGCCTGCAGCACTATGTCGGACGGAGACTGGTGGCCCAGGCAGAAGTACCCATTCCCCAGGAGCGAAGAGAGAGCCCCTCCCTTCCCCAAAGATACAGCCTCCACAGTGCCAAAGACGGAACACACTAGAGCAGAGGTCTTCAAACTTTTGGATGCCGAGACCCCCCTGTCAACATTTTGAGGCGCAAGGACCCCCTCCTGACAAAAATGTCTAAACCTGTTGACTAAATTGCGTGGGATGAAAATGTAAATGAGGTTATGTGATGCCGCGTATTTTGGGATAGCATTGCTTCATTATTTTGATATTTGTTACACACGTAACGCTGAGGAAAGATTTCACCCAATCAGTACCAATTTATAACCAAAATACAGCAATTATCATCAGAAAGATTTTGAGTCAACCTTTGTGAAGGGCCTTCCACTCTGCAGCAATACGTGCTGCCACATTAGAAGCTCACCTGGCCCTGACCGGAAGAAGCAGGGGTCCCTTAAAACCCTGGCGGTTTTGTGTAGAGTTAAGCCGTTTACCCATGCAGCTTTCCTCTCACCCCCTCCCTTCCATCCCTCTCTCCTCTCCTAACCCCGGATCCCTCTCTCACTTTGCAGGTCATTTTCTTTCACCCCTTTTTACAACTTCTGAACTCTCCCCATTCAACCTCTCACTTCACCTTTAATCACCTCTTGCCATTCTGTCCTTTCACTGCCCTCATCTCTAACAGTCTCTCACATTTATCTCATGGCCTCTCTGGCCCTGTCACCTCCCGTGCCCCTCAGCACTTCTCATTCACCTCGTCTCTTCATTCAAATTTTTGTCTATTTGTATCTTACACCTCTCCAGTCCACCCATTCCTCTTTCACATCTCCCCTTTGTTCTAACAGAAGCCCTCACCTTTGGATCACACTCACTTCTTGCGTGTCCACACTTCTCTTCGGCAATTCACATTTCTCCTCATCCCTGACCTCTTCAATCAAATTCTCTCACTCCCTTGCTGTCCTCTCTCATTTTGGGTGCGGATGCAAGTTCAGAATGGGATGAATGAATGTATGATTACTGATGGGCTTGTTTGAGTGAGTTGCATATTGAGTAGTGAGGTGGACAGGTGAGTGAAGTGTCACATGAGTGCAGGATGAGTAGTGTACTCGTGTGACTGCAGGTTGAGGTATAGTGTGAGCAGGACAAGTGCATTTTGAGTGCAGAGTGATCACTGTGAGTGCAAGGTGAGCGGGTGAATGGTGCAAGTGCATGGTGATCAGTGTGAGTGCATTGTGATCACTGTGAGTGCAAGGTGAGCGTGACAATAAAGGGCGAGAATGAGGAATGAGTTGTCTGAATGCAGGGTGCATTCCCAGACCCATGAAGTAACTCAGCATGTTATTGACGGGGCGTAGACTTTAAGATCCAAGTTAAACTATTGCGGCATTAATCGGGGATCGAGGGTGAAGGAAATAAATAATGTGCTGATCCTGCAACAAACTTCCAGTCCTATGGTTAGGGTTACCAGCAGACTATTTTGATGGCCCAGTCGGTACAAAAAAAAGCAGTCACCTAAAGCGGTATTTTCAGCGCTTATCTGTGCATACTTCCCAGGGCCGGCTTTAGTGCTGGTGGTGCCCTGTGCGACAATGTTTTTTGGTGCCCCCCCAATGACCACCCCCACCACGGATTCTTTCACTAGCACCCTTTAACAGTGACCAAGTCTCCATAACCCCACACTCTCAGATGCATTGAATTAGTTATATAGTGCCACTCATACCAGTGTAGGGTGTCCGAGCACTTTGCATAACACACACATTACACAGAGACAATCAATCATAAGTGTGTAAATCAGTGTATAGGAAATGTTACATAAGCCAAAGGACTAAAAGTATAGGAGTCACATGTCATCCATACTGGTAGGCAGTATAGTTCAAGAGTGCTTGGTGTGGAGAAGCACAAACTCAGAGTCGAAAAAGAAACAGCATAGTTGGGAGTTTCCTTTAATAATAAGAATTGATTTCTAGCCAAATTAACCCTTTTTGCAACATTAATCAGTGTTCTAATAATGTATACTTTGCGGTGTGTATGCAGTTCTAGGATGAAAGTTAATAGCTCACTGTTCTATATTAGGACTTTAAGTTATAAATTGCAAGTAACAAAAGGATGTCTCTTTTGAAAGCAGTAACCTGCTGATCTCTTCACATCATACGCACTCTGTAATCTACTTGGTACTCGTTCTTTGCAGCAGGCATATTAACCCTCTGCACTAACTTCACCTAAGTCAAAACCTCAACTATACAAAATTCTGATCTCTCTCCAGGAAGATAATTAATCACACGAGTTATCTTGACATTTATGTGAGGCCTGGTAATTGCCGGGGAAAGAAACGCTGCAGCAGGTGCTTCAAAAGCACAATAAACGTTCACACACGGCGCCCCCAGAAAGCCAACTTTGTATTCCTCTCCATGAAATGCATTCTCACACTACGGCAGTGAATGTAAAATCCAAATGTAAGGAATAGGCACAGTGGGGACCCAGGGGGTACTGGAACCAGCAAAAAAACCTAAGCCTCTGTAACCAGTTTACAAAGGCATGTTAAAATGCAAATGGTCTTTAAAGACCTGTGAAAAAAACACGGGGTGCCGGAGATAGGAATCCAGACACTGCCCAGCTGAGCCCCCAGCAGCTCAAGTTTCACTGCAGCAGCCCGGGATGAGACACAAGACGGGGGAAAGTGTGGGTGGGGGGGGGGCTGAAGCCCTTGGGCCTGGGCAGAAGTGTGACTGGGAAGGCGCGACCCCCTTTGCATCACTCCACGGCCCCCCTGGGGGTCGCGCCCCACAGTTTGAAGACCCCTGCACTAGAGGAATGCAAGTATCTTCAGAAAATGAAGAGACCGAGGAGGACAATCAGAAAAGGTCTACTGCAACCAACAGGGAGAAGGTCCAGTCCAATTAGATGCAGGATTTCTAGATTGGAATGACAAGAAATAAACAAACACAATTAAGTAAAGAACCTAATCTAGGAAATATACAACACCCCCAAGACTTAAACTAATAAACTTTAGGTTGCGTACCATCCCACACTTACTTGGTTCAGGACTGGCTGTTGTCTCATAAGATGATCCACAATTGTCTCAGCAGAAGGTCTCTTTAAATCAAAAGTAGAAAGGCTGGTGGGAGTAGTCGTTCCTTAATCCAGCTTTAAACAAAAAACAAAAAAAACGAAATACTGGAGCATACCTCTGCTCGTTCTTCAAAGTGCAGTTCAGGTAATAAAAAATATACTCCAGAAGATCCTTGGACAGAAGGAAACTGGAGTTATTGTATTCGGTCTGAGAAACTAAAAATGTTCCGGCGTATCAAACAGTCATTTTATTGCCAGCAGAATAGGTCTTTAAAATAAAGAAGCTGATCTCAGCTCTTAACGAGCTTCTGGGGGAAGCTAGTGCTATCCACACAGAACACAGCAGTGTGAAGAAAATCAACGCGCCCACGCATTGCACAAAAACAAACAGCTGCGCGTTATGCAAATGGAGACGGCAGCGGGAAGAAAATCAACGCGTCCACGCGTTGATCAAAAGTTGAATGCCTGTGCGACCCGCAATCTAGGTGACAGCGGGGAGGAAGTCAACGCGCCTCGCATTGATCTGAAAAAGAAAGACAGGTCGTCTGAGGCCAAAAAGAAACAATGCTAGGTTGAGGATTGCAGCGCGTCCTTGCGCTGATGCTTGATAGGAATGTACGGGGAGTCAGCAGGTGGGAAGAAACTCAGCTGTGAGTCACAGCGTGACCTCGCGCTCAAGGCAATATAAAAAAAACAAGTCAGGAGTTCATCGGGCAGCAGGCTCCAGCAGACTCGATAGCGCAAATCCAGGGACAGGAGTGATCGGAAAAGAACCAAACTAGGAACAGGGCAAGGTTCACACAATGAAAGCCAAGCACTGACGCACAGTAGCTGGAGGCTTAAGAACCTCCCAATCACCTGACCAGTGCTAAGCAGTATGGGACAGTACACAACTCCCCTCACTCGCTGGGTATTCTGGGAGATGTAGTTTAAACACAGTACAGGATGCCTGACTCCTAACACACTAGTTGTGCCACCCACACAAGTAGCCTTTCAAACCTGTCTCAGGCCTGCCATTTCCGAGCCTCTGTGCACGGTTTACTGCCACTTAGACTTGGCATTTAAAAACCTTGCCAAGCCCCAAAACTCCCCTTTTATTACACATAAAGTCACCCCAAAGGAAGGGCCTAAGTGACCTTAAGGGCAGGGTGCTGTGTGACTAAAAGGCAGGACATATACTTTTAAGTTTTATATGGTTTGGCAGTGACAAACAGCTAAATTTGTTTTTCACTTCTAGGAGGCCTACCCCTTCCATAGGCTAGCATTGGGGACACCTTTTAAGCTGTAATTCCTGATTGGAAAGGAGTAGCTCCTTCATGTTTAATATCTTTGGAATGGTGATGATAAATCCTCCTTAGTGGTAAATTTGGTTTTGACATTACCATTCTAGAAATGCAGTTTTTAGAAAGTTGAAATTTCTCTGCTCTTAACTTTGCTCTGTGCGCCTGCAGCCTGCCTCCAGTACACGTCTGGGTGACAGCTACCCTTTCTGCATACTCTCTAGACAGCCACAACACAGGAAGGGCTGGGTGTGAAAAGGGATACATCTGTATTCATCTGCATAGTAATAGTCTTCCTGGGCAGGGAGAGGGAGAGTAGGTTCATGCTCACATCTCAATAGGTTGTGTCCTGACTTCACACAAAGGGTTGATTTACCCCCTCCAAGTAGTCTGGAGCCAGGGCTGGGCTGAAAGAGATCTTGTGCACTTCAGAAGGCTCTTTTGAAGTCACCCCCTACATCATAGGCACTATGGAGTATAAGTGTCAGGGCTCTGGCCCTATCACATCAGTACACTACTGGACCTGGCAGAAACTCTGCTGGAGTAAAGGCTGCTGTGCAGAAGGATTGCCACTCTGCTGTGCCTGACTGTTCTGGGGAATAGCTCCATGCTTTTTTGAGCTCCCCTGCTGCCTGCTGACCTATGCCCTGCTAGTGGACCAAGAACTAAGCCTGTGAATTACTCCAAGGGCTTGCTGGCTTGCTCCTGCTCTCACCGAGTTCTCAGGTATATCAAAGACCTGGTGATTCCTGCTCACTGCATCCTACAACCAGGGCAAGTGCTCCACGTTGCAGGGGCGTGCCTGACACCCGCTGGCATGTCTGAGGAGCGAGTGAGGTGCCAAATCTCAGCCCCTCACACCATTCTGCAACAGTGAGCTTTCCGTTTGTTTTTCACTATCGCCTGAAAGACTAGTGCTCCCACTTCCTGAGCTCCGGGGAGGAGCAGCGCCTCGCTGTTACTGAGCGCCTGAAGATCAGTGCTTCTCACTACCAGCGTCCCTGGGAGCGTCGATTGGCATGGTTGCCCTGACGACCGCAACTCCCTCCAAGGTAGATTGGCCGGACGGCTGTGTGTCTGACCTCTGCCCTTAAGCAGGGCTGCAGAGTGAGTGGTTGCATTCACCAGAAGGTTCTGTGGTTTCAAGGTCTGTGCGATCTACTGCTGCCCGCGACATTGGCGGTAGCTGGGCGTAGTAACGGAGGAGCCTTCCGGTCTCTTTAAGGCCGCACAGAAACCTTCCGTGTTCTGACTTGAGAACCGTCCTTGTTTTGGTTTTCCAAATTACCGTAAAGGCTCTAAAGGAAGCCCAGTTGATTTAAGCATTGCAGTGACATTTATTCTTGTAAAATTCTTTTGATCTACTTATTGGACTTTTGTCATTTTGGTCTTATTTAATTCAGATAAATATCTCCTATTTTTCTAAACCTGTGTGGAGTCATTTTGTGGTGTATTCATTGTGTTAATGTATGTGTATGTTGCACAAATACTTTACAAATTGCCTCTTACTATAAGCCTGCCTGCTCTGTGAAAACTACCAGAGGGTGAGCACAGGTTATCCTAGGTGTGTTTCTAGCTCACCCTGACTGGAGTGGTGTTTTTTGCCTGGCTTAGGTGCATACCCTAGCCAATCAGAAGCCCCATTTGTAACAGCCTGCAGCACTGATTGTGCCACCCACTTAAGTAGCAATTTAAACATGTCTCAGGCATGCCACTGCAGAGCCTGCATATGGAGGTTTAAACTACTGTGTCAACCTGGCAAGATAACCTACTTGCCAGGCCAAAACCTTCCTTTTAAATGCATATAGTTTGCCCCTAAGCTAGGCCCTAGACAGCCCATGGGCAGGGTGCAGTGTATTTTAAAGGTTGAACATGTACTTTTAAGTTTTACATGTCCAGGTAGTGGAAAACACTTAAATTCGTTTTTCACTATTGCAAGACCTATCTCTCTCATACTTTACCATTGGGATTACCTCATTACAATTTATAAGTGCAATTTCCAATTGGGAAGAGATAGGACCCCTAAATTTGGTGTTTCTGGAATCACGATTTAAAAACACAACTTAGGGTGAAATTGGTTTTTAAATTGCAATTCTGAAAATGCCACTTTTAGAAAGTGAAAGTAGTGGCCAACGTTGAGTAGGTCACAATCAGGTTGCACAGCTGTATACACATAAGTACCTTAAAGTAGTACACTTCCACCAAAGTAATCAATTGTTTATCCATTTTATTTTCTCCTTCTTGTTCAACACTTTTCTTATTTTCTACCACGTCAAAAGATGTAAAATTCGTAAATTAACTTTTAGCATATTACTGTTCTTAGTATTGCCTATCCAGGCCTATACATGAACTCGTTGCGAATTTTGGAATCCTCCTCTCGATACGATACACATCTACTCAATGCATTTCGGTTTGAAATAAACCTTCATCAGGAGTATCTACAAGTTAAAAATACGTGTATGAGTCACATTACATTTACAACCCAAGTGTTATCAACAAATGTAATTGGCCTGACTTCCCTTGTGTCTTTTATCCCATCCGGTATCAACTACAAGTGCCTGTAAAACCCAATTCCATTCCCTTAAACATCTCACCATTCTGAACTAAAAACTTCAAATCATGGCTTGTGACCCCCTAAAAAAACCCAGTGGTGAACATTACTTGCTTTTTATTAAAAAAACATAAAAACATTGGCCTTAACCCATACACCCTAAATCAACGGACTCTCTAGTTATCTTAACCACCATCAACCTCTCATCACCTCTATCCTGCTTACCTACCCCCCAAAGGTACTAACCCATTATCCGTCTCAGATTTAAACACCATGCCCGTTCCCCGTGCATACCTGATGTCTAACGTGCAGCGCTTTGCCTTTCTCAAACACACTCGTAGTATCTTAATTGGCAACCATGATGACTCACTCAAACTATAAATAGATGTTGCTCGCCCCACCTCTAGGGTCATTGGTGTAAAACATCACGTGCACTTTCACCAACTTCTCCTCCCAAACTGTGCAATCCGTACAAGTGTTAACTACATTTGCCACAACCCTTTGCAAAAGAAACCTTAGCTTTAGCACCCTCTGCTGTATAAATACAAATATACCAAACGAAAACATATATTAACATATCAAATAAACATATTAGCAATCCTTTTAGAAAGTTGACATTTTCTAACTGTAACCATTTGATGCCTCCTGCCTGTCTCTGAAATACACGTATGGGGTGGATGCTTCCTGCATTCCCTGTAGACAACCACACACAAAGATATGGTAGGTGTGTTTGAGTGGCCATCTGCATGCTGATGGGTCATCCTGAGCAGGATGGGAGGGAGGAGCTGACACTTACACCGGAAAGGGTTGTGTTCTGTCCTCACACAACGGATTGCACACTACCCTGTAGTGAGTCTGCGGTCAGGGCAGGAAATAATGTGACTCTGTGCACTTCAAAGCATCTCTTTGAAGGCTTCCCCTCTTCAAAGGCCCATCTGGGTACATGTACTGGACCTCTGACACCACCAGATCAGAACACTTCCGTAACTGAGGACATTCTACCAGAATGAAGGACTGCTGTGCTGCTGGAGGGACTGACACTTTGCTGAAGTGTTTTGCTGTGTTGGCCTGCCTTATTCCTGGGAGTGAGAAGCAGTGGACCTGGATCTCTACATCCCTGAACCAGAGTATCTTCAAGGGCCTGTTGGCTTGCCTTCTGTTTTCAGAAGTCTCAGGGATTTCAAAGACTTCTCTCTTTAACCTGCAAACAACAACTGGACTCTGCCTGTTGCATGTCATGCTCTATCAAGTAGTGCCAATCCAGTCCTTGAAAGTGAGTATAAAGTGCTACATCTGCCAGAACCCACGCATCACCATCGTTGCGCCGATCAGAACCAACGCATCTCCGCCATTGTGGGAACCAGATCCATGCATGTTATGTTATACTTTTTTATAAAGCGCACAGCTGCCCCGGCAAAGGGGCGTCCCAGTGCTGATAGTAGAAATTAGGAGGCTACTAACAAAAAGCAGGGCCTATTGCGGAGGGAAGAGGTGCGTTTTAATTGCCTTACAAAATGCCAGGTAATCATTCATGCTACGGATATGTATTGGAAAAGAGTTCCAGAGTTTGGCTGCCAGTCTACGGAAGGAGCGTCCACCAGCACCCCCCCCTCACCCGGGGAACAACTGCCAGATGTTGACCCATTGAGCGGAGTTGGCGGTGGGTGTATAGGGTAAGAGCAGGTTGGCCAAAATGCCAGGAGAGGAGAAATTCAAAATTTTAGAAGCAATGCAGAGGGATTTAAACTCTACGTGTCTGGCCACCAGCAGCCAGTGTAGCCAACGGATAGCACTAGTAGTAGAGCAGGTTTTAGGGAGGCCAAGGAGAGTTCTAGCAGCTGCGTTTTGGACCCTCTGCAATCTCAGGATTTCAGTCTTGTTCGTCCACAGGAACAGCAAGCTAGCGTAATCTAGTGTCAACAGAATGGAGGCCTGAACAATAGCCTATCTGATGGACGGATCGAAAAAACCCAGCAGAGGTTTGAGCCCCCGCAATATACCGAAACAGGTCCCTGCCACTTTCTTAGTTTGGACCTGGAAGCTAAGGGCCGAGTCAACCCAAACACCAATTTTTTTTTCCACCTGTTTGGGGGCAGCTGCACAGCCCAGGGTAGCAGGCCACCAGTGTTCACTCCACAGCTCAGAGTCTCTCCCTACCAGCAAAACCTAAGACTTGCTGGTGTTAAGCTGGAGACAGTTGGCAGTCAGCCACTCAGCGATAGCTGTGAGGTAGCTCCGAAACTTGCCATCGTCCCGCATAGATTCGTCAGAGAGTGCACTACCAACTGTGTATCATCTGCATATGATACTGCTGTAAGCCCTCTACTCCTGGCCACAGCTGCTAATGGTTGGACATACAAGTTGAAAAGCGTTGGGCTCAGAGCTGAGCCCTGTGGCACCCCTTGTTTGGTGGTATGGATCATGGAGGCAAAAGGGAGAGCTGTTACCTGGAAGGTCATCTCAGAGAGAAAAGAGACGAACCAGTCCAGGGCTGAGCCCACAATGCCCACCTCCTCCAACCGTTGCAGCAGGATCTGGTGGGAAACTGTGTCAAACATGGCACTGAGATCTAATAAAATCAGTGCTGAAGTGCGTCCCGCATCTAGTACTACCCTCAGATGTTCGGTCACAGCTAGGAGAGCAGACTCCATGCTGTGACCCGGGTGAAAGCCATTCTGAGAGGGTCTAGTGTGTTGTTATCTTCCAGAAATCTAGTCAAGATGGAGTTAATGAAGGCCTCAGAGATCTTGGATACCCATGGCAGGAGAGAAATAGGACAAAAATTCTCTGGTTTAGCTGTATCGAGGGTGGAATTTGTTTAGCAGGGGGACCACCCTTGCTTGCTTCCACGTCCAAGGGACAACTGCCATGGACAGGGACATGTTGATTACCTGACCTAGAGGTGTAAGAAGCACAAATAGCAATTTCATAAATTGACCAGGCTTAAGGGGGTCAGCAGGAGAGCCGGATTTAACCTTGCTACATAGCATGCGCAGATCATCCTGGGAGATCGACAGCAAGATGTGACTAGGAAGGGGTCTAAACACAGGGTCAGTACACATTGCAGCTTGAGGAAAGGACTTCAAACTTGGAACCATTGCTTTGCCTCCGGAACCGCCGCATCGGAACCACTGCATCGCCATCACCGCATGGAGAAGTTCGACGCATCGTCTCTTCAACATGGGGAAACCCAGCACATAGCAACCGCCGCACCTCGGAAGCGCTGCATCACTCACAGAACGAATGCATCACTGCCATTGCATGGAGAAATCCAGCACCTCACTCCAACTGCATTGGGATCACCGGCGCATGTCATTGCTAACAGCCAGGATCAAAGTATTTTTGCTCAGCAGATCCTGCGAGGGTCTTGTATCTGGTCCGTGCTCCATCGCAGTAGGCCTGAGCTCTTGATTTTATCCTGGACCATTGGAACCAATTAACTCTTAAAGTGCTTACTGCTTCTAAGCGCTATTTTTGCATTTAATAAACCTCGACTTCTACTGATTCGATTTTTGTGGTTTTGGTCTTGCTTTATTTATTAAATTATTCTCTATTGTTCTAAACTGGTAAGGAGCCTTTTTGTGTATTTTCACTGTGTTACTGTTTGAACTGTTGCACAAATACTTTAAACATTCCCTCTTAAGGTAAGCCGTACAGCTGTGTGCCAAACTACCACCAGACGGTGAGCACTGGTTAATTTAAAGTATGTTTCTGACTTACCCTGACTAGGATTGTGGTTCCTGCTTGGACAGTGTGCATACCTCTGCCAACCAGAAACCCAATTTCTAATATTTAGGACCACCTTTTGGGGTCGGGTTCCCCGGGCCTCCACAGCAGTTGGTCACGGCCTCAAAATGTCTTCAGAAACAGAGCAGTTTGCCAGCTCATCCTCGTCTGATCTACTACCTTCCTGGGGCAGTCTTGAAACACTACCATCAGCGCCCTGTGGCACAACTCACATTCCTAATCACACTGTCCCCACTCCTAGTGGCCGAGACCATGGTGCATTTGACGTGTACCACTTCCCAGGCTTCAGTTTCAAAGAGAAGTCTGAATTTGCTTCCTGAATTGTGGTCCTGTGAAAGTTGATGGGTATCCCACCTGGATGCAACCACATGGGCTCAGTGTTTTTAACTCATATCGTCATTTCACTGTCGTCGCTCGCAGTCACAGCAGGACAATCTAGTGGTGGTGGGGCCCACCTAGGAAGATGAGGAAACACACCCTCAATATTCCACCCCAAAACACAGCTGGCTTGAGCCCTCTCTGTGGTGGCATGTGGCGTTTGCAGGTATTATTTGCCAAACAAGTATAACTCCAACTCTAGGTGATGGTGTTGAGCGTGGGCAATGAGAGTGTACTTGAATCCCAGACCCCCCAAGGATTTCAGATATTCTGCAGACTCCCACCATTGGAATGTGGGCCCATTGTACAGGTGCAGTTCTTTGACCAAACTGTGTCTGGCAATTACCTTCTGCAGTTTGGATATGGCGTCATCTACAGAGCTATTTAGGATCTCCACCTCGGGCACTTGGATAAATCATCAATGGCTACACAGAGGTACCTGCTATCGGGGGGAATTGTACAGTATTTTCCAATCCATCATCTAATTAGGAAAGCCACATGTTGTTAAAGAGGTGACTCTTGGTGCGCACAACCCCTTGATGGCCTGCGTGGGCCAACTGAATGACTTGTGCAGCCAGACCTTGACCTTGAGGGATTACTTACCAATGCTCTCCTAACAAACAGCAACCTCCCCATGCAGCCAGCTCTTGCTGCACATTGTGCAGTGATAGCAAGATTTGCTGGACCTCAGGCATCTTCAAAGAAAGGTTTTGTTTCAAACACCCCCAGTTGCCTGGCTTCACGACTGCCAGTTCAAGTTGCAGTCAGTCATCCTGCCTGGTAGCTGCCAAAGTCCTGTCAAGCGACAGGAGAATTGACCATGACCTCTCGATAACCAACTGGACATACCCTTCTGTCTTTTGAGCCTCTCACTCATCAGCTGGTCTGACATCACACGGTTGGCAGGACAAATAGTCTGGCTTTTGTGCTCCTGGTTGATAGATAAGGTCAAACACATACTTGTGCAGTTGCAAAACCTACTTTTCAATACAAGGTTGTTGTTTGTGTGTGGATCCTTTAAACAACGGCATCAGAGATTTGTGGTCTGCGTTGACTGTTAATGAGTGGCCATACATGTAGATGTGGAAATGTTAAGAACCCCAATACACAGCTGGGTCTTCTTCCCCAATTTGTGAATAGCTTCGTTCAACTGGCATAAGCGCTAGTTTGGTGTACACGACCAGGGTCCATTCAACGGCTGTCTGTTGCTGAGGCAAAACAGCCTTTAGCCTCATTGGGCTGACATCCACAAATATCTCAGTCATTTTAACAGGATCAAAATAGGCGAACGTAGTGTAGGTGGACAGAACTTCTTTGGTTTGACAGAAAGCTTTCTCATGACTCATGCCCAAGACTCAGGGGATGGCAGACTTTATAAACTCACTCAAAGTAGTAGTGAGTGTTGTGAAATTCTCGAGGAACCTTCTGTAGTAATTCACCATTGGCAGAAAGCTGTGCACTGCTTTGACTGAAGATAGGGCACTCACTGTTCTGATGTCTTGTATTTTGGTAGGGACAGGGGTTACCCCAAAAAGTTAATGGAGTTCTTTAAAAACTCAAATTTGTTTTAGTGCAAGGTCAGTCCACTGTCCTTCAGCCTTTGGAGCACCATCTCTACTCGTTGGTAATGTTCTCCTAGCATCATGACATGGATCAAAATATCTTGCTCACATTGAGCATGCCTGGCAGAGTGGCCAGTACATCATGAATCGTTCTTTGAAAAACTTTGGCAGCGCTTGAGATACTGAAGTTCAATTGCTTGTACCTCTGTAGGCCTACAAGGTCGAAAAGGCGGTGATTTACCGCGATTCACGGGGCTAGGAAGATCTGATGGTATCTAGACTTCAAATTGACATTTGAGAACCAGCAAGTTTTGTTAAGTTCTCCTATATTGTCTTCCACTGTGCAAATGAAGTGCCACTCTCTCTCAGTGATGACATTTGGCAACTTCTTACCCATGCAGATCTGTACCTGCCCTGGTTGTTTGGGTTTTCTTGTCAGTTTCCCGTAGGTAACACCTAGAGGGTAGAACCCTCAGCCAGTTCCATGATGTTCCCTGCTTCTGATTTCTTCAGTTCCTCTTCCACTTAAGTGCAAAGATAGAAAGCCACTTGCTGGTGGTGTGATGCTGTTGGCTGGACTGTGGGCTCCTTCTCCCACCTTGCCGCCAAGACATGGAACACCCTCCCCTGAGCCTACGACAGACCCAAGACCTGTTGACCTTCAGGAGGATACTCAAGACCTGGCTGTTCGATCAGTAGCGCCCACCCAACGCCTTGAGACCCTTGTGGGTATGTAGTGTGCTTTACAAATGATTGATTGATTTATTTGATTGATTGATTGATTGGGATTGATGTGGAGTTGTACTTGTTTGCCTTCGAGGCACCCAATCTCTCTGAATAGTTCTGGGAATTTTCCCAGTAGCTTTCTATTCCGGTGTCAAACCTAGTTATACCCGGCACTCTAGATATCAAATCTTTTCTCATGTACCACCTTGATAAGCTGTCTTCACAAAACCATGTAATCAATATATCACTGGTCAAACAACAAAGATAGGTTATTATTTTCTTTATTTTTGAAACATCACAAATTAAATCAGGACTGCAAAAAGCCCCCTGTTGCAGAGAACATGTAGATGGGGGAAAAGTTGTACAGAAAATTCACAGTTGTACAGTCCTGATCAAGATGTGTGAGAACAGCTGATACGTGTTTTGTCACATCCAGAGACTTCCTCAAGGCTTTCAAGACAAGAAATAATGTCCGTGATAATAACCGATCCTGCTTCTTCATATATTAAGTGGAAATGTAGGTCAAAGGTGCTTAAGCAAGTCCGTCTGAAGGATGTCCACAGCGTATTCCAGAGTGGAAGCCCAAATTCAGATTCCAATGTGTTTTTGTTCCTGTGCACTAATGAGCATTCCAGTATTTGGTACTTGAAAATATACAAGCCCTCTGAGATTCTGCTTTTTCAGGAGTCGCATCCGTATTCGGGATACCGGCTCGGGCTATATTAGGCCCCTCTTAGTGATTAGAGCAAATGCGCAACGTGGGCCTCCAAACTCGAGGTCAATGGAGTTTGGAGGCCCATGTCGCGCATTTGCTCTAATCACTAAGAGGGGCCTAATATAGACTTCTACTGTGTTGCCGTCATTCACGTCCAGCGTGTCTAGGTTTGGGGTAGTGGAGGCAAGAGCTCAAATTGTTGATTTAGCAGATGTCAGCACTGTTCATATGGCTTGCACACCTTTGGGAAGTGATTGGCTTTTCTTAAGGCCACTCACTTTTTCCTCACTGCAGGGCAGCCTCCCTGAATGTGTGGTCACGCTGCCCTATTGCCCGCATGGTCATCAGGGCTTCTTGCCTTCATCACCTTTCTTGTTTTCGTTGGCTCACTTTGCAACATATTTTATGCTCTGTTTTAATGGGCTTGTTCGGGTCGCTTCTATATGTGCTATCAAATTGCACTTGCTTGTCAATTCCTTCAACCGGGTCTACAATGTGTCTATTGATTCATTGGTTTCCTTTCTGACCTGGTGGGAGACAAATCGTTCATAATTGGGGTTTGGTAGCAGTTCGAAGTAGGCTGTGAGGGCTATTACCAGCGTATCATTGGTGTGAGGTGGTCCGGCTTCACAGTGGCTCTTTGACAGCTAATATATCACGGCCACCCCTAGTTACAGCAGGAGAGGGTGCTGCTTGTCGTTTTACACTCTCATCACAGCAAAGTGTGTGTTGAAGCAATCTACCCGCAGCCTCCATTTTGCGGCCTGGACTGATGGTGGGCCTACAAACATAAACAGCTCAATGGCTGGGATTTTGGCTATTGGAGAGTAATTCTCTTGCACCCCCTGGTGGTCATTGTTTGCACTGCACGCGATGGTGTTTGAGTACATTCGTCACATCAGCTTACTCCCGGCATTTCCCTTGGGCAGCCAATTGGTGAGTGTGTGGCGTGCTTTCAGCATGGTGATTGCCTTCATCCTTTTTGATTTTTGGGTTTTGTCTGCTGCACTCAGTGGGTGTGCCACTTTTCCAACTCTCGCAGCACTGCTTTTCCTGTGGTGCTGTTTTATAAAATGGTGCTTTATAGATATTGAACCTCTGGAATGGGCCGATAGCTTCTATGTGGGTTGATTTCTATAGGCCATACTAAGATAGCAGGGGATGTATCACATAAAGTGACCAACTGGGCACTAGTTAAGACAGTCTGTGCAACAATTTTGGGTAGACAAGTTCCTTGAGTAGTTGAAGAACTGGAGCAGTGCTATTGTATCCCCTTAGGCCCTTGTTACAATGGGGGTCTCTATTTGGCAGTGGCTTGCACCGTGTTCAACTAGGGACACTTTCTTCTAGTCAGGATAAGGGGATTACACAACTGAGATAACCCCTACACACCCGCTTGGTAGCGTGGCATGAGCAGTCAGGCTTATTTTAGAGGCAATGTGTTAAGTATTTGTACAAAACACACCCAGTAGGACAGTGAAAACACAAACACTACAAAATGGACACTAAACCAGTTTAGAATAATAGCCAATATTTATCTAAACAAAACAAGACCAAAACAAAAAATCCAACATACAGAAGCAAATATATGAATTTCTTAAGAATAAAGCGAAAATACAGTTTCTTCAAGTCAAGGGCGCCAACCGGGGCAATCACTGCATCGTGACCGATAAATACAACAGTTCAGTCCAACCTCGATGGAGTTGAGGGCCGGCTGGTGGCCCAGAACTGCCTCGGCACCACTTGGCAAGTTCAGGACTCACAGCAATGGAGTCCAGGCAGTCTAGATGAAGTCTTTTTGTCCCTGACACTTCTTAACAGGAGGCAAGCTCTACTTCAAGCCCTTGGAGAATCTTCTTATGCAGGATACAGCAAAATAAAAGTCTAGTTCTTTCCACTGCCCACAGACAGAAGCAGCAACTGCATGTGAACCCAGCAAAGCAACACACAAGAAA
Source organism: Triturus cristatus (assembly GCF_964204655.1). Lineage (NCBI taxonomy): Eukaryota > Metazoa > Chordata > Amphibia > Caudata > Salamandridae > Triturus > Triturus cristatus. The sequence goes on along the minus strand of NC_140594.1, from coordinate 846,311,145 downwards.
GGGGCAGTATTCTTCCTGACAATTCTTCACCTCTTCTTTTTGGCAGGGTCCTCTTAGTTCAGAAGTGTTCTAAAAGCCCGGATTTTAGGTCCAATGTTTATACTCCTTTTCACCTTTGAAGTAGGCATTGTTCAAAAGAAAGGTTTTGTAATTTACAAGTTCTTGTGTTGCCTGGCCATGGCTCCAGACACTCTCCAGTGGGGTAGAGACAGCATTGTGAGAGAACAGGCACAAACCTATTTAGGCATCAGTATCAACTCCTCCCAGCACTCTAACTCAGAAATACCCATCAGTCTGGTGATGGCTCATAAGGATATGCAGTACACACCTCTGTTCCCTTTGTGAGACTGCCTAGAGTGAATGCACAAACTGCTCCTGTCAGTCTAAACCAGACAATGATTCCACAGGCAGGCAGAGGCACAAGGATGGTTAAACAAGAAAATGCTCGCTTTCTAAAAGTGGCACTTTCAAACACACAATTTAAAAACCACCTTCACTAAAAGATGTATTTTTAAATCCTGAGCTCAGAGAGCCCAAACTTCAAATCTCTAGCTGTTCCCAATTAAAAGGTACACTTGCAAAAGGTTACAAGGCAGCTCCAATGATAGCCTATGGTAGAGCTAGTCCTTACAATAGTAAAAAACGAAATTGGCACTATTTTACTATCAGGACATGCAAACCAAACCATTACATGTCCTGCCTTTCACATACACTGCACCCTGCTCATGGGGGTACATTGGGCCTACCTTAGTGGTGTAGTTACATGTAGTAAAAGGTAAGGTTTAGGGCCTGGCAAGTGGATGCCCTTGCCAGGTCGACATGGAAGTTTTAAACTGCACTCACAGACACTGCAATGGCAGGCCTCAGACAGGTTTACCAGGCTACTCATGGGGTGGCACAACCAGTGCTGCAGGCCCACTAGTAGCACTTGATTTGCATGCCCTGGGCACACATAGTACAATTTACTAGGAACTTTCCAGTATATCAAATATGACAATATGGAGAACCAATCAGAATTGTAATTTCACAGGGAGCACTTGCACTTTAGCACTGATCAACCGTGGTAAAGTGCCCAGAGTATCTAAACCAACAAAAACGAACTCCAGCACACAGTAAACAAGCATTGGCATAGCCAATAGGTCTCGCCTTTGGGACCTTATAAGTGTTTAGCCATGCAACAGTTGTGTAACTAAATACTTATAAGGACCCAAAATCGAGACCTATTGGCTATGCTGAGTGGCGTGCGGCCGCGAAAGTGAAAGAGATCGCGATTGCAATCGTGATCACCATCAAAGCGGCCTTGCGGCCGCGAAAGTGAAAGTAATCGCGGTAAAGCACGCGCCCACGCACATGCACTGTAGCTCTAGGCTGGCCTGGTAGCACTTTTTGGAGCCCTCTCAATAAGTCTCGCCAGACCAGCGCATGCGCTGGGTCAGGCGAGACCTAAAAATGCAGGAGGTAAAGGCAAAAAGATAGGGTAAAACATGCGAAGGATGCCTGGTCAGACAGCCCTCATCATGAAAGTCCCAGTAATTGCTGTGATATTAATTGCACCTGATAAAATCTGACTCAGATGAGTTATAATTTTTCATGGGCAATTAGTACCCTCAAATTCTAGGTTTTGTGGAATAACATGCAGAATTTGGTACTTATCGCACCAAAACATGCATGTTCTGGTAAGCACCAGTCATTTTTTCCCAAAAAACATTGGCAGGTTTGATATGCTGATATTTATCACAAAGCTCATAATTGCGATAAGTGCATTAACATGAGGTTTTCTTTTCAACACTTTCTATTGACATTTTACACATGGTAGCTCTAACAATTCACATTTGAAACATAGTATTCCAAAATTATCTTTTGTGACAGGATCTGGGTTGAATTCAACAATATTGCAATAATAACAATATAATTTACCTACAAACTTAATTCCCCCCCTTCCCAACCACCCTTTTGTGTCTAAGTGCCTAATATCTGTATTCACGTCTATAATTCCATAACCATCTATCCGAAGTGCCGCACTATGTTTCCACCCATGCCATTTCCTGTTCCGGGGTTTGTTGTGAATCCCTCCCCTCCTCTACCTCCCCCATCCAGGGGATCCTTCAAATCTGCAATCACCACGGACCTTGCTTGCACATCCTCCTCAAGTCTATCATCTTTCATAATGTGTTTCATCCGAACCAATTCTGTTGTAGCTCACTCGTTCATATCTTTCAGCCATCTACTTAAAGGCGGTGAAGTCGGGCTAAGCCACGAGGTTGCTGTTCTCCTCTTTGCAATCACCAACCCCAGGAGCACAAACCTCCTACTCATGTTTTTCTTTTTTCGGGGTAGGTATTAAATTAAATAGAGCAGAGCGGACCGTCCTGGGGACAGACCATCCGGATGCCGTATGTATGTGTTACAACACTCCCTCCCAGAATGGACCCAAACTCCTGCACTCCCATATCATATGCACGAAGCGTGCTGCTGCTTCTCCGCATCTAGGGCAAGCGTCTGATCATTCCGGATACATTTTACTTAGTCTGTATGTGGTTAGATACACTTGTCGCACTATATTATATCGAATTAACTTTCATTGGAGCTCACTTCTCAAACTCTTACATGTTCTTTCGCCCACTCCCGTTCTGATATACGTTCCTCCAACTCCTCCTCCCACCTTCCCTGAACCAGGAGGGCATTGACTGGGCTATCGTCTCGAAGGACCCTATAAATGTGGGAGATCAAGCACCGCCCATCCGCCATTGATAGCATACTTGTAACAATAGCAGTACATGGGGATTCCTCCGGGAAGGAAGTCCAGATCTCCCTAGCCACTGCCGCTATCTTACAATACTGCAGGAATTAGCCCACTCCCAGCTCAAAAGTAGTCACAGCATCCTCTTGGGTAATACATTTGCCATTATTATTCAGGTCTCCCATTGTAAGACATCCTCTGTCCTTCCATCCTGGACGGACATGGGCTCTGTGATTTGTTTAAATGGCCTAACGACCCACAGTGGCATGTCAGAGGAGTACGGTGCCTTCCAGATCACTCTCTAACTGCTTCTTCCCAAACTCTTGCCACATATCTAATCAGGTAGTGATATTTGTTCGGAATCGCAGCCCCCATCATGAGTAGATCAGGCAAGTACTACCGCTGTAGATGCCTGCCAAAAGGGTTTTCTCCCTATTACTACCCTCTTCCAGCCAGCGGACCGCATATTGTAGTTGGGCTACGGCGTAATATAAATGCATATGGGGATCACCACCCCCATCTACCCACTTCCGTTGGAGGGTGTCTAATTTAACATGTTTCTGCTTGTTCCCCCACAGCAATTCCACCGGTAAGCTATCTAATGCAGAAAAATAGGATTCAGGAACTTAATAGAAAGAGTGTTGCAGGGTATGGACAGCGGGGTGGTATTATTTTTATAACCGCCACCTTACCCAGTAGGGAAAGAGGCAAGGACTTCCAAAATCCCAACGAAGCTCGCACCTCTTCTAATATCCAGGACACGAGTCAGGGGTACACGCGGGTACACGGCGCCCACCCACTATTTGCACAGGCTGGATGCCGTCCACCCTGCTAAGAAGTTGGGCCCCACAGAAATATGTTGAACTTGACCCGTGTAGTTCCAGTGCAATTCTGAGACACCGCGACACGTATAGCAGCGCCTGCACGTTGCCTGCTTTCCATTCCCAGCAGCAACGTGAAGGCGAGGGGACTTTTTTTTCACCTACAGCAGAGCAACGATAAAGACAGAAGTTAAATGGCCATCAGGCATCCATTTGATCGAGTATCGGACTGGAGGTGTCCAGGAACCTAGCAAATGCACCGGCGAGGAAACTAAAGCACACAGCTTGTTATCTCTTCACAGGTACTTAAGAGATGCATATTTTTTATTTTGTTGTATATAAGTGCCTGCACTCTAAGAATGTCAGATGGGTTGGTCTGTCCCAGTTTTTTCTACAATTAACAATGTAAATAGCACTATTTTATTTCTTTTATAGAGCTACTCATTCCAATGCATAGTGTTAGAGTGCTTTACATAACATACATATTATCCATTCCAAATAAATCATGTAAGTGTGTAAATCGATGTACAAGATGTGTTGCATAAGACATTCAAGGTTACAAGATGTAGGAGTCAAATAACTTTCAGAGCTCACTGTGGTCTACTAGAAAGATTATAATTTAGTAGCTGCAAGTAACAAAAGGATCTCTGTGTTCAAAGCAGTAATCCACTTACCTATCTACATAAAATAAAAATCTATTTTAAAAAAAAACATATTTTATTGCATTTTCAGTTGGCACATGTTATAACATACAAATATCCGAGCATCGCTTCCAGTGAGGTCACTTCCTGTGATGCCACGTGGAATGTCATGCGTCGTGACGTCATGTGCTTTGATGGCACGCATCATGATGTCACTTGCATACTGCCTAACTTGGTCAGTCCCCCCACTTCTTTTTTTAGGACTTGTGCCCTGCTAATATCCTCCCTATATTATACTCTAAGAATAACGAGGAGGAATGCCACAGTTGAATTACCAGGCACCTCATACCCTCTTTTTTCTATGGCAGATTCACTTCACGGTGTATATCGGTTGCCTCCCATGCCATTTTCCCAAAAGGGACTATTAACGATTTACCTGGGTTAATGGGGAGTCCGGAGAACTCACCGAATTTCCGTACTTCTTTTAGGAGGGGTGAGACCGCTCAAGGTGGGTGCCTTAGATACACCAGCATGTCGTCTGGATACAAGGAAACAACGTGTACGGTATCTCCCCTGGGGATTCCATGTCCCACCATGTTTTTTTCTGAGTGTTGCCTCTAGTGGCACCATTGCCACCGCAAAGAGCAGTGGCAACAGGGGCCACCCCTGTTGTGTTCCTCTTGACAAAAGAAATTGATCCAACACCAACCCCTGAGTTGCACCCGAGCCGTCCGATTCATTTATAGTAACCTAGAGGAGAAACCCCTGTCGCATCCCCATCTTTTGTAGGACTGCCCAGAAATACGTCCACTCTACCGGGTCAAAGGCTTGCTCAATATCTAACATAGTTAGGGCACAGTCCTTATCCTGTATTATCTGGGCATGCCAAATATATGCAACTCTTCTCAGTTTATGCATAGTGTTTCTCCTAGGTATAAATCTTGCTTGGTCCGGGTCTATTAAGTGGGGCGTGTGGGGCAGCAACATGGTCACAAGAATCCGGCTCAGTATCTTGACATCCAGATTCAGGAGGGAGAATGGCCTATAGGAGCTTGACAGTAAAGGGTTCTTATCCATCTTTAAAATCATAGATGCCAGCGCCTCCTGCAAAGAGCCAGGCATGGATCGTCTCTCACGCACTTCACTGTATACCTCTAATCATTTATCAGCTAGGAGCAGTGCGAACCGCTGATAAAATTCAGCCGGGAGACCATTGCTGCATGGGCATTTGGTGGTTTTAAGATGACTGATAGCGGTTATTAACTCTTCCCTTGATATGGGAGCCGCAAGGGCCTCTTCTTCCTCAGGGTCTATCTGTGGTAGCTCAATGTGACTAAGGTATTCCTGTATTTTTCTTGGGGTGCATCTGACTTGGTTTGCTAAAGTGTCTACAATTGCCTGCTGGGTACAGACCAGCTTCCCATTTCTATTGTGTAATTGCAAGAAAGGGGGTGTGACGGATTCAGATTTAATCAATCTCACTAGTAGGGCCCCAGACTTATCTCCTTCCATATGAAGGCGTTGTTGATACGCTATATATTTATGTTTTTCCAGCTTACACTAGGAGGTCATAACTTCTTCTTGAGCCTTCCCCCACTGCCCCAGAGCCTGTGGATACCCATGCAGGGCAGCTTCCAGGCCACCTAGTTTTTGCTCCTGAGCCTGAATGTCCTGTTCCAGCTGTTGTCTAACTCCGTAAGTTGTCTTAATGGCTATGCCTCAGATCACAACCTTCATGGCTTCCCACTCTATTGCTCTAGTAGACGCAGTAGCCCAGTTTTCAGCAAAATAGTGTGTAAGTGCTTCCTTGAGGGTAGCTACGTATAAGGGATCTTATAGTGCTTCTGCGCCAGGCGCCAATGCGGTGTTGCCGGTCGCCCTCCTCCTGCTTTGAGACTCAGCATGAAGGGAGAATGATCTGACAAATATCTAGGTAAATATGAGATCCCATCCACCCCCTGTGTCAATCCTGAAGAGATACCGCAATAGTCTAAACAACTGAAAGTATTTGTTGCGGAGTGTGGTAGAAGAAAAACACTCTTCAAAGGATTTCGCTCCCACCACTCGCCTCTGAGTTGCAGGCCTGTCACGATATCCAGGACTGCTCTAGTCGTTCGAGGTTTAGTATTCTCTTTGGGAGGGTCTCTGTCCAGCTGTGCATCTAGAGCACAATAAAAGTCTCCTAGTAAGATAACTTCCACCCCAGAAAAGGGATAGCTACTTCCATCATTGTTGTAAAGAAGTCGGGACTGACAGAGTTGGGGCCATAGCGAGGATGAGACATATCTCCTGTCCCTTCCACTTCCCATATAATATCGCATACCGCCCCTCCAGATCCGTCACATGTTGTGCGCATTGAAATGGTGCCCCAGGAGCCACCCATTTCAGTGTCCTCCTAGCGAACCCAGAGTAAGAAGTGGCATATATCTGGTCCCTCCATCACCGTCAAATGCATGGTATCGCATGCCCCCTTGCCTGCATTTCTTGCCGACCTGCAATCGCCACCCTATAGCGTTTCAAATATTCTACCACTCTCCTCAACCTCCTGAAATTTACCAAACCCCATACATTCCATGTTATAATTTTCAGTTCTTGTGCTCCCATATTTGCTTGTATTTGCTGGTATTTCTTTCTGATCATCCTCAGTCCTGCACTTCCTGTGACGGTCTCCTCTCTCCCCCAAGTCTTTGACTGTACCCCAGAATCAGAAACTAGACACTTTAACTTTGATATCTGCATGTTTCTCCAATTAAACTCAACAACCAAACTCCCCTTACCCCCTCCCACGGGCATTTCTGAAAGACTATCGTACCTTAAATAGGCAGGAGGCAGTCTCTCCTTTAAAAAGTCCTTTTACTTAAGTCTATTGAGTGCTGTGCTAGCGGCCTAGTCACTGAAGAGTGTGCGGGGTGGGAACCTACATCTCTCTCCGCAGGAACATCCCCTTTGGGGGGTTGTCTCCCTGGGGCAACCCAACTCACCAATCACATGTCTTTAGCTTAATTGTATGCTATGTCCATATCTTTCACACCGATGTCTCTCTCACCTTTGCGTTTCTTCTCAAAACATGCCCACATATTCAGTGCGATTAGTAATCATATCCTGCTCACTCGACCGGTTCTTCCAGCCTCTCCGAATTTAGCTCAATATCCTGGGTCACATTCTCCGATTCATGTATTGTTTCAGTTTCTGAAGCATGCAGTGTCCCATCGGGGCGGATTCTTACTCAGCTGGGACTTCCTCGCCGAGCTCGTGATTTCTGCCTTGGGCCCCTGTGTCGCTCCCTGGTATTGTCTCCCATCGTCAATGTCTTTGATGATCCCGTGGGATCACTGACTTAATAATATCGAATACAAAAATATCTCCATACAAAAATATCAATGCAAAAATTTCGATAGTCAAAATATCGACATCCTATCTTTATGATGTAAATGACTAAAATATCAAAAAAATAATATAGATGTCAAAAATATCGATCTACAAAATATCGTTTTTTTATATACAAAAAATAATGTTAGATAAATTAAATAATAATATTTACTTTAAAACGATTACTTAGATGTAATGTACATTTAAAAAATATAATAATCAAATTTAACTTAAAAAGCTTTAAAAGTACAAATATAAAATTTGATATAAATGAGGATTTACTTTAAAACAATTAATAAACTAATAACTTTAATTTATTTTAAAATAGTATAAATATATAAAAATTAACTATTAAGGGGCCGATTCCGATCCTGTATTTTTTTTCCCGTCCGACTCGTATAGGAAATTTTTTCCATACAAATCGTACAAGTCCCGTCCGACCCGTGAAGTACGATTCGTACTGGAAAAATACAACTTTTCCCGATCCGATTTGTACGGATCGGCCCGATCCTTACAAATCGGATCTGGAAAAGTTGTACCAGACGGACCCGGACACTTTTCCGTACAAATTGTAAAAATGCAGTCCAACCGTACTAGTACGATCAGGACCGGCTTTCCGATTTACGATTTGTACGGAAAACGTCCCGTACAAGGGGAATGCCATTACCCGCTACGAAGCGAACTTTGTACGACTCGTATCCCGGGAAAAGTTGTTCCCGGGGTGCGAGTCGTACAGGGGTAAGAGTCGTACAGGCATAAACCCCCGTGCGTTGTGTATGTATGGTGCATACCCCAACATCGCGTATGTACTGTGCGTACCCCCAACATCGCGTACCCCAACATCGCATACCCCAACATCGCGTATGTATGGTGCATACATACGCGATGTTGGGGTATGCGATGTTGGGTACGGTGCATACATACGGGATGTTGGGGTATGCGATGTTGGGGTACGCAATGTTGGGGTACGCGATGTTGGGGATACGCACAGTACATACGCAATGTTGGGGTACGCACCGTACATACACAACGCATGGGGGTGTATGCCTGTACGACTCGTACCCTGGGGACTCTGCTTTTACAGCTGTTTTTGGCTCCCGTAAGAAAAGAGCCGTACGGAGTGCCGTAGGGACGAATCGTACTTGCTGGGCTGGAAACCGCTGATTAAATACATACAGACGTCGCGTGCAAGCTGCTTCGGATCAGAATCGTTGGTTTATTTTAGCTGTATGGTCTTTTGTACGATTTGTATGGAAAGAGGCTTTCTATACGAATCGTACTTCCTAGGTTGTAAGAAACGTTTACCGGGTACGAGTTGTACGGGAAAAACGCTCCATACAACGATTTGTACAGCCTTTTTCCAGGATTGGAATCCGCCCCTAAATATATATATATTAAATGAAAAAACCAAAGGTTTCACACATGTTATAGTTAGCTGGACATTTCACTCGTAAAAAACCAATGAAATTCCCCCGTTATAGTTAGTTCAGCTAACTATAACTCGCGCGCCCGCAATGCACTACTGATGACGTCACATATTACATCACTCATGACATGGTCACTGACATCACTCATGACATCACTGATGACATCTCAAATGACATCACTGATGACATCACTGATGACATCATCCAGTGAATGTGTGTTTTTCTGAAAATTAAATATGTTTTATATATGTATATCTCAAGGTCAATGGAAGTATAAATGGGTATATAAGTGTCTAAATGGATGCTTTATTTTTGAAAAATGTATTGTGTAACTGACTGATTAAGTGTATCATAGTGAATACATGGCTTACTGAGTAATGTTTAAATATGAAAATATCTGTATCAGTCTCTCACTTTGTGTATAAGTGGCTGCATGGGTTGGTGATTAGCTTCATGGGTGTCTATATAGGTTATTAGTTGTTTTTTTGAGTATCAGTCTGAGTGTCTGCATGGTTCGGTGGGGGGTATTACGTAGTGCATAGGTGCATGAATGAGTGATTCACTCTTTGTATGTGTTGAAGACAGCATGTGTGCAGGACTGTATGGGTGGATGAGTGTGTGTATGGGTGTGTTAGTGAGTGAATGACTGTCTCAATAGTATCTTTATGAGTAACTACATATCTATTAAACTAGTATATGTGACTATTGGTGTATATAAGTGAGTATATGTGAGAGTGAGAGATTGAAAGAGTTCCTGTATGAATAAGTATGTGTTTCTATAAGTGACTGTTTATAAGACTAAGTATGTGTAAGTTTCCGTAGAAGTAAGTGTGGTGGTGTGTGTATAACTGTATATGCAAATAAATGTATGTTTGTTTCTTTATTAGCATGAGTGAGTATGTGTGAGTAACTCTATGGATGAGTGGCATTGTGTAACAGGATGTATAGGTGTATGAGTACATATGATGAGTGAGTACATGTATGAGTGACTGTATAGGACTGTTTGTGAATGAGTGGATGTGTATGTGGTTCTTAGAATTACTGAAGAGGTTGTTGTAACTGGTATTGGTATGTCCATTGTTTTGAAAATTTTAGTCTCTATTTTTGAATGTGTGTATCAAAGGTTATATTAGGGGAAGAGGAGGTCTGCCACTCTATCACAAGGATGATGTCATCAGTGATGTCATCAGTGATGTCATTTGAGATGTCATCAGTGATGTCATGAGTGATGTCAGTGACCATGTCATGAGTGATGTAATATGTGACGTCATCAGTAGTGCATTGCGGGCGCGCGAGTTATAGTTAGCTGAACTAACTATAACGGGGGAATTTCATTGGTTTTTTACGAGTGAAATGTCCAGCTAACTATAACATGTGTGAAACCTTTGGTTTTTTCATTTAATTTCTAAGGTTTTTTAAATGCTAATTCCTAACTATAACGTGTGTGAAACCTTTGGTTTTTTCATTGAATTTCTAAGGTTTTTTAAATGCTAATTCCTAACTATAACGTGTGTGAAACCTATGGTTTTTTCAGTGAATTTGCAAGGTTTTTTAAATGCTAATTTCTAACTATAACGTGTGTGAAACCCATGGTTTTTTCAGTGAATTTGTATGGTTTTTTAAATGCTAATTCTTAGCTATAACATATGTGATTCCCATATTTTTTTTTATTGATTTTTTATGATTTTTTTTTTATAAATTCTTATATTAAATGTGTTTTTTTTTTTTAAAAAACAAGTTTTTTTAAAAACTTTTTATTCTCTTAAAACGCTATGTTTTTTTTCTTAAAAATCTGCAATATTTCAAGTTTTCTCTTTATTTTTTTTACCAAACAGGTAAGATATATTAGTATAACTTTGAAAATATTTTTTTTTTTAAATTGTTTTTTTTTTTAGTGCGCGTACGGTAAGCTTACGGTAAGCGTACGGTTTACGCAATGTCCGTAATTTAACTACGCTGTTTGCGTATAGTTACGCAATTTGCGTAGCCGCGCGTACTGCGCGTGTGGCGAGTACGCATGTACGCTACACGCGCACGTTACGCGGAAGTGTTGGGGAGGGACTGTTATGCGCATGCGCGCGAGCGCGTGTCTTTTTTACGCGCATGCGTACTTTTGCCGTAAGCATACCGTAAGCGCACCGTAAGCGTACGGTTGGTCATGTGATCATGAAACACAACTTTTGATTGGTTGAAACTACTTTCAGTTCTAGAACTCTCCTACACCACACCCATTCCCCTCATTTCTGCTTGTGATCCCTTAGGAGAAGGAGCTGGGTTGTCTTTGTGATACGATGGCAGAACAGCAGAGCTCTTCTGAGAATGAGGCTAGCAGCACTACCTTGAGGCAGAGAAGGAGGAAAGAAAAGACCTCTTTCATATGGGAGTATTTTACTTTTCCAGAGGACAAGAAAAAGGTAAATGCACCCTTAGTGACTTGTAAGCTGTGTGGCCGTGTACTTTCAAGAGGGAATCCCAACAAGAAGTATTCCTTCGGGAATCACACCATGTTGAGACACCTTAAAGATGTACACAGAAGGACACATGCTCGACATACTGAAGGTAACCCTTCAGTAAGTCAACCAAGCACATCCACAGCAGCTCAGCCTGGTCCATCATCTGCAGGGCCGAGTCCTTCTTCTGCAGGTCAGGTGAGCCCTTCATCTGTGGTGGGAGCATCTCCTTTTTCTTCTCCTCTGGAAACCAACCATCGTTTTTTGAGGGTTGAAATACGGTGCGCCACTTGTCATGATCTAATTTGTCATAGGGAGACCAGTGTTTCCCTAGTGAACAATAAAATAGATCAGCACATTTGTCGTAGAGACTAATATTCCCACTCTTTCTTTCCTCTGTCCCTGCATGAACACAACGGCTCTTTTAAGAGCCAACCTTACCTTTCATCTATTTTTTATATATGTTTTTGAAACTTTTTTTTGATTTTTTTTTTACCGTACGCGTACGGTACGCGTAATTTTTTTTTTTTTTTTTTTTAAAAACACTAAAAATCAATTATCACATTACAAGGTCCTTGAGAGACTACAATGAAAAACTGAAAATGTGATTGTGGAGAAGTGGAAAAAAGGGACCTTGAAATTTTTGACTTACCATACCCACTCAAAAAATTATTTATTAATTTAAATTTAATTTTAATTGGTTTAAAAATGGTTCTAGTTGTCGAAAATTTTCTATCTCAATCTGAAAAAAAAGAAAAAAGTATTAATATTTAATAAAACATTTCATAATACAGTACACATATTTACATATTTAAAAAAAAAAAAATTGCCTTTTTTTGCTGTTTTCAGAATATATTGCATTTCACTATAAATTGTGAAAGCAATTGCATTCATCATTTAACAGCGGGCAAAAAGAAAATTAACAATCTCAAAGATTGTTTTAAAAAAGCCCACAATCTCTTTTTGCATAAACATAACTTTAAAGAAATTATTAATATTCTTAAAAAATATCATCTAATATCAATACTTATTTCTTTAAAATACCGTCTGACATTTTTGTTTCAGAAGTATAATCACAAAAATATATCTTCAATAACTCCACAATACATCTGATTCCATTTCCTTTAGGCCAAATAGTAATTTTAAAATTCTTTTTTGAATACATTTCCAATGGTAATTCAATAAAAATCAAAAGTTTAAATTGTACAGATCTCACCGATTGTCTGTAACATTTTGGTTTCCGAAAGATTAATTAATAATTAAATAAGTCCACAATAGAATTGTTTACCTTTCCGCATGGCCAAATAGTAATTTTAAAAATCTTTTTGGAATAAATTTCCAATGGCAATCCAATAACATTCCAAAATTTAAATTGTGCAGATGTTACCGATTTTTTCTAAATTTTTGGTTTTCCAAAGTTTCATTAAAAATTGAAAAAGTCCACATTACAATTGGTTACCTTTCCATTAGGCCAAATGATAATTTGTAAAATCATTTTTTTTGAAAATTCCAATGGTAATCCAATAAAATGGTAAATTTGTTTTGTACAGTTCTTGCCAAGTCTCTCTAAAATTTTGGTTTCAGGAAGATTAGATAGGAATTTGCTAAATCAAAAGGCAAACGTTGCTTAAAAATCAATTGGGAATCATTACACAGTGTCCAGCCTTTTTCACATTTAAGATAAACTGTGTAATGACCAGAAGTTACAGTAGGTCCATCATGGAAAATTATTGTAACTGTTACAAAAGTTTTTCCTGAAATTGATAATTGCTGTCCTGTAAACTTCTTTATTAAAGTATCTAATTTTGAACCATCAGCTTTACAGCGTTGCATCATTAAAATTACATACTGTCCGTATTCTTTTAAAATTAACGTTGAAAACATGTCAGATTGACACTCACTGCATTCCATGCTATGATTAGCATCTTTAACTAATTTAGCAAAAGTGACTGTTTTACTTTCTGGCAATGTTAAATAAATAAACCTTTCAGAATCAACATTAGAGCCACATATATTATAACAGTTTTCACAACTATGTTCCCATTTATAAGAGAGACCAAATAAATTTTCAATGGGAACCCCTTCTTCTTCCAGTACCTGAAGAAAAAACATCAAGAATTCCTGTGCGTCTTGCTGTACATTTTGAGAAAACTGTGTTCGTCCTGAACATACATCTAAAAGTTTTCTAATTTCAGTAGCACTTTCTATTTGAGTTTTATCATTACTCAGCTTTTGAAAAAGGAGACTCAACTCAGAACAGAATCTTTTTCCCTGATTTACTATTATCTGCTCTTGCACACTTTCCAGATAAAATGCAACATTCAGCACTACATTAGCGTAGCAGTTGACACCAGAGCTATTTTCAAAATGATATCCTACAACCTGTTCTTCATTTTCCTTTTTCTTTTTGCTTGCAATTACATCACTCCTCTTTTTTTTCCTCCTCTCTACATCTTCATTACAGATATTCTCATTTCTCCTTTTACGAGAAACTACACGTTTCTCCAACACAGGATACTGACCTAAATGAGGAGCATAGCTTCTTCTTAATCTATTATACTCCTTTACACAATTTGTATCAGCACTAACTTTTGAGTCATCAAAGTCTATCATGAATAAACCTGATAATGTTTTCACTCGTGACAAAGCAACATATGCCATACCTTCTTTGAACACAGTTGAACCAATGTTCACAAATGCACAATCTACAGTCAATCCTTGAGACTTGTGAATAGTTACAGCATATGCTAGAGAAAACGGAAACTGCTTCCTACGTACATATAAGTCTTTCACAAGCATGAAACAAACTGAACAACGACAAATGTCTTTAACTTCTTCTATCTGATCAAATTTTATTTTTAAACATTCAATTCCATCTTTTTTCTGATAATTAATAAAACCCACAACTCTTCCCATAGCTCCATTAACTAAACCTTTTTCAACATCCAAATTTCTCCTTAAAAATACTCTACAGTTCATGCAAACATATAGATTTATTTCTAATCCAGCAGTTTTGGAAATGTTCTTCTCTAGTGAATCCAATTCATTTTTCAGTTTGCCTGTTAATGTGATAGTAATTCTTCCATCCTCAATTTTGTCCACTGCTTCCAATTTCCTGATATCTTCCTTTTCCAATTTCAAAAGCTCCTCATTGAATATTGAGCATTCACGTAGAGTTGGCATTAAGCAGATGACACTTTTCTTTTCTGCAATGTTCTTGTATATCTTCTCTGCAACTATTTCTTCCTTTGGAAATAAATTATGTAGCAACTGACTAATGCTTTTGTGCCAGCTTCAGTGAGTAGTCCAATTCTGATATCTTTCAGAATACTTCCATATTCTTCATCGTTTGCTTGTCTCATATTGGTAGTGAGTTCCTTGTACTCAAAGAAGGACCAAATATTTGCATTACCGATGCTTCCCAATGACTTCTTTGTGTCTTCATGTGTCACAGTATTAAACACTGGTTGTCCTTTAACTGGAGTAAGCTGTAGAAGATCCCCAAAAACTATGACATGTTTTCCACCAAATAACACGTCATAGTCTGTCCTTAGAATTTGCTGCATTCTTAAATGCACAAAGGCAAGCATTAAGTTTGATACCATGCTCACCTCATCAATAATGAGAACTTGCATCTTCTTCAATACTCTTGAAACTTCCAAGCATGCTTCTCCAGTTAGCTTGTTGTATTGTATTGTATTGTATTTTGTTCTCATGCTCCACTGGTAACATTAGCAAACGATGTAAGGTGATTCCTTTTATGTTATATGCTGCTAACCCAGTTGGAGCAGTAACCACACAAGACAAAGTAGAATCCGTTTTTTGCTGTAGGTAGCTTCTGATGACTTTTATTAAGAAACTTTTTCCAGTTCCAGCTTGTCCACTTACATACATCCTGATTGGATGAAATGATGTGCATGAGCACTCTTTTTTTTCATGTAGAAATCCGTGATCAATTTTGTTTCTGATCTCTTCATAAATTTGTTGCTGCTCTTCGTTCAGTTGTCTTTCCAAATTTTGTAAGTCTATAAATTCTTCTTGAGCTTGATTCATAGCCGTTTCCACTTCATTCATGGCTATTGATGCTTCATTTTCAACAATTGGTTGTCCTAGGGGATCTTGACTGAGTGTTCCTGAACTTTGGCTGTCCTGAGAACTGTCTCTAGCTACTTCTGCTGCAATTGTAGTTTCCTGTTCAATTTCTTCATTTAACATTTGCAGATAAGTTGAGAATGTACTGCATTGTATGCTGTCTTTGCAAGCATTAAAAGAATCTTCATAGCTTTGAAATTCTCCCAGTAGTTCATCCTCTGTACGCCATGGTTTAAACAGCTGTTAAAGAGCCAAGTAGTAAAATTCCTTTTTGTCAGTACTGTCGCAACTCAGCTTCCTGTGATTTATCAAACTTCCTTTTGTTTGCTTCACCAAACATCCTTCCTCACCAATGACTTTATATTTTCCATTGTTGATGTCTTCTGCGGCTTTCCGTGAATAAATGTAGTTCTGCAGCACTTCATAAAGACACATGTTCTCCAGATGATGACTTCTCTTTGGGTAATATGTGTCCAACATGTTTGATTTCAAAATATCTGTACTTTCTGGGTCATTCTCGGCCAAATATTCAATTTCTCCAACAGATTTCAATACCCGATTTCTCATTGCTGCAAGGCCTAAACTTGCCCAAATTATTCTTCTTGATTTCGAGTAGAGACTTGCAGAAGATAACCTATCTGAACATTCGTAGGATCCAATTTCTCGATGCGATAACATCTTTAAACTGAAACTGTACAGCTTCTTACTGACAGTCTTCTCGTGAGAAATCTCGTCCCACATTTCCTTCAATTCTGTTTTTTCTGATTTCGTAATGTAAGACGTTACATATCGAGCAACAGCAATGGAATTGTCAGATACATACTGTATATCCATGTTAGCATTCCACATGGATAAAATGACTGGGTTGTAGTCATTTATATTTTTTGATTCTTCTTTTCTTTTAAGGTTGTAGGTATTCTTAGGTGATTTTCTTGTGATAGTATGTCTCACAGATGACATAAAACTGTTTACTCTTCCATTTGAAAGAACAGGTCTAGGAAATCCAAATCGACATTTAGTGTAGTATTTATCTTTGCTCTTGTATTTCCGTCGACAGTATTTTCCACACCGATGACTTTGGAAACGTAAAACTTGCTCCTTTAACTTTTTCTCTTCTGTGCTTTTTGGTATAGCACATGTTGCATATTCTTCAATGTAAGATAACACTGCTTCATCAGCATCTGTTCCAAACTTTGGGGCATCCTTGATCCACAACAGCATATGAATATGAGGAGCACCTCTTGCCTGGTACTCTTTTCTCCAAAAGAAATCCACTACTTCTCCTAGAGGTGGATTTTTTTATTGCAGATGAAGGACATCATAGCCTCAAATCTATGATTGAAATATCTGCAAACATTAACCGGATCCAATGAGCACAGTTCTCCTGCTGTCTTGTATTCGATGTTTTTAATGTTTGAATTTGCCTCTCGTAGAAAATCCAGTAAATCATCCCAAGCGTACTCAGCACAGCTTAGGGTAACGAACCATGTTGGTGTTCCTAAATTCCGTAACATGCATTTTAATTCACCATGGCGTCGGTACCAATATTCATTAGTCCCACGCTGACAAGCCATCAGATTGATCAGTTGTGTTTCCAAATGATCATCTCGGTGCTGCACTTTCTCCATAAAATCCTTAGCAGACACATTTTGTAAATGTACTCCACTTTTTAAAATGTGATTTACTGCATATGATAATGCAGACAAGTCGCTTTCAAATAAAAGATGGAACAAATAAGGAATACTTTGTCGAAATCTTGGATCTTCTGCATATAGTCTTGTAGTCCGATACTCAGAAGCTGGAATCTGTTCTGGACGTTCATCGTATCGTCCTCCTTTTCCTTTAGGAAACAGCTGGGGAAAACATCGAGCTTCCAAGCTCTCCTCCCATACACTCACGGGAGTTCCTTTTGCTTTCTTCATCTGAAACAGATCAATATTGTCTCCCATAACTTCTTTTGAATGAAGAGGATGTATGCTAAAATGTTCATAAATTTCTTCTTCCTTTGACTTGTCCACTTTTTCAATTTGTCCAGTTGGTGTTTCTGTGTCTTCTTGTAAATCTTCTTCTTCTTCTTCTTCTATATAAATTGATTCATACCATTTGTTATTCCTTTTCAAATACAAATTTGCTCTTTGTACTTTCCGTACATCTACCAGCTCCTGCCAAATCTTCTTATTCTTTGTAGGTACACCATTAACCAGAATAACTAATGGTTCAGTTTCCAAAGTATCTGCATCAATAGTTTCCATATTTTTTTTCAAATCCAAGGGCAAATATACCACTCTACCTTTTAAACCTCTCAGTAAATCTGAAGGAGGTAATTTACCAGTTTTGGGCTCCATACGTACTATGGTCTGGAACGGATGAACACATTGAATAAGTATAGACTCATAAGTATTTAATTCAGAAAGTTCGGCAGGAATAACATCCAATTCTAAATTATTATGTACAGCTCTGGTCGGCATTCTATTTTCTTCTAATTTGTTGTAACAGTATTTACAAATACGCTGAACTTCACCCAATTCAAAACAATTTTCAAGAAATATATATGTGGCAAAATCCTTCCACTTATAATTATCTTCATTTTCACTTTTTCTATAGAGATCAACATACCTGGTTTGTTTTCTATAATGAGTTCTGCGGCAACAAATACAAGTAATATTTGGTCTTTCATTAGAGATTTTTTCAAATTTTGTTATGTGATCGTTAAATGTCTTACTTAAAAATGGTTCTACATTCTCTTCCACTTCTTCCTCATTTACTGTGTCCTTTTCTGCACTGTTTTGTTCAGGACCAAAGTAACAAAACTGAATTTCATCAACAACCTTCTCTACATCTGATACTGACCCACGGAACAGAGCCCTATTCAATTCATCTAACTTTATTGCTGGACTTTTAGCAAAATACAACCGTCTCACAAACTTTCTCATTTCAGTATGATGAACAGCCAGCATTCTAAAATGATGGAAAACACTAATACACACTTTTCTAGATAGACAAGCCAGAGAATGACCCTGCAAACCAGTATTCTCTCTCACTCTGCATGGATCTAGACTTTGAAGCACCTTAATCTTCTGTTTTACACTTTTTTTACTATATTCTCTTAGAAACTCACGAAATTTATCAATAGATTCCTGACGCACAGTGCAAATACTACCACAATTCCAAGTGTACACTGGGGCTTTAGGACGTCTCCCCATAACCTCATCCGCCATCACTTGTACCTCATCTCTTGGAACCATTATCTCCTTCTCCATTATGCAACCATTTTTCACTTCGTAAGCACGACCTCTGGTGTCAACTGCATGCAGCAAACTATTACTTTGAAAATAGCTCTCTTCATTAAAAAAAGGTTCACTACTTGAACTATGCATCCATTTTCCTAAAAACACTTTACAAAAGTTTGTTCTGTTCACTACTCTTTTCCTTTTGCTTTGTGATTTCAGTACATTAACCATTTTATCTAATGTACGCATCCTATTCAAAATTAAAATGAATAGTTTCCTTTTTAATTCTAATGCCTTTGCTGCAATGGCTTCAATTTCTTTTTTTCTCTTGTAAAATTTAGCCTTTTGCTTATATTTCTTCACATCCTTTATCAAATTGGACATAACTCTTCTCTGAAACATTTTTCTACGTATCTCTTTAAACGCTGTTTTTCTGTTTAAGTTAATCTTTTTAGTTGCAGAAGGTATATTTGCATTAACTAAATTCTCAATATTTTCCTCTCCTTTTCTATTGAAAACATTCTTTCCAGTACAGACATTTTGTACATTTTTCCTTTTTTTGAATATGTTCTTTAAAAAATCTTTTGTTTGCTTACCAGAAGATTTTTTCTTTTTCCCAACATGAGCATCTCCAACTAACTTAGGTCCTCCAGTTGTCTTCAGATATAGGTTTTTTTTGTGGTCTTTCTTTACTCTGGATTTTGTAGGCATCTTAAATTTTGTTCACTGCTCTTCAGCAATACCTGAAAAAAACTAAAAAAAAATTCCTTTATTTTATTTAAATATATTACTACATTTTTTATGTTCTTTAGAAATCTTAAAATACTATAAACCCCTTTCCTATAAATGAAAATCACAATAACACCTTCACAAATTAAATTTCTAAAAATAATTCCTGTGTGCACACAAAGTCATGCTTTGAAATTAGACAGAAAACGAAATTTCTTTGCCAATTTGAAAGCACACTTACTACTCTTTTTTTTGGCAAGTGATAAACACTTTTACAGACTGACACATTTTGAATCCACTTTTTAGATTCTTAAAAAAGCACATGTCCAAACTGCTTTTTCAGACCAGCACCATGTGTAACCTGGGTGACTGACTACACTCCAGCAAGGGCAACCAGCCTTAGTGATGCTGAATGTATTTGCATTACTGACTGAAACCTCAAACCCCACTCGCTTGTGAATACTGTGCATGATTCCACAGGGTAAGCAGCTGGGTGTGTGCTAAGAGTCTGCTTCTGCACCAAAAAATGGCTCCCCCTTTCCATCTAATGCAACTGTGAAATCACCAGAGCAATACGCAATAAATCTCTGCCTGTAATTCCTTTTTGCACACAGAGTCATGTTTTCATATTAGTCACAAAACGAAATTTCTTTGCCAATTTGAAAGCACACTTACTACTCTTTTTTTTGGGAAGTGATAAACACTTTTACAGACTGACACATTTTGAATCCACTTTTCAGATTCTTAAAAAAGCACATGTCCAAACTGCTTTTTCAGACCAGCACCATGTGTAACCTGGGTGACTGACTACACTCCAGCAAGGGCAACCAGCCTTAGTGATGCTGAATGTATTTGCATTACTGACTGAAACCTCAAACCCCACTCGCTTGTGAATACTATGCATGATTCCACAGGGTAAGCAGCTGGGTGTGTGCTAAGAGTCTGCTTCTGCACCAAAAAATGGCTCCCCCTTTCCATCTAATGCAACTGTGAAATCACCAGAGCAATACGCAATAAATCTCTGCCTGTAATTCCTTTTTTCACACAGAGTCATGTTTTCATATTAGTCACAAAACGAAATTTCTTTGCCAATTTGAAAGCACACTTACTACTCTTTTTTTTGGCAAGTGATAAACACTTTTACAGACTGACACATTTTAAATCCACTTTTCAGATTCTTAAAAAAGCACATGTCCAAACTGCTTTTTCAGACCAGCACCATGTGTAACCTGGGTGACTGACTACACTCCAGCAAGGGCAACCAGCCTTAGTGATGCTGAATGTATTTGCATTACTGACTGAAACCTCAAACCCCACTCGCTTGTCAATACTGTGCATGATTCCACAGGGTAAGCAGCTAGGTGTGTGCTAAGAGTCTGCTTCTGCACCAAAAAATGGCTCCCCCTTTCCATCTAATGCAACTGTGAAATCACCAGAGCAATACACAATAAATCTCTGCCTGTAATTCCTTTTTGCACACAGAGTCATGTTTTCATATTAGTCACAAAACGAAATTTCTTTGCCAATTTGAAAGCACACTTACTACTCTTTTTTTTGGCAAGTGATAAACACTTTTACAGACTGACACATTTTAAATCCACTTTTCAGATTCTTAAAAAAGCACATGTCCAAACTGCTTTTTCAGACCAGCACCATGTGTAACCTGGGTGACTGACTACACTCCAGCAAGGGCAACCAGCCTTAGTGATGCTGAATGTATTTGCATTACTGACTGAAACCTCAAACCCCACTCGCTTGTGAATACTGTGCATGATTCCACAGGGTAAGCAGCTGGGTGTGTGCTAAGAGTCTGCTTCTGCACCAAAAAATGGCTCCCCCTTTCCATCTAATGCAACTGTGAAATCACCAGAGCAATACGCAATAAATCTCTGCCTGTAATTCCTTTTTGCACACAGAGTCATGTTTTCATATTAGTCACAAAACGAAATTTCTTTGCCAATTTGAAAGCACACTTACTACTCTTTTTTTTGGCAAGTGATAAACACTTTTACAGACTGACACGTTTTAAATCCACTTTTCAGATTCTTAAAAAAGCACATGTCCAAACTGCTTTTTCAGACCAGCACCATGTGTAACCTGGGTGACTGACTACACTCCAGCAAGGGCAACCAGCCTTAGTGATGCTGAATGTATTTGCATTACTGACTGAAACCTCAAACCCCACTCGCTTGTCAATACTGTGCATGATTCCACAGGGTAAGCAGCTAGGTGTGTGCTAAGAGTCTGCTTCTGCACCAAAAAATGGCTCCCCCTTTCCATCTAATGCAACTGTGAAATCACCAGAGCAATACGCAATAAATCTCTGCCTGTAATTCCTTTTTGCACACAGAGTCATGTTTTCATATTAGTCACAAAACGAAATTTCTTTGCCAATTTGAAAGCACACTTACTACTCTTTTTTTTGGCAAGTGATAAACACTTTTACAGACTGACACATTTTGAATCCACTTTTCAGATTCTTAAAAAAGCACATGTCCAAACTGCTTTTTCAGACCAGCACCATGTGTAACCTGGGTGACTGACTACACTCCAGCAAGGGCAACCAGCCTTAGTGATGCTGAATGTATTTGCATTACTGACTGAAACCTCAAACCCCACTCGCTTGTGAATACTGTGCATGATTCCACAGGGTAAGCAGCTGGGTGTGTGCTAAGAGTCTGCTACTGCACCAAAAAATGGCTCCCCCTTTCCATCTAATGCAACTGTGAAATCACCAGAGCAATACGCAATAAATCTCTGCCTGTAATTCCTTTTTGCACACAGAGTCATGTTTTCATATTAGTCACAAAACGAAATTTCTTTGCCAATTTGAAAGCACACTTACTACTCTTTTTTTTGGCAAGTGATAAACACTTTTACAGACTGACACATTTTGAATCCACTTTTCAGATTCTTAAAAAAGCACATGTCCAAACTGCTTTTTCAGACCAGCACCATGTGTAACCTGGGTGACTGACTACACTCCAGCAAGGGCAACCAGCCTTAGTGATGCTGAATGTATTTGCATTACTGACTGAAACCTCAAACCCCACTCGCTTGTGAATACTGTGCATGATTCCACAGGGTAAGCAGCTGGGTGTGTGCTAAGAGTCTGCTTCTGCACCAAAAAATGGCTCCCCCTTTCCATCTAATGCAACTGTGAAATCACCAGAGCAATACGCAATAAATCTCTGCCTGTAATTCCTTTTTGCACACAGAGTCATGTTTTCATATTAGTCACAAAACGAAATTTCTTTGCCAATTTGAAAGCACACTTACTACTCTTTTTTTTGGCAAGTGATAAACACTTTTACAGACTGACATATTTTAAACCAACTTTTTAGATTCTTAAAAAAGCACATGTGCAAACTGCTTTTTCAGACCAGCACCATGTGTAACCTGGGTGACTGACTACACTCCAGCAAGGGCAACCAGCCTTAGTGATGCTGAATGTATTTGCATTACTGACTGAAACCTCAAACCCCACTCGCTTGTGAATACTGTGCATGATTCCACAGGGTAAGCAGCTGGGTGTGTGCTAAGAGTCTGCTTCTGCACCAAAAAATGGCTCCCCCTTTCCATCTAATGCAACTGTGAAATCACCAGAGCAATACGCAATAAATCTCTGCCTGTAATTCCTTTTTGCACACAGAGTCATGTTTTCATATTAGTCACAAAACGAAATTTCTTTGCCAATTTGAAAGCACACTTACTACTCTTTTTTTTGGCAAGTGATAAACACTTTTACAGACTGACACATTTTAAACCAACTTTTTAGATTCTTAAAAAAGCACATGTCCAAACTGCTTTTTCAGACCAGCACCATGTGTAACCTGGGTGACTGACTACACTCCAGCAAGGGCAACCAGCCTTAGTGATGCTGAATGTATTTGCATTACTGACTGAAACCTCAAACCCCACTCGGTTGTGAATACTGTGCATGATTCCACAGGGTAAGCAGCTGGCTGTGTGCTAAGAGTCTGCTTCTGCATAAAAAAATACCTCCCCCTTTCCATCTAATGCAAATGTAAAATCACCAGAGCAATACCAAACAGCTTTCTGAGACCAACAACATGTGTAACCTGGGTGACTGACTACACTCCAGCAAGGGCAACCAGCCTTAGTAATGCTGAATGTATTTGCATTACTGAGTGCAACCTCAAACCCTAAAAGTATTCCTTATTTATACCAGTACACCTTAATTTATCGTGAAAACATAGTCCATATTATTTTACATGTTCCTCACATTTAAATTTCTCCCAAAACAGAAAATGATAAACACAACTTCAACAAAAGGAATTCCATTTCTATTATTCATTTCTTAATTTACCATATACATCCCCTCTCAAACTCTAAACTCACCTTTAAAATTAGTTAGTTGTGAAAGAAATGTGGCACTCAAACAGCAGATTATCAGAGCCAGGATCTCTGTTCTTTACACCTCTCTCCTCTCAGCAGAACCAGATAATGGCAAACTTTCCCTCTCTTTTTCCACACATATACATGTTAATTTCAAATCTCAGTGCTTCCCCCTTTTTTTCAAATGTAATCACACATTTCTATTGGTTGAAAACCAACCCTTTTCCAAAAGTACCCTTCCCCCAACTTGACTTCTGCCTAGTACCCTTCCCCCAACTTGACTTCTGCCTGCTACCATAGCAACAGCTCATGGAACACTGCTGTGTGGAGTTAGGTCAGAAGTTCACCAAACAATGTTTCATTTCCAAAGAGCAAGAGTGCTTGACTTTTCAAACCTAACAGCAAATCCATAGTACTGTTCTTTGGTAACACATTTTTCTGTACCAATACAAAACATGCTTCTATTAATTTACACATACAGCCTAGTTTTTATTGTAGAATGGTATGAAACAGCCAATCAGTTCTTTTTTTTATAAAAAAAATATGTATGCCCCCATTTCCAAACTGTCTTTCATTTCTTTTTACCATTCTACTGAATTACACCTCCTGAGTGCATCCAGTTCTCCTTTGAAGATGTTCACAGTGTGGATTGTAGGGCACAGCTATGTCTTCTGGAGTGAAAAGTATGCAGAGAAAACAGATATGGTGAGAGACCTTGCTTTGCCAAATGTAGACATTAAATGGATTGGTCAGAGAGGGTTAAAGTGGCACCAATTGATGCCATTGGTGAAATCCTTCATGCAAATCCAACACCCTGACCTCATAATAGTGCACTGTGGTGGCAATGACCTAGGCACTTTGACTGGGGTAGGTCTGGAAATGCTTATGAAGGACACCTTTGCACAACTGTTTTCACTTTTCCCTAAAACTGCCTTTGTGTTTTCTAACATATGCCAAAGGCAAAAATGGAACTGGTCCAATCATTTCTGTCCACAGATTGACAAAGCAAGAAAGCACGTCAACAAATCTGTTTCTGCTTTCCTCCGTGACTATGGTATGGGTTCCATTTACCACAACAACTTGCGTTACGACATGCAAGACATTTATAGAGGAGATGGTGTGCACTTCACTGATGAAGGGAACAGAGTCTTCCTCTTGAACCTTAGAGTCTGCATCGGTACTTACTTGTAGGTACCACTAAAAAATCACTTCATAAACACAACGGCTCTTTTTAGAGCCCCCTAATATCTAAACTCTTAAATCTGCATTTCATTTCTTTTATCTTATTTTTTTTCTACCGTACGCGTACGTTAAGCTTACCGTACGCGTACCCCGTGATTTTTTTTAAAATCAATAAATGTTTTCTTTGTACTTTTCTGTCCTTCTTTGACCCCCTTACAAATGTTAGGGGGTCTGTAACTCTCTCCCTTGCCCCCTTTTCAAGATATCACTCTTTTTTTTCTTAGTGAAACACACGAAATGGCGGCCGCCGCTTCCTGGTTTCGACCGATTCGAATGTTTACTAAGCTCTAACAACCAATCAGAATCGCGCTCGCGCACGCCACCGTACGCGTACGGTAAGCGTACCGTAAGCGCACCGTACGCTGGCTCAGATATATATATTGATTTAAAGGCTATTTTCTCAGAATCTACT
This sequence comes from Triturus cristatus, assembly GCF_964204655.1. Taxonomy (NCBI): domain Eukaryota; kingdom Metazoa; phylum Chordata; class Amphibia; order Caudata; family Salamandridae; genus Triturus; species Triturus cristatus. The sequence goes on along the minus strand of NC_140594.1, from coordinate 846,285,633 downwards.
GAACAGATTTACACCAAACCTACAAAAGGCACTTCCTTGACCTGAGGACTACCTCTCTGCCAAATTTCAAGTAATTCTGTTCAGCCGTTCGGGCTGTAGCTGTGTCTAAAGGTCCTATGGAAAAATGCATGGGAAAAACGCGTTTTGGGACCCCCCTTTTATCTCGGCCCCCGCTTGACGAATCCCCCCGAGACTTCCAGGGTAGGAGCGGAGCGTAGCGCCCCACCTATTTTGAAAATTTCGCGAGGATTCGTCAACCGGCGCTAAAGTTATTCAAAATAGAATGTTGCGGATTTCCTATGGAAACAGGGTCCTAACTATAACTACCTACTGGCGACCGCCAGTAGGTAATATACATACACCTATACCATAAAATCTAATAATTAAAACATATTATAAAATACATTAAAAAAATATTTATACATTTTTAAACTTACATTTTGCACTCAATTGAGTGCAATAGTAGGAAAATTGTTGGATTGCTTAGGGGTAAAAATTACTATTCCCACTCCATGAGTGCAACAGTAGGGAAAGTGTTGGATAGCATAGGGGCAAAAAAACTATTTCCACTCCAGTGAGTGCAACAGTAGGGACAGTGTTCGATAGCGTAGGGGAAAAAAATACTATTCTCACTCCATTGAGTGCAACAGTAGGGAAAGTGTTGGATAGCGTAGGGGTAAAAATTACTATTTCCACTCCAATGAGTGTAAACGTAGGGAAAGTGTTGGATAGAGAAGGGTGAAAATTACTATCCCCACTCCAGAGAGTGCAGCAGCAGGGAGAGTGTTGGATAGCAGAGGGATTCAAATTACTATTCCCACTCCAGAGAGTGCAACAGTAGGGAAAGTGTTAGATAGAGTAGGGTAAAAATTACTGCTCCCACTCCAATGAGTGCAAACGTAGGGATAGTGTTGGATAGCGGCGGGTAAAATTTACTATTCGCACTCCAGAGAGTGCAACAGTAGGGAAAGTGTTGGATAGCAGAGTGCTTCAAATTACTATTCCCACTCCAGAGAGTGCAAGAGTATAGAAAGTGTTGGATAGCGCAGGAGAAAAATTACTATTCCCACTCCAGTGAGTGCAACAGTAGGGAAAGTGTTGGATAGTGAAGGGTAAAAATTACTATTCCTTCTCCTGAGAGTGCAACAGTAGGGAAAGTGTTGGATAGCAGAGTGCTTAAAATTACTATTCCCACTCCAGAGAGTGCAACAGTAGGGAAAGTGTTGGATAGCGTAGGGGAGAAAATTACTATTCCCACTCTAGTGAGTGCAACAGTAGGGAAAGTGTTGGCTAGCGAAGGTTAAAAATTACTATTCCCACTCCAGAGAGTGCAACAGTAGGGAAAGTGTTGGATAGCGTAGGGGTAAAAATTATGATTCCCACTCAAATTAGAGCGACAGTAGGGAAAGTTTTGTATAGTGTAGGGGAAAAAAATATTATTCCCTCTCCAGTGATTGCAACAGAAGGGAAAGTGTGGGATGGCGAAGGGTAAAAATTACTATTCCCACTCCAGAGAGTGCAACAGTAGGGAAAGTGTTGGATAGTGAAGGGTAAAAATTACAATTCCTACTCCAGAGAGTGCAACAGTAGGGAAAGTGTTGGATAGCGGAGGGCTTCAAATTACTATTCCCACTCCAGAGAGTGCAACAGTAGGGAAGGTGTTGGATAGCTAGTGGTAAAAATTACTATTCCCACTCCAAGGAATGCAACAGTAGGGAAAGTGTTGGATAGCGTAGGGGAAAAATTACTATTCCCACTCCAGTGAGTGCAACAGTAGGGAAAGGGTTGGATAGCGAAGGGTGAAAATTACTAGTCCCACTCCAGAGAGTGCAACAGTAGGGAAAGTGTTGGAGAGCAGAGTATTTGAAATTACTATTCCACTCCAGAGAGTGCAACAGTAAGGAAAGTGTTGGATAGCGTAGGGGTAAAAATTACTAATCCCACTCCAATTAATGCAACAGTAGGGAAAGTGTTGGATAGCGTAGGGGAGAAATTACTATTCCCTCTCCAGAGAGAGCAACAGTAGGGAAAGTGTTGGATAACAGAGTGCTTCAAATTACTATTCCCACTCCAGATGTGCAACAGTTGGGAAAGTGTTGGATAGCATAGGGAAATAATTACTATTCCCACTCCAGTGAGTGCAACAGTAGGGAAAGTGTTGGATAGTGAAGGGTAAAAAATACTATTTCCACTCCAGAGAGTGCAACAGTAGAGAAAGTGTTGGATAACAGAGTCCTTCAAATTACTATTCCCACTCCAGAGAGTGTAATAGTAGGAAAGTGTTGGATAACGTAGGGGTACAATTTACTATTCCCACTCCAATGAGTGCAACAGTAGGGAAATTGTTGGATAGCGGAGTGCTTCAAATTACTATTCCCACTCCAGAGAGTGCAACAGTAGGGAAAGTGTTGGATAGTGAAGGGTAAAAATTACTATTCCTTCTCCTGAGAGTGCAACAGTAGGGAAAGTGTTGGATAGCAGAGTGCTTCAAATTACTATTCCCACTCCAGAGAGTGCAACAGTAGGGAAAGTGTCGGATAGCGTAGGGGAGAAAATTACTATTCCCACTCTAGTGAGTGCAACAGTAGGGAAAGTGTTGGATAGCGAAGGTTAAAAATTACTATTCCCACTCCAGAGACTGCAACAGTAGGGAAAGTGTTGGATAGCGTAGGGGTAAAAATTATGATTCCCACTCAAATTAGTGCGACAGTAGAGAAAGTTTTGTGTAGTGTAGGGGAAAAAAATATTATTCTCTCTCCAGTGAGTGCAACAGAAGGGAAAGTGTGTGATGGCGAAGGGTAAAAATTACTATTCCCACTCCAGAGAGTGCAACAGTAGGGAAAGTGTTGGATAGTGCAGGGTAAAAATTACTATTTCTACTCCAGAGAGTGCAACAGTAGGGAAAGTGTTGAATACCGTAGGCGTAAAAATTACTATTTCCAAATTCAATGAGTGCAACAGTAGGGAAAGTGTTGGATAGCGAAGGGTAAAAGTTACTATTCCCACTCCAGAGAGTGCAACAGTAGGGAAAGTGTTTGATAGCGGAGGGCTTCAAATTACTATTCCCACTCCAGAGAGTGCAACAGTAGGGAAGGTGTTGGATAGCTAGTGGTAAAAATTACTATTCCCACTCCAAGGAATGCAACAGTAGGGAAAGTGTTGGATAGCGTAGGGGAAAAATTACTATTCCCACTCCAGTGAGTGCAACAGTAGGGAAAGTGTTGGATAGCGAAGGGTGAAAATTACTAGTCCCACTCCAGAGAGTGCAACAGTAGGGAAAGTGTTGGATTGCAGAGTATTTCAAATTACTATTCCACTCCAGAGAGTGCAACAGTAGGGAAAGTGTTGGATAGCGAAGGGTGAAAATTACTAGTCCCACTCCAGAGAGTGCAACAGTAGGGAAAGTGTTGGATTGCAGAGTATTTCAAATTACTATTCCACTCCAGAGAGTGCAACAGTAGGGAAAGTGTTGGATAGCGTAGGGGTGAAAATTACTAATCCCACTCCAATTAATGCAACAGTAGGGAAAGTGTTGGATAGCGTGGGGGAAAAATTACTATTCCCACTCCAGAGAGTCCAACAGTAGGAAAAGTGTTGGATAGCAGAGTGCTTCAAATTACTATTCCCACTCCAGAAGTGCAACAGTTGGGAAAGTGTTGGATAACGTAGGGAAATAATTACTATTCCCACTCCAGAGAGTGCAACAGTAGGGAAAGTGTTGGAGAGCAGAGTATTTGAAATTACTATTCCACTCCAGAGAGTGCAACAGTAGGGAAAGTGTTTGATAGCGGAGGGCTTCAAATTACTATTCCCACTCCAGAGAGTGCAACAGTAGGGAAGGTGTTGGATAGCTAGTGGTAAAAATTACTATTCCCACTCCAAGGAATGCAACAGTAGGGAAAGTGTTGGATAGCGTAGGGGAAAAATTACTATTCCCACTCCAGTGAGTGCAACAGTAGGGAAAGTGTTGGATAGCGAAGGGTGAAAATTACTAGTCCCACTCCAGAGAGTGCAACACTAGGGAAAGTGTTGGATTGCAGAGTATTTCAAATTACTATTCCACTCCAGAGAGTGCAACAGTAGGGAAAGTGTTGGATAGCGAAGGGTGAAAATTACTAGTCCCACTCCAGAGAGTGCAACAGTAGGGAAAGTGTTGGATTGCAGAGTATTTCAAATTACTATTCCACTCCAGAGAGTGCAACAGTAGGGAAAGTGTTGGATAGCGTAGGGGTGAAAATTACTAATCCCACTCCAATTAATGCAACAGTAGGGAAAGTGTTGGATAGCGTGGGGGAAAAATTACTATTCCCACTCCAGAGAGTCCAACAGTAGGAAAAGTGTTGGATAGCAGAGTGCTTCAAATTACTATTCCCACTCCAGAAGTGCAACAGTTGGGAAAGTGTTGGATAACGTAGGGAAATAATTACTATTCCCACTCCAGAGAGTGCAACAGTAGGGAAAGTGTTGGAGAGCAGAGTATTTGAAATTACTATTCCACTCCAGAGAGTGCAACAGTAGGGAAAGTGTTGGATAGCGTAGGGGTAAAAATTACTAATCCCACTCCAATTAATGCAACAGTAGGCAAAGTGTTGGATAGCGTAGGGGAAAAAATACTATTCCCACTCCAGAGAGTGCAACAGTAGGGAAAGTGTTGGATAGCAGAGTGCTTCAAATTACTATTCCCACTCCAGGTGTGCAAAAGTTGGGAAAGTGTTGGATAGCATAGGGAAATAATTACTATTCCCACTCCAGTGAGTGCAACAGTAGGGAAAGTGTTGGATAGTGAAGGGTAAAAAATACTATTTGCAAAAGTTGGGAAAGTGTTGGATAGCATAGGGAAATAATTATTATTCCCACTCCAGTGAGTGCAACAGTAGGGAAAGTGTTGGATAGTGAAGGGTAAAAAATACTATTCCCACTCCAGAGAGTGCAACAGTAGAGAAAGTGTTGGATAACAGAGTCCTTCAAATTACTATTCCCACTCCAGAGAGTGTAATAGTAGGAAAGTGTTGGATAACGTAGGGGTACAATTTACTATTCCCACTCCAATGAGTGCAACAGTAGGGAAATTGTTGGATAGCGGAGTGCTTCAAATTACTGTTCCCACTCCAGAGAGTGCAACAGTAGGGAAAGTGTTGGATAGTGAAGGGTAAAAATTACTATTCCTTCTCCTGAGAGTGCAACAGTAGGGAGAGTGTTGGATAGCAGAGTGCTTCAAATTACTATTCCCACTCCAGAGAGTGCAACAGTAGGGAAAGTGTTGGATAGCGTAGGGGAGAAAATTACTATTCCCACTCTAGTGAGTGCAACAGTAGGGAAAGTGTTGGATAGCGAAGGTTAAAAATTACTATTCCCACTCCAGAGACTGCAACAGTAGGGAAAGTGTTGGATAGCGTAGGGGTAAAAATTATGATTCCCACTCAAATTAGAGCGACAGTAGGGAAAGTTTTGTATAGTGTAGGGGAAAAAAATATTATTCCCTCTCCAGTGAGTGCAACAGAAGGGAAAGTGTGTGATGGCGAAGGGTAAAAACTACTATTCCCACTCCAGAGAGTGCAACAGTAGGGAAAGTGTTGGATAGTGAAGGGTAAAAATTACTATTTCTACTCCAGAGAGTGCAACAGTAGGGAAAGTGTTGAATACCGTAGGGGTAAAAATTACTATTTCCAAATTCAATGAGTGCAACAGTAGGGAAAGTGTTGGATAGCGAAGGGTAAAAGTTACTATTCCCACTCCAGAGAGTGCAACAGTAGGGAAAGTGTTGGATAGCGGAGGGCTTCAAATTACTATTCCCACTCCAGAGAGTGCAACAGTAGGGAAGGTGTTGGATAGCTAGTGGTAAAAATTACTATTCCCACTCCAAGGAATGCAACAGTAGGGAAAGTGTTGGATAGCGTAGGGGAAAAATTACTATTCCCACTCCAGTGAGTGCAACAGTAGGGAAAGTGTTGGATAGCGAAGGGTGAAAATTACTAGTCCCACTCCAGAGAGTGCAACAGTAGGGAAAGTGTTGGATTGCAGAGTATTTCAAATTACTATTCCACTCCAGAGAGTGCAACAGTAGGGAAAGTGTTGGATAGCGTAGGGGTGAAAATTACTAATCCATCTCCAATTAATGCAAAAGTAGGGAAAGTGTTGGATAGCGTAGGGGAAAAATTACTATTCCCACTCCATAGAGTGCAACAGTAGGGAAAGTGTTGGATAGCAGAGTGCTTCAAATTACTATTCCCACTCCAGAAGTGCAACAGTTGGGAAAGTGTTGGATAGCGTAGGGAAATAATTACTATTCCCACTCCAGTGAGTGCAACAGTAGGGAAAGTGTTGGATAGTGAAGGGTAAAAAATACTATTCCTACTCCAGAGAGTGCAACAGTAGGGAAAGTGTAGGATAACAGAGTTCTTCAAATTACTATTCCCACTCCAGAGAGTGGAATAGTAGGAAAGTGTTGGATAACGTAGGGGTACAAATTACTATTCCTACTCCAATGAGTGCAACAGTAGGGAAATTGTGGGATAGCGGAGTGCTTCAAATTACTATTCCCACTGCAGAGAGTGCAACTGTAGTGAAAGTATTGGATAGCGAAGGGTAAAAAATACTATTCCTGGTCCAGAGAGTGCAACAGTAGGGAAAGTGTTAGCTAGCAGAGGGTTAAAATTAATATTTCCCAAAAACAAACATTAATTTATAAAAACTAAAAAAAAATCTACAAACAAAAAACTATATTTAATATAAATTAATTATAATCAAAAACATTAATTATTACACAAAAACAATACTTTTTATTTCCTACCCTATAACACCACACATTTCACAACACACATCTAAATTTCTATAAAAGTGTACATCCATAATTAATATAATAAATTATCGATTAAACAATTATTATTAATGAAAAATCTATTCTATATTATCAAAATTAATTTACTCACAAAACATTACCCCTATAAATCAAAATCCCCACACAAATTAAAAGTAAACTTTTACCATAAAAAATTATCAATTAATGAATCAATAATAATTAGCAAATATTTATTATTTAATACAAATTAAAATAATTTCCACCCTCTACCCGAACAAACACCACAACACACACATAAAAATAATTACACAATTTCCATAACCAATTTAACATTTTTTAATTATCAATTAATAAGAAGTTATTAATTAATTGAAAAATAATGTACTTCCCACCATTTCCCACTATACACCCCACAACTCACATCTAAGATTAATTACACAATTTCCATATTTAGTTTTTATTTAGCTGATTATATTAATCAACAATTAATTATTAATTAATTTGAAATAAATTACTTCACTTTCCCCTATAAACCCACAAACCACTCCTACATAATTGACACAATTAACATAATTACATATTAATTAATAATAATTATGAAACAATTAATAATGAATTAATAATCAATGCATTACCACAAACAATACTATAAAATCTAAATAAAATAAATACTAATAAATAAATAAAAATTATTAATTACTTTATTAGAATTAAAAAATTTTCCACCATATTCCCCTATAAACCCACAACCCGCTCCTAAAAAAAAACACAATTAACATCATTATCAATTAATTAATTAATTATCAAATAATAATTAATTAATTAAAGAATAATTATAAATACTAATAAACAATATTTGCAACTCTATATTATGGTATATCGATAATAACAACTTGATATTCTGTCTGTGCACAGATCCCGTGGACGGGGCCAGATATGCCCCTGGTATCCCGCTGGAGTCCAACCAGTCATTGGCTTCAGCTGCCAATTGGAAACACAGCGTGCGGCGGCTTTTTCTAACCTCAGCTTCGCAGGAAACAGCAGGCTGTATTTCATGTTAAGTTGACGGAGGCAAAGTGCAATAACATGAGTTATTGCACATATCGCAGGCTCGTAATGAGGGCCTTCAGTGGTAAATGGTTGCTTGTCATGGTATGGTTTAAAGGTATGTGCAGCTCTTGGCTGAAATTGCAGCAGGATTTGTTGACATAGCTGAAATAAACAACAGAACATAACACAAGGACAATGACAAACCAACTTAACACAATTAAAACATAAGAGGGCACACCCAAAAAAACTGTTGAAAAAGAATGCAACACCATAAGTTCAATACAGCACAATAACATTACAGTGAAATAGTTCCGCACAAAAACAGAACATCACAAAAAACCACACAAAATATCACCACAAAATTTAACTCAGCAAAACATGTACATTTTTGTCACACAGTACCGTCTCCAGAAAAGAACCTTCATAATTCGGTGGTAAAATGTGTGTGCTCCAAACTGTGCCTTAACTTACCACCAGGAATATGAAACAGCGCCAACAATGTTTCTCAATTCAGCCTCAGAACTCCATCACTTCAGAGCAATCTGCGCACATCACAGAATACTCTGTCATTCTCTTCATAACACGAATAAGATCATTTAAATCTTGGTGAAAAATCACAGGAGAAAAAAAACTGTAAAAGATTTTATAACATATCGGTCCTTTTGTACCTCCATTTTGAATGGAGCAAGGGAAATCACCATATTTGACCTTAAAGACATTCCGCCCTACTTTGTGCATGCACTTTGAGCTGCCTAGCCATTGGTGCAGTCCCTGTTAGAAGGAAGGTGTCTGCACTCTGCTGACTGAAGTCCCAGAGGCCCACCTGAATGCAGCAGCCATGCCTCACCCAAAAGTATTGAAAATATGACACCCTTACCTCAGAATCCTCTTGTGACTGTTGCACCATCTGCATGTCAGTCACATTTGACACCCCGCCATACCTGTCAATCAATATTAAGCCCTCAAGTGGAGCACAGGCTACATACAGAAGCAGCCTCACTTGGCTGGAAGTCAGGTAATGCGACAATGAGTAGTTGTGAAGATAGGCTGGCTGCTGTAAACCTCTTAATGTCTAAAACGCCATCTGAATGGTGAACTCATCAAGTTTTTTATTGACATGCTTTACTCAATTCATTTAAAGAGATCTATAAACTTAAAGGTATATCCATAGGTGCCTTCTTAAAAATAAACCTATTATTTTTCAACTGTCTGTGAATTATGACTTCTGGGACACAACTCTTCTATGTCTCACACTTCAAGAGAATTACTGGCCCCTGATTGGATACCGTGAAAATACTTAACAATGAAGGGGCATATTCTCAAGGAGCTATTGGCGAGTTATCGGCACTTTATCTGGCCAAAGTCACAATAAATTTACCGCTCCATTCACAAGCGGGTGCTAACAGCCCATATCACCAGTTTTTCGACTATAGCATCCTCAAAAAACATCGCCACGGATTACCCCGGCAACTATCGCTAATGAGTTTCAGAGTAGGCGTTCCAGAGCAAAAATCCGTGACAACACCACTCCACAACATTCTCAATGACCAGCCAGTTTGGCGATAAGATCCCAAAACAGGCGATAAGGCGTGTTAGCAGCAGAAAACTAACACCTGCTCTGACCTGGTGTAAAGTCGACAACAACCGGCAGCAGCCAAGGGAGCACAGCCCATGGCCAAAAATGAAGAACAACAGATACCCCTGAGCAACCGAACATGCAGTCCGGAGCCCCAATAAGGTAACAACACCCACCACCACCCTCGCCAGGACCCCACCACCACCCCCCTTCCTTTCTTCAAAGAGAATGCACATCAACGCCACGAAACCATGAACCAAACAAATCGCCTGAAGTCGCACAATCACAACACCTAACATACAGGTGTGGCCAGAAAAATGGAAATCATACATTCATATCATATAATCCAAATAAAATGTGTATTACAGAATAAACAAAAAACAACAATCCTGAAGAGGCACGGCGGGTCTTCTCTGGGCATTCTGTGAGTCACAGCCTGCAAGACAAAAATCTAGATAAGAAGGTGTGTCACGCGCCCATCAAAGGACAGAGAGAGAGAGCGAAAGAGAGAGAGCGGGGGAGAGGGGGAGAGAGAAAGAGAGAAAGAGAGGGAGAGAGAAAGAGAGGGAGAGAGAAAGAGAGGGAGAGAGAAAGAGAGGGGAGAGAGAGTGCCGACACTGCAGACACAGGCCTCACTGCTCACCTGCAGCCACCGGTTTGTCTCCAACCATGTGCCGGTACAGACTGCAGTCCCCCAGGTCCCTCATTTGAAACAGTTGCCAGAGACATGAATGGCAGAGTCCATATAGTTTTGTAAGATACGACAGCAGTATAACCCATAAACCACGTTGAGAGGTGGGTAGGTACGAGAGAATAAACATCTCATCTGGTATAATTATGAGAGACGGTTAGAATATGCATGTCAAAAACATTGCAGCACAGAATAAGGAAGACTCTTGGTCAAATATTTTTGGAAGGAGCACAGGGCATCATATATTTTCAAAACATAATCAAGTACAGCTGTAACAGCACAGTAGGCAAGGAATTGCATAAAAACAACCCGACATTGAACTTGGTGATAGATTGTGAAAGTGACAAAACAAGTGGCGACACAAGTGACAATGTGTGTTCAGTGGAAAACGGCGCAAGGTGGGATAATATATACAGTGAAAGATGATTCGGAAGCTGCTTTCAATAAATTTTGAAATTATTTGATGGAACCATAACGAATAATGCACTGTGATTTTGCGCTGAGTGGTCAACAACGTTTCGATCCTCTAAATCAGGATCATCTTGAGGACCGGGTTGTTGGTTTCAAGCGGTGCTGTAGAGAGGGAAGGTGTTTTGTGCGTGCCGATCAAAGTGGGACAAGTGTGGATGACTAGGGTGAGTGAGGGGAGTTGTAGGTGGGGTAGCGCAGGAAAGGAGGGGATGGAAGGAGGGAAAAGGAGGAAGGAAGGCTAAGGTTGGGCATAAGTACCTGGAATAGACACAATCCCGTGTCTTAGTAGGAAAGGAGAAAATCAGGCAATTATGGGACCCCAGAAAGGATGTCCTGAGGAGGAAAGAAAGGGAGTGGGTGAGAGCTGGGAAGGTAGGGTAGTAAACGGAGCGAAGCGAGCGTAAGTGGTGGGGGTTACCTGGCAGCACACTCCTCGATGTGTGTGCGGGGTGGATGCCGTTAGGGGTATAAGACCATCTAGAAGAGGGCGGGCATGTGATTCATCTTCAAGGAGTAGCAGCAAGGTGCTTGCGAAAGGTAGCTGGGGGAGCAAGGGAAGGAAACGCTATCACATGAGAACGTGCGGGTCCATCTAGGAGAAAGCGCGAGGGGAAAAGGCAGAGAAGCACAAGTTACCTGTGTGTACACGCCGAACTGCGTGTACGAGAAAGACCGTGTGTCAATCTTGTATCTATTTGTGGCAATCGTGGGACAGGACCCGTCAATGGAGAACCGCGTAGTGGTTCCGGTGGGGAAGCGCTGGGGGAGAGAAGAAAGTTGAAATCAAGGGGCTGGTCGGTGGGCGGTGGCAACCAACAGGCAGCGAAAAACAAGCGCGGTGAAGGACTTACTTGTATAGAGGAATAAATCCAGTAGAAGTAGGGGGTGCCAGTGCTGGCGAGTCTCCGCTGCTGTAAATGCAGGTGAAATGGTGGCCACGAGCGTGTTTAAAGAGTGCAAGTCGTGCTTCCGGGTCATGTGACCGCGGGGCGCGGGCGGGTATGGCAAAGCTCAGTGATTGGTGGAAGAGTTGGGAGGGGAAGTAGGGAAAGGCTGGAGAAGAGAATGGAGGACGGTACAAAATAAAACAACTAGAGCACACCAAATTACAGCAAAATGATATAAAACAAGCGGGATTCGGTCAATCAACATATACAATGGAGATCAAATTAAAATTGTGGAGTCATGTTTCTTGATGTGGGAAATAGTACATGTTACCCACAATAAATCTGATGGTACATTTAGAGCGAACAAGGGGTATTTTAACAAGGGAAACGAATCATGTGTACACAATACATAACATGTGCAGGTGAAGAACACTTGGGAAGGAAAACGCATAACACAAGGGGAACCCATGAAAACAATGCTCTTCAATTACTGAACAGTTGGCATCAATTAGGTAGTACGGGTAAGTTAAGGACACTTAACACAGAGGTGTAGTCAGGCGGATAGGTCTGCGAAACTGGGGCTCCACCCTCAGCCTTAACCCCTTCATCGATTGTCTCAACCAGTCCCAGACTCACTTGAAATTCACCCATGAATCCAAATCCAATGACCTTACCTTCTTAGACATCACGATCCACGCAGAAGACGAAAAAATCGGTTCATGCCTATACCGGAAACCCACTGAAAAGAACACCCTACTACAATACTCCAGTTATCACCCGAGAGGCCTCAGGGATGGCCTCCCCTTTGGGCAATTCCTCAGGATCCGCAGGAACTGCAAATGGCGGAAAGACTACTTCAGAGAATCAGATATCCTTATCCAAAAACTACTTGACAGAGGCTACCCCAAACGGCTTGTCTCAAGAGCTCGCAAGAGAACCTGGTATTGCCATCGAGAACATCTCCTCACACCACAACCCAAAAAAACCATGACCAGGATCCCTTTTGTGTCTAAATTCAGCCCCTGCAGTAATAAAGTCAGTAAGATTATTAAACGCAACTGCCGGCTGCTTCCACCTTTTGAAACATGCAGAGAAGCTCCCCTTTTCTCATACCAGAGAGGCAGCAATTTAGCCACTCATCTCGTCCATGCCATTACATGGCCATTGGAACCACCAGGCAGAAACACGATCACGGCCGCCTGGGGCCTACCACCAACTATAGGCCACTACAAATGCCAAACTTGCAGTGTCTGTGACCTCACAGTCAACACTAAAGACTTCAAAGCTAACAACCATACCTACAAATTGAAAACCCTCACAAATTGCAGATCGCAAAATGTCATCTATGCGATCCGCTGCCCCTGCGACCTCGTCTACATTGGTCAACCCACACAAATGATCAAACAAGGAATAATCCAACACAAGAGCCGTATTAATTGCAAAGTACTCACTGCCCCCCTGGTCGCACACTACATCCAAAAGAATCACTGCGAGACAGACATTTCTTGGCAAGTGATAGACGAACCCATTCTCCCGATTCAAGGTGGCAACATAAACGCTTTGCTCAACAAACTCGAATGCAAATGGATGACTATCTGTGACTCCGTTCACACACGCCTTAACACCCTAGATGAATGGAAAAGTACAGTTGCTCTTTAATGCTCCCTCACCCCCCGCTACATATGCCTTTTACAACTGAACAATAGGGCTTAGTACCCTCAACTGATCCATTAATCTGCCTTGCCCCCGCCATGCCTCCCTCATCTTGTTCACATTGCAACCCAGTGAACCCTCACCTAATTAGTCTTACTTTACCCACGCTGTCACTCCTGCTGTAGTCACGTTGGGTAAATGTAAATGTATGTGTCTTGTAAAGCGCACTGCTGCCCTGAGGCGTCCTGGCGCTGTAGACCACTGGGGAACCCGTCCTGGCTATCCCTGTGAGATGGTCCCTCCTGGGTATCTCCAAGGTGAAACCAGGCCTCCCCGGCGAATGTGGGGGGCCGTTGTGGAGATGGGGCAAGCTAATGCCCAGAGTTGCCGAGTGTAATCCCTGGTTAGAGTAGGCACCGAGGCGAGAATTATCGAGTCCACTGGCCCTGGTCCATGACTCTGCCGCGTCGGGAATTGAACCCTGGTCCCAGGCCGTCCTCTGCTTCCGGGTCTGCTGCCTCTAACCAGTGAGCCACACCACTCCACAAATGCTGGCGCCATAACCATGTAGATCCCACCGTATTCTTGCCCTCCTTACTCACTCATTTGACGACATCTGTATACAGCCCAGACTGTCATATATGCAGTCCCTAACGCTATCTCTCCTTCCTAATGAAATAATCATTCATCCCCTTCCACCAGGTTCCCAGTTTCGCAGACCTTTCCACCTGACTACACCTCTGTGTTAAGTGTCCTTAACTTACCCATACTAACCAATTGATGCCAACTGTTCAGTAATTGAAGAGCATTGTTTTCATGGGTTCCCCTTGTGTTATGCGTTTTCCTACCCAAGTGTTCTTCACCTGCACATGTTATGTATTGTGTACACATGATTTGTTTCCCTTGTTAAAATACTCCTTGTTCGCTCTAAATGTACCATCAGATTCATTGTGGTTAACTGTACTATTTCCCACATCTAGAAACATGACTCCGCAATTTTAATATGATCTCCATTGTATATGTTGATTGACCCAATGCCGCTTGTTTTATATCGTTTTGCTGTAATTTGGTGCGCTCTAGTTGTTTTATTTTGTACCGTCCTCCATTCTCTCCCCCAGCCTTTCCCTACATCCCCTCCCAACTCTTCCGCCAATAACTGAGCTTTGCCATACCCCCGTCCCCCGCGGTCACATGACCCGGAAGCACGACTTGCACTCTTTAAACACACTTGTGCTCTCTCCACCAACCCACCTGCATTTACAGCAGCGGAGAGTCGCCAGCACCGGCACCCACTACTTTGACTGGATTTATTCCTCTATACAATTAAGTCCTTCACCCGCGCTTGTTTTTCGCCACCTGTCGGTTGCCACTGCCCAACGACCAGCCCCTTGATTTCAACCTTCTTCTCTCCCCCAGCGCTTCCCCACCGGAACCACTACGCAGTTCTCCATTGATGGGTCCTGTACCGCGATTGCCACAAATAGATGCAAAATTGACACCCGGTCTTTCTCGTACACGCAGTTCGGCGTGTACACACAGGTAACTCGTGCTTCCCTGCCTTTTCCCCTCGTGCTTTCTCCCAGATGGACCCACACGTTCTCATGTGATAGCGTTTCCTTCCCTTGCTCCCCCAGCTACCTTTTCGCAAGCACCTTGCTGCTACTCCTTGAAGATGGATCACATGCCCGCCCTCTTCTAGATGGTCTTCTACCCCTAACGGCATCCACCCCATACACACATCGAGGAGTGTGCTGCCAGGTCAACCCCGCCACTTACGCTCGCTTCGCTCCGTTTCCTAACCTACCTTCCCAGCTCTCACCCACTCCCTTTCTTTCCTCCTCAGGACATCGTTTCTGGAGTCCCATAATTGCCTGATTTTCTCCTTTCCTACTAAGACACGGGATCGTGTCTATTCCAGGTACTTATGCCCAACCTTATCCTTCCTTCCTCCTTTTCCCTCCTTCCATCCCCTCCTTTCCTGCGCTACCCCCTACACCTCCCCTCACTCACCCTAGTCATCCACACTCGTCCCACTTTGATCGGCACGCACAAAACACCTTCCCTCTCCCTCCCACCTGATATCCCTACTTCTCTCCCCCTTGTAAAGCACCGCTTTAAACCAAGATCCCGGTCCTGAAGATGATCCTGATTTAGAGGATCAAAACGTCGTCGACCACTCAGCGCAAAATCACAGCGCATTATTCGTTATGGTTCCATCAAATAATTTCAAAATTTATTGAAAGCAGCTTCCGAACCATCTTTCACTGTATATGTCGGGTTGTTTTTATGCAATTCCTTGCCTACAGTGCTGTTGCAACTGTACTTGATGATGTTTTGAAAATATATGATGCCCTGTGCACCTTCCAAAAATATTTGACCAAGAGTCTTCCTTTTCTGTGCTGCAATGTTTTTGACATGCATATTCTAACCGTCTCTCATAATTATACCATTTGAGAAATTGCTGTTTATTCTCTCAGAGTCCGTACAGTAGCACACGCCATCAGCGGTTGCCCACCCCTGCACACACAGGCCGATGCACGCCAGCCCCTCCCGCCACCCAGCGGTGATTGCCCACCCCTGCGCAACCAGGCCTCACTGCTCACCTTCCGCCACCGGCGTGTCTCCAAGAGGGCCCACCACGTGCCAGTGGGAGTCCCAAGCCCGGGGCCCACGACCATGGCACCCTCCACATCATGCAGCCCTGCACTGCGGGCCACCAGGTCACACACTTGATTCTGGGTCTTGATTTCGCTATGGCAGAGAACATATCAGTGCACCCGGCCTCATCGCAGGCTGCACACCCGCTCAGCCCTCGAGGTGCCGCTCAGCCCGCGAGGCGACGCCACGTCGCGGTAGGCCTGCACTGCCCACTGGATCAGGCCTACACTGCGGTCAGCAGGGCTCACAATAATGCCACCATTCCGGACCGCCTGGACAGCACATCATCGCAGGCTGCACACCTGCTCAGCACTTAAGGTGCCCCTACCTCAGTGCACCGAAAGACACCGTCCCGTGGCAGTGTGCCTGTGCCTGCTGCAGTATATCCGGTGCCACCAACTCTGTGCACCTCAAGCCATGAACCCTTTATGATTGAGTTCCGTGGTGCGGATGCCATCATGTCACCCCCGGCACTGGGCAATGTGCTGTGCCCCGGCCCTAGGCCCTCAGGCAGAAATGATAACCACACGGAGACACCCAGTTGCAGAGTGGAAATACCATCCAGCATGTGCGCCAGGCCCTTTTTGTTGGCAGGGTCACATGTCCTGTGACACCTGTGCATGGATGGGTGTTGTGTGGGTGTAAACCAGCCATGATGGAGTGGCTGTGGCATGCTGACAACTAGACCTGTGAGCAGCAGATACCTACAGGGTAGACCTGGGACATGCCGTCCCCCCCTGTGAGCGTAAGCGGAGTGGGCTGCCCGGCATATGCCAGTCCAGCGTAACAGTGTGAACAATGACCCCCGGGCTCTGGGCGTAGTTCCGGTCTGGGCTGGACAAGGAAGTAACTAGTGTGTGTGTCTCCGTTCTAGTGTCGGCACCACCCGGCATGCATTCGGCAATGTGTCACCCTGTGACCCAAGTCCCACAACATGAGCAACATGGACGTAAGGGGAACTCATTGATCCTACATGCATCCATACCTCCACACTTGCAAGATCATAGACATGACACATCAGTGTAAAAATGAATGTTTAATGCACATTCAGTGGAGTGTTGTAGCTTGAGCAGTACAGGGCCCAGAAAACCCCACATTACATTGTTAGCCTGTGGAGGGCCAGCAAGAGTCCTTCAGGGAATGACAAGTAGATCAGAAGATGAGTAGTTCAGTCCTCAGTCTGATAGCTGTGTCATTGGTGACCAAACAGAATACGGCAGTCCATGTCGAGGTCCAAGGTGAGTGTCGCAGAGTGCATCGGGGGACAGTGGAAGTTGATGATGCAGAGGGCAGAACCAAGCAGAAACAGGCCATATGGCTAAGATGAATGCTACCACTTCCTTCTGAACACGATGGCAGATTTATCCGCATCTTCATCCTCTGCTGTTTCAAGTGCCTCACATGTGGGTGGTGGTGTTCTGTCTCCAGCACTGTGTGGCACTAACACCTCAGGGCCGGAGGAGGAATGTCCGCTGCACTGTGTGACACTGACACATCAGGGGCCGGGGATGTGGATGGAGTGGTAGCCAGTGCCAGGCCTTGTGGCAGCAATGCCATGAGGCGGGTCTTTATGACATTGAGTGACCCAGCCACCTCTCGCTCGTGTGCAGCCGTGGCAGCGATCTTTCCACCCGCGGAGCCACTCTGACTAGACAGTCATTCTTGTCGCAGAGTCAGTACTCTGCGACATCAGCCATGGTTTGTTGGAGAGCATGGAGTGTACTGTCGGTGTCTGTTAGGGACTGTGAGTGGTCCCTGATGGGACTTAGACACCCATGTATGGCATCTAGTTTGTCTGCCATGCGGTCGAAACCCACCTGCACCTCTTCAGCCAACTTCTCCTGGCACCCCAACACATGGCATTGGAAGGCCATGTGTTCGTCGTGGGGGTACTGGGAGGCAGCCGTGGTGGTGGGTGCTGCCTGCTGTGTGTTCTTTGCAGGGGGTGGGTTCCCCTCATAGCAGCTGGCCAGCCCTGCTCCTGGAAGTGGGCTGCGGAGGCTATTCACGAGCTGTTGGAGGTCATCGGAGTCAAAGGTGTCGTGGTCCTCTTCGTCATCAGAGAAGCGAGGTTGGGACTGCTCTGCAGGAGGTGTTGAGTTTCCCTCTGCAATGTGAAGGGGAGATGCAGTTTAACATTGTGTTCACATGTATGTTGTCGCATTGTACATGTTTACATTCAGACTGCATGACAGTGTACATTGTGACTGTTTGTGGGGAGCTGCTATATAATGCCGGACAGTGGACATTCCGACAACTCAGGGATGTGTGTATGTACTTGTCAACTCACATTTCCCTGCTATGCCACATGTGATTGGCCAGTTTCTGCACACAAGCGGCACCAGTTGTGTCCTCTGTTCTGTTGTGGACATGTTGCGGATTGTGCCACATCGTTGTCAATGTTGATGTGCTCTGCAAGTGGTGTGTGTGTGTACTGCATTTTGGGGGAGTCGCCCCTGCAGCTCTGATTTGCCTGCCCCTTATCCTTTACATGAGGTGTGCCTCTGACTTCTGTGCTTATACAGTGCTGAGATGCTGTATACATGGATGCATTGGTCTCTTGTTGGGAGTTTGGGGTCTGGGGCATGGTTTGTCCGCAGCTGTGCTATGCTTAATTGTGCATGTGTGCCATTGTGCCCATCTCCCCCCGCCCCCCAGTCTCTGGTCATTACTCACCGTGTTGCTATTGTGTCCGGTCATGTTGAGCAGTGTCCGGTCCCCCAACTCCTGCCACCGTCTCCCCACTAATGACTGTGGACACCATTTCCTCCATCTCGTCCAGCTCCTCCTGTGGGGCTGGCCTCCCACTTCCAGTCTGCATTGCTGCCTTCTGATTGTTTGCGAGTTTCTGCTTGGTTTTGCGCTTCACATCATTCCATACTGTAGGGGTGACATATATATATTGCATACAGTGTCCTGCAGGCATGGCACACAGGCTGTGTGCCATGTTGTGTTTTCACTTTTGTCAGCCCCATTTCACACAGCCTGCAATGGCAGTCTGCATGAGTGGGGTGAAGAGTCTCTTAGGCTGGCAAAATACATCCTGCAGCCCTTAGGGACCACCTTTAGTACCCATGCCCTAGGTACCAGGGGTACCATTTAATAGGGACTTAACAAGGGTGCTAAAGATCTTTCCGATTGGGGAACAATTGTACGGTTTTAGGGAAAGAGATCTGGCACTGGGATCCTGGTTAGTAGAAACCCATTGCACTTCTGTCAAAATTGCATCAGATACCAGGTAAAAAGTGGGGGTGACCATGTCAAAAAGGGCACTTTCCTACAGATATCTTAGTAGATCAGCCTTAGTATCAAAATTTGTAGGTGCATAGGTTGATTCGCCCAAGTTACATCCATGTAATAGCACCATGTTTCAAAGTTGGGTAAAGCAACACAAAGCCCTTTTTGTGCAGATAGAAGGACATCTTTCCAATGTAAAATACTTTCTGCACTGGAATGTAAATACACTTGTAACACTTTGCATCACTATGTGTAACATTGCATGATGTATTCCAATGCAAATCCTTAGGAAATCTGTCACAGTGTTTATGAAAATTATATTATGATATTTAAGGCACCTGCAGACCTTTCGAAAATCACATTAAAAAACGATGGACTTAGGCCCAGATCTCTGTACTGGGGTGAATGTATGACATTGTTCTGCATTCTGTTCATCAACTGTTGTTTTTGCATTTGTCACCCCGAGTGGAACGGGTATGCTCAGACGTGAGTCCCGTGCTCTCCATGCCACTTGAATCAAGCTATCCTGGCTGAAGAGGGGTGAAACCCCGAAACCGGTCCTAGGATGCTTGATTCCAGTCCAGGGAGGACCTGGCTTGGCAGTTCGGGCTGGACTGTTCCCATGAGGCACAGGGTCAAGACTGATTTGCATATGGCTGGGTTCAAACTGGAATGGCATGGTGAGCAAAAAAACAATGGACTTAGGCCCAGATCTCTGTACTGGGGAGAATGTATGACATTGTTCTGCATTCTGTCCATCAACTGTTGTTTTTGCGAAAATCACATCTTCACAGCATTTAATTTTAAAATATCTTAAATCAATTTGACATAAACTTACAAGTAGCACATTTTTCTTGATATTCTTCATAAAATATGTAGTATTGTAAATATAACTGCTGCTGTTTTTCTCCCTACTACAGTTTAACAACGGTGAACAATACAGTTTTTACTATTCAAATAGGTCACTTGGATTACTGTTCCTCATTTATTATGTCATTCATTTGTCACTTAAAAACTTGTTATCTAACCAGTACAGAATATATCACAGAGAGTAATGTAAAAATGTATTAGGTTTCAAACTACAGATTTTCTAACCCTTTCTAGAAAGTCTTGGAAATAAATGTAGGAACACCTTGATAAGCTCCTGTAACCCCACATGTCCCTTCATCCAGTCTGTAAATTCATCTTATCTTTATTATGGTATGCTACCATCATAGGAATATCCACAAAAAACACTCCTGTCTCTTCTTGCTTATTGCTGAAACAGGGTGCTTAATCCAAAATAAGTTGAGTGAAACGTGCCTCTACTGAAGCGAATGAATGGAAACAGTAAAGTACCTAAGTGCTATGGTAAGAAGAGTGCTGACACCCACTCACTGCACCCTGGCCCCCCAGGTCAGTTAGAAGAGAACTGTAAAAGTGACACATTTGGGAGAGATGTGGCCAGGCTCTCTCTTACAAGTGCACGGAATGATAGATGCAAATAATCGGCATAGAAGCGGTTGTTTGGTTTAGCGTTGCGAGGCCATACAGCATGGACATAGGCTTGCTGCAAAAAATGTTTATTTTAATCTCAGGGAAATCAACACTAAAAGCAAACCCAGCAGACCATAAAACAGGCTCACCTTTCTGGTACTTTCTGATTGCTCTATAGGCCACTGTCCAACCCTGCTATCAACTACCCAAATCAAGTTATTCTGAGCTATATTCACAGATAGTACCATGTAGTCTCCTCTGCGCAGAATCCGCCACTATGGGTCTCTTCAACACCGGCTTGAGTTGTGTTTTCCATCCGTCCATCACAAGGCTTTTCCAGGTGCTATGCGCATGAGGTCAGAGAATCATAATGGTTGCTCACCTTGTTGCACATTGAAACCCCTATTTTTTTTTTTAGACAATTTTAAACAGCATCATGTCACCATGAGGTATTCAAGTGCTTTACATAGTAAAAGGATCACTATTCATTAAATTATCAAGCGAAAACAAGATGAAGTGGGTGAGAGCAGAAGAGAGGATATAAAGCTCCTTCTGTTGCCCTCAACTGCAAATAAAGTGCCCCAAAACAGGTCTCAGTTCTGTACACTGGAGAAGATTGTTTGTTCATGACTTCATTGGGGTGATCCCAGTCAGTTCTGAACCTGTAGTGAAGATAGGGCCACTCCTGATCCCATTATGACGGAACTGTTGAAGAGCCAGGCTCACAGAAATACGTTTTCAAGAAGAAGGTCTTTGGACCTTTTCTGAACTATAAGATGTTGGCCAGTTAGTGAGTTCCAGGTGCTGGTGGTTTGAACCCGAAAATAAATTGTTTCAGGGCTTGTGAAGATCCAAGTTTACGTTTTTCCAGGATTTGAGAATACTTACTTCTGGATTGTCTTACACCTCCTGATATGACGAGAAGATCTGTTAGGTAGGTTGGTTTGCAAAGGTGCCTCCGGGCAAACTACTCATTGGTAAATTAAATCCCCTTGACTGCTGAGAGTCCTTGGGGTCCAAGAACCCCTCCTGTTACAACCAGTAAGTCCCACATAGCCAGATTGCTGAGAGCTCATTGGATCGTCCACTCCTTTTTTCCACCACTCTGCAAACACGCCTTCCAGCTTGTTACCGGTTGGGGCATTAATTCCCCTAGGATGCTGATGGTCGTTGGTACTGGAATATTTCACGTGGCACCTTTAAATGCATTAGTCATTTTAGCCAATGTATTCCAAAATTGTGCTTTAAATGCACTTTTTGATTTAATTTTTTACAAAATTTTCTTCAGGTGGGGGGAATCTCCTAGCAAAACCTTACTTGAAGAAGGCTCCCTTGCTGAAATTCAGATCGGGTATTACATCTGGGTTTCAGCAGTGCCAGTTGAGAATGTAGGTGGCTATTATATAGCAAGTGGGTAGAGCCAGTGGAGGAAGCCGTGAAGCTGGGGAAATTGAGTGTGGCTTCCTAAAGAAAGAATTGAGCACCTGCACTTGATATTTTACAAATTACGCACTGCTCAAAGTCATTGTGTGGAAAAGAAGGCAACTTAAGAAATGTGTACTTGTAAAATGGCAGTGTTTCTTCCCTCGCCTAACCTAGCCACAAGACAGGGTTGACCACATGAAAGGAATGTGAGTGTTGAATTTAAACCTTATTTTAAAATTAAGAACGAGTTGTCTATAGAAGGTGAGTTGGTGCTATGTGGAAGTATGTTGATTCCCCCAGTTACCCTTAGAGCTTGGTTGGTAAGAATGGCACATCAAGGCCACATGGGCGTGACAGGCACAAAGAAAATGGTATGCAGTTTTTACTGATGGCCTGGTACGGACAACGAAATTGACATAATGATAGGTAAGTGTAGTAGTTTTAGTCAGGCTGACAATTCTTTGCGGGTTTATAAAACTTCCCTATGCCCGGTTGAGTTCCCTAACGGCCCTTGGGAAAAGTTGGGCATGGAAATTGTGGGACCCATGTACGATCTTCCAGCAAATATGAGATACGCTTTGGTAGTTGTAGACTACTTCTCAAAATGGGTAGAATGTAAGTTGATGAGGGAACCTAACATGATGGCTGTCATTGAGTTCCTCTCTACCTTTTTCAGAAGAGAAGGTTTTCCTCAAGTATTGGTTACTGACAGAGGAGTGCAATTTAAATCAAGTGCCATGCAAACGTTTGTCAGTTGCCATGGTAACCAAAATCTTTCTGTTGCGCTATACAGTCCACAAGGGAATGGCATGGTGGAAAGAGTCAACAGACTGTTGAAGGAAAGAATCAAAGTGGCTTTGGCTTCTGGGGAGGAGGTGTTGAGGTCAGTACCTTACAGGCTATACGCTACATAAACACACCACACTCTTCCACAGGAGTGTCCCTGTTTGTATTATTAAGAGGCAGGCACTCTTCTTGTGATTTGTCACCAGCCTGGGTTTTGGATAAGACAGATGCTATCAAGAAAGTGCTTGTTAAGGAAGAAGTGTGTCACAAGGTAAAAGAAGGCCTAGGTAAAAGCAAAGTGAGAGGGAAACACAATGGGGCAGATTTACAAGCCCCTTGCGCCTCTTTTACGCCGCCTTTGCGTCACTTTTGTGAAGCAGCGGCGGCGCAAAGCCAGCGCCATGGTGCGGGGTACTTACAACGAGACGCATCTGGGAGATGCGTCACGTTGTAAAGCCCTGCGCCACATGTAGGCGTTCCGGCACAGGAACGCCTCCTAAAAGTGGCTAAGTGAAATCTACAAGATTTCACTCAGCCACTTTTAAGGCCATGTTGCGTCAAAACCCTGCGCCTGCTTGAAGCAGGCGTAAGGATTGATGCAGCATTTTAAAGATAGGGCACCCCCGAGCCTTGCTGGAGCTGCGTCGCGCTTGCGATGCAACTCCAGCATCGCCCCGCCTTTACGGCAGCAGATGCGTCACGCATCTGTCCATTTTTACCCCATGGTGCGCCGCATTGTCAATGCGGCGCTTCCATGGTGGCGGAGCCGTGACGCACAATAATTGGCGCATCCCTGCTGATATGCAGGGATGCGCCAGTTATTGTAAATCTGCCCCATAGTTTTTAACGTAGTAAAAGACATACTGTTTCAAGTGGGGTGTGTCGAGAAAATTGAAAGGCCACATGGGCAAAAAAGGAATGGTTCCAAATTCTTCCCAACCATGCAGGTGGTGAACGTTTTTAGCCATGCCATATTGAAGGAGAATGGGAAGTGGAGGAACAAGAGGAACACTGCGGTGATCAAGAAGGTGGATAATGACATTGTGGAAGTGGCAGCTTCTGTAAGCACAAGTGTGGGGAGTGGATTGTGGCTTGGCAATGAGTATGGAAGCACTGATGAGGCAAACCTGCAAGTGGTCAGTTCAGGTTCAAGTAACTGGGGTGGCAGGGACTCAAACGTCATCCATAGTGAAGTGACAGATTCCAATATATATGCAGGTCCCTCAGGGGTGTCCTCTAACATCATGCAAAGAGGAATCACGGGTGCCACCAATTCCACAGACTTTCCCAGGAGGGAAGGCAGAAGGAATGCCAATTGTCACAAATACTTGCAAGACTATATTTTAGACTAATAGTTTCAGGAGGATGTGGAACAGGGTTACCTTGGTTACTTTTATATAAGCATGGAGTATTTGATAGATTATTGTATGTTTAAGAACTTATGTTTATGCTATTTACTTATGTTATGTTTCAGCGATGTTTTTTCTTCAATGGTGTACAGTTTCTGCAGCTTACACTGATACTTTGTTTCGCATATTTTTACAAGCATTCATATTTAATAATATTTTCTCATTTTTCATTTTTTTTCTCTTTTTGTTTTAGTTTAATTTGTCTTTTAATTCATTGTTCCACTTTCCCCTAGGTTTGTTAAGGGAAGATGGTGTTATGTTTTGGTTGGGTTCTGATCTAGAACCCTCATTGAATAACCTACGCTTCACCATGCCAGTGGTGCGTTGGAGCTCTGCCAGTTGGCGAGAGCTGGGAGGACTGCAGGAGCGGCCGTGTGCTGCCCCTTACATTAAAGGAACTTACGCCTTTTCTACTTGTTGTCTCTTGCCTGGCGTTGTTCCTCACGACAGGTACATAGAGTGCTTCTGCAACGGCAGCCGCGGGTAGGCTCCCCTGTATCCATTCCATAAAAGGGCGCCTGCCCACGAAAGAAAGCTTTTCCCTCAAATATATAAACACAATTACACAACAATGCAATACAATGGTCCTCTCCTCAACCAGCAGCCAATGAACAGCGTGAACAGGATGATGACGCTCCATTGTGTCCCTCCATCATGTAGAGTGTCCCAGAAAAAAAGGGCAGCAGTCCCGGCCCGGGACAACTGGCTTCCTGAGTGAGGAACTGATTGATCTGAGGCACAAGGCAGCTCGGTGGCTCACTCTCCCTCCGGAAACATTCTTAGGGGCAGATTTACAAGCCCCTTGCGCCACTTTTGCGTCACTTTTCCCATGTTAAAAGTGACGCAACAGTGGCGCAAGGGGCTTGTAAATCTGCCCCTTAGACTCTTGTGCAGTAAAATGTAGCACTACCTATAACCATTAGAAGAAAATCTGCAGCCCTTTGAACTCTAAGCACTGACGAAAAGTGTGAAAACAGACCCTGTCACAGTTGACATCGAACATATTGTGAGTGTTCTCTGCTTCTCGCCAAGGGACACCTTGTAACTTTTTTTGCTATTTTTAAAATTATAACCTCTAACATTTTGAAAGAGCCTCGTAAACCAGCCATCTGGTCGGTTAAAGTCAAGTGACCAAATGTGATCTGTTGCCCATACACATGCTGTGGGCCATGTTTTCCACAAATCTTGTTCTCTCTGACATATTAAAGGGAATGATTACTAGGCTAAAAATGTATTGAAATCATGTTAAGCCTGTGCCGAGGGTAAGGTAATATACATTATTATAAGGTTTAAGCAGAACTTCTTTCTGCCCACCAATTTTGCTATTCTTTTAAATAAAACATTACCAATTTTTGTCACGTAGTTTTAAAACTCCACTCCAAGCTCCAACGCACAGGGAATTGAAGGATGATATGTGGATGATACATTTTTTGTGGTAGAATGCTAGGAATGGAGGACACTGGGTTCTTAGGACCTTAATTTAGTCAAGGGACCATACGAGATGTGGCATAAATGCCAGAGCTGCCAACTTTGGCGCTGAGGAACTAAGGGGCATATCAGCAACGAGGCGATAAAAAATTATCGCCGCTTTTGCATCCGTTTTCAGGCGAAAAGCGGCGATAATTTTATCGCCCAATCAGCAAGGTCACGCTATCGTGTGAAACCTTGCATTAGCGCCTGAATTCTGAACGCCCAGCTTTAATGAGATGCAAAGTGGGCGTTTCTGCCCTGATATGACTGGAGAAATGTCGCTAAGCGACATTTCTCCTATCATCAAGCCCCAGGCTATGAAGCATAGCGGCAAGAAAAGTAGCGATAACCCCTGTTATCGCTACTTTCCTTACGCCTGCTTCAGGACTGAATTAGCCATGATATCCAATGGAAGGTGGATATTATGGCTAAGTTTGCCTTGCCCTTTCATCAAGCTAACGGCAAACTTCGTGAGATTATCGCTGGGTTTCCAGCGATAATCTCACGTTTGGCAGTTAGCGCTAGGATTTTTATCACTTTTGAGATAAGCGTTGCTAATAGCACACTATCTCAGGGACAAAAATCCACGTTAGCCGGTGATAATTATCCTAGCGCTAAGTGCGCTTAGCGATAATTATCGCCGGTCCTTAATGATATGCCCCTAAGGAGCCGATTACGAGGGCGGAAGGACCGTCACAGCCAGCCCGGCGGTCCTTCCCAAATCGAACCGCAATTTTCCCACCACCAGATTACGATGGTGGTGGGATCCAGACCGTGACCGTGGCAAATGCAAAGACCGTTCGCCACGGAACCGCCACAGGCAATCTGGCGGAGCAGTCTGAATCTGTAAAATGGTGGCAGTGCCTAGCAGGCACCGTCCTCCAAATTACGATGCGGTCTTCCGCCAGCCTTTCCGCGGGTAAACTGCCATTGAAAGGCTGTTGGAGAATGGTGTCGGGGGCCAGTTGCAGGCCCCCAATGTGTTTGGGGGGATGTTTGCGCACTGGGGGTACCCATGGTACCCCCTACATTTCACTGCACAAAGTGGCAGGCACCGTGTGGTGCCTTCCACGTAGTGCAGTGAAATGCACAACATGCATTTTTCACATGGCAGCGGGGCTGCTGTCAACAGCGCCCGCCACAATGTTAAAACCGCCGCAGGTATTGCAGAAGGTCCCGGTCGCCACCACCATGGCGGATGGACTCCAGTCCGTCCGCCATCCTAATCGGACCCTAAATTCGAGTCTCAGAGGCGGCTCAACGTTCTGTGATTCTTGGCAAATCACTTAATCTCCCTGTGCCTACCAAAAAATGAATGTGCCCTTGTGTAATGTAACTGGTGCTCATGTAAAGGCTCCAATATGTTTGGGTCGAGTTCACAATATATAAAAGTGCACAAAAAAATGGACCATATATATCTATTGTAGGTTTAGGTTATGATGCCATTCTTTCTCTAGAACTACAACACTGAAGTGAAACCCAGAGACTGGGGCCAGGCCCATTATTTACACACGCCACAGACAGAGAGCTATCTGCTGGAGACAGGGGTCGAAGTGGGGGGGGGAAAGTAGGGGAACTGTGGAGGGAAATCAGAGGCGGGAATAACCCGTGGATTGGGTCAGTGGGTGGAGTCAGAGGTGTGGCAGAAAGAGCAAAATATCCCAATTTTTAGTACTTGTTTCCCATTTCACTAACCGGTTACAAAGTATTACGTTATTTAATTTAACCAATGGATACACATGTTTATTTAAGGTTTAATATGAGTTATTGACATTAAAATACATTCACAAAGTGGGATACGTTTCCAATCACAGAATGTCCCAAATGTCCTTAAAAGTGGGATCACAAGCCATTTGTCTCCCAGCCATGGAGTTTCTGTCATCAGCACTTCTCCTCCCTTTTTCCACAAGAGCAGTTCAAACATGAATGGCAAAATATGCTAGTTTGCAAACGTTTTCCACATAATAATGGCTCTGCCATATTTTCCACATAATACATCATCTGCTGCATAATCTGAAGATTGTAACTAATAAATTATTTATAGCTCAAATGAATCAAAAGTTTAAAAATAATGTGACTTGTGCTGCTGTGAAGTGGAGGGCCCTTTGCAAAAGTTGACTGGTCACCTTTCTCACTGCTGCAGTTGCATGTTCCACTGGTACTAATAGGGAAAAATCTTTGCAGAGACTGTTAGCATGTGTAAAAATGTCAAAATAATAAACAATCAGAAAATTTACAGAACCACTAATACCAGTGTAGGGTGTCAGAGCACTTTACATCACACATATTACACAGAGACAATCAATCGTACGTGTGTAAATCACTGTATAGGAAATGTTACATAAGACAAAGGACTATAAGGTCTAGGAGTCAAATGACAACCATACTAGTAGACAGCATAGTTTAATAGTGATTGGTCTGGAGAAACACAAATTCAGAATTTAAAACGTAATACCATGGTTGGGGTTATCTTTATTAATCAGAATTGATTTCTACCCAAATGAACCCTTTTTTGCAACATTAGGATAATCAAAGACTCGGGAAAAAACCATAACGCTCTAATTTATACCTTGCAGTTTGCATGCAGCTCTTACATGACAGTTGATAGCTTATTGTTCTATGTTAGGATTTAAACGTATTAACTGCGAGTAACAATAGGGTCTCTCTGACAAAAGCAGTAACACACTGACCTATTTACATTATGTGCACTTTATGATCTGAATGGTACATGTTCTTAGCAGCAGGCACATTAACCCTCTGCTCTTCCTTTCCATGAGTCAAAACATTCACTAGATAAAAACACCATCTCTCTCGCTCTACTAAGAACATTAATCACTGGAGTTATCATGATATTTTTATTGTTGCTGAAAATTGTTGGATGCCATGAAGGAGGCAGCAAGTGCTTTTAAAATCATATTATACTTCCAAACACGATGCCCCCCACCTGAAGTCAGCGCCAGCCGCGGTCCGTGCAGGTAACAGGGGTGAGGGCGGGTAAGGGGGGATTTTGGGCGGACGATGCCGAAGGAATTTTTGTTTTTTTTACTCTTTTTTATTGAAAATTGGAAGCAAGCAATTATTGTCAATAATACATTGTTACAGTGCATGTCCATGAATACAGTTCCTTCACATTGCAGGGTACACTTCAAATACAATAGATAGAAACTTATCAGTAGCTGGTATTGTAGGCCCCACCTCCCATTGTTCCCCATATAAGGGCGAATCCTCAAACGGCAAACATATAATTCCCCTGCTTTTATTTCACGACCCCCAGATCTTGGTCCATTTCTGAGAACAACCTCTCCCTTCATAAATCACTCTTTCAGCCTGCATGAACAAATCCACGTCTTCTTCTCACTCTCGAAGCTTAGGTCCGGCCGCCCCCCTCCACTTTTTTGCTATGTTATGTTTCACCACCATATACCCCAAGGCAATCCAGGTTTTTTCTCTGGATGTGAAATCATTATCGTCCCAAATGTTAAGGAAGCACCATCGGGGAGAAAACGTTACTTATTTACCACACTAAGTCAGCATTTTTTCAGTTATTTTATCCCATTATTTCTGAATAATCGGGCAATCCCACCATTGGTGCAGAAAAGTTCCCATTCGACCGCAATTTCTAGGGCAGAGCGAGGATTCTGAGCCACCCATTTTGACCAGTATCGTATTCGTGTAGTATGTTCTGTGCAAGACCTTTAATTGTATAAGACGGAATCGAGAACGTATTGCTACCTCCCGGAGCGACGCCAGTGCTTCCTGCCACTCTTTGTCACTCATATCCCCACTATCTTCCACCCACCGAGCTCGTAGTTTTCCCAGGGGATCCGGCATATTATTTGATATCTTCTTATATGTTAGAGATATTGCTTTTTTCGTTGAATAATCATCTAAAAGTCTATCCTCCAGGGGGGAGGAGGCCGGGAGTTCAGTACCTCTAGGTACTGCCTTTGAAAGTGCGCTACGCACCTGTAGGTATTGAAAAGTTTCCCCTACTCCCAATTCATAGTCCTCTTGAAGCTTGCCAAAAGGAACTATCTTTCCCTTCGCCCATAGGTCCCCAACTTTGGAAAGCCCAATAAGGTCCCATTTATCAAGTCCAGGGTGTTTAGCCAGCAATCCCAGTTGTGCTGACTCCGAGTAGCTTATGTTATCTTATTTTTCCACCCCAGAGCAGTTGTTGCAGTGTGTCATAATGTGATTGTTGATGATGTTGGTGTATATTGCGGTGCATTGCCACGCCCACCGTATATCGTTCTTAGGTAGTTTTCAGATGGCATATTATATCTGTCCATTCTATAAGCTTGGGTCTGTTCGTGGCCAGTGCACCCAGTGGTTCATGACTGCAAGTTAAGCCACCCAATAATAATACTGGGTTGCCGGGAGGGCTATCCCCCCATCACACCAACTTTTTGTGAGTTTATTCAGTGCTATGTGAGGGATGCGCCTATCCCAGAGGAGTGGATGGATTTCAGCATCATTTGCCTGAAAATACTTTGGTGGAACCGGATAGGGAGCATTTTGTAACATGTAAATAAATTGGGGGAATGCCATCATTTGTAGACAGTTTGGCCTTTCCAAGCAACGTGAGAGGCAGTGTCCTCCAGTGCCTCACATCGTCTTGGAGCCGTCGCATAGGGGGGCTCAATTATGCTTGTAAAAGACTACTGAATTTGTTGTGACATAGATCCCTAAATATCGAAACCCGTCAGTTACTCTTTGTGCAGCACAGAGCCTGGGAAGCTTGACAGCCGGGCCACTTAGTACGTATATGAGCAACTTGTCCCAGTTAATAGTATAACCTGAGTATTTTTGGAAGAGGGTAAATATATGCAGAGCTCTGTGTAAGGAGGAATATGTGTTGGTACAATAATATGTCGTCTGCATATAAGGAGATTCGGTCTTCCAACTCCTCCATCCATTTGAGTCCTCTAAGGAGCAGATCTCCCCGGATTCATGTCACTAATGGTTCTAGCACCGATGCGAATATTAATGGTGAGAGCGGCCATCCCTGCCGTGTTCCCCTTTGTAGCTCAAAGGTCTTGGATCTACCTCCATTGACTGTAACCTGTGCAAGTGGCCCTGCATAAAGAAGTTTTACCCATGATACATATTTCTCTCCAAACCCAAATCTCTCCAAGACTGAGAATAGGAAAGGCCATTCAATCATGTCAAACGTTTTTTAGGCATCTAGCAATACTATCACTGCTTCCTCGTCGACATTTCGAGCTCTGCCCAACACTCCATGGAGGCGCCACAGGTTGAGAGTGGTGTTCCTACCTGGCATGAAGCCAGATTGGTCCAGGTGGATCAACTTGTACAGCAGGGGAGTCAAACGCATCGCAAGGATTTTGGCAAGAATCTTCACTTCAGCATTCAGTAAAGAGATGGGCCAGTATGAGCCACAATTGTCAGGGGGTTTCCCACTATTGTGTATTATGACAGTATTGGCGAGCCGCTGACTCTCAGGCAGGGTATCACGCTCCACGCTTCCCGCGTACAACTTCACTAAGTACAGAGCTATTGTGGAAGCTGTTAGTTTGTCCAATTCTATAGGTAGACCGCTTGGTCCCATTGCATTCTCTGACAGTAACACCCCGATTGCCTGTACCACCTCTCTCTCAGTTAAATCAACCTCCAAACTTTCCCTTTCTGCTTCATCTAAGGAGGGGAGCTTGAGGGTGGCCAGCAGTTCTTGGGCCTCTGTTTGTGTGGAGGTCCCTGCTGGTGTGTATAGTCGGCTTAAGTATGTTGCAAAGGTCTCTGCTATATCTTGCCTATCTCTACACAGTGTTCTGTCGTATGATGTAATCTCAAATACCCATCTGTTGGCCTTTTCCTGTTTATCCAACCATGCTAACAGTTTACTTGCCTTATCTCCTATTTCATATAGTCGGTGTTGGGTTGCTCGATATTGCATTTTCGCCGCTTCTTCAGCGATATCTTTATACTCTTTTTGTTTGACCAATAACCTATTTCTGGTGTCCGGGGTATCCAGTAAGATGAGCTCAGCTTCTATTCTGCTGACCTCCTCTTCTATAGCTAGTAATTGTTTCTGCTTTTCTTTTTTATGTCCAGCCATGGCAGGAATACCGCACCCCCTAATTACAGTTGTATAAGCCTCCCACATCACTTAGTCTGATTCCACCGACCCTTCGTTTTCTTTAAAATAGTTGGTAGTTGCTTCAACTAGGTCTTATTTTATGCTTAGTATCTTAAAGTACCAGGGGTGAATTGCCGGTATGTGTTTTCTCACTGGAGGTTTACCTCCATAACAAGCCACCAGCAGGGAGTGGTCCGAGATGCCTCCCCGGAGATGAGCCACCTCTCTAAACATCGCAAGTTGATTTGCACTCCCAAACATACAGTCTATGCAGGACAGACTACCATGGGCCCCGGAATGAAAAGTAAACTGGCAAGTCGTGGGATTGTAAGTTCTCTACACGTCCACTAGGTCCAAAGCCCTCATGAAATCCTCAAGTGCTTTCCCAGGTGCCTCCCTAGGTTTGGTCGGTTGTCTATCCCAATCCCAACTAATGGCCGCGTTGCGGTCTCCTCCTATTAGAATTTCTCCTTACGGTAGGTTCATTATGTGTGTCCCTAAATTGATTAGAGCGGAGGAAGGCAGTCTCGGCAGGACATAAATGGACGTGATATTTAGTAGTCGGCCCTCCCAATAACCGGACAGTGTGACAAACCTTCCCAGTCTATCATGTTTAATCCTCTGTATTGGGAAATGGGAGGGATTTGCGCAGAAGTATACCAACTCCTCTCAATCCCCTGGTGTATCCCGCATGGGCCACTAAATTGTAGCCCCAATTATTCAGTGCACAATAGGAAGTCCCTTGTATGTGTGTCTCCTGCAATAACACAATGTCCGGCCTTTGCCGATTTAAATATTGCAACACTATCCCTCTTTTGATTCTGTCCCCCAACCCATTTACATTCCATGAAAGGATCTTTAAATGACAAGGGGGGGTGTTAATGGCGACTTTTCATGCATTTCTTAGTGATCATGTGGACCCCACCGGTGATTAGGGGGATATCATACACATCTTGGACAGCCAGAGGCGATGAATAGCCTGATACATCCAAGGCTAACCACATTTCAACTTGATATATTTTCTTCCTGCACATAATCTCTTTTAGCACATGTACTGTTTGATTTTCTTCCTTGAACAACTTGAAAAACTCAAAACGTCTGTCTGTCGACAGTGTGGAACTTCCCCGCCCCTTCCCGCCTCCCTGCATTGTTGACTTGAAACTGCCCAACCCCCAACCTTGTAAAGTGCCTGTGTACCCATACCCTTCTTCACAACGTTGGGGAATGCGACCTAGCTGGTCCCTGACATTTCGCGTTCCTTCCCCTATTGTACTTGCATTATGTAAGCCAATTGGTCAATACAGCCTTGTAGACATGTAGTTGTGTCGGGTACTCAAAACACATAATGAGTTTGTAAAATTAAGTTACACATTTTCCCATTCTCAATGCGAGGATCCTCATCGTGCCACCGGATACTCAGACCTTAACAAAGGTGTTGGCCGCAAGTCCAAGGAGAATCAGCCCAGTAAGAGTGTTATTACGACTACTAAAGTCTTGTGAGTCACTCCGCCACTTAGCATTGCCGCCACCCCTATCCACCAACTCCATACCTGTGTGCTGTCTGTGATTCTCCTGGCGTTGATCCTGTCCTGTACAGGTTTCTGAGGGTCAGCTCTGTGGGCTCCAACAGTTGTCCAGCCCTCAAGCCACTCCCAGGCCTCCTCAGGAGATGTAAGAAACCTTCCGCCACCACTCTGAGTTTGGCCCGGAAGAGCATAGCGTATTTTATATCCTTGTCTCTGAGCGCCTTTTTTACCTCGAGAAAGGAGCAGCGCATCTTTTGAACCTTCATCGTGAAGTCTGGGAAGAAGGATATTGTGAGTTCTGACACTTTGGTGGAGGAGCAGAGCAGGCTGTTTGCAGAATTATGTCCCTAGCTCTGAAGTTGAAAATTCCTGCTAGGATAGGGCGTGGGGGTGCACCCGGTTTCTGTGGGCCTCCCGGCACTCTGTGGGCACGTTCGACCGAGAAGTATTGGGAGAGAGCATGGGGCTGCAAGTGATTTTGAACCAGGTCTTCCACAAATAGGTCAGTAGCCAGGCCCTCCGCCTTCTCGGGAACTCCCAAAATATGGACATTGTTCCTCTGGGAGAGCCCCTCAAAATCCTCCATCTTTGCCTCCAATTCCATTGTGGTTGTGAAGAGCTTTTTTCACTACCAGTTTAAGTGTATTGGTGTTTTTTCCCAGGCTGGAGACAGAATCTTCAGTGGCTTTAACTTTGTCCTCTAAGTTACGTAAGTCCACGCGCAATAATGTCACCTCAGTGGTGACTGTGTTAATCTTGGACTCAAGCGCCGATCGTACATCTTATTTTGCCTCAATTACGTCATGGAGGGTCGAGCGTCTTCCTCCATTAGTTTCAATGGGGCGTTTG
This sequence comes from Triturus cristatus, assembly GCF_964204655.1. Lineage (NCBI taxonomy): Eukaryota > Metazoa > Chordata > Amphibia > Caudata > Salamandridae > Triturus > Triturus cristatus. Next base: position 846,251,570 of record NC_140594.1, on the reverse strand, counting down.
TCTCCAATTTCCCCCCGTTACCTCTGCTTTGGAGTGAGCATATTTTTCAATTTTGGTTTGGTGCATTGGCCTTGGCACCTTGGGGTTCAACATCTTGTCGGGGGTACAGTGTATTTTTTCCCCCACTTTTGCCCTCTCTTTGGTTCAAGGTGATCAGTGCCCCTCAGTTTACCCTCGTACAGTCCTGGATATGGCAGCTAGTGACCCGAGGGATACAACACACACCCACACATGCCTGCATTGAGGTGCCCGAGATCTTCTGCTCTTCCTAGTGCCGGGACCTCAGTATCGGGCCGATGCCTGGTTTCTACGGTCTTGTTGTCTTTAGGCGGCCCCGCCGTTGCAGGCCTATTTGTGTCTTTGCCCCCCTGTAGCTATGTTATCTACCGCGATGGGATTGATCCTCCGCTCATGGGCCACTCATGCCACCTTGGATTTAAAGGACTCGCGGTACACTCACCGGGCCTCCGTAGTGTCACAGCCCCGGGAAGGCCTCGCCATCACAGGACTATCTGTGTCCCATCTCGGCTTCCGCCGCATAGCACAGTGGCGGGGAGTCAGATCATCTGTTACTGCCCCACTTGTGTCTCCCTAGGTTGTAGGGGTCTGTAGCACTCCAAATCTGGTCTCCAGTTTCGGCGCTCTCGGAACCGGGTTCACCGGAGGTCTGCAGGGGCGGCCATCTTTGCTGTGACCCCGTCTAATTCTTTTTTAACCTCCTTGGCCCCTTCCCACGGACCCCCTGTCACATAATCGGTGGTCGCTCGTACCTGCAAAGGGGAGAAGAGACGGAGACCTCTCCTTCAGCAGTAGGAACAGCCATCACAGTTCTCTCCCGGGTCTCGATCGCCTGCACCCGTGGGGCTCCTATGTCTGCTCCGCCCCCGGGGCTCACGTGTATCAATCTTGTCACCACGGAGCTGCGGAACTTTGTTGTTTTGTCCGGTGGGTTCCCAGGAGTGTTCCGCACACAGCCGACAAGCAGGATTTTGGGCTTTTACGGATCTTTACAGATATTTGAGGCGGATTTAAGGGGAATTAGTGAACGCTGTTACAGAGCTCTATCCAAGTGCGGCCATCTTGGGTGCTCGCTGGCCACGCCCCTAACGCCAAAGGGAAATTAATTATTTATTTAATTTTCCCTCAGCGTCGTCTTTCGAAATCCCCCCTTAACTGGCCCCTCTGCCCCACAGCTGTTACCTGCATGGACTGCAGCTGGTCAGCGCCTGGTGCAGTCGCACTTCCCTAGAGCCACCCTGCTCAAGGGTCCTGTGACCTCAGTGACAGAGTCACTGTCACTCTATGGTGTGCTGCTTCATGGGCCTGCCTGCAAGACTGGAGGTGAACTTCAGAATGAATTGTGACGGACAGGCCTTCAAGGGTAACCCACACTTGCCACTGCTAGGGTCCACCTGCTGGTGCTAAGACACCAGGGCTTTTAAGATCTGCTGGGCCTTCTAAGGTCTAGCATGGGAATGTGCTCCCTCAGGGGGAGTGGTCTGGTGGACTGGTCATGAGTGCTGAACCTGGTTCCCCAGTTCTACATTAAGCAGCGCTGACCATAGTGCCACATCCCTCCCCCCCATTGAACACCATACTGCCCCACTGAGAGAAACTTGCACTGCACTGACCCACTATAAACACCTGGATGTGACTCAATTCAAATTATGCACTATAGAAGAGCAAAATGCTGCCCAAAAAACAACATCCTAGAAAAAGCAAACACTCATAGGGAATGCAAGATCAAGTAAAGCATTTGAAATGTAAGCAGGAACAACATGGTTACATTTTTCTTTTTACACTATTTTTTCAGAAATTAGTTAGTGCTTTTGCCTGAAAAGTTAAGGTAATGACTACAGGGCCCAGAAGGGACCCGTTTCAACGCCCATTGCTTATATCCTTACAAAACGTAAGCAGTATGGTAAAAAAGACCACATCTGTGAACACACAGCCACAGTACACATTTTGTTTTTCAATTTACCCATCAAGCAGGTATTTCAGTACCTCCAGGAATAGTGCACTTCCCCACCTGGGTAAACAATGCTGTTCAAAGAGAGGAGGAAACAAAAGTAGCGCTTCACTGGCAAACACTGTAAAGTGGCACTAATGTGTTTAGGTGTGAATACATCAATCTGGCAGTAGCGGCTCGCCGAGGGTGTGTTGCGGGGCGGTGGGGCGGGGGGAGGGGCAGAGTGGGGGACAGTAAACTCCAGCATACGGCCGAAGGAAGTTAAGTAAATAAATAAATAAAAACAATTTACATTGCGCGCAGCATTGCCGAGTTGGTGTTGCAGCGCGCAATGTATATTGTTTTATTTGTTTATTTATTTACTTAACTCCCTTCAGCCGTATGCCAGAGTTTACTATCCCCCGCCCTGACCCTCCCCCACCCCGCAGCATACCCTCGGCGAGCCACCACTACAATCTGGCCACCTTGCAACCACTCTGTCTTGCTTTAGTTAGTTATTTTTCATAATTTGAATGTTTTAATTCTTGTCACCCCAGGCTGTACTTAGAAACTGAAAAAAGTCAGAAAAAGACACCGTTTCCAGCAAAAGTGTTTTTCTTTTTTGGATCCATTTCACAGGGGAGCAAAGACACAAAAGGAGGAAAGAGAAGGTAATACCTGTTTCTTGAAGTCTCGGTTTTCACTAAATGAGGAGTGAGATAGAAAGAGAGGGAAGAGGGGGAACAAAGAGAGGGGGGGCAGCTGCCAGTGGCAGGATAACTGGACACTGTCCTTGTCTTTCCTTCTCTGCCCGTTCTGCCCGTCCCCAAAAGCCGAGCCTTAATTATCGGCCTTGGCGATTTCTGCCATCCAGAAGGAATGTTTAAAATAGGAAAGTGGAGGAACGGACTCTGTGGAATTAAAGAAATAGGGGCCCGCCGTGCCCTGCCAATCCCACCCACTTCGACCACTGGCTGATGACCTAACAGGAGTGGCCTCAAGACGACGAGGGCTCACTACACCTAACTAGGGTCTCATGATAGGCCCTTCTCTCAGGTAGCTAACTGACACATAATCCAATGTCACAAGGGTGACTTTCACCCAGCCATGGGTTTTCGTCCAGAGGTGATAGGAGAATGCAGGCATGTGTAGTTTGATTTTCCCATTAGAGGTATAGGCCTATAGCTTCACCATACCTAGAATCTTTGTCTAAAACCCTGGTTGGCTGGAAGTCACCCCCATGACATGAGAGTTATTGCCAGCTACCAGCACCTAATTAATAGAAAACACAAGTACAGGGTCCAAACCTTTTCTGTCAGGGTCCTGCCACCAGTACTGTTGAAAAGTGGAGTTCCCAATTACCAACACGCCTAGATTTGATTTCACCTCGTAGCACTTTATTCCACCATCTTCCACTTCTTGTCAATCTTGCAGATTGTTTTTCATCCCTGTTTTCTCCGTTGCCACTGTTTCCCTATCTCTCTCACCTGTCTTCTTTCTCTCTTTTCTGCCTTTCTCTCTCTATTCATTTGATGAAAGTCTGATAAAAATAAATCCGAGACCTCAAAAATGAGTGCTGTTTCTCAGCAACTGCAATTACTTGCACAAAGTATCTTCTGGCAGCTATTCGGGTGCAGTGCCTAATTTGTGCCGGTGGCTTCTGGTGCTCGGCATCCGCACCTAATTGGTTTCCGGTGCTCTGCCCGGGCACTTAATTGTCATCACCACACTTATGACACTCTGCCACATGGTGGCACTGCTCATCTACTTTAGAGATGAGCAGAACAACCATTGTTTATGAATACAATATACATTAAAACATGGGTATTCACAAAAACGTTACCAAGGGCCAAACGTTTAGTCTGTGGTGTGACTGAGGGCCGCACAGATGCCAGCAGGGTGGCGCTCTGGGGGAGGGGAGTGGGCAATGGTGGTGTTGGGGACACCAAGGTGGGTATAGGGGAAGTGAAACATGCACATCTGGTGATTGAATTTCATAATGTGAAACCAGAAAACCTAGGTTCAATCCCAGCTTCTGAAGGACGGGTCCCTTCTAAGGAACCCGCGGGTTGTACAGAACCACCTGCTATGCCTTCCCAAGTAAAGAGTCGGTCAGACAGTAGGGAATACAAACAGGCTTTATTAGTAAATCTCTGCAGAGAGAGCCCAGTCAGACCTACACCCGAAGATGGACACTGAGGGGGACTGACGCCCCAGCATTTGCTAATACATGATAAAGCCCTCAAGTAGCTTAGGCCACGCCGGAGCCAGCCGGAGCCGGACTCGAACAAAGGAGCACAGAGAGATGATTTCAGCACCTGCCAGTGGGACGCGTTATCAGCGACCAAGGCTGCTGTGCTGAAACCCAGCATCTTCCCCTGTGGGAGCAGAATTAAGTACATACAAAGGAATGCGAAACTGTCTCACTCTCATTAGCAAGTCGGGCTGCAACCTTCGGCTTGAACAGAAAATATAACAAAATACAGTGTTCTGCTGAGACAGGCGATTTCAGTCCTGGGCCTAACCTGAACGCAAAACAGACAATCCAGCAAGCATTACGAAATCCAATATGGAGGTACATTAGTCAACAAGGCCTTTATATTGCAGGTGTAATTGAGCAGGCCGCAAAACGAAGCATCAATTGATTATTAACTTAACCACACTGCTAACCTTACTCAATGTGGCAGATAAATGAAAGGGAAGGGAATTTCAAATCTAACAGACCCTCCATTTAGCAGCTGTGGCTAAAGGAAAGAGAAGCCTTTATTTGCCACCCGGCAGGGTCTTTACAATGCTAAAGGAAATGGGGGGTATTAACTAATCATTAATCAAAAAGAAAACCCAGCAAAGCAAAACATCAAGGAAATGGCAGTTAACATTCGAATATTCCTTCATCTATCAACATCATTGACTGAATTTCTTGCATCATCATGGCAGAACCCTTACTGTCACTCTTGGGCAACGGAAAATTAGGGGGGAGTTTGCTCATGCAATAGGTACAACACACGAGAAGGCAATGGATGCATAGACAACAGGAGAAGATGACACCTGCAATGCCTATCAAAACGAGCAGAATCTTCCAGCCCCATGACTTCAACAAGCCCCAGAACCACCCTGACAATGACCTGGACCCACTATCTACATGTATTTCTGACGCAAGTTTATGTAACCTCTGAATTGCTAAGTGGACAGTCGGAGCAGCGTCTGGTATGTAAACGCAGCAGCTGCTTCCGATGAAGCGGCATCCTCCACCCATATCAGCTAATACAACATCTAAAACAATCCGATTTTGAAGCGAGACAAGTCTCGTAGCCTGAAGCTCAAATGTAATGTTTGTTAATATACCTGCAGTCGTATTAATGACTCCCTCTACTACCCTGGCAAGGCGACGTACGTCGCGGCTATTAAATATGGGGCCCCAGAATGGAAGGACACCCTTCATTATATCAGTAAATTGCTGCAAGGAGGTATAAGTTTGGTCAATATCATCCGTATTGACAACTCTCTTAACCCTGAATGGATGGGGGTCCCTTCGATACAACTTATGAACTTTATGATAATTGGATGGTGCAAGGTAAACAGGAGGCAGGAGAAAAGAGAGGTAACACCGACTAGACCACCCTCTAGGAAGCCAAGTGTAGGCTTGTTCCCTGCAGATGAAATACACATTCGGAGGTGTCAATAAAGGTGGACTACTAGTAGTGTTCAGCTGATAAGTATAATTACAATAACTCTGTCCCACGAAGACATTCCCTGACCCTTGAACACAAAAACTGGAAGTTGCATTTATGACATGGACTGGCATGGCTTTATCTTCAGTGATATTAAGTTCTTGGAAACATATAAAATATTCAGCAACATTGAATCCTTGGAAATCCAGTACTTGGTTTTGTAACCAGGAAACATTTTCATGAACTGTGAATACATTCATACATGCATCAAGATGTAGGGTACCCTCCTTTCCATCTGCTCCAGGCGTTTATCCCTGATGTACTACTATATAATCTAAGACTGCTTCAGAATCCGCTTGAGTCATTTTCATTGCATCTGCATAATAATGCATATAAACCATAGAAAGTTATTGAAACCAAGCCTCACAGCTACCTAAATATGACAAGGGCATCGATATCAGCAAATCATTCTTGTGCATGACCGAGGGAAGTAGGCCACACACCCAACACTGCGTGGCATTAGTAGTGCTGTGGACTTGATGAAGCATCTGAATGAATGCATTCTGAGTATATGTTTGTCTGTGTCTTTCTTTATGCGGGGCCAAAGTAAGAAACAAATGCTCTACTGGGGCTGGAGTAGTACCTATTAGGGTATGCACAGGATGCTGTACCACCAGGAAAAACAATACTCCTAGTACACATAGCAGAAAAAACAATATTATCATCACAAATACTGTTTTAGTCTTGGGGGACCAGGAGGACCAAGCAGGGCCATGTGGGTTAGGGCGAGGACCCACAAAAGGCTGCTCCTCATCAGGAACGGGACGACCAAAGGGGTACATTGCTGAAAAGTACTCGGGAAATTGGAGCCGTTGTACAACCAGCCACAGGGGGGTTCTTCTCCCTGTGTCCGTCTAGAGTCTCACAGGCAGGCTCCTGTCGTTCATCAAGTGTTGATTCTCCCACTGTGTGGTTGCACAGCTCGCAACCCAGCAAAACAATCACGGCCTAAGCTAAAAACACACAATTCTTCTTTCAGGATAGCGCAACCTCCTTCCTGGGCAAATACCCCCAATGATCCTGTCCAGTGTCTCAGGAAGTGCACCAGTATTCTTTACTCTAATCTAACAGGCACCAGAGGCACAGTACCTGTACCCTAAGCTCAGGTCCTTCCATATCTCCTGTGTAGCCCTGCTGGCGCACTGTCTTTTTGTCGGGCTGTAGATTGTACCAAGCATGCCCAGATACCTCCTGGTCAGCAAACAGAGGTGCGGGCTCACATTCATTTGGGGACCGGGACTCAGGTGCCTGCTGCACAGGAGCTGGAGTATCCGAAGCAACCCTTGTTTCAGAAGGGATCACCTCGGGCAAAGCCTCTTCACTTTCCTTATCGGTCTGCGCCCCTCTCAGCTGAGCGTCAAAAAAAGGAACAAAACGAGGAACCAGCTCTCCTTCCTGATCCGCGATCCTGTTCTTCACCCAAGAATCGTACAGCAGAGGTACCCTTCACACATGGGAAGCCTGCACCCAGTGTTTCCAGCCATCCACTTTCACAGCCGTCCTAGTAGCCAGTAGCACCTGGGCAGGGTCTCTCCACCTCGGCTCCAAACTGGATTTGTGCTGGAAATTTCATACGGGCACAAAGTCCCCAGGCTGGATCTGGTGTCCAGGCCCCTCTGGCAGTGGTTGTAGGGCAGCAGATATCTGTTGGTGAACAGAACAGAGGTCTTTAGACAAGGCATATAAATAATCAATCAAAAGAGGATATTCAATCTCAGAAAAACTCCTTGGTCTCGTGACGCCCCACCCATTAGCAGGACATCCAAAAACCACTTCATAAGGTGATAATCTAATTCTAGAATGTACCGTCACCCTTGTAGACAATAGAGCTAATGGCAATGCATCTGGCCATTTTAATCCTGTGCTTTCATGTATCTTTGCTAGCTTCAACTTAAGCGTGCCATTGTATTTTTCAACAAGGCCTGCAGTCCGGGGGTGGTGTGCTGCATGGAATTTCTGTGTTATCTGTAAACCTTTACATACCAATTAAATGACTTTGGCATTAAAATAGCTCCAATTGTCACTCCAGATCACGCATGATAATCCGTAGCGTAGGAAGTACTCCTTTAAAAGTGCCTTTGCTGTTGCTATGGCCGTATTCTCTTTAGTCGGGTAGGCCTCGACCCATTTACTGATAGCGCAAACCCCCACCAACACGTACTTCAAGTTATTCACACGTTCCATTTCAATGTAATCCATCTGGATAACCTCGAAAGGGAAAGAAGGTGGAGCAAAATTACCAGCAGGTGTAGGGGTGCCCTTTCCAGGATTGTGTTTCAGACAAACTATACAGCGCTTCACTAGGTGTGTTGCAACCTTAGAAATATTCTCATTCTGCCATACCGGGTCCAATAATTTACAGATGCCCTTTGCGCTAATGTGTGCTGGACCATGGGCCATGGTAACTACGGGGAGGACATACGCATTCAGCAATAGCCACCTGCGTTTGTCCGACAAGTCAGTCAAACAAGCATCGTCATCTAGGCATCCTGTCTTCTCCTCCTACATCGCCAGTTCATCTACAATCGCCTCTCCCTGTATTTCTCTTACGCTTTCTAACCTATTCTCAAACATTTCATTGTCTGGAACCCACCTAGCAGGACCTGCTACAAACATTTTATTCATCTTCAATCTAGCTGTTTCTTTGGCTGTCTGGTCTGCAAACGCATTTCCCCTCCCAACATCATCCACAACGGCTTTATGTGCACTGCATTCGATTATAGCCAGTCTGTGTGGAAGTGCCAATGCAGATAACAGTCTGAGTATCAATGGGCCATGCTGTATCCTTTGTCCATGGGAAGTCAGGAAACCTCTCTCTGCCCAGAGGCGTCCAAAATTATGTGCTACGCTAACGGCGTACTGGCTGTCAGTTTAAATGTTAATAGTTAATCCCTTACTCAATTCACAAGCCCTCAAGAGGGCACCAGCTCTGCTGCCTGTGCTGACTGTTAGGGGACACAGGATGTCTCAACTACAGTGTGTAGTGTGGTGATCACATAGGCTGCAGTAGTGGTCCCGTCTGGCAGTTTGAAACAAGAGCCATCAACATATAGGTCCCCTTGGGGGTCAGATAGGGGAACATCAGTCAGGTCTACCCATCCCTTCATTTCTTCCTCAGTCCGAAACAAACAATCGTGGACATCATTGTTCCTTTCTTCCGAAGGGAGGTGCAGTAACGTGGCTGGGTTCAATGTAGCGCATCGTTTTTTGGTGATATGCGGGGCAAATAGAGTCAATTCATATCGAGTCGGATGTGCACTGGTGAGGTGCTGTGTCTTTGTCTTGTTCAATAGTGTGTCCACAACGTGCGGTACCATCACTGTGAGGTCAGTATCAAGAACAAGCCCTGCCAACTGTCTAATAGACACTACAGCCGCCGCTGCAGATCTCATACAGCTTGGGAGCGCTTTGGTGACATTGTCAAGAATGGCAGAAAAATAAGCACAGGGTCTCTGCTTACCTCCGAAACCCTGTGTTAATACAGAGAGTGCGCAACCTTCCGCCTCATGTACGTAGTGCACAAAAGACTTCTGGTAATCAGGAGTGCCAAACACAGGAGCAGAGCAAAGCGCAGTCTTCAACTGGTCAAAAGCTTGCTGGCATGCAGGTGTCCAGGGTAAAGGCTCATACACATCTTTAGTGGTCAGATAAAGAAGAGGTTTCGTTAGTAGAGAAAAATTAGGGCTCCACTGCCGACAATATGAAGTTATGCCCAGAAACGCGCATACCTCCTGTTGGGTTTTAGGACCAGACATGTTAGTAATGACCGCTATACGTTCTGGTGTTAGTCTGCGACCCTCCTTCGACAGGAGGTGATCTAAATAGGTGACCTCCTGTTGACAATACTGGAATTTGGAGAGAGACACCTTGTGTCCATTTTGTGCCAAGTGCAGCAATAATTTAACCATGGTGTCTTTGCAACCTTTCTCAGTGTCCGAGGCTATCAACAAGTCGTCCACGTATTGTAGCAACACATTACCAGAAGGAAGCTCCAGTGAATCCAATTGTGTTTTTAAAGCCTGACTGTAAATACTGGGGCTCTCAGTATAGCCCTGTGGAGCACGACAGAATCTAAAACTTCGGCCTGCTATTGGAAATCCAAAAAGATAACGGCTGTCAGCATGAATTGGTATGCTAAAGAAGGCATTCTTTAAGTCAATCACTGAGAAAAACTTTGCTATGGGGGGAATCATAGTTAAAATCGCAGTGATGTTGGAAACTACAGGATATTGGGGAACCACCACTTTATTAATCTCTCTCAAATCGATCACAAAAAGGTGAACATCTGGACTGGTGTCAGAACTGTCAGAGTGCACCTTTTTAGAATGGGAAGAATATGGCTATTAAATACATTTGATATGGTCTCCTCAACTACCCCTGACTTTACCAAATCCTGTATTATCTGCAGTAAGACCTTTTCTCCTGCCTGAGATATTTTAATTGGGGAATCCCAGTGCATATCTCCTCGTCCTCCGCCTCCTCTGCCCCTGCCCCAAAAACCTCTACATTTCTGCAACCGTTCCGGCCATTCATTCTGCCAGTGCCCCTCCTTTTTACATTATACACACTGGTTCAGTCCCACAGGTGCGCCTGAAGCACCGCCCCTATTGGACCTGAAGCCTCGTGGACCCGAACCACGTTCTCTACCACCACCGTTTGTAACCTGTTGCAATAACACCCTAGTCTTTAGATCCTTCGACTTCTTTTCTACCTTGTCCATTTCCTTGTTTTCTCTATGCTCATAATATTGAGCCATACTCAGTATCACTGATGGGGAGGACGTTGTCCAAGTACTCTCTGCAGCTTGCAATCGAGCAGCAATCTCGGGAAGTAAATTAGTGACAAACCTGTTCACAAATAGTCGAACCCCACCCTCCTGTGCCAAATCCTGGCCACTGAAATCTAGAAACACTTCTTCTAACCAGGTAAAGAGATCCGACACACTCTCATCCTTTTTCTGTCGGCATGCAGTCAACTTATCCCAATCCACATTCTTTGGGGGGATAAGGGAGTGCATATAAGTGATGATACGCCCCAGCAAAGCCAACAATTCTAACTTCGGCTTTTCACTAGGCTTTGGCTCCTTGTCCCATGCTCTAATCTCCTCCCATGTGCCACCTAACTCCTGCACATGGTCATGCGCATTAACCTGTCTCCATGTATCTACCAGTACCAATAAACCAAAGAGTAGCTCTGTCAGCTAATGTCATCACAGTGGAATTGGCCGCTTCTGTCAATTCCTTATATTATGCAGTAGGATTTTTCCTGGGGTCTGGTAAGTGACTTTTTAGGGAAAGAACCTCACTCCTCTTCCAAAGAGTGTAGATCCATTGTTCTTGGAACCTAGCATCAACACGTGGCCTAATTACAGCATTTGTAGAGTCACGCAATTCTGGAATTTCAGGGTGATAGAGAGGATAAACCTCTCTCATGGGATACTGGGCCCCTGATTGTGGGGCCTTCTGGAGTAACCGGCCTCTATAGCCCACCAAGGTAGTGACATTACCGAAAACTTCATTCGGGGCCATATCTGTAGTGTAAACTCGATTTCGTATGTCATAGATAGCCTGTGGCGCCACACCCTGAAAACACTGTTCCCATAAGTTGATCAAAGTAGTCGACGTGTTTAAGAGCAAGTTGCTGTATAAAAGGCTCATAATCTTTCATCACACTCCATATATCCTCCATACTATAAATCGGGTGCCGAACCCAATGAGGTGCCTGATTCGCCACCACCTGCTTCTCCTCTAACCCCACAGCCGAGCGCAACAACGCTTGCAGCAGATGATCCTGCACCTCTGGCCAACTAGTGCCGGGGAACTCATGTGCAGGTGTCTCAGTGTGTATCAATAACTGGGGCATAGGGCTAACTGTAAATAGAGTAGATGCAGAGACAGGTACCATCACAGAAGGGGTCAGAATAGAGGGAGTAAGGGGAGGGGTAGTGATCGAGGTAAACCCAAGGGAAGGATCAGGGGACAGAAGGGATGATGCCAGAGAAGGAGCGGCACCAGCTAGCTGTGCAGAAAAGGAAACAAGCTGGGCCGGGGCTGATGCAGCAATGCTGGGGGGTATCCCCGTGGTCGGGGCTGAAGAATTGGTTACCGTGGGATATATCCGCTGTGGGACATATGGCGGTGGTGGGCAGCAATCCAAAAGCTCCTCGCCTAATTTCTCCCCCTCATTCCTAACTACATAATTTTTATTGGCTTGTAATCAAAACCTTCTGTTTTCGCGCTCTATATTCGTCTCCATCTTTTCATTATCGTATGCTACCACCTTCTGAGTAATCGTCTATGTCTCTTTCCTCCTAACTGCCTTCCCTGCCCTCAAACGCCTCTGCTTCGCTTCTTTCTGCCACACTCTCAGAGAATCAAACATGGACTATCGACTCCTTCTAGCAAACAACTTATCCTGCAGAAAATTGATTTTCTGTTCATTGAACGAACCAGTAAGTGGCCATTGCAGCTCAATATTACCCTTTGTATATTTATTCCACAACGTGTTAAACATAATAGGGCCAATATCATGTTTGACATAAATGTCAAAATTCGGGGTACCCTCCGGAGGTGCAGGCTGGCTCTCCTCCAACCGCGCATCAGTAGAACAGCAACGACATCCAAAACATCCAAACTTACTAAAACAAGGCATTTTTATATAGAACGCACACACAATCTTCAACAAACAGATAATACATTCAGTTATAACAATAAACAGAATAACCACAATCGTTCCCCGGTTAAAATCAACTGTCCGGAAACCTCTGTCGTCTCTCACACATATACTCACTGCATCCGCATCTTCATCTACACCAATCTCCGAACCACATCACTCTAATACAAAAAATCACAGCACACTCGAATAGCAATTCCGAAATATCATACTTATTCCAGAAGGCATGCCTATTCCAAGGGTCCGCAGACCCACCAGGTACCTAACAAAAACGGTATCTATGCCATACCAGGACACAGCCCATCAGCTGGTGCCGTTCAGGCAGGGCAGTTCAGGAACTGCACCCAGGACAGTCCAAAGACTGTATCAATACAGAAGGACAGGCCGCAGCCCCAGACCTTTTAGTGAGTCCAATTTCCGGTTGGCCTGGCAGAGGATCTGTGAGCGGCCCGGACCTTTTATAGAAAGCCAATTTCCGGTTGCCAGGCAGGCTGCTCACAAATGTTCTGTGTCCCTCAAGGGTCCGCAGACCCACCACAGGACATTCTGCAGACTTCCGTACACATGTGCGACCTTTTGTAACTATTCCCGCAAGTACAAGGCGGTCAACAGAACCTACCTTACCAGATCAGGACCCTTTACAACCTGTCCACACGCTCGGGCCTTCCACAGACTGCCGTTCATGACACAGCTTGTCAGATTGTGTCAAACCAGGACACAGCTCGCCAGCTCATGTCAAACCAGGACACAGCTCATCAGCTCGTGTCAAACCAGGAATGGCTCCATTTACCAAGAACCAAGTCACTCACCTGGTGCACACAGGTCAAGCAAGTTATTCTCTACTGCCGACTCTTTAGACCAAACAGTCAGTTCCAGGGTTTCGCCTTCAGGACTCCGGCCACGTGCCACTAGCTGGACATCCGCCCGATCGGGCGGTGGAGCAGCTGTAAGAACCAAGCTCCGTCTCGTACGTGAGGACCCTCCGATCCACCCGACCGACCAGGCACCACCCCAGCCCCTCTGACTCAGCTACGAGCGAGGAGGGCCTTTTGCGGAGTCCCTGTTTGGGCGCCAACTGAAGGACTGCTCCCTTCTAAGGGCCCGCGGGTTGTACACAACCACCTGCTATGCCTTCCCAAGTGAAGAGTCGGTCAGACAGTAGAGAATACAAACAGGCTTTATTAGTAAATCTCTGCAGAGAGAGCCCAGTCAGACCTACACCCGAAGATGGACGCTGAGGGAGACTGAAGCCCCAGCATTTGCTACTACATGATAAAGCCCTCAAGTAGCTTAGGCCACGCCCACTTGTGGAAAGTTACCAGCTGAAGCCGGACTCGAACAAAGGAGGCACAGAGAGAAGATCTCAGCACCTGCAAGTGGGACGCGTTATCAGCGACCAAGGCCGCTGTGCCGAAACCCAGCATCTTCCCATGTGGGAGCAGAATTAAGTACATACAATGGAATGCGAAACTGTCTCACTCTCATTAGCAAGTTGGGCTGCAACCTTGGGCTTGAACAGAAAATATAACAAAATACAATGTTCTGCTGAGACAGGTGATTTCAGTCCTGGGCTTAACATGAACGCAAAATAGACAATCCAGCAAGCGTTAAGAAATCCAATATGGAGGTACATTAGTCAACAAGGCCTTTATATTGCAGGCATAATTTAACAGGCCGCAAAACGAAGCATCAATTGATTATTAACTTAGCCACACTGCTAACCTTACTCAATGTGGTAGATAAATGAAAAGGAGGGAAATTTCAATTTAACACCTCCCGAGTTTGTGTTATTCTAGGCTATTGTTTTATTTCACTTTCCCTCCTTTTTCTTCATTATCACAGATAAGAGGACCTCCAAATGCGAGACTTGGTGACTTCAAGATGTGCGCTGCATGAAACCTTCTTCTGTGTATGATTTAATAAACTCTAATGTTGTCCATGTATAATAACAACCCAGGACACCCAAAGAGTGCACATAACAAGTAACTTGCCTCTTAGTTCACTATTGTGATTGTTGTCACTGGTGTGGGCTGAAAGATGCATGAACGTTTCTTAAATTCATGTTGGAAAACTATCACTTTAAAAAAACACTTCTCAATACACTGATATAATCTGATATGCTAAGGTGAGCTGCATGTTAATGAAATAAACTTTTTGAATTTTGAAGACGCTTTATCATATTTTCATAGGTTTGTTGCAAGATGTCTTTAAAAATTAAAGTGTTACTAAAAGTGAATTGGTGCAGGAAACCTTAGTTACTGCCTCTCTATAACTTCTACTAACCTGAAAACCCGTTTATATAACATCTTTTTAATGTTAGGGCTGATGTGAGTGAACAGTGCACAGTGCTGCTGTTAACCAGGGGACCGCATCCAAAGGTCAGGAGGGCTGCATGCGGCCCGGGTGAACTTTGAGTATCACTGCATTAAAACATACTAATACCTGCCTCCCCAGCCACTCCTTTAGCTTTGGGGACCTGGAATAATCTGAAATGTCGCACTTGCAGGCGAGAGAGATGGTTAGTAGTTGTTTTGTTACCGTCATTGGCATCAATGACGGGGCAATGGGTGGTGCAGTGGCCTCCTGGTCAGGGCCCTGGCACTTATTATTTTACAAATTAAGCACTCTAATGTCCTAAAACTGCATGTTAGTTTTATACAAAATATTTGCATAATAATATTCACATAACACAATAATAACAAGGACAGAGATCCGGAGGGGGTCAACAGATTGCAAGTGAGACTGTCCAGGATACTGATAACCTCTTGGTGAATCTAGAGTAGACATGTGTACTAACTACCATTCTTATGTGAGTTTAGGGTTGATCTGTTTCGTATCTTTGATATAATTCATGTGCTCTGAAGTCCTTATGCGATGTAACTGGCTCTATTGTTACGCGCTCTGACACCTTCCGGTAAAGTTAGCGCTATTATAAAAAAGCATAAATAAATACATGAATAAATCTGTTTAATACATTGAGAGGCACTATGTAGAAACATGAAGGGGAGCTTGAAGCAGTGTCTGTTTCCGGTGTAGCTGTACTGCACGCGGCTGGCGATGGCTCGGTATTCAGTGCCGCACCAGGAACGCGAGCGCGGGGACGCGCGCCCTTGTTTTGGCTGGAGGATACTCCACGTAATCCTTATCTAAATGGGAAAGGAGGCCCGGGGCTTCCGCTAAGCCTTCCAGCCCACAAGAGGAAAGCAGGTTTGTACATGTGCCCTCTTCTCCGCCAGGAATGCGGTGCTTGTAATGGGCAGAGGTATGTGGCTTGAAACGCTCCTGATCCTATCTTAGTGCAAAACCTCGAGGGTCTGAAGGAGATTTGTTGCAGAGGAATGGATTTTAAAATGTGATGACTGAATGTTTAATTCATGTCCACTGGCAGCCGGGTGAGCAATACCAAGTACCTGGGAGACTTGACCCTGCTCTTTAAGTTTTATTGTTAGAGGTCTGGCCTTTCACCCCGGAAATGGTTTCAAAGCATATGGACATTCCAGATACCCATGTAAATCTGCCCCTAACTAGGAGATCAAAGGATCAAACGTGGTGATAACATTCCCCATCTGTGGATAAAGGGCATTGTAAGTTCACTGGTTCAGTAACAGAGGGTATCGGACAGATGACAACGCGCGTTACCGAAAGAGAAGACGGACATTACAATTGTTCATATTCACAGTGAAGAAAAGGCAGGGAACAGCCAATCACACTCAGGAGCGTAGCTTGGTCAGTAAGACTGAGGGGAGGGAGCATCAGATTTACCGACCATCACCCTGGCATATAATGTTAAAAGACATTATATGACGAGCAGGGCGCATCGCATGAGTGAGGCTTGAGAGGCAGTGGGAGGAGAAAAGAATTCGGATTAATAAATAAGAGAAACACCATATTTTGTAAAATAAAAATGTGTAGGGCTTTCAAAACAGATTGGGAGGGAGGGGTGGGGGGGAAGCAGGCCACTGACAACCGGCTTTGTGTGAAAAAGGCCGCTTTATTGGAACAGGTGCACATTACAATTTTAAAACCTTGGCAAACAGCCTTCCAAAACTAAACCTCACTAAATACAACATATACCTAACCCCACCCCCCTCCCCTAAATTTTCTTCAAACCCGCCCCCGCCCGTACATTACATCAATATCAACATTACATTCCTGTATAACCCATCAACAATCTCTAAATCCAAACCTTCCGATAACCAAACTCCCCTGCCTGCCCCTTTACAGCTATCGATCAACCAAACTGTGGAACCGAGCTAAACTTACCCAACCTATCCTTTCCCTGCCGATAACCCAACTCAACAAATAAATCAACCAACCTCCGGCAAAAATGTCAAAATTCGCATAACCCCCGCACTGCACCTGCTCCAAGCGACAAATACATAGTATAAAACAAACCCTTGCGCACCTGTCCCAAACAAAACCACCTGAAAACTCTGAAAGAAAACAAAAAGAAAATAGAAACTACAAAAAGTAGACACCGAATAGAAAAATTGTGTTTTTTGTGGGAGGGCGGGAGGGGGACAAAAAACACCCAGCTAAATCCCAGCCACCAGGTCACCACTAACTAAAATGGTGGCTGGGGAAAGGCGCCAAACTCCTTTATAAATTGGGCTATATTTGGGCTATATTTAGGCTACCAAAAAGTAGCCCAAACGCAAAATGGCCGGCGCAAGGCCAGCCACGCCCCCCCACACACCCCCTCCCAAACCGCCCGGGGGGGGGAACTCCCTGTGGTCGTCTACCCCCCCCAAGCCCCCCTTGGGAGGGAGGGGTGAGGGGGGAAGCAGGCCACTGACAACCGGCTTTGTGTGAAAAAGGCCGCTTTATTGGAACAGGTGCACATTACAATTTTAAAACCTTGGCAAACAGCCTTCCAAAACTAAACCTCACTAAATACAACATATACCTAACCCCACCCCCCTCCCCTAAATTTTCTTCAAACCCGCCCCCGCCCGTACATTACATCAATATCAACATTACATTCCTGTATAACCCATCAACAATCTCTAAATCCAAACCTTCCGATAACCAAACTCCCCTGCCTGCCCCTTTACAGCTATCGATCAACCAAACTGTGGAACCGAGCTAAACTTACCCAACCTATCCTTTCCCTGCCGATAACCCAACTCAACAAATAAATCAACCAACCTCCGGCAAAAATGTCAAAATTCGCATAACCCCCGCCACCCAGAAAGACGGGGTGGTATATCCCCTAACCACCCCATCTTTCTGCCCCCCAACAAAGAAAACTTTTAGACCCCTAAAACCATGACTCTGCACGTGCACGCACCAAGACAGAACCTCCCTAATTGCAAGCAAATAAAGGTCCATGCCCAACCTAGACAAATGTACACCATCACCCCCAAAACAACTCCACCGCCTGAAAACGAATATCCATGTGAGTCACTCTCCCACCACCCAGATTGCCGCAAAATCTGGAAATCTCTGCCTACAACTTCTTCCGAGACCTGTCAATGGCTCCGGGGTTCAACGCCCCACTCCAAACCCTCCGCGGGACCAATTCCGTCCAAAGTACAAGACAACCCGACCAATGCTCCTACAGCAGAACCAAATCCCTCTGCATTGCCCGCAACAAGACCACCCCTTAACGCCACAAATATCATTCTCGTCCCAGTGTATCCACAGAATATCCGAACATTGACCTCTCACCATGGCATTGTTCAAACACGGGAAAAACTCCCTCCAAAGCATTCCCCCTTTACCTTTCCCTATCATCCTGAAAAAGCGCTCATTAAATCCCAACATTCCCCCAAAATAACTTTTGCACGCTTGTACATGTGCCCATTTGATGAAGGAATGCCCCACTGTCCACACCGTCAATTCCCTCGCGTGGGGCCCAGCCACAGAACCTGAAAAGAGAAACAAGAATGAGACTCACAAAAAAGGGGGTTGACGCATGCTCTTCCGCTGCCTTAGCTCTCACATATTTATGGAAACAGTCTGATGACCAACGCCCTAGCCGCATGGCGTCACCCTGGGACCCACCCCGGATATGCGCTGCAGATGCCGCCCTGATCCTAAAAGAATGAATCCCAAACCGAGCCCCATCCAAACCAATCCTCAGCAATCCTTTGCGAAAAACCATACGCAGCTGATAATCCGTGACACGAGCCATTCATATGCTTGAAAACCAGATCCCTCCCATCCCCCCCCCACCGCTAGGAACTTCCATTGCTTTGCCAAACGCAGCGGACAAGTACAACTGGGGGTTCCTGCCTCTAACCACACCCCCTTACCAACACCCCACTGATCCGTTTTTGCACCGGACAACCAAATGTTCAAACCTGTGTCCATAAAGAACACCTCCTGCCAACAAAGCCCCGCTTTACTTGGGTCCCAAGGAGCTCTAAAACCCGGAAAGGCCCAAAAACATGAAAACCATAAAGGTAGCAAACCCGATGCCTCAAAATCATCCCTGCAGACTACAGGCAAAACTTCCAACAAACATATTAACGTCTGCCAAGAACTAGGTGAACGAGACATACGAGCCCCTCCCCGCTCCCTAGCCCAGCCCTCAAGCATCTTCCTTCCTAATTCCCCAGCAGAAAAGGAATATCCCCAAAACAACTTACCCATAAAGGAAATACCCGCCAACTTCCCAGCAATAGTAAATCTAGACCAACCTTTCTAAATGAGGTCCAAGATAAACTGCACAACATCTTCTGAACTGCACCAAAAATCCCCCCTCTTATAAGCTCCCGACGCCAAAAATTCCCTCCACGCCAAAGAATAAGCAACACGAGTGGACACAGACAGAGAACCTACCACCAGTTGAAATACCCTGCGTTGCTGACATGCCAAAGGTGCTCCTGCGTCGGGGTCGGTGACTTGTCCGCCCCCTCAGCCAGCCCATGGAATTTCCCCCACTGTGAACGCGACAAAGTATCCACACTGTCATTGTCCATACCTGGTACGTGCAAAGCCCCGTATGAAATGTCGTAGCACAAACGGCCCAGCACAAACACTCTCAGCAATTTCAAAATCTGCTCATCCCTTGCTGACTGCCTGTTGACTATATGCCCCACTGCCATATTGTCTACACGGAAAAGCACCTTCTCGTGCTCCAGCTCTGCGCCCCCAAATGGTCAATGCCACCAAGAGCGGAAAAAGCTCCAAAAAAGTAATGCTCCGCCCTCCATTCTTCCAATTCTGCGGCCACTTCTCTGCACACCACCGCCCTAGCCAATAAATACCAAAACCAACCCTGCCTGCCGCATCCGAAAACTTTTGCACATCCCACCGTACACCCTCGTCCCTAGCCAGTGATACTCCGTTAAGGGAGTGCAAGAAAACAGACCACCTGCGCAGGTCCTACTTCACCCCTGCTGACAAGCGCACGTGATGGTGAGGCAAATGCTGACCCGCCAAAGCCCGGCCCAGGAGCCTGCAGAACATCCTATCTGCCCCGACCACCCTACAGGCAAAATTCAGATGACCTAACCACACTTGAATGTCTTGCACTGTCACTTTCCGCTTAGATAACATCCCGACCAATAAAGCCAACATTCTGCATTTTCCATCCTCAGGCAGACTGGCCTGCATTGCCATTGAGTCAAGCTCAATTCCCAAAAAGGATATAACAGTATCGGCCCTCTTGTCTTTTCCGGTGCTAGCGGCACCCCAGGCTCTTCCATAAGCTCATGAAAAGTGTCCAGCACATGCTGGCACTCCGAGGAGCCCGGGAAACCCACAAAAAGAAATCATCCAAGTAGTGCCCATTGGTAAAGCCTTGTCCACATACCATTTGCCTTCAAAATGCATCCCCAGCAAATGCCCATCATCCGGATGAACCGGGAGCAGCTTAAAAGCCGACTTGATATCACACTTTTGCCATGCCTGCAGCTGCGCCCGCGGTCACTACAAGTGACATGGATACATCAACTGAGGAATATGACACCGATGCAGCACCGTCATCAATAAAATCGTTGACTGATGACCCTTCAGGCCATGACAAATGTATCAGCCGAAAATGCCCTTCCTCCTTTTTAGGCACCACACCAATATGTGAAATGATTAAATTGCGAACTGGCCACACATCAAAAGGGGGCCTGCCATCCTCCCCTCCCGCACTTCCTCATTCGATTTCTCACGCACAACCAATTCATGCTCTGATGCAGATTTCAAATTATCCGCCAACTTCCAGAGCGGAGGCCCGTGGTACCCCAAATGAAAACCCCCACCGAGAACATCCAAAGCGTCTGTCTTGCCTCCACATTCCCGTAACTGCTGCCCTTGCTGTCCGCCAGACGGTCTGATGCCCCAACAGTTAACGAGAGGATATCTTTCCTGCCCTAGAGCACTCGTGTCGGTATTTGCAAAACTCCCGTGTGCATAAACCCTTATAAAAATCCCAACATGCCCCAAATCCAGTTTGTGACGCGGCTGAGCCTCCCCCCCACCCTGGGTGGGCTTTCCCTGAAAGGGCCGATAAACTAGAGGCAGCCCACTAGCTGTAAAGAAGGTCTTACCCCCCGGCGCCGCCCCCATGGTATGTTGCCACAAATCCTTATCCCACTCACCCCATTTTGCCTCTGAGTCCCAAGCCATCTGAGCCCTGAACTCTCCGGCATACTGTGCCCATGCAAGACACTACCTGTAAATTGGGCCTTCCATAAAACATCCATATACTTAAATATAGCCACGCAGCGCCCAGGGAACTTCTCGCAGTAAACACTGGTAGAAAATAAAATTGCCGCTGTCCAATTCTCAATTGCCAACGGTACTTTAGGGCGCTCGGCCAATTCATATTCCTCCTCTTTAGGGCCCTCTAAAATCTCACCTCCCTGTGCAGACGCTTCAAAATCTCAACATATTCCCCTTTCCATATGCGCTCCTTTGTTGCGAGCCTTAGGTGTGCGCCTAAGGGCTTAGTCACCCCCATATAAAGGAGCTTTTTTTTTTTTTTTTTTTTTTTTTTAATTGTCAATTCTTTACTTACCAACGGCTCCTTGCCACCCACAGCCACTGTGTTAGACCCACTCTCCACTTTAGCGTCCCAAAAACACTCCCCCATCCTCTGTGCCTACTCCCGTGTCCCTTACGTACCTACCCTTATATAATCCCCCTTCCGTCCCTCCCCCACTCCCCCCCCCCCGACCCCACAGACACCATAATAGGTTTGGCCCGTGTTAATACGCTCTCACCTGGCTCTAAAGAGGATGCTCGGACCGACTCCGATCTCCGCGCCGGTCTCTCATAAGATTCCCTTCCAGGAAGAGCCCTCGCCGATGGGCCGCGCTTTCCTTATGCCTGTCACCACCACCGGCTGCTTTAGGGGTACCACTCCCTTGGAATCCTGCAAACAAACTACAAGAAACATGAGAGGGCCCCCCCCTCCTCATAATCCCGCACTTCCCCTTCCACAGGGGTATCCTCATCATCATCAAGCAAGAGTGGCTCTTCCACCTGCAACACCTCATCAAAATCCACCGTGCGGGCCTTACCAGACCCCACATGACCCGTATGACCACTTTGCGGGGGAGCCGACTGTACACGCCGGTCCTCCCCCCTCCGATGACTGGCATCACAAACCATTATATCTCAAAAAGCTGTCCACTTTGACTGTAGTGACGTTGGGGCCAGCGAGGTCGCGCCGGACCTTCGTGCGCTAGCCGCGACGGGATCCACCGTGCGGGCCTTACCAGACCCCACATGACCTGTATGACCACTTTACGGGGGAGCCGACTGTACACGCCGGTCCTCCCCCCTCCGATGACTGGCATCACAAACCATTATATCTCAAAAAGCTGTCCACCTTGACTGTAGTGACGTTGGGGCCAGCGAGGTCGCGCCGGACCTTCGTGCGCTAGCCGCGACGGGATCCACCGCTGGTACGGATGTGCCGCGCCAGGCCTCACCCTCCCTTCTCCTCGGCGCAAATGGGCCGCACCTCGCCCTACCGAGTCTGCTGCGCTGCTACGCTTTTTGTCCTGTAAAGAAAATAGTGGACTGGTGTGCTGGGGCCCTGCGAGCTAACCAAACCACTTGCCCTACGACCACTCGGAAAAATCTCCCTATTCTGCCAACTTCCAGAACCCCCTGCGTAAAACACACCGCCCGAACACGGCGAAGCCCCACCTTCCTCATCCCCACTCCAAACTGAACATCGCCCGAACCACCGCCGACGCAGAGCCCATGTCCTTCGGAACCCCACGAACCCGCGAGCCTCCTACCCCAACGCGATCCTGACCTCTAACACCAACCCCTGCCCGCACCCCTATATCCAAACCCTCTCCGCGCCCCTGAACGTGAGAAAAGCCCAATGCCACCTCCCCGCCAAGGCTCCGAACACCTACAGACCAAAAAGGAAAATATGTCCAACCTTCCCAAGCCCTGTCCCCCCCAGCCGGCTCCAACTCGCCAAAACCAAACCCTCATCCCCACTACTGCCCCCACCTGCCCCTGCCCGACCCTCCCCAAATACCGTAGAATGCAAACCCCCCCACCCAAAGACACCGAAACCTTAGAACCCCCGAGTTCCCTGGAAGAAAGTAAAACCTGCTGAGAACCCAACCCCCCTACCTGAGCCCACTCCCCCCCCGCCCAAAGAGCTCGCTCCCACAGGCCCCAACCCTCCCCTCATAGATAGAGGGGAAGAAAACAATAAAGGACTCTCACAGCCCACCACCCCCTCCTCACCAGCTCTGTCAGCCATGCCTAAAACCCCAAAATCCTGCTCCTCTTCCAAGTGCCCTGAGAAAATCCCCTGCACCAAACCAATACTGGACAGCTGGCGTCTTACACCCCCCACGCGGCCGGTCCTGCCACCTGCCTCACTAAAAACAAACGCGAAGGGGAAACTTCCCCCCGCTCCACAAAACTGCCGTCATGACACGCTCCACCTGCACCCTGCATCGTGACACCTCCCGCCTCCTTTTTAACACGCAGAGGAGCCTCCGTGTAGTAAGCGTCTTCCAGAAGTAAGGCAACCACATACAATATAAAGGAATTACATTAAATACACACTTACTACACTCCGGCAAAGAAACGAAACGCCTCTTTGACACACGCCCTCCCGCGCCAGACCTCCCGACCCTCCCCTCTCACTCCTCCCACCTCAACCACCGTCGCCCGCAACCGTGGCTGCATTACAAAAGCTGGAGCCGCCTTTTTAAAACGCTGGCGGCCCCCCTCACTCACCGGGACAAAAAACACCCAGCTAAATCCCAGCCACCAGGTCACCACTAACTAAAATGGTGGCTGGGGAAAGGCGCCAAACTCCTTTATAAATTGGGCTATATTTGGGCTATATTTAGGCTACCAAAAAGTAGCCCAAACGCAAAATGGCCGGCGCAAGGCCAGCCACGCCCCCCCACACACCCCCTCCCAAACCGCCCGGGGGGGGGGAACTCCCTGTGGTCGTCTACCCCCCCCAAGCCCCCCTTAGCGAGAGCAAAAATCCCAGGTGAAATCCCATAGACACCTCACCATACACGACTGATAGCACCTGTACCCAACTATCCATCTGAACATACGTTTACAGAGGGGCATGTTACACCCCAAACAACCCCCGAAGCTACGCCCCTGGCCACACTCACGCTGGAGTAGGAAAAGATACACGTGGAGCAGGCAGACCACCACACGGAGAAAGATACACAGACTGGCCTATGACATACCGAATGAAGCTGAGCACGCACATGGGAAAGGCTTAACACACCTGATGAAGGAGAACATTAAAGTCACGAGAACGTGTCAAACACCCCCTGTGATGGGAAAAAAGGACACAAGCAGTCTGTCTTGCACACACTACGTGCGACAGAACACTATTGAGACAGACTCCTCAACACCCAATGATGGAGAAGAGAGACATGAGAAAAAAACCTTAAATGTACCCAATGTTGTCGGAGAGAAAAGGTGTGGAATAGAGAGTTACAAACCAATTAATACACAATGGAGAATAATGCAACAGGCTATCAAAACCCTATGATTGAGGGAAAGTGGGAACTTTTTCAGATACCTAATGATAGAAGAGCATGGAAAGAAAAGGAGACATGGGGCGAGCTATCGTTCAATCTTTATTTGTAAAGCACGGCAAATCACCCGTGAGGGCCTCAAGGCCTGAACTAACACATACCCAATGGTAGATGAGTGGAAATAGATAGGAGAGACTATACTACTTTGTGTGTTGGAAGGAAAGAGACAGAGACAAGGCTTCTCGCACAGCATGAAAGGGAGAGAAGTGTCAAATGCCATACATTCACACATAGCACAATGGGTTGAGGAGATTATTAGGACAGACTGTCCCCATGCTAGATGGAGCTGGAGGAGACAGATTATACACACTACTGCACATGCTATGAGGGAGTGAGTGGATAGGGGCTACATTGCTGCCCGAAGGCCTTAGGCTGCAATCCCAGCTTCGACTTCTAACCACTGTGATTGTGAGCATTTCTCTTAATTTTACAGGGTTTAAACGGAAAATATTTATAATGTAAAAACACTTGTAGTCTGTGTTTTTCAAGTTATATATTCTTAACCCCTACACTATCACATACTGGTTACCGCTTTACCATCAAGCACCCCGCTGCTCCCGTTGAGACTGGATCTCGGCCTAAGACCAATCACTGAAGAGCTGGGACTTAAGCACCTGACTTACTGGCGTAGAATATGGAGTTCTGTAGAGCTATCTAGCTATAGAGCAGAATTAGAAGAAATCTTGCGCCTCCCAAAGGTGCTGCAAATACCCTGGTTTAAGTACATTAAGAACACTTTTGAAAGGATGGGGAAACCGGAGCTGTGGCACGACCCGCGGAGTGCTTGTCCCAGGATCTCTCGTAGATCGCTGGCGGAGGCATACCGCGAGCATAAGCTACAGGCAGCAATCGAATCCCCCTGCCAAGATTCGCTGTCTAGACACTTCCTTGCTATCAAGGATCTCTACCATCTGGAACTGGTCCTTGATGATGTTAGCCCACCACTAACACGGAAATTGATTTTTTTCTGCCCTGCATACAACACTCCACGTAAATATTGGCTTGTCCTACTTCTTAGGAACCTAGGCTTTAGGGAACACCGTCCTGCATTTAGAGTTTTAAAATCTGATCTGTCTGCCCCCACTGTATGTGCAGTAGCCAAATTTCTAACTGCAGCATGGTTTATTCGTAATTGTTTTATGTCTAGATAACAACACACTTTTAAAATGTTTTAAGATCGGTTCATGATTTTACTATTGTCTTTGTCTTACTGTTAAATTGATATTGCATTTTTTTCTGTATCTTTTATGGTCCTTAGTGACCGAAATAAAGATTTGATGATGATGACATACTGGTTATTCATATTATGGGCTCAATCAGACCCGAGGATAACATTGTAGGTTGGGTAGCACGTCTTTGAGATGAGGCAGCTGCAATATAAAAATGTCCTCTATAAATAGCTCATCTTTTCCAAGCAAGTGAATGATAACAATTACCCAGCTTTCTTATGGTTTGGCTAAAACAGCGCAGCTGTCATTTATCAATTTTGTGAGCATCGCTAGAGAGGAGCTTTAGCTCTCCATATATTGGGAGCCAGGAGTATACATTTTGATTGGGCAGAAGCTGTGTGCTTCCACAAAAAAAGTGCTTGCCCTCCACACAGCTCTGAACATTTTGTTCATTTATCCAGCTGCCTGAGCTTGAATTTTTAGGGCACGCACATGACAGTCTAATGTCATTGAAGGGTCTTAGATAACAATATAATTTATGGTGTTTTTGTCTGGCAGCAGCACAAATGGCAGGAGAGTATTTTTTAACCTATATGATGTTTAGGTTTGGCTTGAAAGTGCAACTGTCACCTGACCTTTTCACCTAAACCAATATTATTCTAGAGTCCTTTGCTTCCACACAAATACATATCCATTCCCATGCTATTTTCCTGTAATGCTTCACGTTAGCATACCACATTCTTTTAACCCCTTCCCCGCTCATGACGGAACCACTCCGTCATGAGCCACGGTTGCGCTGTGCTCATGACGGAGTGGTTCCGTCATGCTGCGGCCGTTGGCGGCCGCTCCGCCCACGCGGCGCTAATTCCCCGCCTGTGCGGGCGATTAGCGCAGTGGGCGGAGACGTGACGGAACCACTCCGTCATGAGCACAGCTCAACCGTGGCTCGTGACGGAGTGGTTCCGTCACGAGCACAGCGCCACCGCACCTGCCCCCAAACCCCCCCAGCGCCGCGGCGGAATTCCTGCCGCGACGAAGGGGTTAAAGCCAGACTTATTGATATTGCCAATGCTTGTTGTCATATAAATCGTTCCGAAACACTGCTCTTTCTAATTTTTTCACCAGCACTTTAAATTGTACCATTAGGTACAGAATATAGGCGCTTCTGTTATTTGATAGGGAGAGTACAAGCACTTCTCAGCAGGACTTCAACACATAAAATGGGAGACTACCTGCAATTTTCAGTAGCAAAGAGAGTGCGTACCAGGACTTCTACAACTCCTTTTCAAGATTTGCTTATCCCTGTCCTAGCGTTTAGTGACAAAGTCAGTGCTTAATTTGAACCAGTGGTTTCCAGGTGCTCGGCATCGTCACTTAATTGGTTTCCGATGCTCGGCACCAGCACTTAATTGTCAACTGCACTTATGACAGTCTGCCACATGGTGGCACCATTTTAGAGATGAGCAGAGCAACAGTTGTTTCTAAACACAATATACATAAAAAAATTACTGCTACTTGCCTCCCCAGCTATTCCTTTTGCTTTGGGAACCTGGAAACATCTGAACTGTCACATTTGCAGGCGAGCAAAATGGTTAGTAGCTGTTTTGGTACCGTCATTGGAAGTGATGATGGGGCCAATGGGTGGTGCTAGCTGCAGTGGCCTCTTGGTCAGGGCCCTGGCACTTATTATTTTACAAATTAACCACTAGCCGAAGTGCAACTCTTTTATAAATTAGGCACTACACAGTTTGAGTAAAATTTTAAATAGCAACTCCTTAGGCAGTTCGGGGCAGATAATATGCCTGTGCTTCTCAGCAGAGGCAAATATTGTGCACTGCTGTGATGCATTGCAAAAGGAATCACAAATGTAATTAAATAAAATGTACAAATATTTGTGCAGAGTATACAGTCCAGCCCATATTTTTTGTTCTTCTAAGTGAGCTGCTGCTTTGGGACTGGAATCCCCACTGAGGGAGATGCAGGTAAAAGTTAAAAGGCAATTTAAAGGGGCAAAAGGGGTGTAAGGGTTTCCCAAAGCACCACTGACTTTGTTTAATAGACTCCAAAGGCGGGACATCAAAATATAATTAATGTATTGGGAGGAATGGGCGCAGCAATTTAGAGCAGAGGTCTTCAAACTGTGGGATGCGCCCCCTTGGGGTCTGTAGAGGCATTCCCTGGGGGACGTAAATGCCTCAGTAATTACTAGTATATGCGGATAGCCTAGAAGCACAACTTTGTTTCTTTTGTCACGTTTCCAGGTGATCTTCATTTACTTGAACCAGGTGAAGTGCATACAAAAGAATGGCACCTTTGGCCCTGAGACTTTTGGTGGCAGGGCCTAAGACATGGATACAAACAACAAAATATTCTAAAAGAATTTTGCTGTTTTTTCATCTTCACAGCAACTGCACATAAGATCATTCACACACCTTAAATAAAAAAGAAATACAAATTAAACTGATTGGTGGGAAATGCACTCTTTTACATTATGAAACGTCAATTGGTTAATGTAATCACTGCAGATGACTGTTTGTGAGAATAGAGAGTCACACAATTGAATCCAGTTTGTTGGGGTGCAGAAAAGTGACTTGTGTATTTATAGTTCTATGAAGGCCTACCCTGTCACAGAAAGCACTGTGACTATGTAAGTCATTATTTTAAAATTGTATTACACAAGGTATACGATAGGCTACCACACAATGATTTAGTGCATATAATAATACAAATGCTTTCAAAGAATACAGATTATTAATAGTTAATCAGACTGCACCTAGTGCAGACATTCTTATAAGTCCATTAAAATACACCTTCTGAAACTCAGCATCCTTGCAGTACCTCTCAAAAATAATACATCTTTGGCATCACGATGCTTCAAGTGATGCCATATACTGTAGACCCCTTTTACTCTCACACATAGGTACCTCCAGAACCTTTTAACAATTCTGGGATGGTTGTTTTTTAACAAAAATTAGAACATTGGAATGTTGGAATGTTGGGAGCTCCATTGAGGACAATGGAGTGCTCCATGCTTTAACAGGCTGGTAAAGGCCCGTAAAGCAACATTCCAATGTTGTTTCCAAAGGCCTCTCGGAGCATGAGGGAATTTAAACCCCTCAAACTCCGAGAGGCCTTTGTTTTATTTGTTGGAACATTCTGCCCTCTAGTGGCAGAATGTTCTAATAGCCTTATAGCCCTTCGTAGCTTGGCTCGTACCAGCTATCCGGGCTATTAAAGTCCCGCCCCCTTGTTAAAGTCCCTCGCCTTCGGCTCGGGCCTTCAACGCTGGAGCGGGTCATATGGGAAATAGTTATTCCCAACAATAGTGGCAGTCCGTGAACTGAAACGTGATTCCTCTTGATGCCAAGCCATTAATTGTGTTGACAGATGTTGAGTGGAGGGCGGCTTGGCATTTTCCCTCTATAGCTCCTAGTTGAAAAGAGTTATTGAACGGCGGATCAGCCGTGAGAGCTTCAAAGTAGTATTTTTCTTTTCTGGTTCCAGAAAAGTGGGTGGACCAACCGTTCGGATAGGGTGGTGAATTACTATAAGAGATTGGTAATCTGAGTGTACACCTGTGGAATTGTTGTTTTTTGCTGCTTTTTCTTGATAGTAATGGATAGGAATTGCCTTGCGTTCTCCGATGATCGGATTGCTGCTATTTTAGCAGGTCCGTCTCTATTCCCAGACTCCTCTCTGACGAATGTAAATACAGCCAGGGAAGAGTGGGATAAACTAAGTAACACCAAGAAGCGCCAGGTGAGAGTAGCCCTTCATGGTGCGTTGATGACAGAATATCTCCGTGCTGGAGCTGCCCCTGCAAGCTTATTAGTAAGAATAGAACCGCGCATTTTCTTAGAGGATAAGAAGTTCAGACTTGATTGGAGTTACATCGCCAATAAATGTACAAGAGACTGGCTGATTTTAATTATAAATACTGCAAAAAGATTGAGTGATGAGTTGTTGGTGGAGATTCTGGAGCTAGAAGAAACCCTGAAGAAAGACACAACCATTACTGATACAAAAGAGCAATTCCAGCGGATTCAGGAGGATTTGGCAGATTACAAGCATTATATGGTGAACCAAAAAATCAAAGGTCTAAAGAGGAACCTCGAGAGATTTACCCATGAATGGGTGTTTCCCTATGTAGACGATAAATATTACCAACAGGGAAACGAAGTGGCACCTCAGCCGAGTCATCGAGGCAGGGGAGGTCGACAACAACAGCGCAGACCCCCCCTAAATTGGACTTTTGATAACACCTCTAGTGAAGAGGAAGAGAGTGCCCAAACATCTAATCAGGGTGGAGGTAGATTTGATTCACAGTATAAATCCAACGAGGACTTGAGGGCTTTGTTCCGCTCTTTTTTAGGACACACCAACAGGGGCAACAGAGGGGGCGGACAAAGGGGCAGAGGCAGGGCAAGACAAATTCACAATCAAGGACAACAATGGCCCATGTTCTCCCCCCGGATAACTCGCAGTCGGGGCAGGACCCCAACATGAGTAACATAGTGATGAATTTATCTGACTATGTATTAACTACTGGCGAATTGTGTCTCCTGAATAAAGGGTTAGGATATGTTCCTACCCCAAGACATGATGCTTTTAAATGTAGGACTGAATTTTTCGAGACTATGAGAAAAATCAAACTCAAAAATTTTTTTGCGAATAAAGAACCAGAACCTCAGTCCCTTTTCTTTACTAATTTACGCCGTCCTTCCCAGTTCTGCCCTCTGGGCTGCACTATGGGTCCAGAAGTTACGGTGTTTGAACAAAAGATGTTGGAGGAGATCTCCAAATTGGAACAATCGGATCAGCGGGGGCGCCCCTTTAACAACATGAGCCGTGGAGATTGGGAGGCTCTTAAGACCCTTCAGAACAATGCCGCCATCACTATAAAGAGCGCAGATAAGGGTGGAGCCATAGTGGTGATGAATACCTCAGACTACAATCATGAGGTATTAAGACTGCTAAGTGAACGGAAGAATTATCATCCCCTCCCTAGAGATCCTGCCCATGAATTACAAGAGGTGATTACAAAAATGGTGGCGGAAGCTAGGAGCAAGAACTGGATTACGAGTAAGGAGGCGGAGTTCTTGGTTAACACCAAGCCGAGAACCCCAGCCTTTTATATACTCCCGAAGGTACACAAGGCTCAACGGCACCCCCCTGGGCGCCCGATAGTCTCGGGAATTTTCTCCATTCTCGAGCCACTTTCCCAATTTGCGGACTTCTTCTTAAGGGAATCCGTCTTGAGACAACAATCATATGTCCAGGATACAACAGACATTCTGAATATTCTTAGTGAGCTTGAATTCGACTCATTGCAGCAGTTCCTGCTCACTATCGACATTGAGTCACTTTATACCAGTATCCCCCAGGAGGCCACGCTGGTGGCAGCAGCGAAGGCCCTGGGGGATCAAGATTGGTTTTATGACACGCCCCAATCATTCGTGCTCCAATGCATTGAGCTCGCCTTGACACGTAACTATTTTTGTTACAAGGATGACCTGTATCTACAGGTATCCGGAACATCGATGGGCGCAACTTTTGCGCCCAGTCTGGCCTGCATTTATGTAGGCCAGTTTGAGGAGCATTTCTTGTATCACACATCGAACCCCTTCCAGAGACGCATTTGCCTCTGGAAGAGGTATATTGATGATGTGCTTTGCATTTGGGAAGGGAATCAGAACACACTTCTGGAATTCTTGAATTGGCTCAATAGTCTTGATCCCTGTCTAAAATTTACTTGGACATTCAGCAATGAATGTGCGGTATATTTAGACCTTGACATTAAGGTACAGGGGAGGGCCTTGACTACATCCGTTCATCAAAAGGGGTCAGATAGGAATTCACTCCTCCACTACAATTCATACCATCCGAGAGCCCTACGTGATAACCTGCCGGTAGGCCAGTTTTTCAGATATCGACGTAATTGCTCCACTGTTGAGACCTTTGCTCAACAAGCTAATGAGCTTTCGAATAAACTGATACAAAGAGCATACCCCAAAAAAGTTATCAGAAGAGCGTGTAAAAGAGCGCGCAACACACCACGGGAGGCGCTCCTAGAAAGGAATAAAAGGGAGACTAGTGACTGCCTCACGGTGGTTATGACTTTTGACCCGTTGGCCTCTAAGATCAGGCAATCAATGAGAAAACATTGGCCATCGCTGTCCACTGCAGATTTTAGAATGCCACAACCCAGATTTGCATTTAGGCGTGCTACGAATCTAAAGGATAAGCTAGTGCGCACGCGACCACAAACTAATCAAAGAGCTTCCTCATTGCCGGCTGGACACTACCCGTGTGGTGGATGTTGAGTCTGTAAGTTGACAGAAAAGACAAATTATGTCAATCTCAACGGTGGCAAAAAATGGCATCTGAATACATTTTCAAATTGCAATACACCAAATGTGATCTACAGACTTACTTGTTAGTGTGGGCTACAATACATAGGCCTCACTACTAGAAAAATAAAGATACGGATTCAGGAGCATTTGAGTACCATCAAAGCCGGCAAGCTCACCACGCGCCTGGTACAACACTTTGGTGAGTTCAAACATGACTTACGAGCCTTGAGATGGGTTGTCCTGGAGAGGGTGTTGGCCAGGAATGATACCATAGATAAAGTGCTGGCAACCAGAGAAGCCCGTTGGATTTATACTGAGAAGGCGGATCTCATAGGCCTGAACGATCATATCGAGTGGAATAAAGTGAGCAGTCAATAACACCACTCCACACAGTCTGATTTAGCCCCACATAGCAATCCACATGGTCTGAGGAATATATGAGCTAATTTGAGGGATTTCCTTGGATGTGGGTAATTGCGGCTTTGTGGTTGAGTATTAAACAACTGTACACATCGAAACATAGTATGAGCAACAGGAGCTTCATGTTGAGGTCAGGAGGTGAAAGAGTCTATGCACCTTTAATTGTGAAACAAATTTATTGAGGTCTAAAAATGGCTATTTGCATGGTTTAAAGAATGTATATAAGAAACCTGTAGATTTTGTTTAAATTGTGCCACCAGGTGGGAGAATCAATCAATTGAAATGTTGTGGTAGACCTGCTTGTGAGCGTGAGTGACTACTCTAAGATGGCCGCCATGGTCGTTGCAGTTGTGAACCGTCGCCACTATTACACGTGAGGCGGACGGAGGGGCGCGGCATAGAAAGACTACATCAGAGGCTGGGAAATGATCCTGACTCGAGGCGGTGATGAGATAAGGATCGCTCCCGTAAAGGTTACGGTGAGAGTTTGTAGGACCCCGGGACATAGGTGGTGAAACGCTGCGGATGCGGCACGGTGTACCGGGGGTTTGGTGAATGTGATGATAGTGTATTTCGGTGTTGCTATAACGAGTCCCAGGCTTGACCATGCTTAGCAGGGATGTGTTCGTAGGACCCCGGGACGAAGGTGGTGAAACGCTGCGGATGCGGCACGGTGTACCGGGGGTTTGGTGAATGTGATGACAGTGTATGTCTGTGTTGCTATAACGAGTCCAAGGCTTGACCCTGTTTAGCAGTGATGTGCTGAGGCAAACGGACTTGTGGTCTAAACACTAACGGTGGCTGATTTGAACCGGTTTTTAGAGACATACAAAATGAGAGTGCAGGTGATGCAGTGGGCAAATACTTGCGGAAATCAACATTTTTAATCTATACTGGTACTTGATGATAAGTCGCAAATCTCTCTTCCACAGGTGGAACACGCGCTAGTTTCAGCGCATTTCCAAGAATTGGGAAAAGGAATACTTAGTAGAACCCCGATTGACATTGTGAAGGCTGGTTTGAATGTCCTCGGCCTTTACATGGTAAATACACCTATGGGAATGAAGACTCGGTGTAATTGATGAATGGTTGGTCCATATTTTATTGAAGAATAAATGGAAAACTGCAATTCTATTTTTTCTTCTTTCCTGCTTTTTATACAGCCCTTCTGTAACACAAAAGTGGATGTCCAGTGAGGCGAGTGTTTAAAAAAACCCTATGCCCTGACGAAATTGCCACAACAGAGATTAATGGCAATGAAACATGTTGGCCTTCCTTATAAAGGTTAGCGACATATAGTGCTTTTATTTTTGAGTGAACTCACTGGTTGTGAATAAAGAGGTTGATTTATAGTGAGTTTTCAACTCAATTTTAATATTGCTTGGAACACTTCTTCTTGGCAATACACTGGGTTTTTCATTCTCTTCCTTTGCCTATGGGGACAGCAAAGTTTCCACTTAAAACCATTTCTTTTTCTTTGTCTTTCCACCTTTCTTTTACTGGACACTACTTTCTATGAGTTGGCAACCAGTGATGACAAAACGTGGGCATACCAGCGAGAACCAGCTGGCAGCCTTCTTGGTGTTGCGTACGTGAGGTGCCTCCTCATCTTTCACTTTTCACGTCTCAACTTTTCTGACTTCTTGTTGTGAGCTACTTTTTGTGAGGCTATGAAGGGCTGTATTGCAGGTTGTTTTAATTGAGATTCAAGAGTGTCAGGACCTGGCTTAAATGTGGACGTATTGCCGGTGTATGGGAAATAGTTATTCCCAACAATAGTTGCGGTCCGTGAACTGAAACGTGATTCCTCTTGATGCCAAGCCATTAATTGTGTTGACAGATGTTGAGTGGAGGGCGGCTTGGCATTTTCCCTCTATAGCTCCTAGTTGAAAAGACTCGTAGCTGGGCTATCCGGGCTATTAAAGTCCCGCTCCCTTGTTAAAGTCCCTCGCCTTCGGCTCGGGCCTTCAACGCTGGAGCAGGTCTTTAATAGCTGGTATAGCCTACTATGGCAGGCTATAAGGCTATAGTATGAGCTTTGTTTTTGTAAAATTAAAAACACATGAGTACCTTGGTCTCCATACAGCCAGACAAGTTTGACCTCTGTTTGGATGCAGCTTCCTATCAGAAGAGTGAAGGAGTGGCAGGGAGAAGGCCAAATGGGCCACATTAAGAGTCCTGATTGTCCGGACCCCTTAAGCCTCATAGTAATGCCCCGGGAAAAAGCAGAAAGGAACAAAATACTTGGATAACTCAAAAAGATGGCCCAGAGAAGGGGGCAGTGTGTGGAATTTGTGAGATATTGGGTTGATGGTTGAGGGGATGTGAGCCATTCTCAAGCAGCGGCCACAATCCTTGTCAGGGTGAATCACAAAAAGTCAGTGAATTATCCTGTGCTTAGCCCTCTGGTAGATTGGCACAAAAACAGGCAGGCTTAACTTAGAGGCAATCTGTAAAGTATTTATGCATCACTTATACAGCAATAAAGTGAAGACACAACTTACTCAGTAATATAGAAAAATAGAATAAAATGTAATAAATTGACACCAAAACAACAGAAATCTAATCAGTAGAATCAGAGTTATGTTTTTCTAAAGTTTAAAGTGAAAAATATCACCTAAAAGAGCAAAGTGGAAACTGCGGGCATCTAGTTGCGTAAGCCGGGGGCAAAATCGAAAGATATGGCGACTACAATAGCACACAGTTCAGATACATGAAAGGGATTGGGCCCAGTCTTTGTTTACCTTCAGACTTAGAAGAATGTCTGTAGAAAAATGTCTGAGATAGTAAACATCAGTGGCAAAAGGAAGCCAGTGGAGGTTGAGGAGAAAGCACTGTCGTTGGGGACCCACTGAGCGAAGTTGCATTGAAGATTTCTACTTTCGCACTCAGGGCCTGATTACAAGTTTGGAAGTCTGTGGTGGCAATCCCCGGACCGCCAGACTGACAGTCCACCCACCATATTATGAATACGGCAGTGAGACCGCCACAGGACAGCTGCTACTGCAGGGATCCTTGACCCTGAGGCGGTGACGCAGCAGTCAGAGGCCATAATATGCTGGCAGTGCAACTGCTGGGCAGCCAAGCATATTATGAGTTTCCTCACCACCACAGTTTCCATGGCGGTGAGCTAGCCATGAATACTGTGGCAGTGATGAAACTAAGGGGGCCCTACAGGGCCCCTGGTGCCTCAGGACAATGGGGATGCATGCAGGGGGGCACATGGTGTGCTCACCTGTCTGCATGCATGCCCAATCCCTGCACTGCACAGACTTAACAGTCCATGTCATGCAGGAACTTGCTTTGGTGTTCCCTTTGCGGTACCTTTCTATGGTTCACCACATGGGACCAGCAAAGCAGCGACCGGCAGACCGGGAAAAAACTCCTAATCTGGTGGACGGTGTCAGTATGGCTTTGGGAGCGGGGCAGTCGCATGGCAGCCCACTCCTACACCGCTAAAGTCGTAATTAGGTCCCTACAGCAGCTGCTCCTCCATTATGGCGGAGGAGCGTCGCGCTGCCTGCTGTGAGTGCAGCAGGCACACACATTAATAAAATGGTAATAAATGCCATTTTATTAATGTGTCCAAGGCTCGCGCTGTTACAACGCGATGGCAGGGGACGGAGTTAATCAGTGTGATTGCACTAGTAATGCAGCCCCCTGCCAGTGCACAGGTCAGATTGGCTGGCTGCCTACACCCGACCAATCAGACATGCGTACTTCAGGGCCTGCAATCCCAAGGCTGAGAAACAGCCGAGGGATTGCAGCCATAGGCCCCCAGCCTAACAATGAGCGTTGGGTTAGCCTACTCCACCTAATCCTGGAGCTGCAGCGCAGCTCAAGGATTGGCTGGTTTCGCATTGTCCTAGGGCGTAAGTCATTCACTGTTTGCCGGGTCAGCTGAGGAGAGCGGCAGGAGGAAGGAGTGGGAGAACACATCCAGAGCCTACCAGGACACGGAAACGAGCGCCGGGTGGCAGATAAGTTCTTTGTATTTTTTTTTTAATGCGTATTGTCTGTTCTCCCCACCTCCCTGTCCCCCCGCCCCCTCCCTCCCTGCCACTCCACCCCCACACCAGCCACTTCTGGGCCCTTAGTCTCTTTTTAGAAGTAAAAAATCTGATGAAGCTGTATGCTGTAGCTGACGAGGTATCCATGAGGCCGGATACTCGTTCCACGAGGAGCCACTGAACAGGATTTGCTGCTATGGAGAAGAACGTAGCAGGAGCTATCATGAAGTCAGGCCGACTAGTGATGCAGGTCAGCAAGTATGTAGGTCACGGTCTCCTCTCGGTTCTCAGAGCACTTTTTGGTTGCAAAGTTTCGGAGTCCCAAATTTTGCATTTGGGCTAGCTGGGAACCTTTAGCACCACTTCCAATGGTGTAAGACTGGCGGGGCTCCACTTGGAGGGTCAGGACTGACTCAGGTTGGATCCAAGTGCGAGTTCAAGAAGGTTGGAGCCTTTTCTGTCCCTGAGGTTCTGAACAGGAGGCTAGCTAACTAACCCTTGAAATCACTCAGGCAGTCCTGGATTAAAGCAGAAAAGAAGGTCTCAAGCAGCAGGGCAAGCAGTCTTTCGAGGGCACAGGGCTGGTTTCAGGCAGCATACAGTCCGTTTGGAGCAGCAGGGCAGTCCTGAAGCAGACAGCAGGCTACAGGCAGTAGAGCAGTCTTCTGAGAGTCCTCCACAAGTCCAGACGCGAACTGATGAGTGAGTTTGAGGGTCCTAAAGCTATATCTGGTGCCGGCTTTGAAGTGGGAGAAATGTTTAATTTCCTCCCCGCAGATGGTGTTGAAATTTCCTTCCTTCTTGCTCTGTTCCCAGGATGTCTGGGGGCACAAAAGGCTAGTGTGAAGTTCTTTGAATGTGGGCTGTGGAAGTGTCTTTGATGTGCAAGTGGAGCTGTGCACAGCTCCGCCCTTCCGTCCTTACAGGATAGGCCATCCTGCCAACACACAGTCGCTCTTTTGTGTGACTGTCTGGGAGGAGCACACAAAGGCCAACTGCACCTAGTCATGTGACCCAGGAAACAGGCTGAAGGCGCCAAATGGTTAGGAGAAGAAAATGTTGACTTTCTAAAAGTGGTATTTTCAATAGTGTGACATAAAACTCCATTTTACCAATCAAGGGGTGTTTAATTCCTTAAACACTAAACATGGCATTCTACCTGTTCCAAAGCAAACATTATCACTTATTATATGTAATAAGGAAACCCAATGTTATCCTACAGAAGAGGTAGGCACCCGTTTTAGGAAGTCTCGTACAGGGGCAAAGCCTTCTTCTACCTTCCACCACTATATTTGAATTCTCTGCCTTTGCACCTTCAGAAGTGTTCAGACCGCCTACTTTTTAGTTAACTTCCCAAAACAGAACTATTTTGAAACTGATCCACTGGTCCGGTGTCCCTGCTTCTGTAGCGCAGAGATACCCCTCAGGGGGTGATTCCGGCGCTTTACAAATCCCATCATTCATTCATTTATTCATAGTAGTGGAAAAATAATTTGTGAGTTATT
The DNA here is from genome assembly GCF_964204655.1 of Triturus cristatus. NCBI lineage: Eukaryota > Metazoa > Chordata > Amphibia > Caudata > Salamandridae > Triturus > Triturus cristatus. The sequence goes on along the minus strand of NC_140594.1, from coordinate 846,213,769 downwards.
CATTACCAGGATATGTAAAACTTAAAAGTATATGTCCAACTGTTTAAATATAATGCCCCCTGCCCTATGGGCTGTTAAGGACGTACCTTAGGGATGACTTATATGTATTATAAAGGAAGTTTTAGGCATGGCAAAAACTTTTGTTTACCTTGCTGCAAATAGGCGGGCAACACGTGGGAGCTAATTTTTTCAGAAAAGGGCAGAGAGTCTGTTTCAAGAATAGAGTGATGGACAGGATTTGTGGGGAAGGGGAAAAAGAGAGTGAGGGCTGTTAGTAAGGGCTTGAGCTATCAATAATGCAGAAGGTGCAGTTGCATTGGGGTCCAGGAAAGTGACGGGGTCACAACACCCTGATTAATGAGAGCAATGTTTTTTTCTCTATTTCAGCTTTATCATGTATTTGCCCTTTTATAAGTCTCACATTTAGGGCCTTTGCGACTCTTTTTTGCCTCGGGAACATAACTTTTTTGAAGTTCCGGTGCTGCAGCATATTTACAAGGTCACGTAAAGCCACTTTACATGGCTTTTCATGGCCTTGTAAATATATACCCCTTTCGCACAGAACACTGGGTGTAAGGGGCGTTTCATCAGTGTTGCTGTGGGTGTTCCCACACAACACCCATGGAATCTGAAGCATTCCCAGATTTGGTAGCGATCATAACATGTGAATGCATCAGAATCCAAGGCCACCCCAGTGGTGGCTTTAGGGAGGCGCAATGAGGGGAAATGTTTCATTTCTCCTCGTTTTTAATTTTTTCTATGTGTGCTGCAGAATGGAGCACACATAGAAAGAGGGAATCATCTGAATTGATTGATTTTGTGCACGAAGGTGTCCCTTCCTGCACAAAATCAATCAGACCCTCAACTACGGCACCCTTGCACCATGGCGTAAGAGTTCCCTCATTGGCTCATAGCAGTCCATTGTGCACCAGCACAGGGGAAAATGACAGGAATGCACCGTTTCTCATAGATACGGCGCATTCCTGCCCTTTTGTTTTGATGTAGGGCAACTTTTGCGCCTAGCCTGGCATGCATTTATGAAGGCCAGTTTGAGGAACATTTTCTGTATCATACATCGAACCCCTTCCAGAGACATATTTGCCTCTGGAAAAGGTACATTGACAATGTTTTGTGCATTTGGAAAGGGAATAAGAACACCCTTTTGGAATTTTTGAATTGGCTAAACAGTCTCGACCCGAGTCTAAAATTTACTTGGACATTCAGTAATGAGTGTGCGGTATATTTAGATCTTGATATTAGGGTACAGGGTAATACCTTGAACACAATGGTTCATCAAAAGGGGTCAGATAGGAACTCACTCCTACACTACCATTCATATCATCCGAGAGCTTTACGGAACAACTTGCCGGCAGGCCAATTTTTTAGGTACCAACGTAATTGCTCTACTGTGGAGACTTTTGCTCAGCAAGCAGATGAGCTTTCAAGCAAAATGATACAAAGAGCATACCCCAAAAAAATCATTAACAGAGCATGTAAAAGAGCACGTAATACACCACGGGAGGCGCTCTTAGAAAGGAATAAAAGAGAGACAAGTGATTGCCTGACGGTGGTTATGACTTATGACCCCTTGGCCTCTAAGATTAGGCAACTGATGAGGAGACACTGGTCATTGTTGTCCACTGCAGATTTCAAAATGCCACAACCCAGATTTGCATTTAGGCGTGCAACGAATTTAAAGGACAAGCTAGTGCACACGCGACCACAAGTTAAACAAAGAACTTCATCAATGCCGGCTGGACATTATCCTTGTGGTGGCTGTTCAGTCTGTAAGCTGACGGAGAAGACAAACTGTGTTAACCTTAACAGTGGTAGAAAATGGCATTTGAATAGATTTTCAAATTGTAATACAACAAATGTTATTTACAGACTTACCTGTCAGTGTGGGCTACAGTACATAGGTCTCACTACCAGAAAAATAAAGGTACGGATTCAAGAGCATTTAAATACCATCAAAGCCGGTAAACTCACCACACGCTTGGTGCAACACTTTTGCGAATCCAAACATGATCTGCAGGCCCTGAAATGGGTTGTCTTGGAGAGGGTGGTGGCTAGCAATGATAGCATAGAGAAAGTGCTGGCAACCAGAGAAGCTCGTTGGATTTTTACTGAGAAGGCGGATCTAACAGGCCTAAATGACCATATTGAGTGGAATAAAGGTAATAGATAGTAACATCATATCAATGATCCCATAGGGTATAGTTATGACCTGATGGGAGTTGATTAAAGAAATGATTGTGAGTAGCGCAGCAGTGTAAGATGAAAATTGCTGAATTCCCACTTTGAATGAGTGCAGGATTTTTGGGAAGTAAATGATTGATGTACGCTGAGCATTTGCAGGAACCCTCGGTCTACTGGGAAGGGAGAGCCCTTTGTAATAATGATGTAAACTTATTTTGGTTCTAAATTATCTGCTTATACAGATTTGAGGAACACTTATGTGAATCTTGTGTATTGCCTTCACGTTGTTATGCTGCGTTGGATTATCAAACAATTGAACATCTGACTAAGAGCTTTTTATGCGCGATAGTGGATGTTCCAAGATGGCCGCCGTTGGCGGTGGGGATCCGAGTAGTCCTAACACTGGCCCCTTAACACGTGAGGCGGAAGCAGGGGGGCGTGGCCCAGCGAGATAGCATTAGAGGCTGTGAAGTGGATTTGAATTGTGGCGGTGACGAGATACGGATCGCTCCGATACTGGTTGTGGTGAGATTTCTTAGCCGTGGTACAAAGGCTGCGAAACGTTGTGGGGGCATTATGGTGCGCCGGGCATCGTCATGTGTGATTACGTCGAACATACGCGCTGCCGTAACTAGATATGGTTGTGGCAGGACGACTGAAGTAAACGTGACTGGAATAGTTTCAGTCGGGTGTTGGTTGAGTAACCTTGTGATGGCTGGTAATTGAAATGGATACGTGAACAAAACACTGCCGCTGCTTGAGTATAGCGGGTGTTTATTGAAATTTGCAGAATGAGATTTGAGGATATGTAGCGAATGCATGTTTGTGGAAAATACCAAATAGAATATGCTTTGGCACTTGATGAGAAGTTTCAAACCTTTTTTCCACAGGTGGAACACGCGCCAGCGACAGTGCACTTCCGAAAATCGGGGAAAAGAGTATTTAATACAACCCCGTTTGGTATGGTGAAGGCTGGTATGAATGCCCTCGGCCTTTACATGGTAAATACACTCATTGAAATGGATATTTGGTGTAGACTTGATTATAAGTATAAATGGTTGGTCCATCCTTTTATTGAGGATTGAATAGAAAATTGCTATTCTTCTTCTCTCCTTTTTTCTGCTTTTTATAGCCCTTCCGCAACACAAAAGTATATGTCCAGTGAGTCGAGTGATTGAAACCCTATGCCCTGATGAATTTGCCACAATAAGGATAAATGGCAATGAAACATGTTGGCCTTCCTTACAAAGGTTAGCAACATATAGTGCTTTTATTTTGAGTGAACTCACCGGTTTGAATAAAGAGGGTGACCTATAGTGAGTCTTCAACTCAATTTTAATATTGCTTGGAACACTCGTTCTTTGCAATACACTGGGTTCTTCTTTCTCTCTTTCTGTTTATGGGGACAGCAAAGTCTCTTTTTGAAATTTCTTTTCTTTGTCTGTCTACTTTTTCTCCACTGGACACTAGTTTTCTGATTCTTGTGAGTTGGCAACCAATGATGACAAAACGTGGGTATACTGGCGAGAACCAGCTGGTAGCCTCCCTGGTGTTGCGTACGTGAGGTGCCCTCTCACTTTTCACATCTATTTCTCTGATTACTTTTCTGAGTTCTGGTGATCTACTTTGTGTGACAAATATTGTTAGGCAACGGAGGGTAGTGTTGCAGGTCTTTTTAACTGAAATTTAAGAGGTCCAGGACTTCACTAATTTGGACGCGATGCCAGAGATTGGGGGGAGATAGGTATTCCCAATAGTAGTGGAGGTCCTAAAGTTCAAATGTGATTCCTCTTGATGCCAAGCCCTTATTGGTTTTGATTGATGTAGGGCAGCACAGCAAGATTCCTTGCAGCACTGCCCTGTGCCAACACTAAGGGCGGGCAAAGAACTCTGCTCCGTCAGCAGAATGTGAGTAGATTTTCCTACTTCGCGCCCCTCTGATAACGCGGCGTATAGGGCAAAACTCTGACTCTGCAGCGGAGCAGAGTTAGCCAGCCCCCCTCCTGCAGTTCTTGCAATATGTACATCTGACGTAGGGGGCTTGCAGGAGAGAGACAGCGAGGAAGAAGAGGGCAGCCCGGGTACGCCGCAGTACAGGTCAATGTGTTTATTTATTTTAAATTCATTTTTAAATATTTTTTATTAGGGGGGGGTGGAGGCAGATGGCGGAGTTCCACGGGTTTTTTACCAACTCCGTGGACCTTTGCGTAGTGGCACTACGCCAGCTCGGGTTAACCAAAACCTCATAAATAAGGCCCTTGTGTGGCTCATGAGCTAATGGAAAAGTACCCCTGAAACTATCTAAAAAGCTCACACCCCTGCACTTAGCCTGGCCCCTCCCACTCCCCAAGTCTTTTCCTACAGGTTTTGGAGGGGGGCCGGACTTCAAAATATTTTCAGTAGAGCGGCTGTAAAACATGAAACTAGGGTAGTGTCTGGGCTGGGAGCTAAAACAGGCCTGTAAAATATTTTAATTACCAGACCCATATTTCAAGGAGTGAGTACTATGTGTAGTTCTGACCCGCTCCAGTAACAATTAGACTGTTTCTTTATATATATATTTTTTTCTTTTTAATAGAGACAAACAATTACTTTTACAACTCATTTTCTAATAGCTAAAGTGCCAAACATTTTATAAGCTGTTCTCAAGATAAACACATACTGTGGGATCTGGCACAGTTCTTGCAGCATTATTTCTCCACAATAAGAAATCATGAATGTTCCTATTGGTAGAATATATGAGCCACTCCCACTTGATGTTTTCACGGCTGAGGTGCTAGAACTACCATCAGTGTAATCCGTGACAGCCTTAACTTCCGGCAAACCACTAAGTTTTTCTTTGTGTCATATATAATCTCATCCCAACAGTCATTAGCATGATAAACAAAAAGAAATATGGGAGCATAATAATTTATTGATGAATACATTTCTTACATTGTATTGGACCTTGCCCTTTTTGCTTGGTCTCCCCCAGATTTTGTGTCTTCTGTTGCTGAACCTATTTTTGTTGGTATTAGGATTCTGTGCACATTTCCCTTGCTAACGAGTGGTAAAGTGCTTGTGATCTCTCCCTAAACATGGTACTATTGACATCTACCTGATATGTATATTTAATTTACTTGTAAGTTCCTAGTAAATGGTAGTACAGGCTAAATACTACTAGTGGGTCTGCAGCATTCATTATGCCACCCACTGATGTAGCTTCTAAAAACTTGCCTCTGGCCTGCCACTGCAGTCTGTAGACCAGTTTTAAACTGCCATTTTGACCCGGTAAAATAAACCTTTTGCCAGGCCAACACTTTCCTTTTTAATACATACAAGTCAACCCTAAAGTTGGCCGTAAAGGCTAATAGGACGGGGTGCATTGTATTTAAAAAGTAGGACCAGTGGGTTTAGGTTTTACTTGTTCTAGCAGAGAAAATCTCCGAAAGCCGTTTTCCACTGTTGTAAGGCCCATCTCTCGCATTGACTAACACTACTAACACTGGATTACTTTATTACATTTAATAAGTTATAACTTTAGATTGGGCCATTAACTGTAATGGGGTAACCTAGTATTCCTCAGAACCTGGGTATATACAATAGTTGCTACAGTGTGTTCTGTCGGATCAAACAATTGCTTTATTTTCAAGAGAATGGATACAAATAAATCAATTAATCATTAAAGATGAAAGGATAAGGCAAAGCACACCAAACAAACAAAAGGACATAATTAATATGTTATATTTTATATAACCATTGATTTTTTCATGGTATATAATGCTGTTACACAATTAAATCACATTTAAATCAAAGGACAACCACATTACTTGAAAAGGACTAATATAACATACAGTGTGACAGTGTTACTTACATATTTACAATTAACCAATACAAGAATCAAGACAACATATGTTTTTTTTTTAAAGCATCCGTCCTATTATCCTATATAGCGTTCAACTAACACCCTATTTACTCTTAACAATGACTTTTGAGGTGTAGTGACTTAGGACGTGGTGTGAGTAAGCGTCGACGTTTCGACCCAGGATGTATGCGTTATTTGAAAATATCCAGTTAGTAGATGCTTTTAGCTCAGGAGCTGAACTTAAAGGAGCTGGATATCAAAGCAAGAGGGCTGAGTCCAGCACATATGGTTGCAGCGTGTCCTCAGTGTAGTCTCAAGGAAAAGTGCACATAACCAAGAACCTAGGGATAGAGTATACCATGGAGAATGACATACACAGGTGGTTTCAGGGCTTTGCTTCTGATCTCCACATAAACAGGGTCCCTGAGAGAGACTGGGGGGCTGGTTTGTGGAACTACTTCACAGTGGAGGGGAGGGACACATTGTTGGACCTAGGGGCAGCAAGTGAGCTTAACTACCCTACCATGAAGAATACCCTAATCACTAGGTATAGTCTTACCCCAGAGATATACAGGGACAAGTTTAGGAAGAGCACCAAGCTTGAATCTCAGATCTGACTTGAGTGTGTTTATTCTTTTTGTGGAGCACTACATGGTTGGGTGAAGGGCGGTGAGGTAACAGAGTACCAGGAGCTGGACAATGTATTGTATGGGAGCACTTGCAAGGTCTTTGTTTTCTCGAGCTGCACCAGCACTTGATTGACACTAAGTTTACTTACCACAGGAAGCTTGCTCAGGAGGCCGATCGCGGGGTACCAGGACCCACAAGAGGTTGTATGTAGGAAACGCAGCCAAGGGTAGGCAGGGGCCCCAACAGAAGAAGGATGGGGACAAAAATAACAAGAGCAAGGAGTTCTCAAAAGGGCCCCAAACAAGTTCCCAGGGTAAGGAAGAAGAGTTGGTTCCCGTCAGGAAAGCTTGGAGGGAAGGAATCCCTGAAGTCTTTTGACTGTAGCTAGGAAGGACACTTTAGAGGGAGTGCCAATTGTCCCAAACAAGCACAGCCCCCCACCGGTGGGCAGTCACAGGGGATGGCGAGTGGAGCACTTGGGTGAGGGTGAGGTGGTCTAGAGAAACTTCCTGCCTGATAATACTAAGGACAACAGGCAGTGGGTGACCATCAATGGGAGTCAGGGGGAGACTCTGAGAGACACAGGAGCCAAAATGGAAAATGTGCGCTGTCATCTGTAGGCCTGGGCAGAGTTAGCGGAAATCTGCTAAACGGAACTCCGCAAAGTGGCTAAAAAACTCTGCCGGGATACACAGAGTTTTGCGTGCGGGTGAAGTTTGCCATGTGTGACACGGAATGCATCCTCGCATCGCAAATCTGAAGCAAATAGCACTACGCGGTTCTCACGTGTGTCCTTGCTTTGAAAATCACGTGCAAACAGCACCATGCAGTTTACATGGGCATGGCCAGCTTGTTTTTCTACTCTCTGTTATGGTGATGGGTTTAATTCTGAATCCTTCTTTAATATCTTTAATCCCCCCCCATCAAACTTATCTACCCCTCACATTTATTTATTATATTAGTGTGTGTCTTTGTGTCTGTGTAATTTATGTTTTTTTAAATGTATTTAGTGTTTTTTGTTACTTTTTGTATTTTGTTTATTTTTCCCCTTACTTCCTCATTTCTTCTTTCCATTCCTTCCTTTTCATTCTTTTCTGATCTTTCTTTATTCTACCCAGCACCATGGCAGAGGGTTGTCTTCCTTGCGCCGCCGCCCATATGTGCATCCCCAAGAGATCTTTAGCGAGGAGGAGGTGGCAGCACTAGTTTTTTTTGTGCAGCACCACCTCCCTTCCATGCTGGAAAGAGATAGCAGACCCAGCAATGGATACCCCCTGCAGGAACGTCGGCTGCGGTGGGAAAGGGTGCACCGGTTCATGAGGCGCACAGGCTAGTTTTGGCGCTCCATCCAGCAGTTGATGCACTGCTGGATGGATTTCTTAGACCAGGAACAGGACCTGCTTGGCCTACTTGGTGTCGAGATTCCAGGGCTCTGTAATTATTAATTATTTATTGTGTTTGTGTTCTACAATGCTAAATGAAATCCAGATAGCATGCTGCTGACACTCAGAGGTGAGTTACGTTTAGTTAAAATTGGAATATTACTATTACGTGGTCCAGTTTCTAGTTTCTTCGAGACAGGTGCTCAGCACTACCTAATCGTACTCATCTTTAACGTGCGCTTTTGCTGATTAATTAAGAAGCCATTGCAGACTGCCCTCCTGTCACTATAGTGAATCAGTGATATCAGTGAGTAGCGTGTTCTCTCTGTGACTTTGTTTATGTAGCTTGTACAGTTCTAACAATTTCACAGAGATTTGTAGTATGCATCTATGCTTTGCAAAAAAAGGAGACTGCGTTGGTTCATCAAGGGAGTTGAGAAATGAGAAAAGAAATCAAAGATCATTCACTGCAATGCATTAATTTCAGATGCAGTTTTTGTCAAGGAAATTTGCAAGAGTGATTTTCGGATTAGTATGGGCAACTCAACGATAGTCGATAGACTTGAAAACAGTACTATAGATTATCTGTTTCAGAGAAGAATAATTATGGGCCTGCGTTTGCCTGTCATAATCATTTTGTGAAGATTAACTGGATCACTAATCTGTTTTTATTTTATCTTCATTTCTTACTTCAGCACCCAAGGGGAGGAAGAGGGGCGTTTTAGAGTGTCCGGGAATAGCTGGTCAGCAGGGAGCCTGACCACCAGCAACACTGCCGAGGACTCTGCTAACCCCAGTAAGTCCTGTTATTTATTATTATTTCCCAAATGTTATGTTTTACAATTGTTGTGTGATTAGGGTAGAATCTTAGGGTATTGGAATGTTGGTGCTGAGTTCCAGGATGGGAGTTGCTGCCTGTCTAAACACATAAGCCATTAACCAGCAATAAAAATGTCATCATATCAGTAAAATAAATACAGCAAAGAACACACACTGACTGAATGACAAGCTACATGTTATGTTGCTTCTATAGTCTTACAAGAGGACTACTTGAGGGCCATCACCAAAGAGAACACGAATAGGACAAGGCAACACTCCATGACAGGCCATGACTTTAATGAACAGCCCATCAAAGCAATTGCAAACCATGAAAAACATATGAAAGACAGTGGCTGTAGTGGGAAGAACCTAAGTCCACACTCTCTAATACTTCATTAATGTACAAGTATTGGTCTCCCAGGCAGCTAAGGCAACAGTTAAAGCTGTCTGTAGCAAAACATAAAACAAACATTAGCAAAGCCAATTGTTTTCTCTTTTTTTAAACAAAGATTGCTAAAGACAATTAGTCTGGCTTGGCTTTTTTTTTCTTCACTTACCTCTCCAATTGCTGACTTAGACCAAAATGCGTAAAATTTGCTACACTGATTGCTCCAACACCACATTCCTTCATGCTTGTCTCTCGCCACACTAGGTACCTGGTTCTTGTATCCTCCTGTTGCTTAAAATTGTGCAACTATACTTGTTCAGATACAATTTTCTTGCAAAAAGCATACAAATAATTTAGAGTGCATCATTTATCACCGCAATCAACTTAGATTGGGCTTAGTGCTCTGAAGGACCTTTAAGGTGAAGTGTGAGGCTTATCAAAACTAATCAAAAAAGAAATAGCCATTAAGAATGTGATAACCAATGTAAATGATAAAAAAAGGTAATAAAACAATTGTTACTAAAACCCACTCTCAATTTCCTCGCTTAGCCTGCCACCACTGTTAAACTACACACAAATCAATCAATGAAACAGGATATTTAATGCACTGCATATCACCTGTGAGGGCATCTAGGTGCTGGGAGGAGTATTCTGCTGCTGGGTGTCATCAGTTGAGCAGCCAGATCTTAAGGCTGTTTCTGAATTCTTGCAGTGTGGGGGAGGTCCTGAGATGGAAGGGAAGGCTGTTCTAGGTTTTGACGGCCAGGTAGGAGAAGGAGTGGCCTCCTATCTTGCTGTGGCGGTACCGAGGCATATGGGAAAGGGTGGCAAATCACAGTTTTATGGTGGGTTGGTGGAAGTTTAACCTGAGGTTGAGGTAGTCTGTGGCGGTACCGAGGCATATGGGAAAGGGTGGCAAATCAAAGCTTTATGGTGGGTTGGTGGTTGGTGGAAGTTTAACCTGGGGTTGAGGTAGGCTGGTCCCACATTGTGAGGGCTTTGTAGGCATGGGTCAGCATTTTGAACTGACATCTCTTGTGTATGGGGAGCCAGTGGAGAGATCTGAGGTGAGGAATGATATTGGCTCACCTCGACAATGAGCCTGGCTGCCGCGTTCTGGGTGGTTTGTAGTGTGTTTAGAAGCTGGGTGGTAATCCTTCTTACATAGAGGGTGTTGCTGTAGTCTAGGCGTCTGATTATGAGGGCCTGGGTGATGGTGCGTCTGAGGCTGAATGGTATCCACTTGAAGACTTTCCCAAGCACGCGTTGGGTGAATAAGCAAGCTGTGGATACTGACTTTATCAGACTTTTCATGGTGAGCCTGCTGTCAAGTATGATGGCATGTTCTTAGGGTGTTGGGGAGGGGCCTAGTTCTGCTGGCCACCTGGAGTTGCTCCAGGGGGAAATATTGTTCCTGAAGATTAGTAACTCCGTATGTTGGTGGTAAGTCTAAGGCAGTTGTTTTGCATCCAGCTGGAAACTCCGGCCATACACTTGTTGAAGCTTGCTTTGGTGTTGGTGGGGCAGCAGATAGGAAGAGTATGATTTGAGTATCATCTGTGTATGAGATGATGTTCATACCATGGGCTCTGAACAAGGTGGCCGGGGGGGGTGCATTTATGCATTGAACAGGGTGGGGCTCAGCAATAAGCCATAGGGGACACTGCAGATGATGTGTTTGTGGTCCGAGGTGTAGGGCGGGAGGCAGATGATCTGTGTTTTTCTGGTGAGAAAAGATGCAACCCATCTGAGGGCATCTCCCTGGATTCTCATCTGGTGAAGCCTATTTAGGAGGGTGTGGTGGGACACCATGTCGATTGATCTTGTGCAGGAAAGTAAACATACAATAGTTTTCAATTGAGTTTTGGAGGATCAAGGACCGTTTCAGAACAATTCTAGTACGAGCAATGGCAAATCCAATAGGTCTAGGCGTGTTGTCCCATTGCAAGTCGGGTTAGCTCATCAGAAACAGACACATGAGAATGGGTTGGCAAGTAAAGTAGTCACTCTTGCAGCTCAAGCACGCAACTGGAGACCAAAGGATAAACCAAATTAGCCAAGAGAATTAAGTGAGAGATTAATACTTAACTAAGCAGAGCCGAACTGTGAATGACTATCAAGCCAATGGCTGAAAGATGGTGTTTGAAAAAAGCCAAATAATGAAAAGGGTGTATCCAAGTCCCACTCTATGCATATAGTGATCCGTATGTCTGTAAACCGCATACTTGAAAACTGAGTATTATTAAATAAAATCAATTATTACTAGTAAGTGGCCTATTGTTTTCTGCTTATGCGAATCTACCCACACATTTTTTTAAGCATATTAAAACGGAGACAGAGATTGAGAGAAGATGCCTGATGAGAATGCCTACTCTTATTAAAAATCTCTCTATTGCTTGTGAAATCTCTGGTCGGCCTGGAAAGGGTGCCTTTTAATTGTAAAGCTACTATGCTGCTTCGCCCAATTGAGAGATGTTTTTGTGTAATGCACAACAGGTCACTGGACTAGGCAACCGCATAGCACAGATTCAGTCGTCATCGATCATTCCAACCCTTTAAAGTTGTAGAACATGCCCACATTAAAATAAAACCAGAAAAGTGAAATGTACAATGATGCAATTTGTGACTGTAATTTCCCTGTGCATTTTCTGCAAAAAGTAGGCGTCCCTGGGTCTTCAAGTGTGACTGAAGTCATTCTATTTCTAGTGCTCCGTCCCATAGTTCTTCTTTGTGCTGGCGATAACTGTCAAGGTGAAGTGTTACTTTTATATCAATAGCATTTCCAGGTTACCATAGATATAAAACAGTGGTCATTGTAAGTTGTCTGTAAATCTGGACTCAAGACAGAGGCACTGGAAATTACGTGCCATTACGTTAGGAAAGTAATGGCACTCCAAGTCTACAAGACCAAGGGCCTAATTAAGACTTTTACGCAGCGGAGACGGCACAATTCTGCCTCCGCTGCGTCAAAGCCACACAATCACTGCCGACCATGTTACGAGTCAAAAATGTGTAACTTTTACTATGGCGGACGGTCCTTTGCTATTCCCTTGGCTGTACCTGTAAAACAGACTTCGCAATGGGAACAGCAAAAAAGTTCCAGCATGGCATGGAAGTGGACGTCCATGCTGTGCTGGAACTTTGTGGGGGTACAGACAGGGGGGCACATGTTGTGCCCCCCTGAAAGTATCCCAAAGGCGGGGGGGCCATGGGGGCCCTGTAGGGCCCCCTCTGTTCCTATACAGCCAGACTTTTCATGGTGGCTTCCATAAATAGCCTGGTGGTCCAGGAACTCATAATATTCTGAGCAGGACTGTGCCAGCCCCCACTTAGCATATTGCACTGTGGTGCTCCTGCGCCACCGCCAGGGAACAACTGTTCCCTGGTGCTGCCAATAGTCCACCCCCACAATGAGTTTAAGAGTTATAACACGGCGGACAGTGAACCACCACTACTGTCCCACCATGAGTCTGGTGGTCGGAAGATTGCCATATTCGAAATCAGGCCTTATGAGGTCCAGTCACAAGAAGGCTTTTCATACCTTGCGCCCTGTACAGCATGTTCAGGTATGCAGTTGCTACCTTCTCAGCCATGTCAGACTGTGTAAGTGGAAATGAAATAGCAAGCGAATACTTCCTGCCACCTTCCCCCCAGCCCCACAGCCACGGTAGAGAGAGATAGTATTGGGTGCCCTTTTGAAACCTATTTGCAACAGCTGAAGCAGCTTCTGTGCGGCAGTCTCACTGCTTCCAGGAGCACTGGTGAACCCAGAATTTAGGTTTTTCTGTGTCGAGCAGCATGAATGCCGTCAGTGCATAGCGACAGCAAGAGGGCAAAAAGGTGGTGTGGCACATTATTGCATGGGCTTTGTTGAGTTCAGACAGGGAGGTTGGTCTTTTTCAAGAGTTCATGTTATACAGTGATTTGAAAGCTGCAAAGCTCTTTGTAATATTAGCACCAAGTATCAGCGGTGGGTAGTGTGAGGGCTGTATAGTCGTCATGTCACTCTCAGGGCCTGATTTAGATCTTTGTGGGACAACCACCATCCCACCACGGCGGCAGTCCCAAGTACTCCGTCAAGTTCATGGCGTTCCACCTGCCGTATTAAATTGTTGCAGCAATAGACAGGAGACCACAGCAGCGGCAGTCTTCTCTGCTGTCTAACAGTACTTTGTCACTGTCATGTCAGCGGGTTTGCCCCCAGCATATTCAGATGTTCTCGTTGTGCTGCCAGTGTCCTGGCGGTGGTGTCCTGATGGAGTGAGGCGTGGTGGTGTGGGGACAGGTAAGTGCCACTGAGGAAATTCGATTTTCGATCTCGCTTGTATTCAGCCACCATTTTGTGTTCCACCGCCATTTTGTGTTGCCCTCACTCAGGCAGCACAATGAACGAAGTTTTTCTGCTGATCTTACTGCAACGTGTCAAATAACCTTCTGCCTCTGTTTACGAGACTGATGTCAGGAACTGGCTGAGTCCACTAATCCTCGTCTGGTTTGACTAAACCCTGTCTCAACTGTCTGTCGGTTCACACCATTCTTTCCTGACTTTATCTTATCTTCTGGCCTTCACTATTCTCTACTTGTATTCTCTCATTTCACAACTGTCCTCCAAAGCATACAAATATGTCCTGCCACCTGCAAGTTGAGTTGTAGACACTACCACTGATTAACTTGTGGGGAGGGGTGACAAAACAGTTGGAAGAGAGGTTTATTTGGGTTACTTGATATCTTGTTTTCAAACTTTTCTCATTGGTTATATCTTGTTTTCAAACTCTTCTCATTGGATAACCATGTATGCATTGGGAGTGTTCTTGGTGAATCTATGTGCTATAAAAGATTGTGCGCCACAGAGTAAAGTGGCAGTCTCCTAAGAACATACTGAGTGTACTTCTGGGACAACTGTACTTAGCTGCAGCTAATAAACCTGATCTTCTACGCTCAACAGAATGTCCTGTGCCTCTGTTCAACAAAGCAGGTGAACTCAGGAGATTAAGGCGTGGCCTGCAACGCCAGGCCCATAAGGCCCTGGTTCTTCAATTGGTGCCCTCTCTGAGGAGGCTTCAGAGGTAGTGATTTTGCCTGAGGGTCGTGAGGAACCCCGCAAGAAAATTCTGGAGGAATCGCAAACCACGTCAAGCGACCCCTGTATGTCGAAGTGGTCCGAAGGTCTTTTTCAGCGCGGTTTCTCCTTCCTGACGGCTGCTGACGACTGCTGCCCTGACTGCCGCCTTGCTTTGGCCCCTTTTGGTGATCTATGGTATCGCGAGACGTTAGACGGGCCTCTGTTGGCGTAAGAAGACACTTAGTTAAGTATTGGTGGGTAGCTCCCACTATTATTGTTTTGATTTGGGTCTTTGAAATTGCAAAAGCCGAAGCCGAGGGGTGAGTACGTTTGTGCTATATTATTTGATTTAACCCCTTGATGTTTGTGAACAGTCCAGTGAAATAACGATGCCTGGTCTGAGTAAGTTTAGAAAGTTTTGTTGTTTTGGTTGTGCTAGGGATTCCCGGCTGGAGGACTCTTGTCCAATTCCTCTGGTTGGAACTCCCACTTATGAGCTTTATTCTAAACATGGTGTTGGCCCCATTGCCTTTAATGAGGTATGGATCCGATACACAAAGAACGATGGTGTTCTACAGTGGCCACAGAATGGTAGCTTTGAGCCTGACATATTAGATAATTTGGAAGCAATTTTGTTTAAAAGAAAAGCCCGGCCGGCAATGTTTGACTCTTTCCGCCTCTGGCGTAAGGAAGCCAAACAGAGAGAAATTAAACAGGCAAAACGAGATAAGAAAACACAAAGTATGACAATTATACAGGCTGCCCAGCAGTTTAAAGATAATGAGATTAATCATGAAATGGAAATTTCAGAGAGACAGCATCGTATGGCGATAGATAAATGCTATCCGGTGTTGCCTATTTCCCCTTCTGATAAAAGTAAGGATCCGGAGGAAGACCCTTTGATGTCTCACTTATTGAGATTGCCTCCTCCCTATGTACAAGGTGCTAATGCACCCCCATTGTTACAACCAGTTCAGCCATTAGTTGCGCCTCCGCCTGCACTGGCTCTTCCGCATTTGCCCCTTCCGGTAGTGCCACCCCCACCTCTTCCGCCACCGACTTCTTTGCCTCCGTTTCCTGAACATCAATCTCCTTTGCCTTCGGCTCCCCTTATAACTGTTAATTCTTCTGTTAGTTCACCTAATACCTTGTCCCCTGTTCCTATGTCTAATTCTCCTACTGTGCGCAAACGAATCACAGATACTGTCTCTGGGTTTCTGTCTCCTTTCTTTGAGACTTTGTATATGTCTCCGGCTTTTTCTCGAAGACAGTCTCGTAGTCAATTCCCAGGTTCCGACGAACGGGTGTTATTGGACTCTCTCGCTCGCAAATGGATCGAGAAGGGTCCCCAGTATAGTGTGAAAGATATCATGACCACCTTTCATCAGTGGGAGGTGCCCACGCAGAGATATGTATTTAATGTTATGTGTGACACTCTCGCTAAAGAATGGGAGGATATGGATTTGGGTTTACTTCCTCAGGGTTTGTTAGATGTTCAGGCTAATTTCGATAAGGGACTCATTGTGAGTTCTAAGGTTGAGGATGCCGTAAGGACACTTGTCACTTTTAGGTCCTTATTTTCCTCACAGACTTTTTTTGATTCCGATCCTGCTGTTAGGCTGACATCCAAACATTATCCCATGAGAGAGGTTCCTCCAGTGTGGAGAGAAGCGGTTGCACAAGCAGGTGCTAATCCAGCTGTTCCCGCGCACTTCCAGCATATATGGGTACATGTCCCCTGGAAGAGATCTGAAGTTTTGGCTCTTAAACAGTCTCTACCGGATCCCCGTAAAAACCCTGCTGGCTATTATAAGGAGTTGTCCCAGACTGTTGATGCCTGTATTATGAATTTAGCCGATATTGATATGTTGATGGGAAATCTAGTCCCACAAGCATTATGGGCTCGGATTTGTAGAGAGGATCACGCCCAAGCATTGGGTGGCGATTGGGCTGCTATAACTGCCACGGATGCAGCCCAAGTGGGTGGTGCTAAGCCTGATGTTTTGATTTCAGAACTCCCTGGTAGGATTATTACTTTAATGAAAACGATGATGCCCGCCTTGCGAGTTAATTGGGATAAATTAGCTGCATGTAAGCAGAAGAAAGATGAGAGTGTCTCTGATTTCTTCACTCGTTTTGAGGAGACGTTTATTGATCACAGTGGTCAGGATATGACTACGGAGGGTGGACAGCGATTATTTGTAGATAAATTCGTATTTAATTTGCTTCTCGAACTGTCACATAAGTTGAAAGACTCCGAGAGTTCATGGGCTGTTTCTTCTTCTGCCCAGATATTGGCTACTGCTCAATATTATGAGGACAGGGATAAAGAGGAGAAAGATAAGCAAGAGAAGAAGCCGAAAGAATTAAAAACGAAGGTTCTTCTGCAACAAGCTTATCCTCCTCGTTATGCTCAGCGCCAGTTTCAACAGCCTCCACAGTTTCAGAGGGTGTATCAAAAGCCTGAGCCCTTTATTCCGCGACCTTTATTAGGTCCTAACCAATGTGCCTATTGTAGAGAGGAAGGTCATTTTAAGAATAGCTGCCCGGTTGTATTACAACGTAAGGGAGAACTATCTGCTCCACGAGGCCGTGGTGGTTTCCAGATAATATACAGGGGTAGGGGTCGAGGTGTGATGCCTCAAGAACAGCGTTCCTTACCCCCTCCAAATTCTACGAACTACTTCGATCAGCAGAATACTCAGTCTACACAGTATTACAATGATGATTATCATGTTGAAGGTGAAAATGAAAGCCTTCAGGCTAACTAGGACAGCCATAGACAAAGTGAGGGAGTTGTATTGATTCCAGTAAATCAGGATGGGCCTTATGTCAATGTCACTACAATGGGTGTTTCAGAGCCATTTCTTTTAGATACTGGTGCGATGAGAAGTTCTATCATTCACTCTAAACTCCCTGGGGCACCTTTGTCTGGCTTAACAAATGTATCGGTAGGATTTTCTGGCGCCCCAGTTCGTAACCCGGTCTCCTGTCCTTTGCCTATTTCAATTGGCCCTTATGATATGGAAGCTCCTCTTGTTTTAACGACTGGTTGCGGCGAGAATCTGTTGGGTTTGGATCTATTGAAAAGAATGCATGCAACGATATATTGTTCTCCTTCTGGTGTGCATCTTACTTTAGGGCAGAAATTGACTTCTTCAATGTATTTGTCTAAAGATCAATTCCCACCTGAATTGCTCTCTCTTCCTGCAACGCTCTGGGCTACGGGTCCAAATGATGTTGGTTGTCTTGAGATCCCGCCTTATGTTGTTACTCTCAAGCCCAATGCTAAATTGCCACGCATTCCTCAATACAGAATTTCCAATGAAGGTGAAAGAGCGCTTTTGGATATCATTTATGATTTGGTTCAGAAGGGTGTGATTGAGGAAACAAGAGGAAATGTATGTAATAGTCCTATTCTTCCTGTTCTTAAACGCACTGATCCTTCTAAGCCTCCTGTTTATCGTTTTGTGATTGATCTTCGGGAGGTCAATAAAATTGTTGTACCACAGTTTCCTGTTGTTCCAGATATCACTGTCCTGTTAACTATGATACCTGCCTCAGCGGCTTGGTTTTCTGTTATTGATCTGAAAAGTGCTTTCTTCAGCATTCCCATTTACAAAGAGAGTAGGGATATTTTTGGTTTCTCTCTAGGAGGCCGAAGTTTCCGGTTCAAGCGCGCACCCCAAGGCTATTGTGAAAGCCCCTCCATTTATAGTCAAGCTCTGAAATGTCAGCTCGATGTTTTTCCTTTGCCCCCAGGTGCTACTCTTATTCAATATATGGATGATTTGTTGATTGCTGCTGATTCAGAAGATGAATGCAAGAATGTGACTGTTGCACTGTTACGTCACTTGTCTGATCTTAATCATAAGGTTTCGCCTTCTAAACTACAATATGTCCATCGAGAGGTTACCTATTTGGGTCATCTCTTATCAAAGGAGGGAAGGCGATTAACCCCAGAACGAATTCAAGCAATTGCGCAAATGTCTGTGCCATCTACACAGAGAGAGGTGCGCGCCTTTCTGGGCATCACTTCTTATTGTAGACAATGGATTCCGAATTTTTCTTTGTTGGCCAAACCTTTGTTAGCACTCACTTTGAAAGACACACCCCAACCCCTTCCTTGGACTGACGAATGTCAGAAGAGTTTTTCTGATTTACGTACTGCTCTGTGTTCTGCTCCTGTGTTGGGTACTCCAGATTACAGTAAGCCCTTCACGCTCTATGTCCATGAAAGAGAGGGTTGTGCGTTGTCAGTCTTAACACAACGATTTGGAGACAAACAGCGGCCATGTGCCTATTTTTCAGCTACGTTAGACCCAGTAGCCAAGGCATTGCCTAGTTGTCTTAAAGCTACAGCAGCAGCAGCGATTTCTATTCGTCAGTCTGCTGGAGTGGTGCTAGATAATACTCTCATTGTTATGGTACCACATGCAGTGGATACCTTGCTAAATAGGACAAAAACACAACATCTTACAAATGCTCGATTGTCTGGATATGAGCTGACGCTCTTGGCTAGTCATGTGCACATCAAACGATGTAATATTTTAAATCCAGCCACACTGTTACCTCTTTCAGAAGAGAAAGATATTCGGAAACAACATGATTGTTTTCTCAAAAGGAATATGTAAACTTCTGGCTCCAGTGTGGCTGAACGAAGGGATTCCAAAATGTGCAGATAATGTGGTGAAGCATTGTATCATTTGCTTGATGTACAATCCGGGAAAGGGAACCCCAACTCCGGCAGGTCATTTTGCTCCCCCAACATATCCTTTTGAGGTGTTGCAAATCAACTACATTCACATGGATCGATGTAACAATCTTAAATATGTTCTGGTAGTGGTATGTGCCTTTTCCAGATGGATAGAGGCTTCCCCCCTGAAAGACAACACTGCTTTGTCCACTGCCAAGGTTCTTCTAAAAGAGTTCTTCCCTAGGTTTGGTTTGCCGCGCATTGTCTGGAGTGACAATGGAAGTGAATTTGTAGGCCAAATTATGCAAAGGGTGTGTACCGGTCTTGGTATAAGGCAGAATTTTCATGCGGCAAATCATCCTCAGTCCGCGGGTTTGGTAGAGTGCTATAACGGCACTCTCAAACTTAAGCTTGCAAAAGTACAAGCCAGCACAGGTCTTAATTGGCCCGATGCTTTACCTTTGGCTCGCCTGTCCACTAGAACAGCTGTACATTCTCGTTTGGGACTCAGCCCATACGAGATTGTTTTCGGGTGCCCAGCTAATGTATGGGGAGTCCCTCGCCCTAGAATGTATTCTGATATACAGTATCCAATGCTGATTGACTATTTACATGACCTCACCACTAAAGTACGTGTTCTTCACCAACAGGTTCAAAACGCTTTACCAGAAGCCTCCACAGACCCAGGTCATTCTATCCAACCTGGAGACTGGGTCTGTGTGAAAAATTTTCAGAGGACAAAGAATTTGGAACCTCGCTGGAAAGCGCTTCGACAAGTTCCTCTGACAATTCGCACAACAGTAAATGACGAAGGGAAAAAGAACTGGATCCACGGCGTGCACTGCAAGAAAGTGCCCTTGCCTTTTGATCAGTGGGTTCGTAAGGGTATAGGTGATTCTGAAGGAGAAAAAGTCCCCCGATTCATACCTTTCAGTAGTGCACACCTGGATGGAACTGGATCGGAGAAAGACGATGACGACATTCTACAAGAAGCCGTACCTTCCCATCTTCGATTAAACACTACAGAGCCACAGACCCTATTTCAAGACCAAACTGTACCAACAAGGACTAGATACAATTTAAGACCTAGATTGGTCAGGGACACCTGAGATTTCCATCTCTTCTGCTACATTTATCATCTGTCCAGGTTGCAGGGTCACGGTAGGAGTCTTGGTTTGTGACCTGTATAGTGGCTAGGCCCCCAGGACTTGCAGTGTCATAGGACGGCTAATAATCACAGCCAAGTGAGTAAGGAAGATTGCCGTGAGCAACAATTTTAGAGGATGGATGTTAAATTAGGAAAGAAGGATAATAAGGAAGAGATGAGAAAGAAATATTGTAAAATATTGTACAGTCGATGTGGCGTAACATTGTGTGTTTCTATATTTTTGTGTATCTTATTGGCTTGTGTAGGTTGGGTTATTCATGCTATACAGTAAAAAGTTGTCCCTAATTCTATCTCCTTGCCTCTTCATTCTACTATCTCCCCACATCAATTATATACACTTCCCCAACATGAACTAATCAGGAGAACAGAATATTTTAATAATTCATTTATCCAATTGTTTCACCAACACCAATTGGTAGTCAACACAACCAACTGTTGGGTGTGTGGACTTATGCCTCATACCACAGATAAAGGGATGCCATATTTAGTCCTTCAATTTTCTTATGAAGGTTCCGCTTGGGCCTATTTTGTAATATTTTCAAATGCATATCCAAACCGATTTAGACGTCCAGTTGGTTCCTATGGTAGTAAGCCAGATTTTAGTCATAATTCTCTGATAAAGGGAATGGTGGCTATGACTAAAATTGTGGAGAATAATAAGGTTCCTGCTGACGAGAGACAAACATATACTAATTGGAACGTGATTCGTTACATTACTAGCCTTACAGATAAAACTAAACAGGGAAAATCTCCACCAATTTGGACTGTCCCTCATCAAGGTAATTTCTGTTTACAAATGAATGGCCAGACTACTGACACTGGACAAAGAAAAAGCTTTTGTTCCTACACATACATCTACAAGTCTCAGAATTCACCGCAGTTAGTGCCATCCCAGGGCACATATTTTGTCTGCCACGATAGAGCTTAGACGTGGCTACCAACTGATTTTTCAGGAACATGCTATATAGCTTTTCTTCTCCCTCCTACATACACTGCTCCTTCAGGCCATCATAGAAACAGATATGGCAGAGGGATTTTTGATTCTAAAGACACAGCAGGACAAGAGGGAAGTGATTTCCTCAAAGGATTTCTTCCTTTTTGGGGCCCAATGGCCAACAGCAGAAACATGAGACAGCTGGTTCGTGTTGTTGAGACTACCATAGATGTCACTGTGGGAGCCTTGAGTAATCTCACAGCTGAACTTCAGGCGGATCGTCTCATGACTTTGCAGAACCGGATTGCACTAGATGTTATTCTTGCAGATCGTGGTGGAGTCTGTAAATTGATCGGATCTGGCTGTTGTATTTATATACCTGACGACGCCCCTACGGTATACCAAGCCATCTCCAAATTACACATGATCTCCGAATCGATTCATCAAGACGAAGGAGATTGGTCTTTATTAGGATGGTTTTGGGGATTACTATCTAAATGGGGATGGAAGGTACTAACCTTCCTTGGAGTGGTTTTGGCCATCATTTTTTCCTGTTGTCTCTGGATGCAGTGTGGCCCCGCCATCTGCAGTCTTTGTGCCACTCTGTGTGTCCCAAGACCTGAGTCACAGAAAACAGAGAACATTAAAATGATGTTGCAGCAACAGTTTGACGACCTCATGGCTATTGACATTGATTCAGATTAATGTGAATCTGTGTGTTTTGCCTGAGTTATGGCAAAAGGAGGGTCTGAGGAAATTCGATTTTTGATCTCGCTTGTATTCAGCCACCATTTTGTGTTCCACCGCCATTTTGTGTTGCCCTCACTCAGGCAGCACAATGAACGAAGTTTTTCTGCTGATCTTACTGCAACGTGTCAAATAACCTTCTGCCTCTGTTTACGAGACTGATGTCAGGGACTGGCTGAGTCCACTAATCCTCGTCTGGTTTGACTAAACCCTGTCTCAACTGTCTGTCGGTTCACACCATTCTTTCCTGACTTTATCTTATCTTCTGGCCTTCGCTATTCTCTACTTGTATTCTCTCATTTCACAACTGTCCTCCAAAGCATACAAATATGTCCTGCCACCTGCAAGTTGAGTTGTAGACACTACCACTGATTAACTTGTGGGGAGGGGTGACAAAACAGTTGGAAGAGAGGTTTATTTGGGTTACTTGATATCTTGTTTTCAAACTTTTCTCATTTGTTATATCTTGTTTTCAAACTCTTCTCATTGGATAACCATGTATGCATTGGGAGTGTTCTTGGTGAATCTATGTGCTATAAAAAATTGTGCGCCACGGAGTAAAGTGGCAGTCTCCTAAGAACATACTGAGTGTACTTCTGGGACAACTGTACTTAGCTGCAGCTAATAAACCTGATCTTCTACGCTCAACAGAATGTCCTGTGTCTCTGTTCAACAAAGCAGGTGAACTCAAGAGATAAAGGCGTGCCCTGCGCCGCCAGGCCCATAAGGCCCTGGTTCTTCACCACTCATCATTATCTTACTACACATATATTGTGAAGGTTTAATAATCTATACGTAGGTAATATGTTATGCCCCTTTTTTGTACAAACAGCATGCCACACAAACAGCATGCACAAACTATTGAATGCACACCCACAGGCACCACAAGCACAACACCCACAAGCACCACAACAACAATATTTTTTCAAGTGTCAATACAGGTATGTTCATTTTACCTTGATGAGTAGGAAAATTAACACTACTGCAATACACCTAAGAAAAATGTGGCATGTAAGAGCAATGCAGAAGTACACGAGGCTACAGCATTTGTCAATACAAGATGCATAGGACAATTGTACAAGTAGCTTACCATAGATCTTGGCAACAAAGGGGTCATTTGGCGTGGTGGTGGAGTTGGTGCAGCAAAGGAGGGACCTGGACGATGGGTACCAGATGGAAATGGAAGCGGGAAGCAAGAAAAAGGCAAGTTTTAACCACATTTCCTTCGATTACGGCAACTTGAAGTAGGAGGGAGTACCGCCAAAGTTGCCACAGTTGCCACAGTGATAAGGCATATACTATTCGGGACAGTAGGAATTTGGACTGCAGTCCCGCTGACAGACGCTTCTGCCTATACCGTCGCCAATGCAGTTGAGTATTCCTGGCGGAGTCGGCAGGACTCTGGCAGTATTCTGTCTATGGGCCATCTAACATATAAATACGGCAAGTGGGTGGACTGCCAAGTTGGCAGGCAGGAAGACTGTTGAAAAAGCAACGGCGGAACATGATCCACCAAGATCTTAATCAGGCCCTCAATGTATAAACTATTGTCTTCTGGAGACAAACTTTACGTCACACTCTTGCTACCCTCGGAGCCTCCAGTGTACCAAGGGAGTAACATGGCTCTCCAATTAGAGAACGAGAGTACCTGATGCTCTTAGTCACCAACGGTAAATGGCAGCATCCATTATACATAATACCTAGTAACCACTGGCTGCTTCAAGATAAAGAAGAAAGGACTCATACCTTCCTAGGAAGAAACCCCTGAGGATTGTAGAAGAAGTACCAGCAAGCCTTCCTAGTGCCTCTAACTAATACTTCTCTGACGAGCAGCCACAAACATCAGAACTTCCTTTCACCATTTGTCCTCTGCCATGCTCGTCCCTTTACCACCTGGGCAATGAGGCACTTGTGTCATGCATACTGACAACTAGGCCCTGACCAGGCAATTACGGTCAATATGTGCTCAATGTGTGTTGGTAGTTGCATTTGATGTGCGCCAACATTTATTTTTGGAGAGCTGGGCTTTTTTTATCATCAGAGTTAGACACGGAGCAGGAGAGAGAAATACAATAACTGGATTAAGCCGGTGGGAGAGAAAGTTAGGAAAGGCATGGCTAAAGAAGAGAGCCTGGAAGAAGAAGACCCTGCAAGAGTGAGATAAAGAAAAAGTAAAGGAGACCAATGGTAGAAAGCAGCAGGAGGATGATCAAGAGTGGGCATCATGGCTATTCCAATTCCCTGGTATTCTGCAGTACCTGCGATGGGCTCTTAAGATAAACACTGGACCCCTACACGTATTAAGCACAGAGAACAGCTTTATTCTAGGTGTGTTTGATACTTTCACTTACTATGGAACTCTGTTGGGGCAGCCAGGCATAGCAGCTGCTACTTCTGGATTTTCATGTGGCATGCTTGGCATTGCCTTTGCCACCTCTTGTCTTTGTGCTTATAAAGGCTACAGCATGAAGTGAACAGGGTTTTAAGGACCCACTTTATTTTCAGTATCATCCACTTTATGTTATTCCCTCTGGCAAGTCAGCATTAAATGATGGCTAATGAGGGGCTAACATGGGCAGAACGGGCGAACTCTGTGATGCCATTAGGGATTAGTGCTTGGTATGGTTTTGTGTTGAATCAAAATCTACGGCAGCTAGTATGTTTGATTGATTGTTATGGAGCCCAGAAAAGGCAGGGTGCAGTGGTGCTGACTCTGTTCCCCACAGGCAATGTGTAAGTTGTGGTACATCCAGGGCCCAGAAAATGAAGGGAGCAGGTTAAGATCCTCATATGGTCCAGAAGGGTGCAGCTTGTACTCCTCCTGTGGCTCCAAAAATACAAAGAATTGAAACATCAACGCTTCTGCCGACTGACACCCTAGACTCATGTTATGCCAGTCTAGTGTCCACCTAAAATGTGATGAACTCAGTCAGTGGCTCAGCAACAAAAAAAGGCAGGGTCTGCCAGTTCATGGTGCACTGCATTCCTTAGGAAAGTCCATCACTAGGTTAATCTGCGTCTGGCAGAAGAAGATCTCCTATTGTAAAGACGAAGAGATGACATCATGCTGCGTCTGGGATGCAACTAAAAGAAGACAAACAAGCGGATCAGTGGGTGAAGTTTGCGGAGTTCCGCTATGTGAAACTCTGCGAAGTGACAAAAAAACTCTGCCAAGCTATGCGGAGTTCCGTGTGAGGCAGAGTGCGTGACCTTAAGATGCTCACACTGATTTTTAGAGCTGGGTGTTTGTCCCACGCTGTAAAATATGCGCATACAGATTCACAGGCAGCTCAAGAGGGCGCTGCTTCTTTCGGACGCTCGAGTAGAAGTTATACTCGAGCAGCAGCTTCCTCATCGTGAACAGAAGGTTTCTCAACGAGAGCAGTCGTGACCTTCTGCAAATGCCCTCGCTGAGAAGTCTAGCAGTGGACTTTCCTCTCTCGTGCTCGCCAACTTACTGTTGGCAAGCTTGGAAAAAGATTTCCTTCTCAGAACATGCGAGCTCCGCGAAGCACTAAAAACTCTGCAAACGTAGTGGAGTTCACTGCCTAGGCCTAGAGCCATGTAGCTGCCTCCGCACCTGTCACTTACTCCGGGAATGTTTTGTTTGTCCAGCCTGCTGCCATCTGCATTGTTTGCAAAGTAAAATAAATCTGAAAGGTCATGAATGTAGAGCCCGATAGGGACTCATTTCAGTGCCCCTTTTTCAAATCCTGCTGGTGCCTAGCACCGGCAGGACCAGACCCGCTTTAAGCCCTAGTGCCATGCCTTTCCTCTGACAAGGCAGAAGTAGCTTTTAGCAGCTGAAGCACCTAGACTAAACAGCCTCTATTGATCCAGGGAGCAGAACGAGACAGAGCTGGATCCATTGTCTGCACACACGCGTACCTGTATCCTCCGGTCTAAATCCCCAGCTAATTTGATTTTCATTATTGGAGCTTTCGACTCTGGCTCTTGCAGAATTCCCCTTGCGCTTTAATTGTCCATCGGCAAAGGTCAAATGATAATCGCTCTCCGACAGTGTATTTATAATGTAACGAGGTTATTCTTTTCTCTGAAAATCTTATCCTTCAATTGATACAAATAGGAATCTTGAAAATGCTGCCTGCTGCGTCTAAAGTTAACTTCTCGGGACCGCCAAATGTCACCTGCCAGGGAGACGGTGGCTGAAAGAGATCAAACCGAGGCACGGAACCTTTTCAACTGTCGGCCCACGGTGCAGATTCAACCGAAATCTCATCAGTGACTCACAGGGACTATTGTTTGCTCTCTAAAATCTATTTTTTTAAACACACATGCCCTTCAGCTGTGGCAGCACGAAGTTAACATTTAAAAACGTAAAATGCAAATCAGTTGAAAGGGCAGGTACAAATACTAAATGAGCTAATTATTACATGCTACCTTGCACCAAAATCTGGATAATTTCACAGGACATTATTACCACTAAACCTAGACTCAAATATTGGTCTTGATTGCCAGATGTCACAATAGAGCTGCATATTAACTTGTGTGACCGGTCATATAAATTATTGGAATAGAGCCAGCAGTATGTATAACTCATCAGTTGTGAGAATAATATAATAACCAGCTGCGGCCCGCCCAGGTGAAAGTGGTAGGGTGGGGGGTTTGGGGGGAAGTCGACAGACGATGGAATAGGAATAAATAAATAAATAAATAATACCAATTCTGCCGCTTCCTGCCATGCCCCACGGTGCTTACCTGTGCCAGCCAACGCTGCTAGTAACCATTATAAATAGTAAATTAAATACAGCCTCTTGACATGGGCCTTGCAGGAGGGGACCAGGACTCTGAGGCCAAGGGGAAGGGGAGTCTTTCTGAGAAACAGCTATCAACAGTGTTGCAAGTGCGGTTGCACTGCGGCCATGGGGCTTTAGGGGCCCAATCCACCCAAATTATGGCGATATTTTACTATCCAGTCAGTGGAAGGGCTGGTTAATTTATTTGGGTACACCAGGGCCCATAGCACCATTGCTGTGCCACTGGCCCTTCTCCTATGGGTCTCGTAGCCATGGCCAAGCGCTTGGAGATCCCGCAGAGCCCCCCGAGCCTTACAGCCAATGTCCATCACTGCAAGGCCACAGAGATAGGGCCCTTCAAGGGTGTAGCTCTCAATAGTGCAGCAGGTGCAGAGCCCATGGATGAGAAGTGCTGAATTCATCCAAATTATTACTTTATTATGCCTTCCAGTAAGAGGACCTTGCTTACCTTGATTGCACCATGGCACCAGATGGTGTCATTGGCCCCTCTCTCATGGCCCTTCCAGCAACGATACAGCACTGAGAGAGCACCTCTTCCCTTAGGCCTGAAGCCTTTGTCCACTGCCTTAAGGAGCATAGAAGGGGGACCCCTCTTTCCCTGGGCCATTCTGCACTGGACCATGCAGCAGGTGAAGTGGGACTAGGACCCAGTAGTATTCGTGACCCAATGCACACTCATTATGTCTGTTTTCTTTTCCTGTCCAGCCAATCAAAAGGGGGCATTTACCTTACTTGCATTAGGTCCCATGGCACTATTGCTACAGCTCTGGCATCTCTACATTGGAATTCTCATTGACCCCTCTCCAGTGGGCCTCACTCCAAATAGCATTACCAGTTCTGTACTGTTTCTTGGCCAAAATGCGACTTGGAAACCTTCCAAATGATGATGGTCTTTGACAATTTGCTGAAGCTGTTTTAAGACTGTTTTTTCCCAAATGTTTGACAAGGAATGACAGAAGGGAGATTGGCCGAAAAGTGTTGATATCTCGTGGGTCAAGAATGTGTTTTTTTAATCGAGGATTCATAATGGCAGTTTTCCACGCAATGGGAGAAATACGTTATCCTAAAGAACAGATAAACTAGTCCAGCAGTTGACATTGAGAAAAGGAAAAAACGTTTTATGAATTTAGATGGTCATGAATCTAAAGTGGAGATGATCAGAGATCAGCTTTTAACGGTGGCATCAAGCTTGGCCCCATCAGTTGGTGTACCAGGCTCTTATTTCTATTAATTCAGATAAAGTCACTGTGTTTTTATAGTGTATTATGGGGGAGTTATTCTGGTATTGTTGTATTCTGGTAGTTTAGGCTGAACTCAGTGTTAGCCTTAGAATGTAGAGATGTAGAATATGGAACTGTAACATCCTCGCATGCTCCTGGCATGCGACAGACATTCAGCACTCCTTGTTATGTCACTCAGCGGTGTATGTTTTAATGTATGTTCTTATTCCATTCTGGAACTTAGATGGTTGGACAGCCCAGGTGGTCAGTTGCACTGGACCATCCTGCTGTCCAGTCATGTTGCTGTGCTGCTGTGCTGCTGAATAAATCTACATGAAAATTCACTGCGAAGAACTTTATTTGTATTAATTGGCGATGAGCAGCGGAACACGCCTGTCAACCACTTCGAACAGCACAGGAGCGGTGTGTTCCTGAACCCAGAAAGAGAGATTTGATTGCGTCGGAGCAGCTACAAGGCGTAAAGAGAAGAAAAGAAATGGAGAGAGATATGCGGTGCTGTTTAAGGAAGCAGTTGCGGTGAAGTGTTCGCCTTTGCCAGCTTCAGTTACTGTGGGCAGATTTATGCACATTGGAGGACATTGCGCTTCAAGCCTAACGGTAAGCGGAAGAGTGAGTGGATTTTATTTCAATGGTAAATACCTGAGTAGGTGAGTTCTTTATCTCCATGCCTTCTTAGAAGCCGAGAATGCCATCTTCATCGGAGTTCCCCCTACCCAGACGAAGCCATGCTAGGCATTGACACGTCTGTCACGCAAAGTGGTGACGTCAGATGCAATGTGGCGGCCATCTTTGATTTGTGCATAACAATTCCTGTCTCCATGGCAACGTTGATTTCTTACGATCGGTAACAGAATTAAGAGTTATCGCTTGAGGACTGCAGTGAGGAGCGTAACAATACCTACTTGGCTTCACAAGTAAGCTTTTATCAGCATAGTACACGTTGTTTGGCAAATTTCGAGACACTTGAGTGTGTTTAGTGCACAATATTAGACTTATAGCAATTTATCAACATAGTTCACCAGTGCCTTGCACAGGGTCAGTTAACAAGATGCAGTTTGACCCACCTGCAAACATTTTACAAAATAAAGGTGAACTCTCAGTTCCATGGATGAGGTGGAAAGGAAGAATTTCTAACCTACGTGAGGGCTATTGATGGAGAGCACATGAGGACAGAAAGGAAAGCATCGATTGGGATCAGAAGGTCAAGTTATTTTAAGAGCTTTACCACAAATCACAACTATAGAGGGTGATGTGGATGCCAATGTATTAACAAAGACTCAAACCAACCACAAATATTGCACTCAATAGTTTCAAATTTTACACCAGAGCACAGAATAAAAATGAATCCTTTGATGACTTTTTAACCGCATTAAGGTCTCTAAGCATGCAGTGCAATTTTGGTGATACATGTGATGAGATCATCAGAGATCAGATTATTGATCAGGTTAGAAACAAAAAAAACCAAGAACAAGTTTAGGTGATGGGGATCCAAAACTTTCAGAAGCTATTTCTACTGCAAAGGTGTTGGAACAGTCTGAGAAGTGGATGCACACTGTGAGGAACGTGAACAATAAGACAGAGAAAGTGGAAGAAGTGTGTGCAGGATCTAACATCTCTCACATGAGTAACAATGTGGGTTTGAGAAAATTTCACAGAGCTGATAAAGGGTGGAGCATGTTATAGATGTGGTAGTAGTACACATATGGCGTCTTATGGGGGATGTCCAGCATTTAATAGGGAATGTAGAAAGTGCGGTAAAATAGAATATTTTGCCAGTGTGTGCAAAGATCAAAGGAGAGGTACTGCTCCCATGAGGCACAGGGTCAGACTGATTTGCATATGGCCATGTCAGAACTGGGGTGGCGGAGTGAGCTAAAGAATTATGCTGCATTAACCCAGATCAGTTGACAGGGGGTGAGTGCTTGCAATGTTCAACACTCCGTCCATCATCCCCTTTGGTTTTGCTTTGTTCGCCCTAAGTTGGCAGGGTATGCCGAGACGTGGGTCCCTTGCTCACTTTGCCACTGGATTCAAGCTAGCCTGGTTGATGATGGCTGATTAGCCAGAAACCGGTCCCAGAGTGCTTGTTTCTGGTCCAGGGAAGGCATGGCTTGGCAGTTCGGGTGGACTGTTCCCATGAGGCACAGGGTCAGACTGATTTGCATATGGTCATGTCTGAACTGGGGTGGCGGAGTGAGCTAAAGAATGATGATGGATTAAACCCAGATCAGTTGACTGGGGGTGAGTACTTGCAATGTTCAACACTCCGTCCATCATCCCCTTTGGTTTTGCTTTGTTCGCCCTAAGTTGACAGGGTATGCCCAGATGTGGGTCCCTTGCTCACTTTGCCACTGGATTCAAGCTAGCCTGGCTGATGACGGCTGATTAGCCAGAAACCGGTCACAGGATGCTTGTTTACGGTCCAGGGAAGACATGGCTTGGCAGTTCGGGCTGGACTGTTCCCATGAGGCACAGGGTCAGACTGATTTGCAGATGGCCATGTCTGAACTGGGTGGCAGAGTGGGCTAAAGAACGGTGATGGATCAAACCCAGATCTGTTGACTGGGTGTGAGTGTTTGATTGGTTCTGATGCTCCGTCCATCACCACCCCCTTTTGTATCACTACATTTTAAGGGCAGAGCTGCACAAGTCAAACTATACATTGCTATTAAAGGAGTGAATGTGTTGGGTTGGAGAGACCAATGGAAATTGGGAATCATTCTAAATCCCTATTCTAAAGAACCGGTACTATTAGATGAAGTTGACTGGTTCAAGAAGGTGGCAGTCACAGGGTATGGTGAGAAGTTCTTCATCAAGAAAAAGTTTAAGGAAGTTTTTACTGAGAAACTAGGTAGATTGAAAAATTATTCGCATAAGATCAAGCTTAAAAGTAACACCATCCCAGTCAAGCAGAAACTAACGGGTGTACCCATCAATGTCCAAGAGGAACTTAGAGATATGCCTGATGAATTAGTTAGTGAGAGCACCATAGAACCTATTGATTCGGGTGAGTGGGTTTCACCCATTGTTTTGGTTCGCAAAACGGATCAAAAGTTGTGTGTGGACCATAGAGCGTTGAATTCAGGTATTGTGGTTGATTGTCATTCTCTACCAAACAAAAATGAAGTAGTGTTGATGTTGGAAGGAGCTAAATTATTTTTTCTACTTGATTTAAGATCAGCCTATCACCAGATTGAGTTGTCGGAAGACTCTAAAATGTTAACAGCGTTCATTACACTGTAGGGTTTGTACCAGTAAACCAGGATGCCGTTTGGGTTAGCGTCGGCTGCCTCGGTGTTCCAAAGGGTAATGTTTCATATTTTCAGGGATGTTGACATGTTTGTAAAATGTTTCCAGGACGACATTTTGATTTTTTTCACCCAATGAGGAATAACATATGAAGCATTTGCTGGAAGTGTGCGACAGGTTGGAAAAGAATGGGTGACCCTTAAGGGTCACAAATGCAAAATGTTCAAAGATACAGTTGAATATTTAGGGCACACTCTGTCGGGTAATCGAGTTGTTATGAAAAAATCCATTGTGGAGGGTATTGTCAACGACCCTGCTCCCACCAACAAGAAACAACTGTTGGCATTAGCTGGTATGTGTGAATATTACAGTAAGTTTGTTAGCAATTTTGCAACCAAAATGGAACCTTTGAGGAAGTTGTTGAGACATAAGGCATCATTTGAGTGGCAGGAGGAACAAAGCTCCTACTTTAAAACCATTCTGCGTGAAAAAAGAGTGTGTGATTACAGTAGATGCAAGTCTGTATGGCATTGGCGGAGTGTTGTCGCAGAGATGTGCAAATAGGAATGGAATGTAGCCTTTGCCTATCACACTTTAAATGAGTCTGAACGCAGGTGTGCAGTAATTGAAAAAGAGTTACTAGCTTGTGTTTGGGCGATTGAACACTACCAGAATTATGTGTGGGGGAGCAAATTTATTCTTAGAACAGACCACAAGCCCCTGGTAAATATATTAACCCCAGGTGAAGGATGGAACTCCACTGCACGCATTGCAAGACTTACATCCAAATTGCAAGAATACTGTTTCAAAACTGAGTTTGTGTCTGGCAAAAATAATGTGATGACTGACTTCATGTCACAAAATATGTGTATAACCTGCACACCTAGTTTTTGCCTGCTTACTCTAAGAATCAATATAATCAAAATAATCAGTGGTGCAACCTTGTAATCCTGACCAGCCCCTGTTAGGTAATATAAATTAAGATGAATGCAAACAGAACCTGTTGCATATAAACAAGGTGAACTATTCCCATGCGCACATGGTGCTTAAAAACATTTTTTGGATATGCTTCAATAACACAAATCAGATATACATTTCACACAGTCCAATACTGGAAGATGAATTCAACGGTAATCCAAAATGAATCAAAAACTCAGTCTTCACAGTGAAATGTATGAGATAGTTGTACACAAAAACATATGCTAAAATGCCATCAAAAATTTTTTTGCACATTTATTTGATTTTCTTGTGCTTCATGGTCTCATGTATTGATTACAAAACCCAATGCATTTCGGGAGATCCCTTCATCAGAGGAAAACTGCAAATAAACATAATACAATTTTTTCATCATCTATATAAACTTTTATGAGGCATCACATATCATAAACAATCCAAGGGTGTACAGGATAGCAACCCGGGTCCCAACAGTGTACATGTCCTATCGTCAGGTCTAACAAGCTTATCAAATATAAAGGAGTCCACCACCAAATGTGCTTGAGTAGAAAGAGACTAACCAGTGCGAAACAAGAAGACAGCAACCCTTCTTAAAACAGAAAATCAGTATTAAAAACAGCATACAGGAGCCTAGATTATCTAGTGCTGTACCGAAAGATCCAGAGTCAGCCTCCACGTGAAGGGAGTTGTGAAAAACAGTTGAGAAATATAAAAAACACCCTAAGAGTTCCCGTGACATCATGTCACGCCATCCATGTCAACAAAATGAGTGTGAAGTTTTAGATGAGTCTGATGTGATTACTAGTATTTCTGGTGATTTTGAAGATATCTCAGAGGAAAAGTGGAGATTGTGTGAGAAGGAAGACCTGTTATGGCAAACTATCAAACAGTACATCATGAGTGGATGGTCCAGGAAAAGGGATTTAAGTGCTGAATTCATGCCCATGTTCAAGGCTGCAGATGAGTTAGAGTTAGATGGAGAACTTATGTATAAAAGTGGAAAGTGTGTGCCACCCAGTGGGGTCCAAGAGTGGATTTTGAAGCTGGCTCATGAAGCTAATCCAGGCATGTCTTCCATGAAACGGTTAGTGGTAAACTTTTTCTGGTGGCCGGTAATGGACCGCCTGGTTGGTCACACGGTCAGAGAATGTGAAGTGTGCATGTCAAGTGAGAAGATGTTGAGAGTCAATACGCCCCCTTTGAAAAGAGGCGTATTGACTCTCAACATCCCCCATAAGTCCATAAGTGTGAGTGTGGTGCTGTGGGCAAGAATAACAAAGGTTTTGTTGTGTCCTTTGTAGAGAATGTGTTAAATTTAAGTGACACAGAAGGAGAGTTGAGAGTCAATATGCCCCCTTTGAAAAGTTCTAAATGGCCCGATGAACCATGGAAAAAATTAGCATTTGACATTTCAGATCCGTTCATGTGTTTGCCTTATGACTCAAGTTATGCATCGGTTCTTGTGAATTACCACTCAAAGTGGCCGTAAGTGAAATTTGATTCACACACTACAATCAATATTGTCATGGAATTTTTCAAGGAGGTGTTCACTAGAGAGGGTTGTTCGTCCATTATGGTTACAGATAATGGAGTGTAGCTCACTTCAACGGAGATGGAAGAATTTCTTAAGTGTTATGACATTAAACATGTTACTACATCGTTGTATGAACCACATCAGACTGGTCAAGTCGAGCGTTTCAACCGTGTGTTAAAGGGATATGTTTCTGATGTTATCAATTTGCCAGGAGATTGGAAAAATCGACTAAGAGAAAGGTTGTGGTTGTATCGCATCACACCACACACAGTTACTGAGGTCAGTCCTTTCAGACTTCTCAAAGGGAGAGATCCGGCATCCAAATTGTGTCCATGATGGTTCAAGGAGAAGAGTAGAAGGGAACGAGAGAATGAGAGGATGGTGGATGGTGCGGCAGAGAAGGTGAGAACTAAACAGCATAAGACCAAGGTGTGGTACGATAATACGTGGAAAACTAAAACACATGATTTTAAGGTGAGGGACTGGGTGAAAATTACTAGGCCAGGTTTGGTTAAAAAGTTCTCGGGAAAATTTAGCAAAGCAATGAAAATCACTAGAGTGTTCGCCAAGTGTCATCACCCAAGATGGTAGATTGTGGAATTTTAAAGGTGTTGCAAGATGTCCTAATGATACCTGTACCTTTAAAGTTGATGATGAAGTTACAGAAAACTCCTTGATAAGGATGGCAGATTCAGTTCACAGGTATGACCATGAAATGGCCACCAGTGCTCGCACAGAAGCTAACTATCGCAGCTAGGGCACTGTCGCTTCTAGAGTCAAAGGTTAATGTTGTATTAGACAACCTCCCAGAAGGTTGTCAGATTTTGTAAGTTAAGATTGTTTCTCTTTGCTTGCTCCTTCTTTTTCCCCTTTTCCCCATGTTCTTCTTTTGCATGTTTTTTTTCTTTTTATTATATAAGGGAGGTATGTAATATCCTCGCAATGCTCCTGGCATGCAACAGCCATTCAGCGCTCCTTGTTATGTCACTCAGCTGTGCATGTTTTAATGTGTGTTCTTATTCCATTCTGGAACTTAGATGGTTGGACAGCCCAGGTGGTCAGTTGCACTAGACCGTCCTGCTGTCCAGGCATGTTGCTGTGCTGCTGAATAAATCTACATGAAAATTCACTGCGAAGAGCTTTATTTGTTATAGGAACCTTGCTCTTAGAAGGTTGCTAGGGTATAGAATGTTAGTCTGTTATTTATTTGATGGCAGCCTTCATGGGTGGGACGTCTTCTATGTACCTCTGTGCTTAATATAACAGTCTGGTACTACATCTACGCCCTCGGGATGTGCTTCTCTACAATGGTGACAAATGTGGTGTGAATCCCACGCTGTGGTACAGATTTCCTGCTTTTCCATGTGTTTTCAAGAGAGGAGCGCTTAACGGACTCTGCATAACCGAGTCCCTGGCCTACCTCGTGTTCAAGCCAACAGAGATTGATGAAAAAAGAAGATGTCCCAACGTGATTTCAGGGAAGTTACTCTCATTTTGTCTCAAGGTACTGTTGTGCATACTTATTTTTGATTTTTTTTTAACTCTGGCAATCTGTGCTGAACACATTTCTTTCCAGGACATGGTCCGCCTCAAAGTAGGTTCCTTTTACAGTTCTTGCAGTGCTGATATCACAGATTACAAGGATCCACAGAAATTCATTTTAGAAATCTAGATAGTTTCAAAATTTCGGACCGACCACATGATTTTGTGGATCCCCACATATCCAATTGTTTAAGCCTTGAAGAAGTTACGTTTGTAACGAAACACGTGTCGGCTGCCATCTTCTTTTGCTATCAAGGAGGTTACAACAACTGGACCTTCATGTACTATTTTGGGATAAAGCAGCTCAAATGTGATAAAACAGATACATGTTTTATTTCAAGAAATTGAATGTTTACTATGCACTGAGTGAGACATTGTTATGAAACACTAAATT
Source organism: Triturus cristatus (assembly GCF_964204655.1). Taxonomy (NCBI): domain Eukaryota; kingdom Metazoa; phylum Chordata; class Amphibia; order Caudata; family Salamandridae; genus Triturus; species Triturus cristatus. The sequence goes on along the minus strand of NC_140594.1, from coordinate 846,178,208 downwards.
AAAATACTTTTGAATTACTTTCTAGACTGATAGTTCCTGTGAGTGGTCAATAGATCTCAATATAACTTCTGACTGGCATATTGCCTATGAATTATATATGGACTTTGAGAGTGCCGAGGTACAGATCTTGTCCTACCTAGGCATAACTCTGTTTCTGCACTGGCATCTTTACACTAGCTCCCTGTTACCAAGAGGATGCCTTTCAAGGTCCTATGCATAGTTCATCAGATCCTACATAGTAAGGGCCCACACCTATTAAAACATCTGGTTCGTCCCTACTTTCCCAAGACAACATTACGTTCTTCTGCTCTATATCTTCTGACAATTCCTAAGGTCAGTAAATCAAGACGTGGTAGAAGATCTTTTGCCTACCTGGTTCCTAAATTACGGAATTAATTGCCTATTGAGTTGGGAAGACTAAAGATGAATTAAGCTTTAGGAAGCAGTTGAGGACTTTCCTGTTTATTTAACTCTCTTATGAAATGGGTACTGGTATGATTTGTTAGTGCTGGGAGGCTCTCAGGGTAGCTGGGAAACAGTGTTTCCGACACTGTCAGTACAACGCAGTACCATTACAACGCGGTCAGTACAACGACTGCGTTGCTACCACGCATACTATTACAACGCAAGTCATTACAACGACTTGCTGTAGGGGGATTTAGTTGTTGGATTTGCAATCCAAGCCCTTCCCTACTGTTGCGCAGACTGGAGTTGGAATAGTAAATTAAACTATTCCAAACTCCAGCGCCCCCTACAGCAAGTCATTGTAATGAGTTGCGTTGTAACGGTGGTATGTGTGGTAACAACGTGGTCGTTGTACTGACCGCATTGTAAAGGCATGCGTTGTTAACGCGTGCGTTGCAACGTCACATATTCGGAAAGCCATGCACTTTAGAATGCCAAGAATACAGTAGATTAAAGTAGTTTAAACTAGTCATAGTATATATGTCGCGAGCAGTGGTGTGGTAAAATTGAGATAATTTACTTTAAATAATTTGTGCAAAATTTTGGAAAAATTATACTAAATTACGGGTGATTATTTAGACTAAAAACCACATTTTTCATTATATTTTTGTGTGAGTATACACCCTCATGTCCATTTTGGACAGGAGCACGCATTTTGCATTTAAAAGAATAGGGAAAAAACACAAGCACCTCAAACGAAAGCCACGTGTTCAGGTCATTCATGTTGTTTCTTTGCACTTACGCTACATTTTTCAAATGAATGACTCATAAATACATGATGTGGCGCAATCCAATACATCGAAAAGAACATCATGTTGCAAGTGTAACGTGAAATTATTGATATTACGTGAGATTACACTGGAGTAGTAGAAGTTTTAACCTGGTATTGTTTATAAATTGTTATAGGAAGGTAATCAGGTGTGGGATTTTTTCTACCTGGATATTTTTACATATGAATTTAATCTTGTTCAAGAAGAATTGAGCAAAATTATCAAGTAGTTTTTGGAAGTTTTGTAAGCTAGCTGAGAAAGATTGCAGTTATAACATAATATAGTATAGTTCTTTCAGAACTTGTTTAGTTTGAGAATTGGGATATATGATCCAGGGAGTAGCTTTTCTTTGCTTCCCTGATTTAAAATTTATAAGTGACATATGTATTCTGTTATTTTATTTCTTTCTCATGGTCTCATTTAAAGACTGGTGGACGGGTACTCTGTCACAAACGTAACAGATATCCTGTTTGCCTTGTTCAAGTGGAGAAGATGCTAAATATGCACCTGTAATAAGGTGGACAGGCTATCTGTCACATTTGTATCAAAGTACCCATTCGCCAAGCTCTAGTTTGGGATCTTAGACTCTATGTTACTGTAGTTCCACTGTGCGCAATTCCAATTTAAGATATTTTAAGTAATTGAAGAACCATGATTTTGTTTTGTTCTATGCAGGTAAATACTAAGACGTTCTGTTCAGATTTTTGCCCTACAGAGAAAAACAAGAAGTGATGAGAACAAGTTTTGAATAAATCTCAGACACTGGTCATTACTTGGTTGGAATTCCAGTACTTGTTTTTTTATTTTATTCCTTGTGTGTCTATTGTTGGAGGCCACCCTTATGGAAATCAGTCTTGTAAGTAGGAAGAATCCACCTATGTCATGTCCCCTCTCAACAGAAGCACAGGCAACCTCAGACTGATCTCAACCGTGTTAGGCCGCCTCATGGAGTTGCTGATTGCGTCCTGGGTGTTATAGTGACCTGCAGAGCCATCTTTCTAAGCGTGTTCATTCTAATTAGAAGAAAAAAGGGTTACAGCTGCAATGCTTGACTTAATTACAGACGTTGGTAATAATTGTAATAAGAATACCAATCTATTGTTATTTTGCTTAGTATGTAATAGACGAGAACCAGCCATATGCAAATTAACCTCAGACCTCTTGTAAAAAAATACATAGAAAAATACCAGCTTTTGCTCCATCATCCAATTTTTGTCCCTGTTTAGAAACGAAAATACTGGCAATGGCAGCATAATAATCACCCAGTGGCAGCCATAGTCGGTCAACCTCTCTCCCCTGAGCCTTGCAGCCTTGGTCCAGTGCTGTAAGGCCCAGGTAAGGGTGCTAGTTAGTGAGCCAGGATTGCAGCATCATTTAATTGTACCTGGACTTGTTCTTTCCAGGTGTGCTTTAAAATGGAGAAAAATCATTGTATATACGCAGGTAAGAGGAAGTATGTCTCAAATCTCACAAAAGGTAGTCCACTCTGAAACTGCCTAACTCTATACTAAAAATGTATATTATAACTTCTAAAGGCTTTTAGCCTACACAACATTTTATTGTGGAAGTTTTAAGATTGAATTAGGTGCATTGGGGCTGAAACTTCTCAGAATGCTAAGCACTAGCAGAAAACCCCCTAAATAATCATGTATAGTTTGTACCTCACTGTGCTGTCATTTTAATACCTGTGCATTAAAAACCCTTTCAAATGAAAAGGTAAATATTTCAGAACTCTTATTTATCTCACTACATCTCATTATTTAATTTCACAGGAACTTGAGTGATGCCTGTGATAGATTTGAAGCTATTCTCAACTGTTTTATTTGCTTTCATATATTCCTGGCTTAAAAATCTTCTGTGCTGCTGACACTGGGTATTTGGTAAACCATCTTGGAATTTTAATCCACAATGTCCTCCCTAACAACATCCTCTGTGCTGTAGCACATCTCATTAAGGCCTTGAAGAAATATGTTTATAACATGCCCACCCCCATAGAACTCTAATGGCTGCCGTTCCCAGCCTGCACTCCTTTAATACTAGCTACATCATCTACAAAGCCAGTGCACATAGGGGCCATGCATACTTGGATGACAAGCTCATCATCTCTGGTGGCCCCCGGCAAACCCACAGCCAGGACCCTTATGACTAGATATTAAAAAGTGCAAAAGAAAAAAAAGCATAAAGCCTTCTCCATCTATGCACCTGGGATCTGGGACGATGTCCCCGAATCCAACAGGACTGCCAAGCCCAGCTTCAATTTAGGAACTAAAAACTAACCTTTTAAAGAACATTATGTGCCTGAGTTACAGTTCAGTGGATAGGTAGTCTGTCACAATGTCACAAAATATCCTATTATTCTTGTAATCTGACAGACAGGATATCCAGTACATTTGTACTGTAACCATCCACCAAGCTCCAAATGAAGCTCTATTGTCATGATGGATTAACAGGACACAGACCACCTACACCTATTATAACTTGTTGATAGTATTTTTGCCTTTTACACAGTACAGTGCAAACACATACTTTTTATTGTAATCTTTTTAACCCCTTCGATGCTCATGACGGAACGGTTCCGTCATGAGCATCGGTTGGGCTGTGCTCATGACGGAACCGTTCCGTCATGAGGACAGCCCCCGGGGGAAGCGCTGGCGCTCCCCCCCTTGTGCAGCGATCTTCGCCCCCTTTACGGGGGTGGCAGCGGAAGAGCTTCCGCTGCCACCCCCGAGCCCCCCCGAGCCCCCCCACGCTTTCTGATGACGTCAGCGCGCACAGCGCGCGCCGGCGTCACCAGGAAGCGTTGGACGCGCTGGAATCCATTTCTTCCAGCGCGTCCAAGGGAGCAGAGGTAGGTTTTGTAGTCCGGTGGGGGCCGCGGCGGTGAAATTTGTAGTATTGAGGCATCGGGGGAGAGGAAAGAGTATTTCCTCTCCCCCGATGTCTCAATACAGGGCATTCCTGCTCCACGATCGCGCACAGCGTCGCGATCGTGGAGCAGGGATGCCCCACTAGACACCAGGGATGTGTTTTATTTTATTTTGGAAGCGACCCCTTGGGTAAGGGTCGCTTCCTGGGGGCCATATATTATTATAAGACTTTTCTGCCCCCTCTGGGGGCAGATCGGTGGTTTTTTTTCGCCGTTTCTGCTCCCAGGGGGGGCAGAAAAGCCCACTAGACACCAGGGATATCATTATTTATGTAGGAAGCGACCCCTTGAGCAAGGGTCGCTTCCTTGGGGCCCTAAATTGTTTGAAGACTTTTCTGCCCCCTCTGGGTACAGATCGGTGTCGTTTGTTTTGCCGTTTCTGCTCCCAGGTGGGGCAGAAAAGCCCACTAGACACCAGGGATCTTATTATTATTGTAGGAAGCGACCCCTTGGGCAAGGGTCGCTTCCTTGGGCCCACAAATTTTTGAAAGACTTTTCTGCCCCCTCTGGGGGCAGATCGGTGTCATTATTTTGCCGTTTCTGCTCCTAGGGGGGGGCAAAAAAGCCCACTAGACACCAGGGATCTTATTATTATTGTAGGAAGCGACCCCTTGGGCAAGGGTCGCTTCCTTGGCCCCCTAAATTTTTTGAAGACTTTTCTGCCCCCTCTGGGGGCAGATCGGTGTTATTTTTTTGCCATTTCTGCTCCCAGGGGGGGGGCAGAAAAGCCCACTAGACACCAGGGATATCATTATTTATGTAGGAAGCGACCCCTTGAGCAAGGGTCGCTTCCTTGGGGCCCTAAATTGTTTGAAGACTTTTCTGCCCCCTCTGGGTACAGATCGGTGTCGTTTGTTTTGCCGTTTCTGCTCCCAGGGGGGGCAGAAAAGCCCACTAGACACCAGGGATCTTATTATTATTGTAGGAAGCGACCCCTTGGGCAAGGGTCGCTTCCTTGGGCCCACAAATTTTTGAAAGACTTTTCTGCCCCCTCTGGGGGCAGATCGGTGTCATTATTTTGCCGTTTCTGCTCCTAGGGGGGAGCAGAAAAGCCCACTAGACACCAGGGATCTTATTATTATTGTAGGAAGCGACCCCTTGGGCAAGGGTCGCTTCCTTGGCCCCCTAAATTTTTGAAAGACTTTTCTGCCCCCTCTGGGGGCAGATCGGTGTTATTTTTTTGCCGTTTCTGCTCCCAGGGGGGGGGGGGGGGGGCAGAAAAGCCCACTAGACACCAGGGATCTAATTTTTGTTGTAGGAAGCGACCCCTTGGGCAAGGGTCGCTTCCTTGGGCCCCTAATTATTTTGTAGATTTTTCTGCCCCCTCTGGGGGCAGATAGGTTTTATTTTTTCGCCGTGTCTGCTCCCAGGGGGGGGCAGAAAAGGCCACTAGACACCAGGGAATTAGTTCAAATAAAAATAGAAGTGACCCCTCGCTTCCAGGGTGTAATTTGTTTTCTGGCACACAACCCGATTGACCATTTGGGTAGTGACATAGCATGTTATAATGTTTATTGTTATATTTTTTGTGAATTCCAATTGTAATGTTTTTTTTTTGTTTACTTTTTTGTTCTAGGTGAAGGCTTTTCTTCATTTCACGTTGCAGTGTTGTGACTGGTGGTTCTGCTGTTTGTGTAGTTTGGTAAGAGACTTATTTTTGTACAATGTAAATGTGTTTGATTTCTCTGCCTGTTTTGCAAATGGTGTAATAATAGCAGTATGTTTGGTTTTTGAGTGTCAAAAACTTTTTGCATTGGTGCTCGATGTGTATTTTGTTGTCTTGTGAGTAATTTGTTTTTTTTTCTTCTTTCTAGTTTGATATCGTTGGTTTTTGCTGTGTCACTGCAGAGTTGGTTTCTGGTGAGTGCAGCTGTCTCTTGTAATTGGATTGTATAGTTTTTGAGTACATTGATCTTTGTGATAAAGGTACACATTTCTTTACTTACTTTGTTTGCACATTGTTGGTTGTTGTTGACTTGTTTGTGCAGTCTTCTATCTTAGTAAGTATAATGGCTAGCCGCAGGATGACTGCTCAGCAGGTTGTTGGTTTGCTGTTTGAGTCTTCCTCTGATATTGGTTCAGAGACTGACTCTGCATCTGAGGGAGAGGAGGCAGGGGACGATTCTGGCAGTGAGTTGTCTCTCCGTATGGAGTCATCGGATGATGAAGATACTCTTAGTGCGGATGAAGTGCCTGTGTTAGAGGAGGAGATTGATGTGCCGATAGTGCGGCAAGAGGCATCTGGGCTGCAGCCTGGGGCTGCAAGACTTCCCGTTGGTGTAGTGCGGCAAGAGGCATCTGGGCTGCAGGCTGGGGCTGCAAGTCTTCCCGTTGAAAGTGATGACCTCTGGGTTGCCCCTGGCATGGTGCAGCCGGAATTTCCAGAGTTTACTGGTGTTCCAGGGTCTAGAGTGAATACTGAGAACTTTTTGCCTGTAAATTTTTTTCAGTTGTTTATGGACGATGTGTTTTTGGCAGAGATTGTTGAGCAGACTAATTTGTATGCCGAACAGTTTTTGAGGGACAACAGTGCCAGTCTTAAGCCACACTCTAGAGCTACCCGGTGGACTCCCACAAATGTTGAAGAGATGAAGAAGTTCTTGGGTTTAACTTTTTTGATGGGCTTGCTAAGGAAGCCATCATTGGCTTCATATTGGTCTAGCAGTCCCTTGATGGCAACGTCTATTTTTCCGGCAGTCATGACTCGTGACAGGTATTTGCTTCTGCTTCGGATGATGCACTTTGTTGATAATGGTTTAGCGTTGCCACGAGATCACCCTGATTGTGACCGTCTTTTTAAGATTAGGCCTGTCCTTGATCACTTTGTTGATCGATTTTCTGAGATTTATGCCCCTGGTAGAGAAATTGCAGTGGATGAGTCTTTGGTGTTGTTCAAGGGCCGCTTGGTTTTTAGGCAATACATTCCTAGTAAGAGGGCACGCTATGGAATAAAGCTGTATATGCTGTGTGACAGTAGGACTGGATATGTCTCTAATTTCAGGGTGTACACCGGTAAGGAATCTAGGTTTAACCTCCCTGGTTGTCCGTCCACTTTTGGAGTGACTGAGAAAATTGTTTGGGAACTTGGTAGAGGATTTTTTAACAAAGGCCACCATTTATATGTAGATAACTTCTACACTGGTGTGCGGTTGTTCAGGGAATTGGCCAAAGTGGACACTCTTGCTTGTGGCACAATCCGCTCTAACCGTAAAGGTTTCCCGAAAGAACTTGTGTGTCAAAAGCTTGTGCGGGGACAGTGCAGTGCGTTGCGTTGCCAGGAGCTTCTTGCTGTGAAGTTTACAGACAGGAGAGATGTATACATGCTGACTTCCATCCATGATGAAAGCACTGCACCTGTGACTGTTTGGGGTCAGGTCGCTGAAGCGCGCAAACCTGTGTGCATTTTAGACTATAATAGGCACATGGGTGGTGTTGACAGAGTAGATCAGAGGTTGGAACCTTACACTGCTCTTCGTAAGGCTTACATTTGGTACAAGAAGTTGGCTATCCATCTTTTCCACATGGCAATGTTTAATGCTTTTGTTGTGTTCCAGGATTCTTGCCCTGAGTCAAAGATGACTTTTGCTAAGTTTCAGGAGTCTGTAATAGGCAGCCTTGTTGTAGTGGAACAGGCAAGTGTTCCTAGAGTTGGACTGGTGGAGGATGTTGCTAGATTGAAAGAACGCCACTTTCCAGATCACATTCCTCCCACACCCGCAAAAGATTTTCCCAGTAGGAGATGTAGAGTCTGTTGGCGAAGAGGTTTGCGGAAGGAGAGTCGTATGTACTGCCCCGATTGTCCCTCTCATCCTGCACTGTGTCTCTCTGCTTGTTTCAGAGCGTACCACACGCGTAAAAATTTCTGGGAACATTCATGAGTGGTAAAGTGAACTGCCTGGTCTGTATTCTTTGGAAAATATGATTCTGTTTCAAGGTTGGTGTTAGTGCAATGTATTTAGTTGCTGATTTTCTGTTAGAAGATTTGTATCTATTTGCAATTTGTTTGTGTTTTTATTTTTTTCTAAAAAAATCCAAAATGTGATGGCGGTGTGTGTAGGCTTGCGCTTGGCTGTTGGTGTGTGTGGACTGGCACTTGGTTGGTGGTGTGCGTGGAATGGTGCTTGGCTGACGGTGTGCGTGGACTGGCGGTGTGCATGGACTGGCGGTGTGCGTGGACTGGTGCGTGGCTGGTGGTGTGCGTGGAATGGTGCTTGGCTGGCGGTGTGCGTGGAATGGTGCTTGGCTGGCGGTGTGCGTGGAATGGTGCTTAGCTGGCGGTGTGCGTGGACTGTTACTTGGCTGGTGGTGTGTGTGGACTGGTGGTGTGTGCGGACTGGTGTTTGGCTGGTGGTGTCCGTGGACTGGAGCTTGGCTGGTGGTGTCCGTGGACTGGAGCTTGGCTGGTGGTGTGCGTGGACTGGAGCTTGGCTGGCGGTGTGCGTGGAATGGTGCTTGGCTGGCGGTGTGCGTGGACTGGTACTTGGCTGGCGGTGTGCGTGGACTGGTGGTGTGTGCGGACTGGTGCTTGGCTGGTGGTGTCCGTGGACTGGAGCTTGGCTGGCGGTGTAGGTGGATTGGCGATTGGCTGCCGGTGTGCCTGGACTGGCGATTGGATGGCGGTGTGCCTGGACTGGCGCTTGGCTAGCGGTGTGCGTGGACTGGCGTTTGGCTAGCGGTGTGTGTCGACTGGTGCTTGGCTGGCTGTGTGTGAGTAGTGACTTTCTGCTGGTCACTACACACACTGCTAGCTGAGTGCCACTCCACGCAATCCTTCAGCCTGTGTAGTTGCTGTGTCTGGATTGTGGGCGTGTGAAAGTGATGGGCCCTTGAATGGCGCTGTGTGCTGGTGTGAGTTTTGTTATGTGATGGGCCCGCGGCTGGCGGTGTGAATGGTTTTGTATGTCTCACACGTATGAAAGGTGTATGAATGGCCTGTAAAGAGGTTGGTGCCTTGTCGTGGCTTTACAGCTCACGAGCTGTGAGTCAATGGTTCAGTTTCTTGCCCTTTCAATTATTACCAGTGCATTTCATGTTTTGTGAAATCACTTGGTAATACAATTTTATCTACTGAACCATCACTCACCCTCGTGCCAAATCCAACCAGTATGTGTGTGTGCTTGCGGGTTAGATGACTGTGCAGTAATATTTGTCTTTCTGAAGCAGGGTGTACCTTGTCCCTTTTTGGTGATTTTTGTACTGTGTTGCTTTTGTACCTGGTGGTGCGAATGGTCTTGTTTGTATCACGTATGAAAGGTGTGTGAATGGCCTGTAAAGCAGTTGGTGCCTTGACGTGGCTTTACAGCTCACGAGCTGCAAGTCATTGGTTTGGTTTTTTGTGAATTTAATTATTGACAGTGCATTTCATTTTTGTGAAATCTCTTGTTAATAAAATTTAATACACTGAACCATGACTTGCCCTCGTGCCAAATCCAACCAGTATGTGTGTGTGTTTGAGGAATAGATGGTTGTGCAGGAATCTTTGTCTTTTGTTTCTCTGCCAAGGTACACTTTCCATGTAAGAATAACCCACCAACTGTAGATATTGTCGAAAACCCTTGGGAGTTCATGGTGATGTCTCTCTAGTGATTTGAAAAATATTTTTTATCCCCATTGTCCTGTAAACCTCAAATTGTCTGCCACATTTTCTTTGCAGTATTATTCCTAAATTCTCACGCTGTAGTAACAATAGGTAATCTGGTTTTGCAAGGGGGGTTACTTTGGTTTTTTGCCCAGGGCTCGGCGGCCATCTAGGGAAACCTTTCCAACCCACGCATTTCTGAAAACTAGACACCCGGCGGCTTCCAGGGAGGTATGGCTTGCGTGGATCCCCCAACGTTTCCTTACCCAGAATCCCCTGCAATCCTCATTTTTTGCCCAAAAAATCACTTTTTTCACACATTTTGGGGTGGGAAAGTAGTGGCATCACCGGGCTCACACAAATTTACCACCACCCAGCGTTCCCCCAGGTCTCCCGGTAAAAATGGTGCTTCACTTGTGTGGGAGGCCCAAGTACCCGCGGCAGGCAAGGGCCCCAAACGTAGTGAGGCGACATCAAGATGGCCTATCGCCAAACCACCTGGTTTTGCAAAGGGGGTCACTTTGGTTTTTGGCCCGGTGCGCGGCGGCCATCTAGGGAAACCTACCAAACCCAGGCATTTTTGAAAACTAGACACCCGGCGGCTTCCAGGGAGGTATGGCTTGCGTGGATCCCCCAACGTTTCCTTACCCAGAATCCCCTGCAAACCTCAAATTTTGCTCAAAAAATCACTTTTTTCACACATTTTGGGGTGGGAAAGTAGTGGCATCACCGGGCTCACACAAATTTACCACCACCCAGCGTTCCCCCAGGTCTCCCGGTAAAAATGGTGCCTCACTTGTGTGGGAGGCCCAAGTACCCGCGGCAGGCAAGGGCCCCAAACGTAGTGAGGCGACATCAAGATGGCCTATCGCCAAACCACCTGGTTTTGCAAGGGGGGTCACTTTGGTTTTTGGCCCGGTGCGCGGCGGCCATCTAGGGAAACCTACCAAACCCAGGCATTTTTGAAAACTAGACACCCGGCGGCTTCCAGGGAGGTATGGCTTGCGTGGATCCCCCAACGTTTCCTTACCCAGAATCCCCTGCAAACCTTAAATTTTGCTCAAAAAATCACTTTTTTCACACATTTTGGGGTGGGAAAGTAGTGGCATCACCGGGCTCACACAAATTTACCACCACCCAGCGTTCCCCCAGGTATCCCGGTAAAAATGGTGCCTCACTTGTGTGGGAGGCCCAAGTACCCGCGGCAGGCAAGGGCCCCAAACGTAGTGAGGCGACATCAAGATGGCCTATCGCCAAACCACCTGGTTTTGCAAGGGGGGTCACTTTGGTTTTTGGCCCGGTGCGCGGCGGCCATCTAGGGAAACCTAGCAAACCCAGGCATTTTTGAAAACTAGACACCCGGCGGCTTCCAGGGAGGTATGGCTTGCGTGGATCCCCCAACGTTTCCTTACCCAGAATCCCCTGCAAACCTCAAATTTTGCTCAAAAAATCACTTTTTTCACACATTTTGGGGTGGGAAAGTAGTGGCATCACCGGGCTCACACAAATTTACCACCACCCAGCGTTCCCCCAGGTCTCCCGGTAAAAATGGTGCCTCACTTGTGTGGGAGGCCCAAGTACCCGCGGCAGGCAAGGGCCCCAAACGTAGTGAGGCGACATCAAGATGGCCTATCGCCAAACCACCTGGTTTTGCAAGGGGGGTCACTTTGGTTTTTGGCCCGGTGCGCGGCGGCCATCTAGGGAAACCTACCAAACCCAGGCATTTTTGAAAACTAGACACCCGGCGGCTTCCAGGGAGGTATGGCTTGCGTGGATCCCCCAACGTTTCCTTACCCCGAATCCCCTGCAAACCTCAAATTTTGCTCAAAAAATCACTTTTTTCACACATTTTGGGGTGGGAAAGTAGTGGCATCACCGGGCTCACACAAATTTACCACCACCCAGCGTTCCCCCAGGTCTCCCGGTAAAAATGGTGCCTCACTTGTGTGGGAGGCCCAAGTACCCGCGGCAGGCAAGGGCCCCAAACGTAGTGAGGCGACATCAAGATGGCCTATCGCCAACCCACCAGGTTTTGCAAGGGGGGTCACTTTGGTTTTTGGCCCGGTGCGCGGCGGCCATCTAGGGAAACCTAGCAAACCCAGGCATTTTTGAAAACTAGACACCCGGCGGCTTCCAGGGAGGTATGGCTTGCGTGGATCCCCCAACGTTTCCTTACCCAGAATCCCCTGCAAACCTCAATTTTTGCTCAACAAATCACTTTTTTCACACATTTTGGGGTGGGAAAGTAGTGGCATCACCGGGCTCACACAAATTTACCACCACCCAGCGTTCCCCCAGGTCTCCCGGTAAAAATGGTGCCTCACTTGTGTGGGAGGCCCAAGTACCCGCGGCAGGCAAGGGCCCCAAACGTAGTGAGGCGACATCAAGATGGCCTATCGCCAAACCACCTGGTTTTGCAAGGGGGGTCACTTTGGTTTTTGGCCCGGTGCGCGGCGGCCATCTAGGGAAACCTACCAAACCCAGGCATTTTTGAAAACTAGACACCCGGCGGCTTCCAGGGAGGTATGGCTTGCGTGGATCCCCCAACGTTTCCTTACCCAGAATCCCCTGCAAACCTCATTTTTTGCTCAAAAAATCACTTTTTTCACACATTTTGGGGTGGGAAAGTAGTGGCATCACCGGGCTCACACAAATTTACCACCACCCAGCGTTCCCCCAGGTCTCCCGGTAAAAATGGTGCCTCACTTGTGTGGGAGGCCCAAGTACCCGCGGCAGGCAAGGACAACAAACGTAGTGAGGCGACATTTGGGATAGGCAATGTTGATGTTGCCTCACTACGTTTGTTGTCCTTGCCTGCCGCGGGTACTTGGGCCTCCCACACAAGTGAGGCACCATTTTTACCGGGAGACCTGGGGGAACGCTGGGTGGTGGTAAATTTGTGTGAGCCCGGTGATGCCACTACTTTCCCACCCCAAAATGTGTGAAAAAAGTGATTTTTTGAGCAAAAAATGAGGTTTGCAGGGGATTCTGGGTAAGGAAACGTTGGGGGATCCACGCAAGCCATACCTCCCTGGAAGCCGCCGGGTGTCTAGTTTTCAAAAATGCCTGGGTTTGGTAGGTTTCCCTAGATGGCCGCCGCGCACCGGGCCAAAAACCAAAGTGACCCCCCTTGCAAAACCAGGTGGTTTGGCGATAGGCCATCTTGATGTCGCCTCACTACGTTTGGGGCCCTTGCCTGCCGCGGGTACTTGGGCCTCCCACACAAGTGAGGCACCATTTTTACCGGGAGACCTGGGGGAACGCTGGGTGGTGGTAAATTTGTGTGAGCCCGGTGATGCCACTACTTTCCCACCCCAAAATGTGTGAAAAAAGTGATTTGTTGAGCAAAAATTGAGGTTTGCAGGGGATTCTGGGTAAGGAAACGTTGGGGGATCCACGCAAGCCATACCTCCCTGGAAGCCGCCGGGTGTCTAGTTTTCAAAAATGCCTGGGTTTGCTAGGTTTCCCTAGATGGCCGCCGCGCACCGGGCCAAAAACCAAAGTGACCCCCCTTGCAAAACCTGGTGGGTTGGCGATAGGCCATCTTGATGTCGCCTCACTACGTTTGGGGCCCTTGCCTGCCGCGGGTACTTGGGCCTCCCACACAAGTGAGGCACCATTTTTACCGGGAGACCTGGGGGAACGCTGGGTGGTGGTAAATTTGTGTGAGCCCGGTGATGCCACTACTTTCCCACCCCAAAATGTGTGAAAAAAGTGATTTTTTGAGCAAAAATTGAGGTTTGCAGGGGATTCTGGGTAAGGAAACGTTGGGGGATCCACGCAAGCCATACCTCCCTGGAAGCCGCCGGGTGTCTAGTTTTCAAAAATGCCTGGGTTTGCTAGGTTTCCCTAGATGGCCGCCGCGCACCGGGCCAAAAACCAAAGTGACCCCCCTTGCAAAACCTGGTGGTTTGGCGATAGGCCATCTTGATGTCGCCTCACTACGTTTGGGGCCCTTGCCTGCCGCGGGTACTTGGGCCTCCCACACAAGTGAGGCACCATTTTTACCGGGAGACCTGGGGGAACGCTGGGTGGTGGTAAATTTGTGTGAGCCCGGTGATGCCACTACTTTCCCACCCCAAAATGTGTGAAAAAAGTGATTTTTTGAGCAAAAAATGAGGTTTGCAGGGGATTCTGGGTAAGGAAACGTTGGGGGATCCACGCAAGCCATACCTCCCTGGAAGCCGCCGGGTGTCTAGTTTTCAAAAATGCCTGGGTTTGGTAGGTTTCCCTAGATGGCCGCCGCGCACCGGGCCAAAAACCAAAGTGACCCCCCTTGCAAAACCAGGTGGTTTGGCGATAGGCCATCTTGATGTCGCCTCACTACGTTTGGGGCCCTTGCCTGCCGCGGGTACTTGGGCCTCCCACACAAGTGAGGCACCATTTTTACCGGGAGACCTGGGGGAACGCTGGGTGGTGGTAAATTTGTGTGAGCCCGGTGATGCCACTACTTTCCCACCCCAAAATGTGTGAAAAAAGTGATTTTTTGAGCAAAAAATGAGGTTTGCAGGGGATTCTGGGTAAGGAAACGTTGGGGGATCCACGCAAGCCATACCTCCCTGGAAGCCGCCGGGTGTCTAGTTTTCAAAAATGCCTGGGATTGGTAGGTTTCCCTAGATGGCCGCCGCGCACCGGGCCAAAAACCAAAGTGACCCCCCTTGCAAAACCAGGTGGTTTGGCGATAGGCCATCTTGATGTCGCCTCACTACGTTTGGGGCCCTTGCCTGCCGCGGGTACTTGGGCCTCCCACACAAGTGAGGCACCATTTTTACCGGGAGACCTGGGGGAACGCTGGGTGGTGGTAAATTTGTGTGAGCCCGGTGATGCCACTACTTTCCCACCCCAAAATGTGTGAAAAAAGTGATTTGTTGAGCAAAAATTGAGGTTTGCAGGGGATTCTGGGTAAGGAAACGTTGGGGGATCCACGCAAGCCATACCTCCCTGGAAGCCGCCGGGTGTCTAGTTTTCAAAAATGCCTGGGTTTGCTAGGTTTCCCTAGATGGCCGCCGCGCACCGGGCCAAAAACCAAAGTGACCCCCCTTGCAAAACCTGGTGGGTTGGCGATAGGCCATCTTGATGTCGCCTCACTACGTTTGGGGCCCTTGCCTGCCGCGGGTACTTGGGCCTCCCACACAAGTGAGGCACCATTTTTACCGGTAGACCTGGGGGAACGCTGGGTGGTGGTAAATTTGTGTGAGCCCGGTGATGCCACTACTTTCCCACCCCAAAATGTGTGAAAAAAGTGATTTTTTGAGCAAAAATTGAGGTTTGCAGGGGATTCTGGGTAAGGAAACGTTGGGGGATCCACGCAAGCCATACCTCCCTGGAAGCCGCCGGGTGTCTAGTTTTCAAAAATGCCTGGGTTTGCTAGGTTTCCCTAGATGGCCGCCGCGCACCGGGCCAAAAACCAAAGTGACCCCCCTTGCAAAACCTGGTGGTTTGGCGATAGGCCATCTTGATGTCGCCTCACTACGTTTGGGGCCCTTGCCTGCCGCGGGTACTTGGGCCTCCCACACAAGTGAGGCACCATTTTTACCGGGAGACCTGGGGGAACGCTGGGTGGTGGTAAATTTGTGTGAGCCCGGTGATGCCACTACTTTCCCACCCCAAAATGTGTGAAAAAAGTGATTTTTTGAGCAAAAAATGAGGTTTGCAGGGGATTCTGGGTAAGGAAACGTTGGGGGATCCACGCAAGCCATACCTCCCTGGAAGCCGCCGGGTGTCTAGTTTTCAAAAATGCCTGGGTTTGGTAGGTTTCCCTAGATGGCCGCCGCGCACCGGGCCAAAAACCAAAGTGACCCCCCTTGCAAAACCAGGTGGTTTGGCGATAGGCCATCTTGATGTCGCCTCACTACGTTTGGGGCCCTTGCCTGCCGCGGGTACTTGGGCCTCCCACACAAGTGAGGCACCATTTTTACCGGGAGACCTGGGGGAACGCTGGGTGGTGGTAAATTTGTGTGAGCCCGGTGATGCCACTACTTTCCCACCCCAAAATGTGTGAAAAAAGTGATTTTTTGAGCAAAAATTGAGGTTTGCAGGGGATTCTGGGTAAGGAAACGTTGGGGGATCCACGCAAGCCATACCTCCCTGGAAGCCGCCGGGTGTCTAGTTTTCAAAAATGCCTGGGTTTGCTAGGTTTCCCTAGATGGCCGCCGCGCACCGGGCCAAAAACCAAAGTGACCCCCCTTGCAAAACCTGGTGGTTTGGCGATAGGCCATCTTGATGTCGCCTCACTACGTTTGGGGCCCTTGCCTGCCGCGGGTACTTGGGCCTCCCACACAAGTGAGGCACCATTTTTACCGGGAGACCTGGGGGAACGCTGGGTGGTGGTAAATTTGTGTGAGCCCGGTGATGCCACTACTTTCCCACCCCAAAATGTGTGAAAAAAGTGATTTTTTGAGCAAAAAATGAGGTTTGCAGGGGATTCTGGGTAAGGAAACGTTGGGGGATCCACGCAAGCCATACCTCCCTGGAAGCCGCCGGGTGTCTAGTTTTCAAAAATGCCTGGGTTTGGTAGGTTTCCCTAGATGGCCGCCGCGCACCGGGCCAAAAACCAAAGTGACCCCCCTTGCAAAACCAGGTGGTTTGGCGATAGGCCATCTTGATGTCGCCTCACTACGTTTGGGGCCCTTGCCTGCCGCGGGTACTTGGGCCTCCCACACAAGTGAGGCACCATTTTTACCGGGAGACCTGGGGGAACGCTGGGTGGTGGTAAATTTGTGTGAGCCCGGTGATGCCACTACTTTCCCACCCCAAAATGTGTGAAAAAAGTGATTTTTTGGGCAAAAATTGAGGTTTGCAGGGGATTCTGGGTAAGGAAACGTTGGGGGATCCACGCAAGCCATACCTCCCTGGAAGCCGCCGGGTGTCTAGTTTTCAAAAATGCCTGGGTTTGCTAGGTTTCCCTAGGTGCCGGCAGGGCTAGGGTACAAAATCTACAGCTAGTCACTTTGCCAAAAAAAGGGTCATTTTTCACTCCAAAACCACTTTGCGTTTTGCGCCATTTCCTGTTGCGGGCACTAGGCCGACCCGCACAAGTGAGGTACCATTTTTCTCGTAGGACTTTGGGGAACGCGGGGTGGGTGGAAATTTGTGGATCCACGCAGGTTCCAGAACTTTCCATCACAGAAATGTGGGGAAAATGTGTTTTTTTTGTCAATTTTTTACGTTTGCAAGGGATTCTGGGTAACAGACCATAGTGGGAGGCAGTCAAGTCACCCCATCCTGGATTCCCCTGGGTGTCTAGTTTTCAAAAATGTATAGGTTTGCTAGGTTTCCCTAGTTGCCGGCAGGGCTAGGGTACAAAATCTACAGCTAGTCACTTTGCCAAAAAAAGGGTCATTTTTCACTCCAAAACCACGTTGCGTTTTGCGCCGTTTCCTGTCGCAGGCACTAGGCCGACCCGCACAAGTGAGGTACCATTTTTCTCGTAGGACTTTGGGGAACGCGGGGTGGGTGGAAATTTGTGGATCCACGCAGATTCCAGAACTTTCCATCACAGAAATGTGGGGAAAATGTGTTTTTTTTGTCAATTTTTTACGTTTGCAAGGGATTCTGGGTAACAGACCCTGGTGGGAGGCAGTCAAGTCACCCCATCCTGGATTCCCCTGGGTGTCTAGTTTTCAGAAATGTATAGGTTTGCTAGGTTTCCCTAGGTGCCGGCAGGGCTAGGGTACAAAATCTACAGCTAGTCACTTTGCCAAAAAAAGGGTCATTTTTCACTCCAAAACCACGTTGCGTTTTGCGCCGTTTCCTGTTGCGGGCACCAGGCCGACCCGCACAAGTGAGGTACCATTTTTCTCGTAGGACTTTGGGGAACGCGGAGTGGGTGGAAATTTGTGGATCCACGCAGGTTCCAGAACTTTCCATCACAGAAATGTGGGGAAAATGTGTTTTTTTTTGTCAATTTTTTACGTTTGCAAGGGATTCTGGGTAACAGACCATGGTGGGAGGCAGTCAAGTCACCCCATCCTGGATTCCCCTGGGTGTCTAGTTTTCAAAAATGTATAGGTTTGCTAGGTTTCCCTAGGTGCCGGCAGGGCTAGGGTACAAAATCTACAGCTAGTCACTTTGCCAAAAAAAGGGTCATTTTTCACTCCAAAACCACGTTGCGTTTTGCGCCGTTTCCTGTCGCGGGCACCAGGCCGACCCGCACAAGTGAGGTACCATTTTTCTCGTAGGACTTTGGAGAACGCGGGGTGGGTGGAAATTTGTGGATCCACGCAGATTCCAGAACTTTCCATCACAGAAATGTGGGGAAAATGTGTTTTTTTTGTCAATTTTTTACGTTTGCAAGGGATTCTGGGTAACAGACCATGGTGGGAGGCAGTCAAGTCACCCCATCCTGGATTCCCCTGGGTGTCTAGTTTTCAAAAATGTATAGGTTTGCTAGGTTTCCCTAGGTGCCGGCAGGGCTAGGGTACAAAATCTACAGCTAGTCACTTTGCCAAAAAAAGGGTCATTTTTCACTCCAAAACCACGT
Source organism: Triturus cristatus (assembly GCF_964204655.1). Classification (NCBI taxonomy): domain Eukaryota; kingdom Metazoa; phylum Chordata; class Amphibia; order Caudata; family Salamandridae; genus Triturus; species Triturus cristatus. The sequence goes on along the minus strand of NC_140594.1, from coordinate 846,159,987 downwards.
TGCGTTTTGCGCCGTTTCCTGTCGCGGGCACTAGGCCGACCCGCACAAGTGAGGTACCATTTTTCTCGTAGGACTTTGGGGAACGCGGGGTGGGTGGAAATTTGTGGATCCACGCAGATTCCAGAACTTTCCATCACAGAAATGTGGGGAAAATGTGTTTTTTTTGTCAATTTTTTACGTTTGCAAGGGATTCTGGGTAACAGACCATGGTGGGAGGCAGTCAAGTCACCCCATCCTGGATTCCCCTGGGTGTCTAGTTTTCAAAAATGTATAGGTTTGCTAGGTTTCCCTAGGTGCCGGCAGGGCTAGGGTACAAAATCTACAGCTAGTCACTTTGGCAAAAAAAGGGTCATTTTTCACTCCAAATCACGTTGCGTTTTGCGCCGTTTCCTGTCGCGGGCACTAGGCCGACCCGCACAAGTGAGGTACCATTTTTCTCGTAGGACTTTGGGGAACGCGGGGTGGGTGGAAATTTGTGGATCCACGCAGATTCCAGAACTTTCCATCACAGAAATGTGGGGAAAATGTGTTTTTTTTGTCAATTTTTTACGTTTGCAAGGGATTCTGGGTAACAGACCATGGTGGGAGGCAGTCAAGTCACCCCATCCTGGATTCCCCTGGGTGTCTAGTTTTCAAAAATGTATAGGTTTGCTAGGTTTCCCTAGGTGCCGGCAGGGCTAGGGTACAAAATCTACAGCTAGTCACTTTGCCAAAAAAAGGGTCATTTTTCACTCCAAAACCACGTTGCGTTTTGCGCCGTTTCCTGTCGCGGGCACTAGGCCGACCCGCACAAGTGAGGTACCATTTTTCTCGTAGGACTTTGGGGAACGCGGGGTGGGTGGAAATTTGTGGATCCACGCAGATTCCAGAACTTTCCATCACAGAAATGTGGGGAAAATGTGTTTTGTTTTGTCAATTTTTTACGTTTGCAAGGGATTCTGGGTAACAGACCATGGTGGGAGGCAGTCAAGTCACCCCATCCTGGATTCCCCTGGGTGTCTAGTTTTCAAAAATGTATAGGTTTGCTAGGTTTCCCTAGGTGCCGCCAGGGCTAGGGTACAAAATCTACAGCTAGTCACTTTTCCAAAAAAAGGGTCATTTTTCACTCCAAAACCACGTTGCGTTTTGCGCCGTTTCCTGTCGCGGGCACTAGGCCGACCCGCACAAGTGAGGTACCATTTTTCTCATAGGACTTTGGGGAACGCGGGGTGGGTGGAAATTTGTGGATCCACGCAGATTCCAGAACTTTCCATCACAGAAATGTGGGGAAAATGTGGTTTTTTTGTCAATTTTTTACGTTTGCAAGGGATTCTGGGTAACAGACCATGGTGGGAGGCAGTCAAGTCACCCCATCCTGGATTCCCCTGGGTGTCTAGTTTTCAAAAATGTATAGGTTTGCTAGGTTTCCCTAGGTGCCGCCAGGGCTAGGGTACAAAATCTACAGCTAGTCACTTTGCCAAAAAAAGGGTCATTTTTCACTTCAAAACCACGTTGCGTTTTGCGCCGTTTCCTGTCGCGGGCACTAGGCCGACCCGCACAAGTGAGGTACCATTTTTCTCGTAGGACTTTGGGGAACGCGGGGTGGGTGGAAATTTGTGGATCCACGCAGGTTCCAGAACTTTCCATCACAGAAATGTGGGGAAAATGTGTTTTTTTTGTCAATTTTTTACGTTTGCAAGGGATTCTGGGTAACAGACCATGGTGGGAGGCAGTCAAGTCACCCCATCCTGGATTCCCCTGGGTGTCTAGTTTTCAAAAATGTATAGGTTTGCTAGGTTTCCCTAGGTGCCGGCAGGGCTAGGGTACAAAATCTACAGCTAGTCACTTTGCCAAAAAAAGGGTCATTTTTCACTCCAAAACCACGTTGCGTTTTGCGCTGTTTCCTGTCGCGGGCACTAGGCCGACCCGCACAAGTGAGGTACCCTTTTTCTCGTAGGACTTTGGGGATCGCGGGGTGGGTGGAAATTTGTGGATCCACGCAGGTTCCAGAACTTTCCATCACAGAAATGTGGGGAAAATGTGTTTTTTTTGTCAATTTTTTACGTTTGCAAGGGATTCTGGGTAACAGACCATGGTGGGAGGCAGTCAAGTCACCCCATCCTGGATTCCCCTGGGTGTCTAGTTTTCAAAAATGTATAGGTTTGCTAGGTTTCCCTAGGTGCCGCCAGGGCTAGGGTACAAAATCTACAGCTAGTCACTTTGCCAAAAAAAGGGTCATTTTTCACTTCAAAACCACGTTGCGTTTTGCGCCGTTTCCTGTCGCGGGCACTAGGCCGACCCGCACAAGTGAGGTACCATTTTTCTCGTAGGACTTTGGGGAACGCGGGGTGGGTGGAAATTTGTGGATCCACGCAGGTTCCAGAACTTTCCATCACAGAAATGTGGGGAAAATGTGTTTTTTTTGTCAATTTTTTACGTTTGCAAGGGATTCTGGGTAACAGACCATGGTGGGAGGCAGTCAAGTCACCCCATCCTGGATTCCCCTGGGTGTCTAGTTTTCAAAAATGTATAGGTTTGCTAGGTTTCCCTAGGTGCCGGCAGGGCTAGGGTACAAAATCTACAGCTAGTCACTTTGCCAAAAAAGGGTAATTTTTCACTCCAAAACCACGTTGCGTTTTGCGCTGTTTCCTGTCGCGGGCACTAGGCCGACCCGCACAAGTGAGGTACCATTTTTCTCGTAGGACTTTGGGGATCGCGGGGTGGGTGGAAATTTGTGGATCCACGCAGGTTCCAGAACTTTCCATCACAGAAATGTGGGGAAAATGTGTTTTTTTTGTCAATTTTTTACGTTTGCAAGGGATTCTGGGTAACAGACCATGGTGGGAGGCAGTCAAGTCACCCCATCCTGGATTCCCCTGGGTGTCTAGTTTTCAAAAATGTATAGGTTTGCTAGGTTTCCCTAGGTGCCGGCAGGGCTAGGGTACAAAATCTACAGCTAGTCACTTTGCCAAAAAAAGGGTCATTTTTCACTCCAAAACCACGTTGCGTTTTGCGCTGTTTCCTGTCGCGGGCACTAGGCCGACCCGCACAAGTGAGGTACCATTTTTCTCGTAGGACTTTGGGGAACGCGGGGTGGGTGGAAATTTGTGGATCCACGCAGATTCCAGAACTTTCTATCACAGAAATGTGGGGAAAATGTGTTTTTTTTGTCAATTTTTTACGTTTGCAAGGGATTCTGGGTAACAGACCATGGTGGGAGGCAGTCAAGTCACCCCATCCTGGATTCCCCTGGGTGTCTAGTTTTCAGAAATGTATAGGTTTGCTAGGTTTCCCTAGGTGCCGGCAGGGCTAGGGTACAAAATCTACAGCTAGTCACTTTGCCAAAAAAAGGGTCATTTTTCACTGCAAAACCACGTTGCGTTTTGCGCCGTTTCCTGCCGCGGGCACTAGGCCGACCCGCACAAGTGAGGTACCATTTTTCTCGTAGGACTTTGGGGAACGCGGGGTGGGTGGAAATTTGTGGATCCACGCAGATTCCAGAACTTTCCATCACAGAAATGTGGGGAAAATGTGTTTTTTTTGTCAATTTTTTACGTTTGCAAGGGATTCTGGGTAACAGACCATGGTGGGAGGCAGTCAAGTCACCCCATCCTGGATTCCCCTGGGTGTCTAGTTTTCAAAAATGTATAGGTTTTCTAGGTTTCCCTAGGTGCCGGCAGGGCTAGGGTTCAAAAACTACAGCTAGACTCTTTGCAAAAAAAGTGTAAATTTTCAGTGTGAAAATGTGGTGTGTTCACCTTAGGTTTTGAGCCACTTCCTGTCGTGGGCACTATGCCTACCCACACAAGTGAGGTACCATTTTTCTCGGGAGACTTAGGGTAGTTCAAATTTGTAAAGCAACTGTTATTACCTATTGATTTTTGATGCATTTCTCCCTTCCAAATGAAAGACATTGTGTAAAAAAAAAGTCATTTTGAAAAATGACCAATAATTGTCATGCAAATATGAGTATTCCCAATTTCGAAAATGTGCAAATATGCACTGTTTCTGAACTCTGTAATTTGTTCCCATTTCAGAAATACATAGGTGACTTTCATACCGATTTTTCCAAGTATACATTTTCCCACAATAATTGCTATATACCCGGACCAAAAAAAAAAAACATTACAAAATGCTGATCATTTTTCTACTCTGGGTTCGTTGGGCTCTTGGTGAACCTACAAGTCCTATATGTCCCCACAACCAGGAAGGTCTACCGGATGTAACGGTACATTGCTTTCAAAGAGATGTCATAATTCGAAGAAGTTACAGGTAAAAACGTTGACTCAAGAGGCTGCTTTTTTCAACAAATTTTTAATTTTTCCTATATTTGCCTGTAAATTTCTATAAAGAAACCTTGATGGATCTACGCAAATGACCCCTTGCTGAATTCAGAATTTTGTCTACTTTTCAAAAATGTATAGCTTTCCAGGATCCATTATTGTTTTGTTACCCTTTTCTACCGTTAACTGGAAGGAGGTTGAAAGCACAAAAAATAGCAAAAATAGGGTATGTCCCAGAAAAATGCCAAAACTGTGTAAAAAATGTTGGTTTTCTAACAAAAGTCTGTCATTCCCTAAAAGCTGGAGAAATTGTGATTTCAGCCCCACAAACCCTTTTTTGATACCATTTGCAGAGAAAAACCCAGAAGCTTTCATTTGCAGCCCGTTTTTCACATTTTTCACAAAAAAAAACAAAATTGCTGTATTTTGACTAATTTCTGGGAACCCTCTAGGAGAATCCACAAACCCTGGGTACCTTTAGAATCCCCAAGATGTTGGAAGAAAAGGACGCAAATTTGGCGTGGATACCTAATGTGGTCAAAAAGTTACAGGGGCCTAAGCGCGCACTACCTCAAATAGCCCAAAAAGGGCTTAGCACAGGAGGGGAAAAGGCCTAGCAGCGAAGGGGTTAAGAGGATAAAGGATATATTTTCTTTTGTAAATATGTCATTGTGAGGAGGTGGCCTCCATAGCCGGTATACCCTTCCCAACATCACTTGTACAACAGAATGACAATGGTACGAGACGGCTGGGAGGGAATGAGTTAATCCTTTCCACTGACTCTTGTGTGCAGGGAGGAGCTACATCACCCGGGTTGAGCAGGAACCAATGGAATGCGAGAGAGGCGGGACCCGCCGAGTATGAAGGGAACCCGGAAGAACGTCAACGGTGTGTGGAAACAGCGGAGCAAGGAATACAGCCACACCGAGAGGAAGAGAAGAACGAAGAAGAACACTCGACCAACAGCCTAGGAGACGAGGAACCGAGGCTGACCGTCGACTCGGAAGAAGCACCCGACTCCGGAGAGAGCGAGACCTGGTCCGAGGAGTGGTGGACACCCCCAGGAGGACGCTGACAAGCCGCCGCAACTCCGGAGAGTTGCGGTCAACGCGGTACGTGACACGGTAAGGGGGAGGGATAAGCGGGGTTTAGCTAAGAGATCACCGGGGTATACAAATGTATGGAATCCTGTGGTGAGAACGGTTGTCCGAGCACGCACCTCCCTTTGTATACCTTCACAACCCAGCCGCGTTAGGAGGAGTACTGACCCGCTTGTTTTGACCCCTTTGCCCTTATCCTCGGTAGAGCGTATATTCCAACCTTATTTTTTTGTCTCTTTTATGGCATATATACCCTTGGATTCTCACATACCTCCCTTCTTTCAGCATCCCGGTTCTTTTATTTTGATAGACACCCGACTCCCTTCTCCCCGTCCTATGCCTAACAGCACACCCGTATTTCTTTTGTCGTGCCTCACAACGGGTGCTTCTTTAATCACTGGTGAAGGGTTCGTATCAGAAAAGCCTGAACCACAAAACTGATCGCCTTCTCTCCTTTCACTTTCCGAGGCAACCTGGGGAGGAGTCCGACCACGACAGGAACCCATCACCAGCCGGAAGACAACGCAGAAGGACCACAACTAGAGAAGACCATCCTACCATCCTAAACCTGTTTTGTGGAACGATTATTTTATTTGATTAAAATCCAATCACAATTGCTCAACTAATTCGGCCTCCTCGCTTTTTCTTTCGACCCTCCCTCTCACACGTGGTGTCAGAAGTGGGATCAGAAAGGATGGAGGCCGCAATACAGAAAATGGCGGAAGGTCAGGAAAAGCTAGGTTGTATCATGGAACGCTTCCTAGCCTTAACCGAAGAGGACAGAGAGAAACACCATAAAACCATGTTGGAGCAGAGCCAATCCCAGGAAGCCATTTTCAACCGACTAGCAGACACAATGGGTCAGCAAAGAAACCAAACCACCCTACCATCAGTGGTCCTCCAGAAGTATGTACATGGGGAGGACCCGGATTTCTTTTTTTCTAATTTCGAAAGAATGGCTTGAACAGCAGGGTGGACTGCAGACAAATGGGGTCAGTATTTAGGACCGCTATTGACCGGGGATCTGCAGGCCGCCTATCAGGCTGCTAACCCCTTAGGCCTTACACCGTATGACGACGTAAAGAAAGCAATGCTGGAAAGGTTGGGGATCGACGATGAGACCTATAGACTACGTCTTAGACAAGTAAAAGAGGGTCTCCAGGAAACCCCTAGAGCCCTCTCCTTTCGGATCCGGGATCTAGCCGACCGGTGGTTGAAACCCTTAACTGCCACTAAGGAAGACATCATGGAAAATATATATCTCGAACAGTTTTTATCCTCCTTACATCCCCCCGTACAGAAATGGGTGCGGCAACACACAGGACTGACTTTTGACAGGGCTGTAGAAATCGCTGGGGCATATAACCGCGCCCAGTACTTTCAAAGAGGGAAGGACGAACATACCTGGAAGCGGCCTAGTGGAGGAACCGCCAAGACAGTGAGACCAACGGTTCCAAGGAGATCGGACACAGTCGCCCTACCACCCGGTCCCCTGCCTATTCCCCTTCGGTCCTCTCCCTCCCCAGGACCCCAGTGTTTTTCGTGTGGAGGTTTCGGTCATATAGCCCGAGTATGCCCCCAAAAAGAAGAGCCCATGGAAATCGGGCTCACGCGGTCCTATTATTGTAATCCCGGGGGACAGAAACCTCCCTATCACCACACCGTAAGGGTCAATGGAGAAGAACGACAAGCCTTGATGGACACCGGATGTTTACAGAGTGTCATACAGCCTTCTGCAATCCCGGGAGGGGTTACCCAAACCACGGGGACAGTAAACATACAGTGTGTACATGGAGACAACAGGAGGTATCCTGCCACCACTGTCCAAATTCAACACAGTCCCGCTTATGCTCCAGTGCCAGTGAGAGTAGGGTTGATACCTCGGCTACCCGAACCTCTAGTTCTGGGTTCTGGCTACCCCTATCTCTCCAAGGTTGTTACAGAAAACCCCACCGACCGGGATGAGTGGTATTCAACTGCCCCTTTTTCCACGGAGCCTCATCTCACTCCGCTCCAGGAGAAACCCCAGAAAAGTAGAAACCAAAAGAAAAGAGAGAAAAGGGACTGGAACCGCGTAGCCCTAACCCAGACCAAGGAGGAAGCCATGTGGCAGTACGACCAAGGTTTCTTTGCCGCACAACGAGAGGACGATACGTTGAGGGAAGCCTGGAACAAGGCCACAGAGGAGGAAGACCCTAATCAAGTAGGTCCCCAGTTCCTAGTACGGAAGGGGTTGCTATATAGAAAGGGGGGCCGTAACCAACCCCTACAACTATTAGTCCCAGTCACCTATAGAGAGAAGGTGATGTTCCTTGCTCACAGCCATCTCCTAGGGGGACACTTTGGGGAAGAAAAAACAGAAAAGGAGATTCTAAAACAGTTCTTTTGGCCAGGTATATACCATCAAATCCGCAGATACTGTAAGGAGTGCGCCATTTGCCAAAAAACCAACAGGCGGGTTTTCTCTAGAGTCCCCTTGCGACCCCTACCCGTCATTAGCGAACCCTTTGCTCGTGTAGGGATGGACATAATAGGCCCCTTGCTTCCCTCTCGAAGTGGCTGTAGATTTGTGTTGGTCCTCGTTGACTATGCCACTCGATATCCTGAGGCAGTGGCGTTGCGACATCCAAACGCCCAGCATATAGCTAAAGCCATGGTTAACATTTTCTCCCGAGTAGGCTTTCCACGAGAGATAATAACGGACCAGGGGACACCGTTTGTCTCCAAACTCCTAAAACAGGTCTGTGCACAGTTACACATCAAGCAGATCCGAACATCAGCATACCATCCCCAAACCGACGGGTTGGTGGAAAGATATAACGCTACCCTTAAAACCACACTAAAAAAACTGCTTGAATTGGAAACCCGTCGTTGGGAGGACATGTTGCCTCTTGCTCTTTTTGCTATCCGATGTAAACCCCAAAGAAGTACCGGATACTCACCGTTTGAACTATTGTACGGCAGACCCCCACGCACCCTACTAGACATGGCAAGGGAGGAATGGGAAGAAATACCCGAGGGAACTAAACCCCTACATGAATATGTGTTGAAGCTAAAGACTCACCTCCACGAAATACGTAGTATCTGTAAGACCCACTTGGAACAGGCCCAAGAAGCCCAAAAACAGTACTACGATAAGGGCACCAAAAATAGATCCCTGACTGTGGGTGATTTTGCTTTACTTATGATGCCCTCTTCCGACCACAAACTCCTGGGGCAATGGCAAGGTCCATTCCGAGTCATAGAGGCCGTCACTCCCGTGACTTATCGCCTGGAAATGGACCCCACAAAACCAACTAACACCCAAATCTTCCACATAAATTTACATAAGAAATGGGAAGGACAGGTACCCCAGTTGGTAGCCGTAACGAAGGACCCCCCCCTTTTTCCGTGAGCCTAGACCCTGACTTGACAGAGAGACAGAAAGAGAGCCTGCATGACAGGCTACAGCCTTTTCAGGACATCTTCACTACCCTCCCAGGACACACCATATTAACCGAGCACGCCATTAACACTCTGCCCGGGAGGAGAGTGAAATTACGTCCTTATCGTATACCGGAAGCCCGCAGAGTGGCGGTAGAGAGCGAGGTACAACAGATGCTCCATATGGGAGTGATCGAACCTTCAACTAGTGAGTGGAATTCTCCAATAGTTTTAGTGCCGAAACCCGACGGATCCATTCGATTCTGTATCGATTTCCGCGAGGTTAACAAAATATCTCAGTTCGATTCATACCCATTACCCCGGGTTGATGAAATGATTGAGAAGCTTGGTAACGCCCAGTATATTAGTACCCTAGACTTAAGTAAAGGATACTGACAGGTTCCCCTACGAAAACAGGACAGGGAAAAAACCGCCTTTTCAACCCCGGGAGGTCTGTATCACTTTACTGTTTTACCCTTTGGGTTACACGGGGCCCCAGCTACTTTTCAAAGGTTAATGAACACAGTACTGAAACCCTGTGCTGCCTACGCCGCCGCCTACATTGACGATATCGTCATATTTAGTGACACCTGGGAACAACATCTGGATCATCTGGTAGCGGTAGTGCAGGCCCTGAAAACCAGCGGTTTAACCATCAATCCTGCTAAAAGTAAGTTAGCAGCTAGGTCGGTTAAGTATCTAGGGTATCTCTTGGGGGAGGGACTCATAAAACCCCAAAACGAAAAAGTGACCGCAATCGACAATATACCTTTTCCCCAAACGAAAAAGGAGTTACGAGCATTTCTTGGTATCCTAGGATATTATAGAAGGTTCATTCCAGATTTTTCACAAACAGCCGCCCCATTGACCGACCTCCTGCAAAAGAACATCAACACCGAGAAAGTGCTACGATCCCCCTCAACCAAACAGCTAGCGGCCTTTCAGACCTTAAAAACAGCCATAACATCGAAGCCAGTGCTGATGAGTCCCGATTATACTAAACCGTTTATCTTGCAAACGGACGCGTCGGATCAAGGACTGGGTGCTGTCCTATCCCAAACCGACGCTCAGAACCAGGAAAGACCTGTATTACACCTCAGCAGGAAATTGTTTCCTAGGGAAACCAAATATGCTGTCATTGAGAAGGAAGCATTGGCCATAGAATGGGCCATAGAGACCTTCCGTTACTATCTGGAAGGAAGAGAATTCACTCTGTATACAGACCATGCTCCCTTACAATGGCTCTCTCGCAACAAAGGGCATAATGACAGAATCATGAGATGGTTTTTAGCCCTACAGCCTTTTAGGTTTACTACTCTGCACCGAAAAGGGAAAGAACATTCCAATGCCGATTTTCTATCTCGCTATCCCCTTGATTCTTTCCTTGCCAGCAAGAAAGTTAGGGAAGGGGGATGTGAGGAGGTGGCCTCCATAGCCGGTATACCCTTCCCAACATCACTTGTACAACAGAATGACAATGGTACGAGACGGCTGGGAGGGAATGAGTTAATCCTTTCCACTGACTCTTGTGTGCAGGGAGGAGCTACATCACCCGGGTTGAGCAGGAACCAATGGAATGCGAGAGAGGCGGGACCCGCCGAGTATGAAGGGAACCCGGAAGAACGTCAACGGTGTGTGGAAACGGCGGAGCAAGGAATACAGCCACACCGAGAGGAAGAGAAGAACGAAGAAGAACACTCGACCAACAGCCTAGGAGACGAGGAACCGAGGCCGACCGTCGACTCGGAAGAAGCACCCGACTCCGGAGAGAGCGAGACCTGGTCCGAGGAGTGGTGGACACCCCCAGGAGGACGCTGACAAGCCGCCGCAACTCCGGAGAGTTGCGGCCAACGCGGTACGTGACACGGGAAGGGGGAGGGATAAGCGGGGTTTAGCTAAGAGATCACCGGGGTATACAAATGTATGGAATCCTGTGGTGAGAACGGTTGTCCGAGCACGCACCTCCCTTTGTATACCTTCACAACCCAGCCGCGTTAGGAGGAGTACTGACCCGCTTGTTTTGACCCCTTTGCCCTTATCCTCGGTAGAGCGTATATTCCAACCTTATTTTTTTGTCTCTTTTATGGCATATATACCCTTGGATTCTCACATACCTCCCTTCTTTCAGCATCCCGGTTCTTTTATTTTGATAGACACCCGACTCCCTTCTCCCCGACCTATGCCTAACAGCACACCCGTATTTCTTTTGTCGTGCCTCACAACGGGTGCTTCTTTAATCACTGGTGAAGGGTTCGTATCAGAAAAGCCTGAACCACAAAACTGATCGCCTTCTCTCCTTTCACTTTCCGAGGCAACCTGGGGAGGAGTCCGACCACGACAGGAACCCATCACCAGCCGGAAGACAACGCGGAAGGACCACAACTAGAGAAGACCATCCTACCATCCTAAACCTGTTTTGTGGAACGATTATTTTTATTTGATTAAAATCCAATCACAATTGCTCAACTAATTCGGCCTCCTCGCTTTTCCTTTCGACCCTCCCTCTCACAGTCATATGATTTTCTTTTTATACAGATATTTAAGTGGCTTCTCCTGAAGAAGGCGTGTGTCACGCCGAATCGCATGTAGAGAATACTATCTACATCTACAAAGTCTAGCCACCTGTAGTCTATACCACCCTATAATTAATGTTTGTTTTATATGTTGTTGAGCTATTGGCTCCAGAAATGTATGTGAATTTATTTTTATTACATGTATTGATATATTTTTTGTGTTGTTTTTGTTTTGTCACTATGGATGTTCAAGTTAAAATTTTAAAATTTGTATGAATAAAATGAATTGTTTTTAATTGCTTTATGGCAGTACACTGAGTCTGTGTTTATCAGTATTGGACCTGATTTTCGCCAGGTCTTTAGTTGCTTAGAAATGTTACTATTATAAGAATTGTTTCCCTGTCCTAGGAACTCCTAGTAGTTTCAGGGGGTCCTTGTTTGATTCACTCCTGGAGTTTTATACATTTGGAATAATGATGACCTAATTGTGATTCACTGAAAATCGCAATTAGGATAATCGCTATTCCAAATCGTAATACATGTGGCCGCTAATCAGTTCTATTGGACCCCAGGCCCATCAGAATGGCTTCTTTCTCATGTAGCTGTGTACAAACTTCATGTGGAACCCCTTTGATTTTCCACCAGCACATCCACCGCATTCAAAACGGAAACAATGTCAAGGAAAGACGTGGGGCATATCAGCAAGCGCGAGGATAATTATCGCCGGCTGTCGCTGGATTTTATCGCTGAGATAGCGTGCTATCAGCAACGCTTATCTCCAAAGCGATAAAATTTCAAGCGCAAGCTGCCAAATGTGTGATTATCGCTGGAAATCCAGCGATAATCACACAACGTTTGGCGATAGCTTGGTGATAAGGCAGGGCAGACTTAGCCATTATATCCACCTTCCATTGGATATAATGGCTAAGTCAGACTGAAAGCAGGCGTAAGGAAAGTAGCGAAAACCACGGTTAGCGCGACTTTTGTTATCACTACGCAGGTTAGCGATCAGCTTGCTGATAGGAGAAATGTCTGTTAGCGACATTTCTCACATAATTTTGGGGAGGAACGCCCACCTTGCATCTCATTAGAGATGCAAAGCTGGGCGTTAAGGGAACGGGCGCTAAGGCATGAATTCACGCGATAGCGTGACCTTGCTGATAGTGCGATAAAAGTATCGACGCTTTTCGCCCGAAAACGGATGCTAAAGCGGCGATAATTTTATCTCCGGCACTTGCTGAGATGCCCCTTGGTGGCGACGCCACCATATTTTGCCACCTAGTGGTGGTGTCTGTTGTTGTCAATGCATCTCAATACAGGCAAGGGGTGCTTTTGTGATAAAAATGATTTTGCAAGGGCAGCAAAGGACCCTGAAAAGTGAAGGACTTTAGTACATGGTAGCACACAGGCCCAGCTGCTCCCTCTCCCTGTGACGGTCCTGCCTCCTCAGTAAAATAGAACCTTGTCGACTTGTGAGCTTTCTCCAGCGGTAATCTATCTGTGCTCTAAGATACCACGTGGTACCGTTTCCCCCTGTACTGCCTAGTTAGTGCTCACATCAGAGGCGCAACTAGAGCCAAATTTCGGGGGATGGGGGCTAAGAAAAAATGTCGGGGGGGGTGCTGAATCTTTTAAGCCATAGGCAGAGTGGAGAACTATTTTTATTTTACGCACCTTATTCGTGCGTTTTTATTATATAAACTATGCACTTTTTTGTATAAACATGTTTAAAGAGATTTGAATATTAATGTTTTGCAAACACGGGTAATACCGGTTGCATCAGTACTAGAGTGTCTCTACTCTGTTAAGAGCCATCCCATCGGATTTTAAGTGGTAGCTACTCCAATATTTTTTTAACCCCAAAATGTTACTGAGTGATTGTGCTTAAAAAGACACCACTTGCCTCATTAAGTGCAAGGTGTGACTGTGAATGGCTTGCTCATGCAATATTGTCAGGCATGTTTTTTAATGCAAATTACATTTGCAAATGTCCCGACTCTCTGTTAGTGGAGAGGCAGTGCCGTGCTGTGAAATTGACCCTGCGTCATGAGATACGCACGATGCGCAATGCAGTTTATTCCCACCTCTGTGTTCTCGCGATAAACTTCCTATACAAACGAGCGTGAGCCGTGAAGTAAAATAAAACATGTCATGGTTATACGAATGTTACAGTCACGGGCTTTCCAGCAGCAGAGCCCCCTCGCCTTTCCTTCGACGATGCGCAGCATCGATTTAACGCAACATAAGTTTGAGTTTTCATGCCTCAGTGCCAGAGGAGAGCGTATTTACACGTCAGCGTGTGAACAATGGAACCCCAGTCGAAAACGGCCCTCGAGTTAGTAGAGGCTACCAGTGCAGGTTAATTTTCGATTATCTCAGCGGTTCATTCACCATGGCCATCGAATTTTGGTGCCGTTCCATTAGAGCGACGAGTCTAGCAGAAAATAAATGCCCCTTTTTCTCCTCTCTAGGGCTGGCAAATAACTCACCGCAAGCAGCGAAAGCTCTGCTAAACAATAAGTTATAACCCGGCAAATCCCGAACAGCACTGCCCATTGCGGTGCTGAGGCGAAATATATCTTAGCTTGCAAAAATGATCAATTGGATTTTATGTTTTATCATGTTACTGCTGGACTGCCTCCACATTCAGGGGGTCTAAGATATATGATGAAAACATATCCAGACCAGGAAGAGGGAAATTCCAACTATTTAGTTGTCTCTGAATTGCACGGTTTTTTTTGTGGGAATGTTTTTGTTGGTATAAATTGCAAGGAAAGAAAACACAGCATAGGTACATCTTTTGTGTTTAAGACGAAGAGCTTCATAAAACATAACAGTTTTGAAATCAATCATTCAGCAATGGTATACATACAGATGATTTCTGAAGTAGCCATCACAGAGCCTTGCCCAGTGGTAAGTACAATCTTTTAGTTCATGGTGAGGGGGGTGGGTATTTCCTCTCACCTTTCTCTCGGTTATCTCGACCCTGGTTGGGGTTCATCTTTCTCGCACTCTATCTCCAACCCATATTATCTCAGCCAGGGGCACCAGACCTTAGAGAACTTCTTCGGGCATCCTCTTGCTTTGTATGTCAGCGACCTTATACAGGTCCATACCCTTTCTCCATTCCGTCATTGTGGGGAGAGCTGGGGCACCCCAGTGTAGGGCAATGTCTCTCTTGGCCACCATCAGCCCTAAATTGCATAACAGGAGTTTGTACCAGGGGAGGTCTACTTCGGAAGGGATACCCAACAGAACGTATTTGGCATCCATTGGTATAATTGTTTCTGCTGCCTTGCCTAATTCCTGTTAGTTGGGTTCAACATGATTTTATGTGGTGGCAATCCCATAGCGTGTGTTTGTAGGTCCCATGTTCCGTCCTGCAGCGGAGACACCCTGGTGAGTCGGTCCCCCTGATTTCATATAGGCGTGCCCTGTCAAAATAGACCCTGTGCAGGATCCTGAATTGTATCAATCGTAACCTTAATTTGATAGCCACTTCTCTTGGATACATCAATGCGCTTCCCAGTCTGCATCTTCTAATTCGCCCGTGGTGACCTCTGTTTGCACTCTAAGGGCTCCCAGATTGTTTGCCATGTTATTTATCAGGGTTTTGTATGTCCATGAGATGGCTTTGTTTGGTAGCTCTTCTTGAAGTAGCCTTCCCTTACGGGGTGCAAAATCTGGGATGTTTGATGTGTCTAGTTGTTCTGCCCGCCAGGCAAGTTGTAGTTGCAAATATTGATATCATTGGGTGCTAATACATTTTGTATTCACGCTGAAGTGAGTTGAAGGAAATTAGGGCACCTCCCTTTCCCCGAGTCTGGATATTCCCGCCATGTCCCAGGTTCCAATACCCTGCAGCATGCTCAATTCTGACGATCCTGTCTCCTCCCACAGGGCTGTCTCTCTTTTGCATCTCTTACTCCACTTAATTTGTCATTCTGCCCCCTTCTAGGCTTCTATGGTTCTCTGAGTTGCCTGCAGTAATTGCCTTGCTCCCCTCCCCCCTTATATGTAGTGAAGATGTGATCGGATTTGAAACGAGTCTATTGAGGGCGTATGTTGGGTGGTCACCTGCTATGTGTCCCCATTCATTGATGACCACTAGGTGTGCTGCCCGATGGTATGAACGTAAGTCTGGGAGTGCTATACCTCCGTTGTCTTGACTACGTTGAAGGGTCTGGAGTGCTACCCGTGGGTGTTCCCCATTCCACAGGAGTGTGCGCATCTCTCCCTCTATTGTTTTAAAGATGTCCTCATGGAGTTTGTGATATGTATTTTGGAGGTTGTAGAGTAATTTAGGAAGAGTGACCATTTTGAACATGGCTGCTCTGCCCAACAGCATCAGGGGGAGTCTTTTCCACCTTTCTACGTCTTTATGGAATTCCGTCAGCACTCTCTTTATATTGTTTCTAAGGTTCGCCATAATGTTAGAAGTTATGTAGAGACCTAGGTAGCGAAACCCCTCTCTATTCACATATAATTGTCCTGGAAGGCCTCATGTATCTATGCAGCCTCCTACCTGATACAGTCTAGTTTTATCCCACTCTATCTGATATTCTGTATGCCTTCCGTATTTCTCAAAGACCTGCAGTATAATGTGAAGTGTCACTTCAGGTTTGGTGACGTAGAGAAGGATGCAATTGGTGTAGAGTGATATCCGTTCATCTCTAAGAAATCCCTGATGGTTCCTAAAATCTTGTATGTCCGGGTGATCACAGACCAGGCAGGCCAGTGGTTCCAAAACTAGGGCGAATAGTAGTGGCGACAGAGGACATCCCTTTCCTGGTGCCCCTTCACACTGGAAACTCCGCCGACATTACTCCATTTACCCGCACCTGCACCACCGGGTTAGTGTATAATAGGTCTATCCAGGCTAAGAAGGCTGGGCCAAACCCAAATTTCAACAGTGCCTGTCTCATGAAAGGCCAGTGTATGGCGTTTAATACCTTCTCTGCATCCAGGGATAAGAATGTATGCGGGCTTGTTTTGCACTGTATCTAGTCGGTTGTCCAGCTGGCAAAGATTGAATCTTGTTGCCCTCTTTGGCATAAATCCGGACTGGTCTCAGTGAATGAGGGAAGTTACCACTGACAACAGTCGCGTAGCCAATATTGTAGTCAATATTTTGGTTTCCACATTAAGCAATGAGATGGGTCGGTAGGCTCCACAATCTGAGGCGGGCTTCCCCGGTTTGTGGATCACCACTACCATTGTGCTACAAAGGTCTGGCGAAAGGGTCCCTTCTGCCAGTGCCACCAGGTACATCTTTAGGAGATGTGGGCAGAGTAAACTGGTGTTTGGCTTACAAATTTCTGCCGGTAATCCATTGGGACCCGGAGTCTTCCCCGATTTCTGTTTACTGATGGCTGTGAAGAACTCTTCTAGCGTCAGTTCTTTTTCAAAGAGTGCTCATCATCTACTGAGAGGGTGGGGGTATCGATTGCGCTCAGATACTCACAAATATGGAGACTCTCTTCTAGGGTCCTAGCCTTGTAGAAATCTGCGTAGTAGCCTGCAAATACCTCTGCTATGTTCTGGGCTGCTGTGTATGTTGTGCCATCTTTTTGAATGTCAGTTAACCACCTGGATTCCCTCTCTTTCCTGCCGAGCCAGGCCAGTAATCTCCCGGCTCTGTCTCTGGTCTCATACAGGCGGTGTTGCATTGCTAGATGTTGAGTATTCGCTTCCTGGCGGGGTAGGACTGGATTTTCCCTTCAAGTGATTGCTATCTGACGGATTATAAGTGGGTCGGCCTCCGAGTGTAGCTGCCCCTCTAATTCTAGGAGTTTGCACTATAGTGCCTCAATTTCACGGGTCTCTTTCCTTTTCTTATGTGCTACTACATTTTGTGCCCTGACACGGAACACTGTTTTGAATGCCTCCCAAAGGGTGACGGCAGAAGACACTGAGCCTTCATTCTCCCGAAAATAGAGTTCCGATTCCACTTTAATTTCATGGGCTGCTTCCCGATCTTGCTGGCTCCAGGCATTTAGCCTCCACCCGGATCGCTGTCCATGGGATCACCCCCTACTGTCAACTATAAGGGCAAGTGGTCAGACAAACACCTGAGGCATCCGGTTTGCGTATCTTTCTGAGCTCCGTATGTCCAGGTGATTAGGACCCTCCGTGTGAGTTATGGTTTTCACTTTATCGGATTTATCTCTCCTCATCATGGCTTCCTGATTCCTCACGCTGTACTTGGAAATCTGTCTACTATATGTTTATCCCTCGTTTATCCACTTCCCCTCGACTACTCAGGGCCGCACTTCCTTCATCATTGCGAGTGGCCCTTCATCTTATGTATTATCTCTTCTGAGGTTGCGATTTCCTCAGCTGGATTTTCCTACCTACTTAGGCTTCGCTTCCAGCGACTGTGAGCGACTTGTTGAGCCCTGTCAGATTCCCCAGACGTGTGTTACTCCCTCTACTCATATGCATAGGACCCTGAAGAAGGTGTGACCCTGCTATCTGGGTCAAGCACTGAAACTTGCTTCTGCGCATTTCTCCTTTTAACTGGTGCAACTTCTCAACAAGTTTGGATGCCACTAAAGGTTTTTGAAAAAAATTTTTTGTATAAGAATATACACAACAATCCAAAAGATGTATTAACAGAAATTCTCAATATTTTTACAGTACTGTACCAGGATACAGTTGTTTAATAAGTATCTCTTTTGTTATTTGTCCAATTTTTCACTGGTTTACGGTTAAGGTCCCCGTGGAGCTTACCAGTTGTTGTCTTTGTCCTGTCCATGTGTTTGAATGAGTAATTGAATCAGTGTGGTTGCGATTAGAATCTGCGATCTTGTAGAATAGGACACGTTACAATGCACGTGTTACAACGCGTGTCATTACAGCGATTTTTTTACAATGTGAAGTCCATTACAACGCATGTCGTTACAACGCATGTCACTACAATGCATAATCCATTACAACGCAATTATTATTCTAACTCGACTGGTGCATCCCTTTGGGGAATGCGTTGTAATGGATTATGCGATGTAATAAACATGCGTTGTAATGCATTTCGCGCTGTAAAAAATGTGTTGTAATGACATGCGTTGTAACACGTGTGTTGTAAAAAATGTTTCCCATCTTGTGGGTCTTTCATGTATAATAATTGTTCATTCACTCATCTAAACCGGGAGTTTTTCTGGTCAATTACTTATTATATACTTGTGTGTTTACTTTTTACTGATTATCTGTAATTAATTTATGTAATTTGTTATAACTATATTTTATTTATTTGTACTATAAATTAATGATGAGTATTTTAATAAAATGAAAAATTATATATTACCTGGTCAGTTCTGCCCTTCTCTTTGCACAATGTGTTTTGCTTGAGGGTGAGCTGGTAACTTATTTTCCCCCCATTTTTCTATACCAAGATGTTGTTCGCTTTAGCTATAAAATAAGTTTCAAGCATTGGGTTTGCTTGTTTGATTGTCAGACAGATCCATCGCCAGATATTTGGTTTTCTTCACCTCCTCTATTTCTCCCGCTGGGGCAAGGAGATAGTCCAGCCTAGAAAACGCCTTGTGTGCACCCGAGAAGAAGAATTATACTCTTCTGTCGGGTGGTGTTTGCGCCACTGATCGACCAACCTCAGTGAGTCCAGGAACCCAGCCAGAAGTGTTGTCCCTCATTGTCCCAACGACATGTGTGTGTGGTCTATGCATGGGTCTACCACATCGTTGAAATCCCCTCCCGCTATGTGTATGAACAGCTCAGATTCTAATAATATCTAAGCCACATTGTCTAGTGTGTGTTTTTGTAGCCTAGGGGGTGCATAAACACTGATTAGGGTAAGAGCTCTTTGTCCCCATGTCCCTTGAACTGTGAAGTATGTGCTGTTTGGGTCTATCCATGTCTTATTAGTATGGAAGGGGGGTTTCTTTTATTCAATATAGCCACTCCCTAAGAACCCTTGGAAAATCCTGCGTATGCAAGGGTGGTGTACATCCCTCACCCAAGGAATGCACAGTGTGTACCCTGAAGGTGTGCCTCCTGCAGGAGGATTTCAGTCTCCTGAAATAGTTAGCCAGCAACCCTCTCTTGATTTTATTTCTGAGTCCGTTGACATTCCATGTCAGTATCGAGTAGCCCCCCTCACCCTGCCTCTGTGAGACTTCTCCCTTTGTTGACACCATGTCAAGTATGTCTGTTATTGTATGTTATCCACATTGCCTTTACATCCACAACCTCTTAGTCTTTCCCTTAATGAAAAACCACCCTCCCAACTTCTATTTCTATAGCTCAGGTCCCCCAACTCTGCCCCTCCCTCCCCACTCTCTCCCACTACCCATGCCTGCATCCCCAACTGTCAACATGACAACAATGGCATAGGTTAAGCCTGAGAGGTCTGTGTCTCTCCCCCTTATAACTTCACCCATTGGGGATAACCCTCCACTCCAACAAAAATATAGAATGAGAGTTCCCCACTGAGAGTTGGACATCTACTAGGTGGTACGTGTGAATGTCTGGGGCACTTAGTTCCGTCTTACTGTCCTCCGGCCTCCGACTGGCCCGAGTTCCTCAACCTTCTTCACCTCCTTCCGATACCTGTTATTGTACGGGTTCATAGACTTCGTTGTCTCTGTTTGGTTCCTCTAGGCACACAATCTTCTGCAGAAGTGGATGGTCACTGTCTGTGTCTGCCGAGAGTTCCTTTTCAGATTGGTCTGAGGCGTTGCGCATTCAGACCCTTGGATGTTTCATTCTGCCCACTGTCTGCCGCCTATCTTCCTCCGTCTCTATTGAATGGATTGTCTCCCCGGAACTGCGCCTCCTTCGAAAGGGGGTCCCTTCCTGTGTCCTGTTTTTCCAGCCTGGTCTAGGGCTCCTCCTCTCTCTCTGTTGTCTGCATCTCTGGCCCTGTGATGCGGCCGCACCGGGGGGCATTGAAGGTGCGAGGTTGCCTTCCGGTGGGGGTGTTCTTCTACCCAGGCCCAGGCCTCCTCCGGTGTCTGGTAAAATAGGGATTTTCCTTGAAACAGGACTTTAAGCTTTGCTGGGAAGAGTAGCATATACTGAACGTGGAGTGTTCTCAGTTTTGCCTTAACAGAGTCAAAGGTTCGCCGTTGTTTCTGGACTTCACTGGAATAATCAGGAAAGACCATTATCTTGGTATTGGCATACTGTACCTACCCAAGTTGTCTCATTTCTCTTAGAATCAGGTCTCGGTCCTGAAAGTTCAGGAAGCGTGCTATCAGTGGGCATGAGGGTGCTCCTGCCAGTGGTCTCACACTAGGCATTCTGTGTGCCCGCTCGATTACAAAGCATGGGGAGAACTGGGCAGTCAAGAGGGAGGAAGTCTTTGATCCATTCAGTTAGGAAGAGCCCTACATTTGTTCCCTCTGATCCCTCCGGGAATCCTATAAAGCGTAGGTTGTTCCTTCGTGCCCGGTTTTCCACGTCATCCACTTTCGAGGCTACCTCCTTCAGAGATGCTGTGAGACTGGTGACTTCTTTGCACAGAGTGAGAGTGACATCTTCCACTTCTGATATGCGGTGCTCTGTCTGTGTGACTCTTTCTGACAAGTTGTGCAAATCTTGTCTTAGGAGGGTTACTTCAGAGTGGACCTCCACTATCCTTTCCTCCAAAGCCTCCCTTGATGACCGTGTGGCCTGCAGTATAGTAGCATTGTCAGGTGAGGGTGGTGTTTCCCCCTCGGCCCCTGTCGTCGGGGCGATGGTCGTGGTGTAGTGGTCCATTTTCCCTTGTCTCGTCAGTTTAGGCTCCTTATCTCTAGCCAACTCATGGAGTGGGTACACCGCTTCTCCTGGCAAGTATTTCTTGGCCCTCACACCACTTTGTCCACGAGCCTGTTTCCCGGCTGTGGCCCACTTGGCCGGGTATCCTCTCAGATCACGTACTTAGTGCAGCTGTTCTCGGTCTACTGACCGGTACATGCCTGATGGCCTCTTGGGAGCAATTGTCCGTGGGGGGAGAAACCACCAATGGAACACTCACTGGTCTCTTCATAGTCCTCCACTGGCTCTGGTGCTATTCTACGTGCCCCCTTCTAGCCTTTCACTCCACAGGGTCATTTCCCCCTTGGGTGTACTTTCATCGCCTGAGGGCTTGAGACTCTTTACTATAGGTTTCCGTTGGGTGAGGGGGGATAATAATTTACTAAGGTTTTAAGCAGGTCCTTGCATAGCACAAAGGGGTCCTGGGGGTAGCTTCCCGAAGGTAGCCCATCCCTGGCGATTTTCGGGTGGGTGGTGCAGCCCAGGCACGGGGAGGTCAGGGATTGGTCTAGGCATAGGTAGGGAGTTGGGCTTAGCAGCAGTTAGGTCTCCTCAGGCTGAGGGAGTAATCTTAAGCAATGCTGTCGACCTACTCGGAATGTAGGGTAGGTTTCTCTTGTCAGGGTAGGGTTTCTTCTTGGAATGTTTTATTATAAGGATGTATATAAAGCCTTATTAACATTATTGTTGAAAAAGGGAAGGACAAATATTGGAAGAAAATGCAACTGCTAGGGAGGCACTCTGCACCCTGTGCGCAGCTAGGAGGGATGAGCTCAGTAGGCCCGGGGTGTTAAGACAGGCTTGCCTTGGCCTCGACAGGCTGAGGCGGGAGGTGGCGAGTGGTGTGGCGGCACTGTGTGGACCTGCTTACCACCACATTCAAAAGTGAAGTGCAGAAAACTCAAATCAGGACAGGCTGCAGCAAGTGAGGCAGGGACGGTGTTGCTGGCAGTTGAAGTGAGTGAGTGCTTACCAACGTATTTTCAAGAGGAGGTGAAGAGCACGGCAGCCACGTGTAGTAAAGCGCGATTGTTGTCTGCCCCAGGGAGTAGGCTGGTGAGCTTAGGAGGTGCGGCCAATGGCGGGAATAAGCACCCCCACCAAGTGTAAATTCAGTGAGGCTGCGCTGTAGGCAAGCAGCCTATTGTTTTGTGTGTGGGCGAGACACCCCAACAGTCCATGTGCAGCACCTGGTGGTGCTGCCCATCTCAAATACCACTAAAGGTGATGAGGTGGGTTCAAAATAATCCAAATTTGGGATGAGGACAAATGTAGTGATTCCAAGTAAAGACCTGGGGGTACCAGAGGGAAAGAGAAAACATTTACCTATTGTTCTGGGTACAGATTGCTTATCAGACAGTACTAACATTTTTAAAGGAATGGCGAAAGCTCTAACCTTGGACAGTATAGTCTTTGCTAAAGACATATAATTGTCGGGGAAAAAGTGAGGATTTGCCGTGTTCTACCAGCGGGACACACCAATGTCCTAGTCAGCCTGAGGCACTGGGGAGACAATGGAAATGGATTCCAGGTAAGTGAATGGGGAGTCTTTCTAGCAAATAGAAGGTAATGTCGGGGAACAGGTTCACAGCTCTCTTAGGTTGTGGCGAACTGAGGAACAACATTGGGAAAACCCTTGTGTCAGAGACCAGGCAAAGTGAGCGGCATCCAGCTAGGTTGGCAGGGGTGCACTGGCTGTAGCAGGCATCGGCGTTTCCCTGGGAGGCTGGAAGGGTGGGGGCCAATTTTCAGCAGGTGGGGGCTGGTTTTGCTGCAGTGCTGCAATATCGGCCCCCAGTAACAAAAACAGCAGTGCACACTCGCTCCCCCCCTCCCCGGGGGCTGTTCTGACAAAGTTGCCAGGGCTGCTTTGAGTTCCCAGTCCGGCCCTGCAGCTTGGGAGTGACCTGTAGGCACCAGGCCATGGAGAGGGAGAGGTTTAACACAACCACCCAGACAACGAGGGAGTATGAAGAGGATGCACGTCAAGAACGTAAGGCTTCAATAGAATGGAGAATGTTTGATGGTGGTGTTAGAGGTGGGGAATGTCCATGGGTGTTTGGTGGAAGAAATTCATGTGACAATGAAGATGGGATTGATTTGGATTACACCTTTGAGGAGGAAGAACCGTAAAAAAAGGGATACCCTGGCATGCCAAGACAACCCAAAGGCCGCACAAAATGTTGATTTGGGAAAGGGGGTGCCCTGTATTACAGATAGTGAATCCTCACAGGCAAGAGAGCTAAAGGAGGACCTTCAGGAAATAGGTTACAGGATGAGAGAGGCATACACGAAGGAGGAGAACAGAATGTCACCAGTTACAAACAGGTGAGCAGAGGTGGTGGCTATGTTGGAGCACCGTGGAAGGGAAATCACAGACACAATTGTTTGAAGAAAGGGGTTGGCCCTGTTTCCATAGACAAAGGAGTTGGTACATTTGATGACCTGGAAGGTAAGGTAGGTGGGGATGGAAATAAAAAAGAGAAGGTTGGCAAATAGGGGTAGCCATGACAAGGGCAAGGCAGACAAAGAACAGGTTACTGACGATAGTGATAGGCAAAAGAAGGACGAGGAAGATAGTCAGGAATCGGAAGGTTTGAAAAAGCGAACTTACATGGGAGTATCTATGCCCCTATGGGCACATTTAGCTACTAAAACAAAAGAGAAGATTTGGATAGGGGAATTGTTCGATGTTTACAAGTTTGCACAGAGAGGTGCAATCAAAAGAGGGGTCTAAAAAACGAAACCTGGGAAGTAGCTGGCGTCCCAGGGTACCTACCAACATTGACACATGGACGTCCGCCTTTCTTATCTATGCGGGTATCTATTTTCAAAAGTTCCCAGAACACTGTATCTATTTTCAAACATGTGGCTACTATTAGGAAAGCTCAAACAGAGTTTGGTGGTATGGCCTGGTTTTATTATGATGAGGAGTTTAGAGCATAGTTGGGGATACAGCCAGATAAGCCATGGGTAGAGGTGGATAATGAATTGTGGTTGCAATGGATGTATACAACAAGTCCACCACTGGCTACTCCCAAAGCAAGTGGTTTGCTAGTTCAATTGGCACTATGGCTCAAGGGTATCAGTGTTGGCACTAGGCAGCTTTTTTTATCACCAGCGCAACGGAAATCACAGGGGTGCACTGTATTCTGGTAAATACGGCACATCCCTGCATTTTTTTAAATGATGCAGCTCGGTGCAGCAGATTTGCTTGCAGCGACGCGCTGCATCATTTCATTGTAAGTATACCCCATAATGTTTAGAGCTAAGCACATGCCAGGTGTGAATAATAACATTGCAGATGCATTGTTTCATTCACAGTGGCAGAGATTCTGTGATTTGGCACCTAGAGTGGATGTACTCACGACCAAGGTACCAGCAAACATTTTGGAGCTTGAAGATTGAGGATTGTGGGTCTAGTAGTAAATTCACTTGCACAGAATGCCAGGTCAGCTTACAGACAAGCTTGGGAGGAGTTTTTATTCTGTGGTGCTGTGAGAAGAGGTTTAGACAACAAAAATGTTGAGGAGAGAAGAGAGGATGTTGTCTGTTTCATCAAGTCTAACATTGAGAAGGGAAAGTTGGCAGCCACAATAGCTGGCAGTTGTGAGATATTGCATGTTAAAGAAAATTGTTTTGGCGCAATAAGCCCAAGGCAGGAGAAATGGGTAGGAAAATTTAGTAGGGCTGATCTAAGGAGCAGAGGAGAAAGTATAAGCAAAGGTAAACCATTACCATGCCCAGGTTATTGTTATTGGTTCAGGGTTTAATGACAATATGTTTTAGTATTCTTAATTGTTTGCTGATTAAATTATGCTTATTATTGTTGTTTTGTTTGGGGCTTTTAAGAATTTCTTAGGTTTTAGAGGTGGGTGGTATATGGGATGGAAACAGGTGAGGTGGAATGGCAGGGGAACTCATTGAGTTTAACCTTGCGCACGTTTAAGATGGATCAGGTGGGGAGAGGTACCCATATTTTGTTGCATGCAATTGGGAGTGAGTTGTGCCTCGGGTTTTTTTAGATCGACAGGTGGGCCAATGGAGGGGGGAGGGAGAATGTTTTATCATAGGGATGGTTCAGTTCTGAAGGCATCTCATGTGTTGTCTGTAATGAGGAGAATATTGGTGAAAGAGGGTGTAAAGGCGCAACATTTTGGTACACACTCCTTTAGAATGGGGGCGGTGTCAGAAGCTGACAGATTGGGTTGTTCTCTGAAGGAGATTATGCGATTGGGAAGATAGTCTTCAGACTGTTGCTTGCAATACTTTGGGCACAATGAGAGCATGCGGCAAAATGCTAATTGACATGTTACCCTTCGCCCCGTTTTCTGTTTGGACCATTTCCGGCATTCTTCTACACATGGATCGTGGGGCATTCATTTGTGAAATGGCCTCAAAGTAGGCAGACAGCCGCCATTCTGGAAAGAATTTGGGTTTTTGCTTTACTGATTTTAAAATACAACAGTGGGGAAAACGGGACATGAAATGGGGCAATTGCTTTCATGGTTGTCTGAGTTGGTGCATGTTAGACCGTGTCCAGATGTGTTGATACTGCAGCTTGGAGAGAATGAACAAGTACTACTGTCAGGCTTAGGTTTGAGCAAGTTGATGAAAGCACACTTGGAGGTGATTGAGCGTTCTTGGACTGGCACCTTTGTGTTTTGGGTAGCGCTGGTGGTGAGAAGAGTGTGGAGAGGGGTGGTCAAGTATAAATAAATTGAGAAGACCAGGCGCAAGGTTAATAGAGAGATGCGTTGTTTTTGATAAAATGGAGGAACACAGATATCACAAAATAATTATTTTACCATGTTTCGCCACGATGGAGTACATTTATCCTTTTTAAGGAATCAATTCTATTGACTGGAGATAAGCAAACAATTGGGAAAGAAGTTAGTGGTCAGATGGTGAGAAAGTTGGCTGTTAGGCGACAGCCACAGAAGAAACTAATATTAAGCTGTTGAGCGACAGCCTTGATTAGTGGGAAAAAGAAGGAAGGGCTATTTCAGCGAAATGCAATACCAAAAGAACATGGATTTCCTGGGTAGTAAAAACACCTGTGCAGGGTTTTTCCTGAGTGGCAGTCAAGCGGAGGCCTCATACACTAGACTGGAAGGGTTGGTGCCTTGCCAGGGGTCCTTGGCAGAAGGAGGCCAGGACAGTGACATTGGGATCAGGTGTGAAAGGACTGTGAATGGAATGAAAGGGGGATCGGGTTGAATGCTGGGATCTTTGGTTGGGAGTTTGTACACATTGGAGGGGAGGTTTAAGGGTGGGAGGGGCTAGGTTGAATCATTGTATTAGTGAGGTGGGTTTGTATGATGTTACAATATTTTTATAAAGTTCAGCTGCAACCTGTCCTAATAAAGCAGCCTTTTGCTTTTATCTTGGCCTGGTTATTCTGTGCCATCTCACCTGATGGGGTCCCGGGGGTGGCTTCCAGAAGGGTGCCCGCCCCTGGCGATTTTTGGGCGGGTGGTGCAGCCCTGGCCGGGAGAGGGCAGGGATTTGTTTAGCCATAGGTGGGGGGGTTGAGCTTAGTGACAGTAAGGTTTCCCAGGCTAATGGGATTGTCTTCAGTGCACTGTAGTCCTGCTCAGAGCATAGGGTAGATTTGTATTGTCCCCATTCTCCTTCTCTTATGACTAGTTAGGTATTGTATGGTGATGTTGTGTTTGGCTTGCTTTATTTGTTTGTCAGGTTGAGGCTGACCTTTAGTTGTTGCTATGAACTGGTGGCAGTCAAGTCGAGGGTTCATACACATTTTGACTGCCCAAGGAGATGGGAGGTAGCCATACCTCTTGTTTCCTATTGGAAGGATTTCAGCAACTTCCAAGCCTTGCCTCTAATGTCAATCTCGCGAAGTCGGTCGAGCAGCCTGGAATGCCGGACTGTATTGAATGCTGCACACAGGTCTAGCAGTACCAAGACCGACCGGCCGCTAGCATCGATGTTGTCTTTGATCCGTTCAGAGACCTCCAAGAGGGCTGTCTCAGGGCTGAATCTTGGTCTGAAGCCAGACTGACTAGGGTGTAATAATTTATTGACATCAAGATGCTTAGAGAGTTAGTCAATCACAAACTTTTCCAGCCACTAGGATGATGCTGGCAAAAGGAAAATAGGGCCTGTAGTTGGCTGGAATGTCAGGATCTTCACTTGGCTTTATAAAAAGTGGTAAGATGTTTCGCCTGCTTCCAGATAGACAGAACTGTAGCTGTGATCAGGGAATTATTTAAAAGGGTGTTCATAGTAGGATTAATAACGTCCACTACCAAAACCAAGTGGAAAGGGGGGAAAGGATACCTTGGTGAGCCAGATTTAAGATTTAGAATAGCCCTTCTGGAGTCTTCAAGAGAAATCTCATTAAACTCAGTCATTAGGTAGGTAGGTAAAGCTTTATTTGATAAAAAATATCATAAAAGCACAACATACAGTAATATAAAAGAGATCAGGTAGACAATAAAGGAATTGATCAATCATGGGTAAGTATAAGAGGACTATAAAAGTAGATAAAAACAATATGTGCAAAGTACAAGAAGCTTAAGACCCAAAATTCATATAGTGGATAAATATCAAGTAATAAAAACAGACCACATAGGTAATTTAGTGCATATGAAGGGCGAGTTTTTTCTTCCGCAATAGCCAAGCACAACCCAGATACTTGGCAATGCCACAGACAATAGTGAGGGACGAGGTATCTGTTTGTAGAATGCGTAGCACAATGCGGTAGTCACGACTACCGAGCATTCTGCAGATCGGCCTCAGCCACTTGGCTCTTGCTCTTCTGTAGTGGAAACAGGCAAATAAAAAGTGAGGAATAGACTCTCTGGGTGCTGTACAACTCGGGCAACCAGCAGATGTAGTGGAGAATCCCTTCCAGCCAGCAGTAACACAATTAAGAGGAAAGGACCCCAATCTGAAGCGCACGTACAGAGATCTATCAAGTGGAGTTTGGATAAAATCAAGATAGGGTTCCAATTTACAAAGGGGCATATGCTCAAAAAATGCTTCGCTCAACTTCCCCATTTTTACATTGTTCAGCTCTCTTGCATTGACCCAGCTCCAATAAGTCTTCTTAAGATCCTGTTTCGAAGGGGGTATCTGGGATTCCCAGCAGTCATCATAACCGATGGTTCTCAGCGTTTGTTTAACATGGGAGATCCATTTTAACCTCCTCCCAGTGTCCGCTAATATAAGTTCACTTAAGCCTGCAGCGTATTTGGCAAGTTCAGGTGTCCGTCGAAGTCTTGCCCAGAATAGTACAGGTCGAAGGCGTGCAATGTCCTGAATGGAGTGTCTGCCTAAATCATAAAACAAGGGTTTTAGTGGTGATGAAGTGGGAACAGAAATAAGATTCCCCATAAATTTATTCTCGGACATGACCAGGTCATGGATATTTTCATAGCCCCAAATTTCTGCCCCATACATAGAGCTAGATAGTGCATGTGCTTCATATACCACAAGGGCCGGTGGCACTGGTCGGCTAGTAGAGAGATGTTGTTCTGTAATAATGGCACCAGATACCCTCTTGTGGCATAGGAGCATCTTGGTCAGGTGCGAGCTCCACTTCATCCCTTTTACAATGCGTATGCCTAGATAGTCGAAGGAATCCACGATGTCTAGCGGTGTGCCATCCAGACTAAAGGCATATCTAAAACGTCTCGGAGAATTAATAACCATTAATTTGGTTTTCTCTGTATTTATGATGAGACCATGGGACTTGCAAAAGGAATCAAACCTATTTAAAAAATTTTGTAGGCCAGCCGGGGATTTGGAAATCAGGAGAGTGTCGTCGGCGAACAGGAGAGTGGGAACTTTTTCGCCAGCCAGGACTGGAGCATCAGCTGAGACCTCTCTGAGGAGATCCACCACCCCGTTGATATATAAAGAGAACAGGGTGGGGGCTAAAACACAGCCCTGGCGAACCCCCCTGTTCACCGCGACACTCCCTGTGAGCTGGCCCTGGGCACCCCATCTAACGTTAGCATGATTGTTCTCGTGGAGAAGCTTTAAAAAGGCAAGGGTCTCTTGAGGGACACCTAATTGGAATAAGACCTGCCACAGTCTTTGACGGGGAATTAAATCGAAAGCAGACTTTAGGTCTATAAAAGCTAAATATAAAGTACCTTTGCCTAAAACTACCGCTTTCCAGTATATCATAAAAAATCTAAAAACGTGATCCATAGTTCCTACCTTTTGTCTAAAACCTGCTTGAAAATGCGATAAAACATTCCTATTCTCAATCCAACACCTCAATCTCATAAGGAGAACCCTGCCAACCACTTTCTCTATCACGTCAATTAGACTAATAGGTCTATAGTTGGCAGGGTCCTCCCTATTGCCCTTTTTATAAATAGGAATCACCATTGCAGCTTTCCATGACTCAGGTACTATAGAACCCTTAGCTATAGCATTCATGACAACAGAAATAAAAGAAGCCCAGGGGACTGGATCGTGTAGAAGAAGATCACCTGGTAGGCCATCTGGGCCTGCCGCCTTACCAGGCGCAATACTTTTGATAGCCAGGATGACTTCTTGAGTCCCAAAGTTGGTCTCAGCTGGGAAATTTGCGGCAGGGGGCGAATCATCCACCACAGGGACTACAGGGACAGTATCTCCCGCATATATAGCAGAGAAATGGTTAAACCATTGCAGCTCCGTTATATGGTTTGGGATACTTGCCATTTTGGCCCGTTTGCCTCTATTAAGGAGGTCCCAAAAGACCGTTGAATTTCGATTTAATGCCGCCTCTTTTAGTTCCTGCCAGTGCATTTCCTCCCAATTTCGTTTGGCGACTATCAAAGATCTGGAATAGTCGTGTCTCGCCCTTTTGATTAGATTGCTATCTTGTTTCCTTAGGGCTTTTGACAAGGTCACTCTGTCCCTTCTACAATCTTTGGAATACCATGGGTTAGAGCCTTGCACAGGGTCCACCTTACAGCGAGAATTCTCACCCAGAATAAAAAATCCCCCTATCTTATTGATAGTATCATGATAGAGAGAGGGTATGAGTTGGGGATCATCCGTTTTATTGCTGGCTTCACAGAGCTCGGTGTGTTTACTGGCTAATAATTCTTTAATTGATGCGAGCTTTCCCTCGTGTTGTGAGATCCCATGCCATTTGAGGCATCTATTGCATCCTGCCAATAATACTTCTTTGGTTGCCATCAAAGGAAGTCGATTATTCTCATGGTGCGGGGTCACCCAAACATCTTTAATTTGTAAGCACAGTGGGTTATGGTCGCTATCTATAGTATTTTTAACGACCATGTAAACAATGTTCCCCCAGAAATAGATATCAACAAGGATATAGTCGATGCGAGATGGGGTGGTTAGCCTATTGAATGTAAAGGCACCGCCCTTGTCAGATTTAGATCTACCGTTCACTACTCGTAAATTAAACTCTTGGGTGAGGGCATTCAATTGAATTGCCCTTTGTGACCATTTCTTAATTGGAGTAAGCTCTAGGGGCGGAATGCCCCAATTGAGATCAGACTCGCTGGTCCCCAATAGATCTTCCAGGGCTAGGGGTTCAAATGTGCAATTGAAGTCTCCACAAATGATGATACTAGAGTGGGGATCGATGAGAGTTAGTTCGTGATCCAGGACGGAGACTGTCTGGGAGGGCTGTCCTCCCACAGTACCTCTAGCCCAGATGTTAAATAGTTCTAGGGTGGGACCGCCGTGTGAACCTTTTATAGTCAAATGTAAAAGATCGGGGGAAACACTATTGTGGGTCTCTACCAACCAGTTGTTCTTAATATTTGCCCACACAAGTAGTCCCCCCGATGGGCGGCCTTTCCCTGAGCTTAAAGCCGGTAGGTAATATGTAGTATACCCTGATTTGTGTAGAGGGATTGTACTCCATGTTTCCTGGAATACACAAACGTCAAACGTACTGATGAAGTCGTGCCAATCCGGGATCAGGAGTTTTTTGGGGAGCCCAGCAATGTTCCATGAGACAAAATTAAGAGATGGCATGGAATTTTCAGGAGTTATAATTGCCGGGATGCAGGGGGGCATCTCACAAGGCAAGAGGGACAGTGAAAGAGGTGGTGGGCTCTGGGGTGGTGCGTTGGTATGATCGGCAGCGATAAAATCCAACTCCTCAGAATGACCAAGGGATAAGTCTTGGGCCAGTCAGTCTACCCTATTCAAATTAGAATCGTTGCTTAGAACCCTATTTCTACCCTCTGACTCGTGGCCTCTTAGAACCCAGAGTGGAGGACGCCTTATCTGAATACGAGAATAGTCTGGAGCTGAAGTATGGTATTCCAAAAGGACCAAGTTTTCGGCCAGAATGGTACTAGAAAATGTAAGCTCAATACAATCAAATTGGCTATTGTGGAGTGAGATTCTTCTAGCCTTAGTGATATCATCACAGATGATTGACCTGCACCCCCTAACATACCTAACCCAATGTATGGCTTTATTCTTTACGGAGTCCTCATTTTCGTAAGATTGGGTGGTAGTAAGTCTAGGTACCTTAACCATATAAGCTATGTTTGGATTGGCCAAGGGGCCATCTGAGATAGAATTCGATACAGTATTGCCTCTAAAACGAACCTGGGCCTCCTGGTGGCTGGGTCTTAAGGGCCCAGCAGATTCAGATGTAGTCAAAATAGAAGGGAATTCATTAGGAATTCTTTTACATTTCACAATGTCCGTATACGAAGGTTTACTGCTACTAGCAGAGGACAAAGGTGGCTTTCTAATAAGGTCAGTCGTATTGCAAGCTAAGTGGGTCCCCCTGTGTGGGATAAGGCAGAGGGCCAAGCTGAGCAGATATTGAGGGTACAAGTGGTATTGGAATCCCAGGGCTACTTGGGATGGTCATCTGCATAGGAATTGAAGGGACCCTCTTGCTCAGTTCCATGACTATATTTTTCAACAGTTCTATCTCTTTTAGTAGTTGGTCAATTTTCTGTTCCAGGGATATTCCCTGGGGACTAAGAGTCTGAACTGCTTTAGAGACTAATGGACCAGGATCTTGGCATGCAGGGATTTCCTCATCTAAGCCTTCCAAAATAGCAAACCTATTAGAGCATGAGAGCTCAAGTGGGGTGATAAGGGATTGGGATTCAGTACTAAGTATAGAATCCAAAATATCCTGCTTGTCTTTTTGACAGAGCTCGAGGTCATTGGGTATAGGGGGAGGAAGTATTGTAGATGGGACTTGTCTAATTTTGTTAAACATGCTTGGAATCTTACGCTTGCAGATGCTAAGAGAAGAATCTACTGCTGGTTCCCCCGCAACAGTGGATGGATGCCTAGTTTCCTCCAATAGGACTTGACAATCATCGACAATAACTTCGATCCTGTCCAGCACACAATTGCCTGCCGCATGGGTGGCTTTTTTGGCCTTTTTTCCCTTTTTGTTACAGCTGCCCCCACCTCCCTCCATGGATTTCCTTTTGGCCATACACAGATAGTAAATGGAATTTTACGTTGTTAACAATACCGACAATACTTATAGAATAAACCAATACAACAGTATAGTGACAAGGTAATACTTTCAATCCTTGGTAGTGATTATCACTGCATGGAAAGCGGCAGTCACACTGTTTGTTGGAAGATGGATAAGACAAACGGCACAGTACCTTGATGGTCTAGGTAGCGCGCAAGAGGGGTGGCCCAGCCCTGCCTCCTCCTGCCCCGGACGGCCACAGACGGCCCGCCCTCTGCCCGGGCTCAGCCCGGCGCCGCCCGCGCGCGTCCCGCAACGCGGAGGGAGCCGCAGATGAAGTAGCGCCTCCGGGCACGCTTTCCGCCGGAAATGGGCGGTACTGTGAGGGATGCCGGTAGCTGTAGTCTCCCCCTACAACGGCCTCTGATGACGTTTGGCGGCGGGGGAGACACAGCGTAGTGGATCCAAGGATGCCTGTTCAGGAACCCAGGTAGGTGTTGTGAGGCAGATGCCAGGCGCTGTTGACTGCCAAAGACCCCCCGCTCCACCGAGGGAGCCGCAGATGAAGTAGCGCCTCCGGGCGCGCTTTCCGCCGGAAATGGGCGGTACTGTGAGGGATGCCGGTAGCTGTAGTCTCCCCCTACAGCGGCCTCTGATGACGTTTGGCGGCGGGGGAGACACAGCGTAGTGGATCCAAGGATGCCTGTTCAGGAACCCAGGTAGGTGTTGTGAGGCAGATGCCAGGCGCTGTTGACTGCCAAAGACCCCCTCATTAGACTATAAACTGCCTTAAGGGATTGCATAGATCTAGGAGCCTCAGCATCCAATGGCACAGCTGTTATTAAACTATTCTTGATTGCCTGTATTTTGATGTGAAAAAAATTGTCAAATCTGCACACCCTTCGGCCGAGGGGGCTTTACTTCTATGGAATGCAGCTGGGTCCGAGAAATCTTTTGCAATCTGAAAAATTGCTCTTGATTGTGTTACTTGCCATTTTGATCCTACCTTCATAGTATTCTCTCTTCAAATGGTACATCAGTGTCACTTAGCTTTTGGGAACCCTTCTGTATAGTGCTTTAGCCTGCGCACTGTAATTCTTTCGCCATTCCCTTTCCGTCCTCTTATGTAGTTTTTTCTCCTGCCTGAGCTCGTCACAAAACAAGGGGCTCGAGACGCTGTTTTTGCTAGGCATACATGCTGTGGCAGGTGCCAAATTCTCCTCTGTGGTGCGCAACCAGTAATCCACCTTAGCGAGTCGAAGTCGATGGACCTCGAAATAATTGGTGTGTTGTTTTCCAAGGCAAGCAGCAAGCTTTTTTGAGTTTCGAGTGGCTTAGGGTAGAGTAACGTTGAGTGGAGTGTCATAGAGTAGAGTGTGAGAGTAGAGAGGGCTTAAAATGGTGTAGAGTAGAGTGGAGTAGCATAGAGTAAAGTGGGTGAAGTGGAGTAGAGTGGCATGGAGTGGAGTAGAGTGGCATGGAGTGGAGTGGATTGGAGTGGAGTGGAGTAACATAAAGTGGGATGGTGTAGAGTAGAGTGGCAAGGACTGGAGTTTAGTAAAATGGGGTAAAGTAGAATTGAGGAACATAGAGTGGTGTAGTGTGGAGTGGCGTAGAGTGTTGAAGAGTAAAGTGGAGTGGTGTACAGTAGAGTGGAGTAGAGTGAGTGGTTTAGAATGCAGTCATGTAGAGTGGAGTAGCATAGTGTAGAATGACGTAGAGCAGTGGTTCTTAACCTGTGGTCTGAGGACCCCTGGGGTTCCGCAAGGTCTACTTAGGGTGTGCGTGACAATATGATTTTAATCAATCAAAATTATTAACGTATATATACAAATAAGAAAGCAACTGGGAAACTCTGAAAATATTTTCTATATTTGATAGTGAATTACACATGATATTTCAATATTTGAGCATTTGTTAAGTGCAAACTTGCTTTTGTACTTTTGTGCATGGTTTTGATGTCCAAATCATGGAAATTGCTTAGGTCAGGATACCAGGCTTCCAATAATGAGTCACTTGGGGTCCCAGGATTCTAGAAATGGTACAGTGGGGGCCCACAGACGTCAAAAGGTTAAGAACCGCCGGTGTGGAGTATACAGTGGTGGGTGTAAATAACAAACGCATCAATAGAGACAGCAGATAGTGAAACATCAGAAACAAAGGGGTTACAAGTACTGGAAACTGAGATTATGAGAAAGGAAGGAGACATCCTTTAGTTTTTGCAAGAATGTAAACTTTTTACACTGAACTGGCTAATCAACACTTTCTCTTTTTAAGAGGCCAGAAATAAAAGGAGGGCTCTGAATGTCAGATACAGGCATTCCCTTTAGGCATGTTTAGCATGAGCAAGGCAACATGACCACAGCAATTAAAGTTATGTAAGGCAATGGTTTATCTTGTCAACTCCAGCCTCTTGCACTTTTTATTAATGCAATTGAGGACAAATCAAGTATTCATTAAATGATTCACTTTCAATGGTTTATCTTGTCAACTCCAGCCTCTTGCACTTTTTATTAATGCAATTGAGGACAAATCAAGTATTTATTAAATGATTCACTTTCAATTTCAGTGCAGGTTCAAAACATTCTAAGGAACCATAATCAGATTTCATCATTATCATCGCCTATTTTCAATGGTTAAAATGAAGAATTTCCCTTGACAAGAGTAATGTGGTGGATGGAAACATCTCAAACTCAGTGTAAATAAGTTAAGGATGACAAATATGACAAATGTTATTTCAAAATCTTTTATTCCCCAAGCTCTAAAAGCATAATTTAGCCAGGGCCAAATACCCCACCCGTTGAAGCCAATCAACTCATCATTCATACGTAGTTTCTTAACACTTTTGCATACTTGAACAGCCTGTTCATGTATGCCTAAAGAGACATCATGCCAATAGCAGCCGATACAAATAAAACATGGTGGGGTGAGTGGAGGGTATGCAGGGGGATTGCGGGGGAGCACGGGAGGAGCATGGGAGGGGTAGTACAGGGAGGTTTAAAAAATAAATTAAAAAAAAGACTTACCTGCTACTGCTGGCCACCTCGCGCCTCAACAGTCCTCTGCTCTTATGCTCCCAGCAGTCCCTGGTACACATCACAGACTCCATGTCCACACCAGATGCTGCTCTCATGCTATATGTAGCATGAGAGCAGCATGGGTGTCAGGATTCCTGCCACAGCTCACCTCTCTTGACTATCACCATATACCGGCATAACTCATATCATTCCTCCCAACACTTATGAATGAACAAATGTCTTGTACCCTGAAGTATGACCTTATTACATGCTGTTGGTAATAGCTAGCTGCAGCTGGTGTTCCCTGGTTTGTTTGAAAAGGTTTAATAGCTTTTATAAATGTTTTACCATGCATATACAAGGTCAGGTTTCAGGCGGCATGTAAACATCCAGAAAGTCCACCAGAATAAGCATCAAGCATCCAGCATAAATGACCTCAACGTGAACCTTCCGGAAGACAGCCCTCATCAAATTATTTTCCTGCACCTGTTTCTTGCTATAAGCAATTAGAACGTGATCTTGGTGAACATTCTAAAACACCTTCTAGAAGTCAGCCTCATCAAATTAATCATCTGCACCTGTTTCTTGCTACAAGCAATTAGAGAATGCAACCTTTGTGAACATTCTAAGACACCTTCTAGAAGGCAGCCTCATCAAGTTAATTATCTGCACCTGTTACTTGTTACAAACAATTAGAATGTGATCTTTATGAAAGGTCTAGATCAGTCTTATTTAAAGACCGTCCACACTCCTCTCCTTTGCTTAGACTCTTCACCTGCTACTTACTCTGTCTTGCCAGCTCCCTTGTTCCTTCCACTTCAACCTCACCTCAAATGAATTCCCGCATCAGTCTCACACCTGATTGGAAAAACAAGAAGAAAAAGGAGAGTCATATTAACAGACTTCAGGCTCATTCACAACATAAGGCTAGCAGTCACGGTAACCAGTGTTTTTGTTCAACTTGTACATTCTGTTGGCAGGGCTTTGCCAGAAAGGACTTGGGTGACGCTAACCCTGTCCAAATTAGCTTGTGGGTTTGATGCTGGAATTATACTCACTACAGTTCTGAAACTTTGATGAAGGACCCTCTATGGACTATATGACAACAAAAGTAAGGGTTTGTTGAGATATAAAAAGCTTTTGTGAGGTGATACCTTAAAAGATATAGCTAATACTAGAATACAGCCTTATTATTTGTTTGTTTATAGATAACATGTCTGCTGGTACCAGCCATCAGACTGCTGTGAATGCCTGCTGCAGTTGAGTAAATGAGCCACAGCATCCTTTGATTCCACACGTTCTCTCCATCCTGACCCCCTTTTCCCTGCGATTTGCCACCAAAGCTGTGTCTCCGTCTGTAAACCGAGAGCAAGTCTCAAGAGGATTGGGAACTAGCGCTGCCACCCCATTGGTATCACCTGGGATCCAGTTAGGTGGCTTATTACAGTGGGGATTGAACTGCATGGGCTGGTTTGACGCTTGCTCAGGCACAGGGAGTCTGTGTTGTTTCTCCACCCCGCTCTGGAATATAGCTGGGTTGGAGAAACCTCAGTGCGCATGTCTGTTTGGCCGGCCTAAGACAGCCAGCCAAACAGACATGCGCACTTGTTGCAGTGCGTACCACTCTTCCTCCCAGTGTCAATCAGGATGGCCCTGCCCGCCCCACCCTTGAAGTTGCATACTGGGAATAGCAAGGAAAAATAAAATGATAATATGTTTTATTATCATTATATTTTTCCTTTATTCACTGCTCAGAGAGCAGTGAGGCGGCGCTCATCTAAGTCAATGGAGGAGCCACCACTGAATTATGCTGATATACGTCGCATTGTTCATGTGCATCAAAAAAGGTAGAAACCACTGGCCCTGTCCTTTGAAGTCAGTGGACAAACGGGTACAAATCCAACATGAAGAAATGTTACGGTTCTGATTATATGGGACTAGAAAGCTTAAGAAAGTATTGTCAAGATAAAGTGAACTTCAGTTTTAGAACTAGGCAGCAGACTCTGTGTTGTTGCTTTTTCATACCAGCCATCCACCCTTTCTAAGCAGAGCAAAACAATGAGCCAAATAATGAGGCCAGCAGCAAAGAGATCGCACCAGGAATCATTAAGAAATCAGGAATTGGAAGATTCCCACTACAAGGGTCCTAGGGTCTAGTCATGGGCAACAGGAGGAGCGGCATTATGATGAGATCTATACGGCATGGTAACAACGACAAAAACATTACTGAACAATGAAAATACACAGCGTGTTATTGAGGCAACAGTAGTTTGTGTAGCAGGTTCCGCACCACTTTGGCATACAGAGCGAGATAAAGAAGCAACTCAGTTGGCAGGTCCAGAGTCTTAGTTCAGTAGTCCACTTGCATTGTAATGCATGATTTTGGGCAGGCTGAACTTTGGACTTCACAGGGATGTTCACGGTGAAAAGGACTTGATCGGGGCCTCATCAACATGGTTGGAGCTTTGACTCTCATTCACATACATTCACATGCACCAAGTTACTGGACTGCATGTCATAGCAGGCTTTTGCTGGGCAGGTGAGTAGGGCAATGTGTATATGAGAATGGAAGCTGTTAAGACTGCAAATCAGCCCAGCAGCAGCCAGGAAGGACTACAGGTCCCAGGAGACCGTATCGTGAGAGGTGGGACAACAGGAAGCAGATCTTCCACAGCTGACAATAAATCGCTTGCATCGTTCCCACTGAGCGCGACGTACATTGGCTGTGCCTGGGTGAAGCCCTGGACAAGGGTGGGCCGACCGCTGACTTAGTGCTACAAAGCGATTGCATTTTTCTCGCTGCACGGGATGTCAAGCAGTAGCCAGAATGGACTATAGGTCCTAGGAGATTGGGCCTTTAGTGATGAGACCAGAGGAGGCAGCCCTTCTACAGCTGACTTGGTGCTATAAAGCACTTGAATCTTTCCTAGTGCAGGTGACACACACAGGCTGCTGGCTCATCTGTGCCCACCAGCAACAGGATTAGGCAGGGTCAACCCTCTGGATCCGGGCACAAGAATTAGAGCATTTTGTTTGTCAAAGAGCCAAGGAACAGTAGCTGGAGAACAGGAAATCACTGGTCTCGTTAATTGATGGATTTAAATTAAGGTATTTGTGATTGAGGAAACTGTTGTTGATCTGGGCACACATGCAGCTATGCATTGAAATTTAGGTGGAACTGGACATGAGCAATTAATGAACCGCTGTCATTACTAATATTACGCATGGTGGTCAGCGATGTACTCTGTTCTTAAACCTAATCTTGTATGCTGTCACTACAGTCTTGAGAAGGATAATTCTGTAGTTATCATATTGTTATGTATACGTCTGTGGTTGTTATATAGGAAAAGGGTACTAAATCATTAACTGTTCTTCTTCACTGTAGGCTGGTTATTATCTTGGCATCAAATGAAGATCACAGAGAGAAGTTAAGTGGTGGCATAAGATAACCTGTAGCTTTATTTGTCTAAGATAACCTGTAGCTTTATTTGTCTAACATGAAGGAGTAGGGAGCGGATAGACTGTGGGGAGCAATGGGGAAAAGGAATGCAGCAGAGAGCCGGCAAGGAGTAAGGAATTCTATGAATTCTTTGAGACATGCAGCTGTTAACCGTATGCTGGAAGAGAACGATGATCTCATTAAGGAGGTACGTTCCCTTTTAAAACATATGATGACGCCCACAAATTTGGAACCAGTCTTAAAGGTACCTACATTTTTTAGAAAGAATGGGATAGTTACCACCAGCGTAGCCCATGGGGACAACCAAGAGACAATCTTTCAAGCTCTAGAGCCAGGCCAGAGATTAAGTCATGGGACTTATTCGCCCAGCAAGAAGTCTCATACTCAGCCTAAGCAGAACACACATGCCACTGCAAAGTCTGGCACGTTAATCTCCTTCATAGAGCAGTATACCTATCAAGAATCGAAAATAGCTTGCCAAAATAGGTTCACTATTAATGGTGATCGAGCTCGAAGATCACAGGACATCTAATAAAGAGACCACTGTGCATCTAGATAAGGTGACTTAGTGTAGTTTTAACCTCGATATGGCTGCAAACCATACCGATTACATCAACCATCAGGGGAGAAGATGTGGCCTTACAGTCAGAGCTGCCGACTTTGGTGCTCTGTGGGTATAGGGGTATTAAGGCATTAGGGAAAGAGAAACACGCTCTACAGGGTCCACAGGGTGGAAACTTTACAAACAGTAGGAGGGGCATTCAATGCTCAGTAGGGGTAGAATAGGCCAGTATGGCGTGTAACGGGTGGTAACATCATAAGGGAGGCCTATGTCCC
This sequence comes from Triturus cristatus, assembly GCF_964204655.1. Classification (NCBI taxonomy): domain Eukaryota; kingdom Metazoa; phylum Chordata; class Amphibia; order Caudata; family Salamandridae; genus Triturus; species Triturus cristatus. The sequence goes on along the minus strand of NC_140594.1, from coordinate 846,120,212 downwards.
TTATAATTACCTTCAGTTCCTCTGAATGGGTGCGTTCCTAGACATAATCATTCATGCAGAGGTGACACGATGAGTAGTATGGATACGATGAGAAGCATTGTAAATACCTCCCCACTCATCAAGTGCTTCAAAGTACAGAAAAAAGGAGTTGTACATTTCTAAGGCAACAAAATTACAACCAGAAACAGGGGATACCATTGAGTCACTAAAGAATAAAGTAATACATTGGATGAAGCGTATCTGACAGTGTCATTCTCTGATACGTTCTGAGCTTATTTAGAGGAGGCCTTCAACTCCAGCAGAACTATATGATTACATAGTACTAGAGTTGGTGAGGGAAAATTATCTGAGGGGCTGGTAGGTCTTGACTTGCATACTGCACCCATGAATATCTCTGAAATTCAATTTAAACTTAAGCTACCACACATAAACCTGTCTATCGTCAAATGTACATGGTATGTTGGCGCACACAAGAGGAATGAAGGGGCAAACACCCTAGGCATAGCGTATTCACTATCAAGCTCAAAGTTGAGTGATATAGATTGACTTAGAGCTTGGCACCTACCTTTAAGTGATTGGGCAGTATATCTAAGCACATGCAATAAGATCGCATCTACTCAGACTAACAGTCATGATGAAAATAAGAGGGCAGGCTGGAGCTATTCAACCCTGGGCCTGATTTGGGGTGGTGCCTACCATTAGGGATAAAACTGGGATGTTAGCTTCCTATTTTAATACCTCCAATGTAGGGGCGAGGGGGGAACCAGTATCGCCCAAGGAGATTGGGAAAATGGTCACCTAAATATTGGAAAACCGCTTGACACTGATATAAATCACTTACTTTGCAAGTAGGAGAGCCCATGTATACAAATCCTATCTTGGAATATGGCACGGATAATAGATAAGCTCAGCAACCCAATGTGGGGAGATTTTATATATAGGTACCATATGTGAATTTTCCAAGAGACGTGGGCAAAGCACCAATTCATAGATCTAGATTCTACAATTTTGTATTGCAGCAAGGCTTTATAGAGCATGCCACCCTTCAGATTAACTTGCTATTTGAATACAAACTACATTAGACTGCAAACCCGAGTTATTGGACGTAAGGGCCCAAGATTTTTTAGGGCTTCTTTTTTCTTCTTCTATTGCTCCTACTTTTATATTATTTAATGTCTATACCCAAAGATCCTCTCGGAGCCAGGAATCAAATGTAATAGACATCCTGTACAGCTACCTGACAAAAAGGGCTAGGAATTACCCCCTCATCCTGGTGGGCAATTTTAAAAAACTTTTGAAAATGTTAGTATCCTGCAAACATTAACTAGAAAGGAGGATGAGGAATAGGGTATGCCTTCCCTTACCGCTCCCTTAAGAACAAGCTGGATGGTTGCAGGTTTACAGATAGCATCCTTCACTGTGTAACACGGACTCTGTGCGAATATAGTCGTTTACATCGCATGCGTTTACAATGACCGCGTTGTTACATCGTAGTACCTTTACAACGCAAGTCGTTACAACGACTTGCTCTAGGGGGCGCGCTGGATCTAGGAATAGTATAGTTTACTATTTAAACTCCAGTGTGTGCAACAATAGGGAAGGTGTTGGAATAGTAAGTTATACTATTCCTTAGTTTAGAGCGCCCCCTAGAGCAAGTCGTTGTAAAGACTTGCGTTGTAATGGTACTGCGATGGAACAACGCGGTCGTTCAAACGTTGTAATCGCATTCATTGTAATCGCATGCATTGTAACACATGCGATCTGATGGCTGTTTCCCCTCTGTGCCAGTACTGGTCGAATAAAGCCAGATAGGGATGCCAGGTCAATATTTAGGAAAGAAAGCAGCACCAGTAAGTTTGATTACATATTATTGGAAATACACTTATGGTTGACTTAGCAGGATATGAAGATTGGGAATAAAAGTGACAACAACCACAAGGGGGTATCCCTGTCTCTGAAGAATAATTATTTACTTGACCAGTCCACGCCAAGTGCTCCAATTTCCTATACAAATAACTGGAGGTCTGTTAAATTGCCTTCTTCGTACCATCTTTGCATATGCGCTAGACCATATTTTATCTTGCAGAGCAGAACATACCAGTAATGGACACCCAAGGTTCCCTGTTTGATTCCTTGAGAGGGTATTTTTATAAGAGAGCAAAGGACCCCCCCCCCCCCGCCTCAACAGAAGGAAACAGCCTGGTATAATAGTAGCTGCAGACAAGCTTAAGCTAAACTGATAAAGACAGTAAAAAGTAGTAACAAGGCAGCCATTACAGAGGGGGGAAGTATACATGGCTACCCAAGAAGCAAGTAAATGTGAATGGGGAGTCCCTCTAGAAACCGATAGCTAATGCATCAATAAATAAAGACAGTAGGCTATTTGGGCATACCCTTGCACATAGGGAAAAAAAACAACCAGAAAAAAAGAATATTTTATTTACAAACACTCACCTGGTTTAAATATTTTTTTCTGACCTCTTTGCAAGCCATGGTGATGATATAAATTTTGCCATGGGTTGTGTGGACAGAAATACTTTATCTGGGTTTGAACTAACTTCCCCAATTTGTTTTTCCCTTGAGGACACCCTAGAAGCTATTGAATCCTTAAGGATTGGGAATGTCCCTGGTTTGGATAAGATACCTGGGGATCTTTACTGCTAACAAGCTGATGTGTGGGGTCCATATGTGAATCTGCTAACACAATGTCAGTAGGTGCCACAATATCTGAATCTTGGAAAGGGACAGAGATCATCCCAATTCATTAGAAAGGGAACATATATGTCCCCAGGAATTATAGACCAATTAGCTTGATAGACAATCTGCAAACAATGCTTGGTAGACAACTCTTGGCCACTCCCAGGACTGGTTTGAGGAATCACATGTCCGATGATTCCTACGGGCTGGGTTCAGATCTCACTCAAGCACCATTGTTTAAAAGTGACATCGTCCTCCTCCAAGAAACTAGGATGGCCCTAGGGAAGCTCTAAAACACAACAACAATTGGATTGCTGTTAGCGCAAGCTCTCCCGCTCAACAAAAGAAAAATGGGGTCAATACACCTATATCAAAGAAATCCAATATCTGCACGATCTCTCACCAACATGATAAAGCGAGGAGATGGCTAATCACCCTAGCGAAAGAAATACAATACTGAATTTTACATTGGTATATGCCCCTAACAATGATGCCCCCGAATTAGGGACGTCCCTAAACAAAGTCATTGCTGACCTACCAAAAGACATAGGCATAATACTATGCAGTGATTTTATCCTCCCATTAGCTGGTGCTCTTGATGGAATATCCAATGTAAAGTTCCATCTGAACAGATCACATTCACAACTAATCAGTCTCTGCAGAACTTACAAACTTAAAGATTTCTGGGGAATTCACTACCTAACAGCTAGTAACTACACATTCTTTTCTCACCGCCACAATTCATTCATTAGAAATGATTACTTACTTAGTTGATAGCCATCTTTTATAAGCCTGGGCGGAGTTCACGTAGAGGTGCCACGTGGAACTCCGCGACGCAGTAAAAAACTGGCAGCTCTACGCCGAGTTCCGTGAGTGAGCGGAGTTGCTTGTTCCGCAAGTTCGTGAGATGTTTCTGAAGTTCGGCAATGCAGATTGTGTGTTTGGGGGGAATATCGCGTAAACTTCACCACGCGGTCGCACGTGGGCGTGACCATCTTGTTTTTCTTGTCTGTTATGGTTCTGGGCCTATTTTTTTAATCCTCTCTAAATCTTTGCAATCCTTTGTTCCTAAAACTTTTTCTCTTATCTTTTTTTATTTATTATCTATCCCTCTCTCTTCTATATTTTGCGTTTTTTCTACTTTTTGTGTGCTCTTAGTTTGTTTTTCTACTGTTTTTCTTTTACTTGATTTTTATTTACTTCCTTTCTTATCCATCTCACTTAATTGTATACTTTCTACATTTTCTTTTCCGCCTCCCCCCCAGAATCATGGCTAAGACTCAGAGTCAGAGTGGACCTTGGGAGAGACAAGACACCTTCCTTGCGGATGGCGTTGCCCGGAATGGGTGCAGCCCCAGGCCTTGTTTTCAGAGGTGGAGTTGGCTGCACTTGTTTGTTTGTGCAGCGCCACCTCCCCTCCACTCTGGCAGGAGGTGACAGGCCTGGGTCCGGGTACAGGCTCCAGGAGCGCCAGCAGCGGTGGGCGTGGGTTCGCCGGGCAGTGTATCATTGCTCTGGGGTCCGGCGCACCCATAACCACCTGACGCACCGGTGGTCCGAAATCCCGGACCGACCTGCTGGACCTGCTAGGTGTTGAGGTCGCAGGGCTTGGTGAATGCTAGCTAATTATAATTATTATTGTGTGTTCTATGTTATGGCGGATATTATTTTTTTCCCAAATAGTAAGAATGTTGCTGCTCACATGCAGATAAGTTACGTTTAAAAATATTATATTATGTAATCGTTATTCTAGACAGGTGCTTGACGCTACCTAATCGTACTTCTTTGCAACTTTGCGCTCGCATGGGCTGATTATGTAAGAGAACCTAAGTTAGGTAATGCAGACTAGAGAGACTCATTTGCTTTGTCCTGTCACTAAGATAGTGGTAGTTAGTTAGCTAGTTACTTAGTATTAGTTGGTAATTTAGCGGCCCTCTTGACACGTCCTCTCACATAACTTCAGTCCTTGACTCCTTAGTCATTTAAGTACAACCTTTTGTAGTTCATATAGTGAGTGAATAGAAATCAGCTAATTTGGCGTATGCAATAATGCATGCGTCCATCTATGCATTTAAGAAGACTAAATACAGACTTAGTGAAATGGCTGCTCAAAGGGGGTTGAAAATGATGATTGCGAATGAGATCGGAATTTGGAACTTAGAAGCAAATATAATTTTTTTGCAATTCCTTCCAAAGTCTTAGGTTTAGGATTCAGGGATCGGAACGGAACTGTGGAATGTTAAAGATAGGATGGTCCGCGACCACGATACTAGTCTACTACTAGTCAATCTAATTTAGGAAAGGTCAATTTATTGCAATTGCATTTCCTGTCAAAAAAACTTTTTATGAGCGATTATTTAATATTTATTTAACACCAATCATTTTTTGTCTCTTTAATTATGTCTTACATGATCAGGATCCAGGGGCAAGAAGAAGACTGGGGCTTCCGAGGCGCGTGCGGGGGCTGGAAGTGCCTCCCAGCAGGAACACCGCTCCTCAGCAGATAGCTCTGCTGGCCCCAGTAAGTCCTCCTGTTATTAATATTAATATATATTTCCCTTACATTTAGCACTCCTTATTTTTTTAAACTATTATTTCCGATTCCTAATTTTTTTCGATCTATCTGTGTCAATATTCATGTTACCCCAGCATTACCTACCAAATTAGTTATTTATATATTTCTAATGTCTGTTTATTTTTTTACATCAAATCAAACTGCCTCTACTCTGACTCTTATAGTCTGTCCGTAGCTTGCTTTCTTCTGGTGTTTCAGTTAGCTTTCCCTCTCCCCTTATATATTTTGTGGACTACCTGGTACTGTAAGACTCAGAGAACCCATTGGTCCTTCCTAATACTAGTATTAGTATCACTACTCTGCTGTGCAGATTCCATGCCCAAGTAAGGTATTCTACGCATGTTTGTTGAGATGAGAAGGCTTTCTTTTTTTTTACTTTCTCATGCTCAATCAATAAATGATGGTCCCGCTCACTTTGGACACCCCAAAATTGTGTATTTTACTTTTACTCGTCTAGGCCTAGTACTAGTTTTCTTAGCAGCAGTTGATGGTGAACAACTGATTACCGTGCACCATGGCTGGAAGGAAGTATGAGGAGGAGGAGGAGGATGGCACCATTATATTTTCCAACCAAGTAACCTCATGTCCAATTTTCCAGCTAGTTGGCCACTCTTTTTATTTTCAAAAACTCAGATTCACCAATAGCTCTAGGCACTTTGGGTTGTCTTCTTCTTGAGAAGCTTTTCAAAATTTGCCACCAATGAAAAAGGCCCAACCAGATATTTTATTATTTTTGATAGGACATACTGTCTACTCTACTCTAGTATCCAAATTGTAGTGATGTGTGTGGTGTATGTATTGTATTTTCAATCTTGCTAGTGAAAAAAATAAATAGGGGGAGACGTATATGGCATCTAAAAATGTGAAATCATTTTTCTAGGCGGACCGACCACCAGTGCTGGGGCCAGTGGCGAAGGCGACGTCAGCCAGGAGGGAACTGATGTGGCAGCTGCAGAGGGAGAGCCAGCAGCAGTGGCAGGTGGTGGTAAGTCTTATTCCTTACTTGACAAAACACTCGCTGCAAGGGTATACACTATACTGTTGAGACTAAGTTGTTGTAAACAGTTGAAGAAGACACCCTTTACTTAGCATTAGCGGGAGTTGAGTAACTAATGGCCTCTTCTATCTTCAACTCAGCAAATAAAGTTTTATGAAGAAGACTAAGAGTCAGAAAACCTTGATGGGTTGATGGAAAAGGGAAAGAAGGATGGAAGGAGAAAATACGGGTGACATGTAATTATATGACTGGCAGAGAAAAATGTGTGGGTGAATGAAGGGGGCCTGGGATACATAAAGGTTGCTGATAGGATGAATGGGTGGTTGAAGGATGGGTGAAAGGTGAAAGAAAGGATGCCTGCCTGGGTGGGTAAAACTGTGTGGGTGAAAGGAATGCTCCAGGTGTTTTGATGGGTCAAACTCAAAGGCAAGCAAGCAAGGACGCATGGGTGGTTAAATGACAAATGTATGTTGTTGGTGAAAGCAGTTTGTTGAGAATGATAGCCTTGTTTGAATGAATGGATGCCTGGATCGTATCATAGGTGAGGACTGGATGAAGAGAATGCAAAAGAAAATTAAACCGTGCCAGAGTAGCAAAGCCAAGGGTGAAGAATAAAAATAATGCTAGATGAGCAATGCAATGATAAATGGAAAAATCCCTGGGAAGAAGAATAAACAAGGACTATTTATTTCAAGGTTTTTGATTCAAAGGTTTGAGGTTGTATTTCAGAATACTCCCTTGACTCACTGTAGTTTGCAAGCAGAACATATACATTGTGTATGTACCCACCCATCCCCAATCACCTCCCTCCGACTCTGATGCCCACTCCCTACTCATGGCATTTCAACCGTGTCAGCCATGGGTAGCCTATTGCCGTCGGCTGCATGGTTACAAGCAAACAATAGTAGTACCTCACGTGACATCATGACGTATATCATCAATCATTCATATTAGTAATCATATCATCCGCCTTGTTGCAGTAGTCAGGGTGAAAGTGAAATTGCGCATTTGTCATTGATTTAATAGAGTACGGCCATAATAGAAAAATAGATAATTGTGTAGTAAAGTAACGCGAGTCTGCGATACAAGTATGTCTGTCTAGGGCGCAAGCTGACTGAACTGGCATGCCTACAAGATTAATTTAGATAAACAAGAGAGAGAAGAATACTTGTCTACCCCATCCATAGTGCTTAATGCCTGAAACTCTAATCACATCTAAATCTTAGGGGCCGAGGAAGTGAGGATACTACAAATGTTATGTACTGCTAGTGCTACTGTGCCACTATAATTTAATGTGTAGAATTTTGTATTACTGTTTTGTTAAGAGTATTGGTTACAACTGTCTGTTTTCATTCTTGATATAGCTACTCCTTCCCAACCGGTAGGAGTTAGCAGCCAAGACCCGGCAACGGATGCTGGAGGCCATCAGGGATGAATATCGACGACTGGTGGCTATGGTGGAGGAGGAGGAGGAAGCAGGCTCAGCCTCCAATGCCCTGGGCCCCAGCAAAGCCCCCCTAGTGCCTCCATTGATACTGCGGCATGGTCTGGCAGCCGCCCGCTGCAAATCAACCACTGCTGCCCATCCATGTTGTTCCTGATAAAACTTTCAGCGCCGCATGCTCCTCTGCATGCCGTGCCTAGAGGGCAGGATGAGGAGCACTTCCCCTTCTTGAGCACAAGATCCGACTAGCCAGCCACTAGATCTCAGTCTCTTTATTCTTGTCCCTTTTTTATTCTTTTTTGGTGGTTGGGAATTGGTGGGGAGAGGGTGGTAATGTGGGAGTTGGGGAAAACTTGGGTGTTCTATTTTTATGGATATTTGCTTTTATGGACAATTATTTTGGGCTTGAGTTGCTTTACTGCACATTGGTTGGGGTTAGGTAGATGGGTAGGTCAGGTATTCTGGGTTCTTTCCTTCTTTATATTTGTTAGGGGAATCGTTTATTTATACTTTTACATAGGATGTAAATCTTTTTTGGGGGCTACTCTTTTACTTCACACTGTTTCCTTTGTTGTAGGGCCGCAGCCGGTTTTTGAAATCTGCAGATAGTGTAACATATCAACAGATAGATGCGATCCCTCCCTTGTCCTACTACTGTCAGCCTCTCCTCTCAGTCTATGCAGTCTACAACTAAAACCCCTATGGACTCGGAAGGGTGTGGCTGTGTAATTTCATTAATTTCCAGAGTATATACATTATTGCATCCCCACACTACTTCTCTTACCTCTGACTGATGATTAGGCGAAGCGATGGCTGCATGGTGATGGTTTGGTTTCCCAAGGTGCCATGGTGGTGGTGGTAGTAGTAGACAGTAGCATTTGCATGAGCGAGACTAGGGAAGTACAGTACACAAGAAGAAGACTGCCAAACAAGAAATCATAATGATGAGGAATGCTAAAGTAAAATAAAACAGAATGGTGAGCTAGTCTAGTACAAGTTACAAACTGAAGTCGACTTGATCTATGAAGGGGACAAGCGTAACCTTTAGTGCTGGAAGGATGATGATACTGGCAATTAATTATGATGAATTATGTTCCTCTGGAAAAAAATTGAATATCGAATACTGTGCATGGGTGGGAAATCTAATCTATATATTGCCATTGTGAGCTATATCTATACTTAGAGCAGAAAAAGATCCTCATCCTGCCTTAAGTTAGTGTTGCTTTCACCACATCCGTCCCAGCAAGTGTGCGATCAATTATTGATGTAAATTTAATTTAGTCACACCTCAATAAATCAGATCACACAGCCCGGGGTAAGAGGGTTAGGGTTTGCTGAATGGTTGGGAAGGGGGATTTGAGGGAAAGGTTTGACAAAGACAAGCATTACACATGGATAACAGATTCATCTTGGCAGCCGACCATCATAAATCTGTTAAGGTAGAAAACAGGAAATCTATGCATGATGATGATGATGAGTAGTACTAGACTAGTACAGAGCAGAATGTATTACGCAATGGTCTTTCTGCTCCCAGAGAGACCCTAGTTACATACATTATGTTCTGTTGTACCGGGTTTCACTTAAAGATAGCAAATAAAATTAAAATATCTGTAGGAGTCAAATATAAGCAAACATAAACAACACACACAGTTATCTTAATGATTGAAGAGAAAATAAATAAGTTATACTGTATTATTGCCATATTGGGAGTTGCATCTTCGCATTCCTCTTAGCCTTCCTTGGACTGTCCTTCCATCAATCTTGGGTGCCTGGTAGATGCGATTTGGTAAGGTAAGTGTGGGTTGTTTGTTCCAATGTGGTTCAGAGTAAAGGGCCAGAAGATGGAAAACCAAACGGTTATGGAAAAATCAAGGAGAAAAGGTAAACTGCATAATTAGGAAGGAATGCAACAAGAAGACTTTCAGATGCGGCATGGCTAAATCATGTCTGTTTCCGGCAGTTACCTCCAAAAACAGGAACAAGCCTCCCCACCCAACCTCCACTTAGCTTTAAATTTGAGCCAGACAGCACAGTGAGCACACACACACACAGCACCATAGCATTTTCCAAATTAAGTAATAAATCAATGTGCCACTCACACTCACCACCACCACTACACAAACATGTAGGTCTGGTGTTGTTTACCTTTAGGCCACTTCATGCCCTGAGTTATTCCTTAAATCATCTCTGATCCTCCTACTGACTGTGAGTATGGTATGGTGTCCAACTCTGTACCAATATTTTCCCGATTACCGAGTGAGTCCCAGACTCATCCCAACTCAAAAATGCAATTAATCGGCATGCAGTAGTACAATTTTGTTATTGAGCAACGAGAAGGGAAAGATTGACTTGAGTCTTTTTTTTGTGTGTAGAAGAATAGTAGACATAATTCACAACAAACAACAATCACTCAGCGTGCAATGCATGCAATCATTTGCCTGTTCTTCCGGTGCAGTCCCTCTAGGCTAGGAAAGGATAGATATATAGTCAGGGCCCAGGTTTGGAGGCAGGCACACATTTCACATTTGTTGTATTATCAATTCAATGTCTGGCTTGAGGGAAATGGCTTTAGGGCAAGTCAGGAGGAGTGGAATTGCTTCTTCACTGACTGCACACAGTTGCAACTCCAATCCAGAAATAAAAGAGTAAGACAGTGGGCATGAATTTGTTGTGAACCAAAAAGACAGTGACACACACAAACAATAAAGTAAATAATGTTTCTTAGCTGTATCTCTTTTGGAGGCTTTTTTTGCCCGTCAAAGGAAGAAAGAAAGTAACTCAAAAGCCTAGTTGTCAGGGAAGTAGTGCTCGTCCTCAAACTGTGCTGGTTCACCCAGAAGTAGGTCACTTAACACACTACTTCCATGACCTGAGTCACCGTCATCATCTTCCTGCTGTGGTATTTCAGGTATGGTGTAATCCGGTGGAAAGTGCTGATTCATTTTAATCATGGTTAACCTCTCCACGTTTTGAGGTGAGAGACTGGTCCTTCTCACTGTCTGAACGGCACCAGCAGCACTGAAAACACGCTCAGCAGGGACCCTTGCTACGGGGAAATCCAGATAGCTTTTCGCCAGCCTGCTGAGCACTGGCAATTGGCGCCATTTCCCATACCAATACAGCAATGGGTTTTGATGAAAGTAGACCTCTGTTCGGTCATCCAAGTAGGCCTGGACCATCCGCTCAATGGTCATGGGTGCTCTGCTTGACCTCTTTTGCCTTTGCCTCAGCACTGGACTTAAGCCCTGCCTGTAGAAACCATTCCTGTGCCGATTTTGGGGCTGATGCTCCTGTTGTTGTTGTTGTTGATGTTGTTCTTGTTTTTATCGGTGGTTTTGGCTGCTTTGAGCCACCTGCACTGTCCTCAGTCTCTGAAGTTGAACTTTAAGGCTGCCTTGAACACTGATGTTAATGCAGTGCGCCAAACACAGGACCCAGATATAGCCACCATCGGCCATCGCCTAAACTATATTACTGCCATTGTCCGTGGAAACAAAACCAATGTTAAGCCCTCTTGGTCGCTGCCATTCAATGACCTTGTTGTCAAAGTCTTCCATAATGTTTACAGCAGTATGAGATTTCTCCATGGCGAACATGGCTACTGTTGCATGTTTCCGAACGACATTAAAAATCTCAGCAGTGTCAACACCTGCAGATATCTTTTCTCTAACCCCCAGAAAAGAGATCCAGTGTGCGGTTATGCACAGATAATCAGTGGCTTGGCAACTGGTCCACATGTCTCACATGTTTATTGTCAGGTGGATAGTGTGAACAGCATTCTGCTGCAAAGCTTGTGAAAGTAATTCCAGCACGTTGTGATGTAGTGCTGGAACAGCAACTGTGGTGAAAAAGGACCATCTGGGAACCTTCCATTTCGGGCAGATGGCTACCACAAATTCAAGAAAACCCACCCCTTCCACAAAAGTAAAAGGGAGGAGGTCCAGCGCTAACATTTTAGCCAGCTTCGCGTTGTACAAATGTGCCATTGGGTGGTTGCGTTCATTCTGCCCCTCTGACCTAATCATGCTAAGAATGGTAGCCTGGAATTTTTTCTTCTCTGGTGCCACTGATGCAGGTAACTTCTGTGTGTCTCACCTGGGTTTTCTGCAGGGGTGAATTGGATGGAACAGATGCTAGGTCCCAACTTCCCTCACCGACCTCCTTTACCCAACAAGGTCAAATCAAAAGAGGGAAGGTGGGGAAGAAGGGGAGACAAAAGAAGGTACGGGAGAAGGCGTTGAATCCACTGGATTGTCCGATGGGGTATCACCAAGGCTCCTAATGGAAAAGACACAAAGGTAAGTATGTTTCTATTATAGTAGTAGTCTCTTGGATAGATATTTTGACTACTCTGATATTCTACCTGTTGAAAGATCCGCTAGTCATATGTAGAGGATATACACAACTAGAACATAGGACCCACACAAGGTATCTAAAAAATAAACACACACTTATTATTCATAAGGACTGCAGGAATTTAACCACAACCAAGCATGAATATGAAACATACCAAAATTAATAGGAACCACCTTCGGAGTTCAATAGACCCAAGAAAAATCATCTATTTCGCCTAAACTAGGAAAAAAACAAAAAACTCATTTCCCGAGTCAGGAGAAAACAGTAATAAAAAATATGCCAAAAAAAGATACAGGGTCAAATTATGAAACTAATGTGAGCAAGACGTGGTTCTAAAACAGTCTCTTTATATTTTAGCAGGAATCAATGTGAAGCAATCGTGAAAGTGAAGCAAGCACCAAGCTGAGAACACACTCCTCAACAAACAAAGGAGCACAGCAATCAGATAAGTATGAGAGTGCTACAGGATACTAAAAAAAAGCATATCCTACAGGCACCCGAAACGACGATTTTTAAAATACCTTCTTTTCCTTTTTTTACAGTGGCAAATACTGGGAAACAAAGAGTTAAGCCGTGCTGCAATACCCAAGAGAAACAATGTTGCAAGCTGACGAGGGAGCTCTGAGGATACGTTAAGCCCCAGCAGAATACTTGGCAACCCAGAAACAGAAGGACTTAACGTCCAGAGAGGACTGCTTTGTGTACCGGAGAAAATGTCCCCCTCTTGTTTACCTTCCAACGTGATCGGATCTTCTTCATCCCCTTCACCAACACCTCTTGCAGTTTTTTGGCTGCTAAGGTGCACACTCCCACTGGATCAAGTGGTGTTTTCTCAGATGGGTTGTTTGGCCTCTGGTACCATAGTTTGTGCCAAGCTAACCCCGACTTACACCTACTCCACAAATGGAGCAGATAGCAATGTTCACCTTTTTCTGCTAACCAAAAAGAAGTCCCAAACTGGGGAGGTCAACTTTCTGATGCTGCTGGTGCCACTTGCAAACTCAGATGAACTGGTAGGTTGGCATGATGTTTGACTCTCTGCAGTACCTACTTCTACTGAGGTGGTTGTGGTGGATGTAGGTTGCTGCCAGAACTTTGTAAATATGGCAGCTGGAGGTGGTGTTGGTGATATCTGTGTTGGCGGTACCCATGCCAAATCCCTTGCAGCAATTTGGGATGGGGTAATGTTCAGTCTCCAATGGGGCGGGGCTAATGTCCATGATGACTGGCTCATCATCATCCTCCTCTTCTACATCTACCTCCATAACTCTAAAGCTTTCTGGAACCTTCCTTTTCCCTAGCCTTGTCTCATGGCGTGTCTCACTCTCAAACTGAGGTGGGAACCAAGTGGTGTCTAGATCATCAGAAGGTGGGCTTCCAGAAGAAGTTGATGGATTAATTCTCCTTTTCATTGCTGGGGATCTGGTAGACAATGGATATTCTGAAAGAGTGATTTGCTCTTCTTCTTCCTCAGCAGGAAGCGCGATCTCCTGAACTACCCCTACTTTGGGAGGAACAACTACTATTGGGGGTGGTTGTGGCTGTTGTTGCCCACTTATTTGAGTTTCCTACATTTATTGAGTACTACTTTGCAATAACGATAAGTCAATTTCAACATCAGTGCTCATTCTCGTGATTAGATCGGCTGCCTCTGTGACAGACATGGGCTTGGGCCTAGGTTGGGTGGGTGGGTCCACTGATGCAGGGGTGCTGCCCCTAGCTTGCCCCCGGACACTGCTGCTGCAGGCGCAATTCTTGATTTACCAAAAAAGGTCTTGGGCAACATACCGTGGTGGTAAGTGGCAGTGCCTTCTTCTTCTCACTGGCAACTTTCTTGGTACTGGACTTGGTACCTTTCTTTGGGGCCATCTTGAAGATGTCAGTTAGCACACAGTGGCACAAGGTGAAGAGAAGTGTGTCTGTGGGCAGGCTTTCTGTCTGGCAGTACAATGGGTGGTGTTGTCTCCTCCTCTTTTGTGCACCTAACAGCAAAGAAGCAAGAAGAACATCAGTGAAAAGTGGCATTGTTGTGGTTCAATTACTAATACAAACAAATATAATATAATTTAGTGAGTGTGGTCGCACTTGCTAGTGTTATTACCTCAGTTATTAAAACAATTAACAATACAGTGTAACCATTTGTGAGACTTTGACAACAACATTACACTCAGGAAAGATAGGAACGAAGAAGAAGAACAACAGAAATACAAATGTAACGGTTTGGCATTGTGCATCACGTGGGATGCAGCACTCAGGGAGCTGCAGCTGACAAATGACAATGGAAGCAATAAGCCAAGTGGAACAAAGTGAAGACAGACATGCAGGCCTATATGGTAAAAGCACACTGACTGCCTCCACAAAATGGCCACCAGCCACATGGTCACACAATAACAAGAAGCAGGAGGCCTGAAAAACAATGAACTCATCAGGCCTATGTGGAGTATGGACATAGACATTACAGAATGGCCGCTGTGGCCCCTGGCCACATGGGGAGGCTCAGCCAAGGCAAATGAAGGCCCACTATTACAAACACACACACACTGGCCAAACAAAGGAGGCATGCTAAACAACACATCTTTAATGCAACAATGCCTAAAACGAAAATCCACAGGGCTAAAAAGGTTTGCAAGTTCTAAGCACACACATCCAACAAAGGCATTTAATTTAACAAAGCAAACACAAAGAGATGATGGATGGGAGTGCTGAAACTTTTCAAACACTTACCCCAGTCACAAATCTGGGTTGAAACCATATCGTTCTTTAGCTCACTTCGCCACCCCAGTTCAGACATAGTTATTTGCAAATCAGTCTTGACCCTGTGCCTCATGGGAACAGTCCAGCCCGAACTGCCAAGTCATGTCTTGCCTGGACCAGAAACAAGCATCCTGGTAACACCCCTCATCAGCCAGGCTAGCTTGAGTCTAGTGGCAAAGTGAGCAAGGGACCCACGTCTGGGCATCCCTGCCAACTTAGGGCAAACAAAGCAAACAGAAGGAGATGATGGACGGAGTGCTGAAACTTTTCAGACACTCACCCCCAGTCACAGATCTGGGTTGAGTCCATCATCGTTCTTCAGCTCACTTCGCCACCCCTGTTCAGACCCAGCCATATGCAAATCATTCTTGACCCTCTGCCTCATGGGAACAGTCCAACCCGAACTGTCAAGCCATGTCTAAACTGGATTGGAAGCAAGCATCCTGGGACCAGTTTCGGGGTAACACACTTCATCAGCCCGGCTAGCTTGCATACAAACTTGGTGAAATACCACAACAAAAACATTTCTTTTTTTACTCAAATACCATCCATGGACAAAATGATGTTTAAATTCAACAGATACCACAGAAACAGTTGTTTCATGCACCCATGAGAAACTCTGGGCCTATTGGTTGGAAAACCCTGTGGCAGACTAGGCCACATAGTGAATCAATTCAAATCAGTATTCCAAATTTAGTAAAAACATGGAGAAAATGTAGTGAACTGTACTCCAGTTTTTGCTAAATAAAAGAAGAAAAAAATGCATGCAAAACAACAACCAGCAAGAAGACATGGCCACCACAAAGAAGGCATGCAGGCCTATGGCAGAAGAACACTCGATGCCTTCACAAAATGGCCGCCAGCCACATGGCCAGGCCACAACAACAAGCAATAACAAGCCTACAAAGGAAAGACAATGCAGGCCTATGGCAAAAGCACACTGGCTGCCTTCACAAAATGGCCACCAGCCACATGGCCTGGCTACCACAAAAAGAAGCAATAAGCCAAGAGGAACAAAGGAAAGACATGCAGGCCTATGACAAAAACACACTAACTGCCTCCACAAAATGGCTGTCAGCCACATGGTCACAACAACAATAACAAGGAGAACTGGAAAACAATGAACTCAAGCAGGCCTATATGGACACAGCCTTTACAAAATGGCCCCTGTCCACATGGGGAGGCTCAGCCAAGGCAAATGATGGCCCACTATTACAAACACTCTTACACACTGGCCAGACAATGAAGGCATGCTAGACAACACACCTTTAATGCAACAATGGCAAAAAAGAAAATCCACGGGGCTAAAATGATTTGCAAGTTATAACCACACACATCCAATGAAGGCATTAAATTTAACAAACATGAAAACAAATGGTGAAATACCACAAAAAAAACATTTTGTATTTTTAATACAACGCCATCCATGGCCAAAATGATGTTAGTAAAGTTTAAATTAAACAGACACCACAGAAATAGTTGTTTGATGCACCCATGAGTAGCTCTGGGCCTACTGGCTGAGAAAGGCCGATTTTTGGCAGACTACTGGGCTACGTAGTGAATTGACTAAATATTCATTTTTTTTCAAAAGATGGAGAAAAATGTAGTGAACTGTGCAACGTGTTTCCTTTATAAAAGAAGAAAAATTACTTACAAAGAAACAACTAGGCCCCTACTGAGACTACATGCCACCCGCCACAATACATTTTTTTTAAAAACAATGAAAAGTACAAATAAATCTAGGTGCATGGCCCCAATCAAACAACACCAATTTTCCTACTTACTTGTGAAATCTCAAATTCAAAGTCCTCAAATCCAATGATACATGATGCAGCAGACACAAAGAGTGTTCCTTCCAGCTCCAAATCCAAATTAAAAGTGTCCAGGAGATAGACAAAACTCTGGGACAAGCCTGCTGGACAGGAACAGGAAGTTGGAGGCTCTGGGACACTTCCGTCCTCTTGAAAAAAAGCGAAAAAAGAAAAAGTACTCCTTGCACAAAAAAGTACAGCCAAATGTCAATTTGAGGAGTTTTTTTATTCCAGATCGTCATTTTGAGGCGGTTTTGAAGCTGCTCTGGGAGAGAACCTTCTCCAGATTGACGCTGCGGTAGATTCTGCGCGTTCAGGATCGAGTTCTTCTGCCGGAAGTCCGATGGCGCGCTCGAATGACGTGCTCACCATCGCAAACTCTCACAGGACCATGCGGCCACCTAGCAAATCTAGTGATGCTCCCGAATGGCTCGGGAAATCTCGTCGGCAATCGCAGGCAGCCGGTAAGTCGCACCCGCTCACGTGAAAATGCATTTCAGGTGCACGAACACAAAAAACTCCGCTCCTTTGTGGGTTGCTGAGTTTTTCAGCAACTCCGCGTTCTATGCAGAATGCAGAGTTGCCAAAACTCCGTAAATGGAAGTGGAGCGGAGTTTTATGCCCAAGGTTAATTTTTTACAATACATTTCCAGCTCTATAATAGAACCAATTGTGCTGTCTGACCACACATACATCTCTCTTGATTTGGAACTTAAACAGACTCCAAGTCAATGGAGAATGAATAACATCCTTGTGAACAACACAAACTTTACTAAATCAATCCAAAGGCAGAGAAATCTTTATATTGAAGAAGATAAAATTGATGAAACCCCACCAGAAATATTCTGGGACGCTCTAAATTCTTCCATAAGAGGCTCCATGATCAATTTGATGGCAGCAAAAAATAAATGTTATCAAACTCAGCTTGACATTTTAGAATCTAAAAGTACAAATTCATAAATTCAAATAAACCATATTAAACAATATGCTGTGCTCTCTGAAGTTAAAAATCCCCAAAACAAATATAATAAAATACTTAGCAAAAGAGCTCATAAATGGGTCTCCACCAAGAAAGCAGAAAACACAGAGACAAATAAATTGGGGAGGTTTCTTGCTAAACTATCTAAAACGCAATAATGACAAAACCAATATCTCCTACAAAAGAATCAAGTCAAGATTTATCACAACCTTCTCGAGAGATATTCTGAAGGTTTTCCGGGACTTCCACAAAAAAGTATACAACCCTTCCAAAGAAATTATTATTAATAACTATGAGGCATAACTAAATAAACTTCCCCTTCCCACATTGGAAAAGATCAACAAGGAAGAACTGAATAAACCCAATCTTCAATGTTTTACTTAAGCTAAAAATTGGGGAACCTCCTAGTCCCTATACAAACTTTCTAGCAAATTATATAGAGCTTTTGGACATTCGCTCCTGATCCCTTGTACATAATCTTTTTCTTCAGTTTGCAAGAACAAACACTACTCAAGGCTCAGCTGCTAAATCAACTATTGTTGTAATTGCTAAGGAGGGAAAAGACCACCTACATACTAAAGATTACCATCCAATTTCACTCATCAAACTTGATTGCAAACTAAAAGCTAAAGTACTGACAACCAGATTTGAAAAAATCCTACCTCAATGAATTCATCCGGTTTAATCGGAGTCCCCTAAAGGCAGATTGGCCGCAGACGTTTGACATGTCTTAGTAAGAGACAACGTTATACTCCTCTGCCACAGCCATAGCCTTGGATGCAAAAAAAGCTTTTGATAAAGTTTTATGGTCCTTCCTGAATGGAGTTCTGAATAAATTTGATATGGGTGAATGTTTTATCAAAGTGACCTTGGCCATCTACTCTCATCCAGAAGCTTCATTTAGATTAAATGGTGGCCTTTCTAAACCTTTTAAATTAAAACAGAGCAAAAGGCAGGGCTGCCCCTTGTCTCTTCTTCTCTTTCTTTTAACCATTGAGCCCCTTTTAGCCCCGATAAGATCCAATGATAATATAAAAGGTATCCACTTCTCAGCTGGCCCAAGAAAAGCATATGCCTATGAACCTTATGTCCTGCTATCCATGGGAAAGGCAGAATAAGGAATCCCGCACATCATGGATGTGCTCAAAGATTTCTCAGAGGTCTCATACTACTCCCTTAACAAAGAAAAGAATGACGTTTCCTCCCTGAATATTTGCTGTTTCGCTGAAGTCCTACCTGATGTGGGATTGAAATGGTAAAATTCTACAATAAAAAAAATCTGTATTTGTTTCAGGAAACATCTTAAAGACACCCTGGTCACTAATAAAAATAAAACTGTTTCTAAGATCAAAGCACTTATATCACAGTGGCACCTAAAGCATATCACATGGTGGGGCAGGAGGATGCTTACTCCCATAGTTAACTTCCCACCTAGTATGCCAGTACAGCATGTCTCTGAATCCTTCTATAAAATTATTGACAAACTAATATCTGAATCCCTTTGGTCTACTAAAAAATGAGAATCTCCCTAAAAATCCTAGGCTGGATAAAACCAAAGGTGGTGTCAGACTACCTGACTATACAAGATATCAATCTGGCTTTCTGGCCAGACAAGGTGCCTGGTCGTTCTCTTCTCATGTACAGATGTCTCCAGCATGGCTATCTGTTGAATCGGAGCTCCTGCAGCATCTACCCTTACAAGTACTTCTCATAACTAAACGTTTTTATCTCATTTGAAGATTGCCCACTCTTAGGCTATCATCAATAGTACACTTGAAACCCTACACAAACTAGGCATAAGGTGTCAGCTCCGAATGCCTACGTTTTGTCTTGCTTTCTGATGCAGCGGAGTTTATCAGCTCTACACATACATACACATAACACTCATTTGGGCCCATATACATTCATACACTCAATGAGCTAGAAAATATCCGCTGGGCATCAATTTTGATTTACCTTAAGGAACCTTTACATCAGTATTCTTACCATTGCTGTCTCCTAAGTAAATGCATGTTGTCGAAAGATCTAGTAGTAGATTAGAATAGAGAGGAAATTATATAAGTAATAACAGTACATTTAACTTTTATTCAAAGAACCACAGACTCAAAAGGCGTTTCAAAGATTTATCTGAATTGATAATTTGTGAGTCAAATCAAAATACAAGTAGATACACCACAATTCTCCATCAGGTAAAAGTAGTACAGTTAGCGTATAATTCAATTCACATTAATTACATTCTTGTGATGTCAGTACCTGAGGAGAGAAAGAATAGAGAGCAAATACGTAACATAACCCCACAGAGCTATATTTACCTAGATTGGTGTGAGGACCTAGACATCAGAGTGTCAAGGATTCAGGACAGGTTCAAGACCGGGAAGGTGATCTCTTCTAGTCTAACGCCAGCTTTACACCCCTCTCTGGTGCTACTCTCTCCGGCTCGAGCTCGTCCGGACCCCTTCCTAGATGTGCCTCCTCGGTTGTTCCGCGATCTTTCCCTTTTTAAAATGTTTTAAAAAAATGTTTTTATTTGTCAACGATTGCATACAAAAAATACAAGTAGATAAGGTAAGACAATAACCATATTAAGTGGGAACATATATCAAAAGCAGTATCCCACATGGAAAAAAGATAAAAGAAATAAATAACATAAGGGAGAGAGTAAAACATAAAATAATATCTAACCTATAATTATTCAAGCCCAAAAGCATATTTACACTGAGATTGATATCCTAATACATCAAATTATATTGCCTAGAACAGAGATCCCCACATTGCATTGTATTTAACAACTGAACGAATGCCTCTTGTCTTGGCCAATGCCTGTTCCATATCATACGTCTGTCTCACAAGAAGCCACCAATCCATAACAGATGGGGGCTTTGGAGAAATCCACACCCGGGCAATAGTCAGCCTTGCCGAGACTAACAGAATAATTAATAAACTGTTCCTTTTGGAATTAACACTCCTACAACCCATCATAATTTCCCCTATCGTCAAAGGCGTTTCCACCCCCAACTTCTGAGAAAGGACATTCTGGACATCCCGCCAAAATATCCTCAATTCTGTTCATGTCACAAACATATGTCTAATATCGGCCAGTTGTAAATCACATCTTGGACACTTTGTCCTATAAGTGGTTGTGTTATTAGGCTCACACTTAGCTATTCACTCTGGGGTATAATAGAGAAGACATATCGTTCGATATTGCTGCAATCTCAAATTAGTAGAATGCACCGCTTCTTTGATAGTACACACTGCTTGACTGATGGTACTAGTCGTTACTGGGATCTCCAATTTCTTGCTCCATTGATTAGCCAATTTTTCACAGTCATTCACTCTATAACTACCTAACCATTTATACACCTTACTGATCAGAGATTTTACTGCTTCACCGTATATAAAATCCCAAACATCAGAACCAGTTATATTAATCAACTTCAGATGTTTTAAGAGATAATCTCGGATCTGATAATATTTAATCAGCATATGACTTGGCAATTTATAGATAATCTGTAATCTCTCAAAAGCGATGAAACCACTATGGTCAAAGAGATCCCCTAAGCATACTACTCCAAATCTGGCCCAGTTTTTTCCCACTACATCATGGAATAGCGCCGGGTAAAGCCGGGTTAGAATAAAGAGGAAATTTGTCATGATATAAAGATATATTGCCCCTGTGCAGGACCCCCCGCCAGATGAATATACTGTCCCGTGCAGTCTTCAATTTAACCCTCATAAAATAGTTTGGATCCATTATTCTATACAAGAACATTTTACTCTCTTCCCCCAGCATAAATGTATGAAAAAAAGGTATTAGCAGGATTAATCAGGCTGGGAAAGCGACCAAAAGAGGCTGACCAAAAATACATCTTAAAATCCGGTAACTCCAGACCTCCTTGGCCAAACGGGAGCTTTAGCCGTTCTATCACTCGTCTCGCCTTCTTATATCCCCATATAAAACTGCTTATTGTACCTTCTAGTCATTTAAAAAAAGAACTAGGGACTCAAAGTGGAATAGAGCGAAAGAGATATAACAACTTTGGCAAAATTTTCATTTTAACTATGTTAATACGACCTATAATACCTAGAGGTAGCTTGTGCCAATTTTTAAAAGATTTAACTGTCGTTTTCAGCAACTCTTAATAATTCAGAATGACGATTTTCTCTATTTGTGCTGCTAACCGTACCCCCAGATAAGTAACAGCTGAATAAACTCCCTGCGAACAATCCAGTGGTTTATGATTGAGCAAGATTTGAGTCTTATTGACATTTAATTTATACCCTGAAATCAAACCAAACCCTGTAGCCGCCTCTGTTATTTCCCTTAATGCTCTCCCTGGTTCTGTAGAAAATATCGCTAGATCGTCCGCATATGCGATGACCTTTAAAGAGTTTGCTCCATTAGTAAAAGCATTATTTTGGGGATTATTTTGTAAAGCAAGTATGAATGGCTCTATATATAGGGCAAATAACAGAGGTGAAAGAGGGCACCCCTGATGGGTGCCACAAGATAGCGAGAATGGAGATGACACCATGCCTGAGTATATCAATTTAGCACATGGCTTATCATATAGAGCTTGTACCCACTTCTTAAATTGGCTCCCAAACCCAAAAGCTATAAGTGTGGCCCAAAGGAAATCCCACCCCACTCGGTCGAACGCTTTCTCAGCATCTAATAAAATCATACCGAGTGGGGTAGGTTCTATATTAGCCACATCGAAAGCTGTCACTGTCATGTTGACGTGGGCAGTGGTATCTCTATTTTGGATGAACCCGTATTGTTGAGGAGAGACTAAGCTGGGCAAGGCGATTTGCTAATACTTTTTCAAAAATCTTTGCGTTAGTATTTATAAGTGAAATTGGTCTGTACGACCCGCACTCATCTGCTGGTTTATCCTTTTTTAAAAAGAAAACGATTTGTGCCATGTTCCATGATTCAGGAACTTTCCCGCTTGCCCCAACAAACCCTATCATCTGACAGAGAGGCAGCATCATAACATCCTTGAAAATTTTGTAAAATTCCAGGGGTATGGAATCCTCACCCGCTGCCTTGCCTGATGATAAAGCCCTAATTGCCATCTCTATCTCATCACTCGAAATATCTGCATCTAAGGACTCAGCTGTCTCATTACCCATTCTTGGCAAGGAGCACCTCTGTATATAATCAAGAATATCTGCCTGTCGTGGTTGTATCGTAGAAGTATATAGTGCTTTATAATATCTGGCCAATTGCTCTAAAATCTGTTGTGGATCCTCAGAGAGTCTGCCAGTGGACCCCCCTAATAGCTTTGATATGGGACTTGGCTCTGTCATCAGCTACTTTATAAGCAAGGATTTTCCAGATTTGTTCCCCATATTCGTATTATGACTGACGATATTTATTATATTTAACCATACTCTTCTCTTTGAGTGTTTTTTTCAACCTCAATCTAAGATTAATTACCTCAAACCCCAGCTGTTCCGAATCACCAGCCCCCTTCAAGACAGCCTCAGCATGTAGATCTTCTGCAGTGCATATTGCTGAAGTTGTCTCTTTAAGTGACTGTCTATCAGCAGAATCGGGCAGCATCTCAGCATAGCATCGGCATCAAGTGGGTCAAGTGTGTCTAACTAACTAGAACTTACCTCTGTTATACCAATTCAAATGTATGATCCATCCCCAAATGTTTCAATTCTATCTACACCCCTAAATTTGATTGGGCCAGGCAGTGAGGTGAGGACATCACACCATACTAAGTGCAAAAACTTTCTTTAGTTCCATTCTCTAATTTCCCGCCCCTTAATTTTAATACCCACAAGCTTTATTCCCACAAGCATTTCATATGTGGATTGATGAATCTGTAATACAATGTTTCGGCTTCTTCCTCTCGTAGGGTCAGAAGTTGATCTTCCCATGTCCTTGCTGGGCACATGGATTGGCAGCCATTCAATGATTTCAATAGTTTCAGAACAAGGAGTTTGTAATTTCAGTACGGCTCCGCGTGGTACCTCCACAGCCGTTACTGACTTAGAATGTATAATCATTGGACACAACCTCTGCCCTCAACAAGTGCTCAGCTGACCCCCAGAAACAGGATCGTGAATTTCCAGTTTCCCCCCTCACTTCTCTTTTCCATGTTATAAATGAATCTAACAGAGCTCTACCACTCACATCAGATGGGATGCTCTGGTTGACACCACTTCTTATATATTTTTCTCTTTGCCACGAAAAACAGAAAAAAGATTAGCTTTATTTGGTTTGATGTCGTTTTAACGCTTCTCCATCCTTCCTCAGTAAATCAAATAAGATTAAAGTAGGGCTTACCTCCACCATCTCTCCTGAAAGGTCTAATATTACTGTACCTACTTTTAGCCCAAAACCTTTAAAAACGTGCAGTTGGGGAACAGATGTGCGTCGTTTCCTCCCTGGCTTCACATCTCTTGCAGCTGGCATAATCACTCTCTGAATTTGCCCAGCTTCAAGAGCCACCAGAAGGCTTTACGGAAAGTGAAAAATTGGTTCCTCTTTATTGCAGCAAACTTCACCACTTAATAAAGCAAGTTCATGGATACTTGCCATAAATCCTTCAGCTCTGTGTCTAGCAAATACCCATCCCAGTCATGACGGGGTAGTTTCATGCTCCCACCTGCTGCATTTAGGAGGGGGTGGTACCAAAGGGCTGCTTTGAGTTTCCTAAAAGAATTACAAGGATATATCATGAAATGAAATCATTTGTCAATTTGTACACGTTCACTTGTCCAACCAATTGTTGAGCATGACATTTTTTCAATAATATTTTTAGTCAATTCATAAAAGGAATGTCAGACAACATTTTCATATGTTCTCTTATGCAACCTGGAGGCATATTTGTCAGAGTTTTGCGTCGCCCTTGTGCCACACAAGGTAACACAAGGGTGATGCAAAACCTGGATGAGAATTATCAAGCCACACAATGCCCCCTAGCATGGCCCTGTGGTGTTTTGTAAATATGGAGTAACACAAGGCAGCGCAAGTTGCTGCCTTGTGTTACTCTGCCCCAGGCATTCCATTCCATTGGTGGAGCTTGGGTGTTCCCAGGCATCCACCCATGGATTATGGTGCATTCACAGATTTACCATGAGTGGTAGACCTGGGAATGTGTCAAAATGCTACGCCTTCCCAGGGGATGTGTGCCAAGGAGAAATATCTTTATTTTTCCCTGTTTGTTTTCCTTTTTCTATGTGTGCTGTATTCTGATGTCACCCCACGAGTTAGGAAGGAGCGCTGGGGTGGCAGATCCTTTGTGGCAAGAGTGGCTAAGCTGTGGAATTCTTTGCCGCAGGCTTTCCAGAAAATTGAATCAGAATGCCAATTCAGGAAGGCAGTTAAGACTTGTCTTTTTACCTTGGATTAAAGCAATTGGAGGGCTGGTGTCTGACCTTTTTTATTTCGCTGTCACTTGTCGTTATAGCGCCGGGACACCTCCTATGGGAGGTAGCTGTTTGCGCTCTATAAATAGCTGTATTATTATTATTATTATTATTCTGCAGTACATGTAGAAAGAGGAAAGGCCTCAAAGGATTGTTTTTTATGCAGGAAGGTGACCCTTCCTACACAAAATAATCCTGCCTGCAATGCAGGCACCCTTACACCATGGTGCAAGGGTGCTTGCATTGGCGCTAGACAGCCAAAATTGCACCAGTGCAAGGAGAGAACAGGAATAGCCCAATATCTGGATGGATAGGGCACATACCTGCCCTCTCCCTTTCAGTTAGCCTTGTGTCTTGCTGCATAGCGTTGAATGAAACAATAATAAATATGGCCCTCAATGTTGAGCTAATAATTTCCCAATAGAATTAGAACTATGATTATGATTCAATGAGTTTCAATCGCCGTTTACATACGTTCTCCTGTAAAACCTATTGATGTTCTTGTATTTTCCAAAGAAATCGGTAGGACTTTCATAAGTTGCTTTCAGGTTTTGCCATCTTTCTATTTCTGTCATACAAAACTACAACCCAACACAAAGAAGGGAGGGAGCAGAGTTTAGCAAGGACATCTCATCTTTCCAAGAAAATGCCCTAAGGACCAGAAAGGAGCATCCAATGTAGATGATCAAGTGAAACATATTTCCTACCAAGATCTGAAATGCTCCATCATTTTCTAAAAGGACTCCCACCCACACAAGTGTCTGGCATGCGTCGTCATCTATTCCTCGCCTTGTATGTCTACCATTACTGGGCAGGCATAAACACACTCTTGGAGGGAGCACTTTAGTGTTGACTATGAGGATGTAGAGATACCCCTGATTCAGGCACT
The DNA here is from genome assembly GCF_964204655.1 of Triturus cristatus. Taxonomy (NCBI): domain Eukaryota; kingdom Metazoa; phylum Chordata; class Amphibia; order Caudata; family Salamandridae; genus Triturus; species Triturus cristatus. Next base: position 846,094,321 of record NC_140594.1, on the reverse strand, counting down.
TTACAAGTAAATAAATAAATAAAATGCAGAAGGGTTCTGGAAGGGAATCAAAATAGCCTATGTGTATACCTTCTCAAATTTATTTCAGCATAACGTGCCTTTGATGGTGAGGCTGCCTAGCTGCATTTAATATTGCTCTTAGTGGAGCTAAAAGAGAGCTGAGAGCTGCACTGAAAGCGTAGCCCTCCTAGGGATATTCCAACCAGGTGGGAAGGAAGAGTAGCGGTTGACACCATGTGTGTAAAAACAATGCATCTATCAGGAGTAGGGTATAGCATCATTTAAAATATCTGTTATTAAGTCTTGCACCTTCTCTTAGTCATAGGTAGGGTGGCTTTATCCAGTGGCGGCTGGTCAATTTATAAAGTAGTGGAACTATCAAATGATAGGTCATAAAACGGTAGTCAGCACACATACAAACAAATACTCACACACACGCTCACATAAACACACACTGGTTCACGCTTGCAGACAGGCACATACATAACATAAGCATATTCTCACTCATATACACCGCGTGGAAACTTAACTGGGGTAGTCCTCAGTGAAGTTTCCTCTGCATGTTGATTCCTCAACATACAGACTGAACAAACATGGTGCCAGAGGGAGGCTCTTACCCTTATGCCCAATCAGAAGCTCAGATAGGACGGAAGGCTGTCCTTTTTCCCTTCTGATGGGTCATAAGGGCGCATGATGGACAGGCCTCAATTCACAATTATCTGACATGCTGTACTGTCTGACGCTAGTGCAGCTGTCAGATATGTATTGCATCTGTGAAAGGACAAGCTGTAACAGCCCACACCTGACACAAGCGCAATACAGCCCTGGGAGCCCTCTTCTGGTGCAGGGTGATATTGAAGCTTTTGCCTGTAAGGAAATGATCTGTGAGATTGTTTTATTGCACATAAAATCTGTAATATTTTGAGAAATAAGATGCAGATGCGACGTGATTGTGGGGTGGTCACCGCCCTCTTGGCCCTAATGGAGAAGCCGCCCCAGGCTATATCCTCACCCTTTTTAATTATAATAATAATACTGGCATGGCTGGCCAGTGTCCGCATTTGTCCAGACAATGTTATGATCAGTAATTGGTGTCATTTCTCCTGTTGAATTAATATCTAGGGTAATATTAAATGATTCCATAATTCTAACTCTATACAGGAGTTGTGCATTTTCTATAAATGTGAGTATAAATACGATTTCAGGTAAAATCTTAACATTTCAGAGGGGGGGGGGGTGGTTGGGCAGGTAGGGGGAGACCAGTACGGCTCCAGCTTATCCCTCCCATCAAAAGGCAACCCCTGGTGCAGAGTTGGCCCACCGGTGGGGGCAGGGGGGCTATTGTGTGAGTAGGAGGATTATTTAAGTACTGGGCTCCTTGACCTGATGACCAGCTACCCAAACCAAAAAGTAGCCTGTGGCACCTACACATTGAAAGGAGGCACCTGTGCCATATGCACCATTTTGTCAGTGTGCCCCATGCCTCTCGCTGGCCCTGTCACATCACAATATCTTGAATAGTTTTGGTTTGAATTCTCAATTATCAAAGTTCATGGGGAGACTGGATATATTCTCCAATACATGTTTAATCTGTTAGTTTCAATTTGACAGTTGTCCTGGTCCACTGTAAATGCTTTCACTTCACATCTCGTTTTGGAAGTCTTCACTTAGAAGGCAATTTTGAGTGTATGCAACTACATTTGATCATTAATTTGTCTTTACTGTTATGGTACACTGATAAAATAGGAGCTCTATGGGTTTTGGTAGCTCTGATGTTTCAGTGACTTCTATTTCAGATATGCTTGCCTATCTGTTAGCCATCACAAAAAGAATATCAATGATTGGGCTACAAATTGTTGGCAATATAAACCGTTTTGTATGACAGATGACTTTGCAAAAAGATGGTTTATCAGACGTATACCTTTACTCCCACACAACTTCTCCTTTTTTCATATGCTCCCTAGGGGTGGGCGGAATTTGCGGAAGCGACTTTCGCAAATTATCGCGAAAATGTTAAAAATCTCCGCAAACAAGCAGAAATATCGCGAAGATGCGGAAGTTTTTTTCCGGCATGTTCGCGAGATTTTCTGCATGGTTGCGGGTCGCCAACTTACCCATGTGGTTGCTTGCGGGCGCGGCCATCTTGTTTTCAGTTGTCTCGCGGTGCATGGTCGCGAGAAAAAAGACGTGATCGCGCGACGCATGACGTCACTGCGGACGCGAACTGTCGCGAGACAGCACAAATGGCTAAAACAATACAACATCTCATGGAGAACGCGACCGGATCGGGAAAACTTGTCGGCGAACGCGGGGATTCAGGTAAGGCGATCGCGCGCGCGCGAGAATGTATTATTTTACAGCGCGAGCAAGAACCAAATTATCGCAAAGCTGCGGAATGCGGAAATTTTGACATTTCCGCGCTCTCCGCGGAACGCGGAAATGCCAAATTATCGCAAATTCCGCGAACGGAACGGAAATTTTGCCCAGGCCTAATGCTCCCGATTTTACTCTTCTGTAGATTTAACTGATAATTAATCTTTAGCTTGTTATCATGTGGAAAAGCCAAACGGTCAAGTTTTCTATTTGGTACTGAGTTATGCTTCCACTCTTTCCCACAAACCACCTGTTTTTGCATGTCGAGCCAGGCTGACATGAGTGTGAGGAGTTGGCCTCAGTGCAAATGCTGTTGCTGTGTCCCAATGCCTGCACTTTGAACCCACTTGTCCCGACTCTCTTAACACCAACCCCTTGTTTGTAGATAGAGCCTATTACATTTGCTTATTGTTTCAAGCTATACAGCTTGGACTCTGCAGAAACTATAACTGTCTGTCTACTTTTTTCCACTGTACCCTGAAACTTCAGTAGGTGTATGTTTTCAATACCCGCTCCCTTTTGCTTGGAGTAATTTGTATCTTCTAGGCCTTTCAGAAGGAGTTCTTCTGTAACCCTTACTAATTAGAATATCCCCTTTGGATGTTCTTGCTAAGTGTTTTAAGAACTGAAATAAAGGAGACAAGTGAGTGGTGTGTAATAGTATCTCTTATTTTAAAGTTAAACCACGTTTCATTAACACTGAATAGTTTATCAGTGGTAAATATCAGTTAAGACCCACTCTTTCAAGATGGCACTAAACCAGACCTTGAAATAGAAGTCTCAGGTTTAGAGTTACAAACTGGCACATAACACCTGGGAAATTGATTTCCTTTCTTGAGGGGGTCCTTTTACAAAGCACAATCATCTGGCAATTTAGTCATATTGATTCACCCAGAGGCAAACAATACCATAGCTTTCAAAGCACTTACGGTTATTGTAAAAATCTGGGTCTGAGGGTCTCTGACGACACAGAGGGGACTGGACCGCAACTGTGACAAGTGGGGTCTTTCACCACTGGTGTCTTGGGATCCCCATATTACAGACCCAAAACCTGGAAACCAAGTACCTCTTTTTAGTAACTGATTCACGGGGTAGCGAAGCAGAGCAATAATAGTGTCACTCATTGAGGTTGCGTTGAGTTGGAGAGGCTCAGAAATCATCACCCACAAACAATACTTAATAATTCACTGCTTAGTCAGAGCTTTTTCTAGTAAAAAGTACTTAATTAACTTTATTTCATACACTGTTAAATACTATGCACAAATTAACCAAATATACACAGTAATGACATATGCAAATGCCTATGGTGACACCCTGGACAGAGCCTCACATCCAACAGGGTGTGCATGCTAAAGGGAGGTCCCACAGGTCAGGTAACACCCTAACTATACCTAGGACCCTCCCCCCCCCATGCCAGATGCACCTTTTATGACCTGCATTCTAGCAAGCCCTAAACCATAAAAACAAAATGCCCACATGAGCTCAACATAGCATGAGGGGTGAATTCATAAAAATTGAGGCCTGGTGTCTTTGCCAGGGTGTCACCACAATATGTAGAAGCAAAATATTGAGTCAAGAACAAAACAAACTATATCCCAAACGTTTTATGATAGTGCCACCTGTCATGGAGTAAAACATTATAAACTGTGACTTACTGTTACAAATGTGTATTTCAAAATGTTATCAAAATACAAATTAATGCATCTTTCTTTTTTTAACCAGATTACAAGATAACCACAGGTACAAAATATATACACCCACACATCCCACAAGCTCAAAAGTAAAAGCTCAGCTAGAAAAATACTCAGCAACATGGATGAACTCTCCAGGGGTCACTTTATCAGTGCCCCTGAAAACTTAGGATGATAATTGAAACATTGAAGGTACGGCCCTTGGGGGTCCTGCAAATCTCATGATAGCCCCACAACTTATGCCCACACATTTAGCAGTATCCTTGTACCTCTGAGGCGTCACTAAGAAATGTAAGCAAATTTCGTAAGCATGCTGCTTGGGCTTATGAGGCAATTTTTCACCGGCTGCAAGAATCCCTTTTTAACTGCCATCATGGGCTGAAAAACTGTTCCTTTGCTTTGCTTTTCTTTTATTTAAAGTGCACCCACTGGCACAATTTCTCAAATACCCACATGGGATATTCACTCTCTTTAATGCTGGTTTCTGGAAGGGCACTTCCAGCTGGCTCGTTGCCTGTTCGATGCTTCTCCTGCAATCGGGAGCAATCAACTGATCCCCTTCTTCCACCAGTACACTTTGTGACAGCATGGGCTACAAAATGACAGATGCGTGCTATCTCTTCCCCCCAGACATGGGCATGGGAAGCAAAGTTAGGCAACATTGAAAAGAAGAATTTCCTGTTGTTGAATGAGGAGAAATGCTATAAGCTGTAATACAACTTTTAAATTCTTTCTACCAGTCCAAACCATTAACTCAAGATAATTGTATCCCATCCTTCAAAGTCTTGTTCAATCTCTCGATAGTACCATTGGCATGAGGGTAATTCAAAGAAGATTTCTTATGCTCAGTACCACCCTCTTTTAAAAGTTTTTTATCTGGCTGAAGCAAAATCGAGGCTCGTGATAGAGTGCCATGTTATTCTGAAATTTGTAGGGGTGCATCATAATCACTGTTAGTCCGCACCCATATATTTAGTGGAATTGTACTAACGTGTGACTTGGGATTGTAGTACTAAAAGCAGTATGTATTAGAACAAATTAGAAATGTAATCATGTCATTATGAAGCTAAAGTGTAGTGTGTAATCGAAAATGTATTAGAACAATGCATAATGAATTGGTTTCCGTATAATGTGATGCATTAGGGTTAAACGTGCACCATGTTAAAGTCTGCACGCGTAGTTTGCTTATTCATATATGAAGTATAATGAAATCAATGTTACAGGGTGATTCTAGAAATGTGTGTTTAAATTGTGTAAAGGCCTGATCGAATATACGTTTAAGAGAAAGGCCTGTTCGTTTCTTATGTTAGCTAAATATTATAAGCCGAAAATGATTTTCCTTGGTAAGGCTCTGGGTTTCAGGGATGTTAGAAAATCTCAGAGAAGTGGAAAGTTTACGTTCCCATGTTTCTGTTGCAGGTGCAAGGACACCTAGCTCGTTAGTGAAAATAACCCTTTGTTTCAGGAGTTAGGATGGCATGAGAAGCCAATATGGGAGTATACTGGAATGCAGGAATGATACTTTCGGCGGAGAAGGTGTCTGGGACCGAAGGACGAGTAAACCATCGTTGGATGGGAGACAAGTTTCAGTGGAAAAATACTGGAGGAAGACCTGCTTGGCGAGGTGTGTCAGAGGGCGTGTTCAACGTTTTTGGGATTTTGAATTGGGGACAGTGCCCCATGGGTTGAGCAGTTGAGGTTTAGATGGGAAGCTAGAAGGAGCATCTTAGAACGAGCTCTGACAAAGTGTGTGTACTTCTGAGGAAGTCTTCACTTCTGACACCTTTTTACCCTCTTGCCTGAGGAAAATGCTAAGTAGGGATGTCACCTTAGAGATAGAGTAGGGTTATACTAACGGATTTTCTTTTTAGGTTAATGACTTCTAACATAGAGATTGGAGTTGTTATTGCCTGCCTGATGCTTTTAGAACTGACTATTCTTCTTATTCAGAGTCGGATGAGACTCCTGTGTAGACTCTTTTTTGTATTAGTGCCCATTTATTTTCTTAACCTCATGCTGAGGTGCTTGTATGTGCAATTATTTTTGGCTTTGAAATAAATCCCTAAGAATGGAGATTTGGAGTCAATGGTCCTTAAGAGATCAGTTTCGATTCGCTTGATTATGTGTTGAAATTTGATTTCCTCCCCTCCACACTATTCAGCAGATAAAAAGATCCTGGCGACCTCAAAGGATTTTTGGTGATGGTAAGACAGATAAGAATCGGGCTTAATCACTCATTATCTGTGAGCAGACTCTTGAGAAACCACAACCCATCAAGAGTACAAATCCATTAACAATGTTAAATAAGAGGCAGCATTTGTTCCATGGATGCTCCCACCTGCCATCTCTTCCCAGGGATACTCATCTGATCTTTGATACACTAACGCCATTTGTCTTATTTTAATACCTTGTTGTTCAGGGTGCATTCAATATAATCTATAACCATATGCTCAACATTTCTGTCTAACACTCGTTATCAAAAGTCGCACTGCTGTCTTTACATCATTTTCATCACATTCACATCACCTTCCTGAGCAAGACTCAAACGATTAGGTCAAATACCCTCAGGAAATACTAGTCTTTATCAGCAGCTAACTCACTTCTTAGCAACCACCAGTAGGTACCCAGCTCCTGCATATGAGTTATGACCTTCGTCCATGGAAACAAGTTGAATTACCCACTTTAGAACATCATCTTTCTCTATATCTTGTTTCCATTCATCTTCCAAAACAACACTTTTTTTTCAAAACACATTTTATAAAATTTCCTGCCAGAATATGGCCCAAAAGAACCAAATACAGATACAATTAGGCTCTCAATCATTGACATGGCATTGTTTCTAGTGCTTAAACCAAGTATTCTTGCTTATAAAGAAAGAAAATTACAAGACACCATGTCCACCCAGCCCACAGTCTGCCGAATTCTTGAGTTTAGAAGTATTATGTGTTTCCAGACTATATTCTCGAATTTTAGTGTCTAAATGCCTGTCTACAGAGGCAACAGGTTCTAGAATCAAGCCTCTGTAGTCTGCCCACCGCTGCCAGATTTTGGAATGCTTCTGTGGGGTTTCCTCTCTTAAAATACAGGTATCTATCTCTAGGCCCATACAGAAGTCCACTCCCTTCTTACAGACACCCAGCAAGGGCTGAGTCTCGGCCTGACATAGTCTGGCTACGTTACGCTTAGCGAGAGTAAGATCAAGAAATAGCAGGTTGCATTTATATGTTACCCCAATCCCATCACTGCTATGCAGTAGAAGTATTTTTGGGGACATGGGAAGGTTCCAGGTCAAAACCTCAGCCAGGCACGCCACAATCCCCCACCATAATCAAGTAACAGCTCTATAGGCCCACACTGTTTGTAAAAAGGTACCGTCTACATTGCCACACCGCAGACAAATGAAGGAAGCAACAAGTCCCATTCTCCAGAGCTTATCTCGGGTATAGTAGGCACAATGTAAAAACAACACTTTTGAGTGCCTACAAACACTCTTCCACCTATATATTTGCATTCCAGTTTTTCTCCTTCCAAGAGGGAGTTAGCACCCCTCAAACTTTACTCCTTCCCTACTAGCCCTTGAAAGACAATCTACAAAATAGTTAATCACTCTTGCGATATATTTTACATCATAATTCCTGTAAGCTTATTATCATTCTATGTATTCTAGAAGATACTCTAAACTTTTTTTGTGAACACTTCTACAACAGTTTTGTGATTAGTGGAAACCTCAAACATTGCCCCACACACACAATCTCTGCTATGAAACAGAGAAGGACACATATACATGATATCTAAACATTGTCAGACGGAAAGGCACTTTTGCCCCAACCTGACCCACAGTGTGGTCCAGTACACTGACCATGACTGGCCTTAACTGCCTGGGAACAGGGCAACTCACACCACAAGTTTCCTATTCAAACAAGAAAAACCACACATAAACAACTAGTATTCATAAACAACCATGATGTTATACCACAATATGCTTCTTTTGAGATTTACCTGCCAAAATTTACAATGCATGACGTCAGCTAGCAGTATATTGTCTAGGTTGGTAGCTGCAAAGTTAAGAATACTAAATCTAGACTTCTCTATAAATACTTACTGTGACAATATTTTTGTAGTCAAGAACATGGATACAATATTTTGGCAAGTTTATACTAAAAGTTCACTTTTGTGACCTATATTCATGTCCACTCAGCTGACTATCCCTCCCTACAAAAAGAAGTGCATAGCTGCATCATACTTCTCTATACACGCAGCCAAATTCTGGAAGCCTCTTCTAGGAAAGAATGAAGCATTGAAGACCAACTGAACTCAAGAAGGTATTTTCAAGATGATCCCACAACAACTAGAATGACTCAACCCATTACTAAAGAGGTGATAGACAATACAGTAAACCCAGGAAGATACCAGCCTGAATCAGGATCAGTCTGGCATACAACCACAATAGAAAAAAAAATTCACACATAGGGAAACATTCCCTCAATGACTGTTCTCCATCATTTTCCATCTATTTAACAGAAATTTATAATCTGAAGTATCCTGGCTTTCAGACCTTTTGCTTCACACCAAAACCCCCTTCGCAGTACCATTCTGCATGTCTGTCAATGCGCGTCAGTACTTCCTCTGCATAATGAAGAACTATATAAAAGCAACTACTATCCAATGTACGTGAAATAAAAAATACTAACCCAATAGGATTATATTAATACATAGGGCCTTTCAGCCTTGGGGTGAATTAAAAAAAACAGTTCTACACCCAGGGGGAGATTCACAAGAATGTGTGATAACTACCGCAAGAGTAGCGTAGCGCAACTTCCAATATTGCAGCCCATCGCGGGAAAATAACCCAGTGTCAACGTGGAATTCACAACAAGGCGGTACCATTCGATAGTCCTCTTACACCGCGGACAATGTCCGTGATACAACCACCACGACGGAGATCAAAACACAAACCACAACACCAAAAAACACGCGATGGGCCAAAGCGCGATGAGGAAATCAGCAATAAGCAGTGCCAGGCCTGCAACACACACCTGGCAGGCCGAAAAAATCGCCATAAAAGTAGAACTGACCCACCCAATCTGACCTACACCCAAGCACCATGGAGGCAGCTGGAGCAGGCGCAGAGGAGGAGCGCAACCCTACAAGCACCCCGGACGACAAGCCCGGGACATCGGGGACAGGAAAGATGAGGAAGACAAAGTTCAGTCCGCAGGCAAACAGGATCATAGTCACGGAGGTGATGGAACTCCAGCAACAACTCTTCGTCAACTCCAATGTGTCATTGGGCAGCAAAACTGCAATATGGCGGGACATCGTCGACAAGGTGAATGCCGTCGGAGAGCACAGGCGGACAATGGAGGAGGTCAAGAGGCGATGGAATGACATCAAGCGGAAGACTAAGGAGAAACTCTCCGCCAACCAGAAGGCAGCAAGGCAGACCGGAGGTGGGGGCCCAGCGCCACAGCTCGTGCTGGATGACATGGAGGAGCTGGTGTCGACAGTCATCAGTGTGGATACTGTGACCGGAGTCGGGGGACCGGACACTGCTCGACAGGACACAACCGCAACAGGGTGAGTGAACACCAGGTACTGGGGGGACGGGTGGAGATGGCTAAGATGGCACACATGCACAATCAAGCAGGGCACAGTACACACCCACAATGACCCTGGCACCTCGCCCAGACCCACAGACTATCACAATGTGCAATGCCATGCTGTCAGAATGTCAACCTGTACCATGCGGCTACATATATGTGGACACATTGTAATACACCATCTCCCCTTTACATCGCAGGGGCATCGTCAACATCTCCTGCAGAGCAGTCCCAGCCACTCTTCACTGATGCCGTGGAGGACAACTCCAGCATTGATGCACAAGCCCTCCTAAACTTTATTGACCTCATCCGTGACTCACCTCCAGGATCAGGGCAGCCCAGCTAAATCGAGGAGACCTCACCCACCACCCAAACCACCCAGCAGGAGGCACCCACAGCCCCGGCACCCTCCCAGGTGTCACAGGAACATCAAATGGCCTTCCAACGCCGTGTGCTGGAGGGCCAGAGGGAGATGGCTGAGCAGGTGCGGGTGGGGTTCGAACTCATTACTGCCAAACTGGACACCCTCCTTGGGTGTCTATGTCCGCCCCATGGTCTCCAACGAGCCCTGACTGACATCGCTGGAGTTATGATGTGGAGAGTAGAACAGCTGTCCGCTCAGAGTGGCTCCAGCGTTACCAGCCATGAGCTGGCACACATGCGGAGGCTCATGGAGGACATGGTGCGTATGGAGGCGGAAAGGATGTCTGCCACCGCTGCACATCATCGGAATGTGGCTGGGATCTATCATGTCCTGCAGACCTCCATCATGGCATTGCCGCCACAAGGCGTGGCGCTGATGAATGATGCTGCCCCCACACCATCCACATCCCCGCCCCCTGGTGTGTCAGTGGCACACAGTCCCACAACCGGGACTGCAACACCCACGGGGGGCAGGGCACACATCCGGGGACGAGGACGTGGATGGGTTTGTGATCAGGAGGCACTAGCATTCATTTCTGCCACCTGGCCTGTTTCTGCTTGGTGCCACACATGATCTCATGATCTTCCACTGACCCCTGATACACTCTGATGCACTCACCTTGGACAGCGACATGGACTGCCACATCCTGTTCGACGACAAATGTCACGGCGGACAGACTGTGGACTATACTCTTCCTCTTCCGCAGTACATGTCATCCCCGGATGGACTCCGGCTGCCTCTCCACGGGCCCATATTGTGTAGTGTGCTCGGTATTGGCCTGTACTGCTCCAGCTGCAGAACTGCACTGGATGTGCAAATAAACATCCAGTGACGCACTGCTGTGTCATGTCTTACATCATTCAGGTATGGATGTGTGGATGAATGTGGGGACAGTGCCTTCCCTTGTGCCAATGATGTTCATCCTGTGGGATGCGAGTCAGAGGGTGCGACATTGCATTTTGTGTACCTGGTCCCGTGAACAATACAACAGGGACACACGTATCAGTCACTTCCTTGTCCGGACATGGACTGGACCACGCCCCAAGCACACGAGTCATTGTAGCAAGCCCTGCGCTGGTCCGGTGTATGGCAGGCCAGACCACTTAGATGACGCGCCGAGGGGGGGCCTTCATTGCTAACCGTCGCAGACGTACTCGCTGTTGGTGTGCAGGCCACTGGTCTAGTCACCAGCATGTCACAGCCACTCCCTGAGGGCAGGTTTGCACACACACCACACCCATTCGGCACAGGCGTCACTGGCCATGTGACTCCGCCAACATAAGGGGCCGACGACGTCACATTCCCCTCTTCCGGTGGTGACTGGATGACGGCCGCTCCACGCTTCTCATTCATAAAGGGCCCATGGGTTGTTGCGCATAGGGTTGGTGGCATCTGAGGCCTGGCGCACGACACTGGCCTACCGCCACTTGGCGCTGACAGGGCTTGCACAGGGTTAGTGGCACCCGAGGACTTGTGGCCGGCATGGGCCTGCCACCACGTGGCACTGACTGGGGTTGCACAGGGTTAATGGCACTCGGAGCATTGCGGCCGGCACAGGTACCACGCCACGAGACGGTGACTTTGGGTGCACGGAGTCAGTGGCACCTTAAGCTGCTGAGCGGGTGTGCAGCCTGCGATGATGCCCCGTCCCGGCGGTCCGGACAGCTCAGGTTTTGTGTGCCCTGCTGTACCTCAGTGTAGGCCAGAGCCAGCGGGCAGCGCGGGCCTACCGCCACCTGGCGTTGCTTCCGGGATCCCAGAGTTAGTGGCACCCATTGGGCTAAGCGGGTGTGCATCCTGCGATTGTGCGGGTGCACTGGTATGTCCTCTGCCATGGAGTAATCAAGACCCAGCACCAAACGTGAGACCTGTTGGCCTGCGGAGCGTGGCTGCATGGTGTGGAGGTTGCCACGTTGGAGGGCCCTATGCTTGTGGCTTGCAGCTGCATGTGGTGAGCCCTCCCATCTATGCGCCGGTGGCGGAAGGTGAGCTGTGAGGCCTGGGTGTGCATGGGCGGGCATGCTCCGATGGGCGGCGGGAGGGGTTTGGGTGCCTCTGCCTGGGTGTGCATGGGAGGGCAGGCGATGTTGTCTTGTGCAGGTGTGTGTACTGTGCCAGTCATGTATCTGGACTCTGTTTCAGCTGGCGGCTCTGACTCAGATGTGTGACCTGGTGAACTGCGATACATACCTGCACGTGGTTGGAGACACACTGGTGGCAGCAGGTGAGCAGTGTGGCCTGGGTGTGTAGGGTCGGCACTGTCTCTCTCTCCCCCTCTCTTCTTCTCTCCCTCACAATCCCCCTCTCTTCTACTCTCACTCTCCCTCTCTTCTTCTCTCTCTCCCCCTCTCTCCTTCTCTCTCTCCCCCTCTCTTCTTCTCTCTCTCTCTCTCTCTCTCTCTCTCTCCCCCCTCTTCCTCTCTCTCCCCTTCACTCTCTCTCTGTCCTTTGATGTGTGGAGGACACACCTTCTCATTATGATTTTTGTCTTGCAGGCTGGGACCTACGATTGTCACGAGGGGAGCCGCCATGTGTCTTCTTTTCATTTCAGTGTTCATTTTAATAAAGTTTAATTTGTTGCTTCGAAAGTGAATGTGTGCTGCTCTTTTCTGTGTCAACACATGCATGTCACCAGTTGTGATTGTGCAACGTCAGGCAGATTATTTTGTGCATGTTTAGGTGTAGCTGATGTGGCATGTCTTTGGTCGGGGTGCCAGGGAGGGGTGGTCCTGGGGGTGGTGTTGGTGGATGTTGTGGCCCTCTTGGGTGTCCGGGTCGCATGATGGGTGGCTCCATGGCTTCTGTTGCCCTTCGGGTGTGGCCCTGGGCTGGACTCCCTTTTGTGGTGCTGGCTGCTGTCCGACTTTACACCAGGTCAGAGCAAGTGTAGATTTCCTGGTGTTAACATGCCTTTTTGGGTTTTTATCGCCGATATGGCTGGTCGTTGAGAATGTTGTGGTGTGATGTTGTCGTGGATTTTGGCACGGGAACACCCACTCTGCATCTCATTAGCGATAGTTGCGCGGGTCCTCTGTGGCAATGTTTTTCGCGGCTGCTATCGCGGATAACTGGTGCTGAGGGCTGTTAACACCAGCTTGTTAATCGGGCGATGTATTTATTGCAAATTTGGCTGCGATAAAGTGCCGCTGACTAGGCGATAGTTTCTTGTGAATATCCCCCCCAGTGTCTAATTCTGTTACCATTTCTTTGGAGCATAGAGGCTGGTGCTGTGATGATTGGCGGCAATACTCATGAAGGCAAGCAAATTTTGCTGGCCAATGAAAAGAATTCAAATATGTATTTTTTTGGTCTATGTCAAATAACCTTTTCCTTGCAGAAGTTTCTAAGACAATATATATGTTAAATGGGCAGCGTGTGGAGGGGGCACACGGGAACACACTGCAAAACCAGATTGCTTCCACAAACTATTAATTTCTCTCTCAGTGTCCCAGTCTCAGCAGCCCTCATGTGGCAAAGTAAAGAGAAAGGAAATGAGAAAAAACAAGAGCTCAATTGATTTCTTACACGTAAGACCTAAATCCCTCCCCGTAGTCAATTATTCCCCTGATTATTGCTTAGCTGCTGTGTGCTTTTGCCTTCTAATTTGCTGTGGATGGGTTATTGCTTTATCAAGACGTTTTTAGGCAGATAAGAGGTCGCCGGTTCTCCCAGTGTCCTTTAGGGACCTGCCATAATCGCATCTTATTTTGGGCATATGAAAAGGGGTGCTTAGCGTGGACAGGCTTAACTTGATTGGATGAATTGAGGAAAATTAAGTGCTTTCATTGGATTTACAGAAAAGGTATTTCAGATGCTCTCCCAGGTGGTAGTGCTGGTCCGAACAGTATTTATGTGGTTTGTTGTAAAGTTATTGACTTGAACAGACAAATTTTCCGGAAGCAGCCATCTTTTGTAAAGGTGCTTGGGCCCAGATTTACAGAGATTTTACATCTGGTTTGCACTACCTTTGTATAGCAGACCCTACGCAAAATCCAAGTTGGCATTTACGAACCAGCACAAATGGCAACTTGTGTTGCTTTGTAACCAAATGTAAGGCAACGCTGTACAGTGTGCTGCCTTGCATTACTTTGCATCAAGAGGGGGTTTCCAGGGCTGCTAGATGGGCATTCCTATGCATCCACCCATGAATTTTGATGCAAATCTAGATCTACACAGAATTGTGGACATGGACTTGTGCCAAAATCCTGCACCTCTCTGAGGCTGGCATAATGAGGAGAAATATATATTTATATCTCCTTGTTTTTTCCTCTTTGCATGTGTGCTGCAGTCTGTTGCACGCATACACAGAGGATATTGCCTTAAAGCATTGTTTTGTGCAGTATAGGACCTACCTGTTCCTGCACAAAAACTATGCTGCCCACAATGCAGTCACCCTTGCATTATGGCTCAAGGATGCCTGCATTGGCGCATGGCTGTTGAAAGTGCTCCAGCGCAAGGAGAGAACAGAACTGCTTTGGTTCTTTGTAGATATGGCAGAGTTCTAGTTTTTCCAGTCGTTGCAACACTGCACCACAACTTTGCTTGCAGCCCTGCATTGCTTCAACTCTTTGCAAATCGGGGTTGTGCTTATTAACCAAGCACAGAAAAAAGGAGATTGTGATTCATAGGATTACCTTGTGAACTGTTGCATGTAGACACTGTATTTGGGTCAGGTGCCTTCTACAGGAGAGAAACAAGTGAGGACAGAGAAGACGTTAGAAGGAGATACAAGTATTGCTAGAAGGAAGAAAAAATAAGGCTTGGAAACTCAGTAGAAAAAGAAAAAAGAAATTGGGAGGTTCGGAGAAAATAGAGGAAAAAGACAAAATATAAATACCTTCATTTTACTTATTTTCACTAGAACTAAGCACTCTGGCGAAGCTTTAGATCGCTTTGGGGGTGTGAGTAGATGTAAGAGAGAGTGGCAAGTAGCCTTGCAGTACCTTTGCTCGAACTAGTGATAGGGGACCAGTTACTTTTCATCTATGCTAGAGAGTGCTGCAGATGGCCTTCCTTCCAACAGGAGCCCAGCTAGATGATCGAGACCTTTTAGAGGAAGAGTCCTGAAAGCCTGGGTAAAGAGTCGTAGTTGACCTTTGACATTTGGCATTTGGAATAAGTCTAAAGAATAAGGCTGTGGAAGAGAGAAAGAAAAACAAACTGGCAAGGACTGTGATGGAAAAGAATCTGGGATTGAAGAATTAATAATTGTAAAACTAAATAATTGTGTGCAGGAAGAAAGAGAGAATGAGGACTAGGTGGGGAAAAGAAAAGAAACGTGTGACCCGGATAGAAAAGAGTAGAGAGGACTTTGGTAAAGAGGGATAAAATGAAGAATTGGTTAAGAGAATCAGAAGAATTAGCTGAGGAAATGAATAAAGAATTGTGAGCCTTGAATGCATACATTCCTCAAGTGTGTAGTGTTCAAAAGGATAAAATATAAAACAAATGTCAGAATGGTAAAATGGTAAATTGGCTCCATGTAGACAAAGCCAAAACTGAAATAAATGTGGGCAAGAAGTAAAAAGGAAAATATTGGGATCAGAGAAAAAATGTGTGAACAAAATTCTGAATGTTAAGGTGCTAAATCAAAATGATTGAAAGCCCGGATGTAGAAAAATGCAGGACAGCAAAACAGTAAACAAGAAAGCATATATTCATAAACGCTCAAGCAAGAAGATGCAGTGAAAAAATTATTCAGAACAGAGTAACAAAAACAAAGGAAAAAGTGCATAGCTAACAGGGCAAATAGCTTTAGAAAAATAATATGGATAGGCAGGAGACAAAAGAAACTGCCTGCTCCGACTAAACACTAAAGGCAAAGAATTAACATTGAGAAGGGAATAGGTTGTGCAGTGGGGCGCAGACCTAACTTGATTCTGAAGCCTGCTTCCACTTTTTAGAAGGTATAAATAACCAGTGCTTTAAATGGGAAAAAATAAGTGCAGGTACTCATTAAATTGAGCTAGGGGCGTGGCTAGTGGGCGGGGTTAGAGGCGGAGTTATACATGATACAAAAACACTTCTATTGAGTATTTATGTTGTCCTTGCATTGTCCTGGATAATGGTCTCAAACTTTCCATTGTGCAGATTAACAACTAAAACCCTGATTGAGCCAAGACATCAACCATACTATCACTTTCAGGCTAATAATCCAATGTGCTCTAGGACGAGAGAGACTGGCATTTATACCTGTTGCAGGACAAATCATGTGAGAAATGTATCAATCCAAACAAATTGTGTTGACTCGTTATACACAATGAAGGTGAACTACCAAATGTTCATGTTTTCTTGTTTTGTAATATTTGCTGCTTCTTAATATCATAATATTTCTAATGTTCCTACTTGCTTGCATCTGGTGCAATGCTTATATATACAAGAGTGCACACACACAAACAAGCATTCCACGCATTTCTTTTCAAACACCTCCTGATTCTGTTCCTCTCAAAAACACACTTTCTGTTTTCACATCTCTAAGCTCGAGATCCCGCCCGCACTCACCTCTCTCCGGTTTGTAGCTAATTCTGCCCCATTCTCATTGCCCCAATTGTATCCTGTCACTCTCTGTCTCATCACTCTTTCTATGTCTAATCTGCCCTCTTCGCGCCTCTCTACCTCTTTCCATAACCGTCTGGATGTCTTCCATATCTCTCTCTGTGCCTCTCTACCTTTGCCTACATTAAACTCTCTGCTCCTCCCTCCTCACTCTGCACCTTCATTCACCCCCATTTTCCATCCTCTCCCCTCGGCAGATGGTCCCACGGCTGCAGACCCTGCAGTGGCAGACAGTGAGCACTGCAGGGTCCCGAGCACATGCAGAGTCCAGCAGGGTAGAGGGCAGTGGAAGAACAATACAGGCATCCAATGGGACCTCCCCAACCTCACCTGGGCCCCAGGAGGCTCCTTAAGCCATCTTCAGCACCTCATCCCTGCCCATCATGGACTTAATGTCCCAGCTGGCTTGCGAATGGCAGTCAGACTCCAGTGGGAGGCCAAGGGGTGAAAATGGACCTTTGCGCCTGTGTGCCTCCTCTGACCCAGCATGATGCCCGGCAGGGGGGTGATGAGGACAAGGAGAGGCTAGGGAGCAAAGACCCTGTTGCCCCTGCGCAGGCCTCCAATAGGCCGTTCAAGCCCCATCGGGCTGCTTGCCACAGCCGAATAATACATACGGCAACGTCCAACATGCTGCTAAACAAACAGCACACAGCTGGCCCTCGGGCACCAGTCCACTGCCCACCTTATTATTCCGACCCTGAGTACCGGTACTCTGCTTGACAGTGGAGAAGTGCCGGTACTCGGCTCGGTAAATTTAAGAAGTGCCGGTACTCAGTACCGGTGAGTACCGGCCCATTTAAAGCACTGTGGACAGTAGTGATTGCAGACACTTGGTTATCCATTACTAATTAAGCCTCAGTCAGTAATCTGTAGGTGAAAAAGCTCATTCCCCCAAAACACCACTGTTTAATCGAGACATTTCATTTAGCTGTGCATCTGTATAGTCAGACTAGGCAAACGTACAGACTGTACTGTGGTGTGGTGGGTAGGAAACATTTGACAACGGCTTTGTACTCTCTCTGATGGCTTATACTCTGACGCTATGGGTATGTAGCTCTATTGTGCCGCTTGAACTTATCCACTGCCCCTTGCCTACAAGGATCTGGAAAGAGAAGGGAGCATTTCCATTCTTCTTAGAGATCTCGCGAGACGTTATGCTAACGGGGGGAGAAGGGCATACACTACTGTGGGTAGGAAGTGACATTGTTATGTTTTACTCTCTTATCTGCTTCAACTCTTTGTATGTTTATATTTGTAATTTTATACGTTTATATTTGTAATTTTATACCAGACTTATTTTTTATGTTTCATGGATGAACTTGAGGTGAATATTTGATAGAAGTATTGATTGTTATGTGTGAGATGTGCTTTTATGGCTTTTTAGCCGAAATTAAGATATTATGATGATGATATAAATATGTTTGCAACGTTCCTGCATGTTACCGTGGTACAACTGAAGGGCCTATCACCCAGGCACGCATGACTCCTTGGAGTGCGTGGTACACCAAAGGCACAATCTACAAAACGGGGCAAAATGTACATAGTATTCATCAGTTACATACCCGTCTGGCAACTGTTTTTAATCGTGTATATGCTATGGGCCCAAAAGCTCAAGAGCTATTCCACGTGCATGTCTTCAAGGCATCTTAACATCTACTTGGGGTTTAAAATGTAGCATGAGGCTCTCCGTCACCCAATAATGGGTTAGATATCTACGGCTCTCTGAGGTCCAGAGTATACATCAGGGGTCCATCATATACATAGTGCCAATATCGGCAACAGTTGTCCCAAAACACATAAGTACATAAATAAAACACACGACACTGTATTGTAAGTGGAGAAATATTGCTGCAGGTTTATTAGCATAACCAATATGCAAACATGGTGGGTTATCTTACGGGCGATCCCAGGGCAGGCCAGCCCCTATGCCGCCTGCCCGTCTGATAAGCCTAGAGTCACCATGGCAACACCAAATGGTGGTTACCAAATATTGGGAGGGGCCACCCCTCCCATCCGTGGACCACCAGTCCACTTGCTTTACACGCCCCCCCGTGATGGGTGGGCGGAGCATACATGGCAGCCCCCTGTTGCTCAGACCCACAACCCGGAAGCAGCCATCTGCTGGGGTCTCCCCTGGAGTAGCCCAGGGACTCGACCTCCCACCCCTGTGCCTTCCTGTGGCACTAAGGCGGCCGCCCTCTAAGGGGGCGGGCCGCTACGCAGCCCCCCCCCCGGGCAGCCTTACAGTGTCGTTTACACTACTTGTAGCACAACATTTGGCACTATAAATGTATATTAAGATCTTTGACAAACAGACAATCAGTGGCACTGTTCTAATTTGCAGCAGAAAAAGTATAAGAAACATGCGTTATGATGGTGAAGTGATCAAAAGAACAATGATGACTGTGACTAAGGGTGAGTGTCCTAAAAGTTTCAGCGCTCCGTCCGTCATCTCCTTGTGTGTGCTTGCCTGGCTGATGAGGGCTGTTAGCCTGAAACCGGTCCCAGGATGCTTGTTTCCGGTCCAGGGAAGACATGGCTTGGCAGTTCGGGCTGGACTTGCATAGGTTCAAGACTGATTTGCATATATCTGTATTTAAACTGGGGTGGTGAAGTGAGCTAAAGAACGATGATGGATTCAACCCAGATCTGTGACCAGGGGTAAGTGTCTGAAAAGTTTCAGCGTTCCGTCCACCATATCCTTGTGTTTGCTATGATGGAAGAGAGGCATGCCATTCTTAGGCACAGGCAATACACAGATTTCAAATAAAGTTTATAGTCACATAAAGAAAGAAAACATGACCCTTTCCAATCTGTCTCAGACTTTGTGACATGACTTATTTACTAATAACTCATGTTGCAAAATCGCCAGTTGCAGGGTTTCCAGAAGAACCTTTCTGATGAATATTAATTAGGTAACTTGCTATTTATGACCCATTTTATTAGCTACAAACACAGCGATGGAGGCCTGAAAGGAACAGCAGGCCAATATCCCTGTGATGCATCCCCAAGAGGGAAATATTTTTTTAAGCAGCGCATGTTCCTTAAAGGAACATGTGCTGTTATGTTTGCTGTTTGGTAATACATTGGGGTGCGCAGGAAGTTGTCCCCCGGACCACGGCCTGCTACCCCTCAGTTGGCGCAATACAATTTCTGAATTTCATTGTGAATCTCAGCTAGTAGGGAACTCCTCTTTTATGTCCATTTCTAGTTGAGAGAACAATTTGGTTAGAAGATACAAAAGGTATGCTGTTCCTAATATCGAGACAAGGGAAAACTGGTTTTATGTGGTCATGAAGTGTAGGAGGATGAGGAATCCTCCTCTTGGAATATAGGGCCCTCACCCACCGGCAAGGTGTTATGCTTCATCACATGGGCTGCTCCTTGTCAGGTCGCCGCTGCAATACCCGACGGGCTCCCTAGGAGGGGCTCTTTGGTGGAGATCTTTTATTCCAAATGCCACTTCCACTTCATGACCACATAAAACCAGTTTTGCCTTGTCTCAATATTATCTTCATTATTGTTAGGGCAGGTGTGCTGGACCTGTCTAAAAAACCCTTAGTCCCTCCTTGGTGATTGAACAATTTGGTTAGCTTCTATTGCAATTCGGAAAGCTTTAACCATTCTCACAGTGGGTTTAGGAGAAAGCAAAAGGCCACTTTTCGGTCTTAAACCTGTGATTTTGCTGATTGCGAGATTTGCAAATGCAAAATAACGTTGTACACAGTGCCTATGAATACTTGATTAGTGCCAGAGACAGCAGCTCCTTGTATGGCATGTAGAAATAAACGGATAAAGCAGAGCATGGGCAAATGAAAGTTGATATCATTGTCCATGGTGTTTATTTTGAGAGAAGGGATAGTTTTTGTACTAGTATGCCCAGGGCACAAGTCCTGTAAAAGGAAGTGGGGGGACTAACCAAGTTAGTCAGTATGCAAGTAACATCATGGTGCGTGCCATCACAGCGCATGATGTCACGATGCGTGACATCGCATGTGACATCACAGGAAGTGACCACACTGGAAGTGATGTCACAAGAGTGACATCAGATATTAAGACCTCACACGTATGTTTATCAGGGTATGTTTAAGAGCATTATGAGATACAGCAATAAAGGAGGCCTGATGGCCCCTTAACTTTGGCCTTTATCTTTGGCCTAGCTGGAGGTGTAAAGAAAAAAAAAAAACCTCCCCCCCCCCCCCCCCTTGCTGCCTGAATGTTTCTGCTGGGAATGGAAAGCAGACAATACTGAACGTGTCTGATGTCTGATACACTGGGACAAGTTCAGCATATTTCTCTGGGGCTCACCTGCTTGAAAATAGTGGGTGGACGCTGTGAACCCTCGTGTATCCCCGACTTGTGCCCTGAGTATGTCCTAGTATTACCATGTTCCTTACTTTTAGAGCTGTTTTTAGAGATTCAGATAAAGTGAACCATGACACAAACTGACCAGTGTCAAAAGCTCTATTTTGGAAGCAATACTGCAGGGGTGATTGTAATTCAATCCATTTCTGATTTGCCATGGATGCCAAGTGTGCTTTCCACTTAACAAGAATCTGGATGTTGCCCTTGTATGTCTGGAATAGCATCTGCTACTGTTTCTTCATGAATGCTCTAGGACTCATTTATACATTGAATAGCAGCGGTGGGCAGATGGATGTCATGGGATGTTTGGAAAACGTGCACACAACAAAACAACCAATCATCACCCCTATTTGTAGGGGGATAGAAATTGTACTCCCCGTAGTGTAGCCTGTCACTGTTTCCAGTGACCTCGGAGTATGTGGGAAAGGGCTGACTTCGCTTGCACCATTCCTCATTTTCTTCTGCTGAGTCTGGAGGGCCTCACTCTCCTTCACATAGAGTAAGCTGTCGGTAACACCACTGCCTGTGAATGAAGTTGTATGTCTGATCTGTCTGGTTAAGATGAATACACATAGCTTTTACCTCTGCTAGTAATAAAGAAACAGATCAAAACTGTCAATTTGGTGCTGAAGCAAATGCTGGTTGGAAATGGCTAGCCCACATGATTGGATTAGTCTCCAAGATTCATGACAGGCAATCCCCACTGTGTCAGACACCCCAGTGTAAAAAAGAAAATGGGGTACTCACCCGCTACACCCACTCTAACAACAAAAGTGTTAGATCCTTCCACCCTTCTAAAACATAAGGACGCCTCTATATGTGCTTCTTTCCCAAACAGCAGCAGCGGGTATTGCCCATGGTCACTACATCCCTCCATCTCCCACAATCTTTAAAATCACTTTAGTTGCTGTTCCATGAGCGACTAGCACCATACTCTAACATTTTAGAATAGTAATTCCTGGGGCAACTCTTCCACACGCCTGCAAATGCAGATGCCAATGCCCTGCTATCAGTCAACTGTTTCTATAAAGCATGGACAGAATGTGATAACATTTACTGGCAAGTTCCAAGGCATTTCGGGGCATATTTATAACAGGATATTTCCACCAGAACGCCATTTTTAGTAAGGTTCTGGTGGCGCTATCCACTTTTACTCACTTAGGAGCATATCAGCAACAACCGGCGATAATTATCGCTCAGCGCCTATAGCGCAAGGATAATTATCGCCGGCTGGCGTGGATTTTTATCATTAAGATAGCGTGCTATTAGCAACGCTTATCTCCTCAGTGATAAAAATCCTCACGCTAACTGCCTAACGTGAGATTATCGCTGCAAACCCAGCGATAATCTCACGCAATGTGGCGTTAGCTTGCTGATAGGGACTCACAAACTTAGCCATGATATCCGGGTTATCGCTACTTTTCCTGATGCTATGCTTCATAGCGTGGGGCTTGATGATAGGAGAAATGTCGCTTAGCGACATTTGTCCTGTCATGTTAGGTCAGGAACGCCCACTTTGCATCTCATTAGAGATGCAAAGCTGGGCATTAGGAATCCCGACGCTAAAGCAAGGTTTCACGGGTTAGCGTGGCCTTGCTAATTAGGCGATAAAATTATCGCCACTTTGCGGCCGAAAACGGCCGCAAAAGCGGCGATAATTTTTTATCGCCAGCTTGTAAATATACCCCTTGATGTGGCTTAACGCCCCTTGTAAATAAAGCCCCTTTCCATGCTTCACTTAGCGTGAAAGGGGCGTGCAACGGGTGTTGCAGTGGACGTTCTGCCACAACACCATTGCTTTTTTATGCTGCCCCATATTCACAAAGCTGGGGCAGCGCCAAAAACTAAGGCCAGGTAAAACCTGGACTTAGGATAGCAAATATGAGGAGAAAATATTAATTTCGCCTCGTATTTTACTCTGTCTATGTGTGCTGCAAAATAGATTGTTTATGTGCAGGAAGGGGTCCCTTCCTGCACATAAACAATCTCCCCTGAAGAGCAGGCACCCTTGCAACATGCGCAAGGGTACCTAAATGCAGGGGTGAGCTGTATTTTTGTAAATACGGCGCATCCCTACGTTAAAAAACAGTCAGAGCGCGGTGTTACCGATTTTGGAGTAACCCCGCGTTCCAACATTTTATTGTAAATATCCTGCTTTGTGTTCTATTAACTGAAAACTAATTCTGAATTATCCTTTGGCTATTCTCATTATAGCAAAAAGCTAAGCTCCCTAGTTCAGGTATCACTCGAAACCAAACCAGTTTCATATTCAAGCACACAAACCCTGCTCCCACACATGCTCTTAAAAAGTTGATATAAACACATCTTCATACTCAATCCACAAAGAACTGCACTAAAAGACACAAAACATGACCTTATGGCGTTGTCAATGAGCCTTTACACAAGGGGCAGGCAGATGATTGATGGAGGAAATGGGAGCTGGTGAAGACGCAATCTATCATCCTTTAAATGACACATAGATCATTTCTATTCTCCATCCTTGCCGGCCAATCATCCTCCATCACCTCAGCGCAGTACCATCCCCTCACTTCCCGTCCATCAGAGGTCAGCAAGAGAGCCAATGAACAGAGGTGACTGCACAGGACAGTTCAATAGGATGTCAGAAAGCAGGTTGTTGGGATCTTGAATCCACTTTCCATGCAATTGGTTTATCACAATTAAGGGCAACCGCTGCATAATGTCCTGTTCGACCGATGGTGGTTGCCTCCACACTCAAAAAGAAGAATGGTGCCCTCTTCCCAGCAGGATAATCTTACTACACGTTTTGAGAGGAAATTGACAAGGCAGTTCAGCAGCATTTCTTACTCCACCCACACTTACTTTTAATTGCAGACATTTCAATTTTGTTTTTTCCCCCAATGTTTTTATTAATTCGGTGAACGTGATTTCTTTACACAAAAAGTGTTGAAAGCATTCAATAAATTTTATTAGCGAGTTTGTGCTCGATCAAGAGATACTCTGTTACCTGCATGTAACAGATTTGAAAACAGTTGCACTCAATTGTACCCTCATGTCTGGTGATGAATGCCAAATAGTTGAAGATTTGTGACATTTATTATTCACAATGCTACAAAATGGCAAAACTTTGGTAACAAGTTCATTATAAATGGCAAGGTGTAAGTGCTATTAATAGATCGATGTTTTGGGAAATAGAGAATTTCATATGCCCTGGGTGCCCGAAATCTTTGGACAAAAACAGCTGCAAAGTGACCATAAATCATTTATAACACCTTCAGCCAATCCTATAATTTTCACCAACAATGTATAGTATAATGCTACGTTTAACTTCACGCTGGAAGGGACAGCGAAACTACAAATTCCAAAATGCAACGTGCTTTTGACTAAAAGGGCAGAATTCGTTCCAGGCATCACACATGACATAAAGCCACATATGAAAGCTGTCCCATTTTTTGGAAGTCTAAATAGTTCCATGCTCAACATTTTGGAAATAAATAATAGACATTGATTCACAAGATACCAGTTGTAGGTAGTGGAAGTAATATCACAAACCCTTCTATTTCAGTGGTATCCTAAGTCATATCCCTTGTCCCACTCTCAGCCCTAAACCAGCATGTTATTTACTGCAGAGGGCTTAGGGGAAGGCATGGAATGGAAACCACAGAAATAAATAGGATCCTTTGGCCCATATTCACTTGAAGCTCCTGGTGCTGCCTTCCTGACCTCTGCTTCTAGAGGTAGCAAAAGCAAACCTGGGGTACCAAAGAACAAGACAGAATTAGCAGATGTGATTCCTTTCTACCCCTAAATGATATCCATGAGGGTAGTGGTTTCCATGACAAATCTTGGAAGTCAATAGTTATGTGAGGTGCGAGATGGACTCTGACTTACATTGTCATGTTTGTTTGCACGGCTTCTAGAGTGCTCCTTCTGACCCTCATCCGCTTTATTTACTTTTCAAGTCAGATTCATTTTAACCTCCCATGTCTCCAATCCCTCTTACTGAACCATTACCCTTCTGCTCAGTCACTTTGGTCTTCTGAGTCTCCGCCTCATCTCTGTATCTGAACCCAGTGTTCACCTTGCCAAGTCTGGTCATTTCGGCCAGTGCTTAATTTGAGCGGGTGGTTTCCAGTGCTTGGCCCTGGCACTTGATTGGCAACACCGTCAATAATGACAGTCTGCCACATGGAGGCGCTGTTCGTGTAATTTAGAGAGCATCATAAATACAGTTGTTTATCAATTCAACATACTTTCAAAATGACTCATACCTGCCGCCCAGGCTATTCTTATTGATTTGGGGACCTTGAGTAGTCTGAATTGTCACACTTGTGAGTATGTGATGGCTAGTAGTTGTGTTAGTACTCTCACTGGCTGCGCTGGTAGTGGCAATGGGTGGCATAAGCAGCGGTGACCTACCGACGAGGGCCCTGGCACTTATTTATTTGACAAATTAAGCACTGTTTCGGCCAGATGTATCACAGGCCTTCCTGCAGGCTGTTACCCTGTTACAACAATGTAGGAGGCAAAGTCTTTTGTTCTGCTCCCAAAAGAGTTTTTGGGAGTAGGTCATGGGGGTTGTGCTTCATGTGCCAAACATGATCATACACCTCATAAACATGCATAAGGCTTGATTCAGCTGCATGACACATTGCATACAGCAGCAACTCTAAGATCCAAGTCCTGCATTCACTTCAGTAGTGTACAGGTATTGCAATCGCCAAGAAACTGAGCTGCCGCTGCCATGCATAGTAGTGACGTGCTAAAACATTAACAGAGAAGGTGGGTGGTGTGGTGACTTGCAGGTACCCGCATGACGTTGTCTGCTCGTCACTATTGCTGACTAATGTCAAATGTCCAGTGAAGGCTGTCTACCTGGTCCAACTTTCCCTTTGCAGTTATTTTCACCTGCCAGAAATAATGCAGTGCTTTGAGATGCCAAGAGTGATAGCCACGCATTAATGTAATGTATTGTATTCTGAGTCATGGGGGACATCTCTTCGTTGCATTCGTCCCCTTGTCACTATCACCGATTGGTAATGGGTGCACTATATATACAATGTCTACCAAAATATGAAACAAGGCGTAGGGCTGATTCAGACAGATGATGCTGACAGGCAAGTAGCACCTATTCTATTCCTATCACTTCTTTAATCAGGTTCATTACGTTTGTGTGTCCACAAGTTCCCTAACAGTATTATCGGTCTTACCTAGTATTCTGCTACCCAACCCTAGGTTTTAGGGATTATTTCAAAATACTTCGGCAACTTCAATATCCATACAAACCTGAACCGATTTGTCTTAAAGTCAAAAATGTCCATGTGTGATTCTGGGCCGAATTATATACCTTTGTTCAAAACTTTCAATTCAGACTCTCTTAAACATCTAGCAGACAGGTTTAATACAATGTAGAACGAGGTTTCCTCTCGTCCCTTTCCTGGGAGCTCGCCACCATCCCTCTTTTTCCACTTTCCCTATTTTTCATTTAGATCACCCTACTCTCTTTCATTCCTTTTGGTGTAATTTTCTTACATGTTTTCTTCTTGCTTGTACTCTGATTCCTCTGTGCCAGTTTAATTTTCTGAACTTTGTCTAAAAAAGATATTCGAATTGCAGGTGTCTCGGATGTACTTGCCTCCTCCGTGTCTTTACTGCTTCCGCTACTCACTGTACTCGAATATGATAGCATTACTAGCTGTACTAATTCTGTTCATTTTCTTTCAGTGGTATATCCATATTGTCATAATTCCTAGTGAATGTGTATTTGTTGGGCATTTTGTTGTCCCTTTCATCCCTCAGAAGCTTGGATCTTTTCCTGTTCCTCTTGGAATGTGTCTAATATTCCTGTAAGAATCTCACAGCTGTTCTTTTTCGATTTCTTCCATTCTCAACTCCTCTATTAATTTAAAAAAAATGTTGTTTATTAGCATTTTACAAGTTGCTCATAATCACATACTTATTGGGTTATACAAGTGTGACATTCGTACTTATCTCACATTACAGTTTAGAACCAAACAACAGGATCCTCTATTTGCTTTTTAATTTCACTAATCACAATCATTAGTTTGTAAACAAATTCTCTTGCTTGATCGATCAACAGTCTCATTTAGTCAAATGATTATTCTGCATTGGAGTTTCCTCACTTTATAACAGTACTTTAGTTTGTATCATCAGCTAGCCTGATTGCTCTGCATACGGAGGAACATGCCACTGCGAGTGCATTTGATAATGAGTACTAAGGAGAAGATATGGAAAGAGGAATACTTCGGGGTTTTTAAGATATTACTTTTGGAGGCAGGTGCCAAGAAAAGCACAACATAATAAAATAAGAACAGGTGATATGGCCTACTGTACAGATGACCATTGAAAACTTGACAAGGGTATTTCTGATTTATTTGTGAGAAATGTCCAGAGAGGATCATAAGCTTGTTGAAACAATTGGACGTGGATCAGAAAACACAATTAAAGCAAAAAAAAGAAATAGATTAAGAGGAGGGGAAATTAGGACTTTAAGACACATTTGTCTCAGGATTCAGAGGGGAATGGGTAGAGTTAGACATTGATCTTTGGTTGCAATGGATGGTACTGACATATTTGGGCTCCACAACCTATAAATCCAGTAGCCTGTCAGTGATGTACTGACCCTTTCTTGTGTGTCCCATCTATTCTGGAATGGGGGGGGGGGGTGGAATCAGTCAGAGGCCCACAAATGGTGCATTTAGATAATATATTGAGGGATTTTGTAATATGGAATGTTGAAAGATCAAACATGAATATGTGAAGTATGTGGCAAAACATCTAGGTGATCAATGTTTTGGACAGGTAAGGAGTGGATGGCTAAGGTGGCGAAAGGAGTCCAAAGTATAATATGGGTAAAGGCTTGTATGCCAAATACAGCTAAAGCATTGGAAATTTGCTTGGGATTTTACCCATACAAAAACGGTTTAATTTAAAGGTGTGCCAGAAGGTTTTTAACTTGGTCTATCACCTTTTGAGCTTGAGGAGTCGGAGCTTGGGTCGTTGGTGCGGCCCCTTGTTCTGGTCCGCTGTCAGGGCTTTCGGCATTGCCTGGACCGGCCCCTGGGTTGCCCTGCGAGATGGGGCTAGGCACACTCGCTGGGAGGACCCCTGGGTCAGGCTCTTCACCAACAACCGTAGCTTCATGGTCGACCGCTGGCCTCCTCACCACCTTGAACCATGATATGTTTCGGGTGACCAGCTCGCCTCCCCGGCGTGCTGTCACCATGGTCCCTTGCTGGTCGACTACTCTCCAGTAGCCCTGTTCATACATAGTTTTGAACTTTCCTCCGGGTCGCCGCTCTCTTAGAACCACCATATCCCCGGTGTGGATCTCCCTGGGCACCGCCCTTCGCGCTTTGCTGACTTTGTCGTTGCGCTCCTGGCGCCTCCGGAACGCACTCTCCGCGTCGAACTGCGGGGCTGTCCAGCCTGGGGCAACTGGTAGCCCGTCTCGGCGAGCCCCTTTGAACATCAGGGCCCAAGGTGCTTGACGAGTGGAGCAGTGGGGGGTGCTGCGGTACTCCCCCAGAAACCGCTGCAGTTCTTGTTCTGGGTCTGACTGTTCAGATACGGCGATGCGCAGTATTTTGTTGATGGTGCGCATGAGCCTCTCTACCTCTCCATTGGCCTGTGGCCACTGCGGGGTGATGCGCCGATGGCGGATGCCATGTGACTTTAGGAGCTCTCCGAACTCGTGTCCTTGAAATGGGGGCCCGTTGTCACTCTGCAGTTCCTCGGGGCACCCGAACATCCCAAATACTTTTTCCAGGGTGGGGCCCACGTGCCCGAAGGCTGTGGACGGCAACGCCTCAGCTAGTGGGTACTTCGAGTACCTGTCAATGATCACTAGCGTAACTCGTCCGTCAGGTAGGCTCCCGAAGTCTCCCACGGGCCTCTCCCATGCTCCTCAGTGATGATAGGAGCCGGCGGTTGGGCTCTGCTGGTCAACTGGCATGACTGGCAGCTGCGAACTGCGTCGTCTACATAGGTGTCCATGCTCGGGAACCATACTTTCTCCCTCATCCGAGCCTTCATTCTCTCTGTTCCCTGGTGTCCTTTGTGCGCCAGTTGCGTGGCCCCGGTCCTGAGGGCAGCCGGGATGACGATTCTGGATCCTCGTATGACGAGCCCTCCTCTAGTCACGCTTAGCTCGTGACGCACTCTCCACATGTGTTGGAGGTCGTCTCTCCCTTCATGAGACCATGAGTTCGCTGCCTGGAGAAAATGTTGCCAGGTTCCCGCGAGTATGGTGTCCTTGACCTTGATTAGCACCGGGTCTTGTTCAGCCGCCTCCACGATTTCTTCTAGCGTTAAGGCCCGGGGGCACGCCAGGGCAGCTACCATGTCTAGATGACCTTCAGCCTCCTCCTCTCCATCCATCGGTATCAGTTTGCTATGGGTCTCGGGGTGTCGGGATAGAAAGTCTGCTGGGATTTTGGCCCCTGGCCTGTATACCACAGTGAGGTGGTACTGTTGAAGGTTGATGGCCCATCGTTCTATTCGTGGGGGTGGATGTGGCGCCGTTCCTCGGAATAGTGGCACTAGCGGCTGGTGGTCTGTGCCCACCGTGAATGGGTGTCCGCACACGTACAGATGAAAGTGACGGCAGCTCCAACGGATCACTAGGGCCTCGCGCTCGATTTGGGAATAGCGCCTCTCCGTGTCTGTGAGGGCCTTGCTGGCGTATGCCAGGGCTGCCCACTGCCCCGGTTCCTGCTCTTGCATTAGGACTGCCCCTAGCCCTACCGGACTTGCGTCTACTAGGACTTCAGTCTTCTTGCTCGGGTCAAAGTAGACCAGTGTGGTCTGATCCAAGAGAGCTTTCTTGATTGCCTCAAACGCTTCCTCCTCTGCATCTGTCCATCGCCACATTTCATCGGTTTTGGTGAGGTGTCTGAGAGGTTCGGCTAGAGTGGCCAAATTCGAGATGAATCGCCCACAGTAAGTGGCCATCCCCAGGAAGCTGCGGACCTCAGCCACTGACGCCGGAACTGCGGCCGCTTTGATGGAATGGGACTTCCGGGGCTCCACTTGGATGCCTTCTTTGGTGAAGACGTAGCCGAAGAATTCGATGGTTTGTCGAAATAGTTGGCACTTCTCCCGGTGCAGGGTGACACCATGTTCTTGCAGCCGTGATAGTGTGGCTCGGACGGGCCTGTAGTGTTCTTCCACCGTCTTGGAGTAGATGAGGATGTCGTCACTCACATTTAAGACACCAGGTAGCCCGAGCAGGATATCCTTGATGGTATTTTGGAAGATCTCTGCTGCCGAGGAGATCCCGAAATTCAGACGTTTGTATGGCCTTAGTCCTAGGTGCGTGCTGAACATAGTAATGTATCGGCTTTCCTTTGCCAAGGTGAGCTGGTGGTATCCCGCGTTCAAGTCTAGTTTGGAGAACCACCGAGCTCCGTTTAGATCAGACACAATGTGATCCATAGTCGGTGTGATGTGTCTCTCGCGCTTGATAGCTTTGTTCGGAAGCCGCATGTCTATGCACAAACGGATTTTCCCCGGCTGACGTGGTTTCTCCGCGATCACCATGGGTGATACCCACGGTGTGGGTCTGGTCACCTTCTCGATCACTCCTTGCTCTTCCAACCTCTGGAGTTCTTCCTCCACCAGCGGCCGTAGGTGGAACGGTATCCGCCTGTGCCTGAGGGCTGTCGGTGCCACCGCGGGGTCGATGTGAAGGTGTATCGGTGGCCTCTTAATCTTCCCTAGCCCTGAGAAGAGGCCCTTGAACGTATCCAGCAGGTCTTCGGCTTGCTTGTCCTGGATCTTCCTGAGGAATGCGATCAGCCCGAGGTCTTCGGCTGCGTGTCCGCTGAGTAAGGTGTCCACCTCCTGGTCAATGACGTGAATGTCAATGACTATTTCTGAGTTTTCTGCACTCACAGCTACCGTCATCTTCCCTTTTAGCGGTAATGACGTGTCGCTCCCATAGGCGTAGATCTTGGCCTTGGACTGTCGGAGCTCCGGTCTCGGCCTGAGACGGTTGTACTGCTGTACGCCCATTACTGTCACGGACGCACCCGTGTCTATCACCGCGTTGACTTCTGTTCCTGCTATTAGTAGGTCGCATCGCGGCTGCGGTCGCCTGGTACTTTTCAGGGCTTTTGTGAATGATATGAAATACGTTTCTTCCCCATCCTCAGACTCAGTGCTCGAGTCCTTGTGGCCTCTGGCTTTCTCATACCTTGGCGGCGGTTGGGATGACAGCGACGTGTGCGAGAGCTGTCTTACCAGCTTCCTCTGCGGCTTGTCCCACTTGTTCCCGCCTTTCTGTGTCTTCCTCCGGCAGACTGACGCAAAGTGGTTTTCGATTCCACAGTTTGTGCACACTTTCCCTCTGGCTGGGCATGTCTTGAGCGGGTGGTCTTTGTACCCGCAGTATCCACACAGCCGGGCTTGGGCTGGGGGTCGCCGGTCTCGGGCCTCTGTGGTCTTTCCCGCACCGCACCGCATCCGCCTTTTCTGTTTTCACTTCCACCTGTTTGTCTATCCCTTTTACTAGGGCCTGGTCCATTTCCTCTGCTCGCGCCGCCGACAGATCATGCGTCCTGGCCAGGACTAGGATATCGTTCATCAGGATGTTGGGTCTGCGAAGTATCAGTCCACGAAGCGTCTTGCTCCGGATCCCTAGTATTAATTGCGCTCTAATTTCCTCTTTGGCCCTGTCACCTACGAGTTGCATGTCCGCGAGGGCTCTTAGCCGTGCATGGAAGGCATCCACTGATTCCCCTTTGCGCTGCCTCGCTTGGCGGAGTTTAAAATGTTCATAGTCCGGATTGACCTGAGGGTCGCAATGCGCATTTAGAGCTGCCACTGCCGCCGCGTAGTCATCCTGGTTCCCCGTGTTAGGCAGGTATTTGAAAAGGAGGTATACTTCTTCCCCCGCGTAGTGGAGTAGGAGGGACCTCTTCACCGTCCCGTCTGTCTCCCTCGAACCAATGAAATAGTTCTCCAGTCTGCCCAGCCAGGTCTGCCATTGCGGGGCAGCTGTCGTGGGGTCAGCGGCTTCGCTGAATGGGGGCAGGACCCCTGTCAGGGGGTGATGGGGCAGCGCTCTGGCTTGGTCCTGTTGTTCCGTGTCACTCATCGCGGCGCAGGTACCACGTGCTCGGCGCACCAGTACAATGGCTACTGACCTCCTCAACAAACTTGTCCACTTTTATGCTGGCGCGCCACGCCGCCTTGCTGGGCGATGCACCCTTCTGGCCTGCAGGCCTTCTGTTGCTCCGTCGGCTGGTGGTGTGGCCTCGCGACCTCCAGGCAGGTCGTGTGTGTGTCTCCGGTGACAGCAGCTGTTCTTTGGAGGAGCTGCTGGGCTGCTCGTAGCCTCGGAGATCAGTGCAGGAAGGGAGTGGGGTGGGGGCCCACCTCGTCGCCAGTGTTGTGTTCTAGACCTCTGCTGTGCAGCAGGTGCTGGGGCATGTTGGGGGCGCGCCACGTGCGTGTGGGGCCTAGCGCGAGCAGCGCGCAATAACTACATGGACCCAGTGTAATAATCGGGCGCGAACTCCCTCTCGTTCGCCCGCCCCTTTATTTTATACTTGCGTGCTCACGTCCGTCGACGTGAGCGCAAACTACGCGTTCTCCCCTCGCGCTCTAGCCGGAGGCTTGAGTGCTAACTGTAACACTTACCACTTCTTTCAAAACTGCTAAAGCTATTAGCAGTGGTTCTACTGCTTTGAATGACAACACTTTACATCTTAATTACTCCAAAACTGATCATTCACTAAATGTCTATATTAGGGACCAGATGTACGAACGATTTGCGAGTCGCAAATCTTTGCAAAAGGGTTGACGAATGCAAAATGTGCCGTACGGTATGTATGAAACCAATTTGCTAACCCAAAATTGTGATGCGACTGAATTGCAACTCGCAAAAAACTTGCGGCTCAATTTAGCGATTTGGTATTAGGAAATCAGTAATACCGAGTCGCTAACTGGATGTATAAGGCAGTCACAAATAGTGATTAGTCACTATTTCACCTGTTTGCACATGCAATTTACCACCAATTCAAATAAAGTGGTAAACTATAAAAACAGGCCCAGAATCCATCGGGCTATCCATAATGACTGCCCCGTACTTGTTAGCAAGGAGGAGGCACATTCTGGCCGTGCAGCCGAGAAGTAGGCGGGGAAAATAAAGGATTTGTTTGTGCCAGGGTGACTCTTTTCAATTAGACAGGAGAGGAAATATACGACCAGTACAGGCTAAGTAGAACAATTATCCTGAATATCATTGAGCTGTTAAGGTCGCATTTACAAAGCAATACTCTGTGAAGCAATGCCACCCAGTCCATATGCAGGTGTTGTGCTCATCACACTGATTAGTACAAAAGGGGGGTGGTGATGGACAGAGCATCAGAACCAATCAAACACTCACACCCAGTCAACAGATCTGGGTTTGATCCATCACCATTCTTTAGCCCACTCTGCCACCCCAGTTCAGACATAGTCATATGCAACTCAGTCTGACCCTGTGCCTCATGGGAACAGTCCAGCCCGAACTGCCAAGCCATGCCTTCCCTGGACCGGAAACAAGCTTCCTAGGACCGGTTTCTGGCATTTCATCCGTCTTCAGCCAGGCTTGCTTGAATCCAGTGGCAAAGTGAGCAAGGGACTCACGTCTGAGCATACCCTGCCAACTTATGGCGAACAAAGCGGTACAAAAGGGGGTGGTGATGGACGGAGCATCAGAACCAATCAAACACTCACACCCAGTCAACAGATCTGGGTTTGATCCATCACCGTTCTTTAGCCCACTCTGCCACCCCAGTTCAGACATGGTCATATGCAAATCAGTCTGACCCTGTGCCTCATGGGAACAGTCCAGCCAGAACTGCCAAGCCATGCCTTCCCTGGACCGGAAACAAGCTTCCTAGGACCGGTTTCTGGCATTTCAGCCGTCTTCAGCCAGGCTTGCTTGAATCCAGTGGCAAAGGGAGCAAGGGACTCACGTCTGAGCATACCCTGCCAACTTATGGCGAACAAAGCAGTACAAAAGGGGGTGGTGATGGACGGAGCATCAGAACCAATCAAACACTCACACCCAGTCAACAGATCTGGGTTTGATCCATCACCGTTCTTTAGCCCACTCTGCCACCCCAGTTCAGACATGGTCATATGCAAATCAGTCTGACCCTGTGACTCATGGGAACAGTCCAGCCCGAACTGCCAAGCCATGCCTTCCCTGGACCGGAAACAAGCTTCCTAGGACCGGTTTCTGGCATTTCAGCCGTCTTCAGCCAGGCTTGCTTGAATCCAGTGGCAAAGTGAGCAAGGGACTCACGTCTGAGCATACCCTCCCAACTTATGGCGAACAAAGCGGTACAAAAGGGGGTGGTGATGGACGGAGCATCAGAACCAATCAAACACTCACACCCAGTCAACAGATCTGGGTTTGATCCATCACCGTTCTTTAGCCCACTCTGCCACCCCAGTTCAGACATGGTCATATGCAAATCAGTCTGACCCTGTGCCTCATGGGAACAGTCCAGCCCGAACTGCCAAGCCATGCCTTCCCTGGACCGGAAACAAGCTTCCTAGGACCGGTTTCTGGCATTTCAGCCGTCTTCAGCCAGGCTTGCTTGAATCCAGTGGCAAAGTGAGCAAGGGACTCACGTCTGAGCATACCCTGCCAACTTATGGCGAACAAAGTGGTACAAAAGGGGGTGGTGATGGACGGAGCATCAGAACCAATCAAACACTCACACCCAGTCAACAGATCTGGGTTTGATCCATCATCGTTTTTTAGCCCACTCTGCCACCCCAGTTCAGACATGGTCATATGCAAATCAGTCTGACCCTGTGCCTCATGGGAACAGTCCAGCCCGAACTGCCAAGCCATGCCTTCCCTGGACCGGAAACAAGCTTCCTAGGACCGGTTTCTGGCATTTCAGCCGTCTTCAGCCAGGCTTGCTTGAATCCAGTGGCAAAGGGAGCAAGGGACTCACGTCTGAGCATACCCTGCCAACTTATGGCGAACAAAGCGGTACAAAAGGGGGTGGTGATGGACGGAGCATCAGAACCAATCAAACACTCACACCCAGTCAACAGATCTGGGTTTGATCCATCACCGTTCTTTAGCCCACTCTGCCACCCCAGTTCAGACATGGTCATATGCAAATCAGTCTGACCCTGTGCCTCATGGGAACAGTCCTGCCCGAACTGCCAAGCCATGCCTTCCCTGGACCGGAAACAAGCTTCCTAGGACCGGTTTCTGGCATTTCAGCC
Organism: Triturus cristatus; assembly: GCF_964204655.1. NCBI lineage: Eukaryota > Metazoa > Chordata > Amphibia > Caudata > Salamandridae > Triturus > Triturus cristatus. Next base: position 846,059,069 of record NC_140594.1, on the reverse strand, counting down.
GTCTTCAGCCAGGCTTTCTTGAATCCAGTGGCAAAGTGAGCAAGGGACTCACGTCTGAGCATACCCTCCCAACTTATGGCGAACAAAGCGGTACAAAAGGGGGTGGTGATGGACGGAGCATCAGAACCAATCAAACACTCACACCCAGTCAACAGATCTGGGTTTGATCCTTCACCGTTCTTTAGCCCACTCTGCCACCCCAGTTCAGACATGGTCATATGCAAATCAGTCTGACCCTGTGCCTCATGGGAACAGTCCAGCCCGAACTGCCAAGCCATGCCTTCCCTGGACCGGAAACAAGCTTCCTAGGACCGGTTTCTGGCATTTCAGCCGTCTTCAGCCAGGCTTGCTTGAATCCAGTGGCAAAGTGAGCAAGGGACTCACGTCTGAGCATACCCTGCCAACTTATGGAGAACAAAGTGGTACAAAAGGGGGTGGTGATGGACGGAGCATCAGAACCAATCAAACACTCACACCCAGTCAACAGATCTGGGTTTGATCCATCACCGTTTTTTAGCCCACTCTGCCACCCCAGTTCAGACATGGTCATATGCAAATCAGTCTGACCCTGTGCCTCATGGGAACAGTCCAGCCCGAACTGCCAAGCCATGCCTTCCCTGGACCGGAAACAAGCTTCCTAGGACCGGTTTCTGGCATTTCAGCCGTCTTCAGCCAGGCTTGCTTGAATCCAGTGGCAAAGTGAGCAAGGGACTCACGTCTGAGCATACCCTGCCAACTTATGGCGAACAAAGCGGTACAAAAGGGGGTGGTGATGGACGGAGCATCAGAACCAATCAAACACTCACACCCAGTCAACAGATCTGGGTTTGATCCATCACCGTTCTTTAGCCCACTCTGCCACCCCAGTTCAGACATGGTCATATGCAAATCAGTCTGACCCTGTGCCTCATGGGAACAGTCCAGCCCGAACTGCCAAGCCATGCCTTTCCTGGACCGGAAACAAGCTTCCTAGGACCGGTTTCTGGCAGTTCAGCCGTCTTCAGCCAGGCTTGCTTGAATCCAGTGGCAAAGTAAGCAAGGGACTCACGTCTGAGCATACCCTGCCAACTTATGGCGAACAAAGCGGTACAAAAGGGGGTGGTGATGGACGGAGCATCAGAACCAATCAAACACTCACACCCAGTCAACAGATCTGGGTTTGATCCATCACCGTTCTTTAGCCCACTCTGCCACCCCAGTTCAGACATGGTCATATGCAAATCAGTCTGACCCTGTGCCTCATGGGAACAGTCCAGCACGAACTGCCAAGCCATGCCTTCCCTGGACCGGAAACAAGCTTCCTAGGACCGGTTTCTGGCATTTCAGCCGTCTTCAGCCAGGCTTGCTTGAATCCAGTGGCAAAGTGAGCAAGGGACTCACGTCTGAGCATACCCTGCCAACTTATGGCGAACAAAGCGGTACAAAAGGGGGTGGTGATGGACGGAGCATCAGAACCAATCAAACACTCACACCCAGTCAACAGATTTGGGTTTGATCCATCACCGTTCTTTAGCCCACTCTGCCACCCCAGTTCAGACATGGTCATATGCAAATCAGTCTGACCCTGTGCCTCATGGGAACAGTCCAGCCCGAACTGCCAAGCCATGCCTTCCCTTACCTCCACACTATGCTTGCTCTCCTGGATTCTCCTTGCTGCAATTCCTGTGGTTGGTGTCCTTGCGATGACCCAGGAAGAAGAAAATGCAGTTTTTTTCATGTGAGTCACAATTTGTGATCAAATACAGAATTGCAAATTTTCTGTCAAAACTATTTTGCGAAGCTACTTGTTACCGGAACGCTATTTCTGTCTGCACGGCCAAGGTATGTCTCATTTTGCGATTTATTAATTGCGAGTTGCAAACATTCGTAATTAGGGAATTGCAGAGTTATTCTTTCGTGCATCTGCCCCAATATTACTGCATTAATACATAGATACAATGGATGCTAATGATTGCTACCTATGTATGCAATTTCCTGCTTCAGTTGCTAAAGATGTGACCTATCATAGTTTACTGTTAACATATGGAATTTCTTGCAGTATGTTGACCAATTTGTTTTATGGTATTGATTGCTTACAATGTTATTATTCAAATCAAGATCTGATCTTTTCTGAACTTCCTGTTCTAAAAAGCTTAAACCCACATCCTGAAGTTTCACTTGTTGAAACTTTGGGTTATCTATTCAGACCGACTCAATCTTTAGATATAGCTTATATACGTAGAAATAAGCTAACATATAAAATAGTGAGAGCTGAAAAGAAATTCATAGATCTAGTAGAGAGTAGCCAAAATAATGTGACAAAGAAAAATTATGCACGTTTAAAAGTAACTCTTCGGAATTTACTGGAAGATGCAATTAAAATAGTAGAAGGGATGGCTACTTTGGCCTTAGACTGGCAACATGAAGAAAAACTTTGTATATACAGAAAAAGATGAAATATTAACACAACATTTGTAGGTTTTAGTGAATGTGAAAATACTTTTGCTGTTTATGAAAACTGGGGAAGATACTTAGAAGGAGCTGATCCTATCTTTCCTGGAGTGTATTATGTTTGTGGAAAGAATGCCTATTATGAATTGTCGAAAGGATTGTATGGAAGCTGTAATCTGGGAATTTGTTTTCCAAAGATTTATCATGTGAAACAGCTAGAATGAGAAATAAAAGAGATAAATGGGAGAATGAAAAGAAATGTGAGTACTAGTGAAATAGCGGGTGATTTTTTTGAAGCTTTAATGCCTTCTGTAGGAGCAGCATTAAACTCACTAAAAATTGGAAAACTTTCTACTGTAGTAGACAAATTAGCCACCAGTACAGCTGGGAGATTTTCTGTTGTAGATATTAAAATGATTTCAATAAGATCGATGGTAATGCAAAATCAGATTGCCCTTGTCATCCTTCTTGTGAAGGAGGGCGGAGTCTGTTGGTTGTTAAAGGTCCAACAATGTTGCACTTACATACTGGATAAGAGCAGAGATGAAGGGGCATATATATCAAGCCCTTTTCCCGTTCACAAACGGGCCGATTCTCAGAATCGTCCCGTTTGCGAACGGGAAAAGGCCTTTTGGGATGTATCATACCAAAAGGGCATCAACAATTAGAGAATCGCTAATTTGCGATTCTCTATTTGCGATTGCATTTAAGGAATTGCAAATTGCGATTCCTTAAATGCGATGTAACAAGCACCCAAGTTGTGCAATTTCTCCTTAAGAAATCGCAAATTACCACCAACTTCAAGTTGGTGGTAATTTGCGATTTCTTTGAAAGATGCACTTTTTGGCATTTTTCAAAGTGCCATGTGGCGCACATACATGCCCTTAGGGCATGTATGTGCGCCACATGCACACACATGCTCATTTCAGATGTGCATCAGAGTGTTCTTATGACACCCTTGCACCCTTGAAATTATTCTCAATTTGCGATTCTCTAATTGCGAATCGCTAATTGAGAATGTCTTCCCATTTATTCCTGTGGGCCTCCTGGCCCATAGGAATTAATGGGAAGGTATTCCTTAATTGCGATTCACAATTTGCTAATCGCAATTAAGGAATGCCAAGGAATCGCTAACAATTTGCGAATTTTTACTTACATCTTGTTTGCGATTCCCAAATAGCGATTCTCAAAAAATCGCTATTTGAGAATCGCAAATAGAGAATTTGATACATATGCCCCCTAGAGAGCTATCTAAAGTATTATTGACTTAAACAAAGACCGGAAAGGATTAAAATCTGATGGCGCCTGGGAAATAATAGGGAAGGGATTGTCAACTGTTAGCAACTGGTTGGGTAACTTAGGTAATGGACTAGGGATTTTAGTCTATTAGTGGCAATCAATTTGTGCGTATTGCAGATGATATTAGCTATCAAATTCGGTAAACATAAAAAGGTTAAAGAGGACTTAAAAGAACAAGATCTGATCTTCAACTAGAAGATGAACAATGTAAATATTATGAAGAAATTAAAAGTTTAGAAGAAAAAGGCTTAAGACAACACACACATGATTTGTGATGATCTAATGTGGATTTTTGTGATGGCTTAAGTCACCATCAGAGGGGGACTTGATGCAGCGTAAAAGCTAATCTTACTTTGCGCGACACCTATACCTATCTTGACAATGAAAACATAAATGTGCACTTTGCACATAGCTTCAAGCCTGCCACCTGGAAGGAGCATCCTCCCATACGCGACCGAGCGAACTTTGGCACGATCGTCAGGAGCTGGGTCGAAGACCGCAAGGTACTGGATGGTGTGTAAGGCAGAATTATATTCCTAATGTAAGGGGCCCCTATGTTTTGAAAGGCCTTGAAGGCCAGCACCAGGGCTTTAAAATGTACCCTTTTTCGCACCGAAAGCCAGTGCAGGGACTTCAAGCTGGGGGTCATGTGTATCCTGGTTCCGACCATGAGTACAACCCTTGCCGCTGTGTTTTGTACCACCTGCAGGCGACCCAATAAGTAGTCAGGGAGGCCCAAGTATAGCACATTGACATAGTCCAGCCTTGACGTAATCAGGGCCTGGACCACAGTTTTCCTATGTGAGATTGGAAGCAAGGGGAGGAAGTTCCTCATCCTTTTTAATAGCCCAAAACATGTGCCTGCCACTGATTGGACCTAGGACTTCATGGACATATCAGCGTCCAGTTTCACCCCAAGGTTTTTACGAATGTGACTAGGCTTGCTGGGGGGGACAGATTCTGGGGCCACAATTGGCGCTATTCATCTCCTGGGGTATGTCCAAAGAAAATTATTTCAGACTTTTCTGAATTGCATAGCAGTTGATTTTGCCTAAACCAGGCGAACACCTTTGCCAGGCCAGTGTTAATTTAATTCCCTCTTAGTACCTCATCCTTTTCGCACGTAAACAACAACTGAGTGTCGTCGGTGTAGGATATTACTTTTGCCCCATGTTCCTCTGCCAGGGGGGCAAGGGGAGCCATATATATATTGAACTAAGTTGGGCATAAAACAGAGCCCTGTGGCACTGCTACTTTCAGCGGGGGGATGAGAGCGGAGAAGGGAGGGGACCATACTGTTTTCTGGCGGCTTTCCAAAAAGGAGGAAAACCACCTAAGGACCATGTCACCGATGCCGCAGTCCTGGAATCTGCGCAAATGTAAACCATGGGGCACGGTATCGAAGGCCGCCAAAAGGTCCAGTAATATTAATACAGCTTTTCCTCCTCTGTCAAGAGTAGTTTTAATCGTATCTGAGACTTCCAGTAAGGCCGTCTCCGTACTGAAGTTGGCTCTGAACCCTGATTGGCTCGAATGTAATACATGGGTTGCCTCTACAAAGTCAGTGATGACAGCATCCACATACTTCTCCAAAGCCTTGAAGAAGTAAGGCAGCAACGATATTGGCCTATAATTGCTGGTAAAAGAAGGGACAGCTGAGGTTTTTTTTATGAGTGGGAGGATTTTACCGTGTTTCCACCTATCATGCATTAATCCCTCCGACAAGGAAAGGTTCAAAACCCGGTTGACAGCTGGATTCAATACCTCGGTGATGGATGCCAGTATATTGGCAGGACAGGGATCCGAGGGAGAGCAGGATTTCAAATCCTTAAATATTTTAAGTGATGTGCCCAGTGGGATAGATGGGAACTCCAGGAGGGTCTCAGTCAAAATTAAAGAGGCAGGGGGGGCAGGTCAGTATTGCCATTTCCAACAAGTGGCAGAAGCCCAAATGAATCCTGGATAACTTTAATTTTATTATAAAAGTATTGCGCATTATCATTTGTCCATTCATAAGTAGGGTTGAAGGAGCTCTTTATTGCGTTGGGGAAGAAAAGTCCTTTACAATCTTGAACAGTTCCCTGCAGCTGTTCCCAGCTTTTTCAATTTTAGAGGCCAAAAAAGATTTTTTTTCCCTTACGGACTTTGGCGTAGTGGGCCTTCAGTGCCAGTTTATAAGTGATTTTATTCAGAGGATCAAAATGTTTCCTCCATAGTCGCTCCAGGCATTTACACGCACTTTTGCTTTTCCTTAGCGCCTCTGTGAACCATGATGCTGAGGCTCTACAGTCTTTGGCTACTCGAGTTTTGGGCAGGGCAAATTGCATAGACCACTCCTGGAGCCAGTCTTCAAGTAAAAGTGCATCATTCTCTAAAATGCCGTTAGAGGGAATAGGATTCTGACTAAGAATAGCAGCTAAAGCCTCCCGCGTAAGCTACTCGAAGGATCTAACGCTCCTGGCCCGTGACTTGCAATAGGACTGAGGTCTTCCTGGTTCCTTGCCTACCTTACAGGGGAGCAGGAAATGATCAGACCATATAATAGGAAGGGGAATATCTATTTCAATCCTAGTAGTTGAAACTATTTGGTCCAGGATATGGCCCTTTTCATGAGTGGGGAACTATACATAGGGATTCAGGTCAAGAATGCTAAGGGATTCACACAACTTCATGGACTCTGGGTTTGCCAGTTGATCTAAATGTATGCTAAAATCTCCAAGAACCAAACACTGGCTGTATTTGGACACAATCGGGGAGATAACATGGCCAAGGGACTCCAGAAACCGCCCAGCTGGCCCTGGTGGTCGGTAAATTACCGCACCTGCAATCGAATGGTTTGCAGATACCATCCACGGGAAACCGAGGCCCTCAGCCCCCTCTAACTCTGCAATGGGTAATGGAAGGCAAGAGAGGGAGTTCTTATATATAATAGCCCCGCCCCTACCGCCTGGTCTGTCCTTCCTTATTATCATATACCCGGGAGGGATCGCATTTGCGATAGTAGGATTTGAACCCTCATTAAGCCATGTCTCAGTGACAAACATAATATCTGGCTTAGTCTCAGTGAGGTCAAAGAGCTGAAACTCGTGTTTTTTATATATCTTGTATTAAAAAGAACTGCCTTCAGATTGTCACCCATGCAGGTTTAAATTGCTTGCTGAGAAATGTGAGTTTCAAAAGAAAAACTTAATTTATTTGGTCATATCTTTTCTGATGGAGGTATGACACCCGACCCAGCTAAAGTGCAAGCATTGTGAACTGCCTGTCCTCCGCAAGATATTTCCATATTATGTTCTTACCTTGGTATGACCAGCTACTGTTGTAGATACATACAAGACCATTGAGAGACTTGACGAAAAAGAATGTTTCATTTCATTAGTCACGTGAAATGAGAAAAGCATCAAGAAAATCAAACAAGCTATTGAGAACTCTACCGAAATGGCATACTTTGATCCAAAGCTCCATAGAGAGGTTGTTGTTAACGCTAGCCCAGTCAGCTTAGGCGCAATCCTTGCACAGCAGAGCGGACACACAAATGCTCAAAGACATATTGTGGCATATGCCCGCAGAGGTTTGCCCCAAACTTAACATGCTTATTCACAACCTGAGAAATAAAGTTTAGCAGTGGCATCGGCTTGTGAACATTTCCACATACGCTTATATTGTATTGTATTGTATTGTAATTGCATTTATATAGCTCTTACTACCACTGAGAGGGCGTCAAAGTGCTTTTTCGGCGAGGAGAACGCAACTCCGCGACCCATAAATGATTAGTGTTAAACTATTATAGTGAAATATGAAAATCATTTAAGTGGTGGATAGGTTAGTCAGTTATTTGGATTCGAAAGGATAGCAGAAGGATAGGAGAGGGAAAAGAGGTTTGTATTTATACAGCGCTTGCTACCCATGATGTGGTTTTGAAGCGCTTTTATGGCGATTAACACGGTACTCTGGAACCCATAAGGAGTAGTTCTTGAATTAGTATAGTGAAATATGAAAGCAATTTGAGTGGTGGATATGTTAGTCAGGTATTTGGATTGAGAAGGGCTGGGGAGGGGTAGAAAAGCGAAAAAGGTTTGCATTTATATAGCCCTTGTAACCCTGCTGAGGTGTTGAAGCACTTTATTGGTGAGTAGCACGCTACTCTGGACCCCATAAAGGATTAGTGGTGAATTAGTATAATGGAATATGAAATTTGAGAAGTGATCATGTTAGTCTGTTATTTTGATTGAAAAGCATAGGGGAGGGATAGAAGAGTGAAGGATTTAGATATATATATATATTTTTGTAGATTTTATTATTTTTAGAGGTCATAGCATTAGGAGGAGGCTTTTGGATGAGTAAAAAGGGGTTATGGAGGGGAAGAGTCATAGGGAAGAGTTTGATCACAGTAGTGGTATGGGTTTGGGATAAATGAGAGAGTGGATGTAGAGGATATATTGCTAGATGTATAGGGTGACAAATATGGTACTGCATTGGAAAGAGTAGTAGAAAGAAGTTTGAGATGAGTCAGAAAGTTGGGCTGGAAGATATATTGAAAGAAGTATAGGCTGAGAAATAGGGTAGTGCATTGGAAATGCTAAATTAGAAGAAAGTGATTAATATATAGAACCATAAGTACATTCAAAGTATATAAATGCATAAAGGAGGTAAGTATATGTCGATTAAAGATATTGATAGAGGTACAGGATGAGAAATAGAGTAGTGCATTGGATATGCTTTTTCAGGAGAAAAGTAACAAACACACAGATCCAAGTACATGGAAGGTACATAGATGCACAATGGAAGCAAGTACATGTAGACCAAAGACGCATCAGATAAACTCCGGTTTTCAAGTGTTATTGTACTATAATTTTTTTTTATACAATATAATTATTCTACATGTTTACACAAAGCAATACACAAAGATAGGTACATATCTATAGTGAAAATAAATGCTTATATACAGAGGGATATGCTGTAAATTTCTGTTTGCGTATGGTGCTTATGTGGGGAAGAGCCAATTCTTGAGTAGTTTTCTGAAGATAAGGTGGCTGTCCGTGGATCTTATGTTTGGGGGTAGAGAGTTCCATAGTATGGCTGCTTGAACAGAGAAGGATGTGCCACCCCTGCTTTTTGGGGGATTTTGAGGCGAGGTGCCCCTTTAGAGTGGAGGTTCCTTTGTGGGGTGTGTCTGGTGATTTAATCCTAATGAAGAGCAGTCCCATTCCATGTATTGCTTTGTGGGTGATGCAAAGCAGCTTGAATGTAGATCTTCTGGCAACCGGTAACCAATGCAGGGCTTTCAAGGCAGATGAAATGTGGTCTCGGGGTTTGATATGCAAGAGTAGTATGGCAGCCAAGTTCTGAATCTGTTATAGTCTTTTCATGGTCGTTAAAGGTGATCCGTGGAAGAGGCTATTGCCGTAATGAAGTTTGGACAGAACAAGGGAGATGGTAGCTTGGACCTTGTGTGGAAATCCCAAATGAGGGAAAATTCGCTGCATCGTTTTTATAGTGACACAGCTTGATCTTGCTAGTTTGTCCACTTGGGCATTCATCAATAGCTTGGAGTCCATGGTCATTCTGAGGTTTCTTACTTCCTTCGATACTTTAGGCGGTGATCCCAGTTCATCAGGGCAGGCGGCAAGCGGGTTATAATGTTTCCAATCGCCACATGTGAGTATTTCCGTTTTGGAAGCATTCAATTTGAGATGGCTCCAAGTCATTTACTGATCCACGGCTCTGAGACAACTGAAAATTGGGGATTTTCCAATGTCTTTGGGGCATTCCAGTTGAAGGAGTATTTGCGTGTCATCTGCATAGTTATAGCACGTGAGGTGAAATTGATTGATCAGTACCGGTAATTACTTCATGTAGATGTTGTAAAGCATGGATGACATGATAGAGCCTTGAGGGACCCCTGCTTTTGTGGAGTATGGTTTGGACGGGAAAGGTGGGGGTATGGATGACATTAGTTCTGTTTCGAAGGTAGGACGTGATCCAGTCTAGAGCAGTCCCCTCTATGCCGGGTTCATAGAGTCTTTATTTCAGAGTGTCATGGTCAACCATCTCAAAGGCAGCTGAAAGGTCCAAGAGGAGTAGGGCAGCAGCCCCGTTGCGGTCTACTGTATTCTTCAGGTCATCCCAGATGGCAAGGAGGGCAGATTCAGTGCCTCTTCCCAGACAGAAACCTGTTTGGAAGTCTGAAAGTATGTAATTCTCTTCAATGAATTGTGACATCTGGGCGAATGCTGCTCTTTCTATCAGTTTGCCCAGGAAAGGTCCATTTGTAATGGGTCTGTAGTTGTCAGGGTTCAGTGGGTCCAAGTTTTTTTTCTTCAGTAAAGGACGTATGTGTGACTTTTTGAGTTCATCTGGAAATATTCCGGTAGTTAAGGAATCGTTGATGAAGTGGCGTAACGAAAGTTGAGGGGGCCCCCCTGCCATGTACACGGAGGGGCCCCCTCTCCGGATTTAATCCAGAGTTCTTGGGCCCGAGTATTGTGCTGAGGGGGCCCCCTGCAGCTGGGGCCCCCCCACCGCGGGGGCTGCGGAGGCCTGTGTTACGCCCCTGCAATCATGATTCTTCTTACTGGAGTAGCAGCAGAGGTTGTTAAAAGAATTGTCTTGAACGTTTGTGGTGGACACGGGAGAGAAGGGCTGCCGGCAGGCCTGCTTGCTTTGACCAGGTCCATAAATTCATCGTGTGAGATGTGTTGGAAGGCACGAAGAGGCTGGGTTAGAGTATTCTTGGATTGGTGTTTTGTACAAGGGTTAGTGCTGGTGCTCTGTTTCTGCTTTAAGTATGATTCCAATGTGTCTGCTTTGTCTGTGTAATGATTTGCCAGTTTGTCTGTGAAATCTTGAGTAACAGGATGAGTTCCTTCTAGGAAATTTGGTTTGCGAAATTAATTGAGTATTTTATAGAATTCTTTATTTGCACATTTAGCATTTTTAGTTCTGTCTGAATAGTACCTTTTCTTAGCTTTTTTGATAACTGACTTGTATAATCTGTTAATTTTCTGTAGGTGAAGTTTGTCTTGTTTGGTGTTTGTTTTGAGCCAGGTACGTTGCAGCTTTCTAATTTGTTGTTTTAAGTCTTTGACCTCTATGTTTCTTGAAGACAATTTTTTTCTTTTGTTCTGTTATGTGGTTTTGAGTGGTATCAGGATATCAAAAGCTTCCTGTAGCCACTCATATAGTTTTTGAACAGAATGTATTGTTTCCAGATTTGTACTGGATGTTAGTTGTGTTTCTAAGTGTTCCAAATTGAGTTTGTTCCACGGCCGATAGGTGGATGGATGTAAGGTAGTTTTAGGTGAGTCGCTTAGTGTTGTTTTATGTTGGAAAGCAAGTAAGTGGTGGTCTGACCATGTGACTGGAGTTATAGTTGGAAAGGAAACTAGTTCAGTATTAGCAAAAATGACATCTAGGCTATGTCCAGTGATGTGTGTGGGTTTGTGGACAATCTGATGCAGGTTCAGTGCATCTAGGCCAGGGATTATATTTTTAGATGGATCATATTGGGTATGTCAAACCAAATGTTTAGGTCACCCAGAATGCATAGGTTGGAGTATATTGTTATCAGGTTTGAAACTGTGTCTAGAAGTGCGTCTGAGAATATCGCCTTGCTAGGTGGAGGTCTGTAAAGGAGCAGTAAGTTACAGGAGGAAGACGGTGTAGTATTGCATGTGGTGAGAAGAGCATCACAATTCTTTATGGTGATGTCGTCAACTTTAGTGATATGTAATGTTTGCCTGAACACAACAGCTAGACCACCTCCTTTTTTGCCTATAAGATTTTGGGTGATTATTTGATAGCCTAGAGAAACGACTTCATGCAGAACTTGAGTCATATCATCTCCCAACCATGATTCAGTTATGAATAGTATGTCTGACTTTGCATCGGTGAGGAGGTTGTAGATATGATGTTTGTTTTTAGAGAGAGATCGAGCATTTATGAGTAGGCAGTTTAGATGGAAAGCCTTTTACGCTTGTGATGGATCATCAAGCACTGTTGGCCATCTTTGGCAATGCAAAGGCCTTGGGGTACCCTGTCAACTACTTCTCAAGAGTACCGCTATAGTGCCATGGTACCCCTTCCAAGATGGCTGAAGCCCACTACATTTAATTGTGAAATGAGGCACACCAGCTGTAATTTCATTGGAACAAATTGTCAATGCCATGAGTCAAGAGACATGTTAAAAATAAAAGACATTATTACACATCAATCTTGGAACTGTAACACTCCGCCTCTTACCAGTGACAGTGAATACCAGAAGTCTGAAAACGTCAATGGTGAACTGTCTGTTACTCAAGAAGGCATTATCCTGAGAGGTTTGAGATAATTGAAGTGATCCATGAAGGACATCGTGCCACAAAATTAACTCTGTGAGACTGAGTCTGATTTCCTCATCTTGTTGAGAGAGTTGAAAGAGAATTGAAGACTTGCCATATTGGCAACTGCTTTTCATCAAAAACCACTCACCATACCTTAAACATGTCAGAGTTGGAAAAGCATGCATGGGAAAGAATTGCCATTGTCTTCTTGACAATGGACATCACCGGATCGTGAATATTGATGAGTACTCACGTTTTCCATTGATAGATGAGCTCTCATCTATCACTCAAGTAAGAGTCATTGAGAGATTAGACAGCATCTACAAGACATGGGGTGTTCCTGCGATCTTAAAATCTGACAATGGCCCACCTTTCAACAGTGAAGAATTCACAGATTTTCTCAGTCGTCTTAATGTGTAGCATCAGAAGAGCACACGTCTTCGGCCATAGGCAAATGGTCTTGTCGAATGTTTCATGAGTATTCTTAAGAAAGTTGTTTATCGTGCTGTATTGGAAAAGCTCGACGGTAAAACTGTCACAAATTCTACTCTTCAAGATTCCTATTTGACCCCTCACTTAACCACAGGTGAAAGCCCTGCCACCTTGATGTTCGAGTGAGCCATCACGACCGAGTTACGTCAATGGACCAACAGAAGATCAAGTCCTGAGGAAGAAACCTGTATAAAAGACTTTGCTTCTTTCGATGCTGAGCCATTTGTTGTGACCAGCAAAGGACACATGGTGACTGCCCAACATCCTGGGTAGTCCATTATGCGAAATCCCTCGCATTTCTGACATGTGGCTCATCGCTCGTCCAACACTGATGTCAATGTAGAGACTGAGTCTGAAAGAACAACTGAAAACCCCCTGACTGCTGTTGTTCATATATCTCCAACGAAGACCACAAACACTTCTACTGCCTGTCCCCAGTTTTCAAAGACACAATCGGGATGTGTAATCAGAGAGCAACAAAGACTCATTGAAGAACTATGATTATATATATTTAGCAATGACGGAACCCGTTTGGCTCTTGATGGACTCCCCAGAACTGGGATGTAATTGTTACAGCATAGTCAGTCAATCAATCAATCAGGTCTTTGTGAAGCGCACTACTTATCCATGAGGGTCTCAAGGCGCTGGGGGGAGGGTGAATTTGAGCAGCTGCATTTCATCCAAAGAGCCAGGTCTTTAGGCTCTTCCTGAATGCTTGCAGTGTGAGGATTTGTCTGATGCTGAGGGGGAGTTCATTCCAGGTCTTGGCCGAGATGTAGAAGAAGGCTCTTCCTCCCGTTCTGGCTCTACAGATGCGTGGGATTTCGGACAGGGCAAGATCAGCGGAGGGGAGGTTTCTCTTGGGTGCATAGAAGGAGATTCTTTTGCTGCGTTATTGGGATCCGGTGTTGTGGAGGGATTTGTAGGCTTGAGTGAGCAGCTTGAAGGTCACTCTCTTTTCAATGGGGAGCCAGTGGAGGTATTGTAGGTGCTGGGTGATGTGGTCTTGTCGTGGGATGCCAAGGACAAGTCTGGCTGCGGCGTTCTGGATGGTCTGGAGTTTGAGGAGTGGAGACCAGTTGATTCCGGCGTAAAGGGCCTTCCCGTAGTCCAGTCTCCTGGTTATGAGTGCAAAGGTGACGGTCTTTCTGTATTCGGGGGGATCCATTTGAAGGTCTTGGGGAGGATGCGGAGGGTGTTGAAGTACGTGGAAGATATGGCGTTGACCTGTCGGTTCATGGTGAGGGAGGAGTCGAGTAGGATGCTGATATTGAGGCATGGTCCGTGGGTGTGGGAAGGTTGCCGAGGGTGGTGGGCCACCAGGTGTTGTCCCATGCGGAGGGGGTGGATCCGAGGACAAGGACCTCAGATTTCTCCTAGTTGAGCTTCAGGCAGCTGCTACTCGTCCAGGATGGGATGTCTTTCATTCTTTCCTGGAAACTGTGTCTGGTGGTGCCGGGTTCCTTGGTGAGGGACAGGATGAGCTGGGTGTCGCCAGCGTAGGATACTATGCTGAGTCCGTGTTTTTTAACGATGGTAGCGAGGAGGGCCATGGAGATGGTGAAGAGCGTTGGGCTGAGTGAGGATTCTTGGGGTACTCCACAGCTGATCTCTGTGGGTTCGGAGAGGAAGGGCGGTAGTCTGATTCTTTGAGTTTGGCCGATGAGTAAGGAGCGAATCCAGTCTAGGGCACTACCTTGTATGCCAGTGTCGTGGAGTCTGGCGGTTAGAGTGCAGTGAGAGACAGTGTTGAAGGCTGCTGAAGGCTGCTGAGAGGTCTAGAAGGATGAGGGCAGCCGTGTGGCCTTGGTTGAGGAAGGTTTGGATATCGTCCATGGCGGCTAGGAGGGCGGTCTCAGTGCTGTGGTTGCTGCGGAATCTGAATTGGGATGTGTCCAGGATCAAGTTGGATTCGATGAAGTTCGTGAGCTGGGTGTTGACGATCTTCTCGGTGACTTTGGTTGCGAAGGGGAGGTGAGAGATGGGTCTGTAGTTCTTGAAGTCCGTTGGATCTGCAGAGGGCTTCTTGAGGAGTGGCTTGACTTCTGCGCATTTACATTCATCGGACATGCCTGTTTCGAGACTTAGAATGTTGAGTTCTTGGTTACACAGAGATGAATGAAGACATGCATTACCAAGTTCTGTGTGTGGCGTGGTCATTGTCGTGAACCCAGGCTGGTGAGGATGCCACATCAATGTTATCCTATGAGAGTGGTAGGCCTCACAGTAGAGAAAAATGAATGTTGGTGTTTTTTACTACCAGGACATGCAAATCTTAAATGTACATGTCCTACCTTTTAAGTACATAGCAGCCTGCCCTATGGGCTACTTATGGGCTACCTTAGGGGTACCTTATATGTAATAAAAGGGGAGTTTAAAGCTTGACAAAGGGTTTTAAATGCCAAGCCGATATGGCAGTGAAAACCTCACACACATGCTCGGCTTTGGCAGGCCTTAGACATGTTAGGACAACGTTTGGAGGAAGACCGCCCTAAGGTTACAGGTTTAACAGTTTGGAAGGAACAAAATAGGAGATGCAAAGGATGGGGAAATGGAATAAAAAGAAATAATCTGTAGCTGGGTTGGTGTCATTTAGGAAGTTTAAGGTTTGACATATTGCGCTGTGCATTTTAAGAGAATTTATTTGAAGGGCAGGATTAAGAGTTGATGGTTAGGAATGTTTATGTATAGCGCGGTTTGAATATGCTGCAATGCATTCACCAGGTTTATTGTATTGGTTGTGATGCACACCTGTCTCATTATAGGGACCATTTCCACACAAGCAAGAATGCCTCTCATTCTTGTGCTGTTTTGCCCAAGGCTCATTCTTGCATTGCAAGTGTTTACATTTTCTTTTACAAATGCAGCTACCTTGTACATTGATGAATTTGAGAATGCATAGCAAGTTCCTACTTTTGACACCTTATCTCAGTATCAGTCAGTCAGTCAAATAACTTTATTCGGTTTAAATAAGCCATAAAAGTAAGACATTCATATACAATATATGCAAATATTTAGTCTCGAATTAATACAATAAAACATCATTTGACTCAGATAAACCACAATTTCTCATAAAATCATTAAAATACAGAACTGTAAAAATCTACAAATATAAGCAGGAGACATCAGTTTTGTTTATGATTCATACCGTTTCCTTATTACAAAAGCATTCCTGCTAAAATTTGTAACTACAGTGCAAATTGCTTCATTCGATAAGGATAGTAAAAGATTAAAACCCTCCTGACAGTTGCAAGGACGAGCTTTTTTTTAAAAATGAATAAGGAACCGGGCCCTTGGTTCCCTATAAAGTGCGCAGAATAGAATAAGGTGCAAGGTGCTTTGTTTTGTTGAATTGTCACACGGGCAGGGAGAGAGGTTATTGCACCAACCGGCCTGCTTAGGAATGGCCATTAAAAAGTGCAAAGCCAAAATCTGGTCAAGAAAAATCTAAAATGTGCATTAATGGTAAAAGACAGGTAAAATTGGGGATAAAAAGAGCGCTGGTTGATGTAGGGTTGCAGCCCTACTATCTTCCTGGGTTTATCATGCTCATTACGATATGCATTTGTAATGATTTGTTTCACGTTTGTGTCTATGTTGTCTGGATTGTCATAGTAATGCCCAAGGCTTATTTCTCTGAATTTTCCCTTAACATAGCTGAGCCATGGAAAGGCCTCGGCATTATCCAACATCATGCATTCCCTGACAATATCTTTTGTTAACATTAAATCTTCCGACAACCAAACTTTCGCCCAGAGGATTAGTGGGGCAATGTTAATCCGATCCGCAATGAAGTCAACCCCTACCTCAGTGTGGCAAAATACTGAAGGTGCACTTTGGGGAATCATCAGTAGTCTCCTTAGAAACTTATTCTCTAATATTTGAAGTTTTGAGCTTTTGTAGTATCCCCATACTCCCGCCCCATAAGCGACAATAGACAAACATTTTGATCTATATAAAGTTATCAATTCCACTACCGGCTTATGGCCCAATTTGCTCGCAAAGAGGAAAAGACCCTCCACTGCACAGCTAGTATTCTGCACCCCGGATGTATTAAGCTGTTCCCAATTCAATTTGTCATTAAAAACATTACCCAAATAGTTAAAATTTGAAACCTTGTCAATTTTCTTATAGTTTATCATAAACTTTCTTGATTTGGTCTGACTAGGGCCACAGACCATGAAATAAGATTTATTAAAATGTACCTTTAGGTCCAGAGCTGTCATAAATGTATTAGAAACATTCAATGACTTCTGTAGGATGTTAGCAGTTAAGGCCATTAAAACCGTGTCATCCGCATATGACAAAAACGGGATTGGCTTCCACCCTCTTCTTGGCAGATCTAACTCCTGGTCTTTCAGGGCAGATTCAAGGCTGTTAGTGTACAAAAGGAAGGGGGCCAATATACACCCCTGGCGTACTCCCTCCGTGGGGACAATGGGCCCCGTTCTTTCGCCCCCTAGACCATATCGTATGGACACCGTAGTGGATGCATGCAGCCTACGTAGTAAAGTGACCAGGGGTTCCTCAAAGCCCATGGCCCCCATCATGGCCCACAATTTACCCCTATTGACAGTGTTAAAAGTACTGGACAAGTCCATGAAAGCAAGGTGTAAGGACCCCTTACTTGCCTTCATGTACTTGCCCATGATCAGTGCAAGGTTTAGGGATTGTTCGTTTGTCCCCATGCCTCTACGAAATCCATATTGGGTTTGGGATATCATTCCTTCATAGTCTGCCCATGTCTCAAGGCGCGCTAAGATCATCCTCCCCAATACCATGACCGTAGCGTCAATTAGAGAAATGGGCCTATAACAAGCAGGATCTTCCTTTTTTTTCCTTTTATACACAGGGACCACTATGGCCTCTTTCCATGATACTGGGATTGGGCCAGTTATCACGGATCTGAAGACATTTGTCAGAAGTGGTGCCCAAAGTTGAAGGTTACTCTTAAATAAATCGAGGGGCACCCCATCCAGACCTGGAGCATTTAGAGGTATGCCTTTTTTGATGGCCTCCTCCACCTAGCTCACAAGGAGCGAGGTGCTCAGAAGTTCAGCCGATGATTTGTTAAGTGGGACCTCCTGACTTGTTTCCTGACTAGTAATACCATTCAGATTAAATATTTTAGTGTAATGGGATTCCCACATATCGCCTGGTATTAAAATATCCATGGCCCTTGATTCCTCCCAAAAACTTCTAGAGTCCCTTAGTGCGCCTGCTCTCTCTAGGTCCTCTCAAGCCTTTTTTCTTAGATCCTGTTTCCTCTGTGTGACTATAAACTTATAGGACTGCCTTGCCTTCCTAATAAGAGATCCATCTCGTGGGCTGGTATGCAGAGCCTTCTTTAGGTCGTTTTGAGCCCTTGTACACTTGGCATCAAACCATTTGGTGCCCTTTGGTTCCCATGATGCCAGCGAGCTTGTCAAATTATTTGCTACATCTCTTCAAATTTCCTGGAATCCATGCACAACCATATCGGGGGGGTGGGGGGGGGGGAGTCATGATCAAAGCATTTCAAGATCTTATATAAATTTGCCTTAACCGTTTCTCCTCAAATTGAATGGAGTTTGTCTTATTCCATTTTATTCTCAAACCTTGATTTGAACTGTAGTGAAGGGGGCGACCATCACCTTCCTTTTCTTGAGCAACTACATATAAAGAGGCAATGAGCGGATTGTGGTCGCTAGCATTGTTTGGCTCCACCTCAAAACTGTCTACCAAAAATACTGAGTTTTTAGATATTAACATAAAATCAATAACACTTCCCTTTTCTACCCAAGAAAGTGGGATAGGGCGTTTCAGGATTGCTAGCCAGTGTATCCATAAAACAAAAATCATTTGCGACGATAATATCATTTAAGGCCTCTCCCTATGGAGTATGTAAGAAATGGGTTAAGGGTGTGACCCTCAATATCTGTTAACCCTCATATTTTTTCTGCACTGTGCCTGCACAGAGTGCAGTTAAAATCCCCAACCCAATAGATGCACAGGGGTTGCCACATCCCCACAGTTTTCTCAATTTCTTCTTTGAGATTTACAATGATGTCACATTTATTTGAATTGAAGACATTATAGTACCAGTTAATTAAAATAATTTTTACCTGTAGCAAATTTGAAATCAAAATCAATTGGTACCACGGTGAGCTAACTACAGATTTGATATTAATAGACCCATACTTTACAGAGATCAGTCACCAGGCCTCCTTTCGCTCGCGATTGCATCGGAACGGTAACCATCCAGTTCAATATTTTCCCTCGCCCATGTTTCCTGGATACTGATAATATCGAAGGACTTTACATACTTTATCCAAGTCTCATCCTCAGGTTTTGAGGAGATGCCCGCAATATTCCAGGAAATAATTTTCAAAGGTCTAGTAATGCACTACGTTCTTCCTTGTTCCTCCCTGTTACTAGGTGTTACAGGATCTAAACCAGTCCCTCCCCTGTCTAGATCTAATAAGATAGAAGGGCCTGTTCAGTCATCCACAGACGACCGCCTCTCATCACTAATAGATGTGTACGGAAAAGTGCATATGTTGTCGACCGAGTGGTGTGACCCCTTACTAATTCCTTCTATTCTACTTACTGGGCCTTGTATTTCCCTAGGTAACACATGTGTCCCTATCAACTCACTTGGGTTATCTGGGTTATGTAAATCTGGTGATAGTCAGTCAATGTCTGTTAAACCTGACAATACTTCAAAGCGGTTGGGGTGAAGCCATGAGGCAGGCTGAGGAGGGGGGATTCTATATAAAGGGTGCTGGCAGGACGTGAAGCCCCCCGCTGAGGGGGGATAAAAGTAACCCAAGGGGCGGGCTTTTATGTGCTGTGAGGGAGAATCTCCAGCATGACGTAAAACAAGTTCCGCCCATCTCTTATCGTTAAAATTCACAACTACGCAGTCACCTTCTATGTCTTTTTGTGTTTTCCCTAACCAGCTCACACGTCTTGCCATTATGATGTGCTTACCCCAGTTTACATGGGCCTGTGTGTTACTAGTACACCAGTGGATAGATTTATTTATAAGGCTCTGACAGGTTTCCTGCTGACCTAAATAAGGGCTTGGTACCCCCGTCAGAATCAACGTGTACGGAGTACATTCTGGAAGGTCTAGGACCGTATTTCCATCCTGGCAGGTTTAATCTGAGCCCCTACTGGGCACCTGTTTGGACCCTTTGCCCCCGCTAGAATCCCTTTCAGTGCTCGGGGCATTCAGGTCTCCTTGAGCAGTACTGGACCTCCACCCTGTGCTGCCCAGTCCACCTGCCCGAGTTTGCCAATCAGTTTGGGACTCTGTGTGGCTAGCATTATCATGACAGTTACGTGATATGTTAGGTTCTGCTCTTGGGATTGTGAATCTATCTTTAGCTAATCTCTCACTCGCATTATCATTTGAAGTAGCATTCGAAATAACATTTTCACCTTTATCTGTCGGGCAATTGCCCATTGGGCATCCTACCTCCCATCCAACTTGCTTAGCCAAACACCCTGTTGCGTCCAGACACCCTGACGGTGGCAACAATTGGTTCAGTTGATCCTCAATACGACCTAAACAAAGTAAAATAGGTTCTAAAGAATCCGCCACTATTTTCCCAAGTTGGGCTACCACCATAGCTACATCAAGCGGGGGTTTTGTCTTTTCCGGTCCTACCCCTCCCCCTCGGGTTTTTCCCACAGGGCCCGGGGGATTTTGCTTTGTCCGCTTAATCCTGGGCAACTGTCCCAAAGTTCGCTGTTCAGGTCCAGTTGGGTCGATCCGCTTCCTTTTACCCCCAACTAAGTTGTGGTCTCCCTTTATTAAAGGTATTACAGTATCCAAGGCTTTGGGCTGATCACCCAGGGGGCCCTGGCTCAGGATGATAACGGTGGGTGAGAGAGCAATTGGAGCTTTGTTACTCCCAATAGGGGAGTCAACATTTACTGTTTGTTTGGGGTCCTCAGTAGTTGCTGGGGTGATAACCTGGGCAGGGAGCATATTAACATCCTCGATGACAGATGGTGGTGCCTGAGATAATCTACGCTCCGTTAGTTCAATTTCTTTGTTTAGCGCCCCCACAGCTTTTTGCAAGAAGCCATCTAATGTAGAATCAGAGCATTTCGGCGCGGGGGTAGGTTTTTTCCTTCCCATTTCACCTCGCTAGTGTCATCAGACGATGTTACAGCCTACAATTTTTACCCAGACTTTTTTCCCCGCTCCTTACTTTTGTGTTTGTTATGCGTCCGTTATCAGGAACCACGGGATGTTGCCCGGCCCAGCCTCTCCCTGCCGCGGACGGGCAAGCCCACGCGAGTCTCGCGCTGCGGGAGACTGATGCAAGCTTTGATGCACCTCCGGGCGTGAAAGCTGAGGTGTCACGGGCTGCCCCTCGGGCTGCTGGGGGCTGCGATCCGGTGGCACTGCAGGGTTCTATTGAGCCGCTCCCCTCACGGCGCTGCTGTATCGCGTCTCAATATGCCATCATTATCTTTATTTTGGCAACTTGCCATAAAAGCACAGAAAGGTAAATATATGCAAGTGAAATAAAACCATTTAAAATCAGGGAAGAAATTAAAAACAATTGTTAGTTGAAAACCAAAGTATTCCTCCTAATAGCAGAAAAGATCATAAGCTGCATTTGTAATCATAAAAAAAAAAAATGCGCACTTATGATCCAATATGAAAAGGTATTTGGGCAAGAGTTCATACATATTGAAAGGACAAATCTAGCAACACTTAATTCGGGGAGTTAAGCTGTTTTGTCGAATCTGCCACATGTTTAAGAGAAAATGGCAGACAGCAAAGACAAAGGGTTGTGATGTATAAGTTCCTAACATCCTAAGCGGAGACTTATAGTCCCTAATCCTTAAGTTGCTACATAAAGGCAAGATCCACTTTATTCTAGATGCATGATAGGTAGGGCAAAAAATAAGGACATGCTCAGTAGATTCTAATGCCTTGGAGCAAAAGGGACAGAACAAATCTGGCACTGAAGTTGCTGCCTTTTCGCCTTGACTATACACAGCAGCAAGGTCCCAATTCGAAATTTCACATAAAGTAACTTAGCCAATGACAGCTCAATCTCATCCAAGTAGCCTTCCATTAAAAAAGAATCTTTAAACTCCAGGAAGGCTGCAGTGAGAGAGCCCACCCTCAGGTTCCTGCATATCCCTTCATCCATTGAGTTGCCAATAAAATCCCTTAAGCGTAGATTTGATAGTGCACAAGCGTTCAGTGGGGCGATCTATAAATTCTCACAACAGATTTCAGTGAGCCGATGCTTGATGAACTGGAACCATGGGATCCTAGCAGCACCTGGTAGTTTCAGGATTTCTTCTAGAGCCATCAGATATGACAACAATTCTAGGGATGCCCATATTCGCTTCCAAAACAACAGGCCAACTTTGTGGAAAAGGGATCTTTGACCCATCTCTAACCGCTATGGAACAAGCGGGGTGCTAACAGGGAGGCTGAATAGGAAGCGGAGGAATCTGTACTTCACTAATTCAAACTCTTCAACATTTGCATGACCCCAGAATTCTCCTCCGTATAGTGATGCTCCAAGGGCTTGCAAGCTGTAGATTTGCAGAGCAGGGGAAATAGGACATAGAGAAGAACCTCGTATGGCCCTCACTATACCCCCAGTATATTGCTTCAGCTTTAGTTTATTCTTTTGAATCTGCAGCATCCAACCAAATTGTTCAATAAGCATAAACCCCAGGTATTCAAACGTGTGGACTCTCTCCAAGGGGACACCATCTAGCACAGGATGGGAATGTGCTGATGCAGCATACAGGGGAACCGGGACCTTTCTGTTAGCCAGGCTAGGGTCATCATGGTGACATAGACCTAGTTATTCCACCAAGTCATTCATATATAACAATAACAGAGTTGGTGCAAGAACACACCCTTGCCTGACACCCTGTGTAACTGAAATAGATGATGTTAATTCCCATAGAAGCCACACCTGACCTGCGCATAAATATTTAAATGAAGCCTACTAATGACATCAATAAGATACTTAGGCACTCCCAGGTCATCCATGGCCCTCCACAGGGCATCTCTAGCAACAAGGTCAGAGGCTGATCGGAGGTCCACAAACCTAGTCCCCGCCCTAACCCCACCCTGCAAGGGCCATGTCATCCATCCAGGCTTACAATCTACGTGGGGAAACAAATGCAAAAATAACAAATGATGGACAGAATGCTGAACAATGTCATACATTCACCCCAGTACAGAGATCTGGGCCTAAATCCATAGTTTTTTTGCTCCCCATGCCATTTCCAGTCCAGACCCAGCCATATGCAAATCAGTCTTCTCCCTGTTCCCCATGAGAACAGTCCAGTGCAAACTGCCAAGACAGGTCCTCTCTGGACTTGAAACAAACATCCTGGGACCGGTTTCAGAGTTTCACCCCTCATTAGCCAGGCCTGACACCAGTGGCATGGAGAGCACCGGACCCACGTCTGGGTATACCTATCCCACTCGGGGAGACAAATGCAAAAAAACAATTAATGGACAGAATGAAGAACAATGTCATACATTCACCCAAGTACAGAGATCTGGGCCTGAATCCATAGTTTGTTTGCTCCCCATGCCATTTCCAGTCCAGGGAGGACCTGGCTTGGCAGTTTGGGCTGGACTGTTCCCATGAGGCACAAGGTCAAGACTGATTTGCATATGGCTGGGTCTAAACTGGGGTGACATGGTGAGCAAAAGAACAATGGATTTAACCCAGATCTATTGACTGGGGGTGAATGTTTGATTTGTTCTGCATTCTGTCCATCATCTCTTTGTCTTTTGCTTACAATCGACATAGCATAATGCTGCTAAAAGGTTTCTGGCAGTCTAATAAGTCGATAATTGAATGGTAACAATCTTAAGCTCTTCTTGAAGATTGGGAGGATCTCTGCCCACGTGGGGGGCATAGAAACCCTCCAATTAATGCATTAAAGAGGAGGGTAAGGTAGATGCTCCAAATATCCATATCAGCCTTAAATAAGTCCCCTGGTATCTTGTCTAACCCTGGCCCTTTGCGTGGGGTGATCCAGTTGATCCCTTCTGAGACCTCACTGGCCAAAATAGGAAGTGCCAGTCCCTCGTGAGACTTCAGCCCCGCATACCCCCCCTCTCCCCCCTCAACACCACGGAGTCCACAAGTTATGGCAATGCCAACAAGGTTATTCTTAAGTGGGCAATCCTTTCCCCTAGGCACAAGACGCCCAGGCACATCAGTCTCAGCACAGTCCTCAACCACAGTTCCTGCATATAACTGTGTAAAGTGGCCAGGCAGCAGCAGTAATATTACAATAGATCTCAGTGACTGTCTCCACTTTCCTACCAGCCAATATTTGCCAAAATGATCATTGGTTTTTGTTTCTAACAGCGGTTAGCATAGATTCTCATTTGGCCAGTTCGCAATGTTTCTTGGCCCTTAAAATGCCTTGCTCTCTGAATTTGTATCCCATTCCCCCCTTTATGATACTTTTAAGTGTCCGTCTAGCTATTCTGTAGGCTTTAGTATACCACAACAATGTCTTAGGTTTTTTAGGTAGAGCCTTAGACTCGGCTAAAAAGATTTTTTTAAGAGTGGAGATTAGGATGTTGTGAAAAGTAGCTAGGTCTGCTCAGGAGACAGGGTCATGAGGCAAACTCCTGTTTCCTTCACAGCTACTAAAGCAGAAATAAAAACCTAATAAATCTGCACTGAATGCCTAGGTTGTCAGCTATAGTGCCCTAGTTTAGCCTATGGCTGTTATTTGTTGGTACTAGCATCCTGTCAAAGGGTTCATTGCTGTGGCTTTGTAAACTAGAGCCCAATGGTCACAGTGTGAGGTCCAGGGCATTGTGGTCACAGTCCTTTCGGGATACCACCTCCTTATCGATCAACTGTGGCCACAGTCTAACATCCAGTATTATATAATCTATCAGGCTGGCATTACCCTGCCAACTAAAATATGTTTTCCCTCCTTGTCAGAGTGAGCTCTCTCATTACAGGCCTGCAGGGTGTTATTCAAGGTCAAGGCATTAAGCTGTAGAGCAATAATAGACCATTTATGGATATGCAAAGTGTGAGTGCTGGAATAGCCCAAGCTCCATCTTTATCATTAACCTCGCCACGCCTGTAATGCCCATATCAAGGCCTAGAGGTTCGAAATGACAGTTGTAATCACCTGCTATGGTCCAAAAGTGACCAGCGGAGAGTGGCAGCAAATTGGCATTTATTAAGCCAATAACTGAAAAACTAGCCTTTAAACCCACATTTCTCCAATATACATTAAAAATGCTATGAGAATCACCAGAGGGAAACTGGAGAACAATACACAAGACATCTGGGGAGGCAAGATCGCTAACTTTAATCACACAATGCAAGGTGGTTTTAACCCAAATGGTAAGTCTGCCCGAGGGCCGACCTTTCCCTGATGAGTGAGCAGGTCAGTGCAAACTAGCATACCCAGAGTCAAAATGGGGGTCTATGGCCCAAGTCCTCCTGAATAAACAAATTTAAAAATTATCTATAAACTTGCCCCACTCTGGGTATGAGAGCTTGTTCTTAAGTCTAGCCAGGTTCCAAGAGATGATTTTAGTGTGAGTGATTGCTAGAGTCAGAGAATCACCGGAATCACCAGAATTAATTGGACTGGTGGTTACAGATAACAAAGGGTGGGGAACATCCACAATCGGTATCATAGTATTATTATGGGCACTAGAGCCCCCTGTTTTCTCGCCTTCTTCCCTCGGCATTTGATGTCAGTCATTTCGATCCAGGTAACTAAGGAGGGAAGAATCTGTTTTGGGTATGGACAACAAATGAGGCTACCCCATTCTGTCTAAATGACAGGTGTCCGCTTCCACTCGGTAGTTGCGGTGAGTCCGGTTTATAGAAACAGCCTAATGAGAGGGTGTTGACACCAGCACTTGCACCTGACCTGTACGCCTTATAATCAGATTTGATCAAGTGCAAAGCCAGTGTCGAATGTCTACAGTTGATTACCACACAGAAACCTTTGATTGACTATACCAAGCAGCTGATCTATCCCATTCTCCTGACTAGAAGAACGTCATTAAATTCAGAGTTGGAAATATCTGCATTCCAGTGGCAAACTTTATTTTTTAATTCAAGGTGAGACTCCTCCTGGCTGATAGACAAAGAGGGTATGCCAGCCAATACCACCAGATATGGGCAACAAGCAGGGGGTAAATCCAAACTAGGAAGGCAACAATTGTGCTGAATCATGGCCACTGGCGGACAGACTGGGGGACGAAGAGAGGTGTCACCATCGGATCTCTCACACCCTTGCTGACCCTGTCTGGCTTGGACACAGTTTGGAGTTCTCTTATGCACTACCCCCCTGCAGATTGCACCGGAACGCTGGAAAGGGTAGGGATGCCAAGAGGGGGTGCTGACCTCTTATCCAAGGAATGGGTTAGCTCATTAGAATTGGCCCAAGTATTTGTTGATACCTGGGCAAGTGTTTGGATTGCTGCCGATGATGTCGAATATGTTAACCAGGAATTGAGCTTGGAGGATAAACATCATATCACACCCTCTTGGGCACTTAACCTAGTTACCAATGTAGTGATTAAGGTGGACACTATGGATTCAACCTTGGCCAGAACACTATCCTAGATGTATGTTAGATCTTCATCTGTCTCTTTATTAGCAGCACCCATCGATGGATTAAGGTGGTGCAAGCTTGAGTTATTTGATTTAGGTGAGCCATTAGGGTGACTAATTGTGGCCCCTCATTTTTTAGTCTGACCAGGAGCAGCCCTTGCTTGATTTTCCTCTTCTTTCTTGCAGAGGGTTCACAGATGCAAGTGTTCAGAGAGTGCTCATGGAGGCAACAATGTCAAGTCAATGTCACGTGCATTACTTGGTGTGGACAAGGATGATGGGCCAGGGTTTGCTACAATGGGAGGGCTGGAAGGGCTAGGGGGACCAGGTTAGAAGTATCTAGTGATAACGACATTGGACAGGGTGGTAAGACACACTCTCCAGCTCCCAGATCAAGGGACAATCGCCTCTCTGCCAGGTCTATCTCCTTTGCAATCACACCGAAGGAAGGAATCAGGCGTGGTCCCAGTTTGTTACCAAAATGGTAGCACCATCTTTTCCTCCTGCTGCTAGTTTGCTCTTTTCCATGGTTCCCACTCTCACCGGTACAGCCCTAGACAACGTGAAAGTATATCAAGTGGCTAAGTGACTCACCAAAATCACCGGTCGATGACTGCCAAGAGGCGACCCAGCCTCTTCCGAACAATGATAGGCGAAGATGGGCCCAGTCTTTGCCCAGTCTCAACCTGGGTGTATGCCCGGGTGCGTCCCACACTGCGGGAAGCCCAATGTGCTTTAGAGCACTGCTGGAAGTCTCTGGGCCCGCCTCAGCCTGTTGCAGGCTGGGGGATGAAAATTCAACCCCAGCCGAAGGCAACAACGTCAAAATGGCAGGAAGGGAATAGCTGTAATACACACCCACACTGCAAGAAGCCCAATGCACTTAAGATCGCTAACGGGAGACCCTGGGCCCACATCAGGCCTGATGCAGGTTGGCAGATGAAGTCACACCCCAGCCGAAGGCAACAATGCTGGCATAATGGCGGGCAGGGAACCGCTGTAATGCACACCTGTGCTGCGGGAACCCCAGTGCTCTTAAGAGCGCTGCCGGGAGTCTCTGGGCTCGCCATGGGCCTGATACAGGCTGGGGGAAGAAGTACCACCCCAGCAGAAGGCAACCATGCTGGAAAATGGCGGGAAGGGAGCAGATGTACTGAAAACCCGCTCTGCCGGAAGCCCAATGAACTTAAGAGCGCTGCTGGGAGTCTCTGTGCCAGCCTGGGCCTGATTTAGGCTACGGGATGAAGTCCCACCCCAGCCGAAGGCAACAATGCTGTCAAACTGGCAGGCAGGGAACCGCTGTAATGCACACCTGTGCTGTGGGAAGCCCAATGCACTTAAGAGCACTGCCAGGACTGTCTGGTCCTGCCTTGTGCGAGATGCAGGCTGGGGTACGAAGTCCCACCCCAGCCCAAGGCCACAATGCTGGCAAAATGGCGGGCATGGAAATGCTCTAATGCACACCTGCACTGCGGGAAGCCCAATGCACTTAAGAGCGCTGACGAGAGTCACTGGGCCCGCATCAGGCCTGATGCAGGCTGGGGGAGGAAGTCACACCCCAGCTGAAGGCAACAATGCTGGCGTAATGGCGGGCAGGGAACCGCTGTAATGCCCCGGTTACTTACCGGTAATCTTCATTACTCCGAGTATAGTCTTCCTCGCCACATGACTAACAAAGTGACCTTCAACTCCACACCAGAACCCTCCAAAGCAAAAAGTCAGCCTCCCATGCCTCCCATCCCTTCCCAATATGGCCGACCCATTACACCCTTGACCTCTATAACAACCCTTCAGCCTGAAACTACCAAGCAAAAACAGGAAGCCAATATCCAGACAGGGAGGGAGGGACGAGAATTCATGTGGCGAGGAAGACTATACTCGGAGTAATGAAGATTACCGGTAATTAACCGGGGCATTACCTCCTCGTTAGTCTTCCTCGCCACATGACTAACAAAGTGAGCAAATACCAAAGTCAAGCGGCTTCATGGAAACACACAAGAAATCAACGGACCAGAATGGGGTGCCCACGAAAGAGGGCAAACCCAACAGACCAGACGAGTGGAAGAACCACCCAATAGAGAGGCAACCACGAGCAGGAGGAACCAGCCCGGAACAGAAAGACACCGGGAGGGCCGAGAACCCAGACCCCCGAGACATGAAGTGCCACCAGAAAAAACGCCCAACCAACGGCCGAAGGAGGACAGAAAAGGGACTGAACCATACCGCACTGAGCCAAAAGCAACAGCAAACAGTCCCCAGAACAGAAAGCAGCAAGCCGGACCAAACACACCAAAACCGCCCAATGGACAGCCAAAAGTGAGAGGGGAGCAAAAGCCCAAACAGAGGAACCGAAGAAACAGAGGGCATCCACACCACAGTGACCCAATAAAAAAGTCACAGCAGGAAGGAGATGCAGTCCGACAGAAACACAGCAACAGCGCACGGTGGACCACCAGCCATGAGACAGACAAAAAACCCCAGAGGAACGGGGCAGCGGAACCAGATGCAATCAAACAGACTGGAAGGAGCCGCAAGAATGGAGAGGGGCGCAAAAGGAACCCTGCACACCAACCAAACAACCAAAACCACGAAGGTCACCATCCGCAAGGAAAGAAACAGGTGGGACACGGACCCCAGGTGCACAAGAGACCCCCCGGAAGGGAGCACAACACCAAGGAGAGAACCCAGGGAGGCACAAGGCAAAACAGCCCTAGGAAGGAGCCGGAAACGACACCTAAGAAACCCGGCCACCAAGGGAACCCAAACAGCTAACAGCGAAAAGCGGAAAGCCCACAAGGCCGCCCACGGAGCCCGAAGAGCGGAAGGGACCAGGCCCAAGGCCAAGCCACCAGAGCAGAAGAAGACACATAGAGCCCGGCTCTAGGGAGGGGGATGCAGTAACCAGGGGATAAACGGAACCGAACACATACCCCACAGTGCGAGCCAAACACATAAACCACTATGCCATAGTCACCCACCGAAGTGCGCGACCGCTCCGCTCAGGGTCCAAGCAAACCGACCCAGGAACGATCCACAAGAAGGAAGCAAGCCGCGGAAGCGAGCACCCAGGCGGCCACATAGCCAGCCAACAACCAGGACCTACCCAGCCAAACAACCAAGAGCCGGCAGGAACAGGGGCGGAGAGGGAGGTAAAGCCACAGGCAGAAAACTCCCAAGGCAAGGAGGACCGAAGAGCCGGGCGAAACGAGCCCAAACAAAGCCAACACCTCCAGGGCGAAAAGGATGTAAAAGCCACACAGGAATTGCTGGGCCCAGACCAGGGAAGGAGAACCGGGAAAACCCAGCACTCCCGGACAAGCAAAAGCACCATACGAACATACACCAGCGTGGGAAACCACGATACAGCGGCAGGAGACAACTGCAGCAGCCCAAAACAAGGGAGAGGCACTCAGGTCACAGGACAAATGCCCCATCCCGACCAGACAAGCCCAGACCCTCGTAAGCACAGGGACCAGAGGAAGGCACAAAACCGGGAGCCTGGATGAGAAGGCAGACAGAGCCACCACCGGGTACACAAAAAAAAACGGAACAAAAATGACCCAGTCAAGGACAGCACAACCGCGCCAAAAAACCAAAGGGGCCAACCCAGCAACCCCCCGGAGGATGAGGCAGGCACCAACAGACCAGATGGGAAACCCGCCAGCAGGGGGACTGATGACCTAGCACCGACCGGGAGCCCAAGTATGCCATCCAGCCCCATAGGCTGGAAAAAAAGGTTGGCAACCACCCGGAAGGGGTGCATGAGAAAAGGAAGACCGCAGGCCGCAGCAGCAGACAGGGTGGAAAAACAGCTGTATGCCCAATCTGCGACCAGAAGGAAAGGGAAGAGAACGGACACCACCAACCCTGACAGGACCAAAACCGTGGAGACATAACCACCGGCAGAATGGAACCGAGCGCGGGACCAGTGAGGGAACACTCATGGGAACGGGTGAAGACTAGCACGAACCAGAACACAGGACAGCCCAAACACAGCAGAGGACCACTGGAAGAAACAGGCACCCAAGAGAAGGACAAAGCAAAGCACCGCCCGCCAACCCGGCACACGGACACCCGACACACTCCGAGGAGGACCCTGACCCCAACCCACAACCAGGGGGCCAGGGGAAAAACTAAGGAGGCCGCCAGGAACAGGAGGAGCCACAAGACCCCACCAGAACAGGCCCATCCAGAGGGGAACCAGGGAGACCGCAAAGACAGACAACAGAGCTGCACAGCAGCAAGCGGAACTCACAGAACCGCCACAGAGGCCCCCCAGGACAGAAGGAGAGGCCACAAACGGTCCCCAACAGAGCCCCAATGCCCAGGAGCCTAGAAGAAGCAGGACACGGACAAGAGGCAAAGCAGCCCTACGTAAAGCCAAAAGTCCGGATAATAAAAGGGGTGCCACGGTCCCAGACAGGAGAGGGCAAGCCCAAAAGAGCCGAAGAAGCAAAGGCCCACATGGAGACCACAGAAGCAGCCCAGAGAAGGACAGACAGGTGACAAAGCAGACCGCCGCAGCCCCCGGAACCCCCAAGTGGACGCCCAACGAGAGACCAACCAGGCCAGACCCCGCACCCCCACAGAGAGCAGGCGGGAACAGGAGCACACAGGACGGAAGGACCGCAGGCCCAAGGCCTGGAAGGGAAGAAGGAGTCAGGGCCAAAGAGCCAACAACAAATCCAAGGGCCACGAAAGCCATGGCCGGGCATAAACCCTCGTCCTGTGGGAGCCCGTGCACCCCAAGCACACAACCCACCATCGAGCCCAAGCTCCCAGGTAGAAACACCCGGAAGGGCCCAACGCCGTGTCCAGCATTGCACACCAGGCCCCGGATGCAGCAGCAAAAAAAACTACTGCCTCGCACCACAAACAGAGTCAGAATAGACTAGCAGGGAAAAAACAAAGACTCTTGCAATAAACGGGGGAAAGTAGAAAATGACAAGGCCAGAATCACAGGATGGCGAGCGTTGTCGTCGAGGAACGGGAGACACAGCACATAGCGCCCCCGGAGACCCTCATCTACCCCCTCTGCATCAGACACCTGGGGTGGGCTATGCGAGGACGAATATGGGGAAGAAAGAACCTGACTCCCATCGCGCTGAACAAACGCAGCAGCCACTGCCGCCCGGAACCTGCCCCGGACAAACTGAACGGACAGAGCTGCAGCCGGAGCCTCAGGGACCAGAACTAGCCCCCACCGGCGCATCCCCCTGCTCCAACAAACACCAAAGCGGGTACCAGAAAAGACTGTCCGCCCCCTGCCACGGCGGCATGTCAAACAGCCCGGGAGGGAGAAGAAATAACAGTGGAAAAACATACCAACAGCCCAGCTGAACCACACCAGGAAGCGCGGGAAGATGCGCCCATACCCGCCCCCGGAAGCCGGGACGAGACCGAGCAGCGAGGAACACTGCCGGGATCGCCCGAAAGCACAGAACGCTGTGGCGGGCGCTAGACATGTGCGAGGGCCGATAAGCGCAAGGCAGCATGAGCGAGCAAGCGGGGAACCCAGAGCAACACAGCCGCCACCCACCGCAGCACCATCAGGGCACCCGGGCAGCTGAAAAGGAAACAAGCGCCGACCCCAGCGGGGACGCTGGTATAAAGTTGAACATGCGTTTGCAAGTTGTCATGTTGCATTAAATTAGTGCTTGCACAATTTTTCAATGAATATGGGCCATAGTTTTACAGTGTGTTTGAGCCCTAGTATGCAGTTCCCGCATAGAACTGCCGTCGCCCGCCGCAACACCTTGAGGGGCAGGTGACCGGTGGGAGCAGAATGAGCGATACTCAGGCCGCGTAGCACTGCCGTCGCCCGCCGCAACGCCTCGAGGGGCAGGCGGGCGGCGAGACCAAAGAGCACAAACGTAGGGCATGAAAATCTTCAAGTACAGCCGCTACCCACCACAGTACCACGAAAGGCAGGCGGGCGGCGACAAACCGGGCACAGCAAAGGGACAACACAAAAAGACTGGCCATACAGGGAGCCCAACGAGCGGAGGCACGGCAGAGCGCCGGCCTTCACCCCAATCCGTACCCCGGCCACCCCCCCCTGTAAACCCTTGGCCCGCTGGAGCAGAGCCTAACCGGCCAGGACACACCGGGGGGAAGGGGGGGGCAAAAGCCCAAAATCCTAGGGTCTGCTAGAGCAGGACCTCCAACCCGAGACCCACGTACCTGCTACCGCAGGCAGCACTTACCTGATGCATCTGGAGAGACGTGCGCAGAACTAAAAAAACAGGCTGAAGGGTTGGGCTGGCCCGCCTCTTATAGAGGTCAAGGGTGTAATGGGTCGGCCATGTTGGGAAGGGATGGGAGGCATGGGAGGCTGACTTTTTGCTTTGGAGGGTTTTGGTGTGGAGCTGAAGCTCGCTTTGTTAGTCATGTGGCGAAGAAGACTAACGAGGAGGTAATGCACACCTGCGCTGCGGTAACCCCAGAGCTCTTAAGAGCGCTGCCGGGAGTCTCTGGGTTTGCCATGGGTCTGATACAGGCTGGGGGAGGAAGTACCACCTCAGCTGAAGGCAACAATGCTGGAGTAATGGCGGGCAGGGAACTGCTGTAATGCACACCTGCGCTGTGGGAAGCCCAATGCACTTAAGAGCGCTGCAGGGGTCTCTGGGCCCCGCCTCATGCGTGATGCAGTCACACCCCAGCTGAAGGCAATCATTCTGGCGAAATGGCGGGCAGGGAACTGCTGTACTGCACACCCTCAAAATTTATTTTTGAAAAATTACTCTTGAAATTCATACATTCTTTGCAATCTCTAAATATACCTGGATTTTGCATTAGTAGTCAGGGGACCTGATTTTTGGTGACTGAAAAGGAAGGACACATATTTGCCGGACAGGGTGCATTACTCCCCCTATTGCACTGCACAGCAACCCACCGCTCCGCTTCTGCATGAACGGAGACTGAATGCTGCATGATTCCCGCCTCTGCTTCCCCAGTCCCTTTCCTCTGGTTGGTTGAACATCCACTGTAGCTGTGCAATTGAAGATAATTACGATTTTAAAAAAAACTCGCCGGAATTGTGAAACCCTTTAATTTTGAGAAACTTTGAGATAGTTCTATTTCAAGAAGCAACTGCTTTTGAACTAATTATACCAAACTCGTGACATTTCACAGTGCTGCCACAAAACGAGGAAGAGATCAAATGGCAGAGTGTACGCCAGGATAAAGGCGCCCATCGCTTCTTTTCTGTGTGGATAGGGAGGCAAGAAATTGTGAGACACAGGGGAACACCAGAATTGAGCAGAAATGCTTGAAGCCATAGGCTGGTTGTGAGGAGCAGAAAGAAAGTGAGTGGAGCAGATTACATAGAGTTATTATCTTAGGTATCATTATGATACTGGTATCTAATTCTAAGTTAAGTAAAAGTCTGTTTACCATTACTGTCAAGGTACCTTAAATGCAGAGCTGGTGGCATTTTGTTGGAGCGAGGTGAAACTGGCCGCTTGGAAAGCACACCACGGACTCCCTCTGCGTGGAACGGAGGCAGATTGTCGATCCCTGTCTTCAGCCTTTAGCTCTCCGCACCACCCACCCTTCTCTCCATCTCGTGCCCCGTTACAGTCCTTCCTACACCCACTTCCCAAAGTGGCCCTCCCTGTCCACTCATGTCTGCCTGTCCTTATCCACCGTGCTCCCTTTAACGGTACGCATGTCTACGTCACTCAATGTGGCCCCGATCAGACTGGTTTTTCTGCATGGCTTCTCCATCCTTTGTTTTCCCACTCCCTGTCCTTCTTTATCCCAGATTCACTTCCTGGTATTGTGACAGTTGCTACTAGCTCTCCATTTCTGTGTCTGTCCCTGCCCTTTGCTGGTCCATGTCTCCCCTCTTCACACTCTCATTGGCTGCATCCCACCTGCATCCCACAGCATCAACTGAGCAGAGCTAGGATTGGAGGGAGAGGAGTCTCTCTCAGACCCCGAGGACACTGGAGCCCTGCACCTCCTCTAATCTAGCTGTTTTTAGACAGCTGGGTTAGAGCATTCAAAGTGCGCATTTTTGACTGGCCATCGCAAGACAGTCGGCCAAAGGGACATTCGCACTTTGAAAAGCGCACAGCAAGCCAACCCACCCTCTTTCCCGCTGCTACCACCCAACAAGCCCCGCCCCGTCCTGACTCTCAGTTCAGGACGGGGAGGATGACAAATACAATGGTAATGAATTAACTTTATTACCATTTTATTTTTTATCTCTGGGACTTTTTTGGGGCCTTCGGTACTTGGATAGTGGGGTGCGCGTGTGCTTGAGTAAATGATCAAAGTTAATGTGAATAAAGGACTACACAGTGGCTGCTCCAATAACTGTGTTGGTACTCCTTGAGAAAAGATTGTGGGGAGGGTTGAGTACTGGGCGGATCGCACGTTGTATGCATACTATGTGCACTCAAACTATTTTTGCACAAACGGAGCATAAGTACTCAATGTGACATAGTAAAGTAGTTTTGAGAATTTCGCATAGCAAGTGCAATTCTACATTTTCAAAAAATATACAAGATTACACCTGTGTAAAAGACTTTTCACCCAGGCCTGGTCAAAAATGGAGTTGTGAATGTGGCTGTCAAATTGACCATTCCAAACGTGCACTGGCTTTGATATTGGCACACAAGTCTTGCTCTGGTTGGACTGGGAAAAGAGTTTAAATTCAGTTCGGTTGATCAGATCACCCTTCTTTGATGCAGTCTCTAGGTGGAGATTATCTCTGACAGAAATAGATACCAGCAGTGGTAAAGCATAAACTGGTGCTTCACGGATAATTTATATTTGAATTGAATTGCTGCCTTAGCTTGAAGATAGTTGGTAAGTGTGCCTCATCAGTTTTGGCAAAAGTCTCAAACTGAGGGATTGGGAAACAAGTAAGACTATGGACCATCTGAAAGTCAGGCCTTCACCAGATAGAGAAACATGTACAATTGTGAGCTCCTAGGATGACTGTGGGACATTAATATCTCATAAATTAGGAGGGTAACGGATCAGAGGAGTCAACCTGTTCATATCTGTGATATTCCCTCACTTTAATTCACACAACCCACAATTACTATTTATGAGACTGTAGAGAGGTGCATTTCCTGCTTAGGTGGGAAGAGGGAAGAGAGTTTGCAGGGACTCTAGTATCCTTAAAAAAGGCCAAACACACAGTGGTCAACACACACCTCTCGGAGGGAAGTCTCTCCCCCTTTCCATAGGAGAGAATGCACCATCTACATGGAGATATGGATGAATGGCACACACATCCCAGTTCCACATCTCTTCTGACTTCCGCCCACAGATCACATAGGCTAATAGCACACATTCAGCCTGAGACTGTCAACCACCTGTTCTGAGTTATTCTCCTGTGCAGACCTCACAGACTGATAGAACACATGCATCTGTCTTATTACAAGTATGGCAGTCCACCAACCTGGCTGGTTCGCCCGCCATATTATGAGTGTGATTGTGGGACCGCCATGAGACCACCGCCTCTGCTGGCATCAAGGATCCCGCTGGTGTGGCGGTCTGCAATTGGCCTAAATATGCTGGTGGTGCTGATGCCGGCACCACCGAGCATATTACATCCTGCATGTCCACCACCCTTTTCAAGGCGGGGACCCCACCATGAAAAGGTTGTGAACATGCTGGTAAGGTGGCCCTTACAGGGCCTTGGAGTGCGTCGGGGCACATGTTGTGCCCCCCTGGCATTGCACCCTTGTTCCTGCACAGTGTGGCATGCATGGCATGGTGCATGCCACATCATGCAGGAACATACTGCAGGCACTTTCAAAGCAGTGGTATGCTTTTTAGGCTCTCCTTTGAGCCTAACACAGCCGCCGGCATGAGACCACTACCTGTCACCCTGAATTAAACGCATAATCCGGCAGGCAGGCTCACCGCGGTTTCAGCGGTCTTCCTGTGACTGCCGCAGCGGCAGTCCCATTGGAAGGCCGCCAAAGTCGTAATAAGGCCCTAAGACACTTCTGCATCTCCTCCCCTGCCAGCTGTGTCTATATATGCCACCACCTTGTTGCACTTATTACCTCAGTACCCTTTGTACTGTTTTGGTCACTACGTACAGCCTATAAGATTCATTGGTTTGCAGGGCATAGTCATATCCTTACAACTCAAAACAGCAACTGTTTTGGGAACGGACTACAATCATGGCAATCAGATGCCCATACATTGTGCTGTAGAAATTCCAATGATACCTCATACTCTTAGGTTATAAAACCTGAGCTCCCCCTCTCAATCCTTACTTTGCACACAGAGTTAGTCCGGCTAACTTAGGCCCCTGATCTAACTTGCTTCCATGATAGACCTGCCACATTCTGCCAAAGAGAGACTCTATTTCCTTCTGCCACGCCTGTCATGGCTATGTTATTGAAAGCTTCTTTGCCCCTGAGGGTATTCCTTCACTCAGTCCTTGCACACTGCCAGTGCCTCTCATCCTCTAGAAAATCTGTAACTCCCAGGGTCCTCCTGGGTGTCTACCTTCTCCTTCCATTGCTGCACTCCACACCCTTAATGTAGAAGCCAATGTGTCAAGGCTTACAAGGTGTTTGCTGTTTTATTTTTAAAACAGAGTGGGGGTGGAAGGTGGTCCCTTTCTTAAACATATGCTCTTCAAATCAAATATGACTACTCAGAGTTACCTACACCAAGACTGTGATAAGAGGGCTGGGAAGACGTTCCATATGTGGAGAGTGGGTGTTCCCAATAGTCCACCCATGGTTTTTGACGCATTCCCAGATTTACTAACAGTAGTAAACCTGGGAATGCATCATATTGCTATATGTGTTTATTTCTCTTCGTTTTCCCTCTTTCTACGTGTGCTGCAGCACACATGGAAAGAGGAAAAACCCTCAGCTGATTATTTTTGCGTAGGAAGGTGTCCCTTTCTGAACATAAACAATCCTGACTGCAATGTACCGTGGTGCAGGGGTGCTTGCGTTGGCACTTGACAGACACTAGTGCGCCAGCGCAGAGAGAGAACAAGAAAGCGCCACATGTTAGTAGATATGGTGCATTTCTGCCCCTCTGTTTGATGCAGCCAGCATGTTTTCTTGCTGTTTTGCCAAGAGTCTGTATGTGTACTTGAACACTGGACCTGCCAAAAAGCAGGGGCTGCTGCAGGTAAGCGTGGTGAGGCCGTGGGGCGGGAGATGTTGACAGGCGACGGAATGGGGCAAATTAAATAAATACATAACTCCTATTCCATCGTCTGTCGACACCTCGCCCCACCCCGCAGCGCCCCGCCCGACCGCACTTACTTGCATCGGCTGCCGCTGCTGCCGCCAAAGTGGACCTTTACGATATTGAACATTTATTTGGTGCTCACCGCACACTACACATTGGATTGACACTTGCCACTTTAATACCAATTCTTACTATGTATCAAATCGACGACACCTATTTTATCAAACTTTAGTGGCATATTATCAAGAAACGACGTTAAAATTATCGCCGCTTTAGCGGCAGAAAACTGCCGCTAAAGCGGCGATAATGGGCTTGATAATATGCCGCAGAGAATTCCCATAGAAGCTCATGTTCTGGGGTCAACATGGGTTTCTATTGGAATTCTCTGCGGCATAATATCAAGCCCTTTATCGCCATTTTAGCGGCAGTTTTCTGCGGCTAAAGCGGCGATAATTTTAACGCCGTGCTTGATAATATGCCCCTTAGAAAGAAGAAAGCCTGAGTCGCCCCCTCCAAAATGGAACCCTGTTGTCGGCAGATCAAACACAGGTCTCCTCAAGCGTCACAAACCCCTCAGAGCGTTCTTTCGAGGTCAGCTCTCTGGAACCGTCCTGGTCTC
Source organism: Triturus cristatus (assembly GCF_964204655.1). Taxonomy (NCBI): domain Eukaryota; kingdom Metazoa; phylum Chordata; class Amphibia; order Caudata; family Salamandridae; genus Triturus; species Triturus cristatus. Next base: position 846,021,123 of record NC_140594.1, on the reverse strand, counting down.
ATTAATAACTACAGGTCCGAAAATAATGCATTTATTCAGAAAACATGTTTATTCAGGAAGGAATGTCAAAGTCACTTGATGGGCGGCGCGTGGTTCCTGGACCATCGGCATGCCAGTTTACGGTCCCCGTAATGTGAATCAAATTTAAATCCTTCACTCTGGCGAAAAAGGCATCGGCCTGACTGTTTAATATTAATCGCAGTGCTTTGGACTCTGCATCTTCCTCTCGGGGTTTAAGTGCTAAACTGTCTCTCTGCATCTCCAACCAATTGACCACACCGGATTGTTTTGTGACATCACAGATGGAGTAGGCCAGGCAAGCAATGGATCAAGGAAATAAAAAGAGATTTTTCTCAGCAGGGTACAGCTTTTAGTAATCATCGGCGCGGAGCAAAGAAATATGGGGAAAGCTTGACTGATAAGTCTGCGGAGGGATTCAGCGGATAGTTTAGCGAGAACAATCTCTGCGTTTATTTTTTTATTTATGCATTTATTTATTATGTTATATATAAGCAACGTAAGAGTGCATAATGTGGTACATATTGTACAGGTTCCAAAATTAGGGCACAGAGGCGACATTTCTTGTTACTAATACATTAATCTAGAGGAGCTTTGCAAGATAAACAATTACTTGTTGACAACATCTGTACTAGAAATCGGGGAGCTGGACTGAGGACTAGGTGGAGAAGCAGTAAGCAAGCCTCGTTTTTAACCCCTATATCGCCCTGTGGTGTCTGACGACCAATGGCCATGCAGACTTTTCCCACGTCTGATGCCAGAGTATACTCAGCAAGTCCGCTTTCTATTTCGACCCAGAACTTGACTTGGCTGCACCAGACTCAGAGGCCAGATGCTGACCATCAATGACATCAGGTGGTAACAAGCATTTACAATGCAATGGTCTCTGCATTGTTAAAGTTAGAGCTATTGGCATTGCTCATGACATTTTTGTTTATGTTTTTTTAAAAAAAACATTTAACTCCTTCAGCGCTCATGACGGAGCCACTCCGTCATGAGCCACGGGTGCCGTGTGCTCATGACGGAGTGGTTCCGTCATGTCCGCTCCTCCCACGCTGCGCTGATTCCCCGCCTGTGCGGGCGATTAGCGCAGTGGGCGGAGTCATGACGGAACCACTCCGTCATGAGCACAGCTCAACCGTGGCTCATGACAGAGTGGCTCCGTCATGAGCACAGCGCCACCGCGCTGCCCCCAAACCCCCCCCCCAGCGCTGCGGCGGAATTCCCGCCGCAGCGAAGGGGTTAAAGAAACGGTATTGTTATTTACAATGTCAATGGCTTAATCACTCTCAAATGCGAGACCTATTGCATTTGCACCCACACACACAGAGCCACCCACAGAGCCACTCACATAGAGCAACCCACACACAAATAGAGCCACTTATACACACACGCAGTAGCCCACTGACCTATTTACATTATGTGCACTTTGTGATCTGCATGGTACATGTTCTTTGCTGCAGGTACATTAACCCTATGTGCTACCTTTCCAGGAGTCAAAACTTCCACTAGACAAAACTCTGATCCCTCTCTAGGAAGAACATTAAACATCAATCAAGAGTATACAGTTTTAGAAAAATACACTTAGTGATCCTCCTAGGTAATAAAGGGCACGCAAAAACAACTCTGTAATTTGTGTATCTGTTTGATGCAAGATCGGACTCGGAACAGCAACCAGCCCTGGCCGGTTGATCCTCGACCGACCCTCTGAGCGGGAGAGGTGTTTGGGGGTGCTAGCAAAAAGCACCCCTCCCCCTATTCTTTCAGGGGGGCGATATTGCGGCACTGCTGCAAAACCGGCCCCCCATAAGAAAAGCAGCCCCCGCGGGCACAAAACTAGACCCCACCCCTCCGACCCACTGGGGAAATGCCCGGTGCCCGTTATGGCAAGTCCGGCCCTGGTATGATGTAGTTGCTTAGACTGGGGTCCCCAGCTTCCAGTATGGTTTTATTGGGGGCCAATGGACGTCAACTTGTCAAGAATCAATGTTTTAGACTACATGTGCCACATTTCACCTGCTCACCCTGCAAACCAAAACATGTTTATTTCAGACTGCCCTATGGCAGAAGACAAAATATTCAAAACATTAAGATTGAGAAAAAAATCAGTTTACCTGGTACGTTGGACTTCCTTAGCTATAGAAACCTGTTTGGGAACTTTCCCGTCCTGTAGTCACGACTGTAAACAATTTTCATAATTGCCTATAATAATCTGTGCATTCCTAATGCAAACGTCTAATTTGATGATTTGTCTTTGAAAAGGTTTTAAAAAAACACTGATCAGTCCAACATGACACCATGGAAATGTGGACCAGGTACCATTCTTCAAATTTGCAAAAAGGCTCAGCATTTGTTTGTAGGGGCATTTTCGACAAACATTACCTGCCGCACATGGAGGGAAGCCCAAGCATACGGGGCAAGCGACGGCTTGAGTGGCGTAGATGTTGCCTCATACGAGGTAGCATTGTCCTCCTCGTGTCCCCCCCGACCTCCAGGGGGCCCACGCTGGCATTGTGCACAGGCGCCTGGACCTTCACGGAGAGAGCTCCAGGCTCAGTCGAGCGCGGGCCCCCCCTCCATGCACATCGCAGGGGGGCACCCTCACGTTCCTTTACGCCACTGGGTGCCTCCGCCATGACTGACGCATGTGTCTCTCCGTTTAGGTTGAAATGGCTTCCCGGATTCTTCGATCTGCAGAGCAGCACTGGGCGGCTGAATTTCTAGGATGTTCGCGTCGTCATGAGTGACGCAGCGCCATTTTACGAAGGATGCAGGTTCACAGTCGTCTCGCACGTCGATCCAAGGTGTTCCATCACCCAGTCACTATGTGCGAGCGCACACAATTGAAGTGTGTATTCCATTCACTGCGTGAATAATTTCACATTTCATGGAACCCGTAAAACAGCCCGCGTGAAAAGCAGAAAGAACTCATTTGAATTTCTCGTCGGAGAAACGCCCAAGAAATACATGCATAGTAAATGCATAAATTAAGATACAGATCCGTAAGCGATAAGGGAATGTTTGGAAATAGGCAGTACTCGGCTGTATTGATAACTTAAAGCTGGGTGGTCTGCAATATGACATTTCCGCCGCATTACTTTAAGATACCAGATCAATAACGGTTAAGAATGAATGCAGCCTTTAGTGCTTTATATAAAATCTGCCGAAAAGCTATATTTTAATTTTCAAGGTTACTGCTTCTAACAAGTCTTACGTGCTGCCGCAGCGAGCGAGCCCAGCTGCCAGTCCTTGAGGGAATCGCTCTGAACACCACCGCCTTTCTCTGAGGTCAAGCAGAAATGCCTCGGAGAAAGGCAGCAGCATTTTCAAATTCGGGGGCGTGTTTTTCTTTCTCCCCTCTTGCCATTGGCTGGAATGTTTACATTCCAGAGGAGAGAAAGAAAGTAAAAAAAACGCCCCCGAATCCGAAAAAGACGGAGTTTGTTTGGAGAGACAAAGCTCTTCTCCAATGGCTGACCAGCATTTAAGAGGCCAGCCAATGGAGAAGAGGGAAGAAGTGGGGCGGGTTAAAGCCCCACTTCTGAAAACATTAAATCTCGCGGGCGAGACTGTGCAAGCGCAGCCTTCGCTAGCCGAGACCTAAAAAGGGTGTCATATATTGCCAAGAGACTTTCACCAGGCTAGTGTGTCAAAGCATTTTACACTGGGCTCCCTGGCTTACAAAAATTGTGAACAGCCCTAATGAAGTCTGGGAATTGGAGACTGCGAAAAAAGAACATGCGTCTGGGTTCGACTGCAGGACGATTTTTCTTGAGGTACATATCTTTCCGAGTTGAGCTTAATTATGAGTGAAAAACGCGCAACTACCAAATCTCTACAATGCTGATGTCCTATCTGAACCAATGAAAGCAGGGCAAGAATCTGTTTGCAACATCACTGCTTGCCCTTTGACTGTGTTTCTTTTTAACACTGATGTGTCATCCTATACAAAATGAAGGTGGAAAGTATGGAAGGAACAGTTAAAAGGGCAGGAGTATGCCACTTCATGTAATCTAGGAGTGTATTGAGATCTGGGCTTTTAGAAGGTTGCAATGGCTCTGCTCAGGATGCCAACTTTGATTGGTCTTTGAATTGTTATCTTGGTATTGGTGGGGGGTGGGAGTAGCTCAGCAGTAGACACTATCCCCGCCTTTAATGGGTCACACAGCCCCTGTTTTTTGTCATCTGACATAAGTATATTTATCAGAATCCCTGCCTTGTGCATGCTCCCAACTAAATTAGTGGATTGATCCCCATTTTCAGTCTAGAAACGTGCACACAGGACAATTCGACATCCAGCGAAAATCAACACATCTCTAGCTACTTCATCTAACAAGAAACATTAGCCAGAATAGTTCTAATGCATCTTTGTGAGCGGCGTCATCGGAGGAGTGAAGTCCGCCCTCCGGAGTCGTCGGAGACCGAGGTGAAGCGTGCCGGAGGTCGGGAGTGGAGATCGCACTCCGGAGTCGCCGGAAACCTGAGGAGAGGAGCACCGGAGGTCGGGAGTGGAGATCGCACTCCGGAGCCGCCGGAAGTCGACATCGAGCCAAGGCCGGCCGACGTCATCGAATCCGAGGTCGCCATCGGACCGGAGCCGCCCGACGTCGACACCGAGCCAAGACTGCCCGACGTCATCGAATCGGAGGTCGAGATCGAACCGAGGCCGCCGACATCGAAACCGGAACCGCCTACCGGCGTCGTCAAGAACTGACATTGCGCCGAGGCCGCCGACATCGAATCGGAACCGCCTCACGGCGTCGACACGACTCCAGCGGCGTCGGAGCATCAGAAAAAGGGCAGTAAGTGGAGTAGAGGGCGCCTAAGGCCCTGTGGAGACCTGAGAGACTGCTCTAAGGGGCTAGGGAGGTGCTGGAACCAGCCTGACTGTGCCAGGGGTGAGCTGAGACTAATTTAGAGGGGTTGTGTGGAGTGAGAGAGCCAGGTCTCTGGTATTCCCCCCTTGATCTACCTCAGTTTAGGCCTCAGCCTTGTCCAAGCCAGGGAGTAGACACCCTCAAGCCTTCCACATCCCCACAAGCTGTGCCTGGGCCAAATCAGCCCTTAGGAATTCAAATGTGATCTGATTCTATGAGTGTCACTGTCAGCTTTTAATTATTTATTAGGGGCACTGTATTTATTGTATTTAACCTATTTATTGCTTCACTGTATTTATTGGTCCACAATATTACATAGAGCACCAACAGCACGTCCCCTTTAAGCAACCCCCACCACAAATATTCAACACAACACTTAACCAGCACTCTGAACTGCCACCCAAGACAGCACAGATATTCCACATGGGATTGGATTATGCCGCGCCTATGTCTTTTTACCAATAGTATGCAGCATAGCCGATGCTGCGCAGCATGGCAAAAGGGAAACAATGCAGTGACAGTCAAGTACATGCATCACCATGCTTGTGCATGCGTACCAAATGATACAGGTGCCTTTTTTATTTACCTTTATGAGATGGATTGATGAAAAAATAACAGGAGCGTAAGATCAAACCTTTTTTACTTCAAAATCTTTCAAAAGAGGAGCCGGTCATTTAGAGGAAGGGGGATGCAACAGAATAGAACACAAGGCAAAGGGAGAAGCACATAGGTGAGAGATGCACACAGACAAGAAAGGAATATCGAGAGTGGGGTAGAAATGTACATGGGCAAGAAAGAGAAACACGGAGAGCTGTGGCAGAGAATCACGAGCGCAGGTGGTGTTTGAAAAGCACATGGTCAAGAGAAGCACACAGACAAGAGAGCAACACTAGCACAGGAGTGGGAAGAGAAACACACAGGCAAGAGAAAAAAAACACACTGAGTAGGTGGCAGAGAAGCATATCGTCGAGAGACGAATACGGTGAGCTGGGTCCAAAAAGCACACAAGATCTGTGGGTGGTTGAGAAGCACACGGGTGAGGGAGCAACACAAGCACTGGTGAGGGAAAAGAGGAACACAGACGAGAGAGAGCAATACAGATAGGAGGGTTGGTAGAAATGCACATGGTCGAGAAGAACAGAGTTAGGGGGCAGAATATCGCAAGGGCAAGAGTGCACATCAAAGCAGAAGAGGACAGAGGCAAGTAAGAGTGACAAGTGCGGGTGGGGGAAAAGCACACAGACGAGAGAGAAATGTGGAGCATGCAGGGTAGCACACGGGCGAGAGGGGATTTCGGAACACAGAGGGGAGAGAAGCACACTATCAAGACAACTGGAAAACACATGCACTCGCATTGAGTGCTTAAGCTACAAAAATCCAATGGCTCTAGATTAGTAGCATCAAATCACCAGAATATTGGGTCGGCACTGTTCTGGGCTTTAAATAATTGCCTGTTGGCACTGATTTATTAAATGTAATCACGTAAATGGAAACAAGGTAGCTAGCATTCTGCGACAACCCACTTAGTCTTCGTGAACCTACAAACACTTTACTCCCTTGACAGCTTCTGCCATGACAGCTTCTGCCACAACCCCCTTTAGCTCGCAAGACAGTACTGCTCCTTCACCATCACCGCTGCCAACTCCTGCTGATCCACGCCTGAGCCCAGGAGTCCAAAATGTTTAGTTTGCAAGCAGCAAAGAGCCGGCAATCTTCTGCCGAGCCTGGTACCAGTGCAGTCACTCGGGCTAAGCAGGGTAAAAGAGCGTCCGGCTCCGGAAGTACTTTGTGGGAGAAATTAGAACGTGGAGCCAACCGGAAGTTGCTCTCAGAAAGAGAGGACTGGGAGGGAGCGCAACCGGAAGTAAAAGAGTGAGAAAACGTAGGGGAGAGCGACGCCGTCATAGGCTCTTGTTAACCACAGTGGGTTGTAACCAAATCGCTGTGTGTGTTTACCGGAGACTGCGAGTTAGGCTTAGCAGTGCCTTCCACGAGGAGGCACAGTAGAAAGGGAACGGTGCTCAGGCTGAAAGCATTTACACTGTGGTTTGTAACCGAATCGCGATGTGTGTTTACCGGAGACTGCGAGTTAGGCTTAGCGGTGCCTTCCACGAGGAGGCACAGTAGAGAGGGAACGGTATTCAGGCTGAAATCATTTACATTTTTTAATTAGTAAATTGTTAATATTAGGTACACATGACAAAACACATGATTAAGGGAAAAGGAACGTTCTTTACGGAAACGCTTGAACATCATGTGAAATCGTCAACATGCATTCTCTTCAGTTATATGCAGTATTTCGATGTGCGAATACATTCTTAATAAGGGTGCAGCAAGACCCTAGCCTCGGAGCTAACAGGCCAAACGATGGAGGCGGAGCTATGCTTAGAGTCATTACAAGACAAGCGCCCGCCATTCCCGCTGTTTCATTTTGTATCGCGCTTTCACTTAAGCGCGATTCAAAAATAAACAACGAAAAGCTATATTTTAATTTTCAAGGTTGCTGCTTCTAACAAGTCTTACGTACTGCCGCGGCGAGCGAGCCCAGCTGCCAGTCCTTGCAGGAATCGCCCTGAACACCACCGCCTTTCTACGAGGTCAAGCAGAAATGCCTCGGAGAAAGGCAGCGGCATTTTCAGATTCGGGGGAGTGTTTTTCTTTCTCTCCTCTTGCCATTGGCTGGAATGTTTACATTCCGAGGAGAGAAAGAAAGTAAAAAACACGCCCCCGAATCCGAAAAAGACGGGGCTTGTTTGGAGAGACAAAGCTCTTCTCCAATGGCTGACCAGCATTTAAGAGGCCAGCCAATGGAGAAGAGGGAAGAAGTGGGGCGGGTTAAAGCCCCACTTCTGAAAACGTTAAATCTCGCGAGCGAGACCGCGCAAGCATAGCCTTCGCTAGCCGAGACCTAAAAAGCATGTACAAGTTGAGAGGAGGGACTAAAGGAAGATGATGATACAGGAAATGGGGGGGGAATATGTCGCTCTCATGTCTAAGCAAGCATTGGTAAAGCCAATACACTGGCGTTGACAGCTAATCTTTTGGTTTGGCTATGGTTATTTTGCTTGTGAATGGTTTCAGTATGAAGACATGCACTGTATGAAAACAAGCATCGTTTAAATGTCAAAATATATATTTTTTCCTGCACAAGCATACATTATACCAGTAGAACCTGGCACTGAAGGGGACAACTTATTGTGCGGATGTGCACATTCGCCAAGAGCAGAATGCTGTCACTCGCAGTCATGTAAGCCAATGGCTGAACTGTGCTGACCCTATGATACTATGTGCTGTGGTAGGCGGAATTAAAATGTGAATGACACTATAGTAGACCAGTGGAGGAAGAGGACTGACTTAAAGCTCCTGTTAACTAACTATGCATACTGTATATGGTTTTATTGAAAACAAAGGGCCTTGGCTAATAATCAGCCAAAATAAAGGAAAGATGGCAAATGTGTGGAATCGACAAAGTCCTTTTTGATTGGATGCACTGATCACATTATGATTCATCTTAATTGAATTTCGCAACATCATATTTTGTTGGAAAGATGGTCATTTAGATCATGACGTGTAATCTACCGCTTGGTCCAATAGTACCAAGTCCATTACATTCCTGTACACGAGTCTGCCCTAATTCACTTTGAATTAGTTGCTTGCTGTGCTTCAGGAGATGTGTACTTTGACCTGAAGGTCTTTTTCTCCAACCTACACTGCAATATGAAATGAAATGAAATGAAAATGGGTATTTAGAAGAGCGCACAGCTACTCAAACAAGAGTGTCCTGGCGCTTGCACAGGTATAAGAGAGGAGTGAAAGGGCCGGTATTTCATTGAAACAGCCATGTCTTTAGGCTTTTTCTAAAAGAAAGTAAGTTAGGATCAAGCATCAAAGATTTCGGCAAGTTGTTCCATAATTTTGCACCCAGGAAACCAAAGGATCTGTCGCCTGTGCGAGTAAGATGTATTTTGGGCAGAGTGGCCAAATTAGTATTGGAGGATTGCAAGGGTCTGGACGTTGAATACCGGTTGACACGTTTATTAAGGTACACAGCACCGACCATGTGAAAAGCTTTAAAAAAGATGGTCAAGGCCTTAAAGTCAATCCGCTCTTTAATGCGGAACCAGTGCAAAGATTTAAGAACCGGGGTCATACAGGTTCTAAGACTCGATTGCGTGAAGGCTCATGCAGACGCATTTTGGACCACTTACAGACGCTGGGTCAGATATTTAGGGATACCAAGGTACAGACAATTGACATAATCGAGCTTAGATATCACAAAAGCCTGCACAACGATCCTTCTGCTCTCCAGCGGTAGGAGCGGCAAGAACTTTTTCAGCATTCAGAGTAAACCGAAGCAAACGCCTGAGAGGTGTTGGATCTGAGGACGCATCGACAATGATTTGTCAATGATTATTCTTAGATTTTTTACTTTCTCTTTTTCAACGGGCCGAGGTGGCAAATCCTTAGGCCACCAAGAGCTCCAGTCAGGTGTTTCAAGACCACCAAAGACAACCACCTCCGTCTTGTCCGGATTGCATTTCAGCTGGTTTACCTTGAGCCAATTAAAAACCTTCGGGAGGCAGGAATTAATCATTGCCCCGTCAAAGTCAGAGTCTTTGTCACACGAGAAAATAAGCTGTGTGTTGTCAGCGTAAGAGACAATTTTGGCACCCGCTTCCTCCACTAAGGATGCTAAGGGAGAGAGGTATATATTAAAAAGGGTTGGGCTAAGAATAGAGCCTTGAGGGACGCCAACATTGAGAGCAGGGACTGGAGAGGAAAAGGGTGGAAGCCAGATGTCCTGAGATCTATTTTCCAAATAGAAAGACATCCACTTGAGGATGGTCCCACCGAGGCCAATGTTCTTAAGTCTATTTATTAAATTTTAAGGCCAACGAAGAAGTGGCTGAATTAAGTGAAGAGATACAATTACTGATGGCACCCGGGGGCCTATAGATCAGAAATCCAGTGATGCTCTGGTGAGGAGAAATGATGCAGCGAAAAGCTAAAAACTCTCTGGACTCTATAGTTTCAGTAGAGATTTTGGAACAATCTAAGTCATGCCTGAAAATTATTGCCACGCCCCCCCTTTCCCCAACAATCTGTCTTTCCCAAGAATCTTACAGCCCGTACGCACAGCCATAGCAATAGTGTGGTTAGAGGCATCGGAAAGCCAAGTTTCAGTAAGAAACAACAAATCCAGTTTTAAATCAACAAGGTAAATCATATATGTGTGTAGCATGTTTTTGCAAGGAACGACAGTTAACCAGGGAAGCCCTAATACTCAGAGTTTCTTTTAATGTTTCTGCCGTCTTTGTTACCGTAGAGGATCTTAAGAGCCGGTGATTTGGCGAGAGGAAGGGATCACCTACAGTTCTTGCAGCCGAAATCTGACAGCAAGCAGAGATCAGCAACACTGCACTGATCTACAGGTGTTTGAATACAATTCAATAACGACTCCCTGTTATAACGTATAGGCGAGACCTTACCGATAGTGCAGCTAGCATTATGGCCAGCGCCGGACGCCTCGGGGATGCTGACGGGCGCAGATGGGCTTACCTTAGGCGCGCCTTTGGTGCCAGAGAAATATAGAGTAAGTTAAAAGTTAAAATATATTAAAATATCAGCTCTAACTTGTGATTTAAAATTCAGGCACAACACTCAGGTCTTACCTCTATTGCTGCGCGCGTCGGTCTGCATCTGCTTTTATATGCAGACTAGACCGATAAGCGAATGCGGAACCAGCCGGGCGGCAGTGAGGAGCCCAGTAAGAGGCGTCAGTCCTCCACACAATCGGCATTTAATAGCCGCGGCGGAACGGGGCCGGCACTCAGTGCAAAAAGAAGCAATACAGCAGGACTAGTGCAGCAAATACACTAATTAGCAGCCAGAGAAATATAGAGTAAGTTAAAAGATAAAATATATTAAAATATCAGCTCTAACATGTGAATTAAAATTCAGGCACAACACTCAAGTCTAACCGCTATCGCTATGACCGGATGGGTGCAAGCTTCCACTTCCCTCCCCGTCTGCCTTCTTACTTTTGCCTTCAATTACAACACTCAGCCTAAAATAATTAAACATGGATATGGAAAGACCCTCAGATCCTAAAGTTGTGGTAAAACAGACATGTTCCTTGGCACTCATTCTGGTTGGAGAGAATTTTATTTTATTTTACATTAAATTGAAGTCATGGGGTGCAGTCCTATTTGGCCCTAAAGCTGGAGTTTAAGGTCAGTACAATCGGCAAAGTTAGGTAGAGATTTTAAAACAAAATTTAGCATGCCACCTTGATCAATAAAGACTGCTTACCTAGCCATACCACTAGCCAATGCAAAATACAATGTTTTCTCTTGCTCCAGAGTATAGTTTTTTAATACCTAAAAACAACTACCTCTGGCGCCAGTCAAAAATGAAAGAAGTGCCCAAAGAACCCTGCATACATTTTCACCTCAAGTCTTTCAAAAATGTCCAATGAGCCTGATGGTCTCATCTTTGTGCTGACCTTGAGGGTCAGGATTTCACTTCGAGTGCAGTCCCTTCCCCTGCAATTGTTGATGTTATCAAGTAACCATAATAGTCTCGTCACAGGTCAGCAGATAAGCTTGAATAAAATGTGGCTCACTCCACAGAATGTCAGGAAATACCCTAAAACTCCTGGACATTGCGTAAGCCTTCTACAAAGCTCTGCTCCATGTAGCTAATGCAATAAGTGAACATTCACAAAACTAGCTTAACAGGTTCAGGAACAATCTCAGCTACTTATTAAGATGGCAAACCCCTGCAACTAATGTTAGTGAAAACACTTAGGGGCCTATTAGCATATCGGGTGGATCGCCACCGCCGGGACGGCGGTGGCCACCGCTGGCCCGATGCTCCCGTTTCACCCCCGCCATATTAATATGGTGAGGGGCACAGCGGCGGACGGAAAGGCCGTCCACCGCTTTTCCGCCAGTCAGATTCCCGGCCGGGCAGAAAAGGCCCTCAATATGGTGGCGGTGCCTGCCATCCATATTAGGATGTGCAATTTTAAAGGCCTTTCCATGGCGGCGATGCCGCCATGAATAGGCCTGTGGAAATTGCTTTGGGGGCCCGTTACGGGCCCCCGGGTGGGTGGGGGGGTGGGGTGCTGCACTTGGGGGATACTTATGGTATCCCCCTTCATTGGCATACACAAGGTGGCAGGCACCGCGCAGTGCCTGTCACGTTGTGCATGCCAATGCACAACATGCATATTTTGCATTGCGGCGGGTGCTGCTTACATCACCGCCTGCCACAATGTAAAATATGAGGGATGCGACAGCCAAGGTGGCATTTGCATCCTAATGGGCCTAGCGGGACCGCCGCATCTCCGGGGGTCGGTCCTGTGTACTGTTACGGTGGTGGGCGGACTTTCGTAATAGACCCCTTAATCTGTTTCATTTTTACATGTCCTAGCAGCACTGTACTGAGATCTACATGCTTAATGTTGTCTCAGCAGACTACTAAATACTGTCTATCTACACATATACCCTTAAAATTGGGACTTAAAGGCTTACAGCAAACAATGAGATGGCAAAAGCCTTAACTTCATGGCATTAAAAAGTTGCAAATTCATCTTTTTTTAAATTTTAGCCACACAACACTCAGATCTACTATACTTTTCCTTTGAGTCCAAAGGTCATGCTGACTTTAAGGACATAAAACAAAATAATTCAAATACATTCCTTGTACCTCCTCTGGGGCCCCATTAAGACTGTGCCAGAGGGAATAGTCATACAAAGTAAGAAAGTGCCATGAATCTTCTTGTGACTCTTGCAGAGTGAGAAAGTGATCTGAAACCACATGGAGTGCCAGCAGCCCACCTTCACAATGTCTTCAATGGGTACTCTGGCCACTGCTGTTTCAGGGGCTGTATCTATACAAGTGGAATGGCTGCAATGGCACCTGTGCCCCTGCTTATATCACCTGTGTGTTGCCTTGAATATTGTATTGATCTAGCATTAGGGGCGAGTACTCCTCACCAACGACTTACACCCCTTGGGTTGAACCTGACGGTGAGCCCTGACTGTCCACTGAGAGCGCAATGCCATATTCAAGTCATACAAAACTTTAGTCGGCATTTATGCCATCAAAGTTCATACAATTAAAAAGAATCCCTTAGGAATTACAACAATCAAGATAAAAGTGCATAAATCCATGAAAACATGCCATTTTCAGATTCTGCAAACACCACCCAGGCATAATTCCTGACCGATCTGTTTTAGAAAAGTGTTTCCTGAGACCTATCTTGATGTATGTTATCAAGCAGGAGTGCCCCTGAATAACTCTGCAGGCCTCCCTATCCCCCCAAGGTAAGCCAAATTTCTCACTCATACTGTCACATGGAAAGCCAGAGTATATGGACATTGAAAATGTTGCAGCTCAAGCACTGATGTGCAGAACATAGGTAGAAACACTATTACAACCATGAAGGTTCACCTTCCTGAATCCTCCCCACTCTGTTGTCATACTCTTAGGACCTGATGATGAGCATCCAAGTGTAAATTTCAATAATTATGGCAGTCGCCAAAATATGAGACTAAGGTGGTCAAAATTCATCGAGAGATAATTATTGCCTTCTCTGAGTTTTGCACTGAAAATGAGGATTTAAGTGCTTACTACACCAAATTTTGTATGCACCGGTTATTGCCATACGTTTTTAATTTAACATTTTTGCAGGTTTGACCTGCAGACATTTAACGTGGCTAATGAGCGACCCTGACAGAAACCAGCAATAGCAGTCTGCAATGGTCTTAATCCAATGGCAACCGTTCACACTGTAATTATCCGGTGCAATAAACATTGCCCCACGTGTGATCACTGCACATACAGGTATTTGCACAGGGGCCACACTTTCTTGGAACACTCCTAACGAGGCCCTGAGTCAACCAGTGAAATGTTAGTTCCCTTTGAGCTTTTGCTCAGAAGCTGAGGGTTGCCAACATTTCTGCTGCTGCTCATGGCCCTCTCTTGTCTTTCTGAGGTATCCTCAACTGGGATCTCGCTGTAGAGTCTTTTAACAATCATATTAGAAACTCATTGCAGACTTCTTCAACAACTCCCTTTTGTCATGGTACGCGCTGCATACATACTAAAGGTCTACACCATTGAGCAGTTGAGTGCCACATTCCTAGAGTCTGCTGCAACAAACAAGAAAGTGGTGGGTGTAGGGCTTGAATTATTCTCAGCTCAGGGTCACATTGATGCCCTTTATTTTTTGCCCACTGTGCCACCCTAGACAGAAACCAGCAATAGCAGTCTGCATTGGTCTTAATCCAATGGTAACAGTTCAACCTGTATTAACAGGTGATGTTCCCATTTGCCAGTAATACAAGCAACCCCATATGAACAGTGAGCATGCGGCCCATGTCTACATCATCTTTTTCTTGTTTTCATAGCAACATTCCAGGTGCCTTACATAGAGACTAGCCATATGCAAATTAGACTTAATACAGCTCTTGTAGGAACATCCCTCTCTTTAGTCTGGGCTCCCAAAATCCAAAAGGCCTTCCACAAATGTTGCTATCTCCTTTTCTGGTTTTGGGACCTGCTCCTTGAATACATCCAGTCTGAAAAGAGTTGAGCCATCTACTTCTGCACATGTTCAAGGAAAAGAAACCAAGGCTCTAAGCAATGTCTTTGTAGAAAGAAAACTTTGTAGAAAACTTTGGGCATGCTTAGGACGCGACCATTTGTCAGACCAGAACGTAATGCTCTTGCTCACCACGCTGCAACCCTGATTTGTCATTGCACTGAGATGGACACTCTGAGATTTGCAGAACTTTTGGAGCTCTCTAGTTTTAGGGCATGAGCTTCAGAACTTTCGCTTCAGTAACTGTGGGATTCTAGGAACTAGTGGTTCCGAGGCCTTTTGGGGTGACAGCTTTTTGGGGTTTTGTGTTGCCTTTTGTTTTTGTGTTGTAGTTGCCCAAACATCTTACACTGGATATCTCAAATGGGTTTTTTGAAGCACTTATCTAGATATTCCTCTTCGTTGTCTGACATATCAATTCTTGCATATTTTTGTCCTCAAATTAAAAATATTTTCAATCTTTCCTATCCAGCTTGGTTTAACACCATGCACATCTTGAAATCCTCGTCCTTTTTTTGGTTTTTAACATGTACTAATTCTGTGGTGAGTTTGGATATCTGTCTCAGTGTACCACAATGTGGATTTACACTTGTGTTCTACTGGCATGCTTTTTGCATTCCAGAGATTTGTGCTCCATTGATTTAACAAGTGTGCTATGGTAATATCCTCAATCTGAGTTTTATCAAGAACCTCATTCTGCTTCAAATTCTGCAAGCAGTTAAGGCCAGAAAAACATGATAGGCCCCTTGAGGACCCCTTCCCATTTGCGAACGGTTACCACCATAATTCGGCCACCAAACTATTATACATAGCAGTGCAATTCTGTATTTGGAAGGGATACCCTAAACACGCCCCTTCCAAATACGAAAAATGAATCACCAATTGCAATTTGGTAACATGTTACTGAATCGTAATTTTTTTTTGTACTTATGAAAAGGCATTTTTGCAGTTGGAAATGGCCATTTGTGACTGCAAAAATTATTTTCTACATGTAGCCCCAACAGTTTATTGTTTCGTAAGTCAAACCATATTGCTATTCCCCACCTCATGATATTCTGTTTTTCGATCTGCTTGAGACCGCTTTCCCTGACTGTCAGGGCTCATATAGTCACGAAAAATATTAAACAGCAATGTAGCTAGAGGGACTCTAATGCACTGCTCCATTGATCTCCTTCATTACTGCTATCTGATTTGGTGGTAGATGTTTGAACACATCTATGAAGTAATTATGGGGCATATTATCAAGAAACGGCGTTAAAATTATCGCCGCTTTAGTGGCAGAAAACTGCAGCTAAAGCGGCGATAATGGGCTTGATAATATGCCTTTGAGAATTCCCATAGAAGCCCATTGTAGGACTTGGCCCTTTTTCCCTCATTTGTTTTCGTTTTTGTAGTATTGATGCAGATTCAGGGAGCCATTTTATCTACCCCTGAAACTTCTGTCTGAGGGCCTGGAGCACAAAATGGTGGCCACCTGTGACATCACCAGCATTCACTGGAACCTACCAGCACCTTCCAGAACATTCCAGAACCCTGTGACCGTTGGAGGCGGTTTAGAATGTTGGGAAGCTAAGACAGAGAGTTGGCAGTTGGAGCTGGCAGTTGGCACCTGACTGGTGAAGAGTGAGCAGCAGAAACCTGAAGGAGGAAGGAGTGAGGCAGCAGGGGTGGAAACTTGTGCCTGGAGTGGGGTCCATAAACCCACCCGTGATACTAGTCCCTACTGACTGAGCCCAGCCTGGAGCCCTGTGTGGGAAGAAGCAGGAAAAACCATCCTAAGGACCTGGACAGCAGGAACAGGCCTTAGAAGTCAAGGAAGCAAGTACCTGACCTGTTTATTGGTTTCCCTGGAGCCGGACGTCGAGTAGCCTGGAGACCTGGAGCCTGAGGTGGAGAAGCGGCGCTGACTGGAAAAGCAGACGTCGTGCCCAGAGCCGCCAGAGATCGTGAGAGGGCGCCGACGGAGGACGTGAGGTGTACCAGAGGTCGAGGAGGAAGTTAACCAAGGTCGAGTGAGCGGTGTCAACGGGGGAGTGAAGTCCGCCCTCCGGAGTCGCCGGAGACCGAGGTGAAGTGTGCCGGAGGTCGGGAGTGGAGGTCGCACTCCGGAGTCGCCGGAAACCTGAGGAGAGGAGCACCGGAGGTCGGGAGTGAGGATCGCACTCCGGAGTCGCCGGAAGTCGACATCGAGCCAAGGCCGGCCGACGTCATCGAAGTTGAGGTCGCCATCGGACCGGAGCCGCCCGAAGTCGACATCGAGTCAAGACTGCCCGACGCCATCGAATTGGAGATCGAGATCGAGCCGAGGCCGCCGACATCGAACCGGATCCGCCTCACGGCGTCGACACGACTCCAGCGGCGTCGGAACATCAGAAAAAGGGCAGTAAGTGGAATAGAGGGCGCCAAAGGCCCTGTGGAATCCTAAGAGACTACTCTAGGGGTTAGAGAGGTGCTGGAACCAGCTGGACTGTGCCAGGGGTGAGCTGGGACTAATCTAGAGGGGTTGTGTGGAGTGAGATTTAAAAAGTTTGCATATTGTGATTGTTATTTATTTATCTAATCAGCAACTAAGAGAAAAAGAAGATAAAGAAAGATATTTTCATAATTTTTACGGTGTAGAGTCGTTTTTGGAACGGATGCACGCATGGTTATTGTATCGGTATGTCGTATGCTTAGCACGGTGCCTGATTCCTGACCACTCGAGCCAAGCTACCACTGTATGTCCTGGAAAGACCCCGTTACCACCAACCTCTTCCGGTGTGGGAGTGGAGTATTTCCAACACCCATGTTCTGGTGTCAACATGGGGTTCTATTGGAATTCTCTGCGGCATATTATCAAGCCCATTTTCGCCGCTTTAGCGGCAGTTTTCTGCTGCTAAAGCGGTGATAATGTTAACGCCATGCTTGATAATATGCCCCCATATTACTTTTTACTGAAAATCACACGGTGTCAAAAACATTTAGACAGAACTTTGCATGGTGGGATCCCAATAACAAATAATCCAGGAATAGATTTGGGTTACCAGTACGAAGCCAATATAATATGACATGAAACTCAACAGAAGAACATTTGTCTGCAAATGTTATCTATTTTGCGATAACTAGGAGACACTAATCATAATACAACAATTGTCTTTTGTCGCATCCGGTTTTCACACAACCTTGAAAAAGTGCTTTAGCTAAATATTGAGGCCTAAATACTGAAAAACCAAATATTGTGACAGTAATTGTATGTATGTAACAATAGATTTACTAAACTTATCTCCTCATCTATGTACCTTGACAATATATAGGAACGTAGATGTGGAGCTAGGAACAGTGAATATATACTTACCTGAAGTCATTTACCATCACAATATGTTGGTTCATCATATTGAGGACTCAATATTTTGGCCCCACAATACTTTTGTCCTTGCCACATTGAAGAACAAATACAAATCAATTGCTGTGACTATTCTGCCTTAAAAATCCTTAAGGAAGCATTAATCAACTTAATTGTGAGTGCCACAATTTCTGAATGGTCCCACAGTTGGAAGGAATTTACAATGTGAACTTTCTGACAAATGCTAAAGGAAGAGGTTTCACACTGTGAACTTCATGACGAACACTACAGGAATGGGCTTTAAATTGTTTAACACCGACAGACCTGTTTCCAAAGATGTCTAGTTTTAGAGAGGCATCTTGAATTTGAATCTGTATTTATAGATCTGGTCTTATGCTAAAAAGGGAGCCTAAAGGTGCTATATCTCCAAACAAAACAGAATGTAAGATCAAATTAACAGACTGGGGAGGGAAGAAAAAACAGCATGTAAAAAGCTTAGTTGTTAAAAAGCCATTGGATTGAGAAGGAGAGGGAGGTGCCATTGTAGCTGTACATCCTGCTAGTGGGGCTGTACAAAATATGGGAGGGAAAGTTACGAAAGCAGTGGCAGATCTTAGAGAGCTGTCTGGATATGAAACTTTAAAAAGTCTTCAAGGCTATGGGGGCCTGAACGGTAGACGGTGTATCGTCCTCCCCAGTCTGGGTACCCACAAAGGACTTTGCCACACACGGAGCTTAGTAATACACGTCTTTATTCTTCTGCATGTAACCGCAAACTAAACATTGTAAACAGCATTCTGCTCTAGCACTTACGTCACAGAGCAATGGAGTCCATCTCGCATCAAAAGGGTTCAGTCATTTCTAATTCATTAAACACTACATCGTCCCCTCTGTTAAATAAAAAATACAAATTTTACAAAATATTTATATAGCTAGACATATACATTCAAATCTTTTCAATGAATCTTCTTGGTGCTTTAATTGTTCGACCTTATCTTCTTCTGGGAAACTGGGAGGTGTTATCGGTGAAGAAGCAACAGCAGTTGCTGATGTTTCAGACCCAGTCTCTCTTTCAACTATTGGATCTAATGAAGGATTTTTCAAGTGCCTGAAATAGGAAGAGTCCTGGGTAAAAGACTTCACAGGGCACTGGGCAGTCACCATGTGTGCCTTAACAGATACCACTTAAAAAAGTTCTGCATCAAAAGGAGTATCAGATTTTCTTTTTGCATTTGTTGTTCGAGCACTGGATCTCCACTCTTAAAGACAATGTTCTTTGCATGTCGTCTTTTGTCAGCATACACTTTCATCTTTTGTTTGTTAACCAAGTCCTTCTCATGAGTTGTGGTCTCATCTTTCTTTCTCTGATTGGTCTAATGAGGGCACTTGTATTTCATTGCTCTCCCAAGCATCAAAGTCGCAGGACTTTTACCTGTGGGCGAGTGGGATGTACAAAGATATGCTCTCAAGGTTGAATTCAATACAGTTTTCAAATTGAGTTTCTCAAGAGTGGCACGCAGCACTGCTTTCTTTATTATACTCATAAATCACTCAACAAGTCCTTTGGCTTGTGGTCACAGAGCTGTGCTCTTTTGATGCTTTATTTTGAAACGCTCCAAGAAATCTCTGAAGTCTCAACTGTTGAAAGGCAAGCTATTGTCAGACTCTGCTATGGCTGCAACACTCCATGTCACGCAGAGGCCATCTAGGTTTACAGTGACTCTTTCTTGAGTTGTAAATGAAGGCTCTTCAATTAGTGGAAATCATGAGTACATAATCAGCAATAGAAGATGTCCATAGTCAAGTGGACCAAAAAAGTCAATGGCTATTTTCTCCAATGCATGCTCCAGGAGTTCTGACATGTTCAAGGTGTGGTGAAAAGTTTTTGTAGAAAGGCAATTGCATAATTGACAGGGCTTTAATTCCTTTTCAACCCTGTCATCAATTGTGAGAGGCTGGCCTGGTATATGCTGTCCACTAATGTAAGTGGGCACCCTGCACTAGTCCAGACAACCCTTATGGTGATTTAGGAGGTCTCAGACAACCTTAGAAAGCTATCCAAGTGGTAGCTGTGGAGAGCGGCCGTCAGGCTTAGTCTTGAAGGAGTGTAAAGCAGCTTGTTTTACCAGAATGCAATCTTATAGTATAGATTAAAAGAAAGAGAACCATACAAGGTATTTATAAAAATATTTATTTATTATAGAATATTCTCTAGTACATTCCAGTATCCCCCACAAGGAGATAGACACAAAGCACACAAAAGTATAGCAAATAAATCACAGTAAATAGCACTAATACATAATGGGCCCCAGGGGGGGACCAAACCACATACTAAAAAAGTGGTATAGGAACCACGACTCGAGTCAGGACAATGTCGAGAGGATGTAGAATTGCTGGGACCCAAAGGAAACACTCAAGGTGAGTAGATCAGGACCCCACGGTGAGTACAAAACCATGTGCTCTGTACAAGTCTACGGGTAAGTCGCGGTTGGATTTTTAAATATTAAGGACCGTTCCAGTGGACTACAAAGAAACCCAGTGCAAGACAGAAGGTTGGAGAGTTACCCCACCCATGGATACTGAAGTACTCAAGTTACCCAGGGCAGTTGAACGGTCCTGACGATCCAAACCTTCATCGGACCAACTAAAACTCCTTAGAGAAGTCAGGAGCCTCTCAAATAAACAAATCAGGAGTGCCAAGGCTGACTACTTCCGATACCAACTGGATCAAGCGGCAAACCGCCCCAAGAAACTGTTCGAATTGGTCAAACAGCAATCAGTCGTTGGTCCAAACCACTCTGAACTTGATGGCTGCCCACCCTCTTGCGATGATCTTGCCGCTTTCTTCTCGGAGAAATCAAGACTCATCTCTGCTGACCTCGCCTCTAAGAAGGCTTTATTGCTTCCCTCTGGGGCTGCCTCCGCCCTTGAACCCCTTGATAAGGACAAACTGACCACCAAGAACACAAAGAAGAAGGCGTTGTGGGGTACCTTTACCCCTTTTAGGGAAAATGACATCCGCAAGATTCTTCAAAATATCAACCCCTCCAACCACTTCAGTGACCCGTTGCCCCCAGCTATCTTCAAAGAAATCAAGAATGCACTCATCCCCACCTGGACAAGGATAGTAAACACTTCCCTCTCACAAGGCACGATCCCCAGTTGCCTAAAAGCAGCTCAGGTTACACCTATCCTAAAAAACCTAATGCTGACAAATCTGATCTCAATAATTTCCGCCCCATTTCCAACCTCCCCACCCTAGCAAAACTTCTAGAAAAATGTGTTCAATCTCAACTTTGTGATCACATAGAGAATTATCAACTTCTAGACCAACATCAATCTGTTTTCAGGAAGGGACACTGCACTGAATCAGCTCTCACCCATGTTATGGATGATATTTTAAAAATGCTTGACAAAAACAAATCCTGCCTCCTGATTCTCCTTGACCTTTCTTCCGCCTTCGATACTGTTAATCATGACAACCTTCTATCCATCCTGAAATATAGAATGGGTTTTGCTGATCAGGTGTTACAATGGTTCTCGTCTTTCCTTTATCACAGATCACAAAGAGTCAAGGCAAACCACTCCCTCTCACAGCCCTCTCCTGTACTCATGGGGGTCCCTCAAGGGTCCGCCCTATCTCCCTTCCTATTCAACCTTTTCCTGGTGCCTTTCGCTAACTCATTAAACTCCATGAACATTCTCTTCCACATGTATGCGGACGACATGCAACTCTATTCGAAAATCTCATCCTTGGATAACATCATCTCCCTCAACACTACTCTAACGTCTACTCAAAACTGGTTAACGGAGAACCATCTCCTGCTTAGCACTTCCAAAACAGAATTCCTGCTCATCAACCCCCAAACCACATCCCCAAGATAAACCTATGGCTGAGTCACCTCACTGCTTTCATTTGCACTCCTCTCATCATAGACTCAGCCAAATCCCTCGGAGTAACCATGGACAAGCACCGGAATATGAAAAATCATATCAGCAATGTATGTAAGGGAGCAAACTATTTGTTGAGGTCAAACCTTTCCTTCCACTAAAGGACTTCAAGCAGGTAGTCCAAGCGCTCGTCTTGCCGCGGCTTGACTACGGCAGTGCTACCCTCTGTGGCCTTCCCAAATATGCCCTGGCACCACTAAGGTCAACACTGAACGCAGCGGCTAGACTGGTTACAGGCACCAAAAAATACGATCATTTATCCCCAGTACTAAAATCTCTCAATTGGCTTCCCTACGAAGCCCGAATTCAGTTAAAGATTGCTGTTCTGGCTCACAAAGCCCTTCACTTCAATACTCCCAGGTACTTTGCGCAAAAACTTGAACTATCCTGTGGTTCTAGAGCCTCGAGAAGTGCCACTACCTTCCTTCTGAAACCACTTCTTCTGAACAAAAAATGAACTTGTCACCGAGCTGCACCAAAGATTTGGAACTCTCTTCCACCGAGGGAAGGCAGAATCTCTTCAACAAAGGCTTTCAAATTGGAAGCTAAACGATTCCTTATGAACAAATTCTTACCCTAAGAGGGATACGTTCTCCTGCTCGGATGTTGATACCTAACCCAGGGAAGCCGGGTGCATAGGTGTGTAGTGGCTTCGGAAAATGCAGTCGAACCCAATGGAGGACTTCGAAGAAGAGCCGCTGCTGGAAGAATGTCAGTTGGAATCCAAATGTGGGTTCTTGTCGAAGAGTACCTGAAAGCAGAGGGGACAGAGTCAGGGTCACTTGAGAGTGACCAGGGGTTCGGTAGACGAATGCCCATCGATGCCAGGTGCTTCAGCATAGTTGACGGTGACATTGACTCTGCAGCTGTGGGGACCAGGCGACATTGAGGATGACCAGGAGCCGGATGTGAGCCATCCTATGAAGGATTTCGAGTGCTGAGGGGTCTGTGTCCGGTGGGAGCACCAACAAGCCTTGGCAACAGCAACCCACACAGAACCCACACAGAAGGTCAAGGAAGTGTACAGTTTGAACCAGCAAGGTCCAGGAGACTTACCACACACAGTGGAGTCAGGGCAGGCCTAGAGCAACCAGGGGAGCCCAGGGAGGCAAAGTTGACCCTCAATTGGACCAACAGGCCAGAGGCACAGGGGTTGCGAGAGGAACTCGAGCAGCTACATAAAACGATAGGCCATGGAGCACACGGCGTGAGGTGGTTGAAGATCTTTGTGGAAGAAGATGCCAGAGGTTGGGGCTACTAAGAGCCCAATGCACTTGTTAAGGAATTGCCAACAAACACATGCACTTGAAAAGGTATGCGGTGCACAGGGGTTTGGGTATTGCAGTCCCCACAAGGGATTTTGACCTCAAACTTGTTAAGAGGGCAGCTCGGACCTCAAGGGACATAGAAACCCACCGCCTGTGTTGCTGAGCCTTTCAGAGTCCGTAGGAGCTTGGGATCAGCAGACCGGTCAGCAGTGTTGCGGTGCCTGAGAATGCAGGGGAGTGACTCCTTCACTCCAAGGGAGATTATCTTCAGGTGTCTGGGATGCTCCACAGGTCCTACATGGATCCCCTATGGTGCACAGGCACAGACGATGCAGCAGACTAAGAGGGAGACAAATTGAGGCCTAAACGAAGTCCAGCGAAGTCCAGTGCGCCTAGACGGTCAAAGTGAAGTGGTTTCAGTTCTGAATCTTGTCCATGATAAATCTTAGGTCCTACAGCCAGGTAAGCCCTTGAGTACCCACGGGAGAGGGTTGGAAAGATTCAGGGCACCCTCCCAGGGGATGGTCTGGACAGGGGGGAGGTTACTCCCATGTCCTTTGTCCAGTCTCGCGCCAGAGCGGGTGCCAATGGCTCCCAAGACTGGTTTGAACTAGACTATGCACAGGGACACCAAATGTGCCCCTCATGCAGACTTTCAGTCGCTGGCAAGCGCCCCCACCCAGCCCTAATGCACTAAATCCTGCCTGGGAAGAGGTCACACCTCCCTGTGACAGGATGCCTTTTGTTTTGCCTTCCCCTGCTCGAGCTTATCTCAGCAGCAGGAGGGCAGAAATGTGTCTCTGGTCGGCAGCAACCATTTTACGCTGTCCAGAGCTAGAAGGCTGGTACCGGGAACACCAGGGACCCCACGAAGCACGCTTTTGAGAGGTGGAATCATATCTTCTACACCAGGTACCGGTGTGCCTCCCACATCGGTTACCGGTGTGGGGGAATGATTCCAACATGTTTGACACCAAACACGATTGGGTTTGTTTCAGCCATTTTAGAGTTGGTCATCACACGGTAGCGTAATGCCCCTTAATAGCAGTATATGGCTGCTTCACTGACAAACCGGGAGAATTGACTCCGTGGGCTGTAGGGGTGTCCTTCTCCTGCAGGGGCACCCTCTCACTTAGAACCAAGCACCCTGCCCTCAGGACTATAAAGGCCTGCTAGAGGGGTGACTTATAGGTTTTAAGTGTAGTGACCCTTAGATTAGTAAACCTATTGTCACGGTTTTACCTCCCCTCGGGACCCTCAGAGACAACAGAAAGTTGAGGGAGGCGTCTCTCACCCAGCAAGTCCCTTTCTGTTCCCTAGCCTGAAGACGGCAGCATCCCGCAGCATCCCGCAGGAGACAGTTACAGAGAGTGGCCCCTTTAACCGGAGCGGAGGGCTGGGAGACCCGTAATGTCACGATGACGTATACTGCAGCTGGCCTTTGAGGGAGCCCGGGAAACCAACGAAAAAGAAGCCGGAAGAGAAAGAAGCAGTTGGAGAAACGAGGAGCCGGAGGAACCGAAGGATGTAAGCCTGCTGTTGCTTATCCCCGCAAAGGTGGTACCAACCAGGGAGCGAGGAGGCCTTCAAGACGGTGCTGCGCCCAGCCACACTCCCGGGGGAGCGTGGCAACAAAAGGTACGGGACCGTGTCACGGGGTGGATGGGAAGGAAGTCTGTTCCTTAAGCAGCTCTCATCATCCCGCATGGGTCTCGTATCCCCTTCACACTACACTCACTAGCTGTGTGATTGTGCACCGGTGGTCCCTCCCTCCGTTTCCCTTCACTCGTAACAATTTAAAAACCTTACTGTCTCCATATCTCTTCTCTCCCCATAACGAACCACGGAACCATAGAGAGGTGACAACCCTGGGCAAACGAGGACGCGATAGGAGAGACTGACTGCGCTGGCCCCAAGGAGACGTGATAAGGAGGATTATCCGGACCTTGATGCTGAAAGTCCATACACCTAAAGGGACAAGAGGGATAAGAGGCATTATCCTGTCGTCACAGACTGGCGTATTACACTAAAAGAGCATATAGAAAAATAAAACCTGCTCTACATCAATCTCCTGTGTCCGCCCATCCTTGCTCATCCTTACTAGGCCTGGGCAAAGCACTACGCTACGCTCGCGAAGTTTGCGAAGTTCGCGCTACTTCGCACTACGCGAATTGCACGTAGCACAGTGCGAACACGCGTAGCGTAGTCTTGCGTAGTGCTGCGGTCATTTTTTGCTTGCTCGCGGTCCTCAACGTCAAGTTGGCGACCGCGAGCAAGCAAAATGACATCCCGGCGAGATTCCCAACGCGAGGAGGTCAGGTTTCTCATTGCGAGGGGTCGCGTATGCTCGCGACCGCTCGCGATGAGAAACTACCAGTTTGCGTTGAGAAAGCTGCCGCTCGAGTAAAAATCTCCTCGAGCAGCAGAAAACTACAGCTCGCACTGTGCAAGATGCCATTTTCAATGATTGCACAGTGCCGGTTGCTTGTCTGCACTGTGCAATCATTGAAAACAACATCTTGCACAGTGCGAACATGTTACTACGCAGTTCGCGAAGTGCTATGCGAAGCTCGCGTAGTGCGAACTGCACTTTGCGTAGCTTCGCGAAGTGCTACTTCGCGAACTACGCCCACCCTTAATCCTTACACCTATATCTTAAGCAAGTGGTGCATGCACCAACTTACACAGGCTGCAATGGCAGGCCTGTAGTTCTATTTTACATGGCCTCTCATGGATTGCATATTACATGCTTGGGCCCATGGGAGGCCTCTGGGGTATCCAATTTGGAGTGTCCCTAAGTACATAATATAACAGTTTAGGGAGAAAGCAGATAGACTGGGGTCCTGATTAGCAGGATCCCAGTCAGACTAGTCAAAAACAGCATCACATCCAGCAAAAAGTGGGGCAACCATAAGAAGCACATCCTACTTTCCTACAGTAAAGAAACCAAGCTCTGTCTCGGAGAACTCACTTTGTGGCAACAACTCCAAGATGTCCATCATGGGCTACCTCAATTATTTTCTGTCTCAGTCCCTCCGGAATCAGTATTTATGACCCTCATAATATAACTCCTTCCAGAGTTATGGACAGTTCATCCTTGAAATGTTTGTACTCTTGGTATTCACCATCACTGGTGAGCGGTCGGGTGTGTTGGTTCCAGGACTGATGGGAAATTGTGTCCTTCAGCTTTACCATGTCACTATCATGGCTTGTGGCAGTGATAATCAGTGCTAACTAAACGGCAGCTGGTGTGTTGGATTTTACAATTAAGTTGAGATAGGCCTCAGCAGTCTTGGATGGAGTACCATGGCCTTGTATAGGCACTCTGGAAGAGTAGTCAGCAGGGTTCTGATCCTTCCTTGAGCAATGCATAGTGATATAATCACACTCTTGTAACCATAGTCCCCATCTTTCAATGTAAGGAGGCATTTTGGCCTTTTGTTTTCCAAAGATAGCCAGTAAAACTTGATGACCAGTTACCATTGTAAAAGAATTTCCAATGCCGGAATACATGGAAATGTTCACAAGCCCATAACACAGCTAAGCTTTATTTCTCATGTTGAAATGAAAGGAAAAGGAAATTTGTAAGAGCGCGAAACATTCACCCTTGGGTATCATCGCGCGGACTCAGCATAAGTCGAGAGAGGAGCAGCTAGGAACCAGTTCAGAGGTTAAACAGCCACGTCTTCAGAGCCCTCCTAAAAGTTGGCAGTTGATTTTCTTTCCTGATATGTATTGGCATTGAATTCCAAAGTCGGGCTGTACCGACTAGGAAGCTCCTCCCCCAAAGCAGTCTTTTTGAACCTGGGTACTACCAGGTTATAAGAGTGTGCTGAGCGGAGCTGACGGGTGGGCTCATATGGCTGCAAGTTCTTTTTCAAGAACATTGGCTCTGCGTTGTGGGTGGCCTTGAACGCAATGCAAAGCGCCTTGAATTCAATTCTTCTGATCACCGGCAACCAGTGCAGTTTTTTGAGTGCCGAGGAGACTGAATGATATTTTGAAAGGTTAAACAAAGGCCGCGCAGCGGCATTTTGCACCAACTGCAACTTATTAAGGCAGTGTTTACGCAGATTCATTAAAAGCTCATTGCAGTAGTCCGCTCTACCCCTGTGGATCTTGGGCATATGCCATTTCACAGAAGCAACGAAGACACTCACATTGAGTGAGAATTTGGATTTGTCTCTTAAACGTCACACAAACTTCAACACCACCCATGCAATATACATGATTACATGTCCATGTAGATTAAGATATATTGGAATGACCAGCTGCCAAGTCAAAACGTGGATTGGAGAACACCACAGCGATCTCAGGTGC
The DNA here is from genome assembly GCF_964204655.1 of Triturus cristatus. Taxonomy (NCBI): domain Eukaryota; kingdom Metazoa; phylum Chordata; class Amphibia; order Caudata; family Salamandridae; genus Triturus; species Triturus cristatus. Next base: position 845,993,754 of record NC_140594.1, on the reverse strand, counting down.
AAAGAAGCCACCACAAGGATGAGCAAACATTATCTCACCTCTCAACACACAGCAAATCAACTTGAATGGGTGATTTTAGAAACACTCGATGAGGCAGATAGTGATGTTGTATGTATCCTCTTTCAGAAAGAAAAGATATGTGTATACCGTCTCAAAACCTTTCAAACTGGACTTAATGACAATGTCCCATGATTGCCATTCAGCCAGCAATAATACCCTCAAGGCACCAACAGCAGCAGAGTACAACTAGTAACATCACACTCCTTCCAATGATGGTCGTACACAATTAATGTACCAATGATGCATCCATAAGGAGGCAAAACATTTTTAAGGCCCTATATCGACATGTCTGTCTGAGATTATGCCCACAGACTTCACCCCATTTTTCCATCGCCACCATTGTTTAGTGGTTATGTCCCTGTACTGAAGGCACCTCACGCTGACACCCGTGTTGCTCTTTTGCGCACACTACATACCTCAATCTAAACCAGTTTATACAGTGTTGCATATTCCCAAGCAATAGGAAACCCCATACACCAGATGCAATCTAAAAATCACTACATTCCTTCTTTGGTCTCCTGAGGCCATACAATTATATGGCTACACCTGCCAGCATTATATTTGGCAACCATTATTTTACAATGATGACATTACCCTAGCATTTCCAGTGCTCTATTACTGTCAACAGCCTTTGTTTTTGTTGAACATATGCGTTCGAACTTACACATCTTGGAGATGTTTGTTATCAATCAAGATTGCAAAACAATGAAAAGCATTCTGTTTCCTTTTTCGAGTGGGACATTCAATAATGACATTGCCCACAGCATTTCCAATGCTTTTTTAAGATCCTCTGTTTTTAGGTCTCGCATAGCGTTGCAGTGCAACGCTCTGCTCGCTTTGCGAGGCATGCAGTATACAGTATAGTGGGGAGAAGCTCCGCCCACTTTCTGAGCATCGTTTTCATTGGCTTAAATTGTAAATCCTGCATTCTCATTGGTTTTCAGCTTGTTAGCCCCTCCTCCTGACAGCCATGTCGTCATTTTTCTCCTTCCATGGCTATCAGCCCCTTCGCTTTAAAAACTCTTTTGTTCCCCTGCCTCCCCCCCTTCCCTCCCGCAGTTTATAACTTCTCTGCCCACCACCACCTCCCCCCATTCCCGTTCGTATGTTCTTGGACGCCTACACGTTTGTTTATAATGCAATAGGTCTCTCGTAATACGAGTCCTATTGCATTTATAAGTGCTTGTTTTCTCCTGGGATTGGCTGGCTGAGTCTCGCACTTTATTTCGTCTGACCTGTCCAGAGGGCTATGTCACGCATGCATCCAGCACCCGCTATACACACGCTCCTGCGCACGAAGAGGAAGGTGTTTACCGGATCCAGGCAGCCGCCCAGCAGAGCAGGAAGAGAAGCGCTCTGCAGGGCTGTTTTTTTATTGATAAAGCCCGTATTTTTAACGCAAGCCCAACATGATTGCAAAGCACTTTACTGGTAACTTGGGAAGCACGGATGGAAAAAATAGTCAGCTGACAGACTACCGGAAATAAATGTTGCTAAAAACAGATCTGACCTGTGCTGAAAGAAAGCACTCTCGATCGTGAATATGTTCACCCGAAGTGCTAATCACTCACAATGTGTGACTTCCCTAGGTGTATTCTCCCTAAAGGCGAAGCGTAATTGACTAACAATACCTACGTCAGAAGCTAATGCAAATTCAGCGCTGAGACTGAACCCTTGATACCAAACGTGCCAACACAACAATACACTTTCCCTTCTTTGCTTCTTATTGTTTCTCTGTTGCTCTGTAGTACTGTATCCTGTTTTTAGCACTTCCTTTGTAACTATGCTGGGCCCCCTGTGGGGAAAGACATGTTTTAGGTTTCGGGCATAAGGGGAGAAGTTACCAACCCAGCTGCAGACGGCGGGAATAACTTTGGCTAGCAACAGCCAGGAGTGCATGGGCTATTGGAAGTTTAGCACGCTGCACTTGCCAGGCGCTATATCAGAGAAGATGAACACTGGTGCTATCACAAAACCATCTTTATTTTAGTGGACATACACACGAACATGTGCAAGCTGGGTCTAGTGGTTCAGTAGACTTGTGCATTCTCATTGTTCAGCTGGCCTGCCCTTTCTTAATGGACAGTACATGTCACAAGTTTCTGATGTATATTTGCCCGACCCGTTCTTCCCGTCTCAGCACAAAGCCAAAGATTGATGTGGCATAATGTGACATTCTCTCGTCTTCTACACACTGTTTAACACTGCGAGGCATCACACCGCTATACAAATCAACATAACACATGTCCTGCAGCACCTGGTAGTATGCACTTCAATGTCACTTTTCTGCTATGCAATGGAGTTCCAAAACATGGCATAATGCAGTGATATAAGAGTGTGAATAACACACATAATAAAAGGAGCTACATTGGTACCAGGTTCGTTTTTTTTAAAGCGCGCTGACACCAAACATGTCAAAACATACTTATTTCGCTGACGTTGAATGACTTTCTCATGATCAAAGAAACATAGATGCATTATTGTTCACTGTTCTGGAATTCGCACTGTTTAATAGCACTCCTGGTTGTAGCATAAAAGGCATCTGACGGACAGTGAAACAAAGTAATTTACCCAAGAGATTTGTAAATTTCTGTTGAGATGGGGAAGGCAAAATTTAAACCCAGTTGTGTGGTTCCAGAGTATACAACTTGGGCAGTAAACCATATCTTCATCTTTTTTATGTCAGTTTCCTTAATGTACACATTATCAATAGCCTCTGCCGCTTCAAATGTCGTATTTTAATATAGCATTAATATACTACACTCATAAGGCATTTCAGCACTTGCTTGCTTCAGTGCATTGCTTGCGATTTCCAAATGGTGTTTTACGTACAGGGCATTGTGTAAGGCTAAATGAGAACAGTAGATATAACACCCAGGATAATGTGCTGCATGGCTAAATACTTTTAAGGGCCCAAAGGCGAGACCGGTTGCATTGCAAATGCTTGTTTTGTTGAGCTAACACATACACTTTGGCCACGTGCATCAAGCTTCACATTAACACCAGTCTGTTAACTTAACTCGCAGTAACCATGGCAACTATGTTTCCACACTGACGGTTTGGCTTTTTACAGCCACGGTCTAAATACACTTCTTTGGGATATTTCAAAACAATGCTGACATTCCAATTTTTTTCAAGTGTTTCTTTTTTTCTAAATGTGATGTCCACTTTTGTTTGTAGAACTGCTAGAGCAGCACCTTACACTACATACTTCTCTTTTTTGGCCCAATTATCCAATTAAGGTCACTGGGCGAACTATAAAAACCAGGTCTCTTCAAACCATTTCTAGCACTTGGTTGGGGAGAGACACACAGGAAGGCTGTTGTGGACGGTTTCAAGCAAAGTAAGTGTTTCTGTTAGAAAGCTTAGGACCTACTGGGTTAGGGCAAAGTTTCCTTTATAGAAAGTTAGTGTTATTTAACTAATTTGATCTAATTAGCATTCTCTGCCATCACTTTCCATTTCCAGGCTTTACCTATTGCCCATAAATACACATCCACAACCACGAAGCATTAGAAGTGCCTGCTTGAGGTAAAATAACCCTTTATTTGTGTTGCTTATATTTGTCAATGTGTTGAATTTTTTATCACTGACCCAGCAAGCACAACTTTCCTCTTATTTGTCAATGTGATGGAGTTTTTATCACTCACGCAGCTAGCATACATTTCCTATCTAAGGCTAGACAGTGATCTATCTTATTTGTCATTATAAGTGTCTAGTTAGAGTCTTTCTCACAAGGCAGTGTCTTTCAATAATACTTGAAATTTAATATTCCCCTTATTTAACACTAAAGTTCCCCTTATTTAACACTACCTACCGTAGAGTACAGTTTTCTAGTAATTAAAAAAAGCGCTACGCTTCACCCCATAGTTTTCCATGCAAGGCAGTGTCCTTGATATTTTGGTTTCACATAGTCATTTTCTTGGTTTCACTTACACAATTTTCATACTATAACCAGCTATATTTCTGTCTACGGTTTTTGGAATGTGTCACATTGGATGTTGTGGGAGCCATTGAGATAAGTATCACCAGCAAACTTTCTCTATTCCCCCCAAGGTGTAGGCTTAAAGACGGAGCCTATCACCACTGACTGTCTTGAAAAAAGTGTGCTCATACACGAAGACGGGTGAGTGAACCCACCCCTCCCTCTTTTTCCTTTTGGCAACCCTAAGAGACTAGGATCCCAATATTGTTGGTCCTGACGAAGGCCATAGACCCATCAGGGCTGTTCTAGGCTGAAACATGTTGACCCGATCACCAGGAGTCATGGAAAAGTGACTTTTCCACTAAACACCACCCTTGTTATTAGTCTTATCCCTATCTTTCCTCTTCTTTTCCACAAATAAAGATTTACCTACACTATAAGAGATAACTTTTACTCACTCACCACTGTCGATATACAGACAGTCTCCCTTCTGGTGGAGGTTATGCAGTCACTTGGAGAATGGGATGCTCAATTGACAGAGCCAATGATGATGCTATCCAACAAACCGTACTAAGCGGAGGTTACATACACCCCAGACTGTGACTGTAGTTGAGCATCTCAAAAGAAATCATCCTTGGGACTCTGGTATTCAGGTGTCGTGGTTCATTCGCTCCCCGCCCCTTCATTGATTGATAACTAGCAGTCAGACGCTAACAGAAGCAATTTTGCACCCTTAATATACTAGTAGTAACACCGTTACAATATCTCTCTTGCATCCCTCCTAAGTAGTGAAAATCCAATAGTTCTGTCAGAAAACTAAGAGTGCTTCTTCATTGACTGGTGAGTTTATGAGTGTGTGGTATTGTGGATCACAGAGTGGGTGAATGCAAAATTGAGTTAATGAAGCGAAGATTTATGAGTGCAAGGCTGAGTGACAGACTGAAATGATAATAAGTGACTAAGTGTTGGATGGGTGGATAAGTGATTGCATGGGTGTAAGCATCAAGGCACTTTCACTTATAAGTGTGACCTACTGGCATTGTTAGGTCAAACAATGTATGTTTGATTTGATTTCAAATGGTCCCTACACACAGAATGATGTTTGGTGAGCAGTAACTCAAGTTTGAGATATTCCTGCTGGCATACAAAAATTCTCTGTAAAGTGCCATGCTTGGAGTTAGATTCATGGTATATCATCTGTATTCATAAACACACACACACACACACACACGCACACACGCACACACACACACACAGAACAATAGACGCTTGGGTTATAAGAGCCTTAACCCAATTAGCCATTTTACCAGCATTGGAATTTGTGACTGATAGGGTATACTCTGGAGGCGATAATCTACCATGGACACTCAATCCCATGAGTTATCTCACTGGGTTGGAAACTGTAACTGGCACCGCCGCACCGACTGTCAGAGGGCCCAATTACAAGTTTGGCAATGGACCACTGCAACCGCTGAGGATCCCAGATCCCCAGCGGTGGCGCAGCGGTGTGAGGTCCGCAACATGATTGGCGGGCTGCTGCGGCACCACCAGCATATTACAAGTTTCCTCACCACAACAGTTTTCATGGCGGTGCATCTGACATGAAAAGTGTGGCAGTGAGGAAATAAAGGGGTCCCTACAGGGCCCCCTGTTGCCTCAGGGCCAGGGGATGCATGCGGGGGGCACATGGTGTGCCCCCCTGTATACATGCACCCCCAGTTCCTGCACAGCATGGACTTAACAGTCCTTGCCGATCAGGAATGTGCTGTGGAAGTCCCACGTCGCTACCTTTCTAAGGCTCACATACGAGCTTTGAAAGGCACTGCTGTGGGCCAGCCGCTCCAAGACCGCCCGACCTGCATTCCAATCGAAATATGGCAGGTAGTCTGCATATGGGTTTGGGGGTCCTGGAGCAGGGCGTGGTGTGGCGGCCTGCTTTAAGACCGCCGAATTTATAATCAGGCTCTATATCCTACATGTCTATTCTGTCTTTTTAGATACTAATCGGCTTATTTATGAGAGGGCTGCATCACGTTTGCACCACACAACGTGGTACATGCGTGACGCAAACCTCTAAATCTGATTTCTTTAAGCCATGCAAAGCCATTTTGCGTGCCTCTGAGTGGCTTTAAAAATCTGGAGTAACGCAATGCAGCACAAATTGCTGGGTGTGCGCCAAAACCTTCCACCTTCCCAGGGGTGGGGTAACAAGGAGAAATATCACTATTTCTCCTTGTTTCTTCCTATTTTTATGTGTGCTTCGTTATGCAGCACACATAGACAAAAGAATATTGCTCCAATTATTTTTTGTGTAGGATAGGGCACAACAATTCTGCATGTAACACAAGCACCCTTGCACAATGGTGCAAGAGTTCCTTTATTGGGGCTAGACTGCCAAAAGGGCACTAGCACACCGGAAAGGACAGGAATGCGTCATATTGCTTTAAATGCGGTCCATTGCTTTTCCCTGTTACACAGTGCAGCGCAGCAAGGTGATTTGCTGTGCTGCATCACAAGTTCATAAATGAGCCTCTAAGTGCAGAAAAAAACATGGAGATGACTCCGGATCTGCAACTTCTTCACTCTAAAGCCACGTTACCGAACAGTAGGTTCAGCAGGTTTGTTTAAAAAAAAGTCTAATTTAGTCCATTTTTTATGAAAGCATGCCAAAGCAATGTTTGTGTTTAAAAATATTTAACCATAAAATGCATGCTATCGGTGACTGCTCTTAGAAGATAAAAACAAAAATTTGCCTCATTCTGTTTTTCAAAAAGCTGCAACAATGTCAAACTTTCACCTCCAGTACAGAGATTTAGGCCTAAAATAAATCAGTTTTTTTTTTTTGACACAATGCCATTCCAGTTTAGACCCAGCCATATGAAAATCAGTCTTGCCCCTGCTCCCAGCAGTTCAGCTTGAACTGCCAGGTCAGGTCCTCCCTGGACCGTAAACAAGCATCCTGGAACCGCTTTCCGGGTATCACGCCTCATTAGCCTGGCAAGCTTGACTCCAGTGCCATGGGGATAATTGGACCCACGTCTGGGCATCCCCTTTCCACTGTAGACAGCAAATGCAAAAATAACAATTGATGGACGGGATACTGAAACAATGTCCAACATTCCCCCGAGTACAGAGATTGCTGTACCACTGGATTCAAGCTTGCTTGGCTGATGAAGGGTGATACCCCAAAACAGGTCCCAGGATGCTTGTTTCCGGTTCAGGGAGGACCTGGCTTGGCAGTTCAGGCTGGACTGTTCCCATGAGGAGCAGGGTCAAGACTGATTTGCATATGGCTGGGTCCAAACTGGAGTGGCATAGTAAGCAAAAGAACGATAGATTAAGCACAGATCTCTTGACTGGGGGTGAGTTGTGGAAAAGTTTCAGCACTCCTTCCATCATCTTGTTGTGTTTGCTATGTTCGCCCTAAGTGGCCAAGGGTATGCCCAGACACGGGTTCCTTGCTTGCTGTGCCACTGGACTCAAGCTATCCTGGCAGATGAGAGGTGATGCCCTGAAAATGGTCCCAGGATGCTTGTTCCAGTCCAGGGAGGACCTGGCCTGGCAGTTCAGTCTGGACTGTTCCAATGAAGAGATGGGTCAAGACTGATTTGCAAATGGCTGGGTCCAAACTGGAGTGGCGAAGTGAGAAAAAGAAGCATGGATTAATCTCAAAACTCTTGACTGGGGGTGAGTGGTTGAAATGTTTCAGCACTCTGTCCTTCATCTATCTTGTTGTGTTTACTTACTATCATTCTGTTTTTCATCATCGAGGTCTTTTATGCATCTTGTGCCTGTCCTACTCCGTCTCCTGCCAAGACTTTATTTTCTCTGCTCTCCCTATTTCACTCCTCTCCACTGGTGTCCGATGCTCTGATTCTGAGAACTGCCGTTTCCTGTTTTGCCTCTTGACTTCAAGCTCTCTCTCTCCGCACTTAGCCGCCAGTCTGCCTCTCGAGACCATTTAGAGAGAAATCACAGCATGGGGCTGTTGCCTTATTCATCTAGGACAGGTAGAGAGGGGAAATAGCTGCGCCCTTCGCGCTTTATATCTCCACTCAGGAGTGCTCAAAGGCGAACTCACTGAAGCAGGCCTTGCAACGTGTTTCCGTCTCAGTGGGTGCACGCGCGAGCGCCGACCTCATGCATATTGCGGCAGCCGCTGAAAACCGTTGCTTTCGGGAGTCTATCTCCCCTGCCCGCATCGTGATACTTGCTATTCAGACAAAGGTTTGCCGTGAGATCCGTTCTGCCAGACTGTGGAGCCGCGTCCGTAGTGTGCGCATTTGCGCATCTCTCCTGAGGTACAGAGCTCACACTGTGGCTCGTATGGCTCGGATCATGAATACATATCGGCGAAGCAGTGAGACGCTGCAGAGGATGTCCCTCCAGCAAAGGCCTGCAGTGCGCAGATAGCCTTTACAGCAGGGAAATATAGGCAGCAAGGCAGGAGGCCACGCGCCATAACAGCTCGTCTTTTAAAGAAGTACACCACACCTGCCCAGAATCACAGGTGAATGTGCCCTGATCCAAGAAACTCACCCGACACCCTAAGAAGATTATTCAGCCTCACTCAGGGTCGATAGTTTCCCGTTGCCTCAGGCTAGTGTTGTCATATGACTGGATTTTCTAAAGAAAGGTCATATTTGGATTTCCGAATACTTACGACCGGTTTTCAGCTTTTTTAGGCATGTTTTATTCTGTTCACGGAACACTTGACAATCAGCGGTCGAAGTGCATAAAAAACAATCATTTGCAATGCAATAGGTCTCGCATTTACGCGAGTTTAAGCTATTGGGATTGTGACAATGCGTTTTATTTATGTTTTAAAAACCAAACCATAAATAAAAGGCATTGTCATTTGCAATGCCAATAGCTCAAACTTGCGTAAATGCGAGACCTATTGCATTGCAAATGGTAGGCATCTCGGACAAAGGGAGGACAGGCGGGGGGTGGTGGGGGGAGGCCGAGTGTTGGGGGGACGAGTAGCAAGACGGCACGGAGAGCAGGCGGGGGAATGGGGAGAGAGAAGGCACAAACAATGGGAGAGAGGATGGGGGTAAACAAGGCATGATAACGGTAGGGGAGGGAGTAAAGAAGGCACCAAAGCACCTCGTGCCTGCAGTAAGAGAAACTGAATAAAGAAAATATTGCTCACAATCTAAATAACACGCACCGTGTAACAACCGAAGTAAAGGGGCCAGTCGCCGTGGGAGGTGACATATGAAGAGGAGGCGGTACTAAGGAGGGACTAACAAGCTTATTTACGAATCAGAAGCCAGCATTTACGACTGACAATGACACAAGCCAATGGCAAATATGGGCGGAGAGTGGGCGGGGCTTCTATTCGCTACCCCACCACAACAAGTCTCGCAAAGCAGCGCATGTGCGCTGGCTCTAGGCTTAACCTAAAAAAGTATGGGAACTATGATGCTGCACGCAATTGGGCGGGGTCAGTGAAGGCCGGGTCAAAGGTGTGGCTAAAAAACACAATATTCTAAGTTTTATTTGGTCTTTCACCTTCAGGTAACTACATATAAAATAATGTGCTGCTTAAATGAAAAATAAATAAAAATAATCTGTGGGAAATGTACTATAATACATTATGAAACCTGGATTAATTAATGCACTGTAGAGGTCTGTGTGTGAAACCAGAGAGCAACATAATTTAATCTTCGTTAGTGCAGTGAAGCATAGTGACTTGTGTATTTTTAGTGCTGGGCGGTCCTTGCCTGTGACAGAAAGCACTGAGAATATGTACGTAATAATTTTAAAGTTGCATTGCACACAGTATCAGACAGCCTTTCATAAAATACATAAATATTTTAAGATAACATTGTGCTTTCAAAAGATAGATTCTAGTAATATCCAGACTGTACATTTTGCAATTTGTTTTATATTTGTCTCCTAAAAGCAGGCACTTCACAGCTCGGCTGGTAACTCCCTTGCACTACCACTCAAAAAGAATAAATCTTTGTTATCACATTTGCGGTTTAACCAGTTGTGCACATTTACAATTCTTTCAGGCAATCAGGCACCCTGGAAAGAAGGCTTGTTCATTGTTTAGCTGTCTACCCGCCTTCGATTTCACAGAACAGGAGACTCCCTGCCTGACACTTCAGCTTCAGCATTGAACTATCGGAATTAACTGTCTCAGGACGGTGTTCTTCCCACAAAAAGTAGGGGAACTGTTTTTCATAAATTAACAAGCATTGGCATAGCCAATAGGTCTCGCTTTTGGGACCTTATAAGTGTTTAGCCATGCAACAGTTGCATAACTAAACACTTATAAGGTCCCAAAAGCGAGACCTATTAGCTATGCCAATGCTTGTTTTAACTGCTGCAATCTATTGAAGCCTCACGGAGAACATCAAAGCGGCCGCGAAAGTTGTCGCGATCAAACATCAAAGCAGCCGTGAAAGTGAAAGTAATCGCAGTAAAGCGCGACGCGCGCGCCCGCGGACATGCACTGTAGCTCTAGGCTGGCCTGGTAGCACTTTTTGGAGCCCTCACAAAATGTCTCGCCAGACCTTCGCATGCGCTGGGTCAGGCGAGACCTAAAAAACGTATGGGCACGTTGTACCACTCCCTTCCTGTCACCTTTGACGATGATTTAAGAGTTCTGTACTGTTATCAGAACTGAATTTAGGGAAAGAAAGGAGAGGGATTCCCGACAGCTCTCTAGTTGACTAGCTGATTGGCATTCAGTAATACTTTTTGGCAAATTTGTGTTTTGCCAGGTGGCAGGTATTCGATGTCAAAAAGCTCACAGGTGCATACTGTGATACACCTCCATAACTTCATTCCGATCCCTGAGGTGCATCATGGGAAACAACCTGTAGGCACAAGTTAGCCAAGAGATCACATATGAAAGCTGCATACTTACCCGAGCTTTTTTGTTTAAAAAACTGGACATAATTATTCCAAGTGATGGCCTCACTATAAATGTAAAGATTTTTAAGGAGTAATGAAAGACATCAGAAATTCCTAGAAGATATGTTGTGCTACGTCCTCTTCTTTGGAAGGAAAATAACATGTCTATTCTATGCAAATATACCACTGATCTATTTAGGACACAATATAAATGGATTGTTTCCAGATGTCTAAAATAAATCACAACCTTACTCATTTTTATCCTCCTCAAAAAAGTGAAAGCTTAAGTTATCCCTAAACAAATTTAAACCTCTCCTCTGCAGTTTATAAGCAGACCTTTCCAGTGATCTCATAATATGTGCATCTATTTTTAGGTCTAAGCCTACCAGACAGTGGAGCTGTCTGGTTTGCTAAAGACATTTTGGGGGCATTCGCAAAGTTTCCCTGGGAAAACATTCCACCCATTGCTTACCATTGGCTTTGTGGTTTGTAACTCATATTTGTTTGTTTTCTATTTGCTGGTTTTATTTCTTTTCTGCTGTCCAGCTTGAGTGTGTCCTTCCGGTGGAGCATACCCTGTTTACTGTATTCTTCTAAAGTGCTTGCTTTCTGTAAACAGGCCTTTAAATCTAGCATGTATCTTGTCACATTTGCTGTGCTTTCAAAGACAGAGTTCAAATGTTAGGCTCTGTCATCCAAGGGAGCTTTGTGTTTACTTTTCTTTCTCTGACTTCAAAGTGAGATGATTTATGTGATATTCTTGCTCTGAAAGGAAATCCTTTATTGCAGCATACAACAAAATATAAATGCCTGTAAATGTGCAGATATTTTAGAAAATATCAGTGTAATCAGCACAAATATATATCCGAATATATGGAATATAGAATATTAGAATATTAGCACAAATGAAGCACATTTTTTGTAATGCTGAATGGTGGTGGAAACACATATTTTAATACGATCAAATCAATGAACTAGGCGAGGACATTTTCACACATTATTGGTTGTGTGCTGTATACTTTTATCTGAAAAGCTGTATGTCTGTGCAAATATAATGGTCATTTAAATTGAGAATGAGTTGTATGTAATGGCAGTGTGCTACCACACCGTGCAGACTCCACTTTACTCCACTCCACTCTACTCTGCACCACTCCACACCCTGCACTCTATCCTGCACCACTCCACTCTATGCGATACTACTATACACCACTCCACTATGAATCTCTGCACTCTACGCCACTCTACTCTACTCTGCACCACTGCACTCAATGCAACTTCACTTTATACTCTATTCTGCACCACTAACTCTATGCCATTGCACTCCATGCCACTCTACCTTACTCTGTACTACTGTACTCTTCGCCACTGCACTTTACATGGCTCCAGTCTCGGCCACTCCACACTACTCTGCAACACTCCACTCTACGCCACTCCTTTCCACACCACTCTGCTCTGCAACATTGTGCCTTATGGCACTGCACTCTACACCAATGTACTCTCTGTACCACTCCACTCTATCCCACTCTAATCTACTTGCCACTGCTGCACTGTCTGCCACTGCACTTTACGCTAATCAACTCCAGTCTGCACCATTCCATTTTATGTCATTCCAGTCTATGCCACTGCACTCTGTGCTCTGCCACTCCACTCTACATCATTCTACACTACTCTGCACCACTCTTTGCCACTGCTCTCTATGTCACTCTACTCTAAACCACTGTACTCTACACCACTGAACTCTGCAACAACACGCTGGACACTACTCTCCTCAAAAACAATGCTCTCTGTGCCACTGTATTCTACGTACATTTTCTCTGTACCACTGCACTCTTCACCACTCTACTCAACACCACTGCACTATACAGCACTCAGCTCTGCAACATTGCTCTCTTTGGCACTGCACTCTATGCCAATGCACACTACAGCAATGTATTCTGTCTGTACCACTCCACTCTATTCTAGTCCACTCTACCCCACTATAATCGACTCTGTACCACTGAACTCTGTACCACTTCACTCTACGCCACTCAACTCCACTCTGCTCCCCTCCACTCCAGCCAACCCACTCTATGCCACTGCACTCTATGCTCTGCCACTCCACTCTACACTACTCTACACTATTCTCCACCACTCTACTCTATGCCACTGCACTCTATGCCACTCTACTCTGAATCACTGTACTCTACACCACTACACTCTGCCCCACCGCACTCTGCTAAAAAAAGCACCCTATGCCACTGCATTTCTCTGCAGCACTGTACTCTATGCCACTCTACTCTATGCCACTTCTCCCTACGCCACTCTATGCAATTGCACTCTGCACCACTCTAATCTACACCACTACTCTCTACAAAACTCTACTCTGAAACACTGCACTCTCTGCCACTGAACACTACACCATTCTAGTCTGCACCACTTTACTATGCCATAGCACTCTACGCCACTGCACTCTACTCTGCATCACCCTACTCTATCCCTCTCTACTGGACTCTACGTCAATGCACTCTATGCCACTACACTTTACAGCACTCTACTCTGCACCACTCCAGTCTACGCTACTGCACTTTATGCCATTACACTCCATGCCACTCTACTCTGCAGCTCCCCACTCTAGGCCACCCACTGCACTCTCCACCACTCTACTCTACCCCACTGCACTCTACACCACTCTATTCTGCACTACTCTATTCTACTCCACTGCATTCTGCAACACTGCACTCTACTGCAGTCTACTCTGTACCGTTCTACACCATTCTACACCACTGCACTCTCTGCCACTCTACTCTACTGTACTCTGCACTACTGCACTCTATGCAGCTGTAGTCTATGCCACTACACTCCATGCCACTCTACTTTACTCTGCACCATTCTAATTTATGCCACTGCATTCCATGCAGCTGCATTCTACGATGTTGCATTGCACACCGCTGCATTCTATGCAGATGTGTTCTATGCCACTGCTCTCTACACCACTCTACTCCACTCTGCATCACTCCACACCACTGTACTCTATGCAACTACACTCTACTGCACTGTACGCCAATGCACTCTTTGCCACTGCACTCTATGCCACTCTACTCAGCGTCACTTCATTCTACGCTACTCTACTCTGCACCACTCCACACTATACCAATGCTGTCTACCACATTGCACTCTACCCCACTGCACTCTATACCACTCTCCTCTGAACCACTCCATCCTATGCCTCTGCACTCTACCCACGGCACTCTACTCTGCATCACTCTACTCTACTCCACGCCACTCCACTCTAATCAACTCTATATCACTCCACTCTACGCCTCTGCACTCCAGGCCACCCTATCTCTACTCTGCACAACTCTACACTACGCCACTGCATTCTGTGATTCTGTATTGTACACTTCTGTATTCTATGCCACTACATTCTAAGGTGCTCCGTTCTACGCCACTGCACTCTATGCCTCTACAGTCTACGCCACTCTTCTCTGCACCACTCCACTCTACGCCAGTGCAATCTATGACACTCTACACTACACCATTATGCTCTAAGCCACTGCAGTCTATGCCAGTTCACTCTACTCTGTGTCACTCCACTGTAGGCATCTCTACTCGACTCCACTCTATGCCAATCCACGCCACTGCATGCCTCTTGACTGTACACCACTCCACTCTACACCACTTCACTCCACTCGAATCGAATTGAAAAATAAGCTTCATTCGATATCACAAGGTGAATCATAAAAGCATAAATACAAAAATATGCACAATATTCAAGTTAAAAACAAAAAAGAGATAAAACAAGAGATAAAAACAAGTACGGTTCAGATAAAACATACAGATACAAATTCCTTCTATCAATAATATGGCTATAACAACTTCCTGCGACTAATAACAGCCCAAACAAACTGGGACAAGACAGCACATGTGTACAAGTTTGGAAGAGATTGCAAGTATAGAATGCCTGGTTGGCATTGCACAAATCTTAAAGGCTTTAACAATCGCTTTATAAGACAGGTCCTCCAATTTGAATAAAACTTACAGAAGAAAACAATGTGCAAGGTACTCTGCCTAGGTGCATTATTATTATAGGGGCAATTCACTAATTCATGTGACCAGTTGTTTATAGTGAGAAAGCTGGTTAGGCGGTGAAAAATGTCCAGACGAAAGCGAGTCAATACAAATCTATGCTGCGTAATAAGGTTGTATGCCATGTGTAGTCATAATCAATTGATTCTTGATTACGGAAGGTTTCATTAACTCAGTAGACAACCTCGATTCCTCTAGCAATGATATGCACTCTAACTTTAATGCTTACCTGGAGATACTATTCAGAGTCTCTGGTTGGGCAAAGTACTCAGGGTGACCAATATCAGACAAAAATTGATGGACGTAATTTAGCCAGGGTATTTTTAAGGTGGACCCAGATTAAGGCAGTCGTTCACAACTGCTCGGTTGAGCTCCAGGGGCTCAGATGACCAGATCTTATGCCAGAGTAGGACAGGCTGGATCTTTATCAAATCTGATAGGTAGGGTTCAGAGTGGCCAACAAAGGTGGAGCAACTTTTCGGAAGGGCAAGAAGATTCCTTAGGTCGGCATTTACTACCAATTGTAATGACTAAACATTAACGTAGCCCCACAGCTCAGGCCAATACAAAAGCAGTGGTCCTGCATTTGGCCTTATAAATGTTCATCATCTCTCTTGGGTGTTTGATACTCAACTTCCTAGAGAAATTAAGCAGAGCTGCAATAGTATTAACAAATTGAAGCCTTCTGGAGTTCAACGCACTTCTCCAGTTCCCGTCTTTGTCAAATAGAATCCTTAAGTAGGAAAAGGATGATGTATGCAATATTTGTGTGCTCTCAATTAGTATGTCACAGAATATTATAACTCTTTTCCCTAATTTCATTGAAAAAGTTTCACTTATATTGATTTTCAAACCCAGGTTCTGCATATACGGAACAAATTCGGTGAGTATTCGCTGTAGGCCCAAAGGGGTGCGGACTATAAGCACCGCATCCTCTGCATAGAGGAGGGCCGGTATTGGCCGATTCCCAGCTTGGGGAAGATCAGAAAATGTACTTGCTCGGGTGCTACCCAAGCTGTTAATTTACAAACTAAACAAAAAAGGAGCAAGTACACACCCTTGCCGGACCCCTCTCTTTATGCTAAACGAGTGTGTACATTCTCCTTTTAGGCTGTAGTGTGCTCTGGCCCTAATTGATAGATACAGATGTCTAAGGAGGTTGACTATTGTAGTGTCTACACTCATAGTCAGCATAATAAACCATAATGTATCATGTATTACACAATCAAAAGCAGAAGATTAATCAACAAATACGAAAAACAGATTACCCGTTTGATGTGCACATATTTACCAATTAATAAGTTCAAGTTGATGGCCTGCTCAATAGTTCCAGTTCCTGGGTGGAATCAGTATTGCAAATCCGAAATGATGTTGTTAGAATCAGCCCAGTCCTGTAATCTACATCAAAGAATATGGCCAGCCACCTGAACTAAAGAGCCTGGTAAGGAAATAGGTTTGTATTGCATCGGGCTATTGCGATCGCCATTCTTATATATGGGCTCTATAAGGGATTCTGGCCAGCTATTTAAAAATCCTGCACTCCCAAAAGCTCTAAAAAGGAGTTTCAGGAGGGAGCCCAGAGGTCCATGTTGGATTTATACAAATCAATCGGAATGCCATCTGGGCCCAGTGCTTTGCCGCCTTTACTTGCTTTTAAGGCAAGAGTAACCTCATCTAGACTGAGATTGGCATAAGTCTGGACATGAGGAAATGCCATCATAGATTAGTCAATTATAAGCTCTAGCAAACAGGTTGCACTAGCACCCTCCTCTTGATTTAAATAAACATTGGAAAAATGGGCTAGCCATTTGGCCTCTGTTAAGACAATCTCGATTCGAGGGCAGTTTGCCTGCCTTAGAAACAGGGAATTAATAACGCGCCAGAAGGTCGTATTATCATTTTTAAGGCATGGTTCAAGTAAATTTTCCCAAGCCTCCTCCTTCAAGCCTTTTTTACAGAGTTTAATGGCAAGCCTATAGGCATGGCTACACTCCTGTACTTCCTTTATATTCCTGGGTTCTTTGCATAAGGCTGCTTTTAAACTCTTATGGGTCCTAGAGCAAGCAGAATCAAACCAGCGAGAGTTCGCCTTTCGTAAGTGTTTCCGATTGGAGGTAAGCCCTCTTTAATTCCCTTAATGATTTGATTAAATGCATCAATAACTTTATTTTTCTCAGCAGTCTCATTTAAGCAAATCTCAAAGGCCTCCTTCTGATTCATAATCAGTTGTTCTAGGAATTTGTAGGGATTTATAATAAACCATCTCAGGGTGCACCCATTTAAACAGGAGATTTCAATGTTCTCAACTGTTGATACACAATGATTACCCCCCTGTTGGATGATGAGGTTGATGTTCAGAAAAATACTCTGGGGGAAATGACCACTAATTACAATGTAGTGTATAGCAAAGTTAGAGACCATTGCAGAATAATGATCGAAAAAACATCAAGTAATCAATTACGCTGTTCTCCCCACTCCCGTTAAATGTACATTCACTTCGACCGGAGGGGTTATTTAGTTCATTACAAAAAGTCAGATCATATTTAAAATGTATCTCATTGAGTAGGTCCCCATAGCCTGTATGTAAAAAGTGGGTGATGTCGCCTTTAACAGGACTAGCCAGACCACAAATCTTGTTCGATGGTAGTTGACACAGACTGAAGTCACTGCCCCATAAAATGACCAATTCTCTTGGGTCATTTAAATGCAATGACTCGAGATCAGTATCTAGTTGGAGTAAAACAGATGTCCTGATTACTAGCATTACTATAAAAGTTTATTATCACCAAAGTTATAGATTGAGAAAGTTGGATAGAAATAATTTGATAATACGCTTTAGTAGATATCAGAGCAATATTTGGAGAGACTAACTTCCACTCCACACAGAGCCACTCTGTGCCATTTTACCCCACTTCACTCTACACAGTGGCACTCTACTCTATGCCACTTTACTCTATACCACCCTACTCTATACCACTCCAAACCACTATTCTCCACTCTATGCCACTCTACTCCACCCCAATCCACTCCCCTCAACTATGCCCCACTGCACTCTACACCACTCCACTCTACTCCACTCTACCCCACTCCACTCCACTCCACCCTACTCCCCTCCACTCCACTGAACACCACTCTATGTCACTCTACTCTACACCCACCCACTCTATTCTATGCCACTCAACTCTACTCTATGCTACTCCACTATAACCTTCTCCGTTCCACTGCACGCCACTTTATGCCACTCCACTCTATGCCACTCCAGTGTACATCACTCTATGACACTTTACTCCACTCCATGCTGCACCACTCCACTCTGTGACAGTTTACAACAATCTACAGTATGACTCTCCATTTTACTCCACTCTGGGCATTCACCTCTGTGGCACTCCACTTTATACCACTCTATGAAAACTTTATTCCACTCTGCTACACTCTACTCCACTCCATGCCACTCTACGTGCCTCCACTCTACTTTACTCCACTCTATGACACTCTACTCCACTGTACACCACTATACTCCACTCTATGACACTCAACGCCACTCCACTCCACTCTACGGCACCCCACTCTACAACACTCCACTCCACTCTACGGCACCCCACTCTACAACACTCCACTCCACTCCACTCCTCTCCACTCCACTTCACTCTATTCTCCTCCACTCTTTGCCCGTGCACTCTATGATACAACACGCTACTCCTCTCTAGTCCACTCTATGCCACACTAAACCACTCTATGCTACAACATGCTACTCCACTCCACGACTCTCTACTCCACTCTACGTCACTCTACTCTACGCCCCTTGACAACACTCTATGACCCTCCACTCCATGACCCTCTACTCCACTCTACCACACTATAATGTATATACAGCAACTTTGTACCACTCAACGACACTCGACAACACTGTACACTGCTCCACTCCCCTCTACCCCACACCACTCTATAATATTCCACTTTATGACACTCTACGCCACTCCGCTCTACAACACTTTACTCCACTCTATGCCATGACACTCTATGCCCCCACACTCAACGCTGTGCCCCTTTACTCAATGCCCCTCCATTCTACATCCCTCCACTCTGCGCCACTCTAAATCACTCCACTCTCCATCACTTCACTCCTCTCCACGCAAATCTATGACACTCCACTCTACAACACACTATGCTACTGTTATGAGCCCCAAGGTACCCCAATATAGGCCTAGGTAGTTGCACAACCTTTTTCCTACATTTGTCCTACCTTGCTCTACATAACGGCGCTGGTGCTGACCTTTTACCTAGTTAAGTGCCGAATAAATGTCTTGTGGTTTTCTCCAAAAACTAGCCTAATTTATTATGCATGAGGATTCTTAGTATCACAGCAGAATTACCATCTTCTGCATAATAACTCTATAGAAAAGTCACCACTGTCGTCATCTTTGGCCGACAAGCCCACAGTCCCTTGAGACATCTAGGTAGAATCCCTGAGGGTACCTTTCGGGTATATAAGTCCCACATCTTTACTGGGCAAACTAGAGGAGAACATGCTGACATGCTGACTCGAGACACTGAAGTCCCTGCCCGCCAACACTCCAGCATGCAGTGGTCTGACATTCCATGCGGAGTGTCCAACTCGAGACATAGACGGGGTCCCTCTTTCTCTCCCATCTGGTAATGGAGTTGGCACTTTCCAAGGGGGATTCTTGGCTTTACACATACATACATGCTAGGTACACTTAGGTACGTCTAGTTAGGGATTGCATCTTTGGAGTACTCATGATTATTACCATGTATCTCTATGCCTGCATATATTCATTGTTTTAGCACCATGGCAGAATTCTACCTTTAATTTATCCTGTTGGTGCTTATAACCGTATATATCTGTTTCTGTCTAATGGTTGTTGCAGCACACATGTTGTACTAGAATGACGCTGGTTCAATAAATGCTTATTGAAAACGACCCCTCTGCTTATTCTGGAGATCTCTTTGAGAACAAGTGAGCACTAGTGACTGAACGAAAAGTACTGTACTGTTTCTCCGATCCCTGAGGGGTCAGGGTTGTCATGTTCGATAGTTGCCAGAAGCTATTCGCTCCTTGGTAAGGTTTTGGGGCTTAAGGTGGCACTGTGAGCTAGCTGGGCTACAGACTAACATATCCTTTGGGGGAGTATGGAATCAGTCTGGACAGCAATCCTTAAGTTAATGTTGTCTAAACACGCAAATCCTATATAGATTTGTCAGAACTACATGGCACTACTCTATGACACTCTATGCCACTCCACTCTATGACACTCTATGACACTCTACAACACTCCACGACACTCCAACCCACTCCACTCTACCTTACTCTATGTACAAACCCTCCACACCACTCTCCTCTATGTCACAAACCTTTAGCTATGCTAAAGCACATTACAAAGCCAATAGCTCTTGGGTAGGCGCGACGTAATTGGCTTTGCTAATGCATATGTTAGGATTGATACTTGAGACCTGCAGGTTAGACATCAGTCTGTTCTACAAACACACAAATATATTGAGCTATTGTGCTAAAATTTAAATCTATCAGCCACAGATTACAAGAAGGCTATGCACAAGGCATTTGGTTATCTTATTAGTCAAAACTATGACTCCCAGAAAACACATAGACCTATGCATCAAACATTAACCGTCAATTGTACCTCACTAGTAATATATCCAGTGATCTTTGGGTATGCAAATATGTCTGCAGTGGATATATTTAGCCCCTGAGCTATTTTACCAAACATCAACCTTTACTAGCAATACCTCATGAGCTTTCATGTAGATGCTGATGCTAAAAACAGAGCAGTAGCCATTATATTATCATGAGGTTTTACCAGTAGTAGATGTTTTCTAAAAATAATGAGAAGAAACTTCTCCCAACAAAGTTATTGATAGTTGCTTTCCATATCTTTTCCAATGCAGCCCCCAGGTGGCTGTAAACAGTGATGGTGTTTCCTTAAGATTAATGACAATTGCCAACATTTATTAAATACAGATTAGTTAAAATGTCTTGTTACACATATGCTATTTTTTCCTTCCATGGGGACTTATGTTGGCTATTAATTACACCTAATACTTACCATATTATTACTTAGAAATACTGTGGTAACAGGTGCCACGCAAAAAACAAGTATATACAGGCATGTATCCATTTATTGTGTGGGGAAAGGGTACTGGAAAGGAGCATGACACTTTTTCAATGAATGGTTAAAATCTGAATTTTATTTTAAGCAAAGATGGTAATCCTATCTCTAAAAAACAAAAAAGGCAACCACCTTTAGTGGTAGTATAAAAAGAAAACCGGTGAATAGAAAATAAATTAGAAAGTTTGAAATGGTAAATCAGATTGCGAGGGATAGATTTCAGGAAGGTGGAAATAAAAAAGTGATTTGCACTAACTAGAAAACAGAACTGAAAGTTCCCTCAAGCCATTGGCCACATCTTTTGAGGTGGGGCCTTCCATTGGCAACATTTGTTATGTGACCAGAAGGCAAAAACGCATGTAACTCCTCAGGTGGTTATGACGAGGTAGATGGCCTGTTTCGCAGCACAGCCCTCACCACAAACAGTATGTCAGTTTACATGCTTATATGTATATATTGGGACTTTAATACCCACCCAAACCTAGCTGAGAAGCAACATACTTCTGTACATAGTAGAGGAGAGGTGAAATGATAATTCTCAATTTAGTACACGCATTGCAGCAGATTCTATTTGAGGCTCTCTTGGGGTCGCAAAGAGTTAGAGGTCCTATCCAACGGTGGATAAAATGATTATATTTCAGCTCACTTCTACAGAGGAGAAATAAGGGTTGGGTGGTTTTCCCTAGCCTGAGTGTAGTTTGAGAAGACGTGTTTTCTGTGTTTTTTTCTGAACCTCTTTATTACCAATCTGTTGCTGTCATGGGTTTGTGTTTTGGCCTGGTGCATTTTTTAATTTGAAAAGGTGGATTTGCCTGGGAGGCTGCAGGTTTTAAACAGGATGTAGGTTTGAAGGAGTGGCCAGTGTAGTTCCCTTAGAATTGGGAGTGATGTGGTTGCATTTCTTTTGCCATTTGATGACTCCAGCAGGACTTTACAGGTGACTTTGGTGGAGCCACATAGGGTTCAGGAATGGCATCAGCGACTCAGCGAGGGCATCATGCCCATCCTGGGTGAGGCTTTGGATGGGTATTCTGGATTCCTGTCAGTTTAGGAATGTAGGGTAAAGCAGCTAATGTGTGCTTTAATGCTAATTGTGGCTTCAAGAGGAGTTAATGATGATGAAGCAAATAGATTTGACATAGTGGCAGTATTTCAGAGTCTGTCCTGGATCTGTACTTATGCAGAGCTTTTGTTTTATGCTCACTCTGCATATCCAGGGATGTATGAGAACAAGAGTGCCTTGTGCAAGTCAAACTGCTTGCTGTGGAACTTTTTGGAGAGATCCACACGATGTACTTTGATTCCAAATCTAAGATGAATACATAACTAGATTATATTTTTATTCAGCTGGCATAATCATAATCATTTCAGAAAAAAATAGTGCCCATTTGTTTATCTTCCCTTTTAGCATTAGTATAGATTTTCTTAAAACAAAAATTTCCGTATTGATTGATGACTTAATAAGACAAAAGGCAATTACTCTGAACTATTTTATAGTTTCTATTTGCTTTTTTTTGTTACACTCATCTTCATTTAATCATTTTACTGATCAGAAATCTTAAACTATTCTAAAAAAAATGTGCTTACTTACAGAGCATTCATGAATCTCTGCTTTACATGAAATATTGATCAATATCTTGTTTATTCCTTGACTGCAAAATCAATTCGTTCATAATCAATATCATAAGTATTACAATTC
Source organism: Triturus cristatus (assembly GCF_964204655.1). NCBI lineage: Eukaryota > Metazoa > Chordata > Amphibia > Caudata > Salamandridae > Triturus > Triturus cristatus. Next base: position 845,970,989 of record NC_140594.1, on the reverse strand, counting down.
AACTTCATAGTATACAACACAAACATTCAAAACAGAAAGTACAAATGATATAACTAGAGGCACTCATGCTTTCCAATCTTTGGTGTTCAGTTCCTGCTGCATTTGACCTCTTTTTGCAAATTGTATGTTATTTATTGAGAAAAGGGAGATATTTACAACAGAAGTGGCCGAGCTTGTCGTTAGCTTCCTAGGCTTAACAACACACTCCACCACTTTAGAAACGCAGGGCTGTACCATATTTACATGAATATGGCGCAGCCCTGCATTTCCCCCTGCGCTGGCGCTACACTTAGTAGTGTAGCGCCAACTCAGGCACCCTTGCACCATAGTGCAAGGGTGTCTGAGTGCAGGGGAAGATTGTTCATGTACAGGAAGGTCCCTCTTCCAGCACATAAACAATCTTGAAATGCTGTTTTGTCACTTCTATGTGTGCTGCCTAATGCAGCACACATGGAATTTACAAAATGTCATTTTTTTTTAAAGAATTGTTTATGTGCAGTAAGGGTCACCTTCCCAAACATTTCAAGGCATTTTGCTTTTCCATGTGTGCTGCACAAAGCACACAAAAATAATAAGGTTTCAGCAGAGTTGCTGCTTCTATGCATCTGGAGATCTCTGCAGTCCATGTGAGATCTCCAGACGCACAGAAGCCGCAACTCTGCTGAAACTTTTTCTCCACATTAATTTGAACAACAACCTAATTACCATAAGATATTTCAGTCATTTCGGAAGGCGGAACCTTGCGGTTAGGAGCTGTGCTTCCTCACTTAAGACCTCAACACTGTTAATAGAAAAGTGAAGCTGGGGATTGATTTTAATGATGTTTGTGTGAACCAGACCATGCTGTAATAATGTTTTAAAATGCCTTGAGAATGCCCAGGTCTAATTGACCCCTATGGGCGAAACACGTGTCGGCTGGTGCAGTTTTAGCAATGTGCTGTTAGGAATACTTTGCAAAACAAGGATGTTACACTTGTATTGAACTTCACAAAACATTAATACAACAAATATAAAAAAAAGAACAATAAAAACAGCTCTTCAAAAAGGATCTGAGATCTCCTTGTGCCTATTTAATCATAAATAAGAAGGAGGGGGATACACTCACAACCATTTCCTACATTTATAAAGTGCGTGGCTACTCCAACATGAGTGCCCCAGCGCAACTCCCAAAGAACTGCAGCAGCTCAGAACCAAGGCCAACTTGTGCCTTTTCCTCATCCAAAACACAAAATCTTGCCAGAAACCGCTGAGCAGGCCAAGGCAGGCCGTCCTGGGCACAGGGCTTTTTTTCCAGTGGGCTGGTAGAGTGGGGACCATTTTCACTGCAAGTCGGGGCAGGTTTTGTGGCTGGGGGCTAGGCCGGCCACATTTTCCGCCTGCAGAACTTCAGCACTTTAGAGAACAAACAAAACAAAACAAAACAAATTAATTTAATGCACGTTGGCCCTCGCTTCAAATCCATTTGTTTTTGCATTTGGTTGGTTCCTGTATTCTGCATGGTTGCAAAATGCAGGGCTGACATTCAGGGGTTTAAAAGGAAGAGAGATGGTGGGTGTGCTGGTGCTTGGCTCAGAGAGTCCAGTACATATATGATTCAAACACTCACAAGTTCATACCAATATATTTCTTTATAATGTCGCCACAGCAAGTCATTTCAGTTTAGTACATAAAATTATACTTTTTCATCGAGTGCCACCTGCTAGAAGTGGTTCTAATCATGAACTTAGGAAAATTCATGCCCCTCTCTACTTCACTGGTGACAAAACTATTAGTAAAGCAAGAGCCAGTTGCCCCCATATTTGGCCTAGGGTGTTACTATAGATGGAGTAGCATTACCGTCTTTTGTTTTTGTGCAGGGCACACTCTGAACAGATATATTTTAAGGTGCTCTCCTGTGATGATAAATGAAAAAGAGGCAGTGTGAAAAAATTTAATTGGTTAGGATCACATGATGTGGTTAAGTGGAAACCATGATTGATATAAGGTTTACTGGCTTCATGTTGTGCAATTAGGCCATTACATGGTTAGCTCTTTTTTTACTGATATTTTATAGAGCCCAATCTCAGCCCAAAGGCATTCAAGCACTTACCATGAGTACAACTCACAATACACAAGGTCCATTTTTTTAGGGACTGAGAGAATATGTGATTTGCCTGGAATCACAGTTTGTTGACCGAACACTCTTTCTCTACGATTTTAGATCAAACGTAATACTTTGCGTTTAATTCTTTGAGGTGCTAAATCAGTGTATTGTATTAAATATATCTGGGCCATACATGTTTCATAAGGATTGGTGGTGGTAGTGTATGGGGGTGATGTTTTATTGAAGAAGTTAAAATTAAAACCAGAGCAACCCCCCTCCCTCACGGTCAGTGCTTGTAGTGGTCAGGGTCACTGGCTGAGCTCGCTCACTATGTGCAGTATGAGGGCTGGTCTGACAAAATTTGCCAGGGCTGCTTTTGGTTCCCAGTCCAGCCCTCAAACAGGAAAGCCTTCATGCCATGGTAAATCATATATTTTTTGTTAGATAATCTGCAAATCTTGTTTACGCAGTCAGGTTTACATCCTGAGTTCTGGAATAACATGAACTTTGGCCCAATTCACTGACCAGAACTTCTTCTTGGTAGCAGTCCTGGTCAGGGTTGGACCAATGTTTCTGTGTTTGATCTCTTGCCCTCCACATCTTTCGTTGGTAAGCTGAAGCCGCATGTCTGACACCATATCCTTCATGTTATCCTCCAGGGCCACGGTCATTAGAAAACACTGCATCTCAGTTTAGAATCGCTTTCAGCTTCCATAAGATGAAATCCCAGTATATACATTCTTGTGATGCCTATTCTATTGCCCCACTCATCAAGCAATAAACTTAAAATATTTTCATGGAACATTGCCAGTCTGAGAGATAAAGTTTCTCTCCCAGACTGGAACCATTACATCGACCTTCACGACATATGTTTCTTTCAAGAGACCTGGAGCCTGACCCTATTGTATAAATCTGGCTACACTTGTTATTGTGCCCCAGCTATATCTACTGGGCGAGGGCGTCCTTCAGGAGGACTTATAATATGGGTGAATATCGCACTAACTTGTAGGGCTACCCAGTTCTCTATCCTATCCCCAGACGTGATTCATTTATCCCTGAGAGGGGCAAAAGGTAGGCACACTATCGAGCTTTTTAACGTTTACATCCGAGGTACCCCTGGCGGCTCTAAGTCGCCGACTATCACTACTTTGGGAGATGCTCTTTCTTCTTGTCGATCTGATTCTCTTTCTTTGGTAGCAGGCGACTTGAATTGTACGTATGAACCTTTGGCCACTGAGGACCTATTGGAGATAGAGGTTGAGGATGCACAGTGGGGCATACCACCCCTATCAATACCCCCAATTAAGAAGTGGACCCAAGTGGCAATCCAATTGAATGCATTAACTCTGGAACATGGCCTGAGAGCCGCTAATGGCCGATTGCCATCTGATATCCAAGGTGCTACCACTTTTAATAGAGTGTCCAGTCCCTCTAGAATCGATTACATCTTGATTGACCGCAGACTCTGGCAATTTGCAGTGGATTTGGTTATTACACCCACCATTGACAGCGACCATAACCCTTTGTGTCTGACCATGAAGAACCCTTGGTGTCTTGACTCACCAAGTCCCGGTACTAGACCTATTATGTCCACTAAGGAAGTCATCCCTTCAAATTCTAAGAGACACCTTAAATGGTCTAAAATCTCCTCTGATGATCAGAAACTTCTGTCCATCAAGGAGATCTTATTAAACAAAACCGTGGAACACCAGGGAGTAAGTGACGACATAGATGGGTACCTTAGGGCAGGGAATATTTATTCAGATTCAGTTGAGATGATCGGGTCACTTTTTTGGGTAACTACTTCTTCTAGAAACTCTATAAGGCATAAAGTTCCTGACTCTTGGTACAATACCGAGTGCAGGCATAAAAAGAACAATCTAATACTTGCCGTCAAAAATCGTGACTTATCAAGTACAAATTGCCAGGAAAGAATACAGAAAGGCAGTGTTGGGAGCCAAGCAAGCCTGGGAGGAATCCCGTTGGTTGGCCCTCAAAGCCGCAAGCCTGGCCAAAGACGGACATGCTTTCTGGAATCTCTGTAGACACTCAAGAGGTTGTGACCCCGATCTAATCCCAAACCACATCACGAGCTTGGAGTGGTTAGATCACTTTGCGAAACTCTACTCTGGGGAGGACTCTCAAAACCCCCGGTTTGCTGCATATACTGCAACGACTATTTCCACCCTCGAGGAATATGATCCTTTCACAGAGATGGAAGTAGAGATTGCCATTAACAAAATAGTACCAGCAAAGGCCCCTGGACCCGATGGTCTCCCCGGTGACCTGTACAAATTGGACCCCAAACATTAGGCAAAGTATTTTGCTATCTTTTTTAATGCTCTCCTCAAGGGGTCACCTATTCCAGACTCTTGGAAAGGAGCCGAGGTGATTCCAATATTCAAAAAGGGTTCCAGGGAGGACCCAGCTAATTATCGACCCATCAGCCTCATTGACGCCGGCCAGAAGGTTGCTGGCAGGGTCCTGCTAGAAAGAATCCAGCTGTGGGTCAACGAGAATAATATTCTCTCCCACTATCAAGCGGGATTTAGACCAAATATAAGCACAATCGACCAGGTCTTCAGACTCCTCCTTTTATACTGGAAGGTCGTTTTGATTGGCATGGGTAGCCTCCACTTGGCGTTTATAGATCCTAAGACTGCCTTCGGTCTGGTCCCTCGAGATCGCCTATGGCAGGTCTTGAGGGATATAGGTCTGCCCTCCCCTGTCCTCGACATTTTGGCTCGATTACACTAAGGCAATTATGCCCAGGTGAGGTGGGGCTCTCAGACCCAGAAGACTGCAAAGATCCCTGTAAACAGGGAGTCCGACAGGGCTGCGTATTGGCCCCCACCCTTTTTTCTTGGTTCGTAAATGGGGTGGTGAAGTTCCTACAAGATATCCCTGCTGACGCCCCGGCATTGGCTGGTGAACGAGTCCCCACACTATTATTTGCCGCCGACACCTCGCTAATTTCTAAAACTCCGGTAGGGCTGCAAAAACTCCTGGACAGATTTCACCTGTTTTGTAATCAGAGAGGCCTGAGTATTAATACCCTAAAAACCAAGCTCCTCTCACTTAATCCACGAAAATCTTCTAAAGCTTTTCTCAAGCTTGATGGTGCATCCTTGGAGTTTTTCAAAACATTTGACTATCTAGGTATAAGAATTTCCGATAGATTGAGCTGGAGACCCCACATTGACAAAATGCTGCTAAATCACAAACGGGTGGCGGGATCAATTATCAAAGAACATCGCATCTCGCATAGCAGACCAATCGCTCCCGCGCTGGTGATTTATCAGGCAAAAGCCGTTGGTTCAGCACTGTATGGTGCCGAACTTTGGGGCATCGACAATCTCGAGGACATCTCCAGGTCCGAAAACAAATTTCTGAGAGAGTTGGTTTCAGTCCCAAGGGGAACTCCACTCAAGCCCCTTTTTAGCGATATGGGTAGACGCACGATAAAAGACATGGCAAGATTACGACCCCTGCTCTTTTGGGCTCGATTATGGCGCACCCCAGAATTAGAGAAATACACTGAGGGCCTAAGAGAAGTAATGAATTCACCGGGTGTCCCATAAAATCACTTGGCTATGCTGCATTAAGAAGTCCCTTCTGTCGTTAGGCCTTAGAGAAGTTTGGGAGCAAGGCGCACCCCTGAGGAAGGCGGTCCTGAAAAAAGCCTATTGGGCATGGATAGACACACAGGAACTAAGTAGCTCCAACTTAGGCTGCCTGACTGAAGCTTTTTATATACATAAACAGACTGTCAGTCTCGAGCCGTACTTGGATTTTGTACAGAACCCTAGAGATAGATTGCTGTACATTCAATTTAGACGCGATACACTGCCAACCCGCGAGCGTACTAGCAAATGGAAGCCACCCCACCAAATCCCGCCCACTTGTCCGAGCTGCAGAGGGTTGGTGGAAAACACGGCGCACATCATGTTCGAATGCCCAGCTTACAAAAAACCCAGAAGTCGCTGGTTGGGACCCATATGTCGATTGCTGGGCACGTCGAACTACCGGGTCGCATTAAGAATATTACGCTCTGACACCAGTCTAGTGCTAGTTTGTGGTGTGGCAAAATTCCTCGGGTGGTCTTGGAATATTAGGGCTAAATGTTTACACTTTCAATAATGAATTCTCTTTTAACATGTTTTTATTGTATAAATGTTTTAGCGAAATTGTTCTTTTTTACTATGAAATGTAGCATTCTTCATTTTTTAATGAATATATCTTAAATTGATTTTTAATGTACATTTTCCAAATTGCTATAATTTGCACGTTGGTGTCAAGAAGCTATGCCCCTCTTTTCGATATATTGCACATTATATGCCTGTACATCAATGCTTTTATGATATAACTTTATCGAAATAAAGCTTTTTGACTTTGATCTTAAAATCTTTCTCCAAGTTTTGTTTGGTTCCTTTTAATTAAGTAAGACTGTGCGCTTGGACAGCATAAGCGTCAAAATATGGGGACTAAGTCCACTCATATAATCAGAATATGTTGGCCACATTCCTGACTAGCTCACAGTATGCCATCTGGACTCCTGTAGGAAGCTGGCTCTCTATATAGTGTACTAAAACACTGTGCAGAGAGTCCAGAGAATCCCCAAATGGTACACAGAGGAAAACACAGATAATTCTGATGCTCTTTTTGTGGTAGTGTGGTAGAGCAGTTAGGCTTATCAGAGAGTAGTGCCAAGCATTTGTTGTACTCACAGAGGCAATAAACGAGACACACACTCAAGAAAAAATCCGAGACCAATTTATAAAAAGAAAGTAAATTATTTTTTTAAGACCAAGGACACAGTTCTAAGGTAAGTACTTTCGGAGTTATGATTTTTCTAAGTTCGGAAAATATATCACCTTTGTGCTCAATTACGAACAATAGGAAACAATGGGCAAAAAGAGGAAAAATGCATATAAAATCAGCCAATGCTTTCACGAAGTTCACTTTTCCATTATAGGATGATGTCAGGACCAGGTCTGAAGGTCTAGCAGGAGAAATTTGGGATCATCCCGGATCAGGCTGGAGCAGAGTGCTGAGGGTCTTGGAAACTGGTGCATAAAGATGAAGGGGGCCTTTGAAAATGCACTGCACAGGTAGACTCACAGGCAGGACCGGTGGGTCTCCTTAGAAGGAGGAGGTTGTAAAGGCCTGGGGACCATGGGAGCAGAGCTGGTTAGTTGGTGCTGGGGCAGGTGGGGCCGGGTGCAGAACGAACAGGTCAGCCGGGCGTTGCACATTTTGAGGTCCTCGCGGTTAGGCGCAGGCAACTTGGAGAGGCAATCTCGGGACAGCTGGGTCACTCAGGAAGTGGGTCTCGGTTGTCTCGACATCCGTTGATAGGTGCTTGCTTTTGGTGCTTTGGAAGTCTGGAGTGGACTCTTCTTCTTGGTTTTTATTGTTGGAGCGCCTGGCACCCCGGTTATTGGTACGCCACGACTCCGGTAGGTCATGGTGCCTTCAAACCTGGAGGAGAGGCAGATCTGACCCTCTGGAGCTGTTGCTCCTCTTTTTGCTTCAATGTTGCATCAAGGTCATCAGGGATCAGCAAGTCGACAAATTTGACTTCACGGCATCGATGCCTGTGGTGTGCAGGGGAGTAACACCTTCACTCCAAGGGAGCTTATTGGCAATTTCTTGAAGGTTGTCGGTGCTCCGGGGTGCTTGGAGTCCTTGCAGGTTCAGGATGACACAGCAGGCAGGGATTGTCGAGTCCTTGGAGCAGCTGGCAGGGTTTGGCACCTTTTTCTTCTGCAGCATGGCTTTAGTTCTTGTGCAGCAGGTCTCCTTTGTCCTGGTCTTCTTTGGTCCTTTAAATCTGAGGTCTGGGTCTTGTTAAGCCACCTAAATACTGAATTTAGGGGCATTACAAGGAGAGACAGGTAATAGCGAATTGGCTATCTACCTTTAGGGTGTCTAAACCCTTTAGTGACATCTTCCTGTGGGAAGGGGCACTACCTTAGCCCTAAATGGAGGTTTTCTCACCATCTCAAGATGGTGGAATTTCAGGAGATGGGTTCACCTCACCTGCCTGCCCTAGGGTGGTGCAGGCTAAGGAGGGACCCTCCTCTTTATCCAACAAATGTTCCTGCCTTTCCTCCCACCAAAAGTGGAGCAGCAAAGGGGGCTTGGCCTCCCCCACTAACTGGGGGTCCCTGGGTTGGATTTCAAAGGTGGCATTGCCTTTGAAGCTTCCTGTCCTAGAAGGCCATTCTGTCATGGAGGAGGTGTGAAACACCCCTGCATAAAGCAGGTATTGTTTCTGTCCTCTGAGAGTGCTGGCTCTCACTCCATGAGGTCAGAAACATGTTTGGTGGTGGCAGGCTGGTTGTCATCTGCCAGAGACCCCACTAGTGTTTGGTTAACTTTCAGGAGACTGTCTAAAATGTTCTCCTGTGGAAGTTTAATAATGAATCCAACACTGGTATCAGTGAGGATTTATTAAGACAAGATGTTTGGTACCAAACATCTTAGAAACCAGTGAAGCCATCATGGAGTTAGGAAACTCGTGTTGACAAATATCCAGCCCACGTACTCTTTACGGCTTCCCTGTTCACTTGCAGCATCACAGAATACACTGGATATTGTAGGCGCATATCTGCTCATGCTGATATGCCAACATATAGGATATAGTGCACCCTGCCTTAGGGCTAAAGGCTTTCAGTAGGGTTACACCTATATCTTATGCAGTGCATGGGAGGCATGGTACGCAGAGCTGTGTACTATGTCAACTCTTCGGATTTTCCTGCACCAAAACACACAGCCTTCAATGGCAGAGTGTATAGCCTTGGTGAAGGGGCCCTGGGGTGGGACGCCTAATGCTGCGGTCCCAGATGACCCTCTTCTGTACTCATGCCCTAGGTACCAGGGGTACCCCTTACTAGGAACTTACAGGGGTAGCTGAAGTTGCACCAATCATGGTACAGTGTTTTGGGAAAGAGATCTTGCACTGGTAACCTAGTTAGCAGGAATAGCACTCGTTACAATGCATGCGTTTACTACGCATGCCATTACAACGCAAGTCGGTACAACGGCGCGTTGTTACATCAGATTCCATTACAACACAAGTCATTACAATGACTTGCTGTAGGGGGGGCGCTGAAGTTCGGAATAGTATAATTTACTATTCCAACTCCAGTGTGTGCAACAGTAGGGAGGGTGTTGGATTGAAAATCCAACAAATCCAAAACCTTCTTCCCACTACAGCAAGTTGTTGTAACACCTTGCGTTGTAATGGCATGCAATGTAACAACGTGTCGTTGTAACAACTTGCGTTGTAATGGCATGTGATGTATTGTATGCGTTGTAAACAATGTTTCCCAGTTAGCAGTGACCCAGAGCACTTACAGTTCAAAATCTCATCAGGGAAAAAGTGGGGCCTAACCTTGTAAGAAGAGGCACTTTCCTAAAACTCCTAAACCTAACCTCAGAGCATGACCACTCCAATTCTCCCAAGGAAATTGTGGCAACAGATTTACCCTTTCGTTGTTATCCCAGGTATGCCCAAAGGGAGACACAAGAAATACACAATTTGGGATTTCAAACATTTATTAAAGCAATTGGAATCTTGTGTAAAATACATCAGCTGTAATTATTAGTAGAAGGAAGCAAAGCATTATTACCAGCATTACAAGAATGGTGAAAAAGATTAATAATTCACCCATTATAATTATTGCAATGATTATATGAATAGATTAAAATATATAATAATTATTCTCCTCTCTAGCACATCCTATAATATATAGAACGTAGTGTGAATGTGTTTAGCAGATCGCTTAGAACAGCCTAACTCTCTATTTACCTGTGTATGATGTATCTGTCCTTTGCAGGATAGTGATGAGAGTAAGCAAGGCTGGAAATCAGTCACAGGCAAAGTTCCAGGATAATTCATAGAAGTGCTCCTCAGGTGAGCCAAAGCGCAGAAGCAGTTTATATAATAAAAACTAGTTCTATCTGCTCTGCGTGTGAGTTCCATTGTTAGTATCGTTTGTCTCCCTGATTTAGAGCTGTCTCCTAATGGACAATAAAAATGCAAGGGCAGCGTGCTCAGTGTACTTTATCTTTGAACAAAATGTACAATGTTGTGATAAAATGCTTACGAAAAAATGTGCGTTTCAAGCAGAAAACTTTCTAAGTACATTATAATGTACATGAAAAGCATGATAAAAGTCACTGTCTCAAAAGATGTCAAGTTTAAATGTGAACTTGTAAAATGGAAGCTTTTGTGCACAGGCCTGAATTAACCTCACTACACAAATAGTGTTGCATTAAATTCCAGGTTAGAAATTGAAGCAAACACACAAACCTATAACTATTGCTGGATTAAATTAATGTATTCCCTCAGTTTGGCATCAGTTGTTATCATGCACTGTTTCATGGCTCCTTCCTCCATTTCCATAGATGTGATACAGTTTTTAATCTCTTCAACAGCTCCCTCCACAGAGGCCACCCTCGTTTCAATGTGATGTGAGGCATGATGCAGATCGTTTAAATCACTCCTGATTAATGTCTCTCCCTGTATGATGCTGATTTCTGCTTTATCCAACAATTATGGTTCCCTCTGGTGTCCCCTCAAGGAGAGTTCCTCTCCTCACCTACATGCGGAGATGATGTAAACCACCAAGCAAGCAGGTTCTACTCTCTTCATCAACCCTTCTGTACTGTCTTTTCTGCTTCATCTTGTTTCATCACCACTACCATACTTGAGAGCATTCCACTGAGTTCTGCTTCTGCTGCTGGGATCACAAAGACATCACCCTTTCTCTCCGTTCCCACATGCTGTACCAGCTGGTCACTATCCCCAATTTCTAGACAGCGCTTCTCAGGTGCCAACATTTTGCCGGTCGGAGGGAGCTCTCAATCTCCATGTAAATTAGGACTTCCGGCAGGATACTGGGCATGCACTGCCCCTAATCGGGGTTCCCCTCCTCCACATTGCTTCGCCCAGTGATGTGGGGCCACTCTTTAGGTCAGGGTAACAGTCAACCATCCAGAGACAGAGGCCACAGTGAAGTTCACCCAAAGTGTGGCTGTTCATGGACCCTACCAAGCTCCACTGAAAATAATAGTTTAGGAAGGACATTCTACCAACTCCAGGTATTGAACTCAGATCACACGTTTCTAAACATAATTCCATACTACATGTGCTATCCAATTAGTCAAAGGGTGTAACCCTTCTATTTGCAATTAAATTATAGATGCATCTCAAAATTGGAACCATGAGCACAAAAGCACAAAAAGTAGGCCTAGATGAAATTTTAATGCCATCAGCATAATTTGTGTAATTTCAAGAATTTCGCATTGCGCTTGTTACATGAAAGTCCCGAAATTATGCCATGACACCACAACACATAATTTTTCTGCATTTGCAGCAAAAGTATAGCACTGTAGTGTGATAACAACACAAAAATGACGAAAAGATGAGTGGCTGCTATTTGTGATACTTGTAATTTTCATGCTATTTTAAGACCAATACCGCATCCTAGAATCAAAACGCACATGAAGACGCACTTCAAACTAAAATATACCGCTAAGTGTTATATTTGCACTTTGCATAATTATGTGTAATTTTACTTCATTGTCCTGAAACTTCACATCATTAAGCAAAAGCAAATTACATGGAATTCGCACACCCCCTAACAACAAGTAGTTATGTAAAAATAATGTATTGAAGTAATTTAATCTACCTCAGAACCCATTTCTCTATGAATCGGCAACTGTCATATCTCTCGAATATGGTCTTTTTTTACATTTTTTTTTTTTTCCTGAGTTTTATATAGCGGAACTTGACCCGAATCCAATCAGGTATCAGAGCGCTTTACATAGCACCAGTTACGTTACATGAGGACACACATTCTTTATTTTTTTTTTTTTTTAGGCACAGGGAGATTAAATGATTTGCCCAGAATCACAGGATGTTTTAGCGTCGTTACCGAGACTCGAACCCAGCTCCCCCAGGTCCGAGGTCGAGCGCCCTATGGGAATCTCACATGACTTTCCCAGGAATCCGCTTTGAAACCTGCACTTGGTGCAGTGTTCCATGCAGCTTCCTGAAAATGCATGTGAATCCAGGAAATTCTGGGAGAAGTGTGGCTCAATGATTAGAGTGGCAGACCCTGATGCAGAGGTCTAGCCCAGGACCAGGGTTCAATTCCCCGCCTCGGCGGGTCTTGGGCTCAAAAATTCCACGGACATGATAATTCTCGCCTCGGTGCCTATTCCAATCATCGAGTCCCACTCTGCAACTTTGGGCAATAGCTTGCTTAATCTCCACAACGGCCCCCACAAGGCTAAGGATGCCTGGCCTCCACCTTGGGGGTGCCCAGGAGTGGACGCCTCACAGGGAAAGCCAGGATGGGTTCCACAGCGGTATTCGTACAAGTACCTTGAGACCCTTGCGGGTGAGTAGTGCCCTATACAAGTATCAATTTACATATATACATCTGCATTTGCATGTAGGTGTAAATTTGTGAGTGCAGATTTTAGGATTTCACTGTGTATCAGGCCCAATGTATTTATCTGGTAAACATTCATTGTAAATAGTTCTAACAGGCCTGTACAAACAATCCCTAGTCCAAACTTTTAAGTGCCCCTTTTAGAGTTTCCGCCAGGAAGATCGAACAGACGTAGAGGTATTATCCCGGGACTCTTGATTCAAACCGCTGTGTCGAAATTTCAGCATCTAATTCCCTGATACCTATTTGAAGATCTTTGCATTGTATAAAATAGAATTTTGAATATCTGAATATTTTGTGAAGCCTTGAGAAAGCCCTGGTCCTATTGACCCCTTAGGGTGAAAAAAGTGCCGGCTGTCGTTCAAACTACAGTACTACAACACTCTGGAACAACCAGGATGTAATTAATAAATAATGTTCTCATGACAACCCAAGCCATCTGTTTTCTTCAACGAGACTATACCTCAGAATAATAAAGGGAGTGTCAAAGCACTCGTTTAATATATACGCATTATCTTAAGGAGGGGTTCATGCTCAATCCCTCGCCATACTCTTAGTTTATGTTTGTGTTTGTCGGTGCTCAGCATCGGTGCTTATTTCTTGACACCGGGACATTTTTATGACAACCCACCACATAGTGATGCTGTCTGCCTTTCTTCAGTAGAGCTCACTCGTTTTAGCAATTTAATATGCACTAAAACATGAAAATAGAATCATGTACAGCCCGTTTATAATACTGGCGTTTTGTTGCACTGGCAGGGTCAGGTGGGTGATGCAAGCTGCACTTTCGTCCTAGGCGATACCTTGGGCCTGTCGCTTATTTTCTTTGAAATTAAGTACTGATTTAGAGGGAACTGAAAATGCACCAAGTTCTGGATTACACTCTAAAATACGAAGTAGAATCCGGCTGCATTTGCTTCACAATATTTTCAATGTAATGGAGGAAATTAATCTGGAGAATTCCGCTCCATATTTAGAGTTAGTGGTTGAAACTTGAGGATTTTCAGTGCGTTCCCAGGTCTGAAGGATGCCCTAATTGTCAAAGACGCCAGTAAAAGGTCATTATCAGGATGCAAATAATTTGGAGCAAAAAAATGAATATTCTGGTTTTGGTACTTGTATTTTAAGTTGGAAATGTCATTAGACCACAAAATTGTGGTAAAGTTATTGCAACTGCAAAACTATTGTGGTGCATAAAATAAAAAAATAAATATATTGTTTTTTCTATTTGCCAATAATATTGATGTTAAAAATATAGTATAGTAAATAAATATTGTGATATTTAATATAGTATATTGTGATATTTAATATAGTTTGTTACTACGAGCAGTTATGTTTTCTCTTTAGTGATATAATAATTCGTTTTATTCTCAGTTGTGGGATATTTAGAGAGATTGAGTGGGTATTTTTTTAATTATTATTTTTTTATGTTCAATTTGTTTGCTCTTGACATTTTTCTATTCACTTGTAATTGTATTATTTAATGATGTGATGTATCTTTAAATATTGGAGGTTCATATATGTTGGGTTTTTATTAGTGCCTATGAGATGTGTGATTTATTTGTTGACTGGGTGGGTAGTGTTTTAATATCAGGATAATTGTATTTTGTAGGCGGTTCAGCCCATACTTTTGTTGTTTTAATCAATTTCTTGAGCAACATTTTGTGGTGTTCTTTTAATACATTTAACAGTAAACATTCACATTTTTCAATTAAATATCTTATATACATTTTTGCTTTTAGGTTATGGTGTTAAAAATAACTCGAAATATATTTTGAGGTTCTGATTTGATTTTGAAGGATAGATATTGGAACCACAATTGTTTAAAATGTTAAATGTGTATTTGGATTATGAATTAGGAGAGTATACTTGTACCCTTCCACCTTCGATTTTTGCATTTTCTTTTGTGTTGTTCGCACTAGAGTTAGAATAGTAAAATTTACGCCGGTGTTTGTTAGACTAGAAGTAGAATAGTACATTTTAACCCCAATCCTCCAATATTTACACTTTCATCATTGTACGTGTAACTAGAGTTAGAATAATACATTTTATTTTCTAATGTTTGTAGGAATGGAGTTAGAATAATATATTGCCCTCAATTTGTAATCTTTCCCAATGTTTGTGTGATTGAAGTTGGAATAGTAAATCCTTCGCCCCTAATTTTTGCACTTTCCCTAATTTTTTTGGGAGTGGTGTTAGAAAAGTAAATTGTACACCCATCACTAATTTTTGGAATTCCATCATAGTTTGTGTAACTGAATTTATGCATGCTTTCTAAACATTAATGGTTACAAAAAAAATTCTATAGTAACTATTTATTTACAATTTTCTATAGCACTGCAGCACCATGAGAGTATTAGAGCAGTTTATGCTGAACCCAAGTCCAAGCATTTCATACAGAAATACAGAAGAATTGGGAACAGAAAAAATAAAGATAGGAAGAGGCGATGTAGTGGCCCAAGAAGGGAGGAAGGGTAGTGGTGGAAGGATGATAAGACAAATCAGGAAAATTAACTTCAAAATATACACATGCAACAGTCCAGGTGGTGAGCAATATAGAACCCTAGACTGTTGTGTTGCATAAGCATATAGAGTTACCTTTTACTTTTGAGGTCCGAGTTGCAAGAGTTTTCACTGGGACCTGTATGACTTGTCACATCTTGATAAGGTGAGTATTCAGGTCTTTTTTAAGAATGACATGATGTCTGAGGCTAATCTCAGATGTGGTAACAGTGAGTTCCACGTGGTTGAGGGAGAGCCAGAGCAAGAACGTTTTCGAGCTCGTGATGTTAATAATTTCAGCATTTCTGCTTGAATGTCTCAACCCACCTAAGAGAATCAGGAGGTTATCTAGCTAGTGCTGTCTTTCTGCGTGTAGAGCTTTGAACATGAGACAGCTGAGTTTAAACTTTATCCATGCTTCTAATGGTAGGCAATCAGAAGCTCTCAGAACTACTATATGATCAGGTTTATTTTTCTATGCAATTAGGTGAGCCGTGGACTGGGGGGCAGTCCAAAGGGAGGACATCTTGCTCACCATAAAGCCCGATTAGAGGGCATTACCAGCATCAACACTTGAGACGATTACTTATGGGCTACAGTCTTCAGCTTGCCATTGTAGAGACTCTCTTTAATTTCCTAAGATGATAGTTGATGTGCTGATTTTCTTTTTTCACTTAAGATAGCATTAATAGAGAAGAGTCAATCATAAACCGTATTGATTTGACAGCTGCCAAGGGTGATGGCATGTACTGAACATGATTAGTTCTTAAATTATATTAGGTTCGATTTTACTACTGGACTTTCAGGGTATTAGTAAAAACTATGGGCCTGATTTTGACTTCAGCGTGTCGTACAGCTTGTACCTCACCAGTAAAACTGTGTGTTTGTCGGACAACATAAATGTCAGGATTCTGCCAGACTTATTCCATGCACACCCTCAGAATACGTTGGCCTTTCTCCCTGCTAGCCCACAGTGCACCATTTGACCTCTAACTTTACAGGGCACCAAATGTGTGTGCAACCTCAGAGCATGGCAACACAGATCTAGAACCCTTTCGCTTGGACTCTTGTGAATACCCAAAGAAATACGCAAGAAATACTAAGTAAGGCGTTTCAATATTTACTGAGGCATTGTAATTCTTGTATAAAATAAGTGTGCTGTGATAATGGACAGAATGAAACAGATTAGAGTAATTAGCGTTAAAAGAATAGTGAAAAAGATTGACATTTCCACCATTTTGCTAAGACAGTAAATATGAGCAAGCAGATAAGTACTGTGTATAGTGTACTCCAACCTAGTACTCCCTTATCTAGTCTTGCCGAGGGTGGGTGACCTGCCATATCCCTGCCTGGCTGGGCTAACTTCCCATTACCCCTGGATAAGTGTCACAGCTGCCCGTCTTAGTGTATAGCAGGACATTCATCTCATGTTGGTATGCAGGAATCAACTGAGCTGGAATTCCGACTTGCAGTGACCTCCCAGTATCAGCTGAGTGCTCCTCTGTCTAAACAAGGAAGTGGTTCTGTTTATATAATAATAGTACCCATGTGGCAATGGCGCAACCCCTGTCAGGCCACAATTGTGTATTCTAGTTGGATAGCGGTCGCCTACCAGACAATAAAATAAATAACATTTGTGCAGTGAACTTTATCCCTTGTACAGATGCTCAAGGTGTCGTGATAGTATGCCTACGAAGTGGTAATGTAAGCAATGCAGATTCAGAGAATGTTATAATGCATAGTCACGCACGCAAATGTATGTCAAAAGTCACCGTGTGTAAAAAGGAAAGCAACTTAAGACTCATGAGCACGTGAATTGCAGCATTTCTTACAAGACCTATCCTGACCACGTGACAAGTGGATGGGTTACTCCGTCACAGCGGTGACAAATATCTCGTCCTTTGAAATATAAATCCCATAATTTCCTATGTGCTTTATATTACAGCGGATGGGATATCCGTCACCATTGTGATGGAGTAACCTGTCCGTGAAAATCTAAATCAGGCCCTCTGTCTTCTGAGGATTAAATTTCAGGCAGTTAGCTGCCATTCAGTTTTGTTCGTTCTTCACACCTCTCTGGTGTGTGTGTTAGTCTTAGATCGATCGAAGACAGCTTTAAGTCAAGCTGAGTGGCATTCACATATTGGTGTTGCCTTATGCCTGAGTCTTCCAGAAGTAGCCCTTTGTGTTCAATGTTTTGTGGAATGCGATAAGATAACTGTTCTTACTCTAATGTACATTTCCCCAGATTGACGAGCGAGCAAGAAGGAAGAATCTGAACCAGGTTAGTACATTTTCCCTGAAGTTCACTGTTGCTTCTATCTTATTGACAAGTATATCATGGTCAAGTGTGTCAAAAACTGCCAACAAGTCCAGTAGGTAAGCCTCCTCTTCATCTTGGATTGATGGAGACCATCTAGCACTTTTGACATGCTGTTTCACTGCTACTACCATCTCTAAAGTCAGATTGGGATTGAGATAGCGAACTGTTGTCATTTCAGTATTTGTTCACTTTGATCACAACACATTTCTCAAGGACTTTGCCAAGCCAAGGCAGGCTGATCATAGGTCTGTAATTGTCCAAGGTGTATTGGTCTGCTTTTAACTTTGATAGGGATAGATGAGATCTGGTTGAGTTTCAGCCCACTGGGGTAAATTCCTCCACACAGTGAGGAATTCATAAAAGGAAACCAGTTTGGGGCTATTAGGTGAACGTTTCTCTTAATTATTTTGCCAGATCAATTAGACTCATTATCCTAGTAAGGTCTCAAGTTGGATTTCATTGAAAGTGCCTCAAGATGTGGGTGCTTTTGAGATGTAAACTGGTTGTTGTGACTGACAAGTATTGGAGTTTGTATACGGTTTCTGTAATCTCAGCTGGGTAGTCACCTTATATTCTCACCTAGGAGTTTCCTGTTGGAACTCAAAAAAGCATCATGTAACTGTGTAAAAATGTATATTACGTAACTAACTAATACAGGCATGCGGAACATGAGAGACCATGGGTGCCAACCTTTTACATCGGGACCTGCGGGCCCCAATCTCCAAGGAGGGCGGCGGGGCTCTTCCCTGAGAAAGAAAAGTCTGAAATAATGTGGCTAATTAGTGCCATTTCTATACCCTTCATCAGTAAATTATCAAAAGTGATCAAAAGTAATTTTTTTTATTCAGAAGCATTTCTCAAGGAACACTTTGCAATTCAGAACAAAGGTGCTTTGTGAGTACTCTATTGATTTTCAGTTCTGAGGCACCAGTGTGCTAAAGGAGTTTCCAGGCCCTCACAGTGCATGTAATTTTCTACCTTGATACCCTCAGCTCCCGAGTCCACCAAAACTCAAGTCACCTGTGCTCACCATTAAGTGAATGCATTTAATGCAAGTTCTTTTTTTTTTACAGAGAACCTGTTACCACAGTCATACAGTCTACTAGTAATGTTAATGCTTTTCAAGCCCAACAGTGCCTGTAACTTGCAGGTCACAGGTTCAGATCATACAGGGACATCACATTTGCTCATGCAGCTACCTTAGAGATCTTTCTGCAACCCCCAGGTCACAAACTCTAATCCTGAGAAATAGTTCAATGTGCCTGGTGCAAATATCTGCATGCTACCTGAGTGGCATACGTTTGATTCATTGCAGGGCTGTATTCTGCAGATGTTGCTAAAATAAATGCAATTTCCTGGGATGTGATTTACCTCTTGACTTTCAGCAGATCACCAGTAAACCAAAATGTTCTAGAGGTAAGTTTGGCAGTTTTCAGTTTTTCTGGGGCCATGATCTTGATTGAGTCCTCATTGTCTTGGAATAATGTGCATACTTAGAGTCAATATTAGTGTTCTGCTCAACTGGTCCAGTTTAGGAATCAGCGGATTATTGATGAGTTATTCTGTTAATTGGTTGGTGTCACAGACTCAATTGTTGGTTCTATGAGAACTTCTTATATGTCTGAAAGGAATGTAAAAATGTTAAAGGAAATGGCCCAGCTTGTCTACTTCAGTCGGAGGGAGAAATGTGATACCATTAACAGGTGTCATCATTACTTCTAAGATTAAATTAGGGTATATGACATAGCTTCAAAAAGTCATCTATTTCCTGGAATAATCGAAAGGGGGCATTTCCCAAATCACTGTTAAAATCTCCCATATAGATGCTGTTGGGGGAAAGCATTTGGTTTTGACACATGTATTCAATTGAATGACTCTGCACCCAATGGGAACAGTCCAGCACAAACTGCCAGGCCAGGTCCTCCCTGGCCTGGAAACAAGCATCCTGGGACCGGTTTTGGGGTTCCACCCCTCATCAGCCAGGATAAATTGACTCCAGTGGCATGGAGAGTACAGGACCCACGTCTGGGCATACCTGTCACACTCGGGGTGACAAATACAAAAAGAAAAATTGATGGACAGAATAAAGAACAATGTCATACATTCACCCCAGTACAGAGATCTGGGCCTAAACTCATCGTTTTTTTGCTCCTCATGCCATTCCAGTTTGAACCTAGCCATATGCGAATCAGTCTTGACCCTGCACCCAATGGGAACAGTCCAGCCCGAACTGCCAAGCCAGGTCCTCTCTAAACTGGAAACAAGCATCATAGGACTGGTTTTGGGGTTTCACCCTTCCTCAGCCAGGATAACTTGACTCCAGTGGCATGGAGAGCACGGGACCCACTTCTGGGCATACCCGTCCCACTCGGGGTAACCAAAGCAAAAAGAACAATTCGTGGGCAGAATGCAGAACAATGTCATACATTCACCCCAGGCCAGAGATCTGGGCCTAAATCCATCAATTTAACCTTGTTCTATTGACTAGGCGAGAATGTTTGATTTGCTCTGCATTCCTTCCATCATCTGTGTGTCTTTTGTTTTCTCGCCCCAAGTGCGCCAGGTATGCCCAGCCGTGGGTCCCGGGCTTACTGTGCCACTGGATTCAACCTAGCCTGGCTGATGAGGGGTGATGTCCTGAAACCGGTCACAGGATGCTTGTTTCCGGTCCAGGGAGGACCGAGATTGGCAGTTCGGTCTGGACTGTTCCCATGAAGCACTGGGTCAAGACTGATTTGCATATGACTGGGTGTAAACTGGGGTGGCATGGTGAGCAAAAGAACGATTTATTTAACCCAGATCTATTGTCCGGAGGAGAATGTTTGATTTGCTCTGCATTCTGTCCATCATCTGTGTGTCTCTTGCTTTCTCACCCTAAGTGTGCCGGGTATGCCCAGACGAGGGTCCCGGGCTCACTGTGCCACTGGATTCAAGCTAGTCTGGCTGATGAGGGGTGATGCTCCGAAACCGGTCCCAGGATGCTTGTTTCCGGTCCAGGGAGGACCTGGCTTGACAGTTCGGTTTGAACTGTTCCCATGAGGCACAGAGTCAAGACTGAGTTGCGTATGGCTGGGTCTAAACTGGCGTGGCATGGTGAGCAAAAGAACAATGGATCTAACCCAGATCTATTGACTGGGAGAGAATGTTTGATTTGCTCTGCATTCCGTCCATCATCTGTGTGTCTTTTGTATTCAATTCCAGGCCTGATTACGATGTGGTAAGGAATGGCACCGAACCTTGGACTGACCCATTTTCATGGAGTCTATCGAAAATTATTACAAACAGGAGCTCCGAATGGCTGATGACGAGCTCGGAACGCCCGTCCGCCATTTGGAAATCCTTCAACAATCCCTCAGCCGACTCTTTCCGGCCGAGGGATTACGATGTGAGTTTTCCACTGCCGTTCTGTGCCGGCCTTTCCGACACAGAATGGCATTGGGAAACTATCTTTGGGGGCCCCAGCAGGGCCCCTATGGGTGCAAGGCTGCTGAATGGCAGCCTAGGGGCCACCTATGGTGCCAACTGTTGATCCGTGCACCGGAAGGCAGGCACCTTGAGGTACCTGCCATGGGGTGCAGGGATGAACTGCAAATCTGCTCTTTGCTATGAGAGCATGCATTCCGTTTGGAATGCATGCTCTCATAGCAAAGTATAGGATTGCGACCGAACAGGGTTCATTCACATCCTAATAGCTGGGCTGAAACCGATGACAGGTCATTCTGTTCCATTTCCAGCGTGATGTCGGACAGACTCCGGTCCGTCTGACATCGTAATCGGGCCCTAATTGTTTTGTAAAGTTGTGTAAGGATTTAGAGTGGGTCTGTAGTTTATATGTATGTAAAGGGCAGGGACAGGATCCGTAGAAATGGGTACTCTCAACTCTTTGAAAGCAGGATAATAGGTGGTCTCTACCGATTTGCAGATGAGTGAATCACTTAAGCTTATTAGGGTCGCACCTACTGGTTTGGACTGTCTGTCAGACATTAGTATTGTGGGGTTCAGATGGATGTGTCTGCCAGCTTGTAGTGACAATTGAGAAGTGATACCAGGCCTGATTCACAGAACTAATCTGAGACAAAATCCTAAACTTACTACTTTTGATATTCACAGAAGGCATTTAGTAGTAGTAAAGTTAGGATTTTGTCTTAAATTTGACTTAAGACAAACTTAAGACAGACTTAAGACAAAATCCTAACTTTGCTACTACTAAATGCCTTCTGTGAATACCAAAAGTAGTAAATGTAGGATTTTGTCTCAGATTACTTCTGTGAATTGGGCCGAAACATGAGAAACTTTGGTTACTCATTAGTGTGTTCTTGTTTGCAGTGGTTTACACAAGTAGTTTCATCTCCTCATAAAGTATTAGGCACTTACTGTATACCTTCATTGGAGGATAATTATGTTGCCTGTCAAAATGCAGGGTATTAACTTCGACAAAAGCAGCAGTAATTAGTAAAAATGCCATTTGCTACAATTCTGTGTCCGGGGCAAAGGTCATCTGCCCATTTCTGTAGAAGGCTCGCACTTGTCTAAGTGTGTCTGTCCTTTTTAAAATTAGTCTTTTTGCACTGGAGAGTCTGACTTCAATAGGCATTTTGCCTCTGAGATGTCCAAACTCAAGGTACATCTTTTTCACAAGTGCTGGGTCAATCGTCTTTGACAAAAATGCTAGCAATTATTTTTCAGGCTATTGTTTTGATAATCTTGAACGAGCAGTCTATACATTTAAATAAAGGTAATATATTTTGGCGAAGATAGAAGCCTCGGGAAAAATCAACCATCTTCTAAGCTGCCAAACACCTTCACAATGTAATTTGCTTTTTATCGTCTTCTAATTTATTTTCCTGATTACATTTTCTTCCAATTTAATCAACACCCTTTAGTCTTTCAAGCAGGTAATGGCATAAAAAGAGCACAGTGAATGCTATGTCCATATTTATTAAAGCAACACACTTGGCACAGTAAGGTTTCATTTTTTTCTTTCATTTTGCGCGAACAATAAATTGTAACCTGTGACAGAGCTATAGAGTGCTCTTTCAGGGCTTGGCTGATGTCACTCCCATAGTCAGTTGAAATAAAAGACTGTCTAAGTAAGAAAAATGCGTTAAACAAGATATGCTGGGAAGTGTTTCCCTGGGAAATAAAGAAGCAGGTGGAACTTTGGCAGTAAGGAATGACTGTAAACAGTAGCTCGAGAAGGGAGGATGTAAATGCGGCGCATATATTGTGGCGCAAGGGTAAACTTTCGTGACGCATCTTCCCTGGCGCATCCATGCTGATTTGCAGGGATGCGCCAGGGTACATAAATCTGCCCCTACATGTACTTTTAAACAGCGCGAGAAGGGAGGATGGTGACAAAGATCATCGCACACACGGCCCAGGGGTCTTGGACACAGTTCTTACATGTGCTTCCCATGAACGGTTCCATTTTACTGCCTGACAGATAAACGCACATCTAACGAACACATTAGGCCGAACTGCAGGCTTACAGCATCACCATGGACAAATCGGCAAACCGTGTACGCAGTCTCTATCTAGCATTTCAGCTGTTTTGTAGAAATACTGGGCCAGCGGTAGGAACTGAGATAAGGCAATCATGCCTCCGACTTAATTAAAGATTAAAAGGAAGATCTCTTAATCCAGGAATTCCCTGCAGTTGGGAGAGATATAATCCAATTGATTAAACTCCTTTGAGACTCCTCGGTTCCTTCTTTCGGCATTCATTCACTCCTGCTGTATTTTTACTGACAAATTGCCTTCCTGTAAACAGTTCGTTTCACAGTAAAGCACACGACCAAAAGCGACCTGTATGGAGGCCGGTCACCTAAGCAACGCTTCAGATGAAAAAGGTTCTTATAGTCTCAATTTAGATTTACTGGTGAACAACTGCTGCAAAAAGCTGATATTTAAATGTAAAGACAGAAGAAAGCCTTGGCTTAGAATTGAGCTTGAGATCTAAACCTTTTGGGGAAGATCATTTCAGTTCACAAAACGTCTTCCAGACACCACACTCCCTCTATCCTGGTCACATCTTTCCTCTCAGATTTTCCCACTTTTCCATCTCTCTACTCCTGCTGAGGCCTTGGGTCAACCGCAGGAAAATACATGACATGATACGACATCATAGTTAGACTTGTCATCCTTGGCGTGGTTACTATAGTGCCCTCCCCAGCCCGGGTACATGTAAATGATCGTGTCACACATGGAGCTCGCTATTACACTTTTTTATTCTTCCGAATGTAACCGGTAACTCAACTTACTACGTCATGAATTTTCTAAACCACACCCCATCACTTACACCACTGTTCTACGGAGTCTGTCAGGGACCAGAGGGGTCCTGTTATCTCTAACGCACACAACACTACTTCTCTCCCCTTGTTAAATTAAAAGTCCAAAGAATAAATACATATACACATCATAACTCCTCAATGAGTCATCGCAGTGCTCGAATAAATCTTACAGATCTCGTTCTGTGAGGTTGAGGAGACATAAGAGAGGCATTCGCAGTACGCACAGGTGACACAGACACAGGTGCAGTCTTTGGGCTCTCCTGACTCCCAGATCGTAGCATCTCACTCTCAACGTCTGGAGTCAACGAACCTTGAGACAAGTGTTTGAAACTAAGAAGAATCTCTTGTGATGGGCTTTCCAGGATGATGAGCATTCACCATGTGTCCTGTGCTAGTCACAACCCTCAGTGGGTCAGCATTAAAAGGAACATCAGACTTGTGTTTCCATTTCTGCCTATGACTTGGCCTCCTCTTTTGAACACAGTACCCCGAGCACAGCGACGTCTGTCCACATAGGTTTCATTTTGTGTTTGTGAGACAAATCAGTAGTGCCAAATGTATCACTTTCAATAGACCTGTCAGTGCTCCATTATGGAAATTTGGATCCCATGGCTCTCCCAAACATTAAGGTGGCAGAGTTTTCATCTGTGGTAGAATGGGGAGTTGACCCGTATGCCAAAAGAGTAGAGTGAGGAACTGACTTGAGTTCGAGTATTTCCAGCGCATAAGCTGAATGTTCTTCTTGAGAATGCTCATAAATCGCTTGATGACATAATTCACCGGCGGCCAGAGATGTATGCCTTTCTGATGCTTGACATCTTAAGTGAGTGACAAGGTCCTTAAATTCTCGACTACTGAAAGGAAGGCCACAGTCAGACTTCAAAATCGAAGGAACACCCCATGTTGCAAAAAACTCTTTCTAATCTCTCACTGACTTTGTCATGAGTAGTTCAGGACAGATCTTCCACTAGGGGAAAACTGGAGTATTCATCGACAATTACCGTAGATG
The DNA here is from genome assembly GCF_964204655.1 of Triturus cristatus. Classification (NCBI taxonomy): domain Eukaryota; kingdom Metazoa; phylum Chordata; class Amphibia; order Caudata; family Salamandridae; genus Triturus; species Triturus cristatus. The sequence continues at coordinate 845,946,313 of NC_140594.1, read as the reverse complement.
ACGTCCATTGTCAAGGGCTCCAAAGAAATCAAGTGCAATCTTCTCCCATGCATGCTTTGGAAAATCAGACATGTTTAACGAATGTAGGGTTGTTTTGGATGGCAAGCAGTTGCATAAATGACATATCTTAATTCCTTTTCAACTATTTCATCAAGATAAGGGAACTATACTCGGTCCTGTAGGGCTCGTTTAGTAACAACAACTCCACTATGTCCCTCATGTGCCAGTTGAATGACTTGTTGTCTCAATCTCGCAGGCATAACAATTCTTGATCCTCATAATATAATGCCGTCTGGGGTAACTGAGTGATCATTTGATTGATCGTAAGTCGGAAGACCGCTACCGTTCAGTTATACATCACTTCAGCCTTGCGGTCAGGACCCGCATTGTCCTTTCTCCGTATTGCACCATCAGGATATATCATGATATTGTCCTTTGGTATCTTACTGAAAAGTTGCTCAGCCTTGGGCCATTTATTCATGTATATTTACACCCGTTCCTTTCATGTATCATTATCCAGAAGTCATCATTGTTTCAGTGAGAATATATCATCACAGTAAATAGTACCGGGCGGAGACATTCATTACCACTGCCCACGACTTTTCCATTTTGTGTCTTCATCTGGGTCTAAATCAAATTTCCCCTGTTGATTCCTCTCTGATTTACTGCTTGGAATTTCTGTGGCTTTCTTGATGAAGGCGTAATGCATGCCAAAACACACGAAGAAGACGATCCATCAAACAGCCACTTCAGTTACTTGTTTCTGTATTTTTCTTAATTTAAATGACATTTTGATATTCATTGTATGAATGTGTCCTTATTGTTGCTTTTTGTCTATGTTCATGTTTGTCCACTGCACTGTGTAACTTTGTGAGTCATGTGGAGATACCATATTATGTATGTAATTAGCTGTCTGACATATTTTTCAACATGTTTTTAAGTATTCTGTATTAAAGAAAGGATTTTGGAAAATGTATCTGTAGTGTACACTGAGTTCCTTATATCATGTTTACAGTTCTTATGGTCTGTTAATCTCCATAGACCTCTAGTTGCCTAGGGATCTTTTCTACAATTGTGTATTTGCCCTACCCTAGGAATCTAGACTATTAGCAGGGGGTCCTTGTTATTTGCTTTGGTGTAACTGAATGTTCTTCCTGCCTATTTTTGAATTTCTCGTATTCAAGGTCATCATGAAGAGGTCTATTATGTTTTCTCCAAGACTGATGTGTAATAATGTCTTTGAGTATTACCAAATCTTTGTCAGTGCTCGCGGCAGCACTGATTTGTTCCACTGATATAGCACGAGGTGTACTGGATTTTACGATTAAGTTAACATAATCATCAGCTGCTTTAGAAGTGGTGATATGACACGGTATTGGTACATGTGAGAAGTAGTCAGTAGGGATTTGATCTTTTCCTGGAATATGCACAATTATTTAATCATACTCCTGCAGTCGCAACCCCCACCTATCAATGTGAGGGGGAATCTTGGATTTAGGAATGCCGAAAATTCTGAGTAATGCTTGATGGTCAGTGACAACTGTGAAGTGCTTTCCATACAGGAACACATGAAAATGCCCACACCACAGCAAGGCCTTTACTTTCAGGTTGTGAATAAGCATGTTCTGTCTGTAACAAACTCCGGCTAGCATAAGCCATAATATGTCTTGGTGCATTAGGATGTCTATCGTGCTGGGCAGGTATGGCACCTAAACCCACTGGGCTGGCATCAACATCAATCTCCGTTTTTAGTTTCAGATCAAAGTATGCCATTTCAGTGGCATTCTCAATTGCATGTTTGATTTTCTTGAAGCTTTGTTCGCATTCACGTGATCAACGAAATGGAACATGTTGTTTCATTAAGTCTCTCAATGGGGCACTTACAGTGGAAAAAGTCACATATGTACCTTGAACAGAAACTGGCCATGCCAATAAAGGATAGCAGCATAGTGACATCTTGTGGGGTAGAAGTGGATGACAAAGCTTGCACTTTTTTTGGATCTTGACTCATTCCCCCATCAGAAAAGGTATGATCAAAGAACTTGAGATTTGTTTTATGAAACTCACATTTTTCTACATTTAAAGTGAGACCTGCATCAGCAAGTATACAGCAAGTATACAACACACTTGTGAAAGAGCTTTATGTTCCTTTTGTGTTGCCCCAAAAGCCAATATGTCACCACTGTCATGGAAAGCATTAGAGACTGCCTATATTATGCTACAAATGACATCCTGAAAGAGTTCTGCAGCTGATGATACCCTGAAACTTAGTCTTCTATATCTAAATAATCCAACATGAATCAAAACAGTAGTAATGTACCTGCAATTTTTTTACTGTTCAAGTTGGTAATACCCCTTGTTCAAATCAAGGTGGGAAAAGACTCTGGCTCCATTCAGCTGCGTAATCATGTCAACAGTATGCGGACCCGGATGTCATTTTCTTTCAATCGCATTGTTAACTTAGCTTATATTAACGCAGATGTGTAGGGTGCCTCCACTATCCTTCTTAGGAACTACCACTATGGGTGACACCCATTGCGTCGGACCAGTTGATCGCTCACTGATGTCATGCTTTAATAATGTCTCAAGTTCTTTCTCAACGGCATCTTGTAAATAACAAATAATTCATTGATGCCGTTGAGCAACAGGATGGATGTCTTCATTAATGTGAAGTTGCATTTTCATTGTTTTAAGTCTTCCTAGTCCATGAAACAAGGAAAGAAACGGATTCACTATTTCATGATATGCATTGATGCTGTAGTTTGCAGAAATCAGCCCCATGTCAGCAACAGTGCTGAAACTGAGTAAACATGTGTTTGGTGAAGTACCTTGCAGGACATGAATTGGTGCTTGTATGTCTGTCTTTTTATGCTTCACAATTAACTTTGCAGTGGCTTGAAAGCAGCCCACCTATAAACTTTGGTTTTCAAAGGGGTTTCAAGGGGCAATGGAGAAAGTTCAGTGTATGTTGGCCAGTAATTGACATTGACATCACACACCCATCTTTCTCACTATCTCTTGACAATGACGAAGAATTTGAAGACAATCAATATTGTTCAGTTTCTACTTGCCTCAACTGATGTTGCAGCTTGGCCATGTGGGTGTGGTTGGAACATTTCTGGAACTTACTGGCATCCATTTTGCTTTCTCGATGTGACGCAATTGATCTTTCCTTCGCTCTGCACACCGTTACAAAATGAGTCTCTTTCCCGCAGCCTTTGGATATCTTCATGTGGAAGGTAAAATCCACATCAAAAACACAACTTCTTTTTCTTTGGAGAAATTACTTTGTGCCTCCTACCTTGGGTTTTGGCTTACTATTCACACCCAGTGCTTATTAATTTTGGGCTGTTGTGGCCTCTGTGTTAGCAGCTTGTCTGTCTTCTCTTTCTTCCTCTCTAGAAGCCATGAGTACTCGCTCCAAGCTGAGTGTCTCTTTCAGCATTTGTCGTCTGAAGAAATCGGATAGACAACTATCCATTATCCTGAGATGCATGGCCTCTTAATCGTTGAACACATTGAACTTGCAATGCTTGATGAGCAAATCAAGTCTTTCTACAAAGTCATCTATCATTTCATCAGCTTTCTGCCTTTCTGAAATGAAAAATATACCTTTCTTAGTCAAAATTTGGCATTGGGTTGAACTTGGTGTATAACTCCTCTTTAATTTGACCGTACATTACTTCATCACCATGTGGAATTTTCGTTATCACTTCTTTTACTCCTTCACCCGGCAAAATCTTTAGATATTTAATGACCTTTTTTTCATTTGCTTCTTTAAGTACATCAATGAAATCATCGAAGGATTCGATCCAGGCAGTTCATCTGTTGCCTATATTCTGCTTTTTGGTGGTATCGAAGGGAGGCGGTGGTTTCAAGAAGACGATGGCTCCATATTTGGCACTCTTTTCAGCAGCCATTGAAAAGCTTCACTATTCTGACCACCGCCTACAGTCTTTCAATCAGTCTGACATGATTCATCAGTCATGTAAGCACAGCCCCTATGCTTCTGCTTGGGTTGTGATGCCTGGTGCTGGGGTCAGATGGCTCTTTTTACTCCGGTTCTGCTAAGCATAAACGTATTCTCCATATATTTGGTTATCACCGCCTCTAATGTTTCTCTGCATTTCTCTGCTTCTACTCACAGTGTTCTCTTGTACCTGGCTGTCTCCACTTGCTGAAATTTCCGTACCTGGTTGTCACTGCCTTTAGCATTTCTTTATTTCATCAAGGTTTCCAGTTTCAGCACTTCCTTGCACACGGCAATCACTGCCTTTATCGCTTCACTGTGTGTGGTTGCCGCTGCTTTTAGTGTTGACATACTGTATGAATAACAGTTCTCTATTAGGCTCTTGTCTTGACTTTACCAGCAAATTTCTAGTTGATGACAAACAAACTTTTTTTAAGGTGCTCACTTTCTTCACAGGCCTTGCACTGAGTGGAGTGGTGCTTTGACTCCACATACACCAACAGTCAGTTATTCACTTCAACTAAGGCACACATGACACGCACATGCAGGTTGCTAGACTACGGCAAACTCTCCAAGAGAGCACTCTCAGTTCTTTGGGCTGTGGGGTTTACGTAATCCCCTATCTTGTCGCCACTTGTAGTGTCCTCCGCATCCCGGGTACATGTAAATGATCACACCACACACTGAGCTTGGTATTACACGTCATTATTCTTCAGAGTGTAAGCGTTAACTGAACTTACTACGTCATGAATTTCCTTAACTACATCCAAAAACTCATGTGACTATTCTACAGAGTCCGTCATGGACCATAGAGGCCCTGCTATCTCTGACACACAAGACACTACAGTTACCCCCTACATGTCCTGGTAGTGACAAACGCATCAAACAGTTTTTCAGTACTGCTAGGCCTAGCTCTCCCATAGGTTAACATCTCAACTTATGGCAGCAACCTCACAAGGGAAGCATTGCGCTTCGACGAGGGAACATGGCGGCCCGCTAGTAAGCCGGCCGGGAGCTGCTCTTGACCGATTGGAACTTCTCACCCCTAGGACAATGAATTGATGTGCCACTTGCTGCTTTTGCTGGCTCTTCTTACCGTGTCTGCTTGTGGCTTTCTTCCGTGTGCATTCCCGCCTGGTCTTTCTTTGTCGAGGGTGTGGCGGTCTGTGGTTCACGACCTGCGGGAGGTTTTGCCGATCTGTGTCGCCTTGGCAATCTTTAGGGCAGCGGGCGCGCTTGGTGAGTCTCGAGTGGCGCAACGCACCCTCCTGCAACCTGGAAGCCCTGATTTCTGTTAAAGGGGCAACCAAAGGCACGGCTAAGGCAAGCCCGTCTGCGCCCATCCGCGCCTGGACGCTGACAGCTGGCAGAAATTTCTGCCCTTCTACTTACTCATAGTAATACCGCCCCGGAAATACTCAAAGGAGGAGCTGATGGAGGTAGGGACTAACATGTTCAGCATGAAATGCAAAGGCAGGCTTGGCTTGGATAAAGGATGCTAAATAGGGTGCTGTCCCTATTGTAATTGAGCAGTAGGTCAGCCCCAGAAAATAGCTGGCCTCCTTAACAACCCTTCTATTAGACCGCAAACTGCTATGAAGCCGACTCTTAAGGAAGGTATAAAAAAAGAAAAGGCCCAAGATGTTACTTTTCAAGGCCTATACATTAATGCTAGGTCGATATCTAAGCATGCCACGGAAATCTCGGATCTTTTAGATAATCGGAAACCTGACATTTATTTTTTCACAGAGACATGGCTACATACACATTCAACTCCATCTCTAGTTATCGCATTTCCATCAGATTATACGGTAGCAAGATTGGATAGAACAGGCAAGAGAGGAGGAGGGTTGGCTATAGCCACTCGCCCTACCTTGAATATAAAAGTTCTGGACACAATTTAATCTCCTGTCATGGAGTTGATGATTTTATTCCATGGAACCCGCCCGGTGTTTTAAAGTTATAGGGGCAGCAGTGTATCACCTTCCGGGTGAAAATAAGAAGGCCTTTTGTGCCTCACTATTGGAATCTCATGCCCCAGATGTCCTGCAAACAGAACATTTCTTTCTTTTAGGCGATTTTAATTTTCATTTTGACATTGCTACCAATATTGATACAGTTGATCTGCTAGCAGCAATGGAAACGTTAGATCTCTTTCCTAGAGTATTTAACCCGACACATATAGCAGATCATACACTTGATAATATTTTTACCAATATTTTCAGCCGTTTAACAGAACCACCTCAAGCAGTAAGTTGGTCGGACCACATGGCCTTGAGCTTTTCCTTTTCTGCCCCTAAATGCCTAGGTCAGCCGCAAGGGCGGAAAGTTACCTGCAGACAATGGAGGAAAATAACGCCAAAAACATTTGGTACAGTATTTTCTCCTCCGCTACTTAGTGATTGTAATGACATCAATGAAGCTCTAAGCAAAGTGGAGTCAGAGATAGTAAGGGCTTTTGATACTATCGCCCCGAACAAAACAACGATGATCCATGACAGATCTACTCCGGCTCCTTGGTACTCTGACAGTTTAAAGGTGGAGAAAGCTTCTTGCAGAGTTAGAGAACGCAAATGGAGGAAATCAAAACTAGGAGAAGACAGACTGGCATATAACATAGCACATAGGATGTTCCTTAAGAATTGTAATATAGCAAGACGAACATTTCTAGCCACCCAAATAGATGAAGCAAAGTGTTCTTCCAAAGAACTCTTTAGGATTCTCAAAGAGTTCACTACTCCAAGAGCCAGCAATCTTGCTTGCCCCCCATGCAGGAATTTTGCGATGAGCCTGCCAAGTATTTCAAAAGTAAAATAGACAGTATCTATGACTCCTTTGATCAGGAATCAGAGAATAGGGAAGAAATCCTAATCCCAGATAATCCCTCCCTACAGAGACTGGAGAACTTTACAACTATTACTATGGAGCAAGTCCTACCACTGTTGAAACATATTAAGTCAGGATGTGGCTCCCCTCACATCATTTCCGACCTAGCAATGGAGTTGGTAAATCCAATTAGGGAAATCTGCAATCTCTCTTTAGTAACCGCCTCCTTCCCATCGAAATGGAAGAAGGCATTTATTAAACCTCTGCCCAAGAAACCATCAGCAGATTGCGCTGACCTACAAAACTATAGACCCATCTCTCCTCTTCCCGGCTGCTCAAAAATAATGGAGACCTTGGTCAACCGACAACTCTCAGACTATCTGGAACAGTATAATCTTGTGGACCCCTCGCAGTCGGGCTTCCGTGCTGGATACAGCACGGAGTCTGTCTTAACAGAGGTAACAGATACAATCAGGCTACTGCTAGACGAAGGGACCCCTACAATGCTGGTCCTCTTAGATCTGTCAGCAGCCTTTGACACCATCTCTCACAGAATCTTGTTGGATAAACTGCGAGACATTGGTGTCACAGGGATGGCATTAGAATGGCTGCAGAGTTTCCTATTGGATAGATCTCAATGTGTACAACTGGACACCCTTGTTTCCCAGACTACAACTGTGGACAAGGGTGTACCTCAAGGCTCCATTGTAAGCCCCACCCTGTTCAATATCTATGTGTCATCTCTGGCCACCGTTATCAAATCTTGTGGGTTCCAAACCATCTCCTATGCGGACGATACTCAGGTGATAGTCCCCATAGAGAAGGAACCCGCGTAGACTAGATTATGGAAACGCTCTGCTGGTGGGGATGAGGGAGGACCTGCTCTCTAGGCTACAAGTCGTTCAAAATACGGCGGCATGCCTAGCATTAAACAAGCCAGCGCGTACTCCATCTTTACTGTTATTGAGAGAGTTACGCTGGCTTCCTATCAGGAAATGAGCAGTTTTCAAACTTTTATGCCTAGTTTTCAAAGCACCTTACGGATGGGGACCTAGATACCTAACTAAGAAATTAGAATGGTATACCGTGGTCCGACAACTAAGATCCAGTGGCCAAAGTCTCCTTCAAACGCGGAGAATTAAAAAAGTTAAGATGGGTGGCCGTGCCTTTTCCTACCTGGCTCCCAAACATTGGAATGCGTTGCCAGATGACCTGCGGGCATGCTCCGCCTTGATTATCTTTAAGAAACATCTAAAAACTGAATAATTCTGCACTAAGATGCCTGCTTCCCGGGCGCCAAGAGATCCCCTGGGGGATGATTCGTGCGCCATATAAATAATAATAATAATAATAATAATACCCTTGGCAGAGTCAGCACCCGCAGCTTCCTGCAGAAAACCCAGGGAGGCTGCGTGGAAACGGCTGATAGTGGTTTATTGTTCCTGGCGGCTATATATTGTGGAGGAGGCTCTCTTGTGGATTTAGACTCACAGCTTGGAGCCTTGTGCCAGGGGAAACAGGTAAAGGAAACAAGGCAGAACTATTGTGGGGCCCCTATACATATGGATCTAGAGAGTGAGGAGCATGTAAATAATGGGGGTGGGCTACCAGCACAACATAAAGGCAGGCACTTAACATTTAACCCTGACAGAGAACTAACACTTGGCAAACGTTATAGGCTTAAGTCTAAGAGCCTAAACCACAGTCTGAAACACAAACTAGGCAACTCTCAGCCCACCCGTTGGGTAAGAATAAGTACAGAAGTCTCCCTGTTAAACAAGGGAAAGCCATTCCCATTAAAGAAAAAAAAAGTTTAGTTCCAGTAGGTTTGGGAGTGACTCTTTCTCTTAGGTCATACTTTAAACTAAATACACGTCTCAATATGGAATCCTGAGAAGGAGCAGCTGCCTCGCCACAGAACACTCTTTTGTCACACCAAACAATCCCGGTCATGAATAGATTTTCAGTTTTAAAAGACTGTCCCGGCTCCCGGGCGACTTGGACAGCCGGGAAGGAAAGATCCATTACTAAGCAACCCTGCTAAGCAGGTTACTAATGACATCTTCGGTCCGGACTCGGTGCAGGGGTTGCTGAGTCAGTTATCACTAGAAATTAAAGAACGTTTTTCCACTTCAGAGACTAATCAGAGGAGAATCCAAGATACGTGCAGTAGTTTACTTGTCAGCATTAACACAACGTATGTAGGTTTTGGAAAATAAAGTTCTAGAGTTAGGGTCAGATATAAAAGACAATACTCAAGAAATGGTCACGCTTAACCTGCAGGAGAGGATTTATCAGATAGGTTGGAAAAGTTAGAAAATCATTCTAGAAGGAATAATATCAGGATTCTAGATATTAAGGAGGGGCGGAAAGGGATAATGTTAAAGCTTTTGTAATAGACATCCTGACTAAAGCCTTCCCACAAGTTGTCTCCACCTCAGTTTTGGAAACTGAAATCCAACGGGTACACCAGTACCCCTTTAAACTAAACCCCTGTCATAAGAAGCCCAGGAGTATTCTGGTGAACATACAATCATACTCCCTTAAGGAAAAGATATTGGGGGTGGCCCTTAAACAAAAAAACCACTCAGGTTCAAGACCTATCGTTTAAAATAAGGTCTGATATTTGGCGGGTGACAGAAGACAGAAGGTGGGAGATGGGTAAATTGATAGACCCTTTGGAGGAAATGGGCGCCCAAGCTAAGTTAAGGTTCCCTGCATTCCTCAAAGTGATGTGGGCCAACAAAATGTATAACTTTCAAACATCAGAGGAGGCAGACAGTTTTCTGGCACTCAATATAGCCAGCAGATAGTTAAGGTTTTTATCATTGCTTTATATGGTGAGAATCAGTGTTTTTACGGAAATCTTGTTAAGTCGGTGGACAGCAGCTTGAATTGGCATTGGCCAATAGGTAGACAGGGAGGGCTCCCAGGGGGGAAGGGGATATGGGGGGGGGGAGCAAGAGTGGAAGTGGGAAGCATAAGGGTAAAAAGAAAAAAAACCTGAAAATTGTTCCTCATGTAGCATAACTGGTGTAAATAGATGCAGTCTGATCTGGAATACGGATGATGGGGGATAGGGTGGGTCCATTAGAAGGAGAATTCCTGGAGTTATTGTGCTGGAACATGAATGGTTAAGGGTCAAAAGGAGACAGCGTCTGGTCCTTCAATATTTAAAAGATAGTCCTGCTATGGTTCTTATGCTCCAAAAGATGCCCCTTCTACGGGCTGAATGCCTATCATTATTTAACAGACAAAGATAGGTTGATGAGATTATAGTCACAGATCAACCGTTTTGCTCTAAGGGAGTTGCCATAATAATTCAAGCAAACTCTGAAATAGAATTACGAAAATCACAAGCAGATGAAAGAGGGCGGTGGGCGATAGCAGAAATCAAAAGTGGTGCTACTCTTTATACGTTGGGCAGTTATTATGGCCCGAACGAAGATGATGCCTCACCCCTGAATAACCTTTGTTCTTCCTTGCTTGACTTTAAAGCTCCTCTGATAATTGGCGGGGATTTTAATATCCTTTTAAACAATGGATTAGATAGATCTTCACCCTGTACCCAAATCACCATGAGTCAAAGCCTACCTTCTTACTATGCATAATAATTTAAAACTTTGTGATGTATGGCGGAAGAAAAAAGGTGATTTAAGAGTTTAATCCTTCTTCAGCAAGAAGAATGGTCACTATTCTAGGATTGATTATATATTCACGGAACTCCCGGAAATGGGAACGGTTGAAAGAATAGATTATTTACCCATCCATTTATCAGATCATGAAGCAATAGGATTAAAAATCAAACTACCCTCAGGAACATCCTTTAGAAGATGGACCTTAAATAGGAGGTTACTTTTCCAACCTGATATCATGGGCAAGATAAAAAGGGAGACATCTGACTTTTTCAACCTGAAATTAGCCTCTGCCCTACGACATATAGTTTGGGATGCTTTTAAGGTTTGAAACCTTGAAGGGTGCTGCGGCGGTCTGGGTCAGATCAGAAAAAGGGAAATTGCTGCATTAGAAGAGCAACGAGCAGTAGCGGAAGCAAGCCTAAAGGCAGGGCACTTTCAGGGGGGGACAGAGAAAACTTAGTGGGGAGAGTAGAAGCTCTGCAACGGGAATTTAGACTCATGATGGAAGGAATCATATTACAAAAATGGGAAGTCAGCAAAATGAGAGACTTTGACCAGGGGGAAAACTGTGGGAAACTGCTGGCAATGAAGAGTAGAATGGATAGGGTCAGAATTACATCAGGAAGATCAAGCTGGAAAGTGGGGATCAGTATGTGGAGGATAAAGAGGGCATTGAGATTACTTTTACTAAATTCTTTCAGAACTTGTACCAGGAAGACTTAGTAGTGGATGAGGCTGCCCTGGATCAGTGGCTTTTAAAAAAACAGCTTCCAAGGCTGTGTACTGATAGTTTACTGTCCCTTAACCAGGATATATCAAGGAATGAAATCTTGTCCGTTCTCAATAAAATTAAGAATCGGAAAGCAGCAGGTCCGGATCTGATATCTAATCAGATGTATGTTACACTGGCAGAATACATTATCCCCATTTGGATAAAATTGTTTAATGAACTATTGAGGGGCATCTCTCCGCTACCGGATTTGGAATGATGCCATTATCACATTAATCTTAAAGCCAGGGAAAGACCCCACACAATGTCAGTCCTACCGTCCATTATCATTATTGAACTATGATTATAAAATCTTCACTGGAGTACTGACAGCACGCTTAAGTAAAATAGTGGGGCCGATAATTCACGAAGATTAGAAGGGCTTCCTACCGGGGAGGTAGATGAAAGATCTAGTGCACACTCTAGTCGGCTCAATAGACCTGGCTACGACTCACTATTGATAACTACCTTAGATGCTGCAAAAGCCTTCGACCGGGTTAACTGGTGCTATTCGGGTAGAGCATTGAAGGCTTTTGGTTTCGACAAGACATTTAGGGAGGTTCTTAAAAAAATATATAAGGCCCCCCGTGCTCAAATTGTAGTTAATGGTACTCTTACGGCTCCTGTATCTATAGGGCGTGGTACCAGGCAAGGATGCCGTTTGTCTCCTATTCTTTTTGATTTATGTATCGAACCCCGGGCCCAAAGTATAAGGCAAAATAAGAACATACCTCCTTTTATCACAAGCGGCTTCTCTATGAAGCTAGCCTTATATGCTGATGACTTAATTGTGTTTTCGTCCAACATCAACCAAACTCTCCCAGAACTATTCACCAAAGTACAGGCATTTGGGAAAATGTCTGGTTATGAGGTCAACAGTGATAAGACGGAAGTTTCGGCCTGGAACTCGGAAGCACAAGGGGGTTAGGTTATCAAAGGAGATAAGATATCTAGGCATAATTATAACACATAATTTAAAAGAAATGCCTAAAATAAACTTAATGAGAGGATGTTAAGATATTGTTGAAGAGATGGCAGAGTCTCCTCCTTACACAGTATGGGCGGACACATTTGGTCAAAATGTGTGTCCTGCCTAAGTTTGCCTATCTGTTTAACAATATACCCTCAGTGTTTGATAAGAGCCTTCTTGTTAAAATCCGGGGAAGGATCTCTGCTTTTTTATGGGCTGGCAAGGGGATCAGGTTATCTTGAAAAAAGTTAAGACGCCAGCTTACACATGGCGGTTTAGGCCTGCCTGAGCCTCAAATATATTGCTGTGCATATCAATTAAAGAACTACAGGATGCTCCTTCTTAGACCTGATGACACTTTGATTGGCCACATGTTTAAGGCTATGCTGGTGGACAGCCCAGATGAGGGTTTTATGTATAAATTCGGTGCCCCTAAATTCTTTTAAAAAGTTCGCCTGAAGGTCTTGTATGCCGCTGCTAAACTTTGCTTTGATTGCTGTTCAAGCCTAGGCATACCCTACTACAGTGAATGGTCTGCTGTATGGGACTCCCCGGAAACACTGGAGTGCCTTTTGGATGTTCTAGCAAAGCCACTGAAACTAGCTGGTGTCACACGCTGGGAGGATACAGTGGAATGAAATAGCTGTTTGCCTTGGGATACTTGAAGGAATCTGACTAATGGTATGTTATCTATATTTAAATATTATCAAATTTCAACATGGTGTAAGAGCCAGCAGTGGCATTTTTCCTTTGATAATCCAAGTGAGGAAGACCTACCAGACTCAAAATTAAAGAAAAAAGAGTATTACTTTGGTACAATCATCTACTTACTGCATCGATGAGGAAGTTGGATCATCCATACCTGGTCTGGAAGATCTGCTTGCCTGATGAGGAGTTGGAAAATGTATGGCTAGTATCTTTAGACATGCTTTACCCATTGAGTAAATCTGCTGCACTAAGGAGAAACTATTTTTTCACACTTTACAGGATTTATTGGTCCCCACTTTAGTTATCCAAAAAAAGAGGCGGTGGACAAGCCAGATGTACAAGGTGTGGATTTCAGGAAGCGGACGACATCCACATGTTTACTACCTGCCCGCTGCTGAATGAGTTTTGGGATAACGTGGGCAAGACCCTTTCAGATGCATTGGACAAAGAAGTTTAGGGAAGCTCCTCTTTAGTACTGTTTGGTGTTGTGCAGTCTTCAGAGGGCGCAGATACCCTCTCGGGAATGCAAAGTAAACTTGTTTTCTACCTGATCCTTTTAGCAAGAAGGGAAATATGTAAGAAGTGGAGCCAGGTGGCCTCCCCAACATGGAGGGGCTGGTGGAATTCTGTGAAATTCTTTAGAGACTTGGACTAAAAGGTTAATGGTTTCAGGAAAGAACAGAGCTCGGTTTTTGTTTCGAAACTATTAGATCCTGAACAGTAGGTTATAGTTGTAATAATGTGTCCAATGATTACACCTCTTGGTCAGCTCATGATGGACAGCGTGAACGGGTCTTGCATAACCATCAGCTGAGATCAGACCCCAAGTTATAAGCAATTGGGATGGTTAAGACCGAGAGGATGCTTATTCCATGGAAGTTATATGAGGACATAATTTTTTTTTACAAATTAAAAATTAAAACTATCTCAACTTATGGTGAAGTCAGATTTTAAATTGTAATTCTGAAAATGCTGCTTTTGGAAAGTTGGCAGTTTCCTGCCTTAGCCATTTGGCACCTGCAGCCTGTCTATGAGTCATATGACTAGGTATAGTTTGTAGTTGAGCTTTGTGTATTCCTCCTAGACAGCCCCACACAATGGGGAGCTTAGGTATGACTGGATGGGCCATCACTGGCCGGATGGGAGGGAGGAGTTGGGCTTAACCCCACTAACCCTTAAATTGGCTGTGCCATGTCTCCACACAAATGGCTGCATACCCCTTGTAGTTCATCTGAAGCCAGGGCCAGGAAGGCAGGGCACCTGTGCACTTCAAAGGCATGCCTCTAGAGGCTTCCCCTCACTTCAAAGGTACAACTGTGTATAAATAGTTTGTGGACTATTCCAACAAGGCACTGAATGGTTGAGTGTGTGGCATCAAAGTTAATGATTATGTTGGGTTGTACAATTTAATCATGAAAAAGCACATGCTCAACATCTATTTTACAGAGTTGTGCCTGCATGTAGTTGACAGTAAGTTGACTGACCCCAGGAAGCTTTCTGAGGAGGCGGACCTCTAGGCTAGCACTAGGGTGTCCAAATATTTATTAACCCCGGGTGCAGAGATCTCCCCTCCGCCCGCGGAGTGTGCGGAGATTTGCCTTCTCTGCATTCTGCAGAGAATGCGGAGAAGGCAAATCTCCGCACACTCCGCGGGTGGAGCAGAGTTGGCCAGCCCCCGCCTGCACCCCCCACTATTACAAGTGAGTAAACATTAAGTAAAAATACATTTTAAACCACTTACCTACATACTGCGGCGTCCCAGGGCTGCAGTCCACATCTTCCTCACCGTACGGGTAATCCTGGTGAAAACTGTGCTGTGTAATTGTGTGGCGTGTAATTGTATGGAGTGGATTTGTGTATTGGAATTATGTGACATGGTGTGCTGTGGAATTATGTGGATAGTAATTAAGTGGTATTGAGTGTACTGGAATTATGTGGAGTGGAGTGGGATTGTGTGGTTTGGAATGTAATTATGTGGAATGTTTTTTTGTGTTGTGGAGTGCGATGTAGTGTACTGTTGAGGACTGACTTCCATGGCACAAAAACACCTATAAATAATACTTTTTAAATTACATAATACACAATGTAAATGGCCAAACATGAATGCACTTGTTAAGGATATGCCCTTCCCACCTGGTCGTCTCCTTTCTGCAGGTAAATAATGGCAGGACACAAGGATGGGAGGGGCAAGTAACAGGTACCCAGAAAGGGTAGGGCACAATGTTTGCAATTAATCTAGGATAGTTTGGGAGAAAACCAATTGCCTTCCCATTCTGGCCAACATCCAGCAGGTGAGTCTTTTAGGGGTGGGGAGTTAGACACACTTAGCAGACACTAAACTTTCATAAATATGGACAGGTTGGGTCCAAGACAGTGAGAGAATTTGAGATCATGTTGGTTGTTTGTTTCACCTGAATAGAAAGACACCTGAGTGGGCTAGGCACTTACACTGCACTGCAGATCTATGAATGCCATCTACAGACGACAGGTTCAAATCGTATGGGAACCAGTGCAGTCCTTTTTTTCTCCTCCAATGCCATTAAGTAAATACATTAGATTGGATAACTAGCGCTAACTATAAAAGCGGTGAGAAAAAATTGATCTTTCGGCAATTGAAATATGCAGTCCTTGTAACCAGTAAGGGGACTTTCTGAAATGTGCACAGCATGTTTTACTGTGGCTTGGATATCGATGAACCTGAAAGCATTTCAGAAAAGGATTCAGGGGAATGTGGTATGCGTGCTGTGTAGAAGCATCGGGAAGGTATCAGCTATATTTACTTATTTGTTGACCCTATCCCACCGATTTTCCCATTTCCCATGACCTATTGTTGTGGTTGTTTGAGAAAAACTTTCAGAAGAAAAAAAAGACACACCACGTTGCACAATTTATATTGGCTGTGAGATAGTCATTTCTCCGTGCTGTTGCAGTGGTTTCTTGCATGTGGAGAATGCAGGCGACTCACACTGCCATTTGAAATGTATATTGATCACATCGTGAGGCACTGCTTGGTTTATCCACTGCAGAGACCTGTAAAAGAAAGCCAAAAGTCAGCAAACTAGAAATGTGCTACACTGCCTATCCGAACATGTTTTTGAGCCAAATTGGATTCCCATAACAAAAACAAGTTCTAAAAGATCAGCCTTACATTGTAGAATGGGGTGACATCACGGCGCACCTGAGCCAATGAAACGCGGTCTCATTGCGAAGACCTTCGCTGTAACACACATGACAACATTGGTAAGACAAGCGAAATAATAGACCTCGAAGACACACCTGCCAGGGGATAATGAACTCAAAGACACATGGTGCACACAAATTGAGAATCAAGGTTACACCACACGCTAACAGTCGGATATCGGTGGGACAAATAGCTACCCTTGCAACATTTCCTGGAAACACTGCTGCCATTCCCGTCCAGCCTGCCACATGGATCAACACATGTGTAAGCCACAACTGTCACATGCTTGTCATGATTGTGTTGAATCTTGACCTGCAAGAAATGGTGATGCCCACACTAACAACTACCGGGGCATGGATGGCACAGATACACTTCAAAGGACTAAATAGCCTTCCACCGGGGTTTTCAAACTTACAATACCAACAACACATATACAACGTGTGCATGTTACATAACATTCGGTCCTGCACTGCCCTAGATTGAATATCTCCCAGCAGTGGTGTCATCAGCACGGCAGAGGGGCGCAGTTACCTGTGCTCATGTGCTTTCTTCATCTGCAAAAACAACAATGGTTCTGTCGAGCATAACACTATTCCTTTCAGAAATAATTTCTTTTACTCAACTTCTATTGCAAACAAAAACAATGATTTACACGGAATTTTGGAAAAATGGAACACAAAACAAAACAAGGACACAAATTGATACGTATTCTGGTATTTATATAAATTAAAACATTTATATATATTATAATCTAACGTGATGTGTGCTAGAGTGACATTTGGTGCTCAGTGATAGGAGTAAAGCACATATAATATATACAAGGTGAATAAATATACAGTTTGTACAAGGGAAGAGAATGATGATGGTCAGAGTGTTAAGACACAACAATGACTCTGGCAGATATACAAGTTATCCATTCATTTGAAGCCAGAGACTCGATAAGTGTGAACTGTGTGGGATCGTCAACGTTTCAACCCTGTCAAGGCTTAATTAAGAAGTCATGGCGGGTCTTCATCAGGACAAGAGAAGGGGAGGGAGACAACCCAATACAGGTAGCCTCACATATCCATCATTATTTGCGGTCAGTCAGAGGATCTCAGATTTATGATAGAGCAGGTAGCTTGTCTTGGGCTGAGGTGCTTTCTTCATCCATGGGTACACCACTGCCTGCTCCTAGCTCTTCCAGTCGTGGAGCAGACTCCGGTTGGGCAGGGTACAGGAGGGTTCCTGTAGCAGCAAGGGCACATAGTGGGGCAGCAGGGCACATAGTGCTGTGGCAGGGGTTGCTGCCACTTCCCAGCCAGCAGGAGGTGGCTCTGCTGAAGTAAGGGTGGGGGTGGCTGTGGCGCCTGATGGTGGCATGCCCCATGTAGGTAGCACTAACCCTTCTCCGGGTAGGCGCGCTGCCATATGCAGAGCACCTCGGCCAGTGACGGCTTGTAGCCAGGCACCCATTTTTAGTAGTAAGAGTGTGGCGGCAGGTATACCCCCTGCAAGTACTCCTCGCATGGAGGGAACTTGGGCTCAATGTAGTCAAAACAACAACTTTTAAACTGGCACAATCTTTCTCTTACAAAGGAGACAATGCGACTGCACTTAGTAGAGAAATATCCCAGTGACATTCAGATAAAGTGAGCGAATTTGTGTTCATGTTTACTTTTTCTGTATGCTTTAGATTCTCTTTCAGAATGTTTAACCCACATTTGAAATTGAGACTAATTTCAAACGAGGGTTAACTGTTCTGAAAGAGAATTGCTCACCTCTTCTGAATAATGCTGAGTTATTTCTCTACTAAATGGGGTTGTATTTTCTGGATGAGAGATGGTTGAGTTGTTATTAAACAGTGGACCAGTCCCAAGTAATGAAGTTCACTCTGTCCCGGGATCAGGAGCAATAGGTGGGCATTGTGACCAGCATGTTTTTTGTTGTTGTTGTGTAATATGCTGCACATGCTCACAACATGAGACGCTATTTACAGAAATATTAATTGCCATCAGAATGTCTTAGCGAGGGTTTGACAGTCATTAGAGTACACAAATATCATGTTATAGCAGTGCTGCCTAAACTTCAGCTAAAACACATTCCAGGGGACAGGTGTGACAAGAAGGATGTTACTGTGTTGATGGGGAAAATAAAACATTTCAGAAGGTAGAGCGTACTACCCAAATATGTAAACTGAAATGGTTTCAAAATATTGATAGAGTTTAACGTGTACCACCTTATTGTACCCATTCAGGAAGAAAAAGTGCAGCGCTCGTGAAACGGGTGCAGCGCTGAGTAAAAACATGTTAAAGTATCCTGAAAATTAGGATGTGGAAGCTTTGTTTGCCTGACCTTAATATGGCAGCCAATTACGACACAGGTTTTTTGGCGTGACCCGCTTAAAAGAAAAAACTGCAACATGAGCAACAAGCCTTTTTTAAGTAAAATCACCACTTGTGCTTTTACTTCAACTTACCAAAAAGTAGATACAACAGTGGCTCCTACGAGGCTGCATCTGTTGCAAAATAGCAGGAGGGGTGAGGATGGGACGGGAACACCAGGCACATGAGGGTGTAGGAGACAAGACTTCAACAAGCCCAATCTCCTTTAAAAGAAAGCCCAAAACAATATGAATATCCTACCAAAAAGAAGCCCAACTGAAGGTGGACACGAAAAGAGCAAAAAGACTAAATAAACACAATCAACATAGCGGGAGACACGGCGAAGGAGGCAGCATCAACACAACTGTGGCATTAAGAGGAGGTGGTAGGGAGGGATGCTACAATTACATGTAAGCACCGAAGCTGAACACAGGCAACAGTCACAGACCAGGAATCCAAGAAATAAATAGTCCCCCATAGAACACATAAAGGACCATAGTGGAATGTGATAGTACTTAACAGAAGGGTAAAAGGAGAGACAAAGAGGCAGGACTGACCACTAGCAGGCAAGTATTTTCAAAGGACACTGAACCAAACAAATCAAAAGAAAGGGGATGGCTTTAAGCCCACAAGAGAAATTACAAAGGTCTCGAATGCTCGACCTAAAAAGGACATGGAAGTAAAGAGTTAACCAAATTTGCTAGCTCAGTAACTCGTACCTGCCCAGTACAACCTGTCATATATATTTACTCTTTATTCTAAAATAAATATTTTATGTTCACCGTATGTATATTTATTTCTCTTCTACCCCTCTATACATCTCTCATCTTTATAGAATGAAGAGTAGCTGAAAATTCACAAAATCAGGACCTTCAGTAATGACAATGCGCAAAGGTTCCTAACTACTACACCTGCAGGTCAACGACAGCTTACCTTGCTGCTGTCACCTCATCCTCCATTCTCCAGCTGGTGCCAGGCTGCCTTTTCTTGACAGTCAGCCTCACCATCCAGCCTTGACTGCCCTGCCAGGCTCCTGGGCCCCAGGCTTAGCCCTTGAGGTTCCTGTGTGCAAGGGACTCCAGGACAAGTGCCACTCACCGTTTGTTTTTTCCTGCACCATTTTTCCCACCTCCTGTCTCCCTAGCACCCCTCCCAGGACCTACTTAAAGGAGGCTGCAGTGTGGCCCCATTGAGCAGGTTCACACCAGCTCCCCTTACTGCTGTCACCTCCGTCTTCCAGCTACTGCCAGATTGCCTCCCCTTGATAGTCAGCCTCACCAGCCAGCCCTGACTGCCCACCCAGGCTTTTGGGCCCCAGGCTCAGTTCCAAGATCGAAGGAAGTGACCCGTTTAGGGCCACCTAGGTCCCTAATGACCACCTCTCAGCCTTCCGTACTAAATGAAGAGTCAGTCAGACAGTAGAGAATACAAACCAATAACTGTTTTATTCATATACACTCAAAGTGGAGCCCCATCTGCCCAGTCTCTAGGAGTGAAGGAACTGAAATCGACAAGCAAAAAGATACATTATGTACGTTTCATAACTGGCGAAAACACGCCCACAGTGGAATTTTCCAAGCAGGTGCATTGAACAGAGAAATACAGAAATAACCATTTCAGCGCTTATATCTCACACAAAGTAACATAGTCCAAAGTCGTTCCATCCGGAGCCTGCCACCAGACAAGGGAGAGAGGGCCTCTATCTAGTGAGAAAGCTATGTGCTGACATGCACAGTGTGCTCATTACTGAAACAAAACGAAATGAAGAAACGAAAATCAAAAAGGAGAATTTCTTGGAACTGAACTAACTCAGTTTTGAACAGCCTAAAATGGCACCCAAATAAAAAATGGTGCAGCGCATGCTACCTTACATGGAACACTGCGTAAGCAAAAACAATTTTTATTCTAACAGGCCCTCCTTTTAGCATGAGCTAAAACATTTTCTAACAGCAACAAGAGGAAACAAAAGCACTAAATAATAAACAATTATGAGCACTTCATATTATCAACATCAGGAAGGGAAACAGTAAGGAGCGAGGTATTCTCGAAAATTCCCTCATCGATATTCATCTGATCCTAAATATCCTTTTGAATCATTATAGCAGCATTGGTGTCATGAATTGATCTTCTGTTTAAGAGTCACAATAGTGGTACAATAAGAGCAGCAGAAGGGAAGACATTGAATAAGAGCACAACAGAACACCAATGTCACAATCAGATAAATCAATTTTTCAAGAATCCAGCTCCAGCTGCCAAAGAGAGACCAACTCCAGTTCCCACTTTCCAATCCTTTGACATATTCAAGGATATCTAAAATGTGTTTGGTAATATTCTTTTCCATATTCTTAATCCTGACCATGCACCGATCGCCCACTACCACGTATACACCACCACTCTTAGCTAGAATAAAATCAACTGCATATCTGGTCTGTTCTGAATATATTCGCAAACTTTCCAACTGAGTGGCGATGTCACACAAAGCTGCTACTGTGGTATTAGATAGAATTTGCAGCAGCTTACACCCAAAATATTCTCTAGCCTTCTCACCCCAGGCCATAGAGGTACCACCCAAGGTGAAAATAGAAGAAAGGATGTATCCAAAAATGATCACATTACTATAATTATTGACCTCTATATCCGTCACTCCCTCACAGAATTCTTTCATCAAAGTCCTTTTAACCCATCGTTTGTTAGGCTTAGCATATTTACAAGGTACACCCAAAAGCAATACCATTCCAAGAGCTACATCATCTGTACCATTGTGGACATTAGAATACATTCCATTAGACAGAAAGAAAAACCCTGGGTGTGCATAAATCGGTCCCTCATAATATACTGCTGCATACCTGGTTTTCATTCCAAAAGTACTTGGATCCTCGTCATTCACCAAGGGGATCGTATTTTTGTACAGCACTATTACTGAACAATTTATACACAGTGAAGTATCAGTGCTATTCACAATGGGGCAACAAGCGAGATAATGGCTGACCTCCCGAGTAACTATTGATTTCTTGTATTGCCAACCCACCAATCTGACATTCTGTTTCTCCATATAGAAATTGTCGCAGTATGTATTGTTATCACAACTTGGGTAACCCATTCCCAGTGACTTTCTATGGTATAGACATGGTCCCGAATAACCAGAACCAAACACTCCTTTCACTTCTGTAAATTGAGGTGGCCGAGTATAAGTAAATAATTTACAAGAGACAATGGATATGCAGTTCACAGACTAGTGACTGATTGGGCGTGGTAACAAGCTGTCCCTTCTCCGAAAAACCTCTAATGTATCTCCAAAAATACATTACTCGTGGCTGTTCTTTTGTTTCTTTTCGGGGAGATAACCTTACCCTTGCTGCGTAAAGGTACACTTTGATCATTTTCCAAAACCCATGACACCCCACACAATATTATTATCAGCAAAACCAAAAGAACAACACATATTATTTTGTTTTTCTGTGTACATATCATATTATGCTGTGTAACAAGAACCATTGACTGCTCTTCCTCAGCAACCTTTCTACCAAAGGGATGCATAATGAATTGCAAAGAGGCAAGAATGCAAAGAAATTGTACAAGTTCCCAGTGTCCATCAGAGCCTCACTGGTACAGGCTCCTATTGTCCATCAATAAGTTGCTGCTCTTGAGCACCGGCAGTGGAGCTGGCTCTGTCCTAAGCTCTTTTAATCTATCCCACGTTGCTAAAAATGGTATACCTACAAGGTATACTTCCGTTCTCCCTAGCTAATGTTCAGACGATACGGGCAAAGTGAGAGTTACTTACAATATCAAGGTTACCTCCTTACCAAGACACTGCCTCGCCGGCATAACACAGCACTGATTACCAATTATAACGGAAAAAGATAAGAAAAATATATCACAGAAATATATCACTTTTCTTTAAAGGTCAATACCACATATGGTGCAGTTTGGATGTTTTATGTTATTTTAACTCTCTTTTTATTCTTCCAGAACCCATTCAGCAATATACCTACTGGGGTATAGTATATTGTGCATGTTAAATTTATGTGCACCACTTAGTCAGGATTATATGTAAATACACAGTTGTTTTGATATGAGTGTTGAAGGGATCTCTTCTAGGTCCTGATGAGAAGCCAGGGGAGGGCTTTGAAACATGTCGACACAGGAGACACTGCTCATTAAAGCATAGTATCTCCATCTCATTCCCCACTTTTAACGACACCAGCTCAAAGGAACATTAAAAAATTATTTTTCCACTGAGCAAGGTATTTTTTAATTTTTCACCATTCACTCACTTCTGACCCTTCCACTCACACTCCTACACCACCCATAGTATTGTTTTTCATAACCAGTGCTCCCACGTAGTCGTAGGTCGCAGAACGCCCCTTCCCATAGCGGGGCGGGAAGACCCCGATGATGAAACATGCCACCAAGGGTCCTTTTGGTGGGTGAGGGGTATTTAAACAAAGCTGTGTGCTTTCCACCATTGTAGGAGACACACGTAGTCTGGAGGAACCCTTCTATACTTTTCCATAGGGGTGGATACCTTTGTTAAATGAAATCTAGGCTGTGAGACCGGCCTCGTGGCGTGGGCCCTCCCGACCAGCAAGTTACCCTGCAACCACGCCGAACCTCGTTGATACAGCCTTCCGGCTCCCGTGGGCCAACATCCCGAGGGCCGACCAGATCCCCAACACGCATGCCCGGCCGAGGGAGAGCGAAACCCCCCCAAACCAGACCGAGAGGCGCCGATCCTGTCACACCTCTGGTCTCTCCCCCGAGGGAGGTTTCGATCGACCACCAGGCCCCCGGGGAGCAGGCGCCTCGGCCGCTGGGTGTCTGGAGTCCCTCCCGGATCCACCTGAACAGATCAAAGGGCCGAGCGACAGGAAACCCCGACACACCGCCCCCCAGGCACCAGACCCCTCTCCGCGAGGACTCCGGACTTCAAAGAGGAGGGGGAGTATAACAAGGGGTGCTGAATGGACGAGAGAAGGGAAGACCTGGACTGACGAGAGCCTGCTGACCTGGTCGCGGCTCGATCGCTCCCCGAACCGAAGAACGCTACCCGAACTCTGAACCATCTGAGCCCTGCTGACGCTGTCGCGGCTCCCCGAACTCTGAACCATCTGAGCCCTGCTGACGCTGTCACGGCTCCCCGAACTCCGAACCATCTGAGCCCTGCTGACGCTGTCGCGGCTCCCCGAACTCTGAACCATCTGAGCCCTGCTGACGCTGTCGCGGCTCCCCGAACTCTGAACCATCTGAGCCCTGCTGACGCCGTCGCGGCTCCCCAAACTACGAACCTCCGGTGCCTGCTGAGTGACTCGCGGCCCGCTCGTCCAAAAGAAACGGCAGAGATTGCCGAGAGAAGCAACATCCCCTCAGCTCGAGGATTGAGAGCTGTGCGCCGGATACCTCGCAGAGACACTGATTCAAAGACTGTCCCGCTACCCCTTTTCCCTCATCACGAGATCGCTGCCGCTTGTGGCATTAATTTGGCACCGGCCTGCCGGATCATAAAGATCCCTGACAACTACCGATAAAAGCATATTGTCTTACAACGAATTACTGTGTGGTGTTCCTCTATCCGAAGAGAGAGTAAGCGCAGCGTGTGCGATCCTAGGTACGAGACCCTTCCAGGAAGGGCCTCCCCGCTCTTGCTCGGGCTAACTCTGGGAAAGGTGGGCCTCCGGGTGGTCGGGAACGCATTCCGTAGCCTCCCCGGGGAACGCCTTCCAACATTTGGTGGCAGGCGACGGGATCCGAGCCAACACCTAGAGATCGTTCAGTAGACGGCTTACGCACTACCAAGAAGAAATGGAAGGAGAAACTTCCCTAGGTGCCACAGGCAGCAACTCGAGCACGACATTCCAAAAGGACCAGTTAGAATCTTATACGCACCGAGGACTGAAACAATTTTGCAAAGACTTTGGAATCGCTACCACCGGACTAAGCACGAAAGAGGACTTCCAGGGGGCATTAAAAACCTGGGTCGAGGCGGGAACTCCCCGGACACAAACAGAAGGAGAGCCTCCCAACGAACCACGAAGCACCCCGGGGAGGAATGGCGCCCCCGAGGGGGGCCTATCCCCAGAGGAACTAGCGGACCAAGAAAGAGGTCACAACCACGAACTAGAACTAGCAAAATTAAAAATCGAAGGAGAGCTAAAATTGGCTGAAAAAAAGCTGGCGGTGGAACAGTTACGCCTACAAGGAGAACTCGAGGAAAAGAAACGACAAAGAGAACACGAAGAACGAAAACTCCAACTAGAGCACGAACGTAGCCTAAAAGAGATCGAGCTCAAGGCTAAGAATGCGGAGGCCAGACCCTCGGAAACCCAACCCCTCTCCTCCACCGTGGAACCAAAGGTCCACATCCCCACATCCAGCAATGGTTCAAAGCCTACGAAGTCGCCATGACCTCCCACCGAGTCCCGCAGAAAGACTGGGGGGCTGGGCTGTGGGGCCGGTTCCTGAGCGAGGGGAGAGATACCCTGCTGGACCTGCCCTCCACGGTGATGAACTCCTACAGTCACATGAAAGAGGCCCTAGTAGCCAGATATGGGCTTACCCCTGAAATGTACCGGCAACGGTTTAGAGACTGCAAGAAGATACCCGGTACCACCTGGGTGGAGTACGTGAACTTTTACAGCCGGGCCTTGGATGGATGGATCAAGGGCAGCAAGGTCTCCACCTTTGAGGAGCTGTTCGACCTAATCGCATGGGAACACTTGTCCGCTAATTGCTTTGTAGAGCTGCGCCAGCACCTCCTGGACAGCAAACTCACAGACCCTCGGAAACTGGCCGTCGAGGCTGACCGGTGGGTAAACACCCGGGCCTCCCGGGGCCCCGTGGGAGACTACAGTCGCCACAGTCAGGGACCCCCCCGCCAGAGGGGCGGAGGGAATCAAGGCCGGCCAAGGGAACTCCCAGGGGGATCCCCGCTCAGCCCCCCCAGAGGACAACCTCCGCCCTTTCCAGCTCCACCTCCGGCCAGCACCGGGCCACCAGGGAGGCCGGGGCCCCGAGTGAGGATCACCTGTTTCCGCTGCCAACAGACCGGACACTATGCCAGCGACCCTCAATGTCCCATGTACCAGCGAACCGCCACAACAACCCCGCCGGCTCGACAAATGGCCTCCGTAGCCCTGGGGAAAGAGATGGAAGACTCCGAAGAATGGGAACCAGCCGCCATGGCCTTGGTCTCCCTAGGGGACCGGGAGATGGTCCCCGGAACGTCCCTGCCCGCCAACACGAAGAAGTACCGACAGCAGGTAACGGTCAACGGTCACCGCGTCGAGGGCCTCCGGGACACGGGGGCGAGTGTCACGGCGGTTCATTGTCACCTGGTCTCCGAAGATCAGATCCTGCCCGGCGCCTTTTGTCCCGTCATATCATCGGACAATTCCGAGAGCCTCTGCCGGATGGCCCTAGTCCCCTTCGAATGGGGGGGAGTCACCGGCAAGTTAAAGGTGGCGGTCCGAACCTCCCAGCCCGTGGACTGCCTCCTGGGCAACGACCTTGAGAACTCCCCGTGGGGACAAGTGGAACGAAGAGCCCATCTCGAGATGATGGGCCTACCCGAATGGGTATGCGCCACCACGCGCTCGATGACTCTCAGAGTGCCTTCCTCCGAGGGGGGAGAAGCCCTGCCGCTAAGCACCGCCACCATCCCCGAAGTCCAGAATACTCCACCAGGGGTCAACGACCCCCTTCTGGACGAAACGACCGCTCCCGACGAAGGGTCCGTGCCTTCCGACCCCGAATCCCTGACCGAACTCGGGGACTTGCCAGAACTGGCCCAGTGGCACTGCGAAGGGGGCCCCTCCCGTGAAGAATTCTGCCAAGAACAATCCACCTGCCCGTCCCTCATTGGACCCCGACAACAGGCCGAGGCCCAAGCAGCAGGCGACCGGACCGGCACCCACTGGGTATACTGGGAAAACGGCCTCCTGTACAGCGAACAGAAGTCGGCCGAGTTGGGGTCGGCCCGAGTACTAGTGGTACCCCTGCGCTTCCGAAGTCTCCTCCTGGGCCTGGCCCATGATGTACCCCTGGCCGGACACTTAGGCCAAGATAAGACCTACCAACGACTCGTCACCCACTTCTATTGGCCCAAGATGCGAGCAAATGTGGAGGCCCACTGCAAGTCCTGCCCCACGTGCCAGGCCAGCGGAAAGAGTGGGGGCAAGCGCAAGGCTCCGCTACAACCCTTCCCAGTCGTCAGTACCCCTTTTGAGCGGGTAGGAATCGACATTGTGGGACCACTGGACCCCAAGACCGCCCAGGGCCACCAGTTCATCCTTGTCCTGGTGGATCATGCCACCCGTTACACCGAAGCCATCCCTCTCCGCACCGTGACGGCCCCCGTGGTAGGCCGGGCCTTGATGGGGATCTTCTCCCGCGTGGGGTTCCCCCGCGAAGTCGTGAGTGACCGGGGTACAAACTTTATCTCCCGATATATGAGGTCCCTCTGGCAGCAGTGCGGAGTATCGTACAAGTTCACCACCCCGTACCACCCCCAAGGAAACGGCCTAGTCGAGCGCTTTAACAAAACACTGAAAGAAATGATCATGGGCCTCGAGGAACCCCTACGCCGGAGGTGGGACGTCCTCCTCCCATGCCTCCTGTTCGCCTACCCGGAGGTTCCACAAAAATCCCTGGGATTCAGCCCATTCAAACTACTATATGGACACCCCGTCCGGGGACCCCTGAGCCTGGTCAAGGAGGGTTGGGAAACGACTCCCCGGGGGACCCCTCCGGATGTGTTCCGATACATCTTGGCGCTCCGCAACCAGACCCGGAAATTCCGAGACCTCGCAGAAGCGAACCTCGAGGCTAGCCAGGAAGAGATGAAGCGCTGGTATGACCAGAATGCTACGCTGGTCGAGTTTCAGCCGGGCCAACAAGTCTGGGTCATGGCCCCGGTGAAACCCTGCGCCCTTCAAGATAAATGGACTGGACCCTTCAAGGTGGTCGAGCGGAAGAGCCAAGTCACCTATCTCGTCGATGTGCAGTCCCCGCGGAACCCCCTCCGGGTTCTCCACGTGAACCGCCTCAAACCCCACTTTGTACGGACAGAATTGAGTTTACTCCTGGCCACCGACAATGGGGCCGAAGAAGACACCGAGCCCCTTCCAGACCCCCTGGGGGCAAAAGAGACCGACGGTTCCGTGGAGGGGGTGAGACTATCAACCACCCTCACAGCCCAACAGTCCGACGACTGCCGCCAGCTACTAAGGCAGTTCGCGGACCTCTTCTCCCTAACCCCTGGGGTCACCAACTGGTGTGTCCACGACGTGAACACCGGCGACAGCCCGCCAGTGAGACACCGGGCCTACCGGGTCCCTGATCGGGTCCGAACCTGCATCCAGACCGAGGTGGCGAAGATG
The DNA here is from genome assembly GCF_964204655.1 of Triturus cristatus. Lineage (NCBI taxonomy): Eukaryota > Metazoa > Chordata > Amphibia > Caudata > Salamandridae > Triturus > Triturus cristatus. The sequence goes on along the minus strand of NC_140594.1, from coordinate 845,918,511 downwards.
CTGGACCTCGGGGTGATTTAACCCTCCGACAGCCCCTGGGCCAGCCCGGTAGTCCTGGTTCAGAAAGCGGCTACCCCGGGTGTCGCCCCCGAGCTGAGGTTTTGCGTGGACTACCGAGGACTCAATGCGGTCACCCGAGCGGACGCTCACCCTATCCCCCGTGCCGACGAGCTCATTGACCGCCTCGGGGCCGCTCGCTACCTCAGCACCTTCTACCTGACTAGTGGATACTGGCAGATTGCCCTCACCGAGGGAGCCAAGGAGCGCTCCGCCTTCTCCACCCCGGATGGGCACTACCGCTTTAGGGTGATGCCGTTTGGAATGAAGAATGCCCCGGCCACCTTCCAGCGGCTGGTGAACAGGGTCCTGTCCAGACTAGAGGGGTTCAGCGCAGCATACCTCGACGATATAGCGGTATTCAGCTCCCAATGAACCGAGCACCTCCAGCACCTCCGGCAAGTCCTGCTGGCTCTGCGCCGGGCCGGCCTCGCCATCAAAGCCAGCAAATGTCAAGTTGGGCACGGCTCCGTAACCTATCTGGGGCACCAGGTGGGAAGTGGGCAGGTCGCCCCCCTCCAGCCGAAGATCGACGCCATCTTGTCCTGGGAACCCCCCACGACCCAAACGGAAGTCCGGGCCTTCCTGGGCCTCACCGGTTACTACCGGAGGTTTATTAAGAACTATGGCAGCATCGCAGGCCCCCTCACAGAACTAACCTCCAAAAAACACCCTAAAGGCCGCCATGTGCGCGGCTCCGGTGCTCAAAGCACCCGACTACGCCCAGGAGTTTGTGGTCCAGACGGACGCCTCGGAACACGGTATCGGGGCAGTCCTCTCCCAGTTCGACGACAAGGGCATAGATCGGCCCATAGCCTTCATCAGCCGAAGGTTGCTGCCCCGAGAACAGCGGTGGAGCACCATTGAGAGAGAGACCTTCGCAGTAGTCTGGGCCCTCAAAAAGCTACGGCCCTACCTGTTCGGAACACACTTCCGAGTACAAACGGATCACCGCCCCTTGCGGTGGTTGATGCAGATGCGAGGGGAAAACCCCAAGCTGCTACGCTGGTCCATCTCCCTCCAGGGGATGGATTTCACGGTGGAACATCGCCCCGGGACGGACCACGCCAACGCGGACGACCTGTCCCGATTCTTCCGCTTCAGCGAGGAGAACCCCCAAGTGGATGGGTAGTTCTCCCCGCCTTTCAGCTGGGGGGGGCACGTGTGAGACCGGCCTCGTGGCGTGGGCCCTCCCGACCAGCAAGTTACCCTGCAACCACGCCGAACCTCGTTGATACAGCCTTCCGGCTCCCGTGAGCCAACATCCCGAGGGCCGACCAGATCCCCAACACGCATGCCCGGCCGAGGGAGAGCGAAACCCCCCCAAACCAGACCGAGAGGCGCTGATCCTGTCACACCTCTGGTCTCTCCCCCGAGGGAGGTATCGATTGACCACCAGGCCCCCGGGGAGCAGGCGCCTCGGCCGCTGGGTGTCTGGAGTCCCTCCCGGATCCACCTGAACAGATCAAAGGGCAGAGCGACAGGAAACCCCGACACACCGCCCCCCAGGCACCAGACCCCTCTCCGCGAGGACTCCGGACTTCAAAGAGGAGGTGGAGTATAACAAGGGGTGCTGAAGGGACGAGAGAAGGGAAGACCTGGACTGACGAGAGCCTGCTGACCTGGTCGCGGCTCGATCGCTCCCCGAACCGAAGAACGCTACCCGAACTCTGAACCATCTGAGCCCTGCTGACGCTGTCGCGGCTCCCCGAACTCTGAACCATCTGAGCCCTGCTGACGCTGTCGCGGCTCCCCTAACTCCGAACCATCTGAGCCCTGCTGACGCTGTCGCGGCTCCCCGAACTCTGAACCATCTGAGCCCTGCATTCCGTAGCCTCCCCGGGGAACGCCTTCCAACACAGGCAGACTACATATTTAATAAGAAATTCGACATTAATTGAAGAACATGTTGACTAGGTGTCCGGAAATAGTTCCGTAGTGTGCCTTTACATATCTTCCCCTCAGTAGAATCCCTATTTGAAAGCGCCAATGGAGCCGGTATCGTGAGGAAAATTATGGAGAAAATCAAAATGTCTGTTTTTTCCAGTGCCGTTTTTCCAGCTTCCTATCTCCTCAGCGCCCTTCCTCCATCCCAGGACCTACTTAATAAAGGCCGCTGCGCCACCAGGGCTTTAAAGGCAAGCCTATCTGCATCTGTCTATCCCTGAATTGTGCTCAGCGCCGGGACCCTAGCTCGTCAGACACCCACAGGTACCTCACAGGAGATCTCAGAGCCCTGGACCCCTGATGCTGCAATAATTTCTGCGCCTCCTCTGTGCGAGCAACCAAAGGACCCTTAACTGGCCACCACTGCCACTTCTCCTGCAATACATGACTGCCAGTCCTCACAGGATCCTGCATCACATCCACCCAGAAGACCACAGACAAGCCCAATCCCTCTGCAAACATGTCACCAGAATCTGGGATACTATCACCACCCTCTTCCCTGACATTGCCTTCATCACTGAAATATGGCTCAGCCCCTCTTCCATCCCCGACATCGCCACCGCAACACCCGATGGCTACAAGATGATACAGAGAGACCAGAATAACAAAGAAGGTGGAGGCATCGCCATCATCTTCAAGGAAAACCATTAGATGCATCATCACCAACGACAACCACATGGAACACCTCAACAATAAGAGGCATCCTAGTATACAGACTCCCCGGACTTCGTCTATCCTTCTGCAATGCTATTTTCAACCTCATCGCCCCCTAGCCGTTAACTCCTAACAATATGTCCTACTCAGTGACCTCAATTTCAGGCCCAATGACCCAACAACGCTAACTCCACCTCCTTCTTGGAGAGGCTGAAAAACATCGGCCTCAGCCAACTGGTCCCCAAACCCAAGCACAGAGCTGGACACACACTCAACCCCAGCTTCACCTTTAACGACAGAGTAAAGTTCAGCCATGTCACAAAACTCACCTGGACTGACCATACCATCATTCACTTCACCATCTCCGGTGCTCAACACACCATCACAAAATATCACAGTTCTCCCCACCTCAGCTGGGGCAAGGTAACAGACACTCAGTGGACTCAGACCCTTAGCACAACCCAACTCCAAGCTTCATCCAAACTGGAACAAGTCATCCAGATCTTCGCCGCATGGGTCACCGAATGTGCCGACAGAGTATCCCAGAGGAAACCAGCAAAAACAAACGAAACCTCAACACACTTCAGCTGGTACACCCCAGGGATCAGAATCACCAAATGCAACTGTTACTGATTTGAAAAACAATGGTGCCCCACAAGGAGCAACTCCGACAGAGATGCTCATAAAGCAGAAACAGCCCTCAGCCATTACCACCTGCGCATCAAGGAAGCCAAGAGAGGAGCAATCAATGGCCACATTGACAGAGCAGCTAACCACATAAAATAACTTTTAAAAATAGTCAAGGAATTCTCCAACCGAACAGCCACAAAGAACTCAATTCACCCCTCCCAAGAACTCTGCAAAACCCTCTCAAACTACTTCCACAGCAAGATTGCCACCATCTACAACAATTTTGACCCCCACCCCTCTACGTTCAACCTCAACAGCCTCGGCCAACTAGCGGAGGCCAGCCAAAGGATCACCACATATTCTTCACTCACTGCACAGACCAGGGTCGAACTGGGAACCAAAACTGGCCCTGGCAAATTGCTCGTCCTGCTCCCCCTTCAGGTGGGAGGGGGTTCGGCCGAGCTGTTTTCTAGGGCCAGTTTGGCCGATTTTGTTACCGGGGGCCTATATTCCTGGCCCCCAGTAACAAAAACGGCACCCAAGGGCCCAAAACCGGCCACCACCATGGCGGCCCACCACAGCACAGAGATCCCACTGATCGCTGCCACAGACATCAGAACCCTCATCGACCACCGGGAGATGGTAGCCCTGATCCTCCTCCACCTCTCCACTGCATTCAACACCGTATCCTACCACACCCTCATCAATAGACTCTACAACATTAGCTTACAGCAAAAATCCCTCAAGTGGATTGCCTCCTTCCTTACAGGACACACTAAGAGCATTCGGCTGCCTCCGTTCACATCTGAAGCCAACAACATCATCTGCAGCATAACCCAAGGATCATCCATCAGCCTGACGTTGTTCAATACCTAGATGACTCCCTTCACAGACTTCATCAGATACCATGGCATCAATGTAGTCTCCTACGCTGGCGACACTCAACTCATCCTCTCACTCACCGAAGCCCACTTCACCACCAGAGCAAACTTCAGAGACACCATGACCAATGTAGCCATCTGGATGAGTGCCAATTGCCTTAAACGCAACTCTGATAAGACAGAAGTATTGATCTTCGGAAAAAACACATCCATATGGGACCACAGCTGGTGGCCTTCAGAACTCACACCCGTGCCAACAGATCATGGACGCAACCTAGGCATCATCCTCGTAGCAAAATTACCTTGAAATGACAAGTTGAAGCAGTCACCTACTCCTGCTTCAACACCCTCTGCATTCTCTGCAGAATTTTCAGACCGATCCCAGTCAACTCCAGAAAGACCATCACTCAGGCCCTCTTCAGCAGCCGCCTCTACTACGGCGGTACATGAAAAGACAGTCACAGTGGAACAATTTAGCTCAATTAGAACACAAGTTTATAATGTAAACTTAAATAGAGTTATGACAACACCTTATTGAGATACACAAATGACTGCATTTAATCGTTTGAGCATAGAAAGAGGTCAATATATCAACCTGTTCGACAGACAAACGCATGTCAAAATCATCATTTTCAATTAATAAGGGTGTAAGTAAAGTGAAAAGTGCAACATAAATAGGGATAAGTGCAGATGATGTGAAGGGGAAGGTCGTGTATTTAAGAACATCCACAATCAATTTGAAGACCTAACCTGCCACTTGAATGGCAATACACACAAATGCAATAACATGAACAACAAAAGCAGTTGTATAATCACTGTCAGTCTCATGTATTGAAAATAAACAAGGAAAAAGTCGTCGACGTTTCGACCCCTAATCGAGCCAGCAATTAGGAATTCTTGGAAGCGGGGTCTTCTTCAGGACCAGTAGGGGGGGAGAAGATGGACTTACACCAACATCAGCAGGGATGACTCATGCTGGACGATATGTGGATTGGGCCCAAACGACTCCATTCGATGTTGAAAAACCGGTACTTTTGCTGAGAATATTCTTATCGGTATCTGAAGAATCAGAGTGGGCAGTGGTTCAAACGTAACCAGAGCTCCCGGGCAGCGTCAACAGCATCTGACAGCTAACGAAACTACTACGGCAGCACATTCTATGATAGCATGACCAGACAGAACGCTGCTGTCACACTCATCCTAGACCTCCCTAAATGTAGCCACATCACTCCCCACCTCAGAAAACTCCACTGGCTCCCCATACATAAGAGATGTCAGTTCAAATTCTCACACATGCCTACAATGCCCTACATTACCACGGACTGGCCTACATCAACCACCGTCTCAGCTTCTACCGACCCACAAAACACCTGTGCTGCTCCTCGCCAGCCCTTGCACACATCCCCTGTATTCGTCACAGCCACAGCGGGGGTGCTCCTTCTCTTACATCACCACCAAAGCCTGCTACGACCTGCCCCTTCAGCATCAGACAGCTCACTCCCTGGCAGACTTCAGAAGGAGACTGAAGACCTGGCTTTTTGATGGAGACCCCGCACTCCCGAGTCCTAGATACCCCTAGGGGTGATAGTGCCGTGCTATACAAATGCTGTTTGATTCATTGATTGAAACAAGGTTTCAAGGCATGCAGTCTTTGACCCAACCTTGCTGCTCAAAGTTCCACATTATGATATCAGGTGCTGGGGAACTGTTTTGCTGGCAATCACCCTAGGCTGCCATTGGCTTATCCCATTAAGTGGTAGGAAGACCCATTTGCCTAAACGACTAGGCAACAAGCAGCAACATTCTTTCTTAATGTACTCTCTGCTCCTCAAATCCTTCTGGCCATAGGGAAAAAGAGAAACAGTACTCTATTCATTTGATAGGCTCACCACAGGGATCATGAGTCGCTGATTCCGAGCAGCATTTTTGTTGTCCTGAATGAACCCGACAACTTTCTGCTCACTCTTTTGATTTCTTTTTCTTCACAAGCACTACAACTGTGAAAATTTGGTAATATTTTAAAAAAGATATGCAAAGGTGTAAGTGTGTAGCTTTGTGCCTTCAATGGGAAAGTTGTGCTGCAAATGAAAGAAGTGATTTTTCAAACTCAAGAAAGAAAGTATATGACTTACCACCACCTACCCTTGCAGACTCACCTGCAGCATCGGAAGTCTTGCAACTATCTCTGCCATCACAAGTGCTAGGATGTGGTCATCCTGGAAAGAAAGAAGAGGAAAGGCCCTGACCAGTAGCATGACCACAATAATTAAGAATATGTAAAAACACATTCAAAAGTTACTGAATCAGTACCTTTTCCCTTAAAGCATATACCCCTTGCTCATTGTTATCCTAATAATTGTTCCCTGTTTTACAAATTTTATTCCTTTTCCCCCACATTCATGCATTTTTGCTATCACACTTGGGGGCATATTCACAAGGACTTATCTCTGATTTATCTCCACCTTAACGCAACAAAAGTGGAGATATATTTAACACCCCATTCACAAGCAGGTGCAAACCGCAGACATCGCCAGTATTCTGGCGCTAACTGCCCCAAATTCTAACACCACGGCGGACACCTCCTAACTAACTCAAATGAGATGCGGAGTAGGTGTACCCGTGCAAAAACACATGAAAAAACACCAACACCACCTTCACAACGAACTGACAGAACTGTGAAGCGAACCAAAAACCGGTGATAAACCGCGGTGGCCGCAGGTATTTAACACCAGCTTCAAGCAGGTGTAAAGACGGACGCCTACCTGCAGTTGTCAACGGAGCCCCGCACACAGCCATACCCGAAGAACAAACAGCGCCATGGAGCTACTCATCATGCAGCTCGGAGCCCCAACAGGGCCACAACACCCACCCCCACCACCCACTGGACCGCCACCACCCCCAGGACCCGAACCCGCCCCCCCCAGACCACCACAGAGGCAGCGTAGAGTAAGACAGCGGACCTACCGAAAACGCACCACTCTCACAGACCTAACGCCTGCAGAAGTCATTGGCCACCACAGGCTCAAAGGGACAACCATTCTCCGCATCATGACGCACATCGCCCACAGGCTGACGGTCCCAACACAGCAGAGAACCAACATCCCTCTGCAGACAAAGCTGCTGGCTGTGCTGCACCTGTTGGCCTCTGGTATCTTCCAACCAACAACTGCCAGAGTCGGAGGAGTCTCCCAGCCAGCCCTATCAAAGTTCATCACACCTGTCCTGGATGCCATCCTCAGGTTCATACCTCAGTACCTTCACTTCCACAACACTGCGCAGGAACAGCTGGAGACCAAGCAAGGCTTTTACGCCATAGCCGGATTGACTGCACACATGTTCCACTTGTGCCCCCTGCAGAGACTGCACACCACTACCGCAACAGAAAGCACACGCATTCCATCAATGTGCAGGCAATAGTGGATCACCGGGGACTCTTCACTAATGTCATCGCCAACTGCCCAGGCAGTGTGCACGATTCCTTCATCTTCCGAAAGTCCATCATCAACCAGCGCTTCCAGGATGGCACATATAGAACAGGACTGCTCGTTGGTAAGTACCAAATCAACACACCACACATCCCATAGCCAACTACGCACAAAGCACATCAGTGGAGTTGCACATGTGCCCAAGCCCCATTCGACATGTCAGACTACACGACCACCTACCAGACACGACTACACCACTCCATGGTCATCCGGGTCTACTCCCTGAGGGCTGGGATATACTCACCCCACACACTCCAGCACAGGCGTCACTGTATTAGTGGGCCTGCCATCTCATCCTGCTGAACCAAGTAATGACTCTATTCTCCCTGCACTGTCACAGGTGATCAAGGATATGCACACTCTTCCCTTGGATGATGACATCCCTCCGGGACCCGGACACACCCGCCCAGAGGCAGTACAATGCGGCCCACATACACACCAGGGGCATCGTTTGACGCACATTTGGCGTGTTGAAGTCACGTTTCAGGTGCCTGGACTGCACAGGAGGGAAGCTCCTGTACAGCCCAGACATTGTGTGCAAGATGATTGTTGCATGTTGTGTGTTGCACAACATCTGTGTTTGCACCAGGGCCCCATGGATCCCAGTTCCAGAGGTACCGAACGATGATGATGTTAATGGGGCAGGTGTGCCACATCCCACTGCAGCTGCAGCAGGAATGGCCCGTAGGAACTACATCATTGACACCTACTTCTCATGCGCAGGTCACATCGTGTCGGTCCATGGCAATCATGGCACAGTAGTATATGTCCAATTGCACTGCATGTGTGAATAAAACATTTTTGCAGGTTACAGGTTCGAATTGTGCATTGTCATGTTACATATCCCTGGGGTTACAGATGTGATTTGCCTGGTTGTGCACATTTGCCGATCCAGTTTTGTCCTATGTTCTGTTGTGGAGGGGTTTCTGTTTGTACCGGAATGTAGCCAATGTTGAGGCGCACTTCTGCTTATGTGCGTATGCTGTACGGTGGGTGTGTCACTCCAGCGGCTCAGATTTGTCTGCCACTGGTCTATTTCATGTGGTGTGCCTGTGGGTTCTGTCCTTCCACGGTGCTTGGATGTTGTGGTGTGCATGTTGTCCTTTGCAGTTGGCCAGGGGTCATCCGTGGTACTCCCCTGTTGCTGTATTTTGTTCAGTGCCATTTTCCGTATGCTGTTCCTGTGCTTGTTCACGCATTGCGTGTGAGTATTGCTGCCCTCGCGCTGCTTATCCCTGCTTTTCTCATCGCGGAAGGGCTCATCGCATATTTTCTGGTGTTGTGGTTTGTGTTTTTTTTTCTCCGTCGGGGTGGTTGTATTGTGGACATTGTCTGCGTTATCTGGTGTCTATCGCATGCTACCGCCTTGTTGTGAATCCCACGTTGTCACGGGGTTATTTTCCTGCGATGGGCTGCAATATTGAAAGTTGCGTTATGCTACTCATGCGGTAGTTATCACACGTTCTTGTGAATATACCCCTAAAGGTACTGGTGAAGTTGCAACATGTGGACCATCACAAAGATGCCGCATATGTGCAGAGAGTAAGGATCTAAACTGTGCTGAGCAGTGATTTGACCCCCCACCCCAATCTGTGGGCTCTTCCTTCCCCTTTATTCACTGACTGCAACCCTCAGCAATTGCTAATTTCAAAAATAATAGAATATCAAATAAAAAAAAATATTTCGGTCCTGCTGGCACTATCCCTTTCATAAGCAGTGCCCTCCATCACCCACATATTAAAATGCTGTATTGGGGCACAAATCCATGTCTACAAATATTTGTAAATTGAGATTTGTGTCAAACACAGAAAAATAAGTACTTGTTTGGAGAATAAAAGGCAGGGTCCCATATCCCATGTTGAGAAAGCATCTTCAGAGCCCAACACTCACACAGAGCAATATTTTTCATATCGAGCATAATCTCCCAGCATTGTGAGGAATTGTACCAAATTCACAATTTAATGTATGCAAATTACACACAACCCTAAACAATTGTCAAGGACTGGGATGTTGAACCCGTCTTTGGAGCCCTTACCTCATCTTGATTGTTCCTGGAATGGACGACTTCTCACAGTGACCATGGTGCAATTCTGCACAGAAGAGCATACATAAAATGTGTTAAGTCTCTCCTTAAGAGGGTCCTAGTGAGGAGACATTGATTGAGACTAGAGTTGATAAAATCTGCAATGAGAAAAGAGGCAAGCATGAAATTAAAGTGAAGCAAAAGTTTGCAACACAAATAGTAACAAGGTATGAATAACTTGATAAAACATCAGGGAACAAATATTTTTTGATACATCTACCTCTGGTGAATGGTTCTCTTGTATATGATTAAATGTAAACTGACATTGCAGGGAAAGATTCAATTCCATCTTAGATTAAGAATCTCGAATAATGTTTGTGGGCAATCCACCATCTTGGTAAGGTCTGGTTGTAAGGCATGTCCATGTCCCATGACAGCAAGTCATAAAGTTTGTTTCAATGAGGAGATGTGAATACAGTCTAAGTGGCGTGAATTGTCACTATGTACTGAGCATTATGTTCCTGGAAAAAGCTAGCCTGCATCTCCGGAGTGTTTCTTCATTTCTTAAGCATATACAACCTTTGGTAAAACATTGGCATTACTCTTGGCACACATGTAACATCAACAACTGCTTTGGCTAAGGAATAATTTCCCCCCCTCACTTACTCCTTACAACTCTTGAACCCTTCACTGTCTCAAAGTAATTGTTCTGCCCTTTATCTTCAATGAACCCAGGTTCCAAAGGGAGGCCGAAGTTTACATTCACCACTTTAAATGTATTGTTTGCCTCTCGTCCTTTCTGGGTTCATGAAGAGCTGGACTGTCTTGGCTGGACAGTAATAGCCTGAGAGTAGCTTTCTTCCTATTTTTGGTGAACAGTACAGGGCAAAGCATCAGACATCATCACTGAAAAGGAGATTTTCCTGCTAGCTCTGTTGCAATCCTTCAGTTTTTCGTGTATTGCTATCAAATGGTAAAACATGTGAAACATTAAAAGAGCAATTCATTAAAAAATATTTTATATTTTAAGTCTTTTACATTTAACTTTAAATTACTTTAGTCTCAACTTACTCCTGTTACATGTTCTTTGAAAGCACTTTTGGGATCTGAGTACGTTTTTATTTAATAATCTTCACCGATCTCTATGCTCTGGCTTGTTCTACTCTAACATGCTGATTGAAAAGTGATCATGACACTTTGGCACACACTAGAGTGACCTAGGTCACCATGTGGAACTAGATTGATGTCTGAGATATTGAATCACTGATAAACAAGGAAGATCCTCCTGAAAGCCTTGGATTATCTGATCTACAACTGAATGTGTCCAGACCACCGGTCTCAGTGGCCCGTCCTGCACCAACAAATAAAGCTCTGACATCGGACTTCACAGAAGATCTGGAACATTAAGAGTAGAATCAGGAAATCAAAGTAAAGATCCAGGGCTGATGGAAAAAAACACTTGTGCCTGTTACATTGGAGTGATGAGGACCACCATGTTCTTTTGTCTTCTCATCTTAAAGATTTAGGGAACATCACAAACAAGGAGAGCAATAAATGATTCAACGAGCCCAGTCTTGTATGAAGACATTTGTGGTATAGAGCAGAGGGTCCAGGCTCCAACTGAAACATTCTGTCGAAATATCACAGAAAACACACAGAAAGTCACAATCCCTCTACCCAACCATAAATCGCTCCACCCTAGAGATACCTGGAACCTGACCAGACCACAGAGATAGTCTACCTGCACCAAAAGCCATCCTTTCAGGCTGTGGCAGCAGACCTTCTATGCTATCTCTGCTAGAGAATTCAATGTAATTAATATACCCTGCAGCCAAAATATTAATTAGACGCAGGCTACAACATTGACCTGATCTTTATTTAAGCACTTGATTGCCAAGTGTCCCACCAGGATTTCCAAGCAGTTGATATAGAGCAACATTTCCTTGCTGCACCATCTACCACTCCACTTGCACTAGAACCCCGATTTACCACCCCATATTTACAAGGAAAGTAGGAGGTAGTCTCACCTGAAACATTTGATGAGTGTCCATAGTAGCCATCTTGATCAACTTGGGCTTGTTCCCTACAGCTCATACTTGGAGAAACGAGTTAAACATTTTTACTATTTCCCCATAGTCACTCCTGTTGCAACAATACCCCTGGATGCCTCGAAACTGGGTGCAGTAGGACAAGGAGCTCCAATCCCAGTTTACATATCCTAGCACTCTTTCCTGTAAAATCATCATCATGGAGGTATGGAATAAAGCCTGAATATATCCACAAATCTTCCTATTATCTTTACAAAGACTCCTTTATGACCTTCAAGGAGGATCCCTTGGGTTTCATGCCTGTTTTCATCTGAGATTGCTCTCTATTGTTGGGCTTAAACATGATCAGACGCCCTCTACATCTCTCTGTTCAGGTACAAATGTGCATTTTCCAGTAATCTTGTGGCCTAATCTTTAAGTCTGGATTGGCTAGTTTCCCGTGAGACTCTTGCAGACCTTAGATGAATTGAAATACCTTGCTACAAGCTTGCTGTGCTAACAAAAGTGAAACCCTACCTTTAACAATGTAACTTCAGAACTGCCATGCAAATCCACATACATTTACATCTAGAAGGTGGCAACTCCTTGCTCAGTGGCCTCTCAGATTGCACACTTTCTCTTATCATGTTCATCCTATCTGCATGCATCATCAAAGGTCTAAAGAAAAATGACCACATTAACCCTCTCTGAGAGAACTCTATTAACTCCCCACGCCAGCCTGCTCCACCTTCAAAGTGATCTGCATCAACTACAAAACCATCACAACCAGTGTGGAAACGTTTTAAGGAGTCCATGGGCAGACAGGGATTACTGAGCTCAGTCTTTATCAAGCAAAGCCGCTTAGCACAGTGGCTTAACCTTACTGTTGAGGGGACCCCCTTGCAAAGTACAGGTAGGGGGCCCTCCTCCCCGTCCCACCATCTACCACTTTTGCAGAGAGGGCCCCCTGGAGCTTGGACCCCCTGCACTGTGTGGGCTGCGGGGGCTTATGTTACACCACTGGTTGAATACAAAACTGATCACCAAGGTGTTATATGCCTAAGCTAGGCCCACATAGTAACACCACATTTTTTACATTCTCCTCTTTCTGCACATTAACATTTTACTGTAACCTTTTGCGCATATTTGTGGGCGTGACAATGTTGGATTTGTTTCTCTGAAACTGCTTTGCTTGCACATTTCTCTTTGTGCAACATTATAATGATGCCTCGAACACCAAGTACAAGGCTTTGCACACGTACAATGTCATCCTATCTTCATCCACGGGGCGACAGGGTTATAAGCAGACCTATAACAGTGCTAATCTGTATATACATCACAAGGATGCTTTTTAATATAAATAAATAAGCATTTCTGGGGGTTAGCCAGAGGAGACACTTCTGCTGACATTGAGAGGTCCCTGCAGCTGAGGGTTCGCCAAATAGCTGCCTAAAACCTATGTGAGGGGTGTCCAGTTCATGACCAAGACGGGGTCCTACATTTTTTCCCACCAGGGACTGGGGTCGGATCATCCCATGTTGGGATTCTTGGCTATACACATCCCTGAGACACACATTGGGCTCCATTCCAATGCGGTTTGGAAATCATTCTGACCAAATCGGTTTGGGAATGGTTTCTGACCGACTCGGTTCAGGAGTGTCGGACCGATCAAGTACGATGCATCCGGATGCTTCCAGATATGATTTGGTTGGGCTCCCATTGACTGCAATGGGAGCCTATGCTCCGACCGAATACATAGGCTCCCATCGAAGAAAGAAATGGCTAGGAAAAATCGGGTACCCTGTGGCGGGCAACCCCTGGTGCCTGCCACACAGTGTATGGCTGGTAGGGGGGACCAGTAACGGCTCCTGGAGGGAGTGATGTGGGGCGGTGGGGCAGGGGGAGTAAACTCCGGAATCACGGCCGACCGGAGTAATGCAAATAAATAAATAAATAAAACGAATTTCATTGTGCGCGCTGCATCGCCATTTTGGCGTTTCAGCGTGCGCAGTAAAATTTGTTTTATTTATTTACATTACTCTGGTAGGCCATGAGAAGTAATTTACTACCCCCACCTTGCCCCTCCCACGCCCCACCCCACCACCCCGCAGCACACCCTCCAAGAGCCGCTACTTGGGGGGACCCATGGAGACTCCCACGGGTCCTATTGGGAAGGCTCTGCATACAGGGGGCCCGCTACGGGCCCCTAAAGTCTGATTCCGAATGCTGATTTAAGTGGAATGACACAATATGGAAAAGCTGTCTGAATCCAGCATCGTAACTGGTTGTTCGGAAACGTGGCCCAAATGCCGTTGGGTTCGAATTGGGATATTCCTAACGCCTAACTCGCATCGTACTCAGTGGGTCGGAAACCTTTTTGATTTGGTCAGAAAGACACGTTCCAGATCCAATTCGAACGGAGCAATGCCGTTAGGAGGCCTTCCTAGCCGCATCGGAATCGGGCCCATAGAGTAGCATTTGCATAGTAGGAGTACGCCTGATTACTACCTTGTTTTATTTGCCTGCATGTATACACTGTTTTAGCACCTTGGTGGAACTGTACCTGCTATTTACTCTTTTGGTGCTCGTAATCACTTCCATATGCTTCTTTCTACTGATTGTTGCAGCACATGTATTCGATACAAGAAAAAAGTTGGTTCAAAAAATATATTGAAGAACGTCCCATTGTGTATTCTCTGTATATTTCTCTGAGAACAAGAGTGTAAGAGTGACTGAGCAAAAGGGTGTCTAGATCTGTTACCATGATCCCTGAGTGGTTAAGTTGTCATGTTCAGTGGTTGCCAGTAAACATTCCCTCCCTGTTTATGTCAGGGGGCTAATGGCAGCACTGTGAGCAGGATAGTCTCTAGGCCAACTTATACCATGGGGGTGCATGGAATCAGGCTAGGCCCCTCACCCAAAGTTTATGTTCTCCACAAACTCGCAGATCCTACTGATTAGTGGGAAATACATGACACAGGGAGGGGGTATGGGATTAGAGATTCGGAACTCAACAGTATTCATGTGACAACTGCTAAATCGTTGTCCAGCCCGTTCATGGATATGCACAAATGTAAGTACTTTTATCTTATCACACACAATAACAAAATAAATCACCGTAAACAGTGTAGCAAAGGATGGTTAGTCAGGCACTAATGAGAGCAGTGTCTTTGGTATATTATGAATAGTTTTTCAACACAGTGCACTGACCAAAGACCCTGTAATGGGTGTAGTGTTACAGTGCATAGAAATGCCTAGTGCCTGGGTCATTTTCTGTAACTGCCAAATCTTTCAAATAGTTCCAATTGGAGTCCACTCATCTCTCCCCATGGGAAACAATATCACAATAACTTTTTCACCCCAATGGTGATGTTTGTGAAGTCCTTTCAAAGGCCCTGCTTGTGTGTACTGCTGTCAGTAGTAGATGCTTCACTTTGATAGTGTGCATTCAGCACGGCCTACCAAGCAATGACATCACAGTCAGGTCCTCTCATTGCAGCCATCCTTAACCACAGGTAGGTCACAGTAGTATCAGCATACGTCAAGAGGAAGTGTGCAGGTGGCAGCAGAGCTTGCACTCACAGAGATTTTTCTGCTTTTATCATCCTCAGACCCAGGTTCAAACACGTCCCACCAAAAAGCAAGTCCCCACCCTGCGTTGCAGCAGTGACACTCCTCTAAACTGTCAGACAGTCAAGGAACATGTACAGTCTGCTTACTAGATTTACTCAACACTTAAGATACAGATAATTGTCTCAGCGTCTGCAGCAGACTGGCCGGTGGCAGGTGGATTATTGGAACAGATAGCGATGTGTGATCCAACATCCAGGTCGATGAGAGGGACCTTTAGGTCAACCTGGGCAGAGAAGCATTTAGACCAAGTAACAATGTGTATCATCACCTGGCAACACTTCACAATGGATGGCTTGTCCACTTCCATGCTCATATATTTTTTGTTTCATTCCATACTGGGTTCCTCTGGACCTCTCTACAATTTACTCTAGATGTTCCTTCTTGACCCTAATGACTTTCTGTTCCTGTTCACTTTTAAATCTCCTATCCGCTTTCAGGTGGCTTCTTTTCTGCCTTTCTATTACTGATGGCTAAAGAGGGAATTGAATTGTATTGCAAGTGTTTCATACAGCTGCCTTTACTTACTTGTGGTAACCATATTTACAAACAGTGAGAGATAAGCACTTTGTGATATCTTTTATGGTTTAAATCTTTTTTATTGATTTTCAAAGATGCATAAATTAACATTAGCGCCATCTACATCCAAAGGCCAGTGGGGTGCAATAAGAGTTGAGCATTTTGAAGAAGGGGAGAAAAGAAAGAGATGGAAACATAGAGGAGGAACGAATAGAGATTATGGTGCTCAGAGAGGGTCCTCGGTTTTCTGTTGCTAGCTGGTGGCCACATGAGGGGGTTATTCCCCTTCCTGGGGGTGGTCTTTTGTGAGGGATTGTGTGGTAGGGAGTAGGAGTACTCGAAGGTATCTTGGGCAGGTGAGCTCCCTAAATTCTGAGGAGGGGAACTCAATAATGGTGGGCCTTGTTTTTTATCAAATCTGGGTAAGGCACGAGACAAACCTGCAGTGATTTTCTCCATGCCCAGTATCTCTCAGACCTTGTACAACCAATATAGTTTGGTCAGGATCTCATCCGTTCCCCAACGGGTCAGCAGTGCCTGTTTAGCAGTGCCTAACATCAGAGTGATTGCCCGCCCCCTACATGATTTAAGAGGATAGGTAAGGGGGTTTGGGAGTCCCAACAGTGTGAAGTTGGGAAGTTTGGATGTTTCAGTGTGGCGAATGGAGTCGATGTCTTGCATAATTGCATCCCAGTATGACTGTATTTTCGGGCACTCACAAAAAAATATGAGTGTGTGTGCCAGGTTGCTCACAGTTGCGCCAACACAATTCGCTTCAACTGGGTTTCCATCTTGCAGTACTAACCAGGGTATAGTACCAGTAGTGAGCTATCTATAAGAAAATGTATTTTCCCGCAGTACTACAGAAGGAGGCTCTGACCTTGTGGATTATATCCTGCCACTCCTTGGGGGAGAATTCATAGTTCATCTCCGATTCCCATCTACACTGCACTGGGGTCTTTGTCATATATTTGGGCTTATTCAGGAAGGAGTAAATGTCTGACAGTAGGCGCTTGTCGGAAGTGCGTGTTATGTACCAAAGCTCGAATTTACTAAGGGGGTGACTAGCGTGGGGTTGCACCTGAGGTTGTGTCACCCAGTGGCTGATCACTAAGTACTGCCAATATGTATCTTTGGGAATTCCAAATCCTGACACCAGCCCGGGTAAGTCTATAATCCATTTCTTAGCAAATAAGTCACCAATTCCTTTATAGTTATGGTGATATCTTTTACCCTGTTCTACCCTATGGACCAGATCTGTTGTGTGGAAGAGCTGAGCTGTGTCTATCTCTGTCTTGAATCCATTCCCTCTTCCCCCAGGAAATACCACAAACACCACTTACACCTATTGAAGGCTGTGAGAAGTTGGCCTGGTATATGCCGTCCACTAATTAAAGTGGGCACCCTGTACCAGTCCAAACAACCCTCATGGTGATTTAAGAAGTCAACGATAACCTTAGAAAGCTATCCAAGTGGTAGCTGTGGAGAGCAGCCTTCAGGCTTAGTCTTGAAGAAATGTTAAGCAGGTTTTTTTTACCAGAATGTAACCTAATAGTATTGGTTAAAGGAAAGGAGAACCACACAGTAGTTATAAAAATATGTATTTATTGATATAACACTCTGTAAGTATGACACAGCACCCTCTGCACAAGGATACTCACAAAGCACACAATACTGTAGCTCAGAAACAATCGTAAGTAGCACTAATACACAGTAGGCTCCAGTGAGAGACTAAACCATATACTAAAATAGTGGTATAAGAACCACGATTCAAGTCAAGACTGTGTTTAGAGGATGTAGAATCAGTGGGACCTCAAGGAACCACCCAAGGTGAGTAAGTTGGGACCCCACGGAGGACGGGTGCAGTGTCGGAACACGACCGTGTGTGCAGTACAGTTCTATGGGAGAGTCGCGGCTGCAGTTTTGAAGTTTGAGAACCCTTCTAAGTGGACTCCGGAGAAACTCTGTGGAACTTAGGAGGTTAGAGGGACACCTCTCTCTATTGAAAATAGGTTGTGCTTGACTTCATTAAAATACTGACTGGAAAAGGTTGAGGACAAATAGGCATGCCCACACTTACAAAGAATCCTTAATGATATTTTGCTATAACCTGGTTATCTAGCAATTCCACGATTTTGGCATGTGAAATGTACCTTAAATATCCTGGGATTCGACAAAATGAGAGAAAAACTTTAGGTGCTTACCACTTCGCCTGGGCAAGATACTAATTGGAAATGCAAGTCAAAAAATTCCAGAATTTCGTTTCATACAAAATTTGCAAAATATCCCAACACTTACCATTACATTGTTTCACATAGTTTTCGACCACTGGAGACTGGTCACACTGAAGTTTGCTTAATAGAGACTTTTTCTGCTCAAGCAATTCTACCTGTATCTCAGAAAATGTAATCAGGTAAAGTATTTGTTTGGGTGAAAAAAAAGTATTGCAAAATACCGGCAAAGCAATTTCAGCTAAAAAAATGCAATGTGTTGAAATCTGTATGAAATTTTGCAAAAAAATGCAAATATGGTAATAAAAAAGAGATATAAATATTTTGTTTTTGATACAATTTTGTCCGTTGCATCGCCCAATGGGAACCTTGACAATTATACAAAGAGTAAGATTTACAAAGGCTGTGAGTAATAGCTTAATCAAGCTTATCCATCTTAATTGAGGTCATTGCAGTGGCAATTCCAGTTAGGTGTGCTGCAACTATTGTTTGATAATAGTAAGTCACAGAAGGTGCACATGTTAACTGCATATGTGTTACCGCCTTCTAGGGTAGATTTTGTCACTTTCTTTTTTAGTTCCATATCAGAATTGGATATTGAAATGGCTCAACTCTTTGGGGCATATTCTCAAGGACTTATCGCCGAGTTATCTGCACTTTATTGCATCCAAAGTGGCGATAAAGTTATCGCCCCATTCACAAACCGGTGCTAACCGCCGATATCACCATTTTTCCTGCGATATCAGCCGCCAAAATCATCGTCACAGATTACCCCTGCAACTTACGCTAATGAGATGCAGAGTAGGCGTTCCCGTGCAAAAACACACGAAAACACCACTCCTAAACATTGGATCCCCAAACAGGCGATTAGGCGCGTTAGCAGCAGGGGTTTCACACCTGCTCTGACCTGCTGTAAAGTCGGACGACAGCCTGCACCATGAAAGGGAGCCCAGCCCAGAGCCACCCCTGAAGAACAACAGATGCCATGGAGCTACAAATCATGCAGCTCGGACACCCAAGAGTGCCACAACACCCACCGCCACCACCCACAGGACCCCCCCTTCAGGGGCCCAACCCCGGGCAAGGACAAAGATATCTCACATCAACCGTACGGAATCATGAACAAAACAATTTGTTCAACTCATAATTCCCAAACAAATCCTTTTATTCAAATTAACCACAAAACAAATATTTGGATGAGTCATGGTGGGTCTTCTCTGGACAATCTGTAAGTCACAGCCTGCAAGACAAAATCCAAGATAAGACGGTGTGTCATGCGCCCTACAAAGGACAGAGAGAGAAAGAGAGAGAGAAAGAAAGGGAGAAAGAAAGAGAGAAAGGAAGAGAGAAAGAAAGGGAGAGAGAGAGTGAGTGAAAGGCAGAGAGGGAGAGAGAAAGAGAGAGAGAATGAGAGAGAGAAAGAAAGAGATAAAGACAGGGAGAGAGCGAGAGTGAGTGAAAGGAAGAGAAGAAGATGGAGAGAGAGTGCCGACACTGTGGACCCAGGCCTCACTGCTCACCTGTTCCCACCGGTGTGTCTCCAACCACGTGCCAGTATACACTGCAGTCCACCAGGTCCCTTATCTGAAACAGAGTCCAGATTCATGAATGGCAGTGTTCACATAATTGCACATGCCATCATTGCTTGCCCGCCCCTGCGCACACAGGCTGCTGCACCCCAGCCCCTCCTGCCGCTCAGCGGTCATTGCCCGCCCCTTCGCACACAGGCCTTACTGCTCACCTTCTGCCACCGGCGTGTCTCCAAGAGGGCCCACCATGTGCTATTGAAAGCTCCAAGCCTGGGGGCCACGACCTTCGCAGCCTCCACATCATGCAGCCCGCACCGCGGACCACAAGGTCACACACGTGATTCTGGGTCTTGATTTCGCAATTGCTTTGAAAGTTATCCAGCATCATCGCAGGCTGCACACCCGTTCAGCCCTATAGGTGCCACTAACTCTGTGAACCGAGAGGCCACGCCGTGGGGCGGTCGGCACGTGCAGGCCACTGGCTCAGGCCTACACTGCGGTCCAGCAGGGCACACACAAATCGTTACCAGTCTGGACCGCCAGGACGGTGCATCATCGCAGGCTGCACACCCGCTCAGCACTTATGGTGCCCCTACCTCAGTGCACCGAAAGTCCCCGTTCCGTGGCTGTAGGCCCATGCCGGCCCCAGTGTATTCTGTGCCACCAACTCTGCGCAACGCAAGTCGGGGACCCTCTATGATTGAGTCTAGTGATATGCCAGGCAGACGCAGCCATGTCACCTCCGGCAGTGGGGAATGTGATGTGGTAGTGCCCTAGGCCCTCATGCATCAATAATAACCACACGCATACACCCAGATAGAGATTGGAAATGGCGTCCAGTACGTGCGCCCGGCCCTTTTTATTGACAGAGTCACATGTCCTGCGATGCATGTGCTGGATGGGTGTGGCGTAGGTGTGAACCAGCCATGAGGGAGTGGCTGTGGCATGCTAACAACTAGACCTGTGATCAGCAGATCACTATAGGGAAGACCTGGGACATGTAGCGTTGTCGTCCCCCCCCTGTGAGCATGAGCGGAGTGGGCTGGCCTGGCCTGGCGTATGCCAGTCTAGCGTAGGGGTGTCAAGGGGCACTGGGTGTGGTTCTGTCCTGGCCTGGACAAGGAAGTAACTAACGCGTGTGTCTCTGTTGTAGTGTCGGCGCCACCTGAACCACACTCGGCAATGTTGCACCCTGTGACTCAAGACCCACAACATGAGCAACATGGACGTAAGGCGGACTCACTGACCCAACATCCATCCATACTTCCACACTTGAATGATCATAGACAAAATACATCTGTGTGAAAATTAATGTTTAATGCACATTCAGTGGAGTGTTGTAGCTGGAGCAGTACAGGGCCATGCAAACCCCACTTTACATTGTTGGCGCATGGAAGGCCAGCCAGAGTCCTTTAGGGAATGACAAGTTCATCGGAAGAGTCCAGTGCGCAGTCTGATTGCTGTGTCATTGGTAACAAAACAGAATATGGCAGTCCATGTCGAAGTCCAAGGTGAGTGTCGCAGAGTGTATCGGGCGACAGTGGAAGGTGATGATGCAGAGTGCAGAACCAAGCAGGAACCGGCCATATGGTGGAGATGAATGCTACCGCATCCTTCTTACCACCAAGGCAGATTCATCCGCATCTTTGTCCACTGCTGTTTCATGTGCCTCACATGTGGGTGGTGGTGTTCTGTCCCCAGCACTGTGTGGCAGTGACACCTCAGGGGCTGGAGGTGGAATGTCTGCCGCACTGTTCCGGAGATGTGGATGGAGTGGTAGCAGCAGCATTAATCCGCGCCAGGCCTTGTGACTGCAATGCCATGAGGAGGGTCTTCATGACATTGAGGAACCCAGCTAACTCTCGTTGTATTGCAGCCGTGGCAGCCGCTCTTTCCGCCTGCGTCTGCCCCATGTTCTCCATGATCCTCCGCATGTATCCCAACTCCCGGTTGACATCGCTGGAGCCACTCTGACTAGACAATTGTTCTTGTCTCAGAGTCAGGACTCCAGCGATGTGAGCCATGGATCGTTGGAGAGCATGGAGCGGACTGTGGGTGTCCGTTAGGGACTGTGAGTGGTCCCTGATGGGACTTAGACACCCACGTATGGCATCTAGTTTGGCTACGATGCGGTCGAACCCCACCCGCACCTGTTCAGCCATCTTTTCCTGTCACCCCAACACACGGCGTTGGAAGGCCATGTGTTGTTCGTGGGGGGTCCTGGGAGGCAGCCATGGTGGTGGCTGCTGCCTGCTGTGTGGTCGGTGCAAGGGGTGGGGTCTCATCGATGCAGCAGGGCTGCCCTGCTCTTGGAGGTGAGTTGACGTAACTGTTGATGAACTCTTGGAGGGTGTCGGTGTCGAAGGTGTGGAGGTCCTCTTCGTCATCAGAGAAGAGAGGTTCGGTCTTCGGTTTAACATTGTGTTCACATGTGTGTTGACACATTGCACATGTTTAAATACAGACTGCATGACAATGTACATTGTGACTGTTTGGAAGGAGCTGCCTATTTGATGCGGGACAGTGGACATTTCAACAACATCACGGATGTGTGTTTGTACTTGTACATCATCAACTCACATTTCCCTGCTATGCCAAATGTGATTGGCCACTTTCTACAGACAAGTGGCCCCAGTTGTGTCCCCTGTTCTGTTTTGGACGTGCTGCGGTTTGTACCACATTGTTGTCAATGTTGATGTGCTCTGCTTGTTATGTGTGTGTGTTACATTTTGGGAGAGTCGCCCCTGCAGCTCTGATTTTGCGCCCCCTTATCCCTTTCATGCAGTGTGCCTTTGCCTTCTGTGCTTCTACAGTGCTGAGATGTTGCATACTTGGGTACATTGGTCTCTTGGTGGGAGTTGGGGGTCTGGGGCATGGTTTGTCCGCAGATATGTTGTTGACGTCAGGGGTTGTTTGTGCACATGGATGTGTCAGAGTGTGACCTGCTCCTTTACGGATGTGGTCCACACTCAGCCACCTCACTGTCGTTGCGTGCAACATTTCATGGTATATTTATTGCAGCAATGCTATTCGTCAGGCAGTGTCACTTGCATTGTCAGTTTTGCTCACAGACACACCGCATTGCTGGGTTTGACACATGTGCATGGGTTGGTTGTGGGATCTGGGCACATACTTGACGGGGGCCTAATTGCTGTTCCTAGATGTGCTGCAGTGTGCCACGGGGATCAGGGACATGCTCCAGAGTCATTGTGGGTGTGCACTGTGCTATGCTTAATTGTGCATGTGTGCCATTGTGCCCCTCTCCCCCATCCCTCCAGTCTCTAGTCATTACTCACCCTGTTGCTGTTGTGTCAGGTCATGTTGAGCAGTGTCAGGTCCCCCAACTCCTGCCACCGTCTCCCCACTGATGACTGTGGACACTATTTCCTCCATCTCATCCAGCTCCTCCTGTGGCGCGGGACTCCCATCTCCAGTCTGCATTGCTGCCTTCTGGTTGTTTGCAAGTTTCTGCTTGGTTTTGCACTCCACATTATTCCAGCGCCTCTTGACCTCTTCCATTGTCCTCTTCAGCATTCCGACTGCATTCACCTTGTCCACAATGGACTGCCATATCCCTTTTTTTGTTGCCAATGACACAGTAGAGGTGACGAACAGTAGTTGATGGTGTTCTATCACCTCCGTAATCAGGATCCTGTTTTCCTGCGGACTGAACCACGTCTTCCTCTTTTTCTTGTCTTTGCCTTTTCCTGAACCCAAGGTCCCGGCCTGGGCCTCCGGGGGGCTTGTGGGTTTCTGGTTGTCCTCTGTACTTGCTCCAGCTCCCTCCATTGTGCTTCGCAGTTATTTTGTTTTTGTTTATATTATTTTTCTACTTTCATAGTGATTTTCCTGGCTTGATGTGCGTGAATTGCAGGCTTGGCGCAGCTTAATGCTGATTTTTGTATCGCGATTGGCTACATCGCAACTTTTTTCGCGTTCGTGTTTCACGTTTTTTCGGGCTCGCGTTTAACGTGGTCATTTGAAGCGTTATCGTGAGACTATCACATGGTGCCGCCGGGTTGCGAATACCAAGTTAACACAGCTTTGTTTTCCTGCGATAGACTGCGATATGCAAAGTTGCGTTAAGCTAATTTTGCGATAATTATCACACGTTCTTGAGTATATATCCCCCTTTGTTTCTTAATTATCAAATCAGTACTTGCCCTGCAGCGCTGCAGCTATATGCTCAGTCGCTACCTCCAGACGTCCAATCTGCTGACGCTAATTACATCTGGGCTGCTTGGAAAAAGTTCTGTATGCAGATGGATGTCACTAGAGCAAAGTGCTAATATAAGCAAGAATCTTCTACTCTGTTGATGAATCTCTTCCTCCGACTCCTTTATTTTATTTTATCGTGCATTTGGTGTGTTTATGAATAATGTGCGGTGATGTGTTTAAAAATTATTATGAATAATTTAAGGATTATGTCTTGTTGTTTGACGACTTAAAAAAAAAACAATCTGGATTCATCGTATTTTGCCAAGAATGGTGTTGTATTGAAATAAACCTGATGATGGTGAAGAATAAACATCAGGTCTTAGATCAGCCGGAAAGGAGCATCTTGTTTTCGTCTCAAGGGACAACTTCAGAAGCTCTGAGCTGACAAGACTGGACAAGCTTTTAAAATATTGTACTTGGAGAATTTAGGGTGCCAGCATCTCACTAGTTTATTTCTGACTATTCACTACTGTTACCTCTTCGACAGTGAGGTTATCATAAAGTTTGAGATGGTCTGAATCTGGGAGTCTGAGAAATGTGAGGTCACCCAAGAACATTCAATAGTGCAGTCGCTCTCAGTTAAACAAGCGCTCTTTAGTATTCCATGAACATTAAGGCAATCCTAGTATCACAGATGGCCATGCCCTCCACATCAGTTCTTAGCCACCTAGTTGTCTCCTCACAATTACTAAGCTACGTTTTTTGCCACCCTTCTTTTTCCCTGTCTCACAGACTTCTCTGCACCCTGGACAGGACAATCTACAGCATCCATGGCCTCCTCACCATACTCCCCCCAAACCTTCTCCAGAGCATGCCACTTGTGGCGGATGGTATCCACCGGATCCATCACTTGTGTGATGATCACCACTGACTTCAAATACCACATCCTCTAAACGTGAAATCTAGCCTTACAGGTAATAGGTAATAAATGACTGTCCGGGTCAACAGACATCCAAGCCTCTGTTAGAGGGCATTAGGCTTCCACAGAACCACTGGTCTCGTCAAACTAAAAAGTGGAAGTCTGGGTTAAGTGATCGATAGCTACCCAGTCATGATGCTCCAAGGCATTCTTTTTCCACATATTATCTCCATCCAACGTTAGGAACCTACAGACATCAACATTTGCGAGTGGCCCAAAAAATGCAAAGTCAAACAGCTTTGAACAAAGGAAATTAATGTCACATAGCACCTAGAGGTAGACAATTATAGAGGAGGAAGTTAATTTTAGAAGTTGCCACAGTGACCCTCAGAGTTAATGGAATATTGACTTTCTTTGCAATGTCTGAGCCACCATACTTCTTTCAATTCCATAACTTCTACAAAGGAGACCCAACTGGTGGGTCCACTACTAGCAGATACACATCTATCATGATCTACATCTGTACCATCATTAACGTTTCCACCTATAGTATGTGTGGACGCAAGGGTGTTGGTACCTGTAGCACTCTCCCCAGCCTGGCTACCCACTAATGACTATGCCACACACTGAGCTTAGTATTACACGTCTTTATTCTGCTACGTGTAACTGTGAACCCAACATTCTAAAACAAGCTTACATGGCATTGCGCTCTGACACCTTCGTCACAGCTCTATGGAGTCCTTTAGGAGCCAAAAGGGTTCCGTCATAAAACTTTGCAAGACACTACATTTCCCCCTTTGTATATTAAAAAAATGAATTTTTGTATATATATATACTTTGATAGAAAAGCAGGCATTTGAGGTGAGAAAATTTAGAGTGTTGCTGGTGTTGGGAGTGCTCTATATATGGAAGCAGAGAACTCTGGGTGGGTCCAAAATTTAGGTGGAGAGTAGCTCCTATATAAAGCACCCTGGAACACCAGCGACACTCTGAATCTGCTCACCTGAAATGCCTGTTTTACTAGGAAAGCTTTTAAGCATCGGAGCTTTAACCCCTTCTGTGCCCATGACGTGCTGGACACGTCATGGAGCACAGTCGTGCTGTGCCCATGACGTGTCCAGTATGTCATGAGGCATTCCCTGGGGAATCCCTCTGGTGCGGGCACCAGAGGGATTCCCTTTCATTCAAAATAGCCTCGGGAGCTGGGGAAGAGCTTCCCCAGCTCCCGAGGCCACCCCCCTTTCACTGTAATGACGATCGGTGCGCACGTCGCGCCGACTTCATTACAGGGAAAGTGAAACTGAAATGAGCCAAGACGCTAATTTCAGTTTCACTTTCTACGTGCTCAGGGGGCTATCTCAGCCCCCTGAGCACGTAGAAAGACAGGAGAGGTATCGTTGGAAAGGGGAGAATCTCCCCTTTCCAATGGTACCCCTCCCCAGTGGATCCCTGCTTGGGGATCACCACAGGATCCACCCACTAGACTCCAGGGAGGGGGGAGCGGCCCCTTGGGCAAGGGCCATTGTTCCCCCCAATTAATTTTGGCAACATTTAGTCTTTTTTCCCCCCCTGGGGGGCAGATGGGGGCAGTAGCCCCCAATCTGCCCCCCCCGGGGGCAAAAAGCCCACTAGACACCAGGGAATTAAAAAAAAAAAAAATAGGGGTGGGGGCTGCCCAAAACGGGCAGGCCCATGCCCCCACCCCACCCCCAATTACTAGAGTCTTTCTGCCCCCCCCCCGGGGGGCAGATGGGGCATTGGCCCCTAATCTGCCCCTTCGGGGGGGCAGAAAGCCCACTAAAAACCAGGGATTAGTTTTTAGTTTTTTATTAGGGTGGGGTCTGCCCGCAATGG
The DNA here is from genome assembly GCF_964204655.1 of Triturus cristatus. NCBI lineage: Eukaryota > Metazoa > Chordata > Amphibia > Caudata > Salamandridae > Triturus > Triturus cristatus. The sequence goes on along the minus strand of NC_140594.1, from coordinate 845,891,967 downwards.
GCACGCCAATGCCCTCACCCACCCACCACCATTACAGCCTTTCTGCCCCCCCTGGGGGGCAGATGGGGCATTGGCCCCCAATCTGCCTCCCAGGGGGGGGGGAAAGCCCTCTAAACACCAGGGAATTAAAAAAAAAAAATAGGGGTGGGGGCTGCCCAAAACGGGCAGGCCCATGCCCCCCAATTACTACAGTCTTTCTGCCCCCCCGGGGGGCAGATGGGGCATTGGCCCCTAATCTGCCCCTTCAGGGGGGGCAGAAAACCCACTATACACCAGGGATTTGTTTTCATTTTTTTTTAGGGTGGGGGCTGCCCGAAACAGGCACGCCAATGCCCCCACCCACCTGCCACCATTACAGCCTTTCTGCCCCCCCGGGGGGCAGATGGGGCACTGGACCTAATCTGCCCCTTGGTTGGGGCAGAAAGCCCACTAAACACCGGGGATTTGTTTTTAGTTTTTTTCTAGGGAGGGGGCGCCCGAAATGGGCACGCCAATGCCCCCACCCCTGCCACCATTACAGCCTTTCTGCCCCCCCGGGGGACAGATGGGGCAGTAGCCCCCAATCTGCCCCCCCAGAGGGGCAGAAAGCCCACTATCCACCAGGGATTTTTCTTGCGTAATTGTTTTTAGGGTGTGTGCTGCCCGAAACGGGCATGCCAATGCCCCCACCCTCCCCCCCACAAAAATGACAGTCTTTCTGCCCCCCAGGAGGCAGATGGGAGCTGTAGCCCCCAATCTGGCCCCCCTGGGGGGCGCAGAATGCCCACTAGAAACCATGGATTTTTTTGTTTTATTAGTGTAGGGGTAGGGGCCCCCCAAAATAGGCATGACAATACCCCACCCCACCCCCAGAGAAATTCCAATCTTTCTGCCCCCCCCGGAGGGCAGATGGTGGCAGTGGCCCCATATCTGCCGTACGCAGGCTTTTTTTATGCGTGGGGGCTGCCCAAAATTGTCATACCAATGCCCCCACCCCCACAAAAATAGCCACAGTATTTCTGCCCCTTTAGGGGCATATCGGGATGAAACCCCCTTCCCCGATTCCCCCCCAGGCCGGCAGAAAGCCCACTGGGCTCAGAATTTTTTTTAGCAATGTGCATACCTGTGGATTTTGGGCCCTAGCGCAGTTGACACGTAGGCAAACCTAGCAAACCTGTACATTTTTTAAAACTAGACACCGAGGGGAATCCAGGATGGGGTGACTTCACTGGCTCTCACCAGGTTCTGTTACCCAGAATCCATTGCAAACCTAAAAATGTGTCCAAAATAACACATTTTCCTCACATTTCTGTGGTGGAAAGTTCTGGAATCTGCGTGGGTCCACAAAATTCCACCCACCCTGCGTTCCCCAAAGTCTTCAGAGAAAAATGGTACCTCACTTGCGTGGGTAGGCCTAGTGCCCGCGTCAGGCAAGGGCCCAAAACCTATTGAGGAGACATCAAAATTACCTATCACAAAACAACCTGGTTTTGCAAAGGGGGTCCCATGAGTTTATGGCCCTGGGCTTGGCGGCCATCTAGGGAAACCTACCAAACCCACACATTTCTGAAAACTAGACACCCGGGGGAAAGTTGTGGCATCACCGGGCTGACACAAATTTCCGACCACCCAGCGTTCCCCCAGGTCTCCCGATAAAAACGGTGCCTCACTCGTGTGGGAGGCCCAAGTACCCGCGACAGGCAAGGGCCCAAAACGTAGTGAGGTGACATGAAAATTGCCGATCTCAAAACGACCTGGTTTTGCAAGGGGGGTCACTTGGGTTTTTGGCCCGGTGCTCGGCGGCCACCTAGGGAAACCTACTAAACCCACACATTTCTGAAAACTAGACTCCTGGGGGATACCAGGGAGGTATGGCTTGCGTGGATCCCCCAACGTTTCCTTACCCAGAATGCCCTGCAAACCTCAAATTTAGCTGAAAAAATCTCCTTTTTCACACATTTTTGTGTAGGAAAGTTGCGGCGTCACCGGGCTGACACAAATTTCCTACCACCCAGCGTTCCCCCGGGTTTCCCAATAAAAACGGTGCCTCACTCGTGTGGGAGGCCCAAGTACCCGCGACAGGCAAGGGCCCAAGACGTAGTGAGGCGACATGAAAATTGCCTATCTCAAAACGACCTGGTTTTGCGAGGGGGGTCACTTGGGTTTTTGGCCCGGTGCTCGGCGGCCACCCAGGGAAACCTACCAAACCCACACATTTCTGAAAACTAGACACCCGGGGGATTCCAGGGAGGTATGGCTTGCATGGATCCCCCAACGTTTCCTTACCCAGAATGCCCTGCAAACCTCAAATTTAGCTGAAAAAATCACCTTTTTCACACATTTTTGTGTGGGAAAGTTGTGGCATCACCGAGCTGACACAAATTTCCTACCACCCAGCGTTCCCCCGGGTCTCCCAATAAAAACGGTGCCTCACTCGTGTGGGAGGCCCAAGTACCCGCGAAAGGCAAGGGCCCAAAACATAGTGAGGCGACATGAAAATTCCCTATCTCAAAACTACCTGGTTTTGCAAGGGGGGTCACTTGGGTTTTTGGCCCGGTGCTCAGCGGCCACCTAGGGAAACCTACCAAACCCACACATTTCTGAAAACTAGACACCCGGGGCATTCCAGGGAGGTATGGCTTGCTTGGATCCCCCAATGTTTCCTTACCCAGAATGCCCTGCAAACCTCAAATTTAGCTGAAAAAATCACCTTTTTCACACATTTTTGTGCGGGAAATTTGTGGCATCACCGGGCTGACACAAATTTCCTACCACCCAGCGTTCCCCCGGGTCTCCCAATAAAAACGGTGCCTCACTCGTGTGGGAGGCCCAAGTACCCGTGACAGGCAAGGGTCCAAAACGTAGTGCGCCTCAACAGGCAAGGGTCCTAAACGTAGTGCGCCTCACTACGTTTTGGACCTTTGCCCGTGGCGGGTCCTTAGGCCTCCCACATGAGTGAGGCACCGTTTTTATCGGGAGACCCGGGGGAATGCTGGGTGGTAGGAAATTTGTGTCAGCCCGGTGATGCCACAACTTCCCACACAAAAATGTGTGAAAAAGGTGATTTTTTCAGTTAAATTTGAGGTTTGCAGGGCATTCTGGGTAAGGAAAATTTGGGGATCCACGCAAGCCATACCTCCCTGGAATCCCCCAGGTGTCTAGTTTTCAGAAATGTGTAGGTTTGGTAGGTTTCCATAGGTGGCCGCCGAGCACTGGGCCAAAAACCCAAGTGACCCCCTTGCAAAACCAGGTCGTTTTGAGATAGGCAATTTTCATGTCGCCTCACTACTCTGTGGGCCCTTGCCTGTCGCGGGTACTTGGGCCTCCCACACGAGTGAGGCACCGTTTTTATCGGGAGACCCGGGGGAACGCTGGGTGGTAGGAAATTTGTGTCAGCCCGGTGATGCCACAACTTTCCCACACAAAAATGTGTGAAAAAGGTGGCTTTTTCAGCTAAATATGAGGTTTGCAGGGCATTCTGGGTAAGGAAACGTTGGGGGATCCACGCAAGCCATACCTCCCTGGAATCCCCCGGGTGCCTAGTTTTCAGAAATGTGTCGGTTTGGTAGGTTCCCCTAGGTGGCCGCTGAGCACCGGGCCGAAAACCCAGGTGACCCCCCTTGCAAAACCAGGTGGTTATGAGGTAGGCAATTTTCATGTCGCCTCACTACGTTGTGGGCCCTTGCCTGTCGCGGGTAGTTGGGCCCCCACACGAGTGAGGCACCGTTTTTATCAGGAGACCCGGGGGAACGCTGGCTGGTAGAAAATTTGTGTTAGCCCGGTGATGCCACAACTTTTCCACACAAAAATGTGTGAAAAAGGTGATTTTTTCAGCTAAATGTGAGGTTTGCAGGGCATTCTGGGTAAGGAAACGTTGGGGGATCCACGCAAGCCATACCTCCCTGGAATCCCCCGGGTGTCTAGTTTTCAGAAATGTGTGGGTTTGGTAGGTTTCCCTAGGTGGCCGCCGAGCACCGGGCCAAAAACTCAAGGGACCCCCCTTGCAAAACCAGGTCATTTTGAGATAGGCAATTTTCATGTTGCATCACTACGTCTTGGGCCCTTGCCTGTCGCAGGTACTTGGGCCTTCCACACGAGTGAGGCACCGTTTTTATCGGGAAACCGGGGGGAACGCTGGGTGGTAGGAAATTTGTGTCAGCCCGGTGACGCCACAACTTTCCTACACAAAAATGTGTGAAAAAGGTGATTTTTTCAGCTAAATTTGAGGTTTGCAGGGCATTCTGGGTAAGGAAACGTTGGTGGATCCACGCAAGCCATACCTCCCTGGAATCCCCCGGGAGTCTAGTTTTCAGAAATGTGTGGGTTTGGGAGGTTTCCCTAGGTGGTCGCCAAGCACCGGGCCAAAAATCCAAGTTACCCCCCTTGCAAAACCAGGTTGTTTTGAGATAGGCAATTTTCATGTCGCCTCACTACGTTTTGGGCCCTTTCCTGTCGCGGGAACTTGGGCCTCCCACACGAGTGAGGCACCGTTTTTATCGGGAGACCCGGGGGAACGCTGGGTGGTAGGAAATTTGTGTCAGCCCGGTGATGCCACAACTTTCCCACACAAAAATGTGTGAAAAAAGGGATTTTTTCAGCTACATTTGAGGTTTGCAGGGCATTATGGGTAAGGAAACGTTGGGAGATCCACGCAAGCCATACCTCCCTGGAATCCCCAGGGGGTCTAGGATTCAGAAATGTGTGGGTTTAGTAGGTTTCCCTAGGTGCCGGCAGAGCTAGGGTTCAAAAACTACAGCTAGGCACTTTGCCAAAAAATGTTCATTTTTCACTGCGAAATTGAGGTGTGTCCACGATGCGTTTTGCGCCGTTACCTGTCGCGTGCACTAGGCCGACCCACACAAGTGAGGTACCATTTTTCTCGGAAGACTTTGGGGAACACGGGGTGGGTGGAAATTTGTGGATCCACGCAGATTCCAGAACCTTCCACCACAGAAATGTTGGGAAAATGTGTATTTTTTGGCAATTTTTTAGGTTTGCAAGGGATTCTGGGTAACAGAACCTGGTGGGAGGCAGTCAAGTCACCCCATCTTAGATTCCCCTGGGTGTCTAGTTTTCAAAAATGTATAGGCTTGCTAGGTTTCCCTAGGTGCCGGCAGAGCTATGGTTCAAAAACTACAGCTAGGCACTTTGCCAAAAAAGGGTCATTTTTCACAGCGAAATTGAGGTGTGTCCACGTTGCGTTTTGTGCCATTTCCTGCCGCGGGCACTAGGCCGACCCACACAAGTGAGGTACCATTTTTCTTGGAAGACTTTGGGGAACTCAGGGTGGGTGGAAATTTGTGGATCCACACAGATTCCAGAACTTTCCACCACAGAAATGTGCGGAAAATGTGTTTTTTTTGGCAATTTTTTAGGTTTGCAAGGGATTCTGGGTAACAGAACCTGGTGGGAGGCAGTCAAGTCACCACATCCTGGATTCCCCTGGGTGTCTAGTTTTCAAAAATGTATAGGTTTGCTAGGTTTCCCTAGGTGCCGGCAGAGCTATGGTTCAAAAACTACAGCTAGGCACTTTGCCAAAAAAGGGTAATTTTTCGCTACCAAATTGTGGTGTGTCCACGTTACGTTTTGCTCCGTTTCCTGTCGTGGGCACTAGGCTGACCCACACAAGTGAGGTACCATTTTTCTCGTAAGACTTTGGGGAACGCGGGGTGGGTGGAAATTTGTGGATCCACGCAGATTCCAGAACTTTCCACTAGAGAAATATCGGGAAAATCCGTTTTTTTTGGCAATTTTTTAGGTTTGCAAGGGATTCTGGGTAACAGAACCTGGTGGGAGGCACTCAAGTTACCCCATCCTGGATTTCCCAGGGTGTCTAGTTTTCAGAAAATTTATAGGTTTGCTAGGTTTCCCTAGGTGCTGGCAGAGCTAGGGTTTAAAAACTACAGCTAGGCACTTTGCCAAAAAAGGGTCATTTTTCACAGCGAAATTGAGGTATGTCCACGTTGCGTTTTGCGCCGTTTCCTGTTGCGGGCACTAGGCCGACCCACACAAGTGAGGTACCATTTTTCTCGGAAGACTTTGGGGAACACTGGGTGGGTAGAAATTTGGGGATCCAAGTAGATTCAAGAACTTTCCACCACAGAAATATGGGGAAAATTTGTTTTTTTTGGCAATTTTTGAGGTTTGCAAGGGATTCTGGGTAACAGAACCTGGTGGGAGGCAGTCAAGTCACCCCATCCTGGATTCCCCTGGGTGTCTAGTTTTCAAAAATGTATAGATTTTCTAGGTTTCCCTAGGTGCCGGCAGAGCTATGGTTCAAAAACTACAGCTAGGCACTTAGCCAAAAAAGGGTCATTTTTCGCTACGAAATTGAGGTGTGTCCATGTTACGTTTTGCGCCGTTTCCTGTCGCGGGCACTAGGCTGACCCACACAAGTGAGGTACCATTTTTCATGGAAGACTTTGGGGGATGCAGGGTGGGTGGAAATTTGTGGATCCACGCAGATTCCAGAACTTTCCTCCAGATAAATGTGGGGAAAAAGTGTTTTTTTGGCAATTTGTTAGGTTTGCAAGGGATTCTGGGTAACAGAACCTGGTGGGAGGCAGTCAAGTCACCCCATCCTGGATTCCCCTGGGTGTCTAGTTTTCAAACATTTATAGGTTTGTTAGGTTTCCCTAGGTGCCGGCAGAGCTAGGGTTAAAAAACTACAGCTAGGCACTTTGCTAAAAAAGGGTAATTTTGCATTGTGAAAATGTGGTGTGTTCACGTTGGGTTTTGAGCCATTTCCTGTTGTGGGCACTATGCCTACCCCTACAAGTGAGGTACCATTTTTATCGGGAGACTTAGGATTATTCAGATTTGTAAAGGAACTGTTATTACCTATTGACTTTCGATGCATTTCTGCCTTCCAAATGAAAGACATTGTGTAAAAAAGAAGTCATTCTAAAAAATGACTGATAATTCTCATGCTAGTATGAGTATTCCCAATTTCGGAAATGTGCAAATATCTACTGTTTCTAAACTCTATATTTTGTTCCCATTTCAGAAATACATAGGTGTCTTTCATACCGATTTTTCCATGTACAAATTTTTACAGAATAATTACTATACACCCGGTACATAATAAAAAACCATTGCAAGTTGCTGCTCAGTTTTTGGCTCTGGGTTCGTCGGGTTCTTGGTGAACCTACAAGTCCTATATATCCCCACAACCAGAAATGTCCAGCGGATCTAACGGTATATTGCTTTCAAAGAGCTGTCATAATTAGAAGAAGTTACAGGTGAAAACGTTGACACAAAAGTCTTTTTTATTTAACAAATTTTCAATTTATCCTATATTTAACTGTTAGTTTCTATAAAAAAACCTTGATGGATCTACACAAATGACCCCTTGCTGAATTCAGAATTTTGTCTACTTCTCTAAAATGTATAGCTTTCCACGATCCATTATTGCTTTTGTACCTATTTCTACCATTAACTGGAAGGAGGTCAAAAGCACAAAAAATAGCAAAAATAGGCTATGTCCCAGAAAAATGGCAAAATTGCGTAAAAATGTTTGGGTTTCTGACAAAAGTCTGGTATCCCATAAAAGCTGGGAAAATGGTGATTTCAGCCCCACAAACCCTTTTTTGATAACACTTGCAGGGAAGAATCCAGAAGCTTTCATTTGCGGCCCATTTTTCCCATTTTCCCAAAAAAACAACTAAATTTTGCTGTATTTTGGCTCATTTCTGTGACCCCTCCAGGGGAATCCACAAACCCTGAGTACCTTCAGAATCCCCATGATGTTGGAAGAAAAGGACGCAAATTTGGCGTTGATACCTTATGTGGTCAAAAAGTTACAGGGGCCTCAGCGCGCACTACCCCAAATAGCCAAAAAAGGGCGTGGCACAGGAGGGGAAAAGGCCTGGCAGCAAAGGGGTTAATTATTCAACCTATTGTGGTTACTGGAAGCTGGAAGCTGTCATCTTCAGTGTCAGAGATTTTCGAAAACAGTGAAGCGGTAACAGCAGTCACTGAGTTTTCAGGTTCGGTCTTTCCTTCACCATCTCGATCAGAAGACCCATGAATCAAATGTCAAAAGTGAGAAGAGTCTCTGGTTGCAGAAGTACCAGGACCCTGGGCAGTCAACATGTAGACACTATGTGGAAAGGTTCAGCATCATATTGAACATTAGATATCAATATATCTCCTAACTTAAACTTGATATTCTCTGCATTGTCTTTCTATTTCTACTTGTTAGTCAAGTCCATTGTATGAGTTGTGTTCACAGTTCCTTCTCTTTTGTTGGACCATTGATGTAACTTGGTTATCGTTGCTCTCCCGAACAACAAAGTTACAGGACTTTTGCCTGTGGTCGAGTGAGGTGTTGAACGCTAGGCTCATAGAGTGTAATTCAATACAGTCTTTAAACTGAGCCTTTCAAGAGTTGCACGCTGCACTGCTTTCTTTAGCATACTCACAAAGTGCTACGGGAGAGTGTAAAAAGATGTACTCCTCTTCTGATACTTTGTGTTCAGATGCTCCAGAAAATCCTTGAATTCTTGACTGTTAAACAGGGGGCCATTATCAGACTTCAAAATGGCTGGAGCACCCCATGTCTCAAAGATGCCTTCTAGTCTCTCATTGACTAGCTCATGAGTTGTGGATGAGAAATCTTCTATTAATGGAAAACGTAAGAACTCATCCACAATTGCCATCAGATGAAGTCCATTATCAAGTGTACCAAAGAAATCAATGGCTATTCTCTCCCACGCTTGCTTCAGGAGTTCTGACATGTTAAGAGTATGTTGATCAATATTTGTAGAAAGGCAGTTACATAGGTGACAGGCTCTGAGTTCCTTTTCAAACCTCTCATCTAAACATGGAACCAAACTTGCTTTCTACTAGCTCTTTTGGCGGCAACAACACCACAATTTCCTTTGTGAGCTACTTCAATTATTTTGTGTCGCAGACTTTCCAGAATCAGGATTCTCGACCCCCCAATATAACTCCTTCCTGGAGAGTTCATCTTTAACGTTGTTGTATTTTTGGTATTCACCATCACTGGAGGGAGGTCGGTTCCATCATGACTGATGTGTAATTATATCTTCCCACCACAGCATTTCACTATCATGGCTCATGGCAGTGATGATCTGGGCTAATAATGTAGCAGCTGGTGTATTTGATTTTATAATCAAATTAATGTAGGCTTCAGCTGCCTTGGATGGAGTACCCTGACCTTGTATAGGCACTCTGGAAAAGCAGTCAGCAGGGGTTTGATCCTTCCCTGGATGATGCACAATGGTATAACTGTACTCTTGTACTCGTGGTCCCCACAGTTCACTGCAAATAGGCATCTTGGCTTTTGGTTTGCTAAAGATAGTCAGTTAAGCTTGATGATCAGTTACAAGCGTAAAAGGCTTTCCATACAGGAATACATGGAAATGTTTACAATCTCCCTCTGTATGAAGGTTTGGATTGAAGTAGATCATTTCTGCAGCAGTTTCGATGGCTTGTTTGATTTTCTTGAAACATCTCCCACATTCTTGTGACCACTTCAATGAAACATTTCTCTTTGTTTGCTCTCGCAATGGAGTACTTATAGTAGCAATGTCTTGTATGTATCTTGAACAGTAACTGGCCATGCCAAGGAGTGAACGTATCATAGAAGCATTTGTGGGAGATCAGCATTTGAGAGGGCTTGTAGTTTTGCAGGATCAGGTGTCATACCCCAATCTGAGAAGTTATGGCCAAAGAACTTTAACTTTGTCTTGTGGAGCTCACTCTTGTCTGCATTCAAAATCAAACCTTCATCAGTGAATAAACAACATGTTTTTCTGAGACCTTATCATGATCCTTCTGTGTAGCTTCGAATATCGATATGTTTTTGCTATAACTGAATGCATTCACAACAGGCTGTATGACACAGCGAATGACATTGTCAGGATTCTGGTGGCCGGTAACACTCCGACGCACCAGAAAGCGCTAACACACCAGAGGAACCGGGCGGAACTACAAGTCCCGGCGTCCTCCGCTGAAGCACGTATCACGTGACAAGCCTTACGTCGGAACCCGGATATAGAGAAGCCCAACGTCGTACTCGCTGCCGATGTTTCTTGAGCATCGCTGCGGCCAAGGCGAACTTTCCGGTTGCGGGTTGGAGACAGAGAGCCAGGCGGTAAGGGTGCTATTCGGCACCACCTTCTTCTATCGTGGGTATTCCTGTTTGCTGACCGCTGTGCCCGAAAAGTCCGCCATCTCAGGCGTTCCTGTCCATGCTTCCTGGAGGGCTCCCTTGTTGGCTGTGACCGTAGCGGACGCGGGTTACGTGCGAGGGAGTCTGTATCCATATTGCCTCCCAAGTGTACGCACCTTCTCAGGTGCTCCCGGTCTTGCTTCTCCGTTGGAGGCAACCTCAGTTTTGAGGGTTACATGCGGAGTAGCCTGAAGACCTACCCCAAGCATTTGTGTCCTAAGGAACACGCTAACACTGCGAACTTGGTTGGCTGTTGTTCCAGTGCGTGAGAACGTGGAAAATCACGCTCCTCGAGATTGACCTTGACCTTTTGGAGGCGCGAGAGAACTCTTCTCCGTCTCATCCTCTGCCCTTCGAGTTACCCCTGGTACCACCGCCCGGTGTTCCGGGAAAGAACTTGCTGGGGGGGTGATCCCGGTTATTCTTGTTATTACGGCAAGGACTGGTGGCCGGAAAAACACCTGTTCTTGTCCATAGGGTGCCTTGATAACTTTGTTGCTGTCTGCATATAAGACGCCCTATGCATCGCTTTGTTTTGACCTCTTCTGTCATGTTTATATCTCCACCACTTTCCTAGGGAGAGAGAGAGACCGTCTAGAACATTGTTCGTGCTGTAGATTGCATGTTGACTACTGTTGCGTATCAGGGTATGTGAGTCACATAGCGATGTCATTATGCAAGAGTTGAAAATACACAGGGGGTATGATTGTTTGGTAACAGCTGTTCTTTCTTTAGCTCAAGCAACTGGAGCAGAGAACTGATATCACCTCTCCTCTCCCCAGGTGGACTTCTCCTTTTCTTTCTTTACAGGTAGGGGACTGGTAGTACGCATCTCTTAGCGATCTCTGTGGTAGTACTTGTCCTGAGGGTTCCCTACGGTCCACTTACCTTGTTTTCTGTGTCTTCCACAGGTCTCTCTCCCTGCTGTTCCTACCCTTTCCTTCCCTCGCTTAACTAATTCACTAGTCCGCGTATACATCCATTCCGGACTTGGGTAAGTTGAGAGGTGGACCCATTTGAGCATCAGCACCATCCCGAGGATCCAGAACGGGGAAACCTGACAGACATCTTGAAAAAGCTCTATAGAAGATGACACACCAAAACTGAGTCTCTTATTGCGAAACAGACCAATATGTCAATAAAACATTGTAATGTACTGGCAATATTCTTTGAGTTCTAACTGATGATAACCTTTATTTAAATCACAGCGAAAGAAGATCTTTGCACCATTTAATTGAGTTATCATGTCAGCAATGTGTAGACTGAGATGTCCTTCTCATTCTTTCCCACAGTCTTTACATATCTGTCCAATGGCGGGACATTTACTTTCATGTGGAAATGAAAATCCACATCTAAAACATAACTTCTTTTTACGTGTAGGCATCACTTTGTGCCTTTCAGTCTTTTGCTTTGGCTTTATTTTTATACTCATGACTGATTCACTCTGGGCACCTCTGGCCTCCATGTCAGCAGCTTGTCTTTCAGCACGCTCCTCAGCTCTGGCAGCCATTATCACTCGCTCCAAACTAAGAGTTTCTCTCAGCATTCATCGTCTGAATTAATCTGAAAGCATCCATCAATAACTCTAAGACGCATAGCTTCTTCATCATTATGTTAATTGAACTTACAGTGCTTGATCAGTGTATTGAGTCTCTCCACAAATTCATCAATGGTTTCACCAAATTTTTGGCATTCTTGACTGAAAATGTATCTCTCATAATCAATGTTTGGTACTGTATTGAACTTGAGATTCAGTGTTTCTTCAATCTGACAGTATGTAATTTCTTCGTCAGTTTGTGGCATTTTCTTTAGGACTTCTTTCACACCCTCACCAGCAAAATTTCTGAGATACCTGATAATGTTTCTGTTATCAGCCTCTTCAAGTGCATCAATGAAATCATCAAATGTCTCTATCCAAGCAGCCCATCTATCACCAATATTTTGTTTTTTGGCAGTGTCAAAAGGTGGTGGTGGTTTCAGGAACACCGCAGCTATGTAGAACAGTGTGGAACTTAATGAGATCACTGGTGGATCACTATGGCATGGTTTGGGAAACTCATCCTCTGAAGACCTGTGAAGTTGTTCTGAACTGCACTCTGCAACTTTGTGAATGAACTGCTTCAGGTATGGACGACTCTGTAAGCACAACCCCAAACAGTTCTCCTTGAGCTGACTTCACTGAGTGCAGTTGGCTTCTCTTCTACATGTCAATTTGCATTTTCTGACACCTGGTTGATCTCTGCCTTGCAGTGCTTCTGTTCGTAGCCTTATTTTGCAAGTTATGATTATCAGCAGATGCGCTTCGTAAACTGGGTTGAATTCGACTTCTGTGTTAACACTCCGTATAATGTCCAACTTTTTTTCTGCATGTCACTTTTATGTATGGCCTGACAATCAGGTTCTCGACCATCAATGTTCAGATTCTTTGCGACGTTTCAGTTGTCTTCATCTACTTTACGGTGGCTGAAGTTGCGCTTTGACTCCACATGCATGAAGCATCGATTCCGTTTTTAGATAGTGAGACATGTGGCATGCATGAGCAGTTCGCTTGGACCATGGCAAACTCTCTAGGAGAAGACTGTCGTTCTTCAGATTATTTATCCCCTAACTCGTCACCATTTGTAGAGTCCTCCCTTGCCTGGGTACCTGCCAATGACTACCCCACGAACGGAGCATAGTATTACACGTCTTTATTCTGCTGCACGTAACTGCAAACCCAATATTCTAAAACAAGCTATCATGGCATTGCACTCTGACACCTATGCAACAGCTCTATGGAGTTACGGGTAATCCAAGTCACTTGGCTTTACAGTGGCTCCAAACAACTAATTGGCCCACCAGCCCTTGCATTCCAACCCTGCCTGCCACAATTTAATTTAATTAAAACACTACACCATAGCCAGGGGCAGGAATCCAACAGTACCACCTCTGCCACCACCAATATGCAAAGTGGTACCGCTCCTTACAGGTTTCTGAAGTGTAGAAATCAACATCACCAAAGAGGAGAGAACCTCTCAAAAGTGCCCTGGTATGTATAAATTCCAATCAGCTATCTTGCAAAGTGAGTCTCTGGGATGTACAATAAGGTGACTCACACCTTGTGGTGCTCATGAATGGCCTGGGTTATGGAAAAGGAAGAGCCTCTCATGCAGGTCATCAGTCAGAAGCATCACTTCCACCCATGAAGATCTGAATTTCCCGAGCTGAGCAAGTCGTCCCCTCTGCATCTGCACTCGGATAAGCCAGTGAGAATCCCCCACTGCTGGGGTGGGTACAAGAATGTATTATCCACTCATGGCCAGGTGAAAAAATAAAAAGCACTAAGAGGAACCCGCCCGCCAACAGTCTCAGTGGTCAAACAGGAATGCAGTTAGCTGTACTCCCAGCACCACACCCCAAGTCATCAACTGTAGTGTCCTCCCGAGCCTGGGAGCATGCAAATGAACACATCAGACATGGAACTCTGTAACAGACGTCTTTTTTCCTCAGCATACGATCACACACTGCACTCTCATTATGTCATAATCATTAATAACCACATATTAGCACCTCCCAACAAGTTACGGTATTACTCTGTTGAGTCCTCCCAGAACCTCAACGGTCCTAGTGCACAGTCTCATGACACCACATTGCCCCTTTGTTAAATAAAAAGTACAAACGACAGTCACATTACATTTCCTCAATAAGTTGTTGAGGCGCTCACACTAGTCCGCCAGATCGAGTAGTATGAGACGGTTGAGATACTCTTTGCCGAGGCGAGGGGCTCTTTGCCGGAGTTCTTTTGAGCTGCTGTTTGTGAAGTGTGAGTGTGATGGTGAGGGAGTAGTGTGTGAGTAGGGTGCTAAGGATTAAAAATAACTCTTAGGGAATTGAAGATTAAGTTTAATGTGTTAAACCCTAGGTTGTGTTAAAAACAAGTGTAGGCCAAGGGGGGTATAATGATCCACATTAGCTTAAGATATAGATAGTGGTCAACATGCTTCTTGCAATAAAGTCGAGAAAGATCCAGGCAATTAGTTGGGACCACGAAAAAAACAAACGAAACTACTCATTGGGAAACAGTCAAAAAGCACATGTCTTCTCTAGTGCCGTGCTGTCCCACCACGCAAAATTATATAGATTATACCTTATTGCGATCAAAAAATGTACCTACAGCTAGATACAAGGTGCAATGCTCCAATGAGCAAAAGCGGAGTTGCGCAACGTGTCGTCCCGCGGTTCCGGATCGTCGCAGACAGTGTGCGACCTACCCGTTGTTCTGCTGTTGCTCAAAATCCGGCAAAGAGCCACCTCGCGGGGCCCGTTGGGCATGGCAGTGCCGGCCCAACGAGGAGCCGCCCAATGATGAAGCATGACTCCCCTCGGGTTGTGTGAGGGCTCTTGCTCCTGAAGGACTTGATCCCTCAGGAATTTACTGACCTAACTTTCAATAGGAACTGCACACCTTCTTGTTTTCCTAGCATATGCTTTCATCTTGCACTTTTGAGAAGTGTCTGTGACATGAACCTTTTCAGGACTCAAGGATAGATCTAAGTACTGTCCACTGTGGCAGTTTGGTTCCAATGTCTCTCCAAACAGCGAGGTGGCAGGACTTGCTTTTGAATGGCAGACCATTGTCAGATTTGAGAATGACAGGGATACCCCATGCTGCAGAGATGTCATACAGCCGCTTGCTGACTTTGTCATGGGTTGTTGATGATAACTCCTCTACTAAAGGAAAGCGTGAATACTCATCGATGACTACCATGAGATGATGTCTGTATCAGACGGACCCAAAAAAATCAACTGTGACTCTTTCCCAAGCATGTGCAGGAAGGTCAGACATTGTCAATGGATGCTGTGCCACTGTGGGGGAAAGGCAGTTGCAAAGGTGGCACTCTTTCAGTTCCTGCTCCATTTGCTCATCTAGGCGCGGGACCCACACTCAGTCTCTTTGGGCTCCTTTAGAGGCTACAAGGCCACAATGTCCTTAATGGGCTAGTTCAAGTACTTGCTGTCAGAAGGACCGCCCCGCTCCCGCACTTCCAAACCCTCGGTTGAACTGCCCACCAGATTTTGAGTTTTCTCCTGTTTAGAAGGTGGTTCTCTGGCGTTCCTACAGTGGTGCCTGTGAAATAGGCCCCGCAATGAGAACATTAAAATCAGCACCTGCGCTGCATGGACTGCTGCAGTTCATGCTGTGCAGGTGCTGGGGTGCTTGCACACAGTGGGCACAGCATGTGCCCTCTTGCAAGCACCCCCTGGGTTAGAGGCACAGGGGGGCCCTGTAAGACCCCCTTTATTTCCTCACCACCACACATTCATGGCGGTCGCTCCCCCATGAAAAGTGTGGTGGGGAGGAAACTCGCAATATACTTGGTGGGGCGGCTGCACCACGTCGCGGATCTCTGATCCCTGGCAGTTGTGGTGGTCCCAGTGTGGCCCAACAGTCCAGGTTGTAACAGGGTGATCGGAAAACTGTCACCACCGCTCCTGCGTGAATCTGGTGGTCCATGGAAAGCCAGACTCGCAATAAGCCACTTAGGCTCTCAGGTATGACTATTCTTGAGCCTCTCAATACAACACCTTCCCTGGTAATGTACTGTTCATCCTATATATTTTTGAACTTTTGACATTCAACATCGTCAGCAAAAGGTTGAGCACTCTTCTTCCAAGATTGAGTTGAAATGATGTCTTTGAGAATAAGCATGTTCTTATCAACATTAGTAGATGTAATAATCTGTTATATGGATAGTGCTGCTGGCGTGCATGACCTCACAATTAAGTTAATGTACTTCTCAGTCATTTTGGATGTTGAACTGTGACGATGTAGCTGTACTCATGAAAAGCAATCAGCAGGGTTCTGATCGTTACCTAACTTGTGTACAAATGCATAGTCGGACTCTTGCAGTGGCAACCCCCACCCTTCAATGCAGGGAGGCATCTTGGCTTTCGGGTTTACAAAAATAGTGATCAGGGCTTGGTGGTCTGTAATGATAGTGATACTTTTCCATATAGAAACACATGAAAATGTTTTCAGGCCCACACTACAGCCAGACTCCCCTACTCCGGCTGAGAATAGGCATGTTCTATGTCAGGCAGGCTCTGAATAGCATAGGCCACAATGTGACTCTGAATATTTGGATGACCATTATGTTGGGCAAATATTGCCCCAGTCCCATCTGGCTCGCATCTACTGTGATCTTGAAGTTTTGATCAAGTTCGGCAGTGCACTGGAAAGGGACATTTTAT
Organism: Triturus cristatus; assembly: GCF_964204655.1. Classification (NCBI taxonomy): domain Eukaryota; kingdom Metazoa; phylum Chordata; class Amphibia; order Caudata; family Salamandridae; genus Triturus; species Triturus cristatus. Next base: position 845,875,559 of record NC_140594.1, on the reverse strand, counting down.
TTTGTCAAGTCTCTTAATGGGGAGCTCACAGTAGCAAAGTCACATATGTACCTTGAGCAATAACTGCCCATGACTAAGAAGGATCGCAGTATGGTGACATCTTGTGGGGGACAAGTAGCAGATAGTGCTTGCACTTTATCTGGGTGAGGAGTCATTCTCCCATCAAAGAAAATGTGCCCAAAGAATTTGAGTTTGGTCTTGTCAAACTCATGATTTGCTGCATTCAGAGTGAGACCTGCATGAGTATGTAACTACCACACTTGTGTAAGAGCCTTGTCATGCTAATTTTGCATTGCCCCAAATACCAGTATTTCATTACTGTAATTAAAAGCATGCGTGACAGGTTGAATTATTCCACGTTTAACATCCTGAAATATTTTTTGCAGCTGACGACACTTCAAAACTCAACCTTTTGTATCTGAACAAAACAACAGGAGTCAAAAAAGTAGTGATGTACCTATACTTCTCTTTCAACTTGAGTTGATGGTATCCTTTCTTCAGGTCAAGACAGGATAAGACTTTGGCACAGTTCAGTTGCATGTTCATGTCCGCTATGTGTGGACCAGGATATCTTTCTCTCTGAATTGTTTTGTTGGCTTGACGGATATTCACACAGAAACACACTGTACCTCCACTGTCCTTTTTTGGCATCACCACTTTGGGCGAGACCCATGGCGTAGGACAGGTAGAGTGCTCAATGATGTTATGCTTCAACAGCATTTGTAGTTCTTTCTCAACAACTTCTTGCAAGTGAAAAGTGACTCTTTGATGCTGCTGGGCAACAGGGCGAATGTCCTCATTATTATGAAGTTGCACTTTCATTGTCTTGAGCCTTCCTAGGCTATGAAACAACAGTGTGAACTGGCTCATGATTTCAGATTGAGTGTGGAGGTTGTAATTGAGAGATATCAGTCCGGGGTTGAAAATGATGCAGGTTTCGACTAGCTCACTGAGAGAACATGGTGGCCCACTAGTTGCAGGCCATGGGAGCACTCAGCCTGAGAGGTGCTTTTTAAAAATGTATTGATATGTGGTGCATGAGCCCATAGATCAAGAGAAGGAGTTTTTCACCTCATTTACTCACCCCCTTTCTTCGGAATATCGAAAGCATAGAGCAGCTTTATATTGAGCTGCTATGCGATGTAGACACGGTGGATTCAGCTGAACGAAGGTCTGAGCAATGGCTGAGAACTGCACTCGGGCTCCACAGAGGGCAGAGAGCAGCCACGAGCACCTCCTTACGGGGAGGGGAGGCTGGGACAGTATCAGAAGTCACGGATTGTGAAGGAACAAGGAAGTGACTGAGGCAGGCAAACCGTGGGGCACGGAGCAGACAGAAGTCAAGGCACCTGAAGTTGCTTCCTCCCTCGCAAGAGAGAAGAAAGCGAGCACTCCAGTAAGGAGGCAGGGAACTTAAGGGGCTGTGAGCACTAGCGGTAAAAGGGTTGCTCCTAAGGTTGCAAAGAAAAGCATAGTTGTACCTGGGCTGGTGACAGGGCATGGCAAGGAGTCCTGATATGCACTAAGAAGCGCTGATAAAGCTACAATAGAGGTCAGTCCCCATGCATGGGAGCCTCCATTAGCACGAGCCAAATAAAGAGAGGCAGAGTGTTTAGAGGGGCATGCCAATGTACTAGGAGAGAACAAAGGCTCAATTGCAACAAAAAACGTAAGTTTAGTGGGCATTTCTTTCTTGAGAGAAAGAGGAAGTCTAGAGAATCAGGAAAAAGAGTCAAAAGTATCCCCTCGTTGCAGACCTACTTTAAGGTATTACCTAAGACACTTGTCTTAAATGAGGGAGTCAGAAGTGGGAAGAAGGAGGCCACCAGGAGATCATGGGTAGTACAAAGTCTACCTCCAGCAGTGGAAACTATGGCCTCCAGCTGTCTCTCGTACTTAACCAGCCCTAATGGATTCCAAGTTCTCAGGACTGTAGACCTGGAGGAGGAAAGCATGGATGAGCAGCAAAATTTGGCCAGATCAGGAAAACCTGCAAGAACGCCTCCAGTGTGACCCCCCTTCTGGATTTGGAGGGATTGTTGGCTAAGGGGTGTGAGGTTGGGGCAAGCCCTGTGGTACAAGGGAAGGCACACGAACAAGCAAACCACTCCATAGAAGCCATGATCTGCTCTTTGTCGATCAAAATCAGAAACAGGTTTGAAACCTCTGAATTGAATTAAAAGGAGATTCTAAGAATGTGTGAAGAAATGAGGAAACATTTGATGACTTGGTAGATGGGACAGCTATTTTGGAGGTGGTGGGTCAGTGACTTAAAAACTGCAGTTGATACTAATAAGGAAGAGATTCATCGCTTGAAGGCAAACGAAGAGGATTGCCAGGTGTAGCTCAAGTCTTTGGAGAACAACCAAAGGAGAAATAAGCTGAGGATTTTAAACATCCCCGAGAGTTTAGAGGGTGCCTACCTGAAAGCTTTTGTGGTGAGATTGTTCAAGGTGGGGGTTCAGATAGATGAGTCAGAGCAGGTCATCTCAAAGGATATTCAGAGAGTTCATCAGGACCCCTTCAGAAAGATACCTAACAAAAGTAAACCAAGGACAATTTTAAAGAACTACCTCACCTAAACTATTAAGGAACATATTCTGTTGAAGGTGCTGAAGCAAAAAACGTTAAGTGTAGATGGGGTAAATTTTGAGATACGGTCAGATGAGTCCCGAATCACCCTTAACAAGTAGTGGGAGCTGCGGAAGAGGATGGATACTTTGAAGGAATTGGGGTTGACGGTCCAACTGAAATTCCCCACCATTCTCAGGGTCATGTACAATAATAAGATGCACAATTTTAGAGAGAGATATCAGTCCCATGTCAGCAGCCGTAGCAAAACAGAGTAGGTATGCACTGGATGAAGTTCCTTGAAGAATGTGGATTGCCACTTGAACTGATACTGCCTTAAGTTGCATTGTCCCTGTGAATGACCCTTGAGTCTGCAACAGTTTAGAAGCAGTTCATGTGTATACATTCATGTTTGACGGGTTGAGTTGTGGCAAAGGAGACAGGCTTTTGAACTTCTTGACTGGCATGATGTTAATCCAAGCAACACTGTCTATGATAAAGATTTTGGGGCAACGTTGGCTTTTATTGTAATCTTGGGGCAGGGTCCAAATGAATTTAGTTCTTCCGTTTGGTGGTTTGCCTTTGTCTATTGTTCTTCCTTGCAAGCAGCCAAACCTACAAGTGCCTGCCATTACTCAGTCAATGCCATCATCGCGCATCCATCTTCTTCACTGGTGCTTGATAATGATGTTGAAGAGCCTTTGTAGATGAACTTGACAACAATCGACTTGTCTGGTTTCTACTTGTCATAACTAATGTTGCCGTTTTGCCTTGGAATGGTGAGAATGCTTCTGGAACCTTCTGGTGCCGAATATTTCTTCTCGCTGTGAGGCATTTGGTTTCTCTTTCGCTTTTCAGACTGTTACAAAGTGATTTTCTTTCCCACAGCCTTTGCATGTCTGTCCCAGGGCTGGGCATTTACCTTCACGGGGAAATGAAAACCCACATCGAAAACACAACCTTTTCTTCTCTGTAGACATTGACTTGCGTGCATCGACCTTGTGCTTGTGCCTGCTCTTCATGATCAACGCTGATTCGCCTTGCACTATTCTAGCTTCCATATCAGCAGCCTGTTGATATGCATGTTCTTCTGCTTGCAACCATTAGCACTTTCTCTAAACTGAGTGTCTCTCTCAACGAGCATCTTCTGAACGAATCTGAAAGACAGCCATTAATAGCTCTGAGACATATGGCTTCTTCCTTATTAAATTCACAAAACTTGCACCGTTTGATAAGCATATTAAGTCCCTCTACAAACTCATCCATCATTTCACCAGTTTGATGTCTCACTTGATTGAAAATGTACCTTTCATAGTCGACATTCGGCATTGGATTGTACTTATTTTACAATGCTGCCTTGATCTGACAGTACGACATTGCATCAGTCTGCGAGTATTCCTCAGCATTTCTTTCACTCCATCACTAGAAAGGTTCTGTAATACTTAATGAATGTCTTACCATCTCCTTCTAGTGTATCTATGAAGTCACCGAATGTCTCGATCCAAGAAGTCCACCTGGCACCAATATTCTGCTTCTTGGTGGTGTTGAATGGCAGTGGTGTTTTTAGGAATGCAGCTGCCATGTATTTCACACTCCCTTCTACTGCTGTTGAGAGCATATGCTGATCACACAGTTTTTGCTGTGCACCTGAAGCCACACGTTCTGCAAGCACCAGCCTTGTGCTTGAGCTTGGGCCGTCATGCCCGTTCATAGGTCGTATAGCGCTTTCTTCATCCTTGAAAGTGAGTACGTTTCTGTTTTTCACATCTGGTTGTCTTTCTGTTTTGTTTGATTTATTTTCTCAGTGTTATGGCGCAGCTCAATAGCTCTTCTTTCAGCCTTCCCAGTGGGTTTCTGCAGAGCTTTCGAGTGCACTTGTTCGTAGGGCCTTCACTTTCTTCGACGGCCGTGTCTGGGCTGGAGCGGGGCTTTGATTCCACATTCGCCAACTTCAGACTGCTTTGCATCAACTTGGGGCGCAGGGGGCATGCAGAAGCAGTTTGCTATACTGTTGCAAACTCTCAGGGAGAGCAGTCTCATTTCTTTAGGGCACTTGTCCCCTACTCGTTGCCAAATGTAGCGTCCTCCCCAGCCCAGGAGCATGCAAATAAATACACCGCACACAGAGCTCTGTAACAGATGTCTTTATGCCTCAGCATATGATCACACACTGTACTCTCATTAGGTCATAACTGTTAATAACCACACCTTATGCATCGCCCAGCAAGTTTGGTAATTCCTCTGTAGAGTCCGCCCAGAACTTTAAGGGTCCTAGCACACAGTCTCATGAAGCTACATCACCCACAGCTGTGTCCAGGAGGCAGGGTTATCAAGTCAGTCAGCTGTTTCCGAGGGAAATACCGGGGACCCTCCAATATAGTCACTCCATCATCTCCCAAAGATTTACTATGTTAGCAGAGTACAGACTTGTTCCTGGAACATGGTGAAACTGGATGCCTTTTACAAATGATGCTAGCTGGCCAAGAGCTTCAATGCAACATGGCCATATTATAGCTTGCTTGGCCTCACCCCGTATTATTTTGTTTTATTAAGCAATCACAGAATAAATAGCATGGAATCAGTTAAAGCAATGTTTGGCCCTCTGCAAAACTTCAGATTGATGCATATACTGTTTGCCCGATCCTCTATTGCACATGTGAGGAAATTCAAATACGGCCCCATCTTTCCTAGTAACACCATTACGCTGTTGCCCTCAATCAAGCGCCTTCAACCTTCGTAGCGTTTCTTTCACATTCTATACTGTTGCTCATATTACACGACCTTTCCTGTTTCCCTGAGCTAAGTCCATTCTGAGACCCGGCTCGAAGCAACTAATCCCCGAGATAACCATCTATTGAGCCTTGGTGACCGTTCTCGGCCTCTCCAGTTGTTTTACGAATCACCATCTTCAACACGCAAACACGTCCTGTCGTAAATTAATTTAACCAAGGAATGGCTATGCCACCTGACCTATAGGGTCGGGTAGAGAACACGACCTTAGGGAAGGAATTTCTATTACCCATTATCCTGTATCTTGTACAAAGAATGTTTTCTTGTGGATGATTTGTATTTTTATTGCACATTGAGGGGGTTGTTGCTTTAGGGGATTCAAGCGCTACAAAAGACTGTGAGCCATGGATTGAAGTGGCAGTCTCCTGAGAACCTACCTCTGATGTACTTCTAGGACAACTGTACCTAGCTGCAGCTAATAAATTGAAGTTCCTATGCCAGACAGAGTGTTCCGTGTCTCTGTAATTTGGAAGGCGAACTCAGAAGATTTCAGGCGTACTCTGCGCCGCCAGGCTTAATAAGCCCGGTTCTTCACATGCAATAGGAATGATGCGAATAGATTCAGCCTTTTCATCAGTCCAAATTGTTTCAAATATGGCTGTTTACCAGTGGTGGCTCCTCCGCTAAGGCGGAGGAGCATAGCCTCACTACTTTGCAGCAGTGAAATAAAGGAAACTTAAAATGATAATAACTCAATGTTATCATTTTATGTTTTCCTGCTGCTGCAGCAGCTTTGCGGGAGGAGTGGGGCTGGGCTGCTCATAGAGGAGCAGGGGGAGGAGTGGTTTGGACACTCCAAGTGCACAGGAATGTTTGGCTGGACGTCTCGGGACGGAAAAACAGTCATGCTCACTTTGCATGTTCTCCACCCAGGCTGCATTGCAGCTTGGGTGGAGAACATGTCCAGGCTCCCACTCCCTGTCTGAGCGCCGAGCGATGGTGCTCAGACCAATCACAACGCTGCATTGCAGCGCTGTGATTAGCTATGGGGGGCCTGGTGCTTCCTGCTTCTGGCCAGGAGAGACAATGAAGGGACGATGGAGGAGAGACGCGGCAATCAGGTACGCTATTTTCATTTTTTTACACCCACCTTCCCCCTGCCCCCAATCCGTGCTGGCCACCGCTGCTGGTTACAAGTACTTTGAAGCTGTGTGAAGACTGAGCATACTGCTGAGTGTGAATGCCCTTACTTAGAATTACAGTCTCCGTCTTATTTATGATTGATTGCCTGTGTGTGAATGTACTCGTAATTGAAAATAGCTAATGATAGATGGTTTAGGGCACCAGATTAGATGAACTTTGAACTAGTGCAAAATGGAACAAATCATCCTTTTCTTGTTGAATGGGAATGCGGCAAGCAAGGTTTGGCCAAGCTCGTAGTGATGAGGAGGTTTTCACACAAAGGAAAGTATGGATCACACTGAATTCATTCTGTGTGGCTTTGTTTAGAGAATTATAAATAGAAAACATATATTTTCTATACTTTTCACATGTGACTGAGGGAGCCACATTTTATGCAAACTGTCTCTGTTCTATTTCATTTTGGGAAAGCAGCATAAAAAGCACAAACAAAGTTTGGTCCATGTTTATTCGAAAGAATGATTCTCCACTGCTGGAAGTGGAATTTACACTTGTAAAATTAGCACGGATATTAGTTCTGTGATTCTGGGAGTAGAATGTACTATCACAATTTCATTTGTGCACCATTTCTATTTTACATATGCATCGACGTTCTCACCGCTTTGCGAGTGCAGTCTTCTCATGATTTCCTAGAACAAAAACGCCATGGGGCAGATTTACAAGAAAGTGACGCATCTATACAGATGCGTCACTTTCCTTGCGCCACCCTTAGAAACCCTTGCGCCGCCATAGATGTGCCGTATTTACAATACGGCGCACTATGGCGCAAGGATTGACAGATGCGTCAGAAATTCTGACGCATCTGTTGGCGGAAAAGTCACGCATTGCTGGAGTCGTGTCGCAAGCACGATGCAACTCCAGCAATGCGTGTTGAGGCCTATTCCCACAACACTGCATCACTACTTACGCCTGCTTGAAGCAGGCGTAAGGTTTTGACGCAGTGGCGTCCCAAAAGTGGAGCAGTGAAATTTTGTAGATTTCACTGAGTCACTTTTACGAGGCCTTCCTGCGTGGGAACGCCCACCCTGCATACATTGGGGCAGATTTATGAGCCCCTTGCGCCACTTTTGCGTCACTTTTAACATGGGAAAAGTGACGCAAAAGTGGCGCAAGGGGCTCATAAATCTGCCCCATTATACCTGACGCAGGTATAATGTGACGCAGGGCTTTACCACGTGACGCATCTCCCTAGATGCGTCACGTTGTAAATAGACCGCATTGTTTGCGCCGCTGTTGCGTCAAAAAAGTGACGCAACTGCAGCGCAAAAGTCACGCAAGGGGCTTGTAAATCTGCCCCCATGTTTTTTGCACTGGTCAAGAGACTTTAAGGGGCAGATTTATGTTGCCTGGCGCATCCCTGCAAATCAGCAAGGATGCGCCAGGAATGATGCGTCACGCAAGTTTACCCTTGCGCCACACATGATGCGCCGCATTTATAATGCGGCGCATCATGGCGCAGGAATAAACAGATGCGTGACGCATCCAATGGCGTAAGGTTGGCGCAGTGCTTCAGTTGCGTCGCAAGCGCGACGCAACTCCAGCACTGTTCCAACCAACCCTATCCCTAACATGGTGCGTCAAGCCTTACGCCTGCTTCAAGCAGGCGCAGGGTTTTGGCGCATCAGCGTTGGGAAAGTGACTCAGTCAAATCTTATAGATTTGACTGAGTCACTTTTCAGGGGCGTTCCTGCGACGGAACGCCCCCCCCTATGTCGACACGCCCACGTGAAACCTGACGCAGGTTTTACGTGGCGCAGGGCTTTACATCGTGACGCATCTCCATAGATGCGTCACGATGTAAATATGGCGCAACGTGGCGCAGGGTTTACACCGCCGCTGCGTCACAAAAGTGACGCAACGGCGGCGTAAAAGTGGCGCATCTTCGACATAGATCTGCCCCTAAATTTCAAAGCAAAATCCCGACCACAGTTGTACTGATACCAGTGGAATCTACGTTGTACTTAACAGTTGACGACAATCCGACTATATGGCCACATTCTTCCAGCTGAGTCCCTTCTCCTTAACTACTGGAAAAGAGCAATTAGTAGCATGAACATCTTTTAGTGGCAGGTGAGGAGCTTCCATTGGTGCGGCACGTGCAGTGGCACCGGGACACACTTAACCGTGAATAGTACTGCATTTCACAGCTCAGTTGCCAGGAGGCTCATTTCCTTCCTTGCACTATGACCCCTGACGTATTGCCTACACTACCGTTTGGTCGAGTAAAGTATCCCAGACAGCCGTTTTAAAGTCACTGGTAGCAGGTGGCAATCAAGATATAATTTCGCGTCCTTGCACAAATCTGTATTTTGCGTCACCGAAATCGTCATTGTCCTTCCTCTGTAACAAAGTGAGAAGTGAAGCAGTCTTCCATTCTGCGTCAACACACAGGAATCACACATGCTGGAAAAACGGACTTTTTGTGGCCTGGAGGAATGTTGTCCGGAGGTGAAACTGCACACAGGTCGAAAGTTAATTGAAGAGAAATTGTAGTCGAAGTGGCGCTTACGGGTCAATGGAGAAGGCGCATGTTTCTTGAAGAAACCACTCTGGCAGGGAATTGAACGCCAAAGTCAGCCGTGTTGACAGGAAAAAGGGCCATAACCTGTGAACTTCCGCTTGACCCCAGAACAGTGTCAAGCACTGGTTTGCTTCTGTTCTGACAGGCTTCATGAATAGAATGCGATTTGTGGAATGTGAACTGCAACACACGATGAAGGAAAGAGAATTTACGGTAGGGAGATCATTTGCAAGCAAGTAATATTTTTCATGAAGCTTCAAAAGTTTGGAACAAACTGGTCATACCAGCTGCCATGAATCGTGTAATCCAGAAAGGAAGTCATTTTGATTTTTTTTCCAAGTAGACTTATGTTAAAATTGGACCACGTTCAACATTTCACTATTTCCTTACTCATTAAAGCCTAATATTCCATCATGACGACTATAAATCATTGGTCAGTATCCTTGCTGTGTTTTTGTCTTAAATTATGTGTAACCTATTTTTATCTGTAACTCCGTACTTTTGCGTTGCCGCTGCACTTCTCAAACTAAATATATAAAGTAATTTTCAAATTCATATTTTATTTTTATTTTTCTACCGTTTCCATTGTAAACTGTACTTTTTATTTAGGCCAGGCAGAGGTAGATTTACCTGTATGTTTGAATTTTATTTTTAACTTAAACATTAACTTTATAATTTAACGTTTTAGTTCTTACAGCTGTTTAAATTTGCTAATGTCAACATTTAACTTTAAAATAAAGATATTTTATTTTTTTCAGTTTTGAACTAAATAGTAATTCGTTTTTTTAAGTTGGCCTGGAAACAAGGAGCAGGGTAAATGTTGACCAGGTTATTCTGAAGGTGAGAGCTACAGTGTATGTACTATGTCTACAAATTCCTATATTCCCCTTTGAGATTTTAAAACCTGCTCATAGCGAAAGGGTTTTTGAGTCAGTCTTTAAAATACTAGTCACTTGCTAAGATTATGCCCAGTCAACTGGTCACTCTGTGTTCCTGCTCAGTGATAGAAGTTGTTTAGATTGAGATATTGTTAGTGGTGTACACAGATCAGACGGTTACTTTTCAGTGACTTCCACTAATGCCACTGGGATACAGGCCAGTGATTCATTTTTCCCATTCTGGCCATTTTGGGAAACCGATCAATGTTGGTTACTTGTAAGGACACTAAAGGAATCTACAAATCCCAAAAGCATTTGAAGCCAGGTCTCACTATAAGATCTAAGGAGTGTGAATTAGGCTACCTGGGCTAGTAGTCAAATGCTTCCCAGGATTAAGGTGAAAGCTGTGAATTACCAAATGTTTCTCCAAATTATATTTGATACTACCCTATTTTCATCTGACTGCACTCATCGTGGTTGATGACATGATCAGTTTCAGTGGATACCGCCCAGCCTCAGCTCCACTAACACTTCTATAGTAATGTTCATTTTCTTTAAAAGTGGAAATGCCGTGGTCACAGTCCATCACAAAATACTCTTGTTTGGAGATTGAGGGACAATACAGTCTCCTGCTTGATCGAAAAATATCTGCCAAGGAGGAGAGTGAGATTGCGCTTATGAAAGTCAAGTGGGTTTTTAAAGAATTTCAAGGTGACTTTTTGTAAAATGTAATTTCTTTTTTGAAGCTGAAACTTTATTCTGGGTTGGTCACTGCTTAATTCTAGATGGCTACAAAAAGAAGACAGTCTCTATTGTTTTGTAGTTTTGTGAAATGTGTAGTATTAACCAACAAATCTGACAGTATTCAAATACTATTGAAAAAGAATGTGGAGTACGTGTGAGATGAAGATACACAAAAGTGCTTTATTGAGATAAAAGTATAACATTGTTGGTACACCTGTTTTATATTCATTTCACTGTTGATGCAAGTGGATCTGCTATTGAGGTGTCTTGAAACAATTACAGATGAACTAGATAAGGCGCACATCATTGCTCTACAATCTCATACTTTTTGACCTCCGGAATGACAAGAAATATTGGCATTTGTAGTATAAGACAGAGTTGGAGAAGGATATAAATAGAATTCTTCTATATTATTTTAGAGGTGACAGTAGGAGAAAAGTCATCCACAATAAGTGCAGCCTGGTTTCTAGATAGCCTGCATTTGCTCATTGTGAATCATCTTGCATTTCAAGGGGATGCGTTTGTGACATCAACGCAGGTGTACTTAAGATTGATACACCTTCTACAAGAAAGTGACAATGGGATGATACTCAATAAGACACATTTGATTGATAGGGATGTGCAAGAGAAGGTAAAGACCTGAGAGGTTTGGAAGGCCAGATACACACTTGCACAATGGAAAAAGGTTTCTCTGCAGTCATTCAAGATGCCAGCGAAATCATGGGATAAGATGGCTGCCATTGTTTGGGCCCTTCTAGGTTTTATAGGGTGAAACTAGGTTTGTCATTGTGTTAGTGAAGAATTACACAAAGTGGATTGAGCTATTTTTGTAAGTCAGCTCAACATCACCAGTGTTTTACAGCACCCCCCCCTGCACAAAGAAAGACACATAAACAGACAAGCAACAAGGTGACAAATCCCACGGTTGAGGGATGCAGCGAACTCACCCCTTGGAACAGTGCGCTACTCCAGGCCATCGGCGACACCCGCAATAGGATTTCCGCCCTAGTCCCACCGGGAGGCACCCAACAGGCTGCATAGTGCCTAAAGGCACGTACGGTCAGACGGCGGTATAACTCGGAGGAGACATGATAGCTGTAACCGAATTGAACTCAGTGGAAGAAAATTCTTGCACCATGACAGGTGGCAAAGGAGGACTAAAGACCCACCAAGCTAAAGTGGATAAATACGCCTGGACAAGACAGCAGAGGCAGACAAGAGTTCAAACAGAGGAGTTGCGGCCAACTTCTCTGGACCCACATCCAAAGAAAACCTAACATTACAGGACATAATGATGGCTTTAAATGGAGTGCAGACCTCACTGGAGTCCGGAATTGACTCTGTCACCAAGAAAGTCTCCCTGGTCGGGGCAGATCTCAAGAAAATGAGCTTGCGAGTCACAGAGGTTGAAGAGAAGACAGCTGACCTGCAGAGTGACACAGCCACACTTAAAAGGCAAGTCAACGAACAGTAAAGAGATGGAGGCCAAACTAGACGAATATGAAGGAAGGTCAAGATGCAACAGCGGCCAAATTATAGGTATGCCAGAACGGGCAGAGGGACCCGCAACGGATTTATCCTGAAATCTCTTCAACCCTGTGGTCTCTAAATATTTCTCAGTGGAACGCGCTCACTGAGTTTCAGGGGGCAGACCGAGACCACGAGACCGATACTGGCCCGCATCTTCAACTTTTGTGACCGGGACGCTATACTTCAATCCGCACTCAGCGCGTTGCCGTTGCGCATTCTTTCCGGACTTCACAATAAATGTCCAGAGACAGAGGTGCAGCTTCCTGGATGTCAAGAAAGGTCTGGGAGAAAGAAACCTAAAATTTGCATAGCTCTTCCCAGCCAAGCTAAGAGGAGAAGCAGAGGGGAAAGTCTGGTTCTCCGCTACCCCAGAGGAGGCATGGGAGTCGTTGGAGGGCTGGCGAAGAATCCGAGATTCTAACTCCAAGGAGAGGAGACACAATTATATTTCATTATAGCTTTCCCCTTATTTACTTTTCTGTATTTTTATAAGGGTTACGACATGGTGCTTGCCATTTGCCTTAACATCGCATCCCCTGTCTTAAATGTCATATTATCACAGGGGCACTCTAAATCTTGTTGCAACTGGTGAGTTTGGTGTTACGCCACTATGGATGGGGTTATATCTTTCCCCATTTATGGTGTGGTATCCCCATTACTCGGCACGATTAACCTGATTTGGGGTTTTATCCCATCATATTTTTCTGCTCCCTAGATGGGAAGAAGAGGGAAAACAATGGGGTGAAAGCAGAGAGGAGTGACATTATATATGGATTCCTGTTTCATTACTTAACTTCACTGCTTGAATGTAGGGGAACCTGGGGTAACTTAATCCTGGTAGGATCTGAATATATGTGTGGGATAATCATGGCTCTTTTGAAATCTCTCTACAAATGTATTTTTTGTACAGGTACCCAGTATGGGGCCGGATGATGCTGGCTGCAATTTATGAAACCAAACATTTGGACATGCAATTTACTATGAATACACAATCTGCTTATTAAATTCCAGAAGTACTTCACTGTATACTGATCTGAGGTGACATTCTTAATATAGGTTTACACAAATGTAGGAGTATATAAATTGGCAGCAGCTATGAAGACTATACTGTGCAATTTCCATATGCTCATTAAGCTATGGGTAATAATATAGGAATAATGAATCACTGTTTACACAAACTCTTTTTCAGTTTAGTGAATGTTTTGTATTTTTAAGATTTTTGTGTGGGTATTTATTTGTTCTGTTATTTATGTTTCTTGGTCTGTTGGAATTTATATGAATTTATACACGTGATTTGTCTTTGTTTATTATATTTTTCTATGAGCAAATTAGAATTTGCTCTTGTGCCTACCCTGGCAATGGGTTCTACTCCCTTTACGAGCATTATGTTCATGAAACTCGGCTTATTAAGCCATCTACTGTTTATATTCTGGAGGGTTTATCAATCTAGTTTATATGTTTTCAGTGTGTCACACTGTTTGGTATGTAGTTTTCATGGTATGTTTTATATGATTGTTTTCAGCCCTGATGAAGTTCTAAAGAGTTATGGTATGAAATGCATTGGCTGGATTTTAATATTTATTCTGAGGGATACTAATAAAGAAGACTTTTGAAAAACTACATTGGATGTGGACTTTTTTCCTGGTGTACCTTCCTATATTGTATAAGTATCTTGATCTGGACAACAGTGGCACTAAACGGCGGCAAGTGCTGGAATAATTGTGCACAGGACACCTTACTGGCTAAGATTGGAGTTTGAGGTGCAGACTTAACAGCTCACCGCTGGAGTGTTTTGTATTTGTATATTTAATTAATTGGTCCAAATCCACAATATATATACTCAGCGACCCAGCCAGAACACTGTGAGGCAACCGTGGCAAGAGAGGGATTTCCTTGGTATATTCGTGACAACTGATCCTGATCTTTTCTATGCTAAAAATATACAGGCCCCACTTACCCGCCTTCAGAGTGATGTCCAGCACTGGGGGAAGCTACTGCTGTCATTGTTAGGCTGAGCATCACTCTATAAAATGATGGCACTACCTCGCTTCCTATACGCTTTACAAAATACCCCATTCACGATACCCCAGACTTTTTCCGAGCAGTCGAGGGTGATGTAGAAGATCTGCTATGGGATAGAAAACCCCCACTGATAGCAGTGCAGAAACTGATACTGGGTGGCATAGCGCTACCACATATCGAGACATATTATTGGGCAGCTCAATTGGCAGTAATAAACCAATGGGTCCCCCGACCTCATGATGAACCGGCAAATAGAATGGACAGGTTACTGAGGCTACATGAGAGCCCTATACACAAAACCAAGAGGGAGTTCCCTGACAGGACCCACCGCACACGCTATTACCCTATGGCACAAGGTAAACAAAAGGCTGTGGTGGTCTGACATCCTGACGCAAAGTCCTCCATTGTGGGATAGCAAGTGGCTTAGAGGGCTTCACACTTCCTGAGGTTTTGACAGATGGGACCTCAGAGGTATCTCGATGATAGGAGATATGAGGAAGCAAGGGGGAGTTATACCCCTTGAGGAGCTACAGTCCAAGTTTACACTGGCCCCTACAGAAACCTTCAGATACTTGCAAGTCAAACATGCTTTAAGGGCGGCTATCCCAACGCAGAGTAATCCCCCGAAAGCCTCTCCGTTAGAGGACAGACTTCTCACAGATTACATGGAACGTAAAGCAATCTCCCTGACTTATCAAAAGTTGCTACACAACTCCCCCGACTCCCTTCAGAAACTCCAGAGACAATGGCATTGAGACGTGGGTAAGCTTGAAGATGAGGACTGGCAGGAAGCTCTCGGATATTCCAGGGAAGTAGCTATCTCGGAGAGATTCAAACTAATTCAACTTAAGATCTTACACAGAGTCTACCTCCCCAGAGCCACACTAGTCAGAATGGGTGGGGAAACCACCACACATTGCCAGCGAGCCTGTGGACATGAGGGTACCTTCCACCATATAGTATGGGACTGCCCTTTGATTCAGCAGTACTGGAGAGAGGTGATGAGTGAAGTGGTCAGCATCTGCCGGTGCTGTTTAGAGGTACAACCAAAGTTGTGTCTCCTCAATATTTGGGAGAGGACCGACCTAAGCCGGAAGAGCAGATATGGGGCACGTTGGCTATGATGATAGCAAAATGTAATATAGCATGACACTTGGGAGTCCAGACCACACCGACACTTTGAGACTGGGCAAAGATATGGACTCCTATTTGATAACAGAAAGAGCTATATATTCTACGAGAGGTTGCCTGGGGAAATGGGATCAAATATGGGGCAAATGGAACTCACACAGGGGAGGAATATGAACCAGCCCCTCAGATAGTTGGCAGGGGGCTACAAAGATGCGTAATATTGAAGGGAACTTGAGTGAGGACATTCAAGAAACGGGTTAATATGGGGACAAACCAAAATGAAAATTATACTAACTGAATGAAAGATCTATTATGAAATTCAGGATATTAGTCAAAATGCTGTACCTGCCTGAACAAGGTAATCATAATCAAAAAGAAATAAAATAAAAAAAACATTACCAGTGTTTTGCTTTTTCCTATGGATATTTTTTCTTCTGAGAGTTTTCCTAGCAAAGGTTTTTCAGGTCATGGAGGACAATTTGTCTCAAACGTATTGAGGGATATTCTGATGTACTGTGTGATACAATTTAGAAAAATTATACAGTTTCTGGATCTTTCCTCCAGAACACTGCCCAGAATTCAGTTTTCTAGACTCCTTGGTACAAGGGCTTTGTTAATGTGACAATCCATGACTTGATTATAAGATCAAAATCCTACCATAGTGCATATGATATGAATTTCAACTACAATAAAACCAAACAGAATGGTAGGTGCAAATTTTATCAAAAGCTCAAACAGAAAAAGTAGTATAAAATATTGGCTATGTATGTTCATAATAATCCCACCCTCCATTCTTTACTAAGCTGATCTTAACGCCAAAAGGAAAGTCTAACTTGATTTTTCAAAGATGGCTCACACCCACTGTAAGAAAATGGGTCACTGGTTGAGGTGGGTGAAGTTCTACTGAAGCAGTTACCATAGCCCTTGTTAGGGTGAGGCCCAAGCAAGCCTCAAATAAACCTGTGCTCAACTCTCTGTTAGCTTGGCAGAGAGCAGCCAGGCCTCAACTTAAAAGTAATGTGCAAAGTATTTATGCAGCACTTCAACCAGTAATAAAGTGAAAACACAACAAAAGAACAATTTCACACCAAATTAGAAACATAGAGCAAAGTTTTATAAATAAATCAAGACCAAAGTAACAAAAATCCAACCAGAAGAACCAGAGATGGGCAAGTTTAAATATCTCAGTGAAAATCATGCTAAAAATCGCTAATTCTGAATCATTTCTTGTCGTGCTGGACCGTGAAGAAGTCAGGCCGACCACGATGGACAATGGCCCAGCTACAGGGTCCCAGTTAGGCCAGCTGAACATGAGAACCTTGAATCCTGCTGGTGGTGCGTTGTGGAGTCCCATGACAAGGATAAATTGTGCAGCCGAAGTGATGCGTCGGTTCCGAGTAGCTGCAAAGATGCAGGGCACAATCCTGGTTCATCATGGAGGATCCCATTGCCGAGGGTTTGCGATGTGAAGTCTGGAGTCGAAAATGCTCCACATGGGCGAGGAGACATTGGTTAAGAGGAGCCACGAGGCTGTGTTGTGAGGTAATATGTCATAGTCGTCAAGGCTTGCTATGCAAGGCCCTGCGCTGGGGATGCCTCATGCGGTGGCGATTCCGTTGGGCTGCAATGCGAGTCCTTGTATCGGGAAATGTCCATGCAGCAGAGGCAATGCATCGGTTCTCCCCGTAGCAGAAGAGATGCATCAGTTCTTCTGGATCCACAGATGAGCTGTCATAGCACATTCAGACCCACTTCCAAAGGTCCAGGACTCAGGTGGCACCACTTGGCAGTGTGTGGCTCACAGCTGACAGGGTCCAGGTGCTGGGTTCTAGATTGTTGGAGCCTTGTGTCCCTGAGGGTCAAGTCAGGAGGCCAGCCAACTAGCCCTTGGAGTCACTCTGGGGTCCTGGATTCAACAGATACAGGTCCAGTCCTTCTCACTCAGGCAAGGAGGCAGAAGATCAGAACAGCAGGGCAGCAGTCTTTCAGAACAGCAATCTGGCAGATTGGCAATCCTTTCAGCAGCACAGAAGTTCTTCCTTGTGGCAGAGTCCACAGGAACAGAAGTCAATCAATCAATCAATCAATCTGGATTTGTATAATGCGGCTAATGACCAGTGATGGCATCCAGGCACTGAGAGTGGTACTGCAGGTGGGCTCACTTGTACAGCCAGGTCTTTCCTGAATTCAAGCAGAGAGGATGAGGTCCGTGGGCAAAGTGAGAGTCGTTTCAGGACTTCACAAGAAGGTCAGAGAAGGACTGGACCAGCAACTCTGGCAAAATAGGTCCACTGGGAACCTTACATTTCAGGCAGATGGCTGCCAAAAATCCTAAGAATCCCATTCCTTCCACAAAAGAAAAAGGGAAGAGGTCCAGTGCCAACATTTTTGCCAGCTTCCCATTGTAAAGGCATGCCACTAGGTGGTTGCGGTACTAGGCCCCCCGCCTGAACACGCATGCAATAGTAGTCTATATTTTTTTCTTTTCTGGGGCCACTGACGCAGGCGACGTTTGAGAAGTAGGTGGTGCTAGATTTAGTGCCCGTCATGTTGGGTTAGTCACTCTATGCCACGGTGTCTTCGTCTGACTCTGAGTCTTGTGTCATTGTGAAGTCGCTGAGGCAGGTGATTCTCCTGGTGCGCTACTTGGAACAGGGCTGCTTTGTATGAGGGTATCATCCTCTTCTTCCTCACCATCCCCTCCCACCATGATTAGATATGTGGCTGATGTTCCCTGGCTTGCCTCACTTTCACTTTCACAACCACAAACACATTCAGCAATGTTTTTAGAGTGCTCCTTCCACTGAATTGCATGATGTTTTTTCATATGTGTAGTTTTGCCTCCAGCACCATAATGTGTACCAGGCTTTCCATCAACGAACACTTGTGTGGCAAATGGTGCAAACTGCAATGCTTCTCATCCTTGCTAATCGTAAAAAAGTCCCAAACTGGGGAGGAGTAATTGTTTACTGGGCCAAAGCCTGAAGAAGCACTTGAAGTAGGTGGGCATGGTGTTTAGCCAAAATATCGAGTTTTAAATTTCGACCTACAATAATATCGTGTTTTTAATATCATAGGTACAGAATATCGAAGTCAAGAATATCGATGGACAGAATATCGATCCCAAGGTAAGTAATATCGAAGTTAATAATATCGAAGTAATTAATATCGATGTAAGTAATATCGTAAGTAAAAATTTTGATGTCAATAATATCGATATTTATTTAGTGTAATGTCATTTAATATGTATTTTATTTGTATGTTAAAGATTATTGTAATGTATTTTAATACATTTAAAAATAAATGTTTAGAGATTAATAATTATTTTAAATTTAATTTAGCGTTTTAGTATCAGAGCGGGTTGTGGGTTTATAGGGGAATAGGGTTGGAAGTAATTTAATTATAATGAATGAATTAATATGTATTGTTTAATTGGTATTTATGATTAATTAATCGGTAATTAATTAATAATTGGTAATTAATTGATTAATTAATTGGTAATTAATTATTAATTGTAAAATTATTTTATTAATTGGTTAATTATATACATTATAATTAGTTCATTATTAATATTTATTTATTGTTATTGGTAAATAATTAATTGTTAATTAGTAATTAATTGGTGATTTAATTTTATTAAGTGATTAATTGATAATTAAATTAATTATGTGAATTTTTATGTGTAGTGGGTTGTGGGTTTATAGGGGAATAGGGTGGGAAGTAATGTAATTATAATTAATGAATTAATATGTATTGTTTAATTGGTATTTATGATTAATTAATTGGTAATTAATTAATAATTGGTAATTAATCTGATTAATAGACTAATTAATTTTTAATTAGTTATTAATTGTAAAATTATTTTATTATTTGGTTAATTATATACATTAAAATTTGTTTATTAATAATATTTATTTATTGTTATAGTTAATTAATTAATTGTTAATTAGTAATTAATTGGTGATTTAATTTTATTAAGTGATTAATTCATAATTAAATTAATTATGTGAATATTTATGTGTAGTGGGTTGTGGGTTTATAGGGGAATAGGGTGGGATGTAATTAAAATAAAATAAATAATGATATATTTTATTTATTTGTAATTATTATTAATTAATTGTTATTAGTTAGTTAAATATAGTAAATATAAATAATTGATTATTGTATTTTATTTGTTGTTATTGCTAATTAATGTATTGTTAATTAATAATTAATAGGTGAATATTTGTAATTTCGTAGTTAATATGTATTAATTAGTCAACTAATAACTATATTAATTATAAATAATGTATTATTAATTGTAAATAAGAGATAAATTGATATTTAAATCTATTGTGTATTTTGTATGTGTAGTGTGTTGTGTGTTAAAGGGGGAATAGTGTGGGATGTAATTTAAATTTATTTATTTAAATATTTATTTTACATAATTGTTATTTAATAATAATTTTTTTTTTAAAACATTGTTAACATGCAATTTTTTTATAAGAAATTATTGAATTGGTTATAATGTTCATAGAATCACTATGCTTTCCCAACTGTTTTACTATCTGGAGTGGGAATAGTAATTTTTACCCCTACGCTATCCAGCGCTTTCCCTACTGTTGCACTCTCTGGAGTTGGAATAGTAATTTTTACCCCTACGCTATCCAGCGCTTTCCCTACTGTTGCACTCTTTGGAGTTGGAATAGTAATTTTTACCCCTACGCTATCCAACCTTTTCTCTACTGTTGCACTGTCTGGAGTGGAAATAGTAAATTTTACCCTTACGCTATCCAACACTTTCCCTACTATTGCACTCTCTGGAGTTGGAATAGTAATTTTTACCCTTACGCTATCCAACACTTTCCCTACTATTGCACTCTCTGGAGTGGGAATAGTAAATTTTACCCTTACGCTATCCAACACTTTCCCTACTATTGCACTCTCTGGAGTTGGAATAGTAATTTTTACCCCTACGCTATACAACATTTTCCCTACTGTTGCACTCTTTGGAGTTGGAATAGTTATTTTTACCCCTACGCTATCCAACGTTTTCTCTACTGTTGCACTGTCTGGAGTGGGAATAGTAATTTTTACCCTTACGCTATCCAACACTTTCCCTACTATTGCACTCTCTGGAGTGGGAATAGTAAATTTTACCCTTACGCTATCCAACACTTTCCCTACTATTGCACTCTCTGGAGTGGGAATAGTAATTTTTACCCCTACGCTATCCAACGTTTTCCCTACTGTTGCACTCTTTGGAGTTGGAATAGTTATTTGTACCCCTACGCTATCCAACGTTTTCCCTACTGTTGCACTGTCTGGAGTGGGAATAGTAATTTTTACCCTTACGCTATCCAACACTTTCCCTACTATTGCACTCTCTGGAGTGGGAATAGTAATTTTTACCCTTACGCTATCCAACACTTTCCCTACTATTGCATTCTCTGGAGTGGGAATAGTAAATTTTACCCTTACGCTATCCAACACTTTCCCTACTATTGCACTCTCTGGAGTTGGAATAGTAATTTTTACCCCTACGCTATACAACGTTTTCCCTACTGTTGCACTCTTTGGAGTTGGAATAGTTATTTTTACCCCTACGCTATCCAACGTTTTCTCTACTGTTGCACTGTCTGGAGTGGGAATAGTAATTTTTACCCTTACGCTATCCAACACTTTCCCTACTATTGCACTCTCTGGAGTGGGAATAGTAAATTTTACCCTTACGCTATCCAACACTTTCCCTACTATTGCACTCTCTGGAGTGGGAATAGTAATTTTTACCCCTACGCTATCCAACGTTTTCCCTACTGTTGCACTCTTTGGAGTTGGAATAGTTATTTGTACCCCTACGCTATCCAACGTTTTCCCTACTGTTGCACTGTCTGGAGTGGGAATAGTAATTTTTACCCTTACGCTATCCAACACTTTCCCTACTATTGCACTCTCTGGAGTGGGAATAGTAATTTTTACCATTACGCTAACCAACACTTTCCCTACTGTTGCAGTCTCTGGAGTTGGAATAGTAATTTTTACCCCTACGCTATCCAACGTTTTCCCTACTGTTGCACTCTTTGGAGTTGGAATAGTAATTTTTACCCCTACGATATCCAATGTTTTCCCTACTGTTGCACTCTCGGGAGTTGGAATAGTTATTTTTACCCTTACGCTATCCAACATTTTCCTTACTGTTGTTTTTGTTGAAGTTGGACTAGTAGTTTTATTGTGTCTGATATTTAATATGTTTTGTAATATTTTAGCTATTGTAATATATAATTAATAATAAAAATTATTCAAATTAAAAATATTGATTATTATTTGCTATATGTAATTATTTAATATTTATTAATGTTATTGTTTTATGTGTATAGATGTACTGGTAATTTAAATAAATATTTAGTAATTTATATGTTACAGAAATTATAATTAAAAGTAATTATTAAGTAAGTGTATATATTATATATTATATATATGTTTAATTAAAGTTTCATTTAATTATATATATTTATTATAAATGTTACATATTATAAAATATATTTAATTATGTTTCTTTGATTTATAAGTAATATTTGGTTTATTTTACATATATTTTTAAACTAAAAAAAACCGAAATTTTTGAATTACGATATTTTTGACATCGATATTAAATTATCGATATTTTTGTACTTACCATGTTGTAGATAGGATGTCGATATTCTTGACCACGATATTTTTGTTGCGATATTTTTGTAGGTCGAATTTTTGTCTTTCGAAATTATGTCATACAACCGGTGGGCATGTCATTGAGTGCCTCTCTACAGTGCATACTTCTACTAAGGTAGTGGTTATTGTAAGTCTCAGCTTGGGCTTTGCAAATATGTGAGCTGGCGGTGCTACCTGTGCTCCATCCATCGGAACAGGTTGAATAGCAATGTCAGACTACTGTGTGTCACCTTCCACAATGACTAGCTCATTGTCGTCATCCTCCTCATCATCCCCTTCCACAATTCTAAGGCTTTCAGGAGTTTTTCTTTTCATTTGCCTCTCCTGGCATCTCCTGGACAGTGGCGGGGTTCACACCATGTCCCTATCATCATCATCGAAAGTGGTGCTTGAAGAAGATGGTGGAGTAGTGCCCTTCCTTTTCCTTGCTTGGAGGTCTGGGAGACAATGATACTAAAAGAGGATGTTCTTGCTCAGCAAGGTGCTCGATCTCCAGTTTTGCTCCAACATCAGGAAGATGTACTATTGCTGGGTGTGGCTGCTGTCCACTTGGCTCTGTTCCCTGAAATGATTGGGTACTACTTTGCGAAAGGGACAAATCCAATTCAACGTCACTGCTTGTCGATGTTACCATGATTGCAGTGGCTGCCTCACTGACAGCTATGGTCTTCTGCTTAGGTTGGGATGGTGCTGTTGATGTGGGAGTGCTGCTCTCAGCTTGCTCCCCGGAGGCCGGTACAGCAGGCACACAACGTTCTCAGAAAAAAGGTTTCGGCCAACATTCCTCTGGTGGAAAGCTGCTTTTTCTCACTGACCACTTTCTTGGCAACAACTTTCTTTGGGGCCATCTTAAAGCTCTCAGTTGTCAGTGGCACTAAGCTGCTCAAGCAGAAGAGATTGAAGGACAACGTCACTGTACAGGCCTTCTGTTTGGCAGTACTGCAGGTGATGTCTCCTCTCCTCTTGTATACCTAAAAGCAAACAAGCAGGAAGAACATTTGGTGAAATGTGGCATTATTGCAGTTTTAGTACAGACAAAGGAACTATTAATGTGCTTGGTTGCTTAGGTAATAATCATTCTAATGTCAAACCACACCACCATACCATAAAATGTAATTCTCCATCAGGATAGCACACAATATGCAAATAGATCTCTCGTCTTTATCTCCATATATTCTAAAGAAGACACCTGTGGCTGTCAGGGAACTGCATAGGTAAATGGAATAATAATCTTGCATAAATTATTAATAAATGGAGGTTAGTATGAGCCTATGGCAGGAAATGTGGTCCAGGGGGAAATTGAATAATCATTAAAAAAATGAATGATGCTGATGTGACTGCAGTGCACCGCAGTCAGGGTGTCCAGGAGAAAATGGAATTATACCTAAAAAAAGCTGAATGCTGTTGCGTGGCTGTGGGCCTATGGGGGATGGATGGACGAATGGATGGATGAATGGACCGAGGCAAAATAATAATAATAATAATAATAATTAAAAAGTAATAATTTAAAAATGTACATATAAAAAAAATTAAAGAAAAAAGAAAAAGAAAATAAACAATAAAAAATGTAAAGATTTTTTTTTAAAGATAAAATAAAAGTTACAATGAAAAAAATCAATAATTGCCAATGTTTTTATGGGAGGATGAGAAGAAACCTATTATGAGGCAAGGAGGTTTCAAATAAAATAGTTTGCTATAAATGCATGTAATATATAAGCACGGCTCATTAAAATCATATTCTTAATATACATACTATAATGATCCTTAAGCATATTAAACTGATATCACATCCATCCGTGCAAGTCTAAGGCAAAGGCATGTTGGCTGGATGCACAAAATGGATGCCAGCCAGTCCCACATGGCCAAACACTAACAGCAAACAATTGGCATGGGAAACAAAGAACACATGGAAGCCTATGACAAAGGCACACTGGCTGGATGCACAAAATGGCTGCCAGCCACTTGGCCAAACAACAACAACAAGCAAGGAGAGATGGGGAATAAAGCACACATTCAAGACTATAGCAAAGGCACGCCGGCTGGATGCAGAAAATGGCTGCCAGCCATATGACCAAACAACAACAACAATCAAGGAGGCATGGGGACCCAAGAACATATGCAAGCCTATGGTAAAGGCACACTGGCCGGATGCACAAAATGGCTGTCAGCCACATGGCAAAACACAAACTGCAAGCACGGAGGCATGGGAAGCAAAGAACACATGGACGCCTATGACAAAGGCACACTGGCTGGATGCACAAAATGGCTGCCAGCCACATGGCCAACCAACAACAACAAGCAAGGAGGCATGGGGAACAAAGCACATATTCAAGCCTATGTGAAAGGCACACCCTCTGGATGCACAAAATGGCTGACAGCCACATGACCAAACAACAACAGCAAGCAAGGCGGCATGGGGAACAAAGAACACATTCAAGGTTATGGCAAAGGCACACCGGCTGGATGCACAAAATGGCTGCCAGCCACGTAACCAAACAACAAAAGCAAGCAAGGAGGCGTGGGGAACAAGGACCACATGCAAGACTATGGCAAAGGCACACTGGCTGGATGCACCAAATGGCTGACAGCCACATGGTCAAACAACAACAGCGAGCAAGGAGGCATAGGGAACAAAAAACATATGCAAGCCTGTGGTAAGGGAACACTGGCTGGATGCACAAAATGGCTGCTAGCCACATGGCTAAATAACAATAACAAGGAAGGAGGCATGGGGAACAAAGCACACATTCAAGCCTATGGCAAAGGCACACCGGCTGGATGCACAAAATGGCTGCCAGCCACATGACCAAACAAAAACAGTAAGCAAGGAGGCATGGGGAACAAAGCACACATTCAAGCCTATCTCAAAGGCACACCGGCTGGATGCACAAAATGGCTGTCAGCCACTTGACCAAACAACAACAGCAAGCAAGGAGGCATGGGGAACAAGGAACACATGCAAGACTATGGCAAAGGCAGACTGGCTGGATGCACCAAATGGCTGTCAGCCACATGGCCAAACAACAACAGCGAGCAAGGAGGCATGAGGAACAAAGCTACTATCCATATGCAGTCATAAAAATATCCCCTATGGAACCAGGATAACTACATCACCCGCACCAAACCTCAGAGCCACCCTAAACATAACATCCTACAAAAATGGCACCATTCTTATTCAAGCAGCTAACAAGGACCTAGAACTATTCGATAAATACTTTCCCACCCTAAAAAACCACACCATCTCCCCATCCAATCCCTCACAAGACCTTCCTCTACCCCCCACCACCTCTCCTGTAGATCTGAGTTCCCCGCGCCTACCCAGATCAGACAAAAGAGGCCACAACAAATCACCTCCCTTAAACCTCTCATCACCTACACCCCCCAACGAAATCATTCCCAGAATCAACAGCACCCATCCCGTCCTGTCCAATTCTCGCCCCACTACATCCCCACACTCCGCCAGCTCTCCTATCCCCATCGCCAACACCCTCTGCCACAACCCTCTACAGACCAATGATGTCACATTCCACGACACAACTCCCTTATTGAATCAGACTTTAGCCCCCAGCCAGCACATGTCCTTCGCATTATCCACCACCCCGCTCCCGCTCCCGCTCCCTGCCACACACTCCCACCACACTACCCACACAGACATCAAACCCATCAGCAATACCACTCACAGCCCTCCCTGTCCACCAATCACGCATCCTCCTCCCTCTCACACCTCTGAAGAAGTCCCTCTCTTAACCCAGTCCTACCGAACATCCAGTGAACTTCAGAACGTTATACTGGATATCAAAAGCATTCTTCTCCTTGCTGAAAACTCCCTCTCCAAACTCACCCACCTTCAACACTCTCCTGCGCCTCTCAACAATGCATTAAAAACTATCCCCCTACCCCTGTCAAATCGACTCATACGCACGCGCAAACTCCCGAACTATCTAACAGAAATGGAAATTCACACCCTTCTACTACTATATGAAAACCCAATGAGCCCCATCAGTCCCGTAGATGATTCTTTCTACCCAACAGAGCAGGAAATCCAAACCCTCCTTCTGTCTTACGAGTGTCCCGCTCACCTCATCACCATTCACCATTCACCCAGTCCCTATAAACCCAAACAGAACGTCCCTTCCAAAACTTAGAGGAATAAACCTGAACAACCTCCAATCGGTACCCACCAATCATGAATATCACGAGCAATCTTCAAAGAGTTCTTCTAATCTGATCTCCTGCCTTCTCCTAAACTGCCGCTCAGCATCAAAACATGCCTCGGACATCGCTGACCTCATTCTTAACATGAAATCAGACATAATCATCCTCACAGAAACTTGGCTCAATGAAGCGTCCTCCCCATTCCTAGACCTTTTAGTCCCCCCCAACTACAACATTATCAGACTAGACAGACCTCACAAAAAGGGCGGAGGTCTAGCCTGCATTCATCGATCCAACATTTCCATTTCGAAGTTTCACTCTGAACCCATGGACTCCTGCGAATACCTTGGGATATCTGTAAAATCCTCAGATAACCACTCCCACAAGCTACATATCCTCTACCATCCCCGAGGCAAGAACGCAGTATTTACAGATCATCTTATGGAAATCATTACAACAAACTCTACCCCTCTCTCCAACGACATATTCCTCGGCGACTTCAATCTCCATTGGGAAAACCCCCTTGACAAACAGGTCCACGCCCTCAAAACCTTCCTTGCTGACCATTCACTGATCCAAGCTATCTCAAAGCCCACTCATGCTAAAGGTGCTACTCTTGACTGGCTCATCTCTAAACAAAACACAATTGAATCAATCCAGATCTTCCCTTGTGACTGGACAGACCATCACATCATCACCTTTAGCATTTCCTCCTCTACCAGGAAAACCTTCCCGCTACAAAACAAAAATAAACAATGGGTAAGAAACACAAAAAACCTCGACTGGAACACCCTAGCCTCTCACTGTGAAAAAGCTCTCATCCCACCCAACAACATATCCAACGCCAGTGACCTCACCGACCACTACAACTCCACGATGACCAAGATCTTTGACCAAGCTGCCCCACCTAAGCTCAAACGAATCCCAGACAAAGATAAAAACCCTTGGTTTAACGGAGCCCTTAATGAGGAAAGACGTAAATTGAGATCATCAGAATGGAAATGGCGACAGCATCCCTCCCCTCTTTCATCTCAAACTACTTCGGCAAGCTAGAAACTCCTACAACAAAAGTATTCTTCAATCCAAAAAAGACTTCTTTAGATCAGAACTAGACAATGCCAAGAACAGACCAAAGAAACTCTTCGACATTCTAAAACAACAATCTAACAAACTGGCTAAATCCTCTCTCTTGACCGCAAAATCACAAATCAGCAGTGAAGAATTCTCATCCTTTTTCACAACAAAAACAAACTCCCTCCAACTTGAGCTTAACATGGCCGCAGCGAATGCAACCACCCCAAAGCACCCTGATCAATCCGAGTTACCTTTCCCTAAAAATAACTCGCACTGGTCCACCTTCAAATTCTACGACCCAATTGCCATCACCAAAACATTAGTATCCACCAAACTCAACAACCACTTCAATGACCCAGCCCCTTCAAATTGCCTTCCACACATCTACCGAGCCATCTCCCCTCTCTGGACCAAAATCATCAAGGCCTCGTTAGTGCAAGGGCACATACCGGACTGCCTAAAAACAGGCCAGGTAACCCCTATACTAAAGAAACCGACTGCGAACTCATCCGACCCCAACAACTTCCGACCTATAACTAACATTCCTATGCTATCCAAGGTCCTGGAAAAATGCGTTCAACAACAACTGAACCAACACATCATGGACTTCAACCTTTTGAACACCCACCAATCGGGTTTCAGGCCCGGTCACAGCACAGAAACAGCTATTCTACATATAGTGGACGACGCTCTCCTTGCCCTTGACCGCAACGAAACTTGTCTACTAGTCCTGCTCGACCTCTCCTCAGCCTTCGACACGGTCAATCACGAAAAAATTCTAAAAAGACTGGAAAATAGGATGAGTTTATCTGGTTCAGTCCTTCAATGGTTTAAATCCTTTCTGGAAAACAGAACACAATCTTTCATGGTGAACAAAAATCTTTCCCACCCATCACCAAACCCCCTGGGTGTTCCACAAGGCTCTACTCTATCCCCCACCCTATTCAACCTATATGTCGAACCGCTAACCGAACTTCTACAGCAGCCAAACATAGCCTACCACATGTACGCGGACGACACTCAGCTGTACATCAAGATCTCCTCCATTGAAGATATAACATCGATGAACATAGCACTTGAGAAGACCATCCACTGGCTAACAACCAACTTTCTCAAGCTAAACTCACAAAAAACTGAATTTCTGCTAATCTCCCCCCTAATAACTCACAGGAGACAAAGGAATGGCTCAACTTGATCACTGCACTAAACTGCACGCCAACTCTAGTGGACTCCACCAAATCACTTGGAATCACTCTAGACAGGAACCTTAACATGCAAACACACATCAACTTGCTTGCTAAAAATGCACGTTTTCACCTCAGCTATCTAAGGAAAATGAAACCTTTCATCGATAACCAGGACCTGAAAACCGCAATTCAATCCCTAGTCATCTCAAGGCTGGAGTACGGTTGCACCACCCTCGCGGGTCTGCCCAAAATCTCAACCGCCCCATTAAAAGCCTGTCTCAACGCCGCAGCAAGACTGTTAACAGGATCCAGGAAATTTGACCGCATATCGCCACACCTGAAAGCGCTTCACTGGTTTCGTTCGAAGCCCGAATCCACCTAAAAATGGCATGCATCACCCACAAAGCGCTTCACCACAATACGCCTCAGTACCTATCCCAAAAACTGACCTTATCCGGAGGAATCAGACATTCAAGGAGTGCTGATAATTTACTCCTGAAACCCTCACGCTTTAGAAAGAAAAAAACTTCAGACAGAGCATTTTCAGGAGCAGCACCAAGAATATGGCACTCGCTTCCTCCCTACATCAGAAAAATCCCCTCTACTCCTCTGTTCAAAAAAGAAGCAAAATCTTTCCTTATGTGTAAATTCCTCCCGTAAAATATCTCTCGGACCTCTCCAGATATACACCTGTTGTCCTCCGATAGACTCCCTCGCTGTTCCCCACCCGTTTGTTCAAAATTTGATTTTATGTATGCTATTCTTCTATTTCAAATTGTTTTCATTTTGTATGATGTTTACATTGTAAAGCGCTCTGATACCCTTCCCCGGGTCTGGTCCGCGCTATAGAAAACTCTAAAAATAAATAAATAAATAAAACACATGCAAGCCTATGTCAAAGGCATATTGGCTGGATGCACAAAATGGATGCCAGCCAGTCCCACATGGACAAACACCAACAGCAAGCAAGGAGGCATGGGAAACAAAGAACACATGGAAGCCTATGAAAAAGGCACACTGGCTGGATGCACAAAATGGCTGGCAGCCACATGGCCAAACAACTACAGTGAGTAAAGGAGGTGCGGGGAACAAAGAACTCATGCAAGCCTAAGGAAAAGGCACACTGGCTGGATGCACAAAATGGTTGCCAGCCGTTTCAACAAACAACAACAGCAAGCGAGGAGGCATGGGGAAGAAGGAACACATGCAAGACTATGGCAAAGGCACACTGGCTGGATGCACCAAATGGCAGCCAGCCACATGGCCAAACAACAACAGCATTCAACCCTAAGGCTAATAAGATCAAGCAGATTATTCTAAGAAACCTCAAATTGGTGGAACATTTGAATATCTCTAAGCCATTATTTGCGTTCCGCAGAGGAAAGAATCTTAGAAATCATCTAGTGAAAGCCTCCCGCCTTTCCATGGTACCCACTGACCTGAGAGGAATGATGGGCCTTCCAGCCCTCGTCGGACATTTCCGGTGCAATGGCTGCGGGGTATGCATGCAAACAAAAAACTCTAAGTGTGTGGAAATCAATAAAGTAGTGCATTCACAGCTAAGTTTTTCTAACTGCAACACCAAAAATGTGGTGTATGCAGTCACATGTCCATGCGAAAAAACATACATCGGACAGACGACTCAGGTCGTAAAGTTGAGGATTTTACAACATAAATCCCGTATACGATGTGGAACCATAGGGGCTCCTATGGTACAACATTTCATTGAAATGAACCACAATGAAGATGACCTGTACTGGACTGTGTTATTGGTGGTGAAAGCATTCACTAAAACAGCATTACAAAATAAGCTCAATCATCTTGAGGCACGAATGATCGAACGTTATCAGACATCCAGATTAGGTTTAAATGACCGTGATGAGATCTGGGCGTTGATATAAGTACCACTGTCCCGTATTGTTGTCCTCTTGATACTGTACCTAGTATAGGGTTTTGGGCATTGTATTACAAGGTCCTGACTAGTGCGAATGCCTGATTACATTTCCCGTTACACATTTTTAGTCATGTTGTTCTCTATTTGTGTTGTATTAATAGATTGTGCATTGATCAAGCATTGTCTGAGCGGTCGCCTGTGTTGCCCATGGGGAGTAGTTAGCGGTGGTGGTGCCATGTGGGATGTCGACCCTTAGATATTACACACACGGTCTTGTCCCCAGTAATAGACTCTGTGAACATTTTGGGAAATCCTTTTTTATTGGCAGTCTTGTGCCCGTGCTGCACCTGGGTTGTACTTTTATCCCTGATGCTGCCTTGTGACTCATACCCTATAGGTGGATGACAGCGCTAGCTGAGATGCACCCTCTGTTTAGATGATCTTCGCGTTCCCCCCTTTGATCCCCTTTGAGATAGAGGGTATCGTGAATTTAGACGTCTCTGTGTCAAGATGGCCGACACGTTTTTACTCTAGAGTGGAATCCTTCCTCTATGTTTACTTCCCTCGTCTAACGCCGGAATATAGGACTGGTGCAGCCCGTAGCCACACGCAGACCGGCGCCGTAAGGATTGTCGAGTGGAGTGGCTGTGTGTTCCGGACTTTTCAGTCGGACTTCTTTCAAAGTAAGTGCTGTCACGTCAGCCGCATAGGATGTGGACTTATGTAGTCTGTTTGCCCCCGTTAAGTTTCCTAAAGCCCTTGGCCCTTTGCTTTTTTAGGTAGTGATCGTTTTGAAAAATTATACAAGTCGTTGCCAGCCAGTGTAAGCAGGGAGGACTTCCTGTTGAAGGAAGGTAAGCCCCCATTACCACTTGGTGTTTCCCCGCATTTGCATTTATTGCGCTGCCATGTGTGTTTAGCCCCTGGTTTCCTTGTTAATAGGGTCGGCACCCTTTTGGGTATCTGGGGACCCGGATGACCCGCACGTAGGAGCGTCCATCGGGCCACCCAACCACTGTGAGTGCCATATGTTTGTTTACTCCTGAGAGACACGTAGTAATAGCATTTAGCTTGCATGTTTGCTGACGGGATTTTAGCCATGGGTGAGAGAAAGTGAGATTGGGTTTCCTCGAGGTTCTTGCACTCTTTGTGGTGTGGGCACCAACTGCTATGGTGGACTGTGCACTGGGTCTGTGTCGTGACATTATTTCCGCCAGTCTGAGAGATCGACACGCTGGTGGTCATATATTTATAGTCCCTTTGGTAAGAATATACAGATTTTCCTTGTATATCTTTTTCTGGTGTAAGTCCCCGGCTCACCCCTGTGCCCCTTGGTGACGGTCACCGACTACAGGCTCCCCGCTGGGCGGCATGGTGAACTGCTACGACTATGCTTGTGATTAAGTTCATGTATAGGCAAGATGATTTATGTTGATATTTGTATATTTATACGTGTATATACTTCTTTTTTGTAGTGTGTGTACATTCCTTGTATTAACCCTGTCCTGAGGAGGCCGAGGAAAATATATGGCCGAAACGCAATTGCGTAGACCCGGTTTTTGAAGGAGGAGTCCTTGAAAATAAGTACAGTGTGGTTACTCACTGTTGAGTGTGCTGAGAAAGTCCGACAATAATTTGTTGAGTCGCAGCGCGCTCTGTGGACTTCCTTCCAGTGGTTCGTCCTGAAATTATTAGGAGGACACTAACAGAAAATTATATGTTTGTTTAGGGGTTAACTTTTTTGTGTGTATTAGTCTTTTCATGTTTGTGACGTTCTGCACATGTTCAATTTATGTATATTTGTATTGTTGTATTTTTTGCTTTGTTGCTTCCATCAAGGTCCGTGGTCATTTCTGATGCAGGAAAGTCCAAATATTTTGATAAAATCTGTCTAGATTAATAAACTAGATATAGAGTCAATTAGTGTGCTCTTGACCAAAGTTATTTTCTTATCTCTTCCTTTTGTACCAATTTGTTGTTTGCTCTTTATTGTTCCTTACCCAGGTATTAAAAGGGTCAATTGGGTATTACCCTGTTGTTTGCCAGATGTCTTTTACACTTCGTCAAGTGTGAGGTTGTGATTTAAAATACCAGTATACGGTACATGATAAAAAAATGTGTTAACCATCCTGCACTAAGTGACCGCTGATCATTTTTTGGATTGTATATATTTATTGTTGCTGTTTTGTTTAAGTATTTCTATGTGGAGTGTATGTAAATTTGGTTTGTGTATAGAGAAATGTCTGAACCATACATGGTCAGTTATTCAGAAGAGGACATTAACAAGCTGAAACAGATTCCATCATTATTAGGGGGAGACACTTCAGGGACTAGCAATCTGAATTGTAATTCTGACAAAGGGGAACGCCTTATTCAACTCAAAAAGAAGAATACTAGGACCCAACTCCATGCCCAAGTATTATTGGAATACCTTAAATCCAACACCATACCTGTAGGATTACAGGTTAAAAACATCCCAGTAATCTTCATTAACGATAAAGCATATCTGGTGGACTTTAGTGGGGTGGGAACTAAATGCTCACGCGACTGGATCGTGTTGTCAATTCAAACGGCATTAAGAATAAGCGAAGAAGAGTTAAAAGAAATCAAACAATTAGAAGAGGAAATTGGAGGAGACACCTCAATATCAGATGCGAAGGCATTGCTAGAAAGTATAGAGAGAACCTTAGCTGACTTCAAAACGCATACTGTAAATTTAAAAACATCAAAGGTTGTGAAAGACATTAAGAACTTTAAATTGGAGTGGGTTTACCCCTACCTGAAAGAAGATTTTTTTAAGAATAATAATCCGAGCAGTCTGAACCTACAATACAGAGGAAGGTCTCAAACTAAATTTGTGACCTTCTCAGGATCCTCATCTTCCGATTCAGATCAAGGAAGCGGGTACTCTTATCCACCGTATCCGCCACAGCAGCCGTACTATCAATATCCTAGAACCCAGCCCCCCCCTCCTTTTTTAGACAGAGGCGGGCACCGGGGATGGGGTTTCAGAAGGGGATGGCAACCCCCGCCACAGCAGAACCAGGAACAGGGGTTCTTCAGGACCCGACACAGAACTTACAGGAGGTAATCCCGAGTGATATGGAAGAGCATTATCCAGAGAGAGTCACTCTGCCAATTTACAATCTGTCGAAACATTCATTATCAGAAACAGAAATAAAAGTTTTGCAAAAAGGCTTATCCTTTGTCCCTACAGTGTTGCAGGATCCTGTTGCAACTAAAATTGAAGTTCTACAATTTCTCAGAAAGATCAGACTTAGGGTCTTTTTTTCGGAGTATAATGATACTGACGAAATCAATATCAGCGGGCTAAAGAAAAAATCTACTTTTTGCCCTCAACGCATGGCTATGCCTGAGGAGGTGCTTATGTTTGAAGATCAGGTCCTGCGGGAAGTTGATAAACTGAATACCAAACGTATCAGTTTCAAATCTAACTTTTCCAAACAAGAACTAGTGGCTTTAAAACAACTTGCTTTGAACCCTTTGACGGTCATCAAACCGGCCGACAAGGGCGGGGGGATCGTATTGTGGGACAGCGAACAATATGATGCGGAGATCCAGCGCCAACTGGATAATAGAGACCATTATCGTCTCATTACAGAGAATCCCACGGCCAGATTAAAAGCTCAAATATTACATCTGACTACTGAAGCAATGGACCTGGGTTTTCTTTGTAAAAAGGAATATGAGTATCTTAATTTCACCGACCAAAAGATCCCTAATATATATGTATTGCCAAAAATACACAAAAACAGTTCCCATCCTCCCGGGAGACCCATCATTGCCTCCTGTGGGTCCGTGCTGGAGCCACTGGCAAAATACATAGATGTATTTCTTAAGCCATTTGTTCCTCTTACACAAGCATATATCAGAGATACCATGGACTTCATTTCCAAAATTGAACTCTCAATGTTCGAAGGGACCCAGCAGCTGCTGGTTTCCTTCGACATTGAGAGTTTATATACGAACATACCACAAGATGAAGCCTTGATAGTCATGCGGGTGGTACTTGATCAACGGCCCCGACCTCATCAGGTGCCCACTGAATTTTTAGTTGCCCTAGCCCGGATTTGTTTAAAAAATAATTTCTTCACGTTCAAAACAGATTTATTTTTGCAGATTAAAGGCGTAGGGATGGGGTGTTGTTTCGCCCCGGAAATTGCTAATTTGGTTATGAATCAATTTGAAATGTCACACATCTTTGATGCCCTGTCCCCTTTTAAAGATCATATCCTGAAGTGGGTGCGGTTCATAGACGATGTGTTTAT
This sequence comes from Triturus cristatus, assembly GCF_964204655.1. Classification (NCBI taxonomy): domain Eukaryota; kingdom Metazoa; phylum Chordata; class Amphibia; order Caudata; family Salamandridae; genus Triturus; species Triturus cristatus. Next base: position 845,840,946 of record NC_140594.1, on the reverse strand, counting down.
GATATGGAAGGGAACACAGGATCAGCTGACACAATTCCATTCCTGGCTCAATGCTAGGACACCTGATTTAAAATTCACTATGTCATCAAGTGATAAACGTATCAACTTCCTGGATGTGTGGATTTTTGAAAAAGAGGGGAAACTGGAGGTGGACTTGTTTATCAAGCCCACTGATAGGAACACACTATTAGATTATACCTCTGGACATCCACGTAATCTCAGAGACAACTTGCCCTACGGCCAATTTTTGAGAGTGCGACGTAATTGCACTAATAAGGATGACTATTTTAGAAATGCCCAAATGCTCCAACAAAAACTTACAGCACGAGGGTACCCAAAGAAATTGGTTAAGGGAGCATTAAAGAGAGCTTGGTACACTCCGAGGGAAACACTCCTTGTACCTAAAACGAAACAGGAAAATGAGCAAATGGTTTGTGTACTTACATTCAACCCTAAGGCTAATAAGATCAAGCAGATTATTCTAAGAAACCTCAAATTGGTGGAACATTTGAATATCTCTAAGCCATTATTTGCGTTCCGCAGAGGAAAGAATCTTAGAAATCATCTAGTGAAAGCCTCCCGCCTTTCCATGGTACCCACTGACCTGAGAGGAATGATGGGCCTTCCAGCCCTCGTCGGACATTTCCGGTGCAATGGCTGCGGGGTATGCATGCAAACAAAAAACTCTAAGTGTGTGGAAATCAATAAAGTAGTGCATTCACAGCTAAGTTTTTCTAACTGCAACACCAAAAATGTGGTGTATGCAGTCACATGTCCATGCAAAAAAACATACATCGGACAGACGACTCAGGTCGTAAAGTTGAGGATTTTACAACATAAATCCCGTATACTATGTGGAACCATAGGGGCTCCTATGGTACAACATTTCATTGAAATGAACCACAATGAAGATGACCTGTACTGGATTAAAGGCGTAGGGATGGGGTGTTGTTTCGCCCCGGAAATTGCTAATTTGGTTATGAATCAATTTGAAATGTCACACATCTTTGATGCCCTGTCCCCTTTTAAAGATCATATCCTGAAGTGGGTGCGGTTCATAGACGATGTGTTTATGATATGGAAGGGAACACAGGATCAGCTGACACAATTCCATTCCTGGCTCAATGCTAGGACACCTGATTTAAAATTCACTATGTCATCAAGTGATAAACGTATCAACTTCCTGGATGTGTGGATTTTTGAAAAAGAGGGGAAACTGAAGGTGGACTTGTTTATCAAGCCCACTGATAGGAACACACTATTAGATTATACCTCTGGACATCCACGTAATCTCAGAGACAACTTGCCCTACGGCCAATTTTTGAGAGTGCGACGTAATTGCACTAATAAGGATGACTATTTTAGAAATGCCCAAATGCTCCAACAAAAACTTACAGCACGAGGGTACCCAAAGAAATTGGTTAAGGGAGCATTAAAGAGAGCTTGGTACACTCCGAGGGAAACACTCCTTGTACCTAAAACGAAACAGGAAAATGAGCAAATGGTTTGTGTACTTACATTCAACCCTAAGGCTAATAAGATCAAGCAGATTATTCTAAGAAACCTCAAATTGGTGGAACATTTGAATATCTCTAAGCCATTATTTGCGTTCCGCAGAGGAAAGAATCTTAGAAATCATCTAGTGAAAGCCTCCCGCCTTTCCATGGTACCCACTGACCTGAGAGGAATGATGGGCCTTCCAGCCCTCGTCGGACATTTCCGGTGCAATGGCTGCGGGGTATGCATGCAAACAAAAAACTCTAAGTGTGTGGAAATCAATAAAGTAGTGCATTCACAGCTAAGTTTTTCTAACTGCAACACCAAAAATGTGGTGTATGCAGTCACATGTCCATGCGAAAAAACATACATCGGACAGACGACTCAGGTCGTAAAGTTGAGGATTTTACAACATAAATCCCGTATACGATGTGGAACCATAGGGGCTCCTATGGTACAACATTTCATTGAAATGAACCACAATGAAGATGACCTGTACTGGACTGTGTTATTGGTGGTGAAAGCATTCACTAAAACAGCATTACAAAATAAGCTCAATCATCTTGAGGCACGAATGATCGAACGTTATCAGACATCCAGATTAGGTTTAAATGACCGTGATGAGATCTGGGCGTTGATATAAGTACCACTGTCCCGTATTGTTGTCCTCTTGATACTGTACCTAGTATAGGGTTTTGGGCATTGTATTACAAGGTCCTGACTAGTGCGAATGCCTGATTACATTTCCCGTTACACATTTTTAGTCATGTTGTTCTCTATTTGTGTTGTATTAATAGATTGTGCATTGATCAAGCATTGTCTGAGCGGTCGCCTGTGTTGCCCATGGGGAGTAGTTAGCGGTGGTGGTGCCATGTGGGATGTCGACCCTTAGATATTACACACACGGTCTTGTCCCCAGTAATAGACTCTGTGAACATTTTGGGAAATCCTTTTTTATTGGCAGTCGTGTGCCCGTGCTGCACCTGGGTTGTACTTTTATCCCTGATGCTGCCTTGTGACTCATACCCTATAGGTGGATGACAGCGCTAGCTGAGATGCACCCTCTGTTTAGATGATCTTCGCGTTCCCCCCTTTGATCCCCTTTGAGATAGAGGGTATCGTGAATTTAGACGTCTCTGTGTCAAGATGGCCGACACGTTTTTACTCTAGAGTGGAATCCTTCCTCTATGTTTACTCCCCTCGTCTAACGCCGGAATATAGGACTGGTGCAGCCCGTAGCCACACGCAGACCGGCGCCGTAAGGATTGTCGAGTGGAGTGGCTGTGTGTTCCGGACTTTTCAGTCGGACTTCTTTCAAAGTAAGTGCCGTCACGTCAGCCGCATAGGATGTGGACTTATGTAGTCTGTTTGCCCCCGTTAAGTTTCCTAAAGCCCTTGGCCCTTTGCTTTTTTAGGTAGTGATCGTTTTGAAAAATTATACAAGTCGTTGCCAGCCAGTGTAAGCAGGGAGGACTTCCTGTTGAAGGAAGGTAAGCCCCCATTACCCCTTGGTGTTTCCCCGCATTTGCATTTATTGCGCTGCCATGTGTGTTTAGCCCCTGGTTTCCTTGTTAATAGGGTCGGCACCCTTTTGGGTATCTGGGGACCCGGATGACCCGCACGTAGGAGCGTCCATCGGGCCACCCAACCACTGTGAGTGCCATATGTTTGTTTACTCCTGAGAGACACGTAGTAATAGCATTTAGCTTGCATGTTTGCTGACGGGATTTTAGCCATGGGTGAGAGAAAGTGAGATTGAGTTTCCTCGAGGTTCTTGCACTCTTTGTGGTGTGGGCACCAACTGCTATGGTGGACTGTGCACTGGGTCTGTGTCGTGACATTATTTCCGCCAGTCTGAGAGATCGACACGCTGGTGGTCATATATTTATAGTCCCTTTGGTAAGAATATACAGATTTTCCTTGTATATCTTTTTCTGGTGTAAGTCCCCGGCTCACCCCTGTGCCCCTTGGTGACGGTCACCGACTACAGGCTCCCCGCTGGGCGGCATGGTGAACTGCTACGACTATGCTTGTGATTAAGTTCATGTATAGGCAAGATGATTTATGTTGATATTTGTATATTTATACGTGTATATACTTCTTTTTTGTAGTGTGTGTACATTCCTTGTATTAACCCTGTCCTGAGGAGGCCGAGGAAAATATATGGCCGAAACGCAATTGCGTAGACCCGGTTTTTGAAGGAGGAGTCCTTGAAAATAAGTACAGTGTGGTTACTCACTGTTGAGTGTGCTGAGAAAGTCCGACAATAATTTGTTGAGTCGCAGCGCGCTCTGTGGACTTCCTTCCAGTGGTTCGTCCTGAAATTATTAGGAGGACACTAACAGAAAATTATATGTTTGTTTAGGGGTTAACTTTTTTGTGTGTATTAGTCTTTTCATGTTTGTGACGTTCTGCACATGTTCAATTTATGTATATTTGTATTGTTGTATTTTTTGCTTTGTTGCTTCCATCAAGGTCCGTGGTCATTTCTGATGCAGGAAAGTCCAAATATTTTGATAAAATCTGTCTAGATTAATAAACTAGATATAGAGTCAATTAGTGTGCTCTTGACCAAAGTTATTTTCTTATCTCTTCCTTTTGTACCAATTTGTTGTTTGCTCTTTATTGTTCCTTACCCAGGTATTAAAAGGGTCAATTGGGTATTACCCTGTTGTTTGCCAGAGGCAAACAACAACAGCAAGCAAGGAGGCCTGGGGAACAAAGAACACATGCAAGCCTATGGCAAAGGCACAATGGCTAGATGCACAAAACGGCTGCCAGCCGGTGCTATGCGGTCAAACAACAATAGCAAGCAAGGATGCATGGGGAACAAAAAACGTATGCAAGCCTAAGGTAAAGGCACATTGGCTGGATGTACAAAATGGCTGCCAGCCACGTGGCCAAACAACACCAGCAAGCAAGGAGGCATGAGGAACAAAGAGAACATATTCAGGCCTATGAATATAGACACCAGAAAATGGCCAGGAGCCACATGGCATGTAGAACAAACACAAATCACTGGTAGCCTATGGCAAACACATACACACACTGGAGAGACATAGGAGGCATGGTAACACTGAAAAAAACACTACCATTAATTCAGCAATGCAAACATGAAAATTAACTGAGCTACAAAAGTTTACAACACACATCCTCTCAAGGCATCAAATATTACCCCACATATACACTTTTTGTACACAAAAAACATGAAATGCAAAACAAACATTGCATTTTTAATTTCATCTAATATCATTCCAGCCCTAAATGATGTTTCAAAGTAACATGTGCCACAGAAACAGTTGTTTTATGCACACATGACTTTCACTGGCCTGGGCCTACTGGATGGCCGGGCAGACTAGACCACAGAGTAAAATAAGTAAATATTGCAAATTTAACAGACATGGAGAAAATTTACTGAACTGTGCAACATTGTCCCTTTACAAAAGAAGAAACATTAATTGCAAAATATATCTAGGCCCTTACTGAAAATGCAAGGCACCCAAATACTGGTGCATGCTCTCTATCGAACATAAAACACCCTTACACAAGAGTTTTTGAACCTACTTTCGAAATTTCAAATTTAAAGTCCTTTAATCCAATGGTATGTATGCAACAGACAACAAGAGTGATCCTTTCAGCTCCAAATCCAAATAAACAGTGACCAGGAGATGGACAAAGCACTGGAAAGAGCCTGCCCGACAGAAACAGGAAGTTGGAGTCTCTGGGGCACTTCCTTCCTGTCGGAAAAAAGTTTAAAAAGTAAAGGTTTCTTGCACAAAAAAATTACTCCAACATTCTGTTGGAGAAGAAAATCCACTTGAAAACCTCTTTAGCTACTTCTCGAGCACAAAAGCTATTCAAGTGGTGCGTGCGAGACCACAATCAGCACTGCGTTGGTGCTCTCATGTCTGGAAACAATGCGGGTGGGCACAAAGTCTCTTGTATGCTCGCTATTAGTCCAAGAATAAGGTGGCACTTGCAAGAGCTTAAACAAATCTCAAGCGAACGAACAGAAAAAACCTCTGTAACACGTCGGAAGGCAGAAATCAGGAACTCTGTGCTCCTCTGCGTTCCTCTGCAGTTTGCGGTGAGCCCGAATTCTGCAAACACCATGAGCAGATCGGAGTTTACTACCCGGGTCTACTTTTAAGGTCAAATGACCAAATAAAGTTGATGATGATGATTATTGTGGTTTAAGAGGTCGTAGAAGTAATGCTTTGTTTATTTGGTAGTAGTGCACATATAGAAGGGATATTTGTATTTTGATATTCACAATGCATGGTGTATATCTGAGTGAGTGGTTTGGGACACATTTTGAAGGTACCATCCATCATACACTCTTGACATTGGCTACGTTTTGTAAGTTATTTGCTGTAGAGAATATTAGGATTTCTTTCTCACTATTTAGATTGTCATGTAAAAGTAAAGGTGCTTCATTATGTGTCATTGTTGAATGTTCAGGTATTTGTATGTCTTGGTATCTTTCGGGGCAGGAGGAGTATCACTGGGGGATTTTTTTGTTCATGCAATTACATTTTTTAAAGTAGGTATAGGTGGTAGTTGGCCTGTGATGTGTTTGGGTACTTTAGGTAGTATATCTTTAAGGAGTTTGGTTGTAGATTCCTGGGAACTTGTGCTTGCCTCTCTTATATCCTGCAGTATCTTCCTTACTTCTATTTCTGTCATATTTGGGGTGGTGGTTGTGCTCTCTTACATGAATTACAACTTCATCTTTTGTAGTTGTCCTCCCATAGCATGCATTAGAATAATATTTAGTACACTTCCAATTCACATTTTCTGTTGATGCACTTTCTTGGTTGTTGGTGTAGCCCATGTGATTTAGTAACTGTTTGCCTTTCTGCGAAATTATGTAATTTGCTGCCTCTGTCTATCTGAAAGTAGTGTCATAGTATAAATATATATATATATTACCTACTGGTGGTCGCCAGTAGGTAGTTATAGTTCAGTTCCATAGGAAGAGCAGATTTTGTTTTGCCAATAACTTTGGTATCAATTTACAAATCATCACGAAATTTTCATAACGTTTCCTTTAGTCGGTTCAGCTGGTGTGTTAAAAGTTCTGGGGTGATACATTAAGTGGGGGGTGAGAAAAAAGGCGGGTCCCAAAATGCATTTTCCCCATTCATGTTTTCAATAGGGATTTTGAACATGACTACAGACCGAACCACTGACTGGAAAAACACCAAATTTGGCAGAAAGCTAGATGTTGGTCCAGAAAGCATGTTTTTTGTGATTTGGTGTAAATCCATTCAGTAGTTAAGGTAGGGTAAAAAAATATACATATCTGGGGATGCTGATCCTTGCAGTGGAGTCACGGATCCACCGTTCCCGTGCTGAAATTTGATTGGCTGCCAATACTTCAACCAGTAAGTGTTGGCAGCCATCTTGGGTCTTGGCTTGAAGCCAAGTCCCAAAACAATTTGAAAAATAAAGAAAAGGGGGCAGGGTAGGAATACCTTGACCTCCCAGATATGGTGGGGGTGTCCCACAGGGACCCCGTCGGGGCTTAAATGCATTTTTAAGATTCAATTTAGCAGCAAATTTGCAGGTAGATCCATGGCAAAAGTGAAAAAAAAGTCTCACAGTCTCCCATGAGCTTTTTTAGGAAGCCTCCGGGTGGGTCAAATCCCGGTGGCATGTAAAAATAAAGGAGGGGGCCCATGGGGCCCTCCTCCTAGGGTTTAGTAAAACCACCACCTCCCTGGGCTAATACTTATGTTATGCAGGGGTGTTGCATGACCCCCCGCAGCCCTGGGTAACACCACCTCCTAGAGGCTATTTATAAAATTGGTGCTGGGATGCCTGTACGGTCTCCCCTGCAGCCCCGGGGACCTCCAACTCCCTGGGGCTAATGTAAAAGAAATTGGGGGACCACCACCTCCACGGGGCTGTATATTTTTTTAATGGGCGCCCTAAAGGACCCCCTTGGGACACGGGGACCACCACCTCCCCGGGCAAAAATTATTATTTTTTTAAATGGGAATGGGAATGGGAATGGAGTTATGCGGCTCCCTCCTGGGCCATTCTTGGCCACAGGGACCCCCACCTCCCTGGGAAAGACCCTAGAAGAAGAAAGGAGGGGGCTGTGTGGTCCACCTCCTGGAGCCATACATGGCCCTGGGGCCCACCACCCTTCAGTGCCAGCTCCTGCTATGTCCTGTCTCTGTGAAAGCAATGCTGGCTCTCACAGGTGGTGGGGAGCAGGCAGGGACTGCGGGGGCCTTGAGGCTCCTCCCCTCTGTCCACAACAGAGTGGGTGCCTTGAGTGGGACCAGGGCACCCATATTAGAGGCCAGGCTTCAGGGGATGGGGTCCCCAGGCCTGAAATTGGCAAAAGGAGGGGGGCCCCATTGCCTTCCTCCCCATTGCCGATAGGACTTGCCCTGGGGGATGGGGTTCCCAGGCCGAAATTGGCCCAAGGAGTGGACCATGTGGCCCCCTCCCTATATTAAAAAATTAATAAAAAAGCTGGGCCCCAAGGGATGGGGTCCCCAAGGCCGAAATTGGCCAAGGGAGAGGGCAGCATGCCCCTCTCCACAATTGCAGATAGGCCTTGCCTCGGGGGATGGGTTCCCTGAGTTGAAATTGGCCCGGGAAGGGGAGCAACGCAGCCCCCTTTCCCTGAAAATAAATTAAAAAAAAAGACCCAGCAAGTCAACTGAGACCCGCCCCCTTTAACCATCACTCTGCAAACACGTCTACTGGCGCATTTCCTAGTGCACTACTGGTTGGGAGATAAAGTCTCCTTGGATTCTGAGGGTCCTTGGGGGCCAAGAAGCCCTCCTGTTACCTCCAATAAGTCCGACACAGTGGGATTCATTAGAGCTGGTCGGAGGCCCCACCCCCTTTCTCCACCACTCTGCAAATGTGACTACTAGTTAAAAAACATAGAAATCCCCTGAAAAAAGCAAAGTATACAGGGACGTTATAGTTCGGAAATCGAATTTGAAAAACCACAGAAATTCACTTAAAAAACAAAGGTTACAGGGTATTTATAGTTCGGAAATAAAATTTTAAAAAAACCTTGAAAATATTCACTGAAAAAACCAAAGGTTACAGGGACAATATAGTTAGGGTCAGATTTTACTTGTACAAAACCATAGAAATTCAGCAGTTATAGTTACCTGAGCTAACTATAATTTTGCCCCCGAAATCTATTGCTTATGATCTCACATATTATATCACTCATGACATGGTCAGTGACATCACTGATGACATCTCAAATGACATCACTGATGACATCATCCTGTGAGTGTAAGTTTTTTAGGACTTTATGGGTGTTAAACATATATACTAATCTACTACATAAGTTAAATTAGTATACTAGGTGCCTTACTGCCGAGAGAAACTACTTCTAACATATATTATGTGAGTGACTGTGTGGCTGTATGTATCCTTGTGTGAATGGTGTGTAAGACGTTGTATGGGTGTATTCGTGGGTGTGTGTGTAACTGTGTGGGTGAATGAGATGCTGTGTGAGTTTTCTGTATCTAAAAACCCATGCGATTGACATCTACATAGCAGCACATCTAAGTTGTCTCTTAATGTGTGTCAACAATTGTAGGCATCTATACAGGGTGCAAAGATATCTTGACTGAACACAACCCCTAAGGTCTCCAAAGTCTTTTTCCAATAGTTATTCAGAATTTCAAGGACCTAATCTTCACTTCCAACATATCAATGCAAACTATAAATACTTGTGTAGCTCCGCATCTGTGTTGAGGCCCCATGGCATCTCAGTTTCTATCATGATCATCCATTTTGATTCCACCTTTCACAATCTCCGCCTCTGATCTTGTTTGGGATATGTTCAATGCCAGAAAATGTGAAGTTGTTCAGATTGCCCTCATGGTCTCTCCAGATGTGTTTCGACATTACATATGTGAAATCTTTGTTCATCATTGCTCTCAAAAGGTTCAAAAATATATACAATGTGTGTGGTTTCACAAAGGATCCTTTCTTTGAACTTCTTTTTTGTACAATTTAGAGTTCTGATGTCCACTCTGTTCTGTCCATAACGGCAGTCCCTACACTTCTGACATTTGAAGAAACCATTATTCTTTAGCCAGTTATGTTTTCGTGTCTCTCCTTTTGTGAGATAGCTTTGAGTTAATAGATCTCCTAGTGATGGTGTGGAAATTTAGTTCGTATCTGAACATTATCTGCGCCATCTTGTCTCTCCCCAAGCGCCACACGCAGAAAACGCGCGACGGCCATTTTAGGCACCATGGTCTCATTGCCGAGCGCCAGCGTGCCCCTCAAGCGCTGCAAACGTCCCCCGCGCGCCGGCCATCCCCCGCTCACTCATACATGGGCCATAAACCCTCTCCTTCTGCGCGACCCTGCCATGGAACCACATCCCGCGCCTGACCAACACCTCCTTTCATCCCATACATGGTCATACATCCCTTTGATAACCCCCTTCCTCTGCGCCCGATTGTCCGAACCGATCCCAGGCCATCACCTAGCCCTGCGGATGCAGTTTATTGCCCCTACTGTAAGGGAAACACCTCACATCAAAGGGATTACAGTAGATCAAGGCCCCCACCCCCTGAGACCCGACCAGTCGCACACACCCCCGGGAATTGGTGGAATGTCCAGCTGTGTGATAGCCATCTCCTACTGTGGGTGGGGTGGGGACTTCTGCTGTAGATATGTGTGGGAACAAGCTTGAAGTGGGGATTCCAAGGATGTCTTTCCGTACATCAAAGTCTCAACAAGAATGTATCACGTGTAATAAAGCAATAAACCTGTGTATAAGAGGCCAGGCCTCAGAGATGTGGAGAGAGCACCTCGAGACGATACCTTGCTGTCCGATCTGACGTGTTCTGCTCCGATGGAATAAAACTTTGTTTCCTGCCTTCCAGTCTCCGGCGCCTGCCTCTTTTGTTGGTTAATTATCGAATGGTATAAGAGGCGATTACCGCCGGGCAATACTTGAAAGGTTATCGACTGAAGGTGCCGCTACCATTTAACAATTGGCGTCCCAAGCGTGGGGCCCATCAGCGACACGTGGATCCAGTGGGAGAGGTCCTGACGACAAAGTGAACGACTGCAACGATCGGGAAGAGCTCCTGCCTGATAGACCCTCGTCTGGCAGCCGATCATTCGAACTTCACTGGTTCCGAACAGACCTCTCTCGAGTGATCTACGGTCCTGACTGGGAACCGTCAGGAGTGCCGCGGCAAATACGGAGAGTAGAGGACGATCGGGCGCTGGAGGCGGAAGACGAGAAACTGTCCATGCGGTCCGGGTAAGGTCGTGTAACACGACGAATTGCGAAACGATTGATTGATTGATTGAAAATACTAGTATTGCTTACTTGATTGTTCCTTTTGAGATATTCGCTGTCTACAAACGGGGAAGAGTAGAAATACTCTCTCTTCCTTTGCAGATAGTGAAGGGTAGGTAACGCAGACTTTTGTCCCCGTTGTAACCCGTCGTACCTATTTTTTTCTCCCCACTGATTGATTGTCCGAACATTGATTGTTTTGAAGAATATTGGTTCTTTGAGATATTCTCTGTTTGCAAATAACGAAGAATAGAAATATTCTGTCTAGTCTTTGCAAATAGTGAAGGGTAGGTAATGCAGACTTTTGTCCCCGTTGTAACCCGTCGTGCCTATCTCTTTCTCACCATTTGATTGATTGATTGTCCGAACATTGGTTGTTCGATATTGGTTCTTTGGAGGTATTCTCTACTTGCAAATAACGTAGAATAGAGATATTCTATCTAGTCTTTGCAAGCAGTGAAAAGATAGGTAGTGCAGACTTTTGTCCCCGTTGTAACCCGTCATGCCTATCTTCTCCCCACTGATTTGTGGAAATATGGATTTTTCTGGTCAGTTATGTCCCCTATCTTGGACCCCAACGGTTCTATGTGCATGTCACAAGTACATGTATGTTCCCTCCAGTTCCAGTTATAAAGACGCAAACACATGTGCGTCCACCGTCAACATGTCCTCTGTCAGATCCGCCATGAATAGGCCGGATATTCCATCCCTAAGTATGAAAGGCTACCGGCTTTATATGGTTCACTTATGCCATTTTACAGTCCAGGCAAGTAGGCCCTGATTCTGTCATCAAACTCTTCTTGCCTTCTGCCTCTGAAAGCTCCAGTCTGAGCCTGCATCTGTGACCATGAACTTTGTCTCATTCTCTGCGCGGCTCACGAAGTCTGACATCAGCCTATTCTCTGCCAAGAACTGTATTTCACCTTCGAGTTATCTGCTTCCCCCTCAGCCGATGCATTCCTGCCTAGTAGTTTAAGTAAACATTCTTCCAGTTACCAAGCAAAGGGCCCGGCTTCTCTGCCCTCATGCAAGTAATTCATAGTCCTGTTACTATGGAAGATTCCTGCCCTCGCATTTAGTGTAGACGCCTAGACGCTTGTACACGCACGCACAGTCAGTATAGAACAGATTCTGTCCGAAAGTCCTTCTTTTATGGATAACATAGTTCTTTAAACATAGGATGTTAGATATGATTCGGGACTAGGTTGACTTGACCCCCCAGACTTCTTGTCTCCACATGTAGAGCTAAATGTCAAGTCCCCTTCACCCCCTAGTTACACGTCAATTACACGTCATACTGCTGCGCGCGCCTCTATGCCAAGTATTATCTTATAGATCCACCTATAGGTGACATCACAACCAATTATGTTCCTTTTTACTCCTTGTTCCACCCATTTTTTGTTACGCAGACAATTCGTCATTTTCCTTATCAATTGTTACGCCTATTGCATTCGCTTCATAGTAATATATGTACTATAAAAGTCATTTCATGTCAATAATGTATGTACTTCACTTCCTGAACCTCCGGGGTGATGGAACTTGAAGCATCCGATTATAATCGATTATTGGAATAAAGCCCATTCCGAACCTCTAATACCACGGATTCTGCCTCTCATTTTATTGAGCTATTTTATTATGTTTCTGTATCAAATTCAGTCCCGGTAAAGGAAAATTATTTACCACAAGAATGGCGCCCGAACAGGGACACTTTCTCATCTCACGCGCCGGCGGTGAGTTGCAGGCCCGGTCTCCTGCCACAGCTGGACGGACAATAACGCGTACCAGCAGGATTTCCTGTATCTCCCTCCGGTCAAGCGGGGGCGACTGAGACTGCGATCAACACCCAGACGAGGCGGTGAGAAGTGCGAAGTATCCCGACCAGAGCCTAGCTGAGAGAGCAAGATCCGAGGTACACAGAGACCCACCAGTCCGAAGTCAAGCCCAGTGTCCGACGAGTCGAGTCGAGTCCAGTCCGGTTCAAGTTCAAGTTACTGAGGCCTTCCGTTTCCGAAGCTACCCGGTGAGTACCATTGCTGGGGAGGCATTTCTGACGTGCACATAGGTTGTGCCGGTCAAGACGGGTTTGGGTACACAAATCCGGTCTGCACTGTTTTAGCAGTGTATCTGTACTGTTTAGCAGTATATCAAGTATTCCGAAGTATCCAGTTATTGTCAAGAATTAAGCTTGGTGATTAGTTATGCAGACGATCATCATTGTTGTTTCAGTTAAAGGCTTAATGTTAAATGTTTAATGTGTTTAAAAACGTCCTGTATAGTGTGGTATGAATGACTGTTCATTATCGTGTTTATTGTATTAAGTCTGTTCAAATTCAAGTATCAGGTCAGTTGGTCAAAATCAAGTATAAGGTCAGTTCTCAATATGCCGCTCTTCTCGAAATTAAGACAGATCACTACTAGAAAAGGGGTTCTCGAAGAAGCCGTTCCTATTCCTCCTAGGGACACTCCAGGGCACTTTATGTATCACAAACATGGCTTAGACGCTATATTATTTCTTGATTTATGGGTAGACTACACCAAGGGATTACCAGAAAGTCAGAGGTGGCCCACAGCGGGAACCTGGGATGCAGAGTGCATCATGAAAGTTGAGGAAGAGTTATGGAAAAGGAAGGTCAGACAGTCACAGAAAGAAGCCGTTGAGTTATGGCGTAAAGAATCTCATAGACGCACAGAAAAAGCACGTAGACAGGAAAAAAAGAATAGAGAAAGTTCAAATAAAGTTCGAGAGAATCTATTAATTGAGGAAGGTAGCCGAGTGAAATCAGAACAAGTAGACAGACAAAGAAATGCCCTTATGAATGGTATGTATCCCCTTCTGGCCGAAGGATTACCTAAGGCTACTCCAGAAATACCGAAAGACTTGCCACCCCCATTGTTCCCAATAAAGGTACATCCTAAGGGGCATCCTAGAACCGCAGAAGACGTTTTTCTTTCCTCATATTTAGATGACGCAGCTCCCGAGTATGCTAATTCCGCCCCACATAGATCGCATACCAGGGAGGTTCAACGCCAAGATCCAGTGCCCGTATCCCTACAGCAACAAATCGAGTCACAAGTTCCGGCAAGCACATCTGTTTCTGCATCCGCTCCTACAGCTACTTCTACAGCTATGTCCACACCTGTAGTTGCTGTGTCACGTTCGACGAATCCTTTCACGCCCGACACCCCAGATGGGGCTACGGGAGGTGCTAGCAACATTTTTTCTACGCCACCCAGAATAAATAAACTTACTTTTCAAGAGTCAGCACATCCACGTACACCGAAACTCATAAGTGCCCGTACGCTGAAGGAACTTCTTATAGATTGTAGATATGACCCTGTGCCCGGTAAAGAGGACGAAATGACCCTGGCATCATTGCGTATCAGACGAGCCGCAGTGTATTTAGGAAAGTTACCAGGAATGACTGAGCATCTAGATAAAATATATCATTTTGTCCAAACAGGGCGAGATCCAGAATGTATTAACAGAGCTATGGAATACCAGAAAGTAGAGATACAGGGGGAACTGTTACGTTTCCTCATAAACTGTGTGATCAGAAATGAAGACCGACCGGGGGTAGACCCGGAAGCAATGAAAATTCTTACAAGATGGAGCCAGAATATATCAGAAGGGAGACATGATAAACAAAATTGTATAATAGCCATGTGCCGAAAGATCCGTAAAGAAATAGAACGCCTACACGAAGAGAGATTAGAGGTAGACGAGTTCGAACAAAGCGAGGAAGAAGGGTCAGGACTGCCCACAGGACAGTCGGACACCATAGCCTATGTAGGTAGAGGAAGATCTTGTAATAGTAATAGATGTCTTACTGACTCGATACGTCCGATATGTCCAGATAATAACAGGAATTTCCAAATACCTATAATTAATATAAGGTCTAACGAGCACTCGTTCCAAACCGCCGACAAACTACTCCAAGAACGAAGGGGTTATCATTTTCTCGATTCTATGGATGAACAAGATTTAGCCAGGGCAGCTGTCCATTGGGTGGACAGTCCCGGAAAATATAGTGATGATACAGTAGTACGCACATTTTTTAATCTCACCCCAGACGAACAGAGGTTAGCTGGGATTTATATGATTCAACAACTCATTATACTATATCGGAGTCAGCATTCGGACCCTGGTCCCTTACCTGACATATTGACCGAATTACTTATGTATCAATGGAGAGGTTCAGGTACTAAATTAATTAAAGAAATTCTGGAATCAAGAAAGCAGTATATTCTTTTTGTATGTTCAGACCGTGTCTCATTGCCCGTCAAGAAAAGAACTACGTATCACATGGATAGACAGAATCCCTTACGAGAAGTACATCCAATAAAAGGCGAGGACAACGAGTTTAAGCGCGTATTTGTATACACGCCCATATCAAAAATAGAATTGTTACAAATGAAAAAAGTGGTACCCAGTCATGACAAAGATCCAGCGGGTTTTCACCGAGAAATTAAAGACATGTTACTCATGGGAGAGTATACCTATCCCGACATTATGACAATATTAAAGGTATTAATGCCTGCTGGTATTTATGAGAAACTCAAGGAAAAAGAGTGGGAGGTAGGAGACCAAAAGATAGAATGGTCAGTGTTAGAAGCAGAAGAAAAGGCCCGAACTGCAGGAGCAGGACTTGGGGATAAAACTAAAGCACTGCCAGGTTTATTAGTACAGGTACTGCCACGTTTATTAACTACGAAAAAGGAAGATTGGGGTACAATTTCAGCCTGTAAACAGAAGCAAGATGAAGACACTAGTGATTACTATGCCCGATTTGAAAAATGTTTTGGTATAAATAGTGGCATAAAAGCAAGTAGCGAATCATACCCACATCTGTTTGTAACAAAATTAGTAGAAAATGCCCTGCCACCAGTAAAGAATAGAGTATTAAAATTCGAGAGTACCTGGCAAGGTAACACTCCATCACAAATGTTACAAATGTTACAGTACCATCACAATAGAATTAGAGAGGAACAAGAACATGAACACAGACGCATGAAAGACACGAAAATGAAAATGCTAGTTTCCCAGACAGTTCCAGCTGAAGGACATAAAAAGGGTATGACACATTCCGATTCAGCAGGACCTGTAAAAGGGACATGCAATTATTGTAAAAAGCCAGGTCATTACGTACACGATTGTCCAGTTTTGAAACATAATATCAGCATAGGTAAAACACAAGAAAGATCACGGCCATTTAGACAAGAGCAGAATGAACAAGGAGCTCCGCAGCATGCCCAGGCCATGCCAGCCGCACAACAGCCAATACAGTTTGTGCCAGCTGCACCACCGTTGCCTGTTGCTGCCACACAGACAACAACACGACAAATGTATCAGACCGCACAGTATGAATATCCTGAGTATCAGCGTTACGCATGAACTAGCCTAGAGAGGGAAGTTGACTTACCCCTTATTGAAATCCCAGTAGACCAAGAAGGACCTTATGTACATAGTGAATTATTAGGCCAAGATAGAAAATTTCTACTCGATACAGGGGCAAGTCGAACGACCATAAAACGTAGTGAAGTTCCAGGGGCACCCCTCTCAGGCTCACAGAATATTTCCCTTGGTTTTTCAGGAAAACCTATTGTTAATGAAGTGTCACAACCTCTGCCACTTACGATAGGACCTCTGACCCGAACTACAGATTTATTGCTTACTAAATCATGTCCAGAAAACTTGCTAGGAATAAAAACGTTGAAAGCTCTAGGAGCCATAATATGTTGTTCTCCGGAAGGAGTAAGGTTGTTTTTACGTGATTTTAAAGGTCACTATGTGTCTAGAGACATGGATCCCCGACTACAGACTTTACCTACACATCTATGGGCACAAGGCCCTACTGATGTTGGACGCATGAATATTACACCATATCAAGTCACATTAAAGGCAGGAGTGGTGCTACCACGAATGCGACAATACAAGTTACCACCAGATGCTGTAGTGGCTTTACTACAAATAATTGACGAGCTCATTGCCCAAGGAGTAGTCGTGGAAACGGACTCCAATGTATGTAATTCGCCGATAATTCCGATTCTTAAACGAACAGATCCTAAGGCCCCGCCAGTCTATCGATTGGTTATTGATCTGCGCGAGTTAAACAAATGCATTGTGCCACAATTCCCTGTGGTCCCAGATATCTCGTCATTACTGACAGCTATTGATTCCGAAGCGACATTCTTTACTGTAATCGATCTCAAGAATGCCTTTTTCAGCGTCCCAATAGTTCCGGAAAGCCAATATTTATTCGGATTTAGTTTAAATGGACGTAGCTTTAAATTCTCACGCACACCTCAAGGATTTACAGAAAGCCCCAGCATCTATAGCCAAGCACTGAAACGAGAACTAGATAGTATCCACATGCCAGTTAACACTGCTCTGCTCCAATACGTCGATGATTTGCTGATCACCGCAAGAAGCGAACCAGAATGTAAAAAAGCATCACTGACAGTTTTAAAATTTCTAGCCGAAAAGGGACACAAGGTGTCCCCTTCTAAGCTGCAATTCTGTGTCCAGCGAGTTGTTTATCTTGGACACTCGCTGTCCAAGGAGGGAAGGCAGCTTACACCAGACCGCATTCAGTTAATAGCTAACATGCCAATACCCAAGACACAAAAGGAGGTGCGGGCTTTCATAGGCCTCACTTCATACTGTAGACAGTGGATCCCGCAATATGCATTTCTAGCAAAACCACTCATCCAGTTGACAACCCAGGAGGCAGCCACGTCGACTGTTCTCCCTTGGACTCAGGAACATACACAAGCTTTTGAAAGCCTAAAGAAAGCTTTATGTCAAGCACCTGTTTTAGCAACGCCATGTTACAGAAAACAGTTTACACTCTTTGTTACAGAACGCGAAGGTACTGCTTTGTCAGTACTCACACAGGAACAAGCAGGAGCACACAAACCATGTGCTTATTTTTCTAGTACATTAGATCCCGTAGCTCAGGCTTTGCCTGCATGCCTAAAATCAGTAGCAGCGACAGCTTTAGCAATTAGACAAAGCGATGCCATAGTGTTAGGACATCCATTGACAGTTCAAGTACCACACACAGTAGAAGTCCTTGTGAATAGAACGCAAACACAACACTTGACTATAGCACGACTTACAGGGTATGAACTTACATTGTTTCAGCCACATATAGAAATCAGACGCTGTAACACATTGAATCCTGCCACACTTTTGCCAGTAACCGGAACAGACCCACTAGCTCATGACTGTATTGAAGTTATTACTATAACGACAAAACCCAGACAAGACTTGACAGATGTCCCATTGTCAGATCCAGACCTGACGTTGTATGTAGATGGTTCATGTATGAGAACGAATACAGGAGAGTTAGTGGCTGCTTATGCAGTCACAACAGATACAGAAGTCATTGAAACTAATCGTATTAATACTTTGTCAGCTCAAGCCGCAGAGCTCATCGCTCTGACACAAGCCTGTATTCAAGCCACAAGTAAAAAAGTCAACATATACACTGATTCACGTTATGCATTCGGAGTTGTACATGACTTCGGCGTGCTGTGGCGAGAGAGAGGTTATTTAACTTCCCACGGTGCCCACATTCAGCACGGACCCCTCATTCATGCCTTATTAGATGCAATACATCTACCTACTGCAATATCAATTATGAAATGTAAAGCTCATACGAAAGTTACTGATATCATTTCTCAAGGCAATGATCTAGCCGACAGAACAGCTAAACAGACTGCTCAAACTCAGACTCCCGACATGACAAAGACAATAGTCCCGATACCGACACATTGTATGACAGTTAAAGATCCTACTCTTGACGTAATTGACATACAGACACATGCCACACAAGACGAAATAAAGAAATGGACTGAATTAGGAGGGATCCAAACGGACCAGGGATGGATGATGAAGGAAAAGTCTGTGTGGTTCCTTCCTGATTCAATGGTCCAAGTTATAATTAACACTACACATAGTCCAGCACATCTCGGAGAAAAAGCTATGCTAGACAGCATTCAACACATTTGGTTCAATAAACATTTACGAGCAGCAGCAAAGCAAAAAGTCCGTACCTGTATGATCTGTTGTCAGTTTAACCCAGGAAAAAGCATCCCCGTAGAGCAGGGTGGATTTCAGCCTCCTGATCACCCTTTTGAAGTGCTCCAGATGGATTATATCCAGATGGAACGATGTCGAGGATTCAAATACGTTCTTGTAGTTGTCTGCGCTCTGTCCCGTTGGACGGAGGCATACCCGGTTTCAGATTACACTGCCCCGACCACTGCCAAACAGTTAGTTCGAGAATTCTTCCCACGATACGGTTTACCACGTGTTGTCTACTCAGATAACGGCCAGCCGTTCTCATCCGAATTAATGAAACATGTCTCACTTCTGTTAGGATATCAGTGGAAATTCCACTGTGTCCGACACCCCGAGGCAGCAGGTCTCGTAGAAAGACATAACCAGATACTGAAAATCAGATTGTCCAAAATATGCAGAGAGAAAGGTGTCGACTGGGTAGTAGCATTACCAGTTGCACTCTTTTACATGAGAATGGTAGCACACTCTCGAACAGGGCTATCCCCGTATGAGGTGATCTTCGGCAGACCACCAAATATGTGGGGGACGCCCATACCACGCAAAATAACTGATGTTGACTGTAATATGCTGACAGATTATTTGGCTTCCTTGATGTCTGCACTACAATCTTGTCGTTCACAGGTAGCTGCAGCCTTTCCCGACAACACTGAGGTGAAACCCCATGACATAGTTCCGGGTGATATTGTATTTGTGAGAAATTTCGACCGAAAGACTCAGCTGGAGCCCAGGTGGAAGACACCCAAGTTGGTTCTGCTAACCACAAGGACAGCCGTGAAGATCGAGGGCCGCAAGGGCTGGATTCATTCAAGTCATATCAAGAAATTTCATGGACAATACTCGGATATAGACATTGTGCCCTGCACTCCCTCACAGACTGATTCAAAACTTCCTTTGGTTGAAAAGACTGAAACAGAACTTTACAAAGTTAAGTTGAGGCCTAGAACGTCAGACGGTTTGATTGTTTAAGTCCTCTCCTAGGTGAAGCGGTTGAATCTGTCTCTGACATGTATCCTCTAGACCTGAATCATGGACAGTCGCGAAAAATGATGAAACGACAGGCGTATTGTAAATCACTGCGTAGCCATTGTATAGTGACATTATTAATTTTGTTTTCCTTAAGTCTTTTAATAATTATTACAAGTATGTTGTTGCACATATATTACCCTATTGCCCGAAATGTTCACAATGTTATTGCAGAACATTCTTTTAGTGACTTACCTCCGCATGAATTGTCTTATAGACTTGCGCTGCGCAATAATACTTTCATTAGTATGTTACATCATTCCCATCAGACTAGTAATGCCACTAATTGTTGGGTGTGTGGCCGGCTCCCTCCCTATCAGAATTATGAAGGAGTCCTGCCATTCTTTCCACATCCATTTACACATAACGGCTCCTGTGGAGCATGGTTTAGTTTAATCAATTCCATAAACTCAGACACAGCAGTTTACCAAGATCAGTGGGTATGGGGAAACCTGAACCTAGTTTTACTCAAGGTCTGCTATCCTGACAAGGAGGGTCGCCCCAAAAGAACAGGAACTGATCTAGAAAATGAAGTATATGGATTAGGTAATTTTACACCTAATCTCATGATTCTGAATGTCGTATCCGAAGTTGAACTAGTCTTACCCACCATGTCAGTATTCCCAGCGAAGGGTGAATTGTGTGTAAGAAAGGTTGGTTCCATACATATGGGCCATAGTAAGTGTACTACTACAGTAGAATTCAGTGATCAAGGCAAATCTTCATTCAGAGCTTATCGCCACTCCTACTTTATATGTGGTCAGACTGCATATATGCGTCTAACTCTAGATTGGGATGGTACCTGCTACATTGCATTCCTTTTGCCACCTGTTTTCCTAGCTCCTCCTGATTATTATAGAAATATTCATTTAGTACACAATAGAGAGCGGAGAGATCTCCCAATTGTCGATTATACTGAGACGGCATGGGACAAGTATGTAGATTTTAATAAAGGCATCTTTCCCTACATAGGTACCGTTACTAATAGTAAGCTGATACGTAGATTAACTAGAACCCTTGAAGCAGTAGTGAATGAGACTATTTCCGCCTTAGGCAATTTAACAGAAGAGCAGTCTGCTATGCGGATTGTTGTGCTTCAAAATCGTCTTGTCCTTGACGTCATCTTGGCTGATAGAGGCGGAGCTTGTAGGGTCATCGGATCCAGCTGCTGCGTATTCATACCAGAGAATTCGCCATCTGTATATAAAGCTATAACTCGCCTTCACAAGATTGTAAGCCAGATACACCAGAACCCAGGCACTTGGACTTGGTCCAGTTGGTTTTGGAGTGTGATATCAGCCTGGGGATGGAGAGTTCTATCCTTCCTAGGTATTGGCCTTCTCATACTATTCAGTTGCTGTATATGTCTACAATGTGGACCAGCGATTTGTGGTCTGTGTGCCACATCGTGTATTCCACCACCAAGATTTCATTCAAGATCCCGGAAGAAGAAAGAAGAACAAATGATGCTATATGAACAGATCAATGGATTAATGAAGATTGATATCTCTTAACGGGCAAGTAGGGGACAAGGAGGGAATGTGGAAATATGGATTTTTCTGGTCAGTTATGTCCCCTATCTTGGACCCCAACGGTTCTATGTGCATGTCACAAGTACATGTATGTTCCCTCCAGTTCCAGTTATAAAGACGCAAACACATGTGCGTCCACCGTCAACATGTCCTCTGTCAGATCCGCCATGAATAGGCCGGATATTCCATCCCTAAGTATGAAAGGCTACCGGCTTTATATGGTTCACTTATGCCATTTTACAGTCCAGGCAAGTAGGCCCTGATTCTGTCATCAAACTCTTCTTGCCTTCTGCCTCTGAAAGCTCCAGTCTGAGCCTGCATCTGTGACCATGAACTTTGTCTCATTCTCTGCGCGGCTCACGAAGTCTGACATCAGCCTATTCTCTGCCAAGAACTGTATTTCACCTTCGAGTTATCTGCTTCCCCCTCAGCCGATGCATTCCTGCCTAGTAGTTTAAGTAAACATTCTTCCAGTTACCAAGCAAAGGGCCCGGCTTCTCTGCCCTCATGCAAGTAATTCATAGTCCTGTTACTATGGAAGATTCCTGCCCTCGCATTTAGTGTAGACGCCTAGACGCTTGTACACGCACGCACAGTCAGTATAGAACAGATTCTGTCCGAAAGTCCTTCTTTTATGGATAACATAGTTCTTTAAACATAGGATGTTAGATATGATTCGGGACTAGGTTGACTTGACCCCCCAGACTTCTTGTCTCCACATGTAGAGCTAAATGTCAAGTCCCCTTCACCCCCTAGTTACACGTCAATTACACGTCATACTGCTGCGCGCGCCTCTATGCCAAGTATTATCTTATAGATCCACCTATAGGTGACATCACAACCAATTATGTTCCTTTTTACTCCTTGTTCCACCCATTTTTTGTTACGCAGACAATTCGTCATTTTCCTTATCAATTGTTACGCCTATTGCATTCGCTTCATAGTAATATATGTACTATAAAAGTCATTTCATGTCAATAATGTATGTACTTCACTTCCTGAACCTCCGGGGTGATGGAACTTGAAGCATCCGATTATAATCGATTATTGGAATAAAGCCCATTCCGAACCTCTAATACCACGGATTCTGCCTCTCATTTTATTGAGCTATTTTATTATGTTTCTGTATCAAATTCAGTCCCGGTAAAGGAAAATTATTTACCACAGATTGGTAGTTGGTTATGCCCGGACCGCTTACTAGAGATGAACCATCCGGCTCCACTGGAAGGCACCCCTAATAAGGACATGTTTACTAAATATGGACTAGTCGCCGTAGCTTATAGCAAACTATGGCATAAATATACAAAGAAGGACCCCGAGAGTCAGTGGCCACTGATGGGATCCTTTGATGATCATAAAATAGAAACGCTAGAAATAGCTCTACGTAGTAATAAAATGACGCCTACTATGCTTGACAGTATCGGCATGTGGCGCAAAGAAGCAACACAACGGAAAAAGAGGGAAGAAGTAAAAGCAGAAAAGGAATTGCGTAAGGCAGCTCACCTTGCCGCTAGAAAGTTAGAGGAAGAGATAAAGGAGAGAAAGGAAGCTAAACTAAAACAAGAGTTTGAAACGTCAGGCCAGTGCCCTGTTAGGACCTCCTCTACGCTCTACCCTGAGTTACCTTCCAAGCAACGAGTGAATGACGAATTACTATTAGATCCCCCGATCATCTACATGCCCCCTCCATATGCTCCCTCCCAACCCATAGTGCAGCACCCGCAACCCCCGAACGCAAGCGAAAGCAGTACCAGGGCCTCGGTCCTCACGGCCTCCGCGCCGGCCGAGCCACTTGTACTGAACACAACGTTAGCAATAACGTTAGATGACCCTGAGATGAGAAAGAGGGATTCCGCCAGAGTGAACCGACTAACAAAGGATGAACGAGCCAAAATCGATAAGGTAGTAAGAACACTAGTAGAACGGAAGGAAAGTGAGGAGTATGTAACAGACATGTATAACTCGCATGCCGACAACCACAGACGACACTTTGTCGTACGACTTTGTTATCACACCCTGAATGCCTATGAGGATAGGTACCAAGATCGAGGTCCCGAAGGCTTAGCGACCTTGTATAGGAAGGTAGATATTGGGGAGGGGGGAGAGAGCGATGTAACGGACCTCTTCACTCGTACACTCAAAGTCTTCCGGCATCTTAAAGAACACAGACAGACAACCAAGGCAGAGACCCCCATAGCGACTGAACCCCAGGCAGGAAAAGCTGATACCATGATGCCCATCAAGGAAGCTGCTCCTTAATGGGTCCCCCCACGAGGTCAGGGAACACACGACGACATCAACCACCAAGATGCGAAGGGAAGGGTTGTATATAACTGGGTCTATCAGCCATGGGACCGACAAGACATCTTGACCTTTAGAAAAACCCTACCCGACTTAAGAAAGAACCCGACTGCCTTTTACACAGAACTAGGTACGGCCTTAGGTTCAACTATAATGACCTTGGCGGATATCGATTTGTTCTTCGGGTTGTGTCTGCCGGCGGATGTGTGGAAGCAAATCCGGAAAGTCGACCACGCTGAGCCGTTCGGATATACCTGGGCACAACTCGATACCATAGACAAACAGCGAGGACCTGGACAGAAACCTCTAAAGGCCATATTGGAACTCCCAGACAAGATTGTACAGAAATTGAAGACCCTAATCCCAGAAAGGAAGGTAGACTGGTCGATAGTGACGGCTTGCCGCCAGAAACCCCAGGAGGATGTGTCTGAATACTTCTCTCGATTCGAAACAGTGTTTTCCGATTATAGTGGCCAGGACATGGCCACTGCAACCGGACATCACCTCTTTGTCCAGAATTATGTGAAGGGTCTGTCACAGGACGTCTCCCAGAAGTTACAGACCAGCGAGAGTAGTTGGGCAGCCTCCAAACCCGCGGCTATCCTCCAGATGGCCCAGTACTACGAACACCAAAAGAATGAGAACGATAGGGCGTCCGAGAGAAAGAAAAAGGAACTGAAGGAAAGGGTAATGATCGCACAGCTGCAAGGGGTGACCATAGGAAGGGAACCTCCCAAGGGAAATTACCAACCGACTGCTCCTAGAAAACTACCCCCTAGAGACCATGCACCCACACCCTACGGTGGACGCAGGGACTTAGACGAGAATCAGTGCGCGTTCTGCAAAGGGTTTGGACACTGGAAATCCCAGTGCCCGGTCCTTCTGGATATGAACAAGAATAGGGACACAAGAGACATAGCAAATAGCCCCAGAAATAGAGGACAGGGACGAGGGTACACGAACGACACCACCAACGACAGGCCAGGCAGACCAAACACCTTTGACCGCCCCCGACAGAACCAGTGTCAACAGTCCGACTATGAAAACGCCCATGACTTCGCATAGGACCGCCAGGGGCAAGGGAGGGATCCAGTCGAACTCCGTGTTGACCAGCAAGGTCCTTACGTCACTGCTAAGGTCCTGGGCACAAAGTCTCCATTTTTGGTAGATACCGGGGCGACACGTAGTGCATTATCTAAACGACTGATTCCGAGGGCACCCTTGTCTGGCTCACACGTAACCTCAATAGGCTTCGATGGAACGCCCTCCACTAATCCCTTATCCGCACCAATCTCCTTTGACTTGGAAAATAACACCACTGACACGACGTTTCTGCTCTCCTCCAACACCCCCGACGCTATTATGGGTCTTGATTTACTAAAACATTTCCGAGCTACCATCAGATGTTCCCCAGACGGAGTCCGAGTTATACTGCACGATAACCCAGATCTGTTCAGGCCTTGTCTCACGCGACGTATGTTCTCTATAACCGATGCTGACTTGTCCCTACTCGACACGTTACCCTCACACCTGTGGGCTAAAACCGACTCAGACGTAGGACGCATGGTGATCAACCCTGTACACATAACTGTCCGACCGGACGCGGTGCTCCCAAAGCTTCCACAGTATCGGATATCGCCCGAAGGCGAGAAGGTATTGGTGGAAATCATCCAGTCCCTAGTCGACGCAGGAGTGGTAGAAGAAGTAGTCAGTAATGTTTGCAACAGCCCTATCCTACCCATTGTAAAGAAACAAGGCGAAGGAGATGGGAAAGCATACCGCTTCATTGTCGACTTACGAGAAGTTAACAAAGTAGTCATTCCTCAGTACCCCGTAGTCTCAGACATCACCACCATCCTCACCCTGATTCCATCCACTGCCACTACCTTCACTGTTATTGACCTCAAGAACGCATTCTTTTCCATCTCCATCCACCCAGACAGCCGCTACCTTTTTGGCTTCACCTTAAAAGCCCGTTCGTACAGATTCTGTAGGGCACCCCAAGGCTACACTGAGAGTCCCAGCATTTATAGCCAAGCCCTCAAAAGACAACTAGATGCAGTCCAACTACCAGATGGAGTGGTGTTAATACAATACGTCGATGATATTCTTTTGGCGGCCGACACCACTCCACTCGCAGTCACAGCCACCATCCACCTCCTCCACTTCCTCGCGGAGAACGGTCACAAGGTCTCCAGGAAGAAGTTGCAATTCTGCCAACCCCAAGTGACATACCTAGGCCACCTCCTATCCAAAGATGGGAGGAAGCTTACTCCTGATCGAATTCAGACCATCCTAGAAACCCCCGTTCCCAAAACTCAGAAGCAAGTGCGGTCCCTGGTGGGCCTCACCTCCTTCTGCCGACAGTGGTTGCCAAACTTCAGTCTTATCGTAAAACCTCTGCTTTCCCTGTTGGCCAAAGACGTCCCCTTCCCCCTCCCCTGGACACCCGAATGCCAATCCTCCTTCAAGGAATTACAAGATGCCCTTTGTTCAGCACCAGTCCTAGGGACCCCAGACTACACTAAACCTTTCTCCCTCTTCACCCACGAAAGGGAGGGGTGCGCATTGTCTGTTCTAACACAGTCCATAGGTCCCAAGCAACGCCCTTGCGCCTACTTCTCTGCCACTCTCGACCCTGTAGCCAGAGCCTTGCCCGCCTGCCTTCGAGCAGTAGCCGCCACTGCTGTCTCTATCCAACAAAGTGAGGGGATCGTGCTTTCAAACCCCCTCACTGTGCTAGTACCCCATGCAGTTGACACCCTCCTGAACCAGACCAAGACTCAACACCTGACTAGCGCACGACTGACTGGTTACGAGCTGACTCTGCTTGCACCCCATATCACGCTGAAGCGATGCACCACCCTGAATCCAGCCACTCTGCTACCTCTCCCTGACACTGACCCCAATGCGTCCCCTATACATGACTGCGTGACCCTCACCGATGAAGAGACCAAGAGTAGGGTTGACCTCCGAGACACTGCCTTCTCGGACCCTGACGGAGAACTGTGGGTGGATGGCTCATGCATCAAGCTCCCCGACGGCACCACCTCAGCTGCCTATGCAGTCACCACGGCCCAAACAGTATTTAAAACAGCCCGCATCACACAGCGATCCGCACAGGCGGCTGAGCTGATTGCTCTCACACGAGCGTGCATCCTAGCAGCAGGGACAACCGCAAACATTTACACCGACAGTCAGTACGCCTTCGGGGTGGTTCACCACTTTGGACTCCTATGGAAGGAGAGGGGATTCCTGACTTCCCATGGCACACCCATCCTACATGGAGATCTAGTCTCTGCCCTGACCGAAGCAGTCCTCCTCCCCGCACGGCTGGCTGTGATCAAATGCCAGGCACACAAGAAGGTGACAGACATTATAGGACAGGGAAATGCTCTGGCTGACATTACTGCCCGAACCACAGCCGAGAATAGGTCCACGACAAGTATGTACGTGACCAGGTCACAAGCTGAGAAATGGAAGGATGCCAGGGAAACGATTAGGGACATCCAATTAGCCAGCACACCACACGAATTGACTGAATGGGCACGGGTAGGATTGAAGGACGATGAAGGCTGCTGGCAGACTAAAGACACGAACAAATGGTTGCTACCTGACTCATTCCTGATTCCCATGCTGACCATGACACACTCCCCCGCACACATAGGGTCTGCCCCCATGATCGAACTCATCTCCAAAGTTTGGCACAACGATAAAATCCCAGACTCAGCCAAACGTCTGGTCCAACAATGCCTGGTATGCCTCCAACACAACCCTGGTAAAGGAACTGCTGTACCCTGGGGAGGGTTTGGGGTTCCTAACCATCCCTTTGAGGTCCTACAGATGGACTACATCCAGTTAGAAAGGTGCCAGAGCCTGAAGTACGTACTTGTCGTTGTGTGCGCCTTCAGCAAATGGGTGGAAGCCTACCCAACCCGCGACAACACTGCTATGACTACCGCAAAAGTACTACTGAAGGAATTCTTCCCCCGTTACGGTCTTTGTCGAATTTTATGGAGCGACAACGGCCCCCACTTCGTAGCCGAAGTTATCCAACTCATCTTAAAAGGGTTGGGTGTAAAACAAAAGTTCCATGCGGTTTTCCACCCCCAATCTGCAGGCTTGGTTGAGTGACATAGCGCCACATTGAAGCTCAAAATAGCCAAAATAGTTGCCACCACAGGATTGAAGTGGCCAGACGCCCTCCCGCTAGCATTGCTATCAATGCGTTCCACTCCCACCAAACACCACTTAACCCCCTACGAGGTCGTCTTCGGGCGGCCCATGAACCTTTGGACTGCACCGAAACCGACATCCATTCGCGACGTCCCGGACGTCCTCATGTCTGACTATTTGTACAACCTAACTAAAACATTGTCTGTTATCCATCAGCAGGTGCTGCAAGCCATTCCCGACGCTTCCAGGGGTCCCGGACACGATATCTGACCCGGAGATTACGTCCTAGTGCGTAATTTCCACCGTGCAATGAGTCTGGAGCCCCGGTGGACGGGCCCCCTGCAAGTCTTGATCACCACCCGAACAGCTCTTCGGGTGGAGGGGAAGCGCAACTGGCTGCACGCACATCACTGTAAGAAAGTATCACCAACCCTGACGACAACCGACAAAGACCGACCATCCCTGAGCTGCTACCAGAATACAGAGACACTTGAGTTAACAAAATATCCCGACCCCACTGTGCCATCCAAAGAAGGGTACAACCTGCGACGAAAGGAGGGAACTTCGGCTAAGCAGACCACGAACTAAGTTGAGATCCCAGATCGGTAGCCTAATCACCTCAAAAGGCTTCCAGGAGAGAAACTAAACAAAGCCAGTGGTTCTGCCTGCTACCGAGTCCCTTGAAGATGATGGAAGCGCCCGACATGAAGGTGATGGAAGCAACCGGACGTCCGAAGATCCCCTATCAAAACCCAAAGACTGACAAGATGCACAGCTCAAAGACTATCGCGCTTTTTATTACCCTTCTCTTTTGCCTTCTCCTCATGGCCACCTTCTGGATCATGGAAGAGAGCTTACCCGCTCATAAGACATTGCTGACCACTGTTCAACCTAACACCATGAAAGAACACCATTTGATCTCGCTTTCTCCCCAACTGCGAGAAAGGCGTAAGGAGTTCTGGAATAACTCTTTCGTGCAGTTGCTCCACCAACACAATCTTGCCGCCAATGCCACTAATTGCTGGATCTGTGGATTTCTACCGCATGCCACTGGACACTCTATCCCTTTCATCCCCTCACCTTTCTCTGTCCATGGCTCCTGCCTCGCTTGGCTAATCCTCCTGCAAGAAAGCTACAAGGACAATGCCACTTCCAGCAAAACTGTGTCACACTTCTACCATGGGTTCTGGCTGAACAAAACTCGAAAAACTTCTGCTCCCTTCTGTCCTCTAAGATTAAACACTTCCTTATATATGGACATCCCTGCCGAAGAACGAGTTGAAATGCAGGTGTTCAACAACCCAGCCAGACCCACCTTCTCTTACCTCCGGAAACGAACGCCCGCCACCCTAACAGTGGCTCTGTCCGTCATCAACATCACAGGTCTTGTGTGCCTCGAAGGTCTGGGAACACAGCCGGTGGGCCGCAGTTCCTGTCTCATCACCCGAACATTGGACTCAGTCGACCCACCCTCCTTTGTTACCTCCCCAAATATGTACTTCGTCTGTGGTACTAAGGCCTACACCTGGCTTCCGAAAGGCTGGGGAGGCACCTGTTACATCGCTTTTATCCTTCCTCCAACATATGTGGCTCCAGCAAACCACCACCGGCAGAAACGTGCTAAGGACATTGTGCAAGCCGACTCCACCGGAGCACAGTTCATGGATGCAGTAAAAGGACTTGTCCCACTTTGGGGTCCAATGGCGAACAGCCGTGCCATCCGGCACTTAACCCAGGCAGTCGAAACAACAATGAACATTACGGCTGGCATCCTCACCAACAACACCGCCGAGCTTCAGGCCGTCCGCCTGGTGGCTCTCCAGAACCGCCTCGTTCTAAATGTGGTTCTGGCTGATCGTGGAGGAGCATGCCGCATCATTGGGTCCAGCTGTTGTACCTACGTACCGGACAACACACCCTCCGTCTACAAGGCGATCGAACACCTCCACAGACTTTCCTCAGAGGTGCATCAGGAACAAGAAGGATGGTCGCTTGGGAATTGGTTTTGGGACTCAATAAAGAACTGGGGGTGGAGGTTGTTTACGTTTATCCTAATGCCGATTGTGATTCTATGTGGATGTTGCCTGGGGATTCAGTGCTTGCCACCTTTATGTTCACTTTTCACGAACTACATCTGCCCTAAGACTCTGAACTTTGAAGCAGAACGAATGAAAGCCCTGTACGAAATAGAAGTACGTGATATTATGGGGATAGATCCGAACTAAACAAGCTGGCGAGATATGTTAAAAGGGAGGACTGTGGAAATTTAGTTCGTATCTGAACATTATCTGCGCCATCTTGTCTCTCCCCAAGCGCCACACGCAGAAAACGCGCGACGGCCATTTTAGGCACCATGGTCTCATTGCCGAGCGCCAGCGTGCCCCTCAGGCGCTGCAAACGTCCCCCGCACGCCGGCCATCCCCCGCTCTCTCATACATGGGCCATAAACCCTCTCCTTCTGCGTGACCCTGCCATGGAACCACATCCCGCGCCTGACCAACACCTCCTTTCATCTCATACATGGTCATACATCCCTTTGATAACCCCCTTCCTCTGTGCCCGATTGTCCGAACCGATCCCAGGCCATCACCTAGCCCTGCGGATGCAGTTTATTGCCCCTACTGTAAGGGAAACACCTCACATCAAAGGGATTACAGTAGATCAAGGCCCCCACCCCCTGAGACCCGACCAGTCGCACACACCCCCGGGAATTGGTGGAATGTCCAGCTGTGTGATAGCCATCTCCTACTGTGGGTGGGGTGGGGACTTCTGCTGTAGATATGTGTGGGAACAAGCTTGAAGTGGGGATTCCAAGGATGTCTTTCCGTACATCAAAGTCTCAACAAGAATGTATCACGTGTAATAAAGCAATAAACCTGTGTATAAGAGGCCAGGCCTCAGAGATGTGGAGAGAGCACCTCGAGACGATACCTTGCTGTCCGATCTGACGTGTTCTGCTCCGACGGAATAAAACTTTGTTTCCTGCCTTCCAGTCTCCGGCGCCTGCCTCTTTTGTTGGTTAATTATCGAATGGTATAAGAGGCGATTACCGCCGGGCAATACTTGAAAGGTTATCGACTGAAGGTGCCAGCCCATTTAACAATGGTACCTTTCTATATGTGATATGTAGATGTTCAGATGTTAAACATTTGAGTTCATTAGAATTTCAAGTCCTACCCCAGTCAGTGTGTCTAGGTCTTTGCCACCACAGTACACAATCATAAGGTTAGGGTTTGGGAATCCACAATGCTTTTAACCAAAGTCAGTAATTGATGCCACTTCAACCCTCTTTGGCCAATCCAGGTAAGGTCTACATTAGTAAAACCCAAGTCCCTGTCAATACCACTTTTTCTAGCTGTCCCTCTAGTCCAAAACACATAGCTGTGGCCCACAATCCACACTCTAACCATTTTGAAGTGAAGTAGCAGTAGCAGACAGGATAAGGGTAGAGGTGAATGAGACAGTTTGGACAATGACAGGCAAGATAAATGGAGGTGTGCTCCTGCTTTAAAAAAAAGCATATTTGATTGGATGCTGTGAATATGCAGGTGAAAAAATTAGGTAGTGTTTTGAAAGGATTAGTAACTAGATGCATGATTCGTTGTGGTAAAAATAAGAAAGTGTAATACAGACTTGGATATGCTTTTTATTCTGTACAGTAAACCACACCTGCTGCAGCACATTTTATAACTAGTATGGTCTTTCTAGAAGGTGCTGCAAACGTTTGACCTACTGGTTCTATTGGGTTGCTATGGAGACTGTGCTAACAGTGCATTGGGGGAAAGGTGTTAAAGAGTGAGTTCGCTATTTTCAGAAATTAGAGGTGTTTAGACTGTTGCTTAATAAGGGCTTAATTTCATAATGAGAGCTTGCTAATAAAGTGTACTGCAGTTTTAAAGTCATAAAATTAGCATGCTAAATATGTTTTTTTCGTGAATTTGTTGTAACAATCACGAATAAGTCCTGAATATGCACAAATACCTTGCCATATTGGGGCTGTATTATACATGTAGCACATATTTCTTCATTGCGGTGGGCGCGCCTTTAAAAAGGTGTGCCCAGTGCAATGAAGGAAAATGCGTTGTATTATGATTTGGGCTCCCGGTTTTATGGTATTTGTTTTTGACATTTCAGTCTGTATTTATCCATATTTATTTTGTACTCTTGATTTCTGTATTTATCCATTTTTATTTTGTGTTTTCTGTATCAATAAAGCAGCAATGGGTATTTTTCCACATTTATTTAACTGATAAATGTCCAAAAGGTTTCAGCAGTGTACAGTGCAATTGCGTTCTTCAAAAACACTTGCATTGTCAAATAGCATATATAACTGTAGATCTGCACTTAATTACTCTTAATTAGGAAATCTATTGTCTTTTTCATCCCCACTACCTCTCAATCTGTACACCTACCGACCTGGAACTCATGATTAACAGTAGAAAAAATCTTACAAAGAAGGCCTATTATCTGTATTTTTCTGTATTTAAAAATAAATTCAGACAGGAAAATAAATAGTTTTATCTCTATATATATCTGTAAAAATCAGTAAAAACGGAAAACTGGGAGCCCTAATTATGATTAATGTGCTGCCCTCAGGGAAGCCACGAACTTGTGCTGCCCTAGGGGCAGCTCATTCATGTGAAAATCGGAGCAGCTGCTTTAAAGCCGCTTGGTGTTTTCACAGTGCAGCTCCAGCGCTATCGGTATTACAGAAGGGGCTGCACAAGCATTCAGCCCTTTCTGTAATACCAAAGTGCCTCAGGGGAGCGCAAAGTGGGCACAAACGCCCGTTGCGCCCCGGGGCACTTTGTGTAGTATGGCCCCTGGGCTTCTATATAAAAGTCCATGAAAGGGTTAAAACATACTAAACATTGAGAAGTGGGGATACAAAACTAAATATTAAAAGATTTGTTTTTATTTGTTGCCTTCCACACTATCAAAGAGTGCAAAGTTGAAGAGGTTGCCATTAATAGTTGCTTTGTATGAGAGTGTGTTGTGCCATTCTTATACTTAGTTTTGATATTTCCTGAGTGTACTAAATCTAAAAACATTTCTCCAACAAACTTAATTTTCAGATACGTGAAGTACATTGTTTTAAGAGGAAACATGTTTTTTGAAAAGGTATGTGTATTTTAGGTAGGTAAAATTGTGTATGAAATATTTAGAAATGTTTTGAAACTTTATCAGATAACCGATGTGTAGTAGTGTGACTGCTTTTATTTATATATCATTAGGTAAGACACTTTCTGAGTGTGAGATTATGCTACAGTTTGTGTAAGGTGCAGAGTAACTGAGTGAGAATTTAGCTGACAATGTGTTGGCCAGGAACTAAATATTGTGCATGTGCTGCTTTACTGCATTCTGTAATTGTTAGAAAGAAAACTGCTTGCTAAGTTGCTAAGTATTCGAGTAATACTTAACAAAGTATTAGAAGATATCCAAACATTTACATGTTTATACATGATGTGCTTCTTAGAAAGAATGTTTTACTTTGAACTCTGGGAGTTATAGTCCTATTTATTCCATTTTAAGAGAGCACTAGAAGTCACAGAATTGAAATCAAGAAACATGCACCGTAGGTGTACATAATCCGTGAACCTGAGAAACTTCAGAGCTATGTATTAGATACCCTTTTGTGTAGGTGTTGGTAAATTATAGCGCAGGATTGTCTGTCCTTAGATGGTAAGAAATGCTTTTTAAACTAATACTAAGTCACATGTGTAGCATGAGAGTGGTAGGCATAGTTAAATATACAGTTTTTAAACAAAGATCAGGCCTACTAGTGCAAAGCCTGTCTGTATACTCTCACTCCCAGCTTCACTTGGCAAGTAAAAGCATTAATTCCACATTTATTACACATTAGTGACCTGTGAGATGCATTGTAGGTATACCATAAAGCTTTGTGCTTAAAAGATTGAGAGATGTCCTTTTGAGTTTAAGTAAGTTACTCATGCTCTTACAGAACCCTATGCCAAGCACTACATAGAGTAGACCACCCATAATGCAACTAACATACAAGTTTCCAAACCATAGAGTCTCTCTGTCACCCAATCACATACTGACACAGGGACTTATACATTAATTTGCATACTTGGAAACTGTAGTGTATGCAGCAGTATGAAAGGCAGTTTCAATGACACCTATATACCTCTCTATTTCCTAACACTGGCACTGAGATAAATCCTCAGGACACTTATTTACAAATATAGCGAGCCAGAGAGTTAATGAAGCAGACAGTGACATACTTCAACATCTCATGGTGCTGCTATAGATGGACTCCTATATTCTCTCAAAGATCTTGGCAATTAATGACGCAAGTTTGTCATCCTTCCAGACAAATAGTCTTTTAAACATGGGTCTATGCACTCTCACTATCAGCTTCACTTGGCATGTAAAAGACATTTGTCAAGTCTTAAATCCATGTTTTAGTACACATAACTCGCTTCTTAGATACGCCGTTGGTATGCCATAAAGTATGGTGTTTTGTGCTTAAAATATTGAGAGATGCCCTTTTGAGTTTTAGTAAATTACTCAGGCACTTGCAGACTCCTAGGCCAAATACTACATAGACCATACCACCCATAATGCAACTGACTTACATGTTTCCAAAGCATACTGCATCTCTCTAACCTAGTCACAGGGTGATAGAAGGACTTATACTTTCACTCACTCAGTAACTGCTTATGTATGCAGTACTGTCAAAGGCAGTTGCAGACACACCTATATACCCTTCTATTCCCTAACACAGGCACTGAGGTATTCCTCAGGCCACTTACATACATATTTAGAGACTCATTGAGGTGCTAAGGTAGATAGTCACTTACCTGCATATTGACATAAATATATCATGGCACTGCTATAGATGGATTCCCATACTCACTCAGAAATGTAGGTAAGTAGTGACATAACCTTGTCATCCATACAAACAAATAGTCTTTAAAATATGGGTGAGGCCTACTAGTGAAGCCCTGAGTATGCACTGTCACTGCCAGTTTCACCAGTCATGTAACAGTTGTTTGTCAAGTCTTAAATCTACGATCTAGTATACATAAATCACCTCTGAGATAATCTGTTTGTGTTCACAGGATTGAGAGATGTTCTTTTGAGTTTTAGTAAGTTACTGATGTGCTTGCAGACCCCTATGCCAAGCACTACATAGAATATACCACCCATATTACAACTGACATACGTTTCTAAAACATAGAGCCTCTCTTTCACCTGGTCAGACAGAGATAAGGGGCCTTAAACATTCACTCACATACTCACAAGCTACTTTTGTATGCAGCAGCAACAAAAGCAGTTCCAGACATGCCTATATAACACTCTATTCCTTAACACTGGTGCTGTGGTGTACGTTCAGGATCTTACATACACTTTTAGACAGTCATAGCGTTATTAAACCAGACACTCAAATACTGACAGATTTACCTAACCATCTCATGGCAATGTTATAGGTGGACTCCTACGTTCACTAACATATATAGATAGGCAAGTGGTGAGACAACCTTGTCGTGCATGTAGACAAATAGTCCTGTAAACATGGGTGATGCCTATTAGTGCAGAGCCTGTCTGTGCACTCTCACTGTCTACTCGGCTTGGTGTGTAAAAACTCTTTGTCAAGTCTTAAATCCACATTTTAGTACACATAACTCACCTCTGAGATAGGCTGTATGGATGTATGTCGTTACAACGCACACTTTTACAACGCATGCACTTACAATGCATTTTTTACAACGCACAATCCATTACAACGCATGACATTACAACGCAGGACACTACAACGCATTTTTAAAAACTACCTTTACAACGCATTTCCATTACAACGCATACTACCTTTACAACGCATACCATTACAACGCATAATATTAAATTGCATTTAAGGTAAGTATTAGATAGTATAGGGGTAAAAATTACTATTCTAACTCCAGGGGGTGCAACAGTAGGGTAAGTGTTGGATAGTATAGGGTTAAAAATTACTATTCTAACTCCAGGGGGTGCAACAGTAGGGTAAATGTTGGATAGTATAGGGGTAAAAATTACTATTCTAACTCCAGGGGGTGCAACAGTAGGGAAAGTGTTGGATAGTATAGGGGTAAAAATTACTATTCTAACTCCAGGGGGTGCAACAGTAGGGTAAGTGTTGGATAGTATAGGGGTACAAATTACTATTCTAACTCCAGGGGGTGCAACAGTAGGGTAAGTGTTGGATAGTATAGGGGTAAAAATTACTATTCTAACTCCAGGGGGTGCAACAGTAGGGTAAGTGTTGGATAGTATAGGGGTAAAAATTACTATTCTAACTCCAGGGGGTGCAACAGTAGGGTACGTGTTGGATAGTATAGGGGTAAAAATTACTATTCTAACTCCAGGGGGTGCAACAGTAGGGTAAGTGTTGGATAGTATAGGGGTAAAAATTACTATTCAAACTCCAGGGGGTGCAACAGTAGGGTAAATGTTGGATAGTATAGGGGTAAAAATTACTATTCTAACTCCAGGGGGTGCAACAGTAGGGAAAGTGTTGGATAGTATAGGGGTAAAAATTACTATTCTAACTCCAGGGGGTGCAACAGTAGGGTAAGTGTTGGATAGTATAGGGGTAAAAATTACTATTCTAACTCCAGGGGGTGCAACAGTAGGGTAAGTGTTGGATAGTATAGGGGTAAAAATTACTATTCTAACTCCAGGGGGTGCAACAGTAGGGTAAGTGTTGGATAGTATAGGGGTACAAATTACTATTCTAACTCCAGGGGGTGCAACAGTAGGGTAAGTGTTGGATAGTATAGGGGTAAAAATTACTATTCTAACTCCAGGGGGTGCAACAGTAGAGTAAGTGTTGGATAGTATAGGGGTAAAAATTACTATTCTAACTCCAGGGGGTGCAACAGTAGGGTAAGTGTTGGATAGTATAGGGTTAAAAATTACTATTCTAACTCCAGGGGGTGCAACAGTAGGGTAAATGTTGGATAGTATAGGGGTAAAAATTACTATTCTAACTCCAGGGGGTGCAACAGTAGGGAAAGTGTTGGATAGTATAGGGGTAAAAATTACTATTCTAACTCCAGGGGGTGCAACAGTAGGGTAAGTGTTGGATAGTATAGGGGTAAAAATTACTATTCTAACTCCAGGGGGTGCAACAGTAGGGTAAGTGTTGGATAGTATAGGGGTAAAAATTACTATTCTAACTCCAGGGGGTGCAACAGTAGGGTACGTGTTGGATAGTATAGGGGTAAAAATTACTATTCTAACTCCAGGGGGTGCAACAGTAGGGTAAGTGTTGGATAGTATAGGGGTAAAAATTACTATTCAAACTCCAGGGGGTGCAACAGTAGGGTAAATGTTGGATAGTATAGGGGTAAAAATTACTATTCTAACTCCAGGGGGTGCAACAGTAGGGAAAGTGTTGGATAGTATAGGGGTAAAAATTACTATTCTAACTCCAGGGGGTGCAACAGTAGGGTAAGTGTTGGATAGTATAGGGGTAAAAATTACTATTCTAACTCCAGGGGGTGCAACAGTAGGGTAAGTGTTGGCTAGTATAGGGGTAAAAATTACTATTCTAACTCCAGGGGGTGCAACAGTAGGGTAAGTGTTGGATAGTATAGGGGTAAAAATTACTATTCTAACTCCAGGGGGTGCAACAGTAGGGTAAGTGTTGGATAGTATAGGGGTAAAAATTACTATTCTAACTCCAGGGGGTGCAACAGTAGAGTAAGTGTTGGATAGTATAGGGGTAAAAATTACTATTCTAACTCCAGGGGGTGCAACAGTAGGGTAAGTGTTGGATAGTATAGGGGTAAAAATTACTATTCTAACTCCAGGGGGTGCAACAGTAGGGTAAGTGTTGGATAGTATAGGGGTAAAAATTACTATTCTAACTCCAGGGGGTGCAACAGTAGGGTAAGTGTTGGATAGTATAGGGGTAAAAATTACTATTCTAACTCCAGGGGGTGCAACAGTAGGGTAAGTGTTGGATAGTATAGGGGTAAAAATTACTATTCTAACTCCAGGGGGTGCAACAGTAGGGTAAGTGTTGGATAGTATAGGGGTAAAAATTACTATTCTAACTCCAGGGGGTGCAACAGTAGGGTACGTGTTGGATAGTATAGGGGTAAAAATTACTATTCTAACTCCAGGGGGTGCAACAGTAGGGTAAGTGTTGGATAGTATAGGGGTAAAAATTACTATTCAAACTCCAGGGGGTGCAACAGTAGGGTAAATGTTGGATAGTATAGGGGTAAAAATTACTATTCTAACTCCAGGGGGTGCAACAGTAGGGTAAGTGTTGGATAGTATAGGGGTAAAAATTACTATTCTAACTCCAGGGGGTGCAATAGTAGGGTAAGTGTTGGATAGTATAGGGGTAAAAATTACTATATTATGCGTTGTAATGGTATGCGTTGTAATGGTAGTATGCGTTGTAATGGAATGCGTTGTAAAGGTAGTTTTTAAAAATGCGTTGTAGTGTCCTGCGTTGTAATGTCATGCGTTGTAATGGATTGTGCGTTGTAAAAAATGCGTTGTAAGTGTAGTGCGTTGTAAAAGTTGCATTGTAAAGGTTGTTCCCCAGGCTGTATATAACCCATAAAGCATGGTGCTTTATGCTTGAAAGATGAGAGATGTCCTTTTGAGTTCAATACATTACTCATGCAGTTAGAGACCCCTATGCCAAGTAGTACATAGAATATATCACTGATAATGCAACTGACATACATTTTCTGAAAGCAGAGAGCCTCTCTCTCACCCACTCACAGAGTGACAGAGGAACTTATACATTCACTTACATATTTGGAAACTGCTTATGTATGAAGCAGTATCAAAGGCGGTTGCAGAGACACATTTATGCCTGTCTATTCCCTAACAGAGGTACTGAGGTATTCATCAGACCACTTACATACACATTCAGAAAACCATTGAGGTACTAAAACAGACAGTCACATACTGGCAGATTTACTTAAACATCTCATAGCACTCGTATAGGTGAATTCCTACAGTCATGGAGATATGTAGGAAAGTAGTGAAACAACCTCGTCATCCATCCAGACAAATAGTCTTTCAAATATGGCTCAGACCTTCTAGTGAAGAGCCTGACTATACACTCTCACTTCCAGCTTCACTTGTCATGTAAAAGCTGTTTGTCAAGTCTTAAATCTCAATGTGTATACATAACACCTCTGAGATATGCTGTAAGTATGCTATAAAGCAACAATGCTTTGTGCTCACAGGATTGAGAGATGTCCCTTTGAGTTTTAGTAAGTTACTGATGCACTTGCAGACCTCTATGCCAAGCACTACATAGAGTATACCACCCATAATGCAACTGACATACATGTTTCCGAAGGATAGAGCATCTCTCTCACCCAGTCATTGTGCGACAGATGGACTTATACAGTCACTCACAACTGCTTATGTGTGCAGCAGTTTCAAAAGCTGCTACGCAGACATCTCCATACCCCTCTATTCCCTAATCCAGGCACTGAGGTATTTTTCAGGCCACTTATGTAAACATTTAGGGAGCCATAGAGTTACTAAAGCAGACAGGAAAATATCAGCACATTTACTTCAACATCTCATGGCACTGCTATATATGGACTCGTATATTCACTCAGATATCTAGGCAAGTAGTGATAAAGGTTTGTCATCTATCTAGACAAATAGTCCTTCAGACATGGGTCAGGCCTACTAGGGCAGATCCTATCTGTGCACTATCACTCTCACCTTCACTTGGCATGTAAAATACATTTGTCAAGTCTTAAATCCACGTTTTACTACACATGACTCACCTCTGAGATACGCTGTTGTTCTGCCACGTGCTTTGTGCTTAAAAGATTGAGAGATGTCCCTTTGAGTTTTAGTAAATTACTCATGCACTTGCAGACTCCTATGCCACATAGAGTATGCCACCCAAAATTGCAACTGACATACATGTTTCCAAAGCATGTTGCCTTTCTCTCGCCCAGTCACAAAGTGATAGAGGTACTTATACATTCACTCATAAACTCAGCAACTGCTTATGCATGCAGGAACTTACCCCTGTATTCTCTTACACAGGTTCTGAGGTATTCGTCTGCCCACTTATATATGCATTTAGAGACCTATATTTTAAAAAGACCACTGTTTATTTTAATAGATGATTGTGTTGGTAGACGTCCCCTTTGGGTCTACATTTCTGTCGAAACACTTTGATTTTAACTTTACACTGGATGAGGTGAATCGGAGCTTGGGATCAAGTAAGGGAGGAAAAGCACTAGGCCCTTATGGGATCCCGTTTGATATTTTTAAAAACAACACCGATCTCTGGGGCCCTCTTTCGACTTTGGTTTTTAGGTCACTCTTTTATTATACAGTTAATTAAAACCGTAACATACAAACATCATATTGATACTTAATAAAATGTAAGGAATACAAATTGTATACACATTAAAAAATCTAGCAATACGAAATAAATGTCAATTTCAAAAGCAGCATTTCAGGTTGATGGCAATATATCACAATGTAGCCGTTTAGTCCAAAAGGAAAGTGTATAGTATGGAAGGCAATAACAAAAGTGCCCCAATCCTTGTAACTGATAATTAACTTTCATCAAAGTTCATTTGTACAATAAGAATAGAACTTGTCTGTTTCTTAGTGCTGGGCATTGTGCAGTGTAGTTAAAATAATGTTAACAAACTTCCCGGCCCTTGCTAAAACTTGGGCTGAATTATTACTGATGCACAAATCAGATGCTTCCCTGCAATGTCTCAGTAACTTTTCCCAATAGACTGGGACCAGTAGACATCGACGATCGTTAGCAAGATGGGGGCAACAACATAGCAGATGTAACCAAGACTCATGTGGATAATTGCAGAGCCTACATGTTAGCTGACCATTCCTCCGAGCCCACAGCGGGTTAAAATCATGAATTGGAAGGGCTAACAGTCTCATATAAATAATTATATTGCGAGTCTGTGATTGGAGAGAGTAATTAAAATATGGTTGAGGTTTCCACTTGATATACGAGGCATCCAGAGCTGTAATGAGTGGCTTTTTGGGAAGCCGAGCGAGGTCTCTCTCGAATGACACTAGGGTCATTTGCCTTTTTATTGGTTTTTTCCATGTTGACAGGGGAATAATTGGGTTAGAGAGGTTTATGATTTCAATCTTCAATGTGGAAATGGCCAAGTGTAGCTGTCTGTACCAAGGAGAGAGTTCGTCCGTGAACACTGATTGCAATTGTTCTTTCATAGATTGAGCTGGTGCACGCAGAGTGTAGATGTAAAATTTAATTAAGTCTCCTAGACAGTGAAGATCTGCACATCAGTAACTTACTAAAACCCAAAAGAACATCTCTCAATCCTGTGAACACAAACAGCATCTCTCAGAGGTGATTTATGTATACTAGATCGTAGATTTAAGACTTGACAAGCAACTATTACATGACTGGTGAAACTGGCAGTGACAGTGCATACTCAGGGCTTCACTAGTAGACCTCACCCATATTTTAAAGACTATTTGTTTGGATGGATGACAAGGTTAGGTCACTACTTACCTACATTTCTGAGTGAGTATAGGAATCCATCTATAGCAGTGCCATGAGATATTTATTTTATTCCCTAGATAAGGTGGTGGGTCATATACTTTTATGTAGATTATAGGAGTGGGTGGATTGTAACAATATTATGTCTGATTTTCAATAATGCTTTTGCCAGGGAATTGGGACTACGGGGCAGGCCATCAACTTGAATTTATTGGTGAGCAAATAAACACATATAAAAGGTGGCAATTTGTTCTTGGGGTTTGTGTATTTGTCCTCTGCATTTGATTGTGTCGCTCATGACATACTTTGGTCTGTCATGACTTCAATGGGTATCGATATCGCCATTGTTAATTTCCTCTGATATCTGTACTCAACTAGCTCCGTAAAGATCTTCTTTGGGACGAAAGGTGAATGTACACGATCTATTGACATCAAAAAAGGGGTCCGTCAAGGGTGCGTACTCGCCCCTTTTTTATTTAATCTATATATTAACAGCTTGGGTAGCACACTTGCGGACACATGTACCGATCTGCCCCAAATTGGTCATCGGCCTATACCAGTTCTGCTCTATCCGGACGATAAGGTGCTCATGGCCCGCACCCCTATGGCTTTGCAGCGCCTTTTGGATTAATTTGTACATTTTATCGAGAGTCTGGGGTTACTAATTAATATAAGTAAAACCTTCATCATGAAAGCAGGCTGAAAGATATCCAAGGGGCGTGACATTTTAATAGGCAATGCGATTCTACCTCAAACATCCTCTTTTTCATACTTGGGAACTCTATTTGATGGTGAAAGGAACTGGAGAAGTGCAGTAAACTCGTGAAGGATGCAATTCTTTAGATCGATCATGGGTTTGTGCAACTTTTCAAGGAAATTGGGTGTAAACACCCTAAAGAAATGACAAGCATTTACAGTGCCAAATGTCAGTCAATTGTGATGTATGGCTCTGAGCTGTGGGGGCATGTTAATGTGGATTTATTACAGCTGTTAGAAAATGGATTCTTTAAAAATATCCTTGGGCTCCCAACCAGCTGTTCTAATTTTGTATGCTACGCGAAATTGGGAGCAACTTATCTGCAGAAGGTGCAGCCAGTTCTTCTCTGGCACAAGTTCTGGACATCGGATTGTATGGATTTTACTCGCGCTCTTGTACAGAACTGCTGTGGTTCAGAGCTTGCCCTGGAAATTCCATGGCTAAAATACATTAAGAATTTTATGTCTGATATCAGCCACACCGAATACTATGATAATTCTGAAATCCTGAAGTATATTAAGAGGAAATCATTAAAGATAGAATGTCTAAACATCCTAGAGGATGCAAGATTGTTGTTGGAACTGGTCAAGACAATTGTACAGCATAACCAAATGGTTTTGACGAGCTTCTCGATGCAACTGTATTTAATTAGTGTTCTCAACACCCCACATAGGCTTGTTTTGATGCGCTTCAGGCTTGACATCTTTCACCGTCTGACGAGCTTCCCAAATACCAATAATTGGTCACGTCAACTAATCAACTTTTCCTTGTGATATGACGTTTATACAATCAACCATACATGTACTGTTTTTATGTAAATTTTATACCGATCTAAGGATCCTTTTTATTAAGCCCCTTCAATTTTAGACAATGTAGACCGGTGTATTTATTTTTACAACTACTTCCAAACCTGTATATATGTGTGGTATTAGCAAGATTCTTGAGGGTTGTCTTTTCCAGAAGGAAGTTATTAACTGGTGTATGATAATCTGTGCTTGCTTTTATCTGTACTAATTTTTAAACTCTTATTAATTTTTTAGTGTATTGTTATGTATACTTTTATGATT
Source organism: Triturus cristatus (assembly GCF_964204655.1). Lineage (NCBI taxonomy): Eukaryota > Metazoa > Chordata > Amphibia > Caudata > Salamandridae > Triturus > Triturus cristatus. Next base: position 845,797,681 of record NC_140594.1, on the reverse strand, counting down.
CAATAGGTAACAACCCCACCCATGTGGGGTGTCTCCCCGGGCACTGGACTGTAATGAAAATAAGCTTATCGTAGTTGTCAATGAATGCTTTACTCAATTATACGTTTGAATGTTTAGAGTTGTTTTAATTTCACAATCGAATCTTCATTGATCCATTGGAAAACTTTATTTCCCAAAATGCAACATGTTAATTTCACAACATCGTCTCAATCGACGTTCCAATGCATTTCGGCGTAATGCCTTCATCAGGGAACATCTAAAACAAAAGATTTAAACTGTATATAGTGATACAAGAAAGATATACATGATACACAGTCCTAGTCGCATACATTGTGAAGATGCTAATCAGGTGATGTCTGAATGTGTTAGCGTGTTCTCACGGTTAAAGAGGCATATATAATCTGTAAACCAACTGCAGGAATGGTGTGTGTGGGAAATGCGTCAATGTGTAGATAAACGGCGTGTCTAAAGCGGTTGCTAGCATTGTGAAAATATTTAATAGTTCTATCAGAAATCACTGAGTTTAAGTAAGGCGGATATTAGAAATTCAATAGAAAGTCTAAAGTGGCCACTATATGTGGTTACTAGCAAGTGTCAAGATCTTACCAATGCTGTAAACCGTCGATACGCTCAGGGGTCTTCCGTGAGTGTGGTGTGGAACATGGTGTGATATGTTGTTGGTAACATATCACACCATGTTCCACACCACTAGTATACTTTGCCACGTTCGACATTGTTACTTTTTTCAGTAACTTTATTTTCCCCTTCGCACACACTCATGCAGTCCTCTTTCGACTTTTAGCACCCACACGCAAGCACGTCAGTTACATTAAATACCACACCAAACAACGATTTAGAATCAGCAGCACACTCACGGAAGACCCCTGAGCGTATCGACGGTTTACAGCATCGGTAAGATCTTGACACTTGCTAGTAACCACATATAGTGGCCACTTTAGACTTTCTATTGAATTTCTAATATCCGCCTTACTTAAACTCAGTGATTTCTGATAGAACTATTAAATATTTTCACAATGCTAGCAACCGCTTTAGACACGCCGTTTATCTACACATTGACGCATTTCCCACACACACCATTCCTGCAGTTGGTTTACAGATTATATATGCCTCTTTAACCGTGAGAACACGCTAACACATTCAGACATCACCTGATTAGCATCTTCACAATGTATGCGACTAGGACTGTGTATCATGTATATCTTTCTTGTATCACTATATACAGTTTAAATCTTTTGTTTTAGATGTTCCCTGATGAAGGCATTACGCCGAAATGCATTGGAACGTCGATTGAGACGATGTTGTGAAATTAACATGTTGCATTTTGGGAAATGAAGTTTTCCAATGGATCAATGAAGATTCGATTGTGAAATTAAAACAACTCTAAACATTCAAACGTATAATTGAGTAAAGAATTCATTGACAACTACGATAAGCTTATTTTCATTACAGTCCAGTGCCCGGGGAGACACCCCACATGGGTGGGGTTGTTACCTATTGTTTGATTTTCTCACACTCCGAGGCAGGGAGTGATACCCTGGAGCACGGCACAGACTTTGAAACGCATTTCTAACCACAGCAGTGCACAATTGACCATAACTACTTTTATGATTCACCATTTGAATTGAATAAAGATAATTTGATTTGATTTAGTAGGTGAATACTTTAAATGTGTCATTTAATTGTACAAAATGAAAAGACAAATATTGTTATTTATTTCTTTTCAGGCATCAAATTCTACTTAAAGACAGACAGCTACAATGCCATTAAAAAGTCAGAGAAGAAAAAAACAGAATCATGGATACTATCACTTTAGGACTGAGAAACAAAAGGGGCAAAATGTGAAGAAAGTGGTGAAAGAGAAAAGAGGCTGCTGATAAGAAACAAAGACATTTCTTAAAATAATATGCAGAGAACTTGATGGACAGCAAAATCAAGTAAATGAAAATCAGATTTTGAGATCAACTAAGAAAGGAGAAAAAGTACATGATATGAAGAGTAAACAGTCAAATAAATAAGGAGAGAGTTTAACCAGGAGACAGAAGACATTTAAGGAAATCAGAGTTAGAATGTTCCAGTAATTCAGAATTTAAGTAGAACTATGAAGAAGTATAAAAGAAGAAGAGAAGCAGTCAGACAAAAGGAATGTGTGGAAGGTATATTTGATAAGGTGTTCCCTCTGAAGAAAAGGTTATTTATTTTAATTCTAAACAGATTAAAGATACAGGATAAAATAGTGTTGTACATGAGAAGAAAAAGACATAAGAAAAGACTTGTCAATAGAAGTAACTTTTCCAAAGTTATCAGTGGTGCATGGAGACATACATCTAGTACTGAGCCTTTCTTTAATGAGGAAAGCTACCTTCAAAAGAACACATCAGTGCATGCAGTTGAAGAATCTGGACACTGTTATGCGATGAAAGACGGTTCTCCTATTCCAAAGGAGGTGATGGTAACTAAACATGTAGAGGAAGTCATAGCTGAAGAGGTACAGAAAAGGCGTAGACAGGTCCCTGTATATAAATGGAATTGTAGCAGTATTTTCAGTGTAAGGCAGGAATCAATTGATATAGTGAGAGCTTTTCTATGTCAGTTTCCAATCAAAGTCTGAAAAAGAAAAGTGGGATTTTGCAAGGATTACATCCATGCAAAGCCAGGAAGTATATACTTTACAGAGACTTTCAATAGCATGCCTATCAAGGAAAGTGTGCCAAAGCACCTTTCATCATTTCAGAAGGTTAGCTTTTCACCACTCTAAAATGCCAAATTTCGGGGCATATCAACAAGCAGGCGATATAAAATTATCGCCGCTTTTGCGGCCGTTTTTGGCCGAAAAGCGGCGATACTTTTATCGCCTAATCAGCAAGGTCACGCTAACGCGTGAAACCTTGCTTTAGCGTCAGGATTCCTAACACCCTGCTTTGCATCTCTAATGAGATGCAAAGTGGGCGTTCCTGACCTGGCATGACAGGAGAAATGTCACTAAGCGACATTTCTCCTATCAGCAAGCCTAACGCTATGAAGCATAACGTCAGGAAAAGTAGCGATAACCCCTGTTATCGCTACTTTCCTTACGCCTGCTTCAGGACTGACTTAGCCATGATATCCTATGGAAGGTGGATATCATGGCTAAGTTTGTGAGTCCCTATCAACTAGCTAACGTGAGATTATCGCTGGGTTTCCAGCGATAATCTCACGTTAGCCAGTTAGCGCTAGGATTTTTATCGCTGATGAGATAAGCGTTGCTAATAGCACGCTATCTCAGGGAATAAAAATCGGCGCTAGCCGGCGATAATTAATTTTTAACGCCGACCTTGATAATATGCCCCTTTTTCCTAAAGAGTAGTGCATGGAAAATTAGGAATTGGTATCTGCTGGTGTTTAGCACAATTTTTTCAGTGTTGTGTTTGTTGTCAAAGCAATCACTACAAAACTCAAACTCATTATGTTAATGTGTCTTTGAAAGCTGAAGAAGACTAGTGACATAAGTTACAAGAATTTGTAGCTTATTTATTTGTAGAGGAACGCTTTGTTCCATACGACAAATTATATGTGAGTACAATTTTAATAAGTTGTAGGACAATAACATGCCAGCTAGAGGACTGTCCAGCAAGTTAGAATTAGTTCCAATCCCTCAAGAACTACAAGATTTAAATGTTTATGAATCAATTCTAATACAGTGTATACATCCATTCCAAGCTATTGTGTGTATGGAGCCGAAGACAGGGAAGTTACCTCCAACAGAGTTACAGAAAGGTCTTAAGGGTAGAGTTGGGTGCTTACCATTAGATTCAAAGCAGAATATTGAAACTGTAGGGGTGCAGAGAGATTTAGAAGAAACATTTATTATTGTAGTCAATGGTGTCCCTACTAAGAGTAAAACATATGGCAGTAGTTAGTGGATGTTAGTAAAGTAAAGAAAGCAACATTACATCTGGTACAAAATAATATTTATTATAAGAAATGTAGATGATCATCAAGATGTAACACAAATGGAGGTTGATACATTACCATCAAGAGGTTAGATTATAAAGATGGATCAATCCCAATCAGAAGAAATTTATGAACACTACAGTATCCACCCTCTGTATTCTAAAGAGATTATTGGTGATGCTATTGATCTCTTTCATATGAAAGAAGCAAGAGGAGCTCCCTGGAGTGTGTGGGAGAAAGGTTTAGAAGCTCGGTGTTTTCTGCATCTCTTTCCCACAGTGGTGGTAGGTATGATGACTAGCCTGTACAGATACCAGCAGCTGAATACAGATCAACTAGACTATACTTAGAGGATCCTAGATTTTGGCAGTGCTTTCCGTATATATTTCACCTTTTATTTAAGAGTGACTTGTCAGGCCTATCTTATGCAGTAAAGCACGTTCTGACTACAGGAGTAAATCTTCAAAATATCACAGCGAGGGAATTTGCTGAAAAAGTTCAAGGTAAAGATGAAAACCTGGAATATAACTTGATCAATTTGATGGCTTGCCAACGTGGCATCAATGAATATTGGTATCAATGTCATAGTGAGCTGAAATGCATGTTGAAAAATCGAGGAGCACCTCCTTTGTCTCTAACACTCAGGGGTATATTCACAAGAACGAGTGATAACTACCGCAAGAGTAGCTTAACGCAACTCTCAACATCGCAGCCCATCGTGGGGAAATAACCTTGTGTCAATGTGGAATTCACAACAAGGCGGTACCATGCGATAGTCTGCTGAAACCGCGGACAGTGTCTGCGATACAACCACCTCGATGGAGATAAAAACACAAACCACAACACAAAAAAACCTGCAATGGTCCAAAGCGCAATGAGGAAATCAGCGAAAAGCAGCACCAGGCCTGCAACACACACCTGGCAGGTGGCAAAAATCACCACAAAAGTAGAATAAAACACCCAAACACAAACTGACCAACACCCAAGCACCATGGAGGCAGCCGGAGCAGGCGCAGAGGACGAGCGCAACCCCACAAGCACCCCGGACGCCCAGCCCGGGACCTCGGGGACAGGGAAGGGCAAGGACAAGAAGAAGAGGAAGACGAAGTTCAGTCCGCAGGCGAACAGGATCATAGTCACGGAGGTGATGGAACACCATCAACAACTGTTCGTCCCCTCCAATGTGTCATTGAACTGGAATATAGCGGGACATCGTGGACAAGGTGAATGCCGTCCGAGAGCACAAGAGGACAATGGACGAGGTCAGGAGGCAATGGAATGACATCAAGCGAAAGACCAAGGAGAAACTCGCAGCAAAACAGAAGGCAGCAATGCAGACTGGAGGTGGGGGCCCAGCGCCACAGTTCGTGCTGGATGACATGGAGGAGCTGGTGTTGACAGTCATCAGTGTGGATACAGTGGCCGGTGTCAGGGGACCGGACACTGCTCGACAGGACACAACACAACCGCATCAGGGTGAGTGACCACCAGGTACTGGGGGGACGGGTGGAGATGGCCACGATGGCACACATGCACAATCAAGCAGAGCACAGTGCACACCCTCAATGACTCTGGGTCATCGCCCAGATCTATAGACAGTCACAATGTACAATGCCATGCTGTCTGAATGTCAACATGTACCATGTGGCTACATACATGTGGACAAATTGCAATACACCGTTTTCCCTTCACATTGCAGGGCCACCGTCCACACCCCCTGCAGAGCAGTCCCAGCTACTCTTCACTGATGACGAGGAGGACAACCCCAGAATCGATGCACAAGCCCTCCTAGACATCATTGACATCATCTGCGACTCACCTCCAGGATCAGGGCTGACCAGCTGCATCCAGGAGACCCCACCTACCTCCAAAACCACCCAGCAGGAGGCACCCACGGCCCGGCAGTCTCCCAAGACCCCCAGGAGCAACACACGGCCTTCCAACGCTGTGTACTGGAGGCCCAGAGGGAGACGGCTGAGCAGGTGCGGGTGGGGTTCGACCTCATGGCCACAAAACTGGACACCATCCATCGGTGTCTAGGCCCGCTCCATGGTCTCAAACGTGCCCTGACTGACATCGCTGAAGTCCTGACGCAGAGGGAAGAACACCTGTCCACTAAGAGGGGCACCAGCGATACCAGCCGTGAGCTGGCACACATGCCTAGGCTCATGGAGGAAATGGTGCGAATGGAGGCAGAAAGGATGGCAGCCACCACTGCACATCAGCGAAATGTAGCTGGGATCTACCATGCCCTGCAGATCATCATCATGGCATTGCTACCACAAGGCGTGGCGCAGTTTAATGCTGCTGCCCCCACACCATCCACATCTCCGCCCCCTGGTGCGCTATTGCCTCACAGTGTGGCAGACGTATCCACTCCGGCCCCTGATGTGTCAGTGGCACACAGTGCCTTTGCCGGTACTGCAACACCTATAGGTCGGGCAGATCACACATCCGGGACGAGGACGTGGATGGGTTTGTGATCAGGAGGCCCTAGCATACATTTCCAACACCTGGCCTGTTTCTGCTTGGTGCTGCACATGGCCTCATGACCTTCCACTGACCACCGATACATTCTGATGCACTCACCTTGGACAGCGACATGGACTGCCATATCGTGACCAATGACACGGCGACCAGATTGCGGACTGTACCTTCCTCTTCCACAGTACTTGTCATCCCCGGATGGACTCTGGCTGGCCCTCCACAGGCCCATATTGTGTAGTGTGCTCGGCATTGCCCTGTACCGCTCCAGCTGCAGAACTACACTGGATGTGCAAAAAAAATCCAGTGACGCACTGCTGTGTCACGTCTTTCATCATTTATGTATGAATGTGTGGATGAATGTAGGGACAGTGATTTCCCTTGCATCAATGATGCTCATCCTGTGGGATGCCAGTCAGAGGGTGCTACATTGCATATTGTGTACCGGGTCCTGTGAACTCTACAACTGGGACACACGCATCAGTCACTTCGATGTCCGGACATGGACTGAACCACGCCCAGAGCCCACGAGTCATTGTTGCAAGCCCTGCGCTGGTCCGGAGTACGGCACGCCAGACCACTCCACTTACGCTCTGAGGGAAGGCCCTCATTGCTACCCATTGCAGCCGTACTCGCTGATGGTGTGCAGGTCACTGGTCTAGTGTCAGCATGTCACAGCCACTCCCTGAGGGCAGGTTTGCACGTACACCACACCCATCCGGCACAGGCGTCACAGGCCATGTGACTCCACCAACATAAGGGGCCGATGATGTCACATTCCCCTCTGCCGGTGGTGACTGGATGACGGACGCTCCACGGTTCTCAATCATAAAGGGCCCATGAGTTATTGCGCACAGGGTTAGTGGCACCGAGGCCTTGCGGCCGTCACAGGCCTACCACCATGTGGCACTGACTGGAGTTGCACAGGCTTAGTGGCACCCGGAGGATTACGGACGGCACAGGCACCCCGCCACGGGACAGTGACTTTGGATGCACGGAGTTAGTGGCACCTTAAGCTGCTGAGCAGGTGTGCAGCCTGCGATGATGCCCCGTCCCGGCGGTCCACACAGCTCAGGTTTTGTGTGCCCTGCCGGACCTCAGAGTAGGCCAGAGCCAGCGGGCAGCACGGGCCTACCTCCACGTGGCGTCGTTTCTGGGATCCCAGAGTTAGTGGCACCAATTGGGCTGAGCGGGTGTGCAGCCTGAGATGATGCCGCGTGCACTGGTATGTCATATGCCATGGAGTAATCAAGACCCAGCACCAAATGTGAGACCTGGTGGCCTGTGGAGCGGGGCTGCATGGTGTGGAGGGTGCCATGTCCGTGGGCCCTGGGCTTGTGGTTTGCAGAGGCACGTGGTGGGGCTTCCAATCTACACTGCGGTGGCAGAAGGTGAGCAGTGAGGTCTGGGTGTGCATGGGCGGCATTCTCTCTCTCTCTTCTTCTCTTTCTCTCCCCCTCTCTTCTTCTCTCACTCTCTCCCCCTCTCTTCTTCTCTCTCTCTCTCCCCCTCTCTTCTTCTCTCGCTCGCTCTCTCTCTCTCTCCCCCTCCCTTCTTCTCTCTCTATCCCCCTCTCTTCTTCTCTCTCTCTCTCCCCCTCTCTTCTTCTCTCTCTCTCACTCTACCTCTCTCTTTTTCTCTCTCTCTCTCCCCCTCTCTTCTTCTCTCTCTCCCCCTCTCTTCTTCTCTCTCTCCCCCTCTCTTCTTCTCTCTCTACCTCTCTCTTTTTCTCTCTCTCTCTCTCTCCCCCTCTCTTCTTCTCTCTCTCCCCCTCTCTTCTTCTCTCTCTCCCCCTCTCTTCTTCTTTCTCTCTCCCTCTCTTCTTATCGCTCTCTCCCTCTCTTCCTCTCTCTCCCATTCGCTCTCTCTCTGTCCTTTGATGTGTGTAGGACACACCTTCTCATCATGATTTTTGTCTTGCAGGCTGTGACCTACCGATTGTCCTCAGGGGAGCCGCCATGTGTCTTCATTTCATTTCAGTGTTCATTTTAATAAAGTTTCATTTGTTGCTTCGAAAGTGAATGTCTGATGCTCATTTTTGTGACGACACATGCATGTCACCAGTTGTGATTGTGCGACATCAAGCAGATTATTTTGTACATGTTTAGGTATAGCTGATGTGGCATGTCTTTGGTCGGGGATCCCAGGGAAGGGGGGTCCTGGGGGTGGTGGCAGCGGGTGTTGTTGCCCTTTCGGCCTTTCGGGCTGCATGTTCAGTTGCCCGGGTGCATCTGTTATTCTTCAGGTGAGGCTCTGGGCTGGGCTCCCTTTTGTGGTGCAGGCTGTGGTCCGACTTTGCACCCGGTCAGAGCAGGTGTTATTTTCCTACTACTAACGCGCCTTATTGCCTGTTTTGGGTTCTTATTGCAGTTCTGGCTGGTCGTTGTGAATGTTGTGGAGTGGTGTTGTCACGGCTTTTGGCACGGGAACGCCTACTCTGCATCTTATTAGCGATAGTTGCAGGGGTCATCTGTGGCGATGTTTTTTGCGCCTGCTATCGCGGGTAAACTGGTGCTGTGGGCTGTTAACACCAGCTTGTGATTGGGGTGATAAGTTTATCGCAACTTTAGCTGCGATAATGTGCCGTTAATTCGGCGATACATCCTTGTGACTATCCCCCTCAGTTTTGCTGAGTATGCATGGGATGACCTGGTTCAATTTTTGAGAGAAGCAAACTCAAACATAAAATATATCTATCTAAAGACACCAGAAGAACTTTGTACTCCGGAACCTGTAAACATTTGTAGATATTTCAAGCACAGGTGTTAAGAGATGATGGCTTTCATCTGCAACAAAACTAATCCTTCTCTTGGTCAAGTAACTGATTTATTTTGGTGTAAAGAGTACAAAGCTAGAGTTGTCCACATATTCATATGCTCTTATGGATAAAAGATGCTCTGGAATTTGGAATTGAGACAGATGAGTTTTTCTTGCCTTTCATACAACAGTATGTGTCATGAGCCATCCCAAAAGACAGTGCTGACAAGAGCTTGAGACAACAAGTCTTACAGTTTCAAACTCTTAGATGTTGGAGGTACTGTTGTCGAAAATACAGACGCAAAGGAAAATTTTACACAAGATGTCGGTTTTGATTCCAACAACCTGTCGTCTCAGAAAAAAGAGTCAACAGCTTTTTGTGTGCAGTCAGTCATACCCTAAGACGGAAATCACAAAAAATACATACAACCTGAGAAGAACAGACACTTTCAAGTATATGAATGACTAAAACTCTGTGATTCTAAATATGAGGAAATAAAATATGGATTTACAATTTGTTGCAGACAACTCCATCGTTGTTGCTCCCTACTTCACTTCATATATAACAAAATCAGTGAAGACCGAAATGAAAGAGATGTGGAAGGAGATTTCTGCAGAAAAGAGTTTTACCAGGAAAATGTGCAGTTTCAGTTTGGAAAATGCTTTCCCACAGAGAAATAGGATCCTGTGAATGCTCGTACAGGTTGAGCTTGGCTAGTTTGTTTTAAAAGTCCAGAGGAATTGTGTTGGTACGCCTAGGCTTTGCAAGCAGTCTTACTAGAATGTTACATTATTTCCCAGAAATACATTACCTTGCAGAATCTGATCTTGAAAGTAGAGACATTATGAAATTTTACATGCTGGTTTCATACTACCTAAGAAGGATTCATCATCTTCAAAACATGTTTGTCCATGAAGTACTTCAGCACTAAAGGGAATCTAGTTAACCGCTGACAGCCCTGTTGCGAACCCCAGAACGAAGAGAGTTTTCCTACTTCGGACTTTTGAAGTTGTCAAAGCCATGGAGTGCTGAATCAGAATTCATTGGACACTATGACAGCTACAAAGACTCTTTCAATGCTGTGAAAGACAGCATTGAGTGTTCAGTCTTACCAACCTATTTGCAAATGTAGAAATATGAGATTGACCAGAAAGAAACCATTGCTGCTGAGATAGCCATGTAGAGTTCACAAAGCAGCCAAAGTTCTGCACCAGCAAGTCTAGATCCTCTTGGAGAACCAATTATTCAAAATTAAGCAGTTGTAGCTAGGAATGAGGTGGAGGCTGCAATGCAGCAAGCAATAGAGGAACCTGTGGATTTCAAACACTTAGTAGAACAACTGAACAATGAACCAAAAGAAATGTACAGTAAAGTCAAAGATAAAATAGAGCATGCATTTCTCCACGAGAGGAAGCAGTGTGATCGTTCTTCATACAAACCAATGTTACTAAGCGTCAGTGGTCAAGCTGGCAATGGAAAAACTTCCTTATTAAATTTACCACTGATTATCTCCATAAGACTACAGGCTCAAATTTGCCATGTGTAGTAACAGCATCAACAAGATTAGCTGCACATTATATTAAGCGTACGACTTTACATCGCCTACTAATGCTACCTGTTGAACATGACAATAAACTAGCCTACCAGAAATTATCTAGTGAAGCTTGGCATGAGGTGTCAAGAGTATTAAAGAAACTGAAGCTTTAAATAATTGATGGGCATGGTATCCAACTTAATGCGTGCTTTCATACACTTAAGAATACACTTAAGAATGCAGCAGATTTTAAGAACAAACTACGATGTGCTCTTTGGAGGAAAGCATATAATTGTATTTGGTGACCTACTGCAACTTACCCCCATAAAAGGAAAACCTGTTTTAAAAACATTTGTGCATAATGAAACAAGAAATTCTGTGGGAGTATTGGCAATGTGAATATTTGGTTAAACTTCCAATACAAGGAACTACTGAAAATATGCGTCAAGCATCTGATGTGGATTATACAGATATACTGAAGGACATTAGAATAGAAGTTCTTACAAAAGATGGGAAACGTGTATCGGAAACTCGCCTTTTTTAAGAAACTATTTCCATCTAATGCTAATGTAGCTGCACTAATATGCAATTTGAAGAACAGAAATATATATAGTTTATTCGATGCCATCAATTCAAGAGTGCTCGAATTTAAAAGAACAATTACTACAACTTGAGAAAGAAGATACTTTGCTAATTACAGCTATTGATAAAATTGAACATCAGGGAGTCACAATACTACTCACACATAAACTACAAACAAAATTAAATAGTGATGATGTTGACCACTTGGCCATAAAATTTGATCAGATTGATGGCATTAAGCAGATTGGCCGATGTGTTGTACATTTTTTGCTAGTGAAAGACTTATATGTGCGTCTTATTCAGTTCCCACTCTGTCTAGCGTATGCTGTACTATCCATAAATCACAAGGTTTAGGTGTAGATGTAGCTTTTGGTAATATTGGAAGGACTGTATTTAAAGAAGGAATGTCATATCACAGCCAGTCTCATAGCCACAGACTCACCCATACACCCACCAACACACTCAGTCACTCACCAATGCAACAAGTCACACAGCCACTTAGTGACTGATTCAGCCACTCACATATCCACTCACACACCCAGTCACATACACAGGCACTAGCTCACCCATACAGCCACTCACACTGCCATTCACTCACCCATACACCCCCTCACAAAGGTGCTCTCTCACCCATACAGCCACTCACACATACTTCTGAAACTAACAGTGGAACCTTCTTACTAGCAGCACCTATCCTATTATCACTCCCAAATTCATATCCCTTTTATGTTTTTTTATATCAAGGGTGTGTGTGCACACCGATCAGCACCCACTGTCACTATGCTCGTTCCCGCAGGAACTTAATCAGATAAACCAAAAGCACAGGTGCACCACACAATAGCAAAGCCAATCAAATGGGACAATTATACAGTCCAACTCCAATCAATAGACGGATAAAAGTTCCTTGATTTTATCTCTTTATTCCGTGTTCATATAACATTGAACATTGCAATACGACACAGCTGATGCGTTTCGTCCTGAGAGCGGACTTCCTCAGGGCTGTTAAAGATACATAGACATACATGTATAAATATACATACAACAATTAAAAAACATCAGACATTAATTATCACAAAGGTTCATACAGAGGAAAAAGACAATTTTTTTGTGTTTTTTTAGTTTTTCTAAAAATAAATAAGAACAGTCATCACTCAAATGCGATATATTAGATCTTAACGTTCTCAAACTGTGTTCTTTGATTATAGAGCACCAATACACAGAAACCTACAAAAAGACAAACACTTCTCATAACTATTATATTTCAAATTTATCTATAAACACATAGATTGGATATTTTATAAATTCCATAAGGTCCAATAGCCCTTTGAGGGCCACAAAAAGGAAATAAGCTCTTCAATGTAACATTTTATGTTTCCAATATATCCAATTGCGTTCGTAACAGAGAAAGAAATCGAGAAGAAAAAAGGGAAGGAAGGGGAAAATTGTAAGAGAGAGAGTGCCTAATACTCTATTTTTAGATCTAAACCTTTCATACGGCAAATATATTTATATTTAGCAGATTCACAGTTCCTCCAGTTTATATCAAAACACAATGTGAGGCAAGTAGGTGAGAATTATACCTACCAATATATAACAAGATCAGAGGTTGCTTCGTGATTGACAGAAGTTGTGAGAGAAAAGATGTTCTCTACGACATTGTTCCATCTAAGGATATCTACAATATGAAGCAACTTTGTATATTAGCAGTTGTGCAAGAGGTATCTTTATAATTCTCAATTAAGACACAAGAAATAAAGATTTAATCTGAGATTGCTCCTTTCGACATCCCATTGATCCTTCAAATGATAGAAACGGGACCATCACCTCCGAGTATTTGTATTATCTTTAAGTTCGCCCCCCTCCAATCTTTCTACGAGAGGGAGACAGGCTATGTTATGGATAAAGTGGGAACTTCATTATATTAGGGTACAAGTACAGATGCATAGGTCTACTTATAGACTTTAATGAAGAAGGTGCCCAGTTGATAGGTCCAATTCAACATACCTTCCCTAGATTAAATATGTACGAGATCTCGATGTGTTGTAATAGGTTTAAACGACCGATATGTAAATATATTTGAACGATTGTAGCCGGACCTGCAATGAGATAAAGAGCAAATCAAGTTCCGATTAAAGGCAATCCGATCTCAGCTAAGTTGAGTGTAGTTCACGGTGTGTGCAAGCACATATAGATCACAATATGTTAAGAACCCCGGATGGTATGATGGCAAGGAATAACCAGGGAATAAACCCCACCGAACCCAAATTAATAACAGTCAGATAACCCAATATTTTCCACCCTGCGGACACAGTCACCGTGATATGCTGGTCACGTTCGGCAAAAAGATATAACGACAAAATTTCCTACGGTACGATTTCCCCACTTATATTGTGATCCCGTTTATATAGCGCCGAGCATCTACTCGGATTTAAAGCACCTATGTCGGGCAGAATCCGTACGCCCACAAGGGAATATACCCCACCGAATCCAAGTTAACGACAATCAATGATCCCAATATTTTACCACACTCCGTACGCCCACAGGGAAGTATACCCCACCAAATCCAAGTTAATAGCAGTCCATGATCCCAATATTTACCACACTGGGGACACGCTCACCGTAATATGCTGGTCACGATCAGCGAGAGGGTATAACCGCAAAGTTTCCTCCGGTACGATAACCCCATTTTTGTTAAGATCCCGTTTATATAACGCCGAGCATGTACTCGGATTTGAAACACCTGTGTCGGGCAGAATCAAGACGCCCATCTAAAATCACGTGATAAGCACTGGGCGCATGGCGGCCATCTTGTAACGTATAAGTTTTGCCCAACATTAATCTTAAAGTAGGGGAATTCAGAATGGATAAATAAATGAGAGCTCTCGATTAAACATGGAAAATAGGTATTTGCTCATGTTTTTAGAGTGACCAGACATATGCACAATTTATTTCTTAGTTCCAGTATTTCCCATCGACTCAGAACCTTGATTAAGTCTCACCCATGGGAAAATAAGGGCCAAACCAAAAATAACCATCTGCATCATATAAACGTGCTAGAAATATGTATTAATATAGAGCTCGAGACATCATAATTATTATAAATTGTGCCTCATATATAATCAAGACATACTAATATCTAGATTATGCGGCGGCCATCTTGGCTTGGTCTCGATGTTAAACCTCAGTATGTGCCTCCCAGCTTTCAAAAGGGCTTGAGCAAGAAAGTTGTGATGTTGCACAATCTAAAGTCCGCCGTATTTACCGTGTATGTGTTGCATAATTATAGCGCACAACATACTACCAGTCCTTTCAATGATAGTATACAATGTTTTCAAGCCTCATACTGAGAAAACATGAATGTACATCCCTTATCCATAGCAGGAGTATATGGGAATATTAATCGATATGACCATTAATTCCCCATCCTCCATCCTTAGGCAAATGTATGCCAGGAAGAGGTAAATACAGGTCCTAACCGATGTTGTTATCTTAAATAGCTATATCTTGAATCGCAGCTTGAGGGTATAGGCATAGAAGAGAGTCAAATGATAAAAGATCATGCAGGACAGACAGTGTACAAATAGTCATCAGTACAAATGCAAGGATTAGGGAACTGATTATATTAGAACAGAATCAGCAGATGGTATCAGAATCAATATCTTACAGAAAATAGTGCATTTCATTATCACTGTTATGTCCCAGTTCCACACTCCGTAATCTACATATCCAGCCTGCTTCCTTCTTTCTTAAGGCTAGTTCCCTTTTCCACCCCTAGGGTGGGCTGGGACATGGTCTATCCCCATGAACCAGAAGTTTTCCTTGCTTGTATGATTTTCCTGCATGTGAAAGGTAAGAGGATATCTCAAATCACCATTTCGGCACGCTCGTACATGTTCCTGAATTCTTATTTTCAGGGGTCTTTTAGTGCTGCCCACATAGATTTTATTACACGGGCAACCTAATATATATACTATGTACTTGGAGTTGCAATTTATTAGATGGTCTATTGTGTATTTGCGTTTGGTATTAAAGCAAAATTCTTTGATCTTATTCCTACCTACGCTACAAACATTGCACTCTCTACATGTATAGAACCCTGTCGTAGTCGGGGTAAGCCAAATTTGTTTTTTGAGGGTTGTGACATAACTAGGACATAACATGTCTCGTAAATTTTGTCCTCTTCTGTATGTCACTTTAGGTTTCTTATCCAATATGTTTTTTAGACTTGGTATCTCCATCAATAGGTGCCAATGCTTTCTGAGGACATTGTATACCCTACTGCTACATTCATTGAACTGTGTATTGAACGAGACTGGAGCTTTTTTGGACATCGCATTCTGTTTCACAGCTAAAGTAGTTGTTCTGGATATCTTCTTTACTTTTCTCTGTGCATTACTTAAGATGTTTTTAGGATATCCTCTCTCCAGAAAGAGCCTTTCCGTCCACCTAAGGTTAGATACAAAATCCTCTTCCGTGCTACAATTCCGCCGCATGCGAATCATTTCTCCATAAGGGATTTTCATAATTACATGCTGTGGATGTGAACTCTGCACTGTACTGTTGCAGGCTGTGGTCTTCCTATGGGTACGGCTATGGATATGATTATCCTGTATAAAAAAGGTCACAACCAGAACCTCAATTTTTTCCGAGCTATAGTTGATGGTAAACCTGACATTAAACAGATTATCGTTAAGATAGGCATAATACAACATAAGCGCCGGGGCAGGTCCATCCCATAGTATAATAACATCATCAATGTACCTGCCCCAGAAAATTACGTGTTCCATCCAAGCTGTCGCATGTGTACCCCAGGCATGCCCCCACTCAAACCAGCCCATAAAGAGCCCAGCGTAAGCGGGAGCAAACCTGGAGCCCATGGCAGTGCCCTGGATTTGATGGTACCAGTTGGAATCATGCAGAAAATAGTTTTTTGATAGGATGATGTCTGCCATCTCCAATAGTATCTCATTATGAAGCAGATGATCCGCAGCTCTTTTGTCCCGACCGTGACCAGCATATCACGGTGACTGTGTCCCCAGGGTGGCAAATATTGGGTTCTCTGACTGTTATTAATTTGGGTTCGGTGGGGTATATTCTCTGGTCATTCCTTGCCATCATACCATCCGGGGTTCTTAACATATTGTGATCTATATGTGCTTGCACACACCGTGAACTACACTCAACTTAGCTGAGATCGGATTGCGCTTAATCGGAACTTGATTTGCTCTTTATCTCATTGCAGGTCTGGCTACAATCGCTCAAATATATTTACATATCGGTCGTTTAAACCTATTACAACACATTGAGATCCCGTACATATTTAATCTAGGGAAGGTATGTTGAATTGGACCTATCAACTGGGCACCTTCTTCCTTAAAGTCTATAAGTAGACCTATGTATTTGTACTTGTACCCTAATATAATGAAGTTCCCACTTTATCCATAACATGGCCTGTCTCCCTCTCGTAGAAAGATTGGAGGGGGCGAACTTAAAGATAATACAAATGCTCGGAGGTGATGGTCCCGTTTCTATCATTTGAAGGATCAATGGGATGTCGAAGGGAGCAATCTCAGATTAAATCTTTATTTCTTGTGTCTTAATTGAGAATTATAAAGATACCTCTTGCACAACTGCTAATATACAAAGTTGCTTCATATTGTAGATATCCTTAGATGGAACAATGTCGTAGAGAACATCTTTTCTCTCACAACTTCTGTCAATCACGAAGCAACCTCTGATCTTGTTATATATTGGTAGGTATAATTCTCACCTACTTGCCTCACATTGTGTTTTGATATAAACTGGAGGAACTGTGAATCTGCTAAATATAAATATAATTGCTGTATGAAAGGTTTAATTCTAAAAATAGAGTATTAGGCACTCTCTCTCTTACAATTTTGCCCTTCCTTCCCTTTTTTTTTCTCGATTTCTTTCTCTGTTAGGAACGCAATTGGATATATTGGAAACATAAAATGTTACATCGAAGAGCTTATTTCCTTTTTGTGGCCCTCGAAGGGCTATTGGACCTTATGGAATTTATAAAATATCCAATCTATGTGTTTCTAGATAAATTGGAAATATAGTAGTTATGAGAAGTGTTTGTCTTTTTGTAGGTTTCTGTGTATTGGTGCTATATAATCAAAGAACAAAGTTTGAGAACGTTAAGATCTAATATATCACATTTGAGTGATGACTGTTCCTATTTATTTTTAGAAAAACTAAAAAAACACAAAAAAATTGTCTTTTTCCTCTGTATGAACCTTTGTGATAATTATTGTCTGATGTTTTTTAATTGTTGTATGTATATTTATACATGTATGTCTATGTATCTTTAACAGCCCTGAAGAAGTCCGGTCTCAGGACAAAACGCGTCAGCTGTGTCGTATTGCAATGTTCAATGTTATATGAACACGGAATAAAGAGATAAAATCAAGGAACTTTTATCCGTCTATTGATTGGAGTTGGACTGTATAATTGTCCCATTTGATTGGCTTTGCTATTGTGTGGTGCACCTGTGCTTTTGGTTTAGCCACTCACACATGCAGTCACTCACTCATACAGTCATTAGCACAATGACTCTCTCACCCAAACTTACTTCTACATACACTCAGTCACCCATATACCACTTATGTACATACTCACTCACCCATATAGCCACTGATACGCCCACTCCCTCATCCATACACCCACTCACACAATCAATAAGTCATTCATACAACCACTCTTTCTTTCATACGGTCCCTGACACAGGCACTCACTCACTCATGCAACTACTCACATACCCTCTTGCATTCCAATACAGCCACTCATATACCCACTCTCTCACCATACAGCCATTGACACACCCACTCACTCACCTGCTTGGTTACATACACAGCTACTTACTCAGCTATACAGTTACTCACACACCCACTGACTTACCCATGCAGTCACTAGGACACACACACTCAGTCACCCCTATAACACTTATGCACTCACTGACATTTCCTTTCACTCACCCATACAGCCACTAACACAACCACTCACCCCCCCATATGGCTGCTGCAGGAAGTGCCTCTTTTTGCATGGTTAGCTCCCACTTTTTGCCTGATGTGATGCTAACCAAGTTCCCAGTGCCAGATCTCTTTCCTAAAACATTATACTCTGCTTGGCCCAACTTCAGCTACCCTTGTAAGTCCCTTGTAGGTAGTACCCCTGATACTTAGGGCATGGGTAATGAAAGGGCCCTCTAGGGTTACAGTGTAGTGTAGTTCCTATTTCCCTTATAGGCTCTGCGCATTGGAATAATATACACTATAGTTTTTGCATAGGACTAAGGTCAGTATTCTCTTATCGAGTACATTAAACTTAATTACTTGTCTGTGACAGCTAACTCAGAGGTCACTAGAAACTTCTCGAATGAACAAGAAGGGATTCGTTTCTGACAACCGCATAAACATGACAACTTTGTTTCCCTTAGAATCTGAACACATCTCAGAATCGTGGAAACAATAGATAACGGTTTCCCTCAGTCAATCATGCATGCTTAGTTTCTACAGAAATAGATAGATGGGCGTTTCAATAAAAGGGTTTATTAAACAGTCTTGTTTCTCGTGTAAGAGATGTGAGCTGTTACAATCATTAGACAATAAGCAAGATATAATACGCACAGCATAAGCAGTAAGAAGAAATAATACTGCAATAGCATTGTCTTTTACTATGACATATATTCATATATACATACATAAATAACACAGGCTAAAAAGTGAATACTCGTCTGATGCTTCTAAATAATTCTACCCCAGTTGACCTAACCTAAGTATAGTACAAGGTAAAAGTAGGTGCTGTTTTCTATAGTATGGTATATACTAAGTTTGTATGCCAAGAGTCCCACTAGGTTCTTGTCAACTACATACCTTTAGAATGAGAGAGGTGGGAATCTCTTTCTGGGTCTCAAACTCTAACACCCCGCGAAGGGGGTCAGAACACTGGAAGCTGGATTCTCTGCAAGCAGGGATGACAGCGTCTGGTCAGTGCGTCAGACTGGGATATGATCCCTTCCGAATTTGCCGTGGAGAACCGTGCAGTCAAGTCGTGCCGAGCCGTACCGTGGTTTGCCATGGTAAGGGAAGGAATATTTATACCTGGAAGGTACTCAGGCATGCTAGCATTGACGTAAAGTCGGGCAGAGGAAGGCGTCATGGATGAACCCCTAAGGAATAGTAGTTCATGCATAATAGATGAGTTCTTGGAGAAATCAATAATCCTAGCTAGGGAAGTCCCGATGGCTTAAGGGTCTGATTTCTAAGAACTCGTTGTGACGTGGGATGGACGGATGTAGGTGACCATGCCTGTATTTGGATAGCATGGTAAATGCCTAAATAAGGACGGGGATTCGATACCCAAATAAGGGCAATGCGAATTGTGCCTATATAAGGACATGATTTAGGGAAACCTATGCACGGGCATCTAAATCGAAACACAGCAACATCACTGGTTGTGCCACCCCAGGGCTTTCTCACCAAGGCTATGCACTCTGCCATTGCAGGCTGCGTGTCTTGGTGCAGGAAAATTCTAAGAGTCATCATGGCACAAAGCCCTGTGTTTGACAAGTAAATATTGGCTTGAGCTGCGCACACCTGGTTGTGTGATCTATAGACCGTTTGTATATCAAAACCAAATGTTTAATCGGAGCATGCTGGGTGGGAAAGAGGTTGCTGTCCTCTATGGTATAAACACCAAGATAAAGCAAGTGTGACTAGTCACTTGTCCCAGCCCGCACAGCAAAACTCAGTTTGCTCAATGAATTCTCGCAAAATCATGCAATGTATTCCTCATTAACTGAGGAATACAATGCATGATTTTGCGAGAATTAATTGTGCAAACTGAGTTTTGCATTTTGCTGTGCGGGCAGGGGCAAGTGACATTCACACTTGCTTTATCTTGGTGTACAAAGCCCTGTGTAGCATGCCTCCCATGCACTGCATATTATATAGGTAAGTCACCCCAACAGCAGGCCTTCAGTCATAAGGCAGCGTGTACTATATCCTATGTGTGGGCATATCAGCATGAGCAGATATCCCCCTATAATGTCCAGTCTATTCTGGGATGTTGTAAAAGAACAGGGAAGCCATAAAGAGTACATGGTTTGGATACTTGTCAACATGAGTTTTCTAGCTCCACGATGGCTTCACTGATTTCTAAGATGTTTGGTACCAAAGATCTTGTCTTAATAAATCCTCACTGACGCCAGTGATGGATGTATTAATGAATTCACACAGGAGACCCTAATAGATGGTTCCCTGAAAAGCTACCAAGCACTGGTGTGGTTCCTGACTGGTTTTTGTCAGCTTGCCACCACCAGATATATTTCTGACCTCATGGGGTGGTAGCTGGTGCTTTCAGAGGACAGAAGCCATACCTTCTCTGTGTGGGGGTGTTTCACACCTCCTCCAAGACAGGATGGCCTTCCTGGGTGGGAAGTTTCAAAGGCAATGCTGCCTTAGAAATACAAGCCAGAAACTCCCAGATAGTGGGGGAGATCAAGCCCTGCTTCCTATTCCACTTTTGGTGGGAGAAAAGGTGGGTCCCTCCTTAGCCAGCACCAACCCTAAGGCAGGCGAGGTGAACCCCTCTCCTGAAATTTCACCATCTTGAGATAGTGAGAAAACCTCCAATCAGGGCTAGGATAGTGCCTCTTCTTACAGTCAGTAAGTGGTCACTAGATAGTGTAGACACCCTAACGTTAAGTAGCCCATTGGCTAATACCTGTGTCCCCTTGTAACACCCCTAAATTCAGAATTTAGGTGGATCCTCGAGACCTGAACAGGTTCATTGGCCTAAAGAAGACTAGGACAAAGAAGACCAGCTGGACAAGAACTGAAGCCCTGCTTCAGAATAAATAGGTGCCAAACCCTTGCAGCTGCTCTCAGGACTTGATCATCGCTGCCTGCTGGGTTGTCCTGAACCTGCAAGGACTCCAAGAACCCTGGAGCACATAAAACCTTTGAGAAATCACTGAGAAGGTCCCTTGGAGTGAAGGTATCACTCTCCTGCATACTGCAGGCACCGATCCTGTGAAGTCCAGTTTATTGACTTGCTGCTCCCTGATTACCTCAATGCAGCACCAAAGCAAGATGGGGCAAAACAGCTCCAGAGTGTCAGATTTGACTCTCTACCAAGTTTGGAGGTACCAGGACCTACGGGGTCCGGGACATACCAATGCTCGATGTACCAGACCACCAGTGGTGAAAACCAAAAAGAACAGCCCATTCTGGACTCCTAAAACTCCAGAAGCAAGCACTTATTGAGGGACATCAAGGCACCCAAGATCCCCTTCCTGGCTAGCCCATCTATCGAAATATCCCTTCTACAAGTTGCCTGCTCCTGACTGTGAGGACCCTGAAGAAGAATGGTACCTAGCTGACCTGTTCGCTCTGCACCCAGCCCCACTGACCCCAGCACTGACTAACCAGCTCTGTTCTCTTGGTCCCCAGGCCCTTGCACCCTCCTCCCTCTAAAAAGACCCATCGGACTTACCTGTAAGTCCACCTATGCAGTGCATTTTCAAGTGACCCCATCCGTCTTTGCACAGCAGTTTCAAAGACCCTCAACACTCTGCTCCCGCCCAATCTGGGATGCTCCCAAATTTCTCATGCTGGAACTTTAGACCTGGTCCCAACATCATCCTAAAATGAGAATGTGAACTTTGTGAAAGCATTGCCTCATTTTATATGCATTTTTGCTCTTTTTCCCCATTGTTTCCTATGGTGCGTAATTGCAGACAAAAGTGACGTATTTTCCGAACTTAGAAAAATCGTAACTCCTAAAGCACTTATCCTAGAACTTTGTTCTTGGTCTTAGAAATTACATAATAATCAACTTTATTTTCATAAATTGGTCTCAGACTTATTCTTGAGTATCTGTCTCATTTATTGCCTCTGTGAGTAAAGCAAGTGCTTAGCACTACCCTCTGATAAGCCTAACTGATCACCCACACTACCACAAAAGGAGCATTAGAAATATTTGCTTCTACTTCTGCTTACCTATTGGGGATTCACTGGACTCTCTGCACAGTGTACTTCCTTTTTATATACTATGGGGTTGATTTTGAAGTCGTTCGGAAGGGCTGCGAATCGCATTCGGGTTTGGCAAATCAGATCCCGAACCCTTGTTGTTGACCGAATCAAACACACTTCCCAACGACCGATTACGATGCCTGTAAACTGGTAGGGCTGTTCGAATCAGTTCCAAAAGGCATTTGGAAAGGTTGTGTCTTTTGGAGCCTAATCGTACAGCTCTATGGACTCGGTTTCCGAGCGAACAAGTACGATGACAGATTCGGACAGCTGTTCTGATTCGGTTTCTCCAGAATGAATCAACTGCCAGAATTTGTCTTTGGGGGCCTATAGCAGGCCCCCCTTCACCCGGGGGCTTCTGAATCGGGCCCGTGAGGGTACCCAAGGGGCCCCCCTTTCCAACCATGCACATTGTGGCAGGCACCATGGGGTGACCGCCACAGGGTGCACCATATTCCCCAGCCACCCCTTTCTTCAATGGGAGCCTGTGTTCTCGTTTGGAACACAGGCTCCCATTGAAGTCAATGGGATACTGACCGAATTGTATCCAGAAGCATACGGATACATCCAAATTGCTCTGCCAGACTCCCCCAATTCGAGTAATCCAGAAAGCATTCTATAACTGATTTGGTAGGAATGCGTACCGAATTGCATTGGAATTGACCCCTATATAGAGCGGCAGCTTCCCACAGCAGGTTACACATGCACTAATTCACCTATACAGCAACTGATATACCTACTCCCTTACCCATACAGCCACTCATATACCCTCACTCTAATACAACCACTCACACATCCACTCACTCACCTATACAGCTACTCACACAGCCACTCACTCAGCCATGCAGCTACTCACATGAGCAATCACTCACCCATATAGCTACTCATACACCCACTCATTCACCAAAACAGCCACTCATTTACCTTCTCACTCACTCATGCAACCACTTGCACATCCACTCACTCACTCACTCATATAGCCACTCACACAGCTACTAACTCACCCTTACAGCCATTCACACAACCATTTACTCACCCATGTGGCCACTCTCACAACCACTCACTCTCCCATACAACTACTCACGCCCATCCAGCCACTCACACAGGCATTAACATATCCATACAGCCACTCAAACAACCATTCACTCACCCATACAACTATTCCCACAACCACTCACTCTCCCATATAGCCACGCACACAGCTACTCACTCACCCATTCAACCACTCACACTAGCACTCACTAACTCATGCAGCCACTCACACAGGTGCTAACTCACCTATACAGCCACTCAAACACCATTCACTCACCCGTAAAGCCACTCACACAACCACTCACTAGCCTGTACAGTCAGTCATACATATACTTACTCACACATACAGCCACTGATACACCCACTCCCTCACCCATACAGCTACTCACGTACCCTCTCACTCACTCATACACCCACTCTCTCACCTATACTGGTACTCACACACATTCTCTCACTCACTCATACAGCCACTCACACACGTACTCAGTAATCTATTCAATCACAGACACACCAATTCCCTCACCCATACTGCCACTCATATACCTTCTCACTCACTCATACAAACACATGCACACCCACTCACTCACCCATACAGCCACTCACAGTAGCACTCATTCACCCATACAGCTAATCATACAACCACTCACTCACTCATATAATCACTTACACATCTACTCACTCACCCATACAGTCACTCATACAGCCACTCACACAGCTATTCACTCACCCTACAGCCACTCTCACAACCACTCACTCTCCCATATGGCCATGCATATAGCCATTCACTCATACAGCCACTCACCTAGGCACAAATGCACCCATATAGCCATTCACACAAACATTCACTCACCCATAAAGCCACTTATACAACAAATCACTCTCCCATATGACCACTCATCCACTCACTCAAACAGCTACTCACAGGCACTAACTCACCTGTACAGCCACTCATGCACCCTTTTACTCACTCATACAAGCACCAAGCACTCACCCAGTCAATAATACAGCTACTCACATACCCACTCACTCACCTATACAGTAACTCACACACCCTCTCACTCACTCATACACCCACTCGCAAAGTTCCTCTCTCACCCATATAGCCACTCACGCATGCGGTCACTCAGCCATACAGCCACTAACATAAACAGTTAGTCACCCATACATAATTTATGCACTCACTCACTCAGACAAGTCAGTCAAAATAAACTTTATTTCAGAAAAAAGCCATACAAGCACAAAACAATAATTAGACATCAGTTAAAAATCCCAATTAAGTAGTATACAAAACCATAAAAAACACATCCTATCTAAAAACATAAGCACTGTTCAAATAGTTGTACAACAGTATCTTATTATGATTCCAATTTGTGGCTCATGACAGATAATATAATTTTGGACAGAAATAGTCAGATATTTAAATTTGATTTCAAACAAAAAATGAGAGTTAATTAAAGATATTACCAGGGCATAAGAGGTGAACACAATCTAAATTATAACTTGTATCTCTTCCTAATATGAAAATCTGCTTTTGTAAATGTATGTTCTGCAAAGCAGATTTTAGAGGATCCTAGGGACTGCAGAAAAATAGGCCCTTTCTTGTGCTGTCTCACCTTAGCCTTTTGAATAGCGTCACCAAAAACAGTGTCTTGGCCCTTGGTTTAAGGAGCAAAACAAAGTTAAATGGCTAGTGCTTTGAATTCAGTGATATTCACACCCGCACAAAGGTAAAATCTGATTCAATCCCCCTATAAATGAGGGAGGGAAATGTAACATGCACAAAGTGCATCGTCTAAAGAGATTAAGCCAATGGTGATATGTTGTGTTTGCAATCCACCCTAAGTATGACTCTATGCTATGAGTTGTTGAGACATCAGCATAGTTTACAATTGGTTGCTTGGCCTTAGACAACTCTAAATGTTTGTTCATGCATTGCTCCATATATAGGGACTGATTAGGATAGCAGTCGGACTTACGTCCCACACCCATCTCTTCGGAAACGGGACCCCCAGACTAGTTGTTGGCTGTTCCGCACCCTGAATCATGATGCGACTGCCTTCAAGGTGTTCGAGTAGTGTATATTTTGTATTGCGGTGGGTGCAGCGGGATGCTGCACACGCCGCAGTACAAAATATGCACCCTGTGCATATCCCTGCACTATGTGGCAGGCACCATGAGGTGCCTGGCTCATGGTGCAGGAATATGTTGGGGGTACCATAGGTGCCCCCCAGGTGCCATATCAGAGGGCCAGGGAGGAAGGGGGCCCAATGGCCCTTTCCTCCTGCCTTTTCATGGCAGGTAAACAGCCATTAAAAGGCAGGCGGAAAGGGACATTGTAATCCCTACAGTGGTGCCTGGCAGGCATTGCCACTGTTGAAGGGATACAAGTCCCTCCGAGTGACCGATGGGCTCCTTGAGCCCGTCGAATCTGTGTCAGTCGTTTTATCTGACGGCCAACCATCCGCCCGCCATCCCAAGGTGGCGGGCAGTAGTCAGGATTAAGATGGTGGTAGGATTGCCACCGATGGGCTGTCGTAGCGGTCCCATTGTCATCGTAATCAGGCCCACAGTTCTTTGACATGTGTCTTGAGGTTAGAGCAAATTGTGTATGGGAATCTATATAAATTTGAAAGGCCCAAGCTATCAAAGGTATCCTTTAAATACTTGAACTATTGGATGTGGTCCATCCCTTCGAATGACAGGCAGTCAGACATGCCAGTTTCGTTCAGACCAGCCTCTGGGGATGACCATAGTTTTGCCCACAGTAGTAGGGATGCTAGACCAATCAGATATTCCAAATATGGCATCCCAAGATCCTCATGGTAGATAAAAGTAGCTGTACCTCCTGGGACTGACAATAGACTGTGCAAAAATTGATTTTCTGCTTGTTGTAATATTTATGCTTTATTGTACCCCCAGATGCCAGCACCATAGACACCCAATGAGATGCACTTACTCTTCAGCATTTCGGGCATTCATTTATTTTGTAGCTTACGAGTAAATCTACATATGGCCTCAATGTTTCTATTAACAATCTGACTTCTAAGTGTTGAGAGCTGGGTCCAACATAATGACTGGTTAAAAGGAATCCCAAGATAGTTCAAATCTTTTACTTTTGACAAAATGGAATGCCTTATATTAAAAGACTCACTCACTCACCCATATAGTCACTGACAACTTACTCTCTCACCCATAAACTCACTCACTCACACTATCAATTTTCATCCATATAACCACTCACACAACCACTCACTCTCTCATACGGTGCTGCCACACCCACTCACTCACTAATACAACTACTTGCATACCCTCTTACATACCTGTGCAGCCACTCCTACATCCACTCTTTTATCCATACAGCCACTGACATACCCACTCACTCATCTGGACAGTTACACACACAGCCACTCACTCAGTTATACAGTTACTCACATACCCACTGACTCACCCATACATTCGCTAACAAACACACTCAGCCACCCATATACCACTGATTCACTCACTCACCGATAGAGCCACTGACACATCCATTCACTCACCGATTGTTGTGTTTCGATTTAGATGCCCGGTCATAGGTTTCCCTGAATCATGTCCTTATATAGGCACAATTTGCATTGCCCTTATTTAGGCATGGAATCCCAGCTCTTATTTAGGCATTAGCCATGCTATCCAAATACAGGCATGGTCACCTACATCCGTCCATCCCACTGTCACAACGAGTTCTTAGAAACCAGACCCTTAAGCCATTGGGACTTTACCTAGCTAGGATTATTGATTTCTCCAAGAACTCATCTATTATGCATGAACTACTATTCCTTAGGGGTTCATTCATGACGTCTTCCTCTGCCTGAATTTACGTCAATACTAGCATTCCTAAGCACCTTTCAGGTATAAATATACCTTCACTTGACATGGCTAGCATGACACGGCTTAGCTCGACTAGCCTACACAGCTCGATACGGCTCGCCAACGCAAGTTCGGAAGGAATTCGAGTCCCCGCCTGACGCACTCACCAGACGCTGTCATCCCTGCTCGCAGAGAATCCAGCTTCCAGTGTTCTGACTCCCTTCGCGGGGTGTTTGAGTTTGAGATTCGGAAAGAGATTCCCACCTCTCTCATTCTAAGGTATGGAGCTGACAAGAACCTAGAGGGACTCTTGGCATATAAACTTAGTATATAACATACTATAGAAAACAGCACCTACTTCTTACCTGGTACTACACTTAGGTTAGGTACACTGGGGTAGAACTATTTAGAAGCATCAGATGAGTATTCACTTTTTAGTATGTGTTATTTATGTATGTATATATGAATATAGTCATAGCTAAAAGACAATGCTATTGCAGTATTATTTCTTCTTACTGCTTACGCTGTGAGTATTATATCTTGCTTACTGTCTAATGATTGTAACAGCGCATATCTCTTACAAGAGATACAAGACTGTTCAATAAATCCTTTTATTGAAACGCCCGTCAATCTATTTCTGTGTAACTCTGAAGAAACTAAGCATGCACGATTGACTGAGTGAAACTATTATCTAATGTTGCCACGATTCTGAGACACATTCCGATTCTAAGGGAAACAAAGTTGTCATGTTTATGCGGTTGTCAGAAACTACTCCCTTCTTGTTTATTCGAGAAGTTTCTAGTGACCTCTGAGTTAGCTGGCACACAAGTAATTAAGTTTAATGTACTCTATAGAGGCATACTAACCTTAGTTCTATGCAAAAACTATAGTGTATTTATTCCAATGCGCAGAGCCTATAAGGGAAATAGGAACTACTCTACATGGCGCCCAACTTTTGGTAAGGCACTAATTTAACGCTAGATACTGAACTAACTCAGCCGTGCTTTTCTCAGAGGCCTCTACTCATAATTCTCCATAAGACGTCTGGAGTGGGTAGGGTTTATATCCACCATTGCTGAGTAGGACGAGAAATCCTATGTATTAGCTGTTTGGTTTATTTAACATTGAAGGATACAGTGTTCCAAAATATTGTGCACCTTGTCTTTGTTCCCTTGAAACTTGTTCTACATTTTTTATTAAACAAATGTCCCGTAGCGGGGAAACAGAGGTTAAGGCTGATCAAGTCGTAACAGCTTTTAATACTACAGGTTTAAATGAAACCGATGAGGGTGTTATAAACATCCCTCCAAACTTAAGGATAGCCATCACTCTAAAACTTATAAAACATGGCCTAACACCAAGAGGTGGTAGAGCAGTTTTGTTGATAGAGGCACATAAATCTTTTTAGACAGAGGTATTCTATTCATGGATTACATTCCCAGAATCAAATCCAGTAACGCATATGTTTCACTTCTTCAAAGACGATGATCCACCTGAGGAATACATTCCCTTCAAGGATGTTGAAATTCCACTCACATACCAGGAGCATCAGCTCTGGTTTAAAGGCGCCCTAAAACATTACAATCACATTACCAGGCTCGGTCCACTAGGGAGACCAGGAGCAACATGGCCGATTTTAGCCGGCTACACACCTCATCCTGATATTGAAGAGATGTCAGATGATGAATTACTCACTCAACTCAAAGAGTTGATAAAAATTTACAGACAGTTAGTACAATATGTCATGCGGACTTTAACAGTCTAACCACCAATAAACATTCCAAATCAAACCCCTCATCAGGGGAATACAATACAAATAACTCCACAGACGTTACACGCAGTCATGGGTAAAATGCCCACAAAACGTAAACAAATTCCATTCTCGATAGCTCAAAAATTTACTCAAATCGAAGCAGTATCTCCTAATACTAGCACTTATGAGAAACACAGAATCCTAACAATCTGTTTACCAATGGGGATCACACCACATCTGGAAGACTGCACCACTTGGGGCACAGTCTTTGCTGCCATCTATACTAAAACACATGGTGTTTCGTCTATTGCGGTAATACCTGATGTCCTGAAACAAATTCAAAATGAATACGGGCCTGCTTTGAATTTAGGTATGAAATTACTAAAGAACTTCGACCAGGTCTCAACAATAATATTATCTAATATTAAAGGGGAGGCAGCAGCAGTGGCGATCCGCCAACGATTAAGGGAATTTGATGTAACAGAACATCAACAAGAACTACCCAGAATAATAGGAAAATCCTATGAAGAATTAGGCAGAGACAGTTTGGGTGGAAAACCAGTTAAACCACAACTGTCTGAAGGTCCTGAGAAGGACTCTATTAAACACAATCCTACATCTTTTAAAAAGAAGTGGGAAAATCACAACCAACATTCAAAAGAGGAACATTCTCAATCCCGAGGTAAGTTTCCTCAAAAGTAGCCCTCTGAAAGGTGGTATAACCTCAGGAATAGGGATAATTTGAGAAAACCTGACATGTATCAAGATACGGTACACGTTCCTCTCGTACCTTTCAGATATCATCACAGACATCCGAAAGAAGAGGACGGTCAGATCACAAAGAAGAATGCATGAAGTCCAAAGACGATCAGCACGTTCAGAAAAACAAACCAAAACCTCAATTCACTAAGAAGAAGGTAGCAGGTCTGAAGATCAGACATGCTTTCAAACTCAATTGTGAACACCCCGCGTGAAATGTTGGAAAATTATTAATAGAGAAAACCTTTCTTTAGTAAAAAAACATCAGTTGAAGTTTATTAACATATTTAAAAAATCTCATTATCAAATACATCAGATAAAATAGTCACAGACAAATGACTAAGGATCAAACCTCAACCATGACGATAAGGTAAAAGTATATGTTATATCTAAAGACACACACAGTTATAAAATATAACTTTTGGTACAAATTAAAAAGACAATAAGACATATAAACAATTGTGTAGTAGGAGGAACAATGACAGACACCAAAATTGTGTCTTGGATGTGTGAATTTGTGATTTCGGTAAACAGAGACAATCTGGTGACAATGCACCCTAGTTCCTTGGAGTTCTGTTCCAAAACAAATTCCACCCAACAACCTATGCGTCGACGCGTTTCGGTGGTGTACAATGATAAAAACCACCTTCCTCAGGACTGACAAATTTAATCCTCCACGGAATAACTTTAGCAATCATTCCTAAACATAAAACATAATGTGAGCATTAGAAAAGGAAAAAGTGCAAAAATAGCATACATATGCATATCTTTTGGTTACATAAGAAAGAATACTTTTTTTTCCCCACTCGATAACAAACATTACCATAAGGAAAATCTAAATCCAGCATAGTTATATGTAATGTGATCTAAAAGTTTCCAACATCCCACTGGGAACACCACAATTTAAAAAAAAGGGAAAAACTCATTCCTCACTCACAGCATTGTCAAATTTAGCAAAATTGATAATAAAGACAATTTTGCGATGGTATAACCAATATATAATTCGTTTGTTTCTAATTCAGGTCCCCACAATATTATTATTGCGTGGGTTCTCCATCCTCAATCATAACCTAATTATATAAAGAGTGGTAAAAATACCTACATTTATGTCGCAATAAAAACCGCTGACGAATGGCTTTTAGAATAAGGAACAGCCCACATACAACGTGTAACTGTATCTAAAAAGAATGGAGAAGGAATATATCACACAGTTCTTTTTGTGGAGACTGAGTTGATCACATGTATCTTCTGAAATAGGATCAGTGCCTTTGTTAGAAACCCGTCCCGCATGATTAATTTGAACTCTACATTCATTTTACTTTTAGCCGTACCCAGGACCCCGGGCGGATCAGGAAACTACCTTCTTGCCCGAATAGGACGGCTCGCATAGATGATGTATCGGCACTCTAACAAATGATTTACTAGTGCCTTCACACAAAGGGTAAGTGCCTCGGATAAAAGACTAAGTATGAATCTATTTTTCTATCGATATCCATAAGGTAAACGGGACACATTAGATACTTATTGTCCATCCCTACAGATCGTGCCATCCCTGAAGTGCGACGAAATATATTTGGGATTCTCCTTTAAACACACATCCTGAAATGTCCAAGCAACCAATATGACCTCTTATATGAAGTGAGGCCCTATCTGATTGGTCCAAGGTGAGAGAGTATAGTAAAAAAAATTACTACTGTTAAAAATTACTACTGTTAATACTTGGTGGTAGTAATAATAATGTGATCAACTCAGTCTCCACAAAAAGAACTGTGTGATATATTCCTTCTCCATTCTTTTTAGATACAGTTACGCGTTGTATGTGGGCTGTTCCTTATTCTAAAAGCCATTCGTCAGCGGTTTTTATTGCGACATAAATGTAGGTATTTTTACCACTCTTTATATAATTAGGTTATGATTGAGGATGGAGAACCCACACAATAACAATATTGTGGGGACCTGAATTAGAAACAAACGAATTATATATTGGTTATACCATCGCAAAATTGTCTTTATTATCAATTTTGCTAAATTTGACAATGCTGAGAGTGAGGAATGAGTTTTTCCCTTTTTTTTAAATTGTGGTGTTCCCAGTGGGATGTTGGAAACTTTTAGATCACATTACATATAACTATGCTGGATTTAGATTTTCCTTATGGTAATGTTTGTTATCGAGTGGGGAAAAAAAAGTATTCTTTCTTATGTAACCAAAAGATATGCATATGTATGCTATTTTTGCACTTTTTCCTTTTCTAATGCTCACATTATGTTTTATGTTTAGGAATGATTGCTAAAGTTATTCCGTGGAGGATTAAATTTGTCAGTCCTGAGGAAGGTGGTTTTTATCATTGTACACCACCGAAACGCGTCGACGCATAGGTTGTTGGGTGGAATTTGTTTTGGAACAGAACTCCAAGGAACTAGGGTGCATTGTCACCAGATTGTCTCTGTTTACTGAAATCACAAATTCACACATCCAAGACACAATTTTGGTGTCTGTCATTGTTCCTCCTACTACACAATTGTTTATATGTCTTATTGTCTGTTTAATTTGTACCAAAAGTTATATTTTATAACTGTGTGTGTCTTTAGATATAACATATACTTTTACCTTATCGTCATGGTTGAGGTTTGATCCTTAGTCATTTGTCTGTGACTATTTTATCTGATGTATTTGATAATGAGATTTTTTTTAATATGTTAATAAACTTCAACTGATGTTTTTTTACTAAAGAAAGGTTTTCTCTATTAATAATTTTCCAACATTTCACGAGGGGTGTTCACAATTGAGTTTGAAAGTGTGCAAGTTGGTGAATGAAATAAGGGCTGTTTATGTGACATAATCTTCTACATTAGTTCAAAGAGAAAAATCTTTTTAACAACATAGTTATTGGTGCTCTATCCCTTTGGACTTTATTGAGCCCCTCTCCTTGTTTTGCAAGGTGAAGATCAGACATGCCGAGAATTCTGAGAACACAACTCAAGAACGGAGAATGGGCTCAGACAATGCTGGACAGTGCAGCAGAAGTAACAATAGCTCGCCAGAACCTGAAGGAACTTCTGGAGATGGTGGACTTGAATGAGTACATCACAGTTGAGACTGTAGACACCAGGGTTAGCACTCCACAAAGGTTATATAAAATAACACTCCGGATGGAGGGAGACATACCAAGAAAAGTGAAAGCACTCTTTTGGGAAAAACTTTCAAGGGGTTATGATATACTTCTAGTAGAACGGGACTGGCCACCAGAATTTGTCACATGGCGAAGACATCATTATGCCAGCCTTCTCCAACCATGTTCCAAAACACCTAAAATATACATATGCCATGAAATGGGCAGTTGCCCAGGCCCCCTCATTATACAACAATCATGTAGGATGGGATGAGGACTCACCTCACCACAAAATCCAATTAAAATGTCAATCTACTGCACAAAGCAAGTACCCAATTAAGCAAGAAGCTAAAAAACAATGAACAATCCTTTGTTTCCTGTTTCCAAACCAGACAACACATATCGTCTAGTTTTGGATTACAGACACCTGAACACTTGTTCTAAAACATTTGCAGTGCAAAATGCACACAGTACAGCATTAATGAATAACAGTGTGCGTAAAAAATACGAGACCACATTGGATATTTCAAATGGTTTCTTTTGTCAAAACATAGCACCTGAAAGTAGGTACTTGACAGCTTTCTCAATAATGGGGACCCAGCGTCACTTCTGTTGACTTCCACAAGGGTTCAAGAACAGCCCGGAGTTATTCTCAGCAAGAGTAACAGAGTTACTACAAATTTATGATGACGAGGCATTGTCATATGTCGATGATATCTATCTGACAGACGATGACCTGGATAAGCATCTTGAACAGGGTAAATACCATTATACTGTTTTATTTTTGCAGAGTTTTATATAGTGCGAACTTGACCCGAATCCAATCAGGTATCAGAGCGCTTTACATAGCACCAGTTATGTTACATGAGGACACACATTCATTTTTTGTTAGGCACGGGGAGATTAAGTGATTTGCCCAGAATCACATGATGTTCAGCATCATTACCGAGACTTGAACCCAGTTCCCCAGGCCTGAGGTCAAGCGCCCTAGCCGTTAGGCCAACTCCTCTCCTCTGTTTTGCCTCTGTCGGCTACACATTGAATTTAAACAATCAAGAATTGCCCATCTCAATGTCCTTTTTCTAGGATATGAGCTTTCAAGTGAAGGCAAAAGCCTGGCAGCAAACTTTTTAGAAAAGTATGCGCTGCTCCAACCTCGAAAAACGCAGAAAAATTTTCAGTCGATTCTAGGTTTCCTACATTTTGGGAGGACTTACATTCTAAATTACGCAGAAAGAGTTAAACATCTCTACGAATAAATCAAACCTGATTTCAAAAACCGAAATTGGACACAGGAACACACAGATATCCTGCGTTCACTACAAACTGACATGTTAGCGACAAATCACTTACAAACACGCATAAATACACGCACTTTAGTGATCCGAATAATTTCGGGTCAATGCGGTTTCACCTACTTAACTTTTAATGAAGATGAAAAAAATACCAATTGCATACAAATCACATTTGTATACACAAGCGGAAATGCCGATTCACTTTGACAGAAAAAATTCTGACAGCACTTCAAACAGCTGTAGCAAAAGAAAGAGCTCTGGCTCAGGGGAAATGCATTATTGTTGTGACTCCGGTACCAGCCTTAGAGGCAGTTACAAAAGCAAGCATAGCATCCCAAATGCAAAAGCTTTACATCCACGATGGATACAATAGGTTCATTCTCTTGCTGCAACAGATGTTGAATATGTTTTTGATTCTTATTTAAAAACACAAGCATTCGTGCAATATGAACATGAATGTCCTCTGCCTATTGAGATTCTCCCTCTTGATCAGTACAAATTTATAATTTATGCTGACGGATCAGCACAACCCGCTACGGAAAGTAAGCATGCATACAGTGCAGCATGAGCAATTGTTAAAGGTCGCATGTGCAATGGTAAATTCCGACCAATGGTCACAAAAACACAATCTCTCGGAGATTGTACAGCTCAGCGAGCTGAACTACAGGCATTCAAATTGGCACTTGAAAATACGGATCGCAAATTCCCCACACTTATAGTGTGCGATTCTTTTTACTGTGTTCAATCATACAAGGAATATTTACAGAATTGGCTTCAAAATGGTTTCAAAGATGCCAAAGGTGGCACAATCAAGCATAAAACACTTTGGGGAGAAGTAGTTCACTTGCGAGGCGGACTACAAAACACTCACGTAATACACACGCAGAGTCATCAAAGTGATGGCGTTCATGTTGCAGGGAATTCATTGGCTGACGAAGCCACGCAGGGGGCTTTGCAAACGGCTTCTGTAGCTGCGATCACTTATTCAAAAACGAGAATAGACAGTGAGATATTGTTGGCTGTCAATGCTTCAAGCAAAGGCAGTGGTGCAGCGTTACCTAAAATATTTCCACTCAAATACTCGTATATAATTGATGGGAACAACATTCCGTTTGCTCGAATCCCTGGAGTGGGGAATAGGGTAATTCCAAACATGGAAAGTAGATTAGGACTAATCCTAGCAGCACATGAAGGGATAGCCTCTGCCCATGCAGGTGTTTCTGCCACAGTATCATTATTAAAACAGAGATACTGGTGGACCGGCATTAGGAAACAGACCAAAAAATATGTTTTGGAATGTGAAATACTCCAAAAGATGAAAGCCTCTACAGTGAAACGTCCTGCGCAGACGCCCCTGTTAATTTCAGATAAACCATTAGCTTGTGTTTACCTGGATCACTGCGGTCCCTTGCAAAGGGATTGTAACTATAAGTATATCTTGGTCGCAGTAGATTCGTGCTCAAGGTTCCTATGGATGTGGCCTCAGCGCTCGGCTGACGCTCGAACTATTATAAAAGATTTACGAGCACATACGCAATAGGCACGCTACACTCTGACCAGGGCTCTGCGTTTAGCTTTCGGGCTTACAAAGAAGCCATGGCCAGTTTGGGCGTTGCATTGCAGTACTCCTCTCCATTCAATCCTGAGGGAAATTCTGTTGTGGAAAGGAAAAAACCGGGACATAAAGAGGTCTCTAACAGCTAGAGTATTAGCTTCGGGTGATGGGTGGGTCAAACATCTTTATGGGGTCCAACGCTCATTAAACAATTTGCCAAGAAGTTCTCTGGGGGGGTCACTCCATATGAGGTCCTATTTGGGACAAGAATGTGGGTTTCTGATCTCGAATGTAAAGGCACAGTTGTGGAAAATAAACCATTTGATATCAAAGATCGTTTGGCTGTTTTACAGCACTTAAATGAACTAAGATCAAAACAAAGCAATGTGTTCCTGAAGCCAACCACCACTGGGGAAAATCCAGCCATCCCAGCAAGGCCTGTCTGGATCCCAAAGCTTGGGGATCTAGTCAGAGTGAAGATCGCAGACAAGAAGGAATTTGGGCCTTCTTACAGACAACCAGTACCTGTCCTAGCCATTCACGGAACAAGAACAACACTTCTGCCGCCCCTTGCTGGTACACAGGAGAAAAGATTTGTGTCCATCGACCTCATCAAACCACACTATTTTGCCAATACTAAGCAGTAGGCTATGTGGACTCCGACCAAGTAGCAGACGCACTCCTCTAGCTACTATCCAAGAGGTTCAGACTGAAAGACTCATCACCATCGATAATTCAGCCGTAAGAAATGAAGGACTAAGCAACAATGCTATGGAACTCATTCCTCTTGAAACCCAAATAACAGTTGGTCCTGATACACCTGTCTACACCAACGTAGCAAGTGATCAACTGGTTCCAGCGATTTCAACGAATCCTGCTGCAATTTCAACCATTGACAGAACTGCCTCTGGCTATTTCATTAACTGTGATACGTTTTCTGAAGATCCAAGTGAACAAGAAACGACGCCAGCCAAAAGAACTTTCAAAGAACAATCACAAGACTTCTTTCATCACGTGAAAAAGACTTATCTGGTTTCACCATGGATTGAACTGTGGATTATTTCTGGAATACTTTTCTTTCTGCTTTGTCTAGCTTTAGTAATGAGCATGCTGATTAATGGAAGATATATTCATTTGGACTCAGAAAGTAAAAATGTGAACTTACTTTTGAAACCACACAAACCATCCCATCGTGAAGCAAGAGACTTGTCAGCAGTGAACATCACAGCCGTTCCTATACAAGAAGGTATAGTTTGGGACAAAACGGATTATGATATATTCGGCCCGTTGGAACTTTGAAGATTCCACACTTATTTAAGATTTCATTAAGTGACTTTATTACCTCCAGTACCTTTTCTGATGATTGGGACTTTGAGACTGTTAATAACATGATGTCTGATCTAGAAAGGTCTGCTGCATTCTCTAACCATGAATACTTAGAGGGTTCAACAGACTATGAACAGCTTTTTTGTTACAACCACTATGGCCATCACCTAGAAATGTATTTATGTATAACCAATGGAAACATTGTCCTACACCACCAAGGGGTAGCTCAAAAACATTTGCAATTAAGTTTCCATATTTTTCAGGGTACAATACATCCATTCCAGAAAAGTTTTACTTTAAAAATGTGAACAAAACAGGAACGAAAACTAATACAAAATAGATTTATTCTGCAGCCTTTATTGCCCAACTGTCTAGACAGGGTTTTGACTTTTGGAAAGACACAATTGACACAAAATCTGTCTGGGGTACAAAAGATTGGCAAGTGCAGGGGATAGAAGCTTTGTTTAGAGCCTGTATCATCCCACAGCAAATGATGTTTTTGAATGACACTGCCCAACAAACGTCTTGCCTTGGGTTAGCCAAGATCAAAGACATGACCACACCGTCCATACCTACACCTGCAAGTAATAGCACTACACAGGGGGAGGTCGACATACATACAATTTTACAAAACAACAGATCAGATGGTTGCTCTGGCCCACAGACACAAACACCTGTCAAGAAAGATTCCTGAACAGAATACAGGGTTTTACAATCAATAAGTCAGACCCACGTTATGTTCAAAGACAGCATCCAGGGGTAGTAACAACATACAGTGTAGGAAAATTATGCCTTGATTGGCTACAGACATCTACACTAGAGGATGTGAAACAACACTGATCTCTACTTAAAGAAGATGCAAACCTTAGGGATTTCTTGCTAGGTCCGAGAAAACCGCGTCAAAAACGTTTCATATATGCCGGCATCTATGTTGCTTATAATGAAATATGGAAGGTTACTCAAGCACGCGCCGCAGAAAGACTACGAGAAATTGATCGTATTAATTTAGAGAAATCTCTCGCTGTGGTAGACAATGGGTTAAAAACTCTGTCATCCTGGATATATTCATTAGGCAACATTGTATCCTCTGCTATAGACATTGTGGAACAAGATTTGGTCCTGCTGTAACAAGGCCAGTCTCATTTACGTTCTATTCTGTTATTAGGCTGGACGCTACAAAACTTGCGTGCAGGCTATGTGCCTTGGCGTTTCATCAACACGTCGTCTCTGTTTTCAGAATACAACCTCACTGATAAACAGATTGAATTGGCACAAAGGGGAGCAAAGTATACAGTGCTGAGCATTGAAAAACTGGAAAAATTGCCATTAACAGTAGCAGAAAAAAACAGCTACAGAATGGATCATTCATTGCAAAATAACTCTGCCTGTTACAACTTTCCATTTTCAGTATTACCTCAAACACATGCCAGCAGGCAAATATGAAAGGTTGGGTAAAGAATACATCAGGACATCCTGGGATTTACCTTACACACACAGATGTTAGAGTGGGGGGCGTGAAGTATTTCTTAGCGGTACACACTGTGAAAATACACTGAGCGGTTCACTCATATGTCGGGATTTTAGTTTACACGGGGCCTGTAGCGGTTCCACTGCAAATTTATCCTGCCACCTGCAAGGTTCTCCAGCTGCTGTGATTAATCCAAGGTTTGAACAACTTTCAAACTTTCAACCTCATGTTGAATGATCAGAATTGTTGTGGCATGTTGCCAGGTATCCCATATCTAGTAACGGTTAGTTCCAGGGTCACTTGCTGTATGCAAGTCTTGTTCCCCCAAATAGACACAGTCAAGGAGTCGCCTTTATGGCCTTCACTGAACATCTCTTCTATATGAATTGATACTTTAAGCAGAATAAAAGCCATTCTTTTACAACAAACCGTGCCTTTGACCTCGGCCAAGGAAACCTATGATCTACAAATTGCAAGGAATTTGGCTGAGATACATGCTCTGTTACGTACAAACTGCCCTGCACACTTCACAGAAATGTTGGGACGTATCTTAAACATGTCTGATACGAGCGGTATTGTACATGTATTTAAGACCATATGTTCAGAACTGTTAACACCTTTTCAAGCAGCCCTCGGAATCATTCCAAACTTCATGCACTCGGTGGTTGGTGGTCTGCTGCTAATTCTAGCACTCGTTTTTATTCCTACTGCAACGCTATGGCAAGCCTATCCACCAGCGTCACTCCCTGCGACTTGGAGAAAGCTCTCCTGGAAAGGAAGTGTCATGAGCGCATAGTACAGCTGTTGGGTTTACCTTGTCTACAAGAACTAAATACCACATGGTTTCTGTCGTTCAGACCAATATGGCAAGATTGCATCTTACCTGTTCTACACTGCCTGCTTTGCGGTGAAGAATGCGTGCTAGACATCTGTCTGACACTCCCGTCAGTCATACCAACGGATATCGATACTCTGCTGGACCCGATAACGGCCCATGCTCTGTGCTGTCCCCAGAGGCTACCAATCCTGATGATGGCATTCATTGAGATCTCACAGACGCAACATGCTACTGCTGAGGTACGAGATGGATCAACAGGCACACAGGTAACATCGGTAACAAACACTGCTACTGACGATGCGTCACATCTATGTGCAGTTAGTCTTCTAAATGAGGTAATCGACCTATCACCGACATTGATAGACGATTTTTTGTCTACAGGAATAGACGATTTCATGTTTTCACCAGCATCTTACACTGACTTTTGATTTGGCTCACAGTGTACCGGATAATCTATGAATTTGGCCTTCATTTTTTTAAAACAAAAGACAAAATTTTGAACTTTTTTCAGATAATTGACTTTTTCTTTTATGGCTTAACATACTCTGCTTACAGTAGAACTATTCATAGAGAACAGACTTCTTTGAGCACTTTGTCACCTTTTCTTCGTATTTATGTAATCATGACATGAAATGGCTCTGAACTATTTTTTTCCTTTCTGTAAAAATGGACCATTTCATTATATATGTGTATATTTCTGTGCATTCATTTAGCATTTAGCACCCATTGTAAAACATATGCTTCAGATGAAACATTACTTTAAATATGCACAGCACCTTTGCATTCCATGTTTAGCTGAGAGTTTATAACATGAACTTATTTTTAAGTATGCTCTTACAAAAGTTTTAGTGAACATGTGATACTCAATTTTATGTGTTTAGCATGTTTAGCATTTAGAAATATCAATCATTCGTCAATGGAGTGGGTGTTGTGTTTCGATTTAGATGCCCGTACATAGGTTTCCCTGAATCATGTCCTTATATTGGCACAATTCGCATTGCCCTTATTTAGGCATAGAATCCCAGTCCTTATTTAGGCATTAGCCATGCTATCCAAATACAGGCAAGGTCACCTACATCCATCCATCCCACCTTCACAACGAGTTCTTAGAAACCAGACCCATAAGCCATCGGGACTTTCCCTAGCTAGGATTATTGATTTCTCCAAGAACTCATCTATTATGCATGAACTACTATTCCTTAGGGATTCATTCATGACGTCTTCCTCTGCCCGCATTTACGTCAATGCTAGCATTCCTAAGCACCTTCCAGGTATAAATATACCTTCACTTGACATGGCAAGCACGGCATGGCTTAGCTCGACTAGCCTACACAGGTCGATACGACTCGCCAAGGCAAGTTCGGAAGGAATTCGAGTCCCCGCCTGACGCACTGACCAGACGCTGTCATCCCTGCTCGCAGAGAATCCAGCTTCCAGTGTTCTGACTCCCTTCGCGGGATGTTAGAGTTTGAGATTCGAAAAGAGATTCCCACCTCTCTCATTCTAAGGTATGGAGCTGACAAGAACCTAGAGGGACTTTTGGCATATAAACTTAGTATATAACATACTATAGAAAACAGCACCTACTTCTTACCTGGTACTACACTTAGGTTAGGTACACTGGGGTAGAACTATTTAGAAGCATCATATGAGTATTCTCTTTTTAGCCTGTGTTATTTATGTATGTATATATGAATATATGTCATAGCTAAAAGACAATGCTATTGCAGTATTATTTCTTCTTACTGCTTACGTTGTGCGTATTATATCTTGCATACTGTCTAATGATTGTAACAGCGCACATCTCTTACACGAGAAACAAGACTGTTCAATAAATCCTTTTATTCAAATGCCCGTCTATCTATTTCTGTGTAACTCTGAAGAAACTAAGCATGCACGATTGATTGAGTGAAACTGTCAAGACATTTCTAGTCACCTCTGAGTTAGCTGGCACACAAGTAATTAAGTTTAATGTACTCAATAAAGGCATACTGACCTTAGTCCTATGCAAAAACTATACTGTATATTATTCCAATGCACAAAGCCTATAAGGGAAATTGGAACTACACTACACCATACAGCCACTAACACAACCACTCATTCTCCATTTGGCCACTCACACATGCACCAACTCACCTATAGAGCCACTGAAACACTCACTCCCTCACCCATGCAGCCAATCATGTACCCACTTATTCCTTCAACCACTCACACACCTACTCACTCACCTGCACAGCTACTAACACAGCTGCTCCCTCAGCCATACAGCTACTCACACTAGCACTCGTCCAGCCATAAACATAAACACACATTCTCTCATTCCCTCATACAACCACTCACACAGCCACTCACTCACTCACACACCCACACAACAACCTTTATTCTCTTTTTTGTGGAACTATATTTCTTTATTTTGAAACATTTTGTATTTTTTTGTAGTTTTTATTACACAAAATGGCAATGCAGGTGTTAAAAAATTGTAACCAGACACACAAAAACAGTCCAAAAACTGGGAAAAATAATAAAAAAGAAACAAATATGTTGCCTTGAAGTATCAAGGATGGCATCAGCAGACAGCTCACCAGCTGTTAGCGTAGTGCTGCAGTCAAGGCAATGTGTGCCAATTGCCTTAACTCTGGTGCAATTTGTGAGCAACACCATTTCACTTCAGTAGGCACTCTCTCCCCAGGGACACATAGTGCATCTCTAGATGTAGATGACACCACCATCTCTCTCCTTCCATGCCCTCTTCAAGCTGTTAGGATGGTACGCTTTCAAATAGTACAACATTGAAGCTATACCACAGGAATATTTTTTGCTGGTTCGTCTTGAGAGGGCCTTCTCACACAAACTAGATTTTCCTAATTTTGTCACAGTCTTGGACTCTTCAGAGGGGATTGTAAAGAATTCCCAAGCAATACTTTGCTTTTTGGGTGCAGGCACCTCATTACCAGAGTCTTGATGTTCTAGCTCCAGCTCCAGCTCCTGCTCCTCTGGCTGCTGTGGAACCTGTTGCTGCTCACTACCGCCTGTTGCCATTTTAATGATAAAAAATGACAAACCAAAAGCTCTAATCAGAGTGCTTTACTAAAAGCACAGGACAACTCCAAAGAATTATCCAAATTTGAATGGAAGATTCTAGGAGAGAAATGGGTGGGAACTTCCTTTGAAGATGAATGAAAACTGACTTCTCCAATCAAATCTCTTTATTACATAGTCACATGAGCTTCGCGAACACTGACGTGATCGCGAAACAGACGTCATCGCGAAAATGGGCGATACAATTTAAAAGTGCTTTACATTATAAATGATTACACAAATAGAAGTGAAAACACTATATTAGTAAATAGCTATTGTTAAATATCATATGCAATATATGTGTTTTTCTCTTTTTCAAAAACACGCCGTCTTCACGACTTTTCGGCAAAACTGGAATATACATATTGTGATAATTCAAGACAATTTTTTTTTAAATCACAGTTATTAAACCACTGACCAAAATGACAATGAGTGACACAGAGAAATACATAAATGGGTGGTGCATTATGCAGATGTCGTGTATAATATACAGTGGACATTTGGACAATTCCAGTAGAGAAAGTAAATTCCCAGTACAAAGTAAGCAGGTGAGTACACCACATTTTCCAGAAAACGGTGTACTCTTCTTAAAAAAACGAGATTCCATTCAGAGCCTAATGATCATTTTAGATAAATAAAATCTGTACATGAAACATTTACAAATATAATAATAGCACATGCGTCAGGTAAAGCTCTACTTGAAAAAATTTAAACAAATCTTTCTTTTTAGGCTGGGTGAATAGAAACCAAAAATGTTCCCTCTAAATATCCATATCGAAAAAAGATCTGAAATCCTTAAACGAAGTGAATGCATCATAAATACATTGAAGTGAAATCTGAACTTCAGTGAGTGTGAGGTATGAATTCTATAATGACATCTCCTTGTAAGAGCAAAGACTATGAGTCTATCCTTTAAATATACAAAGTATGGAAATCCATAAAAGCATTAGCCCCACTCAGACACCCACTTGGATACCCACAAACTCACTAACATGCCCACTCACACATCCGAAGCAGCACTCTCACAGCCACTCACAGCCACACACATGCTCTGACATAACCAGTGACATACCCACAGAGGCATTCATACAGTCACTCACAGACCCAATCACTCACTCATCAACCACTTCAAATAGCCACCGACATACTCATACTCCCATTCAGAGACCCATACACACACTTATGCACCCACTAACTAACGAATGTGCTCACTGTGAAACATTGCAGGTTACAGTTATGGAAATGTTTTTGAAAAACCGTAAAAATTGACTAAAAAAAACAAAGTATGTAGGGACGTTACAGTTAGGACATAGAATTTTAAAAACCTAAAAAATGTACTGAAAAAACCAAAGGTTACCGGGACATTTTAGTTAGGAAATAGAATTTTTTTTAAACTCAGAAATTCACTGAAAGAACCAAAGGTTAAGGGACGTTATAGTTAGGCTCTCGTTTTACTCATACAAAACCAGTGACATTCAGCAGTTATACTTACCTAAGCGAACTATAACTTATGCTCCCACGATGCATCGCTTATGACCTCAAATATTAAATCACTCATGATACTCTCAGTGACATTACTGATGAAGGACGCGCCTTTGCCTGATTTCTCCAGCACCTACCCAGCATTGCAGCGGGACTCCAAGTCCCAAAGATCTTACTCCCTGGAGGGAGGCAGGGACTGTCAGCAGCACCACGCTTAAAACGCACCCGACTCACCCGCGGCGCGGGACGCGCCTT
Organism: Triturus cristatus; assembly: GCF_964204655.1. Taxonomy (NCBI): domain Eukaryota; kingdom Metazoa; phylum Chordata; class Amphibia; order Caudata; family Salamandridae; genus Triturus; species Triturus cristatus. Next base: position 845,753,518 of record NC_140594.1, on the reverse strand, counting down.
TGCCTGATTTCTCCAGCACCTACCCAGCATCGCAGCGGGACTCCAAGTCCCAGAGGTCTTACTCCCTGGAGGGAGGCAGGGACTGTCAGCAGCACCGTGCTTAAAACGCGCCCGACTCACCCGCGGCACGGGACGCGCCTTTGCCTGATTTCTCCAGCACTTACCCAGCATCGCAGCGGGACTCCAAGTCCCAGAGGTCTTACTCCCTGGAGGGAGGCAGGAACTATCAGCAGCACCGCGCTTAAAACGTACCCGACTCACCCGTGGCGCGGGACGCGCGCGGGCTGCGCCCGGGCGAAGCCCGGGCCAAGGGCGAGCCCGTCCTTGTCCGGTCACTGTCCGGAGGTGGCTGGGCTGGGCCCACTCTCTTATTATTGTCTCTCAATTCCGCATGCCAGCAAGTTACAGAGATATCAGAGGTACTGCGACTATAAGATCGTTTTGCTAAAAATCACTGAGAGCCAATTGAATGCTCCTTTGAATTCCAAAGGGACCTAAGGTACACTAATCAAATCGCTTTTCTATTTTGCTTGGTTTTTGTACTCCTGGGCTATTGTTTTCTTTTCCTCTGTGTAACCATGGGGAAGCGGAAAATCATGGAGGGGGCCGGGGTCGGGGTGGAAATGGCTCTAATAGTTCTGTGGGGAAGATGAAAAAGGCCAGAAAGACCTTCAAAAACGCTGGTGATAATTGCGTCATGGACCAGATAGATACCCTTGTTAGAGAATGTGAGGATCTCCTGATTGACAAACCCTCTGCTCCCCTTACAATAGTAGCTAACACAAAAGTGGGCCCGCCAACCACTATACCAGCAATGTTTAAGAAACCGCTTTGCAATCCTGATGAACAACTAGCCAAGTCCTTGGGCCATAAACAACCTGTAGTCACCGCTTTGGATCTGCAGGCTGATTCTCCTAATCCAACTATGAACCAAGCAGGCTTCCAACTACTCTGTACAAACAGGTTTGAAGCTCTAGCAGATTCTTCTACTATTATCTCGGTCGAAACTACAGCTAAAACTTTGTCTACTCAAACTATTTACAATGGGAACTGCTCTTGTAAATGTTCTGATACTAACCTGATTAAAATTATTCAGTCACTGAAAGCAGAAGTTGAATCCCTAAAAAGTATGATCACAGATCTTAACTCTTTTGTTAGGTCCTCTCCATTAGCCTGTCACCTAAATCAGCATCCTACTACCTCACAGTGCTCCCCTAGTGTGTCGTTGAGTATTGGCAAAAAATGTGAAGGGTCCGGATTGGCACAGGATAATGCATCTCATCATACCTACAAAAATAAATCTAATATTTCTAAGATACCCCAAGCTTTTGGCGCTATTAACCCTCATGAGAGTCATTCACGAGCCAAAAACCACCCTATGTTCAGGAGTATTATACCATCATTGCCTGACTCTCAAAATCAAATTTATTCAATGCCATGGGCCCAAACAAACTTTCTACCCCCCCTAATTATAGGGACCACTCGAAAACAATGCACACTGTTTTTATGGTTAATGTCCCCAAACTTGATGTCACTCATAGTGCTGAGAGTAAAGATTTGCTAATTAACAAGTCTATCCATTGGCTAAGACACGTTAGAGGATGTTGTTCCATCATACGGGAGGATATTCTAAGAGCAAGCAGGTGTCCACCCACAAATGGGGTGTTTGATAACATTGAATTAACACTGTCAAACGTAGATCTGGCGGATAATCTGACTGCGCTAGAGTATCGTACATCCCCCCCAGAGTCGTCCTCCATACAGATCAGGCGTTTTCCACCTTTAGCCAAAACAAGAGCCGTTTCCCAACAAGAGCGCTTAGTGTATGACCCTTTCTCACCATTGTCTCAAAATGATTGACTACTCAATATCTCTGTTCAGTCTGTAAGGCAGTAACCATATCTCCAACAGGACAAAATTCTTTCTGCTAATCTTGTTCTTTCCCCTCTGCATCAGACACCACACACTGCTAGCTCTCAAAACCATGGTACAGCACCTACTGCTGATTTAGATAGAAGGGTAGGTGTAGGGCCTACTCCTAATTGCCATCTTTCTTATAACTCTTTTTTGGATTTCACCTCTCCAGGGGGACCATGCGTGCTTGCTACTCCCTCGGCTGTTCCAAACTTAGCTCAGGTAGTCCAGTCATTTTTAGGTGTTGTACAACCAAAAACAAATCTTATGACATCCATAATGGCCAAAGCTACTGATGTGGTGGCCATGGCTCCTGAGAAATGCAACATTCCTCTTAAGATACTTTCTTGGAATGTTGCAGGGCTCAGGAACAAAATGTTATTGCCCCACTGGAACAGTTTAGTCGAGGATCACCATCTCTGTATTTTTCAGGAAACCTGGTGCTTGACTCCGCTCTATAAGTCAGGCTACACTACCTTTTTTATTCCAGCGGTCCATGTTGGTAAGGGGCGTCCATCGGGTGGCCTGATCGTTTGGGTCAGCATTGATCTAGGATGGACAGTAAAGCAAAAGACAGTCCCCTCTCAAGACATCTTGTGGCTCACTATAAAAGGGCCAAAGGGAGGGGAAACCCTCGAACTCTTCAATATCTATGTAAGAGGGATGCCTGCGGCCAAAGTTTCACCTACCCTTTCACTTCTTGTAGAAAAATTAAGCAGCTGCCACGTATCCGCAAAAATCATGGTAGCAGGGGATCTCAACTGTACCTTTGAACCTCTAGGTTCGGATGATCTTCTGGGGACATTAGCTGAAGACCTACAATGGGGAACACCCTCCCTAGATTTAGCTCCCATTAAGAAGTGGTCCCAGGTGGCCATTCAAATCAATGCAATTGCTTTAGAATTTGGTTTGAGAGCACTGAACGGCAGAGTTTCATCTGATTCCTTGGGAGCCCACACTTTTAACAGAGTGGGATCCACTTCACGCATCGATTACATCTTAGTGGATATTCGTCTTTGGACTGATTCCATTGATATGATAATCGGAGCTACAGTGGAGAGTGACCATAACTTTCTGTCCTGCCGTTTGCAGAATTCTTGGCTATGCCCTGAGCAAGCTTTAACCACTGATCCAATCTTAACCACCAAAGATGTTGTCCCTTCCAACTGGGGACAGGCCGTGGTGAGGCATTGGAGACACCTGAGCGGAGGCTTGGGGTACGTGGCAAGCGCCACTAGACAGTTGAACATGCATACAGGACCATGGTGGGGCAACCATGGACATCCACTTTCTGAGTATGCACAGGCGTGACTTTAAGGCACATTTGATTTTCCTTTATGCAATTGGAGCATGATTTACATAGCTAGTTTTGTTGCACAAACCTCAGTGCTACTGTGCATTAAACAGTTGCACCCCAAACAAACTTGTAATGTTTCATTCTCACCTGTTTCAAAAATGATGTTGCATGATGTATGTCCACCTCCTATGGCCCTCTGCTGTGTTAGGGACGTGTGCCTGTCGGTGTTGGGCGGGTGGTTGGTCATCCCGGTGGTCGCCATTCCTGTCCACCTCTATGGGTATCCCCCTTCTGGTCGCAATGTTGTGCAGCATTGCACATACAGCAATTATCCGGCAGCATGTTTCAGGTTTGTATAGCAAGGCACCGCCAGTCTTATGTAGGATTCTGAAGCGACTCTTCAGAATCCCAAATGTCCTCTCTATGACATTCCTAGTGCTTATGTGTGCAGCGTTGTAGCGATGTTCCTGTGGGGTTGCTGGATTGATGTATGGGGTGAGTATGTATTCACGCAGGGCGTAAGCACTGTCACCTAGAAGATAGAAGCGAAGACTTAGCATTGGTGATGTACATACATGTCTGGTGTTGGTGTGGGGAAGCGTAATTTTTACGTACCAAGCAGGAGTCCCTCTCCAAATTCTCCGTTGATTAGACGCCTGTGGATTCCACTGTGGCGGAAGATGTAGGAATCGTGTGTGCTCCCCGGGAATTGTGCCACTAGGTCCGTTATGATGTGATTGGCATCGCACACAACCTGCACGTTGATTGAGTGGTATGACTTGCGGTTCCGGAATATGTACTCATTTGCTGCGGGTGGACATATGGGGATATGCGTACAGTCGATACATCCAATTACATGTGGGAATTGTGCCACCTGGTAGAATGCCTGTTTGGTGCGGTCCAACTGCTGTGGGGTTGTGGGGAAGCTGATGTGGGTGTGTAGCATTGTCAGCATGGCATCTAGGAATTTCTTGAAGAAGCGTGACATTGCGCTTTGCGATACGCCTCCGGCCACCGCAATTACCCCCTGGAAACTCCCTGAGGCCAGTAGGTGCAGGCTGCATAGGACCTGAACGTGCGCAGGGATTGCATTGGTCCGGTGTGTCTGGTGCTGCAGTAATGGTTCCAGGTCTGCAATCAGGCGCATGATCATTGCACGATTGAGGCGATACTTCTCGTACACCTCGTCCTCATTCTGTCCGAGCAAGGTTATGCGCAGTCTGAAAACTCGCTCCTGGACCCTTCTCCTGCGCTGTCCTGCTGCATTGATAGGCATCCTCCTTGCAAGCACGTAGAGGGCAGCCATTTTGTGGGAGCCAACAGGGTCTCCTGGGCCACATTTAAGGGTTTTGTGATTGCCTCAATCAGTTGCACATGTTGATTTTTTTTTTTTGGATTCGCATTTTTTTTTTTAACTTTACCTCCAGGTTTTGATTCCCCTTATTTAGCTCTGGCAAAATAGCGATTTTGGTGATTTTCGTTATTAGATACTGTTGTTGCATTGGGGTGCGATTCGTTATTTGCTATTGGCACTTTCCGGGAGCTAATAGTGATTTCGGTATCTGCTAATTCTGTATTTAGCGATTCGGTAATTTTGCATTTTGGTTATTATCGATTCGGTATTTTGGCGGATTCATTTTTTGCGATTCGTTATTTGCTCACATTTTGGGTTCATGCATTTGAAGTAGGTATTTTTTAATCGCTAACGGGTGATTTTTGCGATTTGGTATTTTACCGACTGGATTTTGGCTTGATGCATGAGGCTGTTAGTGTTTCATCGAAGAGGAGAGACACTTCAACTTGAGCATTTTGTTTAATTTTATTACCACCAATGAAGAAGACATCAATTTACACCCCTGCAGGTAAAACATCACGTGTGTACTTTGTTATTGGTGTTTGCCTGAAGCAGAGGGTTCATCACCTGTAATGGGAATGAGTCCAGAAGTAATATGACTTTTTCCCAGCGGATGTACTTGCCTTTACAGGAGTTGTCTTTACTGTTTCAGGCTGTGTATATTTACACTTCCCTATTGTAGAAGTAACTACGCACTCGGCTGTATATGTTACAACCTCATCCTGAATATGGTCTACCTGTCCCACTGCAACTGTTCAACCATAAAGTATGCGAACCACTATGTGGATGCCATTGAGGTTCCTTCCAAATGTCTGGCAGCATAACGGAACAGAGGAGGGATGTCACCAGAGGCGCAACTAGAGCTAAGAAAAAATTTCGGGGGGGGCTGAATCTTTTAAGCTATAGGCAGAGTGGAGCTGCAGGGGCTCTTAGAAGGGGTGAAGCAACAGCGAGGCCTCATTAACATGCAAATGGTCTTTTAAAGACCTGTGAAGTGCTCGGGTGCGGCTGTGTGTGAGCCGGGAAGCTGTCTCAGCCCGGGTTGCCACACGCGACGAGGGGGGGGGGGGGGGGCTGAAGCCCTGTGAGTCCAATGGGTGTTGCGCGCCTGGATGTCACTGCCTTCCTGCAGCTCAGTAGAATTGCTCTTAGACTGCACAATGTTCTTGTGCCGCTTTCGTTATGTCACCTGGGGGACAGCTCAATAAACCTAAAGTACAAGGCTACCAATCAACGTTAAGATGTTGCTCTATCCCGCCCTTCTCCGCTCCAGCCCCTCGTCGGTGAGGTATGTCTTTAGAGCCGGCCCCTCCGTGGACACAGGACGGGTTCACCAAGAAATAACCATTGGCAAAAGGTTTCTAAAGTGTTCTTGTGCTGAAGATAAAAGATCAAGAAAATTCAGCTCATATTACTTAGATGCAGACTTTAAATAGCTAACATCGGCAATCCACCTGTCACCCTGATATCACACAAACACGCCTCGCTCTACCCCAGCCCCTTGCTGGTGAGGTACACCATTACAAGCTGTGGGGAGAGTCCAAGCCGGACAGAGAAAGGGGCACAACGGATAAGTAACTGTTAGTGAAAGATTTCCAAAGTGATCTTGTGCCACGGATCAAAAAAGTACACATTTGGGTTGTGGGTACAAGGGAGGCCCAGAGGGACTGGGGTAGGGACCTTAGCAGGTGGATGGAAATCTCATTAAAACAGCCATCACCACTAGCTGAAACGAAATCACTGCAAGGCACACACACAAACGTGTTTTTCTTTGAGATTTAACACTTTGAATGACTACCCATTGAGGTGTAGATTTTGGGAACTGAGTATTGTGGTGCATGATTCTTTTCCACAGATTGTTCGCTTTAACACTATTGCACCACAGGGTAACTCAATGGACTGCCCATTCCACTGGAGGATACTGTGCACTGGTGTGAGAGTCCCATTTCTAGTTAGGAAGGCGCTAGATATTTTTAGTTTTCTTTGGTGATCCTAATGTTTTATTTTTTTTCATTTTATGTATATTGTACCAATGGTTACAGTGGTAATCTTACTTCTGTTCCTATTGTGTTAACTGTGTTTTGAATACCTAGTTTAATCTAAATCCTTGAGTAAACAGAGGTTGATTGACCACACAACTCCGTTAGAGTCAAATTTTAAAGGGGCGTTCTTTATTTGTTCATGCTTTTCTATAACTTATAAGTCAGTCAAAGGCTAGAAGAAGGGAGTGAGGATAGCAAAGTAGGAGCTGAGGAGGGGACAAGTGAGTGAAGGGATAATAGAAACATCACCAGGATGGTAGAGAACTGTAGTCTGAGTTTAAGGGACAGGAGAGACGTGATAGAGGTAAAGAGTACCTTAAAGAGTGAAAACGTACAAACAATGTGTGGGAGGATATAAGGGCTGGTTGGGGAGCTGAAAAAATGTGAGCATATTAGAGCAATACTGAGAAATGGCAGAGAGGAAAAGAACATAGTAAATGAGGTGACAGTTTAGCACTTTGCAATTAAAATATTGCTTCAAAAGGGTGCAGGAAAGGACTCATATAGCGAATTTAGGTGAGAGAAGGGGAGACAAAAAGAAATGTAACGGATATGTGCCAAGTATATTGGAAGTTACAGAAAGATAGAAGAGATGAAGCTGAGCCAAAGGTCTAAACAGTGACAAAGAGATACATACAATTTCCCTTTACGCTTACTATTATTCCATCGACAGGATATTTTTCTAGTTCTCAAAATACATGCTAGAAAGCAGTCACTCTAGGAACAGTAAACGAAGAGACATGCAACATATTTAGCTAGGCCTGATCTCCCACTGAAGGCTAGGGTAGCCTTGGACAGTTGAGTTAAGGTGTGCAGCGCGAAAAGCAATTCCATCCTTTCTTTAAGGACACCATTATATACCAATGGGGTAACTTATAAATCCATAGGACCTGGGTATAGAATAATGCACACAACAATTAATCCATCAGTCGCTTTTTTTAGTTCACTCTCCAATTTGCTTTACAGCATGCTTGCATCAAAGGGAGCCTTTCCCCACTTCTGAGGAGTCTGCTGGCCTTCGCTGTCTACAGACTTCTGGTATTAAAGGCTGTAAGGGTGTTTGCAAGAACTCAGGATGTTCTTATTTCACTACCCTGTCCTGATGAAGACCCACATTTAAGGTTCCAACTGGCCCTCCCACAGCTTTCGGGTCAGAACTTTGACACAACATTACAGCCTGGATGGAATAGACTATTCACTGAGAGGCAATATTGATTTGAGCAATTGTTTTACATGGTGGAACCAAGGGGCATATTACCAAGGGCCCTATCACCGCTTTAGCGGCACTTTTGTCCGCTAAATCGGCAATTTTTTATCAGCCTATCAGCAGACTGTCGCTACAGCGACAGCTTTCCGACGAAAGCGACTGGTTTGGGTGCCGCTCGCTAATGACATGCAAAGTAGACGTTCCTGACCAACAGACCTGATAAACAGCCGCTAACAGGCCTATCTCCTATTAGCAAGAAGGCCCTGGCCCCGGTTAGCGACGTCAAAAGTCGCGCTAACCGGGGTCATCGCCGTTTTTTTAACACCTGCTAATTTCATGACTTAGCAATACCTACATGGGGGTGGATTATGCTGATATGACCACAGGGTCGTATCGTCAAGGTTTTCCCCCTTCCCCGTGCAACATCGCTGGTTTTGTCGTGATGTTGGCCCTTCCCTCCCTCTATCGCTGGAATATATATCACCATAGCGCTAATTGTTGCTAATACAGCGTTAGCGTGGCGATATATTCCAGCGATAGCTGGCGATTAAAATTTTTGCACTAAGCACGCTCTGCAATTTTTTTCTCAGTTTCTTGCTAATATGGCCCCAAATTCTAATGCTGTAGGAAGATGTACAGACAGGCTTGGTTCTCAATGAAATTTGAATATGTTTAGTTATCTTTTCTCTTCCTATGGCCTTTTACCCACTAGCACTTTTTCTGAGCACAATATTGCAAATCTTTGGAGCAATATATGTATTTAATTATTGAATGTATATTACTGATTCCAAATATAGTTTGACTTTTTTCGCTTTCGGTTGTACTGTTTTGTGTGATGTAACCTTTTTACACTCTTCCCTCTGCTGGTGCTACATTCACCCACTTTTGTTGTTTGGGGATGTGATGCATAGTTGTATTGCCCCAGGATATGTTAATTGAGTTAGCCTATCCTAATCATCTTTGAGGACAAATTGTTGTGTGTATTTTTCCTTGAGGACAATCAAGTGGTCGTGATAACAGAAACCGGTACATACTGCATTGAGCCCAAACCACGAGGCCACACAGCAAGCACAGGCCTGGAATAATTAAGGCGCAAAATCTGAAATAACCACACACGTGTGAACACCCTCTGCTGGAATTAAAATGCTGTGCATTCATAGCCACACTGGGATCCTTTTATCAGATCTATGGGCTTCTGCAGGACATGACTTACCATTACAAAAAAATCTGTTGGCTTCGTTGCTAGGCTGGATGGCAATGGGAACATGCGTTCCAGCTGGTGTAAATTAGCACCAATATTAAAAAGCCTGAAGCAATATTTTATTTGGACGAAATACGTGCGGATACAACTGATCATTTAAATATTTAGGTCCTGGAACTACCAGCGCTTTTTTTTATCCAGCCTTTTATGTCCACCGAAAGCAAGTGTAGAGCATTTCCTCCAACAGTATTGCGATGTACTTGTAGGTGTGGATTAAGGAGCTGCGGGCAGTCCCTGACTGTACTCGGGATAGCCAGAGGGTTATACTAAAGCGCGTGACAGTATTTGTAAAGGTTTCAGCGTGGGGGTTTGCTACTCGGATACTGTGGATTGGAATATCACGAGGTCCGGCCAAATGCTTAACCAGCAGCAGCATTGTGGCCAGTCTCCAGGTTCTCGCAGGCCAGGCCTCCGACATTTGCTCAACAGACTTAAGTTTCCATATCTTGCCACGTGCACTTCGCGCAGTGTGTTCTAAGCATTGTGCTCCAACGTGTCTATGGAGAGTGCATATGCGCTAAACAAAGGACAAGCTGTTGACACATGCAACAATTTGTCATATTTCATTTAGTTTGAAAATGTGCATTTTGCCCCTGTCCATTGGTGAAATAAACACACTGCATGCAACTCAAATGCAAGCAACAAAACACACACACAGATCTCAAAAGAAATTCATTATTGTCTCTAAGCTGCCACAAACCCACTGTTCAAAACTGTTTTGCCTCTGAGAGGAAAACCCCACAGAAAATCTTAACATATTCTGCACCGTGACCAATGCCACTGGGGATACCTTCTTCTCCATCACATGTCTTTAAATCCGGGCATTTCCACTTTTAGTCTATTGCTCATGGACACCCAATGCACACACGTCACTTCCACAAGGATCACAAGTCCCTAACGGGCTTGCACCAGTGTATATCAACACATCACTCTACGTCTGCAACCTGTTTTGTGCCTGGACATGCTCTTACAGCCCCTACTTTCTACGGATACCATGTCAGAGATCTACATCCCCCATGAACATGTCACAGGCACATATGTCCTGTGTTGCCAAGGTAAATCTAATAAGGAACATTCCATTCCCATCACAGGCCGTCATGCTAGTCCATTATCCATACAAGACCGGAAAGACATGAGTATGCTAGTCCCCTTTGTCAAATTAGGTATTGCTAATCCTTGCAGTGGAACACTAGTATCTAAGAAGTTGAAACATCTGTTCGCCTTTTAATATGGTGAACTATTGAAAAGGGCTGATTTTAATGGTACAGATTCCGAAGCTCTGTTATCGGTTGGCCCCACAACAGAAGTTCTACGTTTGTAGATTCCATCTAGTAAGTTAACCAGACTGAGGTTTGCTTGAATAAAGCTTGCAAAATCTTTAAAATGACACAAAGGAAGCTATTTTGCTCCATACGTTGAGTTATATCTGCAACCAGGTTTATTGAATCTGCAAGCACTGCCAGGCGGGACACCTTTGTGAAATGCAAATACTGAATTGTATTTCTGGAGAAGTGAGCATTGTACTTGCATGCCATTATAGATAATGACTGTCCTTGTGCAGTGGCTGTTATGATGCTCAACCAACAAGAACTTACTAGTGCATGAGGATGTTGGGCAGGACACTCTGTCTTTCAGTATCTTCACATGTATCACTTAAGTGCCGCCTGTCTTACCTCAGAGCCATACATTAATTGCAGGTCATACCTTTTGTAAGATATTAGATTATTAATCGGAGTGGGTGATTATCCACCTCAAGGAATTATCACAACCCTGTCAAGGTGAACAGTTAAAGTCACTAAATTGACCTGAGGTCAACCCCATGGTAGCCATGGCACATAGTAAACAGGCTTAATTTGGGGAATGGTATTTATGGAGTATCATAACAGTATTAAAGCCCAAATGTAAACAATTAAAATCCCAAACTGAATTCGAGAACTAGAGTAAAATGTATTAAAGAAAATGACACCAAAAGGACAGAAATCCAATTAAGAAAACTGAAGATATGTATTCTTAAAGTTTTAAGTAGAAATTGCGCAGTATGTATAAAGTGCATACTGGTGCAACTAAATGATAGTTAATGCCCGCTGGACATAGGCGCAATTTGACACTGACCGCGATGGAGCTTGGGTTAGACACACCAACGCGGGTCGTCCTGGTAAATGATTTTACCTTCTGAATTTAAACCTTTAAGTCCCAATCTACCACAGGAGTACACTTTTAAACCCCCAACCTTGTGAGAAGCAATTAGAGTCTCACAGAGTGTCAGGCAGAGGCCAACAGCAGGGTCCAGTCCAGGTCCAGTTGCTACTGGCCAGCTGAGCAGTTTGAGGAAAGGCCTTTTGTAGCTTGTTGTGTCCCTGTAGCTCGATAATGAAGTCACCCATATGACCCTTGAAGTTCACTTCTTTGTCCTGGGTACAGGTACAAGAGAGAGAGAAGGTCCAGTGCTTCAGGGCTTTTCTCAGGTTGCTGACAACAGGTTGAGTGTTCCTCTCATCTTCCTCAGGTCTCAGAGTGTTCTGAAATGGGTGTCTGGAGAGACCACATTTATGCTTGGCACGAGCTATTGGGTGGGAATGCCTCCTGGGCCCTAACCGATGGGATAAAAGTTCTCTGGGCCAACCCTACTCACTTTTGCCATTTTAAAGATAATGAAAGTCTTCTGCCACATTAAACATGGGCTCTGAGAGTGTCATAAGCCACCTACCTGGATCCCAGGTGATTCCAATGGGGCGGAGATGCTAGTTCTCAAGACTTGCCCTCGGTTTACAGGGGCGACTGCTCCAGTAGAAAATCCCAGGGGGAAGGGGGTTGGGATAAAGAGAGCGTGTGGTGTCAAAAAGATGATGTGGCTCGTCTTCTCAACTGCAACACTGCAGCAGGCATTCACACCAGTCTGATGAATGGTACCGGCAGATATGTTTTCTATAAACAAACAAATAATAAGGCTTTAATCTAGTATTAGCTATATCTTTTAAGGTATCACCTCACGAAAGCTTTTTATATCCCAACCAATCTTTAATTTTGCTGTTAGCTGTTTTTAGATAGTCCAAAGAGGTTCATTCATCAAAGTTTTGAAACTGTAGTGAGTATGATTCCAGCATCAAACCCTCAAAATCCCCTAATTTGGATGGGCTTAGCTTCACCCAAGTCCTTTCTGGCAGAGCACTACCAACAGAATGTACAAGTTGAACAAAAACACTGGTTACCTTGTCTGCAAGCACGATGTTGTGACTAAGCGCAGCGCGTAGCGCAATCAAGCCTGTTAATGCATCGCTCCTTTTCTTCTTGTTTTTCCATCCAGGTTTGAGGCTGATGTGGAACGTCCTTTGAGGTGAGGTCGAAGTGGAAGGAAGAAGTCAGAGTCCTGGAAGTCGGGAAACAGGTAAGTGGCAGACGAAGAGGCTAAGTGAAGGGGAGGAGTGTGGACGGTCTTAAAATAAGACTGCTTTAGAACATTTATAAAGGTCACATTAGTTTGCAACAAGGAACAGGTGCAAATAATTAACTAATTAATTAATTAAATAATTAACTTTATGAGGCTGCCTTCTAGAAGGTGCTTTAGAATGTTCACAAAGGTCAAGTTCTAATTGCTTATAGCAAGGAACAGGTGCAGATGATTAATTTGATGAAGCTGTCTTCTACCAGGTGTTTTAAAATGTTCACAAAGATCGCATTCTAATTGCTTATAGCAAGGAACAGGTGCAGATTGTTAATTTGATCAGGCTGTCTTCTAGAAGGTGTTCTAGAAGGTTCACAAAGGTTGCATTCTAATTGCTTATAGCAGGGAACAGGTGCCGGGAATTAATTTGATAAGGGCTGTCTTCCATGAGGTTCACGTTGAGGTCTTCTATGCCGGTTGCTTGATGCTTATTCTGTTGGATTTTCTAGATGTTTTTGTGGTGCCTAAAACCTGACCTTGCATATGAATGGTAAAACATCTGTAAAAGCTATTAAGCCTTTTCAAACAAACTGGGGAAACCAGCTGCAGCTAGCTATTACTAATAGCATGTAATATGGTCAAAAGTCAGGAAAGAAGATGTTTGTTCATTCATAAGTGTTGGGAGGAATAATATGAGTCATGCTGGTATATTGTGATAGTCAAGAGAAGTTAGCTGTGGCAGGAATCCTGACAGAGGGCTAAGGGTGTCCTTCCACATCTAACACTAAAATCCAGTTTGTAGCCACTGTACCCACAATAACCCCAGACCCAGAAGTATGGTAGAACAAAAGTAGGGTTTCCAGCAACCAGACAGTGGATACACAAGATTGTTCTGGCATCCTGTTTCCCTTCCTTTCAAATGTGCCCTCTGTGTTATATGTGAAACCCAGAGAAAGAAGGCTTGCGGGACAAACCACGCCCTACAGGAGCCAATCAGTGGATATAGAAGCATTATCTTGCTATCCTGATCTTTGCCTTTCACATGTGCCCCAAAGTGTTATATGTAAACCCAGCAGACCTGTCAAGAAGGTTTTGTCAATGAAGCAGGGTTTGGCACTGTAATGTCAAAAAGGATGCTCCTATCTGTCCACCCTGCATAATCTGGAAGGTTCAGAGGAGTCATCTCTGGCCATTCAGGTCAGACTATTGTTTGCTCCTGGGAAGCATTTTGCGCCTTTTTCACGCCTATTCAGATGCTAATTACAGTCTGACAGAAAGAGAAAACAAATGCAATTTTTAGCCTCCAGCATCGTCAGCCAGGGAACATGTGCCTTACTAAAAGTTACTTTTTCATAATATTTATTAGAAAATCTGACTGCATCATTGAATTGGATTTTTCATAGCTATTAAAAATAGTTATTTAATTACTTTTTTTAGTTAGTCCCATTCCCTATATACAGTGTTAGGATTTTCATCTGTTCTCTGGGTTTTTACATAGGACAGCTAGGCCTGCCACTGTATAAACTAGCTGGTCACTGTAAGTATATGTTAACATTACATTTATACATGTCCGACTTTTAAATACCATGTACCCTGCCTTGTGGGCTACATGGCCTACACAGGTGTGACTTATTAATAAATAAAAGGGATTTTTTGACCTGTCAAAAGGGTTTATTTTTACAGGTAGGATTGCCGTTTTTACACTGCTACACAGGGTAGGTCTGAAGCCATAAGGTGAGCCACTGGTGCCATTTGATTTCCAGGCCCTGGGTACACTTTGTACAATATAATAGGGACTTATAGGGACGTCAAATATGCCAATTTGTAATATGGCAATTCCACTATGTTTAAAGAGGGGCACAGCCACTTTATTTCTAGTTAGCAGAAGTTTGTTGCCCACAGTTCTAAAAATAGCATCAATTTAGGGTCCAGCACGAGGTGGAAAATCTAGGGTGACCCCACAGAAAAGGAAGATTTCCTACACCATTGCTGTATTCTGTCTGGGGAAGTGCGGTCCTCATCATCTCTGTAGTCTTTTTTAAAATGGCAAGGCCTTTGTTGAGCGGCAATAATATTCACCATTGCACAGCAGGTGATGATTTTGATTAATATATCGCGTGCATGCTGAAAGGATCCCCTGCTCTTGTGTAGGTACCTTCTCTTCAAAAGCCCAAATGTACACTGTACCACAGTCCCCATAAATCTATGTGTTATGCTACATCTCTTCTAACTGGGTGTAACAGTATTCGTGCATGGCAAGAGGAGCCATGATTGCATGGAATAGGCAATGTCACTTACAATTATATAATGATAGAATGTGCTCATTGATGTAACAATTGGAAGGCTATTGTTGGATAATGGCACATGAAACACATGCCACATGACACCATCCCAAAAGACTCGGTAGCAAGACGACTGTAGAGACCAAAGTTAGTGACCATGTAGAATCATGTGTGCTCCCAGAATAATGTACCACAAAGTCTGTAATGATGCATTCAGCATTTGATATGACCTAAATGCTTAGTAAGTATTGATATTTGGTGGAAATATAAGGATTAAGTGCCTCGGGCAAGCAGACCAGCAAATATCTGCCATCTAGGAAACCTATTACCTGAGAAAACTATGCTATCCTAAAAAATCTACCTTGGTGTTGTTTGGTACCTGAGCTGTGCTGCAGAAGGCAATATGGCTGGTGATATTTGACAACATAGCATCTAAGAACTTACAAAATATATTAGTGTACTTTAAGACACCTCCAACTGCTATGGCCATTATTCACTAGAAACTGTCTGAGGCCAATAGATGTATGGCACATAGGACCTGCACATATATAGAAGCTGGCTTCTCTTTTGTATGCCTCCCTACCCAGTGCCAGGTCTAAATCAGCTATCAGTTCATTCATTCATAAAGTCTTTATTCAATGTGAAAAAGATCATAAAAGTACATGATTAAAAATAGTACAATAAAATATATAAATAGATTCAGTGTCACAATGTACTGGTCTCAGTGCAATACAATAGACACAAATGTTAAAAACCATAACAATTTATCAAATATGGATAATATGAAACATGGTTAAAACAACTAACATATCCTATTACATCTCCTCTGTTGTTTTTCTACTGCAGATGGCCAGTATAAGAAATCAACAAACAATAAAACAGATATTTGGACTATTCAACATTTGAAGATAGGTTAGCGCAACCATACGTTTCCGAACGGCTAATTTGGTCAGTAATGGTTCCAGACATGACTGAAAGAAACGCCGGTAAAAAGCCACAGAAAAACATATAATGTAGCAAAGACTGTTCTGCCTTGCCGTTACAGGAACATGGGGGGAGATTCTTACTCCATGCACCTTTCAAATCTTAAAAGCATACTAGACGCCAAACTGAACCAGACCTAAATCTAAATAGAAGTGATCTCTACCATCGGGTTAGGTGTAACGTCAGATAAAAAGCAATGTCGGCCATAGCAAACTTAGAATAATAATGTATAAAGGTATGCTTGCTAACAATCTCCTGTCGCTACAGTGAGGAACTGTGTTCTACAAAGCTCTGCTTAACTACTTTAATGGTGGCTTTGCTTATCAAACCTGGGACACTGAACAGTTCTGGGAGGCCGATAATGATTTGTGTACATAGCTCAACCAAGGTATAGAGAGCTCCCCATCCATGTTCAAGCAGTCAGCAATAACTGACCTATTAAAACAAGCCTCCTTGTTGCTCCAGACATTAAGCCAAAGTTTTAGGGGGCCCAATGTAGTGCTATCCTGAATATACTCTAGATTCAGCTGAGAGTGCAAAATAAAATTTAGGCTGGAGGGAGGGAGATTCAGCAGTCTCCAGCATGTTCTATTTTCTTCCACCTTAACTGGGGCGGTGTTGTGAAATTCCCAAACCCCAGCTACATAAGTAGTGGTGGGAAAACATTGCATCTTGGCATTTAATACAGCACTTGCCTGATCAACTTATACTTGCTGGGGTCACTCAATCAAATAATCTATAGTTGGCCAAAGACCATAAAAGCATAGCAGAAGGGATGAAAACATAGGGGCCGATTCACAGAACTAACTTAAGACAAAATCCTAAACTTCCTACTTTTGGTATTCACAGAAGTTAGGATTTTGTCTTAAGTTTGTCTTCAGACAAACTTAAGACAGACTTAAGACAGACTTAAGACAGACTTAAGACAAACTTAAGACAAACTTAAGACTGACTTAAGACAGACTTAAGACAAACTTAAGACAGACTTAAGACAGACTTAAGACAAACTTAAGACAAAATCCTAACTTCTGTGAATACCAAAAGTAGTAAGTTTAGGATTTTGTCTTAAGTTAGTTCTGTGAATCGGGCCCATACATTGTAATATTGGGAAGTTCTGCAACAAAAACTCTTGTGAATAAGAACATGAATCAAAGCATGGCAAAGTAATTTAAAATTCAACTGTTAAAATATTACAATAATTTCCATATCGATTCCTAATATAAAAGGCACATTTTATGAAATTTTATAATGAAAAACACAAATACTGCAAGCGCATTGATTGCAAGAATATTGCTGGGGTCTTATTTCCCTTTGTGTTCTGAGCCACCCTTCTGCAGACTATCCCGCCCCCAGCTGGAAACCATGTAGTTCTTTTTAGCACTTGATTCTCAGGTTAAGACTAGCACGGCAGAGCAGTTCAAGCAGTCCAAGGCTTACTCAGAGGAAGTGCTGAAGGCTAGGGACACAGAACTCAGCACTACAACAAACAGCATTCAAAAATTCACTCTCCACCCAGTGCTTTTTCTTATAAAAATGGAAAATCACTTTATTGCATACAATATTACATGCAATGCACACATTAACCAATATATATGCAGATAGCAGGTAAAAATGCTTATGGTGACACCCTCCAAAGAGCCTCATGACCAACAAAGGGCACACACTACAGAAATGTAGCACTGATCAGATTGCCCCCCCCCCCCAAAGTGCCACTTGGAGCATCTGCATATGAGGCTCCTAGTCCTGAACAATAAAAACACAATAGTCTAGTAAGTACCTAACACGACCTGAGTGGTGCATTCAATAAAAGTCAGACCTCCTAACTTTATTAAAGTATAGCGATGACAAACCCATGCAAAATATATACTCATACACAATGAAATCTATTTCCTAAACATTTTAAGATAGTATCAACTTTTAATGTCATCAGTTATTAAATGTAATGGTTTATTGTCAAAAATGTGCACCATTAACACAGTTTTCAATATTGAAAAACAATTAATACCTTTTCTTCTATATTTGACCAAATTCTAAACAATCATAGAACCTTGCAACAAATATTCATACATTTCTGAGTCTAAACACTAAACTCCTAGCACTATGAGAGCCTAAAATTCAAAGAAAGTTCTTCTGAGCTCATAAAGCCTTTGATCCAGGAGATATTGGGTGACTGGTTCTTTGTGATGCCCTGCCTCTCTCTTGGAAGCCCCGCAAGCACCATTGGAACTTTACTGGTAAATGGTAGAACTATTTGACTTTGTTAATGAATTGATTTGCCATGTTCTATAGCAGCGTGGCTGCTGAGCAGCATGGTTGAAAGCAAAAAATTAAAAGTGCTATGATCCAGCCAGTGTTGACCATGGCATGGTGCTGCTTTGCAACATGGCTGAAAAAACATTGACAATACCAATAGATCTCACATAGGTGAGACCTATTTGCTTTACCAATGGCTGTTTTTTTCTGGTGGGAGAGGGCGGGGTAATGGGCAAACACCAATGGGGCAAGGTCTGGTGGGACGGGGCAGGCAAAGACAGGTGGAGGGATGTGGGAGAACGGGACAAACAACAACGTCGGGAGGGGAGTAGGGGATGGAATTAAGAACTGTGATGTGGCCAGTGCTGGGAAGGTGTCAGGGGATGGGTCAAGCTATGACAGGAGGGAGAGGGGCAGGGGTATGAGGCAAGCAAAGACAGGGAGTGGGATTAGAGTAAAGGGCAAACAACGATGGATGAGGGGCAAGCAAAAAAAGGGGGAGGGGTGGGGTAAGCAAAACAATGGAATGCAGCAGGTGGTAGGAGGGATGGGACAAGCAACACCAACAGAATGTGGGAGGGGTAGGAGGGCCTGGGGCATACAACAACAGAATGAAAACAACGAGTGCAAACAACAATGCTGGCTGGAGATGGGGAGAGAAAACACATGTACTCTTATGGAGTGCTTCAACTCAATTAGAAAAACTACCTCCAAAAGTCTCTGAGCAGTGGATGGACAATGGGTTCTGAAAGGAAGTAGTACTTGGTCCATGCTCCAGGGAAGGGACAAACACATGAAGAGGAAGTGAGGCCGGAATGCGCTGACTAATGAGAAGAAAGGAAATGAGAGTGACCACAAATCCAACCGATAGTAAGTAATGGGTGGACTCTATGCTCCATTAAGATAACAACAAGCCTCACAAGCAACAGCACATGCTTTCTAAGGGCAGAACTAAAGAGTGGCTGATTTTCCGATGTACATCACATGCTGATTGCACAGTTAAAATAAGTTATTTTTCAGCAATTTGAAGGAAGTATAAATACTGTACAATTCAGATGATTCATAAACAAATATTCATGTGATTTAATGCATCTGAGTAGGGCCTCTGTATTCCATAGCTCCCAATGAATTTGACCTGTCTGGGCCCCTAATCCCTATAGGGATCTCAATATCATTATCTGAAGTTGAGGAAGCTATACATCAGAGCCCAGGCAATAAGGCCCCGGGTCCCGATGGGTTACTAATCAACCTCATTAAATATAAACCTGAATTCTAGACCCCTTTGCTCTTTAATGTTTTCAACAACTTATCCTGCGCCCCATTGCTCGGCACCTGGTCAACCAGCACCATCTTCCCAATTTTAAAAAAATGTGACCGCTCCCATCCCAGCTGTTACAGACCTATTTACCTGATCCATAATACTTTGAAAATTTTAGGGAGGGTCTTATACAGCAAGATCAAAACCTGGTCTGAAGACACCCTCATCTACAACCATGTCAACTGGGTTTTAGGAGCAGCGTAGGCACAATCAAGCAATGCCTTAACCTTAATTTAATACTAGGGACATACATCATTGCTCAGAAGTCACCTATTTACCTGGCCTTTATGGATTTAACCTCAGCCTTTGAGTACGTAAATCGGTCATGGCTGTGGTCAACCCTATTAGACTATGGGTTAGACAAGGCCCTGGTACACCTTTTAGCAGACCTACACAAGGATTTGAGAGCTCGAGTCAGGATTAACATTGGGGGTGAGGTCTCTAACGACATCAAGGTTGGCAGAGGGGTCAGGCAGGGATGTGTCTTGGCCCCCTTACTTTTTATCATATATATCAATAACTTACACAAAACATTGCTTGAGTTAACCAATGATGTCCCCAGAGTGAATGGTAATATACTCCCGCTCTATTATATGCTGACAATGCGGTCTTAATGGGCCGCACACCTAATGCCGCACGGACCATATTCTCAAGGAGCTATCGCCGAGTTATCGGCACCTTAATGCAGCCAAATTTGCGATAAACTTACCACCCCATTAACAAACTGGCGCAAACAGCCCATATCACCACTTTTCCGGCGATAGCAGCCGCAAAAAACATCGCCAAGGATGACTCCGGCAACTATCGCTAATGAGATGCAGAGTAGACGTTCCTGAGCAAAAAACCGCGACAACACCACTCCACAACATTCTCAACGACCAGCCACATCGGTGATAAGATCACAGAACATGCAATAAGGCGCGTTAGCACTAGGAAACTAACACCTGCTCCGACATAGTGCAAAGTCGGCCTACAACCTGCACCACAAAAGGGAGCCCAGCCCAGAGCCACACCTGAAGAACAACAGATGCCTTGGAGCCACAGAACATGCATCCCGGAGCCCCAAGAGGGCAACAACACCCACTACCATCATCTCCAGGACCCCACCTACCCCCCCGGGGCCCCACTCCGGGCACCTCCCACCCCCCCCGGACAAAGATATGTCACATCAACCACACAGAACCATATACCAAATAACCCACATGATGTCGCACCATCAAATCTGGTGACATGCATGTGTCGTCACAAAAATGAGCATCACACATTCACCATCGAAGCACCAAATGAAAATGTATTAAAATAAATACAGAACAGAAATGAAGACACATGTCGCCTCCCCTCGGGACAATCCATAGGTCACAGCCTGCACGACAAAAACCATGATGAGAAGGTGTGTCCTGCGCACATCAAGGGACAGAGAGAGAGCGAAGGAGAGAGAGAGAAAGAGAGAGATAGA
Source organism: Triturus cristatus (assembly GCF_964204655.1). NCBI lineage: Eukaryota > Metazoa > Chordata > Amphibia > Caudata > Salamandridae > Triturus > Triturus cristatus. The sequence goes on along the minus strand of NC_140594.1, from coordinate 845,732,768 downwards.
TGGACAGAGAGTGGGAGCGAGAGAAAGACGACAGAGAGGCGGAGAATGAGATAGATGGACAGAGAGGGAGAGAGAGAGATAGACGGACAGAGGGGGGGAGAGAGAGATAGACGACAGAGAGGAGGAGAGAGAGATAGATGGACAGAGAGGGAGAGAGAGATATGGACAGAGAGGGGGAGAGAGAGACAGAGAAAAGAAGAGAGGGACAGGGAGAGAGAGTGCCTACACTGCGCACCCAGGCCACACTGCTCACCTGCTGCCACCGGTGTGTCTCCAACCACATGCCGGTATGTAGTGCAGTCCACCAGGTCCCACATCTGAGACAGACCCGTCATCTGAAACAGAGTCCAGATACCTGAATGGCAATGTACATGCAATTGCACACAACACCATCGCCTGTCCACCCCTACGCACCCAGGCAGATGCACCCCAGCCCCTCCCGCCGCCGAGCGGTGCATGCCCGCCACTGCGCGCGTAGGTCGCACTGCTCACCTTCCGCCACCGGCGTGTAGAAAAGAGGGCCCACCACATGCCGCTGCAAGCCACAAGCCCGGGGCCCGCAGGCATTGCACCCTCCACATCATGCAGCCCTGCTCCGCAGGACACCAGGTCTCACATTTGGTGCTGGGTCTTGATTACTCCATGGCAGGGGACATACCAGAGCACCCGGCACCATGGCAGGCTGCACACCCGCTCAGCCTCATAGGTGCCACTAACTCTGTGATCCCTGAGGCGACACCACGTGGTGGTAAGCCCACGCTGCCCACTGGCTCAAACCTACAGTGCGGTCCAGCAGGGCACACAAAACCTGAGCCGTCCGGACCGCCGGGACAGGGCATCATCGCAGGCTGCACACCCGCTCAGCACTTAAGGTGCCCCTAACTCAGTGCGCCGAAAGTCACCATCCGGTGGCAGTGTGCCTGTGCCGGCCGCAGTGTATCCGGTGCCACCAAGTCTGTGCCCCGCTAGTCATGGACCCTCTATGATTGGGTATCGTGGTGCGGACGCCATCATGTCACCTCCGGACCTGTGGAATGTGATGTTGCAGGCCCCTGGGCCCCCATGCCTAAATGCACACCACACGGATACACCCAGGGAGAGGTTGGAAATGGCATCGAGCACGTGCACCCGGCCCGTTTTATTGGCAGGGTCACATGTGCGGTGACGCGTGTGCTGGATGGGTGTGGTGTGGGTGTAAACCAGCCATGAGGGAGTGGCTGTGGCATGCTGACAACTAGACCTGTGAGCAGCAGATCACTACAGGGGAATCCTGGCACATGTGGCGTTGTTGTCTCCCCCGGAGCGTAAGCGTAGTGGGCTGGCCTGGCGTATGCCAGTACAGTGTAAGGGTTTGAACAATCACCCCGGGGCTCTGTGCGTGGTTCCGTACGGGGCTGCACAAGGAAGTTACACATGTGTGTGTCGCTGTTGTTGTGTAGGCACCACATGGACGACAATCGGCAATGTGTCACCCTGTGACCCAAGTCCAACAACATGAGCCACATGGACATAAGACAAATTCACTGACCCCACATTCATCCATACTGCCACACTTGAAAGACCATAGAGACGACACATCTGTGTGATTCGGAATGTTTAATGCACATTCAGTGGGGTGTTGCATATGGAGCAGTACAGGGCAATGCAAACCACAGTTTCAAATGTTTGCCCATGGAGGGCCAGCCAGAGTCATTCAGGGAATGACAGGTACAAAGGAAGTAGAAGAGTTCAGTCCGCAGTCTGATAGCTGGGTCATTAGCGATCAAACAGAATATGGCAGTCCATGTCGAGGTCCAAGGTGAGTGTCGCAGAGTGTATCGGGGGTCAGTGGAAGGTGATGATGCAGAGGGCAGAACCAAGCTGAAACCGGCCATGAGGCGGAGGTGAATGCTACTGCGTCCTTCTTAACACGAAACCAGATTCATCCGCATCTTCGTCCTCTGCTGTCTTATGTGCCTCATGTGTGGGTGGTGCTGGCCTCTTTGCAGCACTGTGTGGCAGTGACACCTTAGGGGTCGCAGGTGGAATGTCTGCCGCACTGTGTGGCACTGACACTTCAGGGGGCGGAGATGTGGACGTAGTGGTAGCTGCAGCAGGCATCTGCGCCAGGCCTTGTGGCAGCAATGCCATGAGGATGGTTTTGAGGTCATTGTGGAACCCATACCTCTCGGCGGTGTGCAGCCGTGTCAGCCGCAATTTCTGCATTGGCCCACTCCATGTTCTCCATGAGCCTCCGCATGAGTTCCAACTCCCGTGCGAGCTCGCTGGAGCCACTCTGACTAGATAGTCATTCTTGTCTCATGGTCAGGACTCTAGCGATGTCAGCCATGGTTTGTTGGAGAGCATGGAGCGGACTGTGGGTGTCTGTTAGGGACTGTGAGTGGTCCCTGATGGAACTTAGACACCCACGTATGATATCTAGTTTGTCTGCCATGAGGTCGAAGCCCACCCGCACCTTTTCAGCCAGCTGCTCCTGGCATCCCAACACACGGCGTTGGAAGGCCATGTGTTCTTTGTGGGTGTTCTGGGAGGCAGCCGTGGGGGTGGGTGCTGCCTGCAGTGTGGTCTGTGCAGGGGGTGGGTTCTCCTTGTTGCAGGTGTCATGGTCCTCTTCGTCATCAGAGAAGAGAGGTTAGGACTGCTCTGCAGGAGGTGCTGATTGTCCCTCTGCAATGTGAAGGGGAGCTGCAGTTTAACAATGTGTTCACATGTGTGTTGTCGCATTGTACATGTTTACATACAGACTGCATTACTGTGTACATCGTGGCTGTTTCAGAGGGGCTGCCCATTTGCTGCGGGACAGTGGACATTCCGACAACATCACGGCTGTGTGTTTGTACTTGTACATTTTCTACTAACATTTCCCTGCAATTTCACCTGTGATTGGCTAGTGTCTACACCCAGTCAGCACCAGTTGTGTCCACTATTCAGTGGTGAACGTGTTGCGGTTTGTGCCACTTCGTTGTCAGTGTTGATGTGCTCTGCACATGATGTGTGTGTGCTGCATTTTGTGGGAGTCACCCCTGCAGCTCTGATTTTGCTGCCCCTTATCCCTTACATGTGGTGTGCCTCTGATTTCTGTGATCATACAGTGCTGAGATGTTGCATGCTTGGGTACATAGTTCTCTTTGTGGGAGTTTGATTCTGGGGCATGATTTGTCCACAGCTGTGCCCTACTTACTTGTGCATGTGTGCCATAGTGCCCATCTCCCCCCCGTCCACACAGTCCCTGGTCATTACTCACCCTGGTGCTGTTGTGTCCGGTCCTGTTGAGCAGTGTCCGGTACCCCAACTTCTGCCACCGTCTTCCCCACTGATGACTGTGGACACCAATTCCTCCATGTCGTCCAGCTCCTCCTGTGGCGCAGGACTGCCACCTCCAGTCTGCATTGCTGCCTTCCTGTTGTTGGCGAGTTTCAGCTTGGTTTTGCACTTGACGTCATTCCAGCTCCTTTTGACCTCGTCCATTGTCCTCTTCAGAACTCCGACTGCATTCACCTTGTCCACGATGGCCTGCCATAGTCCATTTTTTGTCGCCAATGACACATTGGAGGTGACGAACAGTTGTTGATGGTGTTTGACCACCTCCGTTATCAGGATCATGTTCTCCTGCGGACTGAAGTGCTTCTTCCTACTCTTCTTGTCCTTGCCCTTCCCTGACCCCGAGGTCCCAGGCTGGTCTTCCGGGGTGCTTGTGGGGTTCTGGTTCTCATCCGTACTTGCTCCGGCAACATCCATTGTGCTTGGCTGTTGTTTGGCAATTTTTGTCAGGTTTTTTTCTACTTTTATGGTGATTGTTCCCGCCGGACACGTGTGTATTGCAGGCCTGTAGCTGGTTTTCGCTGATTTTTGTATCGCAATTGGCCTTATCTCAGCTTTTTTTGCGTTCACGTTTCTCATCTTTGCGGCGTGGCGTTGATTTTATCGCAGTCAGTTGATGCTTTATCTGGTGACTATCCCATGGTACCGCCGTGTTGTGAATGCCTGGTTAACACGGTGTAAAATTCCCGCGATAGACTGCGATGTTGGGAGTTGCGTTAAGTAACTTTTGCGATGATTATCACACGTTCTTGATAATATGCCCCTACGTCTTTTAGTATGGAGTTTTGTTGATTTTCTGGCCACCCTACATCTATGCAGTAAAAAAATATTTTATAATGGCCTTTGGACCAAGGAAACACCTTTTAAACTCTATTTCCACAGGCAACCAGAGTTTACAACGCACTAGCACTTTCCCCTATTTGGGGATTGTTTTCGCTTCTAACGGTTCCTGGTCTGACCACATGGACTTTTGCAGGAACAAGTTTACCAAAGTCATTAACTCAGTTCTCAGCCTTCCACAACCAAGGATGACAGGGGCCATTCTAGCCATTTAAAAAATGTCTTAATATCAGTGTATCCCTACAGCAACTTATGGTGCGGAAGTCTGGGGCACTTTTAGGTGCTGCAGTATACAGCGCGAGGAAAACAGGTTTTGCCGCAAACTTTTGGATGTACCACTGTCCACATCACAATATGTTTGCCACAGTGAATTGAATCTTCATTACATCGAAGATTATATACAGGCACGCCCTGCCTTATTCTGGCTAGCCATCTGGAAAAACCAAGCTGCAACACTCACACAGGAGATTATAGGAGACTGCCTTAATTGTGAAAAGGGAATGGACATTCCGTGGCTAGCAGAGGTGCGCTCAAGTCTAAGCAGGGTTAATTATGAATACATTTTCACAAATCCAAATTAGGTAGACACTCTTAGCAAAAGAGATGTACGCACAGCACTTTATACGCACTAAAGAAAGGTAAGACTAGACAGGGAGTCAAAGAAACCAACTGTAGCTGCTTTCCTGTCAATTGAGAACAGGGGACTCCTCCATCGCTTAAGAGCAGGCACCGTGAAATTTTTACTCTGTTTCCCTCTCGGCTTCCACGTCAACCTCCACTTTTTGCCATGCCTATGTGAAGTCCAGAGTGGGCAATCTACACTACACTTTCAATTTTTTTGTAAGTTTTATATTAAGTATGCTAAATGGCTCCTAATACCCCATTTTAAAAACAATTCACCTAGTCACCTCGAAACCGCATATAGATCTATTCTCCTTCTGGAAGACGATGAACTGGCCTTCCGAGTAGGTGCCTTTCTGAAAATTGCTGTGCGAGCCCGCAAAACTATGTGCACTTTATGAATAAAGTTTGAATTTACCTGATTCTACATATCATATTATGATGTAATTGTTTACTTTTTATGTGCTGAAATGTGATTTGTACTTTTATGGATATGTATCTATCCGAATAAGGAAAGAATTGAATTGAAGAATCGAATTCAATCACAGATAAAAAAATTATGTAGCTTGATAGAGAATCAGAGATAATTAGTCGTTTGGGTCAGAATGACAACTATCCAAAGAGAACTCTTAGCTTATGGACAATTTGTTGGCTTACTTCTTGGAAAAACATTGATTTTTCTTTGACCCAAAAATATCCTCACCCTTTTCATACATGGAAATTGATGAAGAGAGAGTAGAGACCGCGCAACAAGATGACATAGAAATGAAATTTCTTAAAACAGAACCACAAGCGGTTAATTATGCCATTGAGATTCTGTAATCCCCATACCTGTCAATTGAAAGAAAAATCTCACTGTGTGAGGAGGGGTGGGGACTTGAAGAGGGCAAGGCTTCGTGCTGAGAAGTACCTACAAGGCCCTTTTGAACTCCATCCCGCCCCAGGCCCCCCCCCCCAAAAAAAAAAGCTTGTTGAGGCTGGTGCCGATGTCCTGGGGTGTTTTCACACACCTTAATGGACGTTGGCAGTTCAAAGCCTCAGCAAACGAGGTGGAAAACCACTACTTACAGTGGTTTTCAGCTAATTTCCCTACCACCTTGTGATATTGGCTCCTTACCTGGAGACCATGTGATGGGAGCCGATATCGTGTGTCACACGGTGGTGGTACAGTGTGAGTTGGCAGGTATGAATCCCTACAAACAGCTTGATTACAACTTATATGGTACTGAGGTGACAGTAAAATGGGATCGGAAATTAACCTGCAACCAATCTTTCCGGTTGCAAAGTCACAAGAAATTCCCAATTCTATTGTGGTTTTATATCATACATTTCTCACCTGCTCTGTGCAGGTTGAATGTGTTGGGCTCTTGTTGGTAGGGTGGGGTGTGAGGCCGTGGGGCATGGGGTCGGTTTTTATCTGGCAGCGGGGAAGGAGGCTTGGCTGCAACTAAAGGCTCATGTGATTTTCTCTGCTGGAATTACCAGACGGAAACATTGTATACGATTCTCCCACACTCTGAAAACTGGGTGTGGAAAACCTACACACTCTGAACAGGCACAGCGAAATTCCACGCACTCATTTCGCTCCACCTGCCTCAGAATGAGGGCTAGGGTGTAATAGCTCCTCCAACAGTGTTTAATGTACTAAATAATGGGGCAGATTTATGAGCCCCTTGCGCCACTTTTGCGTCACTTTTCCCATGTTAAAAATGACGCAGAAGTGGCGCAAGGGGCTCATAAATCTGCCCCAATGTTTCTAAAAATAGGTTAAAATAAAAAACTGCAATGCATGGGGAAGCAGAGGAAAGGTTAGCATGTACCCGTTTGATGAATTCAGCTTTGATTGTAAAGCACCAACAGCTACATCACAAAATGATAACCAACAACTCCCAATGAAGTAGATCTATTGAACACGAACACATCACAACAGCAGATTTAAATCACTGGTATGTATCCCTGCAGAAACATCAGATAGTAATGCAATGCAAGGGGAGAAATGATATCATGACGGAAGAAAGAGGATTTGAAAATGCACTTTAAAAATACACTTGTTTGCAGGCTTAGGAAAATAAAATTGAGAAGATGACTGCTGCTCTCGGTGCAAAGCAAAAGGTGCCCCTACAATGCCCTCAATGCTAACGAGAATCAATTCAGATGACAAAGACTCCCGGGTACAACCACCAAAGCTGCAGATCAGGTACCAAATTAATTTGCTCCAACGGTGATATCAAGATAGCTGTGATGTGGGGCCCAGCCACACTTTCTTCTGGGGACAGAAAAAGATGTGCAGCTCTTGCTATATATTTTTTTAACCTTAAAACACATCTGTAAATCTGGATGTATTTTGGCATACCACATCTTTATGACACTGGCGTAACGAACCTTGAGGGAGCCTCCCTGCAAGGCACCTGGGGGGCACCCCTCCGGGCTCAATCAGGAGCCCTGCATATTTTGTTCTGCCTGTGTCATGACGAACTAAAAAATGATTTTTTAAGTTCTTCCGTTCTTCAATTCATGGAGATTGCCAATGCTTGCTTATTATATAAAAGAATTACCATTTTCAATCTTGTTGCAGACATTTGTGTTTAAATGACTATACCCACAATTCCAACAGAATGTGAAATGCACCGATTATTCAGATTTGAATTGCTTAACATTTTTTACTTTTTTTAACTGCAACAAAAGCAAACAAATCTAAAGATAAACAGCACTGCCCTTGATAGATCATGCTATGTACAATCCATGAGGCAATTCACAGATGAAACCTGGAGTGAACATGTTTAAGTGTATATAGTAAGGGGCCGATTCCGATCCAGGTTGGAAGGGCACTGAACGCGATCCGGCCGGAAAAACTACGAGCCGTACGCGTGTTTTCCACCCGACTCGTACAGCTGTATGAGCGAGCAAGTTCGATGCGAGCTACGTGAAATTCACCGACTAAGTCGTTTCCGGGTCCGAACCGCTCCGTACGTCTCGGTCGTAAGGTAACCGTGGCGTGCAATGGATGCGGATTATGACCGAGCCAGTACGATGCACGTGTCAGACAGCTTGTGCGAGCCGTTGTGTCCGGCTCGCAAATGTCCGGGTGGTTGCCTTTGGGGGTCCGCCCTTGTGCGAGATGTACCCATTCAGTCAATGGGAGCCCATGTACGCGTCGTACGACCGGCTCCCATTGACTTCTGTGGGAGTCTGACCGAACCGAGTCCGGCAGCATACGGCCGCATCGTACTCGCGCGGTCGGACTGCAGGACTCCGGCTCAGTCGGAAAACACTCCGGATCCGGCTCAGTTGGAGTGCTTTCCGACCCGGATCGGAATCGGCACCTAAATGTCAAACAAAAAAGTGTACCACTGTACTTCTAACTTCAGGGTCTTCCCTTTCTCCTTCTTCAAGTACTGTTTTGGTCCTATCGAATGCATCAAAACTGTGCCCTCTGCATTGGTAGGTAGGGGAAGATTACTCTTAGGTGCCACATTGTGTGACACACAGCACAGAACTATTACAGGCAAATTTTGGCAAAAGAGAATAACTCATTGATCCCCAGAAAGCTGGACTGGAATACATCTACATTTCACTAACAAAACATGAGAAATGTTCATTGTGGCTTCTTTTTTTATATGGACTTCTTTATACACCCGGGTGTGGAATGGAAAGGACAGACAAGTCATCATTGCCTAAGAACCTTCTACTGCATTACAAAACGTTGAACGAAGAAAAGTAACGAGCAAATTTCAAAACAATGCTAGAAGGAGCTCCTCAGAATCTCCAGCGAATTTATTTGCTAACTTATTATAGACTAAATACAGCGTTCTCCGTTACAAGCACGCGTGTTACTACAAATCTTGATCCCTAGGTCATAACACTGTATAATGTTTGTTCAAGACCTTCATAGGTCTAGTGGTGAACCAACGAGTAAATAAGTTGGTGCAGCTATAAAGGGAGACAAACATCCACATGTGCAACATCCTCATATGGGAGGTAAAGCTGATATAAATCCAAATTTGGTAATTAATCAGCTTGTCTCATGTTGCATAAACATTATTAGACATGATATAGTGTTACTTCTTAATATGAAAACATTATGGGTGGACATGGAAATTCACTATAATCATGTATGGCCACCAAGTCTGCAATGCATATCATTTGTACATTGGTGGAATACATCATTTCTAATTTCAAAAATGTGTTCTCTGTTCTTTAGTGGTTGGGCAGTTGTGGTGTGGGATTGGGGTGACATTCCCAATGTGGCACTGGTCAATACTACTTACTCACAAATGTGAGAAACAGGGCAACACACAATCCTGCCTTACTTTGATGTAGATAATTCCGCATTGCTTTCAATTCTTCGCCTAGTGTGAGTGAACATGGTGGCCAATATATTCCAGTAGCCTCTGCCACAGTCCTTGAAATGATAAATTTAAAGAAAACTTAAGAACTGACGGGCACGACTGTATAGGGCCAATGCTCTCTCGATGTATGAAAACTGTTTACACATAATCTTGATGTGATGCAGAATGCTCAAGATCGACTGCTCATCTAAATGATATATTTTTTACATGTGAAAAGACTTGAACATATTTACCCTTACTTTTCAAATGTATTCCTTCCTCTTTGTTTAAGGTATTTCGCTTACTTCAAGACAGTTTACAACCACAGACTATGTCCACTCTTTAAAGAAAGCATTGTTTCATGTGCTAAAAAAGCCTCTGAAATTGTTGCCATCATGTTTGAAGATCAAATATTCCACGTTTACAGTCTTGGTCACACTGGGGCATATTTATAAGGATTGTCACAATGCTCTTTTGACGCTGCTTAGAGTAATTATTTTTACCTCTACTGTACGCCAATTCCTAATGCCATGCTAGCATGATATATACAATACGGTTTAATGTGGCATTAGGAACAGCCAGCGACTGGAAAAAAATGATGCTAACCCTAGCTTCAAGTCGTAAGAAAAATACACGTTAGTGTGAAAAAGTGACAGCGGGCCAATTCGCTGCAAGAAAAATCATGCTAGTCAGCCAAACATCACATTTCCGCATCTAGCGATTAAAAACTTACAAACAGGCCGCTCAGGGAAAAAAAACAAGAAAAACAAACCTGAATGCAGAATGGAGCAGCCAGGACCAAGCTCAGCAGAGACCAACAACCCCCCCAAAACCACCAACAGCCAGGACAACCAGCCAGAGTCGGAAGAGGGAGGGAAAATGCAGATTCATTCAGGAGGAAAATGAGATCCTGATTGCGGAGGTGACGGAGCATCAATACCAGCTCTTTGTCAGCTCCAAGGTGTCATTGGGGACAAAAAACGCTCTATGGCAGTCCATAGTGAACAAGGTGAACTCCATTGCAGAAGTCAAGAGGACATTGATGGACTGCAAGAAGTGCTGTCATGATGCCAAGGACAAAACTAAGCAGAAACTGGCAAGCAATCGACAGACAGCATTGCAGACTGGAGGTGGGACTCCAGCGTCCCAGGAGGAGCTTGACCCCTTGGAGGAGCAGGTGTCCGCATTCATCTGTGAGGAGTCGGTGGTTGGAGTAGAGGGACAGGACCGTGCTGACTATGACAAACTACATCAGCACAGGGTAAGTACCAAGATGGGAGTTGGGGGGAACGTGTCATATCGTCCAGTCCAGGCACCTATGCCTCAGCGCGCCCTCACACTGTGTTCAGGTCAAACAGTAGCCACCTATGAGCCACCTATGTATGCTGAGGCTTATTTACAAGCCCTTTGTGCCACCAGTGCATCACTTTTTCCTATATTAGAATTGAGGTACAGGCAGCACAAGGGGCTTGTAAATAAGCCCTTCATGAGTAGAAATAATGACAACGGAACAGTCATGTGTCTTTAGCACAAATGTTTGCATAGGGCAGCTTTGCGAATCTCACTGTTGGCCTATATTAACATACATTGCAATAGCAGCCATGTACATTGTTGTCAAGATACAGCGCATCCCTTTAGTAACTATGGGGCATATTTACCATAAACTAGCGGAGCGCAGTGTTACTCCAAAATTGGTAACCCGGTGCTCCGAGAGTTTAGAAATGCAGGGATTCGCTGTATTGACAAAAATACGGCGGACCCCTGTATGTCCCCTAGTGCTGGTGCTAAAAAAATGGCTTCCACCAACACAGCCTCCCTTGTGCCATGTTGCTAGGGTGCCTGTGCTGCAGGGGCAAATGTTGATGTGCCGGAAGGGACACCTTCATGCACATAGACAATCCTCACAGGCGATTTGCTGTTTCTATGTGTGCAGCAGAATGCAGCACACATAGAAAGAGCAAAATACAATGAGAAATCTATAATTTTTTCACATTTCACCCTCCTAAGAACAGGGCCCTTATTTAAAAGCCCCTTGCACTGCCGGTGTGTCACTTTTATTATGTGAAAAAGTGACGTACTGGTGGAGCTTGTAAATAATGCCACAGGATTTACTTGGGCTCAGTTGTTGGCGCCCTTCCCAGCCTTGTAAATATGGGACGGTTAAAAAAAAGCAATGGCTGTTGTGGTGGAATGCCCTCTGCAACACCCACTGCATGGCCCTTTCATGCAAAATGAAGCGTGGAAAAGGGCCTCATTTACAAGGTGGCATTAACCAACGTTAAGTGACTTCATACTGCATTGCAAATAAAAAGAAGAGGATTTCACCACCAGAACATAGCTAAAAGTGATGTTCTGTTGCCGATATCACCTTGCAGTTATGCCCCTGGATTTGGGGATGATTGCAACCTCTGTACATACTTGGAACAGGGGCTATATGTAAAGTCAAAAGTTGAAGGATGCAAATAAATACAGATTGGTTTGTATCAACGTGCATCCTTTCACAATTGCATGGAAGGGCCATTTACACTGGAGTATGTTTCATCCCTGTGCACACCCCTCTGCTGCTGTAAAAAGGTCAGCTGTGCAGCAATGCAGCCTTCCTTGAACCCTGGCTCAAAGTTTTTTTGTGTTGCTGCTTGCCTGTCTTCATCATTCCCAATACAGTGTAAAACACAAGGGGAGGGCACACTCATTCTGAGTATGGGTCTGTCCTGTGTATGTGTAAATATGCTGGGTTGCATAGATAAAATGCCTGCAGCACCATATGTTGTCAAAATCTTGTCAAAAGGACCCTCGGTAGGCACATCTCACCATCCCAAAAAAAACATCCTCTGGGGTGCTGCGTGAGGCATGTTACCTTGTACCAGCTTGCATTATCAGTCTGTTGGGAATAGTCACACATGATGCAAGTGTAGTAGGTACAGGATAAACCACTCATGATCATGGTCCCATCACAGTGTGGCAGTAAGTTGGTTGTCTGGACCTTTGTCTTGAATGCACAGAGGGATCAATGCACACATACCAGTGTGTGGAAGAAATATATAAGATATCTCACACCCTGCAGATGACCAACTCTGCACACGATGAAATAGAATGGATGCCAGTGATTCCTATATGACTACTAGGATAGGCCCTATCCACTCAGTGTTGGCACACAGTGGCAATGTCATAATCCTGAACTCCTGACATGTAACATTTGTGGACAGTGTAAACTGCCATCCACAGTCTAGTGTAAGAGGTGTACAATGTATCACAGGAGAATGGAAAGTGCCATGCACTTTGAATGTCAAATGCTTAAAAACATGTCTTCATGTAGCAGACAGCATCAATAGCATTTGCCCTTTCCATTGTAGAGGATGAAACCTTACCTCCTGGTCAGCACTCTGTCCCAGACATCACCAATGATGGTGATGATGATGATGAAAACCTGCCAATCATTACCACAACACCCTCCAAGAGTTCCTGGACTCCATGGGAGCACCATTTGTGGACCCAGAGAGGGTCAGCAGCATCGTGGCATCTCCACATACCCTGCCAAACAACTAACAGGCACCACCTACTAACACAGCCACACCCCTGGACTCTAGGACCCACAGATCACCTTCTAACAAACTGTGGTAGGAGTCCAGCAGGAGTTGACAGATCAGGTGCGGGCAGGGTTGGAGACCCTGGCAGCCACAGTAGAGGGGGACCATGGGTGCCTCAGTCCCAATAGGGACAACTCAGAGGCACCCACTCTCCACGGCTTCCAGCAGTCTCTGGCTGACATCACTGGTGTCATGAGGCAGAGGCATCATGAGCTGCCCTGCCAAAATGGCACCAGCAATGTGGCCAAAGAGCTGCGGGCAATACAAAATATCTTGGAGACCATGGAGCGGAAGCAGGACTCCCACATGGCTGCCATGGCTGCCTACCACTGCGTCATTTGCTGCTGTGTTGCGAAACCAGCAGATCCTCCTCGCTGCAGTGATGCCTCATGTTTTGGCACAGATGAATGCTGATGCAGCCACAGTATCCACATCTTCCACCCCTGATGTGTCTGTGTCTCCCTCGACTGTTGCATGTATGACACCACCCTCATGGGAAGTGCCACATACATCAGAGGAGGAAGATGTGGACTCTATATCTGTCCAAAGGAAACGTCTGCTGTAGCATTCATCTGTGTAAAATGTCCAGTTTCTTCTTAGCCCTGTGATCACCAACATGCCAGGGAACATCATATATCACTGTCCTCATATTGACTTTGCCATGTTCACCTTGGATATTTGTGGAGTGCCAATGTGTCACATCATCCCTAATGACACTGCAATCATCCTCCTGACTCATAATTTCGTAATCCTCAACATGTCCCATGACATGTTCTCCGCAAGGACTCCGTTTGGAAATCCACTGGCTTGAAGCATCCTTTGGGGTTGTTATCCTGTGAACTGTCCCTGTGTGACCCAATCCGATTTGCACTTGTAAATAAATGCACCTTTAATTGCCAACTCTGTGTTGTCTGTCACCATGAATCTAGACAAGTGTGACCAATGGATATTTCTGTTTGCCACTTTATGACATACTGTAAAAAAATTATAACATTGTGTCTTCAGACACTGGGATTATGATAGGCAGTGAAAGAAAAATTAATCTATGAAGGATCTATGGTGTGATTTGCATTGAGTGCAAAGTCACGATGGCCTCGATAAAGTTCAACTGGTAACATGTGGTCAATGCGAAGGATAAAATCCTTTATACTGCAAGTGTGATGTACATCCATGTCAACCAGTGAGACATACCTCAATGGGGTGTCAAGTACACGTAGCAAGTGCAAGAGGAAATGAGGCAGCGATCAGTGTATCAGTCAACATACCAACAATCTGTGCAGAAGTCATAGGGCACAACATTCCTCAAAAACATAGGACAATATTGACACACATAAAGCCCTTATTGGACAACATATTTAGCAGTCTTTCATTATGCAAAGAGAAATGCAACATATCCTGGTCTACATTGTATGGATGTTAGATCATGTGAATCAATGGACAGTATGACAGTACCCTGTGCCTAGACCAGGAAACTACTCACACATGTTGTGCTACTCTACAAGCTAAGATACCTTATACTATACAGAATCAATAGATAACTGATGCACATAAATGAGTACTTACACCACAATTTACAAATGTAGACGTTTTATTGAACAATGTGAAAAAACTAAACCTATACCTATCTAACCTATTCTAAGGACCTATCCTAATCTATTCTACAGTACCTTATCATATCTAACCTTAATAATACCCTACCTTACCTTAACGTAACCTACACACTTAACACAACATGGAAACATCAACCCCACAACTCCCTTAAGGCACATCAGAAAACAGGACTAATATGGCTACACCTAAACAAATACTACCTAAACATGTAAGCTAAACAAATATATATTGTTTTGTTTTTCCATTTTTGAAGATTGTTTAAAAAAAAAAGATGTTATACATGAAATTCACATCAGCACCACACACAAAAACCCAAACAAGTATGAATTGAAAAGTGATAAAACCCACCCTTGTGAACCTCCTATATACACTAGCTTAACTCTATCATAAATCTATACTAAATTAACCTATCCTACACACTACATTAAAACAAGGGTGCTTCTTCACCAGCCTGAAATTGGTGCATGGAACATGGTGTCCCCTATTGTTTGCCCTGCATCACTTCTTCTTTAATGCCCTAAAGCAGGGACAGGGCCTGGTCCATTTTGTTCTCCAGGACTGCCAATCGTAATTTAATGTCTCAGAATGTTTCCTCTTCATGTCCTGTTCAAAGGAGCTTTGGGCTACTGTTGGCTGTTGTGTGGAGGGCACAGTGACTGATGGTCCACTCTCAGAGGTCCCTAGTGTTGGTGCAAGGGTTGCTCCAGCTGTGATAATGGTGTGGCTGCTCACACATGTGCGACTGGTCATTGGGATTTCCCCTGGGGAATACTGGTCACAGCCCCTTTACGTTTTCGGCCAGGAACCGATATTCCATTGCCCTGCATGAGCTGGCAACCCTTCTCAACACACCTTTCACTTGTTGAAATTTTGAAACTCAACTGGTGTCATGTTGTCTGTTGAAAACGTTAACAACAAATCATAGTCATAGGTTGTCTCTGCACACATGACAAGATAAGGATTAGTTACAATAACAATTACAGATATGTCAGTTGCCACAACAGCTAACATACCTCTATCAGCTTTGATTTACAACACATACACCTTTTATCTAGCTTATCAGATGTATATGGTTCCATTTGAAAGGTAACTTTGCATAGACTGTGCTATACCCATACCTTAGACAGAGGTTATCATGATCATCTACATACAGGCCATATTTAGGTACATTATTGTGTCTGTACCCATGGATTGGTGAACAGGTTTACCATGTCTATAGAGTGGTGTACCTTGGACATCATTCAATGGCTGTCATACCACGGCCTTAGTACACTATCAGATGTGCCATATCTTGACAGCACGTTACTTTCGTCAAAATATTTTGAGATAGATGGGGCAAAAAGACTTTTGAGGATAGATTACTTCCCATACAGATAACCTAGTAAGCATGAAATGTAATTCAGCATGCAGGGAATCTCCACCACGTCATATAGTAGCATGTAAACAACTCTATTTGTGACATTATGTCCCACTAAGGAGGACCATACAACCCTGTATACATGCAGACAGGTTTTCTACATGTTCATATGACATACATACTGTGGCAATCACACCCTATTCATGCAGACGTGTTCTACAATTACCAGCATTGTCATACAGTTTGGAAATTACACACATCACACACAACTTTCATCTTGTAAGTTCAAGATAGTCAACTTTTCATCATCAGTACCAGTCAGAAGGTGATACGCTTGCAACACTTGGCCCCATCTATCCATTACCTAGTCCACATCTTCAAGATGTCAATTGGTGAGCAGGTTGCACAGTTATTAAGGCAAATCCATACACATCTGACATGACACTGACTCCTTGCAACACACTTGTTACACAGATGAAGACACTCACCGGTAAAGTTGGGATTGCCGAAGTTGGCCATCTCTGCATCGGTATAAGAGGTGGTCCATCTTCAAGACATAACATGTACAGGACATCATGAAAATGTTCCTCACATACATGGAATGCAAGTACAACACACCACATATGCCACACAATTGGCCATGTGGCCTATCAGGTTGTAGGTGGTCAAAAAACAAGTTTACATACCTGGATGACAAATTTCTTAAGATGGCTCAGTTGTACATACATGTGCAACTATTGCACTTGCACCCATTGGCCATGTAACACACCCATGGGCATCTCAAACGAGCTACACACATGTAGCTTACTTGGATGATGCTGTGCACCAACAGAATTCTCATACATTTGCAGGTAATGCTTTCTGGAGGCCCTCTGTTTACACACACCATTAAATCATCATCCTACACATAGTTGTGATCATACGTACTGGTCTCCATATTAACTTGTGCAGCCTACATGTCAGTGTAGCTTAGAGTATGGGATGGTACAACACGATTTTCAATACATCCCTATGGCTTGCACAAAGTTTACTACTAGGGATTAGCAAAACAGAGTAAGCCATAGCAGACATCAAAGATGCTAGCCAATTAAGAAGTGGTATGCCAAGGATCATCAAAAGCAGATCACAATGTTGCCCCTTCACAAGACACTCACTCAGCCACAAGATGTTTTAGCACATATGTAAGATGAAAAATGGCAGCTGTGCAAGAGTCTTGCACAACACTCCCTTTCTGTAAGGAATTGTTCACATAATGCACAATTCAACCTGGAAATGACACATGCATGTAGCAGGACTACCTCCTTTGGAGCAAATGACCAAAGGACATAATCATTAGAAAGTAGAGGTGTTTAGTGTAATGGTTTCTTTGGTAAAGGTGTGGTTCTACAGTTTAAAAATGCAAGGATGTGCCTTATGTACAGGCGTGTGGCATGAGAGATGTGGTATGAGGGAGACAGAATGGGAGAGAAATGTGCATCTGGCTTTGTATGGAATATGTGTTGAGGTGTGAAAATGTAACAGAAATTTCTTAATGTGTGCTTTGCTGTGTGTTTTACGAATGTGTGTCTACTTGTACCTATGTTAGGAAGGTATTTGTGTGTGTATGTGTTTAAGGAATGTGGGCCAGACTGTGTGTGTTAAGAATATATGTATGACTGTTATGAACCCATATTTGCCAATGTCTGTTCATACTGGGTGTAAAATGTGGATGTGGCATAATTCCCAAAGTTGAGAGGAGTCTTGAGCCAAACAGGTGAGGTTCTAGACACAAAGTACTTGGGGCACACATGTGAGGAAGGAATTTCTGGACACAGGTTATAGAGGTCTTTGCGCCCACCTGTTAATGTGTACTAGGTGCATAAATGTGAGTGGGGACTGTGTTCCTGCAGGTGAGACGATGCTAGGTGCACCTAGTCAGGCCCAGGCATGCAAACATTTGAGGGATATGTGAGGGGTATATGAACATAGGTGAAGGATATGTGAGGGGTCCCGGAAAAGGCAGGGATCGGACGGGGGCACATTGATGCACACGAGGTCACCCGTTGGGCCACCGTAACTTGCTACACTAGTATCTTCATGTAGCTACCCTGAAGAACATGTATGACATATAAGCTGAGGCTTTAGATTTAAAAACAGAAGTCCCTTAGACGTATATTTCTTGATTGTCATCACTAGGAAGTAATGTGGTATACTTGCATGTCTAGAATTCGTGATAAAGGCACTTTCTGTACAAGCTTTGCAGTGAACCATAAATGCATTTTTTACCCCTGGCTATACATTGTCTATGCACTGGCTCATTTTGTTTTGTGTGTTTCTGTATTTTCATATGAAAATGCTAATAAAAAAAAAGGATATGTGAGGGGTATATGAACACAGCTGAAGTGGTAGGTGCAAATGGGTTAATGAGAATGGTTATATACAGATGTCAGAAGAGCTAAAAGCTCACATGTAAGAGGAGGTTAGGTGTACAGTGATAAAAGGAAACTATAGGTACACAGGTGAGTTGGGTTACGTGCACACTTGGTGACCCCGAAACTCTGAAGCTGTATCGCTTAAGTCTGAGAAGCTGGAGTAGTGGGGTCGTTCTGTGCAAATAGGTGGGAGAGACATGGTGCACACAACTGAAAGCAATACAGGTACACTACTGAATGGTTATTGGGTGCACACAGATGCTAAGTGCTATGTGGATACAGGTGATATGAATGTTTGCACACAGCTAAAAGGGGCAGGGTGTGCACAGCGGAGTTGTGTCTAGCTGCACACTTGCAAGATGTTTAGCGCATGAATATACCGACCCTGATAAAGTCCTATTGGGCAAAACGTGTTGGCTGGGATGATTGACTTTTTGATAAAGGAATCTGAACATAAAATGCACAACTCCTGATGGACTGAATTCGTTTGAATGGATGTTATGTGTGACTTTTTTGAAGAAAAATATCATACTTTGAACTTTCATTGCTCCAATTAAGCCATACTATATTATTTGCGCTCCTTTTTTAGTTGTTGTATAAAAGTTAAAAAATGTATTTGACTGCAGTGTAAACTAACATAATTTTAAAACACAATCTATAAATAAATTACTAAACTCTCTCTTTTGTTCTCTATATTAATCCTTAGATACTAAAGAAACACTTCACCAAAAAAAGAAGTACTGCACTTTAAGGCTCCTTCTCCACACTTGTACACCTGGACAAAGGCACTTTCAAAGTGAGTAAAATTAAAACAGTTATAAAAATAAAACAACCCATGTATGTTACATTTAAACCCAAAACCCTACCAGCGCCCAAAACTAACCAAACCTATACTTTTGACACATAACTAAAATCAAAATTTTTTCATAAACAGAAAAGGAAAGCCACCTAACCCAAATCTTGATGACATCAAAGACAAATGGAAGAAACAGCACATATGTAAGTATAAAATAACTAATATTAGAAAGCATGTTTAAATTATATTAGCAAACATAATAAACATTTCATGCAAAAGATTAATTTTAAAATTATTCTACTTTCCGACAGAACAGCAGAAAGAGGCACATAGCTCACATTACACAAAGACAAACAATTGTCTCCGCTTGGAACATACGTACAGCCAGGAAAGCACAAGCGCGGAGAACGTGAATTAGAAATGGACTAAATATTATGCAAATACCTGTTATGGGAGGGCTACAATATAAAAATTATAGTGCAAGTAACGCCAGAGAACACAGCCACCCCCCAATGTAACAGAGATAGTAATAAGACACATTCTTTAAGATTAAAAAGAGGCAAGCACTATTTCCCAAGAGTGCACTACTAAAATTGTCAAAGATATACTCCCTAAAGTACCAAAGCTTATTGTAGGACAGCTACCTAATATTCCTATTTTAAAACAACTAATATAACTTACTAAAAGCCATGAGTCAAACCCCTGCTGCTTCTAGACGATACCATGATATACAGATCACCTAACTACTGCACATGATGTTAAACACTTCATGACAATCATAATAACGACAGAAGAATTATCATACTTGGAGCTGAAAACAAAATCCTAGGACTAAGCCAATGTGAATAGTGGATAATGGATGGAAGTTTTGAAATATGCCCTCCACCATTCACACAGCTTTAGACTATACATGGTGGTACTCAGACTATGGAAGCGTCCGATAGCGATGGACTGACTCTTCTTGTTGGCTGCACTTTAGAGACTGCACAACAGTCCCATCACCTCAAATTGATCAACCTTATGCTGCAACAGCCTGCCACACTCATTACAGGAATGCAACCCCCTCAACTCCTTCCTCTTTCTCTCCCACTTCCCTCTTACCCCTTTCCCTGAATTGCAATGGGGTAGAAAAGACACATTTTGCGATACGTCTGGTGAGTCTAATCTAGACTAATCGCACCATTGGGGATCCTTGGGGTAGACTGCATTTCATAAATGCTCATCACATATTTTACTTCTGCAGCCATACTCTGATTGGCACATAGTGAAGATGGTTTGCTGAGTTGCTGGAACATGTTTTTCTAGTTATCTTATATGTGAGTTAATATATATGGGGCTTTGTGACATAATGCCTGTACTGCTGCTGTTGTAATGTATGTACTAACTGATATGCCCACTGAAATGTATATCATAAAATCCATTGAAGATGGCTTAAAAAAACAAGCAAGGTGAATATCACAACACTAACATTTCACTAATTTATGCACAGCTGCCTTGCAAACAATGTGTAACTTCCTGTAGACTTTTAAGCCACATACAAGTAAATTAAATTACTACTCTGCACACAGTTATAACAGACTTCGACCAGGCAATAATACAAACAATACTTAAACCATACTCACACACACACACACAAACACACACAGAGCCATACAAGGCTGCTATTACCACTTAAATCAAAGCATTGGGAAACATCTGCACTAAGGGTCTGATTACGATGTTTATCGGAAAGCCTCTGACGACAGTCCAACTCTCCTAGACAGTGTCGGAACCCATCCACCTGACTCGGTCGTAAACATTTCCAACTGACCGATTACGATGCTCGCGGTCGGAAGGGGAACGATTCAGTCATTCTGAATCGGTTCCAACCAGATACTCCGAGTCAGTCAGAGGCGATTAATACAGCTCAATGGACAGTGTTTCTGACCGACCGATTACGATGTCTGATTCCAACAGCCTTTCTGACTTGGTCTGTCTGACATGAAAAGGCTGTAAGAAACTGACTTTGGGGGGCCCCCCCTTCATCTTAAGGTTTGGGGTCGAGGGAATACCCAAGGGACCCCCCTGTAAAACCATGCACAGTGTGGCAGGGACCATGGGATGCCCGCGAGAGGGTGCAAGTTTTCTGCAGACACCCATTTTCCCCATAGGAGCCTGTGTTGTCGGTCGGAACACAGACTCCCATTGAAGTCAAAGGGAGTCCTTTTGAACGGTGTTCGGAAGCATCATATTCGGTCGGAAGGAACCGCCGACTGTGAGTTGGTCAGAACCGAATCCGACAAGGTGTCGGGCAGTTTAGTTTCTGACCGACATCATAATCAGGCCCCCTAAGTGTACAATATTCAACAAACAGCCAGTTTGCTTCTGAAATTAAGAAGTTAAGAGTCCTCATATATGTACCTATAACAGACATCTATATGACCATTACAACATGCTAATAGAATCCCCATTTTATCAAAGAAATGAACAAATACTAAGTCCACTAATGGGCTACTTCAAAGACAACTTGAGTTGGCAGACTGCATTTCTCTGGACGCAAAGCCAAATTCCAAATTTTGTGGTGAAATGTCTACACCATTACCACAGCTCAATAAACCCAAAACCAACAAAACAGTGGAAGGATGGAGCAATGCCTTCCAAGTTACACTGGGAAGAACTCAACCAACAGCTCTCCAAAAAGGACAAAGATACCAACAACTGAGTGTAAAACAGTCAGTAAACCAAATCAAGCCTAAAATAATTAAACAAACCAGAGAAATGTATGAAATGCTACAGTTAAAAGTCAGACCCTGTGTAAATAGGAAAACAGTTGACTATCTAGATATAATAGCTAAATTACTATTATAAACCACCTACTGATATACTGGCAACTAAAATACAACAAAAATGAACATTAATATAACATAAGCAATTTTAAATAGGTATTAAAATAATTATTCTTATTCAGCAGTCTTCAGTAAAAATATATTAATAAAGTACAAAACAAAATGGATTACAAAAATAATGTATTTCAATATTTAATTTACATTTTCTGATTTTTTTTACTAATAATGTGAATATTCAACCATTTACAAAGTAACATCTTAAAATTTGTGATTTAAAATTTGTAAAAAATAAATGTAAATATTATTTTAAACAAAAAATGTATATAATATATACACACAATAACTACACACATGGACAAAATGTAATTAGGTATTTTGAATATGTAAATCAAATTAATTATTTAAATATTTTAGATTATGTAATACTCTAGTTAAAATTATATTCAATCAACAATTATCAAACACAAAAAGAACAATTTTCAATATTAACCTTCAGCTTCAAAAAATAATCACAGGAAAGACCACTCGAATCAGAATGACCCAAGGACACAGCGGGGATTCTTTCAGGAGTCCTTTATTCACACATTGCGCAGCGTTATGCATTTCGGCCAGAGCGGCCTTCCTCAGACGCCATTGCAACTAGAGGGTACCGTCTCCCTCCTTCATTTATTATTGTGGTGCTCCCATTGGTGGGAGAGCAGCTGATCCTGTTCAACTGACGGCAGCTGTAATCACATGCGAGACCGCAACTCCCAGAATGCACTGGCATGGCAAATGCGTTGACAGGCAAGTAAATTCAACTTTTGCGCTGCAATTCCGTGTGAAGGGGGGCCGTGTAGTTGCAGGAACCCTCCAAAATAGAAGTGTCAGGGCTCCCTCAGGTCCCCATCGCCCCAGCCTCAAGTTCAGAACAAATCGGGCCGTAGAGAGCACTGCAGTAAGTCCTCTCTCCCGTGCAGTCACAGTCTGCCTTCTGACAGCAGCCTCAGGCTTGATCCGTTCTCGTGGCGGTCCCGGTAAACACCAATCCCTTGGTAGCCACAACAAAGATGCCAGTAATATCCGGGACTCTTAACAGGGCGGGTCCTTGTACCTCACTTCTGGCTTGTGCGGAAAATATCACAGGAAAGACCACTCGAATCAGAATGACCCAAGGACACAGCGGGGATTCTTTCAGGAGTCCTTTATACACACATTGCGCAGCGTTATGCATTTCGGCCAGAGCGGCCTTCCTCAGACGCCATTGCAACTAGAGGGTACCGTCTCCCTCCTTCATTTATTATTGTGGTGCTCCCATAGGTATATTGAATATGTAAATCAAATTAATTATTTAAATATTTTAGATTATGTAATACTCTAGTTAAAATTATATTCAATCAACAATTATCAAACACAAAAAGAACAATTTTCAATATTAACCTTCAGCTTAAACAAATAATGTTTAAAACAAAAAAAATACAAATGCTGTATTTACAATTACAATATGAAACATTAAATAAAATATAAATATTTAAAAAAATGCTTCAAGGGGGTGTGGCTAAGGCGCCAGCGGAAATGGCCGCGGTTCTGCAGAGCTCCGTCAGAACGCAGTCGCGACGGAAGCCTTCCAGGTGTTGCAAACGGCCACCCGGTTCTAGAGACCGCACCATTCAGCAGCGGAACGCTTGCAGCCTCACAGGACGGTTTCCTGGATAAGCGGAGCGAGAGGAACATGCCATATTTCATTCTCTCAAATCGGCGGATCGCACCGGAAGAGCGGCCGCCATTTTGCGGCTTCAGCAATCCCCTACGCTCCCTGCGCTCACTTCACCTCACATTCCCTTGCAAACAACGGGCTTTATATCAGGAAAACGCATCAAGATTGAAAACGCCTCAAGATTGCAATGTCCTCATTACCAATAAATGGGGTAAGAGGTTTTTCATTTTCATTTTTCATTTTTCAGAGACTCTTTGTTGTTTTGCAGTTCATAGCTGAGGAATAACCACCACTTTGATGTTGATGTGGATATTGCACCACTTCTTTGCCACCTATATTTCACATTCTCACCATCAGCGGTTTGTGTCTGAGGAGCGGCCGTCATTTGGATGCTTCAGTAATCCCCTTTTAAAAACTGGCTTTACTTCAGGAAAACGCCTCAAGTTTGGAATGTCGCCATTACCAATAAACGGGGTAAGAGGTTTTTCATTCTTCAGAATCTTTTTTGCTGTTTTGCTGCTCATAGCTGAGGAACAATCGTAATTTTGATGTACCCACTGCACCATTTCTTTGCCACCTATTTTTCATTTCATGCCACAACACGCTGAATCTTGACTTGTGCATTCTGTGGTAATTGGAGGAAGAGGATTTTATCATAACTGAGGAACGACCGCCATTTTGTTCTATATTGTTCTATTTTGTTACCCTTACAATACAGCTCAGGATACTGTTTTTCTCCTCAACAATATAATATTTTGTCTTCATGCTGTTAATATTGGGCTCATTTCAGTAGTATGCTGGTTTTTGACTACCATATATAGGAATTCTAACACAGCTTTTTCGATATACGTTTTAACAACCAAAATCTTCTATTTCTCAATGGCAATGCCACGCTACAACAGATACGCCGCAAATGAATGCAGCCAACGTGTCTTTGGAGGACATAAATCCATTCAGTGTTTTGCATATGGAAGATGCAGCTAATGACGTTCCTAACACAAAAAATGCCTCTCCACATACCTCTCGCCCAAATTCAAAAATGTCCTCTTCTAAATTGACCTCTTCTTCTGCTTCTACCACAAAGAAAAGAGTTAAAACAAATCCTCCATCTCCTACTAATACCTCCTCTTCTATCTCTATGGAGCTCCTACTTGAGGAAATCCGTTCACTTAAACCCTACATGGCAAACGAATTCCCGTCTTCAAAACCTTGAAGATAACTGGTCACACACTGAACAAAAAGTAGAGAATCTTGAGAAGAAATTCGCTTCAGTTGAAAACGTAGAAAATAGAAATAGGTGTAACAATCTACGCATCTATGGACTCGCGGAAGGCCTTGAGGGATCGAATACCATATCCCTTTTTCAATCATTTTTGCCTATTCTTCTTGGTCTCCCAGATCCTACAGCTTTGAACATTCAACGAGCGCACCGGTTAGGTCCAACTTCTCGTTCATCTACTTCCTCCTTTTCTGCAACAAAACCTAGAGGTGTTATCTTGTACTTTTTAGAATATACTGATCTACTTAAAGTTTTTCAAGCTGCCAAGCAGAAAGGGAAGATTACTTGGAATGGTTCTAATCTTTTCTTTGCACAGGATTACGTCAAAATCACTGCAGATCGTCGGAAGAAATTTCTGGAGATGAGGCCTGCTCTTCGATCTTTGAATGCTCGTTATGGCCTATTCCACCCTTGCCTCTTTAAAGTGACTTATAATAACAGGACGACAAATTATGGAGATCCAGCGATACTTCAACAATTTCTAGATTCGTGCAGAAATGATTCTATGGACATCCCCTGAGCATAATTATTTTTCTGCATTTCCAAGTGATGTTATGTCATGGTGTTTGGTCTTTACTCCTCCCCGCTGTAGTTTGTATACTGTTCCGTTGTGACTTTTGTTGTTAATATTATTTCTTTTCGGATTCTTTTAGATGCGGTTTTGTGATCCCTTGATCTATGTAATCTTCATGTTCACCTGGAGCTCATTATCCCTTTGCCACGTTCTCATGGAGTCTTCAGTCCGGTGTGCTACCTTCCTCCACCATCCCCAGTCTCACTGTTTTTTCGTGGTATGTCTTTTTGACATCTTTCTTTACTGTCAACTGTTAGATTTGTATTGTATTTTTGTTCTGTGTTTCCTTCTCCCTCAGTCATTTCCTTTCCAATTTTTCCCCTTTCTCTTATTCTCTATCTTTTTCTCCATCTATTTCTCTACACCTTACAATACTCTTCCTATACTTATCTTCTTCCTCTCTTCATTACTGAGTCTCTTTCGCACTCTTCTGTTCTCTAACTTCTTTTTCTTATGTAGTACATTTTTTTAATTCTTATACTGTTTGCATAATATTTGTTCATGTTATATTTGATGGTTTATTTTTAGAGTTGTAACTTGGAATGTTGAAGGAGTAAAGAACCCCATTAAAAGACAACGGGTACTGACACATTTAGCTAGATTAAACACTGATATTGCATTAATTCAAGAAACGCATTTATCGGACAAAGAAGCTTCTAAATTGAAACGAAGTTGGGTGGGCAATGTCTTTTCTTCCCCTGCTTTAGGTAAAAAAAACTTAGTTTCTATTTTATGTCATAAGAAATCACAGGTTACAGTTACCCATCAAGAAACTGATTTAGAGGGTCGTTGGGTAATTGTCAAAATTCTTATAAATCAAATACCTCTTCTTCTATTTAATGTGTACGCACCAGTTAATATAGACAATACTTTTGGACACAGATATCAGATAAACTCCTTTTATTCGATGATGAATATATTATTTTTGGTGGGGATTGTAATCAGGTTTTTGACCCTATTTTGGATAGACGATCTTCTGCTAAATTTTCTAACACAAAGATGCACTCACAATTTACATCCTCCATACGCCGTAAATTCTTAGTTGATATCTGGGGGCTCTGCAATCCTACTATTTGAGAGTACAGTTTTTATTCTCCTCCTCATCACTCGCAATCCCGTATAGACTATCTCTTCTTCGATAAACCATTATCTCAACAAGTTTCCTATTCTGAAATTGGCTCTTTTTTGATATCAGACCATGCTCCAGTCTTAGTTGATTTTGAGTTACTCCCTTTTACACCTCATGCGGGCAGATGGTGTTTTAACAATGTGTTGTTATCAGATCCGAATTTCACAAGTCAATTCGCCTCTTTTGCTTCTGAATTCTTTTCCTTTAACTCTACCCCGGACTATTCCCATGTAATGATTTGGGATTCTTTTAAAACTGCGGCCAGAGGCTTTATTATCAATTCTGTCTCAAAAAAGAAAAAAACTCCCAATTACTTGCTAAAATCAAACAACTTGAATATACTTATTGCCATTCGAATTCTGAATCCTCATTAAAGAATCTCATTGACGCAAAATTCACATTTAACAAAATATCTACGGAAGCCGCTTCTTATCTTTTAAAATGCAGTACTCGAAACTATGGAGGCCAAAATACGATGGGGAAATTGTTAGCAAACTACTTAAAAATTAGACGTGAACGGACCAAAATAGAATCTATACGGACTGACAATGGTGTATCTTGCTTTAAAGACAATGATATATTACATGAATTTGTTTCATTTTATAAAAATGTATATACCCCTGAACAACAACCAAACTCGATAGACCTCTCTACTTACTTTCAGTCTATTAAGCCTCCTTCGCCCAATGACACAGATTTTTCCTCCTTAGAGACTGATATCACTACATCTGAAATTACACACACTATATCACTATTAAAAAGAGGGAAGGCCCCAGGTCCAGACGGATTTACAATTGAGTTTTACGCTCATTTTGCAAATCTCTTAATCCCTCATCTTTTATCACTTTACAACGACTTTATTTCTAATTGTTCTTCATCTGGGACCTTTCAAGAGGCCATGATTTGTTTAATTCCTAAAGAGAATAAAGATCCATCTCTATGGAAAAATGATAGACCAATTTCTTTAGTCAACCTGGATTATAAGATCTTTGCTAAACTTCTAGCACTTCGCATTGACCCTATTCTACCTAATCTTATTGGTCCTGAACAATAGGGATTTGTAAAAGGTCGTTTATCCTCTGACAATTCCAGAGTCTTTTTTAATATTCTCAGCAAAGCGTCTTCTCTTGATTATCCCATTGCTGCCATAGCATTGGACGCAGAAAAGGCGTTCGATAGAATTGGTTTGGATTTTATGTTTCAGGCACTAAAATGGATAGGATTTCCTCCTAAACTAATATCTCTTATTTTTATATTATACTCTAGTCTTAAAGCTTCTATTTTTGTGAACGGCAAAACTTCAGAATATTTTTCACTTTCTAGAGGAGTGCGTCAAAGATGCCCCCTCTCTCCTCTTTTGTTTATAATTGCCTTAGAACCCTTTTTAACTAAAATTAGATTGGATGAAAGGATTACTGGCTTCCAACTTGACTCCTCTCATGTCAAGTTGTCCGTCTATGCGGATGATATCCTTTTGTACTGTTCCAATCCAACTACCTCCATCCCTTCCTTTTTATCTCAGGTTGATATTTTCTCTTGATTATCTGGGTATCGTCTCAACTCAGATAAATGTGAGGTCTTGCCTCTAAATGTTCTCTGTCTCAAACAAGATTTTATACAAACAGGCTTTTCCTGGCAATCCTCTAAGATTAAATATTTGGGCTTATGGTTGTCCTCCACCATCTCAGACATGTTAAAGATACATTTTGATAGTATTATAAAGACTTTCTCAGATTCTTGATCGCTGGCACCTACTTTTCCTCTCTTGGTGGGGACATTTAGATTCTATCAAGATGATGCTTTCTCCTTTGATTCTTTATGTTCTTTCTATGATTCCAGTTCACATCCCTGCCTTCTATTTTAAGAAAATTGATTCTCTTTTAACCAAATTCCTGTGGAAGAATAAACCTTCTCGGATTGCTTTGTCTGCCCTACAAGCAGATAAATCAACTGGAGGTCTTACATTTCCTAATTTTAAATCATCCCACTATGCTTTTTCTCTAAAACAATCTTCTCGCTGGCTCTCTGAGGATCAACATATTCATCCTCCCATATGGTTGACTATAGAAAAATATTTTTTATCCCCTTTTGAATTTAAAGAATCACTTGCCTTTACTAACAATAACTCTCTTTTTCGCTCACCAGTCATTTCCCATGTGCGTAAAATCCTTGCACCTCTCCTTCCTTCTTCTTATCCTTCCTCTTCTTTGTTAGATCAACAACCCATTTGGTATAATAATTCGTTACGTATTAATAATCGCACAATGTATTGGAAAACATGAAGACTCAGGGGTTGCTTTGGATCTCCTTTTACAATCAAAATTTGCATTACCATACTCCTGTAAGGCTAAATATGCCTTACTTTGTTCTTCTCTATCCCAATATCTACACTCCCTACCGGCTGTTTCCACTCCTTCATCCAAATGCTCCAATATTTTTCCTTTACTATCATCCTCCACATGGGCTTCTTCTTTATATAAATGTCTATTTCTCACTCCGACTAGAGACAAGGGGAAAGCTGAATTGGCTTGGGAAAAAGACTTAGCCGAATGTTGGCCTATCTCCCTTTAGGATAAGTTATGGCTAAAAGTTCACAAGACATCCAGAGCTGCTAACATTTCTCAAACCCTATACTTTATTTATAAACGTATTATATTTACTCATGCAAAGTTGACATCTATTTCTCCTGATTAATCTCCTGCATGCTGGCCTTGTCCTTGCGTAGAAGCTGACCTAAAGCACATGCTTTTTGAATGTCCTCCCATTTCTTGCTTCTGGGGCTTGGTCTGGTCTCAAATTAAAAAAAACCTTTCCAACCCAAATCTCTTTCTCACATACCAACATTTTCTTAGGTTCTTTATCACCGGCCTAGCCTACTTCACCTCCCATCTCCAAATGAGTTGATTTATTATTAGCAATAGCCTTACATTTGATTACTTCTAACTGGAAACAGGCAGATAAAGTCACTTTCAACGCATGGTGGAATGCTGTTTGCTTTCATCATAGACTGGACACTAACTATGTCACTCCTGTATCTCTTTCCATCAAAAGAGACCTTCTATGGCTCCCACTATCCTCCTATCTAACCTGTGTTACATCCACCAGCATTACGCCAGTTAACATTTCCGATGAAGTTCGGAAACCTCCTTGATGTAATTGTGTCTTTTTGCTTCTCTCACATTTATACTCATGATTACTCCTTTCATTGTATTGTTTCAATTACAGTTAGTCTATACATTTTTTAATCCTATTTTTTCTATGCTTATAAATATAGAGCTCAAGTATTATGTCTAATTTTGATGATGTAATACTTATCGTTTTTGCTTCCCTTGTTTCTCTGTTCCCCCTGACCCCCCTGTTTACCTCTTCTTTTTCCCCTTCTATAAATTGTTATTGATGAAGATTATGTATCTTATTATGTTATATCTCTTTCCATATGTGAAATTTTCCTTTGTTTATTCACTTTCTTTCTTTTCTTCAATAAACTTAAACTAAAAGAAAAAAAAAAGATTCAAAATCCTAAACACTCTATTCCCCTATATAATCAACCACCCGTTAATAAATATCTTATCAAACACTTTTTATAATGAAAACAATAAAAAAAATCAATTCACATTAAATACATTTTTAAATGTATTTAAGAAATATTTGATTTTGGCTAACAAAACAAACTAAAATGCATGAATATTTATAAACATTTATAAAAAGTACAAAGTAGAAACAAAATAATTTTTTATTTTAAAATTAAGCTTAAATAAATATTGCAATAATACATGAATACATTTCTATAATATTTGAGTTTTATGAAACCATACATAAAATATACATAAAATAACTGTTAGAATAAATAATGAATACATTTTAAAAATTAAAACACATTTGAAGCATATATTTTTAAACTGATTAGTTAAATTAAATAAATAGAAAATGTAAACATTATTAAAAAACAAAAACTATTTTAAACTTTATATGACAATTTGTAAAATTTACAATCACTAAAATATAACATTACTTATAAAAATGTGTACATTCAAATTTAGAAAAGCATTTTTAAACAAACATATTAAAAAAATCTCCCCACTTTTGTACCCTATAAATCCAACAGCCCGCTACAATTTTTTTTTTTAAACATTCATTTTTATTTAAAACGTTTTAAAAATACATTTCTAAAATTCAATACAATAAACATTACAATCACTTTGTTAAAATAAAAATACATAACACCCACCTAGTTTAAATTGAACTCCATAAAGTAAATTTGAAATGAATACAATAGTTTAACAAATATATTGTCAAAACAACATAATATACAATGATATTTCTGTAACTAATACATTTTATAATGGTATTTTATAACAAAACTAAGATTGACATACTTACCTTCAATACTTATGTCCACAATATTTTGGATATCACCATATTCCTGTAACAACATTTTTGTATCACAATATTCTTTTCACTATTCTGTCCAAACACCTTGGATGGTTGGCCCCAAAGGGGCAGCTATCTGACGTGCTTGTTTGTCACTAAAATGTCTAATGAATTTGTAAATGTGGAAAGTATATAGCTGTAGTGCATAAGCATTGCTGTTGATGTTATTCTAGCGGCATGACTCACAAACTACCAATGTCTGTCTTAGAGCATCCCCTTTCATTAGCATGCATTTCATCAAACAAAGCTTAGGTGAGGTCACATTCAGAGGAACTGCATTTGTGAATCAGGCAGGCAGTTGAAAAGGTGTGTGGCACACCACCAGCTGTTCAAACATTTGTTCAAAAGCTACTCTGTCCAGCACACCTGCATCAGTGCAACATGTATGTACATTTGTATCATTTCAGAACAGGCAATGCACATATTTACTCAGTTGAAATTGTGAAAAGCCCAATCAAGACAAGTGTTTTAAGAGTCATGAAGGGAAAAACGTAGATATCAGCAATAGCATAGATAGTAAACATCTTCCCTGGGTGCAGATTTCAGGGTACTAGTGTACAATTGTCTTTGCATAAGTGCAATTGCACTTTTTTTCCACCCTTACTGAAAACCCCCGCCCTACACACCTTCACCAGTGCTTAATTTGTAAAGGAGCAGAGGGCAGAGTCCAAAGTTTTTCTCAGAAGTCAGCTGCCAGTGCTGCTGGATATCATTGTTGTGAAAACTGAGGCTGCCAAGTCCTGATTTCACCTCACGCCTCTTTAACCCACTGCCATACATTCCCTGATCCTTGCAGGTTCTTTTTAATGTCACCTCTTTTCCTTTATCACAGTTTTCCTGCATTTCTCTTCATCCATCTTTCTGCCTTTTTCTGCTTTCTCTCTCTTGCTCTGGGTAACATAATAAAAAATGCAAGTTCCGGTTCCCCCCAAAAAGTTCTGGTGGTGCCTCACCTGCAATCACCGGCTCAAATTCAGCACTATCCCTAAGCTAGTTTGAGGATATTTTCTTCCCTTTCACACCCTGAAAAGAGATTTACTCCTTGATTTAGCAAGAGAAAATCTCCAATCATTTCCAGGGTGGGACTGGGTCAGAGACAGTTTTCATGAGTATTGTTCTTGCCAAACATTTCATTACATACCTGTACTAGATTAAAACTCCTAGGGGGATATGTACAATAGAAGTGGCGGAGTAAGGTGTTAGCCGCCATGGCTCAACTCCTCACTCCACCAATTCTGAAACGCAAGGCTGCACCATATTTACAACAACATGGTGCACCTTGCGTTTCCCCCTGCGCTGGCGCTACACATAACAGTGTAGCACCAATGCAGGCACCCATGCACCATAGTGCAAGGGTATCTGTGTGCAGGGGAGTATTGTTTTTGTGTAGGAAGGTGTCCCTTCCTGCACATAAACAACCCTGAAATGCCATTTTGTCACTTTCATGTGTGCTGCTTCATGCAGCACACATGAGAGTTACAAAATGGCATTTCTTTTAAAGATTGTTTATGTACAGGAAGGGGGACCTTCCTGTACATAAACAGTCCATGGAATTTCAACACACATGGAAAAGGCATAAACGAGGAGAAATAATGCATTTCTCCACGTTTCGCCAAAGTTTGGTGCTGTCTCCTATGTACGCTGCCCTTGTACATAGGGATCAGCGTCAAAATTAATGGGTGTTGCGGTGGAACGCCCACCACAACACCCACTGACCACCCCTTTCACACTAACCATAGTGTGAAAGGGGGCCTTATTTATAAGGCAGCGTTAAGCCACGTTAAGTGGCTTAACACTGCCTTGTAAAAAAGGCTAAGCCCCTATCGCCACCACAACGTTGGAAGAAGTGATGTTGTGGTGGCGATACATGCTTGTACATATGCCCCCTAGACTCTGGAGTAGGGTTAGCAACAGCGTAATCATATACCATTTTGTATGTGTAATCTCTATACAAATGCAAATTGTGATTCTGTGAATATTATACCTGGATTTGCAATCTTGAAATATATTATTTGCAACAAAGGCCTTGTGAATGAAGCACACTGTCTGCTTTCACAATCTAACAGTAACGTTGCACAACAGTGTGTGTTGCCATTCTCAAAAGGGCTTTTCCAAAACGGATTTGCTGTACGATTATTTTTTGTGCATACATTGATCGATTCCACGGCACATGCTTGTGCACGACACAGCGTTTTATGTTTTTTAAGTTCTAACATGCTTTACTTATTATTTTTGTAACGGGTGCAAGAAAGAATTATTGATCCAAACATTAAGAAATACTTATTCTTCCAAAGTGTATGAATCACAATATATCTCAGGGTGTGATCTAGCTTCATGTTTTTGTCTGTAAAATCTATTAAGTGTTAAATCTCCAAACAATGCAGTAATTGAGCCAGAAACTAACTCGATCAAGGAAGATGCAGTGTGGGAGGGATGGAAAGATATGTGATCGCCTCATTACTAATTTGAGAAAACACGTGTTTCTGTTTCTTTATTCTTAGTCACTGGATCTCCATGGTGATATAAAATACAGTCTTGAAATAATTTCACAAAGAATAGACAAGTGCACAGAAACATATGTACAGTACATGAAGTCAGGCAATAGCAGCATGCTGCTGGTAAAGTATCTGTCCAAAAAAGAAGGAAAAAAAACAAAACAGGCAAAGCACATTTAAAGCAGACAGCCATAAATTAACTATAATCAGATTTGGAAGTGAACTTCTATGGCCCTTAAGAAGTTAGGTAAATACAATGTAATAACACTAGGCTTCTGTTCACCTATTGTTGTGGCTGTGACATTTGTGCTGACTCATGCAGAAAAAACTTTCCTGTTGACTGCAGTACGACCATGCTATGGGGCATATTCACGAGGAAGTGGCGGTGAGAGGCGTTAGCCTCCTTGGCTTAACGCCTCTCACCGCCACTTTGGAAACGGCAGGCTGCACCCCATTCTCAAGAATGCGGTACAGCCTGGCGTTTCCCCCTGCGATGGCGCTAAGTCTCATGACTTAACGCCAACGCAGTCACCCTTGCACCAGAGTGCAAGGGTGTCTGCGAGCAGGGAGGTTTGTTTATGTACAGCAAGGTGTCCCTTCCTGCACATAAACAAACCTAAAATTCAGTTTAGTTACTTACATGTGTGCTGCTTCATGCAGCACACATGTAAGTTACAAAACAGCATTTTTTTAAAAGGTTTGTTTATGTACAGGAAGGTACACCTTCCTGTACATGAACAAACCATGGCAATTTGCTATTTCCATGTGTGCTGCACAAGGCAGCAAACATGGAAATAGCTAAAAAGAGGAGAAATAAAGCATTTCTCCTCGTTTCGCCACCTTAAGACCAGGATTCTTCTGGTCTTCAGTTCAGCGCTGCCACCTATTATCGCCGCCCCTGATAATAGGTGGCATCGTCGATTTCATTGGGTGCTATCTATGGGTGCTATCTGTTTTCACTCACATGCTTTATAAATTAATGTACCAAGTTCCGAACTCATATCGAGAGGGGGATGGGCAAAAGATAATACCCACCTCTCCAAAAAGAATTACCCACTGAACAAGTCATTTATTTAAAATAGTTTTGCATATGTTTAGCTGATAAATAATTGTCCTGAATATCAAATATTGAGGAAAATATAATCAAAATTTATCCGGGTGAATATTGCTCTTTTGACTAACTGCTGCGATTGCACATCAACATACCATGGCTGCCTTATCTGCTCTTTATAGTGCGAAGTTGCCTGTTTTTCAAATATTCAAATCATAGTTATTAAGAAAATATGTTTTTTCGAAAGTGGTTCTTGGTTTTACCCATCTACTCCTCTGGAATAACATAGCCCCCTGTGGTCCCTACGATGCAGGGCGGCCTGCATCTGTCTGAAGGCTCTGGTTGAGCCAAGACCCACCTGTGAGAAGACCAGTGTAAGTGTTATTTAAGGGCCATTCCAACTGAAGTTAGCCTGGTTGGCCCAAAATATTTTTTGCTGTGGTACACCTAATGAGATTGTAGTATTTGTGTGGAGCCTTCAGTCTCTAAGATGGGTAGCAGAAGAACACCCTCTTTCGAACACCCTCTTTAATATTTCTTTTTACCCTGAGGCAAACTTGATTCAAGACTTGATATTCAAAATTCATTGCATTTTTGGGGTAAGGGCTCCACTTGTCTAAAATGAATTAATATTAAATATGCTAAATTTGGATACTGTGGATGGGCACATTCGCTGTGACAGTTGTCTTTCAAATCTGTTTAGAAATCGGAAATGCATTCCCGGGATCAAGAACAATGCCGGAGAAAAAACATTTTTTGGCAAAAATTACATTAAGACACTGTGCATAAATATTGCAGAAAAATTAAAGCTCTATCCAGATATAATTAAACCCTAAAGTTATTTTATACCAGAGTTTGCTTTATTCAACATTCCTTAAGAATAGTAACGGGTAAGTGGGCGGACAAAACAAGAGAGACTGTGTATTGTGAGTGTAACTGGCCCTTTGTAGAAACACCTACACTGGCAGTTTTGCCAATTCATAAGGGGTTTTAAGAAAAATATGAGTTGCAATATTAAATTACTTGGGAATTATGGGTGGTGTCACAGTATATATGGTGCTCAGATCCTTGAATGAGGCCAATATATTCTCCTTATAGGTCTTTTCCGGTTTGTAAAGTTATGACATAAAATGGGAAATTGATCCCTCAAAACTATGTACAATTAATGCAGTTTGAGATGCTTTTAATATTCATTTGTGACTGATTCCCCTCTAAACTTTAATGAGATTTTAGCAGTTGATTATTAATATTAAGTTTAAAAGTCTGTGATCGCTTGTTTTTTATTATAGGGTGACCACCTCACTCAAGGCCATTGCAGGGGCATTGTCTCCAGTCCTTAACTTTTTGCCTACTAATCATTGTTTTCAGGTGTGTTATTGTTGGTACGAGATTGCCCCCTGCACTGTAAGTAGGCGTGCTCTTCTGCACTGATTGTTTGACTGGATGTAAAATTTGTGTCCTTAATTTCATTATTGCCCTGGCATCACACTGACCTAGACGAGTCTCGTAGGCCAGTCTTTGGTAAAGTGAGGTCCAGGCGCTGTCTTGTGACCTGAAGGAACATATCAAGAGGGCCATCATAGGTAGTACTCATGCTACGAGTGTATCAAATTAAGCAGTGGAGGCAGCATATTGTGTTTTGTGAATTTGTAGTGTGAGGAGGACTTTTCTCTGTGTAAGGGAGAGTGCAGTCTAGTGACCCCTCTTGTGTAAAGATTTGCTATTATTGGAAACCCAGAACCTTGCTCTGACATCCAGTGGGTATGGTGTGTGTGTGTGTGCGTTTGTGTGTGTGTGCGTGTGTGTGTGTGTGTGTGCAACACATGCATGATAGCAGGCCTCGGCGGGTGTGTGTGATCGAGTATGAAGTCAATAGGCTTCATGTTAATCACAGACCAGCTGCAATAAGTGAAAAACAAATATAAGTTCATTTTACATTAAAATACATGAATTCTTCACATAATATATAAAGCTTGTAATAAATAACATGCTCTTAAATCTACTATTTACAGCATTAAAATATCCTGTAGGAGTATATAAAGCGCTTCAATTCATGCAAGTTAGTTGACACTTTCTAATACAATACAATTAGTTATGTAATAACAAATAATTTTGAGTTTTTTGCCCAGGCAGTCAATAAATTGTGCGACAGAAAATAGTGTATCAAATTTAGTCGAAAATCAAATTCATAGCAGCTGAAAACATACTTGTGTGATACTGTCTGAAGAAAGTTAGCAGACAACCTGAACTGATTATAAATTTAAAGTTTTTTGCCCAGGCAGTCAATAAATTGTGCGACAGAAAATAGTGTATCAAATTTAGTCGAAAATCAAATTCATAGCAGCTGAAAACATACTTGTGTGATACTGTCTGAAGAAAGTTAGCAGACAACCTGAACTGATTATAAATTGCAGCAAGGAGACCACAGGAAACCGTCATCCAAACCTTGAAAATATTAGTGTCGATTTGGGAAGGGATACCAAAGCTTGTGAAACAATTTTCTACCGCTATCAGAAATGACATATTAGACCTTATTCCGAGGTCCAGATGATCTGAATTTGGAAGGTAATAGAGTTGCTAGTTGACTTTGGCGAACAAAACCTCCTGTAATTCAGCAGATTTATGGTATCTCACCTAGAAACTCGATCTGGCAAAAACACTTGGGGGCATATTCTCAAGGAGTTATCGCCAAGTTATCGGCATCTTATCGCAGCCAAAGTCGCAATAAATGTATCGCACCATTCAGAAGCTCGTGCCAACAGCCAATATCACTAGTTTTTTCCGGCGATAGCATCCTCAAAAAACATCGCTACGGATGACATCGGCAACTATCGCTAATGAGATGCAGAGTAGGCGTTCCCAAGCAAAAAGCTGCAACAACACCACACCACAACATTCCCAACGACCAGCCAGATCTGCGATAAGAACACAAAACATGCGATAAGGTGCATTAGCAGCAGGAAATTAACACCTGCTCTGACCTGGTGTAAAGTCGGACGACAACCGGCAGCAGACAAGGGAGCACAGCTCAGAGCCACACCTGAAGAACAACAGATGCCATGGAGCCAACCATCATGCAGCTCGGAGCCCCAACAGGGCCACAACACCCACCGCCACCCATCCCTGGACCACGCCCCCCGGGGCCCCACCCCGGGCACCCCCCACCTCCCCCGGACCAAGAGACTGCACATCAACGGCACGAAACAGGAACAACATCATCTGCCTGATATCGCAGAATCACAACTAACAATCATGTGAGTTCAGAAAAAGCAGAATGAATCATCCACCAATGAAAGGCCAAACAAAATATCACAATTGAATTTCGCCCCAAAAAACTATTTGGAAGAGTCATGGCGGGTAATCCCTGGAGAATCTGTAAGTGACAGCCTCTAAGGCAATATCCAAGATAAGAAGGTGTGTCAGGCACTCATCAAGGGACAGAGAGAGAGAAAAAGAGAGAGAGAGACAGAACAAGGAGTGCAAGGACAATCGGGCCCTTGGCTCATTCTTGTCAACTGTTGCGTGTGTTTTGCAATTGGTGCACCCTAAATCTAAGGCCTGGCGACGATTTCGGCGCAAAGGCCACATCTCATTTCAGAAATGCAAGCATTAGTCAGACTAAAATTAGGCATGAAAGCTTCTTTGTCTCAGTACACAAGACGGAAGGACATCCAAACCTCCGACCTTGGTCTCCATTGTGCAGGGCACCCCCTGAGTGAGACACCATACCAGACTCCTACGACTCCCACACCACAAACTGCGCTAATGAAAGAGCAACGTGTCCACACCCCACACACACTTGTCCCTGCTCGAGGTACACCTGCATGGCATGCCCCCAACACATTGCCAAAAAAACAACCCATACGTCCAAACTGTGAACACACATACGACTCATTTCTCCTAGCTGTGGCATATCATCCACAGAACTGCTGCCGGTCTGAGGACTGCCGGTGGTACGAGACCAACAAACGCAATGGTAGGCAATTCCGGGCACATGCACAACCCCTATCACGTGGAACTGTACTGTGCACGAATGCTGCATCTGTTGGGAGCTCTGCCAATGGCAGTTTTGCAAATCAGTTACCGTCTGAGTTTCCGGCTTGCGTATGTCACATGCGTCCAGCCCTGGTTCCACTGTCGATCATGCACATTCGAGTGGCCCATGGAGGTCTGTCTACCCAACACAACAGTGGCCGAACAGGATTATGACTTGTGTGTGCGCCCCCTGTTGGCCAACGAACAGGAGTGCAACTTGGATAGGAGTGCATGGGATGCCCTGATCTGTGGCGTATGTGCTGGCTGTAGTGGATGGGAGATTGCACAAGTCATCGTGTGCAGTGACCACATCGAGGCCCTCCCCTATTGGGCTGTGTTGCGGATCAGTGAAACTGCATGGTTGGAGCACATCTGTCTGGACCAGTTAATGTATTGGCTTTCCCTCGTGTTCCTTGAATTCGAGAACTACGTACTTCTGGAACTTATTGCCTATGAAGCAGCGCTCGCATTCATGGATGAGTAACTACCTTCCTGCAGCCACAACTGATTGACATCCAGAGCACAGGTCACAACACCGTGTTGCATCGTGGAGGATTGGTCCCATAAACCAGAACAACAGTGGACATGTCTGCGTTGGCTCGGACTCAGAATGCATATGCGTGCACCTACTCATGTTGTCACACACCTGTGCAAGGTGAGGCAGTCCCATGAGCGGAGCTGCACAGCATCGTTTGGCAACGTTCCTAAATCTGACATCCTGCTGGAGGGAGACTACACACATGGCAATGTAGCATGACATGTGACCTTAGTGGTCCATGTCACCTGCTCACTGTCAGCATAGCACACATTCAGCGCAGTCCGGTGGTACAGCTCCATGCAGATCCCATGGGCTGTGAGTCGTGGCTCCTGACACGGGGCTATGAGCAGATGCCTTACATCACATGACTCGATTAGCAAGGCAAGGTGGGCTGAGACCGTTGCCAAACGTAAGGATATGTATTCATTTTTGCCTCCCCAGTTCTTGCACCTCGACACAATCCCATTCTGCCTGTAAGTGTCTTAAGCATTTGTCGGCCTGTCGTGGCCCATTACTTGCCCGTACTGACACGCACATGCTAATAAAGTCTACACAACTGCAACAGTGTACAACTGTAATGAGTGTTGATTTGTATGACAAATCGTGTGCCTCAATGAGCATTTTCCGTACACAGGGAGGGACAGACTGCCCCATGTACATAGATGGTGAATCCCTACTGGCAGCTCCACCTCTGTGAGCCAGACATTGTGTTTGGGTTAGTTGCTGGTAGACCTGTGCTCTTACGTGTCTTCAGCAAAGTGATTACGGTGTCAAACTTATTGCCATGTGGATCAATATGATCCATGAAAACAGACTGTGTCCACACTGATGTGTGTGAGTAGGTCATGCGAGGAGATGTTCTGTAGCCACATACGATGGGGGACACTACTGCAGGCGGGCTACCGATTCTGACATTTACACACACAGCCCCATATAATACATGGACGTGGGGCTACGTTGTGGGATGCAAGATTGTTGTTCACGTGCAATGAGGCCACAGCTAGTTCACACCTTCACATTCATCTAAAGGTCCATGTGGGTCAGGGTCAGACATGCGCATTGATGACAGTTACCAGGGTGTGCCTTATTTTGTGCAATCAATGTCCCTACATTCATCCATTCGTGTACACATGAGTGAACATAGACAGGACACATCTATGTGAGTTGGAATGTTTAATTCACATTCTGGGGAGTGTCGGAGCTGGAGAGGTACATGGCCAGTTCAAGCACACATTACGTGGTTGCCCAGTGGTGGGCCAACCAGAGTCCTTGGGGGTGTGCAAAGTTCATTTGGAGTGGAAGAATTCAGTCCTCAGCCGGATTGCTGTGTCATTGGTACACGAGCAGATATGGCAGTCCATGTCGGGGTCCAGGTGAATGTTGCAGAGTGTTCTGGTGGACAGTGGGTGGTGTTGTTCCAGGGCATGATGCATAGGGCTGCACCAGGCAGGCACAGACCATGTGGCGGCTACAGATGCTACTGCCTCCTTCCTGA
This sequence comes from Triturus cristatus, assembly GCF_964204655.1. Classification (NCBI taxonomy): domain Eukaryota; kingdom Metazoa; phylum Chordata; class Amphibia; order Caudata; family Salamandridae; genus Triturus; species Triturus cristatus. The sequence goes on along the minus strand of NC_140594.1, from coordinate 845,692,348 downwards.
CACAGTCATTACCCTCCACATCTTACTCCTCTGGGACATCTTCTGTGTCTGGTTTGTCAGGTCTCTGTGGTGGTGTGATGGTTGTATCACCGTGTGCCAATGACACATCAGGGGCGGAGGTGGTAGGGCTGCATCACTGTGTGCCAATGACACATCAGGGGGCAGAGATATGTGTGTCGAAGTTCCAGCAGCAGTTATCTGTGACAGGCTCTGTGGCAGCAATGGCAAGACGAGGATCTGCAAGGCATGGAAGATCCCGGCTACATCTCACTGGTTTTCAGCCGTGGCAGCTCTACTTCCAGGCTGCATCGGCTCCATGGTCTCCATTCTCCTCCGCATCTGTGCCAACTCTGTGCTGTCATTGCTGGCGCCTGTCTGACTAGACAGTTCTTGTGACCAAGTATTGGCCCCCGCGAGGTCAGCCAAGGATTGTTGGTGAGCATGGTGAGGACAGTGGGTGTCCGTTAGGGACTGGAAGTGGTCCCTGATGGGACTCAGACACCCACGTATGGCATCGAGTTTGGCTGCCATGAGGTCGAACCCCACACGCAGATGATCAGCCATGTTCTCCTGGTATCCTAACACACGGCATTGGAATTCCATGTGTTTGTCGTAGGGGTCCAGGGAGCCAGCTGTGGTGGTGTGTGCTTCCTGCTGTGTGGTCAGTGCAGGGTGTGGGGTCACAGCAATGCAGCTGGGCTGCCCTGCTCCTGGGGGAGGTGTGCAGATGCTGTCCACGAGCCGTTGGAGGGTGTCTGGGCAAATGTGCAGGGTGTCCTCTTCATCATCACTGTAGAGATGTGTGGTCTGCTCTGCAGGAGTTGTGGATCGTCCCTCTGCAATTTAACGGGGAGATGTAGGTTAACAGTGTGTTCCATGTATGTTGACACATTGGAGATGTTTACATTCAGACTGCATGACAGTGTACATTTTGGCTGTTGTGGTGAAGCTGGCTATTTGATGGGAGACAGTGGACATTTCGACTGCCTGACGGATGTGAGGTTGTACTCGTACATCATCATCTCAGTGTCATGCAAAGCCAGATGTGATTGGCCAGTTACTACGCATGGGCAGCACCAGTTGTGTCCTCTGTCCTGTGGTGTAAGGGTTGCACTTTGTATGACACTGTCGTCAATGTTGGTGTACTGGGCTTGCTGTGTGTGTGCTGCATTGTTGGCGAGTCTCCCCTGCAGCTCTGATTTTGCAGCCCCTTATCTCTTTGAGTCAGTGTGCATTGTTTGTCTGCAGATGTGTTTTGACGTCATGGGCTGTTGGTGCACGTGGATGTGTCAGAGTGTAACCTGCTCCTTAACGGATGTGGTCCTCAGTGGGCCACCTCAAAGTCGTCTCGTGCACAATGTCATGTGTTGTGCCAGCAGCCATGCTATCAGTCATGCAGTGTCACTTGCATTGTCCTTGTGGCTCACAGAGCCGCTGCTTTTCTGGATTCAGCACATGTGCATGGGTAGGTTGTGGCATTGGTGATATGGAGGGGGGCCCATTTGTTCACATTGTGGATGGGGGCCTACTTTTGTTTCTATGTGTGCAGCAGTGTGCCAAGGGTATCAGGGACATGTTCCACACTCATTGTGGGTGTGCAGTGTGCTGCTCATTATTGTGCATGTGTGCCATTGTGCCCATCTCCCCCGTCCCCCAGTCCCTGGTCGTTACTCACCCTGTTGATGTTGGGTCAGGTCATATCGAGCTGTGTCAAAACCTCCAACACCTGCCACCGTCTCCACACTGATTGCTGTGGCCACCATTTCCTTCAGCTCATCCAGCTACTCATGTGGTGCAGGACTCCCACCTCCAGTCACCTTTGCTGCCTTCCTGTTGGCAGCGAGTTTCTCCTTGTTTTGGCTGTGCACTTCATGCCAGCGCCTCTTGACCTCCTCCACTGACCTCCTCGATACTCCGACTGCATTCACGTTGGTGACGATGGACTGCCATATTTCTGTTTGTGTTGGCAATGACGCAGTGGAGGTGATGGACAGTTGTTGGTAGTGTTCTATAACCTCCGTGACGATGATCCGGTCTTCCTGCGGCATGAACCCCGTCTTCCTCTTCCTCTTCTCCTTGCCCTTCCCCGACTCCGGGCTTCCTGGCTAGTCCTCCGTGGGGCTTGTGGGGTTCGGGTTGTCCTCTGCACCTGGTCCGGGTGCATCTATGGTGCTACACAGTTGGATTTGGTATTGTTTTTTTTTGTTGCTTTTATAGTGCATTTTCCCGCATGACGCGCGGGAATTGCAGGCCTGTGGCTGGTTGTCGCTGATTTTTTTATCGCGATTTGGAGCATCGCAACTTTTTTCGCATTGGGGTTTTGCATTTTTGCAGAGTCACGTTGATTTTAGCATGGACTTTTGACGTGTTATCGTGAACCCATCGCATGGTAATGCAGGCTTGTGAATACCTCGTTACCACGGTGTTAATTTCCCGTGATAGACTGCGATGTGAAGAGTTGCGTTAAGCTACTTTTGCGATGAATATCACACGTTCTTGAGAATATCCCCCTTGGAGTTTCTGGGTGAAATATCAGGGAAATCAGGAATTGCCAGGGGAATCGGGTCAGAATTACTAACTGCCACAGGAAATTTCTAATTTCTGAGGGGACCTTCAGAGTCCTATTAGTGCCCCTATATCTCAGGAGTGTAGAAAGTAATTGAAACTGATTGGGAAGCATACACTTTCAGGAAGGTTGGAAACAGGACAAAGGACAAAATGACTTTTAATGAAGTTAGCCCAATAATAGCAATTTAATTCAGCATCAGTTTGTTGTGTGAGCAGCGGTTCCTGCCAGCAACTTGGTTCATACGTTTCAGAGCAGTGATCTTTGGCAGGAACGAGCAAGTTGTTTTTCATTTCGCCATACGTGGAAGTACATTGCAGCATTAATATGTTACAGTGTTTTTGTTAATTAGAAAATAATGCCTAATTCAGATAAGTTTAAGTTAGCATAGCTAGGATGCTTTGACAGCTATTCATATTTTCAGAAATAAATGTGCAATCTTATTTTATGTGAACGTGCCTCTCCACATGCATGTGTTTCTTTGTGTGCTCCTCTATTTCAGAATATCAGAAACATAGTAGGCTTATTTGTGATCTTTCTATTTATACTAAGTATTCATTTGTGTTCCTGTCTTTGAAACTGTCTTGAGCCTTTCCTATGGAACCATTTATTAGTTTAACTGTCTTTGTATTTCTGTGTTACATAAACATCATGTAATTTCCTTCATTTGCTATGCATTCCTCATTCCTTAATATGCAATAAAGTATGTGTTCCTGTATGTATATTATTTGATGTTTCGTATTTATTAGTTCCTTAGTATTTATTTAGTTACATTACTATCCAACCCTAATAAGTCATCTCGTACCAGCAAACGTGTGTGTTCTTTTTGTCTTAAAGCCCATAAAAGATTATGTTTTTGGAATATGTTTGATGCCTTTTGCTTACTTGCTTAGAGAGCAGACTATATGTCAGTCCTCTTGCTTAACTATATTTGATTCTGATGACTTACTTGTTTTGGAGATAGACCTTATGTTGATCCTCTTGCAATATTTTGATTTGCCATTGAAACATTCATTGCTAAATCCCTAACAAAATACTTGTTACTTTCTGTAGTGATCTAATTTTTAAGAAAGCCTTATTATGGCTTTGTTTTTTAATCTTGTCGTATGAAGATATCCCTTATTGGCCTGACTTAGTTATTTGAAGACTCAGACAAACCCAATCCTAGGCATCCACCTTCTTAATTCTTTTATTGAGAGCTTCGAGAAATATGTGAAATTTTATGGTTTCAGTTCTGCCTACCCTAAGTCAATCCATTTCCTATTTCACATATTGAACAATTTTGAAACCTTGCAAAGCCCAATTTTGCTACATGGGTGAATTGAGAAAAGGGTGAATTTTACATGTTTCTATACATCTTTACACTACCCTACAGTCCTTCAAAAGACAGTAGCAGTTTGAAAATGATGATCTTCATGCAAGCAAATGGAATAACGCCATAGACATAGCAAGGAAGGGGAACTGCACTGTTTCCTTTTGTGTAACATCTATTTGTTATCATAAACATACAATGAATAATATTCATGATAAACCAGGAAATATGGGTAATATTGTAATTCAAAATATCAATTAGGGTTTATGCCATGCCACTAATCATGCATCAGTGAATTGAACCATAAGGCCTAAGTAATCATTGCCCAGGAATTTAGGTTCAGATAAACGTGAGTCATGCCAGAAGTAATCTAAAGTAGAAAAGAAAAGAGACGGTTCGCTAGTGGGGATGGAAACTGGAATGGAAGTAATGCGCATGACAGTCAGTCTTAAATGGGACATTGAAAGGGCAATATAAAGTCCAACGCTGATGAACGTTCAGAAATACAACTTAAGACTCACCTTAGCAAAAGGATAAGAACTTCGGGGCAGATCATCAAGGCCCCGCGATAAAATTATCGCCGCTTTAGCGTCTGTTTTTAAGTGAAAAGCATCGATAATTTTATCACCCTATCAGCAAAGACACGCTAGCACGTGCTTCAATGCCTTTGCTGTCGCTAACAGACATTTTTCCTATCAGCAAGCTGCACGCTAACCTGCGTAGCGATAAGAAAAGTAGCGCCAACCGCGGTTATCGCTACTTTCCTTACGCCTCCTTTCAGTCTGACCTAGCCATTATATCCAATGGAAGGTGGATATAATGGCTAAGACTGCCCTTCCCTATCATCAAGCTATCGCCAAACGTTGTGCGATTATCGCTGGATTTCCAGCGATAATCGCACAGTTTACAGCTTGCGCTCGGAATTTTATCGCTTTGGAAATAAGCGTCGCTGATAGCGCACTATCTCAGCAATAAAATCCAGCGATGGTCGGCGATAATTATCCTCGCGCTAAGCGCGCTTAGCGATAATTATCACCAGCCCTTGCTGATATGCCCCCAAATCTTTGAACTCATCTTCTAAACTAAGGGCTTTTTAAAAAACATTTGCCTGATCCGACAGCTGTTGTATTGCTTTCTTCAAGAGGACTTTCTTTACAAACAAATTATGCAGATGTGGCTTTTCATCTTCTCAGTAAGCAGATCCTGGCACGACAAAGGAAGTGACAGGTCATCTTTTCCAGTGATCCATCTCTGCCCTTCCGATATTCAAAATGCCACACAGTGGAACCTACAAATACCATCTTTTGAAGTCATAACTGCTAGTTCCTAAAATATAACGGACAAGAGGTGCTCTCAGAAATGACTCATTTTGGGACAGAACCACAGCACACGCAAACTGCCCCAATGAGATTGATAACAATGTCATTGTTTTGATTTATGCTTAAACGATAACTTAGATATAGCAGGAGCCAGTGCAATCTTGTGGGCTTTTGAAATAGCTGATTTGAGTCTGGTTTCTGAGAGGCATTTGTCATATTCTTGCAGGAGCAGATTGCATTGGTCTTCCTTAATTTCTACCAAGAGATTCAGAAATGTAAGCCTTCTGACCGGTTCTCCTGAATTATCTGGCATGCTACCTTGAGTTAAGATTGGGGAAGAGGTAAAACATTTGTGAGAGCTACCATGTGCTATAAAAGCAGCATTCAGGGTGGACATAGAGTTCCCAGATTGGTTAGCAAGATGCATCTACACATTTTCAATCTATATTTGTACCTGCCCAAAAGTAGTTTTTGATGTGTATATCAATGTTGATATGCAGCTTTATTACATATGTATGGAACCATTTCAAATACATAGTTAAATCTCAGTGCTACCACCATCTTGATTAATGCAGATTAGAAAACTTAATAAGAAATGTAGACAGGACCAGTGGGCAATGTTATTGGATGTTTGGTGAAGCAGGGATAACCATAATGTTTAAGCCTATGTTGATGCAAACCTCGAAGTATTTTAGGTTCCTATGAACCCAGGTGAATGAGTAGTCACCCACAGCAGACTTTGACATGCTGCTGGTTATCAGAAGAACCAATCCAGAACTGATCCAATATAGAGACTGCATTTGTAATGGTGGCCTCCATCCTAAGGTGACCAAGTACTAACTCATCATCTGCTGTATTGAAGGTGGCTGACAGATTAATAATTATCAACAACAAAAGGTCTCCTTGTCTGCAGTGACAAGAAAATCATCTTAGCAGTGAGACAAGAACTGTCTCTGTACTTAACTGAGGTCTCAAGCCTGACTTGTGGTTGTCCACTTTTGGATCACTATGCAGATAAACTAGCAATTGAGATGTTATGACTTTCTCTAAGATTACAGCGACCCAAGAAGTCCCACTATTGAGCAATAGGAAAAATAATTCTGCAACATATCTAGGTCTACAGAGCTCCTTATATGGTCTGTTGGTATCCAAGACGTTTTGATTTACCTAAATTATCTTTCTTTACATTTTAGGTTTGGTGTAAGCATAGGGACTTTCAGGCGGCCCTTTTAGCTTTTGCTCTGTTGTTGTATCATTTACATGTTTGTCTTTCCTCTACAGCACACAAAATGGGGTGATGGATCAGCCCACTTCAGCCATTGGCTAACTTCACTGTGAGTGATGGCATTCTTATTTTTCACAAGGAGCACACCCATACACAACAGAATTCCCTCAGTGCAGACTACTATGGCAATGTGCGCTTTCTGAGACCAAAAATATTTTTACTCCGCGCCTTTACTATAGATCTGGTACTAACCAGTATCTTTTGATTGTACTAAAATTAAATGCATAATATGCTTATTACATGTATAATGTACTTATCTGGGCTTTCAGAGAGTTCTCTTCATGCATGTGTCTGTTACTATGTCATTCACATTTCTGTTCTGCCCACTACAGTATACAATAACGGACAGGGGGTCAGCCACTTCTCTATGAGTGGCAGCATTCTGGCCTTTTATAAGGAGCATAGCCACATACAAAGTAGTTTCCTTCAGTGCCCGGGGCTATAGTGTCAATGTATGCTTTTTGAGACCAAAAATTATTTTTGCTTTTAGTCCATTGTTTTTTAGACTGGCAAGGGCCCAGCAGCTTCCCCAACAACAAAGTTTTACAAAAACCTTGATAAAATACAACAAGCTTTGAGAAAGGTAAAAGGCTGGCAACCAACTCTAGACCAATAAGCTTTAACAATGTGTGTTTATCGGAGGAGTAATTACAGATTTTTTTAACGAGATGCCATCTTACTTGTTTTCAATGAATAAACCAACAATTTAACTATGCATACAGCAATGTTAGCCAGGCTCTTGGCATCAAGATGACACGTCACAGGCAACACTTTTACCAGGATCTTTAGTTCCAAATGTATCAATGATATTGGCATAAATTACCACAAGGGAGCACGGTCAAGTATGGCCTCTTCTTCAGGATTAACTCGAAGCACAATGTTGTAAATCCATTCCCCAGCACACGTAACAGCTTCCAACAGCCAACACGTGTTTCGTTGCGCAAAGGGATATAGTCCCGCGACTTCCTCAAGGCTAATTCTTCCGTGTATGAATCCTTTAGTCTGTGGTGATAATTCCGGACCACAAATGGTTTCTGTATAGGCGGCGTCAATCACAACGTTCCTATTAAGCTCTCAATATGTTCAGTCTGCCCAGTATTAATGCTTCGTATTATTCGCCATCAATTTCACCCGACACCGCCAAAAACTACAGAGTATGCCAACCGAGTACAGCAGCATGATGTTGTAAAGGATTCATACACGGAAGAATTATGCGTTGAGGAAGTCGCGGGATTATATCCCTTTGCGCGACGAAACACGTGTTGGCTGTTGGAAGCTGTTGTGAAGGCCTACGTGAATAAACACTAAAGAGGAGAGAGAAGATCATATTTGTGTCTCAATCTGTTACACATTGTCAATTGTGTTGTGTTTACTAAACGTGAAAACTTTAACTTTAATTTATGTGTGCTGGGGAATGGATTTAGTTCATGTTAGCTGACGCTTTCTTTTGTGGAGGTTTGTGGTTCTCCACACCTTACAGCACCGTTATAATAATTGGAGATGGGGAGATTTGCTGTGTGATTCTTCTTAGTGGCGCCATTACACCTATACTTAATACCACTTTTCTGAGGTCTGAACATTTCGAAGCACAATGTTGGCCCACCTCAAGGCACTACCAGCTCTGACTGTGTTACACAACAGAGTTTAAGAGTGTCCAGGTGAGGGAAAATGGTGTGGAAAAGATGGCTAGGAAGAAGACTTGAAATGACAAGAAGTCCATTATAGAGATAATCTGATTTGCTTCTAACTGCGATACCAATCTCAGGTCCTTTAATAACATTAATACATTATTTATCCTGACTCTACTTTAACCTGCCCAGAAACTGATACATGGGAGGAATGGCGTTTGCTCCCAACACCCACACGAGTCTGAGCTTCACCCTAGTATATTAGCATTTTGTGACTAATACACTACACAGACCCACACCCAGTACTGTAAAGGCTATTCCGATTGATTTTTTTGATGGCAACTCTTTCAATTTGTTGTTTGATATTGTTATTATAATAATGTATACTTTATGGTGTGTGTAAGTATCTCCGTATTCCTTTTACTTTGGGACACTCATCGGTCCAGTGCGTTGGCCAAATGAGCCTATCTTTACCATTTGCTAATGTATAAGTAGTTCTCCCATAATGACTTCAAGGATACCAACAATGCTGTCAAAAGATATTGGCGACTCCCCCTTCCCTCTTTTGTCAAATCCTTTCTTAAGCGTCGATTGGACACTGTGGGACGGTGCGGAGGACGGGTAATCACACAAATGTTGTAAGAAGCGACCTATTAGTAGCACACTGGTGTGCTATCACACATTGAAAAACGTTCTGCTATATTATCGATGATTTATGATAGTACTGTCGAGATATTGTTATGTTATGTCCATTTGTAACGCGCTCAGCTACTAGTGAGTATCCCTGCGCGAAACCCAAGGGGTAGACGAAGGACCCATCATACGAAAAGATGTGTTTTAAGCTTCTTTTTGAACGCTGCAAGATCATGAGTAGAGCGAAGAGCGAATGGAAGAGCATTCCAGGCCATGCTGGATTTAACCACGAGGGAACAGCCCCCCATCCTCTGGAGCTTGAAACGCGGGACATAAGCGAAGCAGAGGGACGAAAAACGCAGGGCCCGCGAAGGGACATAAAAAGAAAAGCGCCTCTGGAGATAGAGGGGACCCTGACCGTGGAGGGCACGATGGGCCAGGACCAAGAGTTTGAACTTAATCCTAGCCGCCACGGGCAGCCAGTGAAGAGAGTGCAGATGAGAAGTAACACTCTTCCTTGACGAAATGCCCAGGAGTAGTCTGGCCGCCATGTTCTGGACCACCTGAAGTTTTTTAATCAGGTACCCTTGGAACCCCAGCATAATGGGCATTGGCGTAGTCCAAACGAGAGAGAATCAAAGCACAGGTGACAGTTTCTCTAGCAGCCTGCGGAAGAAGAGGAAAAAAACTTCTAAGAGTTTTTATAAGACCAAAGCAGCAGCCAGCAGTTTTCTTGATGTGAGTAGAGAAGGAAAGATTCTCCTCGAACCAGACACCCAAGTTCTTAGCGGGCCGGCCCACGGACAGGGGTAGTGGAAAGTCCTGTGGCCACAACTGCTCACGAAAGTCAGCGGGAAATTTACCAAAAAGCAAAATCTCCGATTTTTGCTCATTGCACTTAAGCTGAGCTTCCGCCAACCAATTGAAGATGGAACAAAGGTAATGTTGCGCCGCAAGGACAGAATTCGATGTTTTATCCCAGGTGAACAACAACTGTGTGTCATCCGCATAGGCCAATACCTTAGCACCAATATCTTCCGCCAGATGGATCAGTGGCGTAACATAAAAGTTAAAGAGCAGAGGGCTAAGGTAAGATCCCTGCGGGACTCCAGTAGTGACCATATGGAGAGAGGAGTAAAAAGGGGGGAGCCAAAACTGCTCAACCCGCTCCTCCAAAAAAGACCTTAGCCAGCCCCAAACAGCCCCTGAGACTCCCACCTCTGCGAGACGGGCCAAAAGAAGAGCATGTGGGACCGTATCAAATGCCGCAGAGAGGTCCAGCAGAATGAAAGCTGCCCTACCCCCGGCATCAAGGCACTCCCGAATCGCCTCCACCATCTCGACCAAAACAGTCTCAGTGCTGTGAGCAGCACGAAAACCAGATTGCGCTGAGTGCAGAAGTGCCTCGGTCTCCACAAATTCTGTTAATTGCATGTTAACCACCTTCTCACAGACTTTGGCAATGGCTGGTAAAAGAGAGATGGGCCGGTAGTTGCCTGGATTAAGAGGATCCAGAGAGGGCTTTTTGAGGAGGGGTAGAATCTTTGCCTGCTTCCAATCCTGAGGAACAACCATTGACTGAAGAGACAGATTAATAATAGAGTTAACTTCGAGGTGAACGCTCTCCGCTACCGCAGCCAGAAGCCTGGCCGAGCAGGCATCGGCAGGGGAACCAGATTTTAGGCCTCTGAGAAATTTAAGAGTTTCCAGGGGGTTAACTGATCTAAAGGCAGACAGCATGCCAGAGGGGGGCGAAGATTGAGCCACCATCAGCCCTCCACGACCGCCATTACCTGAGGAAAAAGAGGCCTGAATGGCCTTGATTTTATCTCTAAAGAACCCTGACAGAGTGTTACACCAGTCAAAAGAGGAGGGAGTAACGCTAGCTTGGGCCAACGGAGAAGTAAAGCTCTGCACAATGGCGAAGATTTCTTTAGTGTTGTTCCTGGCCGAGTCAATGCGGGCTGCAAAAAAATGCCCTTTCGCCGTAGCAATGGCAGCATAATAAGCTTTTTGCCTTGCTCTAAGTTTTGTTTTAGCCACGGGGCAGTAACCACTCCGGCGCCAAGCCGCTCCAGAATTTTACACTCGTGTTTAGCCGCCTGGAGAGCGGGAGTAAACCACGGTTTGGAGGGCGCAGCTCTGGAAGGTCTAATGGGTCGAAGGGAGGCCACAGAGGCCACTGCCCTGGACACCCAGCCGGTAAACCCTGACAGGCACTCCTCCAGATCCCCAGACAAAACAGGCCTGGAGGCGTCCAAGGCTTGTTCAAGTTCAAACGGATCAAGTTTCCCCAAAGCTGGCTTCTGGTAGAAACGCACCAGAGTCTCGGCTTAGAGACAGTCCAAGAAAAATAAGATATAAAATGGTCAGACCAAGACACTGGGCAGGGATCCCTTAAGAGAATAGGAAAATTGGAGCAAATAGGATCCAGAATATGTCCAGCCCGGTGAGTGGGAAGGCAGACGCGCTGGCTAAGTTGGGCAATATGAAGAGTATCCAGCAGGTCAATCACCTCCCTATCATCGGGTTGGTCCATATGAAAATTCAAGTCACCCAAGACCAGATAATGGGAGAACCTGACAGCCCTAAAGATAATCGCGTCTCCACAGGCCTGAAGAAAAGGACCGGCCGGTCCAGGGGGCCTTTAGATCAAGGAGACACCAAGAGTGAAATGAGCTGACAAGCGGGCGCTAAAGTCAAGCACCTCGCAGGCGGTCCAAGCCGTGGTGTCTCCCAGACGAAGATCTCATAGATCTTTATATATGACAGCAACTCCGCAGCCCCTCCCCCCCTGACGGTCGACTCTAAAGATCCTATAGCCCACAGGAATAGCCAGAGAGACAATGGGATCAGAGGTAGAGTCAAGCCAGGTCTCCGCAAGGAACAACATATCTGGTGAGCCGTCCTCCAACAGCCCGAATACGTCCGCATGATGTTTCTTGAGTGAGCGGAGATTTATCAGTGCTGCCGAGATCTGGAAAGATTTAGCCTGATCATTGGGACTGCAGCCCTCACTGGCCAAAGAGACAGCCCCCCCCAGCTTGAATCCACATACATATATTGTAATGTACTGCTGGAACAATGTTTTTGACATCTCTGTTTTGTCATGGGTTATATGAAAATGGACAAATATGGAACAAAAAAAAAGAAAAACCAATAAAGGTATATATATATATATTTTTTTTAAATGGGAGGAATGGCGTTTATTTTTGGCGCTGTCAAACATAAAATGTTAGCAATGTTAATCTCGAGTGACACTCAGCAGTATGTGCAATAACCAAGACAATCATTTATTGAAGTTTTTCAATGTAACATGCATTGAGAAGACCTTGACAATTCACTTGTATTGTCCTCTTACTTTTATTGACCTAAATGTTCACCACCCAGATGAACCAATGGACAGGAAGTTGTCCTTCTTACTGCTTCTGTCACAATAATAACTGAACCTTGGTTTGCCTTAAAATTCGAAAGCATTTACTATTCCTGAGATCAAGAGAAAGGTGTTTTTTTTCCTTTCAGAGAATTCAATGTTTCTTCTGCTTTTCCCTTTAAAATCACAATCAAGATCTCCCTAGAAGTCTTGCTTGTATTCCATAAAAAGAAAGCCTAATGTCACCCTCGAGATATTTGTGCAGAATAAACTAATAACAGGGCCGCACTCCTCGCACCGCGCTGATGAAGTGGACTAGGCTTTTCTCCCTTCTCACAGAGATCTTTGCTGCCAAAAAATCCAAGGATGAGATTCTAGATCCACCCACTGCTCTAGGAGTGTAGCACCAACGCTTTGTGAACTGGCTATGTAATTCCAGCGATAGACGGTGAGAAACAGAAACATCGCCTGAAATCCAGCGATGATTATAGAGATGCTTGCTGATAGGGGAGGGTGGTCTTAACATGGCGATCCACCTCCCATAATCAGCATAGCTAAGTAGAAGAAAAAGCAGACGTAAACTTTATGCGGTAACCGTGGTTAGCGCGTTTATTTACATCATTGGGGCCGCATTGTTAATAGTGCGAAGGTCTGTCTGTCCTGTAAATCATGCAGACATTGTGAGGAACGCCCATTTTGCATGTCATTAGCGATAATAATCGCTGACATGTAAAATGGAGAGAAAACGGCTACAGAATCAAGGAAACACGCGTAAGCGTGTCCTTGAAAATAGTGAGATGTTTATTTCGCCGCTTTTCGGGTGAAATAGGCCGCTAAAGCAGCGAAAATGGGTTGTAAATATGCCCCGCAGACCTTTCCTTGTGCTGCCAAGAAATCTACAGAGTACATGCTATGCTGTGGCTTCTTTTTATGCAGATGACAACACAAATTGATCGCCGCTCTAAGACTTTTGGATCTTGGATCCCAAATTCATAAAGGCAATGGGGCAGATTTACAAGCCCCTTGCGCCACTTTTGCGTCATTTTTAACATGGGGAAAATGACACAAAAGTGGTGGGGGGCTTGTAAATCTGCCCCAATGTCTTTTGGCGGGAAACGAGTGTTACAACTTGAAAGATATACAAGCTGCAATAAAGTGTTTCTCCTCAAGCTTTCATGAAGCAGCAGCCTCTTAATTAATAAAACGGCATGGTGAACGACGGCTCAGATCCTGAGAGTACACCTCACTTTAAGCCACCGCTTAGGTCTAGGTTTACTACGAGTGTGTAATTAATTTTTTTGTCATTGTAAAATCATGGGCGTTAATTGCTGGTTCCCAGGGATTTTCCTCCGGACTGTATGTAACCTTTCAAAGCGAGTTAATAACATAGTCGTCCTTTATGAATTTTGGAATCCAAAACAATTTCTAGGTTGACTTTGACACTAGACAGGGGCTGGTTTGCCTCGTCTAGTAGTTTCTGCAGTCCTAATGACATGAAAAACTGGGTGAATTTGCAGTTTAGTTCGCAGCTGCAATTGGTAGTTTACTGGTTTGATCTTTCTTTCAATTACATACTTGATGTAATTTGTTCCGAGTTTTGAAGAGAATATTATGAGTCGACAATCAGACCTGATCTACACCTCTATACTCTATTTATTCTTGGCGCTTTTTGTTAGCATGGTATTTGTTATATTTTTTTACACTAGACAAATATTGTTGCAAATTTGGCAAATTGCCTTAAATGGCTTTGGTTCTATCAAGTACAGATAGTACTGATGCACTGATTTTTAGTTGTTCAAAATACAAGTCCGCTGGATATCAGCCATGCATACTATAAGATGGGGACAACCCAGTCAAGGGATGTTTGCATTTTTGTAGGCCACTTAGCCCTTGTACAGAGTGTTCAAGTTGTTCTGATATGGTGCCTACAAACAGTATTGTAAGCAAGCTGAGTTTAAGGAATGTTATCCTGTGTGTGCACACAAATGAATGTGTGTCTGATCTCACCGTGTTTAGGGGAAGAGAAGGCAACTTAAGAACGTGAGCATGTAAGATGGTGTTTCCTAACCAGGCCTAATATCTCTACGTGACATACAATTTTTGGACGCAAGAGAGCAAAATAAAGCTATCTAAATACAATGCTAAACCTACGTAAAAGCATAAAAACCATCAGACGATTAACAGGCACTATGCTAGTTTGAGGAGAAAAATATACAGAAAGCATAAAAGAAAATTTTAAAATTGGTTAAAAGGCAGTGTATAAACAATTTAAAAACAATTTTGGATCTTAAAAGTAATCTGAATTAAAAATTGTTCCCACAGCTCGAAACAGCCAGATTGTTTATCTGTTTCGAGTAGTAGGTGGAACATTGCTGTTCCTAGCAACCACAGACGATGATCCCAGAGGCACCAAACACATCAGATCTGTAGAGCACAGATGTTCCATGCCACTCCCCCAGGGTCCGCCAAGGGAGGAGAAGCCAGTGCTGATTCCACAGATGAAGAGACAGGATACAGATCAACAGAAGCAGAAACATTCCAGGAGGGCTCGTAATATGCATTCAGGAGCAATGGCAAGCGTGTGGGACAACACTACAAGTGAGCTGTTAATGGGCCTACCAGTAGGGTAATGTTCAGGGGTTGAACCAATTGCGATGCCAAGCATATGTCCATGGTACACTCGAAAGCGCACTGCAGACAGTTGAAAACAGGCTGTACGCAGGGTAGCCAGACAGGCTGAAAGGACAAGAACCAAGGTTCATGCAGTTCCTGAAGTAATGGTGCACCAAAGAACTGTATCATGCATTCATTACACGGGAGCACATGTGGTAGTCCTATCACCATTGGACCTCGTAGTGGGGCATTCATTGCAGAGCAGAACAAGCATTGAAAATGCAATAGGTCTCGCCTTTGATTAAGTTAAAGACATTTGCTTTGCTAATGGTATTGTATAGAAAAGCAAATGGCTTTAACTTAATGAAAGGCGAGACCTATTGCATTTTTAATGCTTGTATACTTGCTATTAAGACAACAGATTTCAAAGGGTGAATTCTGTCACTCCGTCCCTCAGGGCTATTCATTAATGACTGAGTTCTCTCGTCTGGTTTGTGAAGACGCATTGTACTTTGCAGACTATCATTTTTATTAATAACCAGAAGCATGTCTGTAGATTATTTTTGTAATTACTTCACATAAAAATGACTGTTGCGAATGATTGCGCGTGTGTTTGTTTTCTATTGCAAGCCTTCGTGGTTAATGCCAGATGTTTGAAGTTCTTGACTTCAGCAGTTTATCTAATGCTCCAAGAGGGTTCCAACATCTTGGCTGACCCCAGGGGAGTCAAGCTTATTAACCCACTCCGCCAACAACTAGCATGCCACGAGGAAGGGGAGCCTTACAAATGTCATCCAGTTTCTTAATAACACTGGAGGGGACGGAGACATCATCAGGTTTTTTTAACATAACGCACATTTGTGAAAAAATGAAGAGCGTTCTGTACATCATAAAATACCTAATTAAACAATGTGTCTTGACCTCTCCCCTCCTCCTCAATCCCTTTCTCCTTCCTCCCTCAGTGCCCCGTCCTCCTCCACGCCCCCTCCATCCCTCAACATGAGTTTCCTTCTCTCCCTTACAACTGACCCTCTCCCTCCCTGAACACTAACTTCCCTTCACCAACCAATACTGATAATACACCCTTCACCACCCCCGCCCCTACCGTATCCCCACTCACCCTTCTTACCCAAACACTTATCAACATTGACAAAATATTTCTACCTTAGTGACCGAACTCTCTCTACTTAGAGAGGATTACAAACAATTCAAATCCCTCAACCCCAGGACCCCCCACTTTTCTTCTAATTCTCTCTTCTCTGGCTTACAAAAGTTCCCTAATCCCAAACACTCGAGAACTACTCCCCTCCGCTGCCATACTCACAGGCCTCATCGCACATTGAACGATCTCTCTGACTCCTACCTCTCTGCCCTTTGCAACACATACCTTCCTACAACATCGACTAAGGATCTCTCCTTTCCTCACTCTTTTATTCTGGGGACTAGCAGAATCCCTCTCTCCCAGCTCCCCCAGATCCCCCCAGAACGTACCACTATCCACTCACGCTCTCCCCCCAAAAGTAACCCCAATCCTCTAACCTGTATGCTTGTTAACTGCCATTCGGCGGTTTGCCATGCATCCGAAATCTCTGAAACCATCCTGAGTGAAGCTATTGACATCGTCTTCCTCACTGAAACATGGCTCAACGACGGGTCAACAGCTGACGACCCAGAACTTTTGGAATTTTTAGAAGTAGAATTAGCTTTGTGGCCTACCCCAGTGATAATGTGTGGGGATTTTAACATTGATGGTATTGGTAGATCTTGGGGGAGCACTGAAGGAGCTTACAGTGGCCGGAAAAAAAAAGTTTACTGCGCCCTTACCAATCTTTTGCGGAATAATGCTTTGGTAGATGTATGGGGGCGACTCAGACCCAATGATGCGGGTAGCACTTTTTTTTCTGTACCTCACAAATCAATTTTCAGATTAGATTACTTTTTTGTTTCAAGCACAATATTAGCTAGGTGTAGTATAGAAAAACACCCCCGGGTCGTTTCCGACCACAACCCTTTAGTACTTACTGTTACTCTGACGGGGTGCTCTCAGCCGAAACGAGAATGGACATTTGAAAGAGGGCTCCTGGTGGAACCGGAATATCTAACTCATATGAATTAATGGATACCGCTTTTTTGGAGGGTTAATCGTGGTAGTACAGGGGCAGGAATGGCCTGGGACGCCTTTAAGGCTGGAGTGAGAGGCGAAACTCTAAGTTATAGTCTGCTACGCCAAAAAAAGGAAGCAGCACTTTTGGATAAACTCTGTAAAGCATTAGCATTGGCAGAAGAGGAATTGCTGACCGCAATTGCTACTTGCAACTCACTGGAGAGTATTATGCTTAGAATTGCAGCCATACGATCAGAGATAGGGGATACCTCAACAACAAAGATAGCTGCGCGATACTTAGCAAAAAACCAAATATGTCATGAATATAGTGAAAAGGTGGGGCAAATATTAGCTGCTAGAACAAGGCAAATGAGTGCTATTGGAGAAATTTCTGAGATCAACGATAATAACGGCTCCCTTGTAACAAGCATACCTGAGATTCGCAATGTGTTTCGTAACTATTATCTAAATTTATATAGCGAGGAACAGTTGATGGAGGAGAACGGGATCCAAGAATATTTGGGAGAAATTTCTAGGGAAACTATCACAGAAATAGAAAGGGATAGCCTGGAAGGAGAAATTACGCAGGATGAAATCTACGCAGCACTTAGTGACCTACCCTCGGGTAAAGCTGCTGGGCCTGATAGAATTCCTCTCGAATTTTACAAAATATTTAAGGAGGCTATTGGCCCAGACCTGATAAATATTATCAAGAAGGCTCAGTTAGGCCATGCTGTGCCCGAATCCTGGTCAAAGGCCGAGAAAATAGTCTTCCTTAAAAAAGGCAAGTTACCAAGAGATCCTGGCTCCTATAGGCCTATCACACTAATGAATAGTGATGCAAAGATCTATTCTAAGGTTTTAGCAATGCGGCTTAATTTAATTATTGGTAAAATGGTACATCCCTGTCAACATGGATTTATATCAGGGAGAGGGACTACCCAACATATACGTAGAGTTATAACACTATTCGACTCCACAATAGTCTCGGGAGAACCTATGGCTTTAGTTTTAATGGATGCTGAAAAAGCCTTTGACCGGGTCTCATGGGGCTATTTATGGGCTGTTTTAAGCTGGTTTGGGATCGGAGCTGGATATATAAATGCGATTCAGGCTCTCTATCGAGATCCAATGGCTCATCTAAAAATAAATGGCGGATATACGGTACCTTTGGCGATCAAGCGTGGTACACGGCAGGGTTGTCCATCTTCACCCTTGCTTTTCGCTTTGTATATCGATCCACTTATCCGAAGATTAGAGACCATTGAAGGAATACACCCAATTATATCACAGGGACTGGAGACTAAGATACTGGCCTACGCGGATGATATCGCGGTGATAACCTCTAAACCTGGGGAAGCATTAGTGGCAATTGAAAGCGAAGCTTCAGTCTTCGGGTCGGTTTCTGGATATGCACTTAATCAAACAAAAACGCAAATTGTGAAAAATAAGCTGACTATGATTGATGATTCTAGGGTGGTAGACTCGGCAACATATCTTGGTATAGTTATAACCGCAGATTTGGATATTTTAGAAGAGAGAAATATCAAACCAATTATACAACAAGTTTCAAAAGATTTGGATAGAATGAATAATCTCCATTTATCAATAGTTGGATGTACTAATGTTGTTAAGATGATAATATTGCCCAAAATTCTATATCTTTTCAGGACAATCCCTCTGGAATTTGAGAAACGATGGTTTGTAACCTTAGAACATCTGGTTAACAGATTTATATGGGCCCATAGCAAAACAAGAAGAGCAATGCGATTTATGTCACTCCCGAGGGAAAGAGGAGGCTGGTCAGTTCCTGATTTCCGGATGTATTATTGGGCTGCAGCTCTACAATATATGGGGATTCTAGTTGGTGCTCAGGATAAGGAATTATCAAATGGTCTTCCAGAGATATACAAACTATTTTTAGGAGAAGAAGCAACTAATTGTTTTCTACAATTTAAAGAACCTAGCTACTTTAAGCGGACTAGATTCAAGACAATCTTGGCAGCTTATAAAATTTGGAGGGCATTAGGGAAGAAAATAGGTATTGGTAGGATACATTACTATACACAGTTATATAGGAACCCCAATTTTCCGGAAACGTTTTCCGATAGAGTTATGGCAGATTGGGGGCGACTGGGAATCCAAAAGGTTGGAGACATTATGGGGGTAAGGGGAATCTTTTCTTTTGCGGAAATCCAGGCTTCATATGGGGTGGATAAAATACACTTCTTTAAATATCTACAGATCCGTAGTTTTTTAAAGGAGAAGACAGGTGGGGTGATTGGGTTCTCCCCAATAAAAATTATGGATACACTAAAAAAGGGTCAAGAATGTACTATTAAGAAAATATATTCTGATCTGGCTTTATTAAAGGCTGATGATATTGAAAAACATGGTAAAAAATGGGGAGATAAACTTGGTATAAAACAGGAGGTTTTTGAAAGGGCGCTAGAACTGGGACAAACTGTTCTTTGTTTAGCAGGATTACAGGCCCAACACTATAAAACTATTTTTTCATTATATTATACTCCTGCAAAAATCGCCCAATGGGGCGGGAAGGAGGGAATTACGTGCCCTAGATGCGAGTGTAATGAGGCAGATTTGATCCATATGATGTCAACCTGTCCTAATCTGATGAATTTAAAAGGAGAAATTAAGAAATTTTTTATCCATTCCCTAAAAATTAAGCTACATCTTAACTCAGCAATAATCCTGTTGGGAATTGGGGAAGAAGATGCAGCATTAAGGACCTCAGAATATTTTATATTTCTATCTATGGCGGTCTTACGAATCTGTATCTGCACGGCATGGTTAGATCCTAACCCACCAACCTTTCAGCAATGGATTTCCAGGCTTCTTTCAATCTTCAACCTCGAAAGAGGAATTTATGATCGGAAAGGGAAGAAGGGGAGGATATTAGGGGAACGTATTTGGGGTCCTGTACAGAATTGGAAGAAAGAGCTACAAGGTAGTACTGTACGAGCTAATTAGTTTTGTGATTTATAGTCTAAAGAAAAAGGAACGCATTTAGCTTTACTCTTTTTTGTAATGTACCTCTAAATCTATGCTGTGTTATGTTTCAGTCTTTTATTATTATTATTATTTTTTTTTTTTTTCCCTTTTGGTTTCCTTTTCTTCTCATGTACCCAGTGTAAAATGAAATATATGATTAATTGCTGTGCTTTTTATGAAAAATAAAAAATATATAAAAAAAAAAAAAGAAACATGGCTCAACGATCACTCAACACCCATCCTTGACCTACTCTGCCCCCCTGGTTACTCTATTATCAGAAAGGACAGACCAGTGGGGAAGGGAGGTGGAATAGCTATAATCTTTAAAAACCAACTCCAACTCTCTCTTGCCAAGAATACTGACTACTCAACTTTCGAATACCTAGGTGCCCAACTTAAATTTCAAGGTGCTCCCCCGATTCGCCTACACAATATCTACCACCCTCCTGGTGACACTCCTCACTTTGTAGACAAATTATCTGACTTCTTACTCAATCCTCTCTCTCTAACTCCAAAAATCTCTTCCTTGGAGATCTCAATCTCCACTGGAACGAACCAGAGAACCCCTTAGTTAACTTTTTCTCTAATCTTCTAGAGATTAACGACCTCAAACAACTCTGCCTTTCCCCAACTCACTCTAAAGGTGCCATTCTTGATGTCATCATCTCTAACAATGGCTTGGCCTCCCTTTCCAACCTCATCCCTATTGACTGGTCAGATCACCACCTCATTCTGTTCACAATCTCCCCCTCAGCCCCGATCCTCCCACCTAAAAACACCAAAACTGTGAAATTAACTAGAAACTTTAATCATATCCCCCAGGAGTATTAGAGTCCAAACTCCAAGCACAACTTCGTCTCACCCCTTTCTCTTAACGCCAATGAGCTCACCAAGCATTTAAATAAATCGGTCTCCGAGGTTTTAGATCAAATTGCCCCGCCTAAACTAAAAACTCAAAAAAATATCCCTTCCAAATCTTGGTTCAACTCTTACCTCAACAAAGAAAGACGTGCTCTTAGAACGACTGAAAGAACCTGGAGACTACACCCTTCTCCCTCCCATCTCGCCCTCCTCAGAACTGCCAGATCTTCCTACAAGAAACACATTTTTAATGAAAAGGCATCTTTTTTCCGTTTGCAACTCTCTAGTACCAAAAGTAGGCCCAGCGAACTGTTCAACATTGTTAGAAACCAAACTTGTGCTACCCCCCTTAAGCTTACGGCCTCCACTACTAAATGTGAAGCAATTACTAACTTCTTCTCTGAAAAAATTACTAAGATAGATCAATCTTTCTCTCAAATTCAGATCCCGCTCAACCGTCAAGGTACCCTTGACGCTACTCCTGTACTTCCCTCCTTATTCATCCTGCCCCCGTTTCCTCCCCACACCTTCCTACGGCAATCACACCTGAAACCAACCCTGCCCACTAACAACTTAAAAACAAAGCCATGTGGCATAATTTCCACCCAGTCTCCGAACTTGTATCTCTAATATCTTGTCTAAACTAAAGCCGCCATCTCACACAAAAGACCCTCTCCCTTCTAACCTTGTCCAAGATCTTAAACATGTCATTGTCCCATACTGGACCAATATTATCAACTCCTCCCTTACCTCGGGGTATATCCCTGTCTCCCTCCAACTCGGACAAATCACTCCCATTCTCAAAAACCGTAAAGCCGATCCTGAGGACCCTAACAACCTCCGCCCTATCTCTAACCTCCCACTCCTTTCCAAAGCCCTTGAAAAAAGTGCCCTTCTCCAACTTGACAAACACATTGACACTTTCAACCTTCTCGACCCTTTACAATCCGGCTTCCGTAAAAGGCTGTAGCACGGAAACAGCACTGCTAAAAATCGTTGATGATATCCACCACGCCCTGGATAAGGGAGAGTCCTGCCTACTTATTCTCCTTGACCTCTCTGCAGCATTTGATACAGTCAACCACACAACCTTACTTAACACATTCAAATGTCGGTTCGGCCTTAATGGCCCTGTCCTTAACTGGTTCACTTCCTACTTTCAACAAAGGACTCAACAAATCAAAATCCAAAATTGTCTCTCTAACCCCACTCATGTCTCTCTTGGTGTCCCCCAAGGTTCTATTCTCTCTCCAGCTCTTTTCAACCTCTTTATGGAACCCCTCACTGTCATACTAAAACAAGCCGGAATTAACTACCACCTATATGCCGATGACACCCAACTATACTACAAAATCAAATCCCATTCTCATATCTTGCTCCTAAACAACACCCTGACTAAGATCCAATCCTGGTTCCACTCCAACCATCTCAAACTCAACCCTAATAAAACTGAAATTATTCTTTTCTCCCCTAAAAACAATTCACTCCCTATCCAATCTTGGATCTCTGAACTTAATGCCCTCAACTGCCCACTCTCCTTATCCAAATCAGTTAAATATCTGGGCATAACCTTTGACAATAAGCTTACTCTCAATTCCCATATAAAAAACTTGGCTAAAGGAGCACTTTTCACGCTCCGCCAAATCAAAAAAATAAAACCATTCATCCCTGCTGAAGATTTCAAATCAGTAGTCCAATCTCTAGTCCTCTCGAAAATTGACTACGGCAACGCAATCCTCTCTGGAACCCCCAAAGTCCACCTTGCCCCCCTCAAAACCATACTCAACCTTGCGACCAGGCTTATAACAGACAGTAGGCATTTTGACCGCATCTCTCCTGCCCTTAAAGTCTTGAAATGGCTTCCTCTCAAAGGCAGATCCGCCTACAAAATTGCCTGCATTACCCACAAAGCCCTTCACCTAAAGTCCCCGATCTACCTCTCAAGTAAACTCAAAATAGCGGGCTGCTCCTGTCCAATGAGAAGCACCAACACTCTCCTACTCGTCCCCCCTCTGCTAAAAAAGAAAGCCTCACAATCTTGTTCCTTCTCTGGTAATGCTCCCAACATCTGGAGCGCCCTCCCTATAGATGTACGCTGTAACCCCTCATACTTCAGCTTAAAAAAAGACCTAAAACTTTACCTGCTTAACAAATATTGGGGCCCTTAAATCTTCTCTCCTCTCATGTGCTATACACTCTCCTTTCTCCCTCCCACCTATCCACCCCGCCACCCCCTTTGACGTTTCTTGCCCTTCTTCTTCCCTACCCTCTCTCCCCCTCCTTCCCTCCCTTACCCCATCCCTCCATTCCGTCATCCCTCCTCTCACACCAAACCTACTCCCTACATACCCTGACCACTGAGCTGACCACCTGTTGCTGTAAAAAAGGTGTATATTCCTGTCACTTTTGTCTGCAATATAATGCTTCCTTCACTTATTTATCAATGCAAACTATATTCTTATTGTGTTCTCTATATTGATCTTGTCTGAATGCTGCATTTTTTGCTGTATTTACTTACGATACTATGTGCAATGCTTCTATTACTTTGTACTGTATTATCTTCAAACTTATGTGAAGCGCTCTGATACCCATGGGTGTAGCCAGCGCTATATAAAACGTTTTTAAATAAATAAATAATATTTAAACCTCGATAATTTCCCATTTGTTCCTTCTAGCAATTAATTCCAGCTTTGCAAGGTGCCAGAGTCAAACAATTGTTCCCATTTTGTTATTTCTGCCTCCTTCAACGGGCCTGCTAAGGAGTCTTTTAAGTAGTCAGGGGTTCCCGGTGACCTCCAAATAGGTGCTAGCCAACTGTAATATGGAATCTTCGATGCTCTTCTTAATTCATACCATAACTTGCAAGCTGTACCCAGTACTTTTAATTTGATTTTTTGGAAGTATTTTGGGTGCCCAAATTTATATAGACAGTGATCTTCGTCTGTGACAGCTTTCCAGTAGGAAGAGTAAAAGGCGTGTGGTCTAAAAAGGATTCTTATGTTCTTAAATTGAAAAGCTCTGTAGCAAGAGACAAAATCTGGGCTTGCTATGCCACCTCCGTTCTTCTTCTTGCATAGTTTTTTCCATGCTATTCTCATGCCTTTCGAGGCTCATATAAACACATTAATTTCACCTTGGATCTATTTAATCCATTGAGTCTTGAATTCTAGTGGCATAGCATTGAATAAGAAAGTAAACTTTGGAAAGATGAACATTTTTATAACATTAGATCGCCCCAGAAAAGAGAGAGATAAGCAACTCTAAGATCTTAATAACTTCCTCATTTCCTTTGCTTTTAAATCCAGATTTACTCAAGCAATTTCATCGATATTATTTAAAACCTCTATCCCCAAGTATTTGATTCTGTTTTTTGTTCCCGTTGTTGATGGATCTAAATTCCATTTGATTATTTCTGTTTTCTGATGATTGACTTGATAGCCGGAGATTTTTCCAAAATCTGTTAGCAGCTTTGTAATGGTGGGAAGGGACTTATTTAGATCACTTGTATATACCATTAGATCGTCGGCATATAGAGCCACTTTCTTGAGCCATCCTTTACAATTGAAAACTGCTGTTTCTAAGTATTTTTGCTACTGGAGCTGCAT
Organism: Triturus cristatus; assembly: GCF_964204655.1. Lineage (NCBI taxonomy): Eukaryota > Metazoa > Chordata > Amphibia > Caudata > Salamandridae > Triturus > Triturus cristatus. The sequence goes on along the minus strand of NC_140594.1, from coordinate 845,668,037 downwards.
ATGTATTCATTATTGCTCTTAAAAAATTCTCTCCTAGGCCATAATAAGATATTACTTTCTGCAAAAACAACCAGTTCACTCGATGAAAAGCTTTTGCAGCATCGAATGTAAGGACTGCAAATTTTTTCTTGAGTGGCAATGTCAATAGCTCCAATAAGCTGGTGAGTAAGGTTGTGTAATAGTTTCCCCTTAGTGAAAACTTTTTGATCGATGTGTATAAGTTTATCTGTTATATTCCCTAATCTTGTGGCCAATATCTGCATGTAAATTTTGGAGTTGTTATTTAAAAGGGATATGGGTCTATACAACTCACATTTTAGGGGATCCGTTCCTGGTTTCAAAATTAGACTAATGGTGGCATTGTACCAGGATTTTGGGTGTACTAAACCTTCCAAATAGATGGTGTTAAAAAGGTCCATTAATCTAGGAGCCAATGTATCTTATAAAAATGCATATACCTCATTTGAGGTGGCGTCGGGGCCTGCTGCTTTCCCTTTTTTTAATCTTTTTAACACACTCAATACTTCTTCAATTGTAATTCCTGCATTTAGTGTTTCACATGACTCAACCTCCAACTTTGAAATCCTTGATTCCCTAAGGTAGGAGCTCGCTATATGGCCTGGGGGTACTAAATCTTCCTCATATAGGGATTGAAAGAAATCCTACAAAAGCTTTCTCTATTCCTGTCCTGTCCTCTACCTTTCCACCCGCAGAGCCACTTTGTATTGCCATAATTTTGTTCCTGTTAGAGTCAGTCTTAATTTTACAAGCAAAGAGTTTCCCACTATTTTCCCCATATTCGGAATTTGACAGGCTGCTGGCTTCCCATCTTTTCCTTACCCTTTCTTCTAGATAATTTGACAAGTCATACTTTTTTTTAGCGGTTTCTTCTTTTGCTCTATTCTTCTTCTGTGTTAGAGGTTGCTACTTCATAAATCTTATATTGATCCAGTATGTGTAACTCTAGTTGACTTATTGTGTGTCTAATTTCCTTGTTTCGTTTTGCTGCTAAGCTAATCAGAGTACCTCTGACAACCGCTTTATAGGTGTCCCATACTACTTGAATGGATACTTCTCCATTGGAGTTAATTTGATAACTTGTTCATCCAAAAGAAGTGTACGGTCTAGCGTCCACCTTACCTCGCCCTGGAGGTGGCCCTGACTTATTTCTATATGAACTAGAAAGTGATTGGATAGATGTGCGGGTACATGTTCTACTTTTATTACATTTTCACTTAACATTTTATCTATCAAGAAAAAGTCAATTCTTGATGCATGACCATACTTTTGATTCTTGCATGTGAATCTATTGTTTTGATCGCCTTTGCTCTTCCAAATATCAACTAGACCCAGATCTTCTTTAAATCTATTCATCCATTCCCTCATTTAAGGGAGATTTAAAGCTCTCCCTGGTGGGTGTCTATCATTTTTGGGATCTAATAATAAGTTAAAATCTCCTCCCAAAATAATTGGAATGGATATATTGATTAATTGAGCATATAAGGATTGAAGCAGGCTGGGTCGTCTGTATTTGGGCCGTAATACCCGACAACAAAGTAAAACGTATCCTCTAGTTTAATCTTAGCAGCAGCCCATCTACCCTTCGAATCTATGCACTCCTCTACAATAGTTATTTTTGATGTTTTTTTTAATGATTATTGCCACTCCCTTAATACAACAAGTTTGATTTGTACAAACATAACTTTCCACCCATTTTTGGTATTTTATGATTTCGGACCACTCAGATTTTAAGAGATGGGTTTCCTGCAAAAATATAACATCAGTTTTTATTAGTTTTAGATATTCAAAGATTTTTTGACGTCTTCTCCTTACTCTAAGCCTATTTACATTCTAAGTTATAATCTTTATTTTGGTTTTACTCTTAGGTTCAATCATCTTTGCTCACTTCTCTCTTCCTCGCCCTCCTTAATGATATTAGCACCATTATACATTTTACCGGGATCTTGGCTACTGATCCAGCACAAAGGGGCAACATTTACATATTCTCCCTATGTCACAGATTCGTAATCACAACAACTCATCCATACATTCATTCATTGGTTGGGCCCATAACACCAACACACACTCGTCTCATTCAAATCTGTACATAGGAGAAACAGCGCTGGACATGTGGGTACCTTATTACCTATCAGGATTAATTTTCTTTACATTATGTACATTTCATACATATGTACCTACCGAATCCTGACCTTAACATCAAGGCACTCCACCATTTGGTCGATGGACCAATTAGTTGGACTGGTTGATGATGAATTAGAACCAGCTAAAACACAATTAAAGCCTAGGAAACATTTGATTATTTTCAGTAATCAATTAAACACAAACTCATTTCTTACTAATTCAATTTTTGTTTATCTAATCATAATTTTCTCTGCATTGGCATTTATGCACTACAGGTCATAGTATAAATTCAGTTTATTTTCAAAGAGAAATCAGACATTTAGTAAATAAGCATAAATTTAGAAAGCGCATTTAATTAGTTACCAATTATAAACAGGGAGTTATCAGCATTCTCTGGTACAATATCTGGGATGAGTTGTCTGACCCGAGCAAAGATCAAACCGTCAGATAAAATAACTTCGCGAAAACCAAAGAAACCCAAGGCAAACCATGGAAATCGTCACCAGCTCAATGCAGGCCCAACGCCATGTAAGATCAACCCGATGTGCACCCCCTTTGGCGGATGATGACGTTCTATACCCTTTTTCCCTATTACTTCATGCTAACATGCAACAATTTAGGGGTAGAGAAATGTTCTGGTTGGACACTTCGGGGTTATCTGAAAGTTTTTCTAAAGCTTCCCAGGGTAACTGGTTCTCCATGAGACTTGGCATAGGAAGGCGCAATTTGTATAATTTCCTTTTTCTCCCGGCGAAAGTCGCAAATTAACATTTAGAATAAGAGAACACATTTCTCCACAGGTTCTGTATTGTCCATTTCGCTGTTCAAAAAGCCTCATCAGTTGGCAGACAAACACGTTCATCCTTGACAAGGTACACAGTGTCACAGATCTGAGGGCATTTGGAGATCTCCATAGCCATCTGATTCTGCGCAGAAACCATCGCGCTCACATGGTAGCAGTCTTGATAGATACTCCATCTTGGGTACTGCGGCCTAGTAGGCCCGAATGCCAACTTAAGCAAAAATAGACATAACAGTAATTAGAATATGGAAATGATGATGCTAATGTTTAAACCCACACTAATACCATTATATATTAGTATTTTCCTAGCTGTGGCAACATTTACAGCGATAATGCTCACCATTTTGTAATCCTGAAAGCACAAACAATCACAAAGCAATATAAATCATACAATTTTCTATTTCACAACAATCTAACGTTAGTTTGCGTTCTATAATTAATTAATTAATTACTCTGCCATGCAATTAGCATTTTAGTCCCACGTATATCTCGTGTTTATCAAGGTGTAAAAGTTGATTAGTAAATTTCACTGCAAACCAGTTAGTGCAAGTTAGATTTTGAATGAATACATAATTAATTTCATGCAATTAAGAGGAGGTATACAACATTTTGTTTTACCTGCTCCATCAATCCCCCCTTTGGTGATTTTTAAACATTACCACTAATCACTAAGTTTTCGAAATTTCTCTACGGAAATGGTTTATTCAGTCCCACTTGCATTTGTTAGGTTATATCATAGTGTTTCCCATATCGTTCTCTTTTGCTTTCTTGTACATATTATCTTGTAACTCTTCTAGTTCTCTGTCTTCTATCTCTCTTTCTCTTATTTCTTTCTCTTTCCTTTTCCTGTTTTCTCTTTTTATTTTATTTTGTAATTTTCTTCTTCTTATGCACACACATCCTAATCTTAATATTAACACTAAAACAATCACAAAAGTCACAGGTATCAGTATTTTCCCCACAAAGGAGCTACCTAGTTTTGTTAATAAATTCTTAATAGTGGAAAAACCCTTACCAAGTTTCTCCCATACACCTTCAACCTCCAGTGGAGCAATTTCTTCATAAAAATCAGTTATATTCTTAATATATTTCTTTACATTCTGACTCTCGTCAGGAAAATAAGTACAACAATGTTGTACTTTCAGTATTCCACAGACTCCTCCCTCTTTGGCCAATATAATATCAAGAGCAAGTCGATTTTGCATAATCATCGCACTCATGGCAACCATTTCGGTATTCGCCATTAAGAACCCTCCAGCTGTGCTTGTTGATAAACGATCCACAACTGAAGACAATTTTCTAATTTTATGTGCATTCAGAGATATTCCAACTGCTGGTATCAGTGCTCCAAATATATCACCTATAATTTCTGACCAACTTTCCCTCCTTCTACGTGTTAGTTGCCTACCTATTTTGTGCAAACCATCATCTCCCCTTTCCACATGAAATATTTTTGGAAAGACCAGGCCTAGGTAACATGTCCCATACCAGTGGTCCGGCAACTTATAATAAGCTCTGTTCCCACAAATGAAATATATTCCAGGGAATACTGGATATTTTCCTCCTTTAAATCCCTATCCCCCTATGATTCTGTATAAATCATGGCACTCACTTGCTTCCACAAAATAATTATCATATACCGTATTATCTCTACTTATGCATAACTTTCCTTTCTGGGGCCAATCTAAAGCCATTGCTGGGTTCGCTTCTCCCTTTAAATGATTTTCCTTCCCAACATCCCAAAAGGTTGTTTCCATCTTTTCCCCAGACACCTTCTTTTGCATTTGAACTCTCCTCTCTTCTACCATGTTTAGGAAAGTTTTCTCTTCTTTTCTCAAACTACAATTAAGGTTATTCTTAAACACTTCTTCTAAAGTTAATTCTCCTTTTTCTAGGAAAAATTCGCCAAAAGTTTTACCAGGCTTTAGCCTATTTAATTCAGGAACTACAGGAATTTGTGAGAAAATATTATCTATATCAGTGTAATAGTATTCTAATTTCCCTGTCTTATAAAACAGACTAGCTAAAACACTACAAGTTATCCTATATGTCAACGGAAGGTGATGATAAGATACACCTTCTGATACAGATGCAGGTAACTGCATGCAGACATAACAGTCTCTAACTTCCATTGTTTTCACAGATTCGTACAACAATTTTGAAAAAACATTATTAGAAAAATCCTTTATAGATTTATCTTTTTGAAGTTCTGTTCTATCTACCAGTTTTGTGACATGATTTTCATCCATGCTTGCATCATTAGTTCGATTTACTGTATGTTCATCTATATTTTCAAATGTTACTCTAAATGAAATTGTTATTGCTAATATGATCCAAACAAGCATTAGTAATCCTGTACAACAAAAACACATTTTACACCATCTTCGGAGAAACCCATATATTGGATTTCTATTTTCACTGTTTGCCATTTTGGTAATGATCAGTGTCTTTTGACTTAGACTCTTTTCTTCAACAATTTACCTTTGTCTAAACCTAAGGCTTTAGTTACCTACTTGGTTCTTTTCAGTTCACGTGTCTTGTATGTATGTATGTATCGCGTATTTATAAAGCGCAAAAACTGTCACCCAAAGGGTATCCTGGCGCTTCGACTTATTACCAACAACACGCGATGTTACAATGTCCAAACAAAAATTAACCTAACCTAGGAAAAAGATGAGTTTTTAATCCTTTCCTAAAGGAGGAAAGATCCCCCATACTTCTCAGCGACAGGGGTAGGGAGTTCCAACATTTGGCTGCCACAAATCTAAAGGACCGTCCGCCCATCCGGGCCCTCAGAACCTTCGGAACCACCAGTAGAAAAGCTGACAGTGAACGGAGAGGACGTGCAGGTACATACCACGTGAACATTTCCTGCAACGGGACAGGGCCTTGCCCATGAAGCGCCTTAAACACCAAACATAGTGCTTTGAAAACGATCCGCTGCGAGATAGGCAACCAGTGAAGGTCTGCCAGCGCCGTGGTGGAAGAATCAGAGCGCCGCCGAGAAAGGGCCAACTTAGCAGCCATATTCTGCACTCGTTGCAGTTTACCCACCAAATTGGCCCCTTGTCCGTGTTTTAATTCCTTGTGATTTTCCTTTGACACTCAATCCGTGTTTGTCTTTAGGTTCACAGTCTTTGTTCAGAATTTCCTGATCATCTGTTTCTTCTCTGATGTCAGACAAGATAACTCTCAGGATTTCCGAATCTTCTTCTGCTTCGTCCACTTTCTGCACAGTTACTCTTAGACTTTCTTGGCTATCTGCTTCCTCTTGGATATCAGGAAGTGCCACATATGTCCATTCCGGTGACCTATACTTCTGTTTTTTGTATCCTCTTCGCTCTTTGTAAGTGTTTCTGATCAGTGTCCTTTTGTTTTTCTTGACGAGACACATCATTCACTTGTTCAGCATTATCAGATTTTATTTTGCTTAGTCGGTATATCAATCTCTTGATTTTGTTAGGCCAAATATCTTCTTTCAAAGGCCTTTTTAGTTTCAATCCTTTCCCTTCTCGCTTGGTTTTCCAAGCTCTTTTCCTCAAAGTTCTTCCACCTTTGCCTTCTTCTTCACTTTCTTCAGATTCTGTATCTGTCTGAATTTTACTTTCTTAGGATTTTATCCTCAAGACTTCAGGTTCACTGACTGTATTTATCCCTCCTCGCATTTCTTCCACGCAATCTTCCTGCTGACTATGTGTCCCTTTTTCTACCTGTGTGTGTTGCGACACTACACCTCCTCGGGGTTCTTCCGCAATTATCTCACCCTCACTTTTTGTATCTAATCCCTCGCCTTCAATCTTTCTCTTCCAAAGATTACCTGTTCAGTTTTTCCAGTGTCCTCATTTATTCTTTCTTGTATTCCCACTGGTTCTGTCTCTGATTCAGAATTGGTATCAGAAATTTCAAGGCGTCTTCTTAGCGGTATATTTTGTTGCCCAACAATTTGACTTAATCACGTTTCTCCTGCTTCTGGGTTTTGTCTTGTTCTCGTTTCTTCTGATTCTGATTCGGAAACTGGTATCTGATACTTCTCGTTGTTCCTCTTCAGATTGATCTTCCAGATTAGGGACTTGAAGAGTGTGACTAGCATGAATCTAGTTCTTCATCCTGCACACTTCACAGCAGACGTTGTTGTCAGAATCACTTGTCCTGTTCTTCCCCAGCGTGGAACCAGACAATTTCTTCTTCTGTGTACTTTTGTGCGTTCCCAATCTCCAGGATTCAAGTCATGAGCTGGCTTCTTTTCAAGAGTGGTCGCATCTGGTCCAACCTGATGAAACACAGAATGTACCATATCAGCCAATCCATTGCAATAATCCAAGACAAAGTCATCAAATATAGGCAGCAGTTTGTTGACGGGAATAAAAACATGTCTCATCGCTCTACCCATAATAATTTCATGGGGACTCAGACCAGTCTTCCTATCAGGAATTTATCTAATTGTCATGAGAACTAGAGGCAAGACATCTGGCCATTTTAGTCCTGAGGCTAAACACATTTTTCCCAATCTGTTCTTTATGGTGCCATTAATTTGTTCCACCACTCCAGAAGCCTCTGGTCGGTAGTCACAATGCAGTTTCTGTTGTACATTCAATGCTTCACAAATCAATTTTATAATCTCATTCTGGAAATGTGTTCCTCTATCTGTTTCAATCGTTAACGGGAAACCAAACCTAGGAATGAACTCTCTCAGTAGGAGTTTTGCTACAGTAACTCCATCATTCCTTCGGGTCGGGTAAGCCTCCACCCAACGTGAAAACAAGCAGAAAATCACCAGTACATATCTTAGTCTGTTACATGAGGGCATTTCAATGAAATCAAGCTGCATTCGAGTGAAAGGACCTCCGTCCCGTCCTATGGTTCCCAAGCTCACCACAGTTTTCCTTCCTGGATTAAATTGCTGGCATATGAGACATCTCTGACAAAGGCTCTCAGCTATTAGCTGAAACTTTGCATTATACCAGGTCTGTTTAAAAAGTCTAATCATGGCATCCCTACCTATGTGAGCCTGCCCATGGTACATCTGTGCCATGGTAGAGATCATGCTATTAGGCATTACTGGTCTTCCATCACGGTAAACCCAAACTCTGTCTGCTTCTCGTGGTGTACATCCTAATTTTATCCACTGTTTATTTTCCTCTTCCTGTAACTGTCTCACTTCATCCCATGTACTTACAGTGTTAGTAAAAAGCATGGGACATAAATCCATTTCCTTCTCCCTGTTACGATTTAATGAAGTTTGGTTTCGGGCACAATACTGTGCTAGGTCATTGGTAAACTCATTGCCTGCTGACACATAGTTAGTTCCTTTTCCGTGAGCGCTACATTTTATAACAGCGATCTGTTTAGGCAGCTGTATCGCCTCAAGTAATTTCCAACTATTTCTGCATTTCTGATTGGAGTTCCACTCGACATCAAGAAACCTCTTTGGGACCAGATTTGCCCAAAGTCATGCACCACTCCAAACCCATACTGTCAGTAACTACAGTGATTCGCAAATTCTTTCCCAACTTACATGCTCTAATCAGTGTAAACAACTCAGCAACTTGAACAGATCGTACTCCTCTCAAACAAGATACTTCCAACACAGTCGCTATAGTACATACAGCATATGCAGCACTCAGAATCCCTTCTCCAGTTCTCAGGCAAGACCCATCCACAAGTATCACATCGCCACTCTCTTTCAGAGGCACATCTTTTATGTCAGGGCACAGTTTGGTGCAAAAATAAAGCACTTCCAAACAATCATGATCAACATCATCCTTCACTTCCACATTCACAGCATCAGGTAGTAATGTCGATGGGTTCACATTTGTGCATCTTACAAGACTCACATTTGTAGCACCCAAAATCACCTTTTCATACTTAGTTATATGGCTATGCGTCATGAATTGCGTCTTACTTCTTGTCAGAAGGATCGCCACATCTTGGGGAACAAACACTCTCACAGGATATCCCATTACAATTCCTTCACTTTGTTCCAAGCTCTTACAAGTGGCTGCTACGGCTTTCAAACAACCAGGCAATGCTACAGCCACTGGATCTAGTACAGCTGAAAAATACGCAATCGGTCGTCTCAATCTTCCATGTGTCTGCACTAATACGGAAAGAGCACACCCATCTCTCTCACTGCAATATAGCTCAAATTCTTTGTCATAATCAGGCATTCCAAGAGCCGGGGCTTCACACAAGCTGTCTCTCAATTGCTTAAAAGATTTCATCTCTTCTTTATTCAGCTCAAGGGGATCTGTCACATCACTTTTTGTCAAACGTACTAGTGGTTTTGCGATCAGCGAGAAGTTGCTGATCCACTGTCGACAATATCCCACCATTCCAAGAAACATTCTGACTTCTCTCTGTGTCATTGGTGCTCTCATTCCTTTGATTATTTTAATTCTCTCCATTGTCACTTTTCTCAGGGCCTTTTCAATCTTATGACCTAAGTATTGTACTTCTTTCTGACAAAATTGTAATTTTGATGGGGATACCTTGAGTCCTCCATCTGCCAAGTGAATTAGCAGGGCAACTGTGTCAACCACACATGCTTCTCATGTTTTCGATGCCACCAATAGGTCTTTGATATATTGCACAAGCACTGAACTTTCGGGCATTTTTAGATCTTCCAGTGACTTCTTTAGAATCTGATTAAATATTGATGGGCTCTCTGTATACCCTTGAGGGATACGGTACCATGTCAAAATACGCTCACCGAACCGGAATGCAAATATTTGTTGGCTATCAGGGTGCAATGGAATAGAAAAGAAAGCATGACACAAGTCAATGACTGTGTGCCATTCTGCATCATGGGGAATCTGATACAGAATTACCGAAGGGTTTGGGACAATGGGACAGCAAGGAACAACAATTTTATTCACCTTTCTCAAATTCTGTACTATCCTAAAGGTCCCATTTGGCTTTTTCAAACCCATGATCGGAGAGTTACATGGACTGCTCATTATCTCTCTCAGAATTCCTTGTTCAATCATTCTGTCTATTATAGGCGTTACTCCTGCAATTATCTCTGGTGTTAATTTATACTGAGGAATATTCGGGTAATTTACTCCTTCTTTTACAGTTATTTTTACAGGATCTACCCTTTTCATTAATCCAACATCCTCTCCTGTGAAATCCCACACTTCTGTTATTACAGTTTCTTTCAACTCTTGAGGCAATCCTTCCGGATCAAATACAACATATGCCTCAGTAATTCAAGGTTCTAAGTTTGCCATTGTCATTCTATACAGTACGTCTTCATTGGGGGTTTCAAAAGCTGTACCATCAGGGGTACAAAAGATGGTGCAATTCATCTTGCACAACAAATCTCTCCCCAACAGATTTATAGGACTAGTGTCACATACGACAAATCGATGCATATCAGTGAATTTCCCTATTTTAACCTTTACAGGATCAGTAAGATAAGCTTTTATCTGTCTGTTTGAGACTACAACTACTTGGATTGTTTCACCCGAGAGAGGAAGATTTTTCACTTCAGCTGATCTAACAGTTGAACGATTAGCACCAGTATCCACTAGGAAGGTAATGTTTACTTCATTCACCTTTCTATCCACAAATGGTCCTTTCTGGTCTCCCTCCAGAGTTGCGCCAAGTACGCACTCCTCTTCCTCTCCTAGGCACCGTCAATAATTCTCTTCTGACTCACTCTCATCGCATTGCAGCCAATCCTGCGAAATGGCACCAGCGCGCGGTAGCTTTGTTACCTGTTCTTCGTTGTAGAATCCTGTCTTATTACTGTATCTTTGAGGATTTACGTTCTGTGGAAAAGGTGGTTTTGGCACCTGACACTGTTGGGTAACAACCTGATGCTGTTGTGGCGGTTGGCAACTCACCTCATTCTGCACCTGTGGATTCAATGACGAATTATCACCATTAGCTCTCTGTGGCAATTTACACTCGGATTTCCAATGCCCTAATTTTCCGCAATTATGACATGGCCATTTCTTTTTAGCTTCCTCTATGCTGATCTGTCCTTTTCCTTTTCCAATATTAGGTTTTTGTTTCGCTTGCCCCATTCCACTAGTTTGCTCGATTAACTGGGCTTCTTGTCGCTCGGCTACCTTAACCTGTGCCCACATTGCCTTTTCTTTCAGTTTACGCTTTTTGGCTTCAATTTCATCACTAAAATATTTTGCATGTCATAACATTTCATCTATCATTTTGTTTTGCCGATCTACTGTATGCTGTTTAATCATTTCACTAACTTCAGGCCTTAAACCATAAACAAATCTGTACACAAAATTACTCAAATCCTTTTCACTTAATTTCTCATCTTCACTGTATTGTTTAAAAGCCAACAATTACCTTTCGTAATATGCATGCACTGATTCTTTAGCCTCCTGGTGAGTTCTGTCAATCTTTACCCAGTCAGTCTCTTTCGGAGGTACTTTATTTTTCAAAAAAGTAATTACCTGATCGTATTTTTTCATTACTTCTGGATCGGTGGCTCCCGTCTTAGGATCCCTAGGATATTCTTGTGTTGGCCAATCTATTGTAATTTTACAACTTGATGTTGAGGACCGCGAGCAAGCAAAAAATGACCGCTGCACTACGTAACGCTACGCTACGCATGTTTGCACTGTTCTAAGTGCAATTCACGTAGTGCGAAGTAGCGCAAACTTCGCAAACTACGCGTGCGTAGCGTAGCGTAGTGCTTTGCCCAGGCTTAACTACAACATTCTTTATATTCTTGCCTTCTAGACCTTCCAGAATATTTAGTATTCGTATGTTGTTCCTTCTTGAATTATTCTCCAAAATCTCAATCTTTTCTCCGAGCTCTTTTTTGCTTGTTATTAGCTTGTCGATGTAATCCTGACAAGTTTTAACCTCTTCCCTGGTTTGTTCCACTGTGTTTTCCATGACTGATACACGATCCATTAAAGCATAAACCTTTGACTCCTGTGCCTCGCAAGTTGCTTGTATTTTTTCCTGATTTTATTTTGATTTGCCAAAACTCAGTTTAATTTCTTTCATTAGTGACCCCATCAAGTCGCCCATCCCACCCTGCAAGGGTGACTCCAGACCTCTTCCCTGGTCACTAGAAGGCATATTTTGGTGTAAATGATCTTCTGTCTCCAAGCCTTCTTCAGCATCTAATCTGTTTTCCTCTACACAGTCTCTCAACATAAGGACTTTAAAGTGATTTGGGGACGTCACACTTTTATCACTAGAAGGAAATATTACTTTTTGCATTTTTTGAGCCCCTCTGTTAATGTTTCCTTCCTTTTGTGTTGTGTTTTTAGTTGCCAGCTTTTCTTGCACTTTAAAGAAAGAGCGGAGGGAGGGCGTTACTTTTAGGTGAGCTCCTTTCCTGGATTGTTCAATTTTTGCAGCCTTGGCAGCTCTGGTTGATACTACAGCTGCTATTCCCCCCTTTGTTTTCTGACCCCTTTGCTTCTCATTGGTATGTTTTATTATATCTCCACCTGGGATAATTACTTGTTCTTTCCCCGTTGGAGTTTGACCTGTCTTCTCTAAGGGGTCAAGTACAAAGCGTCTATTCCTCAGGGCGTAACTTATGCCTTGAGAGCGACTTTTAGTGGATTCTTTACTGGTAATATTTTTTAAATCTGTTGGAACCTCTTCTGTGGAGTCAAAAGTTTGGACTGCTGCTTGTGTCAATTGTATCGAATCCTCCTGCAATAACTTAGTTACAAAGTTTAAAGCAGCAAATTTCCCTCTCTTACCCCTTCCCCGCCTCCTTACCAGATTCATGCACACTGGAATTCTCGACTCTTCTTTCTCACTTTCTTCTGCTTTACACCATCTTCTTGAGCCTACGTTCCGTGTAGAGCAGCCGCTGGGTGGACTTCTGAAAATTACTCTCGCCGACATTCTCCGACGTGATTGCAACCCGGCCGCTGCTTCCGCCCAAACGCCTCCCTTGCTCACACACGCCTTCGGCAGGCAGGGATGCAGCATCCCACAGGATCCCGCCTCTGCTCCGATGCCGTACTGACATGGAAGCCATTTTTGAAACTCCAGCGTTTCTCTCATATAGAGTTTTTCAGGAATTATACACAGGAAGTTTCTGTCCTTGTTCGGGCGAAGGTTCTAACATTCATGAGCCATTACGCTCGTTTTTGCACACCTCACTGAACGGAGCTCCCGACCGGACCTCCTAGCCGGCCACCATGTTCTCCCACCCAAAGTCTGATGTGTATTGAATGAATACGATGTTCTTCACCAACCTTTTATGTATATATCTACATTGCACTATCATTCTGACACATTCATGATGTACGAATCAGCCTAGAAAAAGCCCTTGGTGGGCAAGCCATGTGGGCAAAACATGTTTTGGCTGTTCCCTTACCTTGATCACTTGGTTTGAAATAAACATGGAATTATATAAATGATATTGGGACATTTATTCCATGAACTGAGTTATAATTAGCACAACCTGTCTTTTCCTACAATTTGACATTATTTATCATGAATATCCCTTAACCAGCCAAGAATGGGATACCTGGGAGGGATGATGTTTACCTCTGGTACTCTCAAACATAAAGGGTTTACAATGTTAACCTCAAATGACACTCAGCAGTGTACACATAGACGAAGACAATCATTCACCAAAATCTTTCAGTGTAATATACCATGACAAATTCTTTACAATGTACTTTTCTCTCTCTCTTCCTTTTATACTCTTAAATGTTTACCACATAGATGAATCCAATGGGATAGAAGTTGTCCTTCATACCTTTTGTGTCACAATGATAACGTTACATGATTGGCATTGGAATCTCAAAGCCTTTAGTTTTTGAGAAGTCTAGAAAAAAATGTTTTTTCCTTTAAGAGGATCGAATGTTTCTAATGTTTTTCTCATTAAAATCGTAATCATACTGTCCTAAGATAGTCTAAGAAATATATTTAATATATCACAGGAAAGCAAGGTTTAACATCCCTCTCAAGATATTTTCCTCAATGTGCAGAATAAACAAAAGGTGTAAGCACACTCCTTCCACAAATCTGAGCTTGTCAACTGGGCTCTTCTCCCTTCTCATCGAGACCTGTGCTGGTAAAATATTCTAGGATAAGATTCTAGACCCATCCATGGGACACTAAGTACGGTATGATACAGATCTCTCCACAAGCTACAAACAAATCCCCAACATGAGCATCTGCCATAGGGTGTGGTTCCCATTTATACTGGAAGCCAGTCAAAATACCTGCAGATCTAAGGATACTGGATCTTGGAGTCCAAATACAAAAAAGCAATGTCTTTTGGTAGAACAAAAGTGTTTGCACATGAAAGATCCACAAGCAGATACAAAGTGTTTCTACTAGAGCCTTCTAGAAGTGGCATGCTCCTTAATTAGGCAAAAGGCTGGTTGGACGACATATGCAAATGCTGACAGGTAGCCACTTGTAGTTGGCCAAACTAAAAATATTTCAGGGGCGCTCAAGACAAATTGCATATAAAGTTGAAGTCCTCATTGCATCATACATCAAAATCACTTGCTGATAATGTACAGAGCCATACCACCACGATGCATCAATAGTTCTACATTAAAAATAAAAAAATGAACAGTCACTATACTATCTGCAATCCACATATTCTTATTGAAGATGTAGAGATTTATACTATAGATGATGACAACTCTGTGCCATGCGGTTGTGCTACAGTTCCATCAGTGCCTATATTAATATGAAGCTTCTTAGTCATGGGTCTTCTCTGGTACAAATATTTTGTGCATTTAGATATGGTCTTAGTATAGTAGATGGTGGTGGGTTGATACTCCAAACACCTGAAAGATTACAATGATTGTCGATTGCACCCATGAGCTTTCCCTGATCTAAGCCGTCCTTCTGAAGCTCTATCTAAAGATCTATTTGCCTCTTGCCTGCATTCCTAACTACATCAGTACTACAGTTAGAGGTCAATGTACTGGCTGTAGCTTACGACGTGGTTCTGCAAGACTGTCCACTCATCTTCTTTAAGCTTCTTCTCCTTTTGTTATGTTCTCCCCCTGTCTGGCGCAGATTCACACGTTATGGAGAACTGAGGATTGGTTTACTTCCCTTATGGAGCTGCTCATAGAACGTGCTGTGCTCCTTCCATGTTATCCCAGGTTGTTACTTGATCCATGGGGAATGAATCATGATTTGATTCTCTCTTGACAACCCCTGTTAATGGCATGGAATTTTAAGGACTGCCTAGTCTATCCCAACACCATTGTCTGTGGCTAATAGCCTCATTCAGGAATCATAGACCCAGAGAACATCTGGATCTTTTAAATCAGTTTAGGAATATGGTCTAGTTGGTGCACGGCAAGGGATTTTATTTCAGTTTCAGCTAATATCATCGAAGTTCTTAATTTATTATCCTCTTTAGCATCCCAAAGCAAGGTTTTTCACAATGTTAATGTTATAGATCATCAATGTCAGAGGGGCGTAAATGTGTTAATAATAAAATGATAGGAGAACATTCCTTGGTACGTACAATGTTAATAGGATTCATTACTACAATTCTCATTAATTTGGCCCTCCAATTGTTCCAAGCATAGCTGTATAATGATTACTTATCTCTTAAAGTATTATCAGTGAAGCTAATTATTCTCCTCTTTTTAGTTTCTTTTAAAAAGGTTTCAGATGTTAGAGCAGGTGACATTTTATCAAGACATTTCTCACCCTCATGTGTGTTTCTCCCAGTCACCATACTTATAAAGAATGTCTCTACTATAGTTGAGTATCCGTATTTTCCCTTACACCAAAATTTTTGTGTGGATATCCCAAAGAATATACATTTAAAAGCATCTGTTTTATGAGACTCCTCTCCTCAATTATTAATATATTTTCATAAGCCATATGTTGTAATTTCTCCCTCCAATCTAGCCAGACAGGTCAAGTGGCCCATGACCCTAACAGGTGTAGATAAGAATTATTTTAGTGCTCACTTTGCCAGAGGTGCAATGTCTTGCAAAGCATTTTGGGCTGTAATGAGGATGGAGGACATTTTTAAATGGACAGACTGGTTCAGAATCTCTACATTTGTGGTGTTTTATTGCAAACTGGTGGCTCACACCTTTTTGGGGGTAGGTATTATGCTTTAAACAATCATAACAGAGCCCATGTGCTGACATAAAATGCAGATTGGTATAGCTATATTAGTGAAGGAAAACGATGAGTCAGGCGGTTTCCGGTTTCCTGGTGGCTTCTGGTGGATCTTCTTGGATGCTAAAACGTTCTTTTGTGCCTTTTGGGAACTTGCTGTTGATGGTGGTGTTCTTTCATTTCTTCATAGATTATGATTTGGGTTAGTATCAACAAAAAGAGTTTGGAGATAGGCATGTATTGGTTAATATGTCGTAATATGTTTTCTGTTGAAAGCTGTTTGGTGCTTTCCTACAATCTGTGCTGTGTGACACAGGATTTATGACTGATGTAAATTTTGTTTATTATAAGTGGCTGCTGCAACTTAATTCGCAAGAGTTAGCAGCATAATATTTGCCTCTGTGTTTCTATTAACATAGATAAGAACATCTGTTTGAAATGTAACTTTTACGGAGAGTGTAATTAGTGCCAATTAAGTTGCTTTTTGTTAGGGTTTACTAATTGCTCCTTAAATGGAACACGCAGAAACTTGCCTTCTACTCTGTTCAGTCGACTCTCTCTGAAAACCGGACATGCACTAAATGTATTGGGATAGGTGGCGACAAACTGGGACTGTCCTGTTAAATCTTAGGATCCTGGTCATCCTACATAAGTTTAGCATCGCGCGTTTTTAAATAAGGCGCCGACACGAGCGGTGTTTCAAAACCGTCTTTATTCTTTTGCCGTCACCTTTTTACTGGCGCACGCACTCGCGCCGCCTCCTCCCATCCTTTTCCTACCATGCCTGACCCGGAAGTCTGGGACCTGGTCAGGCATGGCGACACTTTTGTAAATTGTCATTTACCTTGGATCGTTATTGTTTAAAGTTCTTCAATGAGTCAGACCGGCCTTCGAGTAGTCTTCTGTGTCCGGCGAGGAGGGTGTTGTTCTCCGGGTTCATCCATGTTGATTACGCGAAGGCGTTCTTTGAGGTTGTCTGCTCCTGGGTCTGTGGTGTCTGTGTCTCTGTCCGTGTCATCTTCTCAACTGTAGACTGCTGGATTGCACTTCTTGAAGTGCAATATGTTTCTCGTGCTCCTCTTTGTTGTGGAGGCTGCTGTGATCATGGTTCCTTTCTTCTTCACTACTTGTATCGGGTGGGCATGATATCGGCTGTCGGCTTTAGCCCTCTGTTCCTGCGTCACTAGTACCCAATCTCCTTCTTGGATACTGGATGTCTTTGCATGGCGGCGATTGTCAGCGTAGTCTTTCATCTTTGCTTTCTTGTCTCTATCAATGTTCATTAGTGGCTCATGATCTGAGGTCGGGAGTCTGGAGTGTATGACTGCGTCTGACATCGGAATCCTTGTGCGTGAGGTTCTCCCGAGCATCAGGGTAGCGGGGCACCTGTTGGTGGTGCTGTGTGGTGTTTTTCTGTAAGCTCTCAGTACTTCATTGAGTGCTGGTTGTATGTCACGCTGGAACAGTTCAGCTTGTTGTATTGTTTTCTTCAGGGTGGCCATGAAGCGCTCAACCATTCCATTGGCTTGGGGCCATAGGGGGGTGATTTTCCGGTGTCTAAAGTTCAGATGGTCTGCGAATTCTGTGAACTCATGTCCATTGAAAGGTGGTCCATTGTCTGTTTTTACTGTCTGTGGAATCCCCCATGCTGTGAATATTTCGTCAAGGATGGGTATGACTGCCGATGCTCTTGTGGACGATAGTTGGTGTGTAATGGGAAAACGAGAATATTTCTCGCATGTTGATAGCAGTGATGGTTTGGGAGGTCTCCAGATGTCTCCATGAGTCCGCTCGGATGCACTGCATAACATCTTGGAGCGTGGCATCCTTGGCAGTGGCTTCTATAATGGCGTCTAGAGGGATGGCAGGTGGGCGCGCTTGGTCAATCACAAAGTGAATGTATTCTTTGGCTAGCGAAGTGCGTGTCTGTGTCAATGTTTGAGGATGACGTGAAATGTAATCCGCTGGGTTCTCTGCCTTTCCCGGTTTGTGGATAATGGTGTAGGTGTAGTCCTGCAGGCAGATCCCCTACCTTTCGATCCTTGGAGGCATCTTCGCTCATGGGTTGCCGAAGATGGTAATTAAGGCCTGATGATCCGTAATAAGTGTGAAGTGTTTCCTGTAGACAAAAAAGTGAAAATGCTCGCATGCCCACGACGGCCAGGCTTTCCTTCTCTGGTTGCGAATATGCCTTCTCCGTGTCGGTGAGGCTGGCATAGGCTATGATGTGACGCTGGTCTCTTTCGTCAGCATACTGGGCAAGGATGGCACCTAGGCCCACGGGGCTGGCATCAACAGTGACTTCCGTATTCCATTTGGGGTTGAAGTAGGCCAAATGGGCGGCAGAACTTACAGCGCTTTTGATCTTGTTGAAAGCATGTTCGCATGCCTTGGACCAGTGAAATGGTTAGCCTTGTCTTGTTAGCTCTCGCAGTGGGTAGCTGATGGTTGCATAGTCTTTAATGTATCTGGCACAAGAGCTGGCCATGCCCAGGAATGACCGAACGTCACTCACGTCGCAAGGTTGCGGGGTGTCAGCGAGCCCTGAGACTTTGTGGGGGTCTGGTCTCATGCCATCTTTAGAGAAGATGTGACCATAGAACTTCAGGGTTAACTTGTGGAATTACACTTGTCTCTGTTGAGCGTGAGGTTGACATTTAGAAGGGCATGGCACACGCGGTCTAGGGCTTTGTCATGTTCTTCACGTGTCGTGCCAAATACAAGTATGTCGTCGCTGTAGTTGAATGAGTTGGGAACGTGGTGGATCACCCACCGAACGGCTTCTTGAAAGATTTCCGCCGCTGACGAGATGCCAAAGTTGAGGCGTTTATATCTGAAGAGTCCTTGATGAGTGGTACACATGGTGATATATCTCGATTTCTCGTGGAGTTCGAGCTGGTGGTATCCTTTATTGAGGTCTAATTTTGAAAAGACCGTCGCTCCGTTCAGGCGGGTAATCATGTCGCTAATATGAGGTCCGGGATGTCTTTCCTGTTCTATGGCTGTATTCGGGGCGCGCATGTCCATGCACAGGCGTACTTTGTTTTCATGCCCTCATTTGGGCACGACTTCCACCGGTGACACCCAGGGAGTGGGTACGGATGATCGCTCTATGATGTCCGCTCTCAGCAGATCTTGAAGCTTATCATCGACCGCTTGCTGGAGGTGAAATGGTACTTTCCTGTGGTGTTGGGCCACTGTCGGGACTTGCTCGTTGATGTGTAATTTAACTTTGACGTTGGCTAATTTTCCTAGGCCGGAGAACAGCTTCGGAAATTTGTTGATCATGTCAGGCGAGTCCTCCACTTTGAATAGGATCTCTACCAGCCTCAACCGTTCTGCTGTGGGTAAGCTGAGTAGGCAGTCGGCAGCTTCAGGGCCCTCTATGACATGAACTTGAGCCTAAATTGATCTGTTCTTGTAGGTTAGCGTGGAGGAAAAACGTCCTAGACATGGCAGTGGCTCCTTGGACGCGCACTGCAGCCGGTTCTAGCTTCGGTTTCGGGCACATCTTTTCATATTATGTTGTGCAGATATAGTTCAGTGACGCTCCCGTGTCCAGAACAAACTTGATGGAGTAGTTTCCCATTTGAATATCTAGTCGGGGGTATTTCTTCAGCCGGTCTGGGTCGGCCACCATGTATACATATTCGTCACTGTCCTGTGATATGGGAGTGAGTGCGGACGATTCTCTTGATGTCGACCTGTGAGAATGATATGACGCCTGGGACTAGGTGCTAGACCTGGATGAGCTGGTTGATCGGTCTCTTCTTCCATGCACCGCCCTTGCGTGGTGACGTGTCCCGGCACTTCGTCTGACTGGCCTAGTTTCTTTACGCCTGGTTTGGCACATAGCTTCGAAGTGATTGTCTCTCCCGCATCGGTGGCATTGTTGGCCCAGGGCTAGGCAGGTGCCAGTGTGTGGATATTCCAGGACGCAGCGGTAGCAGTGCGGCGATTGTTTCTGAGTTTTACTGCTTCTGGTCCCACCGTGGGACGAGCTCGTGGGTTTCTCAGGCCTCCAATGATCCGGCCGACGTCTTGTTTCTGTCTGGGATTGAACTCGGAGGGCTTGTTCCCACTTTTCTGTTTTTCCGGCTTCCATTTTCTTTGCGTGTTCTTTGGCTTGGTCATTTATGCGTGTGAGTTCTTCAATGTTGTCGAGCGAGTAGTGTTTTTGGAGTAGTCGATTTCGCAGTGATTCAGATTGGTATCCTTCGATGATGCGTAAATGAAGTGCATCCTCAGTGTTAAAATTGTCGAACTTGCAATATCGTGCCAGACGCTTTAGTCGTGAAATGAAATCGCCCATGGATTTGATAAAACCGGATTCTTTTCTGTCTTACCATCACCAAGAATCCTCTCAGGTAGCCAGGATCTTTTTATCTGCTAAATAGTGTAGAGGGGAGGAAATCCAATTTTTAACTCATAACCAAACAGATCGAATTTGAACTCTAAAGGACCACTGAATCGAAATCTAAAATTTTAGGGATTTATTACAAAGCCAAAAATAATTGCATATACAAGCACCTCATCACGAGGTTAAGAAAATAAATGGGCACTAATACAAAGAAATTTCTACGCAGGAGTCTCATCCAAATCAGAATAAGAAGAATAGTCAGTTCCAGAAGCACTAGACAAGCAATAACAGCTCCAATCTCTATATTAGAAGTCATTAACCTAAAAAGAAAATCAATTAGTCTATCCCTACTCTATCTCTAAAGTGACATCCCTACTTAGCATTTTCCCCAGGCAAGAGGGTGAAAAGATGTCAGAAGTGAAGACTTCCTTAGAAGTACACTCACTTTGTCAGAGCTCGTACTAAGATGCTCTTTCTAGCTTCCCATCTAATCCTCAACTGCTCAACCCATGGGGGACTGTCACTAATTCAAAATCCCAAAACCGTAGAACACGCCCTCCATCACACCTCTCCAGCCAGGTCTTCTTCCAGTACTTTTCCAGTGAAACTTGTATCCCATCCAACGACAGTTAGCTTGTCCTTGGGTCCCAGGCACCTTCTCCGCCGAAAGTATCATCCCTGCATTCCAGTATACTCCCATGTTGGCTTCTCATGCCATCCTAACTCCTGAAACAAAGTGTTAGTTTCACAAACGAGCTAGGTGTCCTTGCACCTGCAACAGAAACATGGAAACGAGAAACTTTCCACTGCTCTGAGATTTTCTAACATCTCTGAAACCCAAAGCCTTACCAAGGGAAACCATTTTCGGCCTACAATATTTAGCTAACATAAGAAACAAACAAGCCTTTTTCTTAAATATATATGCGATCAGGCTTTTACACCAGTTAAAACACATTTCTAGAATCACACTATAAGCATTGATGTCATTACACTTCATATATGAGTAAGCAAAACTACACGTGCACGTTTAAAACTAATGCATCACATTATACGGGCTAAAATACATTTTCGATTAAAAACTACATTGAGCTTCGTAAATGACATGATTACATTGTTATTCGCACTATTACATGCTGCTTTTAGTATTACATTTCTAAGTCACACGTTAATACAATCCCACTAAATATATGGGTGCGGACTAACAGTGATTATGATGTACCCCTACAAATTTCAGAATAACATGGCGCTCTATCAGTTGCCCCCTTTGATGACTAGTCTCATCACTCCATTTCACAATTCCCTTGGAGAAAGAACCGACCTAAACAGTACTTGTTGCCATCCTCCCCCGTCGGAGTCTCTCCATATTCTTAAGATTCTGATATTGACTGTCCTGCAGTCTGGCCATTTGCATTTCACTCGCTCTAAGAGCTCTCTCAACTCTGTTTCCTTTATACCACTTATAGGCTCTAACAAAACCCCACAAACAAACCACACAAACCACAACGATGATGAGAGGTCTTAATACAAAGCCAAGGAACATTTTCCCCAAATTGGCAAACTAACTTCCCACTTGGCTAAATCCTTTACCAACCTTTTCGCAAACACCCTCTTCAGTCAAAATCCTCTATCTCATGATGGATCGTAGTAATGTTGCTTATATATTTCTCCAGATCCTTGCTGTTGTCTGGAATATACGTTCAAAATTCCTGGACCTTCAGTAATTTACAGACTACGCCCTCTTTTGCTAACAAAACGTCTAAAGCAAGGCGGTTCTGCAAAACCATCGTCCTTATCGACAACATCTCTCCATCCACAAGTAGCAGTGACTTTGCCGTATTCATTGAAAACTCATCCCCAATCGTCTGATCTTCACACCCAAACTCGGTATCATCGCTCCAAAAACATCTCCAATCACTGCTCCTGCACTCTCAGCTCTCCTCACTCTCGGATGCTGTCCACCTTCTTAAAAGCTCCAAATCTTCTACATGATAAATCTTTTGGAAAATAATCCCCAAATAGCACGTACCATACCAATTCGCAGGCAACCTGACATAGGCATTCTTTCCACAAACATAATACAGAGTTGGAATCACTTGTACAGAGCCTTGCAAAAAGTTCTTAGCAGAATCTTCCATAGTGAAAATATGATCACACGTACTCTGTCCCACCGGAACCTTTTCATAATATGTCTGATAACGTCTCACACACAACTTTCCTCTCTGCTCCTTGTCCAATGCTATAGGACCATAACTTCCTCTAGCTCTGTGAGATTTTTCTTCTTCAGTCCAATCTACTGGACTGTCTCCTGTGTCTCGTGTCTGTGTTAGTTTTCTATATTTATTTTCTACCTGATCTACAAACTTCTTCTCTACAGCTGATAATGAACAGGTCAGGTTATGCCGATGAGCATATGCCGTATCCAGTTCCAAAGATGGTATGAAGTACCTCCTAAGCCTGTCCTCTGACTTGTAATAGTCATACTTATTCAGGTGCTTGTAAGCTGGAACTTCTGGAAGCACTGCATCGTAATTGGAAAAGAAATACTCAAACTGACCTCTTTCATAAAATATACTCAGCAATAAACTACATGTAATCCCATATGTCAGTGGAAGATGGTGATATCTAATACCCTTGTCCACTGAAGCTGGTAACTGCATACACACATAGCAGTCCTTCACATCTATCGCATCCACGTACTCATATAGCAGCCTTGCACACGTATTAAGCTTAAAATCGCCATTAGACAAATTTATGTGAAATCTATGACTCTCTTCGATTAGTAAAGCTCTTTCAGCTCCTATGGTGACCTCCTTTTGGCTAGGAGTGGTAGGTGTAGGTGTTCCCTGTACCTCCGCTCCCTGCTCATGTGAGACAATATACGAAACTACAACTACTATGATTATAGAGATTATCACTCCACCTACAAGTGTACCTACTACTAATTTGGACCTACGATGGGTATCGCCAGCATCCATGATCCTGTAAAGTTCTCAAGGTTCTTGGTTTCAGCAGCAACCCATTAAGAGTCTCTTTCTCCTCCAAACGCCGCTTGCTAACCAGTTCAAACAATACTCCAAGAAGCTGGATATCCCCTTTGGAATTTCAGTTCCTTATTTACACAGTCCACAAAAAGACTTTCCTAGCCCTCTTTTGTCTTCTCTGCGGAAAGTCCCTAAGCTTACTCTTCTTCCACTCGGGCCTAGGTTATCTTCTTTATAGACTTTTATTTACAACAAAGTTCACTTTCAGTCCAAAATAAGATCAGCTCCCAGAATCTCTAAAACATGTTGCAAAAGTTCAAGACGGAGAATAATCACTTCATGGGTTGTGCCTCAAACCCAAACATCGGAAAGATCAATCTTTGCAGTATCAGTTCGCGGACTTTACTCAGAAGTGGGGGATTCAGAATCGTTAGAGTCAGCACTCCTTCGATTTCGAGACCTGGGACCACCCATCCCATGTCGATTTCCACATTCGGGATCTTGCTGACCAGAGTCACGAACCTCAACCTCCCCGAACTCACCACTCCTGGCATCAGTCACAATGTACGTCCACTCCGGTGTGGTGTATCCCTGACAAGGCACCCTTGCTCTACTGGACCTCCTCAGGCCTCTCCGAGCTTATTCTTCGTCACTCTGTTCGGATTCAGATGTCTCAGAAACTGGGGCAAGGTCTCTCTCAGGTGCCAACCTCAAGTTCAGCCGCCTCTGACTCACGGGCCAAACCTCCTCTGCTCTGCTCGCATTTCTGCTCTCTCCCTGGGTACCCTGTGCACTACTTCCTTCTTCGGCTGAATTTGACTCTACTCCACCCACAGCAATACTTTCTCCTTCCGAGTCAAATTTGGGGTTCTGATTGATGCAACCCCCTTCAGCTCGATCCAGTGCACAACCAGCTGCGTCAGCAACCCTCACAGCTTGACTTGCCCTCTCAGATGGCCCTGCCACATCAGCTGGATTTTCATTCACGAGAGGGGCTGTTTCTTCCAAGGGTGTTGGAACTCAGCGGGTATGGGAGGCATGCACCCAGTTCGGCAACCCTCCACACTTCACTGCTGTGTTCATGACGTGAATCCCTTGCTCACTTTGCCACTGAATTCAAGCAAGCCTGGCTGAAGACGGCTGAAATGCCAGAAACCGGTCCTAGGAAGCTTGTTTCCGGTCCAGGGAAGACATGGCTTGGCAGTTCGGGCTGAACTGTTCCCATGAGGCACAGGGTCAGACTGATTTGCATATGGCCATGTCTGAACTGGGGTGGCAGAGTGGGCTAAAGAACGGTGATGGATCAAACCCAGATCTGTTGACTGGGTGTGAGTGTTTGATTGTTTCTGATGCTCCGTCCATCACCACCCCCTTTTGTACCGCTGTGTTCATGACCAATATCACCTGGTACGGGCCGTGCCACCGAACATCCAGGCAACTCTTCCTCACGTGCTTACGAACAAGCACCCAGTCCCCTGGACACAGATCGTGGCACAGGTCACTCGAAGCTGGAACAGTTTCTGCTTGGACGTGCTGAGACACAAAATGGACCACATCAGCCAGTCCTTTGCAGTAATCGAGAATCAAGTCATCAGTGATGTTAATTAGAGTGGTAGCTGGTATTGCTGGAAATCGCATCGCCCTTCTCATCAAAATCTCATGCGGGGACAACACAGTTCTCCTGTCTGGAACACTTCGAAGACTCATAAGGACCAAAGGTAATGCATCAGGCAATTTCAGGGACATCGATGTACACACTTTTGACATCCGTGCTTTCAAGGTTCCATTAACCTGCCCCACAATCTCAGAAGCCTCTGGTCGGTAGCTGCAATGTAACCTCTGATCCACATTCAATGCAGCACAGAGCAACTTCATGATTTCGCTGTGGAAATGTGTCCCTCTATCTGATTCCAAAGAAGTCGGAAAACCGAACCTCGGGATAAGCTCCCTCAACAACAGCTTAGCTACAGTGAGAGTGTCACATCTGCGTGTTGGGTAAGCCTCCACCCATCTTGAGAAAACACACACCACAACTAAAATGTACCTCAACCTATTAGATTTTGGCATCTCAATGAAATCCAACTTCATCCTATTGAAAGGTCCTCCTGACCTCCCAATGTGACTCAAAGTAACTACAGTCTTCTTTCCTGCATTCATCTGTTGGCATGCAATGCACCTCTGGCATACAGCTTCAGCAACCGCATGAAACTTCGGATTGTACCATATCTGCCTAAACACTTGCACCATTGCATCTCTGCCAATATGTATTGCACCATGTATCAATCTTGTCATTGGGCTCAACAAACTTTCCGTTAACATAGCTCGACCATGACTTGAGACCCACACATCCACATCTCCCTTCACACATCCTGAACTTATCCAGCCATCTTGTTCCTGTTTGGTAACCTCATCATGCAATCGTTTTAGTTCCTCCCAAGTGTCTGCCATGGCTAACATCATGCTGAGCTCGGTTATTTCTTGGCTCTCTCCAGTGTAACCTCCTGTAAATATACATCCCTGTTCTGTACAGAAGTGTGCAACTTCGTTCGTGTAGTTATTACCCAAAGAAAAAAAATCAGTCCCCCTCCCATGAGTGGAACATTTGACAACTGCAATTTCCTTGGGACACTGTCATGTCTCTAACAACTGTCTCACATATTCCCCATTTCTGATGGGTGACCCTGAAGATGTCATGAAACCCCTCTGTGACCATAACTGCCTGAAGTCATGAACCACACCAAACCCGTACTGACTGTCAGTGTAGATGGTTATCCAAATCTGGTCAGTAGCCAAACAGGCACGAGTCAAGGCAATGATTTCAGCTACTTGTGGGGAGTGTACTCCCTCTAGACAAGCTGCTTCAACAACTCTGGTGATGGTACATACAGCAAACGCTGCTTTCAATCGACCAACATTGTCTCTTAAGCATGAACCATCCACAAAGAAAATGTCATCGGGATCAGGGAGTGGTTCATCGACAATGTCCGGTCTCGGTTTGGTGCATAGTTCAGTCACATCGAGACAATTATGGTCCTCACAATCTTCATCATCTGCATTTGGAATAAGCATCAATGTTGCAGGATTCAAAACAGAACACCTCTTCAGAGTCACATTCTCTGCGGCAAGTATAACTTGCTCATAGCGTGTTAATCTGGTGTTAGTAAGGTGTTGTGTCTTGGTCCTCATCATTAACAACTCAACAGATTGTGGTACATAGACAGTCAGGGTGTGCCCCATCACAATACTCTCACATCTTTCAATGCTGACACCTGTTGCAGCAACGGATTTAAGACATCCGGGCAATGCAGAAGCTACTGTATCTAAAGTAGCTGAAAAATAGGCAACTGGTCTACGGACACCTCCATGACTGACAATGCACAACCTTCTCTCTCACAACAGAACAACGAGAAAGCCTTGTTATAATCAGGCATTCCCAAAGCCGGGGCACGACACATGGCCTCTCTCATCTTTAAAAAACAACATCAGACAGTTGTTGTCCCATGGTACCGGATCCCTCACATCCTTGTGCGTCAGCCGCTGTAAAGGCTTTGCCTCAAAAGAGAAGTTGGGAATCCATTGGCGACAGTAACCAACCATCCCCAGGAACATACTGACCTCCCTCTGTGTGGTAGGCACAGGCATGTTCATAATTGCCTCAATGCACCTTCCTCTTACCCTTCTCAATTCGGTGACCCAAATACTATACTTTGCTCAAACAGTACTGCAATTTGTTCGGAGACACTTTGTGTCCATTCTCTGCCAAATGATTCAGTAGAGCGATAGTATCGATCCTGCAAGCGTCTTCCGTTTCTGACGCAATAAGCAAGTCGGCGATTTGTTGCATGAGAACTGAGTTCTGCGGCAAAACGAGACTCTCAAGTTTCTTCTTCAAAATCTGATTAAAGATCGATGGACTCTCTGTATACCCTTGAGGGATACGACACCACGTTAACCCACGATTCTCCAGTCGGAAAGCAAAAAGAAATTGGCTTTCCTCATGGAGTTTTGTCGAGAAGAATGTTTGACACAGATCACTCACCGTAAATCACTCAGCTTCACATGGAATCTAAAACAGTATCACAGATGGATTCGGTACCACTAGACAACATGGAACAACTATCGTGTTAACCTTTCGCAGGTCTTGCACGATTCTGAATTTCCTGCTCGGTTTCTGTAGTCCCATGATAGGTGAATTACATGGGCTACCCATAATCTCTTTCAGAATTCCCTGCTTGATCATGGACTCGATTACAGGTGTGATCCCTGCAAACGTCTCGGGTGACAAATTGTACTGAGGCGTCCTAGGGAATTCTATATTCTGCTTGACCTTAATCTTCACTGGTTCTAACCCTTTGATCAACCCAATCTCTTCTTCAGTGAAGTCCCACACCTCGTGTGACACAGACTCTCTCAGATCAAGTGGAAGCTCTTCCACTGTCAGCGCTGGGTACATTTCTATACACAAGTGCTGATTGGCAACCTTAAAGGTCGCATCGTCATCCCTTGTCTGTACTTCAACTCCCTTAGGTGTGCAATAGATGGTACAATTTAGCTTGCACAGTAATTATCTTCCCAACAAACAGACTGGACTTTAATCACACACCACAAACTCGATCTCTGAAGTTTCCTATTCTCACAGGAATTGGCTCTGTTAACGGACTAATAATTTTCTTGTTTGCTACTCCAACAACTTGGATCGATTGTCCCGAGAGGGGTAGGTTAGGGACTACTGCTGATCTTACAGAAGAACGGGTAGCACCAGTGTCAACCAAAAAGGTGGTAGGGTGACCATCAACATCTGCTTCCATAAAAGGTCCCCTATGGTCTACCTCTTAGACTGCTTCAAGTGTGCAGTCTTCCTCCCCCCTCAGGCACCATCATGCCAACGGGTCTGGGCTGTAGTCATCATACCCTTCAAACAAAGGCATCTGTTGGTAAGTCCGAGTTCCCTGCTGAACCCTCGGTGGCTGGGGAACTTGTACCTTCGGACTGCACGTCCCCCCCTTTCATCGACCTTGGTCTAGTCACCGTAGTGACCGCTTCAGGTATAGGTGCCTGTACTACCTCTACCTCCTGCTGCACTTGATTAATTGGGTTCAAAGGGCACTCGCACTTCCAATGTCCAATCTGGTGACAAAGATGACACGCAGTGGTCTTCTTCAATGTCGCCACATCCATTCCTGTCTTGGGATCAACAGATTTTGCCCTTCCCTGACCTTGCACGTTCTGAGTTCCTCCTTGGTTATTTCCCTGTCTCCTTCCTAACGTCCCTCCGCTAGGCTGAGCTTCAGCCGTTTGGATTTGGACAAGCATCAATTTATCTTTCAATTTCCTGTGTTTCGAATCTATCTCATCACTGCAGTATCGAGCATACCGCAAGATTTCATTCACCGGCTTGTTTTGCCAACAGATCAAATATTGCTGTATCATGAGACTAACCTCTGGCCTCAGTCCCAAAACAAATTTCGAAACAAACTGTCCCATGTCCTTAGACTCTAAAGCATCTAATCCACTGCACTGTTTGAAGGCTTGCAAAAGGCGTTCGTAATACTCATGCACCGTCTCTTTTTGTTCTTGAACAGTCCGATCTATCTTAACCCAATCAATATCTTGAGGCGAGATCTTCAATTTTAACCAGGTAATCACTTGTTCAAACTTTTTCATAACTAGGGGCGACGGACCATTTGTGACCGGATCCCTTTCTGGCTCCGAAGTCGGCCATTCAACAGCAACCTTGCATGGGGACCACAAATCCCCTGGAACTACAATATCAAACAACGTGTTCAAATCAATCCACAACACTTTTGAGATTTTGACAAAGCGATCAACCTGCTTGTACCATTCTACAGGCTTCTCCCTCAGCCAAGGAAAATCATTCGTAAATGCAGCCAAATCACCCCTACTCCAAGGCACATGCACGTACCCTCCATTTTATACCTCTCGTAAAGGGTAATTCCCTACGCCTAGCGTCTCTCCACCTGGAGGCGGCGTCTATCCTACAGTCCTTTTGGAACTCTTCTTTTTAGACCACCTTTCCTCCTATTTATCAAGCATGATCCATGCATGCATCCCTACAATCATGTCTCTGATGTGTGTCCTCAGTCCTATGACCCTCTTTTCTTCCAATTATTGGTCGCTATACTGCAACCTATGGCTCCCTTGCAACGACTTCGTCTTAGACAGATCTACCTCGTATTTCTTGGCCAGATCAGTCAGTTTCTCATGTGCAGTCCTTGCCTTACGAATCACATCCTTGGCTACAAAAAGTAACTCATCTTGTTCATAAATTTCTATCCTGTCCAGAGGCAAATATCCATTTATTATTTCATCTACCTCTGCTTTCAATCTCACTACATCTAACATGTGTGCCCTCACGGCGCCTCTCAATGGTTCCCGACAAGCTGTTCCCCCTCTCAACTCTGATCTCTAGACCTACTCTCTTCTGTCATGTTTCCAGAAACTGGTCTGTTTCCCGACTCATCTAGTTCATCATTCCCTGTTATTCTACCATTCTTATTCCTCGCAGGTGGTACCCACATTCTCAGAGCCAATCTCGACTCGGCTAAAGACTTTGGTCTTACTGGTCTCACATCCACCTATCCTCTAGAAGAGTCTGCGATGGCTGGGAATGGTGTGCTCCGTTCTATAGGTCTCGGAGCCTGTTCCATCTCACTCACCGTACCATTTCCTTCAACAGCATTTCTTGGTCCAGCATTTGACTGTGCCGGACTGCCAACCATCTCTTGGTCTGGGTCATAGACTGAAACTATGGGTCTGATGGTAACCGGTACTTTTAAAGCATCCGGTAACCTCGCACCTCTTGCAGCTTCTGTACTCTCTAAAGACTGGATTCTCATGTCCTCTGTTCCTGTCGAGATTTTCCCTACTACTCTCACATTTGGCTGAGTCTGTAATACACTGGTCCCTTCTGCTGAGGTCGACTTTCCTTCATAGGAATCTGGATTGAACGGAGGCGGTCTTTCCGACAACAACCTCTCTACCAAACTGTCATCCGTATCGCTATCATCCTCTTCTATGCTCTTTGCCTTCGCACTTTCTGTTTTTTTAGTAGCAGGTGCAATCTATCCCCTTCGATTGTTTCCACTCTCCACCTCTTCTCTACTGCATCCTACCTCACATCTTGGAATGCCCTGATCGACTTCTTCACTCTTTCTTGACTTCCATCTCTTTTCCTGTCATACGCTGCTCTGATCCATGCATGTAGTGTCATAAACTGGGTCGGTCTAGGCAGAGGTCACAAAGAAGACATCACAGATTTCAGCTGATACAACACATTCAACCTGAAAGTACCATATAAGGGGAAAGTCAGTTCTCCCTCTCCATGAGTCATCTTATACCAATTTTCAAGCCAAATTATAGTATGGAATCCCACATTCGTTGCCATATAATGTGCTGGAGTATCCTCGGGAGGGGCTTCTTCTCCTCCCCGAGTAACCACATGTCTGTCACCAATACACAATTCTCGTAAAACTTTAAAACATTTCATGATGAACTAATTTTTGATCATGCACAATATTTTCGTTCACTTCCTGTTGTCAATCCACCAATAGCAGTGCGACTCACACCAACCGACTTATCGCAGCGCGACACCTTCTGACGTCACACTTCCTCCACTCGCATCAGTTCCCCTCCTTCACAATTTGCTTCTCACTCTTGCATTCATCCCATTCACACTCTGAAGTAATTATCTGTCCACGAAATGACCGGACAATCACTTCTCTGACTGCCTATCAATCAATCAATCAATCATTTGTAGAGCGCACTACACACCCGCAAGGTTCTCAAGGCACTGGGAGGTGGGGGTGGGGGGCCGCTACTGGTCAAACAGCCAGGTCTTGAGTAGCCTCCTGAAGGTCAGCAGGTCTTGTGTCTGTCGTAGGCTCAGTGGGAGGGTGTTCCAGGTCTTGGCTGTGAGGTGGGAGAAGGATCTTCCGCCGGTGGTTGTTCTCCGGATGCGAGGGGCGGTGGCGAGTGCGAGGTCAGCGGAGCGGAGCTGGCGATTGGGGATGTAGAAGGAAAGTCATCTGTTGAGGTAGGCTGGGCCAGTCTTGTGGAGTGCCTTGTGTGCGTGGATGAGGAGCTTGAAGGATATCCTCTTGTTGACGGGGAGCCAGTGCAGGTTTCTCAGGTGGGGAGTGAAGTGGCTATGGCGTGGTACATAGAGGATCAGTCGTACAGAGGTGTTTTGGATGCATTGCAGTCGTTTGATGAGCTTGGTTGGGGCTCCCGCGTAGAGGGCGTTTCCGTAGTCGAGTCTGCTGCTGACGAGGGCCTGGGTGACTGTTCTTCTTTTGTCTGTCGGGATCCACCTGTAGATCTTGCAGAGCATGCGGAGGGTGTTGAAGCAGGAGGAGGAGACGGCGTTGATTTGCTTGGTCATGGAGAGCATTGAGTCGAGGATGATTTCCAGGTTGTGTGCGTGGTCGGTGGGTGTCGGGGCTGCCCCCAGTGCCGATGGCCACCAGGAGTCGTCCCTGGCTGCAGGGTTGGAGCCAAGGATGAGGACCTCCGTCTTGTCCGTGTTCAGCTTCAGTCGGCTGATCTTCATCCAGTCGGCGACGGCCTTCATTCCTTCGGATTTGGCGGTGATGGGGTCCTTGGTGAGGGAGAGGATCAGTTGCGTGTCATCTGCATAGGAGATTATGTTGAGGTCCTGCTGTCGGGCGACGTGTGCGAGTGGGGCCATGTAGATGTTGAACAGTGTCAGGCTGAGGGAAGAGCCATGGGATATGCTGCAGATGATCTTGGAGGCTTCGGATCGGAAAGGGGAGGCGGACTCTCTCGGTTCTGCCGGAGAGGAAGGAGGTGGTCCAGCAGGGTCCTGATGTCGTCGGTGGCAGCGATGAGGGCAGTCTCGATGCTGTGGTTGCTGCGGAACCCTGACTGGGAAGGGTCCAGGATTCTGTTTTCTTCAAGGTATCGGGTTAGCTGTCTGTTGACGATCTTCTTGATGACCTTGGCCGGGAACGGAAGCAGGGAGATGGTTCGGATGTTCTTGAGGTCTCTTGGGTCCTCCTTGGGTTTTTTGAGTAGGGCTTTGATCTTGTCGTGTTTCCAGCTCTCTGGGAAGGTCGCGGTCTCGAGGGAGAGATTGATGACGTTGCGCAGATGGGGTGCGATGGAGCTGCTGGCTTTGTTGAAGATGTTGTGCGGGAAAGGGTCTGACGGGGAGCCGGAGTGGATTGTGCTCATGGTCTTGATGGTGTCACTGAGGCTCACGATGGCCCAGGCTAGCAGGGGGTCGTGGTCGATGGTGTGCTGAGAGTCTGTTGTATTGATGTCTGTTGGGACTGTCTGGGTGTTGAACCTGTTGTGGATGTCTGCTATCTTGGGGTGGAAAAAAGCGGCGAGGGAGTCGCACAGGGCTTGCGACGGCGGGATGTCGTTGGTGTTTGAGCTGTGGTTGGAAAGTTACTTCATGATGTTGAAGAGTTCCTTGCTATTGTGTGTGTTGTTGTCGAGGCGGTCTTTGAAGGAGGTACTCTTGGCAGTCCTGATGAGGTGATGGTGGTTGCGGGTGGCGTCCTTGTGGGCTGCGTGGCTGTCTGGAGTCTGCTCACTGTGCCATTTCTTCTTTAGTTTCCGGCAGGCTCGCTTGGAGGCTAGGAGTTCTGGGGTGAACCAGCTGGCCCTCTTGCTGGTGTCTCTGTAGGAGGGTGTCTTAGGTGGGGTGGGGGTGTTGGCGCAGTCATCGATCCAGCGTCTGAGGTTTTGGGCAGCGTCGTCGGTGTTGTAGAGTTCGGTGGGTGGGCTGAGAGCGAGGTTTGCATGTAGTTGGTCTTCGGTGATTTTGCTCCAGCAGCGGTGGGGGATCTGTTGGGTGCGGTGGTGTGTGGTGGGTTTCTGGAAGGTGAAGTGGATGCAGCGGTGGTCAGTCCAGGGGAGTTTGTGGTGTGGCTGAAGGAGACATGGGAGCTTGAGGAGAAGACGGGGTCGAGCACGTGGCCGGCGAAGTGGGTAGGTGTTGTGATGAGTTGCTTCAGTCCGAGGTTGCCGAGGTTATTGATCAGTGTGGTGGAGTTGCTGTCGTTGTTGTTCTCAAGGTGAAAGTATAGGTCTCCGAGGAGGATGTAGTTCGTGGAGTTCAGGGCGTGCGTGCTGATGAAGCCGGCGATGGAGTCGCTGAACTGGAGCAGGGTCCAGGGGGCTGTAGACAAGGGTGCCTCTGAGGGTGCAGTTGGGGTCTGTGTGGATCTGGAAATGCATGTGTTTGCGGTGGTGAGAGTGTCATCGGTGCTGGTCGAGACCCTGATGCTGTTCTTGTGGACAATGGCGATTCCTCCTCCGACTCCGTTGGGGTGGTCTCAGCGGGTGATCTTGTAGCCGTCTGGCATGGCAATGGCGATGTCAGGTGCGGAGGAGTTGTTCATCCAGGTCTCTGTCAGGAAGGCCACGTCTGGGAATGAAGTGTCGAGCAGGTCCCAGAGCTCGATGGCATGTTTGCGTGAGAAGCGGGTGTTCAGTAGTATGCATCGGAGGTGATTGTGGCCTTTCTTGGCGGGTGGTTCGGTGGCTCTGAGGCTGGTGTAGCTGCAGTTCCGGCAGGTGAAGGGACCCTGTGTGCGTTTCGGGGTGGCTTTGAAGTACGTGTGGGTCCGTCCGGAGTTGAGAGCATGGAGTATGCTGGCATCGTAGCGGCGGCAGTCGTCGTAGCGGGCGCAGAGACCAGGGGTTCTGGCACTGTCCTAACGCGGACGAGCGCAGACGGGCTTGCCTTAGGCGCACCTTTGGCATGCCAACGGCGCGCCCGCTGCACGCGGCCACCATATATGGGGAGGTGGGAGGGAGGAGCAGCTGGGAGGCAGGAGGCAGGGCAGGGGCAGTGAATGGGCGGTCACGGGGCGGGGACACAGGGGATGCAGCGGCTGGAGCGAGAGCAGTGAGGGGCGACTAACGGATCAGGAGGCAAGCGGGCACAAAATTACGAGGCAATGAGGGGAACAGAAGGCAAAAACAGGCAGAGAAACACGGGGCAACGAAGGGAACAGAAAGAAAAAATCGGGCAGAGAAACAACAGGCGACGAAGGGAACAGAAGGAAAAAACGGGCAGAGAAACACAGGGCAACGAAGGGAACAGAAGGAAAAAACGGGCAGAGAAACACGGGGCAATGAAGGGAACAGAAGAAAAAAATGGGCAGAGAAACAGGGGGCAACGAAGGGAACAGAAGGCAAAACAGGCAAAGAAACACGGGCAACGAAGGGAACAGAAGGAAAAAACGGGCAGAGAAACACGGGGCAAGAAGGGAACAGAAGGAAAAAACGGGCAGAGAAACACGGGGCAACGAATGGAACAGAAGGAAAAAACAGGCCGAGAAACACGGGGCAACGAAGGGAACAGAAGGAAAAAACGGGCAGAGAAACACGGGGCAACGAAGGGAACAGAAGGAAAAAATGGGCAGAGAAACATGGGGCATCGAAGGGAACAGAAGGAAAAAACAGGCAAAGAAACACGGGCAACGAAGGGAACAGAAGGAAAAAACGGGCAGACAAACACGGGGCAACGAAGGGAACAGAAGGCAAAGCGGGCACAAAAATTACGGGGAAACGAAGAGAACAGAAGGCAAAACGGGCAGAGAAACACAGGGACAGCGAGGGGAACAGAAGGAAAAAGAGGGCACAGACCAAGTATAGGCACCGGGGGAAGACAGACAACAGCAGTCACAGACACCAAATAACAATAATGGCAATGCAATGAGATATAGATGGTGATACCAACCTTCGGCCTAACACTGGCCACCAGGGATGAGGTGCAGGTGGTAGCCTGCGGGTGGAGGAGGACCTCGATCTTTCTCAGCAGCGGCAGCTGGGGCAAGGACACACAGGTGGTGCTGTGCGGAGGGGGAGCGACCTACCTAGCAGGGTCAAGGGTCATTCTGACTATGACAGTCTCTCGAAATTGTTGACCTCAAATCTGGCAACTGTCTGTCTAGAAAACAACCGGACAATCGCCTCAACTGATAGGTTTCAACCGCTCCAAGTTCCACATACAGCAACCCACGACCAGCATCGGTTACTCACACATTCGCTCCCCCTATCTCGGTCTGGGTAATCGATGACGTCTCACAATTCCCCTCTCAATGTTCTACACCACAATTTTTCAGACTACTCGTCGAGCCTAAAAATCCCCAGGCTGCGCGCGCTCACAGCCTGATCTCACAATCACTCAACTCTCATTCCAACTCTGCAAGACATGACACAATCAATTCAACACCTCAATCTACAAAACACATTGCCCTATTTATACTCACTCTACCATGAACTGCTGCTTTCCGCCGCACCGCTACTCTCCGTCAGTTTCCATCAGCTGCCATCGTCTGACGCTCACCATCCAATGGGTCACCATCACTTGAATTCTATGGGCCTCTGTAATCTCTTATGTTGATCTAGATCTCCCCTCACTATCAGAGATGACCATCCTATTCTGCTACCAACTGATAAAGCTGGCTTATGTTCTGTCTTACCATCACCAAGAATCCTCTCAGGTCACCAGGATCTTTTTATCGGCTAAACAGTGTAGAGGGGAGGAAATTAAATTTTTAACACACAACCAAACGGATCGAATTTGAAGTCTAAAGGACCATGGACTCCAAATCTCAAATTTTAGGGGTTTATTACAAAGCCAAAATTAATTGCACATACAAGCACCTCATCACGAGGTTAAGAAAATAAATGGGCACTAATACAAAGAAAATTCTACGCAGGAGTCTCATCCGACTGAGAATAAGAAGAATAGTCGGTTCCAGAAGCATTAGTCAAGCAATAACAGCTCCAATCTCTACATTAGAAGTCATTAACCTAAAAAGAAAATCAATTAGTCTATCCCTACTCTATCTCTAAAGTGACATCCCTACTTAGCATTTTCCCCAGGCAAGAGGGTGAAAAGATGTCAGAAGTGAAGACTTCCTTAGAAGTACACTCACTTTGTCAGAGCTCGTTCTAAGATGCTCTTTCTAGCTTCCCATCTAATCCTCAACTGCTCAACCCACGGGGCACTGTCCCTAATTAAAAATCCCAAAATCGTAGAACACGCCCTCTGTCACACCTCTTCAGCTATGTCTTCTTCCAGTACTTTTTCAGTGGAACTTGTATCCCATCCAACGACGGTTAGCTTGTCCTTGGGTCCCAGGCACCTTCTCCGCCGAAAGTATCATCCCTGCATTCCAGTATACTCCCATGTTGGATTCTCATGCCATCCTAACTCCTGAAACAAAGGGTTAGTTTCACTAACGAGCTAGGTGTCCTTGCACCTGCAACAGAAACATGGGAACGAGAAACTTTCCACTTCTCTGAGATTTTCTAACATCTTTGAAACCCAAAGCCTTACCAAGGGAAACCATTTTCGGCCTACAATATTTAGCTAACATAAGAAACGAACAGGCCTTTCGCTTAAAAGTATAGGTGATCAGGCCGTTACACCATTTAAAACACATTTCTAGAATCACACTATAAGCATTGATGTCATTACACTTCATATATGAGTAAGCAGAACTACACGTGCAGACTTTAATAGGGTGCACGTTTAAACCTAATGCATCACATTATAGGGGCTAAAAAACATTTTTGATTAAACACTACATTGAGCTTCGTAAATGACATTATTACATTGTTATTCGCACTATTACATGCTGCTTTTAGTATTACATTTCTAAGTCATACGTTAATACAATCCCACTAAATATATGGGTGCGGACTAACAGTGATTATGATGCACCCCAACAAATTTCAGAATAACATGGCGCTCTGTCAGATTCATTGTGTTCTTGGGACGCAAGATTGAAGGTATAGCGTTCATAATCTAGGTTGCGTTTGTGGAGGAACTTTCTGTTCAGAGCGTCCTTCACGTCTGTATACGACGCAGTGTCTGCCATGGGCAATTCTTTGATTACTTGTCCAATGTCCTTGCCCTCTAAGTTTTTTAGCGCTATAAGTTGATGGTCAGGATCATCTACTCTTGAGCCTTTCATAAAATCTTCAAAGTCTTCTATCCAGCTTTTCCACTTGGGGCCCATGCTGTTTCCTGAAGTCAGTATTAGAGGTTCAGGCGGATGCAGGAACGATACCCCTATCAGTATGGGCTCTTGTGGTGCGGCTGAGGCTGGACCTGGTGTTGCATTCTGCGTGGACTCAGGTCCAGTGGACATGGTGATACACTGCTGTCTTTACTGTCTTCTGATGCTTCTTACGGCTTTGCAAGGCTTCAAGATCTTTTTTGGTGGGCTCAGGGTGCTTCTTTTGTCCTTTGCCTGACCTCAAAATGGCCGCTGGACTGAGACCAATGTCTTCCTATGGGACGCGCCTGACTTTAAGTTGGCCGCCGGACGTGATGTCTATATGCCAGTTGGAGAGATGAGGAACTAAAGTTCTTACCCCCGTGCTGTGCACCTTTAATTCATTTGGGGCCTCAGGATCTCGCCTCACAGAAGGTCCTTGTCAGGGCTGCACCGCTGAGCCGATCAGCAGCGCTCGTCTGCTCAATTAGTAGCGCGTCTCCTCCTGTGTCTGGGCGCTCTTTAAACGCTGTTTGTGTCGTGTACAGCTGGAGGGGGGTATCCTTGCATCCCACCCTCGTCACCAGATTTAGCGTCGCACGCTTTTAAATAAGGCGCCGGCACGAGCGGTGTTTCAAAACCGTCCTTATTCTTTTGCCATCACCTCTTAACTGGCGTGCGCACTCGCGCTGCCTCCTCCCATCCCCGTCGTGCCATGCCAGACCCGGAAGTCTGGGACCTGGTCAGGCATGGCGACACGACAATGAGTCACAAGCAGTTTCTAGAATTGAAACAAATAGTCAGATCTCACACACATTTAGCATGTGGCACTAAAACTAATTTTGCCTAAAATGCTTTTACAATACAGAAAGGAGAAAATGTTAAATGATTCCTTCGTTACAACAACATGAAAACAATAGGTAACTGTTTCTGCCTGCCCCAAAACCTTTAGAGCTACTCAAAAGAGTATGCAGTGCAACTACAAAAATCACCCTGTTAAAATATCTTTAGCAATTAACCCCTGAAATAGCTTCTTTGCACTGAGACAAGTTTCATTAGCTTGTTGTTTGATTTGATGAGTGCACAGTTAGATTTACTGGTTGGGGACTTTCTTTAAAAGCAATAATTACATTTCCAGTAAGCTTACTCTATATATTCAGTTTTAAACTGTAAAATGAGACCAAGTTGACTTGCCGAACAACCCAAACTGATATGGTAAAATAAAGCATTAACCCAAAAATAAAGTGCTAGAAAAGGGAAAGAATCCTGATCTAAATAAAAGTCACATTGGCTCACCAATCCCATCACTGTAGGAAGTACTTTCATGGCAGATGTGCAAAAGCAAAATGCCATTACTCACAGTGCGGTGAGTCAATGGCTGAGCTGGGTTGACCCATTTGCTCATGATATATGCCGTGGTGGTCATAGCATACTGTGACTGACCAATGAGTGAAGAGGTGTTATAAATTGGGTCTCTTGTTGGCAGAGGTTTTCACCCTGTCCAAGTAGGAACCACATTCCTTTTCAGGGTAAGTCAGATACACACCATGAATTAACCTGTGCTCACCCTCTGGTAGCTTGGCACGGAACAAGCAGGCTTAACTTAGGAGTAAATGTATAAAGTATTTGTGCAACACGTAAATTAGTAAAACAGTTAAAACACCATGCAAAAATAATCCACAAGAGGTTAGAAAAATAGAGCTTACTTTAATGAACGTAACTAGACCAAAACAACAAAAAGCCAATAGGTAGAGTCGGAGTTCTTAATTTTTAAAGAATATCTGCAAATATAGTGCTTAAAAGCATAAATGGGTTATTTGGTCTCGCTTGACCAAGGCAAATCAAAAGGTTCAGGCAGAACGTCATTGAGCATGGGTCAAATGGAGGGACCAACCTTGTTCCACTGAAAAAGCGCCTTGGTTGTAGATGCGCCGAGGGCAAGATGCGAGGAGCAGGAAGGCGATGTTTCTGTTCCGATCCTTAGGATTCATAAGCCATACGTCGTTGTTGAGCCACACACTCAAAGATGCATCCTCGTGGAGCAGCACTGGATGTCGGTGATGCATTATTGTCAAAAAATGAAGCCAGCAATGCAATGTTCTCAAAACATTTGATGCGTAGGCGCTGAAAGAGATGCATTGGCTCCGACCGGCGCAACAATGACAATGTGTGGATTTTGAAGATACAGCACAGGAAACTCACTTCCATGGTACCAGGAATGGATTGGCACCACTTGCCAGGGTAGGACTCAGAGATGACATAGTCCAAGTTCTGTTGCCGAGTTGTTGGAATTCTTTGATATCACTGTGACTTCAGAACAGGAGACAAGCAGACAGCCCATGGGGGTCATTCTGGGTTCAGGTGGTGTCGGTCCAGTCCTTCTCACCCAGGTAGAGAGGGCAGCAGGCACAAGGCAGGTCAGCACATTAGAAAAACAGTTATTCCAGAGCAGCTGTCCAGCAGAGTGGTAGTCCTTCAGCAGCACAGCAGTCCTCCATCCTGGCACAATATCCATACGTCCAGAAGTGCACTGAGTTGGTAAGCTCAGAAATCCAGTTTTTATACCCAGCCATGCCTTTGAGGGAGACCTCAAAGAGGGGTTTTGAAGTGCACAGAGACCCTCCCTTCCTGCCCTGGCTTCAGACTCACTACAGGGGTTTAAGCAGTCCTTTGTGTGGGAGCAGGACACAACCCATTCTGGTGTAAGTAGGACACAGACCATTCGGGTGTAGGTGTCAGCTTCTCCCTCACATCTTGAACAGGATAACACATCAAGATGTGACTGGCCCATGAGACACACAAAATCTTTCTTTATGTGTGGCTGTCTAGAGGGAATGCACAAGGCCCGGCTATCACCCACCCCAGGAGTGTATTGGAGACAGGCAGCAGGCATACAGAGCTTAAGAGCAAAAAAATGCCAACTTTCTAAAAGTCTTATTGTAATACAGGGTTACGTCCAATATTGATGGCCAGATAGGACGTGGGAAACGTTTTTACAAGAAAGAAGATCTGACCACCTTATTTTGATTCCTGCTATTTATTTCAGCAGATTATGGGCCAAAGGAAAAAAAAATATTGGTCCTATCTATTTCTTTGCCATTACTTAAACAACTTTTACATGTATTTCATTACATTTGAATGCTTGCCTGAACATAAAGCGATACACTTAATGGTCATAACAAATCAAAACACAAGATAAAAACAATTATTGCTGTTAATAAAGCTTAACAATAAGTGCATGAATCACATTAATCAAAAATGTTACACCTACAGTTTGTCAAAACCAGTAACATATAGGAACTCTATTCTCAACTATTTCACTATCTTTATGAGAGTTCCTTAACCATGGGGTTACACTCAAGGTCTTGTGGGATATAATCTTAGTTCAATATCCCTATCTTGCCTTGGGATACGTTTCATGTTCCACCCTCATGGAATCTTATACGGAAAGGTGCCGACGTGTTTCAAATCCCTGTATTATCAAGGGGTTGTCCTCAGGGCAAATTGACACAGTGTAATCTGCAAAATTACAAAAGGGGAAGTGCAATTATAATTGAGCCCTTCTCTGCGAACAGCACTGTTTTTTAACACAACTGTTTATGAAGATTGTGATACCTGAACTGTAGCTTCTTGTTGTGCCTTAGGATTTCTTCTAATTAGGATATTTTAGGATTCTGTAACAGAGAGAAATGTTGCATTTATCTGAAAAAAAGGGGTTTACTTGTTTATTTACAAGTGTACGCATTACTAGGGTGCTTACTAGTTTGATTACTCGAGCAGTAAGAGCTTTATGTCCTAAAAGTGGCATTTTTAAAGTTGTAATATTAAATCCAACTTTACCATGAAGGAGGTTTTATTATTGCAAGTCCATAAGTACCAGACATGACAGTTCTATTACTTCTCAATCATCTCAATCAGAAATTACACTTATTAAATGCAATAAAGAATTCCCAATGTTAACCTATGAGAGGGGTAAGCCTCACAGTAGTGAACAATGAGTTTGGGAGTTTTTCACTACCAGGAAATGGAAAACTAAAAAGTATATGTCCTGCCTTTTACTTACA
Source organism: Triturus cristatus (assembly GCF_964204655.1). Classification (NCBI taxonomy): domain Eukaryota; kingdom Metazoa; phylum Chordata; class Amphibia; order Caudata; family Salamandridae; genus Triturus; species Triturus cristatus. Next base: position 845,626,611 of record NC_140594.1, on the reverse strand, counting down.
TAGCAGTCTGCCCTATGCGCTAGCTAAGGCCTCCCTTAGGGGAGAATTAGTGTAAGAAAAGGGGCATTTAGGCTTGGCAGGGGGTTTTAAATACCAAGTAGACATAGCAGTAAAGCTGCACATACAGGCTCTGCAGTGGCAGGCCTGAGACAAATTTAAAGGGCCACTTAAGGGGTGGCACAATCAGTGCTAGAGACCCACTAGTGTAACTTAATTTACAGGCCCTGGGCACATATAGTGCACTTTATAAGGGATTTCTCAGTAAATTAAATATGCCAATTGTGGATCAACCAATGTTACCATGTTTAGGGTAGTGAGCACATGTTTAGGGGATGGAGCACATGCACTTTAGCACTGGTTAGCTGTGGTAAAGTACTCAGAGTCCTTTGGCCAACAAAACAGATTACCAAAAAATTAGGAAATACAGGCAAAAGGTTTGGGGGAAGACCACCCTAAGGCTGACAGGTATAACGAGAGGGATGGCTCAAGAGCCATTGTATGTGTGCGTCTATATCTGTTAAAAAGAAAAATAGGTCTTGGCTAAGGCCAGACTTAATAATAATCAGGATTTTCCTGGCAGTTGTGAACCTTTTTGACTGACCTTCATTCACTATGATTGTTAGAGGGAGATTGACAGTCCAGACTCTTCCAACATCGTCGACAAAAAAAATCCATAGGAAGTGGAGCACAACATTCTAGCTATACTGACAGAACAGCCTATCCAGGTGAGGATATCTCTTTATAAGGGGCTGTGCCTGAGGAAAGGATCCATGTGAGGAGGAAATGAGGAAAAGTAAAATAAAATAAAAAGGAAGAGGACCAAGGAGGAATGCCCAAGGAATTGGAGCCAGCTGTGACGGAAGACCAGGAGGACTGGAGAGGAGAAACCGAGGACCGAGAGACGAGTAGCAGGCAAGAATGCTGCAAGGCAACTGACACTCCGGATCCAACTGCAGAAGTGCTGCAGAGGGTTACCAAATTGCCAGAGGAGGAAGGCAAGCGAGTTCCAGGAGCCACACCTCTTCCCCAGAGCTGTGGCCACAGGCAAGTGCCTTGTTTCTCTTTTCTGTGTCGGGTGGAAAAGGCTAGGGGCAAAGCACAGGGGACACCTGAGGACTGAATGCTGGAAAGGATTAAAGCATGACAGATTTGGCATACAGGAAAAAGTCACAATGTCAAATAAAGTGTAACACAAGAGTTTCATGGTTTCACTTGGGTGTTTGTGAAGTAATTAGAATTTGGCCTGAGACTCAGGACAAGTATTCTTTGTTTGTAACAGAAATGGAAGGTGCACCAGCAAAAAGTCCAAACTCAAAAGGAAGTCCTTTATGTTTCTTTTATTCTTATATTGTAAAAGTATGAAAAAACATCAGCCAACGCGTTTCGTTCTTAACACAAGAACTTCTTCAGGGCTGAAACAAGCAACACAACAGATCTTTACTCTGCATAATTTGTGATGGAATTGGGTAAATGTGTTATTACACTAGGTTGGACCGTTATCCTTTACTTGCACATGCGTAAAATGCTCGGTACAGGTGACTTTCTTCCTATACTTTAGTTTTACGGTCATCGTTTTTTTATTAATGTTTTTAGGTATTTAGTGTATTGGATATGATTTTGTGTCTACATTCGTGTGTGTTTTAGATTGATTTAGTTAATATCTGACTACTTACTTACACATTTTTTCACTCCAGATTGTTTACTACCAACAGTTACTCTCTGAAATCCCTAATGGGACCACTTGTACTTTACGACCTATGCTGACAACTATGATTAACTTTTTGGGGGGTGTTTTTATATGTTAGTGAATACTATTCCTAAAACTTTTTGTGTTTCCCTCCTTCTTTCTTTTCAATCTGTTATCTCTTTTCTTTTCTACCTTTTTTTCCATTCCACTTTCGTTTTTGAGAACCCCCCCCGCCTTTCTTTTCACTTTTTTTCATGGTCAAGGATTTGATATAAACTGTGTGATGCATGCTCATACTGCACCTTACTTGAAAAATATATATGTGGTGTTTTTTGTATATATTTATATTGTTCTTTGTTTATATAAATATTGTGTATTTTGTAGTGCTTATGTTTTGTGTGTGGTTTTCTGTTATTTTCACATGTCATTTTTATATGTAGTGATGTCCATTTATTTGTTGTTGTGTTGCTTGTTTCAGCCCAGAAGAAGTTCTTGTGTTAAGAACGAAACGCGTTGGCTGATGTTTTTTCATACTTTTACAATATAAGAATAAAAGAAACATAAAGGACTTCCTTTTGAGTTTGGACTTTTTGCTGGTGCACCTTCCATTTTGTGTTACAAATTTTTCATCTGGATTCCAGTGGAGCCCTTCTGCGGCGGACTCCGGAAGAATTGTGCACAGGACTTTTTATACTTTGTGAACAGGGATTGAGGTGCTGAACAAGTGGTCAGCCGCAGTTGTTTTTGTTGTAAAGTATTCTTTGTTTGTTCTCCTGAGTCACAGAAGCTGCGCTCATCCAGTGAACTGTATAATCAAATAAGAAGGAGCCAAGAGTGAATTCTATTACAACAGAGAACCCAGAGAGTCTAGAATATTTTTTTGGGGTGTTTTGAACAAAGACAAACATTAGAAATAAGATAAAACAAAAAACCTATGAACCAGTTGCAGTCATTTTTATTCTCTTTACAGTGGTGTCAAAAGTGGTATCCTGTTTCCCTAAAAGAGAGCGCAACTGTTGCAACTAGTGACTATGGAGGATATGGTAAGGCAGTTAGCGGAGGGACAAAGAAAATAGCAACTTGTCATTGTGCAACAAGCGAAGGCAGCTAAACAAGACCAAGAGAATCTCCAGGCTGCGCTAAAGTCACAATTCCTCAACATTAGCCGATGCCCAACAAGCGCAAGACTCAGCGATGCAAACATTTATTGATGCCATTGCTAATGCAAAAGTACGTCAAAATGTGCCGAGTTCCATCTTATAGAATTATCAGGCTGGGGGGGATACCGATAGTTTCTTTACAATTTTTGAGAGTGTGGCCACCACTGCGGCTTGGCCCCGGGAGTGTTGAGAACAATTTATAGCCCCATTACTATACGGCAAATACAGTCTGCATATCAAGCCACAAACACCTCAGGTGCAAACCCTTATGAGAATATAAAAAGAACAAACCTAAAACAGTTTGGATATGCTACTGAATAGCATAGGGTTCGCTTTAGGAGCGAGAAGTGGGACCTTAATGAAAATCCTCGAGCCTTATTCTATCGCATACAGGATCTCAGACATCGATGGTCGAAACCTACCTCCTTCACTACAGATGAGGTTGTAGAGAAAAATGTTCTGGAGCAGTACTTAGAGGCCCTTCCAAGTCCAACAAGGGCCTTGGTAAGACAACATCCAAATGTGACCATATCGGTAGCCATCGATTTAGCCTGTGCCTATCATAGGTCTCCTGAGTTCAAACTGATGACTCCTAAAACCCACCCTTCTGTCTCTGGTAAAGGGATAACCTATAAAAGGCCTTTACCAAGACCCTTTTCAGAAACCAAATCATGATTAAGGGTGGCAGGAAAAGAGACGGGACAGGGACCCCAGTGTTTCCAATGTGCCAAATGGGGTTACATAGCTAGAAATTGTCTCGATAATCATCCCCTCCATAACCGATGGAGATTGGCTATGCGTGGGGATATGTGCTATGTACAGGATGTCCACCTTAAAAACATATAGCAAGCAGCTAATACCTAATGGATGACAGATAAGAGCCCTAGTTGGCTCAGGGTGCCACTACTTGGTAGTTCGTCCAGAGTTGGTTGAGCCACAACAACTAGAGAGAGATGAAAGGATGACAATTAACTGTGTACATGGAGATAGCAAGATCTATCAAGTAGCACAGATAGAGATAGAATGGCAAGGGAGCTCCAAATATTTAGAGGTAGAACTTAAACCCCATCTGCTGGCTGATCTAATTGTTGGAACAGACTATTGTAGGCCTCACCAGATGCTGTTAGTAGCAGGAAAGGATCGGGTACATACAGATTGGCTGAGTGAAGCTCCCTTTCATGGAGAAGATTTTGTTGGGGGAAAGGAGGAAAATAAAATATCTAGGTCAGAAAAACGTATCAATAAACAGCTATTTATGTAGCAGGAAGTATTAACTCACAGTTAGTTTCTCTTTCAACAGACAATAAATGGGAGCATCAGAGCAGTTTCAGGGCAGCACAGCAAGAAGACCTAAACTTAGCTCAAGTGTGGGCTCACGCTATGGTGGATAAGGACTATATTTCTATATAAAGAAAGGACTGCTTTATAGAGGGATAAATAAAAACGGAAAGAAGAAGTCGTATTTGATTTTTCCTGTTCATTTCAGGAGACAGGTACTACATGTAGCTCACTGTCAGGTAGGGGATGGTCATTATTCCTGTGTGAAAACAGAAGATTATTTGCTGATTTGCTTTTATTGGCACAGAATCTTTCCAGGTATAAGTAAATGTTGTACTTCATGTGAATGATGTCAGTTGTTTAACCACTCCACTGACCTTAAAGCTGCATTAAGACCATGTCCTGTTATTGATATACTGTTCACAAGGGTATGATTGGATCTTGGTGGGCCCTTACTTCTATCCGCTAAGGGATACCTATATATTTTGGTTTTGGTTGATTATGCAACACGGTACTCAGAAGCGATACCCTTAACCAGTAAGAATGACCCCGGTGGTAGCCCATGTTATGATTGAGTTATTTTCTAGAGTTGGGTTCCCTAGGGAACTTATCACAGACCAGGGTACCCATTTTATGTCCCGCCTAATGGGGCAGGTGTGTAAGATAATAGGAATACTTCCGTTTCAAACCATTGTTTACTATCCACAGAAGGTTGTGGAATGGTATAACCGTACCATTAAAAATATCCTGAAGAAAATGCTTTGAGCCAGTGGAAGAGACTGTAATAAACAGCTACCTTTAGCACTGCTTGCCATACATAGCCATACACAAACCTCCACTGGGTTCTTCCTTTTCAAATTAGCTTGTGGCAGGAAACCTCATACTATTTTATACATGGCTGCTGAACTCTGGGAGGATGAAGAAGATGAAGGGCGTAATGTGCTGGATTATGCATTCAACCTGAAAAAAAGGTTCATTTTCTGTGGGAGGTGGTAAAACAATATTTAGAAAAGGCCCACACTAAACAGAAGTCATAATACAACAAACTCAAAGTCCGTGCCTTAATTGCTTGTGATAAAGTATTCTTGTTATTACCAATCTCAAATAAAAAGTTATAGCCCTCTGTTAAAGTACTAAAACGGAAAACACTGGTGACTTATCGAATAGAGGTTCCCCATAGACCGAATGAAGGACATATATACCGTATCGCCGTATTGAAAAATGGAAAGAAGAAGACGGGAAAGTACAGAACCATCGGAAGCACAACATTTTTTTATTACTAACTCTCAACCTTTGAGTATAGAGTTTGCCCCTATGGCACAGTCAGTTGATGTAGACAAGATAACCATAGGCCCCCTGTTGGAAATGGCCCTTTTTGCAGGGTTATCCCCAAACCTTTTGCTTCTTCCTCCTTTATTTTTTTCTGACCTGTGGTTGTTGGCAATAGGGCTCTGGGCACTTTACCACTGCTGATCAGTGCTAAAGTGCATATGCTCTCTGTATAAATTGTTATATTGATTGGTTATCCATGATTGGTATATTTGTTTCACCTGTCAGCCCCTAGTAAAGTGCACTGAATGTGCCAGGGTTGGTGATTCAAATGCTACGAGTGGGCCTGCAGCACTGATTGTGCTACCCACAAGAGTAGCACTAAAATGATGTCTTAGGCCTGCTTGCAGTGCCTATGTGCAGTCCAGGACTGCCATGTCGACCTGGCCAGTGCAACCACTGACCAGGCCTTATGCTTCCCTTCCTGTACATGTCAGGCATGCCTATGGTGGCCCTAGGTACCCCCCTGGGCTGGGTGCAGTGTATCTAAAAGGTAGGGCATGTACTGAGGTGTGTAGCATGCCCTGGTAGTGAATTACAGCCATTTTCGTTTTTCAGTGCTGAGAGGCTATCTTGCCCATAGGACAGAATGGGGGAGGCTGTTTACATGCCTATCTTCCCCTAAAGGCAAGATGGAAAATCCAAGCTTGGTATCTTTGTGTTCAGAATTTAATTATACATCTTTTTAGCAAGATGGTTTTTAAATTCACTGTGTGAGAATAGCACTTTTTAGAAAGTAGCTATTCTCCTGTTTAACCTTCCTGTGTGCCTGTGTGCAGATTGTCTGACTGGTGTCATGTGATGGGCTAGGTGTCTCCAGGAGTCTGGATGAGTCAGCAGCAGGGTGAATAGGGAGATCTGCTCTAAATGGGTGGGAGGAGTAGCCCCTGGGTTTGAGTAGGGCTGCCTCTGCCAGCACAATGCCGGCTCCACCCCTTGCTGGCCAGGCTGAGGACTCTGCCTCTGCCAGCACAAAGAAGGCTCCACCTCCTGCTGAGCGTCTAACGACCCTGCCCCTCACTCTGAAAGGAACCAGGTGCTCCAGGGCAGAGCACACCCAGGAACCGGTTTGAGCAGGGAAATCCCCCCACTGGAACAAAGAGAGACAAAGACTTGGAGGGGTATAAGAAGAGGACCCCAGACACCTAAACTTTAGATCACTGTGGAACTAAGAAGGAACCCCTGCCAAGGAGAAAGCTGAAAAGAACTGAAGAGGAGAAGACTGCCTGCTTGCTGTTTTGCTTTGCTGCCAAGGAGAGGGGAAGGACTTTGCTGTGTCCCCTTCTTTTGATTCTGATCTCCGGGGGCCTGAGGAGAGCTGGCTCCCTGTTAAGAAGTCCCAGGAACAAAAGGACTTCACCACCAGCTCCCCTGGAACTCTGCTGAGAGAGTTCTGACCTGCCTTGGAGTACTTGGCTAGTCTTGGGGCCTCAGGAGGTCGTTTTGCTGTATTTGGGAGCTGGGAAGCAGAAGCGTGAACAAGAGTAACTGGTACCCATCGCATCATCCGTTTGTGAGTCGCAGAATCGAGAGTGCGAGGAGAATTTCATCGCGGCGTCATCGCAGCACCAGGAGTCCCCGCATCGCCGAGTGCGTCGAGCATCGTCCCGGTGCGTGAAGATTCCTGACTGCGAGGGTCGTCGCAGAACCAGTTGAGAGCCGCACCACTGCCAGTGCGGGAAAGTATCCAGTCGCTGCGTGTGTCGACGCAGAGTCCTGTCCCGTGATGCATCGAGGGTTGCGGCGCCCGAAGTCAACGCTGCACTGCGACGCATCGAGGGCTGCGGCATCGCACCGCACCGAAGATCGTCGCATCGTACCTGTGCGTGAAGCTTCCCCCTAAGAAACCTACGCAACGAAAGCCAAAGTCATCGCATCCTCCCCTACAGATCGGAGCCGGCGCATCCACCTCTGCTGCGTGAAGCAGGGCTGCTGCAAAGCCTCCCCAAGGTCTCAGGAGTATCGCATCGCCTTTGCCATCTTCCTTGTTATAGCTTTTGGGAACCTTATCGCAACTACAGGTACTGTTGGGCACAAGAGTGTCGCATTTTGTGCATTGAGAGTTGCATTGTGCAGGACACTGATTTTTACATCCTGGAGTACTTTCTACAAACTCTTGAACTATCTTTAAAGTAACCTTTTTAATTGTATGTTGGTTTTTCTGTAGTATTTGGTCTTGTGAAGTTTTTAGTAAAGATACCTTATTTTTCTAAAACTGGTGTGGAGTAAATCTGTGGTGTTTTCACTGTGTTACTGTGAGTGTTGGTACAAATACTTTACACATTGCCTTTGATAGCCTAGACTGCTCAGGCCAAGCTACCTAGAGGTTGAGCAGGGGTTATCTTAACAGTGTATCCCCCTTTCCCTGACTAGAAGCAAGGGTTCCTACTTGGACAGTGGTACCTACCCTGCCAACTAGAGACCCCCAGATCTAACATTGGTGGTCAGCGGTGAGGATTTGAACTTGTATTTGTACTTGACCCACAGTAATTGGTGTACATCACTAGTTTAAGTGCAGACCACTACGCAACCACATACCGTGTTTTGTTTTGGTTCTATTTTTGATCTGAGCCTTGTGTCATCCACGCATCATGTATCGGAAGGGTAAACCAGCAAGTGATGTTGCAGAACTGGAGTTTGATATTGAAATGTTAAGTGATTATAAAGTAGGTCAACTCAAGCCGTTCTGCAGGAGCTTTGGATGTCCCATGGAGAGCAGCGCCAGGAAGGAGGAGTTACGGAAGGCCTTAAGGGTCTGGTGGGAGGCCAAAGAGGCTGGGGAGAAAGATGGTGCAAAGGTGGATGAGGATGCACAAGGGGATGGTTTCAGGTCACAGGATCTGCCTGTGTCCAGAGCAGCCTCCAGGGCTGGCAGCAACCATTCCGCTAGAGGTTTTTTCCCAGAGGAGTTGGAGGAAAACCAAAGGGTTAGAGATCATGGGTTAGAAGTCATGAGGCTTGAGTTGAAGCTGATGGAAATAGAAACCCAGAACAAAGTAGAAGAGAGCAAGAAGATGTATGCCTTGGAAGAATTTAAATTGACCTTGGCACATGAACTAAGATTGAGGGAGCTTGATTTGGAGCTCGAGAGGCTTGAGGCCAAGAGTGTCTCAGCTGAGGAAGAAAAATGGGTAGCTCAAAAAGTCAGCTTTGCTGAGTTGGAGGTGGAGTCCAGCTCAGATGGTGGCAGCAAGATTGTAATATCTAGTGCTGAGGGAACGGTACAAACACCCAGAGATGTGGCACCTGACTTGAGGGAGGGGGTTGACATACACCAGGGGGTTCAGGTTTATGAGGTAATTCCAGTGGTGTGCAGTGTCCCTGAAGTAGATTTGGGAACTGACACAGGGGACCATATTCCTAGTGGCTGGAGGGACACTCTACTGACTCTAGATGAGTGGTGCAGGGAGAGGGGTTCCCCCATGGTAGAAACCTTGGTGTGTGAGTGTGAAGACCGCCCAGAAGAGTGTGGGTTGTGTGACAGAGACCGTCATATACTGTCTTGCCAGTCTCAGGAGAGTGGTGTGGGGTACTTGTGTGAGGCACTGGAGGGTGAGGCAAAAGGTAGCTTGGTTAACAACTGTGGGGGGCTGTGAAGAACCAGAACCTTTTGGACCTGGCGGCGCAGGGTACGCCCAAAGTCTCCGGAGTTCTCCTGCTTAGCTACACAGAGACACGGGACACTCTGTCGGCGTTAGAAGATCAGATTTATTTAGCTGCAGCTAGTACAGTTATCCTAGAAGTACACAAAGTAGGTTCTCAGGAGACTGCCACTTCACTCTGTGGCGCACAGCGTTTTATACTATACAAGGTTCAGACATATTGACCCAAAGCCCTCCCAGAACATACAAGAAAGAGCCAATAAGGAAAGTTGGAAAACAAGATAGAACCAATAGGAAAGGTTTGAAAACAAAAGTGTCGGATGACTCGAAGAGACCTCTCCTCCAACTATGTTTGTCACCCCTCCCTCAAGCTAATTCATTAACAGATTCATAATTAACTTGCAGGTGGCGAGATACGTTTGTGTGTGTTGGAGGACAGTTGTGAAACGAGAGAATGCTAGCAGAAGACAGTGAAGGCCAGTCGATAAGATAAGGTTAGGAAAGAATAGTGTGAACCAACAGATAGTTGAGACGGGGATTAGAAAAGCCAGACAGGGATTAGTGTACTCGGCTAGGTCTAACACCAGCTTTGCAAATAGAGGCAGAAGGCGTATTTCGACACCAGGCTGCAGAAAAAGCAGAATAGACTTTGTTCGCCGTGCTGCCTGAGTGATGGCAACATAAAATGGCGGCGGAGCACAAAATGGCGGGTCGCTTCGATCGCGATCAGAAATCGAAGTTCCTCAGACCCTCCTTTTGCCAGAACTCTGGCAAGATAGACTCATGCTAATCTGAGTCCACGTCAATAGCCATGAGGTCATCGAGCTGTTGCTGTAACATCATTCTTATGTTTTCTGTTACTTGTGGTTTGGGTTTTGGGATGCACATAGTAGCAGAGAGGTCACAGATAGCGGGACCACAGTGCATACAAAGGCAACAGGAGAAAATAATGGTCAAAATTATACCAAGAAACGTCAATGCTTTCCAACCCCATTTGGACAGTAGTCCCCAAAACCACTCCGTAAAAGACCAATCTCCTTCGTCCTGATGAATAGACTCAGAGATTATGTGCAACTTGAAGATAGCTTGGTATACTGTCGGAGGGTCATTAGGTATGAAAATACAGCAACTTGACCCGATCAATTTGCATACTCCACCACGATCGGCAAGAACAAAATCTAAGGCAACTCGATTTTGTAATGTCATAAGACGATCCGCCTGCAGTTCTGCCGTGATGTTGCTTAAGGCACCTACAGTGATGTCTATTGTAGTTTCTACGACACAGACTAGTTGCCTTATATTTCTGCTGTTAGCCATTGGACCCCAGAAGGAAAGAAATCTTTTAAGGAAATCTCCTCCCTCTTGTCCTGCTGTGTCCTTTGAATCAATAATCCCTCTGCCGTATCGGGTTCGATGATGATTTGCGGAAGCGGTGTAAGTAGGGGGAAGAAGAAAGGCTATATAACAAGTACCAGAGAAACCCGTTGGTAACCAAGTATAAGCTCTATTATAGCAGATGAAATAGGTGCCTTGAGACGGCACTAGAGGAGGCGAGTTCTGAGAGGAATAAACGTACATGTAGGAGCAGTTATTCCTTTGTATGGTGTTAGAAGAGCGATCGTTTATCTGTAAGCAGAAGTTACCCTGATGTGGTATAGTCCAAATCGGCGAAGACTTTCCTTTTCTAATTTTACCACTAAGACTAGACATATATTGAGTGACGTTCCAGTTAGTGTACGCTTTTCTTTCGTCAATGGAGATTTTACTATTTTCCATGATTTTAGCCATAGCTACCATTCCCTTAATCAAAGAACTATGATAAAATCCGGATCACAAACATGTGAACTAACGGATCATTTGAATTTGCTTTGATAAGCATTGGAGAAAATGACGAAGTAAGCCCAAGCAGAACCTTCATAAGAGAACGGGAGAACAAAATATGACATTCCTTTCTCTGTGGTGTGTGGCATAAGCCCACACACCCAACAGTCAGTTGTATTGACCACTAACTGATGCTGATGTAATAGCTGGATAAAGGAATTGTTATAATATTCAGTTCTTCTAATGAGTTCATGTGGAGGAAGAGTATGAAAGAGATGTGGAGAGATAGTAGGAGAAGACAAAGAGGGAAAAGGGGAGATAACTTTTGGCTGCAAAGCATAAATAATCCAACCAACAAATGCCAAAACAAAACACAATGATATAATAACACATAAAGTTATGCTGAAACGACTGTACATTATTTTAAAGGATGCTTTCTTCATTTCATCTTTTCCTTCTCTTTTGCCTAGTGTAGTTTCCATCTTTCTAATGGATGCTCACGGCAATCTTCCTCAATCGCTAAATCACGATGTTCCACCGTCCTATGACACTGTAGATCCTGCAGGCCTATTGCCACTACTCAGGTCGTGACTCAGACTCCTACCGTGAACCTGCAACCGGGACAGAATACTACTCAAGAGAAAAATCTTTTAAATGTTCTTTAGTCTAGGTCGTAAATCGTATCGTTCCTTCCCCGGAACACTCTGGTCTTGGAACAATGTTCGTGGTTTAGTCGTATCCAAGCGACGATGTGATGGAATTGCTTCCTGTAAAATGTCGTCGTCTTCTTTCTCAGACAGTGTCCCATTCAGGTGTGCATCGCTGAAGGGTACGAATCGTGGAACTCTTTCACTTTCACAGTCACCAACACCTCTGCGTACCCATTGATCGTAGGGCAAAGGCAAAGGCACTTTCTTACAATAAACACCGTGAATCCAATTTTTCTTTCCTTCAACTTTAACTGCTGTCCTTTTGGTGAGAAGGACCATTCGGGGCTCCCGCCATCTGGGTTCCAAATTGCTGGTCCTCTGGAAATTCTTCACACATATCCAGTCACCTGGTCGGATGGAGTGACCTGGGTCTGTGGAAGCCTTTGGCAGAGCACTCTGAACCTGTTGATGGAGAACACGCAATTTAGTCGTAAGATCATGCAGATAGTCAAGCAACATTGGATATGGCAAGTCTGAGTATTTCTTAGGGCGAGGGATTCCCCATACGTTAGCCGGACGACCAAACACCACTTCGTATGGGCTAAGTCCCAAACGAGAGTGTACTGCAGTTGTGGTGGATAGCAGAGCTAACAGCAAGGCATCAGGCCAATTGAGTCCTGTACTTGCTTGAACCTTTGCTAACTTTAACTTCAAGGTTCCATTGTAACATTCTACTAAACCCGCTGACTGTGGATGATTTGCCGCGTGGAACTTTTGCTTGATACCAAGACCTGCACAAACTTTCTGCATGACTTGGCCAACAAATTCGCTCCCATTGTCACTCCAGACAATGCGCGGCAAACCAAACCTGGGGAAGAATTCTTTTAGAAGGATTTTAGCTGTGGATAGGGCTGTGTTATCTTTTAGAGGGTATGCTTCTATCCATCTTGAAAAGGCGCATACTACCACCAGAACATATTTAAGGTTATTGCATTGCTCCATATGAATATAATCGATTTGCAACACCTCAAATGGATATGTCGGAGGAGCAAAGTGACCCGCTGGAGTTGGGGTTCCCTTTTCCCGGGTTGTACATTAAACAAACAATACAGTGCTTCACTACATTGTCTGCACATTTTGGGATACCTTCATTCTGCCACACTGGAGCCAAAAGTTTACAAATACCTTTTGCACTTAAGTGGGCTGGACCATGTGCCATAGTAACCACTGGGAGAACATAGGCATCTGGTAACAGCCAACGTTGATGTTCAGATAATTCCACCCAACAACCCATCTCATCTAACATTCCCGTACTTTCTTTCCACTTGCCTATCTCCCTCTCTGAAGCCTCTTTCTGAATCACTTTTACACTTTCCACTGTATTCTCATACATTCCTCTCTCTCTGACCCAATTCGAAGGTCCTGCCACATACATTCGACTTGTTGAATCTCTCGCTGTCTTCTTCGCTATTTCGTCTGCAAACGCATTTCCCTGACCAACATCATCCGTAATCTTTTTGTGTGCACTACACTTTACTATCACTATTTGGGTGGGTAAGGCAAGTGATTCGAGGAGATCGGTCACTAACTGTTGCATTTTGGAGCCATGTGAATTGAGAAAACCCCTTTCCTTCCAGAGACGCCCAAAATTGAACGCTACATCAAAAGCGTATTGGCTGTCAGTGTATACCTTCACTCTTTTCCCTTTCGATAATACACAAGCTCTTGTTAATGCTATCAATTCTGCTGCTTGCGCTGAATTGTGTCTAATGCACGCAGTTTCCACAACTGTATGTAAAGTAGTTACAGCATAGGCTGAAACTGTATCGCCATTAGGCATTTTAAAACAAGAACCGTCTACCCATAGGGTTCCATCCGGATTCTCTAGCGGTGTGTCTCTCAGGTCAATTCTTCCCTTTGTCTCTTTCTCAGTGCGGAAGAAACAATCATGCTGTTCTTCAACATTTTCCTCATCTAGAAGGGGCAACAGAGTATCTAGATTCAGGGTATTACATCGTTTGATGTATACGTGACTAGCCAAAAGCATCAGCTCGTATCCAGTTAGACGAGCACTCGTGAGATGCTGCGTTTTCGTTCTGTTTAGTAAAGTATCCAGTGCATGTGGCACCATGACAATGAGAGTGTTATCCAACACCACTGCAGCAGACTGTCGAATAGAAATTGCTGCTACTGCTGTCGCTTTAAGACAACTAGGCAATGCTTTAGCTACAGGATCTGACGTAGCCAAAAAATAGGCACATGGCCGCTGTTTGTCTCCAAATTGTTGTGTTAAAACTGACAATGCACAACCTTCTCTCTCATGAACATAGAGCGTAAAAGGCTTAATGTAATCTGGAGTGCCTAGTACAGGAGCAGAACACAGAGCTGTACGTAAGTCAGTAAAACTCTTTTGGCACTCATCAGTCCAAGGAAGGGGGTGAGGCGTATCTTTTAAAGTGAGTGCCAACAAAGGTTTGGCAATTAGAGAGAAGTTAGGGATCCACTGTCTACAATAAGAAGTAATACCCAGAAAGGCACGTACTTCCCTTTGTGTGGATGGTACAGACATTCGCGTAATCGCCTGAATTCGTTCTGGTGTCAATCGTCGTCCCTCCTTTGACAGGACTCGGAGATGACCCAAATAGGTAACCTCTCGACAAACATATTGTAGTTTGGAAGGTGAAACCTTGTGATTCAGTTTAAACAAGTGGCGTAACAATGCAATAGTGACATCTTTGCAGATATCTTTTGAATCAGTGGCGACTAATAAGTCATCCATATACTGGATAAGAGCAGCACCAGACGGCAAATGAAAAGTATCAAGATGACATTTTAAAGCTTGGCTGTAAATAGAGGGACTTTCACAATAGCCTTGAGGTGCACGCTTAAACCAGAAGCTTCGGCCTCCAAGAGAGAAGCCAAAAATGTCCCTACTCTCTTCTGCAATGGGAATACTAAAGAAGGCATTCTTTAGATCAATAACAGAGAACCAAGTCGCTGTGGGAGGTATCATTGTCAACAATGCAGTGATATCGGGAAACAACAGGAAATTGTGGAATCACAATTTTGTTTACCTCCCGCAGATCAATTACGAAACGATACACCGGAGGCTGAGAAGGATCAGTGCGTTTGAGAACGGGAAGAATAGGACTATTGCATGTGTTACCTCTTGTTTCTTCAACCACACCCTTCTGAATCAAGTCATGAATGATTCCCAAAAGCGCTTTCTCACCTTCAGTAGAAATTTTATACTGTGGGATGCGCGGTAATTCAACATTGGGCTTGAGAGTGACAACATAAGGTGGAATCTCAAGACAACCCACATCGTTCGGACCCATGGCCCAAAGCGCTGCTGGAAGAGAAAGCAATTCAGGTGGAAATTGATCTTTGGACAAATACATTGGGGAGGCCAATTTCTGTCCTAAAGTAAGATGTACGCCAGAAGGAGAACAATATATCGTAGCATGCATTCTTTTCAATAGGTCTAGACCCAACAAATTCTCACCGCAACCATTCGTCAACAGAAGTGGAGCTTCCAAGTCATAAGGACCAACTGAAATAGGCAAAGGGCAAGAAACGGGATTGCGAACAGGGGCGCCAGAAGATCCTACAGAAACATTTGTTAAGCCAGACAAAGGTGCCCCAGGGAGTTTAGAATGAATGATAGAACTTCTCATTGCTCCAGTATCCAGAAGAAATGGTTCTGAAACACCCATTGTAGTGACGTTAACATAAGGTCCATTTTGATCTACTGGGATTGGCACAACTCCCTTACTTTGTCCATGGCTGTCCTAGTTAGCATGAAGACTTTCATTCTCGCCTTCAACATAATGGTCTTCATTGTAATACTGTGCAGACCTCACATTTTGCTGATCAAAATAGTTCATGGAATTGGGAGGAGGAAGGGCATGCTGTTCTTGAGTCAACACACCCCGACCTCTACCTCTGTTTGCTGACTGGAGGCCAGCACGACCACGTGGAGCAGATAATGCTCCATTGCGCTGCAATAAAACCGGACAACTATTCTTAAAATGACCTTCTTCTCTACAATAGGCACATTGATTAGGACCTAACAAAGGTCGCGGATTGTATGGCTCAGGTTTTTGATACAACCTCTGAAACTGCGGGGGCTGTTGAATTTGAGGCTGAGCATAACGTGGCGGATAGGCTTGTTGCAAGAGAATCTTTGTTTTTAAATCTTTCGTCTTTTTCTCTTGCTTTTCTTTTTCTTCCTTTTCCCTATTCTCATAATATTGCACAGTAGCCAATATCTGGGCAGAAGAAGAAACAGCCCATGAACTTTCTGAATCTTTTAATTTGTGTGACAGCTCGGGAAGCAAATTGAATACAAATTTGTCCACAAACAATCGCTGTCCACCCTCTGTAGCCATGTCTTGACCACTGTGGTCGATAAATGTCTCCTCGAAACGAGTAAAGAAGTCAGAGACACTTTCATCTTTCTTTTGTTTGCATGCTGCTAGTTTATCCCAATTAACTCTCAATGCAGGCATCATAGTTTTCATTAACGTAATGATTCTACCAGGGAGTTCCGAGATCAGAGCGTCAGGTTTTGCGCCACCATCTTGGTCTCTATCTGAATTAGTTATAACATCCCAAGTAGCACCTAGTTCCTGCGCGTGATCCTCTCTACGAATCTTAGCCCATATTGTCTGTGGGACTACATTTCCCATTAACATGTCAATATCTGCTAGGTTCATAATACAAGCATCAACTGTCTGTGATAATTCTTTATAATAACCTGCAGAGTTTTTACGAGGATCTGGTAGAGTCTGCTTAAGGGCCAAAACTTCAGATCACTTCCAAGGGACATGTACCCATATACGTTGGAAATGAGCAGGAATAGGTGCATTACCACCTACTCCCGCAACCTCTTCTTTCCATACTGGAGGAACTTCTCTCATGGGATAATCTTTCAACGTCAGTCTAACCGACGGATCGGAATCAAGGAAAATCTGAGAAAACAATAAGGATCTATAAGAGATAAGCGTCCTTACAGCTTCCTCAACCTTAGAACCCACAATAAGTCCTTTTTCAAAATCAGTCTGAACATTTAACAGATCTTGTGGGATCGGACTCGAACTCACATCTTCCCATTCTTTAATGAGAGTGTTACATTGAAAACATATCTTTGCGTAGGCGCATTCCATTGCAAAAAGGTAGGCATAATATCAAGCACACTGTATTGTGGACCCTTCTTGATCCATTTTCGTGCAAGAGAGTCTAACCTCTCTCGTTCCTCAAAATCTGGGAACTGACTACGAGACTGTCTTCGAGAAAAAGCCGGAGACACATTTAAAGCTTCAAAGAAAGGAGATAGAATACCAGTAACCGTGTCTGTGAGACGCTTCCACACAGACGGAGAATTAGACATGAGAATTGGAGACAAAGTATTAGGAGAACTGACAAGAGAGGAACTGGTAATTGCAGAAGGAGCAGAAGGCAAAGGAGATCTAAGATCAGGAGATGAGGGCAAAGAAGTTGAGGCTAACGATAACGATAAAACGAGGCTAACGATAAAACCAGCAAGGGCGGTAATACTGGAGAAGGCAAATGCAGAAGAGCCGGAACAGGCGGAAGTACCGCTGGCGGCTGCACAGGCTGTAACGGCTGAGGTACATTGGCACTTTGCGCATAGGGCGGAGGCAACCTTAATAAGTGGGACATTAGGGGATCTTCTTCTATATCTTTCTTATTATCAGAAGGAGAAACGGGCAACACCGGATAGCATTTATCTATCGCCATACGATGCTGTCTTTCTGAAATTTCAGTCGTATTGTCAATTTCATCGTCTTTAAATCGTTGGGCAGCCTGTATAATTGTCATACCCTGTTTTGCTTGTTTAATTTCTTTCTGTTTGGCTTCCTTACGCCAAAGGCGGAAAGAGTAAAACATTGCCGGCCGGGCTTTTCTTTTAAATAAAACTGCTTCCAAATTATCTAGCACATCAGGATCAAAACTATCATTTTCTGGCCATTTTAGAACACCATCTTTCTTCGTGTATCGGGTCCATGTCTCATTAAAGGCAATGGGGCCGATACCATGTTTTGAATAGAGCTCATATGTGGGAGTTCCAACCGAAGGAATCGGACAAAAGTCCTCAAGACGGGAATCCCTATTACAACCAAGACAACAAATTCTTCCAAACTTAGTCAGACCAGGCATCTCGAGATGTCTCCGGACTGTTCACAAACTTCAAGGGAGTACAACTCAGTTTACGCAGCACAACTGCACTTACCCTCGGCTTTATCTATTGCAATGGATAAATCTAAGTACCCAAAGAAATCAATCAAAGAACCAAAATTGTGGGCGCGACCCACGAAAATACTTAACTAAGGACGTCTTCTTCCACCAACAGAGGCCCGTCTATCGTCTCGCCTTACCATACATCATCAAAGGAAGGGCCAAAGCAGGGCGGCAGTCAGGGCAGCGGTCGTCAGTAGCCGTCAGGAAGGAGTAACCGCGCTGCAAAAGACCTTCGGACCACTTTCGACATACAGGGGTCGCTTAGTGTGGCTCGCGAACCCTCCGGAATTTTCTTGCGGGGTTCCTCACGACCTTCGAGCAGAACCGGTACCACTGAAGCCGTCCCACGTTGGGCACCAGTTGAAGAACCAGAACCTTTTGGGCCTGGGGGCGCAGGGTACGCCCAAAGTCTCCGGAGTTCTCCTGCTTAGCTACACAGAGACACGGGACACTCTGTCGGCGTTAGAAGATCAGATTTATTTAGCTGCAGCTAGTACAGTTATCCTAGAAGTACACAAAGTAGGTTCTCAGGAGACTGCCACTTCACTCTGTGGCGCACAGCGTTTTATACTATACAAGGTTCAGACATATTGACCCAAAGCCCTCCCAGAACATACAAGAAAGAGCCAATAAGGAAAGTTGGAAAACAAGATAGAACCAATAGGAAAGGTTTGAAAACAAAAGAGTCGGATGACTCGAAGAGACCTCTCCTCCAACTATGTTTGTCACCTCTCCCTCAAGCTAATTCATTAACAGATTCATAACTAACTTGCAGGTGGCGAGATACGTTTGTGTGTGTTGGAGGACAGTTGTGAAACGAGAGAATGCTAGCAGAAGACAGTGAAGGCCAGTCGATAAGATAAGGTTAGGAAAGAATAGTGTGAACCAACAGATAGTTGAGACGGGGATTAGAAAAGCCAGACAGGGATTAGTGTACTCGGCTAGGTCTAACACCAGCTTTGCAAATAGAGGCAGAAGGTGTATTTCGACACCAGGCTGCAGAAAAAGCAGAATAGACTTTGTTCGCCGTGCTGCCTGAGTGATGGCAACATAAAATGGCGGCGGAGCACAAAATGGCGGGTCGCTTCGATCGCGATCAGAAATCGAAGTTCCTCAGCTGTATGATTCATTTGTTGGAGAGCATATTTTGAGTCCCTGTTTTCCAGAGCTATGGCAGCACCCGGTGGAGTGTGAGTTCTCTGGTTCCAGAGAGCTCGCGTTGTTGGCAGACCTTTGGTTGGATGCCAGAACGTCTGGAGAGGCATTGGGGAGTAATCCCAAAAGGAGTGGCACAGATATCTTCCAGACCTGTGAGGTGGAAGAGGTTCAGGGTAGCCCAGTTAGGTCCAAGTGTAGTGGGAGGGGTGTAGGGGCTCACGTCCTGTCTCAGTGGAGAAGGGGTAAGTGTGGGACTGTGGGTCCCCAGGTGCCCGAAACCCAGTCTCAGGGCCTGGAGTTGTAAAAAAGAAATCAGCTGGAAAAAGTCTTACAACAATTTCATGGAATATTTCGGGGAAAACAAGGAGAGCATCTTTGGTTGAGCATAATATAATTATGGAACCAGATAAAGTTGAATGGCTTATTGCATAGCTGAGGCTTGACGAGAGGCAGTTGAAAAGGAGGTGTCCAAAATGCTACAGTATGGAATCATAGAGCCCTCAAACAGTGTCTGGTGTTCCTAAATTGTAGTGCCTAAAACGAATGGTTCCCTATGTTTCTGTATAGATTTCAGACAGCTCAATAT
The DNA here is from genome assembly GCF_964204655.1 of Triturus cristatus. Classification (NCBI taxonomy): domain Eukaryota; kingdom Metazoa; phylum Chordata; class Amphibia; order Caudata; family Salamandridae; genus Triturus; species Triturus cristatus. The sequence continues at coordinate 845,607,076 of NC_140594.1, read as the reverse complement.
TATATCAAATTTTGATACTTACCCCATGCCTAGGGTGAATTAATTGATTTAAAGCTGGAGATAGCAGTCTACGGGCCCGATTCACAGAACAAACTTAAGACTAAATCCTAAACTTAGTACCAATCTGGTATTCACAGAATGCACCTAGTACTTCTGGTATTCACAGAATGAACTTACTACTTTAGCGATTCACAAAATGAACTTAGGACTTTTGCTATTCACAGAATCCATTTACGACCACTAAACTTACGTCCGCACCCGGGCTGGATTTTCCGCCCCCGGAGCGGAGTTTCCGGGCCCGGAGCGGGAAGTCCGCATGCGGGCCGGAAAGTCCGATTTGAGGGCGGAATACCCGCTCCCGGGCCGGAAACTCCGTCCTCGGGCCGGAAATTCCGCTTTCGGGCCGGAACATCAGAATTGGGACCAGACTACATTACTGTTGCCATTGATCATTTGAGCCAAGGGGAAACACCTGTTCAAGTCCCTACCATCCCCCACCATGCATCAGCTGACGCACTCCAGCCAATCCTAGCTCGGCAGCACGTATAACTGCAGAGCAGACACACACAAACCCTTTCAACATGTCACTGAATGTGTTTGTTGCACTGCCCCTTGCCATGCAGCAAAACCACTTGAGGAGGAGGAGGAGGAGAGCCAGAGCAGAGAGGATCTTCAGACAGAGGATCAACTTATTTGGAATGTCCAGTCAAGATATAAGGGCCAGGTACCGTTTCCCTCCAGAAATCATCTTGGATATGGTATGTGAGTGGGAGCAGGAACTTGACTCCGTGACCTGCTGCTCACATGCAATACCAGTATACCTCAAGATCCTATTAGCGCTCCATTTCTTCGCCACTGGCTCATTCCAAAGGGTCTCCAGTGACCATGTGGGCATATCCCAGGCGAGCCAGTCGCGGTGCCTGCATCAGGTACTGCGATGCATCACTGCAAGATCCCACCTCCACATACATATGCCACCGACACTGGCCCTGAGACAAAGGGCAGTACGAGATTTCTTTCGCATTGCACAATTTCCACGTGTGCTGGGTGCAATTGACTGTACCCATGTGGCCCTTCAGCCACCCCGCCACATTGCACACATCTTCTGCAATAGACACCGATGGCATTCCATCAACGTGCAAGCTGTCTGTGATGCCAGAGGGAGGTTCATTGATGTGCATGCGGTGTTCCCCGGCAGTACCCATGACAGCTTCATATTCCGCATGTCACCTCTTGCCCGGCGGATAGCTGCGGAAGAATTTGGCAACATGTGGCTACTGGGTAAGTACCAAGCGTTAGAAAGGAGGAATATGTGTTTTTGAAATGTCTGAATGCCCCTCAAAATTAACCATAGTACTTTAAGAATCATAAAGCTAGATACAGGGCCCACCTGACAATGCATGTAATACAGTATAGATCATGTCCTGTGCAAGTCAAAGAGGGAAATCTAACCAACTGCCCTTTCCCCTCTACTCAGGTGACGCTGGGTATGCACTCACCCCACATCTCCTCACCCCTTACAGGCGTGCAGACACTGTACCACAGCGTAGGTACAATAGGGCACACATACGGACTCGAGCCATCATAGAGCGCACTTTTGGTCTGTTGAAGTCGCGATTCAGATGTCTCGACCGTACAGGGGGGGTGCTGCAGTACTCCCCAGAAGTAGTGTGCAAGATCATTTTAGCCTGTTGTGTCTCGCACAACATTGCCTTAACGCATGGCTTACAGATACCGCTGGAACCTCGGCTACCTATGAATCTGGGAAACCGGGCGATGGCACATAACCAAGGTCAGGGCATGCAAGTCCGTGAGCAGCTTGTTGCCACGTTCTTCACATGAGCAACCTGTAGTGGAATGGACCAAATGTGGATTGCTGTCTGTTGCCAATGATGAAACTTGGATATACACGACTGTGTCAATAAATTCCTTCCTGAGGCTACTTTGCAAGCCACACTAACTGCATGTTAATCACAGCTCTTGACAGTAGTCAAAACGTTGAGCCTGCATCAGCACATGTGCCCATGTCAGCGATCAGTGTAGTGGATGTCCCGAAAGAATCTATAGCCACAGATGCAAGATGATACATGTACTGAGAGACACAGCCGGACCTCATGAGGATGGGTCTCTTAATCAGAAAAGCCCATAACCATAGCATTGTCGGCCCTGTGCCATCAACAGATGTGACTCCCCCACAAATGATGCGCCCACGACGTGAGTGATGCAATGGGTCAATCAGACACCATGGGTCAGATTAATGTGGGACTTGCGGCCCTTTCACGCTGCCGTTGCGTCACTTTTGTGACGCTGCGGTGGTGCAAAGCCAGCCCCATGCTGCGGGGAATGTACTATATGACGCATCTGGGAGATGCGTCACGTTGTAAAGGCCTGCGCCACATGTAGGCGTTCTGGTGCAGGGGGGGGGGCCTTCCGGGCGCAGAAACGCCTCCTAAAAATCTACAATATTTCACTCAGTCACTTTTAAGGCCATGCTGCGTCAAAACCCTGCGCCTGCTTGAAGCAGGCGTAAGGATTGACGCAGCATCATAGGGATAGGGCACCCCCGAGCGTTGCTGGAGCTGCGTTGTGCATGCGACGCAACTCCAGCAATGCGCCGCCTTTCCAACGGGGGATGCGTCACGCATCTGCACATCCGAGCTGCACGGTGCACCGAAATGTCAATGCGGCGCATCTGTGTTGGCGCACGGGTGGGCAGATGCATCGCAACTCTTCTGACGCATCTCTGCTGATTAGCAGAGATGCGCCCGAAGCCGTAACTCTGCCCCCCTGTGTCTGTGATATATCCACACTTCTCAAACACTATGTTCCGGAACACATCACACAACTCTGCAAATGAGCACCTAATATGGACTACATGTACCATAATGCAAAGCATGAGAAACTGAAACAGAAACTGCAGACATGTCTTGAAATGGTCATTTCACCCTCTTGTCACATTTAATTAATTCTCACATGCACTGTCTTTTCTTTTTTATCCACAACAGAACAGCAGGATGGCAGTAGATGTGATTCCAGATTGTGGATGGATCTGGATGACTACAAAATGGCAGGCAACTACTTCCTGTGATGTATTTGCTGCCTCCCACTCCCTGTCAAACATTTCCTGTATGGAATTATATGTTCCAGGTCATTTTCGGAATTTGCGGCCAAAAAGCGGAAGCTCCGATTACGGAGCGTACGGCCCGTGTGCGGAAACGCCGATTACGGAGCGTACGGCCCGTGTGCGGACCTCCCGCTCCGGAACCGGAAACTGCGCTTACGGGTCGTAAACTCCGAAAATGACCCGGAACACATAATTTCATTCAGGAAATGTTTTACAGGAAGTGGGAGGCAGGAAATACATCACAGGAAATAGTTTGTTGCCATTTTGTGTTCATTCTGAGTCATCCTCTATCACAGACAGATCCTCTGACATCCTGCTGCTCTCATCCTTCTTATTATCCCCATAATGGCTGAGGGTTACGAAGAGAAGGCACCCCCTTTCACTGAAAGTGAGTTGGACATCTTGGCTGAGGGGGTGCTGGCCAAATTTTCTCAGCTATATGGGGACCCTGAACACCAGCTGAGCAATGCAGCCCGGGCCAGGCTGTGGGCCAACATCGCCGAGCGCTGCAGTGCAGTGGGAGTCCACACCAGGAGTGCGAGGGCATGCCGCAAGCGCTGGGAGGACCTAAAACGGTGGGCCCGGCACAAGGCTGAGGAGCTGGTGGGCCAGTCTTCCCAGCACCATGTGCATCGTCCTCGCCTATCCCCACTGTACAGGAGGGTCCTGCGATCAGCTTGGCCGACCCTCCATGCTCAGCTGGAGGAGCATGAGCAGCAGGGACATGGTAAGTGCATCATATGCTAAATGTGTCTGGGAGTATGATGTGAGTGAAACAGTGCTGTACCATTGTGTGTCCGATGCCTCCATTCACAGATTCCGTGTCCATGCAGCAGTAACCAAGCTTAAAAAGGCACACTGTGGCATATGGACTGTACAGGGCAGAGTGCATTTTGGGAGTTGGAGTCTCGCCATGACAACTGGCTAAATGAGCCATATTTGTGCATTTGTACTGAAATCAGCTCTTCCCGCACCACTACAATTGGCACTAGGAAATCATGTGTGCATTGGATGAGCAATGGTACAGACACTGTCCTGTGTGCGCATGGCTGGCCAAAGGGTATTGGATGCTATGACTTGCATAGCATTTTTAGAGTGTGGGTTCCAATTGTGACAAAACATCATGTGCCATGGAGTCAAGACAGACTTTGACATCCTTTCATCACTCTTAAGCGCTTCTAAATTTACAAGGGGTGTTCACTGACAGACGTCTCAGCCTCAGTGGCCTGTTTCACATTTCACATGTACAGGTAGCTGTCACAAAATTCCCCCAGTGTTCAGCGGTGTACTGCATTACCATATCAGTCACCAAAGCCAATATGTGCCACTGGATTGTCAGTACATGTGTGGGGACAGCCAAAGGCTAGACTCACAATTTAGCTACAGAAATAGGCCAGAGCCTCAGTGCATGTGTGACCCACATTCGCCAATTGTCGTGTCCCATACAATGCTACAAAGCAGATGACACTTGTCCAGACCTTCAACAGCTGCGACTCCCTATGAATGGCCATAATCTGAGATTCGGGACTTCATGTTCTCCATTGGTGGACTGCTTGTGGAACCTGCACATGTAGCTGTGGCAGGACACACAGATCCCCAGAATGCCAGGTTGAGGGTTGGCCAATACAGTCGTGTAAGCCACACACATCCACGTGAGATGGCCATGTCAGACTCAATCCAGGAACTGACGGTGAACATACACGTAATGTCAGCTCATAGACACTGACAACTATTGAGTGTGATCAGAGGAAAATAAGTCTGACCTTGGCTCCTATGAATGTGTCTCGTCCTGCATGACACAAACATAACATTCGGATTTTGCTTACATTTCAGCAGGCACAGCTGGCGAAACAGAAGGGCAGCAGGGCCTGGTCCGGAGCAAGAGGCCACCAGTGCGGCGGCGGCTACACCCACTTTCCACCAGCGAGGAAGAGGAGGATGAGGAGGGACCCTCAACATCAAGAGGCAAGGGGATTGCGCCCACCCGGACTGACAAGGGACACCCTGATGCTGGTGCCACATCCCGGGTGGAGGCTGCAGACATTGAATCGGGGGGGTGTGAACACGACACCTCGGACCATGAGGTGTTGGAGAGCTACTCTCCTCAGGAATCTTTACCTGTGGTCCCTGAAAAGGTGTCCTCGGGGCAGGCCAACAAACAATCTGGGCCTGCCATCAGCCCCTCCCTACCTCTAGAGTTCCCCATTCCATCGGGGGACCCAGCTGCATCCCCTGCAACCAGTCCCCCTCATCGTAGCCGCCAGCTCCCCAACATCATTGGCTCCGGACCTCAGGCACCACATCCCTCCTTTTCCCCCCAGGCCCCTCCCGGTGTTGTTCCTCCTGTGGCTGTGCCAGTGGACTTGATGTGGATGTGTGAGGGTCAGCCAGACATGTCCGCTCGCATCCAGCTACAAGTGTGTATGGAGGTACGCATGATGCGAGAGGACATGCTCCGATGTATGGCCACCCTCACCACCTGCATCAATTCACTGCCCGCAGCCATCTCATCTGTTGTCTCCCCAATCCCTTCCCATACCACTGTCAATGTCTCCCCCTGTCCGTTGCCCCACACTGTTTCCCCCCGTACTCCTCGTGTGGCATGAACCCAAGTGGTGCCTGTTCCTGCACCCGCCAGACGTGTGCCTGCATCGGACTCTGAGGATCTGGACATTGTGGTCCTAGAGGATGACCAGAAGGACACTTGACTTTTGACGTGAACAACTATTTCATTTTCCCCTTGTAAATAGACTGTTTTCCCTGACGCTCCCTGACGTGTTATATTTTTTTTGCCCCACCCCAATCCAGGTTCCCATCTCCCTCTGCATTAAGATCATCATTTGTTTTCCTTTCTCCCTTCCAAACGGACGGTTGTTCTTTTGTACCTTCTCAAAATACAATTCGGAATACTCATAACTTCCACTTGTTTTACTTCATTCTGAATGTCTGGTTCTGAATATGGACACATATTTGGTGGGTCATCTGCTATGCACATAATGGCTGGTTGCAACGATGGGTCACACTTGTAACTGTGTCACACACACACATACCTTCTCACATCTCCAGGCCACCTGCAACGTTACACAGGACATGATACACAACTGATTATTAGTTTTGGTAGGTGTTTATTTGGTGCACACACAAACACGTGATCACATTGTCCCGGGTTCCTGTCACTGGTGAGTGCGACGCCGCAATTTGGGGGGGGATGACCGCTCCGAGTGCTCAGGTCTGGCTCGCCGCCTACGTGGAGGTAGGTACTGTCCAAGGGACTGTCCAGGGTCATCCACATGTGCTGTGGCAGATGGTGTTTGCACACTTGATGGCTGTACAGGTGGTGGTGGTGGTTGTGCAGGTGGCGGGAGTGACTGTACAGGTGGTGGTGGTGGTGGTTGTGCAGGTGGCGGGAGTGACTGTACAGGTGGTGGTGGTTGGGCAGGTGGCGGGAGTGACTGTACAGGTGGTGGTGGTTGGGCAGGTGGCGGGAGTGACTGTACAGGTGGTGGTGGTGGTGGTTGTGCAGGTGGCGGGAGTGACTGTACAGGTGGTGGTGGTTGTGCAGGTGGCGGGAGTGACTGTACAGGTGGTGGTGGTTGGGCAGGTGGCGGGAGTGACTGTACAGGTGGTGGTGGTTGGGCAAGTGGCGGGAGTGACTGTACAGGTGGTGGTGGTTGTGCAGGTGGCGGGAGTGACTGTACAGGGGGTGGTGGTTGTGCAGGTGGCGGGAGTGACTGTACAGGTGGTGGTGGTTGTGCAGGTGGCAGGAGTGACTGTACAGGGGGTGGTGTTGGGAGTGCCAGTTCAGCCCGCTGGTGTGGATGTCTCCCTTTGCTGTGTTGGTGTGCAGTTGGTACAGGTGTGGGGATGTGCTGTCCTGTGGGCAGATATGATGGCTCCCCTCCCTACGTTGACCGTGAAGGGAAAGGTTGGCTCACTCTCAAAATGCCCTCCATCATCTTCATGGCCAAGGCATGGTGTCTTGCACTCTCTTCCCTCTGGATGGATAGCATGTCTCGCATATTTCTGGACATGTCCTGCCAAGTCCTATCCATCCTATCCAACACTTGGCTCAGCCTCTCCACCGCCTGAGGGAAGTGGACCATGTCCTGCAGGGAGTCCGACATGGTGGACAGGGTAGCCCCTATGGCACTAATGTCCTGCCTCACATCGCTCTGCTGTTGGAAGAAGTCCTGCTCCCACTGGTCATCACAGCCAGGTGCAGGCCCTCTCTGCAGCTGTCTGCCATGGATGGGATGTGCAGGTCCTACGGCAGGGGGTGGGGTGGGAGGTGGGAGCCTGTGGGCAGGTGAATGGTGCCCAGGGGATTCCAGCAGCACAACAGGGCTGGTACTACCCCCAGATGGTGGAGAGGCTGGCAGGGATACACTGTCTAGGGAAGAGTGGGTAGGGGAACCACCATGTTGGTCCTGGACGTGAGGACTGTGAGGGAGTGATGTCTGTGTTGTGATGCGTGTGTGCTGTGGCTGGTTTGCTCGAGCCTGGGGACAGGCCATGGTATGCCTGGGAGGAGGCGGAGGGACGTTGCTTGGCAGAGGAGTTGATGCCCTGACCGATTTAGCCAGTCTGGCACGATATCGCGCATTGGCATCTTCATCGTCAGACATGTAGTCCTCATCATCCACCAAGCAGAGGTCCTCAGGATATTCTTCCTCCTCCTCCTGAGCAGTGCTTGCAGCCGACATCACAGCTTGGAGGATCAGGGGATTCTCCCCTCTGATTCCCCGTCGGCCCGCACTGGTCATAGGCCTGTCATCCTCGTCATCAGCATCCCCTGGAACAGAGGTTGCAACCGTATTAGGGATTGACCTGGTATGACATGTGGTGCAAAACAAGGGTTTGTATCAACTGTACTTTGCATCAACAGATGAGGATCATGTGACCTGTGTAGGGTACCACCACAAAGTACATCTCACACCATAGCACTGAGGTGTTACACAGATACAGGCAAACTCACCAGCTCCAGCCACAACTCTCTGTCCCTTGGTGTTCCCCCCTAGTGTCACCTGCTGGACCTGTCTCCTCACGGGCCTAGCTGTCCCTGAACCAGCAGCTGTAGAGGGAAGTGATAACATTCTCAATTATCTGCATCACCAATTGGCAGACAGGCACATGACACTCCTGATTTGTATTTCACTTTGTACACAACTGCTGATTACATGCAGAGGGGAATCAGGATCTCTGTCATGGCTTTGGAGTCGAAGCCAGTGACACACCTCATGCTAGAATTACCTGGAGGACGGCTGCGCGAGGGTTGGATGTCATACAGTCCCCGGGATGGTGCATGCTGCTGGGGTGTAATCCGGTCAGCATCTGTGATAAGACATACAGGTCTATATTTTGCAACAAGAGATGGTAGCTCTGAGCCAACATGTCATTCTCAATGACCATTTGTGGGTAATCCAGAACTATGTGCAGCATGTTTAGCTCCTGAACTTTACATTTGGGCACCTGCTCACATGCAGCAGTTGCCAGCCGTTCCCTCCACACAGCAGTGACATCAATCAGATGACACATCAACAGACACCTCATGCTAGAATTACCTGAAGGACGGCTGCGCGAGGGGTGAACAGCTGCAGCCAGGATGTCATTGAGTGCCCGGGATGGTGCACGCTGCTGGGGTGTAATCCGGTCAGCATCTGTGATAAGACATACAGGTCTATATTTTGCAACAAGAGATGGTAGCTCTGAGCCAACATGTCATTCTCAATGACCATTTGTGGGTAATCCAGAACTATGTGCAGCATGTTTAGCTCCTGAACTTTACATTTGGGCACCTGCTCACATGCAGCAGTTGCCAGCCGTTCCCTCCACACAGCAGTGACATCAATCAGATGACACATCAACAGACACACATGTATGAGAAGATTACTGATAGGAAGGGATAAATGACCCGGATTCCCCACCATTACACTGCTATCACCTTTGCCATTCAGACTTACATATTTCCAGAGTCTCATGTTGTTTGTTGTCAAGTCAGAAAGGGTTTCATGTGTGAGATTTACAATTGTCAGGGACATGATGTTGCTCATTTGTGCTTCCCCACGCATGAAGTCACACATATTTGTATGAGAGAACACAGATGTCTTACGTCCGTCCTCTGAGTGTCCTCTCTTTGCGTACTCTATTTCCCAGATCATGGTACTACTTAGCTGACGACGATTGGTGTCTTGTACAGCAGACATCCAAACCTCTTTTGTCAAACACTAACCTATACATGTGAATACAGTAGGAGAGGAGGCAAGCAGAATGTAACATTGCGGATAGGCTGAACGGCTTTGATGCCTTCTGCCTGCACTGGATTAGCGTGTTGCTCTTCAGCCTAGTCATTTAGCAGGTGTAACTACATGAAGATTCACCTTAGCAGCCCCTACATTCATCTCAAAGGTACACTACTGGCATCAGTGTTGGCCTCAGCCATGCTATTTTCATCGTGGTGTTTCCTATCATTGAATTGCAAGCCGGTTGTGTTTTGGTCACTTCATATGACTCATGGTACTATTGAATGTCCATTTTGCACTCACTTGGCATACATTTTGTGTCATCCTTTCATTAGCAAGAAAAACCGTATACGCACGATACTACACGGCACAATCCTCACGGAATACTTGAGGACGAATACAGCCCCTAGGGGCCTACTAGTGACTAATGCGCCCCGTATCTTCCTCGAGGATGCCACCTTTAGAAAGGAATGGGCCATGATTGCATGGCACTGCACTCGAGACTGGCTTGTCTTGATCATAAAAACAGCAGTACGATTATCAGAGGCAATCATGATTGAGATCACTCAAACAGAGACACAATTTAAGGCTACCTTAACGGGGTTCAAAAAACGGTTAGATGAACTTAACAAAGACATCAATGAATATAAGGAAAACCTAACTCAAAGTAAGGTGAACCAATTCCAAAAAGATCTTAAAAAGTTTGAATTTAATAAGATCTACCCTTACGCTGATCCCTCTTTCGTGGCATTGCGCAAAACTGAGACCTACACCTATGGCTCTGAGGATGAGTCATCAAATAGTAGCGGCTCAAGCAATAACAGCTCTAGGCAGGCAAGAAGGGGTAAACAAAGGGGTAGAACACGCCCCCCTTTCAATCAATCCCCTTGGCTGAACTTCCCTCCCCAACAAGGTATCATGGGGTCACATCCTATACAGTTCCATTACCCATTCAATCCACAAATGGGTTGGAAACCTGCGTATACGGCCCCTATGTATCCACAAAACCACTTTACACCGCCTCCTTTTTTAGAGAGAGGCCAAAGGGGCAAAGGTCGGCGGAGAGGGCCCAATCAAAGGGTCCATTGGATACAAGACGACCCGGTGGGCAACCATACCCGGAGCAAACAACTACAGGATCAAGCAATCGCAGGCCCGAGCACCTCGACAGCCTAATTGTCAACCTATCTGACAAGATTCTAACTACCCAGGAGACAACAATACTGGAAAAAGGACTGGGGTTTGTTCCGTCAGCCCGTCCCGACAAATTCCGTCTCCATTGTGAACTCTCGGCTTTCTTCAGAAAACTGAAATTGAAAGCCTTTTTTGAGGAACATTCTTCAGAGGTAGCAGACTCTGATGTAGGTGACACACCTCTACGACCCAAGTCAACGTTCACACCCCCCCCACACACTATACCAGTTGAGATCGTGACTTTTGAACGAGCTGTGTTTACTGAGATTGAGAATATGGACCCCCCCTCCATTTTCAAGAATCTCAAAGCCGATGAATTCAGAGCCATCAATTCGTTACGACAGGACCCGAATCTCACCATCAAACCGGCAGACAAGGGCGGAGCAGTGGTCCTAATGAATACTGCTGATTACGACCATGAGTGCCGTAGACTCCTCAGTGACCGCAAGAACTATACACCACTTCCCAATGACCCCTCTAACGATCTTAAGATCCAGATCGAGAGGATAGTCGAGGAAGCACTAACTGAAGGCACCATCACCAGACCGGAAGCACGTTTCCTTACCGAGAGCCAAGGGACTATTCCATATTTCTACACACTCCCCAAAATTCACAAGGGGAGACTCCCTCCCCCTGGGCGCCCCATTGTGTCGGGGATTGGCTCCCTCCTGGAACCATTATCACGGTTCTGCGACCATTTCCTTAAGCCTCTGGTCCAACAATCATCGACGTATCTAAAAGATACCAAGGACCTGCTCAAACTACTGAATGGTATTCAATGCTCAGCGAATACTATCCTGGTCACATTGGATATTGAGAGCTTATACACCAGTATCCCCCAGGACGAGACCATCCGGGTCCTGGGTGAATCTCTCAATGCCCATCCCTGGGAGTATAGGACCTCTAAGAACTTCATTATCCAATGTGCCACTCTGGCACTGAAAAGGAACTTTTTTGAGTATCAGGGACAACTATATCTGCAATCCACGGGTACTTCCATGGGGAGTACCTTTGCTCCGAGTGTAGCAGGTCTATATGTGTACAATTTCGAACAGAAGTACATTCTCCCTGATACCAATCCTCATCTTCTCTCCATAGGCCTATGGAGACGATATATAGATGACGTGCTTCTGATATGGCACGGTGACACCAACGCCCTGGAAACATTCTTCCAATGGATCAACACCTTGGATCCGAATTTGAGATTCACCTACACTTATGACTTTCATGAAGTCGTATTCCTAGATGTCCTGATCACCAACTTACATGGTTCTCTACACACCAGGACACATTATAAGCCTACATCTAGAAATAACCTTCTTGAATTTACAAGCTTCCACCCTCGTGCACTGAGGGAGAATCTGCCTTACGGGCAATTCCTCCGTCTACGACGGAATTGTACCACCCTGGGAGATTTTAAGGCACAGTCTAGTGATCTCACTTCTAAAATGACAGCTAGAGGGTACCCTCTCCCCCTCCTTTCAAGGAGTTACAAACGGGCCAGAAACCAACCCAGAGAAGCCCTTCTGGAGGACTCTGTCAAAGACGTTACGTCCATACCACTCACATGCGTCACTACTTACAGTACCTTGTCCAATGCCATGAAGAAAGTTGTCACGAAACATTGGCGGATCATCAACAGTAATAACCGGAGATGGGAAAAACCTTTGTTCTCCTTCAAACGGGCTCAAAGCCTGCGTAACAGCCTAGTACAGACACGTCCCATTACCAGACCTAACACTGCTCAGAGATCCATTACAGAAGCATGGGGTCTTCCCAAGGTTACGGGTCATTTTCCTTGCTCGGATTGCAGTATATGCCATCTGACTTCTCACACTACCAGTCTTAAGCTGGAACCAGGCAAGATTTGGACCCAAAATAGCCATACCAACTGCAATACACCTAATGTTATCTACCTCATCACTTGTCCCTGTGGTCTACGCTATGTTGGGATGACCACCAGGAAAGTGAAACTCCGCATATGCGAACATCGGAGCAACATTAGGTGCAAAAGAATCACTACTAAACTCAGTGAACATTTCCTGTCTGTTAACCATACCACCAATGACCTGCACTGGACAGTAATTGAAGAAGTCACAACACGCAGAAACACTCAAAAAATCCTTTTCGAGAAGGAACAAAGATGGGTGTACCGTCTGGGTACCAACCTTGTAGGTCTTAATGACAATATACCCTGGGTCAACATACTCTAAGTATGCTCTTATATCTGCATCTACTTGTATGGTACCGCTGATCAACAGTGACCTTCCCATCTACTGGGCTGGGTCACCTTGTGTGACTTCACCATTGTCCACCCAGTATATAGTTCTATCCTTACCCCTTTGTGTTGTACCCCATTACACGATTAGCATTTACCGACTACCAGGGGTACATGACATGCAGTGTCCCCTTTACACACCACTTCCCAGTTTACCATTGGCAATTTCATCTGAACGAGCCTGTGGACGTGCGTTCCACAAACCGTCCTCCCAATCTGCATCTAGTGTTCAACACAGACACACGTTTCTGATGTGCCCAGCGTGCTCATGCTTATTCGCTTTGCACCGCATAAAGTTTCCTTTGTCGAGTGGTCATTGTAAACAGCGGTCGAGCCTCCCCTCATTCACGCGTTCTATTGCCTGTGTCTCACCCTATCACTGCACAGCATGTGATGTCTTTTCCCGTTACTGACTAGCTGTCAATGGTAATATGCGGACGAGCCTTTTGCCTCCACGCGCCCTATTGGCTGGGGCTCATCCAATCACAACACAGCATGTGATGTGTTGCCCTATCACCGACGGGCTTCCTTTCCGCATTTTTGCTTTTAGGTACCTCGCCCCTGGTCTCTTCTCTTCCTGGACCCGGCGGCTCGAGGCAGTGTAGGTTCCTAACGGGTGCCGAGCAGCGAGGGCGTAAGTGTACCTTCTGGCTCCTGTATCCTTTTGGTAAGGCTTGCAGTACTTTTCGGCTTGTGGTTTTACTATTCAGCCGCTCGTGGCCGCTCTTTCTTTCTTTTTCCTTCCAGGGTGTGCCATATTTGCTCGCACCTCCACCCCGGGATCCCTGAGGCGACGAACGGTCTAGCCTCACAGTAAGAACCCCTCTACTCCCCTCGGCATTTCTACCTACCAGGAATGCTTCACGGGCCGCGTTCATTTGTCTCCTGGCCCCCTTTTAGTTTTAGTCTCTCACGTAGCATTGAGACTCCACGTTGATTCCGTGATACATCGCTAGTCACGCTATTCAGGTGAAGTCTTGTTTTACTTCCCTGACACCAGTATCTGGCTAATTCTAGGTGCACTGACAGCACATCTTTTATGCACCTGAGGTACTGATTATTGGCACAGTCCCCATCCATGCACTATGTTTGAGCCTATAAATGTGGCGCTTTATAATGTCATGACTACGCACATTTACGATTCTTTTGTGTTTTGTCTTGTGTTTGTATGTCTCCTTTTTCATTATAGAGTAAACTCGTTTCTCTCCACCATCATAATTTTTGGGCGGATTTTTCCTGTGTTCATATACTATTTTTCACACAGCAGCCCACGGGAGGGTGAACCTTAGCGCGTTCACACCACCGGGGCACCCACACTTCCACTCTGGTCCTGATGAAAGCCTGTAGATCACACATAAAGGCAGAAACATGTTGACCGCCATGGAGTGAACCCGGTCTGTTATTTTTTGACCATCACTCCTTTTTATTATGTTTTAATTTTCCAATTAGCAAAACGAATAAAATACTTTTTTGACTAAATTGGGAATTTTAAATTCACTGTCACCACACACAACCCCGCTCCGCAGTAACCTGGCGTTGCAGCACACTGGGATGGCATTCGGCCATGCCCGGTGGAGCCCGATGATGAAGCATGTCACCAACCAGGTTGGTGAGTGAGGGCTTTTCATACATAATTTGTATTATTTCCTTAGGTCTGTTTTGCTCCCTGTAATTGATTGGGTAGGTTCTGACCTTGGAGATCGGTGCTTCCTTGGATGGTGAGTGCATTCTTTAGACTACACTGACTTCGTTGGTTTATACATATCCTTTCATTAGCCACCAGGGTCTGATCTTGCATGGGTTCAAATGCCATATGTGAGCATATTGTGATGCAGGACAACAGTGTTGTAATACACATGCAACATACGGCGGACGTGAAAGGCACATTTCTTGAGCAGTCAGCCTGATATATTCTTGGGTTCCCCTCCCTTGGCCCAGCACCGGAACAGTGTGTGGGCCCTGAACAGATGTCACAGCCAACCTTGTAGCAGAAGTCAGTATGTGTCTTTGATTCTGGGAGGACCTCGTTGTACCTACAATGATAAGTGTGTTTTGCTACTTCACATTCCGGCAGCCACATGTGATGCACTAGATTTCCGGCACAAAGGATGAGCACAAGCAGTTGTGGGCACCAGCGTTGCATTAGTGTGTTATACGTAATATCATGATTGCTCCCACATTACTTCAAATGGGCCCACTACCTGGATGCAACCTATATCACAATGACATGTCTACGGATCCTGATGTGCGGTCCACTATCGTGTTTTGTTGATGGGCAACACAGAAGCCAGACAATGTAAGTGGTACATGACCAGCTGTGTGGACTGGGCATTTGATCTATATTGGAAACATTCAAAGTTGGACAGTGTATGCATTGTCAATACTAATGACCCTGGGATCTCACTTGTTCATCATTGCCATATTTCAGTCAATTACTTTGATTGATTACGTCTACAGACACCATTACAACATAGTGGGGACACCCTTTTGAGTAGTTGTGGCACTCGATAACAGGATTGGATTCCCAGGTCTGGGCCTGTTGCTGTAAAACATGTCATGTTCCGCAATTACGAAGGTTTGATGAGCCAAGACATGTAATATATTGTCTTCAGCTGTTCACAATTATAATTATCTAAAGGTGGATGTCCATTGACTACTCCAATAGTAATGCAGCTATTTGTACATCTCTGGTTGACTTTCATATGTGGGCACTACATGTCCCTCGGTCACTCCTGGCAATGTATGCATTTTGACCATCTCCTGGCCACTTTGACTTACCAGTTGGTGAGGGTGTACGGTGGCGATGCCTCCCAGTAGATGCAGGGACCTCCGCTAGGCAGTTGTCTGTGCTCTGGCTGAATGTGTCAATGGGTGAGAAGAGAGAAAACTAAACATCTGGAATATGTGCTTGTGGAACATTTCTGTGATTTCCCCATTTCTTCTGCATGCTAACAGTGTTTTGCAGTACTGCTGCTGACTGGGCAGGTAGGAGCAGTGGTGAATTGGGGTCGTAGTGGCGTGGCAGGGTGGGAAATTTACAACAGAATAGGTGTCTGACTTTTGGACCAGATGGTTCTCTCACCTTCTGCTTTGTGCTTTCAGCTTGCACGGGGTGATTTACTTCTTAGAGATTTAGTGGCATGTTTCCACGCCCCTTGTAATACATTAACACCGCAGTTGTGACACAGCGGTGGGGTAATACAGGTGACACATTTAGACTTATTCCCAATGTTATGCATCTATGTTGATGCCTCACGGTGTGCGGGCCTGCGCAACATTAAACATGCATCAGCTGTGATGTAGGCAGGGTGTGTGTTTATTTGGTTATGCCTCGTACAAGTGATGCATTGTAATCGACGGCATTTCACGTAGTCACTTTTCATAGGGTGTTGCCATGCAAACTTAAACCAGCTTGAGGCACCTGTAATGAGTTGCCCTGAGCGTTAGGTGTAGGCGGTCCATGGACATAGTTGGAGTTGCGTCACACTTGCGACACTACTCCAGCAGAGCATCCCCCTAATGCCATCAGTTGCGACACCCATCTGTCTATCCCAGCGCCACAGTGCACCGCATTGTCAATGTGACGCATCCGCGGTTGCACAAGAGTTGGATTGGGTGTGGCATTGTTACTGGCGCATCTCTGCTGTTATTTGTCAATTGCTACTTAGCAGGCTGGTGTATTAATGCAACTGGACAGTGGCCATGTTTTCAGAAGTGGAGGAGGGATTTGCCATTTCCATCCCTAAGGATTGTGGGACTTGTAGTGCTACATACAGAGGGTGACACAGGAGTCTCTGACTTACGGATTAATTAATACACTTTGGACTACTTCCTTATTCACACTGACAGTGCAACACAGACCTTCTATTCATGCACTTTCACTTTTCATCCCACTTACCTGGTACCACGTAGCGGACGTCACTGACAGGCAGCCCATGGACCAAGTGGGGGTGTATGGTCGTCAGGATGTCCTCCTCCTGTGTGGTGAGGCGGATGCGTGGTCCAGAGTGTGCGGCTGGGAGGATCCGTTGTAATTCCATCCTGGAGTATTTATCCTTTACCCTCAGCCGCTCATCCTGCCATTTTTTTTAACGTCCTGGACAGTGCGCCTGTCCTCCCCCAATGCTGTGACAGCAGTGGCTAATTGCTGCCACAGGGCTGCCTTCTGGCTCCCACTGGTGCAGTAGGGTGAGAGTCCATAGAGGCGTTTGTGGTGCCTGACTATGAACTCCACAAGCATGGTGGTCTCCTCTGCTGTAAAGTTCCTCTTTCTCTTCATGAGCTCCATTTTCTTGGCCGGTCTCTGCTTGGAAATACAAACTGCGTGTGGCCAAACCGGTTCCTTCACTGTGTGCTGCTTTTAAATGTTTTTTGCTGCTGGTCAATCTGTGTTAATTGGCTTCAGCTGGATCATGGTGGGGGATGGTAGGCACTAGCAACATGATGGCTAACTGTAGCTGTTTGCTGGGATTGGCTGGAGTGCGTCAGCTGATGCATGGTGGGGGATGGTAGGGACTTGAACAGGTGTTTCCCCTTGGCTCAAGTGATCAATGGCAACAGTAATGTAGTCTGGTCCCAATTCTGATGTTCCGGCCCGAAAGCGGAATTTCCGGCCCGAGGCCGGAGTTTCCGGCCCGGGAGCGGGTATTCCGCCCTCAAATCGGACTTTCCGGCCCGCATGCGGACTTCCCGCTCCGGGCCCGGAAACTCTGCTCCGGGGGCGGAAAATCCGGCCTGGGTGCGGACGTAAGTTTAGTGGTCGTAAATGGATTCTGTGAATAGCAAAAGTCCTAAGTTCATTTTGTGAATCGCTAAAGTAGTAAGTTCATTCTGTGAATACCAGAAGTACTAGGTGCATTCTGTGAATACCAGATTGGTACTAAGTTTAGGATTTAGTCTTAAGTTTGTTCTGTGAATCGGGCCCTACTTGTCTACACTAGATCTTACGAAGGGCTATTGGCTCTTTGCTCTAGCTGAGAGTGCTAAGGAAAAAACAGCATTTTCCATCCCTTCAGGGCTATATCATTTTAGGGTTCTATCGCTGGGGCTGCATTGAGCACCCGCAATCTTCCAATGCCTAATGGACAAGATCCTTGGTCCACATCACCAATATGCAGTTGCATATTTGGATGACATTGTTATATTCAGCACTACATGGCCATCACATCCCCAACATCTAATATTGGTTCTTGAAGCAGTTCAAAAGGCTGGAATTTCAGCAAATCTCAAAAAATTTATTTTGGCCACAAACTCTATTAAGTAACTAGGCTATTATATGCATGTCTGGACCGTTTGCCCACAAGTGGAGAAGTTCTAAACAATCAGGGTTATCCGATGACCCATGACAAAAAAACAAGTAAGATCAATTCCAGGCCTGATGGGGTATTATTGATGTTCCATCATTCCTCATTTCTCAGATATAGCTTCTCCTCTTGCCGGCTTGGTAAAACATCAGCAGCCATCAAAGATGTGGCCTAATGGCTAGAGCATTCGACAACAAAGCAGGAACCTAGTTGGAGTCTCAGCAGGGATTCTCATTATCCTGTGATTCTGGGCAAATCACTTAATCTCCCCGTGCCTAACAAAATGAATGTGTCCATCTGTAACGCAACTGGTGCTTATATAAAGTGCTCTGATACCATATAAAACTCACCCAAAAAATAAATGATTAATAATTGGTCGCTGATGCAACAGTAAAGTTTTGACTTTTTAAAGAACTCTTGTGTAAAGAGCCTGTTCTGATTTGTCCGAATTTCAATTCACATATTGTATTATAAACTGATGCCTCAGGTACAGGTATAGGGGCAAAACTATCTCAGGCAGACCACAATATCCATATATACCCTGTTGTTTTTATCACTAAGAAACTCCTTCCCCGAGAACTCCACTATGCTAAGAATTTCTGTCCATCAAATGGGCTATGGAAGCTTCCCAGTACTATTTGCTAGACTGTAACTTCACCCTTCTCACGGACCACTCGCTTCTGGTTTGGCTTGCAAGACACAAGGAATCCAATCCCAGGATCTTGCATTGGTTCCTAGCTGTCCAACCTTTTTCATTCCTGGTACAACATCGAGCCGGTCACCTGCAGACTAATGTAGACTTTTTTTCCTGGGTACAGACCATTGATTGGCCTGATCAGCCACTCCTGGATAGGGGTTGTTGTAAGAGGCAGATTGACGGTCCCGACTCCTCCAACATGGCCGACGGAGGAAACCCATATAAAGATAAGCACACCGTTCTAGCTGTGCTGACAGACCAGCCTTTTGGGCACTGGACATTTCTTTGTAGGGGTGGAGACCCGCTGCAACCAGCACCCGAGGAAAGGAACCATGTGTGGAGGAATGGAAAATGTTCTAGCTGATGCCTCAAGAATTTTCAATTCTATTAAGAACACTGAGGCGAGGATTATGCTTCTCATTTCTTTACTACAACATTTCAGCAGCCAGTCACAGTAAAAACAAAGCAAACTACATTACCCATATTTTCCTGTACCTCCCATAACACATGGTTCAATAGTATGGGAGACACTGAAATAAGTGTAGATGCCACCATTTTGTGTCCTCATTCTTTGAGATGAGACAATAAGTGCGGAATATTCCAGAGGGAAACAGGGTAATAGTCACCAAAATGCCAATCCGTCCAAACGTGGACTAAAAGCTTCCAGGCGATCCAACAGAGATGTCCAGCAACCAACCAGGGCCTGTGAGAAAATTCTGAACTGGGCCTTCAAGAGCGAAACAAGACAACAAGACATATACAACTCCTCTCAGGGGAATGTAGTCCATCAGATCAGGGTTAACATCTCAACAGTTCTTCTGGTCATTTTCTGAAATAGAAAGTAATCAATGTAAAGTCTGACCCAAATCCCGTATTATAGACTATTGCTAACAATTATCACGAGGGAGAAGGAAAACAATACAATTTTACATGAACACATTGTTATGAAATTTTTCAAAATAATATCAATGCAGCAAATAAAAAATGCATCTAATGGGGAGGGATAATCCCCGCCTCTGTGTTCTTAATAGAATTGAACATTCTTGACGCGTCATGTAGAAACATTTTCATTCTATCTCAGGACCGGAGGCACCGATTGAATTCAAAGTTGTGTTACCACCACAAACACCACATCCACAATAGGTTTAAAGTAATAATTCAAAATGTAGATTCAGAAGACCAGTCTGCAGCTCTCATAATGTCCTCTATGTGAGAACCCAAGGCATTCGACTTGGATGCCATGGCCCCTCTTGTCAAATGAGCACCAAAAACAGATATGTCAATACTGGCTTCTGCTAGCAACCATCTCAGCCACCTGGCTAATGAAGCTGCCGACACCAGTCTGAAAGGCTTTTGTAAGGCAATGAGTAATTGACCCCCAGCTTCCTGTCTCACATCACAAGTATAAACCTCATAACCTTTAAAACATTGAACCACACATAACTGAGTATTATCTTGAAAACTCAGGTAAGTTACCAACCTGATATTTGATTTGGTATGGTGAGTGATAGTGAATGTAACACCTCTGGAGAGAAAACTCTGCCTGAAAATCCAGAGCAAGCACATCTAATACCCTCTAATATGAGATCGGACATAATAACATTTTGAGCTTGGCTGAAAGCTGTTTGCGTGATAAATACCTGTTCGCCGGCCATTGCTCCAAGAATTTGAGGACAACACTCACATCCCAAATGGATATGCAGACTAAAGGGTGTTTGTCTACTGGTTTAACTTCTATTGGAAGATGTTATGCGGAGATCGCAGACCTGAAATTATTCATAGTCCTGTAGCTAACACAGAAGATGCCAAGTCTGAAAGAAAGTTTATTACCATACAACACTCTGCCCCCATGGGATCAACACCCCGTGCGTTGCACCAAGCACACCATCTCCTCCATTCTGACAAATATCGTTTGTGGGTGCTACTTGCCCAGGCTTGTCTGATGAAAACCGCAGTTTGTTGCAAAATGTCTGGGGTATACCATCTTTCCCTAAAACCATCCAAGCCATCAACTTGAGTTGCCCTGATCGGACCAACGGATGAGGAAGTCCCTCTGGGTCCAAGAGGAGATCCGGCCGAACTGGGAATTGAACTGGACGAGCAATCGCTAGAGTTAGAGCAACCAGGAACCAAGGTTGAGCCCTGCAATATGGGGTCACAAGAATGATTTCTGATCTCTGATGCCGGATTTGCGACAGGACTCTGGGTATCATCAGGAAAGGGAGAAATGCGTAACCCCAGAATTGAGACCAGTCCTGGAGAAACAAATCTATCGCTTGAGCTTCCGGATCTGGATGCCAACTGAAAAAGTTTGCAAGCTGTCGGTTGAGCCGGGATGCCAACTGGTCTACTCTGCACAGACCCCACAAGCTGTAGAGTTGTTGGGACACCAAACGATTCAGTCCCCAGTCACTGAAATCCCCAAAATGACGTGAGTTCCAGTTGGCTATTGTGTTTTTCTTGCCCGGTAGATATTCCGCTGTGAGGGAGATGCGATGATCGAGACAGAAGTGCCAGAAATCATTACCAATCTCTGCTAGTAAACAGAAATTTGTCCGTCCAACTTGTTAACGTATCGAACCGCTGAGATGTTGTCCATCGTCAGCAATATGCAACAATCTGTCTTGATAGGAGTGAGACTCCTGATGGCAAAAGACCCCGACAGATGTTCCAGGCAATTGATATGGTGACTCAACTCCGTCTCTTACCACCACCCCTCTCGACACTGCAGCGCATTTCACCCCCCAACCCCAACGGCTGGCATCCGATTCTATCACTATTTCTGGGGAGGTGCCGAAAATAGCTCGGCCATTCCAGAACTCCATGTGTTCTAGCCATAATGTTATCTCCATCCTGGCTTCGCCCAAGAGGGGAACCTGTTCCGTGTAGGATAGGCCAGTCCTCAAATGTTGACTTTTCAATCTCTGTAGGGCTCTGTAATGGAGGGGACATGGGAAAATGGCCTGGATCGAGGAAGCCAGAAGGCCCACAATTCTGGTGATAGACCTCAATGATACTCAGACCTCAATTCCCTCTTCATATTGCAAATCTTTTGGGGCGGCAGGATCAATTGTGCTCAAACCGAATCTATCTGAAATCTCAGAAATTGCATCTGTTGAGCCTGAGACAGGACAGACTTCTTTGAGTTGATAAAAAGTCCCAAACCGCGAAGAAGATGACTGGTCCATGACTGGTCCATGACACGTGGGTGTTGATAGTGTGGGGGTTCTGGGCCATCAAGAGAAGATCGGCTAGATTCACAATTATACGTACCCTACACGCTCTCAGCGACTCCACCACTGGTCTCATCAGTTTGGTGAAATACCAAGGGGCTGGTGGAAGTCCAAAGGGAAGGGACATGAATTCCATGCACTGACCTCACCACATGAACTGTAGGAACCGTATGTGAGGGGGAGAAATGGGAACAGAAAGATAGTCATCCTTCAGGTCCAGGAGACCATCCAGTTGCCTTCTTGTAGGATATCCCTTAGCAAATGAATGTTCTCCATTTTCGAATGCATATACAGTATCCAGACATTTAAATCTTTGAGGTCTAGGACTAAACCGTGACCTCCGCCCTTCTTTTTAACCATAAAAATGTTGCTTATGAACCCTATGGGATGCGGTATTGAGAGACATATTGCCCCTTTGTCCAAAAGTGCTTGAATTTCTGTGTCTATAAAAGACTGTTCTGTTTGGGAACAATAGATTGCCTTAGGGGACCAGACTGAATTGGGCAGCCACAAAACTCCAGTTTGAAACCTTATATTATTATTATTATTATATGGTCTCTACTATGCATGGATCCATGGTGATCTGTTTCCAGTAGTCTGGGAACAAACCCACTCTTCCCCCCACTAACACTTCTGAAATGGAATAATTGTTGCCAGAATATCCTGTGTCCTGGATGGCACCTAGTTGTCTGCATCAGGAGCCACGGCGGAAGTGAGAGCGACCACCACTGGGTCGTGTGGGGATAGAAGGTGGTTTCCGTTTGGTCTCTAATCAGCCACCTCTGCCCCAGGGGTAGTATACTTGTTGAGAGCCTTGGTAGGATCCTCTGCCTGACACACGCTCTCCATAGCGCCTGGCCCTCACAAAAGGGCCTCTCAGGAATACTCTTTTGAGTGAGATCTGGGCATTTTCAATTGATGAGTAGGTGGAGCAAAACCTAGAAATATCCTTAGCAAAGGGACCCTCAAGCAAAAGAACATCTGGCACGGGGCTGGCTTCCGAGTTGGCTAAATCATTAAGTTTCGGCACTATCCTCATGAGAATAGATCTCCGGCGCTCCTTGGTTATAGCGCAGTTGCTGTTGCCTTGCAGGCTAATACCTCACTACACCCAGTCTATCATATCATCTGTACTCACCGGAGAGTTGAACTCTTTGGCATAGTATGCCAACTTAAGAATTTTCATCAAAGGTCCTGCCATGTCAGGGAGCTTATCTTGGCAATAAAGCCATGACTGGTCCAGGCCCTTCTTAGGGTCCTTCGTATATTTTTTCATAAAAGTAGTCATGGTAGGGTGTATCTCTGGCGTATCTACGACCTTACCCGCAAGGTCTGGGCGTGGGCACTCAGTCCGAAGGCGAGCCCGGACCTTCTTATCAAAACCTTAGTGGAGGTGGGATTGGACATACTCTGCAACTTCTGGGTGGGGGTGCTCAATTGGAAGCTCTAGGGTGAATCATTTCTGTGGGCTCGAAGTGAAGTACCCTAGGGGTCTTGCAGGGGCTCATTTCTTTTTACTAGGCCCTGGTTCGTCACCCTCATCGCTCTCATCAGTATGTGAGGAGGAGTTGAGGAACTTCGATTTTTGATCGCGATCGAATCGACCCGCCATTTTGTGGCATGCCGCCATTTTGTGTTGCCATCACTCAGGCAGCACGGCGAACAAAGTCTATTCTGCTTTTTCTGTAGCCTGGTGTCGAAATACACCTTCTGCCTCTATTTGCAAAGCTGGTGTTAGAACTAGCCGAGTACACTAATCCCTGTCTGGCTTTTCTAATCCCCGTCTCAACTATCTGTTGATTCACACTATTCTTTCCTGACCTTATCTTATCGACTGGCCTTCACTGTCTCCTGCTAGCATTCTCTCGTTTCACAACTGTCCTCCAACACACACAAACGTATCTCGCCACCTGCAAGTTAGTTATGAATCTGTTAATGAATTAGTTTGAGGGTGGGGTGACAAACATAGTTGGAGGAGAGGTCTCTTCGAGTCATCTGACACTTTTGTTTTCCAACCTTTCCCATTGGTTCCATCCTGTTTTCTAACTTTTCTTATTGGCTCTTTCTGTGTGTTTTGGGAGTGCTTTTGAACAAAGTGTACAAACTCTATACAGTATAAAACCCTGTGCGCCACAGAGTGAAGTGGCAGTCTCCTGAGAACCTACTCTGTGTACTTCTAGGATAACTGTACTAGCTCCAGCTAAATAAATCTGATCTTCTAACGCCGACAGAGTGTCCCGTGTCTCTGTGTAGCGAAGCAGGTGAACTCCGGAGACTTTGGGCGTACCCTGCGCCGCCAGGCCCAAAAGGTTCTGGTTCTTCAACTGGCGCCCAACGTAGGGTGGCTTCAGTGGTACCGGTTCTGCTCGAATATCGTGAGGAACCCCGCAAGAAAATTCCGGAGGGTTCGCGAGCCACACTAAGCGACCCCTGTATGTCGAAAGTGGTCCGAAGGTCTTTTGCAGCGCGGTTACTCCTTCCTGACGGCTACTGACGACCGCTGCCCTGACTGCCGCCCTGCTTTGGCCCTTCCGTTGATGATGTATGGTAAGGCGAGACGATAGACGGGCCTCTGTTGGTGGAAGAAGACGTCCTTAGTTAAGTATTTTCGTGGGTCGCGCCCACAAGTTTGGTTCTTTGATTGATTTCTTTGGGTTCTTAGATTTATCTCTTGCAATAGATAAAGCCGAGGGTAAGTGCATTTGTGCTGCGTAAACTGAGTTTTACTCCCTTGAAGTTTGTGAACAGACAGGAAAAATCTCGAGATGCCTGGTCTGACTAAGTTTGGAAGAATTTGTTGTCTTGGTTGTAATAGGGATTCCCGACTTGAGGACTCTTGTTCGATTCCTTCGGTTGGAACTCCCACATATGAGCTCTATTCAAAACATGGTATCGGCCCCATTGCCTTTAACGAGACATGGACCCGATACACGAAGAAAGATGGTGTTCTCAAATGGCCAGAAAATGGTAGTTTTGATCCTGATGTGCTAGATAATTTGGAAGCAGTTTTATTTAAAAGAAAAGCCCAGCCGGCAATGTTTGACTCTTTCCGCCTTTGGCGTAAGGAAGCCAAACAGAAAGAAATTAAACAAGCAAAACAAGGTAGGAAAGCACAGGGTATGACAATTATAGAGGCTGCCCAACAGTTCAAAGACGATGAAATTGATAATGCGACTGAAATTTCAGAAAGACAACATCGTATGGCGATAGATAAATGCTATCCGGTGTTGCCTGTTTCTCCTTCTGATAATAAGAAAGATATAGAAGAAGATCCCCTAATGTCCCATTTATTAAGGTTGCCTCTGCCCTATGCGCAAAGTGCCAATGTACCTCAGCCGTTACAGCCTGTTCAGCCACCAGTGGTACTTCCGCCTGTTCCGGCTCTTCTGCATTTGCCTCCTCCAGTATTACCGCCCTTGCCGGTTCTACCGTTAGTCTCAACTTCTTTACCCTCATCTCCTGATCTTAGATCTCCTTTGCCGTCTGCTCCTCCTGCAGTTATCCATTCTTCTCCTGTCAGTTCCCCTAATACTCTGTCTTCAATTCTTATGTCTAATTTACCGTCTGTGCGTAAGCGTCTCACAGACTCTGTCACTAGTATCCCTTCTTTGAAGCTTTAAATGTGTCTCCGGCTTTTGTTCGAAGACAATCTCGTAGCAGTTCCCAGATTTTGAGGAACGAGAGAAGTTAGACTCTCTTGCACGCAAATGGATCAAGAAGGGTCCACAATACAGTGTGCTTGATATTATGCCGACCTTTTTGCAATGGAATGCGTCTACGCAAAGATACGTTTTCAATGTAATGTGCGACACTCTCATTAAAGAATGGGAAGATGTGAGTTCGAGTCCGATCTCACAAGATCTGTTAAATGTTCAGACTGATTTTGAAAAAGGACTTATTGTGGGTTCTAAGGTTGAGGAAGCTGTAAGGACGCTTATCTCTTATAGATCCTTATTGTTTTCTCAGATTTTCCTTGATTCCAATCCGTCGGTTAGACTGACGTCGAAAAATTATCCTATGAGAGAGGTTCCTCCAGTATGGAAGGAAGAGGTTCCAGCAGCAGGTGCTAATGCAGCTATCCCTGCTCATCTCCAACGTATATGGGTACATGTCCCTTGGAAGAGATCTGAAGTTTTGGCCCTCAAGCAGACTCTGCCAGATCCTCGTAAGAACCCTGCAGGTTATTACAAAGAACTGTCACAGACAGTTGACGCCTGTATTATGAACCTAGCAGATATTGACATGCTAATGGGAAATGTAGTCCCACAGACAATATGGGCTAAAATTCGTAGAGAGGATCACGCGCAGGAACTAGGTGCTACTTGGGATATTATAACTAATACAGATAGAGACCAAGTGGGTGGCGCAAAGCCTGACGCTCTGATTTCTGACCTTCCTGGTAGAATCATTACGTTAATGAAAACTATGATGCCTGCATTGAGAGTTAACTGGGATAAACTAGCAGCATGCAAACAAAAGAAAGATGAAAGTGTCTCTGACTTCTTTACTCGTTTCGAGGAGACATTTATCGACCACAGTGGTCAAGACATGGCTACAGAGGGTGGACAGCGATTATTCGTGGACAAATTTGTATTCAATTTGCTTCCCGATCTGTCACACAAATTAAAAGATTCAGAAAGTTCATGGGC
Source organism: Triturus cristatus (assembly GCF_964204655.1). Lineage (NCBI taxonomy): Eukaryota > Metazoa > Chordata > Amphibia > Caudata > Salamandridae > Triturus > Triturus cristatus. Next base: position 845,580,359 of record NC_140594.1, on the reverse strand, counting down.
TGTTTCTTCTTCTGCTCAGATATTGGCTACTGTGCAATATTATGAGAATAGAGATAAGGAAGAAAAAGAAAAGCAAGAGAAAAAGACGAAAGAATTAAAGACGAAGGTTCTCTTGCAACAAGCCTATCCGCCACGTTATGCTCAGCCTCAAATTCAGCAGCCCCCTCAGTTTCAGAGGTTGTATCAAAAACCTGAGCCATACAATCTGCGACCTTTGCTAGGTCCTAATCAATGTGCCTATTGTAGAGAGGAAGGTCATTTTAAGAATAGTTGTCCGGTTTTATTGCAGCGCAATGGAGCGTTACCTGCTCCACGAGGATGTGCTGGCCTCCAGTCAGCAAACAGAGGTAGAGGTCGAGGTGTGTTGACTCAAGAACAGCGTGCCCTACCTTCTCCCAATTCCATGAACTACTTTGATCAGCAGAATGTAAGGTCTGCACAGTATTACAATGAAGACCATTATGTTGAAGGCGAGAATGAAAGTCTTCATGCTAACTAGGACAGCAATGGACAAAGTAAGGGAGTTGTGCCAATCGCAGTAGATCAAAATGGACCTTATGTTAATGTCACTACAATGGGTGTTTCAGAGCCATTTCTTCTGGATACTGGAGCAATGAGAAGTTCTATCATTCTTTCTAAACTCCCTGGGGCACCTTTGTCTGGCTTAACGAATGTTTCCGTAGGATTTTCTGGCATCCCTGTTCGCAATCTAGTTTCTTGCCCCTTGCCTATTTCAGTTGGTCCTTATGTTTTGGAAGCTCCACTTCTGTTAACGAATGGTTGCGGTGAGAATCTGTTGGGTCTAGACCTATTGAAAAGAATGCATGCTACAATATATTGTTCTCCTTCTGGCGTACATCTTACTTTAGGACAGAAATTGGTCTCCCCAATGTATTTGTCCAAAGATCAGTTTCCACCTAAATTACTTTCTCTTCCAACAGCACTTTGGGCCACGGGTCCGAACGATGTGGGTTGTCTTGAGATTCCACCTTATGTTGTCACTCTCAAGCCCAATGTTGAATTACCCCGCATCCCGCAATATAGAATTTCTACTGAAGGTGAGAAAGCGCTTTTGGAAATCATTCATGACTTAATTCAGAAGGGTGTGGTTGAAGAAACAAGAGGTAATACATGTAATAGTCCTATTCTTCCTGTTCTTAAACGCACTGATCCTTCTCAGCCTCATGTGTACCGTTTCGTAATTGATCTGCGAGAAGTAAACAAAATTGTGATTCCACAATTTCCTGTTGTTCCAGATATCACTGCTTTGTTGACAATGATACCTTCCACAGCGACTTGGTTTTCTGTTATCGATCTAAAGAATGCCTTCTTTAGTATTCCCATTGCAAAAGAAAGTAGGGACATTTTTGGTTTCTCTCTTGGAGGCCGAAGCTTCCGGTTTAAGCGCGCACCCCAAGGCTATTGTGAAAGTCTCTCTATTTACAGCCAAGCTTTAAAATGTCATCTTGATACTTTTCATTTGCCGTCTGGTGCTGCTCTTATCCAATATATGGATGACTTATTAGTCGCCACTGATTCAGAAGATATCTGCAAAGATGTCACTGTTGCATTGTTACGCCACTTGTTTAAACTGAATCACAAGGTTTCACCTTCCAAACTACAATATGTTTGTCGAGAGGTTACCTATTTGGGTCATCTCCTATCAAAGGAGGGACGACGATTGACACCAGAACGAATTCAGGCGATTATGTGAATGTCTGTACCATCCACACAAAGGGAAGTACGTGCCTTTCTGGGTATTACTTCTTATTGTAGACAGTGGATCCCTAACTTCTCTCTAATTGGCAAACCTTTGTTGGCACTCACTTTAAAAGATACGCCTCACCCCCTTCCATGGACTGATGAGTGCCAAAAGAGTTTCACTGACTTACGTACAGCTCTGTGTTCTGCTCCTGTAGTAGGCACCCCTGATTACACTAAGCCTTTTACGCTCTATGTTCATGAGAGAGAAGGTTGTGCATTGTCAGTTTTAGCCCAGCAATTTGGAGACAAACAGCGGCCATGAGCCTATTTTTCGGCTACGTTGGATCCTGTAGCTAAAGCATTTCCCAGTTGTCTCAAAGCGACAGCAGCAGCAGCAGTTTCTATCCGACAGTCTGCTGGAGTGGTGTTGGATAACACTCTCATTGTCATGGTGCCACATGCAGTGGATACTTTACTAAACAGAACGAAAACACAGCATCTTACGAGCGCTCGTTTAACTGGTTACGAGCTGACACTTTTGGCTAGTCACATACACATCAAACGATGTAATACCCTAAATCCAGCTACTCTGTTGCCCCTTCCAAATGAGGAAAGTGTTGAGGACCAGCATGATTGTTTCTTCCGTACTGAGGAAGAGACAAAAGGAAGAATTGACCTGAGAGACACACCGCTAGAGAATCCGGATGGAACTCTATGGGTAGACGGTTCTTGTTTTAAAATGCCTAATGGAGATACAGTTTCAGCCTATGCTGTAACTACTTTACATACGGTTGTGGAAACTGCACGCATTAGACACAATTCAGCGCAAGCAGCAGAATTGATAGCATTAACAAGAGCTTGTGTATTATCGAAAGGGAAAAAAGTGAACGTATACACTGACAGCCAATACGCTTTTGGTGTAACGTTCAACTTTGGGCGTCTCTGGAAGGAAAGGGGTTTTCTCACTTCACATGGCACCAAAATGCAACAGTTAGTGACCGATCTCCTCGAATCACTTGCCTTACCCACCCAAATAGCGATAGTAAAGTGTAGTGCACACAAAAAGATTACGGATGATGTTGGTCAGGGAAATGCGTTTGCAGACGAAATAGCGAAGAAGACAGCGAGAGATTCAACAAGTCGAATGTATGTGGCAGGACCTTCGAATTGGGTCAGAGAGAGAGGAATGTATGAGAATACAGTGGAAAGTGTAAACGCGATTCAGAAAGAGGTTTCAGAGAGGGAGATAAGCAAGTGGAAAGAAAGTACGGGAATGTTAGATGAGATGGGTTGTTGGGTGGAATTATCTGAACATCAACGTTGGCTGTTACCAGATGCCTATGTTCTCCCAGTGGTTACTATGGCACATGGTCCAGCCCACTTAAGTGCAAAAGGAATTTGTAAACTTCTGGCTCCAGTGTGGCAGAATGAAATTATCCCAAAATGTGCAGACAATGTAGTGAAGCACTGTATTGTTTGGTTAATGTACAACCCGGGAAAGGGAACCCCAACTCCAGCGGGTCACTTTGCTCCTCCGACATATCCATTTGAGGTGTTGCAAATCGATTACATTCATATGGAGCGATGCAACAACCTCAAATATGTTCTGGTGGTAGTATGCGCCTTTTCAAGATGGATAGAAGCATACCCTATAAAGGATAACACAGCCCTATCCACAGCTAAAATCCTTCTAAAAGAATTCTTCCCCAGGTTTGGTTTGCCGCGCATTGTCTGGAGTGACAATGGGAGCGAATTTGTTGGCCAAGTCATGCAGAAAGTTTGTGCAGGTCTTGGTATCAAGCAAAAGTTCCACGCGGCAAATCATCCACAGTCAGCGGGTTTAGTAGAATGTTACAACGGAACCTTGAAGTTAAAGTTAGCAAAGGTTCAAGCAAGTACAGGACTCAATTGGCCCGATGCTTTGCCGTTAGCTCTGCTGTCCCCAAGAACTGCAGTACACTCTCGTTTGGGACTTACCCCATACGAAGTGGTGTTTGGCCGTCTGGCTAACGTATGGGGAATCCCTCGCCCTAAGAAATACTCAGACTTGCCATATCCAATGTTGATTGACTATCTGCATGACCTTACGACTAAGTTGCGTGTTCTTCATCAACAGGTTCAGAGTGCTCTGCCGAAGGCTTCCACAGACCCAGGTCACTCCATCCGACCAGGTGACTGGGTATGCGTAAAGAATTTTCAGAGGTCCAGCAATTTGCAACCCAGATGGCGGGAGCCTCGAATGGTCCTCCTCACCACAAGGACAGCAGTTAAAGTCGAAGGAAAGAAAAATTGGATTCACGGTGTGCATTGTAAGAAAGTGCCTTTGCCATACGATCAATGGGTACGCAGAGGTGTTGGTGACTGTGAAAATGAAAGAGTTCCACGATTCGTACCCTTCAGCGATGCACACCTGAGTGGGACACTGTCCGAGAAAGAGGATGACGACATTTTACAGGAAGCAATTCCATCAAATCGTCGCTTTGATACAACTAAACCACGAACATTGTTCCAAGACCAGAATGTTCCGGGGAAGGAACGATATAATTTAAGACCAAGACCAAAGAACATTTAAGACTCTTCTCCCTTGTGTAGTATTCTGTCCCGGTTGCAGGGTCACGGTAGGAGTCTAATTCACGACCTGAGTAGTGGCAATAGGCCTGCAGGATCTTCAGTGTCATAGGACGGTGGAACATCGTGATTTAGCGATTGAGGAAGATTGCCGTGAGCATCCATTAGAAAGATGGAAACTACACTAGGTAATAAAGAAAGAAAAGATGAAATGAAGAAAACATCCTGTAAAATAATGTACAGTCGTTTCAGCATAACTTTATGTGTTATTATATCATTGTGTATTGTTTTGGCGTTTATCAGTTGGATAATTTATGCTTTGCAGCCAAAAGATGCCTCCCCTTCTTCTTCTTTGCCTTCTTCTACTATCTCTCCACACCTCTTTCATACTCTTCCTTCACATGAACTCGTCAGAAGAACCGAATATTATAACAATTCCTTTATCCAGCTATTACATCAGCACCAATTAGTGGTTAATACAACTGATTGTTGGGTGTGTGGTCTTATGCCACATACCACAGAGAAAGGAATGCCATATCTAGTTCTCCCTTTTTCTTATGAGGGTTCTGGTTGGGCTTACTTCGTCATCTTCTCCAATGCTTATCAAAGCAAATTCAGACGATCTGTTAGTTCACATATTAATTATCCGGATTTTAGTCATAGTTCTTTGATTAAGGGTATGGTAGCTATGGCTAAAATCATGGAAAATAGTAAAATCTCCATTGACGAAAGAAAAGCGTACACTAATTGGAACGTCACCCAATATATGTCTAGTCTTAGTAGTAAAGTTGGAAAAGGAAAGTCCTCGCCGATTTGGACTATACCACATCAGGGTAACTTCTGCTTACAGATAAATGATCACTCTTCTGACACTACACAAAGGAATAACTGCTCCTACACGTACGTTTATTCCTCTCAGAACTCGCCTCCTCTAGTGCCATCTCAAGGCACCTATTTCATCTGCTATAATAGAGCTTATACTTGGTTACTAACGGGTTTCTCTGGTACTTGTTATATAGCCTTTCTTCTTCCCCCTACTTACACCGCTTCCGCAAATCATCACCGAACCCGATACGGCAGAGGGATTATTGATTCAAAGGACACAGCAGGACAAGAGGGAGGAGATTTCCTTAAGGGATTTCTTCCCTTCTGGGGTCCAATGGCTAACAGCAGAAATATAAGGCAATTGGTCCGTGTCGTAGAGACTACAATAGACATCACTGTAGGAGCCTTAAGTAACATCACGGCAGAACTACAGGCGGATCGTCTTATGACATTACAAAATCGAGTTGCCTTAGACTTTGTTCTTGCCGATCGTGGTGGAGTATGCAAATTGATCGGGTCAAGTTGCTGTATTTTCATACCTAATGACGCTCCGACAGTATACCAAGCTATCTCCAAGTTGCACATAATCTCTGAGTCTATCCATCAGGACAAAGGAGATTGGTCTTTAACGGGATGGTTTTGGGGACTACTGTCTAAATGGGGTTGGAAAGCATTGACATTCCTTGGTATAATCTTGACCATTATTTTCTCCTGTTGCCTTTGTATGCACTGTGGTCCCGCTATCTGTGATCTTTGTGCTACTATGTGCATCCCAAAACCCAAACCACAAGTAACAGAAAACATAAGAATGATGTTACAGCAACAACTCGATGACCTCATGGCTATTGACGTGGACTCAGATTAGCATGAGTCTATCTTGCCTGAGTTCTGGCAAAAGGAGGGTCTGAGGAACTTTGATTTTTGATCGCAATCGAATCGACCCGCCATTTTGTGGCATGCCGCCATTTTATGTTGCCATCACTCAGGCAGCACGGCGAACAAAGTCTATTCTGCTTTTTCTGTAGCCTGGTGTCGAAATACGCCTTCTGCCTCTATTTGCAAAGCTGTGTTAGAACTAGCCGAGTACACTAATCCCTGTCTGGCTTTTCTAATCCCCGTCTCAACTATCTGTTGATTCACACTATTCTTTCCTGACCTTATCTTATCGACTGGCCTTCACTGTCTCCTGCTAGCATTCTCTCGTTTCACAACTGTCCTCCAACACACACAAACGTATCTCGCCACCTGCAAGTTAGTTATGAATCTGTTAATGAATTAGTTTGAGGGTGGGGTGACAAACATAGTTGGAGGAGAGGTCTCTTCGAGTCATCTGACACTTTTGTTTTCCAACCTTTCCCATTGGTTCCATCCTGTTTTCTAACTTTTCTTATTGGCTCTTTCTGTGTGTTTTGGGAGTGCTTTTGAACAAAGTGTACGAACTCTATACAGTATAAAACCCTGTGCACCACAGAGTGAAGTGGCAGTCTCCTGAGAACCTACTCTGTGTACTTCTAGGATAACTGTACTAGCTGCAGCTAAATAAATCTGATCTTCTAATGCCGACAGAGTGTCCCGTGTCTCTGTGAAGCGAAGCAGGTGAACTCCGGAGACTTTGGGCGTACCCTGCGCCGCCAGGCCCAAAAGGTTCTGGTTCTTCAGAGTCAGATCCTAGCATATCGGCAAAAGAAGAGCTACGTAATTGAAAGGGCTCTCCCTGGGGAGGAGCGCTATAATCATACTCAGTCTCTCTCTCACGCCTCAGCTTCTCAAAAGCATCTGCATGTATGTCTGCATAGGATTTAGCCTTGGTTTAGTCTTTTTTTTAAAGAGACCACGTCGTTGCAGGCTGGAGGGATTAACGGTTGCCAGCCCTGGTGCCCAGTAAGGGGACCTAGAGCCCACACAATGGCCTTATTCACTGATTGTTGCACACTACAGTCTAGTGCATCCGCTAAATCCAGCTCAAACTGGTCACCAGCATTATTCTGGAAGTAGTCTACCTCAGCCTCGTAAGGCTCCCATTGTGCGGTTCTCTTGATGATGTATTGGATACACGGGAGATCAAGAGTGAAATGGGGGAGTGAAAAAAAAACCTGCCAGGCAAGGGGGACTGCCTCAGATCAAATGTGCCTGTGTAATTTAGTACAACCCTGCTAAATCTGCAGCCAGGGTGTAAGGGGAGCATTCCTATGTGCCACCACACTAGAATCAGGGTTGTGCTATGTGCAGAAAACATCAGCGAATGCTCTTATCGCTTTTCAGCGTCGTGTTTTAATTCTGCACATGCACTTTGTGGGGCTATCGCTGGCAGTAGAAATACGACTGCACCCGTCACCGAGACACTCACAGTCTGCTCCCCACTCCCGCTCCACAGAGGCTACTTAGGCATCGGAAATCCGAGGACCATTGAATGCAATGGAGAAGATTTAATTGCCATGTAACCCTTGCACTGCAATCCGCGTATCGACATGGATGCCGCCACACATTGCACATATCGTCGCAACCGTTCAACAATTATTAGTAAGAATCTAACAGACAGACAAATTGCCTCGTTATACAAATAACTTATTGTGCCAAAAAATGCATCACAGTAAATGAGCATATAGTATTAGGAGTATTTATATGGCTGCGAAGCAGCATAGAAAGAGGACACAAAATGATGGCATCTTCACTTATATGAGTGGCTTGCATACTATTGGAGCATGTGATATGGGAGGTACCGGAAAACATGGGTAATGTAGCTAGTTGTGTTTTTACGGTGATTGGCTGCTAAAATTTTGTAGTAAGGAAATGAGAAGCATAAGCAAAGCCTCCGGTCCTGACTTAGAATCGAGGATGAATGAAAAAACAGAGGAAGTGGGCCAAGGAGGAACATCCGAGGAACTGGAGCCGGCTATGACCGAAGATCAGGAGGACCAGAGAGGAGAAACTGAGGACCAAGAGACGAGTGACAGGCGAGAATGCTGAGAGGCAACTAAAGCGTATGATCCAACTAGGAAGTGCTGCAGAGCCTGACTGCAGTGCCGTAAGAGGAAGGCAAGCGAGTTCTGAGAGCCGTGGCTCTTCCCAAGAGTATTGGCTACAAGCAAGTGCCTTGTTTCACTGTCCTGTATCAGTGGTGGGCAGAAAAGGCCACAGAGAAAACACAAGGGACACGTGAAGACTGATACTGGGAAGAGTGAAATCCTGACTCACAGATATGGTATACAGGAAAAAGTCACATTATCAAACAAAGGGGCATATATACAAGCCCCTATCACCACCAGAACGTCTCTTTTTGTGATATTCCCGTGGCGATAGGGGCCTTGCCTTATGTGCAAGGCAGCGTAAACCACTTAACGTGGCTGAACGCTGCCTTGTGCATAAGGCACCCTTTCACACTGTGGTTAGTGTGAAAGGGGCGTGCAGTGGGAATTGCGGTGGGCATTCCGCCACAACATCCATTGTATTTGACGTTGCCCCCTATGTACAAGGGTGACGTACATAGGAGGCAGCGCCAAAATTAAGACCTGGAAAATCCAGGTCTTAAGTTGGCGAAACAAGGAGAAATGCAGCATTTGTCCTCGTTTTTGCTTTTTCCATGTGTGCTGCCTTGTGCAGCACACATGGAAAAAGCAAAATGACATGGTTTGTTTATGTACAGGAAGGTGTCCCTTCCTGTACATAAACAAACCTTTCAAAAAAATGGCCATTTTGTAACTTTCATGTGGGCTGCAAGAAGCAGCACACTTGAAAGTTACAAAACGGCATTTTAGGATTGTTTATGTGCAGGAAGGGACACCTTCCTACACATAACCAATCCTCTCCTGCACACAGACACCCTTGCACTCTGGAACAAGGGTGCCTGCGTGGGCGCTAAGTTGTTAAACTTAGCGCCATTACAGGGGGAAACGCAAGGCTGCACCACATTCTTGTAAATATAGTGCAGCCTTGCGTTTCAGAAGTGGCTGAGCGTGTCGTTAATCCCTGGTGGCTCATGACACGCTCCGCCACTTCATTGTACATATCCCCCAAAGGGTCATACGAGGGGTTCATGGTTTCAACCGGGTGTTGGTGAAGGGGCTGGAACTGGGCCTACGGCTCAGGACAAGTGTTCTTTGTTCTCGCGATGCTCACCCAGTGAACTGTGTCATCAAATAAGGAGCCAAGTGGGAATTCTGTTACAACAGAAAACCCCGAGAGAGTAGAACATTTTCTTTTGGTGTTTTGAACAAAAAGAACCTTAGAAATAAAATCAGCGATAACACCTATAAACCAGCTGCAGTCGTTTTTATTCCATTTACAATCATGATAAAGTCTTATGCTGTTTTGCCAGTATTTTCACAGTGTACGTTTGCTATCCCTGTGATTTTGTAGCATTGTGGACTTTATGTACCGCACCGTAGATGTGGTGCTGAATCTGTTTTGCAGGGATTTACTTTTATTCTACGATGAGCATGTCATCCAGTTCCTGGTGTCACGCCTGCTTTGTCGTGGCCTTCAGTCGGGGGCGGACAGGTCCAGGCAGTCTTTTAAACACGGGACCGCAGTAATCACAGCTTTGATCAACCAGGAAAATGAATTAGTTTGGGCTGCCTTTGCCTCATGACTCCCTGGTGAACTGGAAAACCTGTCAAAAGTGGCAGCTATGACTGAGCTCCACCACTGCATTACACGGTTCAAAGGCACCCACAGGACCATGAAGGAGAAGTTATGTAAAGCAGGTGTTTAAAAAACATAACCCAATGTCCCTGCGTTCAAAGCAGAAATCAGCGCAAATTGGAGCGTTGTACTGGGACACCAAGCTTGAAGCAGCCCTGGAAGGTCAATTTATGGAGACGGAGACACCTTCGTTTTTTTTTATATTAGTATCGTTTTTAGAAATATCAATGCCCAAGCATTGCAACTGATGGTGGGGAGTGTATAGCACATAGAGGTCAAAGGTACCGAAAACACTTCATTTACATATTAAAAATAGCCTCCTTTCCACTTCTGAGCGCTTATCAGTTACACACAGATTTGCGATGGCAGCATCAATATTTAGATTATTGGGTTAACTCGAAGATGCAGAAGATTGAACATATCATTATTCACACTACTCTTTATACAAGCTTTGGCAAAGCCAATAGGTCTCGCCGAGAACCTCTTGGTTTTTGCAATGCCTTATAGTGGTTCGGTACAAGGGAAGAATCACACAAAGGAGAGAGCAAGTGGCACATGAGGAAGAGAATAACACGGAGCGCGTGCTATGGGAAGAATCACAGGAGGGAGAGAGATGAAAACCCACTGGTGTAGCAAGGGGGGAGGGTCCACCCCCCGGCATGGGAGTTGGGGGCGACGGACCCCCAACCCCGCTCTTACCTGCGCCCATCGTGGGTGGCAAACGAATGCCTGAATTGCCAACACCCCCCACTTTTAACCCGCGGCTGCCGGGCGGCATAGGGTCTAGACACGCCACTGTGAAAACCACACGCACACGTATGTGGTGCTTAACCAAAAAGGTAAAATGGTTCTCTAAAAGTTAGCAGTGCAAGAATACGAGTCAGCCAATCACAAGGATGGTAAAGATGCTGTGCTCCGGGAAAGGCCAAACACAAAAAGAAGGCGGCAAGCCACGCCAATCCCATGAATAAGAAGCAGGTAAATGAGGGTGACAATAATGAATAAAGTCTGTCAATGGTAAGCAATATGTGGTCTCTAAACCCACTGTAAGTTTTTGCTAAGCGCATAATAGGTCTTTTGCATGCAAGACCTGAAAATGGAATTGACTGACCTGTATGATAGTAGTAGGTTTATTCACAATGGAACCTGAAAGATTACGAGGTAAGCCACATACATGTATTTTGGTGATGTTCCACTCGGTGACAGTATGGGAATTTACATAGCTGGGCGATCACTACTAGACAGTCCAGGGGTGGCGAGAAAGTTGAATGTTTTTACATAAATTTAACCTCATAAAAATATAGAAATCTGCTTTAACGTTAACATAGAAAATGCCTATCAAAATAGTGGTTAGGCAAATGTGCTTTTATTAAATGAGCAAAAAGTGAAAATGCTGCCGATTTCTGCAGACAGCTCCTGTTTGCCATTGTTCTTTTGACTGCTATGCCCCAATACTTTCTTGATTCTTTCCAACCCCTTTAGGAATATGAACGCTTTTTGATAAATGATGATTTGAAATCATAACTGAACCCATAGTGGCTGCTACCAGACCTGGGTTGTGAGGCGGAGGGGGGGCCAAAAAAAGAAACATAAACAAACAAAAGAACACTTACCTGAAATGGCCACTGCCTTTCCTTCATCCTCCATCCCTCCAACATCTTCCGGCACACCTGGCCAGCAGCAGGAATCACCCGCCCTCCCAGCCTCCCCATAGCTGATCACAACGCTGCAATGCAGCGTTATCATTGGTCTGAGCACCGTGGATCGGCGCTCAGATGGTGACTAGGAGGGTTTGTATGTTCCTCACCAGGCTGTGTAATGCAGCCTGGTGGGGGACATGCAAAGTGTGCGAGACTGCTTGGGGCTGCCCGAAAGGGCCTGCCAAGCAGTCCTGTGCACTTCAGGAGTGAAAACCACACCTCTCCCTACTTCGCCAGCCCCCCCCCGGAGCCACTGAAGAATATTGGAAAAATAAAATGATAATAACAATAGTTATCATTTTATTTTTCCTTTTGTTCTGTGGGGCGACTCTCCTCTGCTTTAGCAGAGGAGCCGCCACTGTTGAACTTGACATCTTCTGGAAATGTGCTGTTTGCTTTAAAATGTATTTCGTTCCTTTCGCACACCATATGACTTAATTATATTTTAGATTGTTTCCTCTGCCACATGCTTATAATGAACATGTATATTAATGAAAGTAAATGCTCATTGTAGGTTTAAATTCTATGATCTAACCAGGGCATGCCAGATATTAATGTTTCATTTCATAGAACAGCTGATTGTTGCACTTGGAACACTGAATAACTAACAGAGTAGGCTTGCAAAGGTTCTCATGAGAACCTTCCCAGATGCATCTTTTTGTAATACCCTGTAGCCACATTCAAGTAGCTACCTGTCGACATGGACGTTTACCGTGGGAATAGTGGAAAAAGATGACAAACCATCGAAAGATCCTTTCCTATTGGTTAGAAATTATTCAACATTCAAAAGTTTGCAACATGTTTTGTGCTATCTCTATAGTATGTGCTCCCAGTTAGAGAGTTAAGGCATTCTATGCATCCATACCCTGCCATGCCCCCTAGCACTTTAATGTGCTAGCCCAAATTGCCATAAGCTACTGCTGTTATTTCTTTATTTTCCTTACGCTTTGTGAGGAGACTTTCTACCTGTATGCTGATCATACCTACTGCTGTGATTAAATTATTTTACCTGTTTTAACGGTTGCTACTGCAGCTGTTAGGGACTCTGCTGAGTTTCCAGAACTACTCTTTATGGGGAGTTCAACATTTTCTTAGTTATTAGTCTTCTACTCCAAATTTTCCTTGCTCTTTTTGGGTTCTTGCTAGGATAGGATAGGTTAGGTCTTTTAGATTGAGATAGGGTCTAATTCCTTTATGGAACAAGCTGTTATTTTTTATGCTTGTTCTATCCAATTGTTCTTGATATTTCTGTAAATGGATTTATTTGACTAATCTGAATAAAAAGACAAAAATACATACTAATCTCTTAAAGAGAAAATACACTTTTAAAACTTCATCAAACCTCTCATCATTGACATAACATCAAATGCTGAAGACAATGTTTATTTTAGAGATGTGTTTGGATTGTGTTCCATTCCAAAACTGTGGCAAAGATTCATCGATATAGGCGTGAAAATTGGAGGTTTGCTTAATACCTTCTGCGCTCGCACTGGTTTTCCGAGATGATGATGATAATGATGATGATGAGGATGATGAAGCGCTGGTTATAGAGGAGGAGAGCAAAATCACAAGGAGTGTAATTCTTGAACAACCGATCATAAAGAATGACATGTTAGGGAAGGTATACAAAGAACAAGAGGACTTTGAGGAGAGGGAAGAGTTGAGGTCTTTTACTCCTGATATCCTGGGTCCCGACTGTTAGACCTAACATCCTTGACGGATTTTCCCCTAACCTTTTGTCTTCTAACCTCCTGTTTCTGACTGTTTTGCTGGTTTTAGTACTCTGAGCACATTACCACTGCTAACCAGTGCTAAAGTGCATGGGCTCTTTATCTAAAATATGGTAAGATTGGTTTATTCACAATTGGTATATTTAGATCACTTATAAGTCGCTAGTAAAGTGCAGGGCCTGTAAATTAGACGCTACTAGTGGGCCTGCAGCACTGATTGTGCAACGCAGCTAAGTGGAACGTTAAACATTTCTCCGACCTGTCCACGCAGAGCCTGTGTGTGCAGTTTTAAACTGCCATGTCGACCTGGCAGGTTAATCTAGGCCCAAACCTTCCTTTTGACTACATATAGTTCCCCTCTAAGGTAGGCCCTGGAGAGCCCACAAGAAGGGTGCAGTGTATATAAAAAGTGGGACATGTACTTTTAATTTTTACATGTCCTGGTAGTGAAATACTCTTTGCTTTTCACTACCGCAAGGCCTATCTCTTCCATAGGATAACATTGACACTGACTTATTACAGTTTAAAAGTGCTGTTTCCAATCAAGGAAAAATAGGTAAACCAAATTTAGTGTTTCTAGAACCACAATTTTAAAATACAACTTATGGTGAAGTTGGTTTTTAAATTGTAGTTCTGAAAATGCCACTTTTGTTTATAAAGTTTTTTTTTTTCACCACAGAGCTCCATGGCGGCTGAAGCAGGTACCGAGAACGGTCCTAAACCTTGACGAAAGTGTGACTACAGGTTGGGCCCCGACATGGAACTCATGGGGCACTTTCCGCATATTGTCTGAGAAAGCGCCATTAGAGGAAATCCTCCTCTACCACATATCACACCTTAACGCGTGTGTTACATTTATGGTCTTTTAATAAAACATTTTTAGACCACTCACTCTGCACTACACATAGGTCCTGAAGAAAGCCATACCACTAAGAGAGCATGGCTGAAACATGTTGACAGACTAGGATATTGGAGTTACCTTAAGATCTCCTTAAATATCTGCCTCTCATTTTTATCAAATGCCAAGGGCCCACTGATTAAAATAGTCTTCTTTATCCTAGGGACCCTTTGGACAGCTTTTTTAACATTCACCCACTCCTTTTCACTGCACTCTCACGGCACAATACCAGCTCCGCTGTATCCAGGCGTTGTAGCACACCCAAGGTGCACTCAGTGCCTTGGGTGGGGCCCGATGATGAAGCATGTCACCAACTAGGTTGGTGAGTGAGGGCCTTACTATAAACATAATGTGTTTTCTTTCCAAAACAAACATACGCTAGGAGTACCCACTCCAGAGCTAGTTCTCTTTGATAAAACACTTTTATAAAGTTGGTATTTTCTTACTTAAACCATTTAGTGGCTTTCTGTTTGTCTCTGGAATACACATCTTGGGTGGGTGACAGCTGGCTTCACGCAGCCCCTCTAGTCAGCCACACACAAAGGAAGGGTAGGTGCGACTGCCTAGTCATCTGCATGTTAATGGGGCAACCTGAGTATGAGGGGAGGGAGTATCTGAACTCTGCGCACAAAAGGGATGGGTCCTGTCGCCACACAAAGGATTGCCTACTCTCGTGCAGTGAATCTAGAGCCAGGACAGGAAAGGGAGGGACTTGTGCACTTCAAAGTATCTCTTTGAAGTCTCCCTACTCCATAGCCATATGGGTTATAAGTACTGGGACTCTGACCCTACCAACAGAGAACACTGCTGGAACTGATGGCATTCTGCCTGGATTAGGAATTGCTTTTCTGTAGGAATGACTGGCATTATGCTAAACTGCTTTGATGTGTTGGCCTGCTTCACGTTGGTTGATGTGCTGTAAGAGGGCCTTTCACTTTGCTAAACTGCTTTGCTGCACTGGCCTGCTGCCTCTTCCCTGGAAGTGAGATGTAATGGACCTGCTCTCTACACCCTTGAACCTAAATTTCTCCAAGGGCTTGCTGGCTTGTGTCCTGTTGCTGAAGTCTCAAGGTTATCAAAAACGTAATCTTTCATCTTCCACCCAGCAACTGGACTTTACTTGCTGCATGTCTTGCTCTGCCAAGTGGTGCCAATCCAGTCCAGGGGTCTTGGAAGTGAGTTTAAAGTGCTGTACCTGCCAAGAGTATGACACTCCGAAGTGCCGCATCGCCTCCAGAATCACTGCACTGGAGCCAACGCATCGCTGCCACTGCGTAGAGACGATTACCACACCACCCCTCTAGGGTGGGTTAACCCGGCACAGCACCTTCGGAAAGGCTGCACTACAGAGTCGACATTTCACCCACGGAACCGACAAATCACCACTACTGCATTTCGTGCTGAGACCAGGAATGCAAAATAAATAATTGATGGACGGAATGCTGGACAATGCAAACATTCAGCCCCAGTCACAAGGATGTGAGTTAAATTCATCATTCTTTTGCTCAGCACACCACCCTAGTTTGGTCCCAGTCATATGCAAATCAGTCTTGACCCTGTTCCTTGTGGGAACAGTCCAGCCGGAACTGCTAAGTCAGGCCCTCCCTGGACCAGTAGCAAGCATCCTGGGACCGGTTTCAGGGCATTACCCTTCATCAGCCCAGCTAGTTCGAATCCAGTGATGTGGTGAGCATGGCACCCACGTCTGGGTATACCCTTGGCCACTTACGGCGAACATAGCAAGCACAACAAGATGATGGATGGAGTGGGAGGGGTATGCCCAGACGTGGGTCCCCTGCTCTCCTTGACACTGGAGTCAAGGTATCCTGGCTGATGAGGGGTGAAACCCCGAAATTGGTCCTAGGATGCTTGTTTCCGGTTCAGCGAGGACCGGGCTTGGAAGTTCGGGCTCAGGATCAAAACTGATTCGCATATGACTGGGTCTAAACTGGGGTGGCATGGTGAGCAAAAGAATGATGGATTTAACCCAGATCTCTTGACTGGGTGTGAATGTTTTGATTTGTTCTGCATTCTGTCCATCAATTGTGTGTGTCTTTCACTTTGCCCTTTTACGATCTATTTGCTTCTAAGAGCTATTTTGAAACTTATTTCTTAAAAATTATTATCTTGACTTCTACTTACTGGATTTTTGTCATTTTAGTCTTGTTTTGTTCAGAATGTAATAATCTATTTTTCTAATCTAGTGTGGAGTCTTTTTGTGGTGTTTTCACTCTGTTACTGTGTGACGTTTGTACAAATACTTTACACATTGTCTCATAAGTTAACCCTGCCTGCTCTGTGCCAAGCTACCAGAGGGTGAGCACAGGTTACATTTTGCTGTGTATTTGACTTAACCCTGACTAGGAATGTGCTTCCTGCTTGGACAGGGTGTATACTCTGCCAACCAGAAACCCAACTTCTAGCACAGACCTTCTATGGACACTGAGCAACCGGGCCAAGTACCCATTGAGCACTTGACTCTCAGTAGTAGCGTGGTTTGAGTAGTCTAAGGCTTCTCAGGTGGGGTGTAGATGCAGAGAGGTGAACAAACACATGCTCAAAATCCAAAGTATGTTCAGCAACAGTAATAAAAGATTGTTCAGTCAAATAGTTTATTTTATGAAAAAGGAGTAGTTATATATGAACACAAAGTGAAATGCAGCATACATAAGCAATACACACAGTCATCTGAGGTCAGGCCTCTAGTGTTCAATAGGGAGGTCCCTGTGCCCCACATCTCTCTTACTAGCGGTAGGGCCTTATTACCCATACACTATGCGAAACATTCAGGTTAAGGGCCACTAGTAATCCAAGTTGCAGGAGTCCCACTCTGACTCTTTTAAAAGTCAAAAGTGTTCCAGCACCTTAAGCACAATGTGCAGAACAAGTTTTCCCAGGCCATCCGGCCCTATGATCAGTCTTAGCCACTCGTGGGCATTGAGGAGGGTTACAGCAACTGCTGTTGGCCAGTAACACTTGCGGCTCTTCTTGGGGCAGCAGCTGGGAGTACAAAACATTTCCTCAAGTGGGGATAGTAGGTTCCTCTGATCCTTCCCACAGGTGAGTGGGGTTGTTTGCTCTAGTTCCGATCCTCAGCCAGGGGGTCGGACCTGCACCTGCCACTATGTTGCCCTCTCCTTTCGATGATGTCTTGAACCAGGCAACGGTCCTTGTCCTTTCCAGTGGCCCTCTCTGGCACATTGGGTTACCAACCTTGTCCCTTGCACAGGCCATGGCCCGATTGGCAAAATATGGGCTGCTGACTTCATTCCTCGCATGGGTTACACCCCTGTTGGCACAGCAGTATTCTTCAAGATGGCCCTGTCTGGCATACGAGGCCACCAACCTCACTCCGCACATGGGCAATGGCTCTATCGGCACATAATCAACAGTAATCGTCACAGCGGCTCCCTCTTGCATACAAAGTCACTGAATTCCCTCTGCTCACAGGCTATGGCACAATTGGCATGGCAGTAATCTTCCGGCTAGCCCTGTCTGGCATGCGGCGTCACTGACTTAACTCTACACACAGGCTACAGTCCAATTGGTATGGTAGTGATGCCAACCAAGGCTAACTTCACAGCAGCTACTTCTGGAGTATGTGGCCACCGACTTGAACCAGCACATGGGCCACAACCTGATTGCTGCAGCAGCTTTCTCCTCACACATTGCTGTAGGGATCCACTTGCCAGAATCCCCCACTGGACCTCTCTCTCTCCAGTGCTCTCTTTTCCCCTACACTGGTCTTAGCAAGCAAGCAGGCAGGCATTGGTTCTCCAGGCTCCAGTGGCAGGTAGTCTTGGATTTCTCTAGACTGGCAGACCTTAACCACCAGCCCTGGTCACAAGCAGAAGTCTTGCAGAGCTTCTCCTCCTAAAACAGTCTAAGTAACTGCTTAACAGTTGACAATTTTGGGGGCTTTGACTTCCACTTCTTGTAGTCCATTTCCAGATACCTAATGCGATTTAGGGTATGAGTCTTTGAAGTTTGTGATTGGTGTATGCTTCCATTTGAAGTGCCCTATCCTCTGCCCTTCTTCCATAAAGCAGTCTGTCTCAGCAGGAGTGGCTCCAAATCTGATAGCCCTACAACACAGGCCATGTGAGTGACTAGAGGTTGATATATGGATGTCATCTCTAGTGATATGTGCATCAAAAGGTTACCCCAGGGCCCCATTCCTACTCTTTGTGATTCTCTTACCTGCCCCATCTCCTTCCCGAGATGTACCCAGGACCCCTTGCAGTGACCTCTCTCTGAATTAAAAGAGCACCCTTTGAAGTGTACTAAAGAGCCTGGCTCCTCTTCCTCCAGTATGTTTGTCTCACTCAGCTCACAGGAAAGCAGCAATCCACAACTCTGTCTGAGGGGCTTACTCTGCCTCCGCGTGCTCCTCCAGTCATCCCTGGATCTCCCAAAATGGATCTGTAAGAAATTGGGTTACTGGTTGAAGGGGGTGAAGCCCTATTGAAGCCGCAACCACAATCCTTGTCAGGGTGAAGTCACAGGCAAACCCTAAATTAACCTATGCTCAAACCTCTGGTAGCTTGGTACAGAGCAGTCTGGCTTAACTTAGAGGTAATGTGTAAAATATTTATGCAGCACTTCAAACAGTGATAAAGTGAAATCACAACACAAGAAGAATCTCACACCAGTTTAGAACATTTAAAAAAATACTTCAACACCAAATCAACAAGAATTCAGTTAGTAGAACAGATAATACACAGTTTTAAAGTCACATGTTCAGGCCTACTGTGATGGTGCATGGGTTAGATACAGCAGGGATGGCTTCTCTCCTGCGGGGGTATGAGCGTGGTCCTCCTTAACCCCAAACCCCTACCCACCAGCAGTGAGGCAACATCAAATAATAAAAATAATCTAGAGCCGCTGGTGTTCAGATCCTGTGTCCTTACTCGGTGTGGCCTGTAAGGCAGGGCATTGCCAATCCTAGTGACTGGCATTGCAGCCTCGACTAAGTCCATTGTGCATGTCGGGTTGGACAGGTCTCGGACTGCGGTCAAACCGACATGAGCATTTTAGGCCTCAAACACATGTTCTGTTAAGGAGCAAGGTGGAATACAGCACATCCTCCCTGGTCTCCTGTGGAGCCCCGGGTTTACATGACCCAACCAATACTTGTTTTGGTTTTCATGCAGTTTTTAATATGAAATGCATAAGAGCAAAGCCTGGATTGGTACAGGGCAGGGGTGCTTACACGACAGCGCGGGATGGGACGATGAAAGAGCATTACCAATAACAATGCTTTTTTAACCTTAAATTCAGTGTGATTGGTCATGCTTGCAACATGTTGAGACAATGAGAATGCTTTTCCCATCATGCACAGCACCAGGTACAGCATTGTGAGTGAAGGGAGTTGAGAGGAGTAGTCGCTACTGTAAGACGCGTCCTGCAGGCCCATTACTCCCCGTACGTCATAACGGGCCTGTCTGCAGTTCGTGGCCATCCAGGCCTGGGCTCAGAGGACTCAGTACTGCGTCATGATTTTGAGAATGCCCTCAAACTGCGAGGCTCACAGTGAACTTATTCCCTCCATGGGGTCTTAATTAAAAAACAATGATGGGTCCCTTTGTAGAGCCAGTTATTTAATCAGCACAGCCAATTGCTTTCTCTGTTACTTCAAACAGGGAATCCTAGGGAAGAGTAAAGTAGAGCAGCTCGTTTGGCATTATTAGGGCCAGAGCATTCTGTGTTAATTACTTTCAGGGCTCAGCTATTGTCAACAGCAAGTTCGAACTGAGCAGGCCCTGGCTCTGAGAAGGACAGAGTACAGAGGCCATCTTGAACTGGAGAAACATTTGTTGTGCCACGCTAAGAGAAGAGGGTAGCCTTCAGAACGAAGACCTGTCCCCATGCACTGCTGCCCAGAGCCCAGGAGAGAGCATGCTGATGTGACAGACTTTGGAACATGAAACACGGTCCCTGCCAGCAGCAAACCAGAGCATGCTCTTTCATGCTCTGTAACAGTGGCAGGTGATTTAATTGACTGTGTGAAATGCTTTCTTGTTAGGTGATTAGTACCTTATTCTGACCGGTGATACTGTTTTCTAGCATTAGTCATCCTTTTTCTTCACCGTGAAATGGAAGGAATGATCCATTGTATTTTTAACACAAGCCGTGAAATTGGGTGAAAAGGGTTCATAGAGCAATTATTAGGTGAGCTGTACTTTGTTTTCGAAGAATGATAGTGACACTTTCTCATGATGATGTGCCCTCATACTCTTCCTTTGTTTTTATTCACTTACCTTGTTCACCACTCACTAAAACTATGACGCATAGAAATAAGATATTGTTTGAGTCACACAGTTGTTCCACTCACACTAAGTGACAATGTCAGCAAACAGTGAACACATGTGGCACTTTAAGGCTGCCTCCTGTGGCACTTAAGGAGGATGTTGAGGGATTCTTTTTTAAGAAATCAAAGCACTGCATAGCTTAAGAAAAGCAGGGAGCAACAGCTGTGAGGAATGGTATTGGAGGAACGGTTAATGAGCAGCACAGAGGTAGATTGCATTGAAAAAGGATTGCTTGGAGACGAGCAGAGAGAGAGATTACAGAGAGGATGGATAGCAGAGAAGCAATAGCTGGGAGGAATGGTAGTGGAGGAAAACCTTAGCTTTGCAGCACTGAGAAAGAATGGATTGAGAAGGGATTGAATGGTGAGAGAATGGATACCAGAGTAGACGGGCGACAGCAAAGAGGAAGGTCAGAACACGAAAGACTCCGGGCAGCAGAGCAATATTAAGAAACAGCATAGATGAATAGCACAGGAGAGACAGGCAGCATAGAAGAATGATAGCAGAGACAAAATCTGTGAATCTTTAGGAAGGGAGGAACAGTAGCAGAGGAAAGAAACGAGAAAGAGATGAAGGTTCTGCAGAAAAGAAGAACCTCTATCTCTTGCTTGTGTCTTTCCTCTGCTAGGGTAGCAGAGTTAAGACCAAGAGACCGACAAAAGAGAGAAAGTTTAACGGAAAGACAAACTGCTGAGAGGAAAGATAGATTAGACAGACTGAGAAAGCATAGAATAGACAGACATCAGAAACAGATTATAGAAGTAAAGAGATTGAAGCAAAACCACAGAGAAGAGGAATGGAGAAGAAATGTAGAGAGATACAGACTGCAAATAGCACCACAACACTCTTTTGAGGGTAACTGTGTTGTCTTATTTCTGTTAATATGTGAAAATGTTGCTGCGAAATGTGCCATTACTTTCAAACATTCTCCCCCAAGGCAGTCAGACTTGTTTCCTTCACTTACCCACATGATCTATGTTACACTTAATTATATACGCCCACCATTTTCATAGTTCACCAGCTGCCACTGAGATGTAGGGGCCAGGTTAGTCCAGCTGAAAGAGTTGCCTTTTCAGTCAAGTGCAAAGAGTTCTGTTCATGGTGGAGGGGCAGCAAGGAGCACTGGAAGCATCATGGATAGTCGTTGAAGTAGAGCAAAGGGCCGGCTGGGTGTAGTGGATGGTTTTTGCTGTAGCGTGAAGATCCTGTAAGTATCATGGATGGTCGTGAGTGGAGCTTCGCGTTGGCACTCTCCTTGGTGGTCGATGCTGTAGCACGAACTTGCAGTTGGTGATTGGCACAAGCAACAAGAGTTTGGCACTAACAGGCCTGTTCGCAATCACTAAGAGCCCAAAACTTCAGGAGAGTTCAACTGAGGCCTCATCAAGTATCCTGTACCTGAGGGGTATCCCTTGAGGGTCAGTCACTGACTCCAGCAGAGGCAAGCAGAGCCCTGGCAGGTCCAGTTGCAAGTCCAGATAGCAAGGCAGCAGGGCAGTTGCAGGGAGCTTCTGGAGCTTGTAATATCCTTGTAGCTCAGAACAGGAGGTCAGCTGGCTAACCATTGGAGTCACTTGGGTCTGAGATAAGGGGTGTAGGTCCAATTTCCCTTCTCAGCAAGCAGGGCAGCAGGCAGTAGAGCACCAGAGAAGCAGGATAGCAGAGTGGCAGTCCTTCTGGCCGCAAATCAGCACAGCAGTTCTTCATCTGCAGTATGCACAAGTCCAGGAGTGTTCTGAAGGGTTGGTGTCTGAGGCCCAATATTTATACCTGGTGTCTCCTTTGAAGTGAGAGAAGCTTATAGAGATTTCCCTTTGAAGTGCACAGGTTTCCTGTCTCTCCTGACTCCAGACTTACTACAGGGTGTATGCAATCCTTTTTGTGAAGGCAGGACACTGTCTATTCAGGTGTAAGTGGGGCTGTGCCTAACTCCACTCTCCCATCCTGTCACTTATGGCCCAATCAGGCACTCCTAAGCTCTCTAACATGTGTGGCTGTCTAGGAGGAATACACAAAGTCCAACTGCCAACTCCACCCAGTCATGTGGTCCAGACACAGCCTGCCGGTACTAAATGGCTAAGGCAAGAAAATGCTAACTTTCTTAAAGTAACAACAAGGTGATGGCTGGAATGGTTGAATTAATCTCAGCCACTGGCAATCGCTCAGGCCACATCCCAATCCATAATTTTCCACCCACCATGCCACCTCAGTTTGGACCCAGCCATATCCAAATCTGTATTGACCCTGCTCCAATTGGAGCAGTCCAGCCCTAACTGCCAAGCCAGGTCCTCTCTAAACAGGTATACAAGCAACCTAGGAGGCCCTTCATAGGAGGATGGCCTGTTTCTAAGTGTCAAAATAATGTCCTGTAGGGACAAAGGAAACATTTCAGATCCAGTATCTGCTGCCATCTAATGGAATTAGTTGTGTTTGCTGCTTCGTCTTTGTAAAGTTGGCAATTTTACTTTAAATTCTATTATTAAATCTTTGCTACACCACTGTGGGCCCTAAAAACACATTGGGGCCTGTTGAATAATCCCTCTGCCCCACCCTTCTGACAAGCCTGCCTCTGGCATAAATGTAGTGTCACCTTTCCTATATTGACATCTCTCTCGTGCACTTGCACCAGGTTCAGGACAATACTTATCTAAAACATGCTACACATGTATACACATCTGGAACTCAGCAAATGTGTGTATTTGTTTTTCGGTACCGATGAATCCCCTGTCAACAGCTTCCAACTTTCATGGAAATTGATTGAATTTAACTAAGAAAAGGCCTTTCAAATCATATGGAGAGAATCATGTCTCACCAACACAACATTTCCTAATTTAACATAGTCATCGAGGGATAGACGTGATATTTTCCAAGTTATGTCACAGTGCTGTGCTGGCAAATAAAGTGGAGCGTGGAGAAAGCGACTTCAGGAAAAAACATGCTGTTCAAGGGATCTCTGCCAGCTGCCCAACTCCCTCACGTCCTATCCCAGTAGCCACAGCTGACATACCCAAAGTGGAAGCTGCCCCTCAAATACAATTCCATTCTCTGAATGGTTACTGACAATTGCAGCAGGGGAGGAGCTTCCATTGGAGAAGCAGGTGCAGTGGCACCATGGCCGAGAGGCCTGAGGACCCCACTGAGCCCTGAGTATTGCTGTATTTTATAATTCAGTCAGCAGCCGGGGGAAGAAGGGGGGGGGCATTTCCTGTCTTTTAAGAATGATGACACACTAGCAGTTTATAGCAATGGCCGTGCCTCCATGAGGGGATGGAGGAGCATCACCTTTCCGCTGAGACTTAAGGAACCATGAAAAATAAAATGGTAATAAAACAAACGTATTACCATCTTATTTTTCATTCAGGCAGCAGCAGAGTCTGAGCAAAGGGCCAGCAGTAGGGAGAACAATGTGCACTTCAGTTTACAGTGTGCATGTCACTTTTGCCGGCTGTCTTGCGACGGCCAGACTGACATGCGGAAGAGGAAAACGTTTCTCATGATTGTTTATGAGCAAGACTGTGCCCCTTCCTGCACAAAAACAATTGTACCAACAAAACAGCCACCCTTCCACCATGTTGCAAGGGTACCTGTGTTGGGGCATGACTGCAAAATGTGTGCAGGAATGCACTGTATCTTGTACATATGGTGCATTCCTGTCCTTTTGAATTGCCGTAGGGCAGTGCACACAATTATTTTCAATGCTCCCCTACACCAATTCCTTATAAATATGCCCCCTTGTGTTTTGGATTTCATCCTCAGAAATCCAGCCATGTAGTGTAGTGCAGGCTTTGTGTCCTGAAGCACTGTCCATATGCGAATCATGGATGATGAGAAATAAATCCAACACAGACTTTGAGTGAATGATTTCTAGTATCAACAATTCAGCCAAAATCATAATCTTCAGCTACCATTTTCAGTATCTGAAAGCCCTTTGGTGTTATTTCATAGGCGAACCGTATAGCTTGTATACTACCAGAACTGGACTGGAAACCAAAGTCAGCCCTGACAAACATATCCAGACCAGGTTCTAGCTGCAGCATGCTGCTACTAGAAGGGAGCCACAGGGCAATGTTTGAGTCATGGCAGCCCATCGTGCTCTGATTGCTGCCCCAAGCTTGCAATCTACCGCGAAACAGTGAGAGAGGCCAAATCCTGGCCAGTCTGGCTGTACTATTGGTGTTTTGAACATGTGCCCAGACACAAAATGGAGCTGTGCATCTGTTTCCGAAAAGCTGTTTCGATGTGGATTGCACATCTTCGGGGAGGGGGGGCATGACACATGCGTGAAAAATATTTCATTTCAAATTAAAAAATAAAACTTACCTGACGCGACATCCTCACTTTACTGTACCTCTTCTTTACTGGAACCAGATGCTGGAACTCCCTTGGCCAATCCTGGGGCTGTTCACATGCAGCATGTGAGCAGTGCCAGGATTGGTGGGAGCGGCCTCACTCGGCGCTTCACAGCACTCTGGAGGCTTGCACTTATGTCAACCCAGCTGTGTTAAGACATCTGGGTTGAGCGATTTAAAGTGCGCATGTGTGGTTGGCCATTGCAAGACGGCCGGCCAAAAAGACATTCGTACTTTAAACAGTGCATTGTCACTCAGCAGCTGCCCTACCCCTGTCCTGACTCTCGGCTTGGGACAGGGGATGAAAAACAAAATGGTGATAAATTACCATTTTAATTTGCATCTCCGTGGCTTTAGGGGGGAATATTAAGTGGGGCGGCACTCATCCACTCCAATGGAGGAGCCACTCCTGGATTGCACATACATTAATTCAGTATCTGTGCAAATTAGTCGATGAGCTGCACGCCGTGCAGCTCAGAAACACTGAGCTGCAACCACGGTTCATTTTGTTCAAGATGTGCCATCTGCAGCTCACACACTTACTTGCACAGTTACTGAGCTACTATATTCACAGTAGAGAGCGCAGGATCAAAGAAAACACGCATATGTCCGTTCTGCACCAGAGCGCATCTTCATGAAATGGCATGGTAGTAATGAGCTGGGCAGCTATGTGCACAACATGCATGGCTGCCCAGCATAGACAAAAAAAGACAAGCTACTCTTAAACAAACAGAGGTAAAGCCTTTGTGATAACCATCACCAAACAAACATGCAGAAACATATTTCCATGCAAAAGCAGATTAAAGTAAGATATACTAACTTTTACAATTCTTGGTAGTAGTTGTGGTGTGGTATTGTTATTCATGGTGGAATTCGTGGTGGTATCGGTACTGCTAATCGTATTAATGGTGGCATTGGTAGTGATGAATAGTGGTGGTGGTATTTGTAGTATCTGACTGTATCTATGGGTCGGGTGGTAGTTATGATTGTGCCAATGGTATTGCTTGCATGAAATAAGATTTGAATGTGACAAAAACAGTAATAACTGAACGTGTTTGTTATACGTAAAAAGTTCCTTCATGTATTGAAAGGCAAGCATGGCACATCAGGCAGAATGATATGCCAAACATCCAATTCCATAAGGTTAGAGAAAAATACTACTTTGAGATGGAGCTAAAGCCAATCTATGTCTATTTTAATGAATTGGTAATGAAACATCCTTAGACAGCTAAATATGCCTATATACAAAAATAAAACATATGAAATGTACAGCCCAACTAGAGTTTCACTTTTTATGAATCCCCTGGTATTTACTAGAAGCAGCAGAGTATGGTTGTGCAAGGGTGCAGTGGATACCCGTTGTAAGCACAGATATTGCACTTCTGTGCCATCGCTGTTGCACCCAGTGGGCTGGACAGTGACAGGGGGTATCATAAAATATGTTCTCCAGGCCTCCCAGGGGTTTTTCTCACTAACCTGAGTGGCCAGTCCATCGGTAATGCCAATAGAACTCAGCAGACAGTGAGAGAGAAACCACGCATGTTTTGATGTGACTCTTCTCTAATTGCTTCTTCAGGTTCGGGGTAACACAAGGACCATAGATATTAGCAGGGCTGGCACGGCTCATGGGTAGAGGGGGGCGAGGGCTGCTTTAAAAAAACAACTTACATGGCCACTGCCGCCGGGTCCCGCGTCTTCTCTCCTGCTCGCCTGTGTCCGATTCCAGGTCGGAACCAGAAGCAGGCAGCCAGGCTGCCACCCATAAGCCAATCGCAAACATTGTAATGCAGCGTTGTGATTGGTCTGAGCACCGTGACACGGCGCTCAGCCAGGGGCTGGAGGGGTGGGCATGTTCTCCATGCAGGCTGTAATGCAGCCTGCTTGGAGAACAGGGAAGTGCGCATGACTGTTTTGGGCGGCCCGAGAAGCCAACCTAACAGTCATTTAAAAAATGTCATAGTTAGAAGAAGTTACAGGTGAAAATGTATGCACAAAAGGCTGTTTTTTTCAACTCAATTTCAATATTTGTTTATTTCCGCTGTTATTTTCCATAAGAAAACCTTGAAGGATCTACACAAATGACCCTTGCTGAATTCAAAATGTTATCAACTTTTCAGAAATGTATAGATTTTCTGGCTCTTTTTCGTACCCATTTGTACCACTAACTGGAAGGAGGTTGACAGCACAAAAAATAGGAAAAATAGGCTATGTTCCAGTAAAATACCAAAACTGTGTAGAAAATGTTGGTTTTCTGACACAAGTCTGCCTGTCCCTGAAAGCTGGGAAAATTGTGATTTTAGCACCACAAACCCTTTGTTGATACAAATTGCAAGGAAAAACACAGACACTTTTCCCCCATTTTTCCCCAAACCCCTCAAATTTAGCTGTATTTAGCCTAATTTCTCGCCCCCCCCCCCCCCCCCAGGGCAATGCACAAATCCTGGGTACCTTTAGAATCCTGAGGATGTTGGAAGAAAAGGACACAAATTTGGCATGGATACCGTATGTGGACAAAAAGGTATGGTGGCCTAAGCATGAACTACCCCAAATAACCCAAAAATGTTGTAGCACGGGAGAAAGGCCTGGCAGTGAAGGGGTTAAGAGGGTCGTTCCATAACAAAATCCTGAAAAACATAACCATGGTATGTGCTTGTAATGTTCTGCGAGGTGAAAGCGATGCTTTCATGGGCATAAATGTACTTGGAAACTTCTTACTTATATTTTTTAACCCCATTCTAGTTTCTCATAATGTGCTTGTTTCTGACAGTTACCTGAACCCAAAAAACACATACTGATCAATCTTTGCCTTTCTAGTTAATGTTTCATACTGAAAATGTCTAG
Organism: Triturus cristatus; assembly: GCF_964204655.1. Lineage (NCBI taxonomy): Eukaryota > Metazoa > Chordata > Amphibia > Caudata > Salamandridae > Triturus > Triturus cristatus. The sequence goes on along the minus strand of NC_140594.1, from coordinate 845,552,792 downwards.
TGCATCAGCTTTAATCTCTTTCGCTTAGGGTAACGCTAACGCCACACGCCCAGCATTGTGCCATTTTCTCCCTGTGAGCCTTGGAGCTGCGCTCAGACTACCACAATCAAAAGTCTCATGTGGGTGTGAGAGTGAGATCTGGGCAGCAGGGCACCCACGGAAAAGGAGCAGTCATGGCCTGTGTGGCTCATGGGTGTGGGGGGCGGGGATTCACACAGGGGGAGTCGCACAGGTAGGTTGCATGGGAGGGGAGTTGATTTAATAAAAAAGAAAAATTAAACATACCTTTCCACCGGCCGGGACCCATGTCTACTCTGCTCCTGCTCTCCTACTCACAGGAACAGGAAGCAGAAGCAGGCAGCCAGGCTCCCTCCCCTAAGCCAATCACAACGCTGCAAGCAGCGTTGTGATTGGTCACGACGCCGCCCAGCCAGTGGCTTATGGGGAGGCTATCTTCTCCATACAGGTTGCAATGCAGCCTATATGGAGATGGGCACAGTGCGCATGACTGGTTTGGGCGGCCCCAAAAGGGGGGGTGACTAAACAGTCTTTGTGCACTCAGGAGTGGGCAGGCACACCACTCCTCTCTTGCCTGCTCGCAGAACAGGCCTGCCAAGTGCCAAACATAAAAAGGTAATAACTGAAAGTTATTACCATTTTATGTTTCTGCTTCTCGCACTGTGAGAAAGCAGTTGGGCGACGCTCCTCCGCCCTAGTGGAGGAGCCACCCTGCGAAGGAGAGCATAGCGCCAGTAGTCTGGCAGCACTGCCAGCACCCTCCGGAGAGGCTGGACTGGACCAAAGCCTGGCAGCTAGGGAGCCTGCACCTCGCTTGCTATGGGACTGCACTGTACGCAACCCAAGCAGGTGACACGATAGGTGCCTCCCCTCTCCTGGCTCCTTTAGGACAACACCAAATTACCTCTGCAGAGTGAAAGGCAAATTACTATTCCCACTCCAGTGAGTGCAACAGTAGAGAAAGTGTTGGATAGTGGAGGGGTAGAAATTACTATTCCCACTTCAGTGAGTGTAACAGTAGGGGAAAGTGTTGGATAGTGGAGGGGTAAAAATTACTATTCTAACTCCAGTGAGTGCAACAGTAGGGAAAGTGTTGGATAGCGGAAGGGTAAAAGTTACTATTCCCGCTCCATTGAGTGCAACAGTAAGGAAAGTGTTGGACAGCGGTGGGCTAAAAATTACTATTTCCACTCCAGTGAGTGCAACAGACAGTAGGGAAAGTGTTGGACAGTGGAGGGGTCAAAATTACTGTTCCCACTCCAGTGAGTGCAACAGTAGGGAAGGTGTTGTATAGCGGAGGGGTGAAAATTGCTATTCCCACTCCAGTGATTGCAACATTAGAGAAAGTGTTGGATAGTAGCACGATAAAATGTACTGTTCCCACTTCAATAATTGTAAAAGTAGGGAAAGTGTTGGATAGCGGAGGGGTAAAAATTACTATTCCCACTTCAGTGAATGCAACAGTAGGGAAAGTGCTGGATTGCAGATGAGTAACAATTAATATTCTCACTCCAGCCAGTTCAAAATTAAAAAAAAAAAATATATATCAATAACAATAAAAATATTTAAATAACAAAATACATAAAAAAATATATAAATATGATAAATATTCAAATACAAATATATGGAATATTACATTTTTATAAAAAAAACATACTATAATAATGAATAAATATAACAAATATCTACAAATATTATATTAAATAAAATAAAAAATCATTTCTGAAGAGATTTATATTTTAATAAAAAAATATTTAGAAACAAAATCATTAATTATTAGATAAATTTACTTTTTTTATTTCCTACCCTATAACACCACACAATTTACAAACCACATCTAAAAAAGTTTTTAAATGTACTTACTCAACTAACATAATTAATTACCAATTAAATAAATATTATTAATTGAAAAACAAATTAGCTGTAAAAAGATTCATTATACAATAAACTAATAGTATTTAACAACTAATTATAAAGTAAGTAAAATTAATGTACTCCCCACACTGTACTCCTATAACAATAAAACCCACATACAAAAAATAAACAAATACCCTAATTAAATATAAATTTATTAATTATTATTAATGATCAACTAATTTTTAATAATCAAACAAAAATGACTTCCCACCATTTACCCCTATAAACCCCACAACCCACACCTAAAATAAATTACACAAATTCCATATTTATTTTTTAATTATTTAAATATTATTATATAACAACTAAATATTAATTAATTAAACATAAATTGCTTCCCACCCTTTACCCAATAACCTACACCTAAAAAAATCACACAATTACCATAAATAATTATCAATTAATTAGTTAATATAAATTAACAACCAACTATTATTAGTTAAACATAAATTACTTCCCACCCTTTACCCCTATAAACCCCACAACCTGCACCTAAAATTAATTACACAATTTCCATAATTAATTTCTATCAATTAATTAATATTAATTTAGAACTAATTATTAATTGATTAAAAATAAAGTACTTCCTACCATTTACCCCATAAACCCCACAACCCACACCTAAAAGAAATCGCACAATTACCATAATTAATTATCAATTAATTAGTTATTATAAATTAACAACTAATTAATAATTAATTAAACATAAATTACTTCCCACCCTTTACCCCTATAAACCCCGCAACCCGTACCTAAAATTAATAAAACAATTCCCATACTTAGGGGTCTATTAGGAAGGCGGTCGGAAAATCACTCCAACTGCCATGGCAGCGGAAAAACTCTGCCCGCTAGGACCGCGGCATAACCGCAGGCCCAATTAGTATGCTCCTCAGTCGAAATCCGCCCGCGGCGGTACGATCGCGGCATTTAACATTGCGGCGGTTGCTGCTGCCAGCAGCACCGCCGTGATGTCCAAAAAAGCATGTCCTGCATATCCATGCACTGCATGGCAGGCACTGCACCGTGCCTGCCACCTGGCAAAGGGACATGTAGGGGGGTACCATGGGTACCACACCAGTGCACCCACACCCCCCCAAACACATTGAGGGCCCGCAATGGGTCCCGGAGACATACTCTGCATGCCTTTCCATGGCGGTTCCACCGCCGCGGAAAGGCTGGCTACCGCCGCCATCATAATCATGCCAGCGGAGCCGGGCCCTGCACCGGCCCCATTTTAGTGGTCCAGCTCCAGCGGGTGGAAAATCTCACCGCCGCTGTCTTCACCGCCATGCTAATGGGACCGGCGGTTTTCTGAGGTTGCGATCGCGGGTTGATGACCGCCGCCTGGCCAGCGGCGGCCATCCGAACGCCATCCTACTAGACGCCTAAATTTTCAATCAATTAATTAATATAAATTAACAACTAATTAATAATTAAACAAAAAAACATACATCACATACATTTAAAATATAAACTAAAATACATAACACTAATTAAAAAATCGATATTTTAAACATCTATATTTTTGCAAACAATATTAATGGCTTCTATGTTTTAAAAAAAAACAATTTCTTACCTTAAATTGAATATTCTTGACCACAATATTCTTGCTGTTGATATTTCTGAGTCATGATATTTCCGACTCGATATTTGTGTAAGTCGACATTTCCAACTCGATATTCTGTCTCAGAACCCTTGTGCTCTTCTCCACAGCGGGTAGCATATTCATGCCTTTGTTCCCTTGCTAGACATCCATAAATTTCTGAGGGGTGCTGTAGGCCTTTCGGATCACAGATATTATTTCCAATGTTATTGCATTTTTTTCCACATTTTCTGCTGTTGCACTGGTATGTTTAGTGTCTTCACTGTAAAACACATGTATTACCCCAGTTTTTTATAATTTTTCCAAGACTCATTGCTGCTGCTCTGGGGTGTTTTTTGATCTTCGAGAGCCCGTACATATTTTTTCCTGTTATCAATTCTTTTCCAAATGTTCTTCTTTTGTCCTGGTGTGTTTGGGGTCTTGTGCAAGTAATATCTATTATTCACAATTTCAGCAATGATTCCCATTTTCCTTGATGTTGTTTTGGGAATGGTTGTGGCTTTGTAGAGCTGACAGATATAATTTCCTATTTTAATGAATATTTCAAATGTTCTGTTCTTGTCTGTATGTGCTTGAGGTGTTGGAGAGTTAATATATATATTTTGCTGTTTTTTAAATCATTTTTTCCAGTTTCCCTGTTGCTGTCCTAGGATGTCAGAGACCTGAACATATGCCTTTTTGATGTGTACGGTGCACCTCTTGATAAGACTGAGATGCTGGCGGGTGTTCACCTGAGGTGAACTGATTCCCTTCACCATCCACGAGGATAGATGGCCATGTCCCTATGAGGCAACGATTAGCCAAGGGCCCTGGAGAGATCTGTAAGTGTCAACGGTATAGAAGCAACTAGCCATATGTGTGGGCCAGACATCAGTTCAGCCTCATATCCCTTTTCCAGGGATGGAAACGTCCTTGAAGCAGCCCAAATGTCCTAGAGTTACTTGTTTTAGGTATTCCATCGCCTTTGCCTACCCTCTGCACAGAGAAGAAAGGACAACAGTGAACATTGAATAATATTAACCCACAGATCATTCTTACCTTTCCTATTAGGTCGTTCACCATTAACCCTAGCAGTTGGATGTGCCCAGATTTAGGCCTACTACAAGGACCAGCTTACAGAATAGCCAAAGAAGCCCAGCAAGAGAAACAACCTTAGGGAGCTCAGCAGTCCTCCCGCCCTCATACACTGTGTCCTATATATCCTGGAGCCAATAGGACTATGTATGAGCAGGCTCTGTGCCCCGATGTAAGTGTCTACAAGACTTGGAACAATGTCTGGAAGATCCAAGTGGGCCTAAACCTTTAGATCACAGATCTCCTGTGGGAGGGCGGTCCATACCTACATCATGTAGCTCTACAAATAAAGGGGTTCTGGCATACACATTTTCGAACTGTGGTTCTTATGTGGGGATGATGCAGTTATGAAGTCTTCCGAAATGCCATGCAGAGGTATGGAGCACAGTGTGTCCTCCATTCTGTATATTTGTGCATATGACCATTAACACACTCGTAGTAAAACCACTTCTGGCCCTCTAATAATTGGGACTTGGGACCGTACCCTGTCGTTTGGCCCTCATTCGACACTAGAGGGCCAAAAAGGGACCAAGGGCCCGTTGTCATTTTAGCACGACAGTCAATGAAAGGCTCCTTAATGGGACAGCAAAATAATCCACAACTGTTCTCCCTGATAACACTTAGAAAACAAGTTAGTTGAGTTGGTTGATTAGCCAGCTACCTACTCACTTCAACTTTGTGGCTCCTCTTATGTTCAATCCAAAGGCCAGTTATTTGGCTCCTACCAACTCCTCCTTCTCTCACTTAACCCAGCACTCAGTGTTCATAAGCTATGACTCCAGCTCTTCCATATCATCCAAACGTGATAGACGAAACTGCCACGAAACAAATTCATGATCAAATATTGCTGTGTTGTTTATTGACAAGATTTGATATATTGATATGTTCAATGCTGCGCTTCACATAAATGTGAATGCAAAAGCGGTCAATGAGGCCGCTCGTATCTAACTCCATCTTATTTTCACTAAAGAAATTTCAGTAAATGTTTGATTTTCCTTAACAGGGCAGACACTTCGATCAGTGTGGACATTTGCTGAAGGTGACAAATGGAGAAAGATACCCTGACTAGGAGTTATCAGTTGCTGACTGTTTGAAGAACTTTTTTGGGCCTAACATGGATTAAGATGTGCTTCACTATATATGGGATAAGGTACTCCCAGCTATGCTTTATAAGGATATTATAAGTAACAAGGAGTTCCTTTATAAGGTCATGGAAATCTGAGGTGACTTGCATTATCCTTTTAATGGACACCAGAGGGTATTTTATTCCTTATAACACATGGCCAGACTATCATTCTTCCCACAATCCTCTTAAATTCTTGGGGTCTAGCTCCTTCATATGAATGATATAACGTACTCAGACATAAAGAATAAAATGGGGCGTCTATAGTGTAAAACTAAACACCTCAAAAAATCATTTTTTTGTTGTTGAAAAAACACAACAGAATCAATTTAATGTAAATCAGATTAATAAAGGGACTGCAGCTCATAATGAGTAGTCACATGTAGAAAGATTCTCTCTTACCTGTAATGAATTATGTACAAAAAATAAACATACTGACATACATCCCTCCTCTTTGTTGAACAATGGTAAATAAAAACAAATCAGAAAAAGGAAAAAACAGTTTTCCTTTTCTTAAACAGCAGTTGTAATTATGTGCTGTGACCTGCCTTTCACCTTAGCTGCCGGCTCTGGCAGCAGGCCTTATAACCTCACGGCTCATCTGTAATGAGTATTACAGCTCACCAGCTACACTATTTTTTTTATTACAGAGGGCAAGAGACATCGTAACTCTATTGTAGTACGGAAAATACAGACTGGTTTTTATTCTGGGATTTCAGGCTTCTATGTATTAAACAATATTAAAGAAGAACGTGTCAGCCCAGGAAAGGGTTAACAACTGCGAGACCTTTTATTTGATCAACACAGCGACTTGACTGAACCCACTTAAGCACCGCGCTGCAGCTCACAGGCCTATCCTTCGTATCTGCACCTATGTGAGGAAAAAGGGGTGCTCGTGTTCATTTTCGCCTGGGGCGACCAAACCTGAGTCTGCCGCTAGCCTACCCTCTGTCAGTCCGTGATGTGGGGCAAGTAACGACGTCTTGAGAGCTTGCGAGAGGTTTGAGAGTCCTCGAAGCCTCCGAGGAGTCCCTGGAATGCCAGAGACGGATCGCTTTAGAAACTGCAAACCCGCGGCTTTTAAAATGACGTGAGAGAGCTCTCCGTTCCAACATGCTCCCCATGGTACGCCGCCTGTAACCTTCATTTCGCGTTTCCTCGCCTGTTGGTTCCCGCTCTTACTCATCAGTGTCGCAAACCTCACAGGTAATATTCGAAGTAAGATTGAGGTAGCGCGGTGAGGCAGCACTGCCGCTGGCTGACCCTCCCTCTGCGAATGCGAAACAAGTAGCAAAGATTTGACTTTTTTTGCTGTGGTCTCTCTGTCCTTCTCACCATACATTGCCTGATTATATACCGAGCTTCCAGTTCTCGGGCTATTCTTTTTCTACTTTCCCTCATACACTCTCCCTCACCGTCCTTTTAATGTCACAGTTATTTGGCAACTAGCTCACAGTTAGGGGCTCATTTATGAGAGCCCTGTCTCACTTTTGCATCACATAAAGTGGTACATGCGTGACACAAGGCTCTCATTTTGATTTATGAAGACACGCAAAGAGACCTGTGTGAATTTGAGTGGCCTAATAAATCATGAGTAAGGCGACACAGCGCAAATCTCTGTGTCACCTTTCCGGGAGGCTTTCCATGGGCCTTTCAGTGGGTTTTCCCCGCACAACACCCATGTAATTTGACACTGCTCCAGGTTTGCAAAGTGATGTAGACCTTGGGAAAAAGGCAAATCTGTACGCCTCCCAACGTAACAAGGAGAAATATGTTTATTTCTCCTCGTTTTTAGGTCTCGCCTGATCCAGCGCTTGCGCTGATCTGGCCGAGACATTTTGTAAACAGGCTTTTTCAAAGTGCTGCCGTGGCCTAAAGCTACAGTGCACGTGAACGTGCACGCGCGCCCTCCGTTGCATGCGATCGTAATCGCGATTGCGATCACTTTCACTTTCGCGGCCGCGTTGCCAAAGCTTGTTCTCTCCTTATCTTTCATCCTCACTCTCTCCTGCCAACCTTCTCTCCACACTTTAATCCTGTCCGTTTCTTCTCCCCTCAGTATTCCCCTACCTCTCTCCACCCTCTAGCTTCTCATTGCTTCGCCTTTATTTTCTCCTTTAATTATCTACCTCCTTCACTCCAAACCCGCTGTACTCCTGCTTTGCATTCTTGTTCCATTTTAAAACGTGGCATGTCACCCCACCGCCCACACTGCTATGCAGCTGTCATTTCATCACTATTGTTTCACGTAGGTGCGATTGTGCACACAAAAGAAATGAAACTTGAAGCACGTTCCAATTTAGTAGGCAAAGTATACACAAAAAGCGGATAATCCGACAGGAATGCGGCTGGCCTGATGCTCAGTTTCGGGTGATGGTGCTGTTATGATCGGGGCTCGTCTCACGCAAAGCTTTCTGCTCCCAAGGCCTGGACAGAGCGGATGACATACTGTCGCGAGGCTTAGAGTCGTATTGTGCGGTCTCGTGCGCACACAGCACTGTTGTGGGTCCAGTTACATCAAGTCAGTGGAAACTGCGAGTCTCTATTTTTTATGTTTGCACATTTGCAGAGAGGTGGTGTTTAGTTAGAGAACGAGCTGTTCTTTCTTAGAACAGGCAGAATTATCACCTTCTTGGAATGCTGAGATTATATCGGCCAATCGGAAGGCTTTGGGGGTGGCACTTAACTTCCAGTTTTCTAATTTCTAAACCTTCAGCTGAAAGCGTGGAACAAGGACACACCATAGAAAGAAGCCATTTGTTTCTTCAGACGAGCGGCGAGTAGTGTAATAGCCTTACATGGATACCATTATTATGAGGTGGGCAATTACCACACCACATGGGGAACAACACTAGTGTAAAGTAGAAATTGCCTATGACCACAACCTTTCGGCTAAAATTCTCCCTGGTGTTATAGTTCAACGTACAGATCGTTGACATGACTTTTTTTGTGTGTTAATTCTCTACATAAATGTCTTTATAGGTGTTTTTACATGACGGCAGTGGTTTTGACCATAGCTGCATTCATTCCTACTCAGTTCCGGATTACCAGATAGGCAAAGTAGGCACTGGCCTATGGGCCCCACTCCTTTTAGGGGACCGCAACAAAAGATCAATATAATATTGATGTGATCTTGAAAGAAAATTACAATCAATCTTTCTTGAGCTTGAGGGGTGGGGGCAAAATTTCGACTGTCTAGGGGGCTCCACAGGGTTTAATCTGGCACTTTTCCCACTGGTCTATGAGGTGAAACAGGCTAGAAAACATTTTTCCAGCTAAGTAACCACTGTTTGCTCTCTTGTGCTCATGCAAGAAGCACCTCATATTTCTGTGTCAAATTCAAGCTAGTGAAAGCTGCTACAATACGATTCACTCAGCACCTTCCACGTGTAGCAGACCAGCTATAGGCACCCTACTGCGCTTGGAGCACTTGTCAGATGTCACAGCTAGTCAAACGCTTTGTACCCGTGTCAGGCATAGGAGAAGGGCAGAGGATACCTGTAGGGGGTTCTACCCTCTCCAGACCTACAGCATTCACACCAATGGAAAGCCATTACAACCATAAAAGCTGTCGCCAGCACAAGATTGAGCCCAGGCAATAGTTGAATTGAGTGAGGGGCGACATTTCAGTGTGTAGGGGGCTCCCATGTGTTGCAAAGATGCATCTGGGTTTAAGATGCTGCTAGGTCAGAGAGTGGGTTAATGAACCATCTGTAGTGAACCATCCGTGACACAATGAAATACATAAGTGCACCATTTGTTTCACGCTATGCAAACACATTCAGCTGAAAGGGTGCCACGGCAACACTGATAACTATCTTAATTAGGAGGCTAACTTTCAGTTTATTGTAGGAATGCTGTTTCCTTTCACAGCAGATTCCTTTTTTTTTTATCCTTTCTTTTTTTTTTAAACAACGTCTAAAGTTAATTCAATGCCTTTGCTAGCTTTCGTTTTACATTTTGCTTACACAAACATTTACATGTAAAAATGCAAGTGCAGAATGCTTTACCCACTATTTTGCTCGCATAGTAAACATGAACTCACCATAACAAGCATTTGCAATGCAATAGGTCTCGCAGTTGTTAAGAGTTTGAGCTATTGGGACTGTAAATGGCAATGCCTTTTATTTATGTGTGGGTTTATAAAACATAAATAAAAGGCATTGTCCTTTACAATGCCAATAGCTCAAACTCGTATAAATGCGAGACCTATTGCATTGCAAATGCTTGTTTCATTTTTCTCTGTGTGCTGCCGTAGAAAGAGGGAAATGCCTCTTAGGATTGTTTTTGTGCAGGAAAGTGCTCCTTCCTGCACAAAAAAATCCTGCATGCAACGGAGGCACCAATGCACCATGGTGCAAGAGGGCGTCGGTACGTTGGTGACAGAGCCAGCGCAGGGAGAAATGACAGGAATGCACTGTATTGTTTAAATGTGGTGAATTCCTGCCTTTTCACTTTGGCGTAGGGCAGGTCAGCAAGGTGCCTTGCTGCGCTGGCCTATGCCAAAATCCCATAAATAAGCCCCTGAGTTTTTATGTCATGTAGCACAACCCTCATTGGATCTCCCACCTCACATATAGAAATGTCTGTATGCCTGTCAATGTTTATATCGCTCTATGTCTTGTCTTCTGTTGTGCCAGTTTGCCAGGCAATGTTTCAGGACAATTGTACTTTAGCCTCTTATACTTCTGTATGTCATATATTATAGTTTTTGATATAACATTTTAAGAAACACACAGGACGGCAGAGCGCTCTACAACATGGTGCGGTCATACAAAGTGCCCTTGTAAATATGGCAGTTTTTCTCAGCAGGGTTTTATAGTGCAATAGTAAAGGATGGTAAGGTATACAGCTCTTAATCTGGAGAGTCTGTAGGGTGACCAACCATCCGTAAATTTCACGGACTGCCCGTTATTTGGGCCTCATGTCTGTTGTCCGTAAGAATTTCTTTCACTGACGCCTTTTGGCCGTAATTTCAGATATTGGAGCACGCTGCCCCTGCAAGCAGCCTGAGAGTTTTGTAGCTCTCACTGCAGGGGCCAGCTCACGTTTTAGGGTTTAGGGCAGAGCAGTGGTGTTCGGGCAGTGTAGGGGGTCGTGCTGGGGTGGTGTTTCAGGGTTTAGGGCAGTGCAGTGGTGTTCGGGCAGTGTAGAGGGTCATGCAGGGGGTGGTGTTTCAGGGTTTAGGGCAGTGCAGTGGTCTTCGGGCAGTGTAGGGGGTAGTGCAGGGGGTGGTGTTCCAGTGTTTAGGGCAGAGCAGTGGTGTTCGGGCAGTGTAGGTGGTCTTGCTGGGGGTGGTGTTTCAGGACTTAGGGCAGTGCAGTGGTGTCCGGGCAGTGCAGGGGTCTTGCTGGGGTGGTGTTTCAGGGTTTAGGGCAGTGCAGTGGTGTTCGGGCAGTGTAGGGGGTCTTGCAGGGGGTGGTGTTTCAGGGTTTAGGGCAGTGCAGTGGTGTTTCGGGCAGTGTAGGGGGAAGTGCTGGGGTGGTGTTTCAGAGTTTAGGGCAGTGCAGTGGTGTTCGGGCAGTGTAGGGGGCTGTGCAGGGGGTGGTGTTTCAGTGTTTAGGGCAGTGCAGTGGTGGTCGGGCAGTGTAGAGGGCCATGCAGGAGGTGGTGTTTCAGGATTTAGGGCAGTTCAGTGGTGGTCGGCCAGTGTAGGGGGTCTTGCTGGGGGTGGTGTTTCAGGGTTTAGGGCAGTGCAGTGGTGTTCGGGCAGTGTAGTGGGTCGTGCAGGGGGTGGTGTTTCAGGGTTTAGGGCAGTGCAGTGGTGTTTGGGCTGTGTAGGGGGTCATGCTGGGGGTGGTGTTTGAGGGTTTAGGGCAGTGCAGTGGTGTTCGGGCAGTGTAGGGGGTCGTGCTGGGGGTGGTGTTTGAGGGTTTAAGGCAGTGCAGTGGTGTTCGGGCAGTGTAGGGGGTCATGCTGGGGGTGGTGTTTCAGGGTTTAGGGCAGAGCAGTGGTGTTTGGGCAGTGTAGGGGTCATGCTTGGGCTGGTGTTTAAGGATTTAGGGCAGAGCAGTGGTGTTGGGGCAGTGTAGGGGTCATGCTATTGGTGGAGTTTCAGGGTTTAGAGCAGTGCAGTGGTGTTCGGATAGTGTAGGGGGTCGTGCTGGGGCTGGGGTTTCAGGGTTTAGGGCAGTGCAGTGGTGTTCGGGCAGTGTAGGGGGTCGTGCTGGGGCTGGTGTTTCAGGGTTTAGGGCAGTGCAGTGGTGTTCGGGCAGTGTAGGGGGTCGTGCTGGGGCTGGTGTTTCAGGGTTTATGGCAGTGCAGTGGTGTTCGGGCAGTGTAGGGGGTCATGCTGGGCTGGTGTTTCACGGTTTAGGGCAGTGCCGTGCTGTTTGGCCAGTGTAGGGGGTCGTGTTGGGGCTGGTGTTTTAGGGTTTAGGGCAGAGTAATGGTGGTTGGGCAGAGTAGGGGGATGTGCGGGCGGTGGTGTTTTAGGGTTTAGGGCAGAGCAGTGGTGTTCAGGCAGTGTAGGGGCTAGTGCTGGGGGTGGTGTTTCAGGGTTTAGGGCAGTGCAATGGTGTTCGGGCAGTGTAGGGGGCCATGCAGGAGGGGGTGTTTCAGGGTTTAAGGCAGTGCAGTGGTGATCGGGCAGTGTAGGGGGTCATGCAGGGGTGGTGTTGCAGGGTTTACGGCAGTGCAGTGGTGTTCGGGAAGTGTAGAGGGCCATGCAGGAGGTGGTGTTTCAGGATTTAGGGCAGTTCAGTGGTGGTCGGCCAGTGTAGGGGGTCTTGCTGGGGGTGGTCTTTCAGGGTTTAGGGCAGTGCAGTGGTGTTTGGGCAGTGTAGGGGGTCGTGCAGGGGGTGGTGTTTCAGGGTTCAGGGCAGTGCAGTGGTGTTCGGGCAGTGTAGGGGGTCATGCTGGGGGTGGTGTTTCAGGGTTTAGGGCAGTGCAGTGGTGTTCGGGCAGTGTAGGGGGTCGTGCTGGGGGTGGTGTTTGAGGGTTTAAGGCAGTGCAGTGGTGTTCGGGCAGTGTAGGGGGTCATGCTGGGGGTGGTGTTTCAGGGTTTAGGGCAGAGCAGCGGTGTTCGGGCAGTGTAGGGGTCATGCTGGGGCTGGTGTTTAAGGATTTGGGGCAGAGCAGTGGTGTTGGGGCAGTGTAGGGGGTTGTGCTATGGGTGGAGTTTCAGGGTTTAGAGCAGTGCAGTGGTGTTCGGATAGTGTAGGGGGTCGTGCTGGGGCTGGTGTTTCAGGGTTTAGGGCAGTGCAGTGGTGTTCGGGCAGCGTAGGGGGTTTTGCTGGGGCTGGTGTTTCACGGTTTAGGGCAGTGCAGTGCAGTGCTGTTTGGCCAGTGTAGGGGGTCGTGTTGGGGCTGGTGTTTCAGGGTTTAGGGCAGTGTAATGGTGTTCGGGCAGTGTAGGGGGATGTGCGGGCGGTGGTGTTTCAGGGTTTAGGGCAGTGCAATGGTGTTCGGGCAGTGTAGGGGGCCGTGCAGGAGGGGGTGTTTCAGGGTTTAGGGCAGTGCAGTGGTGTTCGGGCAGTGTATGGGTTCGTGCAGGAGTGGTGTTGCAGTGTTTAGGGCAGTGCAGTGGTGTTTCGGGCAGTGTAGGGGGTAGTGCTGGGGTAGTGTTTTAGAGTGTAGGGCAGTGCAGTGGTGTTCGGGCAGTGTAGGGGGTCGTGCAGGGAGTGGTGTTTCAGGGTTCAGGGCAGTGCAGTGGTGGTCGTGCAGTGTAGGGGGTCGTGCAGGGGGTGGTGTTTCAGGGATTAGGGCAGTGCAGTGGTGTTCGGGCAGTGTAGGGGTCTTGCTGGTGTGGTGTTTCAGGGTTTAGGGCAGTGCAGTGGTGTTCGAGCAGTGTAGGGGGTCTTGCTGGGGGTGGTGTTTCAGGGTTTAGGGCAGTGCAGTGGTGTTTTGGGCGAGTGTAGGGGGTAGTGCAGGGGTGGTGTTTCAGAGTTTTGGGCAGGGCAGTGGTGTTCGGGCAGTGTAGGGGGTAGTGCAGGGGGTGGTGTTTCAGGGTTTAGGGCAGTGCAGCGGTGGTCGGGCAGTGTAGGGGGCTGTGCAGGGGGTGGTGTTTCAGGGTTTAGGGCAGTTCAGTGGTGGTCGGGCTGTGTAGGGGGTCTTGCTGGGGGTGGTGTTTCAGGGTTTAGGGCAGTGCAGTGGTGTTTGGGCAGTGTAGGGGATCGTGCAGGGGTGGTGTTTCAGGGTTTAGGGCAGTGCAGTGATGTTCGGCAGTGTAGGGGGTCGTGCTGGGGGTGGTGTTTGAGGGTTTAGGGCAGTGCAGTGGTGTTCGGGCAGTGTAGAGGGTCATGCTGGGGTCGTGTTTGAGGGTTTAGGGCAGTGCAGTGGTGTTCTGGCAGTGTAGGGGGTCGTGCTGGGGGTGGTGTTTCAGTGTTTAGGGCAGTGCAATGGTGTTCGGGCAGTGTATGGGGATGTGCGGGCGGTGGTGTTTTAGGGTTTAGGGCAGAGCAGTGGTGTTCGGCCAGTGTAGGGGGTAGTGCTGGGGGTGGTGTTTCAGGGTTTAGGGCAGTGCAATGGTGTTCGGGCAGTGTAGGGGGCCGTGCAGGAGGGGGTGTTTCAGGGTTTAGGGCAGTGCAGTGGTGTTCGGGCAGTGTAGGGGGTCATGCAGGAGTGGTGTTGCAGTGTTTAGGGCAGTGCAGTGGTGTTTCGGGCAGTGTAGGGGTAGTGCTGGGGTAGTGTTTTAGAGTGTAGGGCAGTGCAGTGGTGTTCGGGCAGTGTAGGGGGTCGTGCGGGGAGTGGTGTTTCAGGGTTTAGGGCAGTGGTGGTCGGGCAGTGTAGGGGGTCGTGCAGGGGGTGGTGTTTCAGGGTTTAGGGCAGTGCAGTGGTGTTCGGGCAGTGTAGGGGTCTTGCTGGTGTGGTGTTTCAGGGTTTAGGGCAGTGCAGTGGTGTTCGGGCAGTGTAGGGGGTCTTGCTGGGGGTGGTGTTTCAGGGTTTAGGGCAGTGCAGTGGTGTTTTGGGCGAGTGTAGGGGGTAGTGCAGGGGTGGTGTTTCAGAGTTTAGGGCAGGGCAGTGGTGTTCGGGCAGTGTAGGGGGTAGTGCAGGGGGTGGTGTTTCAGGGTTTAGGGCAGTGCAGCGGTGGTCGGGCAGTGTAGGGGGCTGTGCAGGGGGTGGTGTTTCAGGGTTTAGGGCAGTTCAGTGGTGGTCGGGCTGTGTAGGGGGTCTTGCTGGGGGTGGTGTTTCAGGGTTTAGGGCAGTGCAGTGGTGTTTGGGCAGTGTAGGGGATCGTGCAGGGGGTGGTGTTTCAGGGTTTAGGGCAGTGCAGTGATGTTCGGCAGTGTAGGGGGTCATGCTGGGGGTGGTGTTTGAGGGTTTAGGGCAGTGCAGTGGTGTTCGGGCAGTGTAGGGGTCATGCTGGGGCTGGTGTTTCAGGATTTAGGGCAGAGCAGTGGTGTTGAGGCAGTGTAGGGGGTCGTGCTATGGGT
Organism: Triturus cristatus; assembly: GCF_964204655.1. NCBI lineage: Eukaryota > Metazoa > Chordata > Amphibia > Caudata > Salamandridae > Triturus > Triturus cristatus. The sequence continues at coordinate 845,537,683 of NC_140594.1, read as the reverse complement.
GGAGTTTCAGGGTTTAGGGCAGTGCAGTGGTGTCGGGCAGTGTTGCGGGTTGTGCTGGGGCTGGTGTTTCAGGGTTTAGGGCAGTGCAGTGGTGTTCGGGCAGTGTAGGGGGTCATGCTAGGGCTGGTGTTTCAGGGTTTAGGGCAGTGCAGTGGTGTTCGGGCAGTGTAGGGGGTCGTGCTGGGGCTGGTGTTTCAGGGTTTATGGCAGTGCAGTGGTGTTATGGTCAGAGTAGGGGGTTGTGCTGGGGCTGGTGTTTCACAGTTTAGGGCAGTGGAGTAGTGTTCGGGCAGTGTAGGGAGTCGTGCTAGGGATGGTGTTTTAGGGTTTAGGGCAGAGCAGTGGTGTTCGGGCAGTGTAGGGGGTCGTGTTGGGGCTGGTGTTTTAGGGTTTAGGGCAGAGCAGTGGTGTTTGGGCAGTGTAGGGGGATGTGCTGGTGTGGTGTTTTAGGGTTTAGGGCAGAGCAGTGGTGTTCGGGCAGTGTAGGGGTAGTGGTGGGGGCGGTGTTTCAGGGTTTAGGGCAGTGCAGTGGTGTTCGGGCAGTGTAGGGGGTCGTGCAGGGGGTGGTGTTTCAGGGTTTAGGTCAGTGCAGTGGTGTTCAGGCAGTGTAGGGGACATGCAGGGGGTGGTGTTTCAGGGTTTAGGGCAGTGCAGTGGTGTTTGGGTAGTGTTGGGGGGTCTTGCTGGGGCTGGTGTTTTAGGGTTTAGGGCAGTGGTGTACGGGCAGTGTAGGGGGTCTTGCTGGGGTGGTGTTTCAGGGTTTAGTTCAGTGCAGTGGTGTTCGGGCAGTGTAGGGGGTCTTGTGGGGGTGGTGTTTCAGGGTTTAGGGCAGTGGCGTTCAGGCAGTGTAGGGGGTCTTGCTGGGGGTGGTGTTTCAGGGTTTAGGGCAGAGCAGTGATGTTCGGGTGGTGTAGGGGGCCGTGCTGGGGGTGGTGTTTCAGCGTTTAGGGCAGTGCAGTGGTGTACGGGTAGTGTAGGGGGTCGTGCTGGGGCTGGTGTTTCAGGGTTTAGGGCAGTGCAGTGGTGTTCGGGCAGTGTAGGGGGTTGTGCTGGGGCTGGTGTTTCAGGGTTTAGGGCAGTGCAGTGGTGTTCGGGTAGTGTAGGGGGTCGTGCTGGGGCTGGTGTTTCAGGGTTTATGGCAGTGCAGTGGTGTTATGGGCAGTGTAGGGGGTCGTGCTGAGGCTGGTGTTTCACGGTTTAGGGCAGTGGAGTAGTGTTCGGGCAATGTAGGGGGTTGTGCTGAGGCTAGTGTTTTAGGGTTTAGGGCAGAGCAGTGTTGTTCGGGCAGTGTAGGGGGTCGTGTTGGGGCTGGTATTTTAGGGTTTAGGGCAGAGCAATGGTGTTTGGGCAGTGTAGGGGGATGTGCGGGTGTGGTGTTTTACGGTTTAGGGCAGAGCAGTGGTGTTTGGGCAGTGTAGGGGTAGTGCTGGGGGTGGTGTTTCAGGGTTTAGGGCAGTGCAGTGGTGTTCGGGCAGTGTAGGGGGTCATGCAGAGGGTGGTGTTTCAGGGTTTAGGGCAGTGCAGTGGTGTTCGGGCAGTGTAGGGGGTCATGCAGGGGGTGGTGTTTCAGGGTTTAGGGCAGTGCAGTGGTGTTCGGGTAGTGTTGGGGGTCTTGCTGGGGGTGGTGTTTCAGGGTTTAGGGCAGTGGTGTACGGGTCAGTGTAGGGGGTCTTGCTGGGGTGGTGTTTCAGGGTTTAGTTCAGTGCAGTGGTGTTCGGGCAGTGTAGGGGGTCTTGTGGGGGTGGTGTTTCAGGGTTTAGGGCAGTGGCATTTAGGCAGTGTAGGGGGTCTTGCTGGGGGTGGTGTTTCAGGGTTTAGGGCAGAGCAGTGATGTTCGGGTGGTGTTGGGGGTCGTGCTGGGGGTGGTGTTTCAGGGTTTAGGGCAGCGCAGTGGTGTACGGGTAGTGTAGGGGGTTGTGCTGGCGGTGGTGTTTCAGGGTTTAGGGCAGTGCAGTGGTGTTCGGGCAGTGTAGGGGGTCTTGCTGGGGGTGGTGTTTCAGGGATTAGGGCAGTAAAGTGGTATTTGGGCAGTGTAGGGGGTCGTGCAGAGGGGTGGTGTTTCAGGGTTTAGGGCAGTGCAGTGGTGTTCGGGCAGTGTAGGGGGACGTGCTGGGGGTGGTGTTTCAGGGTTTTGGGCAGTGCAGTGGTGTTTGAGCAGTGTAGGGGGTCATGCTAGGTGTGGTGTTTCAGGGTTTAGGGCAGTGCAGTGGCGTTCGGGCAGTGTAGGGGGTTGTGCTGGGGCTGGTGTTTTATGGTTTAGGGCAGTGCAGTGGTGTTCGGGCAGTGTAGGGGGTTGTGCTGGGGCTGGTGTTTCAGGGTTTATGGCAGTGCAGTGGTGTTATGGGCAGTGTAGGGGGTCGTGCTGAGGCTGGTGTTTCACGGTTTAGGGCAGTGGAGTAGTGTTCGGGCAATGTAGGGGGTTGTGCTGAGGCTAGTGTTTTAGGGTTTAGGGCAGAGCAGTGGTGTTCGGGCAGTGTAGGGGGTCGTGTTGGGGCTGGTATTTTAGGGTTTAGGGCAGAGCAATGGTGTTTGGGCAGTGTAGGGGGATGTGCGGGTGTGGTGTTTTACGGTTTAGGGCAGAGCAGTGGTGTTTGGGCAGTGTAGGGGTAGTGCTGGGGGTGGTGTTTCAGGGTTTAGGGCAGTGCAGTGGTGTTCGGGCAGTGTAGGGGGTCATGCAGAGGGTGGTGTTTCAGGGTTTAGGGCAGTGCAGTGGTGTTCGGGCAGTGTAGGGGGTCATGCAGGGGGTGGTGTTTCAGGGTTTAGGGCAGTGCAGTGGTGTTCGGGTAGTGTTGGGGGTCTTGCTGGGGGTGGTGTTTCAGGGTTTAGGGCAGTGGTGTACGGGTCAGTGTAGGGGGTCTTGCTGGGGTGGTGTTTCAGGGTTTAGTTCAGTGCAGTGGTGTTCGGGCAGTGTAGGGGGTCTTGTGGGGGTGGTGTTTCAGGGTTTAGGGCAGTGGCATTCAGGCAGTGTAGGGGGTCTTGCTGGGGGTGGTGTTTCAGGGTTTAGGGCAGAGCAGTGATGTTCGGGTGGTGTTGGGGGTCGTGCTGGGGGTGGTGTTTCAGGGTTTAGGGCAGCGCAGTGGTGTACGGGTAGTGTAGGGGGTTGTGCTGGCGGTGGTGTTTCAGGGTTTAGGGCAGTGCAGTGGTGTTCGGGCAGTGTAGGGGGTCTTGCTGGGGGTGGTGTTTCAGGGATTAGGGCAGTAAAGTGGTATTTGGGCAGTGTAGGGGGTCGTGCAGAGGGGTGGTGTTTCAGGGTTTAGGGCAGTGCAGTGGTGTTCGGGCAGTGTAGGGGGACGTGCTGGGGGTGGTGTTTCAGGGTTTTGGGCAGTGCAGTGGTGTTTGAGCAGTGTAGGGGGTCATGCTAGGTGTGGTGTTTCAGGGTTTAGGGCAGTGCAGTGGCGTTCGGGCAGTGTGAGAGGTCGTGCTGGGGCTGGTGTTTCAGGGTTTAGGGCAGTGCAGTGGTGTTCGGGCAGTGTAGGGGGTTGTGCTGGGGCTGGTGTTTTATGGTTTGGGTAGTGCAGTGGTGTTCGGGCAGTGTAGGGAGTCATGCTGGGGGTGGTGTTTTAGGGTTTATCGGAGTGCAGTGGTGTTCGGGCAGTGTAGGGTGTCATGGGGGGGTGGTGTTTTAGGGTTTAGGGCAGTGCAGTGGTGTTCAGGCAGTGTAGGGTGTCATGCTGGGGGTGGTGTTTTAGGGTTTAGGGCAGTGCAGTGGTGTTCGGGCAGTGTATGGGGTCTTGCTGGCGGTGGTGTTTCAGGGTTTAGGGCAGTGCAGTGGTGATCAGGCAGTGTAAGGGGTTATGCAGGGGTTGGTATTTCAGGGTTTAGGGCTGTGCAGTGGTGTTCAGGCAGTGTAGGTGGTCTTGCAGGGGGTGGTGTTTTAGGGTTTAGGGCAGTGGTGTTCTGGCAGTGTAGGGGGTCTTGCTGGGGGTGGTGTTACAGTGTTTAGGGCAGTGGTGCAGTGGAGTTCGTGCAGTGTAGGGGGTCTTGCAGGGGGTGGTGTTTCAAGGTTTTGGGCAGTGGTTTTGGGGCAGTGTAGGGGGTCTTGCTGGGGGTGGTATTTCAGGGTTTAGATCAGTGGTGTTCGGGCTGTGTAGGGGGACGTGCGGGGGCTGGTGTTTCAGGGTTTAGGGCAGTGCAGTGCTGTTCGGGCAGTGTAGGGGGTCGTGCAGGGGGTGGTGTTTCAGGGTTTAGGTCAGTGCAGTGGTGTTCGGGCAGTGTAGGGGTCATGCAGGTGGTGGTGTTTCAGGGTTTAGGGCAGTGCAGTGGTGTTTGGGTAGTGTTGGGGGTCTTGCTGGGGGTGGTGTTTTAGGGTTTAGGGCAGTGGTGTACGGGCAGTGTAGGGGGTCTTGCTGGGGTGGTGTTTCAGGGTTTAGTTCAGTGCAGTGGTGTTCGGGCAGTGTAGGGGGTCTTGTGGGGGTGGTGTTTCAGGGTTTAGGGCAGTGGCGTTCAGGCAGTGTAGGGGGTCTTGCTGGGGGTGGTGTTTCAGGGTTTAGGGCAGAGCAGTGATGTTCGGGTGGTGTAGGGGGCCGTGCTGGGGGTGGTGTTTCAGCGTTTAGGGCAGTGCAGTGGTGTACGGGTAGTGTAGGGGGTCGTGCTGGGGCTGGTGTTTCAGGGTTTAGGGCAGTGCAGTGGTGTTCGGGCAGTGTAGGGGGTTGTGCTGGGGCTGGTGTTTCAGGGTTTAGGGCAGTGCAGTGGTGTTCGGGTAGTGTAGGGGGTCGTGCTGGGGCTGGTGTTTCAGGGTTTATGGCAGTGCAGTGGTGTTATGGGCAGTGTAGGGGGTCGTGCTGAGGCTGTTGTTTCACGGTTTAGGGCAGTGGAGTAGTGTTCGGGCAATGTAGGGGGTTGTGCTGAGGCTAGTGTTTTAGGGTTTAGGGCAGAGCAGTGGTGTTCGGGCAGTGTAGGGGGTCGTGTTGGGGCTGGTATTTTAGGGTTTAGGGCAGAGCAATGGTGTTTGGGCAGTGTAGGGGGATGTGCGGGTGTGGTGTTTTACGGTTTAGGGCAGAGCAGTGGTGTTTGGGCAGTGTAGGTGTAGTGCTGGGGGTGGTGTTTCAGGGTTTAGGGCAGTGCAGTGGTGTTCGGGCAGTGTAGGGGGTCATGCAGAGGGTGGTGTTTCAGGGTTTAGGGCAGTGCAGTGGTGTTCGGGCAGTGTAGGGGGTCATGCAGGGGGTGGTGTTTCAGGGTTTAGGGCAGTGCAGTGGTGTTCGGGTAGTGTTGGGGGTCTTGCTGGGGGTGGTGTTTCAGGGTTTAGGGCAGTGGTGTACGGGTCAGTGTAGGGGGTCTTGCTGGGGTGGTGTTTCAGGGTTTAGTTCAGTGCAGTGGTGTTCGGGCAGTGTAGGGGGTCTTGCGGGGGTGGTGTTTCAGGGTTTAGGGCAGTGGCATTCAGGCAGTGTAGGGGGTCTTGCTGGGGGTGGTGTTTCAGGGTTTAGGGCAGAGCAGTGATGTTCGGGTGGTGTAGGGGGTCGTGCTGGGGGTGGTGTTTCAGGGTTTAGGGCAGCGCAGTGGTGTACGGGTAGTGTAGGGGGTTGTGCTGGCGGTGGTGTTTCAGGGTTTAGGGCAGTGCAGTGGTGTTCGGGCAGTGTAGGGGGTCTTGCTGGGGGTGGTGTTTCAGGGATTAGGGCAGTAAAGTGGTATTTGGGCAGTGTAGGGGGTCGTGCAGAGGGGTGGTGTTTCAGGGTTTAGGGCAGTGCAGTGGTGTTCGGGCAGTGTAGGGGGACGTGCTGGGGGTGGTGTTTCAGGGTTTTGGGCAGTGCAGTGGTGTTTGAGCAATGTAGGGGGTCATGCTAGGTGTGGTGTTTCAGGGTTTAGGGCAGTGCAGTGGCGTTCGGGCAGTGTGAGAGGTCGTGCTGGGGCTGGTGTTTCAGGGTTTAGGGCAGTGCAGTGGTGTTCGGGCAGTGTAGGGGGTTGTGCTGGGGCTGGTGTTTTATGGTTTGGGTAGTGCAGTGGTGTTCGGGCAGTGTAGGGAGTCATGCTGCTGGTGGTGTTTTAGGGTTTATCGGAGTGCAGTGGTGTTCGGGCAGTGTAGGGTGTCATGGGGGGTGGTGTTTTAGGGTTTAGGGCAGTGCAGTGGTGTTCAGGCAGTGTAGGGTGTCATGCTGGGGGTGGTGTTTTAGGGTTTAGGGCAGTGCAGTGGTGTTCGGGCAGTGTATGGGGTCTTGCTGGCGGTGGTGTTTCAGGGTTTAGGGCAGTGCAGTGGTGATCAGGCAGTGTAAGGGGTTATGCAGGGGTTGGTATTTCAGGGTTTAGGGCTGTGCAGTGGTGTTCAGGCAGTGTAGGTGGTCTTGCAGGGGGTGGTGTTTTAGGGTTTAGGGCAGTGGTGTTCTGGCAGTGTAGGGGGTCTTGCTGGGGGTGGTGTTACAGTGTTTAGGGCAGTGGTGCAGTGGAGTTCGTGCAGTGTAGGGGGTCTTGCAGGGGGTGGTGTTTCAAGGTTTTGGGCAGTGGTTTTGGGGCAGTGTAGGGGGTCTTGCTGGGGGTGGTATTTCAGGGTTTAGATCAGTGGTGTTCGGGCTGTGTAGGGGGACGTGCGGGGGCTGGTGTTTCAGGGTTTAGGGCAGTGCAGTGCTGTTCGGGCAGTGTAGGCGGTCGTGCGGTGGTGGTGTTTTAGGGTTTAGGGCAGTGGTGTTCGGGCAGTGTAGGGGGTCTTGCTGGGGGTGGTGTTTCAAGTTTTAGGGCACCCATCATGAGGCCTGGACACCCAAGAGGGCCACAACACCCTCCAACACCACATCCAGGCCCACAACAACCCCCCCAACCACCCCCAACCCCGGACCAAGAAACTACACATCAACACCACGAATCCCAATACAAACATTTTGCCTGATGTCGCACAAGCAGGAAAATCAATAGACATGCGTGGCCAGGAAATGTAGACTTAGTCAAACAGCAATGCAATCATCAACACAAAACACCATACAAACAAAAACCCAGACAACCCGTAGGATGAGTCCTAGCGGCTCCTCACTGGACAATCCGTAGCACACAGCCTGGAAGACCAAATCCAAGAGAAGAAGGTGTGCCATGCGCCCTACAAAGCAAAGAGAGGGAGAGAGTGAGGGAGAGAGATGGAGTGAGATTGCACAAGCAGCGCAAGGCTCCTCGGGCATCTGCCTCCACATGCCAACATTTGTGTGTGTATCGCCATCCGTACACCATGAGCCCAAGGCCCTGTCCCAATCTCAGTGCCAAAGCCACATCACATTCCAAAAACGCAAGTAGTAGTCAGACAAACATCAGGGATGAAAGCTCTTTTGTTCCAATGCAGAGGACACCTGCACCTCTGACCTTGTCCTAGAATGCACCTGGAACACCCTCACAGAGATGCCATGGCAGACGGGGATGACTCCCACATCACGCATTCCCAAATGAACTATCCGACTCATCCACACCCCACATACAGAAGCCCCTGCCTGTGGTACCCCCGCATGGCATGCCCTTGACACTCAAGGAAACAGCAACCCACTCTCCCCAACTTTGCACACACAACCAAATCATTGCTCAGAGCTGTGGCATATCCCCCACACAACTGCCGAAGTTCAGAAGAGTGTCCGTTCCACGAGACGCACCAACACAATGGCAAGCCATACAGGGCACATGCACAACCCCCGTCACATAGAACAGTACCGTGCATGTATGCTGCATTTACTGGGCGCAGTGCCACTGGCAGTGCTGCGGATCAGTTACCGGCTCAGCTTCCGCATTGCCTATGTCACATGCGTCCAGCCCTGGTTCCACTGCCGAACATGCACATTCGAGTGTCCCATGGATGTCTGCCTATCCAACACAACTGTTGATGAATTGGACTATGACTTTTGTCTGCGCCCCCTGTTGGATCACGAACAGGAGTGTAACCGAGACAGCCGTGCATGGGATGCCTTGACATACTGCATATGTATTGGTAGTTGTGCATGGGAGATTGCACAATTCCTCATGTGCATTGACCACATCAAAGCACTCCCCTATTGGGCTTTGTTGCGGATTGGTGAAACGGCGTGGGCTGAGCAAACCTTCCCGGACCACTTAATGGATTGGCTCACCCTGGGGTTCCTTGAACATGACAACGACGTACTATTCGAACACATTGCACATGTTTCCCATTTTAGCCCCAACATTTTCTGAACTTCGACATGTACCCATGCTGCGTGTAAGTGTCTTAAGCATGTCCCTGCCTGTTGTGGCCCTTGCCTCGCCCGTACTGACACGCACATGCCAATAAAGTCAATGCAACTCTACTGGTGTCTAACTGTGAGGTGTGTTGTTCGGATTGTCCACCATTGCGCCACACCTTGCATCGTCTCTACACAGGGAGGAACTGACTGACCAATGTGCAATGGAGGGGTGTCCCTTTGGCAAGCTCCACCTCTGTAAGCCAAACCTTGTTTTTGGATGGGTGCTGGACGCCATGTGCACTTACGTGACATCAGCAATGTGAGTATGGTGTCCAACCCCTGACCATGTAGAGCAATGTCATATATCACAACAGAATGTGTCCACGCAGATGTGTGTGCGTAGATATGCGACATGAACTTCTGGTGTCACATGTGCTGTAGGACACCACTCCTGGCCTGCTTTCGTTTGGGTCAGTCCTACACACAGCCCTATTCAATACATGGACGTGTGAGGTTGTTGTTGATGTGCAATGGGGACACAGCTAGTACTCACATTCACAGTCATCCAATTAGCCATGTGTCTCAGGGATACACATGCGCATAGATGTCAGTTACCAGGGTGTACCTTCATGTGCAATCATTGTACCTACATCCAGCCATACCTCCACACGTGAGTGAACATAGTGATTACACATCTGTGTGATTTAGAATGTTTTATTCACATTCAGGTGATTGCGGGAACTGGGGCTGTACATGGCTATCCAAGCCCACATCACATGGAAGCCCAGTGGCATTCCAACCAGAGTCCTTTGGGGATTGCACAGTGATTGGGAAGAGGGAGAGTGCAGTCCGCAGCAGGACAGTTGTGTAATTGGCCAGCGGTGAAAAAATGGCAGCCCGTGTAGGGGTCCGGGTGAAAGTCGCAGAGTGTTCCAGGGGTCACTATGATGTGTTTCCCAGGCCATGATGCATGAGGTCATGACCAGGCAAGGACAGGCCATACGGTGGTGATGGCTGCTACTGCCTCCTTCCCCACACAGTAGTTCACATCCCCTTCTTACTCCCTGATACGGGTTCTGTGTCCGTGTGTATGGTATGTGTGGTAGGGTGATGGCTGCATCACTATGTGCCACTGACACATCAGACTGCGAAGGTGATGGGGCAGCATCACTGTGTGCCACGGACACATCAGAGGTCAGAGCTGTGTGTGTCGATGTTCCAGCTGCAGTCATCTGGGAACGGCTCAGTGGCAACAATGGCAAGATGAAGTACTGCAGGGCATTGAAGTCCCCAGCTACTACTTGTTGGTGTCCATCCATGTCAGACATCCTTCCAGCCTGCATCCGCTCCATGGTCTCCATTGATCTCCACATCTGTCCCAACTCTGTGCTGTCATGGCTGGTGCCTGTCTGCCCACACAGTTCTTGTGTCTGAGTCATTGCACCAGCGAGGTCAGCCAAGGTCTGTGTCGGTGCATGGTGAAGACAGGGGGTGTCCGATAGGGACTGTACGTGGTCCATGATGGGACTCAGACAGCCACATATGGCATCGAGTTTGGCTGCCATGAGCTCAAAACCCACCCGCAGCTGTTCAGCCAACTCCACCTGGGAAGACCACACACCTTGTATGCGCTCCATGTATTGGTCGGGGGGGGTCCTGGGAGACAGCTGTGGTGGTGTGTGTTTCCTGCTGTGTGGTCTGTGCAGGTGGTGGGGTCACCTCTAGGCAGCTGGCCTGCCCTGTTCCTGGGGGTGGGGTGCAGAGGCTGTCCAGTATCCGTTGGAGGGTATCTTGACATATGTGCAGGTTGTCCTCTACATCATCAATGATGGGGTGTGTGTTCTGCTCTGCAGTAAGTGTTGATCGTCCCTCTGCAATGTTAAGGGGAAATGCAGGTTAACAGGGTTTCACATGTATGTTTTTGATTTGCATATGTTTACATTCAGACTGCATGCCAATGTACATTACAAATGTTTTGGGGGAGCTGGCTATTCGATGGCAGTCAGTGTGTTTTCCCAATACATGACGGATGTGTGGTGGTACCCGTTCATTATCATCACACTGTGTCAGGCAATGCCAGATGTGAGTGGACTGTTACTACGCACGAGCGGAACCTGTTGTGGGCTCTGTCCTGTGGTGTTGCACATTGTACTACATTGCCGTCGTTGCTGATGTCCAGTGATTGCTATGTGTGTGTGATGCATTGTGGGGGAGTTGCCCCTGCAGCTCTGATTTCGTGTGGCCTTCTCCCTTTGAGGTGGAGTGCCTTTGAATTGTGTGCTTTTGGAGGCCTGATTTGCTTTTGACTTGGGTCATATGTGCTCTCGGACAGATTTTGTGGCCTGGTGTATTGTTCGTCTGCTGCGTGTATTGTAAGGCATGGGTTGTGGGTGCACGTGGACATGTCAGGGTGTGACCTGCTCCTTTACAGATGTGATCTGCAATGGGCTACCTCCATGTCGATTCGTGGGCCATGTAATTTTTTTTGGCTGCTGCCATGCTATCGGACATGCAGTGTTATTGCATAGTCAGTGTGGGACACAGAGCCGCTGCTGTGCTGGATTCGGCACATGTGCATGGGTCGGTGGTGATATTGGTGATAGGGGGGGCCCTCTGTGCACATTGTGGATGGGGGCCTACTTGGCGTTTCTATGTGTGCTGCAGTGTGCCAAGGCAATCAGGGACATGTTCCACGCTCATTGTGGGTGTGCATAGTGCTACGCATACTTGTGCATGTGTCTCATTGTGCCCCTCTCCCCCGCCCCCCGTCCCAGGTCATTACTCACCCTGTTTCTGTTGTGTCAGGTCGTATCATGCTGTGTCCAGGCACACCAATCCTGCCATTGTCTCCTCACTGCTGACTGTCGCCACTATTTGCTCCAGCTCATCCACCTCCTCCTGTGTCCGGCAGGCCCACCTCCAGTCGCAATTGCTGCCTCCCTGTTTGAGGCGAGCTTATGTTTGGTCTGCCTTTTCAGATCATGCCAGCACCACTTGACCTCCTCCGGTGACCTCCTGGACACTCCGACTGCATTGACGTTGGTTACGATGGCCTGCCATATTTCGATTTGGGTTACCAGTGCCGTAGTGGAGGTCCCGAACAGTTGCTGATGGTGTTCGGTCACCTCCGTGACGAGGTTCCCGTCTTCCTGCGGACTGAACCCCGTCTTCCTCTTCCTCTTGTCCTTGCCCTTCCATGAATGCGGGGTTCCTGGCTGGCCCTCCGTGGGGCTTGTGGTGTTCGGCTTGTCCTCTGCACTCGGTCCAGGTGCATCCATGTTGCTACGCAGTTTGAATTGTCTTTTTGGCTTTTCTTTCTCTTGCTTTTATGTTGCTTTTTCCCGCCAGGCGCATGGGATTTGCAGGCCTGTGGCTTGTCTTCGCTGATTTGTGTACTGCGATTGTACTCATAGCATGATTTTAGCGTTTTGCATTTTTGCGGCATGGCGTCAATTTTGACGCTGACATTTGATGCGTTATCTGGTGTCTATCGCATGATACCGCCTTGTTGTGAATTCCACCTTGTCACGGGGTTATTTTCCCGCGATAGGCTGCGATATTGAAAGTTGCGTTACGCTACTCTTGCGGTAGTTATCACACCTTCTTGTGAATATACCCCCTTGTGTCAGAGAAGATATTGTGCTAGCGCAAAGGTCATTTAAAGTTATTCTGGAGGATAGAAGATTTGAGTTGAGGAGGGCTGCCTGGGAAGAACTGGGCAAGGCCTTCAGACTGAGGATACAGCCTCTTTTTGGAAGGTGGTTAATCAACCTTTCCTTATGGGTTATTATAAATCAGCACTGGACAAGGTGATTCCTGTAGAAGCAAGGGTCGATCATTTTAGCAATATTTTTATGACGCGTCTTTTAGCACCTTTAGCCAAGATGGGATGTATGAGGCACTTAGCGATTCGATTGATATTAGAGATGTTATTGCTGCTATTAGTCATAGCATGGTGGAAAACGCCCCAGGGCCTGATGGGGTTCTATTGGACCTTTTTAAAGAAAACAACTTTCTTTGGGCTCCTATCCTAACCAACTTTTTAAAGTCCCAATAAAAGGAGACTTACTCCCTGTAGATATAGTTGTCCCGAATTCTAAAAAGGGGAACCGGAACTCTCCGGCTTGTTACCACCCCACATCCATCTTGGACAGCTCCTTAAAAATTATGGGAAGGGTCCTTGATTCAAAATTGGAAGCCTGGCTGCAGAACAAGCAGTCTCTGTCAATAGTCCAGTATGGATCCCGTCAAGGGGTTGGCACTGTTGAGCAGTGCCTTAAGTTACAGCTGATCATAGGGAAATATGTTAAGGCTAGGAGAGGTTCCATTCACCTTACGTTCATGGACCTCTCCTCTACCTTTGATATGGTCAACAGGAGAAAGCTGTGATAGGATATGGACAGGATGGGGATTGAGCAGGGTTTACTTGAGCTCTTACAAAGAATGCACTGGGATACCACCATAAGGGTTAGCTATGGTAAAGATCGGGAACTTTCACAAAATATTTGGTCACATCTAGGGATGGGACAAGGGTATGTTATGACCCCCTCTTTTGTTACTTATATATATTAATGATTTTGAATCTCACCTAACCAGAATAGGGAAGGATTTGCCCAGAATTAAGACAAGAGCCCTTCCAGTACTGTACGCAGACAATGCTGTTTTAATGGCTAGGACTTCTAATGGCCTTCAGCTTCTTTTAGACACTTTTTGTTATTTTATGGGGGTATTTGATCTTAAAAACCATATACAAACATATTTTATAATGAGTTTTGGACCACGAAATGAGAAAACTATGTCTTTTTATTGGGGACGTAAATCTACAGAGTGAAGTCTTTTACATACTTGGGCCTTTCTTTCGATCAAAGTTTGACCTGGCAGAGCCTACACCAGTCTAAGGCTGCCCGTACTCAAAGAGCTATGGAGTCGGTGTTTTCATTTGCTAGAATGTTGGGTCACAATCCGATCAAAGGAATGACTTAGATCTACCCGAGTAAATGTGTCTCTGTGGTGACTCATAGTGCAGGGGTGTGGGGATATAAAGGCCCAGGGCCAATACAGCAGGCTGAAAATAAGTTTGTAAGTTTGCTAGCAGATTGTTGCCTGTTCCTCAATCATCCCCTGTTTTCATGTGCCTTTCAGAGTTGAGCCTGGTCCCTCTGGAGGATTAGATGAGGTTAAAACCCCTTTTATGCCTGAGGATTTGAGGGAACCCTGAAGCGCAACTAACGAAGGATGTAATGGAGGACTGTCTCTCCCTGAAAAATGTGCATGCCATACCATAGCTTAGCTACATGAGGAAAGAGTTCATAGAACTGGCATGCGGAAATATGCCGATAATCCGGCAAGCATTGATTCTAAGGCTGTACCTAAAGTAAAGGAGGCATTACGGATTAGGCAAGGAGGCCAGGAGGCCAGGAGGCCTTTGACAAATTGCTTTTGAGTCCCAATTTTAATTCAATCAACTTGTTACATGGGTGAGAGCATTACCTTCCCAATGGGAATGTTAGGTTGTATTGCCATTTAGGGCAAAAAGGTGACATTCCTGTGGCGATAGGGGATTGTACATATGCCCCTTTGTATGTCACTCACAGGGGGTTAGAAAACAATATGGATTCGTAAAATGCCTCCCCTCTTGGTCTTAACAGATTTCCTAAGGACAGTAGTTCCTTTTTAATTTTTAATTTCAGACCCACCCAATAATATGAATAAATTGTATGTGCGATAGTATCAACCTGCCCTCTATGAAGAGTACTTTCTTTTAATCTATTTTCATACTTTTTGTATTCTATTTGATGTGTTTTGAATATTTGAAGATGCTGTATTTATGGAATGTTTACATTATTGTACTTTTTATGGGAAGTCATTGGCCAAATAAAGTTTATGATGATGATAATGAGGAGTGTGAAGCCTATTTTGGAATCTGGATGAAGTCCAAATGCAAGTGTACAAAGGGACCCGAAGGATGTAGGTGAGCAGCAGGCATGGTCTTCACCCCTTTCCCAGCATTAGTGGACTGAGAGTTGATAAAGGAATCACAATAATTTTGGGCCATGGAGGAATAGAAGAACTCATACCAGTGGGCTACTGAGGCACGCAGCATTCTCTCTCTACCAACATAAGCAGCTCTGTGGCACAACTATGCAAAGTTGAGGAGTAGAAATGTTAGGAGTTAACTATAATGGGTGAAGAGGGTCCTCAGGCGCTCATACAAATTTACACCAATAAATCTAATATGAAACAATTACACATATCCTGCGGTGCATTCAAAGAGGGAGAACATCCACCCGAATTCCCCTGATTTTCAATCGAGGATTGAACAAACGTTTTACAAATGCTGAAGCACACGCAACTTATAACAACAAAACATAATATGAAAGAACAAAAGATTTTGTTTCGTTGGGCTTGTCCGTTCTTTTATTTTACAAAATCTTCCATTCCCTTACACCAACGTGTTTCGTCATCTATGGGTATGAGCCCTACGACTTCCTCAGGGCTGGAAGTAATACAGATAATCTTGTTGTAATACACAAAAGATTAAACAAACATTCACTTTACATGATGTAAGCCGAGACATAACCGTTGTGCGTCAAGGGACTAATCAAAAGAGAGAAGTTGTGCAAATGTTCCATGCTAGAATAAAATACGTAAGCAAAGTATACAAAACATACATACATTGTCAAAGTTATTAACATTTGAACCTAATATTTGCATAAACATCCAATTCCATAATATCAGCTTTGCGTATGTGAGTCTGCACAAAACCATAAGAAAAACCATTGTGCAGTTAATGTTGATGAACCACAAGTGAATTACCTGCTCCATTACAACACTAATGCATTAGAAATGAACAGGATGGTACCTTGATAAGTTACTCCAAAATCATCTCTGCAAAAAAGAATTGACATAAAAACCTAAATTAGCTTTAAACACAAGAAGCATGAGGTAACAGTTATTCATTGCGTCCTATTATAATCATATATTGCCACACTCTCAAAGGTAAGGCTTACCTCTCTATTCAATCTTGATTCCAAGTAAGAGTTCTCTATGTAAAGTAACTTGAAGTCTTAAGTATAAAAAATGAAATCCAAATCGCGACCCTGAAAGGGAACGCAAAATATTCTTATAACCTGTTCCATGCAATCCTTCAATATCACATTACCAATACTAGTGCTTACCCGTAAATACCGCGGAATATCCAACATTCAAGCCGTCAATGTTCCAATACTCATATATTCAATCTCCACATTCCAAATTTTGTCAAAAAAGTGATCTCAATAAAGGCAAATGGTCCCTGGAGTACGGGGCACAAAACAATATCCACGTTACTAATCATTTAAACGAATAAAATGTTTCCCTTTATCAAATTTACAAAGTATTCTATGCTTACCACTTGTGCAATACACAAGCGAATCCAAGTCAAAGTGTGTATAAACTGTGGACAGGAATTGAAACTATAATTCCGCTAGTTCCAACAGGTCCCTGCAGTACGGGGCAACCTGTGACAAATAAAGGAAAGAGCAGCCGAGTATCAGTACCGGCTACAAAAAGATCCAGAAGTTCGAATATATTGAAGCCGCAACGTTGTACATACCTGTTACAAAGTATCCTCGTGCCGCACCCGGATAAGGTGAAGACAAACTCCAAGTCCCGTTAGGAATTCAAATAACATTCCCAGAAAGTAAAAAGGGGACTACGATACCAATAACACGAGCGCCATATTGAAATAGTTAGAATATAGTGAATCGACCATTTCAATGTCGATAAACATGCGTATAGCACTGTCCCATATTAAAGTAATTAGATTATGTTTAATGGCCCATTTCTATAACTCTGAACTTATGAGTTTTAAGGTATAGAATCATTATAAGGAATTTATTATGAAGAAATTTATAACAAAGGCGGAATAGAAGTAAAAATAAGGAGCGGTCAAATATTAATACCAGCCCACGAGTTATATAGAAAAGCTAATATATCGAACCTGCAACATTGCACATACCTGTTACAAAGTATCCTCCTTTGCTGCACTAGGATAAGACGAAAGGCACTCTCCTAGTCTCGTTAGAAGATTAAATAACATTCACACAAAGTAGTGGTGTGACTATGATGCAAGTATCAACAGCCCCACATTGGAAGAGTCAAATTACAGTAAATCTACCAATTCGTTGTCTATAAACATGCGGATAGCACTGCCCCTTATTAGAATATTTAGATTGCATTTAAAGGTCCAGTAATTTGACTCTAAACAAACGAGTACTGAATATCAAGAGCTTTTTTACAAAATCGAATTAAAAGGCACCTTGACATATTGGCCAATCAAAAACTGATTAATCTTTTTGTAATACTAAACGGAAATTCAAGATTCAACATTATTCATGAATCACATGACTGCCTCCTATTAAAGTGCAATCTCTTACTAATCAGGCCTCCTTTACTGTGATATTCACTCAATAACCTCACGCTTATCTAATCTCGTACACAACTGGTGAGCTATGTCTATCAATTATAGACAATGTAACTAAATACATGCCGTGAATGCTACAGCCATTAGTCACCCAGAAAATGTTGCAATTCCTGATCATAATTGAGCCCCTCCTCCATGGCCCGCAAACACATGATCCACCTCGTCTCATGCCTCCGTAGTTATAGTTCCCTGTTGCCACCACGTGGATCCTGTTTAATATGTTCTATCCCATGGAACATAAATGTTTTATTAGGACCTTGTGCAGCACAATTATAAACATGTTCAGCAATGGGAAATCTTAAATCGTTGTGTTTTATCGCTCGCATATGTTCTCCAACACGATCTTTTAGTGCCCTTATAGTGCTCCCCACATAAATTTTGGCACACTTACATGTAATGATTTAAACAACATATTTTGTGCCACAATTGATATTAGTCAATATGGTATAAACTTTGCCCACACTGTCTTTAAATTGCTTAGTCTTATGTTCAGCAATCCTACACATCCTACAATGACCACATTTGAAAAAACCTTTGGAAAATTGTGTTAACCATGGTTTCAACTCAGTTTTGATAGGTTAACTGGGACTCAGTAAAGTGCCCAATGTTCTTCCCCTTCTGAATGTGATCTGGGGGTTGTCTGTTAAAAATTCCTGCAAAGTTCTGTCTGCCTGCAGGATGTACCAGTGCTTATTCAGACTTCTGCGTAATGCAGTACTGATGTGAGTGTAGTCTGTGATCAATCTAATCTGCACAGTGGGCTGTTTATCAGTGTGTCTAGGTCTCAAAGCAGTGATTATTTTAGTCTTCATGGCCCTTTCCTTTGCTGCCTCAATATCATGGCTAGGGTAACCTCTCTGAATAAAACGCTTCTCCATATCTTTTATACAAGTAAGAAAATGTGCATCATCACTGCAAAGAGTAGAAATGTTAGTGCAACCATATGACATTGCTGCCTCACCACACACCCTCAGGGCCATAAGTGCAGTTTAGTTTTATCCAATACCGTTTATCACTCTCAGAGACACCTTCATGAAAAAGACACATCTTTCAAAGAAGGTACATCAAAAAAATAAGATTGCACAACATACATGTCAAAATCAGCATTTTTGAGCAATGCAGCCTTTTTAGTGACTGAGTCAGCCAGGGCATTCCCTCAAGACACCTCATCGTGACGATTTTGGTGTTCGGTGTGGTGTGCGATTTGTTGTGGTAGCATCAATGAGTTTAATCAATTCTGTGCATACTGACCATTCTTAATGGGGGCCCCAGGGATGTCAAAAAGCCCCTTTGCATTTTGACCATCCCAAAATCATGCATCACCCCACTCCAAACATATATTTTGAGTCTGTGTACATAGTAACAATCTTTTCATCTGCCAGGATATAGGCATTAGTGAGCGCAATTAGTCCAGCAACTTGAGACGATTCAACATTATGTAGTTAGAAACCTTCTACAATTTATACCCAGTACATGCAGCTTAACCTGTAACCAAGAAACCTTCATATTTTTATGAGATATGCTCCATCAACCAAGTACTGCAGTTCACAATTGGGAATGTGAATGTCAGTTAAATCAATTCGACTTTATGGCATGGGCAGTGGCAATTAGATAGTTGTGGGGTTCTCCCTTACCCACAGTAGGATTTAGAAACACAGTGTTCAAGGTGGGACAGCAAACAAGGGTAGTATGAGAGACAGATAGTAACAATATTCCATATCTGGACAACTGGGCAATGGAGAGATGTTGGGATTTGGTTGTGAGAAGAAGAGCAACAACAGCATGGGGCACGGCAGCAAATAGAGAGGAAATTAATGCAGTGTTTTCAGAGGCTCTCAGGGCTGAAGAATAATAGGCTACAGGCTTTTTCTGCTCTCCATGGTCTTGGACCAGCACCACTAAAGAAAACCCATTGCGTTTGTTACAAGAAAGATTAACAATTTAGCACATTCAGGGAATCCCCAAAGTGGGTGCAGAAATCAATGTCTGTTTTATTTGTACACATGCATTTGCAGCCTGTTTAGACCACTACAAGGGTTCAGGGAAGCATTTTCTGAAATAATCTTGCATGGCCATTGCTATAGTGGTACAGCTTAGGGTCCACTGTGCCCAGCCGCACCCAGTAATGGAATTACCAGGCCTGGGCGGGACTCGCAGAGTTACTGGAAAACTCCGACAAATTCTGCAGAATTCCATCAATGCCACATGTGTTTCACTGGCCGGGTGTTTGCTTGGTCTAGATGGGACTCTGCAGTGTCAGTCTGACATCTCTTGCTGCTTACATCAGCACAAACAACAATTGATGGACAGAATGCAGAACAATGTCATACATTCACCCCAGTACAGAGATCTGGGCCTAAATCCATCATTTTTTTGCTCACCATGCCATTCCAGTTTGAACCCAGCCATATGCAAATCAGTCTTGACCCTGTGCCTCATGGGAACTGCCAAGCCAGGTCCTCCCTGGACTGGAAACAAGCATCCTAGGACAGGTTTTGGGGTTTCACCCCTCTTCAGCCACGATAGCTTGATTCCAGTGGCATGGAGAGCACGGGACTCACGTCTGAGCATACCCGTCCCACTCGGGGTGATAAATGCAAAAACAACAATTGATGGACAGAATGCAGAACAATGTCATACATTCGCCCCAGTACAGAGATCTGGGCCTATGCAGGGTATGCTCAGACGTTGAGTCCCTTGCTCACTTTGCCACTGGATTCAGGCAAGCCTGGCTGAAGACGGCTGAAATGCCAGAAACTGGTCCTAGGAAGCTTGTTTCCGGTCCAGGGAAGGCATGGCTTGGCATGAGGCATAGGGTCAGACTGATTTGCATATGGCCATGTCTGAACTGGGTTGGCAGAGTGAGCTAAAGAACGGTGATGGATCACCCACCCCCTTTTGTACCGCTTTGTTCGCCATAAGTTGCTCACTTTGCCACTGGATTCAGGCAAGCCTGGCTGAAGATGGC
The DNA here is from genome assembly GCF_964204655.1 of Triturus cristatus. Taxonomy (NCBI): domain Eukaryota; kingdom Metazoa; phylum Chordata; class Amphibia; order Caudata; family Salamandridae; genus Triturus; species Triturus cristatus. Next base: position 845,518,152 of record NC_140594.1, on the reverse strand, counting down.
TGAAATGCCAGAAACCGGTCCTAGGAAGCTTGTTTTCGGTCCAGGGAAGGCATGGCTTGGCAGTTCGGGCTGGACTGTTCCCATGAGGCACAGGGTCAGACTGATTTGCATATGGCCATGTCTGAACTGGGTTGGCAGAGTGACCTAAAGAACGGTGATGGATCAAACCCAGATCTGTTGACTGGGTGTGAGTGTTTGATTGGTTCTGATGCTCCGTCCATCACCACCCCCTTTTGTACCGCTTACATCAGCACAGCATGCCAGTGACAGGCAGACCGTCCCACGTGACGGGTGAGGCAGCCAGGGCGGGGTGGCATACGTTGCTCTTCTCAGGGGTCGCACAGGCAGCCTAGTAACCAGGGTGCGCGAAAGAGCTTCCCCTCTTGCTGAAGAGACTGCTTCTTGTTGTGCTAGCGGGGAGGAGAAAAAGGAACAAGCCAAAAGCAGGTCCCCTGGTTCCGGTGCAAGCCATTTATACACTGCCACCCGGCAGGGGTATGCCAACGTCACCGCTGCAATTGGCCAGCACGCCGGACCTCTGCTGAGTGCTGATGACAAGGCCTGCAGCACCGCGTGTCAGCATGCAGCTCCAGGCCTGCATGAAGCATGTGTTTGTGGGGGAGAAGAGGTTCAGTGCCCAGCCCACACTCTGCCTTACTCTGAGCAGGCCCCTCATTGCCCTCCAGATCGGCAGTTTGGAATTGGCACCAACAGCAAACAAACTTGCCCTGCAGTGCCAAGTGGAGAAACATGGTGCTACTACCACTAACTCCAGTGGATTGTGGGGGTAAACCAGATGATAGGCTGTAGCACCACATTCAAGCTGCACCCTCTTCAAACTTGAGTAGGACAACTCAAAAAAAGGCAAGTCCGGACCTGGGAACCAATCAACAGATAGAAATTCAGTATGTCGCAAGAGGATTGGCAAAAGTGGCCTCTTCCAGTGATCCAATCCCAGGTCACCAATGTTGGGGGTGAGGACTGAGGGAGGAGCATGCCGGTAAACTCTGTACCATCGGCGGCTGGCAGAGTATTTCGTAACTCCGTGCTCCTCGTGGAGTGCAGAAAGTGCAAAGCTTCGCAAAATCTGCCAGCGAAGCGGAGTTTACCACCCACCCTCAGATATAACCAGGGAGGCAGTCACTAAACGGTGCAAATTACAAATGACTTCAAAGAGGTGGGGTGGCAGGGGCATTTCCTGGCAAGATATTGCACTCAGCCTTTATTGGCTCTCGACGTAGGCAGCGCTTGCGCTTTCTCTTCAAGACATGCTGTATCTAGGATATGGGCTTGAAAAAACACCCATCTTTTTCATTGGTTCCTATTGCTGTCTTTTAGAAATGCTGTCTTTTCATTGGTGAATACATTTAGTAGTCCCCCCTTTTGAAATTTTGTATCCTCCAATGAGGACTGGCCCTCTTACACGTGTTCTTCCTGTTCAAGTTATTTATACTTAGAGAGAACTCTTTTTTTAGTTGGCCTACCTCTTTGCTCGTTAACTCTTCTGTTTACTTGTGCAAAAAACTTTGGTCACGTCATTTGCTTGCAGTCGCTTTATCTCCCTGTACCTCCCCCTCAGCCCTCCCACAACACTGCTTTCATACCCCACCACCCCTCTGAGGCCACTGCTGTTTTGCTTGTTTTTGGGTTACTTTACGCATAATTTGCAATGCAGTGCCCTCGTTTAATATCCCTTTTCTGTCTACCCCCATCCCCTGCATTACACTTTTTTCCGCCCCCAAGATCACTGCATTGAATTCTTATGTTATTTTACATTAAATGCTTTTATTTATATAGCACACCTAGCCATGGGCTCAAGGACATTATATAATCAACCCATTATCACAGGATGTTGAGCAGACAGCAGACTCGAGCACGGATCCCCAGCTCATCAATCAGCAGCTCTCACTGTGTGCCATATCCTGTAGTGAAGATTAATATCTCCTTATGTACAATGCTAAGTTAGCACAACCACGTAAATGTTAGAACGCCATTTTGCTGCTTTTGCTGCTTTTGCACACAACACTGTAGTTACATGTTATTATTTGAGAAATGCTTACTCGGCTTTGCTTCACATGAGAACTGTCTGTTGTTAACATCCTTAACAGTGAGCAGCGACCTTGGTCTGTACATTGTGTAAAGAAACAGTCCGGGTCACTAGACGGTGCATGTTGTGAGGTACAGGTTGATCGTGCCACTATTTAGCCATAACACGCACGCAGCTGCAGATACCTGAAAGACGAGTGCTTTTTAATATTGCAGTGCAGCATGTTTTAGATTCATTCAGAAGAAGAGCATTCCCAGGAGAGAGCCTTGCTGATCCTGTGATGTGATTCCACTAAGCTGATCCTTACGGTATGGGGTTCCCCATTCAAGCCTAGAGTCCTTTTATTAGCATAATAATAATAATATTAGTTTGCTAGAGAAAGGAAGGTGGCTGATTGCCACTGTCATTTTATTATGATTGCTCCTTTCATTTTCTATGGTATTGTAACAATGCTGATGGTTCTGATCTTGACCATTTGTCTGCTTATGTTAGCCAAAGTACTGCATCTTAGAACGCGAGGTTTATAAAATAAACTCTTTAAACTTTTACCGCGTCTCTGTTTATTCTGTTGTGGACTGATGTAAGAATAATTACGAAAAGGTATTTCTGATCCCCACCACTCCTGAGAAATATTCTAAGTCGCCTGTTCTGGGTTGTCTATACATTGGGACCGCCGAGCTAGATCTCGGATAACGAATGGGACACTGATGCTGGCCGGATAGGGGTTCTGGGTTCTGAGGTGAGTTTTTGGTACACCACAATTCACTGAGGTCCTGGGTTCCTGCGCATAGTTCTGCGCATAAGCAGAATCCCTGCAACATGGCGCCCAACGTTTGGTCTTTTGATTTGAAAACGCCTTAGTAGTGCTTATATTAGTCCACAGCCCCCTCACTCTAGTTTCCGGATAGCGGGAGTGACGGGTTCACCTACCTAGGTTTCGACTAATAGGTTCTTTCAAGCTTGATCATTAAAAAGGTTATTTTTTCTGAACCCCAGTGCTACTGTACATATCGTTGTTGCTCTTTAGTGTCCTAATGGCGGTCGATATAGCCGCACATAGTCGAACCCCTCTGCGCCGTCATTTGACGACATTTGGGGTGCCTGATGATGGGATGACTGTTATTTTTGTGGTAAGTGCTGATGCAGCCTACCCGTATGAGTTGTTTTACTCATGGGTGACTTTTCCGGCAGTGGATGCAGACGATGATACGTTCCCCACCTATACTGCCACACAGGTCCCTGCGGTCTATGCCCCATATAGGACACTGGAAATTCCTCTTACTGCCTGGCAGCATACCATTTGGTTTAATGGCGCCTTTCCCCATGCGGTTGCACTGGCGAGAATGGGCCCTTTGTCTATTGCAGGGGCCACTTGGCCGGTGCTAGCCAGCTTTACACCTCATCCCCTCTACTTGACGGTAGGGGTGGATGAGTTACGGGTACTTCACACAGCCCTGATTACAGTCCATAGGGCTTTGGTGCAGTACGTATCACGCAACGTGCAGGCGGGGGCTCCTGCAGTTGCGGGTCACACGACTGACCACTACGCAGTGGTCATTAGTCCTGTTATGGTTAATTTGGTTGTGGGCAAGCGCCCCCAGAGTAGGGATGAGTTCCCTTACTGGCTTGCTGAGAAATTTGATCAACTGGAAGCGGTTTTTCCACACACCACTCCTGTGGAGAAACACAGGATACTCACCATTACTTTGCCAAAAGACCTGGTCCCAGATATTGTCGATTGTGACAATTGGGGCAAGGTCTTTGCTGTGATCTATTCGAAGTGCTATGGCACTCCGTCTATGTCTGCACTCCCCTCCGTCATCAAGAAGGTTCAGGAGAATCATGGTGCGGAGGCGGCTATTCAGTTGGGAATGCGGCTGGTCGACAGCTTCGATGTGGTAAGTTCCATGGTTATGGGCAACCTCAAAGGAGATGCCATGCAGTTCCAAGTAGCAAATATGCTGGAGCTCGTGGATGTGGCGGACCGGCCCAAGAAATTCGCAAAAATAATTGCGAAAGCCTACAGAAGGGTGGGTCGCAGCGCCTTGGGCGTAAAACCCACCGTAATCATTCCTGATGTAGTGCAGCACACTAAGGTGAGTTTGTCTACTAAAGACGAAAAGCCCAATTTTCCAAAGCAAAGTTGGCGAGCTAAAAAACAGGGGAAGCAGCAACAGAAACAGGAGTCTCGTCCTGCCTCATCCGTTCAGTCGTCTAGCGAACGCACATATGATATGCGCGATCGATCTCGTATTAAGTCTCCTGATAGATTTCAGGTTTCTGAACAACGCTCTCCTCGTTCTTCACAGGAAACATCGGCTTCATACTCCGGTGGCGGAGACCGTGGGAATGGAAGGGGTGCCCAAGGTCGTGAGCAACCCCGTCAGACTGACGGCAAAGGCAAGCAAGCCGAGTCTGCACGTCAAAGACCCCCGTTTCAAAAGAAGAAAGTGGCTGCTCTAACAGCGAGGTATGCCTCAGATGGTACGGACGCAACTTCTGAACCTGACATGGGCGCTAACGCTGCTAGACAGCGCGGCGGAAGTTACAGTAGTGCGCAAAGCACTGCGTCTATTTCTGGTGGCGACAGCAACTAATACATTTGTGTAAATATTGAAACTGCTGACACTCACGTAGCTCCCCCTGATAGGCTATATGATATAGTCCTTTGTATTGAAGGTGACATACAACGTAAAATTAAAGGTTTTATTTGGGACAATCTGACCACTTCCTATGATATTCTATTGGCGGAGGCTGATTGGCCCCCGGCTTTCGCATTAGAAGCTCCGAGAGGCGAGGAGGTAGTCCTCCCGTCCTTTGCTCACACAGTGCCGAAGGACCAAGCTAATAAGTTCGCCGGGGAGTGGGCTCAGGTGCTTGCACCTGCGTTGTATCACAATCAGGTTGGATGGGATAAATTGTCTCCCAGTCATGAGATCCCGTTGCGGTCCACGCCCCAGCCACAACCCCAATACCCCATGCGTCGCGAAGCAAGACCTCACGTCGCGTCTATCCTTGAACAATTGGAATATCAAGGTGTAATTGAAACATGTGTGTCACCAATGAATAACCCTTTATTCCCTGTGACGAAGCCTGACGGGTCGTACCGCCTAGTTTTGGATTATCGGCATCTTAACTCCAATTGCCGTACATGCGCGGTACAGAATACTCACAGTTCGGCTCTCGTCGATAGTCTCATGAGAAAACGATTTAAAACGACACTTGACATTTCCAATGGCTTTTATAGCCATAACCTGTCCTCTCTCAGTAGTGAGTGGACGGCGTTTACCTCGGGTGGCATACAAAAACAGTTCAAAAGATTGCCAATGGGCTATAAAAACAGCCCTGGCGTCTTTGCCGCTCGTGTTGTTTCTCTTTTAGAGACGATAGACCCTGATGCGTACTCGTATGTGGATGATATTTATCTCACAGATGACGAGTTGATGCCGCATCGGAGTCGTGAGGATCGCATAATTGTTTTGTTTGCAGACTGTGGTTACAAATGTAACTTTGCGAAGTCACGCATTGCAGAATACACAGTGTTTTTCTTGGGGTACGAACTCAACAATGAAGGTCGTGGGTTGGCCCCGCACTTCCTAGAGAAATGCGCATGCCTCCGTGCTCCTACATCACTGAAGAAATTACAATCCTTGCTGGGCTTTCTGAATTTCGGTCGAACTTACATTCCTGATTATGCCCAGCGTATCAAGCCGCTTTACGCCTTGGTACAACCTACTTTCACCAAATTTTGTTGGCTGCCGGAGCATTCAGCTATTTTGCAGTCATTGCAAGCTGATCTTCTTGCTTCAAAATACTTAGAGACATGTGACAACCACACTAACCTGGTCATTAGAATTGTGCCGGGAGCAGTGGGTTTCACGTACTTAGCGTTCAATGAGGGCGACACTGTCCCCATTGCTTACAAATCACACCTGTACACTTCAGCTGAACTGCGTTTTTCTGCTGTCGAGAAAGTTCTGACAGCTGTGCAAATGGCGATTCTGAAAGAACGAGCGCTATCACAGGGTAAACGCATGTTGGTGATAACACCGTATCCTGCCCTTGAGGTGGTGACAAAAGCTAGTGTACCAAATTCTAAAGCTTTGCATCCAAGGTGGTTACAATGGGCTACTTCCTTGACATCGCCTGACGTCACATATATCTTTGACGCGGCATTACAGGCTCAGGAGTTCTTACAGTATGAATTTGTTCATCCAGCTCCCCTGTCTTTGCACCCGCTCGAGGATTACCATTGTGTCATTTACACTGACGGTTCTGCGCAACCGGCTACTGGATCGAGGCATGCCTACTCAGCGGCTTGCGCTATTGTTGTCGGTACTTTCGTGAACGGTGAGTTCCAGTCCGATGTCGTGCATACGCAGTCATTGGGTGATTGTACCGCTCATTTGGCGGAGCTTCGTGCTCTGGTGCTTGCACTGGAGTTTGCTGATTCTCGGGTCACTACTCTTATAGTGAGTGACTCGTTCTATTGTGTACAAGCTTACAACGACAATTTACACTTCTGGAGTCAAAATGAATATCGTGATTCCAAAGGTAGCACAATAAAGCATAAAACGCTTTGGGTTCGAGTGGCAGAATTTAAAGAAGGTCTGCCCCTCGTGAATGTTATTCACACTCTTGGTCACCAACGAATTGGCATCCATGCTGTCGGAAACAGCTTAGCTGATGAGGCAGCAAAAACCGCAGTGGCAACATACTTAGTGGCAGCAGTTACAAGATCCAAAAGTAAGATCGATGATGACATCTTGGCAGCTATTGCTGCTACTGAGAAGGGAACGAAATTCCAGAGAGGTTTCCCTTCTCGTTACCATTATCGCTTAAGTCCTGATAACGTCCCGTTAGTGAGGATTAACGACGTTGGTGACAGATTGATTCCCAAAGCGGACTGCAGACCATCTTTGATATTAGCAGCCCATGAGGGCATGGCGTCCGCGCATGCCGGCGTTGCGGCTACTGTATTTTGCTACAACAACGTTACTGGTGGTTTGGGCTATACAAACAAACCCGCGCCTATGTACTTAATTGTGACATTTGTCAGCAGATAAAGCCTTCATCTGCGGCGCGCCCACCACAAACTCAGTTGTACATATCTAATAAACCACTTGGTTGTGTTTACTTAGATCACTGCGGTCCTTTTACCTCTGATACTGCGTACAAGTACATCTTGGTTGCAGTGGATTTGTGCACATGTTTTCTGTGGGTGTGGCCACAAAGGAGTGCTGATACCCGTACTGTCATCAAGGATTTGCGTGTCTTTGTTGGAAGTTTTGCATGTGGTACCTTTCATTCTGATCAGGGCCATGCGTTCGCCTCTAAGGCGTACAAAGAAGCCATGAAAAGTTTGGGGGTCCAAGTCAAATTTTCGTCTCCATACCGGCCTGAGGGCAATAGTGTTGTGGAGCGAATGAACCGTGACTTAAAGCAATCTTTGACAGCCAGGGTTTTAGGTCCTGGCCGGAACTGGCTAGCCCACTTGTATGACGTGCAACGTGCACTTAATAATCTCCCTAGAAGGTCTCTGGGTGGGCGGACCCCATACAAGATGCTCTTTGGTATTCAAATGTTTGTCCCAGACCTTGACGGTCTAGACATGGCGGCGGCTGCCGCTCCCTTTGACCTAGATGATCACTGTGCTGTATTGCAGAATCTTCAAGAAGCCAGAGACACTCTAGCAAAAGAACACGTACCCTCCTCACCTGACGCAGAGCTGCAGGTTCCGGTAGTCGGCTGGCTACCTCGAGTTAGTGACCTGGTCCGAGAGAAGGTGGAGAACAAAAAAGAGTTCGGCCCCTCATATCGTGCACCAGTTCCGGTGCTTGGAGTACAGGGTACACGCACGGGCATTTTACCTCCACTTCCTGGTCGCAAGGATAACAGGTACATCTCTATTGACAATGTCAAGCTACAGCGAGTGGCCGATACTTCTTAGCATGACACCAGCGATTTCTTGCCCTTCGATGCTGCGAAATTCTGTTGTGGCCCCAGCTTCTAACACCTTGCCTGATGTTGCCGTCGAGATGCATACAGTTACTGGTCCCTTATTGCCGCCATCGTCTGGTGGTCTAGCTGAAGATCCTGAGTATGCTTATCCTGCGGATGTCTCGGTACCTCTTTTGCAATCCACCGCAATTAACCAGTCACATGACTCGTTTGACACTAATTCAATGACTTCCAGTGCCCCGTCCAAGGTTTCTATTTTTGTTGCCTGGTTCAAAAGACATTTTTTAATTCCTCCTTGGATTTACATTTGGCTGGTGCTCACATGTATCTTTTTGTTTATGTCCATTGGCTTTGTGGTAGTGTTTTTTAGACTTATCAATGGACACTACCTGAATGAAAGATCTACAATTGGATTAATTGATGGAACTTTAGCCCCCCACTCCTCGTCGCACATTATGAAGAGGGACCAGACTTTAGTGAACATTACTGCCTGGCCTGTGCGTGATGGGATTGCTTGGGATGCTGTAAAATTCCAAATTCATGGCCCTACTGAAGTAATCAATGTGCCAAATGTATTTCGTGTTTCTATGGGTGATGTCGTTAAACAGAACATCCAATCGGATGATTGGGATGTACAAGCCATTGAAGCACTGTTTTCTGATTTGAAATATTATGCTGCATTTGATGCTGAAGATTTGTATTTAGATACTGCAAATTATGATGAGCAATTTTGCTATAAACATTATGGCACGCATTTCCTACACAGAGCAAATACGTTTAGAAATTGTGTAAATTTTACACAATGGGTACATTGTCCAGCCCCTATGCCTGGAAGCTCCACTACGTTGGTGAACAAGTTCACATACTTTTCGGATTTTAGTGTGTCTAATCCGGCCTCCTTTTATTTTAAGGTTGTCCCTGAGTCTGCTTCCAAAGTAAGACTGACACACACCAAATTGTTATATTCTAAGTCCTTTATGGACGAATTGGCTATCAGAGGTTATGACCTATGGAAAGATACTATCGATCTTAAATCGGTTTGGGGTTCTAAGCCGTGGCAGGTACAAGGAACAGAAGCTTTGCATCGTGCCTGTCTCATTCCAAACCATATGTTATTTTTGAATTGCTCAATTTCCCAGACCACTTGCTTTGGATTGGCTACATCTCAAAAATTGAAATCTCCCTCTGTCCCGGATCTGGGTGCTTATCCTACTTGGGCTAACCATACAGATCTGTCCCTTGCTAAGTTGCAGCCATATGTTTCCAACTCAACCTTCAATATTTCTACATTGGATCCTGAAGGTTGGTTAGTGTGGCAAACGAGTTCGGATTCATGTCAACATAGGTTTCTGGATTTAACTCCGGGGTATACTCAGGTTCGAGTGGAACCCCATTTTGAATCTTCTCACACAGTTACTACCTACTCGGTAGGTAAGTTATGCTAGTCATGACTGCAACATTCCACCTTAGCGTCTGTTAAACTTCATTTATCACGACTGAACGACAAAATAGATTTGAATGATTTTGTTAAGGGTCCTGCAGTTGGCAGGTCCAAGAGATGGGTGTATGCGGTTTACAACGAGATCTGGAAGCTTTCACAAATTGAGGCCGCTTCCCGATTACGTGCTATTGACCAAGCCAATATGGAAAAAGTATTGGCTGTAATTGATAATAGCATTAACACCTTGTCTTCAAGAATATATACATTAGATAATATTGTTTCATCTGTTGTAGACATTGTGCAAGATGATTTGTCTGTATTGTATCATGGTCAAAATCAATTGCGTTCTATTATGCAGTTTGCATGGACTTTGCAAACGTTAAAGGCTAGGAAAGTCCCCTGGGATTATATGAATACTTCATCTTTGTTCCTTCCTTTTAATTTAACTGCAAAACAACAGTTCATGTCCATGAAAGATGCTACATATTCATTGTTGCACATTGAAAAATTAGAGCCTTTGCCTTTCTCCATTGCTGAATTAAACTCCGCTGTGTGGCTTGTACACGGGTTGATCACGTTACCGTTCCCCCTGTTTAAGTTCAGTTCGTGCATGAAACATTATGCCCTAGGCAGGTAAGAACAACTAGGAAGTGCCTTCCTGCACGAAGTTTGGTCGCTCCCTTTCACGTATAGATGCGTGAGGGATGGCAAGGAGGTTTATTTAAAAGGTGAAGAGTGCACTATGACCCCAGATCATTCTGTGGTGTGTAGGCACATTCAATTACATGGTGCATGTAATGTGCACGCTCCTAATTTAGCTTGCATTTTGAAAGGGATTCCGGTGCCAGTTATAACACCGTCTTTTACGCTGCTTGCTAATGGTAGTTATTTGCTGTTGAATAATGAAGCTTGCTGTGGGATGTTAGTGGGAATTCCCTACATAGTGACCGTATCACAGAGAGTAGTCTGCTGCAATAACGTCCTTTTCCCACCCCCGCATGGACGGCTCGATGTATCCATCTGGCCTTCCATCCCAACCTTGAAAGCAGAGTTCAACAAGATGAGCAGAATAAGGGCTCTATTGTCTCAAAAAGAAGTCGCGTTGACTTCATCCCGGGAAACATTTGTCCTTCACGTAGCAAACACGCGCACCGAGGTGCAGGCGCTTTTGAATACTGATCTCCCCCTTCATTTTGGGGCCCTGATACAGACTATCTTTAATGCCTCGTCAACAAGTGGCCAGGCTCATTTTTTTTAAATTGTAGGCTCCGGCCTCGTGACCTCCTTTCAAACTATTTTTGGTGTGATCCCGGCATTTTTTCATTCTATTTTTTCCAGCGTCTTCGGAGGTCTCCCTTTGCTCCTCGCCCTAGTAGCTGGAGTACTTTTACTGATCTGCGTGCTACGCTATGGATGCACAACTTGCGTTGCAAGACCGCATGCCCCGGCTGCTCCATCTTCGCACCCGGATGCTTGAATACTATGGCACTTTGCCACTGGCGACTTTAAGCGTAGCCTATGGATTGTCCTTCCGGTTTTCCTACTTTACTTGTGTGCAGCCTGTCTTTCATTGCCTAGATTGTCCGTTCCAATGGGCTCTGGATTTGTGTCTGTCGACCCTGGTGTCTCCTGCCCCGGATTATGATCGGCTAATGAGCCCCTTAGTGGCTCATGAGTTGGACTGTTCTGGCGTCAGGATTATGGCCTGCGCAGCCGCACATGGAGTCCTTGGGAATTGGGACTTCGGAACGGCTGCAGCTGAATTCTTAACAAGAAGTTATCTTGAAGTTCACACCAGTTGTCCTCGCGTGGTGCTAGAGGCTCCGGTTGTCGAGGAACACGTGTGTTCCTTTCCCTTGCTGAACTGGGTGGCAGTTAATTTTGCGGACCGCTCCAATGATTTCCTCTTGGAAGCTGTTGCAACTTATTGCGCATATACATTGATGGATTGAGTTTTTTCACTTCGCTTCAGGGCACATCCACCAATGAGATTTTTCTCCTTGCACATGTTTTTTTTCTCAACTCATTTAAAACATTTTTTCTTTTTTCTCTTCGAACTTTCCGCTTACCTTATATGGACTCACAATTCAGGCCCTTGGTTCCGTTCTTTCGAACTTGAACTCTGCCTTCATGCAAGTGCGCCCCTAGTGGTTAGTGGTTCGATCAAGGGGGGGTGTAGTGAAGATTACTATCTCCTCATGTACAATGCTAAGTTAGCACAACCGCGTAAATGTTAGAACGCCATTTTGCTGCTTTTGCTGCTTTTGCACACGACACTGTAGTTACATGTTATTATTTGCTTCACATGAGAACTGTATGTTGTTAACATCCTTAACAGTGAGCAGCGACCTTGGTCTGTACATTGTGTAAAGAAACAGTCTGGGTCACTAGACGGTGCATGTTGTGAGGTACAGGTTGATCGTCCCACTATTTAGCCATAACACGCACGCAGCTGCAGATACCTGAAAGACGAGTGCCTTTTAATATTGCAGTGCAGCATGTCTTAGATTCATTCAGAAGAGCATTCCCAGGAGAGAGCCTTGCTGATCCTGTGATGTGATTCCACTAAGCTGATCCTTACGGTATGGGGTTCCCCATTCAAGCCTAGAGACCTTTTATTAGCATAATAATAATAATAATATTAGTTTGCTAGAGAAAGGAAGGTGGCTGATTGCCACTGTCATTTTATTATGATTGCTCCTTTCATTTTCTATGGTATTGTAACAATGCTGATGGTTCTGATCTTGACCATTTGTCTGCTTATGTTAGCCAAAGTACTGCATCTTAGAACGCAAGGTTTATAAAATAAACTCTTTGAACTTTTACCGCGTCTCTGTTTATTCTGTTGTAGACTGATGTAAGAATAATTACGAAAAGGTATTTCTGATCCCCACCACTCCTGAGAAATATTCTAAGTCGCTTGTTCTGGGTTGTCTATACATTGGGACCGCCGAGCTAGATCTCGGATAACGAATGGGACACTGATGCTGGCCGGATAGGGGTTCTGGGTTCTGAGGTGAGTTTTTGGTACACCACAATTCACTGAGGTCCTGGCTTCCTGCGCATAGTTCTGCGCATAAGCAGAATCCCTGCAACAATCCTTTGCCTAGCCATGTTGCAGGGTGTACTACCATATGTGGCCAAAAGATGTCCCAAGGGACACCTAGTGACAGCCTGTGGTACTGCACCCTCACAACACTGCTTGTGTTTTTTTGACAGTTGTAGCACAAACCCGACCGGAAGGTATTGGAGCGCTTTATGTGAGCACCAGTTCTCCAGTTCCAAAGTGTCAGCTCACCGCGCTATATTGTTCTAATGAAGACATTTGTATTATAATCAGCGCAACTACTCTGTGCACTAATATGAAGCGGTGTTTACTTTCACTTTGCAATTGTGTGTGCACAGTTGGGAGCACTTCGGAGTGTAAGCACACTAATGGAGGCACCGCTTTCCTGTTATTTTTTTGAAGTTGTAGGACGAACCCGACTGAAAGCGCTTTACGCGAGCACCACTTCTCAAGTTCCAAAGTGGCTGCTCGCTGCGCTAACAATTTCCAACAAGGACATCTGACAGCATTAGGCTTGCTCTTCAGTTCACTTGCTGAAAACCATGACTTCAACAAACGGCTCTTACCCTCTCTTTCCTCTCCTTCCCTTGATTTGTTCCCCTATGAAATGAAGCCAACATTTTAAAGAGTAGCCTCCGAATGGAGAGAAAAAAAAGTTTAAAATACATAAAGTGGCCAGATTAGTTTTATTCACAACCAAACATATTAGTGCCACTTTACAAAGTTTTCCACTGAAGAGCTACTTTCATTTTCTCTTCTTTCTTTGAACCAGTGTTCGCTTCTCTTGCTTTGCCACTGCCCCTCCCCCTGCCCCTCTCTTTCTTCCTCTTATTCCCTCTCTTTCTGCCTCTGTCTCGCTCCTCCTCACTTGCTGAAAAATATTACTTCAACAAATGGCTCTTACTCTCTCTTTCCTTACCTTTCCTTTATTTGTTCCCCTGTGAAATGGATCTCATAAAGAAAGAAATATTTTGGCTGCAAATGTTGTCTTTTTCTGACATTTTTCTATTCCGAAAAAGCAGCCTCAGGACGGAGAGAAAAAATGGTTCAAAATACGAAACAAAAAAAATACTAAATAAAGCAATACAGATGGTCGCACAATGGCCAGATTGGTTTTATTCACAACCACACACATTAGCGCCACTTTATAAAGTTTGCCTGTGATGGCTGCTTTTAATTTCTCCTCTTTCTTTGAACAACATTGTTTTCACGGGTGTGGAATTACCCCATTCCTGGAGGTACTACAATACCTGGTTGATGCATAAAGTAGAAAACGTTTAATGTGATCCTTTCGGTGGTTTTCCTTATTTTAGTTTATAAAATATGTACCGCAGTTCTGTGTTTAGGGATGTAGTCTTTTTCGACCATGCTGCTTACGTTTTGTAAGGATATGAGCAATGGACATTGAAACAGGTCCCTTCCTGCCATGTAGTCATGTTCTTAACTTTTCAGGCAAAACCACTCAATGATTTTTGAATAATAAGTGTAAAAACTTAAAGGTTACTATGTTGTTTCTGCTTACATTTCACATGCTTCACATAATCTTGCATTCCCTATGAGTGTTTGCTAATTCCAGGATGTTGTTACTTTTTTTTTCAGCCAGCATATTACTCTTCTCTCCCCTCTCTCACAACCTATTTCCCATTTTCTGGTTCTTTAGCGCTGCAAGGTCATACAAATGGCAATAGCACTATGCAAATATCATCACTTCACTACCTACAAAAAAAAAGTAAAAAACATTATCATTTTCAACTGCAAGAGCTCTAACTTTCACAAAGGCAAAACCAATTGCATTGCAAATGCTTGTTTATACATCCACTCCACTCCAAACTAAAACACATTGGTAAAGGGAATTGTCATTTATAACGCCAATAGCTCTGCATTTTGCTTTCCCAATTCAGCCACCCCGTGTTTAGCATTTAAATGGCCTTGAATGAGGAGTGAATGTGCTCCAAAGAGCAAATAATAGGCTGACCTGAATGGGCAGAGATGACTCATTTGAACTTAACAGAATATGCAGGGAGGTTTGGGAAGAATTTGTTTTTATTAAAGTGTCAAGTCCTGCTTGAATGTCACGTCCTGCTTGAAAGATCTGCTGGGGTTTTTCAAACAGTACTTGGGGTGCACTTCAAAGAGGCTTCCCCTGTCAGAGGCAAATGTTAGCTGACATTTGCACAGTTGCCTTCTTTTGTCTCCCCCAGCCAGCCTGGTCCCTATCACGGAGGGCCTCTTTTTTACATTACACTGTCACAGCCTGTATGACTGGTCTGCTGTATTTACATATAACATTTGGGGTGAACTTTGAAGGGTGAAGGGCGGAGGCCAAAACAATTCTTGTGTATCCCATGTCTAGTTGCTGAAAACCCAGCTATTTTCTACCAGACGTCAGTCTTTGAGGTTGTACAAGCACTGCCTAAAACTAGATTTTGGTGCTAGATGTTGGAAGATGCTAGGATTACCACAGCACACTCCACACACGCACACACCCTGCCCTCAGAGCCCAGGTTTAGTGTGGCCGAAGAACACAGCTGCCTTGAAAATGCCCATAGTGCATAGGATTAAACCAGGGAACCTTTACCCCATTGGTTAGGGCATCCTCAGGGGTCATTCCCAACCACCAATGTGGCACCTTAAGGCACCCAATTCAGAACAATCCTAGACCTGATGAAGATCAGTAAAGGACTGAACCTGCTGTCTGTGCCCCAAGAAGAGCCAGGAAGACTGGACCTGCGCTCCCTCTTGTATGCAGGAAAAAAGTGGACTCCAAGCTTCATAATACAAGCCTCTTGGCAAAGCTACAGAGACACAATAAGCTGTAGGAGGCCTTTTCCTGCAAATGTCAACATGACCAGTAGCAAATGGACCTGGATTGTACTCGCCTGTTGGCTTCTGCCTGCCACTCTGTGAATCTCTAAAAGCCTCTCCTGAGGTCATGGTTGACTTTAGAAGTGTACTCCTGAGGTGTAATGGGACTAAAAATACTGAAGTCAGAAAGTAAAATCTTTTATCAAGGCAAATTTAGCTAGTGTTTCTAACCCTCGCTCCAATGTGATCAGTGTCCAGTTGCACCTAGGTTCAGTTCTACAATGACCATTGACTATCATTAGTACTTTGACACTATGTCAACATTAACAATTTTTAAATAAACATCTCTGGTTCCTTTAATTGTATTTTTGTCATTTTGCATTTCACCATTTCAACTACGTAAATACTTTACACATTGGTGCCGATCACGATCCGGTAAAAAATTCCCCCGTGCGACTCGTATCGGGTCTTTTTACCGTACGAATCGTACAAGTGCCGTACGAACTGGCAATCACGATTCGCATGGTAAAAAGTCCATACGAACCGCACTGGGAATCATTCCCCACACGTCCTCGGGTCGGAAAATGTGTCCGACACGTCCTCGGACGATTTACCTTACAAACGTGAAAAGCCAAGTACGACCGAGGAATCACGATCCATCCCGTGCGTCCGAGCGTACAACCGTATGGAAAAAACACCGTCCGCACCGAACACCTATAGCAACCATGGAGACATGTGCCCGCATACGCGCCCAACACTCCCCCCAGCCCCCGTACGTCCGACACGTACCCCCCGTGTATGTATACTCCCACCCGTCTAGGTACACCCCAGTACGTTCCAGTCGTACCCCCACCCCAGTACGTGTCGTACCACCATCAATGTACACCCCCCACCCCTGTACGTGTCGTACCACCGTGTACCTACACCCCAGTACGTTCCAGTCATACCCCCACCCCAGTACGTGTCATACCCCCCGTGTACCTACACCCCAGTACGTTCCAGTCGTACCCCCACCCCAGTACGTGTCGTACCACCGTCAATGTACACCCCCCCACCCCTGTACGTGTCGTACCACCGTGTACCTACACCCCAGTACGTTCCAGTCGTACCCCCACCCCAGTACGTGTCATACCCCCCGTGTACCTACACCCCAGTACGTTCCAGTCGTACCCCCACCCCAGTACGTGTCGTACCACCGTGAACCTACACCCCAGTACGTTCGAGCCCCACCCCCACCCCAGTACGTGTCATACCCCCGTGTACCTACACCCCAGTACGTTCCAGTCGTATCCCCACCCCAGTACGTGTCATAGCCCCGTGTACCTACACCCCAGTACGTTCCAGTCGTACCCCCACCCCAGTACGTGTCATACCCCCCGTGTACCTACACCCCAGTACGTTCCAGTCGTACCCCCACCTCAGTACGTGTCGTACCACCGTGAACCTACACCCCAGTACGTTCGAGCCCCACCCCCACCCCAGTACGTGTCATAGCCCCGTGTACCTACACCCCAGTACGTTCCAGTCATACCCCCACCCCAGTACGTGTCATACCCCCCGTGTACCTACACCCCAGTACGTTCCAGTCGTACCCCCACCCCAGTACGTGTCGTACCACGTCAATGTACACCCCCCCACCCCTGTACGTGTCGTACCACCGTGTACCTACACCCCAGTACGTTCCAGTCGTACCCCCACCCCAGTACGTGTCATACCCCCGTGTACCTACACCCCAGTACGTTCCAGTCGTACCCCCACCCCAGTACGTGTCGTACCCCCCGTGTACCTACACCCCAGTACGTTCCAGTCGTACCCCCACCCCAGTACGTGTCGTACCACCGTGAACCTACACCCCAGTACGTTCGAGCCCCACCCCCACCCCAGTACGTGTCATACCCCCCGTGTACCTACACCCCAGTACGTTCCAGTCGTATCCCCACCCCAGTACGTGTCATAGCCCCGTGTACCTACACCCCAGTACGTTCCAGTCGTACCCCCACCCCAGTACGTGTCATACCCCCCGTGTACCTACACCCCAGTACGTTCCAGTCGTACCCCCACCCCAGTACGTGTCGTACCACCGTGAACCTACACCCCAGTACGTTCGAGCCCCACCCCCACCCCAGTACGTGTCATAGCCCGTGTACCTACACCCCAGTACGTTCCAGTCGTACCCCCACCCCAGTACGTGTCATACCCCCATGTACCTACACCCCAGTACGTTCCAGTCGTACCCCCACCCCAGTACGTGTCGTACCACCGTCAATGTACACCCCCCCACCCCTGTACGTGTCGTACCACCGTGTACCTACACCCCAGTACGTTCCAGTCGTACCCCCACCCCAGTACGTGTCATACCCCCCGTGTACCTACACCCCAGTACGTTCCAGTCGTACCCCCACCCCAGTACGTGTCGTACCCCCGTGTACCTACACCCCAGTACGTTCCAGTCGTACCCCCACCCCAGTACGTGTCGTACCACCGTGAACCTACACCCCAGTACGTTCGAGCCCCACCCCCACCCCAGTACGTGTCATAGCCCCGTGTACCTACACCCCAGTACGTTCCAGTCGTACCCCCACCCCAGTACGTGTCATACCCCCCGTGTACCTACACCCCAGTACGTTCCAGTCGTACCCCCACCCCAGTACGTGTCGTACCACCATCAATGTACACCCCCCCACCCCTGTACGTGTCGTACCGCCGTGTACCTACACCCCAGTACGTTCCAGTCGTACCCCCACCCCAGTACGTGTCATACCCCCCGTGTACCTACACCCCAGTACGTTCCAGTCGTACCCCCACCCCAGTACGTGTCGTACCACCGTGAACCTACACCCCACTATGTTCCAGTCGTACCCCCACCCCAGTACGTGTCATACCCCCCCGTGTACCTACACCCCAGTACGTTCCAGTCGTACCCCCACCCCAGTACGTGTCGTACCACCGTGAACCTACACCCCAGTACGTTCGAGCCCCACCCCAGTACGTGTCATACCCCCCGTGTACCTACACCCCAGTACGTTCCAGTCGTACCCCCACCCCAGTACGTGTCGTACCACCGTCAATGTACACCCCCCCACCCCTGTACGTGTCGTACCACCGTCTATGTACACCCCAGTAGTTCCTGGCGCACCCCCAACACAACCTCCTAAGTACGGAGCGCACCCCATGCCCCAACATCACAACCGCATGTACGAGTCGTACAAAGCCACACACAAGGACATCATCGTACAACCAAATGGCCCATGTACACACCGTACACACGCTCAAAACGCACGTACACAACCAGGACAAAACAAAACAACACAAGAATACACCATTCGAAAGGCACAAAGCCACTAAACATGGCCAACAACCACTAAAATAACACAATCACTAACCTGCAACTGCCAAAAACAAACAGAGGCCCAATACACCACCACTCCTTATAACACACCCACCCAAACTTCAAACACTGCCACACCCACACATGGACCAATAAAAAGGGCCCACTCACACAAACCATGATCCTTTGCAACAGACTCACTGCTGCCAGACACCACAGAACCAGACTACAAGCTACACCACACCTTACACTTGCACACCTTCACACGACCACCCTCACAAACACCCTCTCATCACATTCACACACACACACAACCATCCACACCCCCCCCCAACATCCACACACCCCCCACACCTACACCATCCCCACCCACACCCCTCACCATGCCCACTACCAAGAATCCAAAGTTCAGTCACCAAGAGTTGGAGGTCCTTGTTGATCAAATCCTCAGAGTCGAGCCACAGATCTTTGGAACATTGGTCAGAAGCACCAGCCTGGCAGCCAAAACAGCCATGTGGCAGACCATCGTCGATGCTGTGAATGCCGTTGCGGACACCAGGAGGACCAAGCAGGATTGCCAGAACAGGTGGTACGATCTGCGGAGGAGGGTCAGAGCCAAGAGGCAGGAGGAACACGACCAGGCCAATGCCACCGGAGGAGGGCCCTCCCGCAGAGCCGTACAGTACCATCCCTGGGAGGAGAGGGTGATGGCCATACTGCCGGTGGAGGCAGTTGAAGGATTAGAAGGACTCCGAGACCCGGGTGAGTACACAAACAACGCACCTCACATGGGGGGAACTGCAACCACAACCAAAATCACTAACAGGCACGCAACCACCACAAGCCATCGCATGACTCAACCACACTCCATGAGCAGGCACATGCCACTGCTGCCACCATGCCCCATGCACCCAGCTGGACAATGTCAAGTCACAGGACACAGAAGACAACAACACATGACACGGTAACCCGGATGGCGGGAGGCTGGGCACCAAAAATCACATAGTGCGACTCCAAAGCAGACAACAATGCCCTCTGCCCATATGGCCTAGGTCACAGCCAGACAAACAGTGTGTCCCAACACAGGAATGACTTGCCAGCAAATGCCGGACGCCTTGCATCAACACATGGGGGTGAAGGCACTGGTTTGCACATGACGGCAGCTAATGAACAGCCAACATTGTGAAAGAGTGGCAGCACACACCACCACAGCAGCAGCGCACAGACACACATCACACCAAATGGGTGCCTGGAGATCAGAAACAAACTCACATCAACAAGCCAAGGGCCACTCAAAGATCTGCTAACAGTGTGTGCCCAGGAAGCTGGGCTGAGGTGACAGAGGGTGACACACGGAGGGAGGGAGAGGGGGACACAGAGGGAGGGAGAGGGGGACAGAGAGGGAGGGAGAGGGGGACAGAGAGGGAGGGAGAGGGGGACAGAGAGGGAGGGAGACGGACAGAGGGAGGAGGCTGACACACGGAGGGAGGGAGAGGGGGACAGATATGGAGGGAGAGGGGGACAGAGATGGAGGGAGACGGACAGAGGGAGGAGGCTGACACACGGAGGGAGGGAGAGGGGGACACAGAGGGAGGGAGAGGGGGACTGAGAGGGAGGGAGAGGGGGACAGAGATGGAGGGAGACACAGGGAGAGCAAATCAGCCGTGTGGCGTGTGCGAATGGCTGCTCGTCAGCAGGTAGACTGCGTGCATGTAGACAAGGGTGGCCAGTGCCAGAACCCCCCCTCTTCACCATGGCAAAACGCAGGGCCATGTCACAAACTGTACACGAGCACAAGGACAGCTACCTGCATCATATAAGTGTGTGGATCCACTCCATGTGCACATGTACAGTGCTACAAGGAAGGCGCAAATGCATGGCTCGCCACACCTGCACACTCCACTGCTGACTGCAGTCACACTTGAGGCAGCAAGTAAGACTGTGCCACACATAGTTAAAGGGGCCAAATTGGTGCCCAAGGGACACACCCATGCACAAGTGCACTGTGAGTGGAATGCAAGACAGATCCTAATTCCAAGAGGAAATGTGCCAACTTTGAAACGGATGAAACATGGATGTTGCATGGACCAAAATTAACATTGTCTCTCTCACACACAGGTCAACGTCGTGGTGCACCCCCCAACACTGGGGGGGAACACTCACAGGACCCGGATCTGCAGGAGACCGATCCCACCGGCAGCGACCACTCTCACCACTCTGCGGACGACCCCGACCAACCTGGCCCCTCTGGTGTCCAACCACCTGCAGCACCTGCGTCAGGTACAACTGTGCCAACCACCACCCCCACTCCTGCCACATCCCAGGAGACACCCAGGATCCCTGCCCCAACACCACAATGCAGCCAGGCTGGCCAGGAGGGACACGGTGTCCCGGGCACCCAGGAGGAGGCAGGCGACAACGCCAATGCCACCCCTCAGGGGTCCCGGAGACCCGATGTGCCCACAAGTGCAGGCCAGGCGCAAGTGGGCAGGGGTGGTGGGAGTGGAGGACGGCGGAGGCGCGAGCCTGACCAGTTGGCTGGGGATCCGGTATTTTCCCATGTCCGTAACATCCTGGACTCATACCGGCAGGACACCACGGGCATGGCCCAGGTTGTGTCCACCCTCACTGAGATCAAGGGGAGCCTCGATGAGATTAAGACCCAGCAGGCCCAGCAACATGCTGAGCTACATGCCTGTCTACTGGTACACCAACGGAGGATGGAGGACAGACAGGCTGAGCAAGTGACGGCGTTCCAGGGGATTCACGCTACACTCCGTCGGATGGCCGACACCATGGCCGACCCTCCCTGTGCCAGAAGGCGGAGAACATCACCACCCACAGGGAGGGATCAGGAGGAGGAGGAGGAAACATCCGACGGAGCATCCCAGACGTCGTCACGGCCTGCTGGTGAGGTTCCCCGCAGGAGGCCGGGTCGTCCACGGAAAGGACCGTGAGGGTGGCTGCTACATCACCATCTCCCAGGACACCTGGCCTGGCACCTGGCCCACTGGAGCAACAGCATCACAGCATCAAGAGACATTCTCTGCCACATGGCCCTGCTGGTCACTGGCTGACCAATGTTGACAAAGACTGTGGCATGGACTCTGAGGATTTCCAATGGCAAGGACACCAACTCCCCTACTGAACTTTGGATTCCCTAATCCCGGAAAGCCCCTCACTTTGTCCCCCCCCCCCCCCAATAATAAATCACACTATGAAGAGTAGATGCCTGCTGGTAGCATTATTACCTAACATGTGTCTTGTAAAGTCTAAACATGCCTGAGTCATCTGTTCTCTTCAACCATCCACACCCTGGGGCCTGAGTCTGGCACAGGACACATGGGTCACAGTTTATTAGGCAAGACAGACATGGAGCACCATACACACCTGTGATGGGCACAACCAGCTGAGGGGGTGGCCGAACAACCGTGCTGACAGACACATTGAGTACAGCAACAGTCATGCGCAGAGGTCAGGGATCCTGTCCAGTGTCCTGGGGGGCACCCAGGTATGTGTAGACAGGTGGCAGAACCATGTCCTGCAAGCTTGAGTCCGGTGGATGCAGAGAATGGGGTCATGGACAACGTTGGATGCATGGGGATGGCACATGTCACAATACCCACACAGTCATGGACATCATGCCCAATACACAGTCTCAGCACACACACACAGCTTGCATCTTGCCACTCGACACATTGACACATAGCCACAATCAGGGAATACCATGCCAGACATGCAGGATGCACCGTGCCAACACACCAGCATTGACTGAGAAGAGGCACCTTGGAGGCATAGGGACACCTTTATTAGTCATGTTTTCGGGATTGCAGAGGCAACTTGAAGTACACATGAACACATCATGTGGAGTAACATGTGGGTCCAACACTGGCACCCCCCTTCTGCAGCACAAATGCGTGATAGCCATGGTACTGGCACACAAGCGTCGGCTAACAGCTAAATACCCACAGCTGCACACGGAGAGCCTGCCATACACCATAGATCCGCTGATGTGGAAGTCCCACGCCATGTCAAGCCAATACTAACCGTATGTGTCCGAGGGCAGTGTCACACACATTGATGCCATCATCACAATCCACTATCCCATCACTGATGACTGACAACCAGGCAGCCCATCTATTCAGGTGTACCCAGCTGCATGTCGTGTCCCATGGGGATGCGACATGTCTGCAGAGGAACCAAACCCCGACCGGGGCAGTGTGCACACATCGTGAACAACTGCCACACCCAATACACCCCAGATGCATCCCTTACCCCATGGAGACTTCCAAACGTGTCCGTGCCTGTAACGCTGAGTCAGCCCACGATGCCATGTCCATGAGGAATAGCAGTGCCACAACAATGCAACCAGCAGATGGCATGCGCAGGTACCTGGGGAAGAGAGACACACAAGAAGTCAGCCACAAAAAGCACAGCCACTTGCATGTGCATTGACTCGACACATGTATGGATGACAACATGCTAGGTCACAATTATGACTGGGGAAATACTACCATCACTGCCACCATCACTCCAGTGACACACCCACACACACCTCTGACTCACGTGCCATACATGCAGGTGGAGACACACATCACAACACATGCCACACGGGGACCAAGGCGTGCACACTCAGACACTGGTACTCACCACTAAGCAAAGAAGTCGCGTATGAGCCGAGTCCGGATGTCCTCTTGCGGATCCACATCCTCCACATCACTAGCCCCATTGCCAAGCCCTTCGTCCTCCACGGGTGGATGGTCCTCGTCATGTTGATTCAGGATGAGTGGCACAGCTCTTTCAACTGCCATGTTGTGCAGCATGCAGCAGACCATGAAGATCTTGCAAACCTTCGCCGGGGCATATGGGAGTGCGCCGCCGGTCTTGTGGAGGCACCGGAATCGGCTCTTCAGCATGCCAAACGTCCTCTCTATCACTCGCCTTGTCCGGCCATGTGCGGTGTTGTAGCGGAGCTGGGCCGGCGTGATGGGGTTGCGGAGAGGTGTGAGCAGCCAAGGCATGTTGGGATAGCCAGCGTCCCCTACATGGAAAGCACATGGATATCGTTAGAACTGGCGAAGCGGTCGTGCTGCTCGGCTATACAGAATACAGGACAGACAGACTGTACCCACCAACAACACATGCCCGTTCGTTGCGCAGCTGCATCATCATATCAGGCATCCCGCTACGCCTCATGATGTAGGCATCGTGTGCTGATCCTGGGAAACGAGCACAGACATGTGAAATCACCATGTTGGACAGACACACCACAAGGGCATTGATGGAGTGGTAGTGCTTCCGATTTCGGTACGCCACCTCCCGTGCGTGTGGTGGTACCAAAGCTACATGTGTCCCATCTATGGACCCAATGACATGGGGCATCCCTCCCAGGGCATAGAATCCACGCTTGACCTCTGTCATCTGTTCAGGGGTTGGGAACTTGATGAAGTCATCCAGGTGAATCAACATGGCCTCTAAGAAATCATGCAGCACACCGCTGAACATGCTCTGGGACATGCCACCAACATGAGCTATGGTATATTGAAAGGTACCCGTGGCAAGGAAATGTAGGGCAGCCATTACCTTCAGCTGGGGTGTCAGTGCCGTGGGATACCTGTGCAGCGGTTGCAGGTGTGGTGCCAGTCTCGCCGTCAACTCCAGAATCAACGGTTGGGTGAAGCGGTAGAGCCGGATGCTGTCATTCTACTGCATGGCAGCCAAGTCTGGAATTATCCGGGCAAGAGGCGGTGCTCTGCAGTAATGAGGAAGTGACAAGGAAGAGTGAGTGCACTACGACAACAAATCATATGTACTGAGCACATGTTAATCTGTCAATACACATATGCTACATATGGAGTCAGGTATGTGCTACATGCCCAGGACACGTATGGATGCAAGGTGACACTCCTTCCAAGACCCAGCTACACACGGTGATTGAGAACCTCCCCATGCCACGCCTTGGGAATAGCTGTGTCCCAGTGCAAGTGAACAGCCCGACGCAAGACAGGAGTGACATACACCCACACATCAGCAGAAGTGGGATGCCGATTGCAGAGACTGGTAGCGGAACACTGGAGCCACAGGTCACATGACATTACACTAGTCCAGCCCACACACCTTGCCATGAAGGTGCACATGTCATGACTCACCACACATTCCTTGTGAGGATGCTGACATGGCCTTGTCACGCTACTCCGTGTCCCATGCATACATGTGCACCTCACATCCGATAACACATTTGGCATGGTGTGCGGAACAGTGTGCAATGACAATCTACACACAGACACATGTTGGTTGCTGCAACGGCTGCAGCTTTTGAGGGTGCTACAACATCAACCTGATGTAAATCCCGGACACATAAATGACATAGTCACATTGTGCACTGTGGGTAGTGACAAGTCATGTGTCATGACCCCTGTACCGGGCATCATGGGACACTTCCGTGTGTTGGTGTCCGTGCCATGCCAGTGACGCTCACCCCAAGTGCGCAGTCCGACATGCACACATGTCAAAGGAGTCAAGGGCATGCCTGGCACACATTGCACCCTCACACAGTACACCTGTACACATCTCATCATACATCTGGTGCCTTCTCCACTCAGGAGGCATGTTCCACATCACAGCCTGTCACACCTGTGCCCCACACATGTAGTAATGCACAGACGATGCCTTGATGTCCATTCCTGGACAAGTATGTCCATCCATGGACAAGTATGTCCGCCCTATTCCTACCTGTGTGTCGCCTATCACCACAGTGATGGGTAAAAACTGCCGTACTGCTGCTAAGAGGGCCTGTGTATGTTCCCAAATCAGTGTGGGAGTGCTGCCGTATGTGTACCCATCGTGATGGCGAGCGTACAGGCATTTGTACGGTCCGTACCACTACGACTACGCATACGCGTGCAGACCCATAGTGATAGGGCCGTACACACGCATCTACGCTCACTATCACTATGGGTCTGCACGCGTATGCGTACCCGTAGTGGTACGGACCGTACACACGCATCTACGCTCACTCTCACTATGGGTCTGCACGCGTATGCGTACCCGTAGTGGTACGGACCGTACACACGCATCGACGCTCACTATCACTATGGGTCTGCACGCGTATGCGTACCCGTAGTGGTACGGACCGTACACACGCATCTACGCTCACTATCACTATGGGTCTGCACGCGTATGCGTACCCGTAGTGGTACGGACCGTACACACGCATCTACGCTCACTATCACTATGGGTCTGCACGCGTATGCGTACTTGTAGTGATAGTGAGCGTACATGCGAGTGTACGGCCCGTACCACTACTTGTACGCATACGCGTGCAGACCCATAGTGATAGTGAGCGTAGATGCGTGTGTACGGTCCGTACCACTACGGGTACGCATACGCGTGCAGACCCATAGTGATAGTGAGCGTAGATGCGTGTGTACGGTCCGTACCACTACGGGTACGCATACGCGTGCAGACCCATAGTGATAGTGAGCGTAGATGCGTGTGTACGGTCCGTACCACTACGGGTACGCATACGCGTGCAGACCCATAGTGATAGTGAACGTAGGCATGCATGTACGGGCCGTTGCCATGCATTTGGGGTGCCCTAGGGCCCCGAAACGCACCGTACCTGTGTGTGATGCTCCAAATTACATAGGGGACAAGTATTAAGGCCTACATGCATGCTGGTTGTCATGGAGACCAAGTTCAAATTTCGAAATTGTTCTGGAAGGTGCACAGCAGAAGTCAGTTGGAATTCTTCTACTTTGTTGCAATGTGTTTGTGGGGCTGACATCATGCAGGAGAATGAAACCGATAGAGAACCCACAGACTGCTAGGTTTGAAGGGATTGGTGGAAACATAGGATGCAAATGTGAGTGACCAATCACTCTGTACTCCTGTGCATGAGACTGGGCAGAAGGGCACATATAAGGCAGCCAGGTCCCATGAGGGAGTACTTGCTTGAACATCTTTGCATTCGTCGACCCAGCTGCTGCTACTGATTCCCTGGAACCATGTCAAGGGCTGTGGAGAGGACACAGCCATTCACCCTGGAGGAGAACATGGCTCTGCTGGATGTGATCCTCCCACAGTACTCCATGCTGTATGGGCGACCAGGGTATCAGGTGAGTGCATAGGCCACTGCCACAGACTGTCCCTATGTTGTGACTGTGACTTCAGGCATTGTGTCCTGGTGTGACACACATGCCATGTACTGTCGGGGAGGTACCGGGGGGGGGCCTGATGTCTCCCAGCAGTGCCCTGAGACAGGAGGGGTGTGTGTCTATCACTAACAGCAGTGCCCTGAGACAGGAGGGGTGGATGCAGACTCCTCCCAGCAGTGCCCTGAGACAGGAGGGTTGGGGGCCTATCACTCACAGCAGTGCCCTGAGACAGGAGGGGTGGGGGCCTATCACTCACAGCAGTGCCCTGAGACAGGAGGGGTGGGGGCCTATCACTCACAGCAGTGCCCTGAGACAGGAGGGGTGGGGGCCTATCACTCACAGCAGTGCCCTGAGACAGGAGGGGTGGGGGCCTATCACTAACAGCAGTGCCCTGAGACAGGAGGGGTGGGGGCCTATCACTCCCAGCAGTGCCCTGAGACAGGAGGGGTGGGTGTGGAGTCCTCCCAGCAGTGCCCTGAGACAGGAGGGGTGGGTGTGATGCACAGTGTGAGCCTTGATCATTGATTGTGACATTGCCATCATTCCACCTGTGTACCCACTATGGCACGTACTGCCTTTTCCCTCACCAGAGGATGATGTCCCTATGACAAAGGTGCAATGCGTTGGCTGCATGACATGCCTTGTTGTAACCAGCTAATTTGTTCTCATATGTCTCTCTGTGACATGTGGCTGGTGTATTGATGTGGTGTCACTTGTTCTTCCTCACAGGTAGGCGCCACTGCCAAGGAGCAGATCTGGCTGACCGCCGTCAGTGCCGTGAGGGGTGTGGATGGTCGGAGGCGGAGCCTGTCCCAGGTGAGGAAATGCTGGCAGGATATCCGGTGATGGACGCGGAGGATTGCACGGCTCCTGCTGGGGGACTCACCTGAGAGCCACAAGAACCGCGGCCGCCGCCGTCTGAGCCACCTCCACAGGCGTGTGCTGCCGGTGGTCTTTCCAGACCTGGAGAGGCGCTTACAGGCGATGCAGCAGTCGGAAGGGGGTAGGTACATGTGCGTTTGTTGTGTGTCACCGGCATTTGTAAGGGCACAGTGGCATGAATTCACTGGCAGGGTTTAAAGGTGCTGTGCAGATCCAGTTTGCCCCAGTATAGCGCTGCGCCCCTGCCACCCTTCCCCTCCTTGCAATGTGTTCCCTGGTCTGTGTGTAGTCACTCCTTCACAAGGTAATGTAGGCTGGCGCTTTGTCCACGAGAACAATGATTGTAGCATCATGTCTGGGGGTGGTGTGTAACAGGTTGTGGGACCTTGCCTGTGCACTGTCAAGTTCACTGCATGTGGGTTCCATGTCAGTTGGCACTGATGCTGACTCCAGACATGGGAGTTGGTCTCTCATGTGTCATGCCACACAGCGCGCATGTCCTATGTAGTGGCCTGTGACATGATGTGCATGAGTGTGCGATACGCATAGTGCAGGGATGGTGACGTGTGTAGCAGTCATTACCATTCAGTAGCATGTAGTTGCGTGCCCACTACTGTCCCCTGGGGCACCTTTTCCTCAGTGTTGTATGTGTCATCATCAACGTGGACACTCTCACTGTCTACAGCGTAGGTTGTGCTCTGTGCCATTGTCCCCTGTCACCATGTATATAGACGTCCTATTATGTACAGGTGTCCACTGTGCAGCCTGACCTGATTGTCCTTCTTCATACTCACAGTTGCCAGTGCCTGTGTGTCTTGTTATACTCATCTGAGGATGGGCACTGGTACCTCATTATTTGTACAGGCGCACCTTGGCTGTTTGGCGTCCAATCTTGCTTTTTGCCTGCCCCTGTGTTTATCACCCAGACTATGAGATGTTGGTGCCACCTGTGTCTCAACAATTTGCCTCGTGTAGGGGTTTGTTGGGGCGGGCAATGCCTATGTGTCAAATCCGGATTTCTACTTGCTGGGTCTGGCCAGTGCGTGATGTTACTGGACACACACGCAAGGTGCAGTGACCGAGTCATGTTGGGCATGTTTGCAGCATTACCTATGCAGCATGTGTCTCAAGTTCATGGATATGGTCCCTGGTCATCGGTATTTTCGCCAACGCTGTGTGGTGCAGATGCAGTGCTGGATTGTCCCCAGGGCCTGGGTGCTATGTCAGACTCCGTTTCCTGTCTTTAGCTATTGTCTCATGCTCTCCATGGTATTTCAGTGGTATGGTGGCTCAACCAACTGTGTGTTTCATGCCCTACATCGGTACCTTGTTTTGAAGATGTTAGGGATCTTCCTTTTCAGGCTATGCAATGTTACCTATGTCGATTGGACTCATGTGACTGATGTGTACAGCTGTCTGATTAATTTATGTCTCTCCACCCTGCCCACAGCATCGTCGGGGGACACAGAGGGAGACATGGACACAGGCAAGGCGGAGGGACCGAGCACCAGTGCCAGCCGTGACATCGGGGCTGGTACATCGAGTGGGACAGAGGTGGAGGATAGTGCTGCCGAGGACCTGTCGACTGGCACGTCAGAATACGAAGCTGACAGGTCCGAGGAGGAGTTCTCCGAGTGGGCGGTGGCTGCACCAGCAGCTGACAGCGGAACAACACCTTGCACCGCCCCCTCAGTTCCCATCAGCCGCCTCCCACTTGCTCGTGTCCCTTCCCAGCGTGCCCGGTCACCGCATGTCTCCTTCCGGCCAGGCACCGCACCCCCTGCCCCTGTCTCCACTGCTGCCGCCAATGCTGAGTCTGTGGACATCCAGCGGCAACTGCAGGTTGGTCAGGCTGCGATCCTTAATGTCCTCCATGCCCACGGGAAAACCCTCACCAACATCGAGGCATTCTTGGAGGGCATTCATTCTTCGCAGGCTGACCAACGCAACTTGCTGAGGTCCATAGACTCCACACTGACTGCAGCAGTGGGTCTCCTGCAGCGCGACCTCCCCCCACCTACCCCTGCCCCATCCACACTTCCCACTTCCATGCCTGTCCCACGTACACCCAGACATCGGCATGCACCCACCACAACAGACACAGGCACCACACCAGCAGGGAAGGTCCACCGCACTCCTCCTGACACGCACACACAGGGTGAGGTAGGCACACCCACTGGGTCGGGGGGCAAACGTGTGACACGCAGCCAGAGTGGGAGTCCGCATGCCACACAATCCACTCCCTCCAAATCCCCTCCCCTCAGCTCTCCTGGCCACATCTCCCCCAAGGACTCCTTCATGGCCGCTCTGTCCCTGAGCCCCACAGTTCCACCACCACGCAAGCGGTCAAGGAAGTCCTCGGTCAGGGTGGTTGAGTCTCCCCCCCTGTCTCCACCCTCCCCCGGTGGCGCTGCAACCCATCCCTCTGACCCCCCCCCCCCTCCTTGGGGCCTGAGGTCACTTCGGGTGCAGGGGAGTCCCTGGAGGACCTTGCTAAGGTGTGTAGTGCCATCCTGGCCTCCGCCTTTGGCCATGACACACCCCCTGTGGTTGAGTCCTCCATCCCTGCACCCACAACGCCGCCCCTTTGCCCTGATGTCCCTGCGGTGCCTGTTGCTTCCCCCCCCCCTGATGCCCTCACCAGTATGGAAGACGATGCCATTTGACTGTGCAGGCAAGGTAGGGGACACACATCCCACTGTGTCCCCCATCCAGCTGGGAATCATTGACTGCCCTATGGCCTTTGTTAAAATTGAACTGCCTGCGATCCACGGACATTGTGCTCATGCTGAATAAAGCTTAATTTTGTTTTCATTATCACACTCCTGCTATGGTGGTATTGGTGTTGGTGGGGCTGCTACATTGTTTTGGGTGGTGTTTAAGGCTTTGGGTGTGTGGGATTTGTAGTAGTGTTCTGCTCATTGGGGCGACCCTGGGATCTGTGTGCCATCACAAGGTGTTGGCTAACTTCCTTAGGTCATGTCAGCAGTTACTGCATGGTTCAATTGTCCCAGGGTGTATTCCTTCCTCTGTGTACCCAGATTTCTTCCCTGCAGGGTGTTCCCAATGTTTAGCGCAGAGCAGTGTCTACATGAGCTGTGTGTGTGACGGAGCCCTTCTACTTTGGCCATGCATGCATGGCCAGGTCTCCACCTGCAACAATCGTGGCATCCTTGGTGATCACTGTACTTGTGTGTGGAGTCTGTTGACATGAGTTCATGGGGACATGTTCCCTTGTAGGCAGTATGGATGTGGGTAATTCCGGCCTCACACACATGTGTTACACCCCTCCTGTCTCTGGGCACTGCTGGGAGGACTCTGCACCCACCCCTCCTGTCTCAGGGCACTGCTGGGAGGACTCCACACCCACCCCTCCTGTCTCTGGGCACTGCTGTTAGTGATAGGCCCCCACCCCTCCTGTCTCAGGGCACTGCTGTGAGTGATAGGGCCCCACCCCTCCTGTCTCAGGGCACTGCTGGGTGGACTCCACACCCACCCCTCCTGTCTCAGGGCACTGCTGGGAGGACTCCACACCCACCCCTCCTGTCTCAGGGCACTGCTGTTAGTGATAGGGCCCCACCCCTCCTGTCTCTGGGCACTGCTGTTAGTGATAGGCCCCCACCCCTCCTGTCTCAGGGCACTGCTGGGAGGACTCCGCACCCACCCCTCCTGTCTCTGGGCACTGCTGTTAGTGATGGGCCCCCACCCCTCCTGTCTTAGGGCACTGCTGTGAGTGATAGGGCCCCACCCCTCCTGTCTCAGGGCACTGCTGGGAGGACTCCACACCCACCCCTCCTGTCTCTGGGCACTGCTGTTAGTGATAGGCCCCCACCCCTCCTGTCTCAGGGCACTGCTGTTAGTGATAGGGCCCCACCCCTCCTGTCTCTGGGCACTGCTGTTAGTGATGGGCCCCCACCCCTCCTGTCTCAGGGCACTGCTGGGAGGACTCTGCACCCACCCCTCCTGTCTCAGGGCACTGCTGTTAGTGATAGGCCCCCACCCCTCCTGTCTCAGGGCACTGCTGTGAGTGATAGGGCCCCACCCCTCCTGTCTCAGGGCACTGCTGGGAGGACTCTGCACACACCCCTCCTGTCTCAGGGCACTGCTGGGAGGACTCTGCACCCACCCCTCCTGTTTCAGGGCACTGCTGTTAGTGATAGGCCCCCACCCCTCCTGTCTCAGGGCACTGCTGTGAGTGATAGGGCCCCACCCCTCCTGTCTCAGGGCACTGCTGGGAGGACTCTGCACACACCCCTCCTGTCTCAGGGCACTGCTGGGTGGACTCTGCACACACACCTCCTATTTCTGGATATGTACGCTTGGCACATACACGGTGTGGGTGCGCTCCATGCATTCGAGGTGAGGGTACGGGTCTAGTTACACTGGTGTGGTGGGGGTACGGTGCGTGAGTCCGCGGTTGGGGGTACGGGTCGTACTTACACTGTTGTGGTGGGGGGTACGCTCCTTGCATACGCGGGTGAGGGTACGGGTCGTACTTACACTGTTGGGGTGGGGGGTACGCTCCTTGCATACGCGGGTGAGGGTACGGGTCGTACTTACACTGTTGGGGTGGGGGGTACGCTCCATACATACGCGGGTGGGGGTACGGGTCGTACTTACACTGTTGGGGTGGGGGGTACGCTCCTTGCATACGCGGGTGGGGGTACGGGTCGTACATACATGGTTGGGGTGGAGGTACGCTCCATACATACGCGGGTGGGGGTACGGGTCGTACTTACACTGTTGGGGTGGGGGGTACGCTCCTTGCATACGCGGGTGAGGGTACGGGTCGTACTTACACTGTTGGGGTGGGGGTACGGTCCGTGAGTCCGCGGGTGGGGGTACGGGTCGTACATACATGGTTGGGGTGGAGGTACGCTCCATACATACGCGGGTGCGGGTACGGGCCGTACATACACTGTTGGGGTGGGGGGTACGCTCCTTGCATACGCGGGTGGGGGTACGGGTCGTACTTACACTGTTGGGGTGGGGGGTACGCTCCTTGCATACGCGGGTGAGGGTACGGGTCGTACTTACACTGTTGGGGTGGGGGGTAGGCTCCTTGCATACGCGGGTGAGGGTACGGGTCGTACTTACACTGTTGGGGTGGGGGGTACGCTCCATACATACGCGGGTGGGGGTACGGGTCGTACTTACACTGTTGGGGTGGGGGGTACGCTCCTTGCATACGTGGGTGGGGGTACGGGTTGTACATACATGGTTGGGGTGGAGGTACGCTCCATACATACGCGGGTGGGGGTACGGGTCGTACTTACACTGTTGGGGTGGGGGGTACGCTCCATACATACGCGGGTGGGGGTACGGGTCGTACATACACTGTTGGGGTGGGGGGTACGCTCCTTGCATACGCGGGTGGGGGTACGGGTCGTACTTACACTGTTGGGGTGGGGGGTACGCTCCTTGCATACGCGGGTGAGGGTACGGGTCGTACTTACACTGTTGGGGTGGGGGGTAGGCTCCTTGCATACGCGGGTGAGGGTACGGGTCGTACTTACACTGTTGGGGTGGGGGGTACGCTCCATACATACGCGGGTGGGGGTACGGGTCGTACTTACACTGTTGGGGTGGGGGGTACGCTCCTTGCATACGCGGGTGAGGGTACGGGTCGTACTTACACTGTTGGGGTGGGGGTACGGTCCGTGAGTCCGCGGGTGGGGGTACGGGTCGTACATACATGGTTGGGGTGGAGGTACGCTCCATACATACGCGGGTGCGGGTACGGGCCGTACATACACGGTTGGGGTGGGGGGAACGCTCCTTGCATACGCGGGTGGGGGTACGGGTCGTACTTACACTGTTGGGGTGGGGGTACGCTCCATGCATA
Organism: Triturus cristatus; assembly: GCF_964204655.1. NCBI lineage: Eukaryota > Metazoa > Chordata > Amphibia > Caudata > Salamandridae > Triturus > Triturus cristatus. The sequence goes on along the minus strand of NC_140594.1, from coordinate 845,484,620 downwards.
CGGGGTGGGGGTAGGGTCGGTACATATCCGTCCCCACGCTATGTGATGCTTGTGCGGGCCGTACCCAGGCCTTTGCCACGTGGGTACGATCCGTCCGGCCATTGTTGGGGTGACGTGTGTGTGGGCGTGGTACGACTCGTACCCACGCTCTTCAGGCGTGGGTACGGGACGTACCTGTCTGGTTGTGTTGCCGGTTCGCGTGGTGACGGACTTCCGTTGTGGCGGTCGCTGGCTTATCGGGACACGCCCCCACCCCCTTGTGGTGACCAGGGCATGGGAGTCAGGAATGTCCAGGCCATGTGTGGTGTGTGACTTATGTGGTTGTTTTGTGGCCTGCCCTGGTCGTGCCACCCCCACCCCACCCCACTTTCCCCCCTCCCTTAGTTATTCTGACCTTCTGCGGCGTCTGCGTCGTAACCTGTAGAGGAGGTGTACTGCTATGAGGGCAGGGATGACTCGTAGGTTCGGGTCCATGTCTGTCCGTCGCGTACTGGTACTCCTTGATCGCGTCGTCCTGTCGCGTACGGGTCCTCCTTGATCGCGTCGTCCTGTCGCGTACGGGTCCTCCTTGGTCGCATCGTCCTGTGTGTCCGTCACGTACTGGTCCTCCTTGTTCGCGTCGTCGTCTGTCCGTCGCGTACTGGCGGTCCTTGTTCGCGTCGTCCTGATTTCCCGGCAGTTTTTGGCTGCCGCAAAATATTCACCGTGCGGTGTGACGTCGGTGCGAATCGTGATTCCTGGGTCGTGAATGGCTGGCTGCGAGCGTCCCGACGTCAGGTCGGCGCTTTCCCGGATCGCATTGGTAGGTGTTTTTTTGTTCGGTCGTGCTTTTTTACGATTCGTACGGTAATGGTGTGCCCGTGCGAATCGTAATTCCTTGTTTGTAAAAAATGACGACCGGGTACGCGTCGGGCGGAGATTGTGCTCCGTCCGACGGTTCGTACCCGGTTTTTGCCGGATCGTGATCGGCACCATTGTCTTTAAGTTAAGCCTTTCTGTTCTTTGACATAGCTATCAGGGGATTGAGCTTAGATTTATTTAGTGACTTTCATGGTTCACCCATGTTGGAAAATGACCCTCTCTGAAGGGTCACCCCAAGTGTTTTGTCTTCCTCCTCTTCTTATGACCTTCTTTTGTTGGCTTGAGGACTCTGGGCACTTTACATGGCTGACCAGTGCTAAAGTGCATGTGCAATCTCCTCCAAACATGGTATAATTAGCTTACACCCGTTTGCCACATTTTGACTGGTATACCATATACCCAGGGCCTGTACTTCAAATGCTACTAGTGGGCCTGCAGCACTTATTGTGTCACGCACATAAGAAGCCTTTCAAACCTGTCTCAGGCATGCCACTGCAGGGCCTGAGTGTACAGTTTACTGACACTTCGACTTGGCATTTAAAAACTACTTGCCAAGCCTTAAATTCCCCTTCCATTACATATATGTCACCCCTAAGGAAGGCCCTTGGTAGCCCTAAAGGCTGGGTGCTCTGTAAGTAAAAGGTAGGACATGTACTTTTATGTTTTTCATGTTCTGGTAGTGACAAACCGCTTATTTCATTTTCCACTACTATGAGGCCTATGCCTCTCATAGGTTAGCATTGGGAATTCCTTAAATACACTTTTAAGCTGTAATTCCTGATCAGAGAAGTAGCTTTTTCATGTTTCATATGTTTGGAATGGTAATGACAATCCCCCTTATTGGTGAAGTTGGATTTAACATAATTGTTTTAGAAATGCCACTTTTAGACAGTCCAGACCAAACTGCCAAGCCAGGTCCTCCCTGGACCAGAAAAAAGCATCCTGGGACCAGTTTCTGGGGGTAAACAACGTTTACCACAAATCTTTTTCCCCGCAGGGATTCACAACGCAGTCGTTACAATGACCGCGTTGTGATTCCGCATACCAAGACTCCGCAAGTCGGAACAACGACTTGCGGAGGGGGGGGGGGGAGGTGTTGGATATAAAATCCAACACCTTCCCTATTGTCCGCACAGACTGGAGTTGGAATAGTAAATTATACTATTCCAACATCCAGCGCCCCCCCTCCGCAAGTCGTTGTTCTGACTTGCGGAGTAATGGTATGCGGAATCACAACGCAGTCGTTGTATCGACCGTGTTGTGATTCCCTGCGAAGAAAAAGAATGCGGGATAACAACACACATTCGTTTCTGGGTGGCATGGTGAGCAAAAGAACGATGGATTTAACCCAGATCTGTTGACTGGGGGTGAATGTATGATTTATTCAGCATTCCATCCATCTTTTGTTTGCATAGCACTTTTCACCCTAAGTGGGATGAGTATGCCCAGACGTGGGTCTCATGCTCACTGTGCACTGGATTCAAGCTAGCCTGGCTGATGAAGAGTAATACCCAGAAACCGGTCCCAGGATGCTTGTTTACGGTCCAGGGAGGACCTGGCATGGCAGTTCGGTCTGGACTGTTCCCATGAGGCACAGGGTCAAGACTCATTTGCATATGGCTGGGTCTACACTGGGGTGGCATGGTGAGCAAAAGAACAATGGATTTAACCCAGATCTGTTGACTGGGGTGAATGTATGATTCATTCAGCATTCCATCCATCATTTGTTTGCCTTGCACTTTTAGAAAGTAGACATTTCTCTGTGCTCATAACTCTGTGCTTTGCAGCCTGTCTCCAATACACATGTGGACTGGGTAACAGCTACACTGTGTGCATTACCTCTAGCCACAAGCACAGGAAGGTGAGGCTCATTTGCATTCCGAGCACTCATCTGCATTCTGATGGGTCTTCCTGTGCAAGGAGGGACTGCCTTCAATAGGTAGTGTCCTGTCCACACACAAAGCACTGCTTTACCTCCCCCATCCCTCCAGGGATACCCTGGCAGACAGGGTTTGGTTGAGAAGGAGCCTTATGCACTTCAGAGAGCACCTTTAAACTCACCTCGTACATTAAAGGCACTTTTGGGCATAAGTACTGGGTCTCTGACCCCCTAAAAAATCAAACTCTTCTGGATCTTAAACAGAACCGATGTCAGAAGGACTGCTGTGCTGCTTAAAATACTCAACTGGACTTCTTTTCTGGAAAAAAAGTCGAAAAGGATCCCTACTACAATTATGTTTAGAGTGGGAACAGTAAATCTGACCTCCCAAAGTCCAAAACTTTGCCCAATGTGGGTACGTTTAGAGAAGGGATATTAAATATGATCCATCTCAAAGTTCAAAACTTTCCCCAATGTGGTTAAGTTTGGAGTTGGAATATTAAATCTAGCACCCCCAACCCTAAAGTTCAACACTTTCCCCAATGTGACTACGGGCCTGATTATGATGTCGGTTGGACCGAGTGTCCGATCGCCGTGGCCGTGATCTGATTCATACCGCCGAGGCCGGGAAAGTTCTTCCTGCTGTATTATCACGCAACTGCTGCTACTGCAGAAATCACATCTATGGCAGTGCACATACACCCAAATAAGTTGCTGCAAGTGCGTGCAAACTCACAGGAAACATGTGATAAATACACACATACATGACATTTGTGGGGGTATGCTTTATGCACCGTGTACCACATTGCTGGAGTGCGGTGATCTGTGCACAGTCCAGTCAATGGGGATACATGCCACCTACGGACTTACCTGCATTCCGGCGCCCACAGGGTTGTAGTCTTCAGGGTTCAGCTGCAGCAGTGTAGGGGGGACCTGGAGAAAGGGATCCATGCAGGAAACTGTCAGGGAGAAGCGGTCTTCCCCTGGCGTTGTTGGATTCCTCAGCGGTGCCAACAACCATGGTTGGTTAGGATAAGCTGAGTCTCCTAAATGGAAAAAAATAGAAGAGTGAAGATACGTAACACAATTCCAGATTATTCACCTTGAAATTACCCAAACAATATTATGTCAGATTGCACTTACCAACAAGCCAGACCTTCTCAGGCCTGAGTTGTGACATTTGCAGAGGTATGCTGCTGTCTCTTAGTACAAAGAAATCATGGGTTGATCTTGGGAAATGCGCACAGACACTTGTGCTGTACAAATCACATACGGAGAAAACTTGCTCATTGATCAAATGGAAGGACTTCAGATTCCAGCAGACTTGTTCCCTGACGTTTGGTGGCACTAAGGCAATATGAGTGCCATCAATTGCTTCAACCACATGTGGTAGATGACCCAAACCATAGAAATTGCCCTTCCCATTCACAAAATGTTCATGTCGTGGAAACGGAATGAAGCTGTTGATGTGTCTCATCATTGAAGAATGAACTTCCCCACTGAAAGTGGTTGTGACAATTCCACCAGATACTGCGGCAGTGTATTGGAATGATCCTGTGGCTACAAAAAGAAGTATTACCATGAGTTTGACAGTTGGTGTAATAGATGTGGGATTTCTATTGAGAGGCAGAAGATCTTACTCCAGCTGATGACATAAATCCAGTACAGTTTGTCTATTCAACCTGAATTTTTTGATAATATCCCGTTGGTGACAAGGTCTAGAAATGGTTGGAACACCTGAGGCTGTCGTCTCCTCACTCTACCTGGGTTCATAGGTCTGCATAAATAAATACACATCATTTTAAAACATTTACAAATGTATTTTTAGATAAAAGACACAAATGTCATGTTTAGCCAAAAATATATATGGTTTCTTTTCATACCTTAACAACATGTATCTTTTTTCTTACATGTGTATTGATTTTAAAAATAATGTGTAATTAATATATTTCAAATGTATGAGATGCACATTATTTAAGAAAAAATCATTTTTGTAAATACTTTCAATGGATGTGTGAACAACATTGTGCAGCCATCACATTAAACCACAGTATCGCACCACATATAAATGTATTTTTTTTAAATAATTTAGTAACATTAGCATTTTGTATGTGTAAACAAAGTAGTGTAAGAAGAGGGATAGTCCCTTGAACAATGGGGACAGGGCTCAAAGCAAAAGCCTGAAACTCGGTTGTCAGAACAATACAATCTCATGCATGCTTAACAATAAGCCCTCAATCGTCTCAAAGACCTGAATTCAGTACAACACGACAGCAAAAATACAAAAGATTTTAATGTTATCTTGCAGAAGGTATGTGGTTTTTATTGATGTTTGCTTATGTCACACATTTATGGGAGATTCGTTTTGTTTTTCCAGTGGAAGGTGGAGACCTACAAGTCCTATCCACTGAAACACGACGTAAACCATAAAACTGAATCTATGAAGACTGGGAACTTGGTAGATGGTGATGTGGACACCATATGAAGTATTTGATATGCCTGATTGAACAGATCAGTTTCTTGAAATATAGACATATGTGTCTGTTTTGTTTTTCTTCCTGTTTGTTACTTTCATGACTATATTTTCGTACATGTCATATTGATTTGTATTGTGTTGTACTGTGACGACCACAAGAAGGTTTTTAAATAATTGTGATAATTTCTTTTATTTTGCATTTTAACTGCTGATCTATGCATTTTCATGATCACTTAGAAAATGACTGTATACGTATTGTAAAGTAGTTTTAAAAAAGATAACATTAAAATCTTTTGTATTTTTGCTATAGTGTTGTGGTACTGAATTCAGGTCTTTGAGACAATTAAGGGTTGATTGTTAAGCATGCACGTGATTGTATTGTTCTGACATAGGGGAAACCAAGTTTTAGGCTTTGTGTAAACAAAGTAGCCACCATTTGTAGTGGTGATGAAGCACTTAACATTCACATACACACAACTTGACCATGTAAAACGGCGGCCACCTGACCTAGCCATCAGGACATTTGGAATCAGATGGCTGCAGTGGAAGTTGACTGGGTAGTGTGTGGGAAACTCTGCAACAGACACTGCCATAGACTAACATGTGTGAAAGCAATGTAGGAAAGCCAATGGTTGTGTCCATTGCTGTTGACAATCACATACATGTAGATGTGGCATTTCAAAGAAAGCTCACTTGCTTCTTAACACTGCAACCAAGACAAAATACTCAATTTATGCTGCTGTTTCCAATCTCTGGGCCAGGATGTCCAGGAAAGCAGGTGGAAGGGCCCCAGCCTTCTCGCCAAAGGAACTAAAGTTCCTAGCAATGGAGGCCCTGTCCCTCTACAGCCAGCTCTATGGCTCACCAGAGGAACAGGTACATTTTTAAAATATATTTGTAGATCTGTCTAACTGTGTTTTTCCAAACACAGCCTACAATGTCCCTTTGAGTTCCAGAGTGAAGTGCAGTGATTGCAGTGAAGTGTCATTACATTTTTACATTACATTAAGAAATGATGATGTGAATTTCTATGCACTTTATCAATTGAAAAAACAGCAACATTAGTATTTGGTGTGTATTTTAAGTCCTACATTTTATTTGGTGTGTACTTACAGATATATATGTATATGTATGAATTTCATCATGTAAAAATAGAGAACACATTATGGGCCAGATGTACGACCGTTTTTATGGTCGCAAAGGTGATTTCAGCCCCTTTGTGACCGCAAAATAGGTCAGCCCAATGCACTAAACCTATTTTGCAAGTCGCTAATTAGGTTAGCAGCTCTCTATTAGGGAGGGGGCGTGCTGAGGGAGTTCCTTCCTAATAGCGACTCCAAAACATATGTATGAATGGGTGCAGAGACGAAGGGGCCCATTAGCATGGCGGGCGGAACGCCACCGCCCGACCGGTGGTGGCGATCCACCCGCCAACACAACCCGCCGGATGGGGGGTACTGTGGCAGACGGAAAGACAGTCTGCCACTTTTCCGCCGGTAGGCAATCTTCACGATTGCCTGCCGGGCGGAAAAGGCCTATAATATGGTGGTGGTGCATCCATATTATGATGTGGTGGGTGTGATGCCTTTCCATGGTGGAGACTCTGCCATGGAAAGGCATGCGGGAATCACTTTGGGGGCCCGCTGTGGGCCCCTGGGGGTGTGGGGGGGCTGCACTTGGGGGGTACCCATGATACCCCCTTACATTGGCATACACAAGGTGGCAGGCACTGTGCGGTGCCTGTCACGTTGTGCATGCCAATGCACGACATGCATTTCCTACATTGTGGCGGGTGCTGCTCACCGCACCCCCGCCACAATGTTGGATATGCGGGATGCGACCGCCAGGGTGGGTGTCGCATCCTAATTGGCGATGCGGGACCGCCGCACCACTGGTGGCCGGTCCCAGTACCGCTAGGGTGGCGGGCGGATTGGAGTCCGCCCGCCATCCTAATGGTCCCCAAAATATTGATGTAAAAATATCGATTTGCACAAATATCGAGGTAAAAATATCGTGGGTCAGAAATATCGACAGTAAAAATATCGTGGTCATGAATATTGATTTTAGGTAAGTAATATCGATTTAAAAAATATGGAAGTGTTAAATATCGTTTGTAAAAATAAAGTTGTTAAAAATATCGATTTTTTATTAATGTTATGTATTTTAGTATATATTCTATATGTGTGTGATGTTTGTTTATTTGTATAAGAATTGTTTGTATTTTTTCATATGTGTTAAAATTTTAGTAGTTAATAACTTTTTGCAGTTGAATTTTGCTTTTTTAGTTCCGTAGCGGGTTGTGGGTTTATAGGGAAATAGGGTGGGAAGTATTTTAATTATATACATTTTATTTATTATTTATAGCAGTTATACATTTTTTTAAATTGATTTTTGCATTATTAGTTCCGTAGCGGGTTGTGGGTTTATAGGGGAAAAGGGAGGGAAGTAATTTAATTAAATGAAATGTATTGAATAATTCATATTTATTCATTTATTCATATTTGTATGATTGTGATGTTATAGTGTTAAATGTGTAATAATTGTTTGATAATTAGTTGTTAATTTAAATTAATTAATTGGTAATTAATTATGGGAATTGTGTAATTAATTTTAGGTGTGTGTTGTGTTATTTATCGGTGTAAATGGGGGAAGAGTGGGAAGTAATTAATTTTTTTATTGATGAATTATTAATTATTTGTTAATTAATTTAAATTAATTAGTAATTAGTAATTGTATAATTTATTTTAGGTGTGTAGTGTGGATATTATCATGTTAAAGAATGTGTAATTAATGAATGTTTATTATCTTTTTTAATAATAATATAATTTAAATTTAATATTAATTATGATAATTATGAAAATAAAATTTAATAAAAATGTTGATGTCTTTTTCTATTGGTGTGGTGTTATAGGGTAGGAAATAAAAGAAATACATTTATGTTTTAAATAATTTGTTCGTTTGTGAATATTTGTTTGTCTTAAAAAAATATTATTTATAAATGTATTTATTATTTTTTTAAATATCATATTTGTAGGTTTTTATTATATGTAATTAACATTATAATATGTGTTATTTTTATATGTTTAATATGTTTAATGGTATATTTGTAAAAAACTGTTTGTTTATTTTTAAGACTTTGGTGCCGATCACAATCCGGTAAAAACCGGGTACGAACCGTCGGACGGAGCATATTCTCCGTCCGACGCGTACCCGGTCGTCAAAATATACAAACATGGAATTACGATTCGCACGGGTACACCATTACCGTACGAATCGTAAAAAAGACCGACCGAACAAAAAACACCTACCAATGCGAACCGGGAAAGCGCCGACCTGACGTCGGGACGCACGCAGCCAGCCATTCACGACCCAGGAATCACGATTCGCACCGACGTCACCCCGCACGGTGAATATTTTGCGGCAGCCAAAAACTGCCGGGAAATCAGGACGACGCGAACAAGGACCACCAGTACGCGACGGACAGACGGCGACGCGAACAAGGAGGACCAGTACGTGACGGACACACAGGACGACGCCACCAAGGAGGACCCGTACGCGACAGGACGACGCGATCACGGAGGACCCGTACGCGACAGGACGACGCGAGCAAGGAGTACCAGTACGCGACGGACAGACATGGACCCGAACCTACGAGTCATCCCTGCCCTCATAGCAGTACACCTCCTCTACAGGTTACGACGCAGACGCCGCAGAAGGTCAGAATAACTAAGGGAGGGGGGAAAGTGGGGTGGGGTGGGGGTGGCACGACCAGGGCAGGCCACAAAACAACCACATGAGTGACACACTACACATGGCCTGGACATACCTGACTCCCATGCCCTGGTCACCACGAGGGGGTGGGGGCGTGTCCTGATAATCCAGCGACCGCCACAACGGAAGTCCGTCACCACGCGAACCGGCAACACAACCAGACAGGTACGTCCCGTACCCACGCCTGAAGAGCGTGGGTACGAGTCGGACCACGCCCACACACGTCACCCCAACAATGGCGGGACGGATCGCACCCACGTGGCAAAGGCCTGGGTACGGGCCGCACAAACATCACATAGCGTGGGGACGGATATGTACGGACCCTACCCCCACCCCGTATGCAAGGAGCGTACCCCCCAGCCCAACAGTGCAAGTACGACCCGTACCCCCACCCGCGGACGTACGGAGCGTACCCCCAGCCCAACAGTGTAAGTACGACCCGTACCCCCACCCGCGGACGTACGGAGCGTACCCCCAGCCCAACAGTGTAAGTACGACCCGTACCCCCACCCGCGGACGTACGGAGCGCACCCCCAGCCCAACAGTGTAAGTACGACCCGTACCCCCACCCGCGGACGCACGGAGCATACCCCCAGCCCAACAGTGTAAGTACGACCCGTACCCCCACCCGCGGACGTACGGAGCGTACCCCCAGCCCAACAGTGTAAGTACGACCCGTACCCCCACCCGCGGACGCACGGAGCGTACCCCCAGCCCAACAGTGTAAGTACGACCCGTACCCCCACCCGCGGACGTACGGAGCGTACCCCCAGCCCAACAGTGTAAGTACGACCCGTACCCCCACCCGCGAATGCAAGGAGCGTACCCCCCTGCCCAACAGTGTAAGTACGACCCGTACCCCCACCCGCGGACGTACGGAGCGTACCCCCACCACACCAGTGTCAGTAGACTCGTACCCTCACCTCTAATGCAGTGTGCGTAACCCCACCGTGTATGTGCCAAGCGCACATATCCAGAAATCGAAGGTGTGTGTGCAGAGTCCACCCAGCAGTGCCCTGAGACAGGAGTGGTGGGTGTGGAGTCCTCCCAGCAGTGCCCTGAGACAGGAGGGGTGGGTGCCCATCACTCCCAGCAGTGCCCAGAGACAGGAGGGGTGTGTGCAGAGTCCTCCCAGCAGTGCCCTGAGACAGGAGGGGTGGGTGCAGAGTCCTCCCAGCAGTGCCCTGAGACAGGAGGGGTGGGTGTGGAGTCCTCCCAGCAGTGCCCTGACACAGGAGGGGTGGGTGCAGAGTCCTCCCAGCAGTGCCCTGACACAGGAGGGGTGGGTGCAGAGTCCTCCCAGCAGTGCCCTGACACAGGAGGGGTGGGTGCAGAGTCCTCCCAGCAGTGCCCAGACACAGGAGGGGTGGGTGTGGAGTCCTCCCAGCAGTGCCCTGACACAGGAGGGGTGGGTGCAGAGTCCTCCCAGCAGTGCCCTGACACAGGAGGGGTGGGTGCAGAGTCCTCCCAGCAGTGCCCTGACACAGGAGGGGTGGGTGCAGAGTCCTCCCAGCAGTGTCCAGACCCAGGAGGGGTGTGTGCAGAGACCTCCCAGCAGTGCCCAGAGACAGGAGGGGTGTGTGCAGAGTCCTCCCAGCAGTGTCCAGACCCAGGAGGGGTGTGTGCAGAGTCCTCCCAGCAGTGTCCAGACCCAGGAGGGGTGTGTGCAGAGTCCTCCCAGCAGTGTCCAGACCCAGGAGTGGTGGGTGGTGAGTCCTCCCAGCAGTGCCCTGAGACAGGAGGGGTGGGTGCAGAGACCTCCCAGCAGTGCCCAGACACAGGAGGGGTGGGTGTGGAGTCCTCCCAGCAGTGCCCTGACACAGGAGGGGTGGGTGCAGAGTCCTCCCAGCAGTGCCCTGACACAGGAGGGGTGGGTGCAGAGTCCTCCCAGCAGTGCCCTGACACAGGAGGGGTGTGTGCAGAGTCCTCCCAGCAGTGTCCAGACCCAGGAGGGGTGTGTGCAGAGACCTCCCAGCAGTGTCCAGACCCAGGAGGGGTGGGTGGTGAGTCCTCCCAGCAGTGTCCAGACCCAGGAGGGGTGGGTGCAGAGTCCTCCCAGCAGTGTCCACACCCAGGAGGGGTGTAACACATGTGTGTGATGCCACAATTACCCACATCCATACTGCCTACAAGGGAACATGTCCCCATGAACTCATGTCAACTGACTCCACACACAAGTACAGTGATCACCAAGGATGCCACGATTGTTGCAGGTGGAGACATGGCCATGCATGCATGGCCAAAGTAGAAGGGCTCCGTCACACACACAGCTCATGTACACACAGCTCTGCGCTAAACATTGGGAACACCCTGCAGGGAAGAAACTGGGTACACAGAGGAAGGAATACACCCTGGGACAATTGAACCATGCAGTAACTGCTGACATGACCTAAGGAAGTTAGCCAACACCTTGTGATGGCACACAGATCCTAGGGTGGCCCCAAAGAGCAGAACACTACTACAAATCCCACACACCCAAAGCCTTAAACACCACCCAAAACAATGTAGCAGCCCCACCAACACCAATACCACCATAGCAGGAGTGTGAGAATGACAACAAAAATAAGCTTTATTCAGCATGAGCACAATGTCCGTGGATCAAAGGCAGTTCAAAGTCAACAAAGGCCATAGGGCAGTCAATGATTCCCAGCTGCATGGGGGACACAGTGGGATGTGTGTCCCCTACCTTGCCTGCACAGTCAAATGGCATCGTCTTCCATACTGGTGAGGGCATCAGGGGGGGGGGAAGCAACAGGCACCGCAGGGACATCAGGGCAAAGGGGCGGCGTTGTGGGTGCAGGGATGGAGGACTCAACCACAGGGGGTGTGTCATGGCCAAAGGCGGAGGCCAGGATGGCACTACACACCTTAGCAAGGTCCTCCAGGGAGTCCCCTGCACCCGAAGTGACCTCAGGCCCCAAGGAGGGGGGGGGTTCAGAGGGATGGGTTGCAGCGCCACCGGGGGAGGGTGGAGACAGGGGGGGAGACTCAACCACCCTGACCGAGGACTTCCTTGACCGCTTGCGTGGTGGCGTAACTGTGGGGCTCAGGGACAGAGCGGCCATGAAGGAGTCCTTGGGGGAGATGTGGCCAGGAGAGCTGAGGGGAGGGGATTTGGAGGGAGTGGATTGTGTGGAATGCGGACTCCCACTCTGGCTGCGTGTCACACGTTTGCCCCCCGACCCAGTGGGTGTGCCTATCTCACCCTGTGTGTGCGTGTCAGGAGGAGTGCGGTGGACCTTCCCTGCTGGTGTGGTGCCTGTGTCTGTTGTGGTGGGTGCATGCCGACGTCTGGGTGTACGTGGGACAGGCATGGAAGTGGGAAGTGTGGATGGGGCAGGGGTAGGTGGGGGGAGGTCGCGCTGCAGGAGACCCACTGCTGCAGTCAGTGTGGAGTCTAGGGACCTCAGCAAGTTGCGTTGGTCAGCCTGCAAAGAATGAATGCCCTCCAAGAATGCCTCGATGTTGGTGAGGGTTTTCCCGTGGGAATGGAGGACATTCAGGATCGCAGCCTGACCAACCTGCATTTGCCGCTGGATGTCCATAGACTCAGCATTGGCGGCAGCAGTGGAGACAGGGGCAGGGGGTGCGGTGCCTGGCAGGAAGGAGACATGCGGTGACCGGGCACGCTGGGAAGGGACACGAGCAAGTGGGAGGCGGTTGGTGGGAACTGAGGGGGCGGTGGCAGGTGTTGTTCCACTGTCAGCTGCTGGTGCAGCCTCCGCCAACTCTGAGACATCCTCCTCGGACCTGTCAGCTTCGTAGTCTGATGTGCCAGTCGACAGGTCCTCGGCCACACTATCCTCCGCCTCTGTCCCACTCGATGTGCCAGCCCCGATGTCACGGCTGCCACTGGTGCTCGGTCCCTCCGCCTGGTCCGTGTCCATGTCTCCCTCTGTGTCCCCCGACGATGCTGTGGGCAGGGTGGAGAGACAGAAATTAATCAGACACCTGTACACATCTGTCACATGAGTCCAATCTACATAGTCAACATTGCATAGCCTGAAGAGGCAGATCCCTAACATCTGCAAAACAAGGTACCGATGTAGGGCATGAAACACAGTTGGTTGAGCCACCATGCCACTGAAATACCATGGAGAGCATGAGACAATAGCTGATGACAGGAAACGGAGTCTGACATAGCACCCAGGCCCTGGGGACAATCCTGCACTGCCTCTGCACCACACAGCGTTTGTGAAAATACCTATGACCAGGGACAATATCCATGAACTTGAGACACATGCTGCATAGGTAATGCTGCAAACATGCCCAACATAACTCGGTCACTGCACCTTGCGTGTGTGTCCAGTAACATCACACACTGTCCAGACCCAGCAATTAGGAATCAGGATTTGACACATAGGCATTGCCCGCCCCAAGCAACCCCCACACGATGCTAATTGCTGAGACACAGGTGGCACCAACATCTCATAGTCTGGGTGATAAACACAGTGGCAGGCAAAAGGCAAGATTGGACGCAAAACAGCAAAGGTGCGCCTGTACAAATAATGAGGTACCAGTGCCCATCCTCAGATGAGTATAACAAGACACACAGGCACTGGCAACTGTGAGTATGAAGAGGGACAATCAGGTCAGGCTGCACAGTGGACACCTGTACATAATAGCACGTCTATATACATGGTGACAGGGGACAATGGCACAGAGCACAACCTACGCTGTAGACAGTGAGAGTGTCCACGTTGATGATGACACAAACAACACTGAGGATAAGGTGCCCCAGGGGACAGTATTGGGCACGCAACTACATGCTACTGAATGGGAATGACTGCTACACACGTCACCATCCCTGCACTATGCGTAGCGCACACTCATGCACATCATGTCACAGGCCACTACATAGGACATGCGCGCTGTAAGGCATGACACATGAGAGACCAACTCCCATGTCTGGAGCCAGCATCAGTGCCAACTGACATGGAACCCACATGCAGTGAACTTGACAGTTCACAGGCAAGGTCCCACAACCTGTTACCCACCACCACCACCCATGATGCTACAGTCATTGTTCTCGTGGACAAAGCGCCAGCCTACATTACCTTGTGAAGGAGTGACTACACACAGACCAGGGAACACATTGCAAGGAGGGGAAGGGTGGCAGGGGCGCAGCGCTACACTTGGGCAAACTGGATGGGCACAGCACCTTTAAACCCTGCCAGTGAATTAATGCCACTGTGCCCTTACAAATGCCGGTGACACACAACAAACGCACATGTACCTACCCCCTTCCGCCTGCTGCATCGCCTGTAAGCGCCTCTCCAGGTCTGGAAAGACCACCGGCAGCACACGCCTGTGGAGGTGGGTCAGACGGCGGCGGCCGCGGTTCTTGTGGCTCTCAGGTGAGTCCCCCAGCAGGAGCCGTGCAATCCTCCGCGTCCAGCACCGGATATCCTGCCAGCGTTTCCTCACCTGGGACAGGCTCCGCCTCCGACCATCCACACGCCTCACGGCACTGACGGCGGTCAGCCAGATCTGCTCCTTGGCAGTGGCGCCTACCTGTGAGGGAGTACAAGTGACACCACATCAATACACCAGCCACATGTCACAGAGAGACATATGTGAACATAATAGCTGGTTACTACATGGCATGTAATGCAGCCAACGCATTGCACCTCTGTCATAGGGACATCATCCTCTGGTGAGGGAAAAGGCAGTACGTGCCATAGTGGGTACTCAGGTGGAATGATGGCAATGTCACAATCAATGATCAAGGCTCACACTGTGCATCACACCCACACCTCCTGTCTCAGGGCACTGCTGGGAGGACTCTGCACACACACCTCCTGTCTCAGGGCACTGCTGGGAGGACTCTGCACACACACCTCCTGTCTCAGGGCACTGCTGGGAGGACTCTGCACACACCCCTCCTGTCTCAGGGCACTGCTGGGAGGACTCTGCACACACCCCTCCTGTCTCAGGGCACTGCTGGGAGACATCAGGCACCCCCCCCCTGGTACCCCCCCGACAGTACATGGCATGTGTGTCACACCGGGTCACAATGCCTGAAGACACAGTCACAACATAGGGACAGTCTGTGGCAGTGGCCTATGCACTCACCTGATACCCTGGTCGCCCATACAGCATGGGGTACTGTGGGAGGATCACATCCAGCAGAGCCATGTTCTCCTCCAGGGTGAATGGCTGTGTCCTCTCCACAGCCCTTGACATGGTTCCAGGGAATCAGTAGCAGCAGCTTGGTCGACAAATGCAAAGATGTGCAGGCAAGTAATCCCTCATGGGACCTGGCTGCCTTATATGTGGCCTTCTGCCCAGTCTCATGCACAGGAGTACAGAGTGATTGGTCACTCACATTTGCATCCTATGTTTCCACCAATCCCTTCAAACCTAGCAGTCTGTGGGTTCTCTATCGGTTTCATTCTCCTGCATGATGTCAGCCCCACAAACACATTGCAACAAAGTAGAAGAATTCCAACTGACTTCTGCTGTGCACCTTCCAGAACAAAATCGAAATTTGAACCTGGTCGCCATGACAACCAGCATGCATGTAGGCCTTAATACTTGTCCCCTATGTAATTAGGAGAATCACACACAGGTACGGTGCGTTTCCGGGCCATAGGGCACCCCAAATGCATGGCAACGGCCCGTACATGCATGCCTACGTTCAAAATCACTATGGTTCTGCACGCGTATGCGTACACGTAGTGGTACGGACCGTACACTCGCATCTACGCTCACTATCACTATGGGTCTGCACGCGTATGCGTACACGTAGTGGTACGGACCGTACACTCGCATCTACGCTCACTATCACTATGGTTCTGCACGCGTATGCGTACTCGTTGTGGTACGGACCGTACAAATGCCTGTACGCTCGCCATCACGATGGGTACACATACGGCAGCACTCCCACAGTGATTGGGGAACATACACAGGCCCTCTTAGCAGCAGTACGCCGGTTTGTACACATCACTGTGGTGATAGTCGACACACAGGTAGGAATAGGGCGGACATACTTGTCCATGGATGGACATACTTGTCCAGGAATGGACATCAAGGCATCGTCTGTGCATTACTACATGTGTGGGGCACAGGTGTGACAGGCTGTGATGTGGAACATGCCTCCTGAGTGGAGGAGGCACCAGATGTATGATGAGATGTGTACAGGTGTACTGTGTGAGGGTGCAATGTGTGCCAGGCATGCCCTTGACTCCTTTGACATGTGTGCATGTCGTACTGCGCACTTGGGGTGAGCGTCACTGGCATGGCACGGACACCAACACACTGAAGTGTCCCATGATGCCCGGTACAGGGGTCATGACACCTGACTTGTCACTACCCACAGTGCACAATGTGACTATGTCATTTATGTGTCCGGGATTTACATCAGGTTGATGTTGTAGCACCCTCAAAAGCTGCAGCCGTTGCAGCAACCAACATGTGTCTGTGTGTAAATTGTCATTGCACACTGTTCCGCACACCATGCCACATGTGGTATCTGATGTGAGGTGCACATGTATGCATGGGACACGGAGTAGCGTGACAAGGCCATGTCAGCAAACTCACAAGGAATGTGTGGGGAGTCATGACATGTGCACCTTCATGGCAAGGTGTGTGGGCTGGACTAGTGTAATGTCATGTGACCTGTGGCTCAAGTGTTCCGCTGCCAGTCTCTGCAATCAGCATCACACTTCTGCTGATGTGTGGGTGTATGTCACTCCTGTCTTGCGTCGGGCAGTGCACTTGCACTGGGACACAGCTATTCCCATGGCGTGGCATGGGGAGGTTCTCAATCACCGTGTGTAGCTGGGTCTTGGAAGGAGTGTCACCTTGCATCCATACGTGTCCTGGGCATGTAGCACATGCCTGACTCCCTATGTGGCATGTGTGTATTGGCAGATTTACATGTGCTCAGTAGACATGAGTTGTTCTCGTAGTGCACTCACTCTTCCTTGTCACTTCCAAATTACTGCAGAGCGCCTCCTGTTGCCCGAAGAATTCCAGACTTGGCCACCATGCAGGAGAATGACAGGATCCGGCTCTACCGCTTCACCCAACCGTTGATTCTGGAGCTGACGGCGAGACTGGCACCACACCTGCAACCGCAGCACAGGTATCCTACGGCACTGACACCCCAGCTGAAGGTAATGGCTGCCCTACATTTCCTTGCCACGGGTACCTTCCAATATACCATAGCTCATGTTGGTGGCATGTCCCAGAGCATGTTCAGCGGTGTGCTGCATGATTTCTTGGAGGCCATGTTGATTCACCTGGATGACTTCATCAAGTTCCCAACCCCTGAACAGATGACTGAGGTCAAACGTGGTTTCTATGCCCTGGGAGGGATGCCCCATGTCATTGGGTCCATAGATGGGACACATGTAGGTTTGGTACCACCACACGCACGGGAGGTGGCGTACAGCAATCGGAAGCACTACCACTCCATCAATGCCCTTGTGGTGTGTCTGTCCAACATGGTGATTTCACATGTCTGTGCACGTTTTCCAGGATCAGCACACGATGCCTACATCATGAGGCGTAGCGGGATGCCTGATATGATGATGCAGCTGCGCAACGAACGTGCATGTGTTGTTGGTGGGTACAGTCTGTCTGTCCTGTATTCTGTTTGGCCGAGCAGCACTACCGCTTCGCCTGTTCGAACGATATCCATGTGCTTTCCATTTAGGGGACGCTGGCTATCCCAACATGCCTTGGCTGCTGACACCTCTCCGCAACCCCATCACGCCGGCCCAGCTCCGCTACAACACCGCCCATGGCCGGACAAGGCGAGTGATAGAGAGGACGTTTGGCATGCTGAAGAGCCGATTCCGGTGCCTCCACAAGACCGGCGGCGCACTCCCATATGCCCCGGCGAAGGTCTGCAAGATCTTCATGGTCTGCTGCATGCTGCACAACATGGCAGTTGAAAGAGCTGTGCCCCTCATCCTGGATCAAGATGACGAGGACCATCCACCCGTGGAGGACGAAGGGCTTGGCAATGGGGCTAGTGATGTGGAGGATGTGGAGCCGCAAGAGGACATCCGGACTCGGCTCATACGCGACTTCTTTGCTTAGTGGTGAGTACCAGGGTCTGAGTGTGCACGCATTGGTCCCCGTGTGGCATGCGTTGTGATGTGTGTCTCCACCTGCATGTATGGCACGTGGGTCAGAGGTGTGTGTGGGTGTGTCACTGGAGTGATGGTGGCAGTGATGGTAGTATTTCCCCAGGCATAATTGTGACCTAGCATGTTGTCATACATACATGTGTCGAGTACATGCACATGCAAGTGGCTGTGCTTCTTGTGGCTGACTTCTTGTGTGTCTCTCTTCCCCAGGTACCTGCGCATGCCGTTTGCTGGTTGCATTGTTGTGGCACTGCTATTCCTCATGGACATGGCATCGTGGGCTGACTCAGCGTTACAGGCACGGACACGTTTGGAAGTCTCCATGGGGTAAGGGATGCATCTGGGATGTATTGGGTGTGGCAGTTGTTCACGATGTGTGCACACTGCCCCGGTCGGGGTTTGGGTCCTCTGCAGACATGTGGCATCCCCATGGGACTCGACATGCAGCTGGGTACACCTGAATAGATGGGCTGCCTGGTTGTCAGTCATCAGTGATGGGATGGTGGATTGTGATGAAGGCATCAATGTGTGTGACACTGCCCTCGGACACATACGGTTAACATTGTCTTGACATGGCGTGGGACTTCCACATCAGCGGATGTATGGTGTATGGCAGGCTCTCCGTGAGCAGCTGTGGGTATTTAGCTATTATCCGACACTTGTGTGCCAGTTCCATGGCTATCACGCATTTGTGCTGCAGAAGGGGGGTGCCAGTGTTGGAGCCACATGTTACTCCACATGATGTGTTCATGTGTACTTCAAGTTGCCTCTGCAATCCCAAACACATGACTATTAAAGGTGTCCCTATGCCTCCAAGGTGCCTCTTCTCAGTCAATGCTGGTGTGTTGGCACGGTGCATCCTGCATGTCTGGCATGGTATTCCCTGATTGTGGCTATGTGTCAATGTGTCGAGTGGCAAGATGCAAGCTGTGTGTGTGTGCTGAGACTGTGTAATGGGCATGATGTCCATGACTGTGTGGGTATTGTGACATGTGCCATCCCCATGCATCCAACGTTGTCCATGACCCCATTCTCTGCATCCACCGGACTCAAGCTTGCAGGACATGGTTCTGCCACCTGTCTACACGTACCTGGGTGCCCCCCAGGACACGGGCCAGGATCCCTGACCTCTGCGCATGACTGTTGCTGTACTCAATGTGTCTGTCAGCACGGTTGTTCGGCCACCCCCTCAGCTGGTTCTGACCATCACGGGTGTGTATGGTGCTCCATGTCTGTCTTGCCTAGAAAACTGTGACCCATGTGTCCTGTGCCAGACTCAGGCCCCAGGGTGTGGATGGTTGAAGTGAACAGATGACTCAGGCATGTTTAGACTGTACAAGACACATGTTAGGTAATAATGCTACCAGCAGGCATCTACTCTTAATAGTGTGATTTATTATTCGGGGGGGGGGCCAAGTGAGGGCCTTTCCGGGATTAGGGAATCCAAAGTTCAGTAGGGGAGTTGGTGTCCTTGCCATTGGAAATCCTCAGAGTCCATGCCACAGTCTTTGTCAACATTGGTCAGCCAGTGACCAGCAGGGCCATGTGGCAGAGAATGTCTCTTGATGCTGTGATGCTGTTGCTCCAGTGGGCCAGGTGCCAGGCCAGGTGTCCTGGGAGATGGTGATGTAGCAGCCACCCTCACGGTCCTTTCCGTGGACGACCCGGCTTCCTGCGGGGAACCTCAGCAGCAGGCCGTGACGACGTCTGGGATGCTCCGTCGGATGTTTCCTCCTCCTCCTCATGATCCCTCCCTGTGGGTGGTGATGTTCTCCGCCTTCTGGCACAGGGAGGGTCGGCCATGGTGTCGGCCATCCGACGGAGTTCAGCGTGAATCCCCTGGGACGCCGTCACTTGCTCAGCCTGTCTGTCCTCCATCCTCCGTTGGTGTAGCTGTAGACAGGCTATTAGCTCCGCATGTTGCTGGGCCTGCTGGACCTTGATCCCCTCGAGGACGGACACAACCTGGGCCATGCCCGTGGTGTCCTGCCGGTATGAGTCCAGGATGTTACGGACATGGGAAAATACCGGATCCCCAGCCAACTGGTCAGGCTCGCGCCTCCGCCGCTCTCCACTCCCACCACCCCTGCCCACTTGCGCCTGGCCTGCACTTGTGGGCACATGGGGTCTCCGGGACCCCTGAGGGGTGGCATTGGCGTTGTCGCCTGCCTCCTCCTGGGTGCCCGGGACACCGTGTCCCTCCTGGCGAGCCTGGCTGCATTGTGGTGTTGGGGCAGGGATCCTGGGTGTCTCCTGGGATGTGGCAGGAGTGGGGGTGGTGGTTGGCACGGTTGTACCTGACGCAGGTGCTGCAGGTGGTTGGACACCAGAGGGGCCAGGTCGGTCGGGGTCGTCCGCAGAGTGGTGAGAGTGGTCGCTGCCGGTGGGATCGGTCTCCTGCAGATCCGGGTCCTGTGAGTGTTCCCCCCCAGTGTTGGGGGGTGCAGCACGACGTTGACCTGTGTGTGAGAGAGACAATGTTACTTTTGATCCATGCAACATCCATGTTTCATCCGTTACAAAGTTGGCACATTTCCTCTTGGAATTAGGATCTGTCTTGCATTCCACTCACAGTGCACTTGTGCATGTGTGTGTCCCTTGGGCACCAATTTGGCCCCTTTAACTATGTGTGGCACAGTCTTACTTGCTGCGTCAAGTGTGACTGCAGTCAGCAGTGGAGTGTGCATGTGTGCCGAGCTATGCGTTTGCGCCTTCCTTGTAGCACTGTACATGTGCACATGGAGTGGATCCACACACTCATATGATGCAGGTGGCTGTCCTTGTGCTCGTGTACAGGTTGTAACATGGCCCTGCGTTTTGCCATGATGAAGAGGGGGGGTTCTGGCACTGGGCACCCTTGTCTACATGCACGCAGTCCACCTGCTGACGAGCAGACATTCCCACACACCAAAGGACTGATTTGCTCTCCCTGTGTCTCCCTCCTTCTCTGTCCCCCTCTCCCTCCCTCTCTGTCCCCCTCTCCCTCCCTCTGTGTCCCCCTCTCCCTCCCTCTGTGTCCCCCTCTCCCTCCCTCTGTGTCCCCCTCTCCCTCCCTCTGTGTGTCAGCCTCCTCCCTCTGTCCATCTTCCTGAGTCTCCCTCCCTCTGTGTCCCCCTCTCCCTCCCTCTGTGTGTCAGCCTCCTCCCTCTGTCCATCTTCCTGTGTCCCCCTCCCTCTCTGTCCCCCTCTCCCTCCCTCTCTGTCCCCCTCTCCCTCCCTCTGTGTGTCAGCCTCCTCCCTCTGTCCATCTTCCTGTGTCCCCCTCCCTCTCTGTCCCCCTCTCCCTCCCTCTCTGTCCCCCTCTCCCTCCCTCTGTGTGTCAGCCTCCTCCCTCTGTCCATCTTCCTGTGTCTCCCTCCCTCTCAGTCCCCCTCTCCCTCCCTCTGTGTCCCCCTCTCCCTCCCTCCGTGTGTCACCCTCTGTCACCTTGGCCCAGCTTCCTGGGCACACACTGTTAGCAGATCTTTGAGTGGCCCTTGGCCTGTTGATGTGAGTTTGTTTCTGATCTCCAGGCACCCATTTTGTCTGCTGTGTGTCTGTGCGCTGCTGCTGTGGTGGTGTGTGCTGCCACTCTTTCACACTGTTGGCTGTTCATTAGCTGCTGGCATGTGCAAAACAGTGCCTTCACCCCCATGTGTTGATGCAAGGCATCCGCCATTTGCTGGCAAGTCATTCCTGTGTTGGGACACAGTGTTTGTCTGGCTGTGACCTAGGCCATATGGGCAGAGGGCATTGTTGTCTGCTTTGGAGTCGCACTATGTGATTCTTGGTGCCCACACTCCCGCCATCCGGGTTACCGTGTCATGTGTTGTTGTCTTCTGTGGCCTGTGACTTGACATTGTCCAGCTGGGTGCATGGGGCATGGTGGCAGCAGTGGCATGTGCCTGCTCATGGAGTGTGGTTGAGTAATGCGATGGCTTGTGGTGTTTGCGTGCCTGTTATTAATTTTGGTTGTGGTTGCAGTTCCCCCCATGTGAGGTGCGTTGTTTGTGTACTCACCCGGGTCTCGGAGTCCTTCTACTCCTTCAACTGCCTCCACCGGCAGTATGGCCATCACCCTCTCCTCCCAGGGATGGTACTGTACGGGTCTGCGGGAGGGCCCTCCTCCGGTGGCGTTGGCCTGGTCGTGTTCCTCCTGTCTCTTGGCTCTGACCCTCCTCCGCAGATCGTACCACCTGTTCTGGCAATCCTGCTTGGTCCTCCTGGTGTCCGCAACAGCATTCACAGCATCGACGATGGTCTGCCACATGGCTGTTTTGGCTGCCTGGCTGGTGCTTCTGACCAATGTTCCAAAGATCTGTGGCTCGACTCTGAGGATTTGATCAACAAGGACCTCCAACTCTCGGTGACTGAACTTTGGATTCTTGGTAGTGGGCATGGTGAGGGGTGTGGGTGGGGATGGTGTGGGTGTGGGGGGTGTGTGGATGTTGGGGGGGTGTGGATGGTTGTGTGTGTGTGTGAATGTGATGAGAGGGTGTTTGTGAGGGTGGTCGTGTGAAGGTGTGCAAGTGTAAGATGTGGTGTCGCTTGTAGTCTGGTTCTGTGGTGTCTGGCAGCAGTGGGTCTGTTGCAAAGGCTCATGGTTTGTGTGTGTGGGCCCTTTTTATTGGTCCATGGGTGGGTGTGGCAGTGTTTGAATTTTGGGTGGGTGTGTTATAAGGAGTGGTGGTGTATTGGGCCTCTGTTTGTTTTTGACAGTTGCAGGTCAGTGATTGTGTTATTTTAGTGGTTGTTGGCCATGTTTAGTGGCTGTGTGCCTTTCGAATGGTGTATTGTTGAGTTGTTTTGTTTTGTCCTTGTTGTGTACGTGCGTTTTGAGCGTGTGTACGGTGTGTACATGGGCCATTTGGTTGTACGATTTGGTCCTTGTGTGTGGCTTTGTACGACTCGTACATGCGGTTGTGATGTTGGGGCATGGGGTGCGCTCCGTACTTAGGAGGTTGTGTTGGGGGTGCGCCAGGAACGTACTGGGGTGGGGGTACGACTGGAACGTACTGGGGTGTACATAGACGGTGGTACGACACGTACAGGGGTGGGGGGGTGTACATTGACGGTGGTACGACACGTACTGGGGTGGGGGTACGACTGGAACGTACTGGGGTGTACATAGACGGTGGTACGACACGTACAGGGGTGGGGGGGTGTACATAGACGGTGGTACGACACGTACAGGGGTGGGGGGTGTACATTGACGGTGGTACGACACGTACAGGGGTGGGGGGTGTACATTGACGGTGGTACGACACGTACTGGGGTGGGGGGGTGTACATTGACGGTGGTACGACACGTACAGGGGTGGGGGGGTGTACATTGACGGTGGTACGACACGTACTGGGGTGGGGGGGTGTACATTGACGGTGGTACGACACGTACAGGGGTGGGGGGGTGTACATTGACGGTGGTACGACACGTACTGGGGTGGGGGTACGACTGGAACGTACTGGGGTGTACATAGACGGTGGTACGACACGTACAGGGGTGGGGGGTGTACATTGACGGTGGTACGACACGTACAGGGGTGGGGGGGTGTACATTGACGGTGGTACGACACGTACTGGGGTGGGGGTACGACTGGAACGTACTGGGGTGTAGGTAGACGGGGCTGTGACACGTACTGGGGTGGGGGTGTGGCTCGAACGTACTGGGGTGTAGGTACACGGGGGGTACGACACGTACTGGGGTGGGGGTGCGACTGGAACGTACTGGGGTGTAGGTAGACGGGGCTATGACGCGTACTGGGGTGGGGGTTCGACTGGAACGTACTGGGGTGTACATGGACGGTGGTACGACACGTACTGGGGTGGGGGGGTGTACATTGACGGTGGTACGACACGTACTGGGGTGGGGGTGCGACTGGAACGTACTGGGGTGTAGGTAGACGGGGCTATGACGCGTACTGGGGTGGGGGTTCGACTGGAACGTACTGGGGTGTACATGGACGGTGGTACGACACGTACAGGGGTGGGGGGGTGTACATTGACGGTGGTACGACACGTACAGGGGTGGGGGGGTGTACATTGACGGTGGTACGACACGTACTGGGGTGGGGGTACGACTGGAACGTACTGGGGTGTACATAGACGGTGGTACGACACGTACAGGGGTGGGGGGGTGTACATAGACGGTGGTACGACACGTACAGGGGTGGGGGGTGTACATTGACGGTGGTACGACACGTACAGGGGTGGGGGGGTGTACATTGACGGTGGTACGACACGTACAGGGGTGGGGGGGTGTACATTGACGGTGGTACGACACGTACAGGGGTGGGGGGGTGTACATTGACGGTGGTACGACACGTACAGGGGTGGGGGGGTGTACATTGACGGTGGTACGACACGTACTGGGGTGGGGGTACGACTGGAACGTACTGGGGTGTAGGTAGACGGGGCTGTGACACGTACTGGGGTGGGGGTGTGGCTCGAACGTACTGGGGTGTAGGTACACGGGGGTACGACACGTACTGGGGTGGGGGTGCGACTGGAACGTACTGGGGTGTACATAGACGGTGGTACGACACGTACAGGGGTGGGGGGGTTTACATTGACGGTGGTACGACACGTACTGGGGTGGGGGTACGACTGGAACGTACTGGGGTGTACATAGACGGGTGGGGGTATACATATACGGGGGGTACGTGTCGGACGTACGGGGGCTGGGGGGAGTGTTGGGCGCGTATGCGGGCACATGTCTCCATGGTTGCTATTGGTGTTCGGTGCGGACGGTGTTTTTTCCATACGGTTGTAGGCTCGGACGCACGGGATGGATCGTGATTCCTCGGTCGGACTTGGCTTTTTACGTTTGTAAGGTAAATCGTCCGAGGACGTGTCGGACACATTTTCCGACCCGAGGACGTGTGGGGAATGATTCCCAGTGCGGTTCGTATGGACTTTTTACCATGCGAATCGTGATTGCCAGTTCGTACGGCACTTGTACGATTCGTACGGTAAAAAGACCCGATACGAGTCGTACGGGGACATTTTTTACCGGATCGTGATCGGCACCTTTATATGTATATTTTTAATTATTGAAATGTTATTAGTATTTTTTGTTTTTCTGCTATCCAATACTTTCCCTACTGTTGCACTGAATGGAGTGGGAATAGTAATTTTTACCCCTCCGCTATCCAACACTTTCCCTGCTGTTCACTCACTGGAGTGGGAATAGTAATTTTTACCCCTCCGCTATCCAGCACTTTCCCTGCTGTTTCATTCACTGGAGTGCCACCTTGTGCATGGCAATGTAGGGGGGTACCATAGGTACCCCCCGAGTGCAGCGCCACCCCCCAACTCCGCAGGGGCCCACAACAGGCCCCCAAAGTAAATCCCTGCCTGCCTTTCCATAGCGGCACCGCTGACATGTATAGGCCTTGTTTAACACCCATCCTAATATGGATGGCGGTGCCTGCTAGGCACCGCCACCATATTAAGGCCCAGTTCCGCCCTGCCAGCAATTGGAATGATTGCCAACCGGCGGAAAAATGGCGGACACACTTTGCGTCCGCCGCGATACCCCCCGCCATAATATGGCGGGGGTAAATCAGGTTGAGATGGCGGGCGGATCGTCACCGCCGATCCGACGGTTGCGATTCGCCCGTCATCATAATCACCCCCTTTGTTGTTAGAGGTGGGAGGACCTACGACGCTGTTCTAAGAAGTAATCAGAAGTCCAACTCGAGAAGTCCTCCAAACGCGAGAAGCATGTGCACTGCACCCTTACCCCTACCCCCCTAATGGACCGCATACTTGGGGTGTCCTATCCGGACCTTGATTGACAGTTGAGAGCCCAACAAGAGCATTAAGGGGGTAAGTTCTAGTGTGAGACCAACATGTTAAATTGCTAATCTTATGTTACAGCAACTAATTTAGCCTTCAACATTAAGGTTGACAAATGTCCAACACAGAAGAAGAGCTCTTTTTGAAGGTGTACGTTTTGTGCAAACTGTATGATTATGTGCTTTGTATATGAATTTGTGGAAAAGGATACCACCTGATTTATTTTTACTATCAAAGGACTGTTCTGAGCAGAGACATGGCTGCCGAAACTGCAAATAAACATCAGGTTGTTTCATATCATAAGGGACAGTAGTATCATACATACCACTAGTCTTTTGTGTCAGGTGTGATGCTCCTTCACCATTGTAGATGATGAACTGTTAGCCCTATTACATCTGAAATAGCATAAAATGAAATTATGATACAGTGGATGTTAAATTGGTAAGTTTGGAGTCTACACAAACAAGAGTGGGCATGTGAGCCACAATCACTAGTTACTTCAGAATTAATGGCTACATTTTGGATTCAAAACATATTCCAAATGTGTTGGAAATCCAAATACTGTTTCATACATGTAAAAAGTGACAGATTTGAATGATGTCTTATTCCTTCACAAATATGTATGTATGTCAGTCTGTTTTGGACAAATAGTTGTGATAGGCATAACATTTTTGTAGAACACAGGCGGTTATGTGTACACATGGGTGACAGAGTGACACATACCCAAAACCATTGTTCAATGCACTTTGTTATGTTGAGATGCTACATCCATGATGGAGAAAAATGGGATACTTAAAGGGACATTTGCAGATGGAATGTTTCACACATATATGTTGGATTATCCCATTTGGAAATCACCAAATCAGGCCCAAATCATGACTCATTAGGCAAATATAGGAATGCATCAGGGTATAATATGTTGCATATTGTGAATTGCATTTGACTATTTGATGTATCTGAATCAGTGTATTAATAAACAGAGCAAAGGTACTCCCTATATTAATTTTAGGCCCTAGAGGAGGGAGGGAGAATAAAATGTAACAAGGAAGAACCTCCATACTGGCCTATACGATTTGAAAAGTGATCTAAATAGATTCTACATTGCCATATAATCCTGCTTCATGTCATGCAATATCCTCATATCACTCTAGACAAACAAATTATTTATTGGTCTTGTTTAATTTTGGACCATATTTTATTGTTCTTTTTTTATATATATAAACATCTATTGTCAAGCATGATAACGTACAAATAAACAAATGAAAGTTTTTTTCTTTTTTTGAAACACTGTGATTGATTATACTCACTATATTTCTTGTATATACATTTAGAGTGCTTTACATTTCAAAAAAGACATCCTAGACATGTAAAATCACTTACATACTCATTCATACTTCCATTCATACACAAATATAACTTGCCATCTAAAAGTGGAAGGAAAAGGAAAAGGGAAAAGGAAAACGGAATTGAAGCAAATGTACCTGTAACAGCCAGCATGAAGGGAGTTCAACAATTAACATCCATATAAAATTTCAGTGGTAAATTGGCCGGATGCTAGAAAGAAAGGAAATGACTTATCCACGTCATCTTATCCTTTAAACGTACAGCCTTCTATCAAAGTGCATTTATTTCAATAGATTTATTTACCTTTTTTGAGCATAGGGCTACTCTCATAGGCAGCAGAAAAGGGTTGTAAAATTCTCCGTGTGCTTCTGAGGTCTTTCTTTTTTGTTTTTGTAAGTAAATACTATCTTAGCGGTGGGACCGCTATGAACAGCAAGTCGGAAAGGGATATCCTAATCCCTACAGTGGTGCCTGCAGAGGCACCTCCTCCCTTATAGGGTTAGGAATCCGACCGCCATCCCCACGGGGTCTTTGATCCTGTCGTAGGCGTCGGTCTTTCCCCTGACAGTATTGCTTTGACCACCTGCATCATAATACGGAAGTCGTACCGATGCCCTGAATGTCAAGCGGAACGCACGCGACGGCCTGTCAGTGGTGGTCCACCCGACATCATAATGAGGGCCTTTGTTCCCACTATAATTGTGTGCATAACATAGTTAATTGGAGGGGTTTTCAGCCAGACATCATCTATTAGAATGTGGTTCTGTCACATTTTTCTTCCACCCACTCCAGCAAGCATCAAAGGAAAATGCATCAGCCTACTTAAACCATTTGCTGACTTCACTATGAGTTACAGCATGCTACTCTTTCACAAGAAGCACATTCTCTCACAAAGTAGTCCCCTTCAGTGCCAGGGAGTAATATGGTAACATGCGCCTTTTTTTACACCAAAAATAGTATTGGTTTTGCCAATGCTTGTTACATATTGCTATCTCCTCAAAGTAAAATTGTACACACAGTGCAACTCCGCTGGAGGAAAGTGAGCCCTACACGGTAATTGCACTTGTTTTTCTCCACGCGTAAAAAATTCTCTCCTTACACTCCCCATGAGTTTTTGGGGTGTTCCGTTGCCTTACCACATCTCAAGGGAATTTACTTCATCCCTTTGCTGGAGGAAATCTCTATCCGTTGTCACAGTGGAAAGGATTGGAGAGAAGTTTGTGAAAGCTCATAAATTCACGGGTTTATGGGCGTTCACCGACTGCGAAAGTAAAGCACACATACAGTGCTTTAAATTGAAATAGAAAAATGGAGAAGTCACAGAACTCACTATTTGGTGTACCTGTTTGCTCCAGAAAATTGCTGGTACTCTCCCATTAAATGTATTGCAGCAGTGCAGAGAAGTGCAGGTACTCTCCGTTTCAGAGAAGTGCAGGTACTCAGTATCAGACAGTACCTGGCACAGAGAAGTAAATACAATACACCTGCAAGGTATCCTTTTGTGGATGCCTCACATGACTGAGTACATCTATCTTTTTTTAAGTCTTTGTGGACCAGGCCCATATTTGTTGACAATTCAGAAAGCCTTACTCCTGCATCATACAAAGTCTATAACTGTGTTTCTGCTGCTGCCAACAGAAAATAAAACATCTTGCACAAATAATGATCCCTGTGCACTTTTTTTCCCGTGCTGTTGTATCACCTCAGAAGAAAGTCCCGCAGATGTCAATATACTGAGAAAAGATAGGCTCTCGGTTGAGCCGGCCTAGTCACAAATGTCTTTCCTATAACTGTCACGGCTTAATGAAACCTTCAGAGGTGCAGGGAGGAAAATACAAATGTTACAAAAAAGCCACCACTACTGAGGCGCTCACACGGTAGTCGATACTGGATGGCAGCTTGAGCTATAAGAAGGGGAAGATTTTTCTGCCTGGCATCATTTTCTTTTATTGGAATTTGTCTGCCTTATAGGACGATCGCAAAATTTGGAAATAGATTTATAGCGTCACGTTTTAAAATGTGAGTAGCATACCATGCTATGTTCCGTTCCCAACACTCACTACTTTTAAGATTTCCCAAAGTCGAATTTACTAACTGGAAGCTTAGAAGCGATCAGACAACACTGCCCAAAACGAAACAGTATGTCACATCTCACACCAAACGAAACCAAGACTATTTATCTGCAGCAACATCCAATCTCGTAGAATTAGTAGCCATTCACGTCACATTAATCCACCTGTTTCTTCCTGTAGACTATTTCTCTTGTACCTATCAGTCTCTACGTCCATGGTGTACATTTTCTACAGGTCACTTATAATGTGTGTCTTGTGGCACGATTGTGTTACGACAGGAATAAAGAGATTACGCTGTTCATGAATGAACTTCTTTATTGAAGATAATGCACAGAGGCCCACGAGAGTCCAGAACAATTGCAGCCGACTGGTGGGAGCACAAAATGGCTACTAGCGACCTCCTACCGTGACGTCACATAAATACCGCCGAGAAGGGAGGGTACAAGCGGTGACGTGGTAGCAAACATAAAGGAAACACTACGCCAACACTCGGCTGTACAGTACCTCGCTACTAACATAATTGTTCATGTTCAACATCTCCCTTCCTTAACAAACAAATAACATAAAGCTGTGTCACTCCACAATATAATCATCATATTGTCTAGGCATTCTTATTTCTCTCCCTGATCTGTTAGAGGAGCATGTTCGTGGGTGCACTACGATTTGCGTGTTGATGGAACCTTGATTTCTGCTACACGCATGCTGATCTAATGCACCCTCCCGCTTAGGCCTACTTCTAACTTGATTCATGGGGCTGGACGACTCACAGACTACAACATCGTCCTCCCCACCATTATTGTTTCTTGCACCATCATGGATGGACCTGCCCAGCTTGCTCTCCATGTCGTGCTAACCCTGGTCACCACCCATTGCGTCTTGCCATTCCAGAATGCTATCCTCGCACACATCATCTTGCCCAAGTTTCCCTCTCATTATTATTTCTTCTTGGCCCTTTTTTAGCTTAACCACATGATCCTTACTCCACCATCCTTTGCCCTCCAAACAGACTGCTCCCTTGGTCGCTTCCTGCACCCGTGTAGGGGGACTAAACACGGACTCTCCCTTCACTACCTTGTATGGTTTCTTTACCAGCACCCAATCGCCTTGCTCTAGTTCTTTCACCTTGGCTTTATTTGCTGCATCCGCATACCTCTT
The DNA here is from genome assembly GCF_964204655.1 of Triturus cristatus. Classification (NCBI taxonomy): domain Eukaryota; kingdom Metazoa; phylum Chordata; class Amphibia; order Caudata; family Salamandridae; genus Triturus; species Triturus cristatus. The sequence goes on along the minus strand of NC_140594.1, from coordinate 845,454,186 downwards.
AGCTTTTTCTTGTTTGGATATGACTCTCTCCCTGACATTTACCACCTCATCTTGTATACCCTCTGTCTTTTCACCCACCTTGTACCACTTGTTGTATTTGGGCGTGAGAATACTGTTACAACTCCTCCCCCGCATCAGAAAAAACGGTGTGTGACCCGTGACATCGTGGGGAGTTTTATGGTACGTGCATATTTTCTCACTAATGAATTCCTTCACATTTAAATTAGACGCAATGGCAAGCTGAACACCCTCCTTAATGAATCGGTTCATCCTTTCCACCTGTCCATTGCTCTTGGGACTATACAACGGTGTTTTCTCTTGTTTTATCCCCAATTCTGCGAAGAAATCAGTCATTTGTTTAGACACGAGTTGTGTCCCATTGTCCGACACTATGACCTTTGGCTGCCCTTCCATTGTGAAAATCTTTTGTAAAACCAGTATCACTCGCTCTGTGGTGACTGCTCGGACAAACTTATAGTGCACCCATTTGGAATAGTAATCGGTCAATACAATAAGGTACCTGCACTCCTCTGGTAGCAAAGTGAATGGCCCCGCAAAGTCTATAGCCACCTTTGTCCAGGGACCTATCTGTATTTCCACCAACTGTAGCTCACCTTTGTTCAATTTCCAGTGCTTATCAGCCTTCAAACACTGTTCGCATTTGTCTATGTATTTGCACACATCAGCGCTCATTCCTGGCCACCAGTAATACATTTTTGAAAGATTTTTGGTAGCAGTGCTTTCTGGGTGACCTTTACGAGCTATAGTGATCAATTTTTCTCTCAGCCTCGCCGGAGGTATGAATAGATCATGTCGTTTCAGAAACCCGTTTTCAATCGTCAGCTCCTCGCTTACTTGTTGGAAGCTTTTCAGCTCGTGTTGCAGGTTCCGGATAGGGGGCCATTTGGACGTCAGATGAGCCATCACTTTCTGAATAGTGTTGTCTTCCATAAGACACTTCAACCATTCGTCTTCTGTGATTGAACCATTACACATCATTGCGGCATCCACCAATGCCACCACGCATTTGGTGTCATCAAGGGAAGTGTCCTCTTGATCACCCACAGGCAGGCGTGATAGGCAATCCGCCCTGCTGTTCAGCCCACCTTTTATGTGTCTAATCGTAAAATGATATTCCTGTAGCTTAGACAACAATCGTATCAGACGCGAACTCGCTTTCCCGTTACCGCGGCCTTCTCCGTCCATCATGTACATCAATGGCTTGTGGTCTGTGACAATCTGGAATACCTTTCCCTACAGGTAGTTTTTGAGTTTCTCCACAGCCCAGACACATGCAAGCGTCTCGCGTTCAATGGTACTATAGGTTTTCTCCGCCTCGCTCAGCCTTCGAGATATGAAAGCAATGGTATTTTCACTCTGCCCTTGCAGCTGGCAGAAGACAGCTCCTATACCCTTTGCACTCGCATCAACTGTTACTACGTTCTTCAGGTCTGGATTGTACGGTTTCAGCGCAGGAGCTCCAGCAATGGCATCCTTAACAGAGTAAAAACGCAAAGTCTTGCTCACCGGACCATGCGTACTTCTCGTTTTTGCGCAGCAACTTCCTCAAGGGCTCCACTTTGTTCGCGTACCCTTGGATGAACTTCGAGTAGTACTCACTTAGCCCCAAGAAAGATTTCAGGGCTTCCTTATCCTCCGGTCGAGGCGCATTCCTGATTGCGTTAACCAGGTCGTCCTTCGGCGCTATTCCTTCCGAAGTCAAGACGTGGCCCAAATACTCAACTTTCGGCTCCATGAACTTACACTTATCTTTGGATACTGTCATTCCTTTGTCTCCCAGAACTTCCAATACCCTGCTCAGAAGTTCCAGGTGCTCTGCCCTACTCCCTGTATGAATCAAGATGTCGTCCTGGAATGCCTCGACGCCCTTCATACCTCCAAACAACAAGTCCATCAACTTTTGAAAAACCCCCGATGCCGAGGCGAGCCCGAAGGGCAGCCTGACATACCTGTAAGCTCCGAATGGGGTTATGAACGTGGTTAACCGTTTGGACTCCTCAGTCAAGCACACCTGGTGGTATGCCGACTTCAAATCGATTAACGTAAAGTATCTGGACCCCGAGGTAGACGACAGTATTTCCTGTATGTTGGGGAGTGGGTGGCAATTGACCAGTATGTTCTTATTCAAGGACCTAAGGTCTACACACAGCCTTATATCTCCAGTCCTCTTCTTTTTAGACACAACTATGGCCGACACCCATTCCGAAGTGTCTGCTTCTTCAATAACGCCTTCAGATTTTAGGTCGTCCAAAACAGTTTTCAGCTCAGCCCTTACTGACAATGGTACGGTACGTACCTTATGTTTTACTGGCACAGACCCAGCTTTTAGCTTTATTTCGTGCACAAAACCCTTCACACAACCAACCTCATTCTTAAACACATTGGTAAAGGAGTTCAGAACCTTTTCAACGTCTTCTTGTTGTTTCTCAGTGTGCACATAGTTCACCCACTCTTCTCTCAACACTATAGGGTCGGCAGCCCCCGGAACCAAAATAACTCCTAATTTTGCTAGATCTTTCCAACCCACCAGATTCCTACCTTTTACTGCCACATATATTTTGGTGTCAATCGTCCTCCCTCTGAAGGTGAGCTTATCACAGAAGGAACCCTTCATATCAATTTCCTGCTCACCAAACGCTTTCGGGTTTGCATCAGTTGCACAAAAATTTACAGAGGGCCAACGTTCTTCGAACACTGTGTCAGATACCAAGGTTATGGGCGAACCTGAATCTGCCGTGAATGGCAACTCTACAGCCCCAATCAGAACAGAACCTATGGGACCCTTTATGTGACCGTCTGCCATATCTATAGACAAAACAATATTTTCACTTTGATCTTGATCACAATCACTTAAAGCACTTATCCTCACATTCCCCCCAGATTTTCTCGTTTTACACAAGGAGGAATAGTGACCCATTTTCTTACATTTCATAAATTTTTTACCCAGTGCGGGACATGTTTTGCAATCTGCCAGGTGGTCCTGCGAACCACACCTGAAACAACTCAAAGCCTTCCCTCCTGCTTTTTTGTCAGTCCAAGTTCTTTCAGACTGCTTATGCTCATATTTTTTCTTTTCCTGCAAATAAAATACATTAGCGGTATTGCTAGTACGTGCTAATTCTTTTGTAGATAGTAGTGAACGCTCGATGCCCTTTGCGATATCCACTACCTCCTGCAATGTAGGATTTCGACAAGCCAACAACCGTTCCTGGACCTTTTTCGAATAGCAGTAAAACACTACCTGGTCCCTTATGTACGTGTCCGCCATGTCTTCAAATTCACAATCTTTCAACAGGACACGCAAACATGCTATATACTCTTCAATTGTTTCACCTTCTTCCTGCCGTCGCAAAGCAAACTTGTGCCTTCCGACCATGATATTGCTTTCCTCTGAGAACTGCTTTTCCAGCCGCTTGATAGCCTCCTGGTACTCAGTCAGAGGAATGAACACCCCTGGTGGACTTTCATACTCGGGAAGACTGTCAAAAATCTCTTGGTCCGCTTTACCTAGCAGCCCAAATAGCAAGGCCTTTTTGCGTCCAGCGTCGTACTTTTTTCCATCAATGGACACAATGTAATTTTTCGAAGGCTCTCAGCCAACTTTTCCATTTCATACTGGGCCTGCCTGGTTCCTCAAGGAAAAGAGGCGGTACACAAATGTTATTGCTCTGAGCCATGGTGCTGTACTTCCCTTGCAGCACCCCTTGGATGCGGGAGTAGCGCGAAAAGGCACTCCGTCGCTCAACACACTCAAAGTAGAACAGTTTATTAACCCAACATGCAGCCCAGAGAGACTTCTTGACGTGCTGTATAGATGAAAGCAAAAGCACTATGCCCAACAGCACTTATTACGTGCAAGCCAATCAAGTTCTAAGCGCAGAGCAGGGAAGATGCACACCTCCATGCACCAGATTGAGCTGACGCTAACCTGCTCGGCACCCCGCGGGCACCGTCATGCGGCTCTGCGCGCCGTTACCTGGCGTGCGCGCGTTAGGAAGCACACGTACGTAGCACTTATTCTCCGGGAGATCACCCTCAGGTAAACCGATATGGCATCCGGAGCGCCCCAGAGCACGTGAGTGGGGCAGGGAAGCGTGGGAGTGGCCGAAATGGCGGTGATTGATCCGAACTGCAACTCTTCAGCGAGTAGAGCCGACCACGTGCTCCTCCTGGTAAGCAGTCCGCCGGCCGGCGGAATTCTCGCACCTCGGCAGCGATGCACTTATTTGAAGCAGAGGGGACTCCCAGTCAATCACGGAGTCGCCGCAGTGCCGAAGGTAGCGTCCGCCTGTACGCGATGCCTCCAGCTCCGTCACCGGCTTAAAGACGACGGTCACTCCCGCCGTACATAGCCGTTTTTCCCTCGTGGGCCCCGTGTAGCAGCCAGACCCTCGTCGCCAGTTGTTACGGCAGGAATAAAGAGATTACACTGTTCATGAATGAACTTCTTTATTTAAGATAATGCACAGAGGCCCACGAGAGACCAGAACAATTGCAGCCGACTGGTGGGAGCACAAAATGGCTACTAGCGACCTCCTACCATGACATCACATAAATACCTCTGAGAAGGGAGGGTACAAGCGGTGACGTGGTAGCAAACATAAAGGAAACACTACGCCAACACTCGGCTGTACAGTACCTCGCTACTAACATAATTGTTCATGTTCAACAGATTGTTTACCAGTGTAGGTTACTATCGACAAAAAAGAAGCAGTAGTAAATCCAGCCCCATACATGACAACTCACTGGTGCTGCAACACACTCCCTCAGAAAATAATGGCAGTGCTATTAGAAAATAGTATTACATTAAATTCAAATATTGTAAATAGCTAAAAATATCATCAAAAATAGTTGAATGTTTAAAAAATATCTAAAAATTAAACAGAATTATTATTTAATCATAAAATATTTGAACTGCATTTTTTGAATTTATAAATGGATATAACAATACTTTTAAATAAAATAGAAATATAGTACCTTTAATTCTTTTCATCACTTTTAATAATGATTAATCCATTATATAAACATGTTTTACTTTAGGTTGGGATTTGTTTTCTAACTTAAATTTCAGAAAAATAATTTGCATTTAATATATTCAAATTAATGGAATATTTATTTTAAGATTAAGTTAATAAAAAAAATTGTATTTTTTATTGGGGTTTACATTTAAAATTCAAATATAAAATTAATTTACATTATTATTGAACATAAACATATTTTTAATAACCTTTACAAAGTTGAATACATTTTTTGAATTTTTCCTATAGTTTATCATGGTGAGATGTCCATCTCGACTGCGGAGTATCCCTATGGTAAAGTATAAAGAAAAGTAAAAGCATTTATATAATTAAAAAGTTTGAAAAAAAGATTATCAAATAATAATTCAATTTCATTTTATATATTTATTTTACATGATGAACAAACAAAACATTACACTATTAATTTAATTTTCAATTAATTATTTATGTAACCCATTTAAATATACTACAACAAATACAAAATATTTTTCTGAAGTTTAAATTCAAGAAACAATTCCCACCAAAAATACAAAATATCGTTTTTTCAAATTCTGCATTAATAATTGAGTGATACATAGAAAAAATAAAAAGTAATAGAATTATATTTAATAATATTTAATGTTACAGGATCCCATGGTGGTTGCTCAGCGGTCAAGAGCAGGAATATGCTGGCGGTGCTGCTTTGGCACCACAACGTATATTCTTAGTTGCCTGTCTACCACCCTTTTCATGACGATAAGCCCACCATGGAAAGGGTGGCAGAGAGGCAACTATAGGGGCCCCAACAGGGCGAAGTACCCCTCCTAGGCCTGAGAATGCATGCAGATGGCACATGTGCCCCACTAGAATTGCACCTCTGTTCCTGCATGTTGTGGCATGCAAGCCAGACAGTGCAGGAATGTGCTGCAGGTGCTGTCATGGCAGCAGGTTGCACGATAGGCTCTCCTATGAGCCTAGCAGCCCACCGCTGTGAGGCTGCTGCAGCACCACCTGCTCACCATGGATTACAATCGTAATCTGGCAGGCTGGTGCACCATGGTTTTGGTGTTCCTTGTGCTGATGGCACGGTGACGGTGCCACAGGAGGAACGCCAAACTCATAATGAGGCCATTACTCTTTTGTCGGTGGGTTCAAAATCCCTCCCCAAATCCATCCCTAAATCACTCCTACTGTTCGCCAAACCCCTCCTATTTAGTAGTCAGTAGGTCTAGCCACACCCCTGGTCCCTCCCACATTTACTACATAGGGGCTGATTCTGATGTCAGACGAACAGGAGTCGTCCGACATCGGTTGGGAACTGGAACCGAACGGCCTCCTGTCGTCGGTTCCAGCCCAGCAAGTAGGATGCGACTGAACCCCGTTCGGTCACAATACTATACTTTACAATGGAAGCATGCATTCTGAATGGAATGCATGCTCTCATTGTAAAGAGCCGAGGCGCAGTTCATCCCTGCACCCTGTGGCAGGCACCTCAAGGCCATTCAGCTGCCTTGCACTCATGGGTGCCCTGCTGGGTGCTCCCAAAAACAGATTCCCAAAGCCTTTTTATATCGGAATCTGCCCCAGCAGGCACTAAAACTGTCCATTAAAAGAAGTGTTCGACTCTGGTCTTTCCATCGGGACAGGGCACAATTGTCTAAAAGAAAACACGCCTGGTCTATAATTGCGGAGCTCAAATCCAGACCAGAGGCCCCATATCTTTTCGAGCACCTATGCAGCCCTCTGGAAGAAAAGATTCATGGCTCTGAAGATGGGCGAATGGCCCTTTTTAAAACATTTGCCAGCATGGCGTCACTCAAACGAGGACATCAACTGTAGGGGTTGTGGTCATCACCCAGAAACAATCAAGCATGTGGTGTGTGTTTGCCCAGCATTTCTCAACAACAGAAGGCGGTTGCTTCGGGGTGAATGGATCAAATACGGCGTTCGATCTTGCTGGCAAGCCATTATATCATCAATGAATCCCAACAACACGATGCTTAATGTTAGGTTTACAAAATTTGTCTTCAAAACTGTAAAAAAACGTAACTCTGTAGGTTTACAAGAACCATCGTCACAATCTGTGAATATATGACCAAACTGGGACCCCCGTGTTCTCTACCAAACCTCGAGACTTTTGTTGGTGGTGCCTTTGCTTGTTTTACTGAAAGCCAAGGGCAGGTTCCAAACCCACCAACAAGGTCTCTATGTCTTTAAACTCATTTTAGCTGTTTCTTGCTCACTTTGAAAAAATGAAAGAAAAAATATATACATATACATATATACATTTATATATATATTTGGCACCACTGTAATATTATTTTTATTCTTTTTAACTTCTTCCTGGTGCACTTAAGATGAAATGTGTCTTCTTGATTGTTTTATCCCAAATTGTCATGTTTTTAAGTAATCGAACAATAAACAATATCTACCTGTATCGGAAAGGCCGGCACAGAAAGGCTGTGGTAATCTGCCATTGTAATCCCTCGGCCGAAAAGAGCCGGCCGAGGGATTACTGAAGGCTTTCCGAATGGCAGACGAGGCCATTTGAAAATCCGATTCGGATTCCCTTCCAACCGACCCCATCAAAATGGGTCAGTTGGAAAGGAATCCGACCAGCTGATTACGATGCGGGCTGAAGGGCTACGACCGATGGTGTTAGCCGTTTCAGCCCGCATCGTAATCGGGCCCTAAATGCTAATCTTACAAGTGCATGTGGTTCCCTATAGAAAATATAGGAGAGGTGGATGTATAGATTTTCACATGTAGATTTTTGATTAGCAATTTCTAGTATGTTTAGTAATGCTGTTGTAGTATGACAAAATGCAGTTTTGAATAGGCCCCACAGTGGTTAAAGGTGCAGTACGGGTGTGTGCTGGCAACCATGCTTTTTCGCCATATTTATCAGCAATGTTCAGGCAGTCCTGAGCCAGTCCCCTTTGGGTCCTCCCAGTATAAACCAATCAGAGAAACCAATTTTATTATTTATAATATATATACATTTCAAATTTCTCACGTCTACAACCAAGAGTTTCCAGGACAATGACATCCTTATCAGATGCTTTATAGCCTTATTTTAATGTACCTGCAAAGGGTAAAATTCAGAAAAAATTAGCTATTAAAAGGGGCTATAAACTGGTTTAAAGGAAAACAGTGAAGGATTGTAAAGAATGACATCATTTTATTGTGCCCTTGCCCCCATATTTTGATTTTGCTGCCTTTAGAACTCTGTGCGCTTTACCACTCTAAAACAGTAGTTAAACACATGTATTTCTCCCAAAACAGATGCTGTAAATTGGAATCAACCCCTCACCTTGATTCCCCTCGTCCCAGTCCTAACTGGAATGAAGCTTCCTGCCTCTGAGAGACTTTTGCCATATACTGAATCCTCCAATCCCTTTAATTAAAGTAATCTTTCTCTCATCATAGCATAGAGTAGAAGAACATCCCACCGCCAGCCCTACCTCCTGTATGTTTTTTGTCCGCGACAGTCACGCATAAGTGCTACTTAAATTCATGGGCGTCATTTTGAGGTTGCCAGGGCTAGCAGCTGTGACCCCTGGCTTGCATTCTGTGACCCCCAGTAAGGTTGCTGCAACCCACTGACCTCTGATGACATTAGCTAACTTGAAAAAGAATAATGTATTGCTCCAAGTGGTGTGGGTCGTCTCCGAGCTTGTGAAGCGAGTAAGAAAGAAATACAGGGGAAAGAAGGCGAGAGAAAAAGAGAGAGGAGGTAAAGGTAAAAGGCTTCTAGGTGAGATTAGGGTAAAGTAATAAAAGGAAAAGATACTGCAGAGAGAAGAGTGAGAAATCAAGAGACAAACAGGAGCGTGTATGTTTGAGAGAGACACAGGGGGATGAAAGAGACACCAACAATACTGCGACATAGAGGAGTGAAAAATGACAGACAAGGGAGTAGGAGAGGAGAGAGAAAGGTGAAATAGAATGGAATAAGAGACAGAACAGATGAGAAAGGATATCAGTGAGAGAGGGGGAAAAGTATTAGAAGGAGATCAGTGGGAAAGATGCAGTTAAGACAGACATGAGGGGTAAGCAGGTCAACATCAGCTGAGAAATATGTATCAGATAATGTAAAAGTTAGACAGATCACAAACAGCTGAGGGGAGAGTGACAGCATGTCTAAAGTCATATGACATCACTTCCCGTGATGTCATTGATGTCAAAACATATGATGTCACTTACGCTACCCCAGGCATTCTGGTGAATCAATGCTCATGCTCAAATTGACATTTCTCTTTGTAATTTATTTAGATTTTGTAGGTAATGTAATGTAATATAGTCTTATAAAGTGCACTGTCACCCCACGGGTATCCTGGCGCTAATGTTACATTAGCTCCCCCATTTGCAACATATTACCATGAAGATGTCTGATCTACATTACACCCTTGGGAAGAGCCAAGTTTTAAGCTTCTTCCTGAAATGTAAGAAATCTTCTAGTTGCCTAAGAATAGGCGGGAGTTTGTTCCATAAACAAGTGGCTGCAGATCTAATTTCTCCTCCTCCAAACCTGGTGGTTCTAAATCTGGGTGTGCTAACCAGATGGGCTGCAGAGGTTTGTAAGTAAGTTTACTGTATTCTCGGCAGGGACATTGTCCTTAGCTGTTTCCCTTCACCTGCCCCCAATGCCCTCCCCACTCATGTACTTGTTTGGGGCGGAGAACTGCTGCTAAGTCAGTGGTCGGGCCATTGGGAGCAGTGTTGTGCTATCTAAAACCTGTGCTGGTGTTCTATCATGCGCAGAGTGCGAGGGAGACAACAGGGCACCAATTAAATGTTTGAATTCCCATGGTAATTCCATTTAAGGTTTGGCTCTATATATAAGCCGCTGCCATAGCGCATCAGATCACTCTTTGGGTAAAGATGAAAGGCTGTTGCAAAGCAGCACAATGTGGAGCCCATTTAAGAGGAAGATGATGAAATCCAGTACATTTCTAGGTTGGGCTTGCAATTCCTTATAAAGAAAGCTGTAGATTATGTTCTCTCATCACTATTATAATCAAGAATCAAATCAGAAGGGGCTTCCAGCCATTTAAGAACTTTTGGCTTTGAAGAAACCCCTCAGCACAATGAGGAATTCCATGCTCAATGCGGTGGTGCCCTGGCAGCCAATTAACCCTGCATCACATAATGAAACAATTGCTACTTAAAGAATAGAAGGATAATAAAAAGTCTCCCACACCTTGCTTCCTCACAAAATGATACTTCTTTCAGGAGTTTGAGAGTAACTTTCCGCAGACTGCAAAAATTAACATCATTTTAGCATCAATGGCTTTAGCCTCCTCTGGCACATCATAGGATCTTGCTTTACCATATGTTCTTGATCGGAAAGTGGAGGCCAGGAATAAAGGATCATTTGCCAGCACAAATTTTTCCGTCAAGGCCAAAACCTATGCGATTTATACCAATCAGGTGCTTTTAAAAGATTTCCAGAGGCCGTATGATTGCCTTCAGGAGAAGGATGACCCAACACCCATTCTTGCTAATATGGAATTGCTGTCACAATTCTTGTCAGATATTTCATTTGATGGCTTGTGCAGAGCACTGATAGCAGGACATCAGAGTCTGTGGATGAGGATCTGGAAAATAGATTCCCTACAAAGGTCCCATATTCAAAATGTACCTTTCATGAGCCAAAGATTGTTTGACACTGAATTCCATACTTAGGTCCACAAAGTTGAAGTTCAGAAAACAATCCTGAGGTATTCTAAGTTATTTTCCAGGAAGAAGTCTTTCCTCTTGTAACAACAGCTGCAGAATGCACAGGACAGATGTCACTTTTGTGGCTGGGCCTAGGGTTAAGAGGCTGCATTCCCCAACAAAACTCAGCCAGTTAACCCCAAAGATCAAGGTCCATTCTAAAAACGACTATTGAGGGGTCGATGCAAGACTAAGACTCTGTGTTTATGATTGGGTAGAGCACATCTCAGACACATGGGTGCTCAACATCATCAAGGCAGGGTAGGCCATTCCTTTTTTGAGAAAATCTGCAAATCATAGATGGCTTCCAATGACTTTACCAAAAGTGTACATAAGAAGACGATCCATGCTTTTGGGAATTTAATATCTGTTGGAAAAAGAGGCAGTGAAGCCTCTCCCAGAACATCAAAATAGAAAAGGTTTCTCTGCTGCTCTTTTTTCATTACTGAAGCCGTATGGCTGGTTTTGGCCTGTGTTGGACTTAAAAGCTTTAAACAGATAGTTTTTAGTTAAGAAGTTCTGAATTATCTCAACCCAAATAATCAACCTTTGACAATGGAAGGTGATTATCTGGCAATGGATGCCAATTTTCACATCCCTAACCTTCTGGTTTGAAATCAGTGTCTGCATTTTCAAGCTCTTCTTTTTGGCCTTGCAACTTCACCCATATTCTTTACTAAGATACTTGTTCCCGTACCTTTAATTAAATAGACAATCAATTTTTCTGTACATTGATGACTGTTTATTATCTGCCTCTTCTGTGTTTTTTTAGGCTCAAGAGGATGTGAAAATGATTACAGAGGTATTACAGAAGCTGGGTTTCAAAATCAACCTACAGAAGTCACATCTTCTTTCTCCCCAGAACACAACATTTAATGGAGCCCTGTTGTTCAACACAAGGATTGGTCAAGTGTTTCTGTCTTAGGGAAGAACACTTGCGATTCAGAACAATTTATCTCTCTTGCTAAGTCAACATTTATTGTCCTCCAGAGGGTGGTTAAGAGTGTGACGGGTTGATGGTGGCAACTATGGCAGTAGTTGCATGTTTATGTTTCAATTTAAAGCCCCTGTTGAATCATGAGCTTGAATATCAGTTACCAAGTTCACAGGAATTCAACCATCACATCCCAGTAAACCTCCCAGATCCATCAGCAGATACAGCGTTGATCGGTGGAAGCAATCTCTCCAGAGGGGTTCCATTTTTTCTCCATTACCCACTACAACTGACAGAAATGTAAGCCTGTGGGGTTGTGGAGATACTCTGGGGGATCAATAGAGAAAAGTTCAATCGTTGGAGGGAGAAAGCACACAGTCCTCCAACTAGAGGGAAGAGATAGAAGTATGGAAAGCACTACAGTCATTTGTCCTCCAGTCGCTGGAATGCCATGTAATTGTCAAGACAGACAATCAAGTGATGAAGGCCAATATGAACCGCCATATAGAGAATTTTTCAAACGCCCTGTTGGAACCTTTGGAGGAGGATTACCTTGGACGGCTTGCTGCTATAGTAGGCTTTCTAATTACAATACATTTTTGCAAAAAGGCTTGGGAAGTTTAGAGCTCTAGTAATCACCTATCCTTACTTAAGATTCTTCCTGGATAGAATTGCCCTCAAGTTGGGCCCCAAATTTCATCCCAGGGTAAATTCCCATTTAAATATATCTCAAGAGGTCGATTTACCAGTACTGTAATCAGATGGTGTTTCCGAGGTATCCTGGATGCTAGATGCTAGTCATACCATACATCTATACCTAGAATGAACAAGAGAGTTCAAATTGTCAAATGCATTATTCTTCTCATTTGATTATGCCAACAAGGACAAGAAAGCATCTTACCAAACGTTGAGCTGGTGGGTCAGAGAGACAATCTCACAATCACACAAATAACTGGTGGGTTCTCCACCAGCCTCCATCCAAGGTAGACCAACAAGGTCAGTCTGGACGTATTGGGCAGAGATGAGACAGGCACTCTTACAACAAATTTGCAGATTTGTAGCTTTGCTTCTAGGTCCTCTCAACCCACTTTTGTGAAACTATATATATAGATGTGATTTATCAGGCTTATAGGATTGTAGTTTTGCATCCACTGTGTTCAAAATGACAATGAAGTAGTTGTTACTTTAAAAAGTGTATTCCTTTGATCTGCATCAGTAGATTTTTGGTGCAAGTTGTTGTAACTTAAAATATCCTCCTTCAAATTCGGACGGGTATGAGGAGGACAGAGATGGGGGAGTAATATACACACTGCGTACTAGTAATCTTCATCTCCCTAATCCATAGTTCTCTTCATCCCAGTCCACAGTCCTACCTCCCTCCCATACTTATACCTGTAGTTTCCAATCATCCAATATACAGGAGCTGGGCTAGGGTGAGGGATGTTCTTCTACACCATGGAGATAGAAAGGAAAGTTTAGTTAGAGAGAGTACAAAGCAAAAGTATTGCAAAGGCAGACAGCTCATTCAATTTAGGACTGGAGCGAAGAGTACTACAAATTGGGGTAATGAAGATTACCAGTAAGTAATGTGTTCATTCCCTATTTGGCTATCTCACTTCCCAATACGTCCATTGTAAATTGCATAGAAAATGAACATATGGCATGGGAGGTAAATTTTTTATTTGGGCTGCAGCGTGAATTTACATTATCCACTTAAGAGACACAAAATGACACAGCTGCCAGGAGCACCTCTGTTCTCTGGAAGCGTTGCAGTTTAAATTAGTTGCACTAACATATGCAACAACTCATGGATGGGACCTTTATTTTTGCCATATAGAAAGGCCTATTTTATATATTTACATATACTAGACTTGCCCTATCTTTTTATGTGTAGAGTTTTCTGTTCTGACTGCAGAGTCTCCAAGTTGTAAACTTACTACTAACCCGTAGTTTGTGAATATGAAAAGAACTAGTAAACTTACACAAAAGTGTATGTTTTCCTTTGTAAATCAGGCCCCATTTCCGAAGATAAAATCTTTGACCAGGGCAACACGTTTGATGTATCCGACCTCTGTTTCATTGGAGTTCACCTAAAATTGTGCCTAGGTCCCAGTCGTTTGAAAACTGTTGTTCTCAATGACTTTTTCTACGCACTTTTTGCCTTAAAACATTAAAAATTCAAACCTCCAGGTTACCTTATCCAATGTTATTGATCTTGTCTTTTTTCTCAATACATTTTCTCCATTTCTTTGCCTTAAAATTATTGGTACTCATTGAACTTGGAACTCACTTCCCTAGAGATGGCCTGCTGCTTGTGCCATAACTGCCATAACTACCAGGGTTGGGCAGTGATACTCTCCATTGTTTTTTGACCTTACCAGGTTGCATTTAATAAGTCTGTAGGGGTCATGCACTCTCAAATTAACAACCCAATTTCTGACAAGGATGCAGTAGCTAGTGTGATGGTCCAGAGCTTTTGAGGAATCAAGACCCTACCATGGCCAGAGTTCAGGTGTTAAAGACAGCAAGCTTACCATGATAGGTTTACATAAAACAAATCTTCAATGAGACATTCTTTTTGCAATCCGTGTTTCATATGTTTCTCTTCAGGAGCTCTATAATGGCTATTTCCACCCAGTCCAGTAAGATGACCATACACAAAGTTGAGATTGGACTGTTTTAGCAGACTGGACTAGCAGATGGGCAGGGATACATTGTGTATGACATTTTTACACAAACTAAGCCATTGGAACAAAATAGAATTTAGGGAGCTGGCACAGATCAAAAATAACTTTGGGAATCTACTGAAGCAAATAGGGCTCAGGTCTGTGCACTACTCTTGACCTAGAAAAATAGAAAGAAAATAAGCGAACATTCACAAACAAATGAATACATTTGCCCACCGTTCATGGTATTTTGCATCATCCATCAAGCCTTGTACAGACATTCTCCCTCATTTATCTGTAAGCATATTTTCCTTATCGAGCCAAGAGGATGTTACATTGTTCTTCCCATAAGCTTGAGGGGAGGCAACACTTTTCGGTTCAAGTAGCTGTGGAACAATCCACTATCCAAAAGAATGTTTAATTCCTCTTCTCTTAATCTTCTCAACGTTTAATAAATTCTAACTCAGCCTCCTTATGGGAAGTAAAATGTTCTGTCCCAACTGCATCTCGGTGGAAACAACATAATTTCTAGCTTTGTGCAATAGACATGATTTGCTATTTCATAAAGGCATTAAAAGTCTGCCTCCTTGCTAAAGTAGTTCGAAACTAGACAGGCTTCTCCCTCACTCAAGTGCCAAGAGAGCGGCTGGTGAAAGGTATATTATGTTATGTTGATTTTTATAGCGCACTAATCACCAGAGATCATAGCCAGGGCTTGGGCAAGGTGTGTAGCTTTGTGGTCCCATGGTGCTTATAATGAAGAGCCAGATCTTCAGCTTCTTGCAGAACTTAAGAAGTGAGAAGGAGGCTCTGATGTTTTGAGGTAGTTCTATGTTTGGGATGCGATGTAGGAGAATGAGCAACCTCCAGTTTTGCTTTTGCAGATAAAGGGAGTGTGTGTGAGTGAGAGTGAGGCAGAGCGTAGATGTCTGGTGGGTCGGTGAACGAGTATACGACTGTTCAGGTTTTCTGGTTCTGTGCTGTGTAGGGCTTTGTATGTGTGCATGAGATGTTTGAATTGGCAGTGCTTGTGAAAGGGAAGCTAATGAGGTGCAATGTGATGTGAGTGCAGCGTGGGAGGTTGAGTATGAGTCTTGCGGCTGTGTTTTAGATGGTCTCGAGTCTGTATAAGAGTTATTTGGACATTTTGGTGTAGAGAGTGTTACTGCAGTCCAGCCTGCTGGTGATGAGTGCTTGCATGACGGTACGTCTGGTATTCTGAGGCAACCATTTGAACATCTTAAGCAACATGCATAGGATGTAGAAGCTGGAGGTGCACACTGCATTGACATGAGCCATCATGTTGAGCTTGCTATATTGGATGAGCCCTAGATTTCTTGTGTGGTCTGTGGGTGTTGGTACTTGCTCCGATGGCCAAGTGTTGAATAGCTAAATATTAAGACAACATAAGTGTTGAATAACTAAATACTAAGATAACATAATAACCATGTATGGAATCTGCTCCAGGCAGTATACATGGTATAGCCACTCTTTTAATTTTAGTTTAGTTTTTTGGTGTGCTCAATGGATATGTACAAACACCCATACCCACTGAATGGTGTCTTTGATGTGTTAGGCACCTGATGATAATGGTTGGCAGTTGACCTTTATGTATTTCTCCCAGACAGTCAGACAACAAAAGGTCTGGACATTAGCAGGATAGGCCATCCTGATGTGATGAGCATGGCAAAGCTGTAATCTGTCACACTTCCACTTCAAAGCCTCTGCTTCAACTCACACACAAAGAACTTCACCCTAGCCAGTGCCTTAAATGGGAAAAAATAAGTGCCGGTACTCATTAAAATGAGTTAGAGGTGTGGCAAATGGGCGGGGCTAGGGGCGGGGCTAAGGGTAAGATATGATGTTACATAATGACCTCTGTACCAGTTATAGCACATATCAAAACGCGTGAGAAATGCGTTTAGTAAACATCATTTATCCACTTTACATCTTCGTTTCCTGCTTCAACAGAGGGGCACACAAAGGAAAGCAACCTCTGTGCTGAACAAAAAGATGGAGAAAAAAAACGGCTTTGGGTAAGGTAGAGGATTGTCTGTCAATGCCGCTCACTTTAGTACGGCCAGTACAGACAGTTCCTTAAATGGGACAGGATTACTGACTGGCAGCCCCAGCCCATTTCACACTCATGATGGAGGAAGGGGGTGGAGGGCCCTTAAGCACTTTAAGCCTAATAGCCATTGTGCACCTGATCAACAGTGCAGTGTCTGTCTAGACCCTGTCCTGCTGATCACAGCATGACGCAAGGCAAGCCCTCTCAACCCCCTGCAGTATGGGGGCATTCAAGTGAGAGCTGCTGGTATCTCCAGCAGCGATTGTGCAAAAGGCCACTGAGGGGCTCAGTGACTTGCAAGCTCGTCGGAAACAGGGCGGCATCTGCCCTGAGGAAATAAGTAACCTGAGCCTGCTGTGCTCTCAATGAGGGTACCGGTACTCTCCCTCACCTAAGAAAAGTGCCGGTACTGACGACCAGACAATTCAGAAGTGCCGGTACTCAGTACCGGTGAGTACCGGCCCATTTAAAGCACTGACCCTAGCATATTGTGCTTGCAGACAGACTGGGACCAGGGCAGGGAGGCAGGAAATTCCAGACACTTCTGTAGGTGGAAAACATTAGAAGTTTCTTCCACTTTAAAGGGAGCACCAGGTGTAGAAAGGGGACCCTAAGACCCCCTTTTCAGTAGACTCCTGGACCCTGTGGAGACGACAGAAGAAGGGCTATCCTATTGCAAGAGGGCTACCCTGCTGCTTGATGCCTGCCATGTTGTCTAAGAAGGAAGACTGGACCTGCACCCTTCATCCCAGATTGAAGTGACTCCAAGGGTCAGCTGACTGACTTCCTGTTCTGGACTACAGGGACACAGCAAGCTCCAGGGGCCTATATGCAACTGCCCAGCTTAACTGCTGCAACTATCCTTGCCTGAACTTGCAACGAGACCTACCCGAGACCCGCTAGTCTCTGCTGAAGTGAGTTCCTGACCATCAAGAGGCGCATTCCAGGTCTTGTACCCTTGGTGTGGCGTCAGCTGAACTCCACCCTGAAGGAAAGAAGGAATCCTGATGTTTTGGGCTCTTCGGGACAATGAGCAAGCCCGTGCAGGCCATGATCTTGCCACCTGCACCAACTGCCAACGCGAAACTCCTGTGAACGCGACTCTTTGCACTACAGTAACTGGCAGCAATGATCGGGGACGCAAAATCTTCACTTCACGCTACAGCATCACGGTGACCACTAATGCAAATCTTCACCAACGATCGTTTGCGATGCCCAACAGGATCTCAGGATCTTTGCGTTACTGCAATGGCCATCCACAACATTGAGCCTCCTCTTTGTGCTACAGGGACAATCATCTTGGAAGCTCTACCTGCTTTTTATTAAGTCTGGGTGGTGAACTCCGGTCTACTCGCAGAGTTTTCTATACTCCGCGTTACGTGGCGCTTGCAGAGTTGCGAAAAGCTTGCGTTCATCAACGTCACGTTGGGGAGTGCGAGGGAGAAAAATCCACCTCCCAGCGAGATTTTTCCTTATTCGTGATCGTCAACATCAAGTTGGCGAGCATGAGCATGGAAAATCAACCTCCCGGCGAGACTTCTCAACGCCGGCGGTCAGATTTCTCATTGCGAGTGGTCACGTATGCTCGTGACTGCTCTCATTGAGAAACCGTCTGTTCGCATTGAGAAAGCTACCGCTCAAGTAAAAATCTACTTGAGCGGCAGAAAGGAAGCAGCGCCCACTTGCGCTTTGCATGGTGCCGTTTGCGACGATTGCACAGTGCGGACTAGCGGGCGCTGCTTCCTTTCTGCCGCTCAAGTATAAAATAACAGCAAGTGGCAATTATCTAAAGAAACTCCGCTGCTTGCAGAGCTCTGCTTAGCACGGTGGAGGTTTTTTTTCACTTCACAGAACTCAAGGTCCCTCTCATTGATCCCTCTGTCTGTGTGTTTGTGGGTGTTCCCATGTAGCCACCCATCAGCTTTGGTGCATTCCCAGATTCCCTGTATCTCGAATTACCAGATAACAATGAGAGGCACTTTTTGCTTTAGGCGCTATACTTACCTGAAACCTTTGAAATTGCAGATCTTTGTCCTTTTGGTTTCAAATAATTTATCAAATTTCACTCTAGTTTCCTAAATTGGGGTGGACTTTTTCTTGTGTTGTGTTTTGACTTTATTACTAATTAAGGGCTGCATGAATACTTTGCACAATTTCTCTAAGTTAAGCCTGACTTATTTTGTGCCAAGCTACGAGAGGGCTAAGCACAGGTTAATTTGGAGACTTTTGTCATTCACCCGGACCAGGATTGTGGCTGTTCCTTGAGAAGGGCTCACACACCCTCAATCTGTTGGGGGTATGTGTACCTTGGGAAGCTGCCATAGAGGGATGATGAATTACTGAGTAGTGCCTGCATAATGTTTGCATGTAATGGAGGTGCATGTGCCTGGGAATGGTACAGTACCTGAAGGATGTACTGCTGTGCAGTGTGTGCATGTTAAACACATGTACTGGGTGTATGTGTGCCTCTGAGTGGTACAATACATGAAACAGTACCGTGCATGCTGGATAAATGCATGTGCTGTGTGTATGTGTACCTGTGAGTGGTATAATACATAAAGGATACAATGCTGGGTATGTGCAGATCTTAAATGCAAGTGCTTGATGTATGCGTGCCTCTGAATGGCGCAGTACATGGAGGGCACAGTACTGTGCAGTGCAAGTATAATATAAACATGCACTGGGTGTATGTGTGTGTGTGTGGATGATAAAATACATAGAGGGCCCTGTGATCCATCTTGGCAGACCCAGGCCTGAATGGTGAAACATGGAATGGAGGTCGATAGATCTCCCCAGACAGATTTGTGGATTGCTGCATTCCTGTAATCTGGGTGGGACACTACTGGGGAGGGCAGGGCCAGGCCCCCCCTGTACACTTCAATTGGTACTCTTTGATTCAATGTGAAAAGTCAAAATGAATGGGCCTGGGTGCATCTCAGGAAGAAGATGGGGCTGATAAGGGAGTCATATAGAGCATGGCTGGAAGCCTTGGTCCAGCCTTTGATGCACATATAACTGTGCACATATCACTGTGGCTGACATCCTGGTGTGAACTGTAGTCACTCTCATAGCCTGTGTTGTGGGACTATCAGCTCCAAAGACATTCCTCCTGTGACAGACTGCTTTTCAAGACAAAAAGGGAGCAGAGTAGTATGCACTTAACAAGAAGCAGAACCCCGACATAAAACTTGAAAGATATAGACCCTGAATCACATTTCCTGTCTGGAAATGTACTTTATGATGGGGAGTTTGAGACCCCCAAAATTGCCCTCTGCCAAGCAGCCAGGTGGACTGTGTGAGGAGGGGAAGCTCTGCAAGACTTCTGACTGTGACCAGGACTGGAAGCCAATGCCATCTAGTGTCCCTTCTGGGGTAAGGGAACATCTCCAAGATAATCCAAGACCACCTGTCCTGGAGCCAGAAGCACCAGTGCCTGTCTGCTTACCAAGATCAGTGTGCCCTGTGAGGAAGAGGAGAATGTTCGGAGGGAGCAAGGTCCAGTGTGGAGTCTTGTTGAGTGAACTCTCTGTGTAAGGTGTGAGGAAATGGCTGGTGCACAATTGGGTCATTGTGTGGTATGGGCTGAAGCTTGTGTTGTAGCATTGAGGCAACACTGTATTCCAGGAGGGGCCATCGAGGTGAAGGTTTCAGTGCAGTAAGGGCTGAAGCCTTATGCAGCAGTGGTTTGGCAAACCCTTTATCCCACGAGGTCTGCTGTGAATAACTGTGGCTTGCCGGAGCCTATGTAAGGTGAGCGGTGGTGAACTGTTGGTCACTAGGAGCAACAAGCACTATGATTTGTCCAACCCCGTTGGATGAGTGAGGGAGCCATGGAAGCAACATCACAAAGTGGAACCAAGAACTGGATCCTCAAATCCATCCCTTCATCAGAAGCATGTGAACACTTACCCTGCAGAAGAAGCAGTAGAAAAACTCTGATCACTACAAGAGTTTGACGCAAAGAAGAAAGCCTGCACCTGCAGAGTGTAGGGACTGACAGGCACATGCATCAAACCTTTTTGCGATCGCAAATGGTGCGAATCGCAAAAATTGTCCGTTTGCGATCGCAAAATACCGTGTAGAAATGCATCAACTGTATATTTGCGAAAACCCAACTTTTCGCAAAAATAAGCAATCGCAAAAAAATCTGCGATTAAAATTGCGAGTCGGTAGTAGCGTCTTCCAAATTGCGATTCGCAAACAAAGAATCGCAAAATGAATGCATAAAAAATCGCAAATTGCGATTTCCATGAAAATCGCAATTTTGCAAGAGTTAAAAAATAGGAAGGATCCCAACCAGGTGGTAATCATGAGTGCTAATCAGAGACAGCTGAAAACCAATAAAACCCATTTAAACACAGCCAGAATGAGCTAGCACTTTTTACAATGGCAGGGATTTACCTGATGGCGAGGAGGATGAGGCTGCAGGCTGCCGGACAGAGACGGAGGCGAATAAATGAGCGCATTTTCAGAGTCCGCATAACTTTGCTAGGACAGCAAGAGGATGAGATATACGATAAGTATAGGCTCAATGCAGCAATGATCCATGATCTAATCAATGAATTGGACCCCATTCTGCAACGACAGACACGTAGGACCAATGCTATCCCAACGCATGTGCAGGTCCTATGTTGCCTACACCTACTGGCATCAGGCAGTTTTCAGGGGGTCATTGCTGTAGCGGGAGGTGTGTCACAAAGCGCACTTTCAAGAATATTCAAAGCATTCCTTGATGCAATGATGGCCTTGATCGGGTCTCACATCAAGTTCCCTACCACCGCGCTTGACCTTGCAAAAACAAAACAGGAGTTCTACCAGATAGCTCGCTTCCCACATGTTTTGGGTTTTATTGATTGCACCCACGTGGCAATATGTCCCCCTGCAGCACAGGAATATTTATATAGAAATAGGAAATGTTACCATTCCCTCAATATTCAGGTTGTTTGCAATGCCAAAAACATCATCACTGACATAGTTGCGCAATTTCCCGGAGTGCACATGATTCTTATATTTTCAGGCAAAGTGGCATACACACCCGTCTTGTCAGGGGAGAATTTGGAGAGGGACATCTGCTTGGGAAATATGTGTAATTGTTTCTCACTGTCATTGTACGTATGTCAATGTCAAACTGCCACTGACCCTTTCCTTCCTTACATGTAGGTGACAGCGCATACGCCTTGCGTAATTACATCATGACGCCTTACCTCAATCCCACAACTGCCAATCAACAGAGGTACAATGCAGCACATATTTCAACAAGGAACATCATAGAGCGCACATTTGGCCTGCTGAAGAGCCGATTCAGATGTCTACATAAGACCGGTGGAGCACTGCAGTACAACCCTGAACAATGCTGCAAGATAGTAGCAGCATGTGCCATGCTGCACAATATTGCGACAAAGGGAGGAATGGAAATCGAGGAGTCTGACAGCGATTCGGAGGATGGGAACCAGCAAGTGCCACACCACCATGCAGCACAAGGGGCAAACGCAGCAGAAGGGCGTAGGAGAAGATTGGACATCACACAAAATTATTTCTGAGGTGAGTAATGATGACACAGAAACGTTATATTGCAATCAAAGTAATCTTTAATTAAATAAAAAAGTCATGAGTGTTGAAGCACACTTTTAATCTGACCAGTGTAATGGACATAAGTGGTTTGCAAATGAAAATGTACTTGTAAGTCAGTAAAAAGTCAGATCCCAACAATGGTTATGTCACCATGGTGGAATGTACTTGTACATGCCAGTCTAGCGCTTTCTACCACGAACACCCAGACGCCTGTCAGAGCCAGCATGGTCATCCCCAATGTTGGAAGCGGCTGTGGTACTGCTGCGTGTGTTGCGTCTTCCTGCAGTGCCGACTGGAATTGCCAAACTACTTCGGCTTGAGGCACCCTCACTACCCTCTTCCGGCGTGGAAATGTTTGCCGCAATTGTGGAAGCATTAAGCAATTCTACTGCATTGGTCACCTGGTCCAGTGCTTTAGCCACATCCCCGCTCCAATGGCACATTTCAGTTTGCATGGTCACAGACCTACGTGCCAGCAGTGCAGTTGTCGTGGCCAGCCTATTGTTTGATTTCACAAACATTTTGAGGTGCTGCATTAGTTAGTTCACGATGCTGTCTCTTCTGGGATACATTTCCCTCCTGCATCACCTTGCTCAGTTGCTGCACACTTTCAGTTAGTACTGCTATGTTGCTTGCCATCTTGCCTATTTGGAATTGCACTGCACGTGTGTTTTTTGTCTGCAGGCGCTGCATACAGAGCATCTGTCCCTCAAGACCACCCCAGACATCAATTGGTTGCTCCTCCTGCTGTGTCCTGAGTGCTCTTCCTCTTCTACGCCGGACTCTGATATTGGTTCTGGGGACCTGTGGTTGTGGTTGTTGGATGGAAGTGGGCTGTCCATGGCTGGCACCTGGTGTTGCATCAGGCTCATCATCACACTCCATGGTGACTAGGGATGGGACAGGTGCCCTGCATGAGTTTGTGGCACGTGATGGATTTATTTGCACCACAGGTGTGTCCATATGTTCACCTGCGCTGGTGTCCTGCATGTCTGGGGAATCGCTATCCACAGCTTCTACACGTTGAGCATCTGTGAGGTGAAACAGTGCAAAACTGCATTATTTAATGTCTGTGATCAAAATGTCACAGTAATACATTTTTGACTTTGTTAATGAATTTATCATCTATTAAACTATTTTGGGTTGTTCCTCTGAGATTTGTCATTGTAACTGCTTGACCTGACTACATCTCCCATAATGCACCTCCCCTAATGAATACATTGTGTACTGGATGTTCAAAGTGTGCACTTGGGCTGTACTGTGGTCATGTTCTACCTTTAAATTTTGGGATAATGGTAACATGCATTCATCTTACCTTCAGATGTGTTTGCTGCTCCGGACGTGTCAAGCTGGGTCACATCTACAACAGCTTCTGGCTGGATGGTGGATTCCACCAAGTCCTCCATGGGAGTGTTCCCAGTGTCTGTTGGTGTTCCCCCTCCTGTCTTTTTAGCCTCCTTGAGCCGGTCACCAATGCGCACCTTAGCCCGACTGCGCAAGTCGTACCATCGTTTTTTCAGCTCTTCAATGGTGCGGTGTGTCACCCCAATGGCATTGACCCTGTTTTGGATCCGGAGCCAGATTTTCCTTTTCTCCTGCTCTGCCACTTTTAATGATGCCTTTCCAAACAGCTTATCATGGCTGTGGACTACTCCCTCAATAAGGGTGTCAATTTCTTTTTCTGCAAACTATATTTTGCGCTTCCTGCCTGTTTGGCTCTCCTCTGCTGTTCGTGAGGCTTCCATTTGGTTGAGGAAGTTTTTCTAATGTCTCTGTCCCACTCCTGTTCAGCTCCCAGAGCCAGCTCCCTCCTCTCCCTGAGACTGTACACTGGAAATGGGGCTGGAGCTGCTCACTTCCTGGTTGTGATGTCATCAGGATGCATCAAAATGCGACTTCGGTAAATGCGATTTCGCAAATAGCGAAATCGCTATTAGCGAGTTCGCAATTGCCGGACTCGCTATTATATTTGCGATTTTTAGCGATTCTTTATTTTCTCGCAATTTTTTAGGTGCATCGCGTTTTGCGAGTCTTTATTTGCGATTCCTTAAAAATCGCAATTAGGAACTCGCAATTTTTCTATTTGATGCATGTGCCTGTGAGTCCGCATGCGGCCGACTCACCTGACTTTGGCAGGGGATGCTGTGAGTGCCTGTGGAGAAGTGCGTTCCAGGACTCCAACCACTTAATCATGCCGGATGGGGAAAGACTTGTTTCGGGCCCGACAGCCAGTCAGACCCCCGGGGCAACCTGCTGCTTTCAGCACTTGGTTGTCACTTGAGCACTATACTCAAACTCCCAAGTGCTATTCTTGTTATTGGAAAGAAAGGTTGGATGTTCCCTTGGTATGTTTGGGCTGCTTTGTGAAAGGCTTTGCATCTCAGCAGATGCACTGAATGTCAATTTAGAAAACTAGATTTCCCATGAAGCTATAGACTCTTACAATGTGTGGAAGTGGAGGCTGCAATTTTGAAGTTATTGAGTATATGTTTTGCTGTGGTTCAGAACCGCTTTGCTATGCAACCGAGATACTTTGTTTTTGCAGACAAGATCTTATTATCAGACCTAGTGAAGTCCTTAAAAAATGTTTGTTTTCTTTTTGGAAGTGTGTTTGAACCGAATGCGAATAAAGAGAAGTATTCTAAGGAGTTTAGGACTTTTTAGAGTTTGAAGGAGGGGATACTCCATCACAAACATGGTGGATGTCCCCTCACTCCTTCAAAGGCTTTAAGTGCATTAAATTAATTGATGGAGTACCCCTTCCACTAAACTGTAAATAAGGAATTGTTTAAAGTACTATTTTAGAGATAAACCTGGAGGATTAAAGCTATGTTCTTAGTTACACATTTGGATACTAAAATATGTGGGGAATAGGAAGTATTGTAATTATCTTTAAAGACTGTTGATGTTCTATCATAACATATATAGTATTGAAGGGAGTGGCATATGCTTAGGGAATTGATTCGGTGGTACCAATTTGAAATATATAATTCAGCTTAATGTTGTTAATATTACTCTTAAGGAAGAAAATTGAATGTACATCAGAATAGGAGAGCGTGTACTCAGAAAAATAAAAGTTGGATGTTTTTTTCGGAGATAGAGTGAGATTATGTCAAAACTCAATTACACGTTGCCATCACTAGGGGGACTCCGAGCCCCAGGACATGCTTGGAGCAAGCTGTCTGAGGAGGGAGGAACACTTGGACTCGAGCCTTAAAAGCGCTGCTGAACTCCCACAGCACGGGACCCACTGTCATCACTAGGAGACTGCAATCCCAGGACACACTTGTAGACAGCTGCCTGAGGAATGAGGAGCTCTTGGACTCACGTTCAAAAGTGCCGCTGGACTCCCACAGCACTGGAGGCACTGCCATTACTAGGGGTCTCCAAACCCCAAGACACACTTGGAGTCAGATGCCTGGGCTCACTCAGCGTGAGACTCACTGCCGTTACTAGGGGACTCCAAACCCCGGGACACACTTGGAGTCAAATGCCTGAGGGGGGAGGAGACCTTGGACTTATGCTTTAAATGTGCCACTGGACTACCACAGCATGGGGCAGCACTGCCATCACTAGGGGACTCTAAACCCCAGGACACAATGGAGTCAGGGGCCTGAGTGAGGAGGATCCCTTGGACTTGCACTTTAAAAGTGCTGCTGGACTCACTCAGCGTGAGAGTCACTGCCGTTACTAGGGGACTCCAAGCCCTAGAACACACTTGGAGTCAGATGCCTGAGGGGAGGAGGAGACTTTGGACCTATGCTTTAAATGTGCCACTGGACTACCACAGCATGGGGCAGCACTGCCATTAATAGGGGACTCTAAGCCCCAGGACACACTTGAAGTCAGCTGCCAGAGGGGGAGGAACCTTGACCTTGCGCTTTGAAAGCACCGCTAGACTCGTGCAGTGCAGGCTGCTCTTCCATCACTAGGTGATTCCAAGACCCAGGACACACTTGGAGTCAGCTGCCTGCGGGCGGAGGAGCCCTTGGACTCTTGCTTTAAAAGAACCGCCTTACCTCCGCAAGCGTGGGACACGCATGGGCGTGCCATGGCGAAACCCGGGACGAGGGTCTGCCATCTTCCACCGTAATCACCCGGAAGAGGTTTAGCTGGGCCACCCCACAGATCCGATTGAAAAGGTGACATTTATATCTTTTAATTGCACTTTAGTGGGAGAATGAGGGTTTTTAGATGCACAGTCCACAGTATACAAGAAATAGGGTTTTGTGTTATCAGAGCGGTGCTCTAGAAGCGATGCCAACCCTGCATCCCTAATTATAAATGTGAAACAATGAAACAAATCTTTGAGCCCACGCAATCACATACGAACATGAATCGAAGTCATCCAGTCAAGATTCAATCTTGCCGCCTGTGTATGGGCCGGCAGTTCCGTCTCTCCCTTCCTGACGGGTGCGTCAGGAATTAATCTGATGCACACTCTTTTACACTAGAAGTTAGTATATGCCCAATAGGTGGGATGTTATCGAAACTGCCTAAAACAGCCCTGAGGAAATCGCAGGGTGGCTCACCCACTCACGAAGCACGGGGTGGCTGGCAGAAGAACCAATATCTAAATAAAGCAAAGACATGGGGAACATAAGGACGACTGGATGACTTTTATTCATGTTGATATGTGATTGCATCTGCTCAAAGATTTGTCTCATTCTTTCTTCCTTTTAACCCAGAAAATATTAAATTTAATCTGTGAGCATAATTGGTAATTAAATGTATTGATGCTTTGACGTTTGTTTATTTTTGTACGTGCAGTGTCGGGTTGTAGTCTGTATATTGTCCAAATACATCGGATACATTTTAGTACGACAAATCGTTAAAGAGAAATCCCAACTACAAGCCATAGGTAAGCCGAAAACATCTGAGCCACTTCTGGAAATGAGTAGAACCTCCAAGGCCCGAGACATGCAGCAGGGAATTGTCCTCTCAATTAAATTGAGGCACTGATAGAAGAGCTGAAATCACTTACTAGTCATGACAACAAACCCAAAAGTAACTCTAAGGGCCTGATTTTGATAACGCCGATAGGACCACTGCCAGTCCGTCGGTGGCGGTCTGAACGCCGACAGCCCTTCGGTCCGACAACTGTACTTGGATTCAGGTGGTCAGACTGACACCATCCCGACACAATACGGCTACCACCGCCAGTATCTTGGATCCCGACTATGCAGCGGTAAGGATGGTGATAGGGAATGGCGGTGGTGCCAAGGCAGGCACCGCCATCGTGATTATGATTTCCCTTTCATAGCGGGGACCCTACCATGAAAAGGTCACTGGAAAGGTTAGAAAGGGGTGGCAAACAGGGCCCCTGGGCATCGGAGTCCAGAAAAAATGTGCCTAGGCGCATATGTAGTTCCCCTCTTCCGTTGCACGGTCTTGCGTGCACTGTGCACGACATGGTTGTGAAATACAGGGATGGGGCAGGCCTAGTGGGGGTAGGCGCCGCTAACAATGAAGGGACACAGCAGTCAGGGTTACTGGTGTGGGCCAAAGACCACGAGCGGTCTTGCGCCCGTTTATTTATGCCTTCGGGCGTGCCCGCCCTCCGGGTGCGTGGGTGCGTGACCAGCGTAGCAGAACGGGCCGGATGGCTCCGTTACCACATCCCTCCAATCTTTCAGATATAGAGATCACTCGCTACGGAACAGTTCGGCTCTTGCGCACACCACGCAAAGTCCCTCAGTCTCTGATTAGGGGCCGGATTCGGCCGGAGGCCATACTGCTGGCTCCGGGGGACGTCTCCTCGTCCGGTCCCACAGGTTCCATTTCCACTGGGCACCACCGCACCTTCAGAGGACCCATTCTCTCGTTCTTCCACGCCAGACAGTGGGGGCGTGCTCCGCTGTGGGCTCGCCTGCCCTCCTGGTGAGCTACCCCTTGCTCCGGCCTCCAGTTCCTCCTCCTGCGGGTCAGTCTCTGGTGGGGCCGTGGTGACTTGCTTGAACCAGGACGTGTTTCGGGTCACTGCCCGTGTTCCTCTCTGGACCGACACCATGGTGCCCTGCACCCTGACTACCTCCCACACTTCCGGTTCAAACGGGGTGCGATACTTCCAGTTTGGATAACGGTCTTTCATGATGACCTTGTCCCCCACCTGGAGACTCCTCGCCTGGGCCCTCCTAGCCCGACTGGCGTTCTCATTGGAGGTCCGCCTTCTGTCTTGAGCCGCCCCTTGGTCCAGCGGTCGAGGCTGCCACACCTGACTCGCCGGGATGTTGTCTCTGGGGGCCTTCTTGAATAAGAGGTGCGCAGGCGCGCACCGAGTGGTACAGTGGGGTGTCCGGCGGTACGCGCTGAGAAACTGTGAGAGGCATCTTCCCCTTGGTCCACTCCTATCCTCAGCGCCCGGTTCATCGTGCGCATAAACCGTTCTACCTCTCCGTTGGCCTGGGGCCATTGCGGGGTGATCTTCCTGTGCCGGACTCCTCGGGCTGCCAGGTATTCTTGGAACTCTCTTCCTTGAAAAGGCGGCCCATTGTCCGACCAGACTTCCTCCGGCAGGCCCATCATGGCGAATATGCGGTCCAGTGCCGCTCTCACCTGGCTGAACACTGTGGAGGATACCACTTCCACCACCGGGAATTTGGAGTGCGAATCCACTACCACCAAGGTGTGTCGCCCATCAGGGAAAGATCCAAACTCCACACACAGCTTGGACCAGGGTTCTAGACACGGGTCTTCTGTGATCACCGGATGTGGTGCCGGCTCGCCCCCGGTGATGTTGCATGAGTGACAGTTGCGGACGACTTCCTCAACCATGGCATCCATCCGAGGGAACCACACTTTGCTCCGCAGCCTGGCCTTGGTCTTGGAGACGCCTTGATGCCCTTGGTGAGCCAAACGAACCACCTCTCCTTGGAGACTCCTCGGAATGACGAGTGAGGCCCCTCTCATGACAACTCCCTGTGGCCCCTCGCTGAGCTCGCTCTGCGCCTTCCACACCTGCTGCCGAAAAACTCTCTCATCTTCAGTGAGGGCTTGCACCCCATCCAGGAAGTTCCGCCAATTGCGGTTCACCAGCGTGCGCTTCACCTTGACGAGGCACTCGTCCAGCTCCGTAGCTTTGCCAATGTCTTCCAGCGTGAGTGACATCGGGCACGCCGCCTGCGACACCATCCGGACGAACTCTTCCGTGCCGCTCGCATCCGACGGATCGGGGCCCGTTTGGGCTGGCCCCGGGTGTCTTGACAGAAAGTCCGCCGGGTTATTGG
Source organism: Triturus cristatus (assembly GCF_964204655.1). Classification (NCBI taxonomy): domain Eukaryota; kingdom Metazoa; phylum Chordata; class Amphibia; order Caudata; family Salamandridae; genus Triturus; species Triturus cristatus. The sequence goes on along the minus strand of NC_140594.1, from coordinate 845,424,979 downwards.
CCCCGGGCCGGAAGACAACCTCGAACCTGTAGGCTTGCAGCTGAACTGCCCATCTCTCGATCCGCGGTGGGCCCAGCCGTGCAGTGCCGGCGAAGAGCGGGACAAGGGGCTTGTGGTCGGTGACCACCCGGAAGTCATGACCGTACAGGTAGAGATGAAAATGCTGGCAGGCCCACTTGATGGCCAGCGCCTCTCGCTCAATTTGCGCATACCGCATTTCGGTGGCCGTCAGGGCCCTGCTGGCATATGCGGTAGGGACCCACTCCCTTGCTTCCGTTTCCTGCATCAGGACTGCACCCAGCCCGACGGGGCTCGCATCCACCACCACCTCTGTTCGCCGTTGTGGTCTGAAGTACGCCATGACCTTGTCGTCGATGAGCGCGTCCTTGACCGCCTGGAATGCTAGATCTTCCTTCGCTGCCCAGATCCAGGGCTGGCCACTCTTCGTGAGGAGCCGGAGCGGCTCCGACAAGGACGCAAGGTTGGGAATAAAGCGTCCACAGTATGTTGCCATCCCTAGAAAACTCCTGACCTCGGTGGCGGATGTGGGCCTCGGGGCTGCTCGGATCGCTTCCGCCTTCTTCGGATCGACTCTCAAACCTTCCCTGGAGAAGACGTAGCCGAAGAACTCAACCGACTCCTGGTAGAAGGAGCACTTGGCCTCGTGCAGGGTGAGGCCACTGTCCGCCAGCCGCTGCAGCGTGTCTCGAAGATGCCGATGATGCTCTTCCAAAGTCTTCGAGAACACCAATATATCGTCGCTCAAGTTGATGACTCCCTGGAGTCCAGAGAGAGTTTCCCGTATGGCATTTTGGAACACCTCAGCAGCTGACGAGATCCCGAAACTCAGCCGCTTGTACCTCCGTAGGCCAACGTGGGTGGAGAAAGTGGTGATGTTGCGGCTGTCCGGGTGGAGTTCCAGCTGATGGTATCCTGTGTTGAGATCCAGTTTTGTGAACCACTGTGCGCCGTTGAGGTCAGCCACAATATCGTCCATGGTGGGTGTGAGGTGTCTTTCGCGCTTCACTGCCTTGTTCGGGAGGCGCATGTCGACGCACAAGCGGATGGCGCCTGGCTGCTTGGGTTTGGGCGCCACAACTAGGGGGGACACCCACGGGGCGGGGCCCGATACCTTTTCGATCACCCCCAGGTCCTCCAACTTCTTCAACTCCTCCTCCACTCGTGGTCTCAGGAGGAATGGTATTCTCCGGTGCCGGAGCGCCATGGGCCGGACCGTCGGGTCCACGTGCAGTTTGAACTGTTTCCCGCGCAGGCATCCTAGACCTCGGAACAGCATGGGAAAGTCCTTCAACATCTCCCTGGCGTGCAGGTCATGCACCTGGTTCGCGAAAAACACCAGCGCCAGATCTTCGGCGGTGTGACAGCTCAGCAGGGTGCCCCGCTTTCCTTCCGCCACGTGGAACGTCGTGGCCAACTTCCTGCCGTCACTAACGACTTCAACTTTGATCACCCCTCGCAGGGACAGCGGCTTGTCACTGTCATATGTGAAGATCTGGGCCTTGGAGGGTCTCAGGGGTGGTCGTGGCGACAGTCTCTCATACTGGCAGCTATCCATTACGTTCACCGACGCCCCATTGTCGATGAGAGCGCTCACCGGAGACCCGGCCACCGTGATGTCACACATGGGCGGCGGCCTGCGCCTCGTGCCTTCCCTGCCAACAAACGAGACGAAGAACACTTCGTCATCCTCCGCCTCGCCCTCGAATTCCGTCTTGGTGGTGTCTCTCTGGGCGGCGGATTCTTCCAACGTCAGTTGGCGCACACTCGCCGCTGCACCTCGCGTGCCCCCAGCACTGCTGCGCACTCTTCCGCCTCTGCAGACCTTCGCGAAATGGTTTGCCCGTCCACACTTCAGACACGTCTGTCCTCTCGCGATGCACCTTCCGCCAGGCGGATGATCTAGGCCGCAGTTGCCGCAGGCATCCCTCTGGGGGCCCCTCGTGGCTCCGCGCTGCTGGGTCGGTCGCCTCTGCAGTACATCCAATCTCTCCTCCTTGACTGCAGGCGCTTTCGGGGCCGCAGCCGGCCGGTTGAGGGCTGCTTCCATCGCGTCCGCCCGTGCATTGGATAGCTCGTGGGACCGGCCCAGGATCAAGATCTCATCCAGGGAGATGCCTGGCTGCCGTAGGATGAGGCGCCGCAACGGGACCGACCTGCAACCCTGGATAAGCTGCGCCCGAATCTCTGCTCTCTGGTCCGGTAGCTCGCATGATAGCGAGAGTTTGCGAAGGCGGGCGTAGAAGACGTCGATGCTTTCCGTTTCCTCTTGTCGCGCCTGGCGGAGCTTGAACCACTCGAAGTCGGGGTTCGTCTGGGGGTCAAAATGGCGATTTAGGGCCCTTATGGTGCCCGCATAGTCGTTGGCGTTCCCTCTGTCTGGTAGGGTCTCAAAGAGGTCGTACAGCTCTTCGCCACCGTAGCACATGAGGAGGGACCTCTTGACTGTGTCATCCGTCTCCCGCACCCCGACAAAGTAGTGCTCCAACCGCCCGATCCATGAGCGCCATCGCACTGCCGCCGTAGAGGGGTCCGAAAGCTCGCTAAACGGGGGCAGCGGGGCTACCGCTGCATGTCCAGGCGCGGCGGGCGCTGGCTGCGCGGCCCGCTGCTGTGGCGGTTGCGCGGTGCCTCCTCCGCTGTTGGTAGGGGTGGTCATGCTTGCTGCACCTCTTTGTCACCCCCCACCTCACTGGCCGTGGCTGCAGGTCTGCTCTCTGGGCGAGACCACTGTCACTCTCCTCCCCCGCTTGGGATGAGTGGAGCTGCCTGGCTGTTGCTGCGCGCAGGCGAGACCACTGGCTGCTTCCTTCCAGGCAGATTCAGCGTTCAGGCAGGCACTGCCGAGGACGCCCCTACAGCTTTCCTCCCTCGCGCACACTTTCCAAAGCAGGCGGGGGCCTTGCACATCAGACCATTTAAGGGCACTCCCCTCCCCACTCAGACATCGGCCGGGCTCGTGAGGGTCGATTTCCCCCTCCGGGGCGAGCTTACCGGCAGTGGGCGGGACGAGGGTTTCCCCGCAGGGCTCCGGATCGTCAGGAGCGGCCCAGACAGCCAGCGCGAGGGCGCGCGTGTAGAGGCTCGTAGTGCTCCGCCTCCGCGGACTGCCCGGAACACCGCCAGCCAGCCGGATCGCCTCGATGCGAGGATCGCCTCGATGCAGGTACACAGGAGGGGCGATGCGCGGGTGGGCTCCGCTCTCGTCGCCAATGTGAAATACAGGGATGGGGCAGGCCTAGTGGGGGTAGGCGCCGCTAACAATGAAGGGACACAGCAGTCAGGGTTACTGGTGTGGGCCAAAGACCACGAGCGGTCTTGCGCCCGTTTATTTATGCCTTCGGGCGTGCCCGCCCTCCGGGTGCGTGGGTGCGTGACCAGCGTAGCAGAACGGGCCGGATGGCTCCGTTACCACAATGGTGTATGGCACACAGGGCACCAACATGTTGGAGGCACTGCCTAGGCTGCAGGTCCAGCATTCCCCTGCTGTGGCACCGCCGCTTCACAACCACCACCAAGGTGGTCATGTCAAAATTGGGATGCTGCATGATTGACGGGGGTCTCCCGATCGCCAACACTAAGGCCTGGCAGTCCGACTGCCAGGTCCACAATTAGGCCCTTAGTCTCCAACTAAAATAACCCTTTTCCATAAAAAAACAACAACAACAAAGAAAAGAGGATCTGAGCCTTCCAAATAGTAGTTTAAACCTTCTACCTTCACCGGGACGATTGAACAGCCGCCGCCATTACCTAAATCGGTGGCTGCAGTTTTTTTTGATCATGTATATGTTTAGATAATTCACAGGCAAAAAGTTTGCCATCTCATATTTCCAGCGACCTGACTGAGCCACCAGTGTACGCTCAAACAGGATTCCACTTCTCCTGACTCTAGACTCGAGTGATTCTAATCCAACATGTCTTGAACATGACACTGTCCAGAACGGAGAGGTTGCACTTACTTCCTTCAAGACGAGAATCTATGCCCTGGCTTACGAGCTAGGAGAGGTGAAGTGTCAGGTCCAGAATTTAGTCACCAGCCTGTAAATTTCAACAGGCCCAACAAGGCTCGAAGAATGGTATTTCTCTGTCGTCTAGTATATCAGAGCCAAAGCCACGCATGCCTAACACTAATTTTGGCCACTTAACTGAAGATATCAACAGGTCTTTTAGGAACATCAGCATGCCATCTTGTAATGTGATCCATCACAATACTGAACGCTCTTCCAGCAGTCATTTTAGTGCCCCACTACAGCCACATCATTATGTGATACTAGGTGAACCCTGCGAGAAGAAACTGGCAGCCAGGTTCAGAAGTATGCAAGTAAATAATAAGAATCATGCTTGCCCCAGAAATAACACTTACAAAAGATCAGTTTGTAGGGAAGACATAAAAGGAGGGAAGACTGTCTCCATGATTAAAGTTCCTAGGCTGAAAGCATACGAGGGAAGTGATTCACTAAACAAATAAGGTGGTCTATTGGATTAAGCATCAATGCTACTACTTTTCTCTTGTTCGCTCTGATCTTATGGGAGCTATACGCATATCTAGAGGCGGGGTACAATAGGACAGTATCAAACTTACTTTTAAAGATCCATACATGATCCACAGGCTAATGTTGCTGGAGGCAAGTACCATCTCTGCCAAATCTTTAGACATCCAGTTTGAGCTGAACCCTTTTGTTATCTCTCTGCCTCTGCGACAGATGGATTTACTTGATCCTGCTACTGCAGGGCCCTACGGTTCCTCCCAGAAGCTAAGTCAAATGGCTCCATCCTTGAGTAATATTGACTAACTGACTTTCCACACTCATGATCACTAACTACACTTCACAATCATCTGTAAGGTGCAGTACCAGACACAAAGGCGAAAACGCCTTAAGTAATATTGACTGACTGACTTTCCGCACAATGTGCCCGACTCCGGTTCTTTGGAAAATCCCCTGGGTGAGAGTGTCGAACTAGGGGGAGATTTATGTGCCGCTAATTCGATAGACTATACCACTTTCATGGACGTTTGTGTTATCCACTTTTTACACGTCTTGTCATGGAATGGAGCAAGATTAAGGCAAAAGTTAGTTCATTGAAAGCAGTTTGAGTACATTTATCTATATCTTGTGGTTATGTTTCAGGTAATTTGGCAAACCTGCATATGGGTTTGGCTTCACAACATATCATATTAACGCTCTGCCATCAACTACATGAAGGGCTTCTGGTGGGTTAATCATTTGGTCGATGATTACTTTGAATTTTAGGATCAAAATATTGCACTTTACAGTCTAGGATATTTTAGAATTAATATTCTAGGCCTCTATCACTCCAGTTTCCAAAGCCGGATAAAACGTCTATTTTGGAACCTTGTAGTTACTCGGTCATACCAGAGTGCTAATCCCAAGGGGCAGATTTACAAGCCCTTGTGCCTTCTTGCGCTGCAATTGCGTCACTTTTTTTTACGCAACGGCGGCGCAAACAATGCAACCTATTTACAACGTGATGCATCTAGGGAGATGTGTCACGTCGTAAAGTCCTGCGTCACATTATACCTGCATCAGGTATAATGTATACAGGGTGGGCGTTCCCACGTAGGAAGGCCTCATAAAAGTGATGCAGTGCAATCCACAAGATTTCACTGCGCCACTTTTAGGACCCCACTGCGTCAAAACCTTACGCCTGCTTCAAGGAGTGACGAAGTACAGTAAGTATAGGCCTCAAAATACATTGCTGGAGTTGCGTCATCCTTGCGACACAACTCCAGCAATGCGTGACATTTGGGCCAACAGATCCGTCAGGATTTCTGACGCATCTGTTAATCCCTACGCCATGGAGCACTGTATTTTAAATACAGCGCATCCATGGTGGCGCAAGGACATTTGACGCTGTCGCCAGGAAACTGACGCATCTATGCAGATGCGTCAGTTCCTTCTAAATCTGCCCCTAAGAGTTTAGCAGTAAAATATTTCAAATATAAACCGTCGCCATCATTAGAGTTGTTTATGTAAAAAATACAACCTCATAAATCAAAAATATTGTCGTTGGAATTTTTGTTATGGCATTTTGAATTTAATTGGGACAAACAGGTTATTGTTAAAAGTAATAAGAAAAATTGATGGACATAATGCAGAACAATGCAGTGGGTCTGAACGGAGGTGGCAAAGTGTACTAAAGAATGATGATGGATTCAACCCAGATCTGTGACTGGGGGTGAGTGTCTGAAAAGTTTCGGTGCTCCGTCCATCAGCTCCTTGTGTTTGCTTTATTGTTAAAAGTATACAACATCTATAATCGTCCAATGCAACCTAGCAAAGAGTCACTGACCATTGCCACCTTGGATCACCATCAGTCCAGCCTAAACTGGAAGCCCTTGCTAAAGACTGGCTGGAGGGGACTTCACTGTTACATTTGAGCCACTGGGATGCTTGCACGTGCACAGGGAGGAAGATGAAGTGAGAGGATTTCAATCACTTGATTCGCCCCCACTTCTATGTACGGTGGGCCCTACAAACCTGCATTGGTGACACTTACACACGGGCTTCGTGGTTGTAATGGGCAATCTCAATCAGATAAGGCTAGACACACTACACCTTGGCTAGGGGGAAGTACAAAAGCAGGATTGATTATTTCTTATTGGATCTTTCAAACTGGGATAACATGATCGATTTTGAAGTGGAACTCAAAACAGATAGGGATCGTAATGCGATATATCTCACTATGAGCTCTGCTGTACCTTCGGTTTAACCCGAATATAGTGGACCAACTCTGGTGCAACCACACATTGGGAATAATGAATAATCGTAGATCTATTAAATGGCTTAGAATCTCAGCCAACAAGGAGGTATATGATACCTTTCAGTCAGTTATCGCCCCATATGCAGATCTTACACAAATTGAAATCCCTATTGCTGACATTCATTGCCTTTTTTTAACCAAATTAAAGGAATTCTTTTTGTATGCACCCAGTGGCAAAGTTATTCAAAAAACAAATGACTATCGGCCGGTATTCTAAAGATAGTCGTAAAGCAAAACTCATACCTAGTACAGCAATACAACCTTGCATTACCTCTGTAATACAAACCGCTAGGCCAAATTACAAGTGTATTTAAACACGATTTCGACATACCTTATTAAGGCAACTAAGAACATAAATTCATCTAGTTTTTTGGTAACTTATAGCTCATGGCAGCACAGAAGGAAACACCTTCAGTGATCAGTTTATTTCTCCTTCTACTTTGGTCAATCATTCTACAGATTTATATTCAAACACCACTCCGATTGAGCCCAGCCAATATGATGAATTTTTGACATCAGAGAACGTCAATACACTTTCATCAACTTTCACCAATAGTCTTCTATCTCAGACACATGGGTTGCCATATAATCATTCAAAAGGAACAATGCTCCAGATCCTAATAAAATTGAGGGGGTCCTCTTCCGCTTCGACATTAAAATCAAGCACAATAGCTACTGGGGCAGCTTTTCCAAGAACATGATTGTTGCTGAAGTTATTCCAATTTGCAATAAAAGGGGTTGGGGTATCCCTAGCAATTACAGGCCTATAGGTTTACTGCACAATCTGCAAAAGGTTTTTAGAAGGCAGATTCTCAATAAAGTTGAACAATGGACTGGCGAGTCAGGAGTATTTCCTCTTTCCATACTGGCTATTGGACTAATACTAGGACTGTTGATAAAGGTTTTAGGCATTCTCTAATCTTTTGGAAATACACTAAACAAAAAAAAAATCTTATTTATATGTAGCATTCATGGATCTGAGGGCAGCATTTGACCTATTTCCCAGACTTCTGATATGGAAATTCCTCCAGTCAATGGGGGTCCTTGAGACCCTATTGACTGGTGTAATCAAATTTCATGAAAACAATTACACGCAGTTGCGCTGGGAAAGGCAAAGGGAGCTCACCGTTGGTATACCTATTTGTAAAGGAGTGCATCAGGAGTGTGTTCTCTCCCCCGTCCTTTTTTCTTTGTATATTAACAATGCTGTTGAGACTCTGTGGCTTGTACACATGAGTCCCCTAAAATAAATGGCTCATCTGTACCGGCCCTGTTATCCGCAAACTACACTTTGCTATTAACAAGAACTCTCAGAGACCTGCAGAACCTGTTGACCATGGTTAAAGTGTTTTGCAAACGAAAGGTCATTGAATTTAATTTGCAAAACACTACGTACATGGCCATTAGCCCACAGAGGTTCTTCAGAGGGAAAGTTAGACTAGGGACCTCCCGTTTGAAAAGAGTTGGAAAGATCTGACTATCTGGGAATCAAAGTAGAAAGCGAATTATTTTGGATTCCACTTATTAAAAAATTGGGCTATAAAGGGCTGCAGCAGTGCTAAAAAGACAGCGTGCAAACATTTCTGAATCAGTTACACTAACTCTAGAGATAAAGCCAAGGTGCAGATTGCTGCTCTGAATGCAGCAGAAATTTGGGACTTTGAAATTACCAAAGAATTATCTGTAAGTGAGAACAATGTTATTTGAACTCTCTTTAGGTTACCACAAAGTACCCCACTCATACCTCTATACTTTAATATTGCACTAAAGTAAATAGAACATTTGGGTGATTTAAGACCATTATTGTTTTGATTTAATCTATGGTTTTGTGTTGAACTAGCCCCTTATAGGGACAACCTAATCAAAAAATTGGGTCTCGATACATTAATTTCTCTTACCTGGTTCCGACATGCTGGGGGGCCCATTACGTTGTCGGGATGAAAGCCTCCTCCCGACAGTCGGAATCTCCTTGACCGTGTCAAAACGCTTCCGACCCACTCGGTTGGTTTACAGTCCCCCCGACCGATTATGATGTTCGCGCTCGGATTGTAATCCACACAGACTTTCCGAATCAGTTTCGACCAACTCTCGGAGAATTAGTGTTGGTCAAAACCGCATCGTACAGCTTTACGGACAGCATTTCCAACCGAGCGAGTACGATGCCAATTTCCAACAGCCTTTCTGAGTCGGCCTGTCTGACATGAAAAGGCTGTCAGAAACTGACTTTGGGGTCCCATGGTAGGCGCCCCTTTATCCTGCAGCCTCTGCTTGGGTCCAAGGGGGTACATAAGGGACCCCCCTGTAAAACCCAGCACTGTGTGGTGGGCACAATGGGGTGCCTGCGACAGGGTGCAGGGTTTTCCGCACACACCCCATTTCCCCATAGGAGTTTGTGTTGTCGTGCGGAACACAGGCTACCATAGAAGTCAATGGGACACCAACTGAACAGTGTACGGTCGCATCGTAATCAGTCGGGCGGAACCATTGACCGCGAGTTGGTCAGTCCCGATTCCGAGATGGCCCGACATCGTAATGAGGCCCTAGGACTTGGAAGACCATGGTCAGATCTGGCCTCTATCTCTTCAGTTTCCAAAGCCTCGTAAAACATCTATTTTGGTAGTTAGTCGTCGTGTCAGAGTGCTAATCCTACGATTTTAGCAGTAAAATAGTTAGAATATAAAACCATCCTCTTCATTAAGGTTGTTTATGGATAAAATACACATAACCAATCAAAAATATTGTTCTTGAAATTTTGTTATGGCATTTTGCAAAGTAACAGCTTCACTTTGAAGTGGAAAGCATGTATGGCAGATGGTAGCCTGTGCTTTTTTAATGTAATAATCATGCCATTGAGAATGTAGAGCACAAGTTATTTTTCTTTAAGCATATCAATTAGTGAGAAGAAAGTGGATTTGTTCATTGTGTCTCAGCTTATGATTCCAGAGGTACCAACGTACATTGAGAGTGCTGAAATCAGACAAAGTCGTTGTATAGTTTTGTATAATCAGATTTTGTATTGCTTCTGATCAACCAAGGAACCGCTGGGGACTTGATTTTTAGATCGATGTGTAATAAATTTCTGTTTTTATATTGAATGTGTTCAATTTTCTGCGTATGCATTTTTATTATGTATTCTATGTGTTTGTGTCATTTTAGATGAATCTTGTGTATTTTTTAATGTGTGTTTATGCATGTATTTGGGGGGGGGGGGGGGGGTTACCCCAAAATAAAAAAAAATGTTGATTGACTGAACTCAATTATATAAAAATGATTTCCATTTCAATTCCAAGTATCTGAGAGAGCCACCACTCTTGCAGAGAGGGTCAGACTTAAAGATATTCTGGAGGTATATCATTGTTGTAGCAAGTTTTACATGATAGTATACAGAGATAAGGTGCTAAAGATGGCATAATATAATTGAAAACAATATCGGCTCACAAAAATATCACCAAAAAAGATATCAGTTACAAAAATATCACTGTCCTATATCTAATTAACAAAAACATAAATATTGATGACCAAAATATTGCAGCTAAAAGTATCTGTTTTTAACAATATTGAAAACACAAATATTCAAAACAGAGGTCTCTCGTGTTGGACTCTAAAGGGGTCACATTTACTGTTTCAACTCCATCCTAAATCAATTTGGGAAGGTGTTGGATATTAAAGGGGTCACATTTGCTATTCCCACTCCAACCAAAACCATTCTGGAGAAGGTGTTGGACACTAAGGGCCTGATTATGAGTTTGGCGGTGTGGGAGCAGGCTGCCACACCATCAAACTCCAAGGCTGGCTAGCTGCCAGATTAGGAGTTGTCTCTTTGTCTGGTGGGTGTTGTTTTGATGGTCCCAGGCGGTGAACCTTAGAAAGGCATCGCAATGGAAATGCCCAAGCCTGTTTGTGCACGCCATGGACTGTGAAGTCCATGGTAGACAGGTACAGGGGTAGCAGGCATACGGGGGCACAACATGGGACCCCTTCATGCATCTCCTGGCCCTGAGGCCACAGGGTTTCTCAAAACCATAATTTCCATGGCGGGCTCACCGCTAATAAAACTATGGTGGTGAGGAAACTCCTAATATGCTTGACAGTGCCACTGCGGTACCGGCAGCATATTAGGGCCTCACACCTCTGCATCACCACCACAGGATCCATGATCCCTGATCCCCGGCGGTTGAGCCAGGCCTGTGGTGGTGGGACCGCCGCACTTGTGATGTGGTGGTAGGACGCCCAGTGCGGTGGTACCGGTCATGCCACCACGAGTTTGACAGTCCGATGGATCGCCAAACTCGTAATCAACCCCTAAATCTTTCATATTTAATATTCTAACTCCAATCTAAAACTATTTGGGGCACATTTTGAACAATAAAGAGGACCCGTTTACTAAACCAATTCAAATCTAAACCAATTTAGGGAAGATGTTGGGCACTAAATAGGTAACATTTATTGTTATATCACAGTAATTAGACCCACTCTAGTGTCACCAAAAGGTCAACATGTTTCAGCCTGTGATCCAGAATGATGCTGCTGTTTTTTGTTTTTTTCAGGGCCATTAATAAGTGCTGCTACTCAAAAGTGCTCAAATCTGAAGACAGAAATCATATTCACGATATATACAAAATCATCCATGAAGGAAGTGGCGAGCAGCGTGCTGAACTTCTGGCACAAGGACAGAGACCCCCCTTGAGCCCCATGCCAAGGTGGGTTGAGGCGTAATACCCGACTACAGCGGGTTACCACCAGTGTACCCTTCACATTCTGGCATTTCATGGGCTCAATGGTTGGTTTTGTATATATCATGAATATGGTTTCGGCCTTCTGTTTTGAGCACTTTTGAGCAGCAGCACTTATTTATAGGTCCTGAAGAAAGTCGCAACACCTTTAATCCTAGTCCAGGGATGTCCCAATAAAGTTATTTGTGAACCCTGTAGTTAGTTTTAACCATCACTTTCACTTGCTTTGCTGCACTCACTACCCTGAGCTCCTCAAATGGGTATTTAGTGTACCTCTTTTTGTACAAAAGCATCACTGAGCTCCTCTCTCTCTCCGTGAGGGAGTTGTAACCCTTACTATGACTAATCATCACTGTACGAGGAGGTTCCCAATCATGAAACATGCCACCTATGGTGGATGAGGAAAACCATCCTATAAAAGGGACATTCTATGAAAGTTAGGTTCCCAACTAGGTGACAAATGCTCAGAGACCCAAGGGTTCCGTTTTGTGTTTGATATGTCACATTCACTATTCCTATTCCAATCAAAACTATTTTGATGAAGGTGTTGAACATAAAGGGGTCCTATTTACTAATTCAACACTAATCAAAACCAATTTGTGAAAACCTTTGGATTCTAATTGGGTCACACTTACTATACCACTACTGCCACTCTAATCTAAACTATTTTGAAGAAGGTGTTGGAAACGAAAGGAGTCACATTTTCTTTTAGAAATGGGGTCTCAAGCTGGCAGAGGTATGCACCTGAGGTCCAAGTATGGACTCTTCCTTCTAGTCAGGGTAAGGGAGATTACACTTCTAAAATAACCCCTGCTCACACCCTTGGTAGCCTGGCATGAGCAGCGAGGCTTGTCTCTGAGGCGATGTGTAAAGCATTTACACAAAACACAGTAATACAATGAAATCACTACAAAAGGACACTGCAACAGTTTTAATAGCCCCTATGTATTTGTGTAAAACAAGATTAAAATGATACAGTTCCAAAAAACAGTAATAAAGATATGAATTTTACAAGAATAAACTATAAATCCAGTTCCATGAAGTCAATAGCTCCGTCCGGGGCTATCACAGCAGTGTGAACAAACAATTCCAACAGTTCAGGCCAGCCGCGGTGTCGCAGGCCAGCTACAGTGTTGGGAAGACCCTTAAACAGTACCTTGGAAAAGCAGGGCATCTCGGACCTTGCGATGAGCTCTGAAGAAGTGGCATCGTCAGTTCCAGAGGTCAGTGCAGGAGTCGTCGAGTCCTTGAAGTCACACACATTGCATATCGAATTCCGTGAGGTTGAAATCAGGAGTGCTGGTGTCGGCCGGTGTCAGGACTGCGGTGTGAAGCGGAGCAGTGTGGTGTGTTATGCACTATATCGCCGTGCAGGCAGCGGCTTGGTGGACAGTGTCCAGCAGCGTCAGTGAGACAAGGGCTGCATTGCGAAGTGCAGCGGTGGTCTCTGCGGTGCTAACAGGTTACTGTGCAAGCATCAGTGTCGTATCTGAAGTGCTGGAGTCAATGGCACTGGCGTCGGTGAGCCAAGGCTGTGGTGTGGGACGGGGTGGTGCATCGAGTAACTTACAAGCGGTGCCCCAGGCCATGGTGCAGGCAGCGGTGTCAATGTATGCATGGGGCAGAGGCATCGGGGATGCCAGGGCAGCAATGTCAAGCTAGGTGGCACGGTGTGCGGTGCCCTCTGATCATGGTGCAAGCAGCGGCTCAGTGGCAGCATCGGACGGCGTTGTCATGAGACAAGGTTTGCGGTGTGAAGTGGGGCCGTGATCTCTTCAGTGCCAACAGGTCATGGAGCCAGCAGCAGCGTCGTTGACAATGTTGGGTTACTTTTACCTCTGTGGCAGCTGAAACACACAGTTCCAGATGCAGGTACCCAGAGGATGGTGAAGGCTTTGGTGTATTCACACAAAAGATGGTAGGGGGGTCAAAGGGAAAGTTTTAAGACCTGCAAGGGTCGGTTCCCCACACAACTAATCAATTCAAAATATGTGACCCTCAGGTCTGGGCAGAAAAAATAGGAAAGTTATAGATCATCCAGAATGGGCCTGCTATGTCCCTGGAAGAAATCCTTTCTTAGGACGAACTCCGTCACCCACCAAAGGTGGCATGCTTCCTCATTGGGATTCTCCTCGTGATGGGAAAACCTAGTCCCGCCATGGGCTGCAACCTCCTCTCTGAGAGGAAGGAGCTATGGGATGTTTTCTTTTCTAGTAGTAGGATATACTAAATTCAACAATGATGAGTAATAAACTGGGTTGGGTGAGGTATGCAGTGCAAAAAAGGATTGTAAGTGAAAAGAGTGGTTCAAAACTAGCTACCAGGTACGCAGTGTAGAACCGGCTTTTTGGAGACCCCCCCTCCCACTAGGAGAGTGAAAGCCAGTGGTGCAGGGGACACCTTGAAATCTACGGGTTCTTCTTGCTCAAATCATACATTACCAAAGAGACCAGGACAACCAGCCGTGGAGGGAAGTAAGTTATTTATTAGCTCGAGCTAAGGACAGAGGTCCCAGAATGGTACAGGGACAATTCTACGGAGACTGCTGTTTTACTCCACAGCTTACACATATTTATAGCGCTAGCCACGCCCATTTGTACAATACACAGTTCCACATTTTGATAAGTTCCTCATTCTGACAAGTTCTTCGTCAGTCTTGTGGTGCAATCGTGGTCAGGGGACATCTGTTCTCTGATTGCACAATGTCCACAGCCCCGTGCTTCCTTGCCCAACTGGTGTGGTCATGGGGCACAGCCTCGTGCTTCCTCTATTAGTTGGTGTGGTCACAGTGCACAGCCTCGTGCTTCCTCTATCAGTTGGTGTGGTCACAGGGCACAGCCTCGTGCTTCCTCTATCAGTTGGTGTGGTCACAGGGCAGCTGGTCGTGATAGGTTGAGTTACTAACAATGGACAGGATGTGGCTGAGTCTCTGGCACAACTGGGGGGTGAGGCACACAGGCAGCTTCTCGGAATCGGCTCAACCACAAGGAGCAGGGAGGGTTGGGCAAGTTTCAACAGGGACGTGGAAAGCAATTCTTCATCAGGTTGCCAAGAGCATGGCAACACAAAATGGAGTCACATGGGGTCATTTTAAAATACAGTTCAACAGTCCCTCCTTTTGCCATGCAGAGGCAACAATCAGTCGTCATCCAGGTCAATGTCCATCATCTCCTGGACCTCTTTCTCCATCATCATCATGGCATTGTGATGGTGTGAATTTACTTGTTTGTGTGCCAAAGAGGTGGCACAGAGCCCACACAGCGCGGGCACGCATTGAACACAGAGGCAGCAAGAGAACAATGCGGCTGCAAGGATTGCAATGAAAATCATTATCTTCCATCCCCACCGAGATACAATGCTCCAAAACCAGCCTGTTAGGGACTATGATCCCTCATCCTGATAATTGTCGGAAGCAATCTTGTGGAGCTTCTGGATTGCTTGATAAACTGTCGGTGCATTGTCGGGGATGTAAGTGCAGTAACTCGTTTTGATCAATGTGCAGACTCCTCCACGGTCCGCCAGTACTATGTCAAGCGCCATTCTGTTCTGTAAAGTCATGAGGCGGTCCGCTTGAAGTTCAGCCGTGATGTTACTGAGGGCAGCGGCAGTTGCGTTGATGGTGGCATCTACCACCCTGGTGAGATGTCGGAGATTGCGACTATTGACCATAGGGCCCCAAAAGGGGAGGAACCCTTTAGCACAGTCACCAAATTCTTGGCCAGCTGTGTCTTCAGTATCAACCACACCTCTCTTCTGGATGTGGTATTTTGCATCGGCTGTGTAGGTGGGGGGGAGCAACCAAGCAATGTAACAGGTGCCTGCCCAAGACTTGGGTAGCCAGGTGTAGGCCTTGTTCCCACACACAAAGTACGTGTTCAGTGAGGACACCAGAGCTGGGAGAGTCGAACCATTGAGCTGGAGTGTGTAGGCACAGTCACTTTCTCCCACCCATACTGTTCCACTGCTCTTCATGCAGTATTTCCCGGGATGTGGGTAGACAGTGAGATCTCTGATAGGTGGCAGTCTTTTCTTTCCCCCTCCATTGTAGATGTTCAATGGATAGCAAGACCCATGATTGTCCTCATATTCATTCTTTTCTGCTGAATCTTTATTCATGCTTGGCCACTCCGCAGCCATGATGTGGCGGAATGCTTGTCTGCTACTGATCTTTCCCAGGGATCGTGTGGATGTGTCACCTGAATAGAATGCATCAAAGAACACAGTGTACCAGCCGTAGGCCGAGCCAGCTCGAGAAAAAGGAGCAGGAATCAGGAACATCCCAGTGCTTGCAGTATGGGGCAGCAACCCACATACCCAACAGTTTGTCTTTGTTCACCACAAGCTGGTGCTGGTGTAGCATTTGAATGAAAGTGTTGTTAAAGAAACCAGTCCTTCTGTTTCTCTCATGGGTGGGTAATGACACATGTTGATGAGGCGATTCTGTAGTGGTAGGAGGCTCCGATGCTGAAAGGGTAGCGTGTATTACCCATCCGAGGCAGGCCAGTCACAGTGAAATAGTTATTAATACGATTAGACAGATCGAGTACCGGCCACGTATTGTCTTCATGTACTCTTGTTTCTTTATTTCTTTGCTCTTCAAGCTTTCAGTGTTAATTTTGTTCATCGTCTGCTTCACTTGGTCTTCCCTAGTTGCTGCCTGTGATTGGAGGTTGCTTCACCGGTCAGTGATTCCGGCGGCCCTATTGGCACGTTCCGGTCCGCTGTACCGGCTCTGGCCAAAAGCGCCGGTGTATCACAGCCCTGCAGCAGTTTGTCGGACCATGTCAAGCAGAGGGCAGAGGCCCTTGTCTCTTCAGTCCTTTTTTCTGGATCGGAGGTTGTACCGGGTGGACCTGGGCATTGTCTGATCAGGAAACAAAGGCTCTGGCCGTTGAGTGTCCCGCAACCTCAGATGCGGAGGAACGTCAGATTGCAGGATGTCATCGTCCTCTTGTTCAGATGAAGCCCAGGTAATGTTGGCGTCACTGAAGGGTACAAAGCGCTGGACTCTTTCACATTCGTCGTCTCCCAGGCCTTCCTTGACCCACCGGTCGTATGGTAGTGGTAGAGGCACCTTCTTGCAATGCACTCCGTGGACCCAGTTTTTTTCTTCCTGCCACCTTCACTGCAGACCTGGTAGCCAGCAACACTTGCTAGGGCGGCTTCCACCTCGGCTCCAAGTTCTTTGTTCTCTGGAAGTTCCGGATGCAAACCCAGTCACCGGGCTGGATGGTGTGACCAGGGCCCTCTGGTTTGGGTGGCAGGATATCTTGTACCCGATGATGAATGAGACGTAGGTTAGTGGTCAATTCATGTAAATAATCAATCAACAATGGGTATTCACTGGCAGCAGTAGGAGGTGATACCAATGAAAGCACGGACCTCCTTCTGCGTCTTTGGTGGGGGCATTTTACTGATTGTTTGTATTCGTTCAGGGGTGAGGCGGCGTCCCTCCTTCGACAGGAGATGACCTAAGTAGGTCACCTCATGTCGACAATATTGGAGTTTGGATAAAGAAACTTTGTGATTGAACTGGGCCAGATGTAGGAGCAATTTCATTGTAGCTTCTTTACACAACGCCTCGGTGTCTACTGCTATAAGCAAATCATCAACGTACTGGAGTAGTGCTGTACCTTGGGGTAGGGTCAGGGAATCAAGTTGGCCCTTGAGGGCCTGACTATAAATTGAAGGGCTCTCTGTATATCCTTGTGGAGCTCTGCAGAACCGGAAACTCCGTCCTGCCAATGAGAATCCAAAAAGGTCCCTACTCTGTTCATCAACGGGTATACTAAAGAAGGCGTTTTTTAAGTCAATGACAGAGAAAAAACATGCAGACGGGGGAACCATAGTCAGTAGGGTGGTGATATCTGGGACCACAGGAAACTGGAGAACTACTATTTTGTTTATCTCGCGCAAATCAATGACAAAACGATAAACAGGGGGCTTGGAAGGATCGGTGCAAAATTGGGCTATTGCACACATTTCCTCTTGTCTCTTCAACTACACCCTTGTCAACAAGTTCAGAAATGATCTGGAATAATGCCCTTTCCCCTTCTTTGGGTATTTTGTATTGGGGAAGTCGGGGAGGGCGAGCATTTTCCTTCAGGGTAACAGAAAAGGGGGGTATGGACAAAAAGGCCGACATCAGTATCACCTTGGGCCCAAAGATCAGGAGGGACATTCTGAAGTTCCTGGGGAATTGGATCTGAGGAGGCTAAATATACTGGGTGTGTGGTGGGGGGACCCATAGTGATGTAAACCCCATCAGGAGAACAGTATATTGTTGCATGTAATCTTTTTAATAGATCTAAACCCAACAAATTTTCACCACATGTGGTAGTCAAAACCAAAGGGGAATCAACTGTGTAGGGTCCTATCGTTAGTTCCAGTGGTTGTGAAATGGGTCTCGATACTGGGGTGCCAGAAAACCCTACAGAAATGTTATTCGTGCCAGACAAGGGGGCCCCAGGGACTTTGGACCTAGCAATAGAACTTTTGGTTGCACCAGTGTCGACCGAGAATTTTTCCGTAGAGCCCAGTGTTGTAACATGAACATACGGTCCCTTCTGGTCAACAGGAATAGGCACGGGTCCCTTCTCTTGTCCTTGGCAATCCTAGTGGGACAAAAACCCAGTCCCTTCTTCAGGCTCATAAGCCTCAGTAAAGTAATTGCGGTCCTCATAATTAGCGGTATCAAATCTATTCTCTTGCATAAGGGAGCGCCTGTCCTGTAACTGTGTTCTAGGTCCGCCTCGGCCTCGTCCTCTCTGGGGATGTTGTCCAGTGAAGCGGTCAGCGGGGGCAGTGTTGTTCTGGGACAACAAAGGACACTCGTCGTGCCAATGACCCTCTTGGCGACAATAAGCGCACTGGTTGGGTCCCGGCAGCGGGCGAGGAGTCACGGGGGCAGGTCTCTGAGCTATTCGTTGAAACTCAGGGCACCTGTGTTTTGGGTCTGGGTCGGGTATGCTTGTTGGAGTAAGACCCTCGTCTTTAAGTCTTTAGTCTTTTTATCCGTTCTATTTCGCTCTTCATTCTCCCTATTCTCATAGTACTGGGTCATTGTCAAAATACCAGACGGGGTGTAAATGGGCCATGCACTTTCTGACATTTTGAGCTTAGTCCCAAGTTCTGGCAACAGATTAGACACAAATTTATCCACAAACAGTTGCTGTCCCCCTTCTGTAGTCATGTCCTGTCCACTATAGTCGTTGAATGTGCTTTTGAATCGTATGAAAAAGTCAGAGACACTTTCATCTTTCTTTTGTTTGCAAGCAGCTAATCTGTCCCAATTAATATGGTGGGGTGTCAACATCTTTTTCATAGCAGTAAGTATCTGGGCTGGAAGGGCCAAGATCATGGGATCGGGTTTCTCACCGCCAGTTCGAGCTCTGCCAGCTTCCTTAAATTCCTTCCACGTATGGCCAAATTCTGTTTGATCATTATGGCGTATTTTGGACCATACTTCAGTCGGTACTACTTGTCCCATTAACATATCTATATCTGCTAAAGTCATTACGCAAGATTGGAGTGTCTGACTCAATTCCTTATAATAACCTGCTGGATTTTTACGCGGGTCAGGCAATTGATTTTTAAGTTGGAGGACGTCCGACCTTTTCCAAGGGACATGGACCCACATCTGCCTAAAACCTGCCGGTATTTCAGGGTTGCTATCTGCGTCAGCAACGTGGTCTCTCCAAACTGGCTGTACCTCCCTCATTGGGAAACCCTTATTTAAAGAAACACCAGATAAGGAGTCTCTGTAGGCTACTAACGTGATTAGATCGCATAATAGTGCTGGGCCCTTAATGTCCCCTTTTTCAACTTTATGGCGAAGGTCAGACAGACCTGGGGGTGGACCTGATTCTACAAAATCCTCCCACATTTGGATCAGTATGTCACACATTTCACAAAAAATTTCAATCTGTTGAATGCGTGTCCACTGATCCATTGTCATCCATATATCCTGAGCGGTGTACATAGTGTTATTTTCCATCCATACATGAGCTTGTTGACTCATAGCGAGTTGTTCCTGTGTACTACCTATCAGTCTGCGCAAGGTGCGTCGTCTGGGAGTGGGTGGTCTATGTGGAGTTACATAAGGGATATAATCACAGACCACTGACCATGCATTCGCTAATAGCCCTGCACTGGGGGAAGGCGTTGGATGGCTGTCAACAAGAAATGGGTTGGTTGCAACGGGAGTTAAAGGCACATTAGGTTGGACAGGTACGGGACTAGTGGAAGGTGCAGCAAGGGGAAAGGAAGGGTGGACTTCCACTGGTGCGGTGGCCTGAATAGTCGGGGCGTTTGGAACGAGTGGCTGAGGTATTGGATGGACGGAGGCATGGGCAGGGGCAACAACTGGAGCAGTAGCGGGGGTCAATTGGGCGGGATCAAGGGCCGGATACATGGCGGGAGTATAAGGGAGAGGGGTGTTCAACATGGAGGCCATGAGAGAGTCATCCTCCTTGTCCCGGGCCTTTCCCGGAACCTTTTTTTGTAACGTAACATCCATCTATCTGCATTCTATTTAATCTATCATGTATTACTATACCCTCTTCTATTCTCTGATTATCATGATTCTGGGCTTTCTGAATCACACTCATACGCATTATTTTAGCTTCGTTCTTTTTGAGTTAGATTTCTTTCTGTTTGGACTCCTTGCGCCAAATCCAAAAGGAATCAAGCATTGCAGGCCTAACTTTTCTCTGAAACAATTTCTCCTCTAAATTATCTAATACAGGAGGCTCAAAACTACCATATATTGGCCATTGCAATTCAGTATTACCCTTTGTATACTTGTGAACATAATCGGGCCAACACCTTGTTTAGCATAGACTTCATGATTAGGGGTCCCCAAAGGAGGAATCGGACAAGATTCCTCCAATGCAGAGTCCTGTGTACAATAACAACACCACCATTTCCGGAATTTACTAAGTCCAGGCATCTCTAGATGTGTATCCTGGATCCAAACGTCAAAGGGTACAATCAAATATTTACAGCCTATAACTGTGCTTACCCCTTGGCTTGGGCTTTTGCAAAAGTCGAATCAAATACCAAAACCAAAATACAATTCACCAAAGAAGTGGACCACTCCCACTCTTACCTGACCGTTAATCTTCCGTCACACGGCAAGTGTCACAAAGGTCTTGATCTCCAAAGACTAGGAACCGGAACTGGGGCGTCAGTCGGGGCCGCAGTCAGGCAGCCCACTGGAGGGAGGAATCACGCAATCGGAGACCTTGGGCCCACAAAGACAATTTTCAGCCAATGTAGTGGCGCGCCTCCCTTGGAATTCGATCACGGACCCCTCACGACCACCAGGCTCGATGACGACCACCGAAGATGCCCCACATTGGGCGCCAGATTGTAGAACCTGCTTTTTGGAGACCCCCCCCACTAGGAGAGTCAAAGCCAGTGGTGCAGGGGACACCTTAAAATCTACGGGTTCTTCTTGCTCAAATCATACATTACCAAAGAGACCAGGACAACCAGCCGTGGAGGGAAGTAAGTTATTTATTAGCTCGAGCTAAGGACAGAGGTCCCAGAATGGTACAAAGACAATTCTACGGAGACTGCTGTTTTACTCCACAGCTTACACATATTTATAGCGCTAGCCACGCCCATTTGTACAATACACAGTTCCACATTTTGATAAGTTCCTCATTCTGACAAGTTCTTTGTCAGTCTTGTGGTGCAATCGTGGTCAGGGGACATCTGTTCTCTGACTGCACAATGTCCACAGCCCGTGCTTCCTTGCCCAACTGGTGTGGTCATGGGGCACAGCCTCGTGCTTCCTCTATTAGTTGGTGTGGTCACAGTGCACAGCCTCGGGCTTCCTCTATCAGTTGGTGTGGTCACAGGGCATAGCCTCGTGATTCCTCTATCAGTTGGTGTGGTCACAGGGCAGCAGGTCGTGACAGGTCGAGTTACTAACAATGGACAGGATGTGGCTGAGTCTCTGGCACAACTGGGGGGTGAGGCACACAGGCAGCTTCTCGGAATCGGCTCGACCACAAGGAGCAGGGAGGGTTGGGCAAGTTTCAACAGGGACGTGGAAAGCAATTCTTCATCAGGTTGCCAAGAGCATGGCAACACAAAATGGAGTCATGTGGGTCATTTTAAAATATAGTTCAACAGCAGTCTACCTTTATTAATACGTCCTGGGGCCAGGATTAAAAGACATGGCACTAGCAGGAGAAGCATATACCTGCAAGTTGGTGACAAACTAATAGGTCCATATGTTTCAGCCAGCTAACCCCAACTAGAGGTGTCACGGCTTTCGTCAGAACCAGTGCATGCTCCTGTTTGCTCTTAAATTATTTTCCACAATTGTGGATAACGGTGTGTGAAGTGGAAAAATAAGAGGTAACTTGAAATACAAAACCAGTGTTTGTGGACTTCATTAGTGATTCACTGGTAGTACCAATATGAAAACAAAATCAGGAGTTAACTACATAGGTGTAACGCCCTGAACGTCTCAGGATCGTTTAACAGACACGATAATGAGGACGCAACCACTTGTGAAGGGTTAGTTATTTAATGAAGGCAAAAATAATACAAAGAATAAACAAAAGTTATAGTCACTGGAATCCTCCAGGCTAAGTACGTTACCAGCCCACAGCACGGATGGTCCTAACCGTCCTCTGCATATACGCCGATCCCGGCGTATGCCAACAGAGGGCAGAAATGAAATGGCCGACAATGCCAATCGGTAGGCTGTGAGGGCCACGAAGAGTGTTGGGGAGAATCGAGGAGTCAGGGAAACACCCAGCCGGGGTCTCTACCTGAAGGGAGCAGCCGCTCAACCTCTTCCTCAGACTGCACCGGGACGCGGAGTCACCTCCTGGTGATGCGTCACCGATACCCCAATCAAAAGCAAGAAGACTGAACCGAGAGCAGCCGCTTGATCGATCCTGTGGACTTCCGAGTCTGTAACGCGGCAAACACCTCCTGGTGTGCGTTACAGCTGGCAGTCCCTGTATCTCTGGTCGGGCTGGGAGTTACGACTCCAACCAGCAAAAGCGCCACTGCGCTTTGACTCAGCCGAGTCAAAAAGCGAAGCTCAATGGTTGACCGGTAGAGCTTCCGGGTCCTTCACAGGTGACGATGGGGCAAGACACGGCCCAGGGAGTAACGACTCGACCTACCTCCGTTCTTGCCTTACTGGAGCACCACTCCGGAACACTGCTCTTCACGAAGCAGGTACGTCGGTGTAAACACAATATCCGACAGCGTTGTACCTCCCGGTTCCTCCCTTTATAGGGCGTGTTTTCCTTGAGTTATGTAACAGCTCTCCTGTTTACGTAAGGGCGTGTATTCCTTGAGTTATGTAACAGCTCTCCTGTTTACATAAGGGCGTGTATTCCTTGAGTTATGTAACAGCTCTCCTGTTTACATAAGGGCGTGTTTTCCTTGAGTTATGTAACAGCTCTCCTGTTTACATAAGGGCGTGTTTTCCTTGAGTTATGTAACAGCTCTCCTGTTTACATAACCTCTCAACCGCTAAGCATCCTGGGAGATGTAGTCCGTTTTCGCTGGTTACCGTTTTCCTCCCCTCGCATGACAGGAATACTTGACAGTACATTCTCCCTCTCAGCGGCTCCCCACGGGTCCAGCGCTGGCAGGAAAACGCCGATGGAACAAGGAGACCAAGCGCGGAGCATGAACCCCTTCAGCCGGTTCCCATGATTGCTCCTCCGGGCCATAGCCTTTCCACGCAACCAGGTACCACAGCTTCCCCCTGTGCCATTTGGACGCCCGTATGCCCGACACTTCATACTCCACCTCCGACTCCACGCATACCGGCCTAGGTGTCCCAGACGGCTTGGAGGGTGCTGGTTTGAGCAATGATACATGAAAGACAGGGTGTATCCGCAACGACTGGGGCAAACACACCTTCACGTTCACGGGACCCATACATTTGGTAATTCGATAGGGGCCCATGTACTTGGGATGGAACACACTGTTCTTTCGAAACCTCATGTTTCTTGTGGATATCCAGACGTAGTCTCCAGTGCGGTACAGTGGCCCGGGCCTTCTCTTTCTGTCTGCCGCAGCCTTGTATCTTCTCTTGGCCTCTATTAGGACAGCCCTTGAGCGCATCAACGTGTCTTTTATGTGTGCCACCCTGTCCGCTGTGGCGGGAATCCTGTCCTCTCTGAACGGATGTAGAAATGGCAAGAACCTGGGATGTTGGCCATAGTTGCTATAGAACGGAGATGACTGTGTGGAGCTGTGAGTGGCGTTGTTATAGGCTATCTCTGCAACCCATAGCAAGTCGACCCATTCTTCCCTGCCCTGGTCCACAAAACATCGCAGATACTGTTTGAGCGTTTGGTTCAGGCGCTCGGTTTGGCCGTCTGTTTGAGGGTGGTAGCTGGTGGACAGGGCGGTCTTAACATGCAGCGCAGTGCACCAAGTCTTCCAGAATTGCGCAGTAAACTGCGACCCCCGGTACGACACGATCACCCCAGGTAATCCATGCAGTCGTACCACATTCTTTAGGAGTAGTGACGCCAATTCCCCGGCCGTAGGGACTCTCTTGCAGGGGATGAAGTGCCCCATTTTCGTCAAGTAATCCACCACCACCAGTATTGCCGTCATCCCCTGGTCTACCGGTAGGCCCACCACGAAGTCCAGTGATATGCTATCCCATGGTCTATCCGGGGTCGGAAGTGGATGTAAGAGCCCTTGGGTTCGGCCATGGTCGGCCTTCATGGTAGCACACGTAGGACACTCCTGTCCCCACCTCCTGACATCCACTCTCATGGTTGGCCACCAGAAATGCCGTCCCATGCTAGCCACCGTTTTTTCAAAGCCCAAATGACCTGCGCATGGAGAGTCATGGCACCAGATGAATGCTTGTTTCCTTAGCCTAGGCGTGGGTATCAAGAGGCACCTGCCCTTCAGGGGTATCCCGTCCTTCAGCTGCCATTCTCTGTGACTGAGGAGCCACCTCCGCCATGCGAATGACATGATCCCTCTCTTTATTCCCCTCAGGAAAGTATCCGGTTGGATAACCCCCAATACCATCCTCGGGGAAATGATGGAACGCTCGGTCGCAGGCAATGGTTCCTTAACTGCAGATTGACGGGACAGGGCATCCGCCTTCCGGTTTTCCGTCCCCGGCCGATATGTGATGCGGAAGTTGAACCCCGCAAAGAAGATCATCCACCGCAGCTGCCTGGGAGAAAGGTGTCTTGTGGCCGTCATGAACTGTAGGTTCCGATGGTCCATGTACACCGATACCACATGTCTTGCCCCCATCAACCAATGCCTCCATTCGGTGAAGGCGTCCTTGATTGCGAGAAGCTCCTTCTCCACAATATGGTAGTTGCGTTCGGCGTCGTTGAGTTTGCGGGACATGTACGCAACGGGATGAAGCACCCCTGTGTCGTGGTTGCGTTGGGACAAGATAGCCCCCAGCGCCACATCCGATGCGTCCGCTTCCACCACGTAGGGGAGATCCGGATCGGGGTGAGCCAACACCGGCGCCTTACCAAAGGCGCTTTTCAGGGCCTCAAAGGCTTTGTTCGCTTCAGGGGACCAGACAAACTCCTTGGACTTCCTCAGTAGCTGTGTGATTGGGGCCACCAATCCTGAAAATCCATCTATAAACCGCCTGTAAAAGTTGGCGAAGCCAATGAAACTTTGGACGTCCTTCACGCTTTGGGGCACCGGCCATTCTTTCACCGCCTTGATCTTTCGTTCTGCCATTTCCTGTCCCTCTGGACTCAGCATCACTCCGAGGAATTCCACGGATGTGACGTGGAAGTCACACTTGCTGAGTTTACAAAACAGCATGTTTTCCCTCAGCTTTTGGAGCACAGCTTTGACGTGGTGTACGTGCTCCTCCACACTGAACGAATAGATGAGGATGTCGTCGATATATACGACCACGTAGATATCCAACTCCTCTCTGAATACCTCATTCAAAAAGTACTGAAAGGCTGCCGGGGCGTTGCACAGACCGAACGGCATGACGAGGTACTCAAAAAGGCCGAACCTGGTCTTAAAGGCGGTCTTCCACTCGTCTCCGTCCCTCATGCGCACCAGATGGTATGCCCCTTTCAAATCCAACTTGGTGTAGATACGAGCTTTCTTGACCTGTTCCAGAAGTACACTGATGAGAGGCAGGGGGTACCGATTTTTTATGGTTATCGCATTCAATGCCCTAAAGTCCACACAGGCTCTCAGCTCCCCATTAGCCTTCGGGATGAAGAAGAGTGGCGAGGCGGCCGGAGACTTGGACGGGCGGATGAATCCTAGCTTGAGGAGTTTATCCAGGTACCCCCGGAGATGCACGTTTTCAGGCTCCGTCAGGGCATACAGCCTGCCGCTGGGAACGCTGGCCCCTGGCACCAGGTCGATCTGGCAGTCAAACTGTCTATGTGGTGGTAGCACTTCCGCCTTCACCTCATCAAATACATCCTCAAAACTGTGATAAGCCTGGGGGAGAGCCACATCTTTTTCTGCCGCTGTAGCCACTGTCTGACTCCCGCTCTCATCTGCGTCAAGGGATTCCGTTCTTATTCCACAATGTAGGATGCAATACGGTGACGTCATTTCGATGCGATGTGTTGGCCAATCCACAGAGGGGTTGTGTTTCTGTAGCCACGGCAATCCCAATATGACGCCATATTGGGGCGCTCGGATGATGTTAAAATCGATTTGTTCCAAATGGTTCCTCCCATATCTCATCGGAAGGACCCCCGTGTGCTGCCCGATGGGCCCCGTCACCAATCGCCTTCCGTCTACAGCATAGACGTCTTCGGGTACAGCTTTGGGAAGAAGCACTAGCCCTAGCCTGCATGCCTCGTTGTGGTCCATAAACATGCCAGTGGCCCCTGAATCCACCATGGCCACAACGGGTATCCACTGGTCATGCACTCCCACGTGCACCGTGATAAACAGGTGTCGTTGTCCCTTAGTGACCGAGTTGGAAAGTGAAGGGATGGATGAGTGACTCCGAGATGCCCCTTCTTTGGTCTGGGAGTCCTCTAGTTTTCCGCCGGTATGTCCACCACGGCTGTTACCGACCGGTTGGCCCGATAACGTGACGTCTTCGGTTTGGCAGGGCATTCACGTACGTAGTGGCCTTTTTTGCCACAATATAGGCACAATCCTTGTTTACGGCGTGACTCTTTCTCCGTGGCTGTGAGGCTCGCTCGAATTGCGCCGATGTCCATGGGTTCTCCCTTTGATGCGGTGGAAGTTTCAGGACTTCCCACCGTCACATAGGATGGAAGGGATTTTCCTTTTCTCCCATGATCCCCCTTTCTTTCACTTAGCCTATGTTCCAGCCGTAATACCAGGTTGATAAGGCCCTCACATGTCTTGGGTTGAGGGTCAATATGAGCCACGGCGTCCTTGAGCTCATCGCACAGCCCGTGATGGAAGAGCGCCGTCTGTTTCGCAACAGGCCACTTGGTTTCCGCAACCAGCCTTCGGAACGCGTTGAGATACTGCACCAGGTCGTTGGATCCCTGTCTCAACTCAAGCATTTCACGGTCCGCCGTGTACGAGTCAGCCCTTCTGTCGAATACCTTCAGGAATTCCTCGCGAAAAGCACCCCAATCACATAAGATGGGGTCGTCCCTGCTCACCAGAGGTACGGCCCATTGTGCCGCGTTTCCAGCCAAATAGGAAATAAGGAAAGCCACACGAGCCTGACTCGTGGGGAACGCCTTTGGTTTGCACGATAAATGTAGCGCCACTTGTGTGAGGAATACCTGCACTGTGTTAGGATCCCCACTGTACCTCTCTGGTGTTGCCAAGGGGATGGCTACCGGCATTTCCACTACTACCGCAGGGGTCTGGTTCGTGAGGGAGGTGCTGGGCGTGAGCGGGTCCAATTGGATAGCATCCAGTCTGGCTTTTACATCGGCTGTTTCTTGCCTAGAGGCAGCCACTTCAACTTGCACGGTCGCTAAAGCAGCCAGCACATCATCAAGTGTTGCCATGTCTGTTATCGACCGGGAGACAGTTAGTGTTAGTTAAGGTCGGATATTTTGTAACGCCCTGAACGTCTCAGGATCGTTTAACAGACACGATAATGAGGACGCAACCACTTGTGAAGGGTTAGTTATTTAATGAAGGCAAAAATAATACAAAGAATAAACAAAAGTTATAGTCACTGGAATCCTCCAGGCTAAGTACGTTACCAGCCCACAGCACGGATGGTCCTAACCGTCCTCTGCATATACGCCGATCCCGGCGTATGCCAACAGAGGGCAGAAATGAAATGGCCGACAATGCCAATCGGTAGGCTGTGAGGGGCACGAAGAGTGTTGGGGAGAATCGAGGAGTCAGGGAAACACCCAGCCGGGGTCTCTACCTGAAGGGAGCAGCCGCTCAACCTCTTCCTCAGACTGCACCGGGACGCGGAGTCACCTCCTGGTGATGCGTCACCGATACCCCAATCAAAAGCAAGAAGACTGAACCGAGAGCAGCCGCTCGATCGATCCTGTGGACTTCCGAGTCTGTAACGCGGCAAACACCTCCTGGTGTGCGTTACAGCTGGCAGTCCCTGTATCTCTGGTCGGGCTGGGAGTTACGACTCCAACCAGCAAAAGCGCCACTGCGCTTTGACTCAGCCGAGTCAAAAAGCGAAGCTCAATGGTTGACCGGTAGAGCTTCCGGGTCCTTCACAGGTGACGATGGGGCAAGACACGGCCCAGGGAGTAACGACTCGACCTACCTCCGTTCTTGCCTTACTGGAGCACCACTCCGGAACACTGCTCTTCACGAAGCAGGTACGTCGGTGTAAACACAATATCCGACAGCGTTGTACCTCCCGGTTCCTCCCTTTATAGGGCGTGTTTTCCTTGAGTTATGTAACAGCTCTCCTGTTTACATAAGGGCGTGTATTCCTTGAGTTATGTAACAGCTCTCCTGTTTACATAAGGGCGTGTATTCCTTGAGTTATGTAACAGCTCTCCTGTTTACATAAGGGCGTGTTTTCCTTGAGTTATGTAACAGCTCTCCTGTTTACATAAGGGCGTGTTTTCCTTGAGTTATGTAACAGCTCTCCTGTTTACATAACCTCTCAACCGCTAAGCATCCTGGGAGATGTAGTCCGTTTTCGCTGGTTACCGTTTTCCTCCCCTCGCATGACAGGAATACTTGACAATAGGGCATCAGACACAGAATTTGTAAGAGGACTGGATATCACTATTCTATCTTCATTTTGATTTGTAAGCATTAAACAGTGCTCCTAAGTATATAGACATCATGTCCTAACTTCATATATTTGTGTATACATAAAAACATTATGTTTTTTTATATCTTACCCGTATATTGCAGGGGAAGGGCCACACCTTAACTGGACATGCAGCTCAGGGAGTGGGCAACCGCTCTGAAAGGAATGGGGAAAGGGGGGAGGAAGGTACGTAAAAAAATGCAATATATTTATTTCTCATCCTCGTACATAGTAACATAGAACGATCAAACGACTGTATCAGGGAAAACGAGGGAGTATTAATGTAAACTCCCTTATTATTGCTGCATCCTAATATGGATATTAGGCCAGGATAGGAGAATTTATCTGTGCAAACGCCATCACCACTTCCAATTCACGTTGGTGAAGCCTAAAACAAGATGACCATTCAGATGCAGGTGACAAAAAGGGGTCAGGGACGAGAGCAGACTGTCTAGATTGACATGTGTAAACACCTTCAGCACCCTCTCAAACCAGATCAAGAAATCAATCTGCAAAAACTGGGGAATTTTTAATACTGGGAATACTGTGATATAAACACCGCTTTTCGCCTTCAAAAGAAGCACAAATCTGAGGGACCGGTTGTTGCATACCAGGCCCCAAGAGAAGATAACTCATAACAAAGAATCATGATGGGGACTTCCGTCAGTGATCGGACATTTTCCATGAGGAGCCTGTGGAGTAAGTTCCTAAACAATTCATACAGCATCCATTGACATTGGCACTGAGAGACCATGGGTACTCAAAAGGCACACAAACTGCAAAAGTGACTAGCTGATCTATCTTGTGATGTGCCCCTGTGGATTACGATATGTGGGTATGACTACCCAGAAGATTTAAGACCAGAATAATGGAACATAAAAGCACAATATGATGCAAAAAGCAGGCAACCAAATTAACCAACCATTTCCTGGAGAAAAATCATACAGCAGAGGAACTAAGGTGGACGGTCCTCGACCTGCCTTACATCCCTTCATAAACTGTAGACATCACCAACTTCTTGTTTACGAGAGAACAAAGATGGGTGTACATGTTACACTTTGACACTCCCGGACTCAATGATGAGACTCCATGGACCTCCCTCACGAAGAAGTTATAGCCATCCTCTTACAACATAAATTAAAAAAAAGTTGAGGTTCCACCGTTATGTCCAGGAAGAGTTAATATCTGACTTTTTCAACACGGATAGATACCATCTTCTGTATTAATGAAAGGAGCAGAAATGAAACTTACAGTGAGTCAATAACACTATGGCATTCTGAGACAAAGCCTTTACAAGACCCTCTTTATAAAGGCCCGTTGACATCACAGATGAAACTTGTATTTTTACTCACTACACCTCATGCAACCCCTTTCTTATCATTTACACTATTCAGCCTTAATACGAGGGTTACCACTGTGTGCTATGGTCTCGAGGCACTCTTAGAAATAAATCATATACTTCAAAGAATATGTTGAAAAAATTACATTTCCCAGCATTCTTTGTCGCAGCTGTGACTCAGTTGTGAAGTCACAGGATTCGCGACCTGTCGATTGCAGGAAAATCCTCAAGCTCGTAGGTTAAAAGACGCTGAACGGCAGCGCAGCCTTCCCCTTCCGGCTGCAGACTACCACGTCTGGAGTACCGACGGAGAGGTATGTTCTCCCTTACCTAATTTTTTCATACCTTTTTTTCATACGTTTTCCTAGATTAATTCAAAATCCTGCAAGGAGCACCCAAAACTTTCTAGTAAAAGGCTGATTTTCACTTTGCCGACCTCACGATACATGCGTACATGTATCCTAGCTTTATTTCTGGTAAAAGGCTTCCCCCTGTTTTCAGATAGTTCTCCATGACTCTGCTCGGCTTTTGTAAACCAGGCCGGCAGGCACCATGAAGGTCGTTTCCTAATTTTGTCAACCTCGTGATATACGCGTACTTGTATCCTAGCCTTATTGAGCCCAAGTCGTAACTGGATGTTTGACAGGGGCATGAGATCAGTGACAACAGTCTGCTCTCGCCTGCTCTCGTCACTGACCCTGACCCCTTTTTGTCACCTGCATCCGAATGGTCATCTTGTTTTAGGATTCACCCACATAAAAACATGTAGCATTAAAATATAAAACTAATTTTACTTTTATTTAAAATAGATTTAAACGTTTTCTTTATTATAGATACACGTTATACATTATTTAAAATTAATACACATATTTCTAATTCTACAAAAACAAACAAATACTACAATTTTCTTAAAACTATTTTAATACAGACAATAAAAGCTGTTCTAATATTAAGGTGGCCGCCGTGTCTCTCGGCTGATTCCCTACACCGCCCGCGTAGTCTCCGAAGTGGTGTGCGCGCGCTGTGCTCCAAACGGGCGTATGCGCACAGGCCCCTCTCCACAGCCGAACAGCGCGCATGCGTTAGGGAGCTGCACAGCTGCGGGACTGGAGCGCTAACGGGAGGGAGACAGTTGGACGGAGACGGGGGGCGTCCGGGATCTGAGCCGTGGGTGACGGAGCATAAGGAAGCGGGCATCCATCTAAAAGGTAATATGTAAGACAGTAGATCCTGGTTTCTATGGAGTAAGGGGCCCTGCCTGACTGCATAGGCACGGACGATTATCATTCCTTTGGCTGCCGTGAGGTGAACGGCCCTACGACCTATATACTGCTGCCGTGAGGGGAACGGACTTACCGCACACTACGCCGCCGTAAGGGTAACGGCATTGGCTGCAGAAATAACCATATCCCCCATAAGGCCCTGCACAGCGCTGAGAATCGGCGTCATCAGAGGGCATCTGAAGCCCTCTTAAACAGCGCGGGGCTTACGCAGCGCAGGACGCGCTTTTCATTCCTTTGGCTGCCGTGAGGTGAACGGCCCTATGACCTATATACCGCTGCCGTGAGGGGAACGGCATTGGCTGCAGAAAAACCACATAAGGCCCTGCACAGCGCCGAGAATCGGCGTCATCAGAGGGCGTCTGAAGCCCTCTTAAACAGCGCGGGGCATACGCAGCGCGGACGTCCTTTTCATTCCTTTAGCTGCCGTGAGGTGAACGGCCCTATGACCTATATACCGCTGCCGTGAGGGGGACGGACTTACCGCACACTACGCCGCCATGAGGGGAACGGCATTGGCTGCAGAAAAACCACATCCCCCATAAGGCCCTGCACAGCACCGAGAATCGGTGTCATCAGAGGGCGTCTGAAGCCCTCTTAAACAGCGCGGGGCTTACGCAGCGCGGGACGCGCTTTTCATTCCTTTGGCTGCCGTGAGGTGAACGGCCCTATGACCTATTTATTTATTTTAGAAAATTTGTTAAGCGCACGAATACCCGAGAGTGTCTTGGCGCTGAGTGTTCACTAAAGATGTCCATGAGTAGTTATTGTTTGAACAGCCAAGTTTTTATCTGTTTGCGGAAAGAGAGAAGGGAGGTAGAAGTTTTGATGCAGCGTGGAAGACTATTCCATAGTTTAGTAGTGGTCACTATAAAGGACCTGTCGCCCCATAAGACCTTCTTAGTCCTAGGGATCTGCATAAGACCAGCAGTAGAAGATCGCAGGGATCTGACTGGGTTGTAAGGGCAAAAAGCATCCTTTAAAAAGGCAGGACCTTGGAGGTGAATTGCCTTATACGCGATGCAAAGAGCTTTAAATTTAGTTCTTTTCTTCACTGGCAACCAGTGAAGCTGTTCAATGGTGCCAGAGATAGAAGTGTACCTAGGGGTGGCCGTAATCAGTCTGGCCGCAGCATTCTGCACCAGCTGCAGCTTTTTTAAAACTCCTTCCTGAGCATTGACAAAAAGCGCATTACAGTAGTCTATGCGAGATATAACTAATGCACTGACCAGGATTCTGGCCATGTTCATGGGAAGATAGGGTAGGAGTTTTTTAATCATTCTCATAGTATAGAATGATGATGACACTACTGCATTAACATGGTGAGTAAAAGTAAGCTTAGTATCCAGTAAAACTCCCAAATTTCTTGCCTTGGTCACTGGAGAAGGGGGAGGTCCCAGGACAACAGGCCACCAAGTGGGTGACCAGGCTGGGGAAAGATTGCCAAACACCATCACCTCTGTTTTGTCAGAGTTAAGCCTCAAGCAATTTGTAGACATCCAGTCACTTATTGCTAGCATTCCCTGATTAAAATTGGAGGCCACTTCGTCTCCATTTTTATTAATGGCCAAGACAATCTGGGTGTCGTCAGCATAGGATGTCACCGCCAGGTGGTAGATTTTTATGACCCTCGCCAAGTCCGACACATAGATGTTAAATAGTGTCGGACTTAGCGAGGATCCCTGGGGGACACCACAAGGGAGAATGAAGGGAGGTGAACTGTAACTGCCAAAGGCAACTGATTGTACTCGAGCAGCAAGAAAAGAGGAAATAAGATCCCTGGCACCATCCGTGATCCCTGCTGCTGTGACACGGTCGATCAAAATAGAATGATCGACCGTGTCAAAAGCCGCCGACAGGTCCAGCAAAATGAGCACTGCAGATCCTCCACCATCAAGAGTCATCCTGATTTCATCCGTAGCCTTAATAAGTGCAGTTTCTGTTCCATGTCCCTTCCGAAAACCAAATTGTGAGTTATCCAGACAGTTGTTCTGTTCTATGAAATCTGAGATTTGGGTGTTCATAATCTTTTCCACAATTTTGGCGGGGAAGGGGAGGCAAGCTATAGGGCGGTAATTAGCGACTAATGCAGGGTCTAAGGAACTCTTCTTAATGAGAGGTTTGATAGTCGCTTTTTTCCAGATGGATGGGAAGACATGAGATGAGAACATGGCGTTAAAAATTTCTGTAAGTTTTGGAGCTATGATATGTGGAAACTTTTTGAGAATAGGAGGAGGGCATGGATCTCCCGGTGAACCAGAGTTCGTGGTAAGGATAAGATGAGATACCGTTTCAGGGACCACCTGAGTAAATTCTTGGAAGGAGCGAAGGGGAACAGAGTGGGGCAAATCGGAGCTGCCGTGAGGGGAACGGCATTGGCTGCAGAAAAACCACATAAGGCCCTGCACAGCGCCGAGAATCGGCGTCATCAGAGGGCGTCTGAAGCCCTCTTAAACAGCGCGGGGCATACACAGCGCGGGACACGCACGTCCGCGCCCTTCAGAGCCTGGAGGAGGCTGGGCTGGGCCACCTGTCTAACTGCAAAACCATGGGTAAGCGAAAACTCCTTGGTAATCAGGATCAGGGGGGAGCAAAGGCGAAAGTACCAAGAAAGTCATCATCTATAATCTCATACTTGACTTCGGCTGTGGGAGCACTGAATAATGAGATAGCAAATGCCGAAAGAGAATTGGGTTTGGGTACAAGTAATAACGAGGGTGAAGGCATCGTGGAAAATGGTCCCCTACTAAAAACTCCAATACCTTTGAATCCAGTGGTGGTGATTAATGGACCGAAAATTGTGCCCGCAACCCAGTGCCCTGACAGCGCTGTGACAGGAGGAGGGGACATAATACTGCAAGTGCCCGTCTCGGATGGGGAAAAGTTACCTAAGGGTCCAATTGTAAGGCCTCAGGGGGAACGGCGCTCAGATAGAAAATCTAACAAAAAACAGAAGGGACTCAAAACCTGTCAAACAAAGATTGTTTCAGTGTTGGATGAGAACATTCAATTAATGTTGCGGAACTTGGTGGAAGAGATATTTTCTGCTCGGTTTGAATCCATACTGACTAATATTGCCAAAGATGTAATTGATACTATGAATGTGTGTGTTGCTGACCTGAAGAAAAAATGTGACCGTCTGGACTCTATGATGGATTCTTTCAGAAGAGATACTAAATGTACTCCACAAGTTAGTGCTAAGTCGAATCTACCACTTACCCCTCGATTAGAGAATGCTTCAGATTCCCGAGGGAAACAGCTAGGTATCCATCAACCTGCACTTCCGGGTGAGGTAAAAACTAAGATTGTCGATAGTCTTGTGGGGTCCCAAGGTTGAGTCGAAGAGGGAGGGCATTTGCCTCATGTAGATAAAAGCTTTGTTGACCTTACAGAGTTAGGCACAAATGTGGCAATTAACAAGAATGCTGTTTCGCAGGAGAAAAAAGCAAGCCCGAATACATGTAGAATTAATTTACCCCCAGAGGCTACTCCCTTGGTTACAATTCTTGTAGGGGTCCCCCCTCTAAGTACTTATGATATTGAATCAACAGAGGTCTTATTACGTAAGACAAAAAACTGGTGTGAGCATCATTCCTCTGGACTTCCTGGGATATCCGCCCACATTATAATGGCCAGACGGGTTGCATGGGTGGGTAATGGCCCTAAATGTGTACCAGGTGATTGAATCATAGTTAACTTCAACAATCGGGACATAGCTGAGAGGTTGTTTTGGGATGCTACAGAATTTCTTGGGGGAGACATTAGAGCCGTACCACTAGGATATTTTTATCCTCCAACCAAGGTATTGCGAGTTCCTGAGAGTGTTAGTGGGGATAATTCCACTAGTCCTTTTCATTTAGGCCGGAGTCTTCTACATGGCATTGGTAGTGGATCCCACCCTGGTAGGGTTAGGGAGGGTGGAGTAATATCCCCAAAAATGACAGCTCTATTACCTAGGCCTAAGGAGGGAGGGCTGCTTGTTTCAAATAGATTTCTCCCACTTACTCAGATGGATGTGAATGATTGACTGGTGGAGACAGGGGTAGATAGCGCAGTTTCGTCTCAAACAACTCAAGGCTTAGATGACATAAGAGCAGAAAGGGGATGATCCACTTTGGTTGAATTCTATAAATCTGTATGATATAATTGCTCTCCAAGAAACATGGGATAGGGGGGGATAGTTTCTGGTTGGATGGGTTTAGATCCTATTCCCTACCCGCACGTCCGTCGTTGGCTGGTAGAGCAAAGGGTGGTTTGATGCTCCTTCTTTCCCATAGGCTAAAGGGAACTTTAAGAAGACTTGAGGTTGACTCATTTAATCTTATGATATTAGAAGTAAGTTGTCCAAATAATCCTAAACTATTACTTATTAGTTTTTATAATTCAGGGGATAGTGATTTTATAAATCAACATTTGAACAAATTGAACTCTTTTTTAGAAGATTATAGGATGAATCAATCCACTTTTTACCATATAGTACTTATAGGTGATTTTAATATACATTTATGTGATCGGCATTGCTCTATTGATGACCATCTGGCCCATACAAACTCGGAGAGCCCTCACTTCGAGCACTCCTCCCAGGGGGAAGGCCTAGAGGCTCTTTTGTCTGAAGCCGATCTTTTTGAACCTGTTTTTATTAATCATGCTGATCGTTGTTCTACGTTCAAGTCTAGTGAGACTATCATCGATTACATTTTTTTGTCTCCAAAATTGCTTGACAAGGTAGTATTTTATAATGCTATAATATCGTCTTTTAGCGATCATAACCCTGTTATATTGGAATTAGTCAAAAGCTGTGGGTTTTTAGGAAATGGTGGGGAAAAATCAGGTGCTACTAGTAGGGTAACTTGCGATCAAGGGAGGAGGCTTAAGTGGTCTAAAGTGTTGCCTGCCACCTTTTTCACTGATCTATGTTTAAAAACTAGTGAGCACATTATAACATGTGCTGATCCCTCAAACCCCAAGGATGTCGTTCTTGGGGCTTTTGATGGTATCTGCAGACAGATTGCAGCAGATCTGACCATTAATAATAAAATGAAAACTAAACGGAAAGAAAAATGGTTTGATGATAATTGTTCTCAAGCCCATCGTGCTTTAATTTTAGCTTTGAAAAGTTCTCCCCGAGATAGGACCTTGATAGCGAGGCTACGAAAACAATATAAGTTAGCAGTTCATAGGCGGAAATTAGAGATTAAGGCAGAGGCCTGAAATGCTCTCCTATCTGTTGATATTCTAAAGGATAGTTCCAGGTTTTGGTCTATTGTTAATACTCCACTTTTCTCAGGCCTGGAAAATGATAATCAGGAAAGTGATGTTACAGAAGCTCAGTGGCTGTCCCATTTTGAAAGAATCTATGGCTCTGATGAGTTAATTAATATTTATTCTAAAATACCACTCCAGCAGGGCACAGCACCTCTCATTTTTGATGAGGAGGATATTGAGAAAGCGATAAAAAATACTTCTAGTAATAAAGCACCTGGCCCAGACCATGTCCCAGCAGATATCTATAAGTATAATCCGAAATTTTGGGGAAAGATATTAGTAAATGTTTTTAATGCTGTGGGAATGATTAGGTTCCCCACATCTTGGTCTCACTCGATTATTATCCCAATCTTTAAAAAGGGTCAGAGGAGTGAACCAAGGTGTTATAGACCAATATCTTTGATTGAATCGGTGGTTAAAATATTAGGTAAAGTGATATTAGGGAAGATTACAGAATGGACTGATGATAATAAGATAATATCTGATTTACAATATGGCTTTCGACAATGACGAAGCACTATGGACCAATGTTTGAATCTTTACCTATTAATCAGCAAATACACCATGGCGAAAGAGGGTTCGCTGAAGATGGCTTTTATGGACCTGACCTCAGCCTTCGACCTGGTTAACAGGTCGAAGCTGTGGAGTATTCTCCTGGAAATGGGTTTGGATCCGGGCCTGGTTTACTTCTTGGCTGATCTTCATCGTGACCTCACTGCATCAATTAGGCTCTCACAGGATGGCAAGTGCTCTAAATCTTTTAAATCTAGGAGAGGTGTACGTCAGGGGTGCATATTGGCACCCCTGCTTTTTACATTATATATTAATGCCCTGGATAAAACTTTAGTCAAGGCAAGCTTGGATATTCCGCGTGTAGGAGACTGCTTAATTCCGGTTCTCCTATACGCGGATGACGCTGTACTACTGGCACGGCCCGCGGTAGGCCTACAGCGACTTTTGGACGCATTTGGAGCCTATATGCTGTCTCTGGACCTGGTAGTAAACATTGAGAAGTCGCATATCCTGACAACTGGACATAGAGTTACTAAAGCTAAAAGTTTTTACTGCAATGGGGGATTAGTGTCTACTGTACCCTCTTTTACATATCTAGGGGTAGTATTTGACGAAAGAAGTTCTTGGGTACCCCAGCAAAAAAATATAAAAAAATGCAGTTATTAGATCTACTTCTGCTATACTAGGGTTTGCACAGCGTCTGGGGGCCAGACCCGTGGAGGCCATTATTAAGATATATAGATCCAAGTGTCTGGCTATAGCGGCCTATGGCTCATCCATATGGGGATTTAATCAACAGGCAGGGTTACAGATAATTGAAAATAGATTCCTGCATAATCTCCTCTCAGTACCGCAATCTACTCCTACTTTTTCCATACATCAGGAATTGGGTTTGGGTTATGTCTCTGATATTTTGAGTACAGCACCGTTACTCTGCTGGCTCAAGGTATGGCTTAATCCAGAACTAACCTTGAATCATCGGATATTGCGGGACTGTGTCAAATTGGATAAAGCATGTAACATCAAGTGGATAGTATATGTTAGAACTATGTTATCTAAAATAGGGCGGCAGGAATTATTTGAATTTCCTGAGAGGATCAAGAAGGAAGATTTGAAATGGGTTAAAAAGAATTTTATTAATATGTTGATGTTGGAACGGGAAGAACATGAGTTGCAGAAACCTTTAGTTAGGGCCCACTTTTTGGTCAGAAGAACGTCTTTAATTGAGCCGTATTTGAAAATTGTTACCAAACCGTTCCATCGTTGGCTTCTGACTAGGTTCCATTTTAACTTGATTCATTTTATTTTGGGGGACTATGCGGGGTGGTGTAAACCAGAGGAAGCAGGACCGTGTTCTTGTGATAACCATTCTACACAAGACACTCTACATTTTATGTTGTTCTGCAAACTCTATACCGACATTCGGAAGAAGTTTTTGGTCCCTTTATTAAATAGAGAGGGATTCCTACAAGCCAAACCTGCACTACTTTACTTGCAAATGTTAAGTAATACGTGGGATATTTTTAATATTGCTTCCTTCTTAGTTGCTGCTGTTAGGATTAGGGGGAAAATTATAAAAAAATAAAAAATAAACAAAAGTAATGATATATTATAGCCTAACGTACCCTTATGAATTGAATAACTTTATTTGCAAAAGTTGATTCCCTTGAGAAGTACTTTTAATATTTCTAGTCTTATTGCTGCTATTATATGGAATAGGGAAATATTATAATAATTCTACATTTTTAATGAATTTTCTCTTTTATTGTCATGAAATAAGCTTTTGTAAGAGACATGTTAATGTGGTTGAACATAATATTGTTATTTTATTGTTGTATATGTCTATGAATATATTTGGTGTTTTTGTACTTTTATGATTTTAATTAATCGAATAAAGTGGATTGATTGATTGATTGTTGTAATATTAGTAATTACATTAAAAAGACCTTAAACCATATAAATTCAAAAAAATGTATAATTCAACATAATCATCTTGTTGGTTCTTCCAGTAAAAATTAGTAAAAAAAAAAAAACTATGTAAGAATCCAAAGTAATACAAAATTAAAATGTAAATGAGGAATTAATAAAACAATAATTAAAAATTAAGAATTGATTCAGCATTTTTAATAAAGTTATTCTAATATATTCAATATAACAAAAATATTTGAATAAATACATAATTTAAAAACTTTAACTCTGAAAATGTATTTTGATGCAATTTAAAACATTTGGGGGCATATGTATCAAATACCGTTATTGCGATTCTCAAATAGTGATTTTTAGGGAATCGCTATTTGAGAATCGCAAAACGGGATGTAATAAAAAATATTTGCGATTCCTTGGAATTCCCTAATTGCGATTAGCAAATTGCGAATTGCAATTAAGGAATACCTTCCCATTCATTCCTATGGGTTAGGAGGCCCATACGAATGAATGGGAAGACTCTCTCAATTTGCGATTCGCAATTAGAGAATCGCAAAATGAGAAAGCAATTTCAAGTGTGCCAGGGTGTCAAAAATATGTATGTGCGCCACATGGCACTTTGAAAATGCAAAAAAGTAAATTTTTCAAAGAAATCGCAAATTACCACCAACTTGAAGTTGGTGGTAATTTGCGATTCCTTAAGGCCAAATCACACTTTTTCTGTGCTTCATACATTGCATTTAAGGAATCGCAATTTGCGATTCCTTAAATGCAATCGCAAAATAGAGAATTGCAAATTTAGCGATTTTCTAATTTGCGATGCCCTTTTGGGATGATACACCCCAAAAGGCCTTTTCCCGTTCGCAAATGGGCCGATTCTGAGAATCGGCCCGTTTGCGAATGGGAAAAGGGCTTGATACATATGCCCCGAAGTATTCAATATCAAATTAAAACAATTATTGCATAAATGTTTTCTTTATTCTTTAGGTTTTCACATAAAAAGATTACACAAACATGTTTTAAAAATCTCTCTACCCTTTTCCCCTATGAAACTAACATCCTACTGCTAAAACATTTTGTAAGTCATATTTTTAAAATTAATAATTAAAAAATTATACATGTTTACAATAAATACCAAAAAAATAATTTTGGCAGTAACAATTCACATGAAACAATTGATCAAAAAACTGACATAAAACCATAATAAATTAACCTTAAAAACAATATTACATACAGTGATATTTTTGCTACTGATATTTTTACAACAATATTAAAAACAACACTTACTCTTACCTTAGATATTTGTGTCCTTGGTATTTTGAACATTACAATATTTTTGTAACGATATCCCTGCATCACAATAGTTTTTTTTCTATATTTTGTTCGAACAGTGTTAATGATATTAATCTTGGCTTTAGATATCCAGTACATATGAGCAAGTCAGAGTGGTGATATCCAGTATCTTTGTGTTCTCTCTTAGCCCATTCTCCTTTTGCCTGGACTACTGCCACACCAACATATTCCTATTGTGTATGGTTAGCTATGGATACGGATAAGTGCTAATAAGAGCATGGCTTGCTTTCTCTGGATCTGGAAT
Organism: Triturus cristatus; assembly: GCF_964204655.1. NCBI lineage: Eukaryota > Metazoa > Chordata > Amphibia > Caudata > Salamandridae > Triturus > Triturus cristatus. The sequence goes on along the minus strand of NC_140594.1, from coordinate 845,384,322 downwards.
TCAGGGTAAAGCATTCTGAGAGGTTACTTAGCTCATAATATCTTCCAGCCTTAGTGAGGGGTCCCTCATTATTATGTATTGACTGGATGGAATAGATTCACATCTGATTAATGAGTCATGTAACAAGAACTCATTACAGACCATTCAGTACAGTTTCATTTTTCTTTTATTTATCGCAATTATCAGCCAGCATGTATGCAGTTGCAGAATCATAAACAGTAAACCAAGGATAGGTTTTAAACGAAAATTTGGCTAGCATGCTTATTAGATTATCACACTCATCAGCCTCCTCTTCATTACATCTTTTTTGTCAAACAAGCCAAACAGGAGTTAAGTATATGCATAGACTACAGAAAAACTGTTCTGTGGCCTACACCAAAGTCAGAAACACCTGTGAAAAGTTGTTTGGGATTTATCAATGTTATAGATGGTTCATTCATAATTTTTCTGAAATAGTAAGACCCACTACCAAATTACTGCATAAAGGAGCAAGTTTTGATGGTCTAAATAGACCCATCAGGATTTTTTTTAAAGAATATTTTTCTAGTGTCTTAAATTTGCAACATCCTAATGGGGAGCATCAGTTTATTACTGAATGCTTCATATGAAGGTAAAAGAGGCGTCGTGTCCTAGGGGAGTCCAAATACCAAGCAGATACATACAGTAGTTTATTTTTCTCAAACATTTTCTCCATCTGAGTTAAAACATACCATCACTGATAAAGAGCTTTTGATGATTGAGAGGTGTTTTGAGGAATGGAGGCATTATGTATTAGGAGACAAATACATTCTAAAGGTATATACTTGATCACAGAAGTTCACAGGTTTTTTTTTAATTGACTACAGCATTGACACCCAGACAAATCAGATGGACGTTGTTTTTCTAAGTTTAAGATTTTCTAATTAATTACAAATAAGTTCCCAAGAAATGAAATGCCAGTAAATGAGAATAGAATGATTCATCATTCACCATTAATTTTGCTATCCAAAACTTCCAACAGTCATTCTATGGCTTTCATTATTATGGAATAGTTGTTGATCAAAATACATACAGAGATTTAGCCTGTAGATAAGGTAGTTTAGTTCAAAGAACAAGAAGATAGAAATGAGAACGATGCTCTGTTCTAGCAAGGGAAGACAATGTGTTTTTAGCAGTTCATTTAAGATCATAGGCATTGAATTTCTCAATGATTTGAAAATTTCTGGTTTTCTGGAATAGCTAAAATGGTAGTAGTTAGAAGATACTTTTGATTGCCAAACGTATTTGCTGATATGAAGCAATAGGTTCAAACCTGTTCCATCTGTGCTAAGGTAAAGAGTTTATGAGTTCCCAACTCAAACGCGGGGGTCTTTTGTAACTATTAGCTTTTGAACACTAACCTTGGTATATGGTGACAATGTATCTTATAGTAAAGCTACCTAAAGGTCTAAAATGCACAGCCATTTTGATATGTGAAGCCCATTTAACTAAAATTAGTTATTTTATCTGATTATCCAAGTTAATAACCTCTGAAAAGTTATCACAAATCTTTGTACATCACATCAATCTGACTACCTGGTATTCCACCTGTTTTAATTACAGACGGGATCTCAATTCACCCCAAGGTTTTGTTCTGCTTGTACAAGAAATTAGACATTGAAATCCATCTGTCTACTAGTCAGCACACCAGACTGGAGAGCAGATAGAGAGAATAAAGTAATGAGTCGAACAATATTTAAAATATCACGTATCGCAATGAAATGAGGATTGGAGTAGGAGTCTGTGGTTAGCAGAATTAACATACAACAATAAAGTATGGTTATTTATTAGGGAGTTATTGTCTCATTTCCTATTGATCAAATTGTAAAACCAGTTACTGCACAGTTTAAAATTGCGCCATCCATCAAATTTCATCCAGCATTCCATGTATCTTTGTTGAAACCCTGTTCTGCTCAAACATATCTTTCTCAAATCCTATGTTGGTTCAGGTGAATAATGAAAAAGAATATGAAGAACATAAGATTTTAGATGCAAGAGTTGTTAAGAGTGAAATATCTAGTAGATTGGGAGGTGTTTGACTCTGATGGTCAAACATGGTGTCTGGCTTCAAATCTTAAAGCTCACATTTGTTATGTGAATTTTATGACAAGAATCCAGGCATACAAATAGCTCGATTGCTTATATAGTGGACCTTAAGGGAGGGTATTGTCTAGGGAAATGCTAACTTTGCATAATGTATTTTGCATAATTATGCAAATTTTCTAAAAAAAGATTTAAACCTACATGAAAACATGCACTAAAAAGGAGAAATGCTTTTATTTCTCCTGATTTTTCACACTTTGCATGTACCGCACACATCCAACGTGGGAACATTTTTAACGTAAGCCTAAGCATATTATTTTGTACTGGAAGGGGACCCTTCCAGTATAAAACCTAGGCTAGACTCAAGCATTTATGCCTTCTTGATTACAATGCTCAGTTTCCCACAGGCTTTCCATGCTGGGCTTTCTGACATGGAAAGCCTGTCGGAAAGCGAGTTTGTGGGCCCCTAACAGGACCCCCTTTTCCTTGTGGCCTCCGGTTTGGGGTGCCCCTGTTAATCCCTGCACCTTGTGGCAGGCATCTTGAGGTGCCTTCCACGGGGTGCAGGGATTAGCACAATCTCCCATTTCTATATGCAGTAACACATGCTTCCATAGGGAAATGTGGGAATGTGACCGCACCATGTGGGGTTGCATTGTAATTAGGTGGTCAGGACCGCCGGCTGGAGGTCGGTCGGCCCCATTTCCGCCACAGTGTCGGTCGGAGGAAACTTCAACCGACATTTAAATGATCCCCATGGTGTGTAAACTACAATGTTTGGAAATTTACTTTCGGTAAATATTTGTCATTTGCATATCACCAAGTAAAGTGTTCTGATTGTTTTGCTGCTATTTACATCTTTGTTTGCATTACACTTTTCAATTACAAAAACAAATGAGTAATTCTTGATATATTTTGAAATGCTGGTACTATTCGTTTACAAGCTATTTAAATATTATGTGTTAGAAAAAAAAACTGCCATCTTACAGCCTTTAGTTTCACAATAATTGTCAGACAGCACACTTGACAAAAACCTCTAACTGTAGTAAGAGAAAGAAAAATAAACTCCATTTTCCAAACAGCTATTAGTATAAAAACAAACTGACATTTGACCTCTTTCCTTGAACAGACAGCAAATGTGTCAAGATAAAAACAAGATTTGGAGGCATCTTTATTGCTCATTTAGTTTCTTAATTAACAGATGGTCTGTTCCTTTCCAGATTATGTTCCTTGCAATTCCAGGCCTGATTTATGTTTCAGCTCCAGAAATGTCAGAGTTCCACTAATTTCCAGATAATGTGATGGATAGAGATATTCGGGAGATATATCATTGTTCTGTTTGATTACAAATGTGAGCATGATACAGAATAAGCAATCTTGAAAAATGTAATAATCATATGAGGTGGCCTGTTGATCTGTTATGAAATTTAAATGATTGTGTCAAACATTTGGATCTTTGGGGATTGAAGTGATCAGAAAAGCATTACTGTCCTGAGAAGGGTCTCACACACTATTTAATTGGGGAGGCTGAAATGTCAACATTAGACTTGCTATCTATTAGAAATTGGGTTTCTGGTTGGCAAAGGTATGCACCCTGTCCAAACAGGAACCACAATCCTAAGCAGGATAAGTCAGAAACACACTAAGAGATAACCTGTGCTCACCCTATGATAGCTAGGCACAGAGCAGTCAGCCTTATTCAAAGAAGCATTGTAAAGTATTTGTGCAACACATTGCACACGGTAGCACAATGAAAACACTACAAAAAGACTCCACACTGGTTTAGACAAATAGACAGTAATTTTATAAATAAATGAAGAACAAAATGAAAAAATCCAATAAGTAGAAGTGAAGTTATTATTTTAAAGAATAGAAAGTGCTCTAGAGCTTAGAAGCAATAAGTGCAAATGGGAGTTAACTTGTCACGCTGAATTGGGGTAAAGTCAACAGTTTAGATTGACCGCGATGGAGTGCAAGCTGGGAACAAGAGCCACAAAAGCCTGGTGAACAGAGTACCTTGATCTTGGTTGCAACAGCGAGATGCAGGGTGCAGACAAGTGATGCTTTGATGTCGAGCCCACAATTGAGGTGATGCATCGATTTGGTTACAAAAATGAAGCGCTGAGTTGAGATGCATTAGTTCTGAAGAGTGATGTGCTGGATTTTTCCACGCAGTTGAGGAGTTGTGTCAATCTCTCCACACTGCTGTGGTGGTGATGCACAATTCTGATGCGTCAGGTCTCAAATCAATGTGTTTGTTCCTAGAGGGATGCATAGATTCAACTCTCGCAACTGGGTTGATGCACCGGTTTTATTACACGCAGACTGGAGATGCATCGATTTCTCTGGTGCAAGTATCTGGGACAACTTCCAGTGAACCAGGCATCCAGTGTACCAGGCACAGGAGCAGGTTTGGAGACTTTGATAGCCCTGAGTCTCAAGCAACAGGAGGCAAGTCAACAAGTCTTTGGAGATCACTTCAGATGCAAGGCAGAGTCCAGCTCTCCCTCAGCAGAGCAGCAGGCAGTAGGGCAGCACAGCAGAAAAGCAGGTCTTCCAGATCAGCAGTCCAGCATATTGTCCTCCCTTGACGCAGCACAGCACTTCTTCTGACAGAGTTCATTTGCAGGTCCAGATGTTTCTGATTTGGTGAGGTCAGAGCCCTAGTACCTATACCCAGTTGTGCCTTTGAAGTGTGGGCAACTTCAAAGAACGGTCTTTGAAGTGCACACAAGTCCTTTCTTCCCTGCCCAGGAAAAACCATCAGAATGCAGATGAATAATCAGGCACACCTAATCTTCCTGTGTTTGTGGCTGTCTAGAGGGAATGCACAAAGGGAAGCTGTCACCAACCCTAGACGTATACTTAAGGCAGGCTGCAGGCACACAGAGCTGTAAGTGCAGAGAAATGTCCACTTTCTAAAAGTGGCATTTTCAAAATAACAATGTAAAATCAAACTTTACCAGTAAAGAGGATTTGTCATTACCATTCCAAAGATATAAAACATAATATACCTACTCCTTTCTCATCAGGAATTACAGCTTATAAGTGTACTAAGGAATTCCCAATGTTAATTTAGTAGAAGAGTAGGTCTTACAGTAGTGAAAAATTAAATTAGATATTTTTCAATGCCAGGACATGCATAACTTCAAGTACATGTCCTACCTTTTACTTATACAGCCCCTTAGCCCAATGGGCTACCTAGGGCCCAACTTAGGGGTAACATATGTGTATTAAAAGGGGAGACTCAGGCTTGGCAAAGATATTTAAAGGTCAAGTCGAAGTGGCAGTAAAACTGCACACAGGTTCTGCAGTGGCAGGCCTGAGACATGTTTAAAGGGCTACTTGTGTAGGTGGCACAATCGGTGCTGCAGAACCACTAGTAGCATTTAACTGCTAGGACCTGGGTATATGGTATACCACTTGACAACTTGACAAGAGACTTACAAGTAAATTAAATATGCCAATTGAGTATACCCCAATGTTACAATGTTTAGAGGAGAAGCACATACACGTTAGCACTGGTCAGCAGTGGTAAAGTGTTCTGAGTCCTACAGTCAACAAAAAGACTCAGCAAAAAGAGAAAGTAAGCAGGCAAAAGGTTTTGGGAAGACCACCCTAAGGCCGACAGGTCTAGCACTATCAAATACTGATTTTTTTTGCCTATGACTGTACTGTTTTGTGATATACACATAGAGTGTATGATGTTGTGAGCCTCTATGCATATGTGTTAGCTTTTCTCCCCTTTTCTTTGTGAAAAGCAGAATTACTCTTAATTATAAATGAAATTGAAACACGAATAAAATGGAATGTATAGAACGTATAGTTATTGGTACTGATTGATTATAGAAGAAAATTCTCTTTTCAGAGAGAGCAATAATAGAAAAAAGTTTTCTCAGGTCGCACTTGTGTAAATATACTGCCTATATATTATTATTATTATTATTATTAATGCTTGCAGAGCGCATCTGACACCCTACGGGTAACATGGCGCTATGATACTGGTGTCTCGCTTAGTGTGTAAACTGTGTCCCTGCCTGCAGAGGAATTAGGAAGAGCAGGATATTAATCAGCCAACACCCTATCACCCAATTTTCTTCCTATAACAAAAACGTTGATCCAGCAATCGAAACCACGCAGAGGTGAAAAGTAAAATATTTATCTAATTTGTGGGTGTATGGAGTGCACACATCATGTAGAACACAGTATTTAAGTTTGGAACACAGAACAATCAAGTACTTATTGAATGAGGCATGTTGCAGACAGTGGCGTAGTAAGGCTTCTATAGGCCCCAGTGTGAATAAGCAAAGTGTGCACTCATACCATCTCTAGGTGGATAGCAACAAATACTAATCAATAGCATGGACCGCAAACCCCTGTGGCCAGGTGACGCCGCTCTTACTGAATTAACCATTGGTACACCACTGCTCCAGAATAACGTAAGCCCAGCCTCAAAGAACTATACACTACAGGCAGAATGGACATAAGTATTCAGTCCTTAGCTTTCAAACAAATACCTGCGCAAGTCTCTAAATAATGAATGAAGACATAATGAGGAAGGAGGATTATTCCCTCAAGGGTCAGGGCCAAGCATTCCAGACGCTTGTTCTTTTCCACTTTCTCCCATGAGAGTGTGTGGTCCTCAGGAGGACTCCGCCTATGAAAACAGACTGTTGGCTACCATTTTGACATACACTTGAGTTGAAGCCCACTCTTCTGTTGTGAAGTGGTATAAGCAGCTGGTGCTTGTGAGAAGGTGGGCAGAGTGAGTCTCACATCAGACAACACCTGGAAAGTGACTTGTGGAAATTTCTAAATTCATTAACAAGATGGGGTGTTTGCAAGGCCAGTAGGCCTGGGGCAATTTACTGTCACATGTTATACCCAGCCTGGAGTGACGGAAAGCTCCCAAATTTTGGTTAAAAATACAAATGTCTGTACAAGGCCAGCGATGAATGACTTTGTCTGGCATGGAACTGATTCTGCCCCAGCCAAACTGACCGTTCTGAGACTTAGATGCATCAGGGGGTAAGAGGATTACTTAGAGGGGACTCTGTCTCTGCCAAAGTATGTTCTTCGTGGGGAAAACATCTATTACAACACTGTACAACGCAGTCATTACAACACATGTGTCATTACAACCCATGCTATTACAACTGTTGCCATTACAACGCATCAAAATATATTTTATTCTGCCACTGAAAGCCATAAAAGCAAACATTTAAAAAGAAAACATTAGATACAAAATACAGTTGTTAAAAAGATTCCACGTGTACAGTTAAAAATCCAAGTCACCAAGTCATGTAGCTGAATATAGCTAAAGCTGACAATACAGACAAGTAAGAATAAAAACTCATTATTAAAAACCAGCTCTGAGTACTATAGTAAATATAAAATACAACAAGTAAAGTGCAGAGGTAAGGAAACATTAACTTGGTAGACAGACTGGATTGTTGACATGATGGGCACAGAGTGGCACATATCACAGAACACATTAAACAAATACAGCCTGACTACAACATAGACAACCTCTTCCTATGTCTTAAGGCCCCTAATAAAAAAGCTTGCGACCCCAAAACAGCCCATGGGAGAGGAAAGCATTTGTAGGTATAGTAATGCAGGCCTTACTTGTGCAAAATGACCAATTCTGAGCAGCAGTAGTATAAACTTTTTGTGCAGGGGGTCATAAAAATCACAAAAAAGATAAAATGTAGTATCCTGCTCAGAAAAGTTGTCGCAGGGACAGGGCTTTAGAGCACCAGGTTTCATGTAGCCTTTGGGAAAGGCTAGTAGCCTAGGAACCACATTGAATCGGAATATGGTTAACACAAAGCGATGGTATACGTTAGTAGCCAGTAACAAGTACGGCTGTACCTGAGGGCTCAAACTCAGTGTAACAAACCTTTTCACAGTAGGCTTGGCTAGTTCCTTGTCTTCCCTTAGCCCCTGCCGTTTGGCCAGAAATTGATGTTTAATGTCCCTGATGGCTACTGGACCTGAAGGCCTTGGGTTGACATACAGGTTAGGGCAGCCTAATAATTTAATTTGCTCCATAATGTACTTTAGCCAGGGGATGCATAAGGCCCCCTAGAGTGCAGTGCACTCCGCTATGACATGTTGGTTTACGGTAGGGTGGGACAGGCCCAGATTCTCAGTCAGCGCAGCAGTGGTCCAACTGCAATAAGGTCAGAAATGTACCCCACGCCAAGCTCCTCATCTAAAATGAACGCCACAATAGAGGGGGGGCAGCAAGAAGTTTGCACATGAATTTGTTTTCTGCACCCTGGATGTCCCTCACATCTTTATAACCCCAAACGTCACACCCATAGCTGGCCATAGGGATGCATTTTTCTCTGTACACCTCAAGCAGAGCAGGGACGGCTTTGACCCCAACCTTTTTGCAAAATCTATAGTAGCCCCTGCTACTCTTGCCAGAACATTCTTTTTATGTATTCTTTGCGCAATCCAAGTCCCTCAGTCATCAAACAGCACCCCAAGATACGGAAAGGTTGAAACTTTTGTTATTTCTGCCTCCTTACAGAAGAACTTGGACCTGACAGCCTTCCGAGTATATATCGAAATGGTATAAAATTTCAAAAAATTAGTGGCTAGATCAAGTGATTCCATAAAATCTTTAAACCCATTTAAAAGTTTTTGGAGACCTATAGCAGTCCTGGCAAACAGGACCGCATCGTCTGCGTACAAGAGTGCAGGAATCATCTTAGATCCAGCTCTTGGAATGTCTTTACAACTGGATGATAGGTTCCCTAGCTTGTTAATATACAGCGTGAACAACAGGGGCGCCACAATGCCCCCCTCCCGGACCCCTCTCCTAACCTCCCAGGAGACCGTCATGCCGCCATCCTCATTAAATCTCACCATGGCCGTGGTGTTATTATCAGCGGCATGTAGGAAGGCCACCGGTTCCGTATCCAGACCCAGGAGAGTCAGCCACAGCTTGGATCTATTTAAACAGTCAAACGCTTACATGAGGTCCATGAAAGCCATATGCAAGGTTCCCTTCTTGGCAATTGTATATTTCCTGACCACCAATGTATATTTAATGTAATATTAATTTAAAGTATTTTAATAATAATTTAAAATAATACTTATGAGGGTGAGACTCCCGGTGTCTGGAACGGGATGCAGGGGAAATAGGGGTTTTGGGTGGGGGAGTCTAATACTTATTTAGTAGTTTCATTTTATAATATTAATAATTTTAAAATATTTCTAATAATTAAAATAAAAATTATGAGGGTTTAACATTTACAATCTGACATGGAATGATACAGAAATAGATTTTGGGTAGGGGTGTGTAGTATTTTGAAAACTTCATTTATAAAAAATAGTTGGAATATAATAAATCAATAAAACATTTAAACAAAGGTAAACATGGTTGTACGTACACAGATAGTTATATTTAAAAAAACAGTAAATAAGATAACAAAAATACATTTATTGATCATTCTTAAATAAAATAAAGAAATAGAACAACTAAAAGCATTTAATTATTTAGATAAAAAATATATAAAAGTGAATTAGAAATATTTATTAAATTAATATAAACGTTAAATTATATATTATTTGTAAAAGGTAGTAACTTTTTCAAAGGAGTACATTAACTTTTTTTATACATATATTTTAGATTTTTCCCACATTTTTCTATTGAAGTGAATGAGTGAAATTTTCAATTTTTTCTTGTTATTTTACAGATGACATTTGCGGTTGTGCATTGTTTCTTCTGTTGGTGGAGTGTCGCGGTCAAGATCGGAAGCAAGGAAGGGCAGTCAGGTAAGACAAATTTTCTTTATTAAATAGAGATTCTGGGTTGCATAGTTTATTGTAAGAAGATTGGGGAGGGAGAGAGTTAGATAGATGTTAGTATTTAGAAGTATGTTTTATATTTTTTAAACACATTTTGATTCCTATACAGGTAGTGGTTGTTGGCCCACATCTTGTTGATTGCTTTTTTTTACACTTTTGGCTTAAAAAAACCCAAAATATGTAGAAAGAATTATTAACATTTCTTTTTAACCAATGTGTAAAGGAAGCAAATTTTTGTTTTTTTTACTTTTTGGTGTGCCGCGTTTAAAAAAAAAAAAGAATAGTGTATTTATGGATGTCCGAGCACGTGGAAGTTTGGATAATACAGATGGCAGGGATGACCGAATGGATGTTTTGGACAATTTGGCATTTTTTTCTAATGGATTTTAACTGAATGCAGGATTTTTTGTGATGTTAATGTTTTTATTTTTTTCACACTTTTGACAGAAAATGGATGGAGAGAGGATTGCAATGATGCATTTCTTGTAATTTGCCAAACTTATTTTATTTTTCGGGATGCTTTTCTTAATTTACACTGTATATTTTGCAGCATTTTGTTTGCTGTAAAATATAGCTGTGCCAATCTATGAAATCGATTAGGATGGCGGGTGGACTTTCATCTGCCTGCCACTCTCTTGCAGACGGGACTGCCCGACAGGCTGTCATCAGTCCCGCATTAGGATGCGACCTCCACCACAGCGGTCGTAATGCCTATATTTTGCATTCAACGGGTGCTGCTGGCTGCAGCACCCGTCGCAATGCAAAAAAGGGACATCATACATATCCCTGCACTACGTGGCAGGCACCATGCGGTGCCTGCCACATGGTACAGGGATATGTAGGGGGCGCCATACGTGCCCCCCAGGGCCCATGTACCAGCCGAATAGGGTAAGGGGGGCCTGCTACGGGCCCCCTAATCCATTTCCATCACCTCCTTCATGGCTGGTTGACCGCCGCAGAACGACCGGCGGAAAGGGATATTGTAATCCCCACAGAGCTGCCCGACAGGCAACCCCATCATTCTGGGGATGGAGAGCATTCCGCCAGAAAATCGGAATCATTCCGACTGTCAGACCCGTGGCGGTCGGTCATTCCGACCGCCACTCATCTGCACGCCATTGCAATATAGTGGGCGGTAAACTTGGTTGCTATGGTGGGGAGACTCCCACCTATAGTCTGTCAGTGGTGGTCTCCACGCCATCATAATCAGGCCCTATGTCTCTTTTGATAGTTTTGAACAGGCTTTGGATTCAACAGTTGATAATGGATTTGATACTTTGGATATTTGGTGAGCTGCAGACTCTGGGTGAACTTTGGGATTTTACAACATAACAAGAGTTGAAGAAGGAAGTCAAGGTAGGAAACCCAACTTTTTAGCGGGATTTTGAAAAACTTTTTGAAAAATGCCACTTACATTGTTTTTAAAGTTGCAAAAAAGGCAAGTAAGATAGAATAGGTGTTAGTGATAGCAATGTAGTATGCGTGCAATATTGTCTAGGTAATCTGAAGCCACCATTAAAGAAAACTGATGAATTTGTTCCAATAGCCTCTTGGATATTTATTTTGTTCTTTTGGCAATTCGTGGGTTCAGACTACCAGTCAATGATTGCGCTATTCTAATTTCTTCGAAACTTTGCTCCCTCTTCAAAATTTCGAAGAAATGATAAATGTTTGGGGGAGGTTTTCGGATTGATTTATTGAAGGAGTTGTGCCATCCCTTTATGGCATTATTGGTCTTTGCTCCTCCCTCTAAGCAGATTGTGTAACAGTTCCACCATTGCACAGGAAATATTGTATTTCTCCTGCAACCTGACCTGCTTAGATGGCCAATCCATGTGTCCTCAAAGTAATTTAGTAGGGCATCCAATTTGTTGTCATTTGTAGTAAAATAGTCTGGTTCAGTAATTGATGTGCAGTATTCATCCACACAGTCAGGAGGAACAAGGCAGTTCGTTTTTTTTAAACCCCAATTGCAGTTAACTGTCTGATATGTAATCTTCAACATGGGGGCCTATTATGATGTCAGGCGGATGCCGCCTTGGAAATGGGACCAATCGGCCTCCGGTTGGCGGTCCAGACCGCCTGATTAGGTTGCAACTGAAAATTGTTTGGTCGCATTCTGACATTTCCCTATGGGGGCATGTGTTATGGCCGTACATGCTCCCATAGGGAAATGGGAGGTGGTGTTAATCCCTGCACCCTGTGGCAGGCAAATCAAGGTTCCTGCCACGGGGTTCAGGAATTAAGAGGGGGCACCCTCGGCCACCAACCGGAGGCCCACCAAGGAAGTGGGGCTTTGCTAGGGGCCCCCATTTTTGCTCTCCAACAGGCTTTCCATGTCAGAGAGCCCGATATGGTAAGCCTACCAGAGATCAAGTATGGTAATCCCCAGGGCGGAAAGGGATTACTTGCTGACCTCCAACTGGCCAAAGGGCTCAATGAGCCAGTCGGAAGCCAGCCTGAATGACCGGCCAGTTTAAATTCCAACTGGCTGATTCATAATCAGCTGGTCAAAATTGAAACCGTCAATGGCAGTCAGAAAGCCTCTGACCAAAGGTTGGAGGTTTTCCAACTGCCATAATAGTAAGCCCCTAAGGATATTTTTTGAATTTTTCTCCTATACGCCTGTGAAAAGTGAAAAAAACATCCTTGAATTTGGGTTGCAGGATACATTTTGGTTATGGTGTTAATCATTGATCATTCAAAATCAATCATGACTTTTCTAGGACTTTTATTTTGTGTTTTAGATTTTAGCACTGTTAACAATTCATTGTAAGTTGAGGTTTGCTTATCAGGGAGTAAACTGTATACTAAGGGATCTGCAGTGTTATTATGTGGGCGTAAATAGTGTATATTTGGGTGAATGGATGGGGAGTGGATTTAAAAATCCCATCCATCATGCAAATATCACTAGTCTCCAATTGTACAAAGTTAGGGAGTGTGCTAAAGGTTAGAATTATTTTCTGAGGACTTTTGTTGTCATGCAAAAGAAAGGTTTCATTAGTAACAGTAACAGTTAGTTCAGGAAGAATGTTAATATCAGAGTATGTCTGGGGTGTTACACGCTGGGGATTACTTGCGTATTTTTTTCTCTGAATAATTATGCGTAAATTTGGGATTGTGGGCATACAGCTCTCTACATGTATAGGAATGTGTTGGAATACCTCCCTCAAAACTGTACCACAGGGTTCATTGGAGGTGGATGCAAGTTCTTTCATTTGGTGAATACTTTCTCTAACCTCGATCTCCAATGCAATGGCAGAGTGGTTGTGCTCTGTGGTCCTTGCAACAGTGTCACAAAGAGCACCCGCTCTGCCTGTGCAATGGGATGAGTAATACTGCATTCACCTCCAATGACTCCTGGGCTCTGTTAATCTCTCCTTACAATAAATATAGCTACCGTGCTTTAGAAGTTAATTTCCTCTTTGGGATTTCACATAGGTAGCTTGTCTTTCTGATGCCATTATGTATATGACTGTAAAAGAGGGAAGAAAAAGATTTTTTGTGTAATATTTTTAAAATTAACGTTTAGTGGCTTATTTCAATGTCAGTCGGAGTTGCCTCCGACTGACACTGACACCGTCTCGGGATCGACCATCCTCCAGCTGGCGGTTCCGATCGCCTGTCTATGATGCGACTCAACACTGTTTCCTTTGGTAGCTTGTATCACTGCAGTTTTTATGTGCCTATTAAATTTGAAATTGTGTATTGAATACGACCTGCAAAAAAATGGTTAATAGTTTATTGGCTGTGTATTGAGTTTTCTAAGAACATGCTGTTTATTACATCATTTGATTTAAATTTTGCCAGCTTTGATTTTTTTATTATGGTTGACTGTTCATTCCTGTTAAAGGATAAAGAGGCATTTCATATAGTTAAAGTAATATGCCTCAACTTAGTAAGGTTCCTTTGTTTGCTTGTTTGTCCTTTGCTGGTGCAGTTTGACATCTTCAACTGTGTTTGCTGATTTATTTTTTTGACTTCTGGGTTATGTTGGGTAGGTCTAGCAACCCTGCGGAGTTAGAATAGTAAGTTTGCCCCAAACCACTGACCAACTTCTTCTCTGAGATAGGCACCCTGCTGAGTCAGAATAGTAAGTTTGTCCCCCACCACTGTCCAGTACCTTCCCTGAGCAAAGCACCCTTTGGAGTAAGAATATTATTTATTCCCCCAACCACTGACCAGCATCTTCCCTGAGGCAAGTACATGGCAGAGTAAGAATAGTAATTTTGCCCCACACCACTGTCCAGCACCTTCCCTGAGGTAAACACTCAGCAGAGTTATAAGAGTAATGTTTGCCTCCCACAACTGACCAGCACCTTCCCTGAAGCCAACACCTGGTGGAGTCAAAATATAAATTTTGCGCCCCACCACTGACTAGCCACTTCCCAGAGGTAAGCATCCTGCTGAGTTGCAATAGTAGTTTTGTCTCAGACTACTGCCCAGCATCTTTCACAACATATATTATTTATTTAAAAATCTAACTTTAAAAAAAAACATTTTAGGTTATAAAATTACTTTAGCATAAAATTACTAATGGATTTCTTCCGCGATTTAAATGAGTTTTGGATCATGTATGTCTCTCTTCAAAGTCTGTGAATGCATTAGAAAAATAAAATAGAGATTTTGGTGTGAGCTTTTTTGTTAGCTTCAAATTAAATCTGATTTATGTTAAACATTCACTTACTTTTTTCAGAAGATGGGTACTGTTTTGCTGTATCTGTTTGTCCAAGATCTATGTATTTGATATATTTGACAAAAATATTTTTAGGTTTAGGTTTATTAATTTTATCTTTTTCTAAATGTGTTTTGTTTACAACTTTCACTTACTTCAGTCAATAGATGGCAGTATTTGAAGTTGAAACTCTCACAATGCCTCTGCTAATGCACATGTGTGTGGTCACCAGGGAAGTCAGTGTACCACTGAGAACAGAATGGTGGTCGACTGAAATTATATGTTTGTTTGGGGTTAACAAGAATTGAAAAGAAAATATGCATTGAATTCTATTTTTCCGCATGATTTAGAACCTGACAGAATGTTTATTTATTATGTTGTTTATAAAATGTTCTTTGAAACATTCCGTTTTCAGAATGGTCGCCATTTTGAGTAGATGATGGCTGGGCTGTTGTACCGGAAATAGTGGAAGGACACATATTTTTTATGTTTTGTTTGTATTTGCTGTTTTGCCCCAAAAATGTATTTAAAAAATTTGTTTTTGTTATATCCCGGAAAATTATTATTGTTAAAGATGTTTATAGAAGTATTGATTTTTTTTTACAACTTTCTTTCACACGTAATATCTGTCTACATTTAAAACAGTTTAATTATGCGTTGCAATGGTATTCGTTGTATTGCTATATTTAGTAATAGTATGCGTTGTAAAACATTTTCTATGTATCCTTATACACATGTGTTGTAATGGTTCTCATAAAAACAAGCATTGTAATGGTAATTATGTTGTAAAATCCGCGCTGTGAAAGTATGCGTTGTAATTGTATGCGTTGTAACGTCAACTATTTCATAAAATTGATGTGTCTCAGTACTTTCCAAGAGGCAGAGAACCTTTTGCGAGGGTCCTAAGCAGGAGAGCAAAAACTCCAACATCCTCTGGATTCAGTCTCTCTATACCTTAGTCAATCAGTAACACATCAATAAACACAACCATGTGGTCTCCATCTACCATGTGCTATGACACTAGGAATGAAGTAGTTGAAAACTTAAGGGACTGATTACGAGTTTGGTGGTGTGTGAGTGGGCCACCACATCGGTGCCCCACTCCACACCGTCAAACAGGACCGCCAGCCACCCGCCAGATTAGGAGTTTTCTCCTGGTCTGGCGGGCGGTCCTTTGGCGGTCACCCGGTGGTGCCTATTATAAAGGCACCACAATGGGAGCACCAAGGCCTGTTCCATCATGGCATGGACTGTGACGTAGGAACAGGCGGTGCATACACACGGGGGGGTACACCATGTGCCCCCCTGCATCCATCCCCAGGCCTTAAGGCAACATGGGGCCCTGTAGGGCCCCCGTTGTCTCCTTACTGCTACCCTTTTCATGGCAGACACACCGCCATGAAATGGGTGGATGTGAGGAAACTTGTAATATGCTTGGCAGTGCCGCAATGGCCAGCATATTGCGGCCTCATATCACTGCAACACAGCTGAGGGATCACAGATCCCTGGTAGTTGCAGAAGTCCTTTGGTGGTCCAAATGCCAAACTCGTAACAGGGCGGTCGGACTACTGGTGCGGAGGTGCCCGCACCGCCACCGTGGCTACGGCGGTCCATTGGATATAATCAGACCTTTAAGCAACTGGAGACTTGAATCTAGAATTCTGCATCCTAAGTTACTCTAATTATATGATATTGGCAACTTCACTTTGTTAGTGAATTGATTTTGCAGTGTATGCTTTGCATACTAATCCATAGAGAATGAACATCCCTGTCCATGATTATTGAATCAACAAGAAGTATCACATGGGGAAGAAAGGGGAAATATAGCTCAGGGAAAGCCGGTAATATGAAGCATGGACATTCACTGCAGTCTTAAGCTGTGAAGTAACATTTGTTTCTTAGTCTTGGAAGCAAAGTAATCATTTTCTGATTGCGTATTCATGCAGTGGCGGTGCGTCCATTGGGGGCGTTGGGGCGTTGCCCCACTAAGCTGGAACAGCCCCACGCCACAATGGATGCACCACCACAGCAGCTTCTGTCACTGTGGTTGAATAAAAAAAATTCGCAGCCGAGCATCGTCGCAGTCTGTGCCTGGGTCGGTGTGGGGGCGGGGCTGGGCTGCTGCTGACGTCACGTGGATAGCGGTGCGCAGCAGTCCAGCGGACAGTACAGTGGTGGGCAATGCGCATGTCATGTTTTGGGCTCTATTCTGGGATCCTGGCCCGAACATGCGCAGATGTGTGTGTGTGGCACTTGAAACTTTTGACCACTACACGACGTGACTGGGACCCGAGGGTGCTTCTCCTAACGCAGGCCCCCGGGTCTCATTATGGGCAGGGACTAACCCTGCTCTTAAACCAATTATGGCGCTGCTGGCACAGTGGCGCTGGTAATACAGCGCCAGGATTGGCTGAGTTTATTCACCGCGGTCCTGCAGCAGTTGGAGTGAGTCATGGTGCGCCATGCGTATGGTATGGCCAATCACACTGCGGCAATGTGAAGCCATGCAGTAGTGATTGGCCATTCCAGTCTCTACGCTGTTCGGCGCACCACGTCACCGTGCCAGTGCCTGTTGTTGCCTGCCACACGAGACGGAGACGACACGACCACGAGGTGCGAGGCGAGGACTGAGAGTCACGGTCACCATCAGAGACAGACAGAGTCAGACGACGAGCAGAGACGAGACACACACAGTCAGTGCCGGAACCAGCAGCGAGTCAGTCAGTTTTTGACTCTAGTATGTATCACGACGACTATGATTGTGGAGGCTTAAGTTTTTGTATTTTTTATGTAATGTGTTGTTCGTGTAGCCCTTTCGACTGAGGCCCAGTCCCTGACCTGACCCTTTACATAAGAACCCCTCCTCACTTGCACTTACCACCAGGCCATGAGGCCAGCACTATTCACGTCACGCCTTGTTGTGCGGAGTTGCGGACAGCCCCGAGCACCTTTGCCGCTTTGCGCAGTTACTATATTGCGCAGTAACATCTTTTACACGAAGGCATTCATGTGGGAATTGTGTGCCTTCTTATTAATTGAAAAACAAGGATTGTAAATGAAATTTTTGAAAATGGCTGGCTGAACCCAGATGTTTCCTCACTTCACTCATGGTCAGCGGTCAAATTGCATCCAAATGCCCCGCTAAATTGATATTTTTGTGTGCAGGTTTTTTCTTCCTCATATTGAAAAGTTGATGTATGGAGCGCGCGGGAGTGTGCCAAAGCTCCATGGCGCTGAAAAGGGTATTTATTTGTCAACCAGTTTTTCCTTCCTCTGGGTCGGGGGGGTTGGGAGCGACTGAGTATGTGTGTCTCAGTCCGAGACACATGAGTGCTGAAACCAATCTTGGCATTTCGGAGGGAGCCCCTATAATCACGGGTTGCAACTTGTCATGATTCTATAGTATTACAAATGGAAAGAAATTGGCACGGGAGGTGTATGCAGTGATCTTACAAAATATATAGATGCCACAGGCGATAAATGCATTAGCCGTATTTGAAAATCATGGAAACTCGCCCGTTAAGAAATGCACGTACTTTGCCGGAAACTTGACAGCTCTTGTGCCAAGCAGCTATAAATAAGTCAGAAGGGTCTTTTTTAGTCGGCGAATTTGCCTCCTCGTGTTTATGTTTCGTAAACGTATCACTTTTAATCAGTTTTTTTTAATTGCCACGAGGGAGTGGGTCCCTCCCCCCTTAAAATAGTCTGGTCCCGGTCCGTCTAGTGCTGGTGCCCCGAGAGGGGTATTTTATTTCTCGTGATGTGGACGTACATGCTCACTGCGGCCTTGTGGTCTGTTTGACGTATGCTGCCCACAGCTCAGCTTCCAATCAGAACATGATGTGCACAAGGCCGCGGTTCGCACACAGGCGAGGCCAAGCGACGAGCTACTGAGACGACTTTAAAAACTGCAAATATATATGAACTTTCCTTCGCTTTGCCGCGTTCAAAGAGTAATTAAAATAACAGCATCCTACATGTTATTGTTATTATTTTAAATATGAATTGCCTCTTGCGTTTGGCTATGTGTGTTACACAATGCATGTGTGATGGAAATCCTTAGTTTCTGGCATGTAAGGGGGGTGCGTTGCAGCACATTTCATGATTTCACAGTAGAGATAAAAAAGGATGTAGAAAGGAATGGTGAAGGGGGGGCAAAAGAAGAGACAGGGGAGAGAAAAGAGCGTATGAAGTGCACAGGTGAGAGACTACAAGACAGAGAGGGGTGAGATGGGGTAGGACAAGGTCAATAAGATGAAGAGGAAGAGGAAGGAAGAAAGCAATTACGAGGGAGTAGAATGAGGAGCACGCGAGAGGAAGAGAGAAGAGAGGCGAAGAAAGGGAAATGTTGCTATACATGTACTGTAAATGCAGAGATGAGAGGAAGTGTGAACGAGTGGTCTATTTATTTTATTCCTTGCCCCTTTCCTTCCTCACAGTGAGGAAGGAAAGGGGCAAGGAATAAAATAAATAGAGAAGGAGGGGAGACAAGAAAATGGAAATACAATGGAACGGAGGGAATTTCTCAACAATTTAATTTCAAGCCTATGGTCAGCATTTTTTGCATGTTTAAGCGGGAACCTGTTTTAATTTTTTTCTTCTCAAGTGTTGTATGCTAAAACACTGCTTCAGCAAAGTTCTTCCCAGTGGACCACCTTATTTATTTGATAAGATAACGCAGGCTGCAGCGCACACCACACACCAGAGTCTTAGATTCCCTCATGAATGCTGCCTGTGCAGTGCCACCCTTCTGTCTACAGTACAGTCTACTGTCTGATGTTGTTGCACCAAGGATATTGCTAATGTTTTTCCTAGAGAGAGATCAGAGTTTTGTGTAATGGAAGTTTTGACTCATGGAAAGGTAGCGCAGAACTTCAGAAGGTTAATGTGCCTGCAGCTGCAAAGAACATGTACGTGAAGCAGATCACAAAATGCACATGATGTAAATAGGTCAGTGAGTCACTGCATTTGTCAGAGAGATCATTTTGTTACTTGAAGTTTGTAAGTTGTTATCCTAACATACAACAGTGAGCTATTATTAACTGTCATCTAAGAGCTGCATGCAAACTGCAAGCAGGTAAAAATTGTAGCGTTATGTTTTCCCCCCTCAGTCTTTGTTTGATTACCCTGGTTATACTGAATAAGCAGCTACCTATGTTATATGACATGATCTCTTTATTACTGTAATAACTGCACTTTCTTCATTGCTTTATTAACCTTTCTCAAATTTGCTTGAAAATGCACCATTTTTCCACTCTTTTTTCAAAATGTTCTCGGGGGGGGGAAACCCACCCGAACCCCCCTTAGGTTGTTCGGGCTCACTCGCTACGCTCGCTCGCTATGCTGAAGTATGCCAAACATTTTACGCCTCACCACTTTCAAATGTCACCGTCCGCCACTGTATTCATGTCTTCATTTACTGAAGTCGGTTAGAGTCATTTTTGTATTCAAGTCCGTTGGGATTAAAAACTGAACAAAGGTTGTAAAAATTCTAAGCACTTCTATAAGGAGGCGGGAGGTTTCCTGGGCTGGATGGATGTTGCTGTTCCAGAAGGACTAACCTATGGAGACGAGGTGGATGTCAGCCTCACTGACAAACTGAAGGTACTTCTCTGAAGTCATATAACAGTTGAGATCCATACATGCTGAGTTTTGGCAGGAATTACTCTGAGAATGAGGGTGATGGGGGAGAGAGGCACTTATCCCCAGTCCCCTTACCTGTTACACGAAGAATAGGACTGTGCGTGCTCCCTGACAGCAGTGATGCACTAAAACACTCCGCTCACCTGCATTCACAACCTTGGATGATGTCTGGGGATGGAACAGCAACAGTGTGAGTCCTTGATGTACCACTGCAGCCTACCTGTGACTGCTTCACTGAGGCTGTTCATCCTATAGACTGACTGAACCTGAGACATATTTTTCTGCATAGTCAGGGGTAGACTACATGTATAGATTTTTCTTAACCCATAATACAGCTTCAGAGCAGAGTAATCGTTTACCTGCCACTCGGTAAATTCTTGTTTAAATTGAAACATACACGATGACGCACACAGTTCCATGTTAGGTGAAGTCCAACAAAATTGTTCCTTTGTAACAAAATGTTCCCAAGTACACAAATACTTTTTATGCAAAGGGCTCTGACAACCACTGGGTCTGGCTCGTGATCTATAAAATTGCAAAAATAAAAAAAATTAAAATGGTCTTTCCGGAAGGAGCAGAGGCACATTGTGTATAAAGGAATAAAAAGAAGTAAATAATCTAAAAAATATCACGGTAGATGAATATATAAAATATCGGGAAGGTGCAGCGCTTTAAGGAGCGTCGAACCACCAGGAAACAGTTTACCAGCCAATAGGAAAAACAAGATCTGCCGTTCGGCGTGAGATGAAATGGAATTTCGAAATATAGGTTTCTGGATGCATTTGTATTTTTTATTGTACTATAGATCTTTAACATCATTAAAACATCGTGGCACTAAACAGAAGCTGATAGTATCATTTGCTGTAGGCAAACGTACTTTGAGGTACAAATCGGGAAGGAGACCGTTCAGCAAATTCATCACAAATAATAAGGTACACTGTTGTTCACCATTGAGCTTTTGTTATCTAAAAAAAAAAAAAAAAGAACATTTGAATACAATTATGCTATACGAAGCATAACTTGGACAACCATGTAATAATGTGACTTGGTAGAGACTTTATAGTTTTAAAACACTTTAGTGAACTTTGCTATCCTCCTCTGCTATTTCAGAAATGCAAAGTCTTTGACTGAAAAAAGAAAAGCAGGTTGGCAAATGGTCAGTGGAGTGTGTTAAAAATGCCTGCGAAGTGTCACATTTATGGGATCCATGGAAACGCACACGTTATGGGAGAAAATACATTTTTAGTCATAGCATTAAGTGGTGGCCATACAATGATCTGGGTTGGGAGACACTGCACAGGTGCAGGAGGTGGCCAGCCTGTAGCATGTGCAATACAGACAATTGTGCTCTGCTTCAGTGCTATCACCTTCTGCTGGCTTGAGCTGAAGCTGCTTTATTATCTGGGTGATTGAAGTTGTGGACATCCAATTATAAAGAAGCTCAACTTATGACAGCACCTTCCCATCCCACCTATGCACCCACCACTCCAAGAAGATCAAACAGCAACACAGGTCCAGTCAGGGTCGACCTTACAGATAACAGAAGCTGTTGTAGGGCTGCCTGGGCCCCCATGTCCCTCTGGGCCCGGCGCATCGGCACATCCCTGATTGCAGCAGGAGAAAAGATCTGCCAATGAAATGGTCGAGTATGCAGCTAAAGACACCACACTTACAGGTTATGGCAGGGTTGTAACTTGTTGGTAGTCTAGAGAGACACAGGAGAAAAATTCAGAATTGTCCACATGTGATGTGATGCTATCACCTACAACCGCCTCTCAGACCGTTCGGTGGCAGTCTGAGCGGCGGCTGTAGGTGATATCGGCAGTAGCCAATCCTTGATGAATGTTTGACTACAGGATGGCACATCCCGCCAGAAACGCATGATCCCTGAACCACTCAACAGTAGGGTACTTCTGAATTAGAATTTATATTTTCAGGTGAGAACCTTAGGCCTCATAAATGTGCATGGAGTGCAAGTATAGGGAGGCAGGGATAGATATTCAGCCCCAACGAAGGCCCCAGACCCATACGGGCTCTTGGCGAGGGCCAATACATGCTGGCAAAAATCAGGGGAAATTGAGACACAAATGCTCAATTAAAGTGCTGTAATTGTTTTTATTCATGTCCACGGTGTCCTACAAATAAAAAGGCATTCTTTTTAGGTATACCACAAGGCATTTTTAGCATTTTCACCTTCCTGGATCCCTGCTTCCTCCGGACAAATACTTTGTATAAGAACTCCCAAAGTTGGTAGAGTCCACCCTGGTGGTACCACCCTACCAAGGTGTGGAGGGGAACTGATGATGAAGCATGACACTATTTAGTGGGTGAGGCGTCTATTCCAAAATCTTTGGATGTCTTGGTGGGAATTAAAAATGTTTCTTTCCTCCTTGTTTTGTTCCGCTTTGCCTAGTTGCTCTATTGAGTATGGAATGCGTTTACACTAACCACAGCCACTGGTTTCCAATCGGGTGTTCCAGAAATGTTCTCATATTGACCAGCTCTCATAGACTCTAACTTAAACAGAACCTCTTCTATAATCCAAATGAAGACACAACAGGCAAAAATTGATTATAATCTCGTACAACTGATCCCTTAACCTCCTGACCCATCTGTCCATCTCAGCCTTGGATAAGCTAACACTACAACAGGAGCCTATATAATTATGCAATGCCTTATATGAACTGGATGTTCCACATGAAGGCATTGTATACCATAGCCATACATTATTTCTAAGGGGCTATAACCATTCAGACACCCATCCACAACATACCACACCAAGCAAAAGTAGAGCAACACGGGATAGACAGCATGCAGGCAAACATGCATAATGCAGTCCGTCAGCTATGGAGCTTCCCCCACATTATGGGTCACAGTCAAACAAGACAATCCGGGCAGTAGGCACTTCAGAGCACAAAATATAAAGAAACTGATAGTAAGACAAAAACAAGAATTTCAGGTCCTTCACCTCCTCCCAAGAACAAGTTACAACACAATACCATCCACTCCTCATCAGACAACTCACAACCCATAGTAACAGTAGGACAGCTAGGCCAGGGGTCTGCAACCTTTTTTTGCAGTAAGAGCTACTTATGTATAATGAAAATTATCCCAAGCTAATAATAAGTGTTGTCACAGTGACCTAATCAGTCAAGATTACTTAAGTGACTACCATACACAAGGCTAGTAACATTGATCACCTCAGCTCATCAGCCATGGTTGCCAGCAGTAATGTAAAAAAGGCTTTGTCAATGTGGAATCCCTTTGTTTGGGTAATACATAACAGCCATAGCTGCAATGACCCTGGCACAAGTTAATGTATCAGCAATAAGTCTATACAACCCTGCATGATTTATCACTCAAATATCAAAGTTCAACATATTTTGGAAATTTGACCGCAAGCATCAGATTATGAGTTCTGAAATTACACACACATTTGCATTTTAAATGCAAGCTTTTCAGCTTTGGGATACATATATTAATTCAAACAAGCAAAATATACCAATTTAGTAGTCTGGGCTGCACACAGGAGAACTAACAATAAGTTCCTGAAGAGCCACTGGTAGCTGATAAGCTACTTGTTAGTGAAGCCTGGACTAGACAATTTATTCAACTATATTGGCAGCAACTGTGGAATTAAATTAGAGCGAATAAGTGTGATGCACAAATTCAAGTGCTCACATTAAGTGCCGTGCTGCGTGTCCCTTGTTAATAACAACAGAAGCAAGATAATCTGATACAGACTTAGAAAAAAATGCTCACAAGGTCAAAGGGATAGTTTTAGAGAAGATCAGCCCAACACCTCTTTCATTACAAGGTTACACTTCTCCACTCACTGTAGGGGAGGCACATTATAGCAGTACTTGTTGGCCAATAATCGAAGATTCTGCTCGATTCAATGAGAAGCTACAGTCACTGGAAAAGGAGTCTCTTGCCCCCTAATTCTTCACCCGAACCAGTGTAATAATGTTGGCCTTTTATTTCTCGATCTAACTTTAGGTGAAGTGTTGCTCCGCTCATTTTCCCCTACTCCATCTACTGGTCTAGTTGTGCCTCAATCAACTTGCTTCCTCGTGAATCCTTTGGAGAAGAAAAGAACCGTGTAGGTCTTGAATGATTTTCATTTACACTGGAAACATCAGCATTTACTTCTTTCCAATTTAATTGAGTTGGTTTTATGCCTGTTGAAAGATGCTTGTAGCTGGGGTACCGCAATGCATAAAAATGCATGTTTTTCGAGGTTTTCTTTCAAAAGCAGCCATTCTTTTCCTCTGTTTGCCAAATCCGATTTTATGTGTAATGTTTAATTTTGCATTTGAAAAGTATTTTTGCTCAAATTCGTTCTTTTGGTCTAAACGTTTATTAATGTGCTGTTTCAAAAGAGTTTTGCTGCTGAAAAAATATTTCCTTACATGTGCTATGCTTTGAAAGTCCTTTGTTAAAGATGGCCACTTTTTCTAACTGAATGTTTTTGTGAAGAAAAGTTTCAGGTCTCAACACAGATGTTTCCTGAAGTGGCCACTGGGAAAATTTTGATTGGCAAGCTGGCTCAATTGTTTTAAGATTGAAAAGCTAGGCCTTGTTGAAAAGCTGGGCTCATTTTGCTTTCAAACTTCGGACGAGATTTTCCTGATTCACCCCCATGACTGGGTATATATGCAGGTTTGTAATTGTAATTGCATTGATATAGCGCTTACTACCCCTGATGATGCATCAAAGCGCTATTTCGGCGAGTCGCACGCTACTCTGGAACCCAAAAAGGAATAGTGTTGAATTAGTATATTTTCTAAAAGGAAATGTAGTCATACTTTTTCATTGATTGCTAAATCCATTTTCTGTGTGATATTGTAAGATTTTGCACTTGGAAAGTGTGATTTTTTTTTGGCTTAAATTACAGTGGTGTTAATGCGACAGAGGGTTTTGTGTGAATATTTAAAATCGCTTTTTTGGTTTGACAAATGTGCTGTTTTAAAAGTGTTTGGCTGTTGTTTAAGCATTTCGTTATGACTGCTATTTTTTGAAGTTGCTTTTTCAAAGATGGCCACTGCTGTTAGCTAAATGTCTTTATGAAGAGAGGATTCCAGAAATGGACACTGGGCAAGCTTTATACAGGCTACCCTGATCCATCTAAGTATGTCATTGGAAATGGTGTCCTGCGGTTTAGAGCGTCTTGGGTAAAGGGCAACTTCTTGAAGCAACTACTTTCTTTGCGCCTCTTAGGACCTTAATGGGCTTTGGGCCAAAAAACATACTCCTAGAATGGCTAGTCATTCTGCTACCAGCCAGAAAGGAAAAGAAAACCCATTGTCAGCTCTATAAAACGCAATCTGCATGTGCCACCCAGCAGGAGTGTGGTAATGTACAACCTTTTCTAACAGTAAACATACTTGTGTTACATTAGTTTAGAGACCATAAGCTCTTCTGTTACTTTTTGGCAGGCACATTTGACATTTATCTGGCTGCCTGTAACCAATGCATGCCATGAGCTTCCCTATCACTCCTTGGTAGACTCAGCATTCTTTATTCTGGCAATTTGTAACCAGTGAGAGTCATGTGCTACTCAAGTGTCGGTCCTCGAAACTGTATTTGTCTTACATGCTGACTGCTTGTAACCACTGCATGCTGAAGGTGGGTCCTCTATTACTCTTGGGCTGACCCTAGAAAGCAAAGGCTGAAATCTGCCTGCCGCTGCTAACTGTTTAAAAGGGGTGATTGTCAGTTACTATCTGGGCATTTGGTTATAGCCAAAATTGCCCTTTTTTCCCTGAGTCGTCCTTTCACGTCTTACTTCCTAATTGTTCCTAACACACTCTTCCGAAAGGCACTACTAGATGTCACCTCAGCAGACTAATGTGTCTTCTTAAAGATTCAATACATCTTGAGTTATACTACAGATCATCTACCTTGGTTTTGCTATCTTATTTGACTAAACCTCATGGTGTCTACTGCTTGTTTAGCACTGGCCCAGAGGTTAGGATTATATTGTTGATTTGATTTGATTGTATTTTGATTTGAGCATTTATAAAGCGCACTATTGCCTATGAGTGTCTAGGCGCTAATACCCGAAAGTACAGCAAGGTTGCCAATGAGACTGAGTATGAAGAGTTAGTTGGAGAAGTGCCAGGTTTTTAGTGCTTTCCTGAAGACTAGAAGTGTTGGGCTGTTCTTTATGCTGGCTGGGAGCAAGTTCCAGATTTTGACAGACCCTACCAAAAAACTTCTTCCACCCCAACGAGCTTTCTAAAACCTGGGTGGTTGTAAAAGTTTGCAGTGAGCAGATCTTAGGTATCGGGCGGTCTGTACCAATTCAGTTGGTTCTTCAGGTAGTGAGGCCCGACCCGTGCAATGCCTTAAACGCTAGGCATTGGGATTTGAATTTGATCCTCTTGTGCACTGGGAGCCAGTGCAGTGTACTCAGCTTGTGAGAGACTGGCAGAAATTTTGGGATATCCAGCAGCAGTCTGGCTGCCCATTTTGAAGATGCTGCAGCTTTTGAAGGTGCTGCGATTCGATACCTAAATATAGTCCATTACCGTAGTCCAATCTGGACTTTGAAGGTGTCCGGAGGACTGAAGGGGTGAACTTTCCTGATAATCTTTAAGATAGAGAAGATGGATGAAGTGAGGGAACTAATCTGGTTTTTGAAAGTCAGTTTATCGTCAAAGATAAAACCTAGATTTGTTGCCTTTTGCACAGGGACTGGAAGGTCTCTCAGACTGGGAGGCCACCATCTAGGTGACCAAAAGGAGGTATATGTACCCAACAGGAGAAGCGCCTTCTTTTCACCATTCAGTTTCAAGTACTTAGAACTCATCCACTGGTTGACCTGGGTCATGCAGAGATTAAAACGATCCGCTGTCTCTTCAATGTTGCTGGATACTGACACTACTAGCTGGGTATCGCTCAGCATGAAAGACCGCTGAGAAGCCGAACTGCCTGATGATTTTAGCCACAGGGGAAACATATAGATTAAACAACATAGGGCTTAAGGCCGAGCCCTGCGGCACCCCCACAAGGGCACGTAAACTGTTCAGATGAGAAGGCTCCAGCCTCTACTGATTGAGCCCTATCAGAAAGGAAGGAGGACAGCAGCTTAAGGGCAGTGCCTCTGATTCCTAATTCTGAGAGCCTGTTCTTGTGTTGACACGCACTTCGGTCATGAATCCCCCTGTGCTCGCTGTGCCAGCAGACCCCAACTTGCACTGTTTTATCAGCATTAACTTTCCAATCCTGTATTTCAGAGGCACTATCACCAGGGCACCGCTTAACGCCTTGAACACTGGATACCCCCCAAAGTTTCTTACCACACACACAGGCATCTCAGGTAGGGCAAGAGAGTCCAGGACCACCAGCAGGTCAGTCCCCCCTCCTGCCATCCCGGAGCCCCCATTGAATTCTCACCCAGTTCTAGGGGTGATCCAGTCAATAACTTAGCAACTGTGTGATTCAATTTCTTCACTGATCTGTTCACCGCTTGCAAAGGTGCGCCCTTGGCCCAAACATGACGTGGAATTACCTCTGACCAAAACATAACCTTGCCTGGCAGGAGGTTCCTTACTCGTTCAAATAAAATACTGTAACCAGCATGAATTGGTGGCCTCTGGTCAAGAGGTCAGCCATGAAGTGGACCAGTAACCCTGACTGGGGCCGACCGACTGACTGGGAATACCTAGTCATGGGGCCACCGGAAATTAACTCCTATGGCCCTTGAAGGTTTCTACCCTCTGTGTTCAGAACTAATGCCTTCCAATTGTGTCACCTCCCTTGGCGGCAGCAGACTTTAGCTGCGAAGAAGCGCAAGCCAATATTATGAATATCAAGTATGTTAAGATCAGGGATGCATAACCCTGCCTCCAGGTAACATACCCATCCGTCCTCCCCACCTATTCACCTTACACTGACACCAGGAAACAGGGTGCTGGTAAGCTACACCAGCAACCCCTGGCACCAATTCAGCACTATCCAACTTTCTTTTTCTGAAATAGGGGTCCAATGTTGAAGGAAGTCACCCGAATCGGGTCAGCCGGGTTACTAAACCACCTCTCGGCCTTACCTATATTATTGAAGAGTCGGTCAGCCAGTAGAGAATGCAAACAAGCAGTTTATTAATAATACTCTGCAGAGGAGCCCAAATACAACAAGCCGCATGCGATGCTTGCTACTGGACTGAATCAATAATGATGCGCAGCATAGTATAATACATCAAATACGTCATGAACCTTTAAAGCACGCCTACAAGGGAAAGTTACAGGTTTGGGGATGCATTTTCTAGGGAGGCAGAGGGCGTACATCACCATCCCGAGAAGGGCACACAGTATCTCTTAGCCAAGGTCAACCAGCTGCATCCTTACTTCTATCCACGTAGGAGAGGTGCTGCGGATAGCACATTGCTTACATACAGAGAAAGGGCCTAGTCATAATCGAGGGAGCGCCCCTTGTTCAATACAGAAAAGAAACTGGGCATATACTTATTAGGTGAACAACAAGTGTCATGGTGCAACTATTCTGGGCCTACCTCGTTCGCAGTTTGGAGCTTACCGCGTGCTTTATATATAACCAAAATATAAAATGGCAGCCGGCATACAAAATGGATGCCACCCTTCAAAGTCTATTCTATACTGTAAAACATCATCCTTATTATTATAGCTCAGTGGGTTGTAAATATAGATACTTACCACTGTTATATTTAGCTATATAAGGGTAATCTAAATAGCATAGCATAAGGGGCAGAGCCCTATGATTATTTTGAAACCTACAGACCCTCCTTTTAGCATTATAAGCTAAATATAAATGTGCGGAGGCCATCAGACTTGGTCTTTATCATTTATCAGCATGAGGGAAAACCTAAGGGGTATGCAAATGAGCAAAAACTAGGTTGAGATTCAGTAGAATTCGGATCTTCAGTCCTCGAAAATACCTTTATCGATATCCATAAGTGCTTGAAGTTCTTTCAACATCATAATCGCATCCCTGGCTTTAGACTCACTTATTGGAACAGAGGGGGTGAGTTTAGCCATGCAATAAGTGCAACAGGATGGAAGACAATTCACATAAAGGCAACAAATGAAGATGATCCCTGCAACCACTACTAAATCCATGAGAATTTTAAATCCCCAGGCGGACATCAGACTCCAGAACCACTGTGTCAGAGACGCTGTACCATTATCTTCATGTATGTCAGAGGCCAACCTATGGAGTTTCTGAATAGCTGAATACACAGTAGGAATGTGGTCTGGAATGTAAACGCAGCAACTGCTGCCGATCACACAACAGGCCCCACCCCTATCTGCAAGGATGATGTCAAGGATCATCCGATTTTGAAGAGCAATGAGGCTGGTCGCCTGAAGCTCAGCTGTAATATTTGTGAGTATACCAGCAGTAGTGTTAATGACAGCTTCCACTATTCTAGTAAGATGACTAATTTGCCTACTATTGTACATATGTCCCTATAGAGGCAACAAGCCCTCCATAGCATCAACAAATTGGTGTAATGTAGTATCTGTCTGATCAACGTCTTCAGTGTCAATAGTTCTCTTTACTCTCGACAATGAGGCGCCCTTGTTCTGCAATTGATGATCCTTATGATAATTGGATGGGGCTAACTAAACTGGGGGTAGAAGGAAAGAAACATAACAGCCTCCTGCCCACCGATTTGGGAGCCATACATAAGCATGTGTCCCGCAGACAAAATAAACATTTGGGGGTGTAAGCAAGGGTGGACTACTATTCATGGTCATTGTAAACATATAATTACAATGACTCTGACCCACAGGAATACTCCCAAACCCTTCTACACAAAATGGGGCTGGTGTATCAATTATCGGTATGGGTATGGCCTGACTATCTGGAATATTTATCTCATGGAAGGATCTAAAATACTCTGTGATATTAAACCCTTGGAACTCCATCATCTCATCTTTTTCCCAGGAAATGTTCGCACTTCGCTCATAGACATTCATACAGGCATCTGGATGTAAAGTACATGCCTTCCCTCCTTTTCCCGGGGTGTAACCCTGGTGCATTACTATATATTCCAACACCGCTTCATAATCTTCTTCAGTCAGTTTGGCAGTATCTGCGTGTGAGTGGGTATACACCACAGTAAGGAGCTGAAACCATGCTTCACAACTTCCCAGATATGACAGAGGCAAAGATATAAGGAGATCATTCTTATGAGTCATAGAAGGGAGTAAACCACAGATCCAACACTTTGTCGCATTTGTCATTTGGTGTACCTCATGGAGCATCTGAAGAAAAGCATTTCCAAAATATGTCAACCTATGTCTTTCTTTATGCGGAGCTAGGGAAACAAACAAATGCTCAAGTGGATCAGGAGTAGTCCCTATCAGAACATGCATTGGGTGCTTGTCTTCTAGATAAAATATCACACCAAACAATATAATTAATATAATGAAAATACAAAATAATACCACAACTGTGGTTTTAGTGGTCCAACTAGGCCATCCAGAATCATTTTGACCTAGGGACGGGGCCGCCAGAGGCTGTTAATCTTGCGCGACTAATCGCCCAAACGGAAACATATCTAACACCTACTTTTTACAATAGTAATGGAGTCACTTACGACCTTCTTCAATCAATAGGCAACTACGCCAAAGTCCATTCTAAGCCTCTTTGGTAGGCTTCTATTGTCCATCAAACTGTAACAGATTTCTTCCTCTGCGTGGGGTCTCACAGTCTAGGCCTTCTCATAGAACCAGTCCTCCTTAGTATCTGTTGGAGTGCCCTCCTGGCAAACACTCACGGCTCACTCGAAAGTCTAAGTGTTCAAAGCAATGCACCAGTGTCTCTCTTTGTGGCAGGCACTACAGATATCATGCTCTTACCATAAGCTTAAATCCAAGACTCTCTATTTCCCTCTGGTGCTCTTCGTTTGTGTTGGGCGTAGGTCATATCGTGCAGACCCAGGCACTGTTTGATCAGGAAAAAGCAACAGAGTTTCAGGCTCAACAACACTCCCAGACTCCAACACTCGCTGTTCAGTGTCAGAGGACGCTCAGGCTGCCCTTATTTCAGGGGGGACAGCTTCCAGCAGCACGTCGTCGTTCTCCTTTTCTGTCTCCGTTCAGGTCAGGCGGGCATCCGAAAAGGGGACAAACTGTGGTACGTGCTCACATTCCTGATATCCAATTCCTTCTTGGACCCACCGGTCATAAGGGAGTGGCAGTGGTACCTGTTTGGTGGGGTGGGCATGGATCCAATGCTTTCTCCCACCCACCTTCACCGCAGTCCTTGTGGCCAACAGCACTTGCTTCGGCTCGAGCCAGCGAGGTTACAAAGCCTTGGTCTCACAAAGTTTCCGATCAGGACTAAGGGTGAGTGGAATTTGCATAGCCGTGCGACGCAAAGCTCCGCGAAACTGTAAAAAATCTCCGCAAGCACGCAGAGTTCCGAGAACACGCGGAATTGCTTGTTCCACCCGTTCGCGATGCTTTTTTCCTGTTTGCGAACGCTGTTTGCATGCTCGGGGATAAATATCTTGCAAACGCGCATTTTGAAAGCGCGAACAAGCAAAAAATTCAGCGAAGCCGCGGATCGTTGAATTTTGGGCAATTCCGCGTTCTCCGCAGAATGTGAAATTGCCCAAATTCCACGAGCGGAACGAAATTTACCGCCCAGGCCTAATCATGACCCAGTCTCCAGGCGGCAGCTTATGCCCAGGACTCGCTGGAAGCGGTCGCAGTGTCTCCTCAATCTGCTGATGAACAGAACAAAGATTTTTAGTTAACTCATTCAGGTAATCTATCATCATCGGATACTCGATCTCACTAAATCTTTTTGGTCTAGGGACACCCCAGATATTGTCTGGGTGCCCAAAAACTACCTCGTAAGGAGATAGACTTGTCCTCGTATGTGCAGTCATTTTTGTGGATGAAAGGGCTGATGGTAATGCATCAGGCTACTTCAGGACTGTGCTCTCCTGTATCTTTGCCAACTTCAATTTTATCGTTCCATTATATTTCTCCACAAGATCTGCAGATTGGGGGTGATTTGAGGCAAGACATTTCTGGTTTATATGCAACCCTTCACACACCAACTGCATAAGTCGGGCATTAAAATGGCTGCTGTTGTCACTCCAGATCACCCGAGGCAATCCATATCGAGGAAAGTACTCTTTAATAAGTGCTTTCGCCGTTGCACTAGCAGTATTTTCCTTCACAGGGTACGCCACCACCCACTTACTGAAAGTACACACCACCACTAGAACATACTTCAAATTGTTCACTCGTTCTAGCTCAATGAAGTCCATTTGGAGGACCTCAAAGATTAATGAGGTTGGTGCAAAATTCTCAGGAGGCACAGGAGTACCTTTCCCAGGATTATGCTTCAAGCAAATCATACTATTTTTCACTAACTATGCAGCTACCTTGTGAATCAGATCATTTCACCACACCGGGCCTAACAATTTACAGATCCCTTTTGGGCTAATATGAGCGGGACCATGAGCCATAGTAACAACTGGGAAAACATGCATTGGGCAGCAGCCATCTCCGGCTGTCGGACAAATCAATCCAGCACCCATCTTCATCTAGAGTGCCTGTCTATTCCTGCCATACAGCCACTTCGTCTGTTGTGGCCTCATTCTGTATGTCCTTAACACTGTCTACAGTGTTCTTGTACATTGTATTATCAGGTACCCACCTAGTGGGTCCTGCCACAAAGATCTTACTCATCTCCGATCTAGCAGTTTCTCTAGCTGTTTGGTCTGCAAATGCATTGCCCCTAACCACGTCATCTGTAACTACCTTGTGGGCGCTACATTTTATTATTGCCAGCTTTTCAGGTAACATAAAAGCCAACAGCAATCCATGGACCAATGGGCCATGCTGTATCTTCAGCCCATGGGATGTCAGGAACTCCCTCTCCGCCCAGAGCCACCCAAAATTATGAGCGACTCTGAACGAGTACTGGCTGTTGGTATAAATATTAACAGCCATTCCCTCACCTAACTCACAAGCTCTCAACAAGGCTACTAACTCAGCAGCCTGGGCAGATTGATATAGGACGCGGGAAGTCTCTACGACTGTGCGCAATGTGGTGATCGCATATGCGGCAGAAGTAGTGCCATCTGGTAGCTTAAGGCAGGAGCCATCAACATATAGTTCCCCTTGGGGTTCAGATAAGGGAACCTGTCCCTTTGTTTCTTCCTCTGTTCTGTACATACAGTCATGTGCATCTGCATCATGACTCGTCGAAGGGAGGGGTAGTAATGTGGCTGGATTCAGAGTGACACATCGTTTAATGGTGACATGTGGAGCGAACAAACTTCGCTCATATCCAGTCAGACATGCACTGGTAAGGTGCTGTGTCTGCGTTCTATTCAATAGAATATCTACAGAATGGGGTACCATGACCGTTAGGTCAGTGTCAAGAACGAGCCCTGCCGATTGTCTGATTGAAATTGCCACCGCTGCAGCAGCTCTCAGACAACTCGGGAGCACCCTAGACACATTGTCAAAGATAGCAGAAAAATAAGCACAGGGTCGGTACTTACCACCGAAAGCCTGTGTCAACACACTCAACGCACAACCTTCCACTTCATGGACATACAATACAAAGGGCTTCCTATAGTCAGGAGTACCAATGACAGGAGGAGAACAAAGCACATGCTTCAGCTGTTCGAAGGCATGCTGACACTCAAGCGTCCACGGCAAGGGTTCACACACATCTTTCGTGGTTAAAGAAAGGAGAGGTTTCACAATCGAAGAATAATTAGGGATCCAATGTCGACAATATGAGGTAATTCCAATAAAAGCTCGCACTTCTCTCTGTGTCTTTGGCACGCTCATATTATTGATTGCAGAAAGGTGTCCAGGTGTCAAACTTCTACCCTCCTTTGATAGGAGGTGACCTAAGTAGGTAATCTCCTGTCGACAATACTGAAACTTTGAAAGGGACGCTTTATGTTCATTTTGTGCCAAATGCATTAACAATTTAACCGTGGCTTCCTTACATCCTTCTTCAGTATTAGAGGCCATGAGGAGATCGTCAACATATTGCAACAGTACATTACCAGCCAGAAGTACTAGCGAGTCCAATTGCACTTTCAATGCTTGACTACATATACTAGGACTTTCAGTATACCACTGAGGAGCTCGACAGAAGACGAAGCTTCTCCCAGATAAATTGAAACCGAAAAGATACCTGGAATCTTGATGAATCAAGTGGCCACTGCAAATCAGCATTGTCCTTCGTATATTTATGCCATAAGGTGCTAAACATAATAAGGCCAATGCCATGCTTTATATACATATCATAATTTGGGGTACACTCTGGAGGAGCAGGTTGTCTTTCCTCCAATCGATTACTTGAACAACAACAACATTGACATGCAAAACATCCAAATTTACTCAAACACAGCAGTTTCCACTGCACAAGCGCAAAACAAATCCACTTCTCTTGTCCAAAAATCGTACACAAAAGACAATAAAAAATCCGAGTTAGCTCACTTTGACATACACAGTTAAAAGACCGGCGTGAATACCATCACAATAAATTAAAACCCAGGATTTATAGATCGCTGCAATTCGCCCATGAGGGTCTCATGGTGCTAAGTACCCCAAGCAGGTCTATTAGGTATTTTTCCCCCGAAACACGGGATATTGATGCATAGACTCGAACCTGGTTCCCACTGGCACCCAAGTCCGTAGTTCAGGCCATTATGCCACATCCTCTCCCTAGCAAGCTATCTATTTTTTTAAAGGAGAAAACATTCATCAAAGACAGGAGCCTTGAAAGTCTAGGGTCCATAGCAAAAGTTGCCGCTCATGATATGGTCTCTTTGACCAAATTTGCCCAGGTTAACATCTATGGCCTTGACCCCCCCCCCCCCCCGGCACCGCCCTGAAGCACTATAATATTTGATAGAGTTGAGCGATTCCTCTGCTATCTTTAGACTTTGCCGGTGGTGTGAAACCTTGGCGCCACTGAGGGGGAGATTTATTTATTCTCCGCATACCAATACGGCTACACAATGCCAATGGTCGTTCTAAGCCCTGCATGCCGACTCAATCGTAGTTCAGAGAACCATTACTGCCATGCAATGCCAAAGGTTGTTCTAAGCCATGCATGCCGACTCAATCATAGTTCATAGGAAGCATTGTAGCATTGAGCCAACCCAGTGTGTCCCACCGGCCAAACAAATTCTATATGCATGCCTAAGCGGTGCTGGACGGTATTAGGCCCTGGAGCAATTGAAGAATGCATGGGGGTCCTGCGGCCTAAGCTCGAAAAAGGAGAATTACGTAACAGGACCTACACCGGTCATGAGCTCAACGTTCTGACCATACAATTACCCCCGCTTTATCTAAATGCACCATTCATTTTCGTCTAATATAAGAAACGGCCGCATTTACTGAGACAGCCCGACGGAGCCGTTCATATGTGGGTAAATAACCCATCTGAACACCGCCATCCTTGAAGGGTTAACGGCACATGTAGGTTATATATTGCCTAAACTCTGTCGCTGGGCTCCACTCGCTGCTCCAAAACATCCCAGCCCAAACCGTTCCTGAGCCCTGGAAGCGTTTCTCCTATTTTGGCACATAACAAACCTGTTGATACCAACATGACCTAGACGTCTTACACCAAGTCTCCTGGCAGCCATGACCATCTTCAGTTCGCTCGGCCTTGCCTCACGCTTCCTGCTGGCTGACCTTCACCGGATACGCCGGTGAACTTCCTGGAATCGCGCTGCCGCCATCTCCACGAGGTGGTCCTGACATGAAATACAGACAAAGTAGAAATTATATCTGGTCATGAAACAGTGTGCATATTGCGCTGTGACCAGTTTTCTGTCGAAACCACTACGGAGCCATTGTTGCTATAATAAGCACATCACCTCCGTGGCTACGCTAATGGCTGTCCCCCCCACTTTGCCCTACCATTGGGTTTGCTTATTTTCGCTTTCCAATCAGCGAGCTCCATCGCGACACCGCTTGCCGCGCTCAAGAAAATTACCCGGGGCACCGGGAATACTTACCACTCTAATGCCCCAGCATATCTCCTCATGCCATTAAAATTACTGCGATCTCAATCAATCAATCAAAACATTTATAGAGCGCGCTACTCACCCGTGAGGGTCTCAAGGCGCTTAGGGGAGGGGTGCTGTCACTGCTCGAATAGCCAGGTCTTGAGGTGTTTCCTGAAGGTGAGGTGGTCCTGGGTCATTCGTAGGTGTGTGGGGAGTGAGTTCCATGTCTTGGCGGCCAGGTAGGAGAACGATCTTCCTCCGGCGGTGGTTCTGTGGATCCGTGGGATGGCGGCGAGGGTGAGGCCTGCTGATCGGAGCTGGCGGGTGGGAGTGTAGAACGAGAGGCGGTTGTTGAGGTATTCGGGTCCTTTGCCGTGGAGCGCTTTGTGTGCGTGGGTGAGGAGCCTGAATGTGATCCTCTTGCTGACGGGGAGCCAGTGCAGGTTTCTCAGGTGGGCGGATATGTGGCTGTGGCGGGGGATGTCGAGGATGAGTCGAGCTGAAGCATTCTGTATGCACTGGAGTCGATTCTGAAGTTTGGCTGTGGTTCCTGCGTAGAGGGCGTTTCCGTAGTCCATTCGGCTGGTGGCGAGGGCCTGGGTGACGGTTTTTCTGGTTTCGGTGGGGATCCATCGGAAGATTTTTCGGAGCCTGCGTGGGGTGTTGAAGCAGGATGATGAGACGGCGTTGACTTGCTTGGTCATCGAGAGGGAGGAGTCCAGGATGAATCCCAGGTTACGTGCGTGTCAGTGGGAGTAGGTGCGGAGCCCAGTGCTGTGGGCCACCAGGAGTCGTCCCAGGCAGAGGGGGAATGTCCGAGGATGAGGATCTCCGTCTTGTCTGAGTTCAGCTTCAGGCGACTGAGCTTCATCCATTCTGCGACGTCTTTCATTCCTTCCTGGAGGTTGGTTTTGGCGGTGGCTGGGTCCTTGGTGAGGGAGAGTATCAGTTGGGTGTCGTCGGCGTAGGAGATGATGTTGATGTTGGGTTTGCGTGCGATGGCGGCGAGGGGGCTCATGTAGATATTGAAGAGTGTTGGGCTGAGCGAGGAGCCTTGGGGTACACCGCAGTTGATCTTGGTGGCCATTGAGCAGAAGGGATGGAGGCGGACTCTCTGGGTTCTGTCGGAGAGGAAGGAGGTGATCCATTCCAGGGCCTTTTTTTGGATCCCGGTGTGGAAGAGGCAGGTTATAAGGGTGCGGTGGCAGACGGTGTCAAAAGCTGCCGAGAGGTCTAGGAGAATGAGGGCGGTTGTTTCTCCGTTCTCCATCAGGGTCCTGATGTCGTCGGTGGCTGCGATGAGGGCGGTCTCGGTGCTGTGGTCGGCTCGAAATCTGGACTGTGATGGGTCGAGTGAGTTGTTTGTCTCGAGGAAAGCAGTCAGCTGTTTATTGACGGTTTTCTCGATGACTTTAGCCGGGAAGGGAAGAAGAGAGATGGGGCGGAAGTTCTTGAGGTCTTTGGGGTCCGCTGTGGGTTTTTTCAGAAGGCCGTTGATTTCGGCGTGCTTCCAGCTTTCAGGGAAGGTGGCTGACGTGAAGATGTTGTTTATGACACAACAGAAGTGGGGTGCGATGATTTTGTCAGCTTTGTTGAAGATGTGATGGGGGCATGGGTCCGAGGGGGATCCGGAGTGGATGGTGTTCATGACGTGCGTGGTGTCTTCAGTACTGATGGGGGTCCAAGAGCTGATAGTGGTAGTTGGGGTCGTTGGTTCGGTGGCTGGAGGCGGAGAATGGGGTCCGAAGCTGTCGTGTATATCTGCGATCTTACGGTGGAAGAATGTGGCGAGGGAGTTGCAGAGGTCTTGTGACGGTGTGATGTCGTTGTTGCTGGCGCTGGGGTTGGAGAGCTCTTTGACGATGCTGAAGAGTTCCTTGCTGTTGTGGGTGTTATTGTCTAGTCGCTCTTTGAATGATGTCCTTTTGGTGGTGCGGAACAGCTGGTGGTGTTTGCTGGTGGTGTTTGCGGGTGGCGTTTTTGAGGGCTGTCATGTTTCCTGTGGTCCGATCGTGGCGCCAGGTTTTTTCGAGGGTCCGGCAGGATTTCTTTGATTCTTTGAGGGCGTCTGTGAACCATGAGGTTTTTCTGTTGTCGGTCTTGCCTGAGGGGTTCTTCAGTGGAGCGAGGTCATCGGCGCAGTTAGTGATCCATTGAGCGAGGTTGTTGGCTGCGTCGTTGGGGTCAGAGGTGTCGGCTGGCGGGTTCTTGCTCAGTGATGAGAGGAGCTGGTCTGTGGTGATTTTGCTCCAGCATCTGCGGGGGATTTGTTGTGTGCGGCGGTGGGGTGTATTCTTTTTGAAGGTGAAGTGGATGCATCTGTGGTCGGTCCAGTGTAGTTCTGTGGAGTGGCTGAAGGCGACGTGGTTGCTGGTGGAGAAGATGGGGTCGAGCGTGTGGCTGGCGAGGTGGGTGGGTGTGTCCACCAGTTGCCTGAGTCCGAGGTTGGCCAGGTTGTCGAGCAGGGTGGTGGTGTTGTTGTTTTTCTCCAGGTGGAAGTTCAGGTCCCCTAGGAGGATGTATTCTGGTGAGGCTAGGGCGTGCGGGCTGATGAAGTCAGCGATGGTTTCCCAGAATTGAGTGCGCGGGCCTGGGGGTCTGTAGATGAGTGTCCTCTTAGGGTGGTCTTGGGGTCGGTGTGAATTTGGAAATGTAGGTGTTCGGCGTTGGTCGTGATGTTGATGGTGTTTTTGTAGATGATGGCGATTCCTCCTCCAGTTTGGTTGGTGTGGTCCTTTCGGGTGATCTTGTAACCGTCCGGGATGGCTATGGCGATATCTGGGGCTGAGGATGCGTTCATCCAGGTCTCTGTGAGAAAGGCGACGTCTGGTGCCGTTGAGTCGAGGAGGTCCCAGAGTTCGACGGCGTGCTTGTGGACGGAGTGTGTGTTGAGGAGGATGCACTTGAGGTTGTTGTTGCTGATGTTAGGTCCGGCGGGCGGTGTGCAGGTTTGGAGGCAGGTGAATCTGCAGGTGAGGCAGGTGAAGGGTCCGTGTGTGATCTCCAACATAACCAGGGCACCAAGTCTACTTACAAACTGAGTGCTCTGGGTTAACATTAAAATGCCATTAAAAAACCCCGACTGAATCTCTGATCATGCACTGCCATATATTAAAACCTCAATGAGGCACAATCGGAAAGCATGCAACACGCGGGCGCGCCGCCCAGACCCAGGGCACCGGGGATACTCACTACCATAATGCCCTGGATTAGTCCTGAAAGATTCATGCGAAGGGATCAGAGCGCTTTAAACGAGTACCAGTTACGTTACGGGTGGTCATATTTATTTTGTTTGGAACTGTGATTTGCCAAGGATCACGGAATATTGCGCGTCCCAGCCGAGACTCAAACCTCCCCGCGACAACACTTTACCCGAGCGTCCGGGCAAACAGATGTTACAACATTATACAAAAAGTAAAACCTTAGCCATGACACTGTATCACCGAACCAGTATTACAACACCTTGAACATATTTTAAAATACCTCTCAAACACCCGACTACGCTGTGAGGCCCTCTCCCTTTCTCCAGTGCGGCAGAACCAGCCTACTAACCTGCGTCCTTTTCCACCGATTGCGCTTCGAAACACCAACTACTGGGAAACCACTCAAGCACTGCTGCACCACGTGGACAAACTGGAATGACAATTCCACTTGCTGTAACTTGTTACTAGTCTGCTGCCTCCGGAGCTGCTGGAAAGGACAAAAGAGGGTTTCCTTGCCTCTCCTGCCGCATTTATCCTTGCCGGGGGGAGGAAGGCGACCACCTGCACCCTTTGATGATGTTGAACGGGGGCCGCCTGCAACACTCTTCGCTTTCGGCCCCCAACCTGCCCCCCTACTGGAAGGACACAAACAATACCGGCTCCCGCACGAGATGCAACTAAGGGTGACACGTCCCTAAGTGCGAGTGGCACCGATCATTAGGTGAATAAGGGTCAAAACTCGCTCGTCAAGCCCTGACAACTCCGTTTCTGTGGCATGACTTGAGACTTTCCCAAAATCACAGCAGGCCAAGTTATATGGACCGCTACTGTATTAATTTTTGTTTCCAGGACAGTTCTTGAGTCTTCGGTAATTTCGTGATTTTGGCAAAACCATTAACTTACATTGAAGTAACCTGTCTGCGAAGGCACCCTCTTTTAATCTTTTCTATTTTGAACTGTTTACTTATGAATTTGTTTGAGGGGAGTGAGGTGCCTATTGTGCATCACAAGTCCTGACTTTTTACAGTTTTATTGTTTCCCACAGAGCAACATCGAGTTGCAATTTTGGTACGCCTTTTTTCCAAGAGCAGTTAGCGCTCTAGTGGTTCTGGTTTTCCCTTCCTGCTCTCGGCCTTATCGTGCTGCTGGCATGCCAACGGCAAGCCCATCTGCATCCGTCTGCACCCGAACGGACACAGGGGCCAGGAAGACTGGTTCTTTTATCTCAACTAAAGTCATGTATTAGGCTAGTCAACTCAAAAAGCTCTGTCCTGCTACCCTAGCGGTGTGCCATTCATCCATTAACTTGATTAATGGTATCACAAGGTGTAGTCATTGTAGTTTTCAGTTCTCTACTCAATGTGCTACTTCAGGAATATGTATAAGCTTTTCCTCCTGATGTCCCCACTGTGAGAGCATTAGACTTATCAGACCTCAAATCCATCTTCTACCATTTTATCAATATTTCTGCCCCTCACTGGCTGAGCACCAGTTAAATCTTTTTAATGTTCTTTTAGATAACCTGCAGAGTGCAATGTTTTTAACAGAAACCTGGCTCCATGATTCCTCAACTCAGGGCCAGCTTTAGGGCAGTGTGACTGGCGCGGCCGCACTGGGTGCTGACCTGTGGAGGGGGCACAAACCTATGGGTTGGGCACTGTGTTTAGCAAAAATGTATGATTAGAGAGATGAGGGGCACTTATGCCCAATCGTAGTGAGAGAATCGGAGGCGGTGTTCATGTGGTGTGGGGGGCGCTAAAAATTATTCTCGCACCGGGCGCCACCAGCGCTAAAGCCGGCCCTGCCTCAACTCTAGACATTATTGCTGTGCTTCCCACTAATTATAGGCTGATTGGATTAGATTGCATGGACAAGAAAGGCAGTGGAATCGCATTGTTATTAAAACTCAGTATCAATGTAGAATGCAACACCTTTCCATCCAGACTCTATTTTTATCCCTATGCTTCTAAGAATTTTACTATGTTGTGCGCATTAATTTATCACCTTCCGGGACCTGCTGGCAATTGGATGTCCCAGCTATGAGAAGCACTTTCTCCTCATACTCTCAAATGCTCTAATTTTAATGTTCTAGGTGACTTCAATATTCATTTTCATAACCCTACTTGCAGCATCACTTCCTCTCTGCTAGAGGATTTTAGAGCCTTAGATCTACTCTTAATGAAAAATGCCCAAATGCATAGAGCTGGATACTTGCTTGAGCCCCTTTTTTCAAACCATAAGGGTTTTTTGATGGAGTCTCCAACTCCTCTATCTTGGTCGGATCATTTTGCTGTACCATTTTCTGTCCTGATTTTCTCCACTGTCACAGCACAGCCTCGTGGCTCAGCTGCTCATTAGAGAAATGGGTCCAAATGTATAGATGGCATACAACGTGCACTTGTACCCCACCACCATTCATCACCCTCTCATAGAGACACCTGAGTCAGCTTTGGTCTTCACAGTGTAAACATTTATTAAATTACATCTCTGGCCAATTACTCCGTCGGCCTCTCTTATTTATTGTGAACATCTTTTAAAATACTTTGCTTAGAAACACCACAGCACTCCAAATAAATCTCAAAATTATACATTGTCATTGTATTTACAACCCGCTCTCCAAGGGTCTTTTTGCTTGACCTTCGGGCTGTGCCAGCAGGCCACAATCAAGATAGCCTGCTCTCCTTAGGCTGACCGCCCTCCGGTCAACAGAGCCGCAGGTAGATAATCTGCCACCACTTGTGACAACCAAGGGCTTCCAGGGTAGAGCTAGAGAATCCAGAGCCACCATCAGGTCAGCCCCATCTCTCGCCAGCCCGGAGCCCCTGATAGATTTCAAGACCTGTTCTGGGGCCAAAAATGGCACCGACCAAAGGAGTCCCTGTCATTCCTCTTGCCCAGGACCCCGCCACAGGGCGAGGCGCTCACTGGCAGACTCAACCTCCCCCCCCGCAATCGAACGCTTCGGTGATGGCTCCTAACACTGTCTGTATGAACAACTCACTACCCACTTTGGACAGATGTACCCCATCCGCAGCATACAGTTCTAGCCTTGATGCTTGTATCAACTTGTGCCTTATGGTCCGGATGCTTGATTTCCTTAGGATCTCCGCCACTGACTGATTTAATCTCCTCACTGACTTATTCACTGCCTTCGGAGGTGCTCCCCGCTCCCATACTTGCCGTGGTATAACTTCAGACCATAGCAATATCGTGTTGGGTAACATATTCCTGACCGCTGCCAGAACCGAGAACAAAGCCTCTTTTACGCCCCTCCTTCCAGCCGGGATCAGATCGTTGCCTCCTGAATGAATCACTATTAGATCAGGGGTAGGCATGCCTGTGGACATGGCCCCCCGCAAATCGCTAGGCACCTCAGCTAAATGTTGTCCGCCTATTCCCACCCAATGGTGGTCAAATCCCTTTGCCTCCTGCATTCTCTCCTCGCGTGAGTTCTTAAAGGCAAGCCCCCACCCTGCGAATAAAAGAGTGGCCACACCAGCATATTTGGGGCCTCTGAGACGTGGTGCTAGAGCAATTGAAGATGAAAAAACAATCAACGCGGGACGGTGGAAGACAGGGGCAGCATACTGCGAGATTTAAATTAACTGCGGGCGAACATAACGCTCATAACATGTTGACTTCCAATGACCTAACCTCCTAATTGTTTCCTCTGAGAGGCCTAAGCCCGCCGCTGTCGTGGCTGCCCCGGTGCGGAATGAATGGGATGTGAAATCAGTTGAGTCTACCCCCAGCTTTATCAGAGCAAGCTTGCACACCCTGGTGAACTGAAATCTAGTGAGGTGCTTGCCGTCGCTATGCAGTAGCACTCTGTTGTCACCTCCCTGTGGCCTGATTTGGCGAAACTCCTTGCCAGGCTTACCGGGCAATATGTCACCCCCGCGATTGCACCTAACTGGGACCATACCCCTTTACCCAATGGGTCTGTCTTTGATCTCCAGACCCTGACTTGCAGGATTACCCCTGACAGAATTAAATCCTCGCACCGTATGCCCCCTTCCCTGTCTGCCTTAGAGGCAGGAAGCAATTCTGAAATCCTGAATGCCCCAAAGAAGTCTAATGCGTATGCTACTCTGAATAATTGAGTCTCGTATGGTGAAAAGCAAATCTTGGGCAATATGTCCAGGATATTTACTAACATGCTTACATCTATGGGTCTTCTACTGTCCTGTACCCCTGGTGTTAATCGCTCCCAACCCTTCATAGCTCTCCTCACCCTCGGATCCTTTGTTGGGT
Source organism: Triturus cristatus (assembly GCF_964204655.1). Lineage (NCBI taxonomy): Eukaryota > Metazoa > Chordata > Amphibia > Caudata > Salamandridae > Triturus > Triturus cristatus. Next base: position 845,340,671 of record NC_140594.1, on the reverse strand, counting down.
CTGCCACACCCCCTAGCCCGGCATAGAGTGCTATTGCCGACAGTTGTCTTTTCATCATTGCTACTGACTTCCCGCTAGATTTCTGATGTACTATAAACTCCAAGACACTCGTCGGTGAGAACACCTCAACTATCCCAGCCCCTTTTAAGCAATCCTGATATAACTGCCATGACCTCTCATACATACACTTAGTCTTGGGGGCCAGTGACGCTGTTATCAATTCAGGGGCTGTGGGGCACCAAGCTTCCATAGCCCCGCCGGGAAGTTCGTCATCTCTCTGTCTGCTTGCGGCCAGTGGGTGCGGAACTCTGCCAACTTAAAATGGGACTAAGCGTCAGCAGCTAAGTTGTCCACCCCCGGTACATGCCTAGCAGTAAAAAATACATTGCGCCGTAAACATTGCAACACCAGTTCCTTCAAAAGGCGCAGTACCCAGGTGCATTTCGCTCTCTGATTATTGATTGCCATCACTACAGACATGCTGTCAGACCAGAATACAATATGCCTATTTGCCAGAATGTCCCCCCACAAATGCAGAGCCACAATGATTGGAAACAGTTCTAAAAAGGTGATATTCCATGTCAGTCCGTGCCGTGCCCATTCCTCCGGCCAGTGCTGCATGCACCACTTGTGCCCTAACACTGCCCCGAAACGTACGCTGCCTGCAGCATCTGTGAACAATTCCAACTCGGCATTGGAGCTACTCGGCATTTGCCATATCACAGACCCATTAAAGTTTTCCAAGAAGTCTCTCCAAATCGCCAAGTCATTCTTTACCTCTGCTGACAACCTAGTGCGATGGTGTTTGGCGCAAAGCCCAGACATTGCCCTTGCAATACTCCTAGAGAAGGTCCTGCCCATCAGTATAACTCTCAAGGCAAAGTTCAACTGTCCCACCAGAACCTGTAATTGGTGCAGCGTCACCTTCCGGGTCCCCAAACAGGCGTCGATGGCTGTCTTGAACGCAGTCACCTTCGACTGAGGGAGTCTACATACTCCTTCTCTAGTATCTATTTCGATGCCTAGGAATGTTAAGCAAGTAGATTGCCCCTCCGTCTTCTCTGCGGATAGTGGCACACCCAGAGGTTTTGCCAGGTGCTGGAAGCCCAGCAGGGCCTTCCTGCATGACTGTGATCCCTGGGGGCCCAAGAAAAAAAAATCATCTAGGTAGTGCACCACCTCATGTGATGCAGCTGTTGTTAGTAATTGTTGCACTGCCCCTTCCAGGAACCTGGCGAAAGTCTCAAATACTGCGCACGCGATTGAACAGCCCATGGGCATGCAAAGGTCAATGAAATACTCTCCTTTGAAGGTAAAACCCAAGAACTTGGTATCCTCGGGGTGTACTGGCAAGAGTCGAAAGGCTGCTTCAATATCTGACTTAGCCATTAAGGCTCCCTCACCTAGCGCCTGTAACTTCTGGATTGCGGTGTCAAATGTTGTATACCGCACTGTGCATAGATCTGGGTTAAGCTTGTCATTGACAGACAAACCTGGCGGGCTTGACAAATTGTGAATTAAACGAAACTTCCCTTTCTCTTTTTTCGGTACTAACCCTAGTGGTGAGCATACCAGATCAGGCTTTGGCAACTGTTTGAAGGGTCCCGCCACCCTCCCCAAGGCAACTTCTCTCATGATTTTTAGCTCTGCCACCTCCATGATCTGAAGCACTGAGTTTTGGTTACGCGGGGGAGCATTGGAGGGGGTAGCTGAGGATGGGATGCGGAAACCGGACATAAAGCCATTGTGTAAAAACTGGGCATCTTGCAATTTGTCATACTTGCTAAGGAGGTATGTCAGCACGTGTAACTTAATAGGTGTTGGCAAGTCTCTAGGGTGCTTGAGGAGGCCGTCCTTTGGCTGCGGTATGGGCCGGCTGCTCTTTTGGCCTCCCCGACTTTTTGAAACATCTGATTTCTGGGTGGGATGGTCCCCCACAAAAGGAGAAACAGTGCTTGTATCTGCATGCTGAACCCCTGGTGCACTCATTCTTATTATACTGCTAGCAGGCCAGTTTCTTATCTCCTGCCCCCCTGTCACCCTGAAGGGACTGATTGGGAGCGGGGTAACTAGTCTTATTCACGGGCACCGTTGAATAAAATACAGCATGCCATACATTAATTTCGCGTTGGTCCCATGCTATCTCAGGATGTACTGCCTTCATTTGTCTAAACTTGGTGTCATATTGCAGCCATCCTGTCCCTGGGAACTCAGACGCCGCCCCATGAAACAAGGATATATAACTAATTAATTGGGGTGCCACCGCGGGATACCTCTCTGCCATGATGGCCGCATAGATAGCGAATCCTGTGATCCAGTTTTTGATTGACCAGTCCACCCATACCTTCTTCTGTTTGTACTCCCCCTCCTTACCTACCCTGGCTTTACCCAGGACCACCCCGGCATTTATGAAATCAAATACATCTATATACTCTCCTTTCAAGATCTTCTCCTTGGTTTCCAGGGGCACATGCCATGTGATCACCGCTGAGGGCGAAAGCGCCATGGACACGGACCCGTAAATCAATGGGCTGTATGCTAATATGGGCTGCCCCATCACCACCGGCCCCACAGACCCCTGAACAGAATTACCTGAGGCCCCTGCAGCTTTTGTGCTATTGCTGAGCGTTTGCCCTTGCGGCGTCGCCGTTACTATGCTTGGGGATTGCCCCATAACTACTGGCCCTAAAAACCCAGGGTAAGCTGCTGCGGGCACCATTGCACTAACTGGGCAATTATTAAGTGCCTGCCCTTGTGATGTTGCTGCCACTACACCTGGGGATTGTGCTACCCCCCCAGACTGAACCCACACTTGCGCTATGCCGCTGCCTGGATGTGCGACCACTGGAGGTGCGGCTACCTGTGTCCCAGGCGTTTCCGCATTTGAAACGGGTGCCACCCCCACCTGCGAAACCTTATTTTGTGCGTTGATTCCCCCACTTGCACCTGTCGGCGGGACATTTCTTTCTTGCACTGTGTTCGAAACCAAGTCTGTTGTCTCAAGCTCCCCTTTCTCACCTGAGGATGCTGCCTGAGAATCCCCTGCTCTGGGACGCTTTTCCCTTGACGCCTCTTTAAATCTTTCCGGTGTGCCCAGAGCTCGCTTGCCCCGCCCTGTTTCCTCCTGAGCATCCATTCCTGCCCCTTCCTTTAATGTCTTTAGAGCCCAATCGACTCCTTTCTCATTCGTGAACTCCAGCAGCTCCGTCAAAGCCAGATAATCATCTATTTTTGCCTGGGCCCCCTTGCCCTTCTTTGCTCGTCTTGGCGGCATTCTGCACTTAATAAGACAGAAAAAAGTTAGTCCTTCCCATTTTAAATGCCCATTGTAATATGGAACAATATTTGCCCATTGTGCCATGCGTTTTTAACTCATTATACCCCCCTGGTCACAGACCTGAGCGCTCGCACCTCCTTCTATAGTTAAAACTTTGTCCCATTCACATTTGCTTAAATAACTGCCTGATGGTACTCGCAAGTTAAAAAGCCAACCTAACACCCTCCTTCCTAACTGTGTAACAATCACCGGTATTTACAGTATGCTCCGGCATAGCCGCGTCCCTCTAAGGAACGCTCACAAACAACTGCGATCATTCGTGTGCGCATGCTCAGCCCCCTAGACCTCATCCTTAACGGCGAGTACGCCGCAACTAACCTCAGGCTCAAAATACGGGCTTGGCACAAAAACATTGTTCCATACCGCCAGCGATCCAGTACGACTCGTACTCAGCCCGAGAGTGCCCGCACTTTCATGTAACAATCATTCTACCGCATGCTTACCACAACTTCCCTTCTCCGCAACATGCGTTGCTCACACATGCCAGCACCTCCGCCAGCGATCCAGTACGACTTGTACTCAGCCCGAGAGTGCCCACGACTCGCACCGCTCAAGATCAACAACCTGAACGCTGTGACCACCCTCATGATTGCCACGCACACCAGCACTCGCACGCGGCGCCCCCTCGGACGGTTCCCCATGTGGAAACCAATATGCCCGACAATCGCACAAAATGTCTTTTCCCCCCCCAAAATGCACACTGAGGCCCGCTCACCTGCCCCTAGAGTCGTCTGCACGTTCTCCACGTCCGCCGCTGCCGCACGCGGTCCAAGCTGGAACTTCCGATGCGACCTCCGACCCCGAGCAGGAGAGTGGACAAAAGAGGGCGCAGCTACTGCCCCACTGCCTTTTCAAACCTCGCACCAGCGTTAATTACCTCCGGGGTCAGCCTGCCTTTTTCCCAACGCACTTCCTGTTCTAAGGGTTGGTATCCCCTTCCAGGTCACACGACCCGGAAGGGATCCCTACACTACACTGTCCGGCCCTTTGTTCCCACTAACGGCGCCACGCCCCCTATGTGGGGTGGCGCCCTTCAATCTCTCTATTTCTAATATTATGTTGCAGGACACTATACCTGCTCTGGGCCAATCAGCTGATTCTGACTCCTCTACGATTGATCATTGGATTCGGGAATCTCTTGACTCTGTACGCCCTCTCCAACCTACTACTCATCCTAGATCTTTTCCCCCTGTCCTCTGGTTTAAAGATACCCTTTGATGGAGGGAATCAGAAGGATTTTGGGTGAAAAAATATTAGAGCGAGGAGGAAATAAGAAAGTATAAATTTGCCCTGAAATAATATCACAAGGCCTGTCGCTGCACCCGAACTACTTTCTATTCCGATAAAATTTCCATGGCACAGATCTGCCCAAAAACACTATTCTGATTGGTCAAAGATCTCTCAGCCCCTGCGCGGATCTATCCTTCCTCTTCTCTCACGCACCTGCAATGCGAAGAAGTGGCTGGTTTCTTTGCTAAACAAGTGGCGGACATTCAGACTTCTCAAAATAACTTTATTTCGGCATCTAGTCCCATAAAAGTATACAATAAAATTAGATAAAGTAAAATACATATATAAATAACTATAACACAATAAAAAGCTCGAGTAAGCATCATACTGATTCATTCATAAATGGGACATTTCCTGACAAATAAACACATCAAAAAATAACATCATCGTAAGTTAATGCAGTGACAGAAATGCTCTAAATTGATGGCATGTTGAAAGGCAACATGGTACAAGGCGACAAATCAATCATAAAGGTTAATTGAGCAATCAGATAGAGCAGCTTATGATGACATGGAATGTCACAAGCAATTACATCTTAAAGAGCAATGTGAAAGTAAGAAGCCCCAGCAAGGAATCGCCCGCGCTTCTTAGTGGGATAGTTAAGCCTTTTTTCTCATGAGCTACAGCCAAGAATTTTGCAAAAGTACATGCATACAACTTAAGTATCTAAGGCAATACAGCTATGGTGGAGGCGTGTCGCCCCACTGCTTTCACACAGAGCGAGAAGCAGAAACATAAAATGGTAATAACTTTTAATTATCACCATTTTATGTTTGCGTTGCGGGCAGGTGGGTGGTGCTACTCTGCTCTTTGAGCAAGGCAGAGGAGGAGTGGTGTGCCCACTCCTGAGTGCACAATGACTGTTTGCCCTCTCGGGCCGCCCAAACTAGTCAAGCGTACTCTGCCCTTCTCCACGCAGGCTGCATTGCAACTTTTAGATTAAAAAAGTCTATCTGGTTAAGGGTGCAATCACTTGAATGCTTGGAAGCCTTACTGTGCTTCGCGGTGCCCTGCACAAGATTGTATGCTTTACGCTTCCCTGGGATGAAAAAATCTATTACGAGGAAGGAAGGAAAAATGAGCAAAAAGTCTCAAGCCCGCTAAGAATTAGAACACGAACAAATAGGCAAAAGAAATGGCCCTTATATCACGCTCAGATTACATATAATGATCTAATAAGTTAGTCTAAGACAAAAAGGAAATTAAAACAATAATACAATGAAACATTAGTGGGGCCATGTTCCTAATGAACAATGACCACCATAGCTATTTACAAGCATAGCCAAATCTTGAAGGGCATATTTAAAACCCTACCAGAGAATAAGGTAAAATGTGCATTAGGAACAAGACTTTACAATGCTTGGATGATGGCACAAGCGAGATTTGATGTATGTCACTCCTATGAATCACAGACCCAAACCAAAACTGGCTTGATAAAATAATAGCAGCCAAGGGTTATTAGAAAGTCATAGTACCTTTTAGCAATGTAAAAACCAAGGGGGTGATCCAGCCCATGGTCCGGGCTTCGCCTGGGCACAGCCCTCGATTGTCCGGCCCAGTGGTGCACTTTTATAGCATGATTGCATTGTAACAGGCGGCACGGACTAATAGGACTTGTGGTCTTCAGTGTCTTCACCAGCGGCTCCTCAACAGCAAGTCAATTTCAATATTAAAAGCTCTCAGGTTGTCGGAGCTGATGCATGCTTTTATAGCGCAATTGCAATATAACAGGCATCAGGGAATAATGGGATTTGTGGTCCCCAGTGCCTTCACTAGTGGCTCCCCGGTAGCAGACTAATTTCAATATTAAAAGCCCCCAGGTCATTGGAGCTGTGGTGTGCTTTAATAGAGCGATTGTGATGTAAATGTGGCAGGGAATATTGGGACTTGTGGTTTCACAAGCTGCTCCCCAGCCGCAAGTCAGTTTCAATATTAAAATACTTTTTTATTGTCTAAGTCTCTGACTTCCCAACACCAACTTCAATGAGAAAACAGAATTGTTTGCACTGGGCCGCCTGTACTCAGACACAATCTGGCAGCGGAACTCTATCTTGATCCTCCTCCGACTGCTCTCTAGGTATATTTTCACCCATGGATGGTCTAGCTTATCTCACTTTGTTGACCTCTATCAAATCTAGTTCAGCTTTAGACCCTCTCCCACACTCCTATGTGAGCAAGCTACACCCTAACCTTCTGCAAATGTTGATTTCTCTTTTCAACCTCTAGAAGGCTGAGCCCCTAAAGTGTGGAAGCATGCTATGGTTATGCCCCTACTTTTGAAGCCAAAACTTAATCCTCTTAATTGGTCGAATTATAGACCAATTTTGCTTCTACAACTATTCTCTACAATCCTTGAGAAGCATGTGAATCAATAAATGTCATCCTTTGTTGAAATGAAGGGTCTTCTTCACCCTTCTCAATATGGTTTTAGAGCTGGTCATAGCACAGAATCTACCTTTCTGGGAGTCACAGAACAGCTGAGACTCCATCTTGATAGGGGTAGCACAGCAGCACTGATTCTGCTCAATCTCAGTACCACATTCAAAGCTGTATCGCGCCACCTATTCTACATAGGTTGGAGGCTGTGGGTGTTCGAGACTTGCCCTTGACCTGGCTAGACTAATTTTTACAAGATCAGACTTTTCAGGTCATTGCCTCAAACCATACCTCCAGCTTCCATCCACTTCCTCCAGGTGTACCCCAGGGGTCGGCTCTTAGCCTTATGCTATTTAACATTTATGTACATCATTTATGTACATCCCCTGGTACACATTGTGTAATGCTGTGGTCTCTCTCCTTTCTCTTACATGGATGATACCCATATCATCTTCTCCCTTTCACCTGAGGAAGATCGCAGTCCGGACACAGTGAACACTTACCTTTTGAAAGTGGCTGCCTAGATGAGCAAGAGCTCCCTTAAATTAAATGGAGACATACCAGAGGTTATGTTAGTGGGCAACATCCCATATCTTTAGGGGACCCCATTACTGGCCAGACATCCTTGGTACTCCTCCAGTCCCTGTCTCTGCGGTTAAGAACCTGGGTTGTTGGCTTCATTATGAGCTCTGAATGAATCATCATATTTCAAAGGTAGCCTCCACCTGATTTTGTGTTTTAAGGTGGCTTAGAAAAATACTTTGGTTACTACCTGTCTCCTCCCAACAAACAGCAATTCAGACCCTGATTCTGTCTAGATTGGACTATGGTAACATTCTTTACCTTGGGGCTCCAAGGCCTCACTTAGAAGGTCATCTAGAAAGCTGCTGCTAGATTATTATTCCATCTCCCCAAAAATTATTTCACATACTATTTTGAAAATAAAAGTGTGACCCTCCGCTCACTAACTTTAGGGCCCAGGCCACTAGGCCCTCCCCAGTCACAGTCCGAAGACCCACACATACTGCGGGCCCCCCTAACAGTACTATCCTGGAATGTGAACGGACTGGGTAATAAAATAAAGAGGGGATTGGTATTACAGTACCTCAAGCGACATGCCCCATCAGTTGCCCTCATTCAAGAATCCCACCTGGTCAGCACGGCAGTTAAGGCGTTGGACAGGTGGGGCTTCGTATGGTTGTCCACGCAGATTTTACATCTGGTTCCATAGGGGTGGGGATCCTAATCAAAAAGAGCTGCCCTCTAATAGTAGGCAAGACTTGGAGTGACGATCAAGGGCGCTTCGCAGCCCTATCCTGTCAATGGGAAGGGCGACCATACAACTTAGTGACAGTCTACATTCCCCAAGCACTCTACAGCCTCGCCCTCCCAGCCCTCGGTAAATTTCTGTTGGCACTCACACCCGGGGAACTGATTATAGGAGGTGACTTTAATGCCACCGTGGATGCGGCACTAGATAGATATCCACACAGGGAGCAAGGGACGACCTCATCACCCCTCCGGGAATTCCTAGATGCAATTGGGCTGGTGGATATATGGTGCACACGACATCCCGAAACATTACAGTACACCTTCCACTCAGGGGCCCACAATAGTCTATCACGTATTCATTATGTATTTACTTCCCCCACCAGTACGGAGGGAGTACTGGAGATTGAAGACCTCCCTAGGGGTATCTCTGATCCCGGCCCATACGCATGACATACACATCGCACCTCATGGGTAGACGACGTATATACCCCTTGCATCCGGGTTACCTCAAAGAACCCACAATTTGGAAGAGCCTCCATAAAACATAAACACTATTTTCAAGAAAATGCACCCTAAGTGGCCTCCCCTGTCATCCTTTGGGAAGCATATAAAACGGTCCTCCGTGGACAAGCCATCTCATTGATCACGGCCCACAAACGGGACCAAATGCACCAGATAGAGGAGCTTGAACGGGAGATGGGACGAGCTGAAAGTGCGCACGCCACAGATCCCTCTGACCACACGACTCACTCCCTCAGTCTGGCTAAACAAGCATATGGGGACTATGCCAGGGAGAGCGCCAAAGGGAAGATTACTAAAACGCAACACACCATCTATGAGGTCGGGGTCAAGGCGGGTAGACTATTAGCCTAGTTAGAGAAAAAAGATCGTGCCAGTCGCTGGGTGGCGCAGATTTGTCTGCCCTCGGGAGAGTTGCTGACAGACCCCAACGACATAGTCACAGCCTTCGCCCACCACTTCGAAACAGTATACACCTCCATAGCAACATACTCAGAGGATGAAATTCTGGAGTACCTCCTCGATATATATATGCCAAAGCTGGCACCACAGGATACCCAGGCGTTGGAAGCTAGACTCACAGTGGAGGAAATCACCACAGCCATCAAAGGTCTCCAGTCTGGGAAGGCATTGGGTCCTAATGGTATCCCCATTGAACTCTATAAAAAAGAATCCAACATGTTGGCACCCCACTTGCTGAGGATGTACGAAGGTAGCCTAGAGAGAGGAATACTCCTGAGAGATCAACGAGTAGCTACACTTATTGCAATCCCAAAACCAGGCAAGCCCACGCATGACTGTGCCTCTTACCGCCCGATTTTGCTACTCAATGCAGAGGCAAAAATCCTTGCAAAAGTATTGACAACCAGGCTCCAACCCCATCTTGCGACCTTAATACGCCCCAACCAATCAGGTTTCATGCCAGGTAGGAACAGAGCAATGAATCTGCGCAGACTCCATGGAATATTGGCCAGATTACCCACCATACAGGAAGAGGCGGTCATTCTGTCTCTGGATGCCAGCATGGCCTTCGACCGGGTGGAGTGGCCGTTCCTCTTTGCTGTACTACGTCACCTCGGTTTTGGGCCCAAATTTTGTGCTTGGGTTAGTTTGCTATACACGAGACCAATGGCGCAAGTAGTGGTCAACGGGTGACTGTCGGGAGAGTTTCCCTTAGGATGTGGCACCAGGCAGGGATGCCCCCTATCACCGCTTCTATTCGCTCTAGTGCTCAAGCCCTAGGTGGCGCAGATTAGGTGGGACCCAGAAATAAGAGGATTACGGTGGATGGAGGGATGGGAAGACCGTATATCCCTATACACAGATGATATCCTGTTGTATATGGCAAACCCCCGAAAGTCTATCATCTGCCTATTGGACATTTGTGAAGCGTACAGCAGGGTCTCAGGCTACGCCATTAACTGGGCGAAGTCGGTACTGTATATACTTAAGGGACCACCCCCCGCATCTACCCGGAGGCATGGAGATATCGATGGCTGCAGAGGGCTTTAAATATCTGAGTATACACATCACACCACACCCCACACAATTTTACGAACGCAATCTCCTACCACCTCTGAAGAGTCTCCGCAGCGATGTGAAGTGGTGGCACTGCTTGCCGCTGACGCTCCTGGGGAGGGCAGCACTGTTCAAGATGATGGCTCTGCCCAGGTTTTTATATGCATTACAGAACACCCCAACACCTGTCTCCAACTCCTATTTCAAATCAATTGAGGCGGAGGTGGGACACCTCCTTTGGGAGGGAAAGCCACCGCGGATAGCACAACGCAAACTTACACGGAGTTGGTATGACGGAGGTATCGCCCTTCCCAACCTTCAGTTATATTATTGGGCCTCGCAGCTTGCAGTGGTTAATCAGTGGCTTCACGCCTCACAAGAAGAACCCGCACTACGTATGGACCGGCATACTCTCGGCACAGAAGGAATCCTGGGGGCCCTCTACGATAAAAAGCAAAGACAAGCGCTGATTGGTCCCACGGCTCACACCGTACATATCTGGTCAGTAGCACAGCGTGCATTGGGATGGGAGGGAGTGCTCACACAACACACACCACTCTGGGACACTCCCAGGATAGGTACACTATGCACCAGTAAAGGCTTTTCCCGTTGGGACCAAATAGGCATCTCCGTGGTCGGGGACCTGTGTAAAAAGGGGGAAATGGTGACATTTGCACAGCTACAAATAACATACCACATGGCGAAAACTGAGCATTTCCGATATACCCAAATAAAACATGCACTCACAAAAGCCATAGCCCCTGGAACAGACCTCCCCGACGCCTCCCCGTTAGAGGACCAATTGTTGACTGACCACCTCACCAAAAAAGCAACCTCCTTAACTCATCGCAAATTAATCAACAATCAGGCTGACCCCACCCAAGAGCTTAGGGAGAAGTGGCAAACCGAGATAGGTGACATGGACAAACAAGACTGACAGGAGGCACTGGCCTCTCCACGGGAAGTAGCGATCCCATCCAGACTGAAACTTGTGCAACTTAAAATTCTGCACAGAACATATTACACCAGGACCACACTCTACAAAATTGGGAGGGCGGAATCGCCACTTTGTCTTCGAGGCTGCAGAATAGACGGCTCTTTCTACCATACATTATGGGATTGTCCCCACATTACTGTTTATTGGAAATCGATCATGGATACGCTCATGAGTGTGAGTGGTCACACGATCTCCCCGGAGCCGAGGAGATGCCTACTCAATGTGTGGGAGCCAACAGACCTTAATCACGCAGAGCAGTGCTGGGCGACCCTGGGTATGGTGTTAGCCAAACGGAACATTGCTCGGCTGTGGGGTGCACAGACGATCCCCTCCCTTCGTCAATGGTGTGAGGATCTGGACAGCGCCATGGTGGCAGAGATATCAGTTTTCATCCATAGGGGTTGTCCACAGAGGTGGAAGAGGGTATGGGGCAAATGGAGCGCATATCGTGGGAACATTTGTGCCCCGCCCCCGGAGGACTCCGACCCGGATTTGAGCGATTGAAAATGCAATGGACGAGTACTGGGGGACAACAAACACTACTCCAGTATTAAGAGGGCTGAGAGATGTGGTCAAACTAACTTGTGTACATGTAACTCGCATTGTGAAAACGAGAAGGACCACACTTGGTCTTTTATGAAACCTGCTGCATTTGATTGTACTCGGCTGTGATACGATGTTAAACTTAATAAAAATATATTTTTTTTAAAGTGTGACCCTCGAATATGCGGTTGGCTGGAATGTTTGTACAATTACAACAGTCTCATCAAAACAGTTACCACTGAGCAGTGAATTAAGCAAGTTGTGTCGACAAATAAATCTTCCATTGAAGGGTGACCAGTTTGACTAGAAATGAGCATCATTGACATCAATACTTGTAAACACACTCACCTCCACCATACCACAGTGGGAAGAAGAGACTGCCATTCTGTTGCTCCGATACAGGTTTCAAGTACTGGAAGGGCAAGTAGTCTGAACCCCTTTATGACAGTGACAGGCATTATCAGAAATTCCCATGGCTTTCAGCTCCAACCATAGCGCTCTCAATCATACCTTGCAGTATGCGCTGTAAAAACGTGTATGTTGCTTGAAAAACAATGCAAGAGAAACACATGCTCGGAGGAAATAGGGACACTTACACACCGTACCACGTGAAGTGGAAAGTGTGAAATGAAGAAGAATGCATAAGTACACTTTCCATAGAGAATAAACACTAGGTTCAGCACCCCAATCTATCCCCCTCATTGGTAACAAACTCCCAACACATTATCTCCCAGAAGAAAGCCCAAGTCTAATTGTTCAGCACAATGGAAATTTAAAAAACATGATTTTTTAATTTTATTATTGAGGCTCATAAAAGCAGGCTCGGTGTGAAGGTCTGTGGTTGCCAGAAAGGAAGGGATTGGCGACAGAGAAGCACTAGCAAACTGAAAGCTGGAGCCAGGCTCAAGCCAGAAGGCTGGCTTTGGCTGAATTAGAGGTCCTTTTGTAACCCCCAACCTAAAACCAGATGAGCTCTCACAGGAGGTGATGGACCCCAATGGCTACAGCTGTTGACCATACAACATGGGGACGCATGTTCAAATCCTGGCCTCAGTTTAACATTGTATGACTCATGGCAAAACATAGCCTGCGTCTGTTGCAAAGCATTTGTATTGCCTTAGGGAAGGCCTGTGTAGCTATTTAACACTGAAACAGTAAAATGTCTGCCTGTCACCCCATGCTCCAATCACATTCTTTAAGAGTTAAGGACAAAGCATTCATCTTAAATGTCAGAGAAAGTCCAGAAAGTCCAGTACCTGTGATGGCACCATGACTGACTTTTTCCTGTTAAGAACAAACCCCATATCTTCTCCTTGTCTGAATGTGAATCTGAGGAGGAAGTGGAGGGATCTGCTGTGACGGTAGAGCTCTTAGGGAAACCAGATGGTTCAAAATCATCAATACTTCTGTATTCATGGTCTGTAGGACCAATTGCTCCAACTGTGAAAGGACCTCCACAGAGGATCCTCTGGAAGAAGTACTGCCAGCAAAGCCTGTTTTCTGCTAAGCCAGATCACGTTTCACCATGCCCCCTGCTGTACCCATCAGTTCGCAATGTCCATAAAGTGTCAGGGGTTGGGCAAATGGTTGCAAGGCTTTAATTAAGGCTCAGATCACCAAGCTCTGCACTTGAGTATCAAGTGCCTCTACCAGACGCTCCTTTATATCTTGCTCAAAAGGGACTTCTGCATATTCCAGATAGTCCTCATTCTCATGGCATGCCAATTGCAAAAATGTTACTGATGGTCAGGAGGAGGCTCCAGGGGGAGGGATAGCCCTAATCAGGTGCAAACTCAAGTTCAGGAAACCAGCTATCAGAGCCAAACAGTCACAAAAGGTTACCAAAAGTAAACGTGGAGGGAGGCACCTGGCTCTCCTGATGCAAAGCCTTTGTCTTGCTTCTAGAGGGTTTTCTTCCATCACTTATGAGGGGAGTCAAGTGCTGGAATTGCTTAGGGATGGTTTTCTCTTGGAGATTTCAGTGTCCACGTTACGTAGTCAGTGGGCAGCAGTGAAGGCAATTAGGAGTTCCTCCTTCTGTCATTTGATTCTTTAGCTTCCCGTTTGCTCAGAAGTTTCTGTTTGAGGAGGCCTATATTTGACTCCCCAGTTCCTTCACGAGACCTTCATCTGGTTCTCCATGTTTTGCAGAGGAATATCTTTGAGTCTCTTTCTTCAGTGTCTCTTGAGTTTCTGACCCTCAAATGTTTTTCTTAGTTACAATCACCTTGTGTAGGAAATTGGGTGAGATTGTGACTTTGCTTTCCCATCCTCCGTATCTGAGGGTTTTTCAAGACAAGGTGCTTCTTAGACTGGACACTCTTTTGGCAAAGGTGCCTTCCGCTTTCAGTCTCTCTCAAGACATTGTTCTCCCAGCATTTTTTCATTTCCCCTTCACAGAAGAGGAAATTCTTTTACATTCCCTAGATTTGTCTAGAGCCATTTTTATTTATTTTGATAGAACGGCTGCTTTTAGGAAGGTTGATTTTCTTTTTGTCACCTTTGGGTCGGCGCATAAAGGCCATCGTCCGTCCACTTCCACTTTACCTCATTGAGTACGAACAGCTATTTGCTTGACATATCAAAAACAGGGACGGTGCATCCATTAGGGCGCTTGGGCGATGCACCACTAATTAATTTGAGGCATGAGTGGAGAGTTGACTGACTAACAAGCGTGCATGCTGTTGCCGTCACTCTCTCACTCACATTTGCAAATTCAGGCCGCTGGAGGCAGTCGGCACAGAAGGGGGCGGGGCAGCAGGAGTTCAGTGCAAGTGCATGAGCATGATGCATCGAGCCATCCACGATAATATCTAGTAGTATCAGGTGCCGCGGAGCGTACAGCAAGAGTGCGCATGTTCTGTTTAGGGCTTAAATATTTTGCGACCAGCCCTGAACATGCGCACACTAGGCTGCTCATTAGAAGAGCGGTGGTTGTTCCATGCAGCTCTTCTAATGAGCAGCCTAGTGCGCATGTTCGGGCTGGTCGCAAAAAATTTGAAGTCCTAAACAGAACATGCGCACTACTGCTCAAGCCAATCCTGGCGCTGCTGCTGGAGCAGCGTCTGGATTGGCTGAGACGTAGGCGGCACAGGAGCAAGCGTGATGTCAGAGCCTCCTCGTCGAGGCAGACACACCTCTCGTGTTCACCACTCAACTACCACGTTTGACTCTGAGCCTGCAGCAGCAGCCAGGCGGGCACCAGCGGACCCCGGTCTGAGTGATTGGTAACGTTATTTGTTTAATTTTATCCCCTCCGCGCTTCCCCCCCCTCCCGTGAGCATGCCGCTGGCCGCGGCTGTCTGCCAGTACCCAGGGCTGCAGCTGCTTTCACTGGGGTGCTGCATGTACACACTCTGCCACAGGTGAGCAGGAAGTGGGCTTACATGAATTGGTGGGTTACAAGCATGGCAGCAACAGTGAGGAGTGGGTGGACTGGAGTGGACCATTTAGGTCGCTTGGCAGAAGGTACTGCCGTCGGTACTAAGGACTGCTGGCAGTACCAGGCCAGTTACTGGTGTGTACCGATACCAGGGCTGCTGCTACTAGGACCAGGGCTCGGTCAATAAATATATGATGCTGTTTGCACCTGTGTCGTCTGTCCGTACCGGGGTAACTGCCTTGAGGGGCAGATTTCCTGTTACTATCCGCAGTGTACCAGACTAGAGATGGTGTGCTTGGGAGGGTATCGGTGGGAAAGAACGATTTTCTGAAAAATAAACGTTATTGAAGCCCTTCGAATGTATTCACGCTTTGTGGTCTCTGCGAGTTGTTCAGATCTTTGGAAACGGTGAATTGAAAGCTTGCCAGGGAAATATTGTCACCTGCTGGCTGTATCCTCCGGTTCGAACGAGCTACATTAAGGGAACAAGTATCTGCTGCTGTAATTGTAACCTGCAGGTCATTCTCAATTAACTAAATTTGTGGATGAACACATCGGACGCATGTTTGTGTGGTTGTGACTGTAACAGGGTTAATTTTTTTCTTTAGGTTGTAATATTTTATATAGTATGAATCTAACTCCAAAAGAGGTGTGAAAAGCTTCACATGTGGAATTTTATGTCCGAAGAGCATCTCAACCTAGAGCAGTACATGGAAGAGTATTAAATGTGTGGTACCGGTTGAAACCAGGTAACAAAAAAGGTGATGAGGAGGTTTGATAATAACCGCTGGTTATTGGGTCATTCTAACACAGCACACTGCATGGTTACTTTTAGCTGCTCTACTATTTTAGTGTCGGAAATTCTAAGTGTTTACATTGTTATTAGCCAAAGTCATGAGTTGGTTAAATTGATCTGAATGTGTGCTGCGCACTACTAATTTTATGGCATTCAAGATTGTTTACTAAGGAATCGTGTAATGTGCTTGCTACTTAAAACTAAGCCCTATCTTACGCCTCACCACTTCTTACGCCTCACCACTTTGAAATGTCACCAGCCGCCCCTGATCAAAAATCAGGAGCTTTGCTCCCTTCCTCAGTTCGAGGTAGATCTACCAGAGGAATAGCATCCTCCTGGGCAGCCTCCAAAGAGGCATATGTAGCAGTGACTTGGGCCTGTCTGCACACTTTCATTACCCATTGCAGGTTATGAATGGGGGATGTATTTCTGTCAGATTTTGGGTCAGCAATTTTATCTGTGGTACACTAATTACTGCTCAGTTCCTGTTTTCAGTCTGTTTTCTTAAATAAATATTAAGTTTTGGTAATTTTTACTCTGTAGCTTTGGTATATGCTCATGGGTGAGGACTATGACGTGGGAGACGGAGGAGGTAGGTAATGGCTCGGTTACTTACCGGTAATCTTCAGTATTCTGAGTCATAATCTTCCTCGTCACAGTTTGCAATCCCTTTCTTCCTCCCTTGGGAGGACTGGAGAAAAAATTGCTTTGTTGCACATATTTAACTTGATATTACAGGCACCACCCACCTTTATGTGTCACATGACAGGAACTTGCTGTGAGGCCATATTGGGTGGAGAGAAGCTTTAGGATTGCTTATTTGGGTGAATTCTGTCCACTGAACCCAGTGTTTTCATGGTTGAGGACTGTGACAAGGAACACTATGACTCGAAGTAATGAAGGCTATCGGTGAATAACCACGGTATTTGCCCACTCTGTGGTTCTGTGGTTGGGCCAGATGTATGAATGAATGAGTTGGTGGCACAGCCTCCATTAACACTGCCACTAAACCATTGAATTTTGCATGTTTTCGTGTGCTGTCACCTCGGTTCCTGAACCTTTGGTTCCAGGTGTGCCTTCCTTAATGTTACTGAAACACTACATGAATGTACTTATTAAAGGCTGCAACCACGCAAAAATTGTGAAATTGATCCTTTTGGTAACATATTTGGTAACACCAGAAAAACATCGCTGAGAAAATGGCACCCGACATACACTATTCAGCATAACAAACGTAGGAATTCTAATACATACATGAACATAAAGCATATGCGTCCAACAAATGCACATATTTAGCCTATGTTATATATGCATTTGCATATCAGAAGGTTATCTCATAATACTAATGCCCCTATTTAGCCTGGGAGGGGCAAAAAACAAAAAAAACGACAATGTGTCTCTAAAACCTAAGGCCACTCTTCTGGTCAAGTCTAATTTAGGGTGTCAAGTCCATTGGTAATTCATGATAGAGCCCACAAGTCAACACCTTGCAACCTTGCAGTGCTGGTAGGAATCCATAATCTTCTCAACAGACTGCCCCGGCTAGTAAGTGTAATGTAGGCCCCTGCTGCAGTACCTTTGATGCCCTCACACCCCAAGGACCCTCAACTCAACCCTCCCCAAATGTACAAATGTTCCTGTTGGGCATCGTTTCACATCATGCCAATGTCTCCATCTCTTGCGGCAGGGGAAGGATTGCTAGTCAGGCCACCCGCCCTTGCCTTGAAAAGCTTAGTGTGTAGAAATGAAGAGCTGACCATCATGCTCTTTGCTCAATGTGAATGTTGCTTTGATTTCTTTCTTACTCAGGCCTATTCAGTTTGACCTTTTTGAGTGCTGGACTGCACCGAGAGCCTTTTGCAACCCCCTAATTATTGACTACTCCAATCACAATAGAAGGGTTCTTGTACATGTACTTCTGCGGGTACCCTTCACAAGACATAACGCAGACTCTAGCCGTACTGGCTTTAAAATAAAATAAAAAATCTTTGTCTATATATCAAAGGAAATAATACTGCACTGTTGGAGGCATACCACTGGTTGCTCAACGACAGTACAGCCATTGCTTAATTTAAATGCATATTTTATATTTAAGAATGAATTTAGTGGGAAATAAAAAATGTAATTTAAGGAAACTTTAATATTTTGTGTATATTATAGTCTGTATTCTCGTGTCTACATTTACATCTGTAGTTTATACCCACTTTTATTTACAGTATTAGTACAGTTTATATTGTATTTATTCACTGTAAAACACTGACTCCTCTGATCTGGGGAAAGAAAAGTAAAGAATAGAAACATCTGTGGACCTTTGTACAGGAAAATTAAATAATTTTGACTCTTCCAGGAGAAGCTGACATCTGCACACTTAAAATCTGTTGCCCATCAGTAAATACATGACTCGTTGCCTGCACCTGATGGCATTGCTCTTGTAGGGTCCTTGAAGCACAGACATGCACACTTTAGCACAGTGATACTCAAAGTACGGCCCGGAGGCCGCATGCAGCCCTCCTGACCTTTGTATGTGGTCCCTGGTTGAACAGCAGCACTAGACTGCTGTTTACATCACAAAACACTAATACTCATAAAGATATCAAATACATGGGAGGCATTTATTTACATTCAAACTGAAGTAGAACAAAAGAAGTACAGAAGCTGTCCTGCACCACTTAACTTTAAGAACACTAATTTTTAAAGACATCTTGGAACAAATGTATACAAATAAGGTAAAGTCCCTTGAAAAATTCAAAAAGTGTATGTCATTAACCTACAGAAGTTTCACTTTAGTACATCAGATTATAAAAGTGCAATGCGATATGTTTTTAAGTGACAGTTTTCAAACATGAATTTAGAAACCTTCTTACCTCCCCCCTCTACCCTGACAACAATGTCAATAGGCAAAGTGAAATAAAACAATTGCCCAGGATCACACAGTTTGGTCAAGTGTGGAAGCTGGAATTGATACCAGGCGCAATTCATCCGCTAGATGTACGTGTCACTTCCCCTGTGCCCACCTTACAGCTCCCACGCCCCTGAACGCCACCTTGCTGGCATTAATGCAGCCCTCGGTCAAGCCACAGATTACATTTCTGGGAAAATGTTGTCGAGTAGCCCCATGCTTTCGAATTTTCCATCGTCATTGTTGGCTCTGCAGAGGTCGGCCTGCAAAAATGTAAATGATTCAAGCCAGACTGTCAAGATGATGTTAAGGGGACGACTTTCTTCCAAAATATTTTTCCTTTCTCAGAGCCCCTTAGTCCAACAACAAACATGCATTGGTAAAGCCAACTGGCCTGTCTTTTGTTGACACATTTCATAGCCATTAAACGTTAAAAACGTTATTGAAAAAAAATCTGGGTTTATCATGCTTGATCTAGCTCATCATTTAGAGGTTCTATGGTCAACTCAAGTTTAGACAAGCGCAATGTGGACTACTGCAATGTCCCTTTCCTTGGATTAGCCAAGAAAATGCTTGCCCACCTTCTAAAACCACAGAATACAAATACTCTGCTTGCAAGAATTGGATTCACTTTAAATGTCTCCGCCTTGCACTTACTGTAAAACGTGAGGGTTATATTCCCACTCGATCGCACTTATCTCAGCAGAAGAATCTTCAGCAAGAATCTTTGCAAACCTCGACTTTTGGGGCGGGCGCCTTTGAACCCCCCTGAACGCAGCTTTGGAGTTCTGCCATTGCGTTTCTGAATCAGAAAGATTACTCATGGGCTTCAGGTTAATTCTGAAAAATATTTTCAACGTATTCCTTTATTTTCAGTGTCTCCTGCCTCATGCATTCTTTGCAGGGGCCTTACGTTACTTAACCTTCAATGTACTTTGATGGTTAAAGAGAACTGGGTTGTCTCGGCTATATTAATGGCACTATGGCAGGGGCGTAGCTGTCTATTGTGCAGCAGGTGCGGTGGCACCGGGGCACAGGAATGTGAAGAGCCGACTTCGCCCCAAATTAAAGCTGTTCTTTACTCCCAAACCAAGAGTTAGTGGCCTATTTTCATTTCTTACGTTAGGGCCCAACAGAGCTTTTCCGTGCCACTGACAGGTCAGGTAAACCTGCACGTGTAATACTTTTGCTCTTCCAACAGATCTGCACGCCAGCATAATCGGGTATAAAGTATTAGACCCCAACATACTTGAGTCTCGCTCAGAGGAGTATTTGGTAATAATAATAAATAATTCCTATATGTAATGCGCAGACATATCAACCCCTTTAAGGGTTTCAAGGTGCTGGGGGCAGTCGTGGAGATTAAGTGAGCTATTGCCTAGAATCACTTGAAGCTGAGCTGCCGCCGGGGATCGAACCTGTGAAACCCACAATCTGGCCGTTGCGACCTCTCCCTCACTGCTGAGCAGCAACATGGTGCATCACTCCAGCCCTGACGTTAAGGATCAATCCAATCTGAGGCAAAGCAGGGCAAGCAAATTAGAGACATAGGGGCCAGATTTGCAAGCCCCTGCGACACTTTTGCGCCACCGTTGTGTCACTTTGTGACAGAGCAGCGGCGTAAACAATGCACCACGTTGCAGCCCATTCACAGCGTGCCGCATCTAGGGAGATGCGTCACGTTGTAAAGCCCTGTGCCACATTATACCTGCATCAGGTAAAAATGTATGCAGGCTAGGCGTTCCCAAGCAAAAAGCCATGAAGAATGGACCCAGTGAAATTTACATTTCACTGCGTCACTCTACACCTTCACTGCGTCAAAATCCCTACGCCTGCTAAGACCATGCGTAGGGAATGATGCAGGGCTTTTTGAATGGGACTCACCTATCTGTTGTGCGGCAGTGCTGGAGTTGCATCACTTTCATGAGCAACTCCAGCAATGCGTCACTTTTGTGCCAACAGATGTGTCAGAATTTCTGACGCATCTGTTAATCCTTAGACATTTGGAGCAGGCGCAAGGAAACGGACGCATCTATGCTGATGCATCAGTTCCTTGTAAATGAGGGCCATAGGAAGCTAGAAACCAGCATTTCAAGGTTCAGCAATACGACTGTTCTGATATTCCTGTGTTTTATACACCATGCTAAACACAGTTTATTGAAAATAAGATTATTTTTGTTTGGATAAGCAAGCAATCATGTATAATTAATAGAACATATCAGACTTAACTTCCAAAAACTCACTCATTTATTAGCTGAATAATCATTCACAGACACTGGACAGCCTACTCACGGTTCTTTGAGGCCCTGAGGCTTTTCCAAGGCTGTAAGACATTGTATAACACCCATTATTGCCATTCTTCTTCTTACAAGTCTTGGTGAATTTGTGTTAATAAACCATATACAATAAAGAGCCCTATCATGTTATCTGACAGATCTGCGTAAACCCTCCCCCACAACTAAAGCTAAGCTATTATAGTTTATAGATCTCTGGATTCAGTCACAGACCCCGTACCTTAGCATACATAGGTGGATGTTCTACATCTCGGGTGGTGCAGCCAGCGCCGGCTGCTCCGCTATGGCGGAGGAGCGTCGCCCCCCCTGCAAGCAGCTTCAAAACTCGAAATGCACTTAAAACCCGAAACACAAAACAATAACATGTTTATTATCGTTTTCTTTTTCAGCAAAAACTTCTCTTGGGGGTGGGGAAGACAATGACAGGCTGGAGGGGGAATGGTGCACAGCACTGTTGTCAGTGCACATGTGGGTTTCGCCGGCCGTCTCAGGACGGCCAAACACATGCGCACTGAGCTTTTTCCAACCCGATCTGCATTGCCGATTTGTAGACAGCAAAGCACAGGCTCCCAGTCTCCCTGGGAGCGCATATTTGCAGCACCCAGGCCAATCCTATTGCTGCTTACAAACACGATAGCAGCATCAGGATTGGCCACAGGGGAGCCAGAGAGCCGGTGCAGGGAAGCAGCAGAAGACCACTGAGTCGGCGATGCGGCGAGAAGCAGGTTAATGGTTTTATTTTTGGTTTTATTT
The DNA here is from genome assembly GCF_964204655.1 of Triturus cristatus. NCBI lineage: Eukaryota > Metazoa > Chordata > Amphibia > Caudata > Salamandridae > Triturus > Triturus cristatus. The sequence goes on along the minus strand of NC_140594.1, from coordinate 845,318,695 downwards.
TATTTGTCCAAGCCCCAGCTCGCCACTCTGCCAAGATGCCGGCCGCCACTGGACGCAGAGCTCTTGTCTCAGTACCTTTGCTCATTGAGTCCGTTTTCTAAGGCCCATGCCCTCAGTTATATGACAAGACATGTGTATTCAAAACAGCAGCTGCATTATTTTATTGTGTCTAAGTGCTAATATCTGACCAGAGAGAATAACAAGGGGCAATGTTGTTGGACCTTGCCTAGTCTGTTCATACTAAATCCCAGGAAAAGAATAAAATGCAAAAACATGTGCTGGTAGTGTGAGAAAATACAATGTGGCACAAACGTATGCATGATATTTAGTAACGTGTGCAAAACAAAAGTGGTCTACAACGTGCATTATAAGGCTAACATATGGAAAACAACAATGGGACATTGGAGAAACACACAACACAAGTGAACAGGACGTTGAAATCCAGTTTGGCCAGTGTGTGGGCATCAACATCTCTGAAGGGGTCTAACACTTTGCTTCTTGTGTTAATGAGTCTTTGTAGCATTGCTGATTGGAAGACAGGAATGTCCCGCATGAAAACATCCTGGGTCGAGCAACGTGCTTGTGAACATTACAGAGAACATGTTTTTTTATTGCAGCAAGGGACTAGCTGAGGTGGTGCATTTATATCTCACCTGGTTGGAGCTGCTACCACCCCACTGATCAGGACCAGTGCCATGACCTCAGCCCTAGTGACTGGGTCTTAGTGAAGAAACACGTTAGGAAGCAGTGTCTGGAACCTCGATAAAAGGGTCCTTTCCAGGTGATCCTTGTGACGAATACTGCTGTTCAGTGTGGAAGTCTCCCTAACTGGATCCACGCTGCCCATGCTAGCAGAGTAGAGTGTCCCCTTGATGATGTGACAGTGCCTCTCCCATAAGTGCAGACAGCAATTGAAAGGCAGAGGGAAAAAACTGAACAAGCTACAGAAGAATGACAAGAACCTGCAACAGCACATCCCTGGCCTAAGGGGGAGCCTTGATGAGTCGACAACTGGGATTGAGACAGGAGAGTCTTGGCCTGTGATTCTGGTCTAGCCAGATTCAGACCGTGATGAAGGGCCTTGTGCTGTGTCAAGCCGAGTGGAAGCTGGAAATGGCTTACTGAGAAGGCAAGAGAGGGAGAGACTTACTCTGCCTACAGAACGTGAACAACGTACTGTCCCAGAAGATACTAAGGATTTTGGTCTGAGTGATAGTGAATACAAATGATTTGCACATAGGGGACCAAAAAGAGGTAGGGCCCAATTTATAAATGTAAAGTTAGATCTTTGGTCTACGACTTTGGGAATTCATTTAGGGCATTTACGAATACTAACTTTATGTCCGCACTCTGGCCGGATCTCTGCCCTGAGTGCAGACATAAAGATTGTGTTTGTAAATGCCCTTTGTGAATTCCCAAAGTTATAAACTTAGACATTTGGTCTAAGTTTAGACCAAACGTCTAACTTTACCTTTGTGAATCGGGCCCCTAGAGTACCCTGTTGGAGGTACTCAGTCCATGAATAGACATATGTTGTGGCAAATGACAGTAAGAGGGGATCTTGTGATTTGAAGGATAAACAGTGAGATTTCAACTGAACCTCCATGAATTTATGTTTGCTGCTGAAGTGTGCTTTGAATTTGCTTTGCCATTGAATGGATTGACCCAAGTTGTCACTGGCATGATCTTTGAACCGAGCTTTGACCGTTGTTTTCATTAAAGACAATTAATAAACTTTGTCTAAAGAATTAAGAATGTATTTATTTAATGCGATTTTTTATAGCACGAACATTACCCAAAGGTGTCAGAGCTTTACAAAAGAACCAGTTGCGTTACATAAGGACTTTGGATTATATGAGTTACATAAGAGATACAAACAGAAAAAATTGCAAATGTGCAAGTTGTAAAGTCACACAAGGAAGAGATACAAACAGATAAACTCTAAAACCACTTGGGAATGGTCGTAAGTACAAAGGTCTACTACATATACTAGTGATTAGAGTTCTAAATATACAAATAGTAAAATCACTCAGGATTACATTTTAACACCGATTAGGCTTGGACAATTATAGATTACAAATTTACATATATATTTATGAGCTACAGAAGCATGGCTCAGGCATAGGAAAAAAAAGCAGGCAAGGGGAGAGAGGAAAGGACTAGGGGAGATGGAAAGAGAGTGAGGGAGTGAAGAGGTAGGTGAGGGGGTGATGAGTGATGGGGTCAGCGGCATCAGCATTATTCACAAACGATGAGTAGTTACCGATGTGTGAAACTATGAGGCTTTATGCCCCGGTTTATCCGTGGTGCAACAGGGCTATATTTGTATTTGTATTTGTATTTGTAATTGAACTTATACCGCGCAACTATCACCCAACGGGTATCTTGGCGCTCAGACTGTGATGGAGAAAAACTTCTGAACTAACAAAGTGTGTAGCCGCAGTGACAGAAGGAACAAAGGAAGATAGAAGGCGGATACCGATCAAGGAAATGGGAGATTAGGAGGCCATATGCCCTCCCCTGGGAAAGAGCCAGGTCTTCAAACTTCGCCTGAAATCCATCAAGGAGTTAGCCTGTCTAATATTCAGGGGGAGTTCATTCCAAAGTCGCGGAGCCACTATACTAAAGGCCCTACCTCCCATCCTGGCCTTCTTGATCCTACCAGTGTTTAGCAAGAAGGCATTTGATGAACGGAGAGTCCTTTGAGGCTTGTACCAGGATATTTTCTCCTGTAGAGTGGTAGGGCCAAGACCGTGTGCCGCTCTGTAGACAATGCACAGGGATTTAAATTTAGCCCTTTCCACCATGGGAAGCCAATGAAGTTCTTGAAGCGCCAGCGTGGTTGAGGACCCACGTTTCCTATTCAGCGCCAGTTTGGCTGCCATAGACTGGACCCTCTGCAAACTCTGATAGATGTAAAGAGGAGCTCCTAGATACAGAGAGTTGCAGTAGTCCAGCCTACTTAAGATGATACTACGAACCACCACAGACTGCTGAAAGCTCGGATGGAGCACCCACTGGGGAATAGGGGACGCCTCCCGCCGCTAATGTAGAGGGACTGGCTGATGAGATGGCACGGAGTTATCACGAGGCATTATGTCCTCTGCAGGCGCCATCTTGAAGTCAGGCAGCACCGATTCCAGTTTGACTCAGAGTTTTTAGTATATACATCGATGTTTAAAACATTCCTGAAAGCTGTTACGTATGACTCAGAGTTCGGGGGAGTTGGTCTATAAATATTGCCCTGCATGCCTCACCTGTTTTTGTTCCTGCCGCCGCCCCCAGATAGCCGTTTCAATGCCTTCCTGTGGCCTCACAATACAGGCTCACTGTTCGAGGCAGCCGAGTCTTCCATATATCCACCACAGCTCCAGGAGTTCGATGCGCCCGCTCCGCTTCTATCCACCTGCAGTTACGGACCTCCTCAACACCGCCGGTCATATTGCAGGGGTTGGTCGGACCCGGGTCCATCTCTCCAGCTGATCCCCTCTCAACAGGGTCCGGTCGTTCTGAGATACAGCGGTCCTGCTTCACCTGCCGCCATCTTCCCTCCCAGCTCCCTCTCGCCTTCACAAAAGATGGACAAACTCCCGGGAATTAGGTCCAAAGGAATTCCCCGGACGGAGCTCCAACCCAACGGCCATTTTGGGTTGTAAGAAGGTTCCCTAGGCTGGTATTATTTAGAAGAAGACAGAGTAGAGTTATCAAAGGCTCCTGAATACTTTGTAAATAATTTCCTCATGTGATTCACAGACTTAGTTGTGCAAGTTACACAAGCAGACCCGTACAGAGCAAATCAGTTTGCTGCTATTTTCTACTCAATGCTCCAGTTCTAGTGAAGTCATTAAAATGAATAATTATAATAAACTTAGGCTTATACAAGGTGGTATAATTATAGCTATTGTTGTAGGATTGTGTTGTTTTTAGGAATATATTCACCTACACTTCCCAAATTAGTTGAATTTATATCGAAGACTACCATTTGATTGTATGACATTGCATGTAGGTTTATCGAAAGTAGATCTCTCCGCAAATGATTAATTTAGTTTGCTTTATGAATATATCGATACTATGGAGGCTAAGGACTGCTACATATGTACATAGTTACTTGATTCAGCTGCAGAAGGGATTACTTATCATCATGTTCCGCTACATATGGTATTACATGTAGTCTTTCATATGCAAATGGTAATTTCTATTATTTCTCGAATTATGATTTAGTGCTTTCTGAAGTTCCTCTATTTAAGCATTTGAATAGTCACCTGAATGCCAAGGAGATGGACACAGCCGATTGCTTCTTTAAACCCATTGCAACGTTAGATGCTGCTGATGCTCATAGGCAAAATTTGACTTGTTCATTAACTGCTTTTGAAAAGAAATTTCTAGATTCTGTAGAAGACAGCAGAAGGGAAATGGATGCTAGTTGAAAAACAGGGGAGGATCAAAAGTTTAGGAATGAGTGGGCTAAAGAGGAATTAGAACATTAAAAGTCAGGAGCAATGCCTGCACTAACTTTAAATTGTCAACACAGGAAAAATTATGTGTGCTTGGAAGTAAATCCGTAGTTCAGACCAAATTTATGGGAAAGATGGATTGTGATCACATTTTTAAATATGGGGGGAAATTGGGCATTAGTCATCAGAGGTCAGGATCCTGTTATTGTTGGTTTGTTTGTGGTAACCCCCATCTTTTAAATTTTATTTACCCTTTACGGTTCCCTGATGATATATGTATAGCTACGCGAATGAAAAGTTTATTGGTGTACTTTCTAATATTTGTGTCGGCATTTTAATAGTTCTCTTGAGGCAGGAGTGACCTTATGAAAACTGCTATTGTAAAACCCCTTTTGAATAAGCCCACATTAAACTCAGAAACATTGAATAATTAGAGATTAATATCATTTATCCCTTTCCTGGATTAATTCCTTGAGAAATCTGTTTTCATACAGATCTTAAAGCATGGGGAGAGGAATGCTATCCTCAATTATCATCCAGCATGTATTCATCCTGGTAAGAGCACAGAATTAGTTATTGCTTCTGTTTTAGACAGCATGCACTCAATTGTAGACAAATATGGAGTTGGAGCTTTGATTCTTCTTAATTTATCAGAAGCTTTCAGTACCATTGACACCATGCTTATTTCAGGGTTTGACGATATTAGCATGGCTGGAATAGTCTTAAAATGGATAACACCTTTCTTACAGGATGCAGATTGATGCAGCTCCAGCTTTCCAGGAAAAGCCTATTACTCTCAGCTGTACTGTGTCTCTGGGCTGCATCTAATCACATTTTGTCCAATATCCATATGCTTCCTTTAGCTAAATTACTTCACTATTGGGGGCATTATTTTACATGTATGCTGGTATGGGTTCTCTAATAAAACAATTAGGAGGGTTGATGCTCATATTTGGGACTATATGAGCCTTCCAAAGACTTAGGGTCTCATCACAATTGTGGCAGTCGGACTGTCGACAGGCCGTCAGTGGTGGTCCGATCGCTGACATCCATTCACTGCATTACAATGCTGGTGTAGGACACTAAGCTGCCGGATGCAAGACTGCCATCTCCGTCAGGATACGAGAACCCAACGGGGCGACAGTCAGAGCTGCGTCCATGAATGGCAGCTGTGCCGAGGCAGGCACCATCATTGGGATTATAATCTCTTTCTGAAAGCCTTTTCATGGCGGGAACACTGCCATGAAAAGGTTGTCAGAAAGGGATCGGGGGGGGGGGGGGTGGGGAGGGACCCAAACGGTGCTCAGCCCTCGTAGGACTAGGTAAGTGGCCCTGGAGGCACATATATTGCCCCCACTGATCTGGCATTTTGTGCCATTTCACAACATAGTGCATGGCATATGGTGCATGGATGTGCAGGCGGTACTGCACGGTGTCGGTGTGTGCTGCAGCCCTTTCCCATGGCTGCAGATTACCCCTGCCATGTTTCCGACTGCAAGACTGGCGGTCGTACAGCAATAGGGCAGTCAGACCTCCCGCATGCTTGTTGGCAGTCTCCTGACCGCCGCAATGGCAACCAGCGGTCTGACTGACCGGCATCAAAATTATGCCCTTAGTCTAGGCCTAATAAACAAACCTGCATGAGACAAGATTACCAGTTAAAACCTCATGGTTTATTCAAGAATATTATTACAGAAAGCACATAGGAATTAGTTAGTCAAATAGGAATGAACATGATCAAAATAATCAAAGTATTACTCTACAAGAGGACTAACAAGGCCTGCCTCTGAAGGAACCCCAAGGAAAATCGACGTGAAAATCAGTCTGCCCAGTTAGAAAGCTAAACAAGCATTTGCAGTGCAATAGGTCTCGCAGTTGAGAGTTTCAGCTATTGGCATTGTAAATGACAATGCTTTTTTTTTTTTTTAGTTTGAAATGCTTTATTGAGAAAAAATTGTTAAAACAAAGAGATACCAACCATTACAAACAATATTATCCAATACGTATCTAAGATGACAGTAGGTTAATACCGCATGGCAAAAAGACAAAAGCGTTTTGTAAAATTTTATAAGTAGGAAGGGAAGAAAAGAAAAAACGGGAAACAAAAGGGGGAGAAGTAAAAGAAAAGAGGGAGTGAAGGCACTACTAAAGAAATATGAAGAAAGGAGGGCATAATGAATAGGCAAATGAGAAAATCAAAAACATATTAATCAGTGAATGTAGGAGTAATAGGAGAGGCATGAAAGATTAAGAAAAGGAGGACAGAGCAAATATCATTCAAGGAGGTTTAAAATTTTCAGAAGAAAAATGTGAATTGTTTTTCAAGGCCATGTGATCAAGGTATGTTGTAAGGGGTAACCAGAAGAGATCTGTTGGAAGCGAGGGTGCAGGAGGAGGCAAAAGCCACATCAAGTCTATGAAGGTGGCATAGAGAATTCCACCAACATTGTGTAGAGTTTGTTGAGAGTTTTCCAATTAAAAAGATATGTGTTGGAATGCCAGAGCAAGCATAAGGTCTAATAGACCAGAGCAGTGTGGGGGGGGGGGGAGATCTAAGGAATCAGAAAGGCTGCCTATAAAGAGAAGAGATATAGAATAGGGAATAGATATTGCAAATAGACGAGAAATGTAGGACCAAACTTCATCCCACAATATAGCAACAGGAGGGCATAGAAACATAGAAATAAGAGATGGAGAAGGTCAGCATCAGGGAAGCCACAGGTCCAACAGTTAGAATCTTTAGAGACAGAAAAGCGAGAAAGAGAAACTGGGGAGAGATATAGCCTGTGATATAGAAAAACAAAGATTGGGTCAAAGAAGCAGAGCGTGAAATTTTTAGAGATCTGGACCAAATTTTATCCCAAAGAGCAAGAGACCAATCACATCCCAGATCTAATTCCCAAGTGAGTTCCAGTTTAGATTTGGCACGGTTTGGATTGGGAGATGAGAAGAATTTATAAATAAGAGAAGCTTTAGGGAAGGTAAATAAAATTTGAAGGAGAGGAGATTGAGAAACAGGAGAAGATTAGAAGGAAGGGAATAGTAAACGTCAAGAATAAGAGCCATGAGGACGGTGAACTTGCGTAAAAAGGATTGAGGACAGTGAAATAGGAGTTGAAATCGAGGCAATGAGCAAGGAAGAAGTCCATTGAAGAGTTGCTTAACCCATATGAGACCCTTTGATCTCCAAGAAGTCCAACAAATAGGTCTGTTTAGGAGAATAAGCGAATCATGCCAAATGGGGGTCTCCAAAAAGGATTCGCGAATAATTGGGGAAGATTGGACCAAGGGTTTCAGAAGGGAAGAGGTATATCTGAATAAGGGAAGGGAAGTATATGGATTCTTGGCAGAAAAATGTATAACTTCATTGAGAGAAAAGGGTGAAAGTAGCGTACGTTCTATAGAGAGCCAGAGAGAAGTAAAAGGAGAAGGTTCTGATGCAAGCCATCTGGAGGCTTGACGTAGAGAAAAGGATTTGTGATAGAGGCGAAAGTCTGGGAAATTGACTCCACCATTCAATTTTGGTTTACGAAGAGAAGCTAAGGCAATCCTAGACTTTGTTTTTCCATAGGAATCTTGAAAGGCAGGAGTCAAAACGTTTAAAGTGAATATCGGGGATGTGTACAGGGAGCATGGAAAAGGTATATATCAGGATAGGGGATATCATCATCTTAATTGAGTCCAGCCGACCCCACCACGAGAGAGAGGATTCCAAGAGGAAAGTGATTTATCAATACGGGAGAGGACTGTAGACATGTTCAATTGAATGGATGAGGAGATTGAATTAGAGAACCATATACCCAGGTATTTAATTTTTGAGGAATTCCAGGCAAAACCAGTAGAGGAAAAGTTATGAGGAAGGCAGAATTTTGTAAGAGGGAGAATCTCTGTTTTATCAGAATTAATCTTGTAACCAGAGACTAGTGAAAAGGAATTAAATTCAGACAATAAGGCAGGAATAGATGTTTCAGGGGCAGAGATAAATAAAAGGATATCGTCTGCATATGCAGAGAGTTTCAATTGATTATTACCATATGGAAAACCAGAAATGGATACATTATTCCGAATAGAAGTCAAAAAGAAGGGCTAGAACAAAGAGAATCGGAGATAAAGGACAGCCTTGACGGACACCGCGCTGGAGAGGAAAAGAAGAGGATAAATGACCATTAACTAAAACTAAAGCTTTGGGAGCAGAATAAAGTAGGGAAATGAGGGAGATGAAATTAGGACCAAAACCGTGCCAGCGTAAAGCGGCAAACAGAAAGGACCAATCTACTCTGTCAAATGCCTTCTCAGCATCAACAGAAATAGCAGCGAGAGGGATGGAAAGAGATGAGACTTTATTTAAGACGTTGAGGAAAAGACGAGAATTATCCGAGGTAAGTCTACCTTTAACAAAGCCACATTGTTCTTTACCGATGAGATGGGGCATAAGAGGATCCAAGCGAAGAGCGAGCAGTTTAGCAAATAGTTTGTAGTCCACATTTACTAAAGAAATCGGTCTGTAATTTTTACAAAATTGAGGATCACGGCCCTCCTTAGGAATAAGGCAGATCGTGGCCTCATGAAAAGTTCCTGCCGCTTTACCAGAAAGAATGATTGAAAGAGTGTTAAAAGTTTAGGGAGTAAAAGATCAGAAAAATGCATATAGAATGCGACAGAAAAACCATCAGGCCCCGGCGACTTACCTTTAGTAAGAGTCTTTAAGGCGCTATCAAGTTCAGTAAGAGAAAGTTCGTGTTCAAGGTCAAGAAAATTGAGATGAGAGGTCGAAGGAATAGGAAGCTTCTCAAAATAGGATTGAATAAGAGGCGGAGGGAGGAGATTCGGGTGAGTAAAGGGATTGATAAAAAAGCTGGAATTGGGTAAGTATATCTTGTTCTTTGTGTACAAGTAGATTATCTGAAGAATAGATAGAATCAATAGAGGTACGTTCTTTACGCGATTTGAGATAGTTAGCTAAGAGTTTACCCGATTTGTTGCGACCACCATAGTAACGGGCACTACTCCGAAGAAGAATTGAGGAGGCATTATCGGTAGTAGATTTGTTAAAATCAAGTTTAGCACGAATGAGGTCTGGTAAAACAGAATTAGTAGAAGAGGTGTAAAATCTATGTTCTAAAGACTTAATATGAGCCAGGAAAAGTTTCCGTTTGTTAAGAAAGTTTCTTTTTCTTAGAAACAAGATCAATAGCAAGCCCTCGTGCCGTCGCTTTAAAAGAATCCCAGACAAGATAAGGGGAGAGAGAAGGATTAGAATTGAGGGAAAAGAATTTGTTGGCAAAGGAAAGAAAAGAAGAAGAGAAAAGAGGGTCCGTAAGAAGAGAGTTATTGAACCGCCAGCGAGAAGATTTAGGGTGTGAAGGGAAGAGATCAAAGTCTGTTACAATAGGAGCATGATCAGAAATAACTATGGGTTCGATAGAAGAGGATAAAAGATGTTGGGAAAGGGATTGAGAGAGAAAGGGATTGAGAGAGAAAAATATAATCAAGACGAGAGAGAGAAGCATGAGGGGGATAGAAAAAGGAGTAGTCTAAAGAATCAGGATGTGAGAGCCTCCATGAATCAATGAGATGCGATTGTGAAATAGTGTCAAGGAATTGTTTATGGGATTTGTGAGGAATAAAGCGGACAGATTACTTGCGATCAAGAAACGGATCAACAATCTGGTTACAATCGCCACCTAAAATAAACATGGTATCTTTGTGTTGGAAACATTTCGTTGTAATTAAAGGCCAAAAATTAATATCAGGTTGAGTAGGACCATAAACATTAAAAACAGTTAAAGGTACAGAATTAATTAAAAACTTAGCTAGTACCCATCGACCTTCAGTGTCATCATTATCCTGGAATACAACCTTACATTTTAGTTTCTTGTGGCATAGAATAGCAACACAATTTTTTTTATTGGGAGATGGGGAGAATAGGACCGTACCCACCCAGCCTCTTTTCAACTTAAGCGATTCCGCTTCAGTAAGAGGAGTTTCTTGTAAAAGAACTAAATCAGGATTATAAGAGGCCAGGTGGGAAAGTATTCTGTCGCTTAATAAGATTAAAAAAACCTTTTACATTCCAAGAAACAACTTTGAAAATAAAAACAGTAAAAATGTGATAGAAAAAAACCCCCAAGGACAAGGAGAGAGAGAGAAGAGTGCCAATAAATAAGAGAAGAGAAAATGAGAGAAAAGAGAAAATTTAAAGAGGGAAACATAGGAGTACAAAAAAGAGAAAATGTAAAACGCATGTATAGGGAGAGAAAGAATGAAAAGGAACAAAAAGGGAAGGAAAGGTACAACCGATAATTAAAAGGGACAGAAGGGATAACAGGGGAGAAGAGGGGAGAGCAAGAGGAGACAGTACATATCCAAAAAGGATGACTGAAGACAACATACCTGAGGGGGAGAGGAAAACAGAGAGGTGGGGCAATGGCGACACTCAACAAGACGAGCCCTCCGTATGCGGGAGTCTGAACCACACCTGGACAGGTAAAATACAGAAGAGGAGGCAAACAAATTGAAAAAGACCCAACAAACCTGTTAGAATAAAACAAAGAAAAGCAATTAACACAGAAAAAATTTAAAAGAAGAAAGAAGTTTAGCAATCATTAAATATACAAGATAATGAGTCCTAAGAACACTGATGTCTAAAGGTAAAAACAGGAAAGGGGGTAAAACGAGAGGGTCATTACACTAAAACAACTAATATAGCATCAAAACAATAAGATCGCAATGAAACTGGAGGCAAGAAATGTAAATTCAGGAATACAAAACCTGTAAGGAAAGCAGATTATATGATCAACCATTAGAAGAGGTGGAAGTGTCCATGCCATTGGGAGCGTGAATCTGAATAAAGTTTTTAAGTTCTGCAGGGTTCTGAAAAGTCCATGTTTGATTCTGGTACGTGACTTTGAAAAGACATGGATGGAACAAACCATATCTAGCGCCCAAAGAGCGAAGAGGAGCCCGAAGATTCAAGAACTCCAGCCTTCTGGTCGCAGTAGCATTGGAGACGTCCTGTGAGAGGAACACCTTTGACCCATCCAGGAGATCAAACGTTTGGATCTAGCAGCCGAAAGGACTGAGAGAAGATCTGTAAATTTCAAAAGAGGATAATGACTCCACGTGGCCTGGTTGAGGAGGATGTGCGAGGGCCCTGTCTGTGTGCTCTTTGGATACTGAGAGCAGTGGTAGATGGCATATCCAGAAGTTTCGGGAGAAAGGAGGTGAAAAACGAGACGGGGTCGTCTCCTTCCAGAGATTCCGGTAAACCATAAACGCGAAGGTTATTCCTCCTGTTGCGATTTTCTAAATCCTCTGTGTGTTGCTGAAGAGCGAGGACCGACTTCTCTGAGGAAATTTGTTGTGAATTGGCTGGAATATCTGTAACTTGCTGCTCCATTAACGATACTCTGCTCTCCATAACGGACCATTTCTCCTCAAGAAGTTGCATCTTATGATTAGTTTCTTCAACAAACTGCCGTAAAGCACGTATCTCGTCCAGAAGAGGTTCCAGAGAGACAGGGGGTGTCGTCTTATCTGGAGAGGGAAGAACTTACTTCAGTCGCTTAGAGGAAGTAGTAGGCAAAGAAGCCTTACCAGCCGATGATTGCGCCGACGAAGGGCGATTGGAAGAAACTACCGCCATTGTGTCTGCGTTAGAAGAATCCGTAGCAGAGGAGGATGGATTCGTTGCCACAGGAGGACGCTGAGAGGGGATAAAAACAAACTTTGGATTGCGCAGTTTTCCCATAAAGAAGTAATAATCCTCGGTCCTCAGGGCGTCCCGTAGATGGCGTAGCAGTCAACACAGGGGAGCATGGACGCAGAACAAGGCGAGGGAGAAATGGAGCACACCTCACAATACCCCCCTCCTCCAGGCAACAATGTAGCACCTGTGGAGCGTGACAGTGACAAAGTCTACAAAATTATAGAGTCTCAGTGCCAATAAAAAAATAACCATTGCAGCTGGGATAAAAACAGAGGTCTTTTTCATATAGAGGAGCCTGCAAAACGTAATGAGTTAAAAAAAAAAAAACATTCCTGGTGTTAGTGACAGTTAGAGAAATAATACCAAGTCTTTAGGGCCATAGAGGGTGGCAGCTTGAGAAAATCCCCTCCATATAGGCAGCATGACGTATTTGAGAGCGCGCGAAAATCACTTCAGCAGAGGCAGCAACTCACTGTCAAGAAAGCGCATATTTAAAATGGCGGCCGTTCCAAGGGAATCCACACAATAAACGAACGTTAGAAGCCGGAACCAGCGACAACCATAATCAACCTCACCCGAGGCACGGAGTGTTCTCTGAAGAGATGCGGGCGGCCGACGGGCTCTTCCGAAAGAAAATCATGCCGGTTTCGTCTGAAGAAGGTCCCAGTGCGGGAGAGCGGAGACCCTAGGCAGCCATCTTGCGCGGCGCCGTTGCCACGCCCCCAATGACAATGCTTTTTATTTATGCGTTTGAAAATCTGCAAGCTGTGCGTAAATAAGCAGTTAGTACTTAGTCGTTGCTTACGAGAAGCAAGGCTGGCAGTCTTTTACTGCCAGCCTTGCTTGGTAAGCAAGGACTATACATACAAAGTGAGTGTTTATGCACCACTTGCAGGTTTTTAAAACAAATGAATAAATACGGTTCACCAGAGCATACATTTATTGTTGAAACGCTGCGTATGAAACACCCAGGCAGGAAAATGTATTGACTGAGGTACAGAATACTCCCTCTTGCCAGAGAAGGGCAGTGAACTGAGGAAAGAAAAGAGCACGAAAGTTAAGAGAGGAAGAACGGAATATTGAGTAGAAGTTGAAGAAATTACAGAGAAAGGGTATTGAAGAGGCGGGAGAACAGAAGTGGGATTATAAAAGGTGGACCAAAGAGAAAAGCAGAGGGAGGCTAAAAAGAATGACCATGCAAAGTGGCACAGGAGTGAGGACCGAAAGGAGGTAGAGTTGGAAAGATGTGGAGAGCAGAAGATATTAGGGCAGAGAGGGACGGAGGGAAAGAGTATCATAGAGGACAGATGTAAAGGTCAAAATTGAAATGGACAGGGAGGCAGTAAGAAGCAAAAGGAAAAGAACGTGGAGAAAGAAGAAAGTATGTTAAACTAAGTAAGAGGAATGAAATGGAGCGAGAAAGAAAGGGAGAACATCAGGTAGCTGCTGGCGATATTTAGTACAAAAACAGTCAGGACGAAGATTGTCCTCAGCACGGTTTAATGGACAGAGGAACATTTAGGCAGTAGTAGGGATTGCCTTGGTGCCCTGCTTCACCCTGTTCAACCACCTGCCCCCTCCGATCCACACTTACTGAGCTACACTGCCACTCCCGCCCCTCTCCTAGGCACTTACTCCTGCCATGTGTTACCCATTTCTGCAGGCCGTGCCAGCTCTTGGGCGCAAGCCTGTTTGCCAGATGAGTGCGTTTATCCTCTCTAAATACTTATAAGCAGTGCTTTAAATGGGCCGGTACTCACCGGTACTGAGTACCGGCACTTCTTATTTTTACCGATCAGAGTACCGGCACTTCTTCACTGCCAAGGAGAGTACCGGTACTCACTGGAGGTAAATTAATTGGTTTTAGTGCTGCGAAGCTCAAGGCAGTCAGAGGGGAGCAGATCTGTACGCCCTCTGACAGCCAAAGCGCCTCTCCAGCTCGTAGGTGAGTAACTGCTGAACCATTCAGCAGCGACTCGTGCTTTATGCGAAAGGATGTCCCTGTTTTGGAATTTTCACGCCCTGCTGTGTTTGATAGAGAAGGGCCCATTAAGGCCCTTCTCTGTCAATCACATTCAAACTGTGCTTGATGTGCCGTAACGATCCCAAGTGTAGAGTGTGTGTGTGTGCGTGTGCACCAAAGGCGCAACTAGAGCCACATTTCTGGGGGGTAATTCTTCCACCACTAGGCAGAGTGGAGCTGCAGGGGCTCTTAAAAGGGGTGAAAAAAACAACTAAGCCTCATGAACATGCAAATGGTCTTTTAAAGACCTGTGAAGTACTCTGGTGCGGCTCTGTGTGTGCCAGGGAAGCTGTCTCGGCCCGGGCTGACGCACACGATGGAGAGGTGGGGGGGGGGGGTCGGGAGGGGGCTTGAAGCTCTTTGATCCAAATGGGCGTTGCACACCTGGTGTGCGCGCCTGCTTCTGTGTATGTTTCAGTGTGAGAGAAAAAGTGAGCTCAGAGAGGAAAAGAATGTGGACAATCTCAGGAGGTAGTTTTAAAGAAATGTGTGGAATGCTTTCGTGTGTACATTGTCTGCTTGTTTCTGTGTGTATTTGAAGTATTGTGCCAATAGCAACCAAGTAGGAACAGTATGATAGTGAGAAGCTGCAAATATTGCAAGACAAGGTAACCTTAACATATCATGTTTGGTCTTTATTTTGTGTAATGAGTTAACACTTTTGTTTATATTGATACTTTTCTCACATGTTTTGATATGTCCTGCAACTGGCGTAGTACTCATTATTAATGCTGGTATTCCAAAATCTCTTTTATTCTGAGGCGCACTGATAATTAGCCTGAATAGTGCTGTTGATGGCTTGAATGTATTGATTTAAAAGCTCCTTCTAATATGATTTAGGGCCTGCTCACACCACTCTTTATCATCATATGCAGCTGTTAATCTGCATATATGGGAAGTTTGAAGCTACTATCAAAGGAAATGCACGGGCAAACTGAATACTCAATAGAAATGTCTTAGTATCATCATGTCACGCCCCACCTCTAACCCCGCCCACTAGCCACGCCCCTAGCTCAATTTAATGAGTACCTACACTTATTTTTTCCCATTTAAAGCACTGCTTATAAGGGCCCAAAGGCAAGACCGATTGCATTGTTGATGCCTGTAAAACAGAGGGGGCAAAGGGGCTCATTCTAGGACAAGTGAGGCGGTGGAGGGACTGATTCACGGACATTGTTTGCAAACTAACCCTTGCGTCGTATGAAGGAATCTGAAGCCACTGTGATACTCACCTCTCCAGCAGCCGCTGCTCTGAAGTTTAATAACTTGTTCCAGCTCACGCCTGACAAGGCGGGAGGACGATTTTGAAAGGTGTCTGCACTTCAAACTGAGCCTTTGTAGAAGAGAGGTCGTTTCAAAATATGCGTGTACTAATGTATGCGTTTACCAATGTGACAGCAGAAACACAACAATGAGAGGGGAGGGGGTAGAGAGGCAGAGGGATAAAGGGCAAGAAAGTCAGAGGGAGAGAGAGATGGGGCGAGAGAGAGAGAAAAGACAGATGAGAGATGTGAGAGAAAGGGGGCAGACAATGAATGTGGGGAGAACAACGAGACAAAGAAATCAGGAGAGAAGAAGACCGTGCGAGAGACCTAAATGGAGAAGCAGACAGAAAGAGCGTGAGAGACAGACAGAAAGGAAGAAAGAGCAAGACAGGAAACCGGGCTCAACATTACCTTGCTCTCTAAAAGAAGTGCTTCGAAGCACTCCCGCTGCTCTAATCACACGCGTGTTGTGCTGAAATGCCGCGAGCAAGACAAGCCATACGGGTGCACATCTACGGACACAAAAAAGTGATCTGTATCTGTTCTCAGCACATGTGGGAAGCTTTCACTACTTCTGGGCTATATACGAATTCTGGATGGATGAGTGTGTGATAGGGATGTCTACACTGATGCTGTGTAAGCTGTACTTCTGAGTGTGAAGCTTCGGTGCACTGCCTTTGCTGTATGTGTATGATAGAAGCTTGCGTTGCTGCTCACAATGCAGGACCTGCTCCAGTGTATGCAGGGAAGCTCGCCTAGCTGCTGCTGTCGTTGCTGTAAGAGTGAGTGTGGGTCTGTCGGTATGGGAGGCAGCTTGCAGTGGAGCTTTGTGTGCTGGATTTGTTCTTGTGAAGAAAGCTGCCCCTGACTGGGCAGCACGTCCTGGGAGCGAGGGGAGGTTGCACTTAAGTTGTCCATGATGTACTTGCGGAGTGTGGGGATGGCTTACAAATGCAATGTTGCTGCTATTGCTGTACAGAGCTTTTTGTGTAAGAGAAGCGTGAGTTACTGCTGGATATGCAGGGCTTGTATGTGAGGGATGCTTACCTTGCTACTGTCCATGCTCTATGTAACCTCTGTGTATGAGGGACACTTGTGCAGACCTATTCATGTGTGCGCTTGCATAGGTGGGGCTTGGGCAACTGCACCAAGAGTCGTACCCTTTGTGTGCAGTGGGGAACGTGCACTGCTGCTGGCTGCGCTGTATGTGCTCTGTGTGTGAGGGAAGCTTGACTTGCCGCCCCCTGCGCTAAGCATGTTCTGAGATAGAGAATCGTGTACTGCTGCGGCAGTCGCATCTACTACACCTGCACTGTCTGCTAAACATATGCTGCCTGCTCTATATGCGACGGAAGCGTGCACTGCCTGTGCTTTTCACGTATCATGAAATTTTAAAAAAAAAACCGCTCCCAGGCATGTTTTCGCTCACAATAGAATGCATGTGCTGGCAAAGAAAACAAAAAAATGGAACTAACATTTCAGTCGTTGGCTCTGCGACTGATGGGAGAAGAATCCCCCACCTCCCACGGGCCAAACCACTGGCTGCGTGGTTTGTGGCAGGGGTGAGGCTGAAACAGCACGCTGCACTGCCCGAAAGAACCACAGCCATTTTCTGAAAATCTCACTTGCAAATGGTCCCCCCCCCCCCAAATCGTTGTGCCTCCTAATCAGTTGTGCTAACGCCGGTGTACACATGCGAGCGAGCAAGCAGGAGGCATGTTAATGTGCTGCAAGCTGTACGTGTGTACATCTCCTGTCCTCAGTTCTGCCAATGCCACCGTATGCATGCACAACTGCTGTCCCCCACTAGCAACAAAGTCGACAATAGATCTTGCCAAAGCGAACAACGCATGCGCTGTCTCGCTAGACGAGACCTAAAAATAAGCAGAGGGACTAACCAAGTTAGGCAGTATAGGTGACTAGCACATGACATAACAGGAAGTGGTATCACAGCACATCAGATTAAGACCGCAGGCATGATCAGCAGTTCTACCACAAGTATATTTGACTGTGGAAATTTAGTTCGTATGTGAACATTATCTGCGCCATCTTGTCTTTCCCCAAGCGCCACACGCAGAAAACGCGCGACGGCCATTTTAGGCACCATGGTCTCATTGCCGATCGCCAGCGCGTCCCCCAGACGCTGCAAACATCCCCCGCGCGCCAGCCACCCCCGCTCTCTCATACATGGGCCATAAACCCTCTCCTTCTGCGCGACCCTGCCATGGGACCACATCCCGCGCCTGACCAATACCTCCTTTCATCCCATACATGGTCATACATCCTTTTGATAACCCCTTCCTCTGCGCCCGATTGTCCGAACCGATCCCAGGCCATCACCTAGCCCTGCGGATGCAGTTTATTGCCCCTACCATAAGGGAACCACCTCACATCAAAGGGATTACAGTAGATCAAGGCCCCCACCCCCTGAGACCCGACCAGTCGCACACACCCCCAGGAATTGGCGGAATGTCCAGCTGTGTGATAGCCATCTCCTACTGTGGGTGGGGTGGGGACTTCTACTGTAGATATGTGTGGGAACAAGCTTGAAGTGGGGATTCCAAGGATGTCTTTCTGTACATCAAAGTCTCAACAAGAATGTATCACGTGTAATAAAGCAATAAACCTGTGTATAAGAGGCCAGGCCTCAGAGATGTGGTTAGAGCACCTCGAGACGATACCTTGCTGTCCGATCTGACGTGTTCTGATCCGACGGAATAAAACTTTGTTTCCTGCCTTCCAGTTTCCGGCGCCTGCCTCTTTTGTTGGTTAATCATCGAATGGTATAAGAGGCGATTACCGCCGGGCAATACTTGAAAGGTTATCGACTGAAACTGCCGCTACCAGTTAACAATTGGCGTCCCAAACGTGGGGCCCATCAGCGACACGTGGATCCAGTGGGAGAGGTCCCGACGACAGAGTGAACGACTGCAACGATCGGGAAGAGCTCCTGCCCGATAGACCCTCGTCTGGCAGCCGATCATCCGAACTTCACTGGTTCCGAGCAGACCTCTCTCTCGAGTGATCTACGGTCCTGACTGGGAACCATCAGGAGTGCCGCGGCAAATACGGAGAGTAGAGGACAATCGGGCGCTGAGGCGGAAGACGAGAAACTGTCCATGCGGTCCGGGTAAGGTCGTGTAACACGACAAATTGCGAAACGATTGATTGATTGAAAATACTAGTATTGCTTATTTGATTGTTCTTTTTTAGATATTCACTGCCTACAAACGGGGAAGAGTAGAAATACTCTCTCTCCCTTTGCAGATAGTGAAGGGTAGGTAACGCGGACTTTTGTCCCCCTTTGTAATCTGTCGTGCCTATTTTTCTCCCCACTGATTGATTGTCCGAACATTGATTGTTTTTGAAGAATAGTGCTCTTTGAGATATTCTCTGTTCGCAAATAACGTAGAATAGAAATATTCTGTCTAGTCTTTGCAGATAGTGAAGGGTAGGTAACGCAAACTTTTGTCCCCCTTTGTAATCTGTCGTGCCTATTTTTCTCCCCATTGATTGATTGTCCGAACACTGGTTGTTCGATATTGGTTCTTTGGAGGTATTCTCTGCTTACAAATAACGTGGAATAGAGATATTCTGTCTAGTCTTTGCAAGCAGTGAAAAGATAGGTAGTGCAGACTTTTGTCCCCGTTGTAACCCGTCATGCCTATCTTCTCCCCCCTGATTGGTAGTTGGTTCTGCCCGGACCGCTTATTAGAGATTAACCATCCGGCTCCACTAGAAGGCACCCCTAATAAGGACATGTTTACTAAATATGGACTAGTCGCTGTAGCTTATAGCAAACTATGGCATAAATATACAAAGAAGGACTCTGAAAGTCAGTGGCCACTGATGGGATCCTTGGATGACCATAAAATAGAAACGCTAGAAATAGCCCTACGCAGCAATAAAACGACGCCCACTATGCTCGACAGTATCGGCATGTGGCGCAAAGAAACAACGCAACGGAAAAAGAGAGAAGAAGTAAAGGCAGAAAAAGAACTACGAAAGGCAGCTCACCTTGCCGCCAGAAAGTTAGAGGAAGAAATAAAGGAGAGAAAGGAAGCTAATCAAAAACAAGAACACAACACTCCAACAAAGTAGTATGATTAAAACGCTTTAAAAACTTGTAGGTATATGCAACACTCCAACAGGGTAAACACGTTAAAACACTCTTTTTAAACAACTATTTACATGGCAGCCTGCCGCAACATCCATCCCAAAGCATTCACCGTCCGCTTGACACAGTCCATGCCCCTCCTTCCTCAGAGTAGCAACACTAGGATGCTTTGGTCTGTCTTTTAGTCGGCTTTGGGCTATAAACACGCCCACAAAATCCATCGGCCTGTGAGGCGGCATCAGTGGCGGACTGTTGTGCGAATAGGCCGGAGGAAACATGGCGCGCCGAGATCCGGACGGCACTGAGGTGGTGTCCAGCAAGTTGTTGCACTGGTCTGGCCATCCTACAAATGCAGCATAGAAAGACGGCGTGGGGTGCCCTGGGGGGAGGTGACGCGAACGGGCCTCCCCAGGTGGAGGCTCCTCAGTTGCAGTAGGGCACCCCTTAGCGTTTCACTCTCCGACCAGCTGAGAGAGCGCCCCTTAGCGTTTCACTCGCCGGCCAGCTGCAGCAGGGTAGCCATTAACGTTTCACCTGCCGGACGACCACCCAGGCGGAGGTTCCTTTCTGCACCAAGTTTCCATTAGCGTTCCACCCAAGAAGTGGGCCCCCGCAGTAGGTTGGTCGGGGGACCCACTCCGGTGGTTGTGGTGGAGAACTGCTGCTACCACAGGACTCTCAAAATGGCGGCCAGCTCTTCGGATTCGGGCCTGGTCCACCAAGATGGCTCTGGGCTACCTTGGAACTCGGAAGCTTGCCTGCTCGGGCATGGGCCCCACCCTTGAAGACGTCCTCTCAGCTTTGCAGATTCTACGGGAGTCATTAGCCTTCGACTCCCGCGGACTTCCGGTGGGGGCAACCGCCACTATTGCTCGATCATTCCACATTAACTTGTCTTTGCCCCGGGCGGCAGCCATATTGTCCCCATTTGGTGCTGTGAGAGAGACTGATTCAGGGCGTCGGCAGAGACACGCCTGCTGTCCCGCTCTCCGAAAGGACCACGGCGTTGCTGCGAGATTGTGGTGCCCTCATGCTGACGCCAGCTTCGGTTTGAATTACCAGGAGACACTGTAGACTACCAACTCGAATCAGTTCCGGTGGAACCTCACCATGACCCGGTAGGAAAAAGAAAAACTTTGCTTTCCCCACCTTCGAGTCACGGTTCATGCTGTCTGTTCTTTCTGTTGGCGTTACTCAGAATTTTTGAACTGCCGAAAGGGATTCTGGTCCGGCCGCTAGTTAGTGGAAACATTTAGACTGTACCCTGGACCCACCCGACCTCGCCCCAAAATGGCGCCGATGTAGGAGGGACCTACAACTCCTTATGGCATTCCGGTTACTTGGCATTGATGTTAAGGGATATGTATACGATCTTTTTGCACATGGCGGGCAGGGGATGGGGAGGGTACTGACTGAGCATGCGAACAACCTTATTGATGCTGGTCTTCTCATTATTGATTATTTTTATTTTCGCGTTAATGTAGTGTTGCTCATGATACTCGACGCCTCTTGCACCGTGGCCGGCCTATACGGTTGTAGGCCCGTATTTGTATACTGACATTTTCACAATAAAGGGTTTTCGAAGGAATTATGGAATCAGCGTCATAACAATCGCCTAGGTTGGTAAGGTTTTGAATAATGGCTGTCATTCCCAAACAATAGAAGACAGATAATGCAGACCCTTTTCCTGAATTTTGGATTGGTGAAAATTTGTATCCATCACACCTGTCTTTTTCCAGAGTTGTTAGAAAATTGTTGACTGTAGCTTAAGGTATCTGCCGAATGTAAGGTATGGTATTTTGTCCCATAATATACGACTAATTGAGAAACAAATGCACGAAGAGGGAACTCGAATTTAGGGACAAATAAAATGAAGCATTTTTGGTATGGTAGAAAGGAAGTATATAATACACAGAAAAAAAAATGCGAAAAGGATAGTCAAGATCTGTGGTATTATACGTTCCTGCAGCTAGTCTGGTACGTGGTAAGTAGAACTTTTTCGTGTTTATGCGCGCTGATGTGCTTTGAATGCTGCCCCCCCCCCCCTTCTTTTCTTCTCTGTAGGTTTCATCGGAGTTCCGACTGAAGAATGGAGTGGACATAGACCGCACCGTGCTCCATGTAGGGAAAGACATAGGCAAGCGCTGTGAGATGGTGCGTGGAATGCAGACCATCACTGGGAACGTGAAAAACTGTATGGTATGACTGTGCGTACGTGCCCTGATTGTACGGTATGAATGTGTATGTATTGCATATGCCTGGGTCGCTGGAGAGAACGTCTTTGTATGACTGAAATGCTTGTCTATCGATCAAGGGGATGGGAAAAATAAGCCCGAATATGGTAACTCCTCGTTTGAAGAAACGACTCTCCCTCTCCCGGAAGCTAGTAAATTGGAGGGTGACTTACACCAGAAACTCGAAGGATCATTTCAGTACGACGAACCAGACTCCAACTGATGACCCAAATGTACCACCAGTGAGTCGATTTGTGTGCTGACTAAATAAGAGAAGTTAAGAATACCCCAGGTCGGGGTTCATCCAAACCCCCCCCTCAGCCCAGAAGTTAGGGATACTGGCATGTTCTAGATTCACCACTTCTTCCACCCACTTAGAAAATAAGAGTTGTACCATCGAACGTCCGACCGATACCCCTCCTCTGCCTCAGTTTGGATCACCGCCTGCCCAGGGGTTGGAAGGCTCCACCGTGAGTATAAACACAACTGGACTAATGTCCGACCGGAAAAAGAGGAGTAAGTATTTTTCAAAAATGAGGCCTCCAACAAAATTGCCCAGAAAGGGAGGGGAGTAAAAAGTCCGACCCCCCCCCCCCCCAAATGAATTATGGAAAATACTGAAAATACGCAGCACGCATAGAAAAGGGAAAGGAAAGGTCCCCTTACCCAAAAATAGCTCTGTGTCTTCGTCTTAGGTTTCTGCGCTTGATGTATGTACTGTTACACCCTACCCGGTATTTGTGTGTACGTGAACGTTGAATTTAGGTTTTCCCCCAGCTTGTGTTTTTGTACGTAAAACTGACCCGTGCTGCTCTATGTTGTGTGTACACCAAGTATCCTATTATCGTACACGTTTGTCTCTCTCTCTCGTTTTATGTCGTACGTGTACCAAATAGCCTACTTGATGCGCACGTCTCTCTCTCCCTCCCTCTCTCTCTCTCTCTCACACTCTCTCTCCCTGAAGGCTCCCTTGCCCTCTTTTTGAATAGATGACAAAACTGTACCTAGTCAGTATATGTATAATTGGCCTAAACACGACAGTGTTCGAACAAATTGACAGAAGCAAAACGACCGTATTTTTGCCACACTACTACCTCTCCTTTCTGTAAAATGATGGAACTTAATTGGCTGAGAAGGACAGGTAAGACGACTGATGTCTCCCAATCTGGCCCTTATAACGGGAACTATATGTCAGTGGTTTTTGTTGTTTTAGGGCTCTAACGACTCCACCTCCATCGCTCAGAATCGCCCCGTCCATTGCACAGAAATAGAGCGTCTAAGCACCCCGTCCTTCCAGAATAGTCCCAGTTCTGTACTAGCCGCCCCTGGATATTTTAAGCAATACAGCTGATGACCTTGTTTTTAAAGATACATCGCCCCAAAAAAAAAACTGATAAAGGTTAACTATTGTCTCCAGCAAGAAAAATGTTTTAGCTTGTGTTCCTCCCCGAAACAGATATTTGTGAGCCCATGACAGTAGCACCTCGCACTTTCATAAACTTAGCAGTCCCTGGAGAAAATATGAATCAACAGGGCTTGTGTTAGAAAGACGAGTCTCTACCGTAGAAGCCGGTTCGAATTTTGATAAGACCAGGAAGTTGATAGATGTCAGACTTCTTGCCACGTTTATAAGGTACAGGAATCAACACCTAGCAGACCTGATGATGGAAATTTGCAGGAACACTCGCAAACCTGCACCACAGCAATGATTGAGTTAGTAGCATACACCGACATAAGAGTTAATAGACATCCACCATAGAGTGACCGATAAACGTTTCCCCGACTACTTGGGGTTGGGAGATAGAATGAAGTGTGTAAACGACTTCCCTACCAGTTCTCTAAGATTTTGTTTCTTGTACTCATTCAAAGATAACATGCGGTCATCGGAGGAGAGGGGTCGGACGTGACGCACAGCCTGGCTGCGGATCATGGAACATCCATGGCCTCGACCAAGGGGGAGCCACAGAGCAAAAAGATGCAGGACGAGGCACCATTCTCAGCATGGAGAGCGATAAAAAGAAGGGCTATCCCGAAGCCCCCCCCCCCCCTGCTCACTGATCAGCTCGTGCCTGAAGTCCCAGCCCGTCGAGCCCGATTGATGGGCTCAGTGCTAAAAGATTCTGCTCTCCTTGGTCCGCTTTTTGATCCGATCCCACTCCACCCCCTCTTCCCTCGGCCTCCCAAAAGCATGCCCCTATCCCCCCCCCCCTTTTTCATATGGGATTTTGAACTTGACAAAAGAACGAAATGCGGGTACCCCGTCTCAAGGTACCTATGATAAGATCAGTTAGGGAACAAGACAAAACAGGACTGTGATCCGAGAGCAAAGAATGGTCACACCCTGCAACGTGAAAACATGGATTTGAGCTGGACCTTAGCTCCACCGCCGGTGCTCAACAGTGCCAACGAAAGAAGAAGAACAACGAGAGCTTACCAGTGATGGCTCGCTGTAATAGGACACTGGAAAGAAGAACTCCCTTTCGGACATTCCCCCCCCCCCCCCCTCTGACTGTAGCTCATGTTGAGTTGAATTCCTCTCCCAACCACTTTCGTATTGACTATCTTCCAATCGAGTTTAAGATATTACATCGGTCACTCCCAACTGTACACTGATAGTTAAGAAACATTAACTTTGTATAATGACAATTGTATAACATCAGCCGTGCACATGACTATGCTGTCTAGTTTGATCCACACGAAGTCTAGGCCTTAAGTATTGTACGTAATATTCCTTGTTTTGCCAGAACATTTTTACGGTATCCTGTTTGTGTTCAAGCGAGCTTCCCTCCTCCTATCTCCGGGTCTGACATATGACGCAGCGGATGTAATTTTGTATGCACTACCTCCTCGCCTATCACATCAACTACATGAAATTATGTACAATTGTGTTGGATTATTCCTGTCTGTCCTAAGACTCTGAACTTTGAAGCAGAACGAATGAAAGCCCTGTACGAAGTAGAAGTACGTGGTATTATGGGGATAGATCCGAACTAAACAAGCTGGCGAGATATGTTAAAAGGGAGGACTGTGGAAATTTAGTTCGTATCTGAACGTTATCTGCGCCATCTTGTCTTTCCCCAAGCGCCACACGCAGAAAACGCACGACGGCCATTTTAGGCCCCATGGTCTCATTGCCGATCGCCAGCGCGTCCCCCAGACGCTGCAAACATCCCCCACGCGCCGGCCACCCCCGCTCTCTCATACATGGGCCATAAACCCTCTCCTTCTGCGCGACCCTGCCATGGAACCACATCCCGCGCCTGACCAACACCTCCTTTCATCCCATACATGGTCATACATCCTTTTGATAACCCCTTCCTCTGCGCCCGATTGCCCGAACCGATCCCAGGCCATCACCTAGCCCTGCGGATGCAGTTTATTGCCCCTACCATAAGGGAAACCACCTCACAAAGGGATTACAGTAGATCAAGGCCCCCACCCCCTGAGACCCGACCAGTCGCACACACCCCCAGGAATTGGCAGCATGTCCAGCTGTGTGATAGCCATCTCCTACTGTGGGTTGGGTGGGGACTTCTACTGTAGATATGTGTGGGAACAAGCTTGAAGTGGGGATTCCAAGGATGTCTTTCTGTACATCAAAGTCTCAACAAGAATGTATCACGTGTAATAAAGCAATCAACCTGTGTATAAGAGGCCAGGCCTCAGAGATGTGGTTAGAGCACCTCAAGACGATACCTTGCTGTCCGATCTGACGTGTTCTGCTCCGACGGAATAAAACTGTTTCCTGCCTTCCAGTCTCCGGCGCCTGCCTCTTTTGTTGGTTAATCATCGAATGGTATAAGAGGCGATTACCGCCGGGCAATACTTGAAAGGTTATCGACTGAAACTGCCGCTACCATTTAACATGACCACATTGAGATTTAACAAGTGAAATTGTGTCAGGGTTGTGCCAAAAAAGTGACACCGACCAAATCTGGGCCTCAACTTGTACATTTAGGTTTTGGAAACTGCCAAAAACAATTGGCAAGAAGAAATTTGCAACTAATTAAGCAGAACAGATTAACTGCCAAAGTCTGCATTTTAAGATCTTAAGGGGTTGAGGCATCTGCTGCAGAATTATTTGTGTCCTTAGCAAACTGCAGAGAACTAAGGAGGTTAATGCATGGTGAGATTTGGATTTGGTCTAGTGTCCGTGTTGATCAAAGTAGCATAGAGGATTAACGCGACTCCTACAAAGCACATCATGTAACATGTAAATTACAGTTTATTTTATGCAGCTAGTTAAATGGGTAACTGCTTTTAACAGTTCCTTTTGTTACTTGAGGTTCATAAATTGTAGTCCTGATATAGCACAGTGCAATATGAACATGTGCCTCTTCCGCCTACCATCAAATGGCACTCCATCTGTAATGCAAGATTCTTCACACCCTTTGGATTCTTGGTTTCATCGCAGGCCCTTTGGACGGCGTCCACCGCAGCAGTTTTCCAAAAGCTCATGAGGGAATGTATTTAGGCATGCATGGGGTCTTCATTCCATTCCAAGAAGATCTATTAATTATGTGACAAGAAATTAACAAATGGCCGTGTATCCTAGAAGCCAACAGATGGACTGCCTGTTGAGTCCAATAAATGAATTTTCTGAATGAATGTACTACCTAGTACATGTATTGCACTCGGAAATTACATGTGCTTGAGCAGTGGCTCAAAAATATGGGCCAATTCTATTGGTGAATTGTCAGAAAGCATTTAACAAAGTTAAAGAAGCAATTTGGGTTGCACCACTTGAACACTTTGGTTGGAGGGGATTGGGGCAGTTTACACACCAAACAGGCAAAGATGCGGTAGCCTTTGCTTTGAGGTCTTGACACCAGCATAATAAATGTATTCACTTGCAGAACATGAAGCACTAGCCTGTAGTTAGGCGCTAGACTAGAGCATTTCTGCAAGTTCAATTGGTGGAGAGTTTAAAGTAGAAACCACAAGCCCTTGGTTAAACTGTCAACCACTAATGGCTTGAAAAGTATCAGCTGGGATAGAAAGAATGCCATTGCATCAGTAAGGCCACATTTAGGATGGGTAGTGTAGAGCATGTTGATGGTTCCTGTGGAAGAGGGCATTTGGAAGGTCAAAAAGGTCTTGCACGCCTGGTATAGGTGGCGAACTCAGTCCACAAGGGGGCAGTAATGCACTTTTCACAAAAGATGTGCACATTGAAAGTATCATCAAATGTGGAATTAAACGTGGAGGATGTAAATTGGGAACATTGAACATGGAAGTAAGACATTGGTAACAGTTATGAAAGTTCCCAAAGTAGTGCAAAGGTGCACGCCTTGATAAAGGATGGAGTACAGCAGGGTAGAGGTTCAACTGAGATCGTGATAGAGTAATTTAAATTGTTCTCTAGTGACCCCACGTGTTACGTCGTCAGACCCCATGTGTCAGGAAAAAAACCAATCACCAACTCTGACAAGCAAATTAAGCCCATCCAGTATCAAGAACTTTAAACCACGACTACACAGAGTGGATCTGGACATTTTACACTTCTCAGAATCCCACACCTTGAATGAATGCCAGTGGGTTTACCTCTTACCTACAGCTCTCAGCCGACTAGGATCTGCCACTCCCCTCCAGCATTCCAGCTGCTCCATGACATGCCAGATGTCCATCCTGGTCCCCTGCACTTTCAACATGCATAGAGACCAGGTGATCTAGGCTTCCCAGGCTTTTTTTAGCCAGTGTACATGTGTATTTAAAAGTGTCTGCTGAAGAAAATCTGCTCCCCTTGCCTACATGCTTGGCAGAATCCACATCCTAGAAACCTAAAATGCACAAAACTAAAAACGTAAACTCATCAGTTGCTCATCAGCGTTGACCATGCGTGTGGCCCTCACTCATGTGGCCCTCACTGCCATCTCCTTAATTACGGATCATGCAAAATACTCTCATTTATACTGGATGAACAACTAGCATAGGAAAGAATTACAAGTACCACCTTTGGCTATTGGATGGCATCTGAGGTTCCGTCTCTTAAGGCAACATTTGATTAACGATGCAGGCTTTGTACCTATCCAGACTTGGGTTACAATTTTACCAGCTACTAAAGATCAGATTAGCAGCTCGTTGGCAAGCGGTGCTTC
This sequence comes from Triturus cristatus, assembly GCF_964204655.1. NCBI lineage: Eukaryota > Metazoa > Chordata > Amphibia > Caudata > Salamandridae > Triturus > Triturus cristatus. The sequence goes on along the minus strand of NC_140594.1, from coordinate 845,290,796 downwards.
CATGAGGCAGTCTGCATGATCCGATTGCACCACAGTTCTGATCGCCCTCTAACCATTTGCTCCCTGCACATTCCAGATGTATGTAGAGGTCCTGCTTGGTACATAACTCATTAATAAAGGGCACCCGGAGGCACAATGTGCTGAATAGCTAGGGAAATGGTGGTTGCTCTATACAGATTAATGCCCCCCTGTAAATGAGAAACCTCATGTAGTATTTACAGAGACCCTTATGTAGTACCACGTTTGTGCCTCAACTACTCCTGCTTGAAGCATGGAAACCCAGACAGAACTTCACGCTCTGCCCCCAAGGTTTAGGACTCCTGAACTCCCCATGAACCATGTACATGCCAAAAACATTAATTGCCACTTTTACAATACAGCATACTTAGGTTCTGTATTAAGCCTATATCTTTAATGTTATGTTCTCTCCTACTTCTTCGCTCAAGGATCACACCCAACGATTCCCTGGTAACAGCAAGACTGGTACATGTATCAGCACAGGACCAACTTCAACACTTGCAAGTCATACAAACACGTAGAATTTAATTGCAGCACTTTCAATCCTATACACATTTCTGCATTTTGTTAGCACTATTCTGGTGCATTTTGTTTCGAGTCTTACCATAATGCTTCTCTGTACAGCAGAAGCCAGACTCCCCAAAATCTGGTTTGAATTAATGGATTGTAACCAGCATCAAGGTGTAAACCTTTACTCAACTTTGATATCGTCAAGTACGCCCAGAAATGAAACTACCCAGCGATGAAGCCCAATACCACCTCCAACCATTCCAGTGGCCTTCAGTGCACCCCACAGCGGCTCATACCATTACAGAGACTCCCCAGAGCACCTTTGCACATCCCTAATAACCACAGAGCTGTTTTCTGCATGCGCCATCTCTTCGCAGCTCAGACATGCTCAACAGGTCTAGCTTCGACACCAGTGAATGGTTTTGTTGCACACCTGCATCTTGTAGCAGTCCAAGACATTTAGTAGTAGTACACAGGAAAGATGCTTTGCCTGAATACACAGACAGACGAGTTGCAAGATTGGAGAGGTGGATAGCTGGACCTCTGGTTAGTATAGCTAAATTTACAAGGGCTTTGAGAAACTGAAGTTAAGCTGACACTATGCTGCCCTCGCTTACTCCTGGTCAGACTGTCAGAATGGAGATAGTCCGATTCCGCTTCCCAAACTTAGGTCAGGTACTCTCGGGACTTTCTTCGAATACTTTTCAATGGTTCTCTGGTCGGGAAGAAACTTCACTTCATTCTGTGGCAAAAGTTTGTCACTAGGGATCAGCTGGGAAATTAGGTCTGGCCTAGTTTTAGCCACTTACCATTTCGTCAAGACACGAACCGGGAGTCACGTTCACAACCAGGAAGAGTAACTTGCCACCCCAGGAGCGAGCCACACACCACTGCCCTCCAACTTTCACTTGCTCATAATCTCGTTTCAAAACCTCCCTCAGTGTGATGCATCCGTTTCCAAAGTCTGTTCCTATTTTGTGAGCGTTGAATCCTCGAAGCTGCAGCTTGAAACTGCCTTAACTATCACTCATTGAGTCAACTATTCTTTCAGTTTATTTACACATGTATTACTTCGCCGCCTTTGTTGGCTGCCTCTTTGCTGGTGGTTACATTGGTTTAGTTTAAATGCTTGTTCTTTAGCCCCCCACCTTATTTATATTCCGTTCTAGTTACACTCCGCATACTTGCACACTGCTATTTATTTTCTGCCCTCCTCGAGTAAAGTTACTCCATGTGAGGGGTAACTAAACTTTTTTCATACTTCTTTTGAAGCTCTACACTCATGGCCTACATCCAACCTTTGATTTGTAGTTGTGAAATTACAATATCCCCTCTGCTTTGGTATTAGATTTTCCTACCATACCTCGCTTGTTTGGAGCGCCATATAAAGAACTATTAAAATAAATCGTCCCTTTTGACAGAGTACCTAATTCTTAAGTTTTGTTCTGCCCTAGCACTATACTAGGAAACTGCTTACCCCCAAAGAAGGTCTCCATCCACCGAAACTGGGTCTAAACCCACCAGTTCAGCTATACTGTACCAACCACCAGCAGATTTCCCCCCCCCCCCCCCCTCAAAACGCCCCCCCATCCTCCCAGTCTGCTCACCTTAACACAACCCCCAGCCTCAACCCGGTTTTACTTCTGCTTGGAGACCTCCCAAAGAACCAGGCCATATGCCAGCAGCTGTTTAAATTGAGCAAAACATGTTCACCCACAGGTTTATTGTACACTCCATCTATAGAAACAAGTCCAACTGAAAGCAAACCAGAAACACTTCATACTGGAGGTTGGACATTCGCGCACACAAACATCACTGAACTCAAAAGATAGTGCCGTACTTCACTTATTCCACAGTTTCGTAGAGTTCAGTTCACTCTGCAATAGGGCTGTGACAAAAAAGGAAACGAGGAGGACTGGAGTGCTCCTTCAACTAATCTAATCCAAATTAAATTAAGTGCAACTCAAAGGTAATCCATCTGGCTCTCAAAATGTTCCATTGGCCACTGGTGAAAAGTGCAGTTTCTTGACCACACATTATATGGTTGCCGGCGAGTGCTCGACAGAGTCTCTCAGTAGGTACAAGACGCTTCGCCTGTCCTACAGATCTTAGTCAGTAGAAACGGGCCTCAGAGGGCCTTCTCGGCCTTCCGACCACTCGGCAGGTAGAAGAGGTTCTCCAAGTTTAACTCTGGAGTAGGGGTGGTCCGGATCTTGCGCTCGTTGAAGAGACCGGACAGGTTACTCTCCACCTTGGTCTTGAAACGGAAGGCCAGCTTGCGATTGAAGAGACGGCTCAGATTGTCCTCCACCATTGGTATGTCGCAGCTGCGGTTCTGCCAGCGCCTTTTCCAGGACTTCTTAGTACGCCGTGGCTTCAACTTAATGGGAAACAATTAGCCACATGTAAGGCAAAGAAGCAACGCACAGCAACATGGTTAGCCACATTAAGTACCATCGCTTCAAGCATTGCTTAACCTGGGCTAACCGAGGAGGTCACTTGTCTTCAGGAACACCTATGTGACCCAGAATTACCCCACTCCACACAGCTCTTCTTGCTGACAAATTAGGTTCATACTACTATCAGCACATGAACACAGTCACCCCATTGCCTATAAAATAAACTGTACATACCTCAAACCCCCACTACACAAGGTTATACCTTTGAACTGATCAATCATACCAACCTTCCCATGTACGGATTCAATGACTGCCACTTCCAATGTGGGATTGCCACACTGTTTGTACACTATACTTCTATTCAGAAATAATTGTGCCACCTTCAATTGCCATCTATAGCCAGTCTACTCACAGCTACAATTAGAAACCCCCAATGCTGGAGGCAGAGTACTAAACTCAACCCTTGCACCAAGTCACTATCCATCTCTAGAGCCAGAGTGCCATGCCGATGAAGGCTCACATACTCTTGCATTCTTCCAAACTCCAGAATATCCCAGTGACATTCTTATACGGACACTAGTTACTCCACCATTCTAGACCCCCTCTTGTATCACATTTCCTTCCAACACCAGACCCATTGATTGTGATAACTCCTTAGGACTCACTTGGATTCCCACAGTCTGACCCCGAGAGCACTAGCTCTTTTCCAGGGCCCATTGGTGCCTCCTGGTTATTTTAAGTGGCTATTGTACCTACCTGCAGCTTCTTCCTGTCAGGATCATGGACGACAAGATGCCGGTTCAGGCTGGCCTAGAAACAGAAGAGCAAACATTCAGTATTAAGCAAATGGCACCTGCGTGGCGAATCATTTAAACACTACACCCTCATTTCAAGTCAAGGCAAGACCACCACAAAGATAGTCTAAACACACATTCTACAATCACTCTAGTAACAGAGCTTATCACCCCCAATAGTGTGATGCACCACCCCCAATTGAGGAGTATCTTCAGCCATACACTGCATCCCCTTATTGGAGGGGTGGGGGGGGGGGGGGAAGGAAGAGGGGTTGCAGAGTGCGCAAGGACTCACCCGCACGGCAAAGGCCTTTTCACAGCCTGGGAAGTAGCAATGGTGCTTCAGGACCTTAAGGTGGTCTTTCTTGATGTGGTGCTCTAGGTTGAAGACAGTGGTGAAGAAGGCCTTGCAGTCTTCGCGGGGGCACAGCAGCACAGGCTTATCGGGAGCATGAGAGAAGTTATGGCGCCGAAGGCCATTCTGCTTCTTGAAGATCTTCCCACAGAGGAGGCAGTTGTACTCCACTGAAGGAAGAGACCAAACATGCCTAAAGTAATTTAGATGGAATCCACCTTCCCCCGCCACCAGGTTACACCTGGCCATCTGTCTTTAAAAAGCAGAGGACGTTCAGAAGCAAATAGTAACCAATTTCTTTTTAGATGGGGTATGTCTATGGCAACAAATACACAGCCTATAATCCAATATACCCCCCCCCCCCCAAAGAAATCTACAGAACCGACACGAGAAACCAAAGTAAAAAAATGCAGCAATTGCTCACGCTTACCCACAAGTTACAGCATTTTTCTACATTCAGTAGCAATTCTCCAGTGGTAACCAAGGAGTGAAGACTGCCAACTAGGATTAATACAGCTAAATCCCTAGGATTAATAATTTGGAATGGAGGAGGAAAGCAGGCTTGAATTTGTAGACTACACAGTGACAATAGGTCTTCAGAACACCCAACAGCAGGTCAGTCAACCCGCAATGAAGGAGACAAAGTCCCTCTAGTCTGATGAAAAGGAAAAAAACTCACAGAAAGGAATGTTCAGAGGAAGGCCATACTCCCTTCCTGAACCATAAGAGACCCAACGACAGAGCCAGTCAATGCCCAAGAGCAGGTGATGTTGCTGTATTTTTTGGACAGGAGTCAGATAGTGCTAGAAACAGAAGATTTGTATAGGGTGTAGCTAATTGTATGGATCTGGAGTCTGGTATTGTAGGTTGAAAAACAAAACAGCCCCTTAAGATTCTAAACAAACGGAGCCAGTGACCATTAGCTAGCAGCAAAGGGCCTGCTACAACAGGGGTAGTGTTCGACAGCCCAACCCACCAACAGCAAACAGCATCCAAGGGCAGCGCTGCTACCTAAACAAGCTTCCTCCGCTTATGCAGCCTTCAGTCAACCCTACTTGTTAAGAGATTGACTTGGTGAGTTAACCGCTGCAAATGTGTGCCTGCAGGTCACAAAAAGAAATTGACCCTGCTGAGATTTAAATCTGTTTACAATCCCGAAAGTTATTTTAAGAACTCCTAGATCTGAAATCCTACAATAAATTCCACCGTTCGTGCAATAGCCAAAGCACAAAGCATGAAGCACACCACCTCATTCTCCAGCATCCAGAAAGATCCCACCTTACCTGGGTGAGTCTTGAGATGCTTCATGCGCCCGCTCCAGGTGTTGGCGACGGCCTTGCAGTCCTCAATGGGGCACGGGTACGCTAGCAAATTGTAACAATAGGAATTACCTCGGTATTGTTCTACTACTCAATATCCACCTTGGGTCCAGCGCAGGCAGAGCCCTACATCCAACCAATGTACAGTTGTGAGGTGCCAGTCTACAGCAGACTCCGGAAGCCTGCAAGCGCTGGGTTCGGACTTATGTAGAAATGGTCCGCACAAAACCACACAGTGCAACAGACAATGGTAGGATCATGAAACCTCAACATCAGCTCCTCCACACACAGGTAAGGCAACAAACGTCTTATCATAGAAGATCAGTGTACCACTGCAATACCTACTTACAAGCCAATACAATTACTAATGTAAACAATGGCACAATGTTCAACTGTTGAGCTGTTTAGGGGTGTGCAAAATTCATGTCATTTGGTTAATGTGGAATTTGCCTTTCGCAAAATTTCATATATTTGTCAAATCCATTCTATAGTACTATACTTTAGTGCAAAATGTGTCCTTGTGTCAATTTCTAACTGGTGGACACATTTGGTACTGAAAAAAGATAGCACAAAACACCATCATCGCGAACAGCCGCTGTAATTCTGGTTGTTCTTGCGCTCATGGGATGGAAGTTTGCGAATGGCGGTGTAATCGTCTGTGACATAATGGCAAAATTGCACAAGTGTAACATGAAATTCCACCATCGTAATTGAAGTTTAAACAGGTTACTGTGTTAAGTCTCAGTCTAAGCTCTACCAAAACCCCTTTACTGTAGGTTTGCATATGCCAAAGCCATCCCTACCAGCATGCTTTCTGTGGTGAGCTCTCCTCTTGGCCGAGCTTTCAAACTTCATTACACAGCCTGGACGCTGACACCTAGAAGAAAGACAGTCAGCCTGAGGAAAGTGAGATGGGGTGGGGAAAGGCATTAAGAAAAGAAAAAAGGGAAGGGAACAAGGGATCAACAACCAGACATCCAAACTCACCCTCCTGGGTCTTAACTGATGTATGCACAAGACCCACACTCCAACCAAAGTGGGATATCCTTCCACCCTCAAACACTGCAATTCAGTTAAATGCACCCCATCTCTCAAGAACCTGAACTAACAAGGTATGGTCTGCCAGGAATGCAATAAAAAAAAAAAAAATAAATAAATAAGATGCACCACTACAATCAGCCGCCATCTTACCAGCATCAATTCTGAGGCAACATTTTAAGCAGCTGGCACAGCGCAAATATGCCGCGAGTCCATCATACACAGACTGGGGCCACAGTGTTAAGACATCAGAGACTGGCATTGAGCTCCAGATTCAATACACCAGGTGGTCAAGGGTCCTTCAAGAACAAATCTAACAGCCCAAGAGCTGCTGGGGCTCCAAGAAACCACAACTGACTTGTGATCCGCACAATATAGAAAACAGCACTCACTCAAAAGAAAATGCGACACCATGCTCCTGCAGGTGAGTCTTCAAAGCGGCTTTCTTCTCGAACATTTTCTGGCATCCAGGAGAGGTACACTAGCGGGGAAAAAAAACATATGTATGTCGGATCAGCAAGAGCTACTTTAAACTGGGTTTAACCTGAAGCCCCAGCCAAGCCAGCTACAGAAGCCCCAGCCAAGCCTGCTACAGAAGATCACAAACTTTGGGGCAGGAGAAAACTGTCATTATGTTGAAGCAAGGCCATTTTAGAGTTTGGCAAGGAGGATGGGACAAGCACGTCCACAAAAGGCAAATTTTATGCACCGGTTTCATATGGACTCCATCAGTATGGGCTGCCTCAAGGACAGGATAGGCTGAACCACCATAGACAGGCTCCGATGTCCTACCCATGAGGGCGAGTGTTACCTTGTACTTCTGCACATGTCGGCGGCGTCTGTGCTTCTTGAGCTGTTTCCCCGTGGCAAAGGCAGCTTTGCAGCCTGCCTCCAAACACCTGAAACGAGAGAGGACAGGCCCAGGATGAGTGAGAAGCTGCAGACTGACAGCAGCCTGAGAAAGAAGAGTCTTGCCTTCTCTGAGCCTTGGGATTCGCAATGAGCATCTAGTAGTGTTAAAGATTAACTGCCGCCTTCCCAATGACCCAGGATGCTGAATACTGTTGCTTGTAGCACGCTTGCCAAGACTGGCACTCTTGTGGTAGCAGAGTTAGAGCAGTTATTGCATACTAAGAGCTGGTTTCAGACCCTGGACGTCCAATGTTCAATTCATGGCACTTTATTTCGATGCATATATCCTATGGCCCAACCCTTAAACCTTCTCTGATCCAATACTAAATGGGAACCTTCCCTACTTACGCCTGTAGACCCTACATTAGCTTACTATATAATGGCATACACTACAGGCAAGTCTAGCAATGTATCAGTCTCTGCAAAGTAATCCAACTGCACAGCTTAGAAAATGGCTTGTGTTTGCAGTAAGTGACCGTCGGTGTGAATTGCTGAATATGTGACCAAACTAGCAATAGTCAACCCACCTCTGCCCAATCACCCACCCCCTCCTACTTCCAAGCAGATAGGAGGATCAATCCTACATGCAAGCTTTGGCTTTCACCAAACCAGGCAGGAATACCTAGCACTGAACGCCCTACTTGTACTATACCAAAAAAGCAACCACTGATAGATTAGATGTTCTAGAGACAGAAGTGGCAGCGACGGCTTCAAAAACAGCTGTTTTATTTATACAATGGAGTGAGTCCACCAGCAGCAAGTGTGTTTGTAAACCCTGCCAAGCTACAAAGATGTTCTCCAAAGCAGGAAAAAGGACTTTGCGTTTAGGGATTCGAACAAAAAGGTTAGACATTTGATTCTGCTGAAAAGTTTCTCCATTGTTCACTAGTGCTCCATAGCAAGAAAGACGTGTACTGGAAGAGCAAGCAGCAAAGGTCTCAAAACTGCAGTCAGGTGGTTAGGTGCACTTGGAACTTTAGGAGGATTGAGTAGTTCTGGCAGACAATCCTGTCTGTGCCTTGGAATGGGCTGGTGGCCATCAGGATTACAGCTTCCCAAAGCATTTCAAGTCCGGTGGCCAAGAGAACCCTTCAGCGACTCTTGGGTTCTACTTGTCTTGGATACTGGTGGGTCGCTGGTGTGGCTCCTTTATGGTAAGGATTACTATTTTCCAGAGAGATAAAAATCAGTTTGGACTGCCTGCACAAGGCTGGCTGGTGGAACTGGAGAGTAGAGGTCTGAGGCGAACCAGAGCATCTCCAGACACTTAGTAGGTGAAGACAATGTTACAGGTTGGAGCCAAACCGATAAGACAATATTTGGAGTAGGCAATTGGCGAGTATATGCTAGACTTATCACCTTGTCTACTCTACCACTCAGGCAGAGAGACAATGCATCTGGTTGAGGGCAGGAAGGTGAGCCCAAGGGCAGACAACCAGATCAGTGCCCCAGCATACTTTTTAGAAGCTGGAATGACATGGACAGCAGGCATCTCTTCAGTTAGCACATGCCCACTCCTAGTTGTAAGCATGACCTACATTAAATGCCATTCATTTATGCTGCCACTTTGCCAGGCGTTGGTGAGATACTGCTAGGGCAGGAGGTAAACATTACAGGGGGTCTAATCCTGTGCACACCATGACCTTCTGCTGACTGTTGTGTGTTTTACGAGTAATCGCCTCCAAGGACCCAATCTAACAGTGTTGGATTTTTGTGTAAACCACATTAAACAAAGAAAGTCGTTCTGATCAAAGGTTTTCATTGAACCAATCTTAGCTTATAGCAAGAATGTGTTCATGAAGATGAAGAAACAGACTGAAATTCTCTCATTAAACTGTCCTTTCTCCAGGATGCTGTTTTTGGCTCTTAACGGTCAGGGAAATTAGCCACCCTAATCCAGTCGTTCCGCCACTCCACCCTTTCGTTAACTGCCCCCCCCCCCCCGCCCATCATGTCCACCCACCCATTTTCCCTTCTTACCCCTTTGCCACGCTGCCCTCTTTCTTCCTCCTTTTTTGTTTTAAGTTCTGGGTTGCGGTAGACATACAACCGCAACCATCTTTTTTTATTTACATTTACCTTTACTATAAAATCAATTTGACTTTTCTGACATTAAGTTTCATCAGCCTATCAGAATAACTTCATTTCAGAAATTCCTGAGAACTAGGGCCGACACTAGCCGGTGATCATATCCTAAGCCCTGGGACACCATCAGCTACTTCCACGATAGCTGCTAGTAACTGGAATTTAGAAAAGCTGGACAAATATGGCTTAGTGAGAGGCAGATGCCCCTAAGCCCACAGTAGAAAGCTTTCCTGAACCATGGGATCCACACCCAGACTTGGGCACTTGCTCTGGGGTTAAAAGGCCACTTTGCTGCATCTTGGAGCGGCACCATCCGCAGCCCTTCATGGTGCTCTACAGCAGGCACCACAGTGGTCTCTGGGACCAGAGACCATCAAGTAAAGTTAGCAGAGGAGAAACTTCACTGGAAGGGACAAACGTGACAAGGGTGTGGAGCGGCTTCTTGTAGCAGACAGCAGGGTCACAGGCACAAAGTTTAGCTGAATCAGGAGGGATTTAGTGGTTGAGACAACTTTGAACCCCGTGCACCAGTTTAGTATTTACTTGGTTAGAACAACACTTGCCAAAGACTCTACCTGGGACCTAGTAATCTTGTGCTGAACAAGGAGGTGCTTGAAGGACTGAAAGGTTGTGGCAGTGACACCCTCAACTTAGGCATAAGTAGTATTCTAATAAGCACGTACCCCTTACTTACCCACTAGTGCACCCATCCTCCACTTAACCCAAGGGTCCCTCACCCTGCCACCTCCTCACCTGAAGTTTCTAAGGCCCGCATGCTTGGCCAGGTGCTGCCTGAGGTGGTCCTTGCGGGTGAAGCTCTTATCACAGTCTGGTTGGTCACACCGGAGTGGTTTCTATGTGTAGATAGAACAGAAGCAGGTGAGCTTGGCATGAACAGTCTAGCAGGATTGATCTGTAGTTTATGGTAACGTGGCTGCAGTACTCCGTCCAAGGGCTATTGATTGCCAGCATACGGTTACTATGACCCCCAATGGGAAGGGGGTGTAGACAAAAAGCCAATTCTGAATCAGTAGATTGCTACTGTGCTTAGACGCATATGAAACCACATTCCTTCTCTGCTTGGCATAACCCCTACATTCACTTGTTAAATTAAAAAATCCTATAAAAAAAAAAGAGCAGGGATGCCGAGGGGGGCAATGCGGAGGATTTACAAGACCAAGACAGAGGTTCTTCGACTAGTGCTCCCAACGTCTTAAGTTTCATTAAAAAAAATGTTAAGATTACAAAAGAGACAATTGGTGTGATGGCTTAAAAAGAACAAAGTGTTTTGGCGGGTATTAGTAAAGGACACCTTAGTCATTTCAACAGTTACTATAATGATAACAGCTGGATAAAGTTATGTCCTAGTGCCCTGGGTCTTTCATATTCACAAGTTGGAAGATTCCAAGAGAATAAGGAAGGAGATGAGACAGCATTCGGCAGCCAATGACTTTACACAAGCTAGTTTGACTCCATTGTCTAACCTTATAGTGCCTTAAAATGAAGCATTGGGTATGTAGTGCTTATGGACGCTCTGGCTCAGCTGCTGGGCAAAGGCAAAGAGGGACCTCTCCAGCCACTTCACTCACCTTGGGAACCCACACACCGAGGGGTTTCATTTTCATTCAGAGAAGTGGCCTGTGCACCAGGGTCAGGCTGGCCACATCCACATAGAGAGAAAACAGAGTGATCACACTGCTCAGACCTCAGCTCAGGCAGTCCGCCTGCAGAACGAGCCTTTCATGATATATGGTATTGCGGGGCAGGAATGTGCCCTGCGGACATCCTACGTAAAGACTACAGTGCCACTCACATCTGTGACTAGGTGCACCACTACACTCTGGATCAACCTCCAAGTAGATGCCTTTAAGAACCAGACATCACCCTTCAGTTGCTATGCAGAAGGAGTGGATCCGATTGTCAAGTGGCTATGGACTGGCTCCTGCAGATCCCACTAGTCATCTATATCCCTAGTGAGGACTGGTGAAAGACCTGTGGGCATAGCATGAGAGGAGATCTAAGCAACACGTTTGGAGACTGGGCCACCCACCAAGGAGATAAGAGGAAGTGACCAACCGATGCTCCCCGAGAGGAGGGGTGGTGAAGCTGCATAATGGTGGAGAGGGCATGACTAATGACAACCTCTGCCCCAAAGGCCTTCGAATCAGCAGGCCACCTTAGAGGGGTGCTACAGTTAGACGAACCCTGTACTTAAACACCCCTAACACAACAAGCCCTCGAATGAAGTTAGGCACACACCCTGATGGAAATTTCCATGGACATAGGTAATTTGGCTTCAGAAACGTTTGAAGCCTGAACTCTATTGAACCATTTAGTTTTTAGGTGTCTCCTGAGCTAGCGCATGCGCTGGTCTGGCGACACATTTAGTGAGTGGGCTTTAGAAATGCCACCACAAGCTTTTGCTGGTGTAGAGCGTGGGGTTACGCGCAGAGTAACATGCATTCCTCGATCAGGCGCCATCTGGCTTTCCTCTCGATTGCGCTCCCAAGCGCGCTCTTCAAGGCTCCTCCCCTTCCCCCACCACAGAGCACATCTCACAGCCGCGCATCTTGCTTGCTTTGATTTAAGCTTGTGTTTGTTTTGCAACTGTAGACATGCCTGGTTAACTTGGAGCTAGAAGAGTGCTCTGCTCAGTGTACACACCTACATTGGACGTGTTCTGGCTGCCTGCACAGAATGGTGTGCTCTGTGAAGCTTCTGCGTGGTGCTTTAATCACCCCCTGCACTCCACCAATCCTTTTAGTGTCGGACTATAATTGTGAAGAGACGCGGCGTGCGCCTGCGATTCCTTGCATTCCATTGCAAGCCAGAATTGTCATCCCAGCAGTTAAAACACTAACACCAACCATGCATCATTTATTGCAGAGCAGTCCATGGCTGTGGTCAACGAAGCTGAATGCATGAAGCATTATTTCTCACTTGCCCTTGTGACTGCTGGAAGGCTCCATGCTACTCCACACCATACTTTAAATATAAAGGGAGGAGGTTCGTAAACCCCTGCCCCAGATGCTGTTCTTTCAGGGAGAGAAAACGAACAATTTCTACTCATTTCATTTTCTTATCCCTAGGCACGTTTCGCTCTGCGTGAGCTCTTCAACTATGCACAGATGGACCACATTGACGGAATGCATTGTGGGGGCCACCGAGCAGTATTTTACCTGAAACCCACAGCTGGTGCCTATTGGAGAGGGTCAGGCCTGCTTTTAGCAAAGGTGCACGAAGATTGTGGTTTGTGACTAGCACCTCTCACTTCTAAAGTGTGGGTTGAGAGCAGCCACTTTCACCCGAGGCAATCCTAGCAACTAGCTATAGCCTTAATAGCCCCCACCCCCCGAAAAAGTATCTGGATAGCGTGAAGCAGCCATAGCTGCAAGTGGTTGAGAGACCTTGAGACAGTCATGGGTTTATAAACATCAATTCATGTATTGGAATTCAGTAAAGAAACTACACAAAGAGGTCATTGTAAGGTGACAAGACAGCTCGGTGTTTTATCACATGCACCCGATATCCAAGCGACGGTTCAAATCCGACCAAGGTCAACGCAGCCTTCATCTTTCAAGATAGGGATTGTAAAATCTGTTACCTTACAGATTGTTAACCCCACAGCTCTTGATTGGGCCTCCTTGTACCCAGGGGGTCGAAATGCATATAAAGAAGAAAAAAAAAAACTGATGCTTCGCGCAATGGGGCGGGGTGTTAAAAGTAATATTTGGGGGTTTTACTTTCAAGTGACTACATATAATAAACAGTATGACACCTTTATCAGTTAATGCACTGCAGTAGTCTGTGTGTACGTAATCAGACAACTACATAACTACAGTCTGGTTAGAGAAGTGGACAATAGGGACTCGGGCATGTTTATGGCTACACAGTAACTGTCACAGAAAGCACTGAATATGAAGGTCGTCATTTTAAACTTGCATTACACGTCATAAAAGATAGGCCACTACAAAATGCACAAAGATGTTTAAAAAAAAAAACCTTCCAATACATTCATGTTCGTAATATTCAGACTAAGTAGAGTAGTTTTTTGTAACTCCTAATTAAAAGCACGCACTTCAGATAACAACTCCCTTGCATTACCACTAAAAAAAATAACAAAATCTGTCACATCAAGAAGCTTCAAGTGATTGTTAACTAAAGCCAATGCCGTCTCCCAAGCACCCTTTACATTTGCAAAGTAATTAGTTGCGCTCATTTACATTTCTTTCAGGCAAGCAGGCACCCTGGCAGGAAGGCTGGTTTAGCTGTCTGCCCCTCCCGCGGTTCCACAGCCCAGGAAACTCACCATCTTGCACTTCGGCTGAAGCATTTCAACGGTGGAATAAGCCGTCCCGGCCGGGACTGGCTTTCCACGAAAAGTAGAGAGGGAACGGTTTTTCCTCACAAAAAAAAAAAAAAATCCATGGGCACTAGGAGTGGGACACGTGCCCCTCCGAATCTACTCACTGACCACTGCTTGTACCCAGGCGCGCAACACCCATTGGACTCACAGGGCTTCAGCCCCCCCCCCCCCCCCCCCCTCTCGTGTGTGGCAGCCCGGGATGAGACAGCTTCCCGGCGCACACACAGCCGCACCCTGAGCACTTCACAGGTCTTTAAAAGACCATTTGCATGTTAATGAGGCCTCGCTGTTTCACCCCTTCTAAGAGCCCCTGCAGCTCCACTCTGCCTCTGGCTTAAAGATTCAGCCCCCCCCCCCCTGAAATTTGGCTCTAGTTGCGCCTCTGCTTGTACCTCACCCTCTCATACACTCTGCATCCATTACTGCATTCACCGCTCACGGTAAGGGGAGAGGGGGGGGGGGGGGGTCGAACATATATGTTTTAAAAAGTTTTTTTTTTTTAGGGTATGGACTTTACCTCAACTCCTCCAACGAAGTACCGGCATTGACCGCGGTACGCACTGCCCTTACCTCCCCGCTGTGAGTGCACATGTGCTCCTTGAGCCTCCAGCCCTTGCTGAACGCAGCCACGCAGTCCTTCGCGGGGCAGCTCATCTTCGCAGGGGCAACCTCCCTGGGGGTAGCTACACCCGACTTCATAGTCGCAGACATCAGTAGGCCTCTCCACAGACCCCGCTCGCTCGGGTGATTGACACGCAGTCTCTTTCTTTGCTACCGCTCTCGTTGTAGTTTTAACCTTTACTATCCGGCTCTGGCGTGGCGCTTTACCAGCTTGATATACACCAGGCCCACCTGAGACCCGCCCCTTCATTAACAACCTCCGAGGGCGGCGCACTGAGTAATATAACGAGGCAACACCTGAACCACTGCACGTGCTCTCCAGGGCCCCCCTCCGCCCGCATGTTCCTAGCCGAAGAAGGTCGCCCAGTGCTTTGCAAACTCCCAACTCTGAGGGGGCGCGCTGCAGCGGCCAAGGGTCTGCAGCCGGAGCTCTCACGTTTACAAGTTCCATGCGTGGCCAGCAGCTTATCGTGTCAGGGTTTTTTCATTGCATTACGGGCGTTGTAGTTCTACTGGTCAATGAGGGCTTCAAGTCCGTGAATTCAAAGAAAAACCTGGACTGCATGACAGTGGCTTAATGAACGTTGAGGGGGCTCCCCTACAAGGAACACAGAGCGCCCCCGCTCCGAATTTAACCCGGAGCTCTCAGGTCACAGTACTGTGCTGAGAGGACCCCCTGCAGCTCGCCCCCCCTCTCACCACTGGGGCTGCGGGGGCCCTGTGTTACCCCCCTGCAGCTTGACCTACTCGGGTATGGACAAGGGACGTTCTGTGGTGCGACTTCCTGTTATAACCACTAGGACCAGGGCTTTAAGTGGGCCGGGTCTTGCCGGTCCTCACCAACGGCAGTTCTTAAAAGCAGGTGGCGAGACGGGTCCCTATCGGGCTCTCCATTTTTACCTCCAAGGAGGGGGATGGGGGACTTAACTCTGCAATAGTACCATCTGTCACTGCTTTTGATGCAACTTCAAAGAGACCCAATCCTTAAACTTAGAACAAACCAGACACATTCATCTTTTGAATCACAGGATGTTGAGCCATCAGTAAGGCTCAACCTGCTTTCGCAGCTTGAAAGTTGGCAGCTCTAGACGTACACCACAACCTTGCACGCAAGAATGGAAGCATTTTCAATCTTCTACAAAGGAAGCCATAGTAGTTGCTTATGTATCCAATACAACTAACAATCATTGGCAAAGCCAATAGTCCTGGCTGGTATTAAGTGTGATGATGTTTGTTGTGTTATATATCTGGATGTTTGGACAGAAGCAGAAAAATACCAGTGGGGTAGCAGGCTATGCTAAGCACAGATTTTTAGCTTGTGTTTTAAGCCACGCCCTTAATTTAATCGGCCACTCCCCTTTGAGCGACCCCCAGTTTTTTCATCACTCTTAAAGTCATGAATAGGACATTATCTGGTTCTGTAAAGGCCTAGTGGGATGACGTGGTTTTTTAACAGAGTTTGGTATATGGCGCTGTAATGGATCATGAGATGGTCTATGGGCTATGGCTCTGTATTGATGTATGGAGCAGCGGTCGTAGTGCATTAAAAAAGTACAGGAATAGTTTTCTGTAAGTTTTTTTGGTCTTTCACTGTTCGGTATACAAAATAACGTGCAGCTTAAATGAAAAATACATTTTAATAAGGTTGTTTACTCATTGGGAAAAGCACTATAGTAAATTATGAAACCTCTATTAGTTAATGCACTGCAGAGGTCTGTGTGTAGCCAGAGAGCCACAGAATTAAATCTTGGTTGGTGCAGTGGAGAACAGTGACTTCTGTATTTTTAGTGCAACGAGGTCACAGCCTGTTCCAGGAAGCACTATGAATATGTAAGCCATTATTTTAAACTTGCATTACACACAGAATAAGATAGACATCTACAAAATGTGCAAAAAGGTTCAAGATAAAATGGTGCTTCCAAAATATAGATTTTAGTAATACACAGAGTGTTCATAATGCAATTGTTTTTTACATTACTATCCCTTCAATACCTACAGGGGTAGTAAGCTCTATATGAATACAATTAAAAGCACACACTTCACAGTGCAGTTGGTAACTTTTTGCACTGCCACTCAAAAAGAATAAATCTCTGTCATTACAAAGCTTTGAGTGATTAGACCGATTAAAGCCACTACTGGCTACAAAGCATCCATTACATTTGCAGATTACCTTTTACATTAGCAGATTAACTTGTGGCGCACATTTGCATTTCTTACAGGCAGCAGGCACCCTGGCAGGAAGGGTTGTTTAGCTGTCTGCCCGGCTTCAGTTGAGCAGCTCAGGAGACTCACTGAATAACACTTCACCTGAAGCATTTAAATTGTTAGTGTCTTTTTACAAAAAGTAGAGGAATAGTATTTCATAAATTCAAAACGTATGGGCATGTTGTGCCCCTCCAATCCCGCCTCCTTCTACCACTGGTATGCAGTCATGTTTGACTCTGTTATCAATTACAGAGCACAACCAATGGCATGTCTTATTATCTGACTTAGTGGTCAGTAAGGTTTTAATAAACCCAAATGCAAATACAGTACAAGTAAAGGAAAAACATCAGATGTCAATAGCAATCTGGTAGACAAATTGAAGATCCATTGGAGTCTTGATGTAAATGACTCAAGGTACAAGATAGATGAGCAGACAGCCGACACGTGTTTTGTCATGTTGATACGACTTTTTCAAGGCTCGCAATTGTTTTGTAACAGTGATTCTAAAAATTCTTCTGAGAGACCCTGTAAAGTTTTCTAGGGATCTCAAATAAACTAGGAACAATCACAACGACGCCACAGCGATCCTCATGGCATACGACGTATCCAAAGTAAAATAATCAGGATAGGCAGAGGCCTGTGTTCTGGTGCGCTGCAAGTAGAAGTTCAAAATGTGGCCAACAGTCAAAAAGTAAACATCAAAGTGGTGTTAACGAACATGAAGACGTCCACCGTAGTTCAAGGCAAGCTTCTGATATGATGTGAAAATACTTATATTTGTATCGAATTGAAGTATAAATTAAGGACTCGTAATTAAGATTCCCAAGGTCCCATCATACGATAGTGAGAGAACTAAATATCTTCGTCCTACTCGGCGCGTTGCATCCTCCAAGAATGGCGCACCAGAACACAGGCTTCTGCCTATCCTGATTATTTTACTTTGGATACTTCGTATGCCATGAGGATTGCTGTGGCGTCGTTGTGATTGTTCCTAGTTTATTTGAGATCCCTATTCTTGGCGGCCGTTGTCACATCTTCGGGCTGGGCTCCGATAACGCCAGTGCGGTGGTAAAAGTAATGGTGCACGTCAGACACCAGGCTGGGGTGTACCCCGCACTTGTCCATGAACACCTCTTCCATGGCAGCCACCAGCCACAATAGATACATATCTTGCAGGCCACGGTCGTCACCGATCACGCAGTTGCCGTCATCATCCAGATGGATGTATGTGCTGATAATCTCCTGCGGCATCCCCCATTCCTTGGGCAGGAGCTTGGCAGGAAACCGGGGCAGCGCTGTGCCCTTGACACCCACCAGCGGGATGTAGTGGTTGCGACCAGAGCTGCTCCATGCAATACAGATGGACTTGTTCAGCTGCCCCTCCTTGCCCCTGCACTGCTCGGGGGGCACCAAGCCAGGTAGGAAGGTGGGCGAGTAGTCCCCAGGGCTGCGCATGCCGCTCAGCGCGTCCAGCAATATAACAGGCTGGTGCAGGACATTGGCCAGTCCAAAGACGTGCACGTCTAGAGGCACGCCATCGGGTGGCACGAAGAGAGGGTCGCACTCGCCCACGATTTTGGGCCATTCCGCTGCGTCAATAAAGTCACTCAGAAGCGCCCGGTAGCGCGGCAGGTTCCGCTGTAGGTGCGCCTGCAGGTTGTCTCGCAGCGTATGCCAAATCAACTTGTGGCCCACCAGCGCGCAAGACATGGCGTGCACCAGGCAGTGCCAGTCGCCGTCCATGTGCACCGCACTAGCCCCTCGCGGGCTCCGTTGGCCCGGCAGGCGGCCTTGAGTGTGTCGCGCAGATAAGACAGGCTGCCCGAGCAGTCGCGGCCATAGCCCACAGCGTCCACATGCTCGGGTTCTATGAGGAAAGCACGGTCTGCCAGGAGAGCGCAGTCGAAGACAGGACCCTGTCCCATGTCGCGCAGAGGCTTTGCCTTGCCGGTGGCCTTATCCATGCCGTAGCACGCCAGGATTGTAGATAGGAGCTTGCAGTGGTAGTTGCTCAGGCCCAGTACTTTTACAGGTTCATTGCTGTTGCTGGTCCCGCCGCTGCCTCGAGATTGGGCAGCACCGCTAACCCCCACAAGCACGTTGCGGAGAAGGTTGTGCAGTACCACGTCTGGATCGGTGACTTCTTCAACTCCGCTAAGCTGCCTCTGCTCATGCCGGCGACCGCACTCTGTGCACTCGATGCTTGCTGAGCCTTGGGCAGCCGGGAAGAAGAGCCGCGCCTGGCATTTGGGATCTGGGCAACTGCCCGAAAAGCTGCGCCGGTCTTTCCTCTAGGGTCCAGGCTGGGCCATGCCTACTGACACCCCTGGTGGGGCACCCTCACCAGGTCATCGCCCTCTGGGAGGCCTTTGTTTTGATTCTCTGTCCGACCAACACAGAAGCACCTCTCTTTGCCTTTTCATGCCTAGTGTAGCCGTTGACAGACTTAATGGCTTTCCCACCCACCGGCTGGCAATGCGCATTAAGCGTGGCACTCTTTTGGGACATGTAGTTCTATTTTGCCACCGTATTCTGCTTCTGGGGTTAGCAGATGTTTGCTATGGACTGCGAGAACCGGCATGCAGCTGTGTCGGGAGTGTTTATCTCACAATGCACGCTCGGACCTTTGGCACTAGCAACTGATGAATTGTCAACCAGAAAAGCGACCTGCGAAAATGGAGGCAGAGATATAGTTAACCCCTTCGCTGCCAGGCCTTTTCCCCTCCTGTGCCACGCCCTTTTTTGGCTATTTGGGGTAGTGCGCGCTGAGGCCTCTGTAACTTTTTGACCACATAAGGTATCCACGCCAAATTTGCGTCCTTTTCTTCCAACATCATGGGGATTCTGAAGGTACTCAGGGTTTGTGGATTCCCCTGGAGGGGTCACAGAAATTAGCCAAAATACAGCAAAATTTAGGTTTTTTGGGGGAAAATGGGAAAAACGGGCTGCAAATGAAAGCTTCTGGGTTTTTCCCTGCAAGTGTTATCAAAAAAGGGGTTGTGGGGCTGAAATCACCATTTTTCCAGCTTTTAGGGGATACCAGACTTTTGTCAGAAACCCAACGTTTTTTACACAGTTTTGGCATTTTTCTGGGACATAGCCTATTTATGCTATTTTTTGTGCTTTCGACCTCCTTCCAGTTAATGATAGAAATGGGTACAAAAGCAATAATGGATCCTGGAAAGCTATACATTTTAGAGAAGTAGACACAATTCTGAATTCAGCAAGGGGTCATTTGTGTAGATCCATCAAGGTTTCTTTATAGAAACTAACAGTTAAATATAGGACAAATTGAAAATTTGTTGAAAAAAAGCGCCTTTTGTGTCAACGTTTTCACCTGTAACTTCTTGTAATTATGACAGCTCTTTGAAAGCAATGTACCGTTACATCCACTGGACATTACTGGTTGTGGGGATATATAGGACTTGTAGGTTCACAAAGAACCCGACGAATCCAGAGCCAAAAACTGAGCAGCAACTTGCAATGGTTTTTTATTATGTACCGGGTATATAGTAATTATTCTGTAAAAATGTGTACATGGAAAAATCAGTATGAAAGACACCTATGTATTTCTGAAATGGGAACAAAATATAGAGTTTAGAAACAGTAGATATTTGCACATTTCCGAATTTGGGAATACTCATACTAGCATGAGAATTATCAGTCATTTTTTAGAATGACTTCTTTTTTACACAATGTCTTTCATTTGGAAGGCAGAAATGCATCGAAAGTCAATAGGTAATAACAGTTCCTTTACAAATCTGAATTACCCTAAGTCTCCTGATAAAAATGGTACCTCACTTGTAGGCGTAGGCATAGTGCCCACAACAGGAAATGGCTCAAAACCCAACGTGAACATACCACATTTTCACAATGCAAAATTACCCTTTTTTAGCAAAGTGCCTAGCTGTAGTTTTTTAACCCTAGCTCTGCCGGCACCTAGGGAAACCTAGCAAACCTATACATTTTTGAAAACTAGACACCCAGGGGAATCCAGGATGGGGTGACTTGACTGCCTCCCACCTGGTTCTGTTACCCAGAATCCCTTGCAAACCTAAAAAATTGCCAAAAAATACACTTTTCCCCCACATTTCTCTGGTGGAAAGTTCTGGAATCTGCATGGATCCACAAATTTCCACCCACCCCGCGTTCCCCAAAGTCTTCCGAGAAAAATGGTACCTCACTTGTGTGGGTCAGCCTAGTGCCCGCGACAGGAAACGGCGCAAAACGTAACGTGGACACACCTCAATTTTGTAGCGAAAAAGGACCCTATTTAGGCAAAGTACCTAGCTGTAGTTTTTGAACCATAGCTCCAGAGCCAAAAACTGAGCAGCAACTTGCAATGGTTTTTTATTATGTACCGGGTATATAGTAATTATTCTGTAAAAATGTGTACATGGAAAAATCAGTATGAAAGACACCTATGTATTTCTGAAATGGGAACAAAATATAGAGTTTAGAAACAGTAGATATTTGCACATTTCCGAATTTGGGAATACTCATACTAGCATGAGAATTATCAGTCATTTTTTAGAATGACTTCTTTTTTACACAATGTCTTTCATTTGGAAGGCAGAAATGCATCGAAAGTCAATAGGTAATAACAGTTCCTTTACAAATCTGAATTACCCTAAGTCTCCTGATAAAAATGGTACCTCACTTGTAGGCGTAGGCATAGTGCCCACGACAGGAAATGGCTCAAAACCCAACGTGAACATACCACATTTTCACAATGCAAAATTACCCTTTTTTAGCAAAGTGCCTAGCTGTAGTTTTTTAACCCTAGCTCTGCCGGCACCTAGGGAAACCTAGCAAACCTATACATTTTTGAAAACTAGACACCCAGGGGAATCCAGGATGGGGTGACTTGACTGCCTCCCACCTGGTTCTGTTACCCAGAATCCCTTGCAAACCTAAAAAATTGCCAAAAAATACACTTTTTCCCCACATTTCTCTGGTGGAAAGTTCTGGAATCTGCATGGATCCACAAATTTCCACCCACCCCGCGTTCCCCAAAGTCTTCCGAGAAAAATGGTACCTCACTTGTGTGGGTCAGCCTAGTGCCCGCAACAGGAAACGGCGCAAAACGCAACGTGGACACACCTCAATTTCGCTGTGAAAAATGACCCTTTTTTGGCAAAGTGCCTAGCTGTTGTTTTTGAATCATAGCTCTGCCGGCACCTAGGGAAACCTAGCAAACCTATACATTTTTGAAAACTAGACACCCAGGGGAATCCAGGATGGGGTGACTTGACTGCCTCCCACCGGGTTCTGTTACCCAGAATCCCTTGCAAACCTAAAAAATTGCCAAAAAAAAGACTTTTTCCCCACATTTCTCTGGTGGAAAGTTCTGGAATCTGCGTGGATCCACAAATTTCCACCCACCCCGCATTCCCCAAAGTCTTCCGAGAAAAATGGTATCTCACTTGTGTGGGTCGGCCTAGTGCCAGCGACAGGAAACGGCGCAAAACGTAACGTGGACACACCTCAATTTCACAGCGAAAAATGACCCTTTTTTGGCAAAGTGCCTAGATGTAGTTGTTGAACCATCGCTCTGCCGTCACCTAGGGAAACCTAGCAAACCTATACATTTTGGAAGACTAGACACCCAGGGGAATCCAGGATGGGGTGACTTGACTGCCTCCCACCAGGTTCTGTTACCCAGAATCCCTTGTAAACCTAAAAAATTGCCAAAAAAACAAATTTTCTCCACATTTCTCTGGTGGAAAGTTCTGGAATCTGCGTGGATCCACAAATTTCCACCCACCCCGCGTTCCCCAAAGTCTTCCGAGAAAAATGGTACCTCACTTGTGTGCGTCGGTCTAGTGTCCGCGACAGGAAACGGCGCAAAAACCAACGTGGAAACACCTCAATTTCGCTGTGAAAAATGACCCTTTTTTGGCAAAGTGCCTAGCTGTAGTTTTTGAACCATAGCTCTGCCGGCACCTAGGGAAACCTAGCAAACCTATAAATTTTTGAAAACTAGACACCCAGGGGAATCCAGGATGGAGTGACTTGACTGCCTCCCACCAAGTTCTGCTACCCAGAATCCCTTGGAAACCTACAAAATTGCCAAAAAACCCACATTTTCCACACATTTCTGTGGTGGAATGTTCTGGAATCTGCGTGGATCCACAAATTTCCACCCACCCCGTGTTCCCCAAAGTCTTCCGATAAAAAATGGTACCTCACTTGTGTGGGTCGGCCTAGTGCCCGCGACAGGAAACGGCGCAAAACACATCGTGGACACACCTCAATTTCGCAGTGAAAAATGAACCTTTTTTGGCAAAGTGCCTAACTGTAGTTTTTGAACCCTAGCTCTGCCTGCACCTAGGGAAACCTACCAAACCCACACATTTCTGAAAACTAGACACCCAGGGGATTCCAGGGAGGTATGGCTTGCGTGGATCCCCCAAAGTCTCCTTACCCAGAATGCCCTGCAAACCTCAAATTTAGCCCAAAAATTCACCTTTTTCACACATTTTTGTGTGGGAAAGTTGTGGCATCAGGGGGCTGACACAAATTTCCTACCACCCAGCGTTCCCCTGGGTCTCCTGATAAAAACGGTCCCTCACTCGTGTGGGAGGCCCAAGTACCCGCGACAGGCAAGGGCCCAAAACGTATTGAGGCGACATGAAAATTGCCTACCTCAAAACGACCTGGTTTTGCAAGGGGGGTCACCTGGGTTTTTGGCCCGGTGCTCGGCGGCCACCTAGGGGAACCTACCAAACCCACACATTTCTGAAAACTAGACACCCGGGGGATTCCAGGGAGGTATGGCTTGCGTGGATCCCCCAACAGAAAGACTGTGATAATTGGGGGGTGGGGTGGGGGCATGGGCCTGCCCGTTTTGGGCAGCCCCCACCCCTATTTTTTTTTTTTTTACAATTCCCTGGTGTCTAGTGGCCTTTTTGCCCCTCCTGAGGGGGCAGATTGGGGGCCAATGCCCCATCTGCCCCCCAGGGGGAGCAGAAAGGCTGTAATGGTGGTGGGTGGGTGGGGGCATTGGCGTGCCCGTTTCGGGCAGCCCCCACCCTAAAAAACACTGAAAATAAATCCCTGGTGTATAGTGGGCTTTCTGCCCCCCCGAAGGGGCAGATTAGGGGCCAATGCCCCATCTGCCTCCCGGGGGGGCAGAAAGACTGTGATTATTGGGGGGTGGGGTGGGGGCATGGGCCTGCCCGTTTTGGGCAGCCCCCACCCCTATTTTTATTTTTGGGAAAATTCCCTGGTGTCTAGTGGGCTTTTTGCCCCTCCGGGGGGGCAGATTGGGGGCTACTGCCCCCATCTGCCCCCCAGGGGGGTCAAAAAAATATATAATGCCCAAATTATTTGGGGGGAGCAAAGGCCCTTGTCCAAGGGGCCGCTCCCCCCTCCCTGGTGTCTAGTGGGTGGATCCCTGCTTGGGGATCGCCCTCCTGTGGCGATCCCCAAGCAGGGATCCACTGGGGAGGGGTACCATTGGAAAGGGGAAATTCTCCCCTTTCCAACGATACATCTCCCGTCTTTCTACGTGCTCAGGGGGCTGAGATAGCCCCCTGAGCACGTACAAAGTGAAACCTGAAATGAGCCTCTTGGCTCATTTCAGTTTCACTTTCACTGTAATGACGTCGGCGAGATGTGCGCGCCAATCGTCATTACAGTGAAAGAGGGGGGGGCCTCTGGAGCTGGGGAAGCTCTTCCCCAGCTCCCGAGGCTATTTGCAGTAAAAGGGAATCCCTCATGACGAGCTGGACTCGTCATGGGCACAGCGCGACTGTGCTCCATGACGAGTCCAGCTCGTCATGGGCACACAAGGGGTTAAAGGACAATGCGTGCACGTTCACAAAATAGCAATTGAAAATAGCCGCCATCATAGAACGATTGAATTTTCATTAAAAACGGTAAGAGTACCATTTAACACCCAAACATGATTGCACCTTAACTATTTGCTTCAATAAATTGGGTAAATGAGTGTATCTGAACAATAAAATCAGCTTGTTAGTTTTCTAATACTTCCAAAAAACTTTTAACACAAATAACCACATACAACATACATTAAGGTTCTAGAAATCCTCATATCAATACGTGGCAATGGCTCAACAAATCGTACAACAAGCGCTCGCCATTGCCTTGTCCTCCCCGTGACCCCGTGCGCCTATGAGCTCCGTGCCTGCTTCACAGCTGTTGTGAAGACTTCTCTTATCTGCTTGTTAAATAAACAAGCAGATAAGAAAAGTCTTCACGACAGCCGTGAAGCAGGCGAGGCAGTCCACCAAAAAGCCAAAGGCAGGCAACGAAAAACCCTCCTTTCCAATGGAAAGCCAGCGTTTACCATAAACGCTGATGCTACACAATGGAAATGAGGGGCGGGGCTCGAGTTCCCTTCTGGAAACTGACTTGTTTATTATAGCTCTCACAGGCGAGAAGCGCATGCGCGCTCCAACGCCAGGCGAGACCTAAAAAGTCAAAATCAGTTTGACAGAATGACATAGAGTCTGCTCCATTAACCCCTTCCCTGCGGTGGTAATTCCCCCGCGGTGCAGGAGGGGACCCGCGGCGCTGCTGTGCTCGTGACGAGCTCAGCTCGTCATGACTCACAGTGGAGCTGTGCTCATGACGAGCTGAGCTCATCACGACCCCGTCCACTCAATAATTCTCCCGCATAGGCGGGGAATTAATCGCGCGTGGGCGGGCCGCGGCTCGTCATGAGCACAGCTCCACTGTGACTGTGGGCACTCAATGGGTTAAAAAGGCAAAAAGTCTGGCTCGTCTCCAAAATAGCACAGCTTTAATAATGGTTCAGGTTTCAGAAGCCACATGCATTTCATGGTATGATATGACATAAGAGTAATGTTGCCAGCATGTAAACCAATCAATATTTTAGTAAACACAATAGTTTTAAAGATACCTACATCCCAACACATTTTATTGGTTACGTTACGCATCACTAAATAAGGAAACAATTTGAAATTTTATGTAACACCGTAATACAATTAGCTGCTAAGCTAATGAATGACATACACAGGACATCGTCAGGCAGCCTCGAAAAGTTACAAAAGAATAGAACAACCTAATCATTTCTTTGTCAAGAGAACTCAAATGTTACATTTTATGTTTGTACAGACACCACAAGTGAGGCTTCATTTTAGATGATTTTCCTGAAATAGAAAAACACACAAGCACAGAGAGAGACATAAAGACTCATTCTCATAATATAAATGTGCAGTGTTATTCTGAAAATATGAATAGCTATCAATGCAAGCTGAATGCAGCCTAGTCGTGCTAATTGAAACACATTTAAATTAGGCATTATTTTCTAACATGTAAATATTCGTCTATACTGATGACACTCAACTTTTTTTTTAACGTTTATCAATCAGGCTGCTTTAAAAATGATCGCCAATTAACCTTGGCAGAATGTCTTGTAATCACTTGTAGGGGGATGTATGCTAACTATATGAAGCTCAATCCACCCAATACCGAATTTAGGCCAAATCTACCTCCTTTTTAGCTTTGCCTGAGGTAATGGACAACGCTCCACCTCTCTTTACATCAGTTTGTAATCTGGGCATTCACAATGATGCCAACTTGACTTTAAAAACTGAGGTCAGTAATATATCTAAATCCGTCCTTTGACAAATGGATCTCTTGAAATCCCCATTGCCTCATAGATATTCTCTCTTCATGTCACTGTGGTGATTGCTCACATTCAATCTATGATGGACTACAGCAGTGCTGCATGTTTAGCTGCTCCTGATTCTTTGCTCCAATAATTGTAGCTTGTTCAAAATGCTGCAGGCCAACTAATCTGTTGTTAAACTAAATGTTAACATATTACTTCCATACTGACATAGCCTCATTGTTTACCTATTAGAAGTTACCAATAAATCGCGCTGGTACTTACATCTCAAGCTCTTAGTAAATTTGTCAAAGATGTTTTCCCATTGGTCGTATAGATCTTTGTTGGTTACCGTGAAACACTGTAAAGGCGGAGACATCAACAATACATTTCTAGCTTGAGAAGTCAATGTGGCTCCACAATAAGGGCTAGGAATTGCCAAATAAGGTTAAAGGATTTTATTTTGGATTACTAATCAATCCAGTATATAATAAACCAAAAATAAGTTCAAAAGATACAGCAAGACAGCAGATAAACTGAAATATCTCAGTAGATTAAGTTGTAATACAAAGAGATACAGAATAGTGACAGCCATAATTATAAAGAAACAATTTAAAGTAAACAGGGATTTCATAAAGAAGCTTTCTTTCTCTCTTCTAAAAATGAATTTAGTACTGGGTACAACCAACGGTTTTTATTTTGGGAGCATAAAGGGTGTCAGCATGGTCAGGCTTCAGTGGAAGTCTTAAGAAAAAGAAATAACTGTTTAGCATAAAGCTTTACATTTGCAGGAATTAGGCGGGCAGAGAGGTCTGTACCTCTCGAATTCTAAAGAGAATCTCTACCTTCCAACTGTTGGAACACAAATTTAAAAGTAACAGGAGATTTAGAAACATCCTTATCTCCTTCACACCACCGGGAACCAACCAGATTGCTACTCGCAAGATCATCTGCAACATCCCTTCAGAATCCTATTGCATCGAAACTAAGACTGTAATTCTCAACCTTGAGCGTCTCTCTGTTCTGGTGCGTGATGAACAGAAGGCCTCTTTCAACAATGAATTCTTCACGTTCACTGTCAAGTTCTTCCCTCCAGGCCTCACTGTCAGCAGTCGGGAAACATCGTTTACAACGCGGGGATTACATCGCGATGCCATTACATCGCGGTTTTTACAACGCAAGTCGTTACAACGACTTGCGCTAGATGGCGCTCTAGGACAAGGAATAGTATAATTTACTATCCAACACCTTCCCTACTGAACGTAGACTGGAGTTGGAATAGTAAATTATACTACTCCTAAGTCCTATTCCTTGTCCTAGAGCGCCATCTAGCGCAAGTCGTTGTAACAACTTGCGTTGTCAAAACCGCGATGTAGTGTACCGCGATGTAAATGTATGCATTGTAACGTCATACATCCTCAGCAGTCTAATACAAACAATAAACCTTTCTCTTACTAACGAGAATCATGATAGGTCACCTGCAAAGAAAGAAAGAATATGCTGGCAGGGCAAAATGCATTTCAGTTGAGGCCTATATTTAGGCTAAATTAGCTGAGCATTTATTATGTACTTGTATTCATGATTATACATCCACACGTATAATGGCAACAATAATTAAAATGTGTAAAATTTGTATTTTAAAATGTGTACTTGTTATTGGTGTTTAAATAGAGAAAGAATATGATGTTTATGTACCAATAAAATCAATGTTTTTGATATATTGTCTAATCTTTGCACTTCAAGAACATAATACCAACAGGGTCTTAGTAATAAAAAAAAGTTTTTTTAAATAAAAACAATATATAGTTTGATACAGCTTTCATTCTTGAAGTTCTTTGTAACATATTGCAGCAATTGATAAGTGAAAAGTGGTTTTGTTTAATGAGGAATAAGTTGTGGATAAAATGTTTATTGTCATGCTGTCCTATACAAGGTACCTATAGCACATGATTCGAATTGCAGGTGGGTTTACAGAATTTGCTTATATATTCAGTCCATTTACTTTCTATCATTCTGAAAAGGGAGTTTGTTTGTTTCTGTTTCGTATATCCATCCCTTTTCTAAATATTGGGGTACCGCCCTCATTTTTTGGCACTTTACTAACTCTTTAGGACATTGTCTACGGGTAGGTTTATACAGAAAATCAGTGTTATACATTTGCGTAAGAGCCCCCGAAAGAGAAATTTTATAAAGAATAGTGAAATGCTTGCTACAAGCGACAAGAATGACATCACTCACTTTAGTGAGTCTATCTTATAGAAAATGCGGCTTAATCAAAGCCCTAGTCTGTAATGAAATTTCTAGTTTACTGGAAATAAATTATACATTTCAATGGATTGCTTAAATTGAAGCGATGCTCTCGCTAGGACAATTATCCCATATTTTTAAATCTTCCAGCACAATAACTTTATTTCAATTAAGAACAAACGCATTGCCCAACATCTTCAATTAGTGGACTTAAATTACCAATGGTCATGTGGACGGTGGTATATTAAAAAAAAATAAAAAGCATATTTGTTTACATTACAGTAAAGCGTGACACAATCCAAGCATGATTCTATCTTGAAATGTTCATCTTGAATCATAAGTAGGTTTGCCCCATAATGGCCACACCACCAGCTGGCTTATTTGTACTATCCAAACGGTAAGGTTTTAAAATGGTCTGAAACTAATTAATCTAGTAGAGCAGTAGTCTTCAGACTGTTTAATGCTGCACCCCTGTCCCCCTCTGTGGGGAAAAAAATCATCGGCCCTCGTAGAATTTTTCACAGTTATTCTATGAAATAGGCAATGTTTAAATGTGTCTACATGTATTTAAACATTGCAGTTAAGTTCTGTTACCGTTTAAAAAATTTAATCGAATACATGATTGCCAAACATACTATTCTGGTCAGGCACGACTTACTAACGTGTAAAGGTATCCACAGTGGGATTATTAGAAATGGGGGTGGGTTTTTGATGAATATTAGGAATCCCTTTCCTTTTACTATATACTCCCAGCTAGGATATAGATGACAAAAGATGTTAGTAATGGCCCATCACAGTAAGGCTTACTACCGCTTTTTTTCTGCCTTAAAAAAACACTGTTATCAGCACAATGCTTCTTTTGGCCAGAATCTGCGCCCCCCTGGAACACTTAAGGCCCCTCTAGGGAGGCCCGCCCCCTAGTTTGAAGACCTTGCAGTAGAGTATTACGATGCTGGATAAGCCTTGTCTAATTTAAAAACAATAAATCAAGTTTGTTTAGATCCAAAAGGCAGTCATAAAATTACAATGTGCAATAGTAAGTCTTATGTTGCAAAGCAGGACCTTATTGCCTTTTTTTTTCCTTACCATCTCACCAAGTTTAGGTGAAAGCATGTAAAGGTGCACCACAACAACCATATTCAGAAGCAGGGCAGAGGATTATAGCTGTTCTTCCATTAAAATCTGTACAGTGACCAGATCTAGGCTTAGGGAGCTCAAATTGAATGTTAAAAGTTTGAGATGAAGTATTGGTTAAAAGTGCCTTACTTACATGCTTGTATGAGGCCCTTTTGAAAAGGCTGACATTTTGGTAGTCTGGGAGAGAAGTGTGAGGTGCCAATAGGGCAGCATGGCTGGTCTTAGATGCTGCAGCGAATGAACAGGCACAGATGGGCTTACCTTTGACGAGTATTTGGTGCAATCACGCAGCAGCCCAATTTTTAGATTGGTTGTTGGTGCGAAATATACAGACTAGATCGCGAGCCAACAAACAACATTACAAGCATGATCGCTAGCAAAGTAAAAACTGAGGACAGACTAGTTTTGGGCGGCATAGATAGTAGGCCTGGGCTAAAATTCCGTTCTGCTCGCGGAAATTGCGATAATTTGACATTTTCGCGTTCCGCGGAGAGCGTGAAAATGTCAAAATTTCCGCAATCCGCATATTACCGGAAATTTTTTGCTTGCTCGCGCTGTAAAATAATACATTCTCGCATGCGCGTGATCGCCTTACCTGAATCCCCGCATTCGCCGACAAGTTTTCCCGATCCGGTCGCGTTCTCCACGAGATGTTGGATTGTTGTTAGCCATTTGCGCTGTCTCGCGACAGTTCGCGCTCGCAGTAACGTCATTCGACGCGCAATCACGTCTTTCTTCTCGCAATCATGCACCGCGAGACAAGTGAAAACAAGATGGCCGCGCCCGCGAGCTATCGCATGGGTAAGTTGGCGAGCCGCGACCACGCAGAAAATACCGCGAACAGGCGGGAAAAAAACTTCCGCATCTTCGCGATATTTCCGCGTGTTTGCGGAGATTTTTAACATTTTTGCGATAATTTGTGAAAGTGAATTTTGCAAATTCCGCCCACCCCTACTAGTAGAGAGCCACATTTAGGGGATACTGAATTAATGGTCTTGCCTCTGGCAATATAATCATAAAAGATGAAAGAGATAACTTGTAAAGTGCAGAGCAACATCTGGAAAGAAGCATCACCACTATTTTAGCAAACATGTTATGCACTTAGTCAAGTCAAGTAAATCATTTCTGTGGCATAAAAGCATAAAACACAATGCAAAGAAGCATAATAAATAACAATCCATCTGAGCAAAAATAATGATACAGCTGAACAAAATACAAAATGGGCTCACTTTATCGCACATTTTCTTAATTTAACTATCTGCCATATAAAAGAGGCCACAGAGCAGCATATCAAAGGGCTATGTAGCTGTTGCAAAAAACGACAGCGCAGGTCTGCATTGGCTATATTTAACTTCTTTAAAAAGATGCAACAACATCTTTCTTCTAGGCATCTGATAAAAAAAGCAAAATAACATAATGTGTAGGGTTGACTGAACAGGCTTGCCATCGCTCAGACAGGGGCTCAAATCTGTTAAAGTGCAACTATTACCTGGGAATTACAAATCTTGTAAGTACAAAGCGCTGCTATCTATTTTGAATAACAAAAGATATTGTTGGAGGCCCTCGTGGATGTGCACCAGATTGTAGGTGCACACTGTCAATTTATGATTGTCTGAGAATGCTCTCTTTATCGAGGTCCTTTTAAAAAATAAATGCTTGATTCCACCCTTTTCAAATGAGATGCAGGATTCGGGGGAAACACATAAGCCCGATTGCCCAATCATCTCACATACTGACTTCACATACGCAAGCCACAGAATATATAAGACAGAGTGAAGTCAAAGACAATCTTTATGACAAGTTTATTAAGGGCGGTCTCTTCCCTTACCCAAATAGAATGCCATAACAACAAGGGGGCTAATTTGCCAATACCACATGGCAGTAGTGTATGTATGCCGGAGAACCATCTGACCAAGAACTTTGTTGCATTTAATGCAGGTACCCTTGCTGGAGCAGGATTTTCTGATGAAAATCTATTGGGTTTTTAAGCTCTGGTTTGTCTATTTGTCATAATTAACATTAATAATCATTAATTATTAATTATTTGTTTTGTGTAAGTGTTTTTACTTATCAACATGTACGAATTAACAAGAGAGAATTACACGTGGGAACGCGTATGTGTTGCCTATTGACAATGTGCATGTTTTATTAAATAAACGTTGCTGAGTGCTGTTTATTTTAAAGCACAAAACGCTTTTGAATTAATGCTTTCCTGTGTTGCAAAGGCTAGATAATTACATACACATAAGGGTATTAGTGGGGTTAACACTGTTTAATCACTATGCTGTGGTAACGTTGTTTTTGTCTCTTTCAATTAAGATGGTCTATTTTGGCCTAACGAAAAATGGCTGCCGTTTGCAGCCTGGCCTCGAGTGAGTGATTTGTGATGAGAGGGCCTTGCTGAATATGGTCACGAGACATCTGACCACAGTCCTTGCCTGGTTAAAACTTTCCGTGAGGACAGCAGCAGTTCTGGGCGAGTTTCCAGATGTATTGGAACAGCCTTGGAGGACAAAGGAGCCATAAAGAAAGAACTCTGAGCTCATTGTGTCATCGCCGAGGAAATGTGAATGTTAAAAGTTACTTTTTTATTTTTGGTTCCTGTTCTGTCTTTTTATTTTTGTGATTTTCCTGAGCGGAGATTTTTCCAAATGTAGCGATGCTACATCCTTTCCTGCTCGCTCTGCTCAGCGGTTCGGCAGACGTGTAGAACATTTAATGTTTCTTTAATATTGCAAGTTTCATTATAAATATTGTTAGCCTAGAGAGGGTGGGAGGCCACTTTGCCATTTTCTTCCCAAACCTGCGTTGGTGAGGATCGATGCTGTGAGGACGGTGACTCGGGAGACTTCTACTGAGAGACTTGTCCTGATGACCCATTCTGACATTTAGCTAGAATAGGTAATTATGAGAAAATGATTTATTCTGATTAATTTCTTTTGACTAATTTTAGATAAAGAATCATAATTTTAAAATACGGTGTTGGTGATTATTTCTTGTCGATTATTGAGTACTCTATTTGATTATTGATGTATAGATTGTTTAGATTATGACAATTACAATAACTAGGTCTTATCGACCTCAGTGTAGATGTGGGGTGTTTAGGAGTTTTCTTTCCACAGGTTCAATTCTGGTGGAGTATTTGAGTGTATGTTAGTGAAATGGGCCCTAGTGTATGGTGAGTGTATGTGCGTGTAACTGTGAAATTACTCTATCGGGGGAGAGCAGAAAAACCTTACCTGTGAAACGCCGCCACCGCCAGGAGTCATTTTTGGGGGCTAACGAGTGGCCTGCAACAGCGGGTAGCAGAGGAGCATCAACGTCGCGTCGCCGCCCCGGGACTCCATCTCCCGGCAGCCCCAGCGGCGGCGCGCACAGCTGACGCGTTTGGAGCGCCACGAGACGCCTTAAGTGGCCGTGCAGGCCGGCGGAGCAGGGGGGAGAGCAGAAAAACCTTACCTGTGAAACGCCGCCACCGCCAGGAGTCATTTTTGGGGGCTAACGAGTGGCCTGCAACAGCGGGTAGCAGAGGAGCATCAACGTCGCGTCGCCGCCCCGGGACTCCATCTCCCGGCAGCCCCAGCGGCGGCGCGCACAGCTGACGCGTTTGGAGCGCCACGAGATGCCTTAAGTGGCCGTGCAGGCCGGCGGAGCAGGGGGGAGAGCAGAAAAACCTTACCTGTGAAACGCCGCCACCGCCAGGAGTCATTTTTGGGGGCTAACGAGTGGCCTGCAACAGCGGGTAGCAGAGGAGCATCAACGTCGCGTCGCCACCCCGGGACTCCATCTCCCGGCAGCCCCAGTGGCGGCGCGCACAGCTGACGCGTTTGGAGCGCCACGAGACGCCTTAAGTGGCCGTGCAGACCCGCTTCGCGGGACGCGCGCGGGACCGCGCCGGGCTAAGCCCGGGCAAAGGGCGGGCCGTCTGTGGCCGTCCGGGGCAGGAGGAGGCAGGGCTGGGCCATCCCTCTGATATCGGATTCCAGGTCCTCTGGCCCACCTCAGGTACTGCTGTTGTCTGTTACATCTACATTCTTGCCCCATGAGTGTTGCTGTGGAGGTGTTCAGCTGTAGTGTACTTTGGCTGTAAATTTGGACCTAGTTGTGGCCGACAGTTAATTTCGGCCCATGTTCTATGATGTCTGGCCCTAAGAAAAATAAGGTGGTCACGGGGGCTGGTTCCATGAACAATTTTCTTGTTAAGAGGGTGACCAAAATCAACGAAGACAGAAGAGCTTCCTTGGGTAAAGTAGACGCTCTGGATTATGTCCTCTCCCCAGCCACAGCTGCTACACTGGAGGATTCTCTAGATGGCGATAGAATCTTGGACTGTACGCCAGAAGACCATAACGCTACTGAACCTTCCAGTAATACAGTAGCTCCTATTCACCAGGAGCATGATAATGCATTAATGGACTCTGCAATGAATGATACGTTATGTCCTGACTCTGAGGAAGAGACAGCAATAGTGGAAGAAACTAGGGGAAAGAGACCTTTTAGATCTTGCAGAAGGCTACAAAGCAAGAGGGGGGGTAAGACCGTCCACAGGAGAAGAGTGGAAAATCATCGGCCGGAGAGTTACATTTCCCCCATATCCAAACCAAACGCAGAGATTACGAAGGAACCCATTATCACACTGAGCCCAGAGCAGTTTGATTTTCTAATTAAACGTATTGAGGCAGCTGTAGACCTAAAACTTAAGGCTTCCATTGACTGTCTTACAGTCAAATTGGACACCGCAAATGCGGAAATTAAAAGACTAGGAGGTCTATTGGATCAACAGCTGGTTAATTTCTCTCAGGTGAATTCCTCACCCCCTCAAAATAGTTTAGTAATTCCTAAAGCGACGGGAGAAAATGCCACAAAAGCCCCCAACTCTCCTTCTTTGATCCCTCCTGTTTTGTGCCCGGTTAGCAATCCCACTGTCTCCAAAGCCATCTACCCTCCACCAGCAGATTTGGATGCTGAGCAGGTTAGGGGATTGTTGAGACCTGGCCCCTTACATAACAATAACATTGTACAAAGTAGATGCGCCAATTCTATTAATTTGCCCCCGGATTGCGCCCCTTATGTCATCGTACTTGCAAATGTTCCGCTGTTTTGCTCAGGTAATACCGAGCCGCAAGTGGAAGCACATGATTCTCTTAAAAACAAAGTGGTGGCCTGGTTAGGCGCTAAATGCGGTTTCCCTTCCAAACATGCTGGAGATATTATTACGACGCGGAGAGTGAATTGGATTGGCCCATCAAGGAAATCTTGTAGAGGAGATTGTGTGGTTGTGAATTTTAAATACCCACAACATGTGGCTACTGTCCTCCTTCGGGCAGCATCCCTGTTGGAGGATAGTAATAGTATCCGAGTTCGTCCACTTGGGTATTTCTACAACAAGGCCAATTGTCCCTCCTTGTCCAGATTAAGACCTTATCCTTTTACCCCGGTGGGGCCCAGTCGGGCACAGCAATGTTCTTTGCAGGGCCGTGATAACTCTAGTACATTTGGTCCCCCCATTACAACGTACAACAGGTTTAATGTGCTCTCAGGCCTCGACCTCTGTGATTGACGGGGTGAGGGAGAGGGTACAGAGGACGCCGCCGTAGCGGCCCCAACATCAGTGGTCCACGTACCTTCTTCTGAGGCGGTTAAGAACAGCTCACCAGAGATTGTGGTTAGTGACAATGGGGACACGGTTAGGTTGTTATCTTGGAAATTGCTGGGTTGCGGGCTAAGAAGGGAGACCCCAATTGGGAAAACTTTGTAAAGAGTTATGACGTTATTGCCTTGCAAGAGACTTGGGATTTGGAGTGTGACTACTGGATAGATGGCTTCACATCCTTCTTTGTCCCTGCCTTGCCTTCCCCAGCTGGACGGAATAAAGGCGGCCTCATGATGTTGGTTTCGGTGAATTTAAAAGGCAAATTGACTATGTTAGACTGCGCTTCCAATAATTTTATCATTCTGGAGTTAACCTTAGAGGATGGTGGTAAATTATTGTTGGTTAACTGTTACAATGCTCCCAATAGTAATCCAGAATCCTTGCATTTTAATTGGTTATCAGATTTTTTAATTCTATACGGAGGCAAGCAATCCACTCTATATCGATTCATTTTAATGGGTGATTTTAATGTTCATTTGTGTTTAAAATGTGTTATGGCGGAATTGGAGGGGCCAGGCAGCGTGTCTCCCCCTCATTTAGAACACACACAGAAGGGTCGAGCACTTGAACATGTACTGCAGGAAAATGAATTATTTGAACCTGAATTTTATGATAACACTACACGGGTTGCCACCTACACGGGAAGGGTTAGCGATTCAATAATTGACTTTATTTTTGTCTCGAGATATTTTCTAAATTATGTGATTACATATAATGCAATTGCTATGCCCATGAGTGATCATAATCCTGTTGGATTGGTGCTAACAATTAGTGCCTTCTTGTCAAAAGCTGTTGTTTTTCAGCAGACTATATTGCCTGTAAAGGAAAAGGACCAGGGGAGAAGACTTAAATGGGAGTCGGTTGTACCGGAAAATTTCTTTTATAACTTTATCTAATTCAGTCGCGGAAGAGTTAAGGGTGTGTGCCACCCCTTCAGCTGGGCTCAATGATATCATATCTTCCTTTGAAGATATTTGTAGGTTTGTGTCTAGCAGTCTTTTAGCCAAAGGGCAGGGGGCTAAACAAAACCCGGCGAAAGGCTGGTTTGATAAAAATTGCAGTAAAGCTCATAACCGCCTTAAAAAAGCCCTCAATACCCGCCCAAGGGATAAGGAGCTTGTGGCGCGATTAAGAAAGGATTATAATACGGCCACCACTCTGCGTAAAAATGAATTAAAAAGCAAAGCTTGGGAGGATTTAAGGGATAAAGCCACTCTAAAAAATAGTGCTGAGTTTTGGACAATAATAAATTCTCCATTTCTTACAGGCGCTCAAAACTCAGCACAGGAATTAAATATCTCAGAGGTCGATTGGCTATCCCACTTCGAAAAAATTTATGACAGTCACAGGGAGCCGGACCCTTTTATAATCCCCGTAAATGAGAGCCTCATGGAGCCTGTGAGTTTTGAAACCTGTGAGGTTCTTAGAGCCATAGAGGAGACAGCAGGGCGCAAGGCCCCTGGCCCCGATGGAGTGCCAGCGGATATGTACAGGGCAAATCCACTGTTTTGGGCAAACATTTTAACTAGAGTTTTTAACGCTGCCGCAATAGTGGGTTTCCCTGAGTCCTGGTCTCTTGCCACAATCGTCCCAATATTTAAAAAAGGGCAGAGAGGAGATCCAAAATGCTATCGACCTATATCGCTTCTGGACTCCTCGGTAAAAATTTTAGGCAAAGTTGTCCTGGCGAGGATCTCTGCGTGGGCCAAGGGGAATAACATCCTGTCCGAGGTACAATTTGGCTTCAGGTCAGGGAGGAGTACTGAGGACCAATGCCTTAACCTCCACCTCATACTCTCCAAATATACCAGAGCAAAAGGGGGCAGCTTATTCCTTGGTTTCATGGACCTGTCCACAGCTTTTGATCTTGACAATAGATCTAAGCTGTGGGCCATGTTGCTGGAGATGGGCCTCGACAGTTCCTTGGTACACTTTCTGGCGGAGCTCCACAAAGATCTGAGGGCCCGTATTAGAATGACCACCGACGGAAAGTGTACTGGGAGTTTTAGATCTACTAGAGAGGTCCGCCAGGGATGTATCCTGGCGCCAATGTTGTTCACGCTTTACGTGAACTCTTTGGAGGGTCACCTAACGTCTGCTACAAAAGACTTCCCGAGCATGGGGGGTGCACCAATTCCGGTGCTCCTCTATGCCGATGACGCGGTACTCATAGCTAGGACCCCAGTTGCCCTACAAAAGTTACTTGATGCCTTTTGCGCTTTTATGACTAGTCTCGACCTGGTGATCAACAAAAGTAAATCACATACCATGTCAGTAGGATGTGGTATGCGTAAAGAAAAATCCTTTTTCTGTGACGGAGAGGTGATTACTAGTGTCAAGGTCTTTACCTACTTGGGTGTGATTTTTGATCAGAGGGGAACCTGGACACCGCAGCTAACATCTAAAATAAATGCGGTAAGAAGCTCATACGCTGCAATTCTGGGTTTTGCTAAGAGATTGGGGGGGAAACCTATGGAGGCTATTATGGCCATTTATAAAGCCAAGACAATTGCAATTGCTAGATATGGTGCAGCAGTCTGGGGTTACGTTAATTCTAAAGACATCCAGACTGAGGAAAACAAATTTTTCCGCTCACTCCTGGGTTTACCCCAGTCAACTGCTACCTACTCAGTGCACCTAGAGTTGGGAATGGGTTACATTCTAGACAAACTAAATCTAGCCCCACTTTTGATGTGGATAAAGCTTTGGCTTAACCCAAACCTTAGCCTTAACCAAAGGATCATCAAAGACTGTCTCCAACTAGACCATAGAAGGGACATTCAGTGGCTGTCTCACATTGAAACTATGACAGCACTTTTGGGACGCCCTGAAATTTTTAGTAGACCTGAAGCCCTGTGTAGAGCTGACCTGCCGTGGGTGAAAACAAATTTTCTGAGAATTCGCATGGCCGAGCGCGAAGCCCACGATTTATGTAAACCCTCTGTGAGGGCTCATGTTCTGATATCGCCATCCTGTGTGCTGGCTCCATATTTAATAACGGTTACCAACCCTTTTCATAGATGGCTTTTATCCAAATTTCGGTTTAATCAAACTTATACGGTGCTGTGGGATGAGAAAGATTGGTGCAAGCTGGAGGAATCGGCCCCATGCAAATGTGATGGTTTCTCTATTCAGGATAATGCCCACTTTTTGTTTTTTTGTTCCTTCTATCATGAACCTCGCACTAGATATTTAAAATCTATTTTGAAGGACCTGGGCTTTATCCAGTATAAGCCTGCATTGTTATATTTACAGATGTTGCTATCTCCACTAATTATGTACTGCACTGCTAGTTTTTTAGCCGCATCTGTGAGATGCAAGAGAGAAAGGCTAAGATTGGAAGAGCAATAGAAACTTGGATCCATCTATTTTGTTCATTCGTGTGCTTTTTTAATGTATTTTATGCAATCATCGCCCTTTTATCTTGTTTTTCAAATTTATCAACTGTTTAATACTGTATGAAATTTATCAATTGTTTAATAGATGAACTTTTGATATTTGCTGTAGAATGCTTTTATGATTTTAATTAATCGAATAAAGTGGAATTTGACTTGACTTGACTTGACTACTCTATCCGTGGAAGTAGGGAGATTTTGTACACCCCAATCTGCATCAAGGAACTTGTATAGTTGGTGTAGCTAATACACAAATCAGAACACGTCTTACTGAACCAGTAAGAGTACAAATAGGGAAATTTTCAGACATGCACAGATTTATCGTCTGTGACACAAGTCCAGTGAACCTGTTAGGTAGGGATCTACTTTGTAAAATGAATTGTACAATTTTTTGTACACCGGATGGAATAGCTTTTGAAACACCAGATGAGGATGTTTTGTACCGAATGACTCTAGAAAATAGAGAGAGTGAGTTAATTGGTACATATGCTGTGTTTGGTC
This sequence comes from Triturus cristatus, assembly GCF_964204655.1. Taxonomy (NCBI): domain Eukaryota; kingdom Metazoa; phylum Chordata; class Amphibia; order Caudata; family Salamandridae; genus Triturus; species Triturus cristatus. The sequence continues at coordinate 845,251,640 of NC_140594.1, read as the reverse complement.
CGGAGGATTTGCCTCAAGAGTTGAGAGACACAGTGAAAAGGACAGTTTGGGATTTTACTGGAGAGGATGTGGGATTGATGAATAATGTAGATCCTGTGAAAATTTCAGTGAAAGAGGGAATTACTTATCCTAACATTCCTCAGTACAAAATGACACCAGAAATAATTGAGGGAATAACTCCTATAATTGAGAAAATGATTCAGCAGGGAGTTCTGAGAGAACTACTGAGTAGTCCGTGTAATTCACCGATAATGGGGCTAAAGAAGCCTAATGGGAAGTTCAGGATTGTACAGGATTTGAGAAAAGTTAATCAAATTGTGGTGGCATGTTGTCCTATTGTGCCAAATCCATCAGTGATTTTGTATCAGATTCCACATGATGCTGAGTGGTATACAGTGATTGATTTGTGTCATGCTTTCTTTTCAATTCCATTGCATCATGACAGCCAGCCGATTTTTGCATTTAGATTTGGCCAGCGTATTTTAGCATGGTGTCGTATCCCACAGGGGTATACAGAGAGTCCTTCAATATTCAATCAGTTATTGAAGAAGTCATTGGAGAGTTTGATCATGCCTGAAAACTCAGTATTAGTGCAGTATATTGATGACCTACTTGTGGCATCAAAGACACGTGAAGCTTGTGAAGTAGATACTATAGCTTTACTGAATCATCTGGCAGATGGAGGGTTAAAAGTATCTCCAGCCAAATTGCAATTCTGCAAGAAAGAAGTGCATTATCTTGGACACAATATTGAGAAAGGTCTGAGAAAAGTGACTGATGGCAGGATCAAAATTATCAGGGAAATGAAGGCCCCAAAGACCCAGAGAGAGGTGAGAATGTTCCTGGGAATGGTGGGTTATTGTCGTCAGTGGATAATTAATTTTTCGCTGATAGCAAAGCCACTGATTAAGCTGACAAAAAGTGAAATGACAGACCCATTGGAACTAGATGGAGAACAAATGGCAGCATTTGAAGAGTTAAAAAGTAGAATGTGTGAAGCCCCTGCTTTGGGTATGCCAGATTATGAAAAAGAATTTGAATTGTACTGCAGTGAGAGAAATGGATGTGCACTTTCAGTGTTAATTCAGAAGCATGGATTACTGAGAAGGCCTATTGCGTACTTCTCATCGACACTTGACCCTGTAGCTGTGGGTTTACCAGGTTGTCTGAAATCTGTGGCTGCAACATGCAGAAGCCTAGAACAGAGTGAGGGAATCATAATGGGATATCCTGTAAGGGTATTCGTACCTCATAATGTGGCAATTCTTTTGACAAGAAGCAGAACTCAGTACATGTCACATAGTCGGTTGACTAAATATGAGAAAGTCATTCTGGGAGCATCAAATGTGACACTCGAGAGATGTGTGAATGTGAATCCAGCGACATTGTTGCCGGATATTGAAAATGTGGGTGTGAAAACAGAAGATGATCACAATTGTTTGGATGTGCTTGATTACTGTACAAAACCGAGACCAGTCATAAGGGATCTTCCCTTGCATGAGAGTGATCATGTGTTGTTTGTGGATGGATCATGCTTGAGGAATGATGAGGGTGTGCTATGTGCAGCATATGCAGTGTGTAAGGTTTCAGAGGTTATGGAAGCATCATCATTGAAAGGAGTGAAATCTGCGCAAGTTGCTGAATTACTGGCATTGACAAAAGCTTGTGAAATTGGGAAAGATTTGAGAACGACTGCGATGACTGATAGTCAGTATGGATTTGGAGTTGTGCATGACTTTGGCCAACTTTGGCTACAAAGAGGTTTCTTGACGTCGAGTGGGACTCCAATAAAGAATGCTGAAATGATTGGGAAATTACTTGAGGCGATACAGCTGCCTAAAGAATTAGCAGTTGTAAAATGTGCTGCTCATGGACAAGGAGATGATTTTGTGACAGTGGGCAACCGTTATGCAAATGACATTGCTCAATATTGCGCCAAGAATAACCAGTCCATTAATCGGGAACGAGAAGGTGAAATGTCTTTTTGTTCTGTGATGTTTACTAATGTCTTAGAGACGTGGGATGAAGTGAAACAGTTGCAGGATGAGGCAGAGGAGGAAGAAAAGAAAGATTGGATTAAGGCAGGTTGTGCCCCAAGAGAGACAGACCATGTTTGGGTCTATAGAGATGGCAGACCAGTAATGCCGAACTCCATGCTGTCAGCAATGGCAAGGATGTATCATGGCCAGGGACATTTGGGAAGGGATTTGATGATTAGGTCTTTTAAGCAAACCTGGTACAATGCAAAGTTCAGGACAATTGCAGAAAGTATCTGTCAAAGATGTTTGATTTGCCAGCAATTTAACACTGGAAAAAAGACAGTGGTGAGTCTGGGAACAATAGGCAGAGAAGGAGGTCCTTTTACAAGAATGCAGATTGATTTCATTGAAATGCCCCAAGTGAACAGACTGAGGTATGTACTAGTGGTAGTCTGTTTGTTTTCAAGATGGGTTGAGGCCTATCCGACTAGGAGAAATGATGGAGTAACAGTGGCGAAGTTACTGTTAAGAGAGTTGATTCCTAGGTACGGATTTCCGGTAACGATTGAGTCTGATAGAGGTGGACACTTCTATAATGAACTCATGAGTTTGATTTGTGAAGCATTGAGCATACAGCAGAAGCTACATTGTGCATATAGACCAGAGGCTTCTGGTGTTGTTGAGCAGATAAATGGCACAATCAAGAACAGTATTGGTAAGATGTGTTTAGCCACTGGTATGAAATGGCCGGATGTCTTGCCTCTAGTGCTAATGACTATTAGATCTACTCCAGATAGAACTACTGGTTTAAGTCCGCATGAAATCATAATGGGACGTGCAATGCGACATGCATATGTACCTGTCAATAAGTTGATGACAATAACTGATGACATGATTTTGGATTACTGTAAAGGCCTGGCTGACGCAGTTCATTCTGTGTTTCACCAGATTGGAGAAGAAGCTACTACACTTGAGAAGAAGCAAGCTCATGATCTGAGTCCAGGAGACTGGGTGAGGATTAAAGTTCACAGAAGAAGAAATTGCTTGGTTCCGAGGTGGGGAAGACCAAGACAAGTCATTCTAACTACGACGACTGCAGTGAAGTGTGCTGGTGTGAAAAACTGGGTACATGCGAGTCATACTCTGAGAGTTCCAAACCCAAAGGATGGGACTGGTAGAGAGTATTTTGAAGAGTCAGATTCCAGTGATGATGAAGACCCAGAACCAGTGAGAAAAAATCAAAGTTCAGGAAAAGAAGCAGAAAAGGCTTCAAGAGAACCATTGAGAATCTCAGAAAGGAGATCAGATTCTGAAAGGGAGCCTGAAGTTCCAAAAAGCAGTGGAGGAAAAAGAAAAGAAAAGAGCAGTTTCACAGAAATTACTCCTGAATCAGAAGAGGAGGAGATTGAAGAACCACTTGAGATTATACCTGAAGAAGTAGGGTCAGAAGAAGATAGAGAGGGACAGATTGCGGAAGACCCCCGAGGAGGTGTAGGGAATATTCTTGACAAGCTAGGTGAAGGGACAAGTAGACAGCAAGAAGATTGCGTGTCGGAGACCCGAGGAGCGAAAAAAGTAGGGAAGTCTCAAATAGTGGTGAAAAAGACTGTGGAGCGAAAGAAAACTGCTGAAGAACAAGAGGCATTTGAAACAGAATCGGATGAAAGTGAGAATGGAAAATCAGAGGGTCGAGTTCTGAGAAAGAGAACTTGGATTGGAGAAAGAAATAATACAGAAACAAGACCGAAAAAGGTCGTAAGAGGAGATTTTTGGCCTAACAACAGAGTAAAGAGGCTGAGATACAGACTGATAAGAGGGAATACATCGAAAGCTGAACAAGTGAATGAAGTGTCGAGTCAAAACGAAGTAAAAAGGAAGGAGCAAAAGGAGTCAAGAGAACCTGAGGAAATAAAGAGAATTAGAAGACCCAACCAAAAGTACAGATCACCGGAATGGTCTTATGTGGCACTGTCTGAAGAAGGAGAAGAAGAAACAGTGAATCGAGATAATCCGGAGGGGATCTTGAGAAAAGTGGTTGAGGAAAAGGAAGAATCTGTTGGAATCTTAAAAGTTATCCTGACTGACATTGGAGAAGAGTCAGATGCACAGGATATTGTTGATGATCTGATACAATTTGATGTTGCTGAAGAAGAAGGAGTGAAAAGTGATGAATATCCAAATCGAGTGAACTGAAGAAATCACTTGGAGAAAGTGAAAAGGAGAAAGTCTGAAATTCAGCTGTCTGAAGTAATCCAAAGTTTGAGAAATTACAGTAGTGGAGTAGTAGAGGCTAAGTCAAAAGACAAGGTCAAAGTAGTAAAATGGCTAACATAGAGAATAATCAAAATGGATGTGCCTTCTTAAGAAGATAGTGTAGAATGTGCTGCTGCTGTACTGGATTATTAATGCTACTATGGGGTGTTTTAGCTTTATTAGTTACATTTAGAGTTTCAATAGGTACATTTGAAATACATACTGAGAATGAGACAAATGTAGAAAAGAATTTGCAAAAAGTAGTTCCAACTAGAATTAGTAATACTTACATGCATAAAGATAGGTCAATTAATGATTTTTCTAGTAATGTTTTTTCAAAATTGCTATACGAATATGTGAAAACAATGGAAGTAAGGGATTGCTACGTTTGTATGCAATTACCTGCATCCGTTTCAGAGGGTGTTACTTATCACCATTTACCAGCTACGTATGGAATTTCTTGTAGTGTATTAAGTAGTGTTTTTTATCTGTTAGGGAAAATAGATTATAAGATGTCTAACAAAGATAGTATTTTTGGGCACTTGCCAATGAACAAAGAGCTGAATCCAGCTAAAGAAGCTAACATTTTTGGTGAGATTTTTATTGAGAAAGAAGAATTAACATTAGATTACATTTTTAAGAATAATTTAACTTGTAGTTTGGAAGAAGAGGAGAAAGCTTTCCTGAACATGGTGGAGGAAAGGAGATTGAGTATGCATGAAAAGGCAGGGAAATATAAAGTGAGTGAAACAATTTGGGACATTGAGATGGGAAAAGAATTGAGAAATGGAGCTAGTCCAACTTTAGCTTTAGATGCACCACAGAAGGGTAAGCTGTGCATTACAAGAGGGAAATCCCAATATGATACATATTTTGTTGGGACTAGTGAATGTCATGATACATACTTCATTGCAACAGGATGGGGTTTCAGAGGTGGAGAAGATACAATTTTTCCAGGAGTGTATTATGTTTGTGGGAACAAGGCTTATTACAAGTTGCCTGACCATTGGTATGGCACGTGTTATGTGGGCCTGGTTTTTCCAAAGATCTTTCATATAGATAGAATAGAAGATGTAGAACATATTAATTTACTAATGCGCTTCAAGAGGGAAACTTGGTCTGAAATAGTGGGTGACATTTTTGGAGCTTTAATTCCAGCAGTGGGAATTTCTTTAAATGCTTATGGGATTCGGAAACTGTCAACAGTGGTGGATCGCTTATCGACAAATACCGCTGGAGGGTTTCTTTTGGTGAATACGGAACTAATTGCCGTACGTGCCATGTCTATGCAAAATAGACTTTCTCTTGATATTCTATTGGCTAAGGAGGGTGGAGTTTGTGGAATGCTGAAAGTTCAACATTGTTGCACTTACATTCCAGACGAAAGCAAAGACCTGAAGGTTTATATAAAAAATATTACTGATTTGCATGAAGAATTAGTACCACTTGAAGCTGAAAGTATCTGGACTAAATTAGCTAATAAGGTGATAGCTGTTAAGAGTTTTATTGCAAAAATAGGTAGTACTATTATAGGTAAGATATTGTTTCCTTTAACTTGTATAATTGTTGCTTTATTGATATTGAGATTGGCGTGTTTGTGTTGTAAAAACAGGGGAGGGAAAAAGAAATTAATTAAAAGAAATAATGAAAAGAGAAATAAAAGGTTGAGAAGAGAACCACAAGAAATTGAATTAGAAGAATTAAGGGAGAGTGTCTACTTAGAAACAAAGAGGGATGATGAAAGGGTGTCTGGTGTGTAGTGTTGTGTAAGGAGGAAAAAGACATTTCCAATTTCTCCTAAAATGGGACTAAATTTCACTAAATTTTTTTTTTGGGTTATTTGGTGATAAAATCACCAAAGGGGGGATTGCTGGAGCAGGATTTTCTGATGAAAATCTATTGGGTTTTTAAGCTCTGGTTTGTCTATTTGTCATAATTAACATTAATAATCATTAATTATTAATTATTTGTTTTGTGTAAGTGTTTTTACTTATCAACATGTACGAATTAACAAGAGAGAATTACACGTGGGAACGCGTATGTGTTGCCTATTGACAATGTGCATGTTTTATTAAATAAACGTTGCTGAGTGCTGTTTATTTTAAAGCACAAAACGCTTTTGAATTAATGCTTTCCTGTGTTGCAAAGGCTAGATAATTACATACACATAAGGGTATTAGTGGGGTTAACACTGTTTAATCACTATGCTGTGGTAACGTTGTTTTTGTCTCTTTCAATTAAGATGGTCTATTTTGGCCTAACGAAAAATGGCTGCCGTTTGCAGCCTGGCCTCGAGTGAGTGATTTGTGATGAGAGGGCCTTGCTGAATATGGTCACGAGACATCTGACCACAGTCCTTGCCTGGTTAAAACTTTCCGTGAGGACAGCAGCAGTTCTGGGCGAGTTTCCAGATGTATCGGAACAGCCTTGGAGGACAAAGGAGCCATAAAGAAAGAACTCTGAGCTCATTGTGTCATCGCCGAGGAAATGTGAATGTTAAAAGTTACTTTTTTATTTTTGGTTCCTGTTCTGTCTTTTTATTTTTGTGATTTTCCTGAGCGGAGATTTTTCCAAATGTAGCGATGCTACATCCTTTCCTGCTCGCTCTGCTCAGCGGTTCGGCGGACGTGTAGAACATTTAATGTTTCTTTAATATTGCAAGTTTCATTATAAATATTGTTAGCCTAGAGAGGGTGGGAGGCCACTTTGCCATTTTCTTCCCAAACCTGCGTTGGTGAGGATCGATGCTGTGAGGACGGTGACTCGGGAGACTTCTACTGAGAGACTTGTCCTGATGACCCATTCTGACATTTAGCTAGAATAGGTAATTATGAGAAAATGATTTATTCTGATTAATTTCTTTTGACTAATTTTAGATAAAGAATCAGAATTTTAAAATACGGTGTTGGTGATTATTTCTTGTCGATTATTGAGTACTCTATTTGATTATTGATGTATAGATTGTTTAGATTATGACAATTACAATAACTAGGTCTTATCGACCTCAGTGTAGATGTGGGGTGTTTAGGAGTTTTCTTTCCACAGGTTCAATTCTGGTGGAGTATTTGAGTGTATGTTAGTGAAATGGGCCCTAGTGTATGGTGAGTGTATGTGCGTGTAACTGTGAAATTACTCTATCCGTGGAAGTAGGGAGATTTTGTACACCCCAATCTGCATCACCCTTGCACCATGACTCTGAGGGAGGCTCAAGTACCCTTGAGGCTGGATTACAACAGCCATACCTCTTGGTAATCCAAGCAAAGGAAGATGTACGTATCACCATGATTATATACAAACACATTAACAGATACACATGTAGACGTCATTTGATGTATTTCATGAATCAATTCCATTTATTATGAAGATTTTTCTCCATTTCAAAAACAAATGCTGCAAATATCAAAAGCAAAATAGGTTAGATTGTGATGACTACCCTGCTGACACTGACATGCATCTTTTCACAAATTTGCATTTTGTCTGGCATACTGCTACAGGGACTGGGATGTTGTCTACAACAAATGAGGTGTAACACAGCAGCTATGTTTGGCCACCCTTCTGGTTAGTCAAACATATTTTTTCACTGGAGAGCTCAAACGTGTACAGCATGTATGAGCTAAGTATGCTGCATATTGATAGAACATATGTGGCATAATCACACACTGTGTGACTCTGATACCATCATAACTACCTGCACATGCTTGCTAACAGTGTCTTTGTTAAAATATTGCATATTGTCTGCACCTGTGTCAAACACAATTTTGGATATGTGCAGCAGAACCCCGCCCAGCTATAGTTAGGAACGCACATTTCAATGTGCTACCACATATGTTGAAACTTGATTGTATAGCTAAGTGCCATTTGTTGTAGGAGCTAATGTGTTTCTATTGAATACATGCAGATTCTGCACCAGATAATGGTTATTGTGCCCAAAGCCACATGACTATAGATGTGCATACATTAGTAAAAATGTAAAGATGCTTACATCCTGTGGGCCTGCTTACATACACCCTACATTCACAATCAAAATCCTTCTTGTTCATTCCAGATGAATCTGTGGGCAGGTTCTGTTGTGATTCACAGACTGACAGCAAATTGATAGTAGATGTTCATTACCGCCAAAGCACATCACAATGTTACATGTCACTTAGATCACACACAGACTTAAAAATTCTATATACAAGTACTAATGACACTTACAGGTAGCATTGGGGTCCTGGAATGTCCTGGAAGGAGTCCACCTCTTCCCTGGTGAATGGCCTGTATCCACCTATAAAACATTAATTGGGACATAGCATTGTAAACAGTGCCTTAACATATGCTTACATGTACATCTTACAAACTATTCTATCCCAGTACTTCAAATGTACACAACAGCTTAGACAAACATATCTGAATATGTCCAGCTTATTGGATGCAGTTAGTCGGCATGCAGGCCTGAGCTTGTTGATTGATGTAGTTCAGGTGTATCCATCATCATTACATGTTGCCCTCCCCGATATATCTGTATCTCATCCACAGACACTATACAAAAGAAAAAGCCCCCTACCAATTATAACCCCCTACAAGAAAATGTCCCAAAAAGACAAACTCCCAACAATACAGTGACAATAACTTGACAAAACTGTACAAAAGGACAAAAGGGCAAGTCAAAGACACAGTAAAGACACAGAGCACACACAGACAAGACCAAGAACACTAACAATCACACAGCCACTCTCCAAACACCTCCAGCACCCAGAACAGAATAACAGAATAACAGAGAGTTATGCACCTTGCCACACCCATTACATCATTTCCTGGGTGTGTTCTGCCTGTTTTCGACAAATGCTTCATTTTTTATGAGACATCAGAACTGAAATTGCCATTGTGAGATGAAAGCACAGTACCTTGGCCCTCATGCAGTATTGTACACTCCTTGGCCTCGATGCATGGCTTATGACGGGCGCAACTGGTGCAATGCACCACACAACAGGGATTTTGCATGGGTTCTGAATCATGCTACTGACCTAATGTGTGGGATCTAATGTAGAGAACTGTGAAAATCAGGAAATCACAGCTTGGACACACTTCCATTGGCTATAGCATGCAAGTCATGAGTTTGGTTATGTGTGACATTTGATTGGTCATAGTGTGCTTATGTGTGATGGTTCAGTGACTAAATATCGAGGGACAAAATATCGACTACACAAAAAATCGACACCAAAATATAGAAGGACAGAATATCGACTCCCTATCTACAAACAGGTAAGTACTAAAATATCGATTCCAAAATATAGACTGTCAAAATATAGTTAGCCAAAATATCGAATTTTTTAAATGTATTAAAAATAATATAAAATTAATTAAATATTAAAAACAATTAAATAAAACATACATAATATAATATAAAAAAGCTTAAAATGTAAACATAATATAAGTAATTTAAAAAAGTCGAGATTTTGTTGGATACTGAGAGCATAAAAATTACTATTCCCACTCCAGTGAGTGGAACAGTAGGGAAAGCGTTGGATAGCGTAGGGGTAAAAATTACTATTCCCACTCCAGTGAGTGCAATAGTGGGGACAACGTTGGATAGCGTAGGGGTAAAAATTACTATTCCAACTTCAAACAGTGCAACAGTAGGGAAAGCGTTGGATAGCGTAGAGGTAAAAATTACTATTCCCACTCCAGAGAGTGCAACAGTAGGGAAAGCGTTGGATAGCGGGAGGGTAACAATTACTATTCCCACTCCAGAGAGTGCAACACTAGGGAAAGCGTTGGATAGCGCAGGGGTAAAAATTACTATTCCCACTCCAGTGATTGCAACAGTAGGGAAAGCGTTGGATAGCGGGAGGGTAACAATTACTATTCCCACTCCAGAGAGTGCAACAGCAGAGAAAGGGTTGGATAGCGTAGGGGTAAAAATTACTATTCCCACTCCAGAGAGTGCAACAGTAGGGAAAGCATTGGATAGCGTAGGGGTAAAAAATACTATTTCCACTCCAGTGAGTGCAACAGTAGGGAAAGCGTTGGATAGCATCGGGGTACAAATTACTATTCCCACTCCAAAGAGTGCAACAGTATGGAAAGCGTTGGATAGCGGGAGGATAAAATTAACTATTCCCACTCGAGAGAGTGCAACAGTAGGGAAAGCGTTGGATAGCGCAAATGGAAAAATTACTATTCCCACTCCAGTGAGTGCAACAGTAGGGAAAGCGTTGGATAGCATAGGGGTAAAAATGACTATTCCCACTCAAATTAGTGCAACAGTAGGGAAAACGTTGGATAGCGTAGGGGTAAAAATTGCTATTCCCACTCCAAAGAGTGCAACAGTAGGGAAAGCATTGGATAGCAGGAGGGTAAAAATTACTATTCCCACTCCAGTGAGTGCAACAGTAGGGAAAGAGTTGGATAGCGGAGGGTAAAAAATACTATTCCCACTCCTGAGAGTGCAAAAGTAGGGAAAGTAATGATTTCAATTTAAAATAAGATTACATTAATTATCAATACCGATAAAAAGTTAATTAAAAATAATTACCAATTAATAACAATTAATTACCATTTAAAAATATTAATTATCAATTGATAAAAATGTATTACCAATTAATAATAATTTATTACCAATTAAAAATTAATTATCAATTATCAATACACATAAATAAAAACATTAATATTTACTTTATTACAATGAATTTACTTCCCACCCAATTCCCCTATAAACCCACAACCCACTCTGTAACAAGAAAACTTCTTCTGGCACACATCATACTTGGCCTTTGTCCATGACAGCTGTCACTTGTGATCTGTGAAGGTATGTGCTACTACATTAGCTTCTGCAAAGTGCTGCCATTGTGCATGCTATCACATTGGTGAGACAAACTACACTGAGTTGATTGTCTTAGGAATGGACATATTTGGTGGTTTGTGTTCCAACACTAACTGAGTGCCATCTGAAATACACTTTGCTGCTGCAGAATACAGCGAGACTGCTAGCTGTTTAGCACTGCTCAGTTGCCTGTTGGAAAGGAATGATCATTTGGGATGTGGATATGTGGCATGCCTGGCCTGTCCCATCAATGTAGTGCACTGTTTCACATTTCATTTCTGTATAGGTGGTTTGAATAATGGGAGCCATGGCCTCATGTTGCTCAACGGGTCTGACAACATGATTGTTACATGTTGATACGTAATTCAAGTTGAGGAGATGTGAGTGAGTTGATGTTTACAGTGACTGTGACGTAACATTTCTAACACAAAAAGAGGATTTTTTTTTTTTACATTTTGGTACAATTCATTTCATTTTTATTTTTTTAAACAAACTTTATTGCAACTTTATTACAATAAGATAGTAAACATCTCAATGACTACTACAAGATGGGCCCTGCCTAAATAAACCACCCCCTCTAGGACCCCTGTCCAGTTCCCCCAACCCACTTCCACAATATCGATATCTCTCTACCATCCCCATCATAAGACAGGGTCTTTTCTTGGACCCCCCATGCCTCTATCCCATCCTGCGATATCAAAGACCCCTGGAAGGAGCATCACTCCCCTTATCCCTGTTTCCCCCGTCGGCTCTGCAACCCTATCTCTTCGTCAACAGTGTCAGGTTAGGCACGGCCTATAGTCCCATCTAGGGTATCCAGGCAAAAGTGTCCTACGAGGCCTCGCTGCAAGCCTCCGCAATAAGTAACAAGGTAACAAAACCCCCTCTGCCCACCCCCAACCCCTCCAATTCCCTCCCCCACTGCCAGACATGTTGCTCCCTCCGCTAACTTTCAGCATCACTAATAAGCCCCGCTGATTGGACCACTGGTATCGCACTGTCAGGGGGCGAATAAACAGTAGTTGCCACTCAAGCCCGGCATCCTCCAACCCTGCCGCCCGCTTGGGAAGGGCCGGTCAGCCATGTATGTGTTCTAGTGGTGTCATGAGGGAGATCAGTCAGTGTCAGCTGCCGATGTCTTAAGCAGGTCCACCAACGCCGCCCACGCTCTGGCTGCAGTCACAATTCACTTCATATTGGAGATTTTATTAATCCGGTAAATGTAAATTTACGCAAAGAAATTCTGCACAACATGGTTGCGTCACTGACTACGAGTCATTGTGTGTTGGATCTCTCCACCATCCTCATACTCCTCTTCCATCGGTTCCTGCTCCTCATGGTCCATGTTCTACAGGATATTTGTCTGTACACATATATTGTGTAGGATGGCATATAAAAGCATGACCTTGCACATCATAGAGGGTGAGTATAGCAATCTAGCCCCTGACATGTCCAGGCACCAGAAGTGGGACTTCAGCACACCAAAAGTACATTCCACAATGTTCCTGGTCTCGGTTAGTGCCTGGTTGTACTGCCATTCCCGCTTAGTCTGGGGATGTGCAATTGGGGTCATGACCCATGGCTGCAGGCCATATCCTTGGTCAATTGAAATTATACAAATAATAATACTGTCAATGACTATGCTGATTATAACAGCCACATGTCTGTTATGTGTACGGAATGAGTCACACTCATTTCTTACAGTATTTGACAATATATGTTAAGTATACATTTTGCCATTGTATTACACGTCTCTTCCAGTTCTCTGTGCCATAGCAATAGATGTGCATGCCCTTATACTGTGGATACTTCTACAAGCAGACATGCATATTTGACCTGTAGGTTACTGTAATAGATTTTTTGAGAGGTTGAATAGCACTCTATGCTATGTGCACTCAATGTATGTGCAAATTGACTGAATATTGATTGGAGTTTTGGCTATTTGGTCATCCCTAGGTAGGCTGTGACAGTGCCAACATGTTTGACATTCACATACACATATGTCTCTGTGGAACCACTGATGTTGTTGCTGCCCTACCTGACAATGACACAGCCTTAAACTTGTTCACTTACTTTAGCATTAAAAATTGGTGCATACATGTGGTGCATTTCCAACATGTTACATGGATAGTTGCACAATTTATAGTCAGCTTTCAGCTGTTGCTTTTCATTAGACAATTGGTTATGGTGCACTTGGATTGACACATAGGTATTGCGATGTGGGTCATCTCTTTGTAGGACTCACTGATGTTGTTGCAAGTATCTGTCTGCCACAGACCTGCACACAATACTTTGGTCTTCACATGCATGCGTATGACTGTAACTTGTAAGGGATTGTGAACTTTTATGCCTTGATTCCTTCCTCATTGCATTGGCAAGTTAATGTTTCCAGAGTACACTGCGGTGTCTTGCCCAAGTTTCATTTTATTCCTTGTTGATGACTGATGAATGACATGTTTGCCAGCATTGTGTTAGACTTTATGAGTTTCACATTGCTGGATTAATATGCTTTTCATTTGGGCAACTTACAGCACAGAACTTGTGATCCATCACATTGGTTACATCTGTCAATGCGGCTGTAAACCTATGTGTGTACGTACACTGTCAGTATGGCTATAACATATGAGTGTTTTGTACTGTTGGTGTCACAATGTTATCCAGTATTGACATTTACACGTGTCTGGGGCCTACACTGACATAGCATTAGGGGTGGGCGGAATTTGCGAAATTCACTTTCGCAAATTATCGCGAAAATGTTAAAAATCTCCGCAAACACGCGGAAATATCGCGAAGATGCGGAAGTTTTATTCCCGCCCGTTCGCGGTATTTTCTGCGTTGTCGCGACTCGCAAACTTACCCATGCGGTTGCTCGCAGGCGCGGCCATCTTGTTTTCACTTGTCTCGCGGTGCATGATTGCGAGAAGAAAGAAAGACGTGATCGCGCGACGAATGACGTTACTGCGGGCGCGAACTGTCACGAGACAGCGCAAATGGCTACCAACAATCCAACATCTCGTGGAGAACGCGACCGGATCGGGAAAACTTGTCGGCGAACGCGGGGATTCAGGTAAGGCGATCGCGCGCACGCGAGAATGTATTATTTTACAGCGCGAGCAAGCAAAAAATTTCCGGTAAAATGCGGATTGCGGAAATTTTGACATTTGCGCGCTCTCCGCGGAACGCGAAAATGTCAAATTATCGCAATTTCCGCGAGCGGAACGGAATTTTAGCCCAGGCCTACATAGCATGCCACACACGGCCTTTCCAAATACTACTACTTATGTTGCTGATGAAACTTTGGTCAACATACAAGTAGACTGCCATGTGTGACACACTTACTCATTTACACAGTACTTGTTCTCAAACTGCTGAAATTCTTGACCGTTGACTGATAGTGAGAGTAGGTACGCCATTGAGGAGACACTCGTCTCACACTTATCTCTTGTGTTGTCCTTGTACTCATATTGGCTTGCCTGACATACCACATGGCTTTATTCGTGATTTGTTACTCAGTCAGATGATCTTGTTCCATCTATCTACACAGAGTGAAATGACAAATAACTACTCACTGATGTTCTGTAGCTACCACCATTGACAGATTAGTGATGGCATGCCAATGTGGAACATCATTGGCTACATGTTGCAGTGCATTGTTCCAACTATGTGCACATGAAGGAGGGGCCAAGATATTTAGGAAAGCGACGTGTGCAGTGGAGTAAGTCACCTGCCTGCGCTGCACTGCATCACTGAGAAAGGGCAGTAGTGCATAGTGTTTAGTCCATTCAGAACATTCCTGTCCTTTTACCCTGCCCTTGCACACAATGGCTGTGTATACAAACTCTTACACCATGATGCTAGGATGCCTGTGTTGCATACAGCATTGTCTTTGTGCAGGAGAGGGCACCTTCCTGCACATAATGTACCTTTAGAGGCCTGATAGTCTATGTATGTATGTCACAGCATGCAGCACACATAGGAAGCAGGAGTTACTTGGATGACTTAAGTTATTTATCCTTGTTCCACATTACCTGGGAAAACCAATAGATTTGACATGTTTCCAAGTTTACCTGGTGGGGTATACATGACATGCCTCATTACCCATGGGAGCTGCATGGAGACACCTACTCAACACCCATGGAACCCCTGTCTTGCACATAGTGATGCAACACTGCATTTTGCATAGTGTCGCATTGCTCTGGTTGTTTACGCCATTCAAAGGCACACAAAGTGGCTTGGTGTATCTTAACATGTCTGACTTAGGGGTTTGCATTACACATGTACCATGATGCATAGTGCTAGTATCAGGCACACCCCTCATACATATGGCCCTAGATCAGTCGATAGACACAGCGATGGCTATTATATCATAAATGTTAGTAGGTCTGTTATGTACTTCAGATGTGCTTACCAACAAGTTGGCTATTTTCATATCGCCCATTCTGGAAGAGCTCATTGATGATGCAGTGCTTGGAGATGTATTCATCCTGCGCTCTCCACAGGTATTTTGCCAGTACATTGGTAAACATCCCCAAATGGTCTACGATGGCCTGGAAGATTGATGGGGTAAGTATCCTTTTGATTCCTGTACAGGTGTGATGTTTCTGCAGGGTGAACCAGTTGCACATGTGTGCATTTCATGGCCTCTCAGCACAAGTGGAATTCCTACAATGGCATAGAAACTTTACTTGGTCTCCAGCTGCTGTTGTTTGGTGTTGGGGAAAAGGAGGAACTGTGATGTGAGGCGAATGATGGCATCCAGGACAGAGGGTGGAAAGGCAGAAAAAGATGGGTACGATTTTTGTGCCACTCTGGCTGTTGTGATCTGTGGATGACTGCCATCAGCTTGACCTGAGGAGTGATGTTGGGTGGCCTGGCAGTTGGTGGCTCGAGCTTTGGTGCTACCTTGTTCAGCACTTCTATTATGGAGTCCCTCCTAGGACTGTACTATTGGATGACCTCATCCTCCCTGAGGTCACTGATGGAAATCCGCTGGCAAAAAACATGCTCCCTTCGCCTGCATTGTGGACATGGTGATGGAGGTCTCTTCACAACTCCCAGCTGTAGAATGAGCACCTCCATGGTATTTCTGAACTTGTTTTGTGTGGCTTACCTTTATGTACAAGAGTCAGGCCGTCATTTCCTATGCCTGGGTTGCTGATGTGCAGTAATTGTGAAGCATTTCAGGCTCTGCACGCCGCTTTCTGATGATGTGTCACTCATTGCCAAAACCATAAATTTCACTGTGGTAGTTTTACATTAGAATTTAGAGGGGAATGCATTCCTTCCATATTTGACTCTGTGCATTTTGCAGACGGTTGTGGCGCAGGTATTTTTTTATGCCGGCCTATAAAAACTGCTTCATTTGACCACATATGTCGGCTTGTAGATATGGAGAACTGCCTGTGTCGTAGTTGCATCAAAATTTGTGACACAACAGTGGCACCATGCTCCTTAATGTCCACTGCACTGCACCAGCACCAGTGATTGACAATTTGAGCTTGAAGTGGCAACCAGATGCCCTCAAGTACCTCCCTGGCCATTAATGGGAAAACAATGCTATACAAAATTAAAGATTTATTAAATATATTGTCTCACAAACATGTTACCTGGTAGGAGTCTGATGGAGACGGTCACAATTATGATAGCCCGATTGGTTAACTTTCTGTAGTGTGTGTTGCCAATCTAACTGTCATCCTCCTTTTTAAAACTGTGAACAAACTCAGCTTTACCCTCTGTATCCATGATGTTGCAAAACTATCACTGGAGCTCTCGAAACCCATAATCTTAGATACAATATCTGCCTTATTACTGATAGATAATCTATTGGGTCAAAGAATGACTGACTCAGTGCAGCCCTCCTTGTGGTACAACCATAAGATTAAAATGGACGAGAAAATGATAATCAGGGAGCTATGAGCAAACAGAGACATAAACACTATAGGGGAGCTAGGGATGCATCTCAATCCCATAACTTTCTTTAATCTGTGTACAAAATTTGGTCTCCAGGACATTGAATTCTATAATTTTCTGTAATTAAAGAGTATATTTGGGTAACTGATACAGCCCCACACTCCTGACCTTCCTGGGTTGCTTGGAAATTTTAGAAGGATGGGACACTCGGCATTAAGTATTTAGAAATTGCTCAAGTCCTCCAAAAATTACCTACTCAGAGGCCTGAAAAGAAATGGTGTATATACATTCAATCTAAGACATAATAATTCCTTCACAGATGCAAGATGGAGGAAAATTCGGCAACCCCCATTTTTGGTAAAAATTACCCTGGCCTTAGCTCAATGCAGGTTGTGGTCTACACATATAATCTACGGGACACCTGCAAGACTTTACAAATTCGGTCTATCCAAGATGGATACTTGATGGAAGTGCTATGAGAGCATGGACACTCTGGAACATATGTTCTTTGCCTGTAAAATTATTCAACCACTTTGGGGCAGACTACAATCTCTGATTCAAGCTATCTTTGAAAAACAGTTCTAGATCGACTTCTTGACAGTTGTCTTGGAAATCTCAGTGAATCCATTCCCATTGTCTATCTCTGAGCAGGACTTGCCACTACCTGACTTACTGCTTACGGTGGATGGCAAGGTGATCTTAATGGAATGGAAATCAACGTCAGTGATCTCCTTCAAAAAGTGGCGGAACATGTTATGCTCTATTAGAAGTGCAGACAATATACTCTACAGGAGACTAAACACTGCATCCATCGCTAGGCCCTTTTGATATATATTTAAAGAAATCAAAACCACCATGTGTAGGTTGTGCAGTGCATCCAGGGCTCATATGGTGGGTACCCGGATATGTTGTTTCTGCCTGGCTAGAGGACTCGGACAGACTTGCCAACATCACACAGTATATTCCCCCTTTCCTCCTCTCCTTTTCTCTCCTACCCCCATCTCCTTCTCTATCTTTCTAGCTTGTTTCTTTTTTCTGTTGGTTTTGTTGGAGTTTTTTCTTTATTTTTTTTTCTCCTCACTCTTTGTATTGTCCACTTCTGCCTAGGATACAAGATAAGGCAACCTCTGGGGAAGATCTACCCATTTACCTCTTGATGTGGGTATTAATGTGTTGTGCCACAATAATCTCAAATTCCCGCGTCCCCAGACTACGATTTTATCTAGGCAGATGCATTGCTTTGTAAATCCCTGGGCTACATTATACCTCTTTCAGGTATATTATATGCAGAGTGGGCATTCCTCTGCAAAAAAGGCTTGTAGTAGTGGGGCAGTAAAATACCACTTCTAGGATGCCACTGCATCAAATCCTTACGCCTGCTTCACAGCAGGCGTAAGGAGTGACGCAGTCCCTTTCACATGGGGCTTTCCCCATGTGAAAGGGAACATTGCTGGAGTTGAGTCTGTTTTCAGACACACCCCAGCAATGCACTACAGATACATCAGAAATACTGTTGAGTCTGTAAATCCTTGCGACATGGAGCATCCATGGTGTCGCAAGGAGGGCACTCTGAAAAGTGTTGTATCGCTGTTTTCATGCAGCGATGCAACACTTTTCATAAATGAGGCCAAAAGACTTTAGCATAAGAAAATGCCACAACTGTTGACAGATTGATTGCTAGTATACCAAATGATCAATTGACTTGGAAACAATATGTATGTATGAATTTATGAACAATTGTCATGCAAACCAAATGTAACACCAGGGGAAAACAAATATAAAGTAGAAGAACATGATGGCAGCTTGGTGACACTCGCCAAACCAAACTTTATTAATGATTATAAACAAAGCTGCCAAGAGGTCATCCAAAAAGATACTTTCCTATGTTGATTGCGTAACGTTTTCGAACATTGATGATGAAATACATGAAATGATACTTTTCCATTATTGGAATTTTGAAACTGTCAAGCCAAACTTAAGATCCCTGTTTTACTAACACACTTAAACATATTAACTGACAAGATACAACAATAACAATTAGGGCCTTGTTGTGAGTGGCTCAGTAATTGATGCAATATTTATCAAACATGATAAAAGCTGACTGCTGAGTGTGCGTTTATTGAGTGTGATCAATAACACACAGTTAGGAGTTTTGGGGGAATAACGTGGATTTTAGTGCATACAGCTGCAAAATCTGCATGTTCTGGCAGCTCGAACTTAGGGCCTAACGGGCACATGCATCATGCTAGGAATATTAAAGATTCGCAATTAAGGACTTGCAAAATCCTATGCATGTAGGAATCGCTATAATAATTGCGATTTCTACACATTCCTTATTTGCTACTCGCAAATAGCGAGGCGCAAATAAGGAATAGCTTCCTATGAATGGGAAATTGCAAGCGCAATTTGCGATTTGTACTCGCAAATTGCTCATGCAATTTCAAGGGTGCAAGGGTGTCAAAAAGACACCCTGTTGCACATGTTTGAGAACACACTAGACAGCAGCACCCCAACAACGAACAACAATTCCTAGAAGGCCATCACTTCCCATGTAGTTTTAGAGATGCAGCAGCCATCTTGGATTATTGGATGTAACTTTACACATAGCCCACAGATTCCTTGCTAGGCAATCATGATACTATATTGCTGAAGCAAGTACCTTGCTATGCAGATCTAGGATTTCCTTTGCACAGCACTATTACTTCCCACTGGAGTTTTCCGATGGACATTGAATTAATCCACTGGCAATTGCTTCATAATTTTTCACCCTTCATGCCACTTTAGACAAAGCCCTGCCTTATGCAAATCAGTACCAACACATGGCCTCATGGGAACGGTCTTGACTGCCAACAGACTTTTCCTAGTGTCAGAACTCCGGTTGAAGCCTTCAGGGGCTCATCTGGTGGGATTACCATCAGACGATTTAAACAAGAAAAGAAAGAAAGACAAGGGAAATAATGTGCAAGTACCATTCATCATCATCTGAAAAATTAAATTTGAACATTATGACAAACATTTGAAAACATGTATGGATAAACATAACTAAGGCATGTGGCCATCTTCGCGATCTATTATTAGAATTGATGCATGCTTTGCAAACATTATATTTAATAAAACATATATAGAAAGAGGCCTCTGTCACCCGAACCTCTGGGCTTCAATTTACTTAGGGCACCTTTAGTTAGGTCTCATGGGAGCCCAGCAGGTGAACCTAACACTCTACAAGTCCAATGCTCTTTTAAGTGAACAGAGGGGCGCTATCAGCATGGGACAGTGGGCCAGGATACCAGTTGGCTTCTGCTCTCTCAAGGCTCACTAAAAAGAGCAATTTTAATTTGTAAGTCTAACTTGCGAGCAGACAGGAGAAGTATATAGTGGGTCCCTTTCTTTGTTGCCACAATTTTCCGATTTGGATTCACAAGGTGTTGCAGATTTTGTACGTGAAATTTGAATACATCGACCTATAAGGCCCTCTTTATGAGCAGCTTAGTAAAATGGTGGGAAATATAACATTACCAGTAGGATTGGAATTTCCTTGAGCCAAGAAACTATCCAATTATAAGTTGAACTCTGAAAATCCACTTAGGAATGAAGAGTAACTAAACTAATCAGATTTACACCTTTTGGTCATTCCTAGTTCCTGTCTGGATTTTAGCCCAGGAATATCAGCCGCTTTGTGCAGCCGAATCTCTAGGGGAAAAGCTTGGGTCATATGGCTGTACTCATAGTATATATCACCTGTTGCTGGTTAGGGGCGATTATGAGCGACCTCAAGAATCTCTGTTCTCTCAGTGATTTGACAGTTTCACTCAGTCACCATATCAGACACAATATTTCCTTTAGGGTTTCACACTGTAAACAGAAAAGAACAGTGGACCATAATTCATGAAATGTAGCATTTCCTACCTCTCAGAACCCTGTTCCAAGTGCCCAGGAATATCTCCCCTTCCATACTCTCGATTCACATGAATATCTCCCCTTCCATACTTTCGATTCACATGAATATCTCCCCTTCCATACTCTCGATTCTCAGGAATATCTCCCCTTCCATACTCTCGATTCACAGGAATATCTCCCCTTCCATACTCTCGATTCTCAGGAATATCTCCCCTTCCATAATCTCGATTCTCAGGAATATCTCCCCTTCCATACTCTCGATTCACATGAATATCTCCCCTTCCATACTCTCGATTCTCAGGAATATCTCCCCTTCCATACTCTCAATTGCACAATCTTCCAATGAAATATTTACTCCTTCAGACTTATTTGATTGGTAAATTCTGGCTAGCCATTGGTCATCTCATAATAAGAAAGCCACTCTGTTCAGTGATTAACTCACTCTTCCTCTCCAAGGACTATTTTTTGGCCCTACAATATGAGGAAGTTGCCATTTTGGAATGCTAAGCTCTCAGTAATGAAGGAACAGCTGTACTGTTTTTACCAGGAATATTGTTGCCAGCTGGTGTGCACAGAAAAAAGCTGGTGCTTTCAGACAGCGTCTGCCACAACTGCCTCTGAGTTATTGTTTCCCATAATCATTTTTTTATTGCTTTTCTTTTTAATGTACTGCGGTCTGCAGAAATTATAACTTGCGGCTGGATGTTATATTTTGGGAATTTTATTGCGAGATTGAAGCTGTGTGAATAATTTATCAGGTTGGTAATTAAAAAAAGACGCAGGGTAGACGCCTGAAAACAGTCTGTAGTCAAATAGGCCCACATTCCCTCTAAAGTAAATATTGACCAGCTCACCCCACCCTCAAAATCAACTTCTTCTATTCACAAAAAACCCATTCAATGTTTCTGGAAGTGGGCCCTTTGTCTTTGAGTTTGGCCATCTCTGGGGCAATAGAATTGTTTTGCTCTGTTGGTGAGAGAAAGAGTTCCTGCTCAGAAGTTATTAATTCTGTACTGCTTCAGACCTGCAATGATAGTTTTCATTAAAACCAGTCCTTGCCTTGCCAGGGTGTCCTATAGATATTTGTCTCAAAGGCAACTTAGTTGCTTTATCTCAACTCCAGCACAATCCTCCTGTAGGCTCCATGAGATCCATCGCTGAATTTCTGATGTTTCACACTACAAAATAACAGTCAGCAAAGCACTATGCACTTTATCAGATTATCTAGTATTTACAGGGAATATGAACATGTGACTCCTTGG
Source organism: Triturus cristatus (assembly GCF_964204655.1). NCBI lineage: Eukaryota > Metazoa > Chordata > Amphibia > Caudata > Salamandridae > Triturus > Triturus cristatus. The sequence goes on along the minus strand of NC_140594.1, from coordinate 845,229,534 downwards.
TTATTGTGGAATTTGTTGACTCCAGAGCTATTCTAATTACCTCTCAGGAGTTTCTGTGTTTTTACCCTAGCTCAAAGAGGACATATGGAGGATAACCTTTGAGCCTAAACAATTTTCAACATTATGTAGCATTGTATAATGTAACATAACATATTAGAATGTACTGTGAAATCCCTGGACAATTCGATTAATTAGAGTATCCAAATCAACTGGCAATGTGAGAATAAAATGTGTGTGTAAACTGGAACTCCCTAAAAGAAAGACCCTGCTTAGAAGAGCCATGCCGGCGAGGACCTCAGCAGGGTCTCTGCATATATTCCTGGCGGGAAGAACATGGCATCCAAGAGCCTGGACCCTAAATGTCATTCTTCAAATAAGCTTTGGCTACCATATTGTCCATACCACTTGATCTTACTTTTCCAGAGGAAAAGCCCTCAGTCCGTGCCACACCCCTAAGTTCCCCGTACTAGTTGGTAATGAAAAAACTCTGAAGGAGATTCTCTCCCCCTATTTTCTAGGATAGGGGAGCGAGAGAGGAACAATTCGAGCAAAATGCTTTGGATGAAGCCACCACTAAAAGGATTCTTTCAAGTCAACAGGCACCTATACAACGCCTTGCGTGCGAGCATCAGCTGCGGCCCTATGCCTGCCCTCCCTCCATAATGTAGCTTTCAGCCCGCAGCACAGTGGCGGCTCCTTCACCAAGGCAGAGGAGCGTCGCCCCACTGCTATTCATCAGTGTAAGAAAAAATAAAATGATTATAGCTCAAAGTTATTATCATTTCATTTTTTCTTGTGGGCGCAGCAGCTTTGGGAAGCAGACAGGGCTTCTCTGCTGAAGGAGCAGGGGAGGGGAGGAGTGGTTTTCACTACCTACATGCGCATGAATGTTTGGCCGGCCAAACAATCATGCGCACATAGCATGCTGTCCACCCAGGCTGCATTCTGGATTGCATTAGCGAACATGCCCAGAACCCCATTCACCGTCTTAGCGCCGAACCACGACACTTAGACCAATCACAACGCTGCATTGCACTGCTGTGATTGGCTCTGGGGAACCTGGGCGTGTCCGGTGTTTTTCCTGTTCCGGCTGGAGGAAAGAGTGGAGAGACGTGATGAGGACAATTCGGGACATGGAAATGTGGTAAGTTTTTCATTTTTTATTTACCCCCTTATCTCTCCCACCCTGCCTCCCCATCCTGCCACCCCGATCAGTGCCGACCACCACTGCCACAGCAGACACTAGGGAGGGATTCAATTTAACCAGTAGTTTCATTTTTTTTAAACCCAAAGGTTCGGGCAAAGCAGAATCCTTTCCTCTCAGGCCCCATCCCTCCTTCCTCTAATCTGTGACTTCAGTCACAAATCCCCACTGTAGCATAGAAATGAGCAGACGAGTGCTCTGTTCCAGCGTCTGGTGCAGTTTTGTGGGTGCAGGGTGCATCCTCAAGCTTGAGAGGCATCATTGGAAAGAGGGGCAACTCCCCTGTCCAGCGCTGTCCCCTCAAACAACTTCCTAATCCTTGATCACTGACACACAGTGACTCACGAGCAGGAAGCCACTAGACGCAAGGATTTCTGTGTTTTTGAGGGGGTCAGCCCCCCTGATATATGGGCTGCTGTGCCTGGGGCATATATTATTTCATTAGAATATATGTTTTCCCATGGTGGGCACTATCACAGATGAAAACAAAATGGCAGACACATGTAAGAATGTCAGCCCTCCTGAGACACGGGACAACCCCCTTGGGGGTATCATTTTTTAAAGAAAGGGTGTGTTTTCTCCTGGAGGATGCTATCGTGCCACCAGATCTAGGCCACCAGGGGAAAACAAAATAATGGTCCCATATTGGGGGGTTGCCCCCGGGTATAATTTTTTTAGGAGAATGTTTGTTTTCCCCTGGCGATTGCTTCCCCATGGAAAAATAATCCTACCCCATTAAAGCACCAGGAAGTGTGTAGGGCCATGTAATGCTGGTGTTTAATTCCGTGATATTACCACAATAATTGTCTGCAGCATGCAGAAATGCATGCAGTCTTTTATACTTTCCAAAAACCTATACTGCTTGTCTTTTCCAAATGAAAACTAGCCCAATGTTGAAATGTGGGCTACTTATTAGGTGTAGCCTTTGATTTCACTAAAATAAGTGCCACACTTTCAAAGATTCTCCGTTGGGCTTGCATGACTTTTATTATGCATACCCAACTCAAAAGCCTTGTTGGGGTTTTACAACGCTACACAAATGGCTATGTGCATTGCTTTGTAGCAAAAAGCAACGTAATGCATCACATTGTACTGCCTTGTGTTCCTTTGTGTCAGGAAGGCATTCCATTGATGACGCATGGGCGTGCACATACATCTACTGTTGGTTTTTGATGCAAATCCATATCTAAAAAGACTTGTAGACATGGAAATATGCCAAAATCCTACGCTTGCCTGAGAAATATCTTTATTTTGCCATGTTACTTCCTATTTGAATGTGTGCTGCATTCTGCAGCAGACATACGTTGAGAAAAAAACCCTCGAAGGGCAGTATTTATGCAAGAAAGGGCCCTTTCCTGCACAAAAGCGATCCTGAACATAACTCAGAGACCCTTGAACTATGGCTCAAGGGTGCCTGCATTGGTGCAAAGCAGCACACACTGCACCAGCGCAAGGAGAGTCCAGAACTGCAGCAGTTCTTGGTTTTGCATATATGGCAAGTTGAAATATAGTTTATTTTTTTGTATTTTTCTAGTGTCTGTGGGGAAGTTCTTTAGAGGAGTTCAGTGGATCGCAGCATTAATAAACAAAGTGTTTTTTTTTGCTTTTATACTTTGTGTGCCACCCATATCTCCCAAACGTATAGATCCATTCACTGATTTTGTAGGATAATTCTGCCTTCTACGTGGGATAGAGTGTTTCAGAAAGAAGGTTTTAGACAAGGTTTAAACAGTCAACAGAGATCGTGTCTCAGTGGATGACTGCTGCCTAGTGTCAGGAATCCCCTCCCGCACATGGATTCCCTCCCACGATGCCACTTCCGTGAACCTGGGGCGCTTGAGGAGAGCGGACTACAACTCCCAGAATGCCCTCCGGCAACAATTGCCTTATGCAACTCAAGAGTTCTGGTTACATAACACCAAGGGTAACGCCTAGTTTTCATGTTATGCAACTCAAGAGTTCTGGTTGCATAACACCAAGGGTAACGCCTAGTTTTCATGTTATGCAACTCAAGAGTTCTGGTTACATAACACCAAGGGTAACGCCTAGTTTTCATGTTATGCAACTCAAGAGTTCTGGTTACATAACACCAAGGGTAACACCTAGTTTTCATGTTATGCAACTCAAGAGTCATGGTTATACAACGCCGAGAGTACTACTTAAGGAGAAGATCACTGGGAGTCGGCGTCGGATATTCTGATCTTTGCAGGAGTACCTGGTTGAGGTACACGGACCCGTTGGTGAGTTGAGCGGCGGAAGGAACATTCTAAGGAGCGGAGGAGAGGTGCTGGCGTGTGCTTCCTGCCCGTGTCCTGTCCCGTTCTGAGAGCCGTATTCAACGTCATTGGGCACAAGTCCCGTTGGTAGAGCCGAAGCTCCCAACGGCCTAACAATTTGGAGAAAACGAGGTTGGTGCGAGCCGAAGCTCCCAACCCTCGTTCCTTGGGTAAACACACGCTTAGAGCTAAGACGCTATCCAGGAGGTGTTTCCGCGTCTTAGCCATCGACACTCGTAGGAGAACTGGGATAGGTAGAGCGGCTGCTCCCATCCATTCTCTGCGCCACCTTGGGTATCATCACTTAAACCCGGATACAAGAGACGCACACTAGGAGGTGTTCCCAGCGTCTTTGTGTTGTGGCAGGACTCTGGGGGATACTGGTAGAGCGGCTGTTCTAAGGTGGTAGAGAGCCCGGCCGGGTGACTCCCACGTGTCCCCCCGTAGATTCCACAACCTTGGAACTACCCTTCACAGCGGTCGAGTGGCATTGTCGGCCACTGCTTAGCACTGTGCCCTCCGTTGGAGCATACCGGGCCCGGTGTGCATGCGGAGGACGGTTAGAAGAGCTGTGAATGGGTATCGTACTTTAACTGGTGATTCCAGTACCGGTATTCTTTGTTGTCTGTAGTTGTTTATCTGTTTATTAAATCATCCTTAAACTTCCAATTCTCTGGTCCGTCGTCTGTTTGTCCCAACCCCAAGAAAGTCAGGACGTTACATAATATCCGACCTCTTCCATAACCATCTCCTGGTTGGGCGAACGACATGGCCACGATTGAGGATGTGATGGCCGTCTTAGCCACGATGCGAATCGAGCTCACCGCTTCCAGACAGGAAACAGCAGACGTTAAGGCTAGAATGGACGCTCTGCAGAACGATCCGCTACAGGCGGGTGCCTCTCACACGGCCACGGCTCCTGCGGTTGTGGTAGAGATGCCCGTAGCCATTCCTTTGGCGACACCAGAGAGGTACAGCGGAGACCCCAACACAGTGCAGGTATTCCTTACTCAAGTAGCACTGCATCTGTCCTGCAAACCAAAGGCCTTTCCTACCAGCCAAGCCAGAGTGGCCTTTCTGATCTCGTATCTTGCTGGGAACGCGGCGCACTGGGCAGTCCTACTGGTGAGCAGGGACGACCCTATCCTATGTGATTGGGGAGCCTTCCGAGAGGAACTCTTGAAGGTGTTTGATCGAAGGGCAGACTCGTATACTGCCGATCGAGAGATGTTGGAGCTGAGGCAAGGCAACAATGATCTGGTGCAGTACCTTAATGCTTTTCGAAGGCTAGTGGCCGAAACCAAGTGGCCCATAGCCAAACAAACCGCGCTGTTTCACCAGGGCTTGAGCGAAGAGCTCAAAGATGTGGTAGCACAAATCGACCCCCAACCCAAGACATGTGAGGGCTTGATCAACCTGGTGCTACGGCTGGACCATAGATTGAACGAAAGAAAGGGCGATCACAAGAGGAAAGGGAAAGCGCTGCCATCGTATGTTTCGATGGGTGGCCCTGAGACCAACTCCTCCACCAGGACGGAACCCATGGACATAGGAGCTATAAGGGCGAGCCTTACAGCCACTGAAAAAGAATCACGCCGCAAGCAAGGCCTTTGCCTTTACTGCGGAAAAAAGGGGCACTATGTACGCGAGTGTCCAGCCAAGCCAAAAACCTCACGATACCGAGCGAACAAAACGGTGACAGCAGTGGTGGACGCACCGGCGGAAAACTGAGGGACTCCGGGTCTAGGGAAGGGGCATCTTGGAGTCACACCCACATCCCTTCCATGTTGAGCTCGAATCAGGAAGGGTGAAGACATTTGTTTATTACCTTACATGTAGGAGTGCAGGACCAGTGGATACCTGTGGTAGCCATGATTGATTCAGGAGCCACGGGCATGTTCATGGACTACAATGAAGCACGGAGACTGGGTCTCACTCTCCTTCCCAAACAGATACCAGAGGAGGTGTATGCAGTGGATGGGAAAAGTCTGGTGACCGGCCCTATCGGACAGCACACAGGAGAAATACCGGTGAGGTTCGGAAAACTGCATAACGAACGTATCAATTTTAGCATAATCAGAGCCCCGCAGTACGGGGTCATAATGGGTCTACTCTGGCTCCAAAAACATAACCCAACGGTGGATTGGCCTACGCATCACATTGAGATGACTTCCCTGTTTTGTGAACAATGGTGCGGCATGCGGCAGGAGCCCCACGAAGGTGAGGTAGGCGAAGGTCACACGGTCGCCACGGCAGCAGAAAAGGACGTAAAGCTGCCCAGAGTGTATCACAGTTTCGGGGACGTCTTCGATGAAATCCGAGCGGAGGTGCTCCCTCCACATAGACCGTTCGACTGCCAAATCGACCTGGTTCCGGGGGCTAGCGTTCCCAGCGGCAGACTGTATGTGCTCACAGAACCCGAAAACGTACATCTACGGGGATATTTGGATAAGTTACTAGGGCTGGGGTTCATCAGGCCGTCGAAATCCCCTGCCGCATCGCCTCTCTTTTTCATTCCGAAAGCGAATGGCGAATTGAGGGCCTGCGTGGACTTTAGGGCCTTAAACGCGATAACCATAAAAAAACGGTACCCCCTGCCTCTCATAAGCGTTCTCCTGGAACAGGTAAAAAAGGCCCAAATATACACAAAGCTTGATCTCAAGGGGGCATACCATCTTGTGCGCATGAGGGACGGCGACGAATGGAAAACCGCCTTTAAGACCAGGTTCGGGCTCTTTGAGTACCTCGTCATGCCGTTCGGACTATGCAATGCCCCTGCCGCCTTCCAATACTTCCTCAATGAGGTGTTCCGGGAGGTATTGGATATCTATGTGGTCGTTTCCATAGACGACATACTCATCTACTCCAACTCAGAGGAAGAACACGTACAGCACGTATCCGCGGTTCTCAAAAAACTGAGGGAAAACATGCTATACTGCAAACTCAGCAAATGTGACTTCCACGTCACATCAGTGGAATTCCTTGGGTGATGCTGAGCCCCAACGGACAGGAGATGGCGGAACGCAAGATCAGAGCGGTGGAGGAGTGGCCGGTGCCCCGAGGAGTAAAGGAAGTCCAGAGCTTCATAGGCTTCGCCAACTTTTACAGGCATTTTATTGAGGGGTTTTCTGGCTTGGTTGCCCCGATCACGCAACTACTAAGGAAGTCTCAGGAGTTCGTGTGGGGACCGGAAGCACAAAAAGCATTTGTGGCCCTCAAGAAGGCCTTCAGCACCGCCCCGGTGCTAGCTCACTCGAATCCGGAATTACCCTATGTGGTAGAAGCGGACGCCTCTGATGTGGCGCTGGGTGCCATTCTATCTCAGAGGAATGAGATGTCGTGTTTGCTCCATCCTGTGGCGTACATGTCTCGTAAATTGAACGACGCGGAACGCAATTACCATATTACGGAGAAGGAACTACTCGCAATAAAGGACGCATTTGCTGAGTGGAGGCATTTGTTAATGGGGGCCAGACACGTGGTTACAGTGTATATGGACCACAGAAACCTCCAGTTTCTGACGGCGGCGCGGCATTTGTCTCCCCGCCAAATGAGGTGGATGATCTTTTTCTCCGGTTTCAATTTCCATATCACATACCGGCCCGGTACGGAGAACAGGAAAGCGGACGCGCTTTCGAGGCAATCGAACGCCAGGGATCCGCAGCCGGTTGCCGAACATTCCATCATCCCTCCAGGAGTTGTGATAGGGGTGATTCAACCACAGACGTTCCTCAGGGGGGTCTAGAAGGGGACCCATACCTTCATGTGGCGGAGGTGGCTTCACAGTCACAAGGAGTGGCAAATGAAGGACGGGATTCCGGTGAAAGGACGATGTATGTTGTTACCCACGCCTTGGCTTCGAAAACAGGCCTTCACCTGGTGCCACGTGTCTCCCTGTGCCGGCCATCTGGGTGTCGAAAAGACGGTATTGAGCCTAGGACGGCAGTCCTGGTGGCCTGCCATGAGAACAGACGTTCGGAATTGGTGTTCATCATGTACCATTTGCGCATCCATGAAATCGGACCACAGAAGATCGCAAGGACTCCTCCAACCCCTTCCTACACCGACCAAACCCTGGGAAAACATATCCTTAGACTTCATTGTCGGGCTACCAAAGGATCAAGGAAAGACGGCCATACTGGTGGTGGTGGACTATCTCACGAAGATGGGGCACTTCCTCGCTTGCAAACAGGTACCTCCGGCAGGAGAGCTGGCGTTGTTGTTATTGAAGAATGTAGTGAGACTACATGGCCTACCCAACGTGATCGTGTCGGACAGGGGGTCTCAGTTCACGTCGCACTTCTGGAAAACTTGGTGTTCGGCGTTACACGTCAAGTCTGCCATGTCCACGAGTTATCACCCGCAGACGGACGGCCAGACGGAGCGTCTGAACCAGTCGCTCAAACAATATCTACGTTGTTTTGTAGAACCAGGGAAGGATGAGTGGGTGGACCTACTTTGGATCGCGGAAATCGCGTACAACAACGCCACACATTGTTCCACCAAGGCCTCCCCTTTTTATAGTAACTACGGCCATCATCCCCGGTTCTTGCCGTTTCTGCACCCGGTCAGGGAAGACAGATTGCCGACAACAGCCAAGAGGGTGGCCCGCATCAAGGAGGCCTTGATGAGTTTTCGAGTTGCCCTGGAGGGGGCTAAAGCCACGTATAAAGCCTTTTCTGATAGGAGGAGAAGGCCTGGACCGGTCTACAAACCTGGAGATTACGTCTGGGTCTCTACACGGCACATGAGATTCAAGAAAAGTAGCGTGTTCCATCCCCGCTTCATGGGCCCATATAGGATCCTTCGATGCATCAGCCCGGTGAACGTGAAAGTGTGCCTGCCCCAGTCCCTGTGGATCCATCCCGTGTTCCACGTTTCCCTCTTGAAACCCGCGAACGCGGTGAGGCCTCGTACGCAGGTGTCGGTGACTGTGGATTCGGAGGTGGAGTACGAGGTGGCCGGTATCTTAGATTCCAAGTGGCGCAGGGGCAAACTATGGTATCTGGTGGCATGGAAGGGGTACGGACCCGAGGAGCAGTCATGGGAACCTGCGGCGGGGGTTCACGCTCCTCGTCTGGTATCGTCGTTCCATCGTCGATATCCTTCCTGTGCTGGTCCTGATGGGGGGCGCTGATGGGAGGGGGATGTACTGTCAGGAATCCCCTCCCGCACATGGATTCCCTCCTACGATGCCACTTCCGTGAACCTGGTGCGCTTGGAGGAGAGCGGACTACAACTCCCAGAATGCCCTCCGGCAACAATTGCCTCAAGAGTTCTGGTTACATAACACCAAGGGTAACGCCTAGTTTTCATGTTATGCAACTCAAGAGTTCTGGTTGCATAACACCAAGGGTAACGCCTAGTTTTCATGTTATGCAACTCAAGAGTTCTGTTTACATAACACCAAGGGTAACGCCTAGTTTTCATGTTATGCAACTCAAGAGTTCTGGTTACATAACACCAAGGGTAACGCCTAGTTTTCATGTTATGCAACTCAAGAGTTCTGGTTACATAACACCAAGGGTAACGCCTAGTTTTCATGTTATGCAACTCAAGAGTTCTGGTTGCATAACACCAAGGGTAACGCCTAGTTTTCATGTTATGCAACTCAAGAGTTCTGGTTACATAACACCAAGGGTAACGCCTAGTTTTCATGTTATGCAACTCAAGAGTTCTGGTTACATAACACCAAGGGTAACGCCTAGTTTTCATGTTATGCAACTCAAGAGTCATGGTTATACAACGCCGAGAGTACTACTTAAGGAGAAGATCACTGGGACTCGGCGTCGGATATTCTGATCTTTGCAGGAGTACCTGGTTGAGGTACACGGACCCGTTGGTGAGTTGAGCGGCGGAAGGAACATTCTAAGGAGCGGAGGAGAGGTGCTGGCGTGTGCTTCCTGCCCGTGTCCTGTCCCGTTCTGAGAGCCGTATGCAACGTCATTGGGCACAAGTCCCGTTTGTAGAGCCGAAGCTCCCAACTGCCTGACAATTTGGAGAAAACGAGGTTGGTGCGAGCCGAAGCTCCCAACCCTCGTTCCTTGGGTAAACACACGCTTAGAGCTAAGACGCTATCCAGGAGGTGTTTCCGCGTCTTAGCCATTGACACTCGTAGGAGAACTGGGATAGGTAGAGCGGCTGCTCCCATCCATTCTCTGCGCCACCTTGGGTATCATCACTTAAACCCGGATACAAGAGACGCACACTAGGAGGTGTTCCCAGCGTCTTTGTGTTGTGGCAGGACTCTGGGGGATACTGGTAGAGCGGCTGTTCCCAGGTGGTAGAGAGCCCGGCCGGGTGACTCCCACGTGCCCCCCCGTAGATTCCACAACCTTGGAACTACCCTTCACAGCGGTCGAGTGGCATTGTCGGCCACTGCTTAGCACTGTGCCCTCCGTTGGAGCATACCGGGCCCGGTGTGCATGCGGAGGACGGTTAGAAGAGCTGTGAATGGGTATCGTACTTTAACTGGTGATTCCAGTACCGGTATTCTTTGTTGTCTGTAGTTGTTTATCTGTTTATTAAATCATCCTTAAACTTCCAATTCTCTGGTCCGTCGTCTGTTTGTCCCAACCCCGAGAAAGCCAGGATGTTACACCTAGGCCCTAACTTGAGTAATAAAGGACAGCTGTGAGGCAGTTTCAGATACTGAGACAGGATCCAAGGAAGAGGAAAATGTAGCAGAATCTGGAAGCGATTTTTCAATCGAAGTAGTTCCATCCCATGACTCATTTTCCAGGGAGTCTGAGGAACATGGTCATGGCAGTCGTTATGTCCCCTTTGCAAGCACAAGCTCAGACACAGTAGCAGGGTAGACCAACTCAGATAGCAGGCAATGCTGCAGCAAGCATAGACTAGAGTGCTTTCCAGCAGCCCCAACGGAGTGCAGCCTCAAACTCCCCATTCACTGCAGATGCTGGATGTAAAGTTAATACATGTCTATTGACTATGTTCATGTCTTTCTGGATGTTGACTTGCTTGAGGAAGTTTTGCATCAAACAAATTTATGAGCCAATTTGTTTCTGAGGGCACATGGAGAAAGAGGTGGATACCCACTTCACTTGGGGAGCTGGAGAAATATCTAGGCTTAAATTCAAAGTGGAGATAGTGCAAAAACCAAGCGTACAGTCCTACTGGTCTACTTGGACATTTTGGATAACATCCAGCTTCACACTGCTCATGAGTAGAGCTTGTTTTTTGCTATTGCAGCATATGCTACATTTCAGTCATTACTTTGCATCATTGTCCAGGGATCATCTAGACCATGACAGGTTGTTCAAAATTCAGCCTGTCAGGAAGCATTTGTCTGCCAGGTTTCCACAAATGTATACTTCTGGAAAGAATATAGCCATTGATGAGTCCTTGATCCTGTAAAAGGGCCACTTCTTTACAGGCAGTAGGTACATAACGAGCAAAAGAGCACACTATTGCATCAATATTTGCGTGCTGTGTTAAGGCTCTACCTGTTATGTATACTGACTAAAAGCGTATGTAGGGAGGAACTCTGCTCTAAATCCTGTAAGTTCCACACAAGGAATAATATAGATAACTGTTATGTGGACAACTTCTGTACAGGAGCAGAGTTGTTCAGCAAGCTGTACAAAGCTGGCACTGTGGATTGTCATTCAGTTCGATGTCCCACCAAGGATTACCACAGGAGCTTGTTTGTAAGAAGCTCCAAAAATCCCAGAGTGCTGTAATGCGTTCCAATGAACTGCTGTCTAATTCTCTGATAGGTCAGATGTACTGCTAATGTGTGCCACTCGCATAAAAAAATGCACTTTTAACCCTTCGAGCATTCCAGCATCCTCTGTCTTTATTTCAAAGGATAGAGCAAGGTTTCTGTTGTAATTTCTTAGCGAGGGAAATGTCATGTTTATGGAGTTGTCATAGCGCTTCATGGAATCTTGCTGTGGAGATTCAGAGGGCTATGATGTTAGTTGGGCGTGAGCAGGCGAGGGAGCCTCACGCATGTGATTGTCAGTGAAATAAAGCTTGGATGAAGAATCAGTATGACTGCGTGTATTGCTACATTTTTGGTGATGATCACCTGTTCAGCTCCCGCAGTCACAGTGGGGTTGAATTCAGCGTGGAAGTGCTTCCATCAAGTATTTAAGTCAATGAGGGCGTACATAGTTCATCATTCGAGTGCCACCGTCGACCTTGCCCTGTTATTTGGTACAACTGGTGTGTGTTATTTGTCACAACTAGCGGAGTGAGTACATTAATAACTTTGCAATGTTTACCAGGCCCATTTAATTGAATGTAAAGGGGCATAGTGTTTTCATCAGCCCGCATGCAGTTAAGCCACCGCAGTATCTGCGAGGTTCCAGGGCGTGAACCTTGGCGGAATAAGCGCATGCTGAGTAGCCACACAGTGAGGATTGACAAGGACAACGCTAGTCGCAAGACATACCTCGAGTGCAGCGTGGATTCTACATCACATCATCATGTAAAGGTTCAGGAAGAACTTAATGAAGGGACTAATGAAGCATTGGTATTGAGAGGTGAGAAGTATATGCCTCCGGAGGGAGTAAGGAATAAGTTAATCAGGATAGCCCATGATAGTCATCTGGGACAGTCATTGACAAAAAAACAATTGAAGGAAAAACGTTGGTGGCCTGGAATAGATAGTGATGGAAAAGATTGGGTGGAGGAATGCGTATTATGTAGTGAGTGAGAAACACTTAAAGGTGAGAGGTGAAGGAATGGGTTCCATGAGTGAGGCAAGCCGTGCATGGGCAAAGATATGCTTAGATTTCATAGGTCACATGGACTATATGGATGAGGATATAAGGTTTGCTATGGTGATTGTGGATGTTTTTTCAAGGTGGGTGATGGTTGAATTAATGAATAACATCATGACAGAGAGTGCCATAAGATTATTGGAACGATTGTTCATGAGAGATGGGTGTCCAGGTGTACTGGCAACAGAAAATGGAACACAACTCATGTCTACCAGTATGCAAAGTTTTTGGGAAAAACAAGGAATAAAACATATACGCGCTTCATTATACAATCCCCAGGGGAACCGAATGGTTAAGAGGGTGAATCACATTGTAAAAGGAACAATACAAATGGTGGTGAGTGGTGGAAATGATGTGAGCATAGCGATAGAGAATATGGTGTGGGCATACAATACCATGGAGAGTGGTGCTACTGGCAAAACACCATTCAAGAGGATGAGTCAGAGATATGTGAAAACAAAGTTCTCCCCTCAAAGGTTGAAGGAGAGTGGGGTGGCTAGAGAAGAAAGAGAATTATTTAGTGAAGGGAAGATTGAAGCGGGTGACTGTGAAAATCAAGTTAGGAAGGAGAGGAGATGAGGTGAATAGGTTTTCCAAACCAATGGAAATACATGAGGTTCATGATTGACATGTTGTTTTGTGGAATGAGCAAAGGTGGAACAAAAGAAGAGAGGCATTACATTGCAAGAAGGGGCATCAGTGCTGCAGAAAATGAGGTGTGGTTAATGATAGAGAGCAAAGCGGCAATGGATTCATGTTGATGGATGATGAGGAGAGAAGGAAGGGAGGTGAAGGAATAGGAAAATCTGCTGGTAGAGAAAAGACTGGAAAACAAGAGGATGAAGGTGTCAATGGAGGGTGTAAAGAACAATGGTGCAGACAGCATCGCATGGTAGTCATGTTCAATGATTATGCAATGAAATGATTGTAGGTTCATCCATAAGATGAAACAGGTTATCTTCAGTAAGTCTTAGGAGCAAACATTCAGCTTAATCTTTTCCTTCCCCATTCCCTTACCATTTGTAATGTGTAGGTTAACCCTTAGGGCAATGTAATGGCACCCCATTGTGTAAATAATAGTCTGCCACAGTATGTTATATTATAGTTATACTTGTTATTTGTGTGTAAAGTAAGAGATATTCAGCAATTGTTTAGCAAGGGGGACGTCATGTTTATGGGGTTGTCATAGCGCTTCATGAAATCTAGGTGTGGAGATTCCAGAGGGCTATGAATGTCAATAGGGCGTAAGCAGGTGAGGGAGCCTCACACATGTGATTGTAAGGGAAATAAAGCTTGGATGAAAAATCAACACGACTGCATTTCTGGCAGTCAAAATTCTTTATTCGGTTTACACAACCATAAACATAATATACAAATCAAATTCAATTTACTAAATTTAAATACCAGTATCTAATAAATACAATCTTAGTAACATCGTCACATTTTTATAGGTCTCAATTAGTATATACATAGACTAAATTCATATAAATTATAAAACTACATAAAATATCCATATATGCTGCGATGATCACATTATAATTATTAAAATTTGAAAATTAAAATACCAATAAGAAAATTAAAAATACAATCTTAACCTCCTCACACAATTTCATCTTGTCAAATATACCTTACATCTAATCAATTTTAGAAAAACTATTTAAAAATGTTATTATCATAAAGACTTTTTGTATTACTACAGTTTCTTTGTATGATTTTGAGTGTGAACTTTGCTGTGTTCAACAGAGTAGTGGGCCATATTGCCACTGTCAGGAAGGGTGTATGATCGGACGATTGGAAATGATGTAGGGTGAACATCAAATAAATAATACAACCCAGATTGTGGTCCATGGTGAGCCAGGTGCAGGCTTTGGCTGATTTAAGGGATGTTAGCTAGTTACTAGGATAATCTGATATCAGGGGTGTTGGCATCCTCTGTCACTTTATGTTGCTAATACATTTTCAATCTCCATGAGGAGCAGTACAAGAAGGGATACTGATTTTACCCATCAAAATAACCATTCTGTGAAGTGAGGGAAATTTCAATATCATGGTAGGAAGAAAACAATGTGTAGGAAAGAGAACTGAAATTAGGAAGGAGTTTAAATGGAGGATAGGATTGAAATCAGACAGTACAATGCTTGAAGCCACCTTTCTGGCGACTACTGCTAATCATTGTCCTATTTATCTTTCCTCCTTTCAGGAGAACCGAAGAGAACCAATTCGGGCAAGAGAAGGAAGGCCACCAGTAGTGCTGCAGCAGGGCTGGGGCACAAGAAACTGATGGTACTGGAGAAGATACCCCAACCACAGAAGGTGTTCCTGCTGGTGCTGGTTAGTAATGTTTATTATTTATTTCGTACTTCAACTATTCTCACCTAGTGAATATTATGGCATTCACTATTTTTCAATTTCCAAACTTCCCTTAGTCTCCTTTAATGTTCATTATCCTCACATTTCCTTGTCTTTTTTTATTCCATGTTTCCGCAGCCGACTTCCTCCTGTCTGGGCCTCACCTCTCTTGTACATAGCTATGTTCCATCTCTGTGTGGTGCAGTAAACAATTGGAGACTGACTTTGCTCATAGATTTCAGAATGTCAAAATTTCAAAACTGTACGAAGCAGTGGGGAGGAATTTCATTTGTAGGAAAATGTGTGTACGACCGGGAAATTAAACTATTTGTTTAGGGATGAACTGAAGGTAAGTAAGAATTTATTTCTTAGTTAGACATTAGATTTGTTTGCCTCTAACATGCCCTTTTTCATCTATTAATATGTACTATTCAGTTTTCTCTTTATTTTTCATTGTTTCAAGACAGTCCACCTCTGCCAACCCCCGCTTGCCCCAGAGGACTGAAGCAGCCTCCACTCCTGCTGGTGCTGCTTGTAAGACATTTCCCTTTATTTATTTTAGTGTCCACTTTAACCACACATACCTGCCTTCTTGTGTTTTTCTAAATATATTCCTCCAGTTTCTGAAGGTAACTCCCTCTAGTCTGTAGCTTTCTTCCCTGCTTATTTTTCGTAACCTTGCTCTTGCTCCTCTATTACATGCCTAGTCTTGTTTTGACAGATGATTGTTGGTAACAAAGAAAGGAACACAGGCCTAAGTATTCACAACTTGTAGGTTTAAAGAACATTTTATTGAGGAAACAGTCCATAGTACAGGTACAAAAATGTTAATTATGGACCACAACAGGATGCCATGTTATACAAGGTTTAATGTCATGACAGAGCAGCATGGCAGGATACAACCATACATCCTATCATTCCCTTCCACCGGTTCATTGTTTTTCCGATCCTTTTGGAGCCATGTCCCTACATTATGAAAAAAATATATTATTTAGCATTAAATGGTTGACTACTTACTTGGTCCATTAAACCTTTCAAAGTAATACTTTGGATAGTAGATAACCCAACATTAGTGATGTATTTTGCTTTTGTATCTTAAGCAAAATAATGTAATGGCTGTAGGTATCTAAATATGCGTGTTACGTTTTTGTCTAGGACTGGAAGTGTGCTATGCTCCCTCAAAGGAGGGTAAAAACCACTATTCAGTGGATGGGGGAGGAGAGGCTGCTGGGACAAGTGGTAACTCACTTTCTTTTCTCATTGACAACTACTGCATTTGTTAATGTATTCCTCCGTTTCTTCTAAGCCTACTTAAAAATTATTTTATAAATTATCCAACATCTTGCATTTGTGTATCATCCTCCATAGCATTCAATTATTTGAAGAAAAGGTGCAGTGGTCACCCGGTTCTAATTTACCCCATTATTTCTGTAGCACTAAGCCCATAAAAAGCAATCTCATACTGGCATGTACCACACTTCTCTCAGAGTTTCTGCCTCAGTGGCGAGTTTTATAGTTTCATTACTGTTCCATCTTCTATCTTATGTTAACCATATGACTAATCCTACTAGTATATGACACCCACCAGTTCATAGTCAAACATCAACCTAGCCAAAGGCCTGCTGTTTCACTCACCTAAACTTACCCTACACTGTCACTTATGTGTCCCATAGCCATGGGAAAAAGTATTTGTAGAGAAATATTTTGGGAGCAGGTTGTAGTGTGAAACTTAGTTTGGAGTCGAAATCAGGGTGGGACTCAGGAGGGAGTAGGAAGAATAACATCAGGACCATTGGCTTTTGTGACGACACTCCACTAACTGACACACAAAAAACACGCAGTTCCTACAGAATGTCTCCTTTAATGTTGCAAGTTATAGAAAAGTAAGTTGTTCAGCATTAATTAAAGGTGCCATATTTATCAATGCCAATGTATATTTACATTTGGTAGGTCATCCCGTAATCAACATACATTAAGCTTGTTTTGCTGGTGTCACCACAAGAAATCATTTTAACTTTTCATCCCTTTTGGTATTTTTGATTATGGTGGTGATCATGGATTTATTCATTCCACACACTGCTCCTGCATTATAGGAACTATATATCGAAAACATTTGCCCTCTCATCAAGAATCACATTGAAAAATCCAATGGACTTAGGGGAACAGCAATTTTATGTCAATAAGTACAATGTGTTGATTGCTACAATTCATGTTCTTTTTTTTCTTCTGATCAACTAGCTGCTCCTGCTGGAGGATCTGCCATAGAGGCCACTCCCTGCAGGACACAGCCGGTCAGCTATGCCTCCTGAAAATAGAGCCAATTGTGGTGGAGTACCACCAGCTGAAGCTACTCAAGGAGCAGGAGGAGGAGCAACCAGCCAGTGAGACACCGACAATGACATCACCACCACCACAGGTAGCCGAGGTCCTTATCTACCCAAGTCACCCTCTCAACCAACACCACCACCACAGACTCTGACCTCTTTCAGCAAATCATGCAGGACCTTGAGGAGATAAAGCAACGGCCAACAGGAACTTTTGTGCAGAGTGGATGCTGTGAGCGCTTATTTATATGAGGGGTGACACTTGTGGGAGGTGAGGGTGGGAAGGACAGTTGGAGACAGGATGCTTTTGGGGTATGTTGGGTTTGGGTGAGGGGTTGTCCTGATGTGGGAGGAGAGGGTGGGACTGTCATACATTTTTATTGACATAAACCAGTGTCTTTTTGTTTCTCATCATGAATATCTGTTTTTGTATTACTGTTTAGAATAGCATTGCACACATTTAAAGAGGAAGTGCTATCAACACAGTGACAACAGAGGCTGTTCATCTCTGCTCCTGTCCCATCGCAAACCAATTGTCCAACTTGGTCTATCACCTTCTTCTTTCACGTTTTTAGTATTTCCCTACCCAATCTCCCTTTCCGTTTGTTATTAAGTACTCTACTTACCTTACCTCAACCAGTCCAGAACCCCTTCTGCAACATGTGTTGTAAAACAGAATATGAGTTACCATGCATTAGCCTTCCACCCTTCCTTGATGAGGCTGAGCAGCACCCACATGCACAGTGTCAGTAATATTTTTATACTACTTACTGCCCCAATCTCAGGTAACTAGTGACCGCTAATGGGGGCGGCAAACATGCAGCAAAAACAACAATCTCTTCTACCCAACAGCTTCTCTTTTAACCTGAGGAGATAAAGCAATGTCTGCTACCTCTTCTGTAACTGGTCCAAACTTTATCACAGGGTTTTGCAAATGGCATTCTTAATGACTAATGTTAGCGGACGAATGGTGCTAACAGGAGCGTCATCAGAGGGATTGCAGCAGGACAAAGTAAAATAATCTGGTGAGCTGAACTTGTGCAGCTCAATCACCAATTGGACTGAAAGAAAATAGAATCAGTGGAAAATTCATGACTAAGACTACCATGATACATAGCGCTTCGGTATCCCACCTCCATGCCAGTCAAACGCAGGCAGCCACCAGGGACCATCTCAGGCAAAATTCTTAGTGTCACAGGGCCTCTATGGGTTCCAGGCCTGTAGAACCTCCTCAAGCATACTGAATATTGCCCACATTGTCAGGCCCTGCAGAAATTGTAAGGGTACCCGTTGCTTCCGCCCCATCCGGTGGGACAAGGTGGGGTCTCATCAGTTGCCAACTGAAATGTATCCTATTCATGTGTTCTCAGGGAAGTGGCACCTGCCGCTATGTGTCACCGCAGGGGAAGGCATAAGCCTCTGTCAATGTGGTTGGACCCGGGATGCCCTCGCCTTGTAGGGTGCGGCTTCTAATGTGTGTTGATGCCCCCTCCAGCCGCTCTGCCACTGCACAGGAGGCCTCTGCCCACCGCTGAGGTTCAGCAGAGCAGGCATGTGGTACTCAGAGTTCCTCTGGGAATTATTGGGGCCGATCCACCATCAGCATAATTTTTTGAGACTCTCTGGTGGCGCTGTGCCCTGCTCCATATTTACAAGGCTGCGCTAAGCTTGACGCCGCCTTGTAAATAGGGTCCTCCTCGATGCAGTTTTCTGAGGCAAAGGGGCGTGCAATGGGTGTTGCTGTGGGCGTTCCCATGCAACACCCATTGCTTTTTGACACTGCTCCAGATTTACAAGTATCTGTAAATCGGAGGCAGCACCAAAAATGTATGCCTCCCCAGGAGAGCGTAAGAGTGGCATAACGAGAAGAAATCGCTTTGTTACTTCTTTTTTTTTGCTCTTTCTATGTGTGCTGCATTCTGCAGTAAACATAGAAGGAGCTAAACGCCAATAATTATTGTTTTTGTGCAAGAAGGTGTCCCTTCCTGCACAACAACAATCATCCCTGCAACACAGGCACCCTTGCACCATAGTGCAAGGGTGTCTGCACTGGCACTAGGCAGCTTTTTTCCCACCGGCTCATGGGTTAGTACAGGAATGTGCCATGTTGTTGTAGATATGGCGCATTCCTGCACTTAAAAAATGACGCAGCTCAGCACAGCATTATTGCTTCTGGCACCGTGCTGCCCCATTTTATGTAAAGATGCCCCTTTATTTCTCCTCTTTGTTTGGTCTTTCTATGTATGCTGCATTCTACAGCACACATAGAAGGAGAAAAACACCATTGATGATCGTTTTAGTGCAGGATCGAATACCTTCCTGCGTAACAACAATCATCCCTGCAACGCAGGCACCCTTGCACCATGGTGCAAGGGTGCTTGTGCTGGTGCTAGGTAGCTTTTCTTCCACCGGCGCAAGGGGTGAGTACAGGAATGCGCCATATTGTTGTAAATATAGTGCATTCCTGCACTTAGAAAATGACGCAGCTCGGTTCAGCAAAATTGCGTGAGGCACTGTGACATTTTCTTGTAACTATGCCCTTTAAAATAGAAATAATTAAATTAATTGAACTTGTGTAATGTAACTGGTGCTCATGTAGAGCGCTTCATTGTCTTCGAGTACAGTCATGGGTGTGGCTAAATATTGCAAGAATAAAACGAGCAGCAGGGAGTGAGAGTAGGTGAGTAATAGTACTTCAATCATGTCAGGAGCAGCAGACGGGCACAGAATTAATTTGAATCAATCTGTGCTTGGTACCTGCTCCACAGAAGTGACCGGAAATTATTTATGTCTGCAGTGGTCAATTAAGGAGGCTGTAAAAAAGACTGAACAGAAGGCAACAAATAGTAAGCTGTGGGTGGGCTCCAATTCCTTTTTTCTTATACAACAGACCCCATCCAGGTTGGTCAGGGGCTTGGCCGTCTCACTGTCCTGCTCCTATCTCCACTGAAAAGACGAAAACGTAGGGATCATAGTTGACAATCACCTATCCCTCAAATCCCAAATTACAGCTGTAGTCAAAAGTACTTGCCGAATTCTTAGGATTTTCAGGAAATTCGTCAAATTGTTACCCTGTGAAGCTCGAGATGCAGTGGTCCAGGCACTGATGTTATCCAGACAGGACTACGCAAATGTGCTATACATAGGACTCCCAGACTACCTGATACATAGATTACAGAAAGTCCAGAACATGGCCATTCAATTATTATTTTTTCTCCCAAAACACACCTTGATCACGCAGGACCGTAAACAGATACACTGGCTACCGGTAAGAGGATTATCGTTAAAACATTAACAGTGGCACACTCAGCCTTCTATAAAATGGGCCCTGCCTATCTGCTAGGTAGACTGACCAACTACTGTCCGCAAAGATCACTGTGCTCGCAGAAGGCTCATCTTCTGTCCACCCCACACACACAAAAAGAAAAAGTGAGTGGTTCAGCTTGTTCACTGCTGGAGGCTAAACTCTGGAATTAAATTCCTTTTCCCCTGAGATGTCCACCAGACATAAAGCTGTTCAATAAGCAACTGAAAACACACCTGTTTAAAGTATAGACTGTCACTAACCTCTATATTTGCCACATGCCTAGCGCCGGGACACACGAGTAGTAGCTGTGCACTCTATAAATCCTCTCATTCATTCATTCATTAATTCATTCATTCATTCAACAGTGTCTCACAAGCGATAAGCATGTGCCAGCACATGCATTCACTGGCTCGACCTTAAAAAGAGTATAGATAGATAACCTGCCTTCAGGAAACACAAAAGATTATCCAACACAATAGGTCACCATAAGAGTATAATTTCCTGGATTCGAACTTGTTGTATCGTTGACTCTCTAATATGTCCAGCATGAAGAATCAATGGCTAAAAGAACTCTATTCTCTAAAGAGAACCCAAATCCCACAGTATGCCAGAAAGCAACGAGAAAGGAGATGGGCCAAAATGAGGGTGGATGGATAGTGGAATTAGGAAAAGACAAAAAAACATCAATTGGAACCTTTTGGAGGAGCAGAGTAGCAGAGTTGCCGTTTTGCCCAACAAAATGTTGAAAGCCTACAGTATGCCTGTAAGGAAGTGATCTCTAAGAACTAGGGGGCTTGTTTATGAGCACCTTGCGCCATCGGTGCGTCACATTGCATAACGCACCGGTGGCGCAGCCTGCTGCGTGAAATTTACAAGCACATGTAAAGCCACCCTGCGTGGCTTTACATGTGCTTATGGATATCGCCGCATTTCATGCAACATGTTGCGTGTTAGGTGCGTGACATGTGTGTTGCTATGGGTGTTCCCATGCAACACCCATGTCCACTGATGCATTTCCAGATTCACGAGCAATCGCAAACCTGGAAATGCATCAGAATGCTACGCCACCCCCAGGGGTGGCGTAGCGAGGCACACCAATGAGAATTGTTTTCATTTCTCTTCGTTGTTTCCTCTTTCAATGCGTGCTGTAGTTTCAATGCGTGCTGCATTCTACTACACACAATAGAAGAGGAAATCACCTCAATTGATTGTTGTAGTACAGGAAGGTGCCCCTTCCTGTACAACAACAATCTCCCCACAACACAGGCATCCTTGCACCGTGGTGCAAGGGTGCCTGCGCTGGCGCATGGCAGCAGTTTGTGCGCCAGCGCAGGGAAAGGCACAGAGATGCGACATGTTGCTGTAAATATGTTGCATCTCTGTGCCTCAAAACTAACGCAGCATGGCGCAGCAAATTAACTTGCAGCACCGCGCTGTGTTAGTTTCTCAAAAATAATCCCCAAGGGTGGATGGATAGTGGAATTAGGAAAAGACACAAAACATCAATTTGAATCTTTTGGAAGACCAGCTTTGCCGTTTTGCCCAACAAAATGTTGAAAGTCTACAGTATACCTGTAAGAAAGTGATCTCTAATAATTAGGGGGCTAATTTATGAGCCCCTTGCACTGTCGGTGCATCACGTTGCGTGACCCACTGGTAAAGCAACCTGCTGTGTGAAATTTACAAGCACACGTAAAGCCACCCTGCGTGGCTTTACGTGTGCTCCTGAATATCGCCCTATTTCACACAACAAGTTGTGTGTTATGGGCATGACGTGTGTTGCTGTGGGTGTTCCTACGCAACACCCATGTCCACTGATGCATGTCCAGATTTGCAAGCAATTGTAAACCTGGAAATGTTTCACAATGCTACGCCACTCCCAGGGGTGGTGTAGTGAGGCACAACGAGGAGAAATATTTCCATTTCTCCTTGTTTTTTCCTCTTTCAATGCGTGCTGCATTCTACAGCACGCATTGGAAGAGGAAATCACCTCTAGTGATTGTTTTTGTACAGGAAGGTGCCCCTTCCTGCACAAAAGCAATCCACCCCACAACGCAGGCATCCTTGCACCATGGTGCAAGGGTGCCTGCACCAGTGCATGGCAGCAGTTTGTGTGCTAGCGCAGAGAAAGGCACAGAGATGCTAGATGTTGCTGTGAATATTTTGCATCCCTGTGCCTCGCAGCAAATTAATTTGCGGCACCGCGCTGCGTTAGTTCCTCATAAATAAGCCCCAAAGTTCTTTTCTACTGAACATGCACGGGACTGATATACATGATACGTATAATAAAAGCAACCTGTAAAATAATATGCAGCAACAGTAGTATAGTAACAATAATGTAACTATGTCTAACAATTTGCCCACAGTATTATTAGCAGACATTAGGGGACTGAACATACTCTAAATACAAACGTTTTTCTTTGACCTGTTGATTGTAAGAGCACCACCATTTTAGGTCAGTCTTGTCCCAATTGCCAACTCAAGAAAAAGGGATCTACATCAATGTTTCCTTGCATCAAATACCCATAACCTAAGTACCACATTCGAGTGGATTAGGATGGACATGGTTGGCCAAAAGGGGCTATAAGAAAAAGGTAATTGACACACTCAAAGACATCCTGAAGCCTTTCCCTTGTACTGCACTACCATTTATGCTCTACTCTCTTTTTTTCACAAGAGGAATTCGCAAAATAAATAAATACCAATTAAGACTTTACACTTGTATGTAATTGATGTGGCAATAATGCCAGTTATTATATGTTAAATACATGAAACCCTCAGGGTATCACCGTTACTCTGACAATCTGGGGCCATTTCACATCTACAGCGAGATTTCCCTGTTTGCACATGGCACACCTTTAAATAGGTGTGCCGTGCACAAACAGGGAAAATGCACCAAATTACAGTGAAAGCGCTGCCTCCAGGACAGCCACAAACTCATGTCGCTCTAGGGGCAGCGCCAGTGGCGGCCCGGCATGACTTGCGGGTGTTGGGGCGGGCACAGGGGGAAGGACCACGGGCGCGAGGTAGCACTTACCTTGCCGCCGGTCCCGCCGCCGCTTCTCTTCACCTTGCTCCTGTTCTCATCGCTGCATTGCAGCGTTGTGATTGGTTTTGAGTGTCCTGGTGGGACGCTCAAATAGGGAATGGGAGCCTGGGCTTGCTCTCCATGACAGGCTGTAATGCAGCCTGCATGGAGAACGGGGAAAGTGCGCATGACTGGTTTGGGCGGCCCGAGAGGGTCGACGAAACAGTCATTGTGCACTTTGGAGTCGGCGAACCACTCCTCTCCTTCCCTGCTCCATGTGAGGAGAGCAGCTCCGCAAGCCCGCCCACAAAGGAAGGACACATAAAATGATAATAACTAAGTTAATATCATTTTATATTTCCTTTCCTTTACACTGCTCAAAGCAGTGGGGCGACGCTCCTCCGCCATAGCCGAGGAGGCTCCACTGGGCAGCGCATTCAGTTGAAATATGAAGCAGCTGCCTCAAAGCCTCACCGTGTTCCACAGTGCATGCGGTACACCGCCTGCACTTCAAAGAGGGGAGAGAGATGCCTTTGCAAGCACCTGCAGGGGGGAGTCTGGAGTGTCCATTGGGCCCCCTTTCTCCCCTCCAGAGGGCTGCGTTTAGGAGACACACTGAGAGTGCACCACCTTTTTGTGGTGCACTTTCAGTGTGCCTCCTAAAGACATGTTTGCTTCTGAACCTGAGTCCATAATACAGAGCAGGTGTAGAGCCAAAGTAATTTCCTTATTGGCATGGGACCACGCCCTCATGCAAGCAAGAGAACGCCCTCTAATAATAGAGCTGGCGCTACATGTGTGCCAGCACTATTTGTATTACTGAATGGCCCACACAGTCTAGGGCCCCTTCTATAATACCAAAGTGCCCCAGGGGCGCAAAAAGCAGGCACACACATGCGGTGTTACTTTCTGTTATACGGCCTCTGACAGAAGTGCATTAGAAAACCTGGGGTGGGCGGAATGTTTCTTTGCCTCCGTGGAATTGGCAGAATTTGGCAACTCTGTTATTCTTGTACTCCTGCGAGGCTCCAGAAATGCGCCATGAGTGAAATTTGGCATTCCCTAGCACCATTTTTAAACATGGGCGGTCGCAGGTGGTTGGGAGCTTTCACGAGGCTTGTTTTTCAAGTAGATTTGCTTTAGCTTGAGTAGGTTTTTTACTCAAATTGCAGCAAAATCAACAAAAATGGCCGTTCGGTCGTGCTCGCCAAATGGTGCCATTTGCACTTTTTTTTCAGTGCTGCTAGTGCTGCTACCTCTAAATTGCAGCGCAACT
The DNA here is from genome assembly GCF_964204655.1 of Triturus cristatus. Lineage (NCBI taxonomy): Eukaryota > Metazoa > Chordata > Amphibia > Caudata > Salamandridae > Triturus > Triturus cristatus. The sequence continues at coordinate 845,205,020 of NC_140594.1, read as the reverse complement.
TGCATATTTTTCACCAGTTGGCGTAACACCGCAGATTCTTGTGGAGTTTTTATGAAACTCAATGGAATTCCCAGAAGCAAAACTCTACGAGTTCTGCCCACCCCTAAATAAAACCACAAAACAAATATAAAGAAAGGTTGTGGGATTCCAGGTCAAAAATCTTGACAAGGTATTTCCTTTCATGCTATTTTTTCCCAACACCTACAATCCTCTACCGGATTTAGTGCTGTTGCCTGCTGTTTGAAGACAGCTCAAGACATAGTAGAGACAGCTTGGAAGCAATAAGAGGATCAAATAGCAGAAGACCAAACCTTAGTGGAATATGTATTAACCATCTTAAGCAACCTTAAGAATTATGAGGGCCCATAGAAGAAAAACTGCAAAAACCCATAAAGGGCATGAAATGTACTTAATCAGGGAGATAGACTTCAACCAATAAATCCAGGAGTCCAAGTTTTGTCCTTTTACCAAAATTCAGGAATAGGGGAGGGCGATCTTCATTTACTAAATCCTGCGAAATCTCAGCCAATTCTGCCTATTTTTTCTAGTTTCCCATTTATCTGTCCCAGACAAAGAAAATACAAGAAAATACAGGCTCCCCGCAGGATGGATTACGAGGAACGAGGAATTCTTGTGCAGTCCAGCACTGTCAGAGGCGAGACAATGCAATTAGCTTAATTAGCTTAATGATAATTGTATTGAATTAATTACACTACTGTGCTTGAACGTTTCTTCTCCAGGAAGGAAGCTTGTGAAAAGCAGCTGCCCGTACAACGCATTTGCTGCTATTAGCAACTATCTTGCATTTTTTTTTGTTTAAATTTCTTTATTGGGAGTTTTACTTTTCATGGTACATAGTTACACATCATTATTAATACATGATGACAGGTGAATGTAGGCAGTTGAATGGTATCATTGCATCATGGAACAACCACCCCATCGTATATTTGACATCACGTATAAGAAACGGCGAAATTAAATGGAAATTACACTTCAGGTGGACTATTACGGGCAATGGTAGGTTGCCTGGTGCCTGGTGCCTACATATGTGGATTTCCACGAGGCGTGGGTTGATATTCAGTCCCCAGATCTATCCCAATACTCCTCCTTTTATATTGTCCATGATTGTGTGCCCTGTACGGATAAGCCGACTATGTGGATCTTGCAGTATGGGTTAAGGTTCCTTTTAACTCATTTCCCTTTAACTTTCCCTCTCCCTTGATTCTATTCTACAGGTAAATAAAACATGTTGCCTATTTAAAGAAATTTGCCACCCCTTCTCAGCAACATGGGCCTTATACTGTGATAGAAACTGTAGAAGCACAGATCTGTAAAGTAGAAGGACATGATTTGCACACTAAGCCCAATGATACCCTTTTAACCTGTTAAAATGAGGAAGAACCTATTAACTGCTCACTAGCCAAGTCTTGTAACAAAGGAAAAGGTCAACTAAAATGAGATGACGCCATAAGGGTCAAGCAATAGGTGGGATGACTTTATGTCAGTCAGTCAAAAAAACTTTATTTCGGCTTTACAGCCATAAAAGCACAAGTTATTAGAAAATTACACAATACTACAAAAATTATAAAACTTCAGTTAAAAACTTATAACAATTTGTACAAAATAGGGTAAATGCCAAATGAGCTATTATTCTAGAATTCTATAAAGATTACCAAAAGCCAAAACAATCATTTAAGACAATAAAAAGATTTAAAATCAATACCAAAAATAAAAAGGAAGAATAATTTAAGGATTAAGAACGTTTAAGAACAAATGATTATACAGAGATTTAGAGTAATTTCCCTGAGTGGAGAAGATGTAGTTATTTGGGCCATAGTATATCTAGTCGGGGGCCATGGTTACATTACTAGCCAACTGATTAGCCTTTATGATGCCTCTACGAATACACCACATCGCAAATAAAAATTTGGAGGTAACAGCTACAATTAGTGGATGCATATCATTCTTAAGTAGTCTGAAAACCTCGATGTAGTTACGTATCCCCATGTTCCTACAGAACTGAAGAACCCACTTAGACCTTGTCTTCTTATATGCAGGACAAAAGAGTATAACATGGAGTTCGGTTTCTTCTGTTAGGGAGCACCCAGGACAATCTTGTTTATTGGCTCCTTTCCATTTGTTTGTGAATGCACGCAACAGGAGCATCCCGTGTCTAAATTGTAGAAATAACTTCTTAGCCATTAGAGGTTGTATACTGTCTAAAACCGACTCTAGCTTATATTGATCTTTAATCTTAAGGAACCTGGAAGTCAAGGAAGTTGAGTCTGTGCTCTGTAGGATATGGGCCAATTTATATTCTTTGAAAGCAATAGTTAGTGACTTTTTAGAAATCAAAGGGCAAGTATCTTCAGGTGTTAACCACATATTTTCCCTCCCCAAAGCATAGCTTAAGTTCCTAATATAGGACAACCAGGGAAGTATCCCTGCACTCTGAGTAGACATAACATCTTTCAATTCCTCTCTATAAGGAGCTAACTCCGGCGTGCTCCAGAGACGGCGCCAGTAGAGAAGGGGACAGATGGCAATTAGATCGGCAATAGGGCCAATTCCCAGGTCCATCCTAAGTGGGGTTAAAGGATGACTTTATGAAGAAATCTGGTTGTAAAGTAATTCTTCAATTAGACATGATAAATGTTTTTCCAAGTCAATGTGTTCAGCTTTCACACTGATTGGTTTACAAATGGCTGCACAATTTCCCTTGGTACACTTGTATTAATAGATCGCATCCCAAATGGTCCATATGCAACGGGTTGTCAAACAGCCCCTATAATGAATATGTTGTAGGCAGTCACTACCCCCCACCCTTTAATTGCAACGTGTGCATGGATAGAAGACTGGAAGGGAGAGCAGATATCGCTCGCCTCATTTGTATTCCCCAAACCGAAAAGATCTCTTTTTAAAAGCAACCTCCTTGTCCATTAAAAGGGCAGGTGTCGCGGGTAATTTTTCAGTTTGGATAGACATAGGAGACCTAGGAGAGGGCAGGCAGTGGTCCACTCTCCTAAGCAGCCATCATGATTCACAAAAGTGAAGCTGTCCCAAAGGGATCACTTCCCTTTTGCAAATCAGTTACAACCCCACTGGTAGTATGGTAACTGAGCAACGATTTGCATCAATGATTGCAGTGACAAACCATTGATACATTTCTTTCTAACTTGTCAATACTGGCCACCAAAGATATTTTATGACACTTTTCAACACCAGAGGGCACTGTTTAGCATAACAGAAAAGTAGAGCGCTCTCTGGTTTGCAGCAGAGGAATAACATGAGTGTAAACATTTACTCATAGGGCTCTAGCTGTTGCAAGCACCAAATAATATTTGGTTGCTCAGAAATGGAAATATTACTTTTCTTCCAATGTATCCCACTTCCTGAAAGGAAAGTGATACTACTGTGCCAGTGTAGATTCAAAAAAGATCTACTCACAGGTTTAGGATGATATCATTTTATTGTAATGCACAAATACAAGGTTATAATTGTTGTATATGCCTTACTTATGTGAGCGTGGTTTCCGCGAGCGTTTCTCTTTCCACGCTCGTGGAGATCACGCTGAGTGTTTGTTTTCATTTATGTGAGCGTGGTTTCCACGAGCGCTTTCTTTCCCACGCTCGTGGAGATCACGCGGAGTATTTGTTTATGATTATGTGAGTTGTTGTCGGGGGCGGTTAAGGATCGCTGTTGGGGCATTATGTAACGGGCACCTGACTTACGAAGACAGATTAAATTCTTCTGGCAACATTATACTTCAACTTGTCATTTTTTCCACTTGGGTACATCCCTAAGCTTTTCCCACATTGGCAACGAGCGGGCACGGATTTGCCCATGCTTATTTAAGGATTACAAAAAAAAAGGAGTCTCCAGAGATCCACTGTTTATATTTTTTCTATTACTGCTGATTCTTATTCGGATGTACCTTTTGGACAACAGAGTGTAGCGTAACATTTCGTCCTTGTCTTCTACGATAAATCTACATGGGAATCAAATTTGTTTTTTGTGCGAAGTCGACGGCTTAGGAGAGGATCTCGAGCGCACGATTGTGGCTTGCAACGTGAGATAGAGGGATTCGAAAACAGTAGAGGATTTTACACTTCTTTCAACTAGGTGTGTTCAGAACGCTAGTTTTGAGTTTTGCTTGAATCGCATTGTGGTTCACTCACCGTTTTAAAGTAGAATTCTCTGACCTGTTCGCATCCATTCTCGTTCTCTGTAAGCTTTGAACACGCACGTACGCTATTACCTCACCACATTTCGCTGCATCATCATTCTACGTGTTTCTATATTGAATTGTCCTACCTCGTCACAGATATTGCCGCCGCATCCTACGTGTCTCCATATTTAATTACACGGAAGTTGGAAAACAGTGCAGCATTCTCATCTTACCGTGGAATAAGACACCTGCTCCCGCACGATCATCACGTGTGGTGAAGCAATATTGTTTGTTGTTGCTTGTTACAGAGGAAAGGAAGATTTAGCAACACGCACAACATGTGTTGTGAGGTACATTATTAATTGGCATTGGTTATCACATATATAACTATTTTTTTTCTTAGTACTTTTATTTTATTCTTTCTACTGATCTAAATTTCTGTAATCCCTTATTCAGGTAAATATTAGGCACATTTTAGAAATTTATACTTTTACTTATTGTTATTGTTGTGTGACATGTCAGGTATTGTACCACCCTCCTCCTTCCTCACGTCATCAGGTGACACTCCTATGCCATGGGAAGTGTGGGAGCCTGTGTTTCTGGCATATGCTGAGGTTCTGGAAGGAGATGGCTGCAAATCTGAAAGAAAATTATCATTATTAAAGCATTGTCTAGGAGGATTTGGTCTAAAAGAGTTTAAAACACTACCTGCTTTTGTTAATCCTGGGAGAATTAATGTATACCAGTACGCTTCCTCACAGCTCAATTTACGTTTTGGAAAAAAAAAAAATGTTGTTATGGAAAGATTCATCTTTTACTCACGCAAACAATGCCCCGATGAATCAATTGAAGACTATGTTTCAGCACTCAGGTCTCTTGCAGCATCCTGTGATTTTGAACGTATCTCATATGAACAGGTACTGAGAGACCAAATCCTAATGCGCACCAATAGCTAAAAAGTTCAGGAAAGATTGTGGTCCACTTCTGATCTATCATTAAATGCGGCTATTGATATTGCCAAATCCATCAAACATTCTGAGGAATTTGTAAAAGAAATTAGGGGCAATGAAAAAGGTGATGTGTTTAGTATCAACAAAGAATCCAAAGATTCTGACAAACAGAAAAAGTCTTTCAATCAAAGGATCGACAACTCCAACAAAAGTGAGATCAAATACAAGAATTCAAACGCAAAAGTTGAAAGACGCAATCCACCTTTACTCTGTTTTAGGTGTGAAAGTAACAGCCATTTAGCAAATTTTAAGGGTTGTCCTGCTATTGATAGAGTTTGTTCTAAATGTAATAAGAAGGGCCATTTTAGTAAGTATTGTAAAACTACTCCTAGGAAGGTAAATTTCATACAATGTTCAGATGACGATAACTTTGCATATGATAATGATGAAAATGAAATCAATACTGTAATTAATGTATGCAGTGATGATGGAGTTTCAAAATTTCCTTCTTGCTTCATCAATGTTGATGGTATCAGTTTGAGATTTTTGGTTGATTCTTGCGCTTGGTATTCCATCATTTCCTCAAACGTTTTCTATGAGAATTGGCCAAACAGACATCTTATTCATCCCGATGTATCTCCTGGGGGTTACACTGGGCACAAGATTGACTTAATAGGTTATTTTTACGCAGATTTAAAATTCTCTGGCCGCCACACTTTCAGCAAGATTCATGTGGCAAAATCAGGGAAATCCCTTCTAGGATGGCCACACCAACATGAATTGGGCATTAGACTTGATCCCAGAGCCAATCCTCCCGTTTTTGCTGTTGAACCTGGTGTTCATTATGGGCCTACTTCAGTTGATAAATTAATTAGAGAATTTCCTAGCGTTTTTAGTGGAAAACTAGGGAAATATGAAGGATTTGAGCATGTTATTAAACTTCACGAAAATTCCACTCCCATTCGTCACAAAGTAAGAAATGTTCCATTGTCATATAGGGAAAAGTTGAAAGATATACTAAAGAACCTTTGTAATGAGGGCATCATAGAACCCATAGAGTCCTCTCCGTGGGTTTCTCCCATAGTTATTTCGGTAAAATCTTCAGGTGAACTCAGGCTGTGTGTTGATTTACACAGCTTAAATCGTGCCCTTTGGGTAGATGCACACCCTCTCCCCAACTTGCATGAAATGGTCTCCACTTTAGCTGATGCACAAGTATTTTCATGCATTGATTTAGCAAGTGCGTATCACCAAGTAGTTCTTTCTGAAAACTCTAAAAAGTTTACAGCATTCATCACGCCAGAGGCTCTTTTCAGATATTGCTGCATGCCATTTGGCTCAGCCAGTGCTGCATCAGTTTTCCAGAGATTAATGAAGGAGACTTTGGAAGGGTTGTCTGGTGCCATTGCGTTCCAGGATAGCTGAGTAGTGTCTTGCAGAGATCTGCAAGTACATCCCCTGGGTAGGCACTCCAATGGGTAATCAAACTAAGTTGATTCATGCAAAAGTGAATCCTTTTAAGATGCGTGTTTTTAAATGCTTTTATTCAGCAAATTAGTTCAATTCGATATTGTTTGGCATATCAAATGTTCATTTGTAATCCATACTAGCAGATCTATGAATCTTGATCTCCTATGCATTTCGGGCTGGGACGCCCTTGGTCACGGAGCACTGTTGAGGAAGGGAGGGAGGGATGAGTCAGTGAGGGTATACCGCCTGGATATGCCAAACAATATCGAATTGAACTAATTTGCTGAATAAAAGCATTTAAAAACACGCATCTTAAAAGGATTCACTTTTGCATGAATCAACTTAGTTTGATTACCCATTGGAGTGCCTACCCAGGGGATGTACTTGCAGATCTCTGCAAGACACTACTCAGCTGTTCATTGATGGTGTTAGGACGGATAACACCACCCTGATTGCGCACCCAGACCTTATTGAACGAAAATACCTTTCACCTAGCTTATGCAGTGCACCACCCACGCCTCTTTCTGTATTGCGTTCCAGGATGACATTCTGGTTTACGGAAAGAATGATGAGGAACATGACCGTAATCTATATAATGTCATAGCGGTTTTTGCTGAGAAGGGCCTTACTCTTCGGTTGGATAAATGCTAAATAAAAGCAAGGGAAGTGGAATACTTAGGACATACAATCAGTGGGAAGGGAATTAAACCAAAAAAAAACACATCGAGAGTATTATCAATGCTCCCTTACCTACCCCGAGAGAACAGTTAGTTGCGTTCCTTGGGTTAACCGAATTTTACGCAAAGTTTATTCCAAATTATTCTGCTAAAGTTGACCCTTTCAGATGTTTGCTTAACAAAAATGCTAAGTTCATGTGGTCGAATGATATGACTGAAGCATTTGAAAAATTGAAGAGATTTATTGTCAATGCACCATGTTTAAAACCATTTGTTCCTGGAAAAAAATGTATAGTCATGGTAGATGCCAGCAATTTGGGCCTTGGAGGTGTCTTACTACAAAAAGATGACTGTAAGGAATGGATTGTAGCTTACGCATCTAGGGCTTTAAGAGATGCAGAGAAAAATTATTCAGTTATCGAAAGAGAATTACTTGCTTGTGTATGGGAGGCAGAACACTTTAGAAGTTTTTTGTGGGGTACTGAGTTTATTATCAAAACCGATCACAAACCACTTGTACTTTTAATGTCCCCTGGTGGAGGTAGGTCTATGTCTGCACGGCTGGCCAGATTATCATCAAGATTACAATCCTTTCGCTTTTGTATTGAGTATGTTCAAGGGAAGGCGAACATGCACGCTGACTGCATGTCCAGGTTACCCATTGCTAGCGACAAGAACTATCAGGATGATGTTTGTAAAGTTGCCTTCACTACACATGATGTGAATTTAATACATGGTGGGAAACCAAGTTTGTGTGAGGATATCTGGATTGCTGAAATGGGAAAGGATATTGAATTAGATACTGTTAAGAAATACATTGTGCAAGGTTGGCCAGAACCAAGGAGATTATCAGGCGACATGATGAGTTTCTCAAAGATTCACGGTGAATTAGCTATCGAAAATGGGTTAGTCATGAGAGAGGACAAAATAATTCCGCCTTTTGGCCTTAGGAACACCATTTTGGAGATTGGTCATGAGGGACACCTTGGGATTTCGTTCACTAGAAGGCGGATTAGGGAGGCATTTTGGTGGCCTGGAATAGACTCCTCTATCGAGCACCTTGTACGCAAGTGTAGTAAATGTTCAAGTAGCGACAAATCAGCTGTTCCTTTGCATGTTGAATGTCACCCTGTTGATTGTCCTGCTGGCCCATGGAGGAAATTAGGTCTTGATATCATTGGTCCATTTCATGTTCTACCAAAAGATAAATGTTTTGGCATTGTTCTAAATGACTATTTTTCAAAATGGCCTGAGGTCAAGATGGTCAAAGAGTTCACTTCACAAAGTGTGATTGAGTTCTTAGATAGTATTTTTTGCAGAGAAGGGATCTCGCAAGAAATTGTTAAGGATAATGGACCTCAATTCATTAGTAGGGAGATGGAGTAATTTCTTGGGAAATGTAGTATAATTCATAGGAGAATATCTGTGTTCCATCCAGAGGCCAATGGTCAAGTAGAACGTTTTAACCGCGTGTTGAAGGAAGTGATCCAACTATCCATTAAGGGGGGCCTTAATTGGGGTAATGCATTACAATCCATGTTACTAGTATATAGGACATCCCCAAATTCAGTTACCTTAGCTAGCCCATTTGAACTTTTGAGGGGACGGAAACCTAGCACTAGTTTAGTTCCGTGGTGGCTAAAAAAAGGTTTGGATGACAATAAGTTGACTGCTATCGACTATGATGTTGTTTAACAAAGGGTACAAAAAAAATATGAAACAGGCTATGGATAAGCAGAGAGGTTCTGTAAGCAAACAAAAAATTATTATTGGTGACTTTGTTCGTCTGAGAAGAAAAGAAAATGTTCCGAAAGGTTCTCAATGTTGGTCAGATCCAAAAAGAGTTACTGAAGTGTTTAACAATGCAGTGAGAATAGAGGGGGGAAGTGTTTGGAATTTGAACAGGGTTTCTTTGTTCAAGGGGGGTCTCCATTCACCTAAGGATCTTAGGGAAAATACATGCTTGGATAATGTCTCTCATAATAAACATCCTGATCGTTCCTATTGGGACTGTGACCCCTCCAGGAGGAAACGTGAACATCACTGTCCTGAAAGATTCAAAGATTATGTTATGGATTATTATACATTAAAAACATTTTTTTTTAAAAGGGTGGAAGATGTGTTGTATATGCCTTACTTATGTGAGCGTGGTTTCCGCGAGTGTTTCTCTTTCCACGCTCGTGGAGATCACGCCGAGTGTTTGTTTTCATTTATGTGAGCGTGGTTTCCACGAGTGCTTTCTTTCCCACGCTCGTGGAGATCACGCGGAGTATTTGTTTATGATTATGTGAGTTGTTGTCGGGGGCGGTTAAGGATCGCTGTTGGGGCATTATGTAACGGGCACCTGACTTACGAAGACGGATTAAATTCTTCTGGCAACATTATACTTCAACTTGTCATTTTTTCCACTTGGGTACGTCCCTAAGCTTTTCCCACAATAATGCAAAGCTTGATTATTCAATGGAAGGATTTCTGAAGAGCATTTACCACTATCCAATTAAGGAAGCAATTATTTCTAGTCCACCCCAAAATCCTAAACACCCAGTACCCGCTTAGCTTCATTATAACAGAACTTCAACATATAAGAATACAGTAAGAAACTTTCCGATAGGATAGAAATAGGGAGAGAAACCAAGGACAGGAGGAGGAGAGAAGCAGAGACAACCATTGTCAAAGTCTGAAGGCAAGCACTGCATTTTTAGTAATGTCAGACCTACTTATTTTGCCAGTGCTTGTTTTAACTACTCCCACGGCCAGCTGGCACAGGTATTGGCCTGGTAGTTGATGACACCATGAAGGGTCGCTTAAAAGAAGATCCTTTGGTGTTTTTCCATGTTTCACAATAAATAAAGATAAGGAAGCAATATCTTTTGTCTGTAGTTATCTGTAAAAATCAGTAGAAGTAGAAAAGCAGGAGACTTCCTCATTATCACACTAAAAGTCTGTCTGGAACAAAATACTGGCCATTGTACGGCTGTTATTAATTAATTATTGACACCAGCTTAAACTTCAAAAATACTAGTGGTGCTGGTAAAACACTGTCGGGGGGGCAATTTTAGGCAACCAATAATATGAATCGTGACAAGAGCCCTAAAATGTATTATGCAGATGTTAACAAAAGGCTGCTTTTTCCCGCCACTCTCAACAGTCTAGATTTTTCCACCGCTTGGAAAAAATCTCCAAAGCTTGACAAGGTGGAAGTCTTTGGCTACAGCTTTCAACACTTGGCATTCCCCAGGCACTATGTGTTGGGACAATAAAAGGTTGGGTAGCTATCCCTTCAAGCCTGTGATGGGTTCAAACTTAGAGTGGGATGCCTGGGCTTCATTAATGAGCTGTATCCAGCCTCTTTAAATAGGAAAAAAAGAAGATGATTAGGGATGGGCAGCCGCGGCCCTTGCAGGTAAGAGCAGTGGGGCAGTGGGACCAGCGGGGTGGATTTGGACGGACGACGACAAGGGGAAAATAAGTAAATAATTAATATTCCCTCGTCAATGTTCATTGAAATCCCCCCCCCCAGCCAGCCCGCTGCTCTTACTTGCAAGGGCCTCTGCAGGGCTTGGGACAATCTATCTATCTACTGAAACAATAAACGTTTAAAGTTATGTTATAGTTAGGTTAAAATTTCAGTTACAACGTAATATTTTAAAGAAAAAAACACTAAAATTCACCAGTTATAGTTATCTCAAGTAACTATAACCCGTGCCCTAAGGTAACTATAACTCGCATCCTTGTCTAAAACTGTTCAGTCGTTTTAGAGAAATTAACGGTCAAACCATTTGTATATTTCATGCCACGGAAGATCTGAGGGGCCGGCAGATCTTGAGACAAGCTCTGATAGGCTGTCACCATATCAACAACGGTGTCGCTGCAGCCATTGTAGGACTCAGGACTCAGTCCATGGTCTAGAAAAAAACAAAAAAAGATATAAGGGGGCAGGGTAGTGATACCCTGCCTTCTAGGCCTGGTGGGATCCCCCTAGGGCCAAAAGCAAAATTAAAATAAAATGTTGCCACAAATACGCAGTTGATACGCAAATCTATGGCATTTATTTTTTAAATGCGGGCTCCGGCACAATAAAAATATAACCCCCCAAGGTGGCTCAGCGAGGCAGCACATTGGCTTTAAAAGGGGAAGGTGGAATGTGGCCTTTCTCCCCGAGCCTTGTTCAAGCCCTGGGGACTCCATCCTCCTGGGCATATATGTATTTAAAGGAGAGGGGGCAGGCTGACTCAATCCCGGGGTGGATTTTATAAATAAGGGGGAGGGTGCACGGCCCCCACAAACCTTGATGAGGCTTCAGGGACCTCATGCCCTATGGCCGTTTTCTAATGTAGCGAAGGGGGTGCGTATGTCCTTCCCCGAGTCAATATTGACCCATGGAACCCCCATCCCCTTGGACCAGATACTTTGCAGTGTCCCGTGAGCCTACCCCCAGAACATTGTAGTTCCCTGCCCCATAGAGTGCAGGCTTAACCTCTCCCAGGCACGGAATAGAAGTTTACTCCTGCCTGGCCAAAGCAGTATAAAATGCTGCTCCCACCAAGGCAGGAGAAAAGGAATGGTGCCGGCTCCTGCTCACCCACAGTATGGTCCTGTATGTGGAACCGGCTGGGGCTGGCTGGCCTTGATGCTCCCTTTGTTGTATCCATCTGGCCTGCACTTTGGGGGCCCCAGCGGGTATCGAAACACCGGGGGAACCCCCCAGAGCCCCTAACAAAAATGGAGCTGTGGTTGCCCCAGGTAGCAGGGCACCCACTTAATTAAAAAATGCCACTTCTACAGCTTTGGCTGGGGAGCTGGCTGGGTCTACTGGGGTTCTGGAGCTCCCCCTATGGCCCTGACCAAAAGTAAAGATGTGGGTGTCACAGTGGGCAGTGGGACACCCCAAAACAAAACTCATTAAAGAAAAAGTGAATAAAATGAGTAGCCAGAGTCACTAATTTTGTATTCACTAATCGGGCAAGGTGCACTGCATAGTGCCCTCGTTTTTTTTTAATAGTAATATGGTTTTTGAACGTGGTGTTTCTAGAAGAGACAGGGGCACCACCAACCATTTTTTAATGTTATGCGGGGCTGCAGGGAGTGCAGCAGCCCACCATCAACATTTACATTTTTTTAAAGGTCTCCTGGGTCATTCAAACCATGACCCCGGGAGATCTTCGCATATTTTTATAAAACCCTCCTAGCTGGAGCTATGTGCTCGTCAGCTGGACTGCAGAGCCCATGTGTGGTGGGTTCTATGACTGCATTTTGTAGCTGCAAACATGTAAAAAAGACTCCAATATATATTGAAGCTTTTTTAAAACTAAACTTTAATACATTTTTGTGACAATCACTTGTATTAAACTTTGCACACTGTGAATTATTGAAATATACATTTGATTATAAATATTAGTCATTTAAAAAAGACTATAGATGTGCTTTATGTATGTTGCTATCCTGACCCTTTCATTTAGCCAATAGGCCCTCTTTTTACAATTTGGTGTTCTGATCTATCGACAAAGTCAGTAGGTCTACCTTACTTAAAGTGACACTTAGACTGTGCACCCAACCCCCTGCTGACCATGGCTCAGGTGTAGAGGGGGGCTGTCATAGTTATAGTTAATGTACTGTGGCAACAAGATTGCGCATGGAGGTGTATGCAACTTGTAGTAAATTGGAGGTGCGTGAATGTGAAATGTAAGTTGAAACTATATTTTTAGAATTTCTAAAGTTGGTATAGTTTAAGTTTTGGGTTGGAGTGGCGTAGAGTGGAGTGGCGTAGAGTAGAATAGCGTATAGTGGAGTGGCATAGAGAGAATGGGGTACCATGCAGTGGGGCATATATAGAATAGCATTCTGTGGAGTGTGACGAGTGGAGTGGTGTACTGTGGAGTGGAGTAGGGTAGAGTGTAATAGCATACAGTGGAGTAGCATGATTGGAGTGGCGTAGAGTGTAGTGGCATACAGTAAAGTGAGATAAAGTATAGTGGCATACAGTGGAATAGCATAGAGTGGAGTGGCATACAGTGGAGTGGCATAGAGAGGGGTGGCAGCGAGTGGAATGGAATATAGTAGAATAGTGTACAGTGGAGTTGTGTAGAGTGCATTGGCATATTGTGGAGTGTGGCAGAGTGGAGTGATTTAAGGCAGTTTAGCGTACAGTGGATGGGCACAAAGTGGAGTGGTGTACAGTGAGATGGCATAGAGTGGAATGACGTAGACTAGAGTGCTGTAGACTGGAGTGGTGTTGAGTGGAGTAGCACAGAGTGGAATGAGTGAGACTGTAACGGCATACAGTGAAATAGCATAGTGCAGAGCGTCATACATTGGAGTAGCGTACAGTGGAATAGCATACACTGGAGTGGGGTACAGTGGAGTGACATAAAGTGGAGATGCGTAGAGTGGAGTGGTGCCGAGTGAAATAGTGTAGAGTGTAAATGGTGTAGAGTGGAGTGGAGTGGTGTAGAATAGAATAGCTCTTAGTGGAGTGGCATAGAGTGGAATAGGGTACCATGCAGTGGCATATAGTGGAGTGGCATAGAGTGGAGTGTTGATTAGGTCACTGGCATAGAGTGGAGTGGTGGCAAGGGAATTGAGTACAATAAAATAGGATACAGTGTAGTAGCATAGATTGGAGTGGCATAGAAGGCAGTGGTGTAGAGTAGAATAGAATAGCGCATAGTGGAGTGGTGTACAGTGGAGTGGGGTACCATACAGTGGTTTATAGTGGAGTAGCACAGAATGGAGTGACTTTGAGTGGAATGATGTACAGTAGAATAGCATACAGTAGATTGGTGTTGAATGCAGTGCAGTAGATTGGAGTGTGGTAGAGTGGAGGGAAGTGAAGTGGAATAGAGGACAGGGCATACTGTGGAGTGGCATCGAGAGGAATTGCATACAGTGGGGTGGCAAAGAGTTAGGTGACAGACAGTGGAGTGGGGTAAAATGTAATATTGTACAGTGGAGTAGCATAGATTGGAGTATCATAGAGTGACGTGGCATAGAGTGGAGAGTTTAGTTTAGTGGCATACAGTGGAGTGGTGTTGAGTGGAATGGCATACAGTGGAATAGTGCACAGTGGAGTAGCGTAGATTGGAGTGGCGTACAGTGGAGTGGTGTAGAGTGGCATAGAGTGGAGTGGCATAGAGTGAAATGGAAAGGTGTACACTAAAAGTGCGTACAGCGGAGTGGTTTAGAATGTAGGAGTAGATTGGAGTGTAGTAGAGTGGCATAAAGTGGACTAGCGTACAGTGGAGTGGCATACAGTGGAGTGTCATAGAGTGGAATAGCAAACAGTGCAGTGACAAAGACTTAATTGAAGTACAGTGGGGTGGGTTTAATTGAAATAGCGTACACTGGAGCAACATAGATTGGAGTGGCGTAGAGTGGAGTGGCATAGAGTGGTGTGCTGTTTAGGTAAGTGGCATACAGTGGAATGTCGTCAAGTGGAATGGTGTACAGTAAAATAGTGTACAGTGGAGTAGCATAGATTGGAGCGGCATAGAGTGTAGTGGCATAGCATTTAGTGTTGTTGAGTATAGTTGCATTGCAGTGGAATAGCATAGAGTGTAGTGGCATACAGTAGAGTAAAGTAAAGTGGAGTGGTGTCGAGTGGAATGACATACAGCAGAATAGCGTACAGTCGAGTGTTGTAGAGTGCAGTGGCTTACAATGGACTGACATAGAGTAGCATAGCATAGATTAGAGTGTCATAGACTGGAGTGGTGAAGAGTGGAGCGGCGTAGAGTTGATTGAGGTACACTGTAGAAGCGTGCAGTGAAAAAACATAGAGGTGGGTGGCGTAGAAGAGAGTGGCATAAAGTGGAATAGCCTGCACCTAAGAGGGTTAGAGTAGAGTGGTGTGGAGTGGAGCAGCGTAGATCAGAGTGGCATAGAGTAGAGTGCTGTACAGTGGAGTGTCATACAGTACAGCAGCATAGACTGGGATGAGGTACAGTGTAGTGGCATGCAAGGAATAGCATGCACTAGAGTGGTGTAGAGTGGAGTAGCACACAGTGGAGTAGTGTAGAGTGGAGTGGTGTACAGTGGAAAAGCATATAGTGTAGCGTTGTAGACTGGGATGGCTTAGAGTGGAGTGGTATAGAGTGGAATAGCATAGCGTGAAAGTGGGTGAATGCATGTATATGTAATGTGGCACGAATATAGATTATGAGTAGGTATGGGTGAACTCACAGAGGTTTGCTCTGCAGAATATCATGGAGTTCCAAAAAAACTCTGCAAGATTCTGCAGAACTCCTCAAACGAGTGGAGTAATGCTCGGCAGCCTGTTCTCGCTGCTTTTATGTGCCAGTAAGTAGCACCTTCCATTCTGAAAAATCAGCAGAAAGGGCACCACATAGTCCCCATGGGTGTGGCCATTTTGTTTTACCTGCTTTCCAGTTCTGTGCATGGTGCTGGGCCTGATTTTCTATCCAACTAAAATATTTTCAATTCTAACCCTATCTTACCCATCCACTCCTCTTTTACCTTTTGATTATTAGCGTCTCTTAACCCTTTCGATGCACATGACAGAGCGGTTCCGTCATGCGCATCGGTCGCGCTGTGCGGATGACGGAACTGCTCCGTGACGGCCCCGCCCGCGCAACAAACCTTCAGCACGGCGCGGTAATCCACGCCGCGCTGAAGGGGTTAATGTTTGTGTATTTAGCGTTTTTGTCTTTTTGTCTCTTTTTGAGTGTGTTTTTTGTACTTTTTTTGGCTTTCCCTTTACTGCCTTAGTTCTTCCTTCCTCCTTCTAATAATTCCTTCCTTTTCCTATTTCTTCATGTTTTCCACCCAGCACCATGGCAGAGCAGGGCAAAACAGGGAGTGGCAGCGCCAGTGGGCCTCGAGATTCCTGGGCTGGTGAGTACTTATTTATTTGTTGTGTTCTACAATGCAATTTGTTTTTTCAAATAGCATGCTGTCAACACTCAGAGGTAAGTTAAGTTTATGTTACGAATATTATATGATCAAGTTTTAGCTAGCCAGGTGCTCGGCCCTTCCTAATCATACTTGTTGATGCTCGCTTGGGCTGATTATTTGAGAAGCCATACTGACTCCTCCGTGCTGTCACTAAGATAGTGGTAATAGTGATATAAGAGAGTTAGTGTTGTCTGTGCCTTTCTTTATGTAGCTCGTACAGTCCCAAGCAATCTCCCAGTGATGTGTAGTATGCATCTATGCATAAAAAAAAAGGGAGACTGGGGTGGCCCATCAAAAGGGGTTGTGAATAAGATGAGTAGCAAAAATCACACGTTGCAATGCATTAGTAGTTTCAAATGTAGTTTAGGTTTAGGAAATTTGGAATAGGGCTTAGGTTTAGGAAATTAGGAATTGGTCAACTCGATACTAATACTATAGGTGATTTGATTTAGAAAAGTACAATGTTGCAGCATTTGCCTTTGCTTGTCAAAATATTTTGGGAGAGATTAACTGTACTACTAATCTATGTTTTATCCTCTTTATTTCTTGCATCAGCACCCAAGGGCAAGGAGAGGACTTCAGAGGTTATTCAGTGAGAGTGGCTAGGTTAGGCCCTGAGAGAAACACTGCCTTTTTACATGTAGCATTCTAAAGTTGCCTTCTTTTTCCACACGCTGACTTTTGACACACTTGTTTAAATGACGGTTCAGGATTGGTTGCTCTAAACCCACTTTGCTCGCAATTCCATTTCATAAGTACACTATTACGACACCTTGAATATTTGGTACAAGGCCTGAACATACATTGTACAAATGTTGTAGTTTATTATTTGTTCATAAGGCAACGGCGTTATCACAAAAACAATAAACAATGTCAGCTCGGCTGAGGCCTCAACACAGAAGCATTCATGCTATTATTATAAATACATGCGCATTTCCATACTAATTAGAGGAGCACTATGCTATCAGTGCGAGGTCATCGCAATGGTTGGCACTTCAGCACAGCTGTTTCAGGTTCACCATCTGCAAGGAGGGATGTCTACTCTGTGACCAAGACAGGGACCTACATCCTTTGCCTTCAGGTAATGGGGATTTAAATCATCCAGTAGTGGATTCTTGGCAGAACGCCCGCCCTAGACATCTAGGTTAGGGCATGCATAAGTAGGAGTACACTATACCCAGTATTTATATGCCCGCATAGATACATTGCATAAGTACGATGGTGGAATCTTTCATTCTTTTTACTGTCCTCAATTTGCTATTCAAATTTTTCTGCTTCTGTTTATTAATCATTCCAGCACATATATTTTATACAAGAATCACAATGATTCAATAAACATTGAAAACGTCCCTTTGTGTATTTCTTGTATATCTCTGAGAGCACAAGTGACTAAGTGAAAGGGTGCTAGGTCTGTTATCATGATTCGTTGGGGTCAGAGTTGTCATGCACTGAGGTTGCCCAAACTATTTGCTACCTTACCAGGTGTAGGGGTGCTTATGGAGGCACCGTGAGCTAGGTGAGCAGGCCAATAGGCCACAATATCCTTAGAGGGTGCATGGAATCAGCCTGGCACCATCCCAACATTTATGTTGTCCAACAAACAGTTCCTACTGAAAAGTGGAAACCATGCGACATAGCACCACCAATGTTGTATATTGGTTCTTATTTAATGGATTGGCTGGGTAGTACTCTTGTGCATACTTAGAGACTTGTGCCCACCTCAAAACCTGTGACATCTGTTGTGGTAGGGACTATCCTCCTCAGCTGAGTAGCGAACTCCTATGTATTGCCACCAGGTTGTTTAAGCTTAAACACTTCAAAGGTTCAATTCCCATTGTGTTACCCTCTCCGTAATTCATTATGTCAGGAGAAGACAATGCTGACACACTTAACATCGCTGAGAACTGCAGATATGCGGTTACTCAGAAAGTATTACAACACAGTCTCACACTTCAGGGAGGAGATGTTCGTAGTTGAGGCTCATAAGGCATGTAGGACAGAGGTGTTCTATTTATGGGTTACATTCCTGGCAGCAGACAATATAACAGGACTATTTCACAAGTACAAACAAGATGAAGTCCCAGACAACTACACACCATATGAAGAAATAGAAATACATTTAACATACCAAGAACATAGAAATTGGTTTGATGGTGTCGTACCACACACAACAGAACACTTTAGACTTGGTCCCCTCAGCTAATCTTAGCCGGCTACACACCGCATCCTATTGCAGATAATTTGTCAATATCGCAAATTTGGAAACTATATAAACACAACATACAGATGTTTGACACAGTTTGTTTTGTGAACATTGACACTTAACCCTGTGGGGACTGTTCAATGTGCAAAACCACAATTGATTGCCCCGGGCATCAGCTAAAAACTTTGAATGAAGTAATGAGTACGTTTCCCACCAAATGGGAAGAGACTCAGTTTTGGATTGCATAAAAACAAGTCAGCTTGAAGCAGTGTTTCCCCATACGAGTACATAGGAAAAACACAGAATATAATACTTTGCTTGCCAATGGGGATGGCTCCTTCTGTGGAAGACTTCACCACATGGGGTAAATATTTGCTGCATTATGTACCAGAACACATGGTACCCCTTCATTAGCTGTTTTGCCAGAAGTCCCTAAACAGGTTCAGAATTGAGTACGGGGAGCACCTGCCATAGATTTGGGTAAGAAGTTGATGGGCAATTTTGCTGCAGTATCCACTATTATGTTAAGCAACATAAAGGGGGAGGCAGCAGTGTTGGCTATACTCTAGCACTTATGAGATTCAGCTCCAGGACAACAGGACTGCAAATCACCTAAAATTAGTGATGAGTAGATGGGTAGAGCCAGACCTGGGAAACCACGAGTAAAGACTAATTCTAAAAAGGATAACTCTAAGCATGTACTCAAGTCAAGTCTATCTTTATACGAATTTATAAGCAAATTCATAAAAGATACATAATTATAAAATAAATCAAAAACCATTCCAAAATGTGTACACAGGTACAGTACCTTACATTCCATGGAATAAATAGACCACTTGTAATTAGTAAAAGGAATCATTAAAGTTTTTAAATTAACGGCAGTTACAGTACATAGTATCTACTCTAAAAAGTATAATCCTGCATTCTATTCTACGTCTTCGTATCTAAGATCATCTAGAAAGGTCAACGATGTTCTTCTTTGCAAGGCCAGTTTGATAAAAGTAACAATAGAATGACACATTTGAACATTTGATAATTGTTCAAGATAAGTGAAAGCCACCTCATAGTGAATTATACAATTAGACAGTAAAAGGGGGCAAAATAAAGACTTTCTAATGTACCTGTAAAATTTACAAAAAAGCATCAAGTGCAGGGTTGATTGTATAGTCTTCCCATCACACAAGTATCTAGGTAAATTATGGGGCTATGAATCAGATTTTGGTGAAACCACTAGTAGATGAAGTGACTCTAAACACAATCTGATGAACAAAAATCTATTGTATAAATTATTTACTACAAGCAGATAGTCTTGAATCCCTTGTACTCTATATCCTTGGAGATATCTGGTAGCTGTTGGTTTAGACTTCTCCATGTACTCTCTTCGGGTGTTCATTTTATCAAAGAAAATAACTTTTATCTTGTTTTTGCTGTATTTCAAAATACCATTACGTTCCAGGGGTTTCAGGTTCTGATAGCAAAGATCTCACAGTTTGTAGCCAGGGGATTTTCTCTGAGTGATCCGAATCTAAACAGTCCTTGATGACCACCCTGGTAAACTTAATGCCCTCCTTTGACCAGATGCCATACTATTTTCTCAAGATACTTATTTGAATGCTCTCTTCAATATATTCCGTACTCAATTCTTTATGTATAATTGAGGCGAAAGTTGTGCTGGGTACACCCAATAATCTTAATCATAAATATAGGTTTTCTTGCACCTTTAACAAATGACCCGTATCTCCACCTCACAGCGGAGGGCCATACAGAGCTACCTGTAACATTTGCTCCTGTACAACTTAACCATAACTCTAACAACTTTGTTTACTATCTTCTTGGAATATAAAAAAAATGCTGATATAAACCCTATAAGGTTTAATTTACTATTTTTATATCTGATGATCAATTACTTTTTGGGGAAATTTTAATACCTAAATAATTAAAAGTTTTAACCTCTGTTGGTTCTTGTCCATGTCATAGTGCGTTTTCCATTTCTACAAAATCACACAGAAGTTGTTAAAGTAGCATATAGTTGGGAAAGGAACCAGACAATATCACAGGGAACAACCATATCCATTAAAATTGCCAGAGATTGGCATGGTTTACAAGATCAAACACACTCGATAAATCAGCAGAATATAAATAAATATGCCCCTCTCTCATCTGGGTATATTTATTGATTATAAGGTGTAGGTTAATCCCTTGATCCACCGTTCCTATTTCTTTCCATAAAATCATATTGTATATAAGACATTATCCCATGTTTGTGGGCCCTAGTTTCCAGCCTTGCAATTATCACCCTAACGATCACCTTTAAAGAAGAATCTAGGAATGATATGGGGCGGTAACATCTGGCGTCCACTCTGTCCCCATTCTTAACAATGGCCTCAATCACACTTTCCGACCAGCTAATGGAGTAGTAACCATGAGCAGCAGCATAAAAAATATGAGTGAGAATCGGAACCCATAATGATGGATATAACTTAAAAGCACCCACTGGAACGCCATCGGGCTGTGGAGCTTTACCCAACAATCTGTTCGTTAGAGCAGCACTAACTTCCTCCATGGAGATAAAATTCAATGGGATTTGGTTTGTGTTGTTAATAAACACATTCACTGATGGGCTCTCTGTGTTAAATATAGCACCGAAATGAAAGTACAGGCATCTGGCTGGACTGGATTTTCCAGACCTGATAGCACAATCTTTCAAAAATTGTGAATTTATGATTCTTCAAAACAATATATCATCACCAGTGTTGGCTGCCTGCTCCAAATCTACCCATGCCTGTTCCCGAAGTTGAATTTTTCCTAATAGCAATTTCAGTCTTGAAATTAGCACTTAACATCCTATTTGTTCCCTATCCCTTGGGGGTTTCCTGTAGGGCTTTTGTACATATTGGATTAAACTACTGCGGGGAGGTCTCTCTTTTCTGGGTAACTTCAAGCTGGTCTAAGTAATTTATCACAAATAGCTACAGTGATTTTACAAAATGCTTGCACAATTTTGCTGTGGTCTTCCCCCATTCGGTACAAATCACAAAAGACTCCAGTTTTTCAGAGACAGCAGTGCTTTATAATAAAGGTTTGTTAATACCAGACAATTTGACAGTAACAGTTTACTTCCTATGCACTTAAGTAAAGGTGCTCACCTATGAGACTCCCCGTGAGATTCCCATCTATTACAAGGGATATTCAGGGTCAACACTAAAGCAGCATGATCGCTAAGAACCATACAGATTGTTCTATAATCTTTAATTAACAGTAAGTCCTTAGCTGTAACACAGATATGATCGATCATAGAAAAATACCCATTACCCACAAAAATTGGCATATCAATTCCATCTTCTTTCAGATTCTGGCCAACATTCTCCATGTTAAACTGGTATATTATTTAATTTAAAATATCTCAAAACAGATTGTGTATAAAATGTGGTTGATATAACCCATAGCTATCTGCATAACCATAGACAGCATTACCATTAGTCTGATATTTTGTAATGTTAAAATTTCCAACCCAAATATACATGGAATCTAGGGGTAGCTGATTTAAAAAACTCTCCAGGTTTTTTCTAAATTCCATTGCAACCCTACCTCGGGTATTATTAAACAAATTATTATAATAATTAATCAAAACAATCTCCAAACTATGGTTAAATATAAGACGAACTATCTGATAAAAGGGGGATTTTATCATTAATTTCCCATTCTTAATGGGTATATGGTTTGAAATAAGCACAGCTAAGCCGCCTTTTGCTCACCTATGCACTGATGGTTTAGCCGGACTTTAGATGGAAAAATAACTATCTACGTATAGATTCCCCTCCAGACAGGTTTCTTGAAGATAGATTATATTGGCAAGTTTTAAGGACCTGAGTCAGTCCATATTTTTCATTTTTGGCCTAACTCCAGCCGTATTCTAGCTCATAATCTTCGATGAATCCCTTATATCTTGATCCTTTTCTCCATTTATCTTGCTACTTACTGTTTGCTCTGTTTCCTTTTCTTCCTCCAAACTACTATTCACACCACCAGATTCATGTCAATCTTGATCTTCCAAATGTGATGATGGGGAATATATTTGTTGGATATGGCAATTGTAGGAAAGGGAATACCACTTAAACCAAGTTAACCAGGATTGGGATTTACTGAGCACTTAGCCCTATGAAAAGTACCACGTAAATCTATATTAGGAGAATAAACTCCACCCTGACAAACTGGTATATAACACAGAGGAAGAGCTTCTATTCTACTTGGACTGAGCGGTCTCTGTATAAACCTTTGCAGGAGATTTCCCACAATAGGTGGTCTATAAAAATTCAGAATAATACAATCTGAATTTCTTTAGGTTAAATTCCTAACCATGTGACTCTTTTTACACGCAAGACCTTTCTTAACAAGACCCCTTCGCATCCTGTATTTTTGTTGCAACCAGTGAACTGACCTTTTTCGCAGGGTTTCAAAGTCCTCCTTGTCCTCCTTTGAAAGCCTTGGCACACCCTTAAGAATTATTGTGTAGGTGGTACATTCAGGGAGGATCTAGGGATATTCATATTTATATACATTGTCTTTCCTACTCATATTCCCCCTAGAATCCAGACCACTGCAATTTATTTCACATACTGATGGCATGGGGGGATTTGATATTACATGAGGAATGAGTGTTTTAGTCATAGTTTGGTTTTGTTGCCCCTTAGCAGCATGTCCACCCAACAGGAAGTTGTTTATCACATCCATTCCGGGATCCAGTAAAGGTGGCACTGAGTTCCCTGCACCCTTCCGCTGTCTTTCGTCTTTTAAGTTATTAATAGCTAACAGTTGCGCAGACATAACATCCAATCTCAACATAAGCGGTGCAATTTCTCATTTAATTAGGTCTCTAAAAAGCTCTTTGCACTTCTCCAACCATAGACTCATAACCAAATCTAATGAGGGGCAAGTGTCCGTGGTTTACTATTAGGATTTTATGAACCTAATACTACAGTGCAAGGTTCCTGACTTCCTGTTCCCCCCACCAAATAAGACTGCTGTGTACCTTTTTGTATTTTGATGGGTTTAGCCTTAGCTTTAGATTTATCAGTCCTCCAAGGATTTTTAGACTTGGGGGGGCGGAGGGGGGGGGGGGGGCTAATTTCCATGTCCCTACTTCCCTTGATTCTGAAGTCAGTAGTCCTTCTGTCAAAGCCTGGTCTGGAGAAATTTGATTTGATTTCTCTTTATTAACATCCATGAGGGCCACACCCAGGCCAAGAGAAAATCTTCTTTCAGTTAATTGTATTTCTGTGTTTACCACTCCTATAGCTTTCTCTAGCATATGATCAATTGCGGTATTTTTTGGACTTTGCCCACATGTGGTACCCATCTTCCTCATTTTCCCCATACTTATAAATAATAGACCTTAGAACAAGGGGATAAACAGCTGGGTCCCAAAGGGAGAAAAAAAGCCTCTACTAATGATTTTATAACGTGCCCACCTCTCCTTTTAATAGCATTAAGCCAGTTAAAATTATTACAGGGCAATTAAATCAAACCCAGTTTATTTTGGATGTAGAGGGAAGTTTATCTCGGAAAATCGAAATTGGCAATGGGCGGAGACAGGGGTGTGTTTTGGCCCCCCTGCTCTTTTCCCTGTTTATAGCAGATCTGCCACACATTTTAGGTAATACAAGAGGGGTAAGCCCGAAACAAGATGGGAAACATATCTCGTGTCTACTCTATGCAGATGACCTGGTAATTATGGACCAGATGGAGATTGGTCTACAAAGAAAATTACACAGGTTCAAAGAATACTGTCAGGTCAAAAAAACTTGTAGTTAATATGGAGAAGACTAAATCCTACGTTTCGGTAGAAGGAAAATAGGATTCTCCTGGTATCTGGGCACTGAAAAGCTGGAAAAAGTAACTGAATATAGATACCTGGGAATATGGTTTCAGAGAAATTTGCAATGGCACACTCACCTGGATGCACTGAAACTGAGGACATCGGCCTCAGTGAAGGGATTAAAAAGATTTAATGGTGTGTATGGGGAAATGTCCGACAGACCGGTTTTAAAAGCTTATTCGGCCATGGTGGCACCTCAATTTTTGTATGGTGCAGAGATACTATATTTGAGTGGCAAAAATAGCTGGGATATTGAGGAGGGAAACTGTTTATAAAATCTTTTTTCTCTGCCCAAATCATCAATGGTACAGGCAGTAAGACTTGAACTAGGAACCACTTCATGGGGTATTATAGCGTGCATGGTCCTACTACACTTCTGGCAACATGTGGGTTTGGGTCATGATCTTAAAATCTCACAATGGTGTCAGAAGGAAATTGTAAACAGCAATTTAACCTGGGCAAAAGAAACTAGAGCAATTGTTAACCCCTTCAGCGCGGCGCGGATTACCGCGCTGTGCTGAAGGGTTCGTGCGTGGGTGGGGCCATGACGGAGCGGTTCCGTCATCCGCACAGCGCAACCGATGCGCATGACGGAACCGCTCCATCATGCGCATCGAAAGGGTTAACAAAGCGTGTTGTTTGTTAAAGATTGAATCATGCCCCCAGTCCCTTCAACTTGAGATCGACAAGAGAGAGCTTAAGATGCTGGGAATTGAAGTCTCTCGAGCACAGGATCAAGATTATATCTCTAGGAAAAACTCAGTTCTCCATATGGCCACTGTGTGGCAAAAAGATCAACATTTTCCCTAAATCGACAGGCTACCTAGTTGCCAGTTAAGGCGGGAAGTGTTAAGGCTAAGAATTGGGGTAAACCCATGTTATGAAGTAAAGGGGTAAAAAGCTTTATGCTAAACAGGGAAGGAAAATGCACCTGCACTTTAGGAACAACATACAATATCATACATATTTTATTGGATTGCCAGAAGATGTTAGAAATGCGAAGACATTTTTTACGCCCAATTTTTAAAAAGTATGATATTAAAAATAGGTTGCAAGCAGTAAACCTCTAGTGGAAATGGTCAATTTGGAAATAGCCTGTGCCATGGGGAAATATATAAAAAAAAAGTTAAGGAGTTCCTAAAATGTAATGACAATCGAGAAGTTTAGGTTGAGGGTATGAGGCGAATGTGATATAAAAGAATAAAAATCATGTGGAAAGAAAGATTTTATATCTTAGGATTTTAAATTGAAATTGTGTGTTTTTAGAAATTTTAAAACTTCTAGTTTTTAATGTTTTCCCCTTTTAAAGGATGTGAGGATTGTCGGTTTTAAGATGTGTATAGAATATTTTAGAAGCCGTACTTCCTAGTTTTATTATGTGGTATGTTGTTTATTATATACTTTGATGGTTGTAATAGACCAAATAAAGTTTTATTGATTGAATTTAATTGAGTGTTTCAGTCATATTTTGGTTTTGTTGCCCCTTAGCCGCACGTACCCCCAACAGGACGTTGTTTATAACATCCCTTTCGGGATACAGTGAAGGTGGCACTGAGTTCCCTGCACCCTTCCGCTGTCTTTTGTCAGTTAAGTTATTAATAGCTAACAGTCGCGCAGACATGACATCCAATCTCAACATAAGCAGTGCAATTTCTAATTTAATTAGGTCTCTAAAAAGCTCTTTGCACTTCTCCAACCATAGACTCATAACCAAATCTAATGTGGGGCAAGTGTCCGTGGTTTCACTGTTAGGATTTTATGAACCTAACACTACAGTGCAAGGTTACTGACTTCCTGTTCGCCCCACCAAATAAGACTGCTGTGTACCTTTTTGTATTTTGATGGGTTTAGCTTTAGTTGTATCAGTCCTCCTAGGTTTTTTAGACTTGGGGGGGGGGGGACTAATTTCCATGTCCCTACTTCCCTTGATTCTGATTACTAACCAGTCCTTCTGTCAAAGCCTGGTCTGGAGAAATTTGATTTGATTTCTCTTTATTAACATCCTTGAGGGCCACACCCAGGCCAAGAGAAAATCTTCTTTCAGTTAATTGTATTTCTGCGTGTACCACTCCTATAGCTTTCTCTAGCATATGATCAATTGCGGTATTTTTGGGACTTTGCCCACATGTGGTACTCATCTTCCTCGTTTTCCCCATACTTATAAATAATAGACCTTAGAACAAGGGGATAAACAGCTGGGTCGCAAAGGGAGAAAAAAAAGCCTCTACTAATGATTTTATAACGTGCCCACCTCTCCTTTTAATAACATTAGGCCAGTTAAAATTGTTACAGGGCAATTAAATCAAACCCACTTAAACAGCTTACACACTCCAATAGAAAATAAAAGCAAGTGCTTTTAACTAGGTGGTCTATTTAATAATAAAAGTACCAAAGTCTTATTTGTGTCCTTGTACAAGAATAGTTAGCCAAACCAAGAGTTTTACAGGTAAAATAGGCCAAATACCTTGTGCCACAAACATAAGAGGAATGGCCCAGCCCAGCCGCTTCCGGGCTCTGATGGGGTCGTCTTGTGAGCCGTTCTTTGTCCGGGCCATGCCCAGGTGTGACCCGCGCGCACCATGCACTGCAGGCACCCCGGAGTTGGAGGCAGGAGAGCAGGAGCAGAGACGCTGGACCTGGCTGCAAGGTAAGGTTTTTTTATTCCCCTCCCACCGACGCCTCCCGCGACCCTCCCACCCTGCAACCACACCACCAACCGTGAGCCATGCCGTCTACTATTGGTGGGGGATAGAGTAATACCAAATTCTGACTGCAGGCTAGGATTAATCCTAACTGCATAGAAGGGTCTTGCATCCACACATGTGGGGGTGGCTGCTGCAATTTCAATACTGCAGCAACGCTACTGTTGGGCAGGTCTCTATAAACAGATCAAGGACTTTTTCCTTAAATGTGACATCTGCCAACAGATGAAAGGCTCCGCCATGGCACGACCACCACAGCCACCTCTGTTGATCTCAAAGAAGCCGCTTGACTGTGTTATAAAGAATCTTTGAGTCTTTATCAGGACATACACAGTTGGCACACTAAATTCCACCCAGGGTATGGTGTATGCCTTCAGAACTTACAAAGAAGCTGTAGGAAGTTTGGGGGTTACCCTGTTGTATTCCTCTCCACACCATCCCAAGGGAAATTTGGTCATGGAGAGAAAAAAAACAGGACTTAAAGCAGTCTTTATCCGCTAAGGTATAAGTCTCAGGTCGCAGTTGGGTTTATCATCTATATGAGGTCCAAAGGGCACTCAACAATCTGCCTAGCAAAACCCTCGGTGGTCGAACTCCCTAAAAAATCCTGATGGGGTAAAGATGTGGGTCCCAGACCTCAACAATACCAGCACAGTGGTGGCGGAAACAACATTTGACTTACAAGAACGTCTGGCTGCTTTACAGGAACTGAACAGCTTTCAGGACTGTGAGGGGGGTAAGGGAAGAAGGAAGGCGGTATCACGAGACTAGTAGGTTCGAGGGTTGTTTTATTGTCTCTGTGTCTTTTGGAATTGACAGGGGTTCTTTTCTCGTACAGTTACTTTAGAACCAAGGGTATACAACAAAGCCAGTCTATAGTTTCTCCAGGTCTCCCTTCTCAGGCCTCGGGCTTCCGGTTGCACCTTGTCTCCTCCCCCCAGCTCTGGTTCTGTCAATCCAACCAACCAAAACAAAAAAAAGAAACAAACAATACCGGGAGGTTACTACCTCTGTTATCGTCTCTTGTGTTCTGTGCTACCGTCACCCGAATCATAAAAAGAAAAAGAATAGGCCATAGGCGGTGAGGGGAAGGGCGTGAGGAAAACAACCGGCGTGCTGTAGGCTTTACACAAAACAACAACAATCAGTGCTGACCCACGCGTGGTTTATTCCCCTGTACCTCCCCACCACCCCCACCAGAAAGCTCCCCCTAACGGTACTCGCCTTGCACCACGGTCCGAGTCCGGGACCATGGTAAAGGGACCCAGGGCGCCTTCCTTCCTGGTTGAGCCACTGGGCCGGATCGCGATGTAGGCGGCACTTTCTTCCTGCTTGTGTCCTTCTCCTGTGTTCTCCTCGTCTTTTCGATTGCCTGCTCTCTGTCTATCGTCTGTTTCCACCCGCTCCGCGCTCTCTCCTCCAGCTTCCGTCCACACGTCTCTTTTTTCCTCCTCTGCCGCTGACGTCAGGAGTTGTTCCGGGCTCCTACCTGCTGAAGCTAGACCGCGGACTCCTTCCGGTCTATACAACGAGCCGGCACCTTCCGTGCTGCAGGTCCTGCATACCTCCTCCTCACAAGGACGAACAAAGCAACGTCCAAGCTGGTGTTCTGGTCACTGACATTTTTATTGAAAAAATCGAATTTGGGGCATCCTACAGAGCGCCTGTACCTGTCTTGGTTGTTGAAGGTACCAGAACTATATTCCTACCACCCCTTGCCAGTTACAAAAACAAGAGATTCATCTCCATCGATTTGATCAAACTGCACTATGTGGCTGATTCTCACCAGCAGGCCACATGGACTCCTGGGTAGTTAGCTGCCTCCTTTCACAACCATACAGGGAGTTCAGATGAATGCCTTGATAACTGATGAAGTATCCGCTCCCTGACTGGAGATTAAGGTAATCAATACTGAAGTATCCCTTCTAACAGTTACTAGAACAACTGTAAACTCTGCTAGTACAGACACACAGATTTCAATTCAGAAATTTGACACAAGTCCTGTTTCCGCCTTTGTACCATGGATCAAGTCATCTTCCAGTTCTACAAAACCCACTGAGGTGCCAGTAATAGATCGGACTGCCTTATGCTACTTAATTTACTTTGATTGAATTCTCGTTGGATTCATCGGATCCACCTACACCACCACTGCCACATTTTGAGTTGAGACTGTGTGTTTACTATCTTTAGCAGAAAAATACGTATTTTGTGCCTCCATGGTTTTTCACCTTTAAATTGTGTTACTTTTCCTGGTCCTTTGGATTGCTTTTGTGACAATCTTCTTCCTGCTTCTCAATGGACACTATCTCCCTGAACACTCTGCTGTACAACTGGTGAACTTGGTTCTCAAACCACACTCATTATTACACAAAGAACGAAGAGACCTTTCCCTGGTGAACATTTCAGCAGTTCCCGTACCTGATGGGATTGTTTGGAATAGTGTATTGTATGATGTGTATGGCCACACTAAGCTTTCACAACATACTTGTTTAAACCATTGCTAAATTACATTGTCACCGCTAGTACTATCTCTGATGATTGTGATGTAAACACAGTACATGAAATGCTAGAAAATCTAGGCCAATCTACTTTTTTTCCATCTGATGAATTGTATTAAGGTACATCTAATTATGATGAAATGTTTTGTTTTCAACATTACGGTCATCATTTCCTGCATAAAGCAAGTGCTCCACGTGCTGTTATCAATTACACACAATGTAAAGTTCGCCCTGAACCACCAAAAGGTAATTAAAAAATATATGCATAAACGTTTAAATATTTTTCTGGCTGTGATACATTTGACCCAGTGTCTTATTATCATAGACTTGCATCATCACCTGCAAATAAAATTATGCGGACAACCACCAAGCTGATAAATTCTGCTTCTTTTATTTCCCAGCTGTCTACAGAAAGGTTTGACTTTTGGAGAGACACTACTGATGTGAAATCAATTTGGAGGACAAACGATTGTCAGGTTCAGGGGAACAAGATTTTATTTAGAGCATTCCTAATACCACAACAGATGATTATCCTGATTGCAACTGTGCAACTAACATCCTGTTTTAGGTAACTAAGATAAGAATTGAACACACAACGCATTCCCACATTCGGACATTTTGAAAACTGGAAGCAGCTTGAAAAATAGCTGAGAGACAGAGCGCATCATATCAACTAGGCATTTGCATTAGTCGAGAACCATATCATCAGTAATATTTACAAATAAAGTTGTAAGCAGAGCAGGGAGTGGGAAGTCTCATGGCTCTGCCAATGAAGATTTCATAGGAGGACAATCCTTTCTCTTGAACCAGGATCCTTCTCAGACTCGTCTGCACCAACAGAAGGGTATCGGGCCACTTCAAATACATGGATGCACACACTTTACCAAGATGTAATTTCAGTGTGCCGTTTGTCTGTTCCACTATGCCTTAACCCTCAGGTGTGTAACTACAGTGGAAACTCTGATCTACTTGCAAAGTTGCACACAAATGGTTAATCACCTCGTTCTTGAAGTGACTATCACTGTGAGTCAAGAGAGACTAGAATGCCAAAATGAGGAACCAATTCCCTCAGCAATAGCTTGGCCACAGTAACATTGTAATTTATCCTAGTGGTGTGTTACTCAACCCATCGGGAAAAGAAACAAAGCACCACTAGAATCTAGTGGAGCCCATTACATACGGGCATCTCAACTAAGTCAAGTTGCATGAGTTTGAAAGGACCACCTGATCCCCCTCTGTGGCTTGTTAAAACCACAATTCTCACCCCGGCTTTTCACTGTTGACATGTGGCACATCAGTGACATAGTTCTGCTGAAATAACACAGAAACGGCAATTAAACCAGTAAGTGTTAAAAGAAATGGATCAGCCTATTTGAGTAGCACTATGAAAATGTCTAGCCATGAGTGCAGCATAAAGTCAGGCAAACAGGTCTGCCATCTACTGAAACCCAAACGTTGTCTTTATTTTTCATACTCCCTGCTCTAGTCCCCCTCTCTTGTTCATGCTCTGGTGCCTCTTCTTGCAAGCTCGTAATCTCTTTCCACATATCAGCAACAGTCATCAAAATGTTCCTGGAAGTGTCAGTTTCTGATTGGTTCCAATAGTCTTCATTGAAGGTGCAAGACCTAAAGGCACAGGAACTGGGCATTTAATCAGTGTACTGATTGCCAGTGTTTACAAAATCATTCCTGCTCTTGTGTGCTGCACACTTCACCACAGCCACTTCAGTAGACAGTGGAATAGATGCAAACAAATTCAGAATGTAGGTTTCCATTTCAGATGGAAGAGTGAGACGAGGCCATGAAACCCCTCTGGGACCATATCTGCCTAAAATCGTGGATCACACCAAACCCATATTGACTATTAGTATAGATAGATGGAGACTTTTAAATTGTCAGAGACACAGCTAGCTCTAATAAGAGCGATTAGTTCAGGCCCCTGTGCAGAGGTTACATTGCACAAACAGGAGGCTTCCATTACACCGTCTAAGGTACAAACGGCTAAGGCCACTTTGAAAATGACTCTTTCATATCTGAAGCAAAAGCCACCCACAAACACCATATAATCAGGCTATTCTAGAGGGACATCTTGAATTTAGTCACATCAAGGTAATCATGGTCCATCTGATCATCATCGTTTTCATGAAATAACAGGCAAAGGTAACAATGTGGCTGGGTTGATTCAGGAACACTTTTGCAGAGTGATGCTCTTCACAGTGAGGATACCCTGCTCCTATCTGGTCAGCCGGCTGTGGGTCATGTGTTGGGTTCAGGTGTAGGTGAGTAAGATTTCAACAGAATGAGGAACCATATCAGTAAGAGGGTATCCCATAATGATTCTCTCACATTGCTAAATGCTGACACCAACTGTGGCCACTGCCTTCAGCCACCCTGGCAACGTTGCGGTTACTGGGTCGAGAGTGGCTGAGAAATAGGCAATAGGTTGTTTGGAAATGCCATGAGTCATGAGTCTGTGTTAGTGAAGATAGGGATCACTCTTCCCTCTCAGAACACTGCAAAATGAAAGGCCCTCATTCCTAGAATCGTGGAGTGGCAGACACTTTCTCTCAGATCAAAAAAGGCGTTCCTCCATTGTTTGTCCGATGGTAACAGATCAGGCACATCTTTGTGTGTAAGTCTCTGTAGAGGCCTTGCCACTAGGAAGAAGTTGGGACTCGACTCACAACAGCAGTCCACCATTCCCAAAAATATACTGATTACTCTCTGTGCCTTGGGAGGGTTCATTTGCAATATGGCAAAGATTCTCTCTTGAGACACCTTTCTTACTCCTTTCTTGATATGGTGTCCTAAGTACAGAACTTCATTCTGACAATACTGCGATTTGGTCAGGGGTACTTTATGTCAATTCTCAGCCAAATAATTAAACAGATCAATAGTATCTTGTCTGCAAATCTCTTGGGTTTGTTGACTCCACCCATAGGTCATCAATATACTGGTCAAAAACTGTAAACCCTTGAGGAACTCGGCACCGTGCCAGAACTTAATTTTGGAACCAGAATACAAAGAGTAAGTGACTGTCCTCATACAAGGGTATGTAAAAGAATGCTTGGCACAAGTTGATGACCATGAACCACTCAGCAACAGAGGGTATTTTGAACAATATCACTGCAGGATTCAGTACCACACTACAACATGGGATAACAATATTATTAACCTATAGCAGGATCTGCAAGACCCAACATGTGTTTGGTTTCTGCAAGCCCATGATTGAGAATTTACAGGGACTCAAGTCAAGTCATCAACTTTATTTTCATTTAAGTAAATACATAAAAGTACATAAAACATAATTCATTAGTATACAGCCAATAAAACCATCAGATCCAAGCGATTTATATACAATATCTCATTGAATTAAATATCCATTAAAAGCAGGCATGCGTTTTACTGACCCAAGAGATAAAAATTTTAAACAAGACAAAACAATGAAGATAAAAACAATGGAGTGCACACAGACAACTATAAACAAGGAATACAAACAATAAAACATTTAGAACAAGCGCCTTTCGATATACATCTTTCTAGTCTTTCTAAAGGCTAATAAGAGGGACACAATCATGAAACAAATATATGGCGATTCCAATTGTCGTAGTACTTGAAGAGCCTGTTTGTGCAACCATAAGTTGAGGTTCCTTAATAAAGGAATGATAAATGTACTCCTTTCAGCCTTATAAAATGAGCGGAAAATACAATATGAGAGATAGATTGATTAAAAAAGCCATCACAAGGACATAGAGGCAACTGATTTAATCAGTAAGCCTGTACCGGGTAACCAATCATTAAAGGGATGTAGTTCAATCTAAATATTACCAAATCAAAGTGATGCATGGTGTTGGTAACAAAAGAGAAATAGGCTGAATGCCCAATAGCCACAGATGGCAATGTCCAGTAGTTAGTAACTCAGATTTTGGTCTCTCTTGGGTGCATTTAGCAATGAAGAGTTCTTGTAGTCTAGAATTAGATAGAAATCAACAATATCTCTAGATCTAATTCACTGAAAGACCACTTCACATAGACCAACCAGGGGATTGAGGAGGCTCGATCCAAAGATAATATATCCTTTAACACAGTTTGATTTAGTTGGACCATTTCCCTTTTCCATATCTATAGCCATGCTATAAGCGGGGCCATTTTCATAGAGTCAGATATAAATGAAAAGCCTACTTTCTTATCAGCTATAATATTTGGGCACGAGCCAGGAATAGACAATAAACTTTTGAAGACTTTGTCCTCTATAACTTGTAGGGAGTCAACCTGTGCTATCTCCAAATTGCTGCACCATAGGTCGCTATGAAGAGAGTTTTCGCATAGTAGATTTCTATCATTTCTTTAATAGGTTTATTACCTAGATTTGTTGCAAACTTCCTGAGGCCAGCTATACTTTTGGCCATCTGATTCTCTCTGTTTCTAACCATCTCAGACCAATTTAGTTTTTCATCAAAATGCATGCCCAGCTACATAAAATTCTCTACTCTCTCCAGGTTTCTATGTGAAGGCACATTAATTTTTTTTTTGTCCTGGCCACGGCCATCACAAAAGTCTTAGATTTATTAACATATAGGCCTAACTCTGCCATATAGGCTGAGTATACCTCAATGGAAATCTGTAAAGCCATTGGTGTTCTGGCCAATAAAACGGCATAATCTGCATAAAGCATGACGGGCAAAAGTAATGAGCCTGCCACCGGGACATTCTTAAATTTTTTGCTCATCACCTCCGATAATTTGTTCGTATATAGTGAAAAAAGAAAGGGAGCAAGGATGCAGCCCTGTCTCATCCCCTTTTCAATCCTAAAAGCTTTTGAACATTCTCCCTGTCTACAATACGGGATGACTTCCTCTGCTTTTCTATAAAGATCTCTAATAAAGAGAATTATGGAAGGATCCACGCCCATAGTGACCATGATGGCCCATAATTTACTGTAGGACACACAATCAAAGGCAGCGGGTAAATCCATAAACGCCATATATAACTGGCCATTGTTTGTGGCGACATATTTTGTTGTTACTAACTCAAGATTGAGAAATTGGTCAATTGTCCCCCTCCCCTACCTGAAGCCATATTGGTCTTCCACAAGTACATTGTTCTCCCTTGCTCAGTCCTCCAGCCTATTGAGTAACAATCTATCCATTAATTTGGCCGTACTATAGAGTAGGGAGATTGGGCAGTAATTAACAGGATCTGCTCCATCGCCCTTCTTGTAAATTGGGATTATCAGAGATTACCTCCAAGATGGTAAAGGGCCAGCTTTAGCTATAGCATTGAAAGCTACGGTCAAGACCGTAGCCCACAAAGGTTTATTTGCGAGGAAGATGTCCAGTGGGACCCCATCAGGGCCAGCAGCTTTCAGTGCAGGCGATTGGGACAGGTCAAGATCTATTTCATTGATAGAGAACTCTAATGCTGTGGGAGCACAGGAGTTTAATACTGGAGCCTCCACTATGGTATTTGACTGATCTTGGAATATATTCTGAAAATGGTTTAACCAGGTTACCTCATCAATGTGGAGGTCCAAAGATGGCCCACTTTCCCCCTGTAAAAATGGTAAATTGACCACTTTCCAAAAAGCCTTACCATCTTTAGATAACGAGGCTTGTTTCAGGTTCTCCCAGGCTTCCGCACATAGCGTCCTTTTCCTCTCCTGCCTTGCAGATTTATATATAGTCCTGAGATTTCTAATGAGGGCTTGATTTCTCGGTTGCGTTTTAATAGCTTTACCTAGGTCAGCTGAGGCTTGGGAGCACTTTTTTTCAAACCACCTATGGGAAGGCGAATTTTTTCGAGAAACAGGACAAGTTAATGTCAAATAAACTCTTGTCGCCTCGTTAAGGTGCTACAGCCTCCGGATCCCATCCAAATCGTCACCAAAATTGTGATGTCTCCCAGAGATAAAGACGGAAGCAGCATAAGGTAAGAGAATCCTTTATTTGCACCTTCGCCAACGACGACATCAACTGCCACAAGCATCAGATAGAATTCTCAACATGTCATCGCTGATGCTGAGGTAATCACATTCTAAGGGAGAGAGAGAAGGTGACAAGAGAATGCAAACTGTCACAGTCTCTAAAAGATGTTGAAACATTTCTGAGAGCACCCACAACATGATTACCATTGGATGTTAAATCTAAACACAAGCCGATCTCCTGAAAGCAGGAGGACACAGTTTTAATCAGTAAGGAATTAGTCTCAATATTCTCCCATTTTAAAATGTAGCTGTTTTTCCTGGTTAAAAATGGTTTGGTAGCATATTTAACTCCAGCTTTTTTAGAGGTGCACCAATAAAAAGAAAAGTATATTAGAGCCTGATCACTAAGTTCAGTCGGCATCACCTCGAAATTATTTGGGCTACTACTACAAGAAGCAGAACTAATTATAAAATCCATAGTCGAGGTAGAGCCTGGCCAATAAAAGGTTGGAACCATTTGACCCTTCATAGTACATAATGAATTTGCTAATTCTAGTTCCTATGCCAACAATAACCTATTTAAAGCATTACCACTTTTTTGATGCTTAAAATGACAAATCAAATTCCCCTTTAAGTCAGTTATCCCACATATAGGTGGGTCAGTGTGCATGCAAATGTGTGTATTGCAGTCGCCAGCCCAAACAATAAGTAACGGTCTATGATGGTAAGTAAGCAATTTCTCCATAGTTTGCGCCAACTCATCAACCACTTTTGTTGGATTGTCAAAATTGTTGTTATATGAATTTAGTAACAATAGGTCTACCCTCTTCCATCCTTTCACCACTAAGATATGAAAGTAAGGGGAGCTATTCACAAAAACAACCTTATCGCATGGGACAGTATTATCAATAAGTGTTAATAGGTCCCCTTTTGCTCTACCTGAGTTCGAGGGAATTGCTGGAGTGAAGAAAGAACGGTAGCCATTTAAGAAAATCAGGGTCGACTCCCAAGTTTCCTGTAGACAAATACATTCAGAGTTCTGCAACTTAAGTTGCCCTAGCGAGCTGTGTTTTTTATGACTAAATACTGCGATATTCCAGGAAAGAAGTGAGTTCGCATCTTGAGCTGGCTGGGACGGACGCTCCCCCCTGAGGCCAATAATTGACATGCTGGGCAGGCTATGTGTACCTTACGTTCTAGAGGCCAGCTCACAGAGCCCACCATGGCCCCCTTTAACAATTGATGCCTTGGGGACTGCGCTGACCACTATACTAGACGGGTGCAATGAGTTGGAAGATTGGGTAAGTCAGTCGCAACTATCCATAGTCTCCACAAAGGCAAATCGATTTGTTAAAGGTATGTTTGTATTGACCAACAGAGATGAACTAATTAAATTTGTAAGTGCGGGAGGTCTCAGACTATGTATAATATTTCACAGTATAGAAGATGGCTTATAGAAAAAACCTAATGGAACGGTAGAAATCTGAGACTTTGAAGAGGGTGCTACAGGTAGTTGACATAACAGCTCCTCTACAAGCCATCGATTGTCAAAGTTAAGAACAATAAAATCTTTTTCGATTGATTTGGGCTCCAGCCTGACCCAAGGGATTCTTCTGGCCATAATTAACCCTGGGCGTAGAACGACGCTACACTCGCGTAGTTTGCGTAGTTAGAGCAACTACGCACTACGCGAATTGCACGTAGCACAGTGGAAAAAGGGATAGCGTAGCGAGCATTTTTTGCTTGCTCGCGGTCCTCAACGTCAAGTTGGCGACCACGAGCAAGCAAAATAACATCCCGGCGAGACTTTTTCCTCGTTCGCGATCAGCAACATCAAGTTGCCGATCGCGAGCGTGGAAAATAAACCACCCGGCGAGATTCTCAATGCAGGGAGGTCAGGTTTCTCATTGCAAGTGGTCGCATATGCTCGCGACCGCTCGCGATGAGAAACTACCAGTCCGCGTTGAGAAAGCTGCCGCTCGAGTACAAATCTACTCGAGCGACAGAAAACGACCGCTTGTACTGTGCAAGATGCGGTTTGCAATGATTGCACAGTGCGGACATGCATTCGGCACTGAGCAATCAGTGTGAACGGCATTTTGCACAGTGCACTACGCAGTTCGCGTAGCTACGCGTAGCTCGCGTAGTGCGAAGTGCACTTCGCGTGGCTACGCGTAGCGCTACTACGCAAACTACGCTCAGGGTTAGCCATAATCATGTGATTTTGTATGAGATTACTTATGTTTGCAGCATGCAACAACCAGTGCCGGGCCTTGGCCATTAATTGAGGGGTTGTTTCATTTTGGTTTGCTCTAAGTAGTAGGGCATTTACCATAATTAATACAAAGCGGCATGCCGCTGGGGGTAGATTCAGAGACAGAGGTTTTCTACCTTTCGTAGGATGGGAATGCTGTTCAGTATTGAAGCTGTTACTTGCGGCTGCGCGCACTTTAGCAATGTTATCTGGTGACCCACCTGCTGCAAACTGTAGCTTGCAATAACAATGGAGGGAGCTGTATTCACCTTGACTGGGTCTTCTGGGTTCCCCTGATTCTTTGAGGAGATCCCGCCTAATCTTGGGAGGTGTTCAGCAGGAATATTTGAATGACTCTGACTCGGATTATGTATAGTAGCTCCCTGATTAGAGGTCACACTCGGTGAAGTTACACAGATGCCACCCACTGGCTGTATCAATGATTTATTAGCTGCTAGCTCAGCAAGTGAGCGATCAATAGCATCCAGTCGAGAAAAGATAGGTTCTAATAATTTTATAAAGTTCGCTTGAAATTCATACTAGTTCAGAGTCATTAAGGCATTGTCCTGTTGAAGGGCATGACTAGGAGCTGCGCTTTGGGGTATATTCCCCTTTCTAGGTTTTTTAACAATGTTAGCGCGGCACGGTCTGATGTAATGACCAATCCCAGCATGCCACACTCACCAACCTTACAGTTGCTGTAACTCAGTGGCTATCAACTTTGCATTAACAATTATTTAAACAAAAGGATAACTTCCACTAAATGTTAAATTAATTGCGAAAACTGCCCATGCGCGCGCTAGCATTTCTTGCAAGAAATGCGTAGTTTTCACAATGATCACCCAAGTTTCGAGAGAGAGACGGCAAGGAAGAGGAGGAGGGCAGCCCGGGGACACCGCAGTGCAGGTAAGTGTTTTTGTTTTGTTTTAAGTAATGTCTAATTAATTTGTAATGGGGGGGTGGAGGCAGGGGCTGGCCAACTCCGTTCCGCTTTGGAGTGTACAGAGATTTGCCTACTCCGTGTTCTGTGGAGAACGCTGAGTAGGAAAATCTCCACACACTGCTAGCGGAGCGGAGTTCCCCGCCCCACCTAGTATTGAGGTCTTCTGTTTCTAGTTGTAGAGCATTTTGAGGTTATTGCATCACTTCATGTACATTTTTCTAATTAATATAGCAATTTTAACTCGTAACACCTTGTCTGATCGGAGGGCATTTTAAGGAGAATATTTCGAGAAATCAGTATTTGTCAGAAGGGACCTGGGGCTGCTGTTAGGAAGATATCTGGGTAGTCGGTTGAACCTCTTGATCTTCCTTTCTACTGGTGGAAGCATGTGAAAGCAGGAGGAGCTAACTGCGTTCACATGTGCAGCAATGTTGAGTTTGTCATCTAATGTGATCCCCAGGTTGGGTGGGTGATAGAGTAGGACCGAGCTCTGATGACCACCAGGTGGAGTCCCAGTGATGGATTTTGTTCCCATAGGATCAGCACCACATTATTGTATGTGTGGAGTTTTGATCAGTTGGTTCTCATCTATTCAGCTACATGGATAATTCATTCAGTATAGTTTGATCTGGTTGGGGTGATTTATCTGACATAGAGAGGATGAGCTGGGTATCATTGTGGTAAGAGATGATGGAGATGCCGTGGGATCTGATGACATCCGCGAGTGGTGTCATGTAAATGTTGAACAGGATGGGGCTGAGGGATGATCCTTGAGGGACTCGCAGATCATGTCCTTAGGCTCCCATGTGTAGGGGGGAGTCTGATTCACTGAGTTCTCCTTGTGAGAATGGAGCATATTGATTTGAGGGCTAGGATTAGGATGTCTGTGTTCTGTAATCTTTTGATGAAGCTGGTGTCTAATGATTCTGAGAGATCCAGCAGTATGAGGGGGGCGGTATCTCCTCTGTCCAGAAGGGTCTGGATATCATCTGTGTGATGGAGCACAGGTCACCAGCTCTGGTCACACATACACCTAATACTCACCTGGGCCCAAACCACATTTATACAGTAAGCTAGTAAAACCTTGCTGGCACCTGTTTCGGGTAAATTACCTGTAACTTTGTTATTCACCTTTACCAAGTCTTACCAACTCGATAAATGTAGTTTCCTTCCTCAATGAATCAGGTTGCTGAGTTAGTTTAAGGTAGAATGACATTTACCTCTTTGCTCTGAATAACCATGGACTCCAATTACAGTAGCCACCTTCATATCTAGAGGCAAAATACAACAAATAATTCATAGCAAAACTAAAATGATCAATGATGACGGTACCCGAAAAAGGAGGAGAGGAAAGAAAAGAGAATAGGACAGATTTGCTGATTATATTTACATTTGGTCTAAGATGAACTCAACTCTGTAATGGGGGCCAGAAAGAATCTCCAAGACAGGTTACAGGTAGAAGATCGGGCAGATTCAGATCTGGAAGGGCAACTTCTTCTAAAGTACAACGCCAGTGTTGCACCCCTCTCTGGCACTACTCTCCTCGGGTGTCCCTTTTCCGCAATCCCTCTAGATGAATAGATTTTTCGATCAGTATCTCGAACTCTCGGACAGAGTTTCTGGCAGCAGCAGGGTCTGAGACAGCGTCTCAGACAAGAACTGGAGCAGCATACGCGTTGGGTCAGTGACGAGTTGGAATGACAGATCTGACAAGTCGGACGAGGTCTCTAGCCATCTTACCTCAATAATACTGTTCTTGATTCGTGTACCACACCCTCATGTATTAAATCTTATGTTTTCCCTTATTCTGATTGGTCAGGATGAGGAGGTGAGTTTATCACACCACTTAAAATGTAAGTTTTTCTCTATGAGCCATTGTTTATGTGCCCGCCCCTTAATTTTCTTTTCCCATAGCTTTATTCCCACACGCATTCACATTACTCAATAAATTAAACATTTTATTCAACATTGCTGCTCTCGCTGGAGACATCAGTTGAGCTTCTCAGGCTTCTTCATTCAAGGTGGCCTTGGCTGAGTGACATGGGAGCCATCATTGTTTCCAGCCAGTCTCTATGCACATGCGCGCCGTTCATATGAGGTAGGGATTCC
This sequence comes from Triturus cristatus, assembly GCF_964204655.1. Lineage (NCBI taxonomy): Eukaryota > Metazoa > Chordata > Amphibia > Caudata > Salamandridae > Triturus > Triturus cristatus. The sequence goes on along the minus strand of NC_140594.1, from coordinate 845,164,338 downwards.
AGTCACCCTCCGAGGCCCAAATAAGAACTAATAATAAAGTCAGAAAAAGACACGTTAGAACACAGAAACAAATAATTTCACTGTATACCACTTATCTCTACTCTATCCCCATTTACTTATTTAAATCTTTTGCATTAGTGTTTAATAAAACTTACGAGTTTTAGTTTAGCAGTAGCAGGTGCATTAGCATGTGAGTTCGAAGCGGCCATTTTTAGTGCCATTGCGCAGCTGCAAAAGTTTCCCACCAAAAGCGACAGAGTCATACTACGTAGATGCTGTAAACGCATGCGCAATAGAAATCCCGCGTTTTGTCGGCCATTTTAGAACATTCATGTTACGGGTTAGTAATGCACATAGAAAAGCTTCCCCTAGATAAACATTTTGGTGGTGTATTGCGGTTTTAATATTCACAAAACAAATTGGTTACATTATTACACGTTATTTGAGAGGATTCAATCCAAGCAAGTTTCTTTCACGAATCCTTGCTCCATCAATCCCCTCTCTTATGGCATTTATTGCCATCATTCATTTTCTACTAAAACAGATGCCAACTTTTAGCACATCTCAATTTCTTCCTCAACCCTTTCATTTCTTTTCTTTTCCTTTTTGCATTGTAATCCTCTCATTCTTTTATAAAAGTCTCCTTTTAATTCTTCTAGCTGTATTTCTTCAAGTTTCTTTTCTTACCCCTTTCATTCACTTCATATTTCTTTCTTCCTTTACAACACTTGTGCCAACACATTAATGCTAAGACCAATAGGGTTGTTCTCATTATGGGTAGTATTATGTGACCTAGAATACCTGTTCCTAAATTAGAAAGACACCTACCTATGTTGGAAAAACTATTTCCAAATGTATTCAATACACTTTCAACTTCCAGTGGTTTCAACTCTTCTTCCAATTTCAGAATATTTTTTATATATTTTCCAATTTCAACACTTTTGTTTGGAATATACGTGCAACAATGTTGCGTTTTCAATAATTTACAGACTCCACCCTCTTTTGCCAATAATATGTCAAGGGCAAGTCGATTTTGCATAACCATAGACCTGACCACAACTAATTCAGTGTTGAGAAGCAGAAATCCTCCAGCAGTGTCAGTAGATAACCAATCAACTACTGTAGAAAACTGGCAAATTGTTCGAGAATTTAGAAGAACTTCCACTGAAGGTATCGATGCACCAAAAATGTCACCTACGATTTCTGAAAAACGAGCTCTTTTTACACGCGTTAGTCCATTTGCGTCTTCATTATTTCCAGTGAGTCTTTTTACATGATAAACCTTAGGGAATACTATTCCAAAATAGCAACTCCCATACCAATGGTCTGGCAGCCTAAAGTAGGCTTTATTGTCACACACATAATAAACTCCAGGAAATACTGGATCAGTTCCTCCTTTTAGTCCCCATCCCCCGATTATTTAGAAATTGTTCTCACATTTACTGGAACCAATAAACACATTGTTATATTCTGTTTTTCACCTATGGAGCCCGATTTTCCCTTTCTTTTCAAAATCTAAAAACATGGCAGCATGAGGTTTGCTACTTGCAAAATGCTCTTCTTCCTCAGCCCATTTCGGTATCGGTTGGAAATCCTGTCTTCTTTGTTCCACTAAATTCAAAAATATTTTCTCTTCTTCTTACAATTTTCAGGTTAAATTGTTATTATGTGCTTCAGCTGTATCTATTGCTTTCATGGTTAAGAAATATTCACCCATAAATTCTGAATCTCTCGTACTAAGAACAGGGTCCATGCTTTTTCGCATATGAACCTCAGAAAAAATCACATCTATGTTAGAATAATAATTTTGCAATTTTCCAGTTTTATAAAACAAACTTGCTAAAACACTACAGGATATACCATACGTCAATTGTAAATGATGGTGGGTCACTCCCTCTGCTACAGATGCAGGTAATTTCATGCAGACATACAAATCACTAACTTCCATAGTTGCTACATATTTTATTAATAAGTTTGTGAAAACATTTAAATCAGTGCAATTTTTATTCATAGCGTGATGTAAATCTCACTCATCTGGTGCTTCTAATTCTACTCTATCTCCTTTGATAGTAGCTACCTTTTCTTGTGTGTTAGTGTTAATCTGTACACTTTTGACCATTAAATAAGGTATGGCCACTGGTAATAGTAACCATATGATGAATATTAGAAATATGCTACAAATACACACTCTGCAATATTTCTTAAAATAATTAGGTTTTCCAGCAGCTCTATTGTCAGCCATTTTCTAAGGGGAAAGAAGATTTCTCTTCTTTATTTGAGTGATTCAACTTCGGAACAGAGTTACAAGAGGGGAAATCGTTTCAAGGTGGTCTCACTTCTTCATCAATTTGCTCTGCATCAAAATTTTCAATTTCCTCTTCAATTATTTCCAAATTCTCAAAATCTTCAAGAATTACATATGTCCATTCAGGGCCTTTGAATTTGTTATTTACAAATTTCGCTCTGGGGCTTCTTCGGTTTGAACCTACAGCTGCTTGCCCAGACCAACTGGATACTTCATCTACCTGCTCTGGGTTTTCGGGTATGGGTTTTCGGTGAAATTTCAATCTTTTGATAACACCGGGCTTATTATCACCTTTTCTTTTCGTTTAGCTTGCACTGCACTTGTAACTTCTTCTGATGTTCTTTTGTTTTCGTTGATTTGTGGCACAACATGATTATTTCTATTCTCAGATTCTTTTTCTGTCTGATCTGGTGCAGGGCTCACTAATGCACTACTTCCTTCCTGAATGTTTTCTCCTTCACTAGTCCGCCCTAGTTCAGATTCAATCTTTAATGTCGCTTTTTCTGTATCTGCCTGAATTTCTGTAACTTCCTTACTGGCTCGTGCTCAATTTCCTTTGAATCTTTGTTGTCCTTTACCTGTTCACTATCTTTAGATTCTTTCTGTTCTTCCTCAGTCTCTGGTTCTGTAATTTTGATTTCTTTTGTTTGGGAAATTGGTACCTTCGCTACCTGGTCCTGCTCAGGTTTATAATCTAATTTATTTTCTGTTTCTTTACCACTTTACTCTCTGCCTATATGGTCCTTTCTCTTTTCCTGACTATTTTGTCTAGTTTGGCTTCTGGTTCTTACAATTATCTCTAGTATGTCTACTACAGGTATCCAATCATCCTGACTGGTGCTCGGTTGTTCTTCGTCAGCTACTTCAGGACCTTTTACTTGAGATCCTTTAGCTGTGCAACCTTCAGCCCCCTCAAACGCCTGAGTCAGTTGAGGTTCCTCCTCGTCAGGTGCTGGTACTCTTTTAGTGTGACTTGCATGAATCCAATTTGGCAAGCCTGCACATTTTACAGCTGTTGTTGTGACTAATTTAACCTGATGTGGTTTCTCCCACCTTGGTGCTAGGCAAGTCTCTCGTGTGTGATTCTTCACTACAACCCAGTCACAAGGATTCAGATCATGCGCTTGAATCGGCTGCCTGACGTCTGCGTCTTCTCCAACCTGGTGAGAGAAAGAACGCACTTGGTCAGCCAATTCTTTGCAATACTCCAGTACCAAATCATCAGTTATATTCAACAACTTGTGTCCTGGTATACATGCCTGCCTCATTGCTCTTCCCATGATGATTTCATGGGGACTCAACCCAGTATTTTTGTCTGGAATACTTCTGAGTCCCATCAGAACAAGAGGTAGAGCATCAGGCTAGTCCAGTGGAGTCGATGCACACACTTTCCCAACCTGGACTTAATTGTGCCATTCAATTGTTCTACCACTCCAGATGCTTCTGGGCGGTATGCGCAGTGCAGCTTCTGTTCAATTTTAAATGCTTCACAAATTAATCAAATTATCTCATTATTAAAATGAGACTCTCTGTCTGATTCAATAGTTAATGGAAAACCGAACTGAGGAATGAGTTCTCTCAATAGGAGTCTGGCTACAGTTAAACTGTCATTCCTTTTGGTGGGGTATGCCTCCACCCACTTTGAAAATAAACAAAGGATGACAAGTACATATTTTAATCTTCGACAGGCAGGTAACTGTATGAAATCGATTTGAATTCTTATGAATGGTCCTTCAGCCTTTCCAATTTTCCCCATGTAGACTACTGTTCTCTTGCCTGGATTCATTTGCTGACATGTCAGACATCTTTGGCAAAGTATTTCAGCAACATTTCTAAACCTCGGGTTAAACAAATCCTGCCTGAAAAGTCTGATCATTGCATCTCTGCCTATGTGAGTGTCTCCATGATACATTCTAGCCATAGGTGCAAGCATGCTGTCTGGCAACACAGGTTTATCGTCTAAGTAGACCCACACACCATCTTCAGTCCTTTGTGTACAACCAATTTTCACCCACTCCTCTTTCTCTTTTGTTTCTGCTTCATTTTGTAGATCTTTCACTCCCTTCTATGTTTCTATCCCTGACAATAGCATAAGCTGGCAGCTGTTTTGACAATTTTCAATTTTTCAGTTTGCTACCATTTTGTATCTGGCACAATGTTGGGCGGCCTGGTCAGTGTACCGATTGCCTGCAGTCACACGGTCATTTCCTGACTGGTGTGCGGCTCACTTGACCACTGCCACTTCTTTTGGTAGCTGTATTGCTTCAAGCAGTTCTTTGACAAATTGTCCATTTTTGATGGGAGACCCTGAAGAAGTCAGAAAGTCTCTCTGCATGCAGAGCTGGCCAAAGTCATGCACAGCCCCATAACGATACTGACTGTCAGTGTAAATGGTTACTCTCCAAATTCTTCCCTTTTTGCAGGCTTTAATTAAAGCACTCAATTCGGCTATTTGTGCAGACCTGACTCCTGGTAAATAGGATGCTTCGACTATTTCAGCCAATGTACACACAGCATAAGCAGCACTTAATCCTCCCTCTTCATGGTGCATGCATGAATCATCTACAAAGAATTCATGCTCAGCATCTCCTAATGGCTCATCTTGCATGTCTGAACGTGGATTTGTACTAAGTTCTGTTACATCAAGACAGTCATGTTCGGGGTCATTGTCAGACCTCCAGATCATGTGATACCAGTAGTAGGCACATTGCTGGGTGGAATTCATTGCATGAAAGGGAGAAAGAGGCCAGGAACCAACTATTGGGCAATGTTAAATCACAAACGGAATTCAAAGATGGCCGCCGATTTTCAAATCATAGCGGTGGTCTAGTTTATCTCTCCACATGTGCTCAGAGGTTTGTTGAAGTGCGCGCGCTGTTACAAGTGCGCACTTCACTAAGAATTTCTCAGAGTACGCACCTTTAGGGAAGCTCCTCAGTATTCTTAGTGTGTCAAGAAGAATTTCGTCGGGATTTCGTCCGGTATCTTCGTCTGCTATTCCCGTCGGGGGTAGGCATTTCCACTCATCATTCAGGTCTCACTTCACGGCGTTTTCAGAGGCAGGTGGGCGTTCCTGAAGTGTTCATGGCGTCGCTCCCCCCTCAGCATTAACGCACCAAACAAAAGCGTTCTTCCTCACAATTCCAGATATCAGCCTGAGTGAAAAAACGAGGAAGAGAGAGAGAAGAAACAAGCTAAGTGGAATAACGGAAAATAAAAGACTGTTGTTTAGCAGAACTTAAGAAAAAACAATAAGGCATTGTATATAGTTTAAAAAGTATAGAGTAAATACTTACCAGCAAAAGTGATGTGATAATTATTAATGCTGCAAAAGAAAGAAAAAGAGGAATAATTAGATTACTAATAAGAGTACTGTATAGATAGATGTGATTAGACTTCAACCTTGCTTATAATGGAACATAGGAAACGTTTATGGAGAACAGAAGCACAGACTAAAAGGAAGTAAGTAGAAGGAGCATACCTAGAATAGATAAATATATTAGAATCAGTAGAGTAAGTTCACAGTTTAAAAATATCTTGTTTTGATAGGTTAAGTCTTCCGGTACAGAATCAACAACAGAAAAGAAGGAAAGGAATACTATATGAAAATACATAGAGGAGAAGCACAGATCTTGGGACTTAGGGAAGGTGAAAAAAAGTGTGAAGCATAGCAGAGAGAAAACTTGAACAGAGTAGAGTAGGATGTGCAATAATTCTTTGTGTTTAATATTTAGGTCCTCTCAGGAAATACAGTCTGCTGGTCGGACGAAAAAGGCAGGAGAAGCAGAGAGGATAAAATTCCAGGACAGAAATGGCTGAAGGAATTAATTTACAGATCTTAGGAACGGTCTTGGAGACTATACAGAAGGAGTTGGTAGCAGTTAGGGAGGAAAACCAGAGTCTGATACAGGAAGTGTAAACTCCAGGAAGGAAACAGCAGAATTAGCCCAGAGACTAAGACAGCCATTTAGTTCAGGACGAGGAACATTAGACCCTCCCATTGAAGGCTCAAATAGGATGACAACAGAAGTAATCCATTCTTTATCCCCAGTTATCCCGTTAGCTCCTCCTGAACGATTTAGTGGGGATCCACAAAAGACACAGATATTCCTCACTCAGTGCTCACTACACTTCATGTGTCACCCTTCAATTTTCCCAGATGCGCAGTCAAGGGTGGCCTTTGTTTTATCATTCTTATGTGGTGACGCAGCGTCTTGGTCCATGCCTCTGGTTTCCCGCGATGATCCTCTATTGCATAACTATGAAGAGTTCAAGCAAGAATTTCTTCGGATTTTTGACAGATGAAGAATCTCTCAAGCCGTCGATGATGCATTACTCGATCTAAGGCAAGGAAACCGAGACCTTGTGGCCTACCTAGCTCAGTTTAACAAGTTGGTAGTGGAGACTGACTGGCCCGAGAGTAAAAGAGCCGCAGTCTTTTATCGCGAGTTAAGAGATGAACTCAAGGACGTGCTGGCGCAAATACCAAATCGACCTACGGAAATTTCGGCATTAGTAGACCTGGTTCTAGAAATGGATTTCCGTCAAGGTGAAAGGAAAGGCGAGAAGAGAAGGGATTTCAAACCAATAGTTCCCAGATTTGACAGGGTTCGGTCTGAGGGCAGCAAAACTACAGAAGGACAATTAGGTTCGGAGCCCATGCAAATGGGAATGATAAGGGGTCCTTTGACTAAAGAAGAAAAGGAGAAGAGGAGAGCTGGCAACTTATGCATGTACTGTGGCTCACGTGAACACTTCATTAGAGGTTGTCCAAAGGAACCAAAGATTTCATTTAAACCAAAGGTAAGCTTGCAGCACCACCTGTAGCGGTAGTCGGACCAGTGGATGCTAATCAAAAATCAACTCCAAAGGAACATCAAGTGGCTAATACCCTGCAGTCGTCCGCCCCACACTTAATTTTGTCCATGAAAATTACGTTTCGGCAAGTAACACTGATGGAGGTTTCAGTAATGATAGATTCTGGAGCCACCGGAAACTTTTGTGATCTAAAATTTGCAGCTAAGGTGGGGTTGCGAGCAATACTAAAACCAAAAAGTGAACCGGTCCGGGCGGTGGACGGGAGGAATCTCTCCTCCGGACCCATAGTGAGCCATACAGAGCAGGTGCAACTGATTTCTAGTGACGGGCATGAAGAAGTAATTCAATTTAATCTAATTAATGCACCCCAGTTTCAGCTCATCTTAGGTCTACCATGGCTTACAGAACACAACCCAACTATCAATTGGAGCTCCAGGACGATAGTAATGGATTCCGATTATTGTAAAAGAAACTGTTTTGAAGTAAAGGAAAAAAAAACACTGGGTGATACCCTGCACATTGCTTGTGTATGACAGGAGTATCAGTGTGCGTCATCAATTTCGAGGAAATACCGGAAGAATACCAGGATTTTGAAGATGTTTTCAACGAGACAGAGGCCGAACAGCTGCCCCCCCCCATCGGGTGTACGATTGTAAGATAGATCTTGAGCCCGGCTCAAATCTGCCTTGCAGTCGAGTTTATGCTCTAACCGAAAAAGAATATCATAATTTGAAAAAATACTTAGACAAATACCTAGCGAATGGGTTCATCTGACCATCACAATCTCCTGTATCTTCGCCTCTATTTTTCGTGCCTAAGAATGAAGGAGATCTGAGGACTTGCATCGATTATCGCGCAATTAATAAGATCACAAAGAAAAAACGTTACCCGCTTCCTCTCATTTTGGTCCTGTTAGATCAGGTGAAAGGAGCACAAATATATAAAAAACTATTTCTGAGAGGGTCCTACCACCTTGTTCAAATGCGCGAGGGCGATGAGTGGAAGACAGCCTTCAGAACAAGATTCGGGCTATTCGAAAACCAAGTTATGCCATATGGTCTGTGCCAGGCCCTGGCTGCTTTCCAGCATTTTATCAACAACGAAATTGAAGACAGATATTCAACCAGCTACCACCCCGAGACAGATGGGCAGACAGAGAGGGTGAACCAAGATTTAGAGCAGTACCTAAGGTTGTTCCTTTTGAAAGAAGATGGAGATTGGCCAGATTATTTATGGGCAGCAGAGTTTTCACATAATAACGCCAGAAATGTCTCCACAGGTTATTCCCCATTTTACCTGAACTATGTCCGACACCCGAATTCTACAGTAAAGCAAACTGAAATCTCGGTCCCAGCACTAAAAGATTTAGTGTCTCATTTAAAACAAGTCCCCCAAACTGCTACACAAAACCTAGAACAAGCCAAAAAGAAATATAAGACTTATTCAGATAAAAAGAGACAAGAGGGCCCTCCTCTAGAGAAAGGAGATAGTGTTTGGTTAAGTACAAAGAACCTTAGGTTAAAAGGTAACAGAAAATTCCAACCCAGATTTATAGGGCCATATCTGATTGAAGAAAAGATGACTCAAGTTACTTATTGGTTAAAACTATCTACCAAGCTGAAAATTCATTCAGTCTTTCATGTTTCTTTGTTGAAGAAGGCATCACCAGAGCTGCGAAAAGATTCACCCCTGAAACCCATCCACTTAGAATCTGGAGTTGTATTTGAAGTAAAAGAAATTTTAGATTCGAAAAAGGTTCAAGAAAAATTATACTACTTGGTAGATTGGAAAGGCTATGGTCCAGAGGAACGATCTTGGGAATTGGAGTCAGATGTTCATGCTCCAAGATTGGTAAAATCTTTTCATCAAAGATTCCCTATGAAGCCCAAATCGAGAGGACCTCCTTTGTTGGGGGGTACTATCAGACCTCCAGATCGTGTGATACCAGTAGTAGGCACATTGCTGGGTGGAAGTCATTGCATGAAAGGGAGAAAGCGGCCAGGAACCAACTATTGGGCAATGTTAAATCACAAACGGAATTCAAAGATGGCGGCCGATTTCCAAATCATACCGGTGGTCTAGTTTATCTCTACACAGGTGCTCAGAGGTTTGTTGAAGTGTGCGCACTGTGACAAGTGCGCACTTCACTAAGAATTTCTCAGAGTACGCACCTTTAGGGAAGCTCCTCAGTAATCTTAGTGTGTCAAGAAGAATTTTGTCGGTATTTCGTCCGGTATCTTCGTCCGCTATTCCCGTCGGGAGTAGGCATTTCCACTCATCATTCAGGCCTCACTTCACAGCGTTTTCAGTGGCAGGTGGGCATTCCTGAAGTGTTTGTGGCGTCGCTCCTCCCTCAGCGTTAATGCACCAAATAACAGAGACTCGATGTCCGGTCTTCCTCACAATTCCAGATATCAGCCTGAGTGAAAAAATGAGGAAGAGAGGGAGAGAGAGAGAAGAAACAAGCTAAGTGGAATAACGGAAAATAAAAGACTGTTGTTTAGCAGAACTTAAAAAAAAACAATAAGGCATTATATATAGTTTAAAAAGTATAGAGCAAATACTTACCAACAAAAGTGATGTGATAATTATTAATGCTGCAAAAGAAAGAAAAAGAGGAATTATTAGATTACTAATAAGAGTACTGTATAGATAGATGTCATTAGACTTCAGCCTTGTTTATAATAGAACATAGGAAACGTTTATGGAGAACAGAAGCACAGACTAAAAGGACTTAAGTAAAAGGAGCATAACTAGAATAAATAAATATATTAGACTCAGTAGAGTAACTTCACAGTTTAAAAATATATTGTTTTGATAGGTTAAGTCTTCTGGTACAGTATCAACAACAGAAAAGAAGGAAAGGAATACTATATAAAAATATGTAGAGGAGAAGCACAGATCTTGGGACTTAGGGTAGGTGAAAAAAGTGAGAGGAATAGAAGAGAGAAAACTTGAACAGAGTAGAGTAGGAAGTGCAATAATTCTTTGTGTTTAATATTTAGGTCCTCTCAGGAAATACAGTCTGCTGGTCAGACGAAAAAGGCAGGAGAAGCAGAGAGGATAACGTTCCAGGACCAGTCTCGTCTTAGTTTGTTATTTTATCCACTCCCCCTTCCCCCTTGAGGGTATTTTGGAGTCTAGATAATTGACTGGATCTCCGGAGCATCCTTGAGAGGGAGTAGGGAACTAGCATCTCTGTTCCTGTGCAAGTTCATGGTAAGAAAACTCTCTGTGCCCCTGACAGTCATCTTTTACTTCTTCATTGTATGGATCTGGTAACAGAGTAGCTGGGTTAAGTACAGTACATCGAACAATGGTCACATTTTCTGCTCCTAAAATAATCCTTTCATATTTTATCAATCTGCTTGGGGTAAGGTACTGGGTACGAGTATGTTTCAAAAGAATAACAGCTGCATGGGGGACATATACCTTTACAGGGTGTCCCATTACAATTGTCTCACTCTGCTCGAGACATACGCTTGTTGCTGCCACAGCTTTTAGGTATCCTGGCAAAGCGGATGCTACAGGATCTAAGGTAATGTAAAAAGACAAAGGTTCCAGTGGATAATAAGGAATTAGTATAAATGATAATACTGCACAATCGCAATCACACTGTAAGGACTATAATGTCAGGGGGCAAAATTAATTCTCTACACAGTACATTCAAATAATTATTTATGAAAGACAGCAATCAGTATATACACTTCATTAAATCAAAAGCGCAAAACTTGTGCGTAGTGTCCCCAAGTGAACAATGGAACCAAAAAGTGAATGTACATTGTGAAACAAATTTCTTGATACAAGGTTTCCATAAAATTATGTAGAACGGCCAATTGGGTACAATTTAACGACAATCCACATATACAATGATGCAGACTGGGTAATGGTCCGTCCTATACACTGGTCGACGGCGTTTCGACCCTTCTGCAAATGTAGGGTCTCTTCAGGACTGTCAATACAGGGACATCTAAAATGAATTAAATAGAAATTAGCAAAAGGTCCATATACCGGCACTGATGCGAGAAACTATAAAAAAGGACTTGGATGTGCACTCATTACCTGAGTTATGAAATTAATCTTAGTGACGTAGTGGTGCCTTGTGAAAAGTGAAAAAGAAGAGGAAATGAACTCACGCGAGGACCCAGCCGGGTTCTTGGTTCGTATATTAAAGGAAAGAAAAGGATAATAATACTGCGTGAATACACACTGCCACTGATTACAATATAGAGCACAGAGGGCATAGTACTCCGTATGAATAATAAGGATACCTCACGAGATGAAACGTGGTTTTCCGTTGATGTCTAGGGTCTTGCTATCGCTGCGATGTGCAGACTTTCCATAAAAAACTTCATTCAGTGTTGCCTCATGTTCACAGTATATGAAATCATGGTGGAATAACTATAGAATGGAGGAATAATAAAGCGTGAGAGAATGCTTGTATCAAGCAAACAGTCGGAGCTTAAAGGGCAGGAAAAATTAAGTCTACGACCTGGATCGCATTACCACTTACTTCAATATATAATGCGGGCGGACGAATCTCCGCGGATAACGCTGCTAACTCCCTGGATCTGGGTTCGTTACTGATGCAGTTACAACGAACGACTGCGCTTTTGCGTAAATACGCAGACCGTAACCCCTCACGCTCTGCAGGATAATTAATAGAGCCCCGAAGCTGTAAGCACTCTGTTGCTCTGAGTAACGTGGGAATGAAAGTAAAGAAAGGACTGGTGCATGGATGTCAATGGTGTTCCTAATGTTGTACCTGCATTTACTAGAATAATGTAAAGTACGTGTATAGCTCTTAGCACACATATTAGGGGAGGCAAAGAACAATACGTACACCGTACCCCCTCACGCTCTGCAGAATAATTAATGGAACGCCGAAGTTGTATGCCCTCTGTTGCTCAGAGTGACGTGGGAATGAAAATAAAGAATGGACTGGTGTATCGATGTCGATGGTGTTTCTAATGTTGTACCTACAATTACTAGAGTAATGTACAGTACTTGTATGGCTCTTAGCACACGTATTAGGGGAGACAAAGAACAATATAGAGCATGGAGTGGCCCTGTATATTCTGAAACTTCGCAGTGTGCTCCTTAATTAATACAGTGCATTTGCGTTTGCTACATAATATCGTCTACCGCACAGATGTAACAATACTCCTTGGCCATTACAATTCAAATATACATACAGTAAGAAGGACATTTTTACTACAGTGCGCAAAATAGTTAATTAACATAATAGTCAAAAATGACGTCTGAACTCTTATGTTTAAACTTTACACAAGACGGTGACACATGACTGATGACAATCATTATGAATCGAGGGACCGATGATGGTCCTTTCCTTCCCTTCATATTCTCAGTTTAGGGTGGTCACATAGCCTCTCCATTCCTCTGCGGAATTGAGGCCGAACTCAATTGAGTTAATCCTCTCTATCCATCTGCATTCAATGCCTTGCAGTACGTTTACAATATCTCCTCCTCTCACTGGTAGACTGGCAACTTCAATACCTGCCATCTAAACTCATTGGCAGTATGATTTTTCTCCATATAATGGGAGACTAAAGGCGCATTAGGAACAGATCTTCGAATGCGACTTCGATGTTGGCTGATCCTCGCTTTGATGGGTTGTTGAGTCTGGCCTATGTTTGGAAGGTTACAGGGACACCAAATAGCAGTAGCAAGTAGCAGAAAAATATGCCATTGGGCATCGTATCAGGCCATGAATTTGAGTTAGAACTGAGAGGGCACAATTATCTCTCTCACAACAAAATAAAGTGAAATCTTTTGAATAGTCGGGCATACCTAAAGCAGGGGCTTTGCATAAACAATTTTGTAATTTTAGAAAAGATTTCATGCTTTCATTATCCCATTCTATCTGTTCTTTTGCTCGTTTCTTTGTCATTTGTATCAAAGGTTTCGCCAGCATCGAGAACCCCATAATCCAGTGTCTGCAATACCCAACTACCCCTAGGCACATTCTTATTTACTTCTGAGTTTGCGGCAACTTCATTTGTTTTATTATTTTTATTCTTTCTGACGTCACTCTCCTTTCTCCTCCTTCTATCTGGTGTCCCAGATATTTCACTTCTTTTCTGCAAAACTGTAGCTTCTCAGGGGACACTTTATGCCCACCTTTGGCTAAATGGTTCAGCAAGGCTATGGAATCTGTCACACAGTCAATATTTATTTTTGAAGCGACCAAAAGATCATCTATATACTGTACGAGAAGAGAGTCCTTAGGCATTACTAAAGTCTCAAGACATTTTTTCAAAATCTGGTTAAAAATCGATAGACTTTCTGTGTACCCTTGAGGGACACGATTCCAAACGTAAACACGATCCTCAAATTTGAAAGAGAATAAAAACTGGCTATCTGGATGCAATGGGATGGAGAAAAAGGCATGGCATAAATCAATCACGGTGAACCACCTTGCATTCCATGGTATTTGGTACAGGATCACTGCAGGGCTGGGCACCACTGGACAACAAGGCACAACAATTTTATTAATCTTTCGTAAATCTTGAACTACCCTATATTTACCGTTTGGTTTCTTAATGCCAATTATAGGTGAGTTACAGGGACTACTCAAAATCTCTTTAATATGCCTTGTATGACCATTCTGTTAATTTCTGCTGCAACACCGGCTTTGACTTCAGGACTCATTTTGTATTGCCGGGTGTTTGGAAAAAATGCATCTTCCTTTACGGTCACTTTTACAGGGTCTTCATCTGTCATTAACCCTACTTCTTTTCCAGTAAAATCCCATACATCTGGATTTACTGTCAATTTTACTTCTTCTGACAAGTCCTCCTGGGCTATTATTGAATACAATTAATTTACTTCTGCTCCTTGCTTAGCAAGCATGAATTTATATATTCCGTCTTCATCTGGGGTTTGAATGGCAACACCATCCGGTGTGCAGAATATGGTGCAATTCATTTTGCACAATAAATCCCTTCCTAATAAATTCACGGGACTGGAGTCACACACGGCAAATTTGTGCATTTCTTTGAAGTTTCCAATGCATACTTCCATTGGGTTTGTAATAGGGGTCCTAATTTGCTTATTAGATATGCCCACTACTTGGATCGCTTCTCCCGAGAGGGAGAAGCGATCTTACAGTAGAACGGGTAGCGCCAGTGTCCAACAAAAAGGTAATGTAATTTCCCTCTACCTTCCCGTCGATATACGGACCTGACTGATCTACCGGTAACGATGCGCCAAGTACGCAATCCTCATCCCCCCCCTCTCAGGCACCGTCATTGATCTTGGTCCTCGAAATAGGGGTCCTGCAAAAGAAGCTGTGATGTTAGGTAATTTTTCTTACCACTTCCTTCTTAAAACCGGTGTCCGTACTGTACTTGGCTTGACTCACAAATTTTGGCATAGGGGCATGTGGCAATTGATTCTGCAGGTTTACAACCTGTTGTGGTTGACTCATTATCACCTCATTCTGCATCTGTGGATTTAAATTTTGATTTGGGCTATTATTATTTTGTATATTCTTACACAAGTTTTTCCAATGCCCCAATTTTCTGCACCTGTGACAAGGGAATTTCTTCTTGCCTCTTCTCTGCTTAATCGCCATTTTGGTTTCCCCCTATTATTCTCACCATTTCCTTGCTCCTTTCCTGGTTTTCCTGCCATGTTAGTTAACTGGAGTTCTTGTTGTTCTGTGTTAGACACGTTAGAACACAGAAACAAATAATTTCACTGCATACCACTTATCTCTACTCTATCCCCACTTACTTATTTAAATCTTTTGCATTAGTGTTTAATAAAACTTACAAGTTTTAGTTTAGCAGTAGCAGGTGCATTAGCATGTGAGTTCGAAGCGGCCATTTTTAGTGCCATTGTGCAGCTGCAAAAGTTTCCCATCAAAAGCGACAGAGTCATACTACGTAGATGCAGGCGCAATAGAAATCCCGTGTTTTGTCGGCCATTTTAGGACATTCATGTTAAGAGTTAGTAATGCACATAGAAAAGCTTCCCCTAGATAAAAAAATGTGTGACGTATTGCGGTTTTAGTATTCACAAAACAAATTGGTTACATTATTACACGTTATTTGAGAGGATTGAATCCAAGCAAGTTTCTTTCACTAATCCTTGCTCCATCATGTGGCCCGATAAGTGCTGTCTCTGTGCTATGATTGCTGTGGATTAAGAATTGGGAGTGGTCTAGAAGATTGTGGAGATCCAGGTGGTTGGTCAGTTGCTGGTTGATTGGTTTGTCTATCACTTTGTTGGGTGGGTACAGTAGTAGGGAGATGGGTCAGAGGTTGCTTAGTTCGTTGTGGTCAACTGATGTTTTCTTAGGAGGGCTTGACTGCAGCCTGCTTACTATACTCTGGGAAAATTGCAGGCTCGATGGAGGAGTTGATGATGTGGGTGAGGAATTTGCTGATTTTGGTCCTCCTAGGTTGTAAATATGGTGTGAACATGAGTCTGTGGGGCCCCAGAGATGTAATTTTCCATTAAGAAAACAATAAAGAAGATTACTGTCATTGGGAGACAAGGAAAGGGAAGACCTGTGTGAATGGTAGTTTGACAGACGTTTGTTAGGATTACTGTTAGACCTGGCACCTTGGCGTGAGTTTCCCTTCCACTTTTTGCTGGTGTTGTCCACTCACGGCTCCACGCCACGGCTAATCCGTGACCGCAGCGCAAGTGCTCCCTAGATAAAGTGTTCATATTTGATATACATGATTGGTTGATTGGATTCACTGTCAGTCCCCAGTAAAGTGCACCCGGAGTGCCAGGGCTTGTGAATGCCAATGCCGCTAGTGGGCTGCAGCGCTGGTTGCGCCACCCACAACAGCGGCCATGTAAAATGTGTCCTGGGTCTGCCACTGCAGACCCCGCGTGCAGTCCCGTACTGTCCCGCCGGCTGGGCAAGTGCCCACACTTGCCAGCCTCCAGAACCTTCCCTTAGCCTCATGTTAGTCACCCCTATGGTAGGCCCGCGGGCAGGGTGCGTTGTAGGTGTAAGGTAGGACAAGCCCTGGTTGTGTGGCCTGTCCTAGTAGTGAATTACCGCCATATTCGTGGTTCACTATTGCAAGGCAACTTGTTCCCATTAGGCCAGATGAGCTGCTGGAATTATTACACCCTATAATCCCAGCAGGCTCGGGGAACATGGTAGAGAGATATGTTTCGTATGCCTGAACTCGGAATGATAAAATACTTCTTGTATCCAAGTTTATTTTACTATCCTGGGTTTGTAAATACGACTTTTAGAAAGTCAGTATTTACTCGCTTAATCATTTCAGCCGCCTCTGCTGTGCGTGTATCTGACTGTCTGGGCTATGTGAGTGACAGGGCTGGGGGGATGACAGGTAGCGAATGGCAGGAGAACACCTTGGTGGGAGGTGGGAGTGCCCCTTGGACCCTGAATAGGGCAGTGCTCCACGACCACAATGCCGGGTCCGCCCCCTGGGGAGCGACTGATGACTCAGCCTGCACCTGGCCCAGGACGGGCGAAGCGCTGTCCACAAGGTGCTCCTGAAAGTACTTGCCCCCTGAATGCCGGCTCCACCTCCTGTGGAGCGGCTAATGTGCCTGCCCCTCATACTGAAAGCAGAAGTCAGAGTACCCCCAACAAAGTGCTCAGGTCTGAGAACGGCTATGCGAAGGCCCCCCTTCACACAGAACAAAAGAAATGTGGTATAAAAGTAGGAGCCCTGCTCCTTGCAAATCAGAATCCTGTTTACCACAAAGAACCTCTGCCCGACTAGGAGGAGAAGAAGAAGACGCTGGAAGGACTGGCCTGCTGCTTGCCTTGCTGAGAAAGGAGAGGAAAAAGACTTGCTGAAAAGACTTTGCTGCTTTGTGCTTGAACATTCTCCAAGGGCTTGATTTGAGCTTGCCCCCTGAACTGAACCCCAGGACCAGTGGGTTCTCTGTGCTTTTGCTCGTCCTCCAGTTCGAGCCGTGTGTGCATCCCGCTGGAAAGAGACTGCTCCCCTCATCGCCCCCTCCTAGGGCCGTGACACTCAGGAGCTTGCCTGCCTCAACCCCGTGAGAGCCCCGCTCCGTCCGGAGCCGCTCTCTGTCCCCGGGCTAGGTCGCCTGCGCCCCTGTCACCGCCTGCCACTGGAGCACGCTGAAAGCGCTGTCACCCCTCCCGCCGGAATCCTTCCGACGATCGTGATCTTTGCCGAGTCACCAGCTGCACGGACCGTGCCCTGTGACCCCGCTTCGCGATCTCGCCCTGAGATCAGGCCGCACCGCCCCCGCTAAGGAGACCCCCGCACTGCCGTGCTGAGGGTCGTGGGCCGCGCCTGCCTGACGACACACACCCGCTCAAGAGGATCCAAAAGTGACCCCATCACCGCTGAGTCGCACCCTCCCGTGCCGACTCCCAAAAGCAACGACACGTTCTTAAGAATTCCAGTATCGGGCTCGGGGCCCGCAACGCCTTATTTCCCCGTCCGCAGGAACCGATTTTCTGTAAGTACTGGAACCACAAGTAACATTTGCGAGAGACTGCAACGTATCCATTTGAAATTACAAACAACGAACATTTGCCTGTTTAACAACCTGGTGGCATAAAGAAAAACGTTATTGGTCTTGTGATAAGTCTGCTGACAGATATACCTATTTTTACATAAAGAAGCGTATTTTTCTACATATCCGCGTCTGGTGTCCATTTCTGGGGGGATTGATGTATTTACTGTGTGTATGATTGCAACTGCTTAACTGACTAACGCCTGGAGAATAGCCTTGGCTGCTCACGCCACGCACCTAGAGGGTGAGCAAGGGTCATTCCAAAGGGGTTATCCTGCGCCCTGACGTAGAGGAGAGGGTCCCTGCTTGACACAAGGGCATCCTTGCGCCAACCAGAGATCCCCGAGTCTAACATTGTTGGCAGCGGCTGGGATTTCGGATTTGCGTTTGTAATTTGCATACAGTGAATTATTAATCACCAGATAGTGAGAGCAGACCAAGTAACGCAGCCACAGGTTTTCATTTCCTGAACTTTGTTGAGACATCTGCCATTATTGCAACCATGCCTGGCTTACTCCCTGCTGGACGAGCACTCTCTGTGATTTCTGGAATAGATGAGGTGGATTGGGAGGAGCTGGAAGGATACACAGTAGAGCAATTGAAAGGCTACAGTGTAAAACTCCGAGTTCCCCATGCTGGGATCAAGAGAAAGATCCAGTACACCAAGGCGTTGAGAGCCTGGAAGGAGTCAAGAGACCCACAGAATGCGGGGGACATCGTTCCACCCGACAACCTTGGGGAGCCCAGCAGAGTCCTGTCGCCAGAGGAGCTGGCAGACAGGGCAGCAGACAGGGCGCATGCAATGGAGATGGCAAAGTTGGCAGGACAAATGGAAATAGAAAAGCAGAAGTTGGCCTTGGAGGCACAACAACGCCAAATGGATCATGATATAAGATTGAAGGAGTTGGAGCTGAAGGCGAAAAGTTTGGACACAGCTCCTTCTGGTGGCAGCACTCCGCCGGTGCAGGTAGAGTCCAAGGTGTACATCCCCAAAGATGTAGTTAAGGAGTATTTTAGAAAGGATGACATAGGGCAGTGGTTTAGAGCCTACGAGGTAGCCATGTCTTCACACCGGGTCCCTGAGAAGGACTGGGGAGCGGGGTTGTGGGGAAGGTTCCTTGCTGAAGGGCGTGACACACTTTTAGATTTACCCCTAGATCTCCAGGCCTCATACCCCCATATGAAGGAAGCTTTAATGACCAGGTATGGGTTAACTCCTGAGCTATATAGACAGAGGTTCAGGGAGACTAAGAAGATCCCTGAGAGTACGTATGTGGAGTATGTAACTTTTTTCTGCAGAGCACTGGATGGTAGGGTGAAGGGTAGCAAAGTGAATGATTATCAAGGGCTGCTTGATTTAATTGCATGGGAGCACTTGTCCAGTCAATGTTTTCCTGAGCTACGCCAGCACCTTATTGATAGCAAGCTGTCCAACCCGAGGAAACTTGCTGAGGAGGCGGACCGCTGGCTCAGCACCAGGGTCCACAAGGGTCAGGTGGGAGACTCCGCCAAAGGTGGGCAGGGTCCCCAGCAGAAGAGTGGGGGGGACAAGGGTAAACAGAAAGGGTTCCAAAAAGGCCCCCAAAGTAATCCCCAAGGGAACCAGCAGAAGGGTTCTCAGCCTCCCCCACCCCCGCAGCAGAACGGGGCCCCGACAGGTAGGCCTGTTCCAAAGGGGCCCTTCAATTGTTACAGGTGTGGTGACCCGGGTCACATTGCCTCTGATCCTAAGTGTCGCCTGTTTGGTAAGACAGCACCCACTGGTGCTCCACCCCGGCAAGTAGCTAATGTTAATTTTGGGGAGGAGGTAGCAGTCCAGGGGGGTGGGGGTCCTGCGCATATGACCCTAGTCTCGCTAGGAGACAGTGAGATGGTCCCTGAAACCTACTTACCCTCTAACACTAAGAAATATGGGCAAGTAGTGACCATCAATGGAAAGAAGGTTGAGGCTCTTAGAGATACAGGAGCCAGCGTGACCTCGGTGAGGCAACACCTGGTGTCTCAAGAGCAGATTGCACCCAATGCCTACTGTAGGGTTGTCAATGCTGACAACATAGAGAGTCGTTGTCCAATGGCTCAAGTTCCCTTTGAGTGGGGGGAGGTCTCTGGTGCTCTACAAGTCGCTGTGAGAACTGACATGCCTGTAGGCTGTCTGCTAGGGAACGACCTGGAGAGCTCCCCTTGGGAAAAGGTGGAGAAGACCACGCATCTGAGGATGGTGGGTCTACCCGACTGGGCGTGCGTGACCACCCGGTCCATGGCAGCCAGTAGGGGTGTTGAGAGGGTCCTGGAGCCTGAGGGAGAGGTCCAGGAACCGGCCTTAGGGAGAAGGCGCAGGAGGCGCGGGAAACCGGCCCCCGAAGTTCCCACGGCCCAGGAGGAAGCAGACCCTGAGGGGGATGCTCTGGAGCCTACCGGGGAACAGATTGCCGAACTGGGAGACCTGCCTGAGCTGACCCATTGGCAGCAAGAAGGAGGTACCTCCAGGGAGGAATTCTGCAGGGAGCAGAAAGAATGCCCTTCTCTCGTGGGTATGCGGCAGCAGGCTGCAGACCAGGCCAATGGTGTTCAGGCCAAAACACACTACGTGTACTGGGAGAGTGACCTCCTGTATTCAGAGCCTAAGGCTGCTGAACCTGGGTCAGCCCATGTGCTGGTGGTACCCCAGAAGTTCATAACCTTCCTACTGGGGCTGGCTCATGATGTGCCTTTAGCAGGACATTTGGGGATGGACAAGACCTATGACAGGCTTGTCACCCACTTTTACTGGCCCCAAATGCACAAGAATTCAGATTCCTACTGCAGAACCTGTCAGACTTGCCAGGCAAGTGGTAAGAGTGGAGGGAAGCACAAGGCTCCTCTGCAGCCCTTCCCCGTGGTCGGTACACCATTCCAGCGAGTGGGTATTGATATTGTGGGGCCTCTGGACCCCAAGACAGCCCTGGGCAACAGGTTCATCCTGGTCTTGGTGGACCATGCCACCCGGTACCCTGAAGCCATCCCTCTGAGGACAGTGACGGCCCCCGTGGTGGGGCGGGCACTGATGGGAATTTTCTCCAGAGTGGAATTCCCTCTAGAGGTGGTGAGCGACAGGGGGACCAATTTCATATCCACATATATGAAATCCCTGTGGAAGGAGTGTGGGGTAACTTACAAGTTCACCACTCCTTACCACCCCCAAGGAAATGGGTTGGTTGAGAGATTCAACCGAACCCTCAAAGGCATGATCATGGGCCTAGACGGTCCAATGAGGCGTAAGTGGGACGTCCTCTTGCCATGCCTGCTCTTTGCTTACCGAGAGGTGCCACAGAAGTCTCTAGGGTTCAGTCCCTTTGAGCTTCTGTATGGTCACCTGGTAAGAGGACCTCTGAGTTTGGTAAAGGAAGGCTGGGAGCAATCTCCCAGGAAACCTCCCCAGAATGTATACAGTTACATGCTGGCCTTCCGAAACCAGACTAGGCATTTCAGGCAACTTGCTGAGGCAAATCTGGAAGCCAGCCAGGAGGAGATGAAGCGGTGGTACGACCGGAATGCCACTCTGGTAGAGCTTCAACCTGGACAAAAGGTGTGGGTCTTGGCCCCAGTGGAGCCTTTTGCACTTCAAGATAAGTGGACAGGTCCATTTGAGGTTGTGGAGCGCAAAAGTCCTATCACCTACTTGGTGGGCATGTAGTCTCCCAGGAACCCTTTGAGGGTCCTACATGTTAACCGCCTTAAGCCCCACTTAGAGAGGACCGAAGTGGGCATGCTGCTGGCCACTGATGATGGAATGGAGGAGGAGACTGAGCCTCTTCCTGACCTCTTAGTAGCCTCTGAGAAGGATGGGTCAGTGGATGGAGTTAACCTCTCACCCACCCTGACGCCTGAACAACAGGAAGATTGCCGCCACTTGCTGGGGCAGTTTCCAGATAGGTTCTCCCTGGTTCCTGGTGTCACAGATTGGTGCGTCCATGATGTGGACACAGGAGACAGCTTACCTGTGAAGCACAAGGCTTACAGGGTAACTGACAGGGTCAGAGCTTGCATCAAGGAGGAGGTCTCCAAAATACTTGATTTAGGGGTGGTTGAGTCCTCCAGCAGTCCTTGGTCCAGCCCCGTGGTCTTGGTCCCCAAAGCTGCTGCGCCGGGAGCCACACCTGAACTCCGGTTCTGTGTGGACTACAGAGGACTCAATTCAGTAACGAAGACTGACGCGCACCCCATCCCCAGAGCTGATGAGCTCATTGATCGGCTGGGGGCTGCCCGGTTCCTCAGCACGTTTGATTTAACGTCTGGGTACTGGCAGATCACCTTGACCGATGGGGCCAAAGAGAGGTCCGCATTCTCTACGCCAGATGGGCACTTCCAGTTCCGGGTCATGCCATTTGGAATGAAGAATGCCCCTGCCACCTTTCAGAGGTTGGTCAACCAGGTACTGGTTGGGCTGGATGAGTTCAGTGCCGCCTACCTGGATGACATCGCAGTGTTCAGTGCCAGCTGGCCCGAACACTTGCGCCACCTCTGGGAAGTGTTGATGGCTCTGCGCCGAGCAGGCCTCATGATCAAGGCAAGCAAGTGCCAGATCGGGCAGGGTTCCGTGGTGTACTTGGGACACCAAGTGGGGAGTGGCAAGGTGGCACCCTTGCAACCCAAAATTGAGACCATCCTGGCTTGGGAACCCCGCAAGACACAGACCGCAGTGAGGGCCTTCCTGGGGCTCACTGGGTACTACAGGAGGTTTGTCAAGGGCTATGGAACGATTGTTGCCCCCTTGACAGAGCTGACTTCCAAGAAGCAGCCCAGGAAAGTGATCCGGACTGACACCTGTCAGAAAGCTTTTGACACCCTGAAGACTGCCATGTGCACGGCGCCCGTGCTCTTGGCCTCTGACTTCTCCAAGGAATTCCTAGTGCAGACAGACGCTTCAGAGCATGGTGTAGGGGCTGTTCTCTCACAGATGACTGAGGAGGGCTGGGACCAACCCGTAGCCTTCATCAGTAGGAGGTTACTTCCACGGGAAAGTAGGTGGAGTGCAATTGAGCGAGAAGCATTTGCTGTGGTCTGGGCGCTGAAGAAGCTAAGACCCTACTTGTTTGGGTCTCACTTCCGGGTTCAGACGGACCACGGGCCCATCAGGTGGTTGATGCAAATGAGGGGTGAGAACCCAAAGCTGTTGAGGTGGTCCATCTCCCTACAGGGTATGGACTTTACGGTGCAACACCGTCCTGGTACAGATCACGCCAACACTGACGGTCTGTCCAGGTATTTCCGCCTTAGTGACGAGGAACCCCCTGGGCAAGGGTAGTTCTCCCCACATTTCAGCTGGAGGGGACACGTGTTAGACCTGGCACCTTGGTGTGAGTTTCCCTTCCACTTTTTGCTGGTGTTGTCCACTCAGGGCGCCGCGCCACGGCTAATCCGTGACCGCAGCGCAAGTGCTCCCTAGATAAAGTGTTCATATTTGATATACATGATTGGTTGATTGGATTCACTGTCAGTCCCCAGTAAAGTGCACCCGGAGTGCCAGGGCTTGTGAATGCCAATGCCGCTAGTGGGCTGCAGCGCTGGTTGCGCCACCCACAACAGCGGCCATGTTAAATGTGTCCTGGGTCTGCCACTGCAGACCCCGCGTGCAGTCCCGTACTGTCCCGCCGGCTGGGCAAGTGCCCACACTTGCCAGCCTCCAGAACCTTCCCTTAGCCTCATGTTAGTCACCCCTATGGTAGGCCCGCGGGCAGGGTGCGTTGTAGGTGTAAGGTAGGACAAGCCCTGGTTGTGTGGCCTGTCCTAGTAGTGAATTACCGCCATATTCGTGGTTCACTATTGCAAGGTTACCTGTTCCCATTAGGCCAGATGAGCTGCTGGAATTATTACACCCTATAATCCCAGCAGGCTCGGGGAACATGGTAGAGAGATATGTTTCGTATGCCTGAACTCGGAATGATAAAATACTTCTTGTAGCCAAGTTTATTTTACTATCCTGGGTTTGTAAATACGACTTTTAGAAAGTCAGTATTTACTCGCTTAATCATTTCAGCCGCCTCTGCTGTGCGTGTATCTGACTGTCTGGGCTATGTGAGTGACAGGGCTGGGGGGATGACAGGTAGCGAATGGCAGGAGAACACCTTGGTGGGAGGTGGGAGTGCCCCTTGGACTCTGAATAGGGCAGTGCTCCACGACCACAATGCCGGCTCCGCCCCCTGGGGAGCGACTGATGACTCAGCCTGCACCTGGCCCAGGACGGGCGAAGCGCTGTCCACAAGGTGCTCCTGAAAGTACTTGCCCCCTGAATGCCGGCTCCACCTCCTGTGGAGCGGCTGATGTGCCTGCCCCTCATACTGAAAGCAGAAGTCATAGTACCCCCAACAAAGTGCTCAGGACTGAGAACGGTTATGCGAAGGCCCCCCTGGCCTGAAAGAACAAAAGAAATGTGGTATAAAAGTAGGAGCCCTTCTCCTTGCAAATCAGAATCCTGTTTACCACAAAGAACCTCTGCCCGACTAGGAGGAGAAGAAGATGCTGGAAGGACTGGCCTGCTGCTTGCCTTGCTGAGAAAGGAGAGGAAAAAGACTTGCTGAAAAGACTTTGCTGCTTTGTGCTTGAACATTCTCCAAGGGCTTGATTTGAGCTTGCCCCCTGAACTGAACCCCAGGACCAGTGGGTTCTCTGTGCTTTTGCTCGTCCTCCAGTTCGAGCCGTGTGTGCATCCTGCTGGAAAGAGACTGCGCCCCTCATCGCCCCCTCCTAGGGCCGTGACACTCAGGAGCTTGCCTGCCTCAACCCCGTGAGAGCCCCGCTCCGTCCGGAGCCGCTCTCTGTCCCCGGGCTAGGTCGCCTGCGCCCCTGTCACCGCCTGCCACTGGAGCGCGCTGAAAGCGCTGTCACCCCTCCCGCCGGAATCCTTCCGACGATCGTGATCTTTGCCGAGTCACCAGCTGCACGGACCGTGCCCTGTGACCCCGCTTCGCGATCTCGCCCTGAGATCAGGCCGCACCGCCCCCGCTAAGGAGACCCCCGCACTGCCGTGCTGAGGGTCGTGGGCCGCGCCTGCCTGACGACACACACCCGCTCAAGAGGATCCAAAAGTGACCCCATCACCGCTGAGTCGCACCCTCCCGTGCCGACTCCCAAAAGCAACGACACGTTCTTAAGAATTCCAGTATCGGGCTCGGGGCCCGCAACGCCTTATTTCCCCGTCC
The DNA here is from genome assembly GCF_964204655.1 of Triturus cristatus. Lineage (NCBI taxonomy): Eukaryota > Metazoa > Chordata > Amphibia > Caudata > Salamandridae > Triturus > Triturus cristatus. Next base: position 845,139,522 of record NC_140594.1, on the reverse strand, counting down.
GCAGGAACCGATTTTCTGTAAGTACTGGAACCACAAGTAACATTTGCGAGAGACTGCAACGTATCCATTTGAAATTACAAACAACTAACATTTGCCTGTTTAACAACCTGGTGGCATAAAGAAAAACGTTATTGGTCCTGTGATAAGTCTGCTGACAGATATACCTATTTTTACATAAAGAAGCGTAGTTTTCTACATATCCACGTCTGGTGTCCATTTCTGGGGGGATTGATGTATTTACTGTGTGTATGAATGCAACTGCTTAACTGACTAATGCCTGGAGAATAGCCTTGGCTGCTCACGCCACACACCTAGAGGGTGAGCAAGGGTCATTCCAAAGGGGTTATCCTGCGCCCTGACGTAGAGGAGAGGGTCCCTGCTTGACACAAGGGCATCCTTGCGCCAACCAGAGATCCCCGAGTCTAACAAATTACTGATAGCATTTGAAAGGAAGGAGTTCTGTGACAGAAGGCTCTGAGCAGGAGGCATTTAAGGGAGGATTAATGTTAGTTGCTTACTTTGTTATAAAGAGGCCTTCTGATTTTAGCTGTAAGGAGCTGCCAAGGTCAGACCACACCTATCACGTTGCCTGAAACGATTGTGCTGTCTTGCACTAATCAAGTTAGGTTGTATTTGAAATACTGGGTTTTGCTTTAAACAGGAGCAGAGCCATAGCTCATTCGTGGCAGTGTAGAGGTAGGGATGAAGAGATATAAAATGCGTGGTCTTGCTGATACCATTAATTATATATAAAGGGACATTCTACAAAGAAATTTGAGTTGAAACACTACTAACTGTGTTGTGCAAACTGTACGCTTGAGATTACTGTGACTCGATAAATCTGAGACCCCGAAAACTCTTGGAACAAGTGCTTTACCCAGCTCAGAAGACTAATGTTTCCTTTGCCAGCAACTTTTAGTGCTTTAAAAAAGGGATGATTTTTATCTAGCGTACACCATGCTGACTGCCATCAGCGATAAAACCGCCTGCTGCGCTACAGCCAGATGTTCAGAGGAACAGAAGGAGAATGTGCCATCTGCATGCCACACGGGAATGTTACACAGAGCTATTTGCAGCCCGAGCTGCTTCACACAAAGCAAAAGCAACGTAAGTAGAAGCTTTCATGCAAAGATCTAACGATTGGCACTTTGACTTTCATTTCTCTAAAACCACTACTAGTGCTAGTATCAAGGCAAGACAAAAACCAGGGTATGGATGCAATGGACACCTTTTGCAGTGATGGACAGCACCATTTATCAAGGTCATATAGAGCACGCGAGACTGCTTTATGGGATTTCATTGTAATTGATTTTATATAGCGCTTGCTAACTCTGACGAGGCATTGATGAACTCTGTAGTACCATCATGGGGACATTTCTTCAGGGGGGAGGAGGCATGCCACTACCGCTGAAGACATGGATTTTTTGGTTGATATTCAGGTCCAATCACTCATCGACTCCCACCTCCACCACATACACACACGCATTCGCACACACATGCACACACACACAACAAAGGGAGTGATTAATATGCATGGAGACCTAATTCCTCAGAACTTCCTGTGGCCCACGTGGTTAAATGTGCAGGCTATGATGATCTTAAGACACGTTGGATGCAAATGATCGCATTTCTTGTGGGACAGGCAACCAGGCAACTGAATTAGCATTATCCACTAATTAGCTCATTAATGGTAAAGTCATGCAGTGCAGCACAGCAAGTTACCTTGTTGCGCTCCACTGCAGTCCTGCCAACTCACACAGCGCCACCGTGTGACACACGATATCGGCTCCCAACACATGATCATCCAGTGAAGAGCTAATATCACACAGTGGCAGGGAAAATGAGTTGAAAACAACTGTAAATAGTAGATTTCAGTTTGCTTTATCATGCTTTGAACTACCAACATCTGTTAAGGGGTAGCACATGCCAGGACATCAGCACCAGCCTCAGCAAGCTTTTTAAAAATGTTTTAGAGGCAGAGGCTTGGGGCATGGGGGCAAAATTGCCTCTTAGGTACTTCTTGCTTGAGGCCCCCCTCCAAGGCCCCGCCCCCTCCTCACATGGTGAGATTTTTGTTCAAGTTGGCAAATCTGGCACTGCATGACAGGGAAAGTACAGCCATATTTAAGGCAATACAGTGCATTCCTGGGCTTTCCCTTGCACAGGTGCCCTTCTGGCACCCTAGCGCCAATGCAGGCACAGTTGCACCATGGTGCAAGGGTGCCTGCATTGCACGCAGGATTGTCTTTGTGCAGGAAGGGACACCTTCTCGCACAAAAAAACATCATGGGAGGCATATTCCTCTTTCTATGTGTGTTGCAGAATGCAGCACACATAGAAAGAGAAAGAAACTAAGAGGAATAGAGATACTTCTCGTTACGCCTCACCTGGGGAGGTGTAAGATTTTGGTGCATCCCCTGATTTACAAGTACTTGTAAATCTGGGGATGCGTCAAAATCCATGGGAGTTGAATGGAAATTCCCACGCAACGCCCATGGTGCCCCTTCTTAGGGCAGAGTAATGCAACGCAGTGATTTGCGCTGCATTGCGTTACTCATGATTTTTGTAGCCACGCAAAGTGGCTTTGGGTGGGTTTAAAAATCTGTCTTAGGGTTTGCGTCGCTCTGGCACCACATTGCGTGGTGCAACAGTAATGCAAACAGCCTCATAAATAGGCCCCTAAGAGACCCGTGCCATTGTGTGCTCAGTGAAGGAGAAGGTTCAGCTGGAAAGCTGATGATAGAGGATGTTTTGTATTCTTCTGTTTTACCAATGTCATGCAGCTACTGCAAGATTCAAGGAAATGTTGGCTTATTTTATTGGGTGGATCAAATACACCCTACACTATACACATCTCTTTTGCAAGAGTGATGCACCAGTGCTGAACAATATCAAAATATAGGTACATTGAAAGATTGTCTAACCGCATCTGTAACATATAAGCCATTGTCCACATACACGAGATCCACACTGAAGTTGTGTGAAGAAAGTAATTCCTGATTGTATTTCCCGTTTTTGGCATCACTCATTCTTTTTTACATCTATAATCTCAAAACACATGAACTGTCTCACTCCCAGAAGTCCAAAACAGGGCGAAATGTTGCTGTCATTGTTGAAAAACTATAAGAGGTGTCATTTTTTCCAAGGCAATCTTAGTTGTAATGAGACTCTACCTCATAAAATGACACTGTTACAAACTTTTTCCTGTGGCTCTTTGAAGATAGACATTGCGTGATGTTCCACAGTGCAAATATGCTTAAACACGTATTCTAACTGTGTGAAATTAAATGTAAATTTGCTTTGTTAAAATTTATTTTCATATATTATGCAAAAGCAAATTTTGCACACCCCTAATATTGAGGCATCAGTGTTTTCTTTTTTCTTCATCCACATAGAGGTGTCAGTGTAGACTACTGAAGTTGAAATGCCTTTTGGAGGAATTCCATTTTTGTTTTGCCGATTGGAATGTTTAGCTTTTTTTCAAATTAGAAATGATGCCTATATCAGATAAGGTGTTCAAATCTAAGGGGTATATTCACAAGAACGTGTGATAACTACCGCAAGGGTAGCCTAACGCCACTCTCAACATCGCAGCCCAACGCAGGAAAATTACCCCGTGTCAACTAAGTATTTACAACGCGGCAGTAGCATGCGATAATCACCAGATAACGCATCCAATGGCCGTGCAAAATCCAACGACACGCCGCAAATATGCGAAATGCGAATGCAAAAAAAATGTGACGATGCCAATCGCTATACAAAAACTCGCGAACACCAGCCATAGGCCTGCAAATACCACGCGTCTGGAGGGAAAATGCACCATAAAAAACACAGAAACAACACACCAGAAACAAGCCAAAGCACGTAGCAACATGGATGCAACCTGATCCAGTACAGAGGCCAACGCGAACCCCACAACTCCCACAGACCACCAGCAAGGAACAACGGGGTCGGGGAAGGCCAAGGAGAAGAGGGAGAGGAAGAAGGGGTGCAGACCGCAGGAAAACAAGACCAGCGTCACGGAGGCAACAGAACACTTCCACTTCCGCCAGACTCCGCCCTGCTGCCCCCTGGTTTTCCCCTGCCCTTCGTGCTGAAAAGAGTCGGTGTAAAAAATTAGAACGTAATTGGCGGCAAACTTATGATCCAGAGGCAAAAATTGTTTATAAATCTGCTTTAACAAACTTCTCTAAATTAAAGAAATCTACGATGAGAGATTTCTTTGCCCTACAAATTAAGAACGCTGACAACTCGTCTAAAACCCTCTTTAAGATTGTAAAGGACTTTGTGAAACCCCCTGCCATGGTGCCTCAGAATTCCTCTAGTCAGGCTTTGTGTAATGGTCTGTCGGATTATTTTCAAGATAAAATCGACAACATTACGTCTGCCTTCCCTACGGTGCTGACCCCCTATATCTCTGGGGTCAACGACACTTCAAGACCATCGATGATGGCTTTTAAAGAACTTACCACTGAGTCTGCACTTAGTCTGCTTATCCAGTGTAAGTCAGGCTCCCCTCTTGATCCCGTCCCTGCTAAAATCATGAGTAATCTGGCTCCTTTGTTGGTCAGTCCATTTCTCTCTATTTGGAACTTATCGCTGTGCTCGGGCCAGTTCCTGTCTGTTTGGAAGGAGGCCCTATTAGTTCCCATTTTGAAGAAAGTGGATGCGGATCCGACACAATTTTGTAACTATCGCCCAATTTCCCTTCTTCCCAAACCGGCGAAGGTCCTGGAAAAGGCTGTGCAGTTACAACTAGCAGAATATTTAGAAACCAACTCATTGCTGCATGACTCACAGTCAGGATTTAGAACTGGTTTCAGCACTGAGACTGCTCTATTAGAAGTATCTGAGACGATCCGTGAGTGTGTGGATAGGGGCGAGGAGGCCATGTTGGTCCTCCTCGACCTATCCGCCGCTTTTGACACGGTATCCCACAAAATTTTACTGGATCGCCTGTTGCAGTTTGGATTGGGAGGCTCTGCTCTATCTTGGATTGCCTCCTTCCTTACCGGTCGTACTCAGAAAGTTCTTCTTAAACCGTTTGAATCAGAGGGTAAACCCCTCACATGTGGGGTGCCTCAGGGCTCTGCACTCAGCCCACTATTCTTTAATGTTTATCTTGCCCCTCTGGCTGAGTTAGTGGAGTCTTGGGGTATTAGGGTGATCTCCTACGCTGACGATACTCAGCTTATGTTTTCTTTTAGAGATCACTCAGACTCCAGCTTCGCCAGCTTTCGCAAGTGTTTAAGCAACATATGTTCTTGGATGTCTGTTAATCATCTCAGACTCAACACTGATAAGACGGAGGTCCTATTCTTTAATCAGAAAACCATCCCTTCTGCCACTCTGTGGTGGCCGTCTGTGCTCAACCCCCCCCCCTCCCCTGTTCTAACAGCGCGTAACCTGGGCTTTCAATTTGACAACGCTCTTTCCTGTAAGGCTCAAATTAGTAAGGTTACGGCAGCCTGCTTTGGGAAGTTGCGTATGATTAGAAAGATCTTCCCATACCTGCCTTTGGATGCTCGTAGAACTGTCATTCATGCCCTGATCACATCACATCTGGATTACGCCAATAGTCTTTATGCCGGTGCCCCCATGTACCTTATTGAACGTCTTCAGATTGTTCAGAATGCGGCGGCAAGACTAATTGGTAATATCCCCTATCGTCAGTCGGTTGCGCTCTATCGAAAAAAGTTACACTGGCTCCCCATTTTCCGCCGCATCCAGTTCAAGATGCTGACTCTTGCCTTTCGTGCCCTCAATGGGTCAGGCACAGGCTACTTGAGAAAGAGACTCGTGCTTCTCCAATCAGCCAGATCTTTGCGTTCAAATAATCTACGCCTTCTCACGGTTCCTCGCTTCCGACGCTCTAGAATGGGCGGCAGAGCTTTTACCGTAATGACGGCCAAACTTTGGAACAGCCTACCACTTGATCTTAGGTTTCTTCCTTCAGAATCTCTTTTCCGTAGCAAATTGAAAACCTGGCTGTTCACCTCTTCTTAACTGTTTCTCTCTGAGCATATGGTCTACAGCGCCGGGACACCCCCGTTGGGGGTAGCCGCGCGCTATATAAGCTTCTTAAATAAATAAATAAATAAACACTACCAGCAACTGACCCACAAGCAGACCACCTGGAATGCAGTTGGAGTGCCGAAGAGGCCAATCCAGGAGGCCAAGAGGCACCGGCATGACGTGACAACCGAAACCAGGCACAACCCCGCTGCCAACAGGAAGGCTGCAACGGCGACAGGAGGTGCCAATCCTGCGCCACAGAAGGAGCTGGAGGAAACCGAGGCCACAGTCATGAGTGTGTAGACGGTGCAAGGAGAAGGGAGTACGGACACAGCTCGAGAGGACCTTACACAACATCAACAGGGAGAGTAACCAACAGGGACTGGGGGATGGGGGGAGATGGGCACAATGGCACACATGCACAACGAGGCGTAGCACACTGCACACTCACAATTACCCAGGATCATGTCCCTGATCCCCTTGGCACACTGCAGCACACACACATAGCAATAACAGCACACCCACATTGACGAGAACGTGGTACAATGCGCATAGCTGACACTGCAGAACAGAGGACAAAACTGGCTCTGCACATGCATAGAAACATGCCTACTACATCTGACAGAGCAGGATACTGTGAAATGGAAATGTACGCGTACGACCTCACATCTGTCATGTAGTCCGAATGTTCACTGTCCTGCAGCAGAATTCAGCACCTCACGAACAGTCACAATGTACATTGTCATACAGTCTGCATGAAAACCAGAACAATGCGCAAACATACATGTCAACACAATGTCCAAATGCATCTCCCCTTCACACGGCAGAGGGGCACACAACACATCCAGCAGAGCACAGAAGATAACACATCTGTGATATCGGAGAGGATCACCACACCTTCGACAACGACACCCTACAACAGACCATGGACATCCCACGCAACCCACAACCAGGACCTGGGCAGCCAATCTACTCAGAGGAGGACACAGAGCCTACAACAGACCACACAGCAGGAAGCACCCGCAAGCACAGCTGGCTCATGACTCTTCACCCACCCACACATGGCACCCCGTTGCCATGTGTCAGCACGCCAAAAGGAGGTGGCTGAACAGGCGTGGTTGGGGTCCGAACCCATGGAAGGCGAACTAGATCACATATGTTGGTGTCCATTACACTTCAGGGACCACCCACACCCCACAAACGAGACCCACACAGCCATAGAGACACATGCAGATGCACATTCACAATACAGAACCACGCCCAGGGGCACGCAAATAGCAGTCACACACACACGTCGGCTCTGCCTACAATTGCTCAGCCCACTCCCCTTACAAATTGAGTGGGTGACGACAAAACTACATGTTCAAGCTCCAACCCGCTGCCTGCGGTGACATGTCTGCATCCGCTGTATTGTCTTGGGCCCAGGGCCCTCATGCATACAACAAGACCACAGGGACACACACAGATATCATGTTGAACTGGCTACAAGCACGTGCGCCTGGCCCCTTTCTTGGCAGGGCCACATGTACAGTGATGCCTGTGCTGGATGTGTGTGGGGTGAGTGTAAGCCAGCACACATGGAGTGTATGGTGCTGGCAACCACTTGAACAGTGGACACCAGTGCAACGGGAACTGAAAACACTTGCATAACAGAGTCAACTGCTGAGCAACATGGAGGGAGATGGAGAAAGTCCAGAGGACACACAACATGCAAACATAAGTGTCGTGAGTTGCAGTGCACTGTGGTTGGGGCGCCAGAGATGAGCGCGCTCATGTGAAGAAAAAGTCTCGGATTGTGTCCCTTTGAGATATTCCTGGTGCAGATGCAGTGTGGTGTGTTAGACCTGCATCTTCTTCCTCGACAACGTCCCAGGTCTCCCACACTGCTTGAGATGACATTGCTGCGCAGCCTCTCCACAGCACAAAACACAATCAGTAACAGACGGTGGCTTACGGGGCACTGAGTCAGTGGCACCTGGAGTGCTGAGCAGGGTATCAGTCTGATGATGGCATCCACAACAGGTGTTTTGCAACTCTGTAGGTTTGTCAGGACCACAGTTTCGACTCTGGCAGATGGAGGTTGGAGGTTGTCCTGGTGGAGGTCACGTGTGCCTCCTGCGGTGATGCGACATCCGGGCCTGTCAGGTCTCGATTTCATGTCTGAGCCCTGGTGGACCGCAGATGAGGCCAGAGGCAGCAGACAGCACAGAGGCCACAGATACATGGCGTTGATGACACTAAGGCTATCGCCTCAGAGGCCATCCAATACCCCAGAAGAAGGGGTCCCGGACATGTCCAGCGCAGAGTTAGTGGCCCCGGATGCACAGCGGTCGGCACAGGCACCCTGCCACGGGATGGTGACTTGCGGTGTAGTTAGATGGGCCATGCGTCCTGAGCAGGTCCTCATCAATGTCCGAGGTGTATGTTGCGGAGTGTTGCGGAGGACAGTGGAAGGTGTCCTCCAGGGCATGAGGTGAAAGGTCTGATGTTATCCGGAAGCAGCAAATGGTGGGGGGAATGCCACAGCCTCGTTTTCACCACATAGTCAGTATCACCTCCATGATGGCGACAAAAACCCCAAGTCCATGGACTCAGTCGCCCCCAAAGTTCAACCAGAAAGTGACCATGGGACCATGGGTCTCGGGGAATAGACATCTTGGCACTGATGGCATACCAGCATTGCCGACTGTCTTGGACTCCCCATTGCGGCAGCAGGACACGAACGAGAACGCGGACAGCCATCGTAGCTGCCGACTGGAGTTAGACGTACCTCAGCAGTCCTCCCTTTCACACACGTGTGCCGCTTCTATCATCCCGATCACGCGGTGCAAATACAACGCACAGCGTAACCAGCTGCCACCCTGCTTCAAGATTTTGACGCGCCTTTCATTTCCTGATCCCACAGCGTGTCTTCCCTTTTTTCCCCCCTTGTCTCGACGCGGTCCGAACACTACGGACAGCACAATCAGCTGCTACCCTGCTGCAAGACCCAGACGCGCTTCTCATTTCCTGACTCCAAAGCGTGCCTTCCCCTTTCAACGATATCGCAACGCGGCTGACCATACTAGCTGCACTCACCTGGAGCAAGAAGGATATCACCTCCTTTGAGACCTGATTCACCGCCCCCCCCCCCCCCTAGGCGTTATAATTCTACCAGGCATTACTTTGTTGACATATCCTTTAGTCCTGATGATGATCCCTGTATACTAGGAGCTTGGGATCGAAACGTTACGTCGACTTGTTTTAATAGTTCCACATTATGGCAATTGTTTAAATGTACCGTGGATACTATTGGCTAGAGCTTACCTGAAGTCGCTCATTGTATTGTAAGCCCCCATGATTGCTCCAAAATGTGTTTGCCTGTTACCAATTTGTAATTGCCTCTAACTTCTTGGCCTTTCTTTTCCTCTCTCTGTTGAAAACTTGGTACAGGACTGTGCCCTTGTTTCATCAGCCCTTTCAATTTTTGCTTATATTTCCTTGACTATTTAAGATTAAATGCTCCTCTGTCCGGCTGGACACAGGAGGAACTCACATAGGTCTCATTGAAGTCTATGTAGAATTATGACTTCCTAACTAAAAATAAGCTAGGGACTTTTGTTAACAAAATAAGTTTGTACCCGTGGTCCTTAGCTACCTCTACCGGGTTCCCTTGTTACTTATACTAATGCACAGAGTTGGTGGCACCACGTCGAAGGGAGTACACTGATGTAAACTCTGCAATGAACATATGTACTCTGCCATCGTGTAATCAAGACTCAGTTTCAAATGTGTGACCTACTTGACAGTAGTGTAGGCCGGAGGTGGCAGTAGAGTACATCAACGAGAAAGGTCTAAAGTGGGCCTGTGTCGTGGAGGCCGTGATGGTCTGAGAGGCTGCCAAGGACGCGGTCCTCGGGCTTTGAGCTTGCGCAGGCACATGGTGGGCCCTCCTTGACACACGCCGGTGTCGGAAGGTGATCAGTGTGGCCTGGCTGAGCAGGGGCCGGCCTGAGGGCTTCGGGGTCCAGAGGGCGGGGTACGGCAGGCGCACAGGATCACAGGCAACTCCGTTCACGAGGACAGTGTCAGCCTTGTGGTGTGGTGAGTGGCACCGCCCTGGCAGAGACGTTGGGCTTTCCAGAAGAGGACCACGCCCAGGGCTATATGCTTTTTATTCACACCCCTACACTGGCCTGGCGTACGCCGGGCCATCCCACTCCTTTCATGCTTACGGGGGTGATGTAAAAGGCAACATTTCTGCGAACTCCCCCCACTTGCTGGGGTGACATGCTTGTGTCCACTGTCCACTACACTCCATACACCAGCGGTGTATGTTGCCATGGATATGGGTGTGTTCTGCATGCTGCAGTCTGTCCAGCACATCTCCACCACTCTTGGCATTGTGTACTTTCCCATTCATTGGTCACTTGCCTCCTCCACACATGCCTGGTTGCCACCTCTCCCCACATTCGGCTATTGTGTGGCTGGGGTGCCATGCCGTTGATGACTCATGTTCACAGCTTGCCTAGGTTACCGTTATGAGTTGTTCTGTCGTGTCTGGTGGGTGGGCATGTTGTTTTGCATGTTGGTTGTGATTTTGTGTTGTGTGCATTGCCAGTGTTGTGAGTTGCATGGCTGTGGAGTTGAGGTGGGTGGGGTGTTCATTTTGTACTTGCCAAGGGACTGTGCATTTCCCTTGGGGCCATCCTGGTAATGCTGGGTGCTGATGGACTGTCGGAGGATGAAGGTATCATGCACACTAGCGGGGAATTTGTGGGCGACATCGGTGGATGTTCCATGGTGTTCGGTTGTTGCCTGCACATTGATGTGAGACGTGTGCTTTCTGTTGCGGTGATTGTGTGCTGTGTCACCAGAGGGCACAGGTAGGACATGTGTGCCGTGGATTGCCGCCAACACGTGCATGCATCCAGCTATGGCGTATGGTCCTTGCTTGGTCTCCAGCAGATCCTGCGCAATATGTTGGACGTATGGGGACTGGAGTACCAGGCTGATGGTGATGTCCAGGACAGGTGTCAGGGAATGGGATGTGGCTGGCTGTGTGACTCCTCCGACTGTGGCGGGTGTTGTTTGGGGGGGTACTATGGGCCAACAGGTGCAGCAAAGCCAGCAGCTTTGTGTGGGGTGAGATGTCGGTTGTCCACTGTGTTGGTGCCGTCGGCCTGTTGGGCATTGTTGGTCATTGTTGGTCATGATGCATGTAATTGTTGTCCTTTTGAGCCTGTAGTGGGCAATGACATAGTCAGGTGTTGGGTCTGTGAGGCTGGTGTTTTTCCTGGGGGTCCGCTGTCTTTGTCAGCGCTGCCTGGGTGGTGGTCCGGGGGTGGTGTTCCAGGTGCTGTATGGGGTCCTGGGGTGGTGGCGGTGGGTGTTGTGGCCCTCTTGGGTGTCCGGGCCCAATGACCAGTGGCTCCATGGCATCTGCTGCCCTTCTGATGTGGCTGTGGGCTGGGCTCCCTTTTGTGGTGCAGGCTGTGGTCTGACTTAGCACCAGGTCAGAGCAGGTGTTATTTTCCTGCTGCTAACGCTCCTTATCGCCTCTTTTGTGCTCTTATCGCAGTTCTGGCTGTTCGTTGTGAATGTTGTGGAGTGGTGTTGTCGCGGCTTTTGGCACGGGAACGCCTACTCTGCATCTCATTAGCGATAGTTGCAGGGGTCATCCGTGGCGATGATTTTTGCAGCTGCTATCGCTGGTAAACTGGTGATGTGGGCTGTTAGCACCAGTTTGTGATTGGGGCGATAAGTTTATGGCAACTTTGGCTGCGATAAAGTGCCGTTAAGTCGGCAATAGTTCCTTGTGAATATGGCCCTAAGTTTCACTGCCAGAGCAGTGCAGATAGGCAGACCACCACTGCCCTGATTTAACGTGATGTACTCATAGCAGGCAGTCTGACACCCCGTCACAGAGACCTGGTTTGGGGGCCACAATAAGGTTACAAAAAGGTCCCAGAAAAGGGTAATCGAACCTATCAGCCCTGGTGTGATCTCCCCCATAGGGGCCCAGTTAAGTACACAGGGGCTAAATTAGTTCAGTGAACACTCAAATTCTCACATAATCTAACACCCAACAAAACAGATAATCTACATTGGTGTATAACAGCCCAAACGTCCTGATAAAATGTGGCAGACTTGATTGGGGTAATAGAGGCAATGAAACATATATCGACAGAGTAGATATTAAGAGGCCCTATTCACAGGCTGCATTTTGTAATAAGTTTTGTAGTACTACAATAGAACTACAACCATTCTATAAAATGTAATGTACAAACCTATGTGTGGGTTTTCTGCCTCTGCATCTCCTATCTTTTTCTGTGCTGAGCTCTTAGCCCCGAGGGCGGAGTCTCCACATATGTAAGTATACATATTTAGTAGAGGTGGATGGAATCGGCGAAATTTGATTATGTGGAATTTCACAGAATTACATTAAAGTTCTGCAAGATTCTGTGGTAATCGATGGCAGGGCGGAGTCGGTATTTGGTTCTATTTTCTTATTGCAAAATGCACCCTCATGTCCAAAAATGGATGCGAGGATGTATTTTGCACTAAGAAAATAGAGCGGCCAAACATCACTTGCCATCCTTGCATACTTTGCAGTGATTATCGCAGAGTATATAAGGGCGGCGCTGCCGAGTGGTATGCAGTAGTTTCTAAACATTAGAAACCACTGCATATAACTCTGCAGTACATATCTCTCAGTGTCCTTACATACTCTGCAGTAATCACTGCAGAGTATGTAAGGGCACCAAGGGGTATGCACTGCAGAGATTTCTAAACGGAGTGGGAAGTGAGAGCAGTCCCTCTATGTTTAGAAATCACTGCAGATTGAACTTAAAAGTAATTCTGCGTTTCAAGACTAACACTGAATTAAAATTCTTCTGCTTCCGTCGGCGGAATTCATTATTCCACCAAGGACTAATATTTAGTAGTGACTGTGGGAGGGACAGGGGGCATGTTTTGAAAAGGGGGAATGCGTACTACTTAATGGAAATGTTTAACAGAGAGCGTAAGGAGGGGTTTAGGCAGGACCAGGGAGGGGTTTAGGGAGGGATGTGTGCCCACCCACAAAAGAGTAACCCATTGCTATTTACAAATTGCACTTCTAAAGTAACTACAGCCAAAAAGTGACCCATAAGAGTACATAACGACTCCAGCTTGGCGCTGAAGTTAAGTTCAGAACCGCACATGGCCAACCAGAGGTACTGCAGCACCCGCCCTTAGAAACTAATAGCGGTAAGGATTTTTAATAAAACACCATTGGAAACAACGATAAATTAAAGGAATTATTTTAAATAGCTTAAAATATAAGGGCATTTAATTTAGTGTTAACAAAAACATATAAAATGAATACATATTGCTTACAAGAAGTTAGCAACCTATTTTTTTTATTAAAAATGAATGTAAGTGAATATTTTAAAAACATCTAATTGGTAATTTTATTTTAAATGACATTTCTGAAAATGTTTATTTTTAATTGAAGGTAATCATACTGTATCATTTGTTTTCTTTTGTTCTACATTAAAATAATCAAATCTAAAATTAAAATACACTAATATTTGACATTAAAATATTGTTAGTAATTTTTAAATAAAATTATCTGTTTCACTCTTCACTATAGTTTACCATAGGGAGATACCCCCACTAAAAATCTGTTTAATGATTGAACCTGGCTAAATACATGCTTGTAGAGCTTTGAAAATTTCCCTTAGAACCAAAATGTATAGAGATGTATATTGGAAAGATCACAGTACTTGCAATACACCTGGGGCCCGATTCACAAAGTCTAACTTTAGACCAAAAGTCTAACTTTACAACTTTTCGGCCTTCACAAAGGGACTTACGATTAGTATCTTTATGACTGCACAGTTTTTGCACTTGGGTGGAGTTTCTGTACTCTGGGCAGAATTTCCGCACTTGGGCCAGAATCCCCACAGTCGGGCGGAGTAAGTTTAATTTCATACACCTGCAGACAATTAATGTCACATGCCACCCATGCACTACAAACTACATAAAAGCAGCACATATCAAAGGCTCTGGTTTTCCAGACCCACCCTTCACCTACCTGTCCTGCACCTTGTCTTGCCATCAGCATGCTACATGTGAGGAGGAAGATGAACTGTACTAAGGAGGAGACTAACATGATTGTAACATTTGTAATGAGGAACTACAAAAAACTGCATGGCCTACCTCCATACTTCTTCAGTGTTATACAGAAGACATCCCTATGGTAGCAGTTGGCTAATTCAGTCAGTGCATTGGTGGCAGGATGAAAAGAGGCAGGTGAAGGAGAAGTTCACCAGGATAGAGTTGGCCAGAGCTCTCCCCGGTGGACAAACTGGAACCGGTCTCCGTCTGATCCCCCTTGAGATGGACGTCCTGTCCACCATGCACACCCACCTGCTGCATGGGCTGCCTGTGAATGATGACCTTAATATGGTGCCAGGTAATATGTGATGATTTAAATAATGACTTATAATGATAAATGTGTACGATACACTGCAAATGTGATTATGGAAGGCAGTTAAATTTTGTAAAAATATTCATGGTGCGTTAGACCCTCATGTGTCTCATTTTGTCTATTACACTACAAGACCCAGAATCCTTTGTGATGGAAATGGTTACTTCCAATTTCTCATTCACAAACAATGTCCCATCACTGCTGATGATTTCATTTTACACTGGCATATGGTATTAGAAAATGTGCCTGATGTAGTAACCATGAAAGTTGTTGCAACTGAGTCAATGTGTGAAAAGTTGTACATCATTTGTTGGTGTTATCTGTTGACTTCTTTTTATTGCCACATACAACTAGAGTAAAGTAATCCACTGGAGCAGAGGTTTCTGCACTTGCAGGTAGGTAATGCAATGGGGTACATCAACCCATACCCCAAGCACAAACTGGTACATGAATATGGCCAGAAGAGGGTTCCATTTACTACAATGTGATCAGACAACCCATAGATATTTTACATGGAATCCATCAATAGTCTCAAACATGTGAACTGAACTAGGATATGTTGCACATTACAGAATGTAAACTAAATACACTCTTATCATTTTAGGCCCTGTGGCGTTGGTGAGAAAAACACATACTACATCGATCTCTGCTCCACATATGGGTATGACATTTGATCAGGCACCACACACTGTGCGGATGGGAAACCCTGGTAAGTACATTTAATTATTACTTTATAAAAGGCTCATAGTCTTAAATATTGGATAGTATATCAGCAGCGTGTGGTGTGTGTCTAAAATCTATGTTGTCACTTATCTCCGTGTGCTCAGATATGGCTCATAAGAGTATACTACTTCATAACATGTTGGCTAATGAAAGGATGACTTTACATTTATTTTTTTAAATAAATAAAGTATGTGCCAAATTGCGTATATTGTCTCATCTAAAGAAGTGTAGCAACGAATGGGTTAAAAGTCTATACCTATTACATATACATGTAAAATGATTCACATCATCCTTTGTATTGAAATATGGATTTGTATGGTACATTACAGCTGCTGTCAGGACTTCCTCAGTTATCCAATGTACACCATCCAGGGATTTGGAAGATATTCTGACTGCAGCAGTCAGACCCACTACCATCCGCCCATCAGGTAAGTGTGCCATATAGTGTTGTAAACTATTGAATCCCAAATAGTGCACAATAACCAAATCCTTGTGAAAGGATAGTAGCAGATATTGCTGATTTTTTGTGGCATCTAATGATTGCGTGTGATATGTTCCCAACCTAATCAGTGATGCCTTTGTTAATTTTGCATGTTTGCATAGAATTCATACTGAACAATAATTTCTGCATCACTTCCTTCTGAAGCTACTGGATCGAGGACCACATCTTCTGCCACACACTGAAGGAGCCAAGTTTAGCAACTGACATCACGGGGATCTCAATACCACACAGCGCTGGAGGTGGTGAGTTTGAATTTGCAGTGCACATCTGCATTCAACACCTCAGTGCTACAGTGTGAGCTGTCCCGTGTAGGTTTACACAAACCATGTCACATGTGGAACATCAGATAGATGCAAATATTATTTGACTCAACCCTTGTGTTGTACCTCATGATATAGAATGGAAAATATTTAGCATGTTGCAACCTCTATCTTTCAGATGCTGAGCACAATGAGTCACTTGATAGAGGTCAACCATCCACCAGTGGAGGGTGGAGGACAATCCAAGGAGAGAATCTGATTCTCCTCCAAGCAGCTATTTAAGCACCCAGCAAGGCTCAAGAAGAGGAGGTTGAGGCAGAAGAATATGAGGATCAAGAAGATGATCAGGTTCTGGTCGTGGAGGATGGCCTGGATTATCAGGAGTTTTATTGTTGACCCACTGGGAAAAACACTGAAGCCTACATCAGGACCAACCAGCATTGGACTTCCTACTTCATCTCTGAGGTTTGCTCACTCCCAGCAGTCAGCCAACCAGCCACAGCATTCACTTACCAAACACAACCATCAACTCCTCACAGCCCTCACATCCAAGGTAGATGTTTTGCTTCTCCTACACACTCCTCCCATGACAGTGCACCCCAGACCTTCTCTCAAGCATCTGAGGAACCTAACACCCCTGTTGAGAAGCCGGCACCAATCTTCTCCCCACAACCTCCCAAGTGCCACCCCTCCCTGTGCTGATGGACCTGATGGTCGTATCAGAGGCGTCCCATGTGGAGTGGGCTGGATCATGGTAATGGTAGCCAGTGGGAGGATCAATTTTTCCAACAGCAGGCAGATGTGAGGCAGGATATTCGTGCCACAGAGGCTACTCTGAGTGACATTGCAGACTCAGTACAGGAAATCCCTCGGATGATTGACAGACAGATCTGTTTCTTGAACAGAATTGATACATCTTGCCAAGGCATGTCAAAGAGGCAAAATGATATTTTTGCAGTCTATAGGGAGGAGAGTGCAAGACACCATGCCTTGGCAATGAAGATGATGAAGTGCATGTTGAAACTGTTTCAAAGCCTTCCTTCATTGTCAATAAATGGAGAGGACCCAACACACCTACCTGCACAACACCACATCCAGCCACCTGTACCACAACCTGGAAAGGAATCCCCCATCTATACAAGCACCAGCCCCCTGCACATGCCCACTTGTTCACAGTCACATCCCCACCGGTACATGCACCATCTCCCCCTGTACTGGCACCTCCCCCAGCTGTACAGGTACCCTCACCCCCTGTACAGGCACCTCCCCCACCTGTGCAAGCACCCTCGACCCCTGTACAGCCACACCAACCAACTGTACAGGCAGATGTACCATACCCACCCACACATTGGCACCAACATAGTATATGCACTTACTAACAGATGTCCTCACCACCACAATCGCAAAGTCATAAAAGAGATCCCCCATGATCACTGTAAAATATGAATGCCCCCAATATATTTAAGTAAAAACATATTTTTCACAAGTCAATACTGAGTTGCGTAATAGTTGATGATGATGAGGACTCCCTGTTTTCTGTTTTTACTGATTTTTACAGATAAATACAGAGAGAAAATATTGTGTTTCCTGTCTGTAAAGTGGAACAATACAGATAATTTGGCTTTTTTTGAGGGACTCTACATGCTGAGATTAATGAATACAGGTCAATAGCTGTACATATTGGCAGCTTGGGGAGGTGCAAAGCTTAATGAGATTTGCTTAAATTATGACATATCTCAACATATGTTTGTGCTATTATGCTAATTTTTTCATGTTGTTTTATCATTTTCTAATTTTTGGCTGTGTAATATGCTAAAGCCTGACAGGTATCAGGGTATGAGTGCACGTTTATCCTCAAAATAAGTGAGGGAAATATATGATTTATCATCTCTTCTGTTCACAAAACACAAAATAAATATGGATAAATACCAACACATTGGCTAAAACATAAATATGGACAAATACAGACTGAAAAGTTCAAAAAATAGATATCATGAAACGGGGAACCCAAATGATGCTCAATTGGTTACTATGGTTGCAGTCTATATATGTGACGATAAATGTGTGTAAGTAAGACATGTAGATTGGTAGGACCATATGTGTGACAGGGTATCATGTAGAAAGCATAGCTAAACACCTACTAATGTTGACTGTCCACTACACTCCAGACACCAGCGGTGTATGTCGACATGGATATGTGTGTGGTCTGCATACTGCAGTCTGGCCATCACATCCACGCCACACTTGGCATTGTGTACATTCTCATTCATCTGTCACTTGCCTCCTTTGCACATGCCTGGTCCCCATCTCTTCCCACAATCTGCTATCGTGTGGCTGAGGTGCCAAGCCATTGATGGCTTATGTGCATGGGTGGCCCAGGTTGTCACAGTAAGTTGTGCTGCCATGTCTGGTGGGTGGGCATGTTGTTTAGCATGTTGTTTGTGAGTTGGTAACATGTGCATTACCAGTGTTGTGAGTTGCATGATTGTGCAGTTGAGGTATGTGGTGTGTTCATTTGGTACTTGCCAACGAGCAGTGCATTTCTGTAGGTGCCAGCCTGGAAGCGCCGGTTGATGATGGACTGTCAGAAGATGTAGGAATCATGTACACTGCCTGAGTGGTTGGCGTCGAGGTTTGTGGAGATTCCCGGGTGGACATTGATGGAATACGTGTGCTTTAGGTTGCGGTTCTTGTGTGCAGTGTTGCCAGGGTGCAAAAGTAGGACATGTGTGCAGTCAATTGCCCCCTAAAATGTGCGGGAAGCCAGCTGTGGCGTAGATGCCTTGCTTGGTCTCCAGCTATTCCTGCGCAGAGTGGGGGAAGTATGGGTAGTGTGGTACCAAACTGATGATGGCATCCAAGACAGTTATGGGGAACTTGGGTTGGGCTGGCTGTGAGACTCCTCAGACTCTGGCAGTTGTTGGTTGGAAGGTACCAGAGAACAACAGGTGCAGCACAGCCAGAAGCTTTGTCTGAGGTGGGATGTTGGCTGTCCGCTGTGTTGGTGCCATCTGCCTGTGGGCAATGGTGGTCAGGATGATGCGTGAGATGGTTGTCCTTTTGAGCCTGTGGTGGGCACTGACATTCTCTGGTGTTGGTTCTGTGGGGCTGGTGAATTTTCTGAGGGTCCGCTGTCTTTGTCTGCGCTGCCTCTGTGGCGGTCCAGGGGTGTGGCGGTCATGGTGGTGGTGGTGGTCGGTGTTGTGGTGCTGTTGGGGCTCCGAGCTGCATGATCGTTGGCTCCATGGCATCTGTTGTTCTTCAGGTGTGGCTGTGGTCTGGGCTCCCTTTTCCGGTGCCGGTTGTCGACCGACTTTGCACCAGGTCAGAGAAGGTGTTACTTTCCTGCTGCTAACGCGCCTTATCGCATGTTTTGTGTTCTTATCGCCAATCTGGGTGGTCGTTGAGAATATTGAGGTGTGGGATTGTCGTGGCTTTTTGCCCGGTAATGCCTAGTCTGCATCTCATTAGCGATAGTTGAGGGGTAATCTGTGGCGATGTTTTTTGAGGATGCTACCGCAGGAAAACTGGTGATATCGGCTGTTTGCACCAGCTTGTGAATGGGGCGATACATTTATTGCGACTTTGGCTGCGATAAGATGCTGTTGACTCAGCGATAACTCCTTGAGAATATGCCCCAAAGTGTACTATTAGGGAGCCTTGCTTGATAGTATAACTCGAGCTACCACCTCTAGCAATCATTGGAAGTGCATTTACCTCAGCATGATACTTAGAGAAGTTGGCGTTGAACTCTTTAGATTTTTAAAAATACCTAGGCTGCCGAAGCGTGCCAGGTACAAGACACCCCATATTTTAGCCTACAGATATGATAAAGTATGGTAGGAGTTTAAAGTGCCCTGGATTCATCTATCCTTAAGCTTTAAAGATTGCTGATAACTAGGTATACAGCTAAATTAATCTGCTATATCCAACTGGGAAAGGGCCGGATGTCTCCTGCTTGCAAGTTTCATACAAGCAGGATCCGTAATATCTTGTAGCCAGTTAGTTAACAATCACCCAGGGATAGCATCCAACTTATGGTTTAGCTAAATACAAATGTAAACTTTTATTAGTGAGAGCAGAAAAGACCCTTCCCAATTAGCACAAAGCATAAGCAAAGCCTACCTATTTTGTATCCTATCTGAAAGTTATAGGCAATTGGTATCGCTTATTACGTCTGCAATTGGCCGAAGAAGCATTACCTCCTTTACCTCAATGATATCACGACCACCATACATTGGAAGATTGATCGGAATCATTGGGGATTTTACAATAAAACCTCTGTTAGAGCCATCCACGCTGCACATTACAGGAAAATGTCTTTTTTCAGTAAGTGAATGATCCACCGCACTCCGTTTCTTACTCACAAGATGTACCCCGTAGACTCCGCAACATTTTTTAGACTTGCGACTACTAACGGTGACTGCTGCATATATGCTTCACTAGTCCTCTTCTTGGTCACTTTTGGCACCAGGTGTTTGGATTCATTAGCCAAAAACCTCAGGTTACCATACGAACAGATTCCTGCAGGGCATTATTTGGAATAATCTCAAAATCTATTGATATGACTGTAAGGCAACAACAATTTGTGGGGCATATCATCAAGCCCCGGAGATAAAATTATCGCCGCTTTAGCGTCCGTTTTCGAACGGAAAGCTGCGATAATTTTATCGCCTAATCAGCAAGGTCACGCTATTGTGTGAATCCTTGCATTATCGCCCTTTTCCCCAACGCCCATCTTTGCATCTCTAATGAGATGCAAAGTGGGCGTTCCAGCCCTGGCATAACTGGAGAAATGTTGCTAAGCGACATTTCTCCAATTATCAATGGGCACGCTAACCTGCAGAGCGACAAGCAAAGTAGCGATAACCTCTGTTATCGCTACTTTCCTTACGCCTGCTTCAAAACTGACTTAGCCATGATATCCTATGTAAGGTGGATATCAGGGCTAAGTATGCCTTGCCCTGTCAGCAAGCTTTCGCCAAACCTCGTGCGATTATCGCTGTATTTCCAGCGATAATCGCACAATTGGCAGCTTGCGCTCTGAATTTTATCGCTTTGGAGATAAGCGTTGCTGATAGCACGCTATCTCCGTGATAAAATTCAGAGTTGGCCGGCGATAATTATCCTCGCGCTAAGAGCGCTGAGCGATAAATATCGCATGGCCTTGACGATATGCCCCTGTATTTGTTGCTTTGCTGATTGCCAGAAGAATAATATTACAAAATGGAGCTCCATTGAGGTGCCCAATTTGACCCAATGGCTAAAATCGACAGAAAGGGTGAAGCAGTATGAGCCCCTTTAAGTGGCAGGAATCGGCTCTACACAAACCTGTATAGAGATGTGGAGAGATTTGCCTGATTGAAAGCACTAGCTCTTGTAGCTTTTCGGGTAAGAGATTATGACTGGTACAATATAGATGGCGGACCCAGTCACTAGCTCTTAATGGACTTCAACTATAGCGATTGTTTCGTATCTCTTAATAACCACCCTTTTCAGGCTTCTTCTTTCGTTTCCTCCTTCGTTGTTTTTTCTGGTACTTTCTGTTTTTTCAATGGTATAACGGATTCCTTTATATTCATAATGCTGAAGCTGGAAGGAATTGTGTTCATAGATTGTGTTCATATTGTTTATTTTTATATGCAATGACTTTTCTATTCAGTGAATAAAAGTTTAAAAAAAGAAGGGGCATATTATCAAGACAGGCGATAAAATTATCGCCGCTTTAGCGGCAGAAAGCTGCGAAGGACATCTAACCTGAGCTTCAATTGGAATTCCAAGGGGCATATTATCAAGCCCATTATCGCCGTTTTAGTGGCAGTTTTCTGCCGCTAAAGCGGCGATAATTTTATCGCCTGCCTTGATAATATGCCCCGAAGTCTTTCAGACTATGCTACACTGCAGTTATTTGCGCCGCACTGTCCCATTTGTCTTTGGGGTGAAGCAAACAAAATTGCAGCACCCAAGACAGTAAGTATGTGTCTGGTGTACTGAAGGTGATAACACCCCCTCCCATTGGTGCAGTAAACGATGGGCCCAGTCAGCCTGTCACCTCTGGTTAGCTTAAGAGTACCACACATTTGATATTGTATTTCCACAATTTGCTCTTAAGCCTTACGAGCCCTAATGGAGGCTGTTCTGGTATAAATGGCTCTCTTTTATCAGCTATAACCGCATAATCAAAGCCTGGGTGCTAAGAGCAGCTTTTAGTGGGTATCATTTGTCCTGGTCATCAGCTATAGATTGCAGCCAACAAGTGAGGAGGGCCGCTCCTGCCTGCAGCCATATCATTCTCCTAGCATGGAGCTGAAGAGACAGACTGTCTGTGGACAGAAGGCGGCAGGAGTAAGGTAACGCCTCTAAAAGTGCTGAGAGGGGGGTTTGCAAAGCACTGTGCTCCTCTCACTGAGGAGGATTGCACTTGCTGCCAAGGAGGCAGCGTGTCTCCAAACTGCTCCACACCTTGTGCATTCATATTTGGTTAAGGCAGGTGAAAATGTGACGTTTCTCTAATTTACTTGAAGCCACCTGGCACTGTGCCTTTACTTTAAATTTGCGGGTTCAAGGCACTTTATAATGTAGTCATAGCTTTAACTGCATATAATCACAGTTATCACTGAGGCCAAGCCCGGCAGTTGTAAACATTTGCATCCTGAAGCATTAGTTATTAAACATGAGAGAAATGGGACAGTACAGAGGGGCAGGGTGCACCGTAGAAATACCTCTCCCCAACAAGCCGTATAGACCAGTAACTCGGACACTACAGTGCCAAGAGAGATAGGAAAACAGTGGGAGGACACCAGGCACGCAGTGGTGAAATGCCAGGACTAACACCCGTAGAGTAGGACAGCATGTTATACATATAGCTGCGATGTGGGACACAACAGCTTCCGTATATGGTATAAAAAGATTATGGAGCTCCAGCACAGAATATACTACAAAAAAATAATTGGAAATGTCAGTACTGGGGAAAGTAATTAAATGTAAATGCCACAGACATAACATACCACAGTAACTAGACAATACAGAAGACACCAATGTTTCTATTACTTACCACATTACTCCTAGTCCTACTCTCGCTTATCTCCATTACGTAATGAGGCCCCTGCGCCTCGTAGACACCCCCCTACCAAAATAAAAAGGCACCTCCCCCTCCACAATACTCAGGGAGCCACAGTAGAGAACCACAAGGCAGCCCAGACATAACAGACAGAAAAACCCTGGTATGCGGAGGAGGCCTCCCATCCAGATGGCAACCAGGCCTGACCCAGGGTAACATCTGAGCGCAGATGAGAGCAGGAGTGACCAGGGAGCAAGGGCCGTAGGCTCAACTGCCCCCCAGCCCACCGACCGGATGAAAACCGGAGCGAAGAGGCAACACATGAGGCATCAGCACCCCCCCCCCCTTCCCAGGGCCACAGGAGAGACAAGACAGCACCCCTAGCCCTAGGAAAAAACAGGGTAAGGCTCCCCCCCTGCATGCCCCGAAAAGGAACCAGCAGGGCGGGAGATGCCAAAACCTTGCCACCAACTCCCACAGCAGTGCCTGCAGAAACAGAAAGGCGCAGCGGAGCAAGGAAAACCGTACCAGGGCCACAGGCCCCACCTACAATGCTGCAGAGCCCTCAATTGCCCACCATGCAGCAGGTACCCAGGCAGACACACTCACCCCGGCCGGAGAAAGGCACAGCAAACCTCCAGCCTCGATATGCCCCAGGAGCACCATAGCCTAAGGAGTCCTGTCGAGTCAGGCCGCACGGCCAGGCCTAATTCCGCGCCACTACGCTGCATCAGAATCAGAGCACAGCACTGATATGTGCAGACCGGCCAAGAGGAAGCCGTGCTACAACCTGAGTCACCGTCCGTCGCAAAAAACTCACCGAGAAGGGAAGCATCCAGGTCAGAAAAAAAAGCTGCTAAAAAAAAGGAGCCAGTAAGAGAAAAACAACAGCTCCAATGAACCTACGCTGGAGTGAGCACACCGCACCCACCCGTACAGTGTCTACAGACACAAAAGAACAGGTATTGTGGAGGGGCGGTGCCTTTTTATTTTGGTAGGGGGTGCGTCTACGAGGCGCAGGGGCCTCATTATGTAAAGATGCTACCTTCAAGTATTAAGTCTTGAAATTGAAAACTATTTTGTTCTCTCAGGTCCTCTAATTTCTACTGATGTCTTTCAATGTTATTATTCTTAGCTTCTAGCTTCCCTGTGAATAAGCACATGTGTCCTCAAATTAACATTGACTCACTGTTCAATTATTACATCGAGGGCAGCGATGTCACTTGCAACATTGGTGCCGATTCGGATCCTGGAAAAATTTCCCCCGTCCGAATTGAATCTGGACTTTTTTCCGTCCGAATAGTACAAGAAGCGTACAAACTGCCAAGTACGATTCGCATGGGAAAAACTCCATACGAATCACATCCGGAAAAGTTCCCCACACGTCCTCGGGTCGGAAATTGTGTCCGACACATCTCCGGACGATTTACCGTACGAGTCGGAAAAATGAAGTCCGACCGCACAAGTACGATCACTCCCGTCCTTACGATCTCACAACTGTATGGAAAAAACACCGTACGGACCGAACTCCCATAGCAAGCATGGAGACACGTGCCCGCATACGCGCCGAACACCCCACCACAGACCCCGCATGTACGCGCCAAATGCCCCCCGGCCGCGGATGTACGCGCCGAACCCCCACCAGTGTATGTACGGACCGTACCCCCACCCCACCAGTGTATGTACAGACCGTACCCACACCCCCGTACGTATGGAGCGTACCCCCACCCCAACAGTGTATGTACGGACCGTACCCACACCCGTGTATGCATGGAGCGTACCCAGACCCGCGTATGTTCGGAGCGTACCCCCACCCCACCAGTGTATGTACGGACCCTACACCCACCCCACCAGTGCATGTACAGACCGTACCCCCACCCCACCAGTGTATGTACGGACCGTACCCCCACCCATGTATGTACGGACCGTACCCCCACCCCACCAGTGTATGTACGGACCGTACCCCCACCCGTGTATGTACGGACCGTACCCCCACCCCACCAGTGAATGTACGGACCGTACCCCCACCCGTGTATGAATTGAGCATACCCCCACCCCACCAGTGCATGTACGGACCGTACCCCCACCCCACCAGTGAATGTACGGACCATACCCCCACCCGTGTATGTACGGACTGTACCCCCACCCCACCAGTGAATGTACGGACCGTACCACCACCCGTGTATGAATGGAGCATACCCCCACCCCACCCGTGTATGTACGGACTGTACCCCCACCCCACCAGTGCATGTACGGACCGTACCCCCACCCCACCCCACCAGTGTATGAACGGACCGTACCCCCACCCATGTATGAATGGAGCGTACCCCCACCCCACCAGTGAATGTACGGACCGTACCCCCACCCGTGTATGAATGGAGCGTACCCCACCCCACCAGTGCATGTACGGACCGTACCCCCACCCCACCAGTGTATGTACGGACCGTACCCCCACCCCACCAGTGTATGTACAGACCGTACCCACACCAGTGTATGTACGGACCGTACCCCCACCCCACCAGTGTATGTACGGACCGTACCCCCACCCCACCAGTGTATGTACAGACCGTACCCCCACCAGTGTATGTACGGACCATACCCCCACCCCACCAGTGTATGTACAGACCCTACACCCAGCCCCCCTTGTATGTACCGTGCGAAACACCACCACCGATGGACGGTGCGGACCAACACCCTGCCCGTGTTCGCACGCACCCTACCCCAGGCCCACACACCAGCACCCTCACCCAACATCGGGCATGTACGAGTTGTACTAAGCCATAGCAAAGGACAGCACTGTACAACAACATGGCCCATGTACGCACCGTACAGACGCTAAAAACACTCCTACTGAACCAGAACTAACCAAAAAAACACAAGAAGAGTCAATCTGAGGCACACAACACCACAAAACATATCCAACAAGGCCAAATACATCCTATACACTGACCTGCAACTGACAAACAGAGAAACAGAGGCCCAAACCACTACCACTCCTTATAACACACCCACCCAAAGTTCAAACACAGCCACACCCACAAATGGACCAATAAAAAGGCCCAACACACACAAACCATGATCCTTTGCAACAGATCCACTGGTGCCAGACTCCAGAGACAACGCACTGCACCATACTTCAACCATCAATACACCTTACACTAGCACTCCTTCGCACAACCACCATCACAAACACACCCTCATCACATTCACACACACACACCTGCACACCCACAACCATCCACACCCACACCCCACACCATGCCCACCAACAAGAATCCAAAGTTCACAAAGGACGAGCTGGAGTCTCTTGCCGAGTCGAGCCACAGCTCTTCGGAACATTGGTCAGACGGACCAGCATATCAGAAAAAACTGCCATGTGGGAGAGGATAGTCAATTCCGTGAATGCTGTTGGGGCCACCAGAAGGACCAGGCATGAGTGCCAAGCCAGGTGGTACAATCTGCGGAGGACGGTCCGCCGCAAAATGACGGACGACCACAACCAGGCCAACATCAATGGAGGAGGGCTGCCCCGCAGACCGGTACACTACCATCCCTGGGAGGAGAAGGTGATGGCCACGCTGCCGCCGTTGATAGTAGACGGACTAGGGGGAGTCCGAGAGCCTGGTGAGTACACAAACAACTCACCTCACATGGGGGGAACGCCATATACAACCCAAAGACCAATCATGCACGCAACCCCCCCAAAGCCAGCACCGGACACAACCACACTCCAAAAACACACACATGCCACTAGCGCCTCCATGCCCAATGCCCCATGCCCCAAGCAAGGCCATGCCAAGTCACAGGCCACACAAAACACCAACACAAGACAGGATGTCCCTGATGCCGGGAGGGTGGGCCTCAAAACCAACATAGAGCAACTCTGAAGCTCACAACAATGCCCTCAGCCCATATGGCTAAGGGCACAGCCATACAAACAGTGTGTCCCCACAAAGTTTGCCTACTAATGGTGGCCGCGTTGCAGGACGACATGGGCATGAAGGCACAATTTGCACATAACAGCAGCCAATGAAGACGCAGCACACTGAAAGAGTGTCAGCACACACCGCCACAGCAGCAGCGCACACTCAGACACTCCGCCCAATGGGTGCCCGCAGAGAAGAAACAAACCCACATGAACAAGCCAATGGCCTTTGAAAGACCTGCAAACTGTGTGTGACCAGGAAGCTGGGCTGAGGTGACAGAGGGTGACACACAGAGGGAGGCAGAGGGGCTGATAGAGGGTGGGAGAAAGGGAGATAGAGGGAGACGGACAGTCGGAGGTGGCTGATAGAGGGAGGGAGATAGAGGGAGACGGACAGAGGGGGGAGGCTGATAGAGGGAGGGAGAAAGGGAGACGGACAGAGGGAGGAGGCTGACAGAGGGAGGGAGAAAGAGAGATAGAGGGAGACGGACAGAGGGGGGAAGCTGATAGAGGGAGGGAGAAAGGGAGACGGACAGAGGGAGGAGGCTGATAGAGGGAGGGAGAAAGGGAGATAGAGGGAGACGGACAGAGGGAGGAGGCTGATAGAGGGAGGGCGAAAGGGAGACGGACAGAGGGAGGAGGCTGACAGAGGGAGGGAGAAAGGGAGATAGAGGGAGTCGGACAGAGGGGGGAGGCTGATAGAGGGAGGGAGAAAGGGAGACGGACAGAGGGAGGAGGCTGATAGAGGGAGGGAGAAAGGGAGATAGAGGGAGACCAAATCACCCTTGGGTGGTGTGGCCATGTCCACTCGTCAGCAGGTGGACTGTGTGCATGTAGACAAGGTTTGCCAGTGCCTTAACCCCCCCTTCAACCTTTGATAAACACTAGGCCATGTGTCAATCTGTGCACGAGTACCTCCGTGCTGCAGGCACAAACAGAACCTTACACCCAGTATACCTACCCACTGTGTTCGTCAGAACCCTGTCACAAATTGTAAAGTTACCTACCTGCATTCTCATATAGCATGGAATAAACACCATTTGGCCACGTACAGTGCAACACGTAAGGCGGCTCTGCATGGCTTGCTACGCCCGCTCACTACACTGCTGACTGCGTTCACAAAAGATGCATCAACGAAGACTGTGTCACACATAGGTAAAGTGTCGAAAGCTGTGGCCAAGGGACATACCCATGCACAAGTGCACTGTGTGAGGAATGCTAGCCAAATCCAACCACCCAGAGGAACTGTGCCAAATCAAAAATGAATGAAACATGGATGTCGCATGTAACACAATTAACACTGTCTCTCTCACACACAGGTCAATGTCATTGATCTCCCCCCAACACTGGGGGGGAGACTCACAGGACCAGGCTCTGCGTGAAGAGGACCCCACCAGCAGCGACGACTCTCACCACTCCGTGGATGACCCAGACCAACCTGGCCCCTCTGGTGTCCAACCACCTGCAGCACCTGCGTCAGGTACTGTTCTGCTTGGGTTTTCGGAACCCGCTCAGCAGAGCCTCTCTAACCCAAACCAGAACGTTACCCCCTCCCTAGGGCCTATTTACACCTAAATAACCACATATATGTACCACCTAAGGACAGGGAATTCCTACTATATATACCTAGACCTACAAGTCACAGCCTCGCGGTCCCAAATGGACCCAGGACTTCCTGCCCAGACGGCAGCCACAGACTTCCTGCCCAGACGGCAGTCACAGCCTCGCGGTCCCAAATGGACCCAGGACTTCCTGCCCAGACGGCAGCCACAGCCTCGCGGTCCCAAATGGACCCAGGACTTCCTGCCCAGACAGCAGCCACAGCCTCGCGGTCCCAAACGGACCCAGGACTTCCTGCCCAGACGGCAGCCACAGCCTCGCGGTCCCAAACGGACCCAGGACTTCCTGCCCAGACGGCAGCCACAGCCTCGCGGTCCCAAACGGACCCAGGACTTCCTGCCCAGACGGCAGCTTTAGACAAGTCACAGCCTCGCGGTCCCAAACGGACCCAGGACTTCCTGCCCAGACGGCAGCCACAGACTTCCTGCCCAGACGGCAGTCACAGCCTCGCGGTCCCAAATGGACCCAGGACTTCCTGCCCAGACGGCAGCCTTAGCACGAGTTCATCCTATAATTACCACGACATCAGTGTTACTATATATCAGATCACACAAAGACAGCTAGTTGAGCACAACTTGTTCCCCAGTTCGAAGGGCTCCTTTCTCCCTTATTCAGTTACCACCTACCTGATCAGGATTAACATCTGTTCATGTTAAGTCACAGCTGACTAGAAGAATAGGTTACCCTCTTACACAAGAACACGTAGCACATATTGCTTTACTACAAACTGAATACTTTATTTAGTTATTACATGCACACTCACGGAACATAATACGTATCACATAGCCTGCAAAGAAAAGTGAAAGATTAAGTTGTACACTCTAATAGTAAGGGGTTGACATCACCTTGGTCGTATGTAGCCTGCACTCAATGGTCATCTAGGTTCCCTTCTCGTCTGCGCCTCGGCTTCGCCTGGAAGTCACACCTCCGCAATCACGGGTTTACTCCCGTCTCCCTCTCCGAGTCACTGGGACCTCTTCCTCATCGGCTACTCTCTTCTCTTTGGAATATCTATCTCTCGGTTTTTCTCCACCTCCAAGTTTGTCATCTGTCTTCCCTGGAATAAGTAGCAGCTTTACTACTAACGGCCAGGTGCCGCCCATGGACAAGAAGCAAGTGCCAGTATCTGCCTCAAACTTTTACTAATATAGACGTGCATTTCCTCATGGAAAATTCCAGCCCGTAACCTGCCGCCCACCAAATTCTTGTACCTCCCCGTGCCAAGGACACGTTCCCAGCCGGCCGGCCTGATGTAGTGTCTTCGGCATGAAGAAAAATACAATCCTTCGATAAGGGCCGGCCTGAACCGGTTCTCTCCAAGCGAATAACACCTCCTAACTAAAACACTGCCTATGACCTAGAAACATCCCGAGCTGCCAGAGCAGGAGGAAAGATGGAGTCTCTCCCGTTTAAGGCCTACCAGGCCTGAATTCAGCACGGCTCCATGAAATACCCTCACTACAGAACAGATTACCCCTAATGCTAACGAATCTATCCCCTAGGATATATATATATATATGCAAACCCTGATCTATGGGGAAGAACACAGGATCATGTCGAAGTGCCTAATAAATAGGCTCTATACACTACTCTAACCCTTAGACTAGAATGGAAAGAGACTGAAGTCACCTAAATCACCCTTCAACACAATAAGACCGGAAAGATCGAGCAGTACATTTCACCCTTGACTTCAGTCTATTATACATTCATTAAAAGGAGCTAACATCTGTGGAAGAATAATATGAAACAAAGCTAACTGATCTATGTCTAGTACCAAGTGTGCAGAATTGAAATAATGAAGGAATACACTGAATAAAGCAACAGATAGAAATCAAAACAGCAACAGCAATCAAAATACCACCTAATATTTGGCGTAGCGCGTGTATATCAGGTAACCAATTAAAGAGCCAGTCAAACCAGCCCTGGTCAATGTGTTTTCTAACTTCTTCTGTTAAGTCACGCAACTTGTCGATGTGAGCACGAATGGATTGTGTATGGTCAGACAAGTTAAAACAACAGAGACCTTCGAAGTCCGAGCAATCATGTCCATGTTTAAGCAAAAGATAATCAATGGCTGCTCTATTTTGCAAAATGGCCCTACGTTCACCCTGGGCGTCTAATAGCATGTCAGACAAAATTGTAGAAGTATGATTGATAGATTTCACCATCCAGCAGGCCATTTTCCCAATAGATTTGGCATTATAAACCGCCAAAGCAGGAACACCAATAATTGACACAGCTAAGCTAAGGTATTCAGACTTGGAATATAAATGCAAAGATGGGTCACAATCCTCCTGTAACATTACGGTATCTCGAAGCACACGAGAGTTGGCATTCGGGTGCGATGCAAACATCAACAAACTGAGTCTCGTAATGGCACAAGGGCCTCCGGAAATGTTTGCAGGGACAAATGGCCAGGAAGTATTACCACATGAGAAAAGCCATCCGGCAGGTAGTAACATCGCGCGATAGTGACTGGGGGTAACTACCAAACTATTACAAGTCATATTGTTCTGAACTGAAACACATGTGGTCGGTATCCTTTGAAAGCACAAAGTCCGTTCGTGAGCGGTAAATGAAGTAGCGCCTTTTAGTTTGAGGCGTAGACATTCAGAGATCGCACTAGGATTAAGTATTTGGGACTGGATGGGGGTTTGCTCGTTCGGCAATTCAATACATAAAGTTTCCAATGAGGCGGGGACAGCAACCAGGCAGGTCGCCAGAATGTCATGGACAGATCTCATCGGTGTCAAACAGAAGTGAGGGGCGTCAGTCACCCTTTTGGCAAGTGCGGTCCAAAAGTTCGATGATGAATCCCATGCAGTGAAGGAACGCAACACTCGGGTTCCCAGTTCATCCCGGGTTGATAGGATCCCTCCTTTCTCGTCGTACCAGTCCGAAAACAGTCCGGCTCCGACACATCCTGCAGAAACAATCCAAAGAATGATCTGAAAGAGAACCAAATACAGGCATTAATCATTCTCGTAAATAACATTTATCAGCCGGGACCGCTTCCCAGCTATCTTTCCCTGGTCTCATAACCAAAATGGTATTATCCTGACCGGTGGCAATGACCTCTGCTTGTTCAGGGGGATTCTTAGGCGACTGCACCCAAACTCTGGCCCCAGGATTATCCGTGGAGCCAAAACCTTTCTGGCCACGTACAGTTAGCAACGTTGGAGCAGTGCCTTTCATTAATACACCACTGAAAACAGGCATTATGAGTAATTGAGCCACTCGGTCAGTGCGATGTATCAGTAAGTCAATCTCACTGCTATTCAGCAGGAGCACCTTAATCTCTCCCTGATAATCACTGTCGATAATTCCTCCAAGCACCTGAATGCCTTTTACAGCCAGCCCCGATCTAGGGGCGATCAATCCGAAATTTCCAGGTGGTATCTGAACACCAACACCTGTCTCTATGATGACTCGATCTCTACTTTTTATAACAATGTCATCCATAGCATGCAAGTCTAAACCTGCCGACCCTGGGGTCGCTCTACATGGAGCCAAAGCTCCGGGAGTAATTTCCCAATACATCACGGTTTCTCTGATTTCATTAGGCATAGCCTCAGCATTCGGGGGAAACAAACGCATGAGTGGAGATTCAGCATTTAAAAAAAAGGACGATTGTTCAAAATCAATAGTGCTTGGGGCAAAAAGTCTCGCCAATTTTTATACTTGTCATCCGTTAACTTACGCAGCTGGTCCTTTAGCAGGCCATTCAATCTCTCCACCAGGCCCGAGGCCTGTGGGTAGTAGGGGATATGGAATATCCATTCAATATTGTTTTCCGCACAGAACTCCTGTACCAATCTTCCACGAAAATGGGATGCATTATCAGATTGAATTTGGAATGGCACACCATAGTACATCATAATTAATTCTAATGTTTTAATGGTATTCAATTGGGTAGCTTGCTTACAGGGAAGGGCTACCAGCAGGCCACTGTATGTATCAACAATAGTGCAAACATATTGACAATTCCTACTCATGGGAAGTGGACCAATGTAATCGATCTGCCAAATTTGAGCGGGCAATTTGCCGCGATGTAAATGACCTTTAACAATTTGGGGCACCTTACGCCGTCTGATATGCTGACAAACGGGGCAGTGTAAAATAACATTTTTGATTAAATCTAAGGGAATATAAATTCCTCGATCAGCAGCCCACCTGCTAGTGGCCTTCTCTCCAAAATGTCCTGCCTTCTGGTGTGCCCATTTCGCCAATCCCGCAATATCAGAATCTTGCCTGTCCACCACTGCCTCAGCAATTTTAGACTTCTCATCTGCAATGTTATGAAAAAATTTGTCAAGAGAATCTATCGGGGTGTGAGCGTCCACATGGAAGATTGTAACAGTACTCTGTGGGAGCATCTCCCAAATTTCTTGCCATAACTCTTTTCCCCATAATTCTTTGGAATGTAACTTCCAATTATGGGAATGCCAAGTTGGCAACCAAACAGCCAGTCCATTGGCAGTAGACCAAGAATCAGTGAAAATATGACATGTACCAGGTAACTCTTGTTTCAAAACTTGGTAAACAGCGTAAAGCTCGGCAAATTGGCTGCTTTTACCTTCACCAGTTGTGCTCAACAATTTCTGTGTGATCGGATTATAGGACACCGCCTTCCAGTGCCGTGTCATCCCTATAAACCTCGCTGAACCATCAGTGAACCAAACATGGTTTCTTTCCGCTGCGGACAAATCATCAAAAGGCTTACCCCACTTGACAGGAGACTCCTGTGCTAAAGGTACGGAACATTCACTCTCAGTCTCAGTCGATGGCGCTCGCGCCACCTGCTCATGTAAAGAAGCAATTCCTTTCGGGCCCACACGTGCCCTGTCTTGTATGTACCATTTCCATTTAATCACACTCGCCTCTTGAGCGTGTCCAATTCGGTGAGTTTTCGGCGAACTCAGGACCCACTGCATGATAGGAATTTCCGGACGCAGAACTATATCATGTTCCAAAGTCAATTGCTCGGTATCCACCAGAGCCCAATAACAAGCAAGTAACTGTTTCTCAAAGGGTGTGTAACGCTCACCAGCATCAGGTAACTTTTTGGTCCAAAAACCTAACGGTACTTTACTCCTGCCTTGTTTCTGCCACAAACTCCAATTTGCATAAAGGCCCTGTACAGACACATTCAAATCCACGTCACCATCACGTACAGGCCATAAATCCAGAGCATGTTGAATTGCCTCTTTTGCCAGACTAAACGCATCTTGCTGTGGTTTATCCCATTCAAATGCATTCTTTTTACGCGTGACCCGGTACAAGGGGGCTAATATTTGACTCTAATAAGGAAAATGCTGGCGCCAAAAGCCAAACAGACCAATGAAGCTCTGGGCTTCTTTCCTATTTCTAGGAACTGCAAAATCAAGAATCTTCTGTTTAACCTGAGGGATCACTTCACGGTGCCCTTCATGCCAATTAATACCCAAAAATTTTACAGCCTGGGACGGACCTTGCAATTTATCTGGGTTGATTTCCCAACCTTTCTCACGCAGGCACTCAATGACTCTGTCTAATTGGGTCTGAACTTCCTCTTGTGTTTCGCCTTGGATCAAAACATCATCAATATAATGACATATCTGAATTTGGGGATGAACCGGTACCTCAGCCAAATGCTCTGCCACCAGCCGGTGACATATCGTAGGACTATGCACATAGCCCTGGGGAAGACTTCTAAACGTCATCTGACGCCCGTTCCACGTAAAACTGAATTGTTCCTGACACTCTGGGGCAATCGGAATTGAAAAGAAAGCATTAGCAATATCAATGGACGCGTACCATGTACCTGGATGCTTTTGGATTCTCTCAATAAGTGTAATAACATCCGGTACTGCAACAGTCAAAGAGGGTGTGTGCTTGTTCAATTCTCGATAATCAACGGTCATGCGCCAAGAGTTATCACTCTTACGCACCGGCCAAACAGGATTATTCCAAGCAGAAGTAACTGGGGTTATGACTCCTGCATCCACTAACTCCTGAATAGTGGTACTAATCTCCTCATGACCACCTGGAATACGATACTGCTTCTGACAAACCACTTTTGTCGCATGGGGAACTTGTATGGGGGGCATTCTTAAACGACCAACCCGTATAGGTCTGGACGATATATAATGCGTTGTTCCAAATTGGTAACATCCGTCATCTAGATGCAAAGTCATTCCTCTCAAAATATCAATCCCAATTATGAATTCTAGAAGTGGCACTACTAGTACAGAATACTCTTTTCTAGGAATTCTACCTATTCTCATTTCAAGCAAAGTTTGAACTGCAGGGGTTTCTTTTCCACCTAATCCGGTAATAGTAAAAGGCTGACCTGTAAACTTCTTTGATTTTCCATGAATAAGAGTGGCCTCCGCTCCTGTATCTACCAATGCTCGGGCCCTTTGGATATTACGATGTCTCCAATAAATATCAATATCTACATAGGGTCTATTATCTCTGTGAGCCCATCTGTGTACCGGAGCTTGACCTATTTCCTAGTCATTCTTACTGCATTCTGTGTACCAGGATAGATCAGGATAAAGACTCTCACGTTTCTTAGGTATCGGTACCTCCTGTTCATATCCATTCCCAGTACGGAACGGATTCGTATCTTCTGCATTGTACTGCGGGTTACAATCGACCAAACTGTGACGATCCTCTCTCCTCCTCAACTCAGGGGATTGATCCCTATCATCTCTACGTCTGCTGTAAACATAGTCAGTTCTCCCCCTTTCTCTTTCCCCCTCTCTCTCCCTGTCTCTCTCTCGACGGGGGGACACATCACGTGCAGAACGTCGATCATCACGACGAACAGAGCGCCCACGGCGGTCGTCATCACCGCTACCGTCAGAACCACCACGATCACACTCAGTGGTCCGAACACGCCGGGCACCCTCCTTTCGATCCAAGCCACGTTTGCGAAACAACTCCCACAAACGAGCGGTAGTCTCACCATCAATATCCTCCCTCCGCACACCATCAGCCAGAAGACCAGAAAAAATATCACGTCTAGTAAGTTTATTTTCACCAGGAGTACGAGTGTCAGGCCGGGACTGCCGTTCAGGTTTAAACCACTCACCCAACTCACCGAGTTGGCGCACCGATTCCAAAACCGTAGATAATACGTTACCAGTCTGATTAATCAATAAAGTCATCATGACCTGCTTATAAGCAACAGGGGAAGATCGAATGATACGGTTCCGCACAGAAGATGTCAATGAACCATCAAGCAACCTGTCAGCAGTACCCAGAAAAATTGCCGTTTTCATCACCTCCTCTTTGAGACGTTGAGCAGCATCACGCAAAGTATACCACGGCTTGTCATTCACAGGCCAGTCAGATTCAGTAGGATATTTTAGATTACAACCCTCAGTCGCCAATTGGAGTAAAGAAATCTGACCAACACCATTATAGTTACGAAAATGATCCTGCACAGTAGAATCCAAACTCAAGGAACAGAACTTTAAACAATCGCCAGTATCCAACATAATACCAGCAGCGCCCAGTTCATAAAGGCGCACCATCCATGTGAGCAAGGACTCACCAGCTCGCTGCCGAAATCGCTGCAAAATATCACTAATTTCCTGCTGAGTAAAGTCTTCTAAACAGTCCAAAGAAATACCCTGCGGAGCATTGGGAGACTGCTGCAACTTCCGACGGAAAACTGGATGCACAGAAACCGCTTGACGAGCATCACAAGGAGCCCGATCAGTACTCGTAGAGGGACAATCAGTGTAAGAAGCATTGATCCCACTCGAAGAACGAGCGTAATCACGGGGTGCACCATCAAAGGTGCGAGAAGCAGACTTACAATCATGGCGGGAGCGAGAAGACTCGCGCTTGGCAGACTCCTCACCCGAGGAACAAGAATCCGTCGAGTTCCAGATATTACCATCCCATTCATCAGGATTCCAATCCAGCCCAGCTGTCGCCACGACCAGACGCACCTTTCGCGTCGAAACCCGACCGCGCCTGTTCTTGTATTTATAACGAGCAATTCGCACAGCCGCCCGTTCGGCAATAGTTTGGTAAGTCTCAAGTTTATCAGCAAGCAACTTATTTTGACACCGCAACAAAGTATGAGAATTCTGAATCTCAACAAAGTGCGCTTCCACATCTTTAAGAGATATCTGTAACTTCAACAATCTCTCATGCAGAATCCTGTATGCAGACAAAAGAATCCAACCTCTGCGCCCCAAAATGGGAATCTCCTCACCCTTCGATACGGGTGCCTTCTGCAAACAAGCAATCACATCAGCCGGCTCTGCCAGCTCCAAAGAAGAATTCCAATTCTCACTCAAACCAGTGGAACCAGCCCACTCACGGGCCAAGGCTTCATAAGGCGTTGAATCCCATCCGGGAATATCAACGGGCAACTTAAAAGTAGATTTAGACCTTCTAGAAAACATCGTGAAAAAGGAAAAAGAAGAAAAGAAGAGAAAGAAAAGAAGGAAGAAAAATAAAAACTATACACACAAATATACAAAAATAAAATGCAAACAAAACCACGCACGCGCCGAAAGCAAACACAAGACAACCACAACGCACACAGGTTTCGTAAACGGTTCGTGACGCCAAATGTTCTGCTTGGGTTTTCGGAACCCGCTCAGCAGAGCCTCTCTAACCCAAACCAGAACGTTACCCCCTCCCTAGGGCCTATTTACACCTAAATAACCACATATATGTACCACCTAAGGACAGGGAATTCCTACTATATATACCAAGACCTACAAGTCACAGCCTCGCGGTCCCAAATGGACCCAGGACTTCCTGCCCAGACGGCAGCCACAGACTTCCTGCCCAGACGGCAGTCACAGCCTCGCAGTCCCAAATGGACCCAGGACTTCCTGCCCAGACGGCAGCCACAGCCTCGCGGTCCCAAATGGACCCAGGACTTCCTGCCCAGACAGCAGCCACAGCCTCGCGGTCCCAAACGGACCCAGGACTTCCTGCCCAGACGGCAGCCACAGCCTCGCGGTCCCAAACGGACCCAGGACTTCCTGCCCAGACGGCAGCCACAGCCTCGCGGTCCCAAACGGACCCAGGACTTCCTGCCCAGACGGCAGCTTTAGACAAGTCACAGCCTCGCGGTCCCAAACGGACCCAGGACTTCCTGCCCAGACGGCAGCCACAGACTTCCTGCCCAGACGGCAGTCACAGCCTCGCGGTCCCAAATGGAGTCAGGACTTCCTGCCCAGACGGCAGCCTTAGCACGAGTTCATCCTATAATTACCACGACATCAGTGTTACTATATATCAGATCACACAAAGACAGCTAGTTGAGCACAACTTGTTCCCCAGTTCGAAGGGCTCCTTTCTCCCTTATTCAGTTACCACCTACCTGATCAGGATTAACATCTGTTCATGTTAAGTCACAGCTGACTAGAAGAATAGGTTACCCTCTTACACAAGAACACGTAGCACATATTGCTTTACTACAAACTGAATACTTTATTTAGTTATTACATGCACACTCACGGAACATAATACGTATCACATAGCCTGCAAAGAAAAGTGAAAGATTAAGTTGTACACTCTAATAGTAAGGGGTTGACATCACCTTGGTCGTATGTAGCCTGCACTCAATGGTCATCTAGGTTCCCTTCTCGTCTGCGCCTCGGCTTCGCCTGGAAGTCACACCTCCGCAATCACGGGTTTACTCCCGTCTCCCTCTCCGAGTCACTGGGACCTCTTCCTCATCGGCTACTCTCTTCTCTTTGGAATATCTATCTCTCGGTTTTTCTCCACCTCCAAGTTTGTCATCTGTCTTCCCTGGAATAAGTAGCAGCTTTACTACTAACGGCCAGGTGCCGCCCATGGACAAGAAGCAAGTGCCAGTATCTGCCTCAAACTTTTACTAATATAGACGTGCATTTCCTCATGGAAAATTCCAGCCCGTAACCTGCCGCCCACCAAATTCTTGTACCTCCCCGTGCCAAGGACACGTTCCCAGCCGGCCGGCCTGATGTAGTGTCTTCGGCATGAAGAAAAATACAATCCTTCGATAAGGGCCGGCCTGAACCGGTTCTCTCCAAGCGAATAACACCTCCTAACTAAAACACTGCCTATGACCTAGAAACATCCCGAGCTGCCAGAGCAGGAGGAAAGATGGAGTCTCTCCCGTTTAAGGCCTACCAGGCCTGAATTCAGCACGGCTCCATGAAATACCCTCACTACAGAACAGATTACCCCTAATGCTAACGAATCTATCCCCTAGGATATATATATATATATGCAAACCCTGATCTATGGGGAAGAACACAGGATCATGTCGAAGTGCCTAATAAATAGGCTCTATACACTACTCTAACCCTTAGACTAGAATGGAAAGAGACTGAAGTCACCTAAATCACCCTTCAACACAATAAGACCGGAAAGATCGAGCAGTACAGGTACAACTGTGCCAACCACCACCCCCATTCCTGCCACATCCCAGGAGACACCCAGGAGCCCTGCCCGCATACAACAACACAGCCAGTCTGTCCAGGAGGGACACGGTGCTCCGGGCACCCAGGAGGAGGCAGGCGACACCGCAAATGCCATCCCTCAGGGGTCCCGGAGACCCAATGTGCCCACAACGGCAGGCCAAGCGCAAGTGGGCAGGGGTGGTGGGAGTGGAGGACGGCGGAGGCGCGAACCTGAACAGTTGGCTCAGGACCCGGCTATGGCACACATCAGAACCATCCTGGACGCATACCGGCGTGACTCCAGAGGCATCGCCCAGGTAGTGGAGACCCTCAATGAGATGAAGGCCCTGCAGGTTGAGCATCATGCCAGGATGGAGGCAAGACTTGCAGAGCTCTTGGCGGTGCACAGGGACGTGAGCCAATCCCTCCATCATTTCGCCCAAAGCCTGGCAAACCCTCCCTGCGCCACCAGGCATAGAGCAGCACTAGACCCAGGGAGGGAGGAGGAGGAGGATACATCTGATGGAGCGTCCCTTGCATCGTCAAGGCAGGCGTCTGAGGGTCCCCGCAGGAAGGTGGGTCGTCCACGTAAAAGACCGTGAGAGTCAGCGGAACATCACCATCTCCCAGGTCACCTGGCCTGGCACCTGACCCTCTGGCCCAACAGCAGCACAGCAGCAATGGACATTCTCTGCCACATGGCCTTGCTGGTCACTGTCTGACCAATGTTGACAAAGACTGTGGCACAGACTCTGATGACTGTCAATGGCAAGGACACCAACTCCCCCTGTGAACTTTGGATTCTACACTCCCGCCAAGCACCTCTTGTCACCCCCCCAAACACGTACCCCAGCACTAATAAAATTCATCACAATCACAAGATGATGCCGTCATTTTGCATTATTCCACTACATGTCTGAGTTGTAAAGTCAAACCATGCCTGATTACTGAATTAACTCCAAACATCCATACCCTGGGGTCTGAGTCTGGCACAGGACACACATGGGTCACAACGTACCATCCAAGACAGACATAGAGCACCATACTCACCCGTGATGGGCCCGACCAGCTGAGGGGGTGCCCGCACAACTGTGCCCACAGACCTATTTAGAAGAGCAACAGTCATGCGCAGAGGTCAGGGATCATGTGGAGTGTCCTGGGGTGGGAGTCCCAGGTATGTGTAGACACGTGGCAGGACCATGTCCTGCATGCTTGAGTCAGGTGGATGTGGAGAATGGTGGGCCAGCCAAGGTTGGATGCATGGAGATGGCACAATTGGGTGTTGGGTCACAGTGCCACAAGGTTGTGTTGTGGTTTTTGGCTGCATCCTGAGTGTGTGCCTGGATTGAGAAGGTCATCCTGCAGCTGCCAGTGATCCATTTCCCCCATCTCTATTGGACGTTGATGTGGCCTCGTCGCCGGATGTAGAAGCAGAGCTGTGCAGATGCACCCTGGATGTGGACAAGTATCATGGGATTTCTAACGCACATGTCCGTAGAGTGCAGGGTAGGAGTTGACACAGATGTCATAGTTGACCTGGGGGATGGTCTCCCTCTTGCCTTGAGGTGGATGGAACTGGGGATCACGTGCATAATGCAGAGTGTGCTGCCGCATGAGGCACAGATGCTGCTGATCAGCATAGCACATGTCAGCAAGCAATCCATGATGAACACCAGCTCGTTTGCGTGGACACTGGGTGCCCTTGCAGCAGGGCCTGCAGCAGCATGCGCCATGTCAAGGAAACAATGCCACAAGTAGCACACAAAGACAAGGATCTCAGGAAGGAACCATGCAAAAGGTGTATGACAAGGAAGGAATGTCTGGTTCAACATGGCACACACACACACAATGGATTCACATGCGGCACAGTGGCCGCCGTGGAGACTGACATGCCACAAAACCTACACAGCCATGGACATCATGCACAATACAAAATCTAATCCCTGACAACTAGCTTGCATCTTGCTACTCTACACATAGACTCATATGCACCATCTCTGAGAACAATGCCAGACATGCCGCATGCACAGTGGCAACAGACCACCATTGACAGAGATGAGGCACCTTGGAGGCAGAGGGACACCTTTATTACTCATGTGTGTCAGAATGCTAATGCAACTCTGTCAACACATACACAGGTCATGTGGATGAACACGTGGGACCAACACTGGCACCCCCCTTACCACCACAGATGCTGGAAATCCATGGCACTGGCACACAAGTGACGGATTACAGCTAAACACCCCCTGCTGCTCACGGAGAGCCAGCTATAAACCATTGAGCCCCTAATGGGGAATACACACACACCATGTCAACCCGGTGCAACCCGTATGTTTCCGAGGCCAGTGTTACACACATTGATGGCTCCATCACAATCCCATTACAGATGACTGTCACCAAGTCTGACCATCAATTCAGGTGAATTCTGCTCCAGGTCATGTGCCCCATGGTGAATCTACATGTATGTGAAGTATCCAAACATGAACAGGAGCAGTGCACACGCATTCAAAACAAATGCCACTCCCAAAAAGCTGTGCTGCATCCCTTACCCGAAGGAGATTTTCGAACTTGTCCGTGCATGTCATGCTGATTCAGCACATGTTGCTGTGTTCATGAGGAATAGCAGGAGCACAACAATGCCACCAGCAGACAGCATGCGCAAGTACCTGTGGATGGGAGACACACCAGAAGTCAGAGAAAAGAAGCACATCCGCATGCATGTGCATGTACTCGACACGTATTAGGTTGTCAACATGCGAGGTGACTATGATGACTCTGGAAAAACATTCTTCTATTGCACCATCACTCGAGTGACACATCCAAACACACCTCAGACTCACTTGGAAGACTTGCAGATGGACACACACATTGCAACACATGCCACACACAGCCAAATGCGCGCACACTCAGACACTGGAACTCACCACTAAGCAAAGAAGTCACGTATGAGCCGACTCCGCATGTCCTCTACCGCCTCCTCCTCCTCCACATCACTTGCCTCGTGCCCAAGCCCTTCATCCTCCACGGGTGGATGGTCCTGCTCATCTGGATCCAGGATGAGTGGCACAGCTTTCTCCACTGCCATGTTGTGCAGCATGCAGCACACGAGGAATATCTTGCAGACCTTCACCGGTGCATATGGGAGTGCGCCACCGGTCTTGTGGAGGCAACGGAATCGGCTCTTCAGGAGGCCAAACGTCCTCTCTATCACTCGCCTAGTCCGCCCATGGGCGTTGTTGTAGCGGTGATCGGCAGCTGTGCAGGGGTTGCAGAGAGGCGTGATCAGCCATGGCATGTTGGGATAGCCAGCGTCCCCTACATGGAAACATCATGGACAAGAGTGGGTCAGGAGAAGCAGTAAGACAGGAAGATGACGTTAAATACAGGACTGCTAGAGTATACCCACCAACAATACATGCCCGTTCGTTGCGCAGCTGCAGCATCATTTCAGGCACCCTGCTACGCCTCATGATGTATGCATCGTGTGCTGATCCTGGGAAACGAGCACAAACATGTGAAATCACCATGTTGGCAAGACACACCGCAAGGGCATTAATGGAGTGGTAATGCTTGCGGTTACGGAAGGCTACCTCCTGTGCCTGTGGTGGTACCAAAGCCACATGTGTTCCATCTATGGACCCAATGACATGGGGCATCCCTCCCAGGGCATAGAACTCACACTTGACAGCTGTCAACTGCTCAGGAGTTGGGAATTTAATGAAGTCATCAAGGTGCTCCAACATGGCCTCTAAAAAATCATGCAGAACACGGCTTAACATGGTTTGGGACATCCCACCCACATGGGCAATGGTATGTTGAAAGGTACCCGTGGCCAAGAAATGTAGGGCTGCCATCACCTTCATCTTGGGTGTCAGTGCACCAGGATACCTGTGTAGCGGTTGGAGGTGTGTTGCCAGCCGTGTCGTCAAGTCCACATTCCACAATCAAACGTTGGGGGAAGGGGTAGCGGCGTATACAGTCATTTTCCCGCAGGTCAGCCAAGTCCAAAATTGCTCGAGGGAGAGGCGGAGTCCTGCAGTGAATTAGAAGGGACAACGAAGAGTGAGTACAGTACACCACCAATGTCAATGTACTGAGCACATGGTCAACAGGCAATACACATATGCTACATACAGAGTCAGGTCTGTGCAATATGCCCTGGACACGTATGCCAGCCATGTGACACTCCTACCAAGAGACAGCTCCAAACGTTGATTCTCAACCTCATTATGCCATGCCATGAAACTAGCTGTGGGCCAGTGTAAGTGAGCAGGCAGACGCATTACAGGAGTTACAGACAACCAAATATGTGCAGAGGAAGGATGTTTATTGTACAGACAGGTTGCGGAACACTAGAGGCACAGGTCACATGTAATAGAAAAAGGACAGACCACACACCTTGCCATGAAGGATTACATTTCAAGAATGATCACACATACATTGAGAGCATGCAGATATGTCCTTGTTTTGAAACTCCGTGTCGATGCATACATACACACCTTACGTCGGATTCCACACATGGCTTGGTATGCGTAACACTGTGCCAT
Organism: Triturus cristatus; assembly: GCF_964204655.1. NCBI lineage: Eukaryota > Metazoa > Chordata > Amphibia > Caudata > Salamandridae > Triturus > Triturus cristatus. The sequence continues at coordinate 845,096,009 of NC_140594.1, read as the reverse complement.
GGCCATCTACACACAGACACATGTTGGTTGCAGCAACTGCAGATGCATTTGACCAAATACCCACAGCAAGCTAATGGGAACACACGACACATACATGACATAGTCACATCGCGCAACACGGGTAGTCACATGTCAGGTGTGAAAACCCCTGTAGCTGGCATCAGGGGACAGTTGCGTGTGTTGTTGACTGTGCCATGGCAGTGACGCTTTTCACAAGTGTTCTGTACTACATGCACACATGTCAAAGGAGTGAAGGGGATGTCTGGCACATAGTCCACCATCACACATGACATCTGTACACATCTCATCATACATCTATTGCCTTCACAACTCAGGAGTAATGTGCCACATTACAGCCTGACACACCTGTGCCCCACACATGTAGTACTGCACAGACAATGCCTTGATGTCCAGCCTTGGACAAGTATGTCAGCTCTATTCCTTTCTGTGTGCTGCCTGTCACCACTGTCAGGTGTGAAATGCACCGTACATGCGCTCTGAGGGCGTGTGTACGTTCCCCATCAATATGGGAGTGCTGCCGTAGGCCTACTCATAGTGATATGGAGCGTACACGCGTGTGTACGGGGCGTATCACTATGGGCACGCATACGCGAGCAAACCCATAGTGAAACGGCTCGTACACGCGCGTGTACGGGCCTTTTCACTATGGGTGTGCTCACGTATGCGTACCCATAGTGATACGCCCCGTACACACGCGTGTACGGGCCGTTTCACTATGGGTGTGCTCGCGTATGCGTACCCATAGTGATACGGCCCGTACACACGCGTGTACGGGCCGTTTCACTATGGGTGTGCTCGCGTATGCGTACCCATAGTGATACGCCCCGTACACACGCGTGTACGGGCCGTTTCACTATGGGTGTGCTCGCGTATGCGTACCCATTGTGATACACCCCGGACACGCGCGTGTACGGGCCGTTTCTATGCATTTGGGGTGCCCTAGGGCCCTGGAACTCACCGTACCTGTGTGTGAATGTCCAAATTACATAGGGGACACATGAGGGACAAGTATAAAGCCCTACATGCATGCTGGTTGTCATGGAGACCGAGTTTAAAGTTTGAATTTTTTTCATCAGTTGCCCAGCTAAAGTCGGTTTGAAAGAATCTACTTTGTTGCAAAGTGGTTGTTGAGTTGACATCATGCTCAATAAAAAAAAATGCAAATGCACTGACTGTGATAGGTTTAAAGGGATTGGAGGAAACATGGGATGCAAATGTGAGTGACCAATCACTCTGTACTCCTGTGTCGGCTCCATTTGGGAGAAGTTGGCGGTGTAACTTGATACCCGCTTAACATAAGGACCAATAAAAGGTATTGGCAGGTATTGATCTGCTTTATGTAAGAAGACCAAACTGATGTTGGTCTCTCCACACCTACGAATTATAAGTATGGTTTTTATTTTTATCATTTTTAAGCAGAGTGACAAGACAGTGGTCCTGATGAATGCCATGAATTCACCTCAGTTTGGCAGAAACATGTTGACCTGACCTAGTCAGATAGGAAACATCTTATCCCTATCGTCACACTCCTTATTTTAAGATCCATCCCTAAGGGAGAGCTAATAAATAATTTTTCGCCTTAGAGAGATGGTTTTAAATCACGTTTGATATTATTTGCACTCTGCCCCCCATTCACATACTCACATTGGAGTGTCAAAACACCTCAGCTCCTCTCCTAAGGGAGAGTAGAAGCCCACACAGTGTACCTTGCGGACACTGTGTGCAAGAGGGGACCCAATGATGAAGCATGTCACCATCTTGGTGAGTGAGGGTTCTCGTCTTTAAAAACTAATATTTTTGAAGGTGTGTTTTCTGTGCACTTTTGTAACTAACCTTTTGATATCCTCTCCACTACGGTATATTTATGTGAGTCTAATGACACAGGGCAGCAAGGCAGATATAAGGCAGCCAGGTCCCATGAGAGGGCACTTGCCTGCACAACCTTTGATTTCACACCACTGCTGCTGCTAGTGATTCCTCTGGCACCATGTCCAGGTCTGTGGAGAGGGCCCAGCCTTTCACCCACGAGGAGAACCAAGTCCTGCTGGATGTGATCCTCCCACAGTACCCCATGCTGTATGGTCGACCAGGGGTTCAGGTGAGTGCTGAGTCCACTAGCAAAGACTGTGCCCCTTTTGTGTGACTGTGACTTCTGCCATTGTGTCCAGGTGTAACACACATGCAATGTACTGTAGGGTGGGTCCCGGGTGGGGGAATGCCTAATGTCTCCCAGCCAGAGCATGCTGTGGTGCATGTCTGCTCTCCTCACTTGCATTGTGTGTACTGTGACAATCACTGCATGTGGCATTACACATTCTGACTGTCTAATCCTCCTGGGAATGTTGTTACTACAGTCCTAATGTGAATCTGTGGTCCCCCCAGTGTGACAGGTGGCAGTACCCACAGATGTGTGTTTGTTTAGTGTACCTGTGCTGAGAGTGTACAAATGATGTGTTTGTCCCCTGGACATTGGTGGGTGTGTGTAAGTCCCCTGTCATGTGGGTGAGTGCATATGTGGAGTGTAGCACCCCAGCTGCATGAGGGATGGATATACCCTGCCCATCTGATGTGAGCAGGGAGCAGTGCTGTGTGTCTGCGGTGATGGGCCAGCCCCACACCTGTGACACCCCCCAGTCTAGTGGCACATGTGCAGAGTGAGGTGTGTAGCTGCAGTCGGCAATGGCAGGTGATTGTCCTGTGGCTGTGTGTGTCTGTGTACTCTGCTGAGGGCACCTCAGTGGCCTGTGGCATGTGACTGCTTTGAGGTGCTGCACATAATCCTGGTGTCGCTTGTGATGCACAGTGTGAGCCTGGATGATTGATTGTGTCGGACCCCTCATGCCACCTGTGTACTCTACAATGCCACCTAGTGCATTTTGCCCTCCACAGAGGAAAATGTCCCTATGACACAGGTGTAATGAGTTTGATGCATTCTATGCCCTGTTAAAACCAGCCAAATTGTCCTAATGTGTGTCTCTGTGACATGTCACAGGTGTATTGATGTTGTTTCACTTTTTCATCCTCACAGGTAAGCGCCTGTGCCAAAGGAGCAGATCTGGAAGGACGCCGTCAGTGCCGTGAGGCAGACGGATGGACGGAAGCGGCGCCTAGCCCAGGTGAGGAAACGCTGGCAGGATATCCGGTGCTGAACGCGGAGGATCGCACGGGTCCTGCTGGGGGACTCACCTGTGAGCCAAAAGAACCATGGGCGCCGCCGTCTGACCCACATCCACAAGCGTGTGCTGGCGGTCGTCTTCCCTGACATGGACAGGCGCTTACGGGAAAAGCAGCAGCAGGAAGGGGGTAGGTACATGTGTGTTTGTTGTGTGTCACCAGCATTTGTAAGTGCACAGTTGCATGGATACCCTGCCAGGGTTTACATGTGCAGTGCAGTTCCTAGTCCCCAAAGTGTAGCTGTGCTGTCCTTCCTCCCTTCCCCTCCTTGCCATGTGTACCCTGGTCTGTGTGTAGTCACACTTGCACAAGGTTATCTAGGCTGCCAGTTTATCGATGTGCCCAATGCTTGCAGCTCCATGTGTGGGGGTGGTGTGTAACAGGTTTTGGGACCTTGCCTGTGCCCTGTCCAGTTCAGTACTTGTGGGGTCCATGTCAGTTGTCACTGATGCTGAGTCCAGACATAGGAGTGTGTCTCAAAAGTGTATTGCTTTACAGCATGCATGTCCTATTTTGTGGCCTGTGACATGATGTGCATGAGTGTGAGATATGCAGAGTGCAGGGATGGTGGCTTGTGTTGCAGTCATTACCATTCAGGACCATGGAGTAGTGTGGCCACTGCTGTCCCCTGGGGCATCTTTTCCTAGGTATCATGTGTATAATCCAAAAATGTCGACAATCTCCGTGTCTACGTCATAGGTTGTGCTCTGTGCCGTTGTACACTGGCACCATTTGTATTTACGTAAACTCTTCTACATGTGTCCACTGTACAGGCTGACCAAATGTCCCTTGTTCTTACTCACGGGGGCCAGTGCCTGTGTGTCTTAGTAAAATGATCTGATGATGGCCATTTGTAGATGATGTATTTGTACCGGCACACCAGGTTTTTTTTGTGTCCAATCAGGATTTCTTGCAGGCCATGTGTTTTTATTCCAGACTAAGAGATGTAAGTGCTTCCTGTGTCTCAGAAAATTGTCTCATGTAGGGGGTGGTTGGTGCGGGCAAGGCCTACATGTCTAAACCTGGAGTCTCCTTGCTAGGTCTGGGCAGTGTGTGATGTTTGTCTGGACATACACTCAAGGTGCAGTGACCCATTAATGTTGGGCATGTTTTTAAGTATTACCTTTGCAGCATGTGCCTACAGTTAATAGACATGGTTCCTGCTCATCCCTTTTTACGCCAACGCTGTGTGCTGCAGATGCTGTGCTGGATTGTCTCCAGTGCCTGGCTCCTCTGTCCTAATCCATATCATGTTATTTGCTTTTGTGTCATGCTCTCCATAGTTGGTCAGTGGCATGGTGGGTCAACCAACTGTGTGTTGCAAGGCCTACATATGTACCTTGTATTGTAGATGTTACTCATGTTGCTTTTCAGGCTATGCACTGTGACCTATGTGGATTTGACTCATGTGACATATGTATACAGGTGTCTGATTATTTCCTGTCTCTTCACCTTGCCCACAGCATCGTCGGGGGACACCGAGGGAGACACTGGCACGGACCGTGTGGAGGGAGCGAGCACCAGTGCCAGCAGTGCAGAGTTGTCTGGCACATCGAGTGGCACGGAGGCCGACGGGAGTGCAGCGGAGGACCTGTCCAGTCACACCACCACCGACTATGACGCAGACGGGTCCGAGGCTGAGCACTCCGAGGGGGCGGAGGCTGGTCCCACAGCTGACACCAGCACTCCATCACTACCCGCCCCCTCCATTCCGATCACCGGCCTCCCACTTGCTCGTGTCCCTTCCCGCCGTGCTCGGTCACCACGTGTCTCCTTCTTGCCAGGCACCGCACCCCCTACCCCTGTCTCCACTGCTGCCACCAATGCCGAGTCTGTGGACATCCTGCGGCAGTTGCGGGTTGGTCAGACTGCGACGCTTAATGTCCTCCATTGCCACAGCCGAGTGCTGAACCAGATGGAGGCATACTTGGAGGGCATTTCAGCCGCGCAGTCTGACCAACGCAACTTGCTGAGGTCCATAGACTCAACACTGACTGCAGCAGTGGGTCTCCTGCAACGCTACGTTCCACCCCCTACCCCTGCCCCAACCACAATTCCCACTCCCATGCCTGTCCCATTTACACCCAGACGTCAGCATGCACGCACCCCACCAGACACAGGCACCACACCAGCAGGGCAGGGCAAGCGCACACCTCCTGGCACGCACACACAGGGTGAGGTAGGCACACCCACTGGGTCGGGGGGCAAACGTAAGTCACGCAGCCAGAGTGGGAGCCCGCATTCCGCAAAATCCCCTCCCTCCAAATCCACTCCCCTCAGCTCTCCTGGCCACGAATCCAGCAAGGATTCCTTCATGGCTGCTCTGTCCCTGAGCCCAACAGTGACACCACCCCGCAAGCGGGCAAAGGAGTCCCCGGTCAGGGTAGTTGAGTGCCCCCCCCTGTCCACACCCACCCCCAGTGGCGCTGCGACCCATTCCTCCGCCCCCCCCTCCTTGGGGCCTGTGGTTCCTTCGGGTGCAGGGGAGACGCTGGGGGACCTTGCTGACGTGTGCAGCGCCATCCTCACCACCTCCTTTGGCGCTGCCCCACCCCCTGTGGTGGAGTCCTCCGTCCCTGCACCCACAACGCCTGCCCTTGCCCCTCCTGTCCCTGCGGTGCCTGGTCATTCACCCCCACATGATGCCCCCTCCCTGTGGAAGACAGGGTGGTCTGAACTGTGCAGGCAAGCTAGGGGACACGCGTCCCACTGTGTCCCCCATCCAGCTGTGACTCATGGACTGCCCTATGGGCTTTGTAAATATTGAACTTTCTCCGAACAAACATTTTTTGATCATGCTGATTAAAGCCATTTTTTGTTTCCTTAGAACACTACTGCTTTTCTTATATTGCTGTTGGTGGGGCTGCTACATGATTTTGGGTGGTGATCATGTGTTGGGTGTGTGGGAAATGTAGTAGTGTGCTGGTCATAGGGGGGACCCTGGTATCTGTGTGCCATCACAAGGTGTTAGCTAAGTTTCTTTGTTCATGTAAGCAGTTACTGCATGGTGAAATTGTCCCAAGGTGTGTTCCTTCCTCTGTGTACCCTAACATCTTCCCTGCAGGGTGTTTCCAATATGTTATGCTGAGTTGTGTCTACATTAGCTGGGTGTGTGACGGACCCCTTCAACTTTGGCCATGCATGCAGAGCGATGTCTCCACCTGCATCATTCGTGGCATCCTTGGTGATCACTGTACTTGTGTATGTAGTCTGTTGACATGACTTCATGTGGACATGTTCCCTTTTAGGCAGTATGCATGTGTGTACTCCCAGCCTCGCACACATGTGTTACATGTACTGCAGGGTCTTTGTGCACCTGACTGACAATTGTGGCCATTGGATCTGTGGGTACTCCACCCTTTTTCTTTCCATGGGCACTGCTGGGGGCCTCTGCACACACCCCTCCTGTGTCTGGGCACTGCTGGGAGGACTCTGCACACACCCCTCCTGCATCTGGGCACTGCTGGGAGGACTCTGCACACACCCCTCCTGCGTCTGGGCACTGCTGGGAGGACTCTGCACACAACCCTCCTGCATCTGGGCACTGTTGGGAGGACTCTGCACACACCCCTCCTGCATCTGGGCACTGCTGGGAGGACTCTGCACACACCCCTCCTGCGTCTGGGCACTGCTGGGAGGACTCTGCACACACCCCTCCTGTGTCTGGGCACTGCTGGGAGGACTCTGCACACACCCCTCCTGCGTCTGGGCACTGCTGGGAGTGATAGGCACCCACCCCTCCTGTGTCTGGGCACTGCTGGGAGGACTCTGCACACACCCCTCCTGCATCTGGGCACTGCTGGGAGGATTCTGCACACACCCCTCCTGCGTCTGGGCACTGCTGGGAGGGATAGGCACCCACCCCTCCTGTGTCTGGGCACTGCTGAGAGTGATAGGCACCCACCCCTCCTGTGTCTGGGCACTGCTCGGTGGACTCTGCAGACACACCTCCTGCGTCTGGGCACTGCTGGGAGGACTCTGCACACACCCCTCCTGTGTCTGGGCACTGCTGGGAGGACTCTGCACACACCCCTCCTGTGTCTGGGCACTGCTGGGAGGACTCTGCACACACCCCTCCTGCGTCTGGGCACTGCTGGGAGTGATAGGCACCCACCCCTCCTGTGTCTGGGCACTGCTGGGAGGACTCTGCACACACCCCTCCTGTGTCTGGGCACTGCTGGGAGGACTCTGCACACACCCCTCCTGCGTCTGGGCACTGCTGGGAGGACTCTGCACACACCCCTCCTGTGTCTGGGCACTGCTGGGAGGACTCTGCACACACCCCTCCTGCGTCTGGGCACTGCTGGGAGTGATAGGCACCCACCCCTCCTGTGTCTGGGCACTGCTGGGAGGACTCTGCACACACCCCTCCTGTGTCTGGGCACTGCTGGGAGGACTCTGCACACACCCCTCGTGCGTCTGGGCACTGCTGGGAGGACTCTGCACACACCCCTCCTGCGTCTGGGCACTGCTGGGAGTGATAGGCATCCACCCCTCCTGTATCTGGGCACTGCTGGGAGGACTCTGCACACACCGCTCCTGTGACTGGGCACTGCTGGGAGGACTCTGCACACACCCCTCCTGCGTCTGGGCACTGCTGGGAGGACTCTGCACACACCCCTCCTGCGTCTGGGCACTGCTGGGAGTGATAGGCACCCACCCCTCCTGTGTCTTGGCACTGCTGGGAGGACTCTGCACACACCCCTCCTGTGTCTGGGCACTGCTGGGAGCACTCTGCACACACCCCTCCTGCGTCTGGGCACTGCTGGGAGGACTCTGCACACACCCCTCCTGCGTCTGGGCACTGCTGGGAGTGATAGGCACCCACCCCTCCTGTGTCTGGGCACTGCTGGGAGGACTCTGCACACACCCCTCCTGTGTCTGGGCACTGCTGGGAGGACTCTGCACACACCCCTCCTGCATCTGGGCACTGCTGGAAGGACTCTGCACACACCCCTCCTGCGTCTGGGCACTGCTGGGAGTGATAGGCACCCCCCTCCTGTGTCTGGGCACTGCTGGGAGGACTCTGCACACACCCCTCCTGCGTCTGGGCACTGCTGAGAGGACTCTGCACACACCCCTCCTACGTCTGGGCACTGCTGGGAGTGATAGGCACCCACCCCTCTTGTGTCTGGGCACTGCTGGGAGGACTCTGCACACACCCCTCCTGTGTCTGGGCACTGCTGGGAGGACTCTGCACACACCCCTCCTGCATCTGGGCACTGCTGGGAGTGATAGGCACCCACCCCTCCTGTGTCTGGGCACTGCTGGGAGGACTCTGCACACACCCCTCCTGTGTCTGGGCACTGCTGGGAGGGCTCTGCACACACCCCTTCTGTGTCTGTGCACTGCTGGGAGTGATAGGCACCCACCCCTCCTTTGTCTGGGCACTGCTGGGAGTGATAGGCACCCACCCCTCCTGTGTCTGGCCATGTACGCTCCATACATACACGGGTGGGGGTACGGTCCGTACATACACTGGTGGGGTGAGGGTACGGTCCGTACATACACTGGTGGGGTGGGGGTACGGTCCGTACATACACTGGTGGGGTGAGGGTATGCTCCATACATACACTGTTGGGGTGGGGGTACGCTCCACACGTACGTGGGTGTGGGTACGGTCCGTATATACACTGGTGGGGTGGGGGTATGCTCCATACATGCACTGTTGGGGTGGGGGTACGCTCCATACGTACGCGGGTGTGGTTATGGTCTGTACATACACTGGTGGGGTGAGGGTACGGTCCGTACATACACTGGTGGGGTGGGGGTACGGTCCGTACATCCACTGGTGGGGTGGGGGTACGGTCCGTACATACACTGGTGGGGTGGGGGTACGCTCCATTCATACACGGGTGGGGGTACAGTCCGTACATTCACTGGTGGGGTGGGGGTACGGTCCGTACATACACTGGTGGGATGAGGGTACGGTCCGTACATACACTGGTGGGGTGGGGGTACGGTCCGTACATTCACTGGTGGGGTGGGGGTACGGTCCGTACATACACTGGTGGGGTGAGGGTACGGTCCGTACATACACTTGTGGGGTGGGGGTACGGTCCGTACATACACTGTTGGGGTGGGGGTACGCTCCATACATACACTGTTGGGGTGGGGGTACGCTCCATACGTACGCGGGTGTGGGTACGGTCCGTACATCCATGGGTGGGGTGGGGGTACGCTCCATACATACACTGTTGGGGTGGGGGTACGCTCCATACGTACGCGGGTGTGGGTACGCGCCGTACATACACGGGTGGGGGTACGGCCCGTACCCAGGCCTTTAGAATGTGGGTATGGGCCGTGCCGCCATTATTGGGGTGACGTAGGGGAGGGCGTGGTACGACTCATACCCACGCTCTTAAGGCGTGGGTACGGTACGTACCGGACTTGTTGTGTTGCCGGTTCGCGTCTACATCCACTTCCGTTGCTGGACACGCCCCCACCCCCTCGAAGTGAACAGGCCCTGAAGGTCAGGTATGTCCAAGGCATTTATGATTTGTGACTTGGGTGGGGGTTTTGTGTCCTGCCCCTGCCCCCCCTTTGCCCCTGGGTGTTGTTCTGACCTTCTGCGGCGTCTGCGTCGGTTCCTGTAGAGCAGGTAGACTGCTATGAGGGCCGGGATGACACATAGGTTCAGGTCCATGGCTGTCCGTCGTGTACAGGTGCTCCTTGTGCGCGTCGTCCTGATTTCCCGGCAGTTTTTGGCAGGCGGAGAATTTTATCCGTGCCGGGTGACGTCGGTGCGGATCGTACTTCCTGGTTCGTGAACCGCAGCCTGCATGCGTCCCGACGTCACGTCGGCGCTTTCCCGGATCACGTTTGTATGTATATTTTCATCGGTCGGTGTTTTGTACGGATCGCACGGAAATGCAGTTTCCGTGCGAATCATACTTGCATGTTTGTAATGTTTTTTAACCGGGTACGAGTCGGACGGAGAAAATGCTCCGTCCGACGGTTCGTACCCGGTTCTCCAGGATCCGAATCGGCACCTAAATGTAGCTTGTGCAGAAAACACCAGGTTATGTGCGCCAACAGTGATGCCTGTGCCTTTTCGCAACTGTGCTCAGACTTCCTAGGAGTCACTTCTAAAAGATTATACATGGAAACAATTAAGCAATTAAGAGATAGGTGCCTTAATTCAGTTTTCACTTAATTGTATTTGTAATGTGCAGACGGTGAACAGAAATGCACCTAGATGCACTGAGAATCAGCCCATTGCCTAACATGGCGTGTGTAATGATACAGGAAGCTTTGTTGAGTGCGTGTCCGGAGACGCTTTATCGGTGGGCCTTTGGCGTGGTCTCTTTTCTGAGGTTTAATGGTTAGTGCTGGGCGATGTATTTTAAAGGAGCTCTTAGGGCCGGGAGCTACTGAAGGCTGGGCACTTATTATAGGAGGTAGGGAGATTGGGTCGATGCCATTGAAGGATGCTCCACACGATAAGAGGTACGAAAAGCAAGTTTAAAGATTGGTCTGTGACTGAAGGTGGTCTGCGGAAGTGGCAGAGGCCGCCTCTGGTGAAAGCTGTCTACACTGTGATGGGAGATGGAGCTACGTGGTTCCAGTTCAAAGAAGGCCGTGTGCACTGAGGTGGGGGTACTGGAGGCACAGAGAGAAAGGGCAGACTTCATACAAGGTTGTGTGAATGGTGTTGTTACATAGAGTCACGAACAGAGTTACAGAATGGTCTGTGCACTGTGGTGATAGTTAGTTATGGACATTACTCGCTAAATTCTGTGTAGTGTAAGCATGCAGAATTACCCTGGAATTGTCCGAGATTATGTGGAATTATGCAAGAGGAGTAATTTTGCATTTAGCCCTATTTCTTAGCACGAAAATGCCACCTCGCATCCAAAATGGAAAGAGGGTGCATTTTGCACTAAGGTATAGTGCTAAATGCAACAGAAAACGAACAGCGACATGAGCAGCTGCTCACGCTTGCTGAATGTACTCTTGAGGTAGGATTTTCCCCCAGTTTACTCAAGGCATTTATCGCTATTTTCTTAGTGCAATATGCACCCTCGAGTACAAAATTAAAACAAATATGCATTTTGCGCTAAGAAATAGCACCAAATGCGGTAGAAAACAGAAAACGATTAGCGAGCATGAGCGGCCGCTCGCACTCGCTAAATGTTCTCTTGCTGTAGGATTTTTCCCCCCCCTTTAATTATGCAAGCGGGAGTAATCTCATCATTATCAGTAAGTATGCATCAAAGAGTAACGAGGAATTATTGAAATTACTTTGTTTACTCCTGCGTAATTGAAATTCCGCCCAGGCTTAGTGATAAGAGGACATATAAAGGGAAACAGCGTTTACATCGCATGCCATTACAACGAGGTCGTTACAACGACTGTGTTGTTACATCGCAAACCATTACATCGCAAGTCGTTACAACGACTTGATGTAGGGGGCAGGAGGTGTTGGATTCAAAATCCCACACCTTCTCTGCTGTTGCACAAACTGGAGTAGGAATTGTAAATTATACTATTCCTAAGTCCAGCGCGCCCCCTACAGCAAGTCGTTGTAACAACTTGCGCTGTAATGCTTCGCGAGGTTTGTTACGGGTGCACCCATTTTCCGCTCTGTACTTACTCTCCTACCCCAGGGGTATTGTTAACTTGAGGGTGTGGAATGCTGGGGACTTATGCTGTATTCTCTAAGGTGAACGACCAAAATATAGAATCCAAAATATAGACAGGACAAAATATCGATTCTAAAATATAGATAGGACAGAATATCAAATTATCAAAATATAGATAGGTCAGAATATCGAAATTGGGGTATGAAATATCGATTTCCATAATATAGAATTTAAAAATATAGAATTCCATAATATCGAATTTTAAAATATAGATTACCATAATATCGAATTTAAAAATATAGATATCTATAATATCGATTTTTTTTTAGTGTTATGTATGGTAGTATATGTGTTAAAATTATGTATTATTTTTGTAATGTATGTTTAATTTTTTTAAACTAATGAATGTTATGTAATTTAATTTTTGCGTAATTTAATTCCGTAGCGGGTTGTGGGTTTATAGGGGAATAGGGTGGGAAGTAATTTAATTATGGTTAATTAAATATTAATTATATTTATATGTTTTGATAATTAATTGATTGATCATTCATTATTAATTGGTAATTAAATAGCGGTTTGGACAGCTTTATTTCGATATGATAAATATCTTAAAAAGCAGTACATAGACTTATGAACAATAAAACAATAAAAGGAGCCAATACATAGAAAAATAACCATACATTTCATACTACAAGTGGCCCCAATAAGTTAAGTAAAAACAGTTTAAAAATACAGATTAAACAAGGTACAAAAGCCCAGTTGATCTGATACGCCAAGCCCATCCTAGAAACTTTGCTAAGCCACAGGCAAAGAGGGGCCGTGGGTCGTTTTTCAATATACGTAGGGCCTCCTTATAATGTCTTGTTCCAAGTTCTCTACAGAGTGGCTTTAACCATCTACTGCGGGGGACTACATAGGCCGGGCATTCAAACAACAAATGGGGAACTGACTCTGTCCTATTCTCACAGAATGGGCAGGAAGAAATTGTTTGAACCGGGGCCTTCCACCTAGAAGTCAGTTCCCCAACAGGAAGTAGACCTATCCTGAATTGGAAATATAGAGCCCTGTCCCTGCGGTTTGTAATAACATCCAAGTATAGTTCGCAAAAAGACACATCCTTTACCAAAAGGAAATCCAAGGTGGTCCTGCACAAGTTGGTATTACTACTTCTACCATCGGCTACCCATCTCCAGTATATCTTCTTCAGGACAGACTTTGGGGGGGCAGTTCTATTGTTCCAAGCGTCGCCAAGGCCAAGATTGACGAGAAGACGCTTGACTTCCCTCAACCAACAGATCTTAGGCCAGCCTGGCAACCCCAACACATCAGTTAAGCCATCCGCGTAGCTAGACATTTCTGGAACTCTCCAGATTCGCGCCCATAAGAGGAGAGGACGGAGCCTAGCCTGGTCACTAATTGACTGAGTACCCATATCTAAGAGCAGTGGAAGGGTTGGGGTACTATGGGGGAGCCCCATTAGATCTTTATGGAATTTACTTTCTGAACGGGATAGCTGGTCCACATTATGTACCCCCCAGAGTTCGGCCCCATAAAGTGCTGCACTAGCACCCCTTGCCCTGTAGATATCTAGTATAGGCGCAATGGGTTTGAGGGTTGAGGCACGTTGTTCCTTAAGAAGGGCACCCACCACCCTCTTGTGGGTCAGCAGCATCTTTTGATGGTGACATTTCCATCTCATAGAGTCACAGAGACGAATACCGAGGTAATCGAACTCCGTAACTCTCTCGAGGGAAACAGAATCTAGGGTCGGTGGTTTAGCTATCTTTTTCGGTGGGTTAAGGACCAGGTACTTGGTTTTCCCTGTATTAATAACTAACCCCCTTGCATCACAAAAGGATTTAAAGCTAGTTAGCAGACTCTGCAGGCCTACCGGGGGTTTAGAGATCAGGAGGGTATCATCTGCAAATAGGAGGGTAGGTATTCTTCTGCCAGCCAGGGATGGTGCGTCTGCAGGATGTTGCAGCAGGTGCTCCACCACTCCATTGACATACAATGAAAATAGACACATCCCTGGCGTACCCCTCTATTTACAGGTATTCGTGCTGTTTTTTGCCCCTGATTACCCCACCCGATCTGTGCAAAATTATCGGCATGCAGTTTTATCAGTATGCTTAGTAGATATGGTGGAATACCCTGTTCATCGAGCACACTCCAGAGTTGGCTGCGTGGGACCAGGTCAAAGGCAGTCCGCAGGTCTATAAAAGCGAGGTACAGACTGCCTTTGCCCAGTACAACCACTTTCCAATACAGCATCATAAGCCGGAAGGATTGCTCTATCGTCCCCATACCCGATCTAAAGCCGGCTTGGAAGTCAGAAAGAATGCCCTTTTCCTCAACCCACTGCAATACCTTGCCCAAAACCACTTTTCCCGCCACCTTCTGCGAAGAGTCTAAGAGGCTTATGGGGCGGTAGTTGGCTGGGTCGTTCCGGCTCCCTTTTTTAAAAATTGGGACCACCTCAGCACCCTTCCATGAGACCGGGAAAGTTGCCCCATCAAAACTAGCATTCAGTAGGGCAGCGATGAATTTTCCCCACTCCTCCGGATTAATACGTAGCAAATCCCCTGGTATGCCATCCGGGCCTGCTGCTTTATTGGGGACAAGACATTTAATCGCCCCTACCACTTCCTTAGCTGTGAACAGGAGCTCATCATTAAACTCACAGGATACTAAGGGATGCCGTTCTGGCAAACGTACCCCCTTACCCGGGACCATTGTGTAGAGCTGGGAGAAATGGTCAAACCACGCGCCCTCCGGTATGTTACATGTTATCATTGTATCCACGGGTTTATCCCTAGCTCTTAATAGGTCCCAGAAACCCTTTGAGTCCTTCCTTAGGCTTGCGACCTTCAGGTCGTACCAAAACTGGTTCTCCCATTCTACCTTTGCCTTAAATGTAACCCTCCTGTGATTGCCCCTTGCGACACTAATCAGGGCTCTATTCTTGGATTTCACTGCCCTTATTAATTCCCTTTTGGCGTCGCGACAGGCAGGTGAAAACCACCCAGCATTGCCCTTCGTGCCGCCACTTTTGTTATCCCTTTTTCCCGCATTATGGACTAAGAACAGTTCGCCTAATGCGTTCGTGGTTTGGGCAAACAGTGTGGATACCTCCTGCGCACTGATAGAGGGGGAGTCTAAACTAGGTATGATATTAGCCATTATAGATTTTACCTCCAAGATCTTTCCCTCATTACCAACAATATTCTTCCATTTCAGGCGCCTACCACAATTAGAGGGGCACACTTCATGTGTTGTTCTCCACACATGTGGGATTAGGGGTAGGGAACATCCCATCCACAGAGGGGACAAAGACAGAGACAGAGGGTTGTGGTCACTGTCAATGGATGGCAGGACCACCATATCCACCAGGTGAGCCCACAAACGATAGTTCAGCAGAATATAGTCGATCCGTGAGGAATGCCCTACTCTGTTGAACGTATGGGCCCCCATTTGGTCTGAATTGGATCTGCCATTAGTTGCTCTAAGGCCATGCTCCAAGCAGAGGGCATTAAGGTCGATGGCACTTTGGGTCCATCTTCTAATTGGCGTGATTTGCAACGGTGGGATACCTCTCCTTACGTCATCATCTCTGGTGCCTAGCACATCGTCCACAGCAAGGGGTTCAAATGTACAGTTGAAGTCCCCAGCTAGCATGACGAAGGAATCCGCGCTACTATTTCTGAGTTCCTCGTCAATGCCAGTTGAGGGCAGAGTGGACGAGCCACCCCGTGTGCCTATGACATAAATATTAAAGATTTCAAGCACTCTCCCTCCACATGGCCCTCTCACTGTTAGCCTCTGGAGGTCAGGTGACTTAGTAGCTATACATTTAATAGAGTACCGCAGGGAGATGCTTACCCAGATTAGTAACCCTCCCGAGGGGCGCCCCTTCCCTCCACTCGGTCGTGTGGCAGGGACAAAATAGGTGGTATAAGCCATCTTGTGTTGTGGTTCCAAACACCAGGTTTCCTGAAACAAGCAAATCCCAAACTATTCTATAAATACATTCCAATCTAGTATGCTTATGTTCCGTGAAAGGCCCGCTATATTCCAGCTAGCTACCTTCAGGGACACACTGCCATCCCCTCCCCACCCCATTGCTAATTCACTTGCAAGAGGGGCATTGGCAGTGGCAGTAGCCACCTCAATGATAGGCAACGCCACAGCTTCCGTAGGTAAAATGTCCCCCTCGATCGACTCTCTGCTTGGCAGAGTCGGCTCGAGTGCTTCAGGGCGAGCCACCAGTGAGTGCCCCCTAGAGATAGTTGTTGGAAAGGGGGTGCTAGTGGGTGACCTCACCAACTCCTCTCCAAATATTAGACTATCAAATGATGTCTCCCCAGATGCCTCGTTATGCTTCTCCCGTATTGGGCAGATTGCATGTCACTAACCTTGCCAAAACCGACCATGCGGCTGGCATGGGGTATTACTGAATAGGCTAAATTGGGAGAGGCTTCCACGAGTCTGTCTGCCGTCCTCCCACATAGGGGTTCCGGCTGGCCTCACTGGGAAATTTGGGGGATTAAAGTAACTAAGGTCGCGAATGCCAATTGGTCCCCCGCTACCTGTTAGGCTATGCTCCCTTACAGGTCCGCTGCATACATAGCTAGCAACCCTTGGATCCTCAAAGTTTATTATGATGCAATCCCCACTTATATTTTTTTGCTTAGTGCCAATCCAGCCAACTCTCCTTACGTGAATGATCCGTTTATTATTAATTGGTAATGAATTTTATTAATTATTGGTAATTAATTTTTATTAGTTGATTAATTGATAATAATAATGTTAATTGTATTTTTTATCATTGGGAGTGGGTTGTGGTTTTATAGGGGAATTGGGTGTGAAGTAAATTAATTGAAATAAAGTAAATATTTTTTATTTATTTATGTGTATTGATAATTGATAATTAATTATTAATTGGTAATGAATTTTTATTAATTGGTAATTAATTTTTATTAGTTGATTAATTGATAATAATGTTAATTGTATTTTTCATTATTGGGAGTGGGTTGTGGGTTTATAGGGAAATTGGGTGAGAAATAAATTAATTGTAATAAAGTAAATATTAATTTTTATTTATATGTATTTATAATTAATTGATAACTAATTATTAATTGGTAATTAATTTTATTAATTGGTAATTACTTTTTTCCGATGGTAATTAATTTTTATTAACTGGTAATTATTTTTAATTAGCTTTTTATTAGTATTGATAATTAATGTAATCTTATTTTAAAATTAAATCATAACTTTCCCTGCTTTTGCACTCTCAGGAGTGGGAATAGTATTTTTTACCCTCCCGCTATCCAACTCTCTCCCTACTGTTGCACTCACTGGAGTGGGAATAGTAATTTTTACCCTCCTGCTATCCAACGCTTTCCATACTGTTACACTCTTTGGAGTGGGAATAGTAAATTTTACCCCTACACTATCCAGCGTTTTCCCTACTGTTGCATTCACTGGAGTGGGAATAGTAATTTTTACCCCTATGCTATCCAACGCTTTCCCTACTGTTGCACTCACTGGAGTGGGAATAGTAATTTTTCCCTTCCCGCTATCCAACGCTTTGTCTACTGTTGCACTCTCTTGAGTGGGAATAGTAAATTTTATCCTCCTGCTATCCAACGCTTTCCCTACTGTTGCACTCTTTGGAGTGGGAATAGTAATTTGTACCCCTACGCTATCCAACGTTTTCCCTACTGTTCCACTCACTGGAGTGGGAATAGTATTTTTTACCCCTAAGCTATCCAACGCTTTCCCTACTGTTGCACTCATTGGAGTGGGAATAGTAATTTTTCTCTTCCTGCTATCCAATGCTTTCTGTACTGTTGCACTCTCTGTAGTGGGAATAGTAATTTTTACCCCTACGCTATCCAATGCTTTCCCTACTGTTGGAGTCACTGGAGTGGGAATAGTAATTTTTCCCTCCCCGCTATCCAACGATTTCCCTACTGTTGCACTCTCTGGAGTGGTAATAGTAATTTTTACTCTCCCGCTATCCAATGCTTTCCCTACTGTTGCACTCTTTGGAGTGGGAATAGTAATTTTTACCTTCCCGCTATCCAACGTTTTCCCTATTGTTGCACTCTTTGGAGTGGGAATAGTAATTTGTACCCCTACGCTATCCAACATTTTCCCTACTGTTGCACTCACTGGAGTGGGAATAGTAATTTTTACGCTCTCACTATCCAACAAAATCTCTACTTTTTTTACATGACTTTTATCATGTTTACATTTAAGCTTTTTTATATTATATTATGTATGTTTTATTTAATTGTTTTTAATATTTAATAACTTTTATATTATTTTTAATACATTTAAAAAATTCGATATTTTAGCTAACTATATTTTAACATTCTATATTTTGGAATCGATATTTTAGTACTTACCTGTTTGTAGATAGAGAGTCGATATTCTGTCCTTCTATATTTTGGCGTCGATATTTTGGGCATTCTATATTATGTCCCTCGATATTTAGTCACTGAACCATTCTCTAAGGCACTCTCCGAGTGGAGGAATCACTGATGGAGTCAGTAATTCCTTTATCCAGTTCCCGTGGTAATACCCTATTTTTCCATAGAGTTTCACACTGTGATTTCACCTACGGTGAAACACAATAGATCCATGATAATATCACAGACTTGCTCATTTCCGTGGGGCAGGTAACTCCAGTTACCAAGCTCATCTGAATTACAGGGGCATACATAATGTGGCCCTAAGAGAGACTGGTGTCACAGATTGGTCTGGGTATCATTGTGAGCCTTGCTTCATCCACGTTCATGCTGTTCATCCATCATCTGGGTTCCAAGTTATCTGTTGAGAACCCTCAGGTGTCCCTGATACTGTGTAAAAAGAAGAATTGACAAAGGCAATTGGTTTTGTCTTTTGGACCTATTGGCTTTGCCAGTGGTTTTAGCCATGCTGTACAGCATCCCCTATGCTGTGCAGCATGGCTAAAAATGTGAAAAATAATTTGGTGTGTGTGTGCCAAGCATGCACGCCCCTACAAAACGATGCAAGTGCTTTTTTTCTTGTTGTTTACCACTCTGAGTAGGGGGAAACAATATGGAGGTGTTGGACTCATGGAGAGTGAGGGGTGAGGAAGCAACAGCAGGGCAGGTGGAAGCAAAATGGGGGGACATAGGGAAGCTACATGAATGTGTTGTGATGAAAGTAAACGGAGAGAGAGGAAGGAGGAGCGGGAGAAAGTAAACAGATAAGAGAGGTCACAGTGTGGAGCTGGGGGAGAAGCACATGAGCGAGAAAGCAACTCAGGGGGAGAGGCATACAAGACCAGGTGCATCATGGAGGGGGCAGGCAGAAGCACATGGGCAGAGAAAGACCAATAGGAGTACGGCAGAGGGGTAGAAGGACATGAGGGAGATAGCTGGAAACACATACATTCCTGTAGAGTGGTTGAACAAAAATAAAAAGTAGTGCCTGCAAAGTGAGCAGTGGAAGGGCACAAGCAATGTGTCAATGCTCCAGGGCAGGGACAAATGCACAAACAGGGAGTAAAGCCCACAGAAGCTAATGAATAAGAAGCACGAAAAAAAGAGTGACACTAAAGTCAACTAATAGTAAGCAATGGGTGTACTCTAAGCCCATCCCAAACCTGGCAATACATCTTGCAACAGAGTGTACATGGGCTGTCTAGTAGGAGAGAACTAAAAAGAAGAGGGCTTGAGGGGAGGGTACACAACCAGAAGTCCTGAAAGTCAGCAGTCATTCTTGCCTTCCTGTCTGCAATAATATGAGATTGTCATTAGTGCAGCAGTGCCTGTGCTGGCATGTGTGCCTTACTAGATTTCACAAGAGAAACAAATAGTTCAGTATTTACAAAGTGTATGTCTGTCTATTCCATGAACACATAAACAAGAAAATGAATGAAACAATGCTGTTATTACAGTCTGTTTGCCAAAAATGGCATAAAACAAATAGATGGTAATCCTAATATAAGTATGTTCCTGCTAACGCTAATCACATAATATAAACAGAGCATTGTTTACAGTCTGTATGCTTGCTGATGAGCATGATAAATAATGCAGTATTTGTAGTCTCTATGTGTGCTAATATTATACAGATAGTTCAGAATTTAGAGTATGTGTGCCTGCACTCATTCAATTACCTAACAGATGCTCACTCTGTTTTTAGTACTTTAAGAGCTGAACACCTGTTTGTCAGCATACTAACAGAATTACACCAGGTTGTAGAGTAACACGCCTGGTTTAGAATGCACCTGGGGTGCACATCTAGATATCCATACTTGAAGAGAAGGTAAACTGGTTGTCTGTAGTCTAAGTGGCATTTGTAGTGTCTTGTGAATTAGACATGACGGGACCCTTTTCGTTCCTGATGGACTCCGTAGAACAGTGGCGTAAATGCATGGGTGCAGGTTATAGAATTAATGATGTAGAATGCTCAGTTGACTGGTACACATTGAAGAATAAAGAAGAGTAATACCAGGCTCTGTATGTGGTGTAATCATTTATAGGTACCCGGGATGGGGTGGAACGCTACAACTGGTGATGAGATAGGGGATTACATAAAACCCACAACCGTAAGAAATGAGAGTACTCTCTTGTGGTGCAGCAAACTGCTCGTGCATGCCACGTGTGTCTCATTCAAAGTGAAAATCAATGGTTGGCATATGTGGAGTCAAAGTGACACTCCAGCCAGTGCCAGGCCTCAGAAGAAAGTGAAGACCTTACAGAAAGTTTATTTGTTGTTGGCTAGAAATTTGCAGATAAAGTTGAGAAAAGAAGTACTGTGCTACAATGTGACACAGAGCCGTCATCCATAAAGTATGACAATGCTAAAGGCAGCGACATACAGGTTCAGAGAAGCACTAAAGACTCTGTCAACCGAATGCAAGGAAGCGCTAAAAGCAGAAACATTTCTAACAGTAAGAAATGCTAAAGGCAGTGACAACCAGGTGCAAGAGAACGCTGAGAGCTGATGCAGGTGAATGCAGCAACGGCGACGACCAAGCCTAAATAAAGAAGATGATCACGCTTACCAAAACTTCATTTAAAAGAGTCATCCAACCTCAGCACCTGATGCCGCAACCCAGGCAGAAGCACGGGGTTGTACTTACAAGGCTGGTGAATCACAGTGGTCTGACTGAAAGTCTGTGAGTGGCAGTCAGAATAGTGATGTCTTTCGATGGCTACTGAAAGTCGTGCAAAGTATTGCTTCGCCGCCTTCTTGAAACCACTGCCTCCCTTCGATAACACCAAAGAGCAAAATATTGGCGACAGATGGACTTCCTGTGTCGAAACCTTTGATGATTTCATTGATGCACGGGAAGAAGCAAATGACAAAAGATTCTTAAATACCTGAAGAATTTGGAAGGTGGCGGAGTACAAAAAAAGGGAGAAAGAAAGCACCATAAGGTGATGAAGTGACGTACCATCAAATAAAAGAATCATTAAACAGCAAGTTCAATCCAATACCGAATGTGGAATATGAAAGGTACATTTTCAGGCAGAAAAGGCAGAGAGCTGGTGAAACGATGGATGAGTTTGTAGAAAGACGTGATTCGCTTATAAAGCATTGCATGTGCAATGAGTTTAATGATGACGAGGCTATGTGTCTCAGAGAAATAGATGGTTGCCTCTCCGATTCCTTCAGACAACGAATGCTGAATAAGACACTCAGCTTGGAGTAAGTACTCATGGTTCCCAGAGAGGAGGAGAAAAGAGTGAAAAGTATGTCGAAACACAAGGCAGATAGCCATAAATTAATACCTCCAAAGAAAAAGAAGCTGCATTTCCAATGTGGATTTTCCTTTCCATATGAGGGTAGAGGTCCCGCCATTGGACAGGTATACTAAGGCTGCATGAAAGAGAACCATTTTGTAACAGTCTGCAAAGTGAGGGAAAGATCAAGTGAGTCACATCAAGAAAACAAAATGGATACCAGAAAGCTCCAGATGGGGCATTCTACACATGCTCACAAGGCCAAGCGGCAACATCAGTTGAGGCAAGTAGAATTAAACAATGTTGATTGTAATCAAATTCTTTGTCTAAAAGCTTGCCACCGTCATTGTCAATTAACAGTGAGCAAGATCGGTGTGTGGTTTCAATGTTGACTGCCAGACGATGTGTAGATGTAGGGTTAGCTTCTTGCCAGGAAGAATGCCGGTCAAAACTAGGCCAACAAGTGAAAGTCATTTGGACACTGTCCCAAGATCATGCTGAAAGTGAAAGGGTGCTCCATACCTTTTATCACAAACAGTGGTGCATCAATAAACATTATGCTGATGGAGAAGTACAATGAACTGTCTCCAGTGCCCTGTTTAACTTCCTGGAAAACCAAAGTGTATACATGGGCTGCTTTGACATCACTACAAAGCCAACATTCATTCACAACCACTGCGAAGCATAAAAATGCGAAGGTACAATCACCAATTCATGTCTTGCTAGGCACCTCATCGAGCGCATGTTTACTCACTTTCAGCACTACTGCTGACATGGGGCTGATTTCTGTAAACTATAATGTAAATGCCTGTCATGAGATAGTAAATCATTTTTCCGTCTTTGTTTCATGGATAAGGAAGACTTAAGACCATGAAAGTGATACTTCACGTTAATGAGGACATTTGTCCTGTTGCTCAATGCCATCGTTAAAGGCTGCTTAAAAATAACTTTATGCCTTATTAAAGCATGACATAATTGAGCGATCTACTGGTCCAACGCCATGGGTATAACCCATAGTGGTAGTGCCAAAAAAGTATAGTGGAGGAGCTGTGCGCATCTGCGTTGATATGTGCAGAGCACACAAGGCGATCGAAAGAGAATAACATCCAGATCCACAGATTGCCGACATGATTACTCAGCTGAATGGAGCTACGGTCTTTTCCATCCTTGATTTGAACAAAGGATATCACCAGCTCGAATTGGAAGAGAATTGCAGGTACATTGCTACCTTTTCAACTCATGTCAGTTTGTTTTGATACAAAAGGCTAAGTTTCAGGGTATTATTAGTTGTCAAATTCTTTTAGGAAAGAAATACATCACATAATACAGCCGGTCACAAATGCTTTCAATTACAGTGATGACATACTTGTTTTTGGAGCCACACAAAAGGAAAATAATAAAGCTCTGGCACAAGTGTGTTGTATACTTTCTGATGCAGGTCTCACGTTATATGCGGCAAAGTGTGAGTTTCATCAAACCAAACTCAAATTCTTTGACCATGTCTTTTCTGATGGGGGAATGGCTCCAGACCAGAACAAAGTACACGCCTTGTCAGCCACTTTTCCCCCACAAGATGTAACTAATTTGAGATCTTTCCTTGGTATGGCCAGTTACGGTTCAAGGTATATACATGACTTTTCCACTGTAAGAGCCCCATTGAGAGGCTTAACTAAACAAAATTTCCCATTCTAATAGTGAAAGGGAACAAAGCTTCAAGAAAATCAAGCATGCAATTTATAGCGCAACTGAAATGGCATACTTTGATCGGAAATTGCAGATGGAGGTTGTTGTTGATGCAAGCCCAGTGGGATTAGGTGACATCTTTACCCAGGACACTGGACATCCTAATGCCCCAGGACACATTGTGGCTTATGCTAGCTAAAATATTTCAATGGCAAAACATACTTATTCACCATCCAAAAAAAAAGCCAAGCTGTAGTGTGGCCTTCTGAACATTTTCATGTGTTCCTGCATGAAAAATATTTCACAGTTGTCACTGACCACCAAGCATTGCTCACCAATTTCGGCACTCCTAAAGCCAAAATGCCCCCTTGCATTGAGAGGTGGGGGTTGCAACTATAGGAGTATAATTATGCAATTGTTTATTTTTTAACTAGTTTATTTTCAGATTTTCAATGGTGGGTCAATATACAATTCAGCACTCAATAAAACCACAGTGGCAAGAAAGGATTATTGAACAGGAAATGTAACAATACAGTCAATAACTACTGATAATGTTCCGTTCCCTGCCATTTATGGATAGCATACTGGCTGTTGCCAGCAGGCACCTGGGCACACATTGAAATACAAACTGTTTATTATAGAGAAACACCCAACTCATCCCACCATCACCGTCCCCCCCCAGCTTCCAATCAAACACAAAGATGTCGCACTAGGATATCTTCTCAATAAAGGTCACAGTGTTATTCCTCAAAGTCAGACAAACGTAATAAACTATTTCCAGGCTAGAAATATAGTCTTGGGGTTCCTGAATCACTCAGCCATCCCCCTCCATCTCAATATTCTCCAATATGTTAGCCTCGTCTGGGTGTTCCAGTAATATCTGTGTCATAGCGCCCCAGTCCAGCAGGGCTCTGCACCCTTCTCGTCTCTGTGCATTTCTTTCATGTGTGCCTCTTCAGCACAAGACCACTCAATAAGGTCCCACTTCCATGCCTCAACTTTTGGAGGCCGAGGGCTAATCCAATGGATTGCTATTCACCGCTTTGCCACAATGAGCCCCCTATAACCCGTATCTCCTGCTCAAAGTATTTTTAGGATTCTCTGAGAGTTGCCCTAGCAGGTAGCTAAGAATCCACTTGGGAATATCCCAGCCAGTATCATGTTTAATACAGGAAAGAACTTCTGTCCAGAAATTTATTATAACAGTGCAATGCCACAAAATATGTAAAAGGTCTGCTGCCATCATACCGCAACAAGGACAGCAGGACCCCCTATCTGGGTACATGGAGTGTAGTCTCATAGGGGACATATATACCATGTGTGAGATATTATACTGAATCTGGTTGAACCTGGTGCAAATCGATACCTAACGGACACTGCATGAATTTTTGACCAGTCCTTAAGGGTTATTGGGTCTTCACTGACTTTCTGCCAAGCCTTTTCCACATGAAGCCGCGTTAAACTCTGGTTGATGTGTAGCGCCATGTATAGGTGTGTGATAAGTCAATGACCCCCCACCACAGATAATAAAGTCACAAGTGCATGTGCAGAATCAAGTGTCTCAAGAAAGGACGTCCATAGTTTGTGCACTGTGGCTGCTATTTTAGTATATTGCAAGAATTGACCCTCTCCTACACAAAAGGATTTCACCGCCTCCTGCATAGTGATGAAATGGCCCTCCGGATAGAGGTCTGACAACATTATGCAGCCTCCTGACTGCCATTTATCAACCACCATGATGTTGGCTACTTGGGCAAATAGGCCCAAAATTGAGATATCCAGCTCGAGAGCACACAGCGTGCAGCAGATTATTCATTTTATGGCTTCGTCCCAAAGCCTACCCAAGAGATGAATCAAGTGATGAAAAGAGTCTGGGACATCTTGGCCATGCAGTAGTAGCACTTCAAGCTGGTGACCATCGAGCATGCCCTCCAACAGGGATCTCTCCCAATTCATTTCACCATCTAGCCAATGCACTGTGTACTGTAATTGGGTCACTAGGTAGTAAAGCTCGAGGTCTGGGACCTCCATCCCCCTGATCCCATTCCCTTTGAAGTGCAGTGAGGGCTACTCTGCTCTGCTTACCAGCCCAAAGCAGTTCCACCATCAAGGAGTCCAATTTCCAAAACACGTCTCCTGGAATCTCAGACACGGCCCCTGGAAGAGGTACAAACACTAGGCAAGACCACCACCTTAATCAGTGCAATGTTTTTTTTTTTATCAGGGACAGCTTTAAATCATTATAGAACAAGATTGAGGGTTGGAGACCACAAAGCACCCAACCCATATTCAGGTAAAATAATTGCTGTTTCCCATGTGACATTTGCATGCCCAGATACAGGATCCTGCCTCCAGGGTAGTCCCACTGAAGGATGCCGGTCCACGGGGACCATCTGCAAGAGATCCAATGGGAAGAGCGTCGATTTAGCACTAGTAAGTCATAGTCCTGAACACTCCCGAAATTCTGTCAAGATGTTGTGCAATATTAAGCCTGATATTCGGGTTGCCACAAGTATATCATGGCATCGTCTACATAGAGAGACCTATATATGTTCCGTTTTCCCAACCCATATACCCCAACCATGCAGGGCCTGTCTGAGTGTACAGGCTAGGGGCTCTATCGCAATGTTGAAAATCAAAGGAGACAGACGACAACCCTGGCTAGTGCCCCCATGTAAGTCTATGACCTCAGAGACATCTTGGCACGTCCTGACCCTGGCCATTGGAGAGCTATACAGAAGCAGGACCCATTTGATATAGGTGTGATCCAGTCTTATACTCTCCAGCACCTCTCAGACTTATTTCCATCTCACCGAGTCAAAAGCCTGTTCAATATCAAGAAAGGCGAGCACGTAAGAATAGCCAGGCAACTCTGGGGCATGCAGCACATGGGTTAGTCGGCACAAATTATGCAGGGTATTCTGACATGGGATGAATCCCGACTGATCCGCATGGATCAGATGTATCAGGTGTGGGAGTAGTCTAGCCATGAGCATTTGACTAACGGCTTTCTAGTCCACATTTAACTTGGAGAAGGGGCTATAGGAAGACACCTCGAGTGGGTCTTTATCAGGTTTTGGCAGCATTACGGTTAAAGCCTCTCTCATAGAGTCTGGGAGGATACCTTTCTCTAGGACCTCCATATATACAGGTAATAACTTATCCATCAGGGTGTTGGGAAAGAGTTTGTAGAACTCAGCCAGGAGCCCATCTCCTCCCAGTGACTTAGCCAACTTCAGTGCCCTCACCACATTTAGCAATTCTTGTTTCTCAAGAGGCGCTTTTAACTGCTCACGGTCCTCAGAAGAGAGGCTCGGCAGTGACTGCTCTAGAAGATAGGTGGAAAGCGCACTATCTACATGAGTATGCTGGTCCTCCCTACAGACCGTTCTCAAATGTGTTGCAAAAGCCAAATTAATGGCCAGCTGAGTATGCACCATGCGGCCCTCCTGATCCTGATACATCAATATGGGGTCAAATCAGTCTCAGATCTGGTTGGGTGTGCCAATAGTTGTCCCACCTTATCCCCCTTCATAAACGAGCGGTGGAATCCTGCATTTCGGACATACTTTTCTAACTGGTCTCACAAATCCCATACTCTACAGTGTTGTTTATCCCACTCTGCCATGGATTCAGTAGAATCAGCCAGCGCCTTCTCCAGCAGTTCTAGCCCAGCCTCTTGTCATGTCAGGTCCCCCTCCAAAGTCCGTCAGATACCAACTGTGGTTGCCGTACACATTCCAGCAACACTGATTTCAATGCGTCAGAGTCTAAGGCCCTGCTGCTAGCACTCTCCCAGTTTTGCTCAAAATATTGGACCAGGGTCTCCCCCTGGGTGCCTGCAAAGGCCAGATCTGTTAGTGACTTGACATTGACCCTCCACAGGGGCACTCTAGGGCACAGTCACTGCAAAGAATACGTAGCCAGCAGTGGCGAATGGTTTGGGATGTAGCGGGCCAAATAACAGATATCCTGGATCTTATGCACTGTCGGGGCAGAGATAAAGAAATAATCAAGACGACTATATGTGCCTGCCTCAGGGGAGTAGCAGGAAATTGCACGTACCAGCTGACTGTGGATACACTAGGTATTGACCAAAGACTCACCATGCAAAGTCTGGTGAAGTGCAGAGGTCATATGGGGTTTAGTGTCAGTGCATTGATTGTCCCTATCCATCAGGGCATCTAGCACGCACTTAAATTTGCCTGATAGGATTACCCCCGACATCACAGAGACATGTGTATCTACAACCATACTACCATAAAAGGCACAATCATCCAAATTAGGGGTATAGATATTGACTAAACAGAGGTCATGAGTGTCTGGGGAACCCTACAAAAGGACATAACTCCCTTCCCCATAAAGAAGCACTCAGGTGCATTTAAATGGTACCCCCGGAGCCACCCATATTAGGGACCCCATAGCGTAGCTAGAATAAGATGTTGCATACACCGATGCCCTCCAATGTCCCTGAAGACTTTAAATACATTCCCCCCCTAGGTGTGTCTCCTGTAAGAAGGCTACATCTATATTATGTCTGTGAATAAAAGCAGGCACCCTATTCCTCTTCTGTGGATTATTCAGGCTTCTCACATTCCAAGACAACATTTTATATGTGATTCCACCAGACATATGGGAAAGGTAATGATGATAGGTCTAGCTCCACCAAAGGAGGATATGCCCCAGGAACAAACTGACCATCCCTATAGTATGCGGAAGCTCTATTCCCCTGTATCCCCAACTGCAGTAACATAGCAATAAACAAGAACAAGAAATGCCCCCCTCCACCACTCCCACCCTCGGGCAGTAGTCTGGTCACCTCCCACCAAAAACCAATAGGCTAGAGGTAGCATATCCCGCCCCAAGCGCCCATGCAAACCCCAGTTATTTCAAAGAATAGAGAAAATGTATAGCTGCAGAAACTGTAGCTTCAGTCTGGGAAACCCAGAACCACTGAGATCGGAAGCTCACAAGAAGCTCAGCAATCCACGCAGGCCTAGACCACAGGCCTCCCTCGCCAAGGGTATTAAATCGCCTAATCCGGCAATAACATAAGGAGGACAAATATGAAGGAGCGCATGCAGTGTCAGTGGTACCAATAGTCATGGAACTCGAAAAAGACTCAGGGTAGTCAGCAAAACTCCCCTGTATCCAGCAGTTAGTACAGACCCTATTAACACCTGAAACACAGGGGACGTCACAGTCCAACTTCAAGCAATATAGGCCACATCATTCTGGGTGTCAGTCACCAAGCACAATGGTGAGAAGGAGTTCCGTGTGGCCAATGGCTCAGGGTCTGCTCGCAGGGTTCCATCCGAGCAGGATATGGTCATGCCCCAATGATTCTGGATAGCTTGGGCGATTGCTGGGCATGAGGCATTGCCGATCTGATCCATGCCCCACCGCTTCTGTTCCCTCCAGTCCAATGGTTGCCACTCCATACCTATGCCCAAGGACTCTGGTCAATCTGCAGCCTCTTGAAGGGATTCATAGAAGTGGACTTTATTCTTGTATTGGACTCAGAGCTTTGCTGGGAAGAGCAAACTGTATTTCATATTATGTGCACATAATTGTCTCCTAACTGCCAGGAATGATTTCCGAAGCACATGCACTTTCCTTGTATAATCCGTAAGGTTGGACAGTGAACTCCAACCCACCAGTGGAGTACACACTCCGCACTCCGCTTGGAGAACAGAGTGCGGCAAAAACTCTGCTAATGCAGCGTAACAGAGTTTACTGCCGAAAAGCAGAGGATTTGAACATTGTTCACTCCTAATCTTAGCGCTTGAGGTAATCTACACTCCCCCCTATGGCTGAGTGAAACCTAAGGAAAATCCTATTTATATCCTGTTACATGCTGCACTAATTGGTGGCTGCGTTCTGGAGAGGAAATACCTGTTTGGTCCCCAGATAAGATAATTGATGTCTGCCTTTTGGAGTGGAAATACCTGTTTGGTCTGCAGATAAGTGCTTCTGCTGGGCTTGCGCACACAGTGTCAGAGATTCTGGTCCCTGAACCAGAAGTAGGCTGCCGAGAAGGAGACAGTATGATAGGGCGGATTGAAAACATAGCTTGGAGCTCTCAGAAACCCAAATGGACTTCAATAGATGAAGGACACTAACCTACTTCAATAACAGGAGGTGGGGAGAGGCAATTGCACAACTAGTTTACAGCGATTGACATGTGACCTGGCCCGCTTCTTGGGAAAGTCCGAGGCAATGGGACCTCCATCTAACAGCTTCCTTCGGCATGCTAGCCCAGAATGCTGAGAGCTATTGTAGATGGAGGTTGTGGTGTTGTGGGCCCTGGGCCCACATGCCACTAATGATGATGCAGACACGTTGCAGAAGGGTACTGGAACTGGCCCAGGGCATGTGCGCCCAGCCCCTTTTATTTGCAGGGTCACCTGAAAGGTGACTCCTGTGATGGGTGGGTGTATGGTGTGCGGCACAAACGGGCAGAACACTAGAATGTGTCCAGCAGGACACTACATCCCTCCTAAACGTTAATGAAAAAGAAACAAACGACTAGTCCAACCTATGAAGAAAAATAAACAACAATACACCGCACCAATGAGTCTCTTCAGGCCATCTGCTGGGCGGTGCTGGAGCTCTGGACCACACAGTCAGGAAGTTTTGGTCCGCCTCAGCGATGAAGTTCAGACCGACCTGGTCTTGCGGTGTTGGAGTCTATTTACAAAGTTCAACTAGCGGCGCATCAGGAGCGGTGGTGAAGCCCACCATGGAGATCTTCTTGCAGGTGCTTAGGTTCCAGTGGACGACAAACCTGCAAATACTGAGGATGACCTTGGTGGATGAGGGCCTTCCTTGGGGGCAATGATGCTTCCCAGTTCCTGCTGGCAGAGCAACTTCCGACTTGCCTCTGCTGCCTGGACTCCCCTCTCGCAGGAGTCTCATGGAGGGCTTTTCTGCCCGGCTGCCATGGGACCGTGTGGACTGTACAGGCCTCTTGTAGGCTGCGCAAAGGCATTGCTGAGGAACTGCCTTCAGGACCACGGCCAAGTCACTCATGCAGCCGCAGGGGGTGGTGTCTCAGAGTCTGTGTGCTCTAGCCATTAGGACTCCGGTTCTCTGCCTTCCTCCAATGGTTTTTGGGTGACCAGTCTCCATCTGTGACCTCCATGCTTCCCGGTGCCTGTCGTGGTGCTGCTGCTGACACATCTCTGTGATTCGGATTCCCCTCTCACAGGAACTCAGTTGAGGCCCTTGCCCCTGGATTGCCACGTGACCACGTGGGCTGTGCGGGCCTTTTGTAGGCCATGCTGAGGGGTCACTGCAGAACTCCCAACAGGGCCAGGCTTTCGAGTAACCCCAAGGGTGGATAGTCCAATGGTCGGGTATGCTCTTCTTCGGCAGGCTTCAGGTTTACGGGTGCACACAGAAGGTTCCTGGGTGGCTAGCCTCCCACAGTGCCAGGAGTGCCTCGTTGACCTCCGGATGTCTTGAGTGTTTGGATCCACTTTGGTGGTGTGATGCTCCTCTGACATTCTTGGTGATGATGCACCGAGATGATGAATATGATGATGCTTGTTTATTTTACACTTGGGCAAACAAACAGTGATATGCTGTCAGTGACTTTGTGGAATCAGGAGGACTGGAGGGACTTTGTGGCCACTTGCGGTTATCTTCTGGCAGGTGCACTTGGTAGACGTGATGCCATCAATGCCAAGCAGGTTGTGACAGGTGAGTGGACGGTCGTACTGTGAAGTGTGGGGCCTGGATGCAGATCGCGGTTGCTAGCGACTTATGGTTGTTCCTCCCTTAAAGCTGTCTTCGGTGACGCCCCTGCAACCCTGTGGCTGGCTTGTGCTGAAGAACATCTTCTCCAGTGCTGTCACGAGTCCTCTGTCCTGTTGATCTTCTCCTTCTCCCTCTTACATGCCTGTTGTTTGCCCTGTGGCATCGTGCCACTCTCCTTTCCTCCTTCATGGAGTGGTGTCCTGCCACGCTCTTCTCCTTCACTATGTGGCATCCAGCCACGCTCTTCACCTCCTTCCGACCAGGTTCGTCACTCGGATGTGGCGTCCTGCCACATGTCTCATGTTTGCGCCACATGGACATCTCGCTGGTCGAGTCCGGTTCTTGGGACTGCCTTTACTTTGCTGCTGACCTGTCGCAGGTCTGTCCTGTTGGTAGTACGTGGTTCTTCTCCTTGAGGACCTTTCGCCGGCCCCATCCCCTACTCAGGGATTTTTGCAGTGATCCTCTGCCAGGATGGCAGGTTATTTCTTTGTTCAAGGGTGTCGTGATTGCACCTCAGCTTGCTCCGTCATGGTGCTTGATCCTGCCGCCGTTCAGGTGTGCATGACGAGGTCAGTCGCTTCGAGTGACGTGCTCCTTGCTTGCAGTGTGATGTGGCATCTGGCCACGTGTTTCGTGTCCTTGGAGCATGTGCTGCGGTGGTGGATTGCCACGTGGGGTGTGCAACTCTCCTCTTGACTGTCTTGAGCCACTGGCGACTCTGTCTTGAGGCAGTGTGAGGGAGGACACTCTTTGCTGTCTTTGGCCCACTGCGGGGCTTCGCTGGTGCAGTGAGGATGTAGAGGCTCTCCGCTGCCTTCAGCATTGCTTCTTTTCTGTGGAGATGTCTATCTCCCGGGTGCCTGACCGTGCTGTCAGGTTGGCTGGTATGGCCTTCTGCGCACCTCATGCACTCTGTCCTCTTCCTGGGCACCCTCTTCTGGCACTTGGTGTACCCCTGTTGTAGCTTGCGGTGGTGTCTGTTCACTACTAGGAGCGAGTGGCAACATTTCCTCACTGATGGTGGGATTGGGCAGCCACTGGGGTAGAGTGCACTGCACCCCTTCTTCTTGTACTTCATGTGGGGCTCTCTGCTTCATAGGCTTTGCTGCTCTTTTCTATTTGATGCTAGTGCAGCTTTGGGCTTCTTGGAGCCCTTGGTGAGGTGTGACGGTCTTTCTCCTTTGAAAGTATAGGCATCCCATTGGAGCATGTGATGCACTCATCATCAGCCCTGGCGTTGTCTCTTGTGCTGTTCCTGCTGGTGGAGCAGTAGTGGCTTATTGCCACTAGGGGCGTGCAGTGCACTCTGCACCCATCTGGCTGTTCCTCACCTTTTGGTCTCCCGGCTGGCATGGAAGCACAGTGGGAGTGAGAAGCCACTCAGTCAGTGCTGGGGGTCGTGGCTGACATACATTTTCGTGTGTGTGTCTTAGAGGTACTCTAGCTTCCTTGTTTAGCTGCTAGTCCTTTTCTGTTAGATGCTTAACAGTTGCTTGGCTTGGAGTGACACACATGTAGAAGCGACAGAGTCGTCCAGGGGTACCTTTGCAAGCCGCTCGCTCTCACTGTAATTTTTGGGGAGAAGTGCAGCAAACCACTGCTAGGTGGCACTGTAGAACCTTCAGGAGGCCACAGCAGCTGTTCCAAAGCTGCCGGCCATGTGGCTCCCTCGGGTGCTGCAAATTGGGAGCCTGCCCTCTAATCTACAGAGCATGGTGAGAGGGTCTTTACAGGGTTCCTCCACTACGGATGGCAGTGAAGCTCTTGAATTGCATGTAGTTCTCCCAGTCTGGGCTGCCATGTTACAGTCACTTTGTTCTGGCACTAGGTGGTACTGTGGTCATGCATTGCTGCCTCAGTTGGGAGTGCTAGGGCCACAGGGGCTGGCAGCATGAGGGGATGAAGACTTCTCCAGTGCCAGGTAGTGTCACACACATGCCTGCTTTTTTAGGTTTTGCCTGGCGATAGCAGCGCATGCGCTGCTCTCGCCATCCAAGTGCTTTTTGCAATCGATTCTCTGAAAGCCTTACATGCACGTGTAGGGATGGACAAAGATGGCTGCTCTCGCCATTTGCCTGAACCTAACAGCATGCGCGTGTACGTATGGACAGTGGACAGTCCAACGCCATCTTGTGGCAATAACTTTCTATTGTCATGGCAACCAAGCTTCTTATCAGAAGCTTCGTCACGCTGCCTTGTTTTTATAGCGCGAACTTCACCCGAATGTATCGGGTATCAGAGCGCTTCTATTTCTCCTTGCCGCACCGAATATTTCTCTTTGTCATCTCTTCTCTGCATTTCTATTTCTTTCTATTATCTTTCATTTGGTCTGTGTTTAACTCTTTTCTCTCCCTTCTCCCTACCCCTCTCTGCCGTATAGTGGCTT
The DNA here is from genome assembly GCF_964204655.1 of Triturus cristatus. NCBI lineage: Eukaryota > Metazoa > Chordata > Amphibia > Caudata > Salamandridae > Triturus > Triturus cristatus. The sequence continues at coordinate 845,062,671 of NC_140594.1, read as the reverse complement.
CCTCCCTGGCTTCCTCTCTATTAATTATTTTTTCACTTTGTGTTCGCCCAGCTTTCTTCTTCATCTCTCTCTCGAGTTTTTTTTGCTCCACACTTTCATGCCTACTTTCGGGGATCCTCTCTTCTTTTCTCATGCGCATGCGAACACCACCAACTGCACCTGCAGTGCCCGTGAGCACTAAAAGTTGCACCTGGGGTATCTGTGAGCACCAACTGGCACTGCAGTGCATGTAAACACCCATAACTGCAACTGAGGCACCTTTTAGAACAACCGTGAGCCCCTAAGACACCAGTGTCCCTCCTGCAAGCAACACCACATACCAAGGCACCGGAAAGCACCACTTGACTCCACCTGCAGTGCCTTGCATGCGCCAATAGCACCTAGAGTGCTTGCAAGCATCACCCATTACAATTAATACCACCGCAGGTAAACCCAAGCCCAATAACTGGAGGACCTTTGGGCACCACTAGTCGCACCTCTTTTACCTACAACCACTGTCCACTGCACCTGCTGCACCCGTGAGCACCAGCAAATGCATTTGTGGCATATGTGTCAGTGAAAGGAATAATAAATGCTCCCTAGTGCTTCCTTAAACCACGATTCTACATCTGTTGCGTCTACACGTAGCAAGTCATGAGGATGTCCACGTGGCAGCATTGGATATTAATTCCCCTCATTTTCTCGAGTTGATTCACGTGACCCTATGTGAATTTAAATGTGACATTCCATCCGTTCTCGGGCAGAGGTTTTTTTAGCACGTACTTTGTGGTAGGAGCAGGGCTTTAAGTGGGATGAAAAAGCTGTGAGGTCTCTCCAAGGGGTGTGGCCAATGTAATTAAGGGCGTAGCTTTAAAACACTTATGCAAAATATGTGTGTTTTTTATTGCTTGCCGCCCGACTGGTGTTTTGATGCTCCTGTCATTGCATCCAGAAATATAATGCAAGTAACATTACACCTGCAACAAGCCAGGACTACTGCTTTTTTTTTTTTGTCCTCATTTGCCTGCCCCACAATCCCAAAAAAGAAGTGCCGATCACCTTAGATGTCGCCTGGAACTAGGTACTGTTCTTATCCCAGACCTGGACACCAAAGAAATATAGACTGGCGAAAGACACTCTCCGGGATAATATTGTGGGAAGAGAGAAAAGGATGAGAGGGCACACCAACCCCTCGCTACTCCATCTAGACTTAATAAGCCTTTTAGAAGGAGCCACCAAGGCACCTGGAGTATGATGGCATAATCATTGGTCCCGGGGTAAAAAAAAACCCAAAAAACCCTGGTAACTCAACAGAGCCTTTTATTTCCACTGGACCAGCAAGTTCCAAAAAGAGAGGTTACGTTGGCTACATGGTCTAGCCATATCCACCTTAGATGTATCATATATGGACTCTAACCAGCCTGCATGTGAAGGTGCCTTCTGGTCAACCCAGTATTTACAGATCTGCCGTCTAGCCAACAAAATTGCATAAAACAGAAAACTCTTTGCCTGCCTCGTGATATTATCGTCCACTCCAAATATAATTAACGGCAAAGTAAGAGATATAGATTTCTTAAGGATGGCATCCAAAGTGGTCTTTACTTCCTCCCAAAAGATATTAATAAGTGGACAGTCCATAAACATATGAACATCAGAGGCTGCAGGGAGGTTACACTTATTACATGCTTTTCCCGGCTGGAATTTAGATAACCTTTGAGGGGATAAATAGGCTCGATGGAGGGTAAACAGATGGTTCCGCCTCAACCACTTTATACAGGAGAGTGAAGGATCTTTATCCATATATCCTCACACTGCATACCCATGAGCCCTCCCCACTGTTCATCTGGTAGAGTGAAGTCCTCATCCACCTCCTCCTGAATGGCCCAGTACCAAAAGGCTACCTCTTTCCCCCCCTCTTGTCTCTCTATCAACTGTTCTTCCAGGAGGCTGCTCCTCCCCAAGCATATCTTTTTCCTAGTCAATTCCCGGGACCAGCTAACAAGCTGCATGTATTTAAATCTAGATAGTGTGGGGCCAACCTTCTCAAATAACTCCTCCCACCCCACCAGCGCCCCATCCACTAGCAGCTGTCCCCAACTTACTATCCCTGCCTCCCTGATAGGTGTTGCAAGACTATCCCTTAAACATAGAGGGAGCCCCGGGGAGTCCCAGATTGGGGCAAGCCTAGAAAAATATGGCAACCCCACCCTTTCTCTAATCAATTTCCAAGCTTTAGCCAATGATAGTAGGGTCTCTAACCTCACCTTCTTGAAAAACTTCCGGTCTCCGAATTTAAAAAGAAAACCATCGGGGGGGCAAATCTGCCCCATTCAACATAGCCTTGAACATGTTACCTATTGATGCGCTTGATGGAGATTTCAACAGCATCCTGGAGTATGATAACTGAAGCGCTCAGGCATAATATTGTAGGTCCGGGAGTGTAAGCCCCCCCTTCTCCCTCCTCCTTCTCAGTTTTTTCCAGGTCAGTCTAGTAGCTGTGTAATTCCAAATAAATGAGTTTATGTCTTGCTGACATTTTTGAATTTGCTTATGGTCAAAGGCTAGAGGGATGGTGTTAAAAATGAACGTGTACTTGGGGAGGATGGACATTTTTATTAAACTAACTCTCCCAAGTATTGTCAATGGAAGAAAGGCCCAGGCTTTTCATAGTGCCCGACATTCTCGGAAAACCTGGTCCAAATTAATATCTGCCATTTTACCAATCTCCTGAGTGATCTTAATTCCCAGATAGCACATAGATGAAACGACAACCAACTTCGGGTTTGGAATATTCCAGGTCATCACCTCAGTCTTTCCTTCGTTGATTTCATACCCTGAAATCCGCCCAAATTCCTTGGGTCTATTGATAATGACGGGGAAAGCCTGCACAGGATCGTTTGTATAGAATATAATGTCGTCCGCATAGAGTCCTATCCGCTTAACCCATCCTCCAAACTCAAAAGAGGGGATATTATTATCGTCTCTCAGAATTTGAGCAAAGGGTGCGATGTATAAATTGAATAGGAGGGGAGAAAGCGGGCAACCCTGCCTGGTACCCCTCGTGATTTTAAAATGCTCAGTAAGAACCCCATTAACCAAAAGTCTAGCCCTAGGATCCTTATAAAGAAGTGCGATAGCTCGACGGAAATTTTCTCCTAGATTAACCCTTTTCAGAACCGCGGCCAGATAGGGCCAGTTGACCCTATCAAAACCTTTGGTAGCATCCAGGGTAAAGGTGGCCAATGGGAGACAAAATGAAGTGGCAATATCAATTGCTCCAGCCAAATCGTAAGTAGGATCTGCCAGCTGTCGCCCTCTTATAAATCCCTTCTGGTCATGATGGATTATTGACCCAATCTCACTCCCTAACCTTCCCGCGAGAATAGCCGCAAAGATCTTGTAGTCATTGTTTAGGAGTGAGATTGGTCTATAGGACCCGCAATCAGCCGGGTCCTTGCCAGGTTTAGGGATCAGCACTATAGTTGCCTCATTCCACGAGTCTGGCGGGGCCATGCCTTCCATAAATATAGCATTAAAAAGGGCGGTCAAAGATGGAACTATAACTGAACCCAGTGCACTGTACACCTCCCCTGGAAGGCCATCCGGGCCTGCGGCTTTCGCTCGTTTCAATTGCTTGATGGCATTGCTGACTTCACCCTCTGTTATTTTGGTCTCCAATTGGTCGCGCTGGTCTGACGAAAATGTGGGGAGGTGAGCCTCATCTAACCATGCCTCCCTGGCCTCCTTAGCCGTGGGGTCATCCACGATGTCTTCCTTGTAAATATTTTGAAAGAACTCCTGAAAGGCAGTCCCTATTTCTGTGGTTGTAGATCTAGCCTTGGCTTCCCCTACCCGTTTTATTTCTTTAATGTATTTCTTGGCCTGATCTGCTTTTATTTTCCACGCCAGGATTTTACCCGCCTACTCTCCGTACTCAAAATGTGACAGCTTACTTGCCTCCCATCTCTTGGCCACCCTTTCCTGAAGTAGATTTCCAAGCTTTGCCTTCAACGCAGCCCGCTTCTCCAGGTCCTCTGCCGAGAGTGGAACGCTTTTCAGCTCTCTCTGCCTAAGCTCCTGCTCTATATTAGTGACTGCGGTTCTATAGACCTTACGTCTATACGAGGCTCTGTTTGTTATGCAGCCTCTTAGGAAGGCTTTCAGTGCTTCCCATACGGTGACTATTGAGGCTGAATTTATATTAATGTCCAGGAATATGCTTACTTCAGCAACAACGAAGCAAATGTCATCCTCATCAAGCAGAATCATCCGATCAAAGGACCAAGAGGTTTGCCTGGTCTGCTGATGGTGTAACAGAATGGAAAAAATGGCAGAATGGTCGGAGAGGTGGGAGGGGATATATGATATCTCCTTCAAACCGTCTATCAACTTATGACTGAAAAAAGCGTCATCGATTCTTGACTTATGTTTATATTTATAGTTGTGAAAGGAAACCCCTGGTATACTGCCCGATCTCTGCCTCCATACATCCACCAACCCCAGATTTGACATTATACCTATAAGAGTTTGCCTAGATTTAGAGAGTTTTATTGCTCTTGAGTTAGATGATTTGTCCAGCTTGGGATTTAAAACTATATTAAAGTCTCCCACCCAAATGATGGGGTCTTGGCAAGAAATCAGATACTTCTGAATTTTGTTCAGAAATGACGGGTCATCTTGATTCGGGCCATAATAACCCACTAGGGTGTACACTAGCCCTTCTAACTGCACTTTTACCAATAGCCATCTACCACTATGATCTTCCTTCTGATCCAGAATTTGAACACTAATATGTTTTTTAAATATTATAAGGATCCCTCGTATGTTAACATTGTGGTCCGTGAATACAAATTTGTCCACCCATTTTAAATTCTTTAGCATATCCCTGACCTCGTGTTTTAGTAAGTGTGTCTCCTGGATGACAATGACCTGTGCGGGGGAATCTTTCAGATACTGTAAGATTCTATGTCTTCTAGCCTTCACCTGCAGGCCAATGACATTCCAGGATAAAAATGGCAACCCTGTCATAGTGCCTTAACCTTTCCCATCGTTCCTATCTCTCTACCTATAGAACAAATCTCTCTAAAACAGTCCCTACGACAACTCCTAACCAGAACTTCCCCAAAAGCTAAATTATAAGTTACCGGAAAAACTGAGACAAACTTATGAGGACTTTTTAACTTTTCCCCCCCCTTACCCCCACCCTCAACCCCCCCACCCCCCTGGAAAACCCTCCCTTGTCGATGCTGGCGTAATGTAATGCCAGTTTAACGTCAGAGAAAGACCATCCCTGAGCCCCCACAATCCCCAATAAGAAGAGGAACCGGCTTACCTCCACCTCAGAATCTATTTGGCTACTAAGGCAAAAATATTTGCAGGGAGGGCGCAGGAGAACTCATGATAACGAGATGGAAACGGAAGAAGAGAAAAGAGGGGGGCCCCTCAGCTATTGCTACCCAAATTGACTTATCGTGTTTATGACCCCCTTTTTTAATTTTTATTTTTTTATTATTCTCTCATGCCTACTTTCGGGGATCCTCTCTTCTTTTCTACTCAACAGAATCAACCGCAGCTGCGAACAACGCGCATGCGAACACCACCAACTGCACCTGCAGTGCCCGTGAGCACTAAAAGTTGCACCTGGGGTATCTGTGAGCACCAACTGGCAATGCAGTGCTTGTAAACACCCTTAACTGCAACCGAGGCACCTTTTAGAACAACCATGAGCCCCTAAGACACCAGTGTCCCTCCTGCAAGCAACACCACATACCAAGGCACCGGCAAGCACCACTTGACTCCACCTGTAGTGCCTTGCATGCGCCAATAGCACCTAGAGTGCTTGCAAGCATCACCCATTACAATTAATACCACCGCAGGTAAACCCAAGCCCAATAACTGGAGGACCTTTGGGCACCACTAGTCGCACCTCTTTTACTTACAACCACTGTCCACTGCACCTGCTGCACCAGCAAATGCATTTGTGGCATATGTGTCAGTGAAAGGAACAATAAATGCTCCCTAGTGCTTCCTTAAACCACGATTCTACGTCTGTTGCGTCTACACGTAGCAAGTCATGAGGATGTCCACGTGACTGCATTGGAGATTAATTCCCCTCATTTTCTCGAGTTGATTCACGTGACCCTATGTGAATTTAAATGTGACATTCCATCCGTTCTCGGGCAGAGGTTTTTTTAGCACGTACTTTGTGGTAGGAGCAGGGCTTTAAATGGGATGAAAAAGCTGTGAGGTCTCTCCAAGGGGCGTGGCCGATGTAATTAAGGGCGTAGCTTTAAAACACTTATGCTAAATATGTGTGTTTTTTTATTGCTTGCCGCCCGACTGGTGTTTTGATGCTCCTGTCATTGCATCCAGAAATATAATGCAAGTAACATTACACCTGCAACAAGCCAGGACTACTGCTTTGTCAATGGGTGTAAGTTGCATAAGATAAATAAGCAACAAGTATGGCTTCATTGTATAGAATATTGAAAATGCTTCACTTCTGAAATGATGAGACTGAAAGAACAGTCTCTTTGAAGTTACATCAAAGCAGTGGAGGGTGGGACTGCTACAAAGCTAAGATTGTTTTTCCACCCAAGGGTGAGGGCAAAAAATGGAGAGCCCGAAATGGAGCTCTCTTAGCACCTGCTTTTTAGAATTGCTGGCGCTGCGCACCGGCAGGACCCGGCACACTTAAAGCCCTGGGTAGGAGATACAAACAAGCATTAAAAATGCAATATGTCTCACCTTTCATTAAGTTAAAGCCATTTGCTTTACTATACAATACCATTAGCAAAGCACATTTTCACCCTGGGGCAGATAGCGGCAGGCACCGCAGCTGATGGACACCTCAGCAGGTGTGGGTGTACCTCTTGTTCCGTTGCTGACTCGTTGTTGCTGGAAGGCTGTTGGGACGCACACTGCAGGGGCGGCCTGTATTTACTTGCTCTGGCCCCGGGCACTTCATGCAGGGCACTTGCCTGTGGTGCGGTTTACTGCACTGCCTCTTTCCATTGCCTCAGCGGCCTTGCCTAGACGGGGGTAACTTCGGTAGTGCTCCTTAGTGGTGCAGATGTGTCCCTTTTCCTTGATGGGGTACTGACACCTGGCCGCGGGTGTATGCTGCGGGATGCCTCACATGGGGCCACAGCACTTTCAGGGTATGCAAGGTGTTGCGCAGACTGGCTTTGGCAGGGCTGGACTGCCGCGCGGGGTGTCCTCTCACTCCTACCTCAGGGTTGATCAGTGCTGGGTGACTCAGGCTATACACCCTCAACGAGGAGCTGTGAGGCGACCATTACCTCACACGCGGGGTAAGACTTCCTCATCACCATTGTGGTGTTGTGGGCCATGGGCCCACATGCTACTAATGATGACACATGCTACTAATGATGACGCATACACATTGTAGTAGGGTACTGCAACTGGCCCAGGGCACGTGCACCCGCCCCCTTTTATTTGCAGGGTCACCTGACCGGTGACGCCTGTGATGTGTTGGTGTATGGTGTAGGGCACAAACAGACAGAACACTAAAACGTGTCCAGCAGGAAACTACAGAGGTGATGTGATTCAGAGGAATGCAGTGAGTGCTGACGCCGCCAACAAAGCAGTGAGAGTGCTCTTCACTCTCAGCATCGCAGGTATGGGAGGGCGATTACAGCAAGTACTGTGAGAGAATGAACTAATTTCCTGTGCACGTCAGATTCGGTAAAAGATATGATCCTGGTGACCGTGTTCATAAACAAAATTGCAATTGCACGTGCGCACTTCAAGTTTTTAATCAGCACAACTGATATTTCAGTGTGCACTCTTCACAGGGTGCACCTTTCTACTTCACATCAGTGTGTTTTTCCTAATGCCCACTACAGTGCGCATTAGGAAAACACACTGACATGAAGTTGACATAGTGCACCTTCCGACCGTATTTTAGTGTGCGTGCTGGACACTGGTGTGTGCATGTTCTAATGCTGCGTCTCAGCTGACAGCCTGTGGTGAGACCCTGACAGTCCAGGCACAGCCTAGTGAGACAGACAGCCTTAGGATGAGCCCACATATCCCCTCCCAAGCATACAGATCAGGGACTCTAGACTTTGAAATGTAACAGCATTTATATAGTGCTTAACACTCACAACGAGGGGTAGAAGCGCTTATTCAACATTGTTTCTTGAACACAGCGTGCAGCAGGTTAAAGTGACCCTTTCGTGTTCACATCCTGAACTTGTGGTTCCCCACATAGCAGCACTTTCTCCTGTGCTTTTAAAATTAATCTGCAGCTTTGTTGAGCCTGGGCACTGAGCAGCAGGTATCCGTACTCGAGCCTGGGTGTTACGTAGATCTACACTGTCCCCTCAGGAACCGACCCAAGGGGCCTCCTCCTGCTGCTCCCAGACATCCAAGTGTGAACTGGGGGTGAGAAGCACTCCGCAAACTTTCCTCAGAGTTTTTGTGTAACTCAGCGGAAATCCATGGAGTACAACTCCGCAAGATCCACCCAATCAGGAAATATTTGTATGTTTTTTTCTCCAAACATAGGGGGACTATGCACACGTACATGTTGAATAGTGGAGTCCCTGTCCCTATAACTAAGAGACCTCACAAAAAGAGCACAAGGCGGAGTGCCTGGGCGACGGGTGGGTGCCAGGTCCCGGTGTGCTCGTTCAATGGAGAAAAAAATTGAGAGTCCTTTAGGTCAAAGCTCTGTGGTTATCCACCTTTCTAGAAAGTGGTCTGCTTTAGGGCCCTCCTCTCACTCAGGGAGCCCAGGGAAATGCAGGTTATTGCACCTCAAGCACCCTTCAGCATCTTCCAGGTGCTTCTCAACAGATGTTGCACAACATTTTAGGCCCTCCACTGTTGCCTGGAGTTGTTTAACCTGCTGCCAAAAAGTTGAGACCTCCCCTCATTAACCGTTACCCTATCTAGTACTTTGCGCAAATCCAAACTAAGATGGTTAATGTCTATGGCCATAGACTCCATCTGAGTCTTGAGCACTGCTCTACAGTCTCATATAGCCACCAGTATATCAGTAGTGCCCTGCGCAGGGCCCTGGTATGCATGATCAGGATGGGCCCCTTTTTCTTACATTTGGGGGCCCAGACCTGGGACAGTATACTGCACAATTCTACTAGTCTGACCATCCTTAGGCACCTTGTCCCGTACCATTGTGGGACTCAATGTGAGTTAGCACTGCACTTAAGGGATAGGTAGGTGACAAGGGTCTACGACAGCACACTCATTGGAGTAGAGGGCCACCACTAAATAAACAGTCCTAGGCAAACTAGCTCCACCAGAACCCCCAGTCGAGCATACACACCTTCAGCAGGGATAATGCAGCAAAGACACGCAATCGCCAATCGAGCCTTTAAGGCCCGCCCGGGCAGAGCACCAGAGTGCAGGAAGCAGCAGAAGACCATTCGTCACGTGGGGCCCACCAGGCAGCCCCCCCAGGCACTCTAGGCTGCAACAGGTAGGGTTTCCCCAGATGGATGTGGAGTAGGCCGCTGGGGCAGCCGTCCCCAAGATTCCAATAGGCATCCTTGGCCGCAGCACAGCTCTTCGCTGTCCCCTGCTGACCCCCAACCTCAGGAGCCATGCAGTCTGCTGTGACAATTTTTGCGTCCCTCCCCCACTGGTGACAATTAGGGGGAATAGGTGATCCGTACACCAGCGCCCGATGGGCCTCCATCTCAGGTCTCCCACCCCTCACTGCAGATACCACCCGCAGGATCATCCATTAGGACACCTTCATGTTGATAGGTTGCAACACCAGCTCCGCTTTCCGCTGTGTCCCACAGCTGGTTCCCCTGGGCAATGTGTCTCTCTCTGTCAGGCTGCCAGGATCTCTCCGCAGGCCCACTGCTTGCAGTGCTGCAACGCAAGTCTGCATCCTGCAGAGCTACTCCCAGGATGCTTGTTTCTGGTCCCGGGAGGACCTGGCTTGGCAGTTCGGGCTGGCCTATTTCCATGAGGAGCAGGGTCAAGACTGATTTACATATGGCTAGGTCTAAACTGGGGTGGCATCGTGAGCAAAAAAACGATGGATTGAACCTAGATCTCTTGACTGGGGGTGAATGTTTGATTTGTTCTGTATTCCGTCCATCATTTCTGTGCTTTTTGCTGTTTACAGTATTGGTACATGTGCCACACCCTTGCTTAGCAAGTATTTTGTCTTTGCTGAATCAAGCATGTTGGCCCATCTGACTGTGAGGTTTAGATGAATGGGGGGACATCCTGAATGACATGTATCCAGTGGCAGATTGGTCACAAGTTGTTGTGCTGTCTATTACTCTCTTCTTCTACAACATTGTGAGATAATTGCATGCTATATGTGTTCTCTTGATCAATTGTATCAACATAGTATATAATGTAATAAAAATGTTTACAAAACAAAAAAGTAAGTACCCCCGAGGAGATCTGAGAGGTGGTGGTGGACTCCCTGGATTCCATGAGGAGAATTAGTAGTAGACCCTGATGTGTCTGGGTATGGTAGCTGGTTACCCAAGGGTGCAAAAGGATGTCATCCTAGAGTGAGTTGTTTTAATCCTGAGGTGGTGGCTGGAGCAGTTCCTGGTCGAGTGACTAATCAGGTAGGTCTTGTGGAGTCAAACAACAGGACAAGGAAGGGGACAGGAAGCCGTGTCTGTTAGGGGGTGCTCTGTGCAGTCAATGAGTGACAGGCTGCAGACGCATTGACTTAGCAGAACCTTGCCTGGTACACTATAGGTGTAACAGCCCTGGGGTGCCTTCCTGATACCCCTTGAATTGGCATTTGGAGGGGAGTACCCCCTGCAAAGTGCAGAAGGCAGGTCTGGCTGTCACCCTGAACCAGGTGGGGCCTATCTTAAGTGAAGAGATCCTGTTCAGGCTGAGTTGAGGTCAATCTGAGGTACTAGCAGGGAGCCAGGCCCAGGGCCATGGGTGCTTCTCTGCAATAGGTACCAATAGGTAAGGGGCTGTTCTTTCTTTAGGGAATACAGTCACCCTGAAAGGGTGGCAGCAGCTACATACCCCAGTGACAGGCTGTAGGTGAAGGTGAAAAGAGTCTGCATATTCAGGATGCTGGGATCCGGAAGAAAGGGGTACTAGGTGAAGTGATCGCCAGAAGAGGGACCACTTAGTGATCCAGGGGATAGGTTCTAGACCTATCCAGTGTGGAGGTATCAGTGCTGAGGACTTGCACCCTTGTCCAAAAGAGTGGGGGCGTAGTGTTGCATGACCCAGGGCAAGGGTAGGCCTAGTTCTGCTCAGTACATTTAGCCAAGTAGTGACCTAGATGCATCTAGCCTAGAACCAGGAGGGTTCATAATGCAGTGTGGGGCTCTGTAGGGAGAGCTGGTCTCATGGCTGGGTGAGGTAGGTGGTCTTAGCGGCTGACAATTAGTGCAAGGTGTCTCGGGTAGCAGACAACTGGCTATTAGGGTGTCTGACCAGAACCCACCATCAGTTGTTAGAGTCAGCTGTCCATGGTGTGTGTGAGAAGAGGGTTTTGCCTGTCTAATCTGCTCAGATTTTTTGCTTTTGGTCACCTGGGTTTTGACCTTTTACCGTGGGAGAGTCTCACAATCTGTGACTCCCCCGCTACTATCCGCCATTTAAGATAAGGCCGCTGCATGCAGCATGGGTAAGAGGAACTTGGCTGGTTACAGGTGTGAGGGCTGTACATGGGAGAATACTGTAATGAGCAGCCCAGAAATTGTGCACAGGTAGCCTGACGCAGAAGGCACTCTGCAGGGTTGGGTACTGACCTGGGTTAGGCCTCATAATGTGGGTGCACACAGATAGGGAAAGTCAGTGTGCTTCACTGTCTTGTCTGCAGTCACACTCTATTATACACTATGGGGAAGGCTACCTTAGAGAGCTGCTTTGCTTCGCTTCTCCTTGGTCTAAAGACACCAGTGTCATACCAATGTACAGTGTATCGTGTCTGAAAAGAACAATTCTGTAAAGTCCAAAGTCATATCTGCATAGCTTATGGGTCATTCAGGAATGTCATGTTTGTCTGGCTCAGCTCAGGAGCAAAACCTAGGCCTGTTGTCATCCTGCTGGTCTGGGTTAATTACTTTTCTCTCTAGCTACAGGAACAAATGCCTCCCCCACAAAGGGAAGCAATTAACTTGATTAAGTCAGCTCCTGAACAGAAAGGGGTTAGGTTGATTGCTCTATATTTATGTTATGTTATCTTATGTTAATATAACTTTTTAAGCGCACAAAGGTGTCTTGGCGCTAAACCTGACCGTAAGCCCTGGGGTAAAGCGAGGGGGAATAATTAATTTAAAAATATCCAAGTTTTCAGGTCTTTTCCGAAAGAGGCAAGAGAGTCGGCAGCTCTCATGTCCACAGGGAGCATATTCCATAGTTTAGCCATACCATGGCCTATGCTTCAACGTCCCCAGCTCAAGGTTCGAATCCTTGGAACCAACATCAACCTGGCATTGGTGGACCTTAGCTGTCTGACAGGGTGGTACCAGGAGAAAATACTTTTCAGAGATACCGGTGCTTTATTATTCAAGGATTTATAAGCTAGGCAAAGTGCCTTGAACTTAATACGTTGTGCCACTGGCAGCCAATGAAGTTTCCGAATGTCTTCAGAAACTGATTGATACTTTGGTAGGTTCAGTAAAAGCCTAGTAGCTGCATTTTGCACCATCTGAAGTTTTTTTCAGATGTTGCTTTTGCATCTCAAGATAGAGGCTGCTACAGTAGTCTAATTTAGATAATACTAATGTAGTTATAATCGTCCTCCTGGATTCAGGGGGGATGTAGGGCAGAACCTTCTTCAGCTTCCTCATCAGTTAAAAGGTGGCCAAAACTGTGGCATTGGTTTGCTGGGAGAAGGTGAGTTTACTATCAATCATAACCCTGAGGTTCTTTGCCTTTTCTACCGGTTTTGGTAACTCTCTGATTTCAACAGGCCACCAGAGTCCGTCCCATCTTGGTTGGAGACTACCAAAGATCACAACTTCGGTTTTGTCCGAATTCAATTTGAGGCTATGCCTTCCCATCCAGCCACTGATTTCCCTCATGCAGTTTTGAAACTTGGATTCTTGATTTTTATGAGCCACAATCACAATCTGAGTGTCGTCGGCATATGATGTTAATTGAAACCAAAGTGTTGGATTAAAGGAGCCAGTTCCGACACATAAATGTTAAATAAGGATGGGCTCAACGACGAACTCTGAGAGACCCCACACGTGAGCACGTAAGGAGTCGATTTAAACTGGTCCAGGGTCACAGTCTGTCTTTATCAGCCAACTCTTATCCTCTACCAGGAAGAGGACCGGCCACAGCCAACTAAACAAAGTGAGTGAGCCCAGTCCCTGGACCCAAACCAGAAGGTGGGCTCCTTTGATGTTTTTCTGGGGCAGGTCCTGACAGTGATGTCAGCATGGGGTGGGGATTAGCGCTCCCCCGAGCACATAAATGACTCCTGGGTGACACCATTTTGAAGTACCCCAGAAGGCTGTGCAAAAGGGTTGAAACGGGGGCGGCGATTTGATGTGGCACCTCAGTATAGGCCAGAGGTGCATCCCTGCTGGAACCTCCCACCCCAACTTAAAAGGTCTTGTGCAGGGGGAGAGCACTCTCTTGGATGTGCTTTTCTGTTGGAGATTGGGACTGGAGGCTGATGCCATGGACAATTGAAAGTAAGAGCTATTTGACTGTCATCTGCACGAAGGACTCTGTCTCTGATTGACTCCAGGACCTGTGGGCACTCCCCGAGGACCAGTGACACTGGTTCCCGTACACCCCCCGAGCACCAGTTGGCGCAAGCCTGAGCTCCTGCACCAAGAAGGAGAGAAGCCCAGAGGAGGAGTAAAGTGAATGGCTGGCACAGGGAGCCAGTAAAACCCACTCTCTGCAAAGTTTGTCACTTTGAGACCAGCAAGCTTGATGAAAGCGCTCCAGGTGGCAAGGGCTCACCACCAGGAGCAAAATAAGACCAAGATTGTCAAAATCAGCCGAACAGGGCCAGAGTCATGGCTTTTCAAAGTGCTGTTGCACCCCCTCGTGATAGGAGGAAGAGGCCCAGGACGCCTCCCTGAGCCCTGTGAAGATGCTCTGGTCGAGGGAGCACCATGCACCCCCTTGAGATAGGAGGGAAGGACCCAGGACCCCATCCCTTGGCCCCAAGAAGAAGTAGTGGTTGAGGGAGCATTGTCACGCCCCTTTGCAATCTGAGGTAGGAGCCCAGGACTTCATCCCTGGCTCCCAAAGATGGCAGAGATGAGGGGAAAGTGCCACAGTTCCTGTGACAGCACACTAACCTATTGGTGTGTGGGGAACTGGTGGGCTCTCCAAGTTGCCCGCCAACGAGGTACTGCACGCGGGGTGCCCGGGTGGGATTTGGCACCTCGAGAAGGAGTGGGACAAGGCAGCACAAAAAAATACAAAAAGAAAAAGAGAAAGCATCGTGTAGCTCTCCCTAAAGCAGTGGAAGAGCCGCTAATAAAAAATCACCAAGCTCAGGAGGAGCACCTCATAATGCCCTGTCGGGTTTGCATATTTAGGGCCAGATGTATGACCGTTTTTGCAGTTGCAAAGGGGTTTTAGGCCCATTTGCGACCGCAAAAAATGTGTGGCCAATGTACCAACCCTATTTTGCGTGTCGCTAATCAGTTAGCGACTCGCAAAATAGGGTTAGCGACTCGCTATAGGAAGGGGCGTGCCAAGGGCGTCCCATCCTAATATCGAGTCCAGAACCTATCTATGAATGTTTTGCAAGCGCAATTGCGGTCACAAAACACTTGCAAACGGAAAGTGGTCCCCAGGGGACCCCTTTCCCTTTGGGAATGCATGCGCAAAGATTGTTTTAGAGCAGGCAGTTGTCCCAGGGACCACTGCCTGTCCTTAAAAAATGAAACTGAAAATTTTCATTTTAATTTTTTAAATGCATCCTATTTTCCTTTAAGGAAAACAGGCTGCATTTTGAAAAAAAACTGCTTTATTAACAAAGCAGTCCCAAACATGGTGGTCTGCTGACCACAGCAGGCCACCATCCCTGGGAGTGCTAGCCATTCCCAATGGGGTCATAAATTGCGACAGCCTCATTCATATTCATAAGGCATGCAATTTGCGACCCCATTGGGAGTAGCAAACAGTGTCTCAGACACTGTTGTACATAGCATTTTGCGACAAATGCTATGGTCTTACATCTGGCCCTTAGTCTTGTTTTTTGCCCTGTTTATGGATTGTGGTGGCCCCAGGAGTATGGGGTCACCACCAAATGAATGCAGAAGTGCAAGGGAGCAACACACCCTCCCTTCAAAAGATTCCCAGAGTCCCCACCCTAAGTTGGGTAAGACTCAAAAGGATAACCCTTCAAGGGTTTTGTAGAATATTCAAGCACTCCCCAGAATGGAGCTTTTACTCTTCAGGGGGGAGTATTGCACCCTCTAGGGGCAAAGACTAATACTATGGTCCTTGTGGCCTGAAGTGCTTTAATGTTGTATCAATTCTCTCTAGCAGTGAAAGGTGATAAATGCATGTTTATGTAATAATAAAGGAGATGTGTCCTTTAGGCACTATGTCTTAAGTGCAACACTCTGAAGGGGTGAATGTCTTTATTTGCAGTGTTGTGTTTATGAATGTAATGCCCTTTAAGGGCCATTGTATAATTGCGTTTTCCATGTTCCAAGTTTATTAAACGCACGTAAACCACTTAGACATGCGGATACATTATTCTTGCAAATGCTTTATTTACATAATGAGATTGACAGACACTCTTGATCAAAGTTTGCATGCTTTCTTGCCAGTATTAAGTGCTCTCAGTCATGGCTATATGTAATTATTGCAATTATTCCTATGAGGAAATGCTTGTTGACATAATGAAGTTGACAGCCACTTGCATTGGTGCCAGTTTTAAGTGCTCTTACTTCAGGTTATCTTCAATCCTTGCATTTCAATATTCGCATTTAGGGACAATCTAACGTCAACACATGCGGTTTGTGGAATCAGACCCCCCCCTTTGGGAGGGGCAAGGACGTTTACACAATGTCATCAAGATGTATTTCCATCAGCTTATGTATATTTGTACATTGCTGCAGAGTACTGAATTGAATCTGAGTAATAATTGTACTTTTTCCTTTTTCAAAAGAAAAAGTACAGACTGGACAATCATTTATTGCTAGTTATTATTAGGGATCTGTGAATGGTGATTACTAGCCCACACTACCTCCCTTGAGTAAGCCTTGGATTCTGCTCTGCTTCGTTACTCTGTGAGATTCAAGCCCTAAAATGGGGTGTTATGTTCCCAGTGTAGGACAAATGTAGACCCATTACTACTACAGGCCACGCAACTAATGACTCATTTTCTAACCCTAACCAAGCAAAGTTTGGTGGTTTATGCCATGTCACTCTCCCTACGTATTGTTGCCCAATTTATCCATGTTATTAGTGATCTATGTTTCCAAGTATTCCCTTTTGCGAATTGCTCTCAGGAGGGCTAATGCAATTTACCTCCATTGAACACATATGAGGAATTGATAACATAGAGTGCACTTAGGGCCAGATCTTCTATGCCCTTGCATCACGCAAAGTGACACAAGGCAACACAAGGGTTTAAATAAGATTTAGTAAGCTACACACAGCCACCTTGCGTGGCTCTATGTGGTTTAGTAAATGCAGAGTAATGTAAGGTAGCGCAAATCATTGCCATGTGCTACTCTGCATTGGGAGGGCGTTCCAATGGTTTGCTTTCCCAACAGAGGCATACAAGGAGAAACATCTTTCTCCTCGTTATTTCCTCTTTCTATGTGTGCTGATTTAGAAGAAAAGTTCTCTAGGGTTTTTTTGTGCAGGAAAGTGTACCTTCCTATAATCACTTTTTCTATAGGTAACAAGTGGAGGTGTGGTCATAAGGTTGCCTATCACAAGGTCTGACTTGACTAGATGGCAGTGTTTCAGGAGCATTTGTTTAATCCTAGATGACTCGCAAATTGAAAGTGTTGATTGACCCCATTTTTTATTGGAATCTTCATTTCCTTTCCATTTCTGTAGTAAACTCTCTCTGGGCTGGTTATTTACTTTTTCACTGGCAACTCTCATTGTCTTACTAGGGTAGCCTCTTGCCTTAAATCTGCTGATCATTCTATTATGTTCAGTTTCAAATGCCTGTGGGGTACTGCATTACATTTCGCCCGCAGCATCTCTCAAAGTGGAATACTCCATTTGAGATTCTTTGAGTGATGGCTCTGAGCATGTAAAAAGCTAATTCCAGCAAAGCTTTTTCCTGAAAAGACTAATCTGTATGGTGTCTCCCTCAACCTTAACATAGACGCCCCAATTGTTCATCTCAGTTTTATGTATTTTGTGTGTGAATTTTAGGTTAAGATCATTATCTGAAATGTATGTAAAAAAACGGTGTAGCTTCTTTTGTGGACCATCCCAAATAACAAAAAGATTGTCTATGCATCTTGTCCAAAATGTCAGGTGTTTCATCCATCCCTAATTAGTCTCTGTCCAGACATGTTGTGCCTCCCACCAACCCATGAATATTCAAAGCAGAGTCAAAGGTATTGAAAATAAAAGAAAAAAAGAACAGTACGCCAGTGGGCTTATTACCCATCACACACTATCAGCGGCATAGCAATAGTTGTGTCAAGTGTAACAAATACATAGCTCAATATTCCCCAAACTAGACTTGCTGATATCATTAGTTGTACATATGTGGATAGTCGTTCCGTGAAGAAAAGTGCCATAATGGAAATTGCCTAGTCAAAAGGGTAATACCTGCAAATCCCCCAGCATGGTACACACGGACCATTGGAGTACTCTCCGATCAGATGTGATCTGGAGACACAGGTTACTGATACCCTAACAATAAGGAGTTTACTATACTCAAGAGGAGGAACATTACGATTTTCTTATTGCTCTGATGAAGTTAAAAGTTCATGTACCTGATGACGAAACACGTGTTGGCTACTGAAGTTGCCAGAGTGGCTACAGAATGTATTGAGAACATCTAATGAAGTGTGAAGAAGAAGGAAAATACAAAAACGAAGAACAAAGAAACTGTACTGTAGTCATGTATTGTTATTTAAAACATTTGGTTGCTCAGGGGTCACATCAATCAAATACGCAACGGGGCAAGTATACACAGAGCCTGGTATAATAACCATTACTACAATCTTCAAGCAAACATGTGGGATTAGATATCAGGGTCCACATGTTGTTGTAAGCCACTAAAACATATAGAAATGGTGGTTTGCTAATATATCTTAACACTGGGATAATTTATTTCCAAGTGGGCAAACCATGCTTACCACAACAGCTAATGTGAAAAAGGAAACCAAAATCAAATCTGAAATAAAATGCAGCCATCCTAAGACAATCATAATAATAACTAAATTGCAGCTACATAATCAATAGAAATAAGTGATCCAAAACCACATTCTTATTTAACCCTTAGGAAAAATAAAAAACATTTTAGGCCTGGGCGTAGTTCGTGGAGTGTTGCTATGCGGAACTCAGCGAAGTTACAAAAAAACTCCGCGAAGTTCCACGGGTGGTGGAGTGCAGTGCGAACTGCAGTTTGTGCTGGTATTCCTGCCGCTCGGGTAAAAATGCTACCCGAGCGGCAGTTCGCGCTCACGAACTTACCGTTCGGGATCGCAAATTTACCGTTCACGATCGTGGGGAAAAAAATCTGCAGCACATCGCAAAGCAGAGTTTTCTGCATTCCACGAGCTCCACGGAGTGCAGAAAACTCCGCAAACTCCGCAAACGGGGTGAAGTTCACCGCCCAGGCCTGACATTAGTACATGTGAGCATAATCAATACTACATGTGGAGTGGCATAGAGTGGAGTATGGTAGAGTGGTGTAGCGTACAGTAGAACAGAATAAAGTGTAGTTGCATAGAGTGTAATGGCATAGAGTGGAGTGACATACAGGGAGGTAGCATACAGTGAAGTGGTGTAGAGTGGAAGAACGCTGAGTCTACTGGCCTACAGTATCGTGACGTAGAGTGGAGTGACATATAGTGAAATAGAGTAAATAGGCGTAGAGTAGGGGGTCATACAGTGTATCAGCATAGATTGGTGTGACGTAGAGTGGAGTGCGTAGAGGGGAGTGCCGTAGAGTGAAATTCCAGACAATGGAGTTGTGTACAGTGCAATAGCATACACTGGATTTTCGTAGAGTGAAGTGGCGTATAGTGGAGTGGCATACAGTAGAGTGACATAGAGTGGAATAGTGTACAGTGCAGTGGTATATAGTAGAACAGCATAGAGCAGTAGCTATTAAACTTTTCATTTCTGTGGATCACCACATAATCATTACTGTAACCTGGGAATCGCCACTGAATCAATATTGGAATCTGGGGACTACACACTGAGTAATTACTGGAAGCCATGGACTAAGTGCTAATCCTATTTTCAAAGACTTTGATAGGAAAGCAGACATTTGAGCAAATCTGGAGTGTCACTGATGTTGAGGGTGCTCTCTACAGGATCTGCTTTCCACCTAAACTGGAGAACCACCAAGAGTTCTCTGTTTCTTTTTTGCATAATTTATGAATCACTCGATGCCTGTAAGGGTATTGTTTTGATTTATACTGGGTGCTTCCTTGTGTTTGGACAAAGTTATACCTCTCTGAAGAGCTCTAATGAGAGCGAAACACATATCAGGGGTTGATTTTATTCATTTGAGGTTAACTTGGTTGGTATTTTACTAATTCAAAGCTGTAAAGACTTTGATAGAAAAGCAGACATTTCAGGTGAGGAAATCTAGAGTGTCGCTGGTGTTGAGGGTACTCTATACAGGAGCTGCTTTCCACCTAAACTTGAGAACTACCCAGAGTTCTCTGCTTCTTTTTTGCACACACACACACATATATATATATATACATATACACAGACATACATACATATGACAAAGGACGCAAATGATGGCTGAAATGTGTTATGGCAGGCTAGCATTTTCCAAGATCCACATTTGGTAATAAGATATCTTGGTTTTAAAGATTTTTCTTGGACTAATATTGTGCAGCAACTGTTGAGAATAGAGCGTATAACACCAGGATTTGTAACATCTATCTGGTGGGTTGTATATAGATACTGTTATAATTCCCACAATCGGGTGTCAATCACTATATTTGATGTCGCACATGGGTGACAAAAAGGATATGAGAATCACTTTGGTGTAGGTTCACAGCCCTACTGAACTATTAGTTTTGTGGCTCAACTTTGGGTATCACAAATAATTCTCTCTTATCTCCCATTCCTCCCGCATGTCTTCTACCGCCTTTTTAATCTCACCTCTATCTAAATATTGAAGAACACCTCCATGTTTTTTTTTTGCAACATTGGGTTACAGTGATTTGTCCTTTGTTGTAGTTACAATCTGTGCTATGCACCAACAATATGTACTATACCTGTTTTTTCAGCCTTGAAAAAGTCAAAAGTGACGAAACATGTGTTGGCTGATGTTTCGCTGGAAACATTATTCCTCAGAATAAATCATCTTTGGACGGAAACTGTATCAGACTATTTTTGAAAATAAACTATTGCATGTACTTTGATACTAATTACGCTGCATAAGGACATATGATCGATAATATGTATGGGATTGTATTTACAAATATCCGCTACTGCTGTACTGCTGTGGATCAAGTAACTGTTCAAGATAGTGTTGGGTGCGGTTCCATCATATGCATATCTATCAATATATCTATCTATATATCTATATATATATATATATCTCCAAGGAAAACATGCTGTCGTCGGAGGCCCCCAACCCTGCAGGGCGGTCTTGACTAACACAGAAGACAGCGATTTCTGCAAGAACAATCCAAACAAGGAATGCGTCATGACCCGGTTCCTGGAAAAAGGTGCTTTATTACTATTGGCGCAGGCAATCACATGACAGAGGCACCTGACGCGTTTCAGCATTTGCCTTTCTCAAAGATGTGTCCTCATTAAGTGCAATGTCCCAAGTGTGCCTGATCACATACCCGTCAATTGGCCATAATTCAAGTCCCATAATGCACTTTGTGAGACAGTGCACTCCATGTGTGATCTTCGTGATGTTACCAACTCCTGTCTCACAATCTTGATAGTAACAGGTAAGAATGGCCATACGGGAAATACGACTGGTGCACTTACACGTTGTTGCCCCACAATGTCAATGAGGCGCTGGGTCCAGGACCTGTTGAATAGAGGCATCTGCCTCGCTCCACTCCCTTTCTCTTATTCCGTCACACAAGCGCCGGCAATCCTTAGGCTTGTGACAGGGCGAGCGGATCATGACCCCTAAATTAACACCAAGGAAAAGATGCTGTCGTCAGAGGCCCCCAACCCTGCAGGGCGGTCTTGACTAACACAGAAGACAGCGATTTCTGCAAGAACAATCCAAACAAGAAATGCATCAAGACCCGGTTCCTGGAAAAAGGTGCTTTATTACTATTGGCGCAGGCAATCACATGACAGAGGCACCTGACGCATTTCAGCATTTGCCTTTCTCAAAGTTGTGTCCTCATTAAGTGCAATGTCCCAGGTGTGCCTGATCACATACCCATCAATTGGCCATACTTCAAGTCCCATAATGCGCTTTGTGAGACAGTGTATTCCATGTGTGATCTTCGTGATGTTACCAGTCTCAAATAGTGCATTATGGGACTTGAAGTATGGCCAATTGATGGGTATGTGATCAGGCACACCTGGGACATTGCACTTAATGAGGACACACCTTTGAGAAAGACAAATGCTGAAACGCGTCAGGTGCCTCTGTCATGTGATTGCCTGCGCCAATAGTAATAAAGCACCTTTTTCCAGGAACCGGGTCTTGACGCATTTCTCGTTTGGATATATATATATCTATCTATATCTATAGCTATCTATATATATATTATCTAATGGCGGTCGCCAGTAGATAGTTATAGTTAGGACCGAGATCCCATAGGAAATCTGAAAATTCTATTTTGAATAACTTTGGCGCCGGTTGACTTATCTTCATGAAATTTTCAAAACTAATGGGGCGCTCTGCTCAGCTCCTACACTGGGTCCCAAAACGCTTTTTCCCCATGCATTTTCCCATAGGACCTTTAGTCGAAGGTACAGCACGAACGGCTGAACAGAATTACTTGAAATTTGGCAAAGAGGTAGTCCTCAGGTCAGGCATGTGCCTTTTGCTTAAATGGTGTAAATCCGTTCAGTAGTTCCTGAGAAATCAAAAGTAAAATCACATATATATCTGGGCGGAGCCTAACCACACATCTCATCGTGAGATCTGATTGGCTGTCAGCACTTCATCCAAGAAGTGTTGGCAGCCATCTTGGGACCAATATACATGATAGCACCTCATTAAAAAGCATTGCAGTTAATAGAAGGTTTTAAGACTTTAGTTACATTATAAATCATTTGTTGATGGTACCATACTCATTTTAGGAATTGTCGTGTGTTCTAAGGTGATTTTACCATGTGAAAAAGCCTTCTGCTGTGATATCATGAATCATGTTTGAGAGAAAACTATTTTCTCATGCTTTTCCCACATAGGTTTGGAAGGTGATCTATAAGCTAACTGAGAGCATATTTTCTGTAAATTCACATTATCTTTCTCAGTCATGTGAGAATGAAGTCTGACATTCTCAGTAAAACATGTACATCCAACAAGGGCATAGACTGTCAGTTGATTCCTTTGTGTTCTACTGCAGCTTCCCAGAGTGTTCTAAAGAACAACTAGAGCGTTAACAGTCCTACTTATGACAAACGTATGGCACACCTGAAGCCATCTTGGTTGGAATAAAGTGGTAATTCTTAAAACATTTAATTTAAAAAGGAACAAAATGAGTATGATTAGTGCTGCAGAAAGAAAAATTAGGGCACATTTTGAGTGACTTCTCAAATCCTCTTCTATTTCATTAAAAAATTCTGACATGCAGGCTGAAACATGCACTTTCAATACCAGCAGCAGACTTCCCTGGTGAGCAGTAGCTTTACTACAGTGATCTAATAAGCAACTAGAGTGCTAACATTCTGAATTTATGGCAAATTTGTGACACATCTGAATGCCTTCTTAATGGAATCAAAGTAAAAAACTGAAAGTATTTCCTACTGAGGAGACTGTAGTAAATGAGGAAATTAGGAAACATCATAACAAATAAGTCTCCCAAAATGGCCACCAGAGACAAAAGAGCCCAAATGTAGCCCAAATATCACCCAGATGTAGCCCAAGTATAGCCCAATGACAGAATGTCCCAGAGTGTTCTAACGAACAACTAGAGCGCTAACAGTCTTACTTATGACAAAAGTATGGCACACCTGAAGCCATCTTGAATGGAATAAAGTGGTAACACTTAAAACATTTAATTTACAAAGGAACACAATGAGGGGATTCATTTTGCCATAGAAATTATGATTAGTGCTGCAGAAAGAAAAATTAGGGCACATTTTGACTTCTCAAATCCTCTTCTATGTCATAAAAAAATTCTGACATGCAGACTGAAACATGCACTTTGAATACCAGCAGCAGACTTCCCTGGTGAGCAGTAGCTTTACTACAGTGATCTAATGAGCAACTAGAGTGCTAACATTCAGAATTTATGGCAAATGTGTGACACATCTGAATGCCTTCTTGATGGAACCAAGTAAAAAACTGAAAGTATTTCCTACTGAGGAGACTGCAGTAAATGAAGAAATTAGGAAACTTCATAATAAATAAATCTCCCAAGATGGCCACCAGAGACAAAAGAGCCCAAACGTAGCCCAAATATCACCCAGATGTAGCCCAAGTATAGCCCAATGACAGAATGTCCCAGAGTGTTCTAACGAACAACTAGAGCGCTAACAGTCTTACTTATGACAAAAGTATGGCACACCTGAAGCCATCTTGATTGGAATAAAGTGGTAACACTTAAAACATTTAATTTACAAAGGAACAAAATGAGGGGGTTCATTTTGCCATAGAAATTATGATTAGTTCTGCAGAAAGAAAATTAGGGCACATTTTGACTTCTCAAATCCTCTTCTATTTCAGAAACAAATTCTGACATGCAGACTGAAACATGCACTTTGAATACCAGCAGCAGACTTCCCTGGTGAGCAGTAGTTTTACTACAGTGATCTAATGAGCAACTAGAGTGCTAACATTCAGAATTTATGGCAAATGTGTGACACATCTGAATGCCTTCTTGATAGAACCAAAATTAAAAACTGAAAGCATTTCCTACTGAGGAGACTGCAGTAAATGAGGAAATTAGGAAACTTCATAACAAATAAATCTCCCATGATGGCCACCAGACACAAAAGAGCCTAAATGCAGCACAAATATCACCCAGATGTAGCCCAATAACAGAAGTGTGCAAAACACTTATTTTTTGTGTATTTGCAGTTTTATATAGTGCAGACTTGTCAGGTATTGGAATGCTTTACATGAGCATTGCTTACATCACACAAGATCAAATTCATTTTGGTTGTAGACATGGGGAGATTAAGTGATTTGACCACAAGCATCTTAACCTCAGCCTCTCCCACCATCTCGAAACTAATGGACTACTGGAACCCTCTCAAACAGGATTCAGGCCAGGCCAGAGCACAGAAACTGCAATTTTGGCAGTAGTCGAAGAGGCAAGGAAAATCATGGACTCAGGAGGATCAGTGGCAGTGATCCTTCTGGACCTCAGTGCTGCCTTCGACACCGTCAACCACTCAACGCTGATCCAAAGGCTCAGTAACCTTGGTATCGCAGGTATGGCCTTGGCCTGGCTAAAATCCTTCCTCGAGAGCAGATCCTTCCAGGTGGCCGATGGCACCTTCACATCCAGACCCACGGCCATCAGCTGCGGGGTCCCTCAGGGCTCATCTTTGAGCCCGACCCTTTTTAATGTCTATATGTCCCCCCTTGAGAAAGTCGTCATTCCCTTCGGAATTAAGCTCTTGACCTATGCTGACGACACTCAGCTGGTGGTATCCTTAAGCCAGCAAAACCATTCCCTCTCCAACCTCCAAACCTGCCTTATTGAAATAACAAAGTGGATGAATACTTCCCATCTCAAACTAAATAACGACAAAACTGAGATAATGATTCTAGGTAACAAATCTCTTTATCACCCCACATCCTTATGGCCCCCAACCATGGGTCCCCCCCCTGTTCCTAAACAAGAAATTAAGAGCCTGGGGATATGGCTAGACGAAGGCCTTAACTTCTCAGCCCAGGCAAGGAAAACGGCGGGTACGTGTTACGGCCTCCTAAAATCAGCCAGGAAAATTCTACCCCTACTCCCGGCACAGTCCCGCAAACTCCTTGTTCACGGTCTTGTACTGTCCCGCCTGGACTATGGGAATGCCCTGTATTTGGGCGCCCCCAAAAAAGTACTGTCTAAACTTCAGACAATACAAAACGCCGCAGCTCGCATCCTCACAGGAACCCATCGGCGCTGCTCAGCCAAACCATCCTTAAATACCTTACACTGGCTTCCCATCAATGAAATAATACAATTTAAGGCTCTCTGTACCACCCACAAAATTTTACATGGCAAGGCCCCCCCTATACTCCAAAACTTCATCTCACCTCATACCACTACTAGAACGCTTCGATCCTCCGACTGCAATCTAGCTTCTGAACCTAGAATTAAGAAAACCCGCTCGGGTGGTCGAATGTTCTCGTATAATGCATCCAAATTATGGAATACTCTCCCCCGTAACCTTAGAGCGCAACCCAATCTTCTCTCATTCCGCAGAGCACTTAAAACTTGGCTATTTCCATGAGGGCCTCCCTCAGCAGGTTCTTGTCATTAGCGCTGGGACGCTCACGGGCAGCCATGCGCTTTACAAATCAGTAAATGATAAATAATAATAATAATCACAGAATGTTGAGCTGAAGCAGAAACTCCAACCTGGTTCCCCAGTTGCAAAGTCTGCAGCTCTGTAAGTAACACCACATCCTCTCGCCAAGGTGCAACATTTAATCAAGTGGTCAACTGGATAAAAAAACATAAAGATTACAAATAATTTAAAAGTTCTTTATCGCTATTTGAAAACTCCGAAAATATTTCCTAATTTTAGTTTTTTAGAGCACTAACCATATTTTTGATGCAAATAAGACCCTCTCATATATGTAATTTCTAAAGGAAATACTCTAGGTATTACAGTTTTGAATACATCAAGATGACGTCAGGCGTTCCACACTTTTGTAATAAATATAGAATGTTAGCAATCTAGTTGTTCATTGGGATACTGTTGAGAGGCAGAGGCCAGGGACACGGACCCTGAAAATTGAAGGCAGGTAGGAGAGTGCAGAGGCAACAATTTGACCACACTGGGCAGGCAGGAAGGGCAGTGGCAGCACAACAGACTATGGAGGGCAGTGGAAAGGGGGGCAGGGGCAACAAACCAACAATACAGGACTGGCAAGAGAGGCTGTGGCAATATAATAGACCATTGTGGGCAGAAGAAAGAGGCAGTGGTAGTACAACCACACATGCCAACAGACCCGTTTCAGCCAGGAAACGTCCAATGTTTTTAAGCTCAAATGGGCTTTATTTGATCTGTCTCCTGTCTACAATCTCCTCTTTTTCAATGTAACTCAAAGGGGAAAATCAATACCCCAGTTTTTTTTCAAAATCTCCCTCTTAGCAAGTTCAAAATGTTCGCAAGTATGGTACATTGAATCATGGTAGGCGGGAGGAATTGGGGTAGGGACATGGACTCGGATAACAGAGGACAGGAGGGACATGGAGAGGTGCACCAAACTGACCCTACAGGGCAGGCATCAGGGTTTGCAGCAGCACAATACACCACACAGCACATGCGGGACGGGAGTGCAGCACAACAATCCATAGAAAGCAATTGGGAGGACACAGGACCGTGCACATGGACAACAGAGAACAGATGGGAAAGAGGCAATGGTAGCTAGCTGACCATAATGGACAGACAGGAGAGAAAGCTGCAGCATAACAGACCATAAAGGGCAGGAGGGACGGATCAGGGGAATTACAATGGAACAGACAAGCCAGGAGGGAGGGAATAGGGGGTCTGCACATGGAAACAGAGGGCTGGGGGCAAGGTGGCAGGGCAGGAGCAGCAAGATGACCATGGAGATCAGGCAGGATGGGCACTAGAAACAGGCCACACCATGGAGAGCAACAATGAGACTATGGCGGCATACACACAGACCATGGAGGGAAGGTGGGAGGAGGTCAGGGGCAGCTAGCTGACCACACAGGGAAGGTGGGAGGGGCCATGGCAGCACAGAAGACCATGCATGGCAAGCGGGAGGGTTAGTGGCAGCACAATGGCTATGATGGGCAAGAAGGAGGATGCAGGGGCATGCACAAAGGATCATGGAGTATAGAAGGGAGGGTCAGGACCTGGGCACAGACAAAAGAGTTCAGGGGAAGGGGCCTCACAACAGACCGCGCGGGGTAGGCAGGAGGAGAAGTTGAAGCACAACAGATCAGGCAGGGCAGAAGGGTGTGGCAGTAAAATGGACCATGGAGGACAGGAGGAAGGGGATAGGGGCATGGCATGTGGACAGGCAGGGTGGAGGTGGCAGGGACAGGTTACAGTCATCTGACAATGCTAGGCAGGTGGGAGAGGAGTGGCAGCTAAACAGAACACTCAGAGTAGATAGGAGTGGCAGGTCCATGGAACATAGTGGGCAAAAAGGATGGAGCAGGGGCATGCACAAAGACATCGGAGGGCAGGGGGATGGAGAATAGGGGCAGCAAGCTAAGCACAGAGGCTAAGCAGGAGGTCAATGATGGGCCATATAATTGGGCAATGGAGGGCAGGAGAAGTGGACTGGTACATCATGCTAAATGGAGGGCAGTGGCAGCACATCAGACCATGCATGGCAGGAGGGAGGAGGCTAGTCCATGGATTCAGACAAAAGAGGATAGGGAGGAGGTGGATGGGGCAGCAAGCTAACTGTTCAGAGAAGGTGGGTATTAGGAACTTTATTGTTTTTAAAATGTGTGTCTGTGCGAACTACTTAATATATGAACAAGTATGCAGCATAATCTCACTTTTATTCAGGAAGAAGAGGACGTTTGTGACTGTGACTCCGGGCTCACTTGGCAGAAACACCCCCTGACCCTCCACCCCCATCGCAAAATGTAATGCCCGTGAAAAGGGTAGGTGGACGCAGTGTTATATAGAACATAGTCCTGAGAGCACGATTGAAACTGAAAAATAGATGTAGTATATGGTATAAACTATGCACCAAAAAGTGTGATATGAGATGAACCGGGGCGTGAAATATAATATGCAATACATTGTGCGCAATGACAGATTCATTGGAGAGCGCGAGATAGCACAGGCACTAGCGCGTGCTATGCGATATGCGCCTTGGAGTGTAATATGCACAGGGCAGTGTTGTGTAACATAACTAGTCTCTAAAGTTGTAATATAAAATATGTGCTGGGGAGTGTAACGTTGCATATGCACTGTGACAAAAATATGGATCTTAGATTGTAATATGTATGGCATAGCGCTGTGCGTTATAACATACACATCGAGGAAGGCACGTTAGATGGGGCAATATAACCCGTGCGAAGGCAAGTGTGGTATGACATATTCACGGGGTGGTGTTACAGTGCACATGGGCTAGAGAGTGTCATAGCATACGCACTAGCTGGTGGAATACAACACAGAGGTGTGAGGCAATCGGCGGGCACAGGTGGGTGTAACACAGCATTGGGCTCAGCCAGGAGCACGCTGTGACTCTCAAGTGAGGTTCGTCTCCTTTCCAGAGAGTAAAATAAAAAGTATTACACATCGGCGGTTGATGTGTTTTTTATTAACCGTGAGGGGGGATTCTTGCATAGTTTGGTTGAATTTTTGTCGAATACCGTTTGAATGGCTTGGTGTGCGTGTATATTAAATGTGCCCGTCAATAGCTACCCATGTTTGTATAAATAAACGACAAGGGTGTCTACTTGGAGAGTACCCACCGGCGGGGGCGCCGGGATTAGGCACAGTAGGGCGTCAGACACATCAGAGCTTCACTAGTGGTGTAAATACATTGCATGTGGATTCATTCTATGCATAGTCGCCTTTTAATGAATATCACGCAAATCATCATGGTGATAGGTACATACGGTTTGTCCAGCATGTCCTAGGTGTTTCTATATATATATTTAAAAAAACAAAGGCCGGCCCCGGGGGATGGGGTCCCCGGGGCCATATGTGGCCTGAGGAGGGGGGCAACACAGCCCCTTCCTAAAGAATAAAAAAAAAAAGGCCATGACCCGGGGGTTGGGGTCCCTGGGGCCGATTAAGGCCTTGGGAGGGCCAAATGTATTTTTTTCAACAAAAAAAATTAGGGTGCAGGCCCTGGGGGATGGGGTCCCCAGGGCCAGTAAATTAGAAAAAGAAGGGGGGCCACACAGCCCTCCTTAAAAAAATAAAAGACCGGCATCGCGCTGGAGGCCACGCCCCCTCCTTGCAGCACTCTACAAACGCGCCCCCTGGCCAGTTGTAAATTGGGGAATTAATTCCCCTTCAATACTGAGGGTCCCTGAGGGCCAACTAGCCCAACAGGTATCTCCAGTGTGCGCCAGGGAGCTGCATTGTAGACAGGTGTTCTGGGGCCACGCCCCTTTTTACACCTCTATGCAACGCAGCACTGTGGCGCTTACTGGAGGTACCTAGTGGGCTAGTTTGACCCTAGGGACCCTTAGGATTCAAGGGGACTTAATCTCTCAACTTAGAACGGCCACAGGGCGTGTTTACACAGTGGTGAAGTGAGGGGACGGGGCCTGAGGAGACGTGTGCAAACACGCCCTGTGGCGCGTTTTAAGTTGGGGAAATAATTCCCTTTCAATCCTGAGGGACCCTGGGGGCCAACTAGCCCACCAGGTGCTTCCAGTAAGTGCCACTGCTCTGCGTTGCAGAGAGGTGGTGCAGGCCGTGCCCCTTTCTACACCTCTCTGCAATGGCGCTTACTGGACGTACCTAGTGGGCTATTTTGCCCCTAGGGATACTCAGGATTCAAGGGGACTTAATCTCCCAACTTAAAAAACGGCCGCAGGGCATGTTTACACAGTGGGGAAGGAAGGGAACGGGGCCTGAGGTGACGTGGGCAAACACGCCCTATGGCGCGTTTTAAGTTGGGGAAATAATTCCCCTTCAATCCTGAGGGCCCCTGGGGGCTAACTAGCCCACCAGGTGCTTCCAGTAAGCGCCACTGAGCTGCGTTGCAGAGAGGTGGTCCAGGCCGTGCCACTTTTTACACCTCTCTGCAACGCAGCTCTGTGGTGCATACTGGAGGTACCTAGTGGGCTAGTTGGACCCTAGGGACCCTTAGGATTCAAATTAACTTAATCTCCCAACTAAAAACGGCCACAGGGCTTGTTTACACAGTGGTGAAGGGAGGGGACGGGGTCTGAGTTAACGTGTGCAAACAAGCCCTGTGGCGCGTTTTAAGTTGGGGAAATAAATCCCCTTTAATCCTGAGGGCCCCTGGGGGCTAACTAGCCCATCAGGTGCTTCCAGTAAGCGCCACTGAGCTGCGTTGCAGAGAGGTGGTCTAGGCCTTGCCCCTTTTTACATCTCTCTGCAACGCAGCTCTGTGGCGCTTACTGGAGGTACCTAGTGGTCTAGTTGGACCCTAGGGACCCTCAGGATTCAAGAGGACTTAATCTCCCAACTTAAAATGGCCACAGGGTGTGTTTACACAGTGGGGAAGTGAGGGGACGGGGCCTGAGGTGACGTGTGCAAACACGCCCTGTGGCGCGTTTTAAGAGGTAGTTTTAATCCCCTGCCCTATTATATACTAGGGGCTTACAGAGGAGGTCATGCTGATCACAGGGGGACCCCAACGCATAGTGTTCCCTAGTGTATGGAGGTGTTTTCACTGTATTCTGAGTGTCTTTTAACATAGCACTGGCTCTAGGACTGGTTAGTCAGACTCAGTTACCACCAGTATCTGTCTGAAAAAGTTGAGGGTACAGGATGATTTTGCAACAAGGCTTCCTTCTGCTCCTCTGTTTGTTCTTTCTGCACGTTATCCTTCTTCCTGCACTTTTCTTCGTCTTTGAGGACTTCTGTTGCTTCTTTCTGCATTTCTTTTTTTTCTTCCTGTGCGTTTTTTCTTCTTTCTTCACATGTCCTATCTCTGTAGGCATAGTTAGAAATTAGCATTTAAAAAACCTTTGAAATTCACTGAAAAAGCCATAGGTTTCAGGCACGTTATAGTTAGGAATTAGCATTTCAAAAACCTTAGAAATTCACTAAAAAAAAACATAGGTTTCAGGGGTGTTATAGTTAGCTGGACTTTTCACTTGTACAAGACCATTGAAATTCCCCCGTTATAGTTAGTTCAGCTAACTATAACTCGCGCCCGCAATGCACTGCTGATGACGTCACATATTACATCACTCATGACATGGTCAGTGACATCACTCATGACATCACAGATGACATCTCAAATGACATCACTAATGACATCACTGATGACATCATCCTTGTGATAGAGTGGCAGACCTCCTCTTCCCCTATTTTAACCATTGATACACACATTCAAAAATAGAAACTACAATGTTCAAAACAAGGGACATACCAATACCAGTTACAACAACAGTAATTCTAAGATCCAAATACACATCCACTCATTCACCAACAGTCCTATACAGTCACTCATACATGTACTCACTCATCATATGTACTCACACACCTATACATCCTATTACACAACACCACTCATCCATAGAGTTACTCACACACATAGTCACTCATGCTAATAAAGAATCAAACATCCATTTACTTGCATATACAGTTATACACACACCACCACACTTACTTCTATAGAAACTTACACATACTTAGTCTTTTAAACAATCACTTATAGAAACACATACTTATTCATACAGGAACTCTTTCAATCTCTCACTCTCACATATACTCACTTATATACACCAATAGTCACGTATACTAGTTTAAAACATATGTAGTTACTCATAAAGACACTATTGAGACAGTCTATCAATCACTAACACACCCATGCACACACTCATCCACCCATACAGTCCTGCACACATGCTGTTTTCAACACATACAAACAGTGAGTCACTCATTCATGCACCTATGCACTACGTAATACCCCCACCAAACCATACAGACACTCAGACACTCATACTGATACTCAAAAAACCAACTAATTACCTATATAGACACTCATGTAGCTACTCACCAACCCATGCAGCCACTTATACACAAAGTGAGAGACTGATACAGATATTTACAAATTTAAACATTACTCACTAAGCCATGTATTCACTAAGATACACTTAATCAGTCAGTTAAACAATCAATTTTTCAAAAACAAATCATCCATTTAGACACTTATATACCCATTTATTCTTCCATCGACCTTGAGATATACATATATAAAACATATGTGATTTTCAGAAAAACACACATTCACTGGATGATGTCATCAGTGATGTCATTTGAGATGTCATCAGTGATGTCATGAGTGATGTCATGAGTGAAGTCACTGACCATGTCATGAGTGATGTAATATGTGACGTCATCAGCAGTGCATTGCGGGCGCGCGAGTTATAGTTAGCTGAACTAACTATAACGGGGGAATTTCAATGGTTTTGTACGAGTGAAAAGTTCAGCTAACTATAAGTGAATATATATATATATATATATATATATCCAAGCCATCCATCCAACTCCAAGGAGAAAATGGCGCGTACTCATGATCGGTGAGTATAAGGCTAATTTATTTTGTTCAGGTCTCCCACGACCCCGCAATGATAGAGAGACGCGTTTCGCCTGCGCAGCAGGCTTTATCAATCTCATTTGGTGCCATGAAATCCAAACTATATATATCCCTCCCCTCTAGTACAGGCACTGATAGATCTAGAGAACAGACTACCTGGGTTAATCCAAAATGAGAAAAACCTTCAATACATCTTAAAAAAGGTAAAGTGTATAGTGCAATATCTCAAATAAATTAAACAGCAGCATAATGCAAAGTGACTCTATTATAACAATAGAAACATTGTCAGTGCGTTTTCAGACTGGGGAAGAAGCTTATAAAAATAGCATTCCTAAGTGAATTGGCAGTTACGACACCAAAGCTCTCAAAAGCGTGCAGCCCAACCTATTTTTCATCAAAATAAAACATACTTTAAAAGACGTGCTCATTGATATATTCATGCAAGTCGGAAATCCACATATTGTCACATTCAGAAAAAGAAAAATAAACATTTCCCCAAGTAGCAAATGCGGCGAACAAAACAGGATATTGCTTTGGTTACAGTTTAAATAAACCATCTGGAATATGTTAAGGAGATGAAAGTCTTGTGAAAAATCCACGGGGCTCAGTTACCACCAACTGAGTGCACTTACGAACTGCATGTCAGCCTCCGAACAGTCTCTGCAGGCTGATAAAACCACAAGATCCAGAATCCCCTTCACCGGAATTATTAAAATTAAAGGCAGTGCATTCATTGCTGCAACAGTTCCAAGTATGGATACAAAAAGCATGTAACCTAGTCCATATCTGAATAATGTTCCATTGTAAGGCTGCTACTTTAATGTCTTTAAAAGAAATGTGTGCCAGAGTTTTCCGACCTTAATATATATATATGTATATATATATCGAACTCGTGACACCTTCCCTCTGCTTCGCGCATAAATCAGTGCAGACTATCAGTAGTGCAATTAATGTTTTATTTCAGTATTTGTTACCTTGGCGCGTTTCGGCCATTCAAGCGGCCTTGATCACATCACATATATATATATATATATATTCACTGAAAAAACCATAGGTTTCACACATGTTATAGTTAGCGGACATTTTACTGATAAAAAACCAATGAAATTGCCCCGTTATAGTTAGTGCTGGCAACTATAACTCACGCGACCGCAATCCTCTGCTGATGCTAATACTGTATTTAGACACTTATTTGCCCATGTCTTCTTCCATACATTTTTAGCTATACATATATTACAAATATTTTTTTTTATAAAGACACATATGTCATCAGCAGAAGATTGCGGTCGCGTGAGTTATAGTTGCCAGCACTAACTATAACGGGGCAATTTCATTGGTTTTTTATCAGTAAAATTTCCGCTAACTATAACATGTGTGAAACCTATGGTTTTTTCAGTGAATTTGCAAGGTTTTTTAAATGCTGATTCCTAACTATAACGTGTGTGAAACCTATGGTTTTTTCAGTGAATTTGTACGGTTTTTTAAATGCTAAGTTACTTTACGCCATTCGAGGCGTGCGCGCCCACTTAACGCAGTGCGTTCCGTGCACGGTTTTTATCAACTTTAATAAGCCCTGTACATTTGGTGGCCTTCGGCCACCAAAAGCACAGGGGGTGGGGTCAATGTGGATAGTGTTTTTTTATTTTCGATTTTATAATTTCAAGTTGCCAAAATATAGTTTTTTTACTGATGTAATAAGCCCTGTACATTTGGTGGCATACGGCCACCAAAAGCACAGGGGGTGGGGTAAGTGTGGATAGTGTTTTTTTTATTTCTATTTTTTACCGTACGCTTACGGTAAGCGTATGGTAAGCGTACTCGGCGAAATTGCCGAAAAAAAAATTAAACCGTTTTTGCTCTTGGGGGATGTTTGGGGACTCCCTCAACATGACTATGTGGGAGGGAGTTGTCAAAACAGCCCCGTAACATGTTTTTGGGCATCATGTTTGATAAATAACACTCAGTGCGAGAGACAAAATGGCGGACGCCGCTTCCTGGTTTCGGCCGATTCGAATGTTTACTAAGATCTAAGAGCCAATCAGAATCGCGCTCGCGCACGCCACCGTACGCGTACGGTAAGCGTACGGTAAGCGTACCGTAAGCGGGCTCAGATATATATATTGATTTAAAGGCTATTTTCTCAGAATCTACTGAACAGATTTACACCAAACCTACAAAAGGCACTTCCTTGACATAGGGACTACCTCTCTGCCAAATTTCTAGTAATTCTGTTCAGCCGTTCGGGCTGTAGCTCTGTCTAAAGGTCCTATGGAAAAATGCATGGGAAAAACGCGTTTTGGGACCCCCCTTTTATCTCAGCCCCCGCTTGACGAATCCCCCCGAGACTTTCAGGGTAGGAGCGGAGCGTAGCGCCCCACCTATTTTGAGAAATTCGCGAGGATTCATCGACCGGCGCCAAAGTTATTCAAAATAGAATGTTGCGGATTTCCTATGGAAAAGGGGTCCTAACTATAACTACCTACTGGCGACCGCCAGTAGGTAATGTATATATATATATATATATATATATATATATATATATATATATATATATATATATATATATATATATATATATGAAGTACAAGAACTCCCACAACCTCCGAACAGACGGCGAAGAAGGAGAGACGGACCACTGGAATCTTCAGGCAAGAGTGTTTATTCGACCATTACGACCATTTCTCAGCAACACATGACGCGTTTCGGGCTCGAACCCCCTTGTTCACATGCGGAGAAAGATTGCACTGAATGTTTTTTATATACGCTGCAAAGTGTCCACCCACTTCCAGGTCACAAGATACTAGACCTGGAAAACAGACTTCGTGTAGTACTCTAAGAGACATAGAATTCACATTGTAGGATAGTTCTAGAAACATAACACAATTTACAATCAATATTGTTGATATTGGTTACAATGTGAAATACGGAAATATACTGAGCTTATATGTAAATAAGTAAGGGTTGATATAACAGGATAAATCCTTAAAAACACCCAACTAACAACAAGATCAAACAATACCATGTATATATATATATACCGTATGATTGACATCAAGTAAGAAACCTCGAAATCTGTACAAATACAAAGAGGTGCATAGCAGCATTATCAATGATTGTGCAAAAACTGTGCGAAAGTGCAATATAATAAGGAATATGTGCAAATATCGCAAAACAGTAAGATTAAAATACAAATGAATAAATATTGGTAACAATAAAAACTGCAATCTTGATAATTATTGTTAAAATCATATAAAATTCATTTCTAAAATTTCATCATCTTACTGAAGAGTGCTATTTAGTCATAAATAACTGTTTGTTATATATATGACAAAAGAGGTGTAAAGAAAAATCTGCGCTAGTTAAGTAAAGTAACAAAACTAGGTTCTTAAAGTGCATAGTGTAAAAAATATATAGTCATTCAAACAGATCTGGATTATACAAAGCAAGAGTGAATATACAAATATACAAATATATGTACAAATGAATAAAATGGTCTAATGAACGCAAGAAGCTCAAGATAAATAAGATGGAACATAGCATGTATATGTGAAAATATACAGAAATACATATATAGACTCTTTTAGATGTTATATCATCAGATCAAGACATGATTAAACAAAGTTATGCATATCCTCCGTGTTGTTAAGGCCATTTGGCCATTTGCTATCAAACTCTAAGATCTTACGAGTTTCCAATTGCCTTAGTAAAAGTTCCCTATTGCCACCCCGTCGGGGTTTAGGAATGGATGCTATTACATAATATTTAAGGCAGTTGACATCGTTATTATGAATAGATTTGAAATGGCGTGCCACCGGATAGGCAGGATCATTGTGTAAGATGGCTCTGAGATGTTGTAGGATCCTGACATGCACCTGCAGCTTCGTACTACCAATGTAATTAAGGCCGCAGGTGCATGTCAGGACGTACACAGCAAAATCAGTTCTACAAGAGAGACTCCCTATGATAGCTACTTCTTTGGTGCTAAAGGGGGTAAGATAGTGAGTTTTGTTTATGCCAAACTTGCATGCCCTGCAAGAAGAGCATTTACGAAACCCAGGAGCAGATTTTAACCACATAGAGTTTTGTCTGATTTCAGGGCTGCTTTTGTCCAGACAGATTCCCATACATTTGGCTCTCCTGAAGGTGACCATAGGAGTAGCCGGTACTCTAGTACGGAGTACAGCATCGGTAAGAATAATGGGCCAATGCCTTTTGACAATAGATCTGATTTTTCTTTCATCTCTGCTAAAGGTGGTAATCAATCTAGGTCCTGACTCATTCTCTGGTGGATTCTGTGAAACTGACTCAGTTAATATATATATATATATATATATCACCTACTGGCGGTCGCCAGTAGGTAGTTATAGTTAGGACCTATTTTCCATCGGAAATCCGCAACATTCTATTCCCAATAAGTCTGGCGCCGGTTGACGAATCCTCGCGAAATTTTCCAAACTTTTCGCCAGCTCTGCTCCGCTCCTACCCTGAAAGTTTCGTGGTGATTCGTCAAGCGGGGGCTGAGAAAAAAGGGGGGTCCCAAAACACGTTTTCCCCATGCAATTTCCCATAGGATCTGTTGTCGCAGCCACAGCCCGAACCGCTGAACGGAATGACACCAAATTTGGCAAAGAGGTAGTCCTCAGTTCAGACTCGTGCCTTTTGCATAAATGGTGTGAATCCGTTTAGTAGTTCCTGAGAAAATTAGAGTTAAAAGTACATAAATATCTATGGCCGGGGAGGATCCGTGGACCCTACACGCACCGTAAGCGCACCTTCCCCGAACCAAGCGCGCACCCTCCCGATCGCGCACTGAATGCTAATTGGCTGTCGAGTGTCTGTCTACATTCAAAACCAGGAACTGTTGGCGGCCATTTTCTGTCTCGGTAGAAGCGAGGCTGAAGAAGCAAGGGGAATAAGTGTGTAAAACATATAAAGGGGGCAGAGTGGAAATACTCTGACCCTCTAGAGGTGCTTAGGGGGTCCTAGAAGGACCACCTGGGGTCCCCTTTTAAAAAAAAAAAGAACGGCTGAATACGCACACGGTGCGCGCATCCTATCGCGTTGGGTGCACGGATTCTCTCGCGTTGGGTGCGCGGATCCACTGAATTTTTTTTAAAAAAAAGACAAGAAATCATTGGTTGTATGACTACTTTCTACACTGAAAGGTAGGGTGTATATTTCTGTTTTTTAAAGGTATGATTCTTATTGGTTGACAAAAACAGATTGTAAGGAACATTATATATGATAAGCTGATATGTTGAAAAGTCAAGCACACTTCCTGTCTTGTTTAGCAACATTGTGTGCTGAACTTGTGACCTGTGTGCTCAGTGCAGTGTTCCATGAGCTGTTTCTATGGTAACAGATAGAAGGCAGATTGGGGGAAGGGTTGAAATGTATTTCAGTTGGAAAGGGTTGAAATGTTTAACCAATAGAAATGTGTGTTTGCTTTTGAGTTTATGTGTGAAGGATTGTGATTTGATGTTTACTTGTATATGTGTGGAAAATGAAAGGGAAACTTTTCCATTCTTTCTTTTTGCTGAGAGGTGCACAGTGCAGAGATTCTGTAAAAGAAAATATGGTGAGTGACTGATATACTTCTTAATCTACAAAACAACTTGAAAGGTGAGTTATTTAATTGTGAGGGGATGTATGTAGACTATTTTGATTTTAATCAGACTAATGTATTTCTCCTGCTAAAGTGTAGGGAGTACTTTTTTTCTCTACAATCTTATTGACAGTGTGTGTGCATGTAGAAACCATTCTGTGATAATCATTTGTGTTTTTCATGTGTTTGCAGACAGATAACTGTGCTGTTTTTATATTTTGGTAGAATTAGAAACCAGTCATTGTTTATGAATTTGTGAAATGAGTTATGTTATGTTTCTATACTAAAATGTAGTACTTCTTCTAGATGAAGAAATGTGTTTTGGTATAGTGCAAGGGATAGTGTTGTTTGTCTAGAATCACACAGTGAGTATGTGTGCATTTGGGAACCACTGTGAGAGAAGCATTTGGTAACATCGTTTATTTGCTGACAGATAACTGTTTTAAAACCTGTCATGTTGTCAAGTTTTAGTAGCATTAGAAGCCAGTGTTTACTTATGCATTGATAAAATAAGTTATGCTTTGAGACTAATGTGCTGTACTTTAATATGTAGATTGTGTGTAGTCTCCTTACCCCTTGCACAGTAGTGAATGAGTTTTGGTAAGCTGCTAGGGATAGTGTTGCTTGTCTAGAATCACACTGTGAGTCTGTGTGCTTTTGGAAACCACTGTGAGAGAAGTATGTGGTAATATCGTGTATTTGCTGACAGATAACTGTTTTAAAACCTGTCTTGTTGTCAAGTTTTAGTAGCATTAGAAGGCAGTATTTGCTTATGCTTTGATTAAATGAGTCAGGCTTTGACACAAAAGTGCAGTCCTGAAATATGTAGATTGTGTGCAGTTCCCTTACCACTTGCACTGTAGTGAATGAGTTTTGGTAAACTCCTAGGGAAAGTGGTGCTTGTCTAGAATCACACTGTGAGTTAGTGTGTATTTGGGAACCAATGTGAGAGAAGCATTTGATAACATCGTGTATTTTCTGACAGATAACTTTTTTTAAACCTGTCATGTTGTCAAGTTTTAGTAGAATTAGAAGCCAGTTTTTGATTATGCTTTTATTAAATGAGTCAGGCTTTGACAGAAAAGTGCACTTCTGAAATATGTAGATTGTGTGCAGTTCCCTTATCAGTTCCACAGTAGTGAATGATTTTTGGTAAAGTCCTAGGTATAGTGGTTGTTGTCTAGAATCACACTGTGAGTCTGTGTGCATTTGGGAACCACTGTGAGAGAAGCATTTGGTAACATTTTGTATTTTTTAGCAGATAACTCTTTTAAAACCTGTCATGTTGTCAACTTTTAGTAGCATTAGAAGCCAGTCTTTGCTTATGCACTGATTAAATGAGTCATGCTTTGACACTAATGTGCTGTACTTAAATTTGTAGATTGTGTGCAGTACCATTACCTCTTCTAGACTAGTGAATGAGTTTTGGTAAACTGCTAGGGAAGTGTTGCTTGTCTAAAATCACACTGTGAGTCTGTGTACATTTGGGTAAGGATTGTGAGAGAAGCATTTGGTAACATAGTGTATTTGGTGACAGATAACTGTTTTAAAATCGGTCATGTTGTCAAGTTTTAGTAGCTTTAGAAGCTATTCTTTGCCTATGCATTGATAAAATGAGTCAGGGTTTGACACTAAAGTGCAGTACCATGTACTATTCTCTTCACTGCGCCAGAACTGAAAATTTAAAAGTTTTACCCAGGCACTAAGCTAGCAGTAGTCTGATGATTTAGTCAGTTTCCAAGTACTCATGTTGTAAACCATACATTATCACATAGAATGTTTCAGATGTCTATGTAGTATGCATGCAGTCTTCTAACATACTATACACTTGTCTTTCACATTTTCAATTCGCTAGTCAGTATCCATACACTTCCA
This sequence comes from Triturus cristatus, assembly GCF_964204655.1. NCBI lineage: Eukaryota > Metazoa > Chordata > Amphibia > Caudata > Salamandridae > Triturus > Triturus cristatus. Next base: position 845,022,550 of record NC_140594.1, on the reverse strand, counting down.
GGAAACACCCTGTAACTCCCTTTGCAGTCTTCTAGTGACCCATTCAGCATCATGTACTAATCCATTCACTGTGCCAAAACCCAAACACTTATAAATTCACCAAGATACTATCTTTGGAGTACTCTAATCATTCAGTCAGTGCCTAAGTATTCATGCACTGAGCCAGGCCTTAACACATGGACTGCTTCAAACCCTTATCCACTATGTATGCAGTCTTCTAACCACCTAGACACTTGTCTTTCACACTTTCAATTCCCTAGTCAGTATCCATGCAGTCCAGCAAACATCCTGTCACTCCCTTTTCACTCCTCTAGTGACCCATTCAGTACCAAGTACTAATCCATTCCCTGTGCGAAAAGCCTACCACTTATAAATTCACCTAGGCACTCTCCTTGCTGTACTCTAATCATTCAGTCAGTACCCAAGTAGTCATGCAGTGAGCCAGGCCTTAGCACATGGACTGCTTTAAATGCCTATGCAGTATGGATGCAGTCCTCTAATCACCTACACAGTTGTCTTTCACACCTTCAATTCCCTAGTTAGCATTCATACACTTCTAGCAAACACCCTGTCACTCACCCAGTGTGTCTCCTTATAGTACTGTAATAATTTAGTCAGTTAGCATGTAGTCTTTTAGTGAGGTAGGCTTTAGGGCATGTGCTGAGAGAAGTATGTGGTAATATCGTGTATTTGCTGACAGATAACTGTTTTAAAGCCTGTCTTGTTGTCAAGTTTTAGTAGCATTAGAAGGCAGTTTTTGCTTATGATTTGATTAAATGAGTCAGGCTTTGACACAAAAGTGCAGTCCTGAAATATGTAGAGTGTGTGCAGTTCCCTTACCACTTGCCCTGTAGTGAATGAGTTTTGGTAAACTCCTAGGGATAGTGGTGCTTGTCTAGAATCACACTGTGAGTTAGTGTGTATTTGGGAACCACTGTGAGAGAAGCATTTGGTAACATTGTGTATTTTCTGACAGATAACTTTATTAAAACCTGTCATGTTGTCAAGTTTTAGTAGAATTAGAAGCCAGTTTTTGATTATGCTTTTATTAAATGAGTCAGGCTTTGACAGAAAAGTGCAGTACTGAAATATGTCGATTGTGTGCAGTTCCCTTATCAGTTCCACAGTAGTGAATGATTTTTGGCAAAGTCCTAGGTATAGTGGTTGTTGTCTAGAATCACACTGTGAGTCTGTGTACATTTGGGAACCACTGTGAGAGCAGCATTTGGTAACATTGTGTATTTTTTAGCAGATAACTCTTTTAAAACCTGTCATGTTGTCAAGTTTTAGTAGCATTAGAAGCCAGTCTTTGCTTATGCGTTGATTAAATGAGTCATGCTTTGACACTAATGTGCTGTACTTAAATATGTAGATTGTGTGCAGTACCATTACCTCTTCTAGACTAGTGAATGAGTTTTGGTAAACTGCTAGGGATAGTGTTGCTTGTCTAAAATCACACTGTGAGTCTGTGTATATTTGGGTAAGGATTGTGAGAGAAGCATTTGGTAACACAGTGTATTTGGTGACAGATAACTGTTTTAAAATCGGTCATGTTGTCAAGTTTTAGTAGCTTTAGAAGCTATTCTTTGCTTATGCATTGATAAAATGAGTCAGGGTTTGACACTAAAGTGCAGTACCATGTACTATTCTCTTCACTGTGCCAGAACTGAAAATTTAAAAGTTTTACCCAGGCACTAACCGAGCAGTAGTCTGATTATTTAGTCAGTTTCCAAGTACTCATGTTGTGAACCATACATTACCACATAGATTGTTTCAAATGTCTATGCAGTATGCATGCAGTCTTCTAACATACTATACACTTGTCTTTCACATTTTCAATTCGCTAGTCAGTATCCATACACTTACAGGAAACACCCTGTAACTCCCTTTGCAGACCTCTAGTGACCCATTCAGCATCATGTACTAATCTATTCACTGTGCCAAAACCCAAACACTTATACATTCACCAAGATACTATCTTTGGAGTACTCTAATCATTCAGTCAGTGCCTAAGTATTCATGCACTGAGCCAGGCCTTAGCACATGGACTGCTTCAAACCCCTATCCACTATGTATGCAGTCTTCTAACCAGCTAGAAACTTGTCTTTCACACTTTCAATTCCCTAGTCAGTATCCATACAGCCCAGCAAACATCCTGTCACTCCCTTTGCACTCCTCTAGGGACCCATTCAGTACCAAGTACTAATCCATTCCCTGTGCGAAAAGCCTACCACTTATAAATTCACCTAGGCACTCTCCTTGCTGTACTCTAATCATTCAGTCAGTACCCAAGTAGTCATGCAGTGAGCCAGGCCTTAGCACATGGACTGCTTTAAATGCCTATGCAGTATGGATGCAGTCCTCTAATCACCTACACAGTTGTCTTTCACACCTTCAATTCCCTAGTTAGTATTCATACACTTCTAGCAAATACCCTGTCACTCACCCATTGTGTCTCCTTATAGTACTGTAATCATTTAGTCAGTTAGCATGTAGTCTTTTAGTGAGGTAGGCTTTAGGGCATGAACTGCTTCAAAGTAGTATGCACTATGCATGTAGTGTTTTAACCATCGTCACACTTGTGGTTCAGGGCTATAGTTTCTTAGTCAGTTTTTATATAAAATGTGTTTGTACAGTAATGGAATAGTATAAATTTGAAAGTTATTAATATGCATTTATTTGTGATTCTTTTTTACAGATACAGAACAGGAGTGTTTCTCATCTGTTTGCACTCTTCTCGTGCAAGATTGTTTGGATGAAGGGTCTTTAGGTGTTTCATCATACTTGCTGTGCCTCACAAGTATTTTTTGTTAGGATCCCCTCGTAACAGAACTCTTTTGCAAATCTTGCGCGTGACGAAGGTGGCATTGGTCTTTGTTTGCCCCTCGAGAAAAGTAGAACATTTCCACATCACTGAAGGAAAACGTTGTGGGCGTGGTGCATCCTCCAAAAATTAATCCTTAGATTCGGTGAATATTTTAAAGCGACAACATTTACAGTTTTTGTAAGTTAAACTTATAAAATGTTGTTAGCTGTATGCATTTTATATATCTGTGATTTGTATCTTGTTTTTTTTTGAGAATAGCATGTTGTTGTTTTTTAACATTCTTTGAGATTGTTTTTTTTTTGCCCGCTGTTAAGTGATGAGTACGATTGAAATCACTATTTTTAGTGAAATTTAATATATTCTGAGAACAGCAAAAAAGGCAAAAAAATTACTTTGTGGAAGTTATGCTGTGTTGTAAAAGATGTATTATTACATGTTAGAATTTTTTTTCCTTTTCTTTCACAGATCCAAATTTTAAAATAAGCAATTTTTATGAACTTAGATTGGAATGAAAATGTGAAGAAAATGTGTACCATTTTTTATTCCTATTACTGTGAAGGTAAGTTTAACTAAGTCTCAATATGCAGAATGAGGAGGTCTACAAGAAGCTACAAAGTTGAAACATGTTTCTAAAAACACTCTGTTTATACCTTTGTAGTTTTGAAATCTGACCATAATCAGATATCATGTGACCTGCAAAAAAAGAGATTTGAGGGGTTCATAAAATTTCCTATTTTAGCTATTGAAGGACCGCAATTATTTCAATCATTCTTCTTTGAACATCTTTGCAGACAAAACTCTGTGCTTACCTTTTATCATTCGCAAGGAATTTTAAAAATGGAAATATGTCACTTTTTGTAACATAGTTATTGTGTAAGATACTCTTTCATATTTACAAAGAGAGGAAAAGGCACTCTGTGCACTTTTTATACTCCATGTAAATACAACCTCATCATGCAGACCACTTTGTGTTGAAAGGGTGTTCTATAAGTGTTGTTGTGCATGATTGCACTTAATACTCATAGAACAAGACACATGTCTAGATTTATCAGAAATCATAAATCTCGATATGTGTGTGAATGGTGCACCATTCTAAAATTGGTGTAGGAAAGCACAACAAGGAGAATTGTTTTAATTTCTCCACATTTTTATATCTTCAATGCATGCTGAAATGTTCAGCAGACATTGAAGGAGAAAAATGCATTTTCTCATTGTTTTTGTGCAGGAAGGTGTGTCTTCCTGTAGAAAAACAAACAGCACATGACACAGATATCCTTGCACTATGGTGCAAGGGTGCCTTTGTCACCACATGGCTGCAGTTTAAGCAGCCGTGCAGACAGAAGCATAGATTTGCAACATATTTATGTACATATGTTGCATCCCTGTGCTTCGGAAGTACTACAGCACACTGCAGTTAAAGAGGTTACTGTGTGATGCTGCAGCACTTCCTCATAGTTCTGCACTTATACGCTACTAATGCATTCATTCAGTCAATTACGTACTACACATACATTCATCTAAACTAACACTAACAAAGAAATTTAGCTCTTTTTTTAAACCAGGAAAGTTAATTCTTGCAAGAACTTTTTTTTCCTTCTTTCTTCTTTTATAATTTTTTGGGGGGTTTTCTGAATATTTTTTACATTTTTGGGGTTTTTCTGCAAAAAAAGCCAAAAAACAGAACAGGAGAAACCAAACAATGAACTTCAGGGAACAATAAAAAAATAAAATAAATAACTAGCAAATGTGACTTTCTTGCCGGCGGCAGATCAGATTGATCGACTGCTCACCATAGCACAAAGTCTTATTGCACTTAGTGCAGAGCACTTTTAAAAATTGAAATTGAGGATGGATGTCCAAGGTTTGGGCTGATGGATGCACTCTTGATGTGCTCGGCTGCGATGAGGTGGATGGCGCAGGAGCAGGAGTGTTTCTCATCCGTCGGCACTCTTCTCGTGCAAGATTGTTTGGATGAAGGGTCCTCATGTGCTTCATCATACTTGCCGTGCCGCACGAGTATTTCTTGTTAGGATCCCCTCGCGACAGGACTCTTTTGCAAATCTTGCACGTGGCCAAGGTGGCATTGGTCTTATTCTGCCCCTCTGGAAAAGTAAAAAATGTCCACACCACTGAAGAAAAACGTTCTTTGGGTGGTGCCTCCTCCATAAATTCATCCTCAGAAGTATGAGGAGATGCAGGTGATGCCTGCTGCCCTGAAGCCATTTTTGGTTGAAAAAAGTTAGAGCTAAGTGTAAACTTAGTCTAAAAAATCTTCTTCTCTCCAAAGAGATGGTGCTCTAAAGAAGGTCAAAGAAGAATGATTGAAATGGGTGGGGTCTTTCAATAGTTAGAAGAGGAAGTGTAATGAACCAATCAAATCTCTTTTTTTGCAGGTCACATGGGATCCGCGAACCCTCCGCTTACGCAGCACGCACCCAGAGCGCATCCGCGAAATTGAATAAAAAAACAATTATAGGATTAGATGTAAAAATATATTAGTTTTAAGACTAGTTTAGAGTTTGTCTTCAATTAATATTCACATGAAATACATATATATATGTTTTTTTAAATGTTAAATATTTCGCGGGTTCCGCGCACCTACCGCGTCATAGACGCAGATGACGCATCGCGGAAGCGCGTAAACGTTGCGTTACATACATCGAACGTGTCGCGTATAGGCTGGGAGTCGCATACCGGTCGCATTGCAATCGCGCACTAAACACGTACCCAACGCTTACCATGCGCGGATGCTATCGCGTAGGGATCGAGAACGGTGCGCTTAGGGTGCGCTGATCCAAAAATATTGAAAACATATATATAAAATAAAGTTTTGAACATATAGTTAAAAAAATATGTTTGAAAAACCCATTAAGTTCAAATAATATTTTTTAATTTTTAATAGAATTAATTGAAAAAATAAATTTAAAAAATGGTGATAAAAAAGTATTTTTTTTAAAACGTAATTAATGAAATTGACACACTGAATTTAAAAAATATACAAATCCAATCAAAATCATTAAACATGATATCTTCAGAGATAAGTTATAGATAGGAATTAGCATTTAAAAAACCTTTGAAATTCACTGAAAAAACCATAGGTTTCATGCACGTTATAGTTAGGAATTGGCATTTAAAAAACCTTTGAAATTCACTGAAAAAAAACAAAGGTTTTAGGGGCGTTATAGTTAGGAATTGGCATTTAAAAAACCTTAGAAATTCACTGAAAAAACCATAGGTTTCAGGGGTGTTATAGTTAGCTGGACATTTCCCTCGTACAAAACCCTAGAAATTCCCCTGTTATAGTTAGTTCAGCTAACTATAACTCGCGCCCCCGCAATGCACTGCTGATGACGTCACATATTACATCACTCAAGACATGGTCAATGACATCCCTGATGACATCACTGATGACATCTCAAATAACATCAAATAACAAGTTGTGGTTGTTTAGCGATTTCACAACATGATCACGATGATAGCGACATCATCCGAATTTCAACAAATTGAAAAAATAAAAATTTGCCAAGAAATTGAACAAGATTTTGGGCTCTTGGGTAGCTCTGACAAGACCTTTTGTGTTGAGAGTGTGTATAAGGCAGCTACTGATAAGACTGTATGCAGAGTTTCAGGTTGCTTAGAAACACCTTGTTCCCTTTGTTGTTGTATTCCGCTTTAGGTGTCCGTATATAGGTTTTTCTGAAACATGTCCTTATATAGGCACAATTCGCATTGCCCTTATATAGGCATAAGATCCCAGTCCTTATTTAGGCATTAGCCATGCTATCCAAATACAGGCATGGTCACCTACATCCGTCCACCCCAACGACACAACAAGTTCTTAGAAACCAGACCCTTAAGCTCTTGGGAGTTTCCCTAGCCCAGGATTACTGATTTCTCCAAGAACTCATTTATTATGAATGAACCGTTCTTCCTTAAGGGTTCATTCCTGACGTCTTCCTCTGCCCAACTTTACGTCAATGCTAACATTCCAAGGCACCTACCAGGTAAAAATATACCTTCCATTGCCCAAGCAAGTAAGAGGAGACCTCGACTTTAGAGGAGCCCGTGTCCCAGCCTGACGCACTGACAAGAGACGCTGTCATCCCTGCAAGCAGAGAATCCAGCTTCCAGTGTTCTGACTCCCTTTGTGGGGTGTTAGAGTTCGAGACTCGGAAAGAGATTCCCACCTCTCTCATTCTCAAGGTATGGAGTTGACTAGAACCTAGAGGGACTCTTGGCATACCATATTATAGCATACCATACTTTAGCATACCATACTATAGCATACATCACCTACTTCTTACCTTGTACTACACTTAGGTTAGGTACACTGGGGTAGAACTAGTTAGAGAAGCATCTTATGAGTACTCACGATTTTAGCTTGTGTTATTTATGTATATGAATATGTGTCATAGCTAAAAGTTAATGCTAGTGCAGTATTATTTCTTTCTACTGCTTACGCTGTACATAGTCTATCTCGCATACTGTCTTACGATTGTAACAGCTCATATCTCTTACACGAGAAACAAGACTGTTCAATAAATCCTTTTATTGAAATGCCAGTCTTTTCTTTCTGTGTAGCTCTGTAGAAACTAAGCATGCACGATTAAAACTGTTATCTGTTGTTTCCACGATTCTGAGAGCGTTCCAATTCTAAAGGCAAACAAAGTTGTCATGTTTATGCGGTTGCCAGAAACGACTCCCTTCTTGCTTACAAGAAGTTTCTAGTGGACTATGAGTTAGCTGGCACAAAGTAATTAAGTTTAATATACTCGATAGGGGCATACTGACCTCAGTCTTATGCCAAACCTATAGGGTATATTATTCCAATGTGCAGAGCCTATTAGGGAAATAGGAACTACACTACATCATCTATAAAGGGAACTCCATCACTTCTATACATTCCATGCATGTCAAAATGTAGATTGTAGCTCTCCATGTTATGGTCTCCCGATGAAAGCAGAAACAGTTTTATTAACATGTTTCCTGGCTTTGTAAATCTGTGGACAGAATTGATTTGACCACTTCCATTTCTGTCTTTGGCATATATTAAAATACACCAAGACATTGTGAGGGAAAAGCACCATCAGTTCTGCAAGGGTATCCTTCATTAGGATTTTCAGCCCTACCCCAGTCAATGTGTGTCAACTGATGAAACTTTGTGGGCTCTGCCCAAACCAACTAATCGCCACATTTGGCAAGTCCAAGTCCCTGTCAACACCTCTCTTTTTTTGCAGCCACTTTATCCCAACAGACAGAGCTGTGGCCCACAATCCACCCTCTGAGCATTTTGAAGTGAAGGAGCAATCGCAGTCTGGAGAAGACTGGAGCGGAATGAGGTCGTTTTCCAAATGAAAAGCAGTTTCTTTTAAAAACATATATATTTCATTGGATACTGTCAACATGTAAGTGAATAGAATTAGGCAGTTTGCTGGATGCATTAGCAAGAAGTCTTATTATTGGCTATTGTTTAAAAAAGAAATGTAATACAGACATGCATGTGCTTTTGACTCTGTGAAGTAAACCATATCTGCTGTATCTCTTTTTGAAGTAGCATGCTCCTTCTAATATGTGCTGTGTGCTGTGAGCTTGTGACCTACCTCATATCGGGCAATATTCCAGCTCCCTAAATATGTTTCACCAGCTCAAATAAGGCTGGAATTTGGAATCCAGAAACAGGAAATAGAAAGGCAGGGAGCTTTCTTAAAGAGTTGGCACAAAATCAGAGCTGGTGAGACAGGGTCCTTGAACAATCAACTTTGGCTAGAGCTGTCCCGCACAGGAAAATTGCCAGCAAACATCTACCTTAAGAGCTCCTTGCAGGCCCTTGGTCTGGCAGACACCTGGAACACTTCAATGAGCCATTTGGTCTTAAAAAAATAGTAATAAAATCGACTAAGCTCATATCGGTTATCAAGGACAAGAAATCGGTATCCAAGAGAGCTCAAGGCTGGGTCGTGCTTAACAACTATGAAGTTCTAAAACCTCAGCCCTACCTCAAGGTCGGAACCAAGCTGTTAACCAAATAAATATTTTTAAGGCTACGGCGGGTGTAGGCCCGATTAACCCGTTTATGCCACCATGGGAAAGAAGAGGGGCCGATCACTCTTGCCGTCTGTGTGCGAATGACACTGAGACTTTGATTCATATTATATACACATGCAAGAAGCTAGATGACATACGTAAAAGTCTGTTAAAACCACTATTTAAGCAGCATGGAGTAAGGTCCTGCAGGCAGGCAGTGATGCTGTGTTTTAATCCCTCGCTAGTGCAGCTAAACTGTCGCCTAACAAAATGCTTTGATCTGATAGCACTGAGACATAGAGACATACTAAAGACTACAGTAGATACTGAACTGGACCACTCTATCGGTTTCAAACTACTCAGTTTATTAATAACTTCAAACAGACCTGCAAATCTGAGTCAGCAGTGCTATAATAATTGGCCCAATTTTACGTCTCTATATTCTAAAACAAAGTTTTTTTAATCGTATATCTATTTTTTAACTGTTTTATCTAATGCTATTCCTTTTGATATCAGCCTGTAATGTTTTGAATGCAACGGTTTTAATCAATCATGCATAATAAAAATGACTTACTTACTTACTGGTTCTACCAGGTTGCTAGGTACACTGAGCTAAGAGTGTATTGGGGGGGAAGGTTGTTAAAGAATTTTTTTTTTTTTGAAGTTGAGGAGTTATGACACAATTTAAGTAATGACAAACTCTAATTTCTAATTCAGGGCTATGTAGCAAACTGTTGTGCAGTATTTGAATTAAAAAAACTGAAGCTAAATATTTATCTGGACTCATGTTTTTTTCTCAAAATTACTCTGCGATGATCACAAAAACATCACAAACATGTGGAGACAGGAACCTTGTTTTGAAAGAGAGGGAAAGGGTTAACAGATGTTAACCATTCACAAGTAGAGATACAGTAGTCTAAAATGAAAGACATGATTTTATTTGCTGACTTTCTCATGATCATAGAGTGAAAAGTTGAAGAGGTTGCCATTTTATAGTTGCTTTCTATAGTAGTGTACCATTCAAGTGCTTAGATTTTACACATTTTAAGAGTGTCAAAACTATCCAGAACGAGCTAAAACAACATTATAATCTACAAACTCAATTCACTGTTATGTATATAACTTTTTAATTCTCACATTTTTTTACATTAGAAATCAAAATGTATATGGAAGCTTGATTAAAAAGAGTATCACAGTGATGTGAAAACATATATCAGATGAACTGTATCTGGCAGAGGGTGTGTTTAAGATGTTAGTACTGTTGAAAGTTGCCATGAACAATGCCGTAAGAAATGACAATGTTTTAAATGTCTAAGCATCATGTGCAGAACAGACAAATCTATGTTATTTGCATTCTGGGAACTGTAGTACTTTTAGTCACGTTATTAAATAGGAGTAGTGTAGTATTGAATAAAACATAAGAACATGTGCTGGTCCTGTATATGTATAATAAAGTAGTAATACTTGTTAGGTATATAATTAGTAAGTGGTTTTCAATGTGGTTTTTAACATATGACTGATTTGCATATGTTTAGATGGTGATCTATGTTTTTTAAGGCTGTTGAAAATTTCAATTGGTGTGTAACTTTTCTTTGAGAAATGGTGAACATACGTTTTAAAGACACAAGAAATATTTTAGAAATAATCTAGGTATGCCACTAAGAAAAGGTTTTGTGCTTTGAAAAAGTTAGAATTGTTATTTTCAGTTTTAGAAACTTACTGATGCTTGTGCACACTGAGTAACAGAGCAATGTATGCTCCTAGAGAGCCAATTATATATCAAGTGTGATATCTAGACTTCACTCACACAAAGCTCAGTAGAAAAGGATAGATACACTAAAACAGGTAGTTTCATACGGACAGGAGGACTTAAACAATGAGTCATAGATATAGTCACAAATTGTTATGTATCTATCCACACTGGACGTACTTTCACAGTAAGCCAGACACTAATCAGACACTCATCCAAACAGTCAGTCACTACTGAGGCATTCATCAAATAACGTATGCACCTTCTACGCACTTATTCAATTACCCAGGCATTGTATATGCACTCCTGCTATCACACAGGCACTAATTATGTAGTCATTGAACTATGCAGGCACTACCCTTGCATTCATCCAATTACCCAGGCACTGACCACTTGCTCATCCAAACACCCACTTACAACCTATGAACTCATCGAAACAGTGAGACCTGTGCACTCATCCAATTATGCAGGGAGTACCATTGCAGTTAACCTATCACCCATCCAGTACCTATGCACTCATTCAATTACTGAGGCAGTACTGTTGCACTAATACAATCACCCCAGTAGCGTACTTGCTTTCATGCAACTACTCAAACTTTAACAATGGACTCATGCAATCATTCAGACACTAGTCATGCACTCGTCTAATCAGCCTGACACTACTGGTGCACTAATTCAATTATCCAGCCAATATCCATGTACTTATCCAAACAGCCAAGCACTAACTGTTCACTCAACCAAAAACACATCTGAAGCAGCTATGTACTAATCCAATCACTGAAACACTACTCATGCACTCATCCAATCTGCCAGGTGTTATGTATGCAATTAAACAATCACATATGCACTATCCATGAACTCGATAAATCACCTATATACTATGCATGCACTCCTGCAATCATCCAGGCACTAGAGTTGCACTCATTTATCCAACCACTATCAATTCATGTATTGAATTATTGAGGCATTAGTGGTGCACTTTTCTAATAATTCAGACACTACTCATGCACTCCTCCAAAAAACCCCATAGTAGTGATATACTCATGCAAACATGCAGGCAGTAACTATGCAGATATGGAAAGACCCATCGAGTTCTCACATACTCAGGGTATCATCCAGTCACTACCTGTATCCTCAGGGAATCACCTAGGCACTTCCTATGCACTCATTTAATCATCCAGGGAGTATTAATATATTCAACCATAAACACATGTATTTACAAGTTTTGAGAAATATGTAGGGGCAGATTTACAAGGAAAGAGCCATTTGGCTGTGCAGCACTGAGTCACTTTCAAAGCACAGGGATGCAACATATTTACAACAATATGTTGCATCTCTGTGCTTCCCCCTGCACTGGTGCACAAACTGCTGCCATGCACTGGAACAGAAACCCTTGCACCATGGTGCAAGAATGCCTGGGTTGTGGGGAGATTGTTTATGTGCAGAAAGGATTCCCTTCCTGCAAATAAACAATCAGAAATGACATTTTTCAACTTCTATGTGTGCTGCATTAGCACACATAGAACTTGCTAAATGTCATTGTCTTACTGATTGTTTACGTGCAGGAAGAGACACCTTCCTGTACATAAACAATCACCAGAGGTGATTTCCTCTTTCTATGCGTGCTGCAGAATGCAGCACGCACTGAAAGAGGAAAAAAACAAAGAGAAATTAAAACATTCCTCCTTGTTGTGCCTCCCTACTCCTCCCCTGGGGAGGCGTAGCATTCAGACACATTTCGAGATTTATGATTTCTCGTAAATCTGGAAATGTGTCTGGTTCCATGGGTGTTGCGTGGGAACTTCCCCAGCAACACCCATGGAACGCCCCTTTCACGCAAATTGCTGCATGCACAGGGGCCATATTTACAAGAATTGGAAAAGTCACGCCGGGTGGCTTTTCCAGTCCTTGTAAATATGTGGCACTAAAATGCGCTGCTGGTGCGTCACAAAAAGTGACGCAACGGTGGCGCAAGGGGCTTGTAAATCTGCCCGTTGTCTTTTTTTAGAGCCATATGGTGAATTATATATGCAACCTGTCACACACTCTTTGCATGTACTGGGAGAATTATTGAGCTATATGCTCTGATAGATATTAACGTGCTAAGTTTATGCACCGGTTCGCAAAATTTAAATGTAATACATTTAAGTAGTAAATCACTGTGATACTAAATACACCTGTGGTACAGTGGTAAAAAGGTACACAAATAGCTCTTATGTTGTGTTTTCGGATTTACAGTGTTGAGACACTGTATGTACTTCTACAGTTTGGTTGATGTTCATTTTAAAATTTACTACAGAAGAGATAAACTGGTCTTTCACCATGTATAAGTTAGAACTGAGCTATGGTGCAGCTGTGTTGTAGGAGAGGGTGCTTTAATGTTAAAAGGTAACTAATAAAGTTTTGTGTTTTGCTTTTGGTTTTGTATATTGAAGTAAGTGCATGTAGTTATATAGCTAGGTGCATCTGCAGATTTAAAACTGCAACATAACATAAAAACTGTTTTTGTATTATGTGTAAGTCAGTAGTAAAGTAGTTGGTACATTGACTAGGGTAAAAATTACAATATACTTATTTTTTCTACAGAACAATATATACACAACTACACACGGTTAGAATGCCTACAAAAGTATACAGGAAAAATCAAAAGAAGCAACTATAGTATCTCTGCAGAACTGACACACCATAGGGGAAACATGCAGAAAAAGTGGTGAAAGCAAAAAACGCTACTGGTAAGAGGAAAAAGTAATTTAAAAAAAATATATCTGGACACATGCAAAGATTTGAAAATAATGTAAATAAGAAACGAACTATGAGAAGCAATAAGAGTGGACACAATCTATATTACAAGAACAGGAAATAATGTAACAAAGTTGGACACACCTGAACCAGGAGATAGTAGTAGTTTAAGGAAATCAGAGCCCAGATGTTTCGAAATAGAGTGGTGGTAGATGTATAGAGAAATATGAAGAAGTATAGAAGAAGGACAGAGGCACTGAAACAGAAAGAACAAGTTGAGGGAGTAGTCGATAAGGCCCCTGCTTTGAAGAGGAAGCTTTTCATTTTTTTTGTCCTCATATCACCACAGTGTCTGCAATACTCAGACCGCCAAACCAATTCTGACCACCACTCGGTCTAATGCATTCACGTTATTCCCACCACACTGATCTGGCCTACCAGGCTGTAACCTTAAGTGGTGTAATTGGTTTAATCATTGGATCTTATGTTCTATCTTCAGTTCTTCCCTCTAGGCCATTCTATCTGACAAACTCCTCCCACACCGCAGGTATCCTTCCTGAGGTGCTTTCCATATGCAGACGACACATTCATTTAGCCGCATTAATCCAATTTATTACTCAGAGGTCATGCGTCAATCCAGTGTTCCCAAATCTCCCTCCTGGCTAGCAGTATCAAGTAAAAGATAAGGGTGGTTTAATGCCTGTTCAATGTAATATGTGTGATATTATCAACCCCCAATAAAACTAATACGCCATTTAATGCAATGGCAACCCCCAGAATATCTTTTAAGATGGACGCAATATTTGCCCAGAATACCTTAATCCCGGGACATGTGAAAAAGACATGTTCTTCATCAGATTTCAGAAAGCCACACCTTCTACACCTGGGAGTAGGCTGTGTTACAAGCTTGGTATTTTTTGGGGGTCTCCAATAAAGTCTGTTAATGATGAAGAAATGATTTAGCTTTATATACGCGAGCTTGACAATCGAATATAACAATTTCAAGGAGCTATTCCATAATGGTTGTATGTCCAACCCCAGAATAGTATCCTCCCATATCGTATATGGTGCCATCATGTTCTTATCTACAGCATCCAGGAGCTTCCAATACCAGGTGGCTATTTCCTTCCTTTTAGGTCTCCCATCCTGGAGAGAGGACTCGAATTCCCCGTCCCCCCCTATCTCCGAGGTCAAGGTTGCAATCCAGGATGACAACTGCACATATTTAAACCTAGAAAGGCTATCCCCAGTTTTGTCGTTTCAGGACTTCCCATGGTAAAATGTCCTGCACTGTCATCAGGTCCCCCCAAGTCGCCATCACTGCCCGCCTTAATGGGAGACTCAGCCCAACCTTCATACATTCTGGGGTGCCAGGAGAATCCCAAATGGGAGCAAAATCAAAATAATATCCTATTTTTAGTGTCTTCCTCCCCTAACACCAAAGGTTTACACCATCTTTAAAAACAGTGTCAGGAAAGTGGGAAACCCAATACACCCTTGGAGGGGTAGATAAATTAATAATAAGTAAAAGATGCCTGAAAGTGATTTTATTAATAATAATAATCCACATTTGTAAAGCGCGAGCAATCACCCATAAGGGTCTCTAGGCGCTGGGGGCCGTCGGGAAGATTAAGCAAGTTATTGCCCAGAGCCACATGGTGCTGGGCTAATCTGCCGCTGGCGCCGGTAATCGAACCGTGATTCCGCCGTCTGTCGCCCTGGCCGCGGCACCACACCTCTTCCTCTTAGCTACTCTTAGTCAAATATTATATGAAAGAGATCACTTGTGCGTTCAGCCCCAATTGGTGGCGAACCTTTGAACAATCAATGCATAATTGAAGTTATCCAAAACATGAATATTAAACAGCAAAAAAATTATTCTTTTCTCTTGTTATGTTCATCATATTTTGATGATGTATAAACGGATATTTTCATTTACAGTTGATTTATGCATAGGAGCCCATTCGGAAGGCCCGTTGGGTGTAAATTCTGATTCTTCTGGTCCTAATAGAATATTGGACCCTTCTTTGAAGTAAGTTATATACTTTTGGAAATAAAACCTATTGGTGAGTTTTTCTGATAAGCTTCTGTATCACTCATTTTCCTTTATGTAAGTATGTGATCCATTTCTATCTTACCTATACTCTTGGGTTAAGGTTTGAGTTGCACGCAATTGGCTGTTCCATAATGAGGTCTTCCCTCTTTTTTTCACACAGGTTTGTCTTTTTTTTCTTCAGAAGTGCTTGTCATGGTAGACTTTTTTTGATGTAATTTTATACATTATGTTTATAGAGGGGACTTTTTATTAATCAACTTCACGTCCTAAAGATGGTCTGATGGACAAATTTGCCACAACAGACTGAAACGTTGACTTGTACGTCTATTTACCCTGGATTTGTTGTTTTTTAGGAACTGTTTTTTGTTTTTTCAGATCCGCTTCCTTTTTTGTTATCATCTGTAATAGATGTTTACATCCATGATTTGTAGGTTGTTTTATATACCCTCTATCATGGTGTTTGGTTGTATTTGAATGTACCCTTTTTAAATTCTGTTCACATTAAAAACGGTGTACTTTTTGAAAAAAAGACATCCCAGTCTTTAAAAACAAGCTTTTCATTTTGATTATAAATAGAATGAAGACTCTTGACAAAATAGTGTTGTACATGAGGAGACAAAACCAGAAGAAAAGATTAGTCAATATAAGTAACTTTTGAACAGTTTTTAGTGGAGAATGGATACATACTTCTACTACAGAGCCTTTCTTTAATGAAGAAAACTATCTCCAGGATAACACATTAGTTCATGCTATTCATGAAAGAGGAGGATATTATTAAATGGAGAATGGCAAACCTATAGCGAAAGAGGTGATAGTATCTAGAAATGTAAAACAAGCTATTGAAGAAGAGGTACAGGAAAGGCGTAGTCAGGCCCTGTACACAAATGGTATCGTAGTAGTATTTGTAGTATTGGACAGTAATCCATTGATTTACTAAGAACATTTCTATATATCTTTCTAAGGTAAAGTTTAAACACAAAATAAGTACTTTACAAGGCTTGGATTCTTGCAAGGTTAGAGATCATATAAATTGAGAGGGACACTCAGTACCTTGTTTATTAAAGATAGTGTGACAAAGCACCCTTGATCATTTCAGGATGTAAGCTGTACACCTCTTAACAATGCAAAGTTTGATTAGGAGATTGTAATATGTGAAAATTCCTACTTTAAGTTTAGAAGAAATTAATATAGCACTTTTCTAAGGTATTGGGCAGAGGTAGAAAAGGTTTGTGATGATGTGCAGTTTCATTTCTTTTGTCCAGAACAGGACTCTACAGGAAATGAAGAGTTGATAACAGGAGGAGTTGCAGAACATGAAGCAGGTATTATAGTTGATAGCTTTGAAGAAGAGATTACAAAATGTATGTCTGTATATGTTGTCGACACACTCACTACAAGATTGAAACACTGACTGTTGACTTGTATGTAACAAGTGAAAAAGAAAAAATTATAACTGGCAAAAGTTTGCTGTGTAATTATTTGTAGAGGAACGCTTTAGGTTGTCCACAGAGTAAGTTATATGTAAGCACTTTTACAATAAATTAGAGGATAATAAAATGCCAGCTAGAGCTGTACAGAATAGGTCAATACTGGTTCCTATTCCAGAACCACTTCAAGGTTTTAAATGTTTATGAGTCAATTCTGATCCAAAGTATACATCCATTTCCGGCTATAGTCTGTATGGAGCCAAGACAGGCAAGTTAACACCAACAGAGCTGCAGAAATGTCTAAACAGTAGAGTACTGTACTGGATTAGTAGTGTTTTCTCAAAATGTTCAGCAGGATGCTCAAGAAGTTTTAATGGTAATGCTAGGACTATTAAAGGAAGAGGATGTGAATATCGATAAATTATTTGATTTAATTTATAAATGAAACAATAATTGTGAACATTGTGAATTCACCTGCAGCACTAAAATTAATTTGGAAAGATTCCTCTATTGGATGTTAACAGATTGTAAAGCTGTGA
This sequence comes from Triturus cristatus, assembly GCF_964204655.1. Taxonomy (NCBI): domain Eukaryota; kingdom Metazoa; phylum Chordata; class Amphibia; order Caudata; family Salamandridae; genus Triturus; species Triturus cristatus. Next base: position 845,005,188 of record NC_140594.1, on the reverse strand, counting down.
CCTTTGAAAATTTAACCAAAAACGCCCATCAAGATATGACCTGTCCAATCTGCAGATTGGAACTTAGGTGTACGTTGTTATTACAAGCGTATGGGAAATATGTCATAGTCATTCTACAGTGGATGGTAGTAAATTAGAAACTGAAATCACAAACTTTCTAGCAGAACAAATTTCCATTTCAAAAAGAAGTTTCACAACCATAGCAAAAATATTTCATGAAGGAGTTAATATAACCTCTACACACTGCATAATACATTAAAGATGTCAAACAGAATGGACAGAGTGCAATAGCATAGAGATTTCATTCAAATAAAGATTAAGTTAAAAGTTAACAGACTCATATCTGCTATTATGGGGACCGAAGTTCTAAGGACAATTTAGGATAACAAAATGTGGTATTGTTTTGACATGAATGTAAATTATGAGTTTCTGAGACATTATTCGGCTTATTCGGCGTATTGTCTACAGTAAATTGTTAGAAATGAAAGATCATTTTTAACTGGAGGAAAGGAATTTATTAAACATTACAGGACTATTTTATGTTACTACATATAAAAACTAAACAAAGTTACTAAAATACCAGCAGCCTTAAGTTTCATCTAAGACGTAAAGTCTCCAGTTCATCATTTTATCTTGTTTTGGTTGCCTAAAGATCAAAATGAAATCCTAATACATTTTTCTTTGTTTACATTTTTTCACAGTGCTTGAACTGCTACAATAAAAGATGAATACAAATTAATAACTATGGTTTTTCACATTGTGGAAAATTAGATACACAGACTGCGTTCCAGCTGTTACGATGCTGTTGTAGTTCATTCAGTAGGTAGCAAAACGCTTTAGTTCTAGTGACATTTCATTGCATTTTCTCTCCACTTCAGCTAGAACTTTATCACCAGGAGCAAGGTCTGGAATAGAAATAGCCCCAAAAACAGTAAAAAAATTGCACAATTCTCAAAATCAGTTTGGGACAGCTATTTCAAGAAACTGACCAGTACATGGAAAGTTCAAGAGGGGAGAAATGGGTGTGCACTTCCTTTCATAAAGAAAACTGTGCAAAGCAATGAAATTTCTCTGTTTGGTAGTTATGTTGTATTTATGAGTTCGAATGTTGAAAGTAATTTTTTGAAACTGTTGTTTTTGTTAAATGCATTGTTAACATAAAGTTAAACCAATATGTTACTAAACAGCTTAACTCAAACTTTTTGTCAAATAATTCTATATATCTGTTTTACACTTTGGCATTTGTATTAATGACTACTAACTTCATTATGTCCTCCGGTATTGCTGTGAAGAAGGAAAATGTGTTTTTGTTGTAGGTTTTTCTTCAAATGATTACAAAAGGGGAAAGTTAGATTAATATCTTACTAAACAGCTAGAGACAAACTTTATGTTCATATATGTGTTTTACGCTTTGTGAAAAACACGCGGTATTCGCTGTGTGTCCTTGGCAATCGCACCGTCCTCGTGAAAATCTAAAATATTTTGAAATAGGATGGTTAACGTACTTTTTATATAATTAGATGAAACACAACAATAAGTGGTGCACCATGCAGATGTAATGTTCAATATATAATTATAGAAAAAAATTACAGGGACATTAGAATTATATGAAATAGAATTAAACAAAAGTTAGAAATCCACTGAAAAAATGAAAGGTTACAGGGACGTTAAAGTTAGGAATTAAGATTTTGAAAACCTTATAAATTCACTAAAAAAAAACAAAGTTTACAGGGAGGTAATAGTTAAGCTGACATTTCACTTGTACAAAACCAGAGCTATTCAGATGTTATAGTTAGCTGAGCTATCAATAACTCACACCACCGCAATGCACTGCTGATGACCTAACGTATTACATCACTCATGACATGAACAGTGACATCACTGTTTAAATCACTAATGACATCTAAAATGGCATCACTGATGACATCATCCACAGAATCTCTGACTCACCCACTCACACCCCTATATAACCTTTCATGCACCCACTCCAACTTCCACACTTACATTCTCAAAACCATTAACACACCCATACCAGTACTTACACACCCACTCACTGATTCATAGGTCTACACACACATCTACTCAGTCACTCATACAGCCACTCATAACCCAACTCACTCACCAATACAGTAACTGATATATCCGCTCATATACCCAGACAGCCACTCACACACTGTCAGTCCCCCATAGACCTGCTCATATACCTACTCACTCACCCATAGAGTCAATCACAGAGCCACTTACTCACCTATACAGTTATACACATGCCCACTCACTTATTCATACAGATTTTAACACATACTCACTTACCTATACAGTCACTGACACAAGCACATACTCACCCATATAGCTACTCTCACTCACTCACACATACAGTCACTCATTTACTCCAGCACATACCTCTACTGCCTATAACATATGCAGTTACTCATCCGTATACCACAGACACATGCACTTAGTCACCAACACAACCAATACACACACTCAGACACCCATACAGCCACTGACAGATGCACTCACTAACCCTTACAGCCACTGACTCACCCAGTCACTCATCCATACAGGCAGTCACACACACCCTCACTCACCCACACAGACACTCAGACACTTACACAGGTACTCAGATAACCAATTACTCACCCATACAGCAACCCAAGTACCTACACACGCACATCGAGTCAATCACAGAGCCCTTACTCATCTATACAGTTATACACACACCTACTCACTTATTCATACAGATTTTAACACATACTCACTCACCCATACAGTCACTGACACAAGCACATACTCACCCATATAGCTACTCTCACTCACTCACACATACAGTCACTCATATACTCCAGCACACACCTCTACTGCCTATAACATATGCAGTTACTTACCCATATACCACAGACACATGCACTTAGTCACCAACACAACCATACACACACTCAGTCACCCATGCAGCCACTGACAGATGTACTTACTAACCCTTGCAGCCACTGACTCACCCACTCACTCATCCATACAGACAGTCACACCCCCTCACTCACCCACACAGACACTCAGACACTTACACAGGTACACAAACAACCAATCACTCACTCATACAGCAACTCAAGTACCTACTCACTCACCCATAGTCAATCACAGAGCTGCTTACTCATCTATAGTTATACACACACCCACTTACTTATTCATACAGATTTTAACACATACTCACTCACCTATACAGTCACTGATATAAGCACATACTCACCCATACAGCTACTCTCACTCACTCACACATACAGTCACTCATATACTCCAGCACACACCTCTACTGCCTATAACATATGCAGTTACTTACCCATATACCACAGACACATGCACTTAGTCACCAACACAACCATACACACACTCAGTCACCCATACAGCCACTGACAGATGTACTCACTAACCCTTACAGCCACTCACTCACCCACTCACTCATCCATACAGGCAGTCACACACCCCCTCACTCACCCACACAGACTATCAGACACTTACACAGGTACTTAGACAACCAATCACTCACCCATACAGCAACTCAAGTACCTACTCACACACCCATTCAGCAACTTACACACTAACATACTGATACAGACATTCACAAGACCAGTCACTCACCCATATATTCACTGAGACTCCTTATCACTCACTTATACAGTCAGTCACATAACCACTAAAACTTTCATACAGGCACTCATACAGGATGTATAGGTGTATGAGTACATATGATGAGTGAGTACATGTATGAGTGACTGTATAGGACTGTTGGTGAATGAGTGGATGTGTATGTGGATCTTAGAATTACTGAATAGGTTGTTGTAACTGATATTGGTATGTCCATTGTTTTGAAAATTTTAGTTTCTATTTTTGAATGTGTGTATCAAAGGTTATATTAGGGGGAGAGGAGGCCTGCCACTCTATCACAAGGATGATGTCATCAGTGATGTCATTTGAGATGTCATCAGTGATGTCATGAGTGATGTCACTGTTCATGTCATGAGTGATGTAATATGTGACGTCATCAGCAGTGCATTGCTGGAGCGCGAGTTATAGTTAGCTGAACTAACTATAACAGGGGAATTTCAATGGTTTTGTACGAGTGAAAAGTCCAGCTAACTATAACGCCCCTGAAACCTATGGTTTTTTCAGTGAATTGCTAAGGTTTTTTAAATGCTAATTCCTAGCTATAACGTGCCTGAAACCTATGGTTTTTTCAGTGAATTTCAAAGGTTTTTTAAATGCTAATTTCTAACTATGCCTACAGAGATAGGACATGTGAAGAAAGAAGAAAAAACGCACAGAAAGAAAAAAAAGAAATGCAGAAAGAAGCAATGGAAGTCCTCAAAGACGAAGAAAAGTGCAGGAAGAAGGATAACATGCAGAAAGAACAAACAGAAGAGCAGAAAGAAGCCTTGTTGCAAAATCATCCTGTACCCTCAACTTTTTCAGACGGATACTGGTGGTAACGGACTCTGACTAACCAGTCCTAGAGCCAGTGCTATGTTAAAAGACACTCAGAATACAGTGAAAACACATACATGCACTAGGGAACACTATGCGTTGGGGTCCCCCCGTGATCAGCATGACCTCCTCTGTAAGCCCCTAGTATATAATAGGGCAGTGGATTAAAACTACCTCTTAAAACGCACCACAGGGCGTGTTTGCACACGTCACCTCAGGCCCCGTCCCCTCACTTCCCCACTGTGTAAACACGCCCTGTGGCCGTTTTAATTTGGGAGATTAAGTCCCCTTGAATCCTGAGGGTCCCTAAGGTCCAACTAGACCACTAGGTACCTCCTGTAAGTGCCACAGAGCTGCGTTGCAGAGAGATGTAAAAAGGGGCACGGCCTAGACCACCTCTCTGCAACGCCGCGCAGTGGCACTTACTGGAAGCACCTGATGGGCTAGTTGGCCACCAGGGTCCCTCAGGATTGAAGGGGAATTATTTCCCCAACTTAAAACGCGCCACAGGGCTTGTTTACACACGTTAACTCAGGCCCCGTCCCCTCCCTTCACCACTGTGTAAACACGCCCTGTGGCCGTTTTTAGTTGGGAGATTAAGTTCATTTGAATCCTGAGGGTCCCTAGGGTCCAACTAGCCCACTAGGTACCTCCAATAAGCGCCACAGAGCTGCGTTGCAGAGAGGTGTAAAAAGTGGCATGGCCTGGACCACCTCTCTGCAACGCAGCTCAGTGGTGCTTACTGGAAGCACCTGGTGGGCTAGTTAGCCCCCTGGGGCCCTCAGGATTGAAGGGGAATTATTTCCACACCTTAAAATGCGCCATAGGACATGTTTGCACACGTCACCTCAGGCCCCGTACCCTCCCTTCCCCACTGTGTAAACACGCCCTGTGGCCGTTTTTTAAATTGGGAGATTAAGTCCCCTTGAATCCTGATGATCCCTAGGGGCAAAATAGCCCACTAGGTACGTCCAGTAAGTGCCATTGCAGAGAGGTGTAAAAAGGGGCACGGCCTGCACCACCTCTCTGCAACGCAGAGCAGTGGCGCGTACTGGAAGCACCTGGTGGGCTGGTTGGCCCCCAGCGTCCCTCAGGATTGAAAGGGAATTATTTCCCCAACTTAAAAACGCGCCACAGGGCGTGTTTGCACATGTCACCTCAGGCCCCGTCCCCTCCCTTCACCACTGTGTAAACGCGCCCTGTGGCCGTTCTAAGTTGAGAGATTAAGTCCCCTTGAATCCTAAGGGTCCCTAGGGTCAAACTAGCCCACTAGGTACCTCCAGTAAGCACCACAGAGCTGCGTTGCATAGAGGTGTAAAAAGGGGTGTGGCCTCAAACACCTGTCTGCAACGCAGCTCCCTGGCGCATACTGGAGATACCTGTTGGGCTAGTTGGCCCTCAGGGACTCTCAGTATTGAAGGGGAATTAATTCCCCAACTTACAACTGGCCGGTCTTTTATTTGTTTAATTTTTTTAAGAAGGAGGGCTGTGTGGCCCCCCTTCTTTTTCTAATTTACTGGCCCTGGGGACCCCATCCCCCAGGGCCTGCACCCTATTTTTTTTTGTTGAAAAAAATAAATGTGGCCCTCCCAAGGCCTTAATCGGCCCCAGGGACCACAACCCCCAAATCATGGCCTTTTTTTATTTTTATTCTTTAGGAGGGGGCTGCGTTGCCCCCCTCCTCAGGCCACATATGGCCCCGGGGACCCCATCCCCCGGGGCCGGCCTTTGTTTTTTTAAATATATATATAGAAACACCAGGGACATGCTGGACAAACCGTATGTACCTATCACCATGACGATTTGCGTGATATTCATTAAAAGGCAACTATGCATAGAATGAATCCACATGGAATGTATTTACACCACTAGTGAAGCTCTGACGTGTCTGACGCCCTACTGTGCCTAATCTCGGCGCCCCCGCCGGTGGGTACTCTCCAAGTAGACACCCTTGTCGTTCATTTATACAAACATGGGTAGCTATTGACGGGCACATTTAATATACACGCATACCAAGCCATTCAAAGGGGATTTTACAAAAATTCGACCAAACTATGCTGCCACTAACCCTCCCGCTAGCCATGCATGGTCTTCTGTGCTGCCATGGCCTCTCCCACCTTCCCTGTGTGGTCAGCTAGCTGCCCCTGACCCCCTCCCACCTTCCCTCCCTGGTCTGTGTGTATGCCATCATAGTCTCATTGTTGCTCTCCATGGTGTGTCTTGTTTCTAGTGCCCATCCTGCCTGACCTCCATGGTCATCTTGCTGCTCCTGCCCTGCCCCCTCGCCCCCAGCCCTCTGTTTCCATGTGCAGACCCCTATTCCCTTCCTCCTGGCTTATCTGTTCCATTGTAATGCCCCTGATCCGTCCCTCCTGCCCTTTATGGTCAGTTATGCTGCAACTTTCTCTCCTGTCTGTCCATTATGGTCAGCTAGCTACCATTGCCTCTTTCCCCTCTGTTCTCTGTTGTCCATGTGCATGGTCCTGTCCCTATTGCTTTCTATGGATTGTTGTGCTGCACTCCCGTTCCGCATGCGCTGTGTGGTGTATTGTGCTGCTGCAAACCCTGATGCCTGCCCTGTAGGGTCAGTTTGGTGCACCTCTCCATGTCCCTCCTATCCTCTGTTATCCAAGTCCATGTCCCTACCCCAATTCCTCCTGCCTACCATGATTCAATGTACCATACTTGCGAACATTTTGAACTTGGTAAGAGGGAGATTTTGAAAAAAAACTGGGGTATTGATTTTCCCCTTTGAGTTACATTTAAAAAGAGGAGATTGTAGACAGGAGACAGATCAAATAAAGCCCATTTGAGCTTAAAAACATTGGACGTTTCCTGGCTGAAATGGGTCTGTTGGCATGTATGGTTGTACTACCACTGCCTCTTCCTTCTGCCCACAATGGTCTATTATATTGCCACAGCCTCTCTTGCCAGTCCTGTATTGTTGGTTTGTTGCCCCTGCCCCCATTTCCACTGCCCTCCATAGTCTGTTGTGCTGCCACTGCCCTTCCTGCCTGCCCAGTGTGGTCAAATTGTTGCCTCTGCACTCTCCTACCTGACTTCGATTTCAGAGTCCGTGCCCCTGGCCTCTGCCTCTCAACAGTATCCCAATGAACAACTAGATTGCTAACATTCTATATTTATTACAACAGTGTGGAACGCCTGACGTCATCTTGATGTAATCAAAACTGTAATACCTAGAGTATTTCCTTTAGAAATTACATATATGAGAGGGGCTTATTTGCATCAAAATTATGGTTAGTGCTCTAAAAAACTAAAATGAGGACATATTTTCTGAGTTTTCAAATAGTGACAAAGAACTTTTAAATTATTTGTAATATTTATGTTTTTTTATCCAGTTGACCACTTGATTAAATGTTGCACCTAGGGGAGAGGATATGGTGTTACTTACAGAGCTGCAGACTTTGCAACTGGGGAACCAGGTTGGAGTTTCTGCTTCAGCTCAACATTCTGTGATTCTGGTCAAATCACTTTATCTCCCCATGTCTACAACCAAAATGAATTTGATCTTGTGTGATGTAACCAATGCTCATGTAAAGCACTCCAATACCTGACAAGTCTACACTATATAAAACTGCAAATACACAAAAAATAAGTGTTTTGCACACTTCTGTCATTCGGCTACATGTGGGCTACATCTGGGTGATATTTGTGCTGCATTTGGGCTCTTTTGTCTCTGGTGGCCATCTTGGGAGATTTATTTGTTATATGAAGTTTCCTAATTTCCTCATTTACTGCAGTCTCCTCAGTGGAAATACTTTCAGTTTTTTATTTTGGTTCCATCAAGAAGGCATTCAGATGTGTCACACATTTGCCATAAATTCTGAATGTTAGCACTCTAGCTGTTCATTAGATTACTGTAGTAAAGCTACTGCTCACCAGGGAAGTCTGCTGCTGGTATTCAAAGTGCATGTTTCAGTCTGCATGTCAGAATTTTTTTATGAAATAGAAGAGGATTTGAGAAGTCAAAATGTGCCCTAATTTTCTTTCTGCAGCACTAATCATAATTTCTATGGCAAAATGAACCCCTTCATTTTGTTCCTTTGTAAATTTAATGTTTTAAGTGTTACCACTTTATTCCAATCAAGATGGCTTCAGGTGTCCTATACTTTTGTCATAAGTACGACTGTTAGCGCTCTAGTTGTTCGTTAGAACACTCTGGGACATTCTGTCATTGGGCTATACTTGGGCTACATCTGGGTGATATTTGGGCTACAGTTGGGCTCTTTTGTCTCTGGTTGCCATTTTGGGAGACTTATTTGTTATGATGTTTCCTTATTTCCTCATTAACTACAGTCTCCTCAGTAGGAAATACTTTCAGTTTTTTACTTTGATTCCATCAAGAAGGCATTCAGATGTGTCACACATTTGCCATAAATTCAGAATGTTAGCACTCTAGTTGCTTATTAGATCACTGTAGTAAAGCTACTGCTCACCAGGGAAGTCTGCTGCTGGTATTGAAAGTGCATGTTTCAGTCTGCATGTCAGAATTTTTTAATGAAATAGAAGAGGATTTGAGAAGTCACTCAAAATGTGCCCTAATTTTTCTTTCTGCAGCACTAATCATACTTTCTATTACAAAATGAACACCCTCATTTTGTTCCTTTTTAAATTAAATGACTTAAGAGTTACCACTTTATTCCAACCAAGATGGCTTCAGGTGTGCCATACGTTTGTCATAAGTAGGACTGTTAGCGCTCTAGTTGTTCTTTAGAACACTCTGGGAAGCTGCAGTAGAACACAAAGGATTCAACTGATAGTCTCTGCCCTTGTTGGATGTACATGTTTTACTGAGAATGTCAGACTTCATTCTCACATTACTGAGAAAGATAATGTGAATTTACAGAAAATATGCTCTCAGTTTAGCTTATAGATCACCTTCCAAACCTCTGTGGGAAAAGCAATCGAAAATAGTTTTCTCTCAAACATGATTCTTGATATCACAGCAGAAGTCTTTTTCACATAGTAAAATCACCTTAGAACACACCACAATTCCTAAAATGAGTATGGTACCATCAACAAATGATTTATAATGTAACTAAAGTCTTAAAACCTTCTATCAACTGCAATGCTTTTTAATTAGGTGCTATCATGTATATTGGTCCCAAGATGGCTGCCAACACTTCTTGGATGAAGTGCTGACAGCCAATTAGATCTCACGATGAGATGTGTGGTTAGGCTCCGCCCAGATATATATGTGATTTTACTTTTCATTTTCTCAGGAACTACTGAACGGATTTACACCATTTAAGCAAAAGGTACGAGTCTGAACTGAGGACTACCTCTTTGCCAAATTTGGTGTAATTCCGTTCAGCACTTCGACAGGTCCTATGGGAAAATGCATTGGGAAAACGCGTTTTGGGACCCCCCTTTTTTCTCCCCCTGCTTGACGAATCACCGTGAAATTTTCAGGATAGGAGCAGACCGGAGTTGGACAAAGGTTTTGAAACTTTCGCGAAGATTCATCAATCTACGCCAATGTTATTCCAAATAGAATGTTGCGTATTTCCTATGTAAAATAGGTCCTACATATAACTACCTCTTGGCGACTGCCAGTAGGTAATATATATATATGTATATGTATATGCATATGTATATATATATATATATTATATATATTACCTACTGGCGGTCGCCAGTAGGTAGTTATAGTTAGGACCCTGTTTCCATAGGAAAACCGCAACATTCTATTTTGAATAACTTTGGCGCCGGTTGACGAATCCTCGCGAATTTTTCAAAATAGGTGGGGCGCTACGCTCCGCTCCTACCCTGAAAGTCTCGGGGGGATTCGTCAAGCAATTACAATCAAGCGGGGGCTGAGATAAAAGGGGGGTCCCAAAACGCGTTTTTCCCTTGCATTATCCATAGGACCTTTAGACACAGCTACAGCCCGAACGGCTGAACAGAGTTACTTGAAATTTGGCAGAGAGGTAGTTCTCAGGTCAAGGAAGTGCCTTTTGTAGGTCTGGTGTAAATCTGTTCAGTAGTTCCTGAGAAAATAGCATTTAAATCAATATATATATCTGTGGCAGCTTACGGTGCGCTTACCGTGCGCTTACGGTAAGCTTACCGTACGCGTACGGTGACGTGCGCGAGCGCGATTCTGATTGGCTGTCAGATCTTAGTAAACATTCGAATCGGTCGAAACCAGGAAGCGGCGGCCGCCATTTTGTGTGTTTCACACAGAAATAAAAAGGGTGATAACTTGAAAAGGGGGCAAGTAGGAGAGTTACAGACCCCCTAACATTTGAAAGGGGGTCAAAGAAGGACAGAAAAGTACAAAAAAAACATTTATTAATTTAAAAAAAAATCGCGGGGTACGCGTACGGTAAGCTTACGGTGAGCTTACCGTACGCGTACGGTAGAAAAAAAAAATAAAAAAAGAAATAAAATTCAGATTTAAGTGTTTAGATATTAGGGGGCTCTAAAAAGAGCCGTTGTGTTTATGAAGTGATTTTTTAGTGGTACCTACAAGTAAGTACCGATGCAGAGTCTAAGGTTTAAGAGGAAGACTCTGTTCCCTTCATCAGTGAAGTGTACACCATCTCCTCTATAAATGTCTTGCATGTCGTAACGCAAGTTGTTGTGGTAAATGGAACCCATACCATAGTCTCGGAGGAAAGCAGAAACAGATTTGTTGACGTGCTTTCTTGCTTTGTCAATCTGTGGACAGAAATGATTGGACCAGTTCCATTTTTGCCTTTGGCATATGTTAGAAAACACAAAGGCAGTTTTAGGGAAAAGTGAAAACAGTTGTGCAAAGGTCTCCTTCATAAGCATTTCCAGACCTACCCCAGTCAAAGTGCCTAGGTCATTGCCACCACAGTGCACTATTATGAGGTCAGGGTGTTGGATTTGCATGAAGGATTTCACCAATGGCATCAATTGGTGCCACTTTAACCATCTCTGACCAATCCATTTAAAGTCTACATTTGGTAAAGCAAGGTCTCTCACCATATCTGTTTTCTCTGCATACTTTTCACTCCAGAAGACATAGCTGTGCCCTACAATCCACACTGTGAACATCTTCAAAGGAGAACTGGATGCACTCAGGAGGTGTAATTCAGTAGAATGGTAAAAAGAAATGAAAGACAGTTTGGAAATGGAGGCATACATATATATATTATTTTTTTTTAAACTGATTGGCTGTTTCATACCATTCTAGAATAAAAACTAGGCTGTATGTGTAAATTTATAGAAGCATGTTTTGTATTGGTACAGAAAAATGTGTTACCAAAGAACAGTACTATGGATTTGCTGTTAGGTTTGAAAAGTCAAGCACTCCTGCTCTTTGGAAATGAAACATTGTTTGGTGAACTTCTGACCTGACTCTACACAGCAGTGTTTCAAGAGCTGTTGCTATGGTAGCAGGCAGAAGTCAAGTTGGGGGAAGGGTACTAGGCAGAAGTCAAGTTGGGGGAAGGGTACTTTTGGAAAAGGGTTGGTTTTCAACCAATAGAAATGTGTGATTACATTTGAAAAAAAGGGGGAAGCACTGAGATTTGAAATTAACATGTATATGTGTGGAAAAAGAGAGGGAAAGTTTGCCATTATCTGGTTCTGCTTAGAGGAGAGAGGTGTACAGAAGAGAGATCCTGGCTCTGATAATCTGCTGTTTGAGTGCCACATTTCTTTCACAACTAACTAATTTTAAAGGTGAGTTTAGAGTTTGAGAGGGGATGTATATGGTAAATTAAGAAATGAATAATAGAATTGGAATTCCTTTTGTTGAAGTTGTGTTTATTATTAACTGTTTTGGGAGAAATTTAAATGTGAGGAACATGTAAAATAATGTGGACTAAGTTTTCACGAAAATTTAAGGTGTACTGGTAAAAATAAGGAATACTTTAAGGGTTTGAGGTTGCACTCAGTAATGCAAATACATTCAGCATCAGTGAGGCTGGTTGCCCTTGCTGGAGTGTAGTCAGTCACCCAGGTTACACATGTTGCTGGTCTCAGAAAGCTGTTTGGTATTGCTCTGGTGATTTTACATTTGCATTAGATGGAAAGGGGGAGGTTTTTTTTTATGCAGAAGCAGACTCTTAGCACACAGCCAGCTGCTTATCCTGTGGAATCATGCATAGTATTCACAACCGAGTGGGGTTTGAGGTTTCAGTCAGTAATGCAAATACATTCAGCATCACTAAGGCTGGTTGCCCTTGCTGGAGTGTAGTCAGTCACCCAGGTTACACATGGTGCTGGTCTGAAAAAGCAGTTTGGACATGTGCTTTTATCAGAATCTGAAAAGTGGATTCATAATGTGTCAGTCTGTAAAAGTGTTTATCACTTGCCAAAAAAAAGAGTAGTAAGTGTGCTTTCAAATTGGCAAAGAAATTTCGTTTTGTGACTATTGTGAAAACATGACTCTGTGTGCAAATAGGAATTACAGGCAGAGATTTATTGCGTATTGCTCTGGTGATTTTACATTTGCATTAGATGGAAAGGGGGAGCCATTTTTTTGTATGCAGAAGCAGACTCTTAGCACACACCCAGCTGCTTATCTTGTGGAATCATGCACAGTATTCACAACCGAGTGGGGTTTGAGGTTGCAGTCAGTAATACAAATACATTCAGCAACACTAAGGCTGGTTGCCCTTGCTGGAGTGTAGTCAGTCACCCAGGTTACACATGGTGCTGGTCTGAAAAAAGCAGTTTGGACATGTGCTTTTATCAGAATCTGAAAAGTGGATTCATAATGTGTCAGTCTGTAAAAGTGTTTATCACTTGCAAAAAAAAGAGTAGTAAGTGTGCTTTCAAATTGGCAAAGAAATTTCGTTTTGTGACTAATGTGAAAACATGACTCTGTGTGCAAATAGGAATTACAGGCAGAGATTTATTGCGTATTGCTCTGGTGATTTTACATTTGCATTAGATGTAAAGGGGGAGCCATTTTTTTGTATGCAGAAGCAGACTCTTAGCACACACCCAGCTGCTTATCCTGTGGAATCATGCACAGTATTCACAACCGAGTGGGGTTTGAGGTTGCAGTCAGTAATGCAAATACATTCAGCAACACTAGGGCTGGTTGCCCTTGCTGGAGTGTAGTCAGTCACCCAGGTTACACATGGTGCTGGTCTGAAAAAAGCAGTTTGGACATGTGCTTTTATCAGAATCTGAAAAGTGGATTCATAATGTGTCAGTCTGTAAAAGTGTTTATCACTTGCCAAAAAAAAGAGTAGTAAGTGTGCTTTCAAATTGGCAAAGAAATTTCGTTTTGTGACTAATGTGAAAACATGACTCTGTGTGCAAATAGGAATTACAGGCAGAGATTTATTGTGTATTGCTCTGGTGATTTTACATTTGCATTAGATGGAAAGGGGGAGCCATTTTTTTGTATGCAGAAGCAGACTCTTAGCACACACCCAGCTGCTTATCCTGTGGAATCATGCACAGTATTCACAACCGAGTGGGGTTTGAGGTTGCAGTCAGTAATGCAAATACATTCAGCAACACTAAGGCTGGTTGCCCTTGCTGGAGTGTAGTCAGTCACCCAGGTTACACATGGTGCTGGTCTGAAAAAAGCAGTTTGGACATGTGCTTTTATCAGAATCTGAAAAGTGGATTCATAATGTGTCAGTCTGTAAAAGTGTTTATCACTTGCCAAAAAAAAGAGTAGTAAGTGTGCTTTCAAATTGGCAAAGAAATTTCGTTTTGTGACTAATGTGAAAACATGACTCTGTGTGCAAATAGGAATTACAGGCAGAGATTTATTGCGTATTGCTCTGGTGATTTTACATTTGCATTAGATGTAAAGGGGGAGCCATTTTTTTGTATGCAGAAGCAGACTCTTAGCACACACCCAGCTGCTTATCCTGTGGAATCATGCACAGTATTCACAACCGAGTGGGATTTGAGGTTTCAGTCAGTAATGCAAATACATTCAGCATCACTAAGGCTGGTTGCCCTTGCTGGAGTGTAGTCAGTCACCCAGGTTACACATGGTGCTGGTCTGAAAAAAGCAGTTTGGACATGTGCTTTTATCAGAATCTGAAAAGTTGATTCATAATGTGTCAGTCTGTAAAAGTGTTTATCACTTGCCAAAAAAAAGAGTAGTAAGTGTGCTTTCAAATTGGCAAAGAAATTTCGTTTTGTGACTAATGTGAAAACATGACTCTGTGTGCAAATAGGAATTACAGGCAGAGATTTATTGCGTATTGCTCTGGTGATTTTACATTTGCATTAGATGGAAAGGGGGAGCCATTTTTTTGTATGCAGAAGCAGACTCTTAGCACACACCCAGCTGCTTATCCTGTGGAATCATGCACAGTATTCACAACCGAGTGGGGTTTGAGGTTGCAGTCAGTAATGCAAATACATTCAGCAACACTAAGGCTGGTTGCCCTTGCTGGAGTGTAGTCAGTCACCCAGGTTACACATGGTGCTGGTCTGAAAAAGCTGTTTGGACATGTGCTGTTTTCAGAACCTGAAAAGTGGATTTAAAATGTGTCAGACTGTAAAAGTACTTATCACTTGCCAAAAAAGTAGTAGAAAGTATGCTTTGCAATTGGCAAAGAAATTTCGTTTTCTGCCTAATTTCAAACCATGACTCTGTGTGCACACAGGAATTGTTTTTAGATATTTAATTTGTGATGGTGTTATTGTGATTTTCACTTGTAGGAAAGGGGTACATAGTATTTTAAGATTTGAAAAGATCATAAAAAATGTAGTAATATATTTTATTAAAATAAAGGAATTTTTTTTTAGTTTTTTTCAGGTATTGCTGAAGAGCAGTGAACAAAATTTAAGATGCCTACAAAATCCAGACTAAAGAAAGACCACAAAAAAAACCTATATTTGAAGACAACTGGAGGACCTAAGTTAGTTGGAGATGCTCATGTTTGGAAAAAGAACAAGTCTTCTGGTAAGCAGACAAAAGATTTTTTAAAGAACATCTTCAAAAAAAGGAAAAATGTACAAAATGTCTGTACTGGAAAGAATGTTTTCAATAGAAAAAAACAGGAAAAAATTGAGAATTTAGTTAATGCAAATATACCTTCTGCAACAACAAAGATATACTTAAACAGAAAAACAGCGTTTAAAGAGATACGTAGAAAAATGTTTCAGAGAAGAGTTATGTCCAATTTGATAAAGGATGTGAAGAAATATAAGCAAAAGGCAAAATATTACAAGAGAAAAAAAGAAATTGAAGCCATTGCAGCAAAGGCATTAGAATTAAAAAGGAAACTATTCATTTTAATTTTGAATAGGATGCGTACATTAGATAAAATGGTTAATGTACTGAAATCACAAAGCAAAAGGAAAAGAGTAGTGAACAGAACAAACTTTTGTAAAGTGTTTTTAGGAAAATGGATGCATAGTTCAAGTAGTGAACCTTTTTTTAATGAAGAGAGTTATTTTCAAAGTAATAGTTTGCTGCATGCAGTTGACACCAGAGGTCGTGCTTATGAAGTGAAAAATGGTTGCATAATGGAGAAGGAGATAATGGTTCCAAGAGATGAGGTACAAGTGATGGCGGATGAGGCTATGGGGAGACGTCCTAAAGCCCCAGTGTACACTTGGAATTGTAGTAGTATTTGCACTGTGCGTCAGGAATCTATTGATAAATTTCGTGAGTTTCTAAGAGAATATAGTAAAAAAAGTGTAAAACAGAAGATTAAGGTGCTTCAAAGTCTAGATCCATGCAGAGTGAGAGAGAATACTGGTTTGCAGGGTCATTCTCTGGCTTGTCTATCTAGAAAAGTGTGTAATAGTGTTATCCATCATTTTAGGATGCTGGCTGTTCATCATACTGAAATGAGAAAGTTTGTGAGACGGTTGTATTTTGCTAAAAGTCCAGCAATAAAGTTAGATGAATTGAATAGGGCTCTGTTCCGTGGATCGGTATCAGATGTAGAGAAGGTTGTTGATGAAATTCAGTTTTGTTACTTTGGTCCTGAACAAAACAGTGCAGAAAAGGACACAGTAAATGAGGAAGAAGTGGAAGAGAATGTAGAACCCTCTGTAAGTAAGACATTTAATGATCACATAACAAAATTTGAAAAAATCTCTAATGAAAGACCAAATATTACTTGTATTTGTTGCCGCAGAACTCATTATAGAAAACAAACTAGGAATGTTGATCTCTACAGAAAGAGTGAAAATGAAGATAATTATAAGTGGAAAGATTTTGTCACATATATATTTCTAGAAAATTGTTTTGAATTGGGTGAAGATCAGCGTATTTGTAAATACTGTTACAACAAGTTAGAGGAAAATAGAATGCCGACCAGAGCTGTACATAATAATTTAGAATTGGATGTTATTCCTGCCGAACTTTCTGAATTAAATACATATGAGTCTATACTTATTCAATGTGTTCATCCGTTCCAGACCATAGTACGTATGGAGCCCAAAACTGGTAAATTACCTCCTTCAGATTTACTGAGAGGTTTAAAAGGTAGAGTGGTGTATTTGCCCTTGGATTTGAAAAAAAATATGGAAACTATTGATGCAGATACTTTGGAAACTGAACCATTAGTTATTCTGGTTAATGGTGTACCTACAAAGAATAAGAAGATTTGGCAGGAGCTGGTAGACGTACGGAAAGTACAAAGAGCAAATTTGTATTTGAAAAGGAATAACAAATGGTATGAATCAATTTATATAGAAGAAGAAGAAGAAGATTTACAAGAAGACACAGAAACACCAACTGGACAAATTGAAAAAGTGGACAAGTCAAAGGAAGAAGAAATTTATGAACATTTTAGCATACATCCTCTACATTCAAAAGAAGCTATGGGAGACAATATTGATCTGTTTCAGATGAAGAAAGCAAAAGGAACTCCCGTGAGTGTATGGGAGGAGAGCTTGGGCGCTCGATGTTTTCCCCAGCTGTTTCCTAAAGGAAAAGGAGGACGATACGATGAACGTCCAGAACAGATTCCAGCTTCTGAGTATCGGACTACAAGACTATATGCAGAAGATCCCAGATTTCGACAAAGTATTCCTTATTTGTTCCATCTTTTATTTGAAAGCGACTTGTCTGCATTATCATATGCAGTAAATCACATTTTAAAAAGTGGAGTACATTTACAAAATGTGTCTACTAAGGATTTTATGGAGAAAGTGCAGCACCGAGATGATCATTTGGAAACACAACTGATCAATCTGATGGCTTGTCAGCGTGGGACAAATGAATATTGGTACCGACGCCATGGTGAATTAAAATGCATGTTACGGAATTTAGGAACACCAACATGGTTCCTTACCCTAAGCTGTGCCGAGTACGCTTGGGATGATTTACTGGATTTTCTACGAGAGGCAAATTCAAACATTAAAAACATCGAATACAAGACAGCAGGAGAACTGTGCTCATTGGATCCGGTTAATGTTTGCAGATATTTCAATCATAGATTTGAGGCTATGATGTCCTTCATCTGCAATAAAAAAAATCCACCTCTTGGAGAAGTAGTGGATTTCTTTTGGAGAAAAGAGTACCAGGCAAGAGGTGCTCCTCATATTCATATGCTGTTGTGGATCAAGAATGCCCCAAAGTTTGGAACAGATACTGATGAAGCAGTGTTATCTTACATTGAAGAATATGCAACATGTGCTATACCAAAAAGCACAGAAGAGAAAAAGTTAAAGGAGCAAGTTTTACGTTTCCAAAGTCATCGGTGTGGAAAATACTGTCGACGGAAATACAAGAGCAAAGAAAAATACTACACTAAATGTCGATTTGGATTTCCTAGACCTGTTCTTTCAAATGGAAGAGTAAACAGTTTTATGTCATCTGTGAGACATACTATTACAAGAAAATCACCTAAGAATACCTACAACCTAAAAAGAAAAGAAGAATCAAAAAATATAAATGACTACAACCCAGTCATTTTATCCATGTGGAATGCTAACATGGATATACAGTATGTAGCTGACAATTCCATTGCTGTTGCTCGATATGTAACATCTTACATTACTAAATCTGAAAAAACTGAATTGAAAGAAATGTGGGAAGAGATTTCTCACGAGAAGACTGTCAGTAAGAAGCTGTACAGTTTCAGTTTAAAGATGTTATCGCATCGAGAAATTGGATCCTACGAATGTTCAGATAGGTTATCTTCTGCAAGTCTCTACTCGAAATCAAGAAGAATAATTTGGGCAAGTTTAGGCCTTGCAGCAATGAGAAATCGGGTACTGAAATCTGTTGGAGAAATTGAATATTTGGCCAAGAATGACCCAGAAAGTACAGATATTTTGAAATCAAACATGTTGGACACATATGATCCAAAAAGAAGTCATCATCTGGAGAACATGTGTCTCTATGAAGTGCTGCAGAACTACATTTATTCACGGAAAGCCGCAGAAGACATCAACAATGGAAAATATAAAGTCATTGGTGAGGAAGGATGTTTGGTGAAGCAAACAAAAGGAAGTTTGATAAATCACAGGAAGCTGAGTTGCGACACTACTGACAAAAAGGAATTTTACTACTTGGCTCTTTTACAGCTGTTTAAACCATGGCGTACAGAGGATGAACTACTGGGAGAATTTCAAAGCTATGAAGATTCATTTAATGCTTGCAAAGACAGCATACAATGCAGTACATTCACAACTTATCTGCAAATGTTAAATGAAGAAATTGAACAGGAAACTACAATTGCAGCAGAAGTAGCTAGAGACAGTTCTCAAGACAGCCAAAGTTCAGGAACACTCAGTCAAGATCCCCTAGGACAACCAATCGTTGAAAATGAAGCATCAATAGCCATGAATGAAGTTGAAACGGCTATGAATCAAGCTCAAGAAGAATTTATAGACTTACAAAATTTGGAAAGACAACTGAATGAAGAGCAGCAACAAATTTATGAAGAGATCAGAAACAAAATTGATCACGGATTTCTACATGAAAAAAAAGAGTGCTCATGCACATCATTTCATCCAATCAGGATGTATGTAAGCGGACAAGCTGGAACTGGAAAAAGTTTCCTAATAAAAGTCATCAGAAGCTACCTACAGCAAAAAACGGATTCTACTTTGTCTTGTGTGGTTATTGCTCCAACTGGGTTAGCAGCCTATAACATAAAAGGAATTACCTTACATCGCTTGCTAATGTTACCAGTGGAGCATGAGAACAAAATACAATACAACAAGCTAACTGGAGAAGCATGCTTGGAAGTTTCAAGAGTATTGAAGAAGATGCAAGTTCTCATTATTGATGAGGTGAGCATGGTATCTAACTTAATGCTTGCCTTTGTGCATTTAAGAATGCAGCAAATTCTAAGGACAGACTATGACGTGTTATTTGGTGGAAAACATGTCATAGTTTTTGGGGATCTTCTACAACTTACTCCAGTTATAGGACAACCAGTGTTTAATACTGTGACACATGAAGACACAAAGAAGTCATTGGGAAGCATCGGTAATGCAAACATTTGGTCCTTCTTTGAGTACAAGGAACTAACTACTAATATGAGGCAAGCAAACGATGAAGAATATGGAAGTATTCTGAAAGATATCAGAATTGGACTACTCACAGAAGTTGGCAAAAAAGCATTACAGAGTCGGCTGCTACATAATTTATTTCCAAAGGAAGAAATAGTTGCAGAGAAGATATACAAGAACATTGCAGAAAAGAAAAGTGCCATCTGCTTAATGCCAACTCTACGTGAATGCTCAATATTCAATGAGGAGCTTTTAAAATTGGAAAAGGAAGATATCAGGAAATTGGAAGCAGTGGACAAAATTGAGGATGGAAGAATTACTATCACATTAACAGGCACACTGAAACATAAATTGGATTCACTAGAGAAGAACATTTCCAAAACAGCTGGATTAGAAAAAAATCTATATGTTTGCATGAACTGTAGAGTATTTTTAAGGAGAAATTTGGATGTTGAAAAAGGTTTAGTTAATGGAGCTATGGGAAGAGTTGTGGGTTTTATTAATTATCAGAAAAAAGATGGAATTGAATGTTTAAAAATAAAATTTGATCAGATAGAAGAAGTTAAAGACATTTGTCGTTGTTCAGTTCGTTTCATGCTTGTGAAAGACTTATATGTACGTAGGAAGCAGTTTCCGTTTTCTCTAGCATATGCTGTAACTATTCACAAGTCTCAAGGATTGACTGTAGATTGTGCTTTTGTGAACATTGGTTCAACTGTGTTCAAAGAAGGTATGGCTTATGTAGCTTTGTCACGAGTGAAAACATTATCTGGTTTATTCATGATAGACTTTGATGACTCAAAAGTTAGTGCTGATACAAATTGTGTAAAGGAGTATAATAGATTAAGAAGAACCTATGCTCCTCATTTAGGTCAGTATCCTGTGTTGGAGAAACGTGTAGTTTCTCGTAAAAGGAGAAATGAGAATATCTGTAATGAAGATGTAGAGAGGAGGAAAAAAAAGAGGAGTGAGGTAATTGCAAGCAAAAAGAAAAAGGAAAATGAAGAACAGGGTGTAGGATGTCATTTTGAAAATAGCTCTGGTGTCAACTGCTACGCTAATGTAGTGCTGAATGTTGCATTTTATCTGGAAAGTGTGCAAGAGCAGATAATAGTTAATCAGGGAAAAAGATTCTGTTCTGAGTTGAGTCTCCTTTTTCAAAAGCTGAGTAATGATAAAACTCAAATAGAAAGTGCTACTGAAATTAGAAAACTTTTAGATGTATGTTCAGGACGAACACAGTTTTCTCAAAATGTACAGCAAGACGCACAGGAATTCTTGATGTTTTTTCTTCAGGTACTGGAAGAAGAAGGGGTTCCTATTGAAAATTTATTTGGTCTCTCTTATAAATGGGAACATAGTTGTGAAAACTGTTACAATATATGTGGCTCTAATGTTGATTCTGAAAGGTTTATTTATTTAACATTGCCAGAAAGTAAAACAGTCACTTTTGCTAAATTAGTTAAAGATGCTAATCATAGCATGGAATGCAGTGAGTGTAAATCTGAAATGTTTTCAACGTTAATTTTAAAGGAATACGGACAATATGTAATTTTAATGATGCAACGATGTAAAGCTGATGGTTCAAAATTAGATACTTTAATAAAGAAGTTTACAGGACAGCAATTATCAATTTCAGGAAAAACTTTTGTAACAGTTGCAATAATTTTCCATGAAGGACCTACTGTTACTTCTGGACATTACACAGTTTATCTTAAATGTGAAAAAGGCTGGACACTGTGTAATGATTCCCAATTGATTTTCAAGCAACGTTTGCCTTTTGATTTAGCAAATTCCTATCTAATCTTCCTGAAACCTAAATTTTAGAGAGACTTGGCAAGATGTGTACAAAACAATTTTACCATTTTATTGGATTACCATTGGAATTTAAAAAAAAAATGATTTTTCAAATTATCATTTGGCCTAATGGAAAGGTAACCAATTGTAATGTGGACTTTTTAAATTTTTAATGAAACTTTGGAAAACCAAAAATTTAGACAAAATCGGTAACATCTGCACAATTTAAATTTTGGAATGTTATTGGATTGCCATTGGAAATGTATTCAAAAAAGATTTTTAAAATTACTATTTGGCCATGAGGAAAAGTAAACAATTGTATTGTGAACTTATTTAATTATTATTTAATCTTTCGGAAACCAAAATGTTACAGAGAATCGGTGAGATCTGTACAATTTAAATTTTTGAATTTTATTGGATTACCATTGGAAATTTAGTCAAAAAATAATTTTAAAATTACTATTTGGCCTAAAGGAAATGGAACCAGATGTATTGTGGAGTTATTTGAGATATATTTTTGTGATTATACTTCTGAAACAAAAATGTCAGACGGTATTTTAAAGAAATAAGTATTGATATTAGTTGATATTTTTTTAGAATATTATGCATTTCTATAATGTTATGTTTAAGTTAAAAGAGATTCTGGGCTTTTTTTATACAATCTTTGAGATTGTTATTTTTTTTTGCCCGCTGTTAAATGATGAATGCAATTGCTTTCACAATTTATAGTGAAATGCAATATATTCTGAAAACAGCAAAAAAAGGCAAAAAATGTTTGGGGAAAAATATGTAAATACGTGTACTGTGTAATATATTGATTTATTAAATATTAATACTTTTTTCTTTTTTTTCAGATTGTGAAAGAAAATTTTCAAAAAAAACCAACCATTTTTTCAAGTAATTTCAATTACATTTTAATTAAAAATTAAATTGTTGGGTGGGACAGGTAACTGAGAAATTAGAAGGTCTCTTTCTTCCACTTTATCTCAAAAAGATTTTTAGTATTTAGTTATTAATTCCTCAAGGATCTTGAGATGTGGTAATTGATTTTTAGTGTTTTTTTTTAAAAAAAATAATAATACGCGTACGGTAAAAAATAAAAAAAAAAGTTTTAAAGAAAAAATAAAAAAAAGTTGAGAGGTAAGGTTGGCTCTTAAAAGAGCCGTTGTGTTCATGCAGGGACAGAGGAAAGGAAGTATGGGAACATTAGCTGGTTGGACATTTGTGCTGATCTATTCTGTTGTTAATGAGGGAAACACTGGTCTCCCTATGAACAATTAGATCATGGCAAAATGAACACCGCATAGTTACCCTACCAAACCGAGGGTTCATTTCCAGAGGTTCAGAAAAAGGTGAATGTGCCCCCACAGATGAAGGGCTCTGCTGAGGTTCCGAAGAAGGACTCGGCTGAGCTGCTGTGGATGTGCTTGCTCGACTTACTGAAGGGTTGCCCCTAGTATGTCGTGCATGTGTCCTAGGATGCACATCCTCAAGGTGTCTCAACATAGTGTGATTCCCAAAGGAATACTTCTTGTTGGGATTACCTCGCGAAAGTACACGCTGGCACAGCTTGCAAGTCACCAAGGCAGCATTGACTTTTTTCTCACCCTCTGGAAAACTGAAATACTCCCATATGAAAGAGCTCTTCTGTTTCCTCTTTCTCTGCCTGATGGTGGTGCTGCTAGCCTCACTCTCAGCAGAAGAGTGCTGGTCTGCCATCGTATCACAAAGACAAGTCAGCTCCTTCTCCTAAGGGATCACAAGCAGAAATGAGGGGAATGGGTGTGGTGTAGGAGAGTTCTAGAACTGAAAGTAGTTTCAACCAATCAAAAGTTGTGTTTCATGATCACATGACCCACCGTGCGCGTACGTTACGCTTACGTTCCGCTTACGGTGTGCTTACGGTAAAAGTGCGCATGCGCGTAAAAAAGACGCGCGCTCGCGCGCATGCGCAAAAGAGTCACTCTACAACACTTCCGCGTAACGTACGCGTGTAGCGTACACGCCTACGCGCCCCACGCACAGTACGTGCGGCTACGCAAATTGTGTAACTATACGCAACCAGAGTAGATAAATTACGAACATTGCGTAAACCGTACGCTTACCGTACGCTTACCGTACGCGCAATAAAAAAAAATAAAAAAAAATAAAATATTTTCTATGTTATACTAATATATCTTACCTGTTTGGTAAAAAAAAAAGAGAAAACTTGATATATTGCATATTTTTTTTAAAAAAACATAGTGTTTTAAGAGAATAAAAAGTTTTAAAAAAACTTGTTTTTTTTTTAAAAAAAACACATTTAAGATAAGAATTTATAATAAAAAATTCATACAAAATCAATAAAAAAAAATATGGGAATCACATATGTTATAGGTAAGAATTAGCATTTAAAAAACCATACAAATTCACTGAAAAAACCATGGGTTTCACACACGTTATAATTAGAAATTAGCATTTAAAAAACCTTGCAAATTCACTGAAAAAACCATAGGTTTCACACATGTTATAGTTAGGAATTAGCATTTAAAAAACCTTGCAAATTCAGTGAAAAAACCATAGGTTTCACACACGTTATAGTTAGCTGGACATTTCACTCGTAAAAAACCAATGAAATTTCCCCGTTATAGTTAGTTCAGCTAACTATAACTCGCGCGCCCGCAATGCACTACTGATGACGTCACATATTACATCACTCATGACATGGTCACTGACATCACTCATGACATCACTGATGACATCTCAAATGACATCACTGATGACATCACTGATGACATCATCCTTGTGACAGAGTGGCAGACCTCCTCTTCCCCTAATATAACCTTTGATACACACATTCAAAAATAGAGACTAAAATTTTCAAAACAATGGACATACCAATACCAGTTACAACAACCTCTTCAGTAATTCTAAGATCCACATACACATCCACTCATTCACCAACAGTCCTATACAGTCACTCATACATGTACTCACTCATCATATGTACTCATACACCTATACATCCTGTTACACAATGCCACTCATCCATAGAGTTACTCACACACATAGTCACTCATGCTAATAAAGAATCAAACATACATTTACTTTCATATACAGTTATACACACACCACCACACTTACTTCTACAGAAACTTACACATACTTAGTCTTTAAAACAATCACTTATAGAAACACATACTTATTCATACAGGAACTCTTTCAATCTCTCACTCTCACATATACTCACTTATATACACCAATAGTCACATATACTAGTTTAATAGATATGTAGTTACTCATAAAGACACTATTGAGACAGTCATTCACTCACTAACACACCCATACACACACTCATCCACCCATACAGTCCTGCACACATGCTGTCTTCAACACATACAAACAGTGAGTCACTCATTCATGCACCTATGCACTACGTAATACCCCCCACCGAACCATACAGACACTCAGACTGATACTCAAAAAAACAACTAATAACCTATATGGACACCCATGAAGCTAATCACCAACCCATGCAGCCACTTATACACAAAGTGAGAGACTGATACAGATATTTTCATATTTAAACATTACTCAGTAAGCCATGTATTCACTATGATACACTTAATCAGTCAGTTACACAATAAATTTTTCAAAAACAAAGCATCCATTTAGACACTTATATACCCATTTATTCTTCCATTGACCTTGAGATATACATATATAAAACATATTTAATTTTCAGAAAAACACACATTCACTGGATGATGTCATCAGTGATGTCATCAGTGATGTCATTTGAGATGTCATCAGTGATGTCATGAGTGATGTCAGTGACCATGTCATGAGTGATGTAATATGTGATGTCATCAGTAGTGCATTGCGGGCGCGCGAGTTATAGTTAGCTGAACTAACTATAACGGGGAAATTTCATTGGTTTTTTACGAGTGAAATGTCCAGCTAACTATAACGTGTGTGAAACCTATGGTTTTTTCACTGAATTTGCAAGGTTTTTTAAATGCTAATTCCTAACTATAACATGTGTGAAACCTATGTTTTTTTCAGTGAATTTGCAAGGTTTTTCAAATGCTAATCCCTAACTATAACATGTGTGAAACCTATGGTTTTTTCAGTGAATAATAGTTATAATTAGGACCTATTATCCATAGGAAATTCGTAACATTCTTTTCCCAATAACTTTGGCGCCAGATGACGAATCTTCGCGAAATTTTCAAAACTGGTGGGGCGCTCCGGTCAGCTCCTGTTCTGAAAGTTTTGGGGTGATTTGTCAAGCGGGGGCAGAGTAAAAAGGGAGGTCCCAAAACATGTTTTCTCCATGTTACTTCCTATAGGAAATTTTGGAACAGAATACAGCATGAACTGCTGAACAGAATTACACCAAATTTTGCAAAATGGTAGCCCTTGGCTCAGAAAGAGACCTTTTTTTAAATGGTGTAAATCCGTTCAGTAGTTCCTTAGGAAATCAAAAAAATAGAGATCAAAAAATCAATTTCCCATTGGAAAGTTTAGACACGATTAAAGCAAAAATTGCTGAACGGAATGACACCAAATTTTGCAAAAAGGCACTGCTTGGCTCAGAAAGCGACCTTTTTAAAAATGGTGTAAATCCGTTCAGTAGTGTTTGAGAAATTAAGAAATAAAGATAGTGATATCTATGGCCGCGGTGGATCCGCGCACCCTCCCGATCACGAGCCTCATGCTAATTGGCTGTCAACACTCCAAACTAGGAAGTGTTGGCAGCCATCAACTGAGGCACAAGGAAACAGAAAAACAAATGTGAAAATCAGGAAAAGGGGGAAGGGTAGAAACACCCTGACCCCCTAGGCCTGCTCAGGCCCCCACATTTTTTTTTTTTAAATCGCGGGATGCTTGGAGGATCCGCGGATCCGGATGAAAGTTTTTTTAAAAACGAAGCGCGGGCTCCTGCGCTTCATTATTAATTAGCCCCCGGGTGGGCCAAGTCCCGGGGGGCACTGCAAAAAAAAGAATTGCGGGGGCTCTGTGGCACTTACTTGAGGTACCTAGTGGGCTAGTTGGACCCCATGGACCCTGAGGATTCAAGGGGACTTAATCTCCCAACTTAAAACGGCCACAGGGCGTGTTTACACAGTGGTGAAGGGAGGGGATGGGGCCTGAGGTGATGTCTGCAAACACACCCTGTGGCACATTTTAAGTTGGGGAATTAATTCCCCTTCAATCCTGAGGGCCCCTGGGGGACAACTAGCCCACCAGGTGCTTCCAGTAAGCACCTCTGCGCTGCGTTGCAGGGAGGTGGTCCAGGCCATGCCCCTTTTTACACCGCTCTGCAACGCAGCTCTGTGGCGCCTACTGGAAGTACCTGGTGGGCTAGTTGGACCCCAGGGACCCTCAGGATTCAAGGGGACTTTATCCCCCAACTTAAAACGGCCACAGGGCGTGTTTGCACACATGTCACCTCAGGCCCCCCCTACATTCGCCAGTGTGCAAATGCGCCCCGTGGCGCGTTTTAAGAGGTAGTTTTAATCCCCCTGCCCTATTATGTACTTGGGTCTTACAGAAGAGGTCATGCTAATCACAGGGGTACCCCAACGCATAGTGTTCCCTCGTGTATGTAGGTGTTTTCACTGTATTCTAAGTGTCTTTTAGCATAGCACTGGCTCTAGGCCTGGTTAGTCAGAGTCAGTTACCACCAGTAACCGTCTGAAAAAGCTGTGGGCACATGATGATTTTGCAACAAGGCCTCTTTCTGCTTCTCTGTTGGTTCTTTCTGCACGTCTTGCTTCTTCCTGCAATTTTCTTCATCTTTGTGGACTCCTGCTGCTTCTTTCTGCATTTCTTTTTTTTCTTTCTGTGCGTTGTTTCTTCTTTCAGCAAAAGTCCTACCTCTGTAGGCATAGTTAGAAACTAGCATTTAAAAAAACTTTGAAATTCACTGAAAAAACCATAGGTTTCAGGCACGTTATAGTTAGAAATTAGCATTTGAAAAACCTGAGAAATTCACTGAAAAAACCATAGGTTTTAGGGAAAGTTATAGTTAGTTGGACATTTCACTCGTACAAAACCATAGAAATTCCCCCGTTATAGTTAGTTCAGCTAACTATAACTTGTGCCCCCGCAATGCACTGCTGATGACGTCACATATTACATCACTCATGACATGGTCAGTGACATCACTGATGACATCACTGATGACACCTCAAATGACCTCACTGATGACATCACGCATGTGATAAATTGATGCATCTTCTCACACCCTAATATAACCTTTGATACACCCACTCTAAATTACAGACGGTCATTCTCAAAACCAATGACACTCCAACACCAATAACTATATAACCACTCACCGATCCTTAGGTCTACACACACATCCACTCACTCACCCATACAATCACTCATACGTATGGTCACTCAGTACAGGACTATCATATGCACTCATACATCTACACTCACACACTCACACACTGCCACTCATCCATAGAGGTAGTTACACACGTCTTCAGTCGTGCAAATAATTAATCGCACTCCCATTTACTCACCTATACAGTTATACACATACCAGATCACTTACTCATACAAATACTAGCACATTCTTATGCTCTTATACAATCACTGATACAAGCACACACTCATCCATACAGCTACTCTCATAATCACACACTCTCACTTATAGCCATTTATATACTCTAACACACATATATACTGTCTTTCACATATGTAGTTACTCACACATGTACTACTGAGATATACATTCACTCACTAACACACCCATACACACACTCACCCACCCATACAGTCCATCACAGATGCACTCTTGAAACCATGCACCCAGTGAATCACCCACTCACAAATCTATGCACACACACACCCTACCCACACAAACACTCAGGAACCGATACAGATAGTCAGACAACCAATCAATAACTCATATAGACACTCATGTAGCTATTCACAAACCCATGTAGCCGCTTACACACCAACAGACAGATGGATACAGACATTCGCACAGTTTAGTCACTAACCCATGCATTCAGTAAGATACGTTTAATCACTCACTTATAAAGTCAGTCACGCACCTACTAAATCAACCATTCAGACACTTATACACCCACTCATTCTTCAATACACCTTTCCCTATATATATTAAACATATTTAAACTTTACAGAAACACACAGTCACTGGATGATGTCATCAGTGATGTCATTTGAGATGTCATGAGTGATGTCATGAGTGATGTCACTGACCATGTCATGAGTGATGTAATATGTGACGTCATCAGCAGTGCATTGCGGTTGCGCAAGTTATAGTTAGCTGAACTAACTATAACAGAGGAATTTCTATGGTTTTGTATGAGTGAAATGTCCAACTGACTATAACTTTCCCTAAAACCTATGTTTTTCTCAGTGAATATATATCTATATATATATATACATCTATATATATAAATATTTCTCGCACTCCTCAAGCATTCCTTGCCCCACCAAAACGAGAGTTGCTTTGTCTGACAGACTCCTCGAGTCGAGTCTTGCAATATTCCACACAAAGATGACTATGCCGTGAGCAATTTTTATCTTTATTTACCGCCGCTACCAAACGCGTTTCGACTGACAAGCAGTCTTGCTCACTTGTAAATGAAATTCAAAACACGGCCATTTTTTAAGATGCATGACGTGCAGTGGATTACAACTACAACTGAAGAATTCAATGTTGAAACATAGTAAGCGATTGGTAGTATTAAGAATGTAATTCTAAATTTGCAACTTTGTCAACATGGCAAAAACTACAAGTCTGTTTTCATGCTAATCACAGTTGTAGCTTTAATCCAATGCACGTCATGCACTTTAAAAAATGGTCGCGTTTTGAATTTCATTTGCCAGTGAGCAAGACTGCTTGTCAGTCGAAACGCGTTTGGTAGCTGCGGAAAATAAAGATAGAAATTGCACACGGCGTCGTCATCTTTGTGTGGAATATATATATATTACCTACTGGCGGTCGCCAGTAGGTAGTTATAGTTAGGACCTATTTTCCAGAGGAAATCCGCAACATTCTATTCACAATAACTTTGGCTCTGATTGACGAATCTTCGCGAAATTTTCAAAACGTTTGGCCAGTTCTGGTCCGCTCCTATCCTGAAAGCCTCAGGGTGATTTGTCAAGCGAGGGCTGGGAAAAAAGGGGGGTCCCAAAACGTGTTTTCCCCATGCAATTTCCCATAGGACCTTTAGCCGCAGCTACAGCCCGCACTGCTGAATGGAATTACACCACATTTAGCAAAGAGGTAGTCCTCAGTTCAGACTCATGCCTTTTGCTTAAATGGTGTCAATCTGTTGAGTAGTTCCTTAGAAAATTACAGTTAAAAGTACATATATATCTATGACCTCGGAGGATCCGCGCACCCTATGCACACCCTGAGCGCACCCTCTGCACACCCAGTGCGCACCCTCCCGATCACGCGCTGAATGCTAATTGGCTGTCAAGTGGTTGTCAACATTCGAAACCAGAAACTGTTGGCAGCCATTTTGTGCCTCGGTAGCAGCGAGGCTGAAGAAGTCTGTTTAATAAGTGTGTAAAACATATAAAGGGGGCAGGGTAGAAATACCCTGACCCTCTAGATCTGCTTAGGTGGTCCCACAAGGACCCCCAGGGCCCAATTTTTTTTTGGTCGAAAAAATGGCAAAATGCGCTCTAGGTGCGCTGATCCGGCCGTAAAAACAAGAAAACGAAGCGCGCTTCTTTAATAATTAGCCAAATCCCTGGGGCAAGAACCATAAAATTTCATGGGGGGCCCCCCAGCCCCGGGGACCACTACGCCCCGGGGCTACAAAATAAATGAGTGGGGGGCTCAACAGCCCCCCCCAAACCCCGGGGACCACCACCCCCGGGGCTTTATGTATTGAGGGAGGGGGCTGCGTGGCCCCCCTCCTGGAGCCCTCGAGGGCCCTGGTGACCGCCACCCCCCAGGGCCGACTCCTACAGTGTCCTGGGGTGCCCACCACCAGGACACTGTTGTTTGCTATGAGAGGGCGGGAGTCTCCCGCTCTCCCATAGCAAACTTCGTTTGGATTTTGAAAGAGAGAGCAGGGAATCCTGCTGTCTCTTTCAAAATCCAAACCATATTGCTTTTCCACACGGGGAGCTGCATGTTAGCAGCTCCCCATGTGGAAAAGCAATGCCGGCTCCTGAAGGACGCGGGGAGCCGGCTGGGACCGTGGGGGCGTTGGGGCTCCCCCCACGGTCCACAACATATTTTATAAGCCCCGGGAGATTGGGTCCCTGGGGATAAAAGAAATTAGTGATAGGTGATATTTATTTTTTTTACCGTAAAATTAGGAGTCGCGCATCCAGAGCGGCCCCCTGGTGTGCACACGTTGGGTGCACAACTCCTATTGCGTTGGGTGCATGATTGCGCTTGCAGTTCCTAGTGTGTACGCGTTGGGTGCACGATTCCTCTCGCGTAGGGTGCGCGATTCCTAACGCGTTGGGTGCGCAACTCCAAGCAAAAAAAAATGAAATATTTTTGAGATAAACATCAAGCTTATGTGTTTCGATCTTGAGTGGCTCTAAAAAGAGCTGTTGTGTTCATTGAGAGATTTTGGTACATATTAGGGGTGGGCGGATTTTGTGAAATTCACTTTCGCAAATCATCGCGAAAATGTTAAAAATCTCTGCAAATATCGCGAAGATACGGAAGTTTTTTTCCCACCCGTTCGCGGTATTTTCTGCGTGGTCGCGTCTCGCCAACTTACCCATGCGCTTGCTCGCGGGCGCGGCCATCTTGTTTTCACTTGTCTCGCGGTGCATGATCATGAGAAGAAAGATGGGATCGCGCGACGAATGACGTTACTGCAGGCGCGACCTGTCGCGAGACAGCGCAAATGGCTACCAACAATCCAACATCTCGTGGAGAACGCGACCGGATCGGGAAAACTTGTCGCCGAACGCGGGGATTTAGGTAAGGCGATGGCGCGCATGCGAGAATGTATTATTTTACAGCGCGAGCAAGCAAAAAATTTCCGGTAAATTGTGGATTGCGGAAATTTTGACATTTTCGCGCTCTCCGCGGAACGCGAAAATGTCAAATTATCCCAATTTCCGCGAGCAGAACGGAATTTTAGCCCAGGCCTAGTACTTATAAGTAAGTACCTATACAGAGTCTAAAGTTGTTGAGGAAGACTCTGTTACCCTCATCAGTAAAATGTACACCATCTCTCCCATAGATGCCTTGCATATTAAAATGCAGATTGTTGTTGTAAATGGACCCCATTCTATAATCTCGGAGAAAAGCAGAAACAGATTTATTCACATGCTTCTTAGCTTTCTCAATCTGTGGACAAAAATTATTGGACCAGTTCCATTTCTGCCTTTGGCATATGTTAGAATAGACAAAGGCAGTTTGGGGGAAAAGTGAAATCAATTCTGCAAGGGTGTCCTTGATAAGCATTTCCAGACCTACCCCAGTCAAAGTGCCTAGGTCATTGCCACCACAGTGCACAATTATGAGGTCAGGGTGTTGGAGATGCAAAAAGGATTTTACCAATGGCATCAATTGGTGCCACTTTAACCCTCTCTGTCCAATCCATTTCATGTCTACATTTGGCAAACCTAGATCTTTGTGAATGCCTTTGTTTTCTGCATACCTTTGTCTCCAGAAAATATAGCTGTGTCGCACAATCCACACTCTAAGCATCTTGAAGGGAGGTCTGGATGCACTCAGATGGTTTCTGTAAATGAAATGGCAGTTTGAAAAGTAAGATTTTTCTAAAATGGTGGATAAGATGCAGTTTTGAAAAAAGAAAAGAAATGATTGGTTGTTTGACAATATTCTACACTGAAAACTAGGGTGCATGTTTTTAAACGCATGATTCTTATTGGTTAACAAAAACTGATTGAAAGGAACATTATATAGGATAAGCTGATATGTTGAAAAGTCAAGCACACTTGCTGTTTTGATTAGCAACATTGTGTGCTGAACTTGTGACCTGTGTGCTCAGTTAAGTGTTCCATGAACTGTTTCTATGGTAACAGGCAGAAGGCAGATTGGGGGTGGGGTTGAAATTTATGTCATTTGGAAAGGGTTGAAATGTATAACCAATAGAAATGTGTGTTTGATTTTGAATTAATGTGGGAAGGAATGTGATTTGATGTTTGCATGTATATGTGTGCAAAATGAGAGGGAAACGTTGCCATTCTTTGGTTTTGCTGACAGGTGCACAGTGCAGAGATTCTGTCTAAGAAAATCTGGTGTGTGACTGACATACTTCTTAATCTACAAAACAACTTGAAAGGTGAGTTATTTATTTGTGAGGGGATGTATGTGGTCCATTTTGATTTTAATCAGACTAATGTGTTTCTCTTGCTAAAGTGCAGCGAGTACTTTTTTTGTCTAGATTCTTATTGTCAGTGTGTGTGCATTTAGAAACCATCCTGTGATAAGCATTTGTGTTTTTCAAGTGCTTGCAGACAGATAACTGTGCTATTTTCATGTTTTGGTAGAATTAGAAACCAGTCATTGTTTATGTATTTGCAAAATGAGTCAAGTTTCTACACTAAAATACAGTACTCCTTCTAGATTATGAAATGTGTTTCGGTAAAATGCAAGGGATAGTGTTGTTTGTCTAGAATCACACAGTGAGTCTGTGTGCATTTAGGAATCATTTTTAGAGAAACATTTTGGTACTAATGTGTAGTAGAAAATGTTGTGCAATGGGTGCAGTCACCTTACATCTTGTAGACTAGTAAATGTATTTTTGTAAAATGCAAGGAATAGTGTTGTTTGTTTAGAATCACACAGTGAGTCTGTGTGCATTTAGGAATCATTCTGACAGAAGCACTCTATACAAATGTGTAGTAGAAATTTTTGTGGAATGTGTGCAGCCACCTTACGTCTTGTAGACTACTAAATGTGTTTTGGTAAAATGCAAGGGATAGTGTTGCTTGTCTAGAATCACACTGTGAGTCTGTGTGCATTTGCGCAACCATTGTGAGAGAAGCATTTGGTTACATCGGGTATTTGCTGAGAGATATCTGTTTTAAAATCGGTCATGTTGTCAAGTTTTAGTAGCATTAAAAGCCAGTCATTGCTTATGCATCCACAAAATGAGTCAGGCTTTCACACTAGTGTGCAGTATTCAAATATGTAGAATCTGTGCAGTCACTTTACCCCTTCCACACTAGTGAATGTGTTTTGGTAAAGTACAAGGAATAGTGTTGTTTGTTTAGAATCACACTGTGAGTCTGTGTCCATTTGGGAACCAATGTGAGAGAAGCATTGGGGTATTTCATGTTTTTGCAGATACATAAGTGCTTAAAAACCTATCTGGTTCTTACATTTTGGTAGAAATAGAAACCATTTATTGTTTATGTGTTTGTAAAATGAGTCAGGCTTATACACTAATGAGCAATAGTAAAATATGTGGAATGTGTGCAGTCACATTACCTCTTCAAGAATAGTAAATGTGTTTTTGTAAAATCCAAGGGATACTGTTTGTTTTCTAGAATCACACTGTGAGTCCGTGTGCATTTAGAAACTGTACTGAGAGAAGGATTTGGGTATTTCATGTGTTTGCAGACACATAACTGCTTCAAACCCTATCCTGTTCTCATACTTTGGTAGAATTAGAAACCAGTCTTTGGTTATGTATTTGTAAAATGATTCAGGGTACTACAAAAATGTGCAGTAGTACAATATGTGGATTGTGTGTACTCCGTTTACTCATTCCGGACAAGAAAATGTGATTTTGTAATATGCATGGGATAGTGTTTGTTGCCTAGAATCACACTGAGAGTCTGTATGCATTTAGGAACCATTCAGAGAGAAGGTTTTGGGTACTTTATTTCTTTGCATACACATAACAGCTTAAAAAACTCTAATCATTCAGTCAGTGCCCAAGTACTGATCCAGGCCTTAGCACATACGGCTATCCACTATGTATGCAGGGCTTTAACCACCTACAGAATTGTCTTTCACATCTTCTATTGCCCAGTCAGTATCTAGATACTCCAGAAAAACACCCTGTCACTCCCCTTGCACACCTCCAGAGACTCTTCCAGCACCATGTACTAATCTATTCACTGCTCCAAAACCCAAAAACTTAAAAGATTCATCCAGGCACTCTCCTTGCAGTACTCTAATGATTCAGTCAGTACTCAGGTACTCAAGCAGTGATCCAGGCCTTAGCATATGGACTGCTTCAAACGTCTATCCACTATGCATGCAGACCTCTAACCACCTACACACTTGTCTTTCACACCTTCAATACCCCAGTCAGTATTCATACATTTCCTGCAAACACCCTGTCACTCCCCTTACACTTCTCCAGTGACCCATTCAGCACCATGTACTAATCCATTCACTGCACCAAAACCCAACCACTTATAAATTCACTGAGGCACTCTCCTTGTAGTACTCTAATGATTCAGTCAGTACCCAGGTACTCATGCAGTGAACCAGGCCTTAGCACATGGACTGCTTCAAACGTCTATCTACTATGCATGCAGGCCTCTAACCACCTACTCACTTGTCTTTCACACCTTCAATACCCCAGTCAGTATTCATACAGTTCCCGCAAACACCCTGTCAATCCCCTTACACTTCTCCAGTGACCCATTCAGCACCATGTACTAATCCATTCACTGCGCCAAAACCCAACCACTTATAAATTCACCGAGGCACTCTCCTTGTAGTACTCTAATGATTCAGTCAGTACCCAGGTACTTATGTAGTGAACCCTGCCTTAGCACATGCACTGCTTCAAATGTCTATCCACTATGCATGCAGGCCTCTAACCACCTACTCACTTGTCTTTCCCACCTTCAATACCCCAGTCAGTATTCATACAGTTCCTGCAAACACCCTGCCACTCCTCTTACACTTCTCCAGTGACGCATTCAGCACCATGTACTAATCCATTCA
This sequence comes from Triturus cristatus, assembly GCF_964204655.1. Lineage (NCBI taxonomy): Eukaryota > Metazoa > Chordata > Amphibia > Caudata > Salamandridae > Triturus > Triturus cristatus. The sequence continues at coordinate 844,969,625 of NC_140594.1, read as the reverse complement.
CTGCGCCACAACCCAACCACTTATAAATTCACTGAGGCACTCTCCTTGTAGTACTCTAATGATTCAGTCAGTACCCAGGTACTTATGTAGTGAACCCGGCCTTAGCACGTGCACTGCTTCAAATGTCTATCCACTATGCATGCAGGCCTCTAACCACCTACACACTTGTCTTTCACACCTTCAATACTCCAGTCAGTATTCATACAGTTCCCGCAAACACCCTGTCACTCCCCTCACACTCCTCCAGTGACCCATTCAGCACCATGTAGTAATCCATTTACTGCGCTAAAACCCAAACACTTATAAATTCACCCAGGCACTCTCCTTGCAATACTCTAATCATTCAGTCAGTACCCAAGTACTAATAGAGTGAGGCAGGCCTTAGCACATGGATGGATTCAAACGCTTATCCACTATGCATGCAGGCCTCTATCCACCTACACAATTGTCTTTCACACCTTAAATTACCCAGTCAGTATCTATATATTCCAATAAACACCCTGTCACTCCCCTTGCACACCTCCAGTGACTCATCCACCACCATGTACTAATCTATTCACTGCGCCAAAACCCCAAAACTTAAAAGATTCATCCAGGCACTCTCCTTGCAGTACTCTAATGATTCAGTCAGTACCCAGGTACACATGCAGTGAACCAGGCCTTAGCACATGGACTGCTTCAAACGTCTATCCACTATGCATGCCGGCCTCTAACCACCTACTCACTTGTCTTTCACACCCTCAATACCCCAGTCAGTATTCATACAGTTTCCCCAAACATCCTGTCACTCCTGTTACACTTCTCCAGTGACCCATTCAGCACCATGTACTAATCCATTCACTGCGCCAAAACCCAACCACTTATAAATTCACTGAGGCACTCTCCGTGTAGTACTCTAATGATTCAGTCAGTACCCAGGTGCTTATGTGGTGAACCCGTCCTTAGCACATGGACTACTTCAAACATCTATCCACTATGCATGCAGGCCTCTAACCACCTACACAATTGTCTTTCACACCTTCAATTGCCCAGTCAGTATCTATATACTCCAATAAACACTCTGTCACTCCCCTTGCACACCTCCAGTGACTCATCCAGCACCATGTACTAATCTATTCACTGCGCCAAAACCCCAAAACTTAAAAGATTCATCCGGGCACTCTCCTTGAAGTACTCTAATGTTTCAGTCAGGTACTCATGCAGTGAACCATGCCTTTGCACAAGAACTGCTTCAAATAACTATCCACTATTCATGTAGTGGTCTAACCACTTTCACACTTGTGCTTCAGACCTACAATTCCCCAGTCACTATGCATACACTCCAGCAACCACACTGTGACTGCTGTTGCAAACCCATAGTGACTCTTTCAGTACCATGTAGTAATCCATTCAGTAAAGTAAAACTCAACCAACTATGAATTCACCCAGTGTCTCTCCTAATAGTACTGTAATCATTCAGTCAGTAAGCATGTACTCATGCAGTGAGACAGGCTGTAGGGCATGAATTGCTTCAAACTAGTATGCACTATGCATGTAGTTGTGTAACCAATGTCACAATTGTGCTTCAGGCCTACAATTCCCCAGTTACTATACATACACTCCAGCAAACACAATGTGACTGCTGTTGCAATCCCATAGTGACTCTTTCAGTGCCATGTAGTTAAACATTCACTAAAGTAAAACTCAACCAATTATGAATTCACCTAGTGTGTCTCCTTATAGTACTGTAATCATACAGTCAGTATGCATGTACTCATGCAGTGAGCCAGGTTTTAGAACATGGAGTGCTTCAAACTGCTATGCACTATGCATGTAGTGGTCTAATCACTTTTACACTTGTGCTTCAGGCCTATAATTTCTTAGTCAGTATTTATATAAAATGTGTTTGTATAGTAATAGAAAAGTATAATTTATAAAGATATTAATATACATTTATTTATGATTAATTTTTGCAGATACTGTTTATCACCACTAAAATAAAGTAATCATGCCAGACAAAGTAAGAAAAAGAAAAGAACAGAAAAAGGACAGTTACTTGAAGAAAAATCAACCAAGTATTGGATAAACAACATAATGTGGCTAAAAAGAAAAAATCTTCTAGTAAGATCACAAAGCAATTTATTAAAACTGTTTGTAGGACCGGACAGAATGTACAGAATACTGAAACCACTGAGAATGCTTCAACAAAAAAAAATACTCAAAATAATAGGAAAAGAAAAAAAGCAAATGGACAGCTAAAGGACACGACTTATGGTAAAAAAAGACAAAATCAGTATAAAGAAATACGCAAAAATTATTTTACAAGAGAGTTGTACATAATTTGCTGAAAGATATGAAGAAATATAAAAAGAGTGCTCTATTTTATAAAAAGAAGAAGCATATTGAAACCATTGTTGAAAAGGCTTTTGAAGTAAAAAGGAAACTATTCATTGTAGTACTAAACAGAATTCGATCACTAGATAGACCAATCCATTTAATGAAGGCCAAAAGTAAGAGGAAAAGAGTAATTAACAGAACACTTTTTTGTGATGTTTTTTTGGGTGAATGGAAACACAGTTCAAGTTCAGAGCCTTTCTTTAATGAAAAGAGTTATTTACAGAGCATAATTTATTGCATGCAGTTGACACCAGTGGTCGAGCTCATGAGGTTAGAAATAGTTGTCCAATTGACAAAGAGAAAATGGTTCCCAGAAATGCAGAAGAAGTGATAGCTGATGAAGTTCTAGGGAGACGTCCTAAAGACCCAGTGTACACTTGGGATTGCAGTAGTATTTATAGTGTACGACAAGAATCTATTGATAAATTATGCAATTTCTTACGAGCATAAAGTAAAAAAAGTGTTAAACAAAAGATTAAGGTGTTGCAAGGACTAGACCCTTGCAGAGTGAGAAAAAATACTGGTTTGCAAGGTCATTCTCTGGCTTGTCTTTCTAGGAAAGTTTGTCAAAGTGTTTTTCACCATTTCAGGATGTTGGCAGTACATCATACTGAAATGCGGAAGTTAGTGAGAAGATTGTATTATGCAAAAAGTCCAGCACTAAAGTTAAATGAGTTGAACAGTGCTCTTTTGCGTGGGTCAGTATCAGATGTGAAGAAGGTTTGTGATGATATTGAGTTTTGTTACTTTGGTCCTCAACAAGAGAGTGCAGAAACTGACACATTAATAGAACAAAATGTTGAAGACAATGTAGAACCCATGATTACAAAATCTTTTGAAGATCAAATCACAAAGTTTAAGGTGATTTCAGGTGAAAGACCAAATTTTTCTTTAATTTGTTGTCGGCGAACTCACTATAAAAATCAAATTAGGAGTGTCAATCTGTATTTAAAAAGTGAAACAGAAAATAATGATAAGTGGAAGGAATTTGCAACTAATTTGTTGGTAGATGATTGTTATAACAAATTAGATGAGAATAAAATGCCTGCTAGAGCTGTTCATAATAATCTAGAGTTGGTTGCTATTCCTCCAGAGCTGATAGATTTAAATACCTATGAGTCTATTCTCATTCAATGTGTGCACCCGTTTCAGGCTATTGTTCGTATGGAGCCTAAAACAGGTAAATTGCCTCCATCAGATTTACAAAGAGGATTAAAAGGAAGAGTTGTGTATTTACCGTTAGAGTTAAAGAAAAACATTGAAACTATTGGTGTAGACCGTGCAGAAAATGAACCACTAGTTATTCTAGTTATTGGTGTTCCTACTAAGAATAAGAAAATCTGGCAAGAGTTAGTGGATGTTAGAAAAGTGCAAAAGGCAACATTGTATCTGATAAAAAATAATGAGTACTATAGAAATGTGTTTGTAGGAGAAGAAGAAATACATTTAGCAGAAGATACTGAAACGTCAAGTGGACAAATTGAAAAAGTGGAGATGTCCAGATGTGAAGAAATCTATGATCATTGCAGTGTACATCTACTTCATTCCAAAGAAGTGATGGGGAATATGATTGAGTTATTCCAAATGAAAAAAGCAAAAGAAAGTCCCATGAGTGTATGGGAAGAGAGCTTGGAAGCTCGTTGTTTCCTGCAGTTGTTTCCAACAGGAAAAGGTGGACGACATGATGAACGTCCTGCGCAGATTCCTGCATCTGAATATCGACAACAAGTTTATATGCAGAAGATCCAAGATTTCAACAATGTATCCCTTATATGTTTCATCTTCTGTTTGAAAGTGACTTGTCTGGACTTTCATATGCAGTAAATCACATTTTAAAAACTGGAGTGCATCTGCAAAATATATCTGCAAAGGATTTTATGGATAAAGTGCATCAGAGAGATGATCATTTAGAATCTCAGTTGATTAATCTGATGGCATGTCAACGTGGGACTAATGAATATTGGTACCGTCATCATGGAGAACTGAAATGTATTGTACGGAACTTTGGAACTCCTACATGGTTCCTTACCCTAAGCTGTGCTGAGTACGCTTGGGATGATTTACTTGAATTTCTTCGAGAGGCAAATTCGAATATAAAAAATATTGAATACAAGACACCTGGAGAATTGTGCTCTTTGGATCCTGTTAATGTATGCAGATATTTCAATCATAGATTTGAAGCTATTATGTCTTTTATCTGCAATAAAAAGAATCCTCCTCTTGGAGAAGTTGTGGATTTCTTTTGGAGAAAGGAGTATCAAGCAAGAGGTGCTCCTCATATACATATGTTGTTATGGATCAAGGACGCCCCCAAATTTGGAACAGATTCAGATGATACTGTTTTGTCTTTCATTGAAGAATATGCCACATGTGCTGTACCCAAAAGCAGAGAAGATAAAAACTTAAAACAACAAGTCTTACGATTCCAAAGCCATAGATGTGGAAAATACTGTCGACGAAAGTACAAGTCTAAGGATAAGTTCTATATCAAATGTCGTTTTTCATTTCTACGTCCTGTTTTATCCAAAGGAAGAGTGAACAGTTTTATGTCAGCTATGCGACAAACCATCACAAGAAATTCTCCAAAAAATACCTACAACGTAAGAAGAAGCGAAGAGTCAAAATACATAAATGACTACAATCCAGTTATTTTATCCATGTGGAATGCTAACATGGATATTCAGTATGTTGCGGACAATTACATTGCTGTTGCTCGATATGTAACGTCCTACATTACAAAATCAGAAAAGACGTAATTGAAAGAAATGTGGGAAGAGATTTCTCACGAGAAGACTCTAAGTAAGAAATTATACAGTTTCAGTTTGAAGATGTTATCGCATCGAGAAATTGGAGCATATGAATGCTCAGATCGGTTATCATCTGCAAGTCTATACTCCAAAAGTAGAAGAATCATTTGTGTGAGTCTAGGTCTTGCAGCAATGCGAAATCGGGTACTGAAATCTGTTCAAGAAATTGAATATTTAGCAGAAAAAGAAAGTACAGAAATTTGAAAACGAATATGTTGGACACATATTACCCATACAGAAGTCATCATCTTGAGAACATGTGTCTCTATGAAGTGCTGCAAAACTACACTTATAAACAGAATACTATAGAGAACACAAATGATGCAAAATATGAAGTCATTGGTTACGAAGGATGTTGGGCGAAACAAAGGAAAGGAAATTTGATCAATCACAGGAAGCTGAGTTGCGACACTGTTGATAAAAGGGAATATTACTATTTAGCCCTTTTGCAACTGTTCAAACCGTGGCGTTCAGAACTGGAATTACTTGGAGATTTGCAGAGCTATACAGATTCTTTTAATGGTTTTAAAGATAGCATACAATGCAGTGCTTTTGCGAATTATGTGAAAATGTTGAATGATGAAATTGATCAAGAAGCTACAATTGCAGCTGAGATTGCTAGAAACAGTTCTCAAGACAGTCAAAGTTCTGCTGCACCGAGTCAAGATCCACTAGGACAACCAATTGTTGAAAATGAAGCAGCAATTGCCATGAATGAGGTAGAAACAGCAATGCATCAAGCTCAAGAAGATGCAATGGACTTAGCAAACTTGGAAGAACAACTAAATGTTAAACAGAAACAAATATATCAGCAAGTGAGACAACAGATTGACCATGGATTACTTCATGAAAAGAAAGAGTGCTCATGCACATCATTTCAACCTATCCGAATGTATGTGAGTGGACAAGCTGGAACAGGAAAAAGTTTCTTAATTAAAGTAATTACAAGTTATCTACAGAAAACAACTGAGTCGCATTTGTCTTGTGTTTTCACTGCTCCAACTGGGTGTTTTTTCAGTGTTTTCCAGTGATTTCCATACCTCAAAAAAACAGGGCTTTTCAGTGGTTACCCATTTTCGCGCCATAAAAAAACAACTGAAACAGTGTTTTACCGGTTTTACCGGTTTTTATGGTTTTACCGGTTTTTATGGAACGCTTCGCTTTTATTATTGCTTTATCCATTTCCTTCAGAAATTGTATACTGCTCTCCATTTCAGAAGTTAATACAGTCATGAGATACTTTCCATTGTCCTTTGATTCTGCAGCTCAGATTTAACAAGCCTTTGCAATGCAATAGGTCTCGCATTTATGCGAGTTTAAGCTATTGGCATTGTAAATGACAAAGCCTTTTATTTAGGTTTTAAAAACAAAAACAAAAATAAAAGGCATTGTAATTTGCAATGTCAATAGCTCAAACTCTCGTAAATGCGAGACCTATTTCATTGCAAATGCTTGTTTTAAATGAAAGCGTAAATTGGTCACTCAGCGTTTGCCAATAAATATACGTAGAGAATTTTTTAAAATGCTATGATATTGCAGTGTGGCCGATGGGGCATATGCAAGTCAAAAAAATGGGGTTAAGAAAAAGACTTCCTCCAGCAAAAGAAAAAAGTTAGTATTTGGGGCTTTGTTATTGCAATTGATATTTTTTTTTTGTCCCACAGTGATGGTAGCTTTTGCTCTTTTGACTGCTCTCCAACAGGATTGTGTAGCAAGTGCTGAAATGCAAAAAGGTACTGTTAGGTGCACCATGCCAATAGGTCTCGCCTTTGGGACTTTATAAGTATTTAGTTATGCAGCACAATATCCTTGGTGCAACAAAATTAACTGTTGCATGGCTAAACACTTATAAAGTCCCAAAGGCGAGACCTATTGGCTATGCCAATGTTAGTTTTTAAACCCATGTTCTTGTTGCTTGCCCAGTTGTTTTCTGGCTGCCGATATACACTGAGTGTTATACATGGAGCTGTTACTTTTGAGCCAAAGTCAAATGTGATGTAACACAACATATGTATAAAATCCCGCTGCCTACACCATTGCTCCCAACACTAATCTATCAATAACACATTCATTTGTGAATCTCAGAAAGAAAAAACAAAATAATGTATAACTGTACACAAATAAAACTACTTGAATGTTAAAAAAAACAACACATTGCAATTTACGTGGTGTTTGTTTGTGTAATTAGCCATTTTTTTAAAACCGGAAAGTAACCAATGTAATCACATCGGCCCAACTCAACAGTGCTCATTTTATCAACTTCAGGAGGGTGAAGGGTGGAATCTGCCATGTGGTGGTTGCTGCTGTGGCCTGTAGGCTACCTCTGGAACCTGCGTGGGAGCGTTTAACTGAGCTTTCTTTCTTGCCTGTGTGGCAGTTTGCATTCCTATCAATTACAATTATAATCCCTTAAAATGTTAGTTACGTTTAAACACTCACACTTAGAGTTGCAGGAGCACTGTTCGTTTGAATCCAGATGTGACCATTTCTGTTCAATCATAAAGCAAACCCTCTTTATTTTTAAGTCCTCGGCCCCACGGTCCCAAAACGGAAAGGAGGAGAGGAAACGTTGGTAGAAAATGTAATTTCCTTTCATTGACTAGTCTGCTCCACAAATCAGTGCTTGTTAAGTTCAAAGCAGTCCTCGAAGCGACATCAGCCTCAAGTCTCCTCAAAGCAGCCACATCTGTTAATAAGCATTTTCCTTCGGAATCCCAATGGTTTTCAGGTCGGAGACAAATTTGCCCTCACAAAAACATATTCTGGGTCTGCTTTATGACACCTCGGTGCTCTCCATGACCCCCAGCACTGCTGCAGTTTAGGGGTGGGAGTGTGTGAAAGGGAGAGGAGGTCGGGTAGGTTAGCGGTGCCACACATCGACAAGGGCACGCATTTGTTCCTGCCTCTGACAGTTATGCGCGAATACTTCCTCTTAATAGCCCCCTGCCAGGAAGTGTTAAACCTGCCAAATGCAGATAATTACAGGCTGGCTCCCCAGCGAAATGCAGGCAGGGCGATGACTGATGCAAGGCCTCGGAGCTAAAGGGGAAGCGTTTCCATTTCTTTTGGCTTGCAAATGTTTCTTGTTTCGTATAAATGCAATGGGGGTGGGGGAGGCTTAAATCCACTGGTCTGGCCATTGCTGAATATTTCGACGGATAATCCTTCCAACATGTACAGGCAAAAGAACATTGTAGAAACTATCACTTTTTTTTCTCCACCCCGGTTTATGTTTTACAAATCAGCTTGCACTAGACCTAGAAAAACAACACTTTGCAGACTATTATTGAGGCAAATAATTGAGTGAGCCACCTCTTTCCCCGGTGCCCACCCCCGTCGCCCACTTCCCTCACCCACTCCTTTGTTAACAACAACAAAGCCTTGTTAAGTAAATGGTCTTTTTTAAAGACATGTGAAGTACTCGGTTGCGGCCGCAGTAGGACAGACAGCAGACCACAACAGCTCCTCTCCCCCCCCCCCGCCCTTGGGCCATTCACACCTCGGCTCCCCGCGTGCCGGACCAGCCCAGAACCACTGTTTTCCCCTGACATCTCCGCGCCATGCACCACCGTTTGTAATGCTTTGGCTCCATCAAGTGGCCAAAAGGTGCAACAACTATGAAAATCACTGACACTCGGTTTAAACCGGGTCAGCTGATTTTCATCCGGTAGGGTACTGTCGGGCAGAGTCGGTTTAAACCGAATTCCAGACAGCCTATTGATGAGGTAAGCATGGTCTCAAACTTAATGCTTGCCCTTGTGCATTTAAGAATGCAGCAAATTCTTAAAACAGAGTATGACGTGTTATTTGGAGGAAAACACGTCATAGTTTTTGGAGATCTACTGCAACTGACTCCTGTAAAAGGACAACCAGTATTTAAAACACTTGCCCATGAAGACACCAGAAAGTCTCTGGGTAGTGTTGGAAACTTGAACATTTGGTCATATTTGGAATACAAAGAACTGACGAAAAATATGCGACAGGCAAATGATGCTGAATATGGAAGTATTCTTCAAGATATAAGAATTGGACTTCTGACAGAACATGGCAAACAAGCTTTGCAGAGTCGATTACTTTCTAATTTGTTTCCAAATGAAAATGTAGTTCCTGTGAAAATATACATGAAAATTGCAGAAAATAAATCAGTGATCTGCTTAATGCCAACACTACGCGAGTATTCTATGTTCAACGAAGAACTATTGAAACTGGAAAATGAAGTAATTATAAAAATGGAAGCCATCGATAAAATAGAGCATGAAGGAATCACTATTATTTTGACGGGAAAATTGAAAACATAACTGGATTCTTTAGAAAAAAAGATATCTAAAACGGCTGGTTTAGAAAAGAATCTATGTGCATGTATAAACTGTCGGGTAATTTTAAGGCGTAATTTGGTTGTAGAAAAAGGTTTAGTTAATGGAGCAATGTGTAAAGTTGTGGATTTTGTTAATTATCAGAAAAAAGATGGAATTGAATTTTTAAAAATTACATTTGATCAGATTGAAGAAGTTAAAGAAATTGGTCGTTGTTCAGTCAGTTTTTTGCTTGTTAAAGATTTATATGTCCGTAGGAAACAATTTCCATTTTCTCTGGCATACGCAGTGACTATTCATAAATCTCAAGGATTAAGTGTAGACAGTGCATTGGTGAACATTGGATCTACCGTGTTTAAAGAGGGTATGGCATATGTTTCTTTGTCGCGAGTCAGAACATTATCTGATTTGTTTTTGATTGATTTTGATGACACAAAGGTTACTGCAGATGCAAACTGTGTAAAAGAGTATAATAGGTTGAGAAGAGCTTATGCTCCCAATTTAGGTCAATATCCTGTATTTGAAAAGCGTGTGGTTCATCGAAAAAGAAGGTGTGAGGATATCTGTATTGAAGGTGTAGAGAAGGGAAAACACAAGATAATGTTGTCATTGCAAGCAAAAAGAAAAAGGACACTGTTGAAGAGATTGTTGGTTATCAGTTTGAAAATAGTTCAGGTGTCAACTGCTATACTAATGTAGTCATCAATGTTGTTTTTTATCTTGAAGGTTTGCAACAGCAAATTATGGAGAATCTGAAAAAAAGATTTTGCTCCTTGTTGCATTCTGTTTATGAAAAATTGAGAACTGATACAAGTAAAATACAAACTGTTTCTGATGTTCCTAATCTTTTGGATGTATGTTCTGGTTCTTCATAATGTACGCAAAATATCCAACAAGATGCTCAGGAATTTCTAATGTATATGCTTGCCTTTTAGAAAATTAAGGTGTAGAAATAGACAATATTTTTGGCCTTTGTTATAAATGGGAACATCATTATGAAAATTGTATGTATACATCTAGCACTAATGTAGGCACTGAAAGATTTCTATATTTAACATTACCGGACTGTAAATCAGTGTCTTTCAATAAATTAATTAAAGCTGCAAATCAAAACATGGAGTGTAGCCAATGTCAATCAGAAATGTTATCAACATTATTTTTACAAAGATATGGACAATATATTATTTTAATGATGCAACGTTGTACAGCTGAAGGAAGAAAATTGGACACTATAATAATACATTTTGTAGCAACTCTAACTATCAATATCAGGAAGGACTTTTGTAGCAGTTGCAATAATTTTCCATGATGGTCCTTCCACAACATCTGGACATTACACTGCCTATCTAAAATATGACAAAGGCTGGACACTTTGTAATGATGCCCAGTTGGTTTTCAAACAACGTTTGCCTAGTGAATTTCCAAATTCCTACCTAATATTTTTAAAGCCAAAGTTTTAGGAAGATAATTCAGCCTCTGAGGAATTTATTATTATAATTTAATAGGATTACCATTGGACAATTTACATAAAAAAGAGTGCAAAAATACCATTTGGCCTCAAGGAAAGGTATATGTTTGAATTATGGACTTTTTCTTACACATTGTCTCGGTGTATATTTTAAAGTGACAACATTTACAGTGTTTATAAATTTAAGTTATAAAATGTTCTTAGCAGTAAGCATTTTATATATGTGTGATTTGTATTATCTGGTATTTTACTGAGGATAGATTGTTGTTTTTTTTTAAACAATCTTTTTGATTGTTTTTTTTTGCCCGCTGTTATGTGATGAGTACGATTGAAATCACTATTTCTAGTGAATTTCAATATATTCTGAGAACCGCAAAAAAAGGCAAAGAAATTACTTTGTAAAATGTTTAAATTATGCTGTGTTGTTAAAAATTTATTATTACATGTTATAACTATGTTTTGTTTTCTGTCAAGGATCCTAATTCTAAAATAAGCAATTTACCTCAATTTACATTATAAAAAACAACTGAAAAAAATGTGTACCATTTTTTATTTCTATTACTGTGAAGGTAAGTTTAACTAAGTATTAATATGCACAATGGTCTGTGTTTGCACACTGGTGAAGAAGGGGGGGATGGACGGAGTAGATATGTGTGGAAAGATGCTCTGTGGGTGTTTTATGTTACAGGATAAAGTTAACATGAACACTATGTGTCCCTGGGGCCAACTAATCCACCAGATATGTGCTGAAAATGCCAAAGACTTGCATTGCAGAGAGGTATACAATGGGACATGGTTTCAGAGCACCTCTGTGCAATTCAGCTGTATGGTGTTCAATACAGAGACATGGTGGGTTAGTAGGGCCCAGGGACTTCTATGATTAAAAGAAACTAAATTCCTCAACTTAAAACACGTCACAGAGTGAGTTTGCACAAGTCTCATCAGGCCCCAAACCTTCCCTTTACCACTCTATAAACATGTCCTATCACTTTGCCAAAACTTACGTACTTATAAATTTATCTTCTTCTCTCTTTGCAGTATTGAAATTACTCTATTTGTAAGTCATATAGGTAAGAATTGTCCTAGTCATTAACCCTAGTACAAGTTAATTTCTTTATATACTATGCAAACAGATCTGCAAGAAGCTACAAAGTTTGAATACATTTTTCAAAACATCCTGTTTATACCTATGTAGTTTTGGAAACTCCCTGTCATAGGATATCATGTGACCTGCAATAAAACAGATTTGATTGGTTCATAATATTTCCCATTGTATCTATTGAAGGACGGCAATCATTTCAATCATTCTTCTTTGAGCATCTTTGCAGACAAAACTCTGTGCTTAACTCCTGTCATTCGCACACAATTTTCCAAACAGAAATATGTCACTTTTTGTAACAAACATATAGCACAAGACACTCTTTCATATTTACAAAGAGAGGAAAAGGCACTCCGTGTACCTTTTCTTCTCCATGTAAATACGACCTTATTATATACACCACTTTGTGTTGAAAGGGCGTACTATAGGTGTTGCTGTGCGTAATTGCAAAGAACACTCATAGAACAAGACACATCTCCAGATTTATCAGAAATCATAAATCTGGACATGTGTGTGAATGCTGCACCATCCTCTAATTGGTGTAGCAGGGCACAAAAAGGAGAATTGTTTTCACTTCTCCTCAGTTTTTATCTTTCAATATATGCTACAATGCTCAGCATACATTGAAGGAGAAAAATGCCTTTTCTGATTGTTTTTGTGCAAGAAGGTGTGTCTTCCTGCACAAAAACAAACTCCACACGACACAGATATCCTTGCACCATGGTGCAAGGGTGCCTGTGTCACCACATGGCTGCAGTTTAAGCAGCCGTGCAGAGGGAAGCATAGACTTGCAACATTTTATGTACATATGTTGCATCCCTGTGCTTCGGAAGTACCACAGCACACTGCAGTTGAAGAGCTTACTGTGTGATGCTGCCGGACTTCCTCATAGTTCTGCACTTACACATTCACCATACACTACTAATGCATCCGTTCAGTCAATTATGCGCTACACATACATTCATCTAAACTGTCACACACTATCATACAAATATAGATATTTTTTAAACAGAGAAGTTAGTTCTGACAAGAACTTTTTTTTCTTCTTTTTTGTGCATTTTTCAACGATTTTGTGATTTATTTTTTTTTAAACAAAAAAAGGGAACAGGATGAACAAAATAGTGAACTTCAGGGAAAAAAAATAAACAAAAGTTGAACACTGGTGGTTTTTCTGCGCTCTGCAGAGAAGGTCAATGGACTGCTCTCCATAGCAGAGCAGTTTGTTGTATTTAATGCAACTAATTTTAAGTTTTCCGAATTCGGGACGTATGTCCGGGTGACCGACAGATGGCGATGCTGCAGCTGTACTTGCCACTGCTGGCGGAGGGTTGTCACGCAGTCTTCTGCACTCTTCCTTTGCCAGGTTGAAGGGGTGCAGAGTCCTGAGGTGCTTCATCATACTTGCGATCCCACAAGAGTACTTCTTGGTTGGATCACCTCTCGACAGGACCCTCTGGCAGATTTTGCACATGACTTTAGTTGCATTAGTTTTAGTTTGTCCTTCAGGAAAGGAAAAAATATTCCAAACCACTGAGGTGTATCATTCAGGGCGGGGACGTTCAGGAAGAAACCCATCATCTGAAGAATGTTCTGAATCTGATGGTGGCTGCTGTCCAGAAGCCATTGTCTTCAGATGGAAATGAATAGCAGGTGTGGAAATCTGCAAAAAAAAGTTCTTCTGAGGTGTGAGATGTTCCTCCAAAGAAGCTCAAAGAAGAATGATGGAAATGGGTGGGGTCCTTCAATAGTTACAATGGGAAATGTTATGAACCAATCAAATCTCTTTTTTTCCGGTCACATGGGGTCCGCGCACCCTGCGCATAGGCAGCACGCACCCAGCGCAAATTCACGAAATCGCATTAAAAATTAATATAGGTTTATTAAAAGTAAAAGTATATTATGTTTATGATTAGGTCAGATAATGCCTTGCCTTAATATTTATATTTAATACATATATATATATCTTTTTCCACATTCACTGGATGATGTCATCAGTGATGTCATCAGTGATGTCTCTGACCATGTCATGAATGATGCAATATGTGACATCATCAGCAGTGCATTGCGGGCACGCGAGTAATAGTAGAACTAACTATAATGGAGGAATTTCTATGGTTTTGGATGAGTGAAATGGCCAGCTAACTATAACACCCCTGAAACCTATGGTTTTTTCAGTGAATTTCTAAGGTTTTTTAAATGCTAATTTCTAACTATAACGTCTCTGAAACCTATGGTTTTTTCAGTGAATTGCAAAGCTTTTTAAAATGCTAATTTCTAACTATAACGTCTCTGAAACCTATGTTTTTTTCCAGTGAATTTCAAAGGTTTTTTAAATACTTATTTTTAAGTGTGATAGTAGTTATACCTATTTTTTGTATTGATTTTCTACAGTTTTATAACAGTTTATTTATAAATATTTTATTCATTAAATAACATCATATATTTTTCTGAAAATTGCAAAAAAAGTAACAAAAAATTCAAACTGAAATATTGATTAATTTTCTTGTTTTCATTTTTTCTTTTAATATACTTATATTATTTTCTTTTAAAAAAAAATTCCAATTTTTTTTCGGAGTTGCGCACTCGAAGCGTACACATCAAGGTGGGTGCGCGCATTCTAGCCGCCATTTTAGAAAAGTCGTGAAGGATCCGCGTACGGTGTGCGACGGCTGCGTGTTTTTCAGTTACATCATATACATTTAATATTACGTGATGTGCGCGATTGGAATGCGATCAATCAATCAATCAGGGTACTTGTAAAGCGTGCTACTTACCCGTGAGGGTCTCAAGGCGCTGAGGGGTGGGGGGGTGGGCGGGGTGCCGCTACTGCTCGAAGAGCCAGGTCTTGAGGAGTCTTCTGAAGGCGAGTAGGTCTTGGGTCTCTCGTAGGTGGGTAGGGAGGGTGTTCCAGGTCTTGGCGGTGAGGTAAGAGAAGGATTTGCCGCCGGCGGTCGTACGTTGGATACGGGGGACATCTGCGAGGGCGGGGCTGGCGGAGCGGAGCTGGCGGGTGAGGGTGTAGAAGCTGAGTCTGCTGTTCAGGTAGGCTGGTCCGGTGTTGTGGAGTGCTTTGTGTGCGTGGGTGAGGAGCTTGAAGGTGATCCTCTTGTTGATGGGGAGCCAGTGCAGGTCTCTCAGGAGGGGGGTGATGTGGCTGCGGCGGGGGCATTGGCGATCAGTCGGGCAGAGGCGTTTTGGATGCGTTGTAGCCACCGCTGGTGTTTGGCTGGGATTCCTGCGTAGAGTGCGTTGCCGTAGTCCAGTCTGCTGCTGACGAGGGCCTGTGTCACTATTCTTCTTGTTTCGGTCAGGATCCATTTGTAGATCCGGCGGAGCAAGCGTAGGGTGTTGTAGCAGGAGGAGGAGACGGCGTTGACTTGCTTGGACATGGAGAGGAAGGAGTCGAGGATGAATCCTAGGTTGCGTGCGTGGTCGGATGGTGTCGGTGCTGTCCCTAGCGCGGTCGGCCACCAGGAGTTGTCCCTGGCTGAGGGGGTGGGACCGAGGATGAGGACCTCCGTCTTGTACGAGTTCAGTTTCAGACAGCTGCTCCTCATCCAGTCGGCGATGGCCTTCACCCCCTCGTGAATGTTGGTTTTGGCGGTGTGGGGGTCCTTGGTGAGGGAGAGGATGAGCTGGGTGTCGTCGGCGTAGGAGATGATGTTGAGGTTGTGGTGGCGGGCCACTTGTGCGAGGGCCGGGGGGCCATGTAGATGTTGAACAGCGTCAGGCTGAGGGATGAGCCCTTCGGGACGCCGCAGATGATGTCGGTGGCTTCTGACCAGAAAGGTGGGAGGCGGACGCTCTGGGTTCTGCCGGAGAGGAAGGACGTAATCGGGTCAAGGGCCTTCTCTTGTATTCCGGCTTCTTGGAGGTGTGTCTTTAGGGTGCGGTGGCAGACTGTGTCGAATGCGGCTGACAGGTCCAGGAGGATGAGGGCTGATGTTTCGCCATTGTCCAGTTGGCATCTGATGTCGTCTGTGGCGGCGATGAGGGCTGTCTCGGTGCTGTGGTTTCGTTTGAATCCGGATTGGGACGGGTCCAGGATGTTGTTGTCTTCGAGGTGGCGGGTCAGTTGAATGTTGACGATTTTCTCGATGACCTTTGCCGGGAACGGGAGCAGGGAGATGTGGCGGGTCAGTTGAATGTTGACGATTTTCTCGATGACCTTTGCCGGGAACTGGTGCAGGGAGATGGGTCGGAAGTTCTTGAGGTCCTTGGGGTCCACCTTGGGCTTTTTGAGGAGGGCGTTGATTTCGGCGTGCTTCCAGCTTTCCAGAAATGTCGCTTTTTCGAAGGAGATGTTGATGACCTTCCGTAGTTGGGGTGCGATGGCCGCGTCTGCATCTGCTTTGTTGAATACGTGGTGTGGGCAAGGGTCTGATGGAGATCCTGAGTGGATGGAGTTCATGATCTTGCGTGTCTCGTCGTCGTTGGTGTTGGCCCAGGAGGTCAGGCGGTTGGCGCTGCTGGTCATTGCGGGGGGGGGGGGGGGGTGGAGTCGTGCATCGTAGGAGCGGTCGTGGAGTTGAAGCTGTCGTGGATGTCAGCGATCTTGCGGTGGAAGAAGATGGCCAGTGAGTCGCACAGTTCTTGTGAGGGCGGGATGTCGTTGGTGCTGGCGTCAGGATTGGAGAGTTCTTTCACAATGCGGAAGAGCTCGTTGCTGTCGTGTACGTTGTTATCCAGGCGGTCTTTGAAGGAGGATCTCTTGGCTAGTCTGATGAGTTGGTGATGTCTGCGGGTGGCGTCCTTGTGGGCTGCGTGGTTTTCTGGCGTTCATTTGTGGAGACATTTCTTCTTCATCTTACGGCAGGCGCGTTTGGAGGTCAGGAGATCGTCAGTGAACCAGGTGGCTCTCCTGCTGGCATGGCTGTTGTATGGTCTCTTGAGTGGGGTGAGGGTTTTGGTGCAGTCATCGATCCACTGTCTGAGGTTGCGGGCTGCGGCGTCAGGGCAGGTGGGGTTGATAGGTGGGTTCTGGGCAAGGGTGGTGCTCAGCTGGTCTTCGGTGACTTTGTTCCAGCAGCGGCGCGGCAGCTGTTGGGTGCGATGGTGCGTGGTTGGTTTTTTGAAGGTGAAGTGGATGCAGCGGTGGTCGGTCCAGTGGGGTTCGGAGGTGTGGTCGAAGGCGATGTGGGTGCTTGCAGAGAAGACGGCATCCAGCGTGTGGCCTGCGGCGTGGGTGGGTGCGGTGATGAGTTGTCTGAGGCCGAGGTTTGCGAGGTTTTCGATCAGAGTGGCGGAGTTGGCGTTGTTGTTGTTCTCGAGGTGCAAATTCAGGCCCCCGTGGAGGATTTAGTCTGTGGAGGTGAGTGCGTGGGTGCTGGCAAGGTCGGCGATGGAGTCGCTGAACTGAGCCCAGGGTCCGGGGGGTCTGTAGATGAGTGTTCCTCTGAGGGTGGTGTTGGGGTCGGTGTGGATCCGGAAGTGCAAGTGTTCGGCGATGTTGAGGGTGTCGTCTGCGTGGGTGGTGACCTTGAGGGTGGACCTGTAGACGACGGCTATTCCTCCTCTGATTCCATTGGCGCGGTCCCTGGGGGTGATCTTGTAGCCGTCCGGGATGGCTATGGCGATGTCGGGTGCCGAGGAGTCATTCCACCAGGTTTCGGTGAGGAAGGCCACGTCTGGCGCGAAGGTGTCGAGCAGGTCCCAGAGCTAAAAGGCATGTTTGCGTGCGGAGCGGGTGTTGAGCAGGATGCAGCGGAGGTGGTTGGTCCAATTCTAGGAGGTTTGGTGGGTCTGTCGCAGGTGAAGCTGCAGGTGCGGCAGGAGAAGGGTCCGTGGAACCGTTTTGGGTTGGCCTGGAAGCAGGTGTTGTGTCGGCCGGCGCTGAGTGCATGGAGGGAGTTGGCATTGTATCTGAGTCTGGTGTCATGGCGAGCGTGGGGTCCAGGGCTTCTGGTGCTGGGCATGTCCAGGCGTGGACGGGCGCAGACGGGCTTGCCTTAGACACGCCTTGCCCGCTGCAGCGTCCGCTGTGCGGCCGCGCATCGGCCTCCATTAAGAAGGGGGCGAGGGAGGGAGGAGTAGCTGGGAGGTGGAGCGAGTGGTGAATCAGGCACGGGGGCGGGGCCGCAGGGGAGGCAGCGGCGGGAGCGGGAAGCACGAAAACGGCAGGAAAAAAAGCAGGAATCACAGAGGCAGCATGGGGGACGCTGACGCGGTGGGGGAGTGACCTGGCCTGAGAACAGGGTCGATCAGTCTGCGACTCCTGCTCCCGCGCAATCACAACACATGCGCATTACGGTACGAGATGCTTGCGCGGTTGCGGGTCCCGTGCTGGGACGCACTGGGTGCACGACTCCCGCAAAAAGAAATTATGTTCCAAAATGATATGTATGTGTCTTTAATATGCATATTAGGGCAAGAGATTATCTAAGATATTCATAAAAATAACATATTTGTACTTATAATAAACGTATATTATTTTTAAATATATTTTCGCGAAGTCGGGTGTGTGCATCGTGAGTGCAGAGAACCAGGTCAGCAGAGCTGCTGTAGAGCCAGAGAAACCAGGTCAGCAGAGCCGTTGTAGAGCCAGAGAACCAGGTCAGCAGAGCTGCTCTAGAGCCTAAGAAGCAGGTCAGCAGAGCTGCTCTAGAACCAGAGACCCAGGTCAGCAGAGCTGCTCTAGAGCCAGAGACCCAGGTCAGCAGAGCTGCTGTAGAGCCAGAGAAACCAGGTCAGCAGAGCCGCTTTAGAGCCATAGCACCAGGTCAGCAGAGCTGCTTTAGAGGCAGAGAACCAGGTCAGCAGAACTGCTTTAGAGCCAGAGGACCAGGTCAGCAGAGCTCTTTAGAGAGAGAGAGTACCAGGTCAGCAGAGCTGCTTTAGAGCCAGAGAAACAGGCCAGCAGACCTGCTCTAGAGCCAGATAACCAGGTCATCAGAGCTCTTTAGAGGGGGAGAACCAGGTCAGCAGAGCTGCTTTAGAGCCAAAGAACCAGGTCAGCAGAGCGGCTCTAGAGCCAGAGAACCAGGTCAGCAGAGCTGCTTTAGAGCCATAGAACCAGGTCAGCAGAGCTGCTCTAGAGGCCGAGAACCAGGTCAGCAGAACTGCTTTAGAGCCAGAGAACAAGGTCAGCAGAGCTCTTTAGAGGGAGAGAACCAGGTCAGCAGAGCTGCTTTAGAGCCAGAGAACCAGGGCAACAGAGCTGCTTTAGAGCCATAGAACCAGGTCAGCAGAGCTGCTCTAGAGGCAGAGAACCAGGTCAGCAGAACTGCTTTAGAGCCAGAGAACAAGGTCAGCAGAGCTCTTTAGAGTCAGAGAACCAGGTCAGCAGAGCTGCTTTAGAGCCAGAGAACCAGGGCAACAGAGCTGCTTTAGAGCCATAGAACCAGGTCAGCAGAGCTGCTCTAGAGGCAGAGAACCAGGTCTGCAGAGCTGCTTTAGAGGGAGAGAACCAAGTAAGCAGAGCTGCTTTAGAGCCAGAGAACCAGGTCAACAGAGCTGCTCTAGAGCCAGAGAAAGCAGGTCAGCAGAGCTGCTTTAGAGGGAAAGAACCTGGTCAGCAGAGCTGCTTTAGAGCCAGACAACCAGGTCAGCAGAGCTGCTCTAGAGCCAGAGAACCAGGTCAGCAGAGCTGCTTTAGAGCCATATAGCCAGGTCAGCAGAGCTGCTCTAGAGGCAGAGAACCAGGTCAATAGAGTTGATTTAGAGGGAGAGAAGTAGAGAGTGAGAAGTGTAGAGAGAGTACTACTCAGTGAGTAGTAGAGTGAGTAGTAGAGAGTAGTAGAGAGAGGGTAGTAGAGAGTAGTAGAGAGTGAGTAGTAGAGTGAGTAGTAGAGAGTGAGTAGTAGAGAGTGAGTAGTAGAGAGTAGTAGAGAGTGAGTAGCAGATAGTAGTAGAGAGTGAGTAGTAGAGAGAGAGTAGTAGAGAGTGAGTAGTAGAGAGTAGTAGAGAGTGAGTAGTAGAGAGTAGTAGAGAGTGATTAGTAGATAGTGAGTAGTAGAGAGAGAGTCGTAGAGAGTAGTAGAGAAGTAGAGAGTGAGTAGTAGAGAGTGAGTAGTAGAGTGAGTACTAGAGAGTAGTAGAGAGCGAGTAGTAGAGAGCAAGTAGTAGAGAGTGTGCAGTAGAGAGTTAGTACTAGAGAGTAGTAGAGAGTGAGTAGTAGAGAGAGTAGTAGAGAGTAGTTGAGAGCGAGTAGTACTGACACTGACTGACACTGATTGACTGACACTGACTGACTGACACTGATTGACTGACACTGACTGACACTAATTGACTGACACTGACTGACTGACTGACTGACACTGACTGACTGACACTGACACTGACTGACTGACACTGACTGACTGACACTGACTAACACTGAATGACTACTCTCTACTACTCTACTACTCACTCTCTACTACTCTCTACTACTCTCTCTCTACTACTCACTCTCTACTACTCACTCTCCACTACTCTATACTACTCACTCTCTACTACTCACTACTACTACTCACTCTCTACTACTCACTCTCTACTACTCTCTACTACTCACTCTCTACTACTCGCTCTCTACTACTCTCTACTACTCTCTCTCTACTACTCACTCTCTACTACTTTTTCTACTCTCTACTACTCACTCTCTAATACTCTCTACTACTCACTCTCTACTACTCACTCGCTAGTACAGTGAGTAGTAGGGAGTAGTAGAGAGTGAGTAGTAGAAAGTGAATAGTAGAGAGTAGTAGAGAGTGAGTAGTAGAGAGTGAGTGGTAGAGAGTAGGAGAGTAGTGAGTAGTAGAGATTGAGTAGTAGAGAGTAGTAGAGAGCGAGTAGTAGAGAGTGAGTAGTAGAGAGTAGTAGAGAGTGAGTAGTAGAGAGTGAGTAGTAGTAGTGAGTAGTAGAGAGTGAGTAGTAGAGAGTGAGTAGTATAGAGTAGTAGAGTCGTAGAGAGTGAGTAGTAGAGAGTGAGTAGTATAGAGTAGTAGAGTCGTAGAGAGTGAGTAGTAGAGAGTAGTAGAGAGTGAGTAGTAGAGAGTGAGTAGTAGTGAGAGAGTAGTAGAGAGTGAGTAGTAGAGTAGTAGAGAGTAGTCATTCAGTGTTAGTCAGTGTCAGTCAGTCAGTGTCAGTCAGTCAGTGTCAGTGTCAGTCAGTCAGTGTCAGTCAGTGTCAGTCAGTCAGTCAGTGTCAGTCAATCAGTGTCAGTCAGTGTCATTCAGTCAGTGTCAGTCAATCAGTGTCAGTCATTGTCAGTCAGTCAGTGTCAGTCAGTGTCAGTCAATCAGTGTCAGTCATTGTCAGTCAGTCAGCTTTAGCAAATCAGTGTCAGTCAGTGTCAGTGTCAGTCAGTGTCAGTGTCAAACAGTGTCAGTCAGTGTCAATCAGTCAGTGTCAGTCAGTCAGTCAGAGTCAGTCAGTGTCAGCTAGAGCAGCTCTGCTACTACTCTCTACTACTCTCTACCGCTCACTCCCTACTACTCTACTACTTACTCTCTACTACTCTCTACTACACTCTCTCTACTACTCACTCTCTACTACTCACTCTCTACTACTCACTCTACTACTCTCTACTACTTTCTCTCTACTACTCACTATCTACTACTCACTCTCTACTATTCACTCTCTACTACTCACTCTCTTCTACTCACTCTCTACTACTCGCTCTCTACTACTCTCTACTACTCTCTCTCTACTACTCACTCTCTACTATCTACTACTCAGTATCTACTACTCTCTACTTCTCACTCTCTACTACTCTCTACTACTCACTCTCAACAACTCACTCTACTACTCACTTGCTACTATTCTACTACTCTCCACTACTCACTCTCTACCCTCTATTACACACTCTCTACTCTCTACCTCTCTCTACCTCTCTCTCTACTACTCTCTACCTCTCTACCTCTCCACCTCTACTTCTCTACCTCTACCTCTACACCTCTACCTCTCTACCTCTCTATACCTCTCTCTACACACACACATATGCACATATATATGCATATATATGCATATGTATTTATATAGATGTATGTGTATATATATACACCTACATAGATAAACATATATATAATCTGCATATCTATATAAATACAAATATAAATGCATGCATACATATACATATATGCATACATATGCATGTTATGTACATGAAAGTTTGAAAAACACTAATACAAGCAAAGTTAAAAAGCCACCTAATTAAAAACAGAATTGCTTTAACTTAAACAAGGGCGAGACCTATTGCATTATCAATGCTTGTTTACTTTGGTTCCATCAAGAAGGCATTCAGATTTGTCACACATTAGCCATAAATTCTGAATGGTAGCACTTTAGTTGCTCATTAGATCACTGTAGTAAACTACTGCTCACCAGGGAAGTCTGCTGCTGGTATTCAAAGGGCATGTTTCAGTCTCCATGTCAGAATCTTTTAATGAAATAGAAGAGGATTTGAGAAGTCAAAATGTGCCCTAATTTTTCTTCCTGCAGCACTAATCATAATTTCTATGGCAAAATGAACCCCCTCATTTTGTTCCTCTGCAAATTAAATGTTTTAAGTGTTACCACTTAATTACAATCAAGATGGCTTCAGGTGTGCCATACTTTTGTCACAAGTAAGACTGTTAGCGCTCTAGTTGTTCTTTAGAACACTCTGGGACATTCTGTCATTGGGCTATACTTGGGCTACATCTGGGTGATATTTATGCTGCATTTGGGCTCTTTTGTCTCTGGTGGCCATCTTGGGAGACTTATTTGTTATGAATTTTCCTAATTTCCTCATTTACTACAGTCTCCTCAGTAGGAAATACTTTCAATTTTTTACTTTGATTCCATCAGGAAGGCATTCAGATGTGTCACACATTTGCCATAAATTCAGAATGTTAGCACTATAGTTGCTTATTAGATCACTGTAGTAAAGCTACTGCTCACCAGGGAAGTCTGCTGCTGGTATTGAAAGTGCATGTTTCAGTCTGCATGTCAGAATGTTTTAATGAAATAGAAGAGGATTTGAGAAGTCACTCAAAATGTGCCCTAATTTTTCTTTCTGCAGCACTAATCATACTTTCTATGGCAAAATGAACTCCCTCATTTTGTTGCTTTTTAAATTAAATGTTTTAAGAGTTACCACTTTATTCCAACCAAGATTGCTTCAGGCGTGCCATACGTTTTTCATAAGTAGGACTGTTAGCGCTCTAGTTGTTCTTTAGAACCGTCTGGGAAGCTGCAGTAGAACACAGAGGAATCAACTGATAGTCTCTGCCCTTGTTGGATGTACATCTTTTACTGAGAATGTCAGACTTCATTCTCACATGACTGAGAAAGATAATGTGAATTTACAGAAAATATGCTCTCAGTTTAGCTTATAGATCGTCTTCCAAACCTCTGTGGGAAAAGCATGTGAAAATAGTTTTCTCTCAAACATGATTCATGATATCCCAGCAGAAGGCTTTTTCACATGGTAAAATCACCTTAGAACACACCACAATTCCTAAAATGAGTATGGTACCATCAACAAATGATTTATAATGTAACTAAAGTCTTAAAACCTTCTATTAACTTCTTGGATGAAGTGCTGACAGCCAATCAGATCTCACGATGAGATGTGTGGTTAGGCTCCGCCCAGATATATATGTGATTTTACTTTTGATTTTCTCAGGAACTACTGAACGGATTTACACCATTTAAGCAAAAGTCTGAACTGAGGACTACCTCTTTGCCAAATTTGGTGTAATTCCGTTCAGCGCTTCGGGCTGTAGCTGCGTCAACAGGTCCTATGGGAAAATGCATGGGGAAAATGCGTTTTGGGACCCCCCTTTTTTCTCGGCCCCCGCTTGACGAATCACCATGAAATATTCAGGATAGGAGCGGACCGGAGCTGGCCAAAAGTTTGAAAAATTTCGCGAAGATTCATCAATCGACGCCAACGTTATTCCAAATAGAATGTTGCGGATTTCCTATGGAAAATAGGTGCTAACTATAACTACCTACTGGCGACTGCCAGTAGGTAATGTATATATATATATATATGTATGTATATATATATATAAAAATTCACTGAAAAAAAACATAGGTTTCAGGGGCGTTATAGTTAGCTCATGTAGCTACTTACCAACCCATGCAGCCATTTATGCACAAAGTGAGAGACTGATACAGATATTTACATATTTAAACATTACTCACTAAGCCATGTAATCAGTAAGATACACTTAATCAGTCAGTTATACAACCAATTTTTCAAAAACAAATCATCCATTTAGATACTTATATACCCATTTTTTCTTCCATCGACCTTGAGATATACATATATAACACATATATAATTTTCAGAAAAACACACATTCACTGGATGATGTCATCAGTAATGTCATTTGAGATGAAAGGTTATACTAGTGTATGATGAGGTGTATCAGATTGTCACGTGGAAGATGTCATCAGTGATGTCATCAGTGATGTCATTTGAGATGTCATCAGTGATGTCATCAGTGATGTCACTGACCATGTCATGAATGATGCAATATGTGACGTCATCAGCAGTGCATTGCGGGCGCGCGAGTTATAGTTAGCTGAACTAACTATAACGGGGGAATTTCAATGGTTTTGTATGAGTGAAAAGTCCAGCTAACTATAACGCCCCTGAAACCTATGTTTTTTTTCAGTGAATTTTTATATATATATATACATACATATATATATATATATACATTACCTACTGGCAGTCGCTAGTAGGTAGTTATAGTTAGCACCTATTTTCCATAGGAAATCCGCAACATTCTATTTGGAATAACGTTGGCGTCGATTGATGAATCTTCGCGAAATTTTCCAAACTTTTGGCCAGCTCCGGTCCGCTCCTATCCTGAATATTTCATGGTGATTCGTCAAGCGGGGGCCGAGAAAAAAGGGGGGTCCCAAAACGCATTTTCCCCATGCATTTTCCCATAGGACCTGTTGACGCAGCTACAGCCCGAAGCGCTGAACGGAATTACACCAAATTTGGCAAAGAGGTAGTCCTCAGTTCAGACTTTTGCTTAAATGGTGTAAATCCGTTCAGTAGTTCCTGAGAAAATCAAAAGTAAAATCACATATATATCTGGGCGGAGCCTAACCACACATTTCATCGTGAGATCTGATTGGCTGTCAGCACTTCATCCAAGAAGTTAATAGAAGGTTTTAAGACTTTAGTTACATTATAAATCATTTGTTGATGGTACCATACTCATTTTAGGAATTGTGGTGTGTTCTAAGGTGATTTTACCATGTGAAAAAGCCTTCTGCTGGGATATCATGAATCATGTTTGAGAGAAAACTATTTTCACATGCTTTTCCCACAGAGGTTTGGAAGGTGATCTATAAGCTAAACTGAGAGCATATTTTCTGTAAATTCACATTATCTTTCTCAGTCATGTGAGAATGAAGTCTGACATTCTCAGTAAAAGATGTACATCCAACAAGGGCAGAGACTGTCAGTTGATTCCTTTGTGTTCTACTGCAGCTTCCCAGAGTGTTCCAAAGAACAACTAGAGCGCTAACACTCCTACTTATGACAAACGTATGGCACACCTGAAGCCATCTTGATTGGAATAAAGTGGTAACTCTTAAAACATTTAATTTAAAAAGGAACAAACTGAGGGGGTTCATTTTGCCATAGAAAGTATGATTAGTGCTGCAGAAAGAAAAATTAGGGCACATTTTGAGTGACTTCTCAAATCCTCTTCTTTTTCATTAAACAATTCTGACATGCAGACTTAAACATGCACTTTGAATACCAGCAGCAGACTTCTCTGCTGAGCAGTAGCATTACTACAGTGATCTAATGAGCAACTAGAGTGCTAACATTCTGAATTTATGGCAAATGTGTGACACATTTGAATGCCTTCTCGATGGAATCAAAGTAAAAAACTGAAAGTATTCCTACTGAGGAGACTGTAGTAAATGAGGAAATTGGGAAACTTCATAACAAATAAGTCTCCCAAGATGGCCACCAGAGTCAGTCATTCACAGAAGCTTTATTCGATTGATATGTTATTCATTCATAAGAGCACATAAGAAAGAAATATGTACAGTAGGTGAAAATTACTTAAAAATAAAATAAAATAAAAAATAAAAAAAATCACAATTATTATTAAAACACGATCTTCAGTACATATAAAATGACATAAATATGAAGCTAAAAATCAATTAAACATGCATAAGCTTCCGATAAATAAAAACTTGTTTTAAAAAGATCACGATTCTAAAAACACTATGCTCATTGTCAAGATATTGCAGAGCCTGAAAGGCTGGTCGATATTGGCGGAGGCCAAACATTTTTAAAACGGGCACTATGTACAATTTTCTTAAGTGGGAATACAGTTTACAGAAGAATAAAACATGAATCGTTGATTGGGAAGAACTATTATCACATGGGCAAGGCTGAAGGTTTCTCGACCAATCATTCATCTTTGGTAATGACACCAATCTATGAAAAACCCCCAGTCTAAATCTTGTTAAAATGAATCTATCATATACACCAGATACAAAGGTAAATAAGGTTGAATTTTAAATGTGGTTAAAATCATCTGATTTTGGAGGACGGTCGGTTTTAATGAATCATTTGTCATTCTGTGGCTTTCCAGAAGCAGTAGCCCTTCTCTTCTCAAATCCGTCCTTGAAATAGTGCCAAGTGAACTCGGATTATTAAAATTCTCCAAACTGCCAAGGACATTTAAGAAATTATGTACGTACGCAATCCAGGGGATGTTCAAAAACCTATCCAGTTTACAGATATCTAAAATAATCTCCCGATTCAATTTTGCCTCTTCCTTAATCCAGAGCCTATGCCATCAAAGGATAGGCTCTAGCTTAATTAAATCAGAGATAAAGGTAAGCTCCAATTCTGCATGACATACGGAAGAAGAAGTGTCACTTGGGACTGATAGAAGATATCTGAGAAATGAGTTCTCAACATGCTGGATTTTATTCACATCTGCTAGCCCCCAGAGCCCTGCTCCATAGGTGGCTAATGAGACACACTTGGCCTTATATATTTTTATGAGTTCCACCAGTGGTCTTTTACCCAATCTTTTAGCGAAGTTAATAAGGGCAGTGATGGCTCTAAGGAAAGACAGTTTCTTCGCGTCAACCACTTGCGCCCATGTGTCACAGTGCGTGAAAGAGAATTTGGCCGTGGCCTCGATCCTTTGTCCTGCAACAAACATTGTATTAATTTTCTTTGTCCTATGCCCACAGTGCATAGAGTACGTTTTAGACGTGTTTATTCTCAAGCTAAATTCTTCATAAAATTCGTGAAGCTGTCCAGCAGCCTCTGAAGGGCCACCGGTGTTCGGGACATCAGAACTGCGTCATCTGCGTATAAGAGTGCTGGGATGGGTCTCCCAGCCACAAGTTGACAGTCATTGTTATTTTCAAGTAGGGCCCCTTCCAAACCATTAATATAAAGGTTAAAAAGGAAGGGGGCCAAAACGCAGCCCTGCCTAACACCAGTATTTATCGAAAAAGCACCTGACCGTTCCCCATTTACCCCACAATGGACTCGAGCCGTAGCTTCATTGTAAAATCTTTCAAGGTAATAAATAATCCCATCTACTACCCCCAATTTTCCTAAAATGGCCCAGAGTTTACTGTGGATCACACAGTCGAAAGCGGCTGTTAGATCCACAAATACTAAAAACAGATTCCCATTTTTATTTTTTGCCCTTGTGTATTTCCCAATCAATAATGACAGATTAAGACCCTGTTCAACAGTGCCCAGGCCTACACGGAAGCCGTATTGGAGGTCTGATAGGACAGAGTTTGCCTCCGCCCAATTTTGAAGACGTTCCAAGATGACACGGCCCACAACTTTAGTTATAGCGTCCAACAAAGAGATAGGCCTGTAACAGCCAGGATCTTGCATGTCCCCCTTCTTAAAAATAGGCACAATGGTTGATTCCACCCAGGTGGGTAAAAAAGCTGAGTTGCAACTTGCAGACAATACCTGAAGAATGATGGGGCCCCACAACGATATGTTTGACTTAAAAAAGTCAATTGGGTCCCCATCGGGGCCAGGAGCTTTGTCTCCCTGGCTAGAAGAGAGAGCCCACTCTATTTCATCCAGAGTGAAGTCAAGATTCACAACTGCAGGAAAAGAAATTAACTGCTGTTTCTCATATTCATTATTATACAGGCTATCCGGATTTCCCTCACCTTTATAAACTGATGAAAAATGGCAAATTCATTGGTCGCCAGTGATAGAGACTTCAATGGAAGGGCCAGGATCACTTCTGAGGAAGGGCGCCTTGACCGCCTTCCAAAAGGCCTGGCCATCACCTAGCAATGAGGCTTCATGTAAGGCTTCCCAGGCATCTCTCTTCAGGGTGGCTTTCCTATCCCTAATAGCTTTCCTGTATTCCCCTCTGGCGTGTCTTATATCATTTTGATTTCTCGGTATCGTGTGCAACACTTTTTTCAAGCGAGAATATGATTGTGTACACCTGAAGTCGAACCAATCATCAGATTTCCTAGAGCCCCTTTTATTTCTAAGGAGAGATGCCTGTATTGTACTGGAAATCTCCTTAAAAGAATTTAAAATACTATCTGGGCTAGCAGTTTCACTCAGACACCTCTCGATAGTATCCTTGCATTTACCTATCACATACTTAACTGTGGCGGTCTGGTCAACCATTGACCAGCGTACCGAGTAACCGTTAAAACGTTAAGACCACCCAGAGCAACATTCTCCAGTAACCTATCGCTACCTGGCGGCCTAGTAATTCTATTTGAAGGGAGTGTAATCGCCGTACAAAGGGGGAAATGATCACTCAGTGCAATTCCTGGGACGCTAAATGATTGAATAAAATTAGCCTGATTATTTGAGACTAGGTAAAAATCTATTGTGGAACAGAGTCCGCGCCCGCTAAAAGTCCAGGGCATTGACAGGGGGGGGGGGGGTACACAATTCATTAACAAAGCCCATATCGAGACTGTAAATTAAGTCATTATACAAATCTCCCACTACAGAATGTTTAAGTTGGAGGTAGGGGCCCCATCCTCCTGCAACCCACAAATATTATCATCAAAGTTGGGACACAGTGCACAATTAAAACCTCCAACCAACAACAGAATTGTTTCTTTTGCCTTATTCCCACCTACATTTTTTAATCGTTTGCCCAGATCTTTTATGACAAGACTAACTTTGTCAGAGGGAATATTATTATAAAAATTAGTCAAACAAGGCAATTCCTTGCGTCAATATCTATTGCGACCACTTTAAAATAAGGGTCGCTAACTAATAATGTTACCTCCTTCACATTTAAATTACTAGAGATATAGGTACATATCCCACCTTTTGCCCTCCCGCTTGATGAGTCCATGGCTGGGGTGTGAAATGTCCTATACCCATTTATGTGAATCACTACCTGGGTCCAGGTTTCCTGTAAACACAGGATGTCTGATTGGGAAATAAAAGCTTGCCAAAGCGGGTTGTCTAGCTTAGGACGAATACCAGCGATATTCCAAGAGACAATGTGACAAACAGCGCGCTTATCGCTGTCTATCATTGTCGTGTGGGATACCGGAAGGGGAGGGGCCTCTAGAGGAGCTAATGATCCAGTTTGATTGGCACACAAATGAGATACAGGGCCCTGAAGTTCGTCTGAGGTGTTAGCAGTTTGGGAATGTGTAATCGTAGCTTTACTCATTGACAATTTTCCAGCATCATTGCTCCTGGTAGACCCAATAGCGGCTAAATTTAAATCAGTAACCATCCCCTGACCCAGTCAATCAATGGCCTCCAATGAGTTCAAAACATCAAATCGATTGCTCACAGGGTACATGTACCTTAATTCACCCCAATCTTGGTAGTTTTCCACCCCAAACCTAGGTCTACGTGGTCTGATCAGTTGGTAAAAATAACATAGTGAAAGAATGTTAATCTCGGTGGGATTAACAGGCCCGTTACTGCTCCTTTCCAGAATTGTATGAACCAAGTGGGTTGAATTAAAAGTTACCACTATGCAATCTCCATGAAGGGTCTTAATGGAGTTTCCTACCCATCCAATTCTCCTTACCATTTTAAATTCAGAAAAAAAGCATTGCTGATACCTGTCCTTGACGCAATCAAGTGTAAGGACTTTTTACACAAAGTGGACCAATGCTCCAAGGAGTTAACAGGGACTGGGGGGATATTAGTTAAGACAACTGTGTAGGGGGCTGCATCTGGCGGAAGATTCAAATTTCTAGTAGGATTCAGGGATTTCGCTCGAAGAAATTGGTGGTTTGACCCCTTATCTTCTTTTTCCTCCACTACGTGAGGTCCTATCTTCCCAGCTTCTCTGTTACCTTTACCGGAAACTATGCTACTATCAGATGTTGTATTGGAAGGTAACATAGTTGTAGAAGGGGTCTCAGTAGGAGTCTCTATGAGGGTTAAATGGTTTACAACACCCAGAGTGACAGGATTCTCATTGCGTTCTGATGCCCCTTTATTAATAGTTACTGGGTTAACCATTCTCTTCCCATTTTCCACAGCATCTACAACATGTGTACTAAAATTAGGACGCACAGGGCCTGTTACAGACGATTTACTGGAAACCAATTCCTCTACTATAATAAGCCTTGCTTCTATCAGAGTTATCTTTTGGAAAATGGGTTCTAATAGAACGGACATCGTAGTTTCTAATCTCCCCCCGAAAGATCCGTCTTTAGTGCTAACAACAGGACTTCCTCTGGGTGTGGACGGGGCGGTAACCAGGGGGCATTCCACAGGAGCCATCTCATTTGTCTCAGGTCTTAAATTTCCCCCGGTTGCTTTTTTTGCAGGTTTACTAGGTTTAGTAGGGCCTCGACTCTTCCTTTTCTTAGTCAGCGGGGGTGCAGTACGAGCTGCTCTTGATTTTGTTTTTTGACCTCTAGTGGAAACTGTGGGCCTGTCAACAGAGGTATCTAGTTCAGAGGAAGAGGAAGCAATCTCAGTAGCAGTCTCTTTCTCATTCAGGGCATGCACAGTCGTACAAGGTCGCAAGGAGGAAGTGGCTTGTGTAACTAATGGGCTTGGTCCAGGGAGAGCAGGGGTTAGCGAGAGTCTACTTTGAGCGAATAAGGGCGAATCCAGCGACAGTCTACGTTCAGTAAGCTCAATCTCATTAATTAAAACGGATTCTGCCCTTGATAAAAAGCATCAAGGGTCCCTGCAGCACCCTGGCCTTTTCCCAATTTACGCCTATTCATTTTTAAAGAGGTAAATGGTAGCACAAATTAAAAGGGTTAAACCTCATTACAAACAATAATACAAATCCTTCAATGAGCAAAATGATACTACAAGAATCCACCGTCTGTTAGTCTTAGGTTGTACAACAGTACCTTGTTATGTTAGGTGAATGCTTCAGTCATAATCCAGGGTCCATAATCCAATAAAGATAAAAGGGGGTGATACTTTAAGACACACAACCACACAACCACACAACCAAGGGAGGTGGCCCTGCCCTGCCTCTTCCTGGCAATGATGGGCAAGGACGGGCCCGGGCGTGCTGCGGGGGTCTTGCGCTGCTTAGATCGCGCTCCGCCGTGTCAGCCAGGTGACGAGGCAGAGAACTGTGGGGGATGTGGTGTCAGTCAGTCAGTCAGTCAGAGTCAGTCAGAGTCAGTCAGTCAGTCAGTGTCAGTCAATCAGTGTCAGTCAGTCAGTGTCAGTCAATCAGTGTCGGTCAGTGTCAGTCAGTCAGTGTCAGTCAATCAGTGTCAGTCATTGTCAGTCAATCAGTGTCAGTCAGTGTCAGTGTCAGTCAGTGTCAGTCAATCAGTGTCAGTCAGTCTCAATCTGTCAGTGTCAGTCAGTCAGTGTCAGTCAGTCAGTGTCAGCTAGAGCAGCTCTGCTGACCTGGTTCTCTGGCTCTAAAGCAGCTCTGCTGACCTTGTTCTCTCCCACCAAAGCAGCTATGCTGACCTGGTTTCTCTGGTTCTAAATCAGGTCTGCTGACCTGGTTCTCTGGCTCTAGAGCAGCTCTGCTGACCTAGTTCTTAGGCTACAGAGCAGCTCTGCTGATCTGGTTCTCTGGCTCTACAACGGCTCTGTTGACCTGGTTCTCTGGCTCTAAAGTAGCTCTGCTGACCCAGTTCTATGGCTCTAAAGCAGTTCTGCTGACATGGTTCTCTGGCTCTAGAGCAACTCTGCTGACCTGGTTCTCTCCCTCTGGAGCAGCTCTGCTGACCTGGTTCTCTCCCTCTAAAGCAGCTCTGCTGACCTGGTTCTCTGGCTCTACAGCATCTCTGCTGACCTGGTTCTCTGGCTCTACAGCATCTCTGCTGACCTGGTTCTCTCGCTCTAGAGAAGCTCTGCTGACCTAGTTCTTAGGCTCTAAAGCAGCTCTGCTGACCTGGTTGTCTGGCTCTACAACAGCTCTGCTGACCTGGTTCTTTGGCTCTAAAGCAGCTCTGCTGACCCGCTTCTATGGCTCTAAAGCAGTTCTGCTGACCTGGTTCTCTGGCTCTAGAGCAGCTCTGCTGACCTGGTCCCTTGGCTATAAAGCAGACCTGCTGACCTGGTTCTCTCACTCTAAAGCAGCTCTACTGACCTGGTTTCTCTGGTTCTACAGCAGCTCTGCTGACCAGGTTCTCTGGCTCTAGAGCAGCTCTGACCTGGTTCTCGGCCTCTAGAGCAGCTCTGCTGACCTGGGTCTCTGGCTCTAAAGCAGTTCTGCTGACTTGGTTCTCTGGCTCTGAATCAGCTCTGCTGACCTGGTTCTCTGGCTCTAGAGCAGCTCTGCTGACCTGGTTCTCTGCCTCTAGAGCAGCTCTGCTGACCTGGTTCTCTGGCTCTAGAGCAGCTGTGCTGACCTGGTTCTCTGCCTCTAGAGCAGCTCTGCTGACCTGGTTCTCTGGCTCTCAAACAGCTCTGCTGACCTGGTTCTATGGCTCTAAAGCAGCTCTGCTTCCTGGTTCTCTGGCTGTAGAGCAGCTCTGGTGACTTGGTTTTCCGTCTCTAAAGCAGCTCTGCTGACCTGGTTCTCTCCCTCTAAAGCGCTCTGCTGACCTGCTTCTCTGGCTCTTCAGCAGCTCTGCTGACCTGGTTCTATGGCTCTAAAGCAGCTCTGCTGACCTGGTTTCTCTGGCTCTAGAGCAGCTCTGCTGACCTGGTTATCTGGCTGTAAAGCAGCTCTGCTGACCTGGGTCTCTGGCTCTAAAGCAGGTCTGCTGCCTGGTTCTCTGGCTCTAGAGCAGCTCCGCTGACCTGGTTCTCTGGCTCTTAAGCAGCTCTGCTGACCTGGTTCTCTCCCTCTAAATCAGCTCTGCTGACCTGGTTCTCTGGCTCAAGAGCAGCTCTGCTGACCTGGCTTCTCTGACTCTACAGCAGGTCTGCTGACCTGGTTCTCTGGCTCTACAGCAGCTCTGCTGACCTTGTTCTCTGGCTCTAGAGCAGATCTGCTGACCTAGTTCTTAGGCTCTACAGCAGCTCTGCTGACCCGGTTCTATGGCTCTAAAGCAGTTCTGCTGACCTCGTTCTCTGGCTCTAGAGCAGCTCTGCTGACCTGGTCCCTTGGCTTTAAAGCAGACCTGCTGACCTGGTTCTCTCCCTCTAAAGCAGCTCTGCTGACCTGGTTTTTCTGGCTCTACAGCAGCTCTGACCTGTTTCTCGGCCTCTAGAGCAGCTCTGCTGACCTGGGTCTCTGGTTCTAAAGCAGCTCTGCTGACCTGGTTCTCTGGCTCTAGAGCATCTCTGCTGACCTGGTTCTCTGGCTCTAAAGCAGCTCTGCTGACAAGGTTATCTGGCTCTAGAGCAGCTCTGCTTACCTGGTTCTCTGCTCTAGAGCAGCTCTGCTGACCTGTTTCTCTGGCTCTAAAGCAGCTCTGCTGACCTGGTTCTATGGCTCTAAAGCAGCTCTGCTTCCTGGTTCTCTGGCTCTAGAGCAGCTCTGCTGACCTGGTCCCTTGGCTTTAAAGCAGACCTGCTGACCTGGTTCTCTGGCTCTAAAGCAGCTCTACTGGCCTGGTTTCTCTGGCTCTACAGCAGCTCTGCTGTCCTGGTTCTATGGCTCTAAAGCAGCTCTGCTGACCTGGTTTCTCTGGCTCTAGAGCAGCTCTGCTGACCTGGTTCTCTGGCTCTAAAGCAGCTCTGCTGACCTGGTTCTCTCCCTCTAAATCGGCTCTGCTGACCTGGTTCTCTGGCTCTAGAGCAGGTCTGCTGACCTGGTTCTCTGCCTCTAGAGCAGCTCTGCTGACCTGGTTCTCTGGCTCTAGAGCAGCTCTGCTGACCTGGTTCTCTGCCTCTAGAGCAGCTCTGCTGACCTGGTTCTCTGGCTCTAAAGCAGCTCTGCTGACCTGGTCCTATGGCTCTAAAGCAGCTCTGCTTCCTGGTTCTCTGGCTCTAAAGCAGTTCTGATGACCTGGTTCTCTGCTTCTTGAGCAGCTCTGCTGACCTGGTTCTATGGCTCTAAAGCAGCTCTGCTGACCTGGTTCTCTGGCTCTAGAGCAGCTCTACTGACCTGGTTCTCTGGCTCTAAAGCAGTTCTTCTGACCTGGTTCTCTCCCTCTAAAGCAGCTCTGCTGATCTGGTTTCTCTGGCTCTACAGCATCTCTGCTAACCTGGTTCGCGGCCTCTAGAGCAGCTCTGCTGACCTGGGTCTCTGGCTCTAGAGCAGCTTTGCTCACCTGGGTCTCTGGTTCTAGAGCAGCTCTGCTGACCTGCTTCTTAGGCTCTAGAGCAGCTCTGTTGACCTGGTTCTCTGGCTCTACCACGGCTCTGCTGACCTGGTTTCTCTGGCTCTACAGCACCTCTGCTGACCTGGTTCTCTGCACTCACGATTCACGCACCCTACTTCGCGAAAATATATTTAAAAATAATGTAAAACAAAAGATAACAGTGGAACCTTCAATTGAAAAGCACCTAACCTGATATAACTCTCCCTATTCCAACCCTCTATTTATGGGAAAGATGTGTGCACACTCAATAGCACCCACTGTCACAATGCCTATTCCATAAGGAATCAAATGTAATTCACAACAAGAGAGAGGTGCACCACACGAGAAGCTCAAAGTCACACAGTTCATACGTGATTGTGAATTGTCTTCAAGAGTCAATTTTTATATATTCATTTTATTTTCGTTTTTCTACAGAAAGACCAGCCGACGCGTTTCGTCCTAAACAAGGACTTCTTCAGGGCTGTTAATCATAAGTAAAAAAGTACATATAAATATCACATATATACAAATACATGTACAAAAAACACTTACATAAATATAAAAGGACACTTATACGTATATAAAAAGACAGCAAACAGACAAGACGACATTATCTACAATCTGTCATATAACAGCAGTTTTCCTATTTAAGACTTTTCAAACAGACCATTCCATACTTAACAATATGTTTACTGAATAGTCGTACATATTTTAACCATTTTTAAAGTTAATTTCTCACTTTTTTAAATTAATTTTTTACCTTTTTTTAACTTTTTTTAAAAATTTGTATTAAATTATTTTGAACTCTTTTACACCATTGCGTGATATTATATTTTTATATTTACATCTATGTATTTCTCTTAAGGGGTCAACCGAAACAAAAAGAAACAACTATCGTAATGACTGGATCAGATCCTACCCAGCATGCAAATAGTGTCATAAGACAAGAGAAGGATATTCAAAAGGGGGAGGAAAAATTCAGAGATAAACACACACAAGGAAAGCAAGAGGGAGAATATGACCTACCATAAAGATATGGCAACGTTCAATTCAAGGAAGAAACTTCCAAAGTGTTTCACCAATCATAAGATGATTCAAAGTCGACGGCGTCGTTCCCGCCAATCAGTTCTACAGCCAAGAACACAATCAAACAAAACGCCTGATCATAATCAGTACATCTGGAATTTTAAGGCTGCATCAACGAGAGCACATGCAAACACACATAAAGTGCTGCCACAACAGAACAAGTGTATCGGAAAGGAACGCGTATGACTCACAGATTCACGCCAAAGTTTCATTGTGGTCCAATAACTGAATTCTATACGGGTCCCACATTCACAGGAATCCAACACCCTCCGGTTCTACAGATGTAGGCAAAGGTCAGCGTCACAATATTCTAAAAGACAGCCGAAATGTAATATTTAATTTTAAGGAACAAAGGGGATATAAGATATATTTTTATATATCTTTATATACAATACTAACGCCAGGATTAAGTGAGTTAAGCAAACAACCAGTTAGGAAAAGGATTAGAGAAACTCAGCTATAATTACAGACTTTCTAAGTTTACAATTGAGTAAGCCTATATCTACAATAATTGCAGCATACAGTCCATCTTGTTACGCAGACACCATCTTTTGGAATGACAATCAAACAGTGAGGATATAATTACTTCCTCACATGAACCATGAGCCTGGCTCAACTCATAAAACACAAAAATAAAGATACCTAAAGGGTCCATATTGCTCCATTAGTCAAGAACCCCATTCTGGAATGGTATCAACAAAGTACCCATAAAGTATACAAAGTAGACAGAGGCATTAAGAAAGTTCCCAACTGACGATTTTACAAAACACACACAATCCCGTCATAGACATTGTGATATACAGTTCTTACCTTACCGCAATATGATAGTTGCCGGACAAGTGTTCAAAGCGCAGTCTACAGCGGAAATGGTAACGGTCAAATACCCCAGCGAGTAACCTGTCTCTGAGTAACACGATCTTTAAATAGAGCGCTTGACGGGTCCCGGTAAGGACATCACATGGGTTGTTACCATAGGAACCAATTTGTTTGGGACCGACTCGTTTGCGATAAAAAATAAAAAATAAAATCCCCGCTAGCTATATAAATATCAATGATGTAATCAGTCTACGACATAGACTAAAGACAAGTGAAATATACTGTCCATAATTCTATATCTTATCTAGGCTCTAGAGCAGCTCTGCTGACCTGGTTCTCTGGCTCTACAACGGCTCTGCTGACCTGGTTTCTCTGGCTCTACAGCAGCTCTGCTGACCTGGTTCTCTGCACTCACGATGCACACACCCGACTTCGCGAAAATATATTTAAAAATAATATAGGTTTATTATAAGTACAAATATGTTATTTTTATGACTATCTTAGATAATCTCTTGCCCTAATATGTATATTAAAGACACATACATATCATTTTGGAACATAACATTTTTTGGCGGGAGTTGCGCACCCAGCGCGCCCCAGCACGTATATGACATCACGTGGGACCCGCCACCGCGCAAGCATCTCTTACCGTAATGCACACGTGTCACGAATGTGCGGGAGCAGGAGTCGCGTACTGGTCGCATATCAATCGCGCACATTACGTAATATTAAATGTACATGATGTAACTGAAAAACACTCACTCAGCCGTCGCACACCATACGCGGATCCTTCACGACTTTTCTAAAATAGCGGCTAGAATTCACACACCCACAGTGATGTGTACGCTTTGAGTGCGCGACTCCGAAAAAAATTTGGAAAAAATATTTTTTTAAAGAAAATAATATAAATACATTAAAATAACAAATGAAAACAAAAAAAATGATCAATATTTCAGTTTGAATTTTTTTTAATGTTTTTTTTTGCAATTTTCAGAATAATATATAATGTTATTTAATGAATAAAATATTCATAAATGAACAGTTAAAAAACTGTAGAAAATCAGTACTAAAAAAGAGGTATAACTACTATCACACTTAAAAATTAGCATTTAAAATTCACTTAAAAAACCATAGGTTTCAGAGACAATATAGATAGAAATTAGCATTTAAAAAAACGTAGAAATTCACAGAAAAAACCATAGGTTTCAGGGGTGTTTTAATTAGCTGGCCATTGCACTCGTACAAAACCATAGAAATTCCTCCGTTATAGTTAGTTCTGCTAACTATAACTCGAGCGCCCGCAATGCACTGCTGATGATGTCACATATTGCATCATTCATGACATGGTCAGTGACATCACTGATGACATCTCCGTTATAGTTAGCAGAACTAACTGTAACGGAGGAATTTCTATGGTTTGTATGAGTGAAATAGCCAGCTAACTATAACACCCCTGAAACCTATTGTTTTTTCTTTGAATATATATATATATATGTGTGTGTGTATGTGTGTGTGTGTGTGCGTGTGTGTGTGCGTGCATGTATATATTATCTACTGGACCTAGTTTCCATAGACAAGGCGTAGTTTGTTTTACTGATATCTTTGGCACCATTTGACAAATGTTAACGAAATTTTCAAAACTAGTTTACCACTCTCTTTAACTGCTGTCTTGACTGTTTCAGGTTGATTCATCGAGTGAGGGTCCCAAAATGAGTTTTTCCACTGCAATTTTCCATAGGGTTTATAGACACGACTATACCCTAAAACTCTGAAAAGAACTACACCAAATTTTGCTGAAAACTAGATCTTGGTCCAGAAAGATTGCTTTTTGTAATTTGATGTAAATCCATTCAGTAATTTTTAGGTAATTAAAGAGAAAAGATTTATAGATATCTAGGGACGTGGGCCCTCCACAGATCTGACGGTGAGATCTGATTGGCTGCCAACACTTCAACCAGGAAGTATTCACAGCCATCTTGGAACTCAAGACTCATCCTGAATCCCAAACGGAAAAAAAGGGGGTACGATAGGAATACCCTGACATCCTAGGCCTGGTGGTGAGGTCCCATCAATTTTATTTACCAACCATTAGGCGGGACACAGGTTGCATCAATGTGTTTCATTGCTTACGAACACCTTGGTCACAACACTGACCATTACACCAATCATCTCATTTAACCCTCATAGTGCGTAAACAATGTAAAAAACAATGGTAACAACTACCCAGTAGCACAGCATTTTTACAACACACATGGTGGAGACCATAAAATACTATTATACAGTGTGACTAGCTGTGTGTCAAAAAAACTGAGACGGGGAGATAGAGAAAAACAGTTTAGAAGATTGGAGTCAAGGTACATTATAAAGATGGATCGCAAAGATGGACGGCAAAGGACCATTAGAGTTGAACGTAGACAAAGAGCTCCTCGTACATTTATGACCCCTGTAACATTTCCTTAATACATCTGCCAGCTCTGAAGACTGTTTGCTAAATTATAGCTAATGTTTTAACAATTTTGGATGTACACTTTGTGTTTTTTTACAGGAGGACAAGATTAGATGCATTGCAGTTTAAGGAGTCAAGTAGCTGCAATTATTAGAGAATACTTCTATTGGAGAGTCGCATCAACAGTACTGGCTTGATTTTTTTTAGTTGAAATGAATGTAATCAAATTGGTTTATAAGGTTTAGAAATGCTATATTTATTATCATATGCTAAGTAGCCTTTAAAGAAAGCCATAGCTCACTAGGGCCTAATACGGCCATAGAGAAAAGCCCATAGGAGAAGCACAAAAGGTAAAAATGCATGTTTAAGTATGGCGACTGAAAATCATTTACTAAGGTAACATAGTTTACCTTGTAATTGGGATTCGGCAAAGATCTGAATGAAATATTGATGCCAAATTAATTATTATGTTATACTAGAAGAAAACGGGAAATTATGAATAATGAGCATAAAAATTACTGTTGTTGTATAATAAACCTTGCAGAGAAAGCCATTACAAAATGGTGAGAGGTTTTGAATGCAGAGCACTTGTCCTTTTACATTGATTATGCACTATGAGGGTTTAATGCGATGACTGGTGTAGTAGTCAGCATCATGACCAAGGTGCTATTAAACACCAACACGCGTTGATCTAACCTGTGTTCCGCCTAATGGTAGGCAATTAAAACTGGTACTTGAAACTTGTTTCAGAGTGCCGTGGATCTCTTCTGTTGAGGAAAGACAGCTGTTTCCCTTTGAAAAAAAAATATTATATATATATATATATATATATATATATATATATATATATTCAATGAAAAAACCAAAGGTTTCACACATGTTATAGTTAGCTGGACATTTCACTCGTAAAAAACCAATGAAATTCCCCCGTTATAGTTAGTTCAGCTAACTATAACTCGCGCGCCCGCAATGCACTGCTGATGACGTCACATATTACATCACTCATGACATGGTCAGTGACATCAAAATTCCAGCAATATTGTTCTCACAGGACAGGTCAGCAGCACTAGGGCAGAGTACCTGGATGTCAGAATTGACATCATTAACAACCAACTGTGTACCACTCTCTTCAGGAAAGCCACTGCTGGCAACAGCATTTTACATGCATTGAGCAGTCATCCAGAGACCCTAAAATGGAGCATCCCCTTTGGTGAGCTCATGAGGGCAAAAAGAAATTGCAATTCAGAAGAAGCCTATCTACAAGTGAGTGAGGAGATGTTTGAACGCTTCAGGAATAGAGGCTATCCCAATTGGGTACTCAATAGAGCTAGAGAGAGGGCCAACGGGATCTCTAGAACTTCTACGTTGGAAAGTGAACCCACTCAGACATCTAAGGAGAATGACGATGTCACACGTATCATCATGACCTACAACACTAATTCTGACAATATCAAACACATACTGACCAAACATTGGAATGTTCTTACTGCTGACAATGTTATTGGCAACAGTATTCCCAAGCGACCTAGTATCACCTACAGGAAGGGTAAGAACATTAGGGACATGTTGGTACGCAGTGATGTGACAGAATATCCTGACAAACACACACATGGGCTTCAGGGATTTTTTCCCTGTGGCCATTGTAAAGCGTGCAAACAGAGTACATTCCTCAAAACGACCACATACAATGGAATTGACAAGGAGATAGAACAATTTCTATCATGCAGCACCACATTTGCCATCTATGTGATTGTTTGTCCTTGTAACAAGTGGTACATAGGAAGCACTACCCTCCAAGCCAAAAAACGGGTACTTGAGCATAGTAGAGCCATAACACACAGAGACGAAAAATATCCTGTCGCACGTCACTACAGGGACCACCATTTCTCTGATTCCACTCTACTTAGGTACTTCATCTTGGAACAAGTCCTCAGTAATCCAAGGGGAGGAGATAGGGTACTGAGGCTGAGACAAAGGGAATCCAAATACATTGTTGATTTTCAAAGCAAGGACCCGGGCGGTCTCAATCAGGACGAAGAATTAGCCGTACACCTCAGAGAGTGAAAATTGGTATTCTGTCGCCAGCCTGTCTGCATCTGATATGTGTGATGTGTTACATTATGTCATGTCTGTGTAACCAGTATACATTTTTCCCTTCCTCCCTTCTTCCAATTTTTAGAACATGTACTAGAACTGTAAAGATGCAGATTCTTTTTTGCATCTGTTTTTAACCATGTTTTTTCATTTGATTTTGTTTATTTCTTTCTAGGAGGAGAGGCAGGGGCCCCAACACTGACACTCACTCTGCACGGGCAGTTTCTCCCTCTCTCCCCCTTCACTTCACCGAGGTCATCACCAGTTCTGGATATTTGGGCGTGTGAAAGACTGGGTCCTTCTTCTGGTCAATACGGTTAGCCCCACTTGGGGAACACATACTATATACCCCCCCCCTTTTTGCTGATTGTTGTCCATCAATTTACCTGTTGATAGAGGATATCCCGCACATATGGGTTAGGTCTCTGCCTCTGACCACCGTTGAACTGTAGTTACATGGGGTGGTTTGTACAAACACGTCACAGGCACTTGCCAGGTATTTTAACATCATGCCTCATTAGTACTTACTTCTCAAAAGATTTTGTGGTCAATTTGATTGCCTATAGCTTATCTGGACAACATGTATATGATTACATTCATGTTTGAGATGGCTATTTAACCACTCCAAGATGGCTGCTGCATTGGGCTGGTTTTCTGCCAACATGATTTTTTGGTCCATTGTTTGTATTCACAGCTCTCCAAACTTTATTTAGTTTGTTTTCACTGTAGCACTGTTATTCACGTGAGCAAGGCTTTTGTAAGTCGAAACGCGTTGTGAATAAACACCCGTTTGTTCTGCCATCTGTGTTGGACCACTCTGTTCCTGAGAGCGCACGACATCTGCATATTTGGAATATATATATATATATATATATATATTCAATGAAAAAACCAAAGGTTTCACACATGTTATAGTTAGCTGGACATTTCACTTGTAAAAAACCAATGAAATTCCCCCGTTATAGTTAGTTCAGCTAACTATAACTCGCGCGCCCGCAATTCACTGCTGATGACGTCACATATTACATCACTCATGACATGGTCAGTGACATCACTCATGACATCACTGATGCCATCTCAAATGACATCACTGATGACATCATTCAGAGAATGTGTGTTTTTCAGAAAATTACATATGTTTTATATATGTATATCTCAAGGTCGATGGAAGAATAAATGGGTATATAAGTGTCTAAATGGATGAATTGTTTTTGAAAAATTGATTGTATAACTGACTGATTAAGTGTATCTTAGTGAATACATGGCTTAGTGAGTAATGTTTAAATATGTAAATATCTGTATCAGTCTCTCACTTTGTGTATAAGTGGCTGCATGGGTTGGTGAGTAGCTACATGGGTGTCTATATAGGTTATTAGTTGGTTTTTTGAGTATCAGTGTCTGATGTCTGTATGGTTCGGTGGGGGGTATTACGTAGTGCATAGGTGCATGAATGAATGACTCACTCTTTGTATGTGTTGAAGACAGCATGTGTGCAGGACTCTATGGGTGAATGAGTGTGTGCATGGGTGTGTTAGTGAGTGAATGACTGTCTCAATAGTGTCTCTATGAGTAACTACATATGTTTTAAACTAGTATATGTGACAATTGGTGTATATAAGCGAGTATATGTGAGAGTGAGAGATTGGAAGAGTTCCTGTATGAATAAGTATGTGTTTCTATAAGTGATTGTTTAAAAGACTAAGTATGTGTAAGTTTCTGTAGAAGTAAGTGTGGCGGTGTGTGTATAACTGTATATGCAAGTAAATGTATGTTTGATTCTTTATTAGCATGAGTGACTATGTGTGTGAGTACCTCTATGGATGAGTGGCATTGTGTAACAGGATGTATACGTGTATGAGTACATATGATGAGTGAGTACATGTATGAGTGACTGTACAGGACTGTTGGTGAATGAGGGGATGTGTATGTGGATCTTAGAATTACTGAATAGGTTGTTGTAACTGGTATTGGTATGTCCATTGTTTTTAAAATTTTAATTTCTATTTTTGAATGTGTGTATCAAAGGTTATATTAGGGGCAGAGGTGGTCTGCCACTCTATCACAAGGATGATGTCATCAGTGATGTCATCAGTGATGTCATTTGAGATGTCATCAGTGATGTCATGAGTGATGTCACTGACCATGTCATGAGTGATGTAATATGTGACGTCATCAGCAGTGCATTGCGGGCGCGCGAGTTATAGTTAGCTGAACTAACTATACCGGGGGAATTTCATTGGTTTTTTAAGAGTGAAATGTCCAGCTAACTATAACATGTGTGAAACCTTTGGTTTTTTCATTGAATTTCTAAGGTTTTTTAAATGCTAATTCCTAACTATAACGTGTGTGAAACCCATGGTTTTTTCAGTGAATTTGCAAGGTTTTTTAAATGCTAATTCCTAACTATAACGTGTGTGAAACCCATGGTTTTTTCAGTGAATTTGCAAGGTTTTTTAAATGCTAATTTTTTTATTTTCTTCTATTTTTTAAACATATTTTTATTTTAATTTTCTATCCTTTTTTAAAGACTATGGTTAAATTTTTTAAATTCTATAATATGTTTTTTTTAATATATTTTATAAAATAAACAGGTAAAATGTATTAGCAATACATTTTTTCCTTTTTTTTTTAATTTTTTTTTAGTACGCGTACCGTAAGCTTACGGTAAGCGTACGGTTTACGCAATGTCCGTAATTTATCTACGCTGTTTGCGTATAGTTATGCAATTTGCGTAGCCGCGCGTACTCCGCGTGGGACGCGTACGCGTGTACGCTACACGCGCACGTTACGCGGAAGTGTCGGGTAGTGACTGTTATGCGTATGCGCGCAAGCGCGTGTCTTTTTTACGCGCATACGTACTTTTGCCGTAAGCGTACCGTAAGCGTACCGTAAGCGTACGGTAGGTCATGTGATCATGAAACACAACTTTTGATTGGTTGAAACTACTTTCAGTTCTAGAACTCTCCTACACCACACCCATTCCCCTCATTTCTGCTTGTGATCCCTTAGGAGAAGGAGCTGGGTTGTCTTTGTGATACGATGGCAGAACAGCAGAGCCCTTCTGAGAGTGAGGCTAGCACTAGCAGCACTACCTTGAGGCAGAGAGCAAGGAAACAAAAGACCTCTTATGTATGGGATTATTTTACTTTTCCTGAAGGCCAGCAAAAGGTAAATGCACCCTTAGTGACTTGCAAGCTGTGTCAGCGTGTACTTTCAAGAGGTAATCCTGACAGGAAGTATTCCTTTGGGAATCATACCATGATGAGGCACCTCAAGGATGTACACAAAAGGACACATGCTCGACTTACTGGAGGTAACCCTTCAGTAAGTCAACCAAGCACATCCACAGCAGCTCTGCCTGGACCATCATCTGCAGGGCTGAGTCCTTCTTCTGCAGGTCAGGTGAGCCCTTCATCTGTGGGGGGAGCATCTCCTTTTGCTGGCCCTCTGGAAATTAACCCTCGATTTCTGAGGGTTGATATTCGATGCGCCTCTTGTCATGATCTAATTTGTCATAGGGAGACCAGTGTTTCCCTAGTGAACCTCAAAATAGATCAGCACACTTGTCTCAGAGACTAATTTTCCCAATCTTTCTTTCCTCTGTCCCTGCATGAACACAACGGCTCTTTTAAGAGCCAACCTTATCTTTCATCTTTTTTTTATATATGTTTTTAAAAACTTTTTTTTTTTTTTTTTTTACCGTACGCGTACGGTGCGCGTATTTATTTTTTTATTTTTTTAAAAAAACACTAAAAATCAATTATCACATTACAAGGTCTTTGAGAGACTACAATTATT
Organism: Triturus cristatus; assembly: GCF_964204655.1. NCBI lineage: Eukaryota > Metazoa > Chordata > Amphibia > Caudata > Salamandridae > Triturus > Triturus cristatus. The sequence continues at coordinate 844,924,744 of NC_140594.1, read as the reverse complement.
ATTATTGACTTACCATACCCACTCAAAAAAATGCAACTGTGAAATCACCAGAGCAAAACGCAATAAATCTCTGCCTGTAATTCCTATTTGCTCACAGAGTCATGTTTTCACATTAGTCACAAAACGAAATTTCTTTGCCAATTTGAATGCACACTTACTGCTCTTTTTTTTGGCAAGTGATAATCACTTTTACAGACTGACACATTATGAATCCACTTTTCAGATTTTTTAAAAAGCCCATGTCCAGACTGCTTTTTCAGACCACCACCATGTGTATCCTGGGTGACTGCCTACACTCCAGCAAGGGCAACCAGCCTTAGTGATGCTGAATGTATTTGCATTACAGACTGAAACCTCAAACCCCACTCGCTTGTAAATACTGTGCATGATTATACATGGAAAGGAGCTGGGTGTGTGCTAAGAGTCTGCTTCTGCACCAAAAAATCGCTCCCCCTTTTTCCTACTAATGCAAATATAAAATTACCAGAGTTGTACACAATAAATCTCTGCCTATATTTCCCAACATGTGTAACCTGGGTGACTGCCTACATTCCACCAAGGGCAACCAGCCTTAGTGATGCTGAATGTATTTGCATTACTGAGTCCAACCTCAAACCCTTAAACTATTCTTTTTTTATACCAATACACCTTAATTTATCGTGAAAACATAGTCCATATTATTTTACATGTTCCTCACATTTAAATTTCTCCCAAAACAGAAAATAATAAACGCAACTTCAACAAAAAGAATTACATTTCTATTATTCATTTCTTAATTTACCATATACATCTCCTCTCAAACTCTAACCTCACCTTTAAAATTAGTTAGTTGTGAAAGAAATGTGGCACTCAAACAGCAGATTATCAGAGCCAGGATCTCTGTTCTCTACACCTCTCTCCTCTCAGCAGAACCAGATAATGGCAAAGTTTCCCTCTATTTTTCCACACATATACATGTAAGTTTCAAATCTCAGTGTAATCACACATTTCTATTGGTTGAAAACCAACCCTTTTCCAAAAGTACCCTTCCCCCAACTTGACTTCTGCCTAGTACCCTTCCCCCAACTTGACTTCTGCCTGCTACCATAGCAACAGCTCATGGAACACTGCTGTGTGGAGTCAGGTCAGAAGTTCGCCAAACAATGTTTCAATTCCACAGAGCAAGAGTGCTTGACTTTTCAAACCTAACAGCAAATCCATAGTACTGTTCTTTGGTAACACATTTTTCTGTACCAATACAAAACATGCTTCTATTAATTTACACATACAGCCTAGTTTTTATTCTAGAATGGTATGAAACAGCCAATCAGTTCTTTTTTTTTTTGAAAAAAATATGTATGCCTCCATTTCCAAACTGTCTTTCATCATCAGTGATGTCATGAGTGATGTCACTGACCATGTCATGAGTGATGTAATATGTGACGTCATCAGTAGTGCATTGCGGGCGCGCGAGTTATAGTTAGCTGAACTAACTATAACGGGGGAATTTCAATGGTTTTTTACGAGTGAAATGTCCAGCTAACTATAACATGTGTGAAACCTTTGGTTTTTTCATTGAATTTCTAAGGTTTTTTAAATGCTAATTCCTAACTACAACGTGTGTGAAACCCATGGTTTTTTCAGTGAATTTCAAAGGTTTTTTAAATGCTAATTCCTAACTATAACGTGTGTGAAACCCATGGTTTTTTCAGTGAATTTGCAAGGTTTTTTAAATGCTAATTTTTTTTTTTCTTCTTTGTTTTTTTACATATTTTTATTTTAATTTTCTATCCTTTTTTAAAGACTATGGTTAAATTTTAAAAATTCTAAAATATGTTTTTATTTTACATTTTTTTTAAAATAAACAGGTAAAATTTATTAGCAATACATTTTTTCCTTTTTTTTTTTTTATTTTTTTATTTTTACCGTGCGCGTACAGTAAGCGCACGTCTTGCTGTAATTACGTTAGATTTCTACGCTGTTTGCGTTCATTTACGCAATTTGCATAGACGCACGTCACGCGCGCATAGCGCGTAACGCGTACGCTGCACGCGCACGTTACGCGGAAGTGAAGGGGCGTGCCTGTTTTGCGCATGGGCGCGAGCGCGTGTCTTTTTTACGCGCATGCGTACTTTTGCCGTAAGCGCACCGTAAGCGTACCGTAAGCGTACGGTAGGTCATGTGATCATGAAACACAACTTTTGATTGGTTGAAACTACTTTCAGTTCTAGAACTCTCCTACACCACACCCATTCCCCTCATTTCTGCTTGTGATCCCTTAGGAGAAGGAGCTGGGTTGTCTTTGTGATACGATGGCAGAACAGCAGAGCTCTTCTGAGAGTGAGGCTAGCAGCACTACCTTGAGGCAGAGAGCGAGGAAACAAAAGACCTCTTACGTATGGGAGTATTTTTCTTTTCCAGAAGGCCAGCAAAAGGTAAATGCACCCTTAGTGACTTGTAAGCTGTGTAAGCGTGTACTTTCAAGAGGGAATCCTGACAGGAAGTATTCCTTTGGGAATCACACCATGATGAGACACCTTAAGGATGTACACAGAAGGACACATGCTCGACTTACTGAAGGTAACCCTTCAGTAAATCAACCAAGCACATCCACAGCAGCTCAGCCTGGACCATCATCTGCAGTGCCGAGTCCTTCTTCTGCAGGTCAGGTGAGCCCTTCATCTGTGGGGGGAGCATCTCCTTTTTCTGGTCCTCTGGAAATTAACCCTCGGTTTGCGAGGGTTGAAGTACGGTGCGCCACTTGTCATGATCTAATTAGTTATAGGGAGACCAGTATTTCCCTAGTGAACAGTAAAATAGATCAGCACACTTGTCGTACCATCTAATATTCCCAATCTTTCTTTCCTCTGTCCCTGCATGAACACAACGGCTCTTTTAAGAGCCAACCTTACCTTTCATCTATTTTTTAGATATGTTTTTAAAAACTTTTTTTTTTTTTTTTTTTACCGTACGCGTACGGTGAGCGTAATTTTTTTTTTTTTTTTTTTTAAAAACACTAAAAATCAATTATCACATTACAAGGTCCTTGAGAGACTACAATTAAAAACTGAAAATGTGATTGTAGAGAAGTGGAAAAAAGGGACCATGATATTATTGACTTACCATACCCACTCAAAAAAATATTTATTCATTTAAATTTTTTTTTAATTGCTTTAAAAATGGTTCTAGTTTTCGAAAATTTTCTATCTCAATCTGAAAAAAAAGAAAAAAGTATTAATATTTAAGAAAACATTTTATAATACAGTACACATATTTACATATTTTTCAAAAAATATTTTTGCCTTTTTTTTGCTGTTTTCAGAATATATTGCATTTCACTATAAATTGTGAAAGCAATTGCATTCATCATTTAACAGCAGGCAAAAAAAAAATTAACAATCTCAAAGATTGTTTTAAAAAAGCCCACAATCTCTTTTTGCATAAACATAACTTTATAGAAATGCATAATATTCTTAAAAAATATCATCTAATATCAATACTTATTTCTTTAAAATACCTTCTGATATTTTTGTTTCAGAAGTATAATCACAATAATATATCTCAAATAACTCCACAATACATCGGGTTCCATTTCCTTTAGGCCAAATAGTAATTTTAAAATTCTTTTTTGGTTAAATTTCCAATGGTAATCCAATAAAAATCTAAAGTTTAAATTGTACAGATCTCACCGATTCTCTGTAACATTTTGGTTTCCGAAAGATTTATTAATAATTAAATAAGTCCACAATAGAATTGTTTACCTTTCCGCATGGCCAAATAGTAATTTTAAAAATCTTTTTTGAAAAAATTTCCAATGGCAATCCAATAACATTCCAAAATTTAAATTGTGCAGATGTTACCGATTTTTTCTAAATTTTTGGTTTTCCAAAGTTTCCTTAAAAAATGGAAAAATTCCACATTACAATTGGTTACCTTTCCATTAGGCCAAATGATAATTTGTTAAATCTTTTTATTTGTAAATTCCAAATGGTAATCCAATAAAATTGTAAAATTGTTTTGTCCAGATGTTGCCAAATCTCTCTAAAATTTAGGTTTCAGGAAGATTAGATAGGAATTTGCTAAATCAAAAGGCAAACGTTGCTTAAAAATCAATTGGGAATCATTACACAGTGTCCAGCCTTTTTCACATTTAAGATAAACTGTGTAATGACCAGAAGTTACAGTAGGTCCATCATGGAAAATTATTGCAACTGTTACAAAAGTTTTTCCTGAAATTGATAATTGCTGTCCTGTAAACTTCTTTATTAAAGTATCCAATTTTGAACCATCAGCTCTACATCGTTGCATCATTAAAATTACATACTGTCCGTATTCCTTTAAAATTAACGTTGAAAACATGTCAGATTTACACTTACCGCATTGCATGCTATGATTAGCATCTTTAACTAATTTAGCAAAAGTGACTGTTTTACTCTCTGGCAATGTTAAATAAATAAACCTTTCATTATCAACATTAGAGCCACATATATTATAACAGTTTTCACAACTATGTTCCCATTTATAAGAGAGACCAAATAAATTTTCAATGGGAACCCCTTCTTCTTCCAGTACCTGAAGAAAATACATCAAGAATTCCTGTGCGTCTTGCTGTACATTTTGAGAAAACTGTGTTCGTCCTGAACATACATCTAAAAGTTTTCTAATTTCAGTAGCACTTTCTATTTGAGTTTTATCATTACTCAGCTTTTCAAAAAGGAGACTCAGCACAGAACAGAATCTTTTTCCCTGATTTACTATTATCTGCTCTTGCAAACTTTCCAGATAAAATGCAACATTCAGCACTACATTAGCGTAGCAGTTGACACCAGAGCTATTTTCAAAATGACATCCTACAACCTGTTCTTCATTTTCCTTATTCTTTTTGCTTGCAATTACATCACTCCTCTTTTTTTTCCTCCTCTCTACATCTTCATTACAGATATTCTCATTTCTCCTTTTACGAGAAACTACACGTTTCTCCAACACAGGATACTGACCTAAATGAGGAGCATAGCTTCTTCTTAATCTATTATACTCCTTTACACAATTTGTATCAGCACTAACTTTTGAATCATCAAAGTCTATCATGAATAAACCTGATAATGTTTTCACTCGTGACAAAGCAACATATGCCATACCTTCTTTGAACACAGTTGAACCAATGTTCACAAATGCACAATCTACAGTCAATCCTTGAGACTTGTGAATAGTTACAGCATATGCTAGCAAAAACGGAAACTGCTTCCTACGTACATATAAGTCTTTCACAAGCATGAAACGAACTGAACAACGACAAATGTCTTTAACTTCTTCTATCTGATCAAATTTTATTTTTAAACATTCAATTCCATCTTTTTTCTGATAATTAATAAAACCCACAACTCTTCCCATAGCTCCATTAACTAAACCTTTTTCAACATCCAAATTTCTCCTTAAAAATACTCTACAGTTCATGCAAACAGATAGATTTTTTTCTAATCCAGCTGTTTTGGAAATGTTCTTCTCTAGTGAATCCAATTTATTTTTCAGTGTGCCTGTTAATGTGACAGTAATTCTTCCATCCTCAATTTTGTCCACTGCTTCCAATTTCCTGATATCTTCCTTTTCCAATTTCAAAAGCTCCTCATTGAATATTGAGCATTCACGTAGAGTTGGCATTAAGCAGATGACACTTTTGTTTTCTGCAATGTTCTTGTATATCTTCTCTGCAACTATTTCTTCCTTTGGAAATAAATTATGTAGCAGCCGACTCTGTAATGCTTTTTTGCCAGCTTCAGTGAGTAGTCCAATTCTGATTTCTTTCAGAATACTTCCATATTCTTCATCGTTTGCTTGCCTCATATTAGTAGTAAGTTCCTTGTACTCAAAGAAGGACCAAATATTTGTATTACCGATGCTTCCCAATGACTTCTTCGTGTCTTCATGTGTCACAGTATTAAACACTGGTTGTCCTTTAACTGGAGTAAGTTGCAAAAGATCTCCAAAAACTATGACGTGTTTTCCTCCAAATAACACGTCATAGTCTGTCTTCAGAATTTGCTGCATTCTTAAATGCACAAAGGCAAGCATTAAGTTTGATACCATGCTCACCTCATCAATAATGAGAACTTGCATCTTCTTCAATACTCTTGAAACTTCCAAGCATGCTTCTCCAGTTAGCTTGTTGTATTGTATTTTGTTCTCATGCTCCACTGGTAACATTAGCAAACGATGTAAAGTGATTCCTTTTATGTTATATGCTGCTAACCCAGTTGGAGCAGTAACCACACAAGACAAAGTAGAATCCGTTTTTTGCTGTAGGTAGCTTCTGATGACTTTTATTAGCAAACTTTTTCCAGTTCCAGCTTGTCCGCTTACATACATCCTGATTGGATGAAATGATGTGCATGAGCACTCTTTTTTTTCATGTAGAAATCCGTGATCAATTTTGTTTCTGATCTCTTCATAAATTTGTTGCTGCTCTTCGTTCAGTTGTCTTTCCAAATTTTGTAAGTCTATAAATTCTTCTTGAGCTTGATTCATAGCCGTTTCCACTTCATTCATGGCTATTGATGCTTCATTTTCAACGATTGGTTGTCCTAGGGGATCTTGACTGAGTGTTCCTGAACTTTGGCTGTCCTGAGAACTGTCTCTAGCTATTTCTGCTGCAATTGTAGTTTCCTGTTCAATTTCTTCATTTAACATTTGCAGATAAGTTGTGAATGTATTGCATTGTATGCTGTCTTTGCAAGCATTAAAAGAATCTTCATAGCTTTGAAATTCTCCCAGTAGTTCATCCTCTGTACGCCATGGTTTAAACAGCTGTAAAAGAGCCAAGTAGTAAAATTCCTTTTTGTCAGTAGTGTCGCAACTCAGCTTCCGGTGATTTATCAAACTTCCTTTTGTTTGCTTCACCAAACATCCTTCCTCACCAATGACTTTATATTTTCCATTGTTGATGTCTTCTGCGGCTTTCCGTGAATAAATGTAGTTCTGCAGCACTTCATAGAGACACATGTTCTCTAGATGAAGACTTCTCTTGGGATAATATGTGTCCAACATGTTTGATTTCAAAATATCTGTACTTTCTGGGTCATTCTCGGCCAAATATTCAATTTCTCCAACAGATTTCAGTACCCGATTTCTCATTGCTGCAAGGCCTAAACTTGCCCAAATTATTCTTCTTGATTTCGAGTAGAGACTTGCAGAAGATAACCTATCTGAACATTCGTAGGATCCAATTTCTCAATGCGATAACATCTTCAAACTGAAACTGTACAGCTTCTTACTGACAGTTTTCTCGTGAGAAATCTCTTCCCACATTTCCTTCAATTCTGTTTTTTCTGATTTCGTAATGTAAGACGTTACATATCGAGCAACAGCAATGGAATTGTCAGCTACATACTGTATATCCATGTTAGCGTTCGACATGGATAAAATCACTGGGTTGTAGTCATTTATATTTTTTGATTCTTCTTTTCTTTTAAGGTTGTAGGTATTCTTAGGTGATTTTCTTGTGATAGTATGTCTCACAGATGACATAAAACTGTTAACTCTTCCATTTGAAAGAACAGGTCTAGGAAATCCAAATCGACATTTAGTGTAGTATTTATCTTTGCTCTTGTATTTCCGTCGACAGTATTTTCCACACCGATGACTTTGGAAACGTAAAACTTGCTCCTTTAACTTTTTCTCTTCTGTGCTTTTTGGTATAGCACATGTTGCATATTCTTCAATGTAAGATAACACTGCTTCATCAGTATCTGTTCCAAACTTTGGGGCATCCTTGATCCACAACAGCATATGAATATGAGGAGCACCTCTTGCCTGGTACTCTTTTCTCCAAAAGAAATCCACTACTTCTCCTAGAGGTGGATTTTTTTTATTGCAGATGAAGGACATCATAGCCTCAAATCTATGATTGAAATATCTGCAAACATTAACGGGATCCAATGAGCACAGTTCTCCTGCTGTCTTGTATTCGATGTTTTTAATGTTTGAATTTGCCTCTCGTAGAAAATCCAGTAAATCATCCCAAGCGTACTCGGCACAGCTTAGGGTAACGAACCATGTTGGTGTTCCTAAATTCCGTAACATGCATTTTAATTCACCATGGCGTCGGTACCAATATTCATTTGTCCCACGCTGACAAGCCATCAGATTGATCAGTTGTGTTTCCAAATCATCATCTCGGTGCTGCACTTTCTCCATAAAATCCTTAGCAGACACATTTTGCAAATGTACTCCACTTTTTAAAATGTGATTTACTGCATAAGACAATGCAGACAAGTCGCTTTCAAATAAAAGATGGAACAAATAAGGAATACTTTGTCGAAATCTGGGATCTTCAGCATATAGTCTTGTAGTCCGATACTCAGAAGCTGGAATCTGTTCCGGACGTTCATCGTATCGTCCTCCTTTTCCTTTAGGAAACAGCTGGGGAAAACATCGAGCTTCCAAGCTCTCCTCCCATACACTCACGGGAGTTCCTTTTGCTTTCTTCATCTGAAATAGATCAATATTGTCTCCCATAACTTCTTTTGAATGAAGAGGATGTATGCTAAAATGTTCATAAATGTCTTCTTCCTTTGACTTGTCCACTTTTTCAATTTGTCCAGTTGGTGTTTCTGTGTCTTCTTGTAAATCTTCTTCTTCTTCTTCTTCTATATAAATTGATTCATACCATTTGTTATTCCTTTTCAAATACAAATTTGCTCTTTGTACTTTCCGTACATCTACCAGCTCCTGCCAAATCTTCTTATTCTTTGTAGGTACACCATTAACCAGAATAATTAATGGTTCAGTTTCCAAAGTATCCACATCAATAGTTTCCATATTTTTTTTCAAATCCAAGGGCAAATACACCACTCTACCTTTTAAACCTCTCAGTAAATCTGAAGGAGGTAATTTACCAGTTTTGGGCTCCATACGTACTATGGTCTGGAACGGATGAACACATTGAATGAGTATAGACTCATATGTATTTAATTCAGAAAGTTCAGCAGGAATAGCATCCAATTCTAAATTATTATGTACAGCTCTGGTCGGCATTCTATTTTCCTCTAACTTGTTGTAACAGTATTTACAAATACGCTGATCTTCACCCAATTCAAAACAATTTTCAAGAAATATATATGTGGCAAAATCCTTCCACTTATAATTATCTTCATTTTCACTCTTTCTGTAGAGATCAACATTCCTAGTTTGTTTTCTATAATGAGTTCTGCGGCAACAAATACAAGTAATATTTGGTCTTTCATTAGAGATTATTGCAAATTTTGTTATGTGATCATTAAATGTCTTACTTACAGAGGGTTCTACATTCTCTTCCACTTCTTCCTCATTTACTGTGTCCTTCTCTGCACTGTTTTGTTCAGGACCAAAGTAACAAAACTGAATTTCATCAACAACCTTCTCTACATCTGATACCGTTCCACGGAACAGAGCCCTATTCAATTCATCTAACTTTATTGCTGGACTTTTAGCAAAATACAACCGTCTCACAAACTTTCTCATTTCAGTATGATGAACAGCCAGCATCCTAAAATGATGGAAAACACTATTACACACTTTTCTAGATAGATAAGCCAGAGAATGACCCTGCAAACCAGTATTCTCTCTCACTCTGCATGGATCCAGACTTTGAAGCACCTTAATCTTCTGTTTTACACTTTTTTTACTATATTCTCTTAGAAACTCACGAAATTTATCAATAGATTCCTGACGCACAGTGCAAATACTACTACAATTCCAAGTGTACACTGGGGCTTTAGGACGTCTCCCCATAGCCTCATCCGCCATCACTTGTACCTCATCTCTTGGAACCATTATCTCCTTCTCCATTATGCAACCATTTTTCACTTCATAAGCACGACCTCTGGTGTCAACTGCATGCAGCAAACTATTACTTTGAAAATAACTCTCTTCATTAAAAAAAGGTTCACTACTTGAACTATGCATCCATTTTCCTAAAAACACTTTAGAAAAGTTTGTTCTGTTCACTACTCTTTTCCTTTTGCTATGTGATTTCAGTACATTAACCATTTTGTCTAATGTACGCATCCTATTCAAAATTAAAATGAATAGTTTCCTTTTTAATTCTAATGCCTTTGCTGCAATGGCTTCAATTTCTTTTTTTCTCTTATAAAACTTAGCCTTTTGCTTATATTTCTTCACATCCTTTATCAAATTGGACATAACTCTTCTCTGAAACATTTTTCTACGTATCTCTTTAAACGCTGTTTTTCTGTTTAAGTTAATCTTTTTAGTTGCAGAAGGTATATTTGCATTAACTAAATTCTCAATTTTTTCCTGTCCTTTTCGATTGAAATCATTCTTTCCAGTACAGACATTTTGTACATTTTTCCTTTTTTTGAATATGTTCTTTAGAAAATTTTTTGTCTGCTTACCAGAAGATTTTTTCTTTTTCCCAACATGAGCATCTTCAACTAACTTAGGTCCTCCAGTTGTCTTCAAATATAGGTTTTTTTTGTGGTCTTTTTTTACTCTGGATTTTGTAGGCATCTTAAATTTTGTTCACTGCTCTTCAGCAATACCTGAAAAAAACTAAAAAAAATTCCTTTATTTTATTTAAATATATTACTACATTTGTTTTCACATTAGTCACAAAACGAAATTTCTTTGCCAATTTGAAAGCACACTTACTACTCTTTTTTTTGGCAAGTGATAATCACTTTTACAGACTGACACATTATGAATCCACTTTTCAGATTTTTTAAAAAGCACATGTCCAAACTGCTTTTTCAGACCAGCACCATTTGTAACCTGGGTGACTGCCTACACTCCAGCAAGGGCAACCAGCCTTAGTGATGCTGAATGTATTTGCATCACTGACTGAAACCTCAAACCCCACTCGCTTGTGAATACTGTGCATGATTCCACATGGTAAGCAGCTGGGTGTGTGCTAAGAGTCTGCTTCTGCACCAAAAAATGGCTCCCCCTTTCCTTCTAATGCAACTGTGAAATCACCAGAGCAATACGCAATACATCTCTGCCTGTAATTTCTCTTTGCGCGCAGAGTCATGTTTTCACATTAGTCACAAAACGAAATTTCTTTGCCAATTTGAAAGCACACTTACTACTCTTTTTTTTGGCAAGTGATAATCACTTTTACAGACTGACACATTATGAATCCACTTTTCAGATTTTTTAAAAAGCACATGTCCAAACTGCTTTTTCAGACCAGCACCATTTGTAACCTGGGTGACTGCCTACACTCCAGCAAGGGCAACCAGCCTTAGTGATGCTGAATGTATTTGCATTACTGACTGAAACCTCAAACCCCACTCGCTTGTGAATACTGTGCATGATTCCACATGGTAAGCAGCTGGGTGTGTGCTAAGAGTTTGCTTCTGCACCAAAAAATGGCTCCCCCTTTCCATCTAATGCAACTGTGAAATCACCAGAGCAATACGCAATAAATCTCTGCCTCTAATTCCTATTTGCACACAGAGTCATGTTTTCACATTAGTCACAAAACGAAATTTCTTTGCCAATTTGAAAGCACACTTACTGCTCTTTTTTTTGGCAAGTGATAATCACTTTTACAGACTGACACATTATGAATCCACTTTTCAGATTTTTTAAAAAGCACATGTCCAAACTGCTTTTTCAGACCAGCACCATTTGTAACCTGGGTGACTGCCTACACTCCAGCAAGGGCAATCAGCCTTAGTGATGCTGAATGTATTTGCATTACTGACTGAAACCTCAAACCCCACTCGCTTGTGAATACTGTGCATGATTCCACATGGTAAGCAGCTGGGTGTGTGCTAAGATTCTGCTTCTGCACCAAAAAATGCCTCCCCCTTTCCATCTAATGCAACTGTGAAATCACCAGAGCAATACGCAATAAATCTCTGTCTATAATTCCTCTTTGCACACAGAGTCATGTTTTCACATTAGTCACAAAACGAAATTTCTTTGCCAATTTGAAAGCACACTTACTGCTCTTTTTTTTGGCAAGTGATAAACACTTTTACAGACTGACACATTATGAATCCACTTTTCAGATTCTTAAAAAAGCACATGTCCAAACTGCTTTTTCAGACCAGCACCATTTGTAACCTGGATGACTGCCTACACTCCAGCAAGGGCAACCAGCCTTAGTGATGCTGAATGTATTTGCATTACTGACTGAAACCTCAAACCCCACTCGCTTGTGAATACTGTGCATGATTCCACATGGTAAGCAGCTGGGTGTGTGCTAAGAGTCTGCTTCTGCACCAAAAAATGGCTCCCCCTTTCCATCTAATGCAACTGTGAAATCACCAGAGCAATACGCAATAAATCTTTGCCTGTAATTCCTATTTGCACACAGAGTCATGTTTTCACATTAGGCCCTTAAACGAAATTTCTTTGCCAATTTGAAAGCACACTTACTACTCTTTTTTTTGGCAAGTGATAATCACTTTTACAGACTGACACATTATGAATCCACTTTTCAGATTTTTTTAAAAGCACATGTCCAAACTGCTTTTTCAGACCAGCACCATTTGTAACCTGGGTGACTGCCTACACTCCAGCAAGGGCAACCAGCCTTAGTGATGCTGAATGTATTTGCATTACTGACTGAAACCTCAAACCCCACTCGCTTGTGAATACTGTGCATGATTCCACATGGTAAGCAGCTGGGTGTGTGCTAAGAGTCTGCTTCTGCACCAAAATATGGCTCCCCCTTTCCATCTAATGCAACTGTGAAATCACCAGAGCAATACGCAATAAATCTCTGCCTGTAATTCCTATTTGCACACAGTCATGTTTTCACATTAGGCCCTTAAACGAAATTTCTTTGCCAATTTGAAAGCACACTTACTACTCTTTTTTTTGGCAAGTGATAAACACTTTTACAGACTGACACATTATGAATCCACTTTTCAGATTTTTTAAAAAGCACATGTCCAAACTGCTTTTTCAGACCAGCACCATTTGTAACCTGGGTGACTGCCTACACTCCAGCAAGGGCAACCAGCCTTAGTGATGCTGAATGTATTTGCATTACTGACTGAAACCTCAAACCCCACTCGCTTGTGAATACTGTGCATGATTCCACATGGTAAGCAGCTGGGTGTGTGCTAAGAGTCTGCTTCTGCACCAAAAAATGGCTCCCCCTTTCCATCTAATGCAACTGTGAAATCACCAGAGCAATACGCAATAAATCTCTGCCTGTAATTCCTATTTGCACACAGAGTCATGTTTTCACATTAGTCACAAAACGAAATTTCTTTGCCAATTTGAAAGCACACTTACTGCTCTTTTTTTTGGCAAGTGATAAACACTTTTACAGACTGACACATTATGAATCCACTTTTCAGATTTTTTAAAAAGCACATGTCCAAACTGCTTTTTCAGACCAGCACCATTTGTAACCTGGGTGACTGCCTACACTCCAGCAAGGGCAACCAGCCTTAGTGATGCTGAATGTATTTGCATTACTGACTGAAACCTCAAACCCCACTCGCTTGTGAATACTGTGCATGATTCCACATGGTAAGCAGCTGGGTGTGTGCTAAGAGTCTGCTTCTGCACCAAAAAATGGCTCCCCCTTTCCATCTAATGCAACTGTGAAATCACCAGAGCAATACGCAATAAATCTCTGCCTATAATTCCTCTTTGCACACAGAGTCATGTTTTCACATTAGTCACAAAACGAAATTTCTTTGCCAATTTGAAAGCACACTTACTGCTCTTTTTTTTGGCAAGTGATAATCACTTTTACAGACTGACACATTATGAATCCACTTTTCAGATTTTTTAAAAAGCACATGTCCAAACTGCTTTTTCAGACCAGCACCATTTGTAACCTGGGTGACTGCCTACACTCCAGCAAGGGCAACCAGCCTTAGTGATGCTGAATGTATTTGCATTACTGAGTCCAACCTCAAACCCTTAAACTATTCTTTTTTTATACCAGTACACCTTAATTTATTGTGAAAACATAGTCCATATTATTTTACATGTTCCTCACATTTAAATTTCTCCCAAAACAGAAAATAATAAACACAACTTCAACAAAAAGAATTGCATTTCTATTATTCATTTCTTAATTTACCATATACATCCCCTCTCAAACTCTAAACTCACCTTTAAAATTAGTTAGTTGTGAAAGAAATGTGGCACTCAAACAGCAGATTATCAGAGCCAGGATCTCTGTTCTTTACACCTCTCTCCTCTCAGCAGAACCAGATAATGGCAAACTTTCCCTCTCTTTTTCCACATATATACATGTTAATTTCAGATCTCAGTGCTTCCCCCTTTTTTTCAAATGTAATCACACATTTCTATTGGTTGAAAACCAACCCTTTTCCAAAAGTACCCTTCCCCCAACTTGACTTGTGCCTAGTACTCTTCCCCTAACTTGACTTCTGCCTGCTACCATAGCAACAGCTCATGGAACACTGCTTTGTTGAGTTAGGTCAGAAGTTCACCAAACAATGTTTCAATTCCACAGTGCAAGAGTTCTTGACTTTTCAAACCTAACAGCAAATCCATAGTACTGTTCTTTGGTAACACATTTTTCTGTACCAATACAAAACATGCTTCTATAAATTTACACATACAGCCTAGTTTTTAGTGTAGAATGGTATGAAACAGCCAATCAGTTCTTTTAAAAAAAAAAAAATATGTATGCTTCCATTTCCAAACTGTCTTTCATTTCTTTTTACCATTCTACTGAAATACACCTCCTGAGTGCATCCAGATCTCCTTTGAAGATGTTCACAGTGCTGATTGTAGGACACAGCTATGTCTTCTGGAGTGAAAAGTTTGCAGAGAAAAGAGGTATGGTGAGAGACCTTGCTTTGCCAAATGTAGACATTAAATGGATTGGTCAGAGAGGGTTAAAGTGGCACCAATTGATGCCATTGGTGAAATCCTTCATGCAAAACCAACACCCTGACCTCATAATAGTGCACTGCGGTGGCAATGACCTAGGCACTTTGACTGGGGTAGGTCGGGAAATGCTTATGAAGGACACTTTTGCACAACTGTTTTCACTTTTCCCTAAAACTGCCTTTGTGTTTTCTAACATATGCCAAAGGCAAAAATGGAACTGGTCCAATCATTTCTGTCCACAGATTGACAAAGCAAGAAAGCACGTCAACAAATCTGTTTCTGCTTTCCTCCGTGACTATGGTATGGGTTCCATTTACCACAACAACTTGCGTTACGACATGCAAGACATTTATAGAGGAGATGGTGTGCACTTCAATGATGAAGGGAACAGAGTCTTCCTCTTGAACCTTAGACTCTGCATCGGTACTTACTTGTAGGTACCACTTAAAAATCACTTCATAAACACAACGGCTCTTTTTAGAGCCCCCTAATATCTAAACACTTAAATCTGCATTTCATTTCTTTCTTTTTTTTTTTTTTTACCGTACGCTTACCGTACGCGTACCCCGCGATTTTTTTTAAAATCAATAAATGTTTTCTTTGTACTTTTCTGTCCTTCTTTGACCCCCTTACAAATGTTAGGGGGTCTGTAACTCTCCTCCTTGCCCCCTTTTCTTGTTATCACTCTTTTTTTTCTGAGTGAAACACACGAAATGGCGGCCGCCGCTTCCTGGTTTCGGCCGATTCGAATGTTTACTAAGATCTAAGAGCCAATCAGAATCGTGCTCGCGCACGCCACCGTACGCGTACGGTAAGCGTACCGTAAGCGCACCGTAAGCTGGCTCAGATATATATATTGATTTAAAGGCTATTTTCTCAGAATCTACTGAACAGATTTACACCAAACCTACAAAAGGCACTTCCTTGACCTGAGGACTACCTCTCTGCCAAATTTCGAGTAATTCTGTTCAGCCGTTCGGGCTGTAGCCCTGTCTAAAGGTCCTATGGAAAAATGCATGGGAAAAACGCGTTTTGGGACCCCCCTTTTATCTCAGCCCCCGCTTGACGAATCCCCCCGAGACTTTCAGGGAAGGAGCGGAGCGTAGCGCCCCACCTATTTTGAAAAATTCGCGAGGATTCGTCGACCGGCGCCAAAGTTATTCAAAATAGAATGTTGCGGATTTCCTATGGAAACGTGGTCCTAACTATAACTACCTACTGGCGACCACCAGTAGGTAATATATATACATAACCTACTGACGGTCGCCAGTAGCTAGTTATAGTTAGGACAGTGTTTCTATACAAAAAGCATTTTTTCTTTTGGCAACATCTTTGGCACCGTTTGATGAATCTTTGCCAAATTTACAAAGTTAATGGCCCACTCACTTTAGCTGCTGTCTTGAAAATTTAGGGGTGATCTGTCTCGCGGGGGCTGAGAAAAAAGGGAGGTCGCAAAACAATTTTTCGCCATGTTAATTTCCATAGGAAACTGTTAGAGCAGCTAAAGCACGAACTGCTGAATGGAATTACACTAAATTTGGCAGCAATGTAGCTCTTGGTTCAGAATGCACTCTTTTTGCTAAATGGTGTAAATCCGTTCTGTAGTTCCCAAGAAATGTAAAGATTTCTCAGATATACAAATATGGCCGAAGAGGACCTGTGAACCCTCCCAATCTCGTGCCTGAGATCTGATTGTCTGCCAACACTTCAACCCAGGAAGTGTTGGCAGCAATCTTGTGACTCGGTTAAACCAAGTCTCAAGAAAAAAGGTCAAAAAAGGTTAAAAATCAAGTAAAGGGGGAATGGTAGAAACACCCTGACCCTTTAGGCCTGTTCAGGTAGTCCCACAGGGAACCTGAGGGCCAAAAAAAGCATTTTTTAAAAAGAATTTCGGCAGGATTTACGTTGGATGCGAAATCCGTCCAAAAAGAAAAAGAAAAGAAGCTCGGGCTCCTGCGCTTCGTTTTATTAGGCCCTTCGGTGGGTCAGGTCATGGGGGCAATGATCAAAATACATGCGGAGGCCCGCTAAGTAGATCTCACACCCTGACAAATCACACAGTTACTGAATCCGAAGTGAATTCAAATGACACTAGGGTCATACGCACGTATAACAGTAACTCACAAGAGATACAGAAGATCCTTACCAAAAATTGGGACATTCAAATCAGTGACCCCATCATTGATCATACCTTACATGAGAGACCAAGAGTCATGTATAGAAGGGGACACAGCTTGCAAGATATTCTAGTACATAGGGACATCACTCTGAAACACCAGTAGGAAGAGATCCATCTATGCTTGAGGTTACTGTGCACTGGGTTCCCTACTCTTTTCTTCAAGAACTCATCCAACGTATGATACACAACGTAGAGAGAAGAAGTTCTTCATTTTCTAATGTGCTAACTAACACTAATTGTTTTTTTCTTGGACTTCTTCTTGATTCTTTTTTATTAGTATTAGGGTTTCTCTGTTTGTTATGGTTTTCTATTATAGTCTAAGTGCACTCCATGCATATTAGACCCCTATGGGTTTTATCCTGTGAACTTTCTATGTAGGGTAATATGTTAGGTCTTGGCCACTATTTCTGCCATTTATTAATTTTCCCTTTAGGTTGACCCACTACGAATTCCATATCGTTCTTCACCACTCCATGTCTATTAACATGATTGATTGCAGGGATTTTCGAGCAAAACATTCTTTGGACACTTTTCATAACAGTGATTGGTTGACCTCACTGCATGTTTATTAACAAGCATGGCTTAATAGTGTTTCGCAATATGTGTTTTATGAATTAATAATGAACAATTAATTATTAAGTTATGAAAATTCCTAAAAATCCCTAATGATATTTGGGCCATATACATTTGGTGTGAATTTCCATTTTTGTCCGAAACAAGTGACATTTATATTATGTGACATTATTTTATATACAACTTGTATGTATTCAGCATGCTGGAAGTTGGCCGCCACACTTGGAGTGTATTGACACTATTTGTCATGACAGTCTGTCGTTTGTTTCTGATCAGGGTTTGTAACTAGGTTTCTCGTTTCACTCTGTGTGATCCAGACTGTCCTCAGTCAAACCTCATTACAGGAACTATTACATTTGATTTGGTTATATATATTTAGTTTACTATCCAACTTTTGGCCATTGTCTGACTGCATGGCACTGCATTGCACCAGTGCCCGCTTCACTATTGCAAAACCTGGGGGTGCATCTGGATAGTGACCTCTCTACTTCGGCGTATGTCAATGATAATCTATCTTCCACCTGCTTTACCTTAATGACACTGCTTTGTAAAGTTTTGCTACAGCTACCAGGCTCTGCTTGCTCTTTAGTGGCTCAGAATGTAATTGTGAGCTGTCTTGATTATTGTAATGCCTTATTTTGGGAGTACCAGGCTACTTATTTAATCCTTTGCCTCAGATTCAGGAAGCCGCATCCAAACTATCCTTAGCTCACCCCAGATCTACCTCTACTACTCAGGCATTGTTTCAAATACTGTTGTTTCCCCATGCCTGAAAGAATTCTGTTAAAATCATTTTGCATCACTAATATGGCAGCCTATATGATGGGTCCTCGTTTTCTCAAAAGTTAATTTAAACTCTATGTGCCACCAAGAGATCTGCTCTCTTTTACAAGGTCTGCTCCCATATTGTAGTCAGCCACTGCACAGATATAGAGTTAGTAGTATCCTCTTTTAATTGGAATCTTAAGACTTCTATCAATGACATAATACCTCTGAGAGTGGGAAAAACAGGACCTCTATTTCGATGTCCTAGTTCTCTACCTCTCTTAAAACTGAAGAACAAAAGTGTAAAGCCCTAGAAAGAATATGGAAATGGAGATGAAGAACAATCAACTGACTCGCCACTTGATCTGTGGCCACCGCATATCCTCAAATGGACATCTCAGTCATTAAATTCACAGTTAATGCTCTTTATAACCTTTCCCTTTAATCTTGTTCAGAGCTTACATTCTGGAAGGAGGCACTGGTCCTTGCACCCTTAAAAAACCTAACATGGACCCGTCCTGCCCTGCAAGCAACAGACCAATCTCACTTCTTCCCGCTTGAGGAAAGATGATGGAATCTGCAGTCAATCATCAGATCACAAAGTTTGTTGAGGCAAACAATGTGCTACACCCATCTCATTCTGGGTTCAGATCTAGATTCAGCACTGAGATGGCACTTCTTGAGGTGACCAAGTTCACCAAAACCCGTCTTGATTTAGGCACCAATATCATTGTGATTCTACTAGACCTGTTGTCCGCTTTCGACACGTGTCACATACCATCCTCCTGAAAAGACTGGAAAAAGCGGGAATTTGAGGCACTGTGTGGAAATGGATCAAATCCTTTCCCTCCAATCGTAAGCAGGAAATCTTTATCCCCTTTTACACTGAATTTTTGTGCGGTCATCTGTGGTGTTCCATGAGTACCTTTGAGTTGAGTAACAATAAATGTCTGTTATTCAGCACCAAGATGCCTCTTTGGGGGTGAATGTGTGCTTCACAAATACACGTTATGGTACAAGTTATGTTCCACTAATAAGAATTCCATTTATCACTGAAAGCTCATCGTAAATCACAGACCAGGGTTTCTCCAAGTGTTTACCTTTCCCCAATAATGTCATTTCAATCACTTTAGAGAATTCCTGCTCCTTGTTTATCTCACTCTTCCATTCTACTTCATCTATGACACATAATGTGACTTCACATGCATTTACTTCATCATCCAAACTCCTTTCAGCATTCCGATCAATTTATTTCTCATCCACTAAGTGTGACAGTCAGCCAAACAAGTAGTTACTCCTGGAATATAGCTGACTGTGAAATCATACTCTTGTAATGAAAAAATCCATCTCCAAATTTGTGATGATGTAACATCCAAACCTTTTTTTGAGAAAACCTCTTTCAAAGGTTTATGATCAGAAAGCACTTTAACCTTCATGCCCCAAATCAAGTTTTTGTATTTTCTCAATGCCCAATAAATTGCCAATGCCTCTTTTTCTATAACTGAGTGATTCAGTTCTGAACCTTTTAAGCATCTAGATGCACAGGCAATTAAATGTTCCATACTATTCTTTTTTTTTAAGCACTACAGCCCCAATTCCTTAAGCACTGGCATCTGTCATAATGTAAGCACCCTCACTTGGTATAAATGCTTGCAAACGGAGCATTTCTTAAATCTTCTTTGACTGATGAACTTGTTGTGGCACTCCAAATCCCTCTCAAAACTCGCATTTTTGCCAAGCATCTTCCTTATATTTTGTATCTTATCTGCATAAACTGGGATACATTTACAGTAGTATTCTACCATACCTTAAGAAGATACTAACTCCTCCTTGCTACAGGGTTCCTGAAGCTTTACATTGGGGTCAACTAACTATTTTTTAGGAAACACCCCTTGTCCTGAAATATGATGTCCCAGATAATTAACTTCTTGCACACACAACTTACATTTGTCTTTTCTCAAGGTTAAGCCTGCATTCCTCAACTTCTCCAAAACCATACACACCCTTGAATAATGTTCCTTCACCGCACTCCCAAAAATCTGTAAATCATCCTGATAGCATTTCATATCTGTAACTCCTCTAAGTACATTAGGCATAATTCTTTGGAACACCGAGGCTGCAGGGACCAAACCAAACGTCATTCTCATAAATTTAAACGTTCATACCAGTGTGATAAATGCAGTCAACTCCTATGAAGATTTATCTAACTCCATCTGATGATAAGCGGATGCTAGATCTAAAGTTGTGAAATATTTGGCACCTGATAGTGTAGAGATAATGTCATCTATATTGGCCAGGGGAAACCTATCCACAATTTACTCCCTGTTATGTGCTCGCAGATCTATACATGAATGAATTTCCCCACTGACTTTTTTAACCACCATAATCGGAGCCAACCACCATGCTGCCTAGTTCAATAATCCTCATCTCAATCAATTGTTCTATTTACTCCAACTTGTTCATTAAAACGTATCCTTCTTACTTTAGCAACAACCATTTTTGCTCCATCCTTAAATTTTAAATTATGTTGGTAACCTTTGAGACAGCCCAACCCATCCTGGAAAACATCTCTGGATTCCTCATCAAAAGTGACTAAGAGGTCATCTATCTCTTGTACCTGTCCTGAGGATCAGCATATGATTTCAACATGACTCCCAAAAAATGCTAACATGACCACCCCACTAATGCATCCCCTCTTTTAGTAACATACACCTTTCCAGCTACCATTCTTCCTTCCAACTCAATACACGCACACTGTAAAGTACCTAACCATTTTTATAGGTACTCCGCTGTGGCCCACCAGGGAAACATCAATTTTACACAACTTCAATTTTCCCTTGAAGAAATTGTCAAAGGTGTTCATACAGATCATGGTAAGATGAGAACATAAATCACACTTCATCTCAATGTCAACTGCCTCAATTTTTACTTTATATAATGCCATCCACCTGAAATACAATATCTTTAACCTCTTGTTGAACATCCTTCTTTATCTCACTTCTGCAGCACTTGAAGAAATAACCATTTTTTCAAAGGTATTGCAAATAACTTCTGTAGTCGGGCAGAACATTGCATTTGCCATGTGACCTGTCTTATCACACATAGAACATGTATTTTTTAATTCTTGTACATATTTGCCTTCTGAAGCTTGTATAAATGTATTCTCTGAAACAGTGAGACCTTTGTTATCTAGCTTTGCATTGCTTTCCTTCATCTTATTCTTTGCAGTGCTTAATTCATCTACACACTTAACCATATGCTCCACACATTTAGCAATTGCAATCTCCTCTTCCAAAGGTGGTTTGTACTTCAACCACAATTCATCTTTATTTTGTCAGGTTCATATTTCAATACAATTTTGATCCCTTTTTCTTTTTTCTGTTGCCCCTCCAATTGTACAGCTAGCCTCTAACTTCCTAAGACTAGTTAGAAAGTATTCTACTGATGCATTCTTAACCTGCTTATTAACCCAAAATAACTCCTCTCCATGATGGTGCTAACTTGTGGCAGATAATAACAATCTAGTTGCAAGATACACATTTCATATTCATTTAACAATCTCTGCTCAGCTGCACCTAACTCTAGCAAATGTTCTAGTAATTATATCCCTCACCATCTAGACAGTTAAGTAATAAAGAACGTTTACATTTGGCATTTAAATTTGTGCTGCATACTCTTGCGTAATTCCCATAACTCTTTGTTAATTTCTGCAATTTAACTGTTGGTTCTCCAGGACTACTTAAGAAGAAAGGAGGTGGCGTAACATTCTGCATTTTGATGTACTATAAATATAGTTTTTCCTCCAAAATGTTATAGACAAGTTACAGTATCGACAATACCTTTTTGTTTGTTGAGTTTTATATAGTGCAAACTAGACCCAAAGATATCATAGCACTTTACATGAGCATGATAATCTTTGAAGAGGGACACATTCATTTATTATGGGAGAGGGAGATTTAGGGACATATGTATGAAACCAAATTTTAGTCGCAAACGCTGCGAATGGCAAAAAACAGCGTTTGCGACTAAAATTTCGCTATTTCATATGTATGACACACATTCCCAGTCCAAAATAAGAAATCGCTAAATTAGCGATTTCTTAGGCTGCGAAACTCCAAAATTGCGAATACGCTTGCAAATTCCTAATTTGCGATAATCTCAATTTGCAAAATTCGCAAAAAGGATATCGCAAATTAAGAAATCGCAAGCAAATGTATGAAAAAATCGCTAATTGTGATATCACGAAATTCGCAAAATAAGAAATCACAATTAACACCAAGTGCATGCAGGTGGTAAACAGGTGCAAGGTACTTAAACCACCCCACAATGCAACAGAACCTTCCACAATGGCAGCACTGTTGTAGCCAGGAGGCTGCGTATTCGGGCTCTTGCACAGAGGAGAATGAGACAGGAACGTATATTCAGGCTGCGCATCACTCTGTTCCAGCACACTGAAGAGGACATCCATGACAAGTACAGGCTGCACCCACAGACCATATTGGACCTGATTGAGGAGCTGAAACCCTATTTGGAACACCCTACATGCAGGACACAAACAATTCCCACACATGTGCAGGTCCTGTGCTCCCTGCACCTCCTGGCGTCAGGGAGTTTTCAAGGGGTCATAGCGGAGGTTGGTGGGGTGTCACAGAGTGCACTTTCGCGCTTTTTCCATGCCTTTCTAGATTCAATGCTACAGAGGCTATCACATCACATACACTTCCCCACCACCCAACAGGCATTACAGCAAACAAAACATGACTTCTACCAGATTGCACGTTTCCCCCACGTCATTGGCTGCATCGATGTGACCCGTGTGGCCATCATACCCCCATCAGCAACTGAATATGTCTACAGAAACCGTAAATGCAACCATTCCCTGAATATACAGATTGTGTGCAACGCAAAGTATATCATCAATGACATTGTACCCAAATACCCTGGCAGTACACATGACTCTTTCATCTGTAGACACAGTGGAATACACAGACGTCTTAGTGCTGGAGAGTTTGGGGAGGGATACCTGCTAGGTAAATACATGGCACACATCCATACATCCACTACATCACTAGAGGGTGGGGACATTGACTTACCTATTGTGACTATCCCTGCAGGTGACAGTGCCTATGCAGTGCGGGACTTCATCCTGAACCCGAATCTGGATCCATCCAGTGAGAGGAGATACAACTGGGCACACAGATCTACACGCTGCATCATTGAGCGTGCGTTTGGAATCCTAAAGAGCCGGTTCCGGTGCCTGCATAAAAGTGGAGGTGCACTGCAATACAGCCCTGAGACCTGCTGTAAAATCGTGGCAAGCTGTGCAATGCTCCATAACATGGCTATGAGGAAAGGCACCACAATTGATGTGACTGATACAGACACATCGGATGACGATTGCCCTGCTCCCCCTTGCAGACCAGCATCAGGAGTCGGGGCAGCTGCTGGACGCCAGAGAAGGGCTGAGATCACACAAAACTACTTCTTGGTGAGTAATGATGACATGAGACAAAAAATGATTCTAATGTGTGCTGTGTTTATTCACACTTCACAATCATTAAGTGTTATGCACGCAGTGCAGGTACGGCACAAGTAACTGTGCAATCTGCATTGTTGGGTTACATCACCCATTGATGCTAAATTGTCACTGGACAGTTCACCTCCTTCGGTGTTGCATTGGTGCTGTTTGGGTCCCAGGCTGAGTGCCCTCCGTGGTGTTCCTAGGTCCTGCACCCTGTCTGGAACTGCGCCTTCTTGCTCCAGGCAATGTAGGTGTGATGCTACTCCTACTGGAGGTTTCCTCTCTCTCGCCAGAGACCATGAGAGCGGTGCCACCTGAGTTTGCCGTCTGCATTTGCTCCACTGCACTGGTGACCTGTTCTAGCCCCCTTGCTATGTCCTGACATGGTAATGCTTCTACGTGTCAGATTGCTGGTGGTGGTGCAGAGGCTGTTCATGGCCTTAGTATAATTGTGCAGTCGTGCATCGGCACGTCGGGCTGCCCTGTCACTGGCATCTTGGTTGTGCCTCTGGGTGTCACAGAGGTCACGTATGGCACCTGCCATGGCCATGATGCCCTGATTTTTGTTTAGACTGCATAGCTGCCTATTTATTGAGCGCAATGATTTACATTGCAGGCGCTGTACCTGCAGCATGCTGTGTTCCAGCCCTGAAAATATGGTGTTGTCCGCATCAGTGGCAGTGCTGCTCCTGGGCCTTGACCTGCGTCTTTCCAGTGCTGGAATGCTCAGCCTTGGGGTTTCCTGACTCGGCATGTGTGACACACCCTGACTCTCCTCTCTTCTGTCACTGTCCTCCCCTGTGGCCTGTATGTCATCCTCCAATGGAGGCAGTGGGGGCACAGGTGTGCGCTTCCTGCGCAGGATTGTTGTGTGCTCCGTATCATCACTGGAGTCCCCATCGTCATGCTGCTCCTCAGGATGTTCAGGCTCATCTCCCTCTGCACTGTCATCACGTGCCCTGGATTGTGCTGTGGATGTAAAGGGGACTACATGATTTTGTGTCTGTCTGCAATGTGCACTCAATAAAGTTTCTACACTTTGTCTCGGCTAACTTCTGACACTGTATTATTCCCTTATCCCCGACCCACATGTTGCATTAGATTTCCTATGTCTCATGGACACACTGTCAGACATATTACTGCAAGTTCCATGATGCATTGCTGGATGTGCTGTAAGACTTGGACTGGAATTACATTTATTTTGTATATTTAGCGCATTTGGGGAAGTGTGCATGGGATGGGGATCAGTGCAGATTTATTTGGCATGCATCTTAACTTTGCTGCTGGATGCTGGATGCAGGGTCGGAGCTGTCAATGTCAGCCACACCACTGACGCTCTCAGGCAGGAGGGTGGACTCCACAAGCTCCTCGTGGGGTGTTGGCTGTGCTGCTGTGGATGGTCCTCCCCCGGTCTTGTTTGCATCCTTTAGTCTGGCTGCCACCCTCTCCTTCGACCTTTGCCGCATATCGTACCATCGCTTGCGCAATTCCTCGGCAGTGCGATTTGTGACACCCACAGCATTCACTTTCTGTTGTATCTCCAGCCAGATCTTTCGTTTCCTTGCTTCTGTGACTCGCAGTGCCTTTTTCCCGAAGAGGAGCTCATGGCTGCAGATCATCTCCTCTATGAGGACCTCCTGCTCCTTGTCAGAGAACTTGTGCTTTCTCTTTCTCTTCTCTGCCTCCTTGCCCTCATGTTGCTTGTGGGACTCCATTGGGGTTTGTTCTCTCCTGGGATACCTCCTCACACTCTCCAAACAGCCTCTGGGTGTGGCTCAGGTGAGCAGGTGCAGGAAATCACTCCCACTTCCTGGTTGTGATGTTATCAGGCTGCACCTGTATTGCAGATTCCCGTTTTTGCGATTTCTTAATTTGCGAATTTCGCAATTAAGGAATTGCAAATGATGTTTCTGAGACTTTTTTGCAATTTTTAGGAAATCGCCAAACATTTGCGATTTTTTATTTACATCCCGATTTGCGAATCTCAAACTGCAAATCGCAAAATATCGCAATTTGAAATTCGCAAAACGGGAGTTTCATACATATGCCCCTATGTGATTTGCCCAGAATCAAAAGATACTGAGCCTCTTTGCTGAGACTCGAGCCCAGTTCCCCAGCTTCGAGGTCGATCACTCTAGCAGTTAGGCAACATCATTGTTCACTCAGTATTCACTCAGTTCACTCAGTGTCAGTCACATAAGCAGACCACTCAGTGTTCTCTCGCTAAGATCTGCTACAGCAAACACTACCAGCTGCAGAACACATTATTTGTCATGTAGACTTAGCTTAAAGGTGTGACAATCACCGGAATGAGTAGCGATCGTCATCAAACACAAATGCACTATGCACAAATGTTAAATCAACATTGAGCATAAATATCAAAATGTGCTGCTGTTCACCAATCTGTCACGTTGAGGAACTTTGATTTTCGATTACGATCGAATCGACCCGCCATTTTGTAACCCGCCGCCATTTTGTGTTGCCACCACTCAGGCAGCACGGCGAACGAAGTCTTTTCTGCTTTTCCCGTAGCTTGGTGTCAAAATACGTCCTCGGCCTTGTTTGCGAGGCTGATGTTTGGACTAGCCGAGTACACTAATCCGTGTCTGCTTCCCTAATCCCTGTTCCAACTATCTGTAGGATCACACCATTCTTTCCCGATCATATCTTATCAACTGGCCTTCACTGTCTCCTGCTAGCATTCTCTTGTGTCATGCCCGTCCTCCAATACACACAAACGTATCTCACCACCTGCAAGTCAGTTGTAATCTGTTAATATATTAAGTTCGGGGGTGGGATGACAAACACAGTTGGAGGAGAGGACTCTTCGAGTCATCTGATCTTTCTGTTTTCGAACCCTTCTTACTGGTTCCGCTTTGTTTTCCACTTACCCTATTGGCTCTTTTCTTCTTTGCTTGGGGCGAGTGTTCTGTTAATAATTCTATATTGAATAGTATTTAATCTTATGCGCCACAGAGTGAAGTGGCAGTCTCCTGAGAACCTACTTTGTGTACTTCTAGGATAACTGTACTAGCTGCAGCTAAATAAATCCAATCTTCTAACGCCGACAGAGTGTCCCGTGTCTCTGTGTATCGAAGCAGGTGAACCCAGGAGACGGAGGGCGTACCCTGCGCCGTCAGGTCCAAAAGTTTCTGGTTCTTCAACGTTGCTGCTGCTATGATGTGCCACTCACTGATAGATAAAACACAGTTGGTGCCCTGAGAAAATAACTCAGTCTGGTAATGTGGTGTGCCAATCACCGAAATGCCAGGACAATCGGCACCCACAGACAGTAGCGTCACAACAATAGGCCTGAAATATATATAGGGATAGAAATCTTGCCAAACACTTAAGATGGCTGCTGTGTGTCGTCACGCATACCATCGGGCTGATATCTAAAGTGGATAGGGCTTTCCCTTTTTTTTTCATATTTATATAGCGCAAACTCGACCCGAAGGTATTGGAGCGCTTTACATGAGCACCGTATTTACATTACACATTCAGGCACGGGGAGATTAAATGATTTGCCCAGAATCACAGGATGTGGGCGCGACCCCGAGGCTCGAACCCTGGTTTCCAGCACCAAAGTCGGCAGTCTAGCTGGCGGACCACATCCTCTCCCCAATGCCCCTTACGTCAACAAACAGGCTTTTTTCCTATTTCCCGGCAAGTGCTTCAGTTTCTGTAGTCGATGGGGGTTAAAGCCTCATAACGGCTGATGTGAAATGCAGCTGCATTTCAGCATCCATGACCTCCAAACACACCATATGCCGGACCTCTCACCCCCTTAAAGACTTTACAGCTGGTCCTCTCTGCCTCGCAGCCAAACAGCAGCACACAGTGGTGACAACTTGCTTCCTCAGATTTCACCTCCCCATCCAAGTTACATGGTAACTGCAGCTTCTGCAGGCAGCTTCCTATTGATATGTTATGTTATGTTATTCAAGTTTATGAAGAGCAAACAATTACCTGAAGGCATCTAAGCACTATATATTGAGGAGAATACCAGGGCTTTCTTCCATCCTAGTTGCCAAATTATGTGGTATTTACCACATGTAAGAAAACACCGTAGGCTTGAATGTGTTCTTCAGGGGGAGCTTATTCACCTCATCCATCCAACAGTTCAGCGATCAACTGACACTGTTAGAATGTTCCCAGCATACTTGAAGCCCTGGTAGAACCCTCTAATACAAATGTTCCATGACAGAACCTAACTATGGGGCATATTATCAAGCACCATTATCGCTGCTTTAGCGGCAGTTTTCTGCCGCTAAAGCGGCGATAATTTTAACGCCGTTTCTTGATAATATGCCCCTTCGTCATCTCACACTGATGTCTTAAGTAGTTGAAGAGCTGGAGCAGCACTATTCTACCACCTTAGATTGTAGCTTTTCATACGAAATTTCAAGCCTTTTCTGGATCTTAGGTGGAAAAGCAGTCTTGGTTGATATTTCTAAGGTTAACAACAGTCCATAACATAAAATACACAAAGTAATGTAAAAACACAAAATGTAAAACAGTGCCCATAACAACGAAACGGTCAAAACAGAATGCAACACAACAACAGCAATGCAGTACAACAAAAGCACATTGCAAAAATGCAGCACAAAAAACAGACCACATCGTCACCATAAGATGTACAATAACAAAAAGGTCTAATCATCTTTGTAACACATAACCACCTTCCAAATCTTGTTTTCATTAAATGGTGTTAAAAGGTGTTCGGGGGAGGCGTGGCTAGCTGCCGAGCGTAATGGCCGCAGCCTGAAGGAGCTCCGGGGGTGAGACCGTCCTCCCCGCCATCCGTACACCGATCCGCGCCTTGTTGCGAGCCTAAAGACTACGCCTACAACGCCGCAACGAAGCGACGCCTGGCTGTGCCGGGGAAGCAGCCGCCGCCGCGCCGAGAAATTGGGCCTGTCCCTTTGGCGGAAGCTGGGGCCTCAAGTGAGAAAGCGTGCCCGGGTGCTGCGCATGAGCCCCGGGTTCGCTGAGTAGCGCTCCCCCCCACCTTGAAGTTGGACGGATTGAGTAGCGGATGACACGGGGGTGCGGCCTGGAGCCTGACTGCCCTGGCGGGCGCCCACTTGCCATACGGACCCCCGGTGCAGCGGGGGCACCGCCGAGAGGGGAGTGGAGCAGCGCTGCGGAGCGGTGGCGGCTCAGCACCAGTGGCATTTCCCCTAAGGGACAATATTCCTTGACCTGCTCAGCACCGTCTGCGACGCTGGGAGTGCTGGGGCGGCCGGCCTAGCTGCTCCGTGATCTGACCACAGGGCCTGAATGAACCATCAGCAATGCACAGAAACAGAAGCGGTGACCGGCGGGACGGCGACGGACCACGCTCTCGGGGACAGGGGGAGAGGAGGAGTGCGACTTCAGGGCGCATGTGACTGCAGAAGCCCTAGCGTGCTGGTGGTGGCTCGCTGATGTGCCGTCCGTTGACCGCCCTGTCCCCTCGAAGTGCCGGTGCCTGAGGGGTGTCAGTACCGTCTTGGGCCCAGCGTGGAGTGAAAAGGCGCCTGGTTTTGCCCCTTGAGTCGTGGTGTTGACGGCCCTTCGTGGAGTCTGGTCCCCAGCCTCACCATTAGCAGTAAGGGGAGTAGGGCGCATCAGCTAGGAAAACTGGACAAATATGCGTTTACTAAAGGCTCTCCCCCGCCGACGGACTACGACAAGCACGCAGAAACGGCCTCTGAAACGGCCGGCCCGCCTAAAGTAACACTAGAGGACATCATGGCCGCCCTGACTAATGTGCAAACGACGGTGGGGTCGATATCCACGGACGTGACGCTCCTCCGGGCGGACTTCCAGAAAATGTCCGCCAGAGTCACGGAGGGTGAACAGGTGACTACCACTCTGAAGAGAGACTCTGGCTTGCTGCTTCAAAAGGTGTCGCGACTGGAGGCCGAAAACAAGCGCATGGTCGAGAGGCTTGAGGATCAGGAAGGGCGCTCCCGCCGCAACAATGTCCGCATCACGGGTATTCCGGAGAGCGAGGGGAGCCCAGCCATGGACCTCTATGTGGAGAACCTTATAAAAACTGAACTGCAGCCCAGGGGGCTCTCTGCCTTCTTCTCGGTGGAGCGGGCGCACAGGGTGCCCGGGGGGAGGCCGAAGGTCGGGGCTCCCCCCCGGCCTGTCTTGGCCCGCATTTTCAACTTTCGCGACCGCGATGCCATTCTGCAGACGGCCCGCGTGGCCCCACCCTTGCGTATACAGAACTCACAAGTATCCTTCTTCCCGGATTACACGGCGGCTGTGTGTCGGCGCGCCGGAGGAGCTTCCTGGAAGTCAAAAAGAGCCTGAGGGCCCACGAACTTTCCTACTCCATGTTATTTCCGGCCAGACTGAGAGTGGTGGCAGAGGGAAAGACCTGGTTTTTCGAATCGCCAGAGGAAGCGCATGACTGGCTGGAGGGGTGGCAACAGGTGAAACAGTCAGGCCGTTCAGACAGGCGAAAACGACCGCCCGGAGAGGCGCCGGACCCCACTGGCCGAGATGAAGCTCTGGAAGCTGCGGCCCGGCTGCAGCACGAGGCTTAACCCGAAGGCGTTGGACTCTGCTTACTTAAATGGACGGTGCAGGGTAAGGGGGATGACTCCGGGGTGGGGAGGTGTCTGTGCTTCTTAATGTAGCTCGGGACATATGGACGCTCGAAATGGGGATGGCACTGGTCTTCCTCGGACCTTCCGCTCCTTGCGCACAAGTTAGGTGCTGGGATATGGGGTCAAAGCGCTCTGCTGAGTTGGGGTGGCGGGCAGTTTAGAGTCCGCATGGCAGGGAGGCAGGGAGGGGGTTGGGGGGTATGAGGGTAATTCTTTTTTTTTTTAGTAGTTACGGTTTACATTGACAGTAATGTTTGTTGCGCAGCACATGCAACCACTACAGAGCACATATTACGCGCCGTTTGTTGCGCGCCGCTACTTCCCCTGGTACTCGAGCGTTCTGATGGCTGCAGTCTGTGAGGGGGCACCTGAGCTGTGTTCCTCCGCTCCGATACCGCCACTCTCCCTGCTCATGTGGAATGTGCGTGGCCTGGGGGACAAAATTAAACGAGGCCTCGTTTTGCACAGTCTTAAGAGATGCGCTCCGGCGATTGTCCTGCTGCAGGAAACTCACCTGACCACCACCACCAGTAAAGCGATGGACAGGTGGGGGTACAAAATGGTAGTACATTCGGAGTTTACCTCCGGGTCTAGAGGGGTGGGTATTCTAGTATGGAAGCACTACCAACTTATTATACACAAACATAAAACGGACAGAGCAGGGAGGTTTGCGGCAATAGCCAACCAATGGGAGGGACGCCCCCTTAACATAGTCTCCGTTTACATCCCTCCCGCAATGCACGCCACCACGCTGCCGGCGCTTAGCGAATTCCTCCTCGACCTACCGGAAGGGGAGCTGCTCCTTGGCGGTGATTTTAATGCAGTAGTACACGAAGCACTTGATAGACACCCTCAGCGAGCGGGTAGGGCGGGACTGTCCCGATTCGGAGGTTTTCTAGAGGCCATGGGGTTGCTGGACTTATGGCGGTTGCACCATCCAACAACAAAGCAATACACGTATCACTCGGGGTGCATAACAGTCTCACTAGGATCGACTACTTCCTGAGTTCCGCTAACTGCCCTCGCAATATAGACAGTGTTGAGATCAGACCTAGGGGTATCTCCGACCACTCCCCGATACTTCTGAAGTACGAATGCTACCACCTCGCACGTCGCCGTATTCCAGTGATACGTCCCGGTTGTCTCCAGGTCCCAACGATACATAAAGCGCTGTCGAAGGCAGCGGTTCTCTTCTTCATGGAAAATGCCCCTTCTGCTGCTTCACCGACGATCTTATGGGAGGCATACAAAACGGTCCTCCGAGATCAGGCTCTCACTACCATAGCGGCGCACAGGTGAGCGAAGCTGGCGGAGTTACAGTTGCTTGAACGGGAGCTGCACTTGGCGGAGGCTCGGCAGGCTCGGGACCCAACCCCGGAGTCGGCCGAAGCCCTGGGGGCTGCGCAGACCAAGTATAGGGTGCACCTTACGGAGCATACGAAGCAACAGCTGATGGCCACACGGCACAGGATATACGACCTGGGAGATAAGACGGGGAAGCTCCTGGCATGGCTTGACAGGAGGGAGGGTGGAGCCAGGTGGATAGCGCAACTCAACTCTGAGGAAGGTCAGGTGCTGACAAAACCTAACGAGATAGCGGAAACTCTTGCGCGTCACTTTCAGCGGGTCTACTCCTCCACCTCCTCCATGACAGAAGAGGAGGCAGGGACGTATGTGCAGGATCTGGCGATGCCCCGGCTCACCCCTGAGGCGGCGGGTGTCTTGGAGGCTGACATCACGGTGGAGGAGGTGCAAATGGCAATCCTTGCGCTGCAATCGGGTAAGGCGACGGTACCGAACGGTATACCGGTCGAGCTGTAGAAGCAAACGGCGGGAACGGTCGCCCCTCATTTGCTCAACATGTTTATGGATAGTCTCCGAGCGGGCGTACTCCTGCAGGACCAGCGGACAGCCACTATCGTGGCCATACCAAAACCTGGCAAGCCGGCATCGGAGTGCAACTCCTATCGCCCTATCTCGCTGCTGAACGCGGAGGCGAAGATCCTCGCGAAACTCTTGGCATCCAGACTAACACCACATTTGCCGGACATTGTGCACCCAGACCAATCTGGTTTTATGCCCGGCAGGAGCACGGCCCTTAATCTGAGGCGATTACACGGAGTGTTGGCCCTTGTGGGGCAGGTGCGGGAGCCGGCAGTGCTGCTCTCGTTGGATGCGCGAATGGCATTTGACATGGTCGAATGGCCCTCCCTCTTTGCCGTACTTTCGCATTTGGGCTTTGGACCCAAATTTAGTGCCTTGGTCCGGCTTCTATATGCTCAACCAATGGCCCATGTGGCCGTGAACGGACACATATCTAGAGACTTCCCCCTGACGTGTGGCACCCGACAGGGATGCCCCCTGTCGCCCCTGCTCTTCGCTCTGGTGCTGGAGCCATTGGCGGCTTGGATCCGCTGGGATCCCCAGATACGGGGACTTAAGTGGACGAATGACTGGGAGGATCGTATCTCCCTCTACGCGGATGACGTGCTGCTCCATCTCTCCTCCCCGAGGCGCTCAATCCTCGCACTACTTAACATTTGTGAAATTTTCGGGAGAGCGTCCGGTTATAATATCAACTGGTCGAAATCGGTGCTCTATGTGCTGCGTGGCCCCTCTCCCCGGCTCCCCGTGGACTGCCCGTTGCAGACGGCGACGGGGTCGTTTAAGTATCTGGGTATCCACATCACGGCAAGCCCCGCGGACTTTTTAAAACTAAATCTGCAGCCCCCACTAGACTGTCTCAGGTGCGATGTGCGTCACTGGGGTACACTGCCACTCACGTTACTGGGGAAAGTGGCCCTCTTTAAAATGATGGCCCTGCCCCGATTCGTCTACATACTGGAAAACACACCGTGTCGCATTCCGCCAGACTACTTCCACGCGATAGCGGCACAGGTGACTACCCTCCTGTGGGGTGGCAGACCGCCGCGCATAGCGCAGTCCAAATTGACTCGCGGCTGGTATGACGGGGGGATAGCGCTTTCCAGCATTCAGCTTTATTATTGGGCAGCGCAGCTCAAAGTAATAAACCAGTGGCTTCATGTCCCGCATACAGACCCGGCATTCAAAGCAGATAGGGACGTACTGGGAGAGCGAGGTGTGTTGGCAGCCCTGTATGATGGTAGACTGACTCCTGCGCTCGTCGGCCCTCTCAGACAGACGGTTGCCATATGGCATGCAGCGCAGGCCAAGCTAGGGTGGCGCGGGGTCCTGACCAAACTCACACCTCTGTGGGACACCAGGCAACTCGGGAGGCTCAGACACAGCAGGGACTTTGACAAGTGGGACGCTATAGGGATCTCTACGATTTGCGACATGTGGCATGGGAATGACATTATCACATTTGACCGTCTCCAACAACAATATGAACTGGCGCCATCCGAATGGTTCCGATACACACAAATTAAACACGCCTTGCTGGCACGGCTAACACCGGGCGTGGCGGTACCAGAGGCATCGCCCTTGGAGGACCGGTTATTAACGGACTATATGCCGAAAAGGGCCACATCGTTTACATACCGTAAGCTGATTAACAACCTGCCAGAGCCAATGGGCCCTCTCCGCGAGAAATGGTCCCGTGATGTGGGGGAATTCGACGATCCGGAATGGCGAGAGGCGCTGGCCTCGCCGCGGGAGGCGGGTATACCATCGAGGCTCCGGCTGGTGCAGCTTCGCATCTTCCACCGCTCCTATTACACCAGGCACACACTGCATAGTATAGGCAGCGCGACACATCCCTTCTGCCTGCGTGGTTGCGGGGAGGTGGGAAACTTCTTCCATACCATATGGGAATGCCCTGTGCTTCAGGAGTACTGGCGGGGGGTGATGCACATGCTGTCACAGTCAGGGGGAGTCACGCTGGTGCCGGAACCCAGACGCTGCCTGCTGAATATATGGGAACCTAACGACCTCTCGTGCCTGGCGCAGGGCTGGGCCACATTAGGATTAATGATAACCAAACGCAACATAGCTCAAAAATGGGGGACAGGGGACCTGCCGCGCCTCACTGCTTGGGGCACGGACATGGACGAGGCCATGTTTGCGGAGAAGTCAGCCTTTGTTAGACGGGGCTGTCCTGGTAAATGGAGTAAAGTATGGGGGGCGTGGAATTCCTATAGGGGTGACATCTGTGACCCGCCCTCGGACCCTGAAGACGATGCCTCAGACTCAGACTAGGGTGGGGGAGCCCGGGGGTGGGGGAGCAGGGTGGTGGATGTTGGAGATATGTACTGTTGTGGAACTGTTATCTGCAAACTTGTCACAGTCAGTGGCTATTGCATTGCTCTTCATCATGGAAAACTATGTGTTTGATTGCTGTATTGTGCTGCTGCTAATGAATAAAATAAAAACAAGTTTAAAAAAAAAAAAGGTGTTCGGAGCAAGCTGTGTGGTAAAAGGTGTTTGGAGCAAGCACTGCATTAACCTACCACCATGGACAAGAAATATTGGGAGTCAAAACTGTTGTGTGATCCATCCCTCGTTCATTGTGCTTGTTAAGAGCGTTATAAGTTCTTGTACATGTTGACGAGCAAAGTCGCTTTATATTTGTTTTTGAATTTCAGTCTATTATTCATTGTCAGATCTTGAATGACCTGCTTGTTTCCTGTACAGACTTCAACAGATGCTGAGCAGTAGCCCATCGGATTGCACATTGGAGCCCTCAAGCATGACATCCCCTTCAAGTGAAAAAAACGGTGCATTTGATTTTGCATAAAATTGCATGCTTCCTAGCCATATTTGCATTGCTCGCGTTGCCAACTAATGTAGTCAGTCGTGCTTGACGTTTTTCCTGAATGTCACACAGAGGGTGAGTGTTATGTTCATAAACTGTTTTTGCAAGGATAAAAAACTGAAATTCCTTCAAATCAGATTGTGACATATATATATATATATATATATATATATATCTATTCACAGAAAAAACCATAGGTTTCAGGGGTGTTATAGTTAGCTGCCCATTTCACTCGTGCAAAACCATAGAAATTCCTCCGTTATAGTTAGTTCTGCTAACTATAACTCACGCGCCCGAAATGCACTGCTGATGATGTCACATATTGCATCATTCATGACATGGTCAGTAACATCACTGATGACATCACTGATGACATCTCAAATTACATCACTGAAGACATCACTGATGACATCATCC
Source organism: Triturus cristatus (assembly GCF_964204655.1). NCBI lineage: Eukaryota > Metazoa > Chordata > Amphibia > Caudata > Salamandridae > Triturus > Triturus cristatus. Next base: position 844,889,135 of record NC_140594.1, on the reverse strand, counting down.
ACTGAATGTGGTTTAGGTTGAAATTTAAATATGTATTATATATATATATACCAATCTGTATTGAAGATTGAGTGGATATATAACTCTCTGGATGGAGGATTTAGTAGCTGTCTGACTGTCTTTTTAAGTGAGTAATTAAAAGTGTCTCACTTAATACATGGATTAGTAACTAAACTATGTGAATGTGTGCAGCACTGTCTCTGTTGTTGTATAACATGCTGCCTAAGTTGGTCACTAACTACATGAGTCTGTATATTAGTTAATGATTAGTTGGGTAAGTATTTTTATGGGACACTGTGTTTGTGTGTGGTTGGATGGGGTGTGTGTAACTCTATGCATAGATGTGTGAATGGTTGATTGACTAGGTGTATGGGTTTAAGAGTGCATGTGGAAACAGTTATTTGTGTGACTGAGTGTATTTATTTGTGTGTTGGTGAGCGAATATATGTGTTAGTTGTACATCTTCAACAAAGTAAAAAAATAAAAGGCATTGTATGTGAGAGTTGGTGTATATAAATAAGTTTGTGTAAGAGTCAGTGATTGTGAGAGTAAATATATGAATGAGTGTATAATTGTAATGGTGCTTTTTTAACATATTAACGATGAGTTACTATGTGTTTGAATAAATGAGGTGTCGTTGGATAATTGTGTAAGTGAGTAAATTTAAGTGCGATACCTTTTTTTCATGAGTGAGTAGGATGACTGCATAACCGACTAAGATGACTGCTGATGTGTCAATGTCTATATATGTGTATAAGTGCATTTGATAGTGTTCTATTAATTAATGACTGCATGTATAGATGATTCTGTTGTTGAATGGGTAGTTGTGTGTGTAAACTTAGGAATCAGTGAGTGGGTATGTACTAACTGGTATTGGTGTCAATGGTTTCAAATATGGTACTCTGTATTTTACAGTGAGTGATGAAAGGTTATACTAGTGTATAATATGGTGTATTGGATTGTCAAGTGGATGATGTCATCAGTGATGTCATTTGAGATGTCATCAGTGATGTCATCAGTGATGTCACTGACCATGTCATGAATGATGCAATATGTGACATCATCAGCAGTGCATTGCGGGCGCGTGAGTTATAGTTAGCAGAACGAACTATAACGGAGGAATTTCTATGGTTTTGTACGAGTGAAATGGGCAGCTAACTATAACACCCCTGAAACCTATGTTTTTTTCTGGGAATTTCAAAGGTTTTTTAAATGCTAACTTTTAAGTCTGATAGTAGTTATATCTATTTTTTTGTACTGATTTTCTACAGTTTTCTAACTGTTTATTTATAAATATTTTATTCATTAAATAACATTATATATTTTTCTGAAAATTGCAAAAACATTTTTTAATTAAAATTGAAATATTGATTAATTTTCTTGTTTTCATTTTTTATTTTAATATATTTACATCATTTTCTTTAAAAAAAATCATTTTTTTTTCGCAGTCGCGCTCTCAAAGTGTACACATCACGGTGGGTGCGCGCATTCTAGCCGCCATTTTAGAAAAGTCATGAAGGATCCGCGTATGGTGTGCGACGGCTGCGTATTTTTCAGTTACATCATATACATTTAATATCACGTGAAATGCGCGGTTGGTATGCGACCAGTCTGCGACTCCTGCTCCCGCGCATTCGCGACACAAGCACATTATGGTACGAGATGTTTGCACGCTTGCGGGTCCTGCGTGACATCATATACGTGCTGGGGTGCGCTGGGTGCGTGACTCCCGCAAAAAAAATGTATGTTCCAAAATGATATGTATGTGTCTTTAATATACATATTAAGGCAAGAGATTATGTAAGATATTCATCAAAATAATATATTTGTACTTATAAGAAACTTATATTATTTTTAAATATATTTTCACGAAGTCGGGTGCGTGCGTCGTGAGTGCAGAAAACCAGGTCAGCAGAGCTGCTGTAGAGCCAGAGAACCAGGTCAGCAGAGCTGCTCTAGAGCCTAAGAACTAGGTCAGCAGAGCTGCTCTAGAGTCAGAGAACCAGGTCAGCAGAGCTGCTGTAGAGCCAGAGAACCAGGCCAGCAGAGCTGCTTTAGAGCCAGAGAACCAGGTTAGCAGAGCTGCTTTAGAGCCAGAGAACCAGGTCAGCAGAGCTGCTCTAGAGCCAGAGAACCAAATCAGCAGAGCTGCTTTAGAGCCATAGAACCAGGTCAGCAGAGCTGCTTTAGAGCCAGAGAACCAGGTCAGTAGAGCTGCTCTAAAGCCTAAGAACCAGGTCAACAGAGCTGCTCTAGAGCCAGAGAACCAGGTCAGCAGAGCTGCTGCAGAGCCAGAGAAACCAGGTCAGTAGAGCTGCTTTAGAGGGAGAGAACCAGGTCAGCAGAGCTTCTATAGAGCCAGAGAACCATGTCAGCAGAACTGCTTCAGAACCATAGAACTGGGTCAACTGAGCTGCTTTAGAACCAGAGAACCAGGTCTGCAGAGCTGTTGTAGAGCCAGAGAACTAGATCAGCAGAGCTTCTCTGTAGCATAAGAACTAGGCCAGCAGAGCTGCTCTAGAGCCAGAGTACCAGGTCAGCAGACCTGCTGTAGAGCCAGAGAAACCAGGTCAGTAGAGCTGCTTTAGAAAGAGAGAACCAGCTCAGCAGAGCTGCTTTAGAGCCAGAGAACCAGGTCAGCAGAACTGCTTCAGAACCATAGAACTGAGTCTACGGAGCTGCTTTAGAGCCGAAGAACCAGGTCTGCAGAGCTGTTGTAGAGCCAGAGAACTAGATCAGCAGAGCTGCTCTGTGGCATAAGAACTAGGCCAGCAGAGCTGCTCTAGAGCCAGAGAACCAGGTCAGCAGACCTGCTGTAGAGCCAGAGAAACCAGGTCAGTAGAGCTGCTTTAGAAAGAGAGAACCAGCTCAGCAGAGCTGCTTTAGAGCCAGAGAACCAGGTCAGCAGAGCTGCTCTAGCTGACACTGACTGACTGACACTGACTATGTAAAAAGGGGACAAGGGCACCCAAAGGAATTAGACAGGGACCTTGGGAAGTTAAGTATTACAGGAAACAATGGTCCCTGAAAGCGAAAAATAGTTAGACATACAATGAATATAGCCAAGATTGGTACTATATTATAGCCAATATCCAGCCGGACATGGCAACTTTAATAAGTAGAAATAATTAGCAGTGATGCAAAGAATGTAAGTAGAGTCTTAGTGGGACACAAGCCTGTATCCCGAGACTTACATATCATGAGGACAAAAAATTGTGAAACACATTCAGGCAATTACAATGATGTTTCTGTTTTAGAAATAATGAGTAGTGAAACATCTAATACAAATATTGCCACCTTCACAATGCGTTATATACAAAAAAAATTAAATGTGTAAGGTGGACAACAAAGTCGACGACGTTTCGATCCTTATCAGAGGGATTTAGGATCATCATCAGGACTAATCAGTTAAATTGCCCATATTCAAATGCCTGAGTTTACATGAAATAATAAGGCAAACAACAAAAACATACATAGGTAGGGAAAAATTCGGGGAGAAGGGAAAGAAAATGGCAACATAATAGTTATTATTACGTTTTAGAAGGTGAAACAAATTACGTCAGAAAACATTAGTGTCAGATCAAAAGGTAATCTACATATGAAGTCTTTTGCAGTAGTAACGTTTCGGGCATGAAGCATCCGGAGAGGTAATAATAAAGGACACGAAAGAAGTGGTGGGATCTGAGAAAAATTGAGTAAAGAGTTGGTGGTTGCACACTAGAAGGCTAAGATTTAACCAGATATTTGCACTGCGTGCGAAGTACGAAGAGAAAATGTGCAGGTCCATGGTTTGTGTGCCGGAGATGAATAGTGAAGTGGAAGAATGCCGTATGGATTGTCAAACAGTGCCGCGAAGAGAAGGCGGGAGGTGACGTGGTTTAAAAACCGGCGCAAATGCTCGGTGAGCGAAGGGAGTGAGGGAAATACCTTGTGGTACCACTTAAGGCAACGGAGCGGGCGCCATGTCTTAGCCGGATAACTGGTATACAAATTTCCGGAAGGATGCGTATGGAAGGTGCAATGCCTATGGAGAGAAAAATTAAAATGAGGGGAACGGCGTGTTAGTAAGAGGTGGAGTGGGTTAAAATGCTCGGTGAGCAGAGGGAGTGAGGGAAATACCTCGTGTTACCACTTAACTGTCTTAGCCGGATAACTGGTACGCAAATTTCCGGAAGGGTGCGTATGGAGGTTGAATGCCTATGGAGAGAAAAGTTATAATGAGGGAAATGGAGTGAAGCGGCGTGTTAGTAAGAGGTGGAGTGGGTTAAAAGCTTACCTTGGAAATTCAATTTCCAGAGTGGGGGACACGGTAATAGGAGGTCTGGTGGGGAATAATTACTGAAATTAGGGGAATGGAATCAGGAGCCAGGGAGTTATCAAGTGGTGAGGACGATTGGAACCCAGTGGCGATTCTTACCTCAATATGATTAGAGAGAATTACATTGACTGACACTGACTGACTACTCTCTAATACTCTACTACTGACTCTCTACTACTCTCTCTCTACTTCTCACTCTCTACTACTCACTCTCTACTACTCTACTACTCTCTACTACTTACTCTCTACTACTCACTCTCAACTACTCACACTCTACTACTCTACTACTCACTCTCTACTACTCACTCACTACTACTCTCTACTACTCACTCTCTACTATTCACTCTCTACTACTCACACTCTACTACTCACTCTCTACTACTCTCTACTATTCACTCTCTACTACTCACTCTCTACTACTCACTCTACTACTTTCTACTACTCTCTACCACTCACTCTCTACTACTCTACTACTCACTCTCTACTACTCTCTACTACTCACTCGCTACTACTCTCTACTACTCACTCTACTACTCACTCTCTACTACTCTCTGCTACTCTCTCTACTACTCACTCTCTACTACTCACTCTCTACTACTCTCTACTACTCACTCTCTACTACTCACTCTCTACTACTCACTCTCTACTACGCACTCCCAACTACTCACTCTCTACTACTCTACTACTCACTCTCTACTACTCACTCGCTACTACTCTCTACTACTCACTCTCTACTACTCACTCTCTACTACTCACGCTCTACTACTCTACTTCTCACTCTCTACTACTTACTCTCTACTACTCTCTACTACTCACTCTCTACTACTCACTCTACTACTTTCTACTACTCTCTACTACTCACTCTCTACTACTCTCTACTACTCACTCGCTACTACTCTCTAGTGCTCACTCTCTACTACACTCTCTACTACTTTCTCTCCCTACTACTCTCTACTACACTCTCTACTATTCACTCTCTACTACTCACTCTCTACTACTCTCTACTACTCACTCTACTACTCTCTGCTGCTCTCTAGCACTCACTCTCTACTACTCTACTACTCTCTCTCTACTTTACACTCTCTACTACTCTCTCTCTATTACTCTCTACCACTCACTCTACTACTCACTCTACTACTCTCTGCTACTCACTCTCTACTATTCACTCTCTACTACTCACTCTCTACTACTCGCTCTCTACTATTCACTCTCCACTACTCACTCTCTACTACTCGCTCTCTACTACTCACTCTCTACTACTCACTCTCTACTACTCACTCTCTACTACTCACTCTCTACTACTCTCTCTGCTACTCACTCTCTACTACTCACTCTCTACTACTCTACTACTCTCTACTACTCGCTCTCCTACTCACTCTCTACTATTCTCTACTACTCACTCTACTACTCTCTCCTACTCTCTACCACTCACTCTCTACTACTCTACTACTCACTCTCTACTACTCTCTCTCTACTACTCACTCTCTACTACTCACTCTACTACTCTCTACTGCTCACTCTCTACTACTCACTCTGTACTACTCACTCTCTACTACTCACTCTCTACTACTCTCTACTGCTCACTCTCCACTACTGATTCTCTACTACTCGCTCTCAACTACTCTCTACTACACACTCTCTACTACTCTACTACTCTCTCTACTTCTCACTCTCTACTACTCTCGCTACTACTCACTCTCTACTACTCACTCTCTGCTACTCGCTCTCTACTACTCTCTAGTACTCACTCTAATACTCACTCTCTACTACTCTCTACTACTCACTCTCTACTACTCCACTACTCTCTACTACCCACTCTCTACTACTCACGCTCTACTACTCTACTACTGTCTACTACTCTCTCTCTAGTACTCACTCTCTACTACTCACTCTCTACTACTCTCTACTACTCACTCTCTACTACTCTCTACTACTCACTCTCTACTACTCTCTACTACTCTCTCTCTACTACTCTCTCTCTACTACTCTCTCTCTACTACTCTCTACTACTCACTCTGCTACTTACTCTCTACTACTTTCTACTACTCACTCTACTACTCACTCTCTACTACTCTCTACTACTCACTCTCTAATACTCACTCTCTACTACTCACTCTCTACTGCTCACTCTACTACTCTCTACTACTCACTCTCTGATACTTTCTCTACTACTCTCTACTACTCTCTACTACTCACTCTCTACTCTCTATTACTCGCTCTCTACTCTCTACCTCTCTACCTCTACCTCTCTACCTCTACACCTCTACCTATACACCTCCACCTCTCTACCTCTCTGTACATGCACACATATGCATATATATATATGCATATGTATGCATATGCATTTATATTTATGTATGTGTGTATATATATACATATAAACATAGAAATATAATCTGCATATCTATATAAATATAAATTCATGCAAACATATACATATACATATATGCATACATATGCATGGTATGTACATGAAAGTTTGAAAAACTCTAATAAAAGCAAAGTTAAAAAGCCACCTAATTACAAACAGAATTGCTTAAACTTAAACGAGGGCGAGACCTATTGCATTTTCAATGCTTGTTTACTTTGGTTCCATCAAGAAGGCATTCAGATGTGACACATTTGCCATAAATTCTGAATGGTAGCACTCTAGTTCCTCATTAGATCACTGTAGTAAAGCTACTGCTCACCAGGGAAGTCTGCTGCTGGTATTGAAAGTGCATGTTTCAGTCTGCATGTCAGAATTCTTTAATGAAATAGAAGAGGATTTGAGAAGTCACTCAAAATGTGCCCTAATTTTTCTTTCTGCAGCCCTAATCATACATTCTATGGCAAAATGAACCCTCTCATTTTGTTCCTTTTTAAATTAAATGTTTTAAGAGTTACCACTTTATTCCAATCAAGATGGCTTCAGGTGTGCAATACGTTTATCATAAGTAGGAGTGGTAGCGCTCTAGTTGTTCTTTGAAAACTCTGGGAAGCTGCAGTAGAACACAAAGGAATCAACTGACAGTCTCTGCCCTTGTTGGATGTACATGTTTTACTGAGAATGTCAGACTTCATTCTCACATGACTGAGAAAGATAATGTGAATTCACAGAAAATATGCTCTCAGTTTAGCTTATAGATCACCTTCCAAACCTCTGTGGGAAAAGCATGTGAAAATAGATTTCTCTCAAACATGATTCATGATATCCCAGCAGAAGGCTCTTTCACATGGTAAAATCACCTTAGAACATACCACAATTCCTAAAATGAGTATGGTACTGATGGAGCGGGGTTTTTTCTTTAAAACCGAATACCTGTTTCATTTTTTGCATGTTATAATTAAAAGTACTACTGATTAATTAGTAACTACTAAAAGTTTGTCGAGTCTGGTTTAATCAATCTTATTAGGAGAAGAATTACACGTGGGAATGCTATTGCATGGCTAAATTAATAAATGAACTAAGTTGGTAAGCAAATTGACGAAATAGGTGTTGCTTATGTGATGTTATTGTGTTTTGCGCTTATAATTAATATGCATTAATGGCTTTTGATGTCGCAAATTGCTAGATAAATACATACACATAAGGGTATTAGCAGGAGAATAACACTGTATAATCATTTCCGTGCAGTAATTCTGTTTTATGTGTATTTCACTTAAGTTGACCAATGTGGCCTACCAAAAGATGGCTACCACCCACATCCTGCATTCGAGTTGATGGAAAATTTTGCAAGGAGGCTTCGCGCTGCCTGTGACCTTGCCCTCTCAACAAACTGAAAAGCCATGATCATGACGACAAACCCAGGACGGATGCCAAGAGCCCCTGAACATGATATTTGTTGCAAAACCGAATACTGAACTTATGAACCTGAAATGATCCCACGACTGGGATACAAATTATCCAAAAGAGACATCCGTAGAAGTAACGAATTAGTTATGGACCCCTTATTTTTCTATTCATTATTTGGAACAATCTAAGTGTGAGAAAATCTTGCACAGTATCTCAAATGTACCAAGATGACATTATTTCCGCCATTCATCCGTTCTGATCAATGATTGTAACATTTCAGAATGTAAATTTTAGTATAAATATTAGTAAACTAGAGAGGTCTAGCGCCACTTCTTCCCGAACTGATGATCCGAGGTCCCGATGCTGACGGAGAGGACGGTGACTCTACATGACGGCTAGAAACTCTGATTGAATTACTGAGGACCGGTTCTGACTTAGGATCTGACTTTTAGCCAGAATAGGTAAATATGAGAGAAATGAATTTGCATTTAATTGGCTTTTCATGCAATTTTAGATAAACAAATATTCTGTTTGAATCTCTGTGTCGGGTGGTTATTTTATTGTCATGTTTATTGAATTTATTTGCATTATTTGAAATGTTTTCGCCAGATTTATAGCAACTAGTAGATGCCATTGACCTCAGGGTACATGCAGATTGGTTAGGTATTGAAAGTGTTTCTCCTTATATAGGGCACGGTAGGATGAATGTTGGTGTAATGGGCCCCACCAGCGTGTGATGTGTTTGTGCGACTGTGAGATCACTCCGTCCGTGGAAGTAGAGGGGATTCGGAAGTTCCGATCTGCACCAGTACCATCAACAAATGATTTATAATTTAACTAAAGTCTTAAAACCTTCTATTAACTGCAATGCTTTTTAATGAGGTGCTATCATGTATATTGGTCCCAAGATGGCTGCCAACACTTCTTGGATGAAGTGCTGACAGCCAATCAGATCTAACCAATGTGGTTAGGCTCCGCCCAGATATATATGTGATTTTACTTTTGATTTTCTCAGGAACTACTGAACGGATTCACACCATATATGCAAAAGGCACATGCCTGACCTGAGGACTACCTCTTTGCCAAATTTCAAGTAATTCTATTCAGCCGTTCGGGCTGTACCTTCAACTAAAGGTCCTATGGGAAAATGCATGGGGAAAACGCGTTTTGGGATCCCCCTTTTTTCTCAGACCCCGCTTGACGAATCACCCCGAGACTTTCAGGGTAGGAGCTGAGTGGAGCGCCCCATTAGTTTTGAAAATTTCACGAAGATAAGTCAACCGGCGCCAAAGTTATTCAAAATAGAATTTTCAGATTTCCTATGGGAACTCGGTCCTAACTATAACTATCTACTGGCGACCGCCAGTAGATAATATATATATATATATATATAGAGAGAGAGAGAGAGAGAGAGAGAGAGAGAGAGAGAGAGAGAGCATTAGGCGTTCTATCTAAGTTCGACTATCACTTGGACAAGCTAAATTTCGGTTAACCTTGCTTCCCCATCTCAATTAGAACTCAAGGTGCTGGTAAACGTCGGAGACATACATAAGTTTGTATCCCCAAATAATATATTAAATTACACCACCCAAAAATAGGAGGAGGTTGAAAACTGTATTCGTCCCAGATGAAGACATAAACAAGTATGGGAAACAGGAAAACAGTCAAAGCCCCATATTCATTAAAAAGGGTCTTGGTAAAGGTAATGAATGCCAAAGAGTGCGGCTTGACGAGAGACTGTGATATGTTATTCATCATAATACCAGACGGTAATGGGGGCTGCGTCTCGTGGGACATGCGCCCTGACAGCAAACCAACGTAGGTAACTGTTCTCTCTTTGAATGAAATTACTGAATACTGACGGGATCATTTATAGCTAGGAGATTGGTAGATGCCCAGTCTGCCCAACTCTCTGTACCTGGATTAATTGAGAGGCAGGGGAAGTGTTGCCTTACCCACATCAGAGCCACAACCAGTTCTGTTCTCAGAAAATGTGTCACAGATGCCGAACCAGTAGAGAGGGGCACGTGATGCTATGTCACTGATTATTTTCCTGTCTAGGCTCACCATTCCCACTATGGCGGTCCTACCAAGGGTTACATGTTTAGTTAACCTGAGCGAACACTTACACATCAGAGATATTCATAAATTTTACAATCTAAAGTCCCGCTTTGGTAGTCTTTTTTTAGAAATGTAAAAATGCCTGTCGGACAGTCTGCCATGTCACCTTGCCATTGCAAGCCAAGCACCATTGTTCGTTTTGTTAAACGTGCTCAGGTCATGACTGTGGAAGCACTTTTTGAAAAAACATGGCTAGTGGCCCACCCAGGGAAGTCATAATATGGCAGATCAACCACAGTTGGAACATTGGGGGTGGTCCTTCTAATACCTGAGTTGAACCCTTTGTGGCCTAAATGGCCTCCTTAGACTTTAAGGCCCAGACTTACAAAGAGTTTGCATCAGGTTTGAGTTACTTTTTTAATGAAACCTGACACAAAGGTGCTTATTTATGAGCCCTTGCATCACTTTTGCGCCGCCGGTGCGTCACTTTTTGTGATGCACCAGCGCCGTAAAAAATGTGCCATGTTGCGTCACATTTACAAAGTGACGCATCTAGGTAGTTGTGTCACTTTGTAAACCCCTGCGCCACATTATACCTGCGCCAAGTATAATGTATGCAGGGTGGGCGTTCCGCCGCAAGTAAGCCCCGTAGAAGTGACGCAGTAAAATCTATGAGATTTCATTGCCCCACTTCTAGGACGCAAATGCGTCAAAATCTTATGCCTGCCTCACAGCAGGCGTAAGACTGACGCAGGCACTTTTGAAATGGGACATGCCCATGTGAAATGACCCATTGCCGGAGTTGCGTCATTTTTGTGACACACTCCAACAATGCGTCATTTTTGTGCCTACAGATACGTCAGAAATACTGACGTATCTGTAACTCCTTGCGACATGATGCGTCATACTGTAAATATCCAGCATGCCGCAAGGATGGCGCAATGAAAATTGACGCATTGCTGTTTTCACGCAGGGATGCGTCACTTTTCATAAGTGAGGCCCAAAGTCTTCTTGCTGGGATTTACAAAGCAATATAAATGGCGATGGGCTTTGGCTTGTAACCCAAAGCAATGGAACGCAGCACAATGCAGGGCCTGCGTTACACTGTGTCAAGGGGGCGATCCATGGGTGGTGCATGGGTGTTCCCATGCAACCACCCCTGAGGTCTGACCCAAATATCTATCAACAATGAATTACAGACAAGGTTTGGTGCTACAATGTTGTGCCTCCCTGAGACAGACATAATGAGGAGAAATGTTTTCATTTCACCTAAGTTTTTTTCTCTTTATATATGTGCTTCATTTAGCAGCACACATGCAAAGAGGAAATAGCCTCAAAGCATACCATTTGTGCAGGAAGGGACCCCTTTCGTTAAAATAATCTATCCCTTCCACTACTCAGACATGCTTGTACTATGGTGCAAGGGTGTCTGCATTGAGTTTAGTCAGCCCAAAGTGCACCAACACATGGAGAGAGCAGAACTGCACCATTTCTTTGAAGATATGGCGCAGGTCTGCAATTGTGCACAGCTTCGCTTGCTGCACTGCATTGCTCGACTTCTTTCTAAATATGCCCCCTAATTTGGTTTTATAATTATCAGTGGACAAATCTCTTCATGGCTGTGAAAAGGATATTCTACGCCCCTTAGAGCTATTCCTTCTGTGGGCAGAAGGGGAGCAACTCTGTGACACATTCTGTGGCACTCTTTTTTTTAAAATTCTTTTTATTTGCAGTTTTCAAAAACAAACTTAAAACAACATCACTCACTTTTGTGTACATATGACAAGCGATGACGATACGCCTCCACACCAAACAGATCACCACATGTTGGGTACCATTATACGAACTCAGTGCTACATGATCAGTTGCGTGGCACTCAGCAGCCGAACGTCCCACCCTGCCCGCATGTGTCACCTCCAACCGCAGCATCAACCAACATGTCCCCCTGAGAAGTGTAGTCACCGCCATCTCCCGTCCGCCTTAGGGAATAGTATCGAGCTACAGCGCCTGCAGTGTAGCGTGCTCCAACCATTGTGTGAAGGGCCCCCAAATGTCCTTAGGTCGTGAACGCAGCGGCATAAGCTCCCAGTACAGGGCAAGTTGTGTCTGGCAGTAGACTGCGCTTGTGACCCACACTCGAATGCTAGGTGACGTAACAACTCCCCAGTGCATCGCAACTTGTCTTCTAGCTAGTAACAATAGCAGCGCTGGTAGCTTATGGTGTTTGGGCTTAACCATGTGCAAAATGCCAAGCAGCGCAGCCTGTGGTGTGCATGGGATCTGTAGGCCAGTGATTTCGCATATAATCTCTACCACCCTTGCCCAGAATGACGCCAATGTGGGACAGTTCCATGCCATATGCAGAAAGGTGGCGCCATGAGTGTAGCAGCGCCAACAATCATCTGTGTCTCTTAAACCCATTCGGTGCAACCGGCTAGGGGTGCGGTACGTCATGTGTATATATTTGAAGTGGATCAGGCGTAGCCTGTAGTTGGGGGACAAAATCTCAAGATTCTTACAGCACAAGTCCCAATGTAGATCCGAAATATCCGTACCCAGTTCCGTCGCCCACATGTCCCGCGCCGCCGGAAGAACCACGGGGTGGCTAGTCTGCATTTGCACATACAAGCGGGATATAAGTTTGCGCCCAGATTCCACAGATAGTACATTTTCCAAGGCAAGCAGAGCCAGCGGCGGCGCCGGGAACGCGGGAGATAACCTCCGGCACGAGCGACGGAGCTGATAGTAAAGAAGCGTGTCCAGTATCGTCGGAGCCTCTGCATTACACATCTGCTCCGGCGTGAGGAAGGTGTCCCCCGGAAACAAATCGCCCCCAGTGCGGAGGCCCAGCTCCTCAGCTCGCTCCCCGGTCTGCATACTGCGCAGCGGCGGCCACATCGGATTCCCGCGCAGGGGCACAGAGTGGGCATAAAGAAGGTCCAGTCCGGCCCTCCGCCGCAGCCCATCCCATGCCCACCTGAGTGCGTGCACCGGGTCGATGTCCGTGCATCTCCGGGTGTGTGGCACGTAAAGTGCCACATTTAGCGGCAGCGGGGCTACTCTATCAGTCTCTATCGCCACATGTGGTTGAAACGGTGTGGGATGCGCCCAGTAATGCAGGAATTGTGCCTGCGCACAGTAGGCATATAAGGAGAAGTCCGGCGCGGCCAGGCCTCCCTGTCGCTGTGGGAGAGTAAGGGTCTCCCATGCCACCCTCAGTTGTTTACCCCCCCAGGCCAGCTCCACCATCTGCGAGCGTAACTGCCGCAAGAAATGTGCAGTCAGGGGTAGTGGGATATTCCCAAACAGGTATAGGAGTTTGGGCAGGATCACCATTTTGGCCACAGCAATTCTGCCAGCCAGCGAAAGGGGCAAGTGCTTCCAGCGGTCGACCCTCTCCTCCACCCAGCCCATTACCCGCCCATAATTCTCCGTCCATATTTGCTGTTTATCCGTGCTTATCCAAATCCCCAAATATCGCACCGGGCCAGTGGCCCATTTCAGCGGGCAATCCGGGGTAAAGCGGGGAGTCCCGGACGTCAGGGGCAGAATTACCGACTTTTCCCAATTTATATTCACTCCCGATAATCGACCATATTTCATCAGTTCTCCTGTCAGAGGGGAGAGGTTCGTCTGAGGATCAGTGACATATAACGTAATATCATCAGCATACAGTGATATCGTCAATGCCCTCGATGAGAAACCAATGCCCCTAGCCGCATGATGCTGCCTGATGTGAGCAGCCAAAGGCTCTGTGGCGATAGCAAAGAGCAGGGGCGACAGGGGACATCCCTGTCTAGTACCCCTCCGAATTGCAAAGGGCGCAGAGACGAGCCCGTTAACTCTCACCCTAGCAGTGATGCCGGTATAAAGCAGTCTAATGTAGCCAATAAAGGCTTCACTCACACCCATGCGCTGCAGCAGCGGAAACAAGAACCCCCACTCCAGGGAGTCGAACGCTTTGGTGGCGTCCAGCAGCACCGCCACAGCCTTAACATGTGGGGCCAAATAGTGTAGTACTCCAAAGAGGGTACGGAGGTTGTGAGAGGTCGATCTGCCCGGCACAAATCCCGACTGATCCGGACGGATCAAGTGGGGCAACACCGGCTGTAGCCGAGTGGCCAGCATTTTTGCAAAAATCTTAGCGTCAGTGTTAATTAATGACAGTGGCCGGTAGGAGTCGCATTGTTGGACATCCTTGTCCGGTTTCAGGAGGGTGATGATGACAGCCTCTCTAAGTGACCCCGGGAGCATACCCGACTCGACCGCCTCCGCATACATTGCCAACAGCCGGGGGACCAGGATATCTGCGTACTCCTTGTAGAACTGCACCGGCAGTCCATCCGGACCCGGCGCCTTTCCGGCTGCCAAGGAGCCTATGGCCTCCCGCACATCCTCCGCCTCAAAGGGCCGATCGAAGTAGCCTCTTTGGTGCGCATTGAACCATATAAGCTGTACAGTATCAAAATATTCAGCAAGCTCCGCCGGCGCGTGAGCCTCCCGCGCCCCGTAGAGGTCTCTGTAAAAGGTCCGAAACGTATCCAGGATTTCCGGGGGGGTATATACGTTATCACCTCCCTGTGTCATCACTGAGGATATGAAGGGAGAGGGTCGTTGTGCGCGCAGGAGCAGGGCGAGTGTTCTACCCGGGCGGTCCCCCTCCCCATATCTACGGGCCACAGCATGCTTAGTCAGGAACTTAAGTTCCCTGTCAGCCTCCGTCTGATATTCAGTTAGCGTTGTGCGAGTTTCTGCCAAGGTGGTAGCCGAGGGGTCCGAACAGTACTGCACCTCTAAAGAATGCAGGCGATCCTCCAATTTACCTAGCGAACCCCTGATAGTCTTTAGGACCTTGGCCTGCCCCGCAATGCAGTGGCCCCTTATCACCACTTTAAATGCGTCCCACAGAGTGCCCAATGAAGCCACGGATCCCTCATTCAGCTCAAAGTAATCAAGTATTTGCTGATGTATATCTTCCCGAAACACCTGATCCGACAGGGCATGTGGTGGTAGCCGCCACGTGAAGGGCGTGATGTATGGCTTGGGGACATTCAGAGTGAGTTCGACAGGAGAGTGATCGGAGAGGGTATGCGCCCTGTGAGTGACTGCAGAGACCCATGCATGTACCTGCGGGGTCAAGAGCCAGTAGTCCAAGTGGGACCAGGCTCCCCTGTGCGGGGTGAAGCAGGTGCCTTCCCTAACCGCGGGATGCAATACGCGCCACGAGTCTAGTAGAGTGTAATCTGCCATTAGGCCACGGATGAGGCCAGCAGCTAGCGGATGATGCGTGCGAGCCGCCCCTTCCCTATCTAGCTCCAGTGAAAGTACGGCATTGAAATCTCCACCCCACAAGCAAGCCCCCTCACCCAGGGATTGCGCCAGGTGCCAGACATTCCGGAAAAAGCCAGGGTCATCCGAGTTGGGGCCATATACATTAACTAATGTGATCGGCATATTAAAGAGCTGCCCAAGTAGAAAGATGTACCGCCCTTCAGAATCAGCGTGCACCTTAAACGTCTGCCAGGGAAGGCCTTTACGGATAAGAATAGCCACTCCACGGGAGTAGTTGGAGCAACCCGATGTGTGTATCTCGCCCCACCGCGCATTTCTAAGCTTGTCCCCGGCGGTGCGAGTCAAGAGGGTTTCCTGTAGGAAACATATATCGAGTTGGTGTCGTGTCAGATGTGCCTGGGTCAAGCGTATTTTTCGGTGATCGTTAAGACCACGGATATTCCATGTAAGGCAGCGTAACGCGGTCAGGGCGGCTTGTGTGTGCCTGTCTCATGTAGGTGTGTGGTCATCGGCGGATTCTCTTGGTCATCTCGCCGCTCACGCTGCGAACGTTCCGCCTGTCTCGCAAATTTGATCGCGTCCGCCGCCGCAGTAAATACCATTGGCTTCCCTTTATGGTGGATCCGCAGCTTGGCCGGGTACAGCATCGCATACTTAGTCCCCACCTTCTGGAAGATTTTTTTTGCCGGTATGAATTCGCGCCGAGCGGCCTGCACAGCCTGCGTAAAATAGTATCTCGGGAATCATCCCACAGGGGCATGGGGTTACCGGCTCACTCCCCAGTCTATAAACGACCGGGTGGCCGGACATTTCCGCCTAACACTTAACGCAGTAACTCAAATTACAGCCTGGAAGTCCCTGCATGTCTCCCACCACAGTTCTCCGCAGGGTACCAGTAACGTTAATCATGCAAGATCAAACCAGTCCCTCAGCTCAGGGACGGACCCATCCCCCTCTGCAGGTCCCAGGGACACTCATTGTTGGGTACAGGGCGCGCGCCCTACAGTAACGTTGCCTAGCGACCCAGCATGGGCCCGCGTGGTGTTGTGTCGTGCTATTCAATGTCACTGAGCTGTCCCATCGGCGGATTCTCTTGGTCATCTCGCCGCTCACGCTGCGAACGTTCCGCCTGTCTTGCAAATTTGATCGCGTCCGCCGCCGCAGTAAATACCATTGGCTTCCCTTTATGGTGGATCCGCAGCTTGGCCGGGTACAGCATCGCATACTTAGTCCCCACCTTCTGGAAGATTTTTTTTGCCGGTATGAATTCGCGCCGAGCGGCCTGCACAGCCTGCGTAAAATCCGGAAGCAATGAGATGACCATATTTTGAAAAGTTAGCTCCCCCTTTTCACGTGCCAACCTCAGGATAGTATCTCTGTCCCGGTAGTTGAGAACCCGGGCCAGGATTGGCCGCGGCGGAGCTCCCGGCACAGGTCGCGGCCCCAACGTGCGATGTGCGCGTTCAACCAAGAACATGGCCGACAGGCCCTCCCCAAACAGTTCACGGAACATTCCTTCCACAAATTGTTCCATATTTCCAATGTTAGTGGATTCCGCAACCCCAATAATTCTTACATTATTCCGGCGGGAGCGAGCTTCCAAATCTTCGTTGCGCCCACGTATCACCTCCAGGACCCTGTCCATGCGGAGTAACTTCTCCTGGGTGTCTCCGTGACTCTCTTCGCATTCAGCAATTCGCGCTTCCACCGCCGTGATACGCTCCTCATGTTTGTCGACCCTGTGCGACATGCCATCCAACCGCTGGGCCATGGAGTCGAGTTTTCCGTCAATTTCCTTGAGGCAGCCCTTAAGGTCACGGAACATGCTTTTGACATCATCGTCCGGTGTTGGGTCCAACTGTGTTTCAGGGACCACCGCCTGCGACTCCGGCACCGCATCGGCGCCGCGGAAGGTCTGCTTCTCGAAGGGGAGCTTCCTCTGTTTGGCGTCCGATTTCCCCATGTTTCCCCCGAGGGCCAGCCACCCACCGACAATGACGGTGAGAGGTATCAGGCAACAAGCAGGCCACCAAGCGCAAGGAGCGTGTATGTTGAGTGGTCACACCTACAATCAGCCCCGCTCGTCGCCCCCTCCACGCGAGGATCACCGCCAAGTAGGTAAGACCAGGCCAGCTCTCGTCACATTCAGGGCGCGGGTCTGCGTCAGTCAGGTAACAATGGCGGCCTGCACCGTTTTCCCGCAGCGGCCCGGGAGGCAACCCGGCTGACCTCCCGCGCAGCAAGCACCGCCATCGCTGTATCTCCCCGGCCCGCAGGCACACGAAGGCTAGAGCAGGTCGTCGGCAGGCTCCGGCAGCTGGATATCACCCTCTGCAGGCAGGGATCGGGCCTTTCCCAGCGGGCACCACAGCTCCCTTCTCCCGTCGCCTCACTCCAGCAGGCCCATCGGCACAGGCATCAGATCAGGGCGCAGCCGCGCCGGATAGGCCCAGGCAGCAAGTCAGCCAGCTCAGCCTCCTCCCGGCACCAGTCCCCCAGCAGGGGCCAGCCTCAGCACTTCAGGAGGCCACCGCAGCCACTCGGGCGCCAGTCGCAGGGCTCACCACGTCCCAGCAGGGTCCACGAGAGCCTCCTCGTATCCGCCAGATTTTGGCCCTCGACCAGGGTCTCGGGTAGGAGAAGACTCCGCCCAGCACGGTGCCCCACAGCTGCCCGACCAGCTCGGCTGTGTAGTTCCGGATCTCCGAGGCCGATTTCAACCGCAGCAGCACTGCTAGGATCCCCTTCGCCAGGGCACTTCCCGTCGTGTATTACAATGTTCAAAAATCAAGGCAGAGGTCGGATTGTCTGACGGATTAGGTGTCCGGCCGGCAGAGCCCCGTTACACGGCGGCCATCTTGCAGCTCGGCTCGGCCACGCCCCCCATTCTGTGGCACTCTTAATGCCAATTATCAATGGGCAGTAGGGCTGTCCTAAAAGAGTGCTATCAGTCCCTCCCGGATACAACAGAAATGTTAGCTGGGGCCTCATAAATTAAGGTAAGAAAAATAACGCCACGCTTTGAGACGATTGTATGGCAAAACATAAAGGAAATAATATTCTGGGGATTAAATATTGAGACCTAAATATTGAGAACCAAAATATTTTGCAGATAAGAACATATACGTAAGTACAGATTTACTAATCTAAACTCCAAAAGGGGGAGCGGCCTTTGACCCTGTCACCAGGCAGGTCGCTCCCCCCATCCGCCACGCAGCCCCCTGTGGGTTGAACCTCTGTTGCCGTTTTTTGCCGCCTGACTGCTTGCTCCCTCTTTCATTCTGTACCCCTGCGCTTGACATCCAGTGCCACCTTGTTTTTTGCATTCTCTGCCCCTGTGTTTTTGCCTTCTGTACCCCTGTGCTCTGTTGTCCCCCTCCCGCCATCTTTTTCCCGCCGTTTTCCCCGGTTCTTTCCCCGCCGCTGAGCCCCTGCGGCCCCACCCCCTTCACTCCCATTGGCCACCCCGCTCCCACCTCCCAGCTGCTCCTCCCTCCCTCTGCCCTCATATGGAGGCGCGAATCGGCACCAAAGGCGCACCTAAGGCAAGCCCGCCTGCGCCCGTCCGCGCCTGGACCGCACCCAGCACCAGACCTCCTGGACCCCCCCTCCACGTCAGACTGCACTACGACGCAACCACCCTCCACGCACTCAACACCAGACGAGACCACCCCTGCTACCTGGCCACACCGAAACGCACCCAGGGGCCTTTCACCTGCCGGAACTGCAGATTCACCAGCATCCAACCCTCCACACCACCAGCCAAAGAACCCAACCACCTCCGCTGCATCCTCCTCAATACCCGCTCCGCTGGCATGCACGCCATCGAACTCTGGGACCTCCTAGACTCCACCGTCCCCGACGTCGCCTTCCTGACGGAGACCTGGCTGAACGCCACCTCAGCACCAGACATCGCCATAGCCATCCCACAGGGCTCCAAGATCTCCCGCAGAGACCGCACCAACGGAGTGGGAGGAGGAATCGCCATCATCCACAAAGACTCCATCAAAATCTCAACGAACACCGACGACACCCTCACCACCGCTGAGCACATGCACTTCCAGATCCACACCGACCCCAACACCACCCTCAGAGGAACTCTCATCTACAGACCTCCCGGACCCCGCCCACAGTTCAGTGACACCATCGCCGACCTCATCAGCACCCACGCCCTCGCTTCCACGGACTAGATCCTCCTCGGGGACCTGAACTTCCACATCGAGAACGACAACGACGCCAACTCCACCGCCCTGACCGACAACCTCGCCAACCTCGGACTCAAACAGCTCGTAACGACACCTACTCACGCCGCTGGACACACGCTCGACCCCATCTTCTCCGCAAGCCCCCACGTCTCCTTCAACCACACCACCGAACCACACTGGACCAACCACAGATGCGTCCACTTCACCTTCAGAAAACCCACCACAAACCACCGCACCCAACAGCTACCACGCCGCTGCTGGGGCAAGGTCACCGAGGACCAACTGACTACCGCCCTCGCCCTGAGACCACCCACTGACCCCACCGACCCAGACACCGCCGCGACCAACCTCACACAGTGGATCAACGACTGCGCCAACACCCTCGCCCCTCTCAAGACCTATGCAACCAACCACACCAACAAGAAAGCCACCTGGTTCACCGAGGACCTCCGGATCTCCAAGCACACCTGTCGGAAGCTGGAGAAGAAATGGCTCTACGACCGAACACCAGACAACCACACAGCCCTCAAGAGCGCCACCCGCAGACACCACCAACTCATCAGGACCGCCAAGAAGACCGCCTTCAAGGACCGCCTAGACAACAACGCGCACAACACCAAAGAGCTCTTCAGCATCGTGAAAGAACTCTCCAACCCCAGCTCCAACACCAACGACATCCCGCCATCTCAAGACCTGTGCAACTCCCTGGCCACCTTCTTCCACCACAAGATCACCGACATCCACGACAGCTTCAACTCCGACCCCCCCTGCACCCGCCACCGAGTCCACCACCCCTGCGACTACCACTCGCACCGATCGCCTGACCGTCTGGTCCAGCGTCAGCGTCGAAGACACCATCAAAACCATGAACTCCATCCACTCCAGATCCCCAGCGGACCCCTGCCCTTACCACGTCTTCAACAAAGCCAGCACAACCATCGCGCCCCACCTCCGGAAAACAATCAACTGTTCCTTCGAGACAGCAACCTTCCCAGAAAGCTGGAAGCACGCCGAAATCAACGCCCTTCTGAAAAAGCCCAAGGCGGACCCCAAGGACCTCAAGAACTTCCGGCCTATCACCCTGCTCCCTTTCCTGGCAAAAGTGACTGAGAAAATTGTCAACAAACAGCTGACCCGCTACCTCGAAGCTAACAACATCCTGGACCCTTCCCAATCCGGTTTTCGCAGCAACCACAGCACCGAGACCGCCCTCATCGCCGCCACTGACGACATGCGGACCCTGATGGACAAAGGAGAAACAGCCGCTCTCATCCTCCTGGACCTATCAGCAGCCTTTGACACGGTCTGCCACCGCACCCTATCAGCACGCCTCCATGACGCCGGTATCCAAGAGAAGGCCCTGGCCTGGACCACATCCTTCCTCTCCGGCAGAACCCAGAGCGTCTGCCTCCCACCCTTCCGCTTCAAAACCACTGAGATCATCTGTGGCGTCCCACAGGGATCCTCCCTCAGCCCGAAGCTGTTCAATATCTACATGACTCCCCTCGCCCACGTCTCACGACAACACAACCTCAACATCATCTCCTACACCGACGACACCCAGCTGATCATATCCCTCACCGAAGATCCCCACACTGCCAAAGCTAACCTCCACGAGGAATGAAGGCCGTTGCAGACTGGATGAAGGACAGCAGACTGAAGCTGAACTCAGACAAGACGGAGGTCCTCATTCTCGGACCCACCCCATCAGCCTGGGACGACTCTTGGTGGCCCACATCGCTAGGCACAGCCCCAGAACCCACGGACCAAGCACGCAACCTGGGGGTCATTCTCGACTCCACTCTCTCCATGATCAGGCAAGTCAGCACCGTCTCTGCATCCTGCTTCAACACCCTCTGTATGCTCCACAGGATCTTCAAATGGATCCCCCTCGACACGAGAAAAACCGTCACCCAGGCCCTCATCACCAACAGACTCTACTACGGGAACGCCCTCTACTCAGGAACTACAAACAAGCTCCTGAGACGACTCCAACGCATCCAGAACGCTTCGGCCCGACTCATCCTCGACGTCCCCCACCGCAGCCACATCACACTCCACTTGAGAGGCCTGCACTGGCTCCCCGTCAACAAAAGGATCACCTTCAAGCTCCTCATCCACGCACACAAAGCACTGCACAACACCGGACCCACCTACCTCAACAACCGACTCAGCTTCCACACCCCCACCCGAAACCTCCGCTCAGCCAACCTCACCCTCGCCACAGTCCCCCGCATCCGGAAAACCACTGCCGGCGGCAGATCCTTCTCCTACCTCGCCGCCAAGACCTGGAACACTCTCCCCACCATCCTACGACAGACCCAGGACCTGCTGGCCTTCAGAAGACTCCTCAAGACCTGGCTCTTCGACCAGTAGCACCCCCCCCGCGCCTTGAGACCCCACGGGTATGTAGCACGCTTTACAAATGCAGTGATTGATTGAGTGATTGATTTAAAGTTTACCACACAGTTTTAACTACGCAAGACATTGCAATGCAGGTCAGTACAACACAGGTAAGTACTACATAGCCATTTTTGGCCTGTTTACAACACAGTACTGTACCATGTAGTCATTTGTTTTTAAATTATATTTTTTAAACTGTATTTAAGAGAAGGAGTATTTAAGAGCTAAGAGATGGTTTTGTTAAGGTTCTAGGGTACAGGAGGGCAGCAGTCTTCAGAGCAGCAGTCCAGCATAGTGGCAATTCTTTCAGTAGCACAGCAGTCTTTCTGGCAGGCAGAGTGCCCATAGGTCCAGAAGTGCACTGAAGAGTTGGTATCTGGGGTGCAATATTTATACCTGGGCCTTTTTTTGAAGGGGGTGAAGCTTCTAGAGGTTTCCATTTGAAGTCCACAGACATCCTGCCTTCCCTGTCCTGGCTCTAAACTAAATGCAGTGGGTATGATACCCTTAGGCAGGAAAAAGCCTATTCAAATGTAAGGAGGGCTGTGCCCAGCTCTGAACAAGAGAATCCAATAGCAGAAGAAGAAGAAATGCACCAGAAAAAGGAAAGCATCATGTGGCAATTTTTTTCAATCTCTCCTGGTGAAAAAAAAGTAAACACCAAGAAGATAACTTGTACTCTGTGTCAAAAAGTACTATCCCAACGTTACTGACAGGACGCACTAATGTGTACTCCCAGAATGTTTAAACATATCCGCACAATTCACTCAAACAGTCTGGCAAGAGCACAGCTCGAGAGAGAGAGAAGAGATCTAGGACCTGGAACATCATCTGCTAAACAACATATTGCAAACTTTCTGTTAACTGTTCCAGAAATTGGAAGGGTTGGACAATTTTGGCCAAAATGTGAGAAAGTTCTCAGTGTAGGAGAACAATCAATAGCCACACTGAAAGCCATAATTAATGCACACAAGTGCTATTTATTTTGTAGTATCACAGCACTTGTTCTGTGCTTTTGGTTTGTAACTAGTCTTTGTAGTTTTTTCTGAGAAGCAAAAAAAACACCCCAAAAAATACAAAATTGTTATAAAATTTAAAAAGTAAAAAACATTTTCAAAAAATGGTTCTTGTTAGACCCACTTATTTCAAATTAAGACAGAAAAATGTATATGTTAAATGTATTGTACTTGATTTGGAATGGTGCACCAGTAAACTTTTTTATCCAAAATGAAGCAAACAGTCGTAGTGATAGGTGTTCCTTTTTATTTTATTTTCTGATCTTTTATTTCCGTATATGAAACATCCAGCCAATGCGTTTCGTTCGAATAGATAACTTGAACTTCATCAGGGCTGTAAAAAATCCATATAAATATACATACATGACACCAAAAAACATAAAAGATATACAACATTGAAAGTAACTCATAGCACACATGCTGTGAAACAATACAAACACATATGTGGCACAGAGTTCAAACTCTGCATCACTATTCACCAAACCCCAATTCTTTGGGTATGCAGAGTTTGAACTTATATTTATCACACAATCTTGGTGACCATTCACGTTTTGCAAATATATGTGTCATTGTAAAAAAGAAAAAGGAGTTTGTGTCAGTTATAGATAAGAAGTTTACTGGTGCACCATTCCAAATCAAGTACAGTTGTACCGCGCAACGGCAGGTATAGGAATTGCTGTGCACGGATGAGTTGCCCAAGATGAAACAGCGAGTGAGGTGCAGCATCTAGAGTCTGCTGTTGTGGTTGTTTATATGTTAAATGTATGTTTGCAGTAGTGTGAATACATCTTGTTGTGTCTAGTGGTATGTTATTAAGTGTATAGATGAGTGTGTACCAGCATAAGTGACTGAATGTCTGAGAAACTGCTTGTGCTAATGCCTGTGTCACTGAGTGAGTAGGTGTGCGTAGATGTGTTAGTGGTTAAATGAGTGCCTGCATGGGTGAGTGAGTGTATAGCAGAGTACCTGTATCAGTGAGTGACTACATCTGTCAGTGGTTGTATAGGAGAGTAGGTGGATGAGTGAGTAGTATATGTGTATATCACTGTAAATAAGTGACACTATGTATTGCCCGCACTACAATTACTAAAACCGTTTTTTGGCCTACACTCACTAAACTAATGTAAACAAAAGTACCTTAAAACTTCCCTATATTATTATACCTGGTACACAGCTACCAATAAATGTACACCACATTAGAAGTTTGGAGATCCTTTTGAAAACATCACCCTTAGTAGGCTGGATGATGTCTAAAATGCTGATGATCCATGTAGATGAAATGCAATACATTCCTTTCTTCACAGAAAAACTGCATAGACATTTGGTTCAAGAAACAAAATGAGACAATTTTGCATTTTGAAAGGTAGTTGTGGTGTCAATTGAAGGTTTATGTTATTTCATTGTGTGCATCCTGTTGCAGTGTTTAACTAGAGTGTAGTTTCCACATGCTATAGTAACTCTTTTTTGGAAGATAAAAGGACTCTTGAATTTTGGGTAGCTTTTTGGAGACACCACCCCTGAAAGGCCGAATGATGTCTAAAACTTTGATTTTCCATGTACAAGAAACACTGTACATTACATTTCCCCAAAAATACTCCTTAGAACATAGGTTGAAGAAACAAGAGGTAAATATATGGTTGTTTGGAAAGCAGTTTTTGTATACATTTAAGGTTGCTGTCCTTGCATTCCATCCATCCACTTTCACTCTTTAAATAGATGGTGTAGTGTACATATGTTACATTAACTCCTTCATGAAAGCTAATAGCTATAGTAGTATAAGTTCTTCCAAAATATGATATTTTTCCAGCTTTAAAGTTTGTAATCTTAGTTTCATCTGCTCTGCATCATTGCAGCATTCATATAAGGTATTTCTCAATTGTTTACAGATGCAAAATAGTCATAACATCTGATCTACAATTTGGGGAGGACATATTTTGGTTTGCGTGATTAATCAATCTGTCAAAAGGTACAGTTTTGCAATCCGGTATTATTAAGTCCAGAAATCACTCAGAATGCATTTAATTGGTGGATGTAAATGAGCTTTCTTCCCAGTCATGGCTCCATTTGTAACTGAGTCCAAATAAGTCATTGATATGTACTTCTTCTTCTAGTACTCCAAGCATTACTATTAGAAATTCTTTTGTGTCTTGTTTAGTGTCAAGTGTAAATAATAATCATCCACTACATATACCTAAAAGGTCTCAAATACCTGAAGCAGAATGTATTACAGATCTGTCACTGAGTAAACTTTGGAGCAAATGATATGGTGAAGAACACAATTTCTTATCTGGCTTCTATTGAATTAGATTTAAAAGATGTGGTAAATGAAATAGTACCTTGAGAACATAATTTCCATAGCAGTTGACACATGAACTGCTTTCCAACTAGTATTCTGCAATATCTCCCTTATTTTCCTTTTTTTCTTAACACCTTCTAGCTTGCGCTGGATTCCTTTCTTTTTTTGAACATCAATCAACTTTTTTGTAAGCTTCCATTTTGGGCAGGTTATCTGTTTCTCATAAATAAGGTACTGGCCTAAATGAGGAGCGTATAGACTTCTTAACCGATAGTACTCTCTTACATAGCTTGTATCAGCACTAATTTTCTTATCATCAAATTTGACTAAAAACAAATTGGACAATGTTCTAACTTGGGACAATGCTACATACAACATACCTTCTTTAAATGCTGTGCTTCCAATATTAATAAAAGCTGCATATACACTTAAACCTTGAGATTTATGGCTGGTTACAAAATGTGCTAGAGACACCGAGAACTATTGCAGTCGCACATATAAGTCCTTCACTTACAAAAAATGTGCAATACATCTGCCAGTCTGCTTAGCACCATCAATCTGATACCATTTTATGGCTAAGTACTCAATCTCATCCCTATTTAAAAAATGTATGAAATCAATAACTTTACCCATAGTACCATTTACTAACCCTTCCTCCACATTTTTATTATGCTGTGAAATTACTTGAAACTTTTTGCACACACATAAATACTTTTTTAATCCTGCAGTCCACGACATAGACTTCTCCAAATAATTCAATTTTGCTTGTAGTTTCTTAGCGTAGCATTGTTACTCGCTGGTGTTCCATTGAATGGATAGCAGTAATTCCCAAAATGTCTTCTTTCTCCTGCTTCAGTATTTGTTTGTTGCAGTTGGAGCACTCTTGAAGTGTAGGCATTGGTAAATAGACATAATATCGAAAAAATAATATCGAACAACAAGAATATCGAAGTTAAAATATCGAGATAACATTAATATCGTAGTGTAGAATATCGAGGTAAGTAATATAGTTTTTTTTGTGTTTAGTAAAATATCGAAGTATGAAATATCGATGTAGTAATATCGTTTGTAGATAATATCGATTGATTCGTTTTGTTAGAAATATCGAAATATAATATATATATTATTTAAAATGTCTATTTAGTGTATATTGAATGAGTAAATTGTTTAATTATATGTATAAATACTTTATTAATTTTTAAAATATAATTAATAGTGTTAAGTAATTTATTGTATGATATGTTTTAGGAGCGGGATGTTGGGTTATTAGGGGATAAGGGTGGGGAGTGTTTTAAAAATATTAGTGTAAAATCAGAGAATAATTTAAAAATATTAAATAATAAATAATTATAAATAGTAAATTGTAATGAAATTTCTAAATTAAATATTTATAATTTAGAAAATAATTAAGAAATTATATATATTTTTTAGGAGCGGGATGTTGGGTTATTAGGGGAGAAGGGTGGGGAGTGTTTTAAAAATGTTATTGTAAAATCAGATAATAATGTAAAAATATTTAATATTGAAGAAATCGAAATTTCAAAATTTTAATGTAAATTCGAAATTATATAATTTAAAATTATAATGAAATTTTATTTTTGTTTTATGAGTGTGATGTAGGGTTATTAGTGTATAAGGGTGGGGAGTGTAAGTTTGAAACCATGCTCACCTCATTGATGATTAAAACTTCAGTTTCTTCAATACTCTTCACACCTCATGACAAGCTTTACCAGATAACTCCTGGTATTCCAGTTTATTGCCATGTTCAACAGGTAGCATAAGTAGTCAGTGTAAAGTGATTTTTTTAATATTGTGTACATCCACTTGGTGCTGTTACTACACATGATATATTTGATTATGTAGTCCTCTGTAGATAGGCAGTGATAACTTTAATTAAAAAGCTGTTCCCAGTGCCAGCTTGACCACTGATATATAGCCGAATTGGCTTATATGAAGAACATTCACATTCTTTCTTCTCGTGCAGAAATATATGCTCTATTTGATCTTTTAATTCAATATAAATTTCTTTCTTTTTGTCGGTCAGTTATGCTACTAAGTGTTCAAAATCCACACTTTTTTTCTCTTTCTTGGTGCTTTGCAGTCTCCACCTCACTCATGAGTATGGCTGCTTCATTTTGAACAATTGATTGTCCAAGTGGGTCTTGACTCAAAGATGCAGAAGTTCGGCTGCTTTGTGAACTCTCTTTAGCTCGGTCAGCAGCAATAGTTTCTTCCCGTTCAATCTCATCTTTCAACATTTGCAAATAGTTTGTAAAGACTGGACACTAAATGCTGTCTTTAACAGCATTGAAAGAGTCTTCATAGCAGTTGTAGTCTCCAAGTAGCTCCGATCCAGGACACCAAGGCTTGAACAGTTGCCGAAGTGCCAGATTGAAAAATTCTCTTCTGTCTGCAGTTTGGAAAACACAGTTTTCTTTGGTTAATTACATTTCCTTTGCTATATCTCACCAAACAACCGTCACATCCAACTACCTCATATTTGCCTTCTTCTATGTTTTCCGTTACATTCCCTTTGAATCTATAGTGTTGAAGTACTTCATAAAGGCACTTGTTTTCTTGATAGGGACGCCTTCTTGGATTTTATGCATCCAATATATTTGTCTTCACCATGTCTGTAGTTTATGTGTCAAACTCTGCTAGATAATGAATTTCTGGGAAAGACTTTAACACTCTATTCCATGTACTTGCTAGGCCTAGACTTGCCCAAACAATTTCTCTTGACTTTGAGAACAAACTAGCTGAGCTCAGTCAATTACAGTAGTCATAGGATCCCATCTTTCAATGGGAAAACATTTTCAAGCAGAAGAAGAATAATTTCTTAGATAGACTCTGTTCTGCAGAAATCTCATCCCACATCTCCTTCATCTCTGTCTTCTCTGATTTTGTAATGGATAAAGTGACGTATCGAGCAACAGTGATGGAGTTGTCTGCAACAAATTGTAGATCGATGTTTGCATGCCACATCTTCTGAATCACAGGGTTGTAGCCATTTATATATTTGGAGGCCTCTGTTCTTCTCAGGTTGTATGTGTTTTTCAGTGATTTCTGTGTCAAAGTATGTCTGATTGCAGACATAAAGCTGTTCATTCTTCCTTGTGAAATCACAGGTCATGGGAATCCAAATCTTTTGTAAAATGTTCCATTTCATCTGCATTTTGGACGACAGTAATTCCCACATCTATGAGTTTGAACCCATAGAACTTGTTGTCTCAAGCCCTTTGTAGCACTGTCTCTTGGGATGGTGCATGTCTTATACTGTTGTGAGAAAGACAAGACAGACTCATGCCTGTCTGTTCCAAACAGCATATGAATATGAGGAGCACCTCTTTCTTGGTACTCTTTATGTCAAAAGAAATTAGTAACTTCACCCAGAGGAGTATTACTTTTGTTGCAGATAAAAAACATCACAGGTTGCAATCTGTGCTTAAAATATCTGCAAATATTTGCAGGATCCAAGGAGCAAAGTTCTCTTGCTGTGTTCACTCTGATATCCTTTTGCATTTGAGTTTGCTTCTCACAAAGGTTCAAGCAGGAAAACCCAGTTGTAATCAGTGTCAGAAACCAAGTAGATGCATCTAGTTTTCTCAATATACATTTCAGTTCTCCATGATGGCTTGTTTGTGCCACGTTGGCACTCCATTAAAGTAATCAAGTTGTCAATTAATTCCTTTACAGACAGATTTTGAACATTAACTCCTGTCTTCAGTATATGGTCAATGCCAAATGGAAGTCCAGACAAGTCACTCTCATACAGAAGATGGAATATGTAGGGAATACTCTGTCAAAATCTTGGATTCTCTGAATACGATGTTGTTGACCGGTATTCTGCTGCTGATATCTGTACAGGGCAGTCATCAAAGCAGCCACCATACCCAGTTGGAAACAGCAAGCTTCTAAACTTTTCTTCTACACACGCATGGGAGCTCCTTTTGCTTGCTTCATTTGAAAGAGAGCAATAGCATCACCGATTACGTATTTAGAAAGAAGAGGACGGATGCTGTAGTGTTCGTAAATCTCTTTTCGTCAGGATCAATCCAATTTTTCAATCTGTCCACTTGATGGCAATGTTTCATCCTGTACATATGGCACATATCGAACAACATCAACGTTTTACAATAAACATTATTTTGTAACAGGCATAATGTTGCTTTTTTTACTCTACTAATATCCACTAACTCTTGCCAGATTATTTTATTCTTCATTGACACACCATTTACTAGAATGACAATTGGTTCATAATCCTCTCTGTGTACACCAGCAGTTTCAATATTCTGATTACAATCTAAAAATAACTCTTTTTTTCAGACCTTTCTGAAGGTCAATTGGTGGCAGCTTTCCTGTTTTAGGCTACTTATGAACTATCGCCTTAAATTGGTGTACACAGTGTATAAGAATGGATTCATAAACATTGAAATCTCGCAGTTCTTTTGGAATAGATATTAATTCTAACTTATTATGTATTGCTCTAGCTAGCATCTTGTTTTCCTCTAACTTATCATAGCAGTACTTACATATAATTTGCTGTGTGGACAATTCAAACCATTCCTCTACAAATAAGTAAGCAGCAAATTCTTGACACTTGCCTTTATTCTCCTGTTCAGTTTTTGAGAATAGTACTACAATGCAAGTTTGATTTCTGTAGTGAGTGTATCAACAACAAATACAAACATAGTTTGGTTTCTTAGAAGTAACTGTGTTAAACTTTCTAATCTTTTATGTAAAGTTATCACCACTAATACCTGAGCCCTGTTCCTCTGCACATACCAACTCCTCATTTTCCCTAGGCTCCTGTTCAGGACCAAAGAAACAAAACTGAACATCTTTACAATTTTTGTTCTACCTCTGCTACTGTATCATACAAAAGTGTTCTATTCATTTCTCCTAAACACTGGGCAAGAGTTTTCACATAGTAAAGCCACCTAACTAAATTTTGCATTCTAGATTGGTGAACAGCTAGGCACACTTTCTTTGAAAGAAATGCTAGTGAATATCATTGTAAATTAATATACTTGTTACTTTGCATGGATCTAATTCTTGCAAAGCCACTATTTTTTGTTTCAGAATTTTTCCTTTTAAATGTTAGTAGAAGAGTTCTCAATATATCAGTTAATTCCTGCTGAATACTGCAAATAGTGCTACAGTTCCATATGTATAAAAGGGCATGTCTATCTATGTCTTCCCTGCACCTCTTCAGCTATCACTTCCGCAGCATTCCTAGGAACCATCTCCTCTTTTGGAATGGGAGTACTATCCTTCACCTCATAATATTGACCAGTTGTTTCAACTGCATGCACTAATGTGTTCTCTTGGAAGTAGCTTTCGTAATTAAAGAGAAAGGCTTAGTAGTAGATGTTTGCTTACATTCACCTCTAAAGTTTTTACAAAAATTTGTTTTACTCACAAGTGTTTTTTCTGACCTCTTTTCTTCATACTCAACACTGTTTTATTCAGTGTTTTCATTCTGTTTAATGTTAAGATTAATAGTTTTCTCTTCAAGGTGAATATTTTAGCTATTAAAGTTTCTATGTGTTGTTTTTGCTTGTAAGCTACTGATCTTCTCATATACTGCTTTATATTTCTTACTGAACTCTGTATTACCCTATTTCGAAACATTCTCATTCTTACTCCTTTGTACTGTTTCTGCTTTAGTATCAGATGACTTGTATTTTTTAGAACTTTTTCCACTTTGAACATAATTCATTGCTTTTTATTTTTGAGTTGTTGGTAAAGTTTTCTTTCTGTTGCATGATTTTCCAAATTTTTCATTTTTTCATTTTCCTTAATACTGTTTTAAGAAACTCCTTTGTTTTCTTCCCATCAGATGTTTTTTTCCTGAGTACATTCTGTCCATAATTTTGTGTTCTCAGTTTTTTGTTAATGGTATTGTTTCTTTTGTATTTTCCTCTTCTGATTCTTTCTTGCCATTCTAAATTCTTCTCTTTGAAGACAAGTAGATATCTGAAAACAAAATACAGTAACAATTTTACATTATATACCTTAAGTACCTAAATGCTTACCTAATTCAATATATCAGCATTTTATTCTATTTCACATGTATTAAACATAACAGATTTACTCCATCTCAAACTGCATGTGTACCTTCTATGCACATACCAGCCTGCCCTATGGCATACCTACAGCCTATTTTAGGGGTGACCTATATGTAGGAGAAGAGACGTTTATGGCTTGGCAAAATGTTTTAAATCTCAAACCGGCTTAGCAGCAAAACTGCACACACAGACTCTACAGTAGCAGTTTCAAGACATGTTGAAAGGGCTACGTGTCTGTATGGGTGATGTGCTAGTGTGAGTTCTTCATTACATATTTGAATGAGTGTCTCAGTTCATATTTTGGAGTGTCATTGGACATTTAAGGAACTATGTTGTCATGTGACTGATTCTCTTAGTGACTCTATGGGTCTCTAAATGTGAATGTAAGGGACTGCATAGATTGGTTACTGACTCTGTTTCTGAGGTTTGGGGTATGTAAATGTGTGTACTACTGCCTCCAATAGGCTTAGATGCATATGATGTGTCTGTATGTGTGAATGAATATTTAGGTGCCACTGTGACTGTCTGACTGGGTGCATCTGTGTGTGTTTGAGAGTGAATGTTAAGGTGCCACTGTGACTGTCTGACTGGGTGTATTAGTGGCTTATCATTTTTTAGATTGGTATGTGAGCTCCAGTATATGTTTGAGACTGGATGTAAAAGTGGACTGACAGGATGTATGACTGTCTTTGTGCTTTTAAAAATATGCATGTGATTCACAGTATGGGTGAGTCACTGGATGTGTGACTGGGTGTATATGTCTGTAAGTGTGCTTGTAACTCACTGAAACTTCGAAATATATATATTTTAAGCTCATAGCTCCTATTTGGAATGTCAGCTCAGCCTAGCAGGGAAACTGCATATACATGCTCTACTGTGGCAGGCCTGAAATATGTTTAAAGGCCTACTTGTCTGGATGGATGACTTGTTCGTATCAGTTCTTTAGTACATACCTAAATGAGTGTCTCAGTGCCTATGTGGGTGTGTTATTGGATATGTAAGTAAGTATGTTGGTATATGTCTGGGTCTCTTAGTTACTCTCTGAGACGCTCAGTCTATATGCAGGGAGCTGCATGGATTGCTTGCTGCCTGTGATATTATTGGGGAATTTAACCATTTGTGCAACTGCCTGCATTACTGCTGAGTACATCGGAGGTGTATGTCTATGAGGGAATGTTTAAGTGCCTTTCTCACTCTGTCACTAGGTGTATTAGTGTCTCTATCCTTTTATTTATAGGTATGTGAGTAGTAGTATGTTTAGGTGAGTGGATATGAATTTGCTCCTATGAACGGTTTGTATTGAATATTTCATACTTGAAAATAATAAAAAGTAAAATAGGAGAGTGGATTTATAACTGGACATATGGGTCTGCAAATGTGCATCTAACTCAATCAGACTTGAAACAACATGTCTTATCCTTTAAGCTCATAGCTCCCTCCCTATGGCCTACCTACAGGCTATTACAGGAGTCACTTATTTGTAGTAGAAGACAAGTATAGTTTAAGGCTTAGGAACATGTTTGGAATGTGAACTCAGCTTAGCAGGAAAACTGCATATATATGCTGTAATATAGCAGGCCCGAGGCATGTTTAAAGGCCTATTTGTCTTGATGGATGACTTGTTAGTGCCAATTCTTCCGTACATGCCTTTATGAGTGTCTCAGTCCATATGTAGGTGTGTGATTGGATATGCAATTAAGTATGTTGATATATGTTTGGGTCTCTTAGTGTATGTGACTCTCAATCTGTAAGTAAGAAGTTGTATGAATTGCTTGCTGGCTATGTGAGTGATAATTGCGGTATTTAACTGTGTGTGCAACTGCCTCTATTACTGCTGGATACATAAGAAGTGTATGTGTGTGTGAGTGAATGTTTAAGTACCTTTGCCACTATCTAACTGGGTGTATTAGTGGCTCTATCCTTTTATACATAGGTATGTGACTTCCAGTATGGGTAGGAGATTGCATCTATAACTGAAAAGATGGGTCTCCAAGTATGCATGTATTTCAGTCTACCTCAAAAAGGCATGTCTTATGTTTTAACCTCATGGCTCCCTGCTCTATAATCTACCTACAGCCTATCTTACGGGTGTTTTGAATGTCAACCCGGCCTAACAGGAAAACTGTCAATGCAGGGATTGCTTACTGGCTCTGCTAGTTGCTTTTGGAATGTGTGAGTATATGTGCACGGAGCACTGCTACCACTAGACCCATGAGTGCTCTATGGGTGAGTAAGTGGGTGTATAAATAGTTCTGTCTTTGTATTGTATCGTATTGTAATTGCATTTATATAGCACCTTCTACCCCTGATGAGGCGTTGAAGTGCTTTTTCGGCGAGTAGCACGCTACTCCGGGGCCCATAAAGGATTAGTGTTGAATTAGAATAGTGAAATTTGAAAGTAAATAAAGTGGTAGATAGTTTAGTCAGTTATTTGGATTCGGAAGGATAGCGGAAGGATAGAAGAGGACAAAAAGGTTTTTGTTTATATAGTGCTTGTTGCCCCTGATGGGGTGTTGAAACTTGAAGCACCTTTTTTTGGGGGTGGGGCAGTAGCACGCTATTCCGGAAACCCATGAAGGATTATTTGGAGTGTGAAGGATAGCAGAGAGATTGAAGGGGGAGAAAGGTTTGCATTCATATAGGTCTTGTTACCCCTGAAGGGGTGTTAAAGCACTTTTCTGGCGAGTAGCATGCTACTCCGGAACCCATAAAGGATTAATGTTGAAAATTAGTATAGTGAAATATGAAGTAATTTGAGTGGTGGATATGTTATTAAGTTATTTGGATAGAAAAGGGTAGCAGCAGTATAGAAGAAGGAAAGAGGTTTGTATTCATATAGCGCTTGCTACCGTTGATGGGGTTTGAAGCACTATTTTTGGTGAGTAGCACGCTACTCTGGAACACATAAGGATTAGTGTTGCATAAGTATAGTGAAATATGAAAGTAATTTGAGTGGTGGATATGTTAGTCAGTTATTTGGATTGAGAAGGGTTGGGGAGGGGTAGAAAAGGGAAAAGGTTTGCATTTATATAGCACTTTTAACCCTGATGGGGTGTTGAAGCGCTTTATTGGCGAGTAGCACGCTAGTCCGGAACCCATAAAGGATTAGTGTTGAAAATTAGTATAGTGAAATATGAAAGTAGTTTGAGTGGTGGATGTGTTATTCAGTTCGATAGAGAAAGGTAGCAGAGGGATAGAAGAGGGGAAAAGGTTTGCATTTATATAATGCTTCCTTTCCTCTGATGAGGTGTTGAAGTGCTTTTTTGGTGAGTAGCACGTGACGTTACTCTGGGACCCATAAAGGATTAGTGGTGAATTAGTATAGTGGAATATGAAAATTGAGAAGTGAACATGTTAGTCTGTTATTTTGACTGAAAAGAATAGGGAGGGATAGGAGAGTGAAGGATTTTGATTATTTTTTTTGAGGTCATAGCAGTAGGAGGCTTTTGCATGAGTAAAAAGAGGTTGTGGAGGGGAAGAGTCAGAGGGCAGAGTTTAGAAAGGTTTGTTTTGGGGATCGGTATAGTAAAAGAGGTGTCAGATGATGTAAGGAGGGGTAGAGTAAGGGAGAGTCTAGAAAGGGTTATTTTGGGGAATATAGTAGTGGTATGGGGTTTGGGATAAATGAGAGAGTGGGTGTAGAGGATATATTGATAGATGTATTGGGTGTGAAATTGGGTAGTGCATTGGAAATAGTAGTAGAAAGACGTTTGAGATGAGCCAGAAAGTTGGGTTAGAAGATATATTGAGAAAAGTATAGGGTGAGAAATAGGGTAGTGCATTGGATATGCTGAATTAGAAGAAAGTGATAAATATATAGATCAATAAGTACATTGAAAGTATATAGATGCATTAAGGAGGTAGGTATATGTAGATTAAAGATATTGATAGAGGTACAGGATGAGAAATAGGGTAGTGCATTGGATATGCGTTTCAGGAGGAAAGTAGCAAACACACAGATCCAAGTACGTAGAAGGTACATAGATGCATAATGGAAGAAGTACATGTAGACCAAAGATGCACCAGATAAACACCGGTTTTCAAGTGTTGTTGTATTTAATTTTTTTTTTTAACATAACTATTCTACATGTTTATACAAAGCAATACACAAAGATAGGTACATATCTATAGTAAAAATAAAAGATTATATACCGAGGGATATGCTGTAAATTTCTGTTTGCATATGGTGCTTATGTGATAAGGTGGCTGTCCGTGGATCTTATGTTGGGGTGTAAAGACTTCCATAGTTTGGCTGTTTGAACAGAGATGGATGTGCCACCCATGGCTTTTTTCTTGTACCTTGAGATTTTGAGGGGAGGTGCCATTTTAGAGCGGAGGTTCCTTTGTTGAATGTGTTTAATGATGTTATTCCAGAGGAAGAGCTGTCCCATTCCATGTATTGCTTTGTGGGTGATACAAAGCATCTTCGACGTGGATCTTCTGGCAACCGGTAACCAATGCATGGCTTTCAAGGCAGGTGAGAGATGTGGTCTTGCGGTTTGATATGCAAGAATAGTCTGGCAGCCGAGTTCTGAATCCTTTGTAGTCTTTTCATGGTCGTTAGAGGTGATTCGTGGTAGAGGCTATTGGCGTAATTGAGTTTGGACAGAACTAGGGAGATGGTAACTTGGACCTTGTGTGAAAATCTCAAATGAGGGTCGCAGCGTTTTTATAGTGACAAAGCTTGATCTTGCTAGTTTGTCCACTTGGGCATTCATTGATAGCTCAGAGTCCATGGTCATTCCGAGGTTTCTTACTTCCTTCAATACTGTAGGTGGTGATCCCAGTTCATCAGGCCAGGCGGAAAGCGGGTCATGATGTTTCCAATCGCCACACATGAGTATTTCCGTTTTGGAAGCATTCAATATGAGGTGGCTCCAAGTCTACCCACTGATCCATGGCTCTGAGACAAATGAAAAGTGGGGAGTTTCCAATGTCTTTAGGGCATTCCAGTTGAAGGAGTATTTGTGTGTCATCTGCATAGTTATAGCACATGAGGTGAAATTGATTGCTCAGTACCGGTAATGACTTCATGTAGATGTTGAAAAGCATGCGCGAGATGATAGAGCCTTGAGGGACCCCTGCTTTTGTGGAGTATGGTTTGGATGAGAAAGGTGGGGTATGGATGACATTAGTTCTGTTTCGAGGGTAGGACGTGGTCCAGTCTAGAGCAGTCCCCTCTATACCAGCTTCATAGAGTCTTTGTTTCAGAGTGTCATGGTCAACCGTGTCAAAGGCAGCCGATACGTCCAAGAGGAGAAGCTCAGCAACCGCGTTGTTGTCTACCATGTTCTTCAGGTAATCCCAGACGACAAGGAGGGCAGATTCTGTGCCTCTTCCCAGATGGAAACCCGTTTGGAAGTCTGGAAGTGGGTCATTCTCCTCAATGAATTGTGATATCTGGGCAAATGCTGCTCTTTCTATCAGTTTTCCCAGGAAAGGTCCATTTGTAAAGGGTCTGTAGTTGTCAGGGTTCAGCAGGTCCAGGTTTGTTTTCTTCAGTAAAGGGCGTATGTATGACTTTTTGAATTCTTCTGGGAATATTCCGGTAATTAAGGAATCATTGATGATTCTTCTGACTGGAGTGGCAGCAGAGGTTGTTAAAAGAATTGTCTTGAAAATGTGTGGTGGACATGGGTCAGAAGGGTTGCCGGCAGGCCTACTTGCTCTGACAAGGTCCATAAATTCATCGTGTGAGATGTGTTGGAACGAACGGAGAGGCTAGTTTAGACTATTCTTGGATTGTTGTTTTGTCAAAGGGTTAGTGCTGGTGCTTTGTCTCTGTTTTAAGTATGAGTCCAACGTGTCTGCGTTGTCAGTGTAATGATTTGCCAGTTTGTCTGTGAAATCTTAAGTAACAGGATGAGTTCCTTCTAGGCAATTTGGTTTGCAAAATTCATTGAGTATTTTATAGAATTCTTTATTTGCACATTTAGCATTTTGAATTCTGTCTGAATAGTACCTTTTCTTAGCATTTTTGATAGCTGACTTGTATAACCTGTGCATTTTCTGTAGGTGAAGTTTGTCTTGTTTGGCGTTTGTTTTGAGCAAGGTATGTTGCAGATTTCTAATTTGTTTTTTTATGTCTTTTATCTCTATGTTTCTCCAAGAGGCTTTTTTTCTTTTGTTCTGTTGTGTGGTTTTGAGTGGCATCATGATGTCAAAAGCTTCCTGTAGCCACTCATATAGTTTTTGAACAGAATTTATTGTTTCCAGAATTGTACTGGATGTTAGTTGTGTTTCTAAGTGTACCAAATTGAGTTTGTTCCACGGTCGATAGGGGTAGTTTTAGGTGAGTCACTTAGTGTTGTTTTATGTTGGAAAGCAAGCAAGTGGTGGTCTGATCATGTGACTGGAGTTATAGTTTGAAAGGTAACTAGTTCAGTATTCGCAAAAATGACATCTAGGATATGACACTAGATGTATGAGTGGGTGAATCCTTTGCTCAATAAGCATCTAACTTGCAGTATGGATGGTAAACTGAATGACTACACATATAGGTCTGGGAGTGTGCATATGACTCACTAAAAGTTCAAACTGCATGTCTTACCTTTAAGCACATAGCACTCTGCCCCATACGCTACTTACAGACTAACTTGGGAGTTACTTATATTTGGTAGAAGGCAAGTTTGAAGCTTGGCAAATACTTTAAAATAACTACTCTAGCTGTAAATGTGCACACACAGGCTGTAAAGTAGCAAGACTGATATATACTGAAACAGCACTTGCTTCTACCAGTAATTGAGTACATATTAGAGTGAGTATGCTAATTCCTGTGTGCATGTCTCACTGACTAGATAAGTAACTGTGGCACTATATGACTTGCTGGTTTAGAAACAATTTGAATCTCTAAACATATATGCAGTTAGCTGCATGAATTCCTTACTACCTTTGTTAGTGAGTCTTGGGATTTAATATTGTTTGTGCAAGTGGTTCTGTTACTGCTAGATACATAAGTACTGTGACAGTTTGTGAGTGAATGTGAATGTGTAATTGCCTCTTACAGTGTCTGAGTACATGTATGAATGGCTCTATAGTTTTTAAATAGGTATCTCAGTGACTGCATAAATAGATAAGTGGATGTATAACTAGACTGCATTATTTTGCCATTCAAACACATACCTTCCGCCCCAATTACCTACCTACAACTTACATTAGGAGTGATTTATATTTAATAAATGAAAAGTTTAAGACTTTGTACTGAATTGTAAATGTCAAATCAACAAAGCAGTGTAAACTGCAAACACAGGTTCTGGAGTGGCACACATATTTGAATTAGCGGTGGGCTGTGAACTCCACACCGCCAGCAGAGTTCACAGAGTTTTGGCAACTCTACGCTCTGCTTGGAGCGCAAAGTTTGGTAAAAAAAAATGTTTAAACTCTGCTCCGCCACATGGCGGAGTTTACCGGTGCCGCTGCTCACTCTTAATTAAACATTGTGCTCCATGTCACCGGGGGTCTGCAAAATCGCTCAACAAAAATATTTTGTAATGCAAGCGCACCTTTTTTTGAAGTAATGCTGAAATAGAACTTAGAAAAATAGAATTTAAACATGGCCCGCCTCCATTAATGTTACCCTTCTATCAAATGTGCATACGTGTAATATGTTCATGACCCTGCATTGCTTCGTGATTCTCACATATCCTTATTCAATGTAGCGAATACTGAGAGTGTCTTGGTGTCTCTGTGAAATGTGGTTTTCGAAGAAAGGTTTTAGCTTTTTAAAACTCACCTGTCAGACTGTTGAGGTCCTTCTACTGAGTACATGCCAAGCCACAAGAGAGAGGCGTGCCTTCTCGCGAGTGAGCAGGGATAGCAGTGAGCGTAACTAAGTTGCTTCCTCTGCATTACTTCCCATTCGCACAAGTGTTGGTTGTGGCTTTCTGGACCCGGATGGTGAATGACGGCAGTAGTGCTGTAGCGGGGGTAGCTGCTTTCTCAAGCCGGTTGCGCACAAGCACTGCGTGCCAGGCCCAGCAGTCCTGCAGGGAGGATGAATGCTGTTGGGGGTCCTGGGGGCTTGGGCAGAGCCCCAGAAGGTGGCAGTGGTGGTGGAGGGTATAAGCAACCCTGTTTGTGCGGGACAGCTGCCTATGCTGCAACAAAGAGGGGCTGTACAGATTGAGATACCACCCGGCACTCAACGCAATCCTAGCCGCCGCTAGCTGTGGCAGTGTCAAAGTCATCAACGTCACCTCGGGGGCCTTGCTGAAGTGGTGAGTTGGGGTTGCTAGGGGCACCTATATTTGGAGAGTCATGTCCCCAATACCCAGCCACCTGCCTCTCTCGCTTGTGTCAGTTTCTGGTGAAGGGGGATCTGCCTCCATTGGTCACCAAGAAGTTAGATCTCCTCTCCCTTGTGCCCCTCAAAGGTATCACTGCGACTCCGCGGGTGGGTGGAACTCTGTGGAATTCCACGGAGTGTTTAGCTAACTACTCAGAATTCCACGGAGTTGACCTCTGTGAACTCCGCCCACCCCTAATTTGAATATGTTCTTCTCTGTGTTGCATAATCAGACATACAATATGTCTACAAGTATATTATTTACAAATCCCAGCACAGCTGCAGCACCGCACTACACCCTTAGAAATAAAAAGAATATACCAATTGTGGGTAAGATAACGGAACAATATGTAGGACAGGAAAATATTCACTTGACCACTGTCAAAGTTTTCAGTCACCTAATTCCAATTACAAGACTCTGTACATAATTTTATTTGTTAGTGGCTGTTTCATTCTCTAAACAACTATATGTCAGTATATTTACATGTATATCAGTTACTGACCAAATGGTTGACTAGTTCCATAAGCACAAAGGAACAGTCCAACCTGAACTGCCAAACCAGGTCTTCCTTGGACCAGAAACAAGCATCCTGGGACTGGTTTTGGGGTAACACTCCTGATCAGCCAGACTAGCTTGAATCCAGTGGCAAAGTGAGCAAGGAAGCCACGTTTGGGTATACCCTGGGTATACACTGCCAACTTAGGGTTAACACTTTGCCACTGGATTGAAGCAAGCCTGACTAATGAGGGTTGTTACCCCAAAAACGGTCCCAGCATGTTTGTTTCCGGGCAAGGGAAGACCTGGATTGGCAGTTCGGGCTGAACTGTTCCCATGAGGAACAGAGTCAAGGCTGATTTGCATATGGCTGGGTCTGAACTGAGGTGGTGAAGTGAGCTAAAGAACGATGATGGATTCAACCCAGATCTTTGACTGGGGGTGAGTGTCTGAAAAGTTTCAACGCTCTGTACATCATCATGTGTTTGCTTTGTTTGCCCTTAGTTTGCAGGGTATGCCCAGAGGTGGGTCCCTTGCTCATTTTGGCACTGTATTCAAGCAGGCCTGGCTCATGAGAGGTGTTGCCCTGAAACTGGTCCCAGGATGCTTGTTTCCAGTCCAGGGAAGACCTGGCTTGGCAGTTTGGGCTGGACTGTTCCCGTGAGGAACAGGGTCAAGACTGATTTGAATATGGCTTTGTCTGCATTGGGGTGGCGCAGTGAGCGAAAGAACGATGATGGTTTTAGCCCAGATCTGTGACTGGGGGTGAGTTTCTCAAAAGTTTTAGCGCTCCGTCCATCATCTCCTTGTATTTGCTTTGTTTGCCCTAAGATGGCAGGGTATGCCCAGACGTGCGTCCCTTGCTCACTTTGCCACTGGAGTCAAGCAAGCCTGGTGGATGAGGGATGTTACTCCGAAACCGGTCCAAGGATGCTTGTTTCCAGTTCAGGGAAGACCTTTCTTGGCACTTCAGGCTGGACTGTTCCCATGAGGAACAGGGTCAAGACCGATTTGCATGTGTCTGCATCTGAGCTGGGGTGGCAAAGTGAGCTAAAGAACAATGATGGATTCAACCCAGATCTATAATTGAGGGTGAATGTCTGAAAAGTTTCACTGCTCCCTCCATCATCTCCTTGTGTTTGCTTTGTTCCAGAAGCACTCCATTTTATATATAAACAATTATTTCAGCCCTTTTTTACTATGTACTGGATATGTAACTAATATTTAAAATTTATTACATTTACCAGACACTTATAACTTACTATATTTTTCTATATATACGTTATCAGTGTCTCAATTTTTAACATACCTCTCAATTCACTTTGTTGATCCTCACATTTTAACACACTTTCACTTCAAATTTGTTCTCACAGAAAATGAAAAGTATCACTTTCTGTAAGAAAGAACCAGTAATCACAATGTTTCCCTCTCTTTCTTCATTGATACTGGTGTAGTTAGTAAATCAAAACATTCCCTTATGTTTTTTCCTGTTGTTATTTCAGTTTTCATTGCTCATTTTTTTAACCCTTTATTAGTCTCCTGATAAGAAGCTTAATCTGAGATTGTCTGTGGATGGATTCGCGACTCCATCATGATGCCCAGCGAAGCACCCACAGTGTAATGTCGTGATGGAGTCAGGGAATCCACACGGGAGTCCGTTAAAGCATTTGGAATGATGGTGCGATCATTTTTCAACTACATTTGAGATCCTGTCATTCTACTGAATTAGGAAATTGCTATTTGACAATAGATGCTATCTCTATCTCTAAAGTACAATGTGTTTGATTTCCAAAGTACAGTGTATTTTGCACCCTTCCCCCATACTGCTTTCCCTCAGTTCCCATAGCAACCTCATTTGAAACACTCTACTGTAACAGTAAGTCAAAAGTGCACAGCATTTTCTAACAGGAACATACTAGCTTCAAATTCAACTTTGGCAGGTGTGGTTGACCACTTGAAAATGTAAGCATATCCACTTTAGCATAACTTCTCTTAAATTTATCCAGCGTTAATCACTGATCTGCTTACATTACCTTCTAAATCACCGCCTATTTTTAGCTGCCAAATTATTTACACCACCCAATCAAATACGTACTTTTCCTAAACCTTGTTCACTCCTCCATTCTAACTACCTTTCATTCTACCAACTGTCATATTCAGCTGCAGCCTTCTCCTGTATCCTACTGCTCTCTCCATCAAAATGGTTAGAGTGTGGATTGCACACTTAATGCCCATAGGCTCAGTTATACATTATCGGCCCGATTCACAAAGGTAAACTGAGACGAAATCTAACTTTACGAATTTTTTGTATTTACAAAGGGCATTTACGAGTAATAAAGTTAGGCTTTTGTCTCAGTTTAACTTAAGTTTTGGTCTTAAGTTTAACTGAAACCAAAACGTAAGTTGAAATGAGACAAAAGTCTAACTTTACTACTCGTAAATGCACTTTGTGAATACCAAAAGTCGTAAAGTTAGACTTTCATCTCAGTTTACCTTTGTGAATCGGGCCCGCAGTCTTTCACCATGATTTGAATCTCATGTAAGGACATACAAAAGGGGAGATTCGCTAATACAACCCTGAGACACTCTCAGAAGCATTTAAAAATTCACTCACATGCAAAGACACTGGTATGTATGTAGCACTGATGGAGGCAGTGGCACACTCAGTTAAGTAACCCAATGTTTAATAACACACCCAAGAGACAATCCATGCTGCCCTTTACAAATACATTAGCAGAGCCAGTCAGCCACAAAAAGAGCCAGCGATGTACCAGCAAACTTACTTACATATGCCTTTGGAAATACAAAATTATTTTATTTTCTTTCTTCAACGAAAGTTCAACGTACTATTTCTACAAAACCGAAATGTAATGGATTTCATCTGTATGTTTCATCAGTTTTTTAGACCTCATTCGGCCTACTAGGGGTGATATTTGAAAACGTATCTTGAAAATTCAACTAT
The DNA here is from genome assembly GCF_964204655.1 of Triturus cristatus. Lineage (NCBI taxonomy): Eukaryota > Metazoa > Chordata > Amphibia > Caudata > Salamandridae > Triturus > Triturus cristatus. The sequence continues at coordinate 844,845,956 of NC_140594.1, read as the reverse complement.
GGTATACATTTATTCGTAGAACTGTACCAGATATAATAATAAAAGAAAATATTTTAAGAAGTATTTGTTTTCAGTACTACACTAAGTGTAGACAAAACAACTAATTATCAAATTGTAGAGAGTGTAAGCACAGTAATATATTTATAATGAAGTACCATGCAGTTCTGTTTTTTTTTGTACAATCCATATGATTGGTTTTTCCCCACTGTTCGAAGATTGTATTGCATTGTAATAGCATTTATATAGCGCCTACTATCCTTGTTGGGAGGTAGAAGCGCTTTTTTGGCAAGTTGCACGCTACTCCTGAACTCATAATGGATTGGTGGCGAATAAGTATTGTGAAAAACAAAAGTAATTTGATTGGTGGATATGTTAGTCAGTTATTTGGATTGAGAAGGGTTGGGGAGGTGTAGAAAAGGGAAAAGCTTTGCATTTATATAGCACTTTTAACCCTGATGGGGTGTTGAAGCGCTTTCTTGGCGAGTAGCACGCTAGCCCGGAATCCATAAAGGATTAATGTTGAAAATTAGTATAGTGAAATATGAAAGTAGTTTGAGTGGTGGATGTGTTATTCAGTTCGATAGAGAAAGGTAGCAGAGGGATAGAAGAGGGAAAAAGGTTTGCATTTATATAATGCTTCCTTACCTCTGATGAGGTGTTGAAGTGCTTTTTTGGTGAGTAGCACATTACTCTGGACCCGGATGGTGACTGACGGCAGTAGTGCTGTAGCGGGGGTAGCTGCTTTCTCAAGCCGGTTGCGCACAAGCACTGCGTGCCAGGCCCAGCAGTCCTGAAAGGAGGATGAATGCTGTCGGGGGTCCTGGGGGCTTGGGCAGAGCCCCAGAAGGTGGCAGTGGTGGTGGAGGGTATAAGCAACCCTGTTTGTACGGGACAGCTGCCTATGCTGCAACAAAGAGGGGCTGTACAGATTGAGCTACCACCCGGCACTCAACGCAATCCTAGCCGCCGCTAGCTGTGGCAGTGTCAAAGTCATCAACGTCACCTTGGGGGCCTTGCTGAAGTGGTGAGTTGGGGTTACTAGGGACAACTATATTTGGAGAGTCATGTCCCCAATACCCAGCCACCTGCCTCTCTCGCTTGTGTCAGTTTCTGGTGAAGGGGGATCTGCCTCCATTGGTCACCAAGAAGTTAGATCTCCTCTCCCTTGTGCCCCTCAAAGGTATCACTGCGACTCCGCGGGTGGGTGGAACTCTGTGGAATTCCACGGAGTGTTTAGCTAACTACTCAGAATTCCACCGAGTTTACCTCTGTGAACTCCGCCCACCCCTAATTTGAATATGTTCTTCTCTGTGTTGCATAATCAGACATACAATATGTCTACAAGTATATTATTTACAAATCCCAGCACAGCTGCAGCACCGCACTACACCCTTAGAAATAAATGGAATATACCAATTGTGGGTAAGATAACGGAACTATATGTAGGACAGGAAAATATTCACTTGACCACTGTCAAAGTTTTCAGTCACCTAATTCCAATTACAAGACTCTGTACATAATTTTATTTGTTAGTGGCTGTTTCATTCTCTAAACAACTATATGTCAGTATGTTTACATGTATATCAGTTACTGACCAAATGGTTGACTAGTTCCATAAGCACAAAGGAACAGTCCAACCTGAACTGCCAAACCAGGTCTTCCTTGGACCAGAAATAAGCATCCTGGGACTGGTTTTGGGGTAACACTCCTGATCAGCCAGACTAGCTTGAATCCAGTTGCAAAGTGAGCAAGGAAGCCACGTTTGGGTATACCCTGGGTATACACTGCCAACTTAGGGTTAACACGTTGCCACTGGATTGAAGCAAGCCTGACTAATGAGGGGTGTTACCCCAAAAACGGTCCCAGCATGTTTGTTTCCGGGCAAGGGAAGACCTGGATTGGCAGTTCGGGCTGAACTGTTCCCATGAGGAACAGAGTCAAGGCTGATTTGCATATGGCTGGGTCTGAACTGAGGTTGGGAAGTGAGCTAAAGAACGATGATGGATTCAACCCAGATCTTTGACTGGGGGTGAGTGTCTGAAAAGTTTCAACGCTCTGTACATCATCTTGTGTTTGCTTTGTTTGCCCTTAGTTTGCAGGGTATGCCCAGAGGTGGGTCCCTTGCTCATTTTGCCACTGTATTCAAGCAGGCCTGGCTCATGAGGGGTGTTGCCCTGAAACTGGTCCCAGGATGCTTGTTTCCGGTCCAGGGAAGACCTGGCTTGGCAGTTTGGGCTGGACTGTTCCTGTGAGGAACAGGGTCAAGACTGATTTGAATATGGCTTTGTCTGAATTGGGGTGGCGCAGTGAGCGAAAGAACGATGATGGTTTTAGCCCAGATCTGTGACGGGGGGTGAGTTTCTAAAAAGTTTTAGCGCTCCGTCCATCATCTCCTTGTATTTGCTTTGTTTGCCCTAAGATGGCAGGGTATGCCCAGACGTGCGTCCCTTGCTCACTTTGCCACTGGATTCAAGCAAGCCTGGTGGATGAGGGATGTTACTCCGAAACCGGTCCCAGGATGCTTGTTTCCAGTTCAGGGAAGACCTTTCTTGGCACTTCAGGCTGGACTGTTCCCATGAGGAACAGGGTCAAGACCGATTTGCATGTGTCTGGGTCTGAACTGGGGTGGCAAAGTGAGCTAAAGAACGATGATGGATTCAACCCAGATCTATAATTGAGGGTGAATGTCTGAAAAGTTTCACTGCTCCCTCCATCATCTCCTTGTGTTTGCTTTGTTCCAGAAGCACTCCATTTTATATATAAACAATTATTTCAGCCCTTTTTTACTATGTACTGGATATGTAACTAATATTTAAAATGTATTACATTTACCAGACACTTATAACTTACTATATTTTTCTATATATATGTTATTAGTGTCTCAATTTTAACATACCTCTCAATTCACTTTGTTGATCCTCACATTTTAACACACTTTCACTTCAAATTTGTTCTCACAGAAAATGAAAAGTATCACTTTCTGTAAGAAAGAACCAGTAATCGCAATGTTTCCCTCTCTTTCTTCATTGATACTGGTGTAGTTAGTAAATCAAAACATTCCCTTATGTTTTTTCGTGTTGTTATTTCAGTTTTTATTGCTCATTTTTTTAACCCTTTATTAGTCTCCTGATAAGAAGCTTAATCTGAGATTGTCTGTGGATGGATTCGCGACTCCATCATGATGCCCAGCGAAGCACCCACAGTGTAATGTCGTGATGGAGTCAGTGAATCCATACAGGAGTCCGTTAAAGCATTTAGAATGATGGTGCGATCATTTTTCAACTACATTTGAGATCCTGTCATTCTACTGAATTAGCAAATTGCTATTTGACAATAGATGCTATCTCTATCTCTAAAGTACAATGTTTTTGATTTCCAAAGTACAGTGTATTTGGCACCCTTCCCCCATACTGCTTTCCCTCAGTTCCCATAGCAACCTCATTTGAAACACTCTACTGTAACAGTAAGTCAAAAGTGCACAGCATTTTCTAACAGGAACATACCAGCTTCAAATTCAATTTTGGCAGGTGTGGTTGACTGCTTGAAAATGTAAGCATATCCACTTTAGCATAACTTCTCTTAAATTTATCCAGCGTCAATCACAGATCTGCTTACATTACCTATTAAATCACTGCCTATTTTTAGCTGCCAAATTATTTACACCACCCAATCAAATACATACTTTTCCTAAACCTCGTTCACTTCTCCATTCAAACTACCTTTCATTCTACCAACTGTCATATTCAGCTGCAGCCTTCTCCTGTATCCTACTGCTCTCTCCATCAAAATGGTTAGAGTGTGGATTGCAGACTTAATGCCCATAGGCTCAGTTATACATTATAGGCCCGATTCACAAAGGTAAACTGAGACGAAATCTAACTTTATGAATTTTTTGTATTCACAAAGGGCATTTACAAGTAATAAAGTTAGGCTTTTGTCTCAGTTTAACTTAAGTTTTGGTCTTAAGTTTAACTGAAACCAAAACTTAAGTTGAAATGAGACAAAAGTCTAACTTTACTACTCGTAAATGCACTTTGTGAATACCAAAAGTCGTAAAGTTAGACTTTCATCTCAGTTTACGTTTGTGAATCGGGCCCGCAGTCTTTCACCCTGATTTGAATCTCATGTAAGGACATACAAAAGGGCATATTCGCTAATACAACCCTGAGACCCTCTCAGAAGCCTTTAAAAATTCACTCACATGCAAAGACACTGTTATGTATGTAGCACTGATGGAGGCAGTGGCACACTCAGTTAAGTAACCCAATGTTTAATAACACACCCAAGAGACAATCCAGGCTGCCCTTTACAAATACATTAGCAGAGCCAGTCAGCCACAAAAAGAGCCAGCGATGTACCAGCAAACTTACTTACATATGCCTTTGGAAATACAAAATTATTTTATTTTCTTTCTTCAACGAAAGTTCAACGTACTATTTCTACAAAACTGAAATGTAATGGATTTTATCTGTATGTTTCATCAGTTTTTTAGACATCATTCGGCCTACTAGGGGTGATATTTGAAAAACTATCTTGAAAATTCAACTATGGTATACATTTATTTGTAGAACTGTACCAGGTATAATAATAAAAGAAAATATTTTAAGATGTATTTGTTTTCAGTACTACACTAAGTGTAGACAAAACAACTAATTATCAAATTGTAGAGAGTGTAAGCACAGTAATATATTTATAATGAAGTACCATGCAGTTCTGTTTTTTTTTGTACAATCCATATGATTGGTTTTTCCCCACTGTTCGAAGATTGTATTGCATTGTAATAGCCTTTATATAGCGCCTCCTATCCTTGTTGGGAGGTAGAAGCGCTTTTTTGGTAATTTGCACGCTACTCCTGAACTCATAATGGATTGGTGGCAAATAAGTATTGTGAAAAACAAAAGTAATTTGATTGGTGGATATGTTAGTCAGTTATTTGGATTGAGAAGGATAGTGGAGGGATTGAAAAGGGAAAAATGTTTGCGTTTACGTAAGGCTTGCTACCCCTGATGAGGTGTTAAAGAGCTTTTCTGGCGAGTAACATGCTACTCCAGAACCCATACAGGATTAGTATAGTGAAATATGAAATTAATTTGAGTGGTAGACATGTTAGTCTGTTATTTGGATTGAAAAGGATATTGGAGGGATGTTTTGGAGCTCATAGCAGTAGAAGGAGGATTGGGATGAGTAAAATGGAGGTGGAGAGGGAAGTGTCAGAGGAAAGGGTTTAGAAAGGATTGTTTTGGGAGATTGGACAAGTAAAAGAGGTATGAGATGATGCAAGGAGAGGTAGAGTAGGGAAAGAGTCTAGAAAGGGTTATTTTGGGGATCATAGTAGTGGGATGGGGGTTGGGATGAATGAGAGAGTGGAGGTAGAGGATATATTGATAGAGGTATAGGGTGAGAAATAGGGTAGTGCATTAGAAAGAAAGAGTAGTAGAAAGAGGTTTCAGATGAGTGAGAGAGTTAAGGTAGCGAATATATTGAGAGGGGTATACAGTGAGAAGTAGGGTAATGCATTGGCTATGCTGAATTATAAGAAAAGTAATAAATATGTAGATCTATAAGTACATGGAAGATAAATAGATGCATAAAGGAAGGTAGAATATGTGGATTAAAGATGCATTGAATAAACTCCGGCTTTCAAGTGTTGTTGTACTTTAATGTTATGTATTTATTTATATATTTTTTTTATTCAATAGTGAAGTAATTGTAGATAAATGGTTATGATAAAAGATTTGACAATCCAAACCCCGAGCACATGCTTAGTCCATGCACGCCAACCAATGAATATCACAGATTTGTGATATTCATTGGTTGGCGTGCGGGGCTTAGGATCAGGATACAGTAAATAAGAATAAGGAACTATATTTGAACTGATACTGAGATCTTAAGATTTGAAGACTATTTGTGGATATTGATGTAGATACAAGTCAAGTTTCATGGATTAAATCATTTACTGAGATGTACACGAGGACTTGCCGGGACGGAAGTATAACCGGTTTTAAGGTGCTCAGTGACAACTAGCAGAAGAAGACAGCCCTGAGGAAGTCATGGGGAACCCCCTATATGATGAAACACGTGTTGGCTGGGCATAAAGAAAGAAATTAAAGTACAAGGAACAGAATATTTGCATTTGGACCTTATACTTAGTCTGTAACAAAATTAAGCGTGTGCATGAGGTTTGGATTGTCTCATGTTAAGAGTTCAACTTGGATCCTAATCAAGGAGGTTGGGTGATCCCTCCTTCCCTGGGAGCACAGCTATTAGCTTATTTGACAGTTACAATAACCCGTGAAGAGTGAGCGCCAAATACGTACCTGATGAACCATCACCCAATTGTGAATAAATGATCAAAGATGTACTTTTTTATACGGACACTTATATACATGTTAAAAACATAGCATAATGTAACTATCATCAATATGTACATTTATTAAGCAGAACTAATTAATAGCTATATTTTTTAAAACAAAATTATTCTACATGTTTATACAAAGCAATACACATATATAGGTACATATCTATAGTAAAAAATAAATACTTATATACAGAGGGATGTCCTGTATTTTTTCTGTTTGGGTATGGTGGTTATGTGGGGAAGAGCCAAATCTTGAGTAATTTTCTGAAGATAAGGTGATTATCCGTGGATCTTATGTTGGAGGGCAAGGAGTTCCATAGTTTGGCAGCTTGAACAGAGGAGGATGTGCCACCCATGTTATTTTTTCTTGTATGTTGGGATTGTAAGACGAAGTGCCACTCTAGAGCAGAAGTTCCTTTGCTGAATGTGTTTGGTGATTTTATTCCTAATGACTAGCGTTCCTGTTCCATTTATCGCTTTGTGGGTGATGCAAAGCAGCTTGAACGTCGATCTGTTGGCTACTGGAAACCAATGCAGGGCTTTCAAGGCAGGGGAGATGTGGTCTTGCGGTTTTATATGTAAGAGTAGTCTGGCAGCCGAGATCTGAATCCGTTGTATCTTTTTATCATTGTTAATGGAGACCCTTGGTAGAGGCTATTGGCGTAATTGAGTTTGGACAGAGCAAGGGAGATGGTGGCCTGGACCTTGTGTGGAAATCCCAAATGGGGCAAGATTTGTCGCAGAGTTTTTATAGTAACAAAAAGCTTGTTCTTGCTAGTTTGTTCACTTGGGCATTCATTGATAGCTTGATGTGCATGGTTATTCCGAGGTTTCTTACTTAGTTCGATACTTTAGGTGGTGTTCGCAGATCATCAGGCCAGGCGGCGAGCTTGTCATAATGTTTCCAATCTCCACACGTGAGTATTTCTGTTTTGGAAGCATTCAATTTGAGATGGCTCTATATCATCCATTGATCCATGGCTCTGAGACAACTGAAAATTTGCGGGTTTCTAATGTTTTTGGGGCATTCCAGTTGAAGGAGAATTTGCATGGCATCTGCCTTGTTATTGCACGTGAGGGGAAATTGATTGATCAGTGCCGGTAATGACTTCATGTAGATGTTAAAAAGCATGGGTGAGATGATAGATCTTTGAGGGACCTCTGCTTTTGTGAAGTATGGTTTGGATGAGAAAGGGGGAGTATGGATGACATCAGTTCTGTCGCAAAGGTAGAATATGATCTAGTCTAGAGCAATGCCCTCTATTCCAGTTTCAAAGAGTCTTTGTATCAGAGTGTCATGGTCAACCGTGCCGAAGGCAGCCGAGAGGTCCAAGAGAAGTAGCGCAGCAACCCTGTTGCGGACAACTGTGTTCTTCAGGTCATCCCGGATGGCAAGGAGGGCAGATTCTGTGCCTCTTCCTGAATGGAATCATGTTTAGAAGTCAGAAAGTATGGCAGTATCTTCAATGAATTATGACATCTGGGCGAATGCTGCTCTTTCTATCAGTTTGCCCAGGAAAGGTCCATTTGTAATCGGTCTGTAGTTGTCCGTGTTCAGCGGGTCCAAGTTTGTGTTGTTCAGTAATGGGCGTATGTATGATTTTTTTAGTTCTTCTGGAAATATTCCAGTAGTTAAGGAATTATTGATGATTCTTCTTACTGGAGTGGCAGGAGATGTTGAAAGAATTGTCTTGAAGGTTTGTGGTAGACACAGGTTAGAGGGGCTGCCGGTAGGCCTGCTTGCTTTGACCAGGTCCAAAATGTCATCGTGTGAAATGTGTTGTAAGGAACGGAGAGGATGGGTTAGAGCATTCTTGGATTGTTGTTTTGGAAAAGGTTCAGCGCTAGTGCTTTGTCTTTGTTTTCAGTATGAGTTCAATGTGTCTCCTTTGGTCGTGTAATGATTGGCCAGTTTGTCTGTGAAATCTTGAGTAACGGGATGAGCTCCTTCTAGGCAATTTGGTTTAAAAAATTCATAGGGAATTGTATAGAATTCTTTATTTGCACATTTAGCATTTTGAATTCTGACTTATATAATCTGTTAATTTTCTGTAGGCAAAGTTTGTCTTGATTGGTGTTTGTTTTGAGCCAGGCACATTGCAGCTTTTGTAATTTGCTGTTTTCTCTCTGTATCTCTATAAGGTGCTTGTTTTCTTTTGATCTGTTGTGTGGTTTTTAGTGTGATCAGGATATCAAAAGCTTCCTGTAGCCACTCATACCGTTTTGTAACCAAATTTATTGTGCCTAGATATGTACTGGATGTTAGTTGTGATTTTAAGTGTTCTAAATTGAGTTTGTTCCACGGTAGATAGTTGGATGCACGTAAGGTAGTTTTAGGTGGGTTGCTTAGTGCTGTTTTATGTTGGGAAACAAGCAAATGGTGGTCTGACCATGTGACCAGAGTCATTGTTTGAAAGGTAACTAGTTCTGTATTCTCAAAAATTACATCTAGGATGTGTCCAGCGATGTGTGTGTGTTTGTGGACGATCTGTTGCAGGTTCTGTGCGTATATGCTAGCAGTGATTGTTTTCAGATGGGGCATATTGAGTTTGCCAATCCAAATGTTGAGGTCATCCAGAACGCATAGGTTAGAGTGTAGTGTTATCAAGTTTGAAACTCTGTCTAGAAGTATGTCTGAGAATGTTGCATTGTTAGGTGGAGGTCTGTAAAGGAGTAGAAAATTAGAGGAGGAAGACGGTGTAGGATTGCATCTGGCGAAAAGGACCTCACAATCTTTTATGGAGACGTCGTCAGTTTTAATGAGATGTAATGTTTGTCTGAACACAACAGCTAGGCCATCTCCTTTTTTGCCAATATGATATTGGGTGGTTGTTTGATAGCTTAGAGGATCGGCATCATGCAGGACTGGAGCCATATCATCTCCCAACCATGATTCAGTTATGAAGAGTATGTCAGGTTTTGCGTCAGTGAGAAGGTCGTAAACGTGATGTTTGTTTTTAGAGAGCGATCGAGCATTTATTATTAGACAGTTTTAAGAATGTACTTTGGTGATAGTGTGATTCTGTTTTGTAGAAGAGTGAGTAGTCTTTTGTGGGCTTGCAGCAGGTGTGTCCTTAGTGTTGATATTAGCTGTATGAGTATAGCAATTGTGTAGCTGTTCTGTATCGTGTTCCTCATCCAGCAAGCTATGATGGGTCTGCGTGTGTAGGTGGTAGAGATGGTGGTTGAGAGTGAGTTGGTGTGCTGTGTTGTTTTTGTAGCTTAACTTTGTTGTGCAGTAGACATGGAGAAGCAAAGTTGTTAGGTGTGGCAGGTTGCCTATTTTGTTTGCGTCTGTTTTGGTCAGAAGGTGTATGAGTTAGGGGTGGTGGTGCTGCAGCATGTGGGTCATGTAGTAAAGGATCTAAATTGTCCAATGGAGGAGAGGCGGTCAAAAGAGACTTGCTGTGTTGCTGCATATGTGTTAGGTGGGGTGGAAGAGGGAAAGCTTGGAATGGGAATTTGTTCATTTTTGTAGTCCGAAAGGTGGGTGTATGTAGTTTGTGATGAAAAGTATTATGAGGTGTGGGGTACGTGGCCTGACCATAGATAGCAATGTATGTACGGAGCGGAAGATCCTTCGGACACCCCACACATTAGAGCCAAATTGAGCTAAATAGCTGCTGCCAATGTACGGGATGACCTACTAAATATCCCGGATGACCCCCACGGCACTTGCAGATGCATGAGGGACAACATTAAGAAATAATCAGCAGCTGGGATCATTGGCGGGTCTCAGCCCTTGATGGGGCATTGTGCAAGACATTGGCACCGGAACACAGAAGTGCCAGAGCCCGTCCCAGTTTTGCAGCATTGGGTCACTGAGTAACTCTTAACAAGTCGGAGACACAGGTCTGTGATGTGTCTCCCTTTTTTGACCTTGCCAAATCATGATCTACGAGGCGCTGCTGCTAAGAAGCAGACATGAGAGGATCCGCGACGTGCTGATCACTGCGGCCTGCCAGATGAAGTGCTGACCAGAAGGCCAGAATAGTAGAGGCATTACCTGGGGAGACGTCAACCGGAGCCGCACCACATGGAGAGGCCCAAGGGACACTACCTGGAGGCCCCGCAATGACAGATGCCCCTGGTGAGCCTGGGGACTTGGCTGTCGGGCCGTGCCATGCCATACCACTGCCTGCTCTGCTGTAAGCATACACTCTCCCCCCATCTTCTGACCTAGCAGCAGCCACATCCAGCCGATGTGTACATCTCCTTCCTTCTCCAATTCCAACTGAACCTGGCAAACTTGGCCAGATCAAACTGGGGCAAGAGGTCAGTAGGAGGAATCTGCAGACAGCAGGGGGACCAAGCACATATCTCACGCCATATTAGAGAAAGGCTGTGTGCCGGAGCCTGCGTGCATCTCGCCCCCCCCCACTAGGGGGGCTGGGAGACTGCTTGGCGGTCACTCACCATGAGAAGAGGTACAGTGCCACTCTTGGGGACCAATTGAAACTCCGGTGAGGGTGGGCCCCCTCTAAAGGACTAATTGTGTGGTCCCCCATTTCAAGGACTGATCGTGAGAGCTACGAGGGGAGTGGAGACAGCGCGCCCTGGCTGGAATAGCTCACAAAGACCCTAAGCAGCGCAAATTGCCATTCAACGCAGTCAAGAACTAAACTCCAGTGCAATCTCGAGGCATGGCCGATGAAGCAACGATGGGAGCCGCGGCAGGAGGGTCCCCCTCAGACACAGAGGCGCTGATGACAGAGTTGCGCTGGGGCTTTAAAGCGCTGGCACAACACCCGACTGGACAAGGCAGAAGGCAGAATATCAAATCTTGAAGATGGTGCAGCCCAAACCGCTAGGAAGCACAAACGAATGGAGAAAGTCATGCAAACAATGGCTTTGAAGAACGAGGACTTGGAGGCAAGGATCAGACGGACCAACATGCGCATAGTGGGGGTGCCTGACTCCACAAATACTGGAAGGATAGACCAATTTGTCGATTGGCTATTGAAAGATCTGTTCAGGGATGAACATTTCACATTCATGTTTATTGTTGAGCATGTCCACTGGTCACTCAGACTGCGCCCAAATCCTGAATGCCTACCCAAGCCTATTTTTGCTTGGCTCTTGAATTTTAGAGACTACTACACTATATTGAGACTGGCACGAGAAACTGGCTCACTATCCTGGCAGGGATCCTCATTATCCATCTTTCCCAATTTCACGATGCTAGTGCAAGAAGTCAGGTGTAAGTACGACGGCATAAAAGCAACACTTAAAAATGTTTGGCCTCAGATACAGAATGTTCTACCCAGCATGCCTCAAAGTCGACGTCAATGGCAAATCATGCATTTTTGACAGCCCCACAGATGTCCAGAACTTTTGCAGACAGTACTCTGAGAAAAGGCAAATCTCTGGGGGAGGCTCCCCTGGAAGATCGCCGCCAGACATTCACTCTAGTGCAAGCGTTGACCTCTTCCCATCCGGCTGATCTTGAGACTTCATCCATATCATGCTCTATTACCCTGGTAGCTTTTAATAACATGGCAACTTTGCCCCATTTTTGCTCTCTGTTGGTGATTGGGGGATATTTACGAGGCGCAGCTATGTGACATTTATTCTGAGTTCATAATTAGGGTGCGGGGGACCGATGTTACATTGCTGCCCCCACTGTGATATTCACAACAATTTCTTGCTACAAGCCTTTAAGGCTTAAAAAAGTTCTGAAGTTGGGAGATTGTTTTCTGGGGATCATACCTGGCAGAAAGCTGATAAGTATGGGAGGAGGGTGGGGATGGGAAGGATGGAATTTTGCGTTTTAAGCGTATTGTTTCTATTGTTTGTATTCTTGGTGTCACTTGTTTATTGCTAGGAATGCGTGCCACCATACTCACTTACTGGCACATCAGGTTGATGTCCGCTCGTATGTAGAAATCACATTTATTACTTGAAATGTGAGGGGACTAAACAACCTGTGCAAGTGTAGGCAGGTGCTACAATACATCCGGCGACACAAAGCTGATATTGTATTTTTACAGGAAACGCACTTAGCGCTCACAAGCCTTCTAAGTTTGACTCTGCTTGGGGTTCACATCATGTCTTCTCAAATTATAGTTCATATTCATGCAGGGACTCCATATTGATTAACAAAAACCTGCCATTTATGCACACGTCCACACTTACATAGTGTCCCTTTGTCAATTTATACTCCCCGGACATAGATGACTCCACCTTTTATCAGCGCTTACAGTCAAAGATAGACCTAATTGACATGGACCATATATTTCTGGGGGGCAAACTTAATATTTTAATGGACCCCAACTTCTTATAGTACCGTCACAACCCCTATAAACAAACCCTGATCACACAAGATATTACGGGCACTTTGTGAAACAAATGTGCTGCTAGATGCCTGGCGACAAAAGAACCCCCTAGAAGCTACATATACACATCACTCAATGCAGCACAACACTTGGACACAGCTAGATTATTGGTTTTTGTCCAGCTCTCTTTTCTCATGGGTTCAGGCCATGAGGCATTTATCCTGCAAACTATCGGACCATTCATCAGTTCTCTTGGCTGTACGAGTTCCGGGGAGGGAGGGTTTGAAAGACAGTGGCGCTTTCCCAACATGACGCTGCAGGACACTGTGTTTCAGGCAGAACTGCGAACTGCAATTACTGAGTATTTTGACCTTAACAAGGGATCAGTGCCATCGCAGGCCACCCTCTAGGAGGCCTTCAAAGTGTATACTAGATAGGTTTGTATCTCTAAACAAACAGGGATCCTAAGAGACTTGCAGCACACCTCATCCCGGCTGGAAAATGACCTGTCAGCCTTGGATTTCACTCAGCCCAAGGGAAGCACCCCAGAATATCAGAACAAAAGGGTGGTACTGCTCGCCGAATATCAAGAGTTGGTGGAGTGAGAGGCCCATTTTCTTGGGAACGGTGCAAAAGCTTGCAGATATGGGGAGGGGGAGAGACAGGGGCACACACTGGCCCGACTATTGCGACCAATGTGAAGTTTATCTTATATCATGGGACTGCAGAAACCGGATGGCGTACATGTGGTGGACACACTGGGCATCGCATGAGAACTATTGACATACTAAACTGACTTATACCCCTCTATGCCGACAAATATCCAGGATGCCATCTTCGCCTGTTTAGATGAAATAGCAATGGTATGGCTCACAATTGCACAACAACAGTTTTTAAGTGAGCCTTTTACCACCGAAGAAATAATGCAAGCCATCGATGCTATGGATGGATCCAAAGCACCTGGCCTGGATGGCCTTACTGGCAACTTCTACAAGGCATACAAACAAGTGCTTGCGCCAATAACTCCTAAATGCATCTGCTGAGGTATTAACCCACATTCAGGGAAGCAGTCATAACCCTTTAACTGAAGACAGGGAAGGACCCACTGCAATGTGGCTCCTACAGACCATTGTCATTATTGAATTTTGATAATAAAATATTGGCTAAACTACTAGCTACCAGACTGACGCTACTTATGGAACAGATAATCTCACCTGCACAGGGGGGATTCATACTGCATAGGTCCACTGCACTGAATCTGCAAACATCTTTTGCCATTCTCCATCAGAATAGTTGACACAGTTCCGGCTGTGGCAGCATTGTTGGATATCGAGAAAGTCTTTGATTCCATGGATTGGCCCTTTTTACATGCCGCTTTGCAGAAGTTGGGGGCTCCAATAGGATTCTCAGCTCTTTTGTGCTTACTATACACGCTGCTGACGGCGTGACTGGGCCAGTTCCCATCTCTTGCGGCACTAGACAGGGATGCCCATGATTGACGTTGCTATTAATAATAGCGATGGACCCTCTGGTGCGGCATCTCCAGAAGAATCACTCACATCGGGGTTGCAGTTTAAAACCAGTCTTTTGCTGATAACACTCTATGCAGATGATATAGTACTGTATGTGAGACACCCCGCTGAAAACCTTACACCGCTGTTGACAGAGGTGGACAAATTCGGGTCACTCTAAGGATTACATATAAACTGGGAAAAGTCTGAGATTTTTCCATTGACAGAGGTGCTAGACCGGCGATGCGAGGACTTCTCTGTGCCCTGGTGTGAAGCAGAGAATATTTGGGTATAGACCTCCACAGGAACAAAGAACAGATATTGCGATTAAACTGACCCAACACTGAAAAAATTAGGCACCAAGATAGAAAGATGGATCCTACTCCCCTTGTTCATAACAGGGCATATAGCCATTATTAAAATGGTGACCCTGCGCCAATTGCTTTATCTCTTTCACAACATCGCCATTCCTTTGACGAATGCTTACTTTGCTCAAATTCTAGTGCTTTTGATAAAGCTTGTGTGGGGGGGCAACAGCCCCGAATCGGCTGGAAAACCCTTGTACTCCCATATGACTGGGGAGGATTCGGAGTCATGGACATATATCTTTACTATCTAATAGCGCAATGTAGCTACTCATGGCACTGGTTCCACCCAGACACCCGCGTTCCTTATGCTAAACCAGAGAGGGTATTAGCAGTCCATACTCCAATGGGGTCCTTGCTACTGACTGGAGTGCTGCGAGACCCTCATGATATTAAAACATTGTCCACCACCTGTTAGGCATGGACAAGATTACTCAGGAAAATGGGAGGCAAGACACTATACTAATCAGCGCTTCCGGGATTGGCCAACCCATGGCTACCCCCTACGTTGGACCCACTGGTACAGCACACTCCTCAACGATATGAAGTGCGCACATTTGAGGCTCTTTTCTCCTGCGGCCACTTCTTTTCCCGTATGGAGGGCCCCCATTTTCAGAGCGCCCATTACATGAACCACTTTATACTGGCTCGTATCCGGGCAGCACTGAGGGATAAAATATCAACATCTCCAATAGAACCGACTGAGTTTACACCACTCACATTGCTTATCACAGACACTAATGGAGATCATCTTATATTCAGACTGTATCGTGCATGTTTGGCGCTTACACCGGCAAAATACACCAATTTGATAGCTGCATGGGAGGCAGAACTGGGATCTCCACTTACAGATAACGTTTGGGCAGAGTGCTGCTTCCAGACAAAATTGGTATGCTGTAACCACAGGCGCAAACTATTACACATTATGTTTGTGCGAAGGGCTTATACCACCCCAGCACTGATGTCCCGTATAGACCCTAGCTGTTTTTCACACTGCCCTAAAGGCTGCACACATGCAGTGAGCTTTGCGCACATGACCTGGACATGGAACAAGATTGCTCCTGATTGGAATGGAATATCACAGAACTGCAGCAAATGACCAGTTTGCAATTAGCTCCTTCCCTATTGATGGCATTACTAGGCAATGTCTCTGGCGTTCCCAAAACTATGCATAGATTTTTAGCAATGGTGCTGCTTCTTGCAAAGAGAGAAATAGCCTTGCTTTGGGGCAGTAAGAGAGGGCCCACAGTGGAGAAGTGGATAAAAGTTATTTGTGGAGCTGCAACCCCCCACATCCAGGCCTAGGGATGTATTGCAACCCCTGAGATCCTACTTGAGAGAATGCGAAATGCAGAGCACTGCCAGGAACTAGTAGCAGCGGCACACACGGTAACAACTACAAATACCCCTCAGGTTAACACTTGCGATAGGATATAACATTAAAATTATGCACCGGACACTTTTGGACCCAACTAGGCTATTAAATTAAACATGTATTCAGAATGTGATGTTCTTTATATGCGAGACCAATGTGATTTTTACCACTCTTTCTAGCTTTTCTCCTGACTGTTCCTTACATCTAATGTAATGTGGCAAGCTATACATGTAAGACAATTTAAATAAAGTTTTAAAAAAAGTATTATGAGGTGTTGCACTTGAGAAATGTTGTTGTGCTGGTGTGCATGTTATATTTTGTTTTGGGGAAGTTGTGAAAAGAGGTGCTGATGCATTTGTTTTATGAGATGGATTTGTTAGTATAGTATTGTTTGTGAGTGGAAGTTGTAAAGTAAAAGGGGTGGTGATGTGTTTGTGAGTAGAGCTTATGTTGTGTGTAAAAGGGATGAAATAGAGTTGAGAGTGTTTGTCTTAGACTGGATTGCTGCAAGAGGTAATATGTGTGGTGCAGTGGAGTGTGAGTATTGTGCAGTTGTGTTATTGTGGTAGAAAGTAGAAGAGGGTGTTGGTCTGAGAAATGATGGAAGACTGAATATAGGTTTGTTGGTGACAAAAATGGGTCTTTTAGGAGAAATTGGAGTGGGGAGTGTGTGTCTGGATGTGATGTAGTTAAGTATGTTGTGGATTTGGGTCGTGTTAGTGGTAAGTGGATTGGTTAATGGTATAGGACATAGTTGTGTACTGTTTGTTAGTGATGGTGGATATGTCTGGTAGCTGGGATTGAAGGGTGTATAGGTTTGATTTCTGGAGCTTTGTATTGAGTGCTGAGACATTGAACTTTGTCTTGGGTTAGTTTGTAGTAAATGGGTAGAGTACATGTGCTGTGAGTGTGTACTCTGGTTGTGGATGGGATAGGGTGGGTGCTGATGAATGAGAAAATTAGCAGCATTTCTGGCTCTAGTCCCATCCAGTCTCGAACAGGCTCAAACAGCCTTTGTCCTCTCAGCCCTTACGCTCGACGCCCAGGCTGAGATGCCCTGAACAACAGCCCTAGTAATCAGGTGACCCTTTCGGCCAATAGGAACCCTAGCCCTAACCAGTCGGAACGCTTGCCTAAGCCCTAGGATCAATAGGAGACAAGCCTCTTACAGTAATTCATAGCCCTAGTCCCAGCATCCAATTAGGCATGAAATCCTAATCCCTACGTCCAATAGAAAGCCTAACCCCAGCCCTAGTCTCAACCCTAGTCCCTGCAGCCAATTTTGCAGGAAACCCATACCCTACATCAAATAGAAAGACAAGCCCCAGTAACCAATCAGAAACCCTAAACCTATCCACCAATCAGATAACTAGCCCTAAGTACTACATCAATAGAATCACTGACCCAGGGACCAATCAGTACCCTGAAATACCCAACCAATGAGAACACTAATCCTAGTCTAATAGAAACACCATATGCAACCACCAATCAAATGCACACAGGTAGCATCCAATGGCAGCCTATATAAGGTCCCTGCAACCTCAGACAATGTTTTCTGGCCAGGGAGCTGGAAGCTGCTCCTTAATTCAGAATCTCCTTTGAGACAGACGGGCTCAATCCACACTTTAAACAAACTTTGCCCTCCAACAATACTGTTTGTACAAAACGTTATTGACTCTCGTGGCCAAAAAAATGAGTATCCAATCCCTAAAAACACACAGCTTAAACAGCTAACAGCAGATTACTGCTGTCTCAGAGCACCCTCGATTTAATCTCTGATGTATAATGTCTATGTTGCTCAGGGTGTAAGGGGGGTTGGGAAAGTAATCTTGTTTCCCTCACTTGCTAACACAAAATGGGTGCAGGGGGTGAATTGCTACACACACAGGTCTGTGCACAGAGCAAGGGAGAAATTAGGCCGAAAAATCAGGTAGTCACGGCAATGTGAAAAAAACAGATTTTTGGACTGCAAAGCCCAGAATTCAACAGGTAAAATGAAACAGTCACGGGCAAGTAAAAACCTCAAATTTCTAAACAAAACAGATGGAAAATGGTGCAATCACGGGCAGGTAAAAAACTTCAATTTCTAAACTGTAACAACCACAAGTAAAACAGGTGAAAATGGATCAATCACAGGTAGAGGAAAATCGCTTTTTAAATTTCAGGAAAGAGACAGCACAATTCTGCCTTCTTACCACCTCCTGGTTCTTGGTTCACTGCAATCTTGGGCACAGGGAAACTGCAGCTCAGAAAATGGAGGTGAATGTTTTGGGCTTCACCCAACAAATCCTTAAGGGGCCTGGGCTAGTGTGAGAGGAGGGCTCAGGGTTGCTTGGGAGTAGGGAGACAATTGGCAGGCTTAGGCTGCTGCCCAGGGGGCTGGAAGCTGCTTCTCAATTTAGATTCTCCTAGGAGACAGACAGGCTCAATCCATACTTTGGAGTTCTGCAGGCAAGGGCTTAACAAACTTTGCCCTCTAACAATACTGTTTGTACAAAGCTTTACTACCTCTCCTAGCCAAAATAAACGAGTGTAGAATTCCTAAAAACACAGCTTAAACAACTAACAGCAGATTACTGCTGTTTCAGAGCACCCTCCATTCAATCTCTGATCTATAACATCTGTTTTGCTAATGGGGGTGGGGGTAATCTGGTTTCACTCACTTGCTAACACAAAATGGGAGCTGGGGGTCGATTGCTTTACACACAGGTCTGAGCACAGAACATGGAAGAAATTGGGAGGGAAAATCAGGTAGTCATGGGCAATGTGAAAAAACAACAGATTTTGGACTGCAAAGCCCAAAATTCAACAGGTAAAAAGAAACGGTCATAGGAATCTCAAATTCGTAAACAAAACAGATGGAAAACTATGCTACATACAAACCACTATGTATGGTGAATTAGTACGAAAGCTGAGAACAGTAAAAAATGGAAAGTAATACTTTCATCACATTGTAATACAATGCTACAGTATAAGAAAAATTTATTTTTATGATACTGTATTTTTCAAGTTCACATACTGATATATTTTTCTGTCTTTTTCTTTTCAATAGTGGCTACTGTTCAACATTCGAAGATGTCACTAAATACATTTTCTACTATAAATGTATTGATTAGAGGTATTGATGGAGAGTGTTTTTATACATGAAGTGGTCTTATGATAACTTCTCATTAATTTTTTTTGGCCTATTTTGTAAGTGAATACCAAAATGGTCTAGCAGTAAACTACATACACAAGCTCAAATGTAGCAGACCTGGATGGGTGACTGGGTAGCATCTAAATATTTACTCACATGCACAGAGTAACCTAGGAGGCAACCCATTCCACCACTTATATATAAATAACAGAGATATACACTCACAAATAGAAGATGCACCAACAAACGTGCTTACATATCGAACAAGACCCCAAGATACTGATTGAGACACTCCTTAAGATATCTAAAAAAGAACTCACACTACCAACTTAGCCATTTAGAGAAGTAGTCTTTTAAATATGTCTCAGGTCTAGTACTGTTGAGATTGTGCATCCAGTTGTACTGCTAGGCTAACTTGGCATTTAAAACCTCTTGATAAGCCTTACCCTCTTGTTCTACCACTTATAACTCACCCATAAGGTAGATTATAGGTAAGATATAGTGTATTCTCTTACGTGCATAAAAGCTAACACATGTACCTAGTAGTTTCAGTGAGCTACATGCACACCTTCGGATGGATATGCTTAGTAATACATGCTGTCTCCCACCTTGATTTGAATCTTAGATAAACACATACAAATAGGGGTAGCCTACAAAAAACATCCCCTGAGACAGTGTCACAATTATTGAAACATTCACTCAAATGCACAGACACAACACTTATGGATCTAGCACTAATGCAGGTAGTGGCACACACTGCAAAATAACCCAAAACTAACTAATACACCTAGAAAGCAATCAATGCCATCCCTTGCATATACATTTAAAAAGATTTGCACTCACAGGGGTAGCAATGCATCAACAAACATACTTACATATGGAAAAAGACCCCCAGATGGAGACTGAGACAGTCCTTCAGATATGTAGTAAAGAACTGACACTACCAACTGAACCATCTAGATCAGTAGCCCTTTAAACATGTCTTATACCTGGTATACTTGACATTATGCATCCAGTTCTAATGCTAGATCAAATTGATATATACAACTTCTTGAGAAGCCTTACTCTCATGCTCTACCAGATATAACTCAAGTGTAAATTAACATATAGATAGTAGGATACACTATTATGGGTATAAAAGCTAAAACATATAGTTCCTTGTTTCAATGACCTGCAACTACACTTTCAGGCACATACACTCATCTGTATAGGCAGATAACAAATGTGTTTATTTCATATATGATTTTGTCTATGTTAAAAAATGTTCCCTTTTCTGAAGTTGAGGTCTTATTATGTTTCTGACTTTGTATGTCTCAATTTGGTCATACTTTATGTTTCAACGTAAGAGTTGTGCGCCAGTAATGATAGATGTAATTTTTAATGATTTTATATGTGTATATAATGTTTTATAATGTGTTAATTGGAAGTGTCTTATGTTTGTCATTCGCTTCTTGTATGTTACTTTCAGCCCTGATGAATTTCGATAAGTAATTTGAACGAAACGCATTGTCTCGGTGTTTTTTATATGGATATAAAGAAGGAATAAAATTATAATTAGAAAATATATATTGCACACCTATGGATTACAATCTTTGCTTGGTGCACCTCTCCACTTGTTGCTATATGTTAACTATAACCAAAACTAGGTTGGAGTCGTGTCCCCTGCGCGACTCCACAAATATGAACTGCAATGATGCTCGAGGGTGTCATGATTCCCTAAAATCAATTCAAATCACTATAAACATGATGTTTACTTCTTACTACAATTTTATATTTTGTATATTACGAATCCTCTAACCTCAAACTAAATACTATAACTCTCTTGAGTACATTTAAAATAACCCATTACAAAACCACTTACACCTATGCACTTAATTATACATACATTTGAACAGAGATGCTCCCATTCACAGATGCATACACACACACACACTTGCACACTAATGCATAACATCATACACTCACTCTCACCACTTACAACTAACAGCAAGATATGAAAATTAAAAAAAACTGTAGTTATTCACTGTTAAGAAGAAAAGTTACAGGGAACGTTTACTGACGGTACAACATTTTACAAACCATCAAATTTACTGAAAAAGTCATGGGTTACAGGGATGTTATAGTTAGGGAATAGAATTTAAAAACTATAGAAATCCACTGA
The DNA here is from genome assembly GCF_964204655.1 of Triturus cristatus. Lineage (NCBI taxonomy): Eukaryota > Metazoa > Chordata > Amphibia > Caudata > Salamandridae > Triturus > Triturus cristatus. The sequence continues at coordinate 844,824,775 of NC_140594.1, read as the reverse complement.
AAAAAACAAAGGTTACAGGGATGCTGTAGTTAGGAAATGCAATTTTAAAAACCTTAGAAACTCACACAACAAATTACATGGACATTATAGTTAGGCTGACATTTCACTTGTACAAAACCAGAGAAATTCTGCATTTAAAGTTACCTAAGCTAACTATAACTTATGCCCCCACAATGCACTGCTTATGACCTCACATATTACATCACTTATGGTATGGTCAGTGACATCACTGATGACATCTCAAATGACATAATTGATGACATCACTGATGACATCATCCACAGAGGCGCTCACATATCCACTCACACCCCCATACAACCTCCTATACACTGTCTCACATGTTCACATAACCACTCACATACCCATTCACAAACCCATACACATAGCCATGTACCAAATCACTAATGTATAGAGGCACTGACACACCCACTCACTCACTCATATAGGCATTCACAGAAGCACGCACTAGCCCATACAGGTACTCATACAACAGCCTCTTACCCATTCACCCACTAAAACACCAACGCACTTACCCATACAGCTACTCACACACCCACGTTTTCAGCTATGCAGCTACTCAAACACCCACTCACACACCCATACAGACTCTCAATGCAGTCACTCATATACCCACACAACCCCTTGCATGCCCATTCACACAACCATACAAGTACTCAAACACCTGTTTACTCACCCATACAGCCATTCACACAGATACATACTCTAATACAGCCACTTCCACACCAACTCACTTAACTAAACTCCCACTCAGGCACTCACTCACCAATACAGCACGCCTATACATCCAGTAACTCACTCAAACAGCCATTCAGACACCCACTCATCCATACAGTCACTCACACAGCCACTCATTTGCCCATACAGCCAATAACACACCCACTCACTCACCATCAAAGTCACTCACACACCCACTTATACACCCATACAACCACTTAGGTACCCACTCACACACTCATACAACCACTGACACACCTACAGACCTAGTCAGAAATCCACTCACTCACAGATACAGTCACTCATGCATGCACTCATACACCCATACAGCTACTTACACACCCAGTCACACACTAAAACAAGCAGTCACACACCCACTCAGATCACAAATGTTAGAGATAGTATCACTCATTAGTAGTACAACTAGTATACTAATTTGACTTTTGGAGTAGGTTAGTAAATATATTTAGTACCCATAAACTCTTAAAGGCACTAACACTCACTTGATGATGTCATCAGTGATGTCATTTAAGATGTCATCAGTGATGTCACTGACCATGTCACGAGTAATGTAACATGTGTGGCCATAAACAGTGCGTTGCGGGGGCGTAAGTTATAGTTGGCTCAGGTAAGTATATCTGTTGAATTTCTCTGGTTTTGTACAAGTGAAATGTCAGACTAGCTCTAGCGTCCCAGTAACCTTTGTTTTTTTTGTGAAAATAAATAAATAAATATATATATATATATATATATATATATATATATATATATATATATATATATATATATATATATATATATATATATATATATATATATATATATATATCTCGCTCCAAGGTTTTCCTCTCTCCCGTCCGGGAAGAAGATAGCTGCACTCACGGGTTAGGTTGGTTACCAGTTTTTATTTAGCGCTAAATAAAAACTGGTAACCAACCTAACCCGTGAGTGCAGCTATCTTCTTCCCGGACGGGAGAGAGGAAAACCTTGGAGCGAGATATTATACACGGGGCACCACCGTGTGAGCAGCACCCGCCAGCGAGTGATCCGTTTCGAAAGGTGCATGGGAGCAAGCATATATATATATATATATATATATATATTACCTACTGGCAGTCGCAAGTAGGTAGTTATAGTTAGGACCTATTTTCCATAGGAAATCCGCAACATTCTATTTGGAATAACGTTGGCGTCGATTGATGAATCTTCGCGAAATTTTCCAAACTTTTGGCCAGCTCCGGTCCGCTCCTATCCTGAAAATTTCACGGTGATTCGTCAAGCAGGGGACGAGAAAAAAGGGGGGTCCCAAAATGTGTTTTCCCCATGCATTTTCCCATAGGACCTGTTGATGCAGCTACCGCCCGAAGTGCTGAACGGAATTACACCAAATTTGGCAAATTGCTTAAATGGTGTAAATCCGTTCAGTAGTTCCTGAGAAAACCAAAAGTAAAATCACATATATATCTGGGCGGAGCCTAACCACACATCTCATCGTGAGATCTGATTGGCTGTCAGCACTTCATCCAAGAAGTGTTGGCAGCCATCTTGGGACCAATATACATGATAGCACCTCATTAAAAAGCATTGCAGTTAATAGAAGTTTTAAAGACTTTAGTTACATTAAACATCATTTGTTGATGGTACTATACCCATTTTAGGAATTGTGGTGTGTTCTAAGGTGATTTTACCATGTGAAAAAGCCTTCTGCTGTGATATCACGAATCATGTTTGAGAGAAAACTATTTTCTCATGCTTTTCCCACAGAGGTTTGGAAGGTGATCTATAAGCTAAACTGAGAGCATATTTTCTGTAAATTCACATTATCTTTCTCAGTCATGTGAGAATGAAGTCTGACATTCTCAGTAAAACATGTACATCCAACAAGGGCAGAGACTGTCAGTTGATTCCTTTGTGTTCTACTGCAGCTTCCCAGAGTGTTCTAAAGAACAACTAGAGCGCTAACAGTCCGACTTATGACAAACGTATGGCACACCTGAAGCCATCTTGGTTGGAATAAAGTGGTAACTCTTAAAACATTTAATTTAAAAAGGAAGAACATGAGGGGGTTCATTTTGCCATAGAAAGTATGATTAGTGCTGAAGAAAGAAAAATTAGGGCACATTTTGAGTGACTTCTCAAATCCTCTTCTATTTCATTATAAAATTCTGACATGCAGACTGAAACTTGCACTTTCAATACCAGCGGCAGACTTCCCTGGTGAGCAGTAGCTTTACTACAGTGATCTAATAAGCAACTAGAGTGCTAACATTCAGAATTTATGGCAAATGTGTGACACATCTGAATGCCTTCTTGATGGAATCAAGGTAAAAAACTGAAAGTATTTCCTACTGAGGAGGCTGTAGTAAATGAGGAAATTAGGAAACATCATAACAAATAAGTCTCCCAAGTGTAGCCCAATGACAGAATGTCCTAGAGTGTTCTAACGAACAACTAGAGCGCTAACAGTCTTACTTATGACAAAAGTATGGCACACCTGAAGCCATCTTGATTGGAATACAGTGGTAACACTTAAAACATTTAATTTACAAAGGAACAAAATGAGGGGGTTCATATTGCCATAGAAATTATGATTAGTACTGCAGAAAGAAAAATTAGGGCACATTTTGACTTCTCAAATCCTCTTCTATTTCATAAATTTTTTTTGACATGCAGACTGAAACATGCACTTTGAATACCAGCAGCAGACTTCCCTGGTGAGCAGTAGCTTTACTACAGTGATCCAATGCGCAACTAGAGTGCTAACATTCAGAATTTATGGCAAATGTGCGACACATCTGAATGCCTTCTTGATGGAACCAAAGTAAAAAGCTGAAAGTACTTCCTACTGAGGAGACTGCAGTAAATGAGTAAATTTAATAACAAATAAATCTCCCAAGATGGCCACCAGAGACAAAAGAGCCCAAATGTAGCCCAAATATCACCCAGATGTAGCCCAAGTATAGGCCAATGACAGAAGTGTGCAAAACACTTATTTTTGTGTATTTGCAGTTTTATATAGTGCAGACTTGTCAGGTATTGGAGTGCTTTACATGAGCATTGGTTACATCACACAAGATCAAATTCATTTTGGCTGTAGACATGGGGAGATTAAGTGATTTGACCAGAATCACAGAATGTTGAGCAAAAACAGATACTCCAACCTGGTTCCCCAGTTGCAAAGTCTGCAGCTCTGGAAGTAACACCACATCCTCTCCCCTAGGTGCAACATTTAATCAAGTGGTCAACTGGATAAAAAAACATAAAGATTACAAATAATTTAAAAGTTCTTTGTCGCTATTTGAAAACTCAGAAAATATGTCCTCATTTTAGTTTTTTAGAGCACTAACTATAATTTTGATGCGAATAAGACCCTCTCATATATGTAATTTCTAAAGGAAATACTCTAGGTATTACAGTTTTGATTACATCAAGATGACGTCAGGCGTTCCACACTTTTGTAATAAATATAGAATGTTAGCAATCTAGTTGTTCATTGGGATACTGTTCAGAGGCAGAGGCCAGGGACACGGACTCTGAAAATTGAAGGCAGGTAGGAGAGTGCAGATGCAACAATTTGACCACACTGGGCAGGCAGGAAGGGCAGTGGCAGCACAACAGACTATGGAGGGCAGTAGAAAGGGGGACAGGGGCAACAAACCAACAATACAGAGCTGGCAAGAGAGGCTGTGGCAATATAATTGACCATTATGGGCAGAAGGAAGTGGCAGTGGTAGTACAACCATACATACCAACAGACCCGTTTCAGCCAGGAAACGTCCAATGTTTTTAAGCTCAAATGGGCTTTATTTGATATGTCTCCTGTCTACAATCTCCTCTTTTTAAATGTAACTCAAATGGGAAAATCAATACCCCAGTTTTTTTTCAAAATCTCCCTCTTACCAAGTTCAAAATGTTCGCAAGTATGGTACATTGGATCATGGTCGGCAAGAGGAAGTGGGGTAGGGACATGGACTCGGATAACAGAGGACAGGAGGGACATGGAGAGGTGCACCAAACTGACCCTACAGGGCAGGCATCAGGGTTTGCAGCAGCACAATACACCACACAGCGCATGCAGGACAGAGTGCAGCACAACAATCCATAGAAAGCAATAGGGAGGGGACAGGACCATGCACATGGACAACAGAGAACAGAGGGGAAAGAGGCAATGGTAGCTAGCTGACCATAATGGACAGACAGGAGAGAAAGCTGCAGCATAACAGACCATAAAGGGCAGGAGGGACGGATCAGGGGCATTACAATGCAACAGACAAGCCAGGAGGGAGGGAATAGGGGTCTGCACATGGAAACAGAGGGCTGGGGGCAAGGGGACAGGGCAGGAGCAGCAAGATGACCATGGAGGTCAGGCAGGATGGGCACTAGAAACAAGACACACCATGGAGAGCAACAATAAGACTATGATGGCATACACACAGACCATGGAGGGAAGGTGGGAGGGGGTCAGGGGCAGCTAGCTGACCACACAGGGAAGGTGGGAGGGGCCATGGCAGCACAGAAGACCATGCATGGCAAGCGGGAGGGTTAGTGGCAGCACAATGGCTATGATGGGCAAGAAGGAGGGTGCAGGGGCATTCACAAAGGACCATGGAGGATAAAAGGGAGGGTCAGGACCAGGGCACAGACAAGAGAGTTCAGGGGAAGGGGCCTCACAACAGACCGCGCGGGGCAGGCAGGAGGAGCAGTTGCAGCACAACAGACCAGAGAGGGCAGAAGGGTGTGGCAGTAAAATGGACCATGGAGGACAGTAGGAAGGGGATAGGGGCATGGCATGTGGACGGGCAGTGTGGAGGTGGCAGGGACAGGTTACAGTCATCTGACAATGCTAGGCAGGTGGGAGGGGAGGGGCAGCTCAACAGAACACTCAGAGTAGATAGGAGTGTCAGGTCCATGGAACATGGTGGGCAAAAAGGATGGAGCAGGGGCATGCACAAAGACATCGGAGGGCAGGGGGAAGGAGAATAAGGGCAGCAAGCTAAGCACAGAGGCTAAGCAGGAGGTCAGTTATGGGCCTTAGTATTGGGCAATGGAGGGCAGGAGGAGTGGACTGGTACATCATGCTAAATGGAGGGCAGTGGCAGCACATCAGACCATGCGTGGCAGGAGGGAGGAGGCTAGTCCATGGATTCAGACAACAGAGGATAGGGAGGAGGTGGATGGGGCAGCAGGCTAACTGTTCAGAGAAGGTGGGCATTAGGAACTTTATTGTTTTTTTAAAATGTGTTAAAATTCAGGAAGAAGATGATGTTTGTGACTGTGACTCCGGGCTCACTTGGCAGAAACACCCCCTGACCCTCCACACCCCATCGCAAAATGTAATGCCCGTGAAAAGGGTAGGTGGACGCAGTGTTATATAGAACATAGTCCTGAGAGCACGATTGAAAATGAAAACTAGATATAGTATATGGTATAAACTATGCACCAAAAAGTGTGATATAAGATGAACCGGTGCGTGAAAAATAATATGCAATACATTGTGCGCAATGACAGATTCATTGGAGAGCGCTCGATAGCACAGGCACTGGCGCGTGCTATGTGATATGCGCCTTGGAGTATAATATTCACAGGGGAGTGTTGTGTAACCTAACTAGTCTCTAAAGTTGTAATAGAAAATATGTGCTGGGGAGTGTAACGTTGCATATGCACTGTGACAAAGATATGGATCCCAGATTGTAATATGTATGGCATAGCGCTGTGCGTTATAACATAAGCATTGAGGAAGGCACGTTAGATGGGGCAATATAACCCGTGCGAAGGCAAGTGTGGCATGACATATTCACGGGGTGGTGTTACAGTGCACATGGGCTAGAGAGTGTCATAGCATATGCACTAGCTGGTGGAATACAACACAGAGGTGTGAGGCACTCGGCGGGCACTGGTGGGTGTAACACAGCATTGGGCTCAGCCAGGAGCACGCTGTGACTCTCAAATGAGTTCCGTCTCCTTTCCAGAGAGTAAAATAAAAAGTATTACACATCCGGCGGTGGATGTGTGTTTTATTAACCGTGAGGGGGGTTTCTTGCATAGTTTGGTTGAATTTTTGAATGGCTTGGTGTGCGTGTATATTAAATGTGCCCGTCAATAGCTACCCATGTTTGTATAAATAAACGACAAGGGTGTCTACTCGGAGAGTACCCACCGGCAGGGGCGCCGGGATTAGGCACGGTAGGGCGTCAGACACGTCAGAGCTTCACTAGCGGTGTAAATACATTCCATGTGGATTCATTTTATGCATAGTCGCCTTTTAATGAATATCACGCAAATCGTCATGGTGATAGGTACATACGGAATGTCTAGCATGTCCTAGGTTTTTCTATAAATATATATTTTTTTAAAATAATAAAAAACAAAGGCCGGCCCCGGGGATGGGGTCCCCGGGGCCATAAGTGGCCTGAAGAGGGGGGCAACGCAGCCTCCTCCTAAAGAATAATTAAAAAAAAAGGCCATGGCCTGGGGGTTGGGGTCCCCGGGGACAATTAAGGCCTTGGGAGGGCCAAATGTATTTTTTTCAACAAAAAAAATGAGGGTGCAGGCCCTGGGGGATGGGGTCCCCAGGGCCAGTAAATTAGAAAAAGAAGGGGGGCCACACTGCCCTCCTTCTTAAAAAAATAAAATAAATAAAAGACCGGCATCGCGCCGCAGGCCACGCCCCCTCCTTGCAGCACTCTGCAAACGCGCCCCCTGGCCAGCTGTAAGTTGGGGAATTAATTCCCCTTCAATACTGAGGGTCCCTGAGGGCCAACTAGCCCAACAGGTATCTCCAGTATGCGCCAGGGAGCTGCGTTGCAGACAGGTGTTCTGAGGCCACGCCCCTTTTTACACCTCTATGCAACCCAGCTCTGTGGCGCTTACTGGAGGTACCTAGTGGGCTAGTTTGACCCTAGGGACCCTTAGGATTCAAGGGGACTTAATCTCTCAACTTAGAACAGCCACAGGGCGCGTTTTAACCGTGGTGAAGGGAGGGGACGGGGCCTGAGGTGACGTGTGCAAACACGCCCTGTGGCGCATTTTAAGTTTGGGAAATAATTCCCTTTCAATCCTGAGGGACCCTGGGGGCCAACTAGCCCACCAGGTGCTTCCAGTAAGTGCCACTGCTCTGCGTTGCAGAGAGGTGGTGCAGGCCGTGCCCCTTTTTACACCTCTCTGCAACGGCGCTTAATGGACTTATCTAGTGGGCTATTTTGCCCCTAGGGATCCTCAGGATTCAAGGGGACTTAATCTCCCAACTTAAAAAATGGCCACAGGGCGTGTTTACACAGTGGGGAAGGGAGGGGACAGGGCCTGAGGTGACGTCTGCAAACACGCCCTATGGCGCGTTTTAAGTTGGGGAAAAAATTCCCCTTCAATCCTGAGGGCCCCTGGGGGCTAACTAGCCCACCAGGTGCTTCCAGTAAGCGCCACTGAGCTGCGTTGCAGAGAGGTGGTCCAGGCCGTGCCACATTTTACACCTCTCTGCAACACAGCTCTGTGGCTCTTACTGGAGGTACCTAGTGGGCTAGTTGGACCCTAGGGACCCTCAGGATTCAAATGAACTTAATCTCCCAACTAAAAACGGCCACAGGGCGTGTTTACACAGTGGTGAAGGGAGGGGAAGGAGCCTGAGTTAATGTGTGCAAACAAGCCCTGTGGCATGTTTTAAGTTGGGGAAATAATTCCCCTTCAATCCTCAGGGATCCTGGGGGCCAACTAGCCCACCAGGTGCTTCCAGTAAGCGCCACTGCACTGCGTTGCAGAGAGGTGGTCTAGGCCGTGCCCCTTTTTACATCTCTCTGCAACGCAGCTCTGTGGCGCTTACTGGAGGTACCTAGTGGTCTAGTTGGACCCTAGGGACCCTCAGGATTCAAGGGGACTTAATATCCCAACTTAAAATGGCCACAGGGCGTGTTTACACAGTGGGGAAGTGAGGGGACGGGGCCTGAGGTGATGTGTGCAAACACACCCTGTGGCGCGTTTTAAGAGGTAGTTTTAAATTTAATCCCCTGCCCTATTATATACTAGGGGCTTACAGAGGAGGTCGAACTGATCACAGGGGGACCCCAACGCATAGTGTTCCCTAGTGTATGTAGGTGTTTTCACTGTATTCTGAGTGTCTTTTAACATAGCACTGGCTCTAGGACTGGTTAGTCAGACTCAGTTACCACCAGTATCCGTCTGAAAAAGTTGAGGGTACAGGATGATTTTGCAACAAGGCTTCTTTCTGCTCTTCTTTTTGTTCTTTCTGCACGTTATCCTTCTTCCTGCACTTTTCTTTGTCTTTAAGGACTTCTGTTGCTTCTTTCTGCATTTCTTTTTTGTCTTTCTGTGCGTTTTTTCTTCTTTCTTCTTCACATGTCCTATCTCTGTAGGCATAGTTAGAAATTAGCATTTAAAAAAGCTTTGAAATTCACTGAAAAAACCATAGGTTTCAGGCACGTTATAGTTAGGAATTAGCATTTAAAAAACCTTAGAAATTCACTGAAAAAACCATAGGTTTGTTGGGGCGTTATAGTTAGCTGGACTTTTCACTCGTACAAAACCATTGAAATTCCCCCGTTATAGTTAGTTCAGCTAACTATAACTCGCGCCCCCGCAATGCACTGCTGATGAAATCACATATTACATCACTCTTGACATGGTCAGTGACATCACTCATGACATCACTGATGACATCTCAAATGACATCACTGATGACATCATCCTTGTGATAGAGTGGCAGACCTCCTCTCCCCCTAATATAACCTTTGATACACACATCCAAAAATAGAAACTAGAATTTTCAAAACAATGGACATACCAATATCAGTTACAACAACCTATTCAGTAATTCTAAGATCCACATACACATCCACTCATTCACCAACAGTCCTATAAAGTCGCTCATACATGTACTCACTCATCATATGTACTCATACACCTATACATCCGGTTACATAATGCCACTCATCCATAGAGTTACTCACACACATAGTCACTCATGCTAATAAAGAATCAAACATCCATTTACTTGCATATACAGTTATACACACACCACCACACTTACTTCTACAGAAACTTACACATACTTAGTCTTTTAAACAATCACTTATAGAAACACATACTTATTCATACAGGAACTCTTTCAATCTCTCACTCTCACATATACTCACTTATATACACCAATAGTCACATGTACTAATTTAAAACATATGTAGTTACTCATAAAGACACTATTGAGACAGTCATTCACTCACTAACACACCCATGCACACACTCATCCACCCATACAGTCCTGCACACATGCTGTCTTCAACACATACAAACAGTGAGTCACTCATTCATGCACCTGTGCACTACGTAATACCCCCCACCGAACCATACAGACACTCAGACATTCATACTGATACTCAAAAAACCAACTAATAACCTATATAGACACTCATGTAGCTACTCACAAACCGATGCTGCCACTTATACACAAAGTGAGAGACTGATACAGATATTTACATATTTAAACATTACTCACTAAGCCATGTATTCACTAAGATACACTTAATCAGTCAGTTATACAATAAATTTTTCAAAAACAAAGCATCCATTTAGACACTTATATACCCATTTATTCTTCCATCGACCTTGAGATATACATATATAAAACATATGTAATTTTCAGAAAAACAGACATTCACTCGATGATGTCATCAGTGATGTCATCAGTGATGTCATTTGAGATGTCATCAGTGATGTCATGAGTGATGTCACTGACCATGTCATGAGTGATGTAATATGTGACGTCATCAGCAGTGCATTGCGGGCGCGCGAGTTGTAGTTAGCTGAACTAACTATAACGGGGGAATTTCAATGGTTTTGTACGAGTGAAAAGTCCAGCTAACTATAACGCCCCTGAAACCTATGTTTTTTTCAGTGAATATATATATATATATATATTCACTGAAAAAACCATAGGTTTCAGGGGTGTTATAGTTAGCTGGACTTTTCACTTGTACAAAACCATTGAAATTCCCCCGTTATAGTTAGTTCAGCTAACTATAACTCGCGCGCCCGCAATGCACTGCTGATGACGTCACATATTACATCACTCATGACATGGTCAGTGACATCACTCATGACATCACTGATGACATCTCAAATGACATCACTGATGACATCACTGATGACATCATCCAGTGAATGTGTGTTTTTCTGAAAATTAAATATGTTTTATATATGTATATCTCAAGGTCGATGGAAGAATAAATGGGTATATAAGTGTCTAAATGGATGATTTGTTTTTGAAAAATTGATTGTGTAACTGACTGATTAAGTGTATCATAGTGAATACATGGCTTAGTGAGTAATGTTTAAATATGTAAATATCTGTATCAGTCTCTCACTTTGTGTATAAGTGGCTGCATGGGTTGGTGAGTAGCTACATGGGTGTCTATATAGGTTATTAGTTGGTTTTTTGAGTATCAGTCTGAGTGTCTGCATGGTTCGGTGGGGGGTATTACGTAGTGCATAGGTGCATGAATGAGTGACTCACTGTTTGTATGTGTTGAACACAGCATGTGTGCAGGACTGTATGGGTGGATGAGTGTGTGTATGGGTGTGTTAGTGAGTGAATGACTGTCTCAATAGTGTCTTTATGAGTAACTACATATGTTTTAAACTAGTATATGTGACTATTGGTGTATATATGTGAGTATATGTGAGAGTGAGAGATTGAAAGAGTTCCTGTATGAATAAGTATGTGTTTCTATAAGTGATTGTTTAAAAGACTAAGTATGTGTAAGTTTCCGTAGAAGTAAGTATGGTGGTGTGTGTATAACTGTATATGCAAGTAAATGTATGTTTGATTCTTTATTAGCATGAGTGACTATGTGTGTGAGTAACTCTATGGATGAGTGGCATTGTGTAACAGGATGTATAGGTGTATGAGTACATATGATGAGTGAGTACATGTATGAGTGACTGTATAGGACTGTTGGTGAATGAGTGGATGTGTATGTGGATCTTAGAATTACTGAAGAGGTTGTTGTAACTGGTATTGGTATGTCCATTGTTTTGAAAATTTTAGTCTCTATTTTTGAATGTGTGTATCAAAGGTTATATTAGGGTGAGAGGAGGTCTGCCACTCTATCACAAGGATGATGTCATCAGTGATGTCATCAGTGATGTCATTTGAGATGTCATCAGTGATGTCATGAGTGATGTCACTGACCATGTCATGAGTGATGTAATATGTGACGTCATCAGCAGTGCATTGCGGGCGCGCGAGTTATAGTTAGCTGAACTAACTATAACGGGGGAATTTCTATGGTTTTGTACAAGTGAAAAGTCCAGCTAACTATAACACCCCTGAAAACTATGGTTTTTTCAGTGAATTTCTGAGGTTTTTTAAATGCTAATTCCTAACTATAACGTGCCTGAAACCTATGGTTTTTTCTGTGAATTTCAAAGGTTTTTTAAATGCTAATTTCTAACTATGCCTACAGAGATAGGACATGTGAAGAAAGAAGAAAAAATGCACAGAAAGAAACAAAAGAAGTGCAGAAAGAAGCAACAGAAGTCCTCAAATACGAAGATAAGTGCAGGAAGAAGGATAACGTGCAGAAAGAACAAAAAGAAGAGCAGAAAGAAGCCTTGTTGCAAAATCATCCTGTACCCTCAACTTTTTCAGACGGATACTGGTGGTAACTGAGTCTGACTAACCAGTCCTAGAGCCAGTGCTATGTTAAAAGACACTCAGAATACAGTGAAAACACCTACATACACTAGGGAACATTATGCGTTGGGGTCCCCCTGTGATTAGCATGACCTCCTCTGTAAGCCCCTAGTGTATAATAGGGCATGGGGATTAAAACTACCTCTTAAAACAGGCCACAGGGCGTTTTTGCACACGTTAACTCAAGCCCCGTCCCCTCCCTTCACCACTGTGTAAACACGCCCTGTGTCCATTTTTAGTTGGGAGATTAAGTTCATTTGAATCCTGAGGGTCCCTAGGGTCCAACTAGCCCACTAGGTACCTCCAGTAAGTGCCACAGAGCTGCGTTGCAGAGAGGTGTAAAAAGTGGCACGGCCTGGACCACCTCTCTGCAATGCAGCTCAGTGGCGCTTACTGGAAGCACTTGGTGGGCTAGTTAGCCCCCAGGGGCCCTCAGTATTGAAGGGAAATTATATCCCCAATTTAAAACGTGCCATAGTGCGTGTTTGCACACGTCACCTCAGGCCCCGTCCCCTCCCTTCACCACTGTGTAAACGCGCCCTGTGGCTGTTCTAAGTTGAGAGATTAAGTCCCCCTGAATCCTAAGGGTCCCTAGGGTCAAACTAGACCACTAGGTACCTCCAGTAAGCGCCACAGAGCTGCGTTGCAGAGAGGTGTAAAAAGGGGCTCGGCCTCAGAACACCTGGCTGCAGCGCAGCTCCCTGGCGCATACTGGAGATGCCTGTTGGGGGCGCGTTTGCAGAGTGCTGCACGGAGGGGGCATGGCCTCCGGCACGATGCCAGTCTTTTATTTATTTTAGTTTTTTAAGAAGGGGGGCTGTTTGGTTCCCCTTCTTATTCTAATTTATTGGCCCTGATGACCCCATCCCCCAGGGCCAGTCTCCTAATTATATTTTTTTGACCCCAATCCCCAGGGCCGGCCACTGTTTTTTATTATTTTTAAAAAATATATATTTATAGACACACCTAGGACATGCTGGACAAACCGTACGTACCTATCACCATGACGATTTGCGTGATATTCATTAAAAGGCGACTATGCATGCAATGAATCCACGTGGAATGTATTTACACCACTAGTGAAGCTCTGACATGTCTGATGCCCTACCGTGCCTAATCCTGGTAGACACCCTTGTCGTTTATTTATACAAACATGGGTAGCTATTGACGGGCACATTTAATACACATGCACACCAAGCCATTCAAAGGGGATTCGACAAAAATTCGACCAAAACTATGCAAGAAACCCCCCTCACGGTTAATAAAACACACATCCACCGCCGGATGTGTAATACTTTTTATTTTACTCTCTGGAAAGGGGACGAACATCACTTGAGAGTCACAGCATGCTCCTGACAGAGCCCAATGCTGTGTTACACCCACCATTGCCTGCCGAGTGCCACACACCTCTGTGTTGTATTCCACTAGCTAGTGCATATGCTATGACACTCTCTAGCCCATGTGCACTGTAACACCACCCCGTGAATATGTCATGCCACACTTGTCTTCGCACGGGTTATATTGCCCCATCTAACGTGCCTTTCTCGATGCCTATGTTATAACGCACAGTGCTATGCCATACATATTACAATCTGGGATCCATATCTTTGTCACAGTGCATATGCAACGTTACACTCCCCAGCACATATTTTATATTACAACTTTAGAGACTAGTTAGGTTACACAACACTGCCCTGTGCATATTACACTCCAAGGCGCATATCGCATAGCACGCGCTAGTGCCTGTGCTATCTCGCGCTCTCCCATGAATCTGTCATTGCGCACAATGTATTGCATATTATATTTCACGCCCGGTTCATCTTATATCACACTTTTTGGTGCATAGTTTATACCATACACTATATCTAGTTTTCATTTTCAATCGTGCTCTCAGGACTATGTTCTATATAACACTGTGTTCACCTACCCTTTTCACGGGCATTACATTTTGCGATAGGGGGTGGAGGGTCAGGGGGTGTTTCTGCCAAGTGAGCCCGGAGTCACAGTCACAAACGTCCTCTTCTTCCTGAATAAAAGTGAGATTATGCTGCATACTTGTTCATATTTTAAGTAGTTCGCACAGACACAATGTTTTAAAAACAATAAAGTTCCTAATACCCGCCTTCTCTGAACAGTTAGCTTGCTGCCCCATCCCCTTCCTCCCTATCCTCTGTTGTGTGAATCCATAGACTAGCCTCCTCCCTCCTGCCATGCATGGTCTGATGTGCTGCCACTGCCCTCAATTTAGTATGATGTACCAGTCCACTCCTCCTGCCCTCCATTGCCCAATTCTATGCCCCATCATTGACCTCCTGCTTAAACTCTGTGCTTAGCTTGCTGCCCCTATTCTCCTTCCCCCTGCCCTCCGATGTCTTTGTGCATGCCCCTGCTCCATCCTTTTTGCCCACCATGTCCCATGGACCTGCCACTCCTATCTACTCTGAGTGTTCTGTTGAGCTGCCACTCCCCTCCCACCTGCCTAGCATTGTCAGATGACTGTAACCTGTCCCTGCCACCTCCACCCTGCCTGTCCACATGCCATGCCCCTATCCTCTTCTTCCTGTCCTACATGGTCCATTGTACTGCCACACCCTTCTGCCCTCCCTGGTCTGTTGTGCTGCAACTGCTCCTCCTGCCTGCCCCGTGTGGTCTGTTGTGAGGTCCCTTCCCCTGAACTTTCTTGTCTGTGCACAGGTCCTGACCCTTCCTTCTATCCTCCATCGTCCTTTGTGCATGCCCCTCCACCCTCCTTCTTGCCCATCATAGCCATTGTGCTGCCACTAACCCTCCCACTTGCCATGCATGGTCTTCTGTGCTGCCATGGCCCCTCCCACCTTCCCTGTGTGGTCAGTTAGCTGCCCCTGACCCCCTCCCACCTTCCCTCCATGGTCTGTGTGTATGCCATCACAGTCTCACTGTTGCTCTTCATGGTGTGTCTTGCTTCTAGTGCCCATCCTGCCTGACCTCCATGGCTATCTTGCTGCTCCTGCCCTGCCCCCTTGCCCCCAGCCCTACTCCCTCCCTCCTGGCTTGTCTGTTCCATTGTAATGCCCCTGATCTGTCCCTCCTGCCCTTTATGGTCTGTTATATTGCAGCTTTCTCTCCTGTCTGTCCATTATGGTCAGCTAGCTACCATTGCCTCTTGCCCCTCTGTTCTCTGTTGTCCATGTGCATGGTCCTGTCCCCTCCCTCTTGCTTTCTATGGATTGTTGTGCTGCACTCCCGTCCTGCATGCCCTGTGTGGTGTATTGTGCTGCTGCAAACCCTGATGCCTGCCCTGCAGGGTCAGTTTGGTGCACCTCTCCATGTCCCTCCTGTCCTCTGTTATCCAAGTCCATGTCCCTATCCCATTTCCTTCCATGATCCAATGTACCATACTTGCGAACATTTTGAACTTGGTAAGAGGGAGATTTTGAAAAAAAACTGGGGTATTGATTTTCCCCTTTGAGTTACATTGAAAAAGAGGATATTGTAGACAGGAGACAGATCAAATAAAGCCCATTTGAGCTTAAAAACATTGGACGTTTCCTGGCTGAATCGGGTCTGTTGGCATGTATGGTTGTACTACCATTGCCTCTTCCTTCTGCCCACAATGGTCTATTACATTGCCACAGCCTTGAAGGAGGGTAGATTTTGTATCACAGGGGGCCCCTGGCCCGTTCTGTCCACACCTGAAGTATGAGACCCTTGTCCTTGCCCTGCCAGCTGCATTTGTAGGCCGTATTAAATTGACCAGCGGGTCCTGTGTTGCTATATAATTATCCTGAGACATCCTTACCACTCAGCCAGCATAAAACCCCTGTGTAGGCCCTTCTGTTCAATATGTCGGCCTCTTTGTTAAATTGACCATAGCTCTGCAATTTTAGTGTATAGCAGTCTGAAGGCAGGGCTGCGAGGCCTTCTGATCCAAACTAGTAGCCCCCACCCTACCCGAGTGCTCCGTGCTCGGTATCAAAGTTCAACATCCCCCTGAAGCTGTCGACATACAGTAGGCTGCATCCTGGACTGGTACTTGCTTCCTGGGCAGGTTTCCCGCTTTTAAGGAAGTGGCAACCGCAGAGCGTCAAGTTAGGAGAACTGAGGAGATTTTATACATGAATATATTGAATTCCCGTACAATACCCATTATTTTCTGCTTGCTCTATGGAACTTACGATAAGCGATTGGCCTGAGAGACTGACCTTTTCACCCAGTCCATTGTCAGCATTAAGTGGGTAAATGACGAAATGTCTGGTAAAATCTGCAGACGAAGCTTTTGGGTAGCATACGTAGGTAGATGTAGCGTGCAAAGGAGCCCACAAAATGATATAAAAAGGGAGCACCCACAGATATCGACGGACTACCTCGCCGTCTGTATGTAGGTTAACAGGCAGTGCAGGTTTTCCCCAAGAGCTGGGAGCTCTTGTCTTCCTTTGCTTAAAATGTCTTGCTCTGCTTTGCTTGAAGTATCTTATTCTATTTTACCTATATGAAATGTCATGTTATGTTTAACCATTGTTCTCTTTACTTTTGCATTTAAAAGATTTTGTATTGTAATTGCAGGAATGCTTGCTCTAAGAGTAAACGTGAGTGTTCCTAGGTAACATTTTCCTTGGTGTAACTTGTTTCTCATGATGCATTTATAGATGTGTTTTCTCTCTCTCTCTGTCAGTACATTAATTGAGATACAGAGAATATTATGACAGCTGTATGATTATCTGGATTCTGTATTTTGTACTTTATGTCTCTATTCTGCGGTTTCTTTGAAGTTGCATCTTCTCATTAAACTGCCATTGTATTCTGCCTCCAATTCCATGTCTCATATGTCTGTTTTCTTCATTTTTGGAGCAAGCGTTCCTAGGCACCCCGGCTCAAATTAAGGTGCCCCTTTTGTCCCTGACTCACTCTCCTGCTCAGTTCTGTGGTGGCTCCCGGGGATCTGGGGACCGCCCCTAGCTTCCTTGACCCGTAATAGATCTTCCCTCCAACAGCCTCTCTTGCAAGTCCTGTATTGTTGGTTTGTTGCCCCTGCCCCCCTTTCCACTGCCCTCCATAGTCTGTTGTGCTTCCACAGCCCTTCCTGCCTGCTCAGTGTGGTTAAATTGTTGCCTTTGCACCCTCCTACCTGCCTTCAATTTTCAGAGTCCGTGCCCCTGGCCTCTGCCTCTCAACAGTATCCTAATGAACAACTAGATTGCTAACATTCTATATTTATTACAAAAGTGTGGAACGCCTGACATCATCTTGATGTAATCAAAACTGTAATACCTAGAGCATTTCCTTTAGAAATTACATATATGAGAGGGTCTTATTGGCATCAAAATTATGGTTAGTGCTCTAAAAGACTAAAATAAGGACATATTTTCTGAGTTTTCAAATAGCGACAAAGCACTTTTAAATTATTTGTTATCTTTATGTTTTTTTATCCAGTTGACCACTTGATTAAATGTTGCACTTAGGGGAGAGGATGTGGTGTTACTTCCAGAACTGCAGACTTTGCAACTGGGGAACCAGGTTGAAGTTTCTGCTTCAGCTCGACATTCTGTGATTCTGGTCAAATCACTTAGTCTCCCCATGTCTACAACCAAAATGAATTTGTTCTTGTGTGATGTAACCAATGCTCATGTAAAGCACTCCAATACCTGACAAGTCTGCACTATATAACACTGCAAAAACACAAAATAATAAGTGTTTTGCACACTTCTGTCATTGGGCTATATTTGGGCTACATCTGGGTGATTTTGGGCTACATTTGGGCTCTTTTGTCTCCGGTGGCCATCTTGGGAGATTTATTTGTTATGAAGTTTCCTAATTTCCTCATGTACTGCAGTCTCCTCAGTAGGAAATGCTTTCAGTTTTTTACTTTGATTCCATCATGAAGGTATTCAGATATGTCACACATTTGCCATAAATTCTGAATGTTAGCACTCTAGTTGCTCATTAGATCACTGTAGTAAAACTACTGCACCATGGAAGTCTGCTCCTGGTATTAAAAGTGCATGTTTCAGTCTGCATGTCAGAATTTTTTAATGAAATAGAAGAGGATTTGAGAAGTCACTCAAAATGTGCCCTCATTTTCTTTCTTCAGCATTAATCATAATTTCTATGGCAAAATGAACCTCCTCATTGTGTTCCTTTTTAAATTAAATGTTTTAAGTGTTACCAGTTTATTCCAATCAAGATGGCTTCAGGTGTGCCTTACTTTTGTCATAATGAAGACAGTAAGCGCTCTAGTTGTTTTTAAGAACATTCTGGGACATTCTGTCATTGGGCTATACTTGGGCTACATCTGGGTGATATTTGGGCTACATTTGGGCTCTTTTGTCTCTGGTGGCCATCTTGGGAGACTTATTTGTTATGAAGTTTCCTAATTTCCTCATTTACTGCAGTCTCCTCAGTAGGAAATACTTTCAGTTTTTTACTTTGATTCCATCAAGAAGGCATTCAGATGTGTCACACATTTGCCATAAATTCAGAATGTTAGCACTCTTTTTGCTCATTAGATCACTGTAGTAAAGCTACTGCTCACCAGGGAAAACTGCTGCTGGTATTGAAAGTGCATGTTTCAGTCTGCATGTCAGAATTTTTTAATGAAATAGAAGAGGATTTGAGAAGTCACTCAAAATGTGCCCTAATTTTTGTTTCTGCAGCACTAATCATACTTTTTATGGAAAAATGAACCCCCTCATTTTGTTCCTTTTTAAATTAAATGTTTTAAGAGTTACCACTTTAATCCAAGCAAGATGGCTTCAGGTGTGCCATACGTTTATCATAAGTAGGACTGTTAGCGCTCTAGTAGTTCTTTGGAACACTCTGGGAAGCTGCAGTAGAACACAAAGGAATCAACTGACAGTCTCTGCCCTTGTTGGATGTACATGTTTTACTGAGAATGTCAGACTTCATTCTCACATGACTGAGAAAGATAATGTGAATTTACAGAAAATAAGCTCTCAGTTTAGCCTATAGATCACCTTCCAAACCTCTGTGGTAAAAGCATGAGAAAATATTTTTCTCTCAATCATGATATCCCAGCAGAAGGCTTTTTCACATGGTGAAATCACCTTAGAACATACCACAATTCCTAAAATGAGTATGGTACCATCAACAAATGATTTATAATGTAACTAAAGTCTTAAAACCTTCTATTAACTGCAATGCTTTTTAATGAGGTGCTATCATGTATATTGGTCCAAAGATGGCTGCCAACACTTCTTGGATGAAGTGCTGACAGCCAATCAGATCTCAGGATGAGATGTGTGGTTAGGCTCCGCCCACATATATATATGCTTTTAAATGCTATTTTCTCAGGAAATACTGAACAGATTTACACCAGACCTGCAAAAGGCACTTCCTTGACCTTATGGCTACCTCTCTGCCAAATTTCAAGTAATTCTGTTCAGCCGTTCGGGCTGTAGCTGTGTCTAAAGGTCCTATGGAAAAATGCATGGGGAAAACGCGTTTTGGGACCCCCCTTTTTTCTCAGCCCCTGCTTGACGAATCCCCCCGAGACTTTCAGGGTAGGAGCGGAGCGGAGCGCCCCACCTATTTTGAAAATTTCGCGAGGATTCGTCGACCGGCGCCAAAGTTATTCCAAATAGAATGTTGCGGATTTCCTATGGAAACAGGGTCCTAACTATATCTACCTACTGGCGACCGCCAGTAGGTAATATATATATATATATATATATATATATATATATATATATATATATAAAATCAAGGAGCCAGGCGGAGCCCTGAAACATTGTTGCTACAATAAATCATGCTTTCGCGCTATAGAAGCCACGTAGTTTTGCTTTTCATTTGGCCAGCATGTAATTTTGGATATATATATATATAGGATTTAGGGACTTTTTTTTAGGATATTTGGGGGCAACCCTTTTTAAGCACTCAGTCACTTTATTCTTACAACAGCAGGAAATTTTAGCATTAATCGGGATAACGAGAAAATATATATATGATGAAGGGATAGAGTGATATTAAGATTGATATATATCCCCGTACCCATCAATATTGTTTTAAATAATATTGTTTTAAATAATATATAGGATGTTATCCATATACATATTTATTGGGTAGTGTTTATGTATTTTACTGTATTTTACAGAGATTTGTTTCCTGATGGCTATTGCAATACATATGCTCATTTTTAACACGATTTAAGCATTTATGTTGTAATTGATGTGAATGTTATAAAATTTGCAGTATGTTTTCTATTTCTATGCCGTTGCACTTTGCACTATAGTGAGTGCAAAGTGGGCCGATAGATGCTTAGGATAAGTGCAGGGACAGATGTATGTATGTATGTAGGTAGGAATGTATGGATGAATTGAAAGATGGTTAGATGGCACATTGCTTAGGATGGATGGATGCAGGGCTTTAAGTGGGCCGGGTCTGAGCACTGGCGGCTATTTTCAGGAGGCCTCGAAACTGGTCTCTATCGGGCTCTATTTTCGGCCCTCGCAAAGGTAGTCAAGTTTCTTTTTTTTTATTGGACTGCAGTGAGAGCATGCACATCGATGTGCGCATGTTCATTTTGCTCACTACTGAGAAGTGGAGACATCATGGTAGGTGAGCCACGTTGTAGGAGGAAGGGAAATCCTTTAAAGAGTTTGTTTTCCAAAGGTAGGATAATTGGAGGGAATTTTCTTAAGCACACAATGCTAGTTATCTTGATTTAGACCACTCCCCTACTTGGATAGCCCACACCCCTTTAAGAGGTTTGCCCTGCCCCTTTTAGAGCACCCCCAGTTTTTTTCCCACTTAAAGCCCTAACTAGAACATAGTAACAAAGAAATGGTCCAAGCTTCCATTTAAATCTACAATGGCACCATCAATGCTGGCAGCCTTCTACCACAGTGCAAGAGTGTCTATCAGCACTAAGATTTGTTATCCACAGAAATGTAGTGTGATTTGCGTAGCTGTCTGCTGGAACACTCATCACCAAAAGGTATTAAAACATGCAAATTTGCCAGTAAAACATATACCATACCATAAAGCGGTTCATAAATGGGCCCAGTGCCACTGCACCATCCTCATCCCCATCCTTGCTTAACCTTACGAAATCAAAGAAAGAGCCCCAGCAAACCTGGTAGATCCACTATAGCAATACAGGGACTTAATTTCAACAAGTGTCTGCCGGAACGCTCAGCAACAAAAGGTATTAAAACATGCACATTTCCGGATAAAACATATACCATGCCATAGAGCGCTTTATAAATGGACCCAGTGGCACTACATCACCTTTACTAGCTACACATGTGCACATTACAAATGTCCGTGTTATAATCAGCAACATACCCACCTCTCCCACCCCCACCCCTGCCCTTGCTTAACCTTAAGAAATCAAACAACGAGCCCCAGCACTCCCGTTAGCGCCACAATAGCCATACATAGATTTAATTTCAACAGGTGTCTGCCGGAACGCTCATCAGCAAAAGGTATTGAAACCTGGAATTTTGCAAGTAAAACATACACCATACCATAAGGCGGTTTATAAATAGTCCCAGTACCACTACACCACCTCCACACTCGCCCTTGCTTAACTTTATGAAATAAAACAAAGAACCCCAGCAAACCTGGAAGCGCCACTATAGTCATACAGAGGCTTAATTTGAACAGATGTCTCTCGAAATGCTCATCAGCAAAACATATTAAAACATGGAAATTTGCAGGTAAAACATATACCATGCCATTGGGCGCTTTATGAATGGTCCCAGTGGTACTACATCACCTTTAGTAGCTAGACATCTGCACGTTACTAAAGTCTGTGTTTTAATCACCAACATACCCACCTCCCCCACACCCACCCCTGCCCTTGCTTAACCGTACAAAATCAGACAGAAACCCCCAGCATTCCTAGTAGCGCCACTATACCCATACACAGGGTTAATTTTAACAGGTATCTGCCGGAACGCTTATCAGCAAAAAGTATTCAAACATGCAAATTGGCGTTTGAAAAAATAAACCATCCCATATTACGGTTTATAAATGAGCCCAGTGGCCCCACACCACCTTCACTAGCTCGACATCTGTATGTTACTAAAGTCGTTTAAACACTCTGTAGAGTGTATAGCAGAGGATGGGGAAAGTAAACAAAGTTCTCATTCCCAAACTTTTGATATACCGTCCCTTTACTGTATGTATATTAAGGACATTAAATTAAATGAAAAAATTGACGAGTGTCTCAAAAGGGATAGTGAAGCTGAGCACCGGTAAAACCCGGACCACTTAAACACCTACGTATATTCAGCACAGGGACACAGCCTGACAATTAGTATCACTTATAAGCACATGTAGTTTACTAATGTCAAGAAAGTCATACAGAAAATATACCGAACATTTTCATTTCTTTTTTATCTCTCACACATTTATAAAACATCTCTTCTAAAGAAGCACTCCCCAACCACTTCTATTTCTTAAGAACAGACAGGCATTAATACGTTTACTACCATATGTTTTAGTTAATCTACCTTTTTATTATTCACTAGTCAGAAGCTACTAAAACTATTAACTATACCCAAATGCAAACCAGAAACCATGTTCATATTATATCTCAACCTATGAAGAAATGATTCCAACTATGCGTACATATAAAAGGAACGTATCACTTTTACTATCTCCATCTCCTCTCCATGTAATCTCCAAACACTGTAGATGGCCTCACAGTACAACAACCTACCTAGACTTATATTCAAATCTACCTCTCAGTGTCAAAAAAGAGACCACAACCTGGCCACATAACATTTCTGGGTTTGGTTTTATCGCTTTTAACTTAACACATACATCTCCTACCCCCCCACCACTATTTCCACAAAAAGTATAATTTGCAAACGTGGGACATTTTGTTTATCTCCCCTGAATACATTAGCAAACCCAAATTAACGCTGTACCTCATTTTCAAAACCATACAGTCCTTTAAAGATGACAAACTATACTTCTTCTTTGTGAAAAATTCCTAAACATATATAAAGTACTTATTTAACAACAGGTCAAACTTTATACATATTTTATAACCAATATGAAACACCACACTTTACTAACAGTATATTATTTTGAAATAAAAAATACTTTCAAACTTAAAAATAGCACCTCAAATACTTAATCACTACTACAGAACAAATAATACACCTTGTTCATTTCTATCTCACCTTTGTAATTGGTTTGCAGATTTCAAATGTCACACACGCATGCAATTCTTTCTTTGTCACACAGTACATGTAATGCACCGCTTTCATCAAGAATGGAACCAGTAATTGCACAATTTCTCTGTTGCTCCACATATAAATACATGTAAAGAACAAATCAGAATACTTCATTCCTTCATCGACATTCCAAAACTTATCTCCATTGGTTATTTTTGAATTTTCCATATGAAAAGCTACTTAATATTCCGCGCCACATACAGGTCAGAAGTTCAACCTATTTTATCACCACACTTTCTGGAACATTCTACGACACCTGCAGGTTAAAAGTTTATGATTTTTTTAAACACCACGTTTTATTTTCAGCATATTCTCGAAAATGTTAGAAAAAAAAAGATCCTCCGAGTAGGTATAACTACATGCTGACACTACTTGGACAGATGTGGAACAGCGGCCAGAGCCCATGACTTCACAGCATATGACACACAGTTTGGACTCACGCTTTCATCCCCGAGTCCGGCAGCAGCTCAGCTTAGCAGCATGAGACTCTAGGCAATACCTCACTTAATTTCCGTAGCACTTTCAGACCGGTAGGGATGAGTATTTCGCTTCACACCCCCTGTATAGCACACCCTAAACACCCCACAGAGGTTACAGTGCTCCTACCCTCCTCTTTCCTACGATTTTTGCCCTTTTTACCCCTTACTTGCTTCAACAGAAATAGCTGCCAACATTTCCTAGTTGCAACCGCTCGCAGCCAATAAGCAGCAAGCTCGTGCTCGAAACGCCTCAGCCAATCAGATGGCAGAATTCCCAAATATCGATATCTGTAAATTTTGATATTTCTCCAAAACTACTGAATGGATTTACACCAAGTAAACAAAAGCGTGCTTTCTAGACCAAGACCCTTCTCCCTGCCAAATTTGGGGTAAGTTTGAGCTTTACATTTACCGTATTGATTTACCTTCGCACTCCCTGTATAACACCACCTAAGCAACATATACAAGTTACCGTGTTCCAAACAAAACTTCCTCCTGCTACGTATAAAATATTGCTGACACTACTTGGACAGGTGTGGCACAGCGCCCAGAGCACATGACTTCACAGCATAGGACACACAGTTTGGGCTCACGGTTTCATCCCGAATCCAGCTCAATTTAGCAGCATGACACTCTAAGCAATACCTCACTTAATTTCCGTACGCCGTGCTTTCAGGCCTTTCAGGCTTTATCCCCGAGTCCGGCAGCAGCTCAGCTTACGCCCCCAGCGCCATCAGACCCGCTCGAGTGAGTAGTTTGCACTTTACAAATACCGAATTGATTTGATACGCGCAAATTTACCTTCGCACTCCCTGTATAACACCCCTAAACACCATACACAAGTTACAATGTTAGAAAAAAAAGATCCTCCGAGTAGGTATAACTACATGCTGACACTACTTGGACAGATGTGGAACAGCAGCCAGAGCACATGACTTCACAGCATATGACACACAGTTTGGACTCACGCTTTCATCCCGAGTCCGGCAGCAGCTCAACTTAGCAGCATGAGACTCTAGGCAATACCTCACTTAATTTCCGTAGCACTTTCAGACCGGTAGGGATGAGTAGTTCGCTTCACACCCCCTGTATAGCACACCCTAAACACCCCACAGAGGTTACAGTGCTCCTACCCTCCTCTTTCCTACGATTTTTGCCCTTTTTTCCCCTTACTTGCTACAACAGAATCACAAAATAGCTGCCAACATTTCCTAGTTGCAACCGCTCGCAGCCAATAAGCAGCAAGCTCGTGCTCGAAACGCCTCAGCCAATCAGATGGCAGAATTCCCAAATATTGATATCTGTAAATTTTGATATTTCTCCAAAACTACTGAATGGATTTACACCAAGTAAACAAAAGCGTGCTTTCTAGACCAAGACCCTTCTCCCTGCCAAATTTGGGGTAATTCCGTTCGCCCGTTCGACCTGTAACCTTGTCTAAAGTTTCCTAAGGAAATTAACATGGAGAAAACATGTTTTGGGACCCCCTTTTTTCTCAGCCCCCCCTTGATGAATCACTCCTAAACTTTCAACATAGGAGCCGATATGAACAAAGAATTAGTTTGGAAAATTTCATGAAGAATCATCAAACGACGCCAAAGTTACAAGCAAAACAAAAAATGCTCTGCCTATGGAAACTTGGTCCTAACTATAACTACCTACTAGCGCCCGCCATATATTATCTACTGGCGGTCGCCAGTAGATAGTTATAGTTAGGACCGTGTTTCCATAGGAAATCTGAAAATTCTATTTTGAATAACTTTGGCGCCGGTTGACGAATCCTCGCAAATTTTTCAAAATAGGTGGGCCGCTCCACTCTGCTCCTACCCTGAAAGTCTCGGGGTGATTAGTCAAGCGGGGGCCGAGAAAAAAGGGGGTCCCAAAACACATTTTCCCCATGCATTTTTCCATAGGGACCTTTAGTCCAAGGTACAGCCCGAACGGCTGAACAGAATTACTTGAAATTTGGCAGAGAGGTAGTCCTCAGGTCAGGGATGTGCCTTTTGAATATCTGGAGTCAATCTGTTCAGTAGATCCAGAGAAAAATTCAGTTAAAAGTACATATATATCTATAAGCGCGCACCATGCGCGCACTGTGCGTGCACGGTGACGTGCGCGAGCGCAGTTCTGATTGGTTGTTAGATGTCAGTAAACATTCGAATCGGTCGAAATCAGGAAGTATCGGCCGCCATTTTGTCTCTCGCAGTCTGAGGCAGTGAAAAACAAAGGTGGAGAACGTGAAAAGGGGGCAGGGTGGACAGTTCCTGACCCCCTAGCCTTTGTCAGGGGGTCACTGAAGGACCCCCAAGGGTGAAAAAAACATTGATTTTTTTGACGAAAAAGTGCGGGCTGCGCGCACCGTGCGCGCACGGCACGCACCACTCATCGTGGGCGCTCGGTGTGCGAAGTGCACGGTGCGCGCACGGTGCGCGCACGGTGAAAAACCTGAAAAAAAAATATATTAATAAATACATAACTTAGCATTTAAAAAACGTACAAATTCACTTAAATAACCATAGGTTTCACACACATTATAGTTAGGAATTAGCATTTAAAAAACCTTGCAAATTCACTTAAAAAACCATAGGTTTCACACATGTTATAGTTAGCTGGACATTTCCCTCGTAAAAAACCAATGAAATTCCCCCGTTATAGTTAGTGCAGGCAACTATAACTCACGCGACCGCAATCCTCTGCTGATGACGTCAGATATTACATCACTGTATTTAGACACCTATTTACCCATGTCTTCTTCCATTAATCTTTAGCTATACATATATTACAAATATTTATTTATCAGAAAGACACATATGTAATCAGTGATGTAATATCTGACGTCATCAGCAGAGGATTGCGGTCGCGTAAGTTATAGTTGCCTGCACTAACTATAACGGGGGAATTTCATTGTTTTTTTACGAGGGAAATGTCCAGCTAACTATAACATGTGTGAAACCTATGGTTTTTTAAGTGAATATATATATCTATATATATATTCACTGAAAAAACCATAGGTTTCACACACGTTATAGTTAGGAATTAGCATTTAAAAAACCTTGCAAATTCACTTAAAAAACCATAGGTTTCACACACGTTATAGTTAGCTGGACATTTCTCTCGTAAAAAACCATTGAAATTCCCCCGTTATAGTTAGTACAGCTAACTATAACTTGCGCGACCGCAATCCACTGCTGATGACGTCACATATTACATCACTCATGACATGGTCAGTGACATCACTCATGACATCACTGATGACATCTCAAATGACATCACTGATTATGTCACTGTTGAAGACATCAATGTGATAAATTACCACATCTTCTCACACCCTTATAAAACCTTTGATATACCAACTGAAAATTACACAGTTCCATTGTGGTTTTTTCAGTGAATTTGTTTGGTTTTTTAAATGCTAATTTTTGAATTATTAAATTATATATATATATATATTTATTTTTTTAATCCTATGTATTCATTTATATATTATCTGTATCCTTTTTTTTTTTTTTTTTAACTTTCAATTAGGATAAAGTTGAACAGTATATTTAATTTTTTCTATTGATTTTTCTCCACTTTTTTTTTAATATAAATTCTTGGGGTGCGCGCTCAGAGCGCGCACCTAGTACGTTTTCTTAAGTTTTTTATGAATACCGTCGTACGTTATTTACGTACGCATACATACGTTTTAGTGCGCGCTGGGAGCGCGCACCCAGCGCGCATGCGTGCGTACGTACGCATGCGTGCGTGCGTCGTACGCGCTCCACGCGGTTCACCTCCGCATACGCTTAAATTACGCGTGTTTACGTTCGCGTATACGCGTGTGCTCCATATGCGCGTTACGTACGCGCATATGACGTATGCGCATGCGCTCCTACGCGTTCGCGCATGCGTAATCACAAGGTGCGCGCTCGGAGCTTGCACAGTGCGCGCACCTCGCGTTATGTGCTCAATAAAACAACACTTCTAATTGGTTTTCATTACTTTCAGTTTCTGATTGTTTCAATACCACACCCAATCCCCTCATGGCAAGTCATGTGATCATGAATCATCACTTTTGATTGGTTTGAAGTACTTTCAGTTCCAGATTCTTCCCAAACCACACCTACTCCTCTCATTATTAGTTCTGATTCCATTGGAGAAGGAGCTATTCTGTTGTTGAGAGACAATGGCTGAACAGCAACCATCTTCAGACAGTGACCAGGACACTCTTGAGAGGCAGAGGAACAGGAAGCAGAAAGACAGCTTTATATGGCAGTTTTTTACTTTCCCAGAGGGACAAAAAAAGGTGAATGCACCGAAAGTTACTTGTGTACTTTGTCAAAAAGTCTTGTCACGTGGGAATCCTAACAAGAAGTATTCTTTTAGCATTCACACTATGTTGAGGCATGTTGACAAAATGCATCCAGTGACTTTTCGTCGAGCTTCTGGAGCAAACCCTCCACCTGCTCAGCCGACGACATCTGCAGCAGCTCAGCCGAGCACATCTTCGGCAGCTCAGGCTAGCACTTCTACTGCGATGGTGCCTTCACCTTTTTCTACACCTCTTGTTGGACCACCTTGTTTGGCGAGGTTGTCCACACGCTGCACTGATTGCGGTCGACTTATTTCTGTGGGTGAGACCAGTCTTGATCTCATTCAGAGAAAATTTGATGCGCATGATGTTTTTTCTTTTTTTTCGTTTTTCTCTTCCTGTTTCCCTACATTAACTCAAGGGCTCTTTTAAGAGCCACTTAAAAACTAAACCCCCCAAAAATTTTGTGGGATTTATTTTTTATTTTTTATTTTTTTGGGGTGCGCGCACCCTGCGCGCACCCTAGGATGTTTTTTAAATTTTTTTTTTTTTTTTTTTTTAATTTAATGTACAAAGAGAGGTGAAGAAATGGAAGCATGAAAAGGAAGGATTGAGAAATACAAATATTTTTCACTTCTTTTTTAAAAAAAATAACCTATTTTGAAAAAAAAAATTTTAGTAATTTGCAAGGGAACAGAATTTCATTTTTTAGTTTGTCTTTCTAGTTCTGCAAAAAAAGAAAAAAAGTATTAATATTCAATCATACATTTTAAAAAGCATTACATGTTTTTACATATTTAACAAAGCAATTTTTTGCCCTTTTTTTGCTGTTTTCAGAATTTTTTAATTTTCACTTAAAATAGTGAAAACAATTGTATTCATCATTTAACAGCGGGCAAAAAAAAAACAATCTGAAAGATTGTTTAAAAAAAGCCCCAAAACTATCCTCACTAAAATATACCTTTTTAGAAATATTACATATATATTACAAATACTTTTCTAGATGAATAAAAAATTTATAGATAAACCGTCTTTAAACCTTGTCGCAAAAGCACACATGCCAAAATAATTTCTGTCAAAGGAGTCCACAATTGTTTTTATTACTTTTCCTTTAGGCCAAATAGTAATTTCAAAATCCTTTTTAAGTGATATCTTCAATTATAATCCTTTAAAATTACAAAAAATGATTTCTTGAGATGCAGTTTTTACTTTTCAAAATTTAGGTTTCAGAAAAATTAAGTAAGAATTGGGTAAATCATAAGGCAAACGTTGCTTGAAAATCAATTGGGAATCATTACACAGTGTCCAGCCTTTTTCACATTTAAGATAAACTGTGTCCAGAAGTTACAGTAGGTCCTTCATGAAAAATTATTGCAACTGTAACAAAAGTTTTTCCAGAAATTGATAATTGTTTTCCTATAAACTTCTTTATTAAAGTATCCAATTTTGAACCATCAGCTCTACAACGTTGCATCATTAAAATTACATACTGACCATATTTCTGTAAAAATAACGTGGAAAACATGTCAGATTTACATTCAGAACATTCCATGTTGTGATTGGCATCTTTAACTAATTTACTAAAAGTCACTGATTTACTTTGTGGTAATGGTAAAAATATGAACCTTTCTGAATCAACATTACTACTGCATGTGTTCATACAGTTTTCACAGCAATGTTCCCATTTATAGGAGACACCAAATAAGTTTTCTACTTCTACTCCTTCATCTTCAAGTACGCTCAGTATATATATTAAGAATTCCTGTGCATCTTGCTGGACATTTTCTTTAAACTGTGTAGATCCAGAACATACATCTAAAAGATTTCTAACATCAGAAGCACTTTCTATTTTAGTTTTATCATTACTTAGCTTCTCATAAAGGAGACTCAGCAGAGAACACAATCTTTTTCCATGATTTACTATTATCTGTTCTTGCAACTTTTCAAGATAAAATACAACATTCAGCACTACATTTGCATAGCAGTTGACACCAGAGCTATTTTCAAAATGGCAACCAACAACCTCTTCAACACTGTCCTTTTTCTTTTTCCTTGCTATCACATCACTGTCCTTTTTTTTTGTTCTGTTCATCCACATTACAGATATTTTCAATTCTCCTTTTCCGAGAAACAACATGTTTTTCAATCACAGGATACTGACCTAAATGAGGAGCATAGGTTCTTCTTAATCTATTATACTCCTTTACACAGTTTGTATCAGCACTAACTTTTGAGTCATCAAAGTCTATCATAAATAAACCAGATAATGTTTTTACTCGTGACAGAGCAACATATGCCATACCTTCTTTGAACACAGTAGAACCAATGTTTACAAAAGCACTATCTACAGTCAATCCTTGAGATTTGTGAATAGTTACAGCATATGCTAGAGAAAATGGAAACTGCTTTCTACGCACATATAAGTCTTTCACAAGCATGAAACGAACTGAACAATGACAAATGTCTTTAACTTCTTGTATCTGATCAAATTTTATTTTTAAACATTCAATTCCAACTTTTTTCTGGCAATTAATAAAACCCACAACTCTTCCCATAGCTCCATTCACTAAACCTTTTTCTACATCCAAATTTCTCCTTAAAATCACTCGACAATTCATGCAAACACATAGATTTTTTTCTAATCCAGCTGTTTTGGAAATGTTCTTCTCCAGTGAATCCAATTTATTTTTCAGTTTGCCTGTTAATGTAATAGTAATTCTTTCATGCTGAATTTTGTCCTCTGCTTCCATTTTCTTAATCTCTTCCTTTTCCAATTTCAAAAGTTCCTCATTGAATATTGAGCACTCACGTAGTGTTGGCATTAAGCAGATTACAGTATTTTTTTCAGCAATGTTCTTGTATATTTTCTCTGCAACTATTTGTTCATTTGGAAATAAATTATGTAGCATCCTACTCTGTAATGCTTTTTTGCCAACTTCTGTGAGTAGTCCAATTCTGATATCTTTCAGAATACTTGCATAATCTTCATCGTTTGCTTGTCTCATATTGGTAGTGAGTTCTTTGTACTCAAAGAACGACCAAATATTCGCATTACCAATGCTTCCTAATGACTTCTTTGTGTCTTCATGTGTGACAGTATTAAACACGGGTTGTCCTTTAACTGGAGTGAGCTGTAAAAGATCTCCAAAAACTATGACGTGTTTACCTCCAAATAGCACGTCATAGTCTCTCTTAAGAATTTGTTTCATTCTTAAATGCACAAAGGCAAGCATTAAGTTTGATACCATGCTCACCTCATCAATAATGAGAACTTGCATCTTCTTCAACACTCTTGAAACTTCGAAGCATGCTTCTCCAGTTAGCTTGTGGTATTCTATTTTGTTCTCATGCTCCACTGGTAACATTAGCAAGCGATGTAAGGTAATTCCTTTTATGTTATAGGCTGCTAACCCAGTTGGAGCAGTTACCACACAAGACAAATTTGAAGCTGTTTTTTGCTGTAGGTAGCTTCTGATGACTTTTATTAAGAAACTTTTACCAGTTCCAGCTTGTCCACTCACATACATCCTGATTGGTTCAAATGATGTGCATGAGCACTGTTTTTTTTCATGTAGTAATCCATGATCAATTTTTTTGGTGACTTCTTCATCAATTTGTTTTTGTTCTTCATTCAGTTGTTGTTCCAGATTTAGTAAGTCTATTGAATCTTCCTGTGCTTGATTCATAGCCATTTCTACTTCAGTCATGGCTACTGCAGCTTCATTTTCTATGATTGGTTGTCCTAGGGGATCTTGACTAAGTGTTCCAGAACTTTGGCTGTCTTGAGAACTGTCTTTAGCTACTTCAGCTGCAATTTTTGCTTCCTGTTCATTTTCTTCATTTAACATTTGGACATAAGTTGTGAAAGTACTGCATTCTATGCTGTCTTTGCTAGCATTAAAAGAATCTTCATAGCTTTGAAATTCTCCCAGTAGTTCGTCCTCTGAACGCCATGGTTTAAACAGCTGTAAAAGAGCCAAGTAGTAAAATTCCTTTTTGTCAGTAGTGTCGCAACTCAGCTTCCTGTGATTTATCAAACTTCCTTTTGTTTGCTTCACCAAACATCCTTCCTCACCAATGACTTTATATTTTCCATTGTTGATGTCTTCTGTGGCTTTCCGTGAAAAAATGTAGTTCTGCAGCACTTCATAGAGACACATGTTCTCAAGATGATGACTTCTTTTTGGGTAATATGTGTCCAACATGTTTGTTTTCAAAATATCTGTACTTTCTGGGTCATTCGCGGCCAAATATTCAATTTCTCCAACAGATTTCAGTACCCGATTTCGCACTCCTGCAAGGCCTAAACTGACCCAAATTATTCTTCTGGATTTCGAGTAAAGACTTGCAGATGATAACCTATCTGAGCATTCATAGGATCCAATTTCTCGATGCGATAACATCTTTAAACTGAAACTGTACAGCTTCTTACTGACAGTCTTCTCGTGAGAAATCTCTTCCCACATTTCCTTCAATTCTGTTTTCTCAGATTTAGTGATGTAAGATGTGACATACTGAGCAACAGCAATAGAATTGTCTGCCACATACTGAATATCCATGTTAGCATTCCACATGGTTAAAATGACTGGGTTGTAGTCATTTATAAATTTTGACTCTTCTTTTCTTCTTAGGTTGTATGTATTTTTTGGGAGATTTTCTGGTTATAGTATGTCGCACAGCTGACATAAAACTGTTGACTCTTCCTTTTGAAAGAACACGTCTAGGAAATCCAAATCGACACTTTGTGTAGAATTTATCTTTGGTCTTGTACTTCCGTCGACAGTATTTTCCACACCGATGACTTTGGAAACGTAAAACTTGCTCTTTTAACTTTTTCTCTTCTGTGCTTTTAGGTATAGCACATGTTGCATATTCTTCAATGAAAGATAACACTGCTTCATCAGCATCTGTTCCAAATTTTGGGGCATCCTTGATCCACAACAGCATATGAATATGAGGAGCACCTCTTGCTTGGTACTCTTTTCTCCAAAAGAAATCCACTACTTCTCCAAGAGGTGGATTTTTTTTATTGCAGATGAAGGACATCATAGCCTCAAATCTATGATTGAAATATCTGCAAATATTAACCGGATCCAATGAGCACAGTTCTCCTGCTGTCTTGTATTCAATGTTTTTAATGTTTGAATTTGCCTCTCGTAGAAAATCCAATAAATCATCCCAAGCGTACTCGGCACAGTTTAGGGTTACGAACCATGTAGGAGTTCCTAAATTCCGTAACATGCATTTTAATTCTCCATGGCGTCGGTACCAATATTCATTTGTCCCACGCTGACAAGCCATCAGATTGATCAATTGTGTTTCCAAATGATCATCTCGGTGCTGCACTTTCTCCATAAAATCCTAAGCAGACACATTATGAAGATGTACTCCACTTTTTAAAATGTGATTTACTGCATAAGATAATGCAGACAAGTCGCTTTCAAATAAAAGATGAAACAAATAAGGAATACTTTGACGAAATCTTGAATCTTCAGCATATAGTCTTGTAGTCCGATACTCAGAAGCTGGAATCTGTTCTGGGCGTTCATCGTATCGTCCACCTTTTCCTATAGGAAACAGCTGAGGAAAACATCGAGCTTCCAAGCTCTTCTCCCATACACTCACGGGAGTTCCTTTTGCTTTCTTCATCTGAAACAGATCAATAGTGTCTCCCATAACTTCTTTTGAATGAAGAGGATGTATGCTAAAATGTTCATAAATTTCTTCTTCTTTTGACTTGTCCACTTTTTCAATTTGTCCAGTTGGTGTTTCTGTGTCTTCTTGTAAATCTTCTTCTTCTTCATCTATATAAATTGATTCATACCATTTATTATTCCTTTTCAAATATAAATTTGCTCTTTGTACTTTCCGTACATCTACCAGCTCCTGCCAAATCTTCTTATTCTTTGTAGGTACACCATTAACCAGAATAACTAATGGTTCAGTTTCCAAAGTATCTGCATCAATAGTTTCCATATTTTTTTTCAAATCCAATGGCAAATACACCACTCTTCCTTTTAAACCTCTCAGTAAATCTGAAGGAGGTAATTTACCAGTTTTGGGCTCCATACGTACTATGGTCTGGAACGGATGAACACATTGAATGAGTATAGACTCATATGTATTTAAATCAGAAAATTCAGCAGGAATAGCATCCAATTCTAAATTATTATGTACAGCTCTGGTCGGCATTCTATTTTCTTCTAACTTATTATAACAGTATTTACAAATACGCTGATCTTCACCCAATTCAAAACAATTTTCCAGAAATATATATGTTGCAAAATCCTTCCACTTATAATTATCTTCATTTTCACTTTTTTTATACAGATCAACATTCCTTGTTTGAATTTTATAATGGCTTCTGCGCCAACAAATACAAGTAATATTTGGTCTTTCATTAGAGATGATAGTAAATTTTGTCATTTCATCCTCAAACTTTTTAGTAATAATGAATTCTACATTCTGTTCCTCATTTTCCTCATTAACTGTGTCCTTTTCTGCACTTTCTTGTTCTGGAACAAAGTAACAAAACTGAATCTCATCGGTAACCTTCACTACATCTGATACAGATCCACGGAACAGAGCATTATTTAACTCATTTAACTTTACTGCTGGACTTTTAGCAAAATACAATGTTCTCACAAACTTTCTCATTTCAGTATGATGAACAGCCAGCATCCTAAAATGATGAAAAACACTTTTACACACTTTTCTAGATAGACAAGCCAGAGAATGTCCTTGCAAACCAGTATTCTCTCTCACTCTGCATGGATCTAGTGTTTGAAGCACCTTCATCTTCTGTTTTACACTCTTTTTACTATATTCTCTTAGAAAGTCACGTAATTTATCAATAGATTCCTGACCCACAGTACAAATACTACTACAGTTCCAAGTGTACACTGGGGCTTTTGGACGTCTCCCCATAGCCTCCGCAGCCATTACTTCTTCCTCATTTCTTGGGACCATTTTCTCTTTTTCCATCACACAACCATCCTTAACTTCATATGCTCTACCATTGGTGTCAACTGCATGCAACAAACTACTACTTTGAAGATAACTCTCTTCATTAAAAAATGGTTCAGTACTTGAACTGTGCTTCCATTCTCCCAAGAACACTTTACAAAAGTTACTTTTTTTCACTTCTCTTTTCCTTTTGCTTTGTGACTTCATTGCATTGACTAATTTATCTAATCTACGCATCCTATTCAAAATTAGAATAAAATGTTTTCTTTTTATTTCCAAAGCCTTACTTACAATATTTTCTATAAAAAAAAAATTCTTATTAAATTTTGATTTTTTCTTATATTTTTTCACATCGTTTAGCAAATTTAACATCACTCTTCTCTGAAACATTTTTCGACTAATGTTTTTAAAATCTAATTTTCGTGTTAAATCAGTTTTACTTACTTCTGATTGTACATTAGCTTTTGTTTTTTGCTGTTGACTCTGTTGTTGCTTTGTACATAAAACACTGTTTGTTTTACATTTATTTTTGCCATTTTCTGTTTTTTTGAAGATATTTTTAAAGAAAACTCTAGTTTTCTTACCAGTAGAGTTTTTCTTTTTTCCATCACAAGCTTTTCCTCCCATTTTTTTTTTCCAGTTTTGTCCAGATATACTTGTTGTTGCTTTTCTTTCCTCTTTCTTGTCCTTAAAGCCATTTTTTATTTTTTCACTGTTGCTCAGCAATACCTGCAAGAAACTTAAAAAAAATTCCTTTTTGTAATTATAATTCATTAAAATATTTTTTAAGCTTTTCATTACTTTCAAATGTTTTACCATTTGCCTCTCATTTGTGATTTACTGATTTGTGCAGAGTGCTAACCACCACAGTTGAAAAAAACAAGCTGCCCCTTTCCTGCAAGTGCAAGTCTTTCAGAACAACTGCAACACACTTTAAATCTCTGCCCACAATTCCTGTGCGCACACAGCCTCATGGTGTGATTCTAGGCAGAAAACAATATTTGATTGGCAATTTAAATGCACATTTACTACTGTGGTAGAGCAAGTGATAATTGCTGTTACAGCCTGACACATTTTCCTTATAGTTTACAGAGACAGAAAAGAGCACATTTCCTAACAGCTACTTCATACCATGAGCATGTGCAACCTGGGTGAGTGATTAGACTAGAGCAAAGAAAATGAGGCCTTGATGATGCTTTTATGTGTTTGCGTTATACACTGCTATCTGAAACATCACACAGAGCTGAGTACTACGCATGGGAGTGTTGGAGAAGCTGCTGCATGTGTGCCAAGAGTGTGTTTCTGGAGACTGTGTATTCTCTGGTGCAAGAGAGATGAGCACGGAGACTTCCAGAACTGCATGAAGACTGCAGGGATGTATGTAACAGTGCATGTGTGCTAAGGGATAATTTGAGTTTAGAAAACAGGCTGCCCCTTTCCTGGGACTGCAATTCTTTCAGAACAACAACTTCACAAATTAAATCTCTGCCCACAATTCCTGTGCGCACACAGACTCATGCCGTCATTTTAGGCACATAACACAGGCTGCCCCTTTCCTGGGACTGCAATTCTTTCAGAACAACAACTTCACAAATTAAATCTCTGCCCACAATTCCTGTATACACACAGACTCATGCTGTGATTTTAGGCACAAAACAGTGTTCCTGGATAGTACCAAATTACTGTTACAGCCTGACACATTTTCCTTATCATTTAGAGAGGCAGAAAAGAGCACATTTCCTAACAGCTACTTCATACCATGAGCATGTGCAACCTGGGTGAGTGATTAGACTAGAGCAAAGAAAATGAGGCCTTGATGATGTTTTTATGTGTTTGCATTACACACTGCTATCTGAAACATCACACAGAACTGAATACTACGCATGGGAGTGTTGGAGAAGCTGCTGCGTGTGTGCCAAGAGTGTGTTTCTGGAGACTGTGTATTCTCTGGTGCAAGAGAGATGAGCAAGGAGACTTCCAGAACTGCATGAAGACTGCAGGGATGTATGTAACAGTGCATGTGTGCTAAGGGATAATTTGAGTAAAGAAAACAGGCTGCCCCTTTCCTGGGACTGTAATTCTTACTGAACAACAACTTCACAAATTAAATCTCTTCCCACAATTCCTGTGCGCACACAGACTCATGCCGTCATTTTAGGCACATAACACGCTGCCCCTTTCCTGGGACTGCAATTCTTACTGAACAACAACTTTATAAATTAAATCTCTGCCCACAATTCCTGTGCGCACACAGACTCATGCCGTCATTTTAGGCACATAACACAGGCTGCCCCTTTCCTGGGACTGCAATTCTTTCAGAACAACAACTTCACAAATTAAATCTCTGCCCACAATTCCTTTAAGCACACAGACTCATGCTGTGTTTTTAGGCACAAAACAGTGTTCCTGGATAGTCCCAAATTACTGTTACAGCCTGACACATTTTCCTTATCATTTAGAGAGGCAGAAAACAGCACATGTCCTAACAGCTCCTTGAGACCATGACCATGTGTTACAGGGTGAGTGATTAGACTAGAGCAAAGAAAATGAGGCCTTGATGATGTTTTTATGTGTTTGCGTTACATACTGCTATCTGAAACATCACACAGAGCTGAGTACTACGCATGGGAGTGTTGGAGAAGCTGCTGCGTGTGTGCCAAGAGTGTGTTTCTGGAGACTGTGTATTGTCTGGTGCAAGACAGATGAGCAAAGAGACTTCCAAAACTGCATGAAGACTGCTGGGATGTATGTAACAGTGCATGTGTGCTAAGGGTTATTTTCAGTTTTGAACATATGGCAACTACCTGTGCCTTTGCTATTTTGAAAGGAAAATCTACCCTGTTGGTTTCAAATGTTTTAGCTTTTGCCTCTCATTTGCGATTTAGTGATTTCTGCTGACTGCTAACCACCACATTTGAAGAAAACAAGCTGTCCCTTTCCTGCAAGTGCATGTTTTACAGAACAACTGCAACACAAATTACATCTCTGGCCACAATTCCTGTGCGCACACAGCCTCATGGTGTGCTTCTAAGCAGAAAACAGAATTTGATTTGCAATTTCAAAGCACATTTACTACTGTGGTAGAGCAAGTGATAATTACTGTTACAGCCTGACACATTTTCCTTGTAGATCACAGAGGCAGAAAAGAGCACATGTCCTAACAGCTACTTCATACCATGAGCATGTGCAATCTGGGTGAGTGACTACACTAGAGCAAAGGAAATGAGCCTTGGTGACGTTGAATGTGTTTGCGTTACACAGTGCTATCTGAAACAGCACACAGAGCTGAGTACTACACATGGGAGTGTTGGAGAAGCTGCTGCGTGTGTGCCAAGAGTGTGTTTCTGGAGACTGTGTATTGTCTGGTGCAAGACAGATGAGCAAAGAGACTTCCAAAACTGCATGAAGACTGCTGGGATGTATGTAACAGTGCATGTGTGCTAAGGGTTATTTTCAGTTTTGAACATATGGCAACTACCTGTGCCTTTGCAACAGCACACATAGACTGTTTTTTGTCTGGTGCAAGAGAAATGCATGAAGACTGCTGGGATGTATGTAACAGTGCATAGTTTCAGCACACCTTTGATTCTGGGGAAGACATACTCCAAAATATCTAACATGTTCAAGACAGATACATATCTTCCACAACATAAAATGTAATTCACAACTTTTAATGTAGAACTAAAATCTACCATGCTAATTTCAAATGTGTTGGCATTTGCCTCTCATTTCTTTCAAAGTGATTTCTGCTAAATCCTAACCATCACAGTTAAAAACAAGCTTTTCTTTTCTTTCAGGTGCAAGTCTTACTTTTCAACAGCAACACAAATTAAATCTCTGTCAACAATTCCTCTCTGCACACAAACTCATGGTTTGATAGTAGGCACAAAATATTATTCCTCGTTGTTACCAGTACACCTTAACTTATGGTGAAAACATACTCCATAATATTTTACATATTCAAGACAGTTAAATATCTCCCAAAACACAAAATGTAAATCACAACTTTAAACAAATAATCACAATTTTTTTTTTATATCTAAATTAACCACAAACAACCCCTCTCAAACTCATAACTCACCTTTAAAATTAGTTTGTTGTGAAAGAAATGTGGCAGTCACACAGCAGTTTATCAGACCAGAATCTCTGAGCTGAACACCTCTCTCCTCTCAGCAGAACCAGTTAATGGCACAGTTTCCCTCTCTTTTTTCACACATATACATGTTAACTCCAAATCACATTCCTTCCCACATTTTTTCAAATGGAATCACACTTTTTTATTGGTTGTCATTTTCAACCCTTTTCCAACTGAACCCTTCCCCCAACATGATTTCTGCCAGTTGCCATAGCAACAGGTCATGGAACACTGGTGTGCGCAGAGAGGTCAAAAGTTCAGCACACAATGTTTCAAATCCAAAGAGCAAGAGTGCTTGACCTGTCAAACCTCTCAGCAAATCCAAAGTAATGTTCAGTTGCAACACATTTTTCATAACCAATACAAAACATGCTTCTAAAAATGTATACAGACAGCCTAGTTTTAACTTTAAAATAGTTTGAATCAGCCAATCAGTTCTTTTTGTTAAAAAAAATATGTATGCCTCCTTTTTTCAACTGTCTTTCTTTTCATATTGCCATTCTGCTGAAAGACACATCCTGACTGCATCCAGATCTCCTTGGAAGATGTTCACAGTGTGGATTGTAGGTCACAGCTATGTCTTCTGGAGTGAAAAGTATGCAGTAAAAAGAGGTATGATGAGAGACCTTGCTTTGCCAAATGTAGACATTAAATGGATTGGTCAGAGAGGGTTAAAGTGGCACCAATTAATGCTTTTGGTGAAAACCTTTCTACATCTCCCACAGCCTAACCTTATTATTGTGCACTGTGGTGGAAATGACCTAGGCACTTTAACTGGGGTAGGTCTGGAAATGCTTGTTAAGGACAACTTTGTGCAATTGATGTCACTTTTTCCACAAACTGCCTTTGTATATTCTAATATATGCCAAAGGCAAAAGTGGAACTGGTCCAACCAACATTGTCCGCAGATTGACAAAGCAAGGAAGCACGTCAACAAATCTATTTCTACTTTCCTCAGAGACTATGGTATGGGTTCTATATACCACAACAACTTGCGTTACAACATGCAAGACATTTATAGAGGAGATGGTGTACACTTCACTGATGAAGGCAACAGAGTCTTCCTCTTGAACTTAAGACTCTGCATCGGTACTTACTTGTAGGTACTACCAAAAAAAGCACTCAATGAACACAAGGGCTCTTTTTAGAGCCACCTAATATCTAAACACTTTACTGTGATTTTTTTTTCTTTTTTTTGTTAAAAGTTTTTTTGGGTGCACGCTGGGTGCGCGCACTCGGCGATATTTTAAAAAAAAATATAATTCTTTTTTTTTTCCCTACAAGGTCCTACTGTGACCCCCTGCCAATGCCTAGTGGGTCAATATCTCCCCACTCTGTCCCCTTTACACGTTCTCCCCCTTTGTTTTTTACTGCCTCAGACTGCGAGAGACAAAATGGCGGCCGCCGCTTCCTGATTTCCACCGATTCGAATGTTTACTGACATCTAACAACCAATCAGATGTGCGCTCGCGCACGGCAGGGTGCGCGCACAGGGCTTGCTCAGTGCGCGCACGCTGCGTGCGTATAGATATATATATTGATTTAAATGCTAATTTCTCAGGAAATACTGAACAGATTTACACCAAACCTGCAAAAGGCACTTCATGGACCTTATGGCTACCTCTCTGCCAAATTTCACATAATTCTGTTCAGCCGTTCGGGCTGTAGCTGCGACTAAAGTCCCTATGGAAAAATCCATGGGGAAAACGTGTTTTGGGACCCCCCATTTTTCTCAGCCCCCGCTTTACGAATCACCCCGAAACTTTCAGGGTAGGAGCTGAGCGGAGCGCCCTATTAGTTTTGAAAATTTTGCGAGGATTCGTCAACCGGCGCCAAAGTTATTCAAAATAGAATTTTGAGATTTCCTATGGAAACACGGTCCTAACTATAACTACCTACTGGCGACCGCCAGTAGGTAATATATATATATATGTATATATATATATATATATATATATATATATATATATATATATATATATATTATCTACTGGCGGTCGCCAGTAGATAGTTATAGTTACAACCTAGCTTCCATAGGAAATCTCAAAATTCTATTTTGAATAACTTTAGCGCCGGTTGACGAATCCTCGCGAAATTTTCAAAACTAATGGGGCGCTCTGCTCAGCTCCTACCCTGAAAGTCTCGGGGTGATTCATCAAGTGGGGGCCGAGGAAAAAGGGGGGTCCCAAAACGCGTTTTCCCCATGCATTTTTCCATAGGACCTTTAGACACAGCTACAGCCCGAACGGCTGAACAGAATTACTTGAAATTTGGCAGAGAGGTAGCCATAAGGTCAAGGAAGTGCCTTTTGCAGGTCTGGTGTAAATCTGTTCAGTATTTCCTGAGAAAATAGCATTTAAAAGCATATCAATATCTATACGCGCGCACCGTGCGCGCACTGTGCGCGCACCCTGCCGTGCGCGAGCGCAATTCTGATTGGTTGTTAGATGTCGGTAAACATTCGAATCGGTCAAAACCAGGAAGTGTCGGCCGCCATTTTGTCTCTCGCAGTCTGAGGGGGTGAAAAACAAAGGTGGAGAACGTGAAAAGAGGGCAGAGTGGACAGTTCCTGACCCCCTAGCCTTGATCAGGGGGTCACAGAAGGACCCCCAAGGGAGAAAAAAACAAATATTTTTTTTTTAAATCGCGAAGTGCGCGCACCCTGCGCGCACTGCGATCCGTGGGTGCTCGGTGCGCGAAGCGCACCGAGTGCCCACAGAGCGCACACGGTGCGCAAAGCGCACCTTGCGTGCACGGTGCGCGCACGGTGTAAAACTTGAAAAAATAAAATTAAAAATACATAACTTTAAAAAAACGTACAAATTCACTGAAAAAACCATAGGTTTCACACACGTTATAGTTACGAATTAGCATTTAAAAAACCTTGCAAATTCACTGAAAAAACCATAGGTTTCACACAAGTTATAGTTAGCTGTACATTTCACTCGTAAAAAACCAATGAAATTCCACGTTATAGTTAGTGCAGGCAACTATAACTCACGCGACCGCAATCCTCTGCTGATGACATATGTGTCTTTATGAAAAAAAAATATTTGTAATATATGTATAGCTAAAATTTAATGGAAGAAGACATGGGTAAATAAGTGTCTAAATACAGTATTAGCATCAGCAGAGGATTGCGGTCGCGTGAGTTATAGTTGCCTGCACTAACTATAACGTGGAATTTCATTGGTTTTTTACGAGTGAAATGAACAGCTAACTATAACTTGTGTGAAACCTATGGTTTTTTCAGTGAATTTGCAAGGTTTTTTAAATGCTAATTCCTAACTATAACGTGTGTGAAACCTATGGTTTTTTCAGTGAATTTGTACGTTTTTTTAAATGCTAAGTTACTTTACGCCGTTCGTGCCGTGCACGCCCACTTCACCCAGTTCGTTCCGTGCGCGGTGCACTTCGCGCACCGCGCGCCCACTTTACGCAGTTAGTGCCGTGCATGCACGGTAGGCACGCGGTGCGCTACGCGCACCGCGTGCCCACGTTACGCTGGATGGGCCATGTATGCACGATGCGCTTCGCGCACCGTCCGCACACGGAGGACATATTATGCCCTTCGTTGTGAAAGGTTATCTATTAAATGTTCAAATCTCAAAAATGCAATGCACAAAAGGTGCCCTGCGGGCACCTTTTGCACACGGGGGGGGGAATATGTGGAGTTTGTTTTTTTTTAATTAATTTTTTGCCGTACGCGTACGGTAAGCGCATTCGGCGTTTTTTCAAAAATAAATAAAATTTAATTTTTGGCCTTGGGGTCCTTCTGGGACATCCTAACCATGGCTAGTTGGTTAGGAGCTGTCTAGCCTGCCCCTTTTCATGTTATCCAACTTTGTTTTTCCTCCCCCCCTCAGAGTGCGAGAGAGAAAATGGCGGCCGACACTCCCTGGTTTCGACCGATTCGAATGTTTACTTTGATCTAACAACCAATCAGAAACGTGCTCGCGCACGGCACCGTACGCGTACGGTAAGCTTACCGTAAGCGCACGGTAAGCGCACGGAGCGCTGCCACAGATATATATATTGATTTAAATGCTATTTTCTCAGGAACTACTGAACAGATTTACACCAGACCTACAAAAGGCACTTCCTTGACCTTATGGCTACCTCTCTGCCAAATTACAAGTAATTCTGTTCAGCCGTTCGGGCTGTAGCTGAGTCTAAAGGTCCTATGGAAAAATGCATGGGGAAAACGCGTTTTGGGACCCCCCTTTTTTCTCAGCCCCCGCTTGACGAATCACCCCGAGACTTTCAGGGTAGGAGCGGAGCGTAGCGCCCCATTAGTTTTGAAATTTTCGCGAGGATTCGTCAACCGGCGCCAAAGTTATTCAAAATAGAATGTTGCGGATTTCCTATGGAAACAGGGTCCTAACTATAACTACCTACTGGCGACCGCCAGTAGGTAATATATATATATATATATATATATATCGGTAGTTATAGTTAGGACCTCGTTTCTATTCAAAAAGCATTTTTCCTTTGCCAATATCTTTGGTGGCAAATGACGACTCTTCACAAGATTTTCAAAACTAATGGGGCGGATCAGTCAGCTCCTATGTTGAAAGTTTCGGGGTGATTCGTCAAGCGTGGGCCGGGAAAAAAGGGGGGTCCTAAAGCACATTTTCCCCATGTTAATTTCATAGGAATTTTGAAACTGGTTACAGCCCGAACTACTAAACAGAATTACACCAAATTTGGCATAAAGGTAGGTCTTGGTCTAGGAAGCGTGCTTTTTTAAAAATGGTGTGAATCCATTCAGTGGTTTCTAAGAAATTCAAAAAGAAACAAATATGAATATCTGGGCGGAGCCTAACCACACATCTCACCATGAGATCTGATTGGCTGTTAGCACTTCATCCTGGAATTTCTTGCAGCCATCTTGGGAGCAATATACATGATAGCACCCCATTGAAATGCATTGTAGTGAATATAAGGTTTTGAGGGACACCAAAAGGAGAACTATATCAAGGGTGATAACAGACTTTAGTTACATTAGAATTCATTTGTTTTTGGTACCATGCTAATTTTAGGAATGGTGGTGTGTTCTAAGGTGATTTTACCTTGTGATAAACCTTCTGCTGGGATATCATGAATCATGTTTGAGAGAAAACTATTTTCTCATGCTTGTCCCGTAGAGGTTTGGAAGGTGCACCAGAAGCTAAAATGAGAGCATATTTTCTTTAAATCCACATTATCTTTCTCAGTCATGTGAGAATAAATTCTGATATTCTCA
The DNA here is from genome assembly GCF_964204655.1 of Triturus cristatus. Classification (NCBI taxonomy): domain Eukaryota; kingdom Metazoa; phylum Chordata; class Amphibia; order Caudata; family Salamandridae; genus Triturus; species Triturus cristatus. The sequence continues at coordinate 844,780,043 of NC_140594.1, read as the reverse complement.
GTAAAACATTTACATCCAACAAGGTCAGAGACTGTCAGTTGATTCCTTTGTGTTCTACTGCAGCTTCCCAGAGTGTTCTAAAGAACAACTAAAGCACTAACAGTCTTACTCATGTCACAGTTATGGCTCACCTGAAGCCATCTTGATTGGAATAAACTGGTAACACTTAAAACATTTAATTTAAAAAGGAACACAATGAGGGGGTTCCTTTTGCCATAGAAATTATGGTTAGTGCTGCAGAAAGAAATCTAATGATAGTGATCCAATGAACAACTAGAGTGCTAACATTCTGAATTTATGGCAAATGTGTGACACATCTGAATGCCTTCTTGATGGAATCAAAGTAAAAAACTGAAAGCATTTCCTACTGAGGAGACTGCAGTAAATAGGGAAATTAGGAAACTTCATAACAAATAAGTCTCCCAAGATGAAAACCAGAGAAAAAAGAGCCTAAATGTAGCACAAATATCACCCAGATGTAGCCCACATATAGCCCAATGACAGAAGTGTGCAAAACACTTTTTATTTGTAGTTTTTCTGCAGTTTTATATAGAGCAGACTGGTCAGGTATTGGAGCGTTACATCTTACTTGGACCCCTTATTGCGTATTTTGCACGAAGTACATGAGATTGATCTTGCGAAACATTGAACTTTGCGATTCTGTTAACCTGAAGTTGCTCTGAACCGGGCTTTGTAACACCCATTTTTACCTATTGGGTTTAATTAATTCTCACTGTATTGTATTAGGAAAGAGTATTTACTGTTTTTATGTACACTTTTATGATATATGTTTCTAAATCAGATCGAATAAAGTTTAATGAATTAAATGGCAGGACGGAGGTGAGGATTATGCATATCTTTCCTCACTTTATTTGCATAGCAGTTCAAAGAAAACGTAACACAACAATCACTAAACAAAAGACTATACAACCCATGAACCATTAGGGGGGTAGTCTCCAAGGCAACTATAGTCCAATCATATCACAGTCCATCGTATATAATATCGTGATGTCCCTTCCGCTTCCTCTTTCTTCACTGCTCGTCAGTTAAGTGCATTCCTTACATTCTTGGCTTAATCTGACGTTGTTGCTGTTTGTATAGCGGTTTCTTGTGCACGTTATTAGCATTATTGCATTGGTATTGTTTCATATTCCCTGCACAGCAGGCTCTTGCCCGAGAGCGTTCTCCCCCTCGCAACTTCTCCCTCTGTGCGCGCGGTGAGATCCTGACAGGTGCATCTGGTCCGAGCGAGGCCACTCCGTCGAGCGCTCCCGCTGGTCTTTACGCGCGTTTGGGAATCCGGTCACTCCTTTAGTGTCCGCTTGATTCCCGACCAACCCTCGCCTAATTTTGACACCGCTACGCGGTGATTTCCCCATGCGGCCACTGGTGGTGGTAAGTGGTATTGCGCCTCAGTCAATTCTTATAACAGCTTTGGGGAAAGCCCAGCTGTTGGAGCACCGACGAGGGGGCTGCCTTAAGGATTTTAAGGGCATTTGTTCTGTGCTCACACCCTCTGCTATCATGTCTTCTCTAGAAGACCATTTTTGCTCCGCCTACCAGGAAATGGAGGAGGAATGGCTCCCCAACTTCTCTCTCCAGCAGTGGACCAAGCCCTCTCTCTGGCTATTTCTAGGTCGCTGGCTCCTCTTAGGTATCAGGTTGATCAGCTGGCAAAAAGCATCCCTGGGGTGTTCAGTGACCCAGATCTGGCGGTGGCGGGTCCCAGTAGCTCCCAGATGGGGAATAAAAGGGTCGTTAAGCATAACGTGAGGCACTTGGAAGGATTTGATAAACTTACGGAGACCTTCCTCAAGAATGCGTGAATGCTAAAACATGCACCCTGCGGGGAGGAGGAGAAGTCAAGAGAAAATTGTGGGGGGACATTACTTGGATTTGTGGCAGAAACGGACACTTTATTATTCATTTGAATATCAAATGTTTAAATTTTCTCGAATCCCATTTGTGTCAGACGGAGTCTATATGGACCACATTTCCCAGTAGGCACTGGGGATTATTCGAGCAGCCCATTGGAGGGAAGATATTTAAATAAAGATTCCATTAGCGCAGCAAATGATTTGAGTCAGCCCATGATTAAGGAACTTATTCCGAAACGCGTCAGGCTTGCATCAATGATGTGAGTGTTCACTGATGCCTACACATGATTTCTGCCTCCCGAGTGTGCCCCTGCTGCTGAGCACCCGTTTCTTGATTGATATGACCCCGCTCTCAAATTGGCCCTTCACTCACTGTGAGCAATTACAATCCAGGCCACAAGTATCACCCGTCCCGACACAACATTGCGCTGCATTGTGGGACATGTAGTTTTTACATCTCAAGCTGCATGGGTGGTGCTAGAGTACATGGGGATCAGGTGTGCTCACTCTATTTAAGGAGAGGCTGAACCACTTCAAGACATGCACGCAGTCTAATCAGCTATGAGAACTCTGGCATTTGAAAAAGGAAAAAGGTATTTCCGAAACGCGTCATGCCTTAACGATCAATAAAGACTGCCTCACCGTGCTCCGTTGTGTCCCTCTCATCTTTTCGGCAAGGAGAAGGTATTTCTGTGCATATATATAAATATATATATATATATATATATATATATATATATATATATATATATATATATATATATATTCACTGAAAAAGCCATAGGTTTCACACAAGTTATAGTTAGCGGACATTTTACTGATAAAAAACCATTGAAATTCCCCCGTTATAGTTAGTGCAGGCAACTATAACTCACGCGACCGCAATCCTCTGCTGATGACATATGTGTCTTTATGAAAAAAAAATATTTGTAATATATGTATAGCTAAAATTTAATGGAAGAAGACATGGGCAAATAAGTGTCTAAATACAGTATTAGCATCAGCAGAGGATTGCGGTCGCGTGAGTTATAGTTGCCTGCACTAACTTTAACGGGGGAATTTCAATGGTTTTTTATCAGTAAAATGTCCGCTAACTATAACTTGTGTGAAACCTATGGTTTTTTCAGTGAATTTGCAAGGTTTTTTAAATGCTAATTCCTAACTATAACGTGTGTGAAACCTATGGTTTTTTCAGTGAATTTGTACGTTTTTTTAAATGCTAAGTTACTTTACGCCGTTCGTGGCGTGCGCGCCCACTTTACGCAGTTCGTTCCGTGCGCGCACGGTGCTCTTCGCGCACCGCGCGCCTACTTTACGCAGTTAGTGTCGTGCACGCACGGTGGGCACACGGTGCGCTACGCGCACCGCGTGCCCACGTTACGCTAAATGGGCCATGTACGCACGATGCGCTTCGCGCACCGTCCGCACACGGAGGCCGTATTAGGCACATCGTTGTTAATGGTTATCTACAGATTGTCTTTTGACGAATAAGCATATGCCATGCAAAAAAGGTGCCCTTCGGGCACTTTTTGCACACGGGGTGAGGAAAACGTGGATATTGTTTTTTTTTTTGTTTTTTTTACAGTACGCGTACGGTAAGCGTAATCGGCGATTTTTTGAAAATAATTTTTTTTCCATTTTTTGCCTTTTGGGTTCTTTGGGGACTCCATAGCAATGACTGGGTGGTTGGGAGCTGTCTATCAAGCCGCTTTTACTGTTTTCGGACTTTGTTTTTCCTCCCTCCCCTCAGAGTGCGAGAGAGAAAATGGCGGCCGACACTTCCTGGTTTCGACTGATTCGAATGTTTACTAAGATCTAACAGCCAATCAGAATCGCGCTCGCGCACGTCACCGTACCCGTACGGTAAGCTTACCGTAAGCGCACGGTAAGCGCACCGTAAGCTGGCTCAGATATATATATTGATTTAAATGCTATTTTCTCAGGAACTACTGAACAGATTTACACCAGACCTACAAAAGGCACTTCCTTGACCTGAGGACTACCTCTCTGCCAAATTTCAAGTAACTCTGTTCAGCCGTTCGGTCTGTAGCTGTGTCTAAAGGTCCTATGGAAAAATGCATGGGAAAAACGCGTTTTGGGACCCCCCTTTTTTCTCAGCCCCTGCTTGACGAATCCCCCCGAGACTTTCAGGGTAGGAGCGGAGCGTAGCGCCCCACCTATTTTGAAAATTTCGCGAGGATTCGTCGACCGGCGCCAAAGTTATTCCAAATAGAATGTTGCGGATTTCCTATGGAAACGTGGTCCTAACTATAACTATCTACTGGCGACCGCCAGTAGATAATATATATATATATATATATATATATATATATATATATATATATATATTCACTGAAAAAACCATAGGTTTCACACACGTTATAGTTACGAATTAGCATTTAAAAAACCTTGCAAATTCACTGAAAAAACCATAGGTTTCACACACGTTATAGTTAGGAAATAGCATTTAAAAAACCTTGCAAATTCACTGAAAAAACCATAGGTTTCACACATGTTATAGTTAGCTGGACATTTTACTCGTAAAAAACCAATGAAATTCCCCCGTTATAGTTAGTTCAGCTAACTATAACTTGCGCGCCCGCAATCCACTGCTGATGATGTCACACATTACATCACTCATGACATGGTCAGTGACATCACTCATTACATCACTCATGACATCTCAAATGACATCACTGATGACATCATCCATTGAGTATGTGTTTCTGAACAATTTTAATATGTTTAATTTATATAGGGAAAGGCCTGTTGAAGAATGAGTGGCTGTACAAGTGTGTAAATGGATTATTTTCTGTGGTGCGTAACATGATTCTATAAGTGAGTCATTAAATGTATCTTACTGCAGACTAGTAACTAAACTGTGTAAATGTCTGTATGTGTCTGTATGTTGTTGTATAAGTGGCTGCATGGTTTTGAGAATAGCGATATAAGTGTCTATATGAGTTATTGATTTCTTGTCTCAGTATCTGTATGGGTTCCTGAGTGTTTGTGTGGGTAGGTTGTGTGTGACTCTATGCATAAATGTGTGAGTGGGTGATTCTATGGGTGCATGGTTTTAAGAGTGCATCTGTGATGGACTGTATGGTTGAGTGAGTGTATGTATGGGTGTGTTAGGGATTGCATGTATATCTCAGTGGTACATTTGTGACTAACTACATATGTGAAAGGCAGTATATATGCGTGTAAGAGTATATAAGTGGGTAGATGTGAGAGTGTGTGATTGTGAGAGTGACTGTATGGATGAGTGTGTGCTTGTATCAATGATTCTATAAGAGCGTAAGAATGTGGTACTATTTTTATGAGTAAGTGAACTTGAGTGTGTATAACCGCATGGGTGAGTAAATGGGAGTGTGATTATTTGCATGACTGACTAGGTGTGAGAGTACCTCTATGGATGATTGGTGGTGTGTGAGTGTCTATATAGGTGTATAAATGCATATGATAGTTTTGTATGGAGTGACTGTAAATATGAATGACTGTACAGGTGAATGAGTGGAGGTGTATGTAGACCTAAGAGTTAAAAGTGGGTATGTAGTTATTGGTATTGCAGTATGTATGGTTTTGAGAATGGAACTCTTAAATTTTGAGTTGGTGTAGCAAAGGTTATATTAGGGTGTGAGAAGATGCGCTAATTTATCACATGAATGACATAATCAGTGATGTCATCAGTGATGTCATGTGAGATATCATCAGTGATGTCATGAGTGATGTCACTGACCATGTCATGAGTGATGTAATATGTGACGTCATCAGCAGTGGATTGCGGGCGCGCGAGTTATAGTTAGCTGAACTAACTAAAACGGGGGAATTTCATTGTTTTTTTCGAGTAAAATGTCCAGCTAACTATAACATGTGTGAAACCTATGGTTTTTTCAGTGAATTTGCAAGGTTTTTCAAATGCTATTTCCTAACTATAACGTGTGTGAAACCTATGGTTTTTTCAGTGAATTTGCAAGGTTTTTTAAATGCTAATTCCTAACTATAACGTGTGTGAAACCTATGGTTTTTTCAGTGAATTTCAAAGGTTTTTTAAATGCTAATTTTAGAATTTTTTAATATATTTTTTATATATTTCTTTTACAAAAATTTCGCTATGTATACATTTATAAATTATCTGTATCCTTTAATTTGGTGTGGCTCATTTTTTTTTTACTTTGAATTTGGATAAAGTTGAACAGCATTGTTAATATGTTCTATTAACTTTTTTTTCTATAAATTTTTAGGGTGCGCGCACTGAACGCGCACCTAGTACGCATGCGTACGTTTTTCATGTACGCCTGCGTACGTTATCTACATACGCATACATACGTTTTAGTGCGCGCTCGCAGCGCGCACCTAGTACACATGCGTACGTTTTTTGTGTACGCATGCGTACGTTATATACATACGCATACGTACGTTTTAGTACGCGCTCGCAGCGCGCACCCAGTACGCATGCGTATGTACGCTTGCGTGCGTTGTACGTGCTCCACGTGCTACACTCGCGCATACGCGCGGAGTACGCGCGCTGACGTTCGCGCATGCGCGCGTGCTGCGTATGCGCGTTACGTACGCGCATAATACTTATGCGCATGCGTGCGTACGCGTTTGCGCATGCGTAATTGCACCGTGCGCGCTCTGAGCTTGCTCCATGTGCGCACCTCGGGTTATGTGATTAATAAAACAACACTTTTAATTGGTTTTCATTACTTTCAGTTTCAGATTGTTTCAACACCACACCCAATCCCCTCATGGCAAGTCATGTGATCAAGAAACATCACTTTTCATTGGTTCAAAGTACTTTCAGTTCCAGATTCTTCCAAAATCACACCCACTCCCCTCATTGTTAGTTCTGATTCCCTTGGAGAAGGAGCTACTCTGTTTTTGTGAGACAATGGCAGAGCACCAGCCACCTTCTGAGAGTGAACAGGACACTCTTAAGAGACAGAGGCAGAGGAAGCAGAAAGACTCCTTTATATGGCAGTTTTTCACTTTTCCTGAGGGACAAAAGAAGGTGAATGCACCAAAAGTCACCTGCATACTTTGTCAGCGCACCTTATCACGTGGGAATGCTAATAAGAAGTACTCTTTTAGTATTTACACAATGTTGAGGCATGTTGAGAAAATGCATCCTGTGACTTTTCGTCAAGCTTCTGGAGCAAACCCTCCACCTGCTCAGCTGGCGACATCTGCAGCAGCTCAGCCGAGCACATCTTTGGCAGCTCAGCCGAGCACTTCTTCTGCAATGGTGCCTTCACCTTCGTACACACCTCTGGATATTCGTCCTTGTTTTGGGAGGATGAGTACACGCTGCATGGATTGTGGTACTCTTATTACTATGGGTGAGAGCAGTGTTGATCTCATTCAGAGAAAATTTGAGGAGCACTCTTGCAGTGAGCCATAGTTTTGTTATTTTTTTTTTCGATTTTCTCTTCCTCTGTCCCTACATTAACTCAAGGGCTCTTTTTAGAGCCACCTAAAATCTAAACACAAAATCTTGTTTTTTGAATCTATTTGTCAATTTTTTTTGGGGGGTGCGCGCACCCTGCGCGCACCCAATGATGTTTTTAAAAAAAAATAATCATTTTTTTCAACTTTAGTAAACCTTCAGGGACTCCCTGACAAAGAGAGGGGAGTGGCAAAGTAATTAAAAAAGAGATGGTGTACATTTCACAGATGAAGGGAAGAGACTCTTCCTATTAAACGTTAAACTCTGCATCAGTACTTACATATAGGTACCCTAAACCTGTCAAAAAAGATAATAGCTCATTTTAGTGCTGCGTTTGAATTGGCTGTATTTACAAGGAGAGGAAAAGACACACAGAGTGGCTTATCCTCTCCTTGTAAATATGGAGGAGCACACTGCGCCACTAGTACGTCAAGAAAAGTGACGTAGTGGTGGTGCAGGTGGCTTGTAAATCTGCCCCAGAGATGTTAAGGAAGTTAAGGGTAAAACAGACAAACAGAGAGTGACAGATACAGAGACAGAAAGCAAACAACTGAGAAGGAGTAAGGCAGTTAAAAAGACTAAGACATATGGATACAGAGAAAGAAACATGGATGAAAAATTAGTGATGGAGGTAGTAAAGGTAGGGGAGTAGTAGAGAAGGAGTGAGGGAGTTACAACAGAGTAGTAAAGCAGGAAGAGAGAGTGAGAAGAGAAATGAGAAAAGCAGAGTAAGGAGAGGTGAAGAAAAGGAAGCATGAAACGAAAGCAGTGACACATACAGATATTTTAAACTTACCTGACCATCAAAGTAACTTATTTAGAAATAAATGTTTTTATTTAATTGCAAGGAAACTGAATTACATTTTCTAAATTTTCTTTCTAGTTCTGAAAAAAAGAAAAAAAGTATTAATATTCAACAATACATTTTATTAAACAGTACATGTTTTTTCATATTTAGCATATTTGACCTTTTTCTGCAGTTTTCAGAATGTTTTGATTTTCACTGAAAATAGTGAAATCAATTGTATTCATCATTTAACAGCGGGCAAAAAAAAAATAATCTGAAAGATTGTTTAAAAAAGCCCCAAATGTATCCTCACTAAAACATACCTTAATAGAAATGTCAAAAATACCTTTTAAGTACAATAACAATTTTCAAGAACTAACGTCTGTAAACCTTGTTGCCAAAGAACATTTTCCAAAATATTATCTGTCAAAGAAGTCCACAATTGTTTGTTTTACCTTTCCTTGAGGCCAAATGGTAAGTTTAAAATCCTTTTTGAGTGAAATATTCAATTTTAATCCTTTAAAATTTAAATAATGCTTTCTTCAGATGCTGAATTTAGTATTTAAAATTTGGGTTTCAGAAAAATTAAGTAACAATGGGGTAAATCATAAGGCAAACATTGCTTGAAAATCAATTGAGAATCATTACACAGTGTCCATCCTTTTTCACATTTAAGATAAACTGTGTAATGACCAGAAGTTGTAGAAGGACCGTCATGAAAAATTATTGCAACTGCTACAAAAGTTTTTCCAGATATAGATAATTGATTACCAACAAACTTCTTTAGTAAAGTTTCCAATTTTGTTCCATCAGCTCTACAACGTTGTACCATTAAAATTACATACTGTCCATATTTCTTTAACCCCTTCGGTGCTCATGACGGAACGGTTCCGTCATGAGCCACGGTTGAGCTGTGCTCATGACGGAACCGTTCCGTCATGACCACGCCCGCGCAAGATTCCGTCAGCACAGCGGCGGAATCTGCGCAGCATGGAAGGGGTTAAAAATAACGTTGACAACATTTCAGATTTACATTCAGAACATTCCATGTTGTGATTAGCATCTTTAACTAATTTACTAAAAGTCACTGTTTTACTTTCTGGTAATGGTAAATATATGAACCTTTCAGAATCAACATTAGTACTGCTTGTGTTCATACAGTTATCACAACAATGTTCCCATTTATAAGAGACACCAAATACATTTTCTACTTCTACCCCTTCATCTTCCAGTACCATCAGGATATACATCAAGAATTCCTGTGCATCTTGCTGGACATTTTGTGTAAACTGTGTACATCCAGAACATACATCTAAAAGATTTCTAACATCAGAAGCACTTTCTATTTTATTTTTATCATTACTCAGCTTCTCATAAAGGAGACTCAGTAAAGAACAGAATCTTTTTTCATGATTTAGTATTATCTGCTCTTGCAAACTTTCAAGATAAAATACAACATTCAGCACTACATTTGCGTAGCAGTTGACACCAGAGCTATTTTCAAAATGACAGCCAACAACCTCTTCCACACTGTCCTTTTTGCTTGCAGCCACATCACTGTCTTTTTGTTTTCTCTTCTGTACATCCTCATTACAGATATTCTCAAATCTCCTTTTCCGACAAACAACACGTTTTTCAAACACAGGATACTGACCTAAATGAGGAGCATAGCTTCTTCTTAATCTATTATACTCCTTTACACAGTTTGCATCAGCACTTACTTTTGAGTCATCAAAGTCTATCATGAATAAACCAGATAATTTTTTCACGCGTGACAAAGCAACATATGCCATACCTTCTTTAAACACAGTAGATCCAATGTTTACAAAAGCACTATGAACAGTTAATGCTTGAGACTTGTGAATAGTTACAGCATATGCTAGAGAAATCGGAAACTGCTTCCTACGTACATTTAAGTCTTTCACTAGCAAAAAACGAACTGAACAACGACTAATGACTTTAACCTCTTCAATCTGATCAAATTTTCTTTTTAAGAATTCAATTCCATCTTTTTTCTGGTACTTTACAAAACCCACAACTTTACCCAAAGCTCCATTCACTAAACCTTTTTCTACATCCAAATTACGTCTTAAAATTACTCTACAGTTCATACACACATAAAGATTCTTTTCCAAACCAGCTGTTTTTGAAAAGTTTTTCTCAAGATAATCCAATTTAGTAGCCAATTTTCCTGTCAATATAATAGTTATTCGTTCATGTTGAATTTTATCCACAGCTTCCAGTTTTATGATCTCTTCATTTTCCAATTTCAAAAGTTCTTGATTGAATACAGAGCATTCATGTAGTGTTGGCATTAAGCAGATTACAGTATTTTTTTCAGGAATTTTCTTGTATATTTTCTCTGGAACTATTGCTTCTGTTGTAAACAAATTACTCATTAATCGACTCTGTAACACTTTTTTGCCATGTTCTGTGAGTAGTCCAATTCTTATATCTATCAGAATACTTGCATAGTCCTCATAGTTGGCTTGCCTCATATTGGTAATGAGTTCCTTATACTCAAAATATGTCCAAATATTTACATTGCCTATACTTCCTAACGACTTTTTCGTGTCTTCATGTGTAAGTGTATGGAATACCGGTTGTCCTTTAACTGGAGTAAGTTGCAAAAGATCCCCAAAAGTATGACGTGTTTTCCTCCAAATAACACGTCATAGTCTGTCTTCAGAATTTGCTGCATTCTTAAATGCACAAAGGCAAGCATTAAGTTTGATACCATGCTTACCTCATCAATAATGAGTACTTTCATTTTCTTCAATACTCTTGAAACTTCCAAGCATGCTTCTCCTGCTAGTTTGTGGTACTGTATTTTGTTCTCATGCTCTACTGGTAACATTAGCAAACGATGTAAGGTGCCTCCTTTTATGTTATACGCTGCTAACCCTGTTGGAGCAGTAACAACACAAGACAAAATGGAATCCATTTTCTTCTGTAGGTAGCTTCTAATTACATTAATTAAGAAACTTTTTCCAGTTCCTGCTTGTCCACTTACATACATTCTCATTGGTTCAAAAGATGTGCATGAGCACTCTTTATTTTCATGTAGTAATCCGTGATCAATTTTTTTCCCGACTTCTTAATAAATTTGTTTTTGTTCTTCATTCAGTTGCTGCTCCAAATATGTTAAGTCTACTAAATCTTCCTGAGCTTGATTCATAGCTGTTTCCACTTCATTCATGGCTATTGCTGCTTCATTTTCTACGATTGGTTGTCCTAGAGAATCTTGACTGAATGTCCCAGAACTTTGACTGTCTTGAGAACTGTCTCTAGCTACTTCAGCTGCAATTGTTGCTTCTTGTTCAATTTCTTCATTTAACATTTGAACATAAGTTGTGAAAGTACTGCATTCTATGCTGTCTTTGCTAGCATTGAAGGAATCTTCATAACTCTGGAATTCTCCAAGTAGTTCGTCCTCTGAACGCCATGGTTTAAACAGCTGCAAAAGTGCCAAGTAGTAAAATTCCTTTTTGTCAGGAGTGTCGCAACTCAGCTTCCGGTGATTTATCAAACTTCCTTTTGTTTGCTTCACCAAACATCCTTCCTCACCACTGACTTTATATTTTCCATTGTTGATATCTTCTGTGGCATTCCGTTTAAAAATGAAGTTCTGCAGCACTTCATAGAGACACATGTTCTCAAGGTGATGACTTCTTTGTAGGTAATATGTGTCCAACATGTTTGTTCTTAAAATGTCTGTACTTTCTGGTTCGAACTCTGCTAAATATTAAATTTCTCGAATAGATTTCAGTACCCGATTTCGCATTCCTGCAAGGCCTAAACTTACCTAAATTATTCTTCTGGATTTCGAGTACAGACTTGCAGATGATAACCTATCTGAGCATTCGTAGGATCCAATTTCTCGATGCGATAACATCTTTAAACTGAAACTGTATAGCTTCTTACTGACAGTCTTCTCGTGAGAAATCTCTTCCCACATTTCCTTCAATTCCATTTTCTCAGATTTAGTGATGTAAGATGTGACATACCGAGCAACAGCAATAGAATTGTCAGCCACATACTGTATATCCTTGATCCACAACAGCATATGAATGTGAGGAGCACCTCTTGCTTGGTACTCTTTTCTCCAAAAGAAATCCACAACTTCTCCAAGAGGTGGATTTTTTTTATTGCAGATGAAGGACATCATAGCCTCAAATCTATGATTAAAATATTTGCAAACATTAACTGGATCCAATGAGCACAATTCTCCTGCTGTCTTGTATTGTATGTTTTTAATGTTTGAATTTGCCTCTCGAAGAAAATCTAGAAGATCATCCCAAGCGTACTCAGCACAGCTTAGGGTAAGGAACCATGTAGGAGTTCCTAAATTCCGTAACATACACTTCAATTCTCCATGGCGTCGGTACCAATATTCATTAGTCCCACGCTGACAAGCCATCAAATTGATCAATTGAGATTCCAAATGATCATCTCGCTGTTGCACTTTGTTGATAAAGTCCTTTGCTGACACATTATGTAGATGTACTCCAGTTTTCAAAATGTGATTTACTGCATAAGATAGTGCAGACAAGTCACTTTCAAATAAAAGATGGAACAAATAAGGAATACTTTGACGAAATCTGAGATCTTCTGCATATAATCTTGTAGTCCGATACTCCGAAGCAGGAATCTGTACTGCACGTTCATCATATCGTCCACCTTCTCCTGTAGGAAACAATTGGGGAAAACAACGAGCTTCCAAGCTCTCCTCCCATACACTCACAGGAGTTCCTTTTGCTTTCTTCATCTGAAACAGATCAATAGCGTTTCCCATAACTTCTTTAGAATGAAGAGGATGTATGCTTAAATGTTCATAAATTTCTTCTTCTTTTGACTTATCCACTTTTTCAATTTGCCCAGTTGGTATTCCAGTGTCTTCTAGTATTTCTTCTACATATTCATCCATATAAATGGCTCCATGCCATTTATTATTTTTTTTCAAATACAAATTTGCCCTTTGTACTTTTCGTACATCCACCAGCTCCTGCCAAATTTTCTTATTCTTTGTAGGTACACCATTAACCAGAATAACTAATGGTTCAGTTTCCAAAGTATCTGCATCAATTGTTTCCATATTTTTTTTCAAATCCAATGGCAAATAGACAACTCTTCCTTTTAAACCTCTTTGTAAATCCGAAGGAGGTAATTTACCTGTTTTTGGCTCCATACGCACTATGGTCTGAAACGGATGGACACATTGAATGAGTATAGACTCATACGTATTTAAATCAGAAAGTTCTGGAGGAATATCAACCAATTCTAATTTATTATGTACAGCTCTTGCTGGCATTCTATTTTCTTTGAACTTGTTATAACAGTATTTACAAATACGCTGATCTTCACCCAATTCAAAACAATTTTCCAGAAATATATATGTTGCAAAATCTTTCCACTTATAATTATCTTCATTTTCACTTTTCTTATACAGATCAACATTCCTTGTTTGAATTTTATAATGGCTTCTCCGGCAACAAATACAAGTAATATTTGGTCTTTCATTAGAGATGATAGTACATTTTGTCATTTCATCTTCAAAATTTTTACTAACAGTAAGTTCTACATTCTCTTCCACATTTTCATCAATAACTGTGTCATTTTCTGCATTTTCTTGTTCTGGACCTAAGTAACAAAACTGAATCTCATCAGTAACCTTCACTACATCTGATACAGATCCACGGAACAGAGCATTATTCAACTCATTTAACTTTAGTGCTGGACTTTTAGCAAAATACAATGTTCTCACAAACTTTCTCATTTCAGTATGATGAACAGCCAGCATCCTAAAATGGTGAAAAACACTTTGACACACTTTCCTAGATAGACAAGCCAGAGAATGTCCTTGCAAACCAGTATTCTCTCTCACTCTGCATGGATCTAGTCTTTGAAGCACCTTAATCTTCTGTTTAACACTCTTTTTACTATATTCTCTTAGAAAGTCACGTAATTTATCAATAGATTCCTGACGCACAGTACAAATACTACTACAATTCCAAGTGTACACTGGGGCTTTAGGACGTCTCCCCATAACCTCATCAGCCATCACTTCTTCCTCATTTCTTGGAACCATTTTCTCCTTTTCCATTACACAACCATCCTTAACTTCATATGCACTACCATTGGTGTCAACTGCATGCAACAAACTATTACTTTGAAGATAACTCTCTTCATTAAAAAATGGTTCAGTACTTGAACTATGCTTCCATTCTCCTAAGAACACTTTACAAAAGGTATTTTTTTTCACTTCTCTTTTCCTTTTGCTTTCTGACTTCATTGGATTGACTAATTTATCTAATCTACGCATCCTATTCAAAATTAAAATGAACAGTTTTTTTTATTTCTAAAGCCTTCGTAACAATACTTTCAATAAATTTCTTTTTCTTATAAAATTTGGTTTTCTTCTTATATGTTTTCACATCCTTTAGCAAATTTAACATCACTCTTCTCTGAAACATTTTTCGACGAATGTTTTTAAAATCTATTTTTCGTGTTAAGTCACTCTTTCTTACTTCTGAGTCTACATTAGCATTTTGTTTTTGCTGTCGACTCTGTTGTTGTTTTGTACTTGAAACACTGTTTGAATTTATCTTTCGATCATTTTTTTTTTTTTGAAGATATGTTTTTAAAAATTCTTTAGTCTGCTTACCAGAAGACTTTTTCTGTTTTCCAACACGAGCTTCTCCTCCTACTTTTTTTTTTACCAGTTGTCTTCAAATATAGTTGTTGTTGCTTTTCTTTTCTCTTTCTTGACTTTATAGGCATCTTAAATTTTTTCACTGTTGCTCAGCAATACCTGCAAGAAACTAAAAACAAATGCCTTTATGTAATTTTAATTCATTACAAATTTTTTTGAGCTTTTCAAATCCTATCACATGACCTGACCCTTTCCTACGAGTCCAAGTCTTACAAAACAAGAGAAACATGAATTAAATATCTGACAACAATTCCTGTGTGCACACAGACTCATGGTGTGATTCTAGGCAGAAAACGATATTTGATTGGCAATTTGAAAGCACATTTACTACTGTGGAGGAGCAAGTGATAATTACTGTGACAGCCTGGCACATTTTTCTTACATTTTAGAGAAGCAGAAAAGAGCACATGTCCTTACAGCTATTTGAGACCATGACCATGTGTTACAGGGTGAGTGATTAGACTAGAGCAAAGGAAATGAGCCTTGGTGACATTGAATCTGTTTGCGTTACACACTGCTATCTGAAACACCACATACAGCTGAGTAGTACGCACGGGAGTGTACAAGAAGCTGCTGCGTGTGTGCAAAAAGTGTGTTTCTGGAGACTGTGTATTGTCAGTTGCAAGAGAGAACTGCATGGAAACTTGCACAACTGCATGAAGAGTGCAGACATGTGTATAAGAGTAGATGTGTGGTAAGGGTTAATTGGACTTTTGAACATGTAGGAACAACCTCAGCCATTGCAAGATTTGATGGAAAATCTACCTTGTTGATTTGAAATGTGTTAGCATTTGCCTCTCATTTTTGAGATAGTGATTTCTGCTGAGTGCTAACCAACACATTTGAAGAAAACAAGCTGGCCCTTTCCTGAAAGTGCAAGTTTTACAGAACAACAGCAACACAAATTAAATCTCTGACAACAATTCCTGTGTGCACACAGACTCATGGTGTGATTCTAGGCAGAAAGCGATATTTCCTTTGGCAATTTGAAAGCACATTTAGTACTGTGGAGGAGCAAGTGATAATTACTGTGACAGCCTGACACATTTTCCTTATATTTTAGACAAGCAAAAAAGAGCACATGTCCTAACAGCTCCTTGAGACCATGACCATGTGTTACAGGGTGAGTGATTAGACTACAGCAAAGGAAATGAGCCTTGATGACGTTGACTGTGTTTGCATTATACACTGCTATCTGAAACACAACACCGAGCTGAGTATTATGCATGGGAGTGTAGGAGAAGCTGCTGCATGTGTGCAAAGAGTGTGTTTCTGGAGACTGTGTATTGTCAGTTGCAAGAGAGATCTGCATTGAGACTTTTACAACTGCATGAAGACTGCAGATATGTGTGTAAGAATACATGTTTGGTAAAGGTTAATTGGAGTTTTGTACATGTAAGAACTACCTCACCCATTACAAGATTGGAAGGAAAATCTACCCTGTTGATTTCAAATGTGTTAGCATTTGCCTCTCATTTGTGAGATCATGATTTCTGCTGAGTGCTAGCCATCACACTTTAAGAAAACAAGCTGCCCTTTTCCTGCGAGTGCAAGTTTTACAGAACAACAGCAACACAAATTAAATCTCTGACAACAATTCCTGTGCGCACACTGTCTCATGGTGTGATTCTAGGCACAAAACAGTATTCCTGGGTGATACCAGGACCTTTCCTGCAAGTGCAAGTTTTACAGAACAACAGCAACACAAATTAAATCTCTGACAACAATTCCTGTGTGCACACTGTCTCATGGTGTGATTTTAGGCAGAAAACAGTATTCCTGGGTGATACCAGTACACCTTAACTTATGTTGAAGACATACTCCATAATATCTAACATGTTCAAGGCACTTAAATATCTTCCTTAACATAAAATGTAAAACACAACTTTTAAAGTGGTAGGAAAATGTACCATGCTATTTTCAAATGTGTTTGCATTTGCCTCTCATTTTTGAGATAGTGATTTCTGCTGAGTGCTAACCAACACAGTTGAAGAAAAGAAGCTGGCCCTTTCTTAAAAGTGCAAGTTTTACAAAACAACAGCAACACAAATTAAATCTCTGACAACAATTCCTGTGTGCACACAGACTCATGGTGTGATTCTAAGCACAAAGCGATATTTCCTTTAGCAATTTGAAAGCACATTTAGTACTGTGGAGGAGCAAGTGATAATTACTGTGACAGCCTGACACATTTTCCTTATATTTTAGACAAGCAAAAAAGAGCACATGTCCTAACAGCTCCTTGAGACCATGACCATGTGTTACAGGGTGAGTGATTAGACTTCAGCAAAGGAAATGAGCCTTGATGATGTTGAATGTGTTTGCATTATACACTGCTATCTGAAACACAACACAGAGCTGAGTATTATGCATGGGAGTGTAGGAGAAGCTGCTGCATGTGTGCAAAGAGTGTGTTTCTAGAGACTGTGTATTGTCAGTTGCAAGAGAGATCTGCATTGAGACTTTTACAACTGCATGAAGACTGCAGATATGTGTGTAAGAGTACATGTTTGGTAAAGGTCAATTGGAGTTTTGTACATGTAGGAACTACCTCACCCATTACAAGATTGGAAGGAAAATCTACCCTGTTGATTTCAAATGTGTTAGCATTTGCCTCTCATTTGTGAGATCATGATTTCTGCTGAGTGCTAGCCATCACACTTTAAGAAAACAAGCTGCCCTTTTCCTGCGAGTGCAAGTTTTACAGAACAACAGCAACACAAATTAAATCTCTGACAACAATTCCTGTGTGCACACTGTCTCATGGTGTGATTCTAGGCACAAAACAGTATTCCTGGGTGATACCAGGCCCTTTCCTGCAAGTGCAAGTTTTACAGAACAACAGCAACACAAATTAAATCTCTGACAACAATTCCTGTGTGCACACTGTCTCATGGTGTGATTCTAGGCAGAACACAGTATTCCTGGGTGATACCAGTACACCTTAACTTATGTTGAAGACATACTCCATAATATCTAACATGTTCAAGGCACTTAAATATCTTCCTTAACATAAAATGTAAAACACAACTTTTAAAGTGGTAGGAAAATGTATCATGCTATTTTCAAATGTGTTTGCATTTGCCTCTCATTTGTGAGTAACTGATTTCTGCTGAATGCTAACCATCACACTTTAAGAAAACAAACTGCCCCTTTTCTGCGAGTGCAAGGGGATGTATGTCGTTACAACGCACACTTTTACAACGCATGCACTTACAACGCATTTTTTACAACGCAAAATCCATTACAACGCACTACACTTACAACGCATGACACTACAACGCATTTTTAAAAACTACCTTTACAACGCATACCATTACAACGCATAATAGTAAATTGCATTTAAGGTAAGTATTAGATAGTATAGGGGTAAAAATTACTTTTCTAACTCCAGGGGGTGCAACAGTAGGTAAGTGTTGGATAGTATAGGGGTAAAAATTACTATTCTAACTCCAGGGGGTGCAACAGTAGGGTAAGTGTTGGATAGTATAGGGGTAAAAATTGCTATTCTAACTCCAGGGGGTGCAACAGTAGGGAAAGTGTTGGATAGTATAGGGGTAGAAATTGCTATTCTAACTCCAGGGGGTGCAACAGTAGAGTAAGTGTTGGATAGTATAGGGGTAACAATTGCTATTCTAACTCCAGGGGGTGCAACAGTAGGGTAAGTGTTGGATAGTATAGGGGTAAAAATTACTATTCTAACTCCAGGGGGTGCAACAGTAGGGTAAGTGTTGGATAGTATAGGGGTAAAAATTACTATTCTAACTCCAGGGGGTGCAACAGTAGGGTAAGTGTTGGATAGTATAGGGGTAAAAATTACTATTCTAACTCCAGGGGGTGCAACAGTAGGGTAAGTGTTGGATAGTATAGGGGTAAAAATTACTATTCTAACTCCAGGGGGTGCAACAGTAGGGTAAGTGTTGGATAGTATAGGGGTAAAAATTACTATTCTAACTCCAGGGGGTGCAACAGTAGGGTACGTGTTGGATAGTATAGGGGTAAAAATTACTATTCTAACTCCAGGGGTTGCAACAGTAGGGTAAGTGTTGGATAGTGTAGTGTAATATTATGCGTTGTAATGGTAGGCGTTGTAATGGAATGCGTTGTAAAGGTAGTTTTTAAAAATGCGTTGTAGTGTCATGCGTTTTAAGTGTAGTGCGTTGTAATGGATTTTGCGTTGTAAAAAATGTGTTGTAAGTGTAGTGCGTTGTAACAGTTGCGTTGTAAAGGTTGTTCCCCGTGCAAGGCTAACAGAACAAGAGCAACACAAATTAAATCTCTGACAACAAATCCTGTGTGCAGACAGACTCATTATGTGATTCTAGGCAGAAAACAGTATTCCTCAGTGATACCACTACACCTTAACTTACAGTGAAGACATACTCCATAATATCTTACAAGTGCAAGACAGTTAAATATCTCCTAAAACACAAAATGTAAAACACAACTTTAAAAGAAGAATGACAATTCTAATATTTATATAAAAAATCACCACATACATCCCCTCTCAAACTCATAACTCACCTTTAAAATTAGTTAGTTGAGAAAGAAATGTGGCACTCAAACAGCAAGTTATCAGAGCCAGAATCTCAGAGCTGTACACCTCTCTCCCCTTACCACAACCAGTAAATGGCAATGTGTCCCTCTCTTTTTTCACACATGTACATGTTAATGTAAAATCACAGTCCTTCCCACATTTTTTCAAATGGAATCACACATTTCTATTGGTTGCAAGTTTCAACCCCTTTCCAAATCATCCCTTCCCCCAACATGACTTCTGCCTGCTACCATAGCAACAGCTCATGGAACACTGGTGTGAGCAGAGAGGTCAGAAGTTCAGCACACAATGATTCAAATCCAAAGAGCAAGAGTGCTTGACTTTTCAAACCTAACAGCAAATCCAAAGTAATGTTGAGTGGGAACACATTTTTCTGTACCAATCCAAAACATGCTTTTAAAAATGTAAACATACAGCCCAGTTTTAACTGTAAAATAGTTTGAATCAGCCAATGAGTTCTTTTTATAAAAAAAAAGTATGTATGCCTCCATTTTTCAACTGTTTTTTTTTTCATATTGCCATTCTACTGAAAGACACCTCCTGAGTGCATCCTGTTCTCCTTGAAAGATGTTCACAGTGTGGATTGTAGGTCATAGCTATGTCTTCTGGAGTGAAAAATTTGCAGAAAAAAGAGGTATTGTAAAAGACCTTGCTTTGCCAAATGTAGACATTAAATGGATTGGTCAGAGAGGATTAAAGTGGCACCAATTAATGCCTTTGGTGAAAACCTTTCTACATCTCCCACAGCCTAACCTTATTATTGTGCACTGTGGTGGAAATGACCTTGGCACTTTAACTGGGGTAGGTCTGGAAATGCTTATTAAGGACACCTTTCTGCAATTGATGTCACTTTTTCCACAAACTGCCTTTGTATATTCTAATATATGTCAAAGGCAAAAGTGGAACTGGTCCAACAAATTTTGTCCGCAGATTGACAAAGCAAGAAAGCACGTCAATAAGTCTGTTTCTGCTTCCCTCAGAGACTATGGTATGGGTTCTATATACCACAACAACTTGCGTTACAACATGCAAGACATTTATAGAGGAGACGGTGTACATTTCAATGATGAAGGGAACAGAGTCTTCCTCTTGAACTTTAGACTCTGCATCGGTACTTACTTGTAGGTACCGAAAAACACTCAATAAACACAAGGGCTCTTTTTAGAGCCACCTAATATCTAAACACTTAAACTTGATTTTTATTTCTATTTTTTTTAATGTTTTTTTCGGGTGCGCGCAGAGTGCGCGCACCTCGCGATGTTTTTTGAAAAAATGTAAATCTTTTTTTTTGCCCTTTGTGGTCCTACTGTGACCCCCTGACAATGGCTAGGGGGTCAAGAACTCCCTACTCTGCCCCGTATTCACGTTCTCCACCTTTCCTTTTCAGTGCGACAGACAAAATGGCGGCCGTCACTTCCTGATTTCGACCGATTCGAATGTTTACTGACATCTAACAACCAATCAGAATTACGCTCGCGCACGGCAGGGTGCGCGCACAGGGCTTGCACAGTGCGCGCACCCTGCGCGCTTATAGATATTGATATGCTTTTAAATGCTATTTTCTCAGGAAATACTGAACCGATTTACCCAGACCTGCGAAAGGCACTTCCTTGACCTTATGGCTACCTCTCTGCCAAATTTCACGTAATTCTGTTCAGCCGTTCGGGCTGTAGCTGCGACTAAAGGTCCTATGGAAAAATGCATGGGGAAAACGTGTTTTGGGACCCCCCCTTTTTCTCGGCCCCCGCTTGACGAATCACCCCGAGACTTTCAGGGTAGGAGCTGAGCGGAGCGCCCCATTAGTTTTGTAAATTTCGCGAGGATTCGTCAACCGGTGCCAAAGTTATTCAAAATAGAATTCTGAGATTTCATATGGAAACTCAGTCCTAACTATAACTATCTACTGGCGACCGCCAGTAGATAATATATATATATATATATATATATATATATATATATATATACATATATATATATATTACCTACTGGCGGTCGCCAGTAGGTGGCCGACTGAGCAATAAACTAATTTGCACTAAATCGTGGTCCGTGCCTGCTTTGGTATCCCGAGGACTTGGGAGGAGAGTAAGCAGCAGAATCGCATATATATATATATATATATATATATATATATATATATATATATATATATATATATATATATATATTCACACAACCACTCATATACCCATTCACAGACCCATCCAAATAGTCATGAACCCTCTCACTAATGTATAGAGGTGCTCACACACCCACACGCTCATACAGGAACTCACACAAGAACACACACTCACCCACACGGTTACTCTTACAACCTCTTACAACCAGTCTCTCACCTATAAAGCAAAGCAAACAGCAACACACTCACACACCCACTTATTCAGCTACTCAAACACCCACTCACACTCCCATACAGACTCTCAATACAATCACTCACTCACCAGTACAAGATACATATATGTGGTGGTAAGTATAGTATCTATATATACTTACCTTATCTAGAATATTGTGACACTACAATATTTTTTGCTCAAATACTGATGGAAAGATTGTTGAGATAGTGAAGAAAGTATAATTCCAATGGTGAACTTTAAAAGTGATGCAGCATTCGTCTGTGGCTGAACTACTGTCCCATTTTTTCACTAAGTACCTATAAATATATTGATTGCTTTCCTCTGCTCCATCCAATCCCTGTTGTTGCACACAAATCTACTGCTGAAACTTAACATGATTTACATGTGAACCTCTGCCTATTATTAGGGAGCAGCAGCATAGACTTCTTGAGAGGTTTTATTTATTTTATTTGAAAAGTTTTAGATAGCGCTGGCTAAACCCAGAGGTATCAGAGCGCTTTACATGGGGAGGTACAATTGCATTAAAACACAGTTACATTGTTACAACAGTTTCAGGTATGTGGTTATTGGAGATACAAGAGTTACAAAGGGATGGCTCAGGTATGGGGTGGGAAAGGCCGGCAGGGGAGAGAGATTCGGTGAAGAGAGGGAGGGAATAGAAGAGGAAGATAAGGAGTGAGGGAGGACAGAGGAGAGGGCGGGGGTAGGAAAACACAAGGAGGTGACGAGAAGAAACAGTGTCTGACGATCGGATGGGTAGGTGATGGCCAAGGGGTGAACCAGAGCCAACTCCTCAATAGCTGCGTAGGGCAACTCCACCGGTCATCAGCTCAAGGTTGCTCATTCGCCGAAGTACATCAGAGGGTTAAAGTATCAGCCTGGAGGAGATTATCAAAAGGTTTCAAGGAGAGCACCTTTCACGGTGTGAGGTGCTGGGTTCCCAGCGATAATGAGAACATTCCCAGAGCTCTGCTAGGTGAAGAATCCCTTAACACTGTGCACTCTCTCAGAGGGGTGTCTGAGACTCCAGGGCATGAATGCTAGGATCCCTCCCCAACAAGGGGAGAAGGAGTACTTTGGTAAGGGGCATATTCAATGAGGCCAATTAAGGCCTTTTTCCGCTATGTGTGAAACCCTTAACACTGTGTACTCTCTCAGAGGGGAATCTGAGAATCCAGGGTAAAAATGCTGGATCCCTCCCCAACAAGGGGAGAGGGAGTGCTTTGGCAAGGGGCACAAACATGGAGGCCATTTAGGCACAGTAGGGCGGTACGGGAGGACTAATACAGGAGACAGGGGGAAATGAGAGTAGGTACGCTAGTACAGACGCCTACTGCCCTAGAGCAGCTAACGATGAAGGTAGAAGGGAAAAACCATGAAAATAAAATAAGTAGTCTGCCGAACTGAACTTAGCTTAAGCAAAGTCAATAACCCTCATGGTATAAAATGGGAGGGCTAGCAGAAAGAAGTGAGTTAAGGGTGAAAGAGCGTAGGCAGCATAAGAAGATCATTGGAAACAAATGATAGCAGAGGAGAAGGGAAGATGTGGCCCGGGGGAAAGTTCGGTCTCCATTTTAATTAACCCTGGGCGTAGTTCGCGAAGTAGCACTTCGCGAAGCTACGCAAAGTGCAGTTCGCACTACGCGAGCTACGCGTAGCACTTCGCGAACTGCGTAGTACCTTGTTCGCACTGTGCCAGATGTCGTTTTCAATGATTGCACAGTGCGGACAAGCAACCGGCACTGTGCAATCATTGAAAATGATATCTTGCACAGTGCGAGCTGTAGTTTTCTGCTGCTCGAGTAGCTTTTTACTCGAGCGGCAGCTTTTTCAACGCGAACTGGTAGTTTCTCATCGCGAGCGGTCGCGAGCATACGCGACCACTCGCAATAAGAAACCTGACCTCCTCGCGTTGGGAATCTCGCCGGGAGGTTTATTTTCCATGCTCGCGGTCGCCAACTTGATGTTGCTGATCACGAACAAGGAAAAAGTCTCGCCGGGATGTCATTTTGCTTGCTCGCGGTTGCCAACTTGACGTTGAGGACCGCGAGCAAGCAAAAAATGACTGCAGCACTACGCAACACTACGCTACGCGTGTTCGCACTGTGCTACGTGCAATTCGCGTAGTGCGAAGTAGCGCGAACTTCGCAAACTACGCAAGCGTAGCATAGTGCTTTGCCCAGGCTTAATTTTAATTTCAGGCCGGTACTGGCAGTCTTCACAGGGATGGTCAAACAAAGGATAGATGCAGTATTGCACAGCACGAACCATGGTGTTAAAAAATGTGAATAAACGGGGGTGTAGAACATGACATAAAAAGAGTGGGGGGAACAGCGGTATCAGAAATATTCTTGGACGATGGGTGGATCAGTGGAGAGGAGAGAAGATCAAAGGTAGTCCATGTTAGAGTCTCTGGAACGTTCTGAGTCGATCTCAGTATCAGAAAGTGCCTGTGTGGGCCTGGGCGTGCGACGTGTATCGATTGATAGTTTGGGCTGTTGTTTGTCAAGTTTGCAAATTAGAAATTCCCGCCAGAAACGAATACTTGGATCATATGTTATTGTAGTATGGAACAAGGACAGTCACAATTCTCAACCAACTAATGTAATCGAGCATAAGACATTCAAAAGAAAGGGAACGTATATAAGAAGATTAATCAAATTTTATTCATCATTAAAAACATTTTTGTAAGTTGATTTTAGTACACAGTAAAAACCATTTAAAATGTCACAATGCAAATATCAATTTCATCCTAGTGAGTACAGAATGTGCATTATAACGTTTTACATACAATTAAGGTAATGCAACTACAGTTTTTTCCATAAAGAGTGTACACACTAGAAAAATTCAAAAATTAGTGCAACAACACTTATTTCCATATATGTATAAAAAAGAAAACTAAAAACTATAAAGCAGTCGACGCGGCGTTTCGGTGAAGCATGGATCAAAAAAACAGTGTTGCGTTAAACTCTATATAATAAATTACAGTACTCATCATTAATCAAAATACACTACACAATCATGTATATTTTGCTTTATATAATCACCAACTTCATGTATTGATTGCTTCTTGGATTAAGCTCTGTGCATAGTAGCAATTATCAAATTTGATTTAACAAATACGTTCCCAATTCAACAGTAATATACATTTTACCAATGGTAGCCAGACACTTCCCATATTGGTGTCCATCATTTGTACCTTGGTACACTACAAATATCGATATGATCCATAAGTGTTCTAAAAACCTACCTATGGTTGTGAAGGCATTCACCCTTTTTCAATTGGGGAACTAGCCTATCTTCTACGGAGTTGTACGTAGTAATACCTTATAAATATAAAAATGGTTGTTAAAATCAAAGCGCTATGGGTTGTCTTGAATGTAGATAACCTTTTGTTTGCCAACCTGACATTTCGTACCTTTTGATATGGTATAATTCAATTGAAATGTGTACGTAGGAGCCACCGGTGTCGTGAGAATAGTTGAGAATCTTTAAGATAAATACAAAATATAAAGGGCTCAGACTTTATTACCGTCACATTATGTGAGAAGCCAATCAATCCAAAGGCCAGTGAATATAATGCCTAATTCCTGCATTGTATGGCCTTCCTAATGTCCATAAAAATATGGATAATCCACCTATGAGACTTCCTGTTGAGTCAGCGCACTAGTTGTTTTGAGCGCCCCGCCAGCATTTAAGGCCCCTGAATGCGCACACGCAGCGGACGCACGCAGTGGGCTTGCCAAAGGCGTGCCAAAGACAAGCCCGTCTGCGCCCGTCTGGACTGGGCCTAGGGCCACTTCCCCTGGTCCAGAGCCCATAGATCATAGGATTCTCAGCTACTCAACCATGGATCTATTTAACCCAAGCCCTGCACCAATTAAGGGCTGCATGCGCATGATCCCAGACGGCAACAATGGGCCACCGAAAGGCTGCCCTCATAGTAACTACTCACCTGCCCCACGACTTATTCAACAAGTCAGTACAACACTCTTCTCGACCCCCAACAGTAGAAACATTAGCGCAGCGCTTATCAATGCGCGTTCTTTAGTTAAACATAAACACGACATAGCAGATTTAATAACTGATCATAAACTTGACATTCTCTTCATAACGGAAACCTGGACTGACCCTTCGTCAGGAACGGATCTTGTAGATGCAACCCCAGAGGGTTATACCGCTTTAAGGCAAGACAGAGTAAACAAAAAAGGTGGTGGACTCGCTATAATTTTTCGCAATAGCCTCACAGCAAAAACTGAACACATCCCCTTGCTAACCTGCGAGGCCCTATATTTTTCTATTCAGCTAACTGCATCTCAAACCTTTAAAGGCATTCTACTCTATCGCCCACCAGGACCCAGGACAGAGTTTCTTTCAACTCTTAGTACTCTGCTAGAACCTATAGCAGCTGAACCCACCTTTACAGTCTTAGGTGATTTTAATTTTCATTTAGAAAATCACCTGGACAGTAATACTAATAATCTACTTTCAGATATGGAAGCGACAGGCTTATCCCAGCGAGTCTCAAATGCCACGCATCAAGCCGGCCACACCCTGGATGGCCTCTTCTCAAACTCTCAGGCCATCCATTTCCAGAGTATTCTCCCTTTAGTCTGGTCTGATCACCACACAATCTTTTTTGATATCCAGATCAACGTCAAGCACCCACCTAGTACTTTATCAATCAAGCCAGGTCCTAGGAGAGCTTGGAAGTGCTTAGACCCCCAGCTTTTAAAAACACAACTATCCTCAACCCAACCTATAGTTTCGTCAGATCCCAACGTGGCCTCAGTAACGGAGTGCACCATCAGCCCCTTGGTTCTCTGAACTCCTTAGAGAACAAAAAATACTGTGTAGGAACTGTGAAAGAAAATGGCGCAAATCCTACAACCTTCAGGAAAAATGTGTTTATAAAACTGAACTCACCGTCTATTCAGGCAGCCTCCTGGGATCGTGGGTGTGCAGTGCGTGCATTAGAGCAGACGGGCACTTACGGTTGGGACTCAGTAGGATGCCACCAGGTATTAGCACTTTTTCAAATAGGTGCCACAGCAGCGCGGGTGTTCAGTGCATGCAGTCGCGCGTCTTCCCGCGTATTTTTCCAATATTGTGCTCCACTCTTGGTCTATATGGTGTCCATAGCGTGTCGCGGCATATGGAAGTTATTGCCAATTCGCGGCGGAATACTCACGGCACTGCAGGAGTTCAATGGCTCTCAGTGCGGCTGCGATGGGCAGCGTCACAATAAAGTTATTTCTTATCTCTGCGCAGCCATTTGCCCGGGCGTGTGGGGTCGTGCCACAGGGGTACACACGATAATCGGCGATGTGGCACGAAGGTGAATCACCGCAGTTATCTTTTGTGAAAGCTCCGCTTTCCTTTGCGCATATTCACTTCTCGCATATTCACTTCTCGCATAAATAGCTGTCAGGATCTTGCCTGCGTATGATTTCTCCGATGTTCGGTCAAGGAATACTGGCGGCCGCCATCTTAGTTCGCTTTGCACCTTCCGTGTCCACCAGCTTCAAAGTTGTTTTTCGGCTATTAATAGTGCGAAAACATAGTCCATTTCAGCATACTTCGCCAGCGCCAGCAATCCGATGTCCCATTAGGTACACGTGGCAAGTTTTCAGTGCTTTCTGCAACTACAACTCTACAACTACCGCTGCTGCGGGAAGGTCAGGGCCTTTTCAGGCAGGTGGCATACTGCCGCTGCTGTGGCCAATTTATTCAGAGCGTGGTGGTACAACTACCGTTGCTGCGGGTGGGGGCACACCCTTACCTTTTGAGAGTCTTTGGGGGAGGGAGGAGAGCCTCCGTATGCAGCCTGCGGAGTTGCAGGGGGTGAGTCGCGGGACCCCTCTCCTCTGTCCTGGGCGCAATGTTAACTTGGAATCAACTGTGAAGGAGCTTTGTCGTGGGCGGCTCCCAAGGTCTCGGAAGTGAGAGCAGAATTGGCGGCGTGCTCTGCGAGGGCAGTCGGTCTGACGATCGGGCATTCGGGGAAAAGAGAGGAGAGCCTCCGTATGCAGCGTCCAGGGGGGAGGGAGGAGAGCCTCCGTATGCAGCCTGTGAAGTTGAAGCGGGTGAGTTGTGGAACCCCTCACCTCTGTTCTGGGCACGATGTTGTTTTGGGATGCACAGCAGAGGGAACAGGGTCGTGAGCAGCTACCACTGTATTGGCCTCGGAGCGAGAGTGGTACCGGTGGGCTTTTGAGTGGAGGCGGGCTCCTACAGCACCCACATAGGAAGCAGGGAGGCCCCCTATCACCGTGGTGGTGGGTCCGAGAAATTCGTGGCAGTCCAGAGTAGAAGAGCGGCGTCTGTCTTCTCTGTCAAGTGGGTCTGGCTGGTTCCGAGCGCAGGTACGGAGATAAAGTTGATAAAGTTGAGATTTTCTTTCTTTGACTTGTTGGGCTCGATGGGCTGGGTTTACCTGGGATTTACGCAGATGGCGATCCCTAACCCTCGGCCATCTTGGTATATTAAGGTATGAGGTATGCTATGAGCAGACCATCTTCCAGACTATGTTTTCATCAGTATCTTATTTGATCTGGGGAGCATTCAGCCCTGTTCCAAGACACATCTTGTACCAACCAATTGCTCACAATGTATAAGTGTGGCCAGGTGTGATGAGGTTGACATTTAATTTATTCAATGATGTTGTGGTGTTTGTTGTTATTACTGCCCCATAAGTCCGTGTGCACTGGGAATGCGGCTAATGACCCTGTGCAGTGGAGGCTGACCACAAGTCCTGACCTACGACCAGGCCATGCAGCCAAATCTCTATGTCCAGCCTTGCAGATACTATGTATTTATAGAGACAAGCTCTTCTGTTGAATTGTTGATGGTTCTCAAAATAGCCATTATTGGGGGGAAATTTATTGTTTAGATTTTGTGCTTTTGTTTTTAAATTTTAAAACAAATCTTTAGTAGCCACTAGTAAAAGGTTCTATTTTGTTTCTCCTTATTGATGGCATTTGGTGTAATTTTCTGCCACTATTTGATTGACAGTGGTTGGAATATTGTCCCCACACCAGATATTGGTTTGCACTTCATGCAAAAGAGTGCAAAGATGCTGTGCTAGTGGTTGTTTTGTTCTTCTTCCTCAAGCCCGATGAGTAGAGTTCTAAATGTCCCAAGCTTGGCTTTTGGTAACACAGTTTGCAGGAAAGCCTACTCGCATTGAGTTCTCCCCACCCCCCCGACTGGATGTGTGAAGAATTCCCACGTCTACAACCTTGCTGTACTTTCCCACCTCTTCTATCTCTTCAATGCCTGCTGCAACTTCCTCCACTGAAGCAGCAGAGGATGGTCCAGGAATCTCATCCTGAGGTTTTTCCACCATAGTAACTCAACAAATGAAGCTATAAACAACTCCACATAAAATGGAGGATGTGCCTCTTGTTGCTAAGAAAAGGGATTGTGATGTAGAAGAAGGTTACCAGAACTTTCAATCAATGAAAAGCTAAGAATACTCTTTAACACGACAAACAGGGGGTTCAACTGGAAGTCTACTGATTATAAAGTAAGCCTGCCCTCGTTGCTAGGCATGCCGGGTCCTCAGATTTGATTGTGAGGCCACATACTTCGAACCTTTTGAAAAAACTTAACTCTTCTCAGAAATGTCCCCCTCCAATATTGAATCTGATAACAGCCCACAACAATGTGGAACATTTTCTTAAGACATAATTTAGTGTTTACATTGAAAAGAGTGCCTAAATGTGCTGGTAATTCACAGACTTTATTGTAAGGTCTATTGCCAGTGGTCTCAGTAATGAGACTATGGACTATCAAAGAGAACCCAGCATAGGTCAATGAGCTCAATTGTCTGCGGTGTTTGTACCAACACTGCTGATTGTTGAAAGAGACCCACCAGGTGTCCATTAGTGTAATAGTCTGCAACCTTAGTGCTTAGACTGAGGACTATGAAAGGGGATACAATGTGTCTCTACTAGTTTCACATTCTGCAATCCTAATGACCAAACTACAGACTTTTGAATGCAACTACATGGAGGCCTGTGGCCTATGGGGTTCACAGGGTCCGTGATGAATTTGCAAACTCCACAATACCAACACAGTTTTATTATTTTCAAACTTATGGGAGCCCCTTCAGGATCCCCTTAAGTGGCGCTGGGGTCGTTGTTACCCTTCCTGCACCCTTAATTTCCCTTTCAATTATTTGAGGGCACACAGTAAAATGCAGTAATGGTGGCCACAAGGGACAATTTTCTACTTGTTGGTATTGACAGACTTTTCTTTTTTAGAAAGTTATACTTTTGTAGTAAACTTACATTTTGTAACAAATAATAATAGTACTTTTTTTATAAAGCTCTGGAGACTCACTGCACTAGGATTTCCCTACAAGATCTTACTAACAAGGGAAGAAAAAAAAGAACATCCAAAAACTGAGCAGGACAAGCCATGCGAGCGTCTAGCAGTAAAAGGAATCCCTTTTGTACCATTCACTCATGATTATTCATATCAGTCCCCCACTTCTCTACAGGAAAAAAATATATTTACCCTTTCAGATAGTACTTGCTCCTATATTTTGACACTAAACACTATTATTAGGTAAAGGTGTCTTATTTATTTAAAAAGATGTGTTTTTTTTTAAAGTTCCATATATCATACAACATATTCTGAATAAAATCTCATTACAATAATTTTTTTAATATATTTAAAACATTGTTTTTAACACATCCAATTCCTCGTGAGAATTTCTCAATCAAATTTATTTACTTAGTGCACCAATGGTTTTGTAATCACACAAATTCCATAAACAATATAAATTGTATCCTCAATTGTCATAACACAAATTCCATAAACAATACAAATTATATCCTAAATGTCGATGCAGTGTTTCAGTGGCAAAAACCTTTTCACTCCACCTTCTTCAGGACTTAAGATGTTGTATAAAAATGCATGGATTCACCTTTAAAAAGAGGCTTTTTTATAGTCCTCGTTTCCTACCTGTTTGCCACATATGATGTGCAGAGGTTTTTCTTTCTTATCTATTAATTAGAATCATTTTCAGAAGAAATCCTGTCACCGTCTATCTCTATCGGATTGTTGTTTAACAACAATCCAAATGAGATAGTTGGTAACAAACAAGAGGAAGAAGAAGAGTGAGTGGTAATATAAAATCAAGGTCCCCACTTCACTTTGCAGGAATGACAGAGGGAAGGAAATTAATGAGGTTCCCCCTGAGAAAAAATAAGTCATAGAGAAGGCGGTTGTCTAATATCATATCACAGCCACGATACATTGAGGATTGTCGGACAAATAAGAAAACAGATGATGCAACAGGGATCCTGAAAATAAAAGATTTCTTCTGAAAATGATTCTCATTAATAGATAGGAAAGAAAAAAAACACACATAGCAGTACTCCAGAAAGGTACTACAAAGTGCAGTTTATGAATCAGGTCTTAGATCTTGCAGACTCAAGATGGACAAACAAAAAAATAGCTCACTCATCCAATGAGATTTCTTTATATATTAAACTACTGAAGATGTTTAAACCAAACAAAACAAAGCCAATTCATTGTGTAAAGTTCTAGTTTATGCAAGTTATAGTGTAAGTCTGTTCAGCATTTTTTACTGTTGTGCAGAGCAAAGATTCAAATTGATTAAATTGCAAATGACATTTTGACACCCCCCACACCCTATACTTACAGTCAACCAAGGATGGAACAGTATGAAACTCATCATCCCGAACTCAAATTGGATACATGTTTTTTAGAAAGTGTAGTACAGATTTGTCATACTGTGCCAAAGGTATTAAGATAACAAAAAAGGCTTTTCATTGGAATCACGATTTACCTATAAATGCAGGATTGTTACTTCTAAGTCTGTAATATATTTGTTTTCAGAATAAATAGCTATGCTTGTATGAGTTGCTGAAACCTCAAACATTTTAATACTTGTTTGTCATGGTATCAACGAAACTGCTGCTGTATTTGCACAGTTCCATTTTCAAATATGTTTGATGATTTTAGCTTTTTCTTGAAGGAATAGGTTTTGGTCATCAGAGTAAGTGATTGAGGTTCAAAGCCAGGACAGTCAGACTAAGTGGCCTGCAGTTAGTGTTTCTCCAGTGCATGATATTTTTTCCAGCACCTACGCCTGTGCGTTATGGTTGTCCAAATCATTTTATAGATTTCCATAGTGGAAATGCTTTTGAATTTATCAATAGTTTGTGTAAATTAATCTGCGATTGCTCAATTCCTTCAGGTACTCATATTAATACTAGGATTTATTTCAACATTAGTCCACACATCTCTCAAAATACAACTTTAGAGCATGCAACTCTCAGGCACATGTCAGGCTCTATGCCTTTTTGGAGAGTTTGTATTAGGCAAAGGATACAGGTTGTAGCTTTGACCTTCACCACCTGAGAAGTATGAAATTAGGTGAAAGTTAAAGTACAGGAAACTCCTTGCTCAGGTGCTGCTCCTGGGGGTCATCTCCCTTCAGTTTGATATATTCAGATAACACGTATCCTGTAGCTAGGCATTTTGCTGACATTCATCATGGGAATAAGAACTTTGTGTCTTCCTTTGGCATTGTTGTAACAAATAAAAGAGACGTGATAGGCCTTAAGATATTTGGAATCCAAACATATAG
The DNA here is from genome assembly GCF_964204655.1 of Triturus cristatus. NCBI lineage: Eukaryota > Metazoa > Chordata > Amphibia > Caudata > Salamandridae > Triturus > Triturus cristatus. The sequence continues at coordinate 844,747,682 of NC_140594.1, read as the reverse complement.
TTATTCTAGAGATTTGACCCTTATGGCTTAAATATGACAGAAGAGTTAATGTCACGTTTATAAAACCTGACACAAGTTGTGGTGAATAAGTTCACCTAAGACAGAATTGACTCTTAACATATAGCTGCCTAATCATTCACTGGCTTTTTCTAGTATGTTGTGCAGTACTGAAACAGTATTACTAAAGTTTTACGAAATGCTATTCACATTCCTACATGCAGAGTTTCCATGTCCACCTGTGCTGTCTTGTTGTGTGCTGAGATTTCCTCACCATGTGTGGATTCGGCACACAATAGAGTATATGCTTTAGTAGTAAATGTGGAAGGTACAGGGCATAGTGGCTGGAAAATGGGAAATACTACTAAAGGGGAGGAGCTTAAGGAGGAGTAAGAAAGGGTTAAATGAAGGCTAAGGAGAGGTTTATGGCGGGATGTCTAGCCACTCACAAAAGAGCAAGCACGTTGCTATTCGCAAACTGCCCTTATAAATTTTCTACAGCCATAAAGGGACTAAAAGCGGTGCTAAATTACTACAGCTCAGAGATGAAGTAAGAGCAGCACCACACATGGTCAACCACTGATATTGCAGAACCCTCCCTTTGAAATCAATGGATGTAGGGACTTCAAATAAAACCCCAAAGAAATACTTTTTTTTTTTAAAACACGTTTTATTGATAACCAAGCGAGAATAACAAATACAATGACAATACGAAGACGTCTACCTTTACTATTACCTCCATTCCTCCGCCCCCTTCACCACACAGCAGACCAACACCACAGCGATTCCATGTATAACGATCGCCCCCTGTGGCGCCTGTTTGTTGTACCATCCATTTAACCAGGAGTCCTCCTATCTAGCAGCCTCTCGGGACCCTTTACTCAGTGTTATGCTGATCCTGTGCTGCCCCGCCCAGTATCCGTTGTCTCTCATTCCTAAGTTCAATCGTCAGAAAGATGCAGATGTTACCTCTATACTTATTCCATTTTCCCCAATTGTGATCCCATTTCCGTGGGCACCCCCTCTCTTTGAACACGTTTTCTCCGCTAGCATGGCATGATCCATATCCTTGGCCCAATCCACCATTTTTGGTGATGTGCCTACCCCCCATCGCTGTAAAATGTTCCTCTTGGCTACACCCCAACCCCCTGAGGCCCAATCTTGGTCAATTTGCGTGAGGTCCGTCGCTACCCAGATGTTCAGCAGGCACAGCGTGGGTGTCGGGTGTATTGTCTTATCGCAAGCCCTGGCCATTTGCCTGGTGACATTGACCCAGTATTCCTATATGCGGGGGCATTCCCATAGGATGTGGAAGAATGTGCCAATCAGTGCACATTGCCGGAGGCATTGCGAGTCTGGTTGCCTATTGAGTCTGTGTAACAATATGGCGTCGAAATATACCCTGTGTAGGACTTTGAGTTGCACCAGCCGAAGACGCATAGGGATAGCCACCTCTCTGGGCGAGGACAATGCCTCCCTCCAGTCTTCGTCGGGTAAGACCCCGAGGTCGGCCTCCCAGGCTGCTCTAAGACTAGTCATAGGGTCTCCTCTATTATTAATCAGCTTCTTGTACATGAGCGATATGGCCTTGCGGTTCATAGGGTCCAACAAGAGCCTATCCTCCAGGGGAGAGGAGTCTGGAAGGGGTGCGTCTTTGGGCCAAGCCGAGTCTATAGCATGGCTAATCTGTAGGTAGCGAAATCCCTCTGTTGGCGCTAACTGGTACTTGGCCTGAAGATCCGGGAAAGAGGCCTTTCTCCCTTTTACCCACACGTCGCCCACTCTAGAGATTCCGATCAAATCCCATTTATCGAATCCTGGGTAGGAACTGAGTCTCCCCAGTATGTCCGGTTCCCATAGTGGGGTTACCTTCGTCAGGCGGCCCCTCCATCCCATCTGATTCTGAACCACATACCACACTTCCACCGCGCGCGCCGTTGGGCCTTTCAGTCCCAACTTCTTGTGATAGGTATATAGGGCTCTGTTATATCCCCCTTTTCCCAACAGCCAGTGGTCCGTGCGGAAGCTCGGATCATCGTGTCTCCCAAACACCCAACTATTTATGGCCGTCAGCTGCGAGGCCTGATAGTACCGGCGCAGGTCCGGCAGACCTATTTCCCCATCGTACCATCCCATGGTTAGCTTAGCCATCGCAATACGTGGCGGCTTATTGTCCCATAGCAATTCACGTACCGCGGCCTCGATCTGCTCACCAAAGAAATATTTTTAAATGAATGAAAATTATTTGAAGCAGTTCAAAATATAAATAAATATAATGTAAAGTAAAACAAGTCTAAAAAAATCATACATTAATACACATTTGTTACTTAATTATAAAAAATATTTTTGCGTCAATATTAAAGTAAGATTACATTTTAATAAAATATAATTATTGCAATTTATTTTAAATTAACTGTACCCACTCCTTTTAATAATTACTAATGTACAATAAAAAATATTTTTTTACTTTAGATGGGAAATTATTTATTATTGTAACCTTAAAAATAACATTTTTAGTGTAATTTATTATGTTTAAATTAAATATATTTGTTATTCAAAATTAAGTTAACAGTGTGATAGAATTTTTCTTATATTCTGAAATTTTAAAAACATAAAAAAAATTTACTTTTTTTTCTCCAAGTTTAATAAACGTATTTACTTTTCACTAGCACGCTGACCATGGAGGGTGGGTGGGAGTGGCAGTGCCAGCATAATGAACTACAAAGAGCAGGAGGGAGGGTAGAGACAGTGGTAAACACATGAAGAATGTCTAGCAAGGCGGTGGCGGTTAGGGACTGGGTCAGCTAGCTGATGACATCATCCAGTTAATGTGATAGTTTTCTATACGCTTTTCAAAGGTATGCTAAGATCTAATTATCACACCTAACTATAATGTCACTATAAACCTTCTTTTTTTCAGTCAATTTCTAGATTTGTTTTAAGATTAGGAAAGATCATATTAAAGATCATATTACCATGCCAACTATAATATCTCTTTAACCTTTTTCCTTTTTTTCCATAGGCTTAGCACAGTCCAATCAAGCGAACAGGTACACATAGATGACAATAATATTTTAATAGCAAGGTTATGAAATATGCATAAAAACTTCAACAGACTCTCTTATAATAATTAATGTTTATATTCATCCTGATGCAAGTGGCAGAAAGCTGATGTATAGTAAACTTATAAACACTTTACTATACCTATTACAAGATACAGCACATCCAGAAATTATAATTTCAGCTGATTTTAACATGAACTTACTATGGTCATTTGACAGAGAAGATAACACACTGCAACAAGATCATCTTTGGGCTATTCCCAAACAGTGCTTGCCCCGGATGAAACCGGGTCTAGAGACACTATGGGAATGGGTCTAGTAAAAGTTATGGAATCCCATGGTCTAAGAGTGTTAAATGGAAGGTATCAACAAGACTCACTACCAGGCAGTGGGGCAGGAATCTAGAATTGATTACACCCCAATATCCTTACCTTTTCTTCAAATTATATCTTCCTTCCAGATTACAAAAACTGTAGAAAGTAACTATGGACGGCAAATCATGGAGATTTTGATCCAATGTGCAAACCATCAAAAGGCAAATTCCCTTCTTGGGGAGCTAACAATCATAAATTATAAGAGACTGTGTTGGTCAGAAGGATCTAAAGACTTAATCAGGGCTACAGCTTCAACAATGGTGGAGCATTGCTTTCTAGAGGATTCTCTTACTGCAACAGTTCAATGGGCTCTTTTTTACAGAGAAATCAATGGCCACCTATACACGGAAAAATAATCATAACTCTTGGCATCTTAATGGCCAAATACAAAATTTAAGCAGGACTAGAACATTGGCCATATGTCATATGCTGAAAAGGAATAGCAATGGAACTTTGAGACAAGCAAAGAAGTGGCCTTGGAACCAAGAGCCCAAAACTAAGTTGAAGATTATAAATAGAGACTTTATGAGGCTAATCTGAGAAGAGAATTAAAAAAAAAGAAATACTCCGGACAAGAGCACTTCACAGCAGCAAAATAAATATTCAAGAGACTCTTGGAAGATGATAAACAGTCTGAATAGAGCCTCAATGACAATTACCACTTCTACCTTAACAGAAGCTCGGTGGGACGGTTCTTTATCTGCACATTTTAACAAAGTTTTGGACGTCAACTCGTGCTTCATTCATGAAATGCAAAGTATAACAAATCCATTCATCTAAGGAGAATGTAAATTGACTATCACAGAAGAGCTGGTATGCAAACTCATTAGGAAAAGTATACAAGATAGGGCACCTGGTTCAAACGGAATCCCACACTCCCTGCATAAGGAAAATCCTACCTTTTGGGCAGGTTACCTAACAAAAGTTTCTAATAATGCTCTTCAGTCTGTGATCATTCCAGTCTCATGGAAAGGCTCTATAATATGCCCAACTTCAAAAGTGGTGATTGGTTGCAACCTGCAAATTACCACCCTATCATGCTCCAAGATACAGAGGCAAAACTCTTTTGCAGGAATTCTCCTGTCTGAATTATCGCAATAGGCAGGAGCAAGGCAGATTGTTCCGCTAAGCTAATCGGGCTTCATTCAAGGGTCAGGTACGGAGTCCAATATTTTAGCACTTTCAATTATTACGGATACATATAAATCAAGTAAGCAACCAATTTATCTGTGTTTTGAAGATTTTAAGTCAGCGGTGTACAGTGGCAAATTCTCTTGCAAAAGCTGACTAAACAAGGAATCCCTGCAAGTCTGGTAAAGGCAATTCAATTGTATAATATGAATAGGCAAAAGTTCATACCTGTCAAGGAAAATTGAAACCTCCCTGGGGCAAAAGCAAGGGTGCATACTTGCTCCATATTTATTTAACTTATTTTGTCAGATCTAATACATGCATTGGACAAAGCAAATGCCAATCCCCAATTGTCAGCAGACAAGAATATATCAAACTTATTATAAGGGGACAATGTCATCTTGTTAAGTCAAACAAAGTTTCGATTGCAACGTCTCATAAACATATGATCAAGCTACTCATTGGTGAATGGCATGGCCATAATTGAGAAAAAGACAAAAGTTATGGAAGTAAATCACAGGATACAGAGTATGGCCACTGCCGACGAACCCGATCTGCCCAACAGGTCAGTCATGTCAAGGCCACACCTAATGGTGAATTTTGCTGCATCTCTACCATCCTTCACTGCCTGGGACAGTACAGCCTGGGCATCCTCTAGGAACTGTGGCAGCACTTGCACAACCGTTTCCCAAATGGAGTGGGAGAAATGGCCCAATAAGCACACAGGATTCATTCACCGCAATGCTAGGCTGGCGGAAGAAAACACATTTTTCCCAAGTGTTTCCAACCTCTGGGAAATCCCAATCCAGAGGAGCAGAAGGGAATGCACCATGGGATATCGCAGCCTGCACCACCGAGCTCTCAGGGTGGGGTGTTGGCTGAGGAATCTTGGGTCGCCCGGAGCCAGGCGATGGCAGCGTGCACTTGTTCTGTCCACTGGAGCCCCAGTGCTAGGCTAGGACAATGTGCCATAGGAGGACACCATTAGGTGCCTCATCAAAGGGCAATAGGGGTTCAGAGGTGGAAGCCCCAGGCTGACGCACTTTGGTCAGATTAGTCCTGACCTGCATAGAGGGCAACTCTAATCCAAGGACCTCAACTGCCTTACTTACCACCATGGCGTTAGAACTCCCCTCCTCCGTAGCCACTGTTGGAGGAGAGAGCATGCCAGTATCTGGGGATGTGTCCAGTCCACTGGCCTCCCCAAGTTTCTCATATCAGTCCATCTGTTCTACAGACACATCCTATGTTTCACAGGGTCCATAGACCGCTCCCAATCCTCTCCTGTGCCTAAAAAGTCCAGAAAATGACCAGGCTACAACATAGAACCTCTGGGTTCTACCGCCACCCAAGTCGAGTGACACTGTTCCGACTCAGAGGCATTGGAGGATAAGGATGGCAATGGCACTGCCGGTGGGCATCGGCAGCGACAAAGGCACCCGACTTCAGGTCAGGCTCTGGGGAAGGACACGTAGGCACGGCGGGATTCATCCCAGATCAGATCCATGAGGCCCTACTGGTGCTGTTGCCAGAGCCGTTGAATCTGATTTGGCCCCTTTAGACCCTGTAGGGCCCAAAGGCTCACCAGAGGGGTCAGTGCATGGCTTCGTAAAATTATTTTATTAGAGCGGGTATTGCTCCGTCTCCCAGAAATGAAGGGAGGCACAAAGTCGACCTTGGCTCTGGCTTCGCAGAATCGTGTCTAGATAGTCAGTACTCCTTACCTCGTTCATCGATGGGCGACAGTCGAGGCAAAGATGAAGTCCACTTAGACTTCTTCTTGTGCCTCTTCCTCGAGTGACCCAAAGACCTCGAGTTGGAGGATGAGGACTTGGGGCTCCGGGAGAAGTCCTGCAACCTCCCCTTCTTTGAACAAGATTGGGATCTCAGTGGGGTATCAATGGCTGGTGTTAACTGCCGGGCCGTAAAATGCTTCAAAGGTTGCTCCCACAAGGCCTTCGGAGCCCAGGCCTGACAGCCCGAGCACGACTTTGAGTCGTGGTCACGCTCGAGACAACGGAGGCAGAAGAGGTAGGGCTCGGTTACCAACATGGCATGGTGGCAGGCGCCACATGATTTGAACCCTGTCTTTCTAGAAGACATCTCCTCAACACACTAGAAAAAAGATTAGTCAACAAGAAGTCGAAAAAAACCTGTCAAAAAGCAACAGAGGGGTAGCTCTTCCCAGATTGGCGCTTAACTGGTGTAGAAAGAAAATAACTTACCTATGCACGCCTTTGTGGTACCTATATAGGTGACCGTTACATCATAATCCCCAAGGGGTACTGCTGCTAGAGGTCTAGCAGATGCTGCACGTTCTTGATGGTGGTAAAAATATCTGACTAGTGTTCTTCCCACTGCCAAAGATGCCCTGTGCCACACTAGAGTGTAGGCAAGTTACTTACCTTTGGTAATGCTTTATCTGTTAGAGACAGGATCAAGCCTATGTTGTCCTCCAGAAGATTATGTTGAAGTTGTTGGCTTTTAATTTGAAGTCTCCTTGCTGTAAGGATACATTTATCCTTGCAGTTTGTGATTTTGTGGTTGATATGACCAATAGGGGGTTTGTTAAACATTATTCTGAAGCTCCGGAATGACTGCTTTGACAGTTCCCGGTGTCAAGAACTGATCTTCTGTCAATCTCTAGGAGACCTGGGACCTAAAGAACAAATTGTCTTGGAGACGATCTTGGGTGAAGAGTCTTCAGCATTACCAAGTCTGTTGTTTAAAGTGCTTCAAGAGGAATGTTTTATTTGCCCCTCTCAACAAAACATTGTGAAAAGCTGTGACGTCATCCACTGGTGAGACTGTGGCCTGAGAAACCACAGAAGTCGGTGTGTAGGATGAGTGTGATCGGTGACTAGAATGTGGAGGGTGACTTAAATTTTGATGGTGATCACCTTTTTTCACAATTTCAGGAGTACAAAGGTTCCTAGATGGTGAGGTTGGTATGTCCCCGGTGGTGCTGTAGGAATCACAGGAGGGACAGTTCAGCTATCTGTTGACATCATTTTGATATTGGTACAGATAGTTCTGGAATATAAAAGTGAATGATGAGGAGGGATCCCATAACGTGGAACTTGTAGAGGACATTGAGTGTCCTCTTCAGAAAGTCTTGGGGGGATATTCACAAGGATCTATCTCCGATTTAACGGCACTTTAGCGCAGCCAAAGTCATGATAAATGTACCTCCCCATTCACAAGCCGGTGCAAACAGCTCACATCACCAGTTTACCCGCAATAGCAGCCGCAAAAAACATCACCACCGATGACCCCCGCAACTATCGCTAATGCGATGCAGAGTAGGCGTTACCGTGCCAAAAGTCGCGACAACACCACTCCACAACATTCACAATGACCAGCCAGAACTGCGATAAGAACACAAAACAGGCGATTAGGTGCGTTAGCAGCAGGAAAATGACACCTGCTCAGACCTGGTGCAAAGTCGGACCACAACATGCACCACAAAAGGGAGCACAGCCCATAGCCACATATGAAGAACAACAGATGCCCCTGAGCAACTGAACATGCAGCACGGACACCCAAGAGGTCCACAACACCTTCCCACACCACCCCCAGGCCCGCAACAGCCCCCCCCAGGCTCCCCCCAACGCCGGACAAAGAAACTGCACACCAACACCACGAATCCCAAAACAAATATTTTGCCTGATGTCGCACAAGCAGGAAAATCGACATACATGCATGGCCAGAAAATGGAGTATCAGTCATACAGCAATGCAATCACCAACACAAAACACCATTCAAACAAAAGCAAAATAACCATTCGGATGAGTCCTAGCGGGTCCTCACTGGACAATCTGTAGGACACAGCCTGGAAGACAAAATCCAAGAGAAGAAGGTGTGCCATGCGCCCAACAAAGGAAAGAGAGGGAGAGAGCGAGGAAGAGAGACAGAGTGAGATTGCACAAGCAGCACAAGGCCTCTCGGGCACCTGGCTCCACATGCCAACTTGTTTGTGTGTATCGCCATCTGTACACCATGAGCCCAAGGCCTTGTCTCAATCTTAGTGCCAAAGCCACATCACATTCCGAAAACACAATTAGCAGTCAGACAAACATCAGGGATGAAAGCCCCATTGTTCCAGTGCAGAAGGCGGAAGGACACCTGCACCTCCGACCTTGGTCCAGAACGTGGCTGGAACACCCTGAGAGAGATGCCATGGCAGATGGGGACGACTCCCACACCACACATTGCGCCAAATAACTATCTGACTTATCCACACCCCACACACAGAAGCCCCTGCCTGAGGTACCTCCGCATGGGATGCCCTTGACACTCACAGAAACAGCAACCCATTCTTCCCAATGTTGCACACACATTCAAATCATTGCCCAGAGCTGTGGCATATCCTCCACACAACTGCCGCAGTCCAGAAGAGTGCCGGTTCTACGAGACGCACCAACACAATGGCAGGCCATCCCGGGCACATGCACAACCCCCGTCACGTGGAACAGTACCGTGCAAGTATGCTGCATTTACTGGGCACACTGCCACTGGCAGTGCTGCAGATCAGTTACCAGTTGACCTTCCGCCTTGCCTACATCACCTGCGTCCAGCCCTGGTTCCACTGCCGAACATGCACATTCAAGTGTCCCATGGATGTCTGCCTATCCAACATAACCGTAGATTAATTGGATTATGACTTGTGTCTGTGCCCCCTGTTGGATAACGAACAGGAGTGTAACCGAGACAGCCGGGCATGGGATGCCTTGACATACTGCGTAAGTATTGGCAGTTGCGCATGGGAGATTGCACAATTCCTCGTGTACAGTGACCACATCTAGGCGCTCCCCTATTGGGCAGTGTTGCGGATTGGTGAAACGGTGTGATCTGAGCACACCTGCACGGACCAGTTAATGGATTGGCTCACCCTGCTGTTCCTTGAACACAACAACGACTTACTATTGGAACACATTGCACAAGAAGCTGCACAGACATTCATGGACGAGTAACTACGTTCCTGCAGCCACATCGGATTGTCACCCACAGCACAGGTCCCAACAACTTGTTGCATCGTGGGGAATGCTCGCATATCCCATCACAACAGAGGACATGTCTGCCTTTGTCAGGACTCTGGATGCATGTGCGTGGAACTATGCGTGTGTACACACACCTGTGCAAGGTGATGCAGGTCCATGGTCGGAGCTACACAGCGTTGTTTGGCAATGTTAACAATTCGGACACACTGCTGAGGGGAGAGTACACACATGGCACTGTAGCACGACATGTGAACCTGTCAGACCCTTTCACCTGATCACTGTCAGCAGAGCAGACATTCTGCACACTTCAGTGGCAGAGCACTATGCAGATCCCATGGGCAGTGAGTCGTGCCCCCTCACACGGGGCAATGGGCAGACGCCAAACAACATATGACTCATCCAGCAAGGCAAGGTGGGCTGAGGCAGTTGCCATCCGTGATGATTGTTGTCCATTTTTTACTTACAATTTTCTGAACCGCAACATGTTCCCATGCTGTGTGTAAGTGTCTTAAGCATGTTCCTGCCTGTTGTGGCCATAGCCTTGTCTGTACTGATACACACATGCCAATAAAGTCTATGCCACTCCACTGGTGTCTAACTGTGATGTGTGTTGATGAGATTGTCCACTCGTGTGCCACAATGAGCATCGTCCCTACACAGGGAGGAACTGACTGACGCATGTGCAATGGGGGTGGCTCCCTTTTGCAAGCTCCACCTCTGTGAGCCAGACATTGTATTGGGATAGTTGCTGGCTGACCTGTGCACTTAAATGATTTCAGCAATGTGAGTATGGTGTCCAACCTCTGACCATGTGGAGCAATGTGAATGTCACACTGTGTGTGAGTAGGTATGTGACGTGAAGTTCTGTTGTCACATGTTATGTAGGACACCACTCCTGGCCTGCTACCGATTTGGTCATTCCTACACACAGCCCTATTCAATACATGGACGTGTGCCTATGTTGGGGGGTTGTGAGATTGTTGTTAATGTGCAATGGGGACACAGCTAGTACTCACCTTCACAGTCATCCAATTGGCCATGTGTCTCAGGGATACACATGCGCATAGATGTCAGTTACCAGGGTGTACCTTCATGTGCAATCATTGTCCCTACATCCAGCCATACTTCCATACATGAGTGAACATAGTCATGACACATCTGTGTGATTTAGAATGTTTTATTCACATTCAGGTGATTAACGGAGCTGGAGCTGTACGTGGCCATCCAAGCCCATATTACATGGAAGCCCAGTAGTGGGCCAACCAGATTCCTTTGGGGATTGAAAAATTATTAGGAAGAGGGGGAAGTGCAGTCCACAGCAGAATTGCTGTGTAATTGTCCAGCAGTGAAGATATGGCAGTCCGTGTCCGGGGGAATGTCGCAGCGTGTTCCAGGGTTCAGTGGGAGGTATTGTCCCAAGGCATGGTGCATAGGGCACAACCAGGTAGGGACAGGCCATTTGGTGGTGATGGATGCTACTACCTCCTTCCTCACACAGCAATTACCATCCCCATCTTACTCCCCTGATACTGGTTCTGTGTCCGGTGTGTGTGAATGGGTGATGGCTGCATCACTTTGTGCCACTGACACATCAGACTGCGAAGGTGATGGGACAGCATCACTGTGTGCCACTGACACATCAGGGGTCGGAGATGTGTGTGTCGATGTTCCCGCTTCAGTCATCTGGGACAGGCTCAGTGGCAGCAATGGCAAGATGATGAATCACAGGGCATTGAAGTTCCCAGATACTACTCACTGGTGTCCAGCCATGGCAGCCATGCTTCCAGCCAGCATCAGCTCCATGGTCTCCATTGACCCCCGCATCTGTGCCAACTCTGTGCTGTCATCGCTGGTGCCTGTCTGACCAGACAGTACTTGTATTCGATTAATGGCCCCAGCATGGTCAGCCAAGGTCTGTGGTGAAGCATGGTGCATACAGGGGCTGTCCGATAGGGACTGTGCGTGGTCCCTGATGGGACTCAGACACCCACGTATGGCATCGATTGTGGCTGCCATGAGCTCGAAACGGTGAGCAGTCTATATACCGACTTTTTAATATCGAGGGACATAAATATCGAGACAAAAATATCGAATGTACAAAATATCGAAATAGATAATATCGATGTGAAAAATATCGTTTTTTTTTTACTTATATGTCGATGTAAGTAATATCGTTAGTAATAATATCGACATGTGAAAATATCGTCATTGTGTGTTTAGTAAATATTTTGAAGTTGTTTGTATAAATAGTTAAAATGTATATAATATGAGAAATATTTATATTGTTTTAGGGGCGGGATGTTGGGTTATAGGGGATAAGGGTGGGGAGTGTTTTAAAAAAGGTAATTTATTTTTTTAATATATTGTAAAATTTAATTAGTAAATTTTATTTAAAATGTGAAATGTATATTTAATTTTAGGAGCGGGATGTTGGTTTATAGGGGATAAGGGTGGGAAGTGTTTTAAAAATGTTTATATATTGTTTAATTAAAAAAAAAAAATTAGAAATTGTAAATTAAATTTAGAATTTTACAAATAATTTTAGGAGCGGGATGTTGGTTTATAGGGGATAAGGGTGGGAAGTGTTTTAAAAATGTTTACATATTTGTTAATTTTAAAAAAAAATTATTTAGAAATTGTAAATTAAATTTTACAAATTTTTTTAGGAGTGGGATGTTGGTTTATAGGGGATAAGGGTGGGAAGTGTTTTAAAAATGTTTATATATTGTTTAAATTTCGTAAAAAATTTATTTAGAAATTGTAAATTAAATTTAGATTTTTACAAATAATTTTAGGAGCGGGATGTTGGTTTATAGGGGATAAGGGTGGGAAGTGTTTAAAAAATGTTTATATATTTGTTAATTTTTTATTAAAATTATTTAGAAATTGTTAATTAAATTTCGAATTTTACAAATATTTTTAGGAGCGGGATGTTGGTTTATAGGGGAGAAGGGTGGGAAGTGTTTTAAAAATGTTTATATATTGTTTAAATTTTGTAAAAATTTATTTAGAAATTGTAAATTAAATTTCGATTTTTACAAATAATTTTAGGAGCGGGATGTTGGTTTATAGGGGATAAGGGTGGGAAGTGTTTTAAAAATGTTTATATATTTGTTAATTTTTTATAAAAATTATTTAGAAATTGTAAATTAAATTTAGAATTTTACAAATAATTTTAGGAGCGGAATGTTGGGTTATAGGGGATAAGGGTGGGAAGTTAAATAAAAATGTTTATATATTTTTTAATTTAAAAAAATAATTATTTAGAAAATTTAAATATAATTTAGAATTTTACAAATCCCATAATTAAATATAGATTTGAGTCAGAATAGTAAATTAATTAAGTTCAGTGTCCAGCACTTATCTTAATTAAATATAGACTGGAGTGGGAATAGTAAATTTATTCAGTTCATTGTCCAGCACCTACTGTAATTTAATATAGTTTGGAGTGAGAATAGTAACTTAATTAAGTTCAGTGTCCAGCACTTATCTTAATTAAATATAGACTGGAGTGGGAATAGTAAATTAATTAAGTTCAGTGTCCAGCACATACTATAATTAAATATAGGTTGGAGTGAGAATAGGACATTAATTAAGTTCAGAGTCCAGCACTTATTTTAATTTAATATAGACTGGAGTGGGAATAGTAAATTAATTTAGTTCAGTGTCCAGCACCTACCCTAATTTAATATAGGTTGGAGTGAGAATAGTAAATTAATTAAGTTCAGTGTCCAGCAGTTATCTTAATTAAATATAGAGTGGAGTGGGAATAGTAAATTAATTAAGTTCAGTGTCCAGCACCTACTCTAATTTAATATAGGTTGGAGTGAGAATAGTAAATTAATTATGTTCAGTGTCCAGCACTTATCTTAATTAAATATAGACTAGAGTGGGAATAGTAAATTAATTAAGTTCAGTGTCCAGCATCTACCCTAATTAAATATAGATTGGAGTGAGAATAGTAAATTAATTAAGTTCTGTGTCCAGCACATACTCTAATAAAATATAGGTTGGAGTGAGAATAGTAAATTAATTAAGTTCAGTGTCCAGCACTTATCTTAATTAAATATAGACTGGAGTGGGAATAGTTAATTAATTAAGTTCAGTATCCAGCACCTACTCTAATGTAATATAGGTTGGAGTGAGAATAGTAAATTAATTAAGTTCAGTGTCCAGCACTTATCTTAATTAAATATAGACTGGAGTGGGAATAGTAAATTAATTCAGTTCAGTGTCCAGCACATACTCTAATTAAATATAGGTTGGAGTGAGAATAGTAAATTTATTAAGTTCAGTGTCCAGCACTTATCTAAATTTAATATAGACTGGAGTGGGAATAGTAAATGATTTTAGTTCAGTGTCCAGCACCTACCCTAATTTAATATAGGTTGGAGTGAGAATAGTAAATTAATTAAGTTCAGTGTCCAGCAGTTATCTTAATTAAATATAGACTGGAGTGGGAATAGTTAATTAATTAAGTTCAGTGTCCAGCACCTACTCTAATGTAATATAGGTTGGAGTGAGAATAGTAAATTAATTAAGTTCAGTGTCCAGCACTTATCTTAATTAAATATAGACTGGAGTGGGAATAGTAAATTAATTTAGTTCAGTGTCCAGCACTTATCTTAATTAAATATAGACTGGAGTGGGAATAGTAAATTAATTCAGTTCAGTGTCCAGCACATACTCTAATTAAATATAGGTTGGAGTGAGAATAGTAAATGTATTAAGTTCAGTGTCCAGCACTTATCTTAATTTAATATAGACTGGAGTGGGAATAGTAAATTATTTTAGTTCAGTGTCCAGCACCTACCCTAATTTAATACAGGTTGGAGTGAGAATAGTAAATTAATTAAGTTCAGTGTCCAGCACTTATCTTAATTAAATATAGACTGGAGTGGGAATCGTTAATTAATTAAGTTCAGTATCCAGCACCTACTCTAATGTAATATAGGTTGGAGTGAGAATAGTAAATTAATTAAGTTCAGTGTCCAGCACTTATCTTAATTAAATATAGACTGGAGTGGGAATAGTAAATTAATTCAGTTCAGTGTCCAGCACATACTCTAATTAAATATAGGTTGGAGTGAGAATAGTAAATTTATTAAGTTCAGTGTCCAGCACTTATCTAAATTTAATATAGACTGGAGTGGGAATAGTAAATTATTTTAGTTCAGTGTCCAGCACCTACCCTAATTTAATATAGGTTGGAGTGAGAATAGTAAATTAATTAAGTTCAGTGTCCAGCAGTTATCTTAATTAAATATAGACTGGAGTGGGAATAGTTAATTAATTAAGTTCAGTGTCCAGCACCTACTCTAATGTAATATAGGTTGGAGTGAGAATAGTAAATTAATTAAGTTCAGTGTCCAGCACTTATCTTAATTAAATATAGACTGGAGTGGGAATAGTAAATTAATTTAGTTCAGTGTCCAGCACTTATCTTAATTAAATATAGACTGGAGTGGGAATAGTAAATTAATTCAGTTCAGTGTCCAGCACATACTCTAATTAAATATAGGTTGGAGTGAGAATAGTAAATTTATTAAGTTCAGTGTCCAGCACTTATCTTAATTTAATATAGACTGGAGTGGGAAAAGTAAATTATTTTAGTTCAGTGTCCAGCACCTACCCTAATTTAATATAGGTTGGAGTGAGAATAGTAAATTAATTAAGTTCAGTGTCCAGCACTTATCTTAATTAAATATAGACTGGAGTGGGAATAGTTAATTAATTAAGTTCAGTGTCCAGCACCTACTCTAATGTAATATAGGTTGGAGTGAGAATAGTAAATTAATTAAGTTCAGTGTCCAGCACGTATCTTAATTAAATATAGACTGGAGTGGGAATAGTAAATTAATTCAGTTCAGTGTCCAGCACATACTCTAATTAAATATAGGTTGGAGTGAGAATAGTAAATTTATTAAGTTCAGTGTCCAGCACTTATCTAATTTTAATATAGACTGGAGTTGGAATAGTAAATGATTTTAGTTCAGTGTCCAGCACCTACCCTAATTTAATATAGGTTGGAGTGAGAATAGTAAATTAATTAAGTTCAGTGTCCAGCAGTTATCTTAATTAAATATAGACTGGAGTGGGAAT
Organism: Triturus cristatus; assembly: GCF_964204655.1. Classification (NCBI taxonomy): domain Eukaryota; kingdom Metazoa; phylum Chordata; class Amphibia; order Caudata; family Salamandridae; genus Triturus; species Triturus cristatus. The sequence continues at coordinate 844,732,016 of NC_140594.1, read as the reverse complement.
AGTTAATTAATTAAGTTCAGTGTCCAGCACCTACTCTAATGTAATATAGGTTGGAGTGAGAATAGTAAATTAATTAAGTTCAGTGTCCAGCACTTATCTTAATTAAATATAGACTGGAGTGGGAATAGTAAATTAATTTAGTTCAGTGTCCAGCACTTATCTTAATTAAATATAGACTGGAGTGGGAATAGTAAATTAATTCAGTTCAGTGTCCAGCACATACTCTAATTAAATATAGGTTGGAGTGAGAATAGTAAATTTATTAAGTTCAGTGTCCAGCACTTATCTTAATTTAATATAGACTGGAGTGGGAATAGTAAATTATTTTAGTTCAGTGTCCAGCACCTACCCTAATTTAATATAGGTTGGAGTGAGAATAGTAAATTAATTAAGTTCAGTGTCCAGCACTTATCTTAATTAAATATAGACTGGAGTGGGAATAGTTAATTAATTAAGTTCAGTGTCCAGCACCTACTCTAATGTAATATAGGTTGGAGTGAGAATAGTAAATTAATTAAGTTCAGTGTCCAGCACGTATCTTAATTAAATATAGACTGGAGTGGGAATAGTAAATTAATTAAGTTCAGTGTCCAGCACATACTCTAATTAAATATAGGTTGGAGTGAGAATAGTAAATTTATTAAGTTCAGTGTCCAGCACTTATCTAAATTTAATATAGACTGGAGTGGGAATAGTAAATGATTTTAGTTCAGTGTCCAGCACCTACCCTAATTTAATATAGGTTGGAGTGAGAATAGTAAATTAATTAAGTTCAGTGTCCAGCAGTTATCTTAATTAAATATAGACTGGAGTGGGAATAGTTTATTAATTAAGTTCAGTGTCCAGCACCTACTCTAATGTAATATAGGTTGGAGTGAGAATAGTAAATTAATTAAGTTCAGTGTCCAGCACTTATCTTAATTAAATATAGACTGGAGTGGGAATAGTAAATTAATTTAGTTCAGTGTCCAGCACTTATCTTAATTAAATATAGACTGGAGTGGGAATAGTAAATTAATTCAGTTCAGTGTCCAGCACATACTCTAATTAAATATAGGTTGGAGTGAGAATAGTAAATTTATTAAGTTCAGTGTCCAGCACTTATCTTAATTAAATATAGACTGGAGTGGGAATAGTAAATTAATTTAGTTCAGTGTCCAGCACTTATCTTAATTAAATATAGACTGGAGTGGGAATAGTAAATTAATTCAGTTCAGTGTCCAGCACATACTCTAATTAAATATAGGTTGGAGTGAGAATAGTAAATTTATTAAGTTCAGTGTCCAGCACTTATCTTAATTTAATATAGACTGGAGTGGGAATAGTAAATTATTTTAGTTCAGTGTCCAGCACCTACCCTAATTTAATACAGGTTGGAGTGAGAATAGTAAATTAATTAAGTTCAGTGTCCAGCACTTATCTTAATTAAATATAGACTGGAGTGGGAATAGTAAATTAATTCAGTTCAGTGTCCAGCACATACTCTAATTAAATATAGGTTGGAGTGAGAATAGTAAATTTATTAAGTTCAGTGTCCAGCACTTATCTAAATTTAATATAGACTGGAGTGGGAATAGTAAATTATTTTAGTTCAGTGTCCAGCACCTACCCTAATTTAATATAGGTTGGAGTGAGAATAGTAAATTAATTAAGTTCAGTGTCCAGCAGTTATCTTAATTAAATATAGACTGGAGTGGGAATAGTTAATTAATTAAGTTCAGTGTCCAGCACCTACTCTAATGTAATATAGGTTGGAGTGAGAATAGTAAATTAATTAAGTTCAGTGTCCAGCACTTATCTTAATTAAATATAGACTGGAGTGGGAATAGTAAATTAATTTAGTTCAGTGTCCAGCACTTATCTTAATTAAATATAGACTGGAGTGGGAATAGTAAATTAATTCAGTTCAGTGTCCAGCACATACTCTAATTAAATATAGGTTGGAGTGAGAATAGTAAATTTATTAAGTTCAGTGTCCAGCACTTATCTTAATTTAATATAGACTGGAGTGGGGATAGTAAATTATTTTAGTTCAGTGTCCAGCACCTACCCTAATTTAATATACGTTGGAGTGAGAATAGTAAATTAATTAAGTTCAGTGTCCAGCACTTATCTTAATTAAATATAGACTGGAGTGGGAATAGTTAATTAATTAAGTTCAGTGTCCAGCCCCTACTCTAATGTAATATAGGTTGGAGTGAGAATAGTAAATTAATTAAGTTCAGTGTCCAGCACTTATCTTAATTAAATATAGACTGGAGTGGGAATAGTAAATTAATTTAGTTCAGTGTCCAGCACCTACTATAATTTAATATAGGTTGGAGTGAGAATAGTAAATTAATTAAGTTCAGTCTGTAGTGGGAGTATTATGTTAATTAAGTTTGGTAAATAGCAAATATTAGAATTAAATATAGAGTTGAATAGGAACAGTTAAATTAATTTGTTTTAATTTACAAAAAATCTGTAGATTTTAGTTTTGGTTGGATAAAAGATAGAAGTTATATCAGAATGCAAATTCCATTTGTTTTTTATAAAATAGTAGAAAGGAAAATAAGATGTGTTTTATAGTTGTTGGAATGTATATTCATTAGAGAGAAAATATTGTTTATTATTACGCATATTTTAATAATTAAATCATTGAAATAAACATGTAATAAAATAATTAATATTTAACATTTGTATTATAGTCATAATTTTTTTATAATGGATATATATTTGTTTAATGTATATTTTGGACATGAATATATGAACACACAAAATAATTAAAAATAAAAAAATATGATTTTTATAGCTGTTTAATATTTAAAAATTTATATTGTGTACTCTCAAAATTTTTAGAATTTATTTGAATTTATAAGAAATTGTATGTTTTGAAATATATGATTAATATATTTTAATTATTAATATTTATATTACATAATTAATATTGAAATTGTTTACATTTTAGAATATGTATTTTTTTTATTTTTTTTTGGTATGTTGTAGATACAATATAATAATTATATCATGTTCATCAATTTATTTTGGTAATATATACAGTTTTATTATTATATTAATAAAAATATTTTATTTATTATATTTATTATTATACGTTAAATAATTTTCACATAGATAAAAAAATAGATATTCTTTTTGAGTAGTTTATTCTAATGTTTTACTAATTTTTTAAGTAATGTGTAATGTTAAATAAATAGTTAGGGCATTTATTGGTATTGTTTTAGTTGTTATGTTTGTTTGGGTCTTTTATTTTGTAACCGCTCGCTGTTGTTTTGGGTTATTTTGGTCGAATCCAGGTCGCGGTCGGGAGCTGTTTCGCATTTGAGAAGGTAAGAGTTATTTTCTTTATTATTAAATAGTTTTAAGTGTTTTGTGGAAGTAATGTTGTAATAAGTGTGTATGGATTGATGTTTTAGAAGTTAGGGTGTTAGTAATAGTTTGTATACGGTTTTATAATTTACGTTGTGTTCTGTGTTTGTGGCTTTGTTAGTGTTTTGTTATTTCGGTGTGTTAAAGTTTTATAGTGTTTGAATAACGTTTGTAGTGATGTTTTTAGGTGCCTTATGTGTGTTTGTGTGTGGGTGGGAATGTTTGTTTCTCTTTTGTAGGTTTTACGGAGAAGATATTTTCGTCGGTTTCAAACACCTTATTTTTTTTAAAGGAAGTGTGTATTAGTTGTGTTTACTAATCTTTATTTTACACTTCCTTTATTGTTCGGGTTTCCAGGAGCGGTTATTTACCTTTTTAATATTTTTCGGGATTTTTATGGTTAATGGATAGTCGTTTTTTTGCGTTCACGTTGTTTTCGATAAACAGTTGTATTTTTACATTTTATTTGGATTTTTTTTTGATACCTATGGATTTTGAACTACCTGGATTTATTTGGAAGGAATGTTATTATCCCATTGGAGCAACTAAACAGGTAAGTTCATTTAAATATTTTAATTGTTGGTGGCAAAACCTTATATATTTAATATTGTTGTTGTGTACTTGGTTTGTTTAATTATGTTGTCTAAATATATGTCGATGTAATTGATTTATATATTTTAGACCACATAATTAAATATGTGATATAATAAAGTGGTTTATTTATGTTGTGATAGTTGTTTTAGTAGAATTGTGGGTTAATATTTAGGAAAGGGTTTAGAAGAGAGTTTGAGCTATTATATTTAAGTACTCAAGTCCTCTTGTGGATGGGTATAGCTGTACCTGTTGTTGTAGGTAATTATACATTTGAGTAGTTTGTCTAGATTGTTTTGGTTTTAATTGTAGGACAGATTGTTGCATTCTTAATTCTTGGAAACTTTGTTCCTTTTGTATGGCAATTAGTAGTTTTTGTAGTGTTGGAGTTGTTCTCCCAGTAGAAGTTAGGAATGCATTATGCCAGCCCTCGACGGCGTTGTTAGTTTTGGCTTGTTGGTTGAGTGTACTTACATATACATTCCACCAAGGTATTTGGAACTTGGGCTGACGTCTATGGCCTGATCTGTGTAGTCTCCCCACCCAGGTATCCTCAAAATAATCTAAGAGGGGAGATAACTTTACTTCATTTTGTTTGTAGAATGGACTTTCTAATAAAAGATTGTAATGTTCTGCAACATCTGTGGTTGGTACATAAGCTAGGGCTGTTAGAAGTTTTATTTGATGTGCAAAACTTATGTTAGTGGCATATTCTACACTTAGTGAAGATTTTTGTAAATGTCTCCATATACATTGGTTTAGATGGAAGTAACATCCTTGGATAGCTGTATGGGGGTACAGTTTTAGAATGCAATTTATCATGGCTTGCTCAAAGTCTATGAAAATTCTTTGAGGGTAAAAATCATTTGATTCTTGTTTTAGTTTTCCTAGCATTTCATTATATGTTGTGTTTTGTTTGTTAGGTAATAGTGCATAAATTAAAGGTATGGAAGTGTTGTGATATTGACCATGTATTGTGTAAAGCTGGTAGAATGGTTTTGGGCATATTGTAAAGGTGCCATCCATCATCCATGTTTGGCATTGTTGCAGTTTAGTTATATTGTTTGCAGTAGCAAACATTATGATTCTTTTTTCTGTGCTTTTGTTATCAAAAAAAATAAAAGGTTCATTATTGTGGGTGATAGTTAATTCTGGTGGAATGATGATCTCTTGAAAAGTTTTAGGGGATGGTATATTTGTCGTGGTTGCTTTTTTGGTCCTAGCAATAGTTCTTTTTATAGAAACAATTGATGGTAATTGGCTTCTTGCTTCTTTGGGCACTCTAGGTAATAGTTCTTTTAGGATTACACTTGTAGCAGTTTGTGAACCAGTGCTTAATTCTTTGATATTTTCAAGGGTTGATCTGACTTCTATTTCAGAGAGATTGGGTGGATGGTTATGCTCTCTTGTATATAGTACAGTTGTTTCTCTTGTTGTTGCTCGTCCGTAGCATTTGTTAGAATAATATTTAGAACACTTCCAGTTCACTTTTCGGTCCGTCTGCTTTTCTTGGGTGTATGTGTAACCCATGTAACACAATAGGAATTTTCCTTTCTGCGAAGTTATAAATTGGGCTTCTTCTGTCATCGTGATGTGTTAGAAATCTGGAAAAAATGGATATGAAAATATATGCAATAGTACTTTATATATTTAAATGAAAATAGCAAAAAAGCATTTTTTTTATATATACTTACCAAGTGTTTTTGGTTGTATTTGAATGAAGATGTTGTTTGTAGACAAAATGCTGTTTAGTTGATGTAGTCTCTGAAAGTTAAAGAACATATAGGTGCCGATTACGATCCGGTAAAAACCGGGTACGAACCGTCGGTCGGAGCGTATTCTCCGTCCGACTCGTACCGGCTTGTAAAACATTACAAACATGGAATTACGATTCGCACGGAAACACCATTTCCGTACGAATCGTAAAAAACACCGACCGACGAAAATATGCATACGAATGTGATCCGGGAATGCTGCGACGTGACGTCGGGACGCTTCTAGGCAGCGTTTCACGACCCAGGAATTACGATTCGAACCGACAGCAGTCCGGACGGCAATATTTTCACGGCACCCAAAAAGTGCCGCAAATGCGAAGTACGGCGCGAAACGACCAGAGTAGGTGGCCCGGTAAGCGCCGTACCCCCCCCAGCCCCCGCATGTACGTGCCATACCCCCCCCAGCCCCCGCATGTACGCGCCGTACCCCCCCCAGCCCCCGCATGTACGCACCGTACCCCCCCAGCCCCCGCATGTACGCGCCGTACCCCCCCTGCCCCCGCATGTACACGCCGTACCCCCCCAGCCCCCGCATGTACGCACCGTACCCCCCCAGCCCCCGCATGTACGCGCCGTACCCCCCCCTGCCCCCGCATGTACGCGCCGTACCCCCCCCAGCCCCCGCATGTACGCACCGTACCCCCCCAGCCCCCACATGTACACATACTCGGGTGTACATACACGGGGGGGTTCGACACGTACTCGGGTGTACATACACGGGTGGGGGTACGACTCGAACGTACTCGGGTGTACATACACGGGGGGGTTTGACACGTACTCGGGTGTACATACACGGGGGTTCGACACGTACTCGGGTGTACATACACGGGGGGGTTCGACACGTACTCGGGTGTACATACACGGGTGGGGGTACGACTCGAACGTACTCGGGTGTACATACACGGGGGTTGTTCGACACGTACTCGGGTGTACATACACGGGGGGTTCGACACGTACTCGGGTGTACATACACGGGTGGGGGTACGACTCGAATGTACTCGGGTGTACATACACGGGGGGTTCGACACGTACTCGGGTGTACATACACGGGGGGGTTCGACACGTACTCGGGTGTACATACACGGGTGGGGGTACGACTCGAACGTACTCGGGTGTACATACACGGGGGGGTCGACACGTACTCGGGTGTACATACACGGGGGTTCGACACGTACATGCGGGGGCAGGGGGGGGTACGGCGCGTACATGCGGGGGCAGGGGGGGGTACGGCACGTACATGCGGGGGCTGGGGGGGTACGGCGCGTACATGCGGGGGCTGGGGGGGTACGGTGCGTACATGCGGGGGCAGGGGGGGGTACGGCGCGTACATGCGGGGGCAGGGGGGGGTACGGCGTGTACATGCGGGGGCTGGGGGGGGTACGGTGCGTACATGCGGCGGCTGGGGGGGTACGGCGCGTACATGCGGGGGCAGGGGGGGGTACGGCGCGTACATGTGGGGGCTGGGGGGGTACGGTGCGTACATGCGGGGGCTGGGGGGGGTACGGCGCGTACATGCGGGGGCTGGGGGGGGTACGGCGCGTACATGCGGGGGCTGGGGGGGTACGGCACGTACATGCGGCGGCTGGGGGGGGTACGACACGTACTCGGGTGTACATACATGGGGTGTTCGACACGTACATGTGGGGGAAGGGGGGGGTACGGCGCGTACATGCGGGGGCAGGGGGGGGTACAGCGCGTACATGCGGGGGCTGGGGGGGTACGGTGCGTACATGCGGGGGCAGGGGGGGGTACGGCGCGTACATGTGGGGGCAGGGGGGGGTACGGCGTGTACATGCGGGGGCTGGGGGGGGTACGGTGCGTACATGCGGGGGCTGGGGGGGTACGGCGCATACATGCGGGGGCAGGGGGGGGTACGGCGCGTACATGTGGGGGCTGGGGGGGGTACGGTGCGTACATGCGGGGGCTGGGGGGGTACGGCGCGTACATGCGGGGGCTGGGGGGGTATGGCGCGTACATGTGGGGGCTGGGGGGGTACGGCGCGTACATGCGGGGGCTGGGGGAGGTACGGCGCGTACATGCGGCGGCTGGGGGGGGTACGGCACGTACCGGGCACCTGTTTGGACGTCTCCATGGTTGTTATAGGAGTTCGGTGCGGACGGTCTTTTAACCATACGGTTGTACATTCGGACGCCCGGGACGGATCGTGATTCCCCGGTCGGACTTCGCTTTTCACGTTTGTACGGTAAATCGTACGAGGACGTGTCGGACACTTTTTCCGACCCGAGGACGTGTGGGGAATTATTCCCAATGCGATTCGTATGGTCTTTTTCCCATGCCAATCGTGATTGCCAGTTCGTACGGCACTTGTACGATTCGTACGGTAAAAAGACCGGATACGAGTCGCACGGGGAATTTTTTTACCGGATCGTGATCGGCACCATATTGTTTTGGTTGGTTTAGTTTTTTAAGTGGGGTGGTATTGCTGTTTGGTATAGACTATATTTTTTTTGTTGAAACGTATTTTATTGTTTTACAAATCAACAACTCAAAAAACATTCCCCTGCCTTCACCCGTCCCGGAAGTACCACACATTTATCATCAAGACCAATTATTCAGGAGAAGGAACAACCTTCCCACTCAGTTCTCTACCTCCCCCCCTCCCCCACCACATGTCAATGTACCCCCGTCCCCTACACCTCTTATTATGTGCCCCTCCTCCCTAAGAAATAAGATGCAGTAGCCCAACCTCTTCCTAAGCAAACAGAGCCTTCCCTCATGCCCAGTGGTATAGACTATAGGTGTTAATTTATACAGGTTTTTTAAAACTTAAAAAAGAGAACATGGATTTGTTTAGGGGTTTAGGATGTTTTGGGGTTTGAGTAGGATTTAATTAATATTTTATAAAGTATTTTGATAGTATACTTACTTTTTAGTGAGTCTTTTCTGGCAATCTTCAATATTTTCTTTAGCTGTTTGGAGTAATATCTGTAGTGGAAACATAAAGAGATGGAATATATAAGTTAGTTATTTATTTGAGTAAAGATAAATTAGTGTTTTAGTTTAATTTGGCAGTTTAGTTAGAAAAGAATATTTACTTACGTTTTTAGAATAGTAGTAGGATGTAGGTTTCTTCTGTTTAGCAGAGTTTCTTCTTCGTTCAATGCTTTGGTTTAAGGCACAGTAGAAGACTTGTTTTAATTGGTTTATATAGTGTTTTTAAATTGTTTCTTGAATGTTATTGGTTGTTTTCTGTATGTGGCCTTTCTATTGGATGGTTTGAATTTTTTTTAGTTAATTGGTTTCCTTTTATGGACAATGCTAAGTAAGAGTATATTTAGTTTTAAAGGAGGAGAGTTTTAAATCATTATCTATAAAAATATTGTTTATAATGTGTTCGAAATGCCAATGTGATAATTATTTCAGTGTTTTTTTATTATGTTGTTAAATATTGAGATCGCTATAAATGTTATGTTTATGTTTAAGTAGAATCTCATTTGAAAATGTATGTTTTCGGAAAATATTGTCTTTATGTTGTTTAAAGTATTGGTTTTATGAGTATTAGAATTGTCGATATATTTTAAAAAAAACGATATTATTGATGTCTATATTTTGGTTATCGATATTTGTGACATGTGTCATATTTATTTACTCATGTCGATATTTAGTATTGCGATATTTCTGTGTGCGATTTTTGTGTGATCGATATAATTGTATTACGATATCGTAGTGTCGATATTAGTGTAGTTTTTTAAATAAGTATACAATGTCGATATTTTTGATGTCGATATATTTGATGCGATATTTGTGTAGTTCGATAATGTGTCTGTCGATAATATGTCAGGGATCCAGCTCGAAACCCACCCACAGCTGTTCAGCCAACTCCACCTGGCAAGCCCACACACGCTGTTGGAACTCCATGTATTGGTCGGGGGTCCTGGGAGACAGCCATGGTGGTGTGTGTTGCCTGCTGTGTGTTCTGTGCCGGTGGTGGGGTCACCTTGGGGCAGCTGGCCTGCCCTGCTCCTGGGGATGGGGTGCAGAGGCTGTCCATTATCCGTTGGAGGGTGTCTTGACATATGTGCAGGTTTTCCTCTTCATAATCAATGATGGGAAGTGTGGTGTGCTCTGCAGGAGGTGTTGTGTGTCCCTCTGCAATGTAAAGGGGAGATGCAGGTTAACAGTGTTACACATGTATGTTGAAGATTTGCAGATGTTTACATTCAGACTGCATGCCAATGTACATTGTGACTGTTTTGGTGGAGCTGGCTATTTGATGGCAGTCAGAGTGTTTTTCGACTACATGACGGATGTGTGGTATTGCCCGCACATTGTCATCACACAGTGTCAGGCAATGCCAGATGTGAGTGGACGGTTACTACGCACGTGCTGAACGTGTTGTGAGCCCTGTCCTGTGGTGTTGGTGTTGCACTTTGTGCCACATTGCCGTCCTTGCTGATGTTCTGTGCTTGCTATGTGTGTGTGCTGCATTGTGGGGGTGTTGCCCCTGCAATTCTGATTTCGTGTACCCTTCTCCCCTTGAGGTGGGGTGCCTTTGAATTGTGTGCTTTTCGGGGGCTGATTTGTTTAGGACTTGGGTCATATGTGCTCTTGGACAGATTTTGTGGCCTAGTGCATTGTTCATCTGCTTCGTGTATTGTACGGCATGTGTTGGGGGTGCACGTGGATATGTCAGTGTGTGACCTGCTCCTTTACAGATGTGATCCGCACTGGGCCACCTCCATGTCAAATTGTGGGCCATGTCATGTTTTTTGGCTGCTGCCATGCCATTGGGCATGCATTGTCACTTGCATAGTCAGTGTGGGTCACAGAGCCGCTGCTTTGCTGGATTCAGCACATGTGCATGGGTCGGTTGTGATATTGGTGATAGGGAGGGGGGCCCCTTTGTGCACATTGTGGACAGGGGCCTACTTGGTGTTTCTATGTGTGCCAAGGCTATTAGGGACATGTTCCACAATCATTGTGGGTGTGCATAATTGTGCATGTTTGCCATTTTGCACATATCCCCCCGTCCCCCCAGTCCCCGGTCGTTACTCACCCTGTTGCTGTTGGGTCAGGTCTGTGTCCAGGGTCCCAAATCCTGCCACCGTCTCCACATTGCTGACTGTGGCCACCATTTCCTCCAGCTCATCCAGCTCCTCCTGGGTCGCAGGACTCCCACCTCCTGTTGCCGTTGCTGCCTTCCTGTTGGCAGAGAGTTCTGTTTAGTTTGGCTGTGCACTTCATGCCAGCGCCTCTTGACCTCCTCCATTGACCTCCTCGACACTCCGACTGCATTGACGTTGGTGACGATGGCCTGCCATATTTCCGTTTGGGTTGCCACTGCCGCAGTGGAGGTGCCGGACAGTTGTTGATGGTGTTATGACACTTCCGTGACGATGATCTGGTCTTCCTGCGGACTGAACCCCGTCTTCCTCTTCTCGTTGTCCTTCCCCGAACACGGGGTTCCTGGCTGGCCCTCCGTGGGGCATGAGGGGTTCGGCTTGTCCTCTGCACTCGGTCCGGGTGCATCCATGGTGCTACACAGTTTGAATTGTTTTTTGGGGTTTTTTTTCTTTTATAGTGCATTTTCCCGCCAGATGCGTGGGATTTACAGGCCTGTGTCTGCTTTTCGGACAGCGATTGGCCTCATCGCATGATTTTTTGCGTTCGCGTTTCGCATTTTTGCGGTGGGGCATTGATTTTTACGCTGACATTTGACGCGTTATCTGGTGACTATCGCATGCTACTGCCGCGTTGTGAATACTTGGTTGGCACGGCGAAATGTTCTCGCGATAGGCTGCGATATTGAGAGTTGTGTTGAGCTACTCTTGCATTAGTTATCACACACTCTTGTGAATATACCCCTTAGTCTCTTTTTGGAGTAGGCGTAAATGAAGATATAAATCTTGGGGGGAAATTACAATTACAGAGAGCATCTATAGTGGTGATCTTGACGCGATAGGGCTGCGCAGGCAACCACTAGCCCCGGCATGGGACGTTATACTGTCGGATTTCCGCACAGCGGAGCAAGGTCCAAACCTGGCAACTGGCTCGACAGTGAGCAACGACGAACAAACAGCCCCACAAATGGCTGATAGTCCCTGACACTCACCATTGCACAACAGTTACGCAGACAAGAACGATATTAACAGCTAAATGGCGTGTCACTAGGTTAGCAGTTCATTTAATTGAAGAGATACGTATTTCAAATATGTGTGGTTTTGACGGATGAAGCGCCTTGTTATTCAACACAATTATATATATTAGTACCAGTTGAGATTTTCTTTCTGTCTTACCCTTTGTCCCCGCCGTTTTTTTTCCAGTATCTTCTTTGTATATTTTTTAGTCAGAGCGTTACTTTATCACGCACTGGATTTGCAACTTCCTGGTAATAATACGACTGTAAACTGACATGAATGCATTGTAACATGAAACGATATTCTCTGACAGAAGATGCATAATATGTATATGGGATGTTATGTTATGTTTTGTTTAAAATTCAAAAAATAAAAAAAACTAATTTAAACAAAAAAAATCAATGGTGGTGATCTTGACATCAACGATGCTCTCTTGGTGTTGAAGGCTTCATGGCAATGCAGGTCTCTTCCCCACATAACCACCATACTCTAATCAAAATATACAGCATATCACTCTGTATATAATCATTTATTTGAACTATAGAGGTGTACCTACATATGTGTATTGCTTTGTATAAACATGCATAATAATTATGTTTTTAAAGTCATAGATATTCATTAGTTCTGCTTAACCAATGTACATATAGTTACATTATTTTATGTTTAACATATATATAAGTGACTGCATAAATAAGTTAATATTTTATCATAACTATTTATCTAAAATTGATTCACTATTGAATTACAAAAAAAATACACAAATAAATGATTTTGAATTGCAGCAACACTTGAAAGTCTGAGTTTATTAAATGCAATTTTAATCTACATGTATTACCTCCTTATACATATATACCTTCTATGTACTTATGTATCTTTATATTTATTACTTTGCTTCTAATTTCAGCATCTCCAATGCACTACCCTACATTTCACCCTATATCTCTTACAATATATCATCTACCTCCACTCTGATTCATCTCAAACCTCATTCCACTACTCTTTTCAATGCACTACCCTATTTTTCACCCTATACAGCTCTCAATATATCCTCTACCTCAACTCTCTGACTCATCTCAAACCTCATTCTACTACTCTTTCCAATGCACTACCCTATTTCTCACCATATACCTCTCTCAATATATCCTCTACCTCCACTCTCCCATTCATCCCAAACCCCATACCATTACTATGATCCCCGAAATAACCCTCTCTAGACTCTTTCCTCCTCTACCCCTCCTTGTATTATCTCATACCTCTTTTACTATTCAGATCTCTCTAACAAGACTTTTCCCCTCCACCTCCCCTTTACTCATCCCAAACCCCCTCCTACGGCTATGAACTCCCAAAAAAACCTTTCTACATCCCTCCTTCTACTATCCCCCCACAATTCCTTTAACAAGCCAAATAATAGACTCACATGTCCACCGCTCAAATCAAATAAATTTTTATATTCCCCTACACTAATTCACCACTAATCCTTTTTGGGTCCCAGAGTAGCTTGCTACCCACCAAAAGGCACTTCAACATCTCATCAGGGGTAGCAAGCGATATATAAATGCAAACCTTTTCCTCTTCTATCCCTCCACTGTCCTTCTCAATCCCAAGAACAAGACTAACATATCCACCACTCAGATTATTTTTGTACTTCACTATACTAATTTACCACTGATCCTTTTTAAGTTCCAGAGAAGCGTGCTAAGATGGATTTGCAGAGAAGAGTTAATACCTTACTTTTAGCATTTTGCACTTTATGGGGGTCTCTTGGTGGGCCGAGCCATCTCCCATTGTTAAAGGTAATAACTGCAAAATTATTGGCTAGCATTTCCTATAGAAGTGCGACACTATGTGGTAGACACTCTATAATTTTAAAAATACAATGTCAAAAATATTTAAATCACTTTTTCATCTCCCCTGTAAGCCTCGCCCTCACAGATAAGGTTAGAATCTGGACTAGCAAAATCAGATTGTCACAAGGAAAGGAGATTATATAAAGATTTGGAAGAGAATAAAATCAAACACTTCAAACCAATTGTGCCAAATGCCAAAATCTCTAGCAAGAAATCCAAACAAATCGCACCTCTCCAGCTCCTTCTGTTTGGGACACGTTACTCCCCCCAGAACGAAAAGAACCTCAATATGGAAAGGAAAAGAGACCCTTACACAAAAATCGCATGCCTGGACGATACTGAAGTGTATACATCTTTTAAACTGCAGCTCTATCTAGAAAATGGTTGGGCTACGAAACAAACATTTTTTTTTATTAGAGCACAATTTGGTCTTTTACCTGGCCTGACTCATGCGTTGCCTAGGCAGCAAGTAACAAAAACCACATGCTGCAGGTTACATAAAAATGGAGAGGAAAAGATTATTCATTTAGTTTGTCTCTGCCCTGCATTATGGAAGAAAGTAGGGGGCTATTAAAGGTACCCTTTAATAAACTGGGTATTTATACATGCAGACAGGCAGTGATAGCACATCTTAAAACGTCAGCTAGAGCTCTGAATTGCCCTTTTACTAAGTTTCTGATATATTTATATAATAAACTGGATCCCTATGAACCCATCAGTCTAACATCACTGTAGGTATTAGCTGAACTATTTAGACATGGTGCCAAAATACTTACAAACGAGATGTTAATTTTGCACTTTTTATTCGGTATTTATGATTTGTTCTTAAGGGCTCTGTGGGGATAACAAAGATAACCATTATATAATTGTGTCACTTGCAGAAATCTGGTGGTGGGCATTTTAGGAATTTTTAATTGATTTTAAACCGTAATTTGTATGATTTTTTTTAATGTGCCTAAATGTTGGTAAAATATTTTATTCTATAACATGTTCTTTTATGAATGTATATTCTAAGAGTTCAATCAATCAGCCATAAAATTTACATTTACAGTCCAATCACGCAAAGCAAGAAAATCACTTGTCATTTGTTTAGCTCAGTGTGGATGGCACTGTGCTAATCCTATGCTTTAAAACTCTGCTAGATTTCATTTCAGGTGAGCAGATATGGAGTGTTGTTGGTGTTGTAGAGTGTTCCATATTAATGATCTGCTCTCCACCTAAATCTTCAGAACTGCCAAGGATTCCCTGACCCTTTTTGCATAATTTATGGGGCACTCTAAGTCTGAAAGGCACTGGTTTCTCCATTGTGTCAGAACAAAGCTATACCTCTATGACAAGCTCTAATAAGAGTAAAACACATGTGGTAGGGGTGATTTTATTAATTCCAGGTTGGCTTGGATGGCATTTTACCAATCCAAAGCTGTAATTCTGTGCCTGAAATGGTAAAAGGCTTTTGTCATTTTTTACCTTGACATTGAGGGCACTTGATACTCCATTGCTTTAAGACTTTGCATTAAAAATGAAAAAAAGTCTTTATCACTTCCTATCTCACCATGGATTACACTGTGCTAATCCTATGCTTAAAAACTGTGCTAGAAAAACAGACATTTGAGATGAGCAGATCTGGAGTGTCCATTGTGCTGTAAAGTGTTCCATATTAAGGATATGCTCTTCACCTAAATCTTGGTAACTATTCAGAGTACCTTGCACCTTTTTGCATAATATCTGCAGTTTTAAGCCTCAAATGCCATTGTTTTGATTTGCAGTGGTTGCTCCATTGTGTCTGAAGACAGCTATATCTCTCTGACGAGCTCTAATAAGTGCAGCCCATTTGTCAGGGGTTGCTTTTATTCATTCCAGGTTGGCTTGGATGGTACTTTACCGATCAAAAGCTATAATAGTATGCCTAAAATGGCAATAGGTGTTTGCAATTTTTCTATATTTTACTCTGGCTTTGATAGGGCCAGAGTAGCTCTAGTTAAGTGAGACTTTCTATAGAAAGGGAATTTTTTAGTTTTCTTAATAATTTTGGTGCCGCTTGAAACTTTCTAAAAAATAGTTCATCAACTTTGGCTCCTTCATAGAAAGTTTGGCAGTAATCTGTCAAGTGGGGGTAAGAAAAAGGAGGAGGGGATCCCAAAATGTTTATTTCCCATTTTAATTTCCATAAGAATGATTGCCCTCTGATACAGAAAAATGGCTGAATGCAATTAGAACAAATTTAGCAGAAAGTCAGAACTTTACACAGAAGGTGTGCTTTTAGTTGTTTGGTACAAATATGTAATTTGGTTTTGAGAAATTAGCATATAAATAGGTGCTTTGTGTGGGAAAGAGGTGGGATAATTATCAGAAAAAGTTAGCAATATCTGGACCTTTGGTTTCCATATATTCTCTGACTGGCCAATCTAATGGAGATTGGCAATCCTGATTGGCAGACCACAACATGATTGTTTCAGCCATTATAGAACTCAGAAACATAGCCCCTGCATCCTGATAATGAATACAAAATGATTTAAGGTAGCTGGTTGAGAACACCCTAGCTCCCAGGGGCAAGTGTAGGGTTAGTCGCAAATGGACCACCCCCTCTCTTGTTTGGCTGGCCACTGCATGTTGTGGCAGCCTTTACAAGCCTTGGGAACATGGTCTCCATTGAAAAGCATTGTATTGAAAGCATGCTTTTATTTCTCACTAAAAGTAACGCAGTGATAACAGATTTTGGTCACAATGTAAATAAGTTGTTGGCAGTTCCAATTTTGGGAATTGTTGTGTGTTCTGATTTAATAATGTGAAAAATACTGATCTTCTGCTGGAATTTGATGACCCCTGTTTGAAAGAGAATGGATTTCCCTTATGATTTTCTCATTCAGGTTCTGGAAAGTGTTCCAGAAGCTAAAATGTGGACACTTTTTTCTTTAACAAATTCAGATAATGTTCTACAGCTATGTGAGACTGAAGTCTGGTATTCTGGGGAAAACTTGAACTTCCAAAGCAGCAGCCTGTCAGTTGATTGTACAGTGTTCTACTTCAGCTTTACCCCAGTTTTCTATTGAACATTCTGTATTTATGATGGAAGTGTGACATACCTGAATGCAGTTTTGACGGAATCAAAGCTGTAAAGCTGAAAGCATTTCATACCGAGCAGGAGATACTGTAGTAAATGAATACAATGAGGAGTTTCTTTTGGGTTAGTGCTCTAGAATTATATAATAAAGCCACATTTCCTATAATTATCAAATGTCTTTTAGATCAATGTCAGAAAATGTTGGAGTTGCTGAGTGAAACATATACTTCCACAAAACGCAGCAGCCTGTCTGTCCATTCCCCATTGTTCTACTGCAGCTTCACTACAGTGTTCTAATGAACATCTAGAGTGCTAACATTCTGCATGTATGACAAACGTGTGGTACACCTGAACGTCATATTGATGGAATTAAATCAGTAAAACTAAAGCATTTCCTTTAGAAATTAACACAATGAGGGGCTTGTAGGGTCTTGTGAGTTAACAATGACGAACCCTTTTGACTCCAGATGAATTCCATAGAGCAATGATGTAATGGATAGAGTGTATTGCAGTGAAGGTTGCTTTAGAATGTTGAGTTTGTGGTTACACACAGAAGAATAAAGACAAGAGATACCAAGCTCTGTGAATGGGTATTCATTTATGGGTTCCCCGGCTGTGAAGACACTGCAAATAGCGACGAGATAGGAGATAAGTAACCTGAATATAGACAGTGCTCTCTCAGAGAGTTTGCAGTAGTCGAGGCAAACTGCTCATGAATGCCACGTGTGCCGTTATCGAAGTCGACGTTTAATGCATGTGGAGTCAAAGCGCAGTTACAGCCACTGTGAAGTAGTTGGAAACTAAAGCATTTACTGAGAATCTACACGTCGTTGGTAGAGAACCTGTAGGTCAGGCCATACATAAAGGTACCGTGCCACTACCCAACATCGAGCCATACCTTGTACGGAGTGATAACACTGTGATTAGTGATTACAAGTGCTGCCAAGCAGAGATCAGTCTGGTGTCAAAAAGTACAAAGCGACAGCCAAACACAAGATAATGCTTCAAACATAAGTGCTGCAAAGCAGAGATCAACCAGGTGTAAGCAGGGGCACAGAGAGGCTAGAAGCAAAGCGACCTAGATATAAGAAACAGTTTTCTGCTTACCAGAAGTAATCAAAGAGAGTCTTCATACTGCAGCACTGGGTACAGCAGCTCAAGGAAGCAGACGCACCTGGGGTTGTACTTACAGAGCCATCCATACCTGAAGATTCGAGCCACCAAAGCAGGTGAGTAAGGCTCAGAACAACTACACAGTTCTTTGAAGAGTGAACATCAGTGAGGGGTTCGGAATAGTGATGGGTTATTATGGTGACCAAGAAGAAAATCACGTTTCCAGTTAACATAAAGGATGATCCAGAGGCCAATACATCACAAGGTTTCAGAGAGAATGAGCTAGAAACAGAGGTCAAAAGACTGCCACGTCCCACCTCCTTAAGTTCCATGCTGCCAAGGCGTGGCCAAGGAACCAAGCATGGCAGACGCATGAGCTGGGAGCTCCGCGCCGGCCCGGTATTTATCTGCCCTCCTCTGGATGCCGGAGACTGGGAAGCACCCATAAACTGTGCCCAACGGTGCTGGGACGCCGGGGGCTTGTTTTGGTGATAGAGCAACTCTCCGAGCTGCTGTGGCGGCTCGGCGGTTCGGAGGTTCGGATGACGGCTGAAGCGAGTGGCAGGCAAGATGGCAGCCTGCGAGTGAATACCGTCAGAGGAGGAGCGGATAGTGCTCTGTGGGTGGGCCTGCAATTACATCAGCACGGTGGCGGTGGGGCTGGGTCTTTTTTACGAGATGAACATAAGAAGCTCTCTAAGAGAGTGAAGAGAACCGAAGCCAGCATTTCTGAGATATCCCCAGCCCAAAAGGCCTTGGAGCAGCAGGTGGGAGCCGTCATGGACAGGGTGGGTGTCCTGGAACGGGGAGTCAAAGACGCGGAAGGGCGCAACCGACGGAACAATGTACGGATTTTGGGCCTGCCAGAGGGAATTGAGGGCAATGACATGGTGGTCTACCTAGAGCAATTGCTGCGATCTGTGGTGGCGCCTGAGGGCCTGGCGTCCTTCTACACTCTTGAACAGGCTCACAGGGTTCCGGCCAGGCCCCCGGCACCCTGGCCTCCCCCGCGGCCGGTGAGGGCCCGCTTGCTTCATTTCCGGGACAGAGATCTTCTCTTACGGAAGGCACATACTGATGGTCCCTACACAGTTGACAACAGGAAGGTTTCCCTATTTCCAGACTATACCCTGGAGGTGCAACAGAAGCGGGCCTCCTTTCTGGAGGTTAAAATGGCACTGAGGGAGGAGGGCCTGCAGTATTCCCTGATGTTCCCGGCTCGGATGGCACCACCCACTTTTGTGGGAGCCCAGGTGAGGCCTGGGACTGGATCAAGGCCTATAAGACTGGGGCCTCCCAGCCTGCGTGTCCTAGAGCTGAATCGAGGAAACCGGTGGAGCTTGGGAAGCAATCCAGGTGACGCTCCTGGAGGAGAGCTCCTAAGAAACCGACCTTTTCTCAAACTGAAAAGGAGAGGGCAGAAGCTCTGCAGGCAGTGGCGGCACTGATGCAGGGCAGGAGCCCCACTCTTGAGACAGCAGCTCACTCATCAAAGGACACTGGGGACGTTGACCCTGACACATCCCACAGCGACAGTTTGAAGATGCCGGTGGTGATGCCACACACAGCTAACAAAGTTATCTGAGGCAGCCTGGGCTCTGTCCTGGTTCGAACCCTTGGGGCGTTGCTGATCTACTGGTGGTGGTCTCCGGTTCTGGTTTACCATGACTTGATGGGGCCGGCGCGACCAGAATGGTTTGCGCGTTAATCCTATGTTGTCTTCTGCTCTCACTGTCCACCCCCCTTGAGATCCTTACTAGAGTAAATCCTCACTAAGGGTCATGTTCCACATATTGTTTGGATGACTGGCCGTTGTCATTCTGTTCTGGGCTTGGGGAGTTGTTCAAGATGAGGGTTTGTTAGTTGATGTTTTTCTTGTTTGTTTGGTTGTTTGCGGAGGAGGGTGGTGGCGCATGTATGGGGACATGAGCAGGGGAGGGAATCCCCCTATGTCACTCTGGAAAGGGTTTCCGTGGTAATGGCAGGCACACATAACACTGTGAGGTTCCTCATGTAGAACATCTGTGGTATGGGAACAATAGCCAAACGACATAACATATACTCCAACCTTCGGCGCAGGGATGTGCATTTAGCCTTTCTCCAAGAGACACATCTTAATAAAGAGGAGGCTGGGAGGGTACAGAAGAGGTGGCGGGGGCAGGTTTTTGCGACCACCTTTTCGGCCTTTTTCCAGAAAGGTCTTGATTTGGGTGAAACCTGGGGTTCCTTTCTTACCTGAAAGCACATAGCTGGATTCGGGGAGGTAGGCCCTGCTTGTGGGCCGACTGGCGGGGCGGGAGGTGACCCAAGGAAGTGTTTATGCTCCCAACCAGGACCAGGTTGGTTTCCTGGAGTCTTTCTCCACCTCTCTGGCCCAATGTCAAACGGGTTCTCTCATACTGGGGGGCCACTTTAACTGTGTGGCGGATGTTACCGTTGATCGTTCACATCCTCCCATGCCAAGGACCCAGCCACATCGTACTGCATCAGGCTTTCAGACTTGGATGTCCCATTGGGGCCTAGAAGACACCTGGAGACTGCAACACGCTAGGGATAGGGAGTACTCTTTCTTTTCACTGGTACAACATGTCCATACTAGGCTTGACACGTTCCTCTGTTCCCCGGCCTTCAATGGCTCTGTATCTCACATGGAGTACTTAGGGCATACCCTGTCGGACCATAGCCCATTTCTCATGCTGCACCACCCGTTTTGTTGGCACTAAGCCTGGGCGTAGTGGGCGTAGTTGGGCTACGCGAAGCAGCGCATAGTGTGGCAAAATCTACGCACACTCGCACGCTCCGCATAGCCCCACTACGCGCCGCTCGTGAGAAATGCGCATGCGCGGGCGTCCGCGCATGCACATTTGCGTGAAGAAGTTACCGTCCAGCAAGAAGAGGGAGCCCCGGGACGCTGCACTGAAGGTAAGGTGGTTTATTTACCTTTAACCTTCTTTAAATTATTTTAAAATGAGGGCGGGCGGGAGGCGGGTGGCGGGCAGCTCTGCTTTGCTGCGGCGTGTGCATAGCGCTGCCTGCTACGCCTACTTCGTAAATGGCGAAGCAGGCAGTGCTACGTGCACTCCGTGGGCGAAGCGGAGCACGATGCCCAGGGTTAGTTGGCACCCCCCGATCCCAACTTGGAAATTGAATCCGCTCTTGACAATGTCCCTTTCCGGTCTTCACTGGAAGCATTAGTTGACACTTACTTCCCTATCAATGCCAGCACTGCCTCATCTCCCCAGGTAGAGTGGGAAGCGTTTAAAGTTGTGGTGCGGGACCATTGCATGGATCAGGCGTGTGGGGCGAACAGGAAGATTCAGCGCGAACTTCTAGAATTGGAGGGGTCTATCCGCAGACTAGATAATTTGCAGGGTATGGCTCACGCGGCCCTGCCGTCCTTACACGAAACGAGGGCACGGTACAACGAGGCGCTGGGTAGACTGTGGTGTTATAACTATAAGGATTATCTGGACAAAGTGCAACAGGAGGAAGTGAGAGCGGGCCGACTGTTAGGGCGCTTAATTAAGCCTGAGATAGGGGGACGCCCTTGTCACGCAGCTTGGTCTGGAAACAGGGGAAACAGCGCACGACCCTGACATCACTAATGACACTTTCTTGCAATATTATGAGGGGTTACACGAGGTCCTGACCGAGGCCCCCTTGTCGAATATACGAAACTTCCTGTCTCCTTTGCAGCTCCGCATGTTAGACGCAGGTGAAAAGGATGAACTGGGAAGTCTGGTTACAGTGCAGGAAGTCAGAGCCGCCATAGCTGCACTGGCACATGGTAAAATGCCTGGGCCTGATGGCCTCCCGGCCAAGTTCTAACAACAGTTTGTTGATATCTTGGCACCGCAACTGGTTGCATTATATGTGGAGGCGTATGAGGGGGGGTTTGCCTGATTCCACCTGGACGGCATTAGTGATCCTGCTCCCCAAGTCCAAAGAACCCAACGCGGGAGTGAGAGACTACTGACCGCTCTCCATGCTGAACTTAGACATTAAGATCCTGAGTAATGTATTGGCGGGTAGGTTGCTCCCGCATATGAAGTCTCTGATTCACCCAGACCAAAACGGGTTTATCCCCACTTGTAGCACCTTTTATATCCTCCGTAGGATCTACTCTGTGCTCTATCACGCAGATGCTCCAGAACGCGGCGGTTTTATCGGTCAATTTGGAGAAAGCGTTTGTCACGGTGAGCTGGGAGTACCTATTCGAGGTGATGCGTCGCATGGGCTTGGGGGATGACTGGGTGCGGTGGGTGCAGCTCCGTTATGACTCGCCCACTGCGAGGGTCAAGACGGGACGAGCCATATCTAGACCTTACAAGATCTCCCGCTGCTCCCGTCAGGGCGGTCCTCTTTCCCCACTCCTGTTTGCCTTTGCTGTGGAGCCCCTGGTGGAATGGTTTCAAATGGGGGATGTGGGTTGAGATTGTCCTTGGGCTGGCGTTGCCACCACGTCTCGCTGTATGCGGACGACCTGTTGCTGTACCTCACGGAGGCAGTTGGGGGCACTGCGGCCTTGCAAGTCCTAAGCGATTTTGCTGCTCTTTCGGACCTTAAGGTTAATAAAACCAAGACCTATTTGTTTCCAATAGCAGGGCCTTTACCCAGGCCAGAAGCATTGCCGCGTGATACCCTCTGGGCACAGTGTACATTTAAATATTTGGGGATACAAATTTTTATGACCTGGATGATCTTAAGGACGGGAATTTGGGTAAGACGTTGCGCTTCCTTCGCTCTTGTGTTCAGTTTTATAACTCGTTGCAATTGCCTATCATGGCCCGGATCACGCTGTCAAAATGGTTATGCTGCCCCGGTTGCTCTATTTTTTTGTGAATCTCCCGGTTCTGATGACGAGAAGCTGGTTTAGACCTCTGCACGCTCTCCTGCGGCAATTGATTTGGGGTGATGGACGTCCGCGAGGGTCTCTGCAAATCCTACAGCGCCCTATGTCGGAGGGAGGACTTGGGGTGCCAAATTTCGAATAGTATATGTTGGTCGCCCAACTGCAATGGTTGGCACAATGGGTGGAGGGAGTGAACGAGGAGGGAACATGCCTAACGGATCCGGTATCTGGTCGAAGATTAATGGCAGCAAAACTCCTATTACCGGCTACGTCCATCTCCTCCTGCTCCCTTTTACAGCACACGACCTTCCAGACGTGGAGACGATTCTGTAGCGGAAGGCAACAACCTGTAAAGTATTCCCCTTTGATTTCCTTGGTGGGTCTACCACACGGGTACGCTCAATCTGTATTCATGAATGCCCAACTGGCCAGATGGTTGGATGCTGGACTGGACACTGTAGAGGATTGTTACTTAGACAAGGCTCTGATCCCTTTCACAGACCTGATGGAAGGTAGTGGACTCCCCCGGGCCAATTCCTGCGCCATGAAGCATTAATGCACACGTTTACGCAAGTATGGGGCCCTGGAAGGGAGGAGCCTGATACACACCCTGTCCTTCATGCGTTATTCACTCTTGGGACGGCAGGGCATCTCGTGAAATGGCTCTATGCCACGTTAGTGGACGCCTCCACTGGTCCGCTGGATAGATTACGGGCGCGTTGGGATACGATGGGGGGTAAATTCCTTAATGACTCGGAGTGACGTAAAGGTTTTAGATATTCAGGGAAGGTTTTGCAGAACACCCAACTGAAATATACCCAGTTTAACTATACACGCATGACTTATATGACACCACATCGGCTCAACGTGACATATGGAGGGGAAGTGAGACAATGCCCTAGGTGCGCACATCCGGATGCTGACTTTGGCCATATGACCTGGGATTGCCAGTGGTTACGCCCTTATTGGGAGGCGGTGTTGGTTAAGATCAAGAACGTGCTTGGTAGGGAGTTGGCCATAACAAGCCAGACTTGCCTGCTAGGTCTCTTCCCCAGACCGCCTAAACGCAAAGTTGGGAATTGCTTGATTGGTCTTGCATGGGGCTTAGCTAAATGTAGGATCACGATTGAGTGGAAATCTGCGAGGGGTCCACAGATTTCAATTTGGGATAGGGATGTCATTGGATGGGCGGGAGCAGAGGGCAGAGCATTGACATGGGAGAAGGCCAGAGGGGTGAGGAAGATCCAGATGGCCCAGCAATGGAAGGGAGTACTAGCTGAATGGGAGAAGCCGGTGGGATCAGGCAGTGAAGGGGGAGAGTCAGACCGTTTGTTACAAATAGATACCGCGATCCAGGTGCCTAGACCGGGGCCATCGGGGGCTCCTAGCGTCTGACACATGGTGAGGGAATGTGTAGGCTTGGAATACACCCTGAAGCTGCTAAGCCTTCAAAGGGTGGGAGACTACCAGCGGAGGGAGGGTCCTCTGCCACAGTCCAGCTTTACGGGTTGAGAATGTCCCCATTCCCACTAGATATTAGCACATAGATGTGTTCACACCACTCCTCTGCACCAGTTTTTTGTTGCTAGTTTTCTTTTTGTTTCCTTTCTTTTTCATTTTCCATTGGTCTGGGTTTGTATAATGTCAATGGCAAATTATGTTTCAAGTTATAAATATGCATACATAAGATGGACTGATGTTGGATGACTCTCTAAATAATTGGTGTGATATATTTGTTTTGGTGGAGCTAACACCCTTGACTGTAGACAGTGATAGTAGATGTAATCTGTTCTGCTTCCCCTGTTTTTTGGTTTTTGGTTCTTCTTTTTTCTCCTGATGGCATTCAAATTATCGATTTTTGCAGAATACCAATAAAAATATATATTTTTTAAAAAACGTTCCACACTGCCGCTTTCTGGAAACCACCATCATTATTTGATACCGCTAAAAAAGCAACATATTGTGACTGATAGACTCCATGTATCTAGACATTTGAAAATGTTGTTGATGCACTTGAGGAGACTGATAACACAGAGATGATCAAATACCTCAAAAATCTTGCTGGTAATGGCATAAAGGAAGTGATGAAGAAAATGCTACGAACTGATGAAGAAATAACATACCATCAGATTAAAGAAACCTTGAATCTCAAGTTCAATCCAATGCCAAATGTTGACTATGAAAGATTTATTTTCAGTCAAGAATGACTGAAAGTTGGTGAAACCATCGATGAATTTGTAGAAAGACTTGATACACTCATCAAACACTGAAAGTTCGAAGAATTTAATGACAAAGAAGACATATGTCTCAGGGTCATTGATGGATGCTTGTCCGATTCATTCAGATGGAGAATGCTGGGAGAAACTCTGAGTGTGGAACGAGTGTTAACGGCCGTTATAGTTGAAGAGCATGCTGATCGATAAGCTGCTGACATAGAATAAATCAGTCATAAGTGTGAAGAGCAAGTCAAACAAAAAACTGAAGGACACAAGGTGATGTCTACATGTAAAAAGTCCTGTATGATGTGTGGCAAGGTGGTACACCCATTGCTGCTCTTTAGAGAAAAGGGTCTCTTTAGATATGTTGGTATGAGCCTCAAGTATTGTCCAGTGTATGTCTTCCGGTGTGTGGCCCATTTCTATGTAGTGGGTGAGCATTTTGGTCATTGTCTTCCCACACCTTACATTGCTGCCGGTGTTCTGTGATTATGGTTTTCACTGTCCTTTTTGTCATCCCTACATATTGCTTCAGACAGAGATCTGTAATGATATATACGCAGTTTCTAGTGTTACAGTTTGTATGAGACTTCTGTTTAGAGGGTAGTGTTAGAGGACACACACTGCATGAGCCACAGGGGTAGTGACCTGTCACAGGAGGGAGGCCCCACAGCAGTTGCTGCTGCTTGGGTTTTTGAGTGGATGGTCTAATATGTACAATGATGTTCTTAATGCTGCCAGTTCGTTTGAAAGCCCAGTGTTTTTTAATGATCTTTTGTATGTAGTTTGACTGAGATGTAAAGGATGTGACACAGGTGATCATATCAGTAGGTACCCTCTCACGTGGATCTAAGAGTCCCTCTCTATTGTTGTTTCTCGCTCTCTTGTAGGCCATTTGTACCACGTTTTTGGGATATTGCCTTACCACTAGATCGGAGCTCAAGGATTGAGCTTGATATTTGTAATCGTCAATGGTGTTGCAATTGCAGCGCAGTCATAAGAACTGCCCAAAGGAAGGTTGTCTTGTAAGTGTTTGGGGTGATGACTATCATACCTGAGTAGGCCATTGCTGTTTGTTGTTTTTTTGCATGTCTTAGGCCTGGGGTGTACTCCTGTAGGGAAATCAGTAGATCTAGAAATTGTAATTCTGTGGTGGAGAGATTCTTGCTAAACCTCAGATATGGGTCTAGTATGTTCATCCATTCACAGAAATCCAAACAGGTAATCAAGGTACCCTTCCACAGGACAAGTATGTTGTCAATATACCTCCGCCAGACCAAAATATTGGTCTAGTAGGGGTTGTTCTCACCTGGGATGTGTTTTTTTTCAAAATCGGCTATATAGAGGCAGGCCAGGCTTGGAGCGAAGGTGTTTCCATTAGAGGTACCCTGTGTTTAGTGGTACAGCTGGTCTTCAAATAGAAAAAAAATGTCCTTAAGGGCTAGGGTAGCACACTCCATAATGAAGCTCACTGGGGAGGGTGAGGTCCAATCCTCAGCCATAAGGATAGTTTCTATCACTTCTACGGTGGCATCCTGGGGTATGTTGGTATAAAAAGCCTTCACTTCTAAAGTGACAAGTAAGTCGACAGAGATGTCACCGCCCTCAAGGAGGTTCAGGACAAGAGTGGAGTCTTTGAGGAAGGAGGGAGTTTGTGTTACCAAAGGTTGCAGGAAATGATCACAAAATTGTGAGAGAGGTTCGAATATGGACCCGATCCCCGACACCATTGGTCTCCCTAGTGGGGGTCTGGTGTCTTTGTAGATCTTGGGTAGAGTGTAAAAATAGAATATCGTTGGGTGGTCATTGATAAGGAAGGCTGACTCCTTCTTGCTGAACCATCCCTGTGATTTGGCTGAGAACCCCACTGATTTTATGTGGCTTCTGAGTCATCCAGTGGGGTCCACCCTAATCTACTTGTAGTAATCACGGTTGGTCAGTTGGCATTTGCATTCTAGGTTATAGTCATCAGAGTTAAAGATGACTATCGCCCCTCCTTTGTCCGCAGGTTTGATCCTGATCGAGCTGTCATCCGCATGGCTGCAGTCTCTAACTTGGATATATTGTAGAAGGGACACTAGCGTGGACATTTTTCCACATCCTTGAGGAGTGCCTGTTGAAAGGTTAAGACCTCATGTGGAACCATCCCCTCTGTGGGTGTGAAGGTTGAGGGGTCATGGAGGCCCGAGTTCGGATTTTCTATGTTCGGTTTGTCTAGACTGAAGGCGTGCAGACAGATGTTCCTGAAGAAACGCTGCAGCTCTTGTGCAGTCCTGAATTTGGCTTCTTTTGGGGTAGGGAAAAGGCCAAAAACCCCTGCATGGGACACTTGTTTCCGTCTCTGTCAGTGATCTAGTAGATAGGTAAACTATCAGCTTCTCTTGCTGGCCGTCTTATTTCTCATCTTTCGGGAGGTCTCTGTCCGTGGTTCTTGCCATTGCACATGTTTCTGTTGAGTTCCTCTTCTACTTCCTCTTCCTTTGCCTTAAAAAGGAGGGGGATAGAAGGACTGGGGAAAGGCATGTGGCGGTCCCTGTGGGTACATCTGGTAGGGGTGCCAGCCCGTGGGAGGGGTGGTGGTTGTTGATTCCTTTGTGTTTCATTGTTACCTCTGCTGCCCGCTCTGGAGTTACTACTTGATGATGAGTATCATCTGCGGGATGTAGTACTTTCAGCGGACGACAAATCCCTTCCTCCGACATAGTCTTCTCTTAGGTAAGGCTAGACTTTTTCTTTGTCGAACTTCTTGATGAAGCATGACGCCCCCTGGGATGTGTGGGGGCCTGTGCCCCTAATAGGAGCTACTCCACTCCAATCCTTTTTTTCCTTTGTGGACACCTGGCACCCTATTACCCTGCCCCCCCTTTAGGAACTGCATACTCGTGTTTTTGCTACAGCACCTGCTCTGCACATCCAGAGGCTGTGTGCAGCAGGGGTCAACTGCATTTTGAGTGTTGGACACAGGGCCTGGCATGGAAGGCAAGCCCTATGTCCAAACCCACTGCGCACAGCCAAAGGCCATGCACAGCAGGGGTTAGAACTCCAAGGTGACTTGCAATATAATTAGCATGTATGGTGGGGGTACTTTATTCCTTATAATACATGATCACACCATCATCTTTCCCACAAATGACTTAAATCATTAGTACATAGCTATTTCATGTAAAAGAGAGAGCAAGTTTGGAAACTCAAAGAATAAAAATAGAATCTCTAGTGCGAAATGACATATATCAAAAACAGCTGTTAAATATTTATTGCAAGAAGATATTAGAATCAGTTTAATACAAGTCATTTAAAAAAAAGGGAGTAGCTCAGAATGTGTAGAAACATGAAGAAAGATTCTAACTTTTCCATAATTATCAAATAAATGTGAGTGTGAAAAATAAAAATAGAGCCATTTGTAGCTCCATTCTGGTTGTCATTTGGAGCTATAAACTGAGCCGAAAGAAGAGCAATGTTTCCTTTTGTAACTCAAACATGTACTTCAATTATGCTCCATGACCTGACCTGCCTTTCCCTTTGGCTGCTGGCTCTGGCAGTAGGCATTGTGACATCAGACCTCAACTGTAATAAGTTATTACAGTTGGGTTTTGATGTCTTTTCTTTATTATCGGTGACTTGGTGTGTCATAAATCGGTGATTATGAAGAAATTAGAGATGGATTTTAATTCAGAGATTGCAGAATCTCATGTATTATATATGGTATAAACCATAAAGAGGAACAAGGCCTCTGAGGTGACTTGCAATATTCTTTCAATGGATGGCAAAGGGTATTTTATTCCTTGCAATACCTGGTCACTCCATCACCCTTTCATGAAACCACATAAATCCTTGGTGCCTTGCCATTTCATATTAAAGATAGTATGCTTGCAGTCATAAAGAACGAAAGTATTATCTGCAGTATGAAACTAAACACACTGAAAAGCAGTTAATGAATTGTTGCAAAGATCTATAAGAAACAGTTTAGTATAAATCAGATGATAAAATACTGTAGCTCAAAATGTATAGAAATAAGCAGAGATGTTATCCTTCCTTTAAAGAACTACAGCGGGAGACAAATAAACTCCTTGCCATAAATATATTTTTTCTGCTGCTAGCAATCATTTAATAAAAACAGAGCAGGAAAAGGAAAAGTTATTTTTATATTTTGATTGTTGAAACGCAGCTGGGATTCTGCTTAGTGAACTTCCTTCCACTTTGGCTGCCGGCTCAAGTACAAGAATTATAATGTAGATAAATAGTTAGGTCCGAATCACAAAGGTAAACTGAGACAAAAGTCTATCTTAACGACTTTTGGTATTCACAAAGGGTATTTACAAATAGTAAAGTTAGACTTTTGTCTCTGTTTTAGACTCAGTCAAACTTTAAGTTTAACTCAGACAAAAGTCAAACTTTACTACTCGTAAATGTCCTTTGTGAATATCGAAAGTTGTAAAGCTAGACTTTCCTTTCAGTTTACCTTTGTGAATCGGTAGATAGATAGATAGATAGATAGATAGATAGATAGATAGATAGATAGATAGATAGATAGATAGATAGATAGATAGATAGATAGATAGATAGATTCACTGAAAAAACCAAAGGTTGCAGAGACGTTATATTTATGTTGATGTTGATGTTTACTCACACAAAATCATAGGAATTCAGCATTTTTAGTTATACTTATAGTTATACTTATGTTAAGAAACTATAACTCATGGGCCAAAGTTACTTGAAAGCACATGTTATAGTTTATTCAGATAAGTATAACTATAAGTATAACTATAACTGGTGAATTGCTATGGTTTTGTGTAGGTAAAACGTTAACCTAACTATAATGTCCTTGTAATCTTTGTTTTTTTCAGTGAATTTCTATGTTTTTTTTAACGCAAAGTAATATATAATAATGTAGATTAATACAACCTCCATCGCCCACGGGTGAGGGTAAGCTTTCTGCCAAATTTGGTGTAAATCTGTTCATCGGTTTGGTCTGTAATTGTGTTAAAAACATGCAAAAGCCCCATAGACATTGCAAGGGGAAAAAGTATTTTGGGACTCAGATTTTTTCTCAGACACCCTTGACGGATCACCCCCAAGACCTTCCATGCACTAGTACGCAAAATAGGGCACTTTTTTGGAAAACTTTAGTGAAGATTTCATGAAGCTTGCTAGTAGGTGATTGATAGGTAGATAAATAGATAGATAGATATTTTTTAACTGAAAAAACAACCGTTAAACTGGTGTTATAGTTAAGTGAAAATGTTAGTGACAATGGAACATTTTAAACTAATAAAAAAGCACTGAAATTCATCAGTTATAGTTATCTCTAGTGAATATAACTCACGCCCCGCCATGCACAGTCTTGTCATCAATTATATAATTTCAAATGTTGCAGTGATGTCATCAATGATGTTACAGAACATGTCATGTGATGTAATAACTGGGGTATTTAGCTGTGGATGTGAGGGCGTTAATTATAGTTACCTTAGGGAAAGTGCTGCCGGTCACCCGTTTGTGAATGATTGCCACATCCTCTGAGGCGTCGATAAAAAATGAGGGCCTCATTTATGAGGCTCTTACGCCGCCATTGCGTCACTTTTTGTGATGCTGCAGCTACGTAAAAATGCGCTTCACTGCGCCATATTAACAAAGCGATACATCTAGGCAGATATGTCACTTTGTAAATCCCTGAGCTACATTATACTTGCGACAGGTATAATGTATGCAGGGTGGGCGTTCTGATGCAGAAAAGCCTCATAGAAGTGGCACTGAGAAATCTATGAGATTTCACTGCATCACTTTTACGGCATCACTGAGTCAAATCCTTATACTTGCTTGAAGCAGGTGTAAGGGGTGACGCAGGCCTTTTCAAATGGGGCTTGCCCCATGTGAAATGACACATTGCTAGAGCCGTGTCTGTTTCCAGACACACTCCAGCAATGTGCCATTTTTGCACTGACAGATACGTCAGGATTCCTGACGTATCTGTAAATCCTTGGACATGGAGTGCTGTACAGTAAATAAGGCACATCCACGGTGTCACAAGGATGGTAGCACTGAAAAGTGTTGCATTGCTGTTTCACCCTAGCGATGCAACACTTTTCATAAATAGGGCCCTGAATTATTTGGGACCCTAATTTGGTCACAAAACATTCCTACATACCACTGTGAATCAGTAATAGAAAGGGATGCCCTCAACACACCCCTTCCAAATTTCAATTTACAAACCAAATTGTGATTTGGTAACAGGTTACAGAATTGCAATTTCCGCTTTTGTGCATTCAATAAACCTTTTGTGCAGTAGTCACAATTGGCCCAATTCTGTGAATCAGGCTGTTTGCTACCTCAAAAAAAAGTTTTGTACATATGACCTGAATTGTTTTAAACATAAATAGGATTTCTGTTTATTTTTGTACTTCCTGGACTTCCTATTCAGAATGCACTGTAGAAGTATTGCTGTTTCAGCGCATATAGCAGTGTCCTGTCAAGTTATAGGCTTTATCAGGACTGAGTTTTGCTGGTTTACTATATCCATTTGTAATGTGTTTCTGATGCTTTTTTGTAAAAGGCATGGATATCATTCAACCACGTTTTTCAACTATATTTTACACTTTCAATCCTATTACAACGGAAAGATTAAAAAAATTCTCTTGCACATTTATTATTAATAAAATAAAAAACACTTCTGGGTTACAGCCATTTTCAAGTAAATTGGAACTTTATTGTCCTCTTTCTCAATAGGAAAACCAGGACACTTCATTTCTTGGCAGCTAAGAGGGACTACTGCACCCAGGATCTCACAGGGCATAGGAGGACCCTAACTGCCTGCACGTATTCTTGGTGCAGCTGGTGCTACAATGCGCCTTTGACATACCCGCAGTGTGGGACGCTTCATTTGGTGGCAGCTAAGAGGGACTACAGGTCCCAGGATCCAGGGTGGCATCCAGAAGGAGACCCTGACTGCCCACACATGCAGTTGGTGCAGATGATGCTATAATGCGCATTTGACATACTCGCAGCGCTGGACACCTGCTGGCTAAGCCCAGTCCAAGGGTAGGCCTGTCCTGCACCCATCAGCAACAGGAAGAGGCAGGGCTACCCCCCCTTGGTTTTAACGGCCTGGTTTGAGTGACAGGACCATTTCACTACATCATTCAGTCTTATTCACAAGCCTGCTTTGATAATCCTCCTCCCAGGTTTTTCATCCCTATTGTCTGCCTGTTCATTCGCTGGAGTGAGTCTCTATTCCCAAGATCCCATCGAGCTTCCTCTTGTTTCACTATCTCCTTGTGTTCAAGTTGGGGATACATTTAGTAGCTTTTGGCTCCAAAGATTGCTGCTGAGCGCCATTGCCCCCCCCGCCTGTCTGCTTCATGTTCACCCACGATTCATAGACTTGTTGTTCCAACTGTGCTATCTGCCTTGGGAAGACTCGTGGCCTTTGGGAAAGAGGGATGGGCTGAACTCACTCAAACATGGCTAACAGCACTAGCGGAGGACTCTATTCTCGATTATATAGCTGCTGAGAATCTGGGGTTATCTTTGCTAGAACACTCTTAAGCGCATTACAATACTGCGCCATTGGTTGTCGCAATTATTCGTAGTGGGCTGCTACGACCAGTGGGTTTCCCCAGCCTTTAGGAGACAGTTCCTTGGGAGTAGGAGTTGTTTTTGATTGAGAAACTTACAGTTGAAATCTTAATTGTTTGTAGGTAACTTTTAGTTAAAATTATCTGGCCAATGTAGCAATTATCACTTTCTTTCGGCTGGCTCCAGTCTTATTGAGTACTTTATCTTTGTACTATTGCTGTTTGCCTGCGAGTTGTGTGGACGGATGTACGATGTTACAACGCGAGTTTTTACAACGCGTACCGTTACATCGCGGTCGTTACAACGACTGCGATGTTACCACGCCAAGCCTTTACAACGCAAGTGTTTACATCGACTTGCACTAGATGGCGTGCTAACATTAGAAAAGCGTAATTTACTATTCCAACTCCAGTCCACTTAACAGTGGGGAAGGTGTTGGGATAGTAAACTACACTATTTGTAATGTTAGCACGCCATCTAGCGCAAGTCGATGTAAAGACTTGCGTTGTAATGGCATGGCGTGGTAACATCGCAGTCGTTGTAACGATTGCGATGTAACTGCATCGCGGTGTACTAACCGTGATGTAAAGGTTGTTCCCCGTGTGGACAGGCCCTATATTCCATCGGTTTGTGCTCCTTGGTACCTGTACCCCAAAATGATTAAAGATCGTTCCACACCCTTATACGGGCTCACCGAGTGATTCAGAGACTCTGCTGCAGCATGGGTAAACGCAAAGCTCCAGAAAAATGTCATGAGTTGGGAAATGTCAAAAAACATCCGAGGCACTCAACAGATAACTTTATGCTAGATGAAAGCGATGTACTGATAGAAGAGGTTGCAGAACTTTTAGCTATGAAAGAAAAAGGGAGAAGGGTGGGAAAGACTGGCATGGAAAACATAAAATGCTTTTTTAATAATCCACATACCCCTGCTCTGCTAATGGTTGTCAATACCGAGCCTTTAACTCCCACCAAGCTTCTTCACAGTAGCTTAGAATCAGCTCCAGGAATTATACCAGATGTAAGAACAAGCCATATCATGGAGATGAAATGCGAAAATGGATTCATGTGCCTAGCAACTCTTTTTTTATTTTATTTTTATTGAAAAGGTCAGGTATGGCATCAGAAAGAAAAAATATATATATATATATATAAAGCAAATAGTACATTACTACGTTATATTATGAATTCCGTCACAGTCAACACAGTACATAAAGCTCTAAATATATACATATATACACCTTCCATACTTACTTTATACAACTTTACTATTCTGCCAAAGTAATAAAGGTTCCCATAATTTCATACCCTTCTTCTTTGCTTTTCGCCCTTTACATTTATATAATGATATTTCCTGCACACTAATACTCAACATTCTATGCAGCCAGAGTTGGTAAGTAGGTGGGTCTTTGTCTTTCCAAGCTGTCACTATCAGCAACCGGGCTACAGCTATTGTCATTAACACAAAATCCCTTTGTGATGTATCAAGATTTGCCCGGCTATCGTATTCTTATACCATTAATGACAGAGTAATCTTTATTTGCTTATTAAGTGCTTGTACCCAAAATTCCTCTATACTCTCCCTAAACAGTAAAAGCTTGGTACAGGAGTAAAACATATGCATCATGTCAGCAGGGCCTATCTGACACCTTGGACATTTATCATCTCCCCTCTTCCCTCATCCATGAAGCTTAGCCGGCTTATAATATAGGTTAAACAAGGTTTTGTATTGTTGGGCTTTTAAATTGGCAGAGAGGAAGACTTTTGCTCCTAATCCGATTGCCAAATCCAAATCAACATCCCCGTCCCCTAGTTTCTCTACCCACTTAGTTTCTGTTTTTTCCATATCGTCTGGGAGAGTCTTTATTAGCTCCTGATAATATTCCATGATTCTCCTATCATGTCGTTTAAAAATTTCAATCAATGGGATCTTCTCCAAATTATTAGGATCCTGGAGGAATTGTTTTAAGCACCTTTGCACCTGTACATAGTTGTACTGTGTGTTGTTCTTACCCCCAGACTTCTGTACCAGTTCTGCAAATGATATAAATGCATTATTCTGAAGCAGATCTGCCACACTAATTATACCAGCATTCTCCCAACTCCTATTCATACCATCATAGATGGCTTCCAGCAAAATGGTTTGCCACAAAGGAGTATATCTGTTTTGTTTGGGAATCTTCAGAATCTTACTGACCTTCTTCCAGACCTTCCAAGCGCCTTTGATACACTTGAACCTTATTTTTTTTAAATAGCTTGGTTCAATCTGCCTCAGAAAGAGCCCATCTGCTTCTTTCCTAGGGACAATTGATATATTGTGGGTAATCCCGTGGAAGTACCTCTACTTTTCCTGGCTAAAATTAGACCACCCATCTGTTGTACGGCAATAGCCCAGTAATAAAATAACATATTTGGTGCCCCCCATCCTCCCCGTTCTCTTGGTAAAGTCAAGAATTTCAGTGCTCGCCGTGTTTTTGATACCCCCATATAAAATTGGAGAACATGGCATTAACTTTATTTATATTGTCTTCTGACAAATCTAACCGTATTGCTCGGAGGAGGTATAATACTTTTGGAAACATAATCATTTTTATTACGTCAATTCTACCAACAATTGTGAGGTACAATTTATCCAATTGCTTGAGTTCCATAGAAATTGTATCTATGACCGGATCTATATTAACTGCCCATAGAGTGTCTATATGGTTTGTAATATTTACCCCTAAATATGTGGCCTCTTCACGTCTTCGGGATCTTGTAGTTGACACTGGGACGAGCAAATCATTTGAGTTTCTCCCTTATTCAATAGGTAACCTCCCCTCCTACCAAATCCCTCCGCCATACTTTCTATCTCCCTAACTGCACTCGTTGGCTCGCTTGTTATTATTGCGACATCATCAGCGTGTGCTAGAATCTTGGTTTCAAAGCCCATGGTAGTTAAAGGTTTAATTGTTTGGTTTTGTACAATTTGCATTATAAGTGGATCCATATATAGGGCGAATAAAATTGGGGAGCACGGGAAGCTTTGTCGCGTCCCTCTGGCTATCTCAATTCTCCTTGAGGTATTACTCATGATTTGTAGCTGGGCATAGGGTTGATAGTACATTGCTTGTATAGCCCGAATTGTCCGTGGACCTAGTCCCCTTTCTGCCAAAGTATCCCATAGATATTGCCATGATACCCAGTCAAATGCTTTCTCAGCGTCCAGGAGAACCACAGCCACCGCACTAGATTCTGCTTCTGCTATATCTAGAATTGCAATAACCCGTCTAACGTGGTCTGTGGTCCCCCTGCCCGGGACAAAGCCGTGCTGCCAAGGGGAAACCAGTGTCAATATAACCCCATGAAGACACTTGGCCATCATTTTTTAATACAGTTTAGCGTCAGAGTTCATAGGAGATATTGGCGGATATGAAGCTGGCAGTTCTGCCATTTTCTCCTTCTGCCATGCTCCAGGGGGTGTCCCACTATACTGGACCCCCAGAAACAGATAATGCAGGATTGGACCAAGTTCCTGTACCAATATTTTATATACTTCAAGCGAAAACTTATCTGGGCCTGCTGCTTTCCCCGCGGAAAAAGCACCAATAGCCTCCTGAACCTCTTCCAAAGTGACTTCTCTATCCAGTACCTGCTCTGTGGCTTCGTCTAACTTTGGTAAAATTGGCCATCTATCCTCCTGATCCACCATACTTATTCATTGCGTATCTGCCTGATATAGCTTCCTATAAAATTCTTCAAAAACATCCGCAATTTTATTCGGGCCGTTCACAGTTTGCCCCTGATTGTTCATGATTTCCTGCATGTTATTTCTAACACTTTTCTGCCTTGCGAGTTGTGCTAAAAGCCTTCCTGCTGTCTCTCCATATTCATACATTTCTCACCAATGAATTTGATATGTCTGGGCCAACCTTTCCTGAAAAAAGCTATTAAATTCTGCCTTTGTTACTGCTAATTTCAGCATATGTTCCCTGATTTGCTCTTCCTGTTCCCCCTTACTAATCATTACCACATGTTCTGCCTCCAACCCAGTTAGTTTACCCATTAATTTGTCAACCTCAGTCATTCTTTGCTTGCGTGCTTGTCCCACGTAGCTAATTACTTATTCCCTCAACCCAGCCTTGAAGAGTCCCATACCACCCTGCGCGAGGCACTGTACCTATTAAAATCAAAAACTTGATGGACCAGCGCTTGATGTGAGTACAAAAGTCTTCACTAGCAAGTAACTTTTTATCGAATGACCAGGCACTCAATTGCCTTCCCTTGCAAAATCCTGTTAGCTCCAACATAAGCGGATTGTGGCCCGAGAATAATTGCAGGAGTTTCTTAATTTTAACCCTATCGATTATTTTCCATGAAGCTAAAACATAGTCTAGGCACACATACTTCCTGTGGGGGTGCGAGTAGTATGTATATCCAGGACCCCCAGAATTTTTCTCTTTCCTCATGTCAGTTAGCCCATGACTAGTTTGAAAGTTAGTCAGTGCTCTGTATACCCGTGGCTTCCTTCCTACATATTTCTGGGTCTGATTTTTAGTGGTCTCTAAGTGTATATTTAAATCGACACACACTATCACTGGCTCTGGCCAGGACGCAAGTTTCACTTCAAGCTTCTCCCAAATTTCTGGATCGTCCTGGTTTGCCTCATATATTTTGACCACTGTTACCCCCATAGCCAACCTTGCTATTGCCCAGCATCCCCAATTATCAGCTGCAACCCTCTTGGCCTTTCCCATAAATTGTTTAATATAGATTGCTACTCCTCTAATCATAGAAGTTTGAGTGGAGCAAACCACCAAATTGTAGCCCCTGATCGCCAAAACATCTTTATTGTTCCATGGGATCTGCGTTTCCTGGAAACACATTACATCTGGGTTGATGGTTCTAAGTATCTCAAAAGCTCTTCCACGTTTATTCTTATTGTTTAGTCCACCCACATTACTTGTACAAATCTTAATATTACTCATATTGAATTATACTTGTCCTACTTGCCATTACCTGTTTAGCGCCCTCCTCATTCATTTTTGCATTGTTTGTAAATTTTATACCTGCCTTTCCTTTTCTGCTTTTCTGACCCTCCTTACCCCCTCCGCCCCTCCAACCCTACCTGCCCCCCCTCCACCCCCTCCCTCCCCCCTGTCCCTGTGCCCCATGCTCACCCTCCACCGTGGAAGCTTCCAGACCTAGGTCTGTGTGTGCGATGAAACAGTGCAGCAACATGAATAGCAGAACCACAGTACTGTCATAAATGAAGAATAAGAAGGGAGAAAAGAAGAAATACGATATGATGGCTAAGTAGATGCCACATAAATTAAACACCAAGAGAAAGAAAAAAAAATTCTAAATGGTTCTCTTTCATGTACTGACCCTACAGCTTCTTGTTCCCCATATTACATACACCATATACCATTCACTCCCCATTACTATTGAATTGCTGACCTCCTCCGAGCTCCTCCCTACCCTGTGTTACCATCTATTCCGGCACAGCAAATTTAATTCCCATACATTTCCAGGATATACTCCGAGTACCACCCCCCCTTTCCAGTTACAGGCCCTTACAGGCCTAGCCCCTTAACTCCGCCAAGGCCTCCTTTGCTTTGACCTCAGAGTTATATTAGTATGTGCGGCCTCCGAAAAATATTTTTAATTTGGCAGGGTTCATCAAATAGGCTTGTGCCCCCTTAGCCTGGAAAGGGGCAATCATCTGTCACAGCCTCCAGCGTCTTTCCACAGTGATGTGGCAGAAATCTGGCCTTGCAAAGAAGGCAACATCATCTACCCTCCGTTTAGCTTCTGGTTTGGCTTTCTCCCAGATGTTTTGCCGTAGTAGGAAATTCCCAAAAAATACCAGGATAGCCCTGTTGGTTTTTTCAAGGTGAAAGGGATTCTGTGGGCATGCTGGACTTCCTTCTGCCAATTCCAGCCTTCCAGATCTGGAAATGCTTTACTGAGTAGGTCTATCATATAGAGGCATGTATCAGAACCTTCGTGCCCTTCTGTAATGTCTAAAAAGTGCAAATTATTGCGCCGCTAGCGATTTTCTTGCTCTTCTAGCTTCCACTGAATGCCTGATAATCTAGCTTCATGTGCCTCTGATTGTGTCTGTACAGCCAATACATCATCCTCAAGGGCTCTAGTACGTGTCTCCAGCTCAATTAGTTGCCCACTAATAGAGTTACAGATTTCAGCCACTTTGCGAACAGAGCCTTGCATCTTCCAGAGGGCCGACTGGGAGCGTCTGCTGTCTTGCCTTGCCTCTTCACGATGTGATGAAATTGCTTGCAGTATAACATCCAGAGTAGATGCTGCATTCTCCTGAAACTCTGCACCTGCCTTGCTTGCTATAGTGCCACTCAATTGTGGGGTTGGGAAATAATCCCAGTTCAGCTCTTCTTGTACTGTGGCTTTTTTCTTTGCAGCCATTTCTGCCTTTTCTGCCTGACTAGACCTCCTGCGTGCTTTACGCATAGTTGCAGCTGAGTCTACCTCGCTAGTACAGTTTCCACTAGATCCAGACAGTGATATAGAGTCATCCGCTGAACATGTAGCATCTGATAGTGAATAAAAGCAATCTGCCGCTTCAGCGTCATTCCCCTTTTTCCCTCCCATGACATCACTACGGCTTACCGCTAGATCTATATCAGACCCATCAGTCAGCCCAACACTATATCGCAAGGAGTGCAGGGGTGTTTGCATTCTTTCCTTTACGCTTTTTCCTTCCACCTTTTCTGAGTCCACAGCTGTTGTTACACCTGGCTTTTCATTCTCTTGCTGTTGGGGAGTATCAGTTTGCAGGTTTAACTGCTGGCAGACTAGACTGGGGGGGGTACTGTCTATCAATGTACCCATCAGCGTATCCCCTCTACCCACACCATCCCCCACTTCAAGTAAAGTCGCCCCCCAGGAAATGCCAGTTGCAGAGTACCTTTACTGTTGGCCTTCTCGATCCCGTTATCCGCATTCCTCACATCACTTCCTCCTTTTTCTTTTGCCCGTTTCTCCACCACTGATGACCCAGTGGGGGTGCCTCCAAGTTCGCCATCCACGATGCCCTTCTTAGAGCCCTTCAATAGATTCACTACTCTGCTGCCGGGCTAGCATTGCTGGCGAGTAGTTCCAGCCTTCACCTTCACATCCAGGGTCAATTCACTCCGGTTCACGCCTTGACCTCAGGGTCCCTGGTAACACGCAGCTAGAGCTCCCAGCTCCACCTCCAAGCAATTCACTGCATCGATACCTCCAGGAGCCTCCGTAGCTGGGCCAGTACCCGCAGTCGCCGAGCCTCTTTCGATCGCCTTAGAAACTGATTACGGCTTCCTTTTGTCCAGTAAGTGTGACCCGGGAGGGGGGATTGCTTTCAGCTCGCTGGTCAATTTCTCAGTCGCTGTAAATAGCTCGAGGCATCCTGCCGTACACTTACACTCTCACAAATGCCTCAAGGATTGTTGGTATCAGTGCGATCATCTCCTCCTACTCAGCTGGTTTCTTTACTCTCCCTGTGTGGGGACTACTGGATCATGCTGGTGCAAGCTGCGAGCGGTCCCCACAGCTGACCGCCATCTTGCTTCCCCGAGTACCGCACCATCATGTGCCTAGCAACTCAAAGAAAATCACAAAGTTCCCCATGGCCAGATTCATGAAGAAAAACTCCTCATTCCAGGTAGCTTAAGTCTCCCCTAGTGGGATCTTCACTATTGTGGACACAGCACCAAACGTGGGAAATCATTTTCCCCCGTTTGGCGCTGTGTCTATAATCTGCCCATGGGAGGCATTGTCATTTACATTCAGATACTAGGCACATGGATGTACCAACACTGATGAAGTCCTTTTGGATGAAACGTGTTGGCTGGGCTGAATGAAATTTGACAAAGAAATCAATAAAATTGCTTTGGATATTAATACACGACTCCTCCCTCAATGATAGACTGAATTTGGTTGGAAGGTTGACATTTGAGACTTTTTGATGAAAAACGTTCTCCTGTCTTTTTGAACTTTTATTACCTAAATGAGATAAACAAATTGTGATTATTAGCACTCCTTTTTCAGTTTGTGTTGAACTTTTTGGGATATAGTGTGACTCCTAAGCAGTGGTGTCACAAAATATTGAGAGCTATAAGTTGAACTTATATAACATAAGATGAAAAAAATATACACTGGTGCGATCCTGGGCAGCCTACACTGCTTGTGAGGTTGTTTCGCTCCTTACTTACAAAACTAACCCCAAATGTCCACCAATTTAGAGAGACTGCTAATGTATCAACCCCTCCTTTGATTAGCAATATAAGAATAGCTGCTTGTTCAGACAGCCAAACAGCAGGCAATGCATGACCACTAGTCCATTTACGTGGAGAACCCAGTAGGGCATTTCAGACCAAGCAGTCAGATATCCCCTTGTGCTCCAAGAACACTTTGCATGAGCAACAACAGAAACACCTTAATCCATCAGTGGACGTTCCGTCTCTTTGGGACACACATCCAGCAAGACATGCCAGAGCATGCATGTCCATACAAACACCCTAAAGCTTCCTTTCCTAGATTAGCTAGGAGTTTTTCCAACCCTTCTGACATGTACATGATAAATGTCCCTAAACTTCCAGAAGGGGCCAAAGAAACACATGAATTTCTTTCCAATAAAACTACCCACTGGTTACATACAATACAAGGTTACAGATCAATCATCAGGACTTTCTGGATGCATTCTATCATTCTGATAAACACACATCTTTTGATTACATATGCGTTTGACTTGCTAACCATTATCTTGTAGAAGGACTCATTGCTCTAGAGCATTGATTTAGGCCTAACATTGATTTATCCGTAAGATTAAAGGTAAACCCTCCTCAGCGTTCACACTGTATCCCCTTGGTTGTATGGAAATCCCTATCTATCCACTTGCCCCAGCAGTTTATCTGCAGTTGACTGACTACCCCAAGCTCCGATAGAGCTTCAGCGACAATGCCAAAGAGACCCAATAAGCTATCATATGAATTTCCTTATGTACGTCTGAAGAGGCTAGGTTTGGAACCCAGAGGCAATGAATCTCCACCTCAGGTTCACTGATTACTTTCAGAGGTCAAGTTCAACTACCGTGGAGTTTCTACCAAATCTCTCACGGCACCAAGCATTTGTGTAGAGGAGTCCATCAATTTATTGTCTCGGAACATTGATGGATAAAGAGTAGCCCTGGGCAGAGTTCGCAGAGTGCCACTAAGCGGAGCTCCACAGAGTTAAAAAAAACTGTGGAACTTCGCTGCACTCCACCCTAAAAAAAGGCAAATAATCACTTACCTGCTCTGGCATCTCCGGGCTGCCCTCATCCTCGCCATGGTCTCCTCCTCGCTGTCCTTACTAGTCGCAAACTTCTACGCTGTACATGTTGCGAGGACTGCGCATGCGCGCATGCATGAGCGTGTATGCACAGTCGCCCAAGACATACAAAGTAGGGGTGTGCACCCCGCGAGGACACAAGGATGGTGAGGATGAGACCACGGCGAGGAGGAAGGCAGCCAGGCGACGCCAGAGCAGGTAAGTGATTATTTATTTCCTGTTTGGGCCTGGGTGCAGGGGTTAACTCCGCTACGTAGCGGAGTCTGAGTTTTTGCCTGAACTCTGCATTCCCAGCGGAGAGCGGAGTTGGCAGAACTCTGCAAACCCTGCTGGTGGAGAGGTGCTAAGCTTAATTATCCTGAATGACATTCATTCATCGATCATCATCATATTATCGTTTTCCAGAAACATGGGCAACAGAATCAATATTGAGAATTGGTTATCTATCTGTGTCATCAAATGCCATACCTTCAAAGGATGGTAAAGCTTCTGATTGTTTGAAAATTTGGCAAACAATGATATGCGTTTGATAGTGCAAAGATGATCTCAGCTAACTGCAAATAAATTGTGGTAGTTCCCCCAAGACTAGACAGATTGCCATTATTAATGTTTACATTTGTTCACTTCCAGATAATTCTCAAATAGGCCCAATAAGACAATTGTCCCTAATGCCTGACCTACTTAATCGTTCTTGCTTTAAAATAATTGCCAGTGATTGCAATACAGTGATTATGACCATGGAACATTTGCTTATTTTAAGTAGTGAAGAGGATAAGGAATGTGGCAAACCTTCTTTTAAAGCTAGCCCCCAGTTTAAACAGTCAAAAGTTTCTGAGCAAATTACTGACATTCTGGTAACACATGAGCTCAGGGCATTAAATGGTCACACAGTCTCTGATACCTCCTGCAAACTCACTTTTAAAAGAGGCCTGTATTCCAGCATCACAGACTATATCTTTATCGATATCAGGATCTGGTCCCATGTGGTTGATATGGAGGTGGTGTCAAGAGTGGAGAGCGACCACGAAGCCAATTGCACACAGCTACAACCCGCTCTTATTTTCAAAAAGAACTCAACAAAACAAAATACGTCATCAAATTCTATTATTTTAACTTACAAATGCGGAATACAAAATGAGCTATGAAATCCAACAATGATACAATCTTGAGCTCCCTTTACTAGAGCCTTCTAAAACCATTGAGCCCCTTTGAATTAACAGAGAAAACAAAACTTTACCTGCTTCGTTAGTCTTCACTGTGAGCTGTCGGCCCAGTTGAAACAATACTTTACTAAAGATGGTCAGAGAGGCAACTCTCCTGGCACCCATTTTAGCTGGTTCACTCCAGAATGCAGAGTAGCCAAAGAAGGGCTTCTTAAAGCATTAAAGAAGGGGGACAGTAGGGCGATAAATGGAGCAAGGGAATTTTATAAGTCGACACAAAATACGGCCTGAACGTTGGCAGCAAAGGACCGGAATGGTGTCATTTTACAAGTTACGATAGGTCCGAATACCATACCTTTATTACTGATGGATGATAACATTGAGCTTACCATTATAGTGCTCAGGATTTGCTATTTTATCATTCCAACTGAGGGAGTTATTGGAAGCGATTGATACACCGCAATCTCTACGCCTTTTTTCGTTTAAAAAAACCCATTTAAAGATCGAAAAGGGACGTATCAAGAATATATTTTTGCCCTGAAGAAGTCCTTATGGACGAAACACGTTGGCTACTTCGTGTCATTTTTAAAGAAGAATTTTGAATAAAGAAGTTATACAACGATCTGCTGATTTGTCTCTGAAAATGTGTCTTTTACAAACATATGTATTACTGAGTGAAGTGCCGGATCATTGTTTGTTTATTAAGTCGACATTATCAACCTTCAGAAAATCATGGGAGGACGCCCAGTGGAATGACCTCACCGAATCCCTATACAACAAAAATACAAGGGCATTGTGGAAAATGATGGCTACTTGGAGTCGCTCTTTAGATACCCAACCCGATGATGTTGTCCAACCGGAACTGTGGGTGTCTCACTTTTTGAGCTCTACAGGGAGTGGCCCACAGCCCCTCTTGTCTGCAATAGGTGAATAACAATTGCTCAGCCAGTCTCGCTGATTGGCAAAAACAAAGAAACTTCAGTGGTATTTGGGCTCACGGAAACTAAACAGGCCTTGCATCAGATGAAAAGGACAAAAGCACCAGGGCCAGACGGTATCCTGGGGATCTGCACCTGTCTGAACTCTCTGTCTGGGTTCCATATCTAAACATTCTCAGCAACGCAATCCTGAGAGATGGTGATATTCCCCCCTCATGACGGGTGCAATTATCATCCCCATCTTCAAAAACATTTTTGTAGGCAAGTCCTCCTGAGACTTTTGGAGTGGATCTCAGATCATCACATTCTCTCAGATTTCCAGGCAGGGTTTAGGGGCATGGGCAGCGCACTGGATCAGGTGTTCCACTTCAAGACTCTATGTTGAAAATATGTTGAATTGAAGCGGGATCACCTTTACATAGTCTTCATGGACTTGAGGGTCACTTTTGACTTTGTCTCTAGGTAAAGTCTCTGGAGGGTCCTAGGAAACTATGGCATCCAGGGCGACATTAATAATCTTGGTCAGTCGCCATTTGGAAACATTTACACAGGTAAGGTGGCATAAGGACAATGACCTCACCTCAAAAAATCCAATTGAGTGTTGTGAAAGGCACGGATGCGTACTAGTCTCTACACTGTTTAGCTTCAATGGTTTAGTGGCTTGGCTTGCCCACTGCAATCACAACGCCCCAAAATCATCGGGTATTAGTACTGTACTCATTTTCGAAGATGACACGCCTTTACTTACTAGAACACCTATGGGTCTGCGGGTCCTCTTGGATAAGTTTGCCTCCTTTTGCCTGGCCTGAGAACTGGAGATAAATACCTTAAAAT
Organism: Triturus cristatus; assembly: GCF_964204655.1. Taxonomy (NCBI): domain Eukaryota; kingdom Metazoa; phylum Chordata; class Amphibia; order Caudata; family Salamandridae; genus Triturus; species Triturus cristatus. The sequence goes on along the minus strand of NC_140594.1, from coordinate 844,687,266 downwards.
CCAAATTTGCAGTGATTAGTCCTCATCGTTCTTCAGGGGCAAGATGTTTGTCGAGGGTGCCCCACAGAACAAGTCAAAAACTTTGATTATCTAGGTGTCAGATCGACTGAGAATAGCTCTTGGGAGCGCAGAGAGAGAAATGTAAATCCATATTGCAACACATGGCGGACGTGATCCTGAGGAAGTTTAAGGCTACCTCTAGTGGTGCGATCTCACAAGTGCTCAAGGTTTATAGGCCAAAGCCCTTGCTGTCGCTCCCTATGGCGCACAACTATGGGGTAATACTGATACCTCCTCATTGGAACTAGCTGAAAAACAAATGTATCAGATCTATGATCGATCTTCCCCCAAGCACTCCCTTGGTCCCTATCTGCTTCAATTTAGCACTGAACAAAGTTGATTCCATAATATCCTTAAAGATTCTAAAATATTGGATTTGCATCTGGACAACAGCTGAATTAACTCCTTATCGCAATGCTTTTATTTTAAAGTCTTTTTATTGAAAGTAAAGCAAAAAGAAGCAAAAGGTCAAGCAAAGTGTGGACACATGTCCCGGCAAGGATAGCGGCAACACAAAATCGCATATTGAGCAGTTCCTCAAAATCGTAGAAGAGAATCAAGCCACAAGGAACACAGGCTGGGCCTTGCAAAAGAATAGCAATCCCTTCCCCGTATGTAGAAAAGCATAAAGAAAGAACAATGCAATCTACTCTCCCAGCCCCCAAACAGCTAAGTATTAGTCCCAAAGCTAAGGGGATACATATGAAGAGCTGGGGATCAAGAACTGCTCCATAGTCCAGTTGTCCTGAGAGAATCGCAATGCTTTTACCAAACATATTGAGCTAGACAAACGAGTCTGCACCCCATGACTTGGGGGCATATGTATCAAATTCCGTTTTAGCGATTCTCAAATAGCGATATTTAGGGAATCGCTATTTGAGAATCGCAAAACAGGATGTAATAAAAAATTCGCAAATGTTTTGCGATTCCTTGGCATTCCTTAATTGCGATTAGCAAATTGCTAATCGCAATTAAGGAATACCTTCTCATTCATTTCTATGGGCTAGGAGGCCCATAGGAATGAATGGGAAGACATTTTCATTTTGCAATTCGCAATTTGAGAATGCAATTCCAAGGGTGCTAGGGTGTCAAAAGGACACCCTGTTGCACCCCTGAAATATGTATGTATGCACATGTGGCGCACATACATGTCCTAAGGGCATGTCTGTGTGTCACATGGGGGAACAACCTTTACAACGCAACTTTTACAACGCACTACCTTTACAACGCATTTTTTACAACGCATAATCCATTACAACGCATGACATTACAACGCATGACACTACAACGCATTTTTAAAAACTACCTTTACAACGCATTCCATTACAACGCATACTACCATTACAACGCATACCATTACAACGCATAATATTACACTACACTATCCAACACTTACCCTACTGTTGCACCCCCTGGAGTTAGAATAGTAATTTTTACCCCTATACTATCCAACACTTACCCTACTGTTGCACCCCCTGGAGTTAGAATAGTAATTTTTACCCCTATACTATCCAACACTTACCCTACTGTTGCACCCCCTGGAGTTAGAATAGTAATTTTTACCCCTATACTATCCAACACTTACCCTACTGTTGCACCCCCTGGAGTTAGAATAGTAATTTTTACCCCTATACTATCCAACACTTACCCCACTGTTGCACCCCCTGGAGTTAGAATAGTAATTTTTACCCCTATACTATCCAACACTTACCCTACTGTTGCACCCCCTGGAGTTAGAATAGTAATTTTTACCCCTATTCTATCCAACACTTACCCTACTGTTGCACCCCCTGGAGTTAGAATAGTAATTTTTACCCCTATACTATCCAACACTTACCCTACTGTTGCACCCCCTGGAGTTAGAATAGTAATTTTTACCCCTATACTATCCAACACTTACCCTACTGTTGCACCCCCTGGAGTTAGAATAGTAATTTTTACCCCTATACTATCCAACACTTACCCTACTGTTGCACCCCCTGGAGTTAGAAAAGTAACTTTTACCCCTATACTATCTAATACTTACCTTAAATGCAATTTAATATTATGCGTTGTAATGGTATGCGTTGTAAAGGTATTATGCGTTGTAATGGAAATGCGTTGTAAAGGTAGTTTTTAAAAATGCGTTGTAGTGTCATGCGTTGTAATGTCATGCGTTGTAATGGATTATGCGTTGTAAAAAATGCGTTGTAAGTGCATGCGTTGTAAAAGTGTGCGTTGTAACGTCATACATCCGTCACATGGCACTTTGAAAAATGCCAAAAAGTGCATTTTTCAAAGAAATCGCAAATTACCACCAACTTGAAGTTGGTGGTAATTTGCGATTCCTTGCGGACAAATTGGACCTTTTCTAGGCTTCATACATTGCATTTAAGGAATCGCAATTTGCTATTCCTTAAATGCAATCGCAAAATAGAGAATCGCAAATTTTGCGATTCTCTAATTTGCGATGCCCTTTTGGGATGATACATCCCAAAAGGCCTTTTCCCGTTCGCAAACGGGCCGATTCTGAGAATCGGCCCGTTTGCGAACGGGAAAAGGGCTTGATACATATGCCCCTTAGTGAGATCAAAATCCTCTGTACTTTCACTAAACTGGAAGAAATTTGGCTGACCCCATTGGCAATGTGCAAAGATACAGTGAGCAGAGCGAAGAAAAGCTTTTGGGAGCATATATTATTTAAACTCGGAAACAAGGAGGGTTTTATTGCAGAATATCTCCAGCACACATGTCCCCCAGTTTGAACCACACTTAGCTAGGATCAGCCCCAGCTATGCTAAAAACCGATATATTAGGTTTAGAACGGGCACCATCCCTCTTAAAACATTCACCTCAAAATGGGCCAACTGTTCTACTTTTTCTGCTTAGTGGCCTTTTTTTTCAAACGATCCTGTAGACAGAGAATAATTTCGTGTTCTTCTACCCAGGATACCCGACCCCAAGAAAAAGGTGATTTCCCCTATTTTTAGGCTTTTAGGAATAACACAATACTGGGAGGCGGCTAGGTTCACGAGGTGTGACACTACTGAGCAACTTTTTTTTGCCCCCTCCAAATATTTACTCTGGGCCTGGAGATTTAGTTTAGGATAATTTAATAATCCCACCTGAAGGTCGATCCCCCATTGCCCCCTTTATCCAGCTCTAGTTAAACATCTTTGCATTAATACAATCCTTGTGCACCTTAGGTACCCGGTAAAAGGCGCCAAAGATTTGTGCTTGCTAATTACTTCTATTATTGTCTTTATTCTGTCTTTTGAGCCAGAGAAACACACATTCTATAGAGGTAACTATTACATGAGGATTATAATCTCCTGCAAAACTCAGGCTTGTTGCATAACTTGTAATAATCACCAATAAACAATTTTGTTTTTTTGGTTCTTGCATACTTGTTTTAAGTTTTTGACTGTTTTCATGATTGACAGCTGGAGGTGCATTTTAATTGTAAACTCTTTTATAAATATTTGTGGTATATTATTAGGATCAATGTTATATGTTGTATGTGTTTTTTAACCGCACAAGTGTGCTGTTTCTCATGAAAGAAGAAACAAGAAGGGGGAAGCTTTTAGTCAGGAAAGGGGCTGATCAACTGAATCGGGGAATCTGATTGTTTAGAAGCAATGTTTTTTAACAATATTGTATTATGTCCTGCTTTTATGGTTTTAAAAACCGAAATAAAGCTAATGATGATTAGAGAAAACCAGACAATCACCTTTCATTTTGAAATAGTTTTATTAGAGCTTACAGTAATATAAGAAAACAATATTTTAGGTTTATAAAAGCAATGTTATGATGGACAATAAAACACATCCAAAATAAAGATGAGATAACCTTAGATTACTTTAATGATTGTAAGGTGATTTTGTTGTAGACGGTGTAATGTTAATGAAAATAAAATATTAAAATATTCCATTTTAATGGAGACAAAATAGGGATATAAACAGTCAAAACATAATGTCACCTAAGCTTTGGTTCTTCCATCAAATCTTTTTTCTTATTTTCTTCATTGATTTGCAAATATTTGTGGATCCCCATCTGAGGATAACATGAAAAAAATTGTAAAATCCATTTGGAAGAGAAAGGAAACATTTCTCTCGTTGGTTATCCCTGTATATACAGATCCAGCAAGGATCTGAACAATCTGATTGGCTGACAGTAACAACATTGTTTTCCTGGGGCCAACATTACTTAATGAAACACAATTTGAAGAGGAATGAAAGGGCTGGTGGACCACCCGCTATCCCAGGTATGGTCTTAGAGGAACACATTCTGTACTCAAAGTTAGAATCTGAATTTTGATCTGTGGATCCAAACTAGAAACAATTGATTTTAAGTATCCCGATTAGCCCAGTGGATCCCAGAAATAATTGTAGTATACATCTTGAACTCCGTGGTCTTGAAAAGAAAACTAAACACACTGTGCTAAAAGGGTGCTGTGAGCAGGGAAAATGGTTGGAGGGCATTATCTCTAGATTCTCAGGCTTTGGTTGCTTGGTGCAAGCCACACCAATTTGCATCCAAATACAGGTCCACTTGGCCTTTGGATTCTGGAGGCATATCAGTTAGATGTAAGGCATGATCAAAAGGCACTCCCTGTATCTTAATTGGATAAGCCTTCTACAACAAGCTTTCTGTTAAAATCTGAAAGGTTTTAGGGAGCACAGAAGCTGGGCACAGGGTGTTGCTTCTGTCATACCATGCGATCAGTCCCAGTCCACCCACAATCCCCTCCAAACAAATTCCATGTGCATTCGACTCTGAGAACACAGAGGTTTTGCTGTACAGGGTGTGGTTTGAGGATATCATATTCCTAAAATGCCTTTTGGCTGGGCCAGTGGCAAAAGTACATCATTAAAAAGCTTAAAAATACTGATGGGTAATAAAACACATCCAAAATAAAGATGAGATAAAGTTAGATTACATTTTAATGGTTGTAAGATAATTTTGTTGTAGACAGTGTAATGTAAATAAAAATAAAATAATCCACTTTAATGGAGACAAAATAGGGATATACACAGTCAAAACATAATGACACCTTAGCTTTAGTTTTTCCATCAAATCTTTTTTCTTATTTTCTTCATTGATTTGCAAATATTTGTGGATACCCATCTGAGGATAAAATGAAACAATAGTAAAATCCATTTGGAAGGGAAAGGAAGCATTTCTCTCATTGGTTATCCCTGTATATACAGATCCTGCCAGGATCTGAGCAATCTGATTGGCTGGCAGTAACAACATTGTTTTCCTGGGGCCAACATTACTTAATGAAACACAATTTGAAGAGGAATGAAAGGGCTAGTGGACCACCCCACTATCCCAGTTATGATCTCAGAGGAACTCATTCTGCACTCAAAGTTAGAATCAGAATTTTGATCTGTGGATACAAACTAGAAACAATTGATCTTAAGTATCCCGATTAGCCCAGCGGATCCCAGAAATAATTGTAGTATACATCTTAGGTTCACAGAGCTTTTTTGAACTCCATGGTCTTGAAAAGAAAACACAACACACTGTGCTAAAAGGGTGCTGTGAGGAGGGAAAATGGTTGGAGGGCATTATCTCTAGATTCTCAGGCTATGGTTGCTTGGTGCAAGTCAAGCCAATTTGCATCCAATTACAGGTCCACATGGCCTTTGGATTCTGGAGGCATATGGGCTGGATGTAAGGCATAATCAAAACCCACTCCCTGCATCTTTTTTTTTTTTTTTTAAGTTTTCAAAAACCTTTATTGCTGTTGAGAGTTGTTGACCACAGCATGGTGCCTACATCCCGGGGCTGCAACGCAAAGTAGCATTCTGCAAAGCAATGTGAGCGGGGAAAAGGTACACAGCAAGCCGCCAACAACCACAACGGGCCTGCCGTGTCAGGTGGGGCAGGTTTGGCTAGTAGCGTTAAGGGGTATATAAACATTTTGATCTAGAACCAAATGAGAAAACAACATTACCACTTTAAGCATATTTAATAGAAAAAAGATGCCCATTTATGCTGATTCATACTGAACAGAAGATCAAATAAGCGATAATATCATATACTCTGTCACCACTATGGTCGTTATACCCTGGCAGAAGTGAAAACCCACATGCATCAATTCACATCTCTATCGTGTGTCCCATCGTCTTTAGTGCGAAGCTCAGCGGCTGTGTCTATGGCGGTGGTGTGCTCCAGGAGGTAGGTTTGAAGGGGAACCCATATATCGCGTGGAAGGGAGGAAGGCGGTAGGAGTTCGGCATAAATGTGTAATTGCTCTTGACAATAGATAAGATCTTATAGCCTGTCTTTGAACTTGGGGGCTCTGCCCCTTCCCCACCTACAGGCGATCCGCCTCTTGGCGGGAAGGATTTCTAAGGAAACCTACCTTCGCACCTTGGTGGCCAGCGGCTCAGTGTAGCCCAGAAGCGTGGTTAGGGGGTCATCAGAAACATGTAGCCCAGTCATTTGGTCAAGAGCTACCAATACCTCCATCCAGTAGCTTCGTATGGGCGGGCAGTCCCAAGCTAGGTGCCTAAAGTCTGCTCCTTCGCTACTGCAGCGATCGCATCGGTCGTTGTTGCGAAGGTGCAGACGGTGCAAGTGTGCAGGTGTGTAATACAGGCGGTGAATGTACTTGTAGTGAATGATGTGCAGTCTACTGCTGGTGAAGATGTTTCCAGTTTGGCGACAGCAGAAGGACCATTGGTCTTCAGTGAGGGGTGACCCCAGTTCCTCCTCCCACCGATTATAGTGAATGATGCGCAGTCTACTGCTGGCGAAGATGTTTCCAGTTTGGCGACAGCAGAAGGACCATTGGTCTTCAGTGAGGGGTGACCCCAGTTCCTCCTCACACCGATCCTTGGCTGGGGGAAAGTCGTAATCGCGGTCTCTTTGGATGGTGCGATATAGGAGTGACACAACGTGTGTAGGGGTAGTTTGCTGCAGAAGGGCATGAAGGGGGGACATAATGGGAGACTCCTGCAGGAAGCATGGAGTGAGGATTCTCACATCCTGTTGCAGTCTGACATAGAAGAACCGTTCAAGTGGGGTGGGAGGTGAAGTGCCAAAGAATTCCTCACTGGTGCAAAATGTACCATTGATATAAAGTTTCCCCCAGGTCTGGATGGACAGTTTTCGAAGGAGACGACAGCAGCCTCCTTCCTGTGTGACCGGGAGGTCGTACCTACCTTGGAGTGGTAGTAGGGGGGAGTACAGTAGAGTGCAGTGTAGTCGTCTAGCATAGTGCATTGTACAGTGGTGGAGGCTAAGCGTCTCGGGACGGCAGGGGTGCTCAGGTAGGCAGCGCAAGGTGTTGGGGCCATGTATCCGTCCTCAATCACCAGGTTGGGCATGTAAGGTGGGGGATTTAGCCAGTAGGACGTGAAGTGAGCCTGAACGCAGCTAAAGTATAACTCCAGGTCTGGTACCTCAAATCCTCCGGCGCTGAAGGGTTGCGTTAGGGTGTCCCAGTGCAGCCTGGCTTGTTTCCCACCCCAGACAAGGCGAGTGAGTTGAGTTTTAATGGTTTTTAAAAAATGGCTGCTGGGGGCGTAGGGGATATTAATAAAGAGGTATAGCAGTTTGGGTAGGACCACCATTTTTATAAGGGAGACTCTCCCAGCCAGGGAGAGGGGTAGCACCATCCATCTGGTGATTATCTCAGTTAGTAGATCAAGCGCCCATCCATAATTGGCCCTCATCAACTCACTCCAATTTCGGGAGATGACTATGCCGAGATAGGTGAATGTGTCGTCACACCATGTGAGGGGAAAATCAGGCGCGAAGCTCGTGGTGGTGTCCATAAGGGGGTAAATCTGGGATTTTCCCCAATTGATATTGACCCCAGAAAGATGACCAAAGAGAATGAGTAACCTGAGAATGGGATTGAGACTTTCTATTGGATTGCCGAGGTATAGGGTGAGGTCGTCAGCATATAAGGAGTTTAGCATTTGTTTCTCTGGATAGATGAGAGCATGGTCTCGGAAGTGCTGTCGGACTTTGGCAGCTAGAGGTTCAATACCCAGGGCAAAAAGGAGGAGCGAAAGAGGGCACCCTCGACGAGTGCCTCTGGCTATTGTGAAGGGAGAGGATCAAACGCTGTTGACCATGACGCTAGCCCGTAGGCCAGTGTATAGCAGGTTAATTCAGGCCAGAAAAGGAGCGGGGACTCCCATTCATTGCAGGACAAAGGCAAGATAATCCCATTCTAGGGAATCGAACGCCTTGGTGGCATAGAGAAAGGCGGCTGCGGCGCTCATGTCATGGTCAACGTCTTGCGGGACAGCAAACAGGGTGCACAGGTTGTGAGATGTGCCTCTACTTGGTGCAAACTCCGATTGGTCGGGAAGGACCAGGGCAGTCATGAGGGGGTTGATGAGATTAGCGATCAACTTTGCTAAGATCTTAGCATCGACATTGATGAGGCAGAGGGGTCTGTATGAGTCGCACTGCGAGGCCGACTTGCCCGGTTTCGTCAGGGAGACTATGAGCGCCTCTCGCATTGTCTGGGGTAATATGCCCATTTCACGTGCTTCTTCGAAGACATGCCGCAGCACAGGGATGAGTAAATGACAATATATTTTGTAGAATTCAGCCAGGAGGCCATGCGGCCCGGGGCCTTGCCAGATTTTAATTGCATTATAGTGGATACAATCTCCTCGTCCTTGTGGTGCGCAAGGAGAAATTCTCTTTGATTAACTCCCAGCCAGGCTATTGTAGTATCCTCAAAGAAGGGGGTGAAGTCTATGGGTTGCGTTCTGTATGTCGTGTATAGGGTTTTGTAAAACCTTCTGAAGAGGTCTACTATATCTGGGGTGTTCCTGTGTAGCAGGCCTTCCTCATCGGTGATTTCTAGAACGGTATTGGAAAATCGAATCAGGGATGCGAGCGCTTTGCCCGGTCTTTCACCTTCTCCATAGTGGCACGCTTGGTGGTAGTTCCCTCTGAACTTATATTCCTTCTCGGCCATCTCCTGATAGTCAGTGAGTATGTTTCTCAGGCGTGCCTGCAATTCAGGGGTGGGTGCAGCCAGTATCTGCGTTTCTGTTTGCTTGAACTCCAGTTCTAACTTACGGAGTGTGGTGCGGATATCCCTCAAAACCCCTCCACTTTTAGCGATACAGATTCCCCATATGGTGACCTTAAAGGCCTCCCAGACCGTGGAATATTGTGTGACGGAGTTGTCGTTACGGGGAAAAAAATCAGTTATCTCTTGTTCTAGTTCCGCCTTGAACACTGGGTCTAACAGGGACTGCAGGGCAAGGTGCCAGGACATATAGGGCGATTCTTCGTGAGGGGGTGTGAGGGTGATGAGCACCGGCGAATGATCGGAGTATGTGCAGGAGAGGTGAGAAGCGTGCACCAACCATGGGGTTAACCCTTTAGTGAGGAGACAACCATCAATTCGCGACCAGGAGGAGTGGGCAGTGGAGTAGCAGGAGCCCTCCCGAACTTGCGGGTAAAGGTCCTGCCAGGCGTCGATCAGGTCATGGTCTTTGACTATGCGTATGAGGGTGTAATGTGCATTAGAGTAATGATGGGGTTGCGGGTGCGAGCGATCTAATGTTGGATCCAGTGTAACATTAAAATCTCCTCCCCACATCAGGTGTGTGAACCCAATGTCCAGTATTGTCCCCCATAGGACCCGAAAGAAGTCAGGATCATCAGTGTTTGGTCCGTAGCAGGAGACAAGAGTTATAGAGTGAGCAGCCAATCTACCCCAAAGGATACTGCAGCGGCCTTGCGGGTCGGTGTGGGTTCCGATGGGGGTGTAGGGGAGTGTGCGCTTCAGCAGTATAGCTGTACCTCAGGCGTAGGAGGAGTATGAGGAGAAGCTTCTGAAGATTGCCCAGCAGGACACAAATGTAGTGGGTGCAGTGGGGCCAAGATGTGTTTCCTGCAGCATAGCGCAGTGAACATTGTGGCGGTCTAGATAAGAGAGGATGTGTCGGCATTTGCGGGGGTCTCCCAGGCCACACACATTCAAAGTTAGGAAATTATAGGTAGGAGGCCTATGTTGGGTTTCCATGGTGGTAGAGTAAGGCTGGTGGAGAGTGAACGCTGTCTGAGCTGGTCAGCTGTCCAGGGAATACATGTGCTAGTCAATTCAATAAAAAAGGGTGTGAAACAATCCCCTTCTCCTCCACCCTCCCACATCAGCAGCCCAAACCTGCCATGTCATGTCCCTCCCCGCCTCCCCAGGACCCCATGCTCCACACTCCCAACAGGGGAGAAGGGGCACATAGTGTCAAACATTTCCTAACCAAACAGTGTAGGGTTTACCTAAGTGGGTAGAAGAAAGAAGGCAACGAGTTACTTCTCGCTTCAGCGAGGGTGCTCGGGAGATATCGGTAGTGTTCATCACCAGTCCAGAGCAGCTGTGGTAACAAACTGTTAATGAGGAGGGCAGCTCCGCCATCCGCCGGGCAGGCCCAACGGGGGTCGTGTCACAGTTCGCCGCGTGGTGCTCGGTGTTCCAGGGGAGTCAGTGCCCATGAAAGTCACTAAGTGGAGATGGACACAGGACGCTCGTGCCGGGGCAGAGGCGTCACTCTACGTCTGATGTGCCATCATCTTCAGTGAGTCGAGTGGAGGGGGAGGTAAGGTCCGCTGACACCTTAGGTAAGGTTTTAAGAAAGTCATAGACGTGTTAAGGATTTGTAAAGAAGTGCTGTTTCCCCTGGTGAGTAACCTTAAGGCGCCCTGGGAAGAGCAAAGCATACTCAATGTTCATTTGTTGGAGTTTTTTCTTTATTGGGAGGAATTTTCTGCGCCCCTCCTGAACAGCTATTGTAAAGTCCGGGTATAGTGATACTTCTATGCCGTCAAAGAGCACCTTCTTGTGTTCCCTAGCGAGTCGCAGGGCAGCTTCCCGGTCCCTGTAGTTAAGGAGTCTCACAATAATGGGGCGAGAAGGGACTCCAGGCACGGGGCGAGGGGCCAGTGAACAGTGCGCTCTCTCTATGATGAACACCGGTGAAAACGCCTCCCACCGAAGGTGGTGGTGAGCATGCGTTCTACGTACTCCTCCATCCTGCCAGTGGTGGTGGATTCCAGCATTTCCAGGATTCGCAGGTTATTGCGTCTGGTACGCGATTCCAGGTCTTCGTTCTTTGCGGCTATAAGTTTCAGGACCTTCTCAATATCCAATGTTTTGGCAATGGTAGTATTGGAGGCATCATCCAGGTCTAAAATACATTGTTTAGCTTCTTTAAGGTGTCCTTCATGTTGGTCGCTTTTGTGTGCTAGGGTGTCTATACGAGCGTTCATAGTGTCCATTTTTGTTTCAATAGAGGACAGACTGGACTGTATGGCGAGAAGGAGGGCCTTCAGGTCATCCGTGGATGTGGGTGGGTCATGTGTGCTGGGCTGTTCCCCCTCCATTTCAGCCTGTGGTCATGTGCTTTTTCTGGCTTCGAAGTTTAGTTGAGGTTGTTTTCCATCCATTCGACCCATGGCGGGGTGATAGGTCAGCGGGAGTCAGGCGGCAATCAAGCTGGTGGTAGGATGGTGCTGTGCGTCGAGGGGCGAGTGTGAGTCAGCCAAGTAGCGGGTGTGCTGACCAGTGCTTGCAGCCCCTCCGATCTGAACAACGGGGCCTGGTGACGCGTCCGTGCGCGGGTCAGGTTAACCCAGGCACCCCACTCCGCCCAGGCCACTGGCAAGACGAGGATGGTGCAGCGCGAAATTGACAATGAAACAAGGTAAATCCGTCCCACTCTCTGCTTCAATCTCGAAGTGGTCACCTGTGAGTGTATGGGCGAGGAGGCCCCTCCTGGAAAGGTGGGGACCGAGTCTGGTGTCAGCAGTTGGACTCGCAGTTGTGATGGATCCTCTGGCGAGGCGGGGGGTTATACCAGCAGCGAGGCCGTTACTCAGGCAATAGAATCAGTTACTAGATGGCGTGGAGGTTTCAGGGCTCCATCGCCCCACACATCGCCAGCATTGAACCGCACGTGGTGGCGGCAGCCAAGTGGTGCGCCAGCAAGTGGGCTGCAAGCAGGGTGGCCAGTAGTAATCATCCCTGCAGTAGTTCAGTATTGGCAGGCGGTGTTAATATTTCCCCCACAGGTCCCAGTAGGCACCAGCGCAGTTCCGCCGGCGGCTCAGGGGCAGCAGTGTGCGCAGACGAGGAGGCTTGGGTTAGTGGTGCAGGTGGAAAGCGAGCCGGCCACCGGGAGCAGCAGTGTAGGCCATCCTCCACACATGGAGTGTTCCTCGGGTGCCAGAAGGAAAAGCCGACGGGGTCGCCCCAAGCAGTCACGGCAGCTGTCAGGGGTGCAGGCTGGGAAATAAGAACAGGTTTAGAGTCAGTCTTCTGTCAAGGGCCGGCGGGCAGTGGGTCTCAGAATGCAGCTGATAAGCAGCGCCCCGCTAGCATGAGACAGAGGGCGTCGCAGGACAGGCATGGGGCCGTGTACAAGAGCAGTGGGGAACCGCAGAAGACTCACCAGGTGTGGCAGAAGCAGGGTGTATCTCTCCCGGCGTTGTCGGCTCCCTCAGCACCAGCAGGTGGATAGGGTCGTCGCAGGCCTCCAGTTCGCCAGCGGGCCTGCCCGGGGCTGCTCCGGGACCAGGATGCAGCATGTACACCAGGCCGATACTCAGCGCCAGCACCGCCCTGTCACCCCTACCAGTGGTCCTCGGCACGGGGTACCCAGGGTGGGCAGACGCCGAGGTAGGGCGCGATTGTCCGGCACTCCTCCGGTCGCCACAGGCCAGAGTCTTCCGGTCGGCGGGGGGAGCTTCACCGCATTGCAAGCCGACAAGGCGGCGGTGGGTCCCCAGGCATACAGCGGCAGATGAAGCAGGCGGAGCAGGCTCGCCACGCAGGCAGGCAATGCGCCGGTGTCAGTGCCCACCGCAGGTTTCACTGTTCAGCTGGGGCCGGTGGAACGCGCCATGCCGGGGTGCTCAATAGACCGTGATCACCGCAGCTGCCATGTTGATTCAGCAGTGCAGAGAGCAGCCGGAGGCAGTTTCTGCACCCACAGGTCGACTCTCCACGAAATTTCTGCAGTGATAAATGGTGAATCGCGTGCGCTACTCCTCCAGTGAAGTTTCAGGTGTGCAGAGCTGGGTTAGAAGAGGATGTCAGATGGATTGTGTCCCGAGCTGCAGGAGCCTCACGTAAGTGTGGCCATCTTGCTTGGCGCCCTCTAGCACCCCCCACTCCCTGTATCGTAATTGGACAAGCCTTCTACATCGAGCTTTCTGTTAAAATGTGAAAGCCTTATGCTGCAGGTTTTAGGGAGCACAGAAGCTGGGCACAGGGTGTTGCTTCTGTCATACCGTGCGATCAGTCCCAGTCCACCCAAAATCCCCTCCAAACAAATTCCATGTGCATTGGAGTCTGGGAACACAGAGGTTTTGCTGTACCGGATGTGGCTTGAGGATGTCATATTCCTAAAATGCCTTTTGGCTGGGCCAGTGGCAAAAGTACATCATTAAAAAGCTTCAAAATACTGAAAAAGCTTTGTTTAAGTGAAGTGAGAATTCTTAACTAAAAAGAAAATAACACTTGTTATAAGAAATTCCAAATTCAAATTCAGCTAAAGGGGTGTTATCTTTAGGATATAAAAAATTGGAAACCACCTAAATTTGTCAATTGTGGTGAACAAAATAAAATACCCACTACTTGTCCCACTGAACTGATCATGGCTTCCCAAATTATGTCACATATGCCATCACAACTTATTTCAGTGACATAACTTAAGACACCACACATAACGCCACAAGACATCATCAATGACAACATTCTTATCTTCTGGGTATTTGGATAAAGTCACAGTGGTGCTTTGAAAATGTTTTAAATCAAATAAATATGTTACATAAGTAGGTATCCTTGTGGGACACTAGGACCAATGGACTTGAGTTCCACAAGCTCGTGGCACAGAGAAAGGAAACAAACCTCTATTTCCTTTAAGTAATTATCTGGTTGTATGTGATTACATAGAAAAACGATTTTATGGAATACCATTACTGAGAAAACAATTTCTCTGAACTGTTTAATGGAAATTTTAAGAATGAATGTCATTTATCATTTCATAGAAAGCAATTTTAAATTGGCTTTTGCATCCTTATTATTTTATTTCAAAGGAATAAATACAATGGTTGCAGATCTTACTTAAAGAAACAGTTTTGTCGAGGTATTTATTTTAGTGCTTTATTTCAGAGGCTGTTATTTCAGATTTATATATTTTACATGAAACAATTACTCTGAGTGCTTTTAATTCGCAGACCCTTCACCACCCCTACACAACATCCATCCCTGAGACTCATATCCCTAAACGCCATCATTTCTTGTCCCCTAAAAACTCCTCACCATACCGAAACTACACCCATCGCTGAACCCTAAAAGTCCTTCCTACCTCTAAACTTCACTCATCCCAAAAAACCTAAAAACTTCCAACTACACCTAAACTACACCTATCCCTGATTCATAAACTACATCCATTCCTAAAGCATAAAAACACTTTTCCACCCCTACACTCTACCCATATCTGAACCATAAAACCCCCAGCATCCATAAATTCCATCCACTCCTGAACCCTGAAATTCACCTTCTATGCTGAAACCCCACTCATCTCTAAATCCTTAGAACCACCCTAACTCTATCCAATCTTGAACCTTAAAAACTCTTCACCACCCTTGACCTCTACCCATCACTGTCCCTTGAAAACTCTAACCAGCCCTAAACTCCACCCATCTATGAACCCTAAAACCCCTCAACACCACTTCACTCCACCCATCCCTAAACCCTAACACCGCACACCCCTAAACTCCAGTCATCAGTAAAACCTAAAAACCCCTCACCACACCTAATCTCCACCCATTTGTGACACCTAAAAAGACCCTCACCACCCATAAATGTCACCCATCTCTGAACCCTATTCCTCTTGTTATGCCTGAACGTAATATTCCTGACCCCTAACAGCCCCTGATAACCTCTAAATATTACCCACCCCTGAACACAAAAACCCCTCACTAGTTCCAAACCCCATTAAGATTTAATGTAATTTTGGATGTTTCTTTAAAATTATCATTCCTTTAAAATTTCTCTTTAATTTTCAATGTATTTGTATTTCCTTAAATTTGCCTTTTCTTTAAAATTTTCCATGGTTTGGTTTCCTTCAATGTGGTTTTTCAGTTTTCGTTTTTCCATTAATTCATATATATCAAATGATCCTGTGTGGAAAAGAGCAAGAATTTGCAGCATCAGTGATGTTAGCGATGGTGTCAGTTGTGATAAGATTAAAGGTGTGCAAAGTTACAACATTGTATAACTGTTTTCAAAAACTTTGCTAGCTTCACAAAGTACCACCCAGATGTTTGGAAGGCAGGGAATTAACTTTGCATGGGTGTTAAAATGTTTCTTAGTTGCTTTCAGGTCGATGGCCAGCTCTGAACAGTAGTGAGTAAAACTGCCCCCACTCTGCAGGCGAATCCCCATAGCCTGACTCTGTGCCCTTTTTTGGGCTGGGTATCTCACTGTAGCAAGTCCCTGCTAGAGAAGTTAAAATTCACCTCAGGTAAAGTATGAGAAAGCCAGGCAACTTTGCCTACAATATCAACTGCCAACATTAGCAATTCAATCATAGAGAGGGAATTATAGATGTACTATTCTTATCTTCATATCTATTTACATCAATGATGTGTTGATAGTCCATATTGTGGGGTTGATGTAAGATCAGGTAGATAGTCACACCGTTAGTTGAAATAATGGTAGAACTCTGATGCATCTCTTAATATATGTAATGTCACCAGTGATGGTGTTGCTTATGTCGTCAGAGTGTATGTATGAAAAAAATGCATACATTTTAACTCGCTATGTAGCTTCTATTTGTAACTGCAAACAGCAGTGTTTCTTTCCGCATCTAGATGTCCCTGTAATTGATACATGTAGAAATAAAGCTGTATTTGCACTGTTAACAAACAATTGTAGAAAAAACTGTTGTTTGTGGCTTCAGGGATATCCCAGATGTTGTCAACTATGTTGTGATGTTAATATTGGCAGTGATGCCATTGCTGATGTACTTTCTGGAAACATCAGTGTGTGTGTGTGTGTGTGTATTTATTCAAAACAAAAGCCTGCTGATGTTTCACCCACTAGCAACACTCATCCTGATAGATATTAAATGAAAATAGAGGGCTGTAGTACATTTAATCCTATTGGAGGCTATGGACGTGACCTCTATGTCCACAACACAACACATCCAGCACAATGGACAAGGAGGTCACATACAAGCACCCAGAGCAGAAAATCCCTCCAGTGTTGGCAATTATAATTTCTAGAGGTCTGACTGGCGAGGAAGAGCTTCCTCAACAACCCAAGGCAGTTGTGTTTTTTCAATGATGATCAGCGCATATAGTACATTGATGTCATAAACCAATCAGCTCATTTTAGTTTCACTTCAATTAGTACTGGGGGGGGGGAATCTCAGCCCCCGAGAATTGATTTTCATCAGAAAGGTATCATTTGAAAGGGGACAATCTCCCCTTGCCAATTATATCCCTCCCTCGTACACTGCACAGATATTGCCACAGGAGGGTGATTACAGAGCAGGGATCTACCTACTAGAGTCCAGATGGGGTAGTCGTCTGGGTATAAACATTCTTGCCCCCCTGGGGGCATTTGACAGTTTACCCCAGCTGCCTATCCCAAGCGGACCGAAAGCCCACTGCTGCACATGTTTTCCTCCAGTGTCAGTCTTTTAAGATGAGGATGATGCGATGCAGCTAGGGTAAGGGACACTGGGCTGGTTACCCTTGAACATGTGTGCACATGGGAATAGGCTGCATGTGAGAGACTATAATTATGCATAGCCTGGTAAAAGCACACAGTTTTAAACTGCACTTTTGACCTGTCCAGATACCCCTTTTGACAGGCCTAAACCTTCCTTTTAAAAATTAATCAGTCACCCTTATGAATGCCTTATTGCCCATATAGGGAGGGCAGAGATATATAAAAGCAGGACGCGTAGAAAGTAATGTTGAACATTAACATGTCATGACAGTGAAATATCCCCAAAACAATTTTCACTGTAGCATGGCTGACTTGCTCCCCAGGGGATCATTGTTGCATTTATTAAATTATACATTTGGATTGGTACCAGCTAGAAAAATTCTTCTTACGCTCTTTTGAATTGTAACTTAAAGTCCTCTTTAATAGTGAGGTTGCATTTAAAGTTATTATTTTAGAAATGCCACCTTTGGAAAGCTAGCATTTTTCTGCCTAACATTTCTCGGTCTTTCCATTTTCCTAGACTGTTGATGGCTCTGCCATTTAGAACTGTGTATGGGAGACAGTCAGTGCACAAAAGGGCCTGGGTGTAAGGCTGCTAACGCACTGTATTTTGGCCCCTTTTCCTTGCTACCTGCAATGGAACTTTCTAAGTGCCTGAGGAATAAAAGGAATCCGGTTCTATTACAATTTAACAATTGCAGTGTAACCCATTTGTCCACACAGTAAAAAATTCTGATTTGGAATATTGGATTAAGTATAGATTTATTACTAGTTCAGATCCAAGCTGATATAAATCAGTCGCAGAAACATACTGTAAAGTACAGCATCACTAATGAAAATTCAAAATGTCTGACAAAATATATCCTCAATAACAGAATACAAATGAGGAATCCCATAGCCACAATACAGAGAATGAGAAACAAAGTCTGGTGATTAGATTGAATGTTTTGATCTTCCTGCCTATACATAGGTTGTCTAATAAAATCTATTAAGCCCTATTCTATACTAGGAATCAGGAAAACCCTTTTTAAGTCGGAGAAGCAAGAAATGTGTCAGCATAGCAGAACCTCTGTAGAAGTTCTCCTATTGAAATTTTGTTTTTATTTTATACTTCTTTTAGCCCTGATGAATGATAAAACTGTTGCAGATGCTCTTACTCTTTTTTAACACCGCTCATATGTATTTAACCCCTTCCCTGCGGGGGTAATTCCCCCATGGTGCGGGGGGGCCGCGGCGCCGCTGTGCTCGTGACGAGCTCAGCTCGTCATGACTCACAGTGGAGCTGTGCTCATGATGAGCTGAGCTCATCACGACCCCGCCCACTGATTAATTCTCCCGCACAGGAGGGGAATGAATCGTGCGTGGGCGGACCGCGGCCATTATGATGAGCTCAGCTCGTCATGAGCACAGCTCCACTGTGACTCATGACGAGCTGAGCTCATCATGAGCACCCAAGAGGTTAATTATAATACGTTTTTGTCTATTGTATTGTAAATTGTACTTTTATGATTTTAAATAATCGAATAAAGTGGTTTGACTGACAAGTTCTCCAAAGGAAGAATATTATATAGCATTAAGCCACACAACAGAGATGTCACAAGAGGTCTGTACCTCTCAAAGTCTAAAAGGAAGTTGAATAAAGCTGGTGTGATCATCAATTATACCCACAAAGGAACCTTCAAGAATCTCATGTCATATATCCCATTATTATCCAACCTCAAACAGTAAAACAGTAAAATTTGGCAACTCCTTTCTTTTCATCTATACATCAGAACATCCTTGGATTCCTCCCATCTCCCAATTCCATACAAACAGTAGCACTCCCTCTGTTCTTTAAGGCTTCTCATCTGTGACAAAAGCTACTCCCTTTGAGCCTTGCTATCTCTCACACAATATGCCTTTTCTATTCCTAAGATCACACAACTGCACCTGCAGTGGAGAGAAAAATATAGCATGTAAAGCAAACGTTCACGTTGAAGGTTCAGCATTAAGAACTCCAAATGCTTAGGGCCTTTGGTCAAGTTAGTGTGGCAAGCATATCAATATTTGTTTAAATACATGATTACAGGTGCATATACGGTTCTGATATAGATGCAGAGTACTATTAAATGGATACATTTTCAGTTATAAAATAAATGCAGTGTATCATTCAAATGAATATGCAAATACATAAGAATTAATAATATTATTCAAACCACACAAATGCAGCTATATGAGAACTGTAATTCGATGTTACTGCAAGGACAATGTTCATATGCACACTCATTTAAATATGGAGATTTCACAGTAAATGCACCTTCTTTATCTGTTCGGGTGCACTACATCTCATTACAGTAATGTTGCATCACACAAATGCATGAGGCCATGTGTAAATGTATATGTGGCCTAATTAAACAAAAAGGTGAAACTAAAATTACACTGCTCCAAGGAAGTGGCTCTTTCTGACAGAATGTCTTGGGAGGAGTTGGGCTCTGCCCTGATTGCACGTCAAAGGGATTTTCCTCAATAAACCCAAAGAGGTGTGATAACCAGACTCTTGTGTCACAAGCCAAACCCAAGAAAGGGGGCTGGTTAGACAAAGGGGGAATTCCCCACCCACAAGCTAGACTAGTCATAGAAGTGGCACCCTCAGAAAATGAACAAGAACAAGATCCTGGACCCAGACTGCGACAATGGCAACTCCATGGACATCTGGAAAGACAAGCCCCCTGATGCACTAATGGACCTAGGAGTCAGTCTACAGCTGACGCAGGACTAGTGGTTCTCTCCATGACCGGAGATACTGGTTCCCTTGCACCACTGAGGACCAGATGGGGAAGACTTGGACTCTACTGCCACCCAGATGACCTGCAAGACGGCCAGAAGGCCATGGGGTCTTTGGAGGACACAGCAGAGGAGAATGCTGGTGCAGGGAGCAAGTGAAGACAGCTCCCAGCAGAAAGCAATACTTTTGAGGCCAAGAGGCCTGTTGGAAATGCTCCAGGTGGGTCGAGCTCACTACCAGTTATGCCCATTTAAAGTAATTGACTCCTTTGACCCCCTTGCAATAAATTGAAAGCGTGGTGGTCCACCATCCCCTGGGGTGGGCCAGTATCTGAAGGTAAGCGCTAGAGGTGGGCAAAACTCATGGAGTTTTACTCCGTGGAATTCCACTAAGTTACATAAACACTCCACAAAATTTCCCTGATTTCCGTGGGTGGGCAGAATCAGCACGTTACTCTGATTTTTAGTGCTGGGAGCATGTTCTGTGCTGCAAAATCAGCATAAATGACACTACGTAGCACGCCAGAAGGGGCTGCTTCTTTCCTACCGCTCAAGTAGATTTCCTACTCCAGCAGCAGCTTTCTCACCACGAACAGTTGCTACTGCGCACGACCGCCCGCATTGAAAAAATCTCGCTTGGGTTCACCCTAGCAACCGAACATCATGCTAAGGGACGACAATTCTCGCTCGCCAACCTGAGGTTGGTGAGCAGCGCATGAGAAAAAACTCTGCCACACCGTGGTTGGCGGAGTTTTGCGGGAACTCCACGTTACAAGTGTAACACGAAGTGGGCAAAACTCTATGTGCTCTGCCGGCAGAGCTGAATTTATCGCCCACCGGTAGTCAGCACAAAATTTTATGAATTAATTTCTCAAGGGAGGTGGCGTATGTGTAGCTCCTTCCCCAGACTCTTTTTCAGACTGAGGACCCCATCTTCTGGACCAACATCCAAATAAAGGGGGCCTTTGACCCCATCCCTGAACCCGAAGCCAAAATACTGGGTCCCAGTATCCATTTCCAAGGCCCAGAATAAGGAGACAAACGAGGTTGCCCTCCGTTGCTGGAACACAAAGCAAGTGCTCCAACGCAGTGCGAGCAGCACAAGCACAGAAGATGTTGCCGGCACCCCCCAAACCCCACCACAAAAACCTGCCTTGGTGGAACCGACACCCCATTAAAAAGAAAAAAGAAAAAGGAGGGTAATGCGGGTCTCCTGAGAACAGCAGGGAGAATCGTTATTAAAATATTTACTGCGCTTCGCAGTGCCCAGCAGGGCTTGATTTGAATGCTTTTCTATTCTTGTGGTGGCCCCAGAAGGGAAGGGGCTCTACCAACTTGGATTGTAAGTATCATGGGGGTGGCAGATGTGCAGTAGCCTCTCCCACAGTGTATTTGAATACAGACCCTAAGTTTCTTTGATCTTGAAATCTATGCCCCCCCCTGGCTGTTTCTCTGTTATTTTAAAGCATTCCCATGGCTGCAATGTTTGTTCTATACCCTGGAAGTGCCGCAATCTCTAGTGGGTGGATCTATGGCTGCATGATATGTGGCTTAAAGTGGTACAAAAAAGATTCAGGCACATATTATGATTTTAAATTCTTAATTCACTGTATGTTGTTGACAGTCATGTTTTACTGCAATTTTACGTTGACAATAATGAATGCATTTAAAGAGGATTACTGATTTCAGTGACCTAATGGTGATTTCTAAAATGTGGATTATTGGTCATTTAATGTGTTGACCTTTGACAAAACAAGTAGGTTTGTCTTATATGTTAATGTGGTGATCTTTTCTAAAGCCAACATGCCTCCTTCTACTAATGTTGCGATGACTCCTTGACAAAGCCAATAGGTCGCCTTACTTAAAGTGATACCCCCTTATATTGTGATGTTCTATCTGGTATGGGGGGGTCACTGTGACTTTGTAGGTCATAACCCATTAGGGGTCAAATGTAATTTTAGAATGTCACCAAAGCTATTTCTATCAGCCTAATGTATATATTTGTTAATTGATGCATAGTGTTTAGTGTGTGTAATACATTTATTTTCCTTTTTCAAAGTAAAAGGACTGACTGGATAATCATCATCATCATCAACAAACGTTATTACGATCACACAGATCCTAAAAAGTATACAGCACAGATTGCTTGTCCTTTAAAAAAAGATAGGTCAACAATACAATTAAAAAGTATAGGTTAAAAAGAAAAATCCAGGGGGCGTGGCCAGGCGCCGTAAGAAATGGCCGCCTGATTCCGGAGCTCCGCCGGGACCGTTGGTGTCCTTCTAAATCCAACACACATCCGCGCTGAGGGGATCGCCCGTGAGCGCCCCCCAGCTCCCCCAGGCCCAGTGCCCTGCAAGAGCGGCTTCGCGGACTCCGGGGACCGGCGGACGGCTCAACACAGCAGCCGCGACGGGCGGCGGCGGCTCGGCGCCTCGCCCCTGGAACTCCGCAGCCGCTCCCTGCACTACTCGAGGCCCCGGCTTTCGGCCTGCGGCGCGACGTGCCCCAAGGGGTGCCAGTGGAGGGGGGCGCTGCCTTACCTGCAGCGCCAAGGCACCGCTGGACTCCGGCTCCCTAGCGACACCTGGTGGCAGGACCCTGACGCCGGAGGGCAGGCGGGCGACCACGACAACTGCGGCCAGGTGACGACCCTAACCGGGAGAGGGGCGGCCATTTCGTGATCTGCTGCTGCCGGAGCGAGGGAAGAGGACCGGCTGGGGCTGCCGCTGCGGGGTGCCCTGCATCGCCTGCCAGGTGGGGGGCCCGTGTTCGGAGCTGCGGGGCGGACTGGACATCGGAGAGCCGGTGTAGTGGGGTGGCTGAGGTCGCTGACCCCGGATCGAGACTACCTGGGCACACTCGTGGTCCCCCTGCTCTGAGCCGATACCTGGAGAGTGCCGGTGGGGCTACGGCGACGCCCAGACTTCATGGGGAGGATTGGAGGTGGCGCGGACCCGCGGGCGCTCAATCGCAGAGGCGGGCGGAGGAACACTTGGCCCCAGAGGCGCCGGAGCAACCATGTGGCCTAAAGGAGGCACCACGACCCAGACCAATAAGCTGGATCACTACACGATAGCCAAAACGACGCCGCAGCTGGGAGGGACTACGAAGGAGGCCGCAGGTCAGGCGGAACCCTCCCTCACGTCCATAATGGCCGCAATCCAAACCCTTGGCACCAGCCTGGAGACAAAAATGGACAAGATCACGATAGAGGTGAACCTGCTCCGTGCCGACTTGGGGAAAACCACGGACCGGTCCAAAACCAATGAAGTTGACATAAAAGCCCTGCAGGAATCGGAGAAGCGGCTCGAGGGCAGGGTAAATGAGCTTGTGCACCAACACCGGCTGATGGCCCTACGGCTCGAGGACCAGGAAGGTAGGGCCAGGAGAAGCAACATACGCGTGGTAGGTGTGGCGGAAGGACTTGAAGGGGACTGTATGGAGCTCTTTCTTGAGGACTTGATCCTCCGCCACCTGAAACCCAAGAGACTATCTAAGCTCTTCACGGTCGAGCGGGCTCACAGGGCCCCCATCCCAAAACCCAAACCAGGGGCCCTACCACGAACAATTATTGCTAAAATACTGAACTACCGTGACCGCGATGCAATTCTCCAGGCTGCTAGACAACATGGTGATCTACATTACGAGGGGGCCACGGTTCGCTTCTTCCCGGACTTCACGCTCCAGGTCCAACAGGAAAGGGGCTCCTTTCAGGGGGTCAAGGCGGCATTACGAGATCGTGGGATCAGGTACATGATGTTCTTTCCCGCCAAACTGAAGATCATAACTGGCGGTAACTCCCTCTTCTTCACCTCGCCGGCGGCGGTGCAGGAGTGGCTAGACGCGGCCGACAAGGCAGAGGCCCCCCGGCGGGACGGCGCACAATGGCGAGGCATGGGACACCCCTCCCCGGGGGCAGCGGCAGGACGAGCGGAAGGTGGTGAGCAGAGCCAGCGGTCCTGGCGTTCTAGATCGAACAGTCCCCGCTGGGAATCGCCCAGAGACGACACAGCGAGTGGAGGCCACTAGAGCGAGACTGAGAAGCCGTCGGACAGTAAAGTATAAAAGTTTTTGACTGTAGGACTTGCTTGCCCACGAGGCAGTGTGACTTCCTGCCCAATTTTTCTGAGCCAGGTTCCCTGTTTAGATGATGAACCGCCGGCCTGAGGGGCTGAAAGGACTGGGGCACCACGGACGGGCGGCCAGGAAGGGGCTGGCCCATGAACTTCCCACGTAGAGTTCCTCGGTGGGCTCCCACCGAGGCAGGGTTGCGCGACAGGCGCTCTGCTAATTGGGGTGGTGGGTAGTTCAGGACCCACGGAGCAGGGGGCAGGGAGGGGGGGTTTGTTTTGGCAGGGGGGGGCAGGGATGTTGGGTACAGACTCGGGGGGAAGTGGGTGGCATGAATGGTTTGCCAGTTCTTTTATCGTTTGCATTGAATGCACTTGCGGGTTGGGAACCAGGGAGGGGTGGGGAGTTGGGGATCCTCTACGGTCACACGAACTATGTTGTCATGTAGGAAGCCGTAATACCGGGGTGGTGGGACGAAGCACCCTCAGAAGCAACAGCTATGGCTAGGAGATGGGAAAAAAGTTTGAAGGTCCTCAGCTGGAATGTTAACGGATTAGGGGACAGACTCAAGCGCACTATAGTCCTACAATTCCTCAAGCGGCACCAGCCGGACGTAGTGCTACTGCAAGAAACGCATTTGATGGGGAATGTCTGTCAGGCCCTCAATAGATGTGGCTACACTCTAGCGGCTCACTCTGGCTTCACCTCCGGCTCGAGGGGGGTGGGGATACTCTTGCGGCGCTCGCTGCCCCTCCATATAGACCTAATCAAAACTGACCCACAGGGCCGCTTCACGGCGGTGTCTGGACGTTGGGAGGGCCGCACGCTTCACTTACTTTCTGTCTACGTCCCGCCGGGCCTCCAAACCCGGGCCTTCGCAGACCTGGGCACATTTCCCCTTTCCCTTCCCGAGGGTCAGTTGGTGCTGGGAGGGGACTTTAACGCAGTGGTGTCAGGAACCCGGGATAGGCAGCCCCCAAGAGACCTGCCCCAGGGGCAGGGGTGGTTGGCAGACTTTCTTGAGGCCTTCGGGTTTACGGACGTCTGGCGCCTGCTCCACCCTACAGACAGCCAATTTACCTTCTTCTCCGGGGCGCATCATTCCTTCTCACGATTAGACTACATCCTTACCCTGCTGCAACAAGACATGATAGTACTGGAGGCAGTGCTTCTGCCTAGAGGCATTTCTGACCACTCACCGGTCCGTACGCACATCACATTTGGAAATAGCTGTGAGGGCTGCATAGCACCAATAAACGCCTGGCACCTAAAACATGAGGACACCAGAAAGCACATATCCAACTCAATCTCACAGTATTTCGAAGTGAATGTTGGGTCGGTCAAATCCCCCGTCACCTTGTGGGAGGCATTTAAACCTGTGATTAGGGGGAAGGCGGTTTCGGCCATATCGGCTAGACGGCGGGAGCGATGCAGGCAGGTCACTACACTGGAGGCGGAGTTGGAGGTCCTGGAGAGGGAGGCGCCAGAAGGTGGGGACAGGGATGTCAGGCACACGCTGCAGTTAAAGGAGGCGGAGTATAAAGCACTGGTGACCCAAGAGGCTCAGACCGTGGCCCGTCACCAGCTTGGTAGAATATACGATCAGGGCGATAAAGCCGGGAAACTTATAGCCTGGCTCGAGAAAAAACAACAGGCCTGTAAAGTGGTGCCAGAAATACGCACCGAGTCCAGGACTGTAGTTACAGAGCCCCGGGGAATAGTGGAACAGTTTGCGAGACACTACCAGCAGGTTTACAGGCGTGAGTCGGACCGCCCGGAGGAGGACTCCATGGACCTCCTAACCGACATTCACATGCCCTCCCTATCGGATGAAGATCGGGAGGCTATGGACAGTCCAATCACTGAGGCCGAACTGCAGCGTGCAATAGGCGAACTCCGCCCTGGTAAGGCGCTCGGTCGCAACGGCCTCCCAATAGAGATTTACAAGCTCCAGCCTGACGCCACTAGTAAGCATTTGAAACTCATGTTCGAACATAGCAGGGAAATGGGGGTGCTGCCCCGTGATCAACGTATAGCGACCATAGTGGCAATACCAAAAGAGGGGAAACCCAAAGACTCATGTGCGTCATACAGACCAATTTCGCTCCTAAACGCTGAGCCCAAAATACTGGCGAAGACGCTGGCCAATAGGCTCAAATCAGTGCTTCCTTCGTTGGTCCACCCTGACCAGTCGGGGTTCATGCCCCACCGCAACACGGCCCTCAACATTAGAAGGTTAAACGGCGTACTGGGGCAGCGCCACAGACTACAGGAGGACGCAGTGGTGGTCTCTCTGGACGCCACCATGGCCTTCGACACCTTAGAGTGGCCATATATGTTCGCAGTCCTGCGCAAACTGGGCTTTGGACCTCACTTCATAGCTTGGGTGCGTCTGTTATATGCCGAACCCCTGGCGCAGGTGCTGGTGAACAATAAGCTGTCCAAGGTTTTCACGCTTGAAAGAGGGACTAGGCAGGGCTGCCCCCTCTCTCCCCTTCTTTTCGCCCTCTCCCTAGAACCGCTCGCGGCCTGGATAAGGAAGGATGTCGACTTAAAAGGTATAGCATGGGCGGAGGGGTGGGAGGATAGAATATCCCTCTATGCTGACGACATACTCCTGTACCTTTGTAGGCCGCGCAGGTCGATAATTGTGGCACTCGACATACTAGCAAGTTTCGGTCGTAACTCTGGCTTCCGGGTCAACTGGGCCAAATCACATCTATACGTCCTACGTGGGGACCCTCCGAGGCTCCCGGACACTTGCCCTATCACGGTGGCAGAGGACGATTTTAAGTACCTGAGAGTGTACATCACCACTAACAAGGCCCTGTCCTATGAGCACAACCTCAAGCCACCGCTAGTTCGGATCCAAAGGGAGGCCAAATCCTGGCAGCACCTACCACTGTCTTTGCTGGGCCGGGCAGCCTTATTTAAGATGCTAGCGCTACCACGGTTTCTCTATGCGCTACAAAACTATCCAGACTTAGTCCCCAACGGCTATTTTGTAGCAATCGAGGCCGCAATGCGCGACCTCCTCTGGGCAGGGTCACCCTGAATCTCATTGACCAAACTCACACTGGGGTGGTACGACGGCGGTATAGCCCTCCCTGACATTCGCAAATATTATTGGGCAGCCCATCTATCCGCGATCAACCAGGGGATGTATGGAGACGGAAATGATCCCGCCTACGGTATGGACAGATGGCTGCTTCCCGGGGGGAACTATGAGATAGCACTCTACTCTAAACGGGGTATACGTCAACTCACCGGACCTACACTCCACTCGGTACAGATATGGCACATTGCTCAGAGGAAGCTCGGATGGTCAGGAGTCCTTACGATGGCCACGCCACTTTGGGCCTCCGAAAAATTAGGCAATCTAGGACGCACCAAGGGGTTCCGCAACTGGGACTTGATCGGCATCTCCCAAATCAAGGATATCTGGGGCCCTACAGGGATCCGTACGTTCGCCCAAATGCGAGACACATATGAGCTGGCGCACACCGAATATTTTAGATACTTACAGGTGCGAAACTCCCTACAGGCTAATATCCCACTGGAGACCAAACTACCACAAGCCTCCCCGCTTGAAGATAGGTTGCTGGATGGACACCTCACAGAACACGCCATATCACTTACGTACAAAAAACTAATCAATAACCCCCCCGATATGCTCATACCCCTTAGAGAAAAATGGGTCGCCGATGGGCTGGAGATAGACGACGAAGAATGGCTATATGCTTTGGCTTCCCCACGTGAGGTCGCGATATCAGCCCGACTGCGACTTATCCAACTCAAGATCTTACATAGAGTATATATCTCCTGCACTAGGCTACACATGATTGGGAGGGCGGACACAGTACTCTGTAGGCGGGGATGTGGTGGCACGGGTACCTTCTTCCATGTGATGTGGGATTGCCCGAAGATTCAACGGTACTGGCGAAGGGTGGTGCAGTGTATGGAGGAGGTATGGGTGGTGGAAATTTGCCCGGGGGCCAAGAGGTGCCTCCTCAATATATGGGAGCCAACGGACCTGCCACCGAAAGGGAGGCTCTGGGTGACGCTCGGACAAATGGTAGCGAAAAGGAACATAGCCAGGCTCTGGGGCAGCCCTATTCCACCCAAACTGTCGGATTGGCACAGCGATATGGACTGGTGTATGCTGCAGGAAAAGACTGTGTATGTAGCGAGAGGGTGCCCCCGGAAGTGGGTTGAAGTGTGGTCCAACTGGAATGATTTTAGGGGGGGCATTTGTGAGCCTCCTTCTGTCGCGCGGGAAGGCTCAGGAGATATGTCAAATCCCAACGCTCTTGTTGCTCCGGGTGCTATAGAAGGGGATGTGGAGGTCGCATCACCGGTACGTAGGTGATTTGTGGTGCTTAACGTGATGACCGTGTTTAGTTAGCTGGGGGGGAGGGGGGCAGTTCGACTGTTAGGCGCCTTTACGCCATTTTGCCAATATGCCTATGTTTAATGGTTGCACCAAAGAGAAAAATGAGTCCTGCACTATCCTTCTCTAAACTGTGAGACACGCGCACTCTATAACGCCGCCGTACCCCCAGGTTGACGGCACAGGGCTCTGTGCTTTCCGACGCAATGCATGTGTACATCCTCCGCGGCCAGCCCGGGGGGTTGTAGGCTGTAAGCTGTGTAATGTGGAACTCTGAAATAAAGGTCTTGGAAAAAAAAAAAAAAAAAAAGATAGAATAAGATAAAATTGTCCCAGTAAGATCATATAGGTTTTGATATCAGTGATGTTAAAAGGAGAAGCGGTACATTGATATGAAAAAGTTTCACTATGTAAAAGTTGTTATATAAAAAGGGCTTTTTAATAAAAAAAATTCCATACATATGTCATCTATTGAAAAAAATCTTCATATCATAAAGTGATCTGCATTTGTGCTGATGTAGGTAAGAATGTTTTGAATTATATACCCATTTTGTTTCTAGTTCAATTAAAGGTAAAGTACATTATATAAAAAAAAAAAAGAAAAATCCATAGAAACATTTATACAAATTCCAAATAAAAAGGGCCCCCAAAACATTTGAAAAAGTGCCACGTGCAAAAGCAGCCAAATGTATAATAAAAAATTACGGTGCTAAGATCTCATATTACACAGCCATTAGTGGACAGGTACATAAGATTCAGGTCTAGCATCACTTTTCAAGACGAGGTGTCTCCCATACATATTTTCCTGCGCCTAATCCAAAGGGCATGCCAGAATCTAGCAAGACCAAATACAGTAGATTGACGAGTGTCAGTACACAAAAAAAACTTAGGACCTCTAAGTAATGCCCCCGTCCCGCTAGAAAACATAGCGGTACAATCCATTTTTTCCTCAAGGACTGGTAGTTAGGTACAAAAAAAGAGTAGATGGAGTATGGATTCTGGACTACCTTGGCATGCAGGACAAAGATCAACCAAGTCATTACAGCTACACCAAAACAGTTTAGTGGGAAGAGATTTTAGCAAAACTGCAAAAAGAGTTTCCGTGCCATCGGTGGAACAATTTCGTCGACGGTTGGCTCAAAGAGCAAAGAACATTTAAATTTAAAAAAGTCTTTCATCAGGGTGGATTCTGAAACTGTAAGATCCTCTTTTAGAACTGATTTCCAAAGCAGTTCTTTCATTTTTGCCCTTGAGGTTCACCTCATGTTTTCCGGGTACAATGGGGTGCTTGGTTCCCAGTAATGAGAAATTGTCTACCTATTACTAGCCCAGGCATCACATCCTGCACAACTAATAACCGAATTTCTAACACAAAGGTTGCAAATTTACCGTGGATACCTTTTGTGGGGAAAAAAGTAATGAAGGCGTAAGTATTTAGAGTCCAGGGCCAGGTTGGGGCGAGGTTACACATAGCAGTCAAGGAGATAAATATTCTTGCAGTGGATAACTTTTTTAATAAGGCTGTATTTCTATTGACAGCACACAGGTGTGGAAATGAGCAATTGTTTGGGTCTTAGTGATGTCTTTAAAGATGCAAATGATGGCATGATAGTTACTTCCACTAGTAATGTGACCTATGATGTTCTTTCTGTTAGCTGCATATAAAGTTAACGACAAAAGCTTCAAAAGAGCAATGATACTCACTACGAACGCAGTGCCACAATGACATCAATTGCAGATTGAATGCTGCAGGAACATATTCAACATACAAATATCCCCGTGGTAGATACACAAGCAAGGCCTTCTTTTTTTGTTTTCAACAAACATATCTGTAAAAAGGAATAGTTTGCTGCCTCAGTGATGTGATTGGTCATGCCATTGTAACTGTCAGTGATGATGTTATCTGTGACAGTGATGATGTTATCTGCGACAGTGATGATGTTATCTGCGACAATGTGATTGTGACCCAGAACTGTAACCATAATGTCTCTACAGCTAAATGTTTAAATGGAATTTTGTCTGCATGTGTGTGTTTGCACTCGTGCAGAGATTTTACCCAACACATGAATTTTATCATTCATTCATATATTCAAGAAATTTATGATGTGAGATTGAGTTGATCTCTCGTAGGAGATTTCCATTTATAGTCATAAGCATGTGCGGGCACCCCGGAGCAGTTGTTTTATATATATATATATATATATCCTACAAGAGATCAACTCAATCTCACATCATATATTTCTTGAATATATGAAGGTATGATAAAATTATATATATATTGTAATTATATATACATTATAATTATATATATATATATATATATATATATATATATATTCACTGAAAAAACCATGGGTTTCACACACGTTATAGTTAGGAATTAGCATTTAAAAAACCTTAGAAATTCAGTGAAAAAACCATAGGTTTCACACACGTTATAGTTAGGAATTAGCATATAAAAAACCTTAGAAATTCAGTGAAAAAACCATAGGTTTCACACATGTTATAGTTAGCTGGACATTTTACTCGTAAAAAACCAATGAAATTGCCCCGTTATAGTTAGTTCAGCTAACTATAACTCGCGCGCCCGCAATGAACTGCTGATGACGTCACATATTACATCACTCATGACATGGTCAGTGACATCACTCATGACATCACTGATGACATCTCAAATGACATCACTGATGACCTCACTGATGACATCATCCAGTGAATGTGTGTTTTTCTGAAAATTAAATATGTTTTATATATGTATATCTCAAGGTTGATGGAAGAATAAATGGGTATATTACTGTCTAAATGGATGATTTCTTTTTGAAAAATTGATTATGTAACTGACTGATTAAGTGTATCATAGTGAATACATGGCTTAGTGAGTAATGTTTAAATATGTAAATATCTGTATCATTTTTTCACTTTGTGTATAAGTGGCTGCATGGGTTGGTGAGTAGCTACATGGGTGTCTATATAGGTTATTAGTTGGTTTTTTGAGTATCAGTCTGAGTGTCTGCATGGTTCGGTGGGGGGTATGACGTAGTGCATAGGTGCATGAATGAGTGACTCACTGTTTGTATGTGTTGAACAGAGCATGTGTGCAGGACTGCATGGGTGGATGAGTGTATGTATGGGTGTGTTAGTGAGTGAATGACTGTCTCAATAGTGTCTTTATGAGTAACTACATATGTTTAAAACTAGTATATGTGACTATTGGTTTATATATGTGAGTATATGTGAGAGTGAGAGATTGAAAGAGTTCCTGTATGAATAAGTATGTATTTCCATAAGTGATTGTTTAAAAGACTAAGTATGTGTAAGTTTCCGTAGAAGTAAGTGTGGTGGTGTGTGTATAACTGTATATGCAAGTAAATGTATGTTTGATTCTTTATTAGCATGAGTGACTATGTGTGTGAGTAGCTCTATGGATGAGTGGCATTGTGTTACAGGATGTATAGGTGTATGAGTACATATGAAAAGTGAGTACATGTATGAGTGACTGTATTGGACTGTTGGTGAATGAGTGGATGTGTATGTGGATCTTAGAATTACTGAAGAGGTTGTTGTAACTGTTATTGGTATGTCCATTGTTTTGTAAATTTTAGTCTCTATTTTTGAATGTGTGTATCAAAGGTTTTATTAGGGGAAGAGGAGGTCTGCCACTCTATCACAAGGATGATGTCATCAGTGAGGTCATCAGTGATGTCATTTGAGATGTCATCAGTGATGTCATGAGTGATGTCACTGACCATGTCATGAGTGATGTAATATGTGACGTCATCAGCAGTTCATTGCGGGCGCGCGAGTTATAGTTAGCTGAACTAACTATAACGGGGCAATTTCATTGGTTTTTTACGAGTAAAATGTCCAGCTAACTATAACATGTGTGAAACCTATGGTTTTTTCACTGAATTTCTAAGGTTTTTTATATGCTAATTCCTAACTATAACGTGTGTGAAACCTATGGTTTTTTCACTGAATTTCTAAGGTTTTTTAAATGCTAATTCCTAACTATAACGTGTGTGAAACCCATGGTTTTTTCAGTGAATTTGCAAGGTTTTTTAAATGCTAATTCCTAACTATAACGTGTGTGAAACCCATGGTGTTTTCAGTGAATTTGCAAGGTTTTTTAAATGCTAATTTTTTTTTTCTTCTATTTTTTCTAACATATTTTTATTTTAATTTTCTTACCTTTTATAAAGACTATGATTAAATTTTTAAAATTCTTAAATATGTTTTTTTTAATATATTTTTTAAAATAAACATGTAAAATTTATTTGCAGTACTTTTTTTCTAATTTTTTTTTAATTTTTTTAGTACGCGTACCGTAAGCTCACGGTAAGCGTACGGTTTACGCAACGTCCGTAATTTTCCTACGCTGCTTGCGTATAGTTACGCAATTTGCGTAGCCGCGCGTACTCCGCGTGGGACGCGTACGCGTGTACGCTACACGCGCACGTTACGCGGAAGTCCCGGGAGTCACTGTTATGCGCATGCGCGCAAGCGCGTGTCTTTTTTACGCGCATGCGCACTTTTGCCGTAAGCGTACCGTAAGCGTACCGTAAGCGTACGGTAGGTCATGTGATCATGAAACACAACTTTTGATTGGTTGAAACTACTTTCAGTTCTAGAACTCTCCTACACCACACCCATTCCCCTCATTTCTGCTTGTGATCCCTTGGGAGAAGGAGCTGGTTTGTCTTTGGGATACGATGGCAGAACAGCAGAGCTCTTCTGAGAGTGAGGCTAGCACTAGCAGCACTGTCTTGAGGCAGAGATCGAGGAAACAAAAGCCCTCTTATGTATGGAATTATTTTACTTTTCCTGAAGGCCAGCAAAAGGTAAATGCACCCTTAGTGACTTGTAAGCTGTGTAAGCGTGTACTTTCTAGAGGTAATCCTAACAGGAAGTATTCCTTTGGGAATCACACCATGAAGAGACACCTCCAGGATGTACACAGAAGGACACATGGTCATCTTTTTGGAGGTAACTCTTCAGAAAGACAAGCCAGTACATCCACAGCAGCTCAGCCTGAACCATCATCTGCAGGGCTGACTCCTTCTTTTGCAGGTCAGGTGAGCCCTTCATCTGTGGGGGGAGAATCTCCTTTTGCTGGCCCTCTGGAAATCAACCCTCGATTTCGGAAGGTTGATATTCGATGCACATTTTGTCAAGATCTAATTTGCTATAGGGAGACCAGTGTTTCCCTAGTGAACAACAAAATAGATCAACACATTTGTCGCTTTGAATAATTTTCCCATGCTTCCTTTCCTCTGTTCCTGCATGAACACAACGGTTCTTTTAAGAGCCAACCTTATCTTTCATCTTTTTTTTACATATGTTTTTAAAAACTTTTTTTTATTTTTTTTTTACCGTACGCGTACGGTGCGCGTACTTTTTTTTTTTTTTTTTAAAAAACACTAAAAATCAATAAACACATTACAAGGTCCTTGAGAGACTACAATTATTATTATTGACTTACCATACTCACTGAAAAAATATTTATTCATTTGTTTTTTTTTAAAATAGTTTTAAAAATGTTTGTAGTTTTCGAAAATTTTCTATATCTATCTGGAAAAAAAGAAAAAAGTATTAATATTTTTAAAACATTTTATAATACAGTACACATATTTACATTTTTTTCCATAAAATATTTTTGCCTTATTTTTGCTGTTTTCAAAATATATTGCATTTCACTATAAATTGTGAAAGCAATTGCATTCATCATTTTACAGCGGGCAAAAAAAAATAACAATCACAAAGATTGTATTAAAAAAGCCCTGATTCTTTTTTTACTTAAACTTAACATTATAGAAATGCATAATATTCTAAAAAAATATCATCTAATACCAATACTTATTTCTTTAAAATACCGTCTGATATGTTTGTTTCAGAAGTATAATCACAATATTATATCTCAAATAACTCCAAAATACATCTGATTTCATTTCCTTTAGACCAAATAGTAATTTTAAAATTCTTTTTTGATTAAATTTCCAATGGTAATCCAATAAAATTCTAAAGTTTTATTTGTACAGATCTCACCGATTCTCTGTAACAATTCCTTTATTGTATTTAAATATATTACTACATTTCTTTTCACAATAGTCACAAAACGAAATTTCTATGCCAATTTGAATGCACACTAACTGCTCTTTTTTTTGGGCAAGTGAAAATCACTTTTACAAACTGTCACATTATGAAACCACTTTTCAGATTTTTTAAAAAGCCCATGTCCAGACTGCTACACTACAGCAAGGGCAACCAGCCTTAGTGATGCTGAATGTATTTGCATTACAGACTGAAACCTGAAAACCCCACTCGCTTGTAAATACTGTGCATGACTATACATGGCAAGCACATGGGTGTGTGCTAAGACTCTGCTTCTTCCCCCAAAAATTCGCTCCCCCTTTCCATCTAATGCAACTGTGAAATCACCAGAGCAAGACGCAATAAATCTCTGCCTATAATTCCTCTCTGCACACAGAGTCATGTTTTCACATTAGTCCCAAAACGAAATTTCTTTGCCAATTTGAAAGCACACTTACTGCTCTTTTTTTTTTCGGGGCAAGTGAAAATCACTTTTACAGACTGACACATTATGAAACCACTTTTTTTGATTTATTTAAATGCACATGTCCAAACTGTTTTTTCAGACCACCACCATGTGTATTCTCGGTGACTGCCTACACTCCAGCAAGGGCAACCAGCCTTAGTGATGCTGAATGTATTTGCATTACAGACTGAAACCTGAAAACCCCACTCGCTTGTAAATACTGTGCATGACTATACATGGCAAGCACATGGGTGTGTGCTAAGACTCTGCTTCTTCCCCCAAAAATTCGCTCCCCCTTTCCATCTAATGCAACTGTGAAATCACCAGAGCAAGACGCAATAAATCTCTGCCTATAATTCCTCTCTGCACACAGAGTCATGTTTTCACATTAGTCCCAAAACGAAATTTCTTTGCCAATTTGAAAGCACACTTACTGCTCTTTTTTTTTCGGGGCAAGTGAAAATCACTTTTACAGACTGACACATTATGAAACCACCATGTGTAACTACAACAAAAACAATTTCCATTTCTATTATTCATTTCTTAAGTTACCACATACATCCCCTCTCAAACTGTAAACTCACCTTTAAAATTAGTTAGTTGTGAAAGAAATGTGACACTCAAACAGCAGATTATCAGAGCCAGGATCTCTGTTGTGTTCACCTCTCTCCTCTCAGCAGAACCAGATAATGGCAAACTTTCCCTCTATTTTTCCACACATATACTTGTAAGTTTCAAATCTCAGTGCTTCCCCCTTTTTTTCAAATGTAATCACACATTTCTATTGGTTGAAAACCAACCCTTTTCCAAAAGTACCCTTCCCCCAACTTGACTTCTGCCTAGTACCCTTCCCCCAACTTGACTTCTGCCTGCTACCATAGCAACAGCTCATGGAACACTGCTGTGTTGAGTTAGGTCAGAAGTTCGCCAAACAATGTTTCAATTCCACAGAGCAAGAGTGCTTGACTTTTCAAACCTAACAGCAAATCCATAGTACTGTTCTTTGGTTACACATTTTTTTTTACCAATACAAAACATGCTTCTATTAATTTACACATACAGCCTAGTTTTTATTCTAGAATGGTATGAAACAGCCAATCAGTTCTTTTTGTTTTGTAAAAAATATGTATGCCTCCATTTCCAAACTGTCTTTCTTTTCATATTGCCATTCTACTGAAAGACACCTCCTGAGTGCATCCAGTTCTCCTTTGAAGATGTTCACAGTGTGGATTGTAGGGCACAGCTATGTCTTCTGGAGTGAAAAGTTTGCAGAGAAAACAGGTATGGTGAGAGACCTTGCTTTGCCAAATGTAGACATTAAATGGATTGGTCAGAGAGGGTTAAAGTGGCACCAATTGATGCCATTGGTGAAATCCTTCATTCAAATCCAACACCCTGACCTCATAATAGTGCACTGTGGTGGCAATGACCTAGGCACTTTGACTGGGGTAGGTCTGGAAATGCTTATGAAGGACACCTTTGCACAACTGTTTACACTTTTCCCTAAAACTGCCTTTGTGTTTTCCAACATATGCCAAAGGCAAAAATGGAACTGGTCCAATCATTTCTGTCCACAGATTGACAAAGCAAGAAAGCACGTCAACAAATCTGTTTCTGCTTTCCTCCGTGACTATGGTATGGGTGCCATTTACCACAACAACTTGCGTTATGACATGCAAGACATTTATAGAGGTGATGGTGTGCACTTCAATGATGAAGGGAACAGAGTCTTCCTCTTGAACCTTAGACTCTGCATCGGTACTTACTTGTAGGTACCACTAAAAAATCACTTCATAAACACAACGGCTCTTTTTAGAGCCCCCTAATATCTAAACTCTTAAATCTGCTTTTCATTTATTTATTTTTATTTTTTTTACCGTACGCTTACCGTAAGCTTACCGTACGCGTACCCCGTGATTTTTTTTAAAATCAATAAATGTTTTTTTTGTACTTTTCTGTCCTTCTTTGACCCCCTTACAAATGTTAGGGGGTCTGTAACTCTCCTTATTGCCCCCTTTCCTTGTTTTCACTCTTTTTTTTCAGAGTGAAATACACAAAATGGCGGCCGCCGCTTCCTGGTTTCGACCGATTCGAATGTTTACTAAGATCTAAGAGCCAATCAGAATCGCGCTCGCGCACGCCACCGTACGCTTACCGTAAGCGTACGGTAAGCGTACCGTAAGCGGGCTCAGATATATATATTGATTTAAAGGCTATTTTCTCAGAATCTACTGAACAGATTTACACCAAACCTACAAAAGGCACTTCCTTGACCTAGGGACTACCTCTCTGCCAAATTTTGAGTAATTCTGTTCAGCCGTTCGGGCTGTAGCTCGTTCTAAAGGTCCTATGGAAAAATGCATGGGAAAAACGCGTTTTGGGACCCCCCTTTTATCTCAGCCCCCGCTTGACGGATCCCCCCGAGACTTTCAGGGTAGGAGCGGAGCGTAGCGCCCCACCTATTTTGAGAAATTCGCGAGGATTCATCGACCGGCGCCAAAGTTATTCAAAATAGAATGTTGAGGTTTTCCTATGGAAACGTGGTCCTAACTATAACTACCTACTGGCGACCGCCAGTAGGTAATATATATATATATATATATATATATATATATATATATATATATATTCAGTGAAAAAACCATGGGTTTCACACACGTTATAGTTAGGAATTAGCATTTAAAAAACCTTGCAAATTCAGTGAAAAACCCATGGGTTTCACACACGTTATAGTTAGCTGGACATTTCACTCGTAAAAAACCAATGAAATTCCCCCGTTATAGTTAGTTAAGCTAACTATAACTCGCGCACCCGCAATCCACTGCTGATGATGTCACATATTACATCACTCATGACATGGTCAGTGACATCACTCATGACATCACTGATGACATCTCAAATGACATCACTGATGACATCATCCAGTGAATGTGTATTTGTCTGAAAATTAAATATGTTTTACATATGTATATCTCACGGACGATGGAAGAATAAATGGGTATATAAGTGTCTAAATGGATGATTTGTTTTTGAAAAATTGATTGTATAACTGACTGATTAAGTGTATCTTAGTGAATATATGGCTTACTGAGTAATGTTTAAATATGTAAATATCTGTATCAGTCTCTCACTTTGTGTATAAGTGGCTGCATGGGTTGGTGAGCAGCTACATGGGTGTTTATATAGGATATTAGGTGGTTTTTTGAGTATCAGTCTGAGTGTCTGCATGGTTCGGTGGGGGGTATTACGTAGTGCATAGGTGCATGTATGAGTGACTCACTGGTTGTATGTGTTGAAGACAGCATGTGTGCAGGACTGTATGGGTGGATGAGTGTGTGTATGGGTGTGTTAGTGAGTGAATGACTGTTTCAATAGGGTCTTTATGAGTAACTACATATGTTTTAAACTAATATATGTGACTATTGGTGTATATAAGTGAGTATATGTGAGAGTGAGAGATTGAAAGAGTTCCTGTATGAATAAGTATGTGTTTCTATAAGTGATTGTTTAAAAGACTAAGTATGTGTAAGTTTCTTTTGAAGTAAGTTTGGTGGTGTGTGTATAACTGTATATGCAAGTAAATTGATGTTTGATTCTTTATTAGCATGAGTGACTATGTGTGTCAGTAACTCTGTGGATGAGTGGCATTGTGTAGCAGGATGTATAGGTGTATGAGTACATATGATGAATGAGTACATGTATGAGTGACTGTACAGGACTGTTCGTGAATGTGTGGATGTGTATGTGGATCTTAGAATTACTGAAGAGGTTGTCGTAACTGGTATTGGTATGTCCATTTTTTGGAAAATTTTAGTCTCTATTTTTGAATGTGTGTTTCAAAGGTTATATTAGGGTGAGAGGAGGTCTGCCACTCTGTCACAAGGATGATGTCATCAGTGATGTCATTTGAGATGTTATCAGTGATGTCATGAGTGATGTCACTGACCATGTCATGAGTGATGTAATATGTGACGTCATCAGCAGTGGATTGCGGGTGCGCGAGTTATAGTTAGCTTAACTAACTATAACGGGGGAATTTCATTGGTTTTTTACGAGTGAAATGTCCAGCTAACTATAACGTGTGTGAAACCCATGGTTTTTTCACTGAATTTGCAAGGTTTTTTAAATGCTAATTCCTAACTATAACGTGTGTGAAACCCATGGTTTTTTCACTGAATTTGCAAGGTTTTTTAAATGCTAATTCCTAACTATAACGTGTGTGAAACCCATGGTTTTTTCATTGAATTTGTATGGTTTTTTAAATGCTAATTCTTACCTATAACATGTGTGATATCCATGTTTTTTTCATTGATTTTGTATGGTTTTTTTAATACAAATTCTTATATTAAACGTGTGATTTTTTTATTTTTATTTGCAAGGTTTTTTACATTTTTTTTTTTTTACTTTATATTCTCTTAAAACACTATGCTTAAATTTTAAAAATTCTGCAATATATTATTTTTTCTCATATTTTTTTTTTACCAAACAGGTAAGATATATTAGTATAACATAGTGATTCTTTTTTTCCTTTTTTTTTTTTTTTTTACGTGCGCGTACGGTAAGCTTACGGTAAGCGTACGGTTTGCGTAATGTACGTAATATTTCTACTCTTTTTGCGTATGGTTACGCAATTTACGTAGCCGTGCGTACTGCGTACGTAGCGCGTAAGCGCATACGCTACACGCGCACGTTACGCGGAAGTGTTGGGGCGTGCCTGTTATGCGCATGCACGCGTGCGCGTGTCTTTTATGCGTACTTTTACCGTAAGCGCTCCGTAAGCGTAACGTACACGCACGGTGGGTCATGTGATCAAGAAACAAAACTTTTGATTGGTTTAAAGTAGTTTCAGTTCTAGAACTCTCCTACACCACACCCATTCCCCTCATTTCTGCTTGTGATCCCTTAGGAGAAGGAGCTGAGTTGTCTTTGGGATACGATGGCAGACCAGCACTCCTCTTCTGAGAGTGAGGCTAGCAGCACCACCATCAGGCAGAGAAAGAGGAAACAGAAGAGCTCTTTTATATGGGAGTATTTTACTTTTCCTGAGGGCGAGAAAAAGTAAACGCTGCTTTAGTGACTTGCAAGCTGTGCCTGCGTGTACTTTCTAGAGGTAATCCTAACAAGAAGTATTCCTTCGGGAATCACACTATGTTAAGACACCTTGAGGATGTACACCCTAGGACACATGCTCGACATACTAGAGGAAACCCTTTAGTAAGTCGTGCAAGCACATCCACAGCAGCTCAGCCGAGTCCATCTTCGGCAGCTCAGCTGAGCCCTTCATCTGTGGGGGCAGATTCACCTTTTTCTGGTCCTCTGGAAACTAACCATCGATTTGCGAGGGTTACAATGCGGTGCTCAAATTGCCATGGTCTAATTGTTCGAGGGGAAACCAGTGTTCCCCTAATTAACAACAGAATAGACCAGCACAATTGTCCTACCAGCTAATATTCCCATTCTTCCTTTCCTCTGTCCCTGCATGAACACAACGGCTCTTTTAAGAGCCAACCTTACCTCTCAACTTTTTATAATTTTTTCTTAAAAACTTTTTTCTTTTTTTTTTTTTAAAACACTAAAAAACAATTACCACATTACAAGGTCTTTGAGGGATTAATAACAAAATACTGAAAATCTGTTTGAGGAGAAGTGGAAGAAAGGGACCATCTAATTTCTGACTTACCTGACCCACCCAACAATTTAATTATCAATTTAAATTTAATTGAAATTGCTTGTAAAAATGGTTTTTTTTTCCGAAAATTTTCTTTCTCAATCTGAAAAAAAAGAAAAAGTATTAATATTTAATAAAACATTATATAATACAGTACACGTATTTACAAATTTTCCAAAAACTATTTTTTGCCATTTTTTTGCTGTTTTCAGAATATATTGCATCTCACTGTAAATCGTGAAAGCAATTGCATTCATCACTTAACAGCGGGCAAAAAAAAAATAACAATCTCAAAGATTGTTTTAAAAAAGCCCAGAATCTCTTTTCACTTAAACATAACATTATAGAAATGCAAAATATTCAAAAAAAATATCATCTAATAACAATAACTATTTCTTTAAAATACCGTCTGACAATTTTGTTACAGAAGCATAATCACAAAAATAATATATCTCAAATACATCCACAATACATCTGGTTACCTTTCCTTTAGGCCAAATGGTAATTTTAAAATTCTTTTTTGATTAAATTTCCAATGGTAATCCAATAAAATTCCAAAATTTAAATTGTACAGATGTTACCGATTCTCTCTAAAATTTTGGTTTCCAAAAGATTAATTAGTAATTAAATAAGTCAACAATACAATTGGTTACCTTTCCTTTAGGCCAAATGGTAATTTTAAAAATCTTTTTTGATTAAATTTCCAATGGTAATCCAATAAAATTCCAAAATTTAAATTGTACAGATGTTACCGATTCTCTCTAAATTTTTGGTTTCCGAAAGATTCATTAGGAATTAAATAAGTCCACAATACAATTGGTTACCTTTCCTTTAGGCCAAATGGTAATTTGAAAAATCTTTTTATTTGAAAATTCCAATGGTAATCCAATAAAATGGTAAAATTGTTTTGTACAGATCTTGCCAATTCTCTCTAAAATTTAGGTTTCAGGAAGATTAGATAGGAATTTGCTAAATCAAAAGGCAAACGTTGCTTGAAAATCAATTGGGAATCATTACACAGTGTCCAGCCTTTTTCACATTTAAGATAAACTGTGTAATGTCCTGAAGTTACAGTAGGTCCTTCATGGAAAATTATTGCAACTGTTACAAAAGTTTTTCCTGAAATTGATAATTGTTGTCCTATAAACTTCTTTATTAAAGTATCCAATTTTGAACCATCAGCTCTACATCGTTGCATCATTAAAATTACATACTGTCCGTATTCCTTTAAAATTAACGTTGAAAACATGTCAGATTTACACTCACCGCATTCCATGCTATGATTAGCATCTTTAACTAATTTAGAAAAAGTGACTGTTTTACTCTCTGGCAATGTTAAATAAATAAACCTTTCAGAATCAACATTAGAGCCACATGTATTGAAACAGTTTTCACAACTATGTTCCCATTTATAAGAGACACCAAACATATTTTCAATTTGTACCCCTTCTTCTTCCAGTACCTGAAGAAAATACATCAAGAATTCCTGTGCGTCTTGCTGTACATTTTGAGAAAACTGTGTTCGTCCTGAACATACATCTAAAAGTTTTCTAATTTCAGTAGCACTTTCTATTTTAGTTTTATCATTACTCAGCTTTTCAAAAAGGAGACTCAACTCAGAACAGAATCTTTTTCTCTGATTTACTATTATCTGCTCTTGCAAACTTTCCAGATAAAATACAACATTCAGCACTACATTAGCGTAGAGTTGACACCAGAGCTATTTTCAAAATGACAACCTACAACCTCTTCAACATTTTCCTTTTTCTTTTTGCTTGCAATTACATCACTCCTCTTTTTTTTTTCTCCTCTCTACATCCTCATTACAGATATTCTCAATTCTCCTTTTTCGAGAAACAACGCGTTTTTCCAACACAGGATACTGACCTAAATGAGGAGCATAGGTTCTTCTTAATCTATTATACTCCTTTACACAATTTGCATCAGCACTAACTTTTGAGTCATCAAAGTCTATCATAAATAAACCAGATAATGTTTTCACTCGTGACAAAGCAACATAAGCCATACCTTCTTTGAACACAGTTGAACCAATGTTTACAAAAGCACAATCTACAGTCAATCCTTGAGACTTGTGAATAGTTACAGCACATGCTAGAGAAAACGGAAACTGTTTCCTACGTACATATAAGTCTTTCACAAGCATGAAACGAACTGTACAACGACAAATGTCTAACTTCTTCTATCTGATCAAATTTTATTTTTAAACATTGAATTCCATCT
This sequence comes from Triturus cristatus, assembly GCF_964204655.1. Classification (NCBI taxonomy): domain Eukaryota; kingdom Metazoa; phylum Chordata; class Amphibia; order Caudata; family Salamandridae; genus Triturus; species Triturus cristatus. The sequence continues at coordinate 844,644,806 of NC_140594.1, read as the reverse complement.
TTTTTCTGGAAATTAATAAAACCCACAACTCTTCCCATAGCTCCATTCACTAAACCTTTTTCAACATCCAAATTTCTCCTTAAAAATACTCTACAGTTCATGCAAACATATAGATTTTTTTCTAATCCAGCAGTTTTGGAAATGTTCTTCTCTAGTGAATCCAATTTATTTTTCAGTTTGCCTGTTAATGTAATAGTAATTCTTTCATGCTGAATTTTGTCCACTGCTTCCAATTTCCTAATCTCTTCCTTTTCCAATTTCAAAAGTTCCTCATTGAATATTGAGCATTCACGTAGAGTTGGCATTAAGCAGATGACACTTTTCTTTTCTGCAATGTTCTTGTATATTTTCTCTGCAACTATTTCTTCCTTTGGGAATAAATTATGTAGCAACCGACTCTGTAATGCTTTCGTGCCAGCTTCAGTGAGTAGTCCAATTCTGATATCTTTCAGAATACTTCCATATTCTTCATCGTTTGCTTGCCTCATATTAGTAGTAAGTTCCTTGTACTCAAAGAAGGACCAAATATTTGCATTACCAATGCTTCCCAATGACTTCTTTGTGTCTTCATGTGTCACAGTATTAAACACTGGTTGTCCTTTAACTGGAGTAAGCTGTAGAAGATCCCTAAAAACTATGACATGTTTTCCACCAAATAACACGTCATAGTCTGTCCTTAGAATTTGCTGCATTCTTAAATGCACAAAGGCAAGCATTAAGTTTGATACCATGCTCACCTCATCAATAATGAGAACTTGCATCTTCTTCAATACTCTTGAAACTTCCAAGCATGCTTCTCCAGTTAGCTTGTGGTATTGTATTTTGTTCTTATGCTCCACTGGTAACATTAGCAAACGATGTAAGGTGATTCCTTTTATGTTATATGCTGCTAACCCAGTTGGAGCAGTAACCACACAAGACAAAGTTGAATCCGTTTTTTGCTGTAGGTAGCTTCTGATGACTTTTATTAAGAAACTTTTTCCAGTTCCAGCTTGTCCGCTTACATACATCCTGATTGGTTGAAATGATGTGCATGAGCACTCTTTTTTTTTCATGTAGTAATCCGTGATCAATTTTGTTTCTGATCTCTTCATAAATTTGTTGCTGCTCTTCATTCAGTTGTCTTTCCAAATTTGGTAAGTCTATAAATTCTTCTTGAGCTTGATTCATAGCCGTTTCCACTTCAGTCATAGCTATTGCAGCTTCATTTTCAACGATTGGTTGTCCTAGGGGATCTTGACTGAGTGTTCCAGAACTTTGGCTGTCTTGAGAACTGTCTCTAGCTACTTCAGCTGCAATTGTAGTTTCCTGTTCAATTTCTTCATTTAACATTTGCACATAATTTGTGAAAGTACTGCATTCTATGCTGTCTTTGCAAGCATTAAAGGAATCTTCATAGCTTTGAAATTCTCCCAGTAGTTCGTCCTCTGAACGCCATGGTTTAAACAGCTGTAAAAGAGCCAAGTAGTAAAATTCCTTTTTGTCAGTAGTTTCGCAACTGAGCTTCCTGTGATTAATCAAACTTCCTTTTGTTTGCTTCAACAAACATCCTTCCTCACCAATGACTTTATATTTTCCATTGTTGATGTCTTCTGTGGCTTTCCGTGAATAAATGTAGTTCTGCAGCACTTCATAGAGACACATGTTCTCTAGATGAAGACTTCTCTTTGGGTAATATGTGTCCAACATGTTTGATTTCAAAATATCTGTACTTTCTGGGTCATTCTCGGCCAAATATTCAATTTCTCCAACAGATTTCAGTACCCGATTTCTCATTGCTGCAAGGCCTAAACTTGCCCAAATTATTCTTCTTGATTTCGAGTAGAGACTTGCAGAAGATAACCTATCTGAATATTCGTAGGATCCAATTTCTCGATGCGATAACATCTTTAAACTGAAACTGTACAGCTTCTTACTGACAGTCTTCTCGTGAGAAATCTCTTCCCACATTTCTTTCAATTCAGTTTTTTCTGATTTAGTAATGTAAGACGTTACATATCGAGCAACAGCAATGGAATTGTCAGCTACATACTGTATATCCATGTTAGCATTCCACATGGATAAAATGACTGGGTTGTAGTCATTTATATTTTTTGATTCTTCTTTTCTTTTTAGGTTGTAGGTATTCTTAGGTGATTTTCTTGTAATAGTATGTCTCACAGCTGACATAAAACTGTTTACTCTTCCTTTTGAAAGAACAGGTCTAGGAAATCCAAATCGACATTTAGTGTAGAATTTATCTTTGCTCTTGTATTTCCGTCGACAGTATTTTCCACACCGATGACTTTGGAAACGTAAAACTTGCTCCTTTAACTTTTTCTCTTCTGTGCTTTTTGGTATAGCACATGTTGCATATTCTTCAATGAAAGATAACACTGCTTCATCAGTATCTGTTACAAACTTTGGGGCATCCTTGATCCACAACAGCATATGAATATGAGGAGCACCTCTTGCCTGGTACTCTTTTCTCCAAAAGAAATCCACTACTTCTCCAAGAGGTGGATTTTTTTTATTGCAGATGAAGGACATCATAGCCTCAAATCTATGATTGAAATATCTGCAAACATTAACCGGATCCAATGAGCACAGTTCTCCTGCTGTCTTGTATTCGATGTTTTTAATGTTTGAATTTGCCTCTCGTAGAAAATCCAGTAAATCATCCCAAGCGTACTCAGCACAGCTTAGGGTAAGGAACCATGTTGGTGTTCCTAAATTCTGTAACATGCATTTTAATTCACCATGGCGTCGGTACCAATATTCATTTGTCCCACGCTGACAAGCCATCAGATTGATCAGTTGTGTTTCCAAATGATCATCTCGGTGCTGCACTTTCTCCATAAAATCCTTAGCAGACACATTTTGTAAATGTACTCCACTTTTTAAAATGTGATTTACTGCATAAGATAATGCAGACAAGTCGCTTTCAAATAAAAGATGGAACAAATAAGGAATACTTTGTCGAAATCTTGGATCTTCTGCATATAGTCTTGTAGTCCGATACTCAGAAGCTGGAATCTGTTCTGGACGTTCATCGTATCGTCCTCCTTTTCCTGTAGGAAACAGCTGGGGAAAACATCGAGCTTCCAAGCTCTCCTCCCATACACTCATGGGAGTTCCTTTTGCTTTCTTCATCTGAAACAGATCAATAGTGTCTCCCATAACTCCTTTTGAATGAAGAGGATGTATGCTAAAATGTTCATAAATTTCTTCTTCCTTTGACTTGTCCACTTTTTCAATTTGTCCAGTTGGTGTTTCTGTGTCTTCTTGTAAATCTTCTTCTTCTTCTTCTATATAAATTGATTCATACCATTTGTTATTCCTTTTCAAATACAAATTTGCTCTTTGTACTTTCCGTACATCTACCAGCTCCTGCCAAATCTTCTTATTCTTTGTAGGTACACCATTAACCAGAATAACTAATGGTTCAGTTTCCAAAGTATCTGCATCAATAGTTTCCATATTTTTTTTCAAATCCAAGGGCAAATAAACCACTCTACCTTTTAAACCTCTCAGTAAATCTGAAGGAGGTAATTTACCAGTTTTGGGCTCCATACGTACTATGGTCTGGAACGGATGAACACATTGAATAAGTATAGACTCATATGCATTTAATTCAGAAAGTTCGGCAGGAATAGCATCCAATTCTAAATTATTATGTACAGCTCTGGTCGGCATTCTATTTTCTTCTAACTTATTATAACAGTATTTACAAATACGCTGATCTTCACCCAATTCAAAACAATTTTCAAGAAATATATATGTGGCAAAATCCTTCCACTTATAATTATCTTCATTTTCACTTTTTCTGTAGAGATCAACATTCCTGGTTTGTTTTTTATAATGAGTTCTGCGGCAACAAATACAAGTAATATTTGGTCTTTCATTAGAGATTATTGCAAATTTTGTTATGTGATCATTAAATTTCTTACTTACAGAGGGTTCTACATTCTCTTCCACTTCTTCCTCATTTACTGTGTCCTTTTCTGCACTTTCTAGTTCTGGACCAAAGTAACAAAACTGAATTTCATCAGTAACCTTCTCTACATCTGATACCGATCCACGGAACAGAGCCCTATTCAATTCATCTAACTTTATTGCTGGACTTTTAGCAAAATACAATTGTCTCACAAACTTTCTCATTTCAGTATGATGAACAGCCAGCATCCTAAAATGATGAAAAACACTTTTACACACTTTTCTAGATAGACAAGCCAGAGAATGTCCCTGCAAACCAGTATTCTCTCTCACTCTGCATGGATCTAGACTTTGAAGCACCTTAATCTTCTGTTTAACACTTTTTTTACTATATTCTCTTAGAAACTCACGAAATTTATCAATAGATTCCTGCCGCACAGTGCAAATACTACTACAATTCCAAGTATACACTGGGGCTTTAGGACGTCTCCCCATAGCCTCATCCGCCATCACTTGTTCCTCATCTCTTGGAACCATTTTCTCCTTCTCCATTATACAACCATTTTTCACTTTATAAGCACGACCTCTGGTGTCAACTGCATGCAGCAAACTATTACTTTGAAGATAACTCTCTTCATTAAAAAAAGGTTCACTACTTGAACTATGCATCCATTCTCCTAAAAACACTTTACAAAAGTTTGTTCTTTTCACTAGTCTTTTCCTTTTGCTTTGTGATTTCAGTACATTGACCATTTTATCTAATGTAAGCATCCTGTTCAAAATTAAAATGAATAGTTTCCTTTTTAATTCTAAAGCCTTTGCTACAATGGCTTCAATTTCTTTTTTTCTCTTATAAAATTTAGCTTTTTTCTTATATTTCTTCACATCCTTTATCAAATTGGACATAACTCTTCTCTGAAACATTTTTCTACGAATCTCTTTAAACGCTGTTTTTCTTTTTAAGTTAATCTTTATTGTTTCTGAAGGTATATTTGCATTAACTAAATGCTCAATTTTTTCCTGTTGTTTTCTATTTAAAACATTCTTTCCAGTACAGACATTTTGTACATTTTTCCTTTTTTTGAAGATATTGTTTAAAAAATCTTTTGTCTGCTTACCAGAAGACTTTCTCTTGTTCCCAACATGAGCATCTCCAACTAACTTAGGTCCTCCAGTTGTCTTCAAATATAGATTTCTTTTGTGGTTTTTCCTTAGTCTGGATTTTGTAGGCATCTTACATTTTGTTCCCTGCTCTTCAGCAATATCTGAAAAAAACTGAAAAAAATTCCTTTATTTTATTTAAATATATTACTATATTTTTTATGATCTTTTCAAATCTTAAAATACTATGTACCCCTTTCCTACAAGTGAAAATCACAATAACACCATCACAAATTAAATATCTAAAAACAATTCCTGTGTGCACACAGAGTCATGGTTTGATATTAGGCAGAAAACGAAATTTCTTTGCCAATTTGAAAGCACACTTACTACTCTTTTTTTGGCAAGTGATAAGTACTTTTACAGTCTGACACATTTTGAATCCACTTTTCAGATTCTGAAAACAGCACATGTCCAAACAGCTTTTTGAGACAAGGAACATGTGTAACCTGGGTGAATGACTACACTCCAGCAAGGGCAACCAGCCTTAGTGATGCTGAATGTATTTGCATTACTGACTGCAACCTCAAACCCCACTCGGTTGTAAATACTATGCATGATTCTACAGGATAAGCAGCTGGGTGTGTGCTAAGAGTCTGCTTCTGCAGAAAAATAGCTGCCCCTTTCCTACTAATGCAAATGTAAAATTACCAGAGTAATACGCAATAAATCTCTGTCTATAATTCCTCTTTGCACACAGAGTCATGGTTTGATATTAGGCAGAAAACGAAATTTCTTTGCCAATTTGAAAGCACACTTACTACTCTTTTTTTGGCAAGTGATAAGTACTTTTACAGTCTGACACATTTTCAATCCACTTTTCAGATTCTGAAAACAGCACATGTCCAATCAGCTTTTTGAGACCAGGAACATGTGTAACCTGGGTGACTGACTACACGTTTATTAGTCTTTATTATCAATCATAATCATCATAAAAAGACATTTACAAAATAAGCAATTTATACAATATAAGGAATAAAAAATACATACAGGACACAGAAGAAGTAAAAACATAAATAAGCACGGGTCAAGTGGCTATTGCCTCCTATTTCTGATAAACCAAACCCACCCCAAGAATTTGGCAACTGCTACTACAATACATTCTCCCGTGTGGAATCTAAGGATGTTAAGGGCCTCAAGCCCCTGTCTGGTACCCAGGGTTTGACATATGGGTTTGAGCCATTTGGCCCGGGGAGCGGCGTATGCTGGACAAACAAAAAATATATGGCCCACAGTTTCAGCACAGTCTAAGCACCAGCAACAGGAATCGCCAGTCGCACCCTTCCAATTTTTGGTGAAAGAATTGGTGGGTAAGGTACCAACCCTCAATTGGTGGTAGAGCTTCCTGTCGCTGGGCTTTGTAATGATATCCCAGTAAGCTTCTAAACATGGGGCATTTTTCTCCACAAGAAACCTGCCTGACAAGGACTCTGCTGGAACTCGGATTTGATGTTTTTGGCAAACCATAGTCCAATAGAGACTTTTAAAGACTTTTTTGGGGGGGAAGGAGTTGGAAGCTGGGTCAGTCCAGAGAGCTCCCAGGCCCATGGATTCTAAGTGTGAGCTGACTTGCTTAAACCACAAGATATTTCCTGCGCCCAGGATGGAACGGACGTCCAGGAAAGCCTTGGCGTAGGGCTCTAGTTCCGGAACTGTCCATAATCTCCTCCAAAAGGACAGTGGTTTAAACCTGGCAATTTCATCAAAGGAATGACAGCCAAGATCCAGCATAAGCGGTTTCACAGGTGTCGAGCTAGGGAGGCCCGTTAGTAGCCTAAAAAATTTGTGTTGAGCTTTAACCAGTGGGGAAAGGTCAGAGAAACCCCAGAGTTCAGCACCATAAAGGATTGCTGAGTTGATCCTAGCATTATAAATTTTAATAACAGGACGTATTGTTTTCGTCTGGGATTGTTTGTGTTCTTTAACTAGACACCCCGAAAGTTGGGCAAATTTGAGTGAAAGGACGTCTATTTGTGGCTTCCAACTCAATTTGTTTTCAAGGACGATCCCCAGGTAGGTCATCACTTGTGTACGTTCAAGTATGTCATCATTCATAGTTACTTGACCTTTCGTACCTTTCCCTTTATTGAAAACCATGTATTTCGCTTTTGAAACGTTCACTGACAGATCGAAGTCAGAACAGAAGTTTGAGAAAACATTCAAAGCCGTCTGTAAGCCGGACATAGTCTGTGATAAAAGCAAGGTGTCATCGGCAAACATAAGGAGTGGGATTTTTATACCTCCCAACGAAGGGGCGTCTGTGGCAGTGGATAAAAAATACTTCACAACACTGTTAATAAATAACAGAAACAGAGTTGGTGCAAGGACGCACCCTTGCCTGACACCCCTATTGACGTTAAATCTGTCGGTGACCTGTCCTTGCTTCCCCCAACGAACTATTGCGAATTTTTTTTCGTGCAACCTGATTACTTTGTGCAGAAGATTGGCGGGCATCCCTAACTCTGCTAGGACCGCCCAGAGTTTGGGCCTGTTAACCAAGTCGAATGCCGACCGAAGGTCAACAAAAGCGGCATACAAAGTACCACCGCAGACATAAACTGTTTTCCAGATGATCAATTGTAACTTGAACGCCTGCTCGATGGTACTAGTACAGGGTCTGAAACCAGCCTGGAGGGGCGAGATGATATTCTCCTGTTCTATCCATGACTCTATTCTAGCAAGGATCATCCTTGCTATAATTTTTTGAACAGAGTCAATTAAGCTAATTGGGCGATAGTTCCCCGGGGAAGAACGATCACCCTTCTTAAAGATCGGCAGGATCTCCGCACCCCTCCATGATTCAGGGATGGCGGCCCCCTTTGCTATTGCAGTTGCCAAGAGAGCGATGTAAGGTACCCAATTGGCACGGTCAGATTTGAACAGGTCTGCGGGGACACAGTCTATACCCGGAGCCTTTCTACTTGGAAGCCTGGATAAAGCCAACTCTACTTCCTTGCAGTCAAATTTAAGATTCAGCAAGGAGTACGTGGTCTGAGATAATATAGGAACGGTCACCTCAATCGAATTCAAATCCGAGAACTGCCGTTCAAAATGTGTAACCCAAGTGTCGGGAGATACGTGATTGGAAGGGGTCTGCAGACATTGAGTGTTGCCCCATTTCACAATGTGCCAGAACAGGGTCAGATTTTTATGATAACTGGCATCCAAGAGATCATTCCAATGATCATTATCCCATGCTTTTTTAGCCTTGGTTTTAGCTAAGCTATAATTTTTCCTTGCAAGTCTGATAGTCGCCGGGTTTTTAGATTTGATGGCGAACTTCAATTTGCTGTAGGACTCGCGACAGGCTTTATTATACCATTAGTTGGTCTTGGGAATATGAGATCTCTTGGCCGTACAGGGTTTGGTAAACAGAGACTTAAGGTCTGAGAATAGAGTGTCATGGATGAGTGAGGACTCACCAACATCGTCCTCTCTACTCTGAAGAGTCTGGAGGTCTGCTACCGCACATGAAACTTTAGAGCTGATCGCTGATTGTGTGGCACTATCCAAAGCCACCTTTTCCCAGCGCACTCTCCGTTTGTTGTTGGTTAGTAGGGCGCCAGCTGTGATGATCTCAGAGGGATTATTTCTGTGGTCAGATAAGAACAAAAGATTTAAAACTAGGGGATTGTGGTCACTCTCGGGCATGTCCTGGATCACCATGTCGCTTAATGTAGGCCAGAACTCGACTTTAATCAATGCGTAGTCGATTCTACTACTACGTCGACCATCAGAAAAAGTGGCCTTACCGGACTTTTCCGATGGAGTACGGCCGTTAGCTGCCCTAAAGCCTCGCTCCATACACAGAGACATCCACTGGATAGCTGATTCAGACCACTTCTTGATGGGCGGGAGGTCGAGTGGAGGGATATTCATCATTGCATCCACTTCCATTGTTAGTGAATCCCATGCAAAGAGCAAGGGCTCAAAACAGCAATTAAAATCCCCCACTATTACCACATTAGTACATGGATTAACGGTTTCCAGGAACCCATCTAATTGCCAAAAAGTGTTAGAACCTTTACCTCCTGGGAGTCCCCTGTTATATACATTTATGATCAATATATCTGGTTCATGTTTGAGTTGTAACAAAATGATCAATATATCGGGACTATCGATTTTTACCTCGGTGATATTGTACTTTAAACTTTGTCTGACCCAAATGCAGAGACCGCCTGATGGACGGCCCCTTGCCCCACCAATAGCCGCTTTATAAAAATTAACAAAACCAGAAAAGAAAATAGGATCCACCGCCCACGTTTCCTGGAAAACCAGAATATCGTGGGTGGTTGCCCAGGCGGACCATTTCTCAATTACAATTTTACTGCGTAATCCCGCAATGTTCCAAGATGCCATTTTCAGGAGGGAAGAACTGTGCAAACCAGCCAGCTGTGGAGCATGAAGTGGGCCTCGAACCGCGATAGTATCAACATCTCCACATGCTAGCTCTTGTGGGCAGGAATCTGGGTAGGGTATTGATGGGCTAGCAATGAACGGCACAAGAGTGCGGATTATCGTCTCAGGGGGGGACGGAATACCAGTCACAGGGTTTGTAGCCGGGGGAGGGTCCTGACGATCCAAGACTGGGGGGGGGAGGACAGATTTGATATAAAACGCATTTGAATCAACACATGCAATGTTGGAGTGTTTGGCACCCGAGCCCCAGTGTGGCCCCGCAGACCCACCCCAGCTTCCCGGCCCTGGACTAGTAGAGTGGGCGGGGATCACAGGGAACATACTCGTGATCCCCGAATTCATCTGGATAGATGGCAGTCAATCAATCCCCTCCAAAGAATTCAAGGGAGCATAATGGTTGTGCAGGGGAAGGTGAAAGTCCAGAAGGGGCGGGCGGCGAAGTCCCCTGGAAACCCTCTCCCAACCAGTGGACTGAGGGCACAAGATATCACTAGAAACACAGGGGTAAAAATAGGACAAATCTATGGTCTGGATACCAGTGGCACTCAAGAAATTGGGAAGAGAGCAGATATGGCTCACCACCCTGGGATCTCGGAAGTTGATAAGTACACAATCGCCCTCGACTTTCTTTGCCCCGGAGCCCAACCAACTCACCCTACGCACCGTTAGTATTTCAGCACATGTTCTGGGAGGCAAAGGCCTATTGCAATTTAACCAGTGGGTCACTTTATTCTTCAGCTCATCGTGTGACTCAGACTTATCCACGGGGAGCCTTGGGACACCAACCAGTACAACAGTGTAGGGCTTGGACTCACGGGGAAGATTGATATGAGGGAGTTGCGGAAGAGAGCCTACACCCTCTGCTAAGGGCTGTCTAGTTCCAGGGTTACTCTTATTACTAGCTAATTGGGAAGACGGGACGGCGCCAGCAGAGGGGTGGGAAGCTACCATGACTTGATCATTGTGGGCAGGTGGGAGGAAAGAGGCACCAATCAAAGGAGTGGGATCGTTGGGAAGTGGCCCGGTTTTGGTAGTGGTGGGTAGGGTGGGTAAAATGTTGGGGACGACGGGAGGCGCTATTGATTTCTCCAGTAAGGATGTATTAGTAAGCACCATACTCTCTAATTTCCCTAGGGAAATAGAGAGTTGCTTGACTCTCTCATATAAGGGTAGAAGAAGAGATTTGAGAGACTGCTCCAGGAGTTCGAGGGAGCAGAGCAGAGGAGAATTAGCATTAGGCGAAATAACTGAGGAATGGGGGGGAAGTTGGCACCCAGCAGTGGAATGGGGGCTACGTAACGAATTGGAAGGGGGATCAAGGCATGATTTAGCAGGTTTGGATTTTTTAGGGACTTTGGGATGTTTGCCCCCAAGAGGCGCTCCCACTCGCTTTCGTGGCCCTTTAATATGCTGAGACTTGCTAACCGGAATCGGAGTGGCAGTGCAAGGTTGATCGGAGGGAGGCAGGGGGGAAGTGGCGCTACGGTCTGAAGAAAAGCCACAGGCTTCATAGGTAATTGGCGTGTCAGGAGTGTCGTCCAGTGGGCTAGGTAGTGGGTTGATCAATATCCCGGGCATCTTACTTGGTGATAGATCAGAAGGCGATGGGGATTGCCTGCTGTCTGGGGAAGTGGCTGCCATAATATTGCCAAGAGATGATCTTTTGGCCGATAATTCGAGGGACAGACGTTTTTCGGTTAGTATGATTTCGTGTTCGAGGACCCGTGTTGCTCTGGTAATAAAATTATCAAGGGTCCCCGAAACACAACCCCCAGTGGTGCCCTGAACAAACTTCCTGCCAGATCTTAGAGATGTCATCTTCGTGGGAAAGGAGGGGAAGGTAGCCTATATCGATGTTCTAAAACCCTGGTAAAGCAAGCTATTCAAAATACCTGCCGTCGCTTATAAAAAGGAACGATTAAGTGGCAAAACAATGAAAGTAATCAATTACCAGCCCAGTTCATGAATAGCACTGTTGGGTGTCCGTTGTGCTCAAACAACAATCAGTCTTAGGGGGGTGGCCCGTCCCGTCAAAACGGCCCGCTATTTGCCCGGTCTTCGCCCGGGCTGAGTCCCGCGCGCGTACCGCTAGCACGTGTGGGCGTGGGCCTTGAAGTAGATGGAGGATCGTAGAGGAGGCGGAGCCGGGAAGAGGAGCCAGGTGTGCTATGAGAAGTTGTAGGTGTGCACCCTGGGCCTCGCAGTCCCGTGGAAATTGCCTCGTCGCTGCTTCCCCTCGTGTACTGCAAAGCGTCCTCTGAGGTCACAGGGCGAGGATCAACGGACCCGAGTCTGTCCCACAACTGCTGATTTAAATAGTCTATGCCTGCGAGCGGCTCCCGCGAAGCGGGGGCCGCGAGGCGTGGGAGTTTGCTGGGAAATGGAGGCGGAGCCGGGAAGAGGAGCCATGTGTGCTATGAGAAGTTGTAGGTGTGCACCCTGGGCCTCGCAGTCCCGTGGAAATTGCCTCGTCGCTGCTTCCCCTCGTGTACTGCAAAGCGTCCTCTCAGGTCACAGGGCGAGGATCAACGGACCCGAGTCTGTCCCACAACTGCTGATTTAAATAGTCTATGCCTGCGAGCGGCTCCCGCGAAGCGGGGGCCGCGAGGAGTGGGAGTTAGCTGGGAAATGGAGGCGGAGCCGGGAAGAGGAGCCAGGTGTGCTATGAGAAGTTGTAGGTGTGCACCCTGGGCCTCGCAGTCCCGTGGAAATTGCCTCGTCGCTGCTTCCCCTCGTGTACTGCAAAGCGTCCTCTCAGGTCACAGGGCGAGGATCAACGGACCCCAAACAGCTTTTTGAGACCAGGAACATGTGTAACCTGGGTGACTGACTACACTCCAGCAAGGGCAACCAGCCTTAGTGATGCTGAATGTATTTGCATTACTAACTGCAACCTCAAACCCCACTCGGTTGTAAATACTATGCATGATTCTACAGGATAAGCAGCTGGGTGTGTGCTAAGAGTCTGCTTCTGCAGAAAAATAGCTGCCCTTTTCCTACTAATGCAAATGCAAAATTACCAGAGAAATACGCAATAAATCTCTGTCTATAATTCCTCTTTGCACACAGAGTCATGGTTTGATATTAGTCAGAAAACGAAATTTCTTTGCCAATTTGAAAGCACACTTACTACTCTTTTTTTGGCAAGTGATAAGTACTTTTACAGTCTGACACATTTTGAATCCACTTTTCAGATTCTGAAAACAGCACATGTCCAATCAGCTTTTTGAGACCAGGAACATGTGTAACCTGGGTGACTGACTACACTCCAGCAAGGGCAACCAGCCTTAGTGATGCTGAATGTATTTGCATTACTGACTGCAACCTCAAACCCCACTCGGTTGTAAATACTATGCATGATTCTACAGGATAAGCAGCTGGGTGTGTGCTAAGAGTCTGCTTCTGCAGAAAAATAGCTGCCCCTTTCCTACTAATGCAAATGTAAAATTACCAGAGTAATACACAATAAATCTCTGTCTATAATTCCTCTTTGCACACAGAGTCATGGTTTGATATTAGGCAGAAAACGAAATTTCTTTGCCAATTTGAAAGCACACTTACTACTCTTTTTTTGGCAAGTGATAAGTACTTTTACAGTCTGACACATTTTGAATCCACTTTTCAGATTCTGAAAACAGCACATGTCCAAACAGCTTTTTGAGACCAGGAACACGTGTAACCTGGGTGACTGACTACACTCCAGCAAGGGCAACCAGCCTTAGTGATGCTGAATGTATTTGCATTACTAACTGCAACCTCAAACCCCACTCGGTTGTAAATACTATGCATGTTTCAAGAGGATAAGCAGCTGGGTGTGTGCTAAGAGTCTGCTTCTGCAGAAAAATAGCTGCCCCTTTCCTACTAATGCAAATGTAAAATTACCAGAGTAATACGCAATAAATCTCTGTCTATAATTCCTCTTTGCACACAGAGTCATGGTTTGATATTAGGCAGAAAACGAAATTTCTTTGCCAATTTGAAAGCACACTTACTACTCTTTTTTTGGCAAGTGATAAGTACTTTTACAGTCTGACACATTTTCAATCCACTTTTCAGATTCTGAAAACAGCACATGTCCAATCAGCTTTTTGAGACCAGGAACATGTGTAACCTGGGTGACTGACTACACGTTTATTAGTCTTTATTATCAATCATAATCATCATAAAAAGACATTTACAAAATAAGCGATTTATACAATATAAGGAATAAAAAATACATACAGGACACAGAAGAAGTAAAAACATAAATAAGCACGGGTCAAGTGGCTATTGCCTCCTATTTCTGATAAACCAAACCCACCCCAAGAATTTGGCAACTGCTACTACAATACATTCTCCCGTGTTGAATCTAAGGATGTTAAGGGCCTCAAGCCCCTGTCTGGTACCCAGGGTTTGACATATGGGTTTGAGCCATTTGGCCCGGGGAGCGGCGTATGCTGGACAAACAAAAAATATATGGCCCACAGTTTCAGCACAGTCTAAGCACCAGCAACAGGAATCGCCAGTCGCACCCTTCCAATTTTTGGTGAAAGAATTGGTGGGTAAGGTACCAACCCTCAATTGGTGGTAGAGCTTCCTGTCGCTGGGCTTTGTAATGATATCCCAGTAAGCTTCTAAACATGGGGCATTTTTCTCCACAAGAAACCTGCCTGACAAGGACTCTGCTGGAACTCGGATTTGATTTTTTTGGCAAACCATAGTCCAATAGAGACTTTTAAAGACTTTTTTGGGGGGGAAGGAGTTGGAAGCTGGGTCCGTCCAGAGAGCTCCCAGGCCCATGGATTCTAAGTGTGAGCTGACTTGCTTAAACCACAAGATATTTCCTGCGCCCAGGATGGAACGGACGTCCAGGAAAGCCTTGGCGTAGGGCTCTAGTTCCGGAACTGTCCATAATCTCCTCCAAAAGGACAGTGGTTTAAACCTGGCAATGTCATCAAAGGAATGACAGCCAAGATCCAGCATAAGCGGTTTCACAGGTGTCGAGCTAGGGAGGCCCGTTAGTAGCCTAAAAAATTTGTGTTGAGCTTTAACCAGTGGGGAAAGGTCAGAGAAACCCCAGAGTTCAGCACCATAAAGGATTGCTGAGTTGATCCTAGCATTATAAATTTTAATAACAGGACGTATTGTTTTCGTCTGGGATTGTTTGTGTTCTTTAACTAGACACCCCGAAAGTTGGGCAAATTTGAGTGAAAGGACGTCTATTTGTGGCTTCCAACTCAATTTGTTTTCAAGGACGATCCCCAGGTAGGTCATCACTTGTGTACGTTCAAGTATGTCATCATTCATAGTTACTTGACCTTTCGTACCTTTCCCTTTATTGAAAACCATGTATTTCGTTTTTGAAACGTTCACTGACAGATCGAAGTCAGAACAGAAGTTTGAGAAAACATTCAAAGCCGTCTGTAAGCCGGACATAGTCTGTGATAAAAGCAAGGTGTCATCGGCAAACATAAGGAGTGGGATTTTTATACCTCCCAACGAAGGGGCGTCTGTGGCAGTGGATAAAAAATACTTCACAACACTGTTAATAAATAACAGAAACAGAGTTGGTGCAAGGACGCACCCTTGCCTGACACCCCTATTGACGTTAAATCTGTCGGTGACCTGTCCTTGCTTCCCCCAACGAACTATTGCGAATTTTTTTTCGTGCAACCTGATTACTATGTGCAGAAGATCGGCGGGCATCCCTAACTCTGCTAGGACCGCCCAGAGTTTGGGCCTGTTAACCAAGTCGAATGCCGACCGAAGGTCAACAAAAGCGGCATACAAAGTACCACCGCAGACATAAACTGTTTTCCAGATGATCAATTGTAACTTGAACGCCTGCACGATGGTACTAGTACAGGGTCTGAAACCAGCCTGGAGGGGCGAGATGATATTCTCCTGTTCTATCCATGACTCTATTCTAGCAAGGATCATCCTTGCTATAATTTTTTGAACAGAGTCAATTAAGCTAATTGGGCGATAGTTCCCCGGGGAAGAACGATCACCCTTCTTAAAGATCGGCAGAATCTCCGCACCCCTCCATGATTCAGGGATGGCGGCCCCCTTTGCTATTGCAGTTGCCAAGAGAGCGATGTAAGGTACCCAATTGGCACGGTCAGATTTGAACAGGTCTGCGGGGACACAGTCTATACCCGGAGCCTTTCTACTTGGAACCCTGGATAAAGCCAACTCTACTTCCTTGCAGTCAAATTTAAGGTTCAGCAAGGAGTACGTGGTCTGAGATAATATAGGAACGGTCACCTCAATCGAATTCAAATCCGAGAACTGCCGTTCAAAATGTGTAACCCAAGTGTCAGGAGATACGTGATTGGAAGGGGTCTGCAGACATTGAGTGTTGCCCCATTTCACAATGTGCCAGAACAGGGTCAGATTTTTATGATAACTGGCATCCAAGAGATCATTCCAATGATCATTATCCCATGCTTTTTTAGCCTTGGTTTTAGCTAAGCTATAATTTTTCCTTGCAAGTCTGATAGTCGCCGGGTTTTTAGATTTGATGGCGAACTTCAATTTGCTGTAGGACTCGCGACAGGCTTTATTATACCATTAGTTGGTCTTGGGAATATGAGATCTCTTGGCCGTACAGGGTTTGGTAAACAGAGACTTAAGGTCTGAGAATAGAGTGTCATGGATGAGTGAGGACTCACCAACATCATCCTCTCTACTCTGAAGAGTCTGGAGGTCTGCTACCGCACATGAAACTTTAGAGCTGATCGCTGATTGTGTGGCACTATCCAAAGCCACCTTTTCCCAGCGCACTCTCCGTTTGTTGTTGGTTAGTAGGGCGCCAGCTGTGATGATCTCAGAGGGATTATTTCTGTGGTCAGATAAGAACAAAAGATTTAAAACTAGGGGATTGTGGTCACTCTCGGGCATGTCCTGGATCACCATGTCGCTTAATGTAGGCCAGAACTCGACTTTAATCAATGCGTAGTCGATTCTACTACTACGTCGACCATCAGAAAAAGTGGCCTTACCGGACTTTTCCGATGGAGTACGGCCGTTAGCTGCCCTAAAGCCTCGCTCCATACACAGAGACATCCACTGGATAGCTGAGTCAGACCACTTCTTGATGGGCGGGAGGTCGAGTGGAGGGATATTCATCATTGCATCCACTTCCATTGTTAGTGAATCCCATGCAAAGAGCAAGGGCTCAAAACAGCAATTAAAATCCCCCACTATTACCACATTAGTACATGGATTAACGGTTTCCAGGAACCCATCTAATTGCCAAAAAGTGTTAGAACCTTTACCTCCTGGGAGTCCCCTGTTATATACATTTATGATCAATATATCTGGTTCATGTTTGAGTTGTAACAAAATGATCAATATATCGGGACTATCGATTTTTACCTCGGTGATATTGTACTTTAAACTTTGTCTGACCCAAATGCAGAGACCGCCTGATGGACGGCCCCTTGCCCCACCAATAGCCGCTTTATAAAAATTAACAAAACCAGAAAAGAAAATAGGATCCACCGCCCACGTTTCCTGGAAAACCAGAATATCGTGGGTGGTTGCCCAGGCGGACCATTTCTCAATTACAATTTTACTGCGTAATCCCGCAATGTTCCAAGATGCCATTTTCAGGAGGGAAGAACTGGGCAAACCAGCCAGCTGTGGAGCATGAAGTGGGCCTCGAACCGCGATAGTATCAACATCTACACATGCTAGCTCTTGTGGGCAGGAATCTGGGTAGGGTATTGATGGGCTAGCAATGAACGGCACAAGAGTGCGGGTTATCGTCTCAGGGGGGGACGGAATACCAGTCACAGGGTTTGTAGCCGGGGGAGGGTCCTGACGATCCAAGACTGGGGGGGGAGGACAGATTTGATATAAAACGCATTTGAATCAACACATGCAATGTTGGAGTGTTTGGCACCCGAGCCCCAGTGTGGCCCTGAACTAGTAGAGTGGGCGGGGATCACAGGGAACATACTCGTGATCCCCGAATTCATCTGGATAGATGGCAGTCAATCAATCCCCTCCAAAGAATTCAAGGGAGCATAATGGTTGTGCAGGGGAAGGTGAAAGTCCAGAAGGGGCGGGCGGCGAAGTCCCCTGGAAACCCTCTCCCAACCAGTGGACTGAGGGCACAAGATATCACTAGAAACACAGGGGTAAAAATAGGACAAATCTATGGTCTGGATACCAGTGGCACTCAAGAAATTGGGAAGAGAGCAGATATGGCTCACCACCCTGGGATCTCGGAAGTTGATAAGTACACAATCGCCCTCGACTTTCTTTGCCCCGGAGCCCAACCAACTCACCCTACGCACCGTTAGTATTTCAGCACATGTTCTGGGAGGCAAAGGCCTATTGCAATTTAACCAGTGGGTCACTTTATTCTTCAGCTCATCGTGTGACTCAGACTTATCCACGGGGAGCCTTGGGACACCAACCAGTACAACAGTGTAGGGCTTGGACTCACGGGGAAGATTGATATGAGGGAGTTGCGGAAGAGAGCCTACACCCTCTGCTAAGGGCTGTCTAGTTCCAGGGTTACTCTTATTACTAGCTAATTGGGAAGACGGGACGGCGCCAGCAGAGGGGTGGGAAGCTACCATGACTTGATCATTGTGGGCAGGTGGGAGGAAAGAGGCACCAATCAAAGGAGTGGGATCGTTGGGAAGTGGCCCGGTTTTGGTAGTGGTGGGTAGGGTGGGTAAAATGTTGGGGACGACGGGAGGCGCTATTGATTTCTCCAGTAAGGATGTATTAGTAAGCACCATACTCTCTAATTTCCCTAGGGAAATAGAGAGTTGCTTGACTCTCTCATATAAGGGTAGAAGAAGAGATTTGAGAGACTGCTCCAGGAGTTCGAGGGAGCAGAGCAGAGGAGAATTAGCATTAGGCGAAATAACTGAGGAATGGGGAGGAAGCTGGCACCCAGCAGTGGAAAGGGGGCTACGTAACGAATTGGAAGGGGGATCAAGGCATGATTTAGCAGGTTTGGATTTTTTAGGGACTTTGGGATGTTTGCCCCCAAGAGGCGCTCCCACTCGCTTTCGTGGCCCTTTAATATGCTGAGACTTGCTAACCGGAATCGGAGTGGCAGTGCAAGGTTGATCGGAGGGAGGCAGGGGGGAAGTGGCGCTACGGTCTGAAGAAAAGCCACAGGCTTCATAGGTAATTGGCGTGTCAGGAGTGTCGTCCAGTGGGCTAGGTAGTGGGTTGATCAATATCCCGGGCATCTTACTTGGTGATAGATCAGAAGGCGATGGGGATTGCCTGCTGTCTGGGGAAGTGGCTGCCATAATATTGCCAAGAGATGATCTTTTGGCCGATAATTCGAGGGACAGACGTTTTTCGGTTAGTATGATTTCGTGTTCGAGGACCCGTGTTGCTCTGGTAATAAAATTATCAAGGGTCCCCGAAACACAACCCCCAGTGGTGCCCTGAACAAACTTCCTGCCAGATCTTAGAGATGTCATCTTCGTGGGAAAGGAGGGGAAGGTAGCCTATATCGATGTTCTAAAACCCTGGTAAAGCAAGCTATTCAAAATACCTGCCGTCGCTTATAAAAAGGAACGATTAAGTGGCAAAACAATGAAAGTAATCAATTACCAGCCCAGTTCATGAATAGCACTGTTGGGTGTCCGTTGTGCTCAAACAACAATCAGTCTTAGGGGGGTGGCCCGTCCCGTCAAAACGGCCCGCTATTTGCCCGGTCTTCGCCCGGGCTGAGTCCCGCGCGCGTACCGCTAGCGCGTGTGGGCGTGGGCCTTGAAGTAGATGGAGGATCGTAGAGGAGGCGGAGCCGGGAAGAGGAGCCAGGTGTGCTATGAGAAGTTGTAGGTGTGCACCCTGGGCTTCGCAGTCCCGTGGAAATTGCCTCGTCGCTGCTTCCCCTCGTGTACTGCAAAGCGTCCTCTCAGGTCGCAGGGCGAGGATCAACGGACCCGAGTCTGTCCCACAACTGCTGATTTAAATAGTCTATGCCTGCGAGCGGCTCCCGCGAAGCGGGGGCCGTGAGGCGTGGGAGTTGGCTGGGAAATCGAGGCGGAGCCGGGAAGAGGAGCCAGGTGTGCTATGAGAAGTTGTAGGTGTGCACCCTGGGCCTCGCAGTCCCGTGGAAATTGCCTCGTCGCTGCTTCCCCTCGTGTACTGCAAAGCGTCCTCTCAGGTCACAGGGCGAGGATCAACGGACCCGAGTCTGTCCCACAACTGCTGATTTAAATAGTCTATGCCTGCGAGCGGCTCCCGCGAAGCGGGGGCCGCGAGGAGTGGGAGTTAGCTGGGAAATGGAGGCGGAGCCGGGAAGAGGAGCCAGGTGTGCTATGAGAAGTTGTAGGTGTGCACCCTGGGCCTCGCAGTCCCGTGGAAATTGCCTTGTCGCTGCTTCCCCTCGTGTACTGCAAAGCGTCCTCTCAGGTCACAGGGCGAGGATCAACGGACCCCAAACAGCTTTTTGAGACCAGGAACATGTGTAACCTGGGTGACTGACTACACTCCAGCAAGGGCAACCAGCCTTAGTGATGCTGAATGTATTTGCATTACTAACTGCAACCTCAAACCCCACTCGGTTGTAAATACTATGCATGATTCTACAGGATAAGCAGCTGGGTGTGTGCTAAGAGTCTGCTTCTGCAGAAAAATAGCTGCCCCTTTCCTACTAATGCAAATGTAAAATTACCAGAGAAATACGCAATAAATCTCTGTCTATAATTCCTCTTTGCACACAGAGTCATGGTTTGATATTAGTCAGAAAACGAAATTTCTTTGCCAATTTGAAAGCACACTTACTACTCTTTTTTTGGCAAGTGATAAGTACTTTTACAGTCTGACACATTTTGAATCCACTTTTCAGATTCTGAAAACAGCACATGTCCAATCAGCTTTTTGAGACCAGGAACATGTGTAACCTGGGTGACTGACTACACTCCAGCAAGGGTAACCAGCCTTAGTGATGCTGAATGTATTTGCATTACTAACTGCAACCTCAAACCACACTCGGTTGTAAATACTATGCATGATTCAAGAGGATAAGCAGCTGGGTGTGTGCTAAGAGTCTGCTTCTGCAGAAAAATAGCTGCCCCTTTCCTACTAATTCAAATGTAAAATTACCAGAGTAATACGCAATAAATCTCTGTCTATAATTCCTCTTTGCACACAGAGTCATGGTTTGATATTAGTCAGAAAACGAAATTTCTTTGCCAATTTGAAAGCACACTTACTACTCTTTTTTTGGCAAGTGATAAGTACTTTTACAGTCTGACACATTTTCAATCCACTTTTCAGATTCTGAAAACAGCACATGTCCAAACAGCTTTTTGAGACCAGGAACACGTGTAACCTGGGTGACTGACTACACTCCAGCAAGGGCAACCAGCCTTAGTGATGCTGAATGTATTTGCATTACTAACTGCAACCTCAAACCCCACTCGGTTGTAAATACTATGCATGATTCTACAGGATAAGCAGCTGGGTGTGTGCTAAGAGTCTGCTTCTGCAGAAAAATAGCTGCCCCTTTCCTACTAATGCAAATGTATAATTACCAGAGAAATACGCAATAAATCTCTGTCTATAATTCCTCTTTGCACACAGAGTCATGGTTTGATATTAGTCAGAAAACGAAATTTCTTTGCCAATTTGAAAGCACACTTACTACTCTTTTTTTGGCAAGTGATAAGTACTTTTACAGTCTGACACATTTTGAATCCACTTTTCAGATTCTGAAAACAGCACATGTCCAATCAGCTTTTTGAGACCAGGAACATGTGTAACCTGGGTGACTGACTACACTCCAGCAAGGGCAACCAGCCTTAGTGATGCTGAATGTATTTGCATTACTAACTGCAACCTCAAACCCCACTCGGTTGTAAATACTATGCATGATTCAAGAGGATAAGCAGCTGGGTGTGTGCTAAGAGTCTGCTTCTGCAGAAAAATAGCTGCCCCTTTCCTACTAATGCAAATGTAAAATTACCAGAGTAATACGCAATAAATCTGTCTATAATTCCTCTTTGCACACAGAGTCATGGTTTGATATTAGGCAGAAAACGAAATTTCTTTGCCAATTTGAAAGCACACTTACTACTCTTTTTTTGGCAAGTGATAAGTACTTTTACAGTCTGACACATTTTGAATCCACTTTTCAGATTCTGAAAACAGCACATGTCCAAACAGCTTTTTGAGACCAGGAACATGTGTAACCTGGGTGACTGACTACACTCCAGCAAGGGCAACCAGCCTTAGTGATGCTGAATATATTTGCATTACTAACTGCAACCTCAAACCCCACTCGGTTGTAAATACTATGCATGATTCTACAGGATAAGCAGCTGGGTGTGTGCTAAGAGTCTGCTTCTGCAGAAAAATAGCTGCCCCTTTCCTACTAATGCAAATGTAAAATTACCAGAGTAATACGCAATAAATCTCTGTCTATAATTCCTCTTTGCACACAGAGTCATGGTTTGATATTAGTCAGAAAACGAAATTTCTTTGCCAATTTGAAAGCACACTTACTACTCTTTTTTTGGCAAGTGATAAGTACTTTTACAGTCTGACACATTTTCAATACACTTTTCAGATTCTGAAAACAGCACATGTCCAAACAGCTTTTTGAGACCAGGAACATGTGTAACCTGGGTGACTGACTACACTCCAGCAAGGGCAACCAGCCTTAGTGATGCTGAATGTATTTGCATTACTGACTGCAACCTCAAACCCCACTCGGTTGTAAATACTATGCATGATTCTACAGGATAAGCAGCTGGGTGTGTGCTAAGAGTCTGCTTCTGCAGAAAAATAGCTGTCCCTTTCCTACTAATGCAAATGTAAAATTACCAGAGTAATACACAATAAATCTCTGTCTATAATTCCTCTTTGCACACAGAGTCATGGTTTGATATTAGGCAGAAAACGAAATTTCTTTGCCAATTTGAAAGCACACTTACTACTCTTTTTTTGGCAAGTGATAAGTACTTTTACAGTCTGACACATTTTGGATCGACTTTTCAGATTCTGAAAACAGCACATGTCCAAACAGCTTTTTGAGACCAGGAACACGTGTAACCTGGGTGACTGACTACACTCCAGCAAGGGCAACCAGCCTTAGTGATGCTGAATGTATTTGCATTACTAACTGCAACCTCAAACCCCACTCGGTTGTAAATACTATGCATGATTCAAGAGGATAAGCAGCTGGGTGTGTGCTAAGAGTCTGCTTCTGCAGAAAAATAGCTGCCCCTTTCCTACTAATGCAAATGTAAAATTACCTGAGTAATACGCAATACATCTCTGTCTATAATTCCTCTTTGCACACAGAGTCATGGTTTGATATTAGGCAGAAAACGAAATTTCTTTGCCAATTTGAAAGCACACTTACTACTCTTTTTTTGGCAAGTGATAAGTACTTTTACAGTCTGACACATTTTCAATCCACTTTTCAGATTCTGAAAACAGCACATGTCCAATCAGCTTTTTGAGACCAGGAACATGTGTAACCTGGGTGACTGACTACACGTTTATTAGTCTTTATTATCAATCATAATCATCATAAAAAGACATTTACAAAATAAGCGATTTATACAATATAAGGAATAAAAAATACATACAGGACACAGAAGAAGTAAAAACATAAATAAGCACGGGTCAAGTGGCTATTGCCTCCTATTTCTGATAAACCAAACCCACCCCAAGAATTTGGCAACTGCTACCACAATACATTCTCCCGTGTTGAATCTAAGGATGTTAAGGGCCTCAAGCCCCTGTCTGCTACCCAGGGTTTGACATATGGGTTTGAGCCATTTGGCCCGGGGAGCGGCGTATGCTGGACAAACAAAAAATATATGGCCCACAGTTTCAGCACAGTCTAAGCACCAGCAACAGGAATCGCCAGTCGCACCCTTCCAATTTTTGGTGAAAGAATTGGTGGGTAAGGTACCAACCCTCAATTGGTGGTAGAGCTTCCTGTCGCTGGGCTTTGTAATGATATCCCAGTAAGCTTCTAAACATGGGGCATTTTTCTCCACAAGAAACCTGCCTGACAAGGACTCTGCTGGAACTCGGATTTGATGTTTTTGGCAAACCATAGTCCAATAGAGACTTTTAAAGACTTTTTTGGGGGGGAAGGAGTTGGAAGCTGGGTCCGTCCAGAGAGCTCCCAGGCCCATGGATTCTAAGTGTGAGCTGACTTGCTTAAACCACAAGATATTTCCTGCGCCCAGGATGGAACGGACGTCCAGGAAAGCCTTGGCGTAGGGCTCTAGTTCCGGAACTGTCCATAATCTCCTCCAAAAGGACAGTGGTTTAAACCTGGCAATGTCATCAAAGGAATGACAGCCAAGATCCAGCATAAGCGGTTTCACAGGTGTCGAGCTAGGGAGGCCCGTTAGTAGCCTAAAAAATTTGTGTTGAGCTTTAACCAGTGGGGAAAGGTCAGAGAAACCCCAGAGTTCAGCACCATAAAGGATTGCTGAGTTGATCCTAGCATTATAAATTTTAATAACAGGACGTATTGTTTTCGTCTGGGATTGTTTGTGTTCTTTAACTAGACACCCCGAAAGTTGGGCAAATTTGAGTGAAAGGACGTCTATTTGTGGCTTCCAACTCAATTTGTTTTCAAGGACGATCCCCAGGCAGGTCATCACTTGTGTACGTTCAAGTATGTCATCATTCATAGTTACTTGACCTTTCGTACCTTTCCCTTTATTGAAAACCATGTATTTCGTTTTTGAAACGTTCACTGACAGATCGAAGTCAGAACAGAAGTTTGAGAAAACATTCAAAGCCGTCTGTAAGCCGGACATAGTCTGTGATAAAAGCAAGGTGTCATCGGCAAACATAAGGAGTGGGATTTTTATACCTCCCAACGAAGGGGCGTCTGTGGGAGTGGATAAAAAATACTTCACAACACTGTTAATAAATAACAGAAACAGAGTTGGTGCAAGGACGCACCCTTGCCTGACACCCCTATTGACGTTAAATCTGTCGGTGACCTGTCCTTGCTTCCCCCAACGAACTATTGCGAATTTTTTTTCGTGCAACCTGATTACTATGTGCAGAAGATCGGCGGGCATCCCTAACTCTGCTAGGACCGCCCAGAGTTTGGGCCTGTTAACCAAGTCGAATGCCGACCGAAGGTCAACAAAAGCGGCATACAAAGTACCACCGCAGACATAAACTGTTTTCCAGATGATCAATTGTAACTTGAACGCCTGCTCGATGGTACTAGTACAGGGTCTGAAACCAGCCTGGAGGGGCGAGATGATATTCTCCTGTTCTATCCATGACTCTATTCTAGCAAGGATCATCCTTGCTATAATTTTTTGAACAGAGTCAATTAAGCTAATTGGGCGATAGTTCCCCGGGGAAGAACGATCACCCTTCTTAAAGATCGGCAGGATCTCCGCACCCCTCCATGATTCAGGGATGGCGGCCCCCTTTGCTATTGCAGTTGCCAAGAGAGCGATGTAAGGTACCCAATTGGCACGGTCAGATTTGAACAGGTCTGCGGGGACACAGTCTATACCCGGAGCCTTTCTACTTGGAACCCTGGATAAAGCCAACTCTACTTCCTTGCAGTCAAATTTAAGGTTCAGCAAGGAGTACGTGGTCTGAGATAATATAGGAACGGTCACCTCAATCGAATTCAAATCCGAGAACTGCCGTTCAAAATGTGTAACCCAAGTGTCGGGAGATACGTGATTGGAAGGGGTCTGCAGACATTGAGTGTTGCCCCATTTCACAATGTGCCAGAACAGGGTCAGATTTTTATGATAACTGGCATCCAAGAGATCATTCCAATGATCATTATCCCATGCTTTTTTAGCCTTGGTTTTAGCTAAGCTATAATTTTTCCTTGCAAGTCTGATAGTCGCCGGGTTTTTAGATTTGATGGCGAACTTCAATTTGCTGTAGGACTCGCGACAGGCTTTATTATACCATTAGTTGGTCTTGGGAATATGAGATCTCTTGGCCGTACATGGTTTGGTAAACAGAGACTTAAGGTCTGAGAATAGAGTGTCATGGATGAGTGAGGACTCACCAACATCGTCCTCTCTACTCTGAAGAGTCTGGAGGTCTGCTACCGCACATGAAACTTTAGAGCTGATCGCTGATTGTGTGGCACTATCCAAAGCCACCTTTTCCCAGCGCACTCTCCGTTTGTTGTTGGTTAGTAGGGCGCCAGCTGTGATGATCTCAGAGGGATTATTTCTGTGGTCAGATAAGAACAAAAGATTTAAAACTAGGGGATTGTGGTCACTCTCGGGCATGTCCTGGATCACCATGTCGCTTAATGTAGGCCAGAACTCGACTTTAATCAATGCGTAGTCGATTCTACTACTACGTCGACCATCGGAAAAAGTGGCCTTACCGGACTTGTCCGATGGAGTACGGCCGTTAGCTGCCCTAAAGCCTCGCTCCATACACAGAGACATCCACTGGATAGCTGATTCAGACCACTTCTTGATGGGCGGGAGGTCGAGTGGAGGGATATTCATCATTGCATCCACTTCCATTGTTAGTGAATCCCATGCAAAGAGCAAGGGCTCAAAACAGCAATTAAAATCCCCCACTATTACCACATTAGTACATGGATTAACGGTTTCCAGGAACCCATCTAATTGCCAAAAAGTGTTAGAACCTTTACCTCCTGGGAGTCCCCTGTTATATACATTTATGATCAATATATCTGGTTCATGTTTGAGTTGTAACAAAATGATCAATATATCGGGACTATCGATTTTTACCTCGGTGATATTGTACTTTAAACTTTGTCTGACCCAAATGCAGAGACCGCCTGATGAACGGCCCCTTGCCCCACCAATAGCCGCTTTATAAAAATTAACAAAACCAGAAAAGAAAATAGGATCCACCGCCCACGTTTCCTGGAAAACCAGAATATCGTGGGTGGTTGCCCAGGCGGACCATTTCTCAATTACAATTTTACTGCGTAATCCCGCAATGTTCCAAGATGCCATTTTCAGGAGGGAAGAACTGGGCAAACCAGCCAGCTGTGGAGCATGAAGTGGGCCTCGAACCGCGATAGTATCAACATCTACACATGCTAGCTCTTGTGGGCAGGAATCTGGGTAGGGTATTGATGGGCTAGCAATGAACGGCACAAGAGTGCGGGTTATCGTCTCAGGGGGGGACGGAATACCAGTCACAGGGTTTGTAGCCGGGGGAGGGTCCTGACGATCCAAGACTGGGGGGGGAGGACAGATTTGATATAAAACGCATTTGAATCAACACATGCAATGTTGGAGTGTTTGGCACCCGAGCCCCAGTGTGGCCCTGAACTAGTAGAGTGGGCGGGGATCACAGGGAACATACTCGTGATCCCCGAATTCATCTGGATAGATGGCAGTCAATCAATCCCCTCCAAAGAATTCAAGGGAGCATAATGGTTGTGCAGGGGAAGGTGAAAGTCCAGAAGGGGCGGGCGGCGAAGTCCCCTGGAAACCCTCTCCCAACCAGTGGACTGAGGGCACAAGATATCACTAGAAACACAGGGGTAAAAATAGGACAAATCTATGGTCTGGATACCAGTGGCACTCAAGAAATTGGGAAGAGAGCAGATATGGCTCACCACCCTGGGATCTCGGAAGTTGATAAGTACACAATCGCCCTCGACTTTCTTTGCCCCGGAGCCCAACCAACTCACCCTACGCACCGTTAGTATTTCAGCACATGTTCTGGGAGGCAAAGGCCTATTGCAATTTAACCAGTGGGTCACTTTATTCTTCAGCTCATCGTGTGACTCAGACTTATCCACGGGGAGCCTTGGGACACCAACCAGTACAACAGTGTAGGGCTTGGACTCACGGGGAAGATTGATATGAGGGAGTTGCGGAAGAGAGCCTACACCCTCTGCTAAGGGCTGTCTAGTTCCAGGGTTACTCTTATTACTAGCTAATTGGGAAGACGGGACGGCGCCAGCAGAGGGGTGGGAAGCTACCATGACTTGATCATTGTGGGCAGGTGGGAGGAAAGAGGCACCAATCAAAGGAGTGGGATCGTTGGGAAGTGGCCCGGTTTTGGTAGTGGTGGGTAGGGTGGGTAAAATGTTGGGGACGACGGGAGGCGCTATTGATTTCTCCAGTAAGGATGTATTAGTAAGCACCATACTCTCTAATTTCCCTAGGGAAATAGAGAGTTGCTTGACTCTCTCATATAAGGGTAGAAGAAGAGATTTGAGAGACTGCTCCAGGAGTTCGAGGGAGCAGAGCAGAGGAGAATTAGCATTAGGCGAAATAACTGAGGAATGGGGAGGAAGCTGGCACCCAGCAGTGGAAAGGGGGCTACGTAACGAATTGGAAGGGGGATCAAGGCATGATTTAGCAGGTTTGGATTTTTTAGGGACTTTGGGATGTTTGCCCCCAAGAGGCGCTCCCACTCGCTTTCGTGGCCCTTTAATATGCTGAGACTTGCTAACCGGAATCGGAGTGGCAGTGCAAGGTTGATCGGAGGGAGGCAGGGGGGAAGTGGCGCTACGGTCTGAAGAAAAGCCACAGGCTTCATAGGTAATTGGCGTGTCAGGAGTGTCGTCCAGTGGGCTAGGTAGTGGGTTGATCAATATCCCGGGCATCTTACTTGGTGATAGATCAGAAGGCGATGGGGATTGCCTGCTGTCTGGGGAAGTGGCTGCCATAATATTGCCAAGAGATGATCTTTTGGCCGATAATTCGAGGGACAGACGTTTTTCGGTTAGTATGATTTCGTGTTCGAGGACCCGTGTTGCTCTGGTAATAAAATTATCAAGGGTCCCCGAAACACAACCCCCAGTGGTGCCCTGAACAAACTTCCTGCCAGATCTTAGAGATGTCATCTTCGTGGGAAAGGAGGGGAAGGTAGCCTATATCGATGTTCTAAAACCCTGGTAAAGCAAGCAATTCAAAATACCTGCCGTCGCTTATAAAAAGGAACGATTAAGTGGCAAAACAATTAAAGTAATCCATTACCAGCCCAGTTCATGAATAGCACTGTTGGGTGTCCGTTGTGCTCAAACAACAATAAGTCTTAGGGGGGTGGCCCGTCCCGTCAAAACGGCCCGCTATTTGCCCGGTCTTCGCCCGGGCTGAGTCCCGCGCGCGTACCGCTAGCGCGTGTGGGCGTGGGCCTTGAAGTAGATGGAGGATCGTAGAGGAGGCGGAGCCGGGAAGAGGAGCCAGGTGTGCTATGAGAAGTTGTAGGTGTGCACCCTGGGCCTAGCAGTCCCGTGGAAATTGCCTCGTCGCTGCTTCCCCTCGTGTACTGCAAAGCGTCCTCTCAGGTCACAGGGCGAGGATCAACGGACCCGAGTCTGTCCCACAACTGCTGATTTAAATAGTCTATGCCTGCGAGCGGCTCCCGCGAAGCGGGGGCCGCGAGGCGTGGGAGTTGGCTGGGAAATGGAGGTGGAGCCGGGAAGAGGAGCCAGGTGTGCTATGAGAATTGTAGGTGTGCACCCTGGGCCTCGCAGTCCCGTGGAAATTGCCTCGTCGCTGCTTCCCCTCGTGTACTGCAAAGCGTCCTCTCAGGTCACAGGGCGAGGATCAACGGACCCGAGTCTGTCCCACAACTGCTGATTTAAATAGTCTATGCCTGCGAGCGGCTCCCGTGAAGCGGGGGCCGCGAGGAGTGGGAGTTAGCTGGGAAATGGAGGCGGAGCCGGGAAGAGGAGCCAGGTGTGCTATGAGAAGTTGTGGGTGTGCACCCTGGGCCTCGCAGTCCCGTGGAAATTGCCTCGTCGCTGCTTCCCCTCGTGTACTGCAAAGCGTCCTCTCAGGTCACAGGGCGAGGATCAACGGACCCCAAACAGCTTTTTGAGACCAGGAACATGTGTAACCTGGGTGACTGACTACACTCCAGCAAGGGCAACCAGCCTTAGTGATGCTGAATATATTTGCATTACTAACTGCAACCTCAAACCCCACTCGGTTGTAAATACTATGCATGATTCTACAGGATAAGCAGCTGGGTGTGTGCTAAGAGTCTGCTTCTGCAGAAAAATAGCTGCCCCTTTCCTACTAATGCAAATGTAAAATTACCAGAATAATACGCAATAAATCTCTGTCTATAATTCCTCTTTGCACACAGAGTCATGGTTTGATATTAGTCAGAAAACGAAATTTCTTTGCCAATTTGAAAGCACACTTACTACTCTTTTTTTGGCAAGTGATAAGTACTTTTACAGTCTGACACATTTTCAATCCACTTTTCAGATTCTGAAAACAGCACATGTCCAAACAGCTTTTTGAGACCAGGAACATGTGTAAACTGGGTGACTGACTACACTCCAGCAAGGGCAACCAGCCTTAGTGATGCTGAATGTATTTGCATTACTGACTGCAACCTCAAACCCCACTCGGTTGTAAATACTATGCATGATTCTACAGGATAAGCAGCTGGGTGTGTGCTAAGAGTCTGCTTCTGCAGAAAAATAGCTGCCCCTTTCCTACTAATGCAAATGTAAAATTACCAGAGTAATACACAATAAATCTCTGTCTATAATTCCTCTTTGCACACAGAGTCATGGTTTGATATTAGGCAGAAAACGAAATTTCTTTGCCAATTTGAAAGCACACTTACTACTCTTTTTTTGGCAAGTGATAAGTACTTTTACAGTCTGACACATTTTGAATCCACTTTTCAGATTCTGAAAACAGCACATGTCCAAACAGCTTTTTGAGACCAGGAACACGTGTAACCTGGGTGACTGACTACACTCCAGCAAGGGCAACCAGCCTTAGTGATGCTGAATGTATTTGCATTACTAACTGCAACCTCAAACCCCACTCGGTTGTAAATACTATGCATGATTCAAGAGGATAAGCAGCTGGGTGTGTGCTAAGAGTCTGCTTCTGCAGAAAAATAGCTGCCCCTTTCCTACTAATGCAAATGTAAAATTACCTGAGTAATACGCAATACATCTCTGTCTATAATTCCTCTTTGCACACAGAGTCATGGTTTGATATTAGGCAGAAAACGAAATTTCTTTGCCAATTTGAAAGCACACTTACTACTCTTTTTTTGGCAAGTGATAAGTACTTTTACAGTCTGACACATTTTCAATCCACTTTTCAGATTCTGAAAACAGCACATGTCCAATCAGCTTTTTGAGACCAGGAACATGTGTAACCTGGGTGACTGACTACACGTTTATTAGTCTTTATTATCAATCATAATCATCATAAAAAGACATTTACAAAATAAGCGATTTATACAATATAAGGAATAAAAAATACATACAGGACACAGAAGAAGTAAAAACATAAATAAGCACGGGTCAAGTGGCTATTGCCTCCTATTTCTGATAAACCAAACCCACCCCAAGAATTTGGCAACTGCTACTACAATAAATTCTCCCGTGTTGAATCTAAGGATGTTAAGGGCCTCAAGCCCCTGTCTGGTACCCAGGGTTTGACATATGGGTTTGAGCCATTTGGCCCGGGGAGCGGCGTATGCTGGACAAACAAAAAATATATGGCCCACAGTTTCAGCACAGTCTAAGCACCAGCAACAGGAATCGCCAGTCGCACCCTTCCAATTTTTGGTGAAAGAATTGGTGGGTAAGGTACCAACCCTCAATTGGTGGTAGAGCTTCCTGTCGCTGGGCTTTGTAATGATATCCCAGTAAGCTTCTAAACATGGGGCATTTTTCTCCACAAGAAACCTGCCTGACAAGGACTCTGCTGGAACTCGGATTTGATGTTTTTGGCAAACCATAGTCCAATAGAGACTTTTAAAGACTTTTTTGGGGGGGAAGGAGTTGGAAGCTGGGTCAGTCCAGAGAGCTCCCAGGCCCATGGATTCTAAGTGTGAGCTGACTTGCTTAAACCACAAGATATTTCCTGCGCCCAGGATGGAACGGACGTCCAGGAAAGCCTTGGTGTAGGGCTCTAGTTCCGGAACTGTCCATAATCTCCTCCAAAAGGACAGTGGTTTAAACCTGGCAATGTCATCAAAGGAATGACAGCCAAGATCCAGCATAAGCGGTTTCTCAGGTGTCGAGCTAGGGAGGCCAGTTAGTAGCCTAAAAAATTTGTGTTGAGCTTTAACCAGTGGGGAAAGGTCAGAGAAACCCCAGAGTTCAGCACCATAAAGGATTGCTGAGTTGATCCTAGCATTATAAATTTTAATAACAGGACGTATTGTTTTCGTCTGGGATTGTTTGTGTTCTTTAACTAGACACCCCGAAAGTTGGGCAAATTTGAGTGAAAGGACGTCTATTTGTGGCTTCCAACTCAATTTGTTTTCAAGGACGATCCCCAGGTAGGTCATCACTTGTGTACGTTCAAGTATGTCATCATTCATAGTTACTTGACCTTTCGTACCTTTCCCTTTATTGAAAACCATGTATTTCGTTTTTGAAACGTTCACTGACAGATCGAAGTCAGAACAGAAGTTTGAGAAAACATTCAAAGCCGTCTGTAAGCCGGACATAGTCTGTGATAAAAGCAAGGTGTCATCGGCAAACATAAGGAGTGGGATTTTTATACCTCCCAACGAAGGGGCGTCTGTGGGAGTGGATAAAAAATACTTCACAACACTGTTAATAAATAACAGAAACAGAGTTGGTGCAAGGACGCACCCTTGCCTGACACCCCTATTGACGTTAAATCTGTCGGTGACCTGTCCTTGCTTCCCCCAACGAACTATTGCGAATTTTTTTTCGTGCAACCTGATTACTATGTGCAGAAGATCGGCGGGCATCCCTAACTCTGCTAGGACCGCCCAGAGTTTGGGCCTGTTAACCAAGTCGAATGCCGACCGAACGTCAACAAAAGCGGCATACAAAGTACCACCGCAGACATAAACTGTTTTCCAGATGATCAATTGTAACTTGAACGCCTGCTCGATGGTACTAGTACAGGGTCTGAAACCAGCCTGGAGGGGCGAGATGATATTCTCCTGTTCTATCCATGACTCTATTCTAGCAAGGATCATCCTTGCTATAATTTTTTGAACAGAGTCAATTAAGCTAATTGGGCGATAGTTCCCCGGGGAAGAACGATCACCCTTCTTAAAGATCGGCAGGATCTCCGCACCCCTCCATGATTCAGGGATGGCGGCCCCCTTTGCTATTGCAGTTGCCAAGAGAGCGATGTAAGGTACCCAATTGGCACGGTCAGATTTGAACAGGTCTGCGGGGACACAGTCTATACCCGGAGCCTTTCTACTTGGAACCCTGGATAAAGCCAACTCTACTTCCTTGCAGTCAAATTTAAGGTTCAGCAAGGAGTACGTGGTCTGAGATAATATAGGAACGGTCACCTCAATCGAATTCAAATCCGAGAACTGCCGTTCAAAATGTGTAACCCAAGTGTCGGGAGATACGTGATTGGAAGGGGTCTGCAGACATTGAGTGTTGCCCCATTTCACAATGTGCCAGAACAGGGTCAGATTTTTATGATAACTGGCATCCAAGAGATCATTCCAATGATCATTATCCCATGCTTTTTTAGCCTTGGTTTTAGCTAAGCTATAATTTTTCCTTGCAAGTCTGATAGTCGCCGGGTTTTTAGATTTGATGGCGAACTTCAATTTGCTGTAGGACTCGCGACAGGCTTTATTATACCATTAGTTGGTCTTGGGAATATGAGATCTCTTGGCCGTACAGGGTTTGGTAAACAGAGACTTAAGATCTGAGAATAGAGTGTCATGGATGAGTGAGGACTCACCAACATCGTCCTCTCTACTCTGAAGAGTCTGGAGGTCTGCTACCGCACACGAAACTTTAGAGCTGATCGCTGATTGTGTGGCACTATCCAAAGCCACCTTTTCCCAGCGCACTCTCCGTTTGTTGTTGGTTAGTAGGGCACCAGCTGTGATGATCTCAGAGGGATTATTTCTGTGGTCAGATAAGAACAAAAGATTTAAAACTAGGGGATTGTGGTCACTCTCGGGCATGTCCTGGATCACCATGTCGCTTAATGTAGGCCAGAACTCGACTTTAATCAATGCGTAGTCGATTCTACTACTACGTCGACCATCAGAAAAAGTGGCCTTACCGGACTTGTCCGATGGAGTACGGCCGTTAGCTGCCCTAAAGCCTCGCTCCATACACAGAGACATCCACTGGATAGCTGATTCAGACCACTTCTTGATGGGCGGGAGGTCGAGTGGAGGGATATTCATCATTGCATCCACTTCCATTGTTAGTGAATCCCATGCAAAGAGCAAGGGCTCAAAACAGCAATTAAAATCCCCCACTATTACCACATTAGTACATGGATTAACGGTTTCCAGGAACCCATCTAATTGCCAAAAAGTGTTAGAACCTTTACCTCCTGGGAGTCCCCTGTTATATACATTTATGATCAATATATCTGGTTCATGTTTGAGTTGTAACAAAATGATCAATATATCGGGACTATCGATTTTTACCTCGGTGATATTGTACTTTAAACTTTGTCCGACCCAAATGCAGAGACCGCCTGATGGACGGCCCCTTGCCCCACCAATAGCCGCTTTATAAAAATTAACAAAACCAGAAAAGAAAATAGGATCCACCGCCCACGTTTCCTGGAAAACCAGAATATCGTGGGTGGTTGCCCAGGCGGACCATTTCTCAATTACAATTTTACTGCGTAATCCCGCAATGTTCCAAGATGCCATTTTCAGGAGGGAAGAACTGGGCAAACCAGCCAGCTGTGGAGCATGAAGTGGGCCTCGAACCGCGATCAACGGACCCGAGTCTGTCCCACAACTGCTGATTTAAATAGTCTATGCCTGCGAGCGGCTCCCGCGAAGCGGGGGCCGCGAGGCGTGGGAGTTGGCTGGGAAATGGAGGCGGAGCCGGGAAGAGGAGCCAGGTGTGCTATGAGAAGTTGTAGGTGTGCACCCTGGGCCTCGCAGTCCCGTGGAAATTGCCTCGTCGCTGCTTCCCCTCGTGTACTGCAAAGCGTCCTCTCAGGTCACAGGGCGAGGATCAACGGACCCCAAACAGCTTTTTGAGACCAGGAACATGTGTAACCTGGGTGACTGACTACACTCCAGCAAGGGCAACCAGCCTTAGTGATGCTGAATATATTTGCATTACTAACTGCAACCTCAAACCCCACTCGGTTGTAAATACTATGCATGATTCTACAGGATAAGCAGCTGGGTGTGTGCTAAGAGTCTGCTTCTGCAGAAAAATAGCTGCCCTTTTCCTACTAATGCAAATGTAAAATTACCAGAGTAATACGCAATAAATCTCTGTCTATAATTCCTCTTTGCACACAGAGTCATGGTTTGATATTAGTCAGAAAACGAAATTTCTTTGCCAATTTGAAAGCACACTTACTACTCTTTTTTTGGCAAGTGATAAGTACTTTTACAGTCTGACACATTTTCAATCCACTTTTCAGATTCTGAAAACAGCACATGTCCAAACAGCTTTTTGAGACCAGGAACATGTGTAACCTGGGTGACTGACTACACTCCAGCAAGGGCAACCAGCCTTAGTGATGCTGAATATATTTGCATTACTAACTGCAACCTCAAACCCCACTCGGTTGTAAATACTATGCATGATTCTACAGGATAAGCAGCTGGGTGTGTGCTAAGAGTCTGCTTCTGCAGAAAAATAGCTGCCCTTTTCCTACTAATGCAAATGTAAAATTACCAGAGTAATACGCAATAAATCTCTGTCTATAATTCCTCTTTGCACACAGAGTCATGGTTTGATATTAGTCAGAAAACGAAATTTCTTTGCCAATTTGAAAGCACACTTACTACTCTTTTTTTGGCAAGTGATAAGTACTTTTACAGTCTGACACATTTTCAATCCACTTTTCAGATTCTGAAAACAGCACATGTCCAAACAGCTTTTTGAGACCAGGAACATGTGTAACCTGGGTGACTGACTACACTCCAGCAAGGGCAACCAGCCTTAGTGATGCTGAATGTATTTGCATTACTGACTGCAACCTCAAACCCCACTCGGTTGTAAATACTATGCATGAGTCTACAGGATAAGCAGCTGGGTGTGTGCTAAGAGTCTGCTTCTGCAGAAAAATAGCTGCCCCTTTCCTACTAATGCAAATGTAAAATTACCAGAGTAATACACAATTAATCTCTGTCTATAATTCCTCTTTGCACACAGAGTCATGGTTTGATATTAGGCAGAAAACGAAATTTCTTTGCCAATTTGAAAGCACACTTACTACTCTTTTTTTGGCAAGTGATAAGTACTTTTACAGTCTGACACATTTTGAATCCACTTTTCAGATTCTGAAAACAGCACATGTCCAAACAGCTTTTTGAGACCAGGAACACGTGTAACCTGGGTGACTGACTACACTCCAGCAAGGGCAACCAGCCTTAGTGATGCTGAATGTATTTGCATTACTCACTGCAACCTCAAACCCTAAAAGTATTCCTCATTTATACCAGTACACCTTAATTTATGGTGAAAACATAGTCCATAATATTTTACATGTTCCTTACATTTAAATTTCTCCCAAAACACAAAATGATAAACACAACTTCAACAAAAGGAATTCCAATTCTATTATTCATTTCTTAATTTACCACATACATCCCCTCTCAAACTCATAACTCACCTTTAAAATTAGTTAGTTGTGAAAGAAATGTGGCACTCAAACAGCAGATTATCAGAGCCAGGATCTCTGTTCTGTACACCTCTCCTCTCAGCAGAACCAGATAATGGCAATGTTTCCCTCTCTTTTTCCACACATATACATGTCAATTTCAAATCTCAGTGCTTCCCCCTTTTTTTCAAATGTAATCACACATTTCTATTGGTTGAAAACCAACCCTTTTCCAAAAGTACCCTTCCCCCAACTTGACTTCTGCCTAGTACCCTTCCCCCAACTTGACTTCTGCCTGCTACCATAGCAACAGCTCATGGAACACTGCTGTGTGAAGTCAGGTCAGAAGTTCACCACACAATGTTTCATTTCCAAAGAGCAAGAGTGCTTGACTTTTCTAACCTAACAGCAAATCCATAGTAATGTTCTTTGGTAACACATTTTTCTGTACCAATACAAAACATGCTTCTATAAATTGACACATACAGCCTAGTTTTTAGTGTAGAATGGTATGAAATAGCCAATGAGTTCTTTTTATTTTAAAAAAATATGTATGCCTCCATTTCCAAACTGTCTTTCATTTCTTTTTCCCATTCTACTGAAATACACCTCCTGAGTGCATCCAGATCTCCTTTGAAGATGTTCACAGTGTGGATTGTAGGGCACAGCTATGTCTTCTGGGGTGAAAAGTATGCAGAGACCTTGCTTTGCCAAATGTAGACATTAAATGGATTGGTCAGAGAGGGTTAAAGTGGCACCAATTGATGCCATTGGTGAAATCCTTCATGCAAATCCAACACCCTGACCTCATAATAGTGCACTGTGGTGGCAATGACCTAGGCACTTTGACTGGGGTAGGTCTGGAAATGCTTATGAAGGAGACATTTGCACAACTGTTTTCACTTTTCCCTAAAACTGCCTTTGCGTATTCTAACATATGCCAAAGGCAAAAATGGAACTGGTCCAATCATTTTTGTCCGCAGATTGACAAAGCAAGAAAGCACGTCAACAAATCTGTTTCTGCTTTCCTCCGAGACTATGGTATGGGTTCCATTTACCACAACAACTTGCGTTACGACATGCAAGACATTTATAGAGGAGATGGTGTACACTTCACTGATGAAGGGAACAGAGTCTTCCTCTTGAACCTTAGACTCTGCATCGGTACTTACTTGTAGGTACCGAAAAACACTTCATAAACACAACGGCTCTTTTTAGAGCCCCCTAATATCTTAACACTTATATCTGAATTTTATTTATTTATTATTTTTTTTCTACCGTACGCGTACGGTAAGCTTACCGTACGTGTACCCGCGATTTTTTTTTAAAATTAATAAATGTTTTTTTTGTACTTTTCTGTCCTTCTTTGACCCCCTTTCAAATGTTAGGGGGTTTGTAACTCTCTTCCTTGCCCCCTTTTCACGTTATCTCCTTTTTTTTTTCTGTGTGAAACACACGAAATGGCGGCCGACAGTTCCTGATTTCGTCCGATTCGAATGTTTACAGTCATGTGACAACCAATCAGATTTGAGCTCGCGCACGGCGCCGTACGCGTACGGTAAGCTTACGGTAAGCGCACGGAGCGCGCTTACAGATATATATATTGATTTAAATGCTATTTTCTCAGGAACTACTGAACAGATTTACACCAGACCTACAAAAGGCACTTCCTT
The DNA here is from genome assembly GCF_964204655.1 of Triturus cristatus. Taxonomy (NCBI): domain Eukaryota; kingdom Metazoa; phylum Chordata; class Amphibia; order Caudata; family Salamandridae; genus Triturus; species Triturus cristatus. The sequence continues at coordinate 844,607,164 of NC_140594.1, read as the reverse complement.
GACCTGCGGACTACCTCTCTGCCAAATTACAAGTAATTCTGTTCAGCCGTTCGGGCTGTAGCTGTGTCTAAAGGTCCTATGGAAAAATGCATGGGGAAAACGCGTTTTGGGACCCCCCTTTTTTCTCAGCCCCCGCTTGACGAATCCCCCCGAGACTTTCAGGGTAGGAGCGGAGCGTAGCGCCCCATTAGTTTTGAAAATTTCACGAGGATTCGTCAACCGGCGCCAAAGTTATTCCAAATAGAATGTTGCGGATTTCCTATGGAAACAGGGTCCTAACTATAACTACCTACTGGCGACCGCCAGTAGGTAATATATATATATAGATATATAGATATATATATATAGATATAGATATATATTATCTACTGGCGGTCGCCAGTAGATAGTTATAGTTAGGACCGTGTTTCCATAGGAAATCTGAAAATTCTATTTTGAATAACTTTGGCGCCGGTTGACGAATCCTCGCGAATTGTTCAAAATAGGTGTGGCGCTCCACTCCGCTCCTACCCTGAAAGTCTCGGGGTGATTAGTCAAGCGGGGGCCGAGAAAAAAGGGGGGTCCCAAAACGCATTTTCCCCATGCATTTTTCCATAGGGACCTTTAGTCCAAGGTAAAGCCCAAACGGCTGAACAGAATTACTTGAAATTTGGCAGAGAGGTAGTCCTCAGGTCAGGGATGTGCCTTTTGAATATCTGGAGTTAATCTGTTCAGTCAGATATTACATCACTGATTACATATGTGTCTTTCTGAAAAATAAATATTTGTAATATATGTATAGCTAAAGATTAATGGAAGAAGACATGGGTAAATAGGTGTCTAAATACAGTGATGTAATATCTGACATCATCAGCAGAGGATTGCGGTCGCGTGAGTTATAGTTGCCTGCACTAACTATAACGGGGGAATTTCATTGGTTTTTTACGAGGGAAATGTCCAGCTAACTATAACATGTGTGAAACCTATGGTTTTTTAAGTGAATATATAGATATATATATATATATATATATATATATATATATATATATAAATATATATATATATATATACATATATATATATATATATTCAGTGAAAAAACCATAGGTTTCAGAGACGTTATAGTTAGGAATTAGCATTTAAAAAACCTTTGAAATTCACTGAAAAAAACATAGGTTTTAGAGAAAGTTATAGTTAGCTGAACATTTCACTCGTACAAAACCATTGAAATGTCCCCGTTATAGTTAGTTCAGCTAACTATAACTCGTGCCCCCGAAATGCACTGCTGATGGTGTCACATATTACATCACTCATGACATGGTCAGTGACATCACTGATGACATCACTGATGACATCTCAAATGACATCACTCATGACATCATCCAGTGACTGTGTGTTTCTGTAAAGTTTTAATATGTTTAATATATATAGGGAAAGGCATATTGAAGAATGAGTGGGTGTATAAGTGTTTGAATGGATGTTTTACTAGGTGTGTGACTGACTCTATAAGAGAGTGGTTAAACATAAGTTACTGAAGGCATGGGTTAGTGACTAAACTGTGTGAATATCTATATCCGTCTGTCTGTTGGTGTGTAAGTGACTGCATGGGTTTGTGAATAACAACATAAGTGTCTATATGAGTTATTGATTGGTTGTCTGAGTATATGTATGGGTGCCTGAGTGTTTGTGTGGGTGGGGTGTGTGTGACTCTGTGCATAGATGTGTGAATGGGTGATTCACTGGGTGCATGGTTTCAAGAGTGCATCTTTGATGGACTGTATGAGTGGTGAGACTGTGTATGGGTGTGTTAGTGAGTGAATGTATATCTCAGTGGTACATGTGTGACTAACTACATATGTGAAAGGCAGTATAATTGTGTGTTGGAGTACATAAATGGCTATAAGTGAGAGTGTATGATTGTGTGAGTGGCTGTATGGATGAGTGTGTGCTTGTATCAGTGATTGTATAAGAGCGTAAGAATGGGGTACTATTTTTATGAGTAATTGAGCTAGTGTGTGTATAACTGTATAGGTGAGTAAATAGGAGTGTCATTAATTATTTGCATGACTGACCAGGTGTGTGAGTACCTCTATGGATGAGTGGCGGTGTGTGTGAGTGTCTATATAGGTGTATGAGTGCACATGATAGTCCTGTACTGAGTGACCGTAAGTATGAGTGACTGTACGGGTGAGTGATTGGCTGTGTGTGTAGACCTAGGAATCAGTGAGTGCATATGTAGTAACTAGTATTGGTTTGTCAATGGTTTTGAAAATGATAGTCTGTATTTTACAGTGGGTGTATCAAAGGTTATATTAAAGTGTGAGAAGATGCATCAGATTATCACGTGGATGATGTCATCAGTAATGTCATTTTAGATGTCATCAGTGATGTCATCAGTGATGTCACTGACCATGTCATGAATGGTGTAATATGTGACGTCATCAGCAGTGCATTGCGCGGGCACGAGTTATAGTTAGCTGAACTAACTATAACGGGGGAATTTCAATGGTTTGTACGAGTGAAATGTTCAGCTAACTATAACTTTCTCTAAAACCTATGGTTTTTTCAGTGAATTTCAAAGGTTTTTTAAATGCTAATTCCTAACTATAACGTCTCTGAAACCTACAGTTTTTTCAGTGAATTTCAAAGGTTTTTTAAATGCTAATTTCTAACTATAAAGTGCCTGAAACCTATGGTTTTTTCAGTGAATTTCAATGGTTTTTTAAATGCTAGTTTCTAACTATACCTACAGAGGTAGGACATGTGAAGAAAGAAGAAAAAACGCACAGAAAGAAGCAAAAGAAATGCAGAAAGAGGCAACAGAAGTCCACAAAGACGAAGAAAATTTCAGGAAGAAGCAAGACATGTGCAGAAAGAACCAACAGAGGAGCAGAAAGAGGCCTTGTTGCAAAATCATCCTGTGCCCACAACTTTTTCAGACGGGTACTGGTGGTAACTGACTCTGACTTACCAGGCCTTGAACCAGTGCAATGCTAAAAGACACTTAGAATACAGTGAAAACACCTACATACACTAGGGAACACTATGCGTTGGGGTACCCCTGTGATTAGCATGACCTCCTCTGTAAGACCCTAGTATATAATAGGGGGATTAAAACTATCTCTTAAAACATGCCACGGGCGCGTTTGCACACTGGTGAAGGGAGGGGGCGCCTGAGGTGACATGTGTACAAACAAGCCCTGTGGCCATTTTAATTTGGGGAGAAAAATCCCCTTGAATCCTGAGTGTCCCTTGGGTCCAACTAGCCCACCAGGTACTTCCAGTAAGCACCACAGGGCTGCGTGGCAGAGAGGTGTAAAAAGGGGCACAGCCTGGACAACCTCTTTGCAATGCAGTGCAGTGGCGCTTACTGGAAGCACCTGGTGGTCTAGTTGGCCCCCAGGGGCCCTAAGGATTGAAATGGAATTATTTCCCCAACTTAAAACGCGCCACATGGCGTGCTTGCACATGTCACCTCAGGCCCCGTCCCCTCCCTTCACCAATGTGTAAACACGCCCTGTGACCGTTTTAAGTTGGGAGATTAACCCCCCTTGAATCCTGAGGGTCCTTAGGGTCCAACTAGCCCACTTGGTACCTTCAGTGATCGTCACAGAGCTGTGTTGCATTGAGGTGTAAAAAGGGGCACGGCCTGGACCACCTCTCTACAACGCAGCACAGTGGCACTTACTGGAAGCACCTGGTAGTCTAGTTGGCCCCCAGGGGCACTCAGGATTGAAGGGGAATTAATTCCCCAACTTAAAACACGCCACAGGGCGTGTTTGCACACATCACCTCAGGCCCCGTCCCCTCCCTTCAACACTGTGTAAACACGCCTTATGGCCGTTTTAAGTTGGGAGATTAAGTTCCCTTGAATCCGGAGCGTCCCTAGAGTCCAACTAGCCCACTAGGTACCTCCAATAAGCGCCACAGGGCTGCGTTGCAGAGAGGTGTAAAAAGGGGCACGGCCTGGACCCCCTCTCTGCGACGCAGAGCAGTGGCACTTACTGGAAGCACCTGGTGGGCTAGTTGGCCCCCAGGGGCCCTCAGGATTGAAGAGGAATTATTTCCTCAACTTAAAACGCGCCACAGGGCGTGTTTGCACACGTCACCTCAGGCCTCGTCCCCTCCCTTCACCACTGTGTAACACACCCTGTAGCCGTTTTAAGTTGGGGGATTGAATCCCCTTGAATCCCGAGAGTCCCTAGGGTCCAACTAGCCCACTAGGTACCTCCAGTAAGCGCCACAGAGCTGCGTTGCAGAGAGTTGTAAAAAGGGGAACGACCTGGACCACCTCTCTGCAATGCAGCGCAGTGGCGCTTACTGGAAGCACCTGGTGGTCTAGTTGGCCCCCAGGGACCCTCAGGATTGAAGGGAATTATTTCCCCAACTTAAAATGCGCCACAGGGCGTGTTTGCACAAGTCACCTCAGGCCCTGTCCCCTCCCTTCACCACTGTGTAAACATGCCCTGTGGTCGTTTTAAGTTGGGAGATTAACTCCCCTTGAATCCTGAGGGTCCCTAGGATCCAACTAGCCCACTAGGTACCTCCAGTAAGCACCACAGAGCTGTGTGGCAGAAAGGTGTAAAAAGGGGCACGGCCTGGACCACCTCTCTGCAACGCAGCGCAGTGGCGCTTACTGGAAGCACTTGGTGGGCTAGTTAGCCCCCAGGGGTCGTCAGGATTGAAGAGGAATTATTTCCCCAACTTAAAACGTGCCACAGTGCGTGTTTGCACACGTCACCTCAGGCCCCGTCCCCTCCCTTCACCACTGAGTAAACATGCCCTGTGGCAGTTTTAAGTTGGGGGATTAAGTCCCCTTGAATCCTGAGAGTCCCTAGGGTTCAACTAACCCACTAGGTACCTCCAGTAAGTGCCACAGAGCTGCGTTGCAGAGAGTTGTAGAAAGGGGCACGGTCTGGACCCCCTCTCTGCAACGCAGAGCAGTGGCACTTCCTGGAAGCACCTGGTGGGCTAGTTAGCCCCCAGGGGTCCTCAGGAATGAAGAGGAATTATTTCCCCATCTTAAAACATGCCACAGAGCGTGTTTGCACACGTCACCTCAGGCCCCGTCCCCTCCCTTCACCACTGTGTAAACACACCCTGTAGCCGTTTTAAGTTGGGGGATTGAGTCCCCTTGAATCCCGAGAGTCCCTAGGGTCCAACTAGCCCACTAGGTACCTCCAGTAAACGCCACAGAGCTGCGTTGCAGAGAGTTGTAAAAAGGGGCATGACCTGGACCACCTCTTTGCAACGCAGCGCAGTGGCGCTTACTGGAAGCACCTGGTGGTCTAGTTGGCCCCCAGGGACCCTCAGGATTGAAGGGAATTATTTCCCCAACTTAAAATGCGCCACAGGGCGTGTTTGCACACGTCACCTCAGGCCCTGTCCCCTCCCTTCACCACTGTGTAAACATGCCCTGTGGTCGTTTTAAGTTGGGAGATTAACTCCCCTTGAATCCTGAGGGTCCCTAGGATCCAACTAGCCCACTAGGTACCTCCAGTAAGCACCACAGAGCTGTGTGGCAGAGAGGTGTCAAAAGGGGCACGGCCTGGACCACCTCTCTGCAACGCAGCGCAGTGGCGCTTACTGGAAGCACCTGGTGGGCTAGTTAGCCCCCAGGGGTCCTCAGGATTGAAGAGGAATTATTTCCCCAACTTAAAACGTGCCACAGAGCGTGTTTGCACACGTCACCTCAGGCCCCGTCCCCTCCCTTCACCACTGTGTAAACATGCCCTGTGGCAGTTTTAAGTTGGGGGATTAAGTCCCCTTGAATCCCGAGAGTCCCTAGGGTTCAACTAACCCACTAGGTACCTCCAGTAAGTGCCACAGAGCTGCGTTGCAGAGAGTTGTAGAAAGGGGCACGGTCTGGACCCCCTCTCTGCAACGCAGAGCAGTGGCACTTCCTGGAAGCACCTGGTGGGCTAGTTAGCCCCCAGGGGTCCTCAGGAATGAAGAGGAATTATTTCCCCATCTTAAAACATGCCACAGAGCGTGTTTGCACACGTCACCTCAGGCCCCGTCCCCTCCCTTCACCACTGTGTAAACACACCCTGTAGCCGTTTTAAGTTGGGGGATTGAGTCCCCTTGAATCCCGAGAGTCCCTAGGGTCCAACTAGCCCACTAGGTACCTCCAGTAAACGCCACAGAGCTGCGTTGCAGAGAGTTGTAAAAAGGGGCATGACCTGGACCACCTCTCTGCAACGCAGCGCAGTGGCGCTTACTGGAAGCACCTGGTGGTCTAGTTGGCCCCCAGGGACCCTCAGGATTGAAGGGAATTATTTCCCCAACTTAAAATGCGCCACAGGGCGTGTTTGCACACGTCACCTCAGGCCCTGTCCCCTCCCTTCACCACTGTGTAAACATGCCCTGTGGTCGTTTTAAGTTGGGAGATTAATTCCCTTTGAATCCTGAGGGTCCCTAGGATCCAACTAGCCCACTAGGTACCTCCAGTAAGCACCACAGAGCTGTGTGGCAGAGAGGTGTAAAAAGGGGCACGGCCTGGACCACCTCTCTGCAACGCAGCGCAGTGGCGCTTACTGGAAGCACCTGGTGGGCTAGTTAGCCCCCAGGGGTCCTCAGGAATGAAGAGGAATTATTTTCCCATCTTAAAACGTGCCACAGAGCATGTTTGCACACGTCACCTCAGGCCCCGTCCCCTCCCTTCACCACTGTGTAAACACGCCCTATGGCCGTTTTAAGTTGGGGGATTAAGTCCCCTTGAATCCTGAGAGTCCCTAGGGTCCAACTAGCTCACTAGGTACCTCCAGTAAGCATCACAGAGCTGTGTTACAGAGAGGTGTAAAAAGGGGCACGGCCTGGACCATTTCTCTGCAACGCAGCACAGTGGCGCTTACTGGAAACACCTGGTAGTCTAGTAGGCCCCCAGGGGCCCTCAGTATTGAAGGGGAATTATTTCCCCAACTTAAAACGCGCCACAGGGCTTGTTTGCACACGTCACCTCAGGCCCCGTCACCTCTCTTCACCACCGTTTAAACACACTCAGTGGCCGTTTTAAGTTGGGAGATTAAGCCCCCTTGAATCCTGAGGGTCCCTAGGCTCCAACTAGCCCACTGGGTATCTCCAGTAAGCGCCACAGAGCTGCATTGCAGAGAGGTGTAAAAAGGGGCGTGGCCTCTGAACACCTCTCTGCAACTCAGCTCCCTGGCGCATACTGGAGGTACCTGGTGGGCTAGTTGGCCCTCTGGGACCCTAAGTATTGAAGGGGAATTAATCACCCAACTTACAACTAGCCATGGTGCGCGTTTGCACAATGGTTAAAGAAGGGGGCTTGGCCTGAGGTGACATGTGTGCAAACACACCATGTGGCGTGTTTTAAGTTGGGGAATTAATTCTTCTTCAATCCTGAGGGTCCTTAGGGGCCAACTAGCCCACCAGGTACCTCCAGTATGCGCCAGGGAGCTGTGTTGCAGAGGGGTGTTCAGAGGCCACGCCCCTTGTTACACCACTCTGCAGCGCAGCTCTGTGGCGTTTACTGGAGGTACCTGGTGGGCTAGTAGGCCCCCAGGGACCCTCAGGATTGAAGAGGAATTATTTCCCCAACTTAAAACGTGCCAAAGGGCGTGTTTGCACACATGTCACCTCAGGCCCCGCCCCCTCCCTTCACCACTGTGCAAACACACCCGTGGCGCGTTTTAAGTTGGGGGATTAAGTCCCCTTGAATCCTGAGGATCCCTGGGGTCCAAGTAGCCCACCAGGTACCTCCAGTAAGCGCCACAGAGCTGCATTGCAGAGAGGTGTAAAAAGGGGCGTGGCCTGTACCACCTCTCTGCAACGCAGCCCAGTGGCACTTACTGGAGGTACCTGATGGGCTAGTTGGTCCCCAGGGACCCTCGGGATTGAAGGGGAATTAATTCCCCAACTTAAAACACGCCACAGGGTGTGTTTGCACACATGTCACCTCAGGTCCCGCCCCCTCCCTTCATCAATGTGCAAACATGCCCCGTGGCGCATTTTAAGTTGGGGGAAAAAGTCCCCTTGAATCCTGAGGGTCCCTGGGGTCTAACTAGCCCACGAGATACGTTCAGTAAGTGCCACAGAGCTGCGTTGCAGAGAGGTGTAAAAAGGGGTGTGGCCTGGACCACCTCTCTGCAACTCAGGCCTGTGACGCTTACTGGAGGTACCTGGGGGGCTAGTTGGCCCCCAGGGGCCCTCAGGATTGAAGTGGAATTAATTACCCAACTTAAAATGCGCCACAGGGCATTTTTGCAGAGTGTTGCTGGGAGGGGGCAGGCCTCCGGCACGATCGCGTGTTTTTTTAAATTATTTTTTTGGGAAGGGGGTCTGTGTGGCCCCCCTTCTGTTTACTCTTTTTTGGGCCCTGGGGACCCATCCCCCAGGGCCCGACCCCCATTTAAAAAAATATATATATTAACGGGAAGGGGGCTGCGTGGGCCCCCCACCCGTGGCCAATTCCGGCCCCGGGAGTTGTGCATAAACAAACGTGGAATACAAGCGCTCCAGCGCAGTCATTTGCCAAAGTAACAAAGCGGCCCAGCACGGAAAGCACACACTCAACACTAGCGCTCCTGCGCTGTGATTTGCCAAAGTACTAAGGGTGTCAGCGTGGCTTAAGTGCACGGAAGACAGAGTGCTCCTGTGCGATATCTCCCCACTGTCTGCCGCCACAAGGAAGAACCCAGCGCGCCCGCCCTGGATTGAAGGCAACTTGAGAATAAGAAGATTAAGCAGCGCTTCTGCGCAATTACGAATACTTGGGCTAGACGCAATACCTTGGTCCTGGCATTCGAACGTCGGCGAAGACAGTATCCAAAGCGCTGACCCTGCGGGAACCTCAGTTCATATGCGGTTTCCCCCGGATGCGCTGGACGCTGCAGTGGTAGCTTCCGGTAGCGGAACTAGACCGCTAACGGAAGTCGGGCGCTCTGACTTCCGCATATGCCGAGGAGCATGCACACCTACCGCAGTTAACTGGGATTACCAGAAGCCAGAAGCCTATCGGAACCATGACAGAAGCAAAGCAGTTTGCAATGACAGGGCGGGAGCCGCGCGGCTCCGGCCCTGTCATTTCAAACAGCAGTGTCCCGGGGGTGGACACCCCGGGACACTGCAGAAGCCGGCCCTGGGGGGTGGTGGTCCCCAGGTCCATCAAGGGCTCCAGGAGGGGAGCCACGCGGCACCCCTCCCACCCATTGCACAGCCCTCTTGTGCCTCGGTTACCGAGGCACAAGATGGCTGACAACACTTCCTGGTTTGGAGTGTAGACAGCCAATTAGAATAAAGCTTGTGGTCGGGAGGGTCCACGGATCAACCGCGCCTCTAAATATCGAAACTTTTATTTTTTGATTTTTTTAAAAAAAGGCGCTTTCTAAACCAAGCACTACCTTTTTGCCAAATTTGGTGTAATTCCGTTCAGCAGTTCGAGCTGTAACTGTGTCTAAAGTTTCCTATGGGAAATTCATTTTCCAACCCCTTTATTTTTAATTTCTCAGGAACTACTGAACGGATTTATACCATTTAACAAAAAGGGCTCTTTCTAAACCAAGGGCTACCTTTTTGCCAAATTTGATGTAATTCCGTTCAGCAGTTCGGGCTGTAGCCGTGTCTAAAGTTTCCTATGGAAAATAAAATGGAGAAAACACATTTTGTGACCCCCCTTTTATCTCGGCCCCCACTTGCCAAATCACCCCGAAACTTTCAAGATACGAGCTGACCGGAGCGCCCCACGAGTTTTGAAAATTTCGCGAAGATTCGTCAACCGGCGCCAAAGTTATTGGGAAAAGAAAAAACATTTTTCCTATGGAAACTAGGTCCTAACTATAACTATCAGATTGTGGGGCTTATTTACATAGGCTACAATGCCCAGATTCTTCATCATGATGGGAAAAAAGGGCCTCATTAAAGCATTTGAGGATCGTTTTAGTGCAAGCCATATAAATATCCCTCACAAACCCTTTTTTTATATTAGAGATTAAAGGAGCAGGACAGAGTAGCCTCACAGACTGTCATTATATCTCTAAAAAAGACACTGTGCCTTTATGAAACCAGATACCACCAGTATCCCATAATTCTGTTCTTTTTTCCAGCTCCTGCTGACGGGACCCTGGAACATTGAGCTTAACCAAAATTTGGTTTTTTTCTTCAAAATTCTTAGCTGAATTTTACTGTTAACAGTATCACTCAACATCTTTGGTCTCTATATCTTTTTTTTACTTTTTCCGACAGACTTTAATGCAATTTGTCAAAAAAATGCCATCTCTTTTTGTCAAGTGCCCAGCCTTTGGGAGAAAGAAAGCCAAGACAAATCCACATGAGGGGTACATAATCTGTCTGCCAGAGGACCATGCTCCTGAGTGTTGCTGTCACTGTTAGACATACCCTGGGAGACTGTGAGAAGATTCACATTCATGGAACAGAGGAGCGAAGAAGACTACAGTCACAATCTGAAGGTGGGACCTCAGGGCATGGAGAGGGTCATGCCTCTACCAGGTCTCTGTCATCTGCCTCTAGATGGCATGACAGGATTAAAAGAGCACAAAAATGACATTGTCCCGGTCGACGTTAAGGAAAAGTACTGAGCCAACCTGTTCGCCGTCTATCCAAGGTACGACGTCGAGCAATTGACGAAGATCAACTCCGTTTCAGGTCTATCGAAGTTGTCATTGCGCCCTCGATCCACAGACCTTGCTCATTATCGAGGACTCCATTGAGGTTGCCGTGGAGGCCCAGGTCACCATTGAGGCACCGGCAAAGACCGATGTCAAGGCACCAGCAAAGGTCACCGTTGAGGCATACTCTGACTTTGAGGCGCCATTGCTGCTCATCTTCGACAAGCAGGTTAATGTTGAGGCATCGGGATTCATCGACTTCAAGAACTCTTTCAATGTCTTCCAGGCTACAGGAGGCTAGAAAAAAGAGAAGACATATTTACACCTCACCGGATTCGGAGTTTTCGAGAACATATTCTCCATCTTCAGGGGTTCAGCCATCTTCTCCTCCTTCTCCGCATCTTCTTCCTCTGCTTCCACCTCTGCCACCTCCTCTCCCACCACCTCCTCCACCACGACTTCCAACTCCACTTCCACTGCTGCCTCCACCACAGGCGCCAGTCATTCCAAGAAGATCGCGTTCCAGATTGTGCTATCATTCTAGGTGCCTTAGTCATAGCTCACTGCACACTTCTACTTTTTTTAGGTGCTCCCTTCATCGACATCATCATCATCATCATCACTCACGGTCATGGACAAGATCTTCCACTTCTACTGGACGTTATTATCCAACCCTGTCTGACTCTCTATCTCCATGTATTGCACTGATGCATGATGTCACCACATTCCAAGAAGTCCTTGTGAGCGGAGCGACAAAAATCAATATACCTATGTCGCCTCTAACACCAATGCCAATGGTCACTTTTGAGATCTACAACATAGATCAGCATCTAGACCCTTGCTGCCTATAGTACCAGTTCTCCTTAAACCGGCTATGGATCTGTTTCTAAAACCTGTCTCGGTTAAGATAGCACCATCTGGGCTCTGCAAGAAATGTGCTCTTCGGAGCAGGATCCAGCTTTCCTCTGCACAGATCCTACACCACACTCTGTGATCATCGTGTTGGCTAAGAAACAACATGCTACTACCCCCACTTCTATCGTTCCCTCCAATGAGGACAGTTGAAAGCTAGACTCTGTGGGTCAAAAGATATGCGGTACAGCAGCAACCTCTATTAAAGCAGCCAGCGCCACTGCACTACTAGGCAGGTATGAGTGAGCACTGTGAGAATTCATAGACCAATTGTTTGCGCATCTAACTAGAGATAAGAGGGAAGACTTCATGGAAATCCTGAACGAGGTATTGATGATCTCAAATCAGGTCATTAGTGCTGCAGCAGACTCTGCCTTATTAGCAGCTCATGAGTACTGCCCCGGCGTCACTCTTCGAAGACACTCCAGGCTCCGCCTAACATCCCTTAAGAATTTTGAATCTGACATTCTCTAGAACCACTCTATTTGGGGCTCATACAGATGAGGAAATGGCACAGATGAAGACAGAAATGGAAACTCTCACTGACAGTTGGCTTAGAGAGACCCAGCGAGCAGAGGAAATCTTTCCAACTATATCAACGCCGCTTCTATTCCCAGAGGGGTCAAACCTCTCAATGGTTTCATGGCCACCAGCAAAGCGGTGCACAGCAACAGCACCAACGTCCCTATCAATCATACCAACAAAGGCAGCATAGAGGATGCTCTACCCAACAGACTGCTTGAGGGGGCCCACAGCCTTTGTGATTGAAGTCCTGAATTATTACTTTCCCCTATTCTGTTTCCCACTCCCATCAGGGGCAGCATATAACATCACCTGGTAGAGTGGCAAAACATAACGCAAGACACCTGGGTGCTGAATTTTGTTAACCAGCAGTACGAAATCCACGGGTCTCAAAAAAAATAACTAAGAAAAATTGTGCTTTAAAAGCTACAAGCAGATGGATGTCTTAACTATTTAAACAGAGTCACAACATGTTAACCTAAAAACGCCAAAGGGCATTTCCCTTGTTAGGACCAAATCCCTCACTCACCACAAAGGTGACATGCTTCATCATGGGGATTCTCCTCTCCAAGGAAACCTATTTCCTTGGAGGGCTACAACCCTCTCAGCTAGAAAGAGGAGCACAGGGATGTTTTGACTATCTAATAGGATATCCTAAATCCTCATGTGAAAAGTAGAAGTGTGAGTGAAGGCGCAGCGCCCCAAAAATTTTTTATATATAAAAGTGCAATAATGTGGTGTAAAACTGGATAAGGGTTGTACCAACCAAAATGTATTCAAATACACCCTTTACCAGGATTAAAAACAGCGCACAAACGGTATGGATTTAAAACCGCTCTGGTGACAGGCTGAATTTTGTTCCCAATGGATATTGTCTGCGGTTAATCTGTCCTCCACATACCATAACTCTGAAGTCATCCAGCTACCAATTCCCACTCTTAAGAGCTGAGGTCAACATTTTTTTTTAAAAGTTGGCGGTGGAACCGATCCCTCACCAACCACGAGGAACTGGCATGTATTCCAGGTACTTTCTCATCAAGAAAAAAACCAGTAACGAATTCAGACGCATTCTGGACCTAAAAACAGCCAAGTGATTTCGGCGAGAAATGTTTCAGATGCTAGCATTTCGCTAAATCCACCCAAAAACACCAAGGGGTTTAGCTGTGTTCTATCAACCTACATGACATATACTTTAATATACCAATGGCCAGAAAACATCACAAGTTCTTGAGGTTCGTAGTGGGGCAGGACCATTATCAATATCAAGTCCTCCTATTTAGCCTGAAGTCCGCACCCAGAACATTCTCCAAATGCATAGCACTAGGGGCTGCCCATCTCTGGAGACACAAGATATTTGTCTACCCATCACTATACGATTGGCTAATAAAGGCGCCCACGTATCAGGAAGCTCAGATTCATTACGACTGGGCTTGTGATCTTCTACAGAGATTAGGTCTTCAGATCAACCACAGCAAGTCTGTATCTGTCCCAGTTCAAACTTTACATCATCTGGAAACCTCCAAAGACACTATAAGGACAAAGGTGTGTCCTTTGGAGGAGAGACACTTATCGATCCTTCAGATATGTCATTCTCTTATGAAAGCTTCCCATCCAACAGTGAGAACAGTATCGTCCCTTCTCGATTGATTACTTTCTGCATCTTTCTCACACCGAATGCCAGTCTCCACATGCGACCTCTACAGGAATGTCTCAAAGACTAGTGGGACTTGGCGATTTGGAAGACAGAATACAATGATCCCTCCATGCAAAGCTATCCCTCAAATGGTGGTGCTCTCCAACCAATCTCCTCCAAAACACTCCATTTTTCGGGAGATTCTGCATCAAACCATTGCCATGCACTCCTCTCTACTGGGATGGGGAGCCCACATGGATCACCTCCAGATCCAGGGAAAATGGTTGGAGAGGGAATCAACGTACCAATCTCCTTGAGCTACACGCAGTCCATCTAGCGCTGAAAGCGTGTTATCCATCGTTCACATCCCACTTCCTGCTTGTTCAGACACACATCACAACCATGTATTACCTCAACAAACAGGGAGGGACAAAGTCCATGCCCTTGTCACACGAGTCCCAGACAATCTGGAAGTGGATTCTCGCCAGAGGCCTTAGGATCACAGCAACACACCTGCCAGGTGTCCAAAATGCACAAGCAGATCACTTAGCAGACTCTTGCAAGAAAACAACGAGTGGGTCTTAAACATCGACATCATACAAAACATTTTTCAATGGTGGGGAACTCTGGTCACTGCAGAAAACAGCAAATGCCAAAGCTCTGCATCTTGCTTCTTCCAGCCAAGGACTCTGGTCAATGTCATATGGATCAACTGGTCCGGCAGATTTCTCTACAATTTTCTGCCGATTCCCCTGATCTTGGTAGTCCTCATCAAGTTATCTCAGTCCTCAACGAAGATAATCCTCATAGCTCCGGAGTGGCACATCAATGATGGTTCACGGACCTCCTTCACTGGTCTATTCATCCACTTCTAAGGCTGCCATGCAGACCAGATCCGCTGACAAAATTTGGGGCCAGATAGTTTATCCTAATCTCACCTCTTTTAATTTGGCAGCATGACGCCTGAGCAAGTGCAATATGGACATTTAAAACTGCCGCAGGACTGAATGGAGATCCTCAAAGAAGCTAAGCAGCCTTCCATACGTTCTGCTTATACTTTCAAATGAAAGAGATTCTGCCTATGGTGTTCATCCAAGAATAAGGACCCTACCACTTGCTAGGAAAATTTCATTCTTCCATACTTACTCCATTTGGTCAAATCTTGTTTGCAAATGTCTTCTATAAAGGTTCATCTGGCAGCTCTTACTTCCTACGGGAAATGTCCTTCACAAACCTCTTTTTTCAGAATCTCCGTCATCAGGGATTTCCTAGAGGGCTTGTAGATAGTTTTTCCTCCCATCAGAGGTCCATCCCTTCATGGGAGCTTAATGTAGCCCTTTCTCCCCTTATGCAGGACCCATTCAAGCCCATACACAGGGCATCTCTCCAACACTTGTCTTGGAAAACCACTTTCCTTGTGGCAATAACATCGGCTTGCAAGGTTAGTGAGATCCAAGCACTCTGTACTCATGAACCATATACCGTATTTCATTCTAGCGAACTGGTTATGAGATCTCACCCAAAGTTCCTTCCTTTGGTGGTATCGGACTTCCATTTCAACCAGACAATCTCATAGACTGCATTCTTACAGAATCCATCTGCTCCAGCGGAAAGAACTCTTCATTCCCTGGATGTGAGGAGAGTTCAAAAATTCAATTTAGACAAAACAAAGGCCATCCGCAAACCAGACAAATAATTTTTCAACTATGGTGCAGTCCGTACAGGGCTAGCTACCTCGAAACAATCCATTTCACGATGGATAGTGTCTTGCATTTTATTGTGCTACCGAAAGGCTAACAAAAATCTCCCAGCTAAACCTAAAGCACACTCCACTAGTGGGAAGGCAGCTACTGCTGCTTTATTGCCCAATATTCCCATTCCAGAGATTTGCAAAGCAGCTACCTGGAAATCAGTACACACATTCACCAAACACTACTGCCTAGATTCTGACTCTAGAGCAGCCACTCAAATAGGCTTCCCTCAGAAATCTCTTTGCTGGACTTGTCCACGGTATCCTCTGTCTACTCCACCACACTATATAGGGATGGGCTTGCTACTCTATTCAGCAATTGTGACCATAAATGGAAAATCCCCTATGAGAGATTGAATTGTTTCTTACCTGTAACTCCTGTTCTCTCATAGGAGTATTTCCATTATACTCATAGGCAACCCTCCCTCCTCCCCGATGGAATAAACAGAGGTATTCCTATATTCTATATCTATTAACAGAGCCTTCAAAAAGAACTGCCATGTGCTGTGAATGATGGGATACTGGTTGTATCTGGGTTCTTAAAGGCACAGTGTCTTTTTTAGACATATAATGACAGCCTATGAGGCTACTATGCTCTGCTCCCTTCATCTGTGATACAAAATGGGTTATGAGGGATATTTATACTGTTTGCACTAAAATTATCCTCAAATGCTATAATATGGCCCTTTTTTCTCTTCATGATGAAGAATCTGGCCATTGTAGCCTGTGTAAATAGGCTACATAACCTGTCTCTCCCTTAAGTGTATTTGCAGGCCTTCCTGAAGAAAGGCGAAAATCTACACTTAAGAAGAAATATATATATCAACTGCTCAAGGGTCCCGGCACGGGACTATTCAGCACTTACGGCTATAATGGAAATTTTTCTAAGAGAGAACAGTAGTTACAGGTAAGAAACAATTCCTTACTAACTATTGCCCCTTGTGGGAAGCCATGTCACCCCTCACAAAAATGTTCCAGTGAGCAGCACACTGCTGTACGTCACGATTTAGAATGTGTTCCTGGGAACACATTTGGGTAATGGCAGCAAATCATGCTCTGAAAACTGCCAGTGGTCTGCAGTTTACTAGGAAAATGTCCAAGTGGCGATAGCCTGTCCGGCCCTCTAGACTGCCTCCACGGGTGCATATTGATATGTACAGTACAGCATTCCCTCTCTACCTGGTCAGCAGAGCCGGTGCTAGGCATGGGCAGTGTGGGCAGCTTCCCAGTGCCCCGCGCCTGCTCAAAGCAATGAGGCCTTGCTCCAATCCATCACCTTTTGAAAGAGTTAAGTGACAGGGGGCCCTTCAAGTTTCAATTTTTTTCGTGTTATCAACTTCCGCGGCTGGCCCCTTTCCATGGGCCTAATTACTGCATCTGCATGATAACAGCGATTAGACAGGCACCTAAACTGCCTTTAGGAGTCCTGCCACCCCCAACCCCCACCTCCCCTATGAACGAAAAGCAGGGTGTCCTATAGGGCTCACACCAAAAAAGAATCATTTTGCATCACAATGGCCACTTCTCGCCTAGGATGAAGGGAGTAGGAGAAAAACAGCGAATGGCAAAGAGAGGGGAGAGGAGAAAGCAGATAGCTGAGAGTACAGCAGTGAGACAAGGGGTGCATGCATATTTGCAGAATCGACAAAAAAGAGTACGTTTCTGGAGGAAGGAGGGTAGGTGGATGTGATGGGCAGAATCAGTGGGAAGACGCTAGGAGAGAAATGAGGTGAAGGGCATAGCATTTAAAAGAGAGTGATGTAAGAGGGGCGGAATCCATGCAAAATGCCAGAAGCATTGAGGGGAGTGGGACAGTTGAAAGGGAGAGGTGGATGTAAAGAGGCCAGGCTAGCAAAAAAGTTACAAGGCTGGAAGGAGAAATGCAAGGTGAGGGGAAGCACATGGATGTGAGATGGTAAAAGTGGCAGAACCAGCAGAGAACTTAAGTGGGGCAGCAGAGAGAGAGAATAGTAAGAGATGGATGTAAGGGCAGAATCAATGAGATCTGTAAGAGTCGGCAAGAGATAAAAAGTGAAGTGTAGAGCATGGAGTAGAGTGGTGGCTATAAGAGGGACGGAATCAGTAAGAGAAGGGACAAAGCTGGAAGGGAGAGATAGATGTAGGAGGGACAGAATACAAAAGATAAGGTAAGAGTGTGGGGGAATGAGAAGAGTAGAGCATGGAGGGGGAGGGGGATTAAAAAAGAGACAGAATCCACAAGAGAAGATAAGCTATTTTGGAGGGATGGAAGGGAAGAAGTGGATGGAAGTGCAGTGGCACCAAGAAAGAAGCTACAAGTCTGGGGGAGCGATGAGAGGTAAAGGGCGGCATATGGATAAGAGGCGTGACTATAAGATAGGCAGAACCAGCAAAAGAAAATATACAGCGTATGGAGAGAAGTAATGGTGAGAGGTGGCTAGAAGAGAGCAGGAACACCAAAAGATGGTATGAGGTTGGTGAGGGGGCGACGGGAGATGAGAGGTGGAAGGTAAATGGGCAAAACCAGCAAGACAAAGTTAAAGGCTTGGTGATAGGTGAATCAGAGATATACAGGTCGATGTTAGAGAGGAAGGAACAGAAGGTGAGAGACTGGGTGGAAAGAAGTAAAGAGTATGCCAAGGAGAGGAAAAATAGATGTAAGAGTGTCAGAACGAGATAGAGCAGGTAAGACGTTGGGGCAAGATAAAAATGAAGTAGAGAGTATGCAGGGGTGAGGTTAATGTAAGAGGGGCTAAACCAACAAGGATAGGTAATAGGTGAGGCAAGACTTGAGGTGAAAAGTAAAGCATGGAGGAGAGAGATGGATGTAAGAGGGCAGAATTAGGAAGAAAGTAAGAGGCTGGAGGAGGGGTAAAAAATTTCTTTGAACGAGCCTGTGAACTTGGGGCCCGATGTACGACCATCAGGGTTTGTGACACGCAGATTGCGATTTTTAGCGACTTGCAATGTGCGAGTCACAAAACCTGATGTACAACAGTGTTTGAGACTCTGTTTGCCATTCTCAAATGGGTCGCAAGGGACCTGCCTCATTAATATTCATGAGGCAGGTCGCAATTTGTGACCCATCGGGAATGACCAGTACTCACAGGGATGGTGGCCTGCTGGGGTCAGCTGACCACCATGTCTATGACTGCTTTTTAAATAAAGCAGTTTTCTTGGGAGGGAAATCCAGCTGGTTTTCCTTAAATGAAAACGGGATGCTTTTCAAAAATGAAAAGAGGGAAGAGGGAAGAGTGGTCCTTTGTGCCCCCATTCGCAAAGGGTAAGAGGTCCCTTGGGGACCCCTTCCCTTTTGAGAATGGCTTACCACCAATTTGAAATTGGTGGTCAACTGCGAATGTTTTGGGACCACATTAACGGTCGCAAAACATTCCTACATACCAGTGCGACTCGCTATTAGGAAGGAACGTTCTTGCACGCCCCTTCCTAAAAGAGACTCACAAACCCTATTTTGCGAGTCGGTACCAGGTTATTGACTCGCAAAATAGGGTTGGTATATTTGAAAATACATTTTATCGGTTGTAAATGGCCCGATGGGCCATTTGGGACCGGTAAAACGCGTTGTTCATCTGGCCCTAAGTCCTTTGAACCTTCTGCCAAAGGTTGCAATTCCCCATCTCTTTATTTTGCATATAAAAAATTGAAAACATTTTTTGCTTAGTTTTAAGATATGAGTGTCTTCCTTCACAAAGGGTTGTAACTACTAGTTACACTTTCCCAAATCATGTACTATTTTGGAAAAAAATAGGTATCATTGGACTAATATCAGTTTTGGAGAGACGTCGTCCTACCTTTTCTCTCTAATTTGATTAATTTAATGTATTTCCAGATAATAAAGATTTAAAATT
Organism: Triturus cristatus; assembly: GCF_964204655.1. NCBI lineage: Eukaryota > Metazoa > Chordata > Amphibia > Caudata > Salamandridae > Triturus > Triturus cristatus. The sequence continues at coordinate 844,587,934 of NC_140594.1, read as the reverse complement.
TACCTACTTTTTTATTAAGATAATTCATTATATGTTTAGCCATTTTACTGATATGCACACTAAGTAAGTAGCTTCTTACAAAATGGTTTCAGCTATGTCAGAGAAAATATGGTCAGTTCCTCTGATGTCACTTCTTGTGAGGTTACATCGTATGCACATTATGGGAGCCGTTCATGTTCCTATTCTGTCGGGGGTGAGGGGGGAGGACAAATCCTAGAACCGGCCCTGCTGGTCAGGTCTGCCTTGCTGCAGTTCTCATTTTGCTGTGGTGTGCAAACCGTGTCACGTTTTATTTCGCAGATTTTTCATACGTGCAGCTATGTAAAAAGTTGCAATTTTCATGAAATCCTCGATGCCCGGGTTCAAGTCGCATGCTTGAGCTGAGGTTGCCTTTTAACATGCTGAGAGGTGTTAAACAAACGCACAAAATGTCATATTTGTCTTCGAGCATCAAGAAGCTGAACACACATGGGCGTAAATTATTCGGGCGGCTAAAATACAATTGACACACAAGCAAAATGCATCCTTTTTTTTCATTTTCTGTCAGATATTTTTCTGCACTCAGCTGGTTTCACATTTTAGTTTGCTCTGTTCAGTTGGTTACTCTAGAACAAGACTTGCTTGTTAAGAGACTATCTGGTTAGCAATATACGCTTTATCGATCAGCAATATACGCATGCGCTGTCCTGTTTCAGTGCATCATTACAGCGGTACAGGCTGCGGTGTTGCTCAATTAATAGCTTTACTCATTTCCGAACACACCGCCCCAGGCTTAAGCGTAACATTTAATTGCAGAGACCGAATTAATATTCATCTCTTGCAAGCAGGCAGTCCCTCTATGGGGAGACTCCAGTCGGGTGCAGCCAGCCAGAACACTCTCCTATTCACGCGGTGGGCGTGAGAGCATCGCGCCTCAACCTCTTAATGGCGGCGGCGGCCATTCCTCTCGCTGAGCACAATAACTCCCCATATACTGGATCGTTAGCAAAATTACACGGCTAATGAAGGCGAATTAATGGCGCTCCGGAATCTTTTGCATGCCTCTAGTGACATCAACTTGTTTCAAAATAATTCATACACTCCTTCCATCTCCCCCTCCCCGGAAGCCAATCGCGCCAAGGCCTACAGCGTGGCTTTGTAACGGAGCCGGAATCTGGGGCTATAGGATACCCATAAGTTGCTGTGGCTGAGAACAACTTTGTCCGAGCCTTGGTCTCTGCACCAATAAGCACCGCCTTGTTCCGCTCTATTTTGACCTGGGTATTGAAAGGGTAACTGATTTGGCACATTTGAAACCATTGTTATTTTGGATTCGTATTTGGACGACCACAGAATTATTCGAATACAGTTTTTCTTTGAGGGACTTCAAGGAACTCGATCACGCCATAAAGGTTCGTTGGTTAAGATGTGTTTGTGGATGGTGCAAAAAATTGGGTCTGCTCAAGTTATAGAATTCTGGACTAATCTGGAAAGGTGATACATTGGTTTTAAAATCGACCTATTGGTCTTATGTACTCGAAGATCAAACTTCGAGTTGTCATCTGTGGCAACTGACTGAGCTGATTTTAGGGGCAGAATTACAAGCCCCTTACATCACTTTTAACATGAAAAAAGTGGCGCAAGGTGCTTGTAAATCTGCCTCCTATATGGGTAGTATTATTCAGCCACTGGCCAAGATTGTGGGGCAGATTTACAAGAAAGTGACGCATCTGTACAGATGCGTCACTTTCCCTGCGCCACCCTTAGAAACCCTTGTGGCACCATAGATGCGCCATATTTACAATACGGCGGCACACTATGGCGCAAGGATTGACAGATGCGTCAGAAATTCTGACGCATCTGTTGGCGGAAAAGTCACGCATTTGCTGGAGTCGTGTCGCAAGCACGACGCAACTCCAGCAATGCGTGTTGAGGCCTATTCCCACTACACTGCGTCACTACTTATGCCTGCTTGGAGCAGGCGTAAGGTTTTGACGCAGTGGCGTTCTATAAGTGGGGCAGTGAAATCATGTAGATTTCACTGAGTCACTTTTACGAGGCCTTCCTGTGTGGGAACGCCCACCCTGCATGCATTATACCTGACGCAGGTATGATGTGACGCAGGGCTTTACAACGTGACGCATCTCCCTAGATGTGTCACGTTGTAAATAGGCGCATTGTTTGCTCCACTGTTGCGTCAAAAAAGTGACGCAACTGCAGCACAAAAGTCACGCAAGGGGCTTGCAAATCTGTCCCTTTGTGTGTAAGGTTCAGATTAAGCTGTCCACCCCGAAGATCATTTAATAGAAACTGGTGTAAAGACCGAGGGGCAGACTTACAAGCCTTTTGCGCCACTTTTGCGTCACTTTTAACATGGAAAAAGTGACGCAAAAGTGGCGCAAGGGGCTTGTAAATATGGCCCCGAGTTTCTGTCATCTACCCAGACTGAGGCATGAACCCTGAGCCAATAGAAAACATTGGGGCAGATTTATAAGCCCCTTGCTCCACTTTTGCGTCACTTTTCCCATGTTAAAAGTAACACAAAAGTGGCGCAAGGGGCTTGTAAATCTGCCCCGTTGTTTGTTTGCCCAGGGTACCATGGAGTGAGCAGAAGATGCCTTTAGTCTGAAACGATCTGAATTCAGCGGGGCTTTGTGAGATTAGATGATGATATGGGAAAACGGCCATGAGTGAATTACTTATGCACTACACACCTTGCTCTTTGGATGTTAAGATAATGGGTCCCATTAGGAACCCTCTTTTGTTTTTACTTACAATATCATTTAATCTGTTTCCCATTGTACAGTTCATTAATTCGGGGCGCAGTGAAGTATATGACCATGATTATCGGGATTAGTACATCTAGTGAATTTTGTAAATAGTGGGATAGGTGAAGACACCTGCTGTTCAAGACGTTTTGCAGCGAATTGAGAATCTTACTATGGGGCATATCAGCAAGGGCCGGCGATAATTATGGCTCAGCGCTCTTAGCGCGAGGATAATTATCGCCGGCCAACTCTGAATTTTATCGCGGAGATAGCATGCTATCAGCAACGCTTATCTCCAAAGCGATAAAATTCAGAGCGCAAGCTTCCAATTGTGAGATTATCGCTGGAAATACAGCGATAATCCCACAAGGTTTGGCGATAGCTTGCTGATAGGGATAGACATACTGAGCCATGATATCCACCTTACATAGGATATCATGGCTAAGTCAGGCTAATTAAACAGTCCTATAAACGAGCGGCTAACAATAATCGTGACGCTCTGTTAGAGGTTTCTGTTCCTAAAATATCTCAGGACAGATTGACATTTGTGAATACCTTCAGTACATCCTCCAATCGCATTCAGAAAATCGTGCGAAAACATTGGCGGATTCTGAATAGTGGTGATGAAAAACTAGCCTTCCCCCTTTTTTCTTTTAAAAGGGGCACTAACTTGCGCGATGCGATGGTCCACACTAGACCACGTAGTACACCACCAGCTATGCCGAACTCTCTATGGAATCTTCCACCGGTTCGGGGACATTTCCCCTGTGGGGGTTGTGTGGTCTGTGCTCAGATCAAGCACACCACTGAGATTGACATTGGGCTCCAGAAACCATGGAAGCAGCTGCGTCACACTAATTGTAACAGCGAGAGGGTTATTTATTTAATAACTTGCCCCTGCCGGAAACAATATGTAGGGATGACAACAAGAAAAGTAAAACAAAGCATTATGGAACACAAGAGTACCATTCAATGTAAGAAAGCTTCTACGAGATTGACTAATCACTATCTTGAGTGTAACCATGGTCCTGATCAGTTGCTCTGGACTGTACTTGAACAACCCTTTATCCCCACGCACGTTGCAGATGTGTCCAAATTTCTTTTTAACAAAGAGCAACGGTGGGTGTTCAAGCTTCAGAGTGATCGCTGCGGTCTCAATGACTCTATACCCTGGTCGTCTCTGTAGGAGTACAGCTTCTGGATGGTTCACTGTCGGTTAAGATGCTTCTTTAGCTTCATACTGCCTATTTTTTGGAGCCCCAGACCGTGGTTTCTATTGCATGGGTGTACGACATTTATGTATTTAATTAGCAGAGTGTACACAGATTATTATCTGTTTGAAGCTGCTGGTAATTTGTCTATTTGTATTTTTGCTATTTCATACCAAGTGAGCTATTCCACGATAGTCACGTCTATACACTCATGTATTAATGTATCCTATAGTAACATATATGAACAGACTTCTGTCTCCTTAGGTGTGGTCACATACTCCCCTTTGTTGATTAGAGGCTGTTTTAATCATCGAACATACAGGCAGTTGTCTGTAGTGTTATGGTACGGGTTCCTTCGATTATCTGACTACATTTCCCACATTGCCTGGTTATGCGGCCACGTCATCATTTGTGGCATGTCGGCCTTTTCCTGATGCTCTACGCTATGGCGTGCACCGACGCGATTAGACGCTGCCTTCGTTTTTAACTTCGGAGTTTGCAGTTGTCCGTTGCCACCACTAGCATTCAGGAAGGAGGTCCGGGGCAGCGACGGAGAGGTAGGATACTCCGTTTCAGGGCTCATTATATCATTTGCTTAGGTCTGTTCATTACAGATTTCACGCTCACAATAGGGCTTGTACGGAGGCAGGGCTTATTGGATTATTTGCTCTGGGTGGTTTATAACATATTTTATGTTCACAATGGGGCTTGGACGTGCACGGAGGCAGTATAAGATTGCGCTGCTCTGTGCGCTGTTCCTTTTTGCCCCCCACTGGTACTGGTAGCATATTTAGCCGCTTCGGCGTTGTTACATCGCAGCCACTGCTCTTACAAATGTTGCCTAAGCTGAGGTATATTTTCACAACGTAAGAGATTGCTATTACAAGCGCATGGTTACTATGCACGATAGTTTTGCAACCCTTTCTGTAAACCTTCTAAGCCGTCCCTTATGAACATGGAACCTATCTCTTACCACTTAGTTACTAAGAGGGGGCCATTCCCTTTTTTACTTCGATAGCACGCAAGGTTGCTTTTCCCTCAGTTCAACGACAGGTTTTCCTCAACTACAACTGAGATGTCCACTCGTCTTTTCTTACATCCAAACCTTGATGAATGTTGTAAGGCTAAGTGCTTGTTGACGAGAGTATAGCTCTTGGCAGCACGTTATGCCTACCCTGTATCTCGGGCATATCCACGATTGGTTTGCCTTTTTATTCAGCATGATTTTGCCTAGGGCTCACTGTTTGGCCACCAATAGAGAGTTCTATTCTTCTGCATGGATCTCTCCCCGGCCACGGAGAGTTGTTTTTACCATCCACAATCCTATTCAGGAGCAACAGGGTCTAGCCTAGTGGCCCGGTACATGTTTGCTGTTTTCTGTTCACTATACTATACGCTGTTTTTATCTCCTTCCTTTACAGAGCGTTGCCTCACGCCCTGAGTTGCTTCCAGGAGCGGCAGGCGTAGTCACGATTTAACTACGGGTAAGACTGACATATAGCAGTCCGATTGGCTTAGTCTATGTGGGCCTGAGCCTTGTTTGAATTACATTGCCTTGTCATTAATTTTCTTTTATATGTTTTCTGTTTTGTTGATTCAAGTACTTACCTTTCTGACCGGTAGGATTTCAAAAACTTTTGAAATTGATCCTGCGGTATAAGGTTGGTGTATCGGTCTGTCACCATTCAGACACTAGTTCACGTTAGTGCTTTATGCACTCCTTTGCAGTTGCAGTAGTTTTTAGGTCTCGCCTGAGACAGCGCTTTAGCGCTGCTCTGGCGAGACTTATAGTAAGCACTTTTGGAAGTGCAAACGAGTGCTTTCAGGCCGCCAACTACTGTGCATGTGTGCCGGGCGCGCGCACCATTTGGCAGCCTGAAAGCACTCGTTGTCTTTCACTTTTGCGGCCGCTCGGCCGCTTTGATGTTTTATCGTGATCGCGATGCTTATCTTTAGATGTTTGTCCTTGTGTTTTATCTTTATAGCTGTGCTCTGCGAGTAGGCAGTGCCCTGGAGAGTGCAGTGCCCTGCGTGGCACCCTGCTGGCACACCTCTCGTAGTTCTCTATTCCGCCTGCATTTTACTTTCAATCGTATTTGCTTTTCCACGGACTACAGTAAGCGAGCAGTAGGTACACGTGCAGACCGAGGTGCAAGTACCTTTTGGTTAACTATTATGTTTTGTTTTTTCATTTTCATTTTAACCTTGTTTTTCGTACTACGCGTTTGCCTTAAACAATGGCGGACGTGCTTTTTATTTCTCCCCTTATACTCCCCCCCCCCCCCACCCCGTCGTCCTCCCCACCGCTACCCGCCCCCTTTTCAGTGCTGGTTTACTTTATTTCGGAGCGCAGCGCCAGATTGAGGGTCACCACGCTCCGTTTATTTATTTAACTTTTTTTAGAGTGCTTGTTAACTCCTGTCCTGAAGCTGTTGGGCTGTCACTTGTACCTTCGCTCCCACCACTGGCCACGGAAGTAGAATAGCCCCCCTGCCGCCTGCAGTGGTAGTTGTCAGTCTGTGCCACTGCTCCGTCACAAAGCTACAAGTGAAAGAAAGTATTCATGGGGCACATCGTAGCCAATCCCGTGGGTCACCCGCCCCTTTTATTCTCATTTGGATCACTATCTTCAGTGTGCTATCCGTCCCGAAGTGCTGCAAGCAGCTGAGCGCTTATCTCGTACATTGGCTTAACACATAAATTGTTCTCGGTGCGAATGGTTGATCACACGTCCCATGTAGGATGTTGCCGAAAAAATGCTATAGTGCGCAGCTCTCTTTTAACCTGGCTTAAAGTGTTACAATCGACCCATACAAGGAAAACTAAGCCACATTCTTAAATTTTAAGTATCAGTAGAGGGCCTTGTATACATCTCCCTCTTTCTCTGACGTTTTTTGCAACAGGAACTGACACCAAGATCAATAAGCCATATCATTTATTTCAGCTTTAAGGAGTTGCCTTATAATGAAGTATTATCCAGAGTGTGGCTGCAAGTATTTTAACGTGTTGGAGCGAGGTCTTGTACAATTTTAGCTTTCCTCCGGTCTCCGGTGATTACTTAAATGACAATCCGACGCTATTCAGCCCCTGCTGTTAGAACGCTGAATTTTATATTGTTTATTAATTCAGTTTTAATAATGACGTATGGAACTTCTCTAAGTTGCTCTGGTTTTCAATATTTTGTTTCAGAAAAACGAAATGGTTTTAATTAACTGAAACAAACTTACTAAGCAAACTGTTAGAATTGCGCTCGTCGTGCCTTACTCTTTTTCGGAGAGTTCCAGTGGCAGAAGGTAATGCTTCCAGCACCGGGGATCTTTTATTACTAACAAGGCAGTGTGAAAAGAAAAACAATCACCGTTAAATACCTGCCAAGCTCTGACCTAACGATGATAATGTAGTAATTCATGATCATATATATTTTTTGGGTAGTGTGGGTGCAGAAGGTTTTCTTTTAGCCTTACTGTGCTTGTTTTTTTTTTAAACTTAAAGCGCGAGGCGCGCGTGCGGCCAATGCTTGTTATTTTTGCCTCTAAAACTGCAGGACGCATAAGGAACTCTGCAGCAGGTGCTTTTCAATGAAGTTCTAAACACGGCGCCCGCTTTCCCCATCCCCCAAACTGAGCAGGGCCGATGGTGCACACTGTGCGTGTGGGAGCCGTTTGGTCCAGGTGTAGGGAATTGGAAGCCTCAAGTGCTGTGGGGGCTGGGGCCGCAACGGACGCTGTGATATAAAATGCCGGGTTTGCTCAACACTAGTTTTTTTTTTTTAAATAGCTTGAGGCATTTTGAATGTTTATGCAGTGTGCTCGTTCCACTTTCACTATTTAGAAAGGTGAATTTCCCAATTTATTACAAAACACAATCTCACTTTCTCCCGCCAAATCTACTTCTTGGGTATTCTAAACGGGTGGCATGCAAAACGTACTTTGACTGGTGAGAATATCGCAGTTTGAACATGGCGCACCATGAAATAGCAACCCGAGGCCTTGCTGTCTTTGTTGAGAAGAGTGCGCCTTTCTCTTTGAATTGCTTCAGCTCTAATGGAAGTGACAAGTTCTTGACTCTGTCTACACTCTTGGCGCCATGTTGCTTTGGTCTGAAGGGATTGATGACGTGGCTTTGATGGACTCTAGCCTGCTTCTTCACACTTGGCAGTGTGATTGGCGTTAGCTCTGTATGTTGTGAATAGCAGCCACTGTCTTCAGCACTGCGAGCGAGACAGCAGCTTCCACTTCAAAGGAAGGTGACACAAAATGCACCTCCTTTTAAAAGGGGTATTTGAGGGGGAGTTAGAAGACACAGGGGACTCGCCTCTTTGAGACACCAGGCTTAGACTGACCCCCACTGTGCCATCTGCTTGCATCAAATAAACAGAAAAAACATGCTCCCAAAACTACACATTGACTTCAGGTTGGTTAGAATTTTCTTTTAGGACCGAATGCATACGTATTTTTGTTTTCTCAAACTAAAGAATAATAAGCTATATAATATTTCTAAATGCACCTAGTAGCTGCAGAATTACCCAAAATTAGATAATGTTTCTCAGACAGAAATGTCAGGTCACCCAGTAAAATTCCGAACCCTTTTTCTCATCTGAGCATCAGCAGTCGTTTTTAGGTCGAGCCTAGAACAGCGCATGCGCTGTTGCTCGAATTTTTGTAAGGGGATTTTCAAAGTGCTGCAGCCGCTGGCCTAAAGCCTGCGTGCATGTGCGTGTGAACGCGCGCAGCCGCCATATGTCTCCGTCACGGGTACTTCATGAAGGCGCTTTTGCTATAATCGGGCACCGGCGCTTTACTTTTAATGTTAACAAGCATTTGCAATGCAATAGGTCTCGCATTTACGTGAGTTTAAGTTATTGGCATTGTAAATAAAAATGCCTTTTTTTTTTTTTTTAAACGGAAACAAAAATAAAAGGCATTGTCATTTGCAATGTCAATAGCTCAAACTCACGTAAATGCGAGACCTATTGCATTGCAAATGCTTGTTGTTGTTGTGGTCCTGATGAAAGCCTTGATCCTAACTTTTTGATCTTTTTAGGCTGAAACATGTAGACCGTTTCTTGGTTTATGTAAGTGCGTATGGCAACTTGGCCAGACCGCGCTACTACTCTGCTTTTAATATTGGCACAGGGATATTCCTTATTAAAGTTATTTATGTTCCTGTAGTCAATTTTAAATCACTTTTTTCTACACTGCACTTTAGGTCCTCACTTGACTTAGGCCAGCTTCATCGATTTTTAGGAGATCGTGTTCCAATAGCGTAGATTAAAACATCCGCGAGCTCCTCCCTTAGTTACACATTGGGAGTAGTAGCTCCTCAGCCAAACTAGGTTTGGTTGAGAGGAGATCCCACATGATGAAGCATGCCACCACAGTGGGTGATGGGATTATTTATGTCCTCTTTTTGAGGACTTTTTGACTTGGCTTTAGTTTAGTTGCATTCAGGTTCTTGAGCTCCATTGCTTTCATGTCTGATTAGTCTTTTGGTTGTTTTGTAGTTCTAAAACCCTGTACTTCTGTGTTTATATAAGTCAGAAAAATACCAGACGTAAAAAAGCAGCGTTAACCGCGGTTAGCGCTGCTTTTTTTTATCGCTAACAGGGTTAGCGATATCCTTGATAATAGGAGAAATGTCGCTTAGCGACATTTCTCCTATTATTTTACTCTGGAACGCCCCCTTTGCATCTCATTAGAGATGCAAGGGGAAGCGTAGAGTAAAAGGGTGCTAACATGCAAATTTGCATTTTAGCACCCTGTTGCTGATAGGGCGCTAGTTTTATCTCTGCTTTTTTGGCTTTTAAAGCCAAAAAAGCAGAGATAATGCCCTTGTTGATATGCCCCCAAGTTTGTAACATATTTTAGGTGTTGGAATGATGAAGAATCAGGATATATGTTTTTATTTATGTGTTTAAGGATGTTTTATTGTGTTAGCGTTGATGGTCAAGAAACCGAATAAAGCATTCTTGAATTGGGCATCAACTTGTCAGTCTCCTTCACTCTCTCCTCTCTCCTAGGAGCGAGAGGAAGGTCTGACATGCCGGCGGATGGCAGCGGAACCTCTGCTTTATTTTCATTAGTTCTCAATAATGCATATATGTCAAAAGCTTTTGTTGTGGTTATGTTCAGCAGTCTTTTCAACGTGTGCATTGAGAAATGTATGAGAATGCCTCCCCTATTTCTGCGTCATCTGACAGCGTCTAGAGCAAAGAGTGTCATGAGCTCTGTGGTCTTTGAAGCCTCAAAGAAGAAGGCCTAAGTGGGTCAAAATGTAGATGGCAGCTCAAGGTGTACATAGGAGCAGCAACAAGGGTGAAGTATATTTTGGGGCATATTTGCTAATCTTTCACGCAACACAGGGCAGCAAACAAAGTTGTACTGGACTGCGTTGTGGGAAAGGAGGAGAACAGAAATGCTCCATATTTACAAAGATATGGAGCATTCTGCTCTTTCCTTGCACTATCGTACTGTGTGCTGCCTAGTGTCATAATGCAAGGGCGACTTCATTTCAGGCAGGATTGTTCTTCTGCCGGAAGAGCCATCTTCCTTCACAAAAACGGCCCAAAGTGGCATTTTCCTCTTTATGTGTGTGGTGCAAATGCAGCACAGGGGGAAAGAGGAAATAACAAGGCAAAATAGGTCATGTCAGTTGAATGTCTATGATGTGAGGAGCCACATATAGTGGTGGCAAGTGCCTGCAGGTGATAGAGTGGCTCCCCACCATCTTAGAGAAACGCTGCCTGTTGCATCTTCGAGTGACAGAAATGTAAATGGACGAACTGACAGTTTTTTCACTTCGCTGTTAACTTTTCCGAGGCCTGTGTGCTGACAGCGCAGAGTACGCATGTCAACAGCACAGGAGAGGATGGAACCGCATTGCTTATGGATTGAGCAGGTTTGAAGGGCCCTTTTTTTTTTACTACAGACCCTACACACATTCACTATCCATAAACATGCCTGCACATATCACGTGCAGTGCAAGCAGGCGAAAGATAGAAGCCTGCTCAGGCGGCGATATGTTTTCATCAAAGTTGCCTCAAGCCATATCAGAAGCCTGGATGGACCGGAGTGAAAAATGGTCCCCCACACCCCTAATTCTCAATTTTGATAGTGCTGTTAACACTCTCCCCACCAGAAGAAACATGGGCTTGTTGGTCCAATTGAAGTATAGAAGTGGTCGCATGGAGAATCCTGCCAGACGGTAAATTGACTGGAAAGGTAGGGGTCGAGGGTTATTAGTTTTATTTCTATTCATTTTTAGATCATTCAGTTCGTCTTCATTAATAAATGTTGTTGTGACGGGTGTAGACACGTCAAACTCTATTTTCTGTATTGTACAGTTCCCTCCAGTTTCAAAATTGTCCTTGCTGACCAGATATATAGCTCATTCTGAACTGGGTTTTCAGGAACCCCGGAGTGCCTCTTCAGTGCCTTCATAAAAAAGTGAGGGCTTCTGGGCACTGTACATGAAATGCCAGCTTTATATGCTCTTCGCAGTGTGCACTGGTGGCCAAATTTACCAAAGGATTGAGATGCCCTTGCGCCATGCAAGGTGATGCAAGAGCAAGGCAATCTCTAAGTCAGATTTACCAAGTCATGCAAAGCCCCCTGACATGGCCCTGCACAGCTTAGTAAGGCCAGAATAATGCGAGGCAGCACAAGTTGCTGCCTTGTGTAACTCTGCGCCTGGAGGGTGTTACATGGGTTTGAGCATGGGTGTTCCAATGCTGCCAACTATGCTTTTTCGAGCATTCCCAGATTTACCAAGACAAGTACACCTGGTAATGTGTCAAAATTGTACGCCTTCACAACAGAGGCGCAACAAGGAGAAATATCTTTATTTCTCCTCGTTGTTTCCTCTTTCTATGTGTTCTGCAATCTGCAGCACACTTGGAAAGAGGGAAACACCTCTAAGGATTGTTTTTGTGCAGGAAGGTGCCCCTTCCTGCATCAAAACAATATTGCTGGCAACTCAGGCACCCTTGTACCATGTTGCCAGGGTTCCTGCATTGACACTAGGCAGCACATAGTGTGCCAGCGCAGGGAGAGAGCAGGAATGCACTTCATCTTTGAAGATATGGGTCATTCCTGCCCTGGCTGCTTTGCCTCGCTGCGTTGCTCTGCATCAAATAGTGATACATTTGCCCTTGGGTCTTTTGTAACATATGCCATTTCAAGTATAAGCTATTCGGCTTTCTGCTACTGAACACTACGTCTGCAGAATTCACATCTGCTTCTCAGTAACAGGTAAGCCCGTTCACCATTCTGACTTTCATGTAGATGCACCTGCAAATGCTTTTTTCTTAGCACAAATTCTAAGCTTTTCCACTTCTTCATCAGGTAGAAATATTAATGATAGTGCTTAAACTGAGCAGGTGGTTGCAGGAGCGGGCCACCGGCCCTTACTTTTGGGGACCTGCACGTATTTTTCCTTTTCAGACATTTCCCAAGAGCAACAGAAGCAAAATGCACAATGGGGAAAGAAGGAGGAAGAGAAAGATGGAAAAACTCTGAGAAAGAAAGAAAGCAGGAAGCCATAGGAGTGAGATGAAGGGGCAGCAAGTGTCTGGCAGCGGATTAAAGAGACAGGAGTTGGTTTCAAGTCTACTAGTATTCGGGGTGTTGACATTTGACATTTCCAGCTGCGGGCTTCTGTGCAGAGTTTTGGGTACCAGCACTCATTCTATCACAAATTGGGGCACTGATGACCCTCTAAGTAGTGTGTGCATCATTAAGTGGACTGTTTTCTATCTCCTAGACTTTCATCCTTTCTTAAGGGTACGCAGGGAAGCAACATCAGACAGATGAAAGGCTGAGTAGGTCTTGCTCTGTTTTTGAACTGCATACTAAAATAGTTATTGTCCGACACATCCACTTTGGTGGTTTGTGCTGTGTCTTAATTTTTAAAGTGGTCCTGGTTGTTTCGTGCAAAAAGGCTTTCCGTATCAATTTAATTCTGATCTTAACTGTACTAATTGTATTTATTAAGCATTGTTTTTATTGTCTTGTTGGAAAAGTGTTTTCCTTTTTCTGCTGTTTTTCTTAACTGTTGAACTGCTTTTAAGATATTTTATGTATCGAAATAAAGCCTATCAAAATCAAATCAAAATCACTAAAATAGAAACAGTAGCATTAGACCCTCAGCACCCTGCACTGACTCACTGCCAGTTACCAAACTGGATAAGTGAAATCTGAAGTCTTTCTCTCGAAAACCAACGTTATCAATCCACCATGTGTTCCTAGTAGGTAATAGGGGTATAGTCGCGCTACGCAAAGCTCCGCGAAACGGTAAAAAATCTCCGTGAGCACGCAGAGTTCCGCGAACACACGGAATTGCTTGTTCCACCTGTCCGCAATGCTTTTTTCCTGTTAACGAACGCTTTTTGCATGCTCGGGGGGAAATATCTCGCGAACACGCATTTTGAAAGCGTGAACAAGCAAAAAATTACTCAAAGACGCGGAATGCAAAATTACCTAAATTCTGCAAATTCCGCTAGCAGAAGGGAATTTACCGCCCAGGCCTAGTAGGTAACACGAGGCCCATGTATACCAGGCTAAAGCGAGTAATTATAATTTGCAAATTAAGTACTCTTAAATATCAGCTAGTTCAATCAACGTTTTAGCTTAAAAAATGATTAGGATCATCACTATGAACATAATCCAGATGTTATTACTGCACAAGGAAAGAAATTCTGCAGAACTTTGACATATTGTCCGTAATGAATTGTTTATGGTGATATTCTTCATCCATTATGTCGTTTACCCAATTCCACATCGGTATTAGTTCTTTTGATTCCTTACCCTCCCTATTTAAAAATGGCCGTGGCCGGACGAGCAACCTAATTTGAGGGTACCGTTGACAAGTTACCTTGCTAAACTGCTAAACTGCTTTTTTGCACAGAAATATTGCTTTTAATCTTAGCTGTGATTCTGCTCAGGTTTATATAACTTAGATTTTTTTTATCATATTGTCTGTCATGAATTGTTTATGGTGGTTTTCCTCATCCACTGTGTCACGTACCGAATTCTCCATTGGTGCTAAAGCGAGCTTGCCATCCACTCGCGGTGGGAGTTCGGGCCATTTTCTATGCTCAGAACTTTCAGCTTCTTAAGCCGACATTTTGGGAAAACATGCTCTCATTGGTCTTTTCTTTGCTGCCCTGCCTTATTTAATCCTGGCCATAGCACAGGCATGCAGCCTAGATTGAAAGTACAATTGAACAATTACCTTGCTAAACTGTTTTTTTACACAATATTTTTACTGGTCATCATGGAATATTGCTTTTAATCTCAGCTGTGATTCTGCTCAGTTTTATGTGAGTTTGAATTTTTATCACCTGATCTGTCATGAATTGTTTATAATGATTTTCTTCATCCACTGTGTCATATACTGAATTCCCCATTGGTGCTTTAGTGAGCTTTCGATCCTCTCATGGAGGAAGCTTGGGGGTCATTTTCTATGCTCAGAACTAGCACCTTTTCAACAGCCATTTTTGGAAAACACGCTCTAGCTGTTCTTTTGTTTGCCCCCTGCCCTATTTAATACTGGCCGTGGTGCAGGTATGCTGCTGGTGTGACAAAGGAAAGCCCATCTGTGCCTGTTGATGTCAAGCCAAGACCAGGGGCTACCACTATGCTGGAAAATACTTCTAGGCCCCGAATAAGCCCAGAGCACTCCACTCAGTGAGTTCCTCAATCAGCCCACAGACAAAACGTTTGGGCTTTATCCACTGCTGCCAACCCCTTTTGCATCCTGAGGAAGAGAGTACTCATAATGTAGTAGACCTGAGTAGGAAACCCAACACCAAGTAGCTGAGCAATTCTAATATCCTATAATAGCCTTATAGACCACCGTAGCAGGCTATACCAACCATGAAAGGCCCGTTCCATAGTTAAAGGCCCGAGCCGAAGGCGAGGGCCCCTAAGAAGGGAGCGGGCCTTTAATGGCCGGTATAGCCCAGCAACGGCGGGCTATAAGGCTATTAAAACATTCATCCACTAGATGGCAGAATGTTCTCACAAATAAAACAAAGACCTCAGTGAGCCAGAGGGAATTTAACCCTTTTGCTGTCAGGCCTTCCACCTCGCGTGCCACACCTTTTTTGGTCTATTTGTGTTAGTTTGCGCTTACACCCCCATAACGTTTTGCCACGTCAGGTATCCATGCCAAATTTGCATCCTTTTTTTCCAACATCATGAAGATTCTAAAAGTGCCTAGGGTTTGTGAATTCCCCTGGAGGGGACCAAGAACAGAGCCAAAATACAGCAATTTTCTTTTTCTTTTTTGGGAAATATAGGAAAAAACTGTTGCAGAAGAAAGCGTCTGTTTTTTCCGCTGTAAATGGTATCAACCAAGAGTTTGTGGCACTACAATCGCTATCTTCCCAGCTTTCAGTAATAGACAGACTTTTGTCAGAAAACCAAAACTATTTACACAGTTTTGGCATTTTACCAGGACATAGCCTATTTTTCCAATTATGCTTTCAACCTCCTTTCAGTTAGTGGTAGAAATGGGTATGAAACCAATAATGGATCCTGGAAAGCTATACATATCAGAAAAGTAGACAATCAATTTATGAGTTCAGAAGGGGGTTATTTGTGGAGATCCTTTAAGGTTTTCGTATAGAAAGTAACAGTTGAAATAAAAAAATATTGAAATTGATTAGAAAAAAACTGCAGTTTGTGCCTACATTTTCATCTGTAACTTCTTCTAACTATAACAGGTTTTTAAATTCAATATACAGATATGTCCACTCAAGCCTTCTAGTTGCAAAGATATATTGGGTTGTAGGTGTACCAAAAACCCGAGGTACCCAGAGCCAATATCTGAGCCGCATCTTGCAATGATTTTTCATTGTGTACCGGGAATACGGCAATTTATTTGCTAAAATAGAAAGAGTGAAAAATAGATATAAAGAAAACCTATGCACTTCTGAAATGGGAACAATATATGGAGTTTAGAAGCAGTGGTTAATGGTACATCTCTGAATTTGTGGGTACTCGTACTAGCATGTGAATTAGAGGGCATTTTTCAAAATTATTTTACACACGGTCTTACATTTGGAAGGCAGAAATGCATAGAAAGACTAATGATAATAACACTTATTCTACTATTCTGTTTTTCCCTAAGTCTCCCAATAAAAATAGTACCTCACTTGTGTGGCTTAGCCGAGTACCCGCGACAGGAAACGTCCCAAAACGCAACTTGGAGAAATCATATTTTTTCAGTGAAAACTGACCTTTTTTTTCTAATGTGTCTAGCTTTGGACATCGAGGGAAATCTAGGATTCGGCGACTTGTGTGGCTCTCACCAGGTTAGAATCCCTTGCAAACCTCAAACTTTGTAAAAAAATAAACACATTTTCCTCACATTTCTGTGATAGAAAGTTTGAGATTCTGCGCAGATCCACAAACTTCCACCCACCCAGCTTTCCCCCAAGTCTCCCGATAAAAATGGTACTTCACTTGTGTGGTAAGGCTTAGTGCCATGACAGGAAATGGCCCAAAAGGCTACTTGGACAAATCACATTTTTCCACAGAAAACGTACTCTTTTTTTGCAATGTGCCTAGCTATGGATTTTGGCACCTAGCTCAGCTGGCACCTTGGAAAACCTAGCAAACCTGTACATTTTAAAAACTAAACACCCAGGGAAATCCAGGATGGGGTGACTTGTATGGCCCTCACCAGTGTCTGTTACCCAGAATTTCTTGGAAAACCTCAACGTTTGTCTATAAAAACACATTTTCCTCACATGTCTGTGATGAAAAGTTCTGGAATCTGTGGGAAGCCACAAACTTCCACACACCTAGCATTCCCCCACGTCTCCCAATAAAAATGGTACCTCACTTGTGTGGGTAGGTCTAGTGTCCAGAAAACAGCTCAGAATGTATTGTGGAGACATCAAAATTAGCTATCGCAAAAAGGCCTGCTTTTTCAAGGGGGTAATCTGTGTATTTGGTCCCGAACTCAGCAGTCATTTCGTGAAACCTACAAAACCCAGATATTTCTAAAAACTAGGGGGAGGTATGGCTTGTGTGGATACCCCAACATTTTCTTACCCAGAATCCCCTGCAAACCTCAAATGTTGCTACAAAAATTTGATTTTCCTCACATTTCCGTGTGGGAAAGTTGCAGGATCACCGCACCGGCACAAATTTCCTACTGGTAATGGTTACATCCTCTGCATAGCAGCAGCTCTGCCAAGGACATACCCAATATGTCCAGGGCTTGGAAGCGGTTAAATTCCCTCGGGCTACATGAGGCCTTTGTTCACAGCAACACCTGTGAATGACAAACATTGGAATGTTGGAGCTCTGGGATTTACAAGCCATTAGAAGCCCTGAGTACTCCATTGTCTTCAACGGAGCTCACAACATTCCAATGTTCTAATGCTTATTTATCTTAACACACAGTTTGTGGTTAAGCATAAAGTGGAGATTTTCTATTTGCTTGAGGCAGAAAATCCTGATATTCTGTTTCTCTCTGAAACTTGGTTAACAGAGGAATCCACCCTTGATATCCTAGCAGCCCTCCCAGACAAGTATTACATTCTTCAGTCTATATAGACAACCAAGCAAGAATGTTGGGGTGTGACTTTGTTATAATCTCGTGCACATTCTGTTCCATGTTGGAACAGATGCGCACTATGAATGTTCGGTGTTCCTTGGGAATGTGGGAGTGGCAGTTGGATGGGCGAACACGGAGGGGCAACATCGCTTGTCTGTTGGTGGTGCTATTGGCAATAAAGCAGCATTTAGAATACTTATTGGAGTCATGCCACTTTTTAACACTGGCGACGATTGACTGTAGGAGCACCACCAACGTTTAAAGAACCTACGGATTGATTTTGGATTATCGACCGAGTCGACGGATGTAATTTGACTTTGGACTCTACATCCTGTTCATGACTGTTTCCCCTTCGAGAAGTACAGCAAGTCAGAGGGACTGCTGTTAGTGTTTGCTCAAGGTATAGTGTTTCGTGACGGCTGGTAACAAGAAAGCGAAGAGTAATGGAGATTGCCGTTTTGAACAGGCAAGTCAATTAATGGGCTGTGGCTAGCCGGATGTTTCGTGTTGCGGCGCTTTATAATGAATATTCACACTTACCGGTGTGATTAACGGTCATCCACGGGGCTCGCGCTGACGCTCTGGCCTGCAGTCGAATCTTCACAGCCTCATTTCTTCACGGTGGTGTCATCGCGCATCACGCATCACGTGATTGGCCAGCGCGTCACGTCACGTTGGATGTGCCTCCATTTTGGGGGTGGTAACCTTGGTAACAGCTGAAGCTTTCTACGGAGAGAAGGAAGGTTAATGATTCGCGTCTCTCATGCTGTTTCTTTGTGTTGATTGGAGACATTAACAACCTGCGTTCACGCTGTTCCTATGAGTGTGATTTTGGCATTTTAGTCAGTTTCTTGTTAGTTATTTTATTTTTCTTCTCCCTTTTCCTTGAAATGCTGTCGACCTCAATGAGCCAGCCACCTGCATTTCTGTGTGAGAAAGGTGAGCCGTTACTTCCTTGGAAGCGATGGAAAAATCTTTTTGACTCTTATTTGGTGGCAATTGGGGGGGAAAGATTCTCGGATATTCGGAAACAAGCCATTCTTCTACATAACTTGGGGGTTGAGGGGCAAAATATTTATGACAGTATTGATGAACTTCCGATGGGGGATGGATCGGGTGAACCGTCTGATGTTTTTGAAATGTCAATGAAGATGCTTGAGAACTACTTTGGGCCACGCATTAATGTTGTGATGGAACGTCATAAGTTTTTCATGAGAATTCAGGAACCAAAGGAGAAGGTTGGGAACTATGTAGCATCTTTGAAGACTTTAGCCAGAACATGTGATTTTGGAGATTTAACGTAATCACTGATCCGCGATCAGTTAGTCAGGTGTACAAATAGTTCTAGAGTTCAGGAAAAACTCCTTTCAAAAAACCCATCCTTACGTGAAGCTATTACGATTGTGGAAGGCATGGAAAATACTTCAGGTTGGGTAAAAGAGATGAAAGAACATAAAACCTCCACTGACTGTACTTCTACCCCCAGTAGCATTCACGAAGTTACAGCTATGGTTCAACAACCAGTTGCTGAAGACAATGTTGTCAAAGTTTCTCAAGTTCCTAAGGCAAAATTCCAAATTGATCGTAGCAAAATCAAGTGTTATCGTTGTGGGAGTTCGAATCATACTGCTAATTTTCCGAATTGCTTTGCTAAATCTGCAACTTGTTTAAAATGTGGCATGAAAGGTCATTATGCCAGGGTTTGTAAGTCTCCTGGCAAGGTTCAATGTCTTGAGAATGCTGAATCTGTTACAACTGATCCAAGGATGGTTATTTCTAATGTTAGGAGTGATGGTATTGTGGATGCTAATCCCATATCTATGCCTGAATGTGATGTTGTGATTGGTGGGGAAAGTTTTGTTGTGTTAGCAGATTCTGGTTCTCCTTTCACAATGATTGGAGAAGAGATTTGGAACAAAACTTTTCCTGACATTACGTTACTTGATTCTGATATTAATCCTGTTAGCTATGGGGGGTCACGGATTAATGTTTTTGGCTACACGATTATGGATATATTTTTCAAGGGCCGTGAGACCATTGGTAAGATCTATGTGGCACAGAGGGGGGATAATCTGTTGGGTTGGAGGCATCAGAGGGATCTGGGTATTATTCTGAATCCCAATGCTCTCAAAGCTGCTGATCAAGTCATGCTTATTGACTGCATCCCTAATTCCAACAAGTTTTTTGAAGAATTTCCCTAAAGTTTTTACAGATAAGTTGGGTCTGTTAAAAGATTTCGAACATCGCATTATCCTAAAGCATAATGCAGTACCGTGTGTGCATAAGGTTCGGAAGGTTCCTAACATGATGATAGCTCCTCTCAAAAAAGAGTTGGATGGGCTAATGGGTTTGAAGGTTATTGAGGAGATTTAATCATCTGAATGGTTGGCTCCGGTGGTTTTGGCCCCCAAGGATTCTGGGAAGAGCATTCGCATGTGTGTGGATCTCAGAGGTCTGAACAAATGGATATGGGTTGACCGCCAACCGCTGCCCAATATTAATGAGTCTTTGTCCATGCTGAATGGTGCGAGGGTTTTTTCTGTTCTTGACTTGTCATTGGCGTACCATCAAGTACCGCTTCATGCTGATTCGAAGCATCTGACGTCCTTTGTAACTCCATTGGGAGCATTCAGATTCGTCAGGATGCCCTTTGGCTTGGCATCAGCTGCGGCTTGCTTTCAACGTATTATGAAGTTGGTCATTGGTGATATGTCAAATGTCATTTTTTTCCAAGATGATATTCTTGTTTATGGCGAAGATGACTCAGAACATGACACAATTTTAAGAGTGGTTCTAACAAAGTTAGAGTAAGAGCCTCACAGTCAACAAACTGAAGTGTAGAATTGGAGTGTTTTCAGTTACATATCTTGGGCATGTAATTTCTGGGGAGGGCATTCAACCTAAGCTTGAATTAGCTAAGAGCATTGTTGAAGCTCCAAATCCAATGGACAAGGAGCAAGTTAGGTCTTTCTTGGGTTTGGCTGAATTCTATGCTAAGTTTGTTAAAGGATTTGCATCTGTGGTTGAGCCCATAAGAAATTTGCTTAAGAAAGGCACTCATTTTGAGTGGAATGAAGCCTGTGAAGTTGCCTTTGGAATTGTTAAACGTTCCATCAGCCAGTTACCCAGTTTAGGCCATTTTGATGCCAACAAGAGAACTATTCTTACCACTGATGCGAGTTTGGCTGGTTTGGGTGCGGTACTTTCCCAAGTGGAGGATGCGGTGGACAAAGTTGTTGCTTTTGCTTCTCGGGCTTTGAGGAAAGCTGAGCAACAATATTCTTGTATTGAGAGGGAAGCACTTGCAATAGTTTGGGCAATTAAGCATTTTAAGTTTTACCTTTGGGGTATTCCTTTCGTTGTAAGATCAGATCATCGTCCTCTTGTGCAAGTTTTCTCTTGTATGGAAAGTGACAGATTGACTCCTAGATTGAACCGTTGGAGTGAGGGATTGGAGGAGTTCAATTTCCAAGTGCAGTATTTGCCTGGGTCCTCGAATGTGACTGCTGACTGTCTGTCCAGATTGCCTATTCAAGAACAGGAAGATTATGTTGATGTTGAACAGGTATGTGTTTCTTGGGTTAAGAAGTCCTCTATTTCACATGAAGAATGGAGTCAGGCTGCTTCTGATGATCCTTTATTTTCTTGTATCAAGGATTTTATCATTAAAGGTTGGCCGGTTCATTGCAAGGATGTGGATCCAGAGTTAAGTCGAGTCATAAACTTTATTCGACAGTTTAAAAAACGTCATAAAAGTACACTGATAAAATCATACATGTGACATTACACAGGGAAAGTACATATCATCATAGGTTGTTTTCATGGCATACAGAAGTCAGCAGTACAAAAAAAAAAAAGAAATAGCTAAAAAACCATACTTTTTCTTGCAGCAACAGATTTCAGGATAAAAGTTGCTATAAAAAAACACAAATCCGGGCTAGCAAGTGAAAATAACAATTTCATGGCATTTGAAGTAGAAGACACGGAATATTTTTTAAATAACGGTTTCAAGTAAACAATACGTAGGGCTTTATAAAGGGGGCAGATTAACATAAAATGAAGGGTACTTTGCTTGGTTAGTTCATCACATGGACAGGCAGATGTTGTATAATATTTCATTTTTGGAAAGGCCACAAGGTTGTGGACAATACCAAGTCTAAGTCTGGATAGGACGAATTGGTGAGATTGCCTGTAGATTATTTTGAGATAGATAGGCAAACCAGGACCCTCGTTTGCATTGGAGGAATAGAAAGCATGGGTTGAGTAGTTACTTGTGTCTGCTTTCCGTTTAACGAATTTTACCCTCATAAATTCCTCTTTCACCTCCTTTTTGGATAAAGTGGTTACAATCTCGGGATCTTTGCGTACATCCAAATCAAAGAGTTCTCTAAAAGTAGTGGTCACATACTTTATCCATGGTATATTCTTGAAATTATCCAAAGACAGACAATCTTTGATAATGCTCTTTGTAAAACTTGTTTCGTCCTTCAGCCAAATAGACCTCCATACCAGGAGGGGTCTCAATTCGATTAAATCGGCTATATGGTCCAACCTTAGTTCCTCGTGGACCAGGTAGTTAGATGCCGATGAGGGTAAACAAAGTAGCCGTTTCAAAAACAAATTTTCCAGAATTTGTAAGTCTTCGTTACATCCGTACCCCCATACCCCTGAACCATAAAGTGCTATTGATGAACATCTGTGTCTATAAATATTTAGCATTGCTGGAATCCGTCGGCTGCCCAGTTTGTTGGCAAATCGGAAGACACCTAGTGTAGCCTTCCCCAACCTGGCTTTTATGTTAATGTGTTCAGGTGTCCATGAGCCCCGACTGTTAAAAGTAATGCCCAGATAACAGAAGTTATCTACAACCTCAATTCTGTTATCTTTAAAATAGAAAGACTTGGGGTGATTCACCTTTTTGCCACAGACCATAATGAATGTTTTAGAATTATTAATTTTGAGTTTCTTGCCCTGGATAAAATCATAAAAACAGTTCATTAGCCGCTGTAGGCCGATAGGGGTTCTAGATAATAAAACGGTGTCGTCCGCATATAACAACACTGGAATTGGTAGGCCACCTGCTTGTGGTGCATCTGCTTGGACCTGTTTTAATTCTTGTTCCATGGAATTAATAAAAAGGGAGAAAAGCAAGGGGGCCAATACGCACCCCTGCCTAATGCCTGATTTTACCATAATCTTTCTCGTACACTCTCCTGCTGGTCCATATCGTATCTGAGTGGTAAGGTTGGAATATAACCTAGCTAAGAAATGGATAATGGCTGAGGGAGCTCCCATATCGAGAAGGGTTGTCCACAACAGGGAATGGTTCACCAGGTCGAAGGCACTAGAGAGGTCCGCAAAGCAAAGAAATAAGGAGCCCGATTTGACCTTGGTATATTTACCTATTAAAAGGTTGAGGTTAATGCACTGGTCAATGGTCCCCAAACCCTTTCTAAAGCCATATTGAGATTGTGCCAGGATATTGTTATTGGTCGCCCACTCCTCCAGGCGTAGTAGTAGTACCCGGCTCATGATTTTAAGGGAGGAGTCTAAAAGGGAGATGGGACGGTAGTTTTTGGCCTCCCCTCTATCTCCCTTCTTATAAATCGGGATAATAACGGATTCACTCCAGGTTGCCGGGGTGGAGAGATCAGTGGCAGCATTAAAGACCTGGGTCAATAGGGGGCTCCAAAGGGCCAGATCATGTTTGTAAAGATCTATCGGGACCCCGTCAGGTCCCGGGGCTTTACCTCCTTTACTAGAATTAATTGCCGTGACTACTTCTCGGATGGTGATTCCCAAAGTCTGCGGGGTCAGCTGGGGATTCATACAGATTTTATCATAAGACTCCTCAGGGGGGTCAAATATTCCTGAAAAATATCGGACCCAGCTATCTTCGCTTACTAATGCGGTAAGTACTGGGAAATCTTCTTTCTGGAGGAATGGGGCATTAATCGTACTCCAAAACAATTTACAATCCCGGAGAGCTGCGGCACAATCCAGATTGTCCCAGGCTTGTTCCCGGAGTTCGTTTTTCCTGCGTTTAAGTTCAATGTTATAATTGGACCGCAAGGTTTTAATCACTTCCCTGTCTCTTGGAAGATTGGATAGTGCTTGCTTAAGGGTTTTTAGCGCTGTTGTACAGGCTTGGTCGAACCAGCCAACCTTATCCCGTCTAGAATTCATCTTATTGTTAGTAAAAATTCTATTAATAATAGTGCCTAGATCCTCAAAATCCGCTATAATACCCTTAGGGAGGGCATTGACTTCCAGACAGCGAAATATCTGCCTGGAACCACCTACCACAACTGCACTATGTAGTTTTTCTGATTTTTCTGTGCACCACTTTATCCGGGTTCCATTAGGCCTACTTGGGACAATATTGTCAACAACCCTGCCTGTAGGCGTAATTCTGGGGCCCCAGATAAGAATAGACATAGTTAGGGCATCATGATCGCTCAGACAATAGTCCTTAATTATTGGCACTGTGCAGAATGGCATCAAATGGGTTGAAATCAACAAATGGTCAATAACCGACTCAGTATCCCTCCCTTTGAACGTTGGAACAATGTTGCCCTTTTTATCAAGAGCTGGTTGGTGAATAACTAAATCAAATTTTAACAGAAGACTGTTAGACCTGTCAGCCCTTTGGGTGGTCCCTCCTCATCATTATTTATTTTGTCCCACTTTTGCCTCAACCCCTGTTTGAATTTTTCCTTTTTGGGAACCACCAGACTTTTTAGTGTTGCTGCAGATTCAGGGAGCCATTTTAGCTACCCCTGAAACTTCTGTCTGAGGGCCTGGAGCACAAAATGGTGGCCACCTGTGACATCACCAGCATCCACTGGAACCTACCAGCACCTTCCAGAACATTCCAGGAGATTCCAGAACTCTGTGACAGTTGGAGACCGTTTAGAATGTTGGGAGGATAAGAGAGGCAGTTGGCAGTTGGAGCTGGCAGTTGGCACCTGACTGGTGAAGAGAGAGGAGCACAACAGTGAAGGAGGAAGGAGTGAAGCAGCAGGGGTGGAAACTTGTGCCTGGAGTGGGGTCCATAAACCCACCCTTGATACTTGTCCCTACTGATGGATCCCAGCCTATAGCCCTGTGTGGGAAGAAGACAGAAAAACTCATCCTAAGGACCTGAACAGCAGGAACAGGCCTTAGAAGCAGAAAGCAGCAAGATCCTGACCTGAGAACTGGTTTCCCTGGAGTCCGGCGTCGAGTAGCCTGAAGACCTGGAGCCCGAGGTGGAGAAGCGGCGCTGACTGAAGTAGCAGACGTCGTACCCGGAGCCGCCTGAGGTCGTGAGAGGGCGCCGACGGAGGTCGTGAGGAATACCAGAGGTCGAGGAGGAAGTGAACCGAGGTCGAGCGAGCGGCGTCATCGGAGGAGTGAAGTCCGCCCTCCGGAGTCGTCGGAGACCGAGGTAGAGGAGCACCGGAGGTCGGGAGTGAGGATCGCACTCCGGAGTCGCCCGGAGCCTGTGAGGAGGAGCACCGGAGGTCGGGGGTGAGGATCGCACCCCGGAGTCGCCGGAAGTCGACATCGAGGCCAGGCCGGCCGACGTCATCGGAGCCGAGAGCGCCATCGGACCGGAGCCGCCCGAAGTCGACATCGTGAAGAGACTGCCCGACGCCGTCGAATCGGAGGTCGAGATCGAACCGAGGCCACCGACATCGGACCGGAACCGCCTGCCGGCGTCGTCAAAGAACTGACATTGTGCCGAGGCCGCCGAGACCGAACCGGAACCGCCTCACGGCGTCGACACGACTCCAGCGGCGTCGGAACATCAGAAAAAGGGCAGTAAGTGGAGTAGAGGGCGCCTAAGGCCCTGTGGAGACCTGAGAGACTGCTCTAAGGGGCTAGGGAGGTGCTGAAACCCACCTGACTGTGCCTGGGGTGAACTGGGACTAACCTAGAGAGGTTGTGTGGAGAGAGAAAGCCAGGGCACTGGTATACCCCCCTTGGATCTACCTCAGATTAGGCCTCAGCCTTGTCCCAGCCAGGGAGTAGCCCCCCTCAAGCCTTCCACAACCCTACAAGCTGTGCCTGGGCCAAATCTGCCCTTAAGAATTGAAGTGTCATCTGATTACATGAGTGTTGCTGTATACTTTTAATTATTTATTGGGGGTACTGTATTTATTGAATTTTTACCTATTTATTGCTGCACTATATTTATAGGTCCACAGGGCTTGTTGGTGTACAATATTTATTGGTACAGTATTTATTGCCTCAAAGTATTTAATTGTCTGTATATATTGCACTTGTATTTATGCCCTGTTATTTATGATCACCCCTATTTATTTCATCAAACAGCCAATATTTATTTGACCTGCACTAATTGAAACTTGTATATTGTGATTGACCTATTTATTTTTCCAATCAGCAACTAAGAGAAAAAGATAAAGAAAGAATATTTTCATAATTTTTACGGTGTAGAGTCGTTTTTGGAACGGATGCACGCATGGTTATTGTATGGGTATATTGTATGCTTAGCACTGCGCCTGTTTCCTGACCACTCGAGCCAAGCTACCACAGTGTGTTCGGGGAGTCCACCACCACCCTGCGGAGTGGGAGTGGGCTGTTTCCAACAAAGACCATTAAGGGAAGTCCCATATGGGGTGTGTTGAAAATGTGCTAAATACTCCCCCGAATCCCCATCAAACCCACAAACTGGGGTTTGAGAGTGCAGGCACGTTCTGATATTGAAATCCCCTCCCCAAATGATGTCATAAGATGTGTGGGATTTATTACAGATTTTATGTAGGAAGGCTTCCAGTTCGTCCACAACCAGGGTGCTGGTCGGA
Source organism: Triturus cristatus (assembly GCF_964204655.1). Taxonomy (NCBI): domain Eukaryota; kingdom Metazoa; phylum Chordata; class Amphibia; order Caudata; family Salamandridae; genus Triturus; species Triturus cristatus. The sequence goes on along the minus strand of NC_140594.1, from coordinate 844,561,597 downwards.
TCAAATGTGTTATTGTAATGATTGATCAGTAAAGTGTTCCTACCCTTTTTGGATTGTAATTCCAGGATTTGTGAATGTGTGCCAACAGTAGAATACGAACCTACAGTTATCGGGAGATCAACTGATATAAGAACAAGCAGACCCCCTTTAGCCCTCCCCATAGCAGATTCCTGGGCAACACAGTTATAAGAAACAAAACCATCAAAATGAATGTCTAAAGTGGACCATGTTTCCTGTAAACATAGAATATCAAACCCAAGGATAAGTTCCCTCCACCCTAGAGCCGAAGCTCTCTGACGCCAGCCAGCTATATTCCAGCTCACCATGGAATACCCTTGATCACTTGGGGTAAATATCTCTTCCAAGGGAGAAATCATTGTACATCCCCTATCAGCAATAGCCTCATCGAGTGGTGAAAGGTGGACTTCAGTTGGTTTATCGAGAGTTAAGGGGGTCAGATCGAGTAGATCAGAAGTTATTTTGCCAACCGTTACTGGTAAGGTATAATACTCCACAGTAGCCCCGCTATCGGCAGGATTAGTCTCGATGGGTAGAGGGGGAACAGTGGTGGAAGCACTGGGTAGTCAGTCGACTCCCTCTAGCCCATCGAGACAACTATATCGATTATAATCCCAGAAGGTGATCTGCGGGGGCTGAAATGGGGGCAATCTGGGGTAACTTGGGCGAAAAGGCCTTCCCCTACGTTCAACCCTAGTCCATTCATTGCTTTCATCATAGTACATGGGGTTAATGGGTGGGGGGAAGAAAAAGGAGACAGGGAGAGTCTGGATAGTGGAATCTAATGACCTATTAACACCCGCACATATGTAAGACACAGTACGTGGGTCTCTAAAACTGACAGTGATACAGTCTCCCTTAATGGATTTAGGGGTTTTACCAATCCATGGTACCCTCCTCACCATGATGACTTCATTGTGCAGGTGTGCCGGTAAGGGTCGGTTCCAATTAAGCCATTTTATGACTTGGTTTTTAAGGGAGTTAAAAGTTTCGGTTTCACCCCTATCTAATGGAGGTGCTCCTGCCAGAATTACCATGAACCGGTTGGCCTCCGGTGGTAGGTCAGGCCGTCTAGTTCTTGGAGTTTTGAGGTCTTCGGGTGGGGGCCCTTGGGTATCGATAGACAAAAGTGCGGGTGGGATATGCGAACCTGGGGAGGGGGCTTGGATATTCTGAGAGGCAACTAGGCTAACAGAGCTAGGAACTTGAGGATCATGTTGGATGCTTGTGGACGTTGAAACAGGGATTTGGGGCACAGTAGTAGGAGGGATAATTTGGGGGGCAGGCATGCTAGGGGGGAGACCAGAACTAATAGGCTTGGAGGAGTTAGCTAAAAGTATAGCGGTTGATTTCTCTATATTAGACATTCTAAAATCAAGCCTATCTAGTTTGGCCTCTAAAGGAAAAATAATCGATTTTAGTAGGGTTGCTATTTTATCCATGGAGATATCGTTACTAGGTAAACTCCCTCCACCTTCGGAATTCAACAATGCAGATACTCCATCTATTCTAGCTGTTTTAGATGCCCTCCCGTTATTTTTACCTTTATTGTAATACTGACTCTTCCGTTTCTTAATAGCCCCTTCTATTCCCCCCTGAGTTGTTAGAAGGGTAGAATTTCCATCATTTACAGAGGTAAGAGAAACATTTGCACAATCGGAGACATGGCTAGAATCAGCAATGACGATGGAGGGATTAGATATAACAACAGAGTCTACACTTAGCTGGGGGGCAGAATCGGAAAGTAAAAGTTGGGCATCCACCACAGGCAAGCAGTCAGTAGATCTTTCAGGGGTTTTAGCATCAGCAAAAGGGCCCATACTGGAACGTTTGAAAGACATTAGTTCCTTGGACAGTCGTTTCTCCAGTGTGACAATTTCTTTGTCAATAATATTGTTAGCCCTAGTAAGAAACTTCTCCATACCTCCTGCGGCAGATTGTGATCCTCCAGCCAACAGGGATTTGCTCCTGGTTTCGCGTCCGATCATGATCCACAGGAAATCAGGCAGCAGGAGGATTCAGGGGGGTACAGGGGGGTAGCCCGGTCCGGTCACTACCGGTCACGAACGGGCACAAACGGGCCCGCTCTTGGCCCGCTTCTTCGTCCGCGTGCGTCCCGCGTACGCGTTCCAGGCGTGGTTGAAATAGAGGAGGAGAGAAGGGGGCGGGAAGAGGAACCAGGTGCGCGCGGTGGACGGCGCTAGCACTTCTGGACCTCGCAGTCCCGCTCCCACGGCAGATTGTAGTCCAGGCTCTCCCCCTGCCGAGGTGACCGAGCCGATGTGCTCCCAGGTCTCAGGATATGCTAATGTAGATGCTCCGCAGCAGTACTAGCCCCCAATGCGTCCACGAGTGAGCAGAGCAGCAATTCACACACAGCGCGAGCGGCACCCGCGCCAGCGGGGGCCGCGAGGAGTTATGAAGGTTGTCAAGCAGGTCGGAGGGAGAAGGGGGCGGGAAGAGGAACCAGGTGCGCGCGGTGGACGGCGCTAGCACTTCTGGACCTCGCAGTCCCGCTCCCACGGCAGATTGTAGTCCAGGCTCTCCCCCTGCCGAGGTGACCGAGCCGATGTGCTCCCAGGTCTCAGGATATGCTAATGTAGATGCTCCGCAGCAGTACTAGCCCCCAATGCGTCCACGAGTGAGCAGAGCAGCAATTCACACACAGCGCGAGCGGCACCCGTGCCAGCGGGGGCCGCGAGGAGTTATGAAGGTTGTCAAGCAGGTCGGAGGGAGAAGGGGGCGGGAAGAGGAACCAGGTGCGCGCGGTGGACGGCGCTAGCACTTCTGGACCTCGCAGTCCCGCTCCCACGGCAGATTGTAGTCCAGGCTCTCCCCCTGCCGAGGTGACCGAGCCGATGTGCTCCCAGGTCTCAGGATATGCTAATGTAGATGCTCCGCAGCAGTACTAGCCCCCAATGCGTCCACGAGTGAGCAGAGCAGCAATTCACACACAGCGCGAGCGGCACCCGCGCCAGCGGGGGCCGCGAGGAGTTATGAAGGTTGTCAAGCAGGTCGGAGGGAGAAGGGGGCGGGAAGAGGAACCAGGTGCGCGCGGTGGACGGCGCTAGCACTTCTGGACCTCGCAGTCCCGCTCCCACGGCAGATTGTAGTCCAGGCTCTCCCCCTGCCGAGGTGACCGAGCCGATGTGCTCCCAGGTCTCAGGATATGCTAATGTAGATGCTCCGCAGCAGTACTAGCCCCCAATGCGTCCACGAGTGAGCAGAGCAGCAATTCACACACAGCGCGAGTTAAGTCCTTTTTGGTCTGTTAGGAATGAGCTAACTTATGCACATGGGGGGCTGATGAGGGGTAGTAGATTTATTCCTCCTTTACCCTTGAGACAAAAATTGATAAATCTAGCTCATGAGGGGCACCTTGGAAGGAGTCTCACTAAATCGCGGCTTAGGGAGAGATATTGGTGGCCATTTATGGATCGTCAGGTGGAGGTTGTGGTTAAGGATTGTCATTTATGTGCGTCTAATGATAAGTCCAAAGGGGTCAACAATGCCCCTTTGTCTCCAGTTGAAGTTCCTAGTCAGCCGTGGACAAAGTTAGGTCTGGACCTAATAGGTCCATTTGATTTACTTGCGCCGTCTGAGAGATTTGTTATTCTCTTGGTAGATTATACTTCCAAATGGGTATCTACCAAATGTGTGAGTAATGTCAACTCAAAAGTTATTGTGGAATTCCTGAAAGATGAATTTGCTGGGGAGGGTATTCCGAAATATCTCATCACCGACAATGGTGTGCAATTTGTCTCTTCTGAGATGGGGGAATTTTTGGATGATCTTGGTATCATTCATCTTAAAACAGCTCTTTATTCTCCTCAGGCCAACGGTCTTGCTGAACGCATGAATCGTGTTGTCAAGGGTTGTGTGCAAACAGCGTTGGATACGAAAACTCCCCTTAAGGATGTGTTACGTGATACATGGTGGGCTCATCGCACCACGGTGAACCATGTTGTATGTAACTCGCCTTTTTTTCTTCTGGGGGCAGACATACGAAGTCCAAGTTGAATCCGACTTTGTTTCCTTCTCATGATCTGATTCCTTTGGATGGGGAGGAGGTGGAATCTAGGATTCATTCTTATCAAACAGAATATAAAAAACGGTTTGATTTCAAGAATGCTGTTAAGTCCAGATTATGGTGTGTGGGGGAGTGGGTGTTGGTTAAGAAACCCAGGTTTTCGAAAAAAGGTATTTCGGAATTTATGGGTCCGTTCAGGATTTCTTCAATTCACAAGAATGTGGTTACGATGCAGAATGGGTGTAAGTGGAATATGTCGAGGTTGGTGAAATACACGGGCCTGATCCTTCTTTGGGTTCTAGTTCTTGTGATGTTTGAGTTTCTGATCAGTCCAGTTTTCCTGCTTCTTCAAGTTGGGATAACTTTCCTAGTACTTCAGTTCTTCCTGATCCGGGTTATGTACAGCCCAGGGATCCTTCTAGGAGACTGCGTCGCACTCCTGCAAAGTTTAATGATTTTTATTTGAATACCTGTTAATTAATTTGTGTTTTTATTTTCTTCTTTTCTTGTCATCATTTGATTGTTCTATTGTTATGTAAAGGGGATGTGTTATAATCTCGTGCACATTCTGTTCCATGTTGGAACAGATGCGCGCTATGAATGTTCGGTGTTCCTTGGGAATGCGGGGGTGGCAGTTGGATAGGCGAACACGGAGGGGCAACATCGCTTGTCTGTTGGTGGTGCTATTGGCAATAAAGCAGCATTTGGAATACTTATTGGAGTCATGCCACTTTTTAACAGACTTCAATTATTCTTCAAAAATTCAACTCTGCCACATGTCAATGCCATCATATGCCTGAAACTGATTTCTTAGGTATGCAACTGGAGTTGTTAAATCAGTCTGTTTTCTGCATACTGTCATGTCAACCTCCCAACTTTTTTGAAGTGATCTCTCCTTTTGTAGTAGATCACTCAAAACGTATCATTGTGAGAGATTTCATCTACTGGGTCAATGATGATAATTTTTGTCAGAAGTCCTGCGATTTTGCAATGTCTCTGAACAACCAGTTCAGTGGCTGGCTGCAGAATCTTGTAGAAGTGAGACGTGACTACTAGAAGCTGGTTCCCTATGCCACCTACAGTCCTACAACTACTGGAACCTTGGATAGAGCTCCAGGTGATAACAGCACTCTGGGGAAAGGGGAAGTGGAGAAAACAAAAAAGGTGGCATCCCAGAGTCCCGTCAAGTGACTGCATCAATTCTTGGAACTAGAGGTTCCTTCAGTGTTCTAGAATTGTCATGCGTCTACAACAAAATATAATGGACCTTTTTAGAACCTTTTACCTCTAAAACATGGACCACCAAAAAATAGCTTAAACTACTGCTAAGTGTGCATTCTTACCTAATACCTCCCTCTTTACCACTTGAATCTATTGGCAAAAACCCAATGAATGCAGTGTAAGTTGAGGGAATGATAATAAATTCAGGATGCAGAATTATTAAGAAAACCAAATGTTCTTACTGCTATGACCGCCTTTATTGCACAGTAGTACCTAAGCAGTTAAAGTGATCGAGGATTTAAGGAGAGCAACATAAGGCCGGAATTACATCATTCATTCAAAATCCCTCAAAGAAAATCTGTAGAAACTAAGCAATTGAATATGTCCCCAGGAGCGTCTCAAAACTTCTTTGAAAAGAAACAATTGTTTTGTACTCTCAATCACTGTGTTTAGCAGGATAAACATCCATTAATAGTCTTTTCCTTCTTTTGAAAAATGCACATATCAATATCCATTGAGTTAATGGAATCTCAGTGCAGGACAGTGAACATATGTCCAGAATTACTTGCATGTATGCATACATCTTACCAAATAAGATCAGTCAGCTGTTGGTAAACTATTTTTGTACCCTTTTGTCTCCACAGTCACAAAGAAGATGGAAACATTTCCAAACTGAAAGCACACCAAGTAAGTCAGCAAAGCGCGGGAGCAGTCATTGAAGAATTGAGGGAATCCCTCCAGGGGTTACAGGAAAGGCAGCAGCATGACTGACAAGCAGAGAATAGCAGAAGTGAGGCCATTGTGAACCAAGGAAAGTATAACATCAAGGTAAGAATTACAGGCAAAGATGGGTTTCTGAGTACAGCTTTCATGCTGCCGCATTTGAGGAACCCAACTGAGACCAGAGCAGCATCTGGTAGATGGACCGACACAGGGGAATGCGTAAAGACTAGACCACGTCCCCTGAATCAGCCTCTCTCCTCACCCATGGGTTGTAGGCTGTGCTGTGCCCTGAACAGGGACCCATGGCTGCTGCTATGGCAGATTTTACAGTTCTTTTTAACAGCCTTAACTTAGTACAACCTATTTCTGTACCTACTCATATTAAAGGTCACATTCTTGACCAAGTCTGGACAGCAAATCTTTAACTAACCGATAAATCCACATAGCATAAGTGGTGAAAAAGAGCTTTATTTCAGGTGACATAGTCCCTCGTCTCTGGTTGTTCCTTAACTTTGCACAACTGGTCTCATCCCAACATTCTCAGGTGAGCTTCATCTGAACATTCCAACATAAGAAGGAAGATTTCATTATAGGTAAGGAGGGAGAGGTGTTTTTATAGGAAAGGCGGGGATAGGGTTAGAACATACCAATGTCATAAATTACCACACATCTTCCCAATACCCAATTTGTTTTAAGGGAATAGATTGTTTTAATATCTAAAACATTGTATAATCTGATTGCCAACTTGGTGGTCAATGTAGTCTAATTCACCTGGGGTTTGTCGGTTTGGTCGATGTATTGGGGCCACCAGTTGGTTCATCAGACCGTGGAATTATAGTCTCAGAACACCGGGCTATTCTGTCCATGCTCCATGTGTGTTCATCACCCAAAACAACAGAATTATGGTGGATGTTTTCTACCTTCACAGATTTGGAAAGGACATGAAGGTCGCCTTAAACCAACCCATTATTCTTTATGCTATTCACGTTGCACAACCCCCCATTGTTTGTCTAACCTTTTTTTATACATCCCTTGGTTCTCCACCGTTGATTCTATTTGGTGTTAGATTTGAACAAGGATTCCTCCTTTTTAAGGACACAAAAGGAGATATACCAGACACAGCATTTGGGGTGTGTGATAAGACCACAACATGTTCCTCGCTGATCTGTCCACCGATTCTCCCATAGTAATGGGCTAGCTGTATGGTCTTCTTCACCATTTTATTAGCTTTCTCTACTACTCCGTTAGTTTTTGGACAATTGAGTGGGAGATTTATGTGACAAATAGACAACTTTTTGCGAAACTGTGTCATTTGTCCTGAGGCAAACTGCACCCCATTGCCCATAACTAAGGTACTGGAAATGCCTTCTATAGAGAACGTGTCTGACAAAAACTCTATTAAGGTAGATGTGTTATTGTTGTTTATGGACTTTTCTGTGACCCAATGACAATGGTAATCTACCATAACAAACATGTACTTGTTGTTTACCTTAGGTAGATTTATAGGTCCCAAGATATCTAAACCCACTTTATCCCAAGGTTTGGACAGCACTTTTATGGAAAGAAGAGGAACCTTACGTATGATCTTGGATTTGTCACTAGAGCTGCATGGCAGACAGTCCCTCACTTTCTTTTCCACCATAGAATCCAAATGGGGGAGCCAGTAATTATTTCTAATTTTGCTTTTGTTCATACTCCTCCCCAAATCACCCTCATGAGCTATTTTAATAATACGGTCTCACATATTACTTGTTGGTATAATTTTGTTAGACCTTAAAATTATTTTACTCATGATTAACAACTCATCTCTCACATTCAAATGTCGTTGGAGATTCTCCAGCAGGTCTTTACATTTGTCAGGCTACCCATTAATAATCTTGTCCCTGACTGAAACTTAAGTTTTGTCATCATTGTCACTCTGTTCCCACTCATACTTATGGATTACAGGCACTTCAATGGAAATAACTGTTTCTTCCGAAGGATTGACTCCCTGAATTCCTCTTTCCACAGGCATATGGGACAAACAATCAGCTACTTGATTTCTCGTCCCTTGAACGTATTCTGTACTAAAGTGAACCATTGCAATGATAATGCCAATTTGGATACTCAAAGTGTAACTTTCTCAATGCATTTAATTGAGAACATGGGAAAAAAAGGTATGTGATTCGTTCTAAGGGTGAAAGGTAAGCCCCACAAACAGAACTTAAAATAGTTTATGGCCCAATAACATACCAATGCTTATTTTTTGATTGTGGAGTAGTCTAACTCATCATCTTTAAGTGTTCTAGGCTCAAAATAAATGATATTTTCCTTTCCATCTATTATTTGTGATAAGGAGGCTCCTAGTGCTTTTTTACCTGCCATCAGAGGTTAACACTGTCTTTAATCTAACATCAAAGGTTCCTAAGTGTGGGACATTAGTGATATCTTCTACTTTACTGAGGGTAGTTTGGAATTCCTTAGTGCGTTCAAAAGGAACCCCTTTCTTAAGTAGAACCATCAAAGGATGTACATTGTCTGCAAAGTTTCTGTATGATAGCGTGGAACTCTCGCAGTAATCCCTCTTTGGAAAACTTAGTTAATTAGGGGAAAATTAGTGAAATCAGGGTGACTCATACAGTTCAAATCCTGCATCACATAGTTCATCCAATGTGACGTTCAGTGTCTTGCCCATTCAATAATACCTCCGACATAGCACCATCGATCTTTTGGACTTTTTCAACCCTAGCCTTCCACCTTCGCCTTCACTTTGTTCTGATTCAGACTTTTCAGCTATGGGTGCAAATGCCTTTTCAGGGGACAACTGCAGACTTTTCGAAAACCCCTTTAGCCAGATTTCTCCCACCTCCACTTGTGGGTCCACAGCACTAGTTCCTTCATCAGAGGCTAGACCAGGCTCTTTCACCACGTAAACACTAGTTTCATCCAAGCTAGTTTCCACTTCTTGAGTTTCTAGTCCCTCCTGGGTTTGCTCTAGTGCTGCTTTAGACTCAGTGTGTTCCCTTACAGCTTGACTAACCCTCTCCCATGGCCTTTTGACCACTGCTGGCATCTCTTCTAGAAGAGGAGCTGTTTCATCAAGGGGACACAGGACCCTACGAGCATGGAAGGCATGCAACCAGTTCGAGAGGCCACCACACTTCACAGCAGTCGTTGTGACCAGGATCACTTGGAACAGGCTTTACTATCTTGGTTTCAACCAAGTCTTCAGAACGTGGTTCTCGATCACAAAACCATCTCTCAGATCAAGGTTGTCAAACCGTTCACTATGCAGTTCTCGTGTAGCAGCTGCAGCTTGTTGAGGAAAAGTAGGTACCACATCAGCCAATACTTTGCAGCAATGGCTTATCTTCTCATCTGTGATTTTCACAAGTGCTTTTACAGGTACAGCATCAAGCTACTTTAGTGATGTTGAGACACAGACTTTTGCAAAGTGAGACTCTATGGTGTCTTTGTTTTGCTCGATTATGCTTGAAACTGCAGGCTGATAACTACAGTGCAATCCTTGTTCAGTCTGTAGTTCTGTACCCATAATTTTCGGGAACTCATTGATAGAGTGGGTCTTTTGATCTGATTTCAGAGAAACTGGCAATCTATACCCAAGGATCGATTTTTGCAATAACACATTTGCTACCATGTGGTTGTCATGTCCTCTGGTTGTGTAGGAATCAGGCATTTCGATGATTTTGTTTGCATTATATTGAAGGGACCTGCTGATCTCCCTATGTGACTCAATGTAACATACGTTATTTTCACTGCATTCATTTGTTGACATGTCACATCTTAATGACACTCTTCTTCTGCAAGGTTCCTTTTGGTGGTATCTATTCTTTCTAAAGAGATGTTTAATTCAATCCCTCTCTAAGTCTGTATGTCCATACATATATTGTGTCATTGGAAATGATAAACTGTCTGGCAATGCTGCTCTCCCATCAGCTGACATTTGGATTTCATTTGTGTTTTTCTCCCAAAATCTTTTCTGATTCAACCTTGTTGCTCTGCCACTGAAACATTTTCTTGTACCCCATTTAACGCTTCTCAATGGTTCGCTATTGACATCAACATTGACTAGACAGTGTCCTTCTCAGATTCACATGTGAAATTTCCCCTAAATGTGTAGGCTAGCAGGACACAATATTGTGCAAATGAACTAGCATCCCTCTTTCCCATGACGATAGTCTCTCCCATTTGAGCAGTTAGACTGCATGCTATGGTAATGGCATTACATTTGGTATTTTGTGCTAAGGTAACTTCTTGTAGCCATGAAGCTTCTGCAATATAATTTCAGTTACTGGACATTCCCTCATTATATTCTCACTCTTTTTGTGACCGGCATCAACCGCAGATACTCATTTAGGGCAGCTGGGCATTTCTGGGACGATAGGGTCAAGAGTTGTTGGGAAGTACATCACAGACATTTGAACATCTTCATGTTTTGGAGGAGGTACTGAGAGAGCACAGCCCTTCCTCTCACTGCAAAATTGTGTATATTCTTTTAAATAAACTTTTATCTCTAGTGCCGGGGCACAACACACTTTCTCTTTTGACTCTAGGTATGCTTTTGTACAATCGTTTTCCCATGGAAGCGGATCAGACACATCCTTATGTGCCAGCCTCGGTAAAGGCTTAGCCACTAGGGAAAGGTTTGGGGTTGACTGTCTACATTAGCCAACCATTCCCCAAAGCATCCTAACTCCTCTCTGAGTTTGAGGTGGATTCATCTGGTGAATTGCTTCCACTCTCTCTGGTGAACCTTTCTAGCTCCTTTTTCAACTATGTGTCCTAGATATTGATCTTCCTTTTAGCAGTACTCCTGACTATCCTCATGTAATGGCACTGTGATATAAACCTAACAAAAATCAATAAAAGTAAGCCATACTTCAGTACATGCAATTTGGAAAGGTTTGTTGGTTGGATTTAGTGCCATAGGACAACATAGAACAATTATGCTGCTAATCTCCTGCACTATTCTGTACTTCTCATTGGGTTTCTGTAAACCTGTGATCAGAGAGTTACATGAACTTCCAATCAATTCCTCCAAAAATCCCCCACTCAGTTTATCTTCAATGACAAGTGAAACTCCTGCAACTATCTTGTGTGTCAAATTGTATGATGGTGTTGCTGAATACATGGCATCTGTTTTTTATTTGACTAAGACTGGTTCTGCTCTTTTTATTAATCTGACATCTTTCATTGTGAACTCTGATACTGCTGGGTTCACTGTTTCTTCCAAATCAGAGGGTCATTTTCAACTGCCATTTCTGAAACCAATCCTACAGCTGTCTCTAGTTCGGCCATTTTAGACTATACATCTTCACCAGGAGTCTGATATTCAATATCATCCGGTATACAGCAAATTGTGCAGTTTAACCTACACCACAAATGTTATCCTAGCAGGCCTACAGTGCTTCTGGTAACATCAGAAAGGTCAGGGCTGAAACTGTCACTTTCAAATGCAGCAGACTGTTGAAACAGGTTCTGGTTTGGTTCTGGAAAGAATTCAAATTCGCTTTGGACAACTGACTTAAATTAGATTTAGGGTTTCCCATATTTGACGGGACCATCTGGGCTTGGAGAACGAGTATCATTGGGACCTGTTTCTGAATTGACGTTTGCATTTGCTGCACTGGCACATTTTGTATCTGCATTTCTCCCTGTATTTGCACATTTCCGTTTACTGCATCAGGTTTAAGTCTACACTTCGTCTTCCAATGCTCAAATCTGTGACAAAAATGGCAAAAGGTCATTTTCTTCTGCATTGTGACATCCATACTTGAATTTGGACCAACCAAAACTCCTCTACCTCTGTCCTGTGAACACCAAATCCTCCTTGAGCACATTGTACTCCTTCCTGTGGAACCACACCTTGCTTCTCACACTCATTCCCTGAAAACGGCCTATTCTGAAATCCTCTGAACCATCATAAGTTTCTCCTTAAACTCTTTCTGCTCCGTTTCTTGTCCATCACTACAGTACCCTTCATCCTTCGCAATCCCATCTATCAAATTTCTCTGCTAAAAATCCACACTTTGATGTATGTGCACACTGATCTGATCAGAGATCATCAATCCAATAACAAATTGAGACACAAGGAATCTCATGTTACCGGCATCAGTGCATTCTCTCCCGCTGTGTTGTTGAAGCTCCTGACACACTCTTTCACAAAATTTATGAACTGATTCTTTTAGTTCTTGTGAGGTTATTTTAATCTTTACCCTATTAAGATACTTTGGTGGCCCTTCAGAAAAGTAATCACTGCTTCATTTTTCTCCCCAAAAACAGAAGATGGTGCACTAATGCAAGAATCTTTCATTTTCTCCTCACTTGGGCACTTCACAACAGCTTACATGCAGTGTCAAAGAACATTTTGAAATTAATCCACAACACCTTTGAGATTTCATCAAATCCATCAACTTGTGGGTACCACAGTACAGACTTGTCTCTTAATTTTGGAAATTTATTCACAAATGCTGCAAGTTTACCTTTGTTACATGGTACATGAACATGCACTTCTCCCATTATTTCTCTCAATGGATAAGCTGAAGCTTCTCCCTCATCCTGTTTACTATTTTCCTCAACTAGGTCTTGTGGTTTCTTTTGCTTCTCATGTTTCCTTGCTAGGTCTGGTTGTTCCTTTCTCTTCTCATGTTTCCTTGCCCACTTGTTTCCTAATTTCTCAAAACCCTTCCACTTACAAATGTTTTTCAACAATTTGTAATGTGTAAATGGACTCCTAAAGAACGCATTGTCTCAATTGCTTCATCAACTACCTGTACCCTGACACCTTTCTGAAATGGAAAACTTCCTGAAACATCAATATAATATAATATTTTCAGGCCAAATCAGTAAGTCTATAATATGCAGTTACTGCACATTTTGTAATTTCCTTACTAAGGTAAATTGAGTCTTTTTCCTGATATTGGTTCAAATTCTCAAGATCTAAACAGTCCTTAATAAAAGTGGTCTCTCTTTTTTGGAATCTGGGTCAATTTGTTCCACTATGCTCTCTATCTTTTTAATCCCTGCTGCTTCCTCAAACCATGGTCGAAAAATCACATCTTCAAATAAATGTGTTTCTCCCTTGGCTATTGGTGTTGTAAAGACAATCTCTCCTCTATCTGTCAATCCTTGAACTGTTTGGGGCAGTTTCCGTTCTATAATCTGTGTAATGTTGAGGTGAACCCTGATGTAATTACTCCTTCTACAGTTCTTTGAGCTTCTTGAGTTGGGGCCATGTTAATTTGGACAGTCACAATTTGTCTAGGCACTGTTTGTGCAGCTACAGTTTGTAGTATTTGTACTGAATCAGTCACAATTAGAGCAGTAACACCTGGAGGTATCACTGTTGATATCTAGTCAACAGTTGGTGGGGCACTCTGAAATGTCTGTAAGGTTGTCTCATTCTGTATTTCTCTTGGTTCAACAGAAGCAGTAGCTACTGAGGTACTTGCTGGTACACTATTATCAAAATTTGTAGTGGGGGCCACATAAGGTGGTGGGCATTCTGTTAACAATGCATCCAGTATTTCATCCCCTAAATCACTAGCGGTTTGAGGCTTTTTGTCATCCTTAATTTCCTTCTCCTGTATCTGATTCTTTACCCTTTTGTCCTCTCTTTACTTGTCTTTTACTGTCTTTTCCCAGATGCTTATGGCTTCAAATTGTGCGGCTCTAGATGGTGACTTTATTTCAAAAACATTTCCCTTAATCTGTCAATTATCAGTAACCTTGCACCATTGACAATTCCGTAAACATGAAAATAACCCAATTTTTTTTTTTTTTTTTTTTTTTTTTATGCTCGTAAATACATACAAACTGGGGACATACATTTCCATGTTGTACATTAGCGCACCAATAGGCACATTTTTGTAGTCCACATGTCACAGGAAAAAATAAATAAATAAATAAATAAATAAAAAAATTAAAAATAAAATAAATAAATAATATAGCTTTTGTTAATTGAGTTAATTGATCTAGTCATTAAGTGGTCTCCAGATCTTGAGTCCCTTAATTCTTCCTCTTTTCCCCTTTCGGGCATAAAGGGCCTTCTCTAAGTTGAATATATGTAGCATACGCATTTTCCATTGTCCAAATGTAGGTGGTAGCGGATCTAGCCACGAGGAGGCAATACATAGTCTAAGTATTGACATAGCAATAAATAAAAACTCCTAGCAATTATCAACAGGTGTAGATACTCCGAGTAACATTAGTTGGGGGTTAACAGCAAATTTCTATTTAAGACATGTTGCAGAAACGAAGTAACCTCCTGCCTTAATTTATCCTGGACCGGACATGTAGAGAAGATATGCACCAGATCTGCCCCCAAAATATTGCATCTAAAACAGTAGATACCCTCCACGCCCCCCCATTTAGCAATTTTAGAAGGGGTAATATAAAGATCAAAAAATGTCTTGTAGCATTGCGCCCTGAGGTTTGCTGTGAATAATACAGTGTAGGCCAATACAACAGCTCTTTCCAAACCTGGGAGTGTTTTTCGATATCATCTGGTACCCCTTCAAGAAATATCCTGTAAAGTTTTGAAATTGACGGAGGATCATTACTGGTAATAGCCTCCAGCAGAGGGATCATAGAGTAGCCGTTTATACCACCCCTTTTTTTAATAATAAAATCCCTTAATTGTAGAAACTCGAAAAAATCTCTATTGCTGAGATTAAATCTAGTTTTAATTATTTCAAATGTAGCTGGTTGATCCCCATCCAATAGGTCCGCAATACTGCGGACCCCCGCCTTTATCCACCTCCTAAAGTATCCGTCCAACAGTATTGCGGAGATCTGGCTGTTATCCAAAAATGGAGTGTATCTGCTGAACCTGCCCATACCGAGTTTTTTTCTGACATGCGTCCAGTTTTGATATGCGGTTATCAAAATCTTGAATCGAGTTTTTTTAAAATAACTAGACTCGTATATTCTTTGCAAACATCCCCTGGAGCCCGAACCCATTAGAATCTCAAGTATAGAGGGTACATCATTTGGGGTCAAAGTTACCTTATTATCTACTCGAAACATATGCCAATAATATTTAAATGACGCCGCTAGGTAGTACAATCTAATGTTAGGTAACCCTAGTCCTCCTCTTTCAACTGGGAGTGTTAGAAAACAATTTGCGCGGCGTGTTTTTTTAAAAGACCAAATGAATCTCGCTATCTCACGCTCAATCTGTTGAAACCAGATATTATGTATTTCTAAGGGTATTGTGCGAAAAATGTATAATAATTTCGGCAGGAAAATCATTTTGATCAGATTACATCTCCCTATAATAGATAATTTCAGATTGTCCCATCGACTTATATCTTTCTTAATTTTAGAAATTATAGGGATGAGGTTAGCATCTACTATTTCCTTGGTTTGGGCCTTGACTCTGATCCCAAGGTATACCGCCTCCTCAACTATTCTCTCATCTGTAGAGACCACATATTTATTTACTAAAATCTGAGTTTTTTCCCTATTAAGCCTATACCCAGAGATTCTACCAAATTTCTCTGCCAGCATTTCAACTTCGACCAATGTATTAGATAATTCTGACGTAACAATAGCAACATCATCCGCATATGCCAAAATTTTCGTAGCCATATTATTCAGGATGAAGGGAGATATATTCTCAGAAGCCTCCGAGAGTCTAAGAAAAGGATCCATATATAATGCATATAACAGAGGCGAGGATGGACAACCGTGTCTTGTCCCTCTTTCTATAGGAAAGGGTTCAGAAAGGCATCCCATAATCTGGACCTGAGCTAGAGGTTTATGGTAGAGAGCCTGGATTGCCCTAATAAAGCCTCCTCCTAGATTATTCGCTTCCAGACATTTCCATAAACAATTCCAAGAAACGCGGTCGAACGCCTTTTCTGCGTCTAGGAAGGCAGCCGCTAAAGAAAGTTTTAGGACATCAGAAGCATCCAATAATGTGATAAGCCTCCTTATATGATCCTCTGTCCCCCTTCCCTGAATAAATCCATGCTGTCATCGGGAGACCAGTTGCTGCATAACTCTATTAAGGTGGGAGGCAAAAATCTTAGAGTATAGTTTAGCATCACTATTTAGAAGCGTGATTGGTCTATAGGAACTCATATTTAACGGGTCTTTCTCTTTCTTTAAGAATATTACAATATTTGCTGATCCCCAAGACAGCGGTGGAGCATCTCCCCCTTAACGGTATTAAAAAGAGCAAGAAGCTCCCTTCCTATCTCCTTACAGAAAGTTTTATAGAATTCTAATGGTATGGCATCCATGCCAGTAGCTTTAGCCGACGGTAGATCGTATAGCGCCTTCTGAAGTTCTTCATATGAGATTTCTAGATCGAGGTGGGATGCCTCCTCATTTGTCAGTTTTACTTTGGGTAAAAAAAGAGTCATATAACCTTCATCTGGTGGTATATCTGCTGTATCCAGGGCCCTATAATAGTCTTTAAAAGAGTCTCTAATTTCACTCTCATCAGAGATTATGTCGCCATTCATATTTTTAATTTGGCTTATGTGTCGAGCAGATATTTGTTGCCTAGTCTTAACTGCAAGTAGTCGCCCGACCGTTTCGCAGTATTCATAGCATTCTTGCTTTCTGGCTAAATATGTACCTGCTAACTTGCTTAAATACAGATCACTTAGGGCTAATTTAGTCACTGAGATTGAATCCAAGATTCCCGTTAGTTCGATTTTATCTCTCACTTTTGCTATTAATTCTGTTTCCAGCTGAGAGAGCTTCTGATAGTAACTCTTGACTTGCGAGATATATTTCTTCCTTTTAAGCGTTCCAAAGCTAAGAGTCTCTCCTCTTGTCCAGGCCTTGAATGTATCCCAGACTACCCCTGGAGATGCAGTGCCCTTATTAATGCTAAAAATTCCCCTATCCTACTTCTCATATAATTTCTATAGTCTTGGTCTAGGAGGATAGCCCTTTCAAATGTCCATTTTTTATGTATATTTGCCATACCATCTAGAGGAAATTGAAACACCAGAGGGTTATGATCTGATAGAACCATAGGGTATAGTTCGATTTTTGCTTCCTTTAGTAATAATGGAGAGACAAAAAAATAATCTAGCCTGGCAAATTTTTGATAGGGTGCTGAGTAATAAGTGAATCCTGGATCCAGGCCCCTTAATTTAGGCCAAACATCGATAAGTCCCAGATCAGATATCAAATCGTTTAATGCCTTACGTGTTTGCGGTTTACGTTCTACAGTTACAGTACTGCCTACATTTTTAGCTCCATTTACATTTAAATCCCCACATAGAACATAGGGCGCTGGCCAGGATGGAAGCTCCGTTGATACATATCTCAGAACTGCTGGATCGTCTAATACCGAATAATATATTGAGCCTAAAGTAAACACTCCAGATCCACATTTAATAGTCATTAAGGTCCATCTTCCCAGTCTATCCGCAGTTTTTCTATCACATCTAATACCGCTATTTCTACATAGCACTGCAACACCCTTTGTCCTACAGTCCTGAGTGGTATGGACAAGTCTTTTAAGCCCCAGGGTATCTAATAAGTTATTGTCTTTACTAGCTATATGTGTCTCTTGCAGACATACCAGGTCTATATCAAGGAATTTGAGGTCTTCTTGGAGCTTTCTCCTTTTATTCTTATCATTAAGTCCGCATATATTAATAGAGGCTATACGAATATGAGATCTAACCACTATTTGCTGATATTATCTCCCTCGGTTTTGTCTTGCCACTCTGGAATGATTTTTTAAATTTCTGACCTTCATTGTTGAATGACTTACTAAGAACAGTAATGCCCTTGAAATTAAGATTCAAATAGCAGAAGTAACACGCAGAGAAGAAACACATATCCATCCCCAGCTGTGCAAAACTTACAATACTTGTATCATCTGTGCCGAAAACGAGCATTTTTTCCCCACCCCCACACCGTCCCCCTCCTACCCCCCTGATCACCCTGACCAGACCCCAAGTGCCCGATCCCTCCCGACCCACCCCCCTGATCCCTCCCTCTCCCTTTAAGTGAGGCAAAAGGACCATAGGTCCCTAGTGATGTGGAGCCGGGGGGCTCCCCTGCAAATGCCCCCCCCAAAAAAGAAAATAATGAAAATAACCAATACACACCAGCACATATATGATAAAGCTGGAGCTGATTAGTAAGACAAAAAAAATAAAGATAGGTAGCATCAGAGCATCAGAGCGTAAAAAGCCCCGCATAGTTATAAAGCCTAGGCCACCAAAACTCCTATATTGTATTTAGAAACTCTTTGGCCTGAATTTCAGATGTAAAAAAAGAAATTTGGCCCTGATACAAAACTTTTAGCTTTGCGGGATTAAGCAGGAAAATGTGTGCGCCCTTCGCCTGAAACAGTGGCATCAGCGAGCGAAGCTGCCACCTTCGCTCAACGGTAGCCTGACAGAAATCTGGCCTAACAAAGAATTCTTGACCCTTTCCCTTTCTCTTACGATTAGGTCTAGCTGCATCAAAAACCGCTTCTCGTGCCAAGAAATTATTGAAAGAGATCAAGATGGTGCGGGGTCGCACATTATCTTGATTTAACTGTTGTCGCATCTTGAAAGGGAACCGATGAGCTCTTTGTATTTCAATCTTTTCAATCTTCCAATCCCAGTTCTTTAGATCTGGGAATGCTTCCATGAACAATTCTACAACAAACTGACGAACAGCTGAAGTTTCTAGGCCCTCGGGTATACCAAGGATGCGAAGGTTATTCCTTCTCATTCGATTTTCCAAATCGGAGAGCTTCCAAGAGACATCATCCTTCTGGTTTTTCAGCATCTCTGTAATCCCTCTCTGTGTGCTTAATTCGTCCTCCAGTTTTGAAATCCACTCTTCGGCTTCGCATGTTCTAGCCGCTATATCTGCGCAGGTTTTAGCCACTCTTTTAATTGAATTTTTCAGTTTGTGGCAGGCACTTTGGGCCCGTAAGCTTTCCGCCCTGGTCTCTGCTCTATGTGCCACAATAAGCTGAAAAATGGAGTGTAGAGTGACTTCCTTAGGGGGTTCATGCTCCCCGCCAAGGCTCAGATTATCGTCCCTTTCTCCGGTTACTGCACCAGCGTTATTGCCGGAAAACGAATAGTCCCAGGACAGTGACTCCTGTATTTGACTTACAGACGGCTCTCCCAAAATACCATGTACCTTGACTTTCCGGGTTGTATCAGGCCCAAGCCAGAGTGGTGTCTTTTCGCCTAATTGGCTGTCTTCCTCAAAAGAACCGGTACTATCGCTATCATCTCCAAGCCCTTCTTTACCCAGACTGCCCTCTTCTGATGACGATGGGTCGGACATCGAATATAATTTGTCCCCTGTTTCCAGCTCCTTGAAGTTATCCAGTCCTCCATCCATTAAGACCCCCATAGGTGCGCCTCTGTCCAGAGTAATTGTGCCACTTACATTGCTGCAGGTACTTTTCTTGCATGTAGACCCGGGATCGACTGATAAGACTACAGGACCCATAATTCCGCTGCAACGCTCACTAGCATCCCGAGCTAGACAATGGTTCCCGCCTTCTTCCTCCAAGGATGAGGCAGTTCCAGGATCGGTGGTCGAAATAGAGGCTGCATCTCGCCCTGCTAAGTCGGGTAAGGGGTAATCTACCTGCATAGTAGCTGATTTCTTTCAGTTTTTAGTTTTCAGTTTAGCGCTTTAAAATGAGGATGAGTGCCCTTAGTACGAACAGGTTCAGGCGTCCCCTCTTTTACTCCGACCTTCGATGCAGCAGTTGCCAGCAACTTCTTTGAATTCGTCACCGGGTTGTTAGTACTTACACCAGATTGCCGAGACTTAGCATTCCTGGGGGGAGCTTTCGGGGCCATATCGGTTAGCACTGACACCGCCGCCGAGCTCACTAACCGCCGATCTCGGAACGTCGTGAAGTCTCTAGTCAGGGAACGCAGTTCAGCTTGCGAGAGCAGCGTCAGCCGCCAGAGCATTCCGGTCTGTTTTGCTGGTGTGTTTTCATGAAGATTCAACTAGGAGACATTAGCAGCAGCAGGGGAGCCCATTGCGTCCAGCTCACTCGGCTGGCTGACCAGCCAACTTGTTATTAGTACCAAATTTGTTAACATAAAATGTGCAGGCGTTCCCTCAGGTGGTGCCTCGTCACTGGCCCATATTGAATTTGTCACATTAACTTCCAAAAAGTTCTTAAAGCCTTTAACCCATAACACTTTTGCAATTTAGTAAATGTCAATTGTTTCCCTCCAATCCTATTACAGTTTAAATCCTTGAAGACTTTCAACCAATCTCAATACTGTAATCACAAAACGGACCTATCACAGCCCTGCGCACTCTCACAGCACTCTAGCTCCTCAAAGCATCTCAACCCCCTTCACAATATCTTTGTACACATTCACTCAAACAATCATCTTATATCTCATACTTTTGAATTAAATATTTAATTACTTTAAATATATTACATTAAATAAAAATTATTTTTCTGAAATTTAAATGACAAAAAATATTCTCCCCTTAAGTAAACAAACTGTAATTTCTTATAATATAATGATTAAAACTGATGTATAAAATTAATTAAAAGTAATTTAGTAATATTTCAATAAAAATTAATGTTACATTATTTTGCTAAGTCAAAAAGAGTATTGAAATATTCAAAATTAAATAATATATGTTTATTTTTAGATTTTGTAACATTAAATTACATTAATTAATATTTTTAAATGGGTTAAAACATTTAATTTAATTTAAGTTAACATTTCATATTTATCTTTATTTAAGTGTGTTTCAGAACCAGTGGTTGGCCATGTGTGGTTCTGAACTCACTCCAACTCTTATATGGAGTACATTTGCTACTAATAGGTGGACTTCTAAGTCTGATATATCTGTTCTTTTGTCTCAAAATACTCCCTTCCTTTGTGCTGCTGCGCTGGAAAGAATGTTTAAATTTGTCTTGTCACTCACTATATGCATCTTTGTCCACACTGCAGACAGTCATTGAGTGATATTTTCTTTTCGCATTAACTAGTACTCTCTTATGTCTTGTCAGTGGATGCTTAAAAATGACAACTTTTTACTTAGTAGCTGTGAACCAGAAGAAAACTCTGAGGGTCCTAATGAACTGTCTAATAGTAACAAGTTGCCATACACTCATAAAGTTTGCATAGATATAAGTCTTTACTATGTACATGTCCTGTTCCACAACTTCAGTGCTACCAGAGGCCTTGGTGTCCACAGTCTGCCCAACCAATCAGACAAAATCAGGGGACATCCTGCAAGCAAGAAATGAGCTCTCTACAATCCATTGATCAGTCAATCAATCAATCAGGGGATTGTAAGCGTGCTACTCACCCGTAAGGTTACAATTTTTTGGAGCACACAATTGCAGTAATCATTCAAATCACAATTCATAAAACACGCAAGGACTAATAATCAGTTGGGCTCTTGTTCTTCTTTTATTGTTCCTCATTTCCTCCAATCCCATATGCCAACGCGTTTCGCCGTGGTAGGATTAACCTACGGCTTCATCAGGGCTGGAAGTAATACAGAGTACGCATTTGTAATCACAATATATGGTACATTACATTTAAACCATAGAGCCCACATTTGTGACAGCCTTATGCCAATGAATTATTCAAGCCATTCATTATGTGCAACCTGTTGTTACATATACAATTATGAATACGAAACGTATTCGTTTGATACATATCTTGGGAAGATTTACTATTCATCCAGTTCTCCAGTGAATTGTGACCAGGCTATTAGTTTCCTTCATTGCAACCATAGTGTAAGTTATATCTAAAAAACCCGTGTAAAAAATATCAAAGTACGTCTTCCTACGCAAGTACCTTAAAGTTCCTCAGAATATGTTCCTGGCAAGATCTAAATAAAATCTTTAATACCTCTAGATTTATGAGGCAAAAAGATTCATTTGTTCCAAATATTTGATCATTAGTAACAATATTATTGCTATTCATTTAAAGAACCATACCTTATCGCAGATAGCTCTCCATTTTGTTACTATATCTTCCTTCCTTATAGTTCTTTACAGATATCCCAGTGATCATAGAATCCAAGTCTAAATCAAAAATAACGTCATGTTATACTCCGTCTATTGTACCACACTCAAGCGTCACAAAAAGTATACTTATTCAGTTTTTCAGGCCGTTCTGAATTAAGTTCTAAAGCGTAACGCTAAATCCGCTATGTCAATATAGTATTAAGTCACACTCAAATTATGCCCCAAGAAGACTTGTAACTACTCCTGCAATTATCAAAGTAATCACCATTAATAAATTAGTTTCAAAATACTCTCGCCGCTCTAGAAGTAATATAAATATCATAATGAGCCTAACTGGAGTCTTCTTACCAATTAGTTCCGACTCCACCTGTCCTTCGAAATATCTCCAGACGCCGTCTTCCACCATAAAATAAACCGTTTCTTCCAGGTCCTGGCGGGAAGAGTCAGTAACGAAAAGAGCATATCAGCCACTCTTCTACGTGGTATACTTTCGTATTTTGTTAACGAAAAAATACAACTATCAATGGTCCTACCTTCGATTAAAGAAACTTCTCCCCCAAGTACAGGTGACGATCGCTCACTTCCGGGTTACCGGAACAGATAAAGAGTGTCCGAGATAAAAAAGGGACTCAGACATACTCTATAACGTCAGCGCCATGTTGAAATGGCATATACTTGCCGTTTAGGTTGACTAAGAGTAATTCATTCACTGATATAATGAAATGAGAGTTTCTTACAGACAAAAATCGTTCATATTTTTAGAAAATAACTCCTCTCTAATAATCCTTATATGCCCCAATCTGAGGTCAATATTATTCTATTGTTATGCTTATACTAGATGATTCTCTAGCGGCGCAATCACAATATCTAACATGCAAGAATATAGGTACTATTTTACTAATTATTATCTTCAATTTTCCTCCATACATCAAATCAAATGATCAAATAATAACTACTGCATAAACCATGCCTCAATAGTAACAAGCAATCGTTTTTTATTATAGAATATTACTTATTGCTCCATTTAGGCACCCCAACTCTATCATGGTCGTCGTTATTCCAAATAATTGCCTACACTAAAGGGTGAATTATGGTAACTATAAATCAAAATAAAAGAACATAAGAGAGTCAATAAATCTTATCGATCTTTGGAAGTTCATTGTCTTAAAAGACTCTTTTTTTTAATAATATTTTATTGGGTTCTTGGCAATCCATTCAAAACAAATAATACAATATATCAAACATGCATAATATGCTGAATCTACAGAGAGAACATCGACAAGAAAAAATTGAAAAGGACCCCCTAAAGCGTACATAAAAACAACTTAACGATGAAATTATAACAGTAGGTATCAGATTTTATCTGTCATAATCAAATAATTTCAGTCAAAATAAGATTCCCAAATTTTTGTGAATTTACGCAATGCCCCAATCCTTTGAGCAAATATATATTCGGTTTTCCTGACTTTCTTAATTTTTTGATAACATTCATCTACAGTTGGGACTGTATCTGTCTTCCACTACTGAAGGATCAATGATCTAGCCACTGCTACTAATATATACAGAAGTTTTGCCAAGGAATCCGCCAAATTTAATTCTGAATCAAATCCAAATATAATTAAATTTTCATAGCTGGAGATCGCAAAATGTAAATGAAGAGAAAACAGAGAAAACATTGCTTTCCAAAATGTCCTAATTTTAGGACAAAAGGCCATTATGTGAGACCAATTGGCCAGATCCGGTTGAGTACATCTAAAACAAGTAGGGGGCGTAGTACTATACATTTTAGCCAAGGTTGCAGGAGTGTAATATAAGAGCCATTTACTAAAGAAAAGCATTTGTCGCCAGTTGGCACCTCTCAGAACCGTAAAATTAAATTTATTTAAAGTATTCCAGGAATTATCAGTTAATTTAATACTTTCCTGCTTCTGCCACTTTTTTATTGCTTTAGCACTTACATCCTCCTCCCTACAATGTGCTAAACTTTTTCTCCATTTTCCGGGGTTTTTGAAAACTGGGGACCAGAAAAGGTCATTTGTTAAGTGTGAAAATTGGCTATTTTGCGCTAAGTCGAATTGAACAAAAGATTTATACAGTAGGGCATATGAACCCATAAGAAGAAAAATTCCACGATTTAAGATAGCCATCTCATCAATAGTCAACCATGCTCCATCTTTCACAAAATTCGATAAAATTACAAACCCAGATCTGGCCCAGCTATATATAGTCTCTGGCCCGATATTAATCCCGAATCCAGAAACGGCATCACTCAATGGAGTTATTAAACTCAGTAAAGAAAGGGAGTACCTTTTCAGCATAACAACACGCTTTTTAAAAAAACAACTCAGGACCTTATATCTAACTAATTTAGGTGATTTAAATATAGAAAGTGGAGAAGGAATTTTGGTCTCTTTACAAATTAAATCAAATTTTTTTTTTATAAACAAGGCCTCTCTGGGTGTTGAATGTTTAAATCTTGAGAGATACTGTGCAAAGTAAGCGTAGTAGTAATCTTTCAAACTTGGCAGACCAAGACCTCCTTGTTCCTTATCTACATATAGGGTATTAATAGCTATTCGAGGAGTCTTTTTAGCCCAGACTAAGGCGGAAAATAAAGACTCAACTTTTGAAAAGAAGGAGCTTGGCAGTGAACAAGAAATAGTAGAAAACAAAAAATTGAATAAGGGGAGTACTGACATTTTAATTAGTGCCACCCAGCCCAGAATAGATAAAGGCAATGAATTCCATCGTAAAAACATATCACGCACTTTTTGAATCAAGGGCTCCAAATTCAGCGTATACAGATCACGAACTGAAGGCGAAAAAAAACCACCCAGATACCTTTTGGGTCTATTATTAACACAGCTCTGAATATCTGGGTGCAATTCGGCGTTGTTCTTGCCACAGATTAAAATCTCGGTTTTCTTCTTATTAATACGGTCCCCCCCAGTACTTCAAATTCTGTAAATATCGAGAAAACCTGTATTTGTGTATGCATCTCAGGTTTCAGCAGCAACATGATATCATCTGCATATAATTTGATCTTATCCATACAGGGAATAGGCGGAAGAATATCCTTACTTTTTCTAATTGCAACTGCTAAAGGCTCAATAAAGAAAGCAAAAAGGACGGGAGATAATGAGCAGCCTTGCCTCGTCCCTCTTTGCACTGAGATCGAGCCCACTATGCGTGAATTAACAAGAATATGGGCTTTTGCCCCCTGATATAGATTTCTAATTAGGGTAATAATTTGAAGGAGGATACTAAAAGTTGTAAAATAAAAAAAAGTGTATCCCAAACCACCAAATCAAAAGCCTTTTCTGCATCTAAAAGGAGAACTAAAGCTGGAACCTTCCGTGTTTCAAAATAATCTAATGCCTCAATCAGATAATGTGTATTAGTAAGTAGTTGGCGACCAGCAATAAAGCCATTCTGATCTACGTGAATCAGTTGCGAAGAGACATAATTAAAACGAATTGAGAGCAATTTTGTAATGATTTTATAATCTGTATTCAATAATGTGATGGGCCTATA
The DNA here is from genome assembly GCF_964204655.1 of Triturus cristatus. NCBI lineage: Eukaryota > Metazoa > Chordata > Amphibia > Caudata > Salamandridae > Triturus > Triturus cristatus. Next base: position 844,536,116 of record NC_140594.1, on the reverse strand, counting down.
AGAATTTGGATCCTGAGCTTCTTTTCCCTTTTTCAAAAAACTAACCACAGTTCCATCGTAGAAGGATGCTGGAATTGGCCCGCCCTCCAACATAGAATTAGCTAATAAAAGAAAAAACTCAGAAAAAGACCTAAAAAATTTAACAAAAAATTCAGCGGGGAGACCATCTGGGCCGCAGGCCTTACCATGAGGAAGACCTTTAACTACAAGCTCTAATTCATCACACGAAAATGGTAACATCATTGCTTCTTGGTCTAGCTGGGAAAGGGTGGGGAGATAATATTTATCCAAAAAATCATTTAATCTCCACTGATGCGTGGTGATGTGAGGTATAGATGTTCTCATAATGGGACAACATAATTGCTCCAATCTCTCCCTCGTCTAAGCTATCCACACCACTGATTGGAGATTTAAGAGATCGAATTAAATTAGCTGCAGCTCGTTCTTTAACCTGCCACGCCAAAAATGTACCCGTAAAATTACTATGCTCATATATTTTTTGGACTTGTCTACAAAAAATTTCCTCACTTTTTGCAAAGTAATGTGCATTCAGTTCCCGTTTTGCGGCATTTAATTGAATCTGTGTCTTAGGAGAGGGATTATGGTACATTTGATCTACTAGGACCTGAATTTTTTGCTGCAATAGATTCTTAGTATCCCTAAAAATGACTGTTTCTTTTGCATCCCTTCCTATAACTGCCCCCCGAATAAATGCCTTCAGTGAGTCCCATACAACATGGATAGGGGCTGTCCCCATATTTCGCTCAATATATTCCCTAATCTCTATTTTGAGAGAGGTAACCCAAATTTCATCAGACAAATAAGATTTATTAAAGACCCATCGTTTCTGTGTATTCGTGCTTCCATCTAGCACAAACTCAGCCACTAGCATTGCATGGTCAGAAAAGCCATTATGTAGCATCTGAAAATGGCGAGTTTTAGATTTTGAAGAAACCAAAAAGAAATCAATACGAGAAAATGACTTATACCTTCCCGACCAGCAGGTATATTCTCTTTTATATGGATTTAAAAGGTGCCAGGGGTCAACAAGATCGAAAGTCCTTGCATTATTCATAATTGCCTGAAATGATTTCGGTTTCGACTGCTTTTTCCCACCGGTGGTGGAATCTAAATTCGGCTTCATGAGAATATTAAAGTCCCCTCCGATTACAATATCCCCAACAACCAACAGTAGGGACTGAAACATTTCATCATATATTGCAGGACTATCATTCAAAGGAGCATAAAAACTTACGAAGGCAATATGTGATAGTCTATTCTTTAATTTACATGTGGCCCAACACCACCTACCCTGTCTATCCGCATTAGTTTGAATCACCTCCGCCTCTAATCTCCTATTGAGAAAAAATGCGACTCCTCTCTGTGACTCCGAAAAAAAAGAAAAGCCCCGGTAGGAGGCCCACCCCTTAAACATAGAAAAATTATCAGCTTTTGAGATAGGAATATGAGTTTCTTGCAAAAATATAACTGCGGGATTTTCAGTCAGAATCCATGTCTCTATTGCCCGCATTTTCTTATTATTATTTAGACCATTCACATTAAAGGAAATAATTTTCAAGCTTGATTTAGTCATTATTACAACCCTTACTTAGAGCCAAGGCACACATTTCCCCTCTGTCCAATCTCATTTTAGTCAATCAATACCCTGATCAGTATCCATCGAAGGAGAGAAAAAAGAAAAGCAATACCAAAACCACATTTTATCTCCAACTATTATCAAAGCAGCAAAGCAGCAAGAATGGAAACAGCAAAAAACAAAAACACAAAAAAAAAAATACATTTGCCAAGAACCCCTTTTTCTTTTTTTCCCCCCCAACCCATCCCCCCATAACCTGTGGCCCCCTCCTAACACTACCTAACCTAACCCACGCTCACCACAGGAACCTTTCCCTTTCCCTTAATATTGGGGTATCGTGAATTACCCCCTAGGCCCCAAGACCGTAACCCCGACTTAATATGGATGATTAAACATGGCATAGAAAAAAGAAAAAAAACATTCGTGAATAATCCAGATTTTCACAAGAGGCACAAGTACTAAGTCTTAAATTCAGACTAGCCACTTTGAATTCCATGGAGCAACGCCTGTGCTTCTTCCACATCCGATAGCATATAGAATTTTCCTTTAATCAGTACTCTGAGTTTAGATTGTTGTGCAATCATTGCTTGGGCCCCCTTGGCTTTAAATAGATGTAAGATTTTAACAAACTCCTTCCTGCGTCTCGCTGCCGCTGCAGACATATCAGAAAAGATTCGACATTTCACTGTGTCACTCACGGGGAACTGCCTTTGTTGGATTGCTTTAGATAAAATTCGCTCCTTAACCCTAACATCTGCAAAATTTAGCAGAATAGTTCTCGGGAGAGTTGAATTCGGAAATGGGCGAGCAGGGACCCGGTGGGCTCTGGTGATAGTGAGATCGTCTTTATGCTCTGGTATCACCACCTGAGAAACGTGGTCACCCAAACAAGCATTTCTGTCCCTTCAATTCCTTCGGGAACACCCACTATTCGTAGATTTGACCTTCTATTAAAGTTCTCCAAATCGTCCAATTTGATCTCAAGAGCTTTTGTTATTTTAGAGACATCTTTGGACTCCTGCTTCACCTCAACCATTTGGTCCTCTAAAGAAGAGATCCTCTCCTCTGCCTCAAGTAGACGAGCTGGAAAAGTAGAAACCAGTTCCTCGATTTTATCCATTTTGTCCAGTCTCTGATGAATTGCTGATAGTTCAGCATTTTGCGACCTCTTAATATCTCTCACTTCATCAAGGATTAGGTTCAGCATATCCTTCACAGACATCCTCATTTCACCCTCAGTCTCAGTTTCTGTGTCCATTTCTAGCAAAGGGCCTAAGGGGTCGGCCTCCACCCCATCACATACCCTGACAGAGACTTCAAAAGGCTGTGTTGATGTACTCCTTACATCTTCTTTTTTAAGATCTGCAGCGCCCGTTATTATCTTTTTTTCTTTTGATTTGGATGTAGAAACAACAGAAAGAGCGGGGCTTATAAGGGTGTTTGCCGCCAAACTCAGACTATTTATACCAACATTCTGAATCTGGCCTGTTTCCAAGATTGAAGACATCGGGGAAGGAGCTTTATTGGGCGAGAGAAGAGGTGATTTTTTAGTGAACAGAGGAAATTGCTTAGACGGAGGATGCAATAGGGGAGGTTGAGTAGGCTCAAAAGTCTTAGAATGATCTTCAGGATGTATAACATTGGGTTCATCCCCCATATTCAATTGAACTAAATTTTCTATTAATATATCCTCGGCCTCTGAGCTCTCTGTTGAACGTACCGAATCATCCTTGGAGACGGATCCATCTATTATCCTTGCCGCTGCCGCTGCCTCCTTTGCCTGCTGTCGGCATTGCTTAGCTTTGATGCGAGCATTTAATAGCTCTCCCATAATGCGTGCTTTTATTATTGTTCAAAAAGCCCCGGGAATTCACGCAGCACACTTATCACCAAAATTTATTATATATTTTTCCTCCCTTTTCCTCCCTTTTCCTTTTCCTCTTCGAAAACTTTTTGGGAGAAAAATAGCTATAAACAGAGGTGATGTAATGACTTAGAATGATATACTCACTGCGTGCAAAATTTTGGCAAAGGCAAGAGGCAAGAGCTAAAACGACTCTACTCCAGCCAGTCCATGAAAGCAGTTATGAAGCGTGCTCCCTTCCAGGTGACAGGAGCTCAAAACCGCCTCTTCCACTGCTCACTCGCTCATTGCCCGCCACAACCTGATTGTATACCAGCACGAACCGTCCACAGGCTCCACCAGCAGGCAGCAGCTATAGACCTCGTCTTCCCTCGGAACACAATAGCGCCGAAAACACCACAAACAGCACTCAGGCGGGAAATCACACCGGTACAATTTCAAATCTTCATCGCCGCATTTACTGTTTCCACAGATTTGGTTTCTCCCCGCTGAGATGCAAAAAGAAACTCCGGCGCCCGCTCAAGCTCAGAGATTAAAAGCGGGTAAGAACAAAGGTAGAAGCCACAGAGCCACGGCACATACCGGCCGACACCTAGCAGCCGCCACCATCATCGACCTCCAGGGGGGGAGGGGCAATACGGCTCTCAGGTGCTACGTGGAGGCGTGGAACTCCACCGTAGCCGCCGTCGTCTTAAAAGACTCAATCGCCCCAAAAATATTGTAGCTCCTGATCAAAATTCAAGCCGTCCTCTACGGCCCTCAAACGCATGATCCACTTTGCCTCATGCCTTCCCAGCTTGAGTTCTCTATTGCCACCACGTGGATCTATTTTAACATGCTCTATCCCAAAGAATTTAAAACTTTTGCTATAATCCTGGGATGCGCAATTGTGTACATGTTCAGCAATAGGATACCTTATATCATTGTTTTTAATTGCTCTTAAATGTTCACCGATACGTTCCTTTAGCATACGTATTGTGCTACCTACATATATTTTGGTACATTTGCATTCAATTATGTAAACAACATATTTAGTACTGCAAGTTATATTCATTAGTATATCATATACTTGACTATTATTGATTTGAAAATGCTTGGTTTTGTCTTTGGCACATCTGCACATCCCACAATACCCACATTTGAAAAAACCTTTTGAGTTTTTATCCAACCAGATCTCTGGTTGCTTCTTTAATGGGTAACTTGGACTTAACAGAGTACCTAGGGTTCTACCTCTACGAAATGTGATTTGCGGTGACGAACCAATATGGTTTACTAATGTTTTGTCCATCTTTAAAATGTGCCAATGCTTGTTCATGCTTTTACGTAAAATATTTCCAAACGGTGTAAAATCAGTGATAATTATGACAGGTTGTTCAGTGCATGAATTATTTACAGCTGGTTTCAAAGTGGATATGCGTTTAGTTCTCAAAGCCCTATCCTTCGCTATGTGTATATCCCGTTTACCGTAACCTCTTTGCATAAATCTCTTTTCCATGTCATTAATACATTCCTCAAATTGTGAGTCCTCACTACAGTTTCTTCTTGCCCTGATCATTTCTCCAAAAGGAATCGCTTTAACCTGATGTCTTGGGTGGGCACTTCTCACATGTAAAATTGCATTGCAAGAAGTGGGTTTACGATACATCTTGCTTTGGATGGTGTTGTCCTTAATGTATAATTCCACATCTAAAAACACTATTTTCGTGGAACTGTGATTGGTGGTGAATCTAATATTCATGTCATTATCATTAAGATAATCACAGAATTCCATCAATAGGGGTTCTGGTCCTGTCCAAATCATGAGGAAGTTGTCGATGAACCTTCGCCAGTACAGGATATGTTCATTCCAACGATTTGCCCCTGGGCCCCAGACAAACATCTCCTCCAGCCATCCCATGAATATATTGGCATAGGCTGGTGAAAATCTGGAGCCCATCGCTACACCTTGAGTTTGTTTAAAACATTCCTCCTTAAAAAGAAAGAAGTTATTTGACAGTATTAATTCCGTCATTGCTAGTAGCATTCGTGTGTGTTCCCAGTGACTTGCTGGCCTTTTAGATAGAAAGTAATTGAGTGCCTGCAGACCTAAATTATTTTTAATGCTTGTGTACAATGAGACTACATCAAGAGTCACAAGTATCATCCCTGTGTCCCAACTGATGTCACCCAAAATGTTCAACACATGGCGAGTATCTTTTATGTATGAGGGCAAGTTGATCATTATGGGTTGCAAAAATACATCAACAAATTGTGATCAATGTTCCGTTGGTCCCCCAATGCCTGACACAATCGGCCTCCCTGGTGGAAAAGGGAGGTTTTTATGTATTTTCGGCAGCGTGTACAGACAGGGATATCTTGGACGATTCACTTTCAAAAACAAATACTCATCACTATTTAAAAGACCATTCTCATGCCATAGTTTTAAACATCCATTAATAGTATTAGTTAATTTAAACATAGGATTTTGAACCACTTTTTCATAACACAAAACATCACTCAATTGGGAGTAGATCTCCTGTTCATAGTCCTCTCTGTTCATCAGCAGTATGTTCCCTCCTTTGTCTGCTTTACGGATGATCAGTTCTGTATTTCCCATTAGTGTTTTCAAGGCACCTCTCTCGTGTGTTGTCAGATTGTCTCTTACATAGCCTCCCGGCGGCATTTTCTTAGTACTATCATCTAAATCTGAAATTACTAATCGATGAAATATTTCTATATTATTTCCACCAGTCAAATTGGGAGACCATTTGGACTTGCTCTTGAGTCCACTTGATACTGTAAAGTCTGGTCTAATATCCAGGTCTTCCAAAACTCTTGCCACAGTCACCGGGTCTTCTTCTAACTCGGTAATTGAAAGAAGAGTGACCGTATCCTGGCTATCCCTAATAGTTAATGAATTAGTCATTATGCCAAACATTTGCTTGGTAGTTTCTTTATTTTGCTTGGGGTTTTGTGCAAAAAAATTCTTTAATTTCAGTCGTCTAATGTACTTGAATAGATCAATTTTAGTCTCACATATATTGCCCTTAGCCATCGGACAAAATCCCAAACCTTTTTTCAGCAAATCTTTCATACCATCTGTGATTGGAACAGTAGATAAATTCACCACCTGTTGAACATTTTGGGTGACATCAGTTGGGACACAGGGATGATACTTGTGACTCTTGATGTAGTCTCATTGTACACAAGCATTAAAAATATTTTAGGTCTGCAGGCACTCAATTACTTTCTATCTAAAAGGCCAGCAAGTCACTGGGAACACACACAAATGCTACTAGCAATGACGGAATTAATACTGTCAAATAACTTCTTTCTTTTTAAGGAGGAATGGTTTAAACAAACTCAAGGTGTAGCGATGGGCTCCAGATTTTCACAAGCCTATGCCAATATATTCATGGGATGGCTGGAGGAGATGTTGGTCTGGGGCCCAGGGGAAAATCGTTGGAATGAACATATACTGTACTGGGGAAGGTTCATCGAAGACTCACTCATGATTTGGGCAGGACCAGAACCCCTATTGATTGAATTCTATGATTATCTTAATGATAATGACATGAATATTAGATTCACCACCAATCACAGTTCCACGAAAATAGTGTTTTTAGATGTGGAATTATACGTTAAGGACAACACCATCCAAAGCAAGATGTATCGTAAACCCACTTCTTGCAATGCAATTTTACATGCAAGAAGTGCCCACCCAAGACATCAGGTTAAAGCGATTCCTTTTGGAGAAATGATCAGGGCAAGAAGAAACTGCAGTGAAGACTCACAATTTGAGGAATGTATTAATGACATGGAAAAGAGATTAATGCAAAGAGGTTACGGTAAACGGGATATACACATAGCGAAGAATAGGTCTTTGAGAACTAAACGCATATCCACTTTGAAACCAGCTGTAAATAATTCACGCACTGAACAACCTGTCAGAATTATCACTGATTTTACACCGATTGGAAATATTTTACGTAAAAGCATGAACAAGCATTGGCACATTTTAAAGATGGACAAAACATTAGTAAACCATATTGGTGTGTCACCGCAAATCACATTTTGTAGAGGTAGAACCCTAGGTACTCTGTTAAGTCAAAGTTACCCATTAAAGAAGCAACCAGAGATCTGGTTGGATCAATACTCAAAAGGTTTTTTCAAATGTGGGCATTGTGGGATGTGCAGATGTGCCAAAGACAAAACCAAGCAATTTCAAATCAATAATAGTCAAGTATATGATATACTAATGAATATAACTTGCAGTACTAAATATGTTGTTTACATAATTGAATGCAAATGTACCAAAATATATGTAGGTAGCACAATACGTATGCTAAAGGAACGTATCAGTGAACATTTAAGAGCAATTAAAAACAATGATATAAGGTATCCTATTGCTGAACATGTACACAATTGCGCATCACAGGATTATAGCAACATTTTTAAATTCTTTGGGATAGAGCATGTTAAAATAAATCCACGTGGTGGCAACAGAGAACTCAAGCTGAGGAGGCATGAGGCAAAGTGGATCATGCGCTTGAGGGCCGTAGAGGACGGCTTGAATTTTGATCAGGAGCTACAATATTTTTTTGGGGCGATTGAGTCTTTTAAGACAATGAACTTCCAAAGATCGATAAGATTTATTGACTCTGTTATGTTCTTTTATTTTGATTTATAGTTACCATAATTCACCCTTTAGTGTAGGCAATTATTTGGAATAACGACGACCATGATAGAGTTGGGGTGCCTAAATGGAGCAATAAGTAATATTTTATAATGAAATAAGATTGCTTGTTACTATTGAGGCATGGTTTATGCAGTAGTTATTATTTGGCTTTTGTTGCCTGCCTGACCTCCACGCTCATGCGCGTTAGGATCCCGTCATCTGCAGCGGAACGAAGACGGCAATCCTGACATTGACCTCATATTGGGGCATATAAGGATTATTAGAGAGGAGATATTTTCTAAAAATATGAACGATTTTTGTCTGTAAGAAACTCTCATTTCATTATATCAGTGAATGAATTACTCTTAGTCAACCTAAACGGCAAGTATATGCCATTTCAACATGGCGCTGACGTTATAGAGTATGTCTGAGTCCCTTTTTTATCTCGGACACTCTTTATCTGTTCCGGTAACCTGGAAGTGAGCGATCGTCACCTGTACTCGGGGGAGAAGTTTCTTTAATCGAAGGTAGGACCATTGATAGTTGTATTTTTTCGTTAACAAAATACGAAAGTATACCACGTAGAAGAGTGGCTGATATGCTCTTTTCGTTACTGACTCTTCCCGCCAGGACCTGGAAGAAACGGTTTATTTTATGGTGGCAGACGGCGTCTGGAGATATTTCGAAGTACAGGTGGAGTCAGAACTAATTGGTAAGAAGACTCCAGTTAGGCTCATTATGATATTTATATTACTTCTAGAGCGGCGAGAGTATTTTGAAATGTATTAATTATTATTATTATTAATATTTATAGAGCGCGCAGCTACTTCCAACGGAAGTGTCCCGGCGCTAGCATCCATCAAGAGAAGGGAAAGAAGGGAGAGGCTTAGACAAAAATACGCAGGAGTCTTTAAGGTAATCCAAACAGCCAGGTTTTCACAGCCTTCCTAAAAGGAAGTTCCTCCTCTAGCTGGCGAAGGTCATTTGGCAGGGAGTTCCAGAGCATAGCTGTTTTAATGGAAAAAGCGCGCCCACCCATCCTTGCCTTCCTAAAGCGCGGGGTGACCAAAAGATTGCAGCTGTTTGATCTCAGTGTTCTTGCTTGATGATATTTCTGAAGCCTTCGTTTTAAGTAAGGAGGACCTACCCCTCTTGTTGCTTTATGAGCCAGCACCAGCACTTTAAACTGGACTCTTTTCCTTACAGGGAGCCAATGCAGGCTATGCAAATGAGGGGTGATATGATACCGTAAAGGCTCATTTCTAATGAGCCTAGCTGCTGAGTTTTGGATACGTTGCAGTCTCCTCATCAAATAGTCAGGGAGGCCTAAATATAGACTATTCGCATAGTCAAGTTGAGACGTAATAAGAGCATAGACCACTGACTTCCTACAGTTCATAGGTAGGAAGTGAAGAAATCTACGTAATGCTTTTAGTCTCCAAAAACATTGAGAGGAGACATGCATAATTTGAGACTTACTTGTAAGTTGCGAGTCAAACCTGAAACCCAAATTCCGTGCTGAGGTTACTGGTATCGGAGGAGGATTTAACTCTGCTGGCCACCATAACTCAGTACTAGGAGGAATAGGTTGATTAAAAAATACCACCTCCGTTTTATCCGTATTTAATTTTAGGCAACTGTCTGTCATCCATGACGAGATGTTTAAGAGGCATTGCCTAAAATTAACAAAAGCTGTCTCGCTTTGTTCTTTAAAAGAGAAGACAAGTTACGTGTCATCTGCATATGAGACAACACGCACACCCCATTTTTCCACAATTGTCGCCAGAGGAGCAAGATAGACATTAAAAAGAGAAGGGCTAAGTGCCGAACCCTGTGGCACCCCCTGTAACATAGACCTAGAACTGGAAACATGAGGATGTAGAAACACCTGTTGTGACCTATCCTCCAGGATTGATTGAAACCAGCGCAGCACGGTCCCCGTCACTCCTAAATGATGTAGCCTATTCAGGAGGATCTTGTGGGAGACCGTGTCAAACGCTGCAGAGAGATCCAGCAGCACCAACATAGCACAGTTTCCTAGGTCAAGGTTTTCACGGATTGACTCTGCGACCTCTAGGAGAGCTGTCTCTGTGCTATATCCTACCCTAAAACCTGACTGGGAATCATGCAGATGATTATTAGATTCAAGGAAGTTAGAGAGTTGCCGCTGGACTTCCTTTTCTAAGATCTTTGCCGGGGCCGGTAGTAGGGATATAGGTCTAAAGTTTTTTAGCTCTGCTGGGTCGGCATCCTCTTTCTTTAGGATGGGCCGAATAAAGGCTTTTTTCCAGTCAGATGGAAAAATTCCAGTCTCCAAAGACGTATTCCAGAGGAGATTCAGGGTGTCATTGAGAATGGGCGCTAGGAGTTTAAAAATTCTGGCCGGACAGGGGTCAAGAGGGGAACATGACTTCAATACAGGTATTTACTTAAAGGCTTTTTTCCTTAAAATCCATGCCCAGCCCAGATATTTAGCTAGTGCTATAGAGATGATTGGTAAAGTGCTAGTGCATAAGATTCTTAGTGCAACAGCACTACTCCTGGTACCTAGAGTTTTACACATTGGAGTCAACCAGACCCGTCTTGGGGTAGCAAATACAGGGCAAACAAACAGAAAGTGGGCGATTGATTCTGCTTGCAGCCCACAAGCAGGACATGTTTCCTCACGTACACTAGACCATCTTCCTGTGAGAGACCTGAGTGGTAAAGAACCAGCTCTGAGCTGAAAATAAAGTTTCCTATCTCCAGGTTTGGTGATCAAATCCCAGTACGGTTCTAGAGCGGGTATAATTTTTGCCTCCAGATACCAACCGGTCATCCCAGAGGAATTTGCTCTACTCCATACTTGATATTCAACTCGTTCCCAATATATCATTCTCAAAGATCTCTTTGAAGGGAACAGAGCAGCCGCTGGATCACTCTACAGCCCCTCCATACCCATTCTATCAAGGTCTCGGGGAGGTTCCTCAACCATCCAATCTTATGGAACACATCAGATTTTATAACATCCATGAGACCTTTGGCATAAGGGGAGAGCTCCGGAGTGGTCCAAAGCCTCCGCCAGTATAAGACCGGACGGAGTTTAGCTATATCCATAATGGACTTCCTGCCTAATTCGTATCTCAAAGGTACCAAAGGGGTACTCTGTGGAAGACCAGTTATGCTACGAAAAAAATTGTTTTCAGCTACAGTTAGCTGGTCAAACCCCCATAGCTCTGCCCCATACAACACAGAACTTAGGGCCTTGGCCTCATAAACTTGGAGCACTGGTTTTATTGGTTTAGTAAAAGATTTTTTATGCTCACTAGATAAGGCTCCCGATATTTGTCTGAATTTCAGGGCAGCCATCTCTATGTGCTTACTCCATTTATTATCTTTTGTTACGTGCATACCTAGATAGACAAAATTATTGACCATTTCTAACGGTTGCCCGTTCATGAAAAACTTTTTCCCTCTATAGCTTGAATGTGGGTTAAAAACCATGAGTTTCGTTTTGGCCAGGTTAACCTCCAAACCATGACCAAGACAAAAATCTTCAAACACTAGCAAAGCTCTTTGCAGGCCCCTCGGTGTTTTTGATACGATAAGCGTATCATCCGCAAACATCAATATCGGAGTAATCACTCCGGCCAACTTTGGGGCATCTACATTGACGCTAAGCATACATTCTACTATCCCATTAATGTATAATGAGAAGAGCGTGGGGGCCATGGTGCAACCTTGACGCACAGCACGCCGGGAACTCAGAAGTAACGTCACCAGGGCCTCCCCACTGTATTTTGGCAAAATTAGTCTCATGTAGCCTCATTACCAGGGTCAAAATTTCTACGGGGAGCCCTAACTTTTCTAACACTGCCCACAGCCGTAGGCGGGGCACTAGATCAAAGGCAGCTCTTAAGTCCACAAAAGCGACATAGAGACTGCCTTTTCCCAGGGTGACTACCTTCCAATGGAGTTGAACAAAACGAAAAACCTGATCCACTGTACTAGTTAGTTTACGGAAACCAGCTTGGAAAGGGGACAGGATCCTGTTATCTTCAATCCACTCTAATATCTGGTTCAGAACCATCCTCCCGATAATCTTCTGGATTGAGTCTATCAGGCTGATTGCTCTGTAGTTACCTGGTAATGCCTTATCTCCCTTCTTGAACACTGGAATTATAACTTCACCCCCCATGATTTAGGGACTGGGGCACCTTCGGCCACAGCATTAGCCAATAGTGTAATATACTTGCTCCAACAAATTTTATTGTGGAGAAAGACATCAGGTGGGACCCCGTCTGGTCCCGGAGCTCGCCCACTTGCTAGGGATCCCAAAGCCATTACGGCATCTTCGGTAGTAAAAGGACCTTGACAATAAAAAACATAAGATATCTCCCAAGTGGGATTGGGTTTAAAGTTACATGCGTATTAGGGTTTAAGGTCTATCAGGCAGACCACCTCTGTTCCACTTAATGACATTCCAGAATAATCTTGAGTCCCTAGCATAACTTGCTCCCTTCAAATCTAGCCAATAAAGCTCATCCCATTTCTTTTTAGCCTGCCCAACACATTTTTTATATGTTTGTCTAGCCTTTCGGACACGATCATTATGTCCACTAAAAAGGGCTACAGCCAGATCAGCTCTGGCTCTCCTGCAATCGCCATCCTACCATCTTAATCGCTTAAGCGATGCCTTTTGTCTTTTCTTACTGGTTTCAGAAAGTGCCTACGTATTCCCTCAAAAAAGGTTTCATGTAGTCCGGTGGCTTGTGCACTACCTTCCTCGGTGGCCATAGCACCCTCAAGTTCCAACATAACTTTGGCTAGCTCATTGTCAATATTAGCAATGGCCTTATCGTTGGTCTTAACCTCACGCCACTTGAGCCTACGCATATCATTAGAGGGGACAACTTCAGGTGGCTCAAATTTCGTCACCTCTTCTTTTGTTTGGGCACTCTTCCACCACCAGGGCGTTACACAAATAGGATTATGGTCGCTCTCAACTCTTGATTCGACCACCATGTCTTTTACGAATTGCCATAGCTTAATGCTACAAAGGACATAATCGATCCTGCTTTTAAAACGGCCATTGTCGAATGTATTGACTCCAATCTTGTCCCCCGGTGTCCTGCCATTCAATGCCCTCAGTCCTTTCTCGTAACAGAGAGCATTTACCTGAACTACAGCCTCTGACCACCTTTTAATTGGTTCAAGGTCAAGTCCGGGTATACCCCAAAGCTGATCTTCCTCAGGATCAAGACCCCATTCAGAGTCTGGATCCAAGAGGGGTTTGAAAGTTACATTCAAATCCCCCGCGACGAGCACTCCCCTCTCACTCGAGTGCTCGTCTATAAGGGAATCCAGATTAGCCAGGACCCGCGACCTTGTCCCCTTGGTCCCTCTAAGATACAGATTATAGATGTCCAGATCGCCCAAGGGGCCCAGTGATAACCTGACTAGTTGGATGTCAGGAGACCCTGTTGGTATCTCACTAACCATCAAAAATAAATCTTGGCGAGCCCAGGTTGTTAGGCCATCCATAGGACGCCCTTTGGGTCCCTTTGTTGCTGGAACATGAAAATTCAGATATCCCAGCAAAAACTGTGGCTCGCAAGACCAGGTCTCCTGAAAAAGGCAGACATCGAATTTACCGATGTATTCAACCTATTCAGGAGAATCCATTTTTACCTTCAGACCAGCAACATTCCAAGAAATCATTGAACCCACCCCTGATCCTGACATTTTAACCTGATGGGTAGTATTGGAGCTTGCTTCGCATTGCCTCTGGTTCTCCCTGTTCAGATTTGAATTTGGGGCCCTTTTCAGGTTCGGCGTCCTGGGTGAGGCAAGATGGACTACAGCTGCTCCACCCATGGGCGCATCTCCAGCTACAGTGGCGTCCCTAGAGACTATTAAATTCGGCCCTTCCATCACCGGTCAGTCCAGGTCATCTAGATTACACAAACCATTGTAGTGATCAGGGGAGGGAATGGTAAACCCAGAATTTATTCCTCTCCCTGGCCAGTCCTGTCTAATTCTTCCGTCTCGATTGGGGGCCGGATTATAAAAATAATTTAGGTCGTGCACCCCAATCCCCGACCAGTCCCCAGGGTATGCACAATCGCAGATAAAACGCGCTATGCGCCTATCTTTAAAATTGACAATAATGGAGTCCCCCAAAACATCTTTTGGTCTGGATCCCATCCAACTGACCCTTCTAACGAATAAGATCTTCCCGTTCATATTGTTGGGAATTGGTCTGTTCTTATTTGACCAGAATGTCACTTTATTTTTAGGTTCTTGGTAGGATTCAGATTTGCCGCCTTTTATTTCGGGGACACCAGTTAATACGGCAACGTAAGGAAGGGAATCTGGTGGAAGATGAATATGGACCATGGATGATTTAATAGATTTATCATGGATCTCTGAATTTAAGTCTACTCTCACTCCCTTATTTTTCTTATTAGTGTTACCCCCAGATACATTACTTTTTTGGCCTGCCCCTCTATTGATTTGGTTGGCATTGGCCAACACCTTTTGTGGATCAGTTCCTAGACTGACCTTAGTCATCAAGACAGGATCAACAATGGGAATGGGTTCAGGAATCGTGAATAGGTCAGAGGATATGGAGTTAGGTTTTGCTCTATCTTTAATTGCTAATTTAACAACATTTTTTAGTGAGCAAAAGTCATCAAGGATCGTTTTATCCAAGCGTTCAATTCTTTCATTAACCAATTTTACCCTTTCTAAGAGGGGGAGTATTAATGATCGCACCACCTGTTCAATCTGGGAGATCGTTTCTCCAGTTTGTGGCTGATCAGAGAGACATTTATTTGCCTCGCCCAGAACCAGACAGTCATCAGCTAGTAGAGCACCAGACAGTTTGGATGTATTTTTCATAGTTTTAGGTATTTTCGACTGCCTCACACCTTGGGTATCCCCTCATCTTTTCCTCTTTGGATTGGTAGATCTTATTACTTTTTTACTAGCCCTTGTCTGGGGATAGGCTACTTCAGATCTTAAAGAACCCTCGGTTACAGAGGCAGCCTCGCCGAAGGCCTCCGTGGCCCTCGTACTGTCCTGTAAAATAATGGGACTAACCTCAACATCCCCATGCTGGAGCAAATCGCTAATACCATGCCCTACTGGCCTAATAGGGGATTTTACTAGTACTAATGGGCCAATAGATGAGCGTCTGGCATGCATTGGCTCAGTAGAAAGGCGCCGCTCAGTTATAGCGATTTCGTGTTCTAGGACCGAAACAGCTCTGGTTATGAACTGATCAAGAGTACCGGTCACTGTCCCACCCCCCCTGTACGCTTCCCTTTCCCTGCCATTTAATAGAATACACACCAATGTACTTGCCAAGGAATAAAGAACTACAATGGGTTAGCATTAACACGTTGTCACAAAACATCTTACTGAACTTCAGAAGGTTAGGGGGGGTGTCCCAGCCCGGCCCTCCTCGGCCCCTGACGGCCACAGGCGGCCCTCCCTTTGCCCGGGCTCAGCCCGGCGGCGCCTGAGCACGTCCCGCGTCCGGGGAAGAGCTGCCAGCTATATCCGGTGTTTAGGGGCGTGGCCGGGTAGCGCTGGTGGCTCTCGCGCTGCTTCCTGCCTCCTCCCTGTTCGAAATAGTAAGTCCTGAGCACCGCTGAAGATCACAATCCTTGGCGCAGCGTCTCCCGCAAAGCGGGAGGCGCGGGGTCAATTTGAATGTCCTGGTGTTTGGGGGCGTGGCCGGGTAGCGCTGGTGGCTCTCACGCGGCTTCCCGCCTCCTCCCTGTTCGAAATAGTAAGTCCTGAGCACCGCTGAAGATCACAATCCTTGGCACAACGTCTCCCGCGAAGCGGGAGGCGCGAGGTCAATTTGAATGTCCCAGTGTTTGGGGGCGTGGCCGGGTAGCG
This sequence comes from Triturus cristatus, assembly GCF_964204655.1. NCBI lineage: Eukaryota > Metazoa > Chordata > Amphibia > Caudata > Salamandridae > Triturus > Triturus cristatus. Next base: position 844,520,108 of record NC_140594.1, on the reverse strand, counting down.
CTGGTGGCTCTTGCGCTGCTTCCCGCCTCCTCCGTGTTCGAAATAGTAAGTCCTGAGCACCGCTGAAGATCACAATCCTTGGCGCTGCGTCTCCCGCAGAGCGGGAGGCGTGAGGTCAATTTGAATGTCCCGGTGTTTGGGGGCATGGCCGGGTAGCGCTGGTGGCTCTCGCGCTGCTTCCCGCCTCCTCCCTGTTCGAAATAGTAAGTCCTGAGCACCGCTGAAGATCACAATCCTTGGCGCAGCGTCTCCCCTTCTCAAATCGGCGAAAGGTTGACCAATTGTCCGATGTCTGATGTATTGACAATTGCCATATCCTGCATTTCTATTGCCGGAAAGGCAGAATAAATAGTCAAAATTTTTTCATGAAAGAAAGCAGCAAGTTCCTCGCAGAGTGCCAAGGAAGGTGAAATCATGCTTTTTAGGGTCTGGGGCTTCATAAAGCCCTCTACTATCCTAAAGATCTCTCTGGGGGAATTATCAGCCTCCCTAATTTGTTTTGCCAGAAAGTCTCTCATAACCTTACGTTTCAACGTATGGAATTTTTTCAGTGCTTCCTTATATTCTCTTTTAGCTGACAATTCGTAGTTCTTTCTCCATGCTCGCTCGAGCCTTTTACAATGGCTTTTTTCGCGACGAAGCTCCGCATTAAACCAAGGAGCTGATGGTTTGCTCCTGGACACTTTGCATGATCCAATAGGAGCTAGTTTATCAAGGGCTGAATTAATCCATGAATTAAAAAGGGAGGTATCTAAATTAGGATTCCCATACAATTCTAGGGAAGTATTGTATAAAACATCCCCCATTGATTCGAGCGTAACCTTCCTCCAATTTCTCCTATTCTCAGTGGCCAATCTACTATTGTTGTCGCAGAGCTTCCGGCTTAACCTAAACGTGACCAGCATGTGGTCCGACCAAATTACAGGTAGAGACTCTTCCATCTTAATGGCCGGGTCATTAGTAAAAAGGAGGTCCAAGATATGGCCGGCTGCATGAGTTGGAGATAGTACTTTTTGCATCAGATTTAAACTTTTTAAAGTATCTCCTAATTGGATGGATAAGGAGCAATTCGCATTATCCATATGGACATTAAAATCTCCAAGCACGGTAAAGTTCGAGTATCGTACAGAGAGATTTGCAATACAATCAAACAGCGATGACCAATATGTGGCCACGGTATTCGGAGGTCTATAAACCAGAAGTCCAGCCATAGAGGAGTTACTGGAGAATTTAATATAGAAGGACATTGCCTCTATGGGCGCCATGCCCTCGATTTTTTTATAAGAGATTTCCCAGCCCTCCCTCAAAATTATGGCAATAATGGTTATTACTTTGATAATTGCAGGAGTAGTTATGAGTCTTCTTGGGGCATAATTTGAGTGTGACTTAATACTATATTGACATAGCGGATTTAGCGTTACGCTTTAGAACTTAATTCAGAATGGCCTGAAAAACTGAATAAGTATACTTTTTGTGATGCTTGAGTGTGGTACAATAGACGGAGTATAACATGACGTTATTTTTGATTTAGACTTGGATTCTATTATCACTGGGATATCTGTAAAGAACTATAAGGAAGGAAGATATAGTAACAAAATGGAGAGCTATCTGCGATAAGGTATGGCTCTTTAAATGAATAGCAATAATATTGTTACTAATGATCAAATATTTGGAACAAATGAACCTTTTTGCCTCATAAATCTAGAGTTATTAAAGATTTTATTTAGATCTTGCCAGGAGCATGTTCTGAGGAACTTTAAGGTACTTGCGTCGGAAGACGTACTTTGATATTTTTTACACAGGTTTTATAGATATAACTTACACTATGGTTGCAATGAAGGAAACTAATAGCCTGGTCACAATTCACTGGAGAACTGGATGAATAGTAAATCTTCCCAAGATATGTATCAAACAAATACGTTTCGTATTCATAATTGTATATGTAACAACAGGTTGCACATAATGAATGGCTTGAATAATTAATTGGCATAAGGTTGTCACAAATGTGGGCTCTATGGTTTAAATGTAATGTATCATATATTTTGATTACAAATGCGTACTCTGTATTACTTCCAGCCCTGATGAAGCCGTAGGTTAATCCTACCACGGCGAAACGCGTTGGCATATGGGATTAGAGGAAATGAGGAACAATAAAAGAAGAACAAGAGCCCGACTGATTATTAGTCCTTGCGTGTTTTATGAATTGTGATTTGAATGATTACTGCAATTGTGTGCTCCAAAAAATTGTAATCTAGTTGTTCAATCTTTGGAGTGAGTTTAGGGAAGTAGGGTGTTCTCTTCCCCTATATTTTGGATTCACCTTAGATCTTATACTTGGAGGTTAATTTAGTGTGATCACTATATGAGCGCCAGTATTTCCCTGTACACCCAACAGTCATACTCACCCGTAAGGGTCTCAAGGCGCTGGGGGGGGGGGGGGCGGTTTCGCAGCTCCGTTCAGTTGAAGAGCCAGGTCTTGAGTGTCTTCCTGAAGAGGTTCAGGGTGGGGGCTCATCTGAGGTTGATCGGGAGCTCGTTCCAGGTCTTGGCTGCGATGTAGTAGAACGCCATTCTGCCTGTCCTGTCTTTGCGGATGCATGGGGTTTCGGCGAGTGCGAGGTTGGCGGATTGGAGGTTTCTCTTGGGTACGTGGAAGGAGATCCTCTCGCTGAGGTATTCGGGTCTGGTGTTGTGGAGACATTTATATGTTTGGGTGTGTATCTTAAAGGGGACTCTTTTCTCTATGGGGAGCCAGTCGTGGCTGTGCAGGTGTTGGGTGATGTGTTTGTGTCAAGGGATGCCGAGGGCTGCAGTGTTCTGTATGGTCTTGAGTTTGAGGAGCAGAGACTTGTTGATCTCGGTGTAGAGGGCATTTCTGTAGTCCAGTCTGCTGGTTATGAGTGTGTGTGTAACAGTCTTCCTTGATTCTGGGGGATCCATTTGAAGGTCTTTCGGAGGATGCAGAGGGTGTTGAAGCAGCTGGAGGCGACGGCATTGACCTGTCGTGTCATGGAGAGGGAGGAGTTGAGTACGATGCTGAGGTTCCGGGCATGGGCCGTGGGGGTTGGAGGGCTGCCGAGGGCGGTGGACCACCAGGTGTCCTATTGGAGGGAGAGGGTCCGAGGATGAGGACCTCTGTCTTCTCTGAGTTGAGCTTCAGGCAGCTGCTGCTTATCCAGGATGAGACGTTCTTCATTCCTTCCTGGAAGTTGAGTCTGGTGGTGATGGGGTCCTTGGTGAGGGTGAGGATGAGCTGGGTGTCGTCGGTGTAGAATACTATGATGAGTCCATGCTGTCTGACAATGTCGGGGAGCGGGGCCATGTAGATTTGAACAGCGTGGCGCCCAGCGACGATCCTTTAGGCACTCCACAGTTGATTTCTGTGGGTTCGGAGAGGAAGGGTGGCAGTCTGATTCTTTGTGTTCTGCTGGTGAGGAAGGAGCGGATCCATTCGAGGGCGGTTCCCTGAATGCTGGCGTTGTGGAGTCTGGTGATGAGTGTGCGGTGGGAGACGGTGTTGAATGCTGCAGAGAGGTCTAGTAGGATCAGGGCCACGGTGGGTCCCTGGTCGAGGAGGGAGTGGATGTCATCTGTGGATGCGAATTAAGCAGTGTCTGTGCTGTGATTGCTTCAGAATACGGATTGGGAGGGGTCAAGGATGGAGTTTTCTTCGATGAATGTTGTTAGCTGGGCATTGACGATCTTCTCAGTGACTTTGGCTGTGTAGCGGAGGAGGGAGATGGGTCAGTAGTTCTTCAGGTCCATGGGGTCTGCTGACGGCTTCTTGAGCAGGGGTCTGACTTCTGCGTGTTTTCATCCGTCGGGAAATGTGCTGGTCTTAAAGGTGGTGTTAATGGTGTGACGTAGTTTGGGTGCGTTGGCTTTGGCGGCTATGTGGTAGATGTGTGGTGGGCAGGGGTTCGTGGGGGCCCCTGAATGGATCACGAATGAGTCAACATTGGCTCCAATAAGCTGAACAGCCAATTCATAGCCTGAATCCAATTAATTAAGTTCGTATAATTTCTTCAACTTTTTTCCTTTTTTCACCATTAATTTTAATCCTTCTCTTTTGCGTTTAATTCATTTTATTCAATCCATGTATTACATCAATGTTCGGGAGCATTAGATGGATTTCATGGCATGATTTATTTTCACAATCCCAATGCATTTCGGGAATAAACTTCCCTTCATCAGGGGATTTTAAAAGTGCAAACAAATAATTTCTTTAAGCCATATTATATCAATTAAGCATTTCATCCAATTTTTTTTTTATAAAGAACACACAACAATAACATGAACAATAAACCTGTAGATAAGGCGAGACATATACATTGAAAAATTTCACTTGTTAGCTACATGAGGTCTTTTATACACCCGCCGTGCTCTCATATATTTTGTATCCCAAAATAACTCCATTGTTGAAAAATAAATACACCCCCTTTTTTTTAATGTAGAAAATAGTACCACTAGTTTAAAGAAACATAAACACGTATTAAATTCCCTGCGCTTACCATGACATGCTGTTACATCCTAAACATGAGGAAACCATTCCAAAATAAATGAATCCGATTTAAAAAGACCATGACTTAATCTCTCTATTGTATTAACATGCCGAAGCACGCATGTCTCGTTTCGATGCAAACTGTGTCCTTTGTAAAAGAACCCATTTATATTTGTTTCCACCATATATAATGCCACACAGGTGATTAATTACGTCTGTATGTCACGAGACTCTAAACAGCAAATCAAGTGAGCTGCACGTTTAAACCCGTACTCCTCCAAGTCCCAGAGTGCAATATCTCATGTTCTTTTCTCCCTGGAGTCTCTCTCGTACCCAAATACCTATTCTATAAATTGGTGTTAATAAAAATAAATATAAACCCACTCCTTTCCAACCTGCCTTATTTCCATTATTAATGGATGCCTTTCATGGTCGAGGTGTGTCCTCAGTGGTGACTGGGGTCCAGGAAGAGATGGTAGGCCGGCTGGTGTCACTGGAGAGGGAAAGGGAGGTGGTTTCGGTCTCCGGTGCCTGGTCATCGAAGTGGTCATAGAAGCCCTTGATTTTCAGATGGAATTAGGATCCGAGTTTGTCGCAGAGGTCCTGGGACGGGGTGATGTCTGTGGCTTTGCTGGGTGGCTTGGTGAATTTTTGGATGATGCTGGATAGTTCCTTGGAGCTGCTGGAGTTGGAGATGATCTTGTTTCAGATGAAAGGCCTTTTGGTGGATCTGATGCAATCGTGGTATTCTGTTTTGGCGTTCCTGTAGGTGGTGCGATCTTCTAGTGTTTTGATATTTCTCCAATTCTTCTCGAGACGTCTGCAGGTGCATCTGGATTCCTGGAGGTCGGTGGTGAACCAGGTAGCTTTCCTGGGGCACTGTCTGTCATTGCTTAGGATCCATCTGTGGAGTTCTTTGGCTGCGAGGTTGGCGTCGGTCGAGGTGGTGGGAGCAATGGGGTTGAGGGTGTGGTTGAGCTGTTCCTCTGTGATTTTGCTCCAGCTACTTCACATGGGATGCGTTGCTGTTTTGGGGGTGGTGGGTTTGTTAATGTTGTTACCTCCTGTGAAGATGGGGTCATGGGTGTGTCCTGCCTTGTGGGTGGGCGTGGTGATGAGCTGGTTCAGGCCAATGTTGGTGAGGTTGTCCAGGAGGGTGTTGGAGTTGGGGTCGCTGAGGTTGTGGAGGTGGAAGTTCAGGTCTCTGATGAGCATGTAGTCCATGGAGGCAATGGCGTAGGGTGCGATGAGGTCAGCGATGGTCGTGGCAAATGAGGCGTGGGGTCCGGGGCACTGTAGGTGAGGGTGCTGCGAATGGTGGTTCTAGGGGTGTTCTGTATCTGGAAGTGGAGGTGTTCGGTGGTGGAGAGGGAGTCATTTGTGGTGGAGGTGGTGTGTCAGAGGGAACTCTTGTGTGCAATGGCGAGTCCTCCTCCAGGGCAGTTGGGGTGGTCTTTCCTCTTGATCTTGTATCCGTCGGGGATGGCCATGGCGATGTCGGGGGCGGAGGTGGTGATGGTCCAGGTTTCTGTGAAGAAGGTGGCGTCTGGTGAGAGGGTGTCTAGGAGTTCCCTGATCTCTACGGCATGTCTGTGCACAGAGCTCACATTGAGGAGGATGCACCTCAGGGTTTCGGAGGTGTTGGCGTTCGATGCAGGGGGTGGTGGCTGTGGGGGTGCTGATGGTGTGAAAGGTCTGGCGGCAGTGGCGGCAGGAGAACTGTCTGTGGGTGGTGCTCGGTGTGGACAGCTGGCAATTGTTGTTCCTCCCGGGGTTGAGTGCGAGGAGGGTATCTGCGTCGTAGCGGTGGGTGGTTCGAGATCCAGGGTTCCTGGCGCTGGTCGCTGTTGGGTCGCGAGTGGGCGCAGACAGGCTTGACTTTGGCACGTTAGCAGCGCACCAGTGGTGCACCTGCCGATTATGGCTGCCATTAAATAGGGTAGGGGGAGGGAAAGCGCAGCTGGGAGGCGGGAGTGGGAAGAGGCAGGGGGAGGGGCCACAGGGGCAGCAGCAGCGGGAAACAGGCAGCGAAGGGGACATGAATGTAAAATACAGGACACAAGAGAACCAGGCACAAAAATAAAGGCTAAATACAGGTGCACAGAGAACAGGCACAAAATGAGACACAGACAGTACAGAGGCTCACAGAACAATACCTGAGCAGACTCAAACCCTGCTGATCAGGGCAGAGTCAACACAGCAGAAGCAGCACAACAGCGGACCTGCGGGTGTGAGAGCAGGTTCCTGACCAAGAGGTCAGAGGTCTTGCTCCGCTACCCTCGCAGCGGTCGCCATTAAATAGGGGAGGGGTAGGGAAAGCACAGCTGGGAGGCGAGAAGAGGCAGGGGAGAGGGGCCACCGGGGCAGCAGCGGCAGGAAACAGATAGCGGAGTGGGCACGGATGTAAAATATGGGGCACAAGAGACAAGAGAACCAGGCACAAAAATAAAGGCTAAATACAAGTGCACAGAGAACAGGCACAGGCATAAAATGAGGCACAGACAGTACAGAGGGTCACAGAACAATACCTGAGTGGACTCGAACCCTGCTGATCAGGGCAGAGTCAACACAGCAGAAGTGGCACAACCAGCGGAGCTGCAGGGGTGAGAGCAGGTTCCTGACCAACAGTGAGTGTGTGAGCAGAATTAATTTACTACTATTTAGCTCCATTTGTAAATTATGCTCCTCATTTCTCATTTCTAGTAAATGTCTGTGCATTGAGCCATTTCTCTACATGAAAGGAATGTTACATATTTAAATTTGAAATTTTTCAGTATTGAGACCATTTGAGCGATCTACCACAGATCTTTTCAGCCCCACAGTCATTCAAATATACAGTCATATTTAATATAAAAGTATTTTAAACTTTTTAATAACGTTTAATAAACCTTGTAATTTTTTCCATTGGTTTACTGTAGGGAGATCTCTGCCCCAGGGGTCACAATAGTCAAGGATATATAGAAATGTAGAACAGGATAATCAATTTCAAAAAGGTTTCATTTTTATGTCAACAATAATGTAAAATATTTTAAGTATTTTTTAAATATTGTCCGAAATAAAAAAGCTACAGCACTATTAACATAATTTTGAAATAAATATTTAATTACTTTAAATATCATACTTTAAATAACAATTATGTTTCTGAAATTTAAATGACAAAAATATTCTCCCCTTAAGTAAACAAATTGTAATTTTTCATTATATATTAATGATTAAAACTGATGTATCGAATTAATTAAAAGTAATTTAGTTATATTTTAATAACAATTATTGTTACATAATTTGGTAAAGTCAAAAAGGGTATTGCAACATTCAAAATTAATGTGGAAAGGGAAAACACCAGGTACAGTATAGATAACAGGCTTGTTGCTTGTCGACTCCCAATTAATCTAAATTTGTTTTACAGCTAAACTTAACACTTGCATGCATGTATGACAAAAACATTTATAGATACATAATAGAACAGACAAACTTATATTTTTTAGTACTTCTTTTTAATTTGATATAATCTTAGAATATTTTTGTTGTTGTTTCTTATTTTTCAATAAATTAGTTTCTCTGTATAAACATATATATTTACAAATAAATAAATCATCATAGTGCTTTTATACATGCAAATTCTATTTCTAAACAGTGAAAACTCAATTTTTGCAAATAATTATAGTTGAATATTTGAAACAAGGACAGTGCATACTTATCATACCAAAATTAATTCTCAACAAGCAAATGATAAGTCTTAAAGATTTCAAAAGAACAGTGTATACATATTATGACCAGATTTTTGCTCTACAGGCGGTAGGTAGACACAACGCGTTTCGGCTAGGCCTTCGTCAGGAACCCGCTCAGGTTTGTACACTACATGTAAAAACGATTACAAAAAATATAATGATTAAAAGCCATTTTTAGAATTGGGAGTCAACATGGCAATCCAAAGTTATTTACAAAAGCGAACATCTATATACAAATTATCCATATAATGAGATCTTGTCCGAGGTCATAATTTGCGGTGCCATCATACATCTCGTTATCATTAAAAACAGTTGAATGCTGCAGATCATATAACATTTAATGCACTGTATCAATGTACCAGTCATCAGAAATATTACTAGGAGTGATAAAGTCATGCTGAGAAATTTTAAACACATAAGGAATTTGAATCCAACTGGTCCAAATATATCATAGGATACCTCATTCCAAACAATTTCATCAGGAACTGGGGCAGTAGAAATGTTCACCAGGGAAAGGTCTCTTTTCACTCTTTGTGATAAAGAATGGGATGTTATAACTAAGTTTACCAGTTCAATAGCAGAGCGTTCTGGGAGATAGTGCCGGTTCAGGATCAAGAAAAAGACTCTCATAATACCAATCCTAATAAAGAGGAAAAGTAATGAAATTGTAATCCAAATGTATATCCAAGGAGAGTTAAAGCATGTCTTTCTCATCCAAATGTAGAATTCATGCAATCTACCTCGGGCAGTAGTGGTGGTGGGCCAGATAAATCTGAAGAGAAGTCACCAAAGTCAATGAAGTAGCTGAGGCTGTTTGATGTTTTTTGGCAGCTCTGGAGGTTGCATAGTACTGGGAGTACACTCAAGTGGTTGTACGTTTCTATAGGTACCATCTTTGTTTGTCGAATAGAAATCTGTGTTTCTGTGCATGATGTTTGTAATGAGTTTGTTGATGTAACAGAAAGAAGTGATACTTCAGTTTTAACTGTCCCCTGGAGGGGAGAGGATGCAATACCTAGGAACCCTCTTGGCCTACTGTGTAGAACTGGCCACATAATGTGGTTTGATGAGATCTATTGACACAAATCTCTTGTTTTTGCAACTACCCAGGGGTGGTAGAAGTACAGTTCTCGTACCTTCAATTTCCAGGACAGGTTAAGGCGCTCTTCAAGATGGCCCAAATTCCTTCTTGCCCACTGTCTTCTCCTGGACTAGTTCACCAATCTTGGGGATCCAACCAGGAGTCACTGGTGCTTCCTTCACTTCTCCAGTGGCATATCGTTTCTGCTGCGTTGCTCTGAGCTGCTCAAAAATTGTTCAGATCCTGTAAAACATCTAAAAGTTCATTGATGTCAACATGTGTTTCTGTCGCCACTATACTGGGACTGTTGAGGTTGGGAACCCACATCTTAACCCCAAACAGGACTTTTTAGGGAGTCTGGCCACCCAGGGATTTTCTAGGCAGATTGTTTAGGGCTTTCTGGACTTCATATAGATGGTGTACCCAACTGTGACCTAATATCCTTGCTGTTAAAAACTGCTAGACACCATGGGAAAATTGGGTGTGACTACACAGTACTTCCGATATCATCCAGAGGGAAATGTGGTATTGGAGAGGAAGAACTGGGACTTAAAGCCTGTAACATCATCTAGCCCAGGGGGCTCCTAAATATTCTGTGAAGTGAGCTACTTCTGATCAGTGCAACAGATTGTGAACTACTGAAGGCTAAAAGTAAATACAAATGGCTCAATTAATACTGGCCACTGTGAGTAAGGGGCCTGCAGTTTGGACATGACACTTTGAAATGGGAGTAATATGAAATGAGGTGTTGGCTTCAAGAAGTTAGGTAACTCTCCTTTTCAACTGGTGTCCATTTCAAAGCACACAGGGGCATATTTTTAAGCGCACCTTAAAATTTGACCTGGCAAGGATATATGTTTATGGCAGCTGTACCTCAGTGCTTTAGTTGCTTGTCCCATTGACTAAGCCCTAGACTGCCAATGTTTCTGACTGAGCACTGCTCATTGTCAGGCCTTGTTATCTTTAGCCTGATGATCATTATGTCAAATGAATACAGCCTTCCTTTAACTTTTACATGTGAAAATTACCTTGTGCCCATCTAATAAATGACTGCAATGCTGTATGGTACTCTGTGCCTGGATTTGATTTGTGGGACCATACACATAGCTAACAACATTTTCATTTGGTTTTTACTGAAAATATTTTTATGTACAGTTGTAGAGAGTATAAAATGTCTTGTCTAATTTCCATTATGTGAGTTTTCAACGTAGTACATGTAATTAAAACATACACATAGATATATCTCTACATACACACTAATTAGAATCTAGGGCTCTAAACACACAACACATACTAATATTGTGTTTTTTTCCACATTATAAAGTGCTTAGAAATCCCCAACATCTTCAACCTCTATTAGGAACAAAACTATTTGACACTTCACATCACTCACTACACTTCACTCAGGAATTCAAAGGGACATTGTAGCCTGTGTTAATGGAAAAATACCAGTTAGACAGATTCCCATATACATTTCAGACATGTACCTGCTCCTCTGGTGAGCCATATAGCTGGCCATACAGGGAAAGGACCTTCTGTGCCAGCAAGTCCAGCTCCTCTGGCGAGAAGGCAGGGGCCCGCTCACTTATTCAACCAGCTATCATTGCTCCCAGAGGTAAGTAACAGCAGCAAAAGTGGAGGAGGTCTTGATGGAAGCACTGTTAGTAGGCAAGTGAGCTCTTTTTCCAACTGCCGGGTACATGTATGAGATGTACGTGATTGAAAATGGACACAGCCATTGACTTTACTTTACTTTCACCAGTGTTAGCCTATGGCTGTGTCCATCATGGAGTTTACTGCCCACTATGAGCTCAACTTCTGCCGCAGGCCTCTGATTCCAAATGTCCTGCCAGCGTATTCAGGCACCCGCCATATTAGAAGTTAAAAATAGTGTGTTTGTGACTGTTAAGTGCGTCTACACCACTCTAAATTGGGGCTAGTTTGTTTACATATTCAAAATCAAATTTCAATGGACACTCATTCTTTAAAAATGAACATTTATATGTAGTGTGTTACTGTGCTGAAAAGCAATATTAGTGCAGTGTTGTTTACACCTCCATTGACGGTATGTTTGGAGGAAATGTGTTTTTGTTAATGTGTAAATAATTCATTTGAAATGTATAATTTACACAATTGTTTTAAAATTTATTTTAGGCTTTAAATGTAATTTGGGAAGATTAAAGGACAAAAAGCAAATTTTTAGGAAAATATGTAGTAAAACCATATATATTTTTAACAACTTCATGACTTTAATGCTAAATATCAAATATGTTGCTGTGGAAAATGTGAAAAATGTTTTACCAATGAAGACATATGAACCGGGTAAAGTGAGGAGATGATCGCCTCAGGTGTATTGCCCATTTCCAGACCTTGCTCCTATGAAAGAAAGGGATATAATCAAGACGTTCTGATTGAATAAGCAAACTATACAAGAATTATGTTATCAGCTGGAGCCAGATCTTCTTTCTCACAACAGACATCCCACATCTATCACACCAATTGTCAAACTCATGGTAGTGCTTCATTTTGTGGCAACAGTATCCTTCCAATACACTGTGGCAGTATCTGGTGGAATGTCACAACCAACTTTAAGTGATGTGTTGCAAGAAGTTATATCTTCAATGAGGAGAGACACATCAACAGCTTCATCCAGTTTCCATGACAGCAGGATTTAGCCAATGTGAAGAGGGAGTTTTATGGTTTGGGTCGCCTACCACATATGGTTGGACCAATTGATGTCAGACATATTGCTTTAGTGTCACAACACGCTGGAGAACAGTTCTATCAGAATGGAAAACACTTCCATTCAATCAACATGCAAGTTGTCAGCTTACAGGATTTTTACATCACACATTTCTGTGCACATTCTCCAGGCTCAGCTCCATACCCCTGCAAATATCAGACTTGGACCTGAGAGTGCCTGGCTTGTTGGTCAGTACAATCTTTCATAATATTGTTTGGGGAATTTCTAGTTGAATAATCTATAATTGTGTACTTTTTTGGCACTTTTTTGTCTTCCATCTAGGAGACTCAGCTTATCCCACCCGACCTTGGTCGCTGGTACCACTGAGGAACCCAAAAACACTAGGGGAAGGCCACTTCAAGGAGGCCCATGTAAGAACATGGTGGCCAGTGGAGAGGGCTTTCTGTCTCCTGAAGGCAAGATTTTGTTGTCTGGACAAAATTGGACGAGCCCTTCTTTACTCACCTGATAACGTCTGCCAAAGCACCGTGGCCTGCTGCATGCTCCACAACATCGCCCTGTCATGGAACATCACTTATATCGCAGAGGATGGAGACCATGAAAAACCACCAGGTGAGGATCCAGAAATGTTAAATGAAGATGATAGTGGGGAAGAGGAAGGAGTTGACTTACATCAAGATGTCATTGACAATTCTTTTCATGAGTGTAAGTATATTTTTACATGTTATCACTTTCACTGTCACACCAACTATTTACGTGATGATGAGAGAAGTATGCAGTGGTAATTTGTGAGGAAGTTCAGGGAAATTCACGCCAAAGGTGTTTGTTGGTCAATATTTTGACACATTGACTACTGTGTTCAGTTACATTGTTTATCTCCAATTGATTTGTAAAAATGTGTCCTCCAAAATGTGAATTTGTACTGTATCTATTATGTAACATTTGATTGGCAATCTTTTTAATTTGTTCTGTTTCAGGTTCTTTCACTATTTCATCTTCCTTTGGCCATTTAAGTGTTGTGACATTTGCAGGTATATGGTGCTGTTTCACACTACAAAGGGAACATGGGTTGATCCTGGGAAAGACAGACAGAGACTTGTACCAAGGCAACTTGCACTGTGATTGAATGGAAGGTTTGAAGATTACATTGGACTTGTTCGTTGTCGTCTATTGGCACTAAAGCAATATGTGTGCCATCATTAGCTTAATCCACATGTGGTAGCAGAGCCAAATCATGCTAATAACCCTTCACATTGACAAAATCCTCATTGTGTGTAAATTGTATGAGCTGCTGCTGTGTTTCATCATTGTAGGACATAGGTCTTGTGGCACACCACTGACACTTGGTTATGACATGCCTCAGATACTGGAACAGTGTATTGGAATGATCCTGTGTCTACAAAATGTAGTACTGCCATGTTTGTGTCTATTGGCGTTATTGATGTGGGATTCCTTATGTGAACCGGAAGATCTGGCTCCAGCTGCTGACATGAGTCAATCCTAATATGCCTATTCAAACTGATTGTTTTGGATATACCCCCTTCTTCTATGTTGGCAAGGTCTGGAACTGGAAATGTGAAAACTGGCACTAAGTGTTAGTGTCATGAATGGATTCTTATGTTAGTAAAAATGTTCACAGACAATATTGGCCAAATGGAATTAACATAGTAGTACATCATTGAATGGTATATTATTTGGGAGTGGTGGTTGGGAACTTGAGAAGAACATTACCTCCATGCAAATTATCTATGTTTACATAATACTTTCATTTTTGTCATTGTAAAGTTATGATGGAAGGAAACAAATGCATTAATAGAGTTGAGATTTATAACACCATTATCTGAGTTTTTGAGTTGTGAATTTATTGAACTAAACGTGAAGAAATTAAACATGGTGAAAATGATAGAGCAAATCAAAAAGTTAAGAAGTTGGTCATGGTGAATGAATCCATAGTTGATGAGCCATATTGCTTGAAGTCTAATGTCCAAAATAGGACTGGCATCAGAAAGGTAAATGTGTTCAGAAATAGTCCACGGAGTGAATGCCAGTCACACTCTGGAGGACATTTGGTTTGGGGTTTCTTGCTGGTAGTGGCAGAGGTTTTGCCATCCTTACCTCCTGATAATTTAGATGGACGTCCCTTCCTGTGGGTGAGGGGGATCCACAGTTGCATGGCCTTAGGTGGCTGCAGGTGGGTCTTCTGGTAGAAGGGCCTCCCTTCCTATGGCTGTGGCAGATGCAGATGGACCAGATGTTGTTGGACCACAGGAATGGATAGATGGTGCTTAGAAAGCCCTGCACATATGGGTGTAAATGTCCTGCAGCACCCCAGTCAGGGAGCCCATATTGGAGTTGTTAGCTTCCATCTGATAATTGAGCTCCCTATGCAACTGCATCATCTCCTGGAGCTCAATGAGTACCTAGCCCATTATGTCTTGGGACTGATTATAGGCTCCTGATACTTGGTCAATGGTAGTCTGGGTGAGAGTGACCCCAGTGACCTCACTATGCGGGCCTACAGAATCCATCCCATGACCCCAAACCCCACTACCCTGTGCCCTTCGCCCAGTGTGCCCCATCCGACTGGATCCTGGGTGAGCTGGAGCTGGTGGTGCTGTGTGTTGTCAACATTAGCCAGAACTGGGGGGCACACGATCGGTGTTACAGTGGTAGGAACACAGGAAGTGGAGCCTTTGATCACCTGAGATTTTACAGCTGGGGTGAGAGGGGTCCATGTGGGCCCAGTGAGACTCACTAGAACCATCTGCCCATGCTGACCAGATGGACCAGGATCCTCATCATCATTCAAATTACCAGGAGTGTTGTCCTCAACTAAGGCTTGATCAAAGGCTGAAGTGGCGGTCTCTTCGGTGGCATATTCTTGGCCACGTGCTCTGGCAGTTGAACCTATTGACAAATTGAGAACGTTTTCTTAGTAAAAGTGTGTATTATACATTCAAATCTTTTGAGACAAACAACGTAGATTTCTAAAAGCCAGAACAGGTTATTATGATGATAGTTTTCAGTGGTAATGAACATATTACCTTAACATATTAATTTCAAACAGTACAACTTCAAATAATAAGATGTCCTGGCATGTTTATGAAGTGATTAGGAAGTATACCTAACAACTCCCAACCATTCAACTGAACAAAGTGGAGAGGTGAAATATGTAATTGACGGTTCCAAGGCCTAGCTGACTACAAAACAGAAGGTTCCACAACTTGGATGGATGTTTGGCATTAGACATCATATGAACATTGCAGAGTCATTTTTTGCAATTACCACTTATATTCATCATAGTAATTTTCAAACGTGACAATTAGAATTACAATAAGGTAGATCACCCTTTCTAGAATCCAACCCCATCCACCAAAGACAGACCAACTCCAATTTCCGCTTTCTATTCCTTTGACATTCTCCAAAATATCTAAAATGTGTTTGGTAATATTCTTTTCCATATTTGTGATCCCGACTACACACTGGTCTCCTACTTCTGCACACACACTACCGCTGTTAGCTAGGATGAAATCAACTGCATATCTAGTTTTCTCAGAGTATATTCGCATGCTTTCTAATTGGGTGGTGATGTCACGTAAGGCCGCTACTGTGGAGTTAGACAGTATCTGCAGCTTACATCCAAAATATTCCCTAGCCCTTCCAACTCTGGCCATAGCGGTATCACCAAAGGTTATAATGGAGGAAAGTATATACCCAAAGGTGATGCCATTACTATAATTATTGACCTCCAGGTCTGTCACTCCTTCTCAAAATTCCTTTGTTAACGTCCTTTTAACCCATCTTAAGTTTGGTTTACTATACTTATAAGGCACCCCAAGAGGAAGCACCATTCCAAAAGCAACGTCCTTGGTACCATTATGAACAATGGAATAAGTACCATTGGACAAAAAGTAAAATCCTGGGTGTGTATATAGTGGACCTTGATCATTTACAGGAGCACATCTGGTGTTCATTCCCACTGTACTAGGATCATTCTTTCAAACCAAAGATATTGTATTCTTGAACAATATCAGTCCAGAACAATTTATGTATAGAAAAGCGTCAGTACTATTTACTATCGGACGGCATGCGGGATAGTAACCTGCCTCTCGAGTAACTGTCAAATCTTGATAATGCCAGCCCACTAAATTAATGTTCTGTTCCTCCATATACACATTCTCACAATACACATTAATGTTGCAACCTGGGTATCCCTTCCCTTGTGGGTTTCTATAATACAAACAGGGACCGGGATATCCCATTCCGAACTCACCCTTTACCTCTACGAATTGTGGTGGGTGAACATATGTCTAATTAACCAGTGACATTGGGTAAGCAGTCCATAAACTTGTAACAGATTCAGTAGGATAGCAAGCTGTACCTTCACCAAAGAATTTCCTATGTGTCACTAGAAATACATTGCTTGGGATCGTTCTTTTTGCACGGGCTGGAGAAACAATCTTTCATAGCACATGATGGAGCATTATAATCACACTCCAAAACCCAGGACACCCCACCCAAAAACAACAATAGCAACAATACCAGAACAGCACAGAACAGTTTTTTCTTAGTAGACAAAACGTTTTGTACGTGAACAAGGGGAATTACTTGTTGTTCTTTGTCAATAACCATTGCGCCAAAGGGGTGTAGGGGGCAAATTTCCAGCAAGAGAAGTATACAAGTTCCCAGTGTCCGTCAGAGTCTCACTGGTAGACTCCTATTGTTCATCAACGTAGGCGCTGTTGAGCACCGGAGGTGGAGCTAGGTGATCCCAGCACTTCTGAAGAAATCCCACGTTGCTCAGGATAAGGCGCTCCCGCCCCTCCAGGGGAGCGCTTTCGATCTATCCTGTCCAATGTCCGAACAATGCACCAATCTCGCCTCTCCCTAAACTACCGTTGGTACCACAGACAAGGTACACCCTATCTCTTACAATCCATCCCTGCTAATCTGACTTCTCCTTTGGTGCACTATTTCTCCGTTGAGGGTGCAAATTGTACCTTGTGATTTCAGGCACAGAGGGGTTAGCAAACAGCGGCACTTTTAATGGCTCATCTTTCCTGGAGGGACCGCTGCATTTAGCACGTCATCGGTCTCTAAATCCGTTTGCCCTCTGGTGTGACAGCAGGGACGTGCGGACCTGTTGGTAAATAGAATGCACATTTTCAATTAACTTGGCACAAGTAATCAAAAAACGAATATCCTTAGCGCTAATAGGGGCTGGGCCATGGGCCATCGTGACTACAGGGAGAGCATATGCATCTGGCAAAATGTTTTTTTTTTTTGGTTCCCTGGCCTATCAATTTAACATCCCTTAATGTTCAATTGTGCTGTTCTGTCTTGTCACATTGCTACCTCTACTGTGGCCTTACTCTGTATCTCCTCCTCATTAATGAGCACGTCCTCAAACTTGGTGACTTCGGGGACTCACCTAGCGGGATCTGCTACTAACATCTTTTTCATCTTCATTCGGGCTGTCTCCTTAGCTGTCTGATCTGCAAATGCCTTATCCCTTCCTACATCGTCAGTGTCTTTTCGGTGGACATTACACTTGTAATTCCAATGTCCTAAATAAGAGTGGCTATCCCTGTTGCTCGGACTGACTGATCGGCTGTAACAACATGAGCAGCAGTAGTTGTTCCTTCTGGTAATTCAAAACAGGAGCCATCGACATGTTGTTCCCCTTGGGAGTCAGATAAGAGGACATCAAACAAGTCTACCCTTCCTTTCGTTTCTCCAGAAGGGAGGGGCAGTAACGTGGCTAAATTCAGAGTGGAACATCTGTCAATCGTGATGTTTTTGGTGAACCAAGCTCATTCATAGCCAGTTAGACATGCACAGGTAAGTTGCCATGTCTTTATCTTATTCAAAAATGTATTCACAGCATGGGGTACCATGACTGTGAGATCAGTATCAAATACGAGCCTAGCCGATTGCCTTATAGAGATGACCACTGCAGCGACCGCTCTTAGACAGCTCGGGAGGGCTTTTGCAACGGGGTCAAGAAGAGCAGAAAAATATACAGCAGTTGCTTACCCCCTAAGGCCTGTGTTAAATCAGAGAGCGCACAACTAGCCACCTCGTGTACGTACAACACGAATGGCTTTGCACCAAGCACATAGACTAATTAAATGAACCAAGCACAGGAGCCAAGCAAAGCACTTAGACTAATTAGATGAACCAAGCACAGGAGTCAAGCAAAGCACAACCTTTAATTGCTCAAAAGACTGCTGAAACTCAGGCACCCAAAACATGCATCCATGCACAGCAGGAAAACATGCATCCATGCACAGCAGGATCATGCACGGCAGGATCAGTCCCCTACCCTCCTTTGACAGTAGGTGACCTAAGTAGTTGACCTCCTGTCGACAGTATTGAAATTTAGAAAGGGATACTTTATGGCCATCTTTAGCTACGTGTCAACATACTGAAATAATGTGTTATCTGTGGGGAGCGCCAAAAAATACTTTCACAGTCTAATTATTGATACCAGGGTAGCCGGAAGAAGCACAACGAAGCCTAAAACCTCTACCAGCAGGGTTGAACCCATGTGAACCCAAAAATCCAGGAGAAACTCAAGCAGATATCCACTAGCCAGATGAATAGGTATACTGAAGAACGTGTGTCTCCAGTC
This sequence comes from Triturus cristatus, assembly GCF_964204655.1. Lineage (NCBI taxonomy): Eukaryota > Metazoa > Chordata > Amphibia > Caudata > Salamandridae > Triturus > Triturus cristatus. The sequence goes on along the minus strand of NC_140594.1, from coordinate 844,501,460 downwards.
CAGGACAGAAAAGAAAGCAGCAGAAGAAGGAATCATAGTCAAAAATTATTGAAAGTCAGTAACGACCGTAAACTGGGGAATCACTGCTACATTCATTTCATGCAAATCAATCACAAAACAATAACCATCTTCATAGTCATCGTGAGAATACTGTCCACCCCAGTTATCATCAAGGTTGTTACTATCTGAACGATCCTGTGAGGCAGCAGTATGCTGGGCTCTTCCTGTCCACCAGCTCCCCATCCACAAGAACCTCGCCCAGGGGCCCTGACTTTCTGTAACAACACGGGACACTCGCTACGCCAGTGTCCCTCCTCCTTACAATACGCACACTCATTCAGCCCTACAGGCGTAGTATTCCGGCTTGTCTGAGACAGCTGGCTGGTTGTACCACCTTGTCCTCGACCATTTCGCCGAGAAGCTGGGGTGCTATATCATTGAAACACTGTTCCCACGGTCCAATCAACGTAGCCAACACGTTCTTAAGGGGCATGCTGCTGCACAAATGGCTCATAATCTTTCATCACACTCCACACATCCTCCACACTATAGATGGTGTTACGAACCCACTGAGTGGCCTTATCGGCTACCACCTTTTTCTCCTCATCTCCCACATCGGATTGAATCAATATTCGCCCAGTCTCCGTCCCCCAATCTACATACAGGTGTTCCGCTACTCAATACTGTTGGGGAATGAAGGAAAAGGGAAGGAGTAGTAACAGAGGGAACGGGCACCGATGTAGCTAATGGCATAGTAGGGGTAAGAGCTGGAGAGAGAGATGCTGAAACATTAGGCGTAGAAGGAAGACTATGTAGGAAGCTGGCTCTGTATATAATATACCAAAGTGAGGTATAGTGTGCACAGAGTCCAGTGGATCCCCAAAGGTAGGCAACGGTAAAGTTAGATAGCACCTCACTCTCTATTTGTGGTAGTGTGGTTGAACAGTAAGGCAGTATCAGAGGACAGTGTTAAGCATTTGTTGTACACACTCAGGCAGCAAATGAATTCACACACTCAAAGACTGAACTTCAGACCAGTTGTTTTTGTATAAAAAGATTCTTTTCGTTATTTTATTTCTTAGAACCAAGCAAGCCCGGCACAGGTAATTTGATAAACACTTTGCAGTAAATATACAGTTTGAAATACAATTGTAAATGTACTTTGAAATGGTTACAGTTTGTTTTATTGGTAATGCAATACTGTGTAATGCTGTACATATACTTTGTATCGATTTTGCAATAAGAATTACAGGTAAGTTATTTTTAGGTTACTTTTGAGATTACTTTTTAGATAACTTTTTCTACTCACTGTGATGTGCCTAGATATCACACTGGGACATTTCCTAGAGAAAAGGTAAGTAAAGTCAGTTTTGCACAATTGTTATTTTTCAGGTTTCTATACAAATCAACTCCACACTTAGAACATTTTTCAGAGAAAAACAGTCAATAGGTTCCTATGGAGAGAAATGAAGTTAACGATTACCAGGTAAGTAATCGGTCTTTGGAGTTGAGCTTCTGGGTTTAGAACAAGGGTTCTCCCAGGGTCAAGGATGCACTCTCGTTACACCCTCAGCGGCACTAGGGCAGCAGGGTGCAGAGTGCTGAGGTCCAATGTTATCCAATGGGCAATAGGGGGCCTCTGGTTGGTGGCTGCTGGCAAGCAGGCCGTTCGGCTGTAGGAGCAAAGCTCCTGGACTTTAGCTCAGGGCAAATGGGAAAATAAAAGTAGCACTGAAGGTGCACCCTCAGCAGGACTATGGCGGCTGGGTGCAGGGTGCTGTTTCGACGTTGGGCACCCTGTTGGTTTCAATGGGGAACCTCCGGTTCACAAAGGCACTGCAGGCTCGGGGACGAAGGTCTTCTGGGTGCAACCACCACTTCGAGAGGTAAGTTGGGAAGTTAGGGGTTGGTTATGCACCATCTGTTTGGGCACACAAGGCCATGGGGCATCGGGTGCAGGGGTGCCTTTTGGGGTCAGATCTTCTTACCAGCTCCTGGTTGCGGTTGGGGGGACCTTCTGGATTTAGGCTCCAGGCTTCAGCTGGAGGCTTGAGAAAGGTCAGGGGTCGCTGGATCTTGGGTCAGGGTCACCAGGGTGACCTCCTCGTGGTGTTTGCCCACTCAAGCTTGGGTCGTGGATGGCGGGTGCAGAGTGGGGCTGATCCGCGGTGTCTGGCCGGAGCCAGAGGTTGCAGATGAATAAATCTGGGTTCACGCTAGACAGAGTCTTTGTAGTTGAAGGCAGGCAGGTCCTCTGGGGTTTTCGAGGTTGCTGGCTGCAGGACACACCAGGATTTTGCAGGAGCAGGTTCGAGAGGGATACAGGCTGGTAGGGCTGGGCCCAGGTCAGTGGGCATCTTCCTCTTGTTAGCTGCTGCACGGCTGTTCAGTCCTTCTTCTTCTTCTTGCAGGTTCTTGTCTGAGGAGGCAAGGCTCAGGGGTGCCCCTAAATACTAGATTTAGTGGTGTTACAGGTTGGTAAAAGGCAGGGACCAATGGGTCCCTTCCCTTGGTCGGGTACGCTCCCTATTATGCCACCCACCAGTGGGAGGGGGGCATGAGCCTGTCCCTGGTTGGCTGAGTCTCCCCAACTTCAAGATGGTGTGGACTGAGAGTTGTGCTTCACCTCGCCTCCCCCACCTGAGGGGTGGAGTTGGCAGAGGTGGGCACACCTCTCTTCCTCACTTGTTTTTCCCACTGGTTCAACCGCCCAACGAAGGGTTCAGAACCAGTGGGGGCCAGTTGCGGAGAGCAGCAAGTGGCCTGGGGAAGCACACAAAGGCGGCAAGCCTTTGAAGCTTCCCCTTCATGAACACTGCCTATCCTCGGGGAGGAGTGGCACCTCGTCTCAGGATGTGCATTGTTTTAGGCCCCAGAGAGCAGCAGAAATATGTCTGGTGGTGGCAGCTGAAAGAAGCCACTCAGCCTGGACACTAGTGTTAGTTTTCAGGGGGAATCTCTAAGATGCCCTCTGTGTGCATTTTTCATTAAATCCCTCACTTGTGGTACTTTGAAATTTGGGACCGCGTAGGAGGCAGGGCCCTACCCCTGTCTATCCCGGTATTAGCGAACCGCGAATGGTCAATGCGGTATGTACAAGTGCTTTGTGTAACGTTTTAGCTATGAATGCACTATGTATACGTTATTATACATTGACTCCGTGGGTTCCATCTTGGAGCGGTGGCCTTCTTATAGTTGCCCTCACATAGGCTACACTTTAAGAACAAATACAGGCCTCTCGAACACATGTGCCTTCCTTTGACTTCTCTGTGACCTGGGCAGCTTGGCTCCGCTGCCCCAGGTCAGTGCGGTCTCACGAGCTCCCCGTCCCCTGGCCACCTGTGATTAGCATCAGGGCTTGACACACCATAAAGTCTTTTTATCCTACACGAGCCTCCAGCTAATCTCTTTCACACCTGACTGTTCCTGCTTTATGGCTTGTTTCCCAAACAGGAGATGCTCATGTTTATTGGGGCCTATCGATATCTGATGTGGGATCTGAGCCTTGCTGGGTAAATAATTGCGGGCTGGCTGAACTGAAATGTGGGATTGTAATCATGACTCTGCTTGTTCTTTGAAGTAAAATATGTGAATGACCAACTGCAAGAGAAGGGCGGTGTTGCCCAGAGCGTAATATTCTCCATAAAAGAGAAGACTGGTTTTTGTTCTGGGGACTGCCTCATTCAGTTGCTAAGGCTTCTGTGCGACGTAGTCTCACTCATTTGAGTTTAATAAAGATGTCTTTTTCATATTTCAGCTTCTTTTGCCAAGTTCTTTGTTACATTACCATGAGAGCGTCTTTTGTAATACTACAGCAACAGGATAACCCGAAGTCATAGGGTGCTACCCCTGGCACCGCTGGGGTCCTAAAATCCCCGGTACTTCAGTTGGCGCCCGACAGCGCGGCATCAATACAAGTGACTATCTGGAGGAGCGATCTTGTCAGAGGACAGAAATCTACTGGGGAGAACAGGACAGAAATCCACTAAGCAGGTACCGAGGTTCTGGGGGATTCTTTGTCTCTGCAGCCCAGTATATCTCTGATCTTTCTGACTTTGACTCTCCAAAAGATGTCACTCCCGATTAGAACCCTTTTTGGAGTGAGTATTATAAAAGACGTTTTGTTATGAAGAACTTGACAGTTAGAATTTGGATAACCTTTTGATTAATAAAAGTAAGAGTTAAGTATAAGTGGGTCGCTCCCACTCCTTTGGTTCTTTGGGTCGTTGATTTGGTTATCGCAATTACCAAAGCCGAGGGGTTGGTTTCTTGGTTTTTAATTTGGTCATTGCAATTACCATAGCCAAGGGTCTCGCATATTTGCGAGTGTATTGCTAGAGATAAACCCTTGAAGTTTTGAAGCTAGATTAGTGAGCTATAAGATGCCTGATCTTAGCAAATTTGGAAATGTAGCTTTTGGTTTGTATAGGTTTGGATATGCGAATTGCAATTTGTGTAGGCAGGTAATGAGGAGATATTTCTCCATTTGGTTTAGTTCAGTATCTTTGGCATGCCTGTTTGTAAGCTCACATGGAAAAATGTGTTGCTCTTTGTTTTGAAAGGTACCACAGTGTGGGAAATATCTAAATAGGTTAGATTTAAAAACATATTTCTTCCTTGGTGATTTTGTATCCCCAGGGAATTAAAATATGACATAATACAAAACAAGGATCCTTCGTTCTGCGCAGTTTTATGAATAAAAATATGCAGAACGATTTTGTGTGGTGTTCTGCTAGGCAAAGCTAGTGAATTGAGCGCATTCACTACTTCTTGGACATACATCTGTCTGATGGGCTGTTTATGCAGTCTTTTGGAACACTATTGAGAAGCATTTCTTGTAAATATGACTTACAACTAGTATTTGCAAATGGTTTGGTTCAAGTATAGTCTGTGAGCTGTTCTTTCTTTCTGTCCTGCGTGTTGATTTGTAAGTCAACTGTGTGTTTAAATGTCTATGTGGTTTTCTCATTTGTGTAACTTCTGCAAGTAAATTGCGACGGCGCTATTTATGAAAAATGGCTAAAGCGCGCTGTATTGTCTGTTTGACCCCCTTTCCGTTTATGTCTGAAATAAGCTCAATGTGTGTTTGTGGGTCTTCTGTTGTTTTCAGTCTGTTAAGTAAATTGCTGGTTAATTAATATCAAGTAGAAACTTAGAAAAGAAATCCAGAAATGAACCATGTGATGTGCTAAAATAGCTATATGGTGCTCTTTAATTTGTAGAATGAGCGTTTGTTAACATATACAAAACTGCCGTTAAATGCTTAAAGGATAAAATTAGAAACACATTCAGTAGATATAAATAAGGCCCCAAAAACGAAATTATCTATTTTTGCGAAAGTAAATAAATTTACAGCATTTTCCTTAGATGCATTGTATTAGATGTTCACAGGCAAACTTTTCAGCTGCAGTATATTTTATAGAAATGTTCATTCAGCCAGCACCTTCCCAGTTGAACACGGGTGGAATTTTGCATAACCGTCCTTTTAAATGAAAGTGGCGCAAAAATGTGACGCATTTCAAGTTGGGCTTATGCGCTTAGGCTTGTGAGTTAATGTACCCAAAATGATAGGCAAGAGATGCAGCTTGCTTTTTATACATGGAATTATCACAAAACGAATAATTGGGATTTTTTTTAAAGGAAATTATTAATCATGGAAAAATTATTTTAAAAAAAATAAGTGCTTTTCAAAATCGTTTTTTGATATTTATAAAGCTTAATACTCATACTATGACCTCCTAGCATTAAAATTTGATTTAAGTTGTGTTGCATCACTAAAATGACAAGCATTCGCGTGTACAATTTTCCCTTGGCGCAGGCGCAAACAAGCTCATTTTTATAAAGTATAAGTTATTATTTCCAATGCCTGACTCATGGGTTATGTAATAAACATTCTGGTAATGCAAATTATGCAAAAAAAATGGTAGGATATTCATTTTTTAATGCCCAAAAAATCAAAGTCGAATTTGGGTAAAAACACTGTTTAAACTGCATTTTCTTTCATTCAGAGTACTTTTTAAAGTGTCTCAGGCTTCAATAAATGCATATATTTAGGTTTGATATATATTCACAGGTTGTGCCTTCTTATGATTCGATGAGTCAATGTGCCAGTACACAGGCTTGTTTTAATATCAGGGTTGAAGGTTCTAACTTTAGCTGTGTCTGTTAGGCTGGGCACGATACTACGGTTATAAGAACTAGGTAATATGTAGAAAGGAGAAGAACGATTGGGAAAATAGAATGCCTTGGAGGGAAGAGAGATGATGAAGGGGAGTAATAAAGACATGAAGAGTAGCGTGAGGAAGGTTGTATTGACGAAGGGGATCAAAAGGAATGTGGTAACGGTTTGAGTAAGTAGGAGGGGAAAGATGAGATTGCAGGTTCTAGCAGTAGGGGTGAAAATATTGTAATTACCTAACGGGAGGCACTAAGTTTCATATGCTAATATGAAAGCGACAAACCGAGCTTGAATAAAGGAATCTAGGGGACGACAGCGTTTAGTAATGTTAACAAAACAATTAAATGTAAAGAACAGCTGAGTATGATAAGAGAAACTGTTATGAGAGGTTCGGATGGCCCAGCAGGAGCATTAGAAACCTGGGAAATTGCCTTAAATTCCCTGCAGGTTGATTAGACAGTCTTTTGAAATAGTGAAACAACGGAGTGAATGATGATGGAAAAGCAAGTGACTAAATGATGAAAAGAAATATCAAAACTCATTGCAAATGCAATTCACAGTGCCAGTGGACTAGGGCAGAAAGCGGTCCCAATTGCTGGAGTTCAGTCTAACTTTAGCTGGGCCTACTGAGACGTTCATTTATTTAAGGTTAATGAAATGTGTACCATTGCATAGGATTGCAACAAGCATTTATTCTAAAAACTGGTATGTGTGTTATTAAGTTTTGTGAATTATTCACAGTACATGTAGTTTAACAATCTGGGAATAGGGATAATTTTTTTAGCGCCTAAAAAGGAGAAATTATTTTTCAAAATAGAGTGAATTATTGCAAGTTAGGAGGAATTAGGAAGGCCTTCTGGCTTTGACAAATTCAGAGTGGCAGAAGCTGGGGGCTGGGAGAGCTGCAGAGGCTGGCTCGGTCACGCTGCTGAGATGCTATCTTTCCCGTAAACAATGGAGTTGACATTTATGACCTTTTAAATTAGGGCCTTGCCTCTGTGGAATGCAGAATGACCTTGCTACACGGGCCTCTAAAGGTGGGGTTTCTGGTTTCTCCATAGCAACATCACTAAAACTAAAGAACTTAATTCCAAAGGGAAAATGTAGCAAAGGGGTTTCTTTGAAAGCCCAAACATCATGTTAAATGCTTTGCAGAACAGATACATTTGTGTTATTTAACAGAAAACGAAGTGTTGCATTAAGTCTTAGACAGAAAATAAGATACAGCCCACTTCTAAAATTTTGAAGGCTACATGCCTAAGTGAGAACGTATCGCCAATTAAGACTTCTTTTTCACAGTGGAAATTGTAGGTGCCAAATTAATATGGAGTGTCAGTGTAACGATTTTTATTTTTAGAAAGGTAAAACTAAAGTGGCTGGATGTTGCAAGGACTGACAAGAGGGTAACAGTTAAGTAATGGAAATTTATTTTTGTGTACTTGGTTCTATCATGAATTGTTCTTGCTGGTCCTGTATGTTAGAAGAGAGACAGTAAAGTTACATTTGACAGCAGATTTCCATTGCCTGGGGATCTACTGTCAAAAAAGAGGGTAAGGATTTTAAACCTGACAAATGAAACAGGCCCAAATATTGGGTTTTGGGCTGCAGTTTTACAGTGCATAAAGTACATGACATGGTGTTTGTGTGTCACCGCTGCAGTTTTACAGTGCATAAAGTACATGACATGGTGTCTGTGTGTCACCGCTTACTCACATATGCTATTGAAATTTGTCTATGCTTTTTGTGCTTGATATACAGCAAGTATATCTGATGGCTTGACGTTTTGTGCGTTTTTTTATTTTTTTTTGCATGTTTTCGTTGTTTTTGTTGCTGCTTTTGATACTATTACAAGTTTACCTGTGTTGTGAGGGGATGGTCATGACGATGCCCATCGCTACGCAACAGTTGGTTGAACTTGTTCTGGTTACTAAATTCCACAGCTAATGATATTTCATGCTGTGAACATGAGAGACAACACTTCACCAGTGCATGTCTAAATTGGCTATAATGGTATTACAGAAAACTAAAAGAGATCTACAGGATCAAAGTGTGTCACCTGCAGTTAGTCACTTACTGCCCCTTCCCTTAAAGGAACAGGCAGCCTTATATTTATGTATCCTTAATTGGACCTAAGGATGAAATTATAGACCTGTGACTCAAGGTGGCCTAATTTCTATGTTACATTAGTTAATGATGTTCTGTTTCCTAAGTAGCATATGGCCTTTGCTCCTTAAAAGAAAACCAGTTTTTCATTTTTCCCTGCAGAAGGAACTGGAACATTAGCTAAGATTACCGTATATGGTGTAGTCACCAGCGGTAGAGTTAAAATGTATGTAACTTTGGCCTTTTGTGTATCACCCGTACTCTTGGTGTAGAGTCACATGCCTGACTATCACCCAAGTAAATTCTTGTCCTTCCTATAGATTTTTATTTTTCATTGCTTTTGTTGCTTCTTCCCTGACCGATGTCGCATCATGCTTAGTTATTGGGGATTTTAGTTGTGTCCTAGTTCCAATTCCCTTTTCCGTATTCCTTTCACCAGTCAGCCCATTTATTATTGTAGGTGTATTGTTCAGGTACACACTTCCAGACTGCAGTGATGCACCAGGAACCTCCATATTATGTATAATCCCCTCTTGTATGACCAGACTGGTTTTCAAGAATTGTCCCTAGGCCTGCTTCAATGTTTTCCAGCCTGACTGTCAAGTATATTATATTATAGTAAGACAAGTTTTCCATCCCGATAGGAGATAACTTACGTTTACCTTTTTTTGAACATGACGAATTTTCAATGTCTATTTTTAAATGTGGTTTTTACCCTTTTGTTCCTGCTGCTTTAATTTTTGGTGGGATCAGATGTGTTCTAATCATGCAAATATCAGGACCCTCTAGTTCTTGTCTTTCGTTTGCATATTTGACTATTAGCCTGTGTATTGCATATTGCACCTGATGTGAAAGTTTTCTACATGCCCATGATAATCTGTACCATGTGATTTCTCTATTGAGATGTTCTAGATAAGGAATTTAGGAACACCTAATCATTGAAAAAAAAAAATGTGTTTGCCCCATTACACAATGCCACCATATGTGAAGACATCCATGTAGACAGAATTCTCGTGTAGTTATCTACCCTTAGATGATGGAGGCTCTCACACGGAAACCCAATTGAAAAAAATTAGAGACGCTGTTTTGCCTACTGCCTTTATATTTGTATTGCTTTTTGAGAATGACAGTGTATTCTAGACCAAAATTGTCCCATGGCGTGTGGCCACTCCTTTGAAAAGACCGCAGGCCACCTGTTTGCAGTCCCCTTGTTATACAATGAACTGTTTAAAGCATCGCACTTGCTTCATCAGTAGGCGTTCAACATCAGAAAAGAAGGAGGAGCTGGTTTTGCCACAGAACCAAAATTTCAGTGCACAAGAGCGCCTGTCATGTGCTGGTAACCTCTGACATTGTGCAGTCCCTTGAGCCCCTTGGCCTGAGTTTTTGGCCACACACCCCCCTCTTTTTCCTTTGCTCCAATGGAAGTGCAGTTCACCGGTGGATCCAAGATTGACAAAAGGCACTCATTCTAGGGCCCATGAAAGAACAGCCCGAGCGTCTTCTGACACTGAATGATGAGTGTTGGAGCCTGAGAATGGTCCCGGGTCTGCACGAGATGACCTATGCCCTTGATCAATGGAGAGCACACTACCTGTAGTGCCTGCCGCAAAGGAAAGCTACTGGCGCACTGCCTTGAGACATTGAGACTTTCGTGTGAGCTGTGGGTGTTTGCCAGGAGGGCACTCCAACTAAATAGTATTTCTCTCATGAAAGGCTTGAATGAAGAGGCCCATGCGAAAGAAAACAACAAAAGAAGATTTGATGGACAATAGAAGCCTGCCAGAGAGGCTTTTTGAACGGACTCTGGGCATAGGTGGTTTCACAAGAGGTTTCCGTGTGATTGTATAGAGTAGGTGTTAAGGAGACAGATTGTTTTGCTGGCATTGTTTTAAAGTACTATTCTGTTTAGTATAAGCAGAATAAAGTCCATTTTCTGTGGAAAGAGTACCCCCTTTTCACCTCAGAGCATTGATGAGGGTCACCACTGTTTCACCTGAACATATAAAATGCATAGGAGCCCTAAAGGTGTTACTAGATAATTTTGGGATTTGCTTTTTGCTTAGGGTTGTGAAAAATTATTGTTTCATTTGTAATAGTGGTTACTACTTTCTCCCGTTGTTCATATGTTCTTAATAACGAGTTTTCTAGTGTTTTTTAAACATGACGTTGTCATTTATGGGTGGGATCGTTTTTTTCTACTCAATTGACTTCTGCACCCGCCTCCCAACCTATGTCTTTTCCTACTGCTGCTTCTTTGTACTCTTTTCACCCTATCCTGAACATGGGCAGGTTAAAAGATTAGAATTCGTAAGCAATTCTTTTGTACAGCTTCTGCATCAACATTAGTTAGTAGTGAACATCACTAATTATTGGGTGTGTGATCTTATGCCGCCTACTACAGACAGAGGTATTCCTTATTTTGTCCCGCCATATGTGGCCTTTGTGCTACTACATGTGTAAGGAAACATGTATCAAAAAACGAGCGTCGCTGGCCAGAGGATTTCTGTTCCCCGATAATGTCGGGTAAGGCCGTTCTCTAGATACTGTCACCTTCGTGCGCATGCCCAATGATTATCCATGCATGCGTAGTCCCCTGATTTGGTGCACTCTTTTGCACTGGTTTTAGCCTTTACATCCACGCCCTATGTGTTCAATGTCTGTAGGGATTGTGATGAAGGATAGTGTCAACTACATGGACACCCCAAGCCCCTTAGATTGGCAACTTTGAGAATTTATAATTTATGGGCAAGCATACATGGGCCCGAGTCTGGGGGCGATGGTGACATTAGGGGTATACTAGGTGTTCCCTATTTTCTGGTCTTGTGTGTCTTTTGATTGTGGCAGGTCGTGCACACGATTGTGGCACGTTTTGATGCACCAAGTTTTACTAATGCTCATACTGTGTGTCCTCTATTTTGTGTTTCTCCCCTAGGTGATTTATCAGGAGCGTCTACAAATTCTCACTACCCTACTGGGAAACAATATGGTAGCCCGCCCTGACTAACTATGAGGGTATTTACTTTTAATTATTCACCTCACGTGCACTTCACTACACCTGTTTTTTGATCCTGAAGAAGCGCCAACGACCCTGGTGGCAATAGGGGCGCAAAACATGTTGATCTACGACAGGCATAAACATGCCTGCTTGGGTAACTGCATACCCGAGGGGTTCTAATCTACTTTGTTTTGGCAATATCATTGCTTTAGCTTTTTGACTTAGTAACCCCAGAATAAAGATTTTTTACTGATCTTGCACGCACTTTGTTTTACCCTCTTTTAGGGACCCGCACCCCACACACCCACATGCACCATCCGGCATTTCCGCAAAAGATCTCCGCTAAAGTGACCCTTCGGGGGACCCGTAGGGCATTGCAGCGCCGGGCCCGACGAGGAGCAAATGCCCGATGATGAAGCATGACACCTTCGGGTGTGTGAGGGCAACAGGGGACAAGCTTTGTTCTTTATCCTTTGTGCCGGGTCCCGTCCTACACCTAGGACTTTCTCTCCCTTTTGCTTTCTGGGAGGGGCTATTTAGCACCCTTCCTTTGGAACAGTGTCTTCTGTTGGTTTAAGTATCATGTTAGAGGAGCGCAGACACTGGACCATAATTTGCTCCTCGGTCCCCCCCTCTCTTTTGTTGATTCAGTAGTAGCACGGCGGCTCAGCCGAGGGACCTTATTCTTTTCTATCCCTTCTATTTCTGTTTCTCTTCACACACAAGACTGCACTACCACCACCCCCCTACTTGGTGTTATCTTGCCACCCCTCTTGGGGGCTGATGTTACGTTCTCTTTTAATCCCTGAATGTGGGATGATGTCATGTTGGGCTGTAATGTCTGTCACTACCCTCACTTTTTCCCTATATGCATTGTGATCACTGGGTATCATGTTTGAAATAAGATATGACTTAAATGTGCAGCCGTGATCGCACGTTGTGTATTTCATGATTACCAGCCCTCTCCCCCGGTGTTCTTGTGACATCACCTAGAATACAGTAGGTACTGCCTACCTGCTGGTATGGTGCCGGTTTTTCGGATATACCGGGCTGATGTTAAGATTAGACCCACTGTAGTGGAGTGGGATCTTTCTATTTCCCTGTTCTCTGTTGCTACATGGTTGCGCAAGCGCGGGAGAGTAGTTCTCCCTTGAGACGCCTGGGCATCTCTAGCTGATCCTTTGCGCAGCCTCAGTAACATTCAGGGTGTCTGTAGGTCCCGGAAGAAGGTGCCGCCCTGGCTCCTCCCCTGACAGTATTTAACTTTGTGGCCCGGTGTGAGTGCTTCTCCCTGGCAGACGTGAGGGCGGGGTAGGTTCTTTGTATCCCGCATCCAGAAAGGACCGTGAGTACAATAGGGGCAGTTCTCTGTGAACGGGCACTTTGAGTTCTGAGTGCTCAGCCCGTATACAGCTATCGGACCTAATCGGTCCCTCTCTGTTCTTTACTTGTTTTTGAACTACTTTCCCCACTATGCTCTCCTTTATAGTTCAAGAAGGAGCGGGTGACCCGCGTCGCTGGCCAGAGGATTTCTGTTCCCCGATAATGTCGGGTAAGGCCGTTCTCTAGATACTGTCACCTTCGTGCGCATGCCCAATGATTATCCATGCATGCGTAGTCCCCTGATTTGGTGCACTCTTTTGCACTGGTTTTAGCCTTTACATCCACGCCCTATATGTTCAATGTCTGTAGGGATTGTGATGAAGGATAGTGTCAACTACATGGACACTCCAAGCCCCTTAGATTGGCAACTTTGAGAATTTATAATTTATGGGCAAGCATACATGGGCCCGAGTCTGGGGGCGATGGTGACATTAGGGGTATTCTAGGTGTTCCCTATTTTCTGGTCTTGTGTGTCTTTTGATTGTGGCAGGTCGTGCACACGATTGTGGCACGTTTCGATGCACCAAGGTTTACTGATGCTCATACTGTGTGTCCTCTATTTTGTGTTTCTCCCCTAGGTGATTTATCAGGAGCGTCTACAAATTCTCACTACCCTACTGGGAAACAATATGGTAGCCCGCCCTGACTAACTATGAGGGTATTTACTTTTAATTATTCACCTCACGTGCACTTCACTACACCTGTTTTTTGATCCTGAAGAAGCGCCAACGACCCTGGTGGCAATAGGGGCGCGAAACATGTTGATCTACGACAGGCATAAACATGCCTGCTTGGGTAACTGCATACCCGAGGGGTTCTAATCTACTTTGTTTTGGCAATATCCTTGCTTTAGCTTTTTGACTTAGTAACCCCAGAATAAAGATTTTTTACTGATCTTGCACGCACTTTGTTTTACCTTCTTTTAGGGACCCGCACCCCACACACCCACATGCACCATCCGGCATTTCCCCAAAAGATCTCCGCTAAAGTGACCCTTCGGGGGACCCGTAGGGCATTGCAGCGCCGGGCCCGACGAGGAGCAAATGCCCGATGATGAAGCATGACACCTTCGGGTGTGTGAGGGCAACAGGGGACAAGCTTTGTTCTTTATCCTTTGTGCCGGGTCCCGTCCTACACCTAGGACTTTCTCTCCCTTTTGCTTTCTGGGAGGGGCTATTTAGCACCCTTCCTTTGGAACAGTGTCTTCTGTTGGTTTAAGCTACAGCAACATCTCCATGACTTCATGAATATTGACCTAGACTCGGATTGATGAGAGTATAGTTATTGCCTATGTAAGGGCAAAAGGAGGGTCTGTGGTACTTTGAAATTTGGGACCGCGTAGGAGGCAGGACCCTACCCCTGTCTATCCCGGTATTAGCGAACCGCGAATGGTCAATGCGGTATGTACAAGTGCTTTGTGTAACGTTTTAGCTATGAATGCACTATGTATACGTTATTATACATTGACTCCGTGGGTTCCATCTTGGAGCGGTGGCCATCTTATAGTTGCCCTCACATAGGCTACACTTTAAGAACAAATACAGGCCTCTAGAACACATGTGCCTTCCTTTGACTTCTCTGTGACCTGGGCAGCTTGGCTCCGCTGCCCCAGGTCAGTCCGGTCTCACGAGCTCCCCGTCCCCTGGCCACCTGTGATTAGCATCAGGGCTTGACACACCATAAAGTCTTTTTATCCTACACGAGCCTCCAGCTAATCTCTTTCACACCTGACTGTTCCTGCTTTATGGCTTGTTTCCCAAACAGGAGATGCTCATGTTTATTGGGGCCTATCGATATCTGATGTGGGATCTGAGCCTTGCTGGGTAAATAATTGCGGGCTGGCTGAACTGAAATGTGGGATTGTAATCATGACTCTGCTTGTTCTTTGAAGTAAAATATGTGAATGACCAACTGCAAGAGAAGGGCGGTGTTGCCCAGAGCGTAATATTCTCCATAAAAGAGAAGACTGGTTTTTGTTCTGGGGACTGCCTCATTCAGTTGCTAAGGCTTCTGTGCGACGTAGTCTCACTCATTTGAGTTTAATAAAGAAGTCTTTTTCATATTTCAGCTTCTTTTGCCAAGTTCTTTGTTACATTACCATGAGAGCGTCTTTTGTAATACTACAGCAACAGGATAACCCGAAGTCATAGGGTGCTACCCCTGGCACCGCTGGGGTCCTAAAATCCCCGGTACTTCAGTTGGCGCCCGACAGCGCGGCATCAATACAAGTGACTATCTGGAGGAGCGATCTTGTCAGAGGACAGAAATCTACTGGGGAGAACAGGACAGAAATCCACTAAGCAGGTACCGAGGTTCTGGGGGATTCTTTGTCTCTGCAGCCCAGTATATCTCTGATCTTTCTGACTTTGACTCTCCAAAAGATGTCACTCCCGATTAGAACCCTTTTTGGCGTGAGTATTATAAAAGACGTTTTGTTATGAAGAACTTGACAGTTAGAATTTGGATAACCTTTTGATTAATAAAAGTAAGAGTTAAGTATAAGTGGGTCGCTCCCACTCCTTTGGTTCTTTGGGTCGTTGATTTGGTTATCGCAATTACCAAAGCCGAGGGGTTGGTTTCTTGGTTTTTAATTTGGTCATTGCAATTACCATAGCCAAGGGTCTCGCATATTTGCGAGTGTATTGCTAGAGATAAACCCTTGAAGTTTTGAAGCTAGATTAGTGAGCTATAAGATGCCTGATCTTAGCAAATTTGGAAATGTAGCTTTTGGTTTGTATAGGTTTGGATATGCGAATTGCAATTTGTGTAGGCAGGTAATGAGGAGATATTTCTCCATTTGGTTTAGTTCAGTATCTTTGGCATGCCTGTTTGTAAGCTCACATGGAAAAATGTGTTGCTCTTTGTTTTGAAAGGTACCACAGTGTGGGAAATATCTAAATAGGTTAGATTTAAAAACATATTTCTTCCTTGGTGATTTTGTATCCCCAGGGAATTAAAATATGACATAATACAAAACAAGGATCCTTCGTTCTGCGCAGTTTTATGAATAAAAATATGCAGAACGATTTTGTGTGGTGTTCTGCTAGGCAAAGCTAGTGAATTGAGCGCATTCACTACTTCTTGGACATACATCTGTCTGATGGGCTGTTTATGCAGTCTTTTGGAACACTATTGAGAAGCATTTCTTGTAAATATGACTTACAACTAGTATTTGCAAATGGTTTGGTTCAAGTATAGTCTGTGAGCTGTTCTTTCTTTCTGTCCTGCGTGTTGATTTGTAAGTCAACTGTGTGTTTAAATGTCTATGTGGTTTTCTCATTTGTGTAACTTCTGCAAGTAAATTGCGACGGCGCTATTTATGAAAAATGGCTAAAGCGCGCTGTATTGTCTGTTTGACCCCCTTTCCGTTTATGTCTGAAATAAGCTCAATGTGTGTTTGTGGGTCTTCTGTTGTTTTCAGTCTGTTAAGTAAATTGCTGGTTAATTAATATCAAGTAGAAACTTAGAAAAGAAATCCAGAAATGAACCATGTGATGTGCTAAAATAGCTATATGGTGCTCTTTAATTTGTAGAATGAGCGTTTGTTAACATATACAAAACTGCCGTTAAATGCTTAAAGGATAAAATTAGAAACACATTCAGTAGATATAAATAAGGCCCCAAAAACGAAATTATCTATTTTTGCGAAAGTAAATAAATTTACAGCATTTTCCTTAGATGCATTGTATTAGATGTTCACAGGCAAACTTTTCAGCTGCAGTATATTTTATAGAAATGTTCATTCAGCCAGCACCTTCCCAGTTGAACACGGGTGGAATTTTGCATAACCGTCCTTTTAAATGAAAGTGGCGCAAAAATGTGACGCATTTCAAGTTGGGCTTATGCGCTTAGGCTTGTGAGTTAATGTACCCAAAATGATAGGCAAGAGATGCAGCTTGCTTTTTATACATGGAATTATCACAAAACGAATAATTGGGATTTTTTTTAAAGGAAATTATTAATCATGGAAAAATTATTTTAAAAAAAATAAGTGCTTTTCAAAATCGTTTTTTGATATTTATAAAGCTTAATACTCATACTATGACCTCCTAGCATTAAAATTTGATTTAAGTTGTGTTGCATCACTAAAATGACAAGCATTCGCGTGTACAATTTTCCCTTGGCGCAGGCGCAAACAAGCTCATTTTTATAAAGTATAAGTTATTATTTCCAATGCCTGACTCATGGGTTATGTAATAAACATTCTGGTAATGCATATTATGCAAAAAAATTGTAGGATATTCATTTTTTAATGCCCAAAAAATCAAAGTCGAATTTGGGTAAAAACACTGTTTAAACTGCATTTTCTTTCATTCAGAGTACTTTTTAAAGTGTCTCAGGCTTCAATAAATGCATATATTTAGGTTTGATATATATTCACAGGTTGTGCCCTCTTATGATTCGATGAGTCAATGTGCCAGTACACAGGCTTGTTTTAATATCAGGGTTGAAGGTTCTAACTTTAGCTGTGTCTGTTAGGCTGGGCACGATACTACGGTTATAAGAACTAGGTAATATGTAGAAAGGAGAAGAACGATTGGGAAAATAGAATGCCTTGGAGGGAAGAGAGATGATGAAGGGGAGTAATAAAGACATGAAGAGTAGCGTGAGGAAGGTTGTATTGACGAAGGGGATCAAAAGGAATGTGGTAACGGTTTGAGTAAGTAGGAGGGGAAAGATGAGATTGCAGGTTCTAGCAGTAGGGGTGAAAATATTGTAATTACCTAACGGGAGGCACTAAGTTTCATATGCTAATATGAAAGCGACAAACCGAGCTTGAATAAAGGAATCTAGGGGACGACAGCGTTTAGTAATGTTAACAAAACAATTAAATGTAAAGAACAGCTGAGTATGATAAGAGAAACTGTTATGAGAGGTTCGGATGGCCCAGCAGGAGCATTAGAAACCTGGGAAATTGCCTTAAATTCCCTGCAGGTTGATTAGACAGTCTTTTGAAATAGTGAAACAACGGAGTGAATGATGATGGAAAAGCAAGTGACTAAATGATGAAAAGAAATATCAAAACTCATTGCAAATGCAATTCACAGTGCCAGTGGACTAGGGCAGAAAGCGGTCCCAATTGCTGGAGTTCAGTCTAACTTTAGCTGGGCCTACTGAGACGTTCATTTATTTAAGGTTAATGAAATGTGTACCATTGCATAGGATTGCAACAAGCATTTATTCTAAAAACTGGTATGTGTGTTATTAAGTTTTGTGAATTATTCACAGTACATGTAGTTTAACAATCTGGGAATAGGGATAATTCTTTTAGCGCCTAAAAAGGAGAAATTATTTTTCAAAATAGAGTGAATTATTGCAAGTTAGGAGGAATTAGGAAGGCCTTCTGGCTTTGACAAATTCAGAGTGGCAGAAGCTGGGGGCTGGGAGAGCTGCAGAGGCTGGCTCGGTCACGCTGCTGAGATGCTATCTTTCCCGTAAACAATGGAGTTGACATTTATGACCTTTTAAATTAGGGCCTTGCCTCTGTGGAATGCAGAATGACCTTGCTACACGGGCCTCTAAAGGTGGGGTTTCTGGTTTCTCCATAGCAACATCACTAAAACTAAAGAACTTAATTCCAAAGGGAAAATGTAGCAAAGGGGTTTCTTTGAAAGCCCAAACATCATGTTAAATGCTTTGCAGAACAGATACATTTGTGTTATTTAACAGAAAACGAAGTGTTGCATTAAGTCTTAGACAGAAAATAAGATACAGCCCACTTCTAAAATTTTGAAGGCTACATGCCTAAGTGAGAACGTATCGCCAATTAAGACTTCTTTTTCACAGTGGAAATTGTAGGTGCCAAATTAATATGGAGTGTCAGTGTAACGATTTTTATTTTTAGAAAGGTAAAACTAAAGTGGCTGGATGTTGCAAGGACTGACAAGAGGGTAACAGTTAAGTAATGGAAATTTATTTTTGTGTACTTGGTTCTATCATGAATTGTTCTTGCTGGTCCTGTATGTTAGAAGAGAGACAGTAAAGTTACATTTGACAGCAGATTTCCATTGCCTGGGGATCTACTGTCAAAAAAGAGGGTAAGGATTTTAAACCTGACAAATGAAACAGGCCCAAATATTGGGTTTTGGGCTGCAGTTTTACAGTGCATAAAGTACATGACATGGTGTTTGTGTGTCACCGCTGCAGTTTTACAGTGCATAAAGTACATGACATGGTGTCTGTGTGTCACCGCTTACTCACATATGCTATTGAAATTTGTCTATGCTTTTTGTGCTTGATATACAGCAAGTATATCTGATGGCTTGACGTTTTGTGCGTTTTTTTATTTTTTTTTGCATGTTTTCGTTGTTTTTGTTGCTGCTTTTGATACTATTACAAGTTTACCTGTGTTGTGAGGGGATGGTCATGACGATGCCCATCGCTACGCAACAGTTGGTTGAACTTGTTCTGGTTACTAAATTCCACAGCTAATGATATTTCATGCTGTGAACATGAGAGACAACACTTCACCAGTGCATGTCTAAATTGGCTATAATGGTATTACAGAAAACTAAAAGAGATCTACAGGATCAAAGTGTGTCACCTGCAGTTAGTCACTTACTGCCCCTTCCCTTAAAGGAACAGGCAGCCTTATATTTATGTATCCTTAATTGGACCTAAGGATGAAATTATAGACCTGTGACTCAAGGTGGCCTAATTTCTATGTTACATTAGTTAATGATGTTCTGTTTCCTAAGTAGCATATGGCCTTTGCTCCTTAAAAGAAAACCAGTTTTTCATTTTTCCCTGCAGAAGGAACTGGAACATTAGCTAAGATTACCGTATATGGTGTAGTCACCAGCGGTAGAGTTAAAATGTATGTAACTTTGGCCTTTTGTGTATCACCCGTACTCTTGGTGTAGAGTCACATGCCTGACTATCACCCAAGTAAATTCTTGTCCTTCCTATAGATTTTTATTTTTCATTGCTTTTGTTGCTTCTTCCCTGACCGATGTCGCATCATGCTTAGTTATTGGGGATTTTAGTTGTGTCCTAGTTCCAATTCCCTTTTCCGTATTCCTTTCACCAGTCAGCCCATTTATTATTGTAGGTGTATTGTTCAGGTACACACTTCCAGACTGCAGTGATGCACCAGGAACCTCCATGTTATGTATAATCCCCTCTTGTATGACCAGACTGGTTTTCAAGAATTGTCCCTAGGCCTGCTTCAATGTTTTCCAGCCTGACTGTCAAGTATATTATATTATAGTAAGACAAGTTTTCCATCCCGATAGGAGATAACTTACATTTACCTTTTTTTGAACATGACGAATTTTCAATGTCTATTTTTAAATGTGGTTTTTACCCTTTTGTTCCTGCTGCTTTAATTTTTGGTGGGATCAGATGTGTTCTAATCATGCAAATATCAGGACCCTCTAGTTCTTGTCTTTCGTTTGCATATTTGACTATTAGCCTGTGTATTGCATATTGCACCTGATGTGAAAGTTTTCTACATGCCCATGATAATCTGTACCATGTGATTTCTCTATTGAGATGTTCTAGATAAGGAATTTAGGAACACCTAATCATTGAAAAAAAAAAAATGTGTTTGCCCCATTACACAATGCCACCATATGTGAAGACATCCATGTAGACAGAATTCTCGTGTAGTTATCTACCCTTAGATGATGGAGGCTCTCACACGGAAACCCAATTGAAAAAAATTAGAGACGCTGTTTTGCCTACTGCCTTTATATTTGTATTGCTTTTTGAGAATGACAGTGTATTCTAGACCAAAATTGTCCCATGGCGTGTGGCCACTCCTTTGAAAAGACCGCAGGCCACCTGTTTGCAGTCCCCTTGTTATACAATGAACTGTTTAAAGCATCGCACTTGCTTCATCAGTAGGCGTTCAACATCAGAAAAGAAGGAGGAGCTGGTTTTGCCACAGAACCAAAATTTCAGTGCACAAGAGCGCCTGTCATGTGCTGGTAACCTCTGACATTGTGCAGTCCCTTGAGCCCCTTGGCCTGAGTTTTTGGCCACACACCCCCCTCTTTTTCCTTTGCTCCAATGGAAGTGCAGTTCACCGGTGGATCCAAGATTGACAAAAGGCACTCATTCTAGGGCCCATGAAAGAACAGCCCGAGCGTCTTCTGACACTGAATGATGAGTGTTGGAGCCTGAGAATGGTCCCGGGTCTGCACGAGATGACCTATGCCCTTGATCAATGGAGAGCACACTACCTGTAGTGCCTGCCGCAAAGGAAAGCTACTGGCGCACTGCCTTGAGACATTGAGACTTTCGTGTGAGCTGTGGGTGTTTGCCAGGAGGGCACTCCAACTAAATAGTATTTCTCTCATGAAAGGCTTGAATGAAGAGGCCCATGCGAAAGAAAACAACAAAAGAAGATTTGATGGACAATAGAAGCCTGCCAGAGAGGCTTTTTGAACGGACTCTGGGCATAGGTGGTTTCACAAGAGGTTTCCGTGTGATTGTATAGAGTAGGTGTTAAGGAGACAGATTGTTTTGCTGGCATTGTTTTAAAGTACTATTCTGTTTAGTATAAGCAGAATAAAGTCCATTTTCTGTGGAAAGAGTACCCCCTTTTCACCTCAGAGCATTGATGAGGGTCACCACTGTTTCACCTGAACATATAAAATGCATAGGAGCCCTAAAGGTGTTACTAGATAATTTTGGGATTTGCTTTTTGCTTAGGGTTGTGAAAAATTATTGTTTCATTTGTAATAGTGGTTACTACTTTCTCCCGTTGTTCATATGTTCTTAATAACGAGTTTTCTAGTGTTTTTTAAACATGACGTTGTCATTTATGGGTGGGATCGTTTTTTTCTACTCAATTGACTTCTGCACCCGCCTCCCAACCTATGTCTTTTCCTACTGCTGCTTCTTTGTACTCTTTTCACCCTATCCTGAACATGGGCAGGTTAAAAGATTAGAATTCGTAAGCAATTCTTTTGTACAGCTTCTGCATCAACATTAGTTAGTAGTGAACATCACTAATTATTGGGTGTGTGATCTTATGCCGCCTACTACAGACAGAGGTATTCCTTATTTTGTCCCGCCATATGTGGCCTTTGTGCTACTACATGTGTAAGGAAACATGTATCAAAAAACGAGCGTCGCTGGCCAGAGGATTTCTGTTCCCCGATAATGTCGGGTAAGGCCGTTCTCTAGATACTGTCACCTTCGTGCGCATGCCCAATGATTATCCATGCATGCGTAGTCCCCTGATTTGGTGCACTCTTTTGCACTGGTTTTAGCCTTTACATCCACGCCCTATGTGTTCAATGTCTGTAGGGATTGTGATGAAGGATAGTGTCAACTACATGGACACCCCAAGCCCCTTAGATTGGCAACTTTGAGAATTTATAATTTATGGGCAAGCATACATGGGCCCGAGTCTGGGGGCGATGGTGACATTAGGGGTATACTAGGTGTTCCCTATTTTCTGGTCTTGTGTGTCTTTTGATTGTGGCAGGTCGTGCACACGATTGTGGCACGTTTTGATGCACCAAGTTTTACTAATGCTCATACTGTGTGTCCTCTATTTTGTGTTTCTCCCCTAGGTGATTTATCAGGAGCGTCTACAAATTCTCACTACCCTACTGGGAAACAATATGGTAGCCCGCCCTGACTAACTATGAGGGTATTTACTTTTAATTATTCACCTCACGTGCACTTCACTACACCTGTTTTTTGATCCTGAAGAAGCGCCAACGACCCTGGTGGCAATAGGGGCGCAAAACATGTTGATCTACGACAGGCATAAACATGCCTGCTTGGGTAACTGCATACCCGAGGGGTTCTAATCTACTTTGTTTTGGCAATATCATTGCTTTAGCTTTTTGACTTAGTAACCCCAGAATAAAGATTTTTTACTGATCTTGCACGCACTTTGTTTTACCCTCTTTTAGGGACCCGCACCCCACACACCCACATGCACCATCCGGCATTTCCGCAAAAGATCTCCGCTAAAGTGACCCTTCGGGGGACCCGTAGGGCATTGCAGCGCCGGGCCCGACGAGGAGCAAATGCCCGATGATGAAGCATGACACCTTCGGGTGTGTGAGGGCAACAGGGGACAAGCTTTGTTCTTTATCCTTTGTGCCGGGTCCCGTCCTACACCTAGGACTTTCTCTCCCTTTTGCTTTCTGGGAGGGGCTATTTAGCACCCTTCCTTTGGAACAGTGTCTTCTGTTGGTTTAAGTATCATGTTAGAGGAGCGCAGACACTGGACCATAATTTGCTCCTCGGTCCCCCCCTCTCTTTTGTTGATTCAGTAGTAGCACGGCGGCTCAGCCGAGGGACCTTATTCTTTTCTATCCCTTCTATTTCTGTTTCTCTTCACACACAAGACTGCACTACCACCACCCCCCTACTTGGTGTTATCTTGCCACCCCTCTTGGGGGCTGATGTTACGTTCTCTTTTAATCCCTGAATGTGGGATGATGTCATGTTGGGCTGTAATGTCTGTCACTACCCTCACTTTTTCCCTATATGCATTGTGATCACTGGGTATCATGTTTGAAATAAGATATGACTTAAATGTGCAGCCGTGATCGCACGTTGTGTATTTCATGATTACCAGCCCTCTCCCCCGGTGTTCTTGTGACATCACCTAGAATACAGTAGGTACTGCCTACCTGCTGGTATGGTGCCGGTTTTTCGGATATACCGGGCTGATGTTAAGATTAGACCCACTGTAGTGGAGTGGGATCTTTCTATTTCCCTGTTCTCTGTTGCTACATGGTTGCGCAAGCGCGGGAGAGTAGTTCTCCCTTGAGACGCCTGGGCATCTCTAGCTGATCCTTTGCGCAGCCTCAGTAACATTCAGGGTGTCTGTAGGTCCCGGAAGAAGGTGCCGCCCTGGCTCCTCCCCTGACAGTATTTAACTTTGTGGCCCGGTGTGAGTGCTTCTCCCTGGCAGACGTGAGGGCGGGGTAGGTTCTTTGTATCCCGCATCCAGAAAGGACCGTGAGTACAATAGGGGCAGTTCTCTGTGAACGGGCACTTTGAGTTCTGAGTGCTCAGCCCGTATACAGCTATCGGACCTAATCGGTCCCTCTCTGTTCTTTACTTGTTTTTGAACTACTTTCCCCACTATGCTCTCCTTTATAGTTCAAGAAGGAGCGGGTGACCCGCGTCGCTGGCCAGAGGATTTCTGTTCCCCGATAATGTCGGGTAAGGCCGTTCTCTAGATACTGTCACCTTCGTGCGCATGCCCAATGATTATCCATGCATGCGTAGTCCCCTGATTTGGTGCACTCTTTTGCACTGGTTTTAGCCTTTACATCCACGCCCTATATGTTCAATGTCTGTAGGGATTGTGATGAAGGATAGTGTCAACTACATGGACACTCCAAGCCCCTTAGATTGGCAACTTTGAGAATTTATAATTTATGGGCAAGCATACATGGGCCCGAGTCTGGGGGCGATGGTGACATTAGGGGTATTCTAGGTGTTCCCTATTTTCTGGTCTTGTGTGTCTTTTGATTGTGGCAGGTCGTGCACACGATTGTGGCACGTTTCGATGCACCAAGGTTTACTGATGCTCATACTGTGTGTCCTCTATTTTGTGTTTCTCCCCTAGGTGATTTATCAGGAGCGTCTACAAATTCTCACTACCCTACTGGGAAACAATATGGTAGCCCGCCCTGACTAACTATGAGGGTATTTACTTTTAATTATTCACCTCACGTGCACTTCACTACACCTGTTTTTTGATCCTGAAGAAGCGCCAACGACCCTGGTGGCAATAGGGGCGCGAAACATGTTGATCTACGACAGGCATAAACATGCCTGCTTGGGTAACTGCATACCCGAGGGGTTCTAATCTACTTTGTTTTGGCAATATCCTTGCTTTAGCTTTTTGACTTAGTAACCCCAGAATAAAGATTTTTTACTGATCTTGCACGCACTTTGTTTTACCTTCTTTTAGGGACCCGCACCCCACACACCCACATGCACCATCCGGCATTTCCCCAAAAGATCTCCGCTAAAGTGACCCTTCGGGGGACCCGTAGGGCATTGCAGCGCCGGGCCCGACGAGGAGCAAATGCCCGATGATGAAGCATGACACCTTCGGGTGTGTGAGGGCAACAGGGGACAAGCTTTGTTCTTTATCCTTTGTGCCGGGTCCCGTCCTACACCTAGGACTTTCTCTCCCTTTTGCTTTCTGGGAGGGGCTATTTAGCACCCTTCCTTTGGAACAGTGTCTTCTGTTGGTTTAAGCTACAGCAACATCTCCATGACTTCATGAATATTGACCTAGACTCGGATTGATGAGAGTATAGTTATTGCCTATGTAAGGGCAAAAGGAGGGTCTGTGGTACTTTGAAATTTGGGACCGCGTAGGAGGCAGGACCCTACCCCTGTCTATCCCGGTATTAGCGAACCGCGAATGGTCAATGCGGTATGTACAAGTGCTTTGTGTAACGTTTTAGCTATGAATGCACTATGTATACGTTATTATACATTGACTCCGTGGGTTCCATCTTGGAGCGGTGGCCATCTTATAGTTGCCCTCACATAGGCTACACTTTAAGAACAAATACAGGCCTCTAGAACACATGTGCCTTCCTTTGACTTCTCTGTGACCTGGGCAGCTTGGCTCCGCTGCCCCAGGTCAGTCCGGTCTCACGAGCTCCCCGTCCCCTGGCCACCTGTGATTAGCATCAGGGCTTGACACACCATAAAGTCTTTTTATCCTACACGAGCCTCCAGCTAATCTCTTTCACACCTGACTGTTCCTGCTTTATGGCTTGTTTCCCAAACAGGAGATGCTCATGTTTATTGGGGCCTATCGATATCTGATGTGGGATCTGAGCCTTGCTGGGTAAATAATTGCGGGCTGGCTGAACTGAAATGTGGGATTGTAATCATGACTCTGCTTGTTCTTTGAAGTAAAATATGTGAATGACCAACTGCAAGAGAAGGGCGGTGTTGCCCAGAGCGTAATATTCTCCATAAAAGAGAAGACTGGTTTTTGTTCTGGGGACTGCCTCATTCAGTTGCTAAGGCTTCTGTGCGACGTAGTCTCACTCATTTGAGTTTAATAAAGAAGTCTTTTTCATATTTCAGCTTCTTTTGCCAAGTTCTTTGTTACATTACCATGAGAGCGTCTTTTGTAATACTACAGCAACAGGATAACCCGAAGTCATAGGGTGCTACCCCTGGCACCGCTGGGGTCCTAAAATCCCCGGTACTTCAGTTGGCGCCCGACAGCGCGGCATCAATACAAGTGACTATCTGGAGGAGCGATCTTGTCAGAGGACAGAAATCTACTGGGGAGAACAGGACAGAAATCCACTAAGCAGGTACCGAGGTTCTGGGGGATTCTTTGTCTCTGCAGCCCAGTATATCTCTGATCTTTCTGACTTTGACTCTCCAAAAGATGTCACTCCCGATTAGAACCCTTTTTGGAGTGAGTATTATAAAAGACGTTTTGTTATGAAGAACTTGACAGTTAGAATTTGGATAACCTTTTGATTAATAAAAGTAAGAGTTAAGTATAAGTGGGTCGCTCCCACTCCTTTGGTTCTTTGGGTCGTTGATTTGGTTATCGCAATTACCAAAGCCGAGGGGTTGGTTTCTTGGTTTTTAATTTGGTCATTGCAATTACCATAGCCAAGGGTCTCGCATATTTGCGAGTGTATTGCTAGAGATAAACCCTTGAAGTTTTGAAGCTAGATTAGTGAGCTATAAGATGCCTGATCTTAGCAAATTTGGAAATGTAGCTTTTGGTTTGTATAGGTTTGGATATGCGAATTGCAATTTGTGTAGGCAGGTAATGAGGAGATATTTCTCCATTTGGTTTAGTTCAGTATCTTTGGCATGCCTGTTTGTAAGCTCACATGGAAAAATGTGTTGCTCTTTGTTTTGAAAGGTACCACAGTGTGGGAAATATCTAAATAGGTTAGATTTAAAAACATATTTCTTCCTTGGTGATTTTGTATCCCCAGGGAATTAAAATATGACATAATACAAAACAAGGATCCTTCGTTCTGCGCAGTTTTATGAATAAAAATATGCAGAACGATTTTGTGTGGTGTTCTGCTAGGCAAAGCTAGTGAATTGAGCGCATTCACTACTTCTTGGACATACATCTGTCTGATGGGCTGTTTATGCAGTCTTTTGGAACACTATTGAGAAGCATTTCTTGTAAATATGACTTACAACTAGTATTTGCAAATGGTTTGGTTCAAGTATAGTCTGTGAGCTGTTCTTTCTTTCTGTCCTGCGTGTTGATTTGTAAGTCAACTGTGTGTTTAAATGTCTATGTGGTTTTCTCATTTGTGTAACTTCTGCAAGTAAATTGCGACGGCGCTATTTATGAAAAATGGCTAAAGCGCGCTGTATTGTCTGTTTGACCCCCTTTCCGTTTATGTCTGAAATAAGCTCAATGTGTGTTTGTGGGTCTTCTGTTGTTTTCAGTCTGTTAAGTAAATTGCTGGTTAATTAATATCAAGTAGAAACTTAGAAAAGAAATCCAGAAATGAACCATGTGATGTGCTAAAATAGCTATATGGTGCTCTTTAATTTGTAGAATGAGCGTTTGTTAACATATACAAAACTGCCGTTAAATGCTTAAAGGATAAAATTAGAAACACATTCAGTAGATATAAATAAGGCCCCAAAAACGAAATTATCTATTTTTGCGAAAGTAAATAAATTTACAGCATTTTCCTTAGATGCATTGTATTAGATGTTCACAGGCAAACTTTTCAGCTGCAGTATATTTTATAGAAATGTTCATTCAGCCAGCACCTTCCCAGTTGAACACGGGTGGAATTTTGCATAACCGTCCTTTTAAATGAAAGTGGCGCAAAAATGTGACGCATTTCAAGTTGGGCTTATGCGCTTAGGCTTGTGAGTTAATGTACCCAAAATGATAGGCAAGAGATGCAGCTTGCTTTTTATACATGGAATTATCACAAAACGAATAATTGGGATTTTTTTTAAAGGAAATTATTAATCATGGAAAAATTATTTTAAAAAAAATAAGTGCTTTTCAAAATCGTTTTTTGATATTTATAAAGCTTAATACTCATACTATGACCTCCTAGCATTAAAATTTGATTTAAGTTGTGTTGCATCACTAAAATGACAAGCATTCGCGTGTACAATTTTCCCTTGGCGCAGGCGCAAACAAGCTCATTTTTATAAAGTATAAGTTATTATTTCCAATGCCTGACTCATGGGTTATGTAATAAACATTCTGGTAATGCATATTATGCAAAAAAATTGTAGGATATTCATTTTTTAATGCCCAAAAAATCAAAGTCGAATTTGGGTAAAAACACTGTTTAAACTGCATTTTCTTTCATTCAGAGTACTTTTTAAAGTGTCTCAGGCTTCAATAAATGCATATATTTAGGTTTGATATATATTCACAGGTTGTGCCCTCTTATGATTCGATGAGTCAATGTGCCAGTACACAGGCTTGTTTTAATATCAGGGTTGAAGGTTCTAACTTTAGCTGTGTCTGTTAGGCTGGGCACGATACTACGGTTATAAGAACTAGGTAATATGTAGAAAGGAGAAGAACGATTGGGAAAATAGAATGCCTTGGAGGGAAGAGAGATGATGAAGGGGAGTAATAAAGACATGAAGAGTAGCGTGAGGAAGGTTGTATTGACGAAGGGGATCAAAAGGAATGTGGTAACGGTTTGAGTAAGTAGGAGGGGAAAGATGAGATTGCAGGTTCTAGCAGTAGGGGTGAAAATATTGTAATTACCTAACGGGAGGCACTAAGTTTCATATGCTAATATGAAAGCGACAAACCGAGCTTGAATAAAGGAATCTAGGGGACGACAGCGTTTAGTAATGTTAACAAAACAATTAAATGTAAAGAACAGCTGAGTATGATAAGAGAAACTGTTATGAGAGGTTCGGATGGCCCAGCAGGAGCATTAGAAACCTGGGAAATTGCCTTAAATTCCCTGCAGGTTGATTAGACAGTCTTTTGAAATAGTGAAACAACGGAGTGAATGATGATGGAAAAGCAAGTGACTAAATGATGAAAAGAAATATCAAAACTCATTGCAAATGCAATTCACAGTGCCAGTGGACTAGGGCAGAAAGCGGTCCCAATTGCTGGAGTTCAGTCTAACTTTAGCTGGGCCTACTGAGACGTTCATTTATTTAAGGTTAATGAAATGTGTACCATTGCATAGGATTGCAACAAGCATTTATTCTAAAAACTGGTATGTGTGTTATTAAGTTTTGTGAATTATTCACAGTACATGTAGTTTAACAATCTGGGAATAGGGATAATTCTTTTAGCGCCTAAAAAGGAGAAATTATTTTTCAAAATAGAGTGAATTATTGCAAGTTAGGAGGAATTAGGAAGGCCTTCTGGCTTTGACAAATTCAGAGTGGCAGAAGCTGGGGGCTGGGAGAGCTGCAGAGGCTGGCTCGGTCACGCTGCTGAGATGCTATCTTTCCCGTAAACAATGGAGTTGACATTTATGACCTTTTAAATTAGGGCCTTGCCTCTGTGGAATGCAGAATGACCTTGCTACACGGGCCTCTAAAGGTGGGGTTTCTGGTTTCTCCATAGCAACATCACTAAAACTAAAGAACTTAATTCCAAAGGGAAAATGTAGCAAAGGGGTTTCTTTGAAAGCCCAAACATCATGTTAAATGCTTTGCAGAACAGATACATTTGTGTTATTTAACAGAAAACGAAGTGTTGCATTAAGTCTTAGACAGAAAATAAGATACAGCCCACTTCTAAAATTTTGAAGGCTACATGCCTAAGTGAGAACGTATCGCCAATTAAGACTTCTTTTTCACAGTGGAAATTGTAGGTGCCAAATTAATATGGAGTGTCAGTGTAACGATTTTTATTTTTAGAAAGGTAAAACTAAAGTGGCTGGATGTTGCAAGGACTGACAAGAGGGTAACAGTTAAGTAATGGAAATTTATTTTTGTGTACTTGGTTCTATCATGAATTGTTCTTGCTGGTCCTGTATGTTAGAAGAGAGACAGTAAAGTTACATTTGACAGCAGATTTCCATTGCCTGGGGATCTACTGTCAAAAAAGAGGGTAAGGATTTTAAACCTGACAAATGAAACAGGCCCAAATATTGGGTTTTGGGCTGCAGTTTTACAGTGCATAAAGTACATGACATGGTGTTTGTGTGTCACCGCTGCAGTTTTACAGTGCATAAAGTACATGACATGGTGTCTGTGTGTCACCGCTTACTCACATATGCTATTGAAATTTGTCTATGCTTTTTGTGCTTGATATACAGCAAGTATATCTGATGGCTTGACGTTTTGTGCGTTTTTTTATTTTTTTTTGCATGTTTTCGTTGTTTTTGTTGCTGCTTTTGATACTATTACAAGTTTACCTGTGTTGTGAGGGGATGGTCATGACGATGCCCATCGCTACGCAACAGTTGGTTGAACTTGTTCTGGTTACTAAATTCCACAGCTAATGATATTTCATGCTGTGAACATGAGAGACAACACTTCACCAGTGCATGTCTAAATTGGCTATAATGGTATTACAGAAAACTAAAAGAGATCTACAGGATCAAAGTGTGTCACCTGCAGTTAGTCACTTACTGCCCCTTCCCTTAAAGGAACAGGCAGCCTTATATTTATGTATCCTTAATTGGACCTAAGGATGAAATTATAGACCTGTGACTCAAGGTGGCCTAATTTCTATGTTACATTAGTTAATGATGTTCTGTTTCCTAAGTAGCATATGGCCTTTGCTCCTTAAAAGAAAACCAGTTTTTCATTTTTCCCTGCAGAAGGAACTGGAACATTAGCTAAGATTACCGTATATGGTGTAGTCACCAGCGGTAGAGTTAAAATGTATGTAACTTTGGCCTTTTGTGTATCACCCGTACTCTTGGTGTAGAGTCACATGCCTGACTATCACCCAAGTAAATTCTTGTCCTTCCTATAGATTTTTATTTTTCATTGCTTTTGTTGCTTCTTCCCTGACCGATGTCGCATCATGCTTAGTTATTGGGGATTTTAGTTGTGTCCTAGTTCCAATTCCCTTTTCCGTATTCCTTTCACCAGTCAGCCCATTTATTATTGTAGGTGTATTGTTCAGGTACACACTTCCAGACTGCAGTGATGCACCAGGAACCTCCATGTTATGTATAATCCCCTCTTGTATGACCAGACTGGTTTTCAAGAATTGTCCCTAGGCCTGCTTCAATGTTTTCCAGCCTGACTGTCAAGTATATTATATTATAGTAAGACAAGTTTTCCATCCCGATAGGAGATAACTTACATTTACCTTTTTTTGAACATGACGAATTTTCAATGTCTATTTTTAAATGTGGTTTTTACCCTTTTGTTCCTGCTGCTTTAATTTTTGGTGGGATCAGATGTGTTCTAATCATGCAAATATCAGGACCCTCTAGTTCTTGTCTTTCGTTTGCATATTTGACTATTAGCCTGTGTATTGCATATTGCACCTGATGTGAAAGTTTTCTACATGCCCATGATAATCTGTACCATGTGATTTCTCTATTGAGATGTTCTAGATAAGGAATTTAGGAACACCTAATCATTGAAAAAAAAAAAATGTGTTTGCCCCATTACACAATGCCACCATATGTGAAGACATCCATGTAGACAGAATTCTCGTGTAGTTATCTACCCTTAGATGATGGAGGCTCTCACACGGAAACCCAATTGAAAAAAATTAGAGACGCTGTTTTGCCTACTGCCTTTATATTTGTATTGCTTTTTGAGAATGACAGTGTATTCTAGACCAA
This sequence comes from Triturus cristatus, assembly GCF_964204655.1. Lineage (NCBI taxonomy): Eukaryota > Metazoa > Chordata > Amphibia > Caudata > Salamandridae > Triturus > Triturus cristatus. The sequence goes on along the minus strand of NC_140594.1, from coordinate 844,470,088 downwards.
AATTGTCCCATGGCGTGTGGCCACTCCTTTGAAAAGACCGCAGGCCACCTGTTTGCAGTCCCCTTGTTATACAATGAACTGTTTAAAGCATCGCACTTGCTTCATCAGTAGGCGTTCAACATCAGAAAAGAAGGAGGAGCTGGTTTTGCCACAGAACCAAAATTTCAGTGCACAAGAGCGCCTGTCATGTGCTGGTAACCTCTGACATTGTGCAGTCCCTTGAGCCCCTTGGCCTGAGTTTTTGGCCACACACCCCCCTCTTTTTCCTTTGCTCCAATGGAAGTGCAGTTCACCGGTGGATCCAAGATTGACAAAAGGCACTCATTCTAGGGCCCATGAAAGAACAGCCCGAGCGTCTTCTGACACTGAATGATGAGTGTTGGAGCCTGAGAATGGTCCCGGGTCTGCACGAGATGACCTATGCCCTTGATCAATGGAGAGCACACTACCTGTAGTGCCTGCCGCAAAGGAAAGCTACTGGCGCACTGCCTTGAGACATTGAGACTTTCGTGTGAGCTGTGGGTGTTTGCCAGGAGGGCACTCCAACTAAATAGTATTTCTCTCATGAAAGGCTTGAATGAAGAGGCCCATGCGAAAGAAAACAACAAAAGAAGATTTGATGGACAATAGAAGCCTGCCAGAGAGGCTTTTTGAACGGACTCTGGGCATAGGTGGTTTCACAAGAGGTTTCCGTGTGATTGTATAGAGTAGGTGTTAAGGAGACAGATTGTTTTGCTGGCATTGTTTTAAAGTACTATTCTGTTTAGTATAAGCAGAATAAAGTCCATTTTCTGTGGAAAGAGTACCCCCTTTTCACCTCAGAGCATTGATGAGGGTCACCACTGTTTCACCTGAACATATAAAATGCATAGGAGCCCTAAAGGTGTTACTAGATAATTTTGGGATTTGCTTTTTGCTTAGGGTTGTGAAAAATTATTGTTTCATTTGTAATAGTGGTTACTACTTTCTCCCGTTGTTCATATGTTCTTAATAACGAGTTTTCTAGTGTTTTTTAAACATGACGTTGTCATTTATGGGTGGGATCGTTTTTTTCTACTCAATTGACTTCTGCACCCGCCTCCCAACCTATGTCTTTTCCTACTGCTGCTTCTTTGTACTCTTTTCACCCTATCCTGAACATGGGCAGGTTAAAAGATTAGAATTCGTAAGCAATTCTTTTGTACAGCTTCTGCATCAACATTAGTTAGTAGTGAACATCACTAATTATTGGGTGTGTGATCTTATGCCGCCTACTACAGACAGAGGTATTCCTTATTTTGTCCCGCCATATGTGGCCTTTGTGCTACTACATGTGTAAGGAAACATGTATCAAAAAACGAGCGTCGCTGGCCAGAGGATTTCTGTTCCCCGATAATGTCGGGTAAGGCCGTTCTCTAGATACTGTCACCTTCGTGCGCATGCCCAATGATTATCCATGCATGCGTAGTCCCCTGATTTGGTGCACTCTTTTGCACTGGTTTTAGCCTTTACATCCACGCCCTATGTGTTCAATGTCTGTAGGGATTGTGATGAAGGATAGTGTCAACTACATGGACACCCCAAGCCCCTTAGATTGGCAACTTTGAGAATTTATAATTTATGGGCAAGCATACATGGGCCCGAGTCTGGGGGCGATGGTGACATTAGGGGTATACTAGGTGTTCCCTATTTTCTGGTCTTGTGTGTCTTTTGATTGTGGCAGGTCGTGCACACGATTGTGGCACGTTTTGATGCACCAAGTTTTACTAATGCTCATACTGTGTGTCCTCTATTTTGTGTTTCTCCCCTAGGTGATTTATCAGGAGCGTCTACAAATTCTCACTACCCTACTGGGAAACAATATGGTAGCCCGCCCTGACTAACTATGAGGGTATTTACTTTTAATTATTCACCTCACGTGCACTTCACTACACCTGTTTTTTGATCCTGAAGAAGCGCCAACGACCCTGGTGGCAATAGGGGCGCGAAACATGTTGATCTACGACAGGCATAAACATGCCTGCTTGGGTAACTGCATACCCGAGGGGTTCTAATCTACTTTGTTTTGGCAATATCATTGCTTTAGCTTTTTGACTTAGTAACCCCAGAATAAAGATTTTTTACTGATCTTGCACGCACTTTGTTTTACCCTCTTTTAGGGACCCGCACCCCACACACCCACATGCACCATCCGGCATTTCCGCAAAAGATCTCCGCTAAAGTGACCCTTCGGGGGACCCGTAGGGCATTGCAGCGCCGGGCCCGACGAGGAGCAAATGCCCGATGATGAAGCATGACACCTTCGGGTGTGTGAGGGCAACAGGGGACAAGCTTTGTTCTTTATCCTTTGTGCCGGGTCCCGTCCTACACCTAGGACTTTCTCTCCCTTTTGCTTTCAGGGAGGGGCTATTTAGCACCCTTCCTTTGGAACAGTGTCTTCTGTTGGTTTAAGTATCATGTTAGAGGAGCGCAGACACTGGACCATAATTTGCTCCTCGGTCCCCCCCTCTCTTTTGTTGATTCAGTAGTAGCACGGCGGCTCAGCCGAGGGACCTTATTCTTTTCTATCCCTTCTATTTCTGTTTCTCTTCACACACAAGACTGCACTACCACCACCCCCCTACTTGGTGTTATCTTGCCACCCCTCTTGGGGGCTGATGTTACGTTCTCTTTTAATCCCTGAATGTGGGATGATGTCATGTTGGGCTGTAATGTCTGTCACTACCCTCACTTTTTCCCTATATGCATTGTGATCACTGGGTATCATGTTTGAAATAAGATATGACTTAAATGTGCAGCCGTGATCGCACGTTGTGTATTTCATGATTACCAGCCCTCTCCCCCGGTGTTCTTGTGACATCACCTAGAATACAGTAGGTACTGCCTACCTGCTGGTATGGTGCCGGTTTTTCGGATATACCGGGCTGATGTTAAGATTAGACCCACTGTAGTGGAGTGGGATCTTTCTATTTCCCTGTTCTCTGTTGCTACATGGTTGCGCAAGCGCGGGAGAGTAGTTCTCCCTTGAGACGCCTGGGCATCTCTAGCTGATCCTTTGCGCAGCCTCAGTAACATTCAGGGTGTCTGTAGGTCCCGGAAGAAGGTGCCGCCCTGGCTCCTCCCCTGACAGTATTTAACTTTGTGGCCCGGTGTGAGTGCTTCTCCCTGGCAGACGTGAGGGCGGGGTAGGTTCTTTGTATCCCGCATCCAGAAAGGACCGTGAGTACAATAGGGGCAGTTCTCTGTGAACGGGCACTTTGAGTTCTGAGTGCTCAGCCCGTATACAGCTATCGGACCTAATCGGTCCCTCTCTGTTCTTTACTTGTTTTTGAACTACTTTCCCCACTATGCTCTCCTTTATAGTTCAAGAAGGAGCGGGTGACCCGCGTCGCTGGCCAGAGGATTTCTGTTCCCCGATAATGTCGGGTAAGGCCGTTCTCTAGATACTGTCACCTTCGTGCGCATGCCCAATGATTATCCATGCATGCGTAGTCCCCTGATTTGGTGCACTCTTTTGCACTGGTTTTAGCCTTTACATCCACGCCCTATATGTTCAATGTCTGTAGGGATTGTGATGAAGGATAGTGTCAACTACATGGACACTCCAAGCCCCTTAGATTGGCAACTTTGAGAATTTATAATTTATGGGCAAGCATACATGGGCCCGAGTCTGGGGGCGATGGTGACATTAGGGGTATTCTAGGTGTTCCCTATTTTCTGGTCTTGTGTGTCTTTTGATTGTGGCAGGTCGTGCACACGATTGTGGCACGTTTCGATGCACCAAGGTTTACTGATGCTCATACTGTGTGTCCTCTATTTTGTGTTTCTCCCCTAGGTGATTTATCAGGAGCGTCTACAAATTCTCACTACCCTACTGGGAAACAATATGGTAGCCCGCCCTGACTAACTATGAGGGTATTTACTTTTAATTATTCACCTCACGTGCACTTCACTACACCTGTTTTTTGATCCTGAAGAAGCGCCAACGACCCTGGTGGCAATAGGGGCGCGAAACATGTTGATCTACGACAGGCATAAACATGCCTGCTTGGGTAACTGCATACCCGAGGGGTTCTAATCTACTTTGTTTTGGCAATATCCTTGCTTTAGCTTTTTGACTTAGTAACCCCAGAATAAAGATTTTTTACTGATCTTGCACGCACTTTGTTTTACCTTCTTTTAGGGACCCACACACCCACATGCACCATCCGGCATTTCCCCAAAAGATCTCCGCTAAAGTGACCCTTCGGGGGACCCGTAGGGCATTGCAGCGCCGGGCCCGACGAGGAGCAAATGCCCGATGATGAAGCATGACACCTTCGGGTGTATGAGGGCAACAGGGGACAAGCTTTGTTCTTTATCCTTTGTGCCGGGTCCCGTCCTACACCTAGGACTTTCTCTCCCTTTTGCTTTCTGGGAGGGGCTATTTAGCACCCTTCCTTTGGAACAGTGTCTTCTGTTGGTTTAAGCTACAGCAACATCTCCATGACTTCATGAATATTGACCTAGACTCGGATTGATGAGAGTATAGTTATTGCCTATGTAAGGGCAAAAGGAGGGTCTGTGGTACTTTGAAATTTGGGACCGCGTAGGAGGCAGGACCCTACCCCTGTCTATCCCGGTATTAGCGAACCGCGAATGGTCAATGCGGTATGTACAAGTGCTTTGTGTAACGTTTTAGCTATGAATGCACTATGTATACGTTATTATACATTGACTCCGTGGGTTCCATCTTGGAGCGGTGGCCATCTTATAGTTGCCCTCACATAGGCTACACTTTAAGAACAAATACAGGCTTCTAGAACACATGTGCCTTCCTTTGACTTCTCTGTGACCTGGGCAGTTTGGCTCCGCTGCCCCAGGTCAGTCCGGTCTCACGAGCTCCCCGTCCCCTGGCCACCTGTGATTAGCATCAGGGCTTGACACACCATAAAGTCTTTTCATCCTACACGAGCCTCCAGCTAATCTCTTTCACACCTGACTGTTCCTGCTTTATGGCGTGTTTCCCAAACAGGAGATGCTCATGTTTTTTGGGGCCTATCGATATCTGATGTGGGATCTGAGCCTTGCTGGGTTAATAATTGCGGGCTGGCTGAACTGAAATGTGGTATTGTAATCATGACTCTGCTTGTTCTTTGAAGTAAAATATGTGAATGACCAACTGCAAGAGAAGGGCGGTGTTGCCCAGAGTGTAATATTCTCCATAAAAGAGAAGACTGGTTTTTGTTCTGGGGACTGCCTCATTCAGTTGCTAAGGCTTCTGTGCGACGTAGTCTCACTCATTTGAGTTTAATAAAGCTGTCTTTTTCATATTTCAGCTTCTTTTGCCAAGTTCTTTGTTACATTACCATGAGAGCGTCTTTTATAATACTACAGCAACAGGATAACCCGAAGTCATAGGGTGCTACCCCTGGCACCGCTGGGGTCCTAAAATCCCCGGTACTTCACACTGGCATCAGTGTGTGTGTGATGTGCTGATAAGTTTGATACCAAACTTCTCAGTTTTCAGTGTAGCCATTATGGTGCTGTGGAGTTCGTAATGACAAACTTCCAGCACCATATACTCTTAATGGCAGCACTGCACTTACAATGTCTAAGAATGGACTTAGACACTGTAGGGGTACAGGGTTCATGAAATTGATACGACGTTCATATAAGCGGGCTTCCAATAAAAATCAGGAAGCTTTGTTGGAACAATCAGTATCGAAAGCACCCATGCAGAGACTCACATGTGTCAACACCTTCAGCACACTAACAAATGGGATACAAAAGAGTGTGTGGAAGCATTGGCGTATTCTCAATGTCGGAAATGAGAATATGCCATTACCATTATTCTCCTTGACAAGGAGTTTGAATCTCCATGACAATCTAAACCCCGATATGAACTGAATACACTCTGGGACATGCCAGCAGTCCAAGGTCATTACCTTTGCGGTTCATGTACTGCTTGTCCTCAGACAGAACATACATCAACAGTGGACATAGGCACTGGGAGACCGTGGGTACAAATGAAACACACGAACTGCAATAGTGATAGAGTAATTTATTTAATAACCTGTCCATGCCAACTACGGTATGTAGGAATGACAACTCGAAAAGTAAAACTCAGCATTAACGAACACAAAAGCACTATTCGATTCAATAAATAAGCAACAAGACTTACAAGCCACTTTCTGACTCAGAAATACAAAGCTGAAGAATTAAAATGGACGGTTTTAGAACAACCGTTCATTCCTCTTCATGTAATAGACATCACTAAATTTCTGTTACTCAAAGAACAAAAATGGATTTTCACACTTAAAAGTGTCAGTGAAGGGTTAAACGAAGAAATTCCCTGGACGCTGTAATAAATCCATGTGAATTCGTTTGGCTTGATTGCAGTGGCATTTATCTATATTATTATTCTCTTGAGAAAGATTACGTGCCTATATAACAACATTCTGAGCATTGGCACTATTATCCTTGATAGTAACGACAATAATTCCTCTGATTATATCATAGGTTACTGCAACATTATACATCAGGGCAGCCTATAACATCTTTATACATTTACATTATCATAGTTCATGGTAGTAATGACAACAATCTCGTCTGAGTATGTCTTTAGCCACTGTAATAGCATGCACAAGGTAGCCATCCAACCTCTCCAATGCGATATCTCCCGGCTATTTCAGCCTTTGAAGGAGCATATATAATTTGCCTACATTCATGTATATGGAGAGCTCCGTTTCCAATACTTTGCATTTCGGAGATAACTTGTTGCCCTTTTTTAAAATAGTGAGAGCATGATTCATAGCGCACATGGTTTGCCTGCACTACATGTAAATAGAGGGCTTCGTTTTTATTCCGTCCTTTTTTCGAGAATGGTGCAAGCGATAGTTTGAGCTTGACAAACTACATTACCCATAGTACTTCTTTGAGCATAGAGTATCCACTAACTTCTTAGAACTACAATTCCCATGAGATGTGAGGCAATTTTGTAGTTTCACATGGGTACCGTGACGCGATCGATCTGCGCCTTGAGGCTCAATGAAGGAGCCACACCGGTTGACTATTATGCCCAGCTACTGCATAAGAGAACATCCTCTCACTGGTCGGATACCTATGGTTCCAGCTCTTGTCAAGCCCGGGGTACCGACGGAGAGGTAAACAAGGGCAGCGGTTTTGTGGAAGCGTTGTTACGGGCGTCTCCTTTTGAAGAGTGGCAGTTAAAATAATCTTGTGCAGTTAGACTTTTTTCATCATTTTGTATGCTGTTTTGAGTTCTCTGTGGCCACTTGACAAATGGTTGCTTAGCCCTTCACTTACATTGTTGAATATTCAGCCTATTGACATTGTTAAGAGGTATACGAGCATCGTTTTTAGCCTTAATCTGATGGCCAAAACTTTACTCGTTTTGAATACAAGTTTTCTTGTGCTTGAGAATTTATCAGGTTTATAGAGACGCTTTGAAATGGGGAATACCAGCATCTAAATGTGTCATCGTACGACTAAGCCCCCCCTTTTTCTAACTAAACTGATAAGGCTGTTATGATGGGCACCTTGTCATGTTCTTTGCATTTTCAAGCTATGCACATTTTAGTTAAAGTCTTCCAAACTGATGCCATATTTCATCATTAGCTAAAAAGACATCCCCCCTTTTTTTCAGGAGGAGCGATGGCATCATGATCATCACTCCTGGTCCTGAATTCGAAACTGCCAGTAAGATGCCAATTATCGATCTGGCCACATGACCTTACATTCCGCTTTTAAGTACAAATTTATGTTAAAGTTTAAGGATGATGATTTTATAGATTATTAGTTATATCGGTAATTAGAGTTTTCCTTTTTAATCAGAGCGGTGCCTCACATCCTGAGCTGTCGCCAGGTGAGGTGAGGCGTTCACCCGTAAACCACGGGTAAGCATTTATATTTTTATATACAGTATTAGAATACACTATAAAGGTATAAAGGTACACACAAAGGTACCACTTGTTGGGCAGTGACCCTGACATATAGCACTTTATAGAGTACAAGTTTTCTCACTGAATCATGAACTCATGTCAGTGTATTTTTGTTTTTTTTTCTTCACAGGTGACCTCTATATCCTTGTGATAACTCTACTACAAATTCGAGACCACAAGCCGATGTAGGTTGTATCTATCTCAATTATTAGTATATAGTTTTGACACTTATATCAATTTGCAGTAGCGATCAATATCTAGGTCCTGAGGAAGGCCTCGATCATAACTTGATCAGTATGGCTGAAACGTGTAGACCTGTTTTTTTGGACTAGTGCAGTCTTTATTTTCCAGAACTGCACATGCACTGCTTTTATCTTTTAACACCAAGAGGTACCTAATAAACTATTTTCTCTCTTGGTAGCCAATTTTAAGATCACTTCACATATTATCACATGCACTGCAACCATTACCCTAAATGCTTTGCTTGCTTCACTTCTCATGGATTTTAATTGATCCCTCTCTTTGACTAAACAAAACATCCCTGAGCTCCTCCCTCAGAGTGAGGGGGTTGTAGCCCTTGGTGGCACTAGGTTTTGCAACTAAGAGAAGATCCCAGATGATGAAGCATGCCACTTCGGTGGGTGATGGGATTCCATCCTCTTTAAAGGACTACCCTCATTTCTGAGTGGGCCATAAAAGCTTGTACTCTTTCGTGCTAGTGAGCTCCTATGGAGTTCAAATAGACACGCAAATCTTTTGGTGTGATAGGTTGTTGCGAGGGGAATTTATTCACGCAGGTCTCTAAACTCTTCCCTTGGGCCTTCTTTTTATAATTGTTTTTTTCTTCTACAGGGCTCATGCACCTGTACCCTCACCACTGGTATAGTGCACCCATCTAGAGGGATGACTGACCTATGCCAGGGCAGTGAGTTGCAGGCATTGCACACAGAGATGTGTACCATGTCGACTTTTCACTTTGTGCTGCACCAAAACATGCAGCCTGCAAAGGCAGTGTGTGGGTGTAATGGTACAGGACCTCTAAGGGTGGCACAATAAGTGCTGCAGCCATTAGAGGCCTTCTCTGGTCACAGTGCCCTGGGTACCTGTGGTACCATTTACCAGGGGCTGACCTGTAGCCAGAGATGCCAATTGGCTTTAGGCTTCAATGCAGTTTTAGGGAAAGAACATAGACCCTGGGTACCTGATTAGCAGGAGCCCAGGACACAGTCAAAGTACATAAGCAATTCAGCAAAAAGTGGGGGCAACCATGCAGAAAGAGGGCACTTTCTCACAGACTAGCAGTCATCGCAGGTGCAAAAGGCAAAACCAAATAAAGGACGGGAGGCACGGTGGCCAAAGCATCTGGATTAATAATAGAAGAAATGGAAACAGCAGAGACAGAAGAAATGAATGGCTGAGGCTGGAGCATGGCAGGGTACATTATCTGGGGGCGTATGAGGGTGGAGGTCGAGTATCTAACAATTCCTCCCCAAATGTATTGTGTTCTTCTCAGGCAACATAAGACTTTTCACATTGCAATCAAAACTTTCTATCAGCACACACTATTACCTTTTCTATTTTCTCTCTATCGTATGCTACAGCTTTCTGAGTCACTCTGGCAGGATGGAGTATATGGATACAAAGGAAGTGGTTGTTGGGCCAGGGATTAGACTCAGTGGCTCATTAAAGTCTAGCCACCTCAGTGTCCCTAGTCGTGAAGAGCGCACAGGCCTGAACTGGCTTGCCAGACTGAAACTGCAATAAAAACAATACGTGGCTGGCCTCCGGAGTAAAGAAAATAACTTAGCCTGGTTTGATTTTATCAATAGTTTTGATATCAAATCACGGCAGACATAAGGGGGAGGGGCTCTGCATCTACATTTCTAATTTACTGGTGGTGCAAAAAACTTCCCTGATAAAATTTACGAATTACTATCAGATAGGACTGATCCATGTGGGCTTAAACTGTATTTTAACTGTCATTAAATTTTATAATAATATAGAGAAGGGTCATCTGGGGGACATCTTAAGGCAGCTTAGTGACGATATTGGCAAGTTGAGAACTTCGAATGACACAGATTTGATTACCATTTGGGGGGCGATTTTAACGTCAATCTATGCTCTAAATCAGGATCAGGTGCCTGTGGTTTAACGACTGAAGAGCAGGGCTGGACTGCCTACCGGGCGTTTTGGCATGCTGCCGAGCTGGGGGCTGATGTCACTGCGGTGGGGGCTAATTTCATTGATGGAGACCTGCGTGTGCTTCGAAATAAACAAAGCAAAATGGATTTCGTTCATCACACGCAGGTCCCCATCAACAAAATCAGCCCCCAGCTCGCAGCATGCCAAAACGCCCGGTAGGCAGTCCAGCCCTGCTGAAGAGGATGATTCAGTAACACATTTCGAACATACAGAGCAGGGAGTAAAGTTTAATGAACTTATGTTTACCCATGACTTCGGTTTTGCAAACTGATTGTGTACCCCTAGAGTGGATTTTGATTACACTTTTATAGGTAAAGGCTGCCAATCTATAATAGATTTTATTATTGCTCCAAATTGCTATGTAAATTGGATAGCAAATTTTCAAACACACTTAAATGTCATGAGTGATTACCTGCCCCTAAGCATTGATCTAGTATTGCCAGATGTATCAACCCAGCGATTAAATAACAAATTGGTCTGGACAAAGGGTGTTCATCTTTCTACCCAAAATGGATATACCTTGTGTTGGGAGAGCTGTAATTCGGCCGAGCTGAATAAGCAAATTATCCTTAAGGCCTATGATTTAATTTACCTTGCCTGCAGGAAGATTCCTCCCACGAAACTACCTTGAATGTTTTTTTCACAGATTACTTCAATTGTCCAAAACATGCTTAAAGTTGAAAATAGAAGTAATCGAGGTCGTAAAAATGGGTGGTTTGATACAAATTGTACAAAGTCATACTCCTGTTTAAAAGAGGCCCTACATAGGACAGTGAGAGACCAAGACGAGATCAGGGAGTGTAGAAAGTCCTATAACTTAGCACGAAAAGTTCAAAGGAAAGAATTAAAAAATCAAGCTTGAACGGCACTCCACAATGCTTCTTTGAGTAAAGACTGTTCCTTGTTTTGGCAGGCAGTAAATGCGCCATTTTTTAAAACTAAGAATGTTGCGACAATTGCGGTCGCAATAGACGAAAAGACATGGATAGATTTTTTCTCAAAGGTCTATAGCATTCAGGGACATGAGGAAATCACTCCTGATTTTTTAGCCCCTTTGGTGGAAAATTCCACTACTTTTATTCCCATTGAATTACAAATTTCCCATGATGAGGTGACTGAGGCAGTAAATGCGAGCAGGGGTGGCAAGGCCCCTGGACCTGATGGGCTTCCCATTGATTTATTTAAATCCATCCCACCACTCTGGTCACCTTTGATAACTAGGGTTTTTCAAACCAGTTGCGCAAAGGGCTTCATGAAAACATGGTCGGAGTCAGTAATCGTTCAGATTTTTAAAAAAGGAGAACGCAAAAACCCAGCATGTTGCCGCCCGATATCCCTTCTCGATTCTTTAATGAAGGTTATGGGAAGGGTTGTCTTGAACAAATTACAATCGTGGGCTGATGAAAATAACATAATAAGCGATGTGCAACATAGCTTTAGACAAGGGCTGGGGACAAACGAGCAAGTCTTGAACCTAAACATTTTAATTGGAAAGTACACACAGGCAAAGGGTAGAAAACTCTATGTGGCGTTTGTAGATTTAACTGCCGAATTCGACTGCATGAAACATAATAAATTGTGGAGTATACTATCTAATCTGAATGTCAACTCGGTTTTGATCCAGTTCTTAAAACAATTGTATTCTGGGGCTACTGCCAAGGTGTGCTATGGCTCTAATGGAAAAGGTACCGCACCATTCACTGTGGATAGGGGGGTGCGACAAGGTTGTGTGCTTGCGCCGTTCCTCTTTACTCTATATACTAACGCTTTGGAGCAGGAGCTTGAAGGAACGGCGCAGGACCCCCCGTATGTCAACAAAAGGTCAATAGTTTCCCTCCTCTACGCTGATGATGCAGTACTTGTGGCCCGCACACAACTAGGTCTGCGGAAAGCACTTGCTACATATTCATGTTTTATGGATAATTTAGGACTGAAATTAAATGCAAAAAAAACATTTATAATGACCTGTGGGCGAGGGAGAAATAAATGTAACAGCCTCCACTTGGGGGATAAAAGGGTAGACTCCACTAATACTTTTACTTATCTGGATGTTTTATTTGCAAATACGGGCTCCTGGGGCCCAGCGGTGAAAAGTAGGAGTCTACTATTTATGAAGTCAACTGCTGCTCTCATTAATTTCTCCAAGAAAATGGGAAAAAGGCCCCCTGGCATTCTTCTTAAAAATTTTCAGGCCAAGTGCATAAGTATTGCGATATATGGGGTGGGAGTGTTGGGCTTTTATGATGTGTCTATGATCCAACGTGTAGAAAATGCCTTTTTACGGTTAATTTTAGCTGTACCAGCAAGCTGCCCAGTTTTTAATTGTCACAGCGAGCTGGGTATCCCTTATGTCTTGGATATTATAAAAATGCAACCTGTCCTGTTGTGGCATCGTGTATGGACCACTAGCAGCACAGGTCTAAACAGAGAGATAATTAAAGACTCTATGAATCTGGACCACGCTAATAAGGTCAAGTGGCTAAACTATGTTAAAACATTTCTGTGTGACATAGGGCACCCAGATTATTATACCAGAGAAAAGGAATTCTATCTCCAGGAAGGAGCTCAAATTAACTTCTTTGACCCATTTAGAGTCACTCAGAGCCACCCAGGAGATTAACAAGGGGACTGTAGTTCAACACCATATGACTTTGACCACGCATGATGTCCAACCATATCTCGTATGCTGCACTGAGGGATATGATAGATATCTTCTAACTCGTTTTAGGTTTAACACTTTTCATCGACTGGTTAGTTATGCAGGAATAAACGATTGGACCAGAGAACTTTCTCCCTGCCCCTGTGTTAACGTGTCACCACAATATACTATCCATGTGACACTGTTTTGCAAATGTTATGCAAGAGAAAGAACAAGATGGGTCCTCCCTTTGCTAAAACAGGCAGGTTGGAGACAATGTAGACCAGCATGTTTATATTTCCAATTTTTAGATAGTGTATTATATATATGTGCCATGTCTGGTTTCCTGAAAAATACACTGAGAGCCAGAAAAAGTGTAAATGCACAATGTTTACTATGATCAAAGCCTGGAATGTATTATTTTAACTTACCTATACTTGAAAGCACTTTTTGCACTTTATGATAGATTATGTATTTTAACTAATGTATTTTATCAAATGTTTTTATCTATTTTTATGAATATGTACGCTTTTGTGATTTTAAACGACTAAAATCGAATAAAGCTTATTTTGAATTGAATTGAATTGAGTAACTGTCTGTATTCTCGCTTTCAGAGCCTCTTTTTCTGCCTTCATTCACGTCTGTTTAGCCTCTTTCTGCTACGTTTGAAGAGAATTGAACTTAGACTGCCTACTTCATTTCGTAAACAATTTGTCATGCAAAAAATTCATTTTTCTGTTCGTCAGAGGTGCCAGTCAGCGGCTACCGCAAGTCGGCGTTTTCCCTCGTATATTTGTGCCATAATGTACTAAACATAATAGGGCCAAGGCCATCCTACACATACCTATCCAAAATCAGAATGCCTCCCGGGTCACTTGCGACCACCTCTCAGCCTTCCATACAAATGAAGAGTCAGTCAGACAGTAGAGAATACAAACCAAAGTTATTTATTAGTATATGCTCAAGTGGAGTCCGGTCGCACCAGCCTCCTCAGATTGCTGCAGAGGGACTGACCTTAGACAACATGGCAAAGGATAAAGTACATTTCCAACACCCCTGAAGACCCGCCCACACAGGGATTTTTCAGTCTGGGAGCTGGTGAACAAAGGAGGTACAGAAGGATGAGCTACGATCCTGGGCCAGGGCACACATTATCTTACATTTAAGGTTACTCTACCCGTGCCCGTCTCTCTGAGAATGGGAGCAGGCCTATCTACTGCGAAAGGTATGTATTGACAAAACAATCTATTCATTAGTGCAGCGAAGCTCAACCTTGGAGAATTAAAGATAAACAATCGAGGCTGCTTTCTGCTGAGGCAGACAGTATGAGGCAGAAGCTTAGTATCGATCATGGCACAAAATGGCGGCTGAATACAAAATGGTGCCGCAAATGCTAACTTAAACCGCACAATGCTAGAAGGAGTCGACCAATGCATTTTCAGTCCTACATCCCTGCATCCAGAAAAGCAGAACAGGAGGTCAAGTATTCTCCTAGATCACACCCAAGACCTTGAACGACCTCCAACAACACATCAGAGCCTCCTCCTCACTTCTTGAATTCCACAAGAAGATGAAAATCTGGCTCCTCAACTAAATCTTTTGGGTCTGACACCCAAACCAACACCCAAACACCTACTCTTACTAGCCTGCTCCAGCGCCTGAATACCCTCATGTGTGATTAGTGTGCCGTATAAATCCACATCAGTATTAAACAATAAGGATACCCAGTAACATGCAGAACCTGGGGACTATATCAGTAAACGAACAGTGGTTCTGCCACAACACACTTTACATGATTAACCTTTTATCCCCTCATACCGTGGGATTTACACTAAATGTTTTCAAAATGATAAGTCTTTACATATATTCAAGAAATAAGATACAAATTGATGATATTACTAGAATTTATATGTTGAAAAATCAAATATCATTCGAAAACAGGACATATCATAAGTCAATTCAAAAACAGAACATATACACAGAAAACGGTGAGACATAAAAAGTGAAGTGAATTGTACATCTATCACAATACAATACAATAAAAACCGAAATTATTTACATGACAAACAATTACACATAGACATAGAGTCAAAACATAATATTTGTCTCAAAATGACCTAAGGGTGCATTCTTTATTATTTGGAATGGACAAAGTGGACTAGCGCTTATAAATGGTCATCAACGTTTCGACCTTTATATTATTGCGCAAGATGTAAAGCATCAAATTAGGGTCTTCTTCAGGACAGGAGAAATATGATCTGTGGCTCCTGTAAAGCATGTGATTTGACTGTAGAACAGAAGAATTTTACACATAATAACAAACAGTATATCTTGCATCATCACACTAATTGCAACACAAAAGACGTAATTTATATAATCAAATGCCCATGTTCTAAAGTTTATGAGGGCCAGACAAAGCAAAAGATTAAAACAAGAATACTCAGCATTGTTCTCGCATTCATTGTAACGTGCAAGGTGCCCCCTTAGTCGAACATTTCAGAGAGAAATAGCACCCTCACGACAGTCTAAAATAGTGGGTACTTGAAAAGATTTAACCCAATCCAAGGGGAGGTTCTCTGACATCTACCATGAATCTCTGAGAATGTAAATGGATCCATTTTTTGGACTTAGTGCAAGAAGGTCTCAATGAACTGGAAGAGATTTCCAGGCAAATCTCATTGCTAAGCACAGGTTAAATGATTCATTTATATTCCATCTATATTCCAGCTTCAAAGAAGAAAGGCTTCTGTTCTAAGATCTATAATGAGTTGCTTTGCTCAAAATGTGTATGTATTCAGAATTCGTAAGGCACAGCCTTTATGATGATTAGTATGAGACATCTGATATTTTATGTCTGGCGTCTTTAGATTCAAATACTGGCAATCTAATGAACATGTGCAATTGGTTGTATTACTTGGGACATGAGCATTTTAGTGAAGTGAGTATCTTTATTGATACGAGTTAACGTGCACCTTCATTGCATAATGTATGAAGCAGATACTGAATGATGGAGTCATTTATTGTATAAGAAGAAAATTGATTTATACATGAATGTAACTGTGTCATTTGTACAAATTATTTAAAATGTATTCATGTATGTATATAATCATGTCATCTGTACAACGACAGATCACAACCTTTTGTATATACTTTTATCATTATGAAATATCTTTCCAGCATGTCGCACTTAATTTGATCATTTGTTTGTACAAATTATTTAAAATGGATCGATGCATGTATGTAATCGTGTCATCTGTACAACGACACACTACGTCCTTTTGAATGTACTTTTATCATTATGAAATACCTCTCTAGCATGTCGCACACTCCCTTTGATCATTGGTTTATCCATTTTTTAAACATTGACATTTTATAAACATTGACTGGTTTGCCATTCAAAACCTTCACTTCCACTCGGCTATTTTTTATATTGATTCAAACATCATCCCGAGGAGGGCGGGGTGTGTAACTTTGTTACAACACCCTGGCAACTTTCGAATCTTCAAGGGACACGTAGGAATTTGCATTCCTGTTGCACCAACCACCGGTGAGGGCGTCGACATCACGTGTCCCGAAGGCTTTATATTTCCTTTACAACCAAGCGGTCTCCTGTAAGGAGAAGATGCGATGTTGTTATGCTCCGTGCGAGCAGTTTGAAGGTACGCTATTTTCACATTGAAGGGGATTGCCTGCCCCATATTTGAAAGCACCAAATAGTTATGTTTGTTGCTTTATTCTTGCAGAGCGCTTTTGGAATAATTAGACAAAGGTGTCTCATTAATTAGGTGATGACTCCGAGCTGTTGGAGCCGGAGGTTAGTAATCATTATTTTCAACTATGTTAGCAACGTTTTAGTTTTCTAGATACATCAAGGGTGATTGTTTTAACGTTTCGTTATAGAAGACAATCGTTTTCTAGAAACGGACTTGGTCTTTCTAAGGAGGCAGACTGCCCCTAATTTTTCGGCAATTACCGGATCACTCTGAGCGTTTGACGCCAGAGGTTAGTAGAATAATTATTTCCTTATATTTATTAATTGTACACCATACAATGAGATGCTAAACAACAGGTTAATTTTATTGGTTTGGATGGTGTGAGAGCACGCTGTGCCCGCCCTTCCCTTCACTACGTACCAAATCAATTGAGAGCGACTCATAAGCCATAGGAGGAAGCAATTAGTTAGCCCTCTTCTCTACTATTTGATTTCCATTGGGACTATAAGGTGAGCTAATTAGGTTGATCTCATCTGATCTCATAATTACAGGTCTAAACACTCGAGTTCTAAAAAATTCCTTTTTTCTATGCAGGCTATACACAGATCATATTTCTCTTGTCCTGAAGAAGACCCTAATTTGATCCTTTTCATCTTGCACAATATTATAAGGGTCGAAACCTCGACGCCCATTTATAAGTGCTAGTTTACTTTGACCATTCCAAATAATAAGGAATACACCCTCAGGTCATTTTAAGACAAATATTATATTTTCACGCTATGTCTATGTGTAATTGTTTATCATGTTAATAATTTATGTATTCATTGTATTGTATTGTGATACAATTCACCTCACTTTTTATGTCTCACCGATTTCTGTGTATATGTTCTGTTTTTGAATTGACTTATGATACGTCCTGTTTTTGAATGATATTTGATTTTTCAACATATACATTCTAGCAATAGATTCGATTTGTATCTTTTTTCTTGAATATGTGTTTAGACTTATCATTTTGAAAACCTTTTGTGTAAATCCCACGGTATAAGGGGATAAAAGGTTAATCGTGTAAAGTGTGTTGTGGCAGAACCACTGTTCGTTTACTGATATAAATCCACATAACATAACAAAGGGACAACGTCATCATCATCATAAATAACTTTATTTCGGCGTAGCCCTAAAAATAGACATTAAATAACACATAATCCATATACACAGTACCCCAGTATTAACAAGTAGTCATATCAATCAGCTTATTTGAGTCCATATCAGGCAACAATCACTTATTTACTTAGAGCACTATCCATTACAAACAGTATTCCCTTTAATATATAGTTAAAAATCATGATAAAAAAATATACACAATCAATTAAAACCTTTTTAAAAAGTTAGTATTTTTAGCAGCAATGGTGGCCCTCTTTTTTGCCATCAGACCCAGGGACGACTTAAATCTGATCCATATGCTAAAAGAAGAAATAACAAAAGCAGTGAATTGAGGGAAACCGCCTTAAAAGCACAGTGTGCCATGGGCTGCTTGAAGCCTCCCAGCGCTGCAGCCGCGGGTTCGCCATCACTATCTGTTCAGCTGCTGTTAGAAAGCCTCAAAGGTGTTTGTAAACATCCTTCAGCTCTACGGAAGATGGAGAAAATGTCTAGGGAGGGCCGAGGCTCTTAAATCTTTCCCTGTAAAATGGAAATAAATGACACGTCAGTGGAAGCACCAATCCTGCAGGGAGAGGCCTAAAGACGAAGGATGGGCGGTCCCGGGGAGTCTTTTAGTTCTCTCAAGCAGTCTTTCCTCTCCTCTTGACAGCGCTGTCATTTGTAATTGTTGCCGAAGTGCACTTAACGGCGAGGCGGCAGCTCAGAGCAGCCTGTTAGCCATTTGGGTGATTGCAGATGGGTAATCCCATCCCATTGAGGCATCCCTGGGGGAGGCGCTGCACCACAAGGACCCGATTGATTCATCGATTCAATAATTGATCGAACATTGTAAGTGGGGGACTGAACAAATTGGCCTGGGCTAATGAAGCAATACAGACGCCAAAGTTCCCATAACCTGCTCAGCTTTTCCTCTTTTCTGTAGTAAATAGTGGTTAATTGCTCTCTGCCTCCGGAAAGCCTCCAGTCCCTGCACATACATTGGCCATACATCATCGACTCTGCCGTCTTCATTGGCACTTTTAACAGTACCTCTCTGTCATCCGACCCTAACGGAATGATTGGGTTGGCGGCATATACACCTCACACCAGAGAGCCTTACTGTAAGGCCCTGACTGCAAGGCAAGTTGGTTGCAGTGCTTTGATGACAGCCTGACCCTGTAGACAGCGCCTACAGCTGACTGAAAAGCGCTATGTCTGGTGGCTCAGTGGACTAATGTATTCACGGTAGGGGCCTGCGCTCGACTTCATGGCCACAGGTTCAAATCCCGGAAGATCTACTCAGCCTTTCATCCTTCTGAAGCCGATAAAATGAGTACCATTGAGTTGAATAACAATAAAACGTCTGTTATTCAGTGCCCAGATACCCTTGGGTGTACAGTTGGGTAACAATAAAACGTCTGTTATTCAGCGCCAAGGAACCCATGGGTGAACGTGCACTTTATAAAGACACCTTCACATCACAGCATTTTTGTGATGCAGCGGTGGCGCAAAGCAAGCGCCATGCTGCGCCAGATTTACAACGTGACGCATCTAGGGAGATGCGTCACGTTGTAAAGCCCTGCGCCACATTAAACCTGCGTCAGGTTTAATGTATGCAGGGTGGGCGTTACGTCAGAAAAAGCCTCGGAAAAGTGACGCAGTGAAATCTACAAGATTTCACGCAGTCACTTTTCCGACGCTGGTTCGTCAAATCCTTACGCCTGCTTCAAGCAGGCGTAAGGCGTGACGCACCATGTTAGTGATTGGGTAGGTTGGAACAGTGCTGGAGTTGCGTCGCGCTTGCGACACAACTTCAGCACTGCGCCAACCTTACGCCGGAAGATGCGTCACGCGTTTGCTTGTTCTTGCGCCACGATGCACCGCATTGTAAATGCGGCGCATGTGCGGTGGCGCAAGGGCAAACTTGCGTGACGCATCTTCCCTGGCGCATCCCTGCTGATTTGCAGGGATGCGCCAGGGAACATAAATCTGCCCCCTTATGTTATGTGCAACCTGAGTTGCGTCCAAGTGCGGTGAGCTGCAGGGCATAGGTAAAGTCATGCACAGTGATACAAAGAAGGGATATGAAGTATGGCATACGTTTAGTAAAAGTCTTAGAAGCTTGATTAAACGCCTTAAAATGATTATATAGCCGCTAAACAAACACCCCTGTTCCCGAAATTGCTAGGTGAGCAAATCATATTGCACACCCCTACACAAACCATTACTCGCACCCCAAGTACAAAGCTCGTGATCTCACATTCTTTGTATCAGTTCTTGATGCCCTACCTCCCTCCCTCCTGTCTGCTGGAACATCTTCATAAGCATTTCAAGGGAGCTTGAAAAATATCACGATTCACCAGAGCAAATGGAAGGAGCCTTTAGGGAGACAGATGCAAACATCAAAAATGAATCTCTGATAATCATTCAAATGAAAAATAAACGCTTCCCAATGTTTCTGCAAGGCCGTCATTGGCTTTCCCGCGCTTCGCCAGCAGGCTTCTCAGTGGACTGAAGCAATCCAATCTGTGGTTTCCGTCCTCTTTGGGAAATCGATAATAGGGCACTTTTTGTTCTATTCATTAGCTACGAGCAGCGTCTTTTTGTTTATTCTTTCGCAATTAACAGATGTTTGGGTAGTGAAACCAGCCAGGTGAGATTTGCATCTGGAGTTTCATCGGGTTTGAAAATTAACGATTCCATTTTACTACATTCCTCTCATAAGCAGGTTTCCAGAAGATGACGCAAATGGTTACATTTCGATAGTCGTTTTCGGTCCTACGTTCCTTCCCTTGTTCCCCCTTGAAAATGTCAGTCAGTCACTGAAAGTAATAAATATTGCTGACATGCAACTTTTCCACCTATCTAGAGGGCAAACGTTGGAATAGGGCCTGGTGGGCTTTTTAAGAATGACCCATGTGCCATGATGTTATCTTCAGACTCTCAGCTGCACGGCCCAGCGCTGATCTATCTCAAAATTAATACTCGGGTATTTCCATATTACTCAGCTGAGCTGCAGACTATCTAGAACACTGTGGGGCAGATTTGCTAAGATTTTAAGCCGTGTTTGTATCAGAAAAGTGACGCAAATCGGCGCAAAATCTTTTTTTCTGATTTACTTTCTAGTGCTAAGCTTGTTTAGCGCTGGAAATAACGTGAAAGTAACGCGGAGCAGTGCATAGCACTCATTTGCATTGCTTAGCGCCAAGGGGGCATAGCTTGGTTGATGCATGGGCGTTCCTATACAACCACCCAAGGTTTCTGATGCTAAACCCTAGTTACTAAATAAAGAAGACAGGGTTTAGCGTCAGAAAACTGAACCCTTTTGAAGTAGGTGCAAGGAAGGAGAAATGCTTTCATTTCTCCTTTTCTGACTTTGTACGTGCGCTGCACTTTACAGCACACATACAAAGAGGTAAAAGGGTTGAAGTCAGTCTATGCATAGTATTTTGTATTGGAAGGCTATCCTTCCAGTACAAGACCTATGCTAGTCTCATGGAGTCACTCTTGCAGTAGGTGCAGCTGATTTCAGCACTGGCACTAGGGAAAGGGGAGGAGAGAGCCATATTTCTGTAAATAATGCGCTGTCCTCCTCTCTCCTTTTCAAGCAGCGGATCATTTCCGGCTGCTACACTTCGGTGGGTGAGTAAATGGTAAATCTGGCCCTTTATTTGATAAAATCATGTTTTGAGACCCACCATGGAACAATGTCAACCCTGTTAAGAACCCTGGATGTCATAGCGAGAACACTAGACGACAGGGCGATTTGCCAGCAGATGGCAGTCAATCTATGTGTGGTATTTGCTGCTGTTATACGTCCTACCTTTTTAGACTTGTTCATAGAGAATGAATGAAATTTGAACGCTGCTGTGCTCTGACTTCCATCTTGAGGGACCTCCGCTCAATGAAACCGATTTTACACTAACTTGAGGCTTCATCAGTGACTTTGACCTGAGGGAGGCTTAAGAATCGCCCTTGTCAGGCATTCTATTTTAACATCAGCCTAGTCCCCTTTTTTAAATCAGTGCCAATAACAGGTTTAAAGCAAGTACTTTGGTGATCATTCCTTGCACAGAGGTACAACTGATGGACAAGATAATCGATCTGGGTCACACAACTAGTGAGCTAGTGAGCAAGTAAGTACATAAGTAATAATTTTATTGTATAGTTAATTAAAACCATAACAATTTAAAAGAAAATCAACATGATACACCAAATTTTCAAAATATTGAATTAACAATAAAATTAGCAAAGTTCAATTATTCAGGTAGTCTGCACAATATACCTTATTTAAAGTGCAGAGTGCATAGGTCTAAGCAAGTCTAAAATAAACAATCTCATTCATAAGGTAAAATATAATTACATAACCACTAAAAATTCATAGTCCATGTAAAAAGATGTTCCCAATGCAAGGTAAGCAATGAATACACTGAGCTGTTTTATAAATACGGTGAACCAAATTGAACTGACACCTAATGCCTTTCAGACAGTATACACCAATGAAACAATACAATATAGAAGGACAAAGTGGGTATTGCTCACTACAACTATCACACCAAGTGCCTCTGGCATACCCTCTTATGCTTAATGTTGACTGGGACTATCCCTTCTAATACCTCCAGCCTGCCCTCCTGGTACCTCCCTCTCCAAGGGAGAGATGCAAAATGCGAAGATACCCAACAAAACGCCCAACGTAATCTTCATTTAGGGCACACTTAAATCCAAAGTGCAAAGACATTCTTTCTAAGAGGGTTTTAACCCGATAAACTAGTGCTAGTGTAACCTATAGTCGGCAAAAGATGAATTTACAATCGGAATGCTAAAATCATGATTCACAGAATCAGGATTTATGCAGTTTTCCACTGTAAATTCCACTTATAACAGAAGGCAACCTACCAGACTGGAAGGGGTTGGGTAAAATGTGTTCCCTTGGGGGGCAGGGGCGGTGGGGGGGGGGGACAGTGCACATCCAGTGAGCCACTTATTTGTCTGATCCAGTCAAAATAATATTTACATTTTCATATCTTGAACATGCTCAATGTGAATGCCAACGTCCATGGCTTAAAATGTGAAATGGCACACCACAAGACGAATCTTTATGTTCTAAGACCACATTCTTATTGAGATAATCACAAATTAAGCTTTTGACTTATGCAAAAATAGCCTTTAATAATACTAGGATTTGAATAGTGCAGCTAATCACCTGTGAAAGGGTATCCAGGCACTGTCCCTAGGCACTGAGATATTAAGTGATTTGCCCAGATTCACAGGATGTTGAGCAACGCCGAGACTTGAAACTGAATCCTTAGTCGGCAGCTCTGGCCGTTACCCCATATCCTCTCCTCTAAAGTTCTTCTCCTTTGATAGTTTCTGCTTTTAGATATATCAACACAACAAATAGCTGCAGTTTTTTAGTGCACGTTAAGAAGGGAGATAATGTGGGGTTACGGCCAGAGCTGCCGACCTTGAATGTGGGGTGCAATGTTCGAGCCTCAGCTTCGCTCAACATCCTGTGATTATGGCCAAATCACTTAACCTCCTCGTGTCTGGAAAAAAAAGAATGTGAACTTCTTTAATGTAACGATTGCTCATGTGATGTGCTCCAATACCCTCGAGTCGAGTGTGTGCTTTATAAACTGAAAAAACCCCTTTTATTTAGTAGGTCACTCACTTTTATCTTTCATTGTTCTCCAGAGCTACACCAGGAATGTCCAACATAGGTCCAGCACGCCGCCTGCTCGATATATCGAAATAAAATAACTGAAAATACTATTAAACTCCTCAGAAAGGTATTTACTTTGCCTGACTGTCTGCCAAGGATCTGGTCCTCCTGAGACTATGTTGGACTTTGCTAAGCACATGTATTGATCCTAAAGGTGATCGATCAGCATGTAATGTGTGCTTTCAGAAGGTTAGCCCTAGTAAATTCTGCCAAGACAGTGGATGTTTCATGTGATACACAAGACATTCCATTGTAGAACCGATGTGTGTACCTTGGTATGTGGAAAACGAGAAATGGCTGGGGAAGTTGATGGAAGGAGTTGACAGCCGTTCCCTTCGCTTTCTTGATGGAACCTACAAACTCCTTAATAAATACCTTACCATTCTACGCGTGGATCGGTACATCTGACTTTTTGAGATGTCTGCACTACTGCTTGTCAATCAGACCAGCTTAGTTGAACCACAAATATGTCTTCTGCTTGATAGAAGAACCTACAATTCCCAATTATTCCCTTTCCGTAGCAGAGGGGGTTGTTCTCCGAAAGTGCCTCCTTCTCACATACAGTAGTGTGTGAGTGACACAGAGGTCAGAGACAATGGAGTCGATAAAAACAGGGACAGGGTAGGGCACATGCAACACTAAGCCAGGAAGAGGCGACCAAGTGTGGTGGTAGATGGGTAAGAGAAAATGTGAGAAAGAAAATCAGGAGTAGAAACCCTAGCAGTAGAGAAAGAATAGACTAGAAGTCACCAGGATGTGAATTGTGACTGGAAACAGTAGAAAAGGGAGAAGGCAGCGAATGAGCGTAAGGGGGGGTGTAAGAAATTGGGATAATGTTTGAGGGGGTGGAGTCAAAATCAAGCAGGAACCCCCATCCTTGTCATGGTGAAGTTGCAAGCAAACCCTAAATAACCTGTGCTCAACCCTCGGGTAGCGTAGTATAGAGCAGTCAGGCTGAACTCAGAGGCAATGTGTAAAGTATTTGCGCAACACTTCAAACAGGAACACAGTAAAAACACACCACAAAAGGATCACACAACAGATTACAAAAATAAAGTACATTTTAATAAATAAAACAAGACCTAAATGACAAAAATGTAATCAGTAGAACTGGAGATATGCAGGTTTAAAGATTTCAGTGAAAAAAGCAGAAATTGCCAACTGTGGAGATCTGTATCTCACTAGACCGTGACAAAGTCATAAGTTCAGGCCGACTGCGATAGAACACGGCTACAGGGTCCCAGTTAGGCACGCTGAACAAGAATACCTTAAATCCTGGTTGTGGAGAATTATGAGGTCTTGCGTTGAGCATACATTGCGCAGCCAAGGTGATGCGACCGTTCCAAGGGGCTGCGAAGCTGTGAAGGGGGTTCCTGCATCTTCATCAAGCATTCCGTCCACATGGGCTTGCGATGCAAAGTCCAGCATCGAGGGTACGTCATGCAGCCGAAGCAATGCGGTTCCGAGGAGCTGCGAGGCTGAGACGCGAGAGCATGCATCCTCTTCTAAGCTGCAGTTGACAAGAGTTTTGTGATGCGAGGGCCTGTGCCGGGGGTGCATTGAAGAGCAGTGGTTCCGATGTGGGCTGAGAACTAAATTTGAATTCTGTGTGCTAAGAGAATCCTCGGAGAAGAGGCAGTGTAGCTGCTGCTCTTAGTTTGGTTGCACAGCAAAGGAGATGCGTCGGTTCTGCTGGATCCACAGATTGTCTGACAGAGCACCTCCAGGCCCACTTCCAAGAGTCCAGGACTGGGGTGGGTAGGACTCACAGTTGAAGAGCCGTGGTGCTGGTTACAAGAGGCTTGCCTTGGAGTAAACCTGATGGTCCTGTGTTCAGGTTGTCTAGTTTTTCTCACACTTGCGAACGGTCAGTGGTATGCTTTTAGGGAGATGGCACTACATGGGTGATGTCACTTAGGGGTATATGTATGAAACTCCCGTATTGCGAATCTCAAATTGCGATATTTTGCGATTTGCAGTTTGAGATTCACAAATCGGGATGTATATAAAAAATCGCGAATGTTTAGCGATTTCTTTAAATTTGCTAAAAAGTCTCAGAAACATGCTTTGCGATTCCTTAATTGCGAAATTTGCAAATTAAGAAATCGCAAAAGCGGGAATCTACCATACAGGTGCAGCCTGATGACATCACAACCAGGAAGAGGGAGAGATTTTCTGCACCTGCTTACCTGAGCCACACCCAGAGGCTGTTTGGAGAGTGTGAGGAGTCAGCCCAGGAGAGAACAAACCCCAATGGAGTCCCAGAAGCAACATGAGGGCAAGGAGGATGAAAAGGGGAAGAGGAAACACAAATTCTCTGACAAGGAGCAGGAGGTCCTCATAGAGGAGATGGTTTGCAGCCATGAGCTCCTCTTTGGCAAAAAGGCACTGAGAGTCCCAGAAGCAAGAAAAAGAAATATCTGGCTGGACATACAAGAGAAAGTGAATGCTGTGGGTGGAACACATCGTATTGTCGAAGAATTGCGCAAGCGATGGTACGACATGCGGCAAAGGTCTAAGGAGAGGGTGGCAGCCAGACTCAAGGAGGCAAACAAGACCGGGGGAGGACCATCCACATCAGCAGAGCCAACACCCCACAAGGAGCTTTTGGAGTCCACTCTCCTGCCTGAGAGCGTCGGTGGTGTGGCTGACATTGATAGCTCCGACCCTGCATCCAGCAGCCAAGGTAAGATGCATGCAAAATATATCTGCCCTGATCCCCATCCCATGTACACTTCCCCAAATGCAAAAAATATACACAACACATGTCATTCCAGTTCAAGTCTTCCAGCACACCCAGCAATGCATCATGGAAGTTGTAGTAATATGTATGACAGTGTGTCCATGACACATAGGAAATGAAATGCAACATGTGGGTCAGTGATAAGGGAATAACACAGTGTCAGAAGTTAGTCAAGACAAACTGTAGAAACTTTATTGAGTGCAAATTGAAGACAATGACACAAACTCATGTATTCCCCTTTACATCCACAGCACAATCCAGGGCACTTGATGACAGTGCAGAGGGAGATGACAATGAAAATCCTGAGGACCAGCATGATGATGGGGACTCAAGTGACGATACAGAGCACACAACAATCATGCGCAGGAAACGCAGACATGTGCCCCCACTGCCTCCATTGGAGGATGGCATACAGCCCACAGGGGAGGACAGTGACCGAAGAGAGGAAAGTCAGGGTGTGTCACACATGCGGAGTCAGGAAACACCACGGATGAGCATTCCAGCACTGGAAAGACGCAGGTCAAGGCCCAGGAGCAGCACTGCCACTGATGAGGACAACACAGTATTTTCAGGTCTGGAACACAGCATGCTGCAGGTACAGCACCTGCAATGTAAATCATTGCGCTCCATCAATAGGCAGCTATGCACTCTGAACAAAAATCAGCGCAACATGGGGGAGGGCATAATGACCATGGCAGGTGCCATACGTGACCTCTATGACACCCTGAAGCAAAACCAAGACGCCAGTGACAGGGCTGCCCGACGTGCCAATGCACGGCTCCACAACTACACTAAGGCCGTGAAACGCCTCTGCACCACCACCAGCAATCTGACATGTCGCAGCATTACCATGCAGTTGGAAATGTCACACTGCTGTCAGGACATTGCAAGAGGGCTGGAACAGGTCACCAGTGCAGTGGAGCAAATGCAGACGGCCAAATCAGGTGGCACCGCTCTCATGGTCTCTGGCGAGAGTGAGGAGACCTCAAGTAGGAGTAGCATCACACCTACATTGCCTGGAGCAAGAAGGCGCAGTTCCAGACAGGGTGCAGTACCTAGGAACCCCACGGAGGGCACTCAGCCTGGATCCCAAACAGCACCAATCCGTCACCGAAGGAGGTGAACTGTACAGTGACAATTTTGCATCAATGGGTGATGCAACCCAGCAATGCATATTGAACACTTACTTGTGAAGTACCTGCACTGTGTGCATAACATGTGCTGGGTACAGCAACAGTGAATGCTTTTGAAGTGTGAATAAACACAGCACACATTACAATAATTTTTTGGCTCATGTCATCATTACTCACCTAGAAGTAGTTTTTTGTGATCTCAGTCCGTCTCTGACGTCCAGCAGCTGCCCCGACTCCTGATGCTGGTCTGCCAGGGGGAGCAGGTCAATCGTCATCCGATGTGTTTGTATCGGTCACATCAATTGTGGTGCCTTTCCTCATAGCCATGTTATGTAGCATTGCACAGCTTGCCACGATTTTACAGCAGGTCTCAGTGCTGTATTGCAGTGCACCTCCACTTTTATGGCACCGGAACCGGCTCTTTAGGATTCCAAACGTACGCTCAATGATGCAGCGTGTAGATCTGTGTGCCCTGTTGTATCTCCTCTCACTTGCATTGGCTGGATCCAGTTACGGGGTCTGGATGAAGTCCCGCACAGCATAGGCACTGTCACCTGCAGGGATAGACACAATAGGTAAGTCAATGTCCCACCCCCCTCCGGAGATGTAGTGGATGTATGGATGTGTGCCATGCATTTACCTAGCAGGTATCCCTCACCAAACTCTCCAGCACTCAGACGTCTGTGTACTCCACTGTGTCTAAAGATGAAAGAGTCATGTGTACTGCCAGGGTATTTGGGTACAATGTCATTGATGATATACTTAGCATTGCACACAATCTGTATATTCAGGGAATGGTAGCATTTACTGTTTCTGTAGACATATTCAGTTGCTGATGGGGGTGTGATGGCCACATGGGTCCCATCGATGCAGCCAATGACGTGGGGGAAACGTGCAATCTGTTAGAAGTCAAGTTTTGTTTGCTGTAATGCCTGTTGGGTGGTGGGGAAGTATATGTGATAGCCTCTGTAGCATTGCATCTAGAAAGGCATGGAAAAAGCGCGAAAGGGCACTCTGTGACACCCCGCCAACCTCCGCTATGACCCCTTGAAAACTCCCTGAAGCCAGGAGGTGCAGGGAGCACAGGACCTGCACATGTGTGGGAATTGTTTGTGTCCTGCGTGTAGGGTGTTCCAAATAGGGTTTCAGCTCCTCAATCAGGTCCAATATGGTCTGTGGGTGCAGCCTGTAGTCTTCATGGATGTCCTCTTCAGTCTGCTGGAACAGAGTGATGCGCAGCCTGAAGATACGTTCCCGTCTCATTCTCCTCTGTGCAAGAGCCCGAATACGCAGCCTCCTGGCTATCACAAACAGTGCTGCCATTGTGGAAGGATCTGTTGCATTGTGGGGTGGATTAAGTACCTTGCACCTGGTTACCACCTGCATGCACTTGGTGTTAATTGCGATTTCTTATTTTGCGAATTTCAACATTTTGCAATTTGCGAATTTTTCATACATATCCTTGCGATTTCTTAGTTTGCGAAATCCTTTTGCGAGTTTCGCAAACTGAGAATATCGCAATTTAGGAATTCGCAAGGATATTCGCAAATTTTGGGTTTCGCAGACTAAGAAATCGCAAATTTTGCGATTTCTTAGTTTCCACTGGGAATGTGTGTCATACATTAGAAATAGCGATTTTTTTTCATTCGCAAACGCTGTTTTTTGCGATTTGCAGCGTTTGCGAATAAAAATTTGTTTCATACATATGCCCCTTACTATCTAGGTATCAGCAAATAAATCTCTGATGGGGTTGTAAGGTGGGGAGAACCACTAGTCTTCCCAAACTTGTGCAGCCAATGCCACACTTTCAGTACAAAAAACAACAGCCCCAGCACACATCTTATATAGGGGTATGATAGCTGTAGCCACAGTAAGTCAAGAAAATATAACAAGTATTAAAATATGTTTCTTTTGTTCTTTATTCTTCTTTTTGCTCCATGGTTTTCAGTATTCTATCTGCTAGGCCGGCACTCTCCTCATTACACTGGCTCCCCATTCATGAGAGGATGAAATTCAAAGTTATGTGTATCATTCAAAAATCTTTGACTGGAAAAGGTCCTACTCTGATAGAGGACATGATACACCTTCATCTCCCTCAAAGAACATTGAGATCGGAGGGTAAACATTTGTTGACAGTTCCTAGAATAAAACGCACCAGATGTGGAGGTCGTAGGTTTTCCTACTGTGGTGCAAAACTTTGGAACTCTGTCCCCATCCATATCCGTTCACAAAACAATCACTCCATTTTTCGCAAGCAACTAAAAACATTACTTTTTCCCTGAAGATCTTTGAGGAATTGAATGTCCATTAGCGCGGGGATGCCCACGGGTAACCAGGCGCTCTATAAATGTTTTTCAATTTCAATTTCAAGGTTACAAGCCATACAGGTTACAAGCCAACACGTGTTTCGTCGCCAGCATGGGGATTACCCCGCGACTTTTTCAAGGCTCCTGAGTCCTGTATTCAGTTAGTTTTGTAGTGTGGTAATAATTCCGACCCACATGGTCTGTAGGTAAAGCTAGTAAAATAAATCCATAGACCAGATCCCGAATCTCGGTCTGTTACCGTATGTGTGAACGGTGATCTCACGTAGGTGTGTCCTAACGAGTCCTCGAGTGCCATTTTCTAAATTGTGATTTTCAATCCGACTTTACCACAAGAGAGGATTTTTCATTACAATTCCAAAGACACCAGACATGAACTGGTTACCTGTTCCCATTTTGTCAGGACCAAGTTCCTCAGGAGCAGTACCCTCCAAAGCCCAACTTTTGGCAGTACTGACACTGTGAGTATAGATTACACCAGAGGATTGGAGTGGCTGGATAAAGGAAAGGGTTTTGGGGAGGGTACTTCGGGGTGGGACTCCTGGATCAGCAAGGCATGATGAGTAGTGCTAGGTCCTGTCCACGGAAGAAGTTTATTAACTGATGCAAGTACGTAACTGAGAACCCTTACCTGTGAGGTATTTACAGATGCTGTGTACTCTCAAGCGTTAATTCTCTGGCATTCATTCAAACTCCTACAATGCTCATGCTAAACATTCTTTTACTGTTCAATATCACTTGAATACTTCAATCAGTATAAGGATTCAGAGTTCACAGTATAGTGCAGCATTCGAATAACGATTATTCCTTCACTGTTACTGTTCAATGCAACACACTACAATGCCTTTGGGTTCCAACAAAGTTTGTGGCTAATAGCACAATGTTTGTATCACCATACATCTATAACTCCTGCCAGAGTTCAAGTAATTCTATAGTACGCTTTTGCTAATGCATTTTCAGGAGTCTTATCAATTGTTTGATGTACGCTGTTCTGAATGGTTCTCATGCGTCATCTAAGTTTGAGCTCACCTCGCTGATGCTTCCAAGTGCTAAAGTTATTAGTCAATGCGCGCTGTTATTGTTTCTTGCTTTGCCAAATTCCAAAGTATCACTATAAACAAACAAATGACTATGCCCTTGCATGAAGCGCTGCTAGCGTGTTTGCACAACTGTGGTTCTGCAGTCCTGTGCTGCTGTCAAGGAATAGCAGTGAACATGAGTGCTCGGTGATGAGTGTGGCCCGCATTTATGTGCGGCCTCAACCAACATGGCCGACGAAGGTTCCAAGTCTCTCTTGCGGGATCTCGTGGCAGTGAAGAGTGATAATTGACTGCATCTACAATGAAAAAGAAGAGTCAGCACAGGTATATAATACTCATCTTGCAGTGCACAGCCAGTAAGCGGGCCCTGAATGTATGCGCATAATGAGTTGCACATGGTGTGTTTGGGCCCATTAAACATGCTGCAAATATGCAAGGGAACATTACGCTCATTGTAATTTGTCTGTTATGGCAACATTAAGTTTGCTGCGGTTAGTCTTTATGGCAATACTCTTGCATCCTGTTAGTCTTTCATAGGCTTTCAGTGTTGCAGCTAGCTGGGCATCATGACCCCCAGACATCCCATACAAGGAAAGTACATAGGTACAACGTATGTCCATATATGGATGTAGACTGGAGATAGCCCAAGAGTTGGGCTTGGCCAAGCATGACACATTTGGAAATTACACTTTATTACATGTAATAGGTAACTCCAATGTTATCTTGTGGGAGAGGTAGGCCTTGCAGTAGTGAACAACAAATTAAAGAGTTTTTCTCTGCCAGGACATGTAAAACTTAAAAGTACATGTCAAATGTTTTAGATACAGTGCACCCTGCCCCCTGGGCTGTCCAGGGCCTATGCTAAGGATGACTTGTATGTATTAAAAAGGAAGGTTTTGGCCTGGCAAAAGATTTATTTTTCTAACTAGTCTAGACGCGGCCACGAGCTGTGTACCAACAAGGTGAAAGTACCCTCTTTCACTCGCGGATTTCTGAACCATCATAGGTCAATGAGACCATAGTCTGCCATGCCCTTCCGAAGAACTTGGGCAGATTGTTTACCCTGCCAGTCTGCCAAAGCGGAGTGATCCAAAATCGGGGCCAAATATGTATTCCAGATCCCCTTCCCAGATGATGGCAGATGGCTGTAAAGCATGCAGGCGTCTCCAAATTTGTATTTAATATTCAGGATCATCAACATCAATCAATCAATCAATCAAAGCATTTATATAGCGCACTACTCACCCGGAGGGTCTCAAGGCGCTGGGGAGGGGGGTCCGCTACTGCTCTAACAGCCAGGTCTTGAGCTGCTTCCTGAAGGCGAGGTGGTCTTGGGTCAGGTGGAGGTGGGTCGGGAGGGAGTTCCAAGTCTTGGCGGCCAGGTAGGAAAAGGACCTTCCTCCTGTTGTGGCTCTTCGGATGCGGGGGACGGCGGCGAGGGCGTGGCTGGTCGATCGAAGCTGGTGGGTGGGAGTGTAGAAGTTGAGGCGGCTGTTGAGGTATCTTGGGCCTTGGTTGTGTAGGGCTTTGTGAGCGTGGGTGAGGAGACGGAAGGTGATTCTCTTGT
This sequence comes from Triturus cristatus, assembly GCF_964204655.1. NCBI lineage: Eukaryota > Metazoa > Chordata > Amphibia > Caudata > Salamandridae > Triturus > Triturus cristatus. The sequence goes on along the minus strand of NC_140594.1, from coordinate 844,437,944 downwards.
TGACCGGGAGCCAGTGCAGGTCTCCCAGGTGTCCGGAGATGTGGCTGTGTCGGGGGATGTCGAGGATGAGTCTTGCTGAGGCGTTCTGGATCCGCTGGAGTCTCTTCTGGAGCTTGGCGGTGGTTCCGGCGTAGAGGGCGTTGCCGTAGTCCAGTCGGCTGATGACGAGGGCCTGGGTGACCGTCTTCCTGGTCTCGGTGGGGATCCACCGGAAGATCTTGCATAGCATGCGCAGGATATTGAAGCAAGACGAGGAGACGGCGTTGACTTGTCTGGTCATGGAGAGGGAGGAATCCAAGATGAAGCCCAGGTTGCGTGCGTGGTCTGTCGGTTTGGGTGCGCTGCTCAGGGCGGGGGGCCACCAGGAGTCGTCCCAGGCAGAGGGAGAGGAGCCCAGGGTGAGAACTTCCGTCTTCTCTGTGTTCAGTTTCAGGCGGCTGGTCGTCATCCACTCGGCTACGTCTTTCATCCCTTCGTGTAGGTTGGCTCTGGCGGTGGCGGGGTCGTTGGTGAGGGAGAGGATCAGCTGAGTGTCGTCGGCGTAGGAGATGATGTTGAGGTTGTGTTGGCGTGCGATGGCCGCAAGAGGGCTCATGTAGACATTGAAGAGGGTGGGGCTGAGCGAGGAGCCCTGAGGGACGCCGCAGATGACTTCGGTGGCTTCTGATCTGAACGGTGGAAGGCTGTGTCCTTCCGGCGAGGAAGGGGATGATCCACTCCAGTGCCTTCTCCTGGATTCCGACGTTGCTGAGGCGCTGCACTAGGGTGTGGTGGCAGACAGTGTCGAATGCCGCGGAGAGGTCCAGGAGGATGAGGGCCGCTGTTTCTCCGTTGTCGAGCAGGGCTCGGATGTCATCGGTGGCAGCGATGAGGGCGGTCTCGGTGCTGTGGTTGGCCCGGAAGCCAGACTGCGAGAGGTCGAGGGATCCATTTGTCTCGAGGAAGGTGGCCAGCTGCTTGTTGACGTTCTTCTCGATGACTTTGGCCGGCAACAGGAGGAGCGAGATGGGGCGGTAGTTTTTGAGTTTGGTGGGGTCCGCTGATGATTTCTTGAGTAGAGCGCTGAGTTCGGCGTGCTTCCAGCTCTCAGGGAAGGTAGCGGTGTCGAAGGAGGTGTTGATGATGTCCCGCAGGTGGGGTGCGATGACAGCGTCGGCCTTGTTGAAGACGTGGTGGGGGCAGGGGTCGGTTGGAGATCCAGAGTGGATGGTGTTCATCGTGCGGATGGTGTCTTCGGTGCTGATCGGGGTCCAGGCGCGTAGGGTGGTGGTGGGGAGCGTAGGTGCGGTCGTGGGGAGTGTTGGTTGTGTGCTGAAGCTGTTGTGAATGTCAGCGATCTTGTTGTGGAAGTAGGAGGCGAGGGAGTTGCAGAGGTCTTGAGATGGGGTGATGTCGTTGTTTCCGGCGTTGGGGTTGGAGAGCTCTTTAACGATGTTGAAGAGTTCCTTGCTGTTGTGTGCGTTGTTGTCCAGTCATTCCTTGAATGCAGTTTTCTTGGTGGCGTGGATCAGTTGATGGTGTTTTCGGGTGGCGAGCTTGAGGGTGGTCATGTTGTCTGGTGTAGGGTCTCTGCGCCAGGTTCTCTCGAGGGCTCGGCAGTTCTTCTTGGAGCTCTTGAGTTCGTCGGTGAACCAGGGTGCTTTCTTGCTGCCGGGTCTGCTAGGTGGGGTCATCAATGGGGCGAGGTCGTCTGCGCAGCTGCTGATCCACTTCGTGAGGTTGTCGGCGGCCTGGCTGGGGTTCGCTGAGCAGGTAGGGGGGTGCTGGCTCAGGGATGCGGCGAGCTGGTCGGCTGTGATCTTTTTCCAGCTTCTGCGTGCAACCTGTTGCTGGTGGTGGTGGACCGTTGTTCTTTTGAAGCTGAAGTGGATGCAGCTGTGGTCCGTCCAGTGGAGTCCAGTGGTGTGGCTGAAGACGATGTCCTTGCTGGATGAGAAGACGGGGTCGAGTGTGTGTCCGGCATAGTGGGTGGGGGTGGTCACCAGCTGCTTGAGACCGAGGTTGGCGAGGTTGTCCAGCAGGGTGGTGGTGTTGCGGTCGTTGTTGTTCTCCAGGTGGAAGTTGAGGTCCCCGAGGAGGATGTAGTCAGCGGAGGGGAGGGCGTGCGGGGTGATGAAGTCGGCGATGTCTTCGCTGAATTGTGTGCGGGGTCCCGGGGGTCTGTAGATGAGGTTGCCTCTGAGGGTGGTCTTTGGGTTGGTGTGGATCTGGAAGTGCAGGTGTTCGGCGGTTGTCAGGGTGTCGTTGGTGTTGGTCGTGATGCGGATGGTGTTCCTGTGGACGATGGCGATGCCTCCTCCAGTTTGGTTGCCGCGGTCCCTCCGGGTGATTTTGTATCCGTCCGGGATGGCGATGGCGATGTCGGGTGCTGAGGAGGCGTTCATCCAGGTTTCCGTGAGGAATGCGACGTCTGGGGATGTGGTGTCGAGGAGGTTCCAGAGTTCGACGGCGTGTCTGTGGACGGAGCGAGTGTTGAGCAGGATGCACTTCAGGTGGTTGCTGCTGGTGCTCGGCTTGGCGGGTGCGGTGCAGGTCCGGATGCAGGTGAACTTGCAGGAGTGGCAGCTGAAGGGTCCGTGGGTTCGTTTTGGGGTGGCTCGGTAGCATCCCGGGATTTGGCTGGTGTTGAGTGCGTTGAGTTCGGTGGTGTTGTATGTCCGGCGGGGGTGCTGGTGTCTGCGGGGGCCAGGAGTTTGGGCGCGGTCCAGGCGCGGACGGGCGCAGACGGGCTTACCTTTGGCGCACCTTCGGCGCGCTTAGGGCCCGCCCGCTGCGCGTCAACGCTGCGCGTTTGCCACTCTGCCATATGAGGAGAGTGGGGGGGCGGAGCGAGGGAGGAGCAGCTGGGAGGCGGGAGCGGGGCGGCGAATGGGAAGGGTCCTAGGTGGAAGGGGGCGGGGCCGCAGGGGAGCAGCGGCGGGGAGCGGGGAGGTGGCGGGAAACGCGGCGGGGGCACAACAAGGGAAAACAGCGGGCAACAAATAAGAGGACAAAGGCTGGGCACAGAAAGTGCAACAGAGGATACAGCAACAATCAGAGGGGAAACAAACCGCAAATCACAGGAGACAGGTCACGAAACGGGCAACATGGGGGAAAAACAAACAGTCAGCAGGAGAAAGCGGCGCTGCGCTACGGAGGCTGAGACCACACCAGTGGTCAGGAGCACAGCTGCGGGCAGCGGCGGGATAGGGGCAGCCTGGGCACACCCACGGGGAGTGTGCGCGGTGCGTGGTGGTGTGACCGGCCCAGAGGGTCAGAGGTCACTGCACACCACTGCGTGCACTCCTCCCTATAAGGTCCAGTGGGAGGGAGGAGCAGCTGGGAGGCGGGAGCGGGGCGGCGAATGGGAAGGGTCCTAGGTGGAAGGGGGCGGGGCCGCAGGGGAGCAGCGGCAGGGAGCGGGGAGATGGCGGGAAATGCGGCGGGGGCACAGCAAGGGAAAACAGCGGGCAACAAATAAGAGGACAAAGGCTGGGCACAGAAAGGGCAACAGAGGATACAGCAACAATCAGAGGGGAAACAAACCGCAAATCACAGGAGACAGGTCACGAAACGGGCAACAGGGGGGAAAACAAACAGTCAGCATGAGAAAGCGGCGCTGCGCTACGGAGGCTGAGACCACACCAGTGGTCAGGAGCACAGCTGCGGGCAGCGGCGGGATAGGGGCAGCCTGGGCACACCCACGGGGAGTGTGCGCGGTGCGTGGTGGTGTGACCGGCCCAGAGGGTCAGAGGTCACTGCACACCACTGCGTTCACTCCTCCCTATAAGGTCCAGTGGGAGGGAGGAGCAGCTGGGAGGCGGGAGCGGGGCGGCGAATGGGAAGGGTCCTAGGTGGAAGGGGGCGGGGCCGCAGGGGAGCAGCGGCGGGGAGCAGGGAGGTGGCGGGAAACGCGGCAGGGGCACAGCAAGGGAAAACAGCGGGCAACAAATACGAGGACAAAGGCTGGGCACAGAAAGTGCAACAGAGGATACAGCAACAATCAGAGGGGAAACAAACCGCAAATCACAGGAGACAGGTCACGAAACGGGCAACAGGGGGGAAAAACAAACAGTCAGCAGGAGAAAGCGGCGCTGCGCTACGGAGGCTGAGACCACACCAGTGGTCAGGAGCACAGCTGCGGGCAGCGGCGGGGTCGGGGCAGCCTGGGCACACCCACGGGGAGTGTGCGCGGTGCGTGGTGGTGTGACCGGCCCAGAGGGTCAGAGGTCACTCAACATTAGGAGCATAAGCGTTGACAATAGTCATCATGGTGCCACACATTTTGCCCTGTAATGTAATGTAGTGTCCCTGGTCATCTGTTTCTGAATGTGTGGCAGTGAATGGCACATCTTTTTTAATCAATATATGTTTCCCCTCTAGAGTATTTTGAGTAGGATGAAGCCACATGATATCCGACCCATCGCGCTCCAATGGCACTTGATGTGTGACGCATGAGAAGTCTGTCCTGCAATAATGCAATCTGCACATGGTGTTTCTCTAGATAGGCCAGCGCCTGGTGTTTTTTGGGGGGTTATTGACCTCCCTAACATTCCATGTCATCAGGGCTACCTGAGCTGTTGCAGGAGACCTATCCACCCTCACAGAACCCATCATGTAATATGTACAGATATATTCTCAGCGAGGCATTGCACATTTCTACACCATCAGGTAATATGTTGTTGGCAATTAAAACAGAATCCATGTGCCCTCCCCCCACCAACTTCAGCATCCCAAACTTGCTAAAGACACATCCCCAAAGTAAGAAAACACAAAATTCAGATGCTGGCTGAACATGACAATCTAAACCTGGATTAGAACAGTGTGTCAGAAAAAGGCAGAAGGGGTGAACCTGCGTAGGGGCAGCTAGAGGTCCATTGAACCCCAAGATGGGCAGAGGTGATCAGGAGACTAGAAGCCATCATCAGTACACCACGTCTTTCCATAGTAGATGTGTGAGAAAGCCCTGGGTGTTACTTCCGATCACAGTCTTGCTCTAAACATGATGGTCCCAGTATGCCAAGAATCAATTGTGCAGCGAGGTCTAATGTTCTGCTCTACTTCTTACATACATTCCCCTTCGTTGTCCGTATATCACATATGTGTAGCGTGGATTTCTCATCCAGCCCCAGCATTTGTCAACTAGATCATATATCCGTGCCTACAATGGCCAGCCAGTGTTTCCTGTGGGCCGTAGATTCACTCAGTGTCCATATTTATCTAGCATTTCAGACCTTGGGGGTCCATGATTCCGCATCTGGCAGGGCTTTACGACCAGTGGCATTTGTTTTTATCAACATCCATAGCTGCTTTAAGGGTACTGAACACTTTCTGACTGCCCTGATGATCAAAACACAGTCTAGCCGGGCTAGCTGGGTACAGCATGGCATACAGTATTTCCCCTTGTTGTAGTTTCTTCTGTACAGGGAGTTATTCCCAGTGAGCTGCCTGTACTGTTGCTGTAAAATCTGGCAAGAAAGCAACATTTTTCTGTATGTCCTGATCACTGTACTTTAAGAGCCTCGCTGTAATGGGGCGTGGAGGTGTCCTGGGGGGTGGCCTCACCATGAGTGACTGATGTTTTGGCTCCACTATCAACACATTAGAGAAATGCTCAGGCCCCATAATTTCTCACAACATCTGTTCGACATATACCTCCATCTTGCCAGTATTGGCGGATTCCTGAACCCAAGCAATTTTCAGATTATTCCGGCAGGATCTCGCTTCAAGTTCCTCAAATTTGGCAGTATGAGCTCCATCACCTACTCAGTGTTTAGGCATTTCTCTCGTGGTTTGCAGGGTATCATCAGCCATGGAGATGCGCTGTTCTGCCTCTATTAAGCATGTTGTTCGTTTATCTAATTTATCCACCATGTGATCTATACGCAAATTTAACACGTCCATTTTGCTGTCTATCGATTCCAAGCTATATTGCATAGCCAGCAGTGTATTCCCAAGTGTAGTGGGTCCCTGAGACTGTGAGTCTTGTTCAGAATCTGAGCGAGCATCTCGTTGGAGCTTGGTGATTCGCTCGGCTTCAAATGTAAGGCGGGTTTGTTGCATGTCTGCCTTCCCCATTGTGTATGTTTTGCCGTTGGCTGGCATGGGGAGGGGGCTCCATGCCACGTCTAGTGATTTGCGCCAGCAAAGAGTATCCAGTAGCCCTCATGCCATGGGGACCTGCACCCATCACACCAACCCCCACCTCTGCCACATGTACTCTGACTGTTCCCGACCGATGTATGCCTCTGTCTTTCAGAGTGACCAACCCACTGTTTCACTGTTTTGCGAGAATTAGTAATGTACATCCCCTTCATGCAGTATGTTCCCACAGCCCTGCAATTCACTCTTAGACCTAAACCTCACAGCTAGTGTCCATTTTAGGTCCGATCTGGCACCTTGCTGTCAGCATATAGTACTTTATGGGCATGATGTAATTTCTTTGCAATCTGGCAACGTACACTGTCCAATGTAATTACATCTGAATTGTACCTCTACACATGAGTCAACCATGTCAGTTGGCTAGTTGCTTTCTTTATCAGTCTTCTGACAGCTGGCCTTTGGCCCTCTAAACCACCTCCTTACGCTCTGGCCACCGCCCCACTTTAGGCCTCCGGTGGCATATACCAGCAGGTACTCACACAGTCAGACCAACGTTAACTGCACCTCCCTGTGTTCACTTGTGGTGGGGGAATCGCAGCAGTCACTGGCCACAGGATAGGTGGTTGCATCTTCTGCAATGCTCCGCCTTCATATGTCACTCACAGCTAGTTTACCTCGGGGAATATCAATAGTGCTTGTTGTCTGTGGCTTATCTCGCAATTCCAGGGTCCATCTTGGATGGATTACAGTGGTGTATGCTCCCCACAGCTGCACAGACAGCCCACCACACTATGCCGTCCCTTGCCTCTCACCTCGGCCGCTCAGGGGATGGGTGCATCCACCGCTGCCCCTACAGCTGCTCTGTGTATTAGGAACCCAGCATTTATCCTTACAGCAACTGGACCTCTCAGTCTCCCAGCTAGGTGCTGCTGGCAATCACAGCCACCATTTGCTTTACCACTGAGTTCTCATGCAGTCTTCTCAACTGAGACAGATTTCTCAACCTCAGGATCCACTGCTGCTCTCCATTGTCTCATTTTCTGAATGCCATTTTAACAGAGTGGATTACCGACTGGGTGCAGGATAAGTGCCAGATTTCCTTTCCAGGTCTGCAGAACAGCACTAATGTGTGACCATCTTGCTCCGGGCACTCTAGCGCCCCCCCCCCCCGAGAGGGGTTAAACTTGAGATAATTTTCTCTGTAACAGATGGATTAAGCTGCAAAGGAATGTGCCAGTTTGACAAGGAGCAAGGGCATCGGTCAGCAGCCTTGATGCAGAGAACCAGCTGGCGTGTGAGGTTTGTTAAGCATCCACTTGTAACACAAGAAATTTGCAGGCAGCTGCTCAAGATAAGGGCACTTGCAGCACATCAATGGATATGGCGATAGATGGGGAAGCTTGAAGGTGAGATCACTTTGCCCAGACCCCTCTCCTGTGATGTGGGAGCCTGTGTGGCACTTCCAGTTACAATCTGTAGCTGGTGAAGAGTATCCTGTGGTACAGGCCCCTACTTTCTTTTTGTGACATCTGGAGATATCAGGGTGTACTGGCACTCTGGCCAACCACTATCCTCCTGTTGCTAGCCAGGGGCTGCTGGACTAGTGGGACTTCAGTAAACTAGGCACTTGTGATCAGATCCCTGACGCCACTAGAGTGGTGTTCTCATTAAGGACGGGAGGACACTTATGTTACTTTGGGTGGCGGGCTAATGGGCTGATCGTTGAACATTTGACTTCACATCAAATGCTGAAACTACATCATTTCAATACAAGAACTGGTATTATGGCTCTAGCAAAAGAGAGCAACCCTGTGCAACATGGTCTGTAATATGCAATGCTAATTGTGTTTATACATGTTATCTGTGTTTTTATAGTGCTTAGCATCTAGGAGCTATAATACTGCTTGGTGTCAGAACTCTGACCCTGAGCTTTGTAGAGAAATCTGATTTTCACTCTTTATCCTAGTTTTATGTGAAGTATATTTCTCTTTTGTATATTAAAGTGCTTTTCTTTTTTAAAAAGTAAAGCACTGACTGGACATTGATTTTATCAGCTGGTAATATGTTGTGCACTATATTCTGAATATCTAAACCCACCTCACCTCCTTGAGTAAGCCTAGACTGCTCTGTCCCGCTACCCTGAGAGAGTCAAGTGCTAGAGAGGAGTACTTGGTTATCTAGTTTTGGGTCCATTAGTACTGAGGACCCAGGACACCAGTGGTGAACACTCCAGTTGATGCAATTGGAGCATAGTAACCCCTGAGTACCCTGGTGCCCAGGAAACTGGATCTAACACACCACAATCTGTGTTATTTATCAGCACAACAATAAATGTTCCTCTTACCCATCTCAATGGTACCAAGGTTATCCACGAGCAAAAATAAACACCACTTTATGTTGAGGAAAAAAAGAGCAGAGACTGAATGAGTGCTGTATACACAGTGTTAGACCTGTCAGCCTTAGGGTGATCTTCCCCCAAATCTTTAACCTGCTTATCTTCTCTTTTTGCTGATTGTTTTTGTTGGCCTTAGGACTCTGAGCACTTTACCACTGCTGACCGGTGTATGACAGAATAACTCATGCAACTATCACGCTTGCCTTTACAATGCATGCTTAATTTCAATGCATGCATTTACAACAAAAATCTTTACAACGCATATGTCTTTACCAGGCAGGCTTTTACCACAAAAATGTAATTGTAAAGGCATGTTTAGTAAAGACATATGCGCGGTCAAAATGTAATAGGTAAGATAATCCCAATATCCTCTTCATACATATCCCCTAATACTAGAAAACACAATTACCAACACATATGCTGACATCTACACCGATAGACATGCCCACAAACATACCCACTGCTTACTAACTTAAATCTCTATTGACACTAAGAAACCACAGACACCTATCTATGTGAATATATACATGTACCAACACAACACCCACCAACCCACAAAATCTTATGCACAATAGGTCAACACACATACCTCTACCTAATGGCAAACACATTACACTAATAACAATATGCCAATCACCATACACCTTTTAACATTAACACAAGCACACACAATCACTCACAGCTGAACACACACAACCACGCAAAACCATATAAACTGTCTTATGGAAACACATTCTCACATATTATGGGTTGATTACGATGTTGGTCGGAAAAGGCTCCGAATCGGATTCAGGTCTGCCAAATCCTATTCCGAACCCGTCTTTCTGACGGATTCGGACCCAAACTACCAATTACGATGTTCGGAAAGCGTGCAGACTTTCCGAGTCGGTTCCGAATGGCATTCAGAGGAACCGAGTCATTCGTAGCAGACTTGTACAGGTTTCTGACCGAGCAATTACGATGTCAGAATCGGACAGCCTTTCCGGATCGGTTGTTCTGACACAGATCGACGGTCAGAATCTGACTTTGGGGACCCGTAGCAGACCCCCCTTCACCCGAAGCCTTCCGAATGGAGCCTCATGAGGGTACCCAAGGTAACCCCCTTTCCAACCATGCATAGTGTGGCAGGGACCAAGGGGTCCTAGCCACAGGTTGCTCGATTTTCCCTATCCACCCCTTTCTTCAATGGGAGCCTGTGTAGTCGGTCGGAACTCAGGCTCTCATTGAAGTCAATGGGAGTCCGACCGAATCGTATTCAGAACAATCGTAATCAGTCTGTCGGACTCCAGGAATCCGATTGGGTCGGAAAGCATTCCGGGACCGATTAGGTCAGAATACTTTCCGAGCTACATTGTGATCGACTCCTAAATCGTGAAATAACACTGGTTACACCGACACCTAACTGACTACAGAAACAGACTTTGTCACAACCAAAATCCAAAAGTGTGTCTGCGTGTGTGCGATCACACATATTTTCACATGGCACATGTACAATCGCACCTCCTTAAGGCACTCCTGGTCTATTTGAGAGAGCCAATTGTTTTATCACTTTCATTGCACAATTACATAGGTACATGCCGGTGTATTTCCCACATTCAGGAGAGGATCCAGTTTAATGCTTTGTGCATGGCACATAAGGCACTTTCAGGCAAGGCATCGCCCGCTATTCATTCCCTTATTTTGCCGTACCGCCCGAATAGGGCTCTGAGGTCTGAGAGTAAGCACCTGGTGGCAGTACCCAGAATCAGAAGAGCACGAAGTGGCGGTCGTCTCTTCTCGTATGATGTTGCCAAACTCTGGAATTGCCTGCCCCTACAAATCCTTGTTCAACCAAATTGCCTGACTTTTTGGAAACAAATTAAAACATTACTTTTTCCGTAACACTGCTCAGAATCTGTGATTGAGCCGCTAGTAGCGTGGGGATGCCTTCGGGTAACCAGGCGCTTTAAAAATGCTGTTTCATTTCATTTCATTACATGCTACTGTAGTTTCCAGCACAGCCACAGCTTTTCATGGCAGTTACTGGTGTTACATCACCCCCTACTGAACCCAGAGGCACTACATTACGAGCTTAGCTATCTACAGTGAGACGATTTAAATGCTACATGACATCATATGTATTGTATTATATTGTTATCTTAAAGTTTATGCCTTTTCCATTCATGTCCTTATTAAAACCACGCATATTCCTTTACCATTCATGTCTTTAGAAGAAAATTTGTTGTAAAGGCATGCTTGGTAAAGGCATATTTGTTGTAAAGGATTCATGGTAATGGAAATGTGTGGTAAAGGCATAGTCATTGTAAAGGATTTGTGGTAATGGTCATGCGTTATTGTGACGCATTGTAATGGCTGTTTCCCCTGCTGACCAGGGCTAAAGTGCATGTGTTTCTCCCCTTAGCATGGCTACAATTTCTATATCCACAATTGTGATATTCAATTTATATATAAGTCCTAAGTAGAGGGCCTATAAATTGAATACTACTAGTGAACCTGCAGCACTGATTGTGCCCCTCACACAAGTAGCCCTTTAACCATGTCTCAGGCCTGCCATTGCAGAGCCTGTGTGTGCAGATTGACTGCCACTTCAACTTGGCCTTTAAAACGCTTTATCAAGCCTTAAACTCCACTTTCTTTAAAATAGGTCACCCCTAAGGTAGGCCCTAGGTCAGGGTGCAGTGTAATGAAAAGGCAGGACATGAACTTTGAAGTTTTGCATGTCCTGGTACTGAAAAATACCTACATTCATTTTTCACTATTGTGATTGCTAATCCTCTCATAGGTTAACATTGGAAATTCTTTATTACACTTTTAAGCTGTAATTCCTGATTGAGAAAGAGTAGCTCTGTCATGTTTTATATCTTTGGTATGGTAATAATCAATCCTCTTTACTGGTAAAGTAGAATTTAACATTACTTTTTTAGAAATGCCACTTTTAGAAAGTGGACATTTCTCTGCTCTTAAAGCTCTGCGTGCCTGCAGCCTCTCTTCAATACATGTCTGGGGTGGATGACAGCTTGACTTTGTGCATTCCCTCTAGACAGTCACACACAAAGGAAGGTTGGGTATGTCTAGTACCCATCTGCATCCTGATGGCTCATCCTGGGAAGGATGGGAGGGAGGAGCTGACACTTACATCTGAATAGGCAGTGTCCTGTCCCCACAGAAAGGGTTGGCTACCCCCCTGCATTGAGTCTGGAACCAAGCCAGGAAGGAAAGGACCTCTGAGCACTTCAAAGAAGTCAACCCCACTTCAAAGGCACAACTGGGCATATATACTGGGTCTCTGACCCCATCAAATCAGACACTTCTGGGCCTGTAAAGAACCTCTGTCAAAAGAACTGCTGTGCTGCTACAAGGTATGTCACTCTACTGGATTGCTGCTCACACACAGGAGGACAGCAGACAAGAAAGGTGCTGCTGCTGGTCACACTCTCAATTTAACCCCTTCGGTGCTCATGACGGAACGGTTCCGTCATGAGCCACGGTTGAGCTGTGCTCATGACGGAACCGTTCCGTCATGACCACGCCCGCGCAAGATTCCGTCAGCACAGCGGCGGAATCTGCGCAGCATGGAAGGGGTTAAAAACAAATGAAGCTATGATAGGGCCAAGACGACTACAATTGAAGGAGGTTAACTGATCAAGACAAAGAAAACATCCCCACAGAGAATGAACCCCGTCTGGGTGCTGAGATATCATGGTATATATCTAACGGATACCATTCTGGACACGTCGCATGTGTCTTTCTTTCAATACATTTAAGGCTGTCCTTTGTTCTGTTTTAGTCCCGAGGAAGACTCGACATGATGTATAGTCAATAACACCTGTACACACGGTTAAAACGTTGATTACATTAGGTTATGTCCTATGGCGGTCGCCAGTAGGTAGTTATAGTTAGTATCTAGTTTCCATTGGAAAAGCTTTTTTTGTTTTCCCAATAACTTTGGCGCCGGTTGACAAATCTTTGCGAAATTTTTAAAACTAGTGATCAGTTCCGGTCAGCTCCTGTCTTGAAAGTTTTGGAGTGATTCGTCAAGCGGGGGCCGAGAAAAAAGCGGGGTCCCAAAACACGTTTTCCCCATGTTATTTTCCATAGGAAACTTTAGACAAAGCTACAGCCCGAACTGCCAAACGGAACTACACCAAATTTGGCAAAAATGTAGCCTTTGGTTCAGAAATAGTACTTTTTGTTAAATGGTGTAAATCCGTTCAGTAGTTCCTGAGAAATTAGAAAAAGAAAAAGGTTTTATATCTGGGCGGAGCCTAATCACACGAGCACAGCTTGCCTCTGATTGGCTGCCAACACTTCAAACCGGAAGTTGTGGCAGCCCTCTTGTGCCTCGTACCGAGGGAGAAAGAAAAGGTGAGAGAAAGATCAAAAAAACAAGAAAAGGGGGCAGGGTAAAAACACCCTGACCCCCCAGGCCTGCTCAGTGGGTCCCACAGGAACACCCAGGCCCAAAAAAAGCATTTTTTTAAATTTTCGGGTGGGGTCGCTCCGGTGCGCAAATCGGTTCGAAAATTTTTCAAAAACGTAGCGCGGTCTCCCACGCTTCGTTTTCAAAGCCCCCGGGTGGGCCAAATCCCGGGACCAATTTATTTATGTAGCGGGGGCCATGGGGCCCCCACAGCCCTGGGGAGCACCACCTCCCCAGGGCTATGTAAATGATATGCGGGAGGGTACTGATTTTGTACAGTTTTATAACTGTTTATTTATAAATATTTTATTTATTACATAACATTATATATTTTTCTGAAAACTGCAAAAACATTTTTTAAAAAAACATTCAAACTGAAATATTGATTAATTTTTTTGTTTTCATTTTTTATTTTAATATATTTATATTATTTTCATTAAAAAAAAATTTAATTTTGTTTCGTAGTCGCGCACTCAAAGCGTACACATCACGGTGGGTGCGTGGATTCTAGCCGCCATTTTAGAAAAGTTGTGAAGGATCCGCGTACGGTGTGCGACGGCTGCGTGTTTTTCAGTTACATCATTTACATTTAATATTACGTGATGTGCGCGATTAATATACAACCAGTCCGTGACTCCTGCTCCCGCGCATTCACGACACATGCGAATTACGGTACGAGATGCTTGCGCAGTGGCGGGTCCCACGTGACGTCATATACATGCTGGGGCGGGTTGGGTGCGCAACTCCCGCAAAAAAATGTTATGTTCCAAAATGATATGTATGTGTCTTTAATATACATATTAGGGCAAGAGATTATCTAAGATATTCATAAAAATAATATATATGTACGTATAATAAACTTATATTATTTTTAAATATATTTTCACGAAATCGGGTGCGTGCATCGTGAGCGCAGAGAACCAGGTCAGCAGAGCTGGTGTAGAGCCAGAGAAACCAGGTCAGCAGAGCCGTTGTAGAGCCAGAGAACCAGGTCAGCAGAGGTGCTCTAGAGCCTAAGAAGCAGGTCAGCAGAGCTGCTTTAGAGCCAGAGACCAAGGTCAGCATAACTGCTCTAGAGCCAGAGCCCCAGGTCAGCAGAGCTGCTCTAGAGGCCGAGCACCAGGTCAGTAGAGCTGTTGTAGAGCCAGAGAAACCAGGTCAGCAGAGCTGCTTTAGAGGGAGAGAACCAGGTCAGCAGAACTGCTTTAGAGCCAGAGAACCAGGTCAGCAGAGTTGCTTTAGAGCCATAGAACCAAGTCAGCAGAGCTGCTCTAGAGGCAGAGAACCAGGTCAGCAGGGCTGATTTAGAGGGAAAGAACCAGGTCAGCAGAGCTGCTTTAGAGCCAATAGATCTGCTTTAGAGGGAGACAACCAGGTCAGCAGAGCTGCTTTAGAGCCAAGGGACCAGGTCAGCAGACCTACTCTAGAACCAGAGAACTAGGTCAGCAGAGCTGCTCTAGAGTCAGGGAACCAGGTCAGCAGAGCTGCTGTAGAGCCAGAGAAACCAGGTCAGCAGAGCTGCTTTAGAGGGAGAGAACCAGGTCAGCAGAGCTGCTTTAGAGCCAGAGAACCAGGCCAGCAGAGCTGCTTTAGAGCCAGAGAACCAGGTCAGCAGAGCTGCTTTAGAGCCAGAGAACCAGGTCAGCAGAGCTGCTCTAGAGCCAGAGAACCAAGTCAGCAGAGCTGCTTTAGAGCCATAGAACCAGGTCAACAGAGCTGCTCTAGAGCCAGAGAACCAGGTCAGCAGAGCTGCTGTAGAGCCAGAGAAACCAGGCCAGCAGAGCTGCTTTAGAGCGAAAGAACCAGGTCAATAGATCTGCTTTAGAGGGAGACAACCAGGTCAGCAGAGCTGCTTTAGAGCCAAGGGACCAGGTCAGCAGTCCTACTCTAGAACCAGAGAACTAGGTCAGCAGAGCTGCACTAGAGCCAGGGAACCAGGTCAGCAGAGCTGCTGTAGAGCCAGAGAAACCAGGTCAGCAGAGCTGCTTTAGAGGGAGAGAACCAGGTCAGCAGAGCTGCTTTAGATCCAGAGAATCAGGTCAGCAGAGCTGCTTTAGAGCCAGAGAACCAGGTCAGCAGAGCTGCTCTAGAGCCAGAGAACCAAGTCAGCAGAGCTGCTTTAGAGCCATAGAACCAGGTCAACAGAGCTGCTTTAGAGCCAGAGAACCAGGTCAGCAGAGCTGCTCTAGAGCCTAAGAACCAGGTCAGCAGAGCTGCTCTATAGCCAGAGAACCAGGTCAGCAGAGCTGCTGTAGAGCCAGAGAAACCAGGTCAGTAGAGCTGCTTTAGAGGGAGAGAACCAGGTCAGCAGAGCTGCTCTAGAGGCAGAGAACTAGGTCAGCAGAGCTGGTCTAGAGCCAGGGAACCAGGTCAGCAGAGCTGCTGTAGAGCCAGAGAAACCAGGTCAGCAGAGCTGCTTTAGAGGGAGTGAACCAGGTCAGCAGAGCTGCTGTAGAGCCAGAGAAACCAGGTCAGTAGAGCTGCTTTAGAGGGAGAGAACCAGGTCGGCAGACCTGCTTTAGAGCCAGAGAACCAGGTCAGCAGAGCTGCTCTAAAGCCAGAGAACCAAGTCAGCAGAGCTGCTTTAGAGCCATAGAACCAGGTCAACAGAGCTGCTTTAGAGCCAGAGAACCGGGTCAGCAGAGCTGCTCTAGAGCCTAAGAACATGGTCAGCAGAGCTGCTCTAGAGCCAGAGAACCAGGCCAACAGAGCTGCTTTAGAGCCAGAGAACCAGGCCAACAGAGCTGCTTTAGAGCCAGAGAACCAGGTCAGTAGAGCTGCTTTAGAGGGAGACAACCAGGTCAGCAGAGCTGCTCTAGAGGCAGAGAACCAGGTCAGCAGAGCTGCTCTAGAGCCAGAGAACCATGTCTGCAGAACTGCTTTAGAGCCATAGAACCGGGTCAGCAGAGCTGCTTTAGAGCCAGAGAACCGGGTCAGCAGAGCTGTTGTAGAGCCAGAGAACCAGATCAGCAGAGCTGCTCTGTAGCCTAGGAACTAGGTCAGCAGAGCAGCTCTAGAGCCAGAGAACCAGGTCAAAAGACCTGCTGTAGAGCCAGAGAAACCAGGTCAGCAGAGCTGCTTTAGAGGGAGAGAACCAGGTCAGCAGAGCTGATTTAGAGCCAGAGAACCAGGTCAGCAGAACTGCTCTAGCTGACACTGACTGACTGACACTGACTGACTGACACTGACTGATTCACACTGACTGACACTGATTGACTGACACTGACTGACACTGATTGACTGACACTGACTGACTGACACTGACTGACTGACTGACACTGATTGACTGGCTGACTGACACTGACTAACTGACTGACACTGACTGACACTAACTGACTGACACTGGCTGACTGACATTGACTGACTCTGACTGACTACTCTACTACTCTACTACTCTCTCTCTTGACTACTCTCTCTCTACTACTCACTCTCTACTACTATCTACTACTCTCTACTACTCACTCTACTACTCACTCTCTACTACTCTCTACTACTCACTCTCTACTACTCTCTACTACTCACTCTCTACTACTCTCTACTATTCACTCTCTACTACTCACACTCTACTACTCTCTCTCTACTACTCACTCTCTACTACTCACTCTCTACTACTCACTCTCTAATACTCACTCTCTACGACTCTCTCTACTACTCACTGTCTACTACTCACTCTCTACTACTCTACTACTCTCTACTACTCACTCTCTACTACTCGCTCTACTACTCTCTTCTACTCTCTACCACTCACTCTCTACTACTCTACTACTCACTCTCTACTACTCACTCTACTACTCTCTCTACTACCTTCTCTCTACTACTCACTACTACTCACTCTGTACTACTCACTCTCTACTACTTGCTCTATACTACTCTCTACTACTCACTCTCCACTACTCACTCTCTACTACTCACTCTCTACACTCTCTACTACTCACTCTCTACTACTCTCTACTACTCACTCTACTACTCACTCTCTACTACTCTACTACTCTCTACTACTCTCTCTACTACTCACTCTCTACTACTCTCTCTACTACTCACTCTCTATTACTCTACTACTTGCTCTCTACTACTCTCTACTACTCACTCTACTACTCACACTCTACTACTCCCTACTACTTACTCTACTACTCACTCTCTACTACTCACTCTCCACTACTCCAAAACTCTCTACTACTCACTCTCCACTACTCACTCTCTACTACTCTCTACTACTCACTCTCTACTACTCACTCTCTACTACTCTACTACTCTCTATTAATCTCTCTACTACTCACTCTCTACTACTCTAATACTCACTCTCTACTACTCTCTCTCTACTACTCACTCTCTAATACTCACTCTCTACTACTCACTCTCTAATACTCACTCTACTACTCTCTACTACTCACTCTCTGCTACTCTCTCTCTACTACTCACTACTACTCACTCTCTACTACTCACTCTCTACTACTTGCTCTCTACTACTCTCTACTACTCACTCTCCACTACTCACTCTCTACTACTCACTCTCTACTACTGTCTACTACTCACTCTACTACTCACTCTCTACTACTCTACTACTCTCTACTACTCTCTCTACTACTCACTCTCTACTACTCTCTCTACTACTCACTCTCTATTACTCTACTACTTGCTCTCTACTACTCTCTACTACTCACTCTACTACTCACACTCTACTACTCCCTACTACTTACTCTACTACTCACTCTCTACTACTCACTCTCCACTACTCCACTACTCTCTACTACTCACTCTCTACTACTCACTCTCTACTACTCTACTACTCCCTACTACTCTCTCTCTACTACTCACTCTCTACTACTCACTTCCTACTACTCTCTCTCTACTACTCTCTACTACTCACTCTCTACTACTCTCTACTACTCACTCTCTACTACTCTCTCTCTACTACTCTATTATTCACTCTACTATTCACTCTACTACTCACTCTCTACTACTCACTCTGTACATCTCTCTACTACTCACTCTCTACTACTCTCTCTCTACTACTCTCTACTACTCACTCTACTACTCACTCTCTACTACTATGTACTACTCTCGCTGCTACTCACTCTCTACTACTCACTCTCTACTACTCACTCTCTACCACTCACTCTCTACTACTCTGTACTACTCACTCTCTACTACTCTCTACTACTCACTCTCTGCTACTCTCTCTACTACTCTCTACTACTCTCTGCTACTCACTCTCTACTCTCTATTACTCATCCTCTACTCTCTACCTCTCTCTACCTCTCTCTACATCTCTCTCTACCTCTCTCTCTACCTCTCTCTCTACTACTCTCTACCTCTCTACCTCTACACCTCTACCTCTACACCTCTACCTCTCTCTACCTCTTTCTACACGCACACATATGCACATATATATATGCATATGCATTTATATATATGTACGTGTATATATATATATACATACATATATTCACTGAAAAAACCATAGGTTTCAGGGGTGTTATAGTTAGCTGGACTTTTCACTTGTACAAAACCATTGAAATTCCCCCGTTATAGTTAGTTCAGCTAACTATAACTCGCGCGCCCGCAATGCACTGCTGATGACGTCACATATTACATCACTCATGACATGGTCAGTGACATCACTCATGACATCACTGATGACATCTCAAATGACATCACTGATGACATCACTGATGACATCATCCAGTGAATGTCTGTTTTTCTGAAAACTAAATATGTTTTATATATGTATATCTCAAGGTCGATGGAAGAATAAATGGGTATATAAGTGTCTAAATGGATGATTTGTTTTTGAAAAATTGATTGTGTAACTGACTGATTAAGTGTATCATAGTGAATACATGGCTTAGTGAGTAATGTTTAAATATGTAAATATCTGTATCAGTCTCTCACTTTGTGTATAAGTGGCTGCATGGGTTGGTGAGTAGCTACATGGGTGTCTATATAGGTTATTAGTTGGTTTTTTGAGTATCAGTCTGAGTGTCTGCATGGTTCGGTGGGGGGTATTACGTAGTGCATAGGTGCATGAATGAGTGACTCACTGTTTGTATGTGTTGAAGACCGCATGTGTGCAGGACTGTATGGGTGGATGAGTGTGTGTATGGGTGTGTTAGTGAGTGAATGACTGTCTCAATAGTGTCTTTATGAGTAACTACATATGTTTTAAACTAGTATATGTGACTATTGGTGTATATAAGTGAGTATATGTGAGAGTGAGAGATTGAAAGAGTTCCTGTATGAATAAGTATGTGTTTCTATAAGTGATTGTTTAAAAGACTAAGTATGTGTAAGTTTCCGTAGAAGTAAGTGTGGTGGTGTGTGTATAACTCTATATGCAAGTAAATGTATGTTTGATTCCTTATTAGCATGAGTGACTATGTGTGTGAGTAACTCTATGGATGAGTGGCATTGTGTGACAGGATGTATAGGTGTATGAGTACATATGATGAGTGAGTACATGTATGAGTGACTGTATAGGACTGTTGGTGAATGAGTGGATGTGTATGTGGATCTTAGAATTACTGAAGAGGTTGTTGTAACTGGTATTGGTATGTCCATTGTTTTGAAAATTTTAGTCTCTATTTTTGAATGTGTGTATCAAAGGTTATATTAGGGTGAGAGGAGGTCTGCCACTCTATCACAAGGATGATGTCATCAGTAATGTCACCAGTGATGTCATTTGAGATGTCATCAGTGATGTCATGAGTGATGTCACTGACCATGTCATGAGTGATGTAATATGTGACGTCATCAGCAGTGCATTGCGGGCGCGCGAGTTATAGTTAGCTGAACTAACTATAATGGGGGAATTTCAATGGTTTTGTACAAGTGAAAAGTCCAGCTAACTATAACACCCCTGAAACCTATGGTTTTTTCAGTGAATTTCTGAGGTTTTTTAAATGCTAATTCCTAACTATAACGTGCCTGAAACCTATGTTTTTTTCTGTGAATTTCAAAGGTTTTTTAAATGCTAATTTCTAACTATGCCTACAGAGATAGGACATGTGAAGAAAGAAGAAAAAATGCACAGAAAGAAAAAAAAGAAGTGCAGAAAGAAGCAACAGAAGTCCTCAAAGACGAAGAAAAGTGCAGGAAGAAGGATAACGTGCAGAAAGAACAAAAAGAAGAGCAGAAAGAATCCTTGTTGCAAAATCATCCTGTACCCTCAACTTTTTCAGACGGATACTGGTGGTAACTGAGTCTGACTAACCAGTCCTAGAGCCAGTGCTATGTTAAAAGACACTTAGAATACAGTGAAAACACCTACATACACTAGGGAACATTATGCGTTGGGGTCCCCCTGTGATTAGCATGACCTCCTCTGTAAGCCCCTAGTATATAATAGGGCAGGGGGATTAAAACTACCTCTTAAAACAGGCCAAAGGGCGTTTTTGCACACGTTAACTCAGGCCCCGTCCCCTCCTTTCACCACTGTGTAAACACGCCCTGTATCCGTTTTTAGTTGGGAGATTAAGTTCATTTGAACCCTGAGGGTCCCTAGGGTCCAACTAGCCCACTAGGTACCTCCAGTAAGTGCCACAGAGCTGTGTTGCAGAGAGGTGTAAAAAGTGGCACAGCCTGGACCACCTCTCTGCAATGCAGCTCAGTGGCGCTTACTGGAAGCACTTGTTGGGCTAGTTAGCCCCCAGGGGCCCTCAGTATTGAAGGGAAATTATATCCCCAATTTAAAACATGCCATAGTGCGTGTTTGCACACGTCACCTCAGGCCCCGTCCCCTCCCTTCACCACTGTGTAAACGCGCCCTGTGGCTGTTCTAAGTTGAGAGATTAAGTCCCCTTGAATAATAAGGGTCCCTAGGGTCAAACTAGACCACTAGGTACCTCCAGTAACGCCACAGAGCTGCGTTGCAGAGAGGTGTAAAAAGGGGCTTGGCCTCAGAACACCTGTCTGCAGCGCAGCTCCCCGGCGCATACTGGAGATGCCTGTTGGGCTATTTGGCCCTCAGGGACCCTCAGTATTGACGAGGAATTAATTCCCCAAATTACAACTCGCCAGGGGGCGCGTTTGCAGAGTGCTGCAAGGAGGGGGCGTGGCCTCCGGCAAGATGCCAGTCTTTTATTTATTTTAATTTTTTAAGAAGGGGGGCTGTGTGGTTCCCCTTCTTATTCTAATTTATTGGCCCTGATGACCCCATCCCCCAGGGCCTGTCTCCTAATTATATTGTTTTGACCCCAATCCCCAGGGCCGGCCACTGTTTTTTATTATTTTTAAAAAATATATATTTATAGACACACCTAGGACATGCTGGACAAACCGTACGTACCTATCACCATGACGATTTGAGTGATATTCATTAAAAGGCGACTATGCATACAATGAATCCACGTGGAATGTATTTACACCACTAGTGAAGCTCTGACATGTCTGATGCCCTACCATGCCTAATCCCGGAAGACACCCTTGTTGTTTATTTATACAAACATGGGTAGCTATTGACGGGCACATTTAATACACATGTACACCAAGCCATTCAAAGGGGATTCGACAAAAATTCGACCAAAACTATGTAAGAAACCCCCCTCACGGTTAATAAAACACACATCCACTGCCGGATGTGTAATACTTTTTATTTTACTCTCTGGAAAGGGGACGAACATCACTTGAGAGTACAGCGCGCTCCTGGCAGAGCCCAATGCTGTGTTACACCCACCATTGCCTGCCGAGTGCCACACACCTCTGTGTTGTATTCCACCAGCTAGTGCATATGCTATGACACTCTCTAGCCCATGTGCACTGTAACACCACCCCGTGAATATGTCATGCCACACTTGTCTTCGCACTGGTTATATTGCCCCATTTAACGTGCCTTCCTCGATGCCTATGTTATAACGCACAGTGCTATGCCATACACATTACAATCTGGGATCCATATCTTTGTCACAGTGCATATGCAACGTTACACTCCCCAGCACATATTTTATATTACAACTTTAGAGACTAGTTAGGTTACACAACACTGCCCTGTGCATATTACACTCCAAGGCGCACATCGCATAGCACGCGCTAGTGCCTGTGCTATCTCGCGCTCTCCAATGAATCTGTCATTGCGCACAATGTATTGCATATTATATTTCACGCCCGGTTCATCTTATATCACACTTTTTGGTGCATAGTTTATACCATACACTATATCTAGTTTTCATTTTCAATTGTGCTCTCAGGACTATGTTCTATATAACACTGTGTTCACCTACCCTTTTCACGGGCATTACATTTTGCGATAGGGGGTGGAGGATCAGGGGGTGTTTCTGCCAAGTGAGCCCGGAGTCACAGTCACAAACATCCTCTTCTTCCTGAATAAAAGTGAGATTATGCTGCTTACTTGTTCATATTTTAAGTAGTTCGCACAGACATACGTTTTAAAAACAATAAAGTTCCTAATACCCGCCTTCTCTGAACAGTTAGCTTGCTGCCCCATCCCCCTCCTCCCTATCCTCTGTTGTGTGAATCCATGGACTAGCCTCCTCCCTCCTGCCATGCGTGGTCTGATGTGCTGCCACTGCCCTCAATTTAGTATGATGTACCAGTCCCCTCCTCCTGCCCTCCATTGCCCAGTTCTATGCCCCATCATTGACCTCCTGCTTAAACTCTAAGCTTAGATTGCTGCCCCTATTCTCCTTCCCCTGCCCTCCGATGTCTTTGTGCATGCCCCTGCTCCATCCTTTTTGCCCACCATGTTCCATGGACCTGCCACTCCTATCTACTCTGAGTGTTCTGTTGAGCTGCCACTCCTCTCCCACCTGCCTAGCATTGTCCATTGACTGTAACCTGTCCCTGCCACCTCCACCCTGCCTGTCCACATGCCATGCCCCTATCCTCTTCCTCCTGTCCTACATGGTCCATTGTACTGCCACACCCTTCTGCCCTCCCTGGTCTGTTGTGCTGCAACTGCTCCTCCTGCCTGCCCCGTGCGGTCTGTTGTGAGGCCCCTTCCCCTGAACTTTCTTGTCTGTGCACAGGTCCTGACCCTCCCTTCTATCCTCCATCGTCCTTTGTGCATGCCCCTGCACCCTCCTTCTTGCCCATCATAGCCATTGTGCTGCCACTAACCCTCCCACTTGCCATGCATGGTCTTCTGTGCTGCCATGGCCCCTCCCACCTTCCCTGGGTGGTCAGTTAGCTGCCCCTGACCCCCTCCCACCTTCCCTCAATGGTCTGTGTGTATGCCATCACAGTCTCACTGTTGCTCTTCATGGTGTGTCTTGCTTCTAGTGCCCATCCTGCCTGACCTCCATGGCTATCTTGCTGCTCCTGCCCTGCCCCCTTGCCCCAGCCCTCTGTTTACATGTGCAGACCCCTACTCCCTCCCTCCTGGCTTGTCTGTTCCATTGTAATGTCCCTGATCCGTCCCTCCTGCCCTTTATGGTCTGTTATGCTGCAGCTTTCTCTCCTGTCTGTCCATTATGGTCAGCTAGCTACCATTGCCTCTTGCCCCACTGTTCTCTGTTGTCCATGTGCATGGTCCTGT
This sequence comes from Triturus cristatus, assembly GCF_964204655.1. Lineage (NCBI taxonomy): Eukaryota > Metazoa > Chordata > Amphibia > Caudata > Salamandridae > Triturus > Triturus cristatus. Next base: position 844,414,559 of record NC_140594.1, on the reverse strand, counting down.
CCCCTCCCTCTTGCTTTCTATGGATTGTTGTGCTGCACTCCCGTCCCGCATGCCCTGTGTGGTGTATTGTGCTGCTGCAAACCATGATGCCTGCCCTGCAGGGTCAGTTTGGTGCACCTCTCCATGTCCCTCCTGTCCTCTGTTATCCAAGTCCATGTCCCTACCCCATTTCCTTCCATGATCCAATGTACCATACTTGCGAACATTTTGAACTTGGTAAGAGGGAGATTTTGAAAAAACTGGGGTATTGATTTTCCCCTTTGAGTTACATTGAAAAAGAGGAGATTGTAGACAGGAGACAGATCAAATAAAGCCCATTTGAGCTTAAAAACATTGGACATTTCCTGGCTGAATCGGGTCTGTTGGCATGTATGGCTGTACTACCATTGCCTCTTCCTTCTGCCCACAATGGTCTATTACATTGCCACAGCCTCTCTTGCAAGTCCTGTATTGTTGGTTTGTTGCCCCTGCCCCCCTTTCCACTGCCCTCCATAGTCTGTTGTGCTGCCACGGCCCTTCCTGCCTTCTCAGTGTGGTTAAATTGTTGCCTTTGCACCCTCCTACCTGCCTTCAATTTTCAGAGTCCGTGCCCCTGTCCTCTGCCTCTCGACAGTATCCTAATGAACAACTAGATTGCTAACATTCTATATTTATTACAAAAGTGTGGAACGCCTGACGTCATCTTGATGTAATCAAAACTGTAATACCTAGAGCATTTCCTTTAGAAATTACATATATGAGAGGGTCTTATTGGCATCAAAATTATGGTTAGTGCTCTAAAAGACTAAAATAAGGACATATTTTCTGTGTTTTCAAATAGCGACAAAGCACTTTTAAATTATTTGTTATCTTTATGTTTTTTTATCCAGTTGACCACTTGATTAAATGTTGCACTTAGGGGAGAGGATGTGGTGTTACTTCCAGAACTGCAGACTTTGCAACTGGGGAACCAGGTTGGAGTTTCTGCTATAGCTCGACATTCTGTGATTCTGGTCAAATTACTTAGTCTCCCCATGTCTACAACCAAAATGAATTTGTTCTTGTGTGATGTAACCAATGCTCATGTAAAGCACTCCAATACCTGACAAGTCTGCACTATATAACACTGCAAAAACACAAAATAATAAGTGTTTTGCACACTTCTGTCATTGGGCTATATTTGGGCTACATCTGGGTGATTTTGGGCTACATTTGGGCTCTTTTGTCTCCGGTGGCCATCTTGGGAGATTTATTTGTTATGAAGTTTCCTAATTTCCTCATGTACTGCAGTCTCCTCAGTAGGAAATGCTTTCAGTTTTTTACTTTGATTCCATCATGAAGGTATTCAGATATGTCACACATTTGCCATAAATTCTGAAAGTTAGCACTCTAGTTGCTCATTAGATCACTGTAGTAAAACTACTGTTCACCATGGAAGTCTGCTCCTGGTATTAAAAGTGCATGTTTCAGTCTGCAGGTCAGAATTTTTTAATGAAATAGAAGAGGATTTGAGAAGTCACTCAAAATGTGCCCTCATTTTCTTTCTTCAGCATTAATCATAATTTCTATGGCAAAATGAACCCCCTCATTGTGTTCCTTTTTAAATTAAATGTTTTAAGTGTTACCAGTTTATTCCAATCAAGATGGCTTCAGGTGTGCCATACTTTTGTCATAATGAAGACAGTAAGCGCTCTAGTTGTTTTTAAGAACACTCTGGGACATTCTGTCATTGGGCTATACTTGGGCTACATCTGGGTGATATTTGGGCTACATTTGGGCTCTTTTGTCTCTGGTGGCCATCTTGGGAGACTTATTTGTTATGAAGTTTCCTAATTTCCTCATTTACTGCAGTCTCCTCAGTAGGAAATACTTTCAGTTTTTTACTTTGATTCCATCAAGAAGGCATTCAGATGTGTCACACATTTGCCATAAATTCAGAATGTTAGCACTCTTTTTGCTCATTAGATCACTGTAGTAAAGCTACTGCTCACCAGGGAAAACTGCTGCTGGTATTGAAAGTGCATGTTTCAGTCTGCATGTCAGAATTTTTTAATGAAATAAAAGAGGATTTCAGAAGTCAAAATGTGCCCTAGTTTTTCTTTCTGCAGCACTAATCATACTTGTTATGGAAAAATGAACCCCCTCATTTTGTTCCTTTTTAAATTAAATGTTTTAAGAGTTACCACTTTAATCCAAGCAAGATGGCTTCAGGTGTGCCATACAGTTTTCATGAGTAGGACTGTTAGCGCTCTAGTTGTTCTTTGGAACACTCGGGGGAGCTGCAGTAGAACACAAAGGAATCAACTGACAGTCTCTGCCCTTGTTGGATGTACATGTTTTACTGAGAATGTCAGACTTCATTCTCACATGACTGAGAAAGATAATGTGAATTTACAGAAAATAAGCTCTCAGTTTAGCTTATAGATCACCTTCCAAACCTCTGTGGGAAAAGCATGAGAAAATATTTTTCTCTCAATCATGATATCCCAGCAGAAGGCTTTTTCACATGGTGAAATCACCTTAGAACATACCACAATTCCTAAAATGAGTATGGTACCATCAACAAATGATTAATAATGTAACTAAAGTTTTAAAACCTTCTATTAACTGCAATGCTTTTTAATGAGGTGCTATGATGTATATTGGTCCCAAGATGGCTGCCAACACGTCTTGGATGAAGTGCTGACAGCCAATAAGATCTCAGGATGAGATGTGTGGTTAGGCTCCGCCCACATATATATATGATTTTACTTTTGATTTTCTCAGGAACTACTGAACAGATTGACACCAGACTTGCAAAAGGCACTTCCCTGAGGTGAGGACTACCTCTCTGCCAAATTTCAAGTAATTCTGTTCAGCCGCTGTACCTTGGACTAAAGATCCCTATGGAAAATTGCATGGGGAAAACACGTTTTGGGACCCCCCTTTTTTCTCAGCCCCCGCTTGACGAATCCCCCCGAGACTTTCAGGGTAGGAGCGGAGCGGAGCACCCCACCTATTTTGAAAATTTCGCGAGGAATTGTCAACCGGCGCCAAAGTTATTCCAAATAGAATGTTGCGGATTTCCTATGGAAACACGGTTCTAACTATAACTATCTACTGGCGACCGCCAGTAGATAATAAACATATATATATATAATCTGCATATGTATATAAATACAAATATAAATGCATGCATACATATACATATACATATATACATACATCGAAAAAATTCTTCTCGCTTCTCCTTCAGTTGTTAAAGGTACGTCGTCGGTAAGAATCACAGCACCACAAAGCACACTCCAGTGATATTTATTTTAGATGGAACGGGGCATTTTTCACGCAAGAGACGGTCTACGCGTTTCGGCACTCGGCCTTCGACTGGACCATAGAGTCTCAGTGCCCAGAGTGTCAATTTAAAGTGTTAGTGCAAATTTACGAGTAGACAGTGAAGACATACTGAGCATGATTGCATTGACAAAACGTTTTTAAAGTAAAGAGTTAATTGTTCTAATTGCTGCTACAATTTATCCATAGTTTCAGACAATTTATAAGGTAAACAAATAGTTATAGATCGCAATTGGTTTCTTAGGTAACTCAAAATCAGGGTAAAGTACCGACAATGATTTTTGGTTTTTGAAGGAAATAGGGAACATGATTACAAAAGAAGTGTCTCCAATTAGTACTGATTATGACCCTATAAGTAAAGAATATATACACTATATACAACACATACAACACATTTCTCTAAATATATCTACATGTGATGTCTTCTTTACACAATCTAATCAAGAAATAAATTTCTTATTAAGTGAAAAAATGACAATTCATGATTTTCTTGGGATTTTTTGCTTTTGGATAATAATCATTTGTCTAGAGAGATGTGTATGTTTGAATGGTATACTAGTAAAGTACTTGATGTATATTCCAGTAAGTGGTCAAGTCGGCACAATAAGATGTTAGTAATGGGAGTTACTTCATCCAATAAGTTCCCTCCTAATGTAAACCCATTTGCAAAAAGTTATTTGTCAATCTTATCTGTCACAGAGGGAGCGATGAGAGTAGAAGCAATGTACAGTTTCCTGTTATGCGTAACAAGGATCAAAGATCTAACAATAAAATTGATTAGAACTAGGTGAGAGTCATCATTCACAGGAGTGTCCATGTCCTTCTTTTTGATGGGAGTTCCCATGATTTATAGGTGTACGTGTATTCAGCGTCCAGATTGTGGCCCCATGGTTTCTCGGTGCCTATTGATAATATTGTTTTTACATATGCATGTTATGTACATGAAAGTTTGAAAAACACTAATACAAGCAAAGCTAAAAAGCCACATAATTACAAACAGAATTGCTTTAACTTAAACGAGGGCGAGACCTATTGCATTTTCAATCCTTGTTTACTTTGGTCAAGAAGGCATTCAGATGTGTCACACATTTGCCATAAATTCTGAATGGTAGCACTCTAGTTGCTCATTAGATCACTGTAGTTAAGCTACTGCTCACCAGGAAGGTCTGCTGCTGGTATTCAAAGTGCATGTTTCAGTCTGCATGTCAGAATTTTTTAATGCAATAGAAGAGGATTTGAGAAGTCAAAATGTGCCCTAATTTTTCGTTCTGCAGCACTAATCATAATTTCTACGGCAAAATGAACCCCCTCATGTTGTTCCTTTGCAAATTAAATGTTTTAAGTGTTACCACTTTATTCCAATCAAGATGGCTTCAGGTGTGCCATACTTTTGTCATAAGTAAGACTGTTAGCGCTCTAGTTGTTCTTTAGAACACTCTGGGACATTCTGTCATTGGGCTACATCTGGGTGATATTTGTGCTAAATTTGGGCTCTTTTGTCACTGGTGGCTATCTTGGGAGACTTATTTGTTATATGAAGTTTCCTAATTTCCTCTTTTACTACAGTCTCCTCAGTAGGAAATACTTTCAGTTATTTACTTTGATTCCATCAAGAAGGCATTCAGATGTGTCACACATTTGCCATAAATTCAGAATATTAGCATTCTAGTTGCTCATTAGATCACTGTAGTAAAGCTACTGCTCACCAGGGAAGTCTGCTGCTGGTTTTGAAAGTGCATGTTTCAGTCGGCATGTCAGAATGTTTTAATGAAATAGAAGAGGATTTGGGAAGATACTTAAAATGTGCCCTAATTTTTCTTTCTGCAGCACTAATCATACTTTCTATGGCAAAATGAACCCCCTCATTTTGTTCCTTTTTAAATTAAATGTTTTAAGAGTTACCACTTTATTCCAATCAAGATGGCTTCAGGTGTGCCATACGTTTGTCATAAGTAGGACTGTTAGCGCTTTAGTTGTTCTTTAGAACACTCAGGGAAGCTGCAGTAGAACACAAAGGAATCAACTGACAGTCTCTGCCCTTGGTGGATGTACACGTTTCACTGAGAATGTCAGACTTCATTCTCACATGATGGAGAAAGATAATGTGAATTTACAGAAAATATGCTCGCAGTTTAGCTTATAGATCACCTTCCAAACCTCTGAGGGAAAAGCATGAGAAAATAGTTTTCTCTCAAACATGATTCATGATATCCCAGCAGAAGGCTTTTCCACATGGTAAAATCACCTTAGAACACACCTCAATTCCTAAAATGAGTATGGTACAAACAACAAATGATTTATAATGTAACTAAAGTCTTAAATCCTTCTATTAACTGCAATGCTTTTTAATGAGGTGATATCATGTATATTGGTCCCAGGATGGCTGCCAACACTTCTTGTATGAAGTGCTGACAGACAATCAGATCTCACAATGAGATGTGTGGTTAGGTTCCGCCCAGATATATCTATGATTTTACTTTTGATTTTCTCAGCAACTACTGAACAGATTTACACCATTTAACCAAAAGGCACGAGTGTGAACCAAGGACAACCTCTTTGCCAAATTTTGTGTAATTCCGTTCAGCAGTTCAGGCTGCAGCTGCGATTAACGGTTCCTATGGAAAATTGCATGGGGAAAACACGTTCTGTGAACCCCCTTTTTTCTCGGCCCCCGCTTGACAAATCACCTCGAGACTTTCAGGATAGGAGCGGACCGGAGCACCCCATCAGTTTTAAAAAGTTTGCGAAGATTCGTCAACCGGCACCAAAGTTATTCCAAATAGAATGTTGCGGCTTTCCTATGGATAATAGGTCCTAACTATAACTACCTACTATATATATTTAAAATATAATTTGATATTTGTGTTGTGTCGGTAGGTTTAGGATATTATTTTCTTCAAGGATTGGTGTTATTTGAATCAAGAAAAGTTTCCTAGATGTTGAATGGGTTCACTTATAGGCCCTTCCAGTATTTAATGTTTAATGAATAACTTTATTTACAATTCCTTTACCCAAAACAACTGTTTGTAGCTCATAACTATACTCCCAGGTTCTGAGGGACACAGGGTAACCCTGTTATATTTAATGGCAGCCCTAATATCCAGCACATATTGGCAGGTGGCAGAGGTGTGACCAAATTGTGGCCAGTTTATTTTCTTAATCAATATCACCTGATGGTAATACTGACAGAAAATATGTCAACTTATCAACAAATAAATACATTTTGGAACACATTCATTGTGTTGTGTATATTTGAATGTCAATTTAAAAATCTAGCCACTCACATCTTCTCAACTAGATGTAGGTCTCATCATGTAACAACCATGCTGTCTAAGCTGTTGATCAATATGGGGACATACCTCCAAATAATAATAAATCAATGCAGCAAGTCAATGTGATGTAGTGAACTACATGAAAGGAACATGCTAGGCTTGCCACATATCTAGATAGTAATAGGCCATTCCTGTCCTCATACACTTAAGCAGTGCAGCACAGCACAGACAGCTGCCTTGCTGTGTTTTGCAGAGGTAAAGTCTGCTTCTTATAGTGGAGCTCAAATATAAATTTACCTTGAAAAAACAAAAGACAAGAGGCATTTGGCAAAACAGGAACAGTTGGTTTAATTAAATTCTTCAAGCAGGAGTACAGTTATAGAAGCAGGTTTGAGGACTGTCTAAAACTGTAATAGAACTGAACAAGGTTTTGTACATTTATTTGGGTGTCATAAAATGCTTCAGTCGATCCTTTTTGGGTAAAAATGGAGGTCTTGTTTTTGGAGGCATAATTAAGGCCCCTGATAACAAAGGCAGGAGAACCTCGACCATGCGTGGATACAATGGTGGCCAGTGGATACCGTATCCAGGCATGAGGAGGTGCATGATTACTGCGTGCACTGTTTGTTTTGTGTCCTGATTGACTATGTGATCCTAGCTTCATGTGGCATGCCTTGCCGCGGGGGAAGCACCACCGCTGAAATTAGAGAGGGCCGACGAGTTGGGAAACTGCCCAGCTCATTTCGGGAGGAACGACGCCGAAACTATGACTCTTCAGCTCAGGGGGCCCATCCAGGGCAGGCATTAGGGACCTTCTGAACCTGGCACCCATCCAGGGTGAATTAGCGACTCACTACAAATACCACAATCCTGTGGGAACTTGCAACCTATCAGCAGGCGGCATATTTGCATTTATGTGGGACACGTATTGCCGAGGGAAAGAAGAGAACGGCCTTTGAGAAAGCGCAAGCGAAACGCGTCAGGCCGCGACGTCTGAACTATTGAAGTCTGCATGGCATTGTTGTTCCTAGAGTGCTCCCCGAACCTGAAGGGCAACCTGTGAGCTTGAATTTACAACGCGGCATGCCTTGCCGCTGGGGAAGCACCACCGCTGAAATTAGAGAGGGACGACGAGTTGGGAAACTGCCCAGCTCATTTCGGGAGGAACGACGCCGAAACTATGACTCTTCAGCTCAGGGGGCCCATCCAGGGCAGGCATTAGGGACCTTCTGAACCTGGCACCCATCCAGGGTGAATTAGCGACTCACTACAAATACCACAATCCTGTGGGAACTTGCAACCTATCAGCAGGCGGCATATTTGCATTTATGTGGGACGCGCATTGCCGAGTGAAATAAGAGAACGGCCTTTGAGAAAGCGCAAGCGAAACGCGTCAGGCCGCGACGTCTGAACTATTGAAGTCTGCATGGCATTTTTGTTCCTAGAGTGCTCCCTGAACCTGAAGGGCAACCTGTGAGCTTGAATTTACAACGCGGCATGCCTTGCCGCGGGGGAAGCACCACCGCTGAAATTAGAGAGGGCCGACGAGTTGGGAAACTGCCCAGCTCATTTCGGGAGGAACGACGCCAAAACTATGACTCTTCAGCTCAGGGGGCCCATCCAGGGCAGGCATTAGGGACCTTCTGAACCTGGCACCCATCCAGGGTGAATTAGCGACTCACTACAAATACCACAATCCTGTGGGAACTTGCAACCTATCAGCAGGCGGCATATTTGCATTTATGTGGGACGCGCATTGCCGAGTGAAAGAAGAGAACGGCCTTTGAGAAAGCGCAAGCGAAACGCGCCAGGCCGCGACGTCTGAACTATTGAAGTCTGCATGGCATTGTTGTTCCTAGGGTGCTCCCCGAACCTGAAGGGCAACCTGTGAGCTTGAATTTACAACGCGGCATGCCTTGCCGCGGGGGAAGAACCACCGCAGAAATTAGAGAGGGCCGACGAGTTGGGAAACTGCCCAGCTCATTTCGGGAGGAACGACGCCGAAACTATGACTCTTCAGATCAGGGGGCCCATCCAGGGCAGGCATTAGGGACCTTCTGAACCTGGCACCCATCCAGGGTGAATTAGCGACTCACTACAAATACCACAATCCTGTGGGAACTTGCAACCTATCAGCAGGCGGCATATTTGCATTTATGTGGGACGCGCATTGCCGAGTGAAAGAAGAGAACGGCCTTTGAGAAAGCGCAAGCGAAACGCGTCAGGCCGCGACGTCTGAACTATTGAAGTCTGCATGGCATTGTTGTTCCTAGAGTGCTCCCCGAACCTGAAGGGCAACCTGTGAGCTTGAATTTACAACGCAGCATGCCTTGCCGCGGGGGAAGCACCACCGCTGAAATTAGAGAGGGCCGACGAGTTGGGAAACTGCCCAGCTCATTTCGGGAGGAACGACGCCGAAACTATGACTCTTCAGCTCAGGGGGCCCATCCAGGGCAGGCATTAGGGACCTTCTGAACCTGGCACCCATCCAGGGTGAATTAGCGACTCACTACAAATACCACAATCCTGTGGGAACTTGCAACCTATCAGCAGGCGGCATATTTGCATTTATGTGGGACGCGCATTGCCGAGTGAAAGAAGAGAACGGCCTTTGAGAAAGCGCAAGCGAAACGCGTCAGGCCGCGACGTCTGAACTATTGAAGTCTGCATGGCATTGTTGTTCCTAGAGTGCTCCCCGAACCTGAAGGGCAACCTGTGAGCTTGAATTTACAACGCGGCATGCCTTGCCGCGGGGGAAGCACCATCGCTGAAATTAGAGAGGGCCGACGAGTTGGGAAACTGCCCAGCTCATTTCGGGAGGAACGACGCCGAAACTATGACTCTTCAGCTCAGGGGGCCCATCCAGGGCAGGCATTAGGGACCTTCTGAACCTGGCACCCATCCAGGGTGAATTAGCGACTCACTACAAATACCACAATCCTGTGGGAACTTGCAACCTATCAGCAGGCGGCATATTTGCATTTATGTGGGACGCGCATTGCCGAGTGAAAGAAGAGAACGGCCTTTGAGAAAGCGCAAGCGAAACGCATCAGGCCGCGACGTCTGAACTATTGAAGTCTGCATGGCATTGTTGTTCCTAGAGTGCTCCCCGAACCTGAAGGGCAACCTGTGAGCTTGAATTTACAACGCGGCATGCCTTGCCGCGGGGGAAGCACCATCGCTGAAATTAGAGAGGGCCGACGAGTTGGGAAACTGCCCAGCTCATTTCGGGAGGAACGACGCCGAAACTATGACTCTTCAGCTCAGGGGGCCCATCCAGGGCAGGCATTAGGGACCTTCTGAACCTGGCACCCATCCAGGGTGAATTAGCGACTCACTACAAATACCACAATCCTGTGGGAACTTGCAACCTATCAGCAGGCGGCATATTTGCATTTATGTGGGACGCGCATTGCCGAGTGAAAGAAGAGAACGGCCTTTGAGAAAGCGCAAGCGAAACGCGTCAGGCCACGACGTCTGAACTATTGAAGTCTGCATGGCATTGTTGTTCCTAGAGTGCTCCCCGAACCTGAAGGGCAACCTGTGAGCTTGAATATATATATATATATATATATATATATATATATATATATATATATATATATATATATATATATATATATATATATATATATATATATATATATATATATATTTAAAACATAATTTGATATTTGTGTTGTGTCGGTAGGTTTAGGATATTATTTTCTTCAAGGATTGGTGTTATTTGAATCAAGAAAAGTTTCCTAGATGTTGAATGGGTTCACTTATAGGCCCTTCCAGTATTTAATGTTTAATGAATAACTTTATTTACAATTCCTTTACCCAAAACAACTGTTTGTAGCTCATAACTATACTCCCAGGTTCTGAGGGACACAGGGTAACCCTGTTATATTTAATGGCAGCCCTAATATCCAGCACATATTGGCAGGTGGCAGAGGTGTGACCAAATTGTGGCCAGTTTATTTTCTTAATCAATATCACCTGATGGTAATACTGACAGAAAATATGTCAACTTATCAACAAATAAATACATTTTGGAACACCTTCATTGTGTTGTGTATATTTGAATGTCAATTTAAAAATCTAGCCACTCACATCTTCTCAACTAGATGTAGGTCTCATCATGTAACAACCATGTTGTCTAAGCTGTTGATCAATATGGGGACATACCTCCAAATAATAATAAATCAATGCAACAAGTCAATGTGATGTAGTGAACTACATGAAAGGAACATGCTAGGCTTGCCACATATCTAGATAGTAATAGGCCATTCCTGTCCTCATACACTTAAGCAGTGCAGCACAGCACAGACAGCTGCCTTGCTGTGTTTTGCAGAGGTAAAGTCTGCTTCTTATAGTGGAGCTCAAATATAAATTTACCTTGAAAAAACAAAAGACAAGAGGCATTTGGCAAAACAGGAACAGTTGGTTTAATTAAATTCTTCAAGCAGGAGTACAGTTATAGAAGCAGGTTTGAGGACTGTCTAAAACTGTAATAGAACTGAACAAGGTTTTGTACATTTATTTGGGTGTCATAAAATGCTTCAGTCGATCCTTTTTGGGTAAAAATGGAGGTCTTGTTTTTGGAGGCATAATTAAGGCCCCTGATAACAAAGGCAGGAGAACCTCGACCTTGCGTGGATACAATGGGGGCCAGTGGATACCGTATCCAGGCATGAGGAGGTGCATGATTACTGCGTGCACTGTTTGTTTTGTGTCCTGATTGACTATGTGATCCTAGCTTCATGTGGCATCTGACTTTATGGTGTTAATGCGGATCACTGACGAAATATCGAGAAGAAGAATATCGAATTGCCAAAATATCGAAGGAAAAATATAGAATGCCAAAATATCGAAGCCCTATCTCCAAACAGGTAAGAACAAAAATATAGAATCCTAAATATCGTTGTAAAAAATATATTTAGTCACAATATCGAATTTTTTTAAATGTCTTAAAATTAATGTAAAATTAATTAAATAAAACATATAATTAACTGAAACATACTTAACAATACTTAAATTACGTTAAAATTAATAAATAATTAATGTAAGTAAAAATAAAATAATAATACATATATATTAACGTAATATTTATTTAAAAAAATGCAATATTTTTTGCGTAGGATAGCGGGCGGGTAAAATTTACTATTACCACTCCAGTAAGTGCAATAGTAGGGAAAACGTTGGATAGCGGGAGGGTAAAAATTACTATTCCCACTCGAGAGATTGCAAAAGTAGGGAAAGCGTTGGATAGCGGGAGGGTAAAAATTAGTATTCCCACTCCAGACAGTGTAATAATAGGGAAAGCATTGGATAGCGTAGGGGTAAAAATTACTATTCCCACTCCAAAGAGTGCAACAGTAGGGAAAGCGTTGGATAGAGAAGGGCTAAAAATTACTATTCCCACTCCAGAGAGTGCAACAGTAGGGAAAGCGTTGGATAGCGTAGGGGTAAAAATTACTATTACCACTCCAAAGAGTGCAACAGTAGGAAAAGCGTTGGATAGCGTAGGGGTAAAAATTACTATTCCCACTCCAGAGAGTGCAACAGTAGGGAAAGCGTTGAATAGCGGGAGGGTAAAATTTACTATTCCCACCTTAGTGAGGCAACAGTAGGGAAAACGTCAGATGGCGTAGCGGTAAAAATTACTATTCCCACTCCAAAGAGTGCAACACTAGGGAAAGCGTTGGATAGCGTAGGGGTAAAAATTACTATTCCCACTCCAGAGAGTGCAACAGTACGGAAAGCGTTGGATAGTGTAGGGGTAAAAATTACTATTCCCAATCCAAAGAGTGCAACAGTAGGGAAAGCGTTGGATAGCGTAGGGGTAAAAATTACTATTCCCACTCCATAGAGTGCAACAGTAGGGAAAGCGTTGGATAGCGGGAGGGTAAAATTTACTATTCCCACTCCAGTGAGTGCAACTCTAAGGTAAGCGTTGGATACCGTAGGGTTAAAAATTATTATACCCACTCCAATGAGTGCAATAGTAGGGAAAGCGTTGGATAGCGTAGGGGTAAAAATTACTATTCTCACTCCAGTGAGTGCAATAGTAGGGAAAATAATAATGTAATATTTTATAAAAAATAAATAAATTATTAATACCAAATAAAAATGTTAAAATTAATTACCAATCACACAATATTTAATAGTTAATTTATTATAAATACCAATGTTTTTTTATTAATAACCTATTAATAATTAATTAACAACCAATTAATTTTCAATACCAAAAATTAATAAATAACATTAATTTCAATTAATAATTAATTAAGAATTAATTAATTAGAAATATACAAAAATCATTTCAATAAATAATTATTTACAATTAAATTAATTCCCACCATATTCCCCTATAAACCCACAACCCGCTACAAATAATAAATTAATACAATTAACATAATTATCAATTAAACAATCAATACTAATTAATTACCAATTAATACTAATTATTTATTTATTTATTTTATTTATTTCTGGTATTTATAAAGCGCGACACTCATCCCATAGGATATCACGGCGCTATAAGAAAAAGGGGGACTATTGAGATTTATGCAGAGGGAGTTAGTTTTTTGGAAAGAGGTGGGTTTTTAGTTTTTGCCGGAACTGTAGAAGGTTTGTAGTGTGTCTAAGATCCATGGGTAGCTCGTTCCATCTTTTGGCCGCCAGATGTGAAAAGGCTCGTCCACCTGTCCTTGCCCTGAAAATGCGCTTAGGTTTTGCCAGGGCTGAGTTATTGGACCTTAGGTTCCTGTTTGGAATATAGAATTCGATTTTACCTTGCAGGATTGTAGGGCCTGTTTTGTGGAGGGCTTTATGCGCGTGACAAAGTATTTTGAAGGTGGCTCGTTGACGCATTGGTAGCCAGTGGAGTTTTCTTAGGCATGCGGATGCCGAATCTCGTTTGCCTTTGTTGCATACCAATTTGGCTGCCTGGTTTTGTAAGACCTGTAGGCGGGAGAACAGTTGCTCATTCATCCCTTCGAATAAGGCATTGCCATAATCCAGGCGGCTGACCAGAAGGGCCTGGGTGATTGTGCGCCGGCAGTCCAATGGGATCCAAGAGAAGATTTTGGCCAGGAGTTTCAAGATTGCAAAGCCTTTGCCCCAGAGTATGCGTACGTGGTCTTTCATGGGCAGTGCGTCGTCCATCATGATGCCAAGGTTTCTGGCATACTGTTTTGGGGTGGGGGCTGTTCCCAGTGACGATGGCCACCACGTATCGTTCCATGATAGTTTGGCTCCTCCAAACAGTAATATTTCAGATTTTCCGGCATTGAGTTTAAGGCAATGGTTGCTCATCCATTCTGCCATTTCGGAGAGACAACTATGTAGTTTTTTCTTAGTTGTTTCCAACCCTTCGTCCATAGTCACTATCAGCTGTGTGTCGTCGGCATATGAACATATGCCGATGCCCCACTTTCTTCCAATGTCGGCTAGAGATGAGACATAGACATTAAAGAGAGTGGGGCTTAGTGAGGACCCTTGTGGGACCCCACAGCCAATGGGACGGGGTTGTGAATGGAATTGACCCATATGCACTGCTTGGGTGCGGTTACTTAAAAATGATTTGATCCATTTTAACGCTGTGGCTTGTATTCCTTTACTCTGGAGGGTTTTTAGTAGGCATTCGTGCGATACCGTGTCAAACGCCGCTGACAGGTCTAGCAGTATCAGAGCCACAGATCCTCCTTGGTCTGTGATGCATCTGACACTGTCCGACACTGCCAGCAACGTTGCTTCGGTGCTGTTGTTTGCTCTAAAGCCAGTTTGGGTGGGGTCCAGGAGTGAGTTGTCCTCCAAGTATTTGGACAGTTGTGAGTTGACCATTTTCTCCAAAGCCTTGGAGAGGTAGGGGAGCTGGGAAATTGGCCTGTAGTTCTCTGGGTTAAGGATGTCGGATCCGGCTTTCTTCAAGAGGGGGGTTACAGATGCGTGTTTCCAGGATTCTGGAAAGGACGCAGAGGTGAGGGACTGATTAAAAAGTTTGGTGATGAGGGGGCAGAGTGTTTGTACGATTTCTGAAAATACAAAATGTGGGCAGGGGTCTGCAGGAGAACCGGATTTAATTGTTTTGAGAACCGCTAACACCTCCTCTTCGGAGAGTGGTTGGAAGTTGGTTAGGCATGGGGAGTTGCCTGCGTCTAGATAGACTTTATCTTTGTCGGATGTAGGCGAGTTTTCGTCAGGACTGTCGGATGGGGTAATGATATGGGAGGAGGTAAAGGTAGAATACATTTTGTTGATCTTTTCAGAAAAGAAGGTGCTAATCCGTTCGCATGCCTCAGTTGAGGGGGTGAGGGTTTGTGAGGTACTGAATGGATTGCTAAGCTCTTTTACGATTTTGAACAGCTCTTTAGCGGAGTTGTGATTATCGTAAATTCGTTGTGTGAAGAATGCTTTTTTTGCATTTCGAATGGCAGAGATGTATTGTCTCCGCTTAGTGATGTAGTTAGCTCTGGTTTCGGAGTCTTTAGTTTGTCTCCATTGGTGTTCCAATTTTTGACATTCCCTTTTAAGGCTTTTGAGGATGGGGGTGTACCATTTTTCATTGGTGGATGTTTTTGTCCTTATTTCCCGCGGAGGTGCTAGTTTGTCCAGCGTTTGGCGGATGCCGGTTTCTAGCAAAACGACGTTGTTACAAATAGGTGAATCGTCTGGTAGGGAGACTTCTATTTCACGGAAGTGATTTTGGAAGTTAGAGTCGTTGATCAGTCTCCAGGCTCTGTTGGTGGTGATGGGGGTAAGTCTAGTCTTTGCGGGTTTACCGGGGAGTTTAAAAGAGAATGAAAGCATGGAGTGATCGGACCAGGACAGGGGGAGGATTTCTTTAATGCAGGTCGACTCAATGTTAGTAAAAAGGAGATCCAGGGTATGCCCTGCTATGTGCGTAGGGCCCTCGACCAGCTGTTTAAGTTGCAGGATTTCCATGTCGTACTTTAGCTGTGTTGATCCAGGGGCATCGGTGTTTTCGTAATGGACGTTGAAGTCCCCAATGACCATGTAATTTTTGTGTTTCAAGCACGATGGGAGCAGCTGGTTCAGTAGTTTGGCGCTAACGCTGGTTTGTTGTCCTGGCGGATTATAGACGACTGCACCTGCTAATATGATAAAATTCTCTGCGAGAATTTTAAATGATAGTAGCTCATGTTCGGGATAGACAGTAATTGTATCCGTGAGACATGTTAGGTGGTCCCTGAAAATCACGGCGACTCCACCTCCTTTCTTTTTGCCTTGTCTGTTTTGTGTGATTATTTTATATTCAGGGGGGAGGGCGTTGGCCAGGTCTAGAGCACTGTCGTCGGTTAGCCATGTTTCAGTGACAAAAACCAGATCCGGGCTCTTAGATGTTAATATGTCCCAGATGTCTAAAGCATGTTTGGGTAGAGATCTGGCATTGAAATATAGGCATTTTAGTTCCCGCTGGTAACTGGTGGAGAGTGTGTGATGATCCGTTGGGAGTTGGCCCATGCTAGCCCATCGGCATGAGCGGCATGAGATAGGTCCATAGGATAGACCAGGGCCAGTTTGAATGCATGGGAGCGGTTTGACCGCTATGGTTGTTTTGTTAAGAGCTAGCAGTTCGTTGCGGTTATAGCGAATGGTATCAGCCATGGCTGGGCTGGAACCTGTAGGGGGTATAGCCCTTAGTCCCGTCCGGTCGCGGACGGGCGCAGACGGGCTTGCCTTAAGCGCGCCTTCGGCGCGCAATCGTCGCGCCCGCTGCGCTCGCCCGCTGCGCGACCGGGGGTTGCACATACTTTATAGTGCCCTGGAGTTGTGGGATAGAGGGCGTGGCCTGAAAAAGGGGCGTGGCCTCCGCTCGTGGCGGGAGGTCGCGAGGGGGAGAACGCGTGTGACGTCAGCGCTGGCTCCGCTGAGTGCACGGCAGTTCTGTCCGGTAAGTGGTTTGGACACACAAGTAATCAGTGACAGTAATTTTAAAATAAACAAGTTATTCAGTGACACACAAGTTTTAAAAATGCAAATGATCTTTCTCCCGGCTTCCGCCTCAGGAGTCGACCCTTAGTCTTTGCGAGAGCTCAAATCACGGCGCTTTTATGTGCGCGAGTGTTTGTTTGTTGGGGGCGTGGCCTGAAAAAGGGGCGTGGGCTCCGCTCGTGGCGGGAGGTCGCGAGGAGGAGAACGCGTGTGACGTCAGCGCTGGCTCCGTTGAGTGAACGGCAGTTCTGTCCGGTAAGTGGTTTGGACACACAAGTAATCAGTGACAGTAATTTTAAAATAAACAAGTTATTCAGTGACACACAAGTTTTAAAAATGCAAATGATCTTTCTCCCGGCTTCCGCCTCAGGAGTCGACCCTTAGTCTTTAATAATTAATAATTAATTAATCAACAACCAATTAATTTTCAATACCAATTAATAATTACCTAATAACAATTAAATTACTTCCCACCCTATTCCCCTATAAACCCACAACCCGCTACAGAAGTAAAACAAAAAATAAAAATAAAAATAATTCCTAAAAATTATTATTTAATGTACTATAATTAAATTACTTCCCACCCTAATCCCCTATAAACCCACAACCCGCTACGGAATTAAATTACACAAAAATTAAATGACATACAATTCATTACTTTAAAAATATTCAAACATACATTCCAAAATTTATACATACTTTTAACACATATACTAACACTTAAAACACTATAAAAAAATTAGATATTTTTAACAACTATATTATGACTGTCGATATTACTTAATTCTATATTATTTAAATCGATATTTTATTTCTTATCTGATTTTCGATATTCTTCACCACTATATTTTGGCAATTCGATATTCTGTCCATTCTATGCTAAAAACTCGATATTCTGTGATATCGATATTTTGAATTCGATATTATGTCTGTTTACCGTTCATGCTAATGCGCATATCCCTCCGGCCATGGATGCTTTATTGGGGCCAGTCTGCCTGGATCATTGTAGTGTCACTGCGTCTATCTGTGGGATCGATCTGAGTTTCCTCTTCGGGTGTTTGTCTGCCAGCTATGTGCCACCCCACTTGTGACCTGTCAATCAGTAACCTCAGGCCTAGGTGCCAGAGCCTGCCTGACCATGTATTTCTTAGTCTGGGTTAAAGGAGAGTTCATGACAGGTGAATTTGATAATAGAGATGCGATTTTGTTCTTACATATGAATGTATCATTATTAAAACTGGCATCAACTTTTTCAATATTAACATTCTCCCCTCTAGTTTAATATTCAACTACACTATCCAACCCGGATGGCTCTTAGTTCTACCTTGGTTGAATTAAGGCCACACTCAGTGCTCTTCATCATCTTGAGCATTTCCCACCTGCTTATCTGCAATTAGGGGGCGTTTACTTTTGTCTGTAAGGTGAATAAGTATATGAACCCTCCCGCTGATACTTATGCATCAGAGAATGCTGTGAATTCTGCTGGAATGTCCTTGCACCGAGCCCAGTGAAAATAATCAGAGTTCTTGTTTCACAGGCCTGATGCAACAGAGTTGTCTGCTCCTTTAGCAGGTGTTCATACAAACCTGACAGTTCTTCTCCAGGAATGACCAGAGTCGCGTGTGTATTTTCATGAGGGAGCAGAGGCCACGCCATCCAGGGATGAGCTGAGTGTGTGTAAACTCGAGGCACTGCCAGAAGGTATCCATCAACGAGGAAGTGCCCCATTGCATGTCCGGTATGTGCAGAATTGTGCCACAGTTTTCATTCGTGACCAGTGGAATTGTTCCTTTACCTCTGAAACACAAGTAATACAGTGTAGGTTTCCGTACAATTTGGGGTTGCCTCTTCCCTTCTAGCCATGTATATCCACCCTTCTCGGTATAACAGATTTCCTGACATGGGTTATCTAATCTGGTGTTAAACCCTACCCTTTGTTTCTTCAAGAAGGTTGGCCCTACAGTGGAACTCCATGTCTGGGGTCCATTTGTTATTAACAAAGACTGCCCCAGATATGCTAAGGTGGGATGCAGATGGAAGCAGGGGCGGATGTGTGCGTCCACTGGTTTGGTGGATTTGCTATTTCCAAGAATCTCTTTTCTGGGAAGCCTCAATTCCAAGCAGCATCCTCCCCTTTGGTGCCCATCCTGCGCATCCTGTCTAGTTGAGTTTGAATGTCGGAAGGCTCGGTGAAAAGGTACAGTGTTATTGAATTAGTCTTGTATCGGGTCAGATTCACTACTACTCTGTGGGGCGTGGAGATCTACCTTGTTGGGTTGTATTTTGGCCCTAATTCTACATAGGTATAGGTGGAGAGGGCATTTTGCTTTTTGGGGGGTACCTCTTGAAACCAGTAAAGCCTATCTGCGCCAACTACATGCAGTATCAGCACACAGACGAAACATCACCTGGCTGAAGTCGTCGAGACCATGCAGGTCATATGCAGATACCATGTGTTATATAAGAGGCCGCTGTGTAGTACATGTGGGATACTAGTGTTAGGTTTGGTGTAATTGTTATGTGATATGAGAGAGGTCACTACGCAAGCACTGTAATAGTTCCTGGGTGGACTCCATGTGACTAGACAGGTCTTTGATGATGACTGGATGCGGCAACACCCATAGTAAACAGAGGGTACATATAAGTGCTATAATACATAACTTATTGAACATTGCTAGTCTTGGGATGAATTCAGGGGAGGTGTCTGTTGTTCTCTGGTAATTGTGAGTTCCTTTAGTTTAAAAAGTTTCAGACAAAAAGTTCATGGTATAGTTCATAGTTCTCAATTACTACACTGTAGATCCTGTTGGGGTGCTGATGTGGCCGCTGAAAAAGGTAGTGCACTTGGACATTTGATTGACGACCTGATGTATATGAGCTACATTCATTGATTAGTTAAAAAACAGTGCATTATTGAATGTGCAGTTGACAATCATTTTCTTTGGGGTTCCTGTGCTCTTCTTAAGGGGTGTGTTTTTCACACTACATTTATGCAATTTTAGAGAGGCACTCGAAGGTGGCCCCAGTTGGGGTACCTATTTTTGATGATTTACGTTAAAGAGTGGGTAGTGCATCAGCTTTTTATGAATTTTTAGGCTTCCCTCCTCTCCGCGGGGAATGCCTGGAACAACATGGGCAGAGTCATGCGTTCCGGAACACCGCAAGCATAACCATGCTTGCCTAAACAATGCATCTGCCTTAACCACGCATATGCGTGGTTAAGGCAGATAGCTCTCTAGTGTTCAGGATGGGTGGAGAAGCGTCGGAACAGGAAGCTCCAGATGCGGAACAGGTAATTGGGACTGGGGCTGGGTTTGCAGGGTATTTTTCAGGGAAGGAGATTGTTTTGAGAGGGCAGGGCGGGGAGGGCCAGGGTACTTTTGGAAAGGAGCATGTTTTTGGGCTCAGGGCCGGTGGCTGGGGTCAGGGTAAATTTACGAGCTGGGTATAGGGGAGTGTTTAGGAGTGGGGCAGCTTTAGGGCTCAGGGCAGGGGGGATCGGGGTAGTTGTTTAATTTTAATTGGGGGCAGGGTTTTTGGCCTATGGGTAGTGGAACGGATTGCGTTAGTTTTGGAAAGGGGGAGCATTTTAGGGCTCAGGGCAGGGGGAGGGGAAGGGGTAGTTTTAAGGGCAGGGCATGTTTAGGTCTCAGGGCAGGGGTTGAGGTAGGGGATTTGAATTTTAGGACTTAGGGTGGAGGGGCAGGGGCGGAGTAGTGGCAAGCCTTAAATATGCATACCCCTTACAATTCATGCCTTTACAATGAAAATGCCTGGTAAAGGCATGCATGGTAAAGGAATGCGTTGTTAAGACGCATTCATGGTTTGGGCTGTGTGGTAGAGGAGCGAGTGGTTTAACAGTGCATGTTTCTGTCATACAACCCCTCTCTGTACCTAACTGGGTATCAGACTGGTGAAGAATTTTTACGGGGGAATCTGTGAACATTAGGATTGTATCAATTTTAGCTAGGGTTCTATGGGAATTACCAACCCTTCTCTCCTAGTGTGTACATGGGGACACTATCGATGTGGGCGGTGTCTTTTGACCTACACATGTGCAGTATGATGTGTAATGAGGGTGCGTATCGCTATTTGAGTGCAGTTGGTAGTTGCAAAGTACCATGAGGTCACGTGTGTACCCCTCTTCACCCTTATGGCGCCAGGTGTCTTGGCTTTTTCTAGAGACTTCCTTTTGGGCTAGTTTGGGCTTCTTTTTGTTGCCCTTTTGGGCGCCTCCCTAGATCTCATGTGATCTGTTGTCTCTTTGTTCATGAAACAAAGGTGGTTGGTAAGCTGTTCTGTGACTTCCTTGTACCCCTGCTTGTGTCATTTTGCGGTGCTGAGGGTTAGGCTTACTGCTTTCTCCAGATGGTGTGTGTAAGGCCTGGTGTGTTGGCTGATTTCTAGGCCTCATATGGGGGTGAGCACATTCTGTGTTCTACTCTCGCTCGAAGCTGTGGTGGACTTCACAGACCCCCTTCCTTCAGGCACCTGCTGTACCTTGGACCACATATTCAAAGTGTGTTCATATCTGCAGTTCCTGCTTTGTGGATAGGCACCTCTGCCTAATGGACATCTTCCTGTCTCTATTTTGGAGGGGTATGGTATGGTGACCAAAGGATAGAAATTTGAAAAACTCAAGAAGAAAAGGAAGCAATATTCGGATCACAAGGAAGCAGAGAGTTCGGGGCTCCGATCACATGCTCTTACTGAATTCCTGCCTGATGATGATGATCCTGGACTGCACCGGGCTTTGGGATGCCTTGGCTACTCTGATAAACCTCAAACCTGACTTGACACCATCGTGGACGCCTTGCAACTTATTAGTTTTTGTGCCAGTGCTGCAGAGGTTGTTGGATCCTAACTATCCCAAATATGGGATCCCTGGCTGGAGGCTTCTAGCTTTTTTTTCAATAAGATATATATTGTTACACTTCTATGTAACCTCTGTATACTATGGGTGTTGCTGCATCCATTCATCACCAACAACAAGAACACTGCACAACTCCTCGATAGTTTGAGCAGTCTCAAATTGACCTAGATCGTTCACGACCCTAGACACACCTCAGGATACACGCTGGACGGAATGTTCACCTTCAACAACCACGTCAAATACAGCCATGTCACAGAACTCACATGGACGATCACGCCATCGTCCACTTCAGCATCTTGAGCCCTCACATCACCATCACCAAGATGACCAATGCCCCCGCCAGAGGTGGAACAAAAACTCTCAGACCAGCTGGGTGAATACCCTCAACACCTCCAACACTGCTACCACCTCCAACCTTGAACAGGGAGTGAAAAACTTAATTGCCAGGATCACCAATTGCACAGACAGCATTGTCCCCATCAAGAGCAACACCCAAGGAAAATCCTCCAAATAGGCCAGCTGGTACACCCAAGAACTAAGAACAGAAAAACGAGACAGCAAACAATTGGAGAGGAGATGGGGCACCAGCAAGGACAGCTCTGACATGGCCACCTTTAAGATCTTCCTCAACCTCTACCACCACCTGCCTACTGAAGGCAAAAAAGAAGACCGCCATTGCTGCACGCATCGAAACCAGCAGCAACAACACAATGGAACTTTTCAACATTTGTAAGGAATTCTCCAACCCGGCTGCCAGCAAAAACAACATCACACCCTCACAGGAGCTGTGCGACCACTCCCACTTTTTCCACAACAAGATTGCAACCATATACAGAAACTTCAAACCCTAACCCACACTTACAGACTTCCTTGACAGATATGCCACCACAGTAACCAATCCAAACCACACACTGACCACCTGGAAGATCCTCTCTACCGAGAACAGCACCTCCACCATGAAATCCATCCACTCGGGAGCTCCCTCAGACCCATGCCCGCACCACATCTTCAACCTCAGAAACCGAAGGATCAGCCAGGAACTCACCACTCTACTCAACACCTCTATCACCACAGCAACATTTCCCAACACCTGGACACATGCAGAAATCAGACTACTACTAAAAAAACCCTCTGCTGACCCCAGCAAACTAAAAAACCTCCACCCAATCTTTCTGCTCCCATTCACAATCAACATAACATACCTGGACCAGAACCAGCTACTCAATGCCATGCCAATCTGGCTTCTGCAGCAATCACAGCACCGAAACCGCCCTGATCGCAACCACCGATGACATCCAAACCCTCCTTGGCCAAGGACAAACAGCAGCTTTGATCCTCCTCGACCACTCTGCAGCCTTCAACACCATATTCCACCACACACTGATCAAAAGACTCCACCACATGAGCATCCAAGGGCATGCACCCAGATGGATCACCTCCTTCTTCATTGGAAGAACCCAGAGGATCTATCGCCCCACTTTGACCCAAGGAGATCAACTGCGGTGTCCCCCAGGACTCCTCCCTCAGCCCCACACTCTTCAACACATATATTAAAACCTCTGGCCAACATCGTCAGATGCCACGGTCTCAACATAGTTTCCTATGCAGACAACACCCAACTCATCCTCTCACTCACTGACAACCTCACCAGAACCAACACCAAGCTCATGATGAAATCACAGTTCAATGCCATCTCCTCCGCCTGCTTCCTCACTCTGTATTGCTACGTAAGATCTTCAAGTGGCTACCCCTACACATGAGACGCACCATGACAGAAGCCCTCATCACCATCTGACTGGAATACAGCAATGCCCCATGCACACCTTCTACAGAGACCTAAGACCATACAGAACACTGCAGCCAGACTCATACTCGGCTGCCCCGAAAAACCCGCATCACACCCCATACCAGGAAACTCCACTAGCTCCCCGTACAGAAGAGATGCCAATTCAAGCTGCTGATCACACACACAGTAGAAAAATATATTATTAGCCATGAGAGATATATAAATATGAATAAAATCCTTCTTCCCCTTCCCCCCTTTTTTACATCTACTGAAATTTGTTATGTGAATATGTATAGTTGATTGAAAAGACTCTGTATATATAGATCAATGACTATATTGCATATATGTAATTGTATCAATTGAAAGGCATAAAATCTTTGATCTTATCAATGGATGTAATAATCTTTATAAAAAACGTGATTAAATAAAAAATGAATTCTGAATGATCTTAATCTGTGGGTGTTTACATGTTTGTGTAACTAGACAGTCCACTATTTATTGTGTTTCCTATATGTTTCTTTCATATACACACACACACAATGCTCTACACAACCGAGGACTTGCTTACATTAACTGCTGAATGAACTTCCACCAACCATCGAGAAGACTACGTTCCACCTCCCTTTCACTTGCCCATGCTTGCCGCATCTACCGAGGCAGAAGTGGAGAACACACCTTCTCCCACATCACAGCAAAGACCTGGAACAGCCTCCCCACGAACCTCCGGACCATCACTTCACTTCCTGAATTCCAAATTGCCCTCAAGACCTGGCTTTTCGATTAAGCCTCTGGGCCTGCAAGCACCAGAATACCATAATGGGTGATTAGCCACGCTTTATAAACCCATATTGATTGATTGATTGATTGATTGATTGGGGGTGGTGTTGGGACCACGTGCCATGAAGGAACTTTGGCCCCTGGCTGGTGCCTGAGAATGGAGGCCATTCAACTTGGTTATTGGAACCCGTTCCAATTGTATTTGGCTATGGGGACCTGGGTGCCTGCTTTTAAGGATCTGCCCTTCCTTCCTCGTCAGACTGCCCTCCCCCTAGGGTGTGGCCAGCCAGCCCCACCCTGGGGGATCAGCAGCAAAGTGGGACCTAGGCTCCCGCAGGCACTCTGAATGGCAGACTCTAGTGAGGATACCTGATCAACGAAGCACATACAGCAGCACTGAATTTCCGAATGTAAGTAGAGACTTGAACTCTTAATATCGTCTCCTTGGTCCTTCTTTTGAATTTTGGTACAGTGAACTTAGAGGTGTGGGTGAAATGGGTGGTATGCAACGGGGGCGAAACAATCATTACAACGCAGGCATTACAACAAAATGCCTTCACAACGAATCCAATACAACACAGCTACCTTTACCACGCATGCCACTACCACGCATGCCATTACTGTGAAAAAGGTACTACCATGCATGCCATTACCACACATGTGTGGGTAAATATATGTTAATGTCTATGCTTATGGTTTTTGATTTATATTTATTTATACGTTTAAATATGTATTAATTATTTTATGCTCGAAAAGATAAATTAATGGTATTATTATTTAAAACCTGAATGTAAGGGTGTATCACACATGGATGTGAGGGACATAGGGATATTAATACTCTGTTTTTAATACCTGTGTATGAATGTAAAAGTAATTTGAAAAATATTTGTTTTAACTTGGAAAAAAGTAAAAACAATATAGCTAAGGGTGTAACACATCCATTTAGGCACGGGAATGTCAGGTGTCTGGGAATATTGGGTGGGCTAGTAAATGAAAACTCGGGTATTATTTAAATGCCTGAGTATTAATTTCTAATTTTCTTTTTATCAATGTAACCCTTACATTAAAAAACAATGTAGGGGTGTAACATCCATTTTTAGGCACGGGATGTGAGGGATATAGGGGGTTTGGGTGGAGAAGTGCATTAATACTTAGGCTTTAATTTTAATACCTGAGTATTGATTTATACGCTTTTTATTATACCTACTGTCATTTAAAAAAAATGTCTTAGGGTGTAACATCCACCATTAGTCACAGGTTGTGAGGGATAGAGGGGTATTGGGAGGGAAAGTGTTTTAATACCCAGGTACACACATTACTTTAGATGAAAAATATGTTTACGGGTGTAACACCCACCTTTAGACACGGGATGTGAGGGAAATAGGGGTTTGGGTGAGGAAGTATATTAATACTCAGATATTATTTTAGTACCTGAGTATTAAAATAGAAGCTATTTTTAAGCTACCTACTGCAATTTTGGAGAAAAGAAAAATGTCTAAGAGTGTAACACCAACCTTTATGCATGGGATGGGAGGTATATAGGGGTAATGGGTGGTAACGTGTATTAATACTCAGGTACTACGTTTAATACCCGAGTATTAAAATGTAAATGTAAATTCATTTGCTGTAAAGATTGGAAAACATTTTCAATATATACATATTTTAGTAACATAAGACCCCCTTAAAATTCAAACTGAATATACAAAAAACTAAATATGACGAAAAACCACCACTGGCACCACTATACATTTAAAAAAAACTTTTATTAACAATATAAAGACACCAACTGATTTATTTTAATTTTAAAACATAGTAAATAATTAGCAAAACATTCTCTGAACAATACAAAATATATTTAATAGAACATTTTTTTTAAAAAGTTACACATTTTGCAACAATAAGAAGAAAAAAATTAAACATTTATTACTGGTTTTTCCCACGCTTTCCCATTGAAGTCAACAAGTTAAACCATCCTTTTTTACTTTTAGTCTCCACATATGCAGTTGTGCGTCTGTTTCTACAGTGGTTGGATAGTTGTGGTTAAGACCGGACTGAAGAAAGAGTTGCAGTCAGGTAAGAACATTTTTAATGTAATATTTTACAGTTTATAGGTGGGTATGTTTATTGTAAGTAGAGATGAGGGAGGTAGGTAGATGTAGGATAGTAGTAAAATGTATGTTTTGAACAATTTAACCCATTTTCATTACTATGCAGGTAGCCGCTGTAGTCTCACACTGGGATGATTGCATGTTTTTCAAACTCGATTTATAGAAAAATATAGTACTTTTTAATCTAATTTGAAATAAACGCAGTATTTTTCAAATTTCTGGTATCGTGTTTTTTAGATGATTTTTGGAATATTGACAGAACACAGACCACATGGGTACGAGAAGAAAATGCATTCCCAGGATCGGCTGCAGTTAGTTGAAAAATCAGGAATGCTGGTTGCTGTTACATTTTTATTTTTATTAACAGTTTTTAAAAAACCAACATGAGGATGTCACAAAAGAATTTGTTGTTGCATTTTTTGACAAACACACAAGCTTATCAGGATGTTTTTCTTGGGATTTGCATTTTTTTTAAAGAGCACATACATTTATTCAGCTATTTAGTTATTGGAAATGGTGTCTTTGACTATCTATATTTTTTTTTCAATTTTCAATGGGTGTTCATCACTTTCAAGTATTATGAGTTACACAGTTTGGATTAGTGGAGTACAAAAGACTCCTGGTGACTGCTGTCTGGACTGGACTGTTTCTATTGGAGCAGGGTCAAGACTAATTTGCATATGGCTGAGTTCATAATGAGGTGGCAAGAGGACAAAAAACGATGACTGGGATGCAGCCCAGAGCGATTGCCAGTGACTGAGATTAATTAAGCATTCCATGAGGTCTGAAACTAATAAAAGACATAAGGCAGTGAGATTTCTAACGTATCTTATTATTCAACAACTGCAAGGAGCCTGGTGGCATCATGGACCCGCTAAAATACAGAAGTTACATGTGGTTTATGTAGATTATAGAAATGTTGCATAAATAATACACAGCCAATGGCGTATTCCCCAGTGTAGGTGCTTTCGAAGCATTTATCCAATCATTAATCTGTATGCAATGAAGGTCAATATGGGGGCATTCAACTAAAGCAAGCTTGAGTAAAGTATAGCAACAACTTGCCACATAGACTTTTGACTTGGTCATTTCTCAAGGCCTTGCTGTTACAGCAAAAGTACAGAAGTTCATAAACCAGTGTGGTGTAATAAATCCATGGTTTCATTTGCAACTGAAGGATCAGGAAAAGTACAGAAGTAGCAATAAAGGGTCTGCAACTTTAACACATTCTCCAGGCTTCTCTATTGAGTGTCACAAAATGGAACCTGAAATAAAATTGATTCCACACCATCACCTTGTAGCTGTACCAATGTGAAACAAGTAACAACAGGTATTTTAAACATACCAGAGAAATATGCATTCGAACAGGAACAAGAATATGCGGCATATATAGCATGAAAATTATCATTATTCAATGCAATATTAACATAACTAAAGTTTGTTCACTGTTCATTTTTTGGAGCAGGCTCACCTGGATCAAAAAGTAGTTTGGTTCTTGTTGCCTACCTCAGTGGTCTTTGTGAAGAGGCTTGAGCGTAGTGAGAGGTGGACGCAGTAGATGGGATAGATGGAGGGGGTCATTTGCTGGGCAGCAAAATGTGTCATATGTGACAATATGTCATTTCTTGTCTTTCCAGCAGGTGACCAAGGGTATTTAGGGCTGACCTAGTTGAAGTATGTCATTCCACCATCTGATGACTGATAGTGAGTATTGAAGCTGGCATGCTGGTATGCCACGGTCTCAACATAGTTTCCTATGCAGACAACACCCAACTCATCCTCTCACTCACTGACAACCTCACCAGAACCAACACCAAGCTCATGATGAAATCACAGTTCAATGCCATCTCCTCCGCCTGCTTCCTCACTCTGTATTGCTACGTAAGATCTTCAAGTGGCTACCCCTACACATGAGACGCACCATGACAGAAGCCCTCATCACCATCTGACTGGAATACAGCAATGCCCCATGCACACCTTCTACAGAGACCTAAGACCATACAGAACACTGCAGCCAGACTCATACTCGGCTGCCCCGAAAAACCCGCATCACACCCCATACCAGGAAACTCCACTAGCTCCCCGTACAGAAGAGATGCCAATTCAAGCTGCTGATCACACACACAGTAGAAAAATATATTATTAGCCATGAGAGATATATAAATATGAATAAAATCCTTCTTCCCCTTCCCCCCTTTTTTACATCTACTGAAATTTGTTATGTGAATATGTATAGTTGATTGAAAAGACTCTGTATATATAGATCAATGACTATATTGCATATATGTAATTGTATCAATTGAAAGGCATAAAATCTTTGATCTTATCAATGAATGTAATAATCTTTATAAAAAACGTGATTAAATAAAAAATGAATTCTGAATGATCTTAATCTGTGGGTGTTTACATGTTTGTGTAACTAGACAGTCCACTATTTATTGTGTTTCCTATATGTTTCTTTCATATACACACACACACAATGCTCTACACAACCGAGGACTTGCTTACATTAACTGCTGCATGAACTTCCCTTAACCATCGAGAAGACTACGTTCCACCTCCCTTTCACTTGCCCATGCTTGCCGCATCTACCGAGGCAGAAGTGGAGAACACACCTTCTCCCACATCACAGCAAAGACCTGGAACAGCCTCCCCACGAACCTCCGGACCATCACTTCACTTCCTGAATTCCAAATTGCCCTCAAGACCTGGCTTTTCGATTAAGCCTCTGGGCCTGCAAGCACCAGAATACCATAATGGGTGATTAGCCACGCTTTATAAACCCATATTGATTGATTGATTGATTGATTGATTGATTGGGGGTGGTGTTGGGACCACGTGCCATGAAGGAACTTTGGCCCCTGGCTGGTGCCTGAGAATGGAGGCCATTCAACTTGGTTATTGGAACCCGTTCCAATTGTATTTGGCTATGGGGACCTGGGTGCCTGCTTTTAAGGATCTGCCCTTCCTTCCTCGTCAGACTGCCCTCCCCCTAGGGTGTGGCCAGCCAGCCCCACCCTGGGGGATCAGCAGCAAAGTGGGACCTAGGCTCCCGCAGGCACTCTGAATGGCAGACTCTAGTGAGGATACCTGATCAACGAAGCACATACAGCAGCACTGAATTTCCGAATGTAAGTAGAGACTTGAACTCTTAATATCGTCTCCTTGGTCCTTCTTTTGAATTTTGGTACAGTGAACTTAGAGGTGTGGGTGAAATGGGTGGTATGCATCGGGGGCGAAACAATCATTACAACGCAGGCATTACAACAAAATGCCTTCACAACGAATCCAATACAACACAGCTACCTTTACCACGCATGCCACTACCACGCATGCCATTACTGTGAAAAAGGTACTACCATGCATGCCATTACCACACATGTGTGGGTAAATATATGTTAATGTCTATGCTTATGGTTTTTGATTTATATTTATTTATACGTTTAAATATGTATTAATTATTTTATGCTCGAAAAGATAAATTAATGGTATTATTATTTAAAACCTGAATGTAAGGGTGTATCACACATGGATGTGAGGGACATAGGGATATTAATACTCTGTTTTTAATACCTGTGTATGAATGTAAAAGTAATTTGAAAAATATTTGTTTTAACTTGGAAAAAAGTAAAAACAATATAGCTAAGGGTGTAACACATCCATTTAGGCACGGGAATGTCAGGTGTCTGGGAATATTGGGTGGGCTAGTAAATGAAAACTCGGGTATTATTTAAATGCCTGAGTATTAATTTCTAATTTTCTTTTTATCAATGTAACCCTTACATTAAAAAACAATGTAGGGGTGTAACATCCATTTTTAGGCACGGGATGTGAGGGATATAGGGGGTTTGGGTGGAGAAGTGCATTAATACTTAGGCTTTAATTTTAATACCTGAGTATTGATTTATACGCTTTTTATTATACCTACTGTCATTTAAAAAAAATGTCTTAGGGTGTAACATCCACCATTAGTCACAGGTTGTGAGGGATAGAGGGGTATTGGGAGGGAAAGTGTTTTAATACCCAGGTACACACATTACTTTAGATGAAAAATATGTTTACGGGTGTAACACCCACCTTTAGACACGGGATGTGAGGGAAATAGGGGTTTGGGTGAGGAAGTATATTAATACTCAGATATTATTTTAGTACCTGAGTATTAAAATAGAAGCTATTTTTAAGCTACCTACTGCAATTTTGGAGAAAAGAAATATGTCTAAGAGTGTAACACCAACCTTTATGCATGGGATGGGAGGTATATAGGGGTAATGGGTGGTAACGTGTATTAATACTCAGGTACTACGTTTAATACCCGAGTATTAAAATGTAAATGTAAATTCATTTGCTGTAAAGATTGGAAAACATTTTCAATATATACATATTTTAGTAACATAAGACCCCCTTAAAATTCAAACTGAATATACAAAAAACTAAATATGACGAAAAACCACCACTGGCACCACTATACATTTAAAAAAAACTTTTATTAACAATATAAAGACACCAACTGATTTATTTTAATTTTAAAACATAGTAAATAATTAGCAAAACATTCTCTGAACAATACAAAATATATTTAATAGAACATTTTTTTTTAAAAGTTACACATTTTGCAACAATAAGAAAAAAAAATTAAACATTTATTACTGGTTTTTCCCACGCTTTCCCATTGAAGTCAACAAGTTAAACCATCCTTTTTTACTTTTAGTCTCCACATATGCAGTTGTGCGTCTGTTTCTACAGTGGTTGGATAGTTGTGGTTAAGACCGGACTGAAGAAAGAGTTGCAGTCAGGTAAGAACATTTTTAATGTAATATTTTACAGTTTATAGGTGGGTATGTTTATTGTAAGTAGAGATGAGGGAGGTAGGTAGATGTAGGATAGTAGTAAAATGTATGTTTTGAACAATTTAACCCATTTTCATTACTATGCAGGTAGCCGCTGTAGTCTCACACTGGGATGATTGCATGTTTTTCAAACTCGATTTAAAGAAAAATATAGTACTTTTTAATCTAATTTGAAATAAACGCAGTATTTTTCAAATTTCTGGTATCGTGTTTTTTAGATGATTTTTGGAATATTGACAGAACACAGACCACATGGGTACGAGAAGAAAATGCATTCCCAGGATCGGCTGCAGTTAGTTGAAAAATCAGGAATGCTGGTTGCTGTTACATTTTTATTTTTATTAACAGTTTTTAAAAAAACAACATGAGGATGTCACAAAAGAATTTGTTGTTGCATTTTTTGACAAACACACAAGCTTATCAGGATGTTTTTCTTGGGATTTGCATTTTTTTTAAAGAGCACATACATTTATTCAGCTATTTAGTTATTGGAAATGGTGTCTTTGACTATCTATATTTTTTTTTCAATTTTCAATGGGTGTTCATCACTTTCAAGTATTATGAGTTACACAGTTTGGATTAGTGGAGTACAAAAGACTCCTGGTGACTGCTGTCTGGACTGGACTGTTTCTATTGGAGCAGGGTCAAGACTAATTTGCATATGGCTGAGTTCATAATGAGGTGGCAAGAGGACAAAAAACGATGACTGGGATGCAGCCCAGAGCGATTGCCAGTGACTGAGATTAATTAAGCATTCCATGAGGTCTGAAACTAATAAAAGACATAAGGCAGTGAGATTTCTAACGTATCTTATTATTCAACAACTGCGAGGAGCCTGGTGGCATCATGGACCCGCTAAAATACAGAAGTTACATGTGGTTTATGTAGATTATAGAAATGTTGCATAAATAATACACAGCCAATGGCGTATTCCCCAGTGTAGGTGCTTTCGAAGCATTTATCCAATCATTAATCTGTATGCAATGAAGGTCAATATGGGGGCATTCAACTAAAGCAAGCTTGAGTAAAGTATAGCAACAACTTGCCACATAGACTTTTGACTTGGTCATTTCTCAAGGCCTTGCTGTTACAGCAAAAGTACAGAAGTTCATAAACCAGTGTGGTGTAATAAATCCATGGTTTCATTTGCAACTGAAGGATCAGGAAAAGTACAGAAGTAGCAATAAAGGGTCTGCAACTTTAACACATTCTCCAGGCTTCTCTATTGAGTGTCACAAAATGGAACCTGAAATAAAATTGATTCCACACCATCACCTTGTAGCTGTACCAATGTGAAACAAGTAACAACAGGTATTTTAAACATACCAGAGAAATATGCATTCGAACAGGAACAAGAATATGCGCATATATAGCATGA
The DNA here is from genome assembly GCF_964204655.1 of Triturus cristatus. Taxonomy (NCBI): domain Eukaryota; kingdom Metazoa; phylum Chordata; class Amphibia; order Caudata; family Salamandridae; genus Triturus; species Triturus cristatus. Next base: position 844,382,264 of record NC_140594.1, on the reverse strand, counting down.
AAATTATCATTATTCAATGCAATATTAACATAACTAAAGTTTGTTCACTGTTCATTTTTTGGAGCAGGCTCACCTGGATCAAAAAGTAGTTTGGTTCTTGTTGCCTACCTCAGTGGTCTTTGTGAAGAGGCTTGAGCGTAGTGAGAGGTGGACGCAGTAGATGGGATAGATGGAGGGGGTCATTTGCTGGGCAGCAAAATGTGTCATATGTGACAATATGTCATTTCTTGTCTTTCCAGCAGGTGACCAAGGGTATTTAGGGCTGACCTAGTTGAAGTATGTCATTCCACCATCTGATGACTGATAGTGAGTATTGAAGCTGGCATGCAGTTCTTGGCGTGGGTATTGGACCTCAGAAGATGACTATGTTATGCATCTGAATGCTTTCTGTGATGCAGCTGTTCCTTTAGGGAATCTCTGATCTGTTAAATAGCAGAATGTAACCCTACCTGATTTGGTAAAGTTTTCAGAAATTGTTCTTGACCGTTTTCTATTTTTCTATGTGTCGGCTTTGAACTTGCTACGTTTGTCCAGATGTTGTTTCAAGCAGCTCATCTTCTGACATATTTATTGCTTCATTTTGAAATAGTTGCGAACTAAATTCATCTATCACACAATATCGTGGGACCAGAGAGGTCCCACAAGGGTAGAGAGGTCATCAACCATGAGGGTTAGAAGGAACATGTCCTCCCTAACTCATAAACTCATAACCAAATAAGTGTCCCTTTGGAAAAACGCTGCTCGTTCCTCCGGGGATAGAAGAGGCAGGGGAGCAGAGCAGCTGGTAGCTCCTGGCAGGGCAGGACCTCTGACGAATGTGTGACTACAAGGCCTCCCTCGAGAATCAAAAGCCCTGATTACATGGGGTAATTTCTCACCTGAAACCAGTGGCAAGTATTAGGTTTGTTCCTACTTTTACACCTAGATGTGCCCTATGCAAGTTGCGTATATGCACTCACGTCTCTGGGGGAAGTAACTTCTTTACATCCCACCCTGACGAAAGCCCAGGACTTAGTTAGGCCATTAAGGAGGGCTGAAACATGTTGGTGCACCTAGATGTGCCCTATGCAAGTTGCGTATATGCACTCACGTCTCTGGGGGAAGTAACTTCTTTACATCCCACCCTGACGAAAGCACAGGACTTAGATAGGCCATTAAGGAGGGCTGATACATGTTGGTGCCTATTCTAGGGTCATAGGACCATCACATTCTGATTCCCGGTTATAGGGTTTTTAATCTTCCCTCCCACTACATCAGTAAAGAATACTTTAGGAGTGGGCTCGGAATTTTTTCTTTAACGGTACGCCCCCATATACCTTATCTTTAAGTGCTCCCTGGAAGATGGTTGAGCCCACCCCGACCTCTAGGAGTTGGGGTGAGCCCAATGATGAAGCATGTCGCTACTAGAGTGAGTGAGAGCTATATAAATAAAAGGGTCTCTCTCCCTTTCCATCCGTAGCGACGGGTCGGTCACATATCAGACTCTCTCAGCAATCCCTACTTGAGAGACTTGCCATCATACACTCAGGAACCCCCCACCCCTCTGCCTCTCTATCCCTGGAGGAATGAGCAGCGTTTTTTCGAAGGGACACTTATTAGGTTATGACTAAATTCATCACCAGTTGTTTGCATATCAACTGTGTTCTCTGGGTCTGGCTCAGCATGTTTAAATGCAACTGGTGGTGTTAGTCTCTCCACTCTTGTATTTATTGCTATTATCATATGGTGTTAGTCATCACTGAGTTGCTAGTGGTGCAAGCAGTCTTTTGTAACATGTTGTTTTTTCTCAGGTACTCATATAAGACAGCCTTAAGCTGCAATTTCCATTGTTGGTGAAGTGGTGGTGGGTACTTTTGTGCTTTTTTCCAAATGTTTTGTCGGTGATGTCAAATCGATCTCGGACTTTTCAGCAGAGGAGTCATTTTATTTTAAATGGCATGACCATCTTGAGACGTGTTTCTTTGTTGTATTTCCCAATGCACTGCATGATTTGTTTGTTGTGATGGTTTTGGTATTGTGGCCTGAAGTGGCAGTAGTCTTCTTTGGTGATACGATGTTAATAGTATTGCCAGATGTCATAGGAACTGAGGCTGGACCACCTGAGGCACAATCGCCTTGTTCATCCTCGACTTCAGGGGACACATCACTAACTGAGTCTTATAAATGAGAGTGCAATAGGAAAGCAATGCATGAAGATTTCGTTGTATTTGTGTTTTGCGAGTACATTCAATGAAAAAATTGAATGATCTGGATAATATGTTGGTGCTATAAATATTGCACCATCTGTTTGTTTTTTTAATCAGCCTATTTACAAAAGAGGAAAAAGGTTAAGGTCACATATTTAAAGTGCGCACCCCCTGCAACACATCTAATTATGTTTTTGTGATGCTATGCTGCGTGAGAGAAATGGAGAAAGATTGGGCCATATTTACTATCATATGACACTTAGTGTTCTGTCACTATCACTGGTGAATAATCATGTTGGCTAGTGTTACATACTCATCTTTGCTCCATATACCAAAGGAGTGAAGCTTACTCTTCCACTGATATATACTATGGTTATCCAAATGTAACACAACAAAGATGAAATAGATGATTTGCAATTCTTTCAGACAACTTTCAAATGGAAAATAGAAAGTTTAATCGAAAGTTATTTAAATATTAACCCTTAGGGCCTGATTACAATGTCGGACGGACGTGGTCTTGGGACTGGCTGATCTCTGATCGGCGGTCCTGACACTGCCATTACAATGTGTTCGCACATGGTGTAGTTACATACTCTAATTTTTTCCTAAACCGGCCATAGCACAAGCTTCCATAGAGATATGGGAGTTTCTGTATATCCCTGCAATGCGTGTCAGGGATTAACAGGGGGGCACCGTAGGTTCCCCCTCAGCCCCCAACTGGAATCCGCAGGAAGAAGTGGCCATGCTGGGGGCCTCCAAAGTCGCTTTCCAACAGGCTATCCCTGTCGGACATGGAAAGCCTGTGGGAAACCAACATCATAATCCCGACGGCGGAAATGTTGTCATTATGGGATTCAGTGCTGGTTTGAACTGCCTGACAGGCTCCTTGAACCCGTCGGAAGCCATCCGGAATGACTGTCCGGTTTCAAATCTGACAGCCTTCATTGTACTAAGGCTGTCGGATTTGAAACCATGGATGTCTGAGGCTTTTCGATTGACATCCAAATCGGTCCCTTAGTATAGTTTTCCTCTGGTTTGGTGAAGCTAACTCCACACATAATGCTACCACATGTGGCCCCTACTTCTAAAGCACCCTTGTCAGGTAAAGTTGAAAAAAAAATATTTTTTTATCAATAGATGTTCATTGCACTTAATGATGAAGTAACACTTAAAAAAACACGCAGTGCTTTTGGATGAAGAGCTACATGTCAAGCAACAATTTCATACCCACTTCATTTGTGAGCTGAGGAAATAATGCACATATTGCACATGACAAGGAAGCATGTAATTATGTGCAAATGTAAATTATATGCTAAATACAATTATATAGTTTGTACTGAAAAGCTTGTAATATAAAATGCCCACTTTGTGCAATTCTAAAATAACTCAAAATTACTAAATCTGAATATTATACCCTCAGCAACCATGAAAGCAACATTGGATGCATAATGGTTGGTATATTAGTTGAACATTCCTACATAAAAACATCCATACATTATTTTGTTAAAGTTAGGACATTATCATGGGTGCATTTTCATTGTAGCCTCCAACCTCTAATCCACCACTGGGACCTTCAAGACCTAACATCTCCATCATAAAACGTACAAACTCCTCCCAAGGTGTTAAGGGTATTATATTGGGGGACCATCACCAGTCATCATGGTGTCTTTCTCCTCATGACACAATTTTGCATACATGTCTCTTCAGGTCCTGATAATGTTTCTTCAGATACTCCACATCAGGTGGAAATGATGACACTGCATTGTCTTGACACGTGATTTCTTTCCAAAGATTGGTATCGACTTTTGGAGGTGCTTTTCCCCAAAATCTGATTGTGGTGCCTTACTACACATTCAGCAAGCGCTTCAAGCTGACTCTGAAAAAGCATATTTATATTGCTTGCTGGCATTCATGCACAGTTTCTATCGTTCTATAAAGATCCTTATAATGGGTAATAATGCTCATGCTCTGTAGCTAATGAAATAGCTACTTCCTGTAATTTAGCTCATGCGCATAACTTTCCGCATGTGATTATTTTATGCATACGTTAAAAATCACACTCAGTATACAATGATTATTGATTTACCACATGCATCGGTTCCTGTACTCATTATATAACAATATCACAGAGTACGGTAAAAACTCATAATCACACAAGATTTACTCCACGTTAGGCACAGCTCATATTCAGGCCCTAAATAGGGCAGTCAGACACAAGAGCAGACCTCTGACGGCCATTACTCCATCGGGCTGTAAAAGTGCATGAAGGCGGCGGAGGCGGAGTTGTCTCCACTGTCTACATACTGAAGTTCCACTCGACTCAAAATGAGGCGGACAGAAATTTGCTTTGGTGGAGAGGGTACTCTATTGCCTTTGCAACAGAGTACACTCCCCACCAAAGTCTAAATCAGGCCCTACATGCCCCCAGGAGTATCTGGTGGTAGCGGCCATCATGGACGGATATAAGGAAGAACAATCCAATGCTCTGCTTTCTACCGGCAGATACGGATTTGTGAAGAGCTCCATGTGCATCGTTTCAGCAAGAAGGCTCCAATGGCTTTTAAAATTTGTCAGCAGAGGATATTGATCTGACTGCAGCTGCATTGAAGACTGGAGAAGAAGATCAACCACGAGGTCAGAGGTTCAGTGACTGCTTGCTGTATGTTCTGCAGCAGGTCAAGAACACGGGAGAACACCCTGCCTTTCTTGATGCAAACAGCTTATCCTTTCATGGTGAACAGAAATGTGTTTTGAGATTTTGATGTTTGAGGAAACAGTGAACTGAACCATGCTTTGAGAGAAGAACTATAGTGATCTGTGATTATAAAATAAACTGGACTCTTACTGAGATAGGAATTAGTGCTGAAACAGTGATTGAAAAGAAAGGGACAGGTGAGTGTCTGCACCATAAAAAGGAGGTTGGAAACAAAACTGTTAAATCCAACTTGGAATTTAACGAGTGTACAACAGATAGCAAACATGCAAGTAATTGATAAAGTGATGATATAAAATAGAATAGATAATAAACTATCCACATTTTACTTGACCACAGTATAAAAATGGTTGTTACTGTCCCTTTTAGCACTCAGTTCAAGCCTAAGAATACAATTATTGTGACAACTCTAGGGCGTCTTGTGTATCTTCTCTCTTCTAATTCCCCTTCCCCCTGCATTCCTTTTGCTGACATCCTATTCCCAATCAGGTGTTGGCTGGGGGAACCGGATAAGTGGGTGAGCAGTTTTCCCATTGCATAAGCCTAAGAAAATAAGTTAAAAGCTAGCCTCCAACACAGGCCCTGGAGTCAAAGCCTTATCTGGATGTCCAAAGGTTACACACAGCAGGGTTTAGCAGCACTGGAGGTTGAGTGCAAGCTCTGCCCACAGTCCAAACTCTGCCGCAACCCCTGCTGTACAAAGCTACAGGCCACATGAAGTGAGGGATGGCCGTACAGTGGGTTGGGTGCAGTGCCTGGCCATACACGCGATCCTGTAACCAACCTTTGCTGTGCAGAGCTGTGAAGGCCCTGTGAGTAGGGTTTAGTGAATGATGACTTTGGAGTACAGCCTGGTGACAGCTAGGCCTGGGCAAAATGTAACTTAGGGTGCGGTAATTTGCATTGAAGGATTTCATCCCACGCTTGTTATGTGAAATTCACAAAATTACTCCAATATGCCACTACACTTAATTATCCACTTTTTGGGGTAAAAATGTATGGTAAATGCATCATTCAGGTAAAAATGTACTAAGAATGCATGAAAATAACTGAACTTGATCCACTGTTGCTTGTGGAGCTTTTGTTTGTTTGCATCTTTCATTAGTGCGAAATACATCCTCATATCTAAAACTGAAGCAAAGAGGCATTTGGAGGTAAATATGGAGCTAATTGATGAATCTTCATTTCATGTAAATTACACGTAATTTCTCTGAAATGTTGTTTAATTATGCAAAAGCAAGTTAATTGAATTTCACGCACCCTTATTTGCAGCCTTGCAGCCACTCCTCTCTGCTTGACCATAGGCAATCTACAGCAGGGTTTTGGCACCTAGGGATGGAAACAGAGCCTGGAGAGTGGGGATTTATCACACTAAATGTTGAATGTGGGGTCTGGCTGTTCATTAACACGTTCTCTCTCTATCCACACAGAGTACACTACCAAACCAATTGGGAACTAATTTACTTCCTTGCACTCTACCTTTTAATGGTATGAAAGTACTGACTCCTATAATTGTGTTGGGTGAAGCTTGGTAGGACCATAACATTTGAGATATGGCTTTCTCCACTGGTTCTCTTGAAGTCATGGCTAACTGAATGCACTCCTTAATCATTCTATTTGTCCTTTCCACAAGACCATTTGTTCTGGGGCAATAGAAGAACAGACAACTTGGATAAAAATGTGTTCATCTCTACTGAAGTGTACTGTACCCCATTGTCTATTATCGATGTTCTAGGGATATCCTCTGCGTAAAATGTGTCAGTTAAAAAGTCAGAAATTTAGTAGTGATGGAATGAACAAGTTTAGTCACAATCCAGCAAGAGTGATAGTCTACTAAGACTATCATGAACCTCCCATCACTTGTCATGTGTTTAAGTGGTCCAATAATGTCCAGTGCCAATTTGTCCCACTGTTTATTTGGGATGTCTACAGGTGAACTAGAGGACTTTCTGATCATCTTGGTTTTATCGATAGAAGCACAACTCACACAATCTTTTACTTTGTTCTCTAATAATGTATCCATGCCTGGGAACCAATAGAGGTCACTTGCTTTACTCTTGGTGTAATTCTTTCCCCGACGTCCCTCATGGGCTAAGTCAGCAATCATATCCCACAAATCTCTAGGTGGGATCACTATGTTGCCTTTTTTCACCATGTTACTATCAATGCATAATTGTTGCCTGACTCCCCAAAAGCTTTGTAGATCATCCGTAAGATAAGAATGTCTGTTCGGCCACCGTTTGACTATGTTATATGTTACTTTGGCTAATGTTTGGTCTGCTGCCGTGCCAGCTTCGCATTCCTCCTTAGTGATACCTGGAATATCAACCAAATGTACTGGCTCTTCTAGGTTGCTACGCGAAGATTTTTTTTCTCAAGAGGCAACCTAGAAAGACAGTCCACTGCCAAATTCTTATTGCCTGGGACATATTCCATTTTAAACTTGTATCCTTCCAGACCCAGAATGCATTTTAAAATCCTGGGGGTGGTGCGTTCTATGCCTTTAGCTGAAAACAGAGAAATAAGGGGTTTATGTTCTGTTTGTAAAGTGAACAGTATACCCCACAAGAAGCATTTAAAGTATAGTCTGGCCCAATAGCATGCTAGTGCTTCCCTTTCCACAGTAGAGTAATTGGTTTCTTATCATTTAAGGGCACGGGATGCAAAGGCCACAATACTTTCTTCGTTATCCACTATCTGTGTGAAAATAGCTTCTATTCCCTTCGTGCTCGCATCTGTAGTTAAGATGGTCTTTAGTTTCACATCAAGTTACTCAAACTAGGTGCAATTATAATAGCTCATTGAAAGTTGATTGGCACTTGTCATTCCAATCAAAATGACACCCTTTCGTCATTATTTCCCTTAATGGAGAAACTTTGTTGGCAATATTTTTTATGAATTTAGCAATGTATTCTACGAAGCCTAAAAAAGATCTGAGTTCATCCTTGGTAGATGGTGGTGGCGCATCTCGAACTGCCTCCACAAGATCAACTTTAGGTCTAAAGCCATCTTTAGAAATCATGTGTCCCAGAGAATCGACAGAACCCACACCAATCTGATACTTCTCTCGCTAAAGGGTTAAACCTGCTTACTTTAGAGCTGTGAAAACTGATGTTAAGGTTTCATTGTGTTTTGCTTCAGATTTGCCATAACCTAAAACGTCATCTTGGAAACACATGACTATATCTAAAGCCTTTAAAACTTGATGCATTATCCTTTTAAATACCGCAGCTGGGGAGGCAAGTCTGAAGGGCATCCTGCAATATCTGAGTGCTCCAAATAGAGTGATGAAAGATGTTAACAACCTCGACTCTGGATGGAGTTCTACCTGATGGTAGACTGGTCTTAGGTCAACTACACTGAAACAACTTGCACTACCAATCATGCTCAACTTTTTGTTGATTCTAGGGAGGGAAAAGTGATCTACCCAAACACAAACATTATGATCTCTGAGGTCTATACATAACCATATACTTTTCCCCAGACTTGTTTGTCACTACAGTTGGTGCCAGCCATTTATAACTTTCTATAGGTTCAATCACCCCTTGTTCCTCCAATTTCTCAAGTTCCTCCTTTAACTGTTCTTCCATGAGATGCGGAATCACTATAACTTTATGTACAACAGGTTAGACATTGTATTTCAACTTAATCTTGTGTTGATAGTTATATACAAGTCCTATCTTGTTCCAAAAGAGTTCAAGAAATTCCTCACACACTTCATTTCCAGTATACGATCTTTCACATAACAGAAATTGTTCTGGATTATTAGGGTCTAATTCCATCCAAAATTCTTTCTGGTGTCCCCACTCTAGAGTGTTGGATCTCTTTTCCATTACATAGATTTTCCCAACTGTAGACTGTTCTTTAAATTCAATGCACATAGTAGTCATGCCGGATAAAGGTATGGGATCCTTGTTGTACCCACTCGGCTTGATGTCAGCTTCTTGTAATGTATACCCCTTACAAGCAAACTTGATAGCAAATACATAATTTTCAATCAATGTGTTAGGAGAGCAAAAGCCTAAAAAACATGTTCTCCTCCCCATTCATATTAATGTTACATGTAGGATACAAATGATTTAAATTATTGTGTTGTAAATCAATCTGATTTTTTTCCTTTATTTTCTTCACTCCCCACTATAGCATGTATTTGTTTGTTTTCTGTGTTCTTGCAAGCTCCTGCATAGTGTCCCCTTTTGTTACATTTCCTACATATGCTTGAACGTTCTGGGCAACTGGGACTATTTGCCAATTGTGTACTATTACCAAACCTATAACATTTTGGTCTTACATTCTCAAGATTCTGTTAGAATTTTGCTTTGTTGTCTGCCTGTCTTTTATTCATTTTTAAAATACTGGTTTTACCTTCTTTGACAGTACATTCAGTGGTGTGTTCTATACTTTTGGCAATTTCTAATGCATCTCATACTGTAGCTGACTTCTCTCCTGTCTCCTTGCTAGAAAAGTATGTTGCTGAAAGTTAAAGTGTGTGGAGGCTGGTTCGCTCCGATGGGTGTGCTCCATCACGAAGTTCTCTGAAGAAGTTATTTTTTCTGTATTTCTCTAAACGCAGCGCCAACGATGCCTGACAGGATTCCACCTAACATATATGCAGTACAAATATAATTGAACGTTGGCTGAGGGGTTAAGGCTGCTGAGAGAACAAAGCACTTCCTCTAAAAAATGTAGGACACAGCAGCAGGCTTAATGTAATGCTGAGATTCGGGGATAACCAATAGCCTCACACCCTGCTTTGGTAGTTACTCAAGGCGTGACAGCTGACGGTTGGCAACCCAGTAAGTCAAGTGGAGAAGGTAGACAGATTAATGTTTAGGCTGAGACACAATACTTCCTACCTTACAAGATGTGAACTGTCACTGCTACAAATGATTTAGGATTCCCCTTTGCACTGTACAGTAGTCGCACTCCATTCACATGGTTTCTCCTGCTTTACAAGAATTTTTCCAGCTGGTGCCTCGCTGCACTGTGAGTGACTGACAAAATAAACAGGAGTGAAGGTGTCTTCAGCTTTCCCCTGTGCAACGTGTGAATCCCATCCTCCACGTGAGTGTTAAGAAATAAACACTTCATAAGGATGAAGCATAACCTTTATTAGATGAAACGAGCCACCTCCAGCATCATTTCGCTCACCTGCTCTGACTAACATTTCAACTATCAGAGCACAGGGATATTCAACAGAGGGAAAGGGAGGGAGAGCAAGGAAGATACCAAACACATACATGTCACTACTATACATAAATGTGAAAATCTTGTTAGAATAAGTGCATCAAAAAACACAAGTATGTGTTGTGATATGGCTACAGATTATGAAGGTAAAATCAAGGGTATGAGTAAGGGGGCAAAATGAATAGTGGTAAAAGCCACTTGGAAAAATATTTACCTGGAGCCATAGGTTTATTCCCATCAATCTTAGAAAAAAGTGAGGAAAAAATCCAGACTTCGTAGGAAAAAAGAAGAAAATATGTTGTGGAGAGAACAGCCTCAAGACGATTAAGTGTTACACCCTCTTTACCTTCTTCATCACTGATACTGAACTAGGCTCCTACTACGGAAGTAGAGAGGTAAAATACCCACCTTTAAATACCCAGATGCATTGGACCAAAAGGTCACAAGAATGATTTATACACAAAACCTCAAGCGCAGCATTAAAGACAGCTCATAATAGTTTTTCATTTCCATTGAGACCACCCTATAACGAGATGGCAGTCCTGGTAGAAGTTCAAAAGGGAGAAATCAAGAGACTGGAATAGGCACTGCACAAGCTATCACACAATAAGTCTTTATTGTACAGAATAAAGGAACAGGTAGGTAGAACCACTTCAACATCTCAGACATTTCCAAGTCAATCTAAAGGCCCCATTCACAAATGTAAATATACACTTACATATTTACTCACACGTAAATTAACTCCTAAACTTAGTAGTAACTTTACAACTTTTAGCTATTAGCAGTTTCCAACAAAGGGTCGAATTAGATGTACCCATCCCCTGAACCATGGATTGGAGCCAAACTTATAACTTTAAAAATGCAACTAGTAACTATTCAAATGAAGGCGGAGGACTCTTCCACTGGAGTGGTTATCTCTTTTCATTAAAGTAAAGAGAAAATATAAAGTTTATGAAACTTTAAAAGAATTCTAAAAATAATTAACAGTAAGTATTAATTTAAAATAATGTTATATATTTTTTGAATCTACAAGAAATACAAACTAATATTACAGCATTATTGTCTTAAAAATGTATTGCAAAATTAATTTATATATTTAATTAGTGTCAAATTGTTTATTAAAATATTTATTTTAAAAACCAATCCTACCTCCTGTTAAGTGTTTGTTTTTAATTAATATGTATCAGACATTACTAAAAGTAATGTATATAATGAATTGTGATTGATCACATTTGCAAAAAAAATTAAGGTTGACTTTATGTTTACATTTAAAAAAATGTATTTAAAAAAGTATAATAAAATGATTATATTTGTTGCAGGTCCCTGTCTCCATTATATTCTATTGAGTGGGTTGCATTACCTGTGACTGGCCATGTCTGGTGCTGGACTAATTCCAAGGTTGGGATTAAGTACATTTACAACTATTTTGCATCTATATGTTATTTAATGTTATTGCAGTTTATAAAGCACGCAGCTAGTCCGAAGAGTGACCCGGTGCGAGCCTAGAGGGATAAAGAAGTGACAGTTAATTAAACAGTAAGGTTTTTAGCTGTTTGTTTAAACAGATGTGATCCTGGCCGCGGCGGCCCTAAAAGCCAAAGAGGCGCCACCCATTCTTTGGAGGCGAACCAGAGGGATCTGGCTTTAGTTACTTTAAAAGTGTAATTTGTGAAATGCAAGGGCCTGTTTTGATTGTGGTGCTTGTCTCGCAGTAAGGCCTATTTAATTGACCCTTAACCCCTCCTTTACTCACAAATTTTGCACTAAGCATTCCTGAATTTCGAACCACTCCCCCATCCCTCCCGCATTTACAACTAAAACTCAGGGAAACGGGTGTGGAGAGTTCCACAATCAGGGTGGAGGTTTATGCAGTGAAAAGTTAGGAGATACAGAGGCATAGACTGCCACACGTTGGTTAGTGAATAGCATTTTGTTGTGAGAAGTATTGTAGTATTACTAAAGGGCCTATTCAATGCAGTTTGTGAATAAGCACTCATATCTCACAGGGTTTGAGTGATATGGAAGACACTTTCTATTCATCCCTCAATTTGCTCCTAGGAGATATTGTATATTTAAAGAGTGCAATGCCAGTAAAGGACAAGAGGATCAGGAGCAACGTAATGGAGCACCAGAACATTATAATTAGCAGCGTCCCCAAAGTTTCTAAGCATTGAGCCCTGGGAGGCTGGCCAAAAACTAGACATTGGCGTGGCTCAAGGACCCAAGTTAAACCAGAAATCATCTGGATGTGTGTCCTAAAAAGTATCTGGAGAATCCAAATAGAGTAATGAAACAAAAAAAACCTATAATAATCGGTTACAGAAGAGGCAATATAATAAAAGGGCTAGACATGGGTGAGATACTAAGAAGAAAATAATCCAGTATGAACTTAGTTATCTATTTAACTTTTTAATGTTTATCCCATTCTTACTTTTGCTTCCCTGACTCAATTATTTCTAATACAAAACAGAACTTGTCCCTTAAGAGAAGAATGAACTGTGATTTATGCCTACTGCCACAACGTTTAAACATCCTAATTCTCAATTGAGGAGCTATTTATACGTCTTGTTGTATCCATCTTTCCTACCATTCCTTTCCATCCCCTTTACACCTTCCCTTCTAACTAAGTATGCCTTCTGTGACATTGTGTACACTAGCTAATGAGGGACAAAATAAAATAGTTTGAATTTTGTAACAAATACTGTATTTCAGTATTGTTTCTGGTATACCAAAAGTCAAAGCGGCCGGAATGTCTAACATGAAGTTGAAGGCATCACTGATGAAATTACACATGACAATGACAATTGTATATTCAATGATATCACCGCAGGAGCAATCACAATGTGTGATGCAGAGCTGGAGCATGGAAAGAAAGCACAGGAAACACTCAACAGTTCATAATTGCAAGGAGTGTCACTTTGAGTGTGGTTGAAGGTGAATCACATGTTAGATACAAACAGACTCAGTGTGCCCAACATAGAGGAAGACATAGAGGAAGAATATGAAGAGAAGTGAACCTAACACTCTCCAAAATTAATACTGTTGGGAAGGGGTGACAACTCAGAGTGTGATTGAGGGGTATACTTCTTGAATAAAAAGTATTATGGACACGTTTGCGGAATGCTTGCAGAGCAGGTAGTGATTCAGCCTGACTGGAATATGATACAAATAGATATGTCTGGCAAATCAGAGAGTGGTACAGATTGGGGCCCAGATTTACGAATTGGTCACAGAGTTGCTGTGCTGCATTGCGCATCAGGGAGAGAGTAGGAAAGTGCCATATCTACAAAGATATGGCACTATTCTGCTCTGGCACGCAACCAGGCAGCCAAGCGATACAAAAACTCTTTGTGCCATATTGTGAATGTGTCTGAGTGAGTCTAGCATAGGTTTTCTACTGCAAGGGCACATTTACAGTACAAAATAATATGTTTAGACTGACTTTAAAACTTTTCCTACTTTGCATGTGTGCTGTTCCGTGCAGCACTCATGCAGAGTCTGAAACAAGGATAAATAAAAGCATTTCTCCTTTTTCACAACTGCTTTCAAGTGGAGTTAATCTTTGGCAAACAATCCGGTCTTCTATTGTTAGTAGATAGGGTTTTGCTTCAAAAACCATGGGTGGTTACACAGGAACGCCCATGTACTACTCAAGGAATTCCGACTTGGTACAGATTAATGCAAAGCGGCACTTGGTGCTGGCTTGTGTTACTTTTTGTTACAAACCAGCGCAAATACAAATTCATGTTGGTTTGTAAATTCTGAAAAGGATGTTGTGGATTTTGGGTCTGCGTTATTAAAGAAACACAAACTTGGTGCAAAGCCTTTGTGAATCTGGCCCAAATTGTTGTTTCATGTAGCTGAGAGCATTAAAGGCTATGTAAAAAGGCCTAGGTTTATGAAGCTCTTGCTTTGCCATTGCATTACGCAAGGCAGTGCAGCGCAACACAATGACTTCATTGAGATTTGCTAACCACGGCAAGCCACCTTGTGTTGATCTGCTTGGCACAGTAAATTTGGCATAACGTAAGGCAGTGCAATTCGCTGTCTTGTGTTACTCTTTCCTGGGAAAGCATTTCATGGGTGGAGCCCGGGCGTTCCCACACATCCACCCATGGATTTAGGAATGAGTCAAAATGCTGTGCCTTCTGGGGTGAGGCATAACAAGAAGAAATAATTTTATTTCGCCTTGACTTTTCCTCCATGGGTGCTGCGTTCTGCAGCACACATAGAAAAAGAAAAAGCCTCATAGGATAGTTTTTGTGCAGAAAGGTGTCTCTTCCTGTTCTAAAACAATCCTGGCTGCAACACTTTCACCCTTGCACCATGGTGGAAGGCTGCCTGCATTGGTGCTAGGCTGCACTCAGTGTGTTAACCCAAGTAGAGGGCAGTAATGCGCCATTTTCACATTCCTGCCCTCTCCCTGTCATTCAACGCAGTTCAGCAAGTTGGCTTGCTGCGTTGCGTGACTTGTTAGTAAATCTGCCCCAAAGTATGTTTAGACACCTTCCTTGCATTTTTAGCTACTACATGTGCATTATTTTTCTTTGTTTAATTGTAAAAGAGAGAGGAGGAGGGGATATTTTCTGAGGTGTAAGTGATTTCTGAATTAACTGAATGGGCTACTCTTTAAGCTTTTGTCAACATGTAATAATAAAGACAAAACAAATGTAATATTTAATAGGGACTCACTGTGTGCATTATCCAATACAACTCTAAGCTGTATACTTTGTGTGATCTGAGGATATGTGGAAAGGATAAAGTACAGACTGTAGCTTAAGTCTCTTCCAATTTAAGCTCTTGCAAAATGATGTACAGTATAAAGATTACCCACTTGGAATAGTCAATGACACTGTACTCCCTGAATGTACTCCATGAAATTATACTAAATTGCATCTACATGACTGACATATCTTGTTAATATACAGTCGCTAATGGAGGGTGTGGCAGAATAAATGTCCTCAAGGTATGGTTCCAAAAAATCATTTAAATTGTTCTTATTAGTAGTTTTCATACCTACATTTGTGGAAGTCAGAAGTAATCTCACTAGTGATACAACTGATGATGTCACTGGTAATTTTGGAGGTGAGGTCATAAGTAAATGCACCGGTGGTCTCGTTTTGAGATCTCATCAGTGATATCTTCAATAGCTGAGATGTCAACAGTGCTGCAATATGTAAGGTCTTTAGCAGTGCACTGCAGGGGTGTGACCTATGGTTTGTTGGGTGACCATAAAATGTGAATTTCGGTAGCTTTTAAGAGTTGATTACTAACATAAAATCATTTTATTAGTGGTTATTTCAGTTAATTGCTAAGGTTTGAGAATTTTTTGAACATATAAGTAGATCATGACGTATTATGGAGCAAAGATATCGATAAACGTAGATTTACACTTTATTTCCATTGGACAGTCTAACCATCTGGACCATATTTACTGGTTCGCTGCTTCAGTCTCCCAAGGCCTACATTGTGCTGTGGGTCTCTTTAAATACCTTTGTTTATAACTTTGACACATAGAACTACATCTTGGCATAAACCATATGTACAGATCACCAGAGAGAAATATGCAGTTTATAAAAGATGTTGAAGGAGAAATCAACATAATGGCACAGTCCACACCTTTTCTTTTGTGAGTCGTCGTTTACTCTCACACTCAACAAGGCAGCTGAACTGTATATTACACTCTGCTGATTGCAAACGCTACTAAACCATTTGCTATTGAGCAGTGCTACATCAAAAGAGTGATACGATAATGATGCTGCAAAACCACTGCTTTAGGTTCACACTTTAGATTAATTCATCATGAATACAAGCTTTATTACAATTCATGAAATGGGAATAAAATGAAATTGCACTCTATAATGGTATGTTGTAAAAACGAGGTTGCCGGATATATTATTAATACACTCCAATCATTGTCATGCTGTTACAAAACATAGGCTGTAGCTATTGTCAAGACAAGAGCGAAGATGATAAGAGAATGCAAGTACACGTTCATCAAGCTTTTCAGTTGTTTGAATAACGTGATTAGACGGTCTCATAAATAACTAATTGTAAGGCTTCAATAAAAAAAGCCACAAAAACGGTTCTGCGTTTTCATGCTGTTCGTCTTTTCGGGTTGTTTTGAGGTTTTGAGACTTTTTTCATTCTTATTACTAATGCAGTTCCTATCTGAATATCTGACGGTATAATATCTATTGGCAATGCTTTCCAGTGAGGGGGCTTGCACCAAGAGGGATCATGCTGGGACAGAAGTGTTTCCTGCATGGTAAACTGGCTGTGTACCCCTACACTTAGTGACCAACTGTTTCTGAAACTGGTACCCTGGCTTTTGCTTGGGTCTGGCCTCATGCTAATCTGGCATGTAATTTCCCCGCTTTTCCCTGGTAATGCGAGGTCAGGAAACTACTCTTGGGTAAGTGATATATAGCGATGGCGGCACTTACCAATTTTATGTGAATTATTATGTACCCAGACCTTTCTATGTGTGTCAGCGAGATTGTGATCCACTCACCCTCTCGTGTAAAGTTCTGTTGTTTTGTCAACCCCAGATCCTTGTGCTGACATTCCACGTGTGTGTTGAGTGCATGTATGTGCAGCGAGCGAGTGGTAATTGCACGTTAGTAGGACTTTGTAATGAGAGTGAGTACTAGGCCCAACGAGATCAATATTGAAGGGCTCCTGCTGTAGCATAAGATGGAGGGTGGATATAGCTTCACCAGACAGGGGACGTGTATTGACAGCATTCCTAGGGGTGGAGATAGAGGCCCAGACACTGAAGTCAAAGAAAATGCAGAAATGACTTACCAAAGAATTCCCTGAGGTCCTTCTTAGAAAACAGCTGCTGATTAGTTCTTCCTGAGCACTGCCATTTGGTGGATGGTTGGAGTGAGTCTGCAATTTTTATTTTTCAAGATGAGGAAGTTTATAGGTAGGGCTTGTTTTCTTGCATCTCCCTGATTACTGTTACAGGAAAGCGCGTTGAAGACCATCTTGCCTGCCACGTCCCCTGCACTCTTAACTTTATGACACTTAAGTTACCTTTTTTGATTAGGGCCCTCGTGTGCAAAACACTTTACAGCTGTTGATTTCTGCAAAAAAGTGGTGTGTTACTGACCATTGATCACTTCAATTTGTAAATCTAAATCATTAATTTTCTTATCCTCAGTGGTGCCAGTCAAGTTTAAATTCATGTTATTGTCATTTAGTGCTATGATGAGCTATTTTGCTTTGTTTATGTTGTCTAACGAGATGATAAAGAGGTCATCTATGTAGGCTTAGGTTACTACATGTTGTGTACAGACTTCACATGTGTCTATCCAAATGGTTAAATGGGAGATTAGCATAACTTAGTGCTAGTTTTCTGGGGGGTTTTCTAACATAAAGTAATATTAATGTTACCATGCCTAAAGCCAATCCCCCACAGTGCATAGCCTTCATTCCTGCATGTCAAGAGGTTAGCTGCAGTCCCTGCGGCTGGGATTAGCTACAGGGCCTGGCAATCACACCCGGTCGCAGCTAACCCCCTCTGCACACACCATTTGGCTGTGCACAACAAGAGGTTGGCAGCAGCACAGCCTAGCCGGTTGCCCAGCCCCGTGGCCACCCCCCCCCCCCCCACCCCCCCACCGGCAGCCAACCCCATGCTGAGTAAAGTCTTTGGCCGTGTGCAGCGGGGGGGTTGGCCACAAGGTCTGCCTGCGGCCAACCGTCGTGAAGGCAGTCAAGCCTTCCTCGGGCAGCCAATCTCATGCTGCGCACAGCCTTTGACTTGTAGAGCGTATGGTTGGCCTTCAGGCTCTGGGGACCCCATCTCCGGGGCCAAAACATTTATATTAAAGGGAGGGGGTGTGCAGCCCCTTTCACCAAGCCTTACTTGGGTGACCCCATTCCATGAGTTCCCCATCTCCCTTGGCCAAATTCCAATAAAATGGGGAATGGGCCATATGGCCCTCCTCCCCACGCCTTATTGGACCCTGGGATCCCACCCCTTGTACTTGAATTCCCTTATAAAGGGGAGTGGGGCCATGTGATACCCTGCCATGAGCCGACTGTGGCACCAGGGACCCCACCCCGCCGGGGCCTTTCTAAATTATAGGTGGGTGTTCTGGTGTCCTCTCCTTTTAATATACAATTTGGCCCCCGGGGATGGTGTCCCCAGGGCCGAATTAGGGCCTTGTTAGAGCTTTATTATGCTCCAGGAGGGGGGCCACGTCCCCCTTGCACTCATTTATTTATTCGGTCCTGTGGAATGGGGTCCCCAGGGCCTCTTAGTGGCTGGGAGTGGGAAGCCGCGGGCCCCATCCCCTAAATCTGCCTATGTGTGAAAGCATGCTTGTTTACATTTATCATGTTTTCCAGGATTTATGAAATTAAAGAGATCAATTTTAAAATGATGTTTATGAGTATAATTTAAATGCGACTTCGTTAGAATGTCTTTCATCTTTATAAATAGTACCTTGGTTGTGGTAGTATGTTGTTTATGTTAGGAGGTGCACTTTAATACTACGTACAATATGGGGTCTCGCCATGTGAGCAAGGCTGGTCAGTTAGCCGAAACGCATCAGGGCAGCACGAGTTTTATGGAATAAAGTGGCAATACAACCCAGTGTGTCGTCAGCTTTTTTACAAATTGAACTAAAAGGATTGAAGTAATAAACACGGAGAAAGGTGACTCCGTTCAGTGGCTATGCCACCTTTGGTTAGTAGCACAGCGGTGGTCCGTGAGTTTAGTCATTTGCTTTGTGGATCACTGAGCCCCCGGCACTGCATGCATCAGAAGCACCTGGTGGTTGAGCTTTGGATTCTGGTGGGTCAGAGGACTTCTGGTAGTCTGGCAAGCTCCCCCAGGTAGGAAGATTGAAGGCGTTTGGCGGGAGAAGGGGAGTGTGTGGAAATCGAAGGAGATTAACATTTGTGCTCTCTGCATACATGAATGAGTTGGTGCGTCATAATTTAAAGTGACAACAAGATTAATTGCCATGTCTGCAGAGGAACTAAAAGATAGGGAGGAAACAGCACATAAGGTTTTCGATGATGATGGCCCATTGGAAATAGAGCGGGTAAAAGGAGTTACTGTTGTTGCAAAAGATCAAGATTTGTTATCTAAATTGAGACAAGTTGAGTAATGAGCTCACAGTGAATTATCTAAGAGGTGGGAAAGCAAATAAATAAAAAGGTATCTGGATTTCCCCTGAGAGCTCATGTTTTTGATTGCTCCCGGGTACGAAAACCCAAACCCAGTGATACTAAAGGAATGAGCCATGAGAAGTAATGAGGCATCTATACATTTACTGCAAATACTAATAAAGTTCGCTGACAGTGACACAGTTGAGATATTTCAAGAACTCATAAAATTAAAAAAGGAATTAAGGTCAGAAAAGGAACATCTGGATCAAATTAAAACAAATCATTAGGGGAATGAAAGAGAAGCTTCAGAAGCAAGAAGAGATTATTAAAACAAGGAAAGCGGAAACATTTAATAAGTACAAGTTAGATTACAAAAGTGTCCAGATTTACACATTTGCTAAAAAGTTCGATAATATCAGAAGACAAAGGCTGACAGAGGTAAATAGGCAGCAACAAGAAATACAGTTGCTAGACCAAAACAGTGAATTGAGCTTGGAAATAGATACAGAACTTGAGGAGGGAGCAATAGGGGGACAGAATCTTGTGGTGCCAACAGCAGTTGATGAATTGCATTGTTTATGCATCGACAGGCGCCAAAGCCTATGTCCAAGGATATCCCAGCAAAACATCAAAAAGGAGGGGGCAAAAAGGAGATGGTGATTCAATGGTAAAAGATCAATCAAGTTGGAAGCAAATGAAATAGAGAAAGAGGAAGTAACAATCAATTCCAAAAGTGTAATTAATTTGATGGATATTATCTTACCTGAATCAGAGTAACATACTTTGGCAATGGGTCTATCATATTGCCCAGAAAGAACTATGAATTTTAACCAAACAAGAATGGACGTGTTAATGTTCATTACAGCATTGAAACTTAAAATTGTTTATGCTGTTCACCATCCATGCAAAAAAAAAAAAAAGAAGTCTGGGAAATAGAAAATACCAAGGGAACTTGATAGTAGCAGATCTGCAGTTAATGATGGAGTTAAA
Organism: Triturus cristatus; assembly: GCF_964204655.1. Lineage (NCBI taxonomy): Eukaryota > Metazoa > Chordata > Amphibia > Caudata > Salamandridae > Triturus > Triturus cristatus. The sequence continues at coordinate 844,362,059 of NC_140594.1, read as the reverse complement.
TGAATTGGAAGATTAAATTTTGGGTGTTTTATGTGAAGTAACTCCAAGGCATTTTTTTTATTTCATATAGCACATACTAGACCCGAAGGTATCCGAGCGCTTTACATGAGCACCAGTTGCGTTACGGACAGACACATTCATTTTTCTTATGCATGGGAAGATTAAGTGATTTGCCCAGAATTACAGGATGTTGAGGGTCCCTGCCGAGACTCGAAACAGGTTCCCCAGCTCCGAGATCGACCGCTCTAGCCGTTGGGTCACATAATCGATAACATAGAACTGGATGTTTATGGTGATGCACCCACCAATTTCAAAACAAGTTCTAGTTTCTTACCGACTATGGCAAGAGACGGTATTGATATACACACTGAGTGGGTTACACAAGACCTTAAAAAATAGTTCGAAAACATCAAAAAGAAGAATCGAAACAAGACAGAGCAATAGAGAAATTACAGGCTGCTGAAAATAAAGCTCTGTCAAGAAACAGATTGTGACAACAGGAACTCTGGTAAAGGAGGGAATGTGGTACTTTGGCCAATGGAGAAATATTTGAAAGAAGACTACCTTCAACTAAATGATCCAGCATGTTACCTGAGAATCCCTAGGTAAGGGTTGTCTAAAATCAGGAAGGAATTTAATGAAGATGTATTGGAATGGAGAAATGAGGAACTTTTGACTAAGGAAAAATATATATTTTGAGGAACAATCATCCTAAAATTCCAGTTCTTTATTTTATTCAAAAAATCCATAAAAAAGAAAGGGAACCACCTGTCCAATAATTTCAGCAATTGGAAGCATATGCTAAAACACCTCAAAATATATGGACCACTGATTGGGTCAGTAAGTTACCTGTTTTTATACAAGGCACAGGAGATTTTCTAAAGAAAATATTTGACATAACTGTGGACACTGACTATGTATTGTTGAAAACTGATGCTACTGCACTGTATACCAGCATAAGACACTGTGATGGATTAGGAGTAATGGGACACTTTCTCAGTGTAAGATCATTGGTTTTGTGGAAACATATACAAATGCTTCTTAAAATGTCTAAATGAAGCCTGGAGAAGAATTGTTTCCTGTTTAACAATAAGCTGCTTTAGGCAGTTAAGAGGTACAATGATGGCCACCTTCTTTGCCCCCAGTTATCCAAATTTGCTTAAGGACTGGTGAGAGGCAGGTGCTGCAAAATGAATATCAGCAGGAATGGTCAGAAAAGGTGGTTTTATGGTCTAGGTCCATCGATTACCTTTTCGTGATTTGGAAGGGGTCGGAAGAAAGCACTAGTGAGTTTATGAATGACATCAATGTTAATTCTTTGAATTTGCACTTTACCTGTGATATAAGCAAGGAGTAAGTCACCTTTCTAGACTTTAAAGTGTAGCTGAAAAACAATAAACTGCAAAGTAAGCTTTACAGGAAGCAGACAGCAGGTAATACAGTTTTCCACACTTCCAGCTTTCACCTAATACCATTGAAAAAATAAAAAAGTATACCTTATGGTGAAAGAAGGAATTGTAGTGAAAAAGAACAAGCTAATTTGGCACAGGAGGAATTATTATGAGGTTTAAGGAGAGAGGTCATTGTTGTTGTAGTATGTTGTTTATCTTGTTTGTGTTTATGCATAGTAAAGGTATATGAATGGAAAAAGCTTGCAGTGTAAAGGCAATGTGTGGTAAAGGCACTGAGAGGTAATGGATGTGTGGTAAAGGTGTGCACTGCAAAAACATGCATTGTTAATTCATACAACCACTCACAGCATTGTGCAGCTGTTTGGTAAATCTGGTATTAATGACATTTAAAGATGTTCGTATCCAAAGGAAAGCAACTTTACCTTTTTTCTGTTAACACGTGAGAAATTGTGCTGCTGGTTGAGGGAGGTGAAAACCTTCCCAGGTAACAGCCACACTCCTTGACAGGATGAAATACAAAAAGTCCCTATATTAACCTGTGCTTAACCCTTTGTTATCTTGGCACAAAAGCAGCCAGGCTTAACTTAGAGGCAATGTGTAAAGTATATTTATGCAGCACTTAAACAATAATAACGTGAAACGCATCACAAGAAAAATCCCGCACCAATTTAGATAAATAGAGTAAATATTTATAAAATTATTTCACACCAAAATAACACAAATCCAATTAGTAGAACTAGAGTTATGAATTTTTAAAGTTTTAAGTAAAAAATAGCACCTAAAACATCAAAGTGCAAACTGCGGGCATCTGGTTTTGTGAGACAGGGGCAAAGACAAATGGTATGTCCGACAGTAATGGAGCACGGTTCGGATACACAAAGTGAATTCGGCCCAGTCTCCATTACATTCAGACTTAGAAGAATTTTTGAGAAAAAAAATATCTGAGATGATAATGTTTTGTGGGGCAACACAGCCGGCAGTGTCAATTGAGGAGGTGTCGTCATCGGGGGGCAGCCGGACAAAGTTGCAGTGAAGATTTTTACATTCAAACTTAGGGGCAAATTACGATGCCAGTGGGACGGGCATCCGAGAACCTTTCGCAGTTGGACATTCCGACCGACTCGTACTAGGAATCGGTTTTCCCAACCAACGCATTATGATGCCACAAACCCATTGCTTACCGACCGACTCAGTTATTTTGAATCCGACAGGAAATTCTGAACGAGAGCCATTTGGAGCCAATTCCGTTCCGAACCCGACCGCCCTATTACGATGCGTACTTCCGACGCGCTGAATCGTTCGAACCAACATGCACGTCAAAGCAGTTGGAAGGGGAGTATATGTGCTCAGAATCTCATCACAACACAATTCCTGTGGCTGAAACTGTGCAGCTGTGCATTCCATTGTGCATGGCATCCCTCTACTGTACATCTACGATGAATACTACAACCCCAACCAAAGAGGTCGTTGCAGATGGTAAGTTAGACACCCACCCCTACAGAATAACGTAACCACCCTGCAAAAGACAATACAAGAGAAAGCAAGGGCACAACTACAACCAAATGTAGGGGGGAGAATACTTCCAGCAATGTAGAGCCAATTTGGGGGGGTGGGGGACTAACACTCCCTGCAATGTTGTGCCAATTTCAGGAGGTAGGGAGATAATACTTCCAGCAATGTAGAGCCAATTTGGGGGGGGCTAATACTCCCAGCAATGTAGAGCCAATTTGGGGTGGTGGGGGGCTAATACTCCCAGTAGTATAGAGCCAATTGGGGGGTGGGGTGCTAATACTCCCAGCAACGTAGAGCCAAATTGGGGAGGTGGAGGCTAATACTCCCAGCAATATAGAGCCAATTGGGGGCGTGGGGAGCTAATATTCCCAGCAACGTAGTTCTTCTCTGTCGAGTGAGCTTTCATCCTTGAATAATGTAACTGGTGCTCATGCAAAGTGCCTCAATACCTCTGTGTGGAGTACAAGCTGCAAGAAACTGCAAAAAAACAAAGCCTAAGGTTTCTTGGCAGGAAATGAACTCTCACACTGTGGCAGCAAAAGTAATTCCAACTTTAAGGAATGGGCAGAGTGGAGATGCTGGTGCTCTGGGGACTGTTGAAAAACCAACAAAGCCTTATTATCTAGTAAATGGTCCCTTAAAAACCTGTGACATACTCGGGTGCTGCTGCGCAAAGACGACAGACCAGCCACCCACAACAGCTCAAGAACAGTCAGTGTGTGTGGGAAAGCTGTCTCAGCCTGGACTGACACACACGACGGGGGGGCTGAAGCTCATTGAGCCCTATGGGCATTGACTTCTATCAGAGAGTGTTCTGTACAGGCTTGGATTGGGAATGCGGGACCCTGGTGCACCGGCAATTGGTCGGTGGGCCGGTGCACCAGGGTCACCTGTTGGCCGGTTTTCGGGGCCTCTGTAAACCACCCCAAGAGTCTGACTTACTTCCCCAGTCCCCACCAGGCCACTGCAATATGGTGCCAGTATGTTGCCGCTCCCCAGTTGTGCTTACATTGAGGCTGTGGCCATCCTTTGGGGCATACTCACCTTGGTGCCCTGCCTTGTGTACAGTGCAGGAAGTGACATCATTTATCCATATTACCTTGCCATTTCCCAAACACCCTAGAAGAAGTACATGGTTTACTCTGGATAGCTGCCAAACAAAAAACAACATGTATAAATCACACAGGAAAGTGAGGTCAAAATCAATAGATGATCTACCAAGTAGCAAGACAATACATCCACCCAACCAGATGGATAACCTAGGCCTAGCTTATTTACTATATCACTCCTCACTTTATCGGATGCACACATTATTGACAGATCAATACATGTCTACAAACATCAATTTGACTACTGCAGTCCAACCTGGACATCCACTCCCCCATCAGACCAATCACATAATCCCACATCCTGTGTCATGATAAGTACAGCAGTGTCAGAACAGGTCATCAGAGGGAGACACAACCAGAATGAGATGTTGGATGTGTCAGGAATATTAACATGGGAAGGACTCAGCACAGATCCAGAGCAAGACTCAGACAGATAAATCCATTACATACAATCACTACCATGCATACAGGGTCAGATAGCAAGCACATCACACTCAAATACATAGGGACCCAACTTTCCTGGGGCACACTATGCTTTGCCAGGCCAAGTTGCCACGCCCCTGGTGGACCTGTGCCATTCACCCATCACTGTTTATCTGACCAGCCAGCAGGTCATGGGATAGGATACCTACCTGTACAGTCAGGACTGGGTAGCAAAATGTCTCACTTGGAGTCACAAGACTAAAAAAATAGATAAAGTAATAACAGTCAACACGGAGCAGCCATCAAATCTGCAGGTACACAAAGGATGGTTCATCATCCAAAACCTTGGATGAAGAAAGGCACACAATTCCAAACTAAGACAAATCATCACATACAAATGACAGACACAGGTAAATGCGTTGGCCGGCATATGGTACAATGAATGTTTCTGCACACAAGTCACAAGGCATCTCCACATCAAAACCAAAACCTCACTATCAGCTCATTATCATGTCCTGGACACAATTTAGTGCAGGTAACTAGGCTGCGTGCACTTAACAAACAGTAACTGCAACTGCGGTAATTAGTTCAGCATTTTTTAAAATTGTTTTTAAATCGGCTGATTGAAGTACTTGTAGTATTAAGTACCAACGTTTAATTTAGGCTGACCTAGGACGCTCTGAGTGTTGGGCAAAACTGTGTTTCCTGACAGCTCCGTCTTGCTCCGCCGCGGCTGAAAGTGCCGATTGAGCGGAGGTCGGGGGCTGGTGCATTCAGACACACTTCCGCCTAAGGCAGCAGTCCAGTGTCGCGAGTACCGCGCCTACAAAGGCAGATGCCAGCGAGAGCGCGCGAGATAGAGCAGGTAACTAGGCTGGGTGCACTTAACAAACAGTAACTGCAACTGCGGTAATTAGTTCAGCATTCCTTTAAATTGTTTTTAAATTGCCGGATTGAAGTACTTGTAGTATTAAGTACCAACGTTTAATTTAGGCTTACCTAGGACGCTCTGAGTGTTGCCCCAAACTGTGTTTCCTGACAGCTCCGTCCTTGAGTGCCGCGGCTGAAAGTGCCGATTGAGCGGAGGGCGGGGGCTGGTGCATTCAGACACACTTCCGCCTAAGACAGCGGTCTAGTGTCGCGAGTACTGCGCCTACAAAGGCAGATGCCAGCAAGAATGCGCAGCGGACGCGCGCAGCGGGCCCGCCACTGGCGCGCCAAAGGCAAGCCCGTCTGCGCCCGACCAGGGCTAGGGGCTGGAAATGCTGTGCAATCTTCCTTAGACAAGCAGATAAGTTACTCTAGCAAACAACTTAGGCAGCTTGACCCAATAATATTATCCCCCTGTAGATGCAGAGTATCTATTTATCAGGGAATGAAGAAATGTATATGCTGCCCGTTCAAGTTAAGTACAACCATGGAGCAGGATACAAAACAGGTGGCCCATTAATTGAAATGCCTACTTATTAATTGTAGGTCCTTGAACAAGCACAAAATAGAAATATATGACTGTATTTTAGATAAGGATCCAGATGTCCTGTTTCTTACAGAAACGTGGTTACATGAATCCTCATCGCCTGATATTTTACAGGCGCTCCCTTCTGAATATGGGATCCTCAGAGTGGATCGCACTAAGAAGAAGGGAGGGGGCATAGCGATGATTCACAAACTGTCACAAGGCTGCAAAATGCGGGAGGCAGACATAGACCACTGCGAAGCAGCCTCATTTACAATAAAGGCTAATGAGAAACAGACAATAAATGGCTTCTTGATCTATAGACCTCCAGGGGCAGGTTTTAGTGAGAGGAGCCTTTTGGAAAGATTAATAAAACCAGCTCTACACTATAGTAACCTGATAATTTTGGAAGACCTAAACCTACATTTGCACTGAATGTGGTTGCGCCATGGACCACTAGCACTCCGCATAGACGCACCAATAGTGCGCCAAGGTTTAACGAGGCATTACAGATGGCTAGAAAGGCATGTAAACGGCTGGAACGAAAATGGAGGGCGTGCTTTTTAGACTCAGATAAAGTGGCATACAGACTCAAGCTAAGGTATTATCCCTCACTTATAAAAAAATCACAAGCGGTCTATTATTTGGAGAAAATTGAGACAGCAGATAACCCAGCTAGGGAACTATTTAGTATGTTCAAAGACATTTCCGCATTAGAGAGACCGGTCGCACCAGCTTCCAGTTCGGAAGAGTCATGCAATCAGATTGCAGACTTTTTTGCTGGAAAAGTAGTTATGATACCTTTGCCAAGGACGCGCAAAATGGCTGCACAAATCAAAGCGAACAAACACAGGAATGGGGTGAAAACAGCATCTCACAGTTTTCTTTTCCTTCCTTAGAAGAGCTGAAAGAGGTAGCACTAAGTATAAGATCAGGCTCCCCAAAAGACCCAGCTACACCTAAAGTGATTTGCACAGGACTAGAAGTCACACTTCCCTACATTCAACAGCTGTTGGAAGCCTCCTTCCAGGAAGGGCGGCTACCTGTTATGTGGAAGCGAGCAATTGTCCTCCCATTGAAGAAAAAAAGGACAGCTGATGGGAGCCTATTAGAAAATCTGTGGCCGGTCTCACTACTCCCCTATTTTTCGAAAATGGAGGAAAAAGTGGTCAATAGACAGCTGGGGGTACATATAAAGAAAAACAATGTGCTACATCCCGCTCAATCAGGCTTCAGACCAATTTACTCAATGGAGACGGCACTGCTCTATGTTACTGAGTCAGTATGGAAGAGAGTGGATGAAGGGCTGATGACTGCGCTGGTCTTATTAGACCTCAGCGCAGCTTTTGATACGGTGTCACATAAGCTGCTTGTGCACCGACTCAGAAGAGGGGGTGTGGATGGGGCTGCCTTGGACTGGATGGTATCCTATCTGTGGGACCGCAGCTTCCAAGTGTCACAATCTGCATATACCTCTAAACCCATTTCTCTAGCACAAGGGGTGCCGCAGGGCTCAATTCTGAGCCCAACTCTTTTTAATCTATATTTCGCCCCCTTGGCTGGGGTTGTAGAAAAACATGATGTTACAATTGCATCATACGCAGATGACACACAGCTAGTGGTCACCATGGCCCCAAGTTCGGCACAAGCAACCACCAGCTTTGCAGACTGCATGAAAGATCTGGCAGGGTGGATGGCAGACAATTGTCTGAGTTTAAATGGCAAAATATTAATAATAGGAAACACTCCATCCATCTGGTCTTTGGCTTGGTGGCCAACAATTCTAGGACCAGTCCCGACCCCGAAGACAGGTAAAAAGTCTGGGAGTATGGATAGACTCCAAACTGTCTTTCGAGACCCAAATCAAGAGGCTGACAGGAAGCTGTTTCGGGAATCCTAAAAATACTCAGAAAAACCCTGGACATTCTACCTATGTCTGCTAGGAAAACCCTGATCCATGCTCTGGTCACAGCGAGACTAGATTATGGGAATGTGATGCTCCTGGGCGCAACCAAACAGGGACTGCAAAAGGTGCAATCAATCCAGAATGCAGCAGCTCGATTGGCGTTGAACTTGCTGAGACGGGCGTCTTCCAAGAACGCACTGGAGACTTTGCACTGGTTGCCCGTTCAGAAACGCATCACGTTTAAGGCACTATATTTCGGTCACCGTATCTTGCAGGGTAAAGGCCCCACATACCTGCAGAACCTACTGTCACCTTATAAGACCGAACGCCATCTGAGATCCACAGGGACACATCTGGTCAAAGTCCCAAGGATCAAAAAAGCACACATGGGAGCGAGATATTTCAGCTACCTGGCATCAAAAAGCTGGAACGCTTTACCCATATCCCTCAGGGAGGAGCCATCAGAGAGTGGCTTAGGCAAAAAACTAAAAACATGACTCTTCACACAATAGACAGGAATTAGGCATGATAGGCAAAGCACTGATTCCTGGAGTTGTCAGTTACAACTAAAATAGCATGGGGACACACCAGTAGGTGTAACCAGGCGCTCGATAAACTCATAACTAACTAACTAACTAACTAACTAACTAGTAAGTCATCTTTATTAATCATGAAATGCAGATCTGGTCAGATGGGCAGAACAAACATTCAGCAAGGAATCAAGATTACTACAACAGGAGCATATGGAACTAAATCAAACAACATTATAAACATAACAAGACAGAACAGCACAGAGGGATCATGTTAATTTAGAAGGTCGGCAACACACATACCTCACAGGCCACACTTGGAGGGTGAGACTGGGGCCTCTAAGACAATAGCAATTGTTGACAGCTGACATTGTAGCATATGTGAACTCCAAAAGACACCCCAAGACGTGCACAAAGGAAAAAATGTCATGCAGACAGTCTGCCTCACATGACAGAGCAGCTGCCTCATCTAGCCATGTCCGGTACACCTCTCATAGGGCCATTGACATATGTCTATGACCCTCACCCTACAAAGTCCTACATCCATCCAGTGGCTCTTAATGTAACAAATTGATCCACAGCTTAACTAATGCAATCCTCTGTAGGCACACAACTCATTCCCTGCTCTGCACAGGAGCCTCAGCCCTACACCATTAACAAGTCGCTGCGCACAAGTGTTGCTGTCTTGGGACTGCAGTGTCCTAACAATGCATAAAAATGGCCAGGCATCTGATTAGCATTTACAAATCCACCCTTCATTTGATAATTCATAAAACATCATTACCAGAAATATCCCTCTATCCATTCACTCCAATGCAAGGAGGTTGAACCAACCCCTCACTGGTCCAAATATATTTGCAACACAGGTTTGCAGCATGCAGCCATGTCCCGAAAATATGTATCAATTACAAAATCGGTGCATTACGTTTTGTGCACAGATGGCAGGACACAAACTTACCTGGTTGGACAGCTGAGGTTAGACATGCCCTGTGCCACATGTCAAATTTATGGAATGGAGTTTGGCGTCATGACATAATGTACAACTGTAGTGCCTAGTCTATTCACACTCCTTGCCTGTGTAGGACTCATAATATATATATGTGTCCCATAGCTAGCTAGCAGGTGACAGGGAGTCATTCTTCATGTGTCCAAACACATCAATAAATAAGATCCCCGGTCTCCAAACTCCACCCATGTCGTGCAGGCTGTGGGTTACAGGCCAATGCGACGTAAGAGTGTTTGTCACTCTCCACATGTGTCCCATCTCACCCATCACTGTGCCATGTGCCAAGAAAATGAACCCTGCAATGTCTGGATCTTCCTCAAATGGACAAAGGTAATGTGCTCCCTGACGCTGATTAGACCCCACACTGGCACTGTGTCTCTCCATGTGTTTAGTCTTTCCTAAAAATTCCTCCATGGAAATGAGCCAAGATGTGCAGAATAAGAGACGGAGAGTACGGGATCATGTCCCTCGGTAGCCGCAAGCCCAATACCCCAAAATCACATTTTAACCAGGGTGTCAGCTCCACAGGGGAGCTGTGCTTCAGGGAGCAATATTGAACCCACAATATCGTGCACTGCCTTTTGAGAACATACTCACTTTGTACAACAGCCTACCAAACAAACTTAACACTGGCCATTGCAGTGGCCCTGCCAAATAACATTCTTTTTAAAATGCACAGCTGTGACAGACTTTGCTTTGGCTGATGCAGCCTACACTGAGCCACACTTATCATGACACTATTGCAGATCAACACTCGTAGCATGGTGTCAAACTCCCTGGATTCTCTTGTACCAGCCAACGGGATTTTGATCACTGCACGCATGGCCAGATAAAGTCCAGGTAGATTCAATCCAGTCATGAATCAGGAAACGCCTACCTTGCGTTTAGAATAGGGGGGAATGGATGCGCCACAACAATACACTGTGAACGATCCATGGATGTTTGCCTGACTAGTGTGCATCTAGGGCAGGTGATCCATAATCAGCAACATCTGCTGGGTTGGTGTTAAGCAACAGAGAAGGCAGGACAGGAGTTGACTTGACTTATTCCACTCTGTGTGCATCTCAGCCTGTCATGTTGCAAAGTAAAAGCAAAGTAGTTGCTCAATCAGATGGTTGAGGTGTGTTTGAGCATCTGTCAGCATGGCTAACATCACAGATTGCAACTGAACTGCAGTCAATTGGTGACATTGTGATTCCTCTGTGTACAGTAAAGCCCTGAGGATATTGGCCCAGAAAACACGAGTTAAGTGCCTCCCATTCCAAAAACCTAGAAGTGGTTGTGTCCCAGTCATCAGTGAAATATTTGTAGACGAAATCCCTGAGGAATTAGAAAAAAGCATGGGCCAACAGCAATGTAGGTTACAGTCACCATGTGTGGACTGAGACACTGCATACAACACCCAATTTGTATGTGGATAGGGTCATTTTCTGAGAATGTTATTCACAGTGATTCAGCATCTAGCTCCTCAGGCTGCAGTGTGTGCTGCTAAATAATATTTCCATTCAGATTGTGTACTGCAGAGGAGCAGGAGTACTCATGAGTCTCAGGATGTAGGATCCATTGTCAGTGTTGGAGTGACCACTGCGCAGCACATTGTGTAAGTTAAGTTGCCACCACTGGAGAAGATGCCGGGGGGCTTAACCTGTGGCTCTTGGACACAAATGACATAGCCATCCTCAAGCCAGGGGATATGGGTACACCCTGTGAGGTTGAAGGATATGTGCAGAATGAAGCTTCCTTAGTCAACATTTGGTGATGAAACACTGCTCCCTTATCTTAGAAAACCTCATGGAGACCCTCTTCAAAGACATATTGCCCTCAAGCTATGTGGCATTTTTCAATGCGGTAAATGTGACCTCGTATGGACACACAAAAGGGCTACCATTGCCAAACCAGATTAGAGGATAAAGAATATTGACAATGCAAACACTTACGGAATTAGGTGTAATGTTCCAGTGTCGCATGTGTGTTTTGTTGCAGTGCAATGTGTTTTCATCAGCACAATATTATCACAATGAGTCCATCTACCTTGGTGTCCCCACACCTCTGACATTCAAAGTCAGAATGCCATTAGTACCCATGTGTATGTAGTCTACTGGGAAGTGTAAGGATGCGTTTCTGGAGTAGTCTGATCCCCAGGTGGTCCAACAATACACATCCTTGACTTTTCACTTAGGAGGGCTATAGCCATCTAAGCAATGGACTGTCACCCATTGTTTCTGCTTCATGACAGTTCAATATAAGAAATCAACCCCTCCATTCCAGGGCAGTATCCAAGGGGAATAATGATCAAACAGTGACAACATCTACCTACAAAGGGTAATTTGCCACTGATGCCCACTCACAGCTCAGACAAGGCAAGGCTAGGTCGAGGTAAATTGTCCTGTGAGGACAATAGGTTTTGCATATGCCAGTGTACTTAAAGCAGCCATTCCAACAATAAATCATGAACATTCAGTGACAGACAGCAAGCTGCAGCAAACACATACTGCATCCTCATATTTCATCTTGCAACATTTTTTGCCTACTTATATACACATAATCTACACATATGTACATGTTAACATTACCTCTTGGCCTGCATAATGTCTACTTGTGCAGGTATGACCCCTCTCACATCTACCTCAAAGTACATGCTTCTCACTCTGAACTATCATACATACACAAGCACGTCATAATCCCCCTCTGGTGCAGCTATCCGGAAAAGCATGTCTGCCCCACAAGCTCCAGCCTTGTAATCGAACTCTTCCAAGCAGAATCTCAAAATCTCATACTGGCACTGCCCTTCTTAGATCCACTCCTATATTCACAGCACCACTCTTCATCACTATCAGGCACATGCATCAAGCACAAAACCGGTCGCAAACGGGCAGATTCTCAGAATCTGCCCCTTTGCGACCGGTATTTTTGCATTTGGGATGCATCATCCCAAATGCACAAATCGCTATTTAAGGAATCTCAAAATAGCGATTCCTTAAATAGCGATAGCATTTAAGGAATCCCTAATTGAGATTCCTTAAATGCAATACATTACAGTTTTAAAAATAGCGATTTCGCTATTAGCGTGAGCAAATTACCATGAAGCTGGACTTCATGGTAATTATTTTGCGAAAACTTAGAAAAATGCACTTATTTGCTTTTTTCTAAGTTTCATGTTGCGCACACACATGCCCTTAGAGCATGTGTGTATGCAACATATGTGCAGAGTTAACATACATGGGTGTAATAGGGTGTCATTTTGACACCCTTGCACCATCGAAATTGCGGGAGCAATTTGCGAGTACCTACTGGTACTCGCAAATTGCTCCCGCGATCTCTAATTCATTCCTATGGGCCTGGTGGCCCATAGGAATGAATGGGAAGACATTCCTTAATTGCGACTCGCAATTTGCTAGTCGCAATTAAGGAATTTGTGGGAATCGCTATTTCTTTAGCGATTCCTACATGCATAGGGTTTTGCTATTCCTTAATTGCGATTCCTTAATAATCGCAATTAAGGAATCGCAAAACCCTATGATGATGCATGTGCCTGTATGTACACAACACCACTCACATACATGACATGTACAAAATGCACTGTACTCCTTACCTTCTCAACAGAAGTTAAGCGTAACATGTTAAATGGACAACTCTCATCACCAGTTTCACCCTAAGTAATGTCTAGGACTGCACTCACATCACAATGTGCAACGTCACAGCCAACTCGGACATGCACACTTAACACATCACCAAATCTCTCAACAAGACATTTACATTACCAAATGAATATGACCTCAGTCATTCGCATCTAACCATTCACCAACTCTACTCTGCTCAAGTTATACAGATTGTCATTTAAAAACAAATGCATCCACAGATTCAAACACAATGTACATCAACTGGACAACATCTCACATTTCACCTTACAGTACACTAAATTACACAACGGGTGTATATCCTTGACATACCCTTATCCACTTTGTTACAAAAGAGAAGTTTAAGCTTGTCTCATTGTGGCCCTGTCATCGATATCTCAGTTCCATGCTCCATACCTCCATTGACTTCAGCGCATTACCAACTATAGATACTCAATGGCACAGCCCTGTCACAGTCATCTCTCACCGCAGTGCCACAAACAGCTCTCATCTCCTGCCATCCTCCAACCTTGACTACCTGGTTCTTCTTCTATCACATCTACCTATTTCTGGCATACCTTGCACAGGATTTAACCAGTCTACAAAGGTTGCACACTCTGATTCACACCCCTGCATTTCAAACACTAGCTTTGGAACAATGAGAATACTTCATGTCTCCTACACAAGAACTGCCTCTGAACTTAACTCCTACCTTACACTGTCTAAAAAAACTCTTAATTTGTCCTGCCCCCAATATGTATGACTCTCCACTCCATGTCCAAAATGGAAACACAAGTCTCTCTCACCACTACCCTTGTTTAAGCTAGCTTAGCCCATGCAACATTAACCTTGCAAAAGATATCTGCAGTTAGGCCTCACATTTCAAAATCCACCTTCTCCCCTGTGTGGCAACTAAGAGCATGGGTGTGACACAGGCTCCTGTATCACCTGTACAGCATATGGACCCACAACACTTCTGTGCACTCACAGTCCACACTGCTTCCCACATGTAGCACAGGGAAACACAATAGACATGACAGCACTACCAGTTGAGCTGTGTGTGATCTGGAACAGCATCAATCATAGCTCAAAAGGACTCCATTGTCATGAATGCACAAACGACAAGCTACACACAAATAATATGCTAAACTACAAATTATGTGTGTTAAATACTTTAAAATCCAAACTTGGACAGACCAAACAATTGTCAGTTGAAGATTGTGCAAAATACATATTCACAACCATCAACAAATCTATACAATTGGCACTCACCCCTGTTGAGCAGTGCCTAAATTGATAAGATTACATTATGCATGTCAGGCTTACTTTATTTGTGGGTACGTAACATAGGATTTTACAAGTCCATCCAGGCAGGGCTAGGTTGCAGTCACATCCATAGCCCTCACAAGTGACATGGCCACATGCTGTAATGATGACAATGCATTGTGAACACTGTGTGTGGAGTGACCACAAGTCAAATGTGGCATGAAAGTCAAGGCAATTAAAAAAATACAACATTCCAGTCCATGAATGAAAGGTGTATTTTTGCCAAACACATTGACATCCCAGCACATTCCTTAGTGTCCCAGGTGAGGGGTGTTTTGTGGCAATTATGCATCACACTGATGCACTATGGATGTCCACCTGTAGCTCGTAGCAGTAACTGCACAATAAAGGCAGTGCTCTTTTGCTAGGTTCTATAGCCAGTAGCATGTGTGAGGCTCTGGGCACCTGACCACGGGCAGCGTCCACCTGGACTGGCACACAGCATCCACCCTGAACTCCACTCTACATCACTCCTGTTACCAACAACTGAGGTCCAGACTGCTTCCATGAACTGACCAAAGAAGGAGAATGCTGCAGTGCAATGTCATGCTGAACAGGTATACCTTCAGCTGTGTCACATGAGGGGGCTACAAGGGGCTTTGGATTACCAAGCACAGACAAATGTTGTTCACACAGAATGTACTAACAGGACGTGACATAGTCTATCTTTACTGACAAGTCAATTTGATGTGCAAAAGAAATACCCTTTGAAATTAGTAGAGTTTGCTTAAAATACTGGAACATAAATGACATACAAAGACCAGGCAGCACGCATCATTGTCCCTGAACGAGTAGCTGAAATATCTTGGACACAACAAGCACAATACACTCCAGACAGTCTCATGACACCTCCTAATCCATATGTAGATAGTCCACATGTGTGTCACCTAACTGATATTAGTATCACAGCATTTGGCACATACAAACTGTCTGCCATCTTAGGGACAATGTTAGGTGTGTAATATCCCATCTCTGAATCAAATCCCTGACACAACAACATTTAGAACACGTTCACACATGTGAAATACAATGCCAAGTTGCTCAGTTGGGTTGAAAAGCAAAACACGTACTCATGACACATATCCCTATACCGACACACAAACCAACCCATGACAAACCAGGATACATAGTAAGTTTCATTGAATCAACAACATTAAGCTTATCACAATTCAAGAAACCAGTAAAACATGCAACCAAACCACAAGCCTGAATTAAGATGCATGTTGTCTTGGTTACAGTTAGCTTGTCACACATCCTCTTTGGCCATGGAGACAAAGTCAAATGCACTTACGGCACAAAGACTCATTGTAAACTTTGCCAACATATTGCGAGTAGACAATACATCCCCATGCTGCTGCTTACCATAGTCTAGTCTGGTGCATCATTTTCTGGTTGCATAAGCAAAAGCACTGTCATGTGTACACTAATACAGAATCAAATTGAATATCACATGGACATGATGTTGCCAATGTCCACTTCACTGAATTGGGTAATGCCCAGACTCTCACACCATAACTGTGGCATTAGGCCCGAATGAGCTTTACAATACAACACCAACTACTGTTCAACTTTTCAATCACAGCCATTGTTCACTATAATTTCAATTGTGTGATAAACATTCATGTACCATAGACGCTGTGTACACATTTAACTAACACATACAACTGTGTCCCGGTAAAGACAGCAAAACACTGTAACTTACGGAGGCATGTCCTGTTCACACACACCATCCACATGTAGTACCTAAATAAAATCAGAATGTAATAACTGTAATCTAAATTTAAGGGCACTGGACAATAAAGACCACAGACGCCTTGCCTGACAGGAAAATCTGCAGAAAGTGGAGTACTTGGAGGCAACAGCGTCGGAACACTGTCTGAATAATGCTTACCTTACACTCACCATGGGTACAGGAAATGTATTACATGAGTACACAGCCTTGGAGGGTATTGTCCTACAGTGGCATGCCACCTGTGGCAAGGTTGTCATTGCCACTAGTCTACCAGATCTATGGAAGACACAGACATGGGTTAACTACTATCAAGTCACATGAAAGATGTTGCCATTACTTTGTGTACATAGGTGTGTCCAAAGTCACTACCATTTAGTCAAACTCCATATCTATCCAGGTGTATTGATGAGACAGTGGTCTTCCTGCTCATTACAAACATATGCAGCATGCCTCTCCTAAACTGTTGCACTTTGAGACACTTGACATCTGAAAGGATGACCTATGTGCAATTGTGATTTTAAAAAGTAAAGGTTTGTGGCTAGAATTCACACTCTTAGTCAAAACCGATGTGGAGGATGACACTAAGCAAATGTAGACACAAAAATATTGACTACACACTATCAAAGTGTACACACTCCATGGATCATATGCAATCCATGCCGTATTAACATCATTGTATACTTACACTACTAATTGTACATGATTTACGGTTATCTAAAAACCAATTTGGGGGACACAGAAATCAGAAAGCAAAAACTGTAAACATGCTTTATTCTGCATGAAAAGACAGATAAATAGATAGCACAAGGCCAATAGATAGTCCAAAACTGTACATAGGCTTTATGGGCCCAAACATCTTGCCCAATGAATTTTGCCTGCACAAATACTGCTAGAGATCACCTCCCCTGGTAGAGACATTAAGGGGGTATGCCAGGCACCTAAGAGACTAGGGAGGACTGGGTTGGGTTTTTAGAGGTATGTGATCAGGGAGTGTGGGTGGTTCCACTGCAGTGGTTGGATCAGGTTGAGGGGTGGGCTGGTCAACTGCAGTGGTAGGCACAGATTGAGGGGGTGCAGCTTTAGTGGTTGGGCTAGATGGAATGGAGGATGGGCTTGGCATCACTAGTTTTGGAATTTTGTATTCTTGAATTGTGAGAACTGGAAAAGGGAGGGATGGGGAATTTTTGGGATAGTTTTTTTGGGTCCGGAGGTACTGAGATGGTCTGGGTAGTTATGGGTAACTGGAGGGGGCTTGGTTTTACGAGACCGGGTGGATTCATTTTGGGGTTGGGTGATTTGGGGCTTTTTCTTCTTCTCAGGGGTGGGGTTCAGATGTAGATGGCAGGGCTGGTGTGGTGGGTTTCCTCTTCTTGGGAGGGGGTTGATAGGTTTGGGTAGGGAAGAGTTTAGGAGAATGAGGTGGAGTGCCTGGGCTGAGGGGTAACAGGAGAGGCAAGGGTAGGGTTTGTGGTGGCAGAGGGTTCCGAGGTTAGCTGAGTGTCTGTGGGTGCATGTGTGTTGTCTGGTAGTATGTGTGTGGGGGTGGGTGTGCTGCCTGTCTTGGGATTGTGCATGTGTGTGGGTTTGTCCTTGTGTATGTGTGTTTGTGTGCCACGTGTGGCTGTTGAGGAGGATGCATGCATTAGTTTGCATATGCTTGGGTCGGGGAGGGTAGTTGGGACTGGGGATGGGGTAGAGGCAGAACGGGGGTGGGACAGCTGGAGCATAAACACTGCTGCCGTCAGTGTGGATGCCAGAGCCTGATTAAATAACTGTAGGGCAGACATGTCAGAGTGAATGCCCTCCAGGAATTATACCATTTGTGTTAGATGGGTGGTATGTACCTGGAGGACATTCAGCACTGCTGTCCGCCCAAATGTGATCTACCTCAGGATGTCGATTGCCTCCACACTGAGGGCAGCAGGGGAGACAGGGGCAGGCAGTGAGGTGCCTGGTGCAAAGGAGACACCACCCCTTCTAGGGGAACAGCCACGGATGGTGGGATGGGAAGCAGCTGGGAGGGTGGTGGTGGACTGGGATGCAGAGGCGTCATGTCACACTGATTGGGCGGCTATTAACAACTGGTGTACACTTAACTCCAGTTATCCCCTTAGGCTTGGTCACAGTCAAAAAGCGTTTTTGGGCAGTACAAGTGCAGTCTTTACCTAGTCACTGCATCACGGCACAGGGTGACACAATGTGCAATCTGTGTGATGTGAAAATTTGAAAGGTGGTGTGTTTGAAAAGTCCAGAAAGATGCATTTATTCGCCCATGACATTAAGTAGACACATACACATCTGTTTGATATGTGTTTTTCTAGTGTATCTTTGTGCCCCATACTTTACTGAACAACCACATTGTATGGGACTCCTACAGTAGTTAATGGTTTGTGTATGTGATTGTACGGGTAAGGCAGAAATGACAACATGACAGTGTCCACCCTGTGACAGTACTGTGCAGGATTTCCATAGTGGGACATTGTGTGTATGTGGTGTCCCATATAGCATACATGACATGATCCTATTGTGTGTTCATTTGAAACGTGATTGTTATCACAAAACTATATCTAGGCTTATTTGGCTGTGGGTTGTGGAGTATGCCATGCTAGCTGTACATGAACAGTGACAGACACTAGTGAAGTTTGAACTACAGCACTGTAATTGTTGTGTCACCTGACCTTGAAAACATGTCCCGCAAGGGTCAGTATGCTGTGATATGTATGTGATGACAACCTAATTCATTGAAATGTGTATTTCCATTGACATACAGTATTAGGTGTGGTAATTTTTGTTTAGCTGTTTGTGAAAGTGCATGTAGCTTGGGACATTGTGAACTTACACCAACTGTGTTTCCAACCGACACATAGGTATCGCAGACAGCTTCCAGTGTACATGCTCTTCCCTGACCTACACACTACCAAGACCTACACGCTACCAAGACCTGGAATGAACTCCCCCTCAGCATCAGGTGAAGCCCGACACTGCACCAATTCAGAAAGGACCTCAAGACCTGGCTCTTCGGATGACCACGGAGCTGCCCTCACCCCCGCTCAGCACTTTGAGACCCTCAAGGGTGAGTAGTGCACTCTATAAATGCCCTGATTGATTGATTGACGCACAATGAAAGAAAGAAACGTCATCAAGAAGTATCGTTTCACGAGAGGAACAATTGAAGGGTTGTGAAAGCAGTTGTCACCTCATTTGCAACCAGGTCGCACTTATCCAACAGCACTGACCCCCAAGGTGAAGGTGATGGCAGCATTGCATTTTTTTTGTCGTGGGAACATTACAGCACACAGTGGCAACATCGGGTGTAATGTCCCAGCTCATGTTCAGCAATATCCTTCAGGATGTTTTGAAGGTATGGCTCTGTTACCTGGACCACTACATACCGTTTCCGAAATCTGGAGAGTTGTCTGACATCAAGGCAGATTTCTTTGCCTTAGGATGGATACCTAATTTCATTGGCTCCATTGATGGCACCCACGTTGCATTGATCCCACCACAGGCCAATGAACAGGTCTATTGGAACTGTAAACATTACCACTCTATCAATGTCCAGGTGGTGTGTTTGGCAGACATGTCCATCCCACACGTCTGTGCCAGTTCTGGTGCATGACCCATACATCCTGCGAAGCAGCATCATCCCCCATTTGATGTCTCAATTGCAACCTGACCGGGCCTGGCTTGTTGGTAGGTGATGTTGTATGTGTATGGTGCAGTGCGTGTTGGTTGTGTGTCAGATAGTGATCTGTTGTCAGAGACCTCAAGTATTTATTTTTTCAATGCAGGAGACTCTGAATATACCCAACCAGCCCTGGTTACGTACACCACTGCGCAACCCAGACACCCCAGCAGAAGTGCGCTTTAATCAGGCCCATGGTAGGACCAAACGAGTCGTGGAGCGAACTTTTGGCATACTGAAGACATGGTTTCGCTGTCTATACAGGATAGGAGGAGTCCTCCAATAGGCCCCATAGAAGGTGTACCAGATCATCACTGCTTGCTGAATGCTACACAGCGTGGCGACACATAAGGGAATACCTCTCATACTGGATGACAGAGAACAGGAGGTGCCACTGATGGAGGATCCAGGACTGGGCCATGATGACAGTGGTGAAGATGATGATGGCGGGGATTTGCGACAATAGCTCATCCACAACTTCTTCACATGAGTGTGATTAGGGAATGAGAGGAGGTGACTATCCCCAATTGTTTGTTGTTGGGTTGCTGGTGGACAATGTGTACGTCTGATACTTGTCCTCATTTTTTTCCTAAGATGGATCTTTGAAATTGGCAGATTAACATGTACAGTGTTGCCATGACGGCTAGCTAGTGTTTTTGTGCTTAAGATGCCATAGTTTGCAGAATTGTGCTACCTTATTCCTGATTTTCTAACTCTGTTCTTTGTGGAGCGGAGTTCTGAGCCCTGGGCCCCACCTTTAGCTTCCAGCCTCCACCCCATAATAAATATTTTAAAAATAAAATAAATGAGATTTTTTTAAAATACACTTATCTTTATACACTGTGTCTCCGGGCTGCCCTCCTCCTCCTGATGTGAGTTGTAGCCATTGCAAATACTCCTTCTCACAACCAGCCCTGCTAACACCTCAGTGCCTATGCTTACCTCACAGTGAGGGAAAGTGTACTAGCAAGGTGGCTGATACTGCTGCGTGATGTTGAACTTGAAGCCAACTCCCATCAAGGCCCTGTGCTCCAAACACCATGCAACAGTGTCAGTCATCTTGCTAGTACACTTCCATTCACTGTCAGGTAGCCATAGGCCTAGATGAAGTGGTTGTGCTGGGTGGGAGGAGGAGTGTTTGCACTGACTCCATCTCATATCAGGCGCTGCCCTAAATACACCTTCCCACCAAGCACAAACAGACCGCCTGGGACTCTGCTTTCCTGACATTGAGGTGAAATGTGCTGGCAAGATGGCTGACACTGGGCACTGGTGTTAAAAGCACAAGGCCATGATGGAAGTTGTTGTCAACTCAGACAACAGGCATCACTGCCAGACATCTTGAGAGTACACGTCCCCTCACTCTCAGGTAAGCATAGTTCCAGGTGGGCTTGTTTTTTTGTTTGGAATGAGTTGTGTTTGCAATGACTAAATCTCCCATCAGGCCCTGTCCTACACACATATATTCAAATTAGGAGTTACAGAGGGAAAATGTATACCAGGCCACCCTCCACTCAATCTGTAATACAACAAAACAGCCTTGGTAACAACAAGGCACTCCTTTAAACAAATTAATTACATGGGATTCCTGGTAGGGTAATGTGGAAATCTATTACTCCTTCATTAGCAGTCTTGTGAACTATCATTAAATTCCTGGTGCCATACAACTTCATATTTACTAATTCCCAAAAAGTGAGAATACCCAGCCATGTATAAAGTCACTCAACCAGCATCTATAGGTGACTATAGTGCAATAGAGAGAAAGAAAAAGTGAAGAAAAAATGAGAAAGTATCTCACGTGCGCAACACCAGAGGAGCTGCTGGCAGGTTCTCACCAGTTTGCTCACGATTTTATCATCATCGATATCTTTCTCATGAAAATAATTGTGTTCTCATTTAGGAAAGTGTGAAAAAGTATGAAAAAATTTGAAAAACGCAAACCCCAAAACCAAAAAAGAAAGACCCGTGAAGTCTTAAATAAATTTAGGTCTGACTCACGTATATAATTCCAATTTCTTTATTTCATTATGTGAGTCATCCCAAGGTTAAAAACACGGTCATGTCATGTAACCACATTCAGGAATGCCCAACATGTTTCATTGCCTTTTCAAATTTACAGCAAATTCATCAGGGTATCGAGGGTCTGCATTCACTTTCCCTGGACTTTTTCTATTAAAAAAAAAGAGTGACTGCAAATATGCAAACAGAATAAAAAGAAACATGGCTGGTAAATTTATGAGAGACAACACCTGAATTCCACTTCAAAACTCAAAGACAGGTAATCTAGCTTAAAAACACATAACAACGACCCAAGGCCATCGATGTCAATTACCTAATGAGAGCCACGGGTCCGCATACCAGCTCTCAATTAGTTCAGGGAGTCAATGCTAGTTGCACTTCTCTTCCCTATTGTAAGCACGTCCGTTACTTACACCTTTATCTGGAGAGACAGATACATCAAATCAGTAAATTCATATATTGTACTAAAATCATCTGCTTGCATCAGCCATGACCCAAATAAACTATGTGATACTAGTTCTCACAAGTAGCACCTAACAAAGTGTTAGCGTTATCCATTGTATTGCCTACCCCTTTACAATACAACCTCATCACCTGTCCTACACACACCTTCCCAACCAGCCCAAACAGACCACCTGGAACGATCATACCTCCCAGTGAGTGTCAATGTACTGCCAAGATGCCTGACACTGGGGACTGCTGTGCAAACCACAGTGCTGATGGGAGTTGTGGTAAACTCAGACAACAGGCATCATTGTCAGATGTCTTCTCAGTTCACTTTCCCTCATTGTCAGGACACCACTCTTCCAGGTGGGCTATTTGTGCTAGGTGGGAAGGTGTGTGTGGCCCCAGGCCTTATAGGAGTTGTGATGACTGCAAAGTCTCCTCCTCATACCCAGTAAAACAAGCCCACTTGGAACTGTGTTTTCCTGACAGTGATTGGGAATGTACTGTCAAGATGTCTGACACTGGTGACTGGTTTTGGAAGCCCAAGGCCTTGATTGAAGTTGGCTTTAAGTTCAACACCATGCAGCAGTGTCAGCCATCTTGCTAGACCACTCCCCCTCACTGTGAAGGAGCCTCAGCCACATAGGAGTTATCTGGGTTTGGTGGGAGGAGGAGTATTTGCAATGGCTACAACTCACATTAGCCTTGTCCTATACACACTTTCCCACCCAGCACCAAAAGCCTACCTGAAACTCTGCTTCCCTGACAGTGAGTGGGAATGTACTTGAAAGATGTCTGACACTGATGACTGGTGTCTAATTTGTCCACAATTCCCAATAGAGCCTTGTGGTCCAGACACCAGTATCCAGTGTCATCATTTTGTCAGTACATTGTCACTCACTGTCATGTAAGCATGTAAGCATGTAAGCAGAGTTCCAGGTGTGCTGTTTGGGCTGGGTGGGAAGAGTGTGTGTGGAACAGGGCCTCATGGGAGATGTAGTCAGGGCAAACACTCCTCCTCCCAACCACCACAAGCAGCTCACCTGGAACCATGCTTACCTAACAATAAGTGAAAATGAACTGACAAAATGGCTGAGACCGAGACCAAGTCGGTCGGAATGCTTTTCGACCGACATCTTAATCGGCCCCTTAGTCACTCTTATGGAAGTCAAAAATCTCCAGCGGGGCAAAGCTACTGGCAGTAGCCGACAAGGGCTCCAGGAGGCAGGATACCCCTTTTGTAAGTAGCTGCTGAACAGGATTTGCTGTTGCAGAGAAGAATCTATCAGGAACTGCTGTGAAGTCGGGCTGACGGGAGAGTCCTCCTAAGGCCAACAAAAACAAATTCAGCACAACAGTAGAGAAGAAGGCCTAAAGTTTAGAGGAAGACCACCCTAAGACTGACAGGTCTAACAACACAGAATTTAGTCACTACTAAATTCCTTTTAGTATCAAATGTTAGTTTTAAGAAAGACCTCGGGTTTTGAAGTTTTTTAAATCAAGACTGGATTGATTTTAAATGCTCCTTTCTCTGTAGAAATTAGACTCGTAACAGAGATGCATTTATGAATTTCAGGATTAGGTACTTGGAAGTAGAAGCATACTGTATATTCTTTCAAACATTTTGCTCCACTACATTTATCTGCGAAGGGAGGTTTAGTGGATGTTGGGATCTTCTGAAACGCTGAAAGGTAACTTTGCGGGAATTGGACCAGATAACTCAGAAAGTCGTATGTAGATTTGTTTTCTTTGTGGATTTACACATTTTAGACTGCTTGATACAGGGCATGACAACGATATAAGTGAGCAGCAAGGCACAGGCCTTTCCTTACGCAGGAGCAGCCGCGGTCGGTAGTAGGAGTAACTGCAGGGCGGTGACGTGGGGAGGGGGAGGGGCAGAGTGGGGGTAGTAAACTATGGATTACGGCGGTTTACAGGTAAGTTAACATATAAATTAATAAAATGAATTTCGTTGCGTGCACTGCATCCCCAAATGCGATGCTGTGCACGCAACGAAATTCGTTTTTATTAATGTATGTGTTAACTTAACTGTAAACCTCCGTAATCCATAGTTTACTACCCCCCACCCTGCCCCTCCCCACGTCACCGCCCTGCAGTTACTCCTACTACCGACCGTGGCTGAGCAGGAGTGAATTGCCTCCTCTGTGGAGTGGATCCTGTTTGCTCCCACCCCCAACCTCCGCCCACCCCAATCATCAAGCAGTCCTGTTCTATGACATTCCATATAAGTGTGAGGAAGGAATAGGAGTATAGAACTGGAAGCAGCACGGACTCAAAAACAGCATGTTATTCCAGATTAAAGACCCTGTAAAGATCTTTCATTGACATCACTCTTAAACCAGTTCTTCCTCACTCTTTCACAGATTGGGAAAACACTTCATTGAATGCAACTACTCTTTACAACAGCCAAGGTATAAGTTCAAATTATGCATTAAATGCAGACTTTCCTGTCTAATTGGGCCTGATTACAAAAAAATCTGGATTATCTCTGAACAAAATCATTCAAGAATGTTATTGCCAGCATGAACCAAGGTTCACATATTCAAAGTAAGTCCGATGCCAGTCCCAAACTGTCATTCTCAGAGCGCCAGGACATCCAGTGGTGTGGTCTCCACATAAAAGCCTTGCTTGCATTCTATAAGATCCCAGAACTCACTTGACTCCTAAAAAAATCACCTCCAAGCTTGCGGCCTCACGCTGTTTCCCCATCAATCAGAGAGGTACTCAGCCAGAGGTACAGAAAGCCGGAACATCTCGCAAAGTATGGACTGATTAATCCCCCACTAATTTGCGTGACAATTAAAAATGTGACTTTTAATTCCTCTTAATTGCCTTCCCAGAAGGAGGCTGATTGCACTCTGCCAAAGCACACTGAGAGGAAGCACACCCCACAGCCTTGGCATTTTGTCCTGCTCTGAATCCTTGCTCCCTGGTTTCACAAATAATTGTTTAACTTGCAGGTTTATCTCTTCAGGCGCACCCTAGGACTGGGAGGCGTGTTCCCTGAGAGCTGTCCATAAATCACGAAGCTGGGAGTCATTAGGCGTCTCATCAGAAGCCCTGGCATGCCTTTTGGCTGCCTGTTCCCCTTAATGAGCAATCATGAACAGAGAGAAGTCAAGGTCAGGAAGCAAAAGATTGCACATTTCCAACAAAACACAAGTTTTTATATTGATGGTCCTTTGTGCTGCTGCATCGGATCAGGATGAGTTCAGGAGCAAAATATTATTATAGAGATAGAACCGGCGCGTGAGCTTCCCAGTAGAAACTTTTTTTAACATCTGGATAAACAAGGAATTGCTCATTTGGCACACATCCAACTTGTTTCCAATTGGAAATCATTGTTGCGGCTAATCATAGCAGTGCACACTTCCTATCAGCACGTGGTCAAGGATGAGAGTGGAACATTTTAAAGAGCCTGCCATGACTTCAGAGGTTATCCTGTACATCACAGGTTCCCAGATCCTGGCAGAACTGAAATCAATCCGAGCAGCTTGAAAAGAGGCCCAGGAGAGCTTTGGGTTAGTATCAAAGAAATGAAAGGAGAGAGACGAGCAGGAAAAGAGCAGGAGACCCTCCTTTGATGCTTTGCTATTGCAACCTGGGTTCAAAGATGTTTGGAGACAGATACATGGCAGAGGACTGAGAGAGACAGGCTTTCTGAAGAGGCACAGGAGGTGCTGCAGGCGACAGCTGGCGTTTATGGTGTGTCATATAGTGTGTGTATATGCTAGTTCTGAGCTTCTATTCTGAGTCAGATTATTTTTAATTTTATACATTCTATGCCAGGAGCCTACCCCTCTGAGGGCGTACACCCTTCCTTACTCAAGAACATTGCCTCATTTCTCTGTCATAATGACACAAATGCATATGAGGATTTTGCCAGTCAATCTGCTTTTAAATCAGAAAAATGCATGCTTTAGATTCACCTGCAGACATTCTAAAACGAATGGTTGAGGGTGCAATATTGTGGGGCTTACTTACAAGCCCCTGCGCCGCCTGTGCGTCACATGTTCGTATTGGTGATAACTTGAACAGATAGCAGCAGAATGTGCAAATAAGTCGTCTAAAGGTGATATTTAATGAGGACACTAAAATATGAAGAACGACAGGTATCCACAACCACACAATTACACTCTAATCAATAACACATAAATACACCCCACATAAAACCACTCTGCCAGATAGCAAAATTACATTTGAAAACACTCCACACAACATAATTCCCACCAGCATAATTGCACTCAATGTCGCACAGTTCCACGCCACACAATTCAGCTCCACATATTTCCATTCAACACTACAGAATTTGACAACAAACCACATAATTCAACTCTCTTCACTTACACATCACACCACATGCATCCACAGCCCAAAATTACACATCATGCCACAGATTCAACAGTACGCCACATAATTGAACTCCACTACATACCACAACACAAAATACCAATCCACATAATTACACCCTGTAACACAAAATCCCATTCTACATAATTCCAGTACACTCAATACCACATAATTACAATTCACATAATTCCACTACACACCATGCCACATAATTCTACTACACAAATTCACTCCACAGCACACTATTCCACGCCACAAAATTCCACAACTAACAATTTCAGTCCAACCCATATAATTCCACTCCACACCACATACATCCACTCCATAAACCTAAGTAAAAGTCATTGTCATTTACAATGCCAATAGCTCTAACTTTCACAAATGCCAGACCAATTGCATTGCATATGCTTGTTCTCTTGTATTGTAACTCCAGTCATGAAACTATTTCCACATCCCTTGCACGGCCTAAAGCAATGTATCCATTGCTGATAAGAAGCTACTCAGCCACACATGCAGCTATTAGCATTTACATGTGGATATTGTTATACAGATTGTTGGTGATGGTGCCTGTGAAGTCCACGGTATTAACACCATGGTGGTCCTCTTACAGTTGTGGGACAGAGTCAGGAGTAATCACTTAATTTTCTGGTCCATCTATAGTTGCAACAGATTTAATGGCCTGGAACAGTGATGAACAATTCTGCAGTGTTTTGGTCCATTCTATAACTATATAGTTTGTGGACTTTCAAAGCTTGTTTCATATTTCCCTGAAAAGTGGTTTTATTGCAATTACAAAGTCTAGGTTGTTGCTGCTTCCACTTGTTTTCTTAGGGGTGGGGGGTGTTCCATAGCTTGCAGGCGTGTAGCTATATTAATCTTTCACCTATAGGTTTTATTCTGAAAGAAAGGATGAGTAGCAGCAGTGAAAGTTTTGATCCAAAGTTCCTCCTTTGGATTCTAAGTTTGAACTTGAATTGGGAAAAAAATGGTCAGATGCTCTGGTGTGACCTTTGAGTCATGCAGAGGGCTATGAATTATATTTTTCTTGCTGTTAGTAGCCAATGGAGTGCCTGGAGAGCAGTGATGTGTTTGTTTTCGTGGGGACTGAAAACTTGCCTAGTGGTGGCATTCTGGAATCTTTGAAGTTTGTTAATTAGACACGTTATGGGCACAATTTACAGCCTGTTAGTGTAGTCTTACAGGCAGCACTAAGAGTTGTTGAGGCTTGGACCTGATGGGTGTGGCCACAAGGGGAACATCCGTCCTAATGTTCTCATGATGTTGGAGGTGTTTGTTCATCGCATTCCATTCTTGACCTGTTGATTGCACGTTTAGCATCCATGATTCTCCCCCTTTCTTTACTTCTGTAAATGTTGTAGAAGGTAGTGCTGTGTGAAAATGTCAAGCATATATCAGAACAAGTGAAATTCTCCTTTTTTCCACCTGAGGATCAGAATTAGGGTTATTCCACGGGCGCATTAAAACAAAATGCCCAAAGGCCAACACAGTTGCTCTTAGGAGCTCTGCAAGGGTCTTGGCAATGTAATTTACCATAATGATAATTGCATTAATGTAAACACATTACTCGTTCCCTTGGCAGTGCACTAGAAAGCAAGTTACCCAGCAGAGATGACTGTGTGCGGCGCCTGCCTGCATGGTCTTTGTCACACTATAGCAGGCAGGCACCACACACAGGCCCCTCGCTAGGAAGCTTGCTTTCATGCACTGTCACAGGAAGGGCCGTATCGTTAACTTAATGTGATTACTTGTAAGATAACTTTTCTGGCCCCCTGACAGTGCTGTATGGAACACGTATTACCCACAGGTCTGCCTCGTCCCTTTCATCACAAATGAGATGTATCCATCTTGCCATACAGAAAAAAGAACAGAGGGATGCTTGTACATACTGCCTCTCCCCCTCCTGCTGGAGCCTACATAAGCAGCCCTGCCTATTCTTTTTTCCCGTCTGGCCAACAGCATGTAAGAGGGTGAGGGTTGCTCCTCAGTAGCGGCCGCTAGTAATGTGAAGTGGTGAAGGAGGGGGAAAAAAAAAATACAATGAAAAAATTAAATAAAGCACTTACCAACTCCAACGGCTGCCGACTTCCTTCTGATCCTCGCCTACTTCCAGGAACTGCTGCACACACACTGCGCAGGCTCCCAGCTCCCAATCCCAGCACAGCTCACATCAGTGGTTAATTTGTCAAATAAAAAGTGCCGGGGCTCTCCTCAGGAGGCAGGGCTAGCAGGAGAAATGTGCTGGGGAAAACTGCCTCCTGACCAGAGCTCAGGCACTCATTTTTCTGGAGAGGACTTGGGCTAATGGCTATAGCTGCTGATTTTGGAGCTAGGGAACCGGGTTCGAGTCTCTGCGTGGCTCAACATCCTGTGATTCTGTGGATAATCACCTGCCTTCCAAAAGAGTGTGTCCTTAACTGGTGCTATAAGCGCCGGTGCTGAGGATTAGGTGCCGGAGCTGAGCACCGGAAAGCACCTGCTCAAATTAAGCACTGGCTCACATGCTGGGAATGCTATTCCCAACATTTCCCAACATTTCCCAACATGTCAGCAGCGCTGGGATTGGTGTGAGCTCCTCGGTTTGGCGCTCTGACATTGACTGGGGGCCTGTTTTGATTTCTCCACCCAGCTGTACAGCACAGCTAGGTGGAGAAAGAGTAAGTGCACATGACAGTCATGTGCACTTAGCAGTGCCCACCACTCCCCCCTCCTCCTTGGTGCTTTCTGCAGTATTACTGTGTCTGTCCCTGCCCCTGCTTCAGCTCGGCTGGAAGGCAGCCTGCAGGTCACAAAATCAAATGATAATAAAAATGTTTATTATAATCTTTGTAGTCCTTGCCTCTGTTGGCTTTAAGCAGGGGGGCGACTCTCCTCCGCCATAACAGAGGAGCCGCCACTGTTGCTCCTGCTGCGTGTGAATGACCGGTATGCGCTTTTCCAGCCGGCATTCCAGCTTAGCGGGGAGGTCGGCTTTAGTGGATGTGTGTCTCCCTGCCTTCTGGGCTCTACGGGAGATGCAAGTGATGTACGATGGCAAGGAGATCAAAGCTTTCAGCTTGAGGAAGTAATCGACATGAGGATTGCGTTTGGGTCTGTTGGCACATGCGCTGGCAGTGCGACCTTTGCGCATGTGTCTGGTCCATTTATTGCAGATACCAGTACCTTTATGGAGTATTGTTGGAGTGTTCTGTGAGCCTGGAATTATGGGGAAGCATCTGAGGAAGAGGCATGATGTGGAGTCCTCTTCCTCCCCGGATTCGTCTCCTTCTCCCCTCTGCATAAGTGACACAGGGAGAAATATGAGGCAAAATACAAGTATCTTATAAGGGAGACATTGTATATTGCCCCTGATAAGGCACAGGGACGAGATAAATTGCCAGTAGTCTCTTTTCTAACTTCTGATTCAGTGGAAGATGCTTCTGGCACAGAGGAACATAAGGGAAAATATATTGTGAAGGATTTATTGTCTGCTTTGATTATGCATGTTAAAAGCAACATGGGGATTTAGGAGGAGGAGATGCCGGAAACATCCTCTAGTTCCATGCTGAAACAGTTTCAGAATGCTGCTTCTCTAGACGTCCCGGTGCATCCTCACATTTCAGAGGTCCATAAGAGGGAGTGCAAGGACCCCGGATAAAATCCTTTTACCAAGGTTTATTTCTAAACTATATCCCCTGTGGGGTGCTTTAATGAGGAAGAATGTGGCTTTTCTTTGAATAAATTATGGAGCTTATCTTACAATTCAGTTCCAAATAACTGATTGCCTTGATAAGGTATCCAGAGAGCCGATGCGTTCATTTTGGGACCCAAAATCGGTGGATACGAATGTGTGGTTCCAGTGACTATAGAGGTAGTCAGGGTACTGAGATGGTCGGCTCTGCCAGACTCTCTTTCCAAGGGCATTGCTCTACAGCAAGATCCTCCGATATTTCTCACAACGGCTGCTAGCTCCTTTGGTTAGTGAGCCACTTTGGGGGACAGACAAAATGGCTTCTTCAGGAAAGCAGACACTCCTCTAATTGGAGGGAACTCATTATTGTGTACAGGATAGTAATGGGCTTACAGCAGCATCTAGTTGGTTGCAGTCTGGTGGTCAGATCAGACAATGTGGTTATTGGGGCATATCTGACCAATCGGGGGGACTGTGTCTAGCTCCCTGAATGCTGTTGCTACCCTGCTTTTTCATTGGGGGAAGTTCATTTACAGTCTCTGGTGGGGGTGCATAGCATAGAGGTGGGCAATAAGGTGGCAGACTCCCTCAGATGGGTCTTTTCTCTTTCCCAGCAAATGTATCTAACCAGAGCAGTCTTTCATCAACTGTGTGATAATGTTGGTGTGCCCTTTCTAGACCTCTTTGCTTCCCGGCTCAATGTGCAAGTTTCCAGGGTATTGCTCCTGCAATCCACAGAATGGTGCTTGGGAGGCGGATGCTTTGACTCTGCCCTGGCCAGGTCAGCTGTTGTACGCATTTCCACCTTTTCCTCTGATTCCCAGTTTCTGAACAGACTGTTGGGGGAAGCCAGGGTGATGGTGGTTGTGATCCCGTTTTGGCCCAGGAGCTCATGGTTTCCTAAGCTAAAACTCCTGGCGGTCCAGGATAGGTGGATAATTCCATGCTCTCCCTTCCCTCTCAGGTCCTCTCCCTTCTGCTTTGATTATGCATGTTAAAAGCAATATGGGGATTTAGGAGGAGGAGATGCCGGAAACATCCTCTAGTTCCATGCTGAAACAGTTTCAGAATGCTGCTCCTCTAGACGTCCCAGTGCATCCTTACATTTCAGAGGTCCATAGGAGGGAGTGCAAGGTCCCCGGATAAAATCAATTTACCAAGGTTTATTTCTAAACTATATCCCCTGTGGGATATGCAGCAAAATATACTGGATTCGTCACTATTGACTCTTTTGTGGCTAGTTTGGTGGGAACAACCTCTCTCGTAGTATATTCTCCCACTTGGTTGTTTTTTCCATTGCAATGCATGGACAGTGGAGACCTTACACTGCAATGAAACTCTATCACTCTCATTTAAGGGCAGTTCAGCATTGCATTGATCTGGCTGAAAAGTCTGGGACCAGTGTCATCCACCACACGCTCCCAGCTCAGGACCCTGCGACCCTCATAGCCTTCAGGATGCAACAAGGTCGAAGGACCGATTGTTTGTTCTTCTGACCAGCATCCATGCTTGTGAGTGACATGCTGCTGCACTCACCAGTGCAGTACTTTCTGCATTTGTTGTCGTATGTGAGCAATGTTGATGCAGATTGGCTGGGACACAGCAGTAAGAAAAGGGGTAAAGAGGTGAAGAGAGGTATCTGCGAAGAGTGAGACTGCAGGGCAGACATCAGAATGTTACCATGCCGGAATAGAAGCAATTCTATAGGTGGGCCTCAATAAAACATATGGTTCTGCCTTCTACTATTCCTACCACACTCCTGCCCAAGACCGACCCTACTCCCTTCTGCTCCCACTGCTTGTGCTTAGGGGTACTCTGGCTGCAGTGTTCTGCATTGCTGCACGGCCAATGCTGTTCCCATTGAAGGCGGCACACCGCTTCTAGACCCTTCAGCATTTCCAGAGGGTCCATATGCATGCACAGCTGTATAGGAACTGTTATAAAACTGACCCCGTGAGAATTTCGCCAACGCACGTCCAGCCTCAGTCTATTCCTGCTGTCAGGTGCAACTCCTTCGGACCAATGGTTATTGACAATGCCCTTCCACTTCTTGGTGTACTTGTTTTACTTTCTGGGTCGGTGATCTTGCAGGGGAGAGTTAGTACACAGGAGGCAGGCAGTGTGAAAGGTCAGGTGTTTCTGGATGGAAAGGGAAGGTGTGCCAGAAGCAAGGGAGAGGGCGGGGAAGGAGACAGCCCACATCACAACCAGCGACACAGCTCAAAGAAAGCCTAGTTCCTTGTGCAGGTTTCCGTGAGAGCCATTAAGGAGCTAGTGGCAGGGAGAGGGAGCGTGCATGGAAAAGGTGTGTGGACAGGGTTTGAGGAGGAAGAGCAGGGCTGGACTGGCCGTAGCGGGCACCGGGCAATCCCCCGGTGCGCCGCATGGGTGGGGGCCGGTTTTGGGCCCCTGGGGGCCGTTTTTGTTACAGGGCCGTTTTTGCAGCATAGCTGCAAAATCGGCCCAATCGGCCCTGTAACAAAATCGGCCGTAAACCGGCCCTGGCAAAGAGCTCGGCGGCAGCCCCCCGTGGGGGGGAGTGGTAGGGGTCGGCCGAGCACTTTGCCAGGGCCAGTTTTGGTTCCCAGTCCCGCCCTGAGGAAGAGTACCAGTGAAAGTAATTTGATAGCACTATAAGAAACAGGTGAAATGAGTGACAAAGGTCTCTCTCATATTCCTGTTTGCTGAATGGCTCCCACCGCAAAGCCACTTAAGGTAAGATGCTTGTCAGAGCAGCTCACACAGACCGTGAAAACAGCAAAATTGTTGGGGTGCAGCCGTCTATATAAGTCCGAACTCCATTGTCTGACTCTACCTCGTGAAACATTTGGTCCCCTGATCCAGTAGTGATTAGGTAGGGGTCCACGGAAGTTAAAATGTTAACAAAGACTGCTCTGGCTCAATACCAAACAATAACTCCAAAATATTTTACCCAAACAATATCACCATTTCTTTTGTAATCATGTTTTTTTCATGGGAGTAATTAGGTTCCAGTAACAAAGAGTTTGACGCACCAGTTATGGAAAGTAAATCCCTGAGGGGCATATTTACAAGGGAAGTGACGGAGTGAGGCGTTAGCCTTCCTGGCTCAATGTCTCGCTCCGCCACTTCAGAAACTCAGGCCTGCACCATATTTACAAGAATATGGTGCAACTTGCGTTTCCTCCTGCGCTGGCGCTACACTTAGCAGCCTAGCGCCAATGCAGGCACCCTTGCACCATAGTGCAAGGGTGTCTGGGTGAAGGTGGAGATTGCTTATGTGCAGGAAGGTCCCCCTTGTCGTTTTGTAACTTCTATGTGTGCTGCTTAATGCTCTCTCCTCTCATCTGATTCAGATATTATTGACACATTTCAATCGTATTATAGGCTCCTTTACACTGAAACCACCAATCCCTCTGAAGATGATTTTGCTACTTTTTTTCAGGGATATCCCTAAGCCTCAAATTTCCCAAGATAATTTTCAACCCCTTGAAGATAAGGTGTCCTTACAAGAATTATCTGATGCACTTAAATCTATGAAGAAAGCAAAAGCTCCTAGCCCGGATGGTTTTTCAATTGAATTACTTTCTGCTTTCTCCTCAATTTTTGCACCCAAATTATTAGAACTTTTTAATTCTTTTATCTCCAATTCCCAAGCCTGTGGTTCTTTTTTGGAAGCTCTTATTATTGTAATCCCCAAACCAGATAAAGATCCCTCCTATTGTAAAAATGTTCGTCCTATTTCATTAATTAATTATGATTGTAAAATCTTTGCAAAAATATTGGCTTCTCGTTTAGAGAAAATTATTCCCCATCTCATTAATCCTGACCAAGTTGGTTTTGTTAAAGGTCGCTTGGCCTCTGACAATGCCAGAATGTTTTCCAAGATCCTTGCTCTTAGTACAAAATATCCCTCCCCATTAGCGGCTTTATCCCTGGACGCTTAAAAAGCCTTTGATCGTGTTAATTGGGAATTTCTGCTTCACACCTTACGATGGTCTGGCTTTGGTCCAAAGTTTATTTCTTATGTTAAGTTATTATACACCAACCCCAAAGCTTGTATTTTTGTTAATGGTCTTTTCTCCCCTAATTTTTCCCTTCAAAGAGGTACTCGTCAGGGCTGCCCACTTTCTCCATTACTTTTCCTGTTATGTCTAGAACCATTTCTGGAACGTATCAGAAGTAATTCTCTCATTACTGGTTTCAATCTTAAATCCCAACAAATTAAACTGTCCGCATATGCTGATGATGTGCTTATTTATATGTCTAACCCTGTATCCTCCCTTCCCCCCTTTTTGAAGGAAATTGCATAGTTCGCTAAGGTTTCAGGTTACAAATTGAACTTCTCTAAAACTGAGATTTTACCTTTAAATCCTTCATGTTACAGATATATGTTTGAATCGTCTAATTTCACATGGTGTCCCCAGAAAATAAAATACCTTGGTACATGGTTTACCCCCACCATTCGTGATACACTTGTCCAGAATTTCTCTGCCTTAAAACTTAAAATTACTAATTTGTTGAATTTATGGTCTCCATTGTTCCTTTCTTGGTGGGGCAGACTTGATACAATCAAAATGATGATTGTTCCTCAGATTTTGTTTATATTATCTATGTTACCCTTCAAAATTCCTAAATATTATTTTTCCCAGATTAATTCGCTATGCACAAAGTTCCTATGGAATACCAAGCATGCACGTATTGCTCTGGCTAAATTGATTCGTCCTAAAAATGAAGGAGGTGTAAGATTCCCTGATTTTAATTTGTATCATAATGCATTCTTGATTCGTCAATTTCTTGCCTTGTCTAGGGATTATCAAGACTTGCCTAAACCCGCGTGGGTTAATGTTGAATGCTCCTTGCTTAATGAATTTTGAATACGAGATGTTGTACACATGTCTAACTGTACTTTTATTTCCAAATATCCTATTTTGAAACATTCCCATATGTTGTTGCACACACTTTTCTTTAAGAACATGAATAACTATGAATCTTTTCTAGCGTCATCTCTTTGGTTTAATAAGTACATTAAATTTCGCCACAAGTCATTCTATTACAAACAATGGAAAGAAAAGGGCCTTCTTTTTGTACATCAACTAATTGTCAACAATGTAATTCTCTCTTTCCATCAGTTACAAGTTACCTTCAATCTTCCTGATTCCTGTATTCTGCAATATGATACGCTAGCCCCAATTCTGCAGGAGTGTCTACAGAAATTCTCTTCTCCTCCAACTCCTTCTTCCTCTCCTTCTGACTCTTCATTATTTCACACTTCTTCCGATACTACTCCTAGTGCCTCTTATATCTATAAATCTCTATCTACTCCTATCTGCACACGGGTTAAATCTAAG
Organism: Triturus cristatus; assembly: GCF_964204655.1. Classification (NCBI taxonomy): domain Eukaryota; kingdom Metazoa; phylum Chordata; class Amphibia; order Caudata; family Salamandridae; genus Triturus; species Triturus cristatus. Next base: position 844,326,490 of record NC_140594.1, on the reverse strand, counting down.
GTGGAACTAGAGTGGGAACATGACCTTTCCTTGACTCTATCAGTATCACATTGGGATAAGTTTTGGCAGCACCTATTCAAAACCTCCAAAGCTGCAAATCTCACACAGTCCCTCTTTTTTATTTTTAATAGAGTCATCATTACTCCTCTTTTGCTACATAAATTCAATCACTCTGTCACACCATCTTGTTGGTCTTGCTCTAATGCTGAAGGCTCCTTAGTACATTTATTGTTTTACTGTCCTAAAGTTTATGCCTTTTGGAAGGAGATTTGGTCAAAATGTACTCGGATCTTTTCTAATAATGTACAACTTAATATTCAAAATGTATTTTTGGGCACTGTTTCACCAGATTTTGATCTAGCCACTCCTTCCTCTCCGTTGTTAGACTTATTCCTTGCTGTGGCCTTTAAAGTCATACTCACTTGCTGGAAAGATAATTCTAAATTATCCTTTCTTCATTGGTGGAATTATATTTGTGATGAACATAGAATTGCCTCTATCCCTCAGTCCTCCATTCACGTACAAATTAAGTCCGACCTACTATGGCTACCCTTTACATCCTTCTTATCATCATCATCATAGTCTCTATCTATTCTTAACATCTTGTTCTTCTCTCTTTTCTTTCTGTCCTCTCTCTTTCCTGTACTTCTCTTATCTCTCTCCTCCTATCCTTTTTCTTTTTCCCTTCTCCCCTTTTTCATAAAAATGTTCACTCGTCTACTTAAATTGTATATCTGCACTATTACATTTTTAGGAGTTTTATACCTCTTGGTGATATATTATGCTTTACCTATTATTGACTGTTCTTAGCCAACTGTCAAGTTTTTCACTGTTTATATTGCTTAAACTCTGTTTCCTCCCTCCGTAGTATTAGCTTATTGTATAGGCATCCTCTATATTTGCTGACATGTTTTACAATTTACTTACTCCTACTGGCTTAATTTGTATTGCTTATCTTGTGTGCTTTTATCTTCAATAAAAACTACTTAACTAAAGCATATGCCCAGAGCACATAGTCACGCATAGATATCTGGACTACTAGGGCTGCATGCTGCAAAGAATTCACGTGGACAGAACAGATATAAAATGAGAAGAAGTGGTTCGTAGACACACAGAGGTTGCTGAATGTAGGTTGAAGTGGTTCTCTCTAAACAGGCTAGACTTGTTGAGCTCTGGTCTTGCTTTCCCTACTTCTACAAATTGTGTGACCCTGGGCAATGACCTCCTTATCTGCCTTTCAATCAGTATTCTTATTTGTCAAGTGTAAGAACATTTACAAACAAGCAAACATGAAATATTAAACATTGTCTGAGGCAAGAATTGTCCAAGTTAATAGCCTTCTTTCTTTTACATGTGAAGTGCTTTTGATGACTGGTTTGCATGTGTGGGTGGGGGAGAGGGGTGAAAGAGAGTATGAGTCAACAATGCATCAGAAATCATTTTATTTCACAGCAGTTCTGATGCTCAAAAACTCTTATGTCACTGGATGGAATTTCAATATTCACAGGTCCCAGCACGCTAGAATAGAAAAAGAGCTCCAGTCGGATTCAAAATAGTTTGAAAAACGGATAGGTTGAGCGAGAGGAATGTGGCACACAAGCAGCCAAGAATTGTTTTGAAAGTGAATAATCTGCAGTAAATCTCACAACATATAGTCATGGTGATGCTGGAAAGTTGCAAAAGGCCATTCCAGAGACACACATGACTTTCGCTTATATTCTTAAGTCACTTTCTCTTCCTCATTGGATTCGAGTGGTAGTTATGGCGATTTGGGGGGCAGCTGACCACAGAGAAGTCTGCCCCCGGGTTATTTGGGGAAGTGGAGCAGTCAGGCAACTGCTCTGGGGTTGGGCCGTCTTTTGGCTACTTTTGTATCCCAACAGGTATTTAGCTGGTCATTTTGTAGTGCCAGCGACCATTTTGGGGATAACAAGGTGGCTAGTGCACAGGCAGCTTAGTTTTTGAAGATTAGCTTTGCAGAGTGCTACTACTTTTTGCAGAGTAGTTTTGCAGCTGGTAGGGTTTAAGTACTGGGTGTTTACTTACTGAACGATGGCTCTGTCACAAGAAGAAATTGTGGCTCAGGCCATGCATTTCTCGGAGGACTCAGGTGGTATGGATCCGCTGGCGGAGGGGGCGTTGCTTCGTGGAGGCTGACCCATGAGGAAGGCTTCGGTTGCGGTGGTAGTTATGGCGTCTTCCTCGACGCACCTGACCCCCTGATTGTGGCGGTGTGCAGAAAGGCAAGCGGGCCACTCAAAAGTCAGGAAAGCGGCCCTGGTAATGAGAGGTTCAGCATGGCAGGCAACGGGAGGTGCTGGCCGGCCTGGGTTAGAGGCCACAAGGTCAGGTGAAGAGGAAGTGTGTGCCGAGCGTGCTGCCTCAGGGTGGGGCGCGAGGCCTCAGCAACACGGTGCGAGGCCTCATGTTCAGCAGTAAGGGGCAGGCCGCTGCCTACGTGAGCGCGCAACATCAGGAAAGGGGAGGGGTGGGCAGGAGCGAGTGTGGCCAGGGAGAGGCAGGCAGCAGCACGTGGACGAGCACGGTCAGAAGAGGATGCCAGAGGGGAGGGGGAGGCCATAACGGGGGCTGATGCTGACAAGGGACTTAAGGCAGAGGCACATGAAATAGACTTTAGAGAAGTCTACAGGGAGTTGCTGAGGAAGGATGGGGAGGATCAGGGGTATAGCAAAAGGCTGGAGTAAGAAGCTGGAGGGGCTGGGGCAGCTAGTGCCCTTTGAAATACCATAGATTGGGACAGTGGTGCCTGGTTAGAGAGGGCTCCAACAAAGGTGCAGGCATATTGGCAGGGCAAAGGGCAAGGGGCAGGGGGTGCATGGCACAGGAGACAGGCTGGGGTGGCATCCACAAGATGATGGGGCTTGGCACTGCAGATGAGGGAGAGAGGGCCCCCTTAAAGTGGTCCCTGACTGCAGTGACAGCAGCAGAATTAAGTTGAAGTGAGGATTAGGGGGAGGGCCCGGGGTGGGTTACAGAATTAGATTTTTGAGCCTCGCACACATTGGACGAAGGGTGAAGAAGTGGCTCGGCCCCTATTGAGACTTTACGGTAGAGCAGGCCGAGTGGGGGTGAGAATGGGCAGTGAGGCAGGTGAAACGGTTTCTAGCAGGGAGGTGTTCACGAGGGGGAAGAGTCCAGATGGGGGCGGGCCTGAGGGAGGGGCAGGGTGGTCAGTTATGGGAACGTGCCAGCACACCGGGCCTACATTATCTCTTGCAGGTTACCTCGGAGCTGGCTGGAGCAGACTCGGGTGAGCTTCGTGCGGCTCAGCAGCCCTGAGGAGAGGAGAAGGCTCAGCTACATGCGGCTAGCTGGAGGTCTTCACTGGACCGCAAGATCACCGTGCCAGGAAGGTCTGCTATGATTTCGGCAGTGCAACAAGCAGTAGAATTGAACTCAAATCCGGAGGCCACCACCCTAAAGAGGAGTAGGTCTGTGTCGACTGAAAGGTTGGGAGGGCAGTACTCGGCCTCTCAGCATAGGTGGTCACTAAAAATACAGAGCTGCAGGAAACTAGTGTGTTGGATTTTGACAAGAGTCTTGAAGAGGGTGAATTGCATGACAACGAAGAGGTGCAAATCATAGAAGGGGAGGTTAGGCAGCGATAGGAGGAGGGGTGGGGGGTGCCACTAATCGCTCTGGCTCTAATGTCTTGCTGGTGGCAGGTTCCCGGCACACTCAAGATGAAAGTGGTGGAAGCCGGCGGGGACCGAATTTGGCGAGATGACAGGTCCCTACGTGGGCACCGACTTTGGCACCAGGTAAGACACCCCGCACTACGTTCGCCCCCATGATGGTGTTGGTGGGGGGGGAGGCTAAAGCACAGCCAGGCCACGGGGAGGTCAGTTTGAGCAAAGGTTGCTATGTAACAGATACAGATGTGGGCACACACGACCACTCATGGGACACAGGGACTGTGGGTGCAGGGGTGCAATCTCAGGATAGTTCTGGAGGGGCAGAGCCAGAGGAGTCTGGCAATGTTAAAGCAGGGCTTCCTGGTAAAGGGTCCGACAAAGATGAAGCTGTAGGGGGGAGGTTTCACAGGAGGGCAAGACAGAAGGGGGGGGGTGAAAACAGATAAGCTGGAAATCAAGGAGCTGAGACTTAAGAAATTCCTGTATATGGGGACCTCCAAACTTTTAGGGTGCAACACATGGCGGCAACTAAAGAAATAATATGGAAGGGCGAGTACGTTGAAATGATGAAGTTGCTGCACAGGGAGGTACAACCAGAAGAGGGGTCTAAAGAGGAAGAAGTGGAATTATCACTATTGAGAATTGGCCTGCAGCTTTTCTTATCTATGCTAGCATATACTGCGAAAAGTACCCGGAGAGGTCTGTCGCAATGTTCAAATATATGGATGCCATTAGGAATGTGCACATCAATTATGGCGGTTAGGCATGGGTCCAGATCGATGAGGAGTTCAGGGCCTGTATGGCAGTTGATACAGAGGCACAATGGGGCAAACGTCACATGGATTAGTGGCAGCACAGAATGGGCCCTGTCAAATTTGGCACAACCATTTTCACCGCAAGTGGGTTACCGATCATTTATCGGCCCTTTCAAGGGTGCCCCACCCAGGGAGGAGTGGGGGGAGGATGGAGAGCCAGGCCAATGCCTTCAGCACATGCTGGGATTTCAATAAAGGAAGCTGCATGAGGGAATACTGCTAATTCTGGCATGAGTGCTCCATTTGTGCAGGTAGGCACACCTTGGTTAATTGTTTCGGGCAGGGTGAGGGTATGCCTCAACCTGGCAGGGTTAACAGCAGGGTTACAGCGGGAGACAACAAGGGCAGGCAAGGGGTTACAGGGAAGCGAAAGGTGGTCAGAAACCTGCAGGGAAAAGCTTGTATGCCCATTAAACTAAGCAAAAACCAAAGGAAATGATGGACGGAGTGTTGAACATTGCAAGCGATCACCCCCAGTCAACTGATCTGGGTTTAATCCATCACCGTTCTTTAGCCCACTCTGCCACCCCAGTTCAGACATGGCCATATGCAAATCAGTCTGACCCTGTGCCTCATGGGAACAGTCCAGCCCGAACTGCCAAGCCATGTCTCCCTTGGACCGGAAACAAGCTTCCTAGGACCGGTTTCTGGCATTTCAGAAGTCTTCAGCCAGGCTTGCTTGAATCCAGTGGCAAAGTGAGCAAGGGACTCACGTCTGAGCATACCCTGCCAACTTATGGCGAACAAAGCAAAAACCAAAAGAAATGATGGATGTAGTGTTGAACATTGCAAGCACTCACCCCCAGTCAACTGGGGTGGCAGAGTGGGCTAAAGAACGGTGATGGATTAAACCCAGATCAGTTGACTGGGGGTGAGTGCTTGCAATTAAACAGCTCTGGAGAAGGTACCATATTACTGAATTAGGTTGTTGTGGGGGTAGGTAGATTTTTAGGGGAGGGGCTAGTTTAATATAGGTGAGGTAATTTGTATAGTGAGGTTTTTATTTTGTGAGGCAAAGGCCTAGGTTCAATCAATCAATCAATCAGGGGAATTGTAAGCACGCTACTCACCTGTGAGAGTCTCAAGGCGCTGGGAGGGGGAGCAGCTCCACTCAGTCGAAGAGCCAGGTCTTGATAGACTTCTTGAAACTGTTCAGTGAGGGGGCGCGTCTGATGTTGATCGGGAGCTCATTCCAGGTCTCGGCTGCGATGTAGGAGAAAGCTCTTCCACCTCTTCTGGCTCTTTGGATGTGTGGGGTTTCGGCGAGGGCGAGGTTGGTAGATCAAAGGTTTCTCTTGGGTACGTGGAGGGAAATTCTCTCGTTGAGGTATTGGGGTCCGGTGTTGTGGAGGCATTTGTAGGCATGGGTGAGTATCTTGAAGGTAACTCTCTTCTCGACGGGGAGGCAGTGGAGGTTCCGCAGGTGTCGGGTGACGTGTTTGTGTTGAGGGAATCCGAGGACCAGTCTGGCTGCAGTGTTCTGTATGGTCTAGAGTTTGTGGAGCAGAGACTTGTTAATCCCGGCGTAGAGGGCGTTTCCGTAGTCCAGTCTGCTATTTATGAGTGCTTGGGTGACGGCCTTTCTTGATTTAGCGGGGAGCCATTTGAAGGTCTCCTGGAGGATGCGGAGGGTGTTAAAGCAGCTGGAGGTGACGGCGTTGATCTGTCGGGTCATGGAGAGGGAGGAGTCGAGTACGATGCTGAGGTATCTGCCATGGACCGTGGAGGTGGGAGGGCTGCCGAGGGTGGTGGGCCACCAGGTGTTGTCCCATCAAGAAGGGGAGGGTCCGAGGGCGAGGACCTGTCTTTTCCAAGTTGAGTTTCAGGCAGCTGCTGCTCATCCAGGATGCCACGTCCTTCATACCTTCCTGGAAGTTGAGTCTGGTGGTGATGGGGTCCTTGGTGAGGGAGAGGATGAGCTGGGTGTCGTCACGTAGGATACGATGCTGAGTTCGTGCTGTCTGATGATGGCGGCGAGGGGGCCATGTAGATGTTGAAGAGCGTGGGGCTGAGTGACGATCCTTGGGGTACTCTGCAGTTAATTTCCAAGGGTTCGGAGAGGAAGGGTGGCAGTCTGATTCATTGGGATCTGCCGATGAGGAAGGAGCGGATCGAGCCGTGGGTGGTTACCTGTATGCCGGCATCATGGAGTCTGGTGATGAGTGTGAGGTGGGAGATGTTGTTGAATGCTGCAGAGGTGTCAAGTAGGATCAGGGCCGTGGTATGTTCTTGGTCAAGGTGGGTGTGGATGTCGTATGCGGCAGTGAGTAGGGTGGTCTCGGTGCTGTGGTTGCTGCGGAATCCGGATTGGGAGGGGTCGAGGATGGAGTTTTCTTCGATGAATTTTGTTAGCTGGGCGTTGACGGTCTTCTCTGTGACTTCGGCCGTGAAGGGGAGGAGGGAGATGGGTCGGTAGTTCTTGAGGTCCGTGGGGTCAGCTGAGGGTTTCTTAAACAGTGGTCTGACTTCTGCGCATTTCCAGTCATTGGGAAAGATGCCGGTCTTGAAAGTGGCATTGGTGGTGCGATGGCGTGGAGCGCAATGAGCTCAGCGATGGTAGAGCCGAACGGGGGGCAAGGTCCCGGGCGTCTCTAGGCAAGGTATACCACAAAGCGTGGTTCTGGGGCTGATCTGGATCTGGAAGTGAAGGTGTTAGGTGGTGGAGAAGGGGTCACTCGTGGTGGAGATAGAGAGTTGGAGGGAGCTCTTGTGTGCAATGGCGAGTCCTTCTCCTGGGCGGTTGGGAGGGTCCTTCCTCTGGATCTTGTATCCGTCGGGGATGGCGGTGGTGATGTCGGGGGCAGAAGAGGTGTTGGTCCAGGTTTCTGTAAAGAAGGCGACGTCTGGTGAGAGGGTGTTGAGGAGGTCCCAGATCGCTATAGCGTGTCTGTGCAGGGAGCACACGCTGAGGAGGATGCACTTCAGGACTTTGGAAGTATTGGCGTTCAGTGCTGGGGTGGTGGCCCTGGGGGTGCAGATCGTGGTGAAGGTTTGGCGGCAGTGATGACAGGAGAACTGTAAGTGGGGGTTGCTCAATGTCGACAGCTGGCAGTTGTTGCTCCTTCCGGGGTTGAGTGCGAGGAGGGTAGTTGAGTCGTAGCGGTGGATGGTCAGCGATCCAGGGTTCCTGGCGCTGGTCACGGTTGGGTCACAGATGGGCGTGCCTCTGGCGAGCGGCTGCCATTAAATAGGGGAATGGGAGGGAGGCACAGCTGGCAGGCAGGAGTGGGAATCGGTGGGGGAGGGCCACGGGGGCAGCAGCGGTGGGTGGGGAACCGGGAAAACAGGCAGGGAGAGCGAACAAGCAATGAAACAATACCAGAAAGTGGTACAGTAGGGAAAAAGGCAATATAAGTGGTACAATAAAGAAAAAGAGAGGCACAACAAGTGGTACAATAAAGAAAAAAGGGCACAATGAGGAAGAGGCAATCAGAGAGACAACGGAGTGAAATAAAAATGGGCGCAGTCTAGTCTGGAGTTGAGGCTTGAACCTCTACCTGCACTAAGTCCTGACCAGGGCAGAGGCACAGCACAGCAGCGTTAGAGAGCAGGTCACTGGTCGAGGTCAGAGGTCCTGTATTTTTGTGATGTGCACCTGTTTCAATAAAGCATCTTTTTTCACACAATCCTGTTGTCAGTGGCCCATTATGCTCCCCTCTCCCCCAATTCCAGCTTGCCAGCCCTGATGTTTTGGACCTGTTCCGAGGTTGTTGTCCCTGCAGCCTAGGCACCTGTGGGCCTCAGAGAGCAATGACAGACAGGCAGGACTGAGTACCAAGCAGAACACATCTTTGTGAGCCCAGGTTGGCCTCGGTGCAGCGCCCACATTCCTCTGGCAGCCTACTTGGAGCTGGGCCCCTAGGCTGCCTGTGCTGGCCGCGGCCCTGCAGCACAAAAATGAGAGAAAGGCAGAGCAAGAGCGTTGGGTATAATACTGGCTGGGTGGCCACCCTAGTCTGAGGGTGTAGCAATCTATTAGTGGCCAGTGTCTGTGTCTGAGAGGGAAGTGTTCACCAATCTTAATGCTGCGGTACCAAGATTATAAACGTATGCGGCATTTGTTCTTGGCTCTCCCTTTCATACCAGGCTGGGGTCAGTCTTAGGTCGTGCATTGCCTGCATGCAGTTCGTGCATTTGTCACCCTCCTTCCCCACTCCTAACCTTCCAGGTGGGCAGCTGCTGCTGGTCAGCATACACAATTCTTTCACTTTCACACAGCGAGCTGCATTGGTTTTATGTTGTGGCATAAAACGAATGCAGTGCGCTGTGTGGAAGTGATAGAATTGTGTATATCGTCTTCTGTTTGCAAAAGTGATCAGAAATGTGTGTGATATTCGTTGAAGCGACAGTTAAGTGAGTGTTATTAAAAGCGGATTCCTCTGAATACAAATGTTTTAGTTTTTTTATTCCGAGGAATCCACTTTTAATACAACACCCACTTATCTGGTGCTTAAAAGAATATCGCATAATATAGCAACAAGAAAGACTACCATGGTGCTAAACGCCCTGGCTGAACTTAGTTAATCCTCTTTTGCTAACTAAAGGTTTAAGCACGCTCACTGTCCGGTCCCTCTCAGCACCAAATATGATGACTTTGCCTTTGCTTCAGGTTCCACTCCAGTCATGGGTGAGTGCGGGCATGCATGCTGCAAGCATGGAAATTATGACCTCACTTACCTCAGACCATTTCCCACCCCCACGACTCCTCAGGCAATCTAGTAACTGCTCCGTTGCTTTTTCTGTTAGGAAACCGCAAGAAAGCAGCGTCAGGATTGGATCAGTCAGGTGCTGCCAGCGCTCATTTAGAGCCTTGGGAGCTGTGGCACCAATCCCCCGGGCTTCTACATTGCAAAGGTAGACAAGGGTTCAAGTCCACATGCCGGGCTGGTCAGAGCACGGCACTTATTCAAGCCCCCCCCCCCCCCCCCCACTGTCCTGTAACTTTGCCTGGGTCATGTTGTGCACTGGGGCTAAAAAAAAATTATGGAGTCAATAACAGTGTTAAACATTTTATATGGCAAAACAGACATGGGGCAATGCCCCCATGTCCCAATAAAGAAACCTCTTAATTTGTGATCGTATTTCTTTTGCACTATTTACTTACATTCATGTTGTTTGGGTTTTCTCCTGTAAATCAAATTTTTACAAAAATGTATTTCCCCATGAAATTACGTGGGCAACAGCAACATCTATAAACAAAATTGATTGATCCTAACAAGACTAGAGTGTTTGTGTCTATTGATAGTTATGTACTGTGCTACTTTGATTCAAAGACATGATGGTGTGATGTGTTAGCAAAATTGAGACTCTGCACACTACCATGGTACCCTTGAGTCAGCTACATGAAACAAGATTGTACACATATGTCAGTTACAAGTGTAACTTGTACCTCAGGTCCTATATCCTGAATGATCATACAGAAGACAAATTATATGTGGTAAAAAAAATAATTATTAGGAAATTACTTGTTAGTGAAGACTTGCTAGTCATCATTCAATAGGCTGTGTACTGACAGCATACAAAGAGGTCAGTAATTGCCAGCTACTACCAATAACATGACAAATGTGTACTATCAATGATCAATGATTTTTTATTTAAGTTCCAGTTATTAAAGTAGCCAATGCTGAGGATAATTCTCCTAATTGACACCCATAAGAATGGGATGGTGGTGTGATCACAATTCTTCTTTTTTGTACTTTCCTCGGGGACTTCCACGAGGTGGTACTGGCCCGGAATCTCAGGCAAAGAGAATAGCAGCAGTAAGTATGGTGAGGTAGGTATATCTACTTGTCCCTTCATTGTGCCCAGATGTGCACAAAGAAAGCATAGTAAAGGTGCTAAAACTCTGTTATTTGGTTATAATTTAGAGTCCTACATATGCAGGTATGACTTCCGCTGATAGTAGGCCCTTATTACCTGGTAAAGGGTTTCCCCTCCAAAAAAGAAATTGATGACGGGGGGGGGGGGGGCTGGAAGGGGTGGGATACAGGGGGTTTGTGAAAAAGAAATCTGTGAAAGAAATGAGGCAACACCGGTAATGTGGAAAGCGGTGTTTTTTTCCACTGCCCCATCTCCAGTGGAAAATAATTATTATCGCTCTTTCTTTTATGCAGGGTGTATTTTTGGCTCTGTCCGGAAGCCCTTTCTTCGTACCTAGGGAGAAAGGAGAGAAATGTAACGAAGAGACCCTTGCGGTGACCCACAATCACACGCAAGACACAGCCTCAAATCTCCTTTCTCTTCTCTCACCGTTATTTTGTCATTGATTTTGGACTTCGTTTACCACATAACTGATTGAAGGATAGATTTGAATTCTGTAATGACTTGAACTGATGGAGAGACCAAAGGATACTGGATTGATAACACACACGGTATCTGTTGCATGGCTATGTGGAGCAATTTCGGTCACTTAATCGTTTTACTGACGCTACACGTTCACCATCGATTGACACACAATTATTTATTAAGAACTCACTATCATTTTGTGATTCTTATTGATTCACATATTTCCGAATAACCGTATAATTTTAAGAGAGAGAGATCTCTTTGAACGTTATTTCCGTAATTTGAGTAGAGGGTCTCCATTACGCGTTAGAGTCTTTTTTCTAATTTGATCTCACAACCCGAAGTAAAGAGTTTTCGGGACACTACGAAGTCCCTTTTTCATTTTGATTACTAATGAGTGACGAAAGACGTCTTAAAGTCACTATGAGGAGTTTCGACGGTTGCGGAACACTCAAGGGCTGGGCGGATTTGGCCAGGAGACGGGCTGCTGTACTCAGCGAAGCGTTTGATCTCATTAGACGGTGTACGCATACTTAAATCCACACTGACAGGTGAGATCATGCGGACTTTTTTAGATACAGGTATGGTCCATAAGTGTAGTGCGAATATATTAGGAGGTATTAGCAATTGCCGTTTGTAAGCGTATGTCGACAGATGTGGTAGCATTAAAGTTAATGTTGTGACGGTTAAGCAGTAGTCTACTTACATTTCGGGTCGAATTTACGCTGTTTTTAGCTTTACAAACAAAAGAGAATACTGACCTACTTTAGACTGATGAATGTTGCTGGTTTTGCCTGATTAATCAGCCGGGTACTTGACAACAACACTCACGGGGGCATATATTTGATTTTACAGCTTTTTGTGGATCTGGCTTAACAAGAGAAAAAATACTATTGGAAACAATTTGCCCTATCGCCATCAAACATTAGAACCCCGTGTGGTTTGGAATTATCACCACATTTCAAGTAGGTGTAATTTTTCCGGGTGTTTTTAGCGTTTGGAGGTTTTTAACCGGACTAAGTTTGAACTGGCTCTGACGCGTTCCTTTTTCTCTCTCCTTATTTCCTCCTTGCTTGGAAATTTAATAAGACGAAGATTTTAGGTAATTTTGATCAGTTTTGATGAATCATGGCTGTGGAAGTGCTGGAGCAGGATTTTCTAATAAAAATCTATTGGGTTTTGAAGCTCTGGTTTGTCTATTTGTCATAGTTAACATTAATAATCATTAATTATTAATTATTTGTTTTGTGTAAGTGTTTTTACTTATCAACATGTACGTATTAACAAGAGAGAACTACACGTGGGAACGCGTATGTGTTGCCTATTGACAATGTGCATGTTTTATTAAATAAACGTTGCTGAGTGCTGTTTATTTTAAAGCACAAAACGCTTTTGAATTAATGCTTTTCTGTGTTGCAAAAGCTAGATAATTACATACACATAAGGGTATTAGTGGGGTTAACACTGTTTAATCATTATGCTGTGGTAACGTTGTTTTTTGTCTCTTTAAATTAAGATGGTCTATTTTGGCCTAGAAAAACATGGCCGCCATTTGCAACCTGGCCTCGAGTGAGAAATTTGTGATGAGAGGGCCTTGCTGAATATGTCATGAGACATCTGACCACAGTCCTTGCCTGGTTAAAACTTTCCGTGAGGACAGCAGCAGTTCTGGGCGAGTTTCCAGATGTATCGGACAGCCTTGGAGGACAAAGGAGCTGTTAAGAAAGAACTCTGAGCTCATTGTGTCATCGCTGAGGAAATGTGGATGCTAAAAGATACTTTTTTATTTTTGGTTCCTGTTCTGTCTTTTTATTTTTGTGATTTCCTGAGCGGAGATTTTCCAAATGTAGCGATGCTACATCCTTTCCTGCTCGCTCTGCTCAGCGGTTCGGCGGACGTGTAAAACATTTAATGTTTCTTTAATATTGCAAGTTTCATTATAAATATACTAGACTAGAGAGGGTCCGTGTCATTGCATTCGGGATTTTGAGGCCACTTTGCCATTTTTCTTTCCAAACCTGCGTTGGTGAGGATCGATGCTGAGAGGACGGTGACTTGGGAGATTTCTACTGAGAGACTTGTCCTGATGACCCATTCTGACATTTAGCTAGAATAGGTAATTATGAGAAAATGATTTATTCTGATTAATTTCTTTTGACTAATTTTAGATAAAGAATCATAATTTTAAATACGGTGTTGGTGATTATTTCTTGTCGATTATTGAGTACTCTATTTGATTATTGATGTATAGATTGTTTAGATTATGACAATTGCAATAACTAGGTCTTATCGACCTCGGTGTAGATGTGGGGTTTAGGAGTTTTCTTTCCACAGGTTCAATGCTGGTGGAGTATTTGAGTGTATGTTAGTGAAATGGGCCCTAGTGTATGGTGAGTGTATGTGCGTGTAACTGTGAAATTACTCTATCCGTGGAAGTAGGGAGATTTTGTACACCCCAATCTGCATCAAGTTCCTGGTAGCAGAGTGAGGATGGTTATTGATGATTGTCTTGATCTGATTAGATTGCTTGTACATTAGCTTATTGATTATTGACTATTGATTGATGTTGGTATATGTACTAATATTATATGTTGGAGTCGTCATGTTGAGTTGTATGTAGTGCTTCTGGAACTTGGGAGCTAGTAGCAGTTCCGTAGTAGGGCAGAGGGAAGTATATGCTGCTCTCGGGAAAGACGGGATTGTTGGTCCTGTATGTATGCAGGAAAAAGAAAACGTGTGACAATCGAAGTTGCGCGTCACATTGTCTGGATTCGGAATCAGTGACATTGTTGTATGTTACTATTAGAGATATTTCTGGTATATAAGGAGAGCGTATGGTAGTGAAGGTTATCTGTGAAACTCTGGTTTTAAGTCCCAGGGATCCGTAAGGTTCGCCGTTAAAGCTTATCGCGGGAGAAGTAATAGGTATTCTCTGAGCTTGTTTGAGAAACTGGGTAGAAGTAAGCTGCTTGGTTAATGTGTGTTATAATTCTGTAGTAGAGCAGATTGTTCGCTGTTCTCGGGAAAAGCAGGATTCTGTGTGTATGTACTATATTTTCTTGTATGAATGTGCGTGAATGTTTATACATTTAGTTGATTGTAAGACTCTTTGAACAAGTCCTAGAGGAAACAATTAAGGAATGTATGAAAGAATCCCGTTGATTCTTGTGAAATAAATTTTCTTTACTATTCTGTGGTTAGCGAGGCAGACAATGGAGATGTTTATATGTTGTAACTAATAGATTTTGTAGAAATTTGACACGGAGTCTACTGAGAAATTTTGTAAAGGAGGGGTAGAGTGACAAGAGACAGGAGACAGAAGCGACTGCAGCGACTGCTGACGTCAAACAGACCGCGCTCTGATTGGATATTAGATCAGAATAGTGCTCGCGCTGAGATTGGTGCGTTGGTGTGAGCCGCGCAAGGATTGGAAGAGCTATTCTAGTGACGTAACGTTCCAGGATGGGTGCGTTAGTGTGAGTCGCGCTGTTATTGGTTGAAAAATCATATTGTGCAGTTGTATTACGGAAGGGATTAGAAAGTTTTGGTAAGCATTAAAATGTATTACCAAGAAGAGAAAAAGAAAAAATCTTTGTTCAGAAAGATTAAAAATTGGTTCGACAAGGATAAAGATGTTAAAACGAGAGAGGGTGAATTGTTACCTCCATCGAAAACGCCTGCATCCTTCATGGCTGCGAGATATGGGTATTATACCTGTATATGGTTGGAAAATTGGGTTAGGTATACCAAGGAAGATGGAGTTTTAGCATTTCCAGAACATGGTTCATTTAATCTGGCCGTGTTGAAAAATTTACGGGAAAAAATGTTATGTCTTGACCCAAGACCAAGGCCGACACAGTTCGAGGCTTTAGTGGAATGGGAAGAGGAAGTACATGAGCGAGAGAAACAGAGGTCTGGAGGCAACTATAGGTATATGTTCGGGAGGAGACATGGTCGTGAAACTCATCATGATCGAATGACGAGATGGCGAGATGCTAGTATGTCAGAGGGATTATATCCTATGAGAACAGTTGAAGAGGGAACAGAAAGGGTTCCTGAGGCAGAAGTGAGAAGATATGGAGTTAATGAATATGAGGATGAGGTTTTAAATGACATGATTTACAAAAGACCACCTCCATATAGACCGGAACCAGAAGAGAGTACACCAGTTGTTTCTCCAATAAGAGATACAGTGCGTATCATTGAGACAGAAAATGTGACACCTGAGTTAAGAAGTGGTAATCCTTTCAGGGAAAGAAAGAATAGAAGCAGTGGCGAAAATACGAGAGAATTGGCCAGAACTACATCGGAGTTGACTGAAAAGATCAAAGAACTGACAAAGAATCTAGACGCTGTTACGGTACCCGTAACTATAGGTCCGGTTATGCCTGTTTTTGATAAGCAGAGGACGGGTGAGAATGGTTTGGTTATTCCATATGTTGGGAATAGATTGACAAGTTTGGCTGGTCCTTCAGGAGATTCAGGAAAAAGGGCAGGAAAATTTAGACATGACACATGTAGTGAAGGATTAGAGGAGTCTAATTCAGGACTGGATGCTGGTGAAGCTAGTTGTTCAGGGATGCCAATTTTAGAACCGCAGAAGAAAGTGGTTCCAGTGAGAAAATCTACTGAAATAACAGCTGTAGATTTGAATGAATGGATGAAAGTTCTTCAAAAGAGGGATAAAGATTCACAAGCAATTGATGTTGCTAGGTTACGTGTAGAATTAGAAGAGCTTGTTGCAGGGACAGTTCCAACAGAAATTCTAAAAAATCATTATGATGGTGAATTATTGTTTATGTGTAAGAACATCACCTGGAGAGCGAGAAATACACATGACAGATTAAGAGCAATAGCAAATGACTATGGAGTTGACATTGATAAAGTGAAAGTTTTGCAGAAGTCTTACAGGATGGATTTCACAGACAAAGACATTGAGAATTTGAATGGTACTGGTAGAACAGGACAGATTAAAGAGATGATCGCTTTATTGCGAAAATGGGGTGATGTTGAGAAGTGGAAGGATAGATGGTACAAAAAGAGAGAAGAATCAGGGGATAGGACTTATTCAGCATTTCCTGTGAGAGAAAAGGAAAAACCAGTGGATACTTATCCTATGAGAGAAATACCTGGAGGAGGATATGTACATGTTCCATGGACCAGACAGGATATTTTATCATTTACGAATGATTTCCCTAGATTGAGAGAAAAGCCCGTCGAGTGGTATAGGCAGGTAGATAGGTTTGTGAAATTGTCAAAAGTGCTGTGGATTGACCTGAATAGTCTGTTTGAAATAATTGTTCCAGCAGACTTGTGGGCTGAGTGTAAAATAGTTGTGAGTTGGCCTACTGAGGAATATCCAAGAGATCAGAGAACAGGAGCACCAGATCCAGAAGTAATGAGAAAATATGAGCAGGTGATTGTATACCTGAAAAATAAAGTACCTCCAAAGGAAACAGACTGGGTTAAAATAGATCGAACACATCAGGAAGCAAAAGAATCAGTTCATGCTTTTTACGAGAGGCTGATACTGGCATTTAAACAATTCAGTGGAGATGAACACCTGGGTGACAAGGATTTGAGTCATTTTGTATACAGATTTGTATATGGCCTGAGACCTGAGATTAGTGAAAGAATTTGTGAGCATACTGTGGATTGGCAAAGTAAGAAAATAGATGAGATTCTGAGACATGCAAAATACTTCAGTGATGAGATTGAAGCAAAACAGAGAAAGCTGAAAGAGAAAGCAATGTGGGCACAAGTGAAAGTTGCGGAAAGACAGGAAGCACAGTTGGTGGAACAGGCGAATAATGCAGGAAATAATGCAGGGAATAGACCTAGGTATGCAGGGAAAGGAAAGGGGAATCTTGAGGAAGCTAAAAAAAAGTTCCCATGTCACAACTGTGGCCAACTGGGACATTGGAGATCTGAGTGTACTAATCCACCATTAGTGAATAATGAGGGAAAATCCTTAAATCAACAGGTGCAGAACGAGGGGAATAATCAACAGCAGCAACAGCAGAAAGTTGTGAGACAGCAGAGTCAAGAGCCAAAACCGCCCTTGCCGCAGAATAGAGGAGCACAAAAGTATAATCCGGATTCGGGATTCTACAATGATGAGCAGGTAGACAAACCAAGGCGTTCTAACCAGGTACAACAGTACTTGTTAAAGAATGAAGGGAGTGAATCTGAGGGTGATTATTGACGGTGCCGAAGAGAGGAGGAAGAGTGCATACTTGGTGTAACTCTAGAAATAGACCAGGCAGGACCATTTGTGGATGGAAAAATAAATGAAGAAGGTGTTACTTTTTTAGTAGACACAGGTGCGACAAGATCAACTGTCAGGTCAACAGATATTAGAAATCTTCCTCTCTCGGATGAAGCAATCCAAGTAGTTGGTGTAGCTAATACACAAATCAGAACACGTCTTACTGAACCAGTAAGAGTACAAATAGGGACA
Organism: Triturus cristatus; assembly: GCF_964204655.1. Lineage (NCBI taxonomy): Eukaryota > Metazoa > Chordata > Amphibia > Caudata > Salamandridae > Triturus > Triturus cristatus. The sequence continues at coordinate 844,309,274 of NC_140594.1, read as the reverse complement.
TTTTCAGACATGCACAGATTTATCGTCTGTGACACAAGTCCAGTGAACCTGTTAGGTAGGGATCTACTCTGTAAAATGAATTGTACAATTTTTGGTACACCAGATGGAATAGCTTTTGAAACACCAGATGAGGATGTTTTGTACCGAATGACTCTAGAAAATAGAGAGAGTGAGTTAATTGGTGCATATGCTGTGTTTGATCCAGAGGATTTGCCTCAAGAGCTGAGAGACACAGTGAAAAGGACAGTTTGGGATTTTACTGGAGAGGATGTGGGATTGATGAATAATGTAGATCCTGTGAAAATTTCAGTGAAAGAGGGAATTACTTATCCTAACATTCCTCAGTACAAAATGACACCAGAAATAATTGAGGGAATAACTCCTATAATTGAGAAAATGATTCAGCAGGGAGTTCTGAGAGAACTACTGAGTAGTCCGTGTAATTCACCGATAATGGGGCTAAAGAAGCCTAATGGGAAGTTCAGGATTGTACAGGATTTGAGAAAAGTTAATCAAATTGTGGTGGCATGTTGTCCCATTGTGCCAAATCCATCAGTGATTTTGTATCAGATTCCACATGATGCTGAGTGGTATACAGTGATTGATTTGTGTCATGCTTTCTTTTAAATTCCATTGCATCATGACAGCCAGCCGATTTTTGCATTTAGATTTGGCCAGCGTATTTTAGCATGGTGTCGTATCCCACAGGGGTATACAGAGAGTCCTTCAATATTCAATCAGTTATTGAAAAAGTCATTGGAGAGTTTGATCATGCCTGAAAACTCAGTATTAGTGCAGTATATTGATGACCTACTTGTGGCATCAAAAACACGTGAAGCTTGTGAAGTAGATACTATAGCTTTACTGAATCATCTGGCAGATGGAGGATTAAAAGTATCTCCAGCCAAATTGCAATTCTGCAAGAAAGAGGTGCATTATCTTGGACACAATATTGAGAAAGGTCTGAGAAAAGTGACTGATGACAGGATCAAAATTATCAGGGAAATGAAGGCCCCAAAGACCCAGAGAGAAGTGAGAATGTTCCTGGGAATGGTGGGTTATTGTCGTCAGTGGATAATTAATTTTTCGCTGATAGCAAAGCCACTGATTAAGCTGACAAAAAGTGAGATGACAGACCCATTGGAAGAAGTGTGGCTCAATGGTTAGAGTGGCAGACCTCGATGCAGAGCACTGGTCCGGGACCAGGGTTCGATTCCCGTCACGGCAGGGTCTCGGGCTATAAATTCCGCGGACCAGATATTCTCGCCTCAGTGCCTATTCTAATCATGGGTCCCACGCTGCAACTCTGGGCAATAGCTTGCTTAATCTCCACAACGGCCCCAACAGCGCTGGGATGCCTGGCCTCACCATGGGGTTGCCCAGGAGTGGACACCTCACATGGAAAGCCAGGAAGGGTTCCACAGCGGTATGAGTAAAAGCGCCAGGATGCCCCCGTTGGGGGCGGCAGTGCGCTATACAAGTACAAACACATTTACATTTACATTTAGATGGAGAACAAATGGCAGCATTTAAAGAGTTAAAAAGCAGAATGTGTGAAGCCCCTGCTTTGGGTATGCCAGATTATGAAAAAGAATTTGAATTGTACTGCAGTGAGAGAAATGGATGTGCACTTTTAGTGTTAATTCAGAAGCATGGATTACTGAGAAGGCCTATTGCGTACTTCTCATCGACACTTGACCCTGTAGCTGTAGGTTTACCAGGTTGTCTGAAATCTGTGGCTGCAACATGCAGAAGTCTAGAACAGAGTGAAGGAATAATAATGGGATATCCTGTAAGGGTATTCGTACCTCATAATGTGGCAATTCTTTTGACGAGAAGCAGAACTCAGTACATGTCACATAGTCGGTTGACTAAATATGAGAAAGTCATTCTGGGAGCATCAAATGTGACTCTTGAGAGATGTGTGAATGTGAATCCAGCGACATTGTTGCCGGATATTGAAAATGTGGGTGTGAAAACAGAAGATGATCACAATTGTTTGGATGTGCTTGATTACTGTACAAAACCGAGACCAGACATAAGGGATCTTCCCTTGCATGAGAGTGATCATGTGTTGTTTGTGGATGGATCATGCTTGAGGAATGATGAGGGTGTGCTATGTACAGCATATGCAGTGTGTAAGGTTTCAGAAGTAATGGAAGCGTCATCATTGAAAGGAGTGAAATCTGCGCAGGTTGCTGAATTAGTGGCATTGACAAAAGCTTGTGAAATTGGGAAAGATTTGAGAACGACTGTGATGACTGATAGTCAGTATGGATTTGGAGTTGTGCATGACTTTGGCCAACTTTGGCTACAAAGAGGTTTCTTGACGTCGAGTGGGACTCCAATAAAGAATGCTGAAGTGATTGGGAAATTACTTGAGGTGATACAGCTGCCTAAAGAATTAGCAGTTGTAAAATGTGCTGCTCATGGACAAGGAGATGATTTTGTGACAGTGGGCAACCGTTATGCAAATGACATTGCTCAATATTGCGCCAAGAATAACCAGTCCATTAATCGGGAACGAGAAGGTGAAATGTCTTTTTGTTCTGTGATGTTTACTAATGTCTTAGAGACGTGGGATGAAGTGAAACAGTTGCAGGATGAGGCAGAGGAGGAAGAAAAGAAAGATTGGATTAAGGCAGGTTGTGCCCCAAGAGAGACAGACCATGTTTGGGTCTATAGAGATGGCAGACCAGTAATGCCGAACTCCATGCTGTCAGCAATGGCAAGGATGTATCATGGTCAGGGACATTTGGGAAGGGATTCAATGATTAGGTCTTTTAAGTAAACCTGGTACAATGCAAAGTTCAGGACAATTGCAGAAAGTATCTGTCAAAGATGTTTGATTTGCCAGCAATTTAACACTGGGAAAAAGACAGTGGTGAGTCTGGGAACAATAGGCAGAGAAGGAGGTCCTTTTACAAGAATGCAGATTGATTTCATTGAAATGCCCCAAGTGAACAGACTGAGATATGTACTAGTGGTAGTCTGTTTGTTTTCAAGATGGGTTGAGGCCTATCCGACTAGGAGAAATGATGGAGTAACAGTGGCGAAGTTACTGTTAAGAGAGTTGATTCCTAGGTACGGATTTCCGGTAACGATTGAGTCTGATAGAGGTGGACACTTCTATAATGAACTCATGAGTTTGATTTGTGAAGCATTAAGCATACAGCAGAAGCTACATTGTGCATACAGACCAGAGGCTTCTGGTGTTGTTGAGCAGATAAATGGCACAATCAAGAATAGGATTGGTAAGATGTGTTTAGCCACTGGTATGAAATGGCCGGATGTCTTGCCTCTAGTGCTAATGACTATTAGATCTACTCCAGATAGAACTACTGGTTTAAGTCCGCACAAAATAATAATGGGACGTGCAATGCGACATGCATATGTACCTGTCAATAAGTTGATGACAATAACTGATGACATGATTTTGGATTACTGTAAAGGCCTGGCTGACGCAGTTCATTCTGTGTTTCACCAGATTGGAGAAGAAGCTACTACACTTGAGAAGAAGCAAGCTCATGATCTGAGTCCAGGAGACTGGGTGAGGATTAAAGTTCACAGAAGAAGAAATTGCTTGGTTCCGAGGTGGGGAAGACCAAGACAAGTCATTCTAACTACGACGACTGCAGTGAAGTGTGCTGGTGTGAAAAACTGGGTGCATGCGAGTCATACTCTGAGAGTTCCAAACCCAAAGGATGGGACTGGTAGAGAGTATTTTGAAGAGTCAGATTCCAGTGATGATGAAGACCCAGAACCAGTGAGAAAAAATCAAAGTTCAGGAAAAGAAGCAGAAAAGGCTTCAAGAGAACCATTGAGAATCTCAGAAAGGAGATCTGATTCTGAAAAAGAGTCTGAAGTTCCAAAAAGCAGTGGAGGAAAAAGAAAAGAAAAGAGCAGTTCCATAGAAATTACTCCTGAATCAGAAGAGGAGGAGATTGAAGAACCACTTGAGATTATATCTGAAGAAGTAGGGTCAGAAGAAGATAGAGAGGGACAGATTGCGGAAGACCCCCGAGGAGGTGTAGGGAACACTTCTAATAAGCTAGGTGAAGGGACAAGTAGACAGCAAGAAGATTGCGTGTCGGAGACCTGAGGAGGGACAGAAGTAGGGAAGTCTCAAATAGTGGTGAAAAAGACTGTGGAGCGAAAGAAAACTGCTGAAGAACAAGAGGCATTTGAAACAGAATCGGATGAAAGTGAGAATGGAAAATCAGAGGGTCGAGTTCTGAGAAAGAGAACTTGGATTGGAGAAAGAAATAATACAGAAACAAGACCAAAAAAGGTTGTAAGAGGAGATTTTTGGCCTAACAACAAAGTAAAGAGGCTGAGATACAGACTGATAAGAGGGAATACATCGAAAGCTGAACAAGTGAATGAAGTGTCGAGTCAAAACGAAGTAAAAAGGAAGGAGCAAAAGGAGTCAAGAGAACCTGAGGAAATAAAAAGAATTAGAAGACCCAACCAAAAGTACAGATCACCGGAATGGTCTTATGTAGCACTGTCTGAAGAAGGAGAAGAAGAAACAGTGACTCGAGATAATCAGGAGGGGATCTTGAGAAAAGTGGTTGAGGAAAAGGAAGAATCTGTTGGAATCTTAAAAGTTATCCTAACTGACATTGGAGAAGAGTCAGATGCACAGGATGTTGTTGATGATCTGATACAATTTGATGTTGCTGAAGAAGGAGGAGTGAAAAGTGATGAATATCCAAATTGAGTGAACTGAAGAAATCACTTGGAGAAAGTGAAAAGGAGAAAGTCTGAAATTCAGCTGTCTGAAGTAATCCAAAGTTTGAGAAATTACAGTAGTGGAGTAGTAGAGGCTAAGTCAAAAGACAAGGTCAAAGTAGTAAAATGGCTAACATAGAGAATAATCAAAGTAGATGTGCCTTCTTAAGAAGATGGTGTAGAATGTGCTGCTGCTGTACTGGATTATTAATGCTACTATGGGGTATTTTAGCTTTATTAGTTACATTTAGAGTTTCAATAGGTACATTTGAAATACATACTGAGAATGAGACAAATGTAGAGAAGAGTTCGCAAAAAATAGTTCCAACTAGAATTAGTAATACTTACATGCATAAAGATAGGTCAATTAATGATTTTTCTAGTAATGTTTTTTCAAAGTTGTTATACGAATATGTGAAAACAATGGAAGTAAGGGATTGCTACGTTTGTATGCAATTACCTGCATCCGTTTCAGAAGGTGTTACTTATCACCATTTACCAGCTACGTATGGAATTTCTTGTAGTGTATTAAGTAGTGTTTTTTATCTGTTAGGGAAAATAGATTATAAGATGTCTAACAAAGATAGTATTTTTGGGCACTTGCTAATGAACAAAGAGCTGAATCCAGCTAAAGAAGCTAACATTTTGGTGAGATTTTTATTGAGGAAGAAGAATTAACATTAGATTACATTTTTAAGAATAATTTAACTTGTAGTTTGGAAGAAGAGGAGAAAGCTTTCCTGAACATGGTGGAGGAAAGGAGATTGAGTATGCATGAAAAGGCAGGGAAATATAAAGTGACTGAGACAATTTGGGACATTGAGATGGGAAAAGAATTGAAAAATGGAGCTAGTCCAACTTTAGCTTTCGATGCACCACAGAAGGGTAAGCTGTGCATTACAAGAGGGAAATCCCAATATGATACATATTTTGTTGGGACTAGTGAATGTCATGATACATACTTCATTGCAACAGGATGGGGTTTCAGAGGTGGAGAAGATACCATTTTTCCAGGAGTGTATTATGTTTGTGGAAACAAGGATTATTACAAGTTGCCTGACCATTGGTATGGCACGTGTTATGTGGGCCTGGTTTTTCCAAAGATTTTTCATATAGATAGAATAGAAGATGTAGAACATATTAATTTACTAATGCGCTTCAAGAGGGAAACTTGGTCTGAAATAGTGGGTGACATTTTTGGAGCTTTAATTCCAGCAGTGGGAATTTCTTTAAATGCTTATGGGATTCGGAAACTGTCAACAGTGGTGGATCGCTTATCGACAAATACCGCTGGAAGGTTTCTTTTGGTAAATACGGAATTAATTGCCGTACGTGCCATGTCTATGCAAAATAGACTTGCTCTTGATATTCTATTGGCTAAGGAGGGTGGAGTTTGTGGAATGCTGAAAGTTCAACATTGTTGCACTTACATTCCAGACGAAAGCAAAGACCTGAAGGTCTATATCAAAAATATTACTGATTTGCATGAAGAATTAGTACCACTTGAAGCTGAAAGTATCTGGACTAAAATAGCTAATAAGGTGATAGCTGTTAAGAGTTTTATTGCAAAAATAGGTAGTACTATTATAGGTAAGATATTGTTTCCTTTAACTTGTATAATTGTTGCTTTATTGATATTGAGATTGGTGTGTTTGTGTTGTAAAAACAGGGGAGGGAAAAAGAAATTAATTAAAAGAAATAATGAAAAGAGAAATAAAAGGTTGAAAAGAGAACCACATGAAATTGAATTAGAAGAATTAAGGGAGAGTGTCTACTTAGAAACAAAGAGGGATGATGAAAGAGTGTCTGGTGTGTAGTGTTGTGTAAGGAGGAAAAAGACATTTCCAATTTCTCCTAAAATGGGACAAAATTTCACTAAAATTTTTTTTTTGGGTTATTTGGTGATAAAATCACCAAAGGGGGGATTGCTGGAGCAGGATTTTCTAACAAAAATCTATTGGGTTTTGAAGCTCTGGTTTGTCTATTTGTCATAGTTAACATTAATAATCATTAATTATTAATTATTTGTTTTGTGTAAGTGTTTTTACTTATCAACATGTACGTATTAACAAGAGAGAACTACACGTGGGAACGCGTATGTGTTGCCTATTGACAATGTGCATGTTTTATTAAATAAACGTTGCTGACTGCTGTTTATTTTAAAGCACAAAACGCTTTTGAATTAATGCTTTTCTGTGTTGCAAAAGCTAGATAATTACATACACATAAGGGTATTAGTGGGGTTAACACTGTTTAATCATTATGCTGTGGTAACGTTGTTTTTTGTCTCTTTTAAATTAAGATGGTCTATTTTGGCCTAGAAAAACATGGCCGCCGTTTGCAGCCTGGCCTCGAGTGAGAAATTTGTGATGAGAGGGCCTTGCTGAATATGGTCATGAGACATCTGACCACAGTCCTTGCCTGGTTAAAACTTTCCGTGAGGACAGCAGCAGTTCTGGGCGAGTTTCCAGATGTATCGGACAGCCTTGGAGGACAAAGGAGCTGTTAAGAAAGAACTCTGAGCTCATTGTGTCATCGCTGAGGAAATGTGGATGCTAAAAGATACTTTTTTATTTTTGGTTCCTGTTCTGTCTTTTTATTTTTGTGATTTCCTGAGCGGAGATTTTCCAAATGTAGCGATGCTACATCCTTTCCTTCTCGCTCTGCTCAGCGGTTCGGCGGACGTGTAAAACATTTAATGTTTCTTTAATATTGCAAGTTTCATTATAAATATACTAGACTAGAGAGGGTCCGTGTCATTGCATTCGGGATTTTGAGGCCACTTTGCCATTTTTCTTTCCAAACCTGCGTTGGTGAGGATCGATGCTGAGAGGACGGTGACTTGGGAGATTTCTACTGAGAGACTTGTCCTGATGACCCATTCTGACATTTAGCTAGAATAGGTAATTATGAGAAAATGATTTATTCTGATTAATTTCTTTTGACTAATTTTAGATAAAGAATCATAATTTTAAATACGGTGTTGGTGATTATTTCTTGTCGATTATTGAGTACTCTATTTGATTATTGATGTATAGATTGTTTAGATTATGACAATTGCAACAACTAGGTCTTATCGACCTCGGTGTAGATGTGGGGTTTAGGAGTTTTCTTTCCACAGGTTCAATGCTGGTGGAGTATTTGAGTGTATGTTAGGGAAATGGGCCCTAGTGTATGGTGAGTGTATGTGCGTGTAACTGTGAAATTACTCTATCCGTGGAAGTAGGGAGATTTTGTACACCCCAATCTGCATCAGAAGCCACCACGAGTTTGCATGCACAACTTAGAGGACATTTGACTGTGGTTGTAGGGACTTTTCAGATCACTCCTTTTCTATACGGAGCACGGGATTTTATCTCCCGTGTTTCACGTTTAGATTGTCTTTTCTCTCTCCATCCTTTGGGGTCATAGTCTCAAATTCATGGCTTTTCTTTGTTGTTCACAGTTCCACACACAGCTTTTGTAAGAAATGCTACTATCTTTGCCTTATTCAACCAAGTTAATTTCTCTCAACTTTATAATGTCACATATTCACAAGTGACACCTCTTTCTGTGAAATCGTGATTCAACGTATTGGCCTTTTACATATGTTTCTCACTTGTACAGCCTTGAGAAAGTTGTGGGACTACTAATCTTATACGACGAAACACGTGTTGGCTGTGGAGTTGTTTATGAAGGCTTCTTGAATAAAAAAGAAAAGAAGAAGACGTGACTCATGACTCTGCGATGCATTTGTTGCTTACTATGATTGTTGTTGAAAAACATATACTTTAAAAGCTTATATTCACGTGTGCTGGGGAATTAGAATAACATGTTGCGCACTGGGGCTAAAAAACAAAATATGGAGTCAATAACAGTGTTAAACATTTTATATGGCAAAACAGACAGGGGGCCATGCCCCCATGTCCCAATAAAGAAACCACTGCTGTGTTTCTTAATTTGTGATCATATTTCTTTTGCACTATTTACTTACATTCATGTTGTTTGGGTTTTCTCCTGTAAAACACATTTTTACAAAAATGTATTTCCCCATGAAATAATGTGGGCAGCAGCAACATCTATAAACAAAATTGATTTATCCTAACAAGACTAGAGTGTTTGTGTCTATTGATAGTTATGTACTGTGCTACTTTGATTCAAAGACATGATGGTGTGATGTGTTTGCAAAATAGAGACTCTGCACACTACCATGGTACCCTTGATTCAGCTACATGAAACAAGATTGTACACATATGTCAGTTACAAGTGTAACTTGTACCTCAGGTCCTATATCCTGAATGATCATACAGAAGACAAATTATATGTGGTAAAAAAAAAAAATATTAGGAAATTACTTGTTAGTGAAGACTTGCTAGTCATCATTCAATAGGCTGTGTACTGACAGCATACAAAGAGGTCAGTAATTGCCAGCTACTACACCAATAACATGACAAATGTGTACTATCAATGATCAATGATTTTTTATTTAAGTTCCAGTTATTAAAGTAGCCAATGCTGAGGATAATTCTCCTAATTGACACCCAAAAGAATGGGATGGTGGTGTGATCACAATTCTTCTTTTTTGTACTTTCCTAGGGGACTTCCACGAGGTGGTACTGGCCCGGAATCTCAGGAAAAGAGAATAGCAGAAGTAAGTATGGTGAGGTAGGTATATCTACTTCTCCCTTCATTGTGCCCAGATGTGCACAAAGAAAGCATAGTAAAGGTGCTAAAACTCTGTTATTTGGTTATAATTTAGAGTCCTACATATGCAGGTATGACTTCCGCTGATAGTAGGCCCTTATTACCTGGTAAAGGGTTTCCCCTCCAAAAAAGAAATTGATGACGGGGGGGTGGAGGGGACGGGGATACAGGGGGTTTGTGAAAAAGAAATCTGTGAAAGAAATGAGGCAACACCGGTAATGTGGAAAGCGGTGTTTTTTTTCACTGCCCCATCTCCAGTAGAAAATAATTATTATCGCTCTTTCTTTTATGCAGGGTGTATTTTTGGCTCTGTCCGGAAGCCCTTTCTTCGTACCTAGGGAGAAAGGAGAGAAATGTAACGAAGAGACCCTTGCAGTGACCCACAACCACACGCAAGACACAGCCTCAAATCTCACAACCAGTGCCTGTCCCTCCCGAAGAACACACCTTTCTCCGCCCACTGTAAAAAGACCCAACCCCGGTTATCGGTACTCACCCGCTATGCCGCAACTCTCCTGAGTTGCCGTGGGCTACCAGCGTTCTCCGGGGGTAATCACCAGTCCTCGCCACCCCCTACAGGACCATCGGCTGCGCTGGGGGAGGATGCACCATTGCATGCGGCACACCAGCCAGGTTTGGCGCACTGTCCAACAGCTAAAGCACCGCTGGACAGTTATCTTGGATCGCGAACAGAACCTGCTTGTCCTGCTAGGTGTTGAGATTCTGGGTCTCGGTGAGTATTAATTATTATTTACTCTGTTCTACAATGCTAACATTTATGTTTTGAATAGCATGCTGCTCACACTCAGAGGTAAGTTACATTTAGTTTTTGTTGAAATGTTATTATGTGATCCAGTTTCTAGTTTCTGTGGGCATGTGCTCTGCACTACTTAATTGTACTTATCAATGGAGCTCGCCTTAGGTGATCAATTTAGAAGCCATTGCAGACTGTCCTCCTGTCACTACAGTGAATCAGTGATATCAATGAGAAGTGCATTCTCTCTGTGACATTGCTTATGTAGCTTGTACAGTTCCAAGCTATTTCACAGCAATGTGTAGTATCATGGGTAACTCAACGATAATTAGTTGAAAGAATCGAGTTGAAACTAGTACTATAGGTGATCTCTTTTAGAGAAGTACAATTATGTGACCGCATTTGCCTGTCATAATAATTTTGTGGAGATTAATTGAGTCACTAAGCTGTTTCTTTCATTTATTACATCAGTACCTAAGGGCAAGAAAAGGGGCCTTGAAGGTCCAGGAGAAGCTGGTCAGCAGGAGGCGCCAGCCACCAGTGCCACTGCCGAAGGCTCTGCTAAACCCAGTAAGTCCTAATATTTATTATTACTATTTCCTTAATGTTGGGTTTTATGATCCTTGTGGGCTTAGGGTAGTATATTGGGGTATTAGAATGTTGGTGCTGGGTTCCAGGATGGGAGTTGCTGCCTAGGGGCTGGTGTTGCTGGTGAGAAATAATGTTTCTCTGACATCCTCATCTGCCATCGTCCTTTCACATGGCAATGAGGATGGGATATGATTACGTACTCGCTCGTGCAAAGAACAACGATTATATTTTTGTTTCATTCCGGTTATACCCGCATTATCTTTTTTTTCCTTACAATACGTGTTATTTTGGGGGGGGGGGGTGTTGACCTATTCCAGTCTCTTCTCTCCTCTAGTCAAGTCAAGTCAAGTCAAGAAAGCTTTATTCGACTATGCAAGTAATAAAAGCATTACAATTAAAGAGAGATAGAACAATATTTAGAAAATGTAAGATTTGAATCAAACAATTGTGCAAATAAGCAATCAGGAACGTCATTATATTACACATAGAATATTAAGAAGAAGATTAAAAGGACACATTGTTAAAATAACACACATAAAACAATCGTTAGCCCATCTGTAAATTGTAGAAGAGCCCGCAGGACCACCTAAGCTCAATCCTACAGACTACGTGGGACATTTCGTCCTGTGCTTTATCCATCCTTGATTTGTTTAGAATGTATAATCTACATCCACCTCAGAAATGTTGCCACTGGAATTGCATACCTAAGAGATGGATCAGTGCAAAGGATATGCAGGGCTGTGATATGTGATCTAGCACCCAGGTTCTTACATAGCTGAACCAACCAAACCTTCCGTGGGCTAACGTACGCAGGGCAAACAAAGAGCATGTGTGCAAATGATTCTACCTGTGTAGTGCATGTAGTGCATAAGTGACATTTGTTATCCCTAATAACAGACCATTTAGATGTAAAACACTTCAATGGGAGAGATCCAGATCTAAACTGGAAATAAAGTTTGCGATCCAGAGGCTTCTCAATAATGTCCCAATACGGCTAAAGGCCAGGGAATGGCTTAGTCTAAAGAAAAAGCCCAGAGAGAGAAGTTGTATCATGGCGCCTAAACTCATCATGCATCACCGTTTCCCAATAGACTTCTTTGAGACAATTTTTTGTTGGGAACGTTTTGGTGGAGGGTGAATCCCACAGGTGTTGCAGGCCCATTTTATTTAGCAAACTTCTCAGTTCGTGCAGCCAACTAATTTTATGGAAGCGTTCCATGTTTACAATATCCCTTAGGCTCTGTGTGAACACAGCCAATTCCTTTGTGCAAAAGATTCTACGCCAGAATAGTATTGGGCTTAATCTGGCCAGGTCCTTCAGGGCTTTTCTTCCTAGGTCGCTCCTTAGAGGGAGCATGGGTGTACTTTGTGGCATACTAGTAACTGCGCAGAAAAACGCGTTCTCTGCTATTGTAAGCTGGGCCAGGTTTCCAACCCCACAGCTCGGCCCCATAGAGAACTGAGCTCACCAATTTGGTATTGTAAATTTGGAGTTCCGGGTTTAGGGGTTTAGTAAAAGAAGTTTTAAATTATTTTCTAAGGGTTCCAGCTAGCTGCCTTTGCTTTAATGTCATGGCTTCGATGTGTGGCTTCCACCTCATATCGTTCTGCAGTTTGATGCCAAGATAAATACAAGCATCAACCTGCTCCAGGGGTAGCCCATCCATCATCATTCTCCCTTTAAACGATCTATGCTGATGAAATGCCATAAACTTGGTCTTAGCAAAATTAATTTTGAGACCCCCTCAGAAGACAATACTCTTTAAAGCGCAGGAGGGCAGGCGGCAATCCTCCTGGCGTTTTCGGGATTACCAGCGTGTTGTCCACGAACATTAAAATGGGAATTTTTCTGCCAGCTAGGATGGGAGCATCAGTGTTAATAGCATCAAGAAAATTTGCAACTCCATTTATAAAAAGGGAGAACAATGTGGGAGCTAGCACCCACCCTTGGTGGACACCCTCTCGCATGGGAAAAAGGTCGGTCTTATTGCCCGTCATCGCCCAACGTATCTGCACGAAGTTTTTTACACAAAAAACAAAGGACAGTTGGGTTTAGAACGCTGAAGCAGCACCAATATGGAAAGTGATACCAACAATACTTAAACAGAAATATCTAAAATGTGTGCAGGTTCCGAAAACACCCTCTGTCCAAAGGTGCTACCTTAAATAGGAAACAAACATTTTTTTTACTAAATCAGAACCGCACCACCCTTCCTTGTAACTTCAATTAAGTGTCCATGATATTCTCACCAAAAAGTAGTTGATGCAAGAGAGGCCACTTAATCCAATTGATGATTAACAATTTTCTTTTTATTTTCCAAAAAATCCTCCAGCCAACGCGTTTCGTCCTACACTGCTAGGACTTCTTCATGGCTGGAATTTACAAAAAAGCACCACATAAATGACTTTTCTTATTTTAAAATGTATGACATCTGATTCTGATTTGGAGAACGAGACTTCATACATAATATCTTACATGAAGAATCTTGTGTGGCTATAGAAGTATGAGAAAATGAGCAACAAACTTATTAAAAAGCAATTAACCTTAAGTCACAATATTTAGACATAAAATATATAACACATTATTGCTTCCATATAATTTATGTAGTACACCAACTCCAAAGTGACTACCGAATAGAACAACATTACACACAGGGTACTTTCTTTTAAAAATTCATGAGTATCTATCCAAAATCTAGATAGTCATGCACCAACTTGTAATCTTCCTGTACATAAACACATAGGATATAATCAGAGAGAGAAGGATGCAAAAAACAAAGCCACTCCTTTTGAGAATAGATTGAACGAGTCTAAAGTAGATAGAGACTCATAGTTAATTTTCACAAAATGAGGTCAACACATTGCAACTCGGAAGAAGAGAGAGCAAATGTAAAGTAAAAGGACCCATAGTGACACAGTTCACCAGAATGTGCTTGTACAGCATGCATACATATTTCACTAAAAACACCCATACTTCACAGAACAACACATTACATACCAAACAAATGATCTGTGCAACGAGTATCAGCAATAATAGTACCAATCCAATACGACGTATTCAGAAAATCTCCAAATAGGTGACACTTCTGTAATGGATAACCAATTGGACAACTTCAGGCACCTAGTCTGTGATTCGCCATATGAGAGTCATAAGGATGAAGCAAAGCAAAAAAACACATTTGGCCTACCTCAGCTGCTCCACTTGTCACCTTGTTGAGAATGGTCAATGATGACAATATCAATTATACGTAGGTGGTTTCCTTCCAATCTCAAAGACAATGATCCAGTATGATAGCCAGACAAACGATGAAATGGATCAAAATACCATATTATTGTGGCCTTTTGATGGACTTAATAGTGGGTATTCCCCAACCCACAGCGAAAGAGTCCTATATACAAAAAACATATTGTAACCAAATGGCCCAATGGACATCGACCCATATCCTGGCAATTTCCATTGTTATCAAATGCTCATATCTAAAAATATAATCTCCACCCTGAAAAATGAATTTAGTTACTGACTAGTGTCAAGGAGTTAACCATAGCTATCAGCTACAATAGCACACGTGTTTAGTAGTATTCATTTTAGAAAAAAGAATGAACCATAAAGACTTAGTGCCAAGTGATAGAATGAGGTATTAGATGTAAGCCACAATAAGTTCTAGCGGTTTCCTAGGTCCCTGGGAGACTTGCGCATGGCATAAAGAATCCCAAAAAATGCTCCAAATCATGTCAGAGACAGTCGCTGCTTGCTAAAATGTGTTCATGCATATACAGCAAGAAAACTAGCGGGGCGCGGGGCATGTGTCCCACATAGAGTCGCTATACAGCTATTAATAATCACAGAGTAGACGCTAACGTTGCTGGCTAAAATAAGATCATACATATGTCTAGCACGATAATAGAGAATCACGGGGCATATCTCCCACCTAATATCGCTACTACAAAGAAACATGCAGGATGTTCTAATATAGTGCGACCAGATTTAATATCATATGACAAAATTAGTATCAACAAAACTCGATTACCACGGTGTAAAGTCCAATAGTAATACAGAGGATATTTTAAAAAATATATTATGATGACAAAATATTATGCACCCTTCTCTCTCTGATTATATCCTATGTGTTTATGTACAGGAAGATTACAAGTTGGTGCATGACTATCTAGATTTTGGATAGATACTCATGAATTTTTAAAAGAAAGTACCCTGTGTGTAATGTTGTTCTATTCGGTAGTCTGGAGTTGGTGTACTACATAAATTATATGGAAGCAATAATGTGGTATATATTTTATGTCTAAATATTGTGACTTAAGGTTAATTGCTTTTTAATAAGTTTTTGGCTCATTTTCTCATACTTCTATAGCCACACGAGATTCTTCATGTAAGATATTATGTATGAAGTCTTGTTCTCCAAATCAGAATCAGATGTCATACATTTTAAAATAAGAAAAGTCATTTATGTGGTACTTTTTTGTAAATTTCAGCCCTGAAGAAGTCCTAGCAGTGTAGGACGAAACGCGTTGGCTGGAGGATTTTTTGGAAAATAAAAAGAAAATTGTTAATCATCAATTGGATTAAGTGGCCTCTCTTGCATCAACTACTTTTTGATGAGAATATCATGAACACTTAAGTGAAGTTACAGGAAGGGTGGTGCGGTTCTGATTTAGTAAAAAAAATATCTGCACAAAGTTATCCTCATGAAGGCGGACAATTAAGGAAAGCAAATCCAGTGGCATCCCAAACTCTTTCAGGACCTCCCAGAGCTTATTTTTTGAGACCAGGTCGAAGGCGGATTTAAGGTCAACGAGGGCAATAGTTCACCAGTATATAAGAACAAACTGGAAGACCTGGTCAATAGTACTGATGAGGGCCCTGTAGCCTGCCTGGAATGGGGTGAGGATGGAGTTTGCCTCCATCCATGTCTGGACCTTGGCCAAAACAAGCCTAGCGATCACGTTCTGTATAGAGTCTATGAAGCTTATTGGCCTATAATTACCTGGCATAGATTTGTCACCTTTTATATATATATATGGGGATTATCTCCGCCCCCCGCCAGGTAGCCGGTATTGGTGCACCTTGAGCTATAGCATGGGCAAGTAGTAAGATATAATTAGTCCATCTTTGTCTGTCATACAGTAAAACATCAGCAGGGATGCAATCAAGCCCGGGGGCTCTGCCCCCTGTTAAGGCAGTGAGTGCACAACTAACATCCGCCTCATTGAATACCCAACCAGCCGGGAGAGAAAGGATTGGAAAAGGTTGGTTATCATCAGCTTAATCATCAGCATATTGAGAAGAAAAATGACTAACCCATGCATCCGGTTCAACATGATTTTCCGGTGGGTGTGCCATCCCACCCCTACCCCATTTTACCACATTCCAGAACCATTTAGGGTCCTTACCATCACTGGCGCATTTTAGTTCCTGCCACCTACTCTCATCCCAGGATTTTTTGGCCCTATGTATAGTAGCCTTATAGGTTATCTGTGCAGACCGTACTCTCTCCACGGCACCGGTCTTTATTGGTTCTCCTGGCGCCTTACGAGCATGCCTACATGCATGGCTGTACCAGTGATGTTGGTGGAGCATGGGAGCTTTCACCCTGGGCCTACTCTGTTTCAAAAAGTGCCCATGGATTTTTTAAAACAGTGTATTGTGCAACATTGTGAGATAATTTGCCATTTGAGGGGAGGTGGAGCTTATCTTCATCTGTCTTATTGTGCACTCAAGCTCACTACTTATAGTTGTTAATATTTCTGGGCAGGCTATTATCCTGGACCACTTAACTCAGTGCATATTATTTGAAACTACAAGGTCACTAGTGTTGGGTAAATCGGCTGGTTGAACTTGTTCACTTAGGTCCTTAAATATAAACTGAGAGCAAAGGGGATCATGGTCACTCTCTAGGAGTGCCTGTATGGCCAAATCCTCAAGAGTGTACCATAGGTTTAGACTGACTAACAGATAGTCAATACGACTAGCATGGTAACCATTGATGAATGTGTTTGAGCCTAGTCTGTCAGAAGGAGTACGCCCATTTGCAGCTCAGAGGCCATCCTCCAGGGTAAGGGCTTTTAGCTGAATAGCGACCTCAGTCCACCGTTTGATTTGGTGTAATTCCAAAAGTGGAACGCCCCATTGTTCGTCCTCCTCCCTCACTAGCTCGCTATCCTCACCGTCAAGCGGTTCAAAAGTAGTGTTTGGGTCTACTTTAATCTCTAGTTCACTTATATTCTGCTTTGTTGGGATGGATGGGCAAAAGGATGGTTGAAAGAAAGGGTGGATATTGAATGGATAGATAAAGGGTTGGACATGTTTGGTGAAGACTGGATGAGAGAAAGTAATGCTTAATCATGGTGGCTGTGGGTGAATTAGAATGAAAGGATGAATTAATATTTGGATTGTGTGGATAAATGAGCAAGGCAGCTCTTCTCATTAAGGAGCATGTCGTTCATCTACTTCGCTTACTTTGTTTATGTAGGTTATCAAAGCTATGGTTCAAAGTGGGGATATTTTTCATTTTATGTTCTACTCCCTTAACTCTATTTATTTGTTAAGTTAGCCAGATACATCCCACCCATCATTCACCAACCCCCTCCCCACTCTTGACATTTTGCAACCTATGACCAGTGCAGTACGGTTCAAATTGTGACTGCAGTGAAGTGTTGGCTGTGCAATGTGCGTCTGCTTCATTCAATGTGGCATATACAATGTTTGCAATTCATTGCAAACCGAACACTCAAGGTTTGTTGCTTCCCTTCGCTCACTCAGTCAACTCTTAGTACTTCACTCCTTTATTTTTTCCTAAGTTCTTCCATTCCAGTCTACCAAATTGGAATTGATTTTATAACCATGTGAAGTGATTCCAGAATATATTTCATGGTTTCCCATAACAGATGTAATTTACACCTGTTCAGATTTATCCCTTTTGACTTCCGTCACCTAGTACAGCGACTGAATAAGCCAAAGATGGCAAATCGATGATCAGTGACGTGGCCCCTATATTCTATATCAAAAAATTCTGCTCTACCTGTCTAATTCCTCTACCCTAACATCCTGCAGTAGAGTAATCAAGTTTCCTTTCATTGTTTACTGCCAAGCGAATGAATTTGTTGAAAATATGTGGTGGTGGGTGAGGCTACAAAGTAAAGTGGGAGTAAGTGCATGATTTGATGTCAAGTTTGGCAGATGGGATACACAGTGTTGAATGTGCCACATACAACCTATATAGCCCGTTCCTTTCTCTGTAATGCAGTCCATCAGACTAATTTTCTCCAACCTCTACTTATGGCAGACAATAACCACATTTCATACTTTTTTTTTTAATAATGATTTTTATTGATTTTCCGCAATAAAGCATTGGTAACTTCCACATTACAACAGTTTACTTTTTGGTATATTGATGACACAAAAACACTAACTCTAAAGACTTGGGTTGGATGACCGGAGAACTCCCGTCACCTTTAATGATGAATCATCGTATAATCTATAATTTTACACATGTGCATGTTAAAGTACCTTTACCTACAAAATTGCATAAAGAATTGCTGTTCAGCAAATGGTCTCACGTGTAAAATCGATACAATTCCGTCTCAGTTTCACAGGCAGGCATCAATATAAAACAATTTATAAAGAAAACTAAAGATGAGTCGAACTCTACCTATGGGTACCGGGCCCAGTGTACCAGACCATAGAGCATGTCAAGGGTGTCGCAGGTGTGGAGAAGCATGCGCAATGCATCACCCATCGTGGGTGCATCAACAGGGAAAGCAACGAAGGGGGGAACGGGACACAGGGAGGGGGAAGGGGGGCCAGCAGGCAAGGATATGGAATGAGGAGGAAAAGAGAATGATGTAACATGTCGTGAAGGGTGCGGTGGGGGGAGGGGAGGGGGAAGAGTCCCACCTATGGGGGGGTCCTTTTCGGCTAACTTGGTCTCAACCAACGACAGGTATTCCCCCATTGGGCAACTGGTCTTCGTGGTGGTGGTGCTAGCGTCCGCGAGGTCTATGCTTGCTGATTTGTGTGCTCCAATACCAGTGCCCTCCTATGATCCAACAGCCAAGAGTGTACTCTGGGGCCCGCATGGGCTTTCCACGTCATGGCTATTTTACTTTTGGCGAGTACCAGAGCTAGGTCCAGAAATTTGCTCAGAGCTTTACGTGACACAGAGCGCTTTGTGACACCGAGCAGGAAGTGAATGGGTTGTATTGATACCGGGGCCCCTACTGCTTCTGCAAGCATGGCTGCTGCTGCGCTTCAGTATCGTATACTTATGCAATTCCATACCATATGCGTGAATGTGGCCTCCAGATTATGGCATCTGGGGCACTTATCAATGGAGGTTGGGTACATGCGAGCTAGCCTATGAGGCGTAAGGTATGTATGGTGTAGATAGTTAAATTGGGTGTATTTCAACCTAGCATTGGTTGAGACCGTTTTGGGATGTCCAAGGCATTGTGCCCATCGTTTGTCAGTTATGGTGGAGGATAATTCTGCTGTCCAATACTCTCGCAGTGCCGTCAACGCGGGTGCATCATCTAGTCTAATGGAAGTATATATGGCCGTTACTGCATGTCTGCCCTTACCATGCGTCAATAGCGTTTGCAGTAGGTGCGACATGGGTGGTTCTGTCTGATCATTTCCCCATGTTCATAAGAAGTGGTGAGTAAGGAGGGCATATAGGAGAAAGGAACCCTGCGGTATCCCGTATGTATCTACCAGCTCTTCAAACGTTTGCAGTTGTGAGTCAACGAACATGTCTCCCCACGTGTCCAACCCTCTCTCCCTCCAAGAGGTGAGCTCCAAGCGTTCATGGCAAATGAGTGTGTCAGGAAGTACTTCCAGTGGCAAGCTGGAGGCGTATGGGGCAGTCCGACCCTTAGGGAGGCCATATCTGGACCAACTGCGTCTAGCCACCATCATTAGCATGTTACACTGATGTTTCTGGGTTGTTGTTGTGGCACCCGAAAACCATTCCAAAAGTGTAGGGCAATCCCAGGAAATGGCTTCAACTATCAATCCAGTAAGATTGCTCTTGTCAAGCCATCTCATTGGCCATAGCAACTGAGCTGCGGCGTAATAACACTCATAGGTCGGGGCACCCAGACCGCCCTCCGATAGCGGGAGATACAATTTATGTAAAGCCACCCTGGCTCTAGAGTGTCCCCAGATGAGAGAGATTAAAAGAGATTCCAGATCCCTAAATAAAATTTGTGGCTGGGTATAGGGGAGTGCATAAAAGAAATTCAAGAGCCGCGGAAGGAGCAGTATTTTGGATATCGACACTCGACCCATTGGGGACAAGGGGAGGCTCAACCAGAATGGAACAGTAGACCGGGCTCTAGAAATGGCATGCCCTAAGTTGCTGTCAATAATATCCATCCCCGAGTGGTATATCTGTATTTAAATGTATCAAACGCCCATTCCAGTACCATTTGTGACGAGTTCTGTCTCTGGGCTATTGACATTGGTGTCATCGGTAACACCACCTATTTGGACCAATTAACCGGCAGCCCGGAGACCAATGCGTGAGCGTCCAACAGGTCCATTATCTGCTGAAGTATCTCAGTCCGGCCACGTAAATAAATCAGGGTGTCGTCCGCATAAAGCGACACTATGTGACATCGTCGGTCTGTGAACAGGCCCCACTCTGCCACCCGTTGGCGTAACCTACGTGCCAGCCGTTCCATAGCCAGGGCAAAAAGTATCAGTGACAGGGGGCAACCCTGTCGTGTACCTCACGCTATTGCGAAAAGTGAGGAATAAACTCGACCCGTTTTCACCCTCGCCTGTGGACTACGATACAGTCATTGTATCCATTCCAAGAAATTAGGGCCAATACCGAACCTTGACAACACCGTCAGCAATTAGTCCCAACTCAATTTATCGAACGCCTTTTCAATATCAAGGGATACTATCCAATGCATTTCTGCCTCTGTACCTCTCGCCCATTCCAGCAATGTAAATAAACATCGCAGATTCAATCCTGTGTTCCTCCCTGGTATAAAACCATTCTGCTCTTCATGGACCAGCAAGGGGATCAACCTGTTTGCCAGTAGCTTGCCAAGATTCTTATAGTCTACATTTAACATTGAGAGCGGGCGATATGAGGCCATTAAGAGAGAGTCTCAACCCAGTTTCGGTAGAACCACCAGTGTGGCCTCCTTCAAAGTGGGCGGGAGCTCACCTGTCTCGAAGGCTTCAGTATACATGTCAGCCAATTATGGTGCCAGCTTATTAGTGTATGTGGTGTAGAATTCAGATGGCCAGCCATCTGTCCCTGGTGACTTTCCGGTCGCTAACTTCCCGATTGCCTCCTCTATCTCAGACACAGTGATGGGACCTTCCAGGGCATCGTAATGCGCTGGTATGATTTGCGGGAGGTGGAGCCCATCAAGAAAGTCGTGTATATGGGCGGGGTTTGGGAGCATGGGAGCTGCATACAACATCTTGTAGTATGCTAGGAAGGATTGGTTAATCTCCTCCTGTGTATTCACAAGGGAGCCGTTGGACGTGCGTATGGCGGTAATGGGGGAACCGGATTTCATACTTGAGGTGTGTGATGTAGTATCTTATTTATTATTCATCTGCCTCTTGGGAGCCAGGGGAGAAAGATAAATGCAATTGGAGAAGATCAGAGTCATTGGAATAAAAAAATATATAATTGTCAGCTATAGCAGCCCCAGCTGCAGACAGTAGCTAATTGCCCGCCACGCTGGCTAGCAATTAGCAAGACTCCAATATTTTAGCACAACACACAACTTGTACTTCATAGTGCATAATGCTGAACTCATTAATGAGAGGTAATTTATTTTTCTACTCAAAGTGTCTGTTTATAGTTACTTGAAAAGACTTTAGAAAAAAAAATATCAAATCACTGTGTGTTTTTTAATCCTGTGTTATTTTTCTGCCACACAGTCAGTGCTTTTTATACAAGGCATGTGTGGGTAAAACAAAATTGGCCTTGTGACTCTCCAAGTATGAATCACTTCAAATTCCAATGCCCCTAGGGGGGAAGCAATGTACTGCTAGTTTTACCACCCAGTAATTTAAAACAATTGTTTGCACAGAGCATTATTTACAATTTGTCTTTTCATTTTTGTCAATGTAGCTGGTCCACCAGTAGTGGGACCCAACAGGCAGGAGATAGCGGTCCGTCTGCGGTGGCAGAGGCTGGAGCATATCCAGCAAGAATACCGTCAGCTAGTGGTACAGGAATAGGAGGAGGAGGAGGTGGAGGAAATAAATGCCTCTCAGCTGGGCCCCAGAGCAGCTGGTGCCCTTTAAACTCCAGCCTCCCAGCAATACCGTCACCGGCGCCCCCACTACCTGAGATTATCATCTGCTACCACCTTCTCCCACGCTGACAGCAGGCCATTGCTGCACAGCATCCTGCAGCAGCTTAACACCATCGAGAGCCAGCTCACCACGATGGAGCAAAGCCTGGACCATCACTGGACCGACATCCACAATGCCCTCTTCTAACCCTTTTTTATATTTTTTGTTTTGGTGGGAGGGACTTGTTTGTTGGGGCAGGGTGAAGGGAATGGGATAGGAGTTGGGACCGGGTTTGATTTTCTTTTGACATTTTGTATTTTGAGACATTGACTCTTGGGTCACTTTTGTTTGGGGAGAGTGGTGGGCATGTTGTATGAGTGGAAAGGGTGGGTTTCATTGTAAGAAAATAAAGGGGTAACTATTTTATTTGAAGAAGTTTGTTTTATTTTTATTTTGCACTGCTGCCTTCAGCTTTTATGCAGCCTGTTTATGTGCTGAGAGTGTAGCCCTTAAATATAGAGTTATAGAGTTATACCTCTCTGTCTAGACCATTAGGGGGGATACTGCCATGACCTACATTATCTACAAAAACGTAGATAAATGATAGTAGCAGTTAGTTACTTACTTACTAAGTTAACTAGTTCACTTCACTCAATAGCTGCTTTACCCCAATATAGAGAAAGCAATAAAAACTGGGAAGGCATCACAACTTCACAAGCAAGGTTCTAGTTCCACTCAGGTGAGCTCCAACTATAGGATTAGTCTGAAGGATTGATTATCTAAAGTAGGCAACTAAATGGAAATAAAAATACTAAGTTTGTGGGTTGTATTAAAACTTTGCAAAGAATTGACACCAGAGTACTGCACAACAAGAATTCCTGATGGTCCAGTAGGTAAGCAGGTGTGTTGAACTCATCTTTCGTTCGTCCTGAAGGCCTGCGGACTGAAAAACAGAAACTGTATTTTAGACTCAAGGAGAAGGGCAGAGGGGAAATACGCTTTATGAGGAATATATCAAGAAGACTCAGAGGCAGAGCAGAAAAAACAAGAAGTGGACTCAGAGATTCACTTTTGCTACAAGTCTAACACACATACACACATAGACACACACACAGAGCAGCATTCCACAAATAAACACACCTCCACATAGTTGAGAACTAGGCCTCAGACTCTTGGTTAGCCTTTCAACCGAGGTCAATAACTTCTTGCTTCTAGCTGTTGATGAGGTAGTCCTGCAGCTCCCACTCTGAGTTCTTCCATTCTCCGCATGACTCTGAGTAACTCAGTCCCAGACCAGTCATCATGATCCGAACAAGATAGATGTGGAGGGCACTGTTGGTAATGAACAAGTAGAGAAACAGAATTGCAGAATTTTGCATAGGTTTTTGTTTATTAACTAAAGTGACTGTTCTGGTCTCTGAAGAACCAGAAAAAATGAGAGGATCCTTCAATTAAATCTGGTTAAGTGTGAAAGGGCCAATCACCTCCAGGGACATAAAATGATTGTCTATCACTCAGGCCCCAAACATTGCAAATCAATTACCTCAAGAAAGCTCCTGCATTACAGTTCAATGCACCCACCCTCATTGTCAACCACCCCATTAATTATCAATCTTCACTCACAATCACACGATAACCAGATCACTCATTAGTTCAATGGTTACCTGTTCTAATCCAAGCACTGTGGTAGGTACACTATCTCCCCTTTGATGCAAGCAACAGATTCGAGTTTGGCATTCTTATAAATCAAACAATTGTCTGGGACAGTCATATTAGATGATGAAAAAACAGAAGGATCATAGGAGAGGATCATACAGGTTAATTAATGTTCACTAAGTAAGTTTGGAAAGGCCAAGCACCTCCAGGGAAAAAAATCATCAATCCTCACTCAGGCACCAAACATTGTAAATCAATCATCTCAAGAAAGTTACCGCATTACAGTTCAACACACATCCACCCTCACTGTTACCCACCACATGATGAATCATCAATCATCATCACTCACACAATCACTCACTCACCGTTGCAATAGTTGTAGGTACCTCTTGGTATTGGCAGGTACTCTTGCAAATCAATGATCTTCTGGGGTATACCTACTAGTGCTAAGTGATGCAAAAGGAGATAGGCAATAGGCATGCAAGAGGGGCAGACATTCTCTCCAATGTCATGAAGGAATTGTGGAGTCTTCTTCAATGCACACTGGTCCAATTCCAATCTGGCAATATAAATGACTAAAATATTGTGAGACAGCGTAATTCTCACACAAAAATAATATTGGTCTACTAGCTACTTTTTTTTGTTGCGAAGATAGAACTTCAACGGGAAATAATTAAAAAGTTCTTTGGGGCACTGGCATACTGAGTCCGGGAAGTAGAGTTTGTCCTCAAACTCAGGTGGTTCATAAAATATTGGTTCATTTTGATCATAGTCAATCTATCCACGTTTTGAGATGAGAGACTTGACCATCTCCCTGTAACAACCCCACTGCTGCACTGAACACATGCTCAGCAGACACACTGGCTACAGGGCAAGCCAGCCTGCTGAGCTCTGGCCATTGGTGCATCATCCCACACCAATACATCAATGGATTTTGATCCACATAGACCTCTTTTGGATCATCCAGATACTCTTGGGACATCCTGTGGATGGTCATTGGGGCTGCCACTTGCTCAGCCTGTTTTGCCATTGCCTCTGCACTGGACTAAAGCCCTGCCGATTGAAACCAATACAATGCAGAGGTTGGGTCCAGTCCTTCTGAAGCTGCTGTTGCCGGTGCGCTGCTGATGGTGCTGATGGTGTTGTTGGCTGCTATGAGAAAAGACTGTCCTCTCTGGAAATTGAAGGTGGCACTCCAGGACTGTGGGGTGGGACTCTAAGTTCCAGCCATTCTTCTTCCAGGTCTCTGGCTTGCTATACAGTCCACCGTTCGTAATTTGAAACTTCCCTTTCAGAAAAAGGAATATAAGTGGGCAGATTTTTTTCTACTGTGGATCAAGTAGTGTGGCACAGATATACTCTTTGGACGCAATGAAGTCATTTTGCAGTCTTGTATTACAAGTCAAGTAAAGGATTAAGCTCTCAGCCACAATATACACTTCAGTATTTTCATTCACACCTGCGGGGCGAACCTTTCAGACACCTTCTTTATCCAGTCCTCAGGAAATGTAACAACGGGATAGCTTGGCCCATCGTACTGTTTTCCTTGCTAATTTCCAGTGTGAAAACCTTTAAAGGGAGTAGCATCTGTGTCAAGCATTTTACTATGCCCCATTTGTCCGCAGCCATGGTCATAGCTTTCCCAACTGCATCCCCTCCACTTTAAATTACATAGTCAAACAGATGTTGCAACATGTAATAGGCAGAGTTCCAAAGTGTTGGTACCTCTTGTGTCAAGGCTTTAACTTTTACTCTCTTATTAAGCTGACTAATCTGCAACTGATTCTGGGCTTTAAAAGAATGGCTGAAATGAGTGCAGACTCTTTTGCAGGTGGTCAGTATGTTGCTGACTATGTCTTTTTTTAAAGAAAGTCTTGCACCTCCAGGTTGATGGAATGGGCCAAACACAGGACCCCGAAATAGCGCCATCTAACGTGGCCTTGCCTATGTTACTGCCATTGTCCATGGCAACAAATCCAGTTTTGAGACCTCTGGGTCACAGCCATTCATACACCTTTCTGTTAAATTTCTCCAAGATGTTTACAGCTGTATGTGATTTTACCATGGCCACTGTTGCATGCTGCTGAACACTCTAAAAACTTTCATCAGAGCCAAGACCTGCAGATATATTTTGCTTTACACCTGCAAAAGAGATCTAGTATTCAGTGATGCACATGAAATTGATCACCAGACAACTGGTCCACATTCCTGTCGTCAGGTGGATAGTGTGAACAACACTTTGCTGCAAGGTTTGTTCAACCAACTGCAGCACATCGTGATGCAGTGCTGGAATGGCAACTCTGGCAAAATAAGTCTGATTTGGTACTTTACATTTCGGGCAGATGGCTGTCATAAATTCTAAGAATCCCACTCTTTCCACAAAAGAAACAAGCATTTGCAATGGAATAGGTCTCGCATTTGCAAGAGTTTAAGCTATTGGCATTGTAAATGGCATTGCCTTTTATTTATATGTTTTGATAATTAACACATAAATTAAAGGCATTGTCACATACAATGCTATTAGCTTAAACTATTGTAAATACGAGACCTATTCAAAGAAGCAACCGCCATTGTTTCGGGCTGCTAAGAAAGTGAAAGCACACATGGCACGCTGAATATTGCAGGAAAGCATGTTGTGCCTGCAGTAGGAGAAACTACAGAATCAAAGTCCTTTTCAGGATGTGAATGAGCTGAGAATTCCACTCATCAGAATTCATATTGTGACACATGTCATGGTTTTTAGTATTGCATGCTATGACAGGCCAATACATCATAACCATGTCAAGAAAAAGAGAAACAGAGGTGGGGAAGTAGCGAAAGGGATTTCTCCATTGGAAAACAGAGAAAAGAAAAAATGTGTTATTGCATGTATGTGAAGTCATTTCAGCATGCACAGTTGCACGCAAGCTAAAATTAAACACGCAAAACTGCATCTACATAGATATAATTAGGAATTCCAAAATCTTTCCAGGAATACACCTGGAAACCTGCACCTGTTGCAGATTTCCAAGCACACCCTCAGAGACCTTACTGAATTTCTGAAATTAGTAAATCCACACTGAAGTGAACTAGTAACCAAACCGATGGGTTTTTCATAAATTTGTGCTCAGTTTCTAATTTTCCCACTTGTGTACACCAAAGTTGGTTGGCCTATCAAAATTTGCAGCCACTTTAAGGGCCTGATTTATGACAAAAATTTAAAAGGGTATGTGGACATTTACATTTCCGAAATTAAGGGTTTTTGTTACATGTTTTTGTCATATCACAAAACTTCACAGTAGTGTGCTTATTTTCTCTGAAGGGAAAAAATATTCCTGTTGAGAAAGCCATCTCTCTACATCCCTACCAAATGTGGGGTTAATCCAAACCCCTTTCTATCCTGCAAATTTCCAAACATTTGCAGGGTTGAAAGCTATTGGGTCAGAATTTGTGAATGCCCACAAAAGTACGTGTCTGTAGAAATTATGTTCTAAAAAACGTACAGAGGACACGTTCACCAGAAGGTCTCTTTGCGATAAGGTTGCAAAAGACAGCAACTAATAGCCAGGACAGACATAAGCGAGTGGGAACAGCCAGGTTTTTAAAAGCTTTCTAAAACTCGCATAGTTAGACAATGATCTTATGTCAGGAGTGAGAGAGTTCAAGGTGTGGGGAGCCAGTACAGAAAAGCTGGTCCCTCCAGGACTTTTCCTCTGGCTTCTTGACCCTTTAAGTAAATTGTGGTGAGCCGATCTAAGACAGTGATTGGGAAGGTAATTGTGGATTCTAGAGGACACAAAAGCAGCACTTTTGCTGTGTAGAGCCTTAAAAATAATACAGGTTGTTTTAAAGATGGTCCTCTGAGCTACTGGAAGCCAGTGGAGCGTTTTCATTAAAGGTTTGATGTGACAAAAGATCAGCCGGGCTCCCTGATTTTGAACCAATTGCAGCCTATTTTTAAGGCCAGCTGGGAGGCCCAAACTAAGCACGCTGGCATAGTCAATCAGAGAAATTACAAATGCAATAAGGACTTGGGTGAAATCTTCCTCCGTGAACTTTTAACGAAGATTTTCCTTATTCTCCGAAGATGTTTACAAACTTGCCAGACGTGCCGCTCCTTGTAACTCCCACTTCCCATTTTTTCCATGGGATTTGCTACTGTTAATTTCTCCACCCATTTGGCAAAGCCATCCATAGTAGAAATGCATTTACTCCTGCCAGGAATCCTTTTCTGAATTCCAGGGCAGGCACAAATTAAGATATTGCTAGTCTTAAATGTGTGTTTATGGACAAAATACCCTTGTAAATCAGGCCCTAGTAATTTGCTTCAAACTGAGTTCCAGGTGAGCGCAAAAAGTTGATAGGTGAAAGGAAGCAAGCTTGGTGTTCTACCCATGCAGTAGTCACTTTCTGCCACACCCACAGATATGTAAGAGATTCCGTTGAAACTATGAATATCACAGTATGTATGTGAGGAACACATGCACCCTTTACGTCTTTTCATTATCTTATAGCAACATTTGTATTGTGCTGTCCTACCTCCCTTAGAGTTACCAAGGCGCTAAGACCCAATAATGATGATTAACCTGTTTCTGGGTACTGGAAATTAAAGCAAAGTAGGGAAATGAGACCCTTGGGGTGAGGCAGGGGATAAAGTGATCTGTGCAGCATCAAACAATCTGATCACGTGTGAAACTGTAATTAAAATCAATCTTCATTGTTACCGGACTCGGAGAATGGATCAGAAGGGCATACAAGACGTCATCACATGCTTTGTTTCTTCACAATGTTAAGTGTGTGCTGCCCTAAACACTGGAGCCAGGATTCCTCTGAATCCCTTTAAAGTAATTAAAACTGGCTCTGTGCCTACTGCGGATGAAAGTTTAACTTAGACCTCGTGCTTGCTGCCAGTCTCTAACAATGCTCCTGGGTTTTACACCCTGAAGTATTCGGATATTTCATCAGTGTTTCTTCAGAACATCCTGTAAAATCTATGGCTCTTTGATCAATATGATTGGAAGATGTGTACTGTAAAATTAATTCTACGGAACCTCTTTATGGTGACAAGATGTCCCAGATTTTCCAGGGGAGTTATGATTTTGTCTATCACAACAAATTTCTATAAGTGTACCATACCCAGGTCAAACAGGATTACTTTAGAAGCCATCCCAGAGTCATTGAATGATCATTCAACTACTATAGAAGTCATTTTCATGCCACCAGACATCATCAAGCTCTTGAAGTCGTCAGCAGAGCTTAGAAACTTGAGCCTGATGATTTCAGGATGACTTGAAAATTAGTGTCTGATGACTTCACAAGGTGTGACTATTCGCGATGACTTCAGGAGGATTTAAGAATGAGCAGCTGATGACTTAACAAGGTGTGACTATTCCTGATGACTTTGGGAAGATTTCCAAATGAGTATCTGATGACTTCACAAGGTGTGACTATTCCTGCTGACTTCAGGATGATTTAAGAATGAGTATCTGATTACTTCATAAGGTCCAATTGTTGTTGATGATTAGAGGATGATTTGAAAATAAATATCCAAAACTCAACAAGCATCATTTCTTTTTAACATATTGAAATTCATCCTGATGTTTTTTGAATGATTTGCTGATTATCCCAAGAATACACCCACTATTTTGGTTTCATTTTCTGTCAGAAAGGTCCAACCTGCTGTGTGATTTTAGAATTATTTGCTGATTACTACTCAGTGAACACTATTTAGGTATTAAATGAGTTTTCTTTAAATGTAAATTAGCATAAAGCATGTTTCATTAGATATGTAAGAACATTCACAGGTAAATATTTAGAGTCTTTTTTATTTTACATCATTTTATATATAATAATCATTATTAACAAGTATATTGTGATACTATGTTCAGAACATGTACATTTTGCTTCCAATTGATCAGTTGTAGGTAGGTAGCAGCAACGGAGTACGAAATTATGGGGCAGCTCAACTGGGTGGGCCAGCGCAACTTCAACTGCCTTGTAAAAGGGAGATATTTAGTTTTGTTGTCTGCTGCGTGGTACATAAATTAATAGAATCTAGTGAAAACGAGTAATTTAATATTGAGGTGGCTATTGTTATGAGAACAGAGCATGGAAATGGGCAGCACAGCAGGCTCCTCTCTTTGAGTGTGCCTTGGGATGGTTCCTAAGGTGCTATAATTGAATGACTAACACATTTTTGTGCTGTTTTGCAGACACATGCACTAAAATGTGTTAGTCTAACCCATGATGCATGGTACTTGGCAGGGCTGTTTATCACATCTCTATTTAATTCTCATTGGTTCCAGTGAGTGCGGCCTTTGAAACTGTGCCTCTGAGTCATTTAAAGGTGTGTAAATTTATATTTTAACGAATATTGTCCAGATTTCTAATGCATGGTGTGTTAGATTTCTAATGCAAGGTGTATTAGGACATGTTGATGTGCAACTTCAAAAATGATTGAAAATATTTTAGGTTTTTGAAGTTCTACTTGCTATAGTAGATCAATATTTTCTATTCTACCACTTATTAAGTAATTGTTTTGCAATATGTTTGCAGTAAGGCTGTTTCAATTGACTTAGAAATTATGTTTTTGACCCAGTTCCGAACCAAAGATGTGGCTAAAAGTAGAGCTATGTAAATACTTTTACAAAGGGCTATGCAAATGTTGTTGAAGGCATTATATTTCTATTTAAAATGTGTATATGCTGAGAAGGCTACCAGGGCCTCTGTGCTATGCAGATTTAACAGCTATTAGGCAAGGCAGCAATTATTTTTCTCTGCATTTTTCTCATGCTTTTGTCCATGGATTTTGATGTTGAGAGTGAATCTAAATATAGAACTACATGTTCCAGAATGTAATGCGTGATAGGAAAGAAAGTCTGTTGAAGGTGCTTCTAAGCAATCATCTAATTTACTGCACCAATCAGACATACAGATGTTGAATTTTTCCCCATTGCCATTTCCTTTGCCCTTGATGCCTTTGTTTTCACTGTTTCTGCATCAATTTGACTAGAAAAATTAGAGATTGTCTGAAAGCATGACTCCCACGTACTTCGGGTGGCGCTGGAAGTTACATCACCCGCAAGGCCTTTTATTTGGTCTGGGGGCTAGGCTGGGCAACGCCTGTGATTAACGGGGTTGCCATTCTGCTGTTTTGTATTTAGGAATGGTTCAGTGGGAGGTCTACATGGATGAGATGCCCGGGGATGAGGAGGTGGGACGGCCCCTCCCCACTTTTCCAAATGGCCAGCCACAAACCAATTAGCAGTCCTGTTATTTGACTGGAGTTGTGATTTGTTAAGGCTGCAACTTTTGAATGCCATTTTCACGTGTCCCTCCAACCCACAAGCCGAATCCAGTTGCCCCACTTCCAAACATAGTTGTTACCAAAATAACATCCATTCTGACTCATCTCCTTCATAGTCAAGATATTTAAAAATATTTCATGTTAAATACAAGTCTTTCATTCAGCCTTTTGCAGGTAGGGGACTGAGACAGAATGAGATAATATAATTCGTAGAGTTTGGAAGTGAGGAAGCCACGGCTGCAGTGTAATCATCCTGGTATTATACAGGGCAGCTTGGCGAAGGGACCACACGCAGGTGATGAACACAGGCCCCAGCTAGGCCCGCAGAATACTAGGGTTCGCTCTCCTGTAACGTAAACTAGAAGGAAGTTGGCACGGAAACTGCAAATACAAAGACAGAGTTTATTAACCCTTAAGGGTGGTCCTACAACCTATACAACACTCTTCAGTATTACATAGAGTAGCACAAAGAACTTGCGTACGTGGTCCCCTTTTATACACAACAGAGGGGCTCATAAGTGGGTGGATACAACATAGAGCAAGATTCATTACAATTTATGGACGTTTTCGATACAGGATCAATATGTGGGTGGAGTTTAACACATTCCTAAACCCGCGAAAACATGGTCGAGCAAGGACTAACTGGTAACAGATGTGGTCAAGTCTGGACATGTGCCAGACGGACAAAGGAGCTATTTATAGACTGTTACTGGGCAGATTACAAAAACAACTAACACAAAGATAGGACTCTTCTCGTGCTGAGCACGTGGAGACATGTCTTTAGTGAATGCTTAATCACATCGCCGTTTTAGTTTTCAACAGACGACCCTTTCAGCATTTACTGAAGACATTCGGCTTATTAGGATAATCATCATATATGTCAATTTTCATCATCTCTTCCACCTCTTTGGTTAAATGTTTCTGATAGGTAACATTGGCAATAGCTTTCTTATCAGGTATACAGAATGACACACATAAAGAACAGAGTAAAGGGCCACACTGAACACAGATGCAGCAGGAAAACAGAATTGCCACAATAATGCAGAGACCAGTTAAAACCTTCCATCCCCATGTAGTGATCAATGCCCAAAACCATCCAGAAAAGGTCCAAGTGCCATTTTCTGTATGAATCTCAGCTGCGATTTTATGCAGTTTATTAATAGCGTTATAAACTGATGGCGTATGGTCAGGAATAAACACACAACAACTACTTCCGATAATTTTACATGCTCCACCTCTATCAGCTAACATAACATCTAATACCATACGATTCTGCAATGCAACAATTCTAGTAATTTGTAATTCTTCCGTAAGATTCCCAAGAGCAGCAGCGGTTTGATTCATCACAGCCTCTACGACTCTTGTTAATCTTTGAATCTTCCTACTATTCAGGGCAGCTCCAACAAAGAAAAACAATCCTAGATTAAAATCAACATACTGCTGTACGTTTATACCTATTTACAGTCACATTATTCAACAACTTCAAATCTTTATGATAAGATGCAGGTGCTAAGAATACAGGAGGTAATAAGAACGCTACATAACATACTCCGGACCACCCGGCTGGTAAACGATAATAACCCTTATTCCCACATACAAAGTATGTATTATGGGAGGCTAAGAAAGTACTATTATTTAACCCATCAATATTTAACACAATAATACAGTCACTAACACCAACAGGAATATAACCCACACTCTGAACACACAGGTCCGCTTGAGCTTGTGCCACTTGAATCACAAATTTCTCATTCCCAGCAGTGTCTCTGGTGTTCGTGAAAATGTAGGGGATCGATTCATTGTCTGGTCGATATTCTTCCCACTCCCATATTGTCCCATTTGCTTGTGGATAGCCTTCTTTATCCTGATGACATTCCTTATTAAGTCTGAAAAGTAATCGTCCCACTGTAGGTTTCCGTGTGGCAAAAAGCAAAGTGTACCATGCTCTACAAGAGCCATTATGAGAGAAAGGAAGAGGTATGAACGGCGTTCCTCCTTTCTTCTGATGAGCTGGCATCATACCACATATCCAACAGCTCGTAGCATTCGTAGCAACATGGGTATGATGCAACATCTGGATGAAAGTGTTATTTAAATAAGACTGGCGATGCTTCAATTCTTGATACGGAAGGGTATAAAAGTAGTGCTCCTCAGGCACTGGAGTGGTCAAAACAAGCAACTCACGGGCAGGAGTCACGTCTTCAACAAACCATGTGGCTATACCAACAATAGCTACAATGATAATAAAACTCGTCGCACAAAGAATCTTCTTCTTTTCCATCTTGTAGTAAAAAGTCAATATCTTCCTGAAACTAAAAGGTTGTCAGAACTCTTCCCCTTAGGCAGCCGTTGATTTCTTCACCAGCGGGCCAAGACGGGTGTCACTACACTAATGCAGGGCTGATCCCCCCCCTTGCCTCATTGGCTCTCCGTTTCACTAACCCAAGGGCCGTTCTGACAACGTCTTTGGATACAAAAAAAAAGAAAATCACTTCCTAGGTCTGAGATGATATCTTCCTCCTCCAGGAATCGATTGGCCCTCAGTATCGTTCGGTTCCACAGCACGGCCTTTCTCCGCAGTCAGGATTTCTCGATGGTCGGTCAACACAGCAGGCTCCACCAATCCAGGCGGCACTTTACGACAGTGCAAGGAGTGGATCCAGTTCTTCCGATTGGAAACTCGCACAGCTGTCCTCGTTGCAAGCAGGACCTGCTCAGGACCAACCCATCTCGGCTCCAGACTGTTCGTCCTTTCGAATACTTTTATCATAACCTGATCGACAGGTCGGAGATTATGACCTTCACCTGTGGACCGATCAGGGAGCGCTTCTCGAACCTGTTGATGAATAGAAACCAAATTATCCGTTAACTGTGCCAGATAATCATTCATCATTACACAAGATACATCATACACTGACTTCGGTTTTGGTGGACCCCAAATATTCATTAAGCGTCCGAACACGATCTCGTAAGGTGTGAGACCGGTCCGAGAATGCGGTTTCGATCTAATTGACAATAATGCCAGCGGTAAAGCATCTGGCCAATTCAAAGAAGTTGAAGCTTGGATCTTCGCGATCTTAAGCTTCAGAGTACCATTATATTTCTCGACCAATCCCGCAGACTGAGGGTGAAACACTGCATGAAATTTTTGGGTAATTCCCAGGCCTTTCAGGACATACTTGATAACGTCTGCTATAAAATGAGGTCCGTTATCACTCCACAACAATCTACAAACACCATATCGAGGGAAGAACTCCTTCAATAGCATCTTGGCTGTAGTCATTGCAGTATTGTCTTTCGTAGGGTATGCCTCAACCCATTTGCTGAAGGCACAAACCACTACTAGGACATACTTCAGATTATTACAGCGCTCCAGCTGAATGTAATCCATCTGCAAAACCTCAAAGGGTGCAGTAGGTGTTGCAAATCCTCCTGCTGGAGTTTGTGTACCCTTTCCTGGGTTATACCTCAGGCAAATCATACAGGTCTGCACTACCCTCTTTGCTGTACTAGCGATCTCCGGATGCTCCCAAACTCGTGTGAGTAATTTGACAATTGCGGAAGCTCCGACATGCGCTAGTCCATGTACCATCTGAACCATAGGTTGTACGAAGGCTGTGGGTGACTTCCATTTATCCATCTGCTTACTTCTCCAACACCCTTCATCATCTAATTCTCCATCATTGGACCATAGCTCCCGTTCCAGCACTTCTCTCCTAGCATCGTGCCATCTTTCTGCCTGCGACTTCACAACATACATTGCAGTAGCACCAGGCTGCATCGCAGTCTCTCGTGCCACCCGGTCTGCTAAAGCATTCCCTTCTCCAACTTTATCAACCACTTTCTTATGGGCACTACATTTAACTATAGCAATCTTCTTTGGATATGTTAATGCAGTCAAAAGGTTGTGAACTAACTCCCCGTACATTATCTGTGCTCCATGTGACGTTAGAAACCCTCTCTCCTTCCAGAGTAGGCCGAAATCGTGCGCTACTCCGAAGGCATAGCGGCTATCTGTATAAACATTCACACACAATCCTGCACTGAGCTCACATGCTCGTGTTAATGCTATCAGTTCCGCTGCTTGAGCTGATTTCTGCGGTATGCGTGCTGTCTCCACTATTGTTTGTAATGTGGTAATTGCATACGCTGCTGAAGTCGTACCATCTGGTAGCTTCAGGCATGATCCGTCCACCCACAGTTCTCCATCTACATCTGTAAAGGGCGTATCCTGGAGATCAATACGACCCTTTGTCTGTTCCTCAGTCACAAGAATACAATCATGCGCTTTTCGTGCTTCAGACTGAGTTTCCGGGAATGGCAACAATGTGGCTGGATTTAACGTTGCACATCTCTTTAGCATAATATGAGGAGCCAAAAGCGTCAACTCATATCCCGTTAATCGAGCACTGGTCAAATGCTGCGTCTTTGTCTGATTAAGCAGGGCATCAACAGCATGGGGGACTAATACCAACAGTTTGTGAGATAACACAATTCCCTCACTTTGGCGTATTGACACAGCTGTCGCCGCAACCGAGCGAAAACAACCAGGCAATGCTCGGGCAACAGGATCAAGTATAGCCGAAAAATATGCACAAGGGCGTTGCTTGTCGCCGTGCATCTGCACTAAAACTGATAATGCACATCCATCTTTCTCATGCACATACAGTGAAAAGGGCTTCGTATAATCAGGGGTACCTAACACTGGTGCTGAACAAAGGGCTTGTCGTAATTGCTGAAAAGCAATGTCACACTCATTTGACCAGGGAAGAGGAATCGGTGTGTCTTTTGTCAAAAGGGCTAACAATGGTTTAGCTATGTGTGAAAACCCCAATATCCATTGCCTACAGAAAGAAGCAAGACCCAAAAATGCACGCACGTCCTTCTGTGTGGAAGGTGCTGGCGTGTCCAAAATTGCTTGAATACGATCTGGTGTGAGTGCACGCCCCTCCTTAGACAAAAGGTGACCCAAATAAGTCACCTTTGGTCTACAAAATTGCAATTTCTTCCTGGACACTTTGTGATGATGAGATGCCAAAAAAGAAAGCAAAGATAACGTACACTGCTCACACAACTCCGGGGTGTCAGCCGCCAACAAGATGTCATCGACATATTGTATAAGGGCGACACCCTCGGGCAGAACAAAGGAATCCAATTGCCTTTTCAATGCTTGACTGTAAATGCTAGGGCTTTCTGTATAACCCTGAGGGACTCTACAAAATCTATAAGACCTATTATTCAGAGTAAAACCGAAAAGGTATCGGCTATCAGGGTGAATAGGAATCGAAAAGAAGGCATTTTTCAAATCAATAACTGAAAACGTGGTCGCCGTTGGCGGGACCAAAGTGAGTAACGTCGTGATATCAAAACCACTGGATACTGAGGTATCACTATCTTATTCACTTCCCTTAAGTCAATGATAAAACGATAAACCCTGGTATCGGTATCTTTCTTCAAAATGGGTAAAATAGGACTGTTGCAGACATTATAGGGAACTTCCTCCACTACTCCCACCTTAATCAAATCCTGCACAATCTGTATGAGCGCCTCCTCCCCCTCCTGGGAAATACGATACTGAGGGAGGCGCGGTAACACCGCACCCTCCTGGACACTAATGTGGACAGGCGGAATCACCATCTGTCCCACATCAGTATCCGAAGTGGCCCACAAAGAATGAGGGAGGGAAGCTTATGCAGTATCCTCCGCAACCACACACATCCGGTCTGTCATTGGGTGATTATCGTTTAATATCACACGTACTCCAGCGGGGGAGCAGCGGATCGTAGCTCTGAAGTGCTTGAGCATATCAAGACCCATAATGTTGTCAGGCGTGTTCGGGGCAAGCAGAAACGGACAGGGCGCAGAAAAGTGGTCAACATGGAATGCAAGGGGTCGGGAAAGAGGGCTTCGAGAGAGTGTACCATCAAACCCTACCGATGTAACCATTAAGCCAGATGGGGGAGCCCTCGGAACCAATTGTTTGGACAGCGCACTGCGAGTAGCTCCTGTATCAACTAGGAACCGATCAGTAGAACCCAAAACATTTGCTGAAACATAAGGACCCTTCTGATCAACCGGCACTTCAACTGATTCTAACCCCCATCCAACGCAATCCTACGCATGCTGTGAGTGATGGTACCCAGAACGGTCGTTCCCAGACATTTGATACTGATGTTGCCGATCAAATACATTAGGTCTATCGCGTTGCTGCACGTTAGGCTCAAATCGAGCACGATCATTAGAGTGCCCTCTAAAATTCGAAAAACCCCCTCTACCTCTCGGCGGTCCCTGACCACGTCCCTGACGAGATGCACATAATGCCGGACAATCTCTAGCCCAATGACCCGACTGTTTACAATACGCACATTGATTTCTATTTACATCTGACCGACCCGAAGGGGGACCATAGTTCCTCCTCTACCTCTTTCTACACCCCGACGAGGCGAACCATACACTTGTGCTAACATCACCTTAGTTTTCAAATCTTTCGATTTCTTCTCCTCATGCCCCTTCGCTTCTTGTTCCTGATGCTCATAATACTGAGCCATAGTCAGGAGGGATGCCGGAGACGAGGTGGACCAAGAACTTTCACTCGCCTTCAATCGAGCTGCTATTCCCGGTAATAAATTTGCCACATATTTATCAACAAAAAGATGTCTACCCGTATCATCCGTAAGCGACTGACCACTGAAATCATGAAATGTCTCCTCAAAGCGTGTAAAGAAATCTGAAACTGATTCATCAACCTTCTGTTTACATGAGGCTAACATATTCCAGTCAATCTTTTTAGGGGGGATGATTGTTTTCAATTTAGTCAAGATAGCAGCAGGAAGATCTAAAATAAGCTGGGGTGGTTTTTGCGCGGGTTTTCTCTCCCTATCCACATCCTCAATCTCAGACCATTTGGCCTTAAAAGCGGCTTGATCATCCACCTTCCGCATAGATCTCCACATATCCGGTGGTAAAATAAGCCCAAAGAACAAATCTATATCTGCTAAAGTCATAGTACAAGAATTCAAGGCCCCTTCGACCTCTTCGTAAAAGGCCGCCGGATTCTTGCGGGGGTCAGGCAATGCATTCTTTAATGCCATAACATCAGCCCTATGCCAGGGAGTATAAACCCAATTATACACAAAATAACCCCTAGCATCGGGGGAAGACATATCTGAGCTAGTTCCTGCTCCTTTAGGAGGAACATATAAAGGTGACGCCTCTCGCATTGGTTTAGCATGCACTAGTTCGCTCTTATCTGATTGGGAGGTAGATGATTGGCCGCCGCCAATGTGCAAATCCGATTGCTCCTTTTCCGCTGCCTGTAGGCGCGCTCTCTCTTTAAGTTCAAACGCCGCGTCCCGCAATGCAAACAGCCGTCGGACCGCATCAGGTGCCTTAGAGGGAGAAAAAACACCGTTACGTAGTGCTTTAGCATCCAATACTACAGCTTCAGGCTCGAAAACATCTGAATATTTCCGAAAGGCAGTAATCACTTCATCAGAAAAAGTTTCAAGAAAATACAACTTCTCTCTATCCTGCCACTTTTCCAAAGACTCCAATAATTCAGAAAGAGATAGCTTGCCCTTAAGCGCACGAAGAGAAATTTTCCGCAGCTCACCCATATGCTCAGTTGATAACATGGACCGCGTGTCTACCTTATCCGAAACCGATCCAGAATCCTGTGATCTCGGGGCGGACGCGCCAACATAAGGGGGCGGAGAACGATCTAATAAATAAAAATCATCTTCAAGATTAGTAAGGACAGGATAAAGTGGCTGGCGGACAGCATATTGACCCGAGACTTGCAACCTACGCTCTTTCTCTTGTCTCTCCGCCAGTTCTCTTTCCTCCCGACGCTTCGCTTCCTGTGCTCGCACATGATCATTTTTCCGTTGCTCTTTATCAAACAGCGCTTTCTCACGTTTCTCTCGCTCACGCACTTCCTTCACCCATAACCGTACACATTCAAACATGTCTTGCCGAGCACGCTGTTTACACATACACTTTTCCACATACTCAATCTTACGCATATCAAACAATCCATACAAAGGCCATCGTAACTCAGGATCCTTTTTGGTGTATTTCCTCCACACTGTGCTGTACATTATAGAGGAAAGACCATGCTTCACATACATATCCCTATTAGGAGTCCCCTCTGGGGGGGCTGGAGCAGATTCCTCGAGGTTTAACCGGTTTCCAAAACAGCAGCACCACTTACGGAGTGCGCTAAAAGCAGGCATGCTCAAAAATAATGCAAAATATGCAGTATTATCAAAAATGGCACTTAAACTTTGCACCGTTCAGATTTACGCAGCTCCGGAGAAATATCTCCACATTACCTGCCTATATGTGTTGCAACGCATATATTCTCACAATAATCAATACAAAATATGACCGGTCATCACAAATCAAACTCAAATAGCCAACCCAGGCTTCAAAACTCGGAGCAAGTACCGTACAACGGTTCTTACCAATCAAGAGTGTCCAGATTCCACCTGCCAAGTTCCAAAATTCGCCCAAACGGCTGTCGCGGCAAACCGACAGAAGAGGTCTCAGTCGAGGACCGGCGCCACCCAGAAGGTCAGTTCGGAAGAGAAGGAAGAAAACCTTGGGATGCCAGGACTAAAACGCCGCTGGCAGTGATCACATCCCCGGCCAAATTCCTCACCTTCGTCACGACCAGTCCTTCGAGCATCCGAGTCGCCGATGAGCCCCACGTGACGGGCGCCAATTGATGAATACAGACCCCAGCTAGGCCCGCAGAATACTAGGGTTCGCTCTCCTGTAACGTAAACTAGAAGGAAGTTGGCACGGAAACTGCAAATACAAAGACAGAGTTTATTAACCCTTAAGGGTGGTCCTACAACCTATACAACACTCTTCAGTATTGCATAGAGTAGCACAAAGAACTTGCGTACGTGGTCCCCTTTTATACACAACAGAGGGGCTCATAAGTGGGTGGATACAACATAGAGCAAGATTCATTACCATTTATGGACGTTTTCGATACAGGATCAATATGTGGGCGGAGTTTAACACATTCCTAAACCCGCGAAAACATGGTCGAGCAAGGACTAACTGATAACAGATGTGGTCAAGTCTGGACATGTGCCAGACGGACAAAGGAGCTATTTATAGACTGTTACTGGGCAGATTACAAGAACAACTAACACAAAGATAGGACTCTTCTCGTGCTGAGCATGTGGAGACATGACAATACAAAATGAAGTCCGGACATTAGTCAACATAAGACAGGAAACATGTTTCAACTAGAAAGAAGTCATGTCTTTAGTGAATGCTTAATCACATCGCCGTTTTAGTTTTCAACACAGGCTCTAAAATTCAGTATTGGGGCACAGAGATTTATAGCGACTTGACTGTCATTATCTCACACTCATACAACTATTGTCTGTGCTTTATATGTCACACAGACTATTACATTGTCAGTTGACACTAGAGTATACAGTGGAAGACATTCCCTTACATGTCAGTGTAGAAAGCCTGGCGTAACCAAGCCATTCTTTGTACACTTCCTCTCCTTTACTTTACATTTCTGAGAGAGGGAGGCATGACCGTGAAAGCTCATACACAGTAATGTCTGTTGTAGGTACCATATGCATGTCTTGTTTGTAAAGCACTGCACACAGCTGGTGACAGCATCAGAGTCTTTAAAAGGTGAAAGGCCATCCTACTTTTAAATCCCATGCAGCCTGATTTATGGGCTTTAAGGCCTACATAGGGGTAACGTATTCATATTTAAATGAAGGTGCGCCAAAGGCAAGCCCATCTGTGTCCATCCACTACCCGACCGCAACCAGCTCCTGGGTCCGTGGTTCTCTGACCCACCATGGCTACACCTACAGCACCCTCCACAATCTTAACCCCGGACACAACAACAACTGCCAGCTCTCGATGCCAAACACCCACGGCCCTCTCTCCTGTCTACACTGCCGCCACACCTTCACCCACCTCTGTGCCCCAACACCATTTCCCAACCTACTGGACATCACTGCTCACAAACCACTCAACTGAATCCTCCTCAACGTACTTTCCCTACACAAGCACGCCATAGAAATCTGGGACCTCCTCAACACCTCCTCGCCCGACATTGCCTTCCTCACGGAAACCTGGGCCAATGCCAAATCTGCACCTGACATCGCCACTGGCATTCCTGACGGATACAAGATCTTGCACAAGAACTGGCCCATCCATCCAGGAGGAGGCATTGCTGTTGTTCACAAAAGCATCCTCCGCATGACCACCCTCCCGGATGACACATTGACTCTCATGGAGCACCTCCACTTCCAGATCCGGACCAACCCCGAAACGACTCTCCACGGAAACCTCATGTAACAGCCACCCCCTACCCCGCACTCCCTTTACTGACACCATCACTGACCTCATCGCACCCCACTCCCTCGCATCCACACACTACATCCTACCTCGGAGACCTAAGCTTCCACCTGGATAACCATGACTCAAATACCGCCTCCCTCCTAGAGAACCCCGCTAACATAGGACTGAAACAACGAGTCACCACCCCCACGCACACAGTGGGACACACACTTGACCCTATCTTCACCTGAGGAAACATCATCTCCTACATCCACACCACAGTACTCCTCTGGACAGATCACCACTGCATCCACTTCTCCTTAAAAAAAAACACAGTGCACAAGCAAACCCACCGCCTGTTCTACAGAAGCTGGAACAAAGTCACCAAAGACCAGATCACCTCCACCCTCGAAAGCACCCCACCACCGACTACGTCAGACACAAAGACCGCAGTACGCAACCTCCACTGCTGGATCATGAACTGCGCCGACACACTTGCCCCCCTCAAGAAAGCCACCAAAAGACATATTACGAAAGCAAGCGGTTTCACCACTGCACTCCGAGAATCCAGACGCTCCAGTCGACGACTCGAAAAGACATGGAACAACAACAAAACCCTGGAAACACGAGCCGCCTACAAAGCAGCCACCGCCACACACCACTCATCAAATCCACAAGGAAAAAATCCCTCCAAGACAGAATCCTCACCAACGCACACAACACCAAAGAACTCTTCTCCGTCATCAAGGAATTTGCCAAACCCAGCAGCAAAACAACAGACATCCAACCCTCCCAAGACCTTTGCAACAGACTCAGCACCTTCTTCCACAAGATCAAGATGATCTACGACAACTTCGACAACCAAGACCACCTCACCACTCCAGCTCCCCCCTCATGCGACGCCACCCAACAGACCCAAATGGATCCCGCTCACAACAGAAAACACTTGAAGACCATGAAAAACAACCACTCCAGAGCACTCTCAGATCCCTGCCCACACCAAATCTTCCACACAGTTGCATCTGCCATCACACCCGAACTACGTCGGATGATCAACTGCTGCTTCGAGACTACCACCTTCTCCGACGACTGGAAATACACCTAAGTCAACCCCCTCCTAAAGAATCCCTCTGCGGACCCGATGGACCTCAAGAACTTCAGGCCTATCTACCTTCCCTTCACAGCCAAGGTCATCAAAAAGGACGTCAACACCCAGCTAGCAAACTTCATCGAAGCTAACAACATCCTAGACATCTCCCACTACGGATTCTGAAGCAATCACAGGACCAAGACTGTCCTACATGCTGCCACCGATGACATCCGCTCCCTCCTCAACCAAGACAAAACAGCAGCCCTCATCCTCCTGGACCTCTCGACTGCATTCAACACCGTCTCCCACCACACCCTAGCCACCAGACTCCACGGTGCTGGCATCAGCGGCAAGGCCCTCGAAGTGGATTGTCTCCTTCCTCACCGGCAGAACTCAGCGGGTCAGACTCCCTCCCTACCTTTCGGAACTGACAGAGACCAACTCTGGAGTGCCCCAGGTCTCATCCCTCAGCCCCACCCTCTTCAACATCTACATGGCCCCACTCGCAACCATCGTCCGGAACCACAGGCTCAACATCGTCTCATATGCCGACGACACCCAGCTGATCCTCTCCCTCACCAACAAACTCAACATCACCAGACACAACTTCCAAGAAGGGATCAAAGGTGTCGCCAAAACACACAAGATGATGGACGGAATGTTGCACATTGGCAAAACATTCACCCCCAGTCACAGATCTGGGTTTAATCCATTGATATTTTGCTCACCACGCCACCCCAGTTCAGACATGGCCATATGCAAATCAGTCTTGACCCTGTGCCTCATGGGAACAGTCCAGCCCGAACTACCAAGCCATGTCTTCCTTGGACCGGAATAAAGCATCTTAGGACCGGTTTCGGGGTTTCACCCCTCTTCAGCCAGGATAGCTTGACTCCAGTGGCGTAGTGAGCACGGGACCCACGTCTGGACATACCCTTCCCACATAGGGCAAACAGCAAAACACTCAAGATGATGGACGGAATGTTGCACATTGGCAAAACATTCACCCCCAGTCACAGATCTGGGTTTAATCCATCGTT
Source organism: Triturus cristatus (assembly GCF_964204655.1). NCBI lineage: Eukaryota > Metazoa > Chordata > Amphibia > Caudata > Salamandridae > Triturus > Triturus cristatus. Next base: position 844,265,828 of record NC_140594.1, on the reverse strand, counting down.
ATTTAGCTCACCACGCCACCCCAGTTCAGACATGGACATATGCAAATCAGTCTTGACCCTGTGCCTCAAGGGAACAGTCCAGCCTGAACTGCCAAGCCATGTCTTCCCTGGACCGGAATCAAGCATCCTAGGACCGGTTTTGGGGTTTCACCCCTCTTCAGCCAGGATAGCTTGACTTCAGTGGCGTAGTGAGCACGAGACCCACGTCTGGGCATACCCTTCCCACATAGGGCGAACAGCAAAACACACAAGACGATGGACGGAATGTTGCACATTGGCAAAACATTCACCCCAGTCACAGATCTGGGTTTAATCCATCATTATTTTGCTCACCACACCATCCCAGTTCAGAAATGGCCATATGCAAATCAGACTTGACCCTGTCCCTTATGGGAGCAGTCCAGCCCGATCTGCCAAGCCATGTCTTCTCTGGACCGGAATCAAGCATTCTAGGACCGGTTTCGGGGTTTCACCCCTCTTCAGCCAAGATAGCTTGACTCCAGTGGCGTAGTGAGCACGGGACACACGTCTGGGCATACCCTTCCCACATAGGGCGAACATCAAAACACACAAGATGATGGACGGAATGTTGCACATTGGCAAAACATTCACCCCCAGTCACAGATCTGGGTTTAATCCATTGTTATTTTGCTCACCATGCCACCCCAGTTCAGACATGGCCATATGCAAATCAGTCTTGACCCTGTGCCTCATGGGAACAGTCCAGCCTGAACTGCCAAGCCATGTCTTCCCTGGACCGGAATCAAGCATCCTAGGACCGGTTTCGGGGTTTCACCCCTCTTCAGCCAGGATAGCTTGACTCCAGTGGCATAGTGAGCACGGGACCCACGTCTGGGCACACCCTTCCCACATAGGGCGAACAGCAAAACACACAAGATGATGGAAGAAATGTTGCTCATTGGCAAACATTCACCCCCAGTCACAGATCTGGGTTTAATCCATCGTTATTTTGCTCACCACGCCACCCCAGTTCAGACATGGCCATATGCAAATCAGTCTTGGCCCTGTGCCTCATGGGGACAGTCCAGCCCAAACTGCCAAGCCATGTCTTCCCTGGACCGGAATCAAGCATCCTACGACCGGTTTCGGAATTTCACCCCTCTTCAGCCAGAATAGCTTGACTCCAGTGGCATAGTGAACACGGGACCCACGTCTGGGCATACCCTTCCCACATAGGGTGAACAGCAAAACACACAAGATGATGGACAGAATGTTGCACATTGGCAAAACATTCACCCCCAGTCACAGATCTGGGTTTAATCCATCGTTATTTTGCTCACCACCCCACCCCAGTTCAGACATAGCCATATGCAAATCAGTCTTGACCCTGTGCCTCATGGGAACAGTCCAGCCCGAACTGCCAAGCCATGTCTTCCCTGGACCAGAATCAAGCATCCTAGGACCGGTTTTGGGGTTTCACCCCGCTTCAGCCAGGATAGCTTGACTCAAGTGGCGTAGTGAGCACGGGACCCACACTTGCTCATCATCCTTCATGGGGTAAAGCAATCATCCAAGTGTGTTTTCCACCCTTCATTTGTATGAGTCATTGTCCTTCTTCTATATTCACATCTGTGTGCCACCACCTATGTCCCCTCCTTTTGCACTCTTTGGCCTCTAAAACCAACCTCTTTATCCACGCTACACCCTCATGTCTCCTTGTTTGCTGAACATCCACTGACTCCCCATCTCTGCTCACCTCCAGCCTCTACAAGCACTGTCCATTCTTTTTTAGGTCTCGCCTAGGCACCACTCTAATCTACGCAATGCCATTCCACGCAACACCACTCAGTAGAAAGTCAATCCATGCAACACCATCACGAACTATGCAACACCACTCAGTTTTCACGCAACACCACTCAATGCAGTGCCATTCTGCTTTAAGGCACTCCTATTTACTCTACTCCACTTTACTCCATGCCACACTGCTTTACTGCACTCAACTCTAGGCCACTCTGCTTTACTACACTTGGCGCCACTCTGCATTACTCCACTCTACTTCACTCTGCGTTACTCTACTTCACTCTGCGTTACTCTACTTCCCTCTACTTTACTCTGCTCCACTCTGCTTTACTCTGCTCCACTCTGCTTTACTCTGCTCCACTCTGCCTTACCCTACTCCTCTCTGCTTTACTTTACTCACCCTGCTTTACTCAACTCCATGACACTCTGCTTTACTTCACTCCACGCCACTATGCTTTACTCCACTCCATGCCACTCTGCATTACTCCACTCTACGCCACTCTGCGTTACTCTACTTAACTCTGATTTACCCTACTCCTCTCTGCTTTACTTTACTCCACCCTGCTTTACTCCACGCCACTCTGCATTACTGCACTCCATGCCACTCTGCATTACTCCACTCAATGCCACTCTGCTTTATACCACTCAATGCCACTCTACTGTGATTGACTCCACTCACTCTGCTCAACCCCACTCCGTTTTACTCCACTCCACTCAATGGCACTCTGCTTCACTCCACTCAACGCCAATCTGCTTTACTCCACTCTGTTTCACTCCACGCCACTCTACTTTACTCCACTCTGTTTTTACTCCACTCAACTCTGCTTTACTCCACTCTGTTTTTACTCCACTCTGCTTTACTCCATGCCATTTTTCTTTACTCCCCTCTGCTTTATCCACTCAATGCCACCCTGCTTTGCACCCCTCTGCTTCATCCACTCAATGCCACTCTGCATAACTCCCCCCTGCTTTACTCCACTCAGTGCCACTCTGCTTTGCTCCATGCCACTCTGCTTTACTCCATGCCACCCTGCTTTACTCCCCTCTGCTTCATCCACTTAACGCCACTCTGCTTTACTCTCCTCTGCCTTACTCAACTCCGTGCCACTCTGCTTTGCTCCACTCAGTGCCACTCTGCTTTGCTCCACGCCACTCTGCTTTGCTCCACGCCACTCTGCTTTGCTCTGCTCCTCTCAGCTTTGATCTGCTCCTCTCTACTATGCACCACTCTGCTTTACTCCACTACACTCTGCTTTACTCCACTCCACTCTGCTTTACTCTGCTCCACTCTGCTTTATTCCGCTCCACTCTGCTTTACTCCGCTCCTCTCTGCTTTACTCCACTCCACCCTGACCCACTCCCCTCTGCCCCACTCCACTCTGCCCCACTCCACTCTGCCCCACTCCATACCGCCCCACTCCACACTGCTCTGCTTTACTCCATGCCACTCCAAGCAACCGCACTCCACTCCACATAACTGCACTCCACTCTACCCCACGGCATTCAGCTCTACGCAATGCCACTAAACGCAACAGCACTCAATACAATGCCAATCCATGCAATGCCACTTCACTCTATGCCACTCCATGCAGCCCCACTCCACACAATGCCACTTCACGTAACTGCACTCCACTCTACGCAATGCCTCCCCACTTTACGCAACTGCACTCCACTCTGTGCCACACCACTCCACTAAGCGGCAATCAATGTAGCGCCACCCACAAACGGCCACTTCTTGCAATGCCATTCCACTCTACACAACACCTCTCCTCGCAACCCCACTCCTCTCCACACAATTCCACTCTACTATATACAACACCACTCCAACCACCTGGACTCTACACAATGCTACACAACTGCACTCCACTTTACGCCACACCACTCTACTCAACGCTCCTCCATGCAACACCACTCAATACAACGCCAATCCATACATACACACCAGGCAATATAATTACAATCCACATATTAACACTGAACACCACATAATTCAACTCCACCTAATTACACACTACTCGATACCACATAAATACACCCCACACAAATCTACTCTATACCACATACCAATCCACATAAAAACACTCCACATCATGCTACATTATTCCACTCTACATAATTTCACTCTATACCACACTGTTCCATGCCACACTATTCAACATCACATAAATCCATTCCACACCATATAATAAAACAAAAACTAACATTATTCCACCCCACAACACAATTCTACTACACACCACATATATTAAACTTTATAACACACAATTCAACATCATACCATAAAATTCAACAGCATACCACGTAATCAAACTCCACAACACTCCACTGCATAAAATACCATTCATCATAATTACACTCCATTACACACAGTCCCACTCCACATAACTCATATACACTCAAAAACACATAATTGCTATCCACATAATACAACTTCACATCATGCCACATAATTCCACTACACAAATCCACTCTACACCGCACAATTATACTACACAATGCCACAAATAATCATTCCAATCCAACCCATGTAATTGCACTACATACATCCACTCCAATCCATAACCTATACGTAAAACACATTTACATTTACAACACCAATAGCTCAAACTCTTTTTTTTACCTCCCAAACACACAGCTCTGAAGCTTAGCTCCTATCTTTTTCTTCTTTTTCATCACCAAACAGGTAAAGCTAGCCATACATTTCCCCACCACACAATTCAACTCCACACTTTTGCAATCCACAGCACATAATTTGACACCAAACCACATAATACAACTCAAAACAATTACACAACACACCACATATATCCAATCCACACCACACAAGTCCACATCATGCATCAAAATGTAACCGCACACCATATAATTAAACTCCACTACAAACAACTCCACAACACAAAATACCATTCCACATAATTACACTCCATAACGCACAATCTCACTACACATAATTCCAGTACACTCAATACCACATATTTACTATCTATATAATTCCACAGCACACCATGCCACAATTCCATGCCACACAATTACACAACTAACCCACCAAATCCAACATACATAATTCCACTACACACCACATACATACATAGGAAAAATACATTGCCATTTACAATGCCAGTAGCTCTGATTCAAACAAATGCGAGACTGATTACATTTTCAATGCTTGTCTTGAAACTGCTGCTTAATGTGCTCTTCAAATCTGCTCAAACGCAAGGAGATGATGGACGGAGCTCTGAAACTTTTTAGACACTAAGCTCCAATCATAGATCTGGGTTGAATCCATCATCGTTCTTTAACTCACTTCGCCACCCCAGTTCGGACACAGCTATATGCAAATCAGTCTTGACCCTGTGCCTCATGGGAACAGTCCAGCCTGAACCACCAAGCCATGTCTTCTATGGACCAGAAACAAAAATCCTGGGACAGGTTTCGGGCTAATAGCCCTCATCAACCAGGCTAGCTTGAATCCAGTGGCAAAGTGAGCAAGGGACCAACGTCTGGGCATACCCTGCCAACTTATGGCAAACAAAGCAAACACAAGGAGATGATGGACGAAGCGCTGAAACTTTTCAGACACTCACCCCCATCTTCAAATCTGCTCGGCACACCACATTTCCTTCACTATATCCATAGTCTCGATTCCATGTTGCACTACTCCACTCACTATTCACATCCACTTCTCGAGTCTACTCTGCACATTCAGTCTTCGCATCCCACATCACACTCAACACAACCCCTATTCATAGCTACTCCTTCCACTAAACATCTCAAGCATATCTTCTCATCTTATACGCTGTCAAGGGCATCATCCACACTTGACACCATCATTTGCACTTGCGATCCATGTTTATTCAGAAATTCAAAAAAAGAATTGGACAATTTGTGCTGCCATTTAGAATACTATTCCCTGCATTGCTCACCGACAGCCACTTTGATAGTACTCTTACTACTTACCAATCACCAACAGACAAACGCACACCCATGTACAATACCGATTCACTTACACCCAATTACATCATTTGCTTGCCACTCACTCATCCCACGGCATTGGTACTCACAGCACTACCTAATAGCCCACTCTTACCACCACTTGCTAAGAGGTACTTACAGTACCATTTGCTCACACCCTCTGCTCACAACCAATAGTTCTAGTTTTTCACACCATTCATTCACTACAACCACATTGCACCATTCACACCAAATAGCCACTTGCAACACGTCAACCAATCTCCAACACCTGTTCGTATCAGTTTCCAAAATCCACCGTCGAGACACCCACTGACAGACAACTCATCGGTGTTTCACATCATATAATTTCAACCGCTCAAAATCCCCACTTTCATTACATTCTCTTTACCCTACTCACACTAGCCACTTACAAAACCATTTGCAATGCTGTTCACATGTTTCACTACACCATTCACTTGCATAACACCACAAACTTGCAAACCCATTAATTCATAATTGACCTGCTCCTTACCCAAAGCTATTTGCAATAACGCTCACATCTGTTACCCTCTAACGCTAATAATATTACTCACTGGCACTGATCAGAACTCCTATAACATCATATGACCATACTTACAAACACCCTCTCACTTATAGCCTCTCTACTTTCTCCTCTCCCACTGTTGTTACCATTTACCTATCACTGCTGACATACATCGAGTCAGAAAAGGGACGATGGTTAAGAAGATTGAGATAGCTGGTTTGTAGACATGATGGTAGTTCTCTCTAGTCCGCTGTAACAGATTGTTTTAAGTGCACAAAAACATCTAGTACACAGAGAGAAGAATTCCTTACCCATAGCATGATTGTTTCAATTTAGAGAAACACACTGTTGTTTCATTAAAAAATGCAATAAGGCCATTTCAGTTCACTGAAAGCTGATGGTCACTATGCATCTTTAAATTAAGTATACACCTGTTATTCTCCAAGGAAATCTACATTTGCGGTTGTTGCAATTAGAGATTGTGTTGATATACTTAGTGGAATTGTGGTATTACCACAACAGTATGTCAGGCAGATATCTGACATTCACTGATTAAGGGCCTGTATGTTTTTGCTTAACAGTAGATTCCAGTGCTGTTAAAGTCTAATGGAATGACCCTGGGAGAAAGACTCATCAGCCAAAGTGAACGCCTTAAAAGCAATCCTCTTGCATTATTACTGGAATGGGGAAAACTATCCAGAAGTCCTCATCAGATCATAGTGAAGTAATAAAACAACACCGTGAATTACACATGAAGTAATGCAAACAACACCTGAAGTAGGAATGATGTAATTGTGAACTAGTCTGCCCCCATCCTCTAGTTGCCATGGAGTCGTCATGAAGGAATCTGCCCCTATCCCCTAGTTGTCATGGAGTTATCATGAAGTAATCGGCTCCCATCCCCTAGTTGTCATGAAGTTATCATGAAGTAATCGGCTCCCATCCCCTAGTTGTCATGGAGTTATCATGAAGTAATCGGCTCCCATCCCCTAGTTGTCATGGAATCATCGTGAAGTAATCTGCTCCCATCCCCTAGTTGTCATGGAATCATCGTGAAGTAATCTGCTCCCATCCCCTAGTTGTCATGGAGTCATCGTGAAGTAATCTGCCCTCATCCTTTTGTTTTCATGGAGTCATCCTGTAGTAGTTAAAGATAATCACACATTTTCCACGGAAGTAATCAGGGGCTCATCCTTAATTAGTTACTGTGATGACTGGATCTGGAATCATCTCATTTAAATATTTCTCCCTATAGGCATACTTCAGGATGGCTTCGGATGACTTCCCCAAAAAATTGCAGGGATAGCCTGGCTGAAGTCATCGGATGACTTCAGAATGACTCCAGGATGATCTTCCTTTTTGACTTTGGTATGCCTCTATTTTCAGAGTGGTGTACCTTAAATTCAAGGCACCGTTTCCTGTGTATCGGTGCAAGATTAGTTAACAGATATGATCAGGAAGCAATTTAAATGACATTGATGCTGTGTAACAAAGTTGCATTTACTTTTCCACATGCCAACCCTTGCAGCGATACTATGGTGTTTCTATGTTTGTGAGTGCTTTCATCTAAGTCATTCTGTGGAACATGGCTGCTGGAAAATTGTTGTCCTATTTCTGTGTCAGAGGATTCTCCCTGTTTTTGGTTTTCAAAATCGGACCCCCCTTCACCTCACCCAAGGGACAGGCTTGCTCGATTACCTGGGCCTGGTCTTCACAGTTCCTAGGGTTCCTTTTTAGCGCCAAGTCCAGCCCGGATTACATTCCACGAGTTGAGCTATCTGCCACCTATAAGATCAAAAATTACTTTTCAATAGGACTCCAGTGATGAGCTTTTAAGTGAATGGTGAAACGGCTGTCATAACTAGCAAAGATGTCAAGGCTCCCACATGTCTTTGGGAGTTTCCAGAGGTTATCACCCCCTCAACAGCAAACTCCATGGATCCACCAATAAATTCTGTTTTTCACGACTTATGTTAAAATAGAAGCTCTGTGTTGCATTTATGTCATTTTTTTACTTGGTTCTGCATGACTTACTCACACCCAAAAGGTTGCACAAGGTCTACCCTTCAGGCATATCACACTTCCCACGTTGTTGAGAGCTGGGGGCAGATGTTATACACATGGGAGTCCTAACTTTGCTACTACTAAATGCATTCTGTGAATTGCAAAAGTAGTAAGTTTAGGATTTTATCCCAGTTTAGTAGTAGTAAAGTTAGGAGTCCTAACTTTACTACTACTAAATGCCTTATGTGAATACCAAAAGTAGTAAGTTTAGGGTTTTATCTCAGATTCGTTCTGTTAATTGGCCCCATGGTGTGTAACTGCAGTGTGAATGGAGACTACTGGAAAAAGGTTAAAGACCTGGTGGGGGTCTGAATGAAGGAGCCTGGAGACATGGTGCCAGGAAAATGTATACTGGGGCTATTGCAGAGACTGAAGAAGAAGGAACACCATAGCAAATGTATTGAGCAGGCTTTGGTCCTTGCCAGGCGATATATAGCGTTTGTGTAGAAATCCACCATGGCACCCAGTATTAGACACTGGATACCGGATGTGAAATATTGGAAAATAATTGAGGGTGAGATCCTACGCAAAGCGAAAAACTGGTGAAAAAGGAAGTGAGAATTTCGAGGCCTGGGATGCACTGGTACAATTGTTGTAGGAGGAAAAGTGGGTTTGCGATTGCCCGAAGAGTGAGGAAGAACCAGTCTAACTTATAAGGAAGCATGGATGTAGCAAACCATAGGATTGCAGAGTCGTCATAGGGATATTATAGTCACAGCAACAGCAATTATGTGGCAGCGAAGGACTAAATTATGTGGCAAGAAAAAACCTGATTGTGCGACATAAGGCGCAATATTTTGTGACAATATGACTTCGTTATTTTGCCATTTTACACATAACACTTTTAAGGCATATGTTTTACCTGATTAATACCAGTTAAACACTCAAATACGTGCAATAAGCAATTGAAAGATGACTACAGAGCCTTTGCAAAGGGCCTTCCACTGAATGGGAACACGGGTCACCACGTTTTTTAATAATTTATGGTCCGCCTAAACTAGAAACAAATATTTTGTTAAAATATGCAGATTATCCAGCTGACGGTGGATTTTGAGGCAAATGTGTAACTATGCAGAAAAAGACAAGGCCGCAGACTCGCATAACTACAGTGGGCCTACTTATAGTCCTCAGATTTGACTGGAACATCTAGAGATGGCCTACAATATTATTGGTGATACAGGGGGGTTAACAATTAGTGGGTTCTTCAGCCACCCTAGACTCCCATCGGATTTAGTTTGATATGTTTTACAGGAACGTGCTTGACTGCCATGTAAAAATGTTTGCATTGTTATTACTAATGTCGGCCAAGCCGATAACGTTGTGCACATCATTATCCCCATATATGATATTGTATGCATGAAAAAATGCAACATGTTGGGATATAGTTTTGCATGACATAAAGCCGTGCTACATTGGTAAGTATATGTCTGGTAGTGCCTTTCATGAAAAAGGTGCAGCTTTTAAGAGCAGCAAGCTATGATAGGCTGCCTCATTCATAAGCGTTTCTACTGCACCTCCACATTAAGAAGTGGAATTTCTAGGGTCCTCCTTTATATCTCTCAACAGCCTCATATCTGGGCCCTGTGATTTCTGACAGGTGCTTGATTGAAGCTGCCCTCCAGGGATAATAGTCACAGCAGGTGTCACACCCCAAGCAGCCCTCGTCAAGCAGAGGGGCAGTCTGGATTGCCTAATATAAGTGATGCGGGATTTACAACAAAGAAGTACTTTTAATTCCAGCGCAGGGCTCCTTTAAATATATAGGTACTACAGGTAACTGTGACCATTTCATCCAGAGACGGGTTTGTAGCCATCACCACTGAATATTCTGTAGTTTTAAGTCTATGTCATGTCCCTTTATGCGGCACCACAGCACTGTGTACTGTTACACCACCCCACACACACTGTCCTAGATGCTGTATCCCCCTCCCACCCATACTATGGACTTCCCCTTCATCTTCACTGCCTGTTGCAAACCCCCCCACTGTGTAGATCATCATGGGCATAGCTATCATTTGTGCTGCAGGTTCAGCGACACCAGAACTAGGGGCGCCAGGGGTTCCACTCCTTGGAGTCAGCTTCACCAAATTCACTGGGGCGCTCATGCCACGTCATAAGAGCTACATCAAGGTCAGATGGCCCATTGGATGACGCTCTGACCCCTGGACCCGATTTACATGTGCGAAGACTTGGGAGCCCCCACATTTCCTCAGTTCCCTGAAGTTTCCTCTGTTACCAATGTTGTATAGCGCCAACCAACTGGCGCCAGGCACCTATTATCCAGTTAATGCAGAGGTACAAACGTTACTAAATATATTATAGAACGCAATTAATTTAAATATATGTATTCTATGCAATAAACATGGTTATATATGAACTAAACATTCATGTCTATCAACTTTTTGTCTGTCAAGGCACAGCAGCGCCGAATGTTAAAGGGAATGCATGACCATATATTATAAAAATGCAATGTGTTTATAAATATTCAATCATACCTGCCATGCAATAAAACAGATAGAGGAGCGCAAAGCTTGTTAACAAGCTGTGCCCTCTTATGCGTCATTCTTTATATATGGATTTCATCAAAGGGAATATCACTGATGATTTATAATGTCAGATACAAGTATTTGTGCTGACATTAGGAGCTGAGCACATGGAGGCTTGAGTGCATCTTTCCATCCCGGGATCCTAGATTTATGTGATCATGTTCAGTTTTTCTTAGTGCTGTGAAGCGCCCCCTGATCTTCTGAGTGCTCTCCAAAACAACAAAAACATGCCAGATTATCACAGAAATGGGAAAAGGATGTTTAACTGTTGTAAAGTCGCGTGTAATTTAAAACAAAGAGGATACAATTTGGTTTGAGCATATGCTGATAAGTGCTCGAAATTGCTTTGCGCTGCAGGTGCACGTGTGTCATCTGCATCCTTTAGACATGATCATTCGCCCGACATATTTGTATTTTTTCAGAAACCAAGCGCTGCCTGACAATACTGACCAGAGCCGGAGAAGAGAGGTTCCCTTTTGTCATCCTGAGATGTCTTGTTTCCTCCTCTTCCACCCACATATCGCAGGGACAGCACAGGCCCCTTGCTCAGCTTCTGGCTTGTGAGGCCAGATTTAACACGCCTCATTCAGGAATTCTTGGTGCGGCCTTGCTTGCATTTTGGTAAAAGCAAAGCCACAAGTTCCAGCCTGCAATGCGCTCTTGTTTAACCAGTCAGGACTGGCAACCGGTATCACACATGCCATGGGGCCACTTGGTACCTATGTGCAGAGGGCCTCTAAATCGCCCTTAATATTTCGACATGTGGGCTTGAAAAACTCGACGTGGAACTTATATGGAATATCTTGAAGGATGACCTTGGCGCCTCTGTCATTGCTAGACCCATGGTGAGGGGGACCTAACTGTCGAAGACCAGCGGCGCATCGGGCTCCGCAAAGACTATGGGGCTTATTTACAATCCCCTTGCGCAACCCGTACATCACTTTTCCCATGTTAAAAATGACGCAAAAGTGGCACAAGGGGCTTGTAAATCTGCCCCGATGTCTCTAGCCCAGGACCCCTGGGTGGCCTTCAGCCCACGACCCTTGCCCTCCGAGTCGTTCAGTTCCACGCTCTCCAGTGTAATGCCTGGAGACCCCTTTAAGTGAGGCAGAAGGCCTGCGGCTGCAGCCTGCCCTCAGTCACACCTGCTATCTCATCAGTCAGCACCTTACATTCACGCAGGCGAGCACTACAAATGGACTCACACGCCCTCACCACCCGTTTGTGCCCCCAGCCTGTACCAAGCCTCCCCAGCAGGGACGGGACTTTTGAGGAATTTAGGGGCATATCAACAACAACCGGTGATAATTATCGCTAACCGCACTTAGCGCTAGGATAATTATCGCCGGTTAGCGTGGATTTTTATCGCTGAGATAGCGTGCTATTAGCAACGCTTATCTCAATAGCGATAAAAATCCTCACGCTAAGTGGCTAACGTGAGGTTATCGCTGGAAACCCAGCGATAATCTCACGTTAGATTGTTGATAGGGACAGACAAACTTAGCCATGATATCCTCCTTCCATAGGATATCATGGCTAAGTCAGAAAAGTACCAGACATAAAAAAGCAGCGTTAACCGAGGTTAGCTCTGCTTTTTTTGTCTCTAAAAGGGTTAGCGATATTCTTGATAATAGGAGAAATGTCGCTTAGCGACATTTCTCCTATTATTTTACTCTGGAACGCCTCCTTTGCATCTCATTAGAGATGCAAGGGGAAGCGTAGAGTAAAAGGGTGCTAACATGCCAATTTGCATGTTAGCACCCTGTTGTTGATAGGGTGCTAGTTTTATCTTTGCTTTTTTGGCTTTTAAAGCCAAAAAAGCAGAGATAAAGCCCTTGTTGATATGCCCCATACTGTGTATTAAAAGCAAGCTTTAACTGAGGGCGGCAGGACTGGTTCTGGCGAATTCGCCATCCATCTGCAAGAGAACTTTGCAAGCCACGTGCTGCTTGTCGTGAAATTATGAATTACTGTTATAGTTACAGTCGCCCCTGTTCCCCTCCTGGAAAGATAAAGTGCTGCAGCAGGTGTATTCTTAGCAACTAGTTGTTTATGTCTGTCAGGAATCAACAGCTGAATAGTGGTAACCATCAACAAGTTACAGTCAAGCGGACATGAAAGCAAAATGAAACCAGCTGAAGAATGAGGGCACATGGACTCTCTTGACATCTGTGCCGATGCCACGCCCATGTCGAAAGAATTGGTTACATTGTGTTCGAAAACAAGACACGCAAGGAGCGTGCGTGCCACTGCTTGCTCCTCTGGCAATACTCCATGGGAGTGAACTTCTTGGAAAAGTTGGGACATGCACCCACCAGTAGCCATTTGCAGGCTATGTTTTTTTAGTGACAGTCAAAAGCCAATCCAAAGCGGTGAGAGGAGTCAGACCCCACAAAGTACTGACAACAGTTCGCCTGACAACACAAGCTCTGTAGGCTCGACATAAAAGGGAGGAGGTTCAGCGCTAACACTTTTGTCAGCTTCCCATTGCACAAACTTGCGGTTGGGCCCCTCCTGCCTAAACATGTCTGTAATAGTAGTCTGGATTTTCTTCTTTTCTGGAGCCACTGAAACATGCATCTTTCGAGAAGAAGATTGTGGAGGTAGACTCAATGTGCGTCATGGTGGGGCAGTCACTGTATGCCGTGGCGTCTCCATCTCACTCAGAGTCTTGTGGATTTGTGAAGTGGCTCAGGTGGGTGATTCTGGTGGCACACTTCTGGGGACATTGCTGCTTTGCATGATGATGTCACCCTCTTCTTCCTCTCCATCACAACCCACCGCGATTGGACTAGTAGCTGATGTTTCCTGGCTCTCCTCACCACCACATCAATGTTCAGCAATTTTTTAAGGTGCTCCACCCACTCGATTGTGTGGTGTTTTTTCATGTGGGTTGTTTGGCCTCCAGTATCATAATCTGTACCAGGCTTACCTCGATGAACATTTGTGTGGCAAATGCTGCATACTGCAATGTGCTCCCCCTCTTTGATAACTGGGGAGAGGAGTTGGCCTAACGGCTAGTGCGGTCGACCTCGACTCTGGGGAACCGGGTCAGATTCTCGGCAACGACGCTGAACATCCTGTGATTCTGGGCAAATCTCTTAATCTTCCCGTGCCTAACAAAAATGAATGTGTCCTCATGTAATACAACTGGTGCCCGTGTAAAGCGCTCTGATACTGGATACCCTTGGGTCAAGTTCACGCTATATAAAACTCTATAAAAACAAAAACTGTAACAAAGTCCCAAACTGGAGAGAAGTAATTTTTTACTGTGCCATTGCCAATGCCTGAGGAAGAACTGGAGGTAGGTGGGCATATCATCGATTGCCTCTCTGCATCTCTTGAAGTAAAGGTTGGTGTAGGTCTCAGCTGGGGTTTTGCAAAAATAGGAGCTGGTGGCAGGTCTACCTGTGCCACATGCCTCAAAGCAGGTTAAATAGCAATGTCAGACTCCTCTGTGTCATCTTCCAAAACAAGGTCTACCCTTCAGGCATATCACACTTCCCACGTTGTTGAGAGCTGGGGGCAGATGTTATACACATGGGAGTCCTAACTTTGCTACTACTAAATGCATTCTGTGAATTGCAAAAGTAGTAAGTTTAGGATTTTATCCCAGTTTAGTAGTAGTAAAGTTAGGAGTCCTAACTTTACTACTACTAAATGCCTTATGTGAATACCAAAAGTAGTAAGTTTAGGGTTTTATCTCAGATTCGTTCTGTTAATTGGCCCCATGGTGTGTAACTGCAGTGTGAATGGAGACTACTGGAAAAAGGTTAAAGACCTGGTGGGGGTCTGAATGAAGGAGCCTGGAGACATGGTGCCAGGAAAATGTATACTGGGGCTATTGCAGAGACTGAAGAAGAAGGAACACCATAGCAAATGTATTGAGCAGGCTTTGGTCCTTGCCAGGAGATATATAGCGTTTGTGTAGAAATCCACCATGGCACCCAGTATTAGACACTGGATACCGGATGTGAAATATTGGAAAATAATTGAGGGTGAGATCCTACGCAAAGCGAAAAACTGGTGAAAAAGGAAGTGAGAATTTCGAGGCCTGGGATGCACTGGTACAATTGTTGTAGGAGGAAAAGTGGGTTTGCGATTGCCCGAAGAGTGAGGAAGAACCAGTCTAACTTATAAGGAAGCATGGATGTAGCAAACCATAGGATTGCAGAGTCGTCATAGGGATATTATAGTCACAGCAACAGCAATTATGTGGCAGCGAAGGACTAAATTATGTGGCAAGAAAAAACCTGATTGTGCGACATAAGGCGCAATATTTTGTGACAATATGACTTCGTTATTTTGCCATTTTACACATAACACTTTTAAGGCATATGTTTTACCTGATTAATACCAGTTAAACACTCAAATACGTGCAATAAGCAATTGAAAGATGACTACAGAGCCTTTGCAAAGGGCCTTCCACTGAATGGGAACACGGGTCACCACGTTTTTTAATAATTTATGGTCCGCCTAAACTAGAAACAAATATTTTGTTAAAATATGCAGATTATCCAGCTGACGGTGGATTTTGAGGCAAATGTGTAACTATGCAGAAAAAGACAAGGCCGCAGACTCGCATAACTACAGTGGGCCTACTTATAGTCCTCAGATTTGACTGGAACATCTAGAGATGGCCTACAATATTATTGGTGATACAGGGGGGTTAACAATTAGTGGGTTCTTCAGCCACCCTAGACTCCCATCGGATTTAGTTTGATATGTTTTACAGGAACGTGCTTGACTGCCATGTAAAAATGTTTGCATTGTTATTACTAATGTCGGCCAAGCCGATAACGTTGTGCACATCATTATCCCCATATATGATATTGTATGCATGAAAAAATGCAACATGTTGGGATATAGTTTTGCATGACATAAAGCCGTGCTACATTGGTAAGTATATGTCTGGTAGTGCCTTTCATGAAAAAGGTGCAGCTTTTAAGAGCAGCAAGCTATGATAGGCTGCCTCATTCATAAGCGTTTCTACTGCACCTCCACATTAAGAAGTGGAATTTCTAGGGTCCTCCTTTATATCTCTCAACAGCCTCATATCTGGGCCCTGTGATTTCTGACAGGTGCTTGATTGAAGCTGCCCTCCAGGGATAATAGTCACAGCAGGTGTCACACCCCAAGCAGCCCTCGTCAAGCAGAGGGGCAGTCTGGATTGCCTAATATAAGTGATGCGGGATTTACAACAAAGAAGTACTTTTAATTCCAGCGCAGGGCTCCTTTAAATATATAGGTACTACAGGTAACTGTGACCATTTCATCCAGAGACGGGTTTGTAGCCATCACCACTGAATATTCTGTAGTTTTAAGTCTATGTCATGTCCCTTTATGCGGCACCACAGCACTGTGTACTGTTACACCACCCCACACACACTGTCCTAGATGCTGTATCCCCCTCCCACCCATACTATGGATTTGTGAAGTGGCTCAGGTGGGTGATTCTGGTGGCACACTTCTGGGGACATTGCTGCTTTGCATGATGATGTCACCCTCTTCTTCCTCTCCATCACAACCCACCGTGATTGGACTAGTAGCTGATGTTTCCTGGCTCTCCTCACCACCACATCAATGTTCAGCAATTTTTTAAGGTGCTCCACCCACTCGATTGTGTGGTGTTTTTTCATGTGGGTTGTTTGGCCTCCAGTATCATAATCTGTACCAGGCTTACCTCGATGAACATTTGTGTGGCAAATGCTGCATACTGCAATGTGCTCCCCCTCTTTGATAACTGGGGAGAGGAGTTGGCCTAACGGCTAGTGCGGTCGACCTCGACTCTGGGGAACCGGGTCAGATTCTCGGCAACGACGCTGAACATCCTGTGATTCTGGGCAAATCTCTTAATCTTCCCGTGCCTAACAAAAATGAATGTGTCCTCATGTAATACAACTGGTGCCCGTGTAAAGCGCTCTGATACTGGATACCCTTGGGTCAAGTTCACGCTATATAAAACTCTATAAAAACAAAAACTGTAACAAAGTCCCAAACTGGAGAGAAGTAATTTTTTACTGTGCCATTGCCAATGCCTGAGGAAGAACTGGAGGTAGGTGGGCATATCATCGATTGCCTCTCTGCATCTCTTGAAGTAAAGGTTGGTGTAGGTCTCAGCTGGGGTTTTGCAAAAATAGGAGCTGGTGGCAGGTCTACCTGTGCCACATGCCTCAAAGCAGGTTAAATAGCAATGTCAGACTCCTCTGTGTCATCTTCCAAAACGACTGCCTCAGCGTTGACATCCTCCTTATCATCCCCTTCCATAAGTCTAAGTCTTTCCAGAACTTTTCTTTTCCCTTTCCTCTCCTGTTGTCTCCTGGAATTTGTCAGGGTCCACTCTGTGTCCCTATCATCATCATCAGAAGTGGTGAGTGGTGCTCAGAGAAAATTGTGGAGTAGTACCCTTTCTTTTCCTAGCTGGAGATCTGAGAGCAAATGATTCTAAAAGAGGAGGTTCTTGCTTGAAAGGACGCTCAAACCCCTGTTCTGCTACATCTGGAAAATGTACTATTACTGGCTGCGGCTGCAGTCCACTTTGCTCTGTTTCCTGAAATGATTTTGTACTACTTTGCGAAAGAGACAAATCCAATTCAACGTTACTACTCATCAGCGTCAACATGATTGCGGTGGCTGCCTCACTGGCAGACATGGTCCTGGGTTTAGGTTGGGTGGTGCTGTTGATGCACTACTGCTGCTCTGAGCTTGCTCCCTGGAGGCCGGTGCAGCAGGCACAAGTTTGCTCAAAAAGAATCTGGCTGGCATGCCAGTGGTGATAAGTTGCTTCTTCTCACTGGCCATTTTCTTGCCAGCATCTTTCTTTGGGGCCATCTTCTTAAAGCAGTTGCACCAAGCTGCACAAGCGGAAGTGATTGGAGGACTGGCAAGTGACTGCACAGGCCTTCAGTTTGGCAGTACTATGAGTGATGTCTCTTCTCTTGTGCACATAAAAGCAAACAAGGAAGAAAAACATTTAGGGGCTGATTCCGATCTCGCTCGGAAGGGCTCCGAACGTGATCCGGCCGTAAAAAGTACGAGCCGTACGCATGTTCTCTGCCCGACTCATACAGCTGTATGAGCGAGCAAGTACGATGCGAGAAACACAAAATCGCCGACCGAATCGTTTCCGGGTCTGAACCGCTCCGTACGCCTCGTCCGTAAGCAAACCGTGCCATGCAATGGAGGCGAATTCCGACCGAGCCAGTACGATGCACGCGTCAGACAGCCGGATCGATACGAAGTTTCCGGCTCGCAAAACTTCCGGGAAGCTGCCTTTGGGGGTCCGCGTCTGATCCCCCGTCACCCGCAGCCTTACGACTCGGACACAGGGGAAGACACAAGAGTCTCCCCAACACAGGCATGTACGGTGTGGATGGCACCGACGCGTACCCAATGTAGGGGGCGCCCTTGTGTGAGATGTACCCATTCAGTCAATTTAGCCAATGTACGCGTCGTACGACCGGCTCCCATTGACTTCTATGGGAGTCCGACCGAACCGAGTCCGGCAGCATGCGGCCGCATCGTACTCGCTCGGTCGGACTGCAGGAGTCCGGCTCGGTCAGAAAACACTCCGGATCCAGATCGGTTGGAGAGCTTTCCGACCCAGATCGGAATCGGCCCCTTAGTGTGAAACGTGGCATTGTTTGCAGTCTGAATTAGTACAGACAAAGCCAATTTTAGTGTCTTTGTTTTATAAACTTAGGTAACCACTTTCTGAAGTCAAACCACACCACCGTTCCATAACCCCCTTCAGATTATAACACACAACATACAGAATGATAGAGCTCTTTCCTTTATGTTCACTATATTCAAAAGGAGACTCCTGTGGCACTCAGGTAGCTAAATGGGTAAATGGAATAGTAATCTTTTAAAAAACAGAGGCTAGTGTTCGCCTATGGCAGGCAATGTGGTCCAGGGTGAATGGAATAATAAATGATGCTAATGTCTACTCTAAAGTGCACTGCAGCCAGGGTGACCAAGAGGAAATTAAATCATATACACCTAAAAACTGAATGCTGTGCGACTATGGTGGATGGATGGATGATGAATTAACCAAAGCAAAATGTAAATAAAATTTTTTTAAAAAGTAAAATAAAAGATAATAATAAGTGAAATTATCCTCGAGCATATTATTAGCTGATATCTTATCCTTCCATGCAAGCCTATGGCAAAGGCACACTGGCTGGACGCACAGAGTAGCTGCGTGCCAGTGCCACATGGTCAACAACAACATTGAAGAAGAAGGCATGGGGATTGGGGAACAAAGAAAACATGCAGGCTTATGGTAAAGCACACTGGCTGGCTATACAAAATTACCACCAGCCACATGGTCACAACAACAACTAGTAAGGACGCATGGCGACAGCAAAGACCCCATGCAGGCCTATGACAAAAGCATAGAGGCTGGCTACACAAAATGGCCACCGACCACTTGGTCAAGCTGCAAGCAAGGAGGCATGGCCGCAACAAAGAACACTTGCAGGCCTATGACAAAAGCACACAGTCAGCTACACAAAATGGCCACAGACCACATGGTCAGACAGCAAGCAATGAGGCATGGCCACAACAAAGAACACATGCAGGCCTAAGGCAAAAGCACACTGACCTCCTACACAAAATAGCCACCAGCCACATGGTAACAATAAGAAGCAGGAGGCATGGGAATAAAGGATACATGCAGGCCTATAGCGTAGGACACTGTCTGTCTACAAAAAATTTCCGCCAGCCACATGGTCACAACAATTAGCGGGAGGCATGGGGAACAAAGAAGACATGCAGGCCTACGGCAAAGCACATTGGCTGGCTACACAAAATGGCTGCCATCCATATGGCCACAACAACAACTAGTAAGGATGCATGGCCACAGCAAAGAACCCATGCAGGCCTATGACAAAAGCATACAGGCTGGCTAGACAAAATGGCCACCGACCACTTGGTCAACCTGCAAGTAAAGTGGCATGGGCCACAACAAAGAACACTTACAAGCCCATGACAAAAGCACACAGGCCGACTATAAAAAATGGCCACTGACCACACAGTCAAGCAGCAAGCAATTAGGCATGGCCACAACAAAGAACACATGCAGGCCTATGGTAAAAGCACACTGGCTGGCTACAAAAATGGTCACCAGCCACATGGTCATAACAACAAGCAGGAGGAATGGGGAACAAAGAAGACATGCAGGCCTATAGCAAAGCACACTGTATGGCTACATAAAATAGCCTCCAGCCACATGGGCACAACAACAACCAGAAAGGAGGCATGGCCACAACAAGGAACACATGCATGCCTCACATGCATGCCTCTGACAAAAGCACACAAGCAAGCTACACAAAATGGCCACCAGCCACTTGGTCAAGCTGCAAGCAAGGAGGCATGGCCATAACAATGAACACTTGTAGTCCTAAGACAAAAGCCTACAGGCTGGCTACACAAAATGGCCACCGATCACACGGTCAAGCATCAAGCAAGGAGGCATGGCCACAACAAAGAACATATGTATGCCTATAGCAAAAGCACACTTGTTGGCTACACAAAATGGCCACCAGCCATATAGTCACAGCAACAACCAGCAAGGAGGCATGGTCACAACAAAGAACACATGCAGGCCTATGACAAAAGCATACAGGCTGGCTACACAAAATGGCCCCCGACCACTTGGTCAAGCTGCAAGCAAGGAGGCATGGGCCACAATAAAGAACACTTGCAAGCCTATGATAAAGCATGCAGGCTGACTATACAAAATGGCCACTGACCACATGGTCAAGCAGCAAGCAAGGAGGCATGGCAGATTACCTTGCACAGACCCCTAAGGCTGCTCCTGAGCGGTCGCTTGCTAAAAAACGCCTCTTAAAAAACTTTTAAACTGCTCATTGCAATTGTTTTATTGAATTTCCCTTTGTGTCCGCTCCCCCCCCTTTTGAGCTACATTTTGCACATTTTAGGGGCTGATATTAATGCCCAGGACACGCTAGCACCTCATCACTCTTCCCCGCTTCCCAGGTGGGGCTTGGCCGTCCTCGAGGCTTAGTTCACCGGGTCCCGGGTTGCTGTAGTTGGCGGCCATCTTAGGTTGGGCGCTATTGGACGAGCGCTCTAGTCGCTCTACATAAACGGTCAGCTATGCCTCCGCGCAGCGGACGCGGGCAGCGGACGCGCCGGACCTGCGCCGGAGGTTCGCCAGAGGTAAGCCCGTTTGCGCCCGTTCGCGCTCGGTCGGGCTCAGGGACCAGAACCTCTGACCAATCTCCCAGCTGCTCACAGACATACTCCCGCCTGGCTCTCCTTGCATTGAGGAGTGTCTCGCTGCCCCCTTGCACTCATTCTATAAATCCTGCGACGGATCGTCCCTTCTGTCAACACTGCCCGTTTAGAACCACGGAAGCGGATATTAATACTACTAATCCAGAAGGCATCCTGAAAATGGCTTTGGTCAATTGCCGCTCATTACCCAAACATGCCACTGAAATCTTCTTGTTAATTCAAGATCTCGGACTTGACATTCTTTTTTTAACTGAAACGTGGTTGGGATCCACGTCCGGCCCAGATATTGTTCAGGCCCTTCCTCCTGGATATCTGATCCAATGTAGGGACAGACAACTCAAAGTTGGAGGAGGGATAGCCATAGTATACAGGGAGCACTTAATTTGTCGTATGATCGACAGCTCCATCCCTGACTGTGAAAGCGCACAATTTGCCATCACTTTATCCCCAGAAGTGTCATTTTCTGGACTTCTGATCTACCGTCCCCCTGGCGCTATTGGACAATTTCCGAAAGGAATCATTGAATCAACCATAGAGTTAGCTAGCAGGGTCTCAAATTTTATAGTACTAGGAGACCTGAATCTTCATTTCAATAATCCCTCAGACACCACCGCCACAGAATTAACTAAAGATCTTGCGGCATGTGAACTGAATTTGATAGTCTCCCACCCTACCCACTCTAAAGGGAACCTTTTAGACCCCATATTTTCCAATATTGTGGACTTAACATCAACAGAGCCATACCCCACCCCCTGGACAGATCATATGGTCATCCCCTTCATATGGAATACGCCCACACCCGGTCCAACAGAACCGCCCAGTAAAACTCTGAGTAGGCGGTGGACGAAATTAAAAATGAACGAATGGGCAGAGGCACTGAATACAAGTGAACCTCAGGTCGATCAGGACATTGACAGGGCTAATATGGACTTTAACCAATGGATTGAATCATCATTGGATAGGGTGCTTCCTAAAACAAACATCTCCAAAAAGAAAGCCTCCACTAAACAACCTTGGTTCACTTCTGAGCTAAGGTCCCTAAAACAAGAATGTAAACGGTTGGAGAGACAGTGGAGAAAACACTTTGTGGAAGAGAAAAAAACTAAATACAAACTCTCTCTAAAAAAATATAAATCTGCTCTTAACGTGGCCAAATCCATCTTTTACGCAGAAAAAATAGAGATCTCAGCTAATGCCCCAAGAGAGATGTTCAAGATAGCTAAATCCCTGTTAAAAGCCCCTGACCCGCCATCTTTACCACTCTGCACGGAGGAGGCTGATGCTCACTGCATTAATCTGGCGAATTTTTTTGCTGAAAAAATTCAAAAGATCCTCCTGTCCCTCCCCCCTCTACCTCTTGAAGAATCCATCCTCCCTTTGCCAGATGATACAGATATTATTCTGCCTTGCCTCCCTTCCTTTTCCCCCCTTAGTACTGAACTGTTGCCCACGCTTTTCAACTCTGTAAAAAGCGGCTCCCCGCTAGATCCTGTCCCTATGAATATTCTAAAGTTAGCCTTATCCAACATCAGTACATACATTATCCATCTAGTTAACACCTCACTTGAATTAGGAAGGGTACCCCAAGACTGGAAACTGGCAATGGTTAAGGCCCTGTTAAAAAAGCCTCATCTCGACCCCCAGGACTTTTCCAATTATCGTCCCATTTCCCTGCTCCCCGGCATCAGTAAACTCGCAGAGAAATGGGTAAATAAACAACTAGCATCCTTTCTGGAGACCCATAACCTGCTCCACCCAACCCAAACTGGGTTTCGGAAAGGACAGGGCACGGAGACGGCACTGCTGAGGGTGGTTGAGGATTCCAGGAGGATTCTGGACGCAGGTGGCAGCGCGGCCATTATCCTCCTGGACCTCAGTGCCGCCTTCGACACGGTGAACCACCGTGTCCTCCTGTCTCGTCTTAAAAAACTGGGCGTCAAAGACAGGGCACTCATGTGGTTGGAGTCCTTTCTTGGTGACAGATCCTTTAAGGTCTTTACAGAAAATAGCTGCTCTCCATCAATGCCATTACAGTGTGGGGTGCCACAGGGCTCCTCCCTCAGCCCCACACTGTTTAATGTTTATATGGCGCCCTTGGCAGAAGTAGTTGCCTCCTTTGGGATCCAACTGGTAAGCTATGCTGACGACACCCAGCTAGTTGTTTCTCTTAATCAGTTGGAATCCTCCCCCTCCAGGCTCTGTCACTGCCTGGAGGCAGTAGCAAACTGAATGGACCTGTCCCACCTGAAATTGAATGGAGGTAAAACGGAGCTGATGCTTCTAGGAAAACGAGCCACATTTGACAACTCGATACATTGGCCCTCCTGTATGGGTCCAGGACCCACTCCAAAGACCGAGATAAAGAGTCTCGGCTTCTGGTTGGATGCAGAGTTGTCATTTAAGATCCAGGCAAGGAAAACAGTAGCCACTTGTTTCGGACTGCTGAAAACAATCCGGAAAATCCTTCCTCAGTTACCCGAGGCAGCAAAGAAAACCATTGTCCAGTCCCTTGTTCTATCCAGGCTGGATTATGGAAATGCGCTCTATCTTGGAGCCCCCGTGTCGGTTATCCGGCAACTTCAGGTTGTCCAGAATTCCGCAGCACGGCTACTCACGGGCACTAGCCATCGTACATCAGCCAGGCCCGCACTTGGCACCTTGCATTGGCTCCCCATAAAGGAGCGAATCTATTTTAAGACCCTCTGCACGGTCCATAAAACACTCTATGGGAGTGGCCCCCCCATTCTAGATGATATGATCAGACCTTACAACCCTACCAGGAATCTTCGCTCGAACCAACAAAATCTGCTGACAGTTCCTAGGATCAGCAGATCCCGCACAGGAGGTCGCCTGTTCTCGCACAACGCGGCTGGGCTGTGGAATGCTCTTCCCCCACCTCTCCGCCAAGAGCCTAACCTCCTTGTCTTTCGAAAAAAGTTAAAAACTCTTCTGTTTCCAAAAAACTAGTTAAAATAACTCTTCATTTTTAATCCATCTCTGCTTGGTTAGTCTTAAGCGCTGGGATGCTCCCGAGTAGCCATGCGCTATATAAGAGCCTTTTAATAATAATAATAATAATAATGGCCACCATAGAGAACACATGCAGGCCTATGGTAAAAGCGCACTGGCTGGCTACAAAAATGGTCACCAGCCACATGGTCATAACAACAAGCAGCAGGCATAGGGAACAAAGAAGACATGCAGGTCCATGGCAAAGCACACTGTATGGCTACACAAAATGGCCACCAGCCACATGGGCACAACAACAACCAGAAAGAAGGCATGGCCACAAGGAACACATGCATGCCTCTGATAAAAGCACACAGGCTGGCCACACAAAATGGCCTCCAGCCACTTGGTCAAGCTGCAAGCATGGAGGCATGGCCACAACAATGAACATTTGTAGGTGTTAGAAATGGGATTTCTGGTTGGCTAGGGCTTGCGCCAAAGCCAGACAGAAACCACCACTCTAGTCAGGGCTGGGGAGTTACACGCCAAAGATAACCCCTGCTCACCCCCTTGGTAGCTTGGCACGAGCAGTCAGGCTTATCCCTGAGGCGATGTGTAAAGCGTTTGCGCGCGCACCCAGCAACAACACCCAAGGCCCACCACAAAGGAAACTCCACACAAGGTATTATATAAAAATAACCTTTGTATTATACACAACACATTAGATAAAAACACACACTTTACAATGTGCCAACAGGCACGGCAGAATTTACAAGGGATTATATATACAGGGGACAGGGCCACATGGACCACTGTCAGGAATTAGCACTTTTTAGAAATAGCACTTAGAACATAGGAATAACTTTAGAACATAGCACATACAATCACTGTAGCACTAAAAATAGAACATGTAGCACACAACCAGTAACTACTGGTATCAGAAAGTACCACCTACGCAACCCTAACCACCTTAGGAAAATATTGCGCAGGGAATCAGGACCTCACTAGCACCACCTGTACTAGGGAGAAAACAACCACCTAAGTCTCCCAATACCTGTAGGGGTCTAAGCACATAAACACAGGATGCATAAAATACATTCAGAGGTGTAGGGCAAAGCACATGACGCCTAAACACATTCAGAGGTGCAGGAAAGGTACAATGGCGCAAAAACTCACATTAGCCACTATCTGTGGCAGTCCCTGGGCCAACTGGCCTAGTAGGGGCAAGGACGCCCTGCGTCCAGAAAAGTCAGGGCACGGCTGCGCAAGCTGCGCAAGCTAAAACACAGGGGCTACAACCTAAACGTAGCAGTTGCCCACTAAGTGCTGGGCAACTGGAGAAATGCTGGGGCCAACGTTGGAGCCTCCCAGGGCTCTGAAACAACTGGAATGCCCCCTAGAGCCTCGCAGGCTCTAAACTACACCGTGCAGCTCCCTCGGTCGAGCCTCCTGATACGGGGAAGCACTCTCTCCCGCTGGGCCAATCCCAGCACGGCAGAGAGATGACGCCGAGGAGACTCCGGGCCTGCGGTGGTGATTTTCTTCGTCCCCAAAGCGGCGATGAGGGGTGGGCTCCCTCGAATTATAAATCTGCCAAACAAAACGGCACAGATGCAGGGTGGGCACCTGCTAGCCAATAAAAAGATGCAATCAATCGAGGTGGGCACTCGATATGGGCGGCAATGTCCCAGGCAGGGTGGGCACCTGCCAGGGGACTTCCGAATCGGCAAAGACGGGTCAAACGCCGGGTGGGCACCGGCTTCCCCAAATAAAGCGCTCCTAGCGCTACGGCCAAAGGAAAAGCGCTCTGGAAGCGCTGGGGGTACCATAAAAAGCGCTCCTAGCGCTATTTGCAAGATAAAAGTGCTCCCAGGCGCTTAGGGGTGCCAGTAGCCACAAAAGTCCAGCAAAGTCCTTCCCTGCATGCAGCAGGGCAGGGGTGGGGGGCAAGGCTAGGCCCAGAGCCAGCTCACTGGGCCTCCAGGCAGGGAGGTAGTCCAAGTGGCGGTCCTCTGGTCCAGCAGCAGCAGCAGCCCCCCTCAGGTAAGATCCTGGCAGAGAACAGTTTCTGTGGGGACACAGCCCCATTTTTATACAGCAAACCCCTTTGTTCTGGGTTCAGGGTGAGGGGGAAAACCAGTCGCAGCTGGTTGGGGAGCACCCTTGATGTGCTCAGCCCCTCACTCTATTCATTGGCAGGGCTAGGGTCGTCAGTCGCACCGCAGGGGGCGGGGCCAGCATTGTGTGTGGAAAACCCTGTCCTATTCAGGACCCAGGTGTACTCCTCCCACCCATCTAGCTGCTGATCTCCCCTTTCACCACTGGGTGACTCATCCTGACTCTGGGGAATCCCTAGCCCGTCACATGACATGACCAGCCAATCACGCGACAGACACACTGCACACAGAAGTGCCCACTTCTAGAAGTGGCACTTCCACACTAGGTACATTCACGCCGCACACATCATCGCGCAGCATTCACTCCCACGAGTCCGCACATACCAAACTCGGGCCTGCACACCCCACGCATCAGGAACTACTAGGGACACATACATTCCCCATGCATTCCTATGGGAGGGCAGGCCTATCTCACCACATGCACTCAGAGCACGCACGCACTTTACCCTGGGACACAGGGAAAGTGCGCAGAAACCAAAAAAATTACCACACCAAGTCACCAATAAAAAGCCAAAAAGTTCAGGGGTGAACCTGCCAGAAGGGCCAAGCCCAACAGTCGGCCTAAGACAAAAGCCCATAGGTTGGCTACACAAAATGGGCACCGATCACACGGTCAAGCAGCAAGCAAGGAACCATGGCCACAACAAAGAACACATGCAGGCCTATGGCAAAAGTACACTGGGTGGCTACACAAAATGTCAGCAAGCCACATGGCTACAACAACAAGCAGGCTGCATGGGGAACAAAGAAGACATGCAGGCCTATGGCAAAGCCCACTGGATTTCTACAGGAAATGACCGTCAGCCATATGGTCACAACAACAACCAGCAGGGAGGCATGGCCACAATAAAGAACACATGCAGGTCTATGGCAAAAACACACAGGCTGTTTGCACAAAAAGCCCATCAACCACATGGTCAAGCAGCAAGCAAGGAAGCATAGCCACAATAAGGAACAAATGCAGGCCTATGGCAAAAACACACTTGTTGCCTACGCAAAATGACCGCCAACCATATAGTCACAACAACTACCAGCAGGTATGTGGAACAAAGAAGAATTTCAGGCCTAGAGCAAAGAATACTGGCTGGCTACACAAAATGCCCACCAACCTCATGGTCAAGCAGCAAGCAAGGAGGCATGGCCACAACAAAGAACATATACAGGCCTATAGCAAAAGCACACTTGTTGGCTACACAAAATGGCCACCAGCCATATGGTCACAACAACAACCAGCAAGGAGGCATGGTCACTACAAAGAACACATGCAGACCTATAGCAAAGCATATAGGCTGGCCACACAAAAGGGCCACCAGCCACATGATCACAACAACAAAAACAAGCAGCAAGGAGGCATGGTCACAACAAAGAACACATGAAGGCCTATGGAAAAACCAAACTGGCTGCCTACACAAAATGGCTACCAGTCATATGGTCAAACAACAACAAGCTGGTGGCCTGGAAAACAAAGAACACATACAGGCCTGACTATAGAAAAAATTGCCTCTGGCCACATGGCTTGGGGGACAAAGGCAAATGGTGGCCTGTGGCAAACACACTCACACTGGTCAGACCAAGGAGGCATTGTGGTGGTATCACAGAGAAAACAGCATAAATTCAGCAATGCCAAAAATGAAAATTAACTGGGCTAAAAAGCATAACAACAACACACATTCTCCTAAGGCATCAAATATAATTACCCCACCTATACACTTTGCGGAAAAAAACATGAAATACCCCACAAAAACACATCTTATAATTTAATCCAATGCCATCCATGGCCTTGATGATGTTTCATTTCAACAGACACAACGGAAACAGTTGTTTCCTGCACCCATGATTAGTGCTGGAGAAAATGTACTAAACTCTGCAACATTTTTCCTTCACATAATAAGAAAAATTACATGCAAAAAATCACTAGGCCCCTACTGAAACTGTAGCCCACCCCACCACAATACATTTTAAAAATGAAATTTAAAAAAGCAAGAAATCCCGGTGTATGCCTTTAATCAAACAAACAACAACCTTATACATTAGTTTTTTAACTTAATTGTGAAATCTCAAATCCTTAAATCCAATGGTATAAATGCAGCAGATAAGGGGAGTGATCCTTCCAGCTCCAAATCTCAATGAAAAGTGACCAGGAGATAACAGAGCAGTGGGAGGAGCCTGCTAGACAGAAACAGGAAGTTTGAGTCTCTGGGGTACTTCCTGTTGGAAAAAAAGTTTAAAAAACAGGATTCTTGCACAAAAACAACAACTATGACGGTCAGTTGGAGAAGAAAATCCACTTGAAAAGCATGTCAGCTGCTTCTTGGGCCCAAAAGTGGCTTGAGCGTTCCGTTCGGCACTACAATGGCACTGTAACCGCTGTTAATGGTTCAAACGACCCTGAAGTATTGCACGACCTCCCTAGCTATGCAAGATTATTGTGGTTAGAAGGGAGCGGGTACCAAAACAAATTTTAAGCAGGTGAACGGAAAACAAATTCAGCTTTGTGCCCGGCAAGAGGTAATTCAGGAACTCTGTGCTCAGCAACGGAGTGCGGGGAGCCCGAATTCTCAAACTCTGTGAGCTGAAACGAGTTTACCACCCTGGCCTGGTCATGATGTTGCATTGATTGTTTTATTGAAAACTGTATTGTATGAACATACACATGCAGATGCTATTCTAACATGTCGCATATTCGCCCTATGTTGAAATACTACATATGCATTTCTATCTTGTTTTTATTGATATGTTCAGTTGAACTGTTTTATATAAATATTGTAAGCGCTGAACTCCTAGTGTGTCACATGTGCACCAAGTACGATTGCCCCTACGATTATACAAACCAAACTCCAAAACGTAATTTGAGCTCTATTTATCCAAATTACTAAAACTGTCATGGATTCCCCTGTAAAGCATATGGAAACTAGATTCCTCGAACAAATAAAGAGAATTAATAAGTTTTGCCAAGAGTGGCATTCACACACAAAGGCATACACATTTCCTTTGTCTAAGGAGGAAACATTTGACACAAATAAAATTGAACACACTATAACACATGTAAAGACTAAATATACAGGACAAAAGAGAGTCAATATTAGAATTATGGGCCATCTTTGAAGAAACTAAAAAAAAGAGGCCCAAAATGGCAATCGCGAGCAAGGTGTCGGCACCTACCCTCCATATGCAGGGATGGATGTACTCACATCATCTACACCTGTATTAGGATATTCAAACCCACTAATAGTAGAAGCTTATGAGCCTCCCCAATGAAACAAGGTCCTTTAGGTCTAAGCCCAAGAAAACCAATAGCAAGTTATCCCAGATGGCTCAAGCAGAGCCCAAGTCCCTATGGAAGGTCCTCAAAAGCTTGACTCCTCGTTTACCACGCTTAACACATGACACCTCAAAGGAAGCTAAAATGTACACTTCCACTGGTTCAGATGAGCATAGACGAGTGTCAGGAAAGTTTTTGGAGGTTCTCCATAGCCACTTAGTGATTTCTGAAGATGAAGGGAGCTCCAGTATGATGGGAACTGATGACGAGGGTGGGGCTACAGGGTTTGCCCAGGTAGCCAAGGAAGAAACAGAGAACACATTTGAAAATGAAGCCAGGCTAATGAAAGCAGTGCATAGCCCGGAGCAAAAGAGAGAGGCCAGACAGTGTGAGGAAGAGAGGTGTGAGCAGATGTTTGAGAGAGAAAGGGCATGCAGCAGGAAGTTAGAGCATGAAAACAGGACAGCACACTCTTTAAATGAGGAAAGCGAGGCCTGGTACAGGGTGCAGGGCTGGGAGGAGTTGGAGATAGATGAAAGGCTACTAGTAGGGCTCAGAGCCACACAGTCCAGTCGACAAAGAAGAGGGGCTGACCAAGTGATTATGAAAAATGCAGCCAGGTACTTGCCCACCCTTGATGCAGGAAAAACAAAATAACACCTGCATATACGCATGAGGGAAGCAGTGACTAGGATACACGCTGCTCCATACAGGTGCACGACAAAGTTAAACTAACCCAGAAGGAGATAATAGTCAAAAAGGAAGGCAAGACTTTTACATACCCTTCTTGAGACCTGTTAGCAGATTGGACTGAGGAGCGGGACCAATACGACAAGTCTTGGCACAGGGAAGTGTCGTTTTAGCCAGAGGACCTGGCAGTAGAGGAGTACTGCATCAGGAATGAAGGAGGAACCCTGGTTGGGACTTCCTCTATATACAGCAATGCCTCGTAAGATGTAAACGCTATGTGGAGGTGAAACCTTAGAGTCACCTAGAATGAGAGTGTACCCATTACTTCAGAAGGGCGCAGCATGGGTTGTATATGTGTCATGGGCCGAGTGGACAAAGAAGGGTCGAGAACAAAGTTACCATCAATGCTGGAAATAGTTTACATGATTCGTGAAAAACACCGCAGGTACCACCCTAGTGATAGGTGACATTAAGAGTTCGCTAAGCAGCCTAATTGGGGAGCAGACAAACACGGTGTTCACCCAAGCTCGCATTCCAGCAATCATGCTAAGAAATACCCAGCATGAAGGGCCATGTTTAATACACACAGGCTCTTGATGTGGTTCACCCTGAGAGAAATATTCCCTGACTGCCCAGATTTAGGAGGGCTAGTGGCAGAGACCATGAAGCCAGAGTAAAGCATAAACGATTTCCTAAATAGAGTGAGGAAAATATTGGGACAGGAAACCGGACAGCCATGGACCAACACGGGCCCACAAGTCGCATTTTTCTATAATGTTTGAGAGAAAGGGTTACCCACAGAGATACAGAACAGGTTGGACAGCAGAGTTTGCTTAGATACCAAACCCTGTCAGGATATACAAGCTTATATACTCCACTACCATAAGAAAATGCAAGAAAAGGATAGAGAGAAACAGGAGCAGATCCAAAGAGACACATCTAAATTAGTGTGGCTTAAGTTAAAAAGGACTGCCCTTGAGAGAGCAGTGGTGGCCACAGCCATGCAAATGGCACTAGTCACAATGGGGGTTCCACCGCAAAACTTTAGAGGGTTCCAAACAGGTGGTCAGGGAACACAAACTGGTTAGGGTTGTGGAAGCCAGGGAGGCTGGCTGCAACCAGACATTAGTGCGGCTATACACCAGCTTACTCGCCGCGTTTTTGCTACCTTGTCTCGGTAAGTGATATTGTGCCCAAGGGGGCATACTATTTTTAGAGGATATCATTGCTTGCAATGGGGATACTCCTCCTGACTCCAGTTACTATTAGTACGGTTAATGTTTATGATATTTGGGGTGACCTTATGATGTACTTGCTCTACTGATAGCCTTTAGTGTTCGTTTTAACGTCGTTCCTCCTGACCTTGTTGTAAGGTTATTTTTATTACTATGTTACCACTATCTCTGTGATGGGGATAACTATAACTACATTGCTCCATTGATGTTTATACTGGTGCATTGTGACATATTTTGTTGCGTTGTACACTTTGTTTAACAATATCATTTCCTTTGCGGTGCAATGTGCATAGGATTGTACCGTAACGTTATCGTTACATTAGCATTTTTCAACTGGTGCCTTCCCTTTATTTTGAAGTCTTCCAACACTGGATTCATTGTTACATATCGTACATGTACTTTTTGACATACTATGAATACTGATTCTGTGGATATGCTTTCACTACTGCGGTTATACAATTGGGAATATTTATGTAAGGTGCGTATGTTGGGTACTCGTTAAAGTTGTTCCTCAGCCCATATCTTTCATGTTAGTTCCCTAGCTTTTCTGTCTTTTTTACCACAGATTAATTACTGATACTTGGCTATACGCAACTGTTAAAAATTCTCAAGCATATGCTTACACTGCGAGGAAGAGTAAGATCACATGTTACTATTATTCCTGATGTGTTATGGCCTGCTGGGTTTGGATGAATGTTTAGACACCGGAGATGAGGTTGGATGGGTGTCTTTCTAGACTATCTGTATGCTTTAAAGTAACTCCAATATGATCATTATTGTAACATCTCTTGTCTTTTCATAATATTAAAAATCACTTATTTCCACATATTGTTCGTATTATGCGTAAACATTGTCACGGACGAACGCACTAAATAAAGCTTTTGGATATCACAACAGATCATTATTTTATTAGTCGTTCTGTTTCTAGTTTTTGCTCCCTCATGCTATTATAGTGCACACATGGTATTGAGGGATCCTGGCTTCTCCCATTTACTTACTCACTTTAGTCTTGTTAATGAGATATATGGTATATTGCTACTTCTCCACATTTTTTGACTATCACTGACCGCATATTATGACTGCAGTTATAGCGTCTCTCTCTTCAGCTCTCCCCTTTCTTATGTTTCACACGTTTCTTTTTCCTTCTATTTACTTTCCTTCTCTTTGATCCATCTTCACTTTTTTTTTACTGTGTTGCACCTTGGTGGGTGACGGTCCATCTTTAAATGATGAGATATAGTTTCTGATGTTATGTATTCACAACTTACAGCCCTGAAGAAGTCGAGGTATCAATTACCAAATGACAAAACACGTGTTGTCTGTTTCAAGTTTACAATACTGAAAGACTATATGCTGATTACATGGATTGGATTAACAAAATACTTATGTAAAGAAATTGGATTGAACATTGGTTGTAAAGAAATTGGATATTGTGTAACCCAAACTGAACTTTTGGATTAAAAGTGGACTACGACTACACCTGTGTTTACTATATTATTGATTTTGGACTTCTCATTTTGTGCTCGGATTGGAGCTTTGTTCTCCACTTTGTCCCCTTCCCCTGAATGGCTAAACTGGGGTTGTATTGGTAGCCGACCCTTCCTCTCCTAGCAGCACTGATTACTATTTGTTCTGTCTATTTTCCTCAAAACATTGCTGAGCGCCCTGAGCTGTTCCTATTCCCGGTTACCATGTGTTCTAACAATAACCGTACTTAGTTTATTTCCTTAGGGGCACATGCATCAACAATGCCATTTGCAATTCCTTATTAGCGAAAAATAAGGAATCGCTAATAAGGAATAGCAAAAGGCTATGCATGTAGGAATCGCTATTCAAATAGCGATTCCTTAACTTTCCTTAATTGCTACTAGCAAATTGCGAGAAGGGACACAGGGGTGAGAAAACAGCATGAACGGCAAATAAAGCAAGTAATTATGTGGTCAATGATACAATGCAGATATATACAAGGTAGGTATTTTGATTTGAACTGAATTGATTGACCACATTAACGCCACGGTTTGCACTGAATAGTCGACGGCGTTTCGACCTGTTCAATTCCAGGTCATCATCAGGACAATGGTTACTGATTGCAGTATAGTGCTGAGATGGTAGTACTGCAACAATCCAGACGTCAGTGGGGGATGGCCCTAAGGCACCGGCGAAGTTGGGGTCCAAGAGGGACCACTGTGTGCGCTCCGACAGAGGAAATCAGTGTTCAGAGCTTGTAGGTAACGATGTACCGGGACCTGGATGCGTAGTTTGCGATTGTCCATGTGGGGGTCCAATGGTTCAGGGGGCAAGCAGCACCTGAATGCGTAGTATCAGGCTATCCTATGGGGAAGAGATCGGTTCAGGAGGTAAGCGGGGCGAATACCGCTACCCAGCAATTAGTGACGGACGAGTCAAGCACCCTGGTTGTCAGCCGAAAGTGCTGTT
Source organism: Triturus cristatus (assembly GCF_964204655.1). Lineage (NCBI taxonomy): Eukaryota > Metazoa > Chordata > Amphibia > Caudata > Salamandridae > Triturus > Triturus cristatus. The sequence continues at coordinate 844,231,950 of NC_140594.1, read as the reverse complement.
AAAAGAAGGACACAGACCAACTGAGAATCAAGACAGTCCTCGTGCCTGTAACTGTTCTCTCAGCCATAATGTTTAATTAAACAAACTGCTCCTATTTTGCCAAACACCTTTCGTTTTTTAAGGGATTTCGAACTCAAGCAACAATATAATCATTTTTTCTGGCTCCTGGGTAATAGGTGATTACGGGCCAGTATCTTTAGTACATGCAGTTTATTATGATTGGTGTGACAAGACTTCAAAGACTACTTAATTCCGATTAAATCAAGTTACTCCCTATGTTCGTTTTACTATATTAGTGTAGTGATGACAAGCAATAAAGACTAACTCAAGGTCGTAGCAGGGGAACTCAGATAGTTTGACACAGTAATCACAGTTAAAGTTCATTTCCAGTTAGATGATCTATATCTTTGAAAAGACTAGGTGGTTGATAGAGCGCAGGATATTATGGAATGAAGCCCCCAAAAATTATTCCCAGGACTCAGTCACCCCCGAACCAAATAAATGTCTTTTGATTGCACTGTGCACGCAAAATGTCATGCAGAGCGTCCTGCAGAATCATAATGAAACGCTGGCCACTCTGTTTGGTGGGTGTTGTTAATATAATCCTTTGAATTCTATGTTTGATGCCAACCTTTAGTCCTACTTCGATATCTGCGTCCTGTTCCAGGTTTTACTATGGCAAATCTCGTCACTCTGTATTAAGTTCACCTTTCCTAATCGTTTTATTTTACACTTCCAGCACTGTGCCCGACAGTCATGTTGGTACACTTTTCACAACAGTCAGTTCAGGTACCCTCCAAGCTTACTTACCATTTCTTACTGAAATTCTGAGTAAATACTACTAAAAATTAACAGCAACAGCAAACACGTTCGGGACTATTTCTACATTTTTAAAGGAAAGCTTCCCTCCCTAGTTCGCCAGCAAAGACCCAGGGAGAACTTGCATCCAATGCGTTGAAACGCATAATTTTACATCGCGGTCTCCTGTAGCGTAATTATATTTGGTATAGAAAAAATAACTAACCTGTTTCCCAGATCCGACTTGCATCAGTCTTATTAAAACCCAGATGCCCTGGGACATTGCTATCTCATGCGCGTGTAGCAGCGGCCTTTGTGTAGGCCTAAACATTACCATGTGGCTCTGGGGCGCTGGCGCGTGTTCTAAATGCTAATACGCCTCGTGCTCCTCCCGCCACATTACCAGGGAGCGCCAGTGGGGCAAAGGGAAGATGTAAACAGGCCGGTGAGCTTTATCCTCGTGCCACGGCGACAGCAAGAACAAAGTGCAGGACGCATCGGTCTAATAAAGCGTGGAGCCGGCTGTGGGCAGATAAGGCGCGGAAATCAATTGTAATTCCTGGAGTTGCCTCCCGCAAGCTTTCCTCCCCCCTCACCCTCCCATCAGCATCCCCTTCTTTCCTGAAATGAGCCAATGAATATTTAATGCGCTGAATGTACTGCCAATTTGGTCTGGCAGCTCATAAAGGCCCCCGGTCTTGGACGGGGATTTAGATGTCTATTCTCATCACGCGGCTGGCCGTTGGTAATAAGGGGAATGACAAACCAAACTGAGAGATTAATGGATAATTTTTAGATACTGTCAGCCTTGCGCATTCGGTGACCTTTTCAAATTGAAGGATTTCTCTTTTTTAACCTCTCCCCTTCCCCATCAGCTGTTGTGCCGAGGGGTGTGCGTGATGCAAGACAGGAAGCAGCAACATGGGCTTCTGTAGGAACGAACAGATTTAATTGGAGGAGGTGAGTCAGAGTTGTTATGTAGCGCCACTGTTCCTAATGTACCCCTCAACTATTTCTGTCTTTTCGGTTAGATGCTTGTGTGCTGGGGCTGAGTGATTATTGCAGCCTGCGATAAGCCTGCTGTAGCTAGGCCAGGCAACCAAAACAGATGTCCCCAAGCCAGCAAGATACCGTCATGATCTAGGCTGGGTGGAACTCTAATGTACAATTCCATTTCTAATGGTATGCTATTTTGTGTCGTTATTTCTGTGAGAAGGGTTTCATGGTAGCAAACAATCAATGTGTGTTTTTTGTCTGCTTTGTACATTTCTGGCAAAAAAGGAGAATTAACATTTCTAATATAGACAACTTGGGAACTTGCCTGGCTGATGAGGGGTGATACCCCGAAACCAGTCCCAGGATGCTTGTTTCCGGTCCAGGTAGGACTTGGCAGTTCCGGCTGGACTGTTCCCATGGGGAGCAGGGTCAAGACTGATTTGCATATGGCTGGGTCCAAACTGGAATGGCGAGCAAACAAACAAGCATTTGCAATGCAATAGGTCTCGCAACTGCGAGTTTTGGAGCTATTGGTATTGTAAATGGTATTGTAAATGACAATGCCTTTAATTTATTCACAAACATCAGGCATCAGACATCAGGCATAAGACATCCACAAGCATCAGGCATCATACATCAGGCATTAGATATCCACAAGCATCAGGCATCAGACATCAGTCATGAGACATCAGGCATCAGACATCCACAAGCATCAGACATCAGTCATCAGGCATCCACAAGCATCAGACATCAGGCATCAGGCATCCACAAGCATCAGACATCAGACATCAAACATCAGGCATCAGACATTCACAAACATCAGATATCAGGCATCAGACATCCACAAGCATCAGGCATCATACATCAGGCATTAGATATCCACAAGCATCAGGCATAAGACATCAGTCATGAAACATCAGGCATCAGACATCCACAAGCATCAGACATCAGTCATCAGCCATCAGACATCCACAAGCATCAGGCATCAGGCATCAGACATCAGACATCAGGCATCAGACATCAGGTATCCACAAGCATCAGGCATCAGACATCCACAAGCATCAAGCATCAGACATCAGGTATCAGACATCCACAAGCATCAGACATCCGGCATCAGACATCCGGCATCAGACATCCGGCATCAGACATTCACAAACATCAGGCATCAGACATCAGGCATCAGACATCCACAAGCATCAGACATCAGGCATCAGACATCCACAAGCATCAGACATCAGACATCATGCATCAGACATCCACAAGCATCAGACATCAGGCATCAGACAGCCACAAGCATCAGACATCCACAAGCATCAGACATCAGGAATCAAACATCCACAAGCATCAGACATCCACAAGCATCAGACACCAGGCAACACACATCCACAAGCATCAGGCATCAGACATCAAACATCGGGCATCAGACATCAGGCATCAGACTTTCACAAGCATCAAGCATCAGACATCAGGCATCAGACATCCACAAGCATCAGACATCAGGTAACAGACATCATGCATCAGACATCAGGCAACACACATCCCCAAGCATCAGGCATCAGACATCCACAAGCATCAAGCATCAGACATCAGGCATCAGACATCCACAAGCATCAGACATCAGGAATCAGACATCAGGAATCAGACATCAGACATCAGGCATCAGACATCAGGCATCAGGCATCAGACGTCAGGCACCAGACATCCACAAGAATCAGACATCCACACGCATCAGACATCAGACATCAGACATCTGCCATCAGGCATAAGACATCATGCAGACATCATGTATCAGACATCCACAAGCATCAGACATCAGGCATCAGACATCCACAAGCATCAGGCATCCACAAGCATCAGACATCAGGTATCAGACATCAGGCACCAGACATCCACAAGCATCAGACATCAGGCATCAGACATCCACAAGCATCAGGCATCAGACATCCACAGGCGTCAGGCATCAGGCATCCACAAGCATCAGACATCCACAAGCATCAGGCATCAGGCATCCACAAGCATCAGACATCAGGCATCAGACATCCACAAGCATCAGACATCAGGCATCAGGCATCCACAAGCATCAGGCATCAAACATTAGGCATCAGACATCCACAAGCACCAGGCAACAGACATCCACAAGCATCAGACATCAGGCATCAGACATCCACAAGCATCAGGCACCAGGCATCATACATCAGGCATTAAATATCCACAAGCATCAGGCATCAGACATCAGTCATGAGACATCAGGCATCAGACATCCACAAGCATCAGACATCAGTCATCAGGCATCAGGCATCCACAAGCATCAGACATCAGGCATCAGGCATCCACAAGCATCAGACATCAAACATCAGGCATCAGACATCCGCAAGCATCAGACATCAGGTATCAGACGTCCACAAGCATCAGGCATCATACATCAGGCATTAGATATCCACAAGCATCAGGCATCAGACATCAGTCATGAGACATCAGGCATCAGACATCCACAAGCATCAGACATCAGTCATCAGACATCCACAAGCATCAGACATCTACAAGCATCAGGCCTCATACATCAGGCATTAGATATCCACAAGCATCAGGCATCAGTCATGAGACATCAGGCATCAGACATCCACAAGCATCAGACATCAGTCATCAGGCATCAGACATCCACAAGCATCAGACATCCGGCATCAGACATCAGGCATTAGATATCCACAAGCATCAGGCATCAGACATCAGTCATGAGACATCAGACATCCACAAGCATCAGACATCAGTCATCAGGCATCAGACATCCACAAGCATCAGACATCCGGCATCATACATCAGGCATTAGATATCCACAAGCATCAGACATCTACAAGCATCAGGCCTCATACATCAGGCATTAGATATCCACAAGCATCAGGCATCAGTCATGAGACATCAGGCATCAGACATCCACAAGCATCAGACATCAGTCATCAGGCATCAGACATCCACAAGCATCAGACATCCGGCATCATACATCAGGCATTAGATATCCACAAGCATCAGGCATCAGACATCAGTCATGAGACATCAGGCATCAGACATCCACAAGCATCAGACATCAGTCATCAGGCATCCACAAGCATCAGACATCAGGCATCAGGCATCCACAAGCATCAGACATCAGACATCAAACATCAGGCATCAGACATTCACAAACATCAGATATCAGGCATCAGACATCCACAAGCATCAGGCATCATACATCAGGCATTAGATATCCACAAGCATCAGGCATAAGACATCAGTCATGAAACATCAGGCATCAGACATCCACAAGCATCAGACATCAGTCATCAGCCATCAGACATCCACAAGCATCAGGCATCAGGCATCAGACATCAGACATCAGGCATCAGACATCAGGTATCCACAAGCATCAGGCATCAGACATCCACAAGCATCAAGCATCAGACATCAGGTATCAGACATCCACAAGCATCAGACATCCGGCATCAGACATCCGGCATCAGACATCCGGCATCAGACATTCACAAACATCAGGCATCAGACATCAGGCATCAGACATCCACAAGCATCAGACATCAGGCATCAGACATCCACAAGCATCAGACATCAGACATCATGCATCAGACATCCACAAGCATCAGACATCAGGCATCAGACAGCCACAAGCATCAGACATCCACAAGCATCAGACATCAGGAATCAAACATCCACAAGCATCAGACATCCACAAGCATCAGACACCAGGCAACACACATCCACAAGCATCAGGCATCAGACATCAAACATCGGGCATCAGACATCAGGCATCAGACTTTCACAAGCATCAAGCATCAGACATCAGGCATCAGACATCCACAAGCATCAGACATCAGGTAACAGACATCATGCATCAGACATCAGGCAACACACATCCCCAAGCATCAGGCATCAGACATCCACAAGCATCAAGCATCAGACATCAGGCATCAGACATCCACAAGCATCAGACATCAGGAATCAGACATCAGGAATCAGACATCAGACATCAGGCATCAGACATCAGGCATCAGGCATCAGACATCAGGCACCAGACATCCACAAGAATCAGACATCCACACGCATCAGACATCAGACATCAGACATCTGCCATCAGGCATAAGACATCATGCAGACATCATGTATCAGACATCCACAAGCATCAGACATCAGGCATCAGACATCCACAAGCATCAGGCATCCACAAGCATCAGACATCAGGTATCAGACATCAGGCACCAGACATCCACAAGCATCAGACATCAGGCATCAGACATCCACAAGCATCAGGCATCAGACATCCACAGGCGTCAGGCATCAGGCATCCACAAGCATCAGACATCCACAAGCATCAGGCATCAGGCATCCACAAGCATCAGACATCAGGCATCAGACATCCACAAGCATCAGACATCAGGCATCAGGCATCCACAAGCATCAGGCATCAAACATTAGGCATCAGACATCCACAAGCATCAGGCAACAGACATCCACAAGCATCAGACATCAGGCATCAGACATCCACAAGCATCAGGCACCAGGCATCATACATCAGGCATTAGATATCCACAAGCATCAGGCATCAGACATCAGTCATGAGACATCAGGCATCAGACATCCACAAGCATCAGACATCAGTCATCAGGCATCAGGCATCCACAAGCATCAGACATCAGGCATCAGGCATCCACAAGCATCAGACATCAAACATCAGGCATCAGACATCCGCAAGCATCAGACATCAGGTATCAGACGTCCACAAGCATCAGGCATCATACATCAGGCATTAGATATCCACAAGCATCAGGCATCAGACATCAGTCATGAGACATCAGGCATCAGACATCCACAAGCATCAGACATCAGTCATCAGACATCCACAAGCATCAGACATCTACAAGCATCAGGCCTCATACATCAGGCATTAGATATCCACAAGCATCAGGCATCAGTCATGAGACATCAGGCATCAGACATCCACAAGCATCAGACATCAGTCATCAGGCATCAGACATCCACAAGCATCAGACATCCGGCATCAGACATCGGCATCAGACATCCGGCATCAGACATCCGGCATCAGACATCCGGCATCAGACATTCACAAACATCAGGCATCAGACATCCACAAGCATCAGACATCAGGCATTAGACATCCACAAGCATCAGATATCAGGCATCAGACAGCCACAAGCATCAGACATCCACAAGCATCAGACATCAGGAATCAAACATCCACAAGCATCAGACATCCACAAGCATCAGCCATCATGCATCAGACATCAGGCAACACACATCCACAAGCATCAGGCATCATACATCAGGCATTAGATATCCACAAGCATCAGGCATCAGACATCAGTCATGAGACATCAGGCATCAGACATCCACAAGCATCAGACATCAGTCATCAGGCATCAGGCATCCACAAGCATCAGACATCAGGCATCCACAAGCATCAGACATCAAACATCAGGCATCAGACATCCACAAGCATCAGACATCAGGCATCAGACGTCCACAAGCATCAGGCATCATATATCAGGCATTAGATATCCACAAGCATCAGGCATCAGACATCAGTCATGAGACATCAGGCATCAGACATCCACAAGCATCAGACATCAGTCATCAGACATCAGACATCCACAAGCATCAGACATCTACAAGCATCAGGCCTCATACATCAGGCATTAGATATCCACAAGCATCAGGCATCAGACATCAGTCATGAGACATCAGGCATCAGACATCCACAAGCATCAGACATCCGGCATCAGACATCGGCATCAGACATCCGGCATCAGACATCCGGAATCAGACATCCGGCATCAGACATCCACAAGCATCAGACATCAGACATCATGCATCAGACATCCACAAGCATCAGACATCAGGCATCAGACAGCCACAAGCATCAGACATCCACAAGCATCAGACATCAGGAATCAAACATCCACAAGCATCAGACATCCACAAGCATCAGACATCATGCATCAGACATCAGGCAACACACATCCCCAAGCATCAGGCATCAGACATCAGACATCAAACATCGGGCATCAGACATCAGGCATCAGACTTCCACAAGCATCAAGCATCAGACATCAGGCATCAGACATCCACAAGCATCAGGCATCAGACATCCACAAGCATCAAGCATCAGGCATCAGACATCCACAAGCATCAGACATCAGGAATCAGACACCAGGAATCAGACATCAGACATCAGGCATCAGGCATCATGCATCAGACATCAGGCAACACACATCCACAAGCATCAGGCATGAGACATCCACAAGCATCAAGCATCAGACATCAGGCATCAGACATCCACAAGCATCAGACATCAGGCATCAGACAGCCACAAGCATCAGACATCCACAAGCATCAGACATCAGGAATCAAACATCCACAAGCATCAGACATCCACAAGCATCAGACATCATGCATCAGACATCAGGCAACACACATCCACAAGCATCAGGCATCATACATCAGGCATTAGATATCCACAAGCATCAGGCATCAGACATCAGTCATGAGACATCAGGCATCAGACATCCACAAGCTTCAGACATCAGTCATCAGGCATCAGGCATCCACAAGCATCAGACATCTACAAGCATCAGGCCTCATACATCAGGCATTAGATATCCACAAGCATCAGGCATCAGACATCAGTCATGAGACATCAGGCATCAGACATCCACAAGCATCAGACATCAGTCATCAGGCATCAGACATCCACAAGCATCAGACATCCGGCATCAGACATCGGCATCAGACATCCGGCATCAGACATCCGGCATCCGACATCCGGCATCAGACATTCACAAACATCAGGCATCAGACATCCACAAGCATCAGACATCAGGCATCAGACATCCACAAGCATCAGACATCAGACATCATGCATCAGACATCCACAAGCATCAGACATCAGGCATCAGACAGCCACAAGCATCAGACATCCACAAGCATCAGACATCAGGAATCAAACATCCACAAGCATCAGACATCCACAAGCATCAGACATCATGCATCAGACATCAGGCAACACACATCCACAAGCATCAGGCATCAGACATCAGACATCAAACATCGGGCATCAGACATCAGGCATCAGACTTCCACAAGCATCAAGCATCAGACATCAGGCATCAGACATCCACAAGCATGAGGCATCAGACATCCACAAGCATCAAGCATCAGACATCAGGCATCAGACATCCACAAGCATCAGACATCAGGAATCAGACACCAGGAATCAGACATCAGACATCAGGCATCAGGCATCATGCATCAGACATCAGGCAACACACATCCACAAGCATCAGGCATCAGACATCCACAAGCATCAAGCATCAGACATCAGGCATCAGACATCCACAAGCATCAGACATCAGGAATCAGACACCAGGAATCAGAGATCAGACATCAGGCATCAGGCATCAGGCATCAGGCATCAGGCACCAGACATCCACAAGAATCAGACATCCACACGCATCAGGCATCAGGCATCAGACATCAGGCATCAGACATCATGCATCAGACATCAGGCATCAGACATCCGGCATCAGACATTCACAAACATCAGGACTCAGACATCAGGCATCAGATATCCACAAGCATCAGACATCAGGCATCAGACATCCACAAGCATCAGACATCAGACATCATGCATCAGACATCATGCATCAGACATCATGCATCAGACATCAGGTGTCAGACATCAGGTGTCAGACATCATGCATCAGACATCCACAAGCATCAGGCATCAGACAGCCACTAGCATCAGACATCCACAAGCATCAGACATCAGGAATCAAACATCCACAAGCATCAGACATCCACAAGCATCAGACACCATGCATCAGACATCAGGCAACACACATCCACAAGAATCAGGCATCAGACATCAAACATCGGGCATCAGACATCAGGCATCAGACTTCCACAAGCATCAAGCATCAGACATCAGGCATCAGACATCCACAAGCATCAGACATCAGGTATCAGACATCATGCATCAGACATCAGGCAACACACATGCACAAGCATCAGGCATCAGACATCCACAAGCATCAGACATCAGGCATCAGACATCCACAAGCATCAGACATCAGGAATCAGACATCAGGAATCAGACATCAGGCATCAGACATCAGGCATCAGATATTAGGCACCAGACATCCACAAGCATCAGACATCCACAAGCATCAGACATCCGGCATCAGACATCAGGCATCAGACATTCACAAACATCAGGCATCAGACATCAGGCATCAGACATCCACAAACATCAGACATCAGGCATCAGACATCCACAAGCATCAGACATCATGCATCAGACATCAGGTGTCAGACATCATGCATCAGACATCCACAAGCATCAGACATCAGGCATCAGACAGCCACAAGCATCAGACATCCACAAGCATCAGACATCATGCATCAGACATCAGGCAACACACATCCACAAGCATCAGGCATCAGACATCAAACATCAAGCATCAGACATCAGGCATCACACATCCACAAGCATCAAGCATCAGACATCCACAAGCATCAGACATCATGCATCAGACATCAGGTGTCAGACATCATGCATCAGACATCCACAAGCATCAGACATCAGGAATCAGACATCAGGTATCAGACATCAGGCATAAGACATCAGGCATCAGACATCAGGCATCAGACATCAGGCATCAGATATTAGGCACCAGACATCCACAAGCATCAGACATCCACAAGCATCGGACATCAGGCATAAGACACACACAAGCATCAGACATCAGGCATCAGACATCCACAAGCATCGGACATCAGGCATAAGACACACACAAGCATCAGGCATCAGACATCTGCAAGCATCAGGCATCAGACATCAGACAGTGTGCTCAGTTGTATTATGTCCGCTGGAATAATAGCAAAGTAAACAAAGCAAAGTACTAACTTGTACTACAAAAAGTATGTGCGCTGCTATTAACATAAAGCTTAGCGTGTAGCGCAGTTATGTGCTCATGGCAACCTAAAAACAAACAAAAATGCTCTTTTGGCATTAAATAATGTTAAAGACGTACATCGTAAAGCCCTTCACTCTGAAAATAAAGAACCCCATTTCGAACATGCAGGCTTTTGTAAGCACATGATAACGTGAATGTTTAAAAAGACGAACAAGACAAGGCCGGCGGAGCGTGGCGCGCGTGCTTGGCGGGGGCGGGGGAGCGCATTCCAGGCGGGTGAGCGGACCCTTTGAAGTAGGATGCCAAACGGATTGCATGGCAGAACGATACACGTGATTGTGCACGTGCTCGCCATGCAATCCGCTTTTGGGAGCACTTTTGGGAGCCCCTTACTAGAGTCTCGCTGGGCGATCGCTTACGCGATAGCCAGGCGAGACCTAAAAAACGGTGGATTTAGGCCCAGATCTATGTACTGGGGCGACTGTTTGACAATGTTCAGCATTCCATTAATCATCTTTTTGTGCTGCTATAGTCTGCCCAAGTGGGAAGGGTATGTCCAGTTGTGGGACCCGTGCTCACTATGCCATTGGATTCAAGTTAGCCTGGATGATGAGGGGTGATACCCCGAAAGCGGTCCCAGGATGTTTGTTTCTGATCCAGGGAGGACCTGGCCTGGCTGTTTGGGCTGGACTGTTCACATGGGAAGCAGGGTCAAGACTGATTTACATATGGCTGGGTGTGAACTGGAATGGTATGGTGAGCAGGAAAAGGGTGGGTTTAGGCCCAGATCTCTGTGCTAGGGGTGAATGTTTGACAATGTTCAGCATTCAGTCCATCATCTTTTTGTGTTGCATTTGTGGCACAATGACATTGACAAGGTAAAAAGATCTGGAAAATACGATGTATAAATCGATGCTGTGTGCCAGAATACCTGCTATTGTACACATTCAGGTACTATGAATTTTCTGAACTTTAAACTCATTTACAGATGAACAAGGGGTGCTACTTCGTGATACACAGAGTTTGTAAAATATCATTTAGAACCATAAAAACAAAAAGCGCAAAAACACTCCTTAGAGCTGTGTGATATTGTGCTACATAGCTCCTGGTTAGAATAGGGGTGGGAGTATTGGCAGAGTTTTATTCAGTGGAATGCCATTAAAATTCTATGAGATTCCGCGGAATAAAACCAATTAAAGTAGCTGCTCCATCCGTTACATTTATGATCACCCAAAAACTGTGCCTGTGGTAGAGGCAAACGAGTGCACACCCACCTCTGTCAGTGCTCTGCCTCCAGACACTAGGTTCTCGCTGAGTAGGGCCACGGTAGGAACGGCCTCCGACATCGCCTTATCATGAACATTCTGTTATTTATCAAATTCAATAATGATTGGAACATGGCGGCGAAACAAGTAGCAAGCCTTTATAAAAATGTAGTGTAGCACGCAAGATGGCGTTATTCAGTTTTTGCCTTCTTTGTGCGTGGCATGCCCGTGACATAGATTTTATTATCGTGCAATGATAATCAATGTAGATCAACTACTTATTTATTATATAATACATTATACGTTAATATATTTTCTCTAGCATGTGAAGTGGCTACTGGTCTCAAGAGAGTGTTTCAAATGTAGTTAAATATGTAAAGAAACAAATACATTCTCAATAAGTAAGGGAGAAATATTGTACAAATTCCTGCACCCAGGGCTGGATTGGAAACACAAAGCAGCCGGGCAATTCAGTTGGACCGGCCCCTGGGGCTAGTGAGAAGCCCAGAGTGGGAAAGAGTGCTAGTGTGAAGCACTGCTGTTGCTTTTGTTACAGGGTGCCGATATTGCAGTACTGCTACAAAACTGGCCCCCAATAAGAAAAATCGCCCCTGCGCTCAAAAAATGGCCCCCACCCTTCCAGCCCACCGGGAAAATACCCGGTGACCACTACAGCCAGTTCAGCCCTGCCTGTACCTGCTCTTCAGGGTTCCGCGGAACTCCAATCTGGCGCACGCGCACGCCCTCCCTGTCTATAGCAGCATTGTCTGTCTCCTGAGTCCTAAATGCAGCGGTACAGGTGCATGTGACGTAAGGTGCTGGCCCTTTCTCTATTGACAGACTGCCAATGTTCAAGGTCACAGACTAGTGAAGCTATTAACTAAGTAGAGTAAATTACAGTAAACTATTACACCCTTGCCCTATTTACCCGCTACCAAGGCCTTTTCAAATGCATAATTTCTTCAAACTTTTAAAAAACAGTCACCAGTTCGTTTTACCCGGTAATATAGCATCAGTAAAGCAGTGCCTGAAAATGAAGACAAGTCAGCATCTTTCACTTTCAAGGTGATAACATTTGTGATGAAAACTCCTCAGCGCACTGATAATAAACGAGGTAAGCTTAATTCAAATGCATATGAGGCATATGAGCCGCCTAACATATTGCAAAATCAATCCTTGAAGCTTTAGGCCCAGTAGTAGTACAAGGGTGTTAAGGGGAATGTGAGGGGGTCTCTGCTGTGGGGGTGTTGCCTGTTTGTTTACCCTCACAGAGTTTTACATTCTATGAACGATGTGAATATTGCATTTTAATAGCCTAGTAAATGCCTGTTGTGTGTATAGGACCTTGGCAGCAATCATCACCCTCGATGTGCACACCGGGAAGCTGGCCCCAGCCCTAACGACACAGGGTGGAACCTGATCAGATAACATATCTGTCAGCAGATCGGTTCTACTGTCTGGTCTGGTGCAGAACTACAACACATATCTTCTAATACAAGCTTTCCTACTCGACCAAACAGTTGATCCTGGGCACATCGCTTCATCTCTCCCAATTCCTGCTCCCTTATCTGAAAACATTGGGCACATTTAGAAACTAAGCCAGTAGTATCGAATGCTAGATTTAAAATGCGGACAATTACAGTAGGTAGGTTGACCTACCTCAAGTGGAACACACACCCTCGAGCTCCCAGGCAGGCACCTTGTGGAGATGCTTCGGAACAGGGAGCAGTAGGTGGTGATCGCTGCTAGTACATGCTTGGAATATAAGCAAAGCTGACTAATTTCGTCATACCAAGTGGCAGAATTTATTAGTAATTCTGTGTTACATGAGTAACACAGAGTTACTCAATTCCTCCAATTTCACAGGCAGAATTAAACATTATGACCATCCCTAGTTAGAAATTGTAATTGGCCGAAAAAACATACCACCTCTCAAGTCATTAATGTTACCCAGCCCCTTGTCAGGCAGAAATATTTCAAAATATACAATCTTGAAACACCTGTCAAGCGTTCATGACACTTTGCCAATACCCAAACGGTAAGGATACAAAGGGGCAGATTTATGAGGTTTTGCCGTAGGGAAGCGCAGCAGGCCTTCCTGCTGCGCTTCCCTACGGCAAAAGAAAAGGGCAGGGATGCGCCGTATCTATAAAATGCGGCGCATTCCTGTCCTTTTCCCCTGCGCCGGCGCACAATGGGCTGCCTGCGCCAACGCAGGCACCTCTGCACCATGGTGCAAGGGTGCCTGCGTTGCGGGGATGAATATTTTTGTATAGGAAGGGAAACCTTTCTGTACAAAAATAATCACAAGAGGTTTTTCCTCTTTGTATGGGTGCTGCAGAATGCAGCACACATAGAAAAAGGAAAAACGAGGAGAAATAAAGATATTTCTCCCCGTTGCGCCTCCCTTACTCCTCCCCTGGGGAGGCGTAAGCTTTTGGCGCTGCCTCAGATTTACGATTTCTCGTAAATCTGGGGCAGTGTCAAAAGGCCATGGATGTTGCTGGGAACGCCCCCAGCAACACCCATTGCACGCCCCTTTAACGCAGAACACTGTGTTAAAGGGACTGATATTTATGAGGCAGCATTAAGCCAAAAAAAGTGGCTCAGTGCTGCCTGATAAATATCACGCAGGCTACTGGGCCACGGAACGTCACAAAAAGTGACGTTCCGATAGCGCAACGGGCCTCATAAATCTGCCCCAAAGTCTCTACGTATGACACTTTACATTTAACTGTAGGGAAAGCAACGGAAATTTGAACTGCTGCACAATCCACAGTGTAACATGAGGTTGTCAAAGTTTTTTTTTAATGCGCAATTTCGGGTGACAAATAATGTATGCATACTAATGATTTTTATGATGAATATAGTCGTAGCCAATACATTAACGATGTTGCACTTGAAACAATTTAATTTTCATGCTATGTAGTGGGATTATTAATGTCGTTTACTTATGCCACATTTTCGTAGGGACTCCATTTTATTAAGATGAATGTAGTTTTTAATGTTTTGCTCATCCTGCTCCTGCTCACTCCCCCTCCCTATCAATGTCCCTCTGCAAGTCTTCTCTACCCACAGTTTTCGTGGAGCACAGCACGCTGTGACACAATTGGTTATTTTCCTCATAGAGCATGTGTTGTGAATAAAGCTTTTCATCATGTTCCTGATGTATCTTCTGAAGGACACTTCCTCTGGAAGTTCCGATGCAGGTTTGCTAGCACATTAGTGCATGAGTCTCTGGGCCATATGTAGGTAGCTAAATACCGGGCCGGGAACGGCCGAAATTCGGTAAATATTCCGTTACCGACCGGTATTTAGGCATTTGAGATGTATGAGGCATGAGTTAAGGATTCGGTAATTTACCGAATCGGTAATGGATCGGTAAAATACTGATTCGGTAAAATACAGATTCGGTAAATTACCGAATCCTTAAATCATATGTAGGGAGCACTCAAGTGAGTGATTTGTTGTATTCAGGATTCGGTATTTACCACCAAATACAGGTTGGTGATAAATACCGAATACCTTTCCAAAATCTATTTTTTGCTGTTTAGACAGTGCCATGTGGCAGACATACATGCCCTTCGGGCATGTATGTGCGCCACATGTGCACACATGCACGATTCAGGGGTGCAACAGGGTGTCAATGTGACACCCTGCCACCCTTGAATATGCTCCCCCTATTACCGATTCGGTATTTACCGAATCGGTAATGGTGAATGGCTTCCCATTGATTCCTATGGGCCTCCAGGCCCATAGTAATCAATGAGAAGGTATGCCTCATTACCGATTCGGTAAATACCGAATCAGTAATACCGAATTTTTCAGAATCGGTAAAATTTACAGATTTTTTACCTACATACTATTTACCGATTCATAAATACCGAATCGGTAAAATTCGGTATTTATGAATCGGTAAATAGTATGTTACCTACATATGGCCCTTTGTTCGAGAATGTTTAATATTGTGTTTTAGATCTCTAGACTTCTGTTGCTGGGGAAGTTAATGGAAGATTTCCTCTACCTTAGCAATAGATAGGTGTCATACGACTTTTAAAGGCGATCTAAATTCTGAGTTGTCCAATATGTGTCATTCCTAGACATGCCATGAGGAATCTGCAGATTTTCTCATTGTTTGTGTATAACAATGCCCTGATTTTTGGGGTGAGCCATAATTCCTGTTTTACCTTGAAGGAGACTTTCCTTTTCCCTTGGAGATGCTGGCAGTGTTCTTTGGGAATCTGACATTTACATTTTTGAGAGACCTTTTCTGCTTATTGGACTTAACATAGTTTCAGATGTCTGACTATGTACTCCCTATGCCTTCATGGCATTTTCTGCATTTGTGTGCATTGCCTATTTTGAGATTTTTATAATACAACTCTTTAACTATTAATGATCTAGAACTCAGTTATTGAGTGGTCCAAGTCACTATATGATTTATTCTATTAATTTGTTGTGTCTGATGTCAAGAAGGGTGGTGTTTCTTATCGCTAGATCAAGGGTCAGGAGCTGAGCTGCCGGAGGTAATTTTTGGGGTGATCAAAATATTGGAATTAAATGAAATATTAGGGTTTGGCTCACACAACATGACTTTACACTCCAAATAGCAAAGCAGCAGCTGTGACTTACTTCTGAGCTATAAGACAGATTGCTCAGGCTTAAATAAATATATGGGAAGAGAGGATTAGCTCAGTGGTGGAGGAAAGTTTTTGTGACTGGTGGTGGTGGTTCAGGGGTATGGGAGAGTCCTAGGGGCACCAGTCATGTCCATTTACTACTTTATATAGTAGTGTGTGTATATATGGCTGAACAAAAACAAAGGTTAAAGTGACATTATAGTTAGGTCGGGTAATATTATCTTACTTTTAAGTAAAAAAAAAACAGAGAAATTCACACAAAAAACAAAGGTTAAAGTGAGGTTATCAAGTGAATATTATTGACATCATTTAGGGGTGTCCAGAGGTTGCACCTGCGACAAGCCGCGGTCGGTAGTAGGAGTAACTGCAGGGCGGTGACGTGGGGAGGGGGAGGGGCAGGGTAGGGGGTAGTAAACTATGGATTACGGAGGTTAACAGGTAAGTTAACATATAAATTAATAAAATGAATTTCGTTGCGTGCACTGCATCGCATTTGGGGATGCAGTGCACGCAACGAAATTCGTTTTATTAATTTATATGTTAACTTACCTGTTAACCTCCGTAATCCATAGTTTACTACCTCCCACCCTGCCCCTCCCCCTCCCCACGTCACCGCCCTGCAGTTACTCCTACTACCGACCGTGGCTGCCTGCGACCCCTGACACTGCCTTTTTGACCCCTAGTCTCAGAGGTGGCAAAATAAGTTCCAAGAAGACATGGGCTGCACAGCCTTTCCTATTCTCAGTGTGTTCTTATTGATACTAATAGTGAATAATACTCTATTACTCATTATTAGTGCAAGACAAAATGGAGCAAACTGATTGGAATGGGACCTTTGGTGGTAGCTATGGTAAGTAAAAAAAAATGTAAATGTATGTTGTGTGCGTGCTTGCGTGTCAGAGTGTGTTTATGTGAGATAAGAATGTGTGCATGTGTGAGAATGTGTCGGTATGTTTAATCATGTGTATATGTGTATGCATGTGTGTGTGAGTGAAAGTGAATTAGAGTCAGTGACAGGTAGTGAGTGTGATTGTGTGAGATTGAGACCCAAATTTACTACTTTTTGACGCAGGACAAAGCTGTACCAAATATGCTGTGCTGCCGTACGTCAAAGGGAGAGAGAGAATAAATGCACCAAATCCCCTAAAATGTAGTGTACTGTTTCTCTTCCTGTGCGCTGGTGCACTTTTGGTAGCCACACAATGGTTCTCTGTAGCATAGGTTTTGTACTGGAAGGTGCACCATTCAGTACACAAACTATGCTTTAAGGCTTCTCCCACTTTGTATGTGTGCTGTACAAGGCAGCACATATACAAAGTTGGAAAACCGAGGAGAAATGACATTATTTTTCCTCGTTATACTTACCTTGAAGAGTCGCAAAAATTTGGCTCAAATTCCTCTCAACCAGTATTTGTAGATAGGGGTTTGCGTTAAAAAAACAGTGGATGTTTGCATTGGAATGCCCATGCACCACCCATGGGATGCCCAGTTAACACAAAATAATAAAAAGCAGTACATAGTGCACTTTTTGCTTTTCCTTGGGATACACTCTTGCTTTCGATAATAAATCGCACCCTAACATTTTGAACCAGGTTTGCGTCACAAAAGTGACTCAAACACAATACAAAGCATTAGTAAATCAGGACCTGGGTACCAGTAAGTATGTGTGAGTATGAGTGAGATTAAGAGTGAATGCAAGTGAGTGAGTAAGAATTAATAATAATGAGTGTAAGGGGGTGTAAGAGAGTGTGAGTGTGATGTTAGGGTCATGTGATATGCTTTACTAGAAAAAGTCTGTGTTAAGAGTCATATGATGTCACTTCCTGTGTTGCCATTAAGGTTGAAGGTTATGTAATGCAACTTCTGCAACCCCTAGCATTTTGGTTAATCAACTCCCATGGTTAAAATATCAGTTGAAAATGTAATTTTAAACTAAAAAAAACACTGAAATTCCCCAGTTATAGTTTACTGAGCTAACTATAACATCCATCCCTGCCATGCACTGTTTATGACCTCACAATTACATCACTCATGATATGTTCAATGACATCATTCATGACATCACAGATGACATCTCAACCAACATTATTGATGACATCATTGATTACATCAACCACCATACTGCTGTTCAATTTACTCTACAAACCTGGATTGTTTTAGGGAGTGGGCTCTCCACAAAGTTTGTGCACTGAGCACAGACTGTGCATAGTAGAAGCTTGCCCAACTTCCCAACTTGTGGGGCTTAGGTCTCTGGAGGGAGTGGGCTCTATCCACAGTCTCCGTACTGAGCGCTGACTATGTGTAGTACGGGCTTGCACACTGATTGGGCTCACGTCTCTGGATGTACTGGGCTGTGCACACAGTTTGTCCACGGAGCACAGATTGTGTGTAGCATAAACTTGCCCACCTAGTGGGACTTAGGTCTCTGGAGGAGTGGGTTCTAAGCACAGTTTGCACACTGAGCTCATACTGTGCGTAGCAGGGGCTTGCCCATGTAATGGGTCTTCACAGTGAATCAAGAGTGCAATCTCCATAAAGAGCTTTGCACTACCCAAAGGCTGTGCTTTAATTTTAGTTTGTGTCTCCTAGTCCCACAGGATTTCTGCAGGACCACACAGGGGCCATGTTGGGTCCTGCAGGAGTCCTTCAGGACTGTAAGGACATTAACATTTCAGCTCCAAGGTCTAGGGTGTCAGGGTATCCCTACCCTGCCCCTTATGTCCTTTTTCATATTTTTCAAGACTCAGAGTCCAAGTTCTTGAGTCCGGTAATGGTTGTTTTGCCATTTTTCCTTTATGCGGCAGCTGCCAATCAGGTCCTTCAGTCTGACGGGATCCCCCAGAATTTCCCTCTTCACCTCTGTCCTGCATGTCCACAGATGGAATTGGTATTTTCAACCAATGAGTTTCCCTAGTATATTTTAATTCAGTATCTTTGCTATTTCTGTAGGACCTATTAGTGATAATCATTCCTTTTTGTTGAGTGCAACATCTTCAATGCATATGTTAGACAGGGATATCTTATGTAAGCTCAATTGCACTGTGTTTTGTATCCGGAACGGGTGTCCTTAAATATTCCTCAATAACAATAATACCAGATACCTGCACTATTATATGAGAGCTTAAGTTACCAAGGTAAATGAGTAAGGTTATGTGCCCTGATTCAACTAAATTGGTTTCACAAGTATCATGCACATTGTGGTCACAGTGGCAAACAATGTGGGATTCATCTACTAAATGGAACTCATAAATGTGAAGCTCAACCCTCAGAAAAAGCTACCCAGAATACCCCAGTGCCCACCAGAACCTAAAGTAGAGGATGGAATGTGCCCTGTAATAGTTTGCTTTTTTGAATATAGGGTTTCAATACATATTGTTTAATACACAGATTCTCCTAAAATGTAAGGGAAAGAAAGCCACAGTGACAGAGTTGTACAGGACCTTAGGGCTATTAATGATGTGGAAATCTCAAGCTTACCTGTGGTCCCCAAAACCTATATCTCTGCAAACAGTCAACAGTTGATTGAAGTTGTCTTTTGTTCTGCTTTCTTCTCCACCCCATACATGATGAAAGTTGGCATCCATTGTAGTTAAAATTCCAAGGGTCCAAGCTTCCGTGAACCTGACTTCTTCAAGGATGTGTGGAGTCTACCTCAATCTTTTCACAGGCCGTGAATGAGGATCTAGATATGTTGGTCCTCTCTCCAAAGGTTCCACTTTCTTTTAATATGTAGATGACTTACTTTTGGCATCTATTACTCTACATTAGTGCAAAGAGGACTGAGTCTGCCTCCTCACTGATTTAGCTATCTAAGGGCACACAGCCTCAAACAGGGTTTCACAGCCCTGCCTCCCCGCCAGAAGACTACATTTGTCATGAAATTTCTGCTGACAAGACCGGTCTGTCCTCTAAACAAGCAGAAGCCATTTGTAAGTTGCCTAACTGTGTAACTGTCTCCCGGGTATGTACCTTTCTAGGCAGGGTTGGGTACTGTAGACAGTGGTTCCCAGTCCATGCCAAGATGGCAAAGCCTTTTCAAGATTATGCCAGAAAAGACACTCCTCAACCTTTGCAGTGGTCTAGTGAAGCCAAAAATACATTTGTGGAAATTAAAAAAGTACTGACTTCTGAACCTGAATTAAGATTCCTTGATTAAACCAAACCTTTGACTTTGTATTGTCATGCATATAATGGATTTGCACTTGAAATATTGGTACAGAGTCATAGGGATATTGCGAGCTCTGTCACATAACGTCAAAAAGGGGTTATGGCCAAAATGTGCAAACAATCCATTTATTGCGCACATGTTTTCAGGATGGGAGAAGATGGCTTAGGCCACCACGGAGTCTGAGCAAAGTGTAACTGAACCAGGGGGACATATCATGGGGTCGGGTGCCCAGATTAAGAGTTAGTTCCAAGAAGTAATAGTCTATTCCACTATGTACAAGGAATCATTGCAAGGGCATTTATCATTAACATACTTCTGTAACAGTACCTTCTTTGTAAATGTCCGTACATTAGCATCACAGGGACATAGCAAGGGCATTGCGGATAGTATGTAACCCAACAGGGCAGATACTTACATATTTCTCATGATAAGCACTACTCAGATATTCCTGTGTGTTTTATGACTAAACGGATAGTGTTACAATAACTATACTAATCCTGGCTTTAATAACTCAAGAAATTTGACACATTTATAGATGGTCTAATTAACAATCAGCAATAGATGCTGATTCATTGTTTCAACTGGTGGTGTTGAGAGGAGTGTCATGAGTATGTGGATCCATGGTCTCTCATCTTATAGTCTCCATTCATAGATGATCTGGATTTGTCCCTGTCTTTCATCCACAATATGCTGCTGACCAGCTCTGCGATACTGTCTGAGGAACATCTCCATCTGTTTGCTGTGGAAGCCGTGAACCAGTTGGTGTCAATGACACAAATCACATGCAAAATTTGATTGTGATGCTGTGGTACCAGGCCCTTCGTCCATTGCATTGGTGCCAAGTTCCTCAAGAAAGACCTCCAAGTCATAACATTCTGTATGTATATATGGTGATCTTTCTAGCTACTACCATGATCCTGACAGTTGGGTTCAGCAGCCCATATTTAATGTCCCATTGCTGCAATTTAATGCAGAAGGGTTTGTTTGTGCTTTACATTGATTTCTAAGGAATTGCCCACTGAGATGTGGTTTGAATGACTACTGACAAGAAAAGGAGTATTATTTTTCCTGCTGCTCTGTACATTGAACAAGAGCATCAGCGAAGGAGAAGAAAAACAATGTTTGGTCATGGATGAATTCCTGCAACAAGATTTTGTTGCCCTACCTGCTGGGCCATTGGGAATTCAAACAGGTCTCAAATGGTTGCATTTAGCATCTGTGGCAGCAGAACAGTCAAGAAGCCTATCATGTTGTACTTTTCCATCTGTTCTGAGATCCCAGTAAGGCAAATGTTATTCTGCTTTGTCTGTGACTATGTGCTTCAGGATTCAGATGTTTTGCCCGCACATCAGCGGCCTACATTGTCATTCCTCTAGGTCATTCAATCACTTCCTTTTATATAGAGGCATTTAAGAAAAGTTGAGCGGTTGTTTCATTTTGATTTCACATCTTAGGACATGTCAGAGATCTGTGGGCCAGATGTACAACCATTCCAAATTGTGAATCGCAATTTGCACTCAAGTGCGAGTTGCAAATTGCGAGTCACAATTTGGAATGTACAACAGTGTCAGAGACACTGATTGCGATTCCCAATAGGGTCCCAAAATGGAAGGCTCATGAATATTAATGAGCCACTTACAATTTGTGACCCCATTGTGAATGGCAGGCCCTTCCAGGGATGGTGGCCTACTGGCCTCAGCAGACCTCCATGCCTGGGACTGCTTGTCAATAAATCAGTTTTTTTTAAAAATGCAGCCCGTTTTCCTTAAAAGAAAACGGGATGCATTTAAAAAAAAAGAAATATTTTCGTTTAATTTTTTAAGGGCAGGTAGTGGTTCCTAGGAGCACTGCCTGCCCTTAAAAATAGTTTTAGAGCCAGTCACAAAGGGGAAGGGGTCCCCTAGGGACCCCTTCCCATTTGCGGCCCCATTACCACCCTCTTGAAGAGGGCGGTAAATTGCGAGTGTTTTGCAACCGCAATTGTGGTCGCAAAACATTCATACATGGCTAGAGACTCACTATTAGGAAGGGAACGCCCCTTTCAAATAGCGAGTTGTAGTTTCTTGGGAGTTGCAAAATAGTGTTTGTACATGGCCATGTAGGTTTTTGCGTGCGCAAAAGGGTCACAAACCCGTTTGCGCACGCAAAAACTGGTCATACATCTGGCCCATATTGTGTAGAGCCAAGAGATTGTATTAGGTTTTAATTTGAATTTTTTGGGGTAAATTATGCCTTTGTATCATTTTAGTTCCAGAAAGAGTATGGGAGACCAAAAGTTGGCATACAAGCTGTACTGAAGGCACAAGAGTCAAGTAGCGGAATTCCATCCAATTAGGATACACCACGCAGAATGTCCCATGGAAGGGGCACCCATTCAGCTTTGTCTTACCATCTTTCTCCTGTATTTGTAGACATTAAGCATATGTAACCCAGTCAATGGAGTGACTGGTAAAATGTGTGGTTTTCACAAGAGGTGTATAGTGTGAAACTTGCAATAATTTCCAGTAGCCCTTGTGCATTCAATTCTTGGTTCATGTAGGATGCTCCGTGGTCAGTTTAGCAGGCAACGGTGATTGCATGCTCATGCACCCCAGGTAACGACCACTGATAGTGAACAATTCAGCTTTGATGTCAATGCATTATTCCTCACAAGAGAGTCACACAGTCCTCATAATAGTCACTAGTTCAGGGGTCTCCAACCAGTAGCTTTTGAGCTACCATAGCTTTCCAGCTACCTCTGAGAAGCTCACATGTGTGCATCCCAGCTTATTAAATTAGAAACCTTTTGCTTGGTTGAAATATTATACATATTAAAAAAAATACAAATTATACAGCACTAATAAAATTAGTAGCTGTCAATGCTTTCATTGAACATACGTAGCTCTCAGTACAGAAAAGGTTGTAGACCTCTGTACTAGTTAGTAAATCGATGAGTCCTCAAAGACACCCTCTGTTCTATAACTGACCAAATGATGCAGTTGTGGGCTACCTGGAAACAATAATGTGAGACATTTGGGGTCCTTTATTGTTTGTTAGTCACTAGTTTTGATAGTAATTCTCGTGTAATTTATTGTCTAGATCATCGACTTTTGTGACTGCAGAACATAGCATGGAGGATGCAGTGACACCCCATCCAGGTCCAAGGCCCAGACACTCTTTGCCCAGACACTCTTTGCCCAGTATCCCACCAGGCCTCCTTCCAGTTAAACTTGATTGAACCGCATCCTGCTTTGATGCCTACAGACCAGTAGAGGACAGATCGAAGGTAATCAATATTTACTGATTGAACCGAAGAGTGTCACCTCACCTGCCAAATTGGTTGTGACCAATTTGCGGAGTCAGGAGTGAAAGAGGCACATCACAGGCCTTTGTGCCCCCTCTGGTAGTCCGAGACTGTCCTTGTTATTTCCTTTCATGCAGGATTGACTCCAGTATCTGTTTCCAGTCGGTGCAATTGTGACTGTATTTCCAGTGTCAGACCTGTATCTGCACTATCCCAAAGAATTCTGTCAGCGGCCGCCATATTGGTCATTACCTAACTCTTCCATCTATCCTTTGGGATATTTTAACAATTTTACTTTTGTCTGAATCATCGATTATGAAGAGCTTTCTTTGAACACAATGTTGTGTTTGGTCTCCTATAGAATGGTGTTGGACGAGAAAGTAATGTATGTAACAAGTAGAGCATTCCAATTTGAGGATGTTGTTTTCCTTCTTAAGAAGGGGAACTACATTTCTATCTTCTAGTATCGCTTGTCCATATTTTCAAGCATGTGACAGGCTTTTTTGTGGTGAGACATGTTTAGGAGTACGTATATAGAACATGCAGTTTGTGAGGAGGTGCAGTGTTTCAGTTTTTTATTTCTGTAAAATACGCCTCGTTGTTTGCTTACCTTCCTTGTCTAGTTAGATAATGAAAGTGATGAAAGATGCGGGAATTTATATTACAGGTTTATGGAACTCGCCCACGAAATATCTGGCAACCCCTCCACACTTACCTGCAACAAAACGGCGTGTCCTCAGAAAACTGCCCCCCCCCCCCGGAGCCTATGCCCCATGTCATGTAAACACTGCAAATGTTGTTACGATTCATCCACGTTCTGTACCATGTTGATTCTCTCCTCTCTAGATCCATCGAGGGCACAGTAAACCGCTTCTATGCATGGTAATGTCTGTTAGGACTGTCAACTGGGCATTATACATAGCTAATGATTCAGTCTTAATGTGTACTATGTCTCCTCACTACACAAGCGAAATAATCATGTGCCTTAATGTTTCTTATTGTTGCTATAACCGCAAATTGCACAATTGTCACTGAACGTGGTGTTGTTTTATGTAATTGAAAATGAGAAATATATATATTTTTTTAAAGTTTAGGGAACAATCTGTTACAACTTTGAAAGAGTTTATGAAGGGAAATGGGATGTAGAATATGCTTACGTCTTCTTCTCTTTTATTTAAGTGTTATTTCAGACCAGCTAAGTGTGCTTTGGGTTAAGTGACTTAAGTGGGTTAAGTGGTTAATGTTTGACTCCATACCTTACTCTAGTATGCTGAGTATCCATAGCTTGAATAGCAGGAGTTTAAACTAATTGGAGCCCATTGGAAATGTATCCCATCTCATACAGGCTACGAACCAGGACACAAAATTTAGGCCATTGGTACAACTCAGGGGGATGGGTTCTAACATGATTTTTTTGCAAGGTATGGATGCCCAGAGATTGAAAATATGTGCTAGCAAGTCATCACTCTTTGTATTTTGTTTGATATTATTGGATTAGCAAACACAGCTGAAAAAAAAGAATGGGTTTTGTATATTTGATAAATAGCATACAAGTTTATCATAATATATGGAAAAATAAATTGAATTGTTAAATTCAATATTATTTAAAAATAATTATGATTATTAATTGCAATAATAACAATATAGTACTTCAAATAACAATAACACTTCCCTATATTCCTCATATATTGATATAGATTATATGTATAATTCTCAATTACAATTTCAGATATGAGTTGTTACATCTTACATAGGCAATGTATGCCATGAATGAACATAAACCCAATTTCATCATTCACATTCGCTGTCATCATCTTCTTCTTCTGAATAGGTGTCATCATTCTCTGCGTCTGTTGGATTTTCACAGGCAGGAAGTCTGCAGATGTCAGTGCACTTGAGGTCATTTAGACAGCAGACACTTCTTGGCAGTTTGTAGTTCCTAATGCAGTTGCAAAGTTGTAGATCTAACACAGTCTGGTGCTGGCTGCCCCTCCATTAAATCCATTATCAGTTGCTCTGCTCCCTCGTGTTTTTCCAAATTGCACCCTCTCTCAATTGGGCTAGGTGTCTGTGGATCATTCAGAAGAAATCTCTTGCTCATAGCAGCTTGATAATTCACATATTCGGCATGTTTCTTTAGACAGTCCCTGCAAGGTGGAAGTTGATGACAGTCTATCTCACCCTTCTGTATGCAGAGTAGGTGATATCTCTATTCACTCACGTGATAAACTGAAGATTTCGGTGCATACAGTAAGCATGAGAATTGCTCCAATTTGTCCATTAGTTCTTCAGAGAGATCCCATTTGTCTCCGAGCTGCGAAAATGTTTCCTGTGTGTATCTGTTGGCAAACAGAATTTTGAATGTACTTCCTTTTCCTTTTCCGACAAATGCGCTTACTGTGTCACATATACAAAAGAAACAATTGATGGACGGAATGCTAGAAAATGCAAACATTCACCCCCAGTCACAAAGATCTGGGTTTAATCCATCATTCTTTTGCTCATCACACCACCCCAGTTAGGACCCAGCCATATAGAAATCAGTCTTGACCCTGTTCCTTGTGGGATCAGTCCAGCCTGAGCTGTCCTAGGATACTTGTTTCCAGTCCAGGGAGGACCTTGCTTGGCAGTTCGGGCTGGACTGTTCCCATGAGGCACAGGGTCAAGACTGATTTGCATATGTCTGGGTTCAAACTGGAATGGCATGGTGAGCAACAAAAGATGGATTTAGGCCCAGATCTCTGTACTGGGGTGAATGTATGACATTGTTCTGCATTCTGTCCATCAACTGTTCTTTTTCCATCTGTCACCCCGAGTGGGACGGGTATGCCCAGACATGGGTCCCGTGCTCTCCATGCCACTGGAGTCAAGCTATCCTGGCTGATGAGGGGTGAAACCCAGAAACCGGTCCTAGGATGCTTGTTTCCAGTCCAGGGAGGACCTGGCTTGGCTGTTCGGGCTGGACTGTTCCCATGAGGCACAGGGCCAAGACTGATTTGCATATAGCTGGGTTCAAACTGGAATGGCATGGTGAGCAAAAAAAAAGATGGATTTAGGCCCAGATCTCTGTACTGGGGTGAATGCAAGACATTGTTCTGTATTCTGTCCATCAACTGTTCTATTTACTGTGTCACATATGGTAAATGTATGGAGTTCTATCATAGCTCTACAAACATTTTCACCAAGAGTTGAAGCTATTTTCCCAATGTCAAGGACTCGCATGCGTATTTTAGTACCACATTTCAGAAACTATTTAGCCATGATTTTGTCATGGAATCCCAAACACATATTAAACACATTGGTGTCATCTGAGCTTATCATTACTGCCTCATAACCCTCATTAGCAATGTGCAACATGTAGCAGCAGACGACCATCTGCTTCATCGTGTGTACCATTCAGTGGCGTAACGAAACTTGAGGGGGCCCCCCTGCAAAGTACATGGAGGGGGCCCCCCATTCTCCGCGCCAGTCAAAAGTCTCAGGCCAGCGACCTGCCATACAGCAGGGGCTCACCCCAGCCATAAAAAAGGATTCTGGTTCTTCCATTGGTCACATCCGCCCTTTCATCGGGCGATTTACATACATCAGTAAATACTGCTGCTGCGCCCTCCAGCAAAGTTGCCTGCTACTAACGAGTCCATTACACTCTACTCTCACCCCTACGAAACCCGCAGTTTTGCTTTTTAGCCCACCTTTAAAACCACCCCTCGTATATCACTGTGATCCCGTGACCGCCGTCCACGGCTCCCCTGTCCACCACCGACAGATGACAGGTCCCCATTTAACCACTGCCTACCAGTACAGACAGAGCCTTTCAGCTGCTGCCCTCCCCAATGCTTCTGTGGAAGTTTAAAACATGTTAAACCATCTCTTCAACTGACCACCCCAAAACAGTTCTTTCTGCCAGCCTCTACGGAACCAAAGCTGTTCCTGCTACTTTTCATCCTCTGCATGGTGCACACAATAATATTAAATGTACAAAGGGTCCGATTTTTGTTTCCTCACGGCAACATTAATTTACACTATGTACCCCACTAAACCATACCTCCTGTCAAAGGCAAACCTGATCCCATGTGTAGCACCAGTCAGCAAGTACCCCATGGACAAACACCAGAGAGAACGCCAGAGAGACGCACCAGTCAGCCCAGCGAAGTCTGAAACCGCACAGTAGCCATCAATACCGGCATTTCCACTTCCTTTCAATGGCAGCTCCTGATACATATATCTATGACTTCTGGGCAGCATCTACCACAGACCACAGCATTCTTTGTCTCCGTAAGACTAACCAAATGCGGTCGGTGAATGCTTCTCTTCCCCATTCCTTACTAATAACTACTGGAGGATAACAATAAAAAAATATAGTATTTTCTTATGCAAATAGCGTATCAAGCACTTGCTGCCCACAGTCCTCACCGGATCCACACATATCAATATTCTGCTATCGCACCCTACTGTCAACCGTATTATTATATGGAGATGTTTTTTATCCCTTCTGTGAACTGGGAAAAGTAATACCTTGCACAAAAAGAAGTCCCTTTAAAATCTTTGCTACTTATACAGGCTAGCAAAGCACTTACTTGTTTTAGTAACTGTTGTTGTAAAGCAAACAGGTAACTCATTCTAGGATTGGAACTACTGCTTAGATGTGTGGAAGTTAATACTGAGACCTAGGATGATATTTTGCATGTCTGCCAGACACTCATTCTTCCCTGCATGCGCACACAATGCAACAATACACTTTAGCTTAACAAATTGTTCAGAAATGTACCCAAAGGTAAAGAATATTATTTTTCCAAAGAAAAATAGACAATTGTCAACTTTATATCCCATGATATAAAAGCCTTAGCATGGACAGCTTGTCCAAATCTATGCCACCTAATTCTACCACACACAGCACATTTGAACATCTCATAATTCCATGCCACACAATTAAACTATAATTCCATGCCACACAATTCAACTATAAATAACTTAACTCTACAACATTCCATACCACATAATTACAATCCTAAAAATTAAAAAACACATATTTCCAATCACTCCATACCACATAATTCCACATCACATAATAACATTCCACACAACTTAATACCACTCCAAACCACATAATTACACTCCACACAACATATTTACACTCGACTCCAAAACACATAATTACCCTCCACAAAATACAACTCTACAACATGCTGCATAATGCCACTCCGCACAATTGTACACCTCACCATGCTACATAATTCCACACATCACACAATTCCACAATTCATCCCCACACAATTCATCACACAACATAAATACACCCCACATAATACCACTGAGCACCACATAACTAACCTGCACATAATTAAGCTCTACTCCATATTGCATAAATACACTCCACATAAATCCAGTCTATGCCACGTAGCAACACTCCACATAACTACACTTCACACCATGCCTCATAATATCACTCAACATTATTTTCACTCAACACCGCACACTTCCACGTCACAATTCAACTCTACACATTTCCATTCCACACCACATAATTCAACATCAAACTACATAATTCAAACCAACAACACAATTACACAACACACCACATACATCCAATCTACACCACAGAATTCCACATCATGCTACAATATTTAACAGCACACCACATAAGCCAGCTCCACCACATACCACTCCACAACACAAAATACCATTCCAGATAATCCCACTCCAAGACACACAATCCCACTCCATGAGATACAATCCCACTCCATGATACACAATCCCACTCCACATAATTCCAGTACACTAAATACCACATAATTACACTGTACACCATGCCACAGTATTTCACTACACAGATCCAATCCACACAACACAATTCCACAACTAACAATTCCAATCCAAACCACATATGTCCACTCGACACCACACACATTCACTCCACTCCAAACAGAAAATGCATAGGTAAAATACATTGTCCTTTACAACATCAATAGCTCTAACTCTCACAAATGTGAGACCAATTGCATTGCAAATGCTTGTTTACCTTCCAATGCGTCCCAGCAGATCCTGTTCCTGGAGGTGCCAACATTCTCCTGGTCCTGTCAGCATTGTGCTGCCTCGTCGGAGGCGCAGCATCCCATAACACAATACCAGGCAATACTCTACAAAAACATGCAAATAGGGATGGTTCCTTCTACTGTTTTAGACCCTCAGGTCGCAAACTATCTGGAAAAGACTCCTCCCACTATATTCCTAAAAACCTGCATCAACACCCGACCTTGAGTTAAAGTTATTGTTACCTCTCCTTACTGTCCACCCTCATCTTCCCTAAAGGTTCATGTCTGCCTGGCAGATTTTCAACTACTCTATCTATGCCAATTGTCACACCTCATTTCACAGCTCACACTCTCGTTCTTTGAAATCATATCCCTGCAACCTAAAAATACTTAATCTCCTCTAGACTATCTATACTCGTCACAAAGCGTTTCTATGCCTTGTTCAGGGGTGGTAAGTGCAATTTAAATGTAAATACAAAATAAAGTACCATCATACATATTTAACAGTCCAACTGCTTCAAGATGCACACATCCAACAAACCTTCCATATCTGACGGAATTTGTGCATGGGGAACAGATGTTTTACAACTTTCAGTTGGAACACAATGGAGGCTTGACTTTCTTTTTACAGAGCTGGCGACAAAGATCATCGCCCAGATAAGAGACAACTTTTGATATTATGTAGGTTCCATCTCTGAGAGAACTTTCTCAGTGGCATGTTTCTTTTTCCAGAGATAAGGAAGTTAACTCACTCTCTACAAACTGAAATGTTTCAGTTCTCAGCGCTGTGTTTTCAAATCATTGATAGTGGAAAGTTAAAACAAATGGGGTTGTCACACTGCTCCTACTTCTGGCGACCACTACAAGTACCTTATTATGCAAGTCAAGATAAAACAGAGAAAACAATGTAATGCGTGAGCTTTGTACAATGTGCAATTACAATGACCCCTCACACACCACCGCCCCCTACAGATCCCCCGCCGCTGCTGGGACAAAGTCACCGAAGAACAACTACAGACATGCCTCGCACTCAACCCACCGACCAACCCCACCAACCCCGACGATGGTGCACTCCCCCTCGGACGCTGGATGAACGACTGAGCCAACACCTTAGCCCCGCTGAAAATGCCCGCCAACAGAGACACCAGCAAAAGAGCCACCTGGGTCACCCCGGAACTCCTCGCTTCGAAGCGCACCTGCCGAAAATTGGAGAACATATGGCACAGCAACAAGACGCCGGACAGCCGCGCTGCCCACAAGGACGCCATCCCCAACCACCACCACCTCATCAGGAACTCCAAAAGGACCTCCTTCTCAGTCCGCCTTGACAACAACGCACACAACAGCAAGGAGCTCTTCAACATTGGGAAGGAACTCTCCAACCCCAGCTCCAGCGCCAATGACATCCCGCCATCGTACGCCCTATGCGACTCCCTCGCCACCTTCTTTCACCGCAAGATCACTGACATCCATGACAGCTTCAACCCCCGGACAACCCCTACAGGCCTCGTCACGCCGGACCCACCGCACCCCACCAACCACGACTCCCTGGGCCAACGTGAGCGTCGAGGACACAATCAAGACCATGGGCACAATCCACTCCAGATCCCCGTCCGACTCTCTCCCACACCACATCTTCAACAAAGCCGGCAGGTCCATCGCACCCCACCTGCGCAACATCATCAACCTCTCCTTCGAGACCTCTACCTTCCCTGAGAACTGGAAGCACGCAGAGATCAACGCCGTACTGAAGAAACCCAAGGCGGATCCGAGCGACCTCAAGAACTTCCGGCCCATCTCCCTGCTTCCATTCCCAGCAAAGGTCATCGAGAAGATAGTTAACATCCAGCTCTCCCGTCACCTCGAAGACAACAACATCCTGCACCCCTCCCAATCAGGATTCCGCAGCAACCACAGCACCGAGACCGCCCTCATCGCCGCCACAGACGACATCAGGATCGTACTAGGCAATGGCGAGACGGCGGCCCTCATCCTCCTGGATCTCTCCGCCGCCTTCGACACCGTCTGCCACGGCACACTGCGCACACGCCTCCACGACGCAGGGATCCGTGACAAGGCCTTGGACTGGACCACCTCCTTCCTCACCGGCAGAACTCAGAAAGTCCGCCTCCCCCGTTCCGATCCAAAGCCTCCGAGATCATCTGCGGCATCCCACAAGGATCCTCCCTCAGCCCGACGCTGTTCAACATCTACATGGCACCACTAGCACGCATCGCCCGACAGCACGACCTCAACATAATCTCCTACGCCGATGACACCCATCTGATCCTCTCCCTCATCAAGGACCCCCTCACCACCAAATCCAACCTCCACCAGGGAATGAAGGCCGTCGCCGACTGGATGAAGGAAAGCCGTCTTAAGCTGAACTCAGACAAGACATAGATCCTCATCCTCGGGCCCAACCCCTAAGCATGAGATGACTCCTGGTGGCCCGCATCACTGGGGACACCCCCCACCAACCACGCACGCAACCTGGGAGTCATCCTCGACTCAAAACTCACCATGACCAAACAAGTCAATGCAGTCTCCATCACCTGCTTCAACACCCTCCACATGCTCCGCACAATCTACAGATGGATCCCGAGAAACACGAGGAAAACAGTCACCCAGGCCCCAGCCTGCAGCAGACTCGACTACGGAAACGCCCTCTACGCCGGAGCCTCGTCCAAGCTCATCAACAGACTGCAAAGAATCCAGAACGCATCTGCACGCCTAATCCTCAACATCCAGCGCCGCGACCACATCACCCCCCACCTGAGGAACCTGCACTGGCTCCCCGTCGACAGAAGAATTTCCTTCAAGCTCCTGGTCCATGCACACAAGGCACTCCACAAAACCGGCCCGGCCTACCTCAACAGTCGACTCTCCTTCTACGTACCCAACAGGAAACTCCGCTCCGCTGAAAACGCCCTGGCAACGCTCCCGCGCATCTGCAGAGCCACATCCGGAGGCAGGTCCTTCTCCCACCGCACCGCCAAGACCTGGAACACCCTCCCCCTCAACCTACGACAAACCGAAGACCTGCTGACCTTCAGAAGACGACTCGAGACCTGGCTCTTCGACCAGTAGTAGCAGCTCCCCCCTTCCCCCCCCCCCCAGCGCCTTGAAACCCTCACGGGTATGTAGTGCGCTTTACAAATGATTTGATTGATTGATTGACCAAGCTTTTATGAGAAAGAGATGGAAAAGTTTGGGTCTCATAACTGATTGCATAACAAACAAACCTGGTTTGCTTCCAGATTTGAATGAACGCCCTCAGGAAATGAGTCGCGCCTTTTATGTTACGTAAAGGTAGACATTCACATGGCAGGCAAGTTTCAAAATGTTAAACTGGGGGAATATGGTGTAGACAGCAACTTTAACTGGGTAGACAGATTGTCTGAAAACGGGACTTACATGCATGTGGTCGGTCATTCATTAGCCATCCGAATTACACCTGAGGCAATATGATACCTCAACACCACTGTTATCTACACAAAGCTGAGCAGGTATAAGTGAGAGGTAAAAAAGAATGTATGCAACACAATTATTCATTTCGCTATGCAAGATGCCGCGCTGACCGCTACTGTGCGCTTTAACACTACAGCAGAGTAATTAATACCAGAGCTCTTTCCAAATCAACTGGTAAAATACTCGAGAGGCTGCTAGCCGAGGAGCTCTTTTCACAGTTGTTACTTAGGCACTCGGTACTCCTCACCGTGTTGGAGCGTCGCACACTGAAGCACTTAGACCTAGAGGAGGGTGGGCAACTTATAGCTGGAGCCGGGCTCTGGGTCAGCTGCAGGTTCTCGTGGAACCTGAGCCCAAACAAGCCAAGTTTTCACATGGTTCTGTCTGCCACCTTCGCTCTACCGTAGCTCACAAAGTTTAAAACAAAGCATTAACAGTTGTGGTAAAAAGAAAACCGATACCCCTTTAGTGGTTGACTTGTACAAAGTGAAACCAGAAAGCCTGGGATGAATCTCAGGTTCCTCACTTAACCATGCTGTATTCACAGGCAAATAAGTTGTATCACCCCCGTTTCTTCATTACCTCTCAATATAAACCTATAATGTAACTTATTAATGTCAAACCTGTCTCATGTCAAAGAAATGCACTATTTTAATTTTGAAGAGAATGTACTATATTTTGAATGACGGTAACATTTCCAGGACTCGGCTCGTGCAAGGGCTCTAAGCCAACCCAGACCCTTGGCTCGACTCTCCCCTATTAATTTGTTTGCGTGCCACTGCCCACCTCTACTTAGACCCAAGGCTGGAACGCTGAAGACGGACCCACTGATAACACACATCCTCCACAGGCAAAGAACGGAAAACATCAGTGGTGACTGAAATCATCATTCATTTTAAGGTCTGGTAACCCCCTCCCATCCCGTGAGCCCGTCAACTGTACTGCACATGAAACCATCTGGTGGGGCCTTAGTCAGGATACCCCGGCCTCACAAGAGCTCGACAGTTCTGACAGAAGCTAAACACCTCGTGGCAGCAGCATGTGTCAGTTCACCACTGCTGACTGACCGAGAAGTTTCTGTCACTCACCAAAAGAACAGCTTGGATCAGAAGTTGGCCGTCTGTAGGGGGTTGGGTTTCTCGTCCCTGGCTGTGGCTTCCATGCTCCATGCTCCTTTAGCAAGAGCAGGCAGCCCAGTCAGCTGTAGTGTACCAACCAGCGAGGGAAACTATCCCGGGAGAGGCAGCCAGGCGAGCCACCAGTTCCTGTCTCAATGCTCTGAGATTAACGTCCCTTCTCTGAGGTTGTTTTCCTTTGGGGAATGCTCTCTCAGGGGCCCCCACCCTTGTTCCGGACTCTGACTGAAGAGAAACAATGCAAGTTGTTTCATTATTTCTCTTCAGTCCCGGGACAGCGGAAAGAGCTCCGAGCAGGCTGCTTTAGAGGCTGCTTTAGTGCAAGAGACATACAGCTCGCTTCAGATGAGCTGAGGGGGCCCCCTTCACGTACTGAAGTCTGGGGGCCTCCCCGCACCGCGGGGGCTGCGGGGGTGTTTGTTACGCCCCTGGTACCATTGAGATTGGGCACATCGTGGCTCCCTTTAGATGTGATTTTGTAGCACTTATCTTCCAGTTCTCGAACAGTGTTTTACTCTCAACTTTTACAAAATACTCAGGTTTCCTCCATTACAATATGCTTCTTGGTTGATTCATGTTTGTCCTGTATTCCTCTGAATCATAAGGGTTTCAAGTCTTTAAATGAGAGTCATCACATGTATTTTCTCTTTGTTAGGAATAATCAATTTTTTTATGTTTTGAAATAGTTCTTCATATGCTTCATCTTCCATAATTTTGTCGTGGTCATCAGTTTGAATGCTAGATCCTCCTTTGCTTTAACCCTTGTATTGTTCCTATAACAAGATGTATGATAATGGGCTTCTGCAGCCACTGTGTCCCTACTACAAACTGCTAAGATCTTTGAATCACAATTAGTGGTTGCACACTCTTGAAGCCTTTTGTCAACTCTAAGCTTTGTGGCCTTGATTCATTTCTCACGCGCTGATATTCTCTTGTTTTATTTTATCTTTCCACAAAATATGCATTCTTCAGCGTACACATTTGACTTTAATGATGTTCTTCTGTTTAAGTCTATACTCATGCACTCACTGGTTCCAGCATCATCATTTACACTTGCTTCAGCTTTTCGCTTATTAGTATGTAAATCTCTCATCATAGTTAACAGGCTCCTGCACTTCCTGTGGTAAAATACTTGAGGAACTGTGTTGCTTTCCACATGTCTCGCAATGTCTAACAGAAGGAATGTGATTCCTTACTTGAGCTGCCTCTAACAAAGTTTTCATGGTGAGTAGTCCTGCGGGCTTGTCAGTGTAACTCGGTGTTGGACATTTGACCATAAATGAATTCTACACTGGGGATCAGAGGGACAGGATGAGCTTGTTACAGTCTTCTTCAAGATGCTGCACGATCATTAACCACCAGCTCTAGCAAAAAACAACAACATTTATATATTTTACTTGGTGTACTTAGTATAATCGTAATTACTATTTTAAATATTATCAATTTAGATAATCACATTTACTGCAATTGTCATATTTAATTATAAAATTAACAATAATAAAAATAATGAAAATAATTCCATTTACAGAAAGGTATCGTGGGAGTGGAGTGGTAACACACAAAAGACTCGGGGGGATATTCGCAAGGATCTATCGCCGAGTTAACAGCACTTTATCGCAGCCAAAGTTGCGATAAACTTATCGCCCCACTCACAAGCTGGTGTTAACAGCCCACAGCACCAGTTTACCTGCGATACCAGCCGCAAAAAACATCGCCACAGATGACCCCCGCAACTATCGCTAATGAGATGCAGAGTAGGCGTTCCCGTGCCAAAAGCCGCGACAACACCACTCCACAACATTCCCAACGGCCAGCCAGAACTGCGATAAGAACACAAAACAGGTGATAAGGCGCGTTAGCAACAGGAAAATAACACCTGCTCTGACCTGGTGCAAAGTCAGACCACAGCCGGCACCACAAAAGGGAGCATAGCCCACAGCCACATCGAAAGGGCAATGGATGCCATGGAGCCACTGGTCATGCAGGCCGGACACCCAAGAGGGCCACAAGACCCACCGCCACCACCCCAGGACCCCAATCCCCAACCAGAACCACCCCGGACCTACACAGAGGCAGCGCAGACAAAGACAGTGGACCCCCAGGAAACGCACCAGCCTCACAGACCCAACACCTGACAATGTCATTGCCCACAACAGGCTCAAAATTTCAACCATCCTACGCATCCTGAACAACAATGCCCAACAGGCTGACGGCAATAACACCGCAGACAACCAACATCCCACCCCACACAACGTTTCTGGCTGTGCTGCACCTGTTGATCCCTCGTACCCCCCAACCAACAGCTGCCAGAGTCGGAGGAGTCACACTGCCAGCCACATCCAAGTCCCTCACACCTGTCCTGGACATCACCATCAGCCTGGTACCCCAGTTCCCATACGTCCAACACAATGCGCAGGATCCACTGGAGACCAAGCAAGGACCATATGCCATAGCTGGATGCACGCACGTGTTGGGGGCAATCCACGGCACACATGTCATACCTGTGCCCCCTGATGAAACAGCACACAATCACCACAACAGAAAGTATACATCTCACATCAATGTGCAGGCAACAACCGAACATCGTGGAACCTCCACCAATGTCACCTCCAAATACCCAGCCAGTGTGCATGGTCCCTTCATCCTCCAACAGTCCATCAGCAACCAGGATTCCCAGGATGGCACCAAGGGAAATGCAGAGCCCCTTGGCAAGTTCCAAATGAATACCCCACTCACCTCAACTCCACAAGCATGCAACTCACAACTCTGGCAATTCACACGTCACAAAATCACAACCAACATGCAAAACACCATGCCCACGCACCAGACACAACAGAACAACTCACAATGGTAACTTGGGCAAGCCGTGAGCATGAGCCATCAACGGCATGGCACCTCAGCCACACACTGGCCCAATTTGGGGACCAGGCATGTGTTAAGGATGCAGGAGAACCATGATTGGGAAAGTACACAATGCCAAGAGTGGCGGAGATGTGCTGGACAGACCGCAGTATGCTGAACACACCCATATCCATGGCGACATAAACCGCTGGTGCATGGAGTGTAGTGGACAGTGGACGCAACCATGTCACCCCAGCCAGCAGCGGAGTTCATGGAAATGTAGCCTGTTACGTCCCCCTGTAAGCATGAGCGAAGTGGGATGGCCCGGTGTACACCAGGCCAGCATAGGGGTGTGAATAAAAAGCACGTAACCCTGGGCGTGGTCTTCTTCCGGAAAGCCCAACGTCTCTGCCAGGGCGACGCCTCTCACCACGCCACGAGGCCGATGCAGTCCTCGTGAGCGGAGTTGCCTGCGATCCTGTGCGTCTGCCATACCCCAGCCCGCTGGACCCCAAACCCATTAGGCCGCCCCTACCACACTGATCACCTTCCGACACCGGCATGTGTCAAGGAGGGCCCACCACGTGCCTGCGTAAGCTCCATGCCCGAGGGCCGCGACCTTGGCAGCCTCTCAGACGATCATGACCTCCACGACACAGGCCCGCTTTAGTCCTTTCTCGTTGACGTACTCTACTGCCGCCTCCGGCCTACACTACGGTCAAGTAGGTCACACATTTGGAACTGAGTCTTGATTACACCATGGCAGTGAACATTATTTAAGGCAGAGTTCATATCACTATACTCCCTTCGATGTGGTGCCATCAAGTCTGTGCATAGCATCACAACCACACGTGTCTGTGGGCCTACGCAGACTACTGCCCTCGGCCTACCCTGTGCATGAGTAGGTCACAGAATTGGAACTGAACATCAATCATTTCATTGCACGCAAGGAGAGGCGTAAGAGGATGACGCGTTGCAGTCCCGGAGGGAATAGGATCATCGTTACGGAGGTGATCGAACACTACCGACAACTGCCCTGGTGTCACTAACTGTGCATCGTGAGCCAACGACAGGTGGGTGTGGTCCCCTGCTGACTACTGCCTTCGGCCCACACTAAAGCCAAGTAGGTCACACATTTGGAACTGAGTCTTGATCATACATTGTCCGTGTACGCACAAAAAGGAAGATTCAACTTCACTGTACTCCCTTTGGTCGGGTGGCAGCAACCATGTGCATAGCATCCCAACGACACATGGCTGTGGGCCCTTGCTGACCGCTGCCCCCGGTGTACACTGCGGTCGAATAGGTCACACACACCTTTGAATTCAGCCTTGATTTATTTATGGCAGACTTTATGTCATTGTACAGGCCTCATTGCAGACTGCATCCCCTGTCAGCCCCGGAGCCACTATGTCTATTTCCTGAGACCCATGGACACTTTCTGGTTGGACTTTGGTGGTGACTGAGTCCATGGACTTGGGGTTGTCATCGCCATCATGGTGGTTATACTGACTTTGTGGTGAAAACGAGGCTGTGGCATTCCACCCCACCATTTGCTGCTTCCAGACAGCTTCCACCCTCTGCATCATGCCCTTGAGGACACCTTCCACTGTCCCCCGCAACCCTCTGCAACATACACCTCGGACATTGATGAGGACCCACTCAGGTCGCATGGCCCATCTGACTGCACCGCAAGTCACCGTCCCGTGGCTGGATGCCTATGCCAGCCGCAGTGCATCTGGGGCCACTAACTCTGTGCTTCTCATGTCCGGGACCCCTTCTTCTGAGATATTGGATGGCCTCTGAGGCGATGGCCTTGGGGGCATCAGCGCCATGTGTCTGTGGCCCTGTGCTGTCCGCTGCCTCCGGCCTGAACTTCGGTCCACCAGGGCTCACACATCAAATCGAGTCCTGCCACCACCGCCAGGACCACCTCCAACTGCCATCTGCCAGAGTCGAAACGGTGGTCCTGACAGACTGACGGAGTTGCTCACACCTGTCGTGGATGCCATCATCAGACTGATACCCTGCTCGGCACTCCAGGTGCCACTGACTCAGTGCACCGCAAGCCATCGTCCGTTACTGACTGAGTTTTCTGTTGTTGAGAGTTTGCGCATCAATGTCACCTCAGGCAGTGTGGGAGACCTGGGAGATTGATGAGGAAGATGATGCAGGTTTAACACACCCCACTGCATCTGCATCAGGAATGTCTTGAAGAGACACAATCCAAGACTTTTTCTTCACATGGGCACGCTCAGCTGTAGTGCCTCAGTGCACTGCAACTCATGAACACTACTTTTTGCTCATTGTGTACCCTCTGGATTTGCTCAGGCTACCTCCATGATGCTCCGCAGTTGTCAATCAACAACAGAAGAGGAAGGGTAATAACACGACTAGTCCCCTCAAGGGAAAAGTTACAAAACAACAAAGTCACTGTAGTGTCTACAAGGCACTTACCATCCAAAAGGCACGGGTCTCCAGAGTCGGAACCTACCCAATACGTTATAGGGAGGAACACAGACCTAGGGAGGTAATACAAGTTATGTATGAAAGCCCTCACTCACCAACCTGGTTGGTGACATGCTTCATCATCGGGCTCCACTGGGTATGGCCGAGTGCCATCCCAGTGTGCTGCAACGCCAGGTTACTGGGGAGCGGGATTTTGTGAGGTGACAGTGAATTTAAAATTCCCAATTAAGTCAAAAAAAATATATAGTTTAATAGTTTTGCTAATTGGAAGAAATTAAAAAGGAGTGAGGGTCAAAAAAATAACAGACCGGATTCACTCCATGGCGGTCAACATGTTTCTGCCTTCATGTGTGTTTAACAGGCTTTCATCAGGACCAGAGTGGGAGTGTGGGAGCCCCGGTGGTATGAACGCGCTAAGGTTCACCCTACCGTGGGCTGTAATGTGAAAAAATATAAATAAACAATTCAAAATCCGCCAAGTGGTATCGAGGTGGAGAGAAACGAGTTTATTCTATAATGAAGAAAGACATACAAACACAAGACAAAACATAAAAGAATTGTAAATGTGCGTGGTCAGTTCATTATAAGGCGCCACAGCTACAGGCTCAAACATAGTGCATGGATGGGACTGTGCCAGTAATAAGTACCTCAGGTGCAAAAAGTTGTGCTGTCCGTGCTCCTAGGATTATCCAGGTACTAGTGTCAGGGAAGTACATTGGACTTCACCTGAATAACGTGACTAGTACTGTATATCGAAACATACGTGGAGCCTAAATGCTACGTGAGAATCTAAAACAAAAGAGGGCCGGGAACTCAATGAACGTGGCCCGTGCATCATTCTTACGAAGCAAAAAATGCAAGAGGGTGGAAAAAGGTTCTTACTGTGAGGCAAGACCGTTCGTCGCCTCAGGGATCCCGGGGTGGGGGTGCGAACAATATGGCACACCCTAGAGAGGGAAGGAAAAGAAAAGAAATGGCCACGAGCGGCTGGGTAACAAGTACTGTGGCCGTGAAGAGCGGAAAACAAAATAATAAAGAGACGGGATGCTGGAAGTTCACTTACGCCCTCGCTGCTCGGCACCCGTTAGGAACCTGCAAAGCCTCAAGCCACCGGGTCCAGGAAGTGAAGAGACCTGGAGCGAGGCGCATATAAACAAAAGGAATGGGTAGGAGAGCAGAAGTAAGCTCGTCAGTGATAGGGCAAAACATCCAAAGCTGTGCGGTGGTTGGCCGGGCCCCAGCCAATGGGATGTGTGGAGAAAAAGTTCGCCAGGGGGGCTCGACCGCTGATTCCCTTGACACAGTCATCAAGAAACTTTATGCGGTGTTGAGAGAACGAACATTTTACCTGCAGGCGTCATTATTAATGTGTGCCTGGGTGGATAGAAATTAAATGCAAAGTAAACGAGCGCAGACGGGGAAGGAATGGAGCATGAGCTAAGTGCTCCAATGTTACAAAAATGTAAGTGCTAATGTGGGAGACAGAAACGCTGCATGTAATGCAGGGGCCCAAAATAGTAAGGTTAAGCTGCTGATGTGAAGGGGTCCAACACGGTTAAGCACATAGAAGAACTATGTACTTGATATATGTGTTGTGGGGCCACCAAAAAGTGATCGACTAAGGTCAAGCCAAATTCGTAAAAAGGTCTAAGCGGACTATCAGTACACTGTAAGTGATGTAATCATGAGTCCACGCTTAGAGTATGTTGACCCAGGGTATATTATCATTAAGACCCACGAGGTTGGTGCCCAGACGATACACCCATCTTTGTTCCTTCTCAAAAAGGATTTTCTGAGTGTTTCTGCGTGTTGTGATCTCTTCAATTATCGTCCAGTGTAGGTCATTAGTGGTATGGTTGGCAGACAGAAAATGTTCACTTAGTTTAGTAGTGACTCGTTTACATCTAATGTTGCTCCGATGTTCGCAAATACGGAGTTTCACTTTTCTAGTGGTCATCCCTACATAGCGTAGACCACAGGGACAAGTGATTAGGTAGATGAGCTCGGACTGCAGTATATGTCACCTGACTTCCCATACTACCTGTCTGAATCTGGAACCAGGCAAGGTCTGGACCCAAAAAGGACATACCAACTGCAACACGCCTAATGTCATCTACCTAATCACTTGTCCCTGTGGTCTACGCTATGTAGGGATGACCACTATAAAAGTGAAACTCCGTATTTGCGAACATCGGAGCAACATTAGATGTAAACGAGTCACTACTAAACTAAGTGAACATTTTCTGTCTGCCAACCATACCACTAATGACCTACACTGGACGATAATTGAAGAGATCACAACACGCAGAAACACTCAGAAAATCCTTTTTGAGAAGGAACAAAGATGGGTGTATCGTCTGGGCACCAACCTCGTGGGTCTTAATGATAATATACCCTGGGTCAACATACTCTAAGCGTGGACTCATGATTACATCACTTACAGTGTACTGATAGTCCGCTTAGACCTTTTTACGAATTTGGCTTGACCTTAGTCGATCACTTTTTGGTGGCCCCACAACATATATATCAAGTACATAGTTCTTCTATGTGCTTAACCGTGTTGGACCCCTTCACATCAGCAGCTGAACCTTACTATTTTGGGCCCCTGCATTACCTGCAGCGTTTCTGTCTCCCACATTAGCACTTACATTTTTGTAACATTGGAGCACTTAGCTCATGCTCCATTCCTTCCCCGTCTGCGCTCGTTTACTTTGCATTTAATTTCTATCCACCCAGGCACACATTAATAATGACGCCTGCAGGTAAAATGTTCGTTCTCTCAACACCGCATAAAGTTTCTTGATGACTGTGTCAAGGGAATCAGCGGTCGAGCCCCCCTGGCGAACTTTTTCTCCAC
Source organism: Triturus cristatus (assembly GCF_964204655.1). Lineage (NCBI taxonomy): Eukaryota > Metazoa > Chordata > Amphibia > Caudata > Salamandridae > Triturus > Triturus cristatus. The sequence continues at coordinate 844,189,016 of NC_140594.1, read as the reverse complement.
ACATCCCATTGGCTGGGGCCCGGCCAACCACCGCACAGCTTTGGATGTTTTGCCCTATCACTGACGGGCTTACTTCTGCTCTCCTACCCATTCCTTTTGTTTATATGCGCCTCGCTCCAGGTCTCTTCACTTCCTGGACCCGGTGGCTTGAGGCTTTGCAGGTTCCTAACGGGTGCCGAGCAGCGAGGGCGTAAGTGAACTTCCCGCATCCCGTCTCTTTATTATTTTGTTTTCCGCTCTTTACGGCCACAGTACTTGTTACCCAGCCGCTCGTGGCCATTTCTTTTCTTTTCCTTACCTCTCTAGGGTGTGCCATATTGTTCGCACCCCCACCCCGGGATCCCTGAGGCGACGAACGGTCTTGCCTCACAGTAAGAACCTTTTTCCACCCTCTTGCATTTTTTGCTTCGTAAGAATGATGCACGGGCCACATTCATTGAGTTCCCGGCCCTCTTTTGTTTTAGATTCTCACGTAGCATTTAGGCTCCACGTATGTTTCGATATACAGTACTAGTCACGTTATTCAGGTGAAGTCCGATGTACTTCCCTGACACTAGTACCTGGATAATCCTAGGAGCACGGACAGCACAACTTTTTGCACCTGAGGTACTTATTACTGGCACAGTCCCATCCATGCACTATGTTTGAGCCTGTAGCTGCGGCGCCTTATAATGAACTGACCACGCACATTTACAATTCTTTTATGTTTTGTCTTGTGTTTGTATGTCTTTCTTCATTATAGAATAAACTCGTTTCTCTCCACCTCGATACCACTTGGCGGATTTTGAATTGTTTATTTATATTTTTTCACATTACAGCCCACGGTAGGGTGAACCTTAGCGCGTTCATACCACCGGGGCTCCCACACTCCCACTCTGGTCCTGATGAAAGCCTGTTAAACACACATGAAGGCAGAAACATGTTGACCGCCATGGAGAGAATCCGGTCTGTTATTTTTTTGACCCTCACTCCTTTTTAATTTCTTCCAATTAGCAAAACTATTAAACTATATATTTTTTTTGACTTAATTGGGAATTTTAAATTCACTGTCACCTCACAAAATCCCGCTCCGCAGTAACCTGGCGTTGCAGCACACTGGGATGGCACTCGGCCATACCCAGTGGAGCCCGATGATGAAGCATGTCACCAACCAGGTTGGTGAGTGAGGGCTTTCATACATAACTTGTATTACCTCCCTAGGTCTGTGTTCCTCCCTATAACGTATTGGGTAGGTTCCGACTCTGACGCTCCGCAGTTGTCCCCGTGATGCTGGTGTTGTCTCTTTACGTATTCATTGTGTTAACTGTTGTATTTGTTGCCAGCACCAACAACTCTCTGAGGGCTGGCTTGCACCCACCCCACACACATCTAGCACAGGCGTCACTGTACATGTGGCCCTGCCTATAAAGGGACAGGGTGTACGTGCCCGTAGCCATTTCAACATAATGTCTGTGTGTGTCCCTGTGGTCTTGTTGTATGCATGAGGGCCCAGGGCCCTACGACATTACATTGTGCTGTGTACAGCGGATGCAGGCATGTCACCGCAGGCATCGGGTTTGAGCTTGGACATGTAGCTTTGTCGTCACCCACTCAATTCATAAGGGGATGCCCTGGGCCGTCGTACGCAGGGCCAATGTGGGTGTGTGTCTGATATGTGCGTGCCCCTGGGCGTGGTTGTGTACTGTGAATGTGCATCTACATGTGTCTATATGGCAGTGTGGGTCTCCTTTGTGGGGTGTAGGTGGTCCTTGAAGGGTAATAGACACCAACATATGTGATCTAGTTCACCTTCCATGGGTTGGGACTCCACCCACACCTGTTCGGCCACCTCCTTTTGGCGTGTTGACACATGGCATTGGGGTGCCATGTGTGGGTGGGTGAAGTATCGTGAGCCAGCTGTGCTTGCGGGTGCTTCCTGCTGTTTGGCCTGTTGCAGGCTCTGTGTTCTCCTCTAAGTAGCTTGGCTGCCAGAGTCCTGTTGGTGGGTTGCGTGGGATGTCCATGGGCTGTTGTTGGACATCGGTGTCGAAGGTGTGGTGGTCCTCTCCGGCATCACTGATGTGTTGTCTTCTGTGCTCTGCTGGAGGTGTTGTGTGCCCCTCTACAATGTGAAGGGGAGATGCATGTTGACATTGTGTTGACGTGTGTTGGCGCATTGTTCCGGGTTACATGCACACTGTATGACAATGTACATTGTGACTGTTTGGGAGGTGCTGACTACTGCTGCGGGACAGTGTACATTTGGACTGCATGACGGATGTGAGGTCGTTTGCGTATATTTCCATTTCACGGTTTCCTGCTCTGTCAGATGTAGTAGGCATGTTTCTGTGCATGTGCGGAGCCGGTTGTGTCCTCTGTTCTGCAGTGTCAGCTTTGCGTATTGTACCACATTGTCGTCAATGAGGGTGTGCTGTTCTTGCTATGTGTATATGCTGCAGTGTGCCAAGGGGATGAGGGACAAGATCCTGGGTAATTGTGGGTGTGCAGTGTGCTACACCTCATTGTGCATGTGTGCCATTCTGCCCATCTCCCCCCGTCTCCCCAGTCCCTGGTCGTTACTCACCCTGTTGATGTTGTGTCAGGTCCTCTCGAGCTGTGGCTGTACTCCCTACTCCTTGCACGGTCTCCACACTGATGACTGTGGCCTCGGTTTCCTCCAGCTCCTCCTGTGGCACAGGACTGCCACCTACTGTCTTCATTGCAGACTTCCTGTTGGCAGCGGGTTTGTGCCTGGTTTAGGTTGTCACATCATGCCTGCACCTCTTGGCCTCCTCGATTGGCCTCCTCGGCACTCCGACTGCATTCCAGGTGGTCCACTTGTGGGTCAGTTGCTGGTAGTGTTTTGTCACCTTTGTGACGCTGATCTGGTTTTCCTGCATACTGCACCCCGTCTTCCTCTCCTCTTCTCCTCGGCCGTCCCCGTGTTCCTTGCTGGTGGTCTGTGGGGGTTGTGGGGTTCGCGTTGGCCTCTGCGCTCGGTCAGGGTGAATCTATGTTGCTACGTACTTTGGCTTGTTTCTGGTGTGCTGTTTCTGTTGTTTTTATGATGCATTTTCCCACTAGACGCGTGGGATTTGCAAGCCTGTGGCTGGTTTTCGCTACTTTTTGTACCGCGATTGTCCTCATCGCATGATCTATTGCATTTGCGTTTCGCATTTTCGAGGCGTGGCATTAATTTTTGCGTGCCTATTTGACGCGTTATCTGGTGACTATCGCATGCTACCGCCGCGTTGTGAATACTTGGATGGCACGGCGCGATTTTCCCGCGATAGGCTGCGATGTTGAGAGTTGCTTTAAGCTACTCTTTCGGTAGTTATCACACGTTCTTGTGAATATACTCCAAAGAGTTATGACTTGCTATCACATATTTTCCATTTCTAGGTGACCATACCTTGCAAATAAATCATACTAGAACCTATCCCCCTCAAGTGATACCGATAACATTGTTGCCTTAAGGCCTAATATGATTTTTCTTTTTATTTGAGGGTCATTTGTATATTCTGGATGGTTTGAAGGTTTGCTGGGGATTTTGTTCTGTTTGGGTCATTGCACTATAGTGCAATGTTCTTAAAGATTTCATATGAACTTTTTTCTGTTTTGTTTTCAGCAACGTGTGATGGAGTGCTGTTGGTTCTGTGTTTTAAAATGTTTTGGACGAATGGTGGTGCTACACATTTCCTTTATGATACCACTGATGTGAGTGGGCAAAATATGGAGAGCCACATAACATTTGCTTAATTGACTTTTAGGAAAATTATAATTTTCTACACACCAGGCTATGCAAAGGCTGTATGATTCATTTCGCTAAAACAAAGCAAACTGGGGTGTAACACAGGCCCCGCATCTCCCGCAGTGCGGGGGGACCCCCAAGCTCAAGGGGGCCCCCTCACCACTGCACTTCGGCCGAGGAGCTCCTGAAAGAGTCCGGAGGGGGCCCCTCCACATACCTTGCAGGGGGGCCTCCTCAAGACTATGAACTTCTCCATTCACTCCTGTTACTTTCTTCTCTTTTCATCTCCAATAAGCAAAGATTGCGGGCCAGATTTATAAACATTTTGCGTGGTGGTTGCGCCAAAAAACGCCATGACATAAAATGTTAGTTGAGATTTTTCAAAGCCATGCAAATCAGATTTGTGTTGCTTTGCATAGGATTTTTCCCAAAAAGTAATGCAAGGCAGCTCATAGCACTGCCTTGCAATACTTTGCATCGGGTAGGCATTCCATGGGTGCAGCAAGGGCATTCCCATGCTTCCACCCATGGATTTTGATGCAATTTGAGATTTACTAAAGTGAGTAAATCTGGGATTGTCTCAAATGTTCTACCTCCTGAACCAGTAGTAACAAAGAAAAATGTATTTAGTTCTACTTGTTGTTTCCTCTTTCTATATGTGCTGCACATTGCTGCACACATAGAAAGAGAAAAATGCCTTTAAGGATTCTTTCCGTGCAGGAAGGTATCCCTTCATGAACAAAAACAACCCTACCTCTAATGCAGGCACCCTTGCACTATGGTGCAAGGGTGCCTGCGTTGATGCTATGTAGCACACAGTGCACCAGCACTAGGAGACAGCAGAAATGTCTTAGTTGATATGGCACATTTCTACTGTCTCCCTTTCATGCAGTGCAGTGCAGCGCTTCAACTTTGCATCCTGCTCTGAGTGAAATATTAGTAAAACTTTCCCTGGGTGTTGAATATATAAAACAGCCCGTGAGAAACCTTACATTTTCCATCAGCACACATGGCAAGCATCTAAACTTTTAAAGTGATCCCCTGCATGTTTTTAATAATCAAATGTGGTTTATTTGTGTCTCTCTAGTGATCTACTGCCCATCATGTAGGAATTCATGCTCTCCGTGCCACTGGAATCAAGCTATTCTGGCTGAAGAGGGGTGAAAACCTGAAACCGGTCCTAGGATGCTTGTTTCCAGTTCAGGGAGGACCTGGCTTGGCAGTTCGGGCTGGACTGTTCCCATGAGGCACAGGGTCAAGACTGATTTGCATATGGCTGGGTTCAAACTGGAATGGCATGGTGAGCAAACAAACAATGGATTTAGGCCCAGATCTCTGTACTGGGGTGAATGTATGACATTGTTCTGCATTCTGTCCATCAACTGTTGTTTTTGCATTTGAGTTTGTGATATGAGCATAAGCATGTTTGTTTTTCCTTGAACTCTAGTGTGAATAATGCTTGGGTGCCTGGCATATGTTTATAAGACGTGTGCCACCCCGAGTGCGATGGGTATGCCCAGACGTGGGTCCTGTGCTCTCCGTACCACTGGAATCAAGCTATTCTGGCTGAAGAGGGGTGAAACCCTGAAACCGGTCTTAAGATGTTTGTTTCCAGTCCAGGGAGGACCTGGCTTGGCAGTTTGGGCTGGACTGTTCCCATGAGGCACAGGGTGAAGACTGATTTGCATATGGCTGGGTTCAAACTGGAATGGCATGGTGAGCAAACAAACAATGGATTTAGGCCCAGGTCTTTGTGCTGGGGTTAATGTATGACATTGTTCTGCATTCTGTCCATCAATTGTTGTTTTTGCATTTGAATTTGTGATATGAGCATAAGCATGTTTGTTTTCCCTTGAACTCTAATGTGAATAATGCTTGGGTGCCTGGCATATGTTTATAAGACGTGTGCCACCCTTTCTGTGTATAGGTCTCTCAAATCTTCCATGTTTAACAAAGGCAAGTAGATGTTGAAATCAGACAATATATATTTATGATAAGAGCCAAAGTAAATTTATAGAACTGTAAAATTGCTCTTAAGTACTCTGTTTTGGTTCCTTCTTTACTTCCTGATATTGGCTCCAGTTGAGCAGCATTGATTTTCTTTGGGAAAAAAACAATATATATTTTTTCATTTACTACACGCAGTCCACCGTGGGATTAATGTTGTTAACATTGAGCTCTGTAAGAGGGAAAAATCAATACGCTGAAATAATATAGAAAATAATACAAGGATAATAACCCTGGCTTGCTCATCGGAAGGTTTTACTTGACATTAAGGATGCTTTCTCTTCCCTACCAGACACAATTCTGGGTCCTGTAGCCGGTTCCGTTTTGCAGCTTCCTTGTTCTTAATTTCATCCACCTAAATATATTTGTAGAATAGTGTAGCATGTGCCATCAATACTCTTATGTTCTGGGGAATATTGGAAGCACAGGTATGAGCAAATCACCTCTCATTCTGCACTCAGAGCACCTTTACAGTTTGGCTGGTAATGTCGTTCAGTACAACCAATGATAATGTTTATGCTCGCAGTTCATACAATAATGCAAGGTGACTGGGCTGTCAGTGCCAACTTTCTAATGTAATTTCATGTTGAACCTTTTCATTGTTCTTGCAGTGCCTAGATTAAAATGTAATGGAATTTCTGGGATCCTCTTATGACCTCCGAACACATGATCCATAGCTACGAGGGTCCTCTGGACTGAGCTAGGCTGTGCTGCTTTACATTCTAGCAGGGGCATTCAGCATGGCTCGTTACGGGGGCCACGGGTGTCATGGGGTTGTCACGGGGGGTGTTGCGGGGGTAGTGGGGTTTAGAAATGTAAAAAAAAGACTTACCTCGAGGCCGGGTCCAGCGTCTTCTGTGCTGCTGCTCTCCTGAGTCCGCTTCTAGGAACAGGAAGGAGGCAGCCAGGCTCGCTCTCCTAAACCAACCACAATGCTGCAATGCAGCGTTGTGCTTGGTCTGAGCGCTGTGACATGGCGCTCAGCCAGGGGCTTGTAGGGGTGGGCATGTTCTCCATGCAGGCTGTAATGCAGCATACATGGAAAACAGGGAAGTGTGCATGCCGACCAAACAGTCATTGCACACTTGAGTGGGCAATCCACTCCGCCCTGCCCTGCTCCATGAGCAGAGCAGCCACGCCCACCCTCCGGCCCGCAAAGGAAACATAACATGATAATAACTGGAAGTTATTATCATGTTATGTTTCCTCTTCTCGCACTGCTTGAAAGCCGTGGGGCGCTGCTCTTCCGCCATAGCGGAGAAGCCACCAAAGCATTCTAGTGTGAAGAAGGAATCAGAACCTTCAGAACTTATGTTCCCATTTCACCTTTAAGTCCACCCAGCTCCAGCATCGTAGTAAGTATGGCATGGGCTCCCTGGTGCAAGCATGGGAAATTGCCCCTTTGACTGCTGCTACATCAATTTTCAGGGATCAATGGGTCCCTCAGTTATCTGGGCCCCGGTACCACTACACTTGCAGCACAAAAGGTAGCTATGCCCCTGTCCCTCTCGCCCTCTCTTTGTCTCTTTGTGAGAGAGACATTGTTTTGTCAGGATATCAAGTCCAACGACAACCAATCAGGGACACAATCCCGACCAAGTTAGAGAGGAACAGTTTAAACAATTATTAACTCCTCCTTTTAATCATTCTAGACTTTACATATTTCACTTCATCCAACAGGCAACCTTTTGTCAAAGCTCTAAACCCTAAAAAGAAAAAAATTTCCCTCTCGATTTCCTATTCCTCTATCGAAGGAAGTTATGATAATGAGGGGTCACCCTATTCCCACAGCTTTTTGTCTGTCTCATTAAATACAGGATCTCTTAGCCCTGACTGGGCATGAATGACTCATGAATAACTTCAAAAAGATAAAAATAGAATGACCTGTTGGGGTTAGGATTGATCTGTCCTACCTTGCTCTACCCGACATTGGTGCGTCAAGAACAGATCAGACAAGGAGTTATTACCAGAGGGAAGTTAACAATTACATCCTCTAACTCCAGACAAACTTCAGAGCCACAGTTAGTGCGCATCTGTAGCTAGCGTTGCTCACATACAACTTCTGTTTGATGTACAGGCATACACACTGACAAATTCAGTCTCATCCTCCGCACTTTGGTCTCAAAGCTGAAAACAGTAACAGAGAAACATCAACATTGCCTTTTTGGGGGGAAATATGAGGGATCATTTTTATTCTAGAAATTATTTTAATGTTCTGTTTCAAAATAATAAGGTATTTGTTTAAGTTTGTATTTCAATTTTTTTTTTTTAAGGTTACTTATATTTTTTGGGTGTAGTAAATCTTACCACCTCCACCTCCCCGCCTCCCCCTCAAGTGTATTCCTGTCCCAAGTGTTTGTTACACTTAGAGTAGTAAAACTATACAAAAATGTATTCACTTTCAGTAGTTTTTGTTGGACTGGAGGTATGATAGTGTGTGATCCAACTCAAAAAGACACATATTTCAAACTTTGTTGAGAACTGGAGTTTGAATAGTAAGTCTGACACCTCTCCACCCAAAAGTAAATCTAACCACAAAGCTATGCACTTTTCTAGTTTTTGTTGGACTGGAGGTGCAATTATACACTCCCCCCTCAAAAATATAAATTTTCCAATGTTTGTTGGACTGGAGTTTCAATAGTACGTCTAACACTCCCCCATTCAAATGTATACACTTTCCCCAATGTTTGTTGGATTGGAGTTAGAATAGTAAATCCAACCCACTCCTAATATATTTACTTTTCTCTATATTTGTTAGACTGGGTTTAGAACAGTAAATCTGCCCCTATTCCATGTATAAACTTTTCCAATATTAGTTATACTGAGGTTATATTAGTAAACCTGACCCGACTTCCCTATGAAGGCACTTTTGTCAATGTTTGCTAGAGTGGAGTTTGAATAGTAAATCAGCCCCCTCCCCCCAATGTATGCACTTTACCCAATATTTGTGCAACTGGAGTTAGATAAGTAAATCTGGTCCCTCCTCAATGTATGTACATTTCCTAGTGCTTGTTAGATTGGAGTTAGAATAGTTAACCTGACCACTCCAATGAATTCTCCTTCTCCACTATAGGTTAGGCTGGAGGTGGAATGAAGGGAGCTGTCCACGAAAGGAGTGTGTTTCTGTACTGGCTCAAGGAGCAGCTTTTTATTTTCTATATAATTGACCTCTGTAAGATTCACAAGGCTTTTTACATGATTGCAGGCACTAGAAGCACATCTGCCTATAGGGTAATTTTGCAGATGGCCAAATCAATAACTGAAGATAAACTCACTTTTCTAACCAAAATTAGCAAGTCCATAACAATATTTTTTAATGACCAATATATCACTGTGGAAGCTGAAAATTAGTACATAAATTTAACCTTATAGTCAAATAAAAATGTGCCTCAATAGTAACAGAGAATATGCCTACAAAAATGCTGTCTAGAAAATGTGTTTTTAATAAATGTGCAAAAAAGTTAAACATGCTGCTTATTTCTGCAGAAAGCTCCTATTTATATCATTCTTTCACTGCATAAATTATGATTTACTGTTATAACTGAATGGTAGAACTCAACATCTTCGTGAAATGTGCTGTTTGCTACAAAAGTTATTTATTCCCTTCCTCACACCATATGATTTCATTATATTGTGATAGTGTTCTCTGCCAAATGCTTATAATGAACAAGTATATTAATGAAAGAAATGCTCGTTGTAGGTTTAATTCTCATGATCTAACCAGGACATGCTAGATATTACTGTTTCATTTCATAGAGCAGACCATTGTTACACAATGGGACACTGAACAGCTATAAGGGTAGGCATGCAAAGGATCTCATGAGAACCTTCCTAGATGCATCTTTTTGTAATACGTTGTAGCCATATTCAAATACACTACATATCCACATGGATGTTTACCATGGAAATCAAAGGAGAAGGCGATGGACCATCAGAAGATCCTTCCTCATTGGCTGAAGAGGACATAACCACCTGTTTTCAACGTGTTTTGTGCTTTTCTATATAGTACATGTTCCTAGCTAGAGAGTTAAGGTATTCTGGGCGCACCTTCCCTGCCATGCCCCTTAGCACTTTACTGTGTTACTCTTGCCCAAGATTGTTGTAAGCTACTGCTGACGTGATTTTTCTTGCTTTCCTTACCCTTTGTGAGGAGACTCCTACTTTATGCCGATCATAGCTACTGCTGTGATTAATCCCTTTATCTGTATTAACGGTTGCTACTACGGCTGTTAGGGAACTCGGCGGAGTTTCCAGAACTACTCTTTATGGGAAGATTCAAACTTTTTCATAGCTGTTAGCCTTTAACTCTAAAATTTTACTTGCTCTTTTCGAAAAGGAACTCTTTATGTGTTTTTGTTAGAATATTTTGCATGCTTATTCTAACCTTATTTTCTCTATATGTATGTAAGATATGGATTTATTGGACTAATCTGAATAAAAAGAAGAATATATAGACTAATCCCTTAAAGAGAAAATAAACTTTTAGAATTTTACCAAACCTCTCATCATGGACTGAACATCTAATGTTGAAGACAATGTTTATTTTAGAGATTTGTTTGGGTTGTGCTGCCTTCTAACATGGTGGCAAAGAATCATCGACTAGAAAAGGTGTGGAAATTGGAAGTTCAGCAGGGGAAGATGGCGGGCTAATCCCACAGTGAGAGTCCAGCCCCTCCCACTCACTCCCACGGGCATCGCCGGACATAGAGTGGTTGCATTGACACGAAAGCTGTGTATCAACGCTTAGAGACTGCTAATAAAGGAAACTTACTAATGTGGCAGGTCTGTGGTTAAAAGCTACCTCTGTCAGACAGCATACATACTCGCATTAAGCCTTTCACGGAGTGTATGTGGAGGTGTCCTGCTTTGGTTTTAGCTCTTGTTTGGTAGGGGAAGAATGGTGCTGCCAAGATCCAGTACACTCAGAGGAGGGTGTGTTATCCTTAGGGCAACACGGACGTGCTCAGAGATGTGCCAGATGGAAAAGGCAGGCAGTGCACCCCACTCACCATCTGATGCCGCAGAGAGCAGGGCTTAATTGACCAATTTTTAAATTACTGGGGGAGGCGCGGCAGCCAGCTTACGACAGGCATGCACCAAGGAATCTCTGGATGCTGGCGAACAAACCTCTTTGGTGGTTGTCTTAATGGCAGCGGCTCCCGGTGGAAGGCTTGCCTCACCCAACACTACTGCAGATTCACTGAAGGCAGCACTGCAACAGGAATAGGGTTTACAATAGTTCCAGGGTTGTAACATAAAAGCAGAGGCCCACAGCTTGTGCTTTGTGAGTCTAATGAGGCTAAATATCAGATTTTTGGGGGTCGTCAGGAAACACCGGGGATGCTGTTTAGGTGGAAGTGGCAGATGTGATGGACAGAACAGTGAGTACCCCAGGTTTAATTTCCACACTGCTGGAGTAAATTCTGTGGGGGGAATTTTGATGCAATGGAAACAGAAACAGAAACTACTGTTGCTCCCTTGTCATTGCAAATATCTAATGATTCTATAGCTAGGACTACATCTTTATCATCAGTAGCCACATCAGCGTCATCAAAAGCAGACTGCTGTACAAGGGAGGAGGAGGCAGATTTAAGAGCAGATGCAATGTTGGGACTTATTGAGCAAGTGGCTAATACTCAAGCAATCAGGTGACGATCTACAAGCCAGCATAATCCTAGAAGGCATAATGGAGCACTGACGAGATCCCAATCTAGCAAAAGCAAGGTCAGCTGAGCTGAGAACCGCACAGCTAGTGGCAGCTTTAACGGAAGCCCCTGCAAGATTGGGCAATGCCTATCTACTGCTGATACAGAAGCTCATATATAATCAAAGGGGGGCAGGCCGCAAAACCTAGAGCTCACCTCTGCTGTCATGCCCGGCCCGATCTCTGGCCCGTCTCAGGTTATTTGCCCTAGCCCTGCAGGTATTTAGTCATCCAACTTTTCAACCCTGGGATACTTGATGACTCTTCGATTGGTATGATCCTCAGGAGCCAACCCTTCTGGCAATACTGCAAATCCTGCAGGCCCAGCGGGCAGAGGTGCAACAACAGCGGGCAGAAGCACAACAGCATTATGCACAAGTCAGAGATGACAATGATGCAATCCAGCAATCACTAGTAAAGTAACTGTTTGACTGCAGAAGTAGCAGAATTACAGCAATGGGTGGCAGATGTAGAGGAGGTTGGACCAGCTACTGCTAAATCTGTCAAAGGTCACGACGATCAGCTGGCTTTGGTGCAGTTTAAAATTGAAGATCTTGAAAACCGTCAGAGGAGGAATAACTTGTGAATGTTTGGTATTCCGGAAGGGAAGGAGGAGAATGACCATAGACAGTATATAGTGCAGTTATTTGGAAAAGCCTTTCCCGATCTCATGGCCTGGGACCATGAAGCTTCTAGCTAAATAGCTCTAGGTATTTAAATGTTGTCTATGTTTTTCTTTCATCACTCTGATCACTTTATTGTTGAATAAACCACACCAGGCTGACCTAACATATGCCATCACAGCCTCATCGTCACTTGTCTGTTGTTAATTAATTTGTTACTTAGTGCCACATATTTTAATTGTTAGTGGTAACAGCGACAATATCTGTGGTCATAGACCTGTGCTAAGTTAAGTAAACTGTTACCCCTTGTTCACTTATTTCATGAACAACAATTTCTGCTGCTTTTGTATTTATCTCATAGGTTATTAACTAATAAGGATAGCACTTGAGAGGTAGGTTCTCTTTCCATACCTAAGCCCACCAGGCACTTACTATTTGCAGTGTAGTGGGCATAGACATGGCCTTTATGAATGCCTTGGACCCACGGCGGATTAGAGGCAGAAACATGTTGGCAAAAAAAATATTTTTTTATACAGTGATGCAAAAAAGTCATTACACCGCCTGTATTTACCCCGTGGTAACCTTTCAATCAACCAGGGATACCACCATATTAAAGGATACTTTAGGTGATTAGCCCATGGTTTTTAAAGTAATAATCTGGACCTAAATCATTGTCCTGAGAGAAGCAATATCTAAGAACTTCCTCAGAAAAGCCCCATTCTGAGGTTGAGACTGCCCTGGTAGTAAAATCTTACCATGGTGGGACAGGGTGGCAAATGATGAAGCATGTCACATTATGTGAGTGAGCCATTCCCATCCAATTCTTAGAATTGCCTTGAATCTCAGTAAGAAACAAACAACAGCATACAAATAACTCATTGAGTCTCTGGTTCAGACCTGGAATTTTACTGAATAAGCAAACAGCATTTGTCTGAGGGTATCACGTCAGCTTTTGTGTTTGTTTGGTATAGATTCACAGATACAATGGGCACATCGGCTCTCCATAAATCGAACTGGCAGTCGGTCTTTTAACCTATGAACTGCGCACCCTCATCCAATGTTAGCCCACATAGGCAATTTTCTGCTGAGATAGGCAATCTTGATAAAGGCTCACACTGCTCTACCAGTTGCAGTAGATGCTATGTCAATCTTTATCATTCAGACCTCAGCAAATCTACAATGGACAGGCAATGAAAACTGTGTCAATTGCTCAATTCTCATCAGGCAGCAGGCGCGCCAGCCTTTTTGCAGGAACCAGCAAGGCTCAAAATATTTCATAATGGGCGGATACAGATGTGTTTTACTGATCAAGAAGTGACAGCAGCTCTTAACAATATTAAAGGACGGCCAGGCAATGGAGCCCAGGATAATTCAAACGTTAATTAGAGTATGCTATTTTTGAAACATTATGGGGCTGGCTGCTCACACACTGCTTTTGGGCTGCTACATTTTTGCACATAGCTTTGCACTTACTATCTCTTTTATGAGTCACAGGGTAATTTTGGTGGCCAGTGTGCGCACGGGGGCGGTGGGGTTGGGGTTGGCTGTTTCGCCCATCAACAGCCTAAGGGCGGGGAAGATTTCCCTAGCCAGAAACAGGCGGTGTCTTTGAAAGGCCAGGGTTGGTTTGGGGAGGGGTTCTTTACCAAGACCCATGTATCTACGGTTTTGCATTCAGCAGGTGGAGGAATTAAAGGGGGAGGAAAATATTCAGAATAATCAAAATAATCAGAAGACATGTCGCAATTCAATGGAGGTGTACACATGCACAATGATACAGGGCAGGGTGGGACGGTTATGTGTGGAAACAATGCAATAATTAATACATTAAAGTGCGTATGCTGGAATGTTTCTGGTCTGAACTCCTCCAATAAACGACACCTGGTACGGGAGGAGATTAGAGTGTATAGCCCACATATAATTGTGCTAACAGAAACACACTTGACCAGTATTTGACCAAACAACCTGGCATAATCTGGTAGTTCATGCGAAACAATTGGCTCCCATACGAGGGGTTGTTATACTGGTAGCAAAGAGCTTGGAATACAAGGCTTTGAGTGTTGCATCTGATGTTAGGGGTAGATTGGAGATTGCATAACTAATGGTGTTTAGTCAGAAAACGGTAATCTGTGCAGTCTGTGGGCCAAATGTAGATGACCCTGAGATGTTGAATATGTTGGGCATGACATTTTTAGATTAGTCCGGTGAAATGCTGTTAATGGGAGACTTCAATTGTGTTATCGATTGGCTATAGATTCAACTAATCATCTTGCTTCTCCACAAATGACTAAAACAAGGGCAGCCAGCTTGGAGATTATTCAGTTACATAGGCTTACTGATTCCTGGAGGACACTGTATCCTGCTCTGCCAGGGTATCCATATTATTCATCTCCTCACAAGTATTATTACCGGATAGATATGATTTTTTATTAAGGTGGAATTCTTGGAGAAGTCGAAATGGAAGTAAGCCCTAAGGTTTGATTGGATCCCAATCTTATAATTTTATACATAAGCCGATCAGGGATGGGGAGGCCAATATTGTCAATTTTCATTTCCTAGACACCTTCTTACTAATTTAGAATCTGTAAGGGTGTTGTCAGCTCTCTCAATGGATTTCTGTATGGTAACACAGGTGCAGGTGCACCTTGTTGGGGTGGGACATCCCGAAAGCCTGTATAAGGGGAATTAGGGTACAGTTTATTCATACATAAAATAGAGGCATGCAAAGTAATGTCAATCAGTTGGCCCAGGTGATTTTACAGCTAGAAATTTCCCATGCAGCAGCCATTAGGGCTGGGAGCTCTGAAGAACGATCTAAGTATTTTCAGTACATCAGCAAGTGATCCCAGTTAAGTCATAACTTTAGGGAAAGAATTGCTGCCACTTCCTCCAGGAACAAAGATCTTCAGTACTAATATGGGGACCAGGTTGGACAAGTATTGGCTCATCAGATTTTGGATAGAAAGGATTGGTGCACATTTCAGAGCATTAAAGGTTGTGACAGCTTGGTTTATACCCTACCCCAATCTATTGCTGTGCAGCTTTCTCTGTTTTATCAAGAATTATATAAACATAGTTTACTATGCATGGGTTTTTCTTATGAGGAATGGGAAAATGCTATTGAACGAACCGAATGGTTCGGACATTGGGAGAATGTTGAAGGTGATGCTTTTAGATGTGAAGGGAGGGGAACAGGGCTTTATCTATAAATTTGAAGATCCCAGATACTTTGAAAGAGTGGGTCTTAAGACTTTGTATGGGTTAGCCATTATGTGGCATAAAATTAGAAAGGTGCTAAAATACAACTATTATAGTACACTAGCACCTATTTGGGATGCTCCTGGCTCCCTGAAATGGACAAAGGATTCCTTGGCGGTGCCTTTGAGAAAAGCAGGAATACTGCACTGGAAACAGCTAGTCGAAGATGGTACACTACTTTCCTGGGAGGACTTGTCAGACATTATGGAGAATGAGCTATCAAGATTTAAGTATCTGCAATTGAATAGTTGGCACCAAGACATTGCAGTCATCAGCACCCCAAATGAGCTCGAATCTGCATTAATGAGGAAAGTGGCAAACAAGAAAGAGGTGGCAAACTTATTCTGGCTCCTGATCGATCTTTCAGAGGAAGATTTCAAACTGCCAACGAAGCTGTGGGAAAAGAGCTTGCCCGGGATCCAGCTAGAAGATTTATGGCAAGTATCTTGTATCATCTAGCATTCCATGGTCCAGGCTCCAAATTTAAAGAGAAACCACATTTTTTGTCTCCATCGGGGTTTATTGGACTACTGTGTGTAAACTGGCTGGAAGCTGAGGCGAACACAGTCCTATGATTATGCCTCCACACTGAGATACTTCACCACTCTGGTTGACCCTTGGGTGGCTCTGCAACCAAACAACAGGAGAGGGTCTGTGTAAAGTGCACCACATTGAAACAGAGTTCTCTGGTTGGTGCAGACCAAGGGGGGGGCAGAGAAACACTGGATATTTCTGTTTCTATCTAAGGCGAATGAGGACTAATAATTTTGTTTTAAAAGAATTATATAAACAACCTCCTGTCTCTTGCATGTTGAAAGTAGCGACTTATGTTAAAGGTAGTAGGCTGCCAAAGGTGGAAGAATTACAGACAGAATTGTTGCAGATGGATATTACTGCTGGGGAGGGAGAGGTTGCCATTTTAGCTTTGACCTCTGGTAAAGCGGCAGGTGAAGACTCAATCCGCTCAGAATTTTATACAAAATGTAAGGATATTATAATTCCTCCACCCTTAAGGGTAACACAGCATATTGACAAGCCTGGCAAAGTCCCAGATAGCTGGAATATGACCAATCTAGCAATATTTGTGGAAAAGGGCAAGCCACCAGAGGAGATGGAATCATATCGACCCATCTCTCTCGTCAATGCAGATACTAAGATTTGTGCCAAATTGCTAGCCATGTGGCTTGCTCCTCTTGTACCAGATTTAGTCTCCAAACAGCAGCACAGATTTATTCCTGGTAGAGATACTACTAGTCACATTAACACCGCAATTGCTGCTTTTGATGTAGCAGAGAGAATGGTTACAAAACTTGCTATGAATTTATTAGATGCCGAGAAGGCTTTTGATCGAGTAGCCTGGGAATGCCTCTGGATGATAATGGGGACTATTGGGTTGGGTGACTGATTTTGCAAATGGGTGCAGGCTTTTATAACTCTCCCTCTGCTGACCTGGTATATGCTGGTATATCATCATCGGCCTTTAAAATCAAGTGGGGTACTCTGCAGGGGTGCCTGCTCTCTCCTCTTTTATGTGCACTATATATAGAGCCCTTCTTGCAGTCACTACAGAATAAAACCAGGATTCAACCTATGTTCTCTGGTGATTGTGAACTAAAGGTCTGTGCATATGCAGATGACGTGGCAATGATCTCAGCGGAGCCACAAACTGCTATGAACTGTATAGTAGAGGAGGCTGAAAAATGTTGGTTGGTATCTGGCTAGAAATTGAATATTGCTGAGACTCAGCTACTGTTGAATCACGAGCTGGCTTCTCCAATGTCGGGGATAGTGTTTTCAGCGACGTATTTGGGAGTCAAATTAAGTGCTAAGATTGATAGATTCTTCAAGCTAAACTGTGAATCACTACTTCAGTCTGTTATCTTAAAATTGCGATATTGGAGTAGACTAACCATTAGTATTATAGGATGCTGCAACGTTATAAAGATGAATGTTCTTCCTAAATGCATGTATCTTTTTCGTTCTATATCGTTATGGGTTCCCCCAAAAAAATTTTAAGAAGCTAATAAGCTGCTTTCATTAGTTTTATTTGGGGGTACATGCGTGCAAGGCACTCCAAAAGCCTAATGAAGTTACCGTATCCGCAAGGGGGGTTACAGTTACCTGATTTAAAATTGTATTTCTAGGCAGCTTTTGCTGGCCACTTGTGTAAGCTGCTAGCTCCAGTTGAATCGGACTCACTCACTCTTAGGGTACTACCTAGCATTAGGGCCAAAAAGTAGACTTTTGTTCTATAGAATAACCGACCCCAACTACTGCAAGTGGGTAATGTTCAAATTTGTTAGGGACACGGTAACAATTTGGTGAGAAATGTGTGCTAAATACTCTATAAATCTAATCTGCGAGAGCACACCACTGTGGTACAACCCAGCTTTTCCTGTGGTGTTTCACGATTATGTCTGTAAAGCATGGTACAGACTAGGCATATTGACGGTTGGTCAGTTGTTTGACATGAATGGTTTTCTCTCTTTAACTGAGCTACAAACTGAGTTTAATGTCCCACGCCAACACTTTTTAAAGTACTTATAGTTGAGGCACTATTTCCACACTAAAGGCAAGGTATTCATCGATTTGGGAGCACCCGCTATTTTGACATATTTAATTTACAAGTGTATATTTAAACTTTGTTTTATTTCTTTTCATATTTTCCTGTTATGTTATTGTGTATCTTTTCTTTTTGTTATGTTTATTAGTACTTTAAAATGATTGTATTCTTACATATTTTCATAATGTAGAATTGTTTAATACATTTCACATATGATTTTATATATTTTTTTAATATTTTTAAAGTATTGATAAAAATAAATGGTATGTTAACCATACATAATTGTTTACATGCATTTGTGTTTAATGAAGGCATTGTTGAAATCAATCACCTCACTAAGCATCCAGTCGGATATGTACAGTCCAGGCACAATAGTGGAAAGCCTAATCCTAAAAGGTCGACATAATCCTAAATACCAGAACCAAAACTAGCCAATAGGCATGGAGGGCTTAAACGGTAGAAGGCTTAACAATACACCAAAACAAGAGAGTTATTAATAGGGTTCGGGCATTAGCCACGTAATTTTGTGTAGCGTAATTATGGCAAATTACAGCAAAATGACACAAAATATATGTAATTACGTGAAATGTATCTTGCACTGAAAAAATTACCCAAAATGTCCATTTGGGAAAAAAATTCCTAACATTTTTTAATTTAGTTCAGTTGTTTGCATTTAAAATGCTGTTGCTCATAGTTTCTACTCACAAATTACCCTCATGGTCCGCTTGGATTGGGTAAATCTACCCGAAATGATTGTTGACTGCCAATGTCCAAGTTCATGGGACAGATTTACAAGCCCCTTGCATGACTTTTGCGCCACGGTTGCGTCACTTTTATGATGTATCTGCGGCGTAAATGTTGCGGCCTATTTACAACGTGACGCATGTAGGGAGATGCATCACGTGGTAAAGCGCTGCGTCACATTATATCTGCATCAGGTATTATGTATGCAGGATGGGCGTTCCCACGCAAAAAGCCAAATAGAACTGACGCAGTGAAATCTACAAGATTTCACTGCGTCACTCTACGCCTTCACTGCATCAAAATTCCTACGCCTGCTCAGACCAGGTGTAGGGAATGATGCAGGGATTTTTGAATGGGACTCACCCATCTATTGTGGCACATTGCTGGAGTTGCGTCATTTTCATGAGCAACTCCAGCAATGCGTCACTTTTGCGCCAACAGATGCGGCAGAATTTCTGACGCATCTGTTAATTCTTGCGCCATGGAGCACTGTATTGTAAATACAGCGCATCCATAGTGGCAAAAGGACATTCGGCGCTGATGCAAGTAGACTGACGCATCTATGCAGATACGTCAGTTCCATGTGTTCACTGCCACTTGCGTTCAGATTTGTAGTTTCACTCAGAAATGCCACTTGTGTTCTAAAATTACCTGAATGGTGAATCTCAAATTAAAATTTCTCTCTGAAACTATGCGACGTGATACAATTAATCTCTGTAATTTCGGGTACATTTCGTTATGTGAAACTACCAATATTATGCCAATGACTCTGGCATAATTTAAACTTCATACAAGTTTAGGAGCATATTCTCAAGCGCGGCGTTAAAATTATCGCCGCTTTAGCGGCAGAAAACTACTGCTAAAGCGGCGAATAATGGGCTTGATAATATGCCGTAGAGAATTCCAATTGAAGGCCATGTTGACACCAGAACATGGGCTTCTATTGGAATTCCCAAGGGCATATTATCAAGCCCATTATCGACGCTTTAGCGGCAGTTTTCTGCTGCTAAAGCGGCGATAATTTTAACGCCGTTTCTTGATAATATGCCCTTCAGTTATTAACTGAGCAGATCTTGGAAAATACCAACCTCATGAAGCAACGAGAACCAAAGAAGCCAAGCTCAGCCACTGGCCAAGGACCACTTCATTCCCAGCCAGTGGTGCTGGCACAAACCAAGAAGGGATCGCATGCAGCAGAGTAAAGACTAGAGACAGTGGCTACCAGCATCCATAAATAGAGCAGGTAAATGCCAGCCCAAACAAAAATGATACGCCATGGGTGGGATCACCACTTACCTCCACCGCTGGGACGAGGGTTCAGAGACAAGAACACCAGATAAGGTCAGGAGGGAGCCAAGGCCTGAAAGAAATGTTCCCTTCTAAGAAGCCTGAAGAGATTGAGGCAATGACCATAAACATACTACAACCCACTGAAAACAGTGGGGAAGCAAGAGCACACCAGCTCAAGCAAGGTACCAAAGACCAACAAAATTGGAACTCCAGAGGCAACAAGAACAGTGACCAACAAGGCAGCGGAACAGAAAAGGGGATTACATAGCCGTGTGGCTCATCCACACTAAGGACAAAAAATCACACGAAAAATGAGCACCCACATCCAAAAGTGAGGACCTGGCAAAGTATGGAAAGGAACAATCCCAGATGACAACACATTGCGCCCACTAAGGGCCACATGTATCATTATTTCAGATAGCGATTACCTAATTGCGATTTTCTCTGAATCGCAATTAGGTAATCGCTATTCCGAATTTATGAAACTCTTTTGAGTTTTATTAGTGATTCCTAATGACCTACCTCATGCATATTGATGAGGTAGCCCGCAATTTGCAATCCATTCGGAATCAACTCCATCACAGGGATGGTGGCCTGTTGAGGCCAGCAGACCACCATGTCTGTGATTGCTTTTAAATAAAGCATTTTTTTTTTTTTAAATGCATCCCGTTTTCCTTAAAGGAAAACAGGAGGCATTTAAAAAGAAAAAAAGAAACATTGCAGTTTAATTTTTTAAGAGTAGGTAGTAGTCCGTGGGACCACTGCCTGCTCTTAAAAAATATTTGTTTTCCAATCTAAAAAGGGGAATGGGTTACCACCTCCTTCAAGGAGTCAATAAAATATGAATGTTTTGTGACCATAATTCGGTTGCAGAACATTCACACCTCCCACTGAGATTCAGTTTTTGGAAGGGACACCCTAAACACGACCCTTCCAAATACCGAATCGCAAACACAAATTACGATTCGGTAGCGTGTTATAATCACAATTTGTGTTTCATAAATATGTAAAAGCATTTTTGCAGTCGGAAATGGACCAATCAGCCGTTGCTTACCGCAAAAATGCTTATTACATGTGGCCCTAAGGTTTGACAATACACAAGCAACCACACAAGTGCCCAGTCAAATGCAGCGTCCTCCAGAAAACCAGATCAACAAGGTAGAAAGTAGTAGAGAACCTAAAGCAAGGAACCAAAAAGCCTAAACCATGAGCAAGTGCAGCCATTCTAACATTTCCACAAAGGAGAAGATAGTACACCATGAGATGAGAGCCCACAAAAAATGGGGAGATACAGAATAACACACCTCTCTGTCTAGAGCAGCACAGCGGACGAACATCAATGAGCCGGAATGCTACCTAAAGTTATTGCCACTAGTTTAGACTGTTTGCAAGCATTCCTCCCATTAACGTTTGTGTGTTTTAATGTATCACCCTAAGAGGCCAAGAATATTCAAATATTCCCATATCTAAGTCCCTTGCTTGCTGTGCCACAGGATCCTTTCTAAACCTTACTGACGAGGACTAACAAGGCTGACACTGGTCTGCAGTTGTTTGTGTATCCTTCTCTATATGGCCTTGCATGTTCAGTTTGGGTTGGGCTGTTCCCATGAGGAGCAGGGTCAGCAAGTATCTGCATAAGGTGGGCCTCTGTCTGGAGTGGCACAGTGGGTGAAACGATGGGTTGAAATGCTACCCAGCGTGACTGCCAGTGGTGTTTAATAATTGCAAGAATTCTTTCCATCAACTTTTGTGCATTAGATGTAACAACCCACAGCCAGATCTATACACCCCTGCCGAAATACAAACCCCCAACATAGAACAAGCAATCACAAATGTAAGAGGTTTCACCTTACTTGACTTTCTCTCCATAACCGGAGCATTGGCAAAGGCTTATCTTTTCAGATTTTCTGGGTTTTGGAGAGAGAGTTGGACAAGCATGTACACTAGTGTACATAATCCATATGTTCTTTTGACCTGGTTTCTCGTCCTCTTTAGCCAAACGAAAAAGTGTCCCACCCTGTTGTAATGTGTGACTTGGGGCACTACTCCATTCAGGTGGTACACCGTCCGCTTAGGGGCGGGGAAGGAAAATATTCCTTTTTGTTATATAACCCTCACACACTCTAGTAGTGTCCTGCTTCATCATCGGGTTCACCCTTACTCCTAAAGGCCAGGGGTCTTAAAGATTACAAATCCTCAGTTAACTCCAGGTATCCCTTTATTAGTGGAGTTATTGGGGATAATACAAATAAGGGGTATGGTGGTGAGGTACCAATGGTCCTAAGACCCTAAAGCCAACATGATTCAGCCCTTTAAAATATGCCCTAATGGGTCCTGGTCTTTCTTCAGGGCAATTCAAGTTACCTCCCTGGGATTATTAAGGTTCTTCCTATTTTTAGATGAAAGTGTGCAGAATACTGCACCTAAAACCGGCCAGGTCTATACTGGCCCTCAATCCGGTTCTTCTGTTGTGGTGTCCGACCTGTAAATGAAAACAGTTTTTTTGACTGTCACTTCACGTGCCCATATCATGCTTCGTGATTACTATTGTTAATTAAGTCCTTGTGGGAGACTCTGCGTGCATTCATGCATCATGCATAGTACATTCATTACCGAGTGATCACTGGGTGTCTTGTTACCCAAATACACTCAGATAAGTGGTAGTGTTACATTCACACAACCACCCATCTCGTGAATATTAGAATTTTAGGTGTAGGCTTTCTTACACCTCATGTTTACTGTCATGCACCATTAAAATCATAGACCAAAATGTTTGTCGATTTAAAAACCTAACGTTATCACCATTCATTCGTGACATTTTTATCATGGTTAAATTACATTCTGCGGGCACTCATCCTTCCGTGGTGGACCTCACGAGGGTACGCGGAGTCAAGGGTAGCCCTATAGTCACACACTTGCGGCGCGTAACAGAGTTTAGGGGGAGAAAAGAAAACAGCGTTTTGCTAAAGTTATGCACCTGTGGAATATGCAAACGTATAACTTCATCAGGGGTCCTGCCCCACTTGATCACCTATTTGGTCCCGCGGCTCTCTGGGTCTCTGGAGAGTGGGAGCACATCTATTTGTGTGTGCCATTGCCTGCATGTGGGGCTCGTTAGCGGGTGGAGGCCCACCCCGGTGTGCCATATGGTGTCATCGCAGCGGGTCTGACGTACCATTAGTACCCTGGGCTCCTTAGCCAATCAGATTGCAGCTATGCCCCTGAGGTCGGAAACCCGAGGAAATACAGCGCACTTCGGAATACTATTTTTACTGGACAAAATGCTACAGATCATTTGGTGATCAGAACTGTATAATAGCAAGAACTGAATATCCTGTTAATGAAAAAAATCTGGTACAATATAGGTATTACATGTCATTGCCTTCTTTTAAGCCATGATTTAAGAATAATTGAATACTTGTCAATTTATAGATTGAACTATATACCAGAACAAATTTATAAAATTAAGGTAGAGTATACTGATCTGAGCACAAGTTGCGAGAATTGTGTTGGTCCTTGGATGCATATTTTATGGCAATGTCCAAGAATTTTAAAAAATTGACTCAGACATATATATTCGTGGTACCTGCTTTAGGTATAAGGGTGGAATTCAACCCTTTTGCATCTCTTCTGGGAAAGATGAGTGACACAAATCATGGCAGTATTCTGAAGGTGAAAAATCTATTATTCTTCTACACTTGGCTAGCTTGATCAATAGTTCCTCAAAAATGGAGAGAAGAGGGTGTGGCCAATATGGCGGAGCGGTGAGACGCTCCTCACTATTGCTGTCATTGGCCACTTATGTCGCTGACGGATAATCTGTGCCCATCTGACATACTGATGCATCGTGCTCGACCTGGGGGGACTGGATGGTAGGTGCACTGCCCCCATGCTGCTGAGACGTTGCCAGGAGCCTGAGCAAAGTGATACTGGGGCATTGGGGGATTGCGGGCTGTATCCTGAGGCCAGAGCCTGGCTGTGGGGGCACCAACGTGATATGAGGTGCTGCACCTCCAGGAAGTGGGGAATGGGGATGAGATGACACTGCCTCCAGTGACAGCCAAGTTCGCTGGGGCCTGCAGCTCATGGGGCAAGCTACGCCTGTGCTGTCATAGCTGTTGAGGGCAGAGTCCAGGCCCTAGACGCGGGTAAGAATTATTTCCCAGAGGTGATTAGTAGTCTGCCCGTCTGGCTCTGAACCTATAGTGGTATGAGTGGGAGGAGGCATTGATGCCTAGAAAGAGACTGAATTGAGGTCAGTGGCCAAGGGGGATAGGTGAGGTCAGAATAAACTTTTGAGGAGTGAAAGATCATGATCCCTCATGTTTCCCCCTGAGTGGGAGGTTAATTGCGGAGATGTTGGACTCGACCCTTATGCTGCTCTCTGTCTAGGCCCTGGCGCCTGCGTCATGGCCCATAATGCCCGATGATGAGGGAGCTTGGGGACACACTAGCCCTCTTTCATGCTCCCTTTCAAAGCCGACCTTTCGGGGAACCATCCTAGGCCATCTGGAAAGTCCTCAGCCCAGGAGAAAGATGTCATGAGGTGAAGATTTCAACCTGGCACTGGCGCTTAGAAAGACAAACCTCATAGATCGCCTTTATGCCTTCAAGGCAGAGCTATGAACTGTGGCAAGACCACACAAGTAGCCTTGATGGCCTACACTCAGACTTTGGCACCAAAATAACAGACCTCAGGGCGGATGTGGACTCAGTGGGACAAAAAATTATGGTGGCAGAGACACACCTGGAGGCAACCATGTCTGTGCATGCTGAGACCGCGGAGAAATGCGCCGCGATGAAAGACCAGCTGAATACCTTGGTTGAGACGCTTAAAGAGTTGGAAAAACACTCCTGGTACAAAAACCTCTGCATCAACGAACTTGATGAAGAGGTTCTGGATGCCGAGCTGGTACCCTATGTGGTGGGCATGCTCTCTTCACTGTTGGAAGACAACCACTCTGAGATAACCACGGATAGGAAGGATACACCGCATAGGCCCCAGGAAATATTCCCAACAGCAACACCCTCGGGACGTCCTGATCAAGTTAAACTACTTCTCGAAAGAAAGAGGAGGTCGTTCCACAGGCCAGGGAAATGGGTGGTGTAAGCTTTCAAATTACCTCTGCACAATCTTCCAAGACATAGTCCAGCTAACATTGCAGACATGTGCCACCCTGCGACCTATTACGATAAAGTTACTGGAAGACAGGATACAGTAAAGATAGACATATCCTTTTGGTCTCTCCTTTGAGCTAGGATTTAAATGCCATACAGTCTCAGATCTGCGAAAAGCTACCGTTTTGGTGGGCATCGCAGCTGCCTCCCCACCTGCAACAACTCACTGTTAAAATGATTCTTCAAGACCCTCATGGGGAGTGAAACGAGGGAACCCTCTATCGTATTCAAGCAGTAAAGATGCCTCATCCAACGCACATACGAAATACCCGGCAATCATGATGTGGAGATCTAGGCTATTGAATCGCTGGAGTCTTGGAGCTGCTTGAAGAAAGGTAGGGGGATGCTGATGTGGTACGCCCTGTGGGATCAAGAATGGCTTTGAGGCCCCAGACCCGGGGCAGTGCTGGCAGCCGGATGGGCCATTGGTATCTCATTTTGGGACCTCCCCAGTAGCCTTGAGTATCTGCAGACCTTGATTAGACCCACTTTATGAGAATGTTACATCTGGGATCTTGCCCGGGTGGTACTGCTGAGGATAACCATCACCACCCTCTTGGCCCATGTGGAGGAACTCTGGGTGAGAGCCAGGGGGATAGGGTTGCCCCAGACTAATGGGCTACTCTACACTATGCACCGACCGCAGACCCAGAGTCCTGGGAGAGGGTGAGCTCACCCCCTGAGCTGAGTTGAGGTGAGACTACCTGTTAACCCAGAAGGGGTTGCACTGGCAGGATGAACACAGATATCATATGCATCTTTATTATTGGCTGGGCGGGAGGGAGACCCATAATACTTTCATGGCAGTCTGACTCTTTTGTAGCAAACTTGTTTATCTCTAGGGTGGGCCGGTTGTACTGAGGGAATGTGTCTCCTGCCCAATAAGGGAGACACTGGGGCAT
Source organism: Triturus cristatus (assembly GCF_964204655.1). Classification (NCBI taxonomy): domain Eukaryota; kingdom Metazoa; phylum Chordata; class Amphibia; order Caudata; family Salamandridae; genus Triturus; species Triturus cristatus. The sequence continues at coordinate 844,163,017 of NC_140594.1, read as the reverse complement.
GTGTAACCCGCTCACACGAACCTGTTTATTTGGCCCAACATAAAATAGGTCCTCTTGTTCTCTTTTTTCAATTATTGTTTACTGATCTGTTTGGGGCTATTCTTTCTTTCTTCCTTGGGATTTGGGGGATAAATGGTGAGAAACACCTTTCTGTCCACTTTGCCAAATCAATCTAATGATCCTTAGTCCAATTTGAACTATATATTTAGTCACACACATAAACCCATGATCTAACGTGTCTCACTCAACTGAGAGGCAGTCCGCTGAGCACTTCAAGATTCTAACCCAGACATTATCTGCCTACAGGAAACTCATCTCCTCTGCAGGGACTAGGGGTAGATGAAGCACACAGTGTATACAACAAGCTATCTCTCCTCACCCCAAATGAAACAGAAAGGGGTGGCCATATATTTTAGGCGTAATCTTCCAGGCTCCATTGCATGCAGTTATGCAGACAAGGAGGGCAGATATCGTATTCTCGTGGGGACGTTTCTTGACATCTATCTCACAGGGGCCACAGTCTACGCCCTGAATACCTCTAAAGATGGTTTTTGGTTTACTTTCTAGAGAGGTTGGTGGTGGTGGCCAAAGGGGAGATCATATTGACTGGAGGCCTAATGATGTTTTGGAATCCACAAGCCAACAGGGAGTAGATCAACTGCACTCATGCAGGTACCTTCTCTAAGAAGCTGAGAAACTCCATTGCGAATTGGGCCTACAGGATGCATGGTGGGGGCTCAATCCAGTTAATAGGGTCTACAAATTGTACTCTCATTTACCTCGCACCCATTCACGGATCAACTATATCTTACTGAGCAATTCCATTATGGAACGCATCCGAGTTGCAGAGATCGGCCTGATTTCGGTCTCCGACCACACCCTTGTCAGGATTCCACTAGACATAGGGAAGAAGAGACAGCATGGAAACTGGAGATTGCATCCATCTCTTCTTAGGGCCCCACTCACTAAAAAGGAAAGAAGACAACGAATCGAGAAATATTTTGAACAGAATGAGGTTGGAGAATTACCTATTCCTGTGGTATGGAGTTTGTTTATGGCAGTGGTTTGGGGGCATTTCGTAGTAGTAGCTGCCAAACTGAAGCTATTAAGGAAGCTCAAAATATAAAGTCTTGAAGATGAGACCTGAGAGCTTGAACAGGAATGGCAACAACACCGGTCACATTGCGTCAGGTGAGCACTTAATGACAGCCAGAGGTCAACTGCGTATGTATTACATCAACAGAGCGAGCTCGCTGTACTCCTCCTAAAAAATAGAGCTTATGTAGACAGGAACAAAGTAGGTATGCCTTTTGCAAGTCTCCTATGAGGTAAAAGAGAAAAAGACTACACAAAAGAAATAATGGCTCGTTTGGGAGCCCATCGACTGAATAATGAGGAGGGCATCGACTAATTTTGTAATTTTTATGAAAATCTGTATAGAGAGACGTCCTTGTCCCCAGAAGACAAGGAGCAATTGACCTAGCTATGCTTACAGCTGCACAGAAAGATTCATTAGAGGGTCCCATCCTCCCTGAAGAGGTGTGCCTAGCCATCAAGGCCATAAAACTAATAAGATCCCAGGGTCCAATGGCTTTACTGGCAAATTCTATAAGGTATATGCCCCCAACTGATCCCAAAAGTCACTGACTTGTTCAACCACTGTGTTGCCACAGGGGCCGTTGCACAAACAATGGCAGAGGCAAGGGTGTCGGTCATCCCGAAACCCCACATAGATGTTCGGCATTGCGGATGCTACAGACATATAGCGTTACTAAACGTCGACACTAAGTTATACACAAAAATCCTTGCAACCTGGCTTAAAACAGTGCTGAATACTCTGCTGCACTCTGACCAAAGCAGCTTCATTCAGGGGTGCCAGATTCATAACGACATAAGAACAGCCATCCACCTGATCGATGAGGCCTCCCTTAAAAAAGTGTTAGCAATTTTGTTATCCTTAGATGTTGAGAAGGCATTTTATTGGATAGGTTGGACCTTCCCACGTCTTACATTCAGAAAATGGGCTCAGGCCCGAAGTTCCTAAAGACGATTTTTTCCAACTACACTAATCCTGTTGCTAGAGTTGTCCTGAAAGGCTAGCTTTCCAAATCATTCAGACTGACTCGTGCACCAGACTGGGGTGTCCCCTCTCACCATACCTGTTTGCTCTATTTATAGAGCCTCTTGCATACTACTGAAGTCACAGGAATTCTATTCAGTCCAAGGGAATTCAAAATTTCCCTTGATGCGGACGACATTCTTTTGACTCTGGGCTTGCTTGATACCACAATCCCCGCAGTTGTGAGAATCTTAGAAGCCTTTGAGAGGGTCTCCGGATACCAAGTTGACTATGATAAGTCCGGAATTCTCAATGTAACTCTCACGCCAAAGGAAGTGCCAGTGCTGCAGTCCCACTATCACTTTTGGTGGACCGTGACCTTGATCCATTACGTGGTGGTTTGTTTTACATGTTCCATCAAGGACCTTTTTGCTGCTAATTGTCCACCTCATATCACTGCTTTTGCCAAGGATCTCCACACTTGGGGCATGCTGATGCTCATGTGGTTCGGCCGCATTAATGCGATCAAATAGAAGGTGCTTCCACAACTGATCTAGCTATTTCATGCCCTCCCAATTGGTACCTGGTATATTCGATATCAGTACTTGGAGTTCTGAAGGTTAAACCACTGAAAGAGAGAACACTAGGATGAAAAAATATATATGACTATGCCATGTTCTAACTGATTTCTGCTCTCGAATCCGCTATTAGTACCTGTGTCTTTAAGTGTGTTCCGAAACGCTGTCCTGTCAGTGTTCTTGTAAGTGCCTGAAAAAACAAATGAACTGAGTGGTTGGGAACTGTACTCTCTTTTAGTGGTTTAACCTTCAGAACTTCAAAGTACTGATATCGAATCTACCAGGTACCCTTAATTATTGGAACCACACTTAAACCACTCTGGTGAGGGGAGCACTATACACATATTAATGAGTATAATTGTTATAAAATTGATCCGACAAAGTGCGGACTCTGAAATTTTCTCCTTCTTTCCACAGCATACCCCTGACGAAGGGACGTCATGTCTCGAAATGCATTGGGTGTTTTATGTTAATTTTATTATTCTGTTGAACATACATGTAACCATGTCAATTGAATTGTTCATTTAAAAATATGTAAAAAGCTGAAAGCATGTATCGCAAAGAATGTAGATTACATTTGCGAATTGTTTCTGTTTTGAAATTTTTGAAACTTTGCATTAAATGTTAGAAATTATCTACTAGCAGTGCAGATTGCAGTCCTAGTAATCTTTCTAGTACTAGGCCACTCACTAGGTCAATTACACATGCTTTGCAGGCATAAAAGCAGCGCTGCACGCATACCAAAAAAACTTGTAGTTTCATCATAAACTAGTGTGTGTTCCCCACTCACTCATATATACTATGCCTCACCAGGGGAGGCATAGGAATGGCTCAACAAGGTGAAGTACTTCTGTTTCTCCTCATTGTTTTCTCTTTCTATGTGTGTTGCAGAAGGCAGCACTGATAGAAAGAGGAAAATGGCATTCATTATTGTTTTTGTGCAGGAAGGTGTACCTTCCTGCACAAAAACAATCATCCTTGCAGCGCAGGCACCCTTGCAATATGACGCAAGGGTGCCTTCGCTGGGGTATGGCAGCTAATAGTGCACCAGAGCAGGGGAAAGCACCGGGATGCGCAATATTGTTGTTAATACGAATCATCCCTGTGCTTTGCAAATGACGTAGCACGGGGGCAGCTAAATGGATTGCGGAGCCGCACTGCACCATTTTCGTGTAGATGAGGCCCTATGTTCTTTTGTCAGTTTCACTGCTAATATGAAGTTTGATTGAAATGTCCTCAACAAGCATGAGAATAAAGGTGTGCCTTCAAGTTACATCTGTAGTGGCCGTCTTCTGGCGTGAGAAGTGTTTTAATTTTGTATCCATTTTTCCTCAATTTTTAACTTACATTTATTTGAAAATATGTAATATTTTGAATTTGTTGGACTGAGAGCTATGTTGTCAAATTGTTTTACTATTCGGGAACTGAACTCGGTGAGCTAATGCGCTCATTGCAGAGATTTGTATGTGTGTAATTTACAGGGCTAGCGTTCCGGCCAATCCCAATACTGATATCTCTGGGGTTGATATGCCTGCTTACAGTCTCCAACTTTGGATTCCAATATTATTTAAAAATCCTAGTGTAACCTTAGGGTTACAGCTTTAAATCTCAACTGAGCGCTGATTTACAAAGGTAAACGTACACTTTTTTGTAAGTTTACATTTTTTTGCTTTAGGGCCAGAGAACTCGGCACACAAAAAGGAAGGTGGGGGCATATCAGCAAGCAGGCGATAAAAAATTATCACCGCTTTTGCGTCCGTTTTCGGACGAAAAGCGGTGATAATTTTATCGCCTTATCAGCAAGGTCACGCTATTGCGTGAAACCTTGCCTCATCGCCATTTCCCTTAACACACATCTTTGCATCTCTAATGAGATACAAAGTGGGCGTTTCTCCCCAGGGTAATGGGAGAAATGTCGCTAAGCGACATTTCTCCTATTATCAAGCCTCACGCAAAGCAGCATAGTGACAAGAAAAGTAGCGATAACCTCTGTTATCGTTACTTTCCTTACGCCTGCTTTGAAACTGACTTAGTCATGATATCCTATGGAAGGTGGATATCATGGCTAAGTATGTGAGGTCCTATCAGCAAGCTATCTCCAAAAGTTGTGTGATTATCGCTGGATTTCCAGCGATAATAGCACATTTGGCAGCTTGCACTCTGAATTTTTTCGCTTTGGAGATAAGCATTGCTAATAGCACGCTATCTCCGCGATAAAATTCAGAGTTGGCCGGCGATAATTATCCTCACGCTAAGAGCGCTGAGAGATAATTATCGCTGGCCCTTGCTGATATGCCCCGTGGGGTTTATCTATTTATGTGTGAAGTTCGCCACGAAGTCTCCGAAGTCAAAAACTTGCTATGAACTCGTAACTTGTGAATACGAAAAAATAAGTTGCACAAAGATGTAAGTTTACCTTTATGAATCTGGCCATTAGCTTTTTCTGCCTTTCATTCTTTGTAGTAAGTGGTATTATTAGTATCTGTTATTTAAGAGTTGAGAGACAACTTCCCTTCCCTTGTTTATTATATACATTTGAAAACTTTCAGCTGAAACGCGTCTTGGATTGGTGAACAATACAAATCATATTATGGAGGATGGTTGACCATACTTTTGGGGAGCCGAATTTTCCATATTTATATATGTATACAAAAGACCCTGGGCTTAGCTTCGTCTCCCACGCACAGCCAACAGGCGAGTGCTAGTGGTAATGGCGAGCCACCTTCCCAATTCCCTAAACAATTCAGTAAACGTCAGACAGGATCGATGGCTTGACTACGCGTGCGCATACACCAGAGGACGAAGATTAATAGCCTTGGGGGGAACACTCATTTTATTCTGCCATGCCCCTCCCGCTTTCAGAAGGTCGTCCTTCCTCCACAACTTTTTTTATTAATAGGAAAAGTTAATGTGCATTAAATCACAGGGTATTCCAATCTGAAGATGATCTGTTCCTTCTGTGAAATGAATCCTTCCCCTGTGGACGCGAAATCCAGTTTGGGCCTGCGGGCCTGGCACCAAACGTGCCATATGCCGACTCAGGAGGCTCCGGGCATGGAACAGGTTTGACTTTCCGAAGCATGTCTCCGGCAGCTGTGTGACGTTCTTTTTAGCCTCTGAGTTAGTTCTGCAGAAGCGCTTCGCGTGCCATGCACAGGAGGCCGAGTGGCAGCGATCCCAGAACGTAGCGCGCGCCCTGCTCTGCGCGCGGGCTGTGTGCTGCGTCCAACAACGCTTTGTCAGCACCGAGCGAGGCATGGGCCGGGAGCCGCAGCATCTGCCGGCCTGTATCCCGAGGCAGGCACCTGCCCCTTTCAAATCAGCCACGCTAGTTCATTCGGTAACCCCACATCCTTTAGGTCAATATTGTTCCACTCGTCATTGCGGATATAATTTCATTTTATTATGGGACGTAAAGCGAAGTTAATGATGAAACGGAGGCAAGGTCGAAATCTGTCAAAACAAAACGGTCATTCGCTAATCAATTCTGATCCTTTCATCCACGTGCACATATAGGTATTTACACAATACACAAAATAATGTGAAGCTTATTCAGTCCACAAGGTTTCAGCAGCAAATCCTGGCCCCGTGAACAGTTTACAGTCATGTTTTAATTATTTACCAGTAATCTCATTACTCTAATTTCATCTTTCTTGTCCAAGTCATTAGGTCTCGCTGAATGTGTTTGTCGATTTGCCCCTTGTCATGGGGAAGAATGATTTTAGGAGACAGAGGAGGAGGAGGAAAGCAGAGAGGCTCTTAGGGATAAAAGACCATCCTCTTTGGGATGTCCAGCCATGGTGCCAGGTCCAGATACTTTTTCCCCCTTGATGTCATCTTGGAGTTGGCTTGTGAGAAGGCTCTTGACTCTGAGACATGCCGCTCCCATGCTATCCCAGCCTATTTCAAGATCCTAGCAGCTCTCAATTTCTTTGCTACTGGGTCTTTCCAGAGGGTGTCCGGTGACATTGAAGGCATTTCTCAGGGAAGCCAGTCCTGATGATTGCACCAGGTACAGAGCTGCATCAATAGGAGAGTGCATCTCCCCACAACTATGCCACCTACACTGACAGGAAGGCAAAGGGTTGCTAGGGATTTCTACCTCTTTTCCCATTTCCCACGTGTGGTAGGTGTAATCGATTGCACCCATGTAGCTCTTTAGCAACCTCACCGCAATGCACACATCTTCTGCAACAGACACTGCTGGCACATGTTATGTTATGTTATTTGAGAACTTATATGAGCGCACGTTTACCAACAGGTCTCTTGGCGCTAGTGAGACTAAGCAGAAAAGATAGGAACATAAGAAAGAAAGCCTAATTATAAGCTAGGGAGAACAGTCAGGTTTTCAAGGCCTTCCTGAACCGCATATAGTCAGTATACAAACTGATAGAGTTAGGTAGTAAATTCCAGAACTTCGGACCCAGATAAGAGAGCCGGGTCCCACCCATTCGTTTCCGTTTGATTCTGGGTACCTCCAAAAGGTTCAGATACATCGATCTCAAATTGCGCTCAGGCCAGTGCTTTCTAATGCATGAGCTAATAAACCTAGGACCAGTTTCAAGAATGGCGTTTGAAAAGTATGCAGCCAGTTTTAAACAACACCTGCTGCTCGACTGGAAGCCAGTGGAGATCTTTAAGTAGCGGGGTAATGTGACATCTTCTATCCTTAAGACAGATGATTCTAGCTGCCTGGTTTTGAATCATCTGAAGCCGATGTCTAAGATATAATGGAATGCCAAGATAAAGGGCATTTCCATAGTCTAATTTGGAAAAGATAAGAGCAATCACAATTTGAATGTGGGCCTCTCTACTAAAAAAAGTCTGATCTTGCACAATTTACGGAGTTGAACAAAACAAGCAGAGGTTACTGCGTTGATTTGGGCGCTCATGGATAGGTCGGAGTCTATATAGAGACCCAAACTCTGAACCGATGATTTAGGGGTGGGGGCCACACCTAACTCAAACGGCCAATATGATGGTGCCCAGTGAGTGATTTTTTTGCTCTGGATGATTATTTCTGTTTTTTCCGAATTCAGTTTAAGTTGGTTCTTATCCATCCAAGTTTTTACATATATCATAGAATTCCCGATTAAATCTTTGCAATCGGGGGAGTTCTCCAGAGTAAAAATCAACTGCATGTCGTCAGCATAATTGAAGATTTTTACCCCCCTCTGCCGAAGACTCAAGATAAGAGGACGTATGTAAATGTTAAAAAGAATCTGCAACAGGGAGGAACCCTGTGGAACCCCACAACTCATTTCAACAGTATTGGATTTATAGGGCGACAGCCACACCGAATGTTTACGGTTTCCTAAGAAGGACCCAAACCAGTCCAGTGCCGACCCTCCAAGATCTGCCGCGGCAATACGATCCAACTGAATTTTGTGGTTCACGGTGTCAAATGCCGCGGCAGGTCGAGGAGGATCAAAGCCTGATTATGATCGGTGTCAGCCTGTCCTTTAAGATCGTCCAGGACAGATAAGATCACAGATTCGGTAGAATGAGCGAGGCGAAAAACTGCCTGATAAATGTTCAAAAGCTTTGATTCTTCTAGAAAGGAACTGAGACAGGATGCCACATGAGTTTCCAGTAATTTTGCTGGAAACTGAAGCAATGAAATGGGTCAGTAGTTCTCCAGCTTATTAACATCTAAGCCTTGTGTTTTTTTTAAGTGGAATAACTACCGCTTCCTTAAAAGCTAATGGTACAGTTCCCTGCAACAGTGAGAGATTGAGTAGCTCAAGGAACGTGTCGGGAAAAGCCTGAAAAATTGCTTTCTTTATGTTAATGGGGCATTCCTCCTTAGGAGAGACAGATTTAACCTTTGCAACCTGTTCCAGAAATTTTTTCCTATCTGACATGGGGAAGATATCAAGTAAGGAAAGATTGGGAGGAACCTTACTGTCTTCCATGTTGCAATTGCTGCAAACAATGGAGGTTTGATTTTTTTTTATTTTTTCAACAAAAAAAGAGTTCAAATCATTACAGAGTTCCTGGGTGGCTTTGATAGGTGGAGCCACGCGGCTAGGATTGGAGAGTTCTTTCACAATCCTAAAAATTTCCTTAGAGCTGTTCTCAGATTCAAGTACTCTAGTAGTGAAAAAAGCTCTTTTAGCTTACAAAATCGCTATTTTGTACTCCTTTAGTTTTGCTAAATATTTAGTTTTGACCTCTATGGAGTATGTTTTCCGCCATTTACGTTCAGCCTGGCATACTTGAAGTTTTAGGACTCCCAACTCTTTAGTAAACCATTTGGACACTTCATGTTGCCTAAGGCGAGAGTATTTAATCTGAAGGGGAGCATGGATGTTGAACGCCTTCCTCTGCCATTCAGTAATCTCTCTTTCCCTATTATCTAGGTCCAGAAAGCTGCTCAGAGGAAAAAGTATCCAGGAGCGCTTTCACATCAACCCGGTTCCAGTTTCTGAACGTACTTTTCAAGGAGGATGACTGTTCTAATAGTAGCAAGTTGTTTAGTTTAAAGCTGATAATATAGTGGTCTGACCAAATGCAAGGTTGGGTTATCAACTTGTGTACAATAACATTGGTAGACCACACTTGATCAAGGGTGTGGCCTCCTTTATGCCTGAGGGTGTGAACATGTTGAATAAAATTAAGGCTGGTAAGCGACTCCGTAAGTTCCTTTGACAAAGTTCCCTCATCTGCTTCATTAGCCCAATAGTTCAAATCACCTCAACATGCTGTGTGTATGATGCAGTCAGTGGCTCCTTTAATGATGTGCATGCAGTGTTTCCAGGCTGTACACATGACAGCTACATATTCCGCAGGTTACCTCTTGCCTGGAGGATGGCAGTGGGAGAAATTGGCAACATATGGCTTTATGGGTAAGACGTGAGTCCCCTGCTCTCTGTGCCACTGGATTCAGGTTAGCCTGGCTGATGAGGGGTGCTACCTCGAAATCGGTCCAAGGATGCTTGTTTCTGGCCCAGGAGGGACCTGATCTGGCAGTACTGTTTGCACTGTTTCTATTGGGAGCAGGGTTAAGACTGATTTGCATATGGATGGGTCCGACCTGAGGTGGCACAGTGAGCAAAAGAACAATGGATTTAACCCAGATCTCTTGACTGGGGGTGAGCGTTTGAAATCTTTCAGCACTCTGTCCATCATCTTGCTGTGTTTTTTTATGGGTAAGAACTGAAGCACCATACAAGTCTGATATGAATAATTGTTGTTTTTATACACACAACCATTATAAATCACTAATCCTCATGACATACATGACTTCAACAGACACTGTATGTACTATTCATAGATTATGAACAATACAGATGCAAGAAGGACATGTACAAATATTTCCTCATTTTTCTCCTCAGGTGATGCTGCATATACACTCTCCCCTCATCTCCTCACACCATATACACGTGGAATATATGATGTTACACCGCGAGCAAATACCACGCGGTAGGTTACAACGCGGACGTTACATCGTCCGCGTTGTTACCATGCATGGCATTACATCGCAAGTTGTTTCTACGACTTGCACTAGATGGCGCACTGGACTTAGGAATAGCATAAATTACTATTCCTACTCCAGTTAGCACAACAGCAGGGAATGTGTTGGACTTAAAACCCAAGACATTCCCTGGTGTTGCACACCATCTAGCGCAAGTCGTTGAAACGACATGCGATGTAATGCCATGCGTGGTAGCAACGCGGACAATGTAACGTCCACGTTGTTATCAACGCGTGTGATACTGACAGCATGGTAAACGATGTCTCCCATACACGTGCTATCACTGTACCTCAGCATAGGTACAATAGGGCACACATACGTACATGAGCCATCATAGAGCCACTTTTGCCCTCCGAAAGTCGCGATTCAGATGTCTTGACCGTATGGTGGGTTCTGCTCTACTCCCCTGAAGTTGTGTGCAAGATAATAGTAGCCTATTGTGTCTTGCACAACATTGCAGTAAATCATGGCTTACACATACCTCTGGACCCTCACCTAGGTCTGAATCCAGAGAACTGGGCCATTGCACAAAACAGAGGGCAGGGTATGCAGGTGCGCGGCCAGCTGGTGGACACTTTTTTCTCTTGAGCAACCAGTTGTGTTACAGCTTCTATGTGGTTTCACATTCTGTTGTCAATGATGATTGGTGGACATTTAACAGTCTGTCCATACATTCCCATAATGAAACTACTCTGTAAGCCATACATAATGTATGTAAACAACTGCTGTTGTCAAGAGTCAGAAGATCGGCCATGCAACACATTTCGAGCACATCTCAGTAATTAGTGTTGACAATGTCTCAAAGGACTCAGGGGATTAAATGTCACTGCATGTGTCAAATCCCCCTGGACAGTATAACAATAGGGATTTAATGTTGGTCTTTGAGACACAGTAGTTGTGGTGTTGACATAGGGAGGCTAGGAGTGCTTGTTGCCCTACTGTTCACCCATGTTGTATCATGATGGCTAGCAAAATACCATAGTAACATTACTACTTACTCCTTCAATCTCCATGTTGCATATGTGATGTACTCTGACATTACTGAATGCACAATGGAAAGCATTTGTGTGGAGTTGTCATTTTCTGTAAGAGATCTTTGTTTTCTGGCTCGACAGCATAATCTCCGCCCCAGATGCGGAGTCTCTGCTCCCAGGACGTAAACTCCAACGCCGAGGCAGAGACTCCGCAGGTGGGCCGAAACCCAATGTTTTCGTACAGTAAATACCAAACAGGAAATAATAAGAAGGAAGTTCAATACAAGAAGTAGCAGGCAGCCATTTTATGGTAATTCTGAGTCATCCTCTATCAGAAAAGTACAAGGGAGGAATTGGAGCTGGAATGAGGTCCAGTGCCCGTGCTCCTGGGGTTGAGATAAATGCAAAAACTGGGCTCACTGTTCCTAGTAGGGAGAAAGGAGAGGTCTAGCCAGATTGAACAATTTGAACAAAGATTGGGCACATGTAGGGTGACAGTGAACAAGACTGTATCATGTTGCCCTCACACATCCCGAGGGATGTAATACTTCCTCATAGGGCAGTTGCTCCTTGTTATGCCAGTGCTGCAATGCCCTACGGGTCCCAGAAGGTTCACTTTGGTGGAGATCTTTTGTTCCGATTGCCGTATGATGAGTGCAAGAAAGCGTCTAAGTGGGGTGCTGTCAGGTGTGTTAGGATGTGAGTTAAAACTGATTAGAGATGTCGCCAAAAACTTTAATTACTTGACTCCCCAGTCAGATATAAAAACATTTATAGGTTAGATGCTACTAATGGGGTCATTCTTTCTGCCCAATCTTTGTTCAAACTGATCAATCTGGCTATACCACTCCTTTCTCCCTACTAGGAACAGTGACCCAAGTTTTTGCGTTCATCATTCTGAGTCATCCTGCCCCTCTGTTTAACCCACCTGCGTTCAACATGGCTGAGGGACGGAAGGACAAGGCACCCCCTTTCAGTGAAACTGAATAGAACATACCTGAGGGGGTGCTTGATAGGTGTCCTCAGTTTTATGGAGGACCAGAGGAACAGCTGAGTATTGCAATGCACACTAGATTCTGGCAAGATATTGCAGTGCGCTGCAGTGCAGTGGGTGTGTACCATTGGTGGTCTTAGATGTGCATCAAGCGGTTGGAGGACCTGTAACACTGGACCCGAATTAAGGCAGAGGACTTACTGGCTGTGTCCTCCCAGCCCCACTTAAAGAGGTCCCGCCTTAACCCACTGTGTAGGAGGGTCCTAAAGACAGCCTGGCTGACCCTCCATGCTCAGCTGGAAGAATTTGAAAAAAAAGAAAAATATTAATGCTGTGCCATTTGGGCTTATAATTTAAAGAAACAAATGCACTTATCACATAATTAAATACGATCTGTATAACATTTCTTTATGTCGTTATTGCCGTGGCAGTCCAAGGCTACACTTCCCACATAGGGACCACATTTTTGATAATAAGTGTCTGGCCCAAGTCCCTGGGTTACTGGGTTGCTTCCTTTCTCTCTAATACTGGAGGAATGTGAGCAGCAGAGACCTGATAAGCGTGTCCCGGTAGTATGATGTGAGTGGTGAAAGAGATGTACCATCATGTATCTTTTGTCGCCTTTCACGTTATCAGAGTAATGGCTGCAGTACTTATATAGTCTGTGTATCATTGGAGCAATTGGAATGCTGATTTCTGAAGGCATTCTGGGACTTGTAGTGTTCTAAACACAACTAGATAAATTACCCTTGCAGTAGCATTTTAAGGAATAAATGCACTTACATCCTTATGACTAGTGAACTAAGAGCCTTATACCTCTTCTATGCAATGGTGATGGAATGGCTTGGATAATGTCTAGTGCATGTATGAAAGGGATTTGGGTATTGGATGTTGTATCATGCATGCTTTTTGTGCATATTTTTTCACAGGCAAAATAATATATTTATATACCACAAAGTAAAGACTGACTTTGTCATACATGTCTCACTCAAAATGATACAAACATATCCAAGGGGGACGAAATACACACTCTCAATAGATGGCATGTATTTCATTTCTAATATCTCGGTAGCTGTACTAATTATGCACATGTGATTATTAATGTGCAGTATAAACAAAAAAGTCTTGACATGCTAAATGTGGCACTTTCCATGTAGCTTGTTTGATGTGGTCAGGGGATATTCCAATATTTAGAATCATATCTTTGCAAAGGTCATATCCAAGGCCTTGTTAGTATATGGGCACTCAGGGCCCGATTCACAGAACTAACTTAAGACAAAATTCTAAACTTACTACCATTTTGGTATTCACAGAAGGCATTTACTCATTTTGGTATTCACAGAAGGCACTTACTCATTTCGGTATTCACAGAAGTTAGGAGTCCTAACTTTAGGACTCCTAAATGCCTTCTGTGAATACCGAAAGTCTTAAAGTTAGGACTTTTCTCAGTTTAGGAGTAGTAAAGTTAGGACTCCTAACTTTAGGTCTCCTAAATGCCTTCTGTGGATACCGAAAGTCTTAAAGTTAGGATTTTTCCCAGTTTAGGAATAGTAAAGTTAGGACTGCTAACTTTAGGACTCCTAAATGCCTTCTGTGAATACCGAAAGTCTTAAAGTTAGGATTTTTCTCAGTTTAGGAGTAGTAAAGTTAGGACTCCTAACTTTAGGACTCCTAAATACCTTCTGTGGATACCGAGGGCCCGATTCACAGAACTAACTTAAGACAAAATCCTAAACTTACTACCATTTTGGTATTCACAGAAGGTACTTCCTCATTTTGGTATTCGCAGAAGTCATTTAGGAGTCCTAAAGCTAGGACTCCTAACTTTACCACTCCTAAACTGAGAAAAATCCTAACTTTACGACTTTCTGTATTCACAGAAGGCATCTAGGAGTCCTAAAGTTAGGACTCCGAACTTCTGTGAATAACGAAATGAGTAAGTGCCTTCTGTGAATACCGAAATGAGTAAGTGCCTTCTGTGACTACCAAAATGGTAGTAAGTTTAGGATTTTGTCTTAAGTTAGTTCTTTGAATCGGGCCCTCAATTTTGCATGTATGTTGTGTTTCATTATGCTACATGACAGATGACATTGTTATTATTATCATTATTAACAAATTATGATGCACACAGCTACCCCGAAGGATTTCCTGGTGAAAGGCAAGCGCAGATTAAGTGTCCCAAAAACAATACTTAAAATAGCCATGCCTTCAGATTTTTGTGAAAGGTGAGAAATGACTTACAATTTCTGAGGGCGTCCAGCAGAGAATTCCACAATTTGGACCTAGGTAGGCAAATGAATGGCCTTTAATACGGGTTAAACGGAACCTTGGTAGGATGAACAAAGCTGTATTTGAGGATCAAAAGGATCAAGTGGGCTGATTGAAAGCTACCAGTTTCTGGATGTAACGTGGTGCCAGGCCAAATTTGGCCTTGAACATGTAACACAGTGATTTGACTAAATACGTATGGAAACCATAAGCCAGTGCAATTCCTGAAGTAGATGAGAAACTGAAGCATATTTGGGTAAGCGAAAGAGCTGCCTAGCAGCAGCATTTTGAACAATTTACATGCGATGGACTGAGGTCTTGTTTGCACCCAGGTGCAATACATTGTCATTATCATTTCTGGATATGAACGGAGCCTGAATTACAGTTCATTGAACCGCTAAGTGAATTAGCCAGAGGATTTTTCTCAGCCATTTGAGTACTGCAAAACAGGTGGCAGTAATCTTAGCCACCTGCGGCTTCATGGGGTGCTTTTGGTCGATAAGAAAGCCCAGATTTTTCACCTTAGTTGACGGAATAGGTGGAGTCCCTAAAGAATCAAGCCAATGTCATGGGCTCCAAAGGGAGCTGTTCTTACCCAGAACCATGACCTCGGTCTTGTCACCATTGAGTTTTTATTCATCTATGACAAAAGTTCCATCATGTCCCGGTGCAGCAAGGATGGGTTATTGCTCTGTGCCAAAAATAATGAAAAAATGATCTGAGTATCATCGGCATAGGAAAAATGTAAGGCCGCAGATCTCTAATAAGTTCGTCCGTCAAAGGAGGGACATAGATGTTTAAATAGTAATGGGCTCAAAATGGAGCCCAGCGGAACTCCAGAAGTCAAAGCCTGTGATTTAGATCTTGCATTGGCCAAAAAGACATGGAACATACGGTCCTTAATGAAGGAGGCGAGCCACCCCAACGTTGAACTTTGAAGGCCGAATGACTCCAGTCTGTTTACCAGGATAGAGTGGGACCCCATGTTGAATGCCGCGCACATATCCAACAAAATGAGTGCGATCATACCTCCTTCATCTAGGTATTGTCATAGATGTTCCATCACGCCAAGAAGGGCGGACTCAGTGCTATGTCCAGTCCTGAAGCCTGACTGTGAGGGGTGGAGGGAGTTATGGGTCTCAACAAATGTAGTGAGCTGGGCTTTGACATGTTTTTCCAGAATATTGGAAAAAAACTGGCAGCAGGGAGATAGGGCAAAAACTTGACAAACAAGAAGGATCCAAATTGGCTTTTCTCAAAAGAGGGAGGACTAGAGCATGTTTCCATCTCTGATGCACCAACCCTTCGCTCAGTGATGTATTAAGGAGCTCCATGATCGTAGTCAAGATTGTTGTATCCAGCAATCTAAGCTTTTCTGGTGGGAGAGGATCCGAAGGAGAGCCTGATTTAATAGACAGTAGAGCAGCCAGAAAGTATGCAACATTCAAGGGAGACAATTCGCTTAGTTTTGCAGCACACTCTATCTTACTTGCCAAATGATTAGCCTCCACTAAAGATACATCAGTGGCCTCCTTTTTAGAGTTGGCAGCTATCTGCAGGGTATCTTTATTCGCTTCATTTGATAGTAAGTGTAAGACTGTTGAGACTGCACATTATAGGATAATCCTGGATCCATTTTTTGGTCTAGCCTAGGCAGCGTGCATGCGCTGCCCTAGGAGGGCCTTAAGCCATCGGTCTTCACTTTTCAAGAACTGCACTCGTGCTTGTGGCGGCATTCACCTTGCGGGAGTGAGCAGCAGGCGCGGCCACGTTAATTACTGCTAGCTCCCGCAAGGTGGATGCTGCCACAAGCAAGAGTGCATTGCTTAAACGTGAAGACCGCCGTTCGAGATGCTAATTGCTTTAGTGAT
This sequence comes from Triturus cristatus, assembly GCF_964204655.1. Taxonomy (NCBI): domain Eukaryota; kingdom Metazoa; phylum Chordata; class Amphibia; order Caudata; family Salamandridae; genus Triturus; species Triturus cristatus. Next base: position 844,146,796 of record NC_140594.1, on the reverse strand, counting down.
GTTATTGGCTTACAAAAACAACAAACCCATGATTTGGAAAAAGCACTATCCCTCCTTCCACCACGAGATGGCAGTCAATAGCTGTGCAATGTTTGGAAGCTGACAGGGAGCCCTTAAATAAGGAATAACATTGAGGATTGAAGAATTTGCATTGCCCTTAGTTGGGATAGTATGTTGATAGCTTTGAAATCATGTACCAAAAACATTTTAACTACCTCCATGAACTCCCCTATCATTTTCCTTCCTTAGGTAAATACTTCAAAACACATATGTCAAAGAGATGACACGTTTCCTATGTAGTTACTTAACGCTTTTAGATACAGTGAGCCCTAAAGCTATAACCCCGGATACGTATACAAACAAATACACGGAGGGCAATAATCTTACTATTCGCATCGCTCTTAAATTATGCACATTCTGTCTGCTGCCTGACATGACAGGACTATAAATAATAAACACCAATGGAATTGTAGATTTTGTTTTTCAATAACAAAAGCCTTGATGTGTGAGGCACTTTTTTTGTAAAATGATAACGAGAAGGGTTCCCTGTCCTACCGTGTTTTCCTTCCTTCCCCAATGGACATTTAATTTTGTTTGCTGAGATGAAGCCACCAGATATAAGAGCTGAGCGCCTGACATTTTTCATGGTCACTGGCTCAGAAGAAACTCCTATCTGGTTCAATCTCGCAGAGACCGCAAATGATTTGGTTCAAAACAGCCACCTGGTCCCCGCATTTGCCTTTGATTAAAGGAATGGCTCACATTCAATAAATCCATGAATTCTTTTTCACATTTGCATTTCACTCGCGGTCTGTTGTCATTTTACTTTATTTGATGAGGAGCTAAGTACAGAAATGGTAAGCTCGAGCAGGGCTGAACTGAATCTCATTTCATTGACAAGTGGTCCTATATAGCCAATAGGTCTCGCTTTTGGGACCTTATAAGTATTTAGTTATGCAACAACATCAACTTTTGCATGGCTAAACACTTATAAGGTCCCAAAGGCGAGACCTATTGGCTATGCCAATACTTGTTAGATAATGATATATCCATCCAGGCGGTGTCCCATCTCCACTTGGAGACTTACATTGGAAAATAACTGTTTCAATGTCAGGAAACACACATTGCACTAATGCTAAAGGTGAGAGTTTGTAAATACTGATGCGTATACTGACCTAAATTTATAAAGATGTCATTGTGTGAGTAGATTCTGAACATATCAGTGATAGCACACACACTTTTGGGTCTAAAAAACATATAATTGGTTTGTGAGATCAAAGAAGTATAAAGCCAGTACTTGCTTTATATAGTCATATGCTTTGTTATGAATTGCACACCAACTACATAATTGTTTGCTTTTTAATTCAGTGAACCAGGTTGGCCAAGAACCAACAGGACCAGGGGCAGAGCAGGAGATCCTCAACTCATCGGCAGGCACACCCTCTGGATACCACCAGCGAGGAGGAGGAGGGGCACGAACCATCAGGCAGGGGTAGTGCGCCTACCCAAACTGAGCCTTTAACATCTACAGCAATAGCCCGTGTAGAGGCTGAAGAGACTGAATTGGGGCATTGATAGAGACACATCCAGCCAGAAGGGGGGAATGTAGCTCTCCCCGTAGGTTCTCAAGGACAAGATTGGAAAAGGTGTCCGCAGGGGAGACCCCATCACCATGTGGGCCTGTCACTGACCCCTCCCTAATGCTTGAAGCCCCCATTCCATCGGGTCCTCCAGCTGCACCCCCTGCCACTAGTCCCCATCCAAGTGCATGCCCAGTAGAGCTGAAGGAGACATCTGCCCCAATACCCCACAACCCTCTTTGTCTACCTAAACCTTACTCCTGTGGCTGCATCCCAGGAAGTGATGGTGGCATCTGATATTGATCAGAATTGGTCCTCTCATGTATTACAGGAGATCCGGAATGAACTTTGTTAGTTCCGAAAGGCACAATCCAGAGAAATGGCCAACATCGATGCCTCCATCACTTCCTTGGGTGCAGCCATATATTGTCTGCATTGGCCCAACAACCCACCCAGACCAGACCAGAGTTGTGTCTCTCAGTTTGTCTTCTTTCACTATTTCCCCTGCTACACCTCATACCCCTCATGTTTCCCACTCCCATGGGGTGTCTGGTTCTGCACCGGCCAGCCCGGACCCACAGGAGTAGAGGATCTCAACATTGTGGAGAAGAAGTACAGTGAGGATGACCAGTGAGTGAACTATGTTTGGACTGTGGACTTTTTGTTTTATCCATGTACATAGACTGGCTCCCCTGACGCTACTGGTGTGTTTTATTAATTTTGCTGAACCTCCTCCAAGTTCCCTTGCCCATTCTGCCTGAAGATATTTGCTTGATTTCCTTTCTCCCTTTCCAATGCATAGATTTTTATGTAATTTATTTACTGATATATAAATATTTTTCTTTAACACCATCTCTGTCTTGTGTTGTTCATGATATATGCTGGATTCAAAGAATGGAAGTCAACATTGGTAGGTGTTTAGCTCTGCTTTCAACATGATACCTTATTACACAGATGGTCCTGCAAATCTACATGTCCTACTCACACACATGTATTGTCACATGTATGGCCTACAACCAGAGTAACCAACTGACCATCACTAACTATTATGCAACTCAGTATTGACTTGTGAAGAATATCTTTTTATTTACAATTTACCGCAATTGAGGTGGTAAGGATCTTAATGAGTAAGTGCGTTTACTGTGCTGTTGCCGATGTGTGGTGGGTGTGGTGCATCTGACTGTACAGTTGGTGGGTGTGCCTGTACAGGGGTTGAGGGTACCTGTACTGGTGGGAAAGGTGCCTGTACATGGGGTGAGGTTGCCTGTACAGGTAGGGATGTGACTTGGCAGGGGCAGACGTGACAGTGCAGGGGGATGGTGCCTGTGTACATGGGGGGGTGCCTGGGTAGGCTGCTGTACAGGTAGGTGGGTGGGTGTGGTGCAGGAAGGCTTGTTCTGTCCCCTCCATGACTTAACCATGATAGAAGACTTTGGTACCGTTTCAACTTACCCTCCATCATCTTCATGGCCATTGCTCTCTCTTTCCTATAGATTGCTGTGATGTAATTTTGCCTCCATGTCATGTCTTGGCAAGATTTCTCAATCCTGTCCAAGACACAGGTCTGTTTGTCAGTCATCTGAGGGATTTCCTCTATTCTTGGTTGTGAGTCTGACATGTCAGATTGAGTACCCCCATGGCACGAATATCCTGCCTCACATCAGCCTATTGTCGGAAAATTCATCTTCCCACTGGCCACCGTGACCATCTGCAAGCCCCCTCCACATGGGACGGCCTCTGATATGACTGCCGGGTCCACTAGTATGGGGAGGGGTGGGCTGTGGGAGGCTATAGGGAGGAGATTGGTGCCTAGGTGATACCTACTCCTCACCAGGGGTATTATGACCCCAGATGCTTGAGAGAAGGCCTTGGATGTACTATTACGGGAGGAGTGTGTAGGGGAAGCAACACATATAACCTGGATGTGAGGGCTGTGGGGAGGTGATGGTTTTGTTGGGTTAGGTGAATACTGAGGCTGGTTGGCTGACTTCTGGCAATGGGCAATAATCAGAGGTGAATTGGGAGGCACAATGCTGGCTGGAGCTGGAGTAGGTTCAATGTTTTGCCCAGTGGTCCAACAATGCACTACAGAATCTGGTTCCTCCTCCACAAGCAGTACCAGATCATCTTCTTCATCCTCATCTTTTCCTTCCTCATCCTCCTCTTCTCAGGAGGTGCTGACAGCTGATATAGCTGCTTGGAAGAGGATTGCATTCTATCCTCGGATTGCCATCGCCCTCTACTGTTGGATGGTTCACCTTCCTCAAGCGACTCATTGTCTTCAGCACCTGGAAGACAGAGGTTGCAACAGGAAGAGTATTTGCCATAGTATATCATGTGCTATCACACAAGGGTTGGGTCAAATAATCTTTGCAACTATCTGATGTTCCACATGTGACCTGGCTTGTGTAAACCTACCGTGACAGCTCACATTGCTGCATTGAGGTGCTCAATACAGATGTGCAATGCAGATTCAAACTCACCAGCTCCAGCAACAGTTCAGTTTACTATAGAGATCCCCCATGATGTCAGCTGCTGTACCTGGCTCCTTGAATGTGTGCCGAAAGATGTGGTTCTCGATCCAGAATCTATAGAAGGAAGTAACACCATTATTAATATTCAGCATGAACTATATGTGAAAATGCAAAATTAACACAGACAACAGTGATTATGTTGGGAACATATTACACACCAAATTCAGTTGCTATAAAAAAGTGGCAATATCTGTTAACATCCTCTCACAAGGATTTGGCTATTGTGCACGATTTTGGAATCAATAGTTTACAACACTATATGGCACACTTACCTGATGGACGGATGGTAGTGTGGGTGACTGCTGCAGCCAAGATATCTCCCAAACCCCTGGATATTGTACTCTGAATCACTGAGGAAGTCCTCACAGCAGCTGTAATTAGCCATATATATCCATATTTCAATACAAAGGATGATGGTAATCATTTTACATGTATATGTCACAGGCATAGGCCAGTGATATTCAAAGTACGGCACTGGGACCTTTATATGCGGCCCCCTGTTCATCAGCAGCACTAGGCTGTTGTTTACTCAACACAGCACTAACATTAAAGTGATGTTAAAAAAACAGGCAAACGTATATTTAAAGGTTACTTAAAGGTAAAGTAAGGACACTAGGGTGTCCTGCAATGCTTAACTTTAGCAATACTATCATTTTGAAAGACATCTTAAATGTAAATTTGATACTTGTATAGCGCACTACTCACCTGCAAGGGTCTCAAGGTGCTTGTACGAATACCGCTGTGGAACCCATCCTGGCTTTCCCTGTGAGGCGTCCACTCCTGGGCACCCCCAAGGTGGAGGCCAGGCATCCTTAGCGTTGTGGGGGCCGTTGTGGAGATTAAGCAAGCTATTGCCCAGAGTTGCACTCCATGATTGGAATGGCATCGAGGCGAGAATTATCAGGTCCGTGGAATTTTTTAGCCCAAGACCCGCCGAGGCAGGGAATTGAACCCTGGTCCCAGGCTAGACCTCTGCATCAGGGTCTGCCGCTCTAATCATTGAGCCACACTTCTCCACGAGTGCAAATGTGTGATAAAGTCTTTTAAAAATTCTAAAAGATTCTAAAAGTATATTTCATTAACATGCAGAACTGTTCCACTTGAGTAAATTAGATTATATCAGTGCACTGCAGAGTATTGTTTTTTTTAAGAGATAGTTTTTAAACATGAATTCAGAAACATTCATTCTTCCACCCCCCCCACCCTGAGAAGAATGCCAATAGTGAACTAAGAGGTCAATCAGTTGTGATCTGCACTCTTTGGGTAGCCTATTAAGTCATACACCGGAGAACGTTTTGAACAACACACATCTCAATATCATAAATTTCATGGTTTTCTTATGTGTGATTATGAATAAGAAGGAGGAAAAGCAAAATAAAGTAATTGCCTACGATGATACGATTTGCCCACAACCGCCACTCTGCTGGCATCAGTGCTGCCCTCGGCCACATCACTGACTAAACCTTTTCGCCCCAGGGAACATATTTGCGAGTGTTCATGTATAGACTTTCAACTCAGTTGTGTCTACTCCTCTTTAGATGAGACAATGTAAGCAATTTGGTGCATACTGTATAATTTATTTTTTGTTCTCGTATCACCTCAGTGGAGCACATTCCATGCCTTAAACTACCATAGTGCTCATACCAGGCTCCCTTCGGTAAATTGACTGGGCTGTGATTTCAAGTCGTACTCTCACCAGCCCGCTAGTGATGACCTGAGAGGTTTAATCATAGGACACAACCTTCAGTCAGTTTTTAGCAGATCCCAAAATCTCTCTTCACCTATAGTGGTTAGGCTTTTCTTGTCAAGTTCTTTTAAATATCTCACTGACTTCCACTAATCACCCCTTGACGGTGGTTGGGGGAAGGTCCACCTTTTACAGATTTTTCTCCTAGCAAGGAGGATCAATTAGAAAATCAGTTTCAATTGTATTACTTGAAACGGCATCTCACCATCCTCCTGTTGTGGCAAGTCAAATATTATCAAGGTTGGTCTTACCTTAGGGACCTTGCCAAATCTGCAGAGATTGTCTTACCCACACCAGTTCAGTAACTCTCCTAGGTTGGGTAATTGTCAAACATATGGACTTCTTCAGCAAGCCAAGCACCACACCTTTTGCATCTAGAATCCTCACTCTCTCTTATCTTGGCCAGATCGGCGGAGGTTCAATGAACCCTGTGATGGGTAAAGAAGTGGTTCCTCCTTAGTACAGCAGATTTCGACACTGAACAAAGCATGGTCAGAGATACTTGCCATATATCCTCCAGCTCTGCAAATGGCAAGCATTCATCTCAAACTTAGTACAGAGGATTTATATTCCCTTCGGCTGCACCAAGGAGTTGTTGATACCACTGAAACACCCCCCTCTTCCTTGCTTTGAGGTTCGGAAGTTTCCTTTCTACTGTAGTTGTCTCAGACCACCCTACAGCTCTAAGCCATGCATTCATCTGGCGGAATTGAAATCTTGATAGTGCCCCATTTGTCAAACTCTTTCACGTGTCCCAGGATAAGCCCTTTCTTTTTCCACCATCTGGCCCCACTTCCTAATACCACACTCTCAAGGGTATTGCAAGGCGGTCTAGCATGCAAGCTAAGGTCCCTGGTGAATCCCAAACCAGAGACATAGTGCAGTAATATGGAATCCCCAAGAGTGTCCTGCTCCCTTACCACCCTTGCGATAGGAAAGCGGATGATGGACGGAGCATTTGAGCAAATTAAACACTCACCCCCAGTCAACTGATCTGGGTTTAATCCATCATCATTCTTTAGCTGACTCCACCACCCCAGTTCAGACATGGCCATCTGCAAATCAGTCTGACCCTGTGCCTCATGGGAGCAGTCCAGCCCGAACTGCAAGCCATGTATTCCCTGGACCGAAAACAAGCATCCTGGGACCGGTTTCGGGTTCATAACCCTCATCAGCCAGGCTATCTTGAATCCAGTGGCAAAGTGAGCAAGGGACCCACGTCTGGGCATACCCTGCCAACTTTGGGCGAACAAGGCGATACCAAAGGGGATGATGAATGGAGCGTTTGAGCAAATCAAACACTCACCCCCAGTCAACTGATCTGGGTTTAATCCATCATCATTCTTTAGCTCACTCCACCACACCAGTTCAGACATGGCCATAAGCAAATCAGTCTGACCCTGTGCCTCATGGGAGCAGTCCAGCCCGAACTGCCAAGCCATGTCTTCCCTGGACCGGAAGCAAGCATCCTGGGACTGGTTTCGGGTTCATAACCCTCATCAGCCAGGCTATCTTGAATCCAGTGGCAAAGTGAGCAAGGGACCCACGTCTGGGCGGATGTATGACGTTACAACGCATACTTTTACAACGCATGCACTTACAATGCAATTTTTACATCGCAACATCCACTACAACGCATTCCTTTACATCGCATGACACTACCGCGCATTTTAAAAAACTACCTTTACAATGCATTACATTACATCGCATACTACCTTTACAACGCATACCATTACAACGCATACTGTTACATTGCATTTAAGGTAAGTATTGGATAGTATAGGGGTAAAAATTACTATTCTAACTCCAGGGGGTGCAACAGTAGGGTAAGTGTTGGATAGTGTAGGGGTTAAAAATTACTATTCTAACTCCAATGGTATGCATTGTAATGGTATGCGTTGTAATGCCTGCGTTGTAGTGACATGCGATGTAGTGTCATGCGTTGTAATTGCATGCGTTGTAATGGCATGCGTTGTAGTGTCATGCGTTGTAAAGGATGTTCCGTTGTAATGCCTGCTTTGTAAGTGTAGTGCGATGTAATAGTTGCGTTGTAAAGGTTGTTTCCCGTCTGGGCATACCCTGCCAACCCTTTGGCAGATGCCTGTAAATACTTTAGTCGAACATTCTTAAAATACTTAGGTGCCCCAAACTTGTAAGAAAAGCCTTCCTCCAACATACCTCCTAACATCGCTTTACACATAAGACTCAGAGATGAATCATCGGGGAGGAGTAGCAGCATCCAGTTGTTTTTGAGCTGAAAACCTGAGCAGTACAGTCGAAAGTCTGTAAGCCCTAAACTCCCTTTCTCCACTTACCTCCTCAGCTTTTTCCAGGATTGTCTTACTCTCTTAATAGCCCATATAAAGGAGGTGATCTTTCCCTGTACTTTTGCTAAGGCTTCCTTATAGAAATTCACTGGGCTGATGTTGTCGTACCAGTAAGTGAATTTGAGTAATATAGACATCTTTACCTGATTTCTCCGGTTGAATATCATTAGGGGCAGATGGAACCATCTCTTTGTTAACTTATCAGCCTCTTTACTGATCCTCTCCAAATTGGCCATTTGGATTTTCTCTAAATCCTGCAAAATATTTAGCCTGAGGTATCTTATCTCTCCTATACTGTGTACATCTCTGAAGCTCTGATTCCACAACATAACTTCTGCTTTGGACTCATTTACTTGGCACCCAGATAGGCCCCTAAATCACTTCAACTCCTTCATTAGCTACAGTAATGTGCTCACAGCCTCTGATGTATAAAGCATCAGGTCGTCGGCATACAACCATATTTTCCTAGTAACTGCACCTGCCATGAAGGGCAACATTTCCCCTATTGTTTTTTAAGCTTTGAGCCAATGGCTCAATACACAAGTCAAAGAGAACAGGGGAAAGAGGGCAGCCTTGCCTAGTCCCCCTTTCTATTTTCACTGGTACAGTAAGGTTGCTATTGACCAGAACCTGGGTAGTTGGCGAGCTATTGATCTGTCTTAATACCTCCAGGAACTGGCCACCTATCCCAAAATGTCTTAGAACAGTTCCTAAATATTTCCAATTAACATGGTCAAATGCTTTAGCCGTGTCTAATGGTACTGTTGTCAAAGGTGCCGCTAGTTTAGCCTATCACAGTGTGTGTCTGTACACGCAGATTTTGCCCAGGCAAAAAAAAAACGTTGGTCTTCAATCATCAGACTATCCATGACTTTGCTTAGCCGAGAAGCTAAGATGTTGGAAAAAACGATATAGTCACAATGAAGCAGTGATATTGGGCGATATGACTGACACTGCAGCAGGTTTGACATTTTTCCTGGCTTTAGGATCAATGAAATAACTGCTTCACTCCATGAGCCTGGTATGGGCAGACCCTCAAGTAAAATGGAATTGAGCAAGTTAATCCAAACTGGAATGACTTTCCTTACTAGTAAAATATAAAGATTGTTTGGAATTGCGTCGGACCTGCTGCTTTGGCTCTCCATACTGTATTATTTTAACATAAATGTAGAGTCATCCTTTCATTAGCCACCATCTTAGTAAACTCTTATGTGCATTATCTGAGCATATGGAGATGAGTGACAACAGGGATATTAGACACACGCCACAGACTGCTGACATATCAACCAATATTTAAGACTATGAGCCTTTTATAATGTTATTATTAAGTGTACTTACGGGAGTCTACCATCCGCCGAGTTTGTGGTGCCCGACCAGATGTCACACCCGTATGTGGAGCAGAGATCACTGTAGCTGTGTTTTTCTGGCCAGCGTCACAGGGTATAAAATTATATGAGTGTATTTAGTTTGCATTCTAGTTGGCACATGTAATTAACATTTCCTAGTTCAGTTCACATGTTTGAGACTATTGGTGGACTCTATGTAAAACATCTAAGGGTTGTCTGGCCATTATGTAGTTACGGGGACCCTTTCCTGGCCATATTTACATACCAGTTTGTGCTGGTGGTATTGGATGAAATACCCCATGATGCTGCCTCCCTGCCAGTGTAGGAACCTGTGCTCCAGTGGGCGAATCTACTCTGGCTGCATGTAGCAATAAAAAAAGTCAACAGAAAACACCAACAAATGATGGTTGTGTACAACTTTTCACATATTTACTCAATTGCATTTACAAGACAACTGTGATGGTTACTAAATCGGGGACATTTTCTAGTGCCATTTACAAGTGTGAAATGAAATCACCAGCAGTGGTGGATCACTGTTTGTGAATGAGAAATTGAAAGTTACCATTTCCATCACAAAGGATTCTGATATTTATAGTGCAATAGATAAAATGACACACACAAGAGTCTAACTCACCATGAATATTTAAACAAACTTGAAGTGACTTCCATAGTCACATTAGTAGTGTATCTTACAAATTAATCATTTTGAGTCATTGTTTAAATTCTCACATATTACATGACACCACATTAAGGTCATCATTCACAGGCAGCCCATGAAGCAGGTGAGGGGCATGGTGGAAAGGATGTCCTTCTCAAGTGGGGTGGGATGGAGACGGGTTCCAGTTGGTCCACAGGGAGTGCTCTGGCCACCTCTATCCTGGTGAACATCTTCATCAACTGCCTCTTCTCATCCTGCCACTTCTTTTTTATGTCTGTGATGGTCTGGACATCCTCTCCCAATGCACACTGCAGTTGCCAACTTCTGCCAGAGGGCTGCCTTCTGTGTTGCACTGTTGAAGTATGGAGGTGGACCATGCAGTTGTTTGTAGTTCCTCACTACAAATGTGACAATTATATTTGTCTCTTCCTCAGTGTAGTTCTTCTTCCTCCTCAAATGTTGCATGATGAAAGGAAGGCAAGGTGCAGAGCAGGCATGTGAAGTTTAGGTGTGGAAAAACCAGAGCCTTGAATGTGTGATGCTTTTATGTGACTTGAGGTGCAGGGGTTGCAGGTAGTATTAATTGTTTGCAGGTGTATAAAATTACACTTACTCCACCCTAAAAGCAGAGAATCCACCTTGAGTGCGGAGATTCCTCCCCAAGTGTGGAGATTCCACCCCTACTACAGAAGCTCTGCAGTCAAAAACATACTACTCGTAAGTCTCTTTCTGAATACCAAAAGTCGTAAACCTAGACTTTTGGTCTAAGTTTACCATTGTGAATTGAGTCCATAATACTTAAATCTCAAATGCAGCTGCTAAGCCTCCTAATCAGGCAGCATGAACAACAGAATACATGTAGCATAATGCAGCCCATCCAGGCTGTACTGAAAGTCAAAATTGGGGGTGAAAACTAAGGTATCAGTAGCTGATATATCTTGCAGCAAAGCCCCATTGTCTCCATTCAGAAGCTGCCATACTCCGGTGGGATGACTTAGGGAAAAATCAAAATGCAGCCGGTCAGACAGATTGCAGACAATTATTCAAGATGGAAATGCACAGTATGAGCCTTTTACATCCAGTCCATGATTCGCAGACCTGCCAGAATGGGATAACTGACAGAATATCAGAACCAAAAATATTGTGTGGACAGAATATCATATCAAAAATATTGAGGGTCAAAATATCGAGAAGGTAGGTGCAAAGAGGTGTGCATAGATTTACTAATCTTAACACCACATCTGCATACCTTGAAGACACTCATATCGTCAAAGTACATATATGTGAAGTTATATATAGTAAACCTTTATCCTCTGTATTCTTGAAACAATATTAGGTCCTACAATATTTTTGGTTCCAATATATTGTCAAAACCTCTCTGAGTGGATACCCATGTCATGAATATAGACCTCCTCTGGAGAAAACAGCTCTAAAAAAAAATAGGATAATCTGCTAAATCAGCAAATGAAAGTGGCAACCTTTCAGACAAATGGCAGTGCATACCTCAAAAACAAGCATTCCAGGATGATACAGAGGTACCCGCTGCACCAGAGACCATCTCTGCCAAACAGTGAGGTAAAGTGACAGTCACTAAAAACAAGACTCTAAATAACAACATTTTCAAAAAAGTTGCAGCAAATGGCTCAAAAAGTGGGACCTAGAAGGTTGCAAGAGCAAACGGCAGAAATCACAGAGGGGACTTTAGTCAGGGGTGGAACCACAAAACCTCCGTTAAGAGCCATGAAGCAAAGGTCTCAACCTCTTGCAAACTGATCTAGGGCTCAAAAACTGCCCATTTGGCTACCAATTGGAGCTTAAAGGTAGAACAAGTCAAACAAAATGCAAAGCCATCCTGGAGAAACCACAAGATCCGGGGTAGGTTACAATTCCAAATTTCAAAGTCACCAGGTACTAAAGGAAGTCTAGCGATGATCATAAGCATTAAGGTTGGCCAGATGCCTCGAAGCCTGAATTGTCCATGGTAAACATGTAGACAATACCTGCTGATGGAGCTCCAGCATCTCAACTTCCAAGATGATTATGAAGCCATTGGGTAACCTGTGGAAGGACAGAAACCTTGAGGGGACATGAAGAGGTTGGGACAACCAATTACCTCATAACTCATAGCTGACGCAGATGTGGAAACCACCCCGCCTACAGAAGAAAACCATAATCTTTTCCACTGTCCTTCGAGTAACAGCCAGAGATATTATGGGAAAATAAAGAAAGGCCCTAGAGTCAATGACTTAGAGTAGAGGAGAGTATCTACCACCATGTATTCACCTCTAGGAAATGAGAGTAGACAGAAGGATCTAGTCTTTGTCTCTCGTTGCAAACATATCCAGTGAAGCAACCTCAAAAAAACTCACACAAGGAAGCAAACATCTCTTAAAAGTGACAAAGACATGCAAAGAGGGAAACATCCTCCTCAGAGAGTCCTCAGTCAATTGTTTACCTCTATGATGTGACTGCCAAAAGGAAAACTTGTGGATCTTCACCTCAGAGCAAATGTGGACAATGACTACGTCAAGGTACCTGGACCTCATTCCTCCAATGGGTCACCGAGGCTTTGGAAACAGTATTGTTGACACAAACACAATCAGTTGCCCCTGAACCAACAAGGCAAAGATCCAGAGAGTCAGAAGAATGGAAGGCAGGTTTTTCGAATTTATGGACCTTACAAGTCTTCCACCACCCCTTGCTAGAGAGATCTTCTGCGGTAGCATTCTCCCGTATGTGAAGCATCTATGATGAGGTTTATAGTTTCTGGCAGGACCAAAGGAACATCTTCAGACAGATTCTCCATGACTGAGCCCCCACTTCAAGTCCCTGTGCATCCTGCCGAGCAGTAGAATAGGACCACCAAGGAGCTGGTCCTCTAGGTCCCAGTTATGAAACACATTGCAAGAAGAGTCCATCCCCAGTTGCAACACCATAAGAGCCTGAAAGCTAGAACACAGGACATCAGGCTTAGCTAAGAGAAGCTGGTTCCTTTCAGCCATCTACGTAGAAATGGATGGAAATCCTCCCATCGTGGAGAATTTCCACAATGGAGATACCTGGAATCTGCAATTTACCCTAGGGGAAAGTCAACAATAGAGGGAAGTGATCATTCTTAATTTACTTGATGTTTGGGTCAGGGCCCAGAAGATCAACCTCAGCATCCTCCTCAGAGTCATACTCAAGGTATAAGAATTTAATTCATGGGGGCTAATTGGCCTTTTTTTGGTAGCTTTATTCTTGCTTTCCTAGCAGTTGTTACTCAGCACATGTATACCTCTAGCTCAACATCAGACATGTAATCCTACACCCGCAAGGGCTGATTTGCATATGCTTTCGCTTCTCTAATGTATATTTAATCTTTGTGACAAAAAGGCATTTGATGCATTTTCTGAAAGGAAAGAAAATGGCGACTTCACTTTCATTTCCTATGTGTGTGCGCACACCTTTCTTCTTGAATAGTGGGACTCACATTTGAAAATGTAGAAAATCATTAACAAATGAACATACAGAATACAGCAGAAGAGTGCTAACAAACCAACCTTTTCATATTAGTTATAAATACCTGGAACAGACCATGGTTTATATGAAAATTCTTCAAACTATGGAGTGTGCCGCAATGGGTTTACATGGCTGTATTCCTAGGGGGCGGAACCTCTTTAGCATGCGCCCTATAAGTAACTCCTCCTCTGCTGGAGTACAGGGTCATTCTATAAGAGGGGTTTCAGCGACATGGGCTGTGTTGAGAGGAGTTTTGATCACAGAAATATGTAAAGTAGCCACGTGGGCTAATCCAAATACTTTTGTTAGGCATTACCGATTGCAGAATATCTTACATAACAGCACTTAGTTGGAGTGGGAGTGCTGAATTCAGTTATGCCTTGATATTTTTGATCTGCATAATAAATCACTATTGGATGTAGCAGTGGATGGTGGTTTGTGTAGTTTTTGCCTTCTGAATATAAAGGTTGTTTTGGTTATGCTTTGGTATTTCTCACTTTTGATGAAGGGGACGAGGATAAGGAGGACCTGGGGGTAGTGTCTAAGTACGTACTCCTAAGTTACATTACTCCTCGTCCTGTTGGTCTCATCCCATTCATCATGCACCTCCTTCCTTCCTGAGTTGCTGGGTTTCATATTGGAGACGCTTTGTAGTTGAGGAGGAATGCTGTGTAAGTAATGTCTATACAGGGTCCAGCCTTATGGGAGGGGAAAATATTATGAGCAGTCGTTTTTCTGTCTTGTGAGGTGGGTTCACTTCACTGGTGATGAATGGGATGAAGACAACAGGACCAGGAGTAATGAAGATTGCCAGTAAGTAATTAGACATTCCTTCAAATATAGCTCAGCCAACTTTGAACTCACCTCAAGGAGCTTTATGCAAATTTCAAAGCGTGCATTTATAGCCTTATTGCATTTTACTCAAGTTTTCTTTATTCTAAGGCTGCCTAAATGGGTTTTAACAAACACTTGTTAGTGTTTTATATATAACTATAAATATATATATGTGTGTATATATTTATATATATGGCTATATTTGTCATATTTACAGATACCTCTGACATTCTTACAGTGAATACACATCTCTTACACACAGGGCTTGGTAAAGTCACAACTTGCTCCAAATCATTGCTCTAGGCAGTTGTGGAGTGACAAGCCCAGTGCTTTTCTTTCCTCAATGGTGTTGGCATCAAAGTGTTCAGCTTCAAGCTATCTACCAGTCAGGATGTGACTCAAACAAAAGGATTGCTGATGGCACTTCAAGTAAGGCAATTGTGTCAGGTTGAGCTAGAACAGAAAATAGGAGGCTGCCTTCATTCACTCCGTCAGGTTGCCGCTCCGAACCCAAACCACAATGGGGCAGCTTTACAGGAACTGGGGCATCTCTGCATATTTGCAGAGATGCGCCAGTTCATTTGCGTGACAGAAAAATAGCCTTGCGCCACCATGGATGCACCGCACTTACAATGCGGCGCACCGTGGCGCAAGGACAGACAGATGCGTGACATATCTTTTGTTGGAAAGGTAACGCATTGCTGGAGTCGTGTCGTAAGCACGACGCAACTCCAGCAATGATCAGGAATGCCTATTCCGACCATGGTGAGTCACTCCTTACGCCTGCTTCAAGCAGGCGCAAGGGTTTGATGCAGTGGCGTCGTAAAAGTCACTCAGTGAAATCTTGTAGATTTCACTGAGTCACTTTTACGAGGCTTCCTTGCGACGGAACGCCCACCCTGCATACATTATACCTGACGCAGGTATAATGTAGCACAGGGCTTTACAACGTGAAGCATCTCCCTAGATGCGTCACATTGTAAATATGTTGCATCGTGTCGCATTGTTTACAATGCCGCTGCGTCACAGAAGTGATGCAACAGCGGCGTAAAGTTGGTGCAAGGGGCTTGTAAATCTGCCCCAATAGGTGCAGGAACCTTTGAATGTGTCTCAGAGTCAGCAAATTACACCAGAACGCAGTCAACTAATTTCCCTGAGGCCACCCAAGATCTGTCGCAATAAAGGCTGCTGGATCTGAGTGGATCCCTCTCTTTTCCAGCACAGCACCTAAATCAATCCGGTGTGAATACTGCAAAAAGAGTGGGAAAGCGCCTAGAACACAATATTTCCCAGCTGTCTGGCTATAACTAAAGTACCACAGATATAACGGAAATTATGTTCATTATTTCAATTTTTCCATTTTGTCTAAGCGATATAGACATAATAGAAGGGACAATTAGACAACTACGAAAATAGGGGCATATTAACAATGCGGCGATAACAAATTATCGCCGCTTTTGCGGCCGTTTTCGTCCGAAAAGCGGTGATAATTTTATCGCCTTATCAGCAAAGACACGCTATCGCGTGTTTTGCTGATTTTGCTCCCGTTTCCAGCACGCCTAACTTTGCATCGCTAATGAGATGCAAAGTAGGCGTGTCTGTGGAAACAACATGGGTAAATATCACGAAGGCAGCTTCGCGATATTTACAATGCGGGGAAGCGATTATTTAAATCGCGCTATGTATGCCTTACCGCAGGAATTTAACGTCTGTTAAATTCCTGACTAAGGCATACTTAACATGGGGGGTGGATTGTGTGGCTAAGACCACAGGCCCCTATTATCAAGGGTATTGCCGTTTTCCATGCAACATCGCTGGAAAACCAGCGATGTTCCATGGAAAACATCGCTATTGCTAGGATAATTATCGCCATTGCGCTGAGCGTTGTTAATACAGCGCTAGCATGGCGATAATTATCTGCGATAGCCGGCGTTAAACATTTTAACGCTAAGAGCGGCCAGCGATAATTATCGCTGGCCGTTGATGATATGCCCCTTAGTGTTTCTCTTATGACTATCGAGCTATCGACATAATAGGAAACATATTGAGGGCAGTCGCAAAGACAATGCGATCTGACCAGCTGGACGGTGCTTTCAGCTGTATACAGTGACTTTTGAGGCAGCCCTGCAGACGAGCAGCCGAGCGCTATTGACGGCCCTGCATGGCCCTGCTGTTCATCACCCCTCTAGTGCAGGGCATTTAATTAAAGAAAGAAATAATGCATTTAATTAATGAGCTTAACTTGCCGAAATTTGAAAAAGTTAAACGGGTTCTGAACCTGCAAATTCCTTAGAATTTCGGGTGAATCTGCGTTTGGATGAAAACTTTCACCTGGGCCTTGGCTATGGTTTCAGGAGGTATTTATTTATCATATGGACATTTTGCAAAGTGTTGCCATCTATCAAAAGGCCCCTATAAATGAAAACAATAATAAATAGAGTTCAATACTGATGAAAAAACATCAGCCCATGCTCATACACTAGAAATATCAGATTTCTGTTTTGAAGACAGGAAGCACCTCTGTGTTTAATTACAGTTCCAGTGTTAAACCCACTTTTTCAAAGTTCGACAAGTTCGAATCTTTCCCTAAGCCGCATCGATTGGGGGCATATTATAAAGAAACGGCGTTAAGATTATCGCCGCTTTAGCGGCAGTTTTCTGCCGCTAAAGCGGCGATAATGGGCTTGATAATATGCCGCAGAGAATTTCCATAGAAGCCCATGTTCTGGTGTCAACATGGGCTTCTATGGGAATTCTCTGCGGCATATTATCAAGCCCATTATCGGCGCTTTAGCTGCAGTTTCCTGCCACTAAAGCGGCGATAATTTTAACGCCGTTGCTTGATAATATGCGCCCAAATTTTATGCTTCTGTGATCATGCTAGCTTTGCTGTCCTAGCTCTTTGATGTCATCCTTGGCACTCTTGGGATCGGCAGGTGTGCCTATTTTGCAGGAATGTTTTCCTTGTCCACTGGCCTGGGATCAATAAACGTCGCTTTCGTTAAACGGAGACAGCGATCCCATGTGCTGAAGGTCACCCGGCGCACACTTAGAATTGCAAAATGCTTCTGACCCCCAATGACCTTGAGGCTGGCCTCTGCTGCAAATCTTCCTGATTGCCTCCTTCCGGCCTCCAGGGAGCGTGGCATGGGCTGCAGTGGAGCTCCCCAGAGATTTGTTTGACAACCATACTTCTTACTCTGCAAATGGCACGCGCCTGTAGCTCAGGTGCTCGCGCCTTGCCAATAATGTTAATATTCAAAGGACTTAGAGCGCAAGCTGTTGTAAGAAGAATTGCTGACACAGGCGTCAGTTTTTTTGCAAATGAATGCCTTCCATTATTAAAGATAGGCCCTGCGACTTCATCTTCCCTACGAAATGTATATGTTATTTTGATCCATTCTCTTCTAAGGCTGCAAGTAACAATGATCTGATTGGAAAGGGCCGTTCGGTTCTGCTTCACCTTTCTACTCGTTTCCCCCTTAGTACAGATAAAACTGACGAGAGATCCAGGTGTTGATATGTTGAGGTATTGTAAGCCTTTAGAGTTCAACTGCTAGTTCAATCAATCAATCAATCAATCAATCAATCAATCAATCAAAAGATTAGTAGAGCGCTTCATGCCACTCGTGAGGGCATCCAGGCGCTGGCAGGGTCCAGTTGATTAGCTGAATAGCTAGGTCTTTAGGGACTTACAGGACTCTGAAAGAGATGGGGAGGCCATTAGATGAAAGGGTAGCTTGTTCCATGTCCTTGCTGCTAGGTAGAAGGAGCATCCTAAGCATCTGCTACACCGGATGTGGGGGGTGAGGGTTAGCGAAAGGGATGCAGAGCGGAGGTTTCTGGTGAGCTGATTGAAGTTGAGACGTTAATTAGGCAGGTCTGCAGTTGTTTAGGGCATTGTATGCATGGGTCAGGAGTTTGAACTGGCATCTTTTCTGTACAAGGAGCCAGCAAAGTTGCCTGAGATAGGGGGTGATGTGGGTTAGTCTAGGGAGATCCAGGATGAGTCTGGCTACAGAGTTCTGTATGGTCTGTAGCCGTCAGAGGAGGTGAGCTGCGATTCCTGCGTAGAGAGTGTTGCTGTAGTCCAGTCAGCTGGAGACGAGGGACTGGGTGAATGTGTGTCTTGAGCTTTGGAGTAGCCATTTGAATATATTATGAAGCATGCAGAGGATAAAGAAGCAGGAGGAGGAGATGGAGTTGACCTGTGTAGTCATGGTTAGCTAGTTGTCCAGAAGGATTCCTAGTGTGGTCAGTGGGGGTAGGAGTAGGTCAGAGTTCTGAGAGCCACCAGGATGTATTCCATGGGGCGCTTTAGTTTCTAAAAACTTGTACCTCTGTTTTGTCCGAGTTGAGCTTCAGGCAGTTGTCCTTCATCAAGTTGGCGATGGCTGTCATGCAGTTGTGGAAGTTAGTCTTGGTGTTGGTGGTGTCTTCAGAGAGGGACAGGATGAGTTGCATGTCATCAGCGTAGGATATGATGTTGAATCCATGGGTTTTGGCGATACTGGCCAGAGGTGTCATATAAGGTGGGGCTGAGCGAGGCTTCTTAGAGTACTCCACAGATTGTTTCCTTGGGCTGGGAGGTGAAAGGGGAAGGTGCACTTTTTGCATTCTCCTGGTGAGGAAAGAGGCAATCCATCTGAGAGCGGCTCCTTGGATGGCTGTGTTGTGCAGCCTTGTGAAGACAGTGTGCTTGGAGACCGTATCAAAGGTTGCAGAGAAGTCTAGGAGGATCAGAGCTGCAGTCTCTCCTCAGTCAAGTGAGGGCTTGGATGTCGTCTGTGGCCGCCATGAGGGCTGTTTCAGTGCTGTGGTTGCTGCGTATTCCGGATTGGGAGAAGTTGAGTAGAAGGTTACATTCAGATGTTAGAAGAGTTGTTAGTGTATGACTTTTTCTAATACCTTGGCCGGGAATGGGAGTAGGGTTGTCAGTCAGTTGTTGTTTAGTTTGTTGGGGTCTGCCGATGGTTTCTTTAGCAGGGCGTTGACTTCTGCATGTTTCCAGTCTTCGGGAAAGGTGGCCATGGCAACTGAGGTGTTGAACAAGTTGGTGAGTACGTGGCTGATTATGGCATCACCTAGGTTGTAGATGTGGTGAGGGCATTGGTCGGTTGGGGTCCCTGGGTGAACCAAGTTCAGGATGGAGGTGGTGTGCTCTGGTGCGAGCTGCTCCATTTGGTTAGTCAAATGTCTGTGGTGATGGTGGGGTTGTTGTTTTGCTTGAAGAAGTTGGTGGCTTTGGGCTGGGGTATTGGCAATCTTATCATGGAAGAAGTTTTCAAGGTTGTTGCAGAGTTCCTGCAAAGGGGTAATGTTTGTTTCAGCTGAGGGGTTGGAGAATTATTTAACAATGCTGAAGAGTTCTTTGCTGTTATGGAGCTTGACTCAATGTGTGAGGCTAAGGCTTTTTACTTTGATTCGCTCAACTGCCTGTGGTAGAAGTTGAGGGCTGTCTTTAAGGGAGTATTGCCGGTCATCTCCATGCAGGTGCGCTATCTCCTTTCCAGTTGTTTACAATGTCATTTAGCGGTTCTGAGATCTTCAGTAAACTGGATAGCAAGCTTGGCAGTCCATCTTTGAGTGTTTTTTGCCAATGGGAGCAACGCTGTTGGTGCAGTTTGTGATCCAAATCTTGAAGTTTCTGACTTTCTGGTTTAGGTTGTTGGAGGAGATGGAGTGGGTGGTGTTGAGGACGTTGATCCATGTGTTCTTTGAGACTTTGTTCCAGCTGTGGTGGGGGTTTTGGGCAGACTGGGAGCAGAGCTCCGTGATCTGGTGATGTTGAAGTAGACAATGGAGTGGGTGGTCCAGGTGAGTTCTGTGGTGCGACTGTACCTGATGCGGTCACTGGAGGTGAAGATGGGGTCTAGCGTGTGGCTTGTGGTGTGCGTAGAGCCGTCAACGAGTTGGGTGAATCTGATGTTGTTCATGCTGTCGAGGAGGTTGGTAGTGTTGATGTTATTGTGGTTAACGAGATGGAGGTTGAGGTCACAGAGGAAAATGTAGTTGTTTGAGTCTATAGCGAGGGAGTGATGAAGTTAGCGTTGAAATTGCAGAAGACTGGACTTGGTCCTGGAGGACAGTAGGCAAGGGTGCCTCTGA
Organism: Triturus cristatus; assembly: GCF_964204655.1. Classification (NCBI taxonomy): domain Eukaryota; kingdom Metazoa; phylum Chordata; class Amphibia; order Caudata; family Salamandridae; genus Triturus; species Triturus cristatus. The sequence continues at coordinate 844,126,161 of NC_140594.1, read as the reverse complement.
TGGTGGTTTTGCTGTTGGTTTGGAGTCAGAGGTTGAGGTGTTCCATGGCTGGGGTGATGTCATCATTTGTGGTGGTGCATTGGATGGATTACTTGTGGATGATGGTGATCCCTCCACCAAGCTTGTTGATAAATTCGTGGTGGGTGATGTTGTATCCATTGGGTATGGTGGTGGCTATGTTGGGTGCTGAAGTGGGGTTGAGCCAGGTTTCACTGATGGAAGAGGACATTGGATGTGAGGGTGGAGATGAGGTCCCAAATCTGGTGGTGGTGTGTTTGCACAGTGAGGGTGTGTGGAGAAGGGTGCATGCATGTTGGTGTTTTTGTTTAGGTGGCGTCTGTGGTGTGTTTGAGTTAGGGCTGATTGGTGGGCTGGTGTGTGTTGCATGTGAAGTGGCAGTGGGTGCCAGTGAAAGGTCCTACAATGGAGCGTGGGTCAGTGCAGTTGCAGGGTTTGTTGCAGACTCAAGGGTGTAAGCCTCAGTGGTGGTGTATTTGTGGGGGTGGGAGGGCCAGGGTGTGTGGTGCTGGATGTAGTACAGATGGGGATGGGCGGAGATGGGCTTGCCTTTGGTGCAACAGCAGTGGGCCTGCTGCATGCGTCTGTTGCACTGCCGCGCAGCAACCTACATTAAGTAGGTCCTGTGGTGGGAGTGGCTTCTGTTGGTTAAGTTAAGTTGTTTAATGTGGATCTTGGAGCCCATACTTCTATATTACTGTACTAAATGGTGGTATACTGGCAAATCTCTATGTACATCCCTGTGACTTGGTACCCTTGTCTTCTGACATTAGGGACCTCTGAAACTAGCTGCAATGTCTTTTCATCCAAATTAGTTTAGGAATGTAGGCATTATTCCCACTGGCTCCCCACCTAGCACGTTTCCCGATTCTACAGTACTGATACTTCCAACCAATTAGTTTACACTGCTTTTCCTGCTGCTCTTAGCCACCCAGGAACTGTACCATGCAGGGCCTGATGTATTAATTACTCGTCGCACAAATCTGGTTGCAATTTGCATTCTGTTTTTTTGCAACCGGTAAACAATTTAATGGACCGGCCTATCAACCAATAGGTCAGTTCACTAAATCAGTGGTTCCCAAACTTTTTGACCCATGGCTCCCTTGACCCACTTGGCAGTTGGCCGTGGCTCCCCACCATTTTTTTACCGGCGCACCGGGGTGCCGCGGCGCACAGTTTGGGAACCACTGGTCTACATGAAGAATCAAGCCTAGACGTGATGAAGGATTCAGAGAGTAGCCATCACCATCATAAAACTTTATTTGCAATCAAAAAGATCTTATAAAGTACATCTCAATTACTAGAGAAAGGCTCAAGGAGCTCTGTGGCGTTACAAGAAGTTTACATGGGGTGGGCTCTGATGAACCCAAGATGGCTCACCAGATCCCCTCTACCCAGTGTTTTAAGTGTGCTGGGTCCTGCTGGTGCAGTTCTAAAAGGCGCGGTGTCAGGACAATAGGTAAGTTTTACAGACACATCAGAGGAGGTCGCGCAGTAGTATATAAGTAAGCCCAGCCATATCCAAACATATTCAACCATTAGCAAACCTATTCATCATGTATCCTTCCAGCTATCATTTCACTCATCCATCCCTTCATCCATCCTTTCACTCATCCATCCATTATCAATCCATCCACCCTTTCACCCTATCCATCTGTATACGCATCCATCCACTCTTCTACCCATCCATCCATTCACTCATCCATCCAGCCATTTACCCTTTCACCCATCCAGCCATCCTTTCACTTACTCATCCATCCACCCAGTCACTCATCCTTCCACCCATCCACCCTTTCAGTCATCCATCCATCCTCCCTTTCTCTCTCCATCGACCCTTTCACTTAGCCATCCTTCCTTCCATCCATCCACCCACCCACCCATCTACTCATCCACTCATTAATCCATCCATTGACCCGATCACTCATCCATCCTTTCTCTCATCCATTTATCCTTTCACTCCTTCACTCATCTATTCATCCTTTTGTCCGCCTACCCTCCCTTTCACTCACCCATCCATCCATCCACCATTTCACTCATCCATCCATCCATTCACCCTTGCACTTATAAATTCATCAATCCATCCATAATTTCACACCTCCATCCTCCACTTACTCACTCATCATCCACCTTTTCACACATCCATCCTTTCACTCATCCATCCTTTCACTCATCCATCCACCCTTTTACCCATCCAGCAACCCTTCGACCCATACATCCAGCTATTTACCTTTTCTCTCATCCATCCTTCCACCCACTCATCCATCCATCCATCCTCTCATTCTCCATCTATTCAATCTTTCATTCATCCATTCACCCTTTCACTAATTCATCCAGCCATCCACCCATCCCTTCACTTACTCACTTGCTCACCTTTTCATATTAATTTTGAGCTGAGCCTTTTTGAGAAGAGGCCCATCAAGAACTTCACCCTCGCTGCAGGAGCCATTCCAGGACTGGGACAGAAACCACCCAGAGCGGAGACAGGATCCACCATAGGGGGGGCGGGGGGGGGGGACAGGAGCCATCACAGGTTTGGGGGGGGGGGACAGGAGCCACCACATGGGGGGGACAGGAGGACAGGAGCCATCACGGGGGGGGCAGGAGCCATCACATGAGGGGGAACAGGATCCACCAGGGTGGGCACAGGGGTGGGCATGCAGTATTCTAGTATCATCTTTGTCTCTTTCAGGGTGGGGTAGGGCTCCTCACCCCCTCCTGGACAAGACAAGGAGACGACAGGGTCTCTGTCAAAAATGTTAGTTTTGCCATCCCCACTGTGATGTACAGTACTTAAAGGAGATACTCCAAGAGAACTGATTTAACGGATTGTCCTCCATACTTTGTTAATCAGTGTGGGTGCGATTGTGCCATGTCTTTATTTTATTACACTTTAGACTGCATGTTTGAAGAACCGAGGTTTTCTTACAATTTAGTAATATTAATTAAACTCTGTGGAGAGAACCACGTGCTGCCTCGGTGTAATCAGGGCCTGTTCTACGATTTTTATGGCCCTGGGCAGGAAGGGAATGTGTGAGGCCCCTCTAAATTGCAGACATATGACACGACGCATTCAGGGTTGTTTGCATCTGAAAAGATGCCCCTGCGACCGAAGCTGCAGCCCCTCCCTCTCAGTCACCTTCAAACACGACTTAACAGCTCATGACGGGGCTGAAGGTGTGAGTGTTGCCATCCCGCTGTGCCTCTCCAATGCTGCTGGGTATCTGAGCTGCGGCTGCAATCTCCCACATCCTGCGAGGCGGCGCGGCGCCCCTGGCTTCTAATCACGGCGCACCGGGGTGCCGCGGCGCACACTTTGGGAACCACTGCACTAAATTGTAATGGGTCGCAATTTGACCTGCCTCATGAACATTAATGAGGTAGGTTGCATATTGTGACTTGCTCCTATTGGTGGCCATCATAGGTGTGGTGGCCTGCTAGAGTAGGCAGACCAACGTGTCTGTGATCACCTATTGCCTTTCAATAAAGTAATTTTTTTTAATACAGCCCATTATCCTTAAAGGAAACTGTACTGCATTTAAAAAGAAACATCTTTTTCTGTGAGACGTTTGTATGAACCACAGCCTACTCCACAACAACCTTTTAATTACATTCACAAAGGGAAAGGGTTGTCAACGGGACTCACTTGGTATTGCATCACCACTCCTACTTGGGAGTCAATAACTTGTCAATGTTTTGAGACAGGATTCCAATCCTTAAACCTTGATACTAGAAGGGACACCTACAACACACCCCTTCCAAATAGGGCTTTGGTATTGAGTTGCAAAGTCATTTTAGGAGCTTGTAAAAATTTACTGACTCCTAACGTGGTTTTAGTATATAATAAAAAAAAAGATTTTCTCAGTTGCAAACAATGAACTGGACTGCTTTCAAACATAACAACATTTAGGACATCTGGCCCATAGTTGATAATTAGGCCATCCCAATCCACCTGCAGTTACTAGCAGCCAGAGAGTACTGACCTGAGTCCCTTATAAATTAATCATCTATATAGGGCTGTCTGTCTGCTATTAGAGCAGTTCTCTAACCTCATTCCAGTTGCTGATCTGTTTTGTGCCACATCTTCTTGTAGGCCTTCAGACATCTCCTCGGCCTCCATCTTAGGTGGCTCCTTGGTCAAGACACCACCAGTCCTTTGGACCAATACGATGCCAACCACTAAGCAACCCATTAGTAGCATCCCCATGGTCTTTCACCAAATCCAGGGAACAAGCAGAAGGATGAGGATAGGATGATGATGAAATGAGATGGCCGCCAGCAAGCAATCAAGTTGTACATCCTAATTCATGAGCTGCTAGCTTCATCCGTCTCACAGATGTGGAAACTAAATTGGGTCTATACGGGTAATGGAAGAACTGAAAGGCACAGACACAATAACAATTGTAGCCAGTCAATGCCTCTTTAGCTGTAGTCTATATACTTATCAACATTATTAAGACAGCATGGCAACCAAGACAGACATGGAGACAAATTACATTATTTAGAGTTTGGCAGACAGATGACTCTACCACAAATGTGACCTTGTCTGCCAAAATCTAAGTAAGTCCAATAATAATATGTTTGGCATATGTTGCATCAGGCAAGGAAATGTGCAAACTTAATGGTATTGGTAGTCAACATTCCCTCTATTTTTTGTTGTATGTTTCAACAGCACTCCAGCAGGTACACCTGTTCCCTCTGTTTGAAAATCTGAGAGTGGCAGTGAGCCCCTATTTCCACAATAAAACCAGGCAAGCTACCGCTTTTGAGTGTTTCATGGTTCAGGTAGGTCTGGGTCAAGCCAAGATTTGTTTTGTTTTAAACTGACAGCAAATATAGAAAACAAAATCATGATGCAGGAACGGTTCACAAATAGTCACCCCTCGTATAACATGTAGTCTTGGTTTTTGCCTTTGGCCATGTGTGGCGCCCGCTGTCTTATGGATAAGTTTGTGCTATATACATACCACACGCATAGATATATATAGGGACATATATCAACTGTTATGCAGGCATGCCAGACGCTTATGTTGGGCCTAAGGCCCTAATATCATGCAGGGGCCCTTGTGAGCTCCTCTTTAGTGTATTATGATCTCCTTCTAAAGGAAACCAAAGTTTTTGAGGCAGTGTCTGTATATGGCCATCTGGTGGTGACATGCATTATTTGCCTCATTATAAATACATAATAAAAGCAGGATTCCCTGCAGAGAAAGATGCATCGTGCAAACCACCTCAGCTGCTCCTCCCATCTGTTGCCCCTGTTACTCTAATAGCTATACAGCTGCAGTTTGGGACCCACATTTTGGGCTTACTAGCCCGAACCCAAAAGCCTATAGTTGTTGCTCATCAGGACAGCATTCAATTAAAAAGAGATATGCTGAAACCTTTTATCCACGTTGTAAGGATTGAAAGCTAAGCCAGCCCAATCAGCTTTGACGTGCAGGTTAAATGCACATGACAGCAGTGAGTGATGAGATCACTGAGCTATCTCTGGGCCATATTCTCAAGAAGCTATCGCTGAGTTATCGGCACCTTAACGCAGCCAAATTTGCGATAAACTTACCACCCCATTCACAAGCCGGTGCAAACAGCTCATATCACAATTTTTCTGACGATAGCAGCCGCAAAAATCATCGCCAAGGATGACCCCGGCAACTAATGCTAATGAGATGCAGAATAGGCGTTTCCGAGCAAAAAGCCGCAATAACACCACACCACAACATTATCAACGACCAGTCTGATCTGCAATAAGAACACAAAACATGCAATAAAGCGCATTAGCACCAGGAAACTAACACCTGCTCCGACCTGGTGCAAAGTCGGTCTATAACCTGCACCACAAAAGAGATCCCAGCCCAGAGCCACACCTGAAGGACAACAGATGCCATGGAGCCACAGAACATGCATCCTGGATCCCTCAGAGGGCAACAACACCCATCACCATCACCCCCAAGACCCCCTCCCCCAGGGCCCCACTCCGGGCACCCTCCACCCACCCCCGGACAAAGATATGTCACATCAACCACATGGAAACATATACCAAATAACCCATATGATGTCGCACTACCATATCTGGTGACATGCATGTTTCGTCACAAAAATGAGCATCGAACATTCACCTTTGAAGCAACAAATGAATATGTAATAAAACAAACACAGAACAGAAATGAAGACACATGTCGGCTCCCCTCGGGACAATCCATAGGTCACAGCCTACAAGACAAAAATCATGATGAGAAGGTGTGTCCTTCGCACATCAAAGGACAGAGTGAGAGCGAAGGAGAGAGGATGCGAAGGAGCGATAGAGCGAAGGAGAGAGAGAGAGAGCGAAGGAGAGAGAGAGCGAAGGAGAGATAGAGCAAAGGAGAGAAAGAGCGAAGGAGAGGGAGTGAGAGAAAGATGGACAGAGAGGGGGAGCGAGAGAAAGACGGACAGAGAGGGGGAGAGAGAGATAGATGGACAGAGGGGGATATACGAACAGATAGGGGTAGAGAGAGCAAGAGAAAAGAGAGGGACAGGGGGAGAGAGTGCCGACACTGCGCAACCAGGCCACATTGCCCACCTGCTGCCACTGGTGTGTCTCCAACCACATGCCGGTATGTAGTGCAGTTCACCAGGTCCCACATCTGAGACAGACCCGCCATCTGAAACAGAGTCCAGATACCTGAATGGCAAAGTACATACAATTGCACAAGACATCGCCTGACCGCCCTTGCGCACCCAGGCAGCTGCACCCCAGCCCCTCCCGCCACCCCGCAGGCCACCAGGTCTCACATTTGGTGCTGGGTCTTCATTACTCCATGGCAGAGGACATACCAGTGCACCCGGCCTCATCGCAGGCTGCACACCCGCTCAGCCTCATAGGTGCCACTAACTCTGTGATACACAAGGTGGCGCCATGTGGCGGTAGGCCCGCGCTGCCCGCTGGCTTAGGCCTACACTGCAGTCCAGCAGGGCACACAAAACCTGAGCCGTCCGGACCGCCGGGATGGGGCATCATCGCAGCCTGCACACCCGCTCAGCACTTTAGGTGCCCCTACCTCAGTGCACCGAAAGTCACCGTCCCGTGGCGGTGTGCCTGTGCCGGCTGTATTGTATCCGATGCCACCACTTCTGTGCCCCCACAGTCATGGACCCGCTATGATTGGGTATTGTGGTGCGGAAGCCATCATGTCCCCTCCGGACCTGCGGAATGTGATGTTGCAGGCCCCTGAGCCCCCATGCCTACATGCACACCACACGGATACACCCCGAGAGAGGTTGGAAATGGCGTCGTGCACGTGCGCCCAGCCCTGTTTATTGGCAGGGTCACATGTACTGTGACGCGTGTGCTGGATGGGTGTGGTGTGGTGTGGGTGTAAACCAGCCGTGAGGGAGTGGCCGTGGCATGCTGACAACTAGACCTGTGAGCAGCAGATCACTACAGGGGAGTCCTAGCACATGTGGCGTTGTTGTCCCCCCCTGGAGCGTAAGCATAGTGGGCTGGTCTGGCATATGCAACTCCAGCGTAAGGGTTTGAACAATGACCCCAGGGGTCTGTGTGTGGGTCCGTACGGGGCTGGACAAGGAAGTAACAAATGTGTGTGTGTCGCTGTTGTTGCGTCGGCGTCACCCAGACGACAATCGACAATGTGTCACCCTGTGACCCAAGTCCAACGACATGAGCCACATGGATGTAAGAGGAATTCACTGACCCCACATTCATCCATGCTACCACACTTGAAAGACCATAGAGATGAAACATCTGTGTGATTCGGAATGCTTAATGCACATTCAGTGGAGTGTTGCATCTGGAGCAGTACAGGGCCATGCAAACCCCACTTTCAAATGTTGGCCCATGGAGGGCCAGCCAGAGTCATTCAGGGAATGACCAGTCCAAAGGAAGTGGAAGAGTTTAGTCCGCGGTCTGATAGCAGTGTCATTGGTGATCAAACAAGTTATTGCAGTCCATGTCGAGGACCAAGGTTAGTGTCGTAGAGTGTATCGGGGTACAGTGGAAGGTGATGATGCAGAGGGCAGAACCAAGCTGAAACCGGCCATGATTCGGAGATGGATGCTACCGCTTCCTTCTGACCACGAGGGCAGATTCATCCGCATCTTCGTCCTCTGCTGTTTCATGTGCCTCACGTGTGGATGGTGCTGGCCTTTCTCCAGAACTGTGCGGCAGTGACACCTCAGGGGCCGGAGGTGGAATGTCTGCCGCACTGTGTGGCACTGACACTTCAGGGGGCGGAGATGTGGATGTAGTGGTAGCAGCTGCATGCATCAGCTCCAGGCCTTGTGGCAGCAATGCCATGAGGATGTTTTTGAAGTCATTGTGGAACCCAGCTACCTCTCGCCGGTGTGCAGCCGTGGCAGCCGCTCCTTCCGCATTGGCCGACCATGTTCTCCATGAGCCTCCGCATGAGTCCCTACTACCGGGCGAGCTTGCTGGAGCCACTCTGACTAGACAGTCATTCTTGTCTCACAGTCAGGACTCTAGCGACGTCAGCCATAGTTCGTTGGAGAGCATGGAGCGGACTGTGGGTGTCAGTTAGGGACTGTGAGTGGTCCCTGATGGGACTTAGACACCCACGTATGGCATCTAGATTGTCTGCCATTCGGTCGAAGCCCACCCACACCTGTTCAGCCAGCTGCTCCTGGCATCCCAACACACGGCGTTGGAAGGCCATGTGTTCTTCGTGGGGGTCCTGGGAGGCAGCCGTGGTGGTGGGTGCTGCCTGCAGTGTGGTCTGTGCAGAGGGAGGGTTATCCTCATTGCAGCTGTGCTGTCCTGCTGCTGCAGGTGTGCTGCGGAGACTGTCAATGAACTTTCGGAGGGCGTCGGAGTCAAAGGTGTCGTGGTCCTCTTTGTCATCAGAGAAGAGATGTTGGGAGTGCTCTGCAGAAGGTGGTGATTGTCCTCCTGCAATGTGAAGGGGAGATGCAGTTTAACAATGCGTTCACATGTGTGTTGTCACAATGTACATGTTTACATACAGACTACATGACTGTGTACATCGTGGCTGTTTCGGAGGGGCTGCCCATGTGCTGCGGGACTGTGGACATTTCGACAACATCACGGCTGTGTGTTTGTACTTTTACATTATCAACTCACATTTCCCTGCAAGGCCACTTGTGATTGGCCAGTGTCTACACCCAGTCGGCACCAGTTGTCTCCTCTGTTCTGTGGTGAGCGTCTTGCGGTTTGTGCCACTTCGTTGTCAATTTTGATGTGCTATGCACATGATGTGTGTGTACTGCATTTTCTCACTTGTCAAAGTTGACAAGTGCAGCAGGTTCAGTCCACCTGGAATCCTTTCACAAGTCCATCAGTCTTCTGTGGAAGCCCGGATGAGAGTCCAGCTTTTCAGGGTTCACCAGACTGTGAGTAGGGGACACCCTAATGCACTCCTAGTCCCTCTTTAACCAATAACATAAATGTTCCCAAGCTCTGGCCAGCCTACTTTTTCAGTAGTTCCTATTTGCCTTACTGCAAACAGGCCCAAAATGCAATGTGTCAGGGCAAATCAAAAATGACCAAAGCCTTCTTGCCACATCAAAGTAGGCTCAGAGAGCTTGGGGATGCATAGGGGAGTGTACTATGGAACTTACTAATGTCTTCCCACATCGAACACTAAAATCCAGTTTGAATGAGGCCATGGACTCCGAACAAAAAAAGAGACAGATGTCTAGTAACATTCAATAGCCAGACAGATTTCTAGTAACATTCAATAGCCAGACAGAATACACAAAAGAATTGTGGTCCAAGCCTGTTTGATCCATTTCAAAGGTAGCATCCCCCACCCTGAATATTCTGCTGAGCCAGATTGGTAACCCTTGCCCATTAAGGTCAACCTGTTGGTCTAGTGTGTGGCTCCTGGAAAGAATTTCACACATTTTTACAGGCAGGGCAGCAGCTGCTGACTAAGGTCAATTAACATATAGTGGCTCAGGCAAGTAAATACAAATTCTGAAAATTATATTTCTGAACTAGGAAGAAAAAATCTGACTTTACCAATGAATAGTGCTTTTACAAAAAATTAAGAAAATGTCATGAGCATTTCCTGTAGCTGTTTCCTGTTGGATAATGTAGAAATAGAGAGTGAATCTGCTCTACCAGTATTTAGTATGGGAACAGCTAAACCCAATACAGTGAAATGTACATGATAATATTAACTTAGGTATGTACATCTTCTACACACTATGCATCCTTCCTATTGGGAATAAGGTGACTTATTTATTGCTTAGAAGCAAATCTTTATTCCTGTAAAGAGATTCTTTTAACAGGTCTATCTACAACCATGAGAGCTTGGAGGCTGCATGGGGCCAGACCTGAGTGGACACTGGTGTCATGTTTTCAGGGTTACAAAGTGGATGGCACAAAATAATGCTTCAGTTTGCATGTGACATTTACTTTTACATGCCATGGGTGTAGTTTTACACCATATACAATGGCCTTATAGTAAAATGAAATATGCCAAATCAGGTTTTAAGCCAAGCTTGACTTTGCTTTAGGGGTCTGAGAACAAATATTGGCCAGTGTCCCAGTGTTTGAGTTTAAAATTACCATCTGGGGAGTACCAAAAAATTAAAAACTGGGGTGACAATACAAGTAAGGCTAATTTTGCAACACGCTCCAGATCAAAGGTGAAGAGCAGCGAGTCAACCCCTCTGGCAGTTCTCATAATCTAAGCTGAAAAGCCATCTGCATTGCCATGGACAGTCACAGGTCTGCGTTCCTCTGTAAAGTCCATACCCTGTAGGGAAATGGACTACCTCATCAATCTTAGGTTCTCTCCCTTTATCTGCATTAGTGAACTGAGAGGTCTGTGGTTAGTTTGAAAACAATAATGAGTCCCAAGCAAGTAGGGCGTCAGGTTCTACAATGACCAAACCACAGCAAAGGATTCCATCTCAGTGGCATTCCAATGCTGCTCTCTATGAATTATGCATCTGCTGATAAATGCAACTGGTTGGCCATGACCCTCTTCTTTCAGTTGTGACAGGTCAGTCCCTATGTTATTCTCTGAAGTATCAGTCTGGACCAGGAACTTCTTCCTGAAATCTTGTGCCTACAACATTGGTACTGTGCACAGTGCTTCTTTCAAGGCGTCAAACGGATTCTGATATTTTGGGGTCTCAGAATGGGTGAAGGGACCCAGTGCAGAGCTGTTCCTAGAGGACTTAATTATGTGAACTCTGAAGCCCAAGAGACTGTCAAAACTATTCTTGCTTGGATGTGCCCATAGAGACCCAGTGCCGCCCCACATCCAGGACAATAATTGCTCTTATATTTAATTACTGAGGCAGAGACACCATCCTCCAGGTGGTGCACCGTCAGAAGAATATTCAGTTTGAAAACTCGACTATCCGATTCTTCCTAGACTTCACTACACCTTGAAAGTTCAGAAATAAAGACGTAGCTTCGAAAACAAAGTACTCCGAGCCTCTGAACTAAAATATATGATGCTCTTTTCCACCAGGCTAAGAGTGACAGCAGAGGGGAAACCCTGGCATTTTGGAATGCTAAAAGAGGCGAGGGACTGGCTAGAAGGCATGTGCCCAGAAAACACACCCCAAGAGTCAACTGGGAAGACAGGAATACAATCAACGTGGTCTAGAAGATACAGAACTTGAATGCACACCACCTGACTCCACACCATCGTCCCATGATGTCAACAAGATTAGAGAGGTCGCCATGGACTTGGCAGTAAGAGCCTAAAATGCAAAGGAGAGGGGAGAAGAAGAAGCCACAGAATCCTGGAATGTAAGCTACTTGGACTCACAAGGGGGAGAAAACCATAGAGTTGTGACACATGATTACTTTGGGGGAACTGGCACGATGGCATGACAATGGAGGAAGTGGACCGGTGGCCGTAGCAGTAGAGGCCACACCTGGCCCACCTGTAAAAGGCATTAATTTAATGGGGAGACAGGCTCTCTGTAAGTTGGAGAGGCGGGCAGTTCTAAGCGGGAGACATCCGTTACATCGCGGTCTTCACAAATACATTTACAATGCAGGCATTACAACGCAAGTTGTTACAATGACTTGTGCTGGATGGCGCTATACACTAAGGAATAGTATGATATACTATTCCAACACCTTCCCTACTGTTACGTAGGCTGGAGTTGGAATAGTAAATCATACTATTCCTAAGTCCAGCGCCCTCCAGCAAAAGTCGTTGTAACGACTTGCATTGTAATACCTGCGTTGTAAATGTATTGCGGTGTGAAGACCGTGATGTAATGTCATATATTCGCTTAAGCTTGCATTGCAGGGGAGCGAGGGGGAGTTGCAGAGAGGGGCAAAGTTGGTTTTGGTTTATCGAATACAGTCAAAAATGCTCGTCAATTATTATTGGTGATGCCTTTTCCTTACACAAAGACATCTCTGGTTAATGTGCGTAGCATCGATCATGTGGTGACGTTATAATGCATCCTTACTGGGCGTCCGGTCATCTGCGTTAAAGCGACTGTCGGTGTAGAAGGGCACGGTCGGGGGAAAGAACACCACGGTAAATACGGTGGCGTCTAGCTCTTGGAGCGGCAAGTTTTTTTAAAACAGCGTTTTTTTCCAGCCTTGCTAGATATCTATTCTGTGAATGTGTGGGTTTGGTGCAGTCCTAATACTAGTGACTATATTGTGATTGTATAGAGGACATAATGTGGCTAGTTGAGTAACTGTCAATGTTGGATAGATTGAGCCAATTACGGCAAATAAGTAATGCCGGAGCAGCCAGAATCTCTCCATAGGGAGTTTGGGCATCGACAATAGCAGGGGCGTAGGAGACACTAAAATTCTGGGGGGGACAGGGACAACCTTGTGCACTTTCCAGTGACCCTATACAAATCACTGCCCGTTAAACAAATACAATTGCATACTTTCGAAGTGAAATATTGAGAAAAGCAGGCATGTAGTCACAGTTTGCATGTATGCTTTATTGTTATTTACATTCATATAGTAATGAGACCAAATGTTTAAAAAAAACATATATATGAATCTTGCATCTTAATGCACAAAGCAAACAAAGGCCGCTGACTTAGGGTGGGGGCGTTTGTATTTGCAAGTGCATTATGGTTTGAAAAGTACCTGCTGCTGCATTCCTGGTCTCCAGCAATTTTCAGGCACCAATAAAAATGTGAAAATAACTTTGGTGATTAATGTTCTTTTTTTGAGAGAGATCGAAGGCTTGTCTAGTGAAAGTTTTAATTAAAAAGGTCAGTGAGTTACTGCTTTTGTCTGAGATTTTCTTTTGGTATTTGAAGTTTATAAGTTAAAATCCTAACATTAAACAGTGAGCTATTAACCGTCATCAAAGAGCTGCATAAAAACTTCAATGTATAGATTAGAACGTTATGATTTTTCCCCAGTCTTTCCCTATCCTAATGTTGGAAAATGGGTTCATTAGGATAGAAATCAATTCTGATTATTGAAGAGAACCCCCCAACCATGGTGTTATGTTTTACATTCTGAGTTTGTGTTTCTCTAGTGTTGCAAAGCCTCCCTGGGCACTCCCCAACTTTTTGCTGAGTGGTACTGGTGGTACCTGACTGACTGACCCTGGCCTCTGCCTAAACAGCCAGTGCTATTCTGAAAGAGGCACTTAAAATACAGTGAAAACACCTACATACACTAGGGTGCACTATGGGTTAGGGTACCCATATGATTGGCATGACCTCTCCTATAAGGCCCTAGTACATAATAGGGCAGGGGGATTAGAACTACTTTTAAGTCCCTAGAATATAATAAGGCATGGCAGTTTAGAGGCCAGCAGCCCTTTCTGTGCTTGCATGTGTGCACTGCTGAAGCCTGAGGTCAGTTTAAAAGTAGCCCTGTGTTATAGGGCTGCTTTTAAAATTCAAATTGTGCTCAAACTCGACTTTTGGGTTTGGGGAACTTACAAATTGATCACCTACAATGTTGGGGCAAAATTAAGTGGAAAAATGTTTTCCACTTAACTATGGCAGTATCATATTTGCCACATAATACATCATCTGCTGCATAATCTAACGATTTCCTCCAAAACAATTTTGTAGCTCAAACGGATCCCAAATTACTAAAAGAAATGTGACTTGGGTTGCTGTGAAGTTTAGGGCCCTTTGCAAAGGTTAGTAAATAAAACAATTCCTAAGAAAACAATTGGTCCCAGACACTCCTAATGACACTCAAATTAATACCTGTAGGAGAGTGCAGTATGCAATCAATTCATACAACCGAAAATGTATAATGTAAAGGCACATTCAACAGGGAAATCTCATAGATAAGAGGCCAACCAAAGTCAATTAAATTGCAAACATCAATTTATTTCCCGCTGAATCATTCATAAAATGCAAACTTAGGGGCTGACTACGATGGCAGGCGGACTTCAGTACCACCGCCATCGAATCGGGGAATGGGACCGCTGGCCTTCAAGGTGGAGGCCCCAGGATAGGCATTACAATGCGACTGCCACTACGGTGTTCGCAGTGCCTATCTTTTACATTGCAGCAGGTGCTGCTGGCTGCATCATCCGCTGCAAAGTAAAAAAAAAGGAACATGTTAAATATATCGGTGCCTGCCACATTGTGCAGTGATATGTTGTGGGGCATCATAGATGCCCCCCAGGACCCATGTCTGGGGGCCAGGGGTAAAGGGGCCTGCTACGGGCCCCCAGTGTCCCTTTCGCCAGCATTTCCATGGCAGGTGAACCGCCATTGATAAGCTGGCGGGTAAGGGACATCGTACTCCCTGCTGCGGTACATGGTAGGCACCACCAGCATTGTAGGAACCACGAGCCCCTCCACCACACCGGCGGGCTCAAGAAGCCCGTCGGGTGCGTGGTGGTTGGTCTTTCCGACCGCCAGGTAACCACCCGCCATTGTAATATGGCGGGATGTGATGCAGTCACCAATGGCGGTGGGACCGCCACCGACGGGGTGACGTGGCGGTCCCGCTGCCATTATAATCACCCCCTAAGTTGGTGTGCATGCAAATCCTACATTGCCAACCCCTGGCAAGTTGCACTGCTAGTGCTGGAAAAAGGCCAATGGAGGTACCAATGGGTGAGGTGGACTGGCCTCAAGGGTCTTGTGACCTCAGTGACAGATTCACTGTTGATCTAGGATGTGCTTCTTCATATGCCTGCCCGTAAGACTGGAAGTGAACTGCAGTATGGATTGTGGTGGACAGGTCCACCTGCGGGTGCTAAGACACCTGGGCTTCTAAGGTCTATCGGGCCTTCTAAGGTGTAGCATCGGAATAAGCTCTGTCAGGAGTGTGGTATGGTGAACTGGTCATGAAGGTCTGAACATGGTTCTCCAGTTCCGAATTCAGCAGCTCTGGCCAGAGTGCCACATTCTCTCCCACACTGAACACCATACTGCCCCACTGAGAGAAACTCGCACTGCCTTCAGCACAACTCAATTGTGCTGCGACTAAATTCAAATTATGCACTAGACAACAGTAAAATGCTGCCTGAAAAAAATGAATAACACCCTGGAAAAAGCAAACACTCATAGGGAATGCAAGAATAAGTAAAGCATGTGAACTGTAATCAGAAAAAAACATGGTTACCTTAACGGTTTTAAACTCATTATTCAGAAATCAGTAAGTGATTTTGCCTGAAAAGTTCAAGACATGGCTACAGGACCAGGAAGGGACCCCTTTCAATGTCCATTGCTTATATCCTTTCAAAATGTATGCAGTTTGGTTTAAAAAAGACCACATCCCCAAACACAGAGCCGCATTTTATAAGCTAAAATAATTAAAAAGTTGAAAACGATCATATTAAACGTTTCCACTCTACCCATCACCCAGGTATTGCAGTCCCTTTAGGAATGGCGCACTTACCCACCCTGGGAAAACAATGTTGTTCAAAGAAAGAAGATAAAAGAAAGTAGCTCTTTCACTGGCAAACTCTGTAAAGTGGCGCTAATGTGTGTGGATGTAAATAACAGTCTGGCCTGTCTGCTGTCCACTCTGTATTGCTTTATTTAGGTATTTAACTATTTTTTCTCTCCATTCCGAGGTTTTTCTTTTCAATAGAAAACGGTCAGAAAATGAGGACATTTACAGCCAAAGTGTTCAGCTTTTTTGGATCAATTTCACAGGGGAACAAATAAAGAAAAGGAGAGGCAAGAGAGAGTACTTTGAGAGCTGCCTCTTGAAATCAGCACGTAAGCAGGAGCGAGACAGAGACAGAATGAGATGGAGGAATAAAGAGAGGAGGGCAGCCGCCAGAGGCAGATCAGGAGTAGTAGACACGGTCCTTGCCATGAAGGAAAAGAGACAGCGTTTATTTTTTCTCCGTTCTCTGCCCTTCCCAGAACGGCTGAGCCTTCCTGCAGCATAACAAAAGGCAGAGGGCGGGTGGCCTCTGACTCCAGGCATGTCAAGTTCAGGGCCATTAGGTAGTGCTTGCGCGTGCTAATGGCCCTGCAATAACAGAAGGGAGAGGGGAAATTCCTTTGTCCCCTGGTCCCCCCACCCTTGTCCCCCATGTCCCCCCCGACTCCAAAATCTGGGGGGGATATATCCCCCGCGTCCCCCACACTTCCTACGCCCATGGACAATAGCTATATAAATAACATTAGTTGTTTCTTATCGTATCGACTACGTGATATAATGTGTCAGATGTCGTCCCAGAGTGTGACAACAGGGCGACACTCCCTTGGGTTCCCCGGATTAGGCAATGCTCCTATGGCACCTGGGTAAAATAATATTTCTAATTTGATGCCTAGCATAAATTGAGCATGAGAATGACAAGGACACACTGAGCTGAGCAATTTCTTTACTTGAGATATGCGTTTATTCATGTCTGAGTAAGAAAGCTGACTTTCACCTACGTCAGTAAGGTGGATAAGGATGGAAATGCCATACTTAATCACTCACATGAATGTGTGTGAGTGTTCAGCAACTTGGCTGTATTTTTTGCCATTATAATGCTTGTTACACATGTATATATATATATATGCAGATAGTTTTCCCTTATGTTGTGGCTTTTACATGATTTTGTTTGCCCTATTTCTTTACAGAGCGGTGTTCTCTTGAGTGCAATAATGTAAGAGAGTACATCTTACAATTAAAAAAAATTGCTTGTTTTATAATATAACAGGTTTAGTAAGCCAACCCCATTGGACATTATAGACGACAGTAGGACTAACTAAGAACAACCTCCAGTATTGGGGGCTTTCTTTGAGCTGACCAGAGACTTTAGATCCTGAAAAAGACTGCTGACCTTTGGGGCACATTTGAGGATGACTGATACATCTCCATCAGTATCACGGGATTATAGGGTAAATATTATCCCCTGTTATCATCCATTTTAAGGCCTCGCCTACGCAGCACGCATGCGCTGCCTAGGAGGGGACCTTTTGGAATCGATCAGCATTTTGGCCAAAAACATGCACGTTTTGCATTGCTTTCTATTGGAACGCGTGCACGTTTGGCGTTTCCTTTGCGGGAGCGAGCTTTGGCGACATCTGCTTGTAATGATCTTGCAAACAGATGGTGCCCCTGCTCGCTCCCGCAAGGGAAATGCTGTGTGTGTCTGGGATGCAGGCCGTGTCAGTTGCCTTTCAATTCGATGCCACGCCGCACGCTCCCTGGAAGCAGTAATACATTTTTTTTTCAGCAAGAATCAAATGCCTTTAGAAACCAATACTTGAATAAATATGTTAGAACAGAGAACCCGGATATGTACCAGTGTTAGTTGCCTTTCAATTTGCATGGGGGTGTCTGTTTTTTTTTTTGCTTTTTGCTTTGTCTGATCCTCTCTCTTATTAAGGATAAAACTTTCATGGGCATTAAAGTTAAATGGAAAAGTAAACACTCAACCCGAAGGGTGGAAGGTTGTTATTAAGGCGAACAAATCCCCCTGGTCTGATGCGTGCCTGCTCCCTTCTCAGGAGCCTCTCAAACAGAGAGATAATGGTGGTGTCTGACCCACAAGCACTCCCTGCCGTGCGAACAAACACTCATGTCTGCTCCCAATCCACATCTCAGGGCGCGGGGCGTCACCACACCCAGCAGCACACCCAGCAGCACAACATGCATTGGGGTCTAATGTTGTCCGTGTGTACTGCTCGTCAGCCTATCTGTATGCCTGTCTGTCCTTTGTGTCGGTCTCTCTTGCCCCATGTGTGTCGTACTGGCCAGTTTGTGTTTTTGCTGGTCAGTTGTTCGCTGTGTGTCCGGATCTCTCTTGTGTGTCAGTCTGTCTTTCTGGTGCAGCTCCTGTGGCTGTGTCAGTCTGATCTCTTGTGTGTCTGTCTGTCTCTAGTGTTGTCAGTTTGTGTCTCTAGTTAAAGGGTTGCTTTGGGGGCAGAGAGCGAGGGTAGTCTTCCCGGGGTCTATGCCGGCATACATGCAACCACTCCCACTATTGAAAGCACAGAGAGAAGGTTGAGTGTGCGGTGGCGCTATATATAGAATTGTCACAGTGATTGACAGCGCCCCCCTAGACCTGTAGTTGGCACTCTGTCTTCCAGTGCCATCTGCATCCGCGCTGGGTATGCCGCAGTGTGCCACTGGGCACTCTAAAAATGCAGCTATACCATTAGCGAGCACTGTGCTGCCCTGGCACCGTGCCATGCGGTGCCAACGCCCGCCATGCTTGGGCAGATGGTCCGCACAAAGGGGCAGTCATGGGTTCCGCAGCACCATCCTCATTGCTGGTTTTTAGGCTCCGGCCCTCACTCTGTCTTTGACAAGGGGCTGTGGCATGGTGCCAGGAGTCACTGTGAAACTCAACGCCTGCCAATTGTTCGGCTTCTTGGTGCTGCCCTGCTTGTCCTTAGGTGGGACCTGTACTTCACAGGCTCAGAATGCTGCTTCACACCCCTTCCTGCCCCTTGCTTGGGTGACACATGCCTCCGTTTTTGAAGGATAGTGCCTAGTTTGAGGCATCATATTCCCTTTGTCATTTCTTCACTGTATAATTTAGAAATCGCTCACATCCCTGGCGATGACTAGCAGCGCGGCTGTGTCCTACAAAGCAACAGGTGAATGTTGTCTCTGCGGGTGGAGGGGAGTTGGCCTCACTGGCGGTTGGCTGAGGGCGCCACCCTTGCAAATATTTATCTGGCCTTGTTTGTCCCCCCATGAGAGTATGTATTCTTACCCCAACAGTTCAGGCGTCTAGCGCCCAAATGGATAATGAGATTAGCACATCTCGGCCAAGGCGGTTTTAGCCGGATCTCAGGCTCCCCGAGGGTGGGGGTCATGCAGTCCTTGAACTGGGAGGCGATAGTTTCTAAGAGCGCTTGATCATGCCACTCAACTGCTTTCTAAATGCTCCAGAACCACGAGACATAAGGGGGTCTGCCCAAGATCACACAGACTGTTCACGCCAGGATTAAGACTTTCGATTTATTTTATTTCTTAAATATAATGCCATATCCCATTCAGGTGCAATAAAACATATAGTAGATTTGTGTTGCTAGATGTGATGGTTGGTCTTGGTCGCTTTTTAGCTTCTCTGAGATTTTGCAGCTTTTTAAACGTAATATACGGACTGTGGTTATTTATACATGATATGGTTGTGATAGTTTGAACGAACATTGTCTACGTTTCGCAGTCTATGTAGGTGCCCTTTTGCACTGTGCTCTCTGCTGTGGCTGAGTGGAAGGGTTAGAAATGGGGACTCTGTAATTACCTCACATGGACCTTACAAGAATGAAACCCAGAGAGAGCCCTGCCAAATGTTAACATATGTGTGCAGTTATTGTAGGTACACAATCATCAGCCAGTCCTCTTTCGAGGCAGTTACTCTTAAAGAACAGCACCAATGGAAAGTGAAACTACAGGCCAGCATGTTTACTGTTGTTAAATTAAAATATCCGCATTATGCGTAAGGTGGTGGTGGTTGGAGAGGGTTTAGCTGTTCAGTTATATTTTTAAACCGGAGTTTAGACGGTTTCTAAGCACTCTCCGAGTTCGGCAGTAATTTTTTGTTCCATAAATTGTGTAATCTAAGCAACTATAAAAGCGCCAAGGAGTCTTTCAGTTATTGTTGGGCGCTATAAAAAGTGTCTGGTATACTATTGCTTTTGTTGTTGTTATTAATATTATCAGCCGTTCCAGTGTGTTTAACATCAATCGCCTGTCTTTTCAGCAAAACACTAGGAGAGGGCTTCTGCGTTGGCCGATTTCAAAAGAATCTCTAATAACCACAGTTGGCATTCTTCACGCTTCCCCTTCTCATAACTCTCACCCCCTCTCTCAAACCTCCTTTCTCTTTTAACATCTGAATAATACAATGAATCTTGGCATTAAATAATGAATACAGAAAGAACCATTTTTTTGTTCCTTTTTTCACAGTAGCAGACTTAAAACAAGCATTGGCATAGCCAATAGGTCTCGCCTTTGAGACCTTATAAGTGTTTAGTTATCCAGCACAATATCCTTGGTGCAACAACATCAACTGTTGCATGGCTAAACACTTATAAGGTCCCAAAGGCGAGACATATTGGCTATGCCAATGCTTGTTTGTTTTTATTCCTATCAGGGCATTGATTAATAAATTAGAAGGTTAGAATAACTCTAGGTGGTTTTAATAATTCACCTTCTATATCCCTGGTTGACATGGAGTGAAAACTCCACATAAACAATATATACAAAAAAACCTTGCTCCCACTTCTGTGATGAATCCCATCATGAACTTATTTGGGTTCAGGGTGTGGGAAGCCCGATAATGAAGGATGGCACATTTCGATGTCGGTGAGGGCCTTCCATTTCACCAATAATAATTGCCTAACTTTTTGGACGTGTGTTTGCTTATGTTGGGAGGAGAAAGGTCTGTTGTAAATACCTCTCACCCTTTTTTTGTGGAATTGATTTTAGCTTATTCCCAGTGGGGCCTTTTAGTTGTGGTTATCAGATGTTCTTTGCAGTAACCAACTGATCACATGAAGTAGAAATAGTAGGCCAATAGTGGTCATCCCTCAGAGATCTCTCATGAGGATGGCCCAGAAGATAACAATAGACCCACAAGGCATGCCAGTGACATGTCACACACCTATGCATTGAAAATCCTATCCTTAAATTTCAATGGTCTGGGAAACTGTATAAAGAGGAGGATGATCTTGCAGTATCTCAAACGGCATGCCCCAGACATTATATTGATCTGTAAAACACATCTGTAAGGGCACCATTGCAAAGCATTAGATAGACATGGCTACACAATGCAAGCACTCTTAGGCTATACATTCATCTCGAGAGGTGTGGGACTGCTCCAAAAATAGTTAGCAGAGTTCATCCCCCAGCAGACATGGCTCGACCAACAGGGCAGATTTATGATACAAACAGGACTCTGGGAAGGCCATGCCCTGAATCTCTGCTCGGTTTACATCTTGCCACAACTCCATACTAAAGCCTTTCAGGACCTGTGTGACTTACTATTATGGCTACCACAGAGCATACTGGTTCGGGGGGGGGCGACTTTAATGAAGTGGCAAATGTAGAATTGGACAGAGACACTGAAAAAGAGCCACCGAGCACATCCAGTCCCCTGCCAGACTTCCTGGAAGCCTTCGGACTGGCTCACATTTGGCAAGCTCACAAACCTCTACAGAGGCAGTAGACATTCTACTCAGGAGCTCACAAAAGCTCCTTCAGATTTGACTACTTTCTGACACAACACATATATATGGCAAGGTTTAAGGGGGCTAGACACCTAGTGCGAGGAATCTCAGACCACTCGCTGATATGGGAAGAAGCACATTCAAGATGAAGGACGCAAATAGATTCTGGTCCATAGACCCATGGTATATAAAAAATAAAGAAATTGTGGGTCAACTCAACAGTACCACAAAACGCTACATTAAAGAAGACTCAGCGTTGGTCGACTTAGCAGCCACTCTCAGGGAAGCCTACAAAATGGTAGTAAGGCGTCAGGCAATAGCTAATCATAGGGGAAAAAGAATAAAGGGGCTCAACTGGCTGAGCTGGTAGTGGAAATCCAGCACTTGGAGCAACTCTAGACAGAGCAGGGCTGGGACGAAACACAAAACAGTTTTGAACTGAAACAAAGAGAATATGAAAATGTGATGTAGAATGAAGCTAGAGTGACATACTTATCCCTACACCATAAACTTTATGAGGTGAGCAATAAGTCAGAGAAGCTAATAGCCTGGTTGGGATATAGGAGCAGAACTTTGAACTGGAACCTGCAATCTAAAAATAAAAAAGGCTTAAATGAGGGACAGTCTGGAAACAGCAGAGGCATTTGCCGATCACTGTTCCACAATATGTGCCTTCTCCATCTCTCAATCTGCAGAGAACACGAGGGACTTCCTGAGAGACATACAACTACCAAGCCTTTCAATAGAAAACTAAAAGAACCTAGAGACTGAAATTGAGTGGCAGAAATGACAGCTTCACTTAGAAACTTGCAGTCGGGCAAAGCCATTGGACCCAATGGCATACCTGTTGAGCTGTACAAGAGCGTGACCACCCAGCTATCCCAACTACACATGCTGAATGAATAAGAGAAAAGTGATAACAAATATCTTTCTACATTTAATTATGCCTACAATATAAATATTCCATTGCCAGGCAAATCCTATGGTAGGATCATCAGGAGAAAAGAGATCTATACCTCACCTGTGAATTAGACAGGATTTGAGAATCTTTTCTCAGTATGCTAATATGTGCTGCCCTGCATGTACATATAGAAGACCCCCCTAGAGTTGTGCATGGGTATGAAGGGCTGATATCTCTACACTAAGGCAGAAAATTGAAAAAGATAACCAAATGCACTTTTCCCTATTAACGAAGTCCTGTAAGAGCAATGAAGAATTAATTGGATTCCCATATATATTCACATAGCAAGGCATTCCACACAGTCACATGCATTCTATCCAGATTATAATGCAGGTAGGGCCAGGAGAATGAATGCTTTGTGAATCATAGACCACTCACAAACTAGTTTTCAATTGTAAGAATAGCATGTTGTACTAAAGGTCTGAATTACAAAGTTGTAAAAATTGCATTGCAAATTGAAAATTGAGAAAATTGCAATAATCAAATGTAAATTATGATTACCAAAGTGCAAAACTCCCATGTACAAAACATTCTGATGCAAGAGCTCCAAATGATACTTGCAGAATATTATGAAGTCCAAGCAGTGGTAATCATGTCCAAACCATAAAAACGCATCCCAAAATTCATCAAAACCTTCCCTGTAGATTACCACTAGGCTGTGCTGTGGTATGTGATGATTTAGGCTGCACAGTGTAGCCAAACAATGCGAGGGGAGGGCATACATCTCTTGTGACTAGAGTTGAGTTTGTGAATGCTAGGCAGAACATGCAGGGCACAAACGATCTGCTGTAAGTATTTGTAGTAGGCACTTTATAATCATGATCCTTTTTGTTTAATCTCACTACACGGTATGCATACGACACACCATGGCAATTGCATGCACATAAAAGACAAACCAATATTCAAATGCTACAATACGATACAATACAACTATGGGCCTGATTACGAAGTCGGGTAGAAATCCTCGGGCCAGCTGTCAGAGGCTTTCCTCCCGACATCGTAGGTTTCAGTCTGACCGCCGTATTAGGATGACGGCGGCCAGCGTGAGACCTGCAGGGGGGATTCCGACATGCTTCCGACAGACTCAAGGAGCCCGTTAGAGCGGTGCAAGCCAAATGAATCCCCTAATGACGGCAGAGTCATGCTTAGCTCTGCCGTCGGGATTATGATGGCACTTTCCGACAGCCTTTTCATGTCAGGCTTTCTGAAATGGAAGGCTGTCAGTAAGTGTCTTTGAGGGCCCTGCTTCCTCCTGGCCCTCTGCAATGGGGTCTGTGGGGCACCTATGGTCCCCCCCCAAAAAACATGCACCATGTGGCAGGCACCATGGGGTGTTTAAAAACATCAATTTTACAATGGCAGCTTGTGCTGCGGGCTACCCCCCACAAGCTGCCATTATAAAATGGATGTTTCTGACTGTCCATAGGGAGGTCGCATTCTAATACTTAAGTTGAAATCGCCGACCTAAGGTCGGGTGGTTCCACGTCCGCCTGACATCGTAATGAGCCCCTATCTGACAGATAAAAATTAAATGCACTAACATTTAGTGCTTCATTACGATGTCCATCGGAAATCCTCCGACTGACACCGTCTCGGATTCAGAACCGACCGACTCGTGGTTGCCGGTTCTGACCGTTCAATTAAGATGTCACCGAGCATTGTTCAGTCGGAGTCCCATTGCTTCCTAAGGAAGCTCATGTTCTGCCAGATAACCATCCAAAACACAGGCTCTTATGGAGAAATGGGGTGTTTTCAGAAAACCCTGCACCCTGTCGCAGGCACCCCACGGTGCCTGCACACAGTGCAGGGTTCTACAGAGGGGTCCCTTAGGTACCCCCTCGGACATCAACCGTATGCCGCAGGGCCTATGGGGTCCTGCCAGGAGCCCCCAAAGTCACTTTCCGACAGCCGTTTTGTGTCGGACGGTCCGACTTGGAAAGGCTGTTGGAAACCGACATCGTAATCCCTCGGTCGGACATGCTACCCACAGAAGTGGACGATGCGGTTCCGACCAGAGGATTCCTCCGAGGGCTTGTCAGAACCGATTCAGAAAGACCGCACGTGTTGCATTCCGACCATGTCGGTCGGAAGGCATCTGACACGGTCTAGGAGATTTTCTGTCGGGAGGAGGCTTTCCGTCCGACATCGTAATGAGGCCCTATATGTCACATCCATGCTAATTAGTGATAATTTTTCCAATGCAGCGTGTGGATCCATTTACACAGAGAAGGTTCCGCACATGGGCCACTATGCTGAAATAGAGAATATGTCTGTGTGCACGAGTCGCCTATTGTCCAATCTCTTTTATTGAATTGGATGACTTGTTCTTTGTCCACCCAGAGATGCCTCAAACAGTTTCTAATGTAGCTTGTCCTTGTTCCAAGTAAAGCTGTCATACCATCTTTTTCTCAACTCTTGAGTGTGTTGGTTGTTTCCCACAGCGTTTACATGGTTTAAGTGTTATCCCATTTATATATAATTCTTAAATCAAGGACTTTTGTTGCTGTCTTCCCAAAGAGCTGATCTTGTTGCACTGATATTCCATATAATTGCATGTCTAATTCCTTCTCAGAAATCTTCTTTCTGTGCCTCTGTTCCTCCTTTGTGGGTGCTGTGCCCTAAGTGGATATTTTACTTGTGCTTAGCTTTCCTGATTCACTCTGGAAGTGTTCTACTCAGCTTTGTTCTGGTGTGGCAGGGGTCTCACTTTAGTGATGTTCTCAGTAACAGCCATGGTGCTGATTACAATTTGTGATATTTAATGACCCACAATCTGTGATTCTCTGTTTACCAACTGCGAATATTTCTGCATGGCAGTTTCATACCCTTCGTACAATCATAGGGCCTCATATACAATATTTTGACGCATGGCAGCACAGCAAGCCTTCTTGCTGTGCCTCTGTGCATCATAACGAAAGTGGAGGAATGCGCCGTATCTACAAGACAGGGGGCATTCCTGTCCTTCTCCCCTGCACCGGCACACAAACAGCAGCTGTGTGGCAACGTAGACAACTTTGCATCATTTAGCAAGCGTGCCTGCACTGAGGGGATGATTGTTTTTTTTCACAAAGGGACACCTTCCTACACCAAAACAATCATTAACTACATTTTCCTCTTTCTATAGCACAAATAGAAAGAGGAAAAAATGAGGAGACATAAAAGTATTTCTCCTTGTTGCTCCTCCTTACGCCTCCCCTGGGGAGTCGTAGGATTCTGACGCATTCCCAGGTTTACAAAATGTTGTAAACCTGGGAATGTGACAAGTTTATGATGTTGCTTGGGAACACCCATGGAACGCCCCTTTCATGCCGAGTTATGCGTGAAAGAGAACCATATTTATAAGGCCATGAAAAGTCACGCAGGGTGACTTTACATGGCCTTGAAAATATGGGGAAGCCAATTGCTCTGCCAGTGCGTCAATAAAAGCACCCTACTGGCGGTGCAATGGGCTTATAAATAACCCTCATATAGTTTAACGATCTGGTAAATGCCACAGGTTACATATCCTAAAATTCAATGTTCGTACAACTGTCCCGAAATTACTGGGATTACTGTTGTTTTTCCCTATAGTACTTCATTCCTTGCCTGTACCAATGCATTTCATCTCACTTTCAGTGCATTCAATTTGCATAGCAATTGATTCCTCTTCATAAATGCACTATTTCACTGCATCCCTTCCTAATATCAATGGTTTATTTTTCTGCAGCAGTGCGTTGTTACCTTTCATGAGAGTATTTCAAGTCTGCGTTGGTTAATCCTATCCGTTCAATTCCTTGCAATTGTGTTACACAGTGGCGGCCGGTAAGTTTTGGAGGGAGGGGAGCAGATGGGACACACACACGAACACATGCACGCGCACACATACACATAAGACTCACAGCCAGGCATTCACACACGCGTGCACACACACACACAAACACATCCATTCACAACACTATGTACCAAACATTCATACATACACGCACGCACGCACCAAGCATTAATTTAAAATAAAATAAAACACACTTACCTGCAGCCAGCTCCGCCTCAGAGGTTCCAGGAGGCTTGAGACTATTGCCTTCCCTCATTGGCGTGGGAAGGCAGCAGTCCCAACGTCATCACAGAGTGGGATGAGGTCAGTGAGACTGCTGACCCCACCCCACTCTTTGATGAAGTGTCACTGATTGACACTCGACCCTGGGCGCTTCAGGGCTTAAAACTGAAGTGCCAGGTGCAAGGCAATCAGTGACGATACCCCTTGTCACAGAGGGGAGGGACTCAGGGACCTTTGCTAAACTAAGGACGTCATGCACACAGGAGCTGTGACTTCCTCAGCCCAGCAACGTTTAGCTCAGGCAGCCAGGATCCTGAGCATTTTGCGCATGTCTGGCTCCTGGTTACTTTATATGAAAGTGAACAGTGTCTGTCAGGCTGACCTTTGTGCAGCCTGACAGACACTGTGCGTGAGGGTCAAAAGGGCAAGGGTTGTGGCGCCTCAGCCCCAATGGACCGGCCGTGCCTGATTATGTAAGAGCACATTCTAAATATCTATCACAATATTCAGTCTAGGTGTGTTATGCATTTTGTTTTCGCCATTGAAGTGTTACATGGGGGCATATTATCAAGCACGGCGTTAAAATTATTGCCACTTTAGCGGCTGAAAACTGCCGCTAGAGCGCCGATAATGGGCTTGATAATATGCCGCAGAGAATTCCCATAGAAGCCCAGGTTAACACGAGAACATGGGCTTCTGTTGGAATTCTCTACAGCATATTATCAAGCCCATTATCACCGCTTTAGTGGCAGTTTTCTGCCGCTAAAGCGGTGATAAGTTTAA
Organism: Triturus cristatus; assembly: GCF_964204655.1. Taxonomy (NCBI): domain Eukaryota; kingdom Metazoa; phylum Chordata; class Amphibia; order Caudata; family Salamandridae; genus Triturus; species Triturus cristatus. The sequence goes on along the minus strand of NC_140594.1, from coordinate 844,098,826 downwards.
CGCCGTTTCTTGATAATATGCCCCATAATTCCTTATTTTCACCCGTCACAAAACGGTGTACATTTTCCCTGTTTATCTTCACCCTCTTCTGAAGAAAGCCTTCACTTTGTGAGATCATTTTCACCACATTACAAGATCATTTGCACACGAATCGAACCCAGTCAAGCAAGAAAAGGACGTATGCAAAATATTCCCCTCCAGATGTAGCCTATCTGAATTCTTCTCTGGGGGTTTTCCTTCGTCAGAGATTGCTATGCACAATGGCACAACTCATGGAAAGAACACTGCGCCCTCCTTTCTGTGGCAGAAGGTAATCTTGATGTTCGGGTTTATAGGACATATAATACAAACCATGAGTACAAGCAACCTGTAAAACTGTGATTTCCGGTGTTTTCACTCGGGGGTATTTCACCTGGTAGAATCATAAGAGATGTTTGGGGATGAAAACATGCCCAAAAATTAGGAACTGCAGGTGGGTACAGTGCAGAAAAAACATCTGCAGTTGCTTTTTTAGGGGCAAACTTAGAATAGAACAGTATTCCCTAACCTCGAAATAGCTATTCCCCTGGTATCAGTAATTCTGGATGTGGAAATAGCAAATTGGTATTCACTTAAGGCGAATGAGGGCCTGTTTTCAGACAACTATATCTCGAGAAGAACCCTTTTGTTTGTGTTAAACAAGGATATGTGCAGCATAAATTGGTGCAAAATCCACAATTTCACTCAAGTGTGACAAGGGTAAAAGCAGCAATCATGAAGGCACAAACTGGCACATGCATCAAGCCAAAATGTGCTCGCAAAATTAGCGATTAGCTAATTGCGAGCGCATTCAAGCGAATCCCCATGCATCAACCAAATAACCAATATTCGCTAAAATACCGACTCGCAAATACCGAGAATCCAGATATAGCGAATCGGAATTAGCGCAAACCTGAATAGTGGGAGCAAATAAGGAATCGCAGAAAATAATCGCAAATGGATGCATCAAAAATCGCTCATAGCGATTTCCTCAAAATTCGCATTTTAGCAAGTGCAGATTAAGGAGAATCAGAAGCAGGTGGTAAAAATATTTTTCTGCCATTTAACTGCAATACAAATGATGGAGCTGGGGAGGGCCATTGCAACTAACCAATGAGTCCATAGAGGACGCACACAAAGGCGGCACACTACTTGTTTGGGAGGAGGATGAGGACCCATGCAGCAGGCCAGGGCAGAAGGAGATTCCAAAAGAGGGCACTCCGCCTGCGCATCACTCAGATGTGACACACCAATGAGGACATATATGAGTAGTACATGATCAACGCTGCCATACAACTCAACCACATAGCCGAATTGGAAACACCAATGCAGCGCAAAACACGTAGGACCCATGCCAACCGTCCCCATGTCCAAGTGTAATGTTGCCTGCACCTACTTGCATCAGGAGGTGTCTAGAGGGTAGTGGCATTAGCGGGAGGGGTATCACAAGGCTCCCACTCACATGTCTAGAGAACCTTCCTGGCTGCCATGATGACTCAGACACACGACCACATCAGCCTCCCCAAAACCCAATTGGAATTGAACCCACCCAGACTCCATTCATATTGAATTGCACTGTTCACTAATGTGATATGAATGCCTAGATTGCACACACGACCCATATGTCCACCATCAGTCAATGAGTAGAGCTTCCGTAACCGGAATTGTTATCACTCCATCAACGTCAACCAATGTGCAATGTGAATGACATCATGTCGGACATCGCAGCGCAATATCCTGGGAGCATCAATGATCCATACATCTTCCGATACATTGGCATACACACACGCCTGCTCAGGGGGGGATATGGCGAGGGACACCTGCTAGGTCAGACAATATACTCATGCACACTAAATCATTCTGTAATGGCAATGCAAACCTGACACATACACATTCCACACTACCCTGTAGGTGACAGTGCATGCGCGGTGAGGAACTATATCATGACTCCATAGTTGAACCCAGGCGCCCAACAGGAGCAGCGGTACAACGCAGCACACACCAGGACAGGTGATGTGATTGAAAGGACATTTGGATAGGTCAAGAGTCGCCTCCACATCCTGCACAGACCTGGTGGTGCGATGCAGGACCAGCCGGTGACCTGCTGTCGGATAGTGGCAGCATGTGCAATGTAGCCCATCGTAGCTCCCACGATACGCATACCCATAGATGGCCACGGCACTGCGGACAATCAGCCCCCTGTACACCCACCACACCCGCATCCCGCAAGCTCTGCGGAGGGGCAGTTGATACGTGCCCACATCACCCAACATCACTTCAAAGGTACGTAATCATGAGACAGAAACGATCATTCTTCAAATGCAAAGTTTTTATTTGCACTTGCACATGGACTCTTGTGTGTCTAAACATACACGTGGCCTAAGGATACATTCACGTCATGTATCGAGGCACTATTAGGAATAAGGTTTGGGACTCCATTAGCAGTCCCTCTGTATGTCCTGACCATGGTTATGCCACCATGGCCAATTGTCCGGAGGGATGTGAGTGCTCAGCGCTTCCTCCCACGCACACCGAGGCGTCTATCTCCTGCAGCGCCATCCCCACCCATTGGTGGAGTTGTAGGTGTAGAACGGCGTGCACTACACCTTCTGCCGGTGCTGACTGGTGCAGACATGCTGCTCACGCTGGATGCCCCCTCACTCCCCTCATCTCCAGTGGCATTGCTGAGGCCACCTGCACCAGCCTGGATCTGCTCAACAGCTGTGGTAACTTGGCCAAGGGCCCTGGCCACGTCCCCACAACAATGCCCCATGTCAATCTGCATTGCCACCGACCGTTGTGACAGCAGTGCAGTGGCGTTGCACAACTTGTGGTTGGAACGTGTAAATCCAGCCAGGCGCCCCATGAATTGCAGATGCCTCCTCCGCTCGGTGTTCTGTCCCTCCTGCATCACACGCATGAGCTCGTGCAATGTGGCGTTGGTGTCCCTGTTGCCCTCCACAACTGCTTGAGTGAGGTCACTCATGCGATCTGCCATGGTGGAGAGGTTTCTGTTCAATTTGGCCATTTGCAGGCTGATGGCTCCCATGTGGCGTGCCTGCAGGCGCTGCACCCTTGTCATCTGCAGCTCAACGGCTCCCCAGACATTTGGAGTCGATGCCTCCTGTGCAGTTGTGTAGCCCCTTGCCCTGCGTCTTCGCATCGTCGGGACGGGTGTCTGCGGGGTGGTGGTGGTGGACCTGACACGAGGCTGGCCTTCTGCAGTTGCCAAATCAGGTTCAGGAAGGCACTTCTTTGGCTGAATGTGAGGGACTGTAGTCCTGCGTCGTGTGGGTGCCTGGGATGTGCAGGGAGGTGTGACTGGTCTGGCAATGGCAGGCTCTACGGTGGACTGGGTGCTCTCCCTGCATTCGCTCCCATCACTGTCTCCTTCCTCAGCACCAGTGGTGTGAAACAGTGCAGGTTTAAAATTTCATTGGGTAATGTTTTGCTACATGGTGATTATGTCTGCTCTTACATTCTCACTCTCTGTATTCGCTGTCTGTAATGCATATTGGGCACAATGGTCACACAAAGTGCTATGTGACTCACTAATTGGTTCAGGGGACTACAACTCCCAGGATGCATTAGTAACTGTATATGGACTGTGGACTGGGGTTGGTTACAGCTGCCTGCCTTCTTATTACTGTATGGGCGCTATTTTAATTTACATTGATGGGTATATTATAGTGCCTCTTACCTTCTGTACTGCAGGCTGCGCCGGATGTATCCATCTGCGTCACCCCCACAGCAGCTTCCGGCAGGATTGTGCTCTCCACCAGGTCCTCCAGGGCTGTGTTGTCCAGGACTGTCGAGGGTCCTCCTCCGGTGCTCTTTGCCTCCCTCAGCCTCTGAGCAATTCGCTCCTTGGCACGGCTCCGGAGATCGTACCAGCGTTTCTTTAAATCATCAATGCTGCGGTGTGTCACACCCACAGCATTGACCCTTGACTTGATCTTGTTCCAGAGGCGTCTTTTCTCAGCCTCTGGGACTTTAAGGGAGAGCTTCCCAAAGAGCTTGTCATGGCTCTTCACAACCTCTTCAATGAGGTACTCCAGTTCCCTCTTACTGAACTTTATTTTTCTTTTCCTGGCACCTGCCCCCTCCTCTGCTGATGTGTTGGCCATTTCCCGTGTTTGCAGTGGTCTTGATGCCAAGTATTCCTCTCCACAGCTCTCCAAAGGCACTCAGATTCCTGCTCTGGCTTCCTATGGACACAGACTGCACCATGGGAAGAGTTACTTCCTGGTTGTGATGTCATCAGGCTGTTCCCAATGCGACTCGGTAAAAATGCGAACTCGCAATTAGCGATTTCGCTAATTGCGAGCTCGCTAATAGCGATCTCACTATTTGCGAGATTGCAATTTGTGTGTTTACAGCGATTAGCGATTTTTGGGGTATTTTCGCTAACGCGTTTAGCGATTTTTACCGATTCGGTGTTTTTTCGGTATCTGCGTCATGCATAGGAGATAGCGATTCCTTATTTGCGATTCCTTATAATTCGCAAATAAGGACTCGCTATTTCTTAGCTTGATGCATGTGTACCAAAGATATTAGTATTAATTTTCTACGACTGCAACAAAAAGCTTCTTAACTTCACCTCCACTCCCATATTAGTGCATTCCATTACTTTGCCTAAGGACCCTAACCATGTATTCCTATATAAACTACCTTCTAATTTTCAGCCTTTGCATTTGCTTTCATCTCCTTTCAATCCTTTAACAATGCAAACTCCAACGAGTAAAGCTCTGGAACCGCAAAATGAGACATTGCTGCAGATCTGATATTGTGACTTAAGCACCCCCTTCTGCTGTTAAATGTTGCCCTTCTGAAAGGAGCTCTTCCCTACACTGGCTTACAGTTCAGGTCACAGTTTGTTTTAAAACATTAGTACAGATCCCATTCAGAACAAATAAAGTCAGTTCCTTGATCTCCGAGGCAGAGTTTATAGCCACGGTAACAAGAGCAATTTTAGTTAAAAGCTTTCTTGCCATGCAACAGTTATTGTAAATTATGCGAGCACGAGAAGCAACCCTGACAGACCATAAATCACAAAATGTAGCAAAACATTATTGACTCACGAATATTTCATTTTTTACAGGAAATAGAAATATTGTATATGGCTGAGGGATTTTTGTCAAACGAGAACTGAGCGGATTTCTAATTAAGCGTCTGTGCAACATATGTTGGACCTTGATTCCATATCACAAAGGCCAGTGACATTCAGCAGAAGAGCCTCTCAGTCATCAGCAGGGCCACCAATCAAAGCTCCTACAGGTCTTCCTTAATCCCAAACAATCAAGCTGTTAAACAGGGTAAGCTCAATGTGACAAAGAGAACTAACATGGCTCACAAATAAAATTCGAAATTGGAAACATTGTCAGTACCAGCCATGGCCTGCTCAGGGTAAGTAGGTCCCTCACAGACCATACATGAAGGCATGAACATCAGCTCATGTTATCCAGTCATAATGGTCATGATGGTAGACATAGAAGCAGTCAGGTCCAAGCACTTCAGTCTAACTGATCACTTGCTCATTGGGATGGGGAGAGAAATGACAGAGCTGATACTGTACTTACTTACTAAGCAATACGTCCCATCTCTGCCTCTTGGAGAGATTTCCAAAAGGGCAAGCAGCAATTGACCTAAAATATTTCTAGAGTCTTAACCCTCTGCAAGGGGAAACAGCATTTACAACGCTACTATTACATCGTGTTTCTATTACAACCTGGTTGTGAGAATGCAATGCCTTTACATCTCAAGTCATTAGGTAGACTTGCTGCAGGGGGGCACTCTAACCTAAGGAATAGTATAATTTACTATTCCAACACCTTCCCTACTGTTGCGCATGCTGGGGTTGGAATAGTAAATTATACTATTCGTAAGTCCAGTGCGCCCCCTACAGAAATTCAGTCGAATGACTTGCGATGTAAAGGTATCGCGTTCTAACAACACAGTCGTTGTAACGACTGCTTTGTAATAGAACACAATCTGATATGTTAAAAGGGGCATCACAAGATGGCTGCCAACACTTCCTGGTTTGGATTCCAATCAGAGTGAAGCTCGTGCCTAGAAGGGTTCGCGAATCCCCCTCAGTGCTCAGATATATATTTCTTTATTTTTGAATTTCTCAGCAACTACTGAGCGGATTTACACCATTTAAAAAAAGCCACTTTCTGGACCAAGACCTACCTTTTTGCCAAATTTGGTGTAATTCCGTTCAGCAGTTCAGGCTGTAGCCTGTTTCAAAATCCCCATGGAAATTAACATGGGAAAAACGTGTTTTGGCCCCCCCCTTTTTACTGAGCCCCCACTTAACGAACCACCCCGAAACTTTCAAGACACGAGCTGACCTGAGCGAACCATTAGTTTTGAAAATTTCGCAAAGATTCGTCAAGCGGCGCTAAAGATATTGCAAATCAAAAAACGCTCTTCCTATGGATAATAGGTCCTAACTATAACTACCTACTGGTGACTGCCAGTAGGTAATATATATATATATATATATATATTACCTACTGATGGTCGCCAGTAGGTAGTTATAGTTAGGACGTATTTTCCATAGGAAATCTGCAACCTTCTATTCCCAATTGGCGCCGGTTGACGAATCCTTGTGAAATTTTCCAAACTTTTGGCCAGCTCCGCTCCGCTCCCACCCTGAAGGTTTTGTGGTGATTCGTCAAGCGGGGGCCGAGAAAAAAGGGAGGTCCCAAAACGCGTTTTCCCCATGCAATTTCCCATAGGATCTGTTGTCGCAGCTACAGCCCGAACCGCAGAACGGAGTGACACCAAATTTGGCAAAGAGGTAGTCCACAGTTCAGACTCATGCCTTTTGAATAAATGCTGTTAATCCGTTCAGTAGTTCCTGAGAAAATTAGAGTTAAATGTACATAAATATCTATGGCCGCTGAGGATCCGCGGACCGTACACGCACCGTACGCGCACCCTCCCCGAACCGAGCGCGCACCCTCCCGATCGCGCGCTGAATGCTAATTGGCTGTCGAATGTCTTTCTACATTCGAAACCAGGAACTGTTGGTGGCCATTTTCTGCCTCGGTAGAAGCGATTCTGAAGAAGCAAGGGGAATAAGTGTGTAAAACATATAAAGGGGGCAGAGTGGAAATACTCTGATCCTCTAGAGGTGCTTAGGGGGTCTCAGAAGGATCCCCGGGGCCCTCTTTTAAAAAAAATAAAACGGCGATATGCACGCACGGTGCGCGCATCCTATCGCGTTGGGTGCGCGGATCCACGGATTTTTTTTTAAAAAAAGACAAGAAATCTTTGGTTGTATGACTACTTTGTACACTGAAAGGTAGGGTGTATATTTCTGTTTTTTAAAGGCATGATTCTTCTTGGTTAACAAAAACAGATTGTATGGAACATTATATATGATTAGCTGATATGTTGAAAAGTGAAGCACACTTCCTCTCTTGTGTAGGAACATTGTGTGCTGAACTTCTGACCTGTGTGCTTATTGCAGTGTTCCATGACCTGTTTCTATGGTAACAGGCAGAATGTAGATTGGGGGAAGGGTTGAAATGTATTTCAGTTGGAAAGGATTGAATAACCGATAGAAATGTGTGTTTGCTTTTGAGTTTATGTGTGAAGGATTGTGATTTGATGTTTACATGTATATGTGTGGAAAATGAAAGGGAAACTTTTCCATTCTTTGTTTTTGCTGAGAGGTGCACAGTGCAGAGATTCTGTAAAAGAAAATATGGTGAGTGACTGATATACTTCTTAATCTACAAAAGAACTTTAAAGATGAGTTATTTAATTGTGAGGGGATGTATGTAGACTATTTTGATTTTAATCAGACTAATGTATTTCTCCTGCTAAAGTGTAGGGAGTACTTTTTTTCTCTACAATCTGTTTGACAGTGTGTGTACATGTAGAAACCATTCTGTGAGAAGCATTTGTGTTTTTCATGTGTTTGCAGACAGATAACTGTGCTGTTTTTATATTTTGGTAGAATTAGAAATCAGTCATTGTTTATGAATTTGTGAAATGAGTTATGTTATGTTTCTATACTAAAATGTAGTACTACTTCTAGATGAAGAAATGTGTTTTGGTATAGTGCAAGGGATAGTATTGTTTGTCTAGAATCACACAGTGAGTCTGTGTGCATTTGGGAACCACTGTGAGAGAAGTATTTGGTAACATTGTGTATTTGGTGACAGATAACTTTTTTAAAACCTGTCATGTTGTGAAGTTTTAGTAGCATTAGAAGCCAGTCTTTGCTTATGCTTTGATTAAATGAGTCAGGCTTTGACACAAAAGTGCAGTCCTGAAATATGAAGATTGTGTGCAGTTCCCTTACCACTTCCACAGCAGTGAATGATTTTTGGTAAACTCCTAGGTATAGTGGTTGTTGTCTAGAATCACACTGTGAGTCTGTGTGCATTTGGGAACCACTGTGAGAGAAGCATTTGGTAACATTGTGTATTTTTTAGCAGATAACTCTTTTAAAACCTGTCATGTTGTCAAGTTTTAGTAGAATTAGAAGCTAGTCTTTGCTTATGCATTGATAAAATGAGTCAGGGTTTGACACTAAGGTGCAGTACCATGTACTATTCTCTTCACTGTGGCAGAACTGAAAATTTAAAAGTTTTACCTAAGCACTGTCCTAGAAGTAGTCTGATTATTTAGTCAGTTTCTAAGTACCAAATAGATTGCTTCAAATGTCTATGCAGTATGCATGTAGTGTTCTAACATACTATACACTTGTCTTTTACACCTTCAATTCCCTAGTCAGTATCCATACACTTACAGGAAACCCCCTGTCACTCCCTTTGCAGTCCTCTAGTGACCCATTCAACACCATGTACTAATCCATTCACTGTGCCAAAACCCAAACACTTATAAATTCACCAAGACACTCTCTTTCCAGTACTCTAATGATTCAGTCACTGCCTAAGTATTCATGCACTGAGTCAGGCCTTAGCACATGGACTTCTTCAAACCCCTATCCACTATGCATGCAGTCCTCTAACCACCTACACACTTGTCTTTCGCACCTTCAATTCCCCAGTCAGTATCCATACACTTCCAGCAAACACCCTGTCACTCCCCTTGCACTCCTCTAGTGACCTTATTAAGCATCATGTACTAATCCATTCACTGCGCCAAACCCTAATAAATTCACCCAGGCACTCTCCTTGCAGTACTCTAATCATTCAGTCAGTACCCAAGTACTCATCCAGTGACCTAGGCCTTAGTATATGGACTGCTTCAAACCCCTATCCACTATGCATGCAGTCCTCTAACCACCTACACAATTGTATTTCACACCTTCAATTCCCTAGTCAGTATCCATACACTTCCAGGAAACACCCTGTCACTCCCTTTGCAGTCTTCTAGTGACCCATTCAGCATCATGTACTAATCCGTTCACTGTGCGAAAACTCAAACACTTATAAATTCACCAGGATACTATCTTTGCAGTACTCTAATCATTCAGTCAGTGCCTAAGTATTCATGCACTGAGCCAGGCCTTAGCACATGGACTGCTTCAAACCCCTATGCACTATGCATGCAGTCTTCTAACCACCTAGACACTTGTCTTTCACACTTTCAATTTCCTAGTCAGTATCCATACAGTCCAGCAAACATCTTGTCACTGCCTTTGCACTCCTCTAGTGACCCATTCAGTACCAAGTACTAATCCATTCTCTGTACGAAAAGCCTAGCACTTATAAATTCACCTAGGCACTCTCCTTGCTGTACTCTAATCATTCAGTAAGTACCCAAGTAGTCATGCAGTGAGCCAGGCCTTAGCACATGGGCTGCTTTAAATGCCTATGCAGTGTGGATGCAGTCCTCTAATCACCTACACAGTTGTGTTTCACACCTTCAATTCCCTATTTAGTATTCATACACTTCTAGCAAACACCCTGTCACTCACCCAGTGTGTCTCCTTATAGTACTGTAATCATTTAGTCAGTTAGCATGTAGAGTTTTAGTGAGGTAGGCTTTAGGGCATGAACTGTTTCAAAGTAGTATGCACTATGCATGTAGTGTTTTAACCATTGTCACACTTGTGGTTCAGGGACATAGTTTCTTAGTCAGTATTTATATAAAATGTGTTTGTACAGTAATGGAATAGTATAATTTTGAAAGTTATTAATATACATTTATTTGTGATTCTTTTTTACAGATACAGAACAGGAGTGTTTCTCATCTGTTTGCACTCTTCTCGTGCAAGATTGTTTGGATGAAGGGTCCTTAGGGGTTTCATCATACTTGCTGTGCCGCATGAGTATTTTTTGTTAGGATCCCCTCGTAACAGAACTCTTTTGAAAATCTTGTGCATGAGAAAGGTGGTATTGGTCTTTGTTTGCCCCTTGAGAAAAGTAGAAAAATTCCACATCACTGAAGTAAAACGTTGTGGGCGTGGTGCATCCTCCAAAAATTCAACTTTAGATTTGGTGAATATTTTATAGCGACATCATTTACAGTTTTTGTAAGTAAAGTTAAAAAATTTTGTTAGCTGTGTGCATTTTATATTTCTGTGATTTGTATTTTGAGAATGGCATGGTGGTTTTTTTTTAACAATCTTTGAGATTGTGTTTTTTTTGCTCGCCGTTAAGTGATGAGTACGATTGAAATCACTATTTTTAGTGAAATGTAATATATTCTGAGAACAGCAAAAAAGGCAAAAAAATTACTTTGTGGAAATTATGCTATGTTGTAAAAAATGTATTATTACATGTTATATTTTTTTTTTCCTTTTCTTTCACAGATCCAAATTTTAAAATAAGGAATTTATATGAATTTATATGTGAATGAAAAACAGAAAAAAACATATACCATTTTTTATTCCTATTACTGTGAAGGTAAGTTTAACTAAGTTTCAATATGCAGAATGAAGAGGCCTGCAAGAAGCTACAAAGCTGAAACACGTTTCTAAAAACACTCTGTTTATGTAGTTTTGAAATCTGACCATAATCAGATATCATGTGACCTGCAAAAAAAGAGATTTGAGGGGTTCATAATATTTCACCTTTTTAGCTGTTGAAGGACCGCAATCATTTCAATCATTCTTCTTTGAACATCTTTGCAGAAAAAACTCTGTGCTTACCTTTTATCATTCGCAAGGAAATTTAAAAACGGAAATATGTCACTTTTTGTAACATAGTTATTGTGCAAGATAATCTTTTATATTAACAAATAGAGGAAAAGGCACTCTGTGCACTTTTTATACTCCATGTAAATATAACCTCATCATGCACACCACTTTGTGTTGAAAGGGTGTTCTATAAGTGTTGTTGTGCATGATTGCACTTAATACTCATAGAACAAGACACATGTCTAGATTTATCAGAAATCATAAATCTTGATATGTGTGTGAATGCTGCACCATTTTAAATTTGGTGTAGGAAAGCACAACAAGGAGAATTGTTTTAATTTCTCCACATTTTTATATCTTCAATGCATGCTAAAATGTTCAGCATACATTGAAGAAGAAAAATGCATTTTTTCATTGTTTTTGTGCAGGAAGGTGTGTCTTCCTGCAGAAAAACAAACAACACATGACACAGATATCCTTGCACTATGGTGCAAGGGTGCCTGTGTCACCACATGGCTGCAGTTTAAGCATCCCTGCAGAGAGAAGCATAGATTTGCAACATATTTATGTACATATGTTGCATCCCTGTGCTTCGGAAGTACTACAGCACACTGCAGTTAAAGAGGTTACTGTGTGATGCTGCAGCACTTCCTCAGAGTTCTGCACTTATACATTCACCATACGCTACTAATGCATTCATTCAGTCAATTACATACTACACATACATTCATCTAAACTAACACTAACAAAGAAATGTAGCTCTTTTTTTAAACCAGGAAAGTTGGTTTTTTTTCTTCTTTCTTAATTTATCATTTTTTGGGGGTTTTCTGAACAATTTTTTAATTTTTTGGGTTTTTCTGCAAAAACAAAAAACAAAAAACAAAACAGGAGAAACCAAACAATGAACTTCAGGGAACAATATCGACTGCTCACCATAGCACAAAGTCTTATTGCACTTAGTGTAGAGCACTTTTCAAAAATTGATATTGAGGACGGATGTCCAAGGTTTGGGCTGATGGATGCACTCTTGATGTGCTCGGCTGCGATGAGGTGGATGGCGCAGGAGCAGGAGTGTTTCTCATCCATCGGCACTCTTCTCGTGCAAGATTGTTTGGATGAAGGGTCCTCATGTGCTTCATCATACTTGCCGTGCCGCAAGAGTATTTCTTGTTAGGATCCCCTCTCGATAGGACTCTTTTGCAAATCTTGCACGTGACCAAGGTGGCATTGGTCTCATTCTGCCCCTCTGGAAAAGTAAAACATTTCCACACCACTGAAGAAAAACGTTTTTTGGGTGGTGCCTCCGGCAAAAATTCATCCTCAGAAGTATGAGGGGATGCAGGTTATGCCTGCTGCCCTGAAGCCATTTTTGGTTGAAAAAAGGTTAGAGCTAAGTGTAAACTTAGTCTAAAAAGTCTTCTTCACTCCAAAGAGATGGTGCTCTAAAGAAGGTCAAAGAAGAATGATTGAAATGGGTGGGGTCTTTCAATAGATAGAAGAGGAAGTGTAATGAACCAATCAAATCTCTTTTTTTGCAGGTCACATGGGATCCGCGCACCCTGCGCTTACGCAGCTCGCACCCAGCACGCATCCGCGAAATTGAATAACTTTTTTTATAGGATTAGATGTAAAAATATATTCGTTTTAAGACTAGTTTAGAGTTTGTCTTCAATTAATATTCACATGAAATACATACATATGTTTTTTTAAATGTTAAATACTTCAAGGGATCCGCGCACCTACCGCGTCATAGACGCAGATGACGCATTGCGGAAGCGCGTAAACGTCGCGTTACGTACATCAATCGTGTCGCGTATAGGCTGGGAGTAGCGTACCTGTCGCATTGCGATCGTGCACTAAACACGTACCCAACTCGTACCATGCGCAGATGCTATAGCGTAGGGATCGAGAACGGTGCGCATAGGGTGCGCAGATCCAAAAACATTAAAAAAAATATATAAAATACAGTTTTGAACATATAGGTAAAAAAATATTTTGAAAATATAAAAAAATATGTTTGTAAAACCCATTAAGTTTAAATAACATTTTTTAATTTTTAAAAGAATTAATTGAAAAAATAAGTTTAAAAAATGGTGATAAAAAAGTATTTTAAAAAAAAGATAATTAATGAAATTGACACACTGAATTTGAAAAATATAGAAAGCCAATCAAAATCATTAAACATGAAATCTTCAGAGATAAGTTATAGATAGGAATTAGCATTTAAAAAACCTTTGAAATTCACTGAAAAAACCATAGGTTTCATGCACGTTAAAGTTAGGAATTGGCATTTAAAAAACCTTTGAAATTCACTGAAAAAATCAAAGGTTTCAGGGGCGTTATAGTTAGGAATTGGCATTTAAAAAACCTTAGAAATTCACTAAAAAAAACATAGGTTTCAGGGACGTTATAGTTAGCTGGACATTTCCCTCGTACAAAACCCTAGAAATTCCCCTGTTATAGTTAGTTCAGCTAACTATAACTCGCGCCCCCGCAATGCACTGCTGATGATGTCACATATTACATCACTCATGACATGGTCAGTGACATCACTGATGACATCACTGATGACATCTCAAATGACATCACTGATGACATCACTGATGATGTCATCCATGTAATAAATTAGTGCATCTTCTCACACCCTAATATAACCTTTGATACACCGACTCAAAAGTTCAGACGGCCATTTTGAAAACCATAGATACTCCAATACCAATAACTACATACCCACTCATTGACTCTTAGGTCTACATACATCTCCACTCACTCACCTGTACAGTCACTCATACTTACAGTCACTCCGTACAGGACTATCATATGCATTTATACACCTATATAGACACTCACACACCGCCAATTATCCATTGAGGTACTGACACACCTAGTCAGTCATGCAAATAATTAATCAAAGTCCAATTTACTCACCTATACAGTTAAACACACTCAAGTTCACATACTCATAAAAATACTAACAAATTCTGACACTATTATACAATTACTAGTACAAGCACACACTCATCCATACGGGCACTCCCTCAATCACACACTCTCACATATAGATAGTTATATACTCTTACACACATATACACTGCGTTTCACATATGTAGTTACTGACACATGTACAACTGAGATATACATTCAATCACTAACACACTCATACATACACTCACCCAACCATGCAGTCCATCACAGTTGCACTCTTAAAACCATGCACCATAGAATCACCCACTCACACATCTATGCACAGAGTCACACACACCCTACCCACACAAACACTCAGGCACCCATACAGATACTGAGACAACCAATCAATAACCCATATATACACATTCATATAGGTATTCACAAAACCATGCAACCACTTATACACCAACACACAGACACATACAGACATTCAAACAGTTTAGTCACTAGTCTGCAGTAAGATACATTTAATGACTCACTTATAGAGTCAGTTACACGCCTAGAAAATCCCCCATTCACACACTTGTACACCCACTCATTCTTCAACGGGCCTTTCAATATATATATTAAACATATTAAAACTTTACAGAAACACAGACTCACTGGATGACGTCATCAGTGATGTCATCAGTGATGTCATTTGAGATGTCATCAGTGATGTCATCAGTGATGTCACTGACCATGTCATGAGTGATGTAATATGTGACATCATCAGCAGTGCATTGCAGGGGCGCGAGTTATAGTTAGCTGAACTAACTATAACGTGGGAATTTCTAGGGTTTTGTACGAGAGAAATGTCCATCTAACTATAACGCCCCTGAAACCTATGTTTTTTTTTGTGAATATATATTACCTACTGGCGGTCGCCAGTAGGTAGTTATAGTTAGGACCCCTTTTCCATAGGAAATCCGCAACATTCTATTTTGAATAACTTTGGCGCCGGTCGATGAATCCTCACGAATTTCTCAAAATAGGTGGGGCGCTACGCTCCGCTCCTACCCTGAAAGTCTTGGGGGGATCCGTCAAGCGGGGGCTGAGATAAAAGGGGGGTCCCAAAACGCGTTTTTCCCATGCATTTTTCCATAGGACCTTTAGAACGAGCTACAGCCCGAACGGCTGAACAGAATTACTCGAAATTTGGCAGAGAGGTAGTCCCTAGGTCAAGGAAGTGCCTTTTGTAGGTTTGGTGTAAATCTGTTCAGTAGATTCTGAGAAAATAGCCTTTAAATCAATATATATATCTGAGCCCGCTTACGGTACGCTTACCGTACGCTTACCGTAAGCGTACGGTGGCGTGCGCGAGCGCGATTCTGATTGGCTCTTAGATCTTAGTAAACATTCGAATCGGCCGAAACCAGGAAGCGGCGGCCGCCATTTTGTGTATTTCACTCTGAAAAAAAAGAGTGAAAACAAGAAAAGGGGGCAATGAGGAGAGTTACAGACCCCCTAACATTTGTAAGGGGGTCAAAGAAGGACAGAAAAGTACAAAAAAAAACATTTATTGATTTTTAAAAAAATCACGGGGTACGCGTACGGTAAGCTTACGGTAAGCGTACGGTAAAAAAAATAAAAATAAATAAATGAAAAGCAGATTTAAGAGTTTAGATATTAGGGAGCTCTAAAAAGAGCTGTTGTGTTTATGAAGTCATTTTTTTAGTGGTACCTACAAGTAAGTACCGATGCAGAGTCTAAGGTTCAAAAGGAAGACTCTGTTCCCTTCATCATTGAAGTGCACACCATCTCCTCTATAAATGTCTTGCATGTCATAACGCAAGTTGTTGTGGTAAATGGCACCCATACCATAGTCACGGAGGAAAGCAGAAACAGATTTGTTGACGTGCTTTCTTGCTTTGTCAATCTGTGGACAGAAATGATTGGACCAGTTCCATTTTTGCCTTTGGCATATGTTGGAAAACACAAAGGCAGTTTTAGGGAAAAGTGAAAACAGTTGTGCAAAGGTGTCCTTCATAAGCATTTCCAGACCTACCCCAGTCAAAGTGCCTAGGTCATTGCCACCACAGTGCACTATTATGAGGTCAGGGTGTTGGATTTGCATGAAGGATTTCACCAATGGCATCAATTGGTGCCACTTTAACCCTCTCTTACCAATCCATTTAATGTCTACATTTGGCAAAGCAAGGTCTCTCACCATATCTGTTTTCTCTGCAAACTTTTCACTCCAGAAGACATAGCTGTGCCCTACAATCCACACTGTGAACATCTTCAAAGGAGATCTGGATGCACTCAGGAGGTGTCTTTCAGTAGAATGGCAATATGAAAAGAAAGACAGTTTGGAAATGGAGGCATACATATTTTTTTCAAAACAAAAAGAACTGATTGGCTGTTTCATACCATTCTAGAATAAAAACTAGGCTGTATGTGTAAATTAATAGAAGCATGTTTTGTATTGGTACAAAAAAATGTGTAACCAAAGAACAGTACTATGGATTTGCTGTTAGGTTTGAAAAGTCAAGCACTCTTGCTCTGTGGAATTGAAACATTGTTTGGCGAACTTCTGACCTAACTCAACACAGCAGTGTTCCATGAGCTGTTGCTATGGTAGCAGGCAGAAGTCAAGTTGGGGGAAGGGTACTAGGCAGAAGTCAAGTTGGGGGAAGGGTACTTTTGGAAAAGGGTTGGTTTTCAACCAATAGAAATGTGTGATTACATTTGAAAAAAAGGGGGAAGCACTGAGATTTGAAACTTACATGTATATGTGTGGAAAAATAGAGGGAAAGTTTGCCATTATCTGGTTCTGCTGAGAGGAGAGAGGTGAACACAACAGAGATCCTGGCTCTGATAATCTGCTGTTTGAGTGTCACATTTCTTTCACAACTAACTAATTTTAAAGGTGAGTTTACAGTTTGAGAGGGGATGTATGTGGTAACTTAAGAAATGAATAATAGAAATGGAAATTGTTTTTGTTGTAGTTGCGTTTATCATTTTCTGTTTTGGGAGAAATTTAAATGTGAGGAACATGTAAAATAATATGGAGTATGTTTTCACAATAAATTAAGGTGTACTGGAAAAAAAAAGAATAGTTTAAGGGTTTGAGGTTGGACTCAGTAATGCAAATACATTCAGCATCACTAAGGCTGGTTGCCCTTGCTGGAGTGTAGGCAGTCACCGAGAATACACATGGTGGTGGTCTGAAAAAACAGTTTGGACATGTGCATTTAAAAAAATCAAAAAAAGTGGTTTCATAATGTGTCAGTCTGTAAAAGTGATTTTCACTTGCCCCGAAAAAAAAAGAGCAGTAAGTGTGCTTTCAAATTGGCAAAGAAATTTCGTTTTGGGACTAATGTGAAAACATGACTCTGTGTGCAGAGAGGAATTATAGGCAGAGATTTATTGCGTATTGCTCTGGTGATTTCACAGTTGCATTAGATGGAAAGGGGGAGCGAATTTTTGGGGGAAGAAGCAGACTCTTAGCACACACCCATGTGCTTGCCATGTATAATCATGCACAGTATTTACAAGCGAGTGGGGTTTTCAGGTTTCAGTCTGTAATGCAAATACATTCAGCATCACTAAGGCTGGTTGCCCTTGCTGGAGTGTAGGCAGTCACCGAGAATACACATGGTGGTGGTCTGAAAAAACAGTTTGGACATGTGCATTTAAATAAATCAAAAAAAGTGGTTTCATAATGTGTCAGTCTGTAAAAGTGATTTTCACTTGCCCCGAAAAAAAAAGAGCAGTAAGTGTGCTTTCAAATTGGCAAAGAAATTTCGTTTTGGGACTAATGTGAAAACATGACTCTGTGTGCAGAGAGGATTTATAGGCAGAGATTTATTGCGTATTGCTCTGGTGATTTCACAGTTGCATTAGATGGAAAGGGGGAGCGAATTTTTGGGGGAAGAGGCAGACTCTTAGCACACACCCATGTGCTTGCCATGTATAATCATGCACAGTATTTACAAGCGAGTGGGGTTTTCAGGTTTCAGTCTGTAATGCAAATACATTCAGCATCACTAAGGCTGGTTGCCCTTGCTGGAGTGTAGGCAGTCACCGAGAATACACATGGTGGTGGTCTGAAAAAACAGTTTGGACATGTGCATTTAAATAAATCAAAAAAAGTGGTTTCATAATGTGTCAGTCTGTAAAAGTGTTTATCACTTGCCAAAAAAAAGAGCAGTAAGTGTGCTTTCAAATTGGCAAAGAAATTTCGTTTTGTGACTAATGTGAAAACATGACTCTGTGTGCAGAGAGGAATTATAGGCAGAGATTTATTGCGTATTGCTCTGGTGATTTCACAGTTGCATTAGATGGAAAAAGGGGGAGCGATTTTTTGGTGCAGAAGCAGACTCTTAGCACACACCCAGCTGCTTTCCATGTATAATCATGCACAGTATTTACAAGCGAGTGGGGTTTGAGGTTTCAGTCTGTAATGCAAATACATTCAGCATCACTAAGGCTGGTTGCCCTTGCTGGAGTGTAGGCAGTCACCCAGGATACACATGGTGGTGGTCTGAAAAAGCAGTCTGGACATGGGCTTTTTAAAAAATCTGAAAAGTGGATTCATAATGTGTCAGTCTGTAAAAGTGATTATCACTTGCCAAAAAAAAGAGCAGTAAGTGTGCTTTCAAATTGGCAAAGAAATTTCGTTTTGTGACTAATGTGAAAACATGACTCTGTGTGCAAAAAGGAATTACAGGCAGAGATTTATTGCGTATTGCTCTGGTGATTTCACAGTTGCATTAGATGGAAAGGGGGAGCCATTTTTTGGTGCAGAAGCAGACTCTTAGCACACAGGTAGCTGCTTACCATGTGGAATCATGCACAGTATTCACAAGCGAGTGGGGTTTGAGGTTTCAGTCAGTAATGCAAATACATTCAGCATCACTAAGGCTGGTTGCCCTTGCTGGAGTGTAGGCAGACACCCAGGTTAGAAATGATGCTGGTCTGAAAAAGCAGTTTGGACATGTGCTTTGTAAAAAATCTGAAAAGTGGATTCATAATGTGTCAGTCTGTAAAAGTGTTTATCACTTGCCAATAAAAAGAGCAGTAAGTGTGCTTTCAAATTGGCAAAGAAATTTCGTTTTGTGACTAATGTGAAAACAAATGTAGTAATATATTTAAATAAAATAAAGGAATTTTTTTTAAGTTTTTTTCAGGTATTGCTGAAGAGCAGTGAACAAAATTAAAGATGCCTACAAAATCCAGAGCAAAAAAAGAGCAGAAAAAAAAACTATATTTGAAGACAACTGGAGGACCTAAGTTAGTTGAAGATGCTCATGTTGGGAAGAAGAAAAAATCTTCTGGTAAGCAAAAGAAAGATTTTCTAAGGAACATATTCAAAAAAAGGAAAAATGTACAAAATGTCTGTACTGGAAAGAATGATTTGAATCGAAAAGGACAGGAAAAAATTGAGAATTTGAAAACAGCAAAAATAAGGCAAAAATATTTTTTGGAAAAAAATGTAAATATGTGTACTGTATTATAAAATGTTTTAAAAATATTAATACTTTTATCTTTTTTTCCAGATAGATATAGAAAAATTTCGAAAACTAGAACCATTTTTAAAACTATTTTTTTTAAAAACAAATGAATAAATATTTTTTTGAGTGAGTATGGTAAGTCAATAATAATAATTGTAGTCTCTCAAGGACCTTGTAATGTGATAATTGATTTTTAGTGTTTTTTTAAAAAAATAAAAAAAAAGTACGCGCACCGTACGCGTACGGTAAAAAAAAAAAAAAAAAGTTTTTAAAAACATATGTAAAAAAAAGATGAAAGATAAGGTTGGCTCTTAAAAGAACCGTTGTGTTCATGCAGGGACAGAGGAAAGGAAGCATGGGAAAATTATTCAAAGCGACAAATGTGCTGATCTATTTTGTTGTTCACTAGGGAAACACTGGTCTCCCTATAGCAAATTAGATCTTGACAAAATGTGCATCGAATATCAACCTTCCGAAATCGAGGGTTGATTTCCAGAGGGCCAGCAAAAGGAGATTCTCCCCCCACAGATGAAGGGCTCACCTGACCTGCAGAAGAAGGAGTCAGCCCTGCAGATGATGGTCCAGGCTGAGCTGCTGTGGATGTACTGGCTTGTCTTTCTGAAGAGTTACCTCCAAAAAGATGACCATGTGTCCTTCTGTGTACATCCTGGAGGTGTCTCTTCATGGTGTGATTCCCAAAGGAATACTTCCTGTTAGGATTACCTCTAGAAAGTACACGCTTACACAGCTTACAAGTCACTAAGGGTGCATTTACCTTTTGCTGGCCTTCAGGAAAAGTAAAATAATCCCATACATAAGAGGGCTTTTGTTTCCTCGATCTCTGCCTCAAGACAGTGCTGCTAGTGCTAGCCTCACTCTCAGAAGAGCTCTGCTGTTCTGCCATCGTATCCCAAAGACAAACCAGCTCCTTCTCCCAAGGGATCACAAGCAGAAATGAGGGGAATGGGTGTGGTGTAGGAGAGTTCTAGAACTGAAAGTAGTTTCAACCAATCAAAAGTTGTGTTTCATGATCACATGACCTACCGTACGCTTACGGTACGCTTACGGTACGCTTACGGCAAAAGTGCGCATGCGCGTAAAAAAGACACGCGCTTGCGCGCATGCGCATAACAGTCACTACCCGACACTTCCGCGTAACGTGCGCGTGTAGCGTACACGCGTACGCGTCCCACGCGGAGTACGCGCGGCTACGCAAATTGCGTAACTATACGCAAGCAGCGTAGGAAAATTACGGACGTTGCGTAAACCGTACGCTTACCGTGAGCTTACGGTACGCGTACTAAAAAAATAAAAATAAAAATAGAAAAAAAGTACTGCAAATAATTTTTACATGTTTATTTTAAAAAATATATAAAAAAAAACATATTAAAGAATTTAAAAAATTAAATCATAGTCTTTATAAAAGGTAAGAAAATTAAAATAAAAATATGTTAGAAAAAATAGAAGAAAAAAAAAAAATTAGCATTTAAAAAACCTTGCAAATTCACTGAAAAAACCATGGGTTTCACACACGTTATAGTTAGGAATTAGCATTTAAAAAACCTTAGAAATTCAGTGAAAAAACCATAGGTTTCACACACGTTATAGTTAGGAATTAGCATTTAAAAAACCTTAGAAATTCAGTGAAAAAACCATAGGTTTCACACATGTTATAGTTAGCTGGACATTTTACTCGTAAAAAACCAATGAAATTCCCCCATTATAGTTAGTTCAGCTAACTATAACTCGCGCGCCCGCAATGCACTGCTGATGACGTCACATATTACATCACTCATGACATGGTCAGTGACATCACTCATGACATCACTGATGACATCTCAAATGACATCACTGATGACATCACTGATGACATCATCCTTGTGATAGAGTGGCAGACCTCCTCTTCCCCTAATATAACCTTTGACACACACATTCAAAAATAGAGACTAAAATTTACAAAACAATGGACATACCAATAACAGTTACAACAACCTCTTCAGTAATTCTAAGATCCACATACACATCCACTCATTCACCAACAGTCCAATACAGTCACTCATACATGTACTCACTTATCATATGTACTCATACACCTATACATCCTGTTACACAATGCCACTCATCCATAGAGCAACTCACACACATAGTCACTCATGCTAATAAAGAATCAAACATACATTTACTTGCATATACAGTTATACACACACCACCACACTTACTTCTATGGAAACTTACACATACTTAGTCTTTTAAACAATCACTTATAGAAACACATACTTATTCATACAGGAACTCTTTCAATCTCTCACTCTCACATATACTCACATATATACACCAATAGTCACATATACTAGTTTTAAACATATGTAGTTACTCATAAAGACACTATTGAGACAGTCATTCACTCACTAACACACCCATACACACACTCATCCACCCATGCAGTCCTGCACACATGCTCTGTTCAACACATACAAACAGTGAGTCACTCATTCATGCACCTATGCACTACGTAATACCCCCCACCGAACCATGCAGACACTCAGACTGATACTCAAAAAACCAACTAATAACCTATATAGACACCCATGTAGCTACTCACCAACCCATGCAGCCACTTATACACAAAGTGAGAGACTGATACAGATATTTACATATTTAAACATTACTCACTAAGCCATGTATTCACTATGATACACTTAATCAGTCAGTTACACAATCAATTTTTCAAAAACAAATCATCCATTTAGACACTTATATACCCATTTATTCTTCCATCGACCTTGAGATATACATATATAAAACATATTTAATTTTCAGAAAAACCCACATTCACTGGATGATGTCATCAGTGATGTCATTTGAGATGTCATCAGTGATGTCATGAGTGATGTCACTGACCATGTCATGAGTGATGTAATATGTGACGTCATCAGCAGTGCATTGCGGGCGCGCGAGTTATAGTTAGCTGAACTAACTATAATGGGGGAATTTCATTGTTTTTTTACGAGTAAAATGTCCAGCTAACTATAACATGTGTGAAACCTATGGTTTTTTCACTGAATTTCTAAGGTTTTTTAAATGCTAATTCCTAACTATAACGTGTGTGAAACCTATGGTTTTTTCACTGAATATATATATATATATGTATATATATATATATATTCACTGAAAAAACCATAGGTTTCAGGGCTGTTATAGTTAGCTGGATATTTCACTCGTAGAAAACCATTGAAATTCCTCCGTTATAGTTAGTTCTGCTAACTATAATTCACGCGCCCGCAATCCACTGCTGATGATGTCACATATTACATCATTCATGACATGGTCAGTGACATCACTGATGACATCACTGATGACATCATCCACGTGACAATCAGATACACCTCATCATACACTAGTATAACCTTTCATCACTCACTGTAAAATACAGAGTACCATATTTGAATCCATTGACACACCAATACAAGTTTCTAAAAACCCACTCAGTGAGTCCTAGATCTACACACACATCTAATCACTTACCTATAGATTCGCTCATACATGCTGTCAATGATCAATAGAACACTATCAAATATACTTAAACACCGATATCGACATTACACACAGCACACATCTTATTCACTTATGCAGTCATCCTACTAACTTATGCAAACAAAGGATCATACTTACATTTATTCAGCTACACACTTATACAAACACCACTTCATTTATTCATATAGATAGTAATTCATACTTAGTGTGTTATAAAAGCACTATTACAAGTATACAGTTATCCATACAGTCACTCATAAAATCACTGAGTCTTATGTATACTTATTCATATAAAACAACTGTCACATACACTGCCTTTTATTTTTCTAGTTTGTTGGACATGTACCATTGAGAGATATATTTGGTCATCACCACACCCATAAAGATATTCACTCACCCAAACAACTGTTATAACATGTAGTCTTAACCTCATATACCTACTGAATCAACTATTCACACATCTTTGGGCACTCACACACCCCCTACCGAACCACACACACATTCACTCTCCCATACAAATAGTCTGTTAACTAATCAATAACTAATATAGACTTTCACATAGCTAGTAACCAACTGGTGCAGCAGTTGACACATCAACTGACAAAGTGATACAGATATTCACACAATTTAGTTACTATCCAATATATTTAGTGAGACACTATAAATTAGTCAAGTAAACAGTCAATCACACTGCTACTAAATCCTCCATCCAGATATTTATATTTATATATCCACTCATTCTTCAATGCAGATTGGTATATATATAATACATATTTAAATAACGAACCAAACCACATTCCCTGGATGATGTCATCAGTGATGTAATTTGAGATGTCATCAGTGATGTCATCAGTGATGTCACTGACCATGTCATTAATGATGTCATATGTGACATCATCAGCAGTGCATTGCGGGTGTGCGAGTTATAGTTAGCAGAACTAACTATAACAGAGGAATTTCAATGGTTTTGTACGAGTGAAATATCCAGCTAACTATAACAGCCCTGAAACCTATGTTTTTTTCTGTGAATTTCTAAGGTTTTTTAAATGCTAATTCCTAACTATAACATGTCTGAAACCTATGGTTTTTTCAGTGAATTTCGAAGGTTTTTTAAATGATAATTTTTAAATGTAATAATAGTTATATGTGTTTTTTATACTGATTTTCTGCAGTTTTTTAACTGTTAATTTTTACATATTATATTTTTTAAATTACATTATATATTTTTAATATAAATGGAAATGCAAATGTTTTTTTAAATATTGAAACTGAAATATTGTTTTTTTTTGTTGAATGTATAAGCGCAGAACTATAAGTGTGTTGGTTAGTTAGGGGACTGCATGCATAGTGGATAGGGGTGTGAAGCAGTCCATGTGCTAAGGCCTGGCTCAGTGCATGAGTACTTGGGTACAGACTGAATGATTAGAGTACTGCAAGGAGAGTGCCTGGGTGTATTTATAAGTGGTTGGGTTTTGGCACAGTGAATGGATTACTACATGGTGCTGAATGGGTCACTAGAGGAATGCAAGGGGAGTGACTTGGTGTTTCCTGGAAGTGTATGGATACTGACTGGGGAATTGAAGGTGTGAAAGACAAGTGTGTGGGTGGATAGAGGACTGCATGCATAGTGGATAGGGGTTTGAAGCAGTCCATGTGCTAAGGCCTGGCTCACTGCATGAATACTTGGGTACTGACTGAATGACTAGAGTACTGCAAGGAGAGTGCCTGGGTGAATGTATAAGTGTTTGGGTTTTGGTGCAGTGAATGGATTAGTACATGATGCTGAATGGGTCACTAGAGGAGTGCAAGGGCAGTGACAGGGTGTTTGCTGGAAGTGTATGAATACTGACTGGGGAATTGAAGGTGTGACAGACAAGTGTGTAGGTGGTTAGAGGACTGCATGCATAGTGGATAGGCGTTTGAAGCAGTCCATGTGCTAAGGCCTGGCTCACTGCATGAATACTTACACAGTGGTGAAGGGAGGGGATGGGGCCTGAGGTGACGTGTGAAAACACGTCCTGTGGCGCGTTTTAAGTAGGGGAAATAGTTCCCCATCAATCCTGAGAGCCCCAGGGGGCTAACTAGCCCACCAGGTGCTTCCAGTAAGCACCACTGCGCTGTGTTTCAGACAGGTGGCCCAGGCCGTGCCCCTTTTTACACCTCTCTGCAACGCAGCTCTGTGGCGCTTACTGGAGGTACCTAGTGGGCTACTTGGAGCCTAGGTACACTCAGGATTCAAGGGGACTTAATCTCCCAAATTAAAATGGACACAGGGCGCGTTTACACAGTGGTGAAGGGAGGGGATGGTGTAGGAAAGTGGCTCTATATATACTGGACCAAAGTAAGGTACAGTGTGTATAGAGTCCCTAGTCCCCAGAGGTTTGGCAGAGGTTAAAGTTAGATATAACCTTACTCTCTAAAGTGGTAGCTTGGTCGAGCAGTAAGACAGAATCAGAGGACAGTGTAAAGCATTTGTTATACACACTCAGTCAGCAAATGGTCTCACACACTCAAGAACTGAATTCTAGGCCAATTATTTTGTATCAAAAGATATAGTTGTTTTATTTTAGAACCAACAAGGTATCAAAATATGCTTTCTCAGGATGAGTTACTTTAGTTAAATACTTTTCAAATAGGCAATAGACTTTTTGAATGCAAGTTACAGTTTGTTGCAATAGGCAACACAATTTCAAACACAATGCAACATTGAGCTCAATGGGAATTTCTGGTTAAATGCCATTAGTTGCTTTGTACAATACTTTTCTAACCACAGGACTGGATCATAGATTCAGTCCCGGGACATGAGGTGTAAACAGTTAAGTAAAAGCGTTTTGGTTACAGTAGTGATTTTTAAGGAATATTATTGTATTTTAAATGTTGACACTTAGAAACTTTCAGTTGGAATTACAAATGTTATCCTATGGAAGGAAATTCAATTTGCAGGTAAAGTATGTTCACGTTACTTTTTTAATCCAGTGCTGGACTCCTAGGTTCAGCACTGGGACCTCTAGCTAAAACAGGCAAGTAATTACGTTTTTATCGTTGGCACGATTTATACAGAATATTTGTAAGTTTCAAAAATCGACACTTAGAAACTTTTTCAGCAAAAATCAGGCAATAATATCCTATGGAAGGAAATTCAAGTTACTGGTAAGTACGGTTAGAACTACTTTTCAGGGTCAGTACTGGGCTCAAAGATGCATCACTGAAGTCTCTCCTTATAACAGGTGAGTAAATCGGAATTCGTAGTTCGGCTGATTTTGGAGGAATATTTTAAATTTCCCAAACTCCACACTTAGAAGAATTTCCAAGTGAAACCAGTCAATGTTAGCCTATGGAAGGAAATTCAAGTTACTGGTAAGTACGGTTAGAATTACTTTTGAGGATCAATACTGGGCTCAAAAATGCAGCACTGAGGTTTCTCCTGATAACAGGTGAGTAAATCGGAATTCGTAGTTCGGCTGATTATAGAGGAATATTTGTAAGTTCCAAAACTCCACACTTAGAAGAATTTCCAAGTGAAACCAGTCAATGTTAGCCTATGGAAGGAAATTCAAGTTACTGGTAAGTACGGTTAGAATTACTTTTCAGGATCAATACTGAGCTAAAAAATGCAGCACTGAGGTTTCTCCTGATAACAGGTGAGTAAATCGGAATTCGTAGTTCAGCTGATTTTAGAGGAATATTTGTAAGTTCCAAACATCCACACTTAGAAGAATTTCCAAGTGAAACCAGTCAATGTTAGCCTATGGAAGGAAATTCAAGTTACTGGTAAGTACGGTTATAATTACTTTTCAGGATCAGTACTGGGCTCAAAGATGCAGCACTGAGGTCTCTCCTGATAACAGGTGAGTAAATCGGAATTTGTACTTCGGCTGATTTTAAAGGAATATTTGTAAGTTTCAAAAATTGACACTTAGAAGAATTTCCAAGTGAAACCAGTCAATCTTAGCCTATGGAAGGAAATTCAAGTTACTGGTAAGTACGGTTAGAATAACTTTTCAGGATCAGTACTGGGCTCAAAGATGCAGCACTGAGGTCTCTCCTGATAACAGGTGAGTAAATCGGAATTAGTAGTTCGGATGATTCTAGAGGAATATTTGTAAGTTCCAAAACTCCACACTTAGAAGAATTTCCAAGTGAAACCAGTCAATGTTAGCCTATGGAAGGAAATTCAAGTTACTGGTAAGTACGGTTAGAATTACTTTTCGGGATCAGTACTGGGCTCAAAGATGCAGCACTGAGGTCTCTCCTGATAACAGGTGAGTAAATCGGAATTCGTAGTTCGGCTGATTTTACTTTGGTCCAGTATATATAGAGCCACTTTCCCACACCATCCCCTCCCTTCACCACCGTGCAAACACGCCCTGTAGCGCGTTTTAAGTTGGGGAAATAATTCCCCTTCAATCCTGAGGGTCCGTAGGGTCCAACTAGCCCACTAGGTACCTCCAGTAAGTGCCACAGAGCTGCGTAGCAGAGAGATGTAAAAAGGGGCACGGCCTAGACTACCTCTCTGCAACGCAGCGCAGTGGCGCTTACTGGAAGCACCTGGTGGGCTAGTTGGCCCCCAGGGTCCCTCAGGATTGAAGGGGAATTATTTCCCCAACTTAAAACGCGCCACAGGGTGTGTTTGTACATGTCACCTCAGGACCCGTCTCCTCCCTTCACCACTGTGTAAACGCTCCCTGTGGCCATTTTAAGTTGTCTGATTAAGTCCCCTTGAATTCTGAGGGTCCCTAGCGTCCAACTAGCCAACTAGGTGCCTCCAGTAAGTGCCACATAGCTGCGTTGCAGAGACGTGTAAAATGGGGCACGGCCTAGACCACCTCACTGCAACGCAGCGCAGTGGTACTTACTGGAAGCACCTGGTTGGCTAGTTGGCCCCCCGGAGCCCTCATGATTGAAGGGGAATGTTTTCCTTAACTTAAAACGAGCCACAGGGCGTGTTTGCACACGTCACCTCAGGCCCCGCCCCTCCCTTCCCCACTGTGTAAACACGCCCTGTGGCCCTTTTAATTTGGGAGATTAAGTTCATTTAAATCCTGAGGGTCCCTAGGGTCCAACTAGCCCACTAGGTACCTCCAGTAAGCGCCACAGAGCTTCGTTGCAGAGAGGTGTAAAAAGTGGCACAGCCTGGACCACCTCCCTGCAACGCAGCACAGTGGTGCTTACTGGAAGCACCTGGTGGACTAGTTGGCACCCAGGGTCCCTCAGGATTAAAGGGGAATTTTTTCCCCAACTTAAAACGCGCCACAGGGCGTGTTTGCACATATCACCTCAGGCCCCGTCTCCTCCCTACACCACTGTGTAAACGTGCCCTGTGGCCGTTCTAAGTTGGGAGATTTAGTCACCTTGAATCCTGAGGGTCCCTAGGGTCAAACTAGCCCACTAGGTACCTCCAATAAGCGCCACAGAGCTGCGTTGCAGAGAGGTGTAAAAAGGGGCGTGGCCTCTGAACACCTGTCTGCAATGCAGCTCCCTGGCGCATACAGGAGATACCTGTTAGGCTATTTGGCGCTCAGGGACCCTCAGTATTGAAAGAGAATTAATTCCCCAACTTAAAAAGCGCCACGGGGTGCGTTTGCACAGTTGTGAAGGAAGGGGGCGTGGCCTGAGGTGACATGTTTGGAAACACGCCCTGTGGTGCGTTTTAAGTTAGAGAATTAATTCCTCCTCAATCCTGTGGGTCCCTGGAGGCCAACTAGCCCACGAGGTACCTCCAGTACGCGCCAGGGGGCCGCATTGCAGAGAGGTGTTCAGAGGCCACGCC
This sequence comes from Triturus cristatus, assembly GCF_964204655.1. Classification (NCBI taxonomy): domain Eukaryota; kingdom Metazoa; phylum Chordata; class Amphibia; order Caudata; family Salamandridae; genus Triturus; species Triturus cristatus. The sequence goes on along the minus strand of NC_140594.1, from coordinate 844,070,031 downwards.
CCTTTTTACAACACTCTGCAACGCAGCTCTCTGGTCCTTACTGGAGGTACCTGGTGGGCTAGTTGGCCCCCAGGGACCCTCAGGATTGCCGAGGTATTAATTCCCCAACTTAAACCGCGCCACAGGGTGTGTTTGCACACATGTGAACTCAGGCCCCGCCCCCTCCTTTCACCACTGTGCAAATGCACCTCGTGGCGCATTTTAAGTTGGGGGATTAACTCCCCTTGAATACTGAGGGTCCCTGGAGTGCAACTAGCCCACCAGCTACCTCCAGTAAGCGCCACAGAGCTGCGTTGCAGAGAGGTGTTAAAAGGGGCATTGCCTCAGAACACCTCTCTGCAACGTAACCCCCTGGTGCATACTGGAGGTTCCTGGTGGACTAGTTGGCCCCCAGGGACCCCCAGTATTCACGGGGAATTCGTTACCCCTCTGCAAACACGCCAGGGGGCTCGTTTGCAGAGTGCTGCAAAACGGGGGCGTGGCCTCCGGCGCGATGCCGGTCTTTTTCTTTTTTTTTGTTTTAAAAAGGGGGGCTGTGTGCCCCCCCTTCTTTTCCTAATATTTTGGCCCTGGGGAACCCATCACCCAAGGGCTGCCCCCCAATTTTTTTTTTTAAATCAAAAATTGGGAAGGGGGCCGTGTGGCCCCCCTCCTGAGGCCTTAATCGGCACCGGGGACTCCATCCCCCAGGCCATGGCCACTATTTTTAATAAAATTCTTTTGGAGGGGGGCTGCGTTGCCCCCTCCCTAGGCCACTTAAGGCCCTGGGGACCCCATCCCCCGGGGCCGGCCTTTGTTTTTTTTTATTTTTTACGGTTCTAACGAGGCACAAGATGGCTGCCAACACTTCCTGGTTTGGAGTGTTGACAACCAATTAGCATACAACTCGTTCTCAGCAGGGTGCGCGGAACCACCCATTCCATAGATATATATGTGATTTAGATTTTCTCAGGAACTAATGAACGGATTTACACCATTTAACAAAAGGTTACGAGTGAACTTTGCCAAATTTGGTGTAATTCCGTTCAGCAGTTCGGGCTATAGCTGCGATTAAAGGTTCCTATGGGAAATTGCATGGGGAAAACACATTTTGGGACTCCCCTTTTTTCTCGGGCCCCGCTTGACGAATCACCCCGAGACTTCCAGGATAGGAGCGGACCAGAGCACCCCACCAGTTTTGATTTTTTTTTTAAAATTCGTCAACCGGCGCCAAAGTTATTCCAAATAGAATGTTGCGGATTTCCTATGGATAATCCGTCCTAACTAAAACTCCCACCTGGCGACCGCCAGTAGGTTATATATATATATATATATATATATATTACCTACTGGCGGTCGCCAGTAGGTAGTTATAGTTAGGACCCCTTTTCCATAGGAAATCCGCAACATTCTATTTTGAATAACTTTGGCGCCGGTCGACGAATCCTCGCGAATTTTTCAAAATAGGTGGGGTGCTACGCTCCGCTCCTACCCTGAAAGTCTCGGGGGGATTCGTCAAGCGGGGGCTGAGATAAAAGGGGGGTCCCAAAACGCGTTTTTCCCATGCATTTTTCCATAGGACCTTTAGACAGGGCTACAGCCCGAACGGCTGAACAGAATTACTAGAAATTTGGCAGAGAGGTAGTCCCTAGGTCAAGGAAGTGCCTTTTGTAGGTTTGGTGTAAATCTGTTCAGTAGATTCTGAGAAAATAGCCTTTAAATCAATATATATATCTGAGCCAGCTTACGGTACGCGTACCGTAAGCTTACCGTACGCGTACGGTGGCGTGCGCGAGCGCGATTCTGATTGGCTGTTAGATCTTAGTAAACATTCGAATCGGCCGAAACCAGGAAGCGGCGGCCGCCATTTTGTGTGTTTCACTCAGAAAAAAAAAGAGTGAAAACAAGAAAAGGGGGCAAGGAGGAGAGTTACAGACCCCCTTACATTTGTGAGGGGGTCAAAGAAGGACTGTAAAGTACAAAGAAAACATTTATTGATTTTTAAAAAAATCACGGGGTACGCGTACGGTAAGCTTACGGTAAGCGTACGGAAGAAAAAATAAATTAAAAAAGAAATGAAATGCAGATATAAGAGTTTAGATATTAGGGAGCTCTAAAAAGAGCCGTTGTGTTTATGAAGTCATTTTTTAAGTGGTACCTACAAGTAAGTACCGATGCAGAGTCTAAGGTTCAAGAGGAAGACTCTGTTCCCTTCATCATTGAAGTGCACACCATCTCCTCTATAAATGTCTTGCATGTCATAACGCAAGTTGTTGTGGTAAATGGCACCCATACCATAGTCACGGAGGAAAGCAGAAACAGATTTGTTGACGTGCTTTCTTGCTTTGTCAATTTGCGGACAGAAATGATTGGACCAGTTCCATTTTTGCCTTTGGCATATGTTGGAAAACACAAAGGCAGTTTTAGGGAAAAGTGAAAACAGTTGTGCAAAGGTGTCCTTCATAAGCATTTCCAGACCTACCCCAGTCAAAGTGCCTAGGTCATTGCCACCACAGTGCACTATTATGAGGTCAGGGTGTTGGATTTGCATGAAGGATTTCACCAATGGCATCAATTGGTGCCACTTTAACCCTCTCTGACCAATCCATTTAATGTCTACATTTGGCAAAGCAAGGTCTCTCACCATACCTGTTTTCTCTGCAAACTTTTCACTCCAGAAGACATAGCTGTGCCCTACAATCCACACTGTGAACATCTTCAAAGGAGAACTGGATGCACTCAGGAGGTGTCTTTCAGTAGAATGGCAATATGAAAAGAAAGACAGTTTGGAAATGGAGGCATACATATTTTTTTCAAAACAAAAAGAACTGATTGGCTGTTTCATACCATTCTAGAATAAAAACTAGGCTGTATGTGTAAATTAATAGAAGCATGTTTTGTATTGGTACAAAAAAATGTGTTACCAAAGAACAGTACTATGGATTTGCTGTTAGGTTTGAAAAGTCAAGCACTCTTGCTCTGTGGAATTGAAACATTGTGTGGCGAACTTCTGACCTAACTCCACACAGCAGTGTTCCATGAGCTGTTGCTATGGTAGCAGGCAGAAGTCAAGTTGGGGGAAGGGTACTAGGCAGAAGTCAAGTTGGGGGCAGGGTACTTTTGGAAAAGGGTTGGTTTTCAACCAATAGAAATGTGTGATTACATTTGAAAAAAAGGGGAAGCACTGAGATTTGAAACTTACATGTATATGTGTGGAAAAATAGAGGGAAAGTTTGCCATTATCTGGTTCTGCTGAGAGGAGAGAGGTGTAGAGAACAGAGATCCTGGCTCTGATAATCTGCTGTTTGAGTGCCACATTTCTTTCACAACTAACTAATTTTAAAGGTGAGTTTAGAGTTAGAGAGGGGATGTATATGGTAAATTAAGAAATAAATAATAGAATTGGAATTCCTTTTGTAGAAGTTGTGTTTATTATTTTCTGTTTTGGGAGAAATTTAAATGTGAGGAACATGTAAAATAATATAGACTATTTTTTCATGATAAATTAAGGTGTACTGGTAAAAATAAGGAATACTTTAAGGGTTTGAGGTTGCAGTCAGTAATGCAAATACATTCAGCATCACTAAGGCTGGTTGCCCTTGCTGGAGTGTAGGCAGTCACCGAGGATACAAAAATCAAAAAAGTGGATTCATAATGTGTCAGTCTGTAAAAGTGATTTTCACTTGCCAAAAAAAAAGAGCAGTAAGTGTGCATTTAAATTGGAAAAGAAATTTCGTTTTGGGACTAATGTGAAAACATGACTCTGTGTGCAAATAGGAATTACAGGCAGAGATTTATTGCGTATTGCTCTGGTGATTTCACAGTTGCATTAGTAGGAAAAAGGGGGAGCGATTTTTTGGTGCAGAAGCAGACTCTTAGCACACACCCAGCTGCTTGCCATGTATAATCATGCACAGTATTTACAAGCGAGTGGGGTTTTCAGGCTTCAGTCTGTAATGCAAATACATTCAGCATCACTAAGGCTGGTTGCCCTTGCTGGAGTGTAGGCAGTCACCCAGGATACACATGGTGGTGGTCTGAAAAAGCAGTCTGGTCATGGGCTTTTTAAAAAAACTGAAAAGTGGTTTCATAATGTGTTAGTCTGGAAAAGTGATTTTAACTTGCGAAAAAAAAAGAGCAGTAAGTGTGCATTCAAATTGGCAAAGAAATTTCGTTTTGGGACTAATGTGAAAACATGACTCTGTGTGGAAATAGGAATTACAGGCAGAGATTTATTGCGTTTTGCTCTGGTGATTTCACAGTTGCATTAGTAGGAAAAAGGGGGAGCGATTTTTTGGGGGAAGAAGCAGACTCTTAGCACACACCCAGCTCCTTTCCATGTATAATCATGCACAGTATTTAGAAGCGAGTGGGGTTTTCAGGTTTCAGTCTGTAATGCAAATACATTCAGCATCACTAAGGCTGGTTGCCCTTGCTGGAGTGTAGGTAGTCACCGAGGATACACATGGTGGTGGTCTGAAAAAGCAGTCTGGACATGGGCTTTTTAAAAAAACTGAAAAGTGGTTTCATAATGTGTCAGTCTGTAAAAGTGATTTTCACTTGCCAAAAAAAAAGAGCAGTAAGTGTGCAATCAAATTGGCAAAGAAATTTCGTTTTGGGACTAATGTGAAAACATGACTCTGTGTGCAAATAGGAATTACAGGCAGAGATTTATTGTGTTTTGCTCTGGTGATTTCACAGTTGCATTAGTAGGAAAAAGGGGGAGCGATTTTTTGGTGCAGAAGCAGACTCTTAGCACACACCCAGCTGCTTGCCATGTATAATCATGCACAGTATTTACAAGCGAGTGGGGTTTTCAGGTTTCAGTCTGTAATGCAAATACATTCAGCATCACTAAGGCTGGTTGCCCTTGCTGGAGTGTAGGCAGTCACCCAGGATACACATGGTGGTGGTCTGAAAAAGCAGTCTGGTCATGGGCTTTTTAAAAAAACTGAAAAGTGGTTTCATAATGTGTCAGTCTGTAAAAGTGATTTTAACTTGCCAAAAAAAAAGAGCAGTAAGTGTGCATTCAAATTGGCAAAGAAATTTCGTTTTGGGACTAATGTGAAAACATGACTCTGTGTGGAAATAGGAATTACAGGCAGAGATTTATTGCGTTTTGCTCTGGTGATTTCACAGTTGCATTAGTAGGAAAAAGGGGGAGCGATTTTTTGGGGGAAGAAGCAGACTCTTAGCACACACCCAGCTCCTTTCCATGTATAATCATGCACAGTATTTAGAAGCGAGTGGGGTTTTCAGGTTTCAGTCTGTAATGCAAATACATTCAGCATCACTAAGGCTGGTTGCCCTTGCTGGAGTGTAGGTAGTCACCGAGGATACACATGGTGGTGGTCTGAAAAAGCAGTCTGGACATGGGCTTTTTAAAAAAACTGAAAAGTGGTTTCATAATGTGTCAGTCTGTAAAAGTGATTTTCACTTGCCAAAAAAAAAGAGCAGTAAGTGTGCAATCAAATTGGCAAAGAAATTTCATTTTGGGACTAATGTGAAAACATGACTCTGTGTGCAAATAGGAATTACAGGCAGAGATTTATTGCGTTTTGCTCTGGTGATTTCACAGTTGCATTAGTAGGAAAAAGGGGGAGCGATTTTTTGGTGCAGAAGCAGACTCTTAGCACACACCCAGCTGCTTGCCATGTATAATCATGCACAGTATTTACAAGCGAGTGGGGTTTTCAGGTTTCAGTCTGTAATGCAAATACATTCAGCATCACTAAGGCTGGTTGCCCTTGCTGGAGTGTAGGCAGTCACCCAGGATACACATGGTGGTGGTCTGAAAAAGCAGTCTGGTCATGGGCTTTTTAAAAAAACTGAAAAGTGGTTTCATAATGTGTCAGTCTGTAAAAGTGATTTTAACTTGCCAAAAAAAAAGAGCAGTAAGTGTGCATTCAAATTGGCAAAGAAATTTCGTTTTGGGACTAATGTGAAAACATGACTCTGTGTGGAAATAGGAATTACAGGCAGAGATTTATTGCGTTTTGCTCTGGTGATTTCACAGTTGCATTAGTAGGAAAAAGGGGGAGCGATTTTTTGGGGGAAGAAGCAGACTCTTAGCACACACCCAGCTCCTTTCCATGTATAATCATGCACAGTATTTAGAAGCGAGTGGGGTTTTCAGGTTTCAGTCTGTAATGCAAATACATTCAGCATCACTAAGGCTGGTTGCCCTTGCTGGAGTGTAGGTAGTCACCGAGGATACACATGGTGGTGGTCTGAAAAAGCAGTCTGGACATGGGCTTTTTAAAAAAACTGAAAAGTGGTTTCATAATGTGTCAGTCTGTAAAAGTGATTTTCACTTGCCAAAAAAAAAGAGCAGTAAGTGTGCAATCAAATTGGCAAAGAAATTTCGTTTTGGGACTAATGTGAAAACATGACTCTGTGTGCAAATAGGAATTACAGGCAGAGATTTATTGTGTTTTGCTCTGGTGATTTCACAGTTGCATTAGTAGGAAAAAGGGGGAGCGATTTTTTGGTGCAGAAGCAGACTCTTAGCACACACCCAGCTGCTTGCCATGTATAATCATGCACAGTATTTACAAGCGAGTGGGGTTTTCAGGTTTCAGTCTGTAATGCAAATACATTCAGCATCACTAAGGCTGGTTGCCCTTGCTGGAGTGTAGGCAGTCACCCAGGATACACATGGTGGTGGTCTGAAAAAGCAGTCTGGTCATGGGCTTTTTAAAAAAACTGAAAAGTGGTTTCATAATGTGTCAGTCTGTAAAAGTGATTTTAACTTGCCAAAAAAAAAGAGCAGTAAGTGTGCATTCAAATTGGCAAAGAAATTTCGTTTTGGGACTAATGTGAAAACATGACTCTGTGTGGAAATAGGAATTACAGGCAGAGATTTATTGCGTTTTGCTCTGGTGATTTCACAGTTGCATTAGTAGGAAAAAGGGGGAGCGATTTTTTGGGGGAAGAAGCAGACTCTTAGCACACACCCAGCTCCTTTCCATGTATAATCATGCACAGTATTTAGAAGCGAGTGGGGTTTTCAGGTTTCAGTCTGTAATGCAAATACATTCAGCATCACTAAGGCTGGTTGCCCTTGCTGGAGTGTAGGTAGTCACCGAGGATACACATGGTGGTGGTCTGAAAAAGCAGTCTGGACATGGGCTTTTTAAAAAAACTGAAAAGTGGTTTCATAATGTGTCAGTCTGTAAAAGTGATTTTCACTTGCCAAAAAAAAAGAGCAGTAAGTGTGCAATCAAATTGGCAAAGAAATTTCGTTTTGGGACTAATGTGAAAACATGACTCTGTGTGCAAATAGGAATTACAGGCAGAGATTTATTGCGTTTTGCTCTGGTGATTTCACAGTTGCATTAGTAGGAAAAAGGGGGAGCGATTTTTTGGTGCAGAAGCAGACTCTTAGCACACACCCAGCTGCTTGCCATGTATAATCATGCACAGTATTTACAAGCGAGTGGGGTTTTCAGGTTTCAGTCTGTAATGCAAATACATTCAGCATCACTAAGGCTGGTTGCCCTTGCTGGAGTGTAGGCAGTCACCCAGGATACACATGGTGGTGGTCTGAAAAAGCAGTCTGGTCATGGGCTTTTTAAAAAAACTGAAAAGTGGTTTCATAATGTGTCAGTCTGTAAAAGTGATTTTAACTTGCCAAAAAAAAAGAGCAGTAAGTGTGCATTCAAATTGGCAAAGAAATTTCGTTTTGGGACTAATGTGAAAACATGACTCTGTGTGCAAATAGGAATTACAGGCAGAGATTTATTGCGTTTTGCTCTGGTGATTTCACAGTTGCATTAGTAGGAAAAAGGGGGAGCGATTTTTTGGTGCAGAAGCAGACTCTTAGCACACACCCAGCTGCTTGCCATGTTTAATCATGCACAGTATTTAGAAGCGAGTGGGGTTTTCAGGTTTCAGTCTGTAATGCGAATACATTCAGCATCACTAAGGCTGGTTGCCCTTGCTGGAGTGTAGGCAGTCACCCAGGATACACATGGTGGTGGTCTGAAAAAGCAGTCTGGACATGTGCAATTAAAAAAATCTAAAAAGTGGATTCATAATGTGTCAGTCTGTAAAAGTGATTTTCACTTGCCAAAAAAAAAGAGCAGTAAGTGTGCATTCAAATTGGCAAAGAAATTTCGTTTTGGGACTAATGTGTAAACATGACTCTGTGTGGAAATAGGAATTACAGGCAGAGATTTATTGCGTTTTGCTCTGGTGATTTCACAGTTGCATTAGTAGGAAAAAGGGGGAGCGATTTTTTGGGGGAAGAAGCAGACTCTTAGCACACACCCAGCTCCTTTCCATGTATAATCATGCACAGTATTTAGAAGCGAGTGGGGTTTTCAGGTTTCAGTCTGTAATGCAAATACATTCAGCATCACTAAGGCTGGTTGCCCTTGCTGGAGTGTAGGTAGTCACCGAGGATACACATGGTGGTGGTCTGAAAAAGCAGTCTGGACATGGGCTTTTTAAAAAAACTGAAAAGTGGTTTCATAATGTGTCAGTCTGTAAAAGTGATTTTCACTTGCCAAAAAAAAAGAGCAGTAAGTGTGCAATCAAATTGGCAAAGAAATTTCGTTTTGGGACTAATGTGAAAACATGACTCTGTGTGCAAATAGGAATTACAGGCAGAGATTTATTGCGTTTTGCTCTGGTGATTTCACAGTTGCATTAGTAGGAAAAAGGGGGAGCGATTTTTTGGTGCAGAAGCAGACTCTTAGCACACACCCAGCTGCTTGCCATGTATAATCATGCACAGTATTTACAAGCGAGTGGGGTTTTCAGGTTTCAGTCTGTAATGCAAATACATTCAGCATCACTAAGGCTGGTTGCCCTTGCTGGAGTGTAGGCAGTCACCCAGGATACACATGGTGGTGGTCTGAAAAAGCAGTCTGGTCATGGGCTTTTTAAAAAAACTGAAAAGTGGTTTCATAATGTGTCAGTCTGTAAAAGTGATTTTAACTTGCCAAAAAAAAAGAGCAGTAAGTGTGCATTCAAATTGGCAAAGAAATTTCGTTTTGGGACTAATGTGAAAACATGACTCTGTGTGCAAATAGGAATTACAGGCAGAGATTTATTGCGTTTTGCTCTGGTGATTTCACAGTTGCATTAGTAGGAAAAAGGGGGAGCGATTTTTTGGTGCAGAAGCAGACTCTTAGCACACACCCAGCTGCTTGCCATGTATAATCATGCACAGTATTTACAAGCGAGTGGGGTTTTCAGGTTTCAGTCTGTAATGCAAATACATTCAGCATCACTAAGGCTGGTTGCCCTTGCTGGAGTGTAGGCAGTCACCCAGGATACACATGGTGGTGGTCTGAAAAAGCAGTCTGGTCATGGGCTTTTTAAAAAAACTGAAAAGTGGTTTCATAATGTGTCAGTCTGTAAAAGTGATTTTAACTTGCCAAAAAAAAAGAGCAGTAAGTGTGCATTCAAATTGGCAAAGAAATTTCGTTTTGGGACTAATGTGAAAACATGACTCTGTGTGGAAATAGGAATTACAGGCAGAGATTTATTGCGTTTTGCTCTGGTGATTTCACAGTTGCATTAGTAGGAAAAAGGGGGAGCGATTTTTTGGGGGAAGAAGCAGACTCTTAGCACACACCCAGCTCCTTTCCATGTATAATCATGCACAGTATTTAGAAGCGAGTGGGGTTTTCAGGTTTCAGTCTGTAATGCAAATACATTCAGCATCACTAAGGCTGGTTGCCCTTGCTGGAGTGTAGGTAGTCACCGAGGATACACATGGTGGTGGTCTGAAAAAGCAGTCTGGACATGGGCTTTTTAAAAAAACTGAAAAGTGGTTTCATAATGTGTCAGTCTGTAAAAGTGATTTTCACTTGCCAAAAAAAAAGAGCAGTAAGTGTGCAATCAAATTGGCAAAGAAATTTCGTTTTGGGACTAATGTGAAAACATGACTCTGTGTGCAAATAGGAATTACAGGCAGAGATTTATTGCGTTTTGCTCTGGTGATTTCACAGTTGCATTAGTAGGAAAAAGGGGGAGCGATTTTTTGGTGCAGAAGCAGACTCTTAGCACACACCCAGCTGCTTGCCATGTATAATCATGCACAGTATTTACAAGCGAGTGGGGTTTTCAGGTTTCAGTCTGTAATGCAAATACATTCAGCATCACTAAGGCTGGTTGCCCTTGCTGGAGTGTAGGCAGTCACCCAGGATACACATGGTGGTGGTCTGAAAAAGCAGTCTGGTCATGGGCTTTTTAAAAAAACTGAAAAGTGGTTTCATAATGTGTCAGTCTGTAAAAGTGATTTTAACTTGCCAAAAAAAAAGAGCAGTAAGTGTGCATTCAAATTGGCAAAGAAATTTCGTTTTGGGACTAATGTGAAAACATGACTCTGTGTGCAAATAGGAATTACAGGCAGAGATTTATTGCGTTTTGCTCTGGTGATTTCACAGTTGCATTAGTAGGAAAAAGGGGGAGCGATTTTTTGGTGCAGAAGCAGACTCTTAGCACACACCCAGCTGCTTGCCATGTATAATCATGCACAGTATTTAGAAGCGAGTGGGGTTTTCAGGTTTCAGTCTGTAATGCGAATACATTCAGCATCACTAAGGCTGGTTGCCCTTGCTGGAGTGTAGGCAGTCACCCAGGATACACATGGTGGTGGTCTGAAAAAGCAGTCTGGACATGTGCAATTAAAAAAATCTAAAAAGTGGATTCATAATGTGTCAGTCTGTAAAAGTGATTTTCACTTGCCAAAAAAAAAGAGCAGTAAGTGTGCATTCAAATTGGCAAAGAAATTTCGTTTTGGGACTAATGTGAAAACATGACTCTGTGTGGAAATAGGAATTACAGGCAGAGATTTATTGCGTTTTGCTCTGGTGATTTCACAGTTGCATTAGTAGGAAAAAGGGGGAGCGATTTTTTGGGGGAAGAAGCAGACTCTTAGCACACACCCAGCTCCTTTCCATGTATAATCATGCACAGTATTTAGAAGCGAGTGGGGTTTTCAGGTTTCAGTCTGTAATGCAAATACATTCAGCATCACTAAGGCTGGTTGCCCTTGCTGGAGTGTAGGTAGTCACCGAGGATACACATGGTGGTGGTCTGAAAAAGCAGTCTGGACATGGGCTTTTTAAAAAAACTGAAAAGTGGTTTCATAATGTGTCAGTCTGTAAAAGTGATTTTCACTTGCCAAAAAAAAAGAGCAGTAAGTGTGCAATCAAATTGGCAAAGAAATTTCGTTTTGGGACTAATGTGAAAACATGACTCTGTGTGCAAATAGGAATTACAGGCAGAGATTTATTGCGTTTTGCTCTGGTGATTTCACAGTTGCATTAGTAGGAAAAAGGGGGAGCGATTTTTTGGTGCAGAAGCAGACTCTTAGCACACACCCAGCTGCTTGCCATGTATAATCATGCACAGTATTTACAAGCGAGTGGGGTTTTCAGGTTTCAGTCTGTAATGCAAATACATTCAGCATCACTAAGGCTGGTTGCCCTTGCTGGAGTGTAGGCAGTCACCCAGGATACACATGGTGGTGGTCTGAAAAAGCAGTCTGGTCATGGGCTTTTTAAAAAAACTGAAAAGTGGTTTCATAATGTGTCAGTCTGTAAAAGTGATTTTAACTTGCCAAAAAAAAAGAGCAGTAAGTGTGCATTCAAATTGGCAAAGAAATTTCGTTTTGGGACTAATGTGAAAACATGACTCTGTGTGCAAATAGGAATTACAGGCAGAGATTTATTGCGTTTTGCTCTGGTGATTTCACAGTTGCATTAGTAGGAAAAAGGGGGAGCGATTTTTTGGTGCAGAAGCAGACTCTTAGCACACACCCAGCTGCTTGCCATGTATAATCATGCACAGTATTTACAAGCGAGTGGGGTTTTCAGGTTTCAGTCTGTAATGCAAATACATTCAGCATCACTAAGGCTGGTTGCCCTTGCTGGAGTGTAGGCAGTCACCCAGGATACACATGGTGGTGGTCTGAAAAAGCAGTCTGGTCATGGGCTTTTTAAAAAAACTGAAAAGTGGTTTCATAATGTGTCAGTCTGTAAAAGTGATTTTAACTTGCCAAAAAAAAAGAGCAGTAAGTGTGCATTCAAATTGGCAAAGAAATTTCGTTTTGGGACTAATGTGAAAACATGACTCTGTGTGCAAATAGGAATTACAGGCAGAGATTTATTGCGTTTTGCTCTGGTGATTTCACAGTTGCATTAGTAGGAAAAAGGGGGAGCGATTTTTTGGTGCAGAAGCAGACTCTTAGCACACACCCAGCTGCTTGCCATGTATAATCATGCACAGTATTTACAAGCGAGTGGGGTTTTCAGGTTTCAGTCTGTAATGCAAATACATTCAGCATCACTAAGGCTGGTTGCCCTTGCTGGAGTGTAGGCAGTCACCCAGGATACACATGGTGGTGGTCTGAAAAAGCAGTCTGGTCATGGGCTTTTTAAAAAAACTGAAAAGTGGTTTCATAATGTGTCAGTCTGTAAAAGTGATTTTAACTTGCCAAAAAAAAAGAGCAGTAAGTGTGCATTCAAATTGGCAAAGAAATTTCGTTTTGGGACTAATGTGAAAACATGACTCTGTGTGGAAATAGGAATTACAGGCAGAGATTTATTGCGTTTTGCTCTGGTGATTTCACAGTTGCATTAGTAGGAAAAAGGGGGAGCGATTTTTTGGGGGAAGAAGCAGACTCTTAGCACACACCCAGCTCCTTTCCATGTATAATCATGCACAGTATTTAGAAGCGAGTGGGGTTTTCAGGTTTCAGTCTGTAATGCAAATACATTCAGCATCACTAAGGCTGGTTGCCCTTGCTGGAGTGTAGGTAGTCACCGAGGATACACATGGTGGTGGTCTGAAAAAGCAGTCTGGACATGGGCTTTTTAAAAAAACTGAAAAGTGGTTTCATAATGTGTCAGTCTGTAAAAGTGATTTTCACTTGCCAAAAAAAAAGAGCAGTAAGTGTGCAATCAAATTGGCAAAGAAATTTCGTTTTGGGACTAATGTGAAAACATGACTCTGTGTGCAAATAGGAATTACAGGCAGAGATTTATTGCGTTTTGCTCTGGTGATTTCACAGTTGCATTAGTAGGAAAAAGGGGGAGCGATTTTTTGGTGCAGAAGCAGACTCTTAGCACACACCCAGCTGCTTGCCATGTATAATCATGCACAGTATTTACAAGCGAGTGGGGTTTTCAGGTTTCAGTCTGTAATGCAAATACATTCAGCATCACTAAGGCTGGTTGCCCTTGCTGGAGTGTAGGCAGTCACCCAGGATACACATGGTGGTGGTCTGAAAAAGCAGTCTGGTCATGGGCTTTTTAAAAAAACTGAAAAGTGGTTTCATAATGTGTCAGTCTGTAAAAGTGATTTTAACTTGCCAAAAAAAAAGAGCAGTAAGTGTGCATTCAAATTGGCAAAGAAATTTCGTTTTGGGACTAATGTGAAAACATGACTCTGTGTGCAAATAGGAATTACAGGCAGAGATTTATTGCGTTTTGCTCTGGTGATTTCACAGTTGCATTAGTAGGAAAAAGGGGGAGCGATTTTTTGGTGCAGAAGCAGACTCTTAGCACACACCCAGCTGCTTGCCATGTATAATCATGCACAGTATTTAGAAGCGAGTGGGGTTTTCAGGTTTCAGTCTGTAATGCGAATACATTCAGCATCACTAAGGCTGGTTGCCCTTGCTGGAGTGTAGGCAGTCACCCAGGATACACATGGTGGTGGTCTGAAAAAGCAGTCTGGACATGTGCAATTGAAAAAATCTAAAAAGTGGATTCATAATGTGTCAGTCTGTAAAAGTGATTTTCACTTGCCAAAAAAAAAGAGCAGTAAGTGTGCATTCAAATTGGCAAAGAAATTTCGTTTTGGGACTAATGTGAAAACATGACTCTGTGTGGAAATAGGAATTACAGGCAGAGATTTATTGCGTTTTGCTCTGGTGATTTCACAGTTGCATTAGTAGGAAAAAGGGGGAGCGATTTTTTGGGGGAAGAAGCAGACTCTTAGCACACACCCAGCTCCTTTCCATGTATAATCATGCACAGTATTTAGAAGCGAGTGGGGTTTTCAGGTTTCAGTCTGTAATGCAAATACATTCAGCATCACTAAGGCTGGTTGCCCTTGCTGGAGTGTAGGTAGTCACCGAGGATACACATGGTGGTGGTCTGAAAAAGCAGTCTGGACATGGGCTTTTTAAAAAAACTGAAAAGTGGTTTCATAATGTGTCAGTCTGTAAAAGTGATTTTCACTTGCCAAAAAAAAAGAGCAGTAAGTGTGCAATCAAATTGGCAAAGAAATTTCGTTTTGGGACTAATGTGAAAACATGACTCTGTGTGCAAATAGGAATTACAGGCAGAGATTTATTGCGTTTTGCTCTGGTGATTTCACAGTTGCATTAGTAGGAAAAAGGGGGAGCGATTTTTTGGTGCAGAAGCAGACTCTTAGCACACACCCAGCTGCTTGCCATGTATAATCATGCACAGTATTTACAAGCGAGTGGGGTTTTCAGGTTTCAGTCTGTAATGCAAATACATTCAGCATCACTAAGGCTGGTTGCCCTTGCTGGAGTGTAGGCAGTCACCCAGGATACACATGGTGGTGGTCTGAAAAAGCAGTCTGGTCATGGGCTTTTTAAAAAAACTGAAAAGTGGTTTCATAATGTGTCAGTCTGTAAAAGTGATTTTAACTTGCCAAAAAAAAAGAGCAGTAAGTGTGCATTCAAATTGGCAAAGAAATTTCGTTTTGGGACTAATGTGAAAACATGACTCTGTGTGGAAATAGGAATTACAGGCAGAGATTTATTGCGTTTTGCTCTGGTGATTTCACAGTTGCATTAGTAGGAAAAAGGGGGAGCGATTTTTTGGGGGAAGAAGCAGACTCTTAGCACACACCCAGCTCCTTTCCATGTATAATCATGCACAGTATTTAGAAGCGAGTGGGGTTTTCAGGTTTCAGTCTGTAATGCAAATACATTCAGCATCACTAAGGCTGGTTGCCCTTGCTGGAGTGTAGGTAGTCACCGAGGATACACATGGTGGTGGTCTGAAAAAGCAGTCTGGACATGGGCTTTTTAAAAAAACTGAAAAGTGGTTTCATAATGTGTCAGTCTGTAAAAGTGATTTTCACTTGCCAAAAAAAAAGAGCAGTAAGTGTGCAATCAAATTGGCAAAGAAATTTCGTTTTGGGACTAATGTGAAAACATGACTCTGTGTGCAAATAGGAATTACAGGCAGAGATTTATTGCGTTTTGCTCTGGTGATTTCACAGTTGCATTAGTAGGAAAAAGGGGGAGCGATTTTTTGGTGCAGAAGTAAGACTCTTAGCACACACCCAGCTGCTTGCCATGTATAATCATGCACAGTATTTACAAGCGAGTGGGGTTTTCAGGTTTCAGTCTGTAATGCAAATACATTCAGCATCACTAAGGCTGGTTGCCCTTGCTGGAGTGTAGGCAGTCACCCAGGATACACATGGTGGTGGTCTGAAAAAGCAGTCTGGTCATGGGCTTTTTAAAAAAACTGAAAAGTGGTTTCATAATGTGTCAGTCTGTAAAAGTGATTTTAACTTGCCAAAAAAAAAGAGCAGTAAGTGTGCATTCAAATTGGCAAAGAAATTTCGTTTTGGGACTAATGTGAAAACATGACTCTGTGTGCAAATAGGAATTACAGGCAGAGATTTATTGCGTTTTGCTCTGGTGATTTCACAGTTGCATTAGTAGGAAAAAGGGGGAGCGATTTTTTGGTGCAGAAGCAGACTCTTAGCACACACCCAGCTGCTTGCCATGTATAATCATGCACAGTATTTAGAAGCGAGTGGGGTTTTCAGGTTTCAGTCTGTAATGCGAATACATTCAGCATCACTAAGGCTGGTTGCCCTTGCTGGAGTGTAGGCAGTCACCCAGGATACACATGGTGGTGGTCTGAAAAAGCAGTCTGGACATGTGCAATTGAAAAAATCTAAAAAGTGGATTCATAATGTGTCAGTCTGTAAAAGTGATTTTCACTTGCCAAAAAAAAAGAGCAGTAAGTGTGCATTCAAATTGGCAAAGAAATTTCGTTTTGGGACTAATGTGAAAACATGACTCTGTGTGGAAATAGGAATTACAGGCAGAGATTTATTGCGTTTTGCTCTGGTGATTTCACAGTTGCATTAGTAGGAAAAAGGGGGAGCGATTTTTTGGGGGAAGAAGCAGACTCTTAGCACACACCCAGCTCCTTTCCATGTATAATCATGCACAGTATTTAGAAGCGAGTGGGGTTTTCAGGTTTCAGTCTGTAATGCAAATACATTCAGCATCACTAAGGCTGGTTGCCCTTGCTGGAGTGTAGGTAGTCACCGAGGATACACATGGTGGTGGTCTGAAAAAGCAGTCTGGACATGGGCTTTTTAAAAAAACTGAAAAGTGGTTTCATAATGTGTCAGTCTGTAAAAGTGATTTTCACTTGCCAAAAAAAAAGAGCAGTAAGTGTGCAATCAAATTGGCAAAGAAATTTCGTTTTGGGACTAATGTGAAAACATGACTCTGTGTGCAAATAGGAATTACAGGCAGAGATTTATTGCGTTTTGCTCTGGTGATTTCACAGTTGCATTAGTAGGAAAAAGGGGGAGCGATTTTTTGGTGCAGAAGCAGACTCTTAGCACACACCCAGCTGCTTGCCATGTATAATCATGCACAGTATTTACAAGCGAGTGGGGTTTTCAGGTTTCAGTCTGTAATGCAAATACATTCAGCATCACTAAGGCTGGTTGCCCTTGCTGGAGTGTAGGCAGTCACCCAGGATACACATGGTGGTGGTCTGAAAAAGCAGTCTGGTCATGGGCTTTTTAAAAAAACTGAAAAGTGGTTTCATAATGTGTCAGTCTGTAAAAGTGATTTTAACTTGCCAAAAAAAAGAGCAGTAAGTGTGCATTCAAATTGGCAAAGAAATTTCGTTTTGGGACTAATGTGAAAACATGACTCTGTGTGCAAATAGGAATTACAGGCAGAGATTTATTGCGTTTTGCTCTGGTGATTTCACAGTTGCATTAGTAGGAAAAAGGGGGAGCGATTTTTTGGTGCAGAAGCAGACTCTTAGCACACACCCAGCTGCTTGCCATGTATAATCATGCACAGTATTTAGAAGCGAGTGGGGTTTTCAGGTTTCAGTCTGTAATGCGAATACATTCAGCATCACTAAGGCTGGTTGCCCTTGCTGGAGTGTAGGCAGTCACCCAGGATACACATGGTGGTGGTCTGAAAAAGCAGTCTGGACATGTGCAATTAAAAAAATCTAAAAAGTGGATTCATAATATGTCAGTCTGTAAAAGTGATTTTCACTTGCCAAAAAAAAAGAGCAGTAAGTGTGCATTCAAATTGGCAAAGAAATTTCGTTTTGGGACTAATGTGAAAACATGACTCTGTGTGGAAATAGGAATTACAGGCAGAGATTTATTGCGTTTTGCTCTGGTGATTTCACAGTTGCATTAGTAGGAAAAAGGGGGAGCGATTTTTTGGGGGAAGAAGCAGACTCTTAGCACACACCCAGCTCCTTTCCATGTATAATCATGCACAGTATTTAGAAGCGAGTGGGGTTTTCAGGTTTCAGTCTGTAATGCAAATACATTCAGCATCACTAAGGCTGGTTGCCCTTGCTGGAGTGTAGGTAGTCACCGAGGATACACATGGAGGTGGTCTGAAAAAGCAGTCTGGACATGGGCTTTTTAAAAAAACTGAAAAGTGGTTTCATAATGTGTCAGTCTGTAAAAGTGATTTTCACTTGCCAAAAAAAAAGAGCAGTAAGTGTGCAATCAAATTGGCAAAGAAATTTCGTTTTGGGACTAATGTGAAAACATGACTCTGTGTGCAAATAGGAATTACAGGCAGAGATTTATTGCGTTTTGCTCTGGTGATTTCACAGTTGCATTAGTAGGAAAAAGGGGGAGCGATTTTTTGGTGCAGAAGCAGACTCTTAGCACACACCCAGCTGCTTGCCATGTATAATCATGCACAGTATTTACAAGCGAGTGGGGTTTTCAGGTTTCAGTCTGTAATGCAAATACATTCAGCATCACTAAGGCTGGTTGCCCTTGCTGGAGTGTAGGCAGTCACCCAGGATACACATGGTGGTGGTCTGAAAAAGCAGTCTGGTCATGGGCTTTTTGAAAAAACTGAAAAGTGGTTTCATAATGTGTCAGTCTGTAAAAGTGATTTTAACTTGCCAAAAAAATAGAGCAGTAAGTGTGCATTCAAATTGGCAAAGAAATTTCGTTTTGGGACTAATGTGAAAACATGACTCTGTGTGGAAATAGGAATTACAGGCAGAGATTTATTGCGTTTTGCTCTGGTGATTTCACAGTTGCATTAGTAGGAAAAAGGGGGAGCGATTTTTTGGTGCAGAAGCAGACTCTTAGCACACACCCAGCTGCTTGCCATGTATAATCATGCACAGTATTTACAAGCGAGTGGGGTTTTCAGGTTTCAGTCTGTAATGCAAATACATTCAGCATCACTAAGGCTGGTTGCCCTTGCTGGAGTGTAGGCAGTCACCCAGGATACACATGGTGGTGGTCTGAAAAAGCAGTCTGGACATGTGCAATTAAAAAAATCTAAAAAGTGGATTCATAATATGTCAGTCTGTAAAAGTGATTTTCACTTGCCAAAAAAAAAGAGCAGTAAGTGTGCATTCAAATTGGCAAAGAAATTTCGTTTTGGGACTAATGTGAAAACATGACTCTGTGTGGAAATAGGAATTACAGGCAGAGATTTATTGCGTTTTGCTCTGGTGATTTCACAGTTGCATTAGTAGGAAAAAGGGGGAGCGATTTTTTGGGGGAAGAAGCAGACTCTTAGCACACACCCAGCTCCTTTCCATGTATAATCATGCACAGTATTTAGAAGCGAGTGGGGTTTTCAGGTTTCAGTCTGTAATGCAAATACATTCAGCATCACTAAGGCTGGTTGCCCTTGCTGGAGTGTAGGTAGTCACCGAGGATACACATGGAGGTGGTCTGAAAAAGCAGTCTGGACATGGGCTTTTTAAAAAAACTGAAAAGTGGTTTCATAATGTGTCAGTCTGTAAAAGTGATTTTCACTTGCCAAAAAAAAAGAGCAGTAAGTGTGCAATCAAATTGGCAAAGAAATTTCGTTTTGGGACTAATGTGAAAACATGACTCTGTGTGCAAATAGGAATTACAGGCAGAGATTTATTGCGTTTTGCTCTGGTGATTTCACAGTTGCATTAGTAGGAAAAAGGGGGAGCGATTTTTTGGTGCAGAAGCAGACTCTTAGCACACACCCAGCTGCTTGCCATGTATAATCATGCACAGTATTTACAAGCGAGTGGGGTTTTCAGGTTTCAGTCTGTAATGCAAATACATTCAGCATCACTAAGGCTGGTTGCCCTTGCTGGAGTGTAGGCAGTCACCCAGGATACACATGGTGGTGGTCTGAAAAAGCAGTCTGGTCATGGGCTTTTTAAAAAAACTGAAAAGTGGTTTCATAATGTGTCAGTCTGTAAAAGTGATTTTAACTTGCCAAAAAAAAAGAGCAGTAAGTGTGCATTCAAATTGGCAAAGAAATTTCGTTTTGGGACTAATGTGAAAACATGACTCTGTGTGGAAATAGGAATTACAGGCAGAGATTTATTGCGTTTTGCTCTGGTGATTTCACAGTTGCATTAGTAGGAAAAAGGGGGAGCGATTTTTTGGTGCAGAAGCAGACTCTTAGCACACACCCAGCTGCTTGCCATGTATAATCATGCACAGTATTTACAAGCGAGTGGGGTTTTCAGGTTTCAGTCTGTAATGCAAATACATTCAGCATCACTAAGGCTGGTTGCCCTTGCTGGAGTGTAGGCAGTCACCCAGGATACACATGGTGGTGGTCTGAAAAAGCAGTCTGGTCATGGGCTTTTTAAAAAAACTGAAAAGTGGTTTCATAATGTGTCAGTCTGTAAAAGTGATTTTAACTTGCCAAAAAAAAAGAGCAGTAAGTGTGCATTCAAATTGGCAAAGAAATTTCGTTTTGGGACTAATGTGAAAACATGACTCTGTGTGCAAATAGGAATTACAGGCAGAGATTTATTGCGTTTTGCTCTGGTGATTTCACAGTTGCATTAGTAGGAAAAAGGGGGAGCGATTTTTTGGTGCAGAAGCAGACTCTTAGCACACACCCAGCTGCTTGCCATGTATAATCATGCACAGTATTTAGAAGCGAGTGGGGTTTTCAGGTTTCAGTCTGTAATGCGAATACATTCAGCATCACTAAGGCTGGTTGCCCTTGCTGGAGTGTAGGCAGTCACCCAGGATACACATGGTGGTGGTCTGAAAAAGCAGTCTGGACATGTGCAATTAAAAAAATCTAAAAAGTGGATTCATAATGTGTCAGTCTGTAAAAGTGATTTTCACTTGCCAAAAAAAAGAGCAGTAAGTGTGCATTCAAATTGGCAAAGAAATTTCGTTTTGGGACTAATGTGTAAACATGACTCTGTGTGGAAATAGGAATTACAGGCAGAGATTTATTGCGTTTTGCTCTGGTGATTTCACAGTTGCATTAGTAGGAAAAAGGGGGAGCGATTTTTTGGGGGAAGAAGCAGACTCTTAGCACACACCCAGCTCCTTTCCATGTATAATCATGCACAGTATTTAGAAGCGAGTGGGGTTTTCAGGTTTCAGTCTGTAATGCAAATACATTCAGCATCACTAAGGCTGGTTGCCCTTGCTGGAGTGTAGGTAGTCACCGAGGATACACATGGTGGTGGTCTGAAAAAGCAGTCTGGACATGGGCTTTTTAAAAAAACTGAAAAGTGGTTTCATAATGTGTCAGTCTGTAAAAGTGATTTTCACTTGCCAAAAAAAAAGAGCAGTAAGTGTGCAATCAAATTGGCAAAGAAATTTCGTTTTGGGACTAATGTGAAAACATGACTCTGTGTGCAAATAGGAATTACAGGCAGAGATTTATTGCGTTTTGCTCTGGTGATTTCACAGTTGCATTAGTAGGAAAAAGGGGGAGCGATTTTTTGGTGCAGAAGCAGACTCTTAGCACACACCCAGCTGCTTGCCATGTATAATCATGCACAGTATTTACAAGCGAGTGGGGTTTTCAGGTTTCAGTCTGTAATGCAAATACATTCAGCATCACTAAGGCTGGTTGCCCTTGCTGGAGTGTAGGCAGTCACCCAGGATACACATGGTGGTGGTCTGAAAAAGCAGTCTGGTCATGGGCTTTTTAAAAAAACTGAAAAGTGGTTTCATAATGTGTCAGTCTGTAAAAGTGATTTTAACTTCCAAAAAAAAAGAGCAGTAAGTGTGCATTCAAATTGGCAAAGAAATTTCGTTTTGGGACTAATGTGAAAACATGACTCTGTGTGCAAATAGGAATTACAGGCAGAGATTTATTGCGTTTTGCTCTGGTGATTTCACAGTTGCATTAGTAGGAAAAAGGGGGAGCGATTTTTTGGTGCAGAAGCAGACTCTTAGCACACACCCAGCTGCTTGCCATGTATAATCATGCACAGTATTTACAAGCGAGTGGGGTTTTCAGGTTTCAGTCTGTAATGCAAATACATTCAGCATCACTAAGGCTGGTTGCCCTTGCTGGAGTGTAGGCAGTCACCCAGGATACACATGGTGGTGGTCTGAAAAAGCAGTCTGGTCATGGGCTTTTTAAAAAAACTGAAAAGTGGTTTCATAATGTGTCAGTCTGTAAAAGTGATTTTAACTTGCCAAAAAAAAAGAGCAGTAAGTGTGCATTCAAATTGGCAAAGAAATTTCGTTTTGGGACTAATGTGAAAACATGACTCTGTGTGGAAATAGGAATTACAGGCAGAGATTTATTGCGTTTTGCTCTGGTGATTTCACAGTTGCATTAGTAGGAAAAAGGGGGAGCGATTTTTTGGGGGAAGAAGCAGACTCTTAGCACACACCCAGCTCCTTTCCATGTATAATCATGCACAGTATTTAGAAGCGAGTGGGGTTTTCAGGTTTCAGTCTGTAATGCAAATACATTCAGCATCACTAAGGCTGGTTGCCCTTGCTGGAGTGTAGGTAGTCACCGAGGATACACATGGTGGTGGTCTGAAAAAGCAGTCTGGACATGGGCTTTTTAAAAAAACTGAAAAGTGGTTTCATAATGTGTCAGTCTGTAAAAGTGATTTTCACTTGCCAAAAAAAAAGAGCAGTAAGTGTGCAATCAAATTGGCAAAGAAATTTCGTTTTGGGACTAATGTGAAAACATGACTCTGTGTGCAAATAGGAATTACAGGCAGAGATTTATTGCGTTTTGCTCTGGTGATTTCACAGTTGCATTAGTAGGAAAAAGGGGGAGCGATTTTTTGGTGCAGAAGCAGACTCTTAGCACACACCCAGCTGCTTGCCATGTATAATCATGCACAGTATTTACAAGCGAGTGGGGTTTTCAGGTTTCAGTCTGTAATGCAAATACATTCAGCATCACTAAGGCTGGTTGCCCTTGCTGGAGTGTAGGCAGTCACCCAGGATACACATGGTGGTGGTCTGAAAAAGCAGTCTGGTCATGGGCTTTTTAAAAAAACTGAAAAGTGGTTTCATAATGTGTCAGTCTGTAAAAGTGATTTTAACTTGCCAAAAAAAAAGAGCAGTAAGTGTGCATTCAAATTGGCAAAGAAATTTCGTTTTGGGACTAATGTGAAAACATGACTCTGTGTGCAAATAGGAATTACAGGCAGAGATTTATTGCGTTTTGCTCTGGTGATTTCACAGTTGCATTAGTAGGAAAAAGGGGGAGCGATTTTTTGGTGCAGAAGCAGACTCTTAGCACACACCCAGCTGCTTGCCATGTATAATCATGCACAGTATTTAGAAGCGAGTGGGGTTTTCAGGTTTCAGTCTGTAATGCGAATACATTCAGCATCACTAAGGCTGGTTGCCCTTGCTGGAGTGTAGGCAGTCACCCAGGATACACATGGTGGTGGTCTGAAAAAGCAGTCTGGACATGTGCAATTAAAAAAATCTAAAAAGTGGATTCATAATGTGTCAGTCTGTAAAAGTGATTTTCACTTGACAAAAAAAAAGAGCAGTAAGTGTGCATTCAAATTGGCAAAGAAATTTCGTTTTGGGACTAATGTGAAAACATGACTCTGTGTGGAAATAGGAATTACAGGCAGAGATTTATTGCGTTTTGCTCTGGTGATTTCACAGTTGCATTAGTAGGAAAAAGGGGGAGCGATTTTTTGGGGGAAGAAGCAGACTCTTAGCACACACCCAGCTCCTTTCCATGTATAATCATGCACAGTATTTAGAAGCGAGTGGGGTTTTCAGGTTTCAGTCTGTAATGCAAATACATTCAGCATCACTAAGGCTGGTTGCCCTTGCTGGAGTGTAGGTAGTCACCGAGGATACACATGGTGGTGGTCTGAAAAAGCAGTCTGGACATGGGCTTTTTAAAAAAACTGAAAAGTGGTTTCATAATGTGTCAGTCTGTAAAAGTGATTTTCACTTGCCAAAAAAAAAGAGCAGTAAGTGTGCAATCAAATTGGCAAAGAAATTTCGTTTTGGGACTAATGTGAAAACATGACTCTGTGTGCAAATAGGAATTACAGGCAGAGATTTATTGCGTTTTGCTCTGGTGATTTCACAGTTGCATTAGTAGGAAAAAGGGGGAGCGATTTTTTGGTGCAGAAGCAGACTCTTAGCACACACCCAGCTGCTTGCCATGTATAATCATGCACAGTATTTACAAGCGAGTGGGGTTTTCAGGTTTCAGTCTGTAATGCAAATACATTCAGCATCACTAAGGCTGGTTGCCCTTGCTGGAGTGTAGGCAGTCACCCAGGATACACATGGTGGTGGTCTGAAAAAGCAGTCTGGTCATGGGCTTTTTAAAAAAACTGAAAAGTGGTTTCATAATGTGTCAGTCTGTAAAAGTGATTTTAACTTGCCAAAAAAAAAGAGCAGTAAGTGTGCATTCAAATTGGCAAAGAAATTTCGTTTTGGGACTAATGTGAAAACATGACTCTGTGTGCAAATAGGAATTACAGGCAGAGATTTATTGCGTTTTGCTCTGGTGATTTCACAGTTGCATTAGTAGGAAAAAGGGGGAGCGATTTTTTGGTGCAGAAGCAGACTCTTAGCACACACCCAGCTGCTTGCCATGTATAATCATGCACAGTATTTACAAGCGAGTGGGGTTTTCAGGTTTCAGTCTGTAATGCAAATACATTCAGCATCACTAAGGCTGGTTGCCCTTGCTGGAGTGTAGGCAGTCACCCAGGATACACATGGTGGTGGTCTGAAAAAGCAGTCTGGTCATGGGCTTTTTAAAAAAACTGAAAAGTGGTTTCATAATGTGTCAGTCTGTAAAAGTGATTTTAACTTGCCAAAAAAAAAGAGCAGTAAGTGTGCATTCAAATTGGCAAAGAAATTTCGTTTTGGGACTAATGTGAAAACATGACTCTGTGTGCAAATAGGAATTACAGGCAGAGATTTATTGCGTTTTGCTCTGGTGATTTCACAGTTGCATTAGTAGGAAAAAGGGGGAGCGATTTTTTGGTGCAGAAGCAGACTCTTAGCACACACCCAGCTGCTTGCCATGTATAATCATGCACAGTATTTACAAGCGAGTGGGGTTTTCAGGTTTCAGTCTGTAATGCAAATACATTCAGCATCACTAAGGCTGGTTGCCCTTGCTGGAGTGTAGGCAGTCACCCAGGATACACATGGTGGTGGTCTGAAAAAGCAGTCTGGTCACGGGCTTTTTAAAAAAACTGAAAAGTGGTTTCATAATGTGTCAGTCTGTAAAAGTGATTTTAACTTGCCAAAAAAAAAGAGCAGTAAGTGTGCATTCAAATTGGCAAAGAAATTTCGTTTTGGGACTAATGTGAAAACATGACTCTGTGTGGAAATAGGAATTACAGGCAGAGATTTATTGCATTTTGCTCTGGTGATTTCACAGTTGCATTAGTAGGAAAAAGGGGGAGCGATTTTTTGGGGGAAGAAGCAGACTCTTAGCACACACCCAGCTCCTTTCCATGTATAATCATGCACAGTATTTAGAAGCGAGTGGGGTTTTCAGGTTTCAGTCTGTAATGCAAATACATTCAGCATCACTAAGGCTGGTTGCCCTTGCTGGAGTGTAGGTAGTCACCGAGGATACACATGGTGGTGGTCTGAAAAAGCAGTCTGGACATGGGCTTTTTAAAAAAACTGAAAAGTGGTTTCATAATGTGTCAGTCTGTAAAAGTGATTTTCACTTGCCAAAAAAAAAGAGCAGTAAGTGTGCAATCAAATTGGCAAAGAAATTTCGTTTTGGGACTAATGTGAAAACATGACTCTGTGTGCAAATAGGAATTACAGGCAGAGATTTATTGCGTTTTGCTCTGGTGATTTCACAGTTGCATTAGTAGGAAAAAGGGGGAGCGATTTTTTGGTGCAGAAGCAGACTCTTAGCACACACCCAGCTGCTTGCCATGTATAATCATGCACAGTATTTACAAGCGAGTGGGGTTTTCAGGTTTCAGTCTGTAATGCAAATACATTCAGCATCACTAAGGCTGGTTGCCCTTGCTGGAGTGTAGGCAGTCACCCAGGATACACATGGTGGTGGTCTGAAAAAGCAGTCTGGTCATGGGCTTTTTAAAAAAACTGAAAAGTGGTTTCATAATGTGTCAGTCTGTAAAAGTGATTTTAACTTGGCAAAAAAAAAGAGCTGTAAGTGTGCATTCAAATTGGCAAAGAAATTTCGTTTTGGGACTAATGTGAAAACATGACTCTGTGTGCAAATAGGAATTACAGGCAGAGATTTATTGCGTTTTGCTCTGGTGATTTCACAGTTGCATTAGTAGGAAAAAGGGGGAGCGATTTTTTGGTGCAGAAGCAGACTCTTAGCACACACCCAGCTGCTTGCCATGTATAATCATGCACAGTATTTAGAAGCGAGTGGGGTTTTCAGGTTTCAGTCTGTAATGCGAATACATTCAGCATCACTAAGGCTGGTTGCCCTTGCTGGAGTGTAGGCAGTCACCCAGGATACACATGGTGGTGGTCTGAAAAAGCAGTCTGGACATGTGCAATTAAAAAAATCTAAAAAGTGGATTCATAATGTGTCAGTCTGTAAAAGTGATTTTCACTTGCCAAAAAAAAAGAGCAGTAAGTGTGCATTCAAATTGGCAAAGAAATTTCGTTTTGGGACTAATGTGAAAACATGACTCTGTGTGGAAATAGGAATTACAGGCAGAGATTTATTGCGTTTTGCTCTGGTGATTTCACAGTTGCATTAGTAGGAAAAAGGGGGAGCGATTTTTTGGGGGAAGAAGCAGACTCTTAGCACACACCCAGCTCCTTTCCATGTATAATCATGCACAGTATTTAGAAGCGAGTGGGGTTTTCAGGTTTCAGTCTGTAATGCAAATACATTCAGCATCACTAAGGCTGGTTGCCCTTGCTGGAGTGTAGGTAGTCACCGAGGATACACATGGTGGTGGTCTGAAAAAGCAGTCTGGACATGGGCTTTTTAAAAAAACTGAAAAGTGGTTTCATAATGTGTCAGTCTGTAAAAGTGATTTTCACTTGCCAAAAAAAAAGAGCAGTAAGTGTGCAATCAAATTGGCAAAGAAATTTCGTTTTGGGACTAATGTGAAAACATGACTCTGTGTGCAAATAGGAATTACAGGCAGAGATTTATTGCGTTTTGCTCTGGTGATTTCACAGTTGCATTAGTAGGAAAAAGGGGGAGCGATTTTTTGGTGCAGAAGCAGACTCTTAGCACACACCCAGCTGCTTGCCATGTATAATCATGCACAGTATTTACAAGCGAGTGGGGTTTTCAGGTTTCAGTCTGTAATGCAAATACATTCAGCATCACTAAGGCTGGTTGCCCTTGCTGGAGTGTAGGCAGTCACCCAGGATACACATGGTGGTGGTCTGAAAAAGCAGTCTGGTCATGGGCTTTTTAAAAAAACTGAAAAGTGGTTTCATAATGTGTCAGTCTGTAAAAGTGATTTTAACTTGCCAAAAAAAAAGAGCAGTAAGTGTGCATTCAAATTGGCAAAGAAATTTCGTTTTGGGACTAATGTGAAAACATGACTCTGTGTGCAAATAGGAATTACAGGCAGAGATTTATTGCGTTTTGCTCTGGTGATTTCACAGTTGCATTAGTAGGAAAAAGGGGGAGCGATTTTTTGGTGCAGAAGCAGACTCTTAGCACACACCCAGCTGCTTGCCATGTATAATCATGCACAGTATTTAGAAGCGAGTGGGGTTTTCAGGTTTCAGTCTGTAATGCGAATACATTCAGCATCACTAAGGCTGGTTGCCCTTGCTGGAGTGTAGGCAGTCACCCAGGATACACATGGTGGTGGTCTGAAAAAGCAGTCTGGACATGTGCAATTAAAAAAATCTAAAAAGTGGATTCATAATGTGTCAGTCTGTAAAAGTGATTTTCACTTGCCAAAAAAAAAGAGCAGTAAGTGTGCATTCAAATTGGCAAAGAAATTTCGTTTTGGGACTAATGTGAAAACATGACTCTGTGTGGAAATAGGAATTACAGGCAGAGATTTATTGCGTTTTGCTCTGGTGATTTCACAGTTGCATTAGTAGGAAAAAGGGGGAGCGATTTTTTGGGGGAAGAAGCAGACTCTTAGCACACACCCAGCTCCTTTCCATGTATAATCATGCACAGTATTTAGAAGCGAGTGGGGTTTTCAGGTTTCAGTCTGTAATGCAAATACATTCAGCATCACTAAGGCTGGTTGCCCTTGCTGGAGTGTAGGTAGTCACCGAGGATACACATGGAGGTGGTCTGAAAAAGCAGTCTGGACATGGGCTTTTTAAAAAAACTGAAAAGTGGTTTCATAATGTGTCAGTCTGTAAAAGTGATTTTCACTTGCCAAAAAAAAAGAGCAGTAAGTGTGCAATCAAATTGGCAAAGAAATTTCGTGTTGGGACTAATGTGAAAACATGACTCTGTGTGCAAATAGGAAT
This sequence comes from Triturus cristatus, assembly GCF_964204655.1. Classification (NCBI taxonomy): domain Eukaryota; kingdom Metazoa; phylum Chordata; class Amphibia; order Caudata; family Salamandridae; genus Triturus; species Triturus cristatus. The sequence continues at coordinate 844,042,164 of NC_140594.1, read as the reverse complement.
TACAGGCAGAGATTTATTGCGTTTTGCTCTGGTGATTTCACAGTTGCATTAGTAGGAAAAAGGGGGAGCGATTTTTTGGTGCAGAAGCAGACTCTTAGCACACACCCAGCTGCTTGCCATGTATAATCATGCACAGTATTTACAAGCGAGTGGGGTTTTCAGGTTTCAGTCTGTAATGCAAATACATTCAGCATCACTAAGGCTGGTTGCCCTTGCTGGAGTGTAGGCAGTCACCCAGGATACACATGGTGGTGGTCTGAAAAAGCAGTCTGGTCATGGGCTTTTTAAAAAAACTGAAAAGTGGTTTCATAATGTGTCAGTCTGTAAAAGTGATTTTAACTTGCCAAAAAAAAAGAGCAGTAAGTGTGCATTCAAATTGGCAAAGAAATTTCGTTTTGGGACTAATGTGAAAACATGACTCTGTGTGGAAATAGGAATTACAGGCAGAGATTTATTGCGTTTTGCTCTGGTGATTTCACAGTTGCATTAGTAGGAAAAAGGGGGAGCGATTTTTTGGGGGAAGAAGCAGACTCTTAGCACACACCCAGCTCCTTTCCATGTATAATCATGCACAGTATTTAGAAGCGAGTGGGGTTTTCAGGTTTCAGTCTGTAATGCAAATACATTCAGCATCACTAAGGCTGGTTGCCCTTGCTGGAGTGTAGGTAGTCACCGAGGATACACATGGTGGTGGTCTGAAAAAGCAGTCTGGACATCGGCTTTTTAAAAAAACTGAAAAGTGGTTTCATAATGTGTCAGTCTGTAAAAGTGATTTTCACTTGCCAAAAAAAAAGAGCAGTAAGTGTGCAATCAAATTGGCAAAGAAATTTCGTTTTGGGACTAATGTGAAAACATGACTCTGTGTGCAAATAGGAATTACAGGCAGAGATTTATTGCGTTTTGCTCTGGTGATTTCACAGTTGCATTAGTAGGAAAAAGGGGGAGCGATTTTTTGGTGCAGAAGCAGACTCTTAGCACACACCCAGCTGCATGCCATGTATAATCATGCACAGTATTTACAAGCGAGTGGGGTTTTCAGGTTTCAGTCTGTAATGCAAATACATTCAGCATCACTAAGGCTGGTTGCCCTTGCTGGAGTGTAGGCAGTCACCCAGGATACACATGGTGGTGGTCTGAAAAAGCAGTCTGGTCATGGGCTTTTTAAAAAAACTGAAAAGTGGTTTCATAATGTGTCAGTCTGTAAAAGTGATTTTAACTTGCCAAAAAAAAAGAGCAGTAAGTGTGCATTCAAATTGGCAAAGAAATTTCGTTTTGGGACTAATGTGAAAACATGACTCTGTGTGCAAATAGGAATTACAGGCAGAGATTTATTGCGTTTTGCTCTGGTGATTTCACAGTTGCATTAGTAGGAAAAAGGGGGAGCGATTTTTTGGTGCAGAAGCAGACTCTTAGCACACACCCAGCTGCTTGCCATGTATAATCATGCACAGTATTTAGAAGCGAGTGGGGTTTTCAGGTTTCAGTCTGTAATGCGAATACATTCAGCATCACTAAGGCTGGTTGCCCTTGCTGGAGTGTAGGCAGTCACCCAGGATACACATGGTGGTGGTCTGAAAAAGCAGTCTGGACATGTGCAATTAAAAAAATCTAAAAAGTGGATTCATAATGTGTCAGTCTGTAAAAGTGATTTTCACTTGCCAAAAAAAAAGAGCAGTAAGTGTGCATTCAAATTGGCAAAGAAATTTCGTTTTGGGACTAATGTGAAAACATGACTCTGTGTGGAAATAGGAATTACAGGCAGAGATTTATTGCGTTTTGCTCTGGTGATTTCACAGTTGCATTAGTAGGAAAAAGGGGGAGCGATTTTTTGGGGGAAGAAGCAGACTCTTAGCACACACCCAGCTCCTTTCCATGTATAATCATGCACAGTATTTAGAAGCGAGTGGGGTTTTCAGGTTTCAGTCTGTAATGCAAATACATTCAGCATCACTAAGGCTGGTTGCCCTTGCTGGAGTGTAGGTAGTCACCGAGGATACACATGGTGGTGGTCTGAAAAAGCAGTCTGGACATGGGCTTTTTAAAAAAACTGAAAAGTGGTTTCATAATGTGTCAGTCTGTAAAAGTGATTTTCACTTGCCAAAAAAAAAGAGCAGTAAGTGTGCAATCAAATTGGCAAAGAAATTTCGTTTTGGGACTAATGTGAAAACATGACTCTGTGTGCAAATAGGAATTACAGGCAGAGATTTATTGCGTTTTGCTCTGGTGATTTCACAGTTGCATTAGTAGGAAAAAGGGGGAGCGATTTTTTGGTGCAGAAGCAGACTCTTAGCACACACCCAGCTGCTTGCCATGTATAATCATGCACAGTATTTAGAAGCGAGTGGGGTTTTCAGGTTTCAGTCTGTAATGCAAATACATTCAGCATCACTAAGGCTGGTTGCCCTTGCTGGAGTGTAGGTAGTCACCGAGGATACACATGGAGGTGGTCTGAAAAAGCAGTCTGGACATGGGCTTTTTAAAAAAACTGAAAAGTGGTTTCATAATGTGTCAGTCTGTAAAAGTGATTTTCACTTGCCAAAAAAAAAGAGCAGTAAGTGTGCAATCAAATTGGCAAAGAAATTTCGTTTTGGGACTAATGTGAAAACATGACTCTGTGTGCAAATAGGAATTACAGGCAGAGATTTATTGCGTTTTGCTCTGGTGATTTCACAGTTGCATTAGTAGGAAAAAGGGGGAGCGATTTTTTGGTGCAGAAGCAGACTCTTAGCACACACCCAGCTGCTTGCCATGTATAATCATGCACAGTATTTACAAGCGAGTGGGGTTTTCAGGTTTCAGTCTGTAATGCAAATACATTCAGCATCACTAAGGCTGGTTGCCCTTGCTGGAGTGTAGGCAGTCACCCAGGATACACATGGTGGTGGTCTGAAAAAGCAGTCTGGTCATGGGCTTTTTAAAAAAACTGAAAAGTGGTTTCATAATGTGTCAGTCTGTAAAAGTGATTTTAACTTGCCAAAAAAAAAGAGCAGTAAGTGTGCATTCAAATTGGCAAAGAAATTTCGTTTTGGGACTAATGTGAAAACATGACTCTGTGTGGAAATAGGAATTACAGGCAGAGATTTATTGCGTTTTGCTCTGGTGATTTCACAGTTGCATTAGTAGGAAAAAGGGGGAGCGATTTTTTGGTGCAGAAGCAGACTCTTAGCACACACCCAGCTGCTTGCCATGTATAATCATGCACAGTATTTAGAAGCGAGTGGGGTTTTCAGGTTTCAGTCTGTAATGCGAATACATTCAGCATCACTAAGGCTGGTTGCCCTTGCTGGAGTGTAGGCAGTCACCCAGGATACACATGGTGGTGGTCTGAAAAAGCAGTCTGGACATGTGCAATTAAAAAAATCTAAAAAGTGGATTCATAATGTGTCAGTCTGTAAAAGTGATTTTCACTTGCCAAAAAAAAAGAGCAGTAAGTGTGCATTCAAATTGGCAAAGAAATTTCGTTTTGGGACTAATGTGAAAACATGACTCTGTGTGGAAATAGGAATTACAGGCAGAGATTTATTGCGTTTTGCTCTGGTGATTTCACAGTTGCATTAGTAGGAAAAAGGGGGAGCGATTTTTTGGGGGAAGAAGCAGACTCTTAGCACACACCCAGCTCCTTTCCATGTATAATCATGCACAGTATTTAGAAGCGAGTGGGGTTTTCAGGTTTCAGTCTGTAATGCAAATACATTCAGCATCACTAAGGCTGGTTGCCCTTGCTGGAGTGTAGGTAGTCACCGAGGATACACATGGTGGTGGTCTGAAAAAGCAGTCTGGACATGGGCTTTTTAAAAAAACTGAAAAGTGGTTTCATAATGTGTCAGTCTGTAAAAGTGATTTTCACTTGCCAAAAAAAAAGAGCAGTAAGTGTGCAATCAAATTGGCAAAGAAATTTCGTTTTGGGACTAATGTGAAAACATGACTCTGTGTGCAAATAGGAATTACAGGCAGAGATTTATTGCGTTTTGCTCTGGTGATTTCACAGTTGCATTAGTAGGAAAAAGGGGGAGCGATTTTTTGGTGCAGAAGCAGACTCTTAGCACACACCCAGCTGCTTGCCATGTATAATCATGCACAGTATTTACAAGCGAGTGGGGTTTTCAGGTTTCAGTCTGTAATGCAAATACATTCAGCATCACTAAGGCTGGTTGCCCTTGCTGGAGTGTAGGCAGTCACCCAGGATACACATGGTGGTGGTCTGAAAAAGCAGTCTGGTCATGGGCTTTTTAAAAAAACTGAAAAGTGGTTTCATAATGTGTCAGTCTGTAAAAGTGATTTTAACTTGCCAAAAAAAAAGAGCAGTAAGTGTGCATTCAAATTGGCAAAGAAATTTCGTTTTGGGACTAATGTGAAAACATGACTCTGTGTGCAAATAGGAATTACAGGCAGAGATTTATTGCGTTTTGCTCTGGTGATTTCACAGTTGCATTAGTAGGAAAAAGGGGGAGCGATTTTTTGGTGCAGAAGCAGACTCTTAGCACACACCCAGCTGCTTGCCATGTATAATCATGCACAGTATTTACAAGCGAGTGGGGTTTTCAGGTTTCAGTCTGTAATGCAAATACATTCAGCATCACTAAGGCTGGTTGCCCTTGCTGGAGTGTAGGCAGTCACCCAGGATACACATGGTGGTGGTCTGAAAAAGCAGTCTGGTCATGAGCTTTTTAAAAAAACTGAAAAGTGGTTTCATAATGTGTCAGTCTGTAAAAGTGATTTTAACTTGCCAAAAAAAAAGAGCAGTAAGTGTGCATTCAAATTGGCAAAGAATTTACGTTTTGTGACTATTGTGAAAAGAAATGTAGTAATATATTTAAATGAAAAAAAGGAATTTTTTTTTAGTTTTTTTCAGGTATTGCTGAAGAGCAGTGGACAAAATTTAAGATGCCTACAAAATCCAGAGTTCAAAAAACGCACAAAAAAAACCTTCATTTGAAGACAACTAGAGGACCAAAGTTAGTAGAAGATGCTCATGTTGGGAAAAAGTAAAAATCTTCTGGTAAGCAGACAAAACAATTTCTAAAAAATATATTCAAAAGAATGAAAAATGTACAAAATGTCTGTACTCGAAAGGATGTTTTGAACAAAAAAGGAGAGGAAAATATTGACAATTTAGTTAATGCAAATATACCTTCAGCAACTGAAAAGATTTATATAAATAGAAAAACTGCGTTTAAAGAGATACGTAGAAAAATGTTTCAGAGAAGAGTTATGTCCAATTTGATGAAGGATGTGAAGAAATATAAGAAAAAGACAAAGTTTTATAAAAGAAAAAAAGATATAGAAGCCATTGCAGCAAAGGCATTAGAATTAAAAAGGAAACTATTCATTTTAATTTTGAATAGGATGCGTACATTAGACAAAATGGTTAATGTACTGAAATCACATAGCAAAAGGAAAAGAGTAGTGAACAGAACAAACTTTTGTAAAGTGTTTTTAGGAAAGTGGATGCATAGTTCAAGTAGTGAACCTTTTTTTAATGAAGAGAGCTATTTTCAAAGTAATAGTTTGCTGCATGCAGTTGACACCAGAGGTCGTTCTTACGAAGTAAAAAATGGTTGCATAATGGAGAAGGAGATAATGGTTCCAAGAGATGAGGTACAAGTAATGGCAGATGAGGCTATGGGGAGACGTCCTAAAGCCCCAGTGTACACTTGGAATTGTAGTAGTATTTGCACTGTGCGTCAGGAATCGATTGACAAATTTCGAGAGTTTCTAAGAGAATATAGTAAAAAAAGTATAAAACAGAAGATTAAGGTGCTTCAAAGTCTGGATCCATGCAGAGTGAGAGAGAATACTGGTTTGCAGGGTCATTCTCTGGCTTGTCTATCTAGAAAAGTGTGCAATAGTGTTTTCCATCATTTTAGGATGCTGGCTGTTCATCATACTGAAATGAGAAAGTTTGTGAGACGGTTGTATTTTGCCAAAAGTCCAGCAATAAAGTTAAATGAATTGAATAGGGCTCTGTTCCGAGGAACGGTATCAGATGTAGAGAAGGTTGTTGATGAAATTCAGTTTTGTTACTTTGGTCCTGAACAAAACAGTGCAGAGAAGGACACAGTAAATGAGGAAGAAGTGGAAGAGAATGTAGAACCCTCTGTAAGTAACACATTTAATGATCATATAACAAAATTTGCAATAGTCTCTAATGAAAGACCAAATTTTACTTGTATTTGTTGCCGCAGAACTCATTATAGAAAACAAACTAGGAATGTTGATCTCTACAGAAAGAGTGAAAATGAAGATAATTATAAGTGGAAGGATTTTGCCACATATATATTTCTAGAAAATTGTTTTGATTTGGGTGAAGATCAGCGTATTTGTAAATACTGTTACAACAAGTTAGAGGAAAATAGAATGCCGACCAGAGCTGTACATAATAATTTAGAATTGGATGCTATTCCTGCTGAACTTTCTGAATTAAATACATATGAGTCTATACTCATTCAATGTGTTCATCCGTTCCAGACCATAGTACGTATGGAGCCCAAAACTGGTAAATTACCTCCTTCAGATTTACTGAGAGGTTTAAAAGGAAGAGTGGTGTATTTGCCCTTGGATTTGAAAAAAAATATGGAAACTATTGATGCGGATACTTTGGAAACTGAACCATTAGTTATTCTGGTTAATGGTGTACCTACAAAGAATAAGAAGATTTGGCAGGAGCTGGTAGATGTGCGGAAAGTACAAAGAGCAAATTTGTATTTGAAAAGGAATAACAAATGGTATGAATCAATTTATATAGAAGAAGAAGAAGAAGAAGAAGAAGATTTACAAGAAGACACAGAAACACCAACTGGACAAATTGAAAAAGTGGACAAGTCAAAGGAAGAAGAAATTTATGAACATTTTAGCATACATCCTCTTCATTCAAAAGAAGTTATGGGAGATAATATTGATCTCTTTCAGATGAAGAAAGCAAAAGGAACTCCCGTGAGTGTATGGGAGGAGAGCTTGGAAGCTCGATGTTTTCCCCAGCTGTTTCCTAAAGGAAAAGGAGGACGATACGATGAACGTCCAGAACAGATTCCAGCTTCTGAGTATCGGACTACAAGACTATATGCTGAAGATCCCAGATTTCGACAAAGTATTCCTTATTTGTTCCATCTTTTATTTGAAAGCGACTTGTCTGCACTGTCTTATGCAGTAAATCACATTTTAAAAAGTGGAGTACATTTACAAAATGTGTCTGCTAAGGATTTTATGGAGAAAGTGCAGCACCGAGATGATCATTTGGAAACACAACTGATCAATCTGATGGCTTGTCAGCGTGGGACAAATGAATATTGGTACCGACGCCATGGTGAACTAAAATGCATGTTACGCAATTTAGGAACACCAACATGGTTCGTTACCCTAAGCTGTGCGGAGTACGGTTGGGATGATTTACTGGATTTTCTACGAGAGGCAAATTCAAACATTAAAAACATCGAATACAAGACAGCAGGAGAACTGTGCTCATTGGATCCGGTTAATGTTTGCAGATATTTCAATCATAGATTTGAGGCTATGATGTCCTTCATCTGCAATAAAAAAAATCCACCTCTTGGAGAAGTAGTAGATTTCTTTTGGAGAAAAGAGTACCAGGCAAGAGGTGCTCCTCATATTCATATGCTGTTGTGGATCAAGGATGCCCCAAAGTTTGGAACAGATACTGATGAAGCAGTGTTATCTTTCATTGAAGAATATGCAACATGTGCTATACCAAAAAGCACAGAAGAGAAAAAGTTAAAGGAGCAAGTTTTACGTTTCCAAAGTCATCGGTGTGGAAAATACTGTTGACGGAAATACAAGAGCAAAGATAAATACTACACTAAATGTCGATTTGGATTTCCTAGACCTGTTCTTTCAAATGGAAGAGTCAACAGTTTTATGTCAGCTGTGAGACATACTATCACAAGAAAATCACCTAAGAATACCTACAACCTAAAAAGAAAAGAAGAATCAAAAAATATAAATGACTACAACCCAGTCATTTTATCCATGTGGAACGCTAACATGGATATACAGTATGTAGCTGACAATTCCATTGCTGTTGCTCGATATGTAACGTCATACATTACGAAATCAGAAAAAACAGAATTGAAGGAAATGTGGGAAGAGATTTCTCACGAGAAGACTGTCAGTAAGAAGCTGTACAGTTTCAGTTTGAAGATGTTATCGCATCGAGAAATTGGATCCTACGAATGTTCAGATAGGTTATCTTCTGCAAGTCTCTACTCGAAGTCAAGAAGAATAATTTGGGCAACTTTAGGCCTTGCAGCAATGAGAAATCGGGTACTGAAATCTGTAGGAGAAATTGAATATTTGGCCGAGAATGACCCAGAAAGTACAGATATTTTGAAATCAAACATGTTGGACACATATTATCCCAAGAGAAGTCAACATCTGGAGAACATGTGTCTCTATGAAGTGCTGCAGAACTACATTTATTCACGGAAAGCCGCAGAAGACATCAACAATGGAAAATATAAAGTCGTTGGTGAGGAAGGATGTTTGGTGAAGCAAACAAAAGGAAGTTTTATAAATCACAGGAAGCTGAGTTGCGACACTACTGACAAGAAGGAATTTTACTACTTGGCTCTTTTACAGTTGTTTAAACCATGGCGTACAGAGGATGAACTACTGGGAGAATTTCAAAGCTATGAAGATTCTTTTAATGCTTGCAAAGACAGCATACAATGCAGTACATTCTCAAGTTATCTGCAAATGTTAAATGAAGAAATTGAACAGGAAACTACAATTGCAGCAGAAATAGCTAGAGACAGTTCTCAGGACAGCCAAAGTTCAGGAACACTCAGTCAAGATCCCCTAGGACAACCAATCGTTGAAAATGAAGCATCAATAGCCATGAATGAAGTGGAAACGGCTATGAATCAAGCTCAAGAAGAATTTATAGACTTAGAAAATTTGGAAAGACAACTGAATCAAGAGCAGCAACAAATTTATGAAGATATCAGAAACAAAATTGATCACGGATTTCTACATGAAAAAAAAGAGTGCTCATGCACATCATTTCATCCAATCAGGATGTATGTAAGCGGACAAGCTGGAACTGGAAAAAGTTTCCTTATAAAAGTCATCAGAAGCTACCTACAGCAAAAAACAGATTCTACTTTGTCTTGTGTGGTTACTGCTCCAACTGGGTTAGCAGCATATAACATAAAAGGAATCACTTTACATCGTTTGCTAATGTTACCAGTGGAGCATGAGAACAAAATACAATACAACAAGCTAACTGGAGAAGCATCCTTGGAAGTTTCAAGAGTATTGAAGAAGATGCAAGTTCTCATTATTGATGAGGTGAGCATGGTATCAAACTTAATGCTTGCCTTTGTGCATTTAAGAATGCAGCAAATTTTGAAGACAGACTATGACATGTTATTTGGTGGAAAACACGTCATAGTTTTTGGAGATCTTTTGCAACTTACTCCAGTTAAAGGACAACCAGTGTTTAATACTGTCACACATGAAGACACGAAGAAGTCATTGGGAAGCATCGGAAATACAAATATTTGGTCCTTCTTTGAGTACAAGGAACTTACTACTAATATGAGGCAAGCAAGCGATGAAGAATATGGAAGTATTCTGAAAGATATCAGAATTGGACTACTCACAGAAGTTGGCAAAAAAGCATTACAGAGTCGGCTGCTACATAATTTATTTCCAAAGGAAGAAATAGTTGCAGAGAAAATATACAAGAACATTGCAGAAAACAAAAGTGTCATCTGCTTAATGCCAACTCTACGTGAATGCTCAATATTTAATGAGGAGCTTTTGAAATTGGAAAAGGAAGAGATCAGGAAATTGGAAGCAGTGGACAAAATTGAGGATGGAAGAATTACTGTCACAGTAACAGGCAAACTGAAAAATAAATTGGACTCACTAGAGAAGAACATCTCCAAAACAGCTGGATTAGTAAAAAATCTATATGTTTGCATGAACTGTAGAGTATTTTTAAGAAGAAATTTGGATGTTGAAAAAGGTTTAGTTAATGGAGCTATGGGAAGAGTTGTGGGTTTTATTAATTATCAGAAAAAAGATGGAATTGAATGTTTAAAAATAAAATTTGATCAGATAGAAGAAGTTAAAGATATTTGTCGTTGTACAGTTCGTTTCATGCTTGTGAAAGACTTATATGTACGTAGGAAGCAGTTTCCGTTTTCTCTAGCCTATGCTGTAACTATTCACAAGTCTCAAGGATTGACTGTAGATTGTGCATTTGTGAACATTGGTTCAACTGTGTTCAAAGAAGGTATGGCATATGTTGCTTTGTCACGAGTGAAAACATTATCAGGTTTATTCATGATAGACTTTGATGATTCAAAAGTTAGTGCTGATACAAACTGTGTAAAGGAGTATAATAGATTAAGAAGAAGCTATGCTCCTCATTTAGGTCAGTATCCTGTGTTGGAGAAACGTGTAGTTTCTCGTAAAAGAAAAAATGAGAATATCTGTAATGAAGATGTAGAGAAGAGGAAAAAAAAGAGGAGTGATGTAATTGCAAGCAAAAAGAAAAAGGAAAATGAAGAACAGGTTGTAGGATGTCATTTTGAAAATAGCTCTGGTGTCAACTGCTACGCAAATGTAGTGCTGAATGTTGCATTTTATCTGGAAAGTTTGCAAGAGCAGATAATAGTAAATCAGGGAAAAAGATTCTGTTCTGAGCTGAGTCTCCTTTTTCAAAAGCTGAGTAAAGATAAAACTCAAATAGAAAGTGCTACTGAAATTAGAAAACTTTTAGATATATGTTCAGGACGAACACAGTTTTCTCAAAATGAACAGCAAGATGCACACGAATTTTTGATGTATTTTCTTCAAGTACTGGAAGTAGAAGAAGTTGCAATTGATATTTTATTTGGTCTCTCTTATAAATGGGAACATAGTTGTGAAAACTGTTATAATATATGTGGCTCTAATGTTGATAATGAAAGGTTTATTTATTTGACATTGCCAGAGAGTAAAACAGTCACTTTTGCAAAATTAGTTAAAGATGCTAATCATAGCATGAAATGCAGTGAGTGTAAATCTGACATGTTTTCAACATTAATTTTAAAGGAATACGGACAGTATGTAATTTTAATGATGCAACGATGTAGAGCTGATGGTTCAAAATTGGATACTTTAATAAAGAAGTTTACAGGACAGCAATTATAAATTTCAGGAAAAACTTTTGTAACTGTTGCAATAATTTTCCATGATGGACCTACTGTTACTTCTGGACATTACACAGTTTATCTTAAATGTGAAAAAGGCTGGACACTGTGTAATGATTCCCAATTGATTTTCAAACAACGTTTGCCTTTTGATTTAGCAAATTCCTATCTAATCTTCCTGAAACCTACATTTTAGAGAGACTTGGCAAGATCTGGACAAAATAATTTTACCATTGTACTGGATTACCATTGGAATTTTCTAAAAAAAAGATTTTTTAAATTATCATTTGGCCTAATGGAAAGATAACCAATTGTAATGTGGACTTTTTTAATTTTTAATGAAACTTTCAAAAACCAATAATTTAGAGATAATCGGTAACATCTGCACAATTTAAATTTTGGAATGTTATTGGAGTGCCATTGGAAATTTTTTCAAAAATGATTTTAAAAATTACTATTTGGCCATGCGGAAAAGTAACCAATTCTATTGTGGACTTAATAAATTATTCAAAAATTTTTCGTGAACCAAAATGTTACAGAGAATCGGTGAGATCTGGACAAATTAAACTTTAGAATTTTATTGGATTACCGTTGGAAATTTAATCCAAAAAAAAATTTAAAATTACTATTTGGCCTAAAGGAAATGGAATCAGATGTATTGTGGAGTTATGTGAGATATAATATTGTGATTATACTTCTGAAACAAACATATCAGACGGTATTTTAAAGAAATAAGTATTGGTATTAGATGATATTTTTTTAGAATATTATGCATTTCTATAATGTTAAGTTTAAGTAAAAAGAGATTCTGGGCTTTTTTAATACAATCTTTGAGATTGTTATTTTTTTTTGCCCGCTGTAAAATGATGAATGCAATTGCTTTCACAATTTATAGTGAAATGCAATATATTCTGAAAACAGCAAAAATAAGGCAAAAATATTTTTTGAAAAATATGTACATATGTGTACTGTATTATAAAATGTTTTAAAAATATTAATACTTTTTTCTTTTTTTTCAGATTGATATAGAAAAATTTCCAAAACTAGAACCATTTTTAAAGCAATTTTTTTTTAAAACAAATGAATAAATATTTTTTTGAGTGGGTATGGTAAGTCAATAATAATAATTGTAGTCTCTCAAGGACCTTGTAATGTGATAATTGATTTTTACAAAAAAAAAAAAAAAATTACGCGTACGGTAAAAAAAAAAAAAAAAAAAGTTTTTAAAAACATATATAAAAATAGATGAAAGGTAAGGTTGGCTCTTAAAAGAGCCGTTGTGTTCATGCAGGGACAGAGGAAAGAAAGATTGGGAATATTAGATGGTACGACAAGTGTGCTGATCTATTTTACTGTTCACTAGGGAAACACTGGTCTCCCTATAAGTAATTAGATCGTGACAATGGGCGCACCGTACTTCAACCCTCGCAAACCGAGGGTTAATTTCCAGAGGGCCAGCAAAAGGAGATGCTCCCCCCACAGATGAAGGGCTCACCTGACCTGCAGAAGAAGGAGTCAGCCCTGCAGATGATGGTCCAGGCTGAGCTGCTGTGGATGTGCTTGGTTGACTTTCTGAAGAGTTACCTCCAAAAAGTCGAGCATGTGTCCTTCTGTGTACATCCTTGAGGTGTCTCTTCATGGTATGATTCCCAAAGGAATACTTCCTGTCAGGATTACCTCTTGAAAGTACACGCTTACACAGCTTGCAAGTTACTAAGGGTGCATTTACCTTTTTCTGGCCTTCAGGAAAAGTAAAATAATCCCATACATAAGAAGTCTTTTGTTTCCTCGCTCTCTGCCTCAAGGTAGTGCTGCTAGTGCTAGCCTCACTCTCAGAAGAGCTCTGCTGGTCTGCCATCGTATCACAAAGACAACCCAGCTCCTTCTCCTAAGGGATCACAAGCAGAAATGAGAGGAATGGGTGTGGTGTAGGAGAGTTCTAGAACTGAAAGTAGTTTCAACCAATCAAAAGTTGTGTTTCACGATCACATGACCTACCGTACGCTTACGGTACGCTTACGGTACGCTTACGGCAAAAGTGCACATGCGCGTAAAAAAGACACGCGCTTGCGCGCATGCGCATAACAGTCACTACCCGACACTTCCGCGTAACGTGCGCGTGTAGCGTACGCGCGTACGCGTCCCACGCGGAGTACGCGCGGCTACGCAAATTGCGTAACTATACGCAAACAGCATAGATAAATTACGGGCGTTGCGTAAACCGTACGCTTACCGTAAGCTTACGGTACGCGTACTAAAAAAAAAAGAAAAAATGAACTGCAAAAAATTATAACATGTTTATTTTATGAAATATATTTAAAAAAACATATTAAAGAATTTTAATAATTTAACCATAGTCTTTATAAAAGGTAAGAACATTAAATTAAAAATATGTTTTAAAAAATAGAAGAACAAAAAAAATTAGCATTTAAAAAACCTTGCTAATTCAATGAAAAAACCATAGGTTTCACACAAGTTATAGTTAGGAATTAGCATTTAAAAAACCTTAGAAATTCAATGAAAAAACCAAAGGTTTCACACACGTTATAGTTAGCTGAACATTTTACTCGTAAAAAACCATTGAAATTCCCCCGTTATAGTTAGTTAAGCTAACTATAACTCGCGCGCCCGCAATGCACTGCTGATGACGTCACATATTACATCACTCATGACATGGTCAGTGACATCACTCATGACATCACTGATGACATCTCAAATGACATCACTGATGACATCACTGATGACATCATCCTTGTGATAGAGTGGCAAACCTCCTCTCACCCTAATATAACCTTTGATACACACATTCAAAAATAGAGACTACAATTTTCAAAACAAAGGACATACCAATACCAGTTACAACAACCTCTTCAGTAATTCTAAGATCCACATACACATCCACTCATTCACCAACAGTCCTATACAGTCACTCATACATGTACTCACTCATCATATGTACTCATACACCTATACATCCTGTTACACAATGCTACTCATCCGTAGAGTTACTCACACACATAGTCACTCATGCTAATAAAGAATCAAACATCCATTTACTTGCATATACAGTTATACACACACCACCACACTTACTTCTGCGGAAACTTGCACATACTTAGTCTTTTAAACAATCACTTATAGAAACACATACTTATTCACACAGGAACTCTTTCAATCTCTCACTCTCACATATACTCACTTATATACACCAATAGTCACTTATACTAGTTTAAAACATATGTAGTTACTCATAAAGACACTGTAGAGACAGTCATTCACTCACTAACACACCCATACACACACTCATCCACCCATGCAGTCCTGCATACATACTATCTTCAACACATACAAACAGTGAGTCACTCATTCATGCACCTATGCACTACGTAATACCCCCCACCGAACCATACAGATACTCAGACTCATACTCAAAAAAACAACTAATAACCTATATAGACACCCATGTAGCTGCTCACCAACCCATGCAGCCACTTATACACAAACTGAGAGACTGATACAGATATATACATATTTAAACATTACTCACTAAGCCATGTATTCACTATGATACACCTAATCATTCAGTTACACAATCAATTTTTCAAAAACATATCATCCATTTAGACACTTATATACCCATTTATTCTTCCATCGACCTTGAGATATACATATATAAAACATATTTAATTTTCAGAAAAACACACATTCACGGGATGATGTCACCAGTGATGTCATCAGTGATGTCATTTGAGATGTCATCAGTGATGTCATGAGTGATGTCACTGACCATGTCATGAGTGATGTAATATGTGACGTCATCAGCAGTGCATTGCGGGCGCGCGAGTTATAGTTAGCTTAACTAACTATAACGGGGGAATTTCAATGGTTTTTTACGAGTAAAATGTCCAGCTAACTATAACGTGTGTGAAACCTTTGGTTTTTTCATTGAATTTCTAAGGTTTTTTAAATGCTAATTCCTAACTATAACGTGTGTGAAACCTATGGTTTTTTCATTGAATATATATATATATATATATATATATATATATATATTTTTTTTTTTTACCTACTGGCAGTCGCCAGTAGGGAGTTAAAGTTAGGACCTTGTCTCTATTCAAAAAGTGTTTTTTCTTTTCCCAATAACTTTGGCGCCGGTTGAAGAATCTTCGCAAAATTTCCAAAACTTTGGTTCCGCTCTGGTCAGCTTCTATCCTGAAAGTTTCAGGGTGATTCGCCAAGCGGGGCCCGAGTAAAAAGGGGGTCCCAAAACATGTTTTCTCCATGTTATTTCCCATAGGAAACTTTAGACACTGTACAGCTGAAACTGCTGAACTGAATTACACCAAATTTGGCAAAAAGGTAGTGCTTGGTTCATAAAGCGACCTTTTATTTAAATGGTGTAAATCCGTTCAGTAGTTTTTGAGATATTAAAGGAAAAAAACTTTTATATATCTGGGCGGGACCTAACTACACAAGCACAAGCTTGGCTGTGATTGGCTGCCAACATTTCAATCCAGGAATTGTTGGCAGCCATCTTTGTGCAATGCTTTTTAGGTCTCGTTTAGTGACGCAGCACATGCACTGCACACTACACAATCACAACTGCACTGCCCTAAACCCTAAAACACTACCACATCACGAGCCCCTACACTGCACGAACACAACTGCACTGCCTAAACCCTGAAACACTACCCCAGCATGACTCCCTACACTGCCCGAACACCACTGCACTGCGCTAATCCCTAAAACAGTACCCCCAACATGACCCCCTACACTGCCCGAACACCACTGCACTGCCCAAAACCCTGAAACACCACCCCAGCACGACCCCTTACACTGCCCAAACACCACTGCACTAACCTAAAACCTGAAACACTACCCCAGCATGACCCCCTACACTGCCCGAACACCACTGCACTGCCCTAAACCCTGAAACACCACCCCCAGCATGACCCCCTACACTGCCCGAACACCACTGCACTGCCCTAAACGCTGAAACACCACACCCAGCACGACCTCCTACACTGCCTGAACAACACTGCACTGCCTTAAACTCTGGAACACTACCCCCAGCAAGACCCCCTACACTGCCCGAACACTACTGCACTGCCCTAACCCATGAAACATCACCTCCAGCAAGACCCCCTACACTGCCCGAACACCATTGCCCTAAACACTGAAACACCACCCCCAGCACAACCCCCAACACTGCCCGAACACCACTGCACTGCCCTAAAACCTAAAACACCAGCCCCAGCACGACCCACTACACTGCCCGAACATCACTGCACTGCCCTAAACCCTGAAACACCAGCCCGAGCCCCAGCACGACCGCCTACACTGCCCGAACACCACTGCCCTAAACCCTAAAACACCACCCCTGAATGACCCCCTAGACTGCCCAAACACCACTGCACTGCCCTAAACCCTGAAACACCACACCCAGCACGTCCCCCTACACTGCACGAACACCACTGCACTGCCCAAAACCCTGAAACACCAGCCCCCGCATGACCCCCTACACTGCCCGCACACCACTGCACTGCCCTAAACCCTGAAACAAAACCCCAGCAAGACACCCTACACTGCCCAAACACCACTGCACTGCCCTAAACCCTGAAACACCACATCCAGCACGTCCCCCTACACTGCCCGAACACCACTGCACTGCCCAAAACCCTGAAACACCAGCCCCCGCATGACCCCCTACACAGCCCGCACACCACTGCACTGCCCTAAACCCTGAAACACAACCCCCAGCAAGACACCCTACACTGCCCAAACACCACTGCTCTTCCCCAAACCCTGAAACACCAGTCAGCATGACCACCTACACTGCCCGAACACCACTGCACTGCCCTAAACCCTGAAACACCAGCCCCAGCATGACCCCCTACACTGCCCGAATACCACTGCACTGTCCTAAACCCTGAAACACCAGCCCCGGCACAACCCCCAACACTGCCCGAACACCACTGCTCTGCCCAAAACCCTGAAACACCAGCCCCAGCACAAACCCCTACACTGCCCGAACACCACTGCACTGCCTAAACCCTGAAACACCAGCCCAAGCACGACCCCCTTCACTGCCCGAACACCACTGCACTGCCCTAAACCCTGAAACACCAGCCAGCACGGCCCCCTACACTGCCCGAACACCACTGCACTGCCCTAAACCCTGAAACACCACCACCAGCACAACCCCCTACACTGCCTGAACACCCCAGCACTGCCCTAAACCCTGAAACACGAGCCGCAGCATGACCCCTTACACTGCCCGAACAACAATGCACTTCCCTAAACCCTGAAGCACCACCCCAGCAAGACCCCCTACACTGCCCAAACACCACTGCCCTAAACCCTGATACACCACCCCCAGCAAGACCGCCTACACTCCCCGAACACCACTGCCCTAAACCCTGAAACACCACCCCCAGCAAGACCCCCTACACTGCCCGAATACCACTGCCCTAAACCCTGAAACACCACCCCCTGCAAGCCCCCCACACTGCCCGAACACCACTGTACTGCCATAAAACCTGAAACACCACCCCCAGCAGCACGACCCCCTACACTGCCCGAACACCACTGCACTGCCCTAAACCCTAAAACAGCACCCCCAGCACCACCCCATACACTGCCCAAACACCACTGGACTGCCCTAAACCCTGAAACACCAACCCCAGCACGACCCCCTAACTTACCCGAACACCACTGGACTGCCCTAAACCCAGAAACACCAACCCCAGCACGACCCCCTACAATGCCCGAACATCACTGCCCTAAACCCTGAAACACCACCCCTGCAAGACCCCCTACACTGCCCGAACACCACTGCACTGCCATAAAACCTGAAACACCACCCCCAGCAGCACGACCCCTACACTGACCGAAGACCACTGCACTGCCCTAAACCCTAAAACACCACCCCCAGCACCACCCCATACACTGCCCAAACACCACTGGACTGCCCTAAACCCTGAAACACCAACCCCAGCACGACCCTCTACACTACCCGAACACCACTGGACTGCCCTAAACCCTGAAACACCAACCCCAGCACGACCCCCTACACTACCCGAACATCACTGCACTGCCCTAATCCCCGAAACACCACCCCCAGCACGACCCGCTACACTGCTCAAACACCACTGCACTACCCTAAGCCATAAAACACCAGCCCCAGCACGACCCCTACGCTGCCCAAACACCACTGCACTACCCTAAACCCTAAAACACCAGCCCCAGTACGACCCCCTACACTGCCTGAACACCACTGTATTGTCCTAATCCCTAAAACATCAGCCCCAGCATGACCCATCACACTGCCCAAACACCACTGCACTGCCTTAAACCCTGAAACAACACACCCTGCACGACCCCCTACACTGCCCGAACACCACTGCACTGCCCTAAACCCTGAAACACCACCCCCAGCATGACCCCCTACACTGCCCAAGCACCACTGCACTGCCCTAAACCCTGGAACACCACCCCCCTGCACGACCCCCTACACTGCCTGAATACCACTGCACTGCCCTAAACCCTGAAACACCATCCCCAGCAAGACCCATTACAGTGCCCGAACACCACTGTACTGCCCTAAACCCTGAAACACCACCCCCAGCAAGACCCCCTACACTGCCCGAAAACCACTACACTGCCCTAAACCTTGAAACACCACCCCCTGCACAACCCCCTACACTGCCCAAACACAACTGCACTGCCCTAAACCCTAAAACACCAGCCCCCGCACGAACCCCTACACTGCCCGAACACCACTGCACTACCCTAAACCCTGAAACACCAGCCCCTGCACAACCCTGTACACTGCTCAAACACCACTGCACTGCCCTAAAACCTGAAACACCATCCCCAGCATGACTCCCTACACTGCCCGAACATCACTGCACTGCCCTAAACCCTGAAACACCAGCCCCAGCACGACCACCTACACAGCCCGAACACCACTGCACTGTCCTAAACCCTGAAACACCAGCCCCAGCACGACCCCCTATACTGCCTGAGCACCACTGGACTGCCCTAAACCCTGAAACACCAGCCCTAGCACGACCCCTTACACTGCCCGAACACCACTGCTCTGCCCTAAACCCTGAAACACCGCCCCAGCATGACCTCCTACACTGCCCGAACACCACTGCCCTAAACCCTGAAACATCACCCCCAGCAAGACCCCATACACTGCCGGAACACCACTTCCCTAAACCCTGAAACACCACATCCTGCAAGACCCCCTACACTGCCCGAACACAACTGCACTGCTGAAAACCCTGAAACACCACCCCCTGCATGACCCCCCTATACTGCCCGAACACCACAGCACTGCCCTAAACCCTGAAACACCACCCCCAGCAGCACGCCCCATACACTGCCTGAATACCACTGCCCTGCCCTAAACCCTAAAACACCACCCCCAGCATGACCCCATGCACTGCCCAAACATCACTGCACTGCTCTAAACCCTAAAACACCTCCCCCAGCACGACCCCATACACTGCCCGAACACCTCTGGACTGCCCTAAACCCTGAAACACCAACCCCAGCACGACCCCCTACACTGCCCGAACACCACTGCACTATCCTAAACCATAAAACACCAGCCCCAGTACAACCCCCTACACTGCCTGAACACCACTGCACTACCCTAAATCCTAAAACACCAGCCCCAGTATGACCCCCTTCACTGCCTGAACACCACTGCACTGCCCTAAACGCTAAAACACCAGCACCAGCATGGCCCATCACACTGCTCGAACACCACTGCACTGCCCTAAACCCTGAAACAACACACCCAGCATGACCCCTACACTGCCCGAACACCACTAAACTGCCCTAACCCCTGATACACCAACCCCAGCACCACCCCATACACTGCCCAAACACCACTGGACTGCCCTAAACCCTGAAACACCAACCCCAGCACAACCCCCTAACTTACCCGAACACCACTGGACTGCCCTAAAGCCTGAAACACCAACCCCAGCACGACCCCCTACAATGCCCGAACATCACTGCCCTAAACCCTGAAACACCACCCCTGCAAGACCCCCTACACTGCCCGAACCGCACTGCACTGCCATAAAACCTGAAACACCACCCCCAGCAGCACAACCCCTACACTGCCCGAACCCCACTGCACTGCCATAAAACCTGAAACACCACCCCCAGCAGCACAACCCCTACACTGCCCGAACACCACCGCACTGCCCTAAACCCTAAAACACCAGCCCCTGCACAACCCTGTACACTGCTCAAACACCACTGCACTGCCCTAAAACCTGAAACATCATCCCCAGCATGACTCCCTACACTGCCCGAACATCACTGCACTGCCCTAAACCCTGAAACACCAGCCCCAGCACGACCACCTACACAGCCCGAACACCACTGCACTGTCCTAAACCCTGAAACACCAGCCCCAGCACGACCCCCTATACTGCCTGAGCACCACTGGACTGCCCTAAACCCTGAAACACCAGCCCTAGCACGACCCCTTACACTGCCCGAACACCACTGCTCTGCCCTAAACCCTGAAACACCGCCCCAGCATGACCTCCTACACTGCCCGAACACCACTGCCCTAAACCCTGAAACATCACCCCCAGCAAGACCCCATACACTGCTGGAACACCACTTCCCTAAACCCTGAAACACCACATCCTGCAAGACCCCCTACACTGCCCGAACACAACTGCACTGCTGAAAACCCTGAAACACCACCCCCTGCATGACCCCCCTATACTGCCCGAACACCACAGCACTGCCCTAAACCCTGAAACACCACCCCCAGCAGCACGCCCCATACACTGCCTGAATACCACTGCCCTGCCCTAAACCCTAAAACACCACCCCCAGCATGACCCCATGCACTGCCCAAACACCACTGCACTGCTCTAAACCCTAAAACACCTCCCCCAGCACGACCCCATACACTGCCCGAACACCTCTGGACTGCCCTAAACCCTGAAACACCAACCCCAGCACGACCCCCTACACTGCCCGAACACCACTGCACTATCCTAAACCATAAAACACCAGCCCCAGCACAACCCCCTACACTGCCTGAACACCACTGCACTACCCTAAATCCTAAAACAGCAGCCCCAGTATGACCCCCTACACTGCCTGAACACCACTGCACTGCCCTAAACGCTAAAACACCAGCACCAGCATGGCCCATCACACTGCTCGAACACCACTGCACTGCCCTAAATCCTGAAACAACACACCCAGCATGACCCCTACACTGCCCGAACACCACTAAACTGCCCTAACCCCTGATACACCAACCCCAGCACCACCCCATACACTGCCCAAACACCACTGGACTGCCCTAAACCCTGAAACACCAACCCCAGCACGACCCCCTAACTTACCCGAACACCACTGGACTGCCCTAAAGCCTGAAACACCAACCCCAGCACGACCCCCTACAATGCCCGAACATCACTGCCCTAAACCCTGAAACACCACCCCTGCAAGACCCCCTACACTGCCCGAACCGCACTGCACTGCCATAAAACCTGAAACACCACCCCCAGCAGCACAACCCCTACACTGCCCGAACCCCACTGCACTGCCATAAAACCTGAAACACCACCCCCAGCAGCACAACCCCTACACTGCCCGAACACCACCGCACTGCCCTAAACCCTAAAACACCACCCCCAGCACCACCCCATACACTGCCCAAACACCACTGGACTGCCCTAAACCCTGAAACACCAACCCCAGCACGACCCTCTACACTACCCGAACACCACTGGACTGCCCTAAACCCTGAAACACCAACCCCAGCACGACCCCCTACACTACCCGAACATCACTGCACTGCCCTAATCCCTGAAACACCACCCCCAGCACGACCCGCTACACTGCTCAAACACCACTGCACTACCCTAAACCATAAAACACCAGCCCCAGCACGACCCCCTACACTGCCCAAACACCACTGCACTACCCTAAACCCTAAAACACCAGCCCCAGTACGACCCCCTACACTGCCTGGACACCACTGTACTGTCCTAATCCCTAAAAACATCAGCCCCAGCATGACCCCCTACACTGCCCAAACACCACTGCACTGCCCTAAACCCTGAAACATCAGCCCCATCACGACCTCCTGCACTGCCTGAACACCACTGCTCTGCCCTAAACCCTGAAACACCACCCCCTGCATGTCCCCCTACACTGCCCAAACACCACTGCACTGCCCTAAACCCTGAAACACCACCCCCAGCAAGACACCCTACACTGCCCGAACACCACTGCCCTAAACCCTGAAATGCCACCCCCTGGAAGACCCCCTACACTGCCCAAACACCACTGCCCTAAACCATGAAACACCTCCCCCTGCAAGACCCCCTACCTTGCCCAAACACCACTGCACTGCCCTAAACCCTGAAACACCAACCCCTGCACGACCTCCTACACTGCCCGAACACCACTGCACTGCCCTAAACCCTGACACACCACCCCCAGCACGACCCCCTACACTGCCCGAACATAACTGCACTGCCCTAAACCCTAAAACCCCACCCCAGCACGACCCCCTACACTGCCCAAACACCACTGCACTGCCCTAAACTCTGAAACACCACCTCCATTCACGACCCCCTACACTGCCCGAATACTATTGCACTGCCCTAAATCCTGAAACACCACCCCCAGCAACACCCCCTACACTGCCCGAACACCCCTGCACTGCCCTAAATCCTGAAACACCACCCCCATTCATGACCCCCTACACTTCCCGAATACAATTGCACTGCCCTAAATCCTGAAACACCACCCCCAGCAACACCCCCTACACTGCCTGAACACCACTGCCCTAAACCCTGAAACACCACACCCAGCAAGACCTTCTACACTGCCCGAACACCACTGCACTGCCCTAAACCCTGAAACACCACCCCCAGCAATACCCCCTACACTGCCCAAACACCACTGCTGTAAACCCTGAAACACCACACCCAGCAAGACCCCCTACACTGCCCTAAACCCAGAAACCCTACCCCCTGCAGAATCCCCTACACTGCCCAAACACCACTGCACTGCCCTAAACCCTGAAACACCACGCCCTGCACGACCCCCTACACTGCCTGAACACCACTCCACTGCCCTAAACCCTGACACCACCCCCAGGTCATCCCCCTACACTGTCCAAACACCCCTGCACTGCCCTAAACCCTAAGACACCCCCCCAGCAAGTCTCCCTGCACTGTCCGAACACCACTGCATTGCCCTAAACCCTGAAACACCACCCCAGCATGACCCCCTACACAGCCCGAACACCACTGCACTGCCCTAACCCCTGAAACACCATCCCCAGCACAACCCCCTACACTGCCTGAACACCACTGCACCACTGCTCTAAACCCTGAAACATCACCCCAGCACGACCCCATATACTGCCCGAACACCACTGCACTGCTCTAAACCCTAAAAAACCACCCCCAGCACGACCCCCTACACTGCCCGAACACCACTGCACTGCCCTAAACCCTAAAACACCACCCCAGCACGATCCCCTACACTACCCAAACACCACTGCACTACCCTAAACCCTAAAACACCACTCCCAACACGACCCCCTACACTTCCCAAATGCCACTGCCCTAAACCCTGAAACACCACCCCCTGCACGTCCCCCTACACTGCCCAAACACCACTGCACTGCCCTAAACCCTGAAACACCACCCCCAGCAAGACACCCTACACTGCCCGAACACCACTGCCCTAAACCCTGAAATGTCACCCCCTGGAAGACCCCCTACAGTGCCCAAACACCACTGCCCTAAACCATGAAACACCTCCCCCTGCAAGACCCCCAACACTGCCCAAACATCACTGCACTGCCCTAAACCCTGAAACACCAACCCCTGAACGACCTCCTACACTGCCCGAACACCACTGCACTGCCCTAAACCCTGACACACCATCCCCAGCACGACCCCCTACACTGCCCGAACATAACTGCACTGCCGTAAACCTTAAAACCCCACCCCCAGCACGACCCGCTACACTGCCCGAACACACTGCACTGCCCTAAACCCTGAAACACCACCCCAATTCACGACCCCCTACACTGCCCGAATACTATTGCACTGCCCTAAATCCTGAAACACCACCCCCAGCAACACCCCCTACACTGCCCGAACACCACTGCACTGCCCTAAATCCTGAAACACCACCCCCATTCACGACCCCCTACACTGCCAGAATACTATTGCACTGCCCTAAATCCTGAAACACCACCCCCAGCTACACCCCCTACACTGCCTGAACACCACTGCCCTAAACCCTGAAACACCACACCCATCAAGACCTTCTACACTGCCCGAACACCACTGCACTGCCCTAAACCCTGAAACACCACCCCCAGCAATACCCCCTACACTGCCCAAACACCACTGCTGTAAACCCTGAAACACCACTCCCAGCAAGACCCCCTACACTGCCCTAAACCCAGAAACCTTACCCCCTCACAATCCCCTACACTGCCCAAACACCACTGCACTGCCCTAAACCCTGAAACACCACGCCCTGCACGACCCCCTACACTGCCTGAACACCACTCCACTGCCCTAAACCCTGAAACACCACCCCCAGGTCATCCCCCTACACTGTCCAAACACCCCTGCACTGCCCTAAACCCTGAAACACCACCCCCAGCAAGTCTCCCTACACTGTCCGAACACCACTGCATTGCCCTAAACCCTGAAACACCACCCCCAGCACGACCCCTACACAGCCCGAACACCACTGCACTGCCCTAACCCCTGAAACACCACCCCCAGCACAACCCCCTACACTGCCTGAATGCCACTGCACTGCTCTAAACCCTGAAACACCACCCCCAGCAAGACCCCCTACACTGCCCGAACACCACTGCCCTAAACCCTGAAACAGCAACCCCAGCAAGACCCCCTACACTGCCCAAATACCACTGCCCTAAACCCTGAAACACCACCCCCTGCAAGACCCCCTACACTGCCTGAACACCACTGCACCACTGCTCTAAACCCTGAAAAACCACCCCAGCACAACCCCATATACTGCCCGAACACCACTGCACTGCTCTAAACCCTAAAACACCACCCCCAGCACGACCCCCTACACTGCCCGAACACCACTGCACTGCCCTAAACCCTAAAACACCACCCCCAGCACGACCCCCTACACTACCCAAACACCACTGCACTACCCAAAACTCTAAAACACCACTCCCAGCACGACCCCCTACACTTCCCAAACGCCACTGCCCTAAACCCTGAAACACCACCCCAACAAGACCCCCTACAATGCCCAAAAACCACTGCACTGCCCTAAACCCTGAAACACTACCCCCTGCACGACCCCTACACTGCTTGAAAACCACTGCACTGCCCTAAACGCTGAAACACCACCCCGAACACGACCCCCTACACTGTCCGAACCCCACTGCTCTGCCCTAAACCCTAAAACACCACTCCCAGTACGTCCCCCTACACTGCCTGAACACCACTGCACTGCCCTAAACCCTGAAACACCACCCCCAGCAATACCCCCTACACTGCCCAAACACCACTGCTGTAAACCCTGAAACACCACACCCAGCAAGACCCCCTACACTGCCCTAAACCCAGAAACCTTACCCCCTCACAATCCCCTACACTGCCCAAACACCACTGCACTGCCCTAAACCCTGAAACACCACGCCCTGCACGACCCCCTACACTGCCTGAACACCACTCCACTGCCCTAAACCCTGAAACACCACCCCCAGGTCATCCCCCTACACTCTCCAAACACCCCTGCACTGCCCTAAACCCTGAAACACCACCCCCAGCAAGTCTCCCTGCACTGTCCGAACACCACTGCCTTGCCCTAAACCCTGAAACACCACCCCCAGCACGACCCCCTACACAGCCCGAACACCACTGCACTGCCCTAACCCCTGAAACACCACCCCCAGCACAACCCCCTACACTGCCTGAATGCCACTGCACTGCTCTAAACCCTGAAACACCAACCCCAGCAAGACCCCCTACACTGCCCGAACACCACTGCCCTAAACCCTGAAACAGCAACCCCAGCAAGACCCCCTACACTGCCCAAATACCACTGCCCTAAACCCTGAAACACCACCCCCTGCAAGACCCCCTACACTGCCTGAACACCACTGCACCACTGCTCTAAACCCTGAAAAACCACCCCAGCACGACCCCATATACTGCACGAACACCACTGCACAGCTCTAAACCCTAAAACACCACCCCCAGCACGACCCCTTACACTGCCCGAACACCACTGCACTGCCCTAAACCCTAAAACACCACCCCCAGCACGACCCCCTACACTACCCAAACACCACTGCACTACCCTAAACTCTAAAACACCACTCCCAGCACGACCCCTACACTTCCCAAACGCCACTGCCCTAAACCCTGAAACACCACCCCAACAAGACACCCTACACTGCCCAAAAACCACTGCACTGCCCTAATCCCTGAAACACCACCCCCTGCACGACCCCTACACTGCTTGAACACCACTGCACTGCCCTAAACGCTGAAACACCACCCCGAACACGACCCCCTACACTGTCCGAACCCCACTGCTCTGCCCTAAACCCTAAAACACCACTCCCAGTACGTCCCCCTACACTGCCTGAACACCACTGCACTGCCCTAAAACCAGAAACATCACCCCCAGCATGACCCCCTACACTGTCCGAACTCCACTGCACTGCACTGCCCTAAACCCTGAAAAACCACCCCCAGCAGGACCCACTACACTGCCCAAACACCACTGCCCTAAACCCTGAAACACCACCCACAGCAAGACCCCCTATACTGCCCAAATACCCCTGCCGTAAACTCTGAAACACCACCCCCTGCAAGACCCCTACACTGCCCGAGCACCACTACACCACCCTAACTCCTGATACACCACCCCCTGTAGGCCCCCCTACACTACCCGAACACCACTGCACTGCCCCAAACCCTGAAACACCACCCTCAGCATGACCCCCTACACTGCCCGAACCCCACAGCACTGCCCTAAACCCTAAAACACCATCCCCAGCACAACCCCCTACACTGCCTGAACACCACTGCACTGCCCTAAACTCTAAAATTCCACCCCTAGCATGACCCCCTACACTACCCGAACAGCACTGCACTGCCCTAAACCCTAAACCACCACCCCCTACATGACCCCCTACACTACCCGAAAACCACTGCACTGCCCTAATCCCTAAAACACCACCCCCAGCACGACCCCCCACACTGCCTGAACACCACTGTACTACCCTTAACCATAAAACACCAGCACGACCCCCTACACTGCCCGAACACCACTGCACTGCCCTAAACCCTAAAACACCAGCTCCAGCACGACCCCTCACACTGCCTGAACACCACTGCACTGCCCCAAACCCTGAAACACCACACCCAGCATGACCCCCTACACTGCCCGAACACCACTGCACTGCCCTAAACCCTGAAATACCACCCCCAGCACGACCCCTACACTACCTGAACACCACTGTACTGCCCTAAACCCTGAAAGACCACTCCCTGCACGACCCCCTACACTGCCCGAATACCACTATACTGCCCTAAACCCTGAAACACCACCCCCAGCAAGACCCCCTACACTGCCCGAACACCACTGCCCTAAACCCTGAAACACCAGTCCCAGCACGACCCCCTACACTGCCCGAACACCACTGCACTGCCCTAAACCCTGATACACCAACCCCAGCAAGACCCCCTTCACTGCCCGAACACCACTGCCCTAAACCCTGAAACACCACCCCCAACAAGACCCCTACACTGCACAAAAAGCACTGCACTGCCCTAAACCCTGAAACACCACCCCTTACATGACCCCTACACTACCCGAACACCACTGCACTGCCCTAAACCCTGAAACACCAGCCCCATCACGACCCCCTGCACTGCCCGAACACCACTGTTCTGCCCTAAACCATGAAACACCACCCCCAGCAAGACACCCTACACTGCCCGAACACCACTGCCCTAAACCCTGAAACACCACCCCATGCAGGACCCCCTACACTGCCCAAACACCACTGCACTGCCCTAAACCCTGAAACACCAACCCCTGCATGACCCCCTACACTGCCCGAACACCACTGCACTGCCCTAAACCCTGATGCACCACCCCCAGCACGACCCCTACACTGCCCGAACACCACTGCACTGCCCTAAACCCTAAAACACCACCCCCAGCACCACCCCCTACACTGCCCGAACACCACTGCACTGCCCAAAACCCTAAAACACCACCCCCAGCATGACCCCCTACACTGCCCGAACACCACTGCACTGCCCTAAACCCTAAAACACCACCCCCAGCACGACCCCCAACACTGCCCGAACACCACTTCACTGCCCTAAACCCTAAAACACCACCCCCTGCATGACCCCCTACACTACCCGAACACCACTGCACTACCCTAAACCCTAAAATTCCACCCCTAGCATGACCCCCTACACTACCCGAACACCACTGCACTACCCTAAACCATAAAACACCAGCCCCAGCACGATCCCCTACACTGCCCAAACACCACTGCACTGCCCTAAACCCTAAAACACCAGCTCCAGCACGTCCCCTCACACTGTCCGAACACCACTGCACTGCCCTTGTCTATGCATATAGCATAAGGAGAAAGGAGGTCTACAATGAAATCCCAAAAATACTTAGGGTGAGTCCATTCCTCACTCTGGAGAGAGGTACATCCGGCTTCTCGCACTGTGCACTGACGTTACACCAATCACTCCATTTGTGAATCAAAAAAAAGTTACATACAAAGAAAATAGCAGAGGAGAGGGACACTAGCGGACAGATCCAATTTTATAATTTGAGAAAGCTAGTTGCCTCTAGGCCATAAAAGGATCTGCCAGTTACAAGTTCGAAGTCCAGAGGTACAACTAGGACATCTATCCCCATGAGTTTACCAAATTTAATACTATTGAGTTGAGTGTTTGTGGTGCCTCCTGCCTGCAGCACTTTGAGGCTGCAAGGTTCTGGACATCATTACAGAAAAATTAGCATATATAGGTAAATAACCACACCTATTTAAAAGGTATTCAAAACTTGAGAGGTGTAGAGAAAGCACTACGCCCATCCAGAACAGTTGATGGAAATAAACTTGCACAAGTTATTCTTACGGAGCACTAAGGTGGATCAGTGTTAACACCTGTGACAATCTTCGCCAGGCTTGTGAGATAGTGTCAGAGTAAAGCAATCTCAAAAGAAGGATACCATGCAGACATGTTTGGGAGAAAGTGAGGCACACACAGTGTTACACTTAAAGGAGCAGAGAGCCCCACTACCACATTACTATGCTTGAAGACAGAACCTCTTCAGACTTGTCCCCGTACCTAAAAAATAGTTGTCCCTAATACATGGAAGTTGGGGTTCAAGTGGACCTATGGCCGGAGACGCTAAATACATTTCGTGAAGTGGCAGGAAATTTGCAAGACAAACAAAAACCAAAGCCTCTAATTGCTCCATTGACACACGAAGACAAGCACCTTCTCTGGACATTCTCTATAAAAAACGTGTAAAAACCACAAATAACCTATGTGTGTGCACTTCATCCCCAAGAGGAATGTGAGCTGGGCACAGAACACCTTGAACTCAGTATACCAGGAGGCATGCACATCTAAGGAAACTTTTGTTGCAGCACTGGAAAACGTGGCACAAGATTGCACCTTCAATAGGTTCACAAACAAGGGTGCAAAAACGCAGGTAATGAGGGCTGAAAGTCAACAACGTTGCAATGCAGGCTTCTGAAAAGGTCAGTTCCATTACTAAAACCCCTGACAGGGCCAAAGCTGATGAGGACAACGATCAGTCAGCAATAAGATATTACAGTGGCGACGCGGTATACCACGGTTTAGTCAAATTACATACACAACAGAAGTGGAGAGTGACGCACAGACGTGGTGAAACAGACACTGTGAGGATAGAGTGGTGAAAGCACCAGAGAGCAGCCGGAGCTGATCTACTGGCTTGTTTCACTTGCTCGTTGGCCAAGATCCTCAAAATGAGCTTTTGTTGGAAGTCTACTTAGCGGTTCCTCATTAGGGCTCTGGGTGGTGTGCTCTGGTGCTCCTTGGACTGTGATCTCTGGGTACTCCTTGCAAGAAAGCCACTATGAAGTCTGCTCTTTGAAAAGATCTGGGCTCTGAAATGGATTGCATCGAGGAGATCGTATGACGCTCTGTTTGAGTTATCATATTAAAGATTTCACGTTTTAAAATGAAACAAGGAGGTTGGCTATGGGCCAATTGCTTTCTATAGGTTAGGGATTAGGTAATTGTTTCTATATAATGAATGACTACAATTGCCATTGGAAGGAACAGTCCTTGCTGTGACATAATCAGCTGAGTGAGTGTTTATCTCTTGATTGAAATTAGGGATAAAGTGCCCACTGCCGTACATTGTGAGGATATTGCAAGTCACTGAGGAGTTCCATAACAATATAGATGAATGAGGCAGAAGGCCGAGTTCCTTTATAGTGTTAAGGAACTCCAAGGTGACTTGCAATATTCTTATCATGTATGGCAAGGTGTACTTTATCCCTTATAATACATGGTCACACCATCACCTTTCCAACAAACCACTTGAAACCTTGGCGCGTAGCTCTTTCATATAAAAGAGAGGGTATGTTTGCAAACTTGAAGAGTAAAAATTGAATCTCTAGTGCAAAAATTAAAACACATCAAAAACCTGTTAGATTTTTGCTGCAAAAAGATATTAGAAGCAGTTCAATACAAGTCAATTAAAAAAAAAAACTGCAGTAGCTTAGAATGTGTAGAAACACACAGAAAGACTCCAACTTTTCTATAATTATCTAAGGAAAGCAAAAAAATCATCATGTTCTTTTGGATAGTCACTGTGATGCAAAATGCAACACCTTCCCAGGTGAGGTGTAATGAAGAGAAATATTTTTATTTCTCCTCTTTACTTCCTCTTTCTATGTGTGCTGAATTCTGCAGCACACTTAGGAAGAGGAAAACCCCTCTAAGGATTGTTTTTGTGCAGGAAGCTGCCTGCACCGTTGCTAGGCAGCCTATTGCGCATCAGCACTGGGGAAAGGACAGAAATGCACAATACTGTTATAAATAGGGTGCATTCCTGCCCTTTCTCTGTAACGCAGTTCAGCAAGTTGACTTGCTGCACTACATTGTGCTACTTTTACATAAATAGCTCCCAGAGTGTTTTGAATACTATGTGAAGCAGTAATGCAAATATTGGCAACTCTCATTTTTGGACTGCTGTATGATTGCAGACAATGATACAGGCCAATATACTTCATCACTGCTATTCCACTGTCTCTAGTCTTACCCACATACTACAGCCTCCCTGAGAAGTCATTTGCTGCCCAGTTTTTCTTTTAAAAAGATGGCACTTTCGTGAAAAAAAATTGTTTGTATTTTCTTAAATGCGTACAAAACCAGAACATCTGCAGGAAGGAAGTGATCAAAAAATCCCAATATGCAGCGTTGTCTATTCGCAATTATCAACACAAGCACAAGGTTAAAAGAGGCAGAAAGCAAAACATTTTATTGAGACACTCATCTTCCCAGCAGGGAAGCTCTGAATCCATTCTGTATGAGCTCCATTAAAATAAGAGTCGAAATATATTTGTATTTGCTTCGTCTATACTTAGAAGAGGAAGCGATTAACGACTGTGCGTGTAGGATGGGATTGTCTTGCATTAATTTGGAACCCTGCAGCAAGAGCAATTAAACTGGTCCATAAACGATGAGGAAGATGAGGCAAAAACAAGCATATGTCCTGAATATGTCCTTCTGTATAAGCAGCGGCTTATAATTGGAGAGTGATATGGCGAATCTTCCATGTGTCTTCCAGGCCACCTGCAAGGGTGTAGCTACCATCGGTGGAGCAAGTGCAGTAGCATCAGGGCCCAGAGGCACCGATTGAACCCCACAGGGGTCCCACAGGGTTCACCCCTGAGCCCCGCTCTCTTCAACATCTACATGGCCCCCCTCGCAGCCATCGTCCGACAACACGGCCTCAACATCGTATCCTATGCCAATGACACCCATCTCATCCTCTCCCTTACCAAAGACCCCACCATTGTCAAACTCAACTTCCGGAAAGGAATGCAAGATGTTGCAGTCTGGATGATCAACAGCTGCCTGAAGATCAACACCGAGCAGACAGAAGTTCTCGTCCTCTGTACCTCCCCTTCTGCATGGGACAGCACCTGTTGGCCGACCGCCCTCGGAAGCCCACCTACCCCCTCAGACCACACCAAGAACCTCGGCATCGTACTCAACTGATCACTCACCATGAACCATCAGGTCAACACCGTCACCTCCAGCTGCTTCAACACCCTCAGCATCCTCCGCAAGACCTTCAAGTTGATCCCCCCTAAGTCAAGGAAAACAGTCACCCACGCACTAATCACCAGTAGACTGGACTATGGAAACTCACTCTACGCCGGCATCAACAAGCCCCTACTACGCAAACTCCAGACAATACAGAACACCGCCGCCAGACTCGTCCTCGGCATCCCCCGACACGAACACATCAGCCAACACCTATGAAGTCTCCACTGGCTCCCCGTGGAGAAAAGAGTCACTTTCAAAATCCTCACTCACGCCTACAAATGCCTACACAACAACGGACCCAAATACCTCAACGACAGACTAAACTTCCACGTACCCAAAAGAAACCTTAGATCTTCCAACCTTGCACTGGCCGAAACCCTGCGCATCCACAAAGCAGCCAGAAAATGGCCAGGGAGGGGGGGCCACTCGGCCCCCCTCCCTTAAAATAAAGTGAATAAAATGGGTGGGCTCCGGGGATGGGGTTGCCGTGGCAGAAATCAGCCTCTGGAGGGAGGCCACACGCCCCCTTCCTTTTCATTTTATTTCATTTTTTTTTAAGGGGTCAAGCCCTGGGGGATGGGGTCACCAGGCCCAAAAGGATCATTGGAAGGGGGGCCACACAGCCCCCTTCCTAAAATAAAATAAAAAATTGGAAGCCAGCAAGTCGCTGGATGCCCCTCCCCCTTTCTCCACTACTCTGCAATTGCGCATCCTGGCACACTCTTGGTTGGGGGATGAAGTCATCTTCGCTACTGAGGGTCCTTAGGGACCAACTAGCCCACCTGTTACCTCCAGTAAGCCCCACACAGTGGTATTGTTGAGAAGTGATCATGCCCCTTTTTTCCACCACTCTGAAAACGCGCCTCTCATCACACTGCTGGTGGGGCGATGAGGTTCCCTTGTGTTCTGAGGGCCTCAGTACTAAAGTGGACTTCATCCCGCAAGCTGAAGTGTTGCATGAGGCGCGTTTGCAGAGTGGTGGAGAAAGGGGCATGGCCTCCAGCCACCTCTCAGCAATCCAGCTGTGTGAGACTTACTGGAGGTAACAGGAGGGCTAGTTGGCCCCCAGGGACCCTGAAGAAGCAAATGGACTTCATGTAATGTGTAATGTAAATGTATGGTTTTTTATATAGCGCCGATCACCACTACGGGTATCTCAGCGCTGTATTCATACCACTGAAGGAACCCTTCCTGGCTTTCCATGTGAGGTGTCCACTCCTGGGCACCCCCATGGTGAAGGCCAGACATCCCAGCGCTGTTGGGGCCGTTGTGGAGATTAAGCAAGCTATTGCCCAGAGTTGCAGCGTGGGACCCATGATTAGAATAGGCACTGAGGCGAGAATATCCGGTCCGCGGAATTTATAGCCCGAGACCCTACCGCGACGGGAATCGAACCCTGGTCCCGGACTGGTGCTCTGCATCGAGGTCTGCCGCGCTAACCATTGAGCCACACTTCTCCACCCCCAAATAATAATAGTGTGCCAGGAGGCACTTTGCAGAGTGGTGTAGAAAGGGGTGTAGCCTGCTACCGCCTCTCAGCAATCCCACTGTGTGGGGCTACCTGGAGGTACCAGGTGGGTTAGTTGGCCCCTAAGAACCTCCAGCAGCGAAAGGGCCTTTATCCCCCAACCAAGAGCACGCCAAGATGTGTGTTTGCAGACTGGTGGAGAAAGAGGCCATGGCCTGCTGTCAGAACTCAGCAGTCCTGCTGTGTGGGACTTACTGGAGGTAATAGGAGGAGTAGTTGACCCCCAAGGACGACCTTGGGGGCCAACCACCCCTGCTGTTACCTCCAGTAAGTCCCACACAGCAGGATTACTGAGAAGTTGTCAGAGGCTGTGCCCCCTTTCTCCACCACTCTGCAGACGTGCCTCCTGGTGCACTACTAGTTGGGGGATAAATTCCCCTTGGCTCCAGAGGGACATTGGGGGCCATGAAGCCCTCCTGCTACCTCCTGTAAGCCCTAAACAGCAGCATTCCCGAGAGCTGGCCGAAGGCCCAGACCCCTTTCTCCACCACTCTGCAAAAATGACTGCTCGTTAAAAAACCATAGAGATTCACACAAAAAACAGAAGTTACACGGACGTTATAGTGAGGAATTAGCATTTAAAAAACCTTAGAAATTCTCTTAAAAAAGCAAAGGTTACAGTGACATTATAGTTAGCAAATAGAATTTAAAAAACCTTAGAAATTCACGCAAAAAAACAAAGGTTGCAGGGACATTATAGTTAGACTGACATTTCACTTGTACAAAGCAAGAGAAATTCAGCACAGACCCCCCAGGATATAGCGGCATGGATTAGCAAATTTAGCGGCACAAATATGGAAATTTAGCGGCACAAATATGGAAATTTAGCGGCAATTTAGCGGCGTTTTATTTGGCAGTTTAACCTACAACAAACACAGATCTCTTTGTTTTTTGAGTTATTTAACACCATGAAGCTATGTATATTTGGTTTATTTACAATGTAGAGACTTTGTTTGTCTTCAAGACTACAAATAGGACATAAACCTGTTACTGAATAAATGCTTGTCGTGTTAATCTTGCAGTTCTTCTGAGCAGTCCAAATGTAGCCCAATATTGTGCTGCTGATTATAATGCAGGAACAATAATGCCCGGATGGATTGCTCTGAGAGGGACCGTCGTCTGGCTGACAAAATAATTTTGTAGATGCTGTTGCTCCTTTCAGCATCTGCAGAACTGGTCACACAGTCCTTGTACACAGCTGCAAGCTGTGAAAGGACTAGAATGCGGTCAGCCATCCCACACCAGAAAAGGTCAGTGTCAATCACCCCAGAAACAGATGCCTGTACTGCTTCTGGGCCTACATGTTCAAAGTAGAGGCAAAGCTCCTGATCGGGGACTTCGCTGAAAGCAGGGATGGCAGAATATGCACTCTTGTCCTTAGGCAGGATGCAGAGTCGTGCAGGATTGAAAAGGCGCACTTGCTTCAAGAACCCAATGCCCGGTTGGGCCTCCCCCATGTATTTGCCCGCCTTTTCCAGAGAATTTTCAAAAGCTTCATTGAGCTGGGCTGTTATCTTTTTTTTCTGTGTCAGAGTTAATTTAGCCCCTGCAGTCGTCTGCAGAAATGGTTGTAGTGACTCCAGAGTGAGGACTGAATTGTTTGTTAGGTCTATGTGAAGGTCCTCCAAATAATCATACACCTTCATTGTCACTGGTGTCTGACTCTGGAATAAGTCCATCAGATGCAAAATGTTTTGGCATTTTTCGGCCACAATGTCCAATTGCACTTTTATGCAGTTTCTTTCGTCGCTGTTCAAAATCCTTTGCAGATTTTCAAGGGAATCTGGGGGAGACTTGCTGAGTTGCATCTCAGACTCAACAAACCCAGCATAGGCCTCAAAATGCTTGCAATGGTACTGGACAGCAGCAAACCAAGAATTCCACCGGGTACTGCAAGGATCAGGTGCCATCCGTGGTTTCATCCCATGGTTCTCAGCAAGATGGTGCAGGTACCTTCTCTTTCTGCTCCCGGCCATGTAAAAGATGCGCGAGAAGTACAGGAGAAAAGCATTTAGCTCCACAAAAGGCTTCCTAAATGACTCTCCAATAAGGTTCATTATGTGTGCCAAGCAGGTGATATGTATGGAGTTTGTGTACAGATTTCTCAAAACAGTGTTGTATGCCTTGAGCATGTATGCCGCATTGTCAGTGTTAAAGGAAATAACGTCCTGGAAGGCTATGTTGTACTCTGTGAGCACCTTCACAACTGCTTGCGCTACAGTCCCATGGTTGCACTGTGAGAGGAACACTGTGTCCGCTAGGTGGGTGTGGATCTTACGGCCACCCTGCGCAGAAACAACCGCAAATAACACTTTCAATACACACCGCCCTTCAACATCAGGTGTTTCATCAAATATAACACTGATCTTCTGATCTTGCAAGTGTTCTTTCAGCTCGTTCTTTGCTACTATATATCTCTCTGGGAGATGACGTTCTTGAAGCTGATGACTTCCAGGTATTGCTCCACCATTTCGCACTCGCTCATGGAGAAACTTGCGCAGCACAGGGTGGTCGGTTTTGCTCAGCGGAATGTTCAGCGCTGTGCAGACATTGACCCACTCACTTATAATTTCCTGGTTTGAGGCACCGGCAGCTGTACTCTTTGTGAAAAGTGCGTTGACAGTCATCTGATGGGCACGTTTTGGCGAAGAGTGAGGGTCTGGATCATCTGAACAGCGCTTCAAGTGTTTTTGGGACTTCACATGCATATCAACAGTGTGTTTCCGGATGTGATCCACAACCACATTGCGCACACTGCAAAACAGCACACCACCATCCGCATGCATCACAGCGCAAACGTATATCTCTTTCATCTTTATTTCTTCCCAAAAGTAAACTGACAAGACAAGAACTTCAGCCTCAAGCTGAGGTCGATTAACTAAATGCCAAGAGTAAAGGAAATGAAAATATGTGCCCTTTGTCCCTCAGTTGCATCACAGCAAATGGAATCACTGACGCCGGGGCCCGGGACTGGTGGCAGGTGGTTGGTGCTTGGGCCCGCCGCACACTGGGCACGCGGCGGGCCCCCAACAATTCAGCGCTCACAGCGCTCACAGCAGCCAATTCAGCGCAATTCAGCGCTCAGCGCACCATAATTTTTTGGTTCTTGTTTAGGTCCTGCTATAACAGTTGCCCGCTTGTTTGTAGTGCTCACCTACAGTTTTTGAGCAATTACTATAATCTCTTATCAGGCTGTCAGCTGGTTTTAAGGCTGAAGTTGGCCCTGTGCTTTTCTCTGTGAAAGCCACAGCTAGTTGTAGAATGAATATTTGTCTGCCACCGTTTCCTAGCGGGTTTTGGAACGAACAAACCATGGAAAGGCTCTTTTTCAGTGAAGTACACTATACAAGCGTAGGGTGCAAGAGGGCCATTAGTCTTATTATGCTGTATTAATTAAAACCATTGCGTACATTGAAATGTATAAAACCTAAGCAAGTTTTTAAAGACTTTCAAAACAAGCTCACAGCGCTCAGCTCACAGCAGCTTACCTGGGCCTCTGGGCCTCCCGAGACGACGATCCGACGATCCACCACCAGCACCAGCCACAACGATACGATGACGATCCAGACCAGCAACGATCCACCACCAGCACCAGCCACAACGATACGATGACGATCCAGACCAGCAGCGCCGCTCCAGACCAGGTGAGTCGCGTCGTCATTGAGTCGTCAGCACTGCCTGCTGTGAGGACCACCCCCTATCCCCCTTCTATTGGTCTATTGGACCCGTGGCAAGAGCCACTGGCCCAATAGAACAATAGAAGAGGAAGAGGGGCGGGTGGTCTGCTGTCTGCTGCTGGATGGGGGTGGGATGCTGCCAGGATGCCAGGATTTCACGGGCACTTTTGTAAAAATCGCGGCATTTTTACAAAAGTGCCGATTTCGCGATTTTTTTGCAAATCGCGAAATCGCGAAATCCTGGAGGGTCTGATTATAGTTACCTGAGTTAACTATAACATGCGCCCCTCCAAAGCAATGCTTATGACCTCACATATTATATCACTCATGACATGGTCAGTGACATCACTCATGACATCACTGACAACATCTTAAATGACATCACTGAGTACATTAGTGACGACATCATCTGCAGCATCTCTGATGCACCTACTCACACCCCTATAGAATCTTTGAAACACCTATTGGCACTCCCACTCAACCATTCACAGATTGATTGACAGAGCCATACCAGTACTTACACAGTCACTCACTACTTCATAGATCTACACACATATCCACTTGCTCACCCATACTGCCACTCATACACCTGCTCAGTCACCAATACAGCCATTGACATATCCATTCATATACCCATACAGGCATACACACACACTGAGTGAGTCACCCATAGAACTACTCACGCACCTACACACTCACCCATACAGTCAATCATACAGGTATGTACTAACCAAAACAGTTCCATACACATCCACTTACTTGCTCATACAAATAGTGACACATACTCATTCACCTATAAAGTCACTGACAGAAGCATGTACTAATCCATATAGCCACTCTCACATTCACTCACTCATGCATACATGTCACTCATATACCCAGTCACTCAACTATACTGCCTTTCACATATACTGTAACTGTCCCATACTAACATAAGCACTAAGCACTCAATCATCAAAACAGCCATACAGACACTCACTTCCCATTCAGCTTCTCACACACGCAGTCACTCGCCCATACAGGCACTGACTCACTCATTCACAAACCTCCTCACCCACACACACAGACACCCACACAACCATAGAGATAGTCAACCAATCAATCACCCATATAGCCATTCACATACCCACTAACATACTCATACGCCTACTTAGACATCCACATCAACTGACAGACAGATGCATTCACACATGCAGTCAAACATTCATACATTCACTAAGACACCTAATCACTCACTTATAGTCAGTCACGTACCCACTCAGTCATCCAAAGAGTCTTTCATACACCCACTGATTCACCAATACACCTAGATATATATATTTAACACTCATAAACGTTTTTAAAACACTCACAGTCACTGGATAACATCAGCACTGATGTCATCAGTGATGTCATCTGAGATGTCATCAGTGATGCTGTCAGTGATGTCACTGACCATGTCATGAGTGATGCAATATGTGGGATCAGGTAACTATAACGGCTGAACTTCTCTGGTTTTGTATGAGTGAAACATCAGTCTAACTATAATGTCAGTGTAACCTTTGTTCATATATATATATATATATCTTCACAGAAAAAAACATAGGTTTCAGGGGTGTTATAGTTAGCTGGCCATTTTACTTGTACAAAACCATAGAAATTCCTCCGCTATAGTTAGTTCTGCTAACTATAACTCGTGTGCCCGCAATGCACTGCTGAGGATGTCACATATTGCATAATTCATGACATGGTCAGTGACATGGTCAGTGACATCACTGATGACATCTCAAGTGAAATCACTGATGACATCATCCAGTGAATGTGGTTTAGTTTGAAATTTAAATATGTATTATATATATACCAATCTGTATTGAAGATTGAGTGGATATATAACTGTCTGGCTGGAGGATTTAGTAGCTGTCTGACTGTCTGTTTAAGTGAATAATTAAGTGTCTCACTTAATACATGGATTAGTAACTAAACTATGTGAATGTGTGCAGCACTGTCTATGTCGTTGTATAACATGCTGCATCAGTTGGTCACTAACTACATGAGTGTGTAAATTAGTTATTGATTAGTTGGGTGAGTATTTGTATGGGACACTGAGTTTGTATGTGGTTGGATGGGGTGTGTGTAACTCTAGATGTGTGA
This sequence comes from Triturus cristatus, assembly GCF_964204655.1. Lineage (NCBI taxonomy): Eukaryota > Metazoa > Chordata > Amphibia > Caudata > Salamandridae > Triturus > Triturus cristatus. The sequence goes on along the minus strand of NC_140594.1, from coordinate 844,002,269 downwards.
ATGGTTGATTGACTAGGTGTATAGGTTTAAGAGTGCATGTGGAAACAGTTGTTCGGGTGACTGAGTGTATTTATTTGTGTGTTGGTGAGTGAATATATGTTTTAGTTGTACATCTTCAACAAAGTAAAAAAATAAAAGGCATTGTATGTGAGAGTTGGTGTATATAAATAAATATGTGTAAGAGTCAGTGATTGTGAGAGTAACTATATGAATGAGTGTATAATTGTAATGGTGATTTTTTAACATATTAACTATGAGTTACTATGTGTTTGAAGAAATGAGGTGTTGTTGGTTAATTGTGAAAGTGAGTAAATGTAAGTGTGAATAATTTTTTTCATGAGTGAGTAGGATGACTGCATAACCGACTAAGAACTGCTGATGTGTCAATGTCTATATATGTGTATAAGTGCATTTGATAGTGTTCTATTAATTAGTTACTGCATGTATAAATGATTGTTGAATGGTAGTTGTGTGTGTAGACTTAGGAATCAGTGAGTGGGTATGTAGTAACTGGTATTGGTGTGTCAATCTTTTCTAATATGGTACTCTGTATTTTACAGTGAGTGATGAAAGGTTATACTAGTGTATGATGATGTCATCAGTGAGGTCATTTGAGATGTCATCAGTGATGTCATCAGTGATGTCACTGGCCATGTCATAAATGATGCAATATGTGACATCATCAGCAGTGCATTGCGGGCGCGCGAGATATAGTTAGCAGAACTAACTATAATGGAGGGATTTCTATGGTTTTGTACGAGTGAAATGGCCAGCTAACTATAACACCCCTTAAACCTATGTTTTTTTCTGTGAATTTCTAGGGTTTTTAAATGCTAATTTCTAACTATAACGTCTCTGAAACATATGGTTTTTTCAGTGAATTTCAAAGGTTTTTTAAATGCTAATTTTTAAGTGTGATAGTAGTTATACCTATTTTTTTTACTGATTTTCTACACTTTTTCAACTGTTTATTTATAAATATTTTATTCATTAAATAACATTATATATTTTTCTGAAAATTGCAACAAAAAAAATTCAAACTGAAATATTGATTAATTTTCTTGTTTTAATTTTTTATTTTAATATATTTATATTACTTTCTTTGAAAAACCCCCATTTTTTTTTGGAGTCGCGCACTCAAAGCGTACACATCACGGTGGGTGCGCACATTTTAGAAAAGTCGTGAAGGATCCGCGTACGGTGTGTGATGGCTGCGTGTTTTTTAGTTACATCATATACATTTAATATTACGTGATGTGCGTGATTGGTATGGGACCAGTCCGCGACTCCTGCTCCTGCGTATTCGCGCACATGCGCATTACGGTATGAGATGCTTGCGCGGTAGCAGGTCCCGCGTGACGTCGTACGTGCTGGGGCGCGCTGAGTGCACGACACCCGCAAAAAAAGTATGTTCCAAAATGATATGTATGTGTCTTTAATGTACATATTAGGGCAAGAGATTATCTAAGATATTCATAAAAATAATATATTTGTACTTATAATAAACATATTATTTTTACATATATTTTTGCGAAGTCGCGTGCGTTCATCGTGAGTGCAGAGAACCAGGTCAGCAGAGCTGCTGTAGAGCGAGAGAAACCAGGTCAGCAGAGCTGCTCTAGAGCCAGAGACGCAGGTCAGCAGAGCTGCTCTAGAGGCTGAGAACCAGGTCAGCAGAGCTGCTGTGGAGACAGAGAAACCAGGTCAGCAGAGCTGCTTTAGAGGAAGAGAACCAGGTCAGCAGAACTGCTTTAGAGTCAGAGAACCAGGTCAGCAGAGCTGCTCTAGAGCCAGAGAACAAGGTCAGCAGACCTGCTTTAGAGCCATAGAACCAGGTCAGCAGAGCTGCTCTAGAGGCAGAGAACCAGGTCAGTAGAACTGCTTTAGAGCCAGAGAACCAGGTCAGCAGAGCTCTTTAGAGGGAGAGAACCAGGTCAGCAGAGCTGCTTTAGAGCCAAGGGACCAGGTCAGCAGAGCTGTTCTAGGGCCAGAGAACCTGGTCAGCAGAGCTGTGGCAGAGCCAGGGAACCAGGTCAGCAGAGCTGGTCTAGAGCCTAAGAACTAAGTCAGCAGAGCTGCTCTAGAGCCAGAGAACCAGGTCAGCAGACCTGCTGTAGAGCCAGAGAAACCAGGTAAGCAGAGCTACTTTAGAGGGAGAGAACCAGGTCAGCAGAGCTGCTTTAGAGCCAGAGAACCAGGCTAGCAGAGCTTCTTTAGAGCCAAAGAACTAGGTCATCAGAGCTGTTTTAGAGCCATAGAACCAGGTCAGCAGAGCTGCTCTACAGCCATAGAACCAGGCCAGCAGAGCTGCTTTAGAGCCAGAGAACCAGGTCAGCAGAGCTGCTCTAGAGCCTAAGAACCAGGTCAGCAGAGCTGCTCTAGAGCCAGTGAACCAGGTCAGCAGAGCTGCTCTAGAGGGCGTGAACCAGGTCAGCAGACCTGCTCTAGAACCAAAGAACCATGTCAGCAGAACTGCTTTAGAGCCATAGAACCGGGTCAGCAGAGCTGCTTTAGAGCCAGAGAACCAGGTCAGCAGAGCTGTTTGGAGAGGCAGAGAACCAGATCAGCAGAGTTGCTCTGAAGTCTAAGAGCTAGGTCAGCAAAGCTGCTCTAGAGCCAGAGAACTAGGTCAGCAGACCTGCTGTAGAGCCAGAGAAACCAGGCCAGCAGAGCTGCTTTAGAGGGAGAGAACCAGGTCAGCAGAACTGTTTTAGAGCCAGAGAACCAGGTCAGCAGAGCTGCTCTAGCTGACACTGACTGACTGACACTTACTGACTGACACTGACTGATTGACACTGACTGACACTGATTGACTGACACTGACACTGACAGACACTGACACTGACTGACACTGATTGACTGAAACTGACTGACACTAATTGACTGACACTGACTGACTGGCACTGACTAACTGACTGACACTGACTGACACTGACTGACACTGATTGACTGACACTGACTGACTGACTGACACTGACACTGACACTGACTAACTGACACTGACTGACTGACACTGACTGACACTGACTGACTACTCTCTACTACTCTACTACTCACTCTCTACTACTCTCTACTACTCTCTCTCTACTACTCACTCTCTACTACTCACTCTCTACTTGCCATAAATTCGGAATGTTAGCACTCTAGTTGCTTATTAGATCACTGTACTGAAGCTACTGGTCACTAGGGAAGTCTGTTGCTGGTATTGAAAGTGCATGGTTCGGTCTGCATGTCAGAATTTTTTAATGAAATAGAAGAGAATTTGAGAAGTCTCTCAAAATGTGCCCTAATTTTTCTTTTTTCCGCACCAATCATAATTACTAAGGCTAAATGAACCCCTTCATCGTGTTCCTTTTAAATTATACTACTCACTCTCTACTACTCACTCGCTACTACTCTCTACTACTCACTCTCTACTACTCACTCTCTACTACTCTACTACTGCTCTCTACTACTCACTCTCTACTACTCACTCTCTACTACTCTCTACTACTCACTCTACTACTCTCTACTACTCTCTACCACTCACTCTCTTCCACTCTACTACTCACTCTCTACTACTCTCTACTTCTCTCTCTCTACTACTCCCTCTACTACTCCCTCTACAACTCTCTACTACTTGCTCTCTATTTCTCACTCTCTACTACTCACTCTCTACTACTCACTCTCTACTACTCGCTCTCTACTACTCTCTACTACTCACGCTCCACTACTCACTCTCCACTACTCGCTCTCCACTACTCGCTCTCTACTACTTGCTTTCTACTACTCTCTACTACTCACACTCTACTACTCACTCTCTACTACTCTTTTACTCTCTCTACTACTCACTCTCTACTACTCACTCTCTAAAACTCTTTTTCTCTCTACTACTCTCTCTACTACTCACTCTCTACTATTCACTCTACTACTCTCTACCACTCACTCTCTGTTACTCTACTACTCACTCTCTTCTCGTCTCTACAACTCTCTACTACTCACTCTCTACTACTCAATCTACTACTCTCTACTATTCACTCTCTACTACTCACTCTCTACTACTCTCTACTACTCACTCTACTACTCACTCTCTACTACTCTGCTACTCTCTCTACTACTCTCTCTACTACTCACTCTCTACTACTCTCTCTACTACTCTCTCTACTACTCTCTACTACTCACTCTCCACTACACACTCTTTACTACTTGCTCTCTACTGCTCGCTCTCTACTACTCTCTACTACTCACACTCTATTATTCACTCTCTACTACTCTACTACTCTCTCTACTACTCACTCTCTACTACTCACTCTCTAAAACTCTATTTCTCTCTACTACTCTCTCTACTACTCACTCTCTACTACTCACTCTACTACTCTCTACCACTCACTCTCTGCTACTCTACTACTCACTCTCTTCTAGTCTCTACAACTCTCTCTCTACTACTCACTCTCTACTACTCAATCTACTACTCTCTACTATTCACTCTCTACTACTCACTCTCTACTACTCACTCTCTACTACTCTCTACTACTCACTCTACTACTCACTCTCTACTACTCTGCTACTCTCTCTACTACTCTCTCTACTACTCACTCTCTACTACTCCCTCTACTACTCTCGCTACTACTCTCTACTACTCACTCTCCACTACACACTCTTTACTACTTGCTCTCTACTGCTCGCTCTCTACTACTCTCTACTACTCACTATACTACTCACTCTCTACTACTCCCTACTACTCACTCTACTACTCACTCTCTACTACTCCACTACTCTCTACTAATCACTCTCTACTACTCACTCACTACTACTCTAATACTCCCTACTGCTCACTCTCTACTACTCTCTACTACTCACTCTCTACTACTCTCTCTACTACTCTCTACTACTCACTCTCTACTACTCTCTACTACTCACTCTCTACTACTCTCTCTCTACTACTCTCTCTCTACTACTCTCTACTACTCACTCTACTACTCACTCTCTACTACTCTCTACTACTAACTCTCCACTACTCACTCTCCACTACTCACTCTCTACTACTCGCTCTCTACTACTCTCTACTACTCACTCTACTAATCACTCTCTACTACTCTACTACTCTCTCTACTACTCACTCTCTACTACACACTCTCTACTATACACTCTCTACTACTCTCTACTACTCACTCTACTACTCACTCTCTACTACTCCCTCCTACTCACTCTACTACTCACTCTCTACTACTCACTCTCTACTAATCACTCTCTACTACTTCACTACTCTCTACTACTCATTCTCTACTACTCACTCTCTACTACTCTACTACTCCCTACTACTCACTCTCTACTACTCTCTACTTCTCACTCTCTACTACTCACTCCCTACTACTCTTTCTCTACTACTCTCTACTACTCACTCTATGCTACTCTCTACTACTCTCTCTCTCTACTACTCTCTACTACTCTACCCCTCACTCTACTACTCTCTCTACTACTCACTTTCTGCTACTCTCTCTCTCTACTACTCTCTACTACTCACTCTCTACTACTCTCTCTCTACTACTCTCTACTACTCACTCTACTACTCACTCTCTACTACTCACTCTCTGCTACTCACTCTCTACTACTCACTCTCTACTACCCACTCTCTACTACTCTCTACTTCTCACTCTACTACTCACTCTCTACTACTCTCTACTACTTTCTACTATTCATTCTCTACTACCCACTCTCTACTACTCTTTACTACTTACTCTCTACTACTCTCTACTACTCATTCTCTACTACTCACTCTCTACTACTCACTCTAATACGCTCTACTACTCACTCTCGGCTACTCTCTCTACTACTCTCTACTACTCACTCTCTACTCTCTATTACTCATCCTCTACTCTCTACCTCTCTACCCCTCTCTACCTCTCTCTCTACTGCTCTCTACCTCTCTACCTCTACCTCTCTACCTCTACCTCTCTACCTCTACACCTCTACCTCTCTACCGCTCTACCTCTCTCTACCTCTCTGTACACGCACACATATGCACATATATAGATGCATATATATGCATATGCATTTATATATATGTATGTGTATATATATATACATCCATATATATAACCTGCATATCTATATAAATACCAATATAAATGCATGCATACATATACATATATGCATGCATATGCATGTTATGTACATGAAAGTTTGAAAAACACTAATACAAGCAAAGCTAAAAAGCCACCTAATTACAAACAGAATTGCTTTAACTTAAATGAGGGCGAGACCTATTGCATTTTTAATGCTTGTTTACTTTGGTTCCATCAAGAAGGCATTCAGATGTGTCACACATTTGCCATAAATTCTGAATGATAGCACTCTAGTTGCTCATTATATCACTGTAGTAAAGCTACTGCTCACCAGGGAAGTCTGCTGCTGGTATTCAAAGTGCATGTTTCAGTCTGCATGTCAGAATTATTTAATGAAATAGAAGAGGATTTGAGAAGTCAAAATGTGCCCTAATTTTTTCATCTGCATCACTAATCATACTTTCTATGGCAAAATGAACCCCCTCATTTTGTTCCTTTGCAAATTAAATGTTTTAAGTGTTACCACTTTATTCCAATCAAGATGGCTTCAGGTGCGCCATACTTGTCATAAGTAAGACTGTTAGCGCTCTAGTTGTTCTTTAGAACACTCTGGGACATTCTGTCATTGGGCTATACTTGTTCTACATCTGGGTGATATGTGTGCTACATTTGGGCTCTTTTGTCTCTGGTGGCCATCTTGGGAGACTTATTTGTTATGAAGTTTCCTAATTTCCTCATTTACTACAGTCTCCTCAGTAGGAATACTTTCAGCTTTTTACTTTGATTCCATCAAGAAGGCATTCAGATGTGTCACACATTTGCCATAAATTCTGAATGGTAGCACTCTAGTTGCTCATTAGATCACTGTAGTAAAGCTACTGTTCTCCAGGGAAGTCTGCTGCTGGTATTGAAAGTGCATGTTTCAGTCTGCATGTCAGAATTTTTTAATGAAATAGAAGAGGATTTGTGAAGTCACTCAAAATGTGCCCTAATTTTTCTTTCTGCAGCACTAATCATGCTTTCTATGGCAAAATGAACCCCCTCATGTTGTTCCTTTTTAAATTAAATGTTTTAAGAGTTACCACTTTATTCCAATCAAGATGGCTTCAGGTGTGCCATATGTTTGTCAGAAGTAGGACTGTTAGCGCTCTAGTTGTTCTTTGGAACACTCTGGGAACCTGCAGTAGAACACAAAGGAATCAACTGACAGTCTCTGCCCTTGTTGGATGTACATGTTTTACTGAGAATGTCAGACTTCATTCTCACATGACTGAGAAAAATAATGTGAATTTACAGAAAATATGCTCTCAGTTTAGCTTATAGATCACCTTCCAAACCTCTGTGGGAAAAGCATGAAAAAATAGTTTTCTCTCAAACATGAGTCATGATATCCCAGCAGAAGGCTTTTTCACATGGTAAAATCACCTAAGAACACACCACAATTCCTAAAATGAGTATGGTACTATCAACAAATGATTTATAATGTAACTAAAGTCTTAAAACCTTCTATTAACTGCAATGCTTTTTAATGAGGTGCTATCTTGTGTATTGGTCCCAAGATGTAAAGAACCAGAACCAATTGGGTCTGGCGGCGCAGGGTACGCCTTAATCTCCTAGGTTCTCCTGCTCAGCTACACAGAGACACGGGGACACTCTGTTGGCGTAAAAGATCAGATTTTATTAGCTGCAGCTAGTACAGTTGTCCTAGAAGTACGCACGGTATGTTCTCAGGAGACTGCCACTTCACTCCGTGGCGCACAATCTTATATAGTACATATGTGAAATATACATTAACCAAGAACACACCTAAAACATATAAAAAGAGCCAATAAGAAAGGTTGGAAAACAGAACAGAACCAATAGGAAAGGTTTGAAAATAAAGTATCAAGTAACTCGAAGAAGCCTCTCCTCCAACTGTGTTTGTCACCCCTCCCCACAAACTAATTCATTAACAGGTTTGTAACCGACTCGCAGGTGGCGAGATACGTTTGTGTGTTTTTGGAGGACAGTTGTGAAACGAGAGAATGTTAGCAGAGGACAGCGAAGGCCAGACGATAAGATAAAGTCAAAAGAGAATAGTGTGAACCAATAGATAGTTGAGACAGGGATTACGAAAACCAGACGGGGATTAGTGTGCTTGGCCAGTCCTAACACCAGCTTTGTAAATAGAGGCAGAAGACTTATTTCGACATGATGCTGCAGGAAAAGCAGAAAAGGCTTTGTTCGCCGTGCTGCCTGAGTGAGGGCAACACAAAATGGCGGCGGAGTACAAAATGGCGGGTCGATATGATCACGATCGTAATTCGAATTTTCTCAGATGGCTGCCAACACTTCATGGATGAAGTGCTGACAGCCAATCAGATCTCACGATGAGATGTGTGGTTAGGCTCCGCCCAGATATATATGTGATTTTACTTTTGATTTTCTCAGGCACTACTGAACGGATTTACACCATTTAAGCAAAAGGTCTACCTTTCTGCCAAATTTGGTGTAATTCCGTTCAGCAGTTTGGGCTGTAGCTGCGACTAAAGGTCTCTATGGAAAATTGCATGAGGAAAACACGTTTTGGGTCCCCCTTTTTCTCGGCCCCCACTTGACGAATCACCCCAAGACTTTCTGAATAGGAGCGGACTGGAGCGGGCCACAAGTTTTGAAAATTTCGTGAAGATTCGTCAACCGGCGCCAAAGTTATTCTAAATAAGATGTTGCGGATTTCCTTTGGATAATAGGTCCTAAGTATAACTACCTTCTGGCACCCGTCAGTAGGTAATATATATATATATATATATATATATATATATATATATATATATATGAAATCATGTAATGTCCTGGGTTGGGGGACGGCGCTCTTTGGTCGGGGAGGTGCGTGGTACAACCGGTAGGACAACCGGTATAAACAAGAAGCAGGAGACCTCTGAGCCCAGAGGTCAAGAGTACACGCACTCAGACGAAATCCAACGGTTTGGTTTGCAGTTCGTTTTTAATCCAAAACAAAGTTCATCAGCACAGCCAGCCAACAACAACACTGGCCCAACGCGTTTCGGTTCTCACTCGAACCTTGATCACGGGTTACCTACACAATGTCCAGACATTATTTATTTAAATTATTGCTGCTACTTCCTGTTTAAGCGTTAGCAAAGCATGCTGGTCATTGTAGTACGTGTATTTACACATGATGCTGGTGAATTACAAAAACAAAGTTTACCAAAATTAAACTGAGGTAACATGGGGAGAGAAGAGGAATAAAATAAGTTTGTCATAATAACAATCCTTTAGTGGACCACTTTTAACAACGCAGTTCCAAGTAAAGTGATGCGATAGGTAATCAGGTTAGCACAAACATAGTGTTTAACGTGCATGATGTGTGAAAAACGATATATGATATATGTTATTTACCCTCTAGTGGGTTTAATGGTAAAATAAACAGTTTATGAAAGAATCAATTGCCATCAAAGCCCAAAATCACACATCAGGATGTCCCATCCCTCTGGTGGGGAAAAAACGTGTAAACACAAGATTGAAATAAAGAAATGGCCCAACTTTGTTTTGGATTAAAAACGAACTGCAAACCAAACCGTTGGATTTCGTCTGAGTGCGTGTACTCTTGACCTCTGGGCTCAGAGGTCTCCTGCTTCATATATATATATATATATATATATATATATATATATTCACTGAAAAAACCATAGGTTTCAGACATGTTATAGTTAGGAATTAGCATTTAAAAAACCTTAGAAATTCACAGAAAAAAACATAGGTTTCAGGGCTGTTATAGTTAGCTGGATATTTCACTCGTACAAAACCATTGAAATTCCTCTGTTATAGTTAGTTCTGCTAACTATAACTCGCACACCCGCAATGCACTGCTGATGATGTCACATATGACATCATTAATGACATGGTCAGTGACATCACTGATGACATCACTGATGACATCTCAAATTACATCACTGATGACATCATCCAGGGAATGTGGTTTGGTTCGTTATTTAAATATGTATTATATATATACCAATCTGCATTGAAGAATGAGTGGATATATAAATATAAATATCTGGATGGAGGATTTAGTAGCAGTGTGATTGACTGTTTACTTGACTAATTTATAGTGTCTCACTAAATATATTGGATAGTAACTAAATTGTGTGAATATCTGTATCACTTTGTCAGTTGATGTGTCAACTGCTGCACCAGTTGGTTACTAGCTATGTGAAAGTCTATATTAGTTATTGATTAGTTAACAGACTATTTGTATGGGAGAGTGAATGTGTGTGTGGTTCGGTAGGGGGTGTGTGAGTGCCCAAAGATGTGTGAATAGTTGATTCAGTAGGTATATGAGGTTAAGACTACATGTTATAACAGTTGTTTGGGTGAGTGAATATCTTTATGGGTGTGGTGATGACCAAATATATCTCTCAATGGTACATGTCCAACAAACTAGAAAAATAAAAGGCAGTGTATGTGACAGTTGTTTTATATGAATAAGTATACATAAGACTCAGTGATTTTATGAGTGACTGTATGGATAACTGTATACTTGTAATAGTGCTTTTATAACACACTAAGTATGAATTACTATCTATATGAATAAATGAAGTGGTGTTTGTATAAGTGTGTAGCTGAATAAATGTAAGTATGATCCTTTGTTTGCATAAGTTAGTAGGATGACTGCATAAGTGAATAAGATGTGTGCTGTGTGTAATGTCGATATCGGTGTTTAAGTATATTTGATAGTGTTCTATTGATCATTGACAGCATGTATGAGCGAATCTATAGGTAAGTGATTAGATGTGCGTGTAGATCTAGGACTCACTGAGTGGGTTTTTAGAAACTTGTATTGGTGTGTCAATGGATTCAAATATGGTACTCTGTATTTTACAGTGAGTGATGAAAGGTTATACTAGTGTATGATGAGGTGTATCTGATTGTCACGTGGATGATGTCATCAGTGATGTCATCAGTGATGTCACTGACCATGTCATGAATGATGTAATATGTGACATCATCAGCAGTGGATTGCGGGCGCGTGAATTATAGTTAGCAGAACTAACTATAACGGAGGAATTTCAATGGTTTTCTAATACGCTCTACTACTCACTCTCGGCTACTCTCTCTACTACTCTCTACTACTCACTCTCTACTCTCTATTACTCATCCTCTACTCTCTACCTCTCTACCCCTCTCTACCTCTCTCTCTACTGCTCTCTACCTCTCTACCTCTACCTCTCTACCTCTACCTCTCTACCTCTACACCTCTACCTCTCTACCGCTCTACCTCTCTCTACCTCTCTCTACACGCACACATATGCACATATATAGATGCATATATATGCATATGCATTTATATATATGTATGTGTATATATATATACATCCATATATATAACCTGCATATCTATATAAATACCAATATAAATGCATGCATACATATACATATATGCATGCATATGCATGTTATGTACATGAAAGTTTGAAAAACACTAATACAAGCAAAGCTAAAAAGCCACCTAATTACAAACAGAATTGCTTTAACTTAAATGAGGGCGAGACCTATTGCATTTTTAATGCTTGTTTACTTTGGTTCCATCAAGAAGGCATTCAGATGTGTCACACATTTGCCATAAATTCTGAATGATAGCACTCTAGTTGCTCATTATATCACTGTAGTAAAGCTACTGCTCACCAGGGAAGTCTGCTGCTGGTATTCAAAGTGCATGTTTCAGTCTGCATGTCAGAATTATTTAATGAAATAGAAGAGGATTTGAGAAGTCAAAATGTGCCCTAATTTTTTCATCTGCATCACTAATCATAATTTCTATGGCAAAATGAACCCCCTCATTTTGTTCCTTTGCAAATTAAATGTTTTAAGTGTTACCACTTTATTCCAATCAAGATGGCTTCAGGTGCGCCATACTTGTCATAAGTAAGACTGTTAGCGCTCTAGTTGTTCTTTAGAACACTCTGGGACATTCTGTCATTGGGCTATACTTGTTCTACATCTGGGTGATATGTGTGCTACATTTGGGCTCTTTTGTCTCTGGTGGCCATCTTGGGAGACTTATTTGTTATGAAGTTTCCTAATTTCCTCATTTACTACAGTCTCCTCAGTAGGAATACTTTCAGCTTTTTACTTTGATTCCATCAAGAAGGCATTCAGATGTGTCACACATTTGCCATAAATTCTGAATGGTAGCACTCTAGTTGCTCATTAGATCACTGTAGTAAAGCTACTGTTCTCCAGGGAAGTCTGCTGCTGGTATTGAAAGTGCATGTTTCAGTCTGCATGTCAGAATTTTTTAATGAAATAGAAGAGGATTTGTGAAGTCACTCAAAATGTGCCCTAATTTTTCTTTCTGCAGCACTAATCATGCTTTCTATGGCAAAATGAACCCCCTCATGTTGTTCCTTTTTAAATTAAATGTTTTAAGAGTTACCACTTTATTCCAATCAAGATGGCTTCAGGTGTGCCATATGTTTGTCAGAAGTAGGACTGTTAGCGCTCTAGTTGTTCTTTGGAACACTCTGGGAACCTGCAGTAGAACACAAAGGAATCAACTGACAGTCTCTGCCCTTGTTGGATGTACATGTTTTACTGAGAATGTCAGACTTCATTCTCACATGACTGAGAAAAATAATGTGAATTTACAGAAAATATGCTCTCAGTTTAGCTTATAGATCACCTTCCAAACCTCTGTGGGAAAAGCATGAAAAAATAGTTTTCTCTCAAACATGAGTCATGATATCCCAGCAGAAGGCTTTTTCACATGGTAAAATCACCTAAGAACACACCACAATTCCTAAAATGAGTATGGTACTATCAACAAATGATTTATAATGTAACTAAAGTCTTAAAACCTTCTATTAACTGCAATGCTTTTTAATGAGGTGCTATCTTGTGTATTGGTCCCAAGATGTAAAGAACCAGAACCAATTGGGTCTGGCGGCGCAGGGTACGCCTTAATCTCCTGGGTTCTCCTGCTCAGCTACACAGAGACACGGGGACACTCTGTTGGCGTAAAAGATCAGATTTTATTAGCTGCAGCTAGTACAGTTGTCCTAGAAGTACGCACGGTATGTTCTCAGGAGACTGCCACTTCACTCCGTGGCGCACAATCTTATATAGTACATATGTGAAATATACATTAACCAAGAACACACCTAAAACATATAAAAAGAGCCAATAAGAAAGGTTGGAAAACAGAACAGAACCAATAGGAAAGGTTTGAAAATAAAGTATCAAGTAACTCGAAGAAGCCTCTCCTCCAACTGTGTTTGTCACCCCTCCCCACAAACTAATTCATTAACAGGTTTGTAACCGACTCGCAGGTGGCGAGATACGTTTGTGTGTTTTTGGAGGACAGTTGTGAAACGAGAGAATGTTAGCAGAGGACAGCGAAGGCCAGACGATAAGATAAAGTCAAAAGAGAATAGTGTGAACCAATAGATAGTTGAGACAGGGATTACGAAAACCAGACGGGGATTAGTGTGCTCGGCCAGTCCTAACACCAGCTTTGTAAATAGAGGCAGAAGACTTATTTCAACATGATGCTGCAGGAAAAGCAGAAAAGGCTTTGTTCGCCGTGCTGCCTGAGTGAGGGCAACACAAAATGGCGGCGGAGTACAAAATGGCGGGTCGATATGATCACGATCGTAATTCGAATTTTCTCAGATGGCTGCCAACACTTCATGGATGAAGTGCTGACAGCCAATCAGATCTCACGATGAGATGTGTGGTTAGGCTCCGCCCAGATATATATGTGATTTTACTTTTGATTTTCTCAGGCACTACTGAACGGATTTACACCATTTAAGCAAAAGGTCTACCTTTCTGCCAAATTTGGTGTAATTCCGTTCAGCAGTTTGGGCTGTAGCTGCGACTAAAGGTCTCTATGGAAAATTGCATGAGGAAAACACGTTTTGGGTCCCCCTTTTTCTCGGCCCCCACTTGACGAATCACCCCAAGACTTTCTGAATAGGAGCGGACTGGAGCGGGCCACAAGTTTTGAAAATTTCGTGAAGATTCGTCAACCGGCGCCAAAGTTATTCTAAATAAGATGTTGCGGATTTCCTTTGGATAATAGGTCCTAAGTATAACTACCTTCTGGCAACCGTCAGTAGGTAATATATATATATATATATATATATATATATATATATATATATATATATATATATATATATATATATATTATCTACTGGCGGTCGCCAGTAGATAGTTATAGTTAGGACCCTGTTTCCATAGGAAATCCGCAACATTCTATTTGGAATAACTTTGGCGCCGGTCGATGAATCCTCGCGAAATTTTCAAAATAGGTGGGGCGCTCCGCTCCGCTCCTACCCTGAAAGTCTCGGGGGGATTCGTCAAGCGGGGACTGAGAAAAAAGGGGGGTCCCAAAACGCGTTTTTCCCATGCATTTTTCCATAGGACCTTTAGACACAGCTACAGCCCGAACGGCTGAACAGAGTTACTTGAAATTTGGCAGAGAGGTAGTCCTCAGGTCAAGGAAGTGCCTTTTGTAGGTCTGGTGTAAATCTGTTCAGTAGTTCCTGAGAAAATAGCATTTAAATCAATATATATATGTGGGCGGAGCCTAACCACACATCTCATCCTGAGATCTGATTGGCTGTCAGCACTTCATCCAAGTAGTGTTGGCAGCCATCTTGGGACCAATATACATGATAGCACCTCATTAAAAAGCATTGCAGTTAATAGAAGGTTTTAAGACTTTAGTTACATTATAAATCATTTGTTGATGGTACCATACTCATTTTAGGAATTGTGGTATGTTCTAAGGTGATTTCACCATGTGAAAAAGCCTTCTGCTGGGATATCATGATTGAGAGAAAAATATTTTCTCATGCTTTTACCACAGAGGTTTGGAAGGTGATCTATAAGCTAAACTGAGAGCTTATTTTCTGTAAATTCACATTATCTTTCTCAGTCATGTGAGAATGAAGTCTGACATTCTCAGTAAAACATGTACATCCAACAAGGGCAGAGACTGTCAGTTGATTCCTTTGTGTTCTACTGCAGCTTTCCAGGGTGTTCCAAAGAACTACTAGAGCGCTAACCGTCCTACTTATGATAAATGTATGGCACACCTGAAGCCATCTTGCTTGGATTAAAGTGGTAACTCTTAAAACATTTAATTTAAAAAGGAACAAAATGAGGGGGTTCATTTTTCCATAAAAAGTATGATTAGTGCTGCAGAAAGAAAAATTAGGGCACATTTTGAGTGACTTCTCAAATCCTCTTCTATTTCATTAAAAAATTCTGACATGCAGACTGAAACATGCACTTTCAATACCAGCAGCAGTTTTCCCTGGTGAGCAGTAGCTTTACTACAGTGATCTAATGAGCAAAAAGAGTGCTAACATTCTGATTTTATGGCAAATGTGTGACACATTTGAATGCCTTCTTGATGGAATCAAAGTAAAAAACTGAAAGTATTTCCTACTGAGGAGACTGCAGTAAATGAGGAAATTAGGAAACTTCATAACAAATAAGTCTCCCAAGATGGCCACCAGAGACAAAAGAGCCCAAATGTAGCCCAAATATCACCCAGATGTAGCCCAAGTATAGCCCAATGACAGAATGTCCAAGAATGTTCTTAAAAACAACTAGAGCACTTACTGTCTTCATTATGACAAAAGTATGGCACACCTGAAGCCATCATGATTGGAATAAACTGGTAACACTTAAAACATTTAATTTAAAAAGGAACACAATGAGGGGGTTCATTTTGCCATAGAAATTATGATTAATGCTGAAGAAAGAAAATGAGGGCACATTTTGAGTGACTTCTCAAATCCTCTTCTATTTCATTAAAAAATTCTGACATGCAGACTGAAACATGCACTTTTAATACCAGGAGCAGACTTCCATGGTGAACAGTAGTTTTACTACAGTGATCTAATGAGCAACTAGAGTGCTAACATTCAGAATTTATGGCAAATGTGTGACATATCTGAATACCTTCATGATGTAATCAAAGTAAAAAACTGAAAGCATTTCCGACTGAGGAGACTGCAGTACATGAGGAAATTAGGAAACTTCATAACAAATGAATCTCCCAAGATGGCCACCGGAGACAAAAGAGCCCAAATGTAGCCCAAAATCACCCAGATATAGCCCAAATATAGCCCAATGACAGAAGTGTGCAAAACACTTATTATTTTGTGTTTTTGCAGTGTTATATAGTGCAGACTTGTCAGGTATTGGAGTGCTTTACATGAGCATTGGTTACATCACACAAGAACAAATTCATTTTGGTTGTAGACATGGGGAGACTAAGTGATTTGACCAGAATCACAGAATGTCGAGCTGAAGCAGAAACTTCAACCTGGTTCCCCAGTTGCAAAGTCTGCAGTTCTGGAAGTAACACCACATCCTCTCCCCTAAGTGCAACATTTAATCAAGTTGTCAACTAGATAAAAAAACATAAAGTTAACAAATAATTTAAAAGTGCTTTGTCGCTATTTGAAAACTCAGAAAATATGTCCTTATTTTAGTCTTTTAGAGCACTAACCATAATTTTGATGCCAATAAGACCCTCTCATATATGTAATTTCTAAAGGAATGCTCTAGGTATTACAGTTTTGATTACATCAAGATGATGTCAGGCGTTCCACACTTTTGTAATAAATATAGAATGTTAGCGATCTAGTTGTTCATTAGGATACTGTTGAGAGGCAGAGGCCAGGGGCACGGACTCTGAAAATTGAAGGCAGGTAGGAGGGTGCAAAGGCAACAATTTAACCACACTGAGCAGGCAGGAAGGGCCGTGGAAGCACAACAGACTATGGAGGGCAGTGGAAAGGGGGGCAGGGGCAACAAACCAACAATACAGGACTTGCAAGAGAGGCTGTTGGAGGGAAGATCTATTACGGGTCAAGGAAGCTAGGGGCGGTCCCCAGAGCCCCGGGAGCCACCACAGAACTGAGCAGGAGAGTGAGTCAGGGACAAAAGGGGCACCTTAATTTGAGCCGGGGTGCCTAGGAACGCTTGCTCCAAAAATGAAGAAAACAGACATATGAGACATGGAATTGGAGGCAGAATACAATGGCAGTTTAATGAGAAGATGCAACTTCAAAGAAACCGCAGAATAGAGACATAAAGTACAAAATACAGAATCCAGATAATCATACAGCTGTCATGATATTCTCTGTATCTCAATTAATGGACTGACAGAGAGAGAGAGAAAACACATCTATAAATGCATCATGAGAAACAAGTTACACCAAGGAAAATGTTACCTAGGGACACTCACATTTACTCTTAGAGCAAGCATTCCTGCAATTACAATACAACATCTTTTAAATGCAAAAGTAAAGAGAACAATGGTTAAACATAACATGACATTTCATATAGGTAAAATAGAATAAGATACTTCAAGCAAAGCAGAGCAAGACAATTTAAGCAAAGGAAGACAAGAGCTCCCAGTTCTTGGGGAAAACCTGCACAGCCTGTTAACCTACATACAGACGGCGAGGTTGTCCGTCGATATCTGTGGGTGCTCCCTTTTTATATCATTTTGTGGGCTCCTTTGCACGCTACATCTACCTACGTATGCTACCCAAAAGCTTCGTCTGCAGATTTTACCAGACATTTCGTCATTTACCCACTTAATGCTGACAATGGACTGGGTGAAAAGGTCAGTCTCTCAGGCCAATCGCTTATCGTAAGTTCCATAAAGCAAGCAGAAAATAATGGGTATTGTACAGGAATTCAATATATTCATGTATAAAATCTCCTCAGTTCTCCTAACTTGACGCTCTGCGGTTGCCACTTCCTTAAAAGCGGGAAACCTGCCCAGGAAGCAAGTACCAGTCCAGGATGCAGCCTACTGTATGTCGACAGCTTCAGGGGGATGTTGAACTTTGATACCGAGCACGGAGCACTCGGGTAGGGTGGGGGCTACTAGTTTGGAGCAGAAGGCCTCGCAGACCTGCCTTCAGACTGCTATACACTAAAATTGCAGAGCTATGGTCAATTTAACAAAGAGGCCTACATATTGAACAGAAGGGCCTACACAGGGGTTTTATGCTGGCTGAGTGGTAAGGATGTCTCAGGATAATTATATAGCAACACAGGACCCGCTGGTCAATTTAATACGGCCTACAAATGCGGCTGGCAGGGCAAGGACAAGGGTCTCATACTTCAGGTGTGGACAGAACGGGCCAGGGGCCCCCTGTGATACAAAATCTACCCTCCTTCAAGGCTGTGGCAATGTAATAGACCATTGTGGGCAGAAGGAAGAGGCAATGGTAGTACAACCATACATGCCAACAGACCCGATTCAGCCAGGAAACGTCCAATGTTTTTAAGCTCAAATGGGCTTTATTTGATCTGTCTCCTGTCTACAATATCCTCTTTTTCAATGTAACTCAAAGGGGAAAATCAATACCCCAGTTTTTTTTCAAAATCTCCCTCTTACCAAGTTCAAAATGTTCGCAAGTTTGGTACATTGGATCATGGAAGGAAATGGGATAGGGACATGGACTTGGATAACAGAGGACAGGAGAGACATGGAGAGGTGCACCAAACTGACCCTGCAGGGCAGGCATCAGGGTTTGCAGCAGCACAATACACCACACAGGGCATGCAGGACGGGAGTGCAGCACAACAATCCATAGAAAGCAAGAGGGAGGGGACAGGACCATGCACATGGACAACAGAGAACAGAGGGGCAAGAGGCAATGGTAGCTAGCTGACCATAATGGACAGACAGGAGAGAAGGCTGCAGCATAACAGACCATAAAGGGCAGGAGGGACGGATCAGGGGCATTACAATGGAACAGACAAGCCAGGAGGGAGGGAGTAGGGGTCTGCACATGTAAACAGAGGGCTGGGGGCAAGGGGGCAGGGCAGGAGCAGCAAGATAGCCATGGAGGTCAGGCAGGATGGGCACTAGAAGCAAGACACAACATGAAGAGCAACAGTGAGACTGTGATGGCATACACACAGACCATGGAGGGAAGGTGGGAGGGGGTCAGGGGCAGCTAACTGACCACACAGGGAAGGTGGGAGGGGCCATGGCAGCACAGAAGACCATGCATGGCAAGTGGGAGGGTTAGTGGCAGCACAATGGCTATGATGGGCAAGAAGGAGGGTGCAGGGGCATGCACAAAGGACGATGGAGGATAGAAGGGAGGGTCAGGACCTGTGCACAGACAAGAAAGTTCAGGGGAAGGGGCCTCACAACAGACCACACGGGGCAGGCAGGAGGAGCAGTTGCAGCACAACAGACCAGGGAGGGCAGAAGGGTGTGGCAGTACAATGGACCATGTAGGACAGGAGGAAGAGGATAGAGGCATGGCATGTGGACAGGCAGGGTGGAGGTGGCAGGGACAGGTTACAGTCATCTGACAATGCTAGGCAGGTGGGAGGGGAGTGGCAGCTCAACAGAACATTCAGAGTAGATAGGAGTGGCAGGTCCATGGGACATGGTGGGCAAAAAGGATGGAGCAGGGGCATGCACAAAGACATCGGAGGGCAGGGGGAAGGAGAATAGGGGCAGCAAGCTAAGCACAGAGTTTAAGCAGGAGGTCAATGATGGGGCATAGAATTGGGCAATGGAGGGCAGGAGGAGTGGACTGGTACATCACACTAAATTGAGGGCAGTGGCAGCACATCAGACCATGCATGGCAGGAGGGAGGAGGCTAGTCCATGGATTCACACAACAGAGGATAGGGAGGAGGGGGATGGGGCAGCAAGCTAACTGTTCAGAGAAGGCGGGTATTAGAAACTTTATTGTTTTTAAAACATTTTGTCTGTGCAAACTACTTAAAATATGAACAAGTATGCAGCATAATCTCACTTTTATTCAGGAAGAAGAAGACGTTAGTGACTGTGACTCCGGGCTCACTTGGCAAAAACACCCCCTGACCCTCCACCCCCTATCGCAAAATGTAATGCCCGTGAAAAGGGTAGGTGAACACAGTGTTATATAGAACATAGTCCTGAGAGCACGATTGAAAATGAAAACTAGATATAGTGTATGGTATAAACTATGCACCAAAAAGTGTGATATAAGATGAACCAGGCGTGAAATATAATATGCAATACATTGTGCGCAATGACAGATTCATTGGAGAGCGCGAGATAGCACAGGCACTAGCGCGTGCTATGCGATATGCGCCTTGGAGTGTAATATGCACAGGGCAGTGTTGTGTAACCTAACTAGTCTCTAAAGTTGTAATATAAAATATGTGCTGGGGAGTGTAACGTTGCATATGCACTGTGACAAAGATATGGATCCCAAATTGTAATATGTATGGCATAGCACTGTGCGTTATAACATAGGCATCGAGGAAGGCACGTTAGATGGGGCAATATAACCCGTGCGAAGACAAGTGTGGCATGACATTTTCACGGGGTGGTGTTACAGTGCACATGGGCTAGAGAGTGTCATAGCATATGCACTAGCTAGTGGAATACAATACAGAGGTGTGTGGCACTCGGCAGGCAATGGTGGGTGTAACACAGCATTGGGCTCTGTCAGGAGCGCGCTGTGACTCGCAAGTGATGTTCGTCCCCTTTCCAGAGAGTAAAATAAATAGTATTACACATCCGGCAGTGGATGTGTGTTTTATTAACTGTGAGGGGGGTTTCTTGCATAGTTTTGGTCGAATTTTTGTCGAATCCCCTTTGAATGGCTTGGTGTGCATGTGTATTAAATGTGCCCGTCAATAGCTACCCATGTTTGTATAAATAAACGACAAGGGTGTCTACCGGGATTAGGCACGGTAGAGCATCAGACATGTCAGAGCTTCACTAGTGGTGTAAATACATTCCACGTGGATTAATTGCATGCATAGTCGCCTTTTAATGAATATCACGCAAATCGTCATGGTGATAGGTACGTACGGTTTGTCCAGCATGTCCTAGGTGTGTCTATAAATATATATTTTTTTAAAATAATAAAAAACAGTGGCCGGCCCTGGGGATTGGGGTCAAAAAAATATAATTAGGAGACAGGCCCTGGGGGATGGGGTCATCAGGGCCAATAAATTAGAATAAGAAGGGGAACCACACAGCCCCCCTTCTTAAAAAAATAAAATAAATAAAAGACTGGCATCGTGCCGGAGGCCATGCCCCCTCCATGCAGCACTCTGCAAACGCGCCCCCAACAGGCATCTCCAGTATGCGCCAGGGAGCTGCGCTGCAGACAGGTGTTCTGAGGCCAAGCCCCTTTTTACACCTCTCTGCAACGCAGCTCTGTGGCGCTTACTGGAGGTACCTAGTGGTCTAGTGTGACCCTAGGGACCCTTAGGATTCAAGGGGACTTAATCTCTCAACTTAGAACAGCCACAGGGCGCGTTTACACAGTGGTGAAGGGAGGGGACGGGGCCTGAGGTGACGTGTGCAAACACGCACCATGGCACGTTTTAAATTGGGGATATAATTTCCCTTCAATACTGAGGGCCCCTGGGGGCTAACTAGCCCACCAAGTGCTTCCAGTAAGCGCCACTGAGCTGCATTGCAGAGAGGTGGTCCAGGCCGTGCCACTTTTTACACCTCTCTGCAACGCAGCTCTGTGGCACTTACTGGAGGTACCTAGTGGGCTAGTTGGACCCTAGGGACCCTCAGGACTCAAATGAACTTAATCTCCCAACTAAAAACGGACACAGGGCGTGTTTACACAATGGTGAAAGGAGGGGACGGGCTCTGAGTTAACGTGTGCAAAAACGCCCTGTGGCCTGTTTTAAGAGGTAGTTTTAATCCCCATGCCCTATTATATACTAGGGGCTTATAGAGGAGGTAAGGCTAATCACAGGGGGACCCCAACGCATAATGTTCCCTAGTGTATGTAGGTGTTTTCACTGTATTCTAAGTGTCTTTTAACATAGCACTGGCTCTAGGACTGGTTAGTCAGACTCAGTTACCACCAGTATCCGTCTGAAAAAGTTGAGGGTACAGGATGATTTTGCAACAAGGCTTCTTTCTGCTCTTCTTTTTGTTCTTTCTGCACGTTATCCTTCTTCCTGCACTTATCTTCGTATTTGAGGACTTCTGTTGCTTCTTTCTGCACTTCTTTTGTTTCTTTCTGTGCATTTTTTCTTCTTTCTTCACATGTCCTATCTCTGTAGGCATAGTTAGAAATTAGCATTTAAAAAACCTTTGAAATTAACAGAAAAAACCATAGGTTTCAGGCACGTTATAGTTAGGAATTAGCATTTAAAAAACCTCAGAAATTCACTGAAAAAACCATAGGTTTCAGGGGTGTTATAGTTAGCTGGACTTTTCACTTGTACAAAACCATTGAAATTCCTCCGTTATAGTTAGTTCAGCTAACTATAACTCGCGCGCCCGCAATGCACTGCTGATGACGTCACATATTACATCACTCATGACATGGTCAGTGACATCACTCATGACATCACTGATGACATCTCAAATGACATCACTGATGACATCACTGATGACATCATCCTTGTGATAGAGTGGCAGACCTCCTCTCACCCTAATATAACCTTTGATACACACATTCAAAAATAGAGACTAACATTTTCAAAACAATGGACATACCAATACCAGTTACAACAACCTCTTCAGTAATTCTAAGATCCACATACACATCCACTCATTCACCAACAGTCCAATACAGTCACTCATACATGTACTCACTCATCATATGTACTCATACACCCATACATCCTGTTACACAATGCCACTCATCCATAGAGTTACTCACACACATAGTCACTCATGCTAATAAAGAATCAAACATGCATTTACTTGCATATACAGTTATACACACACCACCACACTTACTTCTACGGAAACTTACACATACTTAGTCTTTTAAACAATCACTTATAGAAACACATACTTATTCATACAGGAACTCTTTCAATCTCTCACTCTCACATATACTCACATATATACACCAATAGTCACATATACTAGTTTAAAACATATGTAGTTACTCATAAAGACACTATTGAGACAGTCATTCACTCACTAACACACCCATACACACACTCATCCACCCATACAGTCCTGCACACATACTGTGTTCAACACATACAAACAGTGAGTCACTCATTCATGCACCTATGCACTACGTAATACCCCCCACCGAACCATGCAGACACTCAGACTGATACTCAAAAAACCAACTAATAACCTATATAGACACCCATGTAGCTACTCACCAACCCATGCAGCCACTTATACACAAAGTGAGAGACTGATACAGATATTTACATATTTAAACATTACTCACTAAGCCATGTATTCACTATGATACACTTAATCAGTCAGTTACACAATCAATTTTTCAAAAACAAATCATCCATTTAGACACTTATATACCCATTTATTCTTCCATCGACCTTGAGATATACATATATAAAACATATTTAATTTTCAGAATAACACACATTCACTGGATGATGTCATCAGTGATGTCATCAGTGATGTCATTTGAGATGTCATCAGTGATGTCATCAGTGATGTCACTGACCATGTCATGAGTGATGTAATATGTGACGTCATCAGCAGTGCATTGCGGGCGCGCGAGTTATAGTTAGCTGAACTAACTATAACGGAGGAATTTCAATGGTTT
Source organism: Triturus cristatus (assembly GCF_964204655.1). Classification (NCBI taxonomy): domain Eukaryota; kingdom Metazoa; phylum Chordata; class Amphibia; order Caudata; family Salamandridae; genus Triturus; species Triturus cristatus. The sequence goes on along the minus strand of NC_140594.1, from coordinate 843,978,649 downwards.
TGTACAAGTGAAAAGTCCAGCTAACTATAACACCCCTGAAACCTATGGTTTTTTCAGTGAATATATATATATATATATATATATATGAAATCATGTAATGTCCTGGGTTGGGGGACGGCGCTCTTTGGTCGGGGAGGTGCGTGGTACAACCGGTAGGACAACCGGTATAAACAAGAAGCAGGAGACCTCTGAGCCCAGAGGTCAAGAGTACACGCACTCAGACGAAATCCAACAGTTTGGTTTGCAGTTCGTTTTTAATCCAAAACAAAGTTCATCAGCACAGCCAGCCAACAACAACACTGGCCCAACGCGTTTCGGTTCTCACTCGAACCTTGATCACGGGTTACCTACACAATGTCCAGACATTATTTATTTAAATTATTGCTGCTACTTCCTGTTTAAGCGTTAGCAAAGCATGCTGGTCATTGTAGTACGTGTATTTACACATGATGCTGGTGAATTACAAAAACAAAGTTTACCAAAATTAAACTGAGGTAACATGGGGAGAGAAGAGGAATAAAATAAGTTTGTCATAATAACAATCCTTTAGTGGACCACTTTTAACAACGCAGTTCCAAGTAAAGTGATGCGATAGGTAATCAGGTTAGCACAAACATAGTGTTTAACGTGCATGATGTGTGAAAAACGATATATGATATATGTTATTTACCCTCTAGTGGGTTTAATGGTAAAATAAACAGTTTATGAAAGAATCAATTGCCATCAAAGCCCAAAATCACACATCAGGATGTCCCATCCCTCTGGTGGGGAAAAAACGTGTAAACACAAGATTGAAATAAAGAAATGGCCCAACTTTGTTTTGGATTAAAAACGAACTGCAAACCAAACCGTTGGATTTCGTCTGAGTGCGTGTACTCTTGACCTCTGGGCTCAGAGGTCTCCTGCTTCATATATATATATATATATATATATATATATATATATATATATATTCACTGAAAAAACCATAGGTTTCAGACATGTTATAGTTAGGAATTAGCATTTAAAAAACCTTAGAAATTCACAGAAAAAAACATAGGTTTCAGGGCTGTTATAGTTAGCTGGATATTTCACTCGTACAAAACCATTGAAATTCCTCTGTTATAGTTAGTTCTGCTAACTATAACTCGCACACCCGCAATGCACTGCTGATGATGTCACATATGACATCATTAATGACATGGTCAGTGACATCACTGATGACATCACTGATGACATCTCAAATTACATCACTGATGACATCATCCAGGGAATGTGGTTTGGTTCGTTATTTAAATATGTATTATATATATACCAATCTGCATTGAAGAATGAGTGGATATATAAATATAAATATCTGGATGGAGGATTTAGTAGCAGTGTGATTGACTGTTTACTTGACTAATTTATAGTGTCTCACTAAATATATTGGATAGTAACTAAATTGTGTGAATATCTGTATCACTTTGTCAGTTGATGTGTCAACTGCTGCACCAGTTGGTTACTAGCTATGTGAAAGTCTATATTAGTTATTGATTAGTTAACAGACTATTTGTATGGGAGAGTGAATGTGTGTGTGGTTCGGTAGGGGGTGTGTGAGTGCCCAAAGATGTGTGAATAGTTGATTCAGTAGGTATATGAGGTTAAGACTACATGTTATAACAGTTGTTTGGGTGAGTGAATATCTTTATGGGTGTGGTGATGACCAAATATATCTCTGAATGGTACATGTCCAACAAACTAGAAAAATAAAAGGCAGTGTATGTGACAGTTGTTTTATATGAATAAGTATACATAAGACTCAGTGATTTTATGAGTGACTGTATGGATAACTGTATACTTGTAATAGTGCTTTTATAACACACTAAGTATGAATTACTATCTATATGAATAAATGAAGTGGTGTTTGTATAAGTGTGTAGCTGAATAAATGTAAGTATGATCCTTTGTTTGCATAAGTTAGTAGGATGACTGCATAAGTGAATAAGATGTGTGCTGTGTGTAATGTCGATATCGGTGTTTAAGTATATTTGATAGTGTTCTATTGATCATTGACAGCATGTATGAGCGAATCTATAGGTAAGTGATTAGATGTGCGTGTAGATCTAGGACTCACTGAGTGGGTTTTTAGAAACTTGTATTGGTGTGTCAATGGATTCAAATATGGTACTCTGTATTTTACAGTGAGTGATGAAAGGTTATACTAGTGTATGATGAGGTGTATCTGATTGTCACGTGGATGATGTCATCAGTGATGTCATCAGTGATGTCACTGACCATGTCATGAATGATGTAATATGTGACATCATCAGCAGTGGATTGCAGGCGCGTGAATTATAGTTAGCAGAACTAACTATAACGGAGGAATTTCAATGGTTTTCTACGAGTGAAATATCCAGCTAACTATAACAGCCCTGAAACCTATGGTTTTTTCAGTGAATATATATATATATACATATATATATATATTCAGTGAAAAAACCATAGGTTTCACACACGTTATAGTTAGGAATTAGCATTTAAAAAACCTTAGAAATTCAGTGAAAAAACCATAGGTTTCACACATGTTATAGTTAGCTGGACATTTTACTCGTAAAAAAACAATGAAATTCCCCCATTATAGTTAGTTCAGCTAACTATAACTCGCGCGCCCGCAATGCACTGCTGATGACGTCACATATTACATCACTCATGACATGGTCAGTGACATCACTCATGACATCACTGATGACATCTCAAATGACATCACTGATGACATCATCCAGTGAATGTGGGTTTTTCTGAAAATTAAATATGTTTTATATATGTATATCTCAAGGTCGATGGAAGAATAAATGGGTATATAAGTGTCTAAATGGATGATTTGTTTTTGAAAAATTGATTGTGTAACTGACTGATTAAGTGTATCATAGTGAATACATGGCTTAGTGAGTAATGTTTAAATATGTAAATATCTGTATCAGTCTCTCACTTTGTGTATAAGTGGCTGCATGGGTTGGTGAGTAGCTACATGGGTGTCTATATAGGTTATTAGTTGGTTTTTTGAGTATCAGTCTGAGTGTCTGCATGGTTCGGTGGGGGGTATTACGTAGTGCATAGGTGCATGAATGAGTGACTCACTGTTTGTATGTGTTGAACAGAGCATGTGTGCAGGACTGCATGGGTGGATGAGTGTGTGTATGGGTGTGTTAGTGAGTGAATGACTGTCTCAATAGTGTCTTTATGAGTAACTACATATGTTTAAAACTAGTATATGTGACTATTGGTGTATATATGTGAGTATATGTGAGAGTGAGAGATTGAAAGAGTTCCTGTATGAATAAGTATGTGTTTCTATAAGTGATTGTTTAAAAGACTAAGTATGTGTAAGTTTCCGTAGAAGTAAGTGTGGTGGTGTGTGTGTATAACTGTATATGCAAGTAAATGTATGTTTGATTCTTTATTAGCATGAGTGACTATGTGTGTGAGTTGCTCTATGGATGAGTGGCATTGTGTAACAGGATGTATAGGTGTATGAGTACATATGATAAGTGAGTACATGTATGAGTGACTGTATTGGACTGTTGGTGAATGAGTGGATGTGTATGTGGATCTTAGAATTACTGAAGAGGTTGTTGTAACTGTTATTGGTATGTCCATTGTTTTGTAAATTTTAGTCTCTATTTTTGAATATGTGTGTCAAAGGTTATATTAGGGGAAGAGGAGGTCTGCCACTCTATCACAAGGATGATGTAATCAGTGATGTCATCAGTGATGTCATTTGAGATGTCATCAGTGATGTCATGAGTGATGTCACTGACCATGTCATGAGTGATGTAATATGTGACGTCATCAGCAGTGCATTGCGGGCGCGCGAGTTATAGTTAGCTGAACTAACTATAATGGGGGAATTTCATTGGTTTTTTACGAGTAAAATGTCCAGCTAACTATAACATGTGTGAAACCTATGGTTTTTTCACTGAATTTCTAAGGTTTTTTAAATGCTAATTCCTAACTATAACGTGTGTGAAACCTATGGTTTTTTCACTGAATTTCTAAGGTTTTTTAAATGCTAATTCCTAACTATAACGTGTGTGAAACCCATGGTTTTTTCAGTGAATTTGCAAGGTTTTTTAAATGCTAATTTTTTTTTTTTCTTCTATTTTTTCTAACATATTTTTATTTTAATTTTCTTACCTTTTATAAAGACTATGATTTAATTTTTTTAATTCTTTAATATGTTTTTTTTATATATTTTTTAAAATAAACATGTAAAAATTATTTGCAGTACTTTTTTTCTATTGTTTTTTTTATTTTTTTAGTACGCGTACCGTAAGCTCACGGTAAGCGTACGGTTTACGCAACGTCCGTAATTTTCCTACGCTGCTTGCGTATAGTTACGCAATTTGCGTAGCCGCGCGTACTCCGCGTGGGACGCGTACGAGTGTACGCTACACGCGCACGTTACGCGGAAGTGTCGGGTAGTGACTGTTATGCGCATGCGCGCAAGCGCATGTCTTTTTTACGCGCATGCGCACTTTTGCCGTAAGCGTACCGTAAGCGTACCGTAAGCGTACGGTAGGTCATGTGATCATGAAACACAACTTTTGATTGGTTGAAACTACTTTCAGTTCTAGAACTCTCCTACACCACACCCATTCCCCTCATTTCTGCTTGTGATCCCTTGGGAGAAGGAGCTGGTTTGTCTTTGGGATACGATGGCAGAACAGCAGAGCTCTTCTGAGAGTGAGGCTAGCACTAGCAGCACTGTCTTGAGGCAGAGATCGAGGAAACAAAAGCCCTCTTATGTATGGGATTATTTTACTTTTCCTGAAGGCCAGCAAAAGGTAAATGCACCCTTAGTGACTTGTAAGCTGTGTAAGCGTGTACTTTCTAGAGGTAATCCTAACAGGAAGTATTCCTTTGGGAATCACACCATGAAGAGACACCTCCAGGATGTACACAGAAGGACACATGGTCATCTTTTTGGAGGTAACTCTTCAGAAAGACAAGCCAGTACATCCACAGCAGCTCAGCCTGGACCATCATCTGCAGGGCTGACTCCTTCTTCTGCAGGTCAGGTGAGCCCTTCATCTGTGGGGGGAGAATCTCCTTTTGCTGGCCCTCTGGAAATCAACCCTCGATTTCGGAAGGTTGATATTCGATGCACATTTTGTCAAGATCTAATTTGCTATAGGGAGACCAGTGTTTCCCTAGTGAACAACAAAATAGATCAGCACATTTGTCGCTTTGAATAATTTTCCCATGCTTCCTTTCCTCTGTCCCTGCATGAACACAACGGTTCTTTTAAGAGCCAACCTTATCTTTCATCTTTTTTTTACATATGTTTTTAAAAACTTTTTTTTTTTTTTTTACCGTACGCGTACGGTGCGCGTACTTTTTTTTTATTTTTTTAAAAAAACACTAAAAATCAATTATCACATTACAAGGTCCTTGAGAGACTACAATTATTATTATTGACTTACCATACTCACTCAAAAAAATATTTATTCATTTGTTTTTAAAAAAAATAGTTTTAAAAATGGTTCTAGTTTTCGAAATTTTTCTATATCTATCTGGAAAAAAAGAAAAAAGTATTAATATTTTTAAAACATTTTATAATACAGTACACATATTTACATTTTTTTCCAAAAAATATTTTTGCCTTATTTTTGCTGTTTTCAAATTCTCAATTTTTTCCTGTCCTTTTCGATTCAAATCATTCTTTTCAGTACAGACATTTTGTACATTTTTCCTTTTTTTGAATATGTTCCTTAGAAAATCTTTCTTTTGCTTACCAGAAGATTTTTTCTTCTTCCCAACATGAGCATCTTCAACTAACTTAGGTCCTCCAGTTGTCTTCAAATATAGTTTTTTTTTCTGCTCTTTTTTTGCTCTGGATTTTGTAGGCATCTTTAATTTTGTTCACTGCTCTTCAGCAATACCTGAAAAAAACTTTAAAAAAATTCCTTTATTTTATTTAAATATATTACTACATTTGTTTTCACATTAGTCACAAAACGAAATTTCTTTGCCAATTTGAAAGCACACTTACTGCTCTTTTTATTGGCAAGTGATAAACACTTTTACAGACTGACACATTATGAATCCACTTTTCAGATTTTTTACAAAGCACATGTCCAAACTGCTTTTTCAGACCAGCATCATTTCTAACCTGGGTGTCTGCCTACACTCCAGCAAGGGCAACCAGCCTTAGTGATGCTGAATGTATTTGCATTACTGACTGAAACCTCAAACCCCACTCGCTTGTGAATACTGTGCATGATTCCACATGGTAAGCAGCTACCTGTGTGCTAAGAGTCTGCTTCTGCACCAAAAAATGGCTCCCCCTTTCCATCTAATGCAACTGTGAAATCACCAGAGCAATACGCAATAAATCTCTGCCTATAATTCCTCTCTGCACACAGAGTCATGTTTTCACATTAGTCACAAAACGAAATTTCTTTGCCAATTTGAAAGCACACTTACTGCTCTTTTTTTGGCAAGTGATAAACACTTTTACAGACTGACACATTATGAAACCACTTTTTTTGATTTATTTAAATGCACATGTCCAAACTGTTTTTTCAGACCACCACCATGTGTATTCTCGGTGACTGCCTACACTCCAGCAAGGGCAACCAGCCTTAGTGATGCTGAATGTATTTGCATTACAGACTGAAACCTGAAAACCCCACTCGCTTGTAAATACTGTGCATGATTATACATGGCAAGCACATGGGTGTGTGCTAAGAGTCTGCCTCTTCCCCCAAAAATTCGCTCCCCCTTTCCATCTAATGCAACTGTGAAATCACCAGAGCAATACGCAATAAATCTCTGCCTATAAATCCTCTCTGCACACAGAGTCATGTTTTCACATTAGTCCCAAAACGAAATTTCTTTGCCAATTTGAAAGCACACTTACTGCTCTTTTTTTTTTCGGGGCAAGTGAAAATCACTTTTACAGACTGACACATTATGAAACCACTTTTTTTGATTTATTTAAATGCACATGTCCAAACTGTTTTTTCAGACCACCACCATGTGTTTTCTCGGTGACTGCCTACACTCCAGCAAGGGCAACCAGCCTTAGTGATGCTGAATGTATTTGCATTACAGACTGAAACCTGAAAACCCCACTCGCTTGTAAATACTGTGCATGATTATACATGGCAAGCACATGGGTGTGTGCTAAGAGTCTGCTTCTTCCCCCAAAAATTCGCTCCCCCTTTCCATCTAATGCAACTGTGAAATCACCAGAGCAATACGCAATAAATCTCTGCCTATAATTCCTCTCTGCAGTCTGCACACAGAGTCATGTTTTCACATTAGTCCCAAAACGAAATTTCTTTGCCAATTTGAAAGCACACTTACTGCTCTTTTTTTTTCGGGGCAAGTGAAAATCACTTTTACAGACTGACACATTATGAAACCACTTTTTTTGATTTTTTTAAATGCACATGTCCAAACTGTTTTTTCAGACCACCACCATGTGTATTCTCGGTGACTGCCTACACTCCAGCAAGGGCAACCAGCCTTAGTGATGCTGAATGTATTTGCATTACTGAGTCCAACCTCAAACCCTTAAACTATTCTTTTTTTTTCCAGTACACCTTAATTTATTGTGAAAACATACTCCATATTATTTTACATGTTCCTCACATTTAAATTTCTCCCAAAACAGAAAATGATAAACGCAACTACAACAAAAACAATTTCCATTTCTATTATTCATTTCTTAAGTTACCACATACATCCCCTCTCAAACTGTAAACTCACCTTTAAAATTAGTTAGTAGTGAAAGAAATGTGACACTCAAACAGCAGATTATCAGAGCCAGGATCTCTGTTGTGTTCACCTCTCTCCTCTCAGCAGAACCAGATAATGGCAAACTTTCCCTCTATTTTTCCACACATATACATGTAAGTTTCAAATCTCAGTGCTTCCCCCTTTTTTTCAAATGTAATCACACATTTCTATTGGTTGAAAACCAACCCTTTTCCAAAAGTACCCTTCCCCCAACTTGACTTCTGCCTAGTACCCTTCCCCCAACTTGACTTCTGCCTGCTACCATAGCAACAGCTCATGGAACACTGCTGTGTTGAGTTAGGTCAGAAGTTCGCCAAACAATGTTTCAATTCCACAGAGCAAGAGTGCTTGACTTTTCAAACCTAACAGCAAATCCATAGTACTGTTCTTTGGTTACACATTTTTTTGTACCAATACAAAACATGCTTCTATTAATTTACACATACAGCCTAGTTTTTATTCTAGAATGGTATGAAACAGCCAATCAGTTCTTTTTGTTTTGAAAAAAATATGTATGCCTCCATTTCCAAACTGTCTTTCTTTTCATATTGCCATTCTACTGAAAGACACCTCCTGAGTGCATCCAGATCTCCTTTGAAGATGTTCACAGTGTGGATTGTAGGGCACAGCTATGTCTTCTGGAGTGAAAAGTTTGCAGAGAAAACAGATATGGTGAGAGACCTTGCTTTGCCAAATGTAGACATTAAATGGATTGGTCAGAGAGGGTTAAAGTGGCACCAATTGATGCCATTGGTGAAATCCTTCATGCAAATCCAACACCCTGACCTCATAATAGTGCACTGTGGTGGCAATGACCTAGGCACTTTGACTGGGGTAGGTCTGGAAATGCTTATGAAGGACACCTTTGCACAACTGTTTTCACTTTTCCCTAAAACTGCCTTTGTGTTTTCCAACATATGCCAAAGGCAAAAATGGAACTGGTCCAATCATTTCTGTCCACAGATTGACAAAGCAAGAAAGCACGTCAACAAATCTGTTTCTGCTTTCCTCCGTGACTATGGTATGGGTGCCATTTACCACAACAACTTGCGTTATGACATGCAAGACATTTATAGAGGAGATGGTGTGCACTTCAATGATGAAGGGAACAGAGTCTTCCTTTTGAACCTTAGACTCTGCATCGGTACTTACTTGTAGGTACCACTAAAAAAATGACTTCATAAACACAACAGCTCTTTTTAGAGCTCCCTAATATCTAAACTCTTAAATCTGCTTTTCATTTATTTATTTTTATTTTTTTTACCGTACGCTTACCGTAAGCTTACCGTACGCGTACCCCGTGATTTTTTTAAAAATCAATAAATGTTTTTTTTGTACTTTTCTGTCCTTCTTTGACCCCCTTACAAATGTTAGGGGGTCTGTAACTCTCCTCATTGCCCCCTTTTCTTGTTTTCACTCTTTTTTTTCAGAGTGAAATACACAAAATGGCGGCCGCCGCTTCCTGGTTTCGGCCGATTCGAATGTTTACTAAGATCTAAGAGCCAATCAGAATCGCGCTCGCGCACGCCACCGTACGCTTACGGTAAGCGTACGGTAAGCGTACCGTAAGCGGGCTCAGATATATATATTGATTTAAAGGCTATTTTCTCAGAATCTACTGAACAGATTTACACCAAACCTACAAAAGGCACTTCCTTGACCTAGGGACTACCTCTCTGCCAAATTTCGAGTAATTCTGTTCAGCCGTTCGGGCTGTAGCTCGTTCTAAAGGTCCTATGGAAAAATGCATGGGAAAAACGCGTTTTGGGACCCCCCTTTTATCTCAGCCCCCGCTTGACGGATCCCCCCGAGACTTTCAGGGTAGGAGCGGAGCGTAGCGCCCCACCTATTTTGAGAAATTCGCGAGGATTCATCGACCGGCGCCAAAGTTATTCAAAATAGAATGTTGCGGATTTCCTATGGAAAAGGGGTCCTAACTATAACTACCTAGTGGCGACCGCCAGTAGGTAATATATATATATATATATATATATATATATATATATATATATATATATATATATATATATATATATATATATATCAAGTCGAAAGGTTGCCCTATATGGAAGAGCCACAGCAGGTAGGTTGTAGTTCCAAATATTTATTTCACAAAGGCTGCACACAGATTTCCGGCAAAATGTCATCGTGAAGTTTGCTGCCAGACGCGTTTCGAGTCCTCCTGACCCTTAATCATTGGCAAAACCACGTAGAACAGGACCGGCAATGTGCAGCTCGATTTAAATGTCTCTGAAACGCCCCAATGGGCGTGGCCACCACTCTGGCCTTATGGTTATTGTAGTTGCACATGATTAAAACTCCAGTGAGTCCGTCCTGAAAATACATGAAATTTACAGTTTATTATTTACCACAGTGGGATGATGCGATCCTGTCAAAAACTGCAGCACAATTAATCCTCTGTGATGGACTACCTCCCTTTGTCGATGACACTGAATAGCCTCATCTCGGGAACGCCGCGCTAGCAGCGGGGCTTCATCCGCGGCCGGAGCAGGCCGATACAAATCAAGTCGAAAGGTTGCCCTATATGGAAGAGCCAGAGCAGGTAGGTTGTAGTTCCAAATATTTATTTCACAAAGGCTGCACACAGATTTCCGGCAAAATGTAATTGTGAAGTTTGCTGCCAGACGCGTTTCGAGTCCTCCTGACCCTTAATCATTGGCAAAAGCACGTAGAACAGGACCGGCAATGTGCAGCTCGATTTAAATGTCTCTGAAACGCCCCAATGGGCGTGGCCACCTCTCTGGACCAGTAGATAGTTATAGTTAGGACCGTGTTTCCATAGGAAATCCGCAACATTCTATTTGGAATAACTTTGGCGCCAGTTGACGAATCCTCGCGAAATTTTAAAATAGGTGGGGCGCTCCGCTCCGCTCCTACCCTATAAGTCTCAGGGGGATTCGTCAAGCGGGGGCTGAGAAAAAAGGGGGGTCCCAAAATGCGTTTTCCCCATGCAATTTTCCATAGGGACCTTTAGTCCAAGGTACAGCCCGAACGGCTGAACAGAATTACTTGAAATTTGGCAAAGAGGTAGTCCTCAGGTCAGGCATGTGTCTTTCATATATGGTGTAAATCCGTTCAGTAGTTCCTGAGAAAATCAAAAGTAAAATCATATACATATCTGGGCGGAGCCTAACCACACATCTCATTGTGAGATCTGATTGGCTGTCAGTACTTCATCCAAGAAGTGTTGGCAGCCATCTTGGGACCAATATACATGATAGCCCCTCATTAAAAAGCATTGCAGTTAATAGAAGGTTTTAAGACTTTAGTTACATTATAAATCATTTGTTGATGGTACCATACTCATTTTAGGAATTGTGGTGTGTTCTAAGGTGATTTTACCATGTGAAAAAGCCTTCTGCTGTGATATCACGAACCATGTTTGAGAGAAAACTATTTTCTCATACTTTTCCCACAGAGGCAGGGGTGGGGGAATCATATCGCCCAACGCCCGAACCATGTTGTTTATATTAAAAGTCCAATTGGTCGCACACTGCTCTACCTACCAGCGTGTCGCCCCAAAGAATTGTGGTCCCTGAAGTCAGCGTTGGTGGGTACGCCTATGCCCAAGTCATGAGTTCAAGTAAGTGTAGCGTTAGCCATCCCTGGACACGTGTTTTGAGGTAGTTGCCTCTCATCAGCAGGGAGTAGGTGAGTGTGTAGGGTTGCTGTGTAGGCTGCTAAAATAAGTGTTCTCAGGTAAAGTACCTCTCGTAGCGCGCAGGTGCGTAACCATGAGCTCGTCAGCTCCACCGGCTCAAGGAGCCTGAATATTAACAAAAGTCCAATTGGTCGCACACTGCTCTACCTACCAGCGTGTCGCCCCAAAGAATTGTGGTCTCTGATAGGACTAGCAGAGTGCGGCCAATCGGATTTTTGTTTATATTCAGGCTCCCTCGAGCCGGTGGGGCTGACGAGCCCATGGCTACGCACCTGCGCGCCTTGAGTGGTACTTTACATGAGAATATTTTTTGGCAGCCTACGCAGCAACCCCACACACATACCTACTCCCTGCTGACGAGAGGCAACTACCTCGAAACACGTGTCCAGGGATGGCTAACGCGACACTCATTTTCATTTTAAACTTTTGGCATAGGCGTACCCGCCGACGCTACTTCATGGACCACAATTCTTTGGGGCAACACGCTGATAGGACTAGCAGAGTGCGGCCAATCGGATTTTTGTTTATATTCAGGCTCCCTTGAGCCGGTGGGGCTGATGAGCCCATGGCTACGCACCTGCGCGCCTTGAGTGGTACTTTACCTGAGAAAACTTTTTGGCAGCCTATGCAGCAACCCCACACACATACCTACTCCCTGCTGACGAGAGGCAACTACCTTGAAACACGTGTCCAGGGATGGCTAACGCGACACTCATTTTCATTTTAAACTTTTGGCATAGGCGTACCCGCCGACGCTACTTCATGGACCACAATTCTTTGGGGCAACACGCTGATAGGACTAGCAGAGTGCGGCCAATCGGATTTTTGTTTATATTCAGGCTCCCTTGAGCCGGCGGGGCTGACGAGCCCATGGCTACGCACCTGCGCGCCTTGAGTGGTACTTTACCTGAGAATATGTTTTGGCAGCCTACGCAGCAACCCCACACACATACCTACTCCCTGCTGACGAGAGGCAACTACCTCGAAACACGTGTCCAGGGATGGCTAATGCGACACTCATTTTCATTTTAAACTTTTGGCATAGGCGTACCCGCCGACGCTACTTCATGGACCACAATTCCTTGGGGCAACACACTGATAGGACTAGCAGAGTGCGGCCAATCGGATTCATGTTGTTTATATTGACGGGCAAGAAGATTTATTGTCTATTTATGTGCGAAGGACATGTAGACATTAATCACGTTTTAATCACGTTAAAACAACAGGCTGTGGGCACTCTGGGGCTCACAGCCAATCCGAAGCTTGCAGAGAGCCTTTGGCGGCATCTGATTGGCTAGCAGCCCATGACTGGGCTCTAGCCAGTGATTGGCTGGTGGAGAGAAACGTCACTCAGCCTCTGCAAGCAGTAGTCCGTGGCCGCCACGAGGCTTGCAATAAGCATTCAGGTAAAATAAGCAGTTTTGCCCGCTTGAATTGTGTGATATTGTGACGGAGGTGCTGCGATTTTCTTTTATTTATATTTTTAGCAACCGTGCGTGGGTAGATTAATTAGTACAAAAGCCTAGGCCTGGCCCGCCTCGGCGCCTCAGATGAGGACGTCAAAAAAGCGTATCGCAAGCAGGCGCGCTGCGCTACCACCGCTTCATGGGGGAAACACCCATTACAACGAATTCAGATTCACGCGCTGCCATCGCAACGCGGGTTTAACATCGCAGGTCCGGAGCCTTCATACCGCAGATGGAAACAGATCTGCAGATTAATGCTTTCAAAAGAGACATTCGTTGGTGACTTGCAATTTATAACTTAAACTCCTAATATAGAATAGTGAACTATTAACTTTCAGCCCAGAACTGCATAAACACACCGACAAATATACATTACAAAATTGATTAATGTTGCAAAGAGGGTACATTTGGCGAAAAAAACGATTCTTATTATTTAAGGAAGCTCCCAACTTTGCTGTTTCTTTTTCGACTCTGCGTTTGTGCTTCTCCACACCAAGCACTCTTAAACTACTGCCTACCAGTATGGGTGACATGTGACTCCTACACTTTCACTCCTTTGGCTTATGGGCAAAAAAACATTGTCGCACACGGCGCAGCCAGCACTAAAAGCTTTCGAAGCACCTGCTGCAGCGTTTCTTTCCGCCGGCAATTACCAGTCCTCACAGAAATGTGTAGAAAACTCGTGTGATGAATTACCATCCTGGAAAGAGATCCGTGTTTTGTATAGTTGAGGTTGTGACCTCTATGAAGTTAGTGAAGAGGGTAAATATGCCTGCTGCAAAGAACATGTACAAAGTCGATTACAGAGTGCATAGGATGGAAACAGATCCGCAGATTAATGCTTTCAAAAGAGACATCCGTTGGTGACTTGCAATTTATAACTTAAAGTCCTAATATAGAATAGTGAGCTATTAACTTTCTGCCCAGAACTGCGTAAACACACCGACAAATATACATTACAAAATTGATTAATGTTGCAAAGAGGGTACATTTGGCGTTAAAACGATTCTTATTATTAAAGGAAGCTCCCAACTTTGCTGTTTCTTTTTCGACTCTGCGTTTGTGCTTCTCCACACCAAGCACTCTTAAACTACTGCCTACCAGTATGGGTGACATGTGACTCCTACACTTTCACTCCTTTGGCTTATGGGCAAAAAAACATTGTCGCACACGGCGCAGCCAACACTAAAAGCTTTCGAAGCACCTGCTGCAGCGTTTCTTTCCGCCGGCAATTACCAGGCCTCACAGAAATGTGTAGGAAACTTGTGTGATGAATTACCATCCTGGAAAGAGATCCGTGTTTTGTATAGTTGAGGTTGTGACCTCGGTGAAGTTAGTGCAGAGGGTTAATATGCCTGCTGCAAAGAACATGTACGAAGTCGATTACAGAGTGCATAGGATGGAAACAGATCTGCAGATTAAAGCTTTCAAAAGAGACATCCGTTGGTGACTTGCAATTTCTAACTTAAAGTCCTAATATAGAATAGTGAGCTATTAACTTTCAGCCCAGAACTGCATAAACACACCGACAAATATACATTACAAAATTGATTAATGTTGCAAAGAGGGTACATTTGGCGAAAAGATCCGTGTTTTGTATAGTTGAGGTTGTGACCTCGGTGAAGTTAGTGCAGAGGGTTAATATGCCTGCTGCAAAGAACATGTACGAAGTCGATTACAGAGTGCATAGGATGGGAACAGATCTGCAGATTAATGCTTTCAAAAGAGACATCCGTTGGTGACTTGCAATTTATAACTTAAAGTCCTAATATAGAATAGTGAGCTATTAACTTTCAGCCCATAACTGCGTAAACACACCGACAAATATACATTACACAATTGATTAATGTTGCAAAGAGGGTACATTTGGCGAAAAAACGATTCTTATTATTAAAGAAAGCTCCCAACTTTGCTGTTTCTTTTTCGATACAACTTACCGATTCGCGAGGAACGTAGGGCTCACGTCTGGCCAGCTGCAAAAGTGAGGGGAAAATGGCAGGAGGCACGCTGGCTGACACCTTTTATATCCCACCCATACGTTTTTACAAGGGTGACGGTAAATTAGTACATTACGTATGGTTTGAAATGTACGTATTTTGTGGGAATAAATACACAGCCAAGGGTGACGGTAAATTAGTACATTACGTATGGTTTGAAATGTACGTATTTTGTGGGAATAAATACACAGCCAAAAAAAATGGAAAAAAAGGGGAATAGAAATAAAAGAATTGCCGTCAGGGTTAAGGGGAGGGGGCGCAGGGGGGCAGGGACGCGATAATATCGCTTGACAAGTTTTCCTTTAGCAATATTATTGCACAACATTCAATGGTTTACTGATTTTAATAAAGCAAAAATATCTTAATGTTTCTCTGTCAGCCGGAGCCCTTAGGTTTGATGTGGAACGGGGGTAGGTGGGACAAGTGGATTTTACAGGACATGTAGATCTCAGTGGCATTTTGTCCCTTGGACAACTAGATTATTTGGAAAATTCCACACCCCTGGAGGTTTGGAAGGTGATCTATAAGCTAAACTGAGAGCATATTTTCTGTAAATTCACATTATCTTTCTCAGTCACGTAAGAATGAAGTCTGACATTCTCAGTAAAACATGTACATCCAACAAGGGCAGAGACTGTCATTTGATTCCTTTGTGTTCTACTGCAGCTTCCCAGAGTGCTCTAAAGAACAACTAGAGCGCTAACAGTCTTACTTATGACAACAGTATGGCACACCTGAAGCCATCTTGATTGGAATAAAGTGGTAACACTTAAAACATTTAATTTACAAAGGAACAAAATGAGGGGGTTCATTTTGCCATATAAATTATGATTAGTGCTGCAGAAAGAAAAACTAGGGCACATTTTGACTTCTGAAATCCTCTTTTATTTCATAAAAACATTCTGACATGCAGACTGAAACATGCACTTTGAATACCAGCAGCAGACTTGCCTGGTGAGCAGTAGCTTTACTACAGTGATCTAATGAGCAACTAGAGTGCTAACATTCAAAATTTATGGAAAATGTGTGACACATCTGAATGCCTTCTTGATGGAATCAAAGTAAAAAACTGAAAGTATTTCCTACTGAGGAGACTGCAGTAAATGAGGAAATTAGGAAACTTCATAACAAATAAATCTCCCAAGATGGCCACCAGAGACAAAAGAGCCCAAATGTAGCCCAAATATCACCCAGATGTAGCCCAAGTATAGCCCAATGACAGAATGTCCCAGAGTGTTCTTAAGAACAACTACAGCGCTTACTGTCTTACTTATGACAAAAGTATGGCACACCTGAAGCCATCTTAATTGGAATAAACTGGTAACACTTAAAACATTTAATTTAAAAAGGAACACAATGAGGGGGTTCATTTTGCCATAGAAATGCTGATTAGTGCTGAAGAAAGAAAAATTAGGGCACATTTTGAGTGACTTCTCAAATCCTCTTCTATTTCATTAAAAAACTTCTGATATGCAGACTGAAACATGCACTTCTAATACTAGCAGCAGACTTCCGTGGTGAGCAGTAGCTTTACTACAGTGATCTAATGAGCAACTAGAGTGCTAACATTCAGAATTTATGGCAAATGTGTGACATATCTGAATACCTTCTTGATGGAATCAAAGTAAAAAACTGAAAGCATTTCCTACTTAGGAGACTGCAGTAAATGAGGAAATTAGGAAACTTCATAACAAATAAATCTCCTAAAATGGCCACCAGAGACAAAAGAGCCCAAATGTAGCCCAAATATCACCCAGATGTAGCCCAAATGTAGCCCAATGACACAAGTGTGCAAAACACTTATTTTTTGTGTATTTGCAGTTTTATATAGTGCAGACTTGTCAGGTATTGGAGTGCTTTACATGAACATTGGTTACATCACACAAGATCAAATTCATTTTGGTTGTAGACATGGGGAGATTAAGTGATTTGACCAGAATCACAGAATGTTGAGCTGAAGCAGAAACTCCAACCTGGTTCCCCAGTTGCAAAGTCTGCAGCTCTGGAAGTAACACCACACCCTCTCCCCTTGGATGCAACATTTAATCAAGTGGTCAACTGGATAAAAAAACATAAAGATTACAAATAATTTAAAAGTTCTTTGTCGCTATTTGAAAACTCAGAAAATATGTCCTCATTTTAGTTTTTTAGAGCACTAACCATAATTTTGATGCAAATAAGACCCTCTTATATATGTAATTTCTAAAGGAAATGCTCTAGGCATTACAGTTTTGATTACATCAAGATGACGTCAGGCATTCCACACTTTTGTAATAAATATAGAATGTTAGCAATCTAGTTGTTCATTGGGATACTGTTGAGAGTCAGAGGCCAGGGGCACGGACTCTGAAAATTGAAGGCAGGTAGGAGAGTGCAGAGGCAACAATTTGACCACACTAGGCAGGCAGGAAGGGCAGTGGCAGCACAACAGAATATGGAGGGCAGTGAAAAGCGGGGCAGGGGCAACAAACCAACAATACAGGACTGGCAAGAGAGGCTGTGGCAATATAATAGACCATTGTGGGCAGAAGGAAGAGGCAGTGGTCATACAACCATACATGCCAACAGACCCGTTTCAGCCTGGAAACGTCCAATGTTTTTAAGCTCAAATGGGCTTTACTTGATCTGTTTACTGTCTACAATCTTCTCTTTTTCATTGTAACTCAAAGGGGAAAATCAATACCCCAGTTTTATTTCAAAATCTCCCTCTTACCAAGTTCAAAATGTTCGCAAGTATGGTACATTGGATCATGGTAGGCAGGAGAAATTGGGGTAGGGACATGGACTCGGATAACAGAGGACAGGAGGGACATTGAGAGGTGCACCAAACTGACCCTACAGGGCAGGCATCAGGGTTTGCAGCAGCACAATACACCACACAGGGCATGCGGGACGGGAGTGCAGCACAACAATCCATAGAAAGCAATAGGGAGGGGACAGGACCATGCACATGGACAACAGACAACAGAGGGGAAAGAGGCAATGGTAGCTAGCTGACCATAATGGACAGACAGGAGAGAAAGCTGCAGCATAACAGACCATAAAGGGCAAGAGGGACGGATCAGGGGCATTACAATGGAACCGACAAGCCAGGAGGGAGGGAATAGGGGTCTGCACATGGAAACAGAGGGCTGGGGGCAAGGGGGCAGGGCAGGAGCAGCAAGATGACCATTGAGGTCAGGCAGGATGGGCACTAGAAATAAGACACAACATGGAGAGCAACAGTGAGACTATGATGGCATACACACAGACCATGGAGGGAAGGTGGGAGGGGGTCAGGAGCAGCTAGCTGACGACACAGGGAAGGTGGGAGGGGCCATGGCAGCACAGAAGACCATGCATGGCAAGCGGGAGGGTTAGTGGCAGCACAATGGCTATGATGGGCAAGAAGGAGGGTGCAGGGGCATGCACAAAGGACCATGGAGGATAGAAGGGAGGGTCAGGATCTGGGCACAGACAAGAGAGTTCAGGGGAAGGGGCCTCACAACAGACCGCGCGGGTCAGGCAGGAGGAGCAGTTGCAGCACAACAGACCAGGGAGGGCAGAAGGGTGTGGCAGTAAAATGGACTATGGAGGACAGGAGGAATGGGATAGGGGCATGGCATGTGGACAGGCAGGGTGGAGGTGGCAGGAACAGGTTACAGTCATCTGACAATGCTAGGCAGGTGGTAGGGGAGTGGCAGCTCAACAGAACACTCAGAGTAGATAGGAGTGGCAGGTCCATGGAACATGGTGGTCAAAAAGAATAGAGCAGGGGCATGCACAAAGACATCGGAGGGCAGGCGGAAGGAGAATAGGGGCAGCAAGCAAAGCACAGAGGCTAAGCAGGAGGTCAATGATGGGGCATAGAATTGGGCAATGGAGGGCAGGATGAGTGGACTGGTACATCATGCTAAATGCAGGGCAGTGGCAGCACATCAGACCATGCATGGCAGGAGGGAGGAGGCTAGTCCATGGATTCAGACAACAGAGGATAGGGAGGAGGTGGATGGGGCAGCAAGCTAACTGTTCATAGAAGGTGGGTTTTAGGAACTTTATTGTTTTTAAAATGTGTGTCTGTGCGAACTACTTAAAATATGAACAAGTATGCAGCATAATCTCACTTTCATTCAGGAAGAAGAGGACGTTTGGGACTGTGACTCCGGGCTCACTTGGCAGAAACATCCCCTGACCCTCCACCCCCATCGCAAAATGTAATGCCCGTGAAAAGGGTAGGTGGACGCAGTGTTATATAGAACATAGTCCTGAGAGCACGATTGAAAATGAAAACTAGATATAGTATATGGTATAAACTATGCACCAAAAAGTGTGATATAAGATGAACCGGGGCGTGAAATATAATATGCAATACATTGTGCGCAATGACAGATTCATTGGAGAGCGCGAGATAGCACAGGCACTAGCGCTTGCTATGTGATATGCACCTTGGAGTGTAATATGCACAGGGCAGTGTTGTGTAACCTAAGTAGTCTCTAAAGTTGTAATATAAAATATGTGCTGGGTAGTGTAACATTGCATATGCACTGTGACAAAGATATGGATCCCAGATTGTAATATGTATGGCATAGCGCTGTGCTTTATAACATAGGCATCGAGGAAGGCACGTTAGATGGGGCAATATAACCCGTGAGAAGGCAAGTGTGGCATGACCTATTCACGGGGTAGTGTTACAGTGCACATGGGCTAGA
Organism: Triturus cristatus; assembly: GCF_964204655.1. Taxonomy (NCBI): domain Eukaryota; kingdom Metazoa; phylum Chordata; class Amphibia; order Caudata; family Salamandridae; genus Triturus; species Triturus cristatus. The sequence continues at coordinate 843,959,049 of NC_140594.1, read as the reverse complement.
GAGTGTCATAGCATACGCACTAGCTGGTGGAATACAACACAGGGGTCTGTGGCACTCGGCGGGCACTGGTGGGTGTAACACAGCATTGGGCTCAGCCAGGAGCACGCTGTGACTCTCAAGTGAGGTTTGTCTCCTTTCCAGAGAGTAAAATAAAAAGTATTACACATCCGGCGGTGGATGTGTGTTTTATGAACCGTGAGGGGGATTCTTGCATAGTTTGGTCGAATTTTTGTCGAATCCCCTTTGAATGGCTTGGTGTGCATGTGTATTAAATGTGCCCGTCAATAGCTACCCATGTTTGTATAAATAAACGACAAGGGTGTCTACTTGGAGAGTACCCACCAGCGGGGGCGCCGGGATTAGGCACGGTAGGGTGTCAGACATGTCAGAGCTTCACTAGCGGTGTGAATACATTCTATGTGGATTCATTGTATGCATAGTCGCCTTTTAATGAATATCACGCAAATCGTCATGGTGATAGGTACATACGGTTTGTCCAGCATGTCCTAGGTGTTTCTATAATATATATATTTTTAAAAAAAATAAAAAACAAAGGCCGGCCCCGGGGGATGGGGTCCCCGGGGCCATAAGTGGCCTGAGGAGGGGGGCAACACAGCCCCCCTCCTAAAGAATAAAAAAATAAAAAAAAGGCCATGATCTGGGGGTTGGGGTCCCCGGAGCAGATTAAGGCCTTGGGAGGGCCAAATTAATTTTTTTCAACAAAAAAAATTAGGGTGCAGGCCCTGGGGGATGGGGTCCCCAGGGCTAATAAATTAGAAAAAGAAAGGGGGACACAAAGCCCTCCTTCTTAAAAATAAATAAATAAAAGACCGGCATCGCACCGGAGGCCACGCCCCCTCCTTGCCGCACTCTGCAAACGCGCCCCCTGGCCAGTTGTAAGTTGAGGAATTAATTTCCCTTCAATACTGAGGGTCCCTGAGGGCCAACTAGCCCAACAGGTATCTCCAGTATGCGCCAGGGAGCTGCGTTGCAGACAGGTTTTCTGAGGCCACGCCCCTTTTTACACCTCCATGCAACGCAGCTCTGTGGCGCTTACTGGAGGTACCTAGTGGGTTAGTTTGACCCTAGGGACACTCAGGATTCAAGGGGACTTAATCTCTCAACTCAGAACGCCCACAGGCCCTGTGGCGCGTTTTGAAGTTGGGGAAATAATTCCCTTTCAATCCTGAGGGACCCTGGGGTCCAACTAGCCCACCAGGTGCTTCCAGTAAGCACCACTGCTCTGCGTTGCAGAGAGGTGGTGCAGGCCATGCCACTTTTTACACCTCTCTGTAACGCAGCTCTGTGGCGCTTACTGGAGGTACATAGTGGTCTAGTTGGACCCTAGGGACCCTCAGGATTCAAGGGGACGTAATCTCCCAACTTAAAACGGCTACAGGGCGTGTTTACACAGAGGGGAAGGGAGGGGACGGGGCATGAGGTGACGTGTTCAAACACGCCCTGTGGTGCGTTTTAAGAGGTAGTTTTAATCCCCTGCCCTATTATATACTAGGGGCTTACAGAGGAGGTCATGCTAATCACAGGGGGACCCCAACACATAGTGTGCCCTAGTGTATGTAGGTGTTTTCACTGTATTCTGAGTGTCTTTTAACATAGCACTGGCTCTAGGACCGGTTAGTCAGACTCAGTTACCACAAGTATCCGTCTGAAAAAGTTGAGGGTACAGGATGATTTTGCAACAAGGCTTGTTTCTGCTCTTCTGTTTGTTCTTTCTGCACATTATACTTCTTCCTGCACTTTTCTTCGTCTTTGAGGACTTCTGTTGCTTCTTTCTGCATTTCTTTTTTTTTCTTTCTGTGCATTTTTCCTTCTTTCTTCACATGTCCTATCTCTGTAGGCATAGCTAGAAATGAGCATTTAAAAAACCTTTAAAATTCACTGAAAAAACCATAGGTTTCAGGGGCGTTATAGTTAGCTGGACTTTTCACTCGTACAAAACCATAGAAATTCCCCCGTTATAGTTAGTTCAGCTAACTATAACTTGCGCGCCCACAATGCACTGCTGATGACGTCACATATTACATCACTCATGACATGGTCAGTGACATCACTGATGACATCACTGATGACATCATCCTTGTGATAGAGTGGCAGACCTCCTCTCCCCCTAATATAACCTTTGATACACACATTCAAAAATAGAAATTAAAATTTTCAAAACAATAGACATACCAATACCAGTTACAACAACCTATTCAGTAATTGTAAGATCCACATCCACATGCACTCATTCACCAACAGTCCTATACAGTCACTCATACATGTACTCACTCATCATATGTACTCATACACCTATACATCCTGTTACACAATGCCACTCATCCATAAAGTTACTCACACACATAGTCACTCATGCTAATAAAGAATCAAACATCCGTTTACCTGCATATACAGTTATACACACACCACCACACTTACTTCTACAGAAACTTACACATACTTAGTCATTTAAACAATCACTTATAGAAACACATACTTATTCATACAGGAACTCTTTCAATCTCTCACTCTCACATATACTCACTTATATACACCAATAGTCACATATACTAGTTTAAAACATATGTAGTTACTCATAGAGACACTATTGAGACAGTCATTCACTCACTAACACAGCCATGCACACACTCATCCACCCATACAGTCCTGCACACATGCTGTCTTCAACACATACAAACAGTGAGTCACTCATTCATGCACCTATACACTACGTAATACCTCCCACCGAACCATACAGACATCAGACACTTATACTGATACTCAAAAAACCAACTAATAACCTATATAGACACTCATGTAGCTACTCACCAACCCATGCAGCCACTTATACACAAAGTGAGAGACTGATACAGATATTTACATATTTAAACATTACTCACTAAGCCATGTATTCACTAAGATACACTTATTCAGTCAGTTATACAATCAATTTTTCAAAAACAAATCATCCATTTAGACACTTATATACCCATTTATTCTTCCATCGACCTTGAGATATACATATATAAAACATATGTAATTTTCAGAAAAACACACATTCACTGGATGATGTCATCAGTGATGTCATCAGTGATGTCATTTGAGATGTCATCAGTGATGTCATGAGTGATGATACTGACCATGTCATGAGTGATGTAATATGTGACATCATCAGCAGTGCATTGTGGGCGCGCGAGTTATAGTTAGCTGAACTAACTATAACGGGGGAATTTCTATGGTTTTGTACGAGTGAAAAGTCCAGCTAACTAAAACGCCCCTGAAACCTATGGTTTTTTCAGTGAATTTCTAAGGTTTTTTAAATGCTAATTTCTAGCTATAACGTCTCTGAAACCAGCATGCCATAGACTTCAATGGTTGCAAAAGCGGTATTTTAATAAAGGCTTCTGACACAAATCAACGCGTTTCGGGGAAACCCCTTGATCACGAGTAGGAAATGTCATTATTTTTGGTGTTTAAATAATAGTCATGTGATTAAGCAACATAGTAAACAGACTTCAACGAGTTACTTCACTCGCAATTGTCCAACATAAAAGTGAAACAAACTTTACAATATTGTTATTCTTGTGTTTGGAATATTCAGCATAATTATTTAAACAAGATTTTTCAAACATGATTTTTATCACTAGTATTTTAAGTGAACTGTATCTCGTCCACAATTTCAAACAAAACTTTATTGTCCACATTCCATTTCTACAATGTAGTCCTTATTCATCAAGGCATTTGCCTGTCAGAGGTTGTATACTTTTGTATATATAATAGACTTTCACTTTCGTGGCGATAATCTTGCCCCAGTGGGCATTTTCAAACATGTCACAATATAAATAAAATATCTTTACACTTCCGCCTCAGTGGGCAAACGTATAATCATTTCTTGTTCATTTGGCCAATTTCAACTCTTACTAGAGTACTTCATTCAATGACTGCCTCTGTCAGGTGGCAAAATGAGGTTGGTGTTCAAGACAGTGAACAATGCTTCATGTTTTTCTCTTTCTTAACAGCATTCTATTCCTCCTCAGATCTGAACAAAACAAAGATTGTTTATTCTGTTTCACTTATAATATAAACAAACACAAAAAAACTGAATTAAAATACATTTAAAATCATGCTGCTAGGCAGCCAATTCAATCACATCGATTCAAATTTAATGTTGTTAAAATTCACCTAGTCGACACATACATATGCCTTAAGTGTCAAAACACAAGTAGTTCATCCTTTCAATTATGACAGTGGTCACGTTTCTTTAAAATTTAATACAGTTTTAGTAAGACAACCTTAAAATACAATGAACAGCCCAGCAGAAAAACCCCGAAAACTTCAGAAGATATCCTAACCTAAGTGGACTGAAAGTTCCTCATCACAATTATGACCTCCTGGGGCCATTGTTTGCTATTGAATGATCAATATAGATTCAAGGTGTCGCAGGTCTTGTACCCAATTACCTCCTCTAATATTCATATTCACTGTGTCTAAGACACAGAAAGTTAACAATCTGTCATCCTGATTGTGAAACCTCTGAAAATGTCTAGCAACCGGGTATTGCTTATCTCCGTTTCTTATGGCCCTCAGATGTTCCAGTACACGTTTTTTTGCTTTATGTAGTGTACTCCCTATATAGGTTTTCTCACAAGGACCTTGGAGAGCATACACTACGTGATCTGAATTGCACGACAAATATTTTTCAATAACAAAAGGTTTACATGTTGATGATAATTTACATTCCTTACAGTTTTTGCCATATTTACACGCCTTACAATTACGACATGTAAAAAAGCCTTTAATGTCAGATTTTTTACCCAGAGAAGTTTCAAGAGTTCTGCATATTGTATCTATTAGGGATTTGGCCTTTCTGAATGTTATTTGTGGATATGCTTCAATTTGGGGGGCTAAATTCTTATCAGTAGATAAGACTTGCCAAAATGTACCTAGGCTTTTTCTTACTTGTTTCGCTTGCCTGTTAAAGGTGGTGATAAACCTGATTTTCTGTTCTGAATTTGGTGATGTATTCTTCTGCTCTTAGCCTGAATCTTCGCTTTTTTGATAGAGGCCTTTGTGTACCCTCTCTGGAGGAATCTTTCTGTCATAACTGCTTCTTCCAGACCATACCTCTCCTCTGTGCTACAATTACGTTTTACACGTAGAAATTCCCCAAGGGGGATGCTTTGGATAGGACTTTCTGGGTGACAGGTTTTAGCGTGTAGCAAGCTGTAGCCTGCTGTCTCTTTCCGGAAGAGATTACTCTCCTTTTTCCCTTCTGATATAGTCAGTTTCAGATCTAAAAACTCAATGGATACATTAGAAAATTGGCTTTTGACCTTTAAATTAAATTAATTGTTGTTAAGAACATTAACAAAATTCTCAGCCTCTTCTTCACTGCCGTCCCATATGACAAAAATATTGTCTATGTAACGCGCCCATGTAACAACCTTTGTCTTTGTCTCTTCCATTTTCATAACAACTGATTCCTCCCAGAACCCCAAATAGAGACCCGCAAAGCAAGGAGCAAAGCAGGTCCCCAACAAAGTTCCGAGGGTTTGCCTGAAGATTTTTCCATCAAAGATAAAGAAATTCTGTGTAAGGCAGTTGAGCATCCTTGAAACCAACATTTCAGTATGTAATGTGTTGGAGACTGATCTTTCTTTAAGAAAATGTCGACAAGCCTGAAGCCCCAAATTATGGGGGATACATGTATACAAACTTGTGACATCTAAACTTAAAAGATTTTATCCAGTTTTCCATTCTATGGTTTCGAGGCGCCTAAGGAAATCCCCTGTGTCCTTAACATAAGATGGTAATTTTTGCACAAGGGGCTGTAGAAAAAAATCTACATACTTTGATGTGTTCTCTAGGCAGCTCCCCCTGGAAGAAACAATTGGTCTGCTAGGGGGATTCTGTTTGTCTTTGTGAATTTTTGGAAGTAAATATAGAGCAGGTAATTTTGGATTTTTACATGCAAGAAATTTAAACTCATCATTTTCGAAAATGCCTCTCTCCTTCCAATCAGCTAGTTGGACTTGGTAGGTATATGTGGATTTCTCATATTCTTTTCTGCTACTGATTGCATACTTTTCAGGGTCAGACAACTGTTTCATACCCTCATTAATGTACATATCACGTGATAAGACAATCACATTTCCACCTTTGTTGGATTTTTTTACAACTATTGAACTTTCATTTTTGAGATTCTCAATGGCATTCATTAGTGCATCTGACAGGTTTTTATTACCAAACCATCTTTCTGAGAGAGTTTGAGAAATTCCTGCATTACACCTCTCAAAAACTTCAATGGCATCATTCTTAATTTGTGGGAGAAATATTGATTTGGGTTTAAAACCACTTTGTACACTCATATCAATCGCACATTTTCCCTCAAAATTAGCAGCAGTAGCATCATAGTCATCACTTCCTAACCCCCTCAATGTATGCCAAAGTTCAACGTCACCTATACTGATAATACTTGGATTGTTATTCGTATTGTCTCTCATATCAGTAAGCTTAGTGGCATACCATTTCTTGATTCTAAGCTTACGAGTGAAATAAAACAAATCAATACGACTTTGGGTATAGTTAAAATTATAAGAAGGACAAAAAGATAAACCTAACAAAAGAATCTCTACCTCCATGTTGTTCAGTGGACGGCTGGAAAGGTTGATGACAGTATTCTGCTCCATTATTTTCTCTGTTGTTGGCCCCTTGTCCGACTTTCCACCAGGCTTCCCAAGTCTCCTAGCGATGTTGTATTTCCTTATGCGGCACCTCTGCCTCCTCTTCCACGACCTCGATTTGCTGCTTGTCTGTTGGCGGTCATCCTTCCCTTCACCATTAGTGTGAATTCCGTTAAAATACGTTCTTTTACTCCATCATGTCCTGATATACTTCACTATCACTGGCGATACTTTCATATCTTAAGTTCTCACTTGTTGCACCATCTTCATTGGTGTGTTTCCTTGTGTGGCTGGTACTCATTGCTTCTGTAGTTGTATGAGTATCACGTAATCAGTCGTATTTTTTGGCAAAAGTTAAGACTTGGCCCTTCTGGTAGTCGATCAAATCTCTATGAAATTTCTTTTGTTTTTTTGTTTTGATATCTTCTTCAATTTTATTGAGTTTTTCATCAAGCTTATCCATCTCTTTTTGAAATTCTTCCTGGCCACAACAAATTTTCAATTGCTTAGTCATGCTTTCTATCTCATCTGCTAGTTGCTCCACTTCTTTCCTTCCATATTTTACTAGCAGCACCAACATAATTGTGGAGCAGTTGTGATTATTTGCTGCCCAATCACTGATCAACTCTGGGTCCGGGTCATTAAAAGTGGGGGTTACAAAAATCCTCATCACTCTTGGTATTCGCCCTACGTCAATGTATTTCTGAAGCGCTGTTGCTTCCCACCATTTGTTCTGCTCTAATTTCAGGGCATTCCACATTCGATCCCAGAGTTGACGTTTATTTGGTGTTGCATTGTCATCCGTTACCAATTCACTCGCGGTCACTTTGATATTGTCCTTGTAGTTCTCAAACATTTTATCAGCTGCATCGCAATGTTTTAGGTTTCTGGACTGAGCCATAGTTGTTTTAAAAAATCAATGCGTTATATGCGTTACCGCTTGCAACTCCTGGTGGTAAAAGTTGATGATTTGACCGCGGGGAAGCCGTCTGCTTCAAATCGTCCTGACGTTTTGAAGGGTCCGACGCTGAGAACTAATCGACTTGCGTACCGTTCCTGATAGCCTCACAGCCTCTCGATACAAGAAGAAAAGTCGTTGTCTCCTTCGGCAGTGTTCTCATGAAGCGGGCAATGATTTCCAATTAATCCCTCAGCTGAGCGTTGCCATGCAACGCAGTCACCTCACCCTTGCCTCTCGCGGCAGTGTTCTACGACGGGACGCGAGCCCCTATAAATCCAAACACATGCTGATTCCTCCTTTAAAACAGCAGGTCGTAGACTTCAATGGTTGCAAAAGGCTTATGACACAACTCAACGCGTTTCGGGGAAACCCCTTGATCACCAGTAGGAAATGTCATTATTTTGGGTGTTTAAATAAACAGTCATGTGATTAAGCAACATAGTAAACAGACTTCAACGAGTTACATCACTCGCAATTGTTCATCATAAAAGTGAAACAAACCTTGCAATATTGTTATTCTTGTGTTTGGAATATTCAGCATAGTTATATAAACAAGGTTTTTCAAACATGATTTTTATCACTAGTATTTTAAGTGAACTGTATCTCGTCCATAATTTCGAACAAAACTTTATTGTCCACATTCCATTTCTACAATGTAGTCCTTATTCATCAAGGCATTCGCCTGTAAGAGGTTGTATACTTTTGTATATTTTAATTGGCTTTCACTTTCGTGGCGATAATCTTGCCCCAGTGGGCATTTTCAAACATGTCACAATATAAATAATGACATGCAGACTGAAACATGCACTTTCAATACCAGCAGCAGACTTCCCTGGTGAGCAGTAGCTTTACTGCAGTGATCTAATCAGCAACTAGAGTGCTAACATTCCGAATTTATGGCAAATTTGTGACACATCTGAATGCCTTCTTAATGGAATCAAAGTAAAATCCTGAAAGTATTTCCTACTGAGGAGACTGTAGTAAATGAGGAAATTAGGAAACTTCATAACAAATAAGTCTCCCAAGATGGCCACCAGAGACAAAAGAGCCCAAATGTAGCACAAATATCACCCAGATGTTGCCCAAGTATAGCCCAATGACAGAATGTCCCAGAGTGTCCTAAAGAACAACTAGAGCGCTAACAGTCTTACTTATGACAAAAGTATGGCACACCTGAAGCCATCTTGATTGGAATAAAGTGGTAACACTTAAAACATTTAATTTTCAAAGGAACACAATGAGGGGGCTCATTTTGCCATAGAAATTATGATTAGTGCTGCAGAAAGAAAAATTAGGGCACATTTTGACTTCTCAAATCCTCTTCTATTTCATTAAAAAATTCTGACATGCAGACTGAAACATACACTTTGAATGCCAGCAGCAGTTTTCCCTGGTGAGCAGTAGCTTTACTACAGTGATCTAATGAGCAACTAGAGTGCTACCATTCAGAATTTATGGCAAATGTATGACACATCTGAATGCCTTCTTGATGGAACCAAAGTAAACAAGCATTGAAAATGCAATAGGTCTCGCCCTCGTTTAAGTTAAAGCAATTCTGTTTGTAATTAGGTGGCTTTTTAGCTTTGCTTGTAGTAGTGTTTTTCAAACTTTCATGTACATAACATGCATATGTATGCATATATGTATATGTATATGTATGCATGCATTTATATTTATATAGATATACAGATTATATATATATGTTTATATATGCATGTACATAGATATACACATACATATATATAAATGCATTTGCTCCTCCTCACTCGAGTAACTGCCGCCGCACGCCAGACCAGAGGGTGCGTCGTCTTAAGCGAACTACTCCAGCAAAGTCCGCATACTATCAACCAGTCCTCTGCCAGCAGCCAAAGGATGACGACGCCGTGTCTGGGCTCGATAAAGTTTTATTAAATCAGCCGATTTGTACGCGTTTCGCCTGCCCAGCAGGCTTGATCACCCTGCTGGGCAGGCGAAACGCGTACAAATCGGCTGATTTAATAAAACTTTATCGAGCCCAGACACAGCGTCGTCATCCTTTGGCTGCTGGCAGAGGACTGGTTGATATATAAATGCATATGCATATATATGCATATATATATCGCCAAAACAAAGGGACCCAAAATTCCGGGGCACACTGGCAGCGGGTGCTCTGCATACGGGCCGGATCCAGGCCCCAAAATTCAATTGTAAATCCAAAGATGCGGCACTCAGGGAAGAGATTTTTCAAAAGTAAATTTATTTGCCAAACAGCTCCGCCAACGCGTTTCAGCCAACAAGGCCTTGGTCACGGTCAGTGAGTCCTTTCTCTATTGCACCTTATATACATCCACTAGATCGTAATGTTGCATTGTGGGTGATGTAGTGCATTAAAAAACAAAAAGTGTGTATAGATCCAGAAGGGTACTCAAATTCGACTGTTAAATAACAGGAAAAGAGAATTTCAACTGAGTTACGGTCTAGTACCAGACATTTCAAATAAGTGTGAATTATAGTGCTAGTAGAAAAACGATAAGTGACATTACTATCATGATATCTGACAGTGTAGATTACATGCTCAAGTAATTGTATAGTACAATTATTATATAAGTGGCATAATTAATGTAAAATGCAAAGGTTTCAAAGTCCTATGTTTTCTAGGGCGGAAGTAGAAAGAGGAGGAACACAAACAAGAAGAGAAAGCAAGTTAGTTGAGAGAGTAGAGGTCCCAATCAGGTTCATCGGAGATCAACAACTTCATCATGTAACGGGACTTTATTCCAGGTGTACATAAAGTTCTTCGTCATTATTCATGCCTCGCGGGTTCTTCGTTTTGAGTTTAATTATGTAGCGTGATTCAAGTTGGCGAAGTTTCCTGATTCTATTGCCACCTCGCTCATTCACTGGGATGGTGTCAATCCCATAGTAACACATTGATCTCCAGTCCCCCTTCTGGCAGAGTATCATGTGTTTAGCAGTTGCATAGGCGATGTCTTTATTTTTCACTGCTCGAATGTGTTCAAGAATACGCTTTTTTAGTGGGCAGATGGTGCTCCCCACATATTGCTGTCCACAGGTGCATTCAATGACGTAGATCACGAATTTGGTGTTACAAGTTATTCTTGTCCCTATTGTTACAATGTTTCCGTTAGGCTCTGTAATAGTTCTTGTGTTTTTGCCAATCTTGCATGCCTTGCACGAATTGCATTTAGTAAACCCATTTTGTTTTTCCGTTAGCCAAGTTGTTTCTTCTTTTTGTACAAAATGGCTTTTGACAAGCATATCCCTGAGAGATTTGGTTTTCCTGTATGTAACAGTTGGTTTGGTGCCAACTAGTTTTCCTATGTCTGGATCTTTCATGATTAGGTGCCAATGTTTTCTGATTTTGCCCATGATGGTGCTGCTTTCTTTACTGTAGGTAGTTACAAATCTCGGTATTTGTTTTTCATCTTCAGGTATTGGTGTCATTTTGGGTATTAGGGTCTCTGCTCGGCTCTTTTTGTCAATTCTTTTTTTGTTTTTCTTGAGAGTGGGTTCTGAGTAACCTCTCTCTCTGAACCTTTCCATGGATTCGTGAATTTTGTCTTCGGCATCTTCTGGTTTAGAGCAGTTCCGTTTTAATCGCATAAATTCCCCATAGGGAATACTGTCCAGAAGGGGCTTGGGGTGGAAGCTGGTTCCGTGCAGGATACTGTTTGTTGCTGTTTCCTTTCTGTATAATGTTGAGTGAATCTGATCGTTCTCAATGTAGATCAGAGTGTCCAGGAAAGGGATTTCGGACCTGCTCATACTGTATGTGAAGGATAGGCCGATTTCATTGTTGTTCAGTTTCTCAAAATACTTTTTGAAATCTTCATCTGTGCCATTCCAAATTAAAAACAGATCGTCGATGTAACGAACCCATAAAACAGTCTTTACTAGTTCTTCCTGGTTGTCAAGATTCCACGCAATAGTTTTCTCCCACCATCCCATGGTGATATTGGCGTAGTTTACAGAGAAGGAAATGCCCATGGCTGTTCCGCACATTTGTTTAAACAGTTCCTTATTGAAACAAAAAATGTTGTTCGTGAGACACATTTCGATCATGCTGAGAAGCATTTGAGTGTGTTTTTTTTCCGTGATTTTCCTTTGTCTCAAAAAGTAATTGCATGCTTCCAGGCCCACCTCATGTCGTATAGATGTGTATAATGAAACCGCATCTATGGTGATTAGCAGAAACTGATTGTTCCAGGATATCCCATTCAAGACACGCAAGAAGTCTCCGGTGTCCCTAATGTAGGAGCTCATGCTGCGGGCTATTGGAGCAAGGAAGTGGTCCACATATTCTGATACGTTCTCAAACATAGAGTCACATGAGGACACGATCGGTCTGCCCGGTGGATGGTGTAGGGTTTTGTGGATTTTAGGCAGAAAGTATATAGTAGGAATAGTAGGGAATTCGTTCGTCATGAATTTCAATTCCTCTGCACTAATTAAGTTTTCGTTGTGCCATTTGGTTAGTTTTTCATTAAGGTTCTTAATCATTGTGTTCATTGGATTAGTAGTAATCCTGTTGTAGTTTGAGGTATTGTTCAATTGTCTGTATGCTTCGTTCAGGTAATCTTCAGTGTTTAGAAGTACTATATTGCCGCCTTTATCCGCCGGTTTTATTATCAGATTTTTATTTTGCATCAGGTTTTTGATTGCTTCTCGTTCTTTTTTGCTCATGTTCTCTCTGTTTGTAACATTTCTGGTAGTTGTGATTTTATCCAGTTCTTCAATTACTGCCTCGCTGAATTGGTCGAAGCGATTTCCAGGTGGTAAGACAGGGCAATACTTTGATTTCTTCTTAAGTCCGCTGTCTGGTCTTTTGTCTGTTTCTATTGCCAGGTGTTTACTTTTGAAAAATCTCTTCCCTGAGTGATGCATATATATATGTGCATATGAGTGCGTGTAGAGAGAGGTGTAGAGGTAGAGGTGTAGAGGTAGAGGTAGAGAGGGAAAGGTAGAGAGGTAGAGAGTAGTAGAGAGAGAGGTAGAGAGAGGTAGAGAGGTAGAGAGGAGAGAGCGAGTAATAGAGAGTAGAGAGTGAGTAGTAGAGAGTAGTAGAGAGTAGTAGAGAGAGTAGCAGAGACTGAGTAGTAGAGAGTAGTAGAGGGAGTAGTAGAGAGTGAGTAGTAGGCCTGGGCGGCAAATTCCGTTCCGCTTGCGGAATTTGTGGAATTTGGGTAATTTTGCGTTCCGCGGAGAACGCGAAATTGCCCCAAATTCTGCTTTCCGCGACTTTGAGAAATTTTTAGCTTGTTCGCATTCTCAAAATGCGTGTTCGTGAGATATTTCTCCCCGAGCACGCAAACAGCGATTGTGATCAGGAAAAAGCATCGCGAACAAGCAATTCCGCATGTTCGCGGAATTTCTGCGTGTTCGCGGAGATTTTTTACCGTTTCGCGGAGATTTGCGTAACGGGATTACGCAAATTCCGCCCACCCCTAGTGAGCAGTAGAGAGTGAGTAGTAGAGAGTAGTAGAGAGTGAGTAGTAGAGTGAGCAGTAGAGAGTAGTAGTGAGTGAGTAGTAGAGAGTAGTAGAGAGTGAGTAGAAGGGAGTTGTAGAGAGAGAGTAGTAGAGAGTGAGTATTAGAGAGTAGTAGAGAGTGAGTAGTAGAGAGTGAGTAGTAGAGTAGTAGAGAGTGAGTAGTAGAGAGTGAGTAGTAGACAGAGAGTAGTAGAGTTGTAGAGAGTGAGTAGTAGAGAGTGGGTTGTAGAGAGTAGTGGAGTAGTAGAGAGTGAGTAGTAGAGAGTAGTAGAGAGTAGTGGAGTAGTAGAGAGTGAGTAGTAGAGAGTAGTAGAGAGTGAGTAGTAGAGCGAGTACTAGAGAGTAGGAGAGAGCGAGTAGTAGAGAGCAAGTAGTAGAGAGTGTGTAGTAGAGAGTGAGTAGTAGAGAGTAGTAGAGAGTGAGTAGTAGAGAGAGTAGTAGAGAGTGAGAAGTAGAGAGAGTAAGAGAGAGTAGTAGAGTAGTAGAGAGTGAGTAGTAGAGTGAGTAGTAAAGAGTAGTTGAGAGCGAGTAGTAGAAAGTGAGTAGTGGAGAGTGAGCAGTAGAGAGTAGTAGAGAGTGAGTTGTAGAGAGTGAGTAGTACAGAGTGAGTAGTAGAGAGTAGTAGAGAGTGAGTAATAGAGAGTAGTATAGTGAGTAGTAGAGAGTGAGTAGTAGAGAGAGAGTAGTAGAGAGTGAGCAGTAGAGTAGTAGAGAGTGAGTGGTAGAGAGTAGGAGAGAGTAGTAGAGTGAGTAGTAGAGCATAGTAGAGAGTGAGTAGTAGAGAGAGTAGTAGAGAGTAGTAGAGAGTGAGTTGTAGAGAGTGAGTAGTACAGAGTGAGTAGTAGAGAGTAGAAGAGAGTGAGTAATAGAGAGTAGTATAGTGAGTAGTAGAGAGTGAGTAGTAGAGAGAGAGTAGTAGAGAGTGAGCAGTAGAGAGTAGTAGAGAGTGAGTAGAAGAGAGTGAGTAGTGGAGAGTGAGTAGTAGAGAGCGAGTAGTAGAGAGTGACTAGTAGCGAGTGAGTAGTAGAGAGTGAATAGTAGAGAGTAGTAGAGTGAGTAGTAGAGAGTGAGTAGTAGAGAGAGAGTAGTAGAGTAGTAGAGAGTGTATGGTAGAGAGTAGTAGAGAGTGAGTAGTAGAGAGAGTAGTAGAGAGTGAGAAGTAGAGAGAGTAAGAGAGAGTAGTAGAGTAGTAGAGAGTGAGTAGTAGAGTGAGTAGTAAAGAGTAGTTGAGAGCGAGTAGTAGAAAGTGAGTAGTGGAGAGTGAGCAGTAGAGAGTAGTAGAGAGTGAGTTGTAGAGAGTGAGTAGTACAGAGTGAGTAGTAGAGAGTAGTAGAGAGTGAGTAATAGAGAGTAGTATAGTGAGTAGTAGAGAGTGAGTAGTAGAGAGAGAGTAGTAGAGAGTGAGCAGTAGAGTAGTAGAGAGTGAGTGGTAGAGAGTAGGAGAGAGTAGTAGAGTGAGTAGTAGAGCATAGTAGAGAGTGAGTAGTAGAGAGAGTAGTAGAGAGTAGTAGAGAGTGAGTTGTAGAGAGTGAGTAGTACAGAGTGAGTAGTAGAGAGTAGAAGAGAGTGAGTAATAGAGAGTAGTATAGTGAGTAGTAGAGAGTGAGTAGTAGAGAGAGAGTAGTAGAGAGTGAGCAGTAGAGTAGTAGAGAGTGAGTGGTAGAGAGTAGGAGAGAGTAGTAGAGTGAGTAGTAGAGAGAGTAGTAGAGTAGTAGAGAGTGAGTAGTAGAGAGTGAGTAGTAGAGAGTAGTAGAGAGTGAGTAGAAGAGAGTGAGTAGTGGAGAGTGAGTAGTAGAGAGCGAGTAGTAGAGAGTGACTAGTAGCGAGTGAGTAGTAGAGAGTGAATAGTAGAGAGTAGTAGAGTGAGTAGTAGAGAGTGAGTAGTAGAGAGAGAGTAGTAGAGTAGTAGAGAGTGTATGGTAGAGAGTAGTAGAGTGAGTAGTAGAGAGTAGTAGAGAGTGAGTAGTAGAGAGTGAATAGTAGAGAGTAGTAGTAGAGAGTAGTAGAGAGAGAGTAGTAGAGACTAGTAGAGTGAGTAGTAGAGAGTGAGTAGTAGACAGAGAGTAGTAGTGGGCGAGTAGTAGAGAGTGAGTAGTAGAGAGCAGTAGAGAGTGAGTAGTAGAGAGTGAGTAGTAGAGAGTGAGTAGTAGAGAGTAGAGAGTGAGTAGTAGAGAGTGAGTAGTAGAGCGTGAATAGTAGAGAGTAGTAGAGAGTGAGTAGCAGAGAGAGTAGTAGTAGAGAGTGAGTAGTAGAGAGTAGTAGAGAGTGAGTAGTAGAGCGTGAGTAGTAGAGATTGAGTAGTAGAGAGTGAGTAGTAGAGAGTAGTAGAGAGTGAGTAGTAGAGATTGAGTAGTAGAGAGTGAGTAGTAGAGAGCAGTAGAGTAGTAGAGAGTGAGTAGTAGAGAGTAGTAGAGAGAGTAGCAGAGACTGAGTAGTAGAGAGTAGTAGAGTGAGTAGTAGAGAGTGAGTATTAGAGAGTGAGTATTAGAGAGTGAGTAGTAGAGAGTAGTAGAGAGTAGTAGAGAGTGAGTAGTAGAGTGAGCAGTAGAGAGTAGTAGAGAGTGAGTAGTAGAGAGTAGTAGAGAGTGAGTAGTAGAGAGTGAGTAGTAGAGAGTAGTAGAGAGTGAGTAGCAGTGAGAGTGTATTAGAGAGTAGTAGAGAGTGAGTAGTAGAGTGAGTAGTAGAGAGTAGTAGAGAGAGAGTAGTAGAGAGTGAGTAGTAGAGAGTGAGTAGTAGAGAGTGAGTAGTAGAGTAGTAGAGAGTGAGTAGTAGAGAGAGAGTAGTAGAGAGTGAGTAGTAGAGAGTAGTAGAGAGTAGTAGAGAGTGAGTGGTAGAGAGTGAGTAGTAGAGAGAGAGTAGTAGAGAGTAGTAGAGTTGTAGAGAGTAAGTAGTAGAGAGTGGGTTGTAGAGAGTAGTGGAGTAGTAGAGAGTGAGTAGTAGAGTGAATACTAGAGAGTAGGAGAGAGCGAGTAGTAGAGAGTAGTATAGTGAGTAGTAGAGAGTGAGCAGTAGAGTAGTAGAGAGTGAGTGGTAGAGAGGAGGAGAGAGTAGTAGAGTGAGTAGTAGAGAATAGTAGAGAGTGAGTAGTAGAGAGAGTAGTAGAGAGTAGTAGAGAGTGAGTAGTAGAGAGTGAGTAGTAGAGAGTAGTAGAGAGTGAGTAGAAGAGAGTGAGTAGTGGAGAGTGAGTAGTAGAGAGCAAGTAGTAGAGAGTGAGTAGTAGAGTGTGAGTAGTAGAGAGAGAGTAGTAGAGAGTGAGTAGTAGAGAGTAGTAGAGTGAGTAGTAGAGAGTGAGTAGTAGAGAGAGAGTAGTAGAGAGTGAGTAGTAGAGTAGTAGAGAGTGTATGGTAGAGAGTAGTAGAGTGAGTAGTAGAGAGTAGTAGAGAGTGAGTAGTAGAGAGTGAATAGTAGAGAGTAGTAGTAGAGAGTAGTAGAGAGAGAGTAGTAGTGGGTGAGTAGTAGAGAGTGAGTAGTAGAGAGCAGTAGAGAGTGAGTAGTAGAGAGTTAGTAGTGGAGAGAGAGTAGTAGAGAGTAGTAGAGAGTGAGTAGTAGAGAGTGAGTAGTAGAGCGTGAATAGTAGAGAGTAGTAGAGAGTGAGTAGAAGAGAGTAGTAGTAGAGAGTGAGTAGTAGAGAGTAGTAGAGAGTGAGTAGTAGAGCGTGAGCAGTAGAGATTGAGTAGTAGAGAGTGAGTAGTAGAGAGTAGAAGCGAGTGAGTAGTAGAGAGTGAGTAGTAGAGAGTAGTAGAGAGTGAGTAGTAGAACTTGAGTAGTAGAGAGTGAGTAGTAGAGAGCAGTAGAGTAGTAGAGAGTGAGTAGTAGAGAGTAGTAGAGAGTGAGTAGTAGGGTAGTAGAGAGTAGTCAGTCAGTGTCAGTCAGTGTCAGTCAGTGTCAGTCAGTCAGTGTCAGTAAGTCAGTCAGTCAGTGTCAGTCAATCAGTGTCAGTCAGTGTCAGTCAATCAGTGTCAGTCAGAGTCAGTCAGTCAGTGTCAGTCAATCAGTAGTGTCAGTCAGTCAGTGTCAGTCAGTCAGTGTCAGTCAATCAGTGTCAGTCAGTCAGTTTGAGTCAATCAGTGTCAGTCAGTGTCAGTGTCAGTCAATCAGTGTCAGTCAGTGTCAATCAGTCAGTGTCAGTTAGTCAGTGTCAGTCAGTCAGTGTCAGCTAGAGCAGCTCTGCTGACCTGGTTCTCTGGCTCTAAAGCAGCTCTGCCGACCTAGTTCTTTCTCTCTAAAGCAGCTCTGCTGCCCTGGTTTCTCTGGCTCTACAGCAGGTCTGCTGACCTGGTTCTCTGACTCTATAGCAGCTTTGCTGACCTAGTTCTTAGGCTACTGCGCAGCTCTGCTGATCTGGTTCTCTGGCTCTACAACAGCTCTGCTGACCTGGTTCTCTGGCTCTAAAGCAGCTCTGCTGACCCTGTTCTATGGCTCTAAAGCAGTCCTGCTGACATGGTTCTCTGGCTCTAGAGCAGCTCTGCCGACCTGGTTCTCTCCCTCTAGAGCAGCTCTGCTGACATGGTTCTCTCCCTCTTAAGCAGCTCTTCTGACCTGGTTTCTCTGGCTCTACA
Source organism: Triturus cristatus (assembly GCF_964204655.1). Lineage (NCBI taxonomy): Eukaryota > Metazoa > Chordata > Amphibia > Caudata > Salamandridae > Triturus > Triturus cristatus. Next base: position 843,941,357 of record NC_140594.1, on the reverse strand, counting down.
GCAGCTCTGCTGACTTGGTTCCCTCGCTCTGGAGTAGCTCTGCTGACCTGGTTCTTAGGTTCTAGAGCAGCTCTGCTGACCTGGTTCTCTGGCTCTAAAGCATCTCTGCTGACCTGGTTCTATGGCTCTAAAGCAGCTCTGCTGACTTGGTTCTCTGGCTCTAGAGCAGCTCTGCTGACCTGGTTCTCTGGCTCTAAATCAGCTCTGCTGGCCTGGTTCTCTGGCTCTAAAGCAGCTCTGCTGACCTGGTTTCTCTGGCTCTACAGCAGCTCTGCTGACCTGGTTCTCTGGCTCTAGAGCAGCTCTGCTGACCTAGTTCTTAGGCTCTAGAGCAGCTCTGCTGACCTGGTTCTCTGGCTCTACAGCAGCTCTGCTGACCTGGTTTTCTGTACTCACGATGCACACACCCGACTTCGAGACAATATATTTAAAAATAATATAAGTTTATTAAAGGTACAAATATATTATTTTTATGAATATCTTACATAATCTCTTGCCCTAATATGTATATTAAAGACACATACATAAAATTTTGGAACATAAGTTTTTTTTTGCGGGAGTCGCACACCCAGCGTGCCCCAGCACGTATATGACATCACACGGGACCCACAACCGTGCAAACATCTCGTACTGTAATGTGCATGTGTCGCAAATGCGCGGGAGCAGGAGTTGCGGACTGGTCGCATACCAATCGCGCTCATCACGTGATATTAAATGTATATGATGTAACTGAAAAACACGCAGCCGTCACACACCATACGTGGATCCTTCATGACTTTTCTAAAATTGTGGCTAGAATGCGCTCACTCACTGTGATGTGTACGCTTTGAGTGCGCGACTCCGAAAAAAATTGGATTAAAAAAAAAGAAATGAATATAAATATATTAAAATAAAAAATGAAAACAAGAAAATTAATCAATATTTCAGTTTTAATTTGTATTAAATTTTTATTGTGCAATTTTCAGAAAAATATATGATGTTATTTAATGAATAAAATATTAATAAATAAACAGTTAAAAAACTGTAGAAAATCAGTACAAAAAAATAGGTATAACTACTATCACACTTAAAAATTAGCATTTAAAAATCCTTTGAAATTCACTGAAAAAAACATAGGTTTCAGAGATGTTATAGTTAAAAATTAGTATTTGAAAAAGCTTAGAAATTCACTGAAAAAACCATAGGTTTCAGAGACGTTATAGTTAGAAATTAGCATTTAAAAAACCTTAGAAATTCACAGAAAAAAAAATAGGTTTCAGGGGTGCTATAGTTAGCTGGCCAGTTCAATCGTTCAAAACCATAGAAATTCCTCTGTTATAGTTAGTTCTGCTAACTATAACTCGCTCACTCACAATGCACTGCTGATGGATGTCACATATTGCATCATTCATGACATGGTCAGTGACATCACTGATGACATCTCAAATGACATCACTGATGACATCATCCACATGACAATCTGATACACCTCATCATACACTAGTATAACCTTTCATAACTCACTGTAAAATACAGAGTACCATATTTGAAACCATTGACACACCAATACCAGTTACTACATACCCACTCACTGATTCCTAAGTCTACACACAAAACTACCCATTCAACAACAGAATCATTTATACATGCAGTCACTAATTAATAGAACACTATCAAATGCACTTATACACATATATAGACATTGACACATCAGCAGTCATCTTAGTCGGTTTTGCAGTCATCCTACTCACTCATGAAAAATTATTCGCACTTAAATTTACTCACTTACACAATTATCCAACAACACCTCATTTATTCAAACACATAGTAACTCATACTTAATATGTTAAAAAAGCACCATTACAACCATACACTCATTCATATAGTTACTCTCACAATCACTGACTCTTACACATACATATTTATATACACCAACTCTCACATACAATGCCTTTTATTTTTTTACTTTGTTGAAGATGTACAACTAAAACATATATTCGCTCACCAACACACAAATAAATACACTCAGTCACCCAAACAACTTTTTCCACATGCACTCTTAAACCTATACACCTAGTCAATCAACCATTCACACACCTATGCATAGAGTTACACACACCCCATCCAACCACACACAAACTCAGTGTCCATACAAATACTCACCCAACTAATCAATAACTAATATACACACTCATGTAGTTGGTGACCAACTGGTGCAGCATGTTATACAACAACAGAGACAGTGATGCACACATTCACATAGTTTAGTTACTAATCCATGTATTAAGTGAGACACTTTTAATTACTCACTTAAACAGACAGTCAGGCAGCTACTAAATCCTCCATCCAGACAGTTATATATCCACTCGATCTTCAATACAGATTGGTATATATATAATACATATTTAAATTTCAAACTAAACCGCAATCACTGGATGATGTCATCAGTGATGTCATCAGTGATGTTATTTGAGATGCCATCAGTGATTTCACTGACCATGTCATGAATGATGCAAAATGTGATATCATCAGCAGTGCATTGCGGGCGCGCGAGTTACAGTTAGCAGAACTAACTAAAACAGAGGAATTTCTATGCTTTTGTACGAGTGAAATGGCCAGCTAATTATAGCACCCCTGAAACCTATGTTTTTTTCTGTGAATTTGTAAGGTTTTTTTAATGCTAATTTCTAACTTTAACGTCTCTGAAACCTATGGTTTTTTCCGTGAAAAAAAAAATAGTATATATATATATATATATAATTTTCTTCTCAATGTATGATCTGAGAAGAGTAAGTGAGAGAGAGAAGTGTGGGGATAACAGGAACCCCGATTCTGTGGGAAACAAGGCCCTAAAAAGATCTTGGCCCTAAAGATCACCAATTGTTTTGGACATTTTAATTATAACGATATTCATGGTACTATACCAATGATTCTTTTGACTCCATCAAATCAGTTTAGATCAAATCGATAGTTGTGATTGTACTATACATTAACAACCGTAACATACAGATAATTGTCGCATATATACAGTGCATGATGTATAAATAGATTTTGTCACCATTACTTATTAATGTTTGATTCACATTGACTAACATGTTAATATGTGGTTGAACATCATTGCAATCACATTTAAAAATGCTGGTATTCATGAAATCTCAATGAATGCATTTATAATTTGTTTTGAAATAACACTGTCACGAGGTGTTCTGTTTGTGATATAATTTTGAACTACGAATCCCAGAAATCCATGGGTTATGTTTGTTATACAGGAAATGACATAAAAACAGTTGCGAAAAGTAATGCCACCTACCGTGAGCAAGGCCGCTAGGCTGAAACGCGTTGGTGTGACAGACTGGGCTCTGTTAAATAAATAATTTAAAAGGTTCCAGAGTGCGGGTGTCCTTTGTTTTCAAAATATATATATATATATATATATATATATATGAATGTAAATTCGTCTCTAATGCTGCCTTGGTTAGGAAGACGAAAGAACGGACCCAAAACTTCGGTGCCAATCACTGAGATTTTAATTCAAATTTCTCTGTACCAGTCCGCCATGATGCGTTTCAGCCCCAACTCGGGCCTTGATCACATGACACGTTGCAGTGGGGAATAACAGTTTTTAAAGGGGAAACAGCACCGGAAATGACCTCATCATGGACATTGAGGAGTTACTACATATCCATAGTTACAATCTTATTGTATAAAATACAAAAATAATTGTGCGCAAATGTGGATGATTCACAATTCATACTCGTATTTACAAATAAATAATTGTATAAATATACTATGAACATATATACAACATAGAAAAATATTTATATACAATTTCATATCAAAAATAAATTCATGACATATATAATATATATATAAAAAAGTTTTCCTCTAATACATCCACTGCTACTGTTTAAATGTCCTAGTTGCATAAAATGAATCTTTACTTCCAACAAGATTTAATTAAACGATTCATTGCGCACTACGATAGTTCGTAATATCTTAACCTCGATTGCGCCCCAGTGGGCCAACTAGTCTTAGATTTCATTTCTATCTTGGTAACATCATCCAAATTGGTCCCCTAATGTCTTGCTAACGAATCTAACGGATGTTGATGTATAAATACTTACACAACCATTTTATCAGTAAAAGACAGGTAATTTCTACCCTATCCAATCATTAGCCCCCCACTTTACACATTTTCAAAGACTGTCAGTCAATTTCTTAACATTCAAGATTGGAGTATATATAAAACCTACTGGTGGTCGCCAGTAGGTAGTTATAGTTAGGACCTATTATCCATAGGAAATCCCCAAGATTCTATTTGGAATAACTTTGGCGCCGGTTGACGAATCTTCACAACATTTTTAAAACTGGTGGGGCACTCCGGTCCGCTCCTATCCTGAAAGTCTCGGAGTGATTCGTCAAGCGGAGGCCGAGAAAAAAGGGGGTCCCAAAACGTGTTTTCCCCATGCAATTTTCCATAGGAACCTCTAATCGCAGCTACAGCCCGAACTGCTGAACGGAATTACACCAAATTAGGCAAAAAGGTAGCCCTTGGTTGAGAGTCGTGCCTTTTGGTTAAAAGGTGTAAATCCGTTCAGTAGTTCCTGAGAAAATCAAAATTAAAATCACCTATATATCTGCGTGGAGTCTAACCACACATCTCATCGTGAGATCTGATTGGCTGTCAGCACTTCATCCAAGAAGTGTTGGCAGCCATCTTGGGACCAATATACATGATAGCACCTCATTAAAAAGCATTGCAGTTAATAGAAGGTTTTAAGACTTTAGTTACATTCTAAATCATTTGTTTATGGTACCATACACATTTGAGGAATTGTGGTATGTTCTAAGGTGATTTTACCATGTGAAAAAGCATTCCGCTGGGATATCATGAATCATGTTTGAGATAAAACTATTTTCTCATGCTTTTCCCACAGAGGTTTGGAAGGTGATCTATAAGCTAACCTGAGAGCATATTTTCTGTAAATTCACATTATCTTTCTCAGTAATGTGAGAATGAAGTCTGACATTCTCAGTAAAACATGTATATCCGACAAGGGCAGAGACTGTCAGTTGATTCCTTTGTGTTCTACTGCAGCTTCCCAGAACGTTCTAAAGAACAACTAGAGCGCTAACAGTCCTACTTATGACAAACATATTGCACACCTGAAGCCATCTTGATTGGAATGAAGTGGTAACTCTTAAAACATTTAATTTAAAAAGGAACACAATGAGGGGATTCATTTTGCCATAGAAAGTATGATTAGTGCTGCAGAAAGAAAAATTAGTGCACATTTTGAGTGACTTCTCAAATCCTCTTCTATTTCATTTAAAAATTCTGACATGCAGACTGAAACATGCACTTTCAATACCAGAAGCAGACTTCCCTGGTGAGCAGTAGCTTTACAAGTGCAAAAAGGACTGTTGATGGACAGAATGCAGAACAATGTCATGCATTCACCCCAGTACAGAGATCTGGGCCTAAATCTATCTTTTTTTGCTCACCTTGCCATTCCAGTTTGGACCCAGCCATATGCAAATCAGTATTGACCCTGTGCCCAATGGGAACAGTCCAGCCTGAACTGCCATGCCAGGTCCTCCCTGGACTGGAAACAAGCATCCTAGGACCGGTTTCGGGGTTTCACCCCTCTTCAGCCAGGATAGCTTGATTTCAGTAGCATGGCGAGCACGGGACTCACGTCTCAGCATACCTGTCCCACTCGGGGGGACAAATGCTAAAAGAACTGTTGATGGACAGAATGCAGAACAATGTCATGCATTCACCCCAGTACAGGGATCTGGGCCTAAATCCATGACTGAACTGGGGTGGCGTGGTGAGCAAAATAACGATGGATTAAACCCAGATCTGTGACTGGGGGTGAATGTTTTGCCAATATGCAACATTCCGTCCATCATCTTGTGTGTTTTGCTGTTCGCCCTATGCCCTGACGTGGGTCCCGTGCTCACTACGCCACTGGAGTCAAGCTATCCTGGCTGAAGAGGGGTGAAACCCCGAAACCGGTCCTAGGATGCTTGATTCCGGTCCAGGGAAGACATGGCTTGGCCGTTCGGGCTGGACTGTTCCCACGAGGCACAGGGTCAAGACTGATTTGCATATGGTCATGTCTGAACTGGGGTGGCATGGTGAGCAAAATAACGATGGATTAAACCCAGATCTGTGACTGGGGGTGAATGTTTTGCCAATGTGCAACATTCCGTCCATCACCTTGTGTGTTGAGCAGTAGCCTTACTACAGTGATCTAATGAGCAACTAGAGTGCTATCATTCTAAATTTATGGCAAATGTGTGACACATCTGAATGCCTTCTTGGTGGAATCAAAGTAAAAAACTGAAAGTATTTCCTACTGAGGAGACTGGAGTAAATAAGGAAATTAGGAAACTTCTTAACAAATAAGTCTCCCAAGATGGCCACCAGAGACAAAAGAGCCCAAATGTAGCACAAATATCACCCAGATGTAGCCCAAGTATAGCCCAATGACAGAATGTCCCAGAGTGTTCTAAAGAACAACAAGAGTGCTAACAGTCTTACTTATGAAAAAAGTATGGCACACCTGAAGCCATCTTGTTTGGAATAAAGTGGTAACACTTAAAACATTAAATTTGCAAAGGAACAAAATGAGGGGATTCATTTTGCCATAGAAATTATAATTAGTGTGGCAGAAAGAAAAATTAGGGCACATTTTGACTTCTCAAATCCTCTTCTATTTCATTAAAAAATTCTGACATGCAGACTGAAACATGCACTTTGAATACAAACAGCAGACTTCCCTGGTGAGCAGTAGCTTTACTACAGTGATCTAATGAGCAACTAGAGTGCTAACATTCAGAATTTATGGCAAATTTGTGACACATCTGAATGCCTTCTTGATGGAACCAAAGTAAATAACTGAAAGTATTTCCTACTGAGGAGACTGCAGTAAATGAGGAAATTAGGAAACTTCATAACAAATAAGACTCCCAAGATGGCCACCAGAGACAAAAGAGCCCAAATGTAGCACAAATATCACCCAGATGTAGCCCAAGTATAGCCCAATGACAGAATGTCCCAGAGTGTTCTTAAGAACAACTAAAGCGATTACTGTCTTACTTATGACAAAAGTATGGCACACCTGAAGCCATCTTGATTGGAATAAACTAGTAACACTTAAAACATTTAATTTAAAAAGGAACACAGTGAGGGGGTTCATTTTGCCATAGAAATGCTGATTCGTGCTGAAGAAAGAAAAATTAGGGCACATTTTGAGTGACTTCTCAAAACCTCTTCTATTTCATTAAAAATTCTGACATGCAGACTGAAACCTGCACTTTTAATACCAGCAGCAGACTTCCGTGGTGAGCAGTAGCTTTACTACCGTGATCTAATTAGAAACTAGAGTGCTAACATTCAGAATTTATGGCAAATGTGTGACATATCTGAATACCTTCTTGATGGAATCAAAGTAAAAAACTGAAAGCATTTCCTACTGAGGAGACTGCGGAAAATGAGGAAACTTCATAACAAATGTATCTCCCAAGATGTCCACCAGAGACAAAAGAGCCCAAAAGCAGCACAAATATCACCCAGATGTAGCCCACATGTGGCCCAATGACAGAAGTGTGCAGAATACTCTTTATTTCTTGTGTTTTTGCAGTTTTATATAGTGCAGAATTGTCAGGTATTGGAGTGCTTTACATGAGCATTGGTTACATCACACAAGAACGAATTCATTTTGGTTGTAGACATGGGGAGATTAAGTGATTTGACAAGAATCACAGAATGTCGAGCTGAAGCAGAAACTCCAACCTGGTTCCCCAGTTGCAAAGTCTGCAGCTCTGGAAGTAACACCACATCCTCTCCCCTAAGTGCAACATTTAATCAAGTGGTCAACTGGATAAAAAAACATAAAGATAACCAATAATTTAAAAGTGCTTTGTTGCTATTTGAAAACTCAGAAAATATGTCCTCATTTTAGTTTTTTAGAGCACTAACCATAATTTTGATGCAAATAAGACCCTCTCATATATGTAATTTCTGAAGGAAATGCTCTAGGTATTACAGTTTTGATTACATCAAGATTACGTCAGGCGTTCCACATTTTTGTAATAAATATAGAATGTTAGCAATCTAGTTGTTCTTTAGGATACTGTTGAGAGGCAGAGGCCAGGGGCTCGGACTCTGAAAATTGAAGGCAGGTAGGAGGGTGCAGAGGCAAATATTTGACCACACTGGGCAGGCAGGAAGGGCAGTGGCAGCACAACAGACTATGGAGGGCAGTGAAAAGGGGGGCAGCGGCAACAAACCAACAATACAGGACTGGCAAGAGAGGCTGTGGAAATACAATAGACCATTGTGGGCAGAAGGAAGAGGCATACAACCATACATGCCAACAGACCCGATTCAGCCAGGAAACGTCCAATGTTTTTAAGCTCAAATGGGCTTTATTTGATCTGTCTCCTGTCTACAATCTCCTCTTTTTAAATGTAACTCAAAGGGGAAAATCAATACCCCAGTTTTTTTTTCCAAAATATCCATCTTACCAAGTTCAAATTGTTCACAAGTATGGTACATTGGATCATGGAAGGCAGGAGGAATTGGGGTAGGGACATGGACTTGGATAAGAGCGGACAGGAGGGACATGGAGAGGTGCACCAAACTGACCCTACAGGGCAGGCATCAGGGTTTGCATCAGCACAATACACCACACAGTGCATGCGGGACGGGAATGCAGCACAAAAATCCATAGAAAGCAATAGGAAGGGGACAGGTCCATGCACATGGACAACAGAGAACAGAGGGGAAAGAGGCAATGGTAGCTGGCTGACCATAATGGACAGATAGGAGAGAAAGCTGCAGCATAACAGGCCATAAAGGGCAGGAGGGATGGATCAGGGGCATTACAATGGAACAGACAAGCCAGAAGGGAGGGAATAGGGGTCTGCACATGGAAACAGGGCTGGGGGCAAGGGGGCAGGGCAGGAGCAGCAAGATGACCATGGAGGTCAGGCAGGATGGGCACTAGAAGCAAGACACACCATGGAGAGCAACAGTGAGACTATGATGGCAAACACACAGACCATGGAGGGAATGTGGGAGGGGGTCAGGGGCAGCTAGATGACCACACAGGGAAGGTGAGAGGGGCTGTGGCAGAACAGAAGACCATGCATGGCAAGTGGGAGGGTTAGTGGTAGCACAATGGCTATGATGGGCAAGAAGGAGGGTGCAAGGGCATGCACAAAGGACCATGGAGGATAGAATGGAGGCTCTGGACCTGGGCACAGACAAGAGAGTTCAGGGGAAGTGGCCTCACAACAGACCATGCGGGGCAGGCAGGAGGAGCAGTTGCAGCACAACAGACCAGGGAGGGCAGAAGGGTGTGGCAGTAAAATGGACCATGGAGGGCAGGAGGAAGGGTATAGGGGCATGGAATGTGGGCAGGCAGGGTGGATGTGGCAGAGACAGGTTACAGTCATCTGACAATGCTAGGCAGGTGGGAGGGGAGTGGCAGCTCAACAGAACACTCAGAGTAGATAGGAGTGGCAGGTCCATGGAACACGGTGGGCAAAAAGGATGGAGCAGGGGCATGCACAAAGACATCGGAGGGCAGGGGGAAGGAGAATAGGGGCAGCAAGCTGAGCACAGAGGATAAGCAGGAGGTCAATAATGGGGCATAGAATTGGGCAATGGAGGGCAGGAGGAGTGGACTGGTACATCATGCTAAATGGAGGGCAGTGGCAGCACATCAGACCATGCATGGCATTAGGGAGGGAGCTAGTCCATGGATTCAGACAACAGAGAATAGGGAGGAGGTGGATGGGGCAGCAAGCTAACTGTTCAGAGAAGGCAGGAAGGCCAGTGGCAGAACAACGGCCGCACAGGGCTGTAATAAGGGAGCAGGGACATGGTCTTGGACAATGAATGGCCAGGAAGAGGGAAGGCAGGAGCAGCAAACTTGGGTGGGGGCAGCACAATGCCAGGCCCTGCTTCCAACTCCCCACCATCCATTGTGATATGCATCTTACTTAACGTTAAAAAAAACATAGAAATTTGCTGAAAAAAACAAAGATTACAGGGACGGTTTAGTTAGACTCAGAATTCACTCATACACAACCAGTGAAATTCAGCAGTTATAGTTACCTGAGCTAACTATAACTCACGACCCAGCAATGTACTGCTAATGACCTCAGACATTACATCATTCATGACATGGTCAGTTTCATCACTCATGACATCACTCATGACATCTCAAATGAGCTGTGAATGGAATGGAACTATAATCGCTAGAACTTTATTTAGGGATAGTGTGTGTATATTAACACCCCCATAATACGCAACGTGCCCAGATTAATTTGGCCGATAGCCTTTCATGTTAAAGTAATGTGTAGACTATTGTTTATGTTGATGTTTGCAATTCTAAGTATATTTATTATTAATGAGTCACGTTGACGAACATACAGGTATGGCGGTCACGGGGCAAGATATGCTGAAATGACATTGTGTGCATATTAACACTTGTTTTCTTTTCTTTATTGTATCAATTCCTGAATTTTCACATTGTGACCAGGCCAATATGGCCACCAGCTTTTTGGATTAAAGCAATATGTAATCCTTTGTTAATGTTGGCAACTGGAGGCATTTGTACATTTAAATGAGGATGCTACAATGACGTCTTGTATCGTTATCAAGGTTCGGACGAGCCGAAATGCGTGGATCACGTCCTTTGCAGATTAAATACTTCCAAACTACAACCTGAGTGCTGATTCCTTCCTTGTAAGAGTGAGAGGAGACTAAATACATATATATTAAATTCACTGATAAAAAACAAGTTTCAAGGACATTATAGTTAGAAATTAGCATTTAAAAAACCTCAGAAATTCACTGAAAAAACAACAGGTTTCATGGACGTCATAGTTAATTGGACATTTCACTCATACAAAACAAGAGAAATTCGGCCGTTATAGTTAGTTGTGCTAACTCTAACTCACGCCCCCGCAATGCACTACTGATGACGTCACATATTACATCACTTATGACATGGTCAGTGACATCACTGATGACATCACTGATGACATCTCAAATGACATCACTGATTACATCATCTACGTGATCATCTGATGCACCTCCTCACACCCTAAAATACAGACTACCATTCTCGAAACCATAGACACACCAATACTAGTACAGCTACAATATTCTGTGCACTATGCATGCAGACCTCTAATCAGCTATATAGCATTGATACAGTCTTTTAAGTAATCAGTTAGTACCTATGCAGTCTCTAATTACGGTACTCAACTTACACAGGAACAGAGATGCTAGTTCCCAAATCCACCCCGACAGCAATCCAGAGCTTAGTGTGACAAGTCTCTAGAGTGGCTATCTAGGGGGAAGGGGGAAAGTGGATAAAATAACAAAAGAGAGAAGAGACTGTTCTGCGGCTTCCTTCAGGAGTCCGTCCAGCAGACTTCTTTTGCTGAAGAGATAACCTGTAGACAAGAGTTATTGTTATCATAAACTTTTAGTCCTTAACCAATCTTATCTCTTAACCCCTATTGCCTTATTTCCTTACCATGCCAATTTCAGAACTCAGCTTCTCTTCTATTTCTTTTCAGTGTGTGTGCTTTTATTTCCTTAACTATATTCTTCGTCTGCAATTAAAAAAGGAAATAGCTAGAACCCAAGGTTTATCTGCCTCATATAAATCTTTCTCTCTGTGCTTCTCACTTACTTTCCTATTTTTCTTTTCACTCTCCTATGTTTTATCTTCCTTGGTATCTGCCTTGATTCACCGCTTCTTTTTCTTTTTACGCACCTGCAATATATTTACATTTATCTGTTCAGAACTTCAGCTTTCTTTTTAACTAGATGTTATCTATTTTAATTTGGTATTCTACTTACTGAGTTTGGGGTCTTTTCCTATTGGTAATTATTCATCTGTGTGTTTAATGCTTTCTCTTCTTTTCGTGGTGGTATTTTACTCTCTGTACTTAGCTACTGTTCGACGACTTATTTCTGTGGTAAGTATGGTTTTATCTTATTCTAATTATTTGTAGTTGCTCAAGCGTTCTAACCTATATTGCAAATCTCTCTTCGAATTTTCAGGACTTGCCGTACTACTCGTTACCTCTGTGAAGAATTACAGTACAGCCACTTTCCTCACAGTAAGTTCCATGACTCTAATGATTTCAGTAATTTACTTCAGTTCTCTGACGTGACAAATATACATTCGTTAACTTAGCTTCATTTTTCTTGTTCTTCCTTCAGATGCTCCTGTTGACGCTGCTTCCTCTCCCTGACGACTCGGTGCGAATTCTTCACAAACTAAAATTTGCTGTTCTCCTCAAAAGTCACTTTACTTCATTGAACTCGGATTTCGAACTTGTATCTACTGACTTCTGAAAGCCCTTCAGAATAGATTCTGAAAAGCCTTCGAGCGGAAACTGAAACACTTTTAGTCAGTGCGCTCTGAAAAGCGCACCTGACTCTCTAGAATTCTTGGTGAAGTGCGCGGTTCCTAGGCAGTGCGAGCCTCACCTAGGATTCCAGCGCGTTCTCTGCCAAACACTAGAACGCTAACAGTTACTCGGTTCTGGTGGCCTTTTCTGGCGCCATTTCCGAGTCAGCTCCACCCATGTACCTTCCATTGCTCGGGATGTACAAACTTTGAATCTTTGATGCGTAATTAAACCTATCTGTAATCTTGGGGTCCTGACAGGGTCCTTCAATAGTTACAGTGGGAAGTGTTATGAACCAATTAAATCTTTTTTTTTAGGTCACATGGGATCCGCGCACTCTTTGCTCACGAAGCACACACTCGACGCGACTTCGGAAAAATATATTTAAAAATAATATAAGTTTATTATAAGTACAAATATATTATTTTTATGAATATATTAGATAGTCTCTTGCCCTAATATGTATATTAAACACATATGCATATCATTTTAGAACATAAAGACATTTCGCGGGAGTCGCGCACCCAGCGTTCCCCAGCACGTATATGACGTCACGCGGGACCCGCCACTGGGAAAGCTTCGCGTACCGTAATGCGCATGTGTCGCGAATGTGTGGGAGCAGGAGTAGCGAACTGGTCGCATACCAATCGCACACATCACGTAATATTAAACGTATATGATGTAACTGAAAAACACGCAGCCGTTGCACACCGTACGCGGATCCTTCATGACGTTCCTAAAATGGCGGCTATAATTCGCGCACCCACCGTGATGTGTACGCTTTGGGTGCGCGACTCCGAAAAAATATTGGAAAATAAATTAAAAAACAAAATAATATAAATATATTAAAATAAAAAAATAAAACAAAAAATGTAAACAATATTTCAGTTTTAATTTTTTGAAATTTTTTTGGGTGCAATTTTCAGAAAAATATATAATGTTATTTAATGAATAAAATATTTATAAATAAACAGTTAAAAAACTGTAGAAAATCAGTACAAAAAAGTAGGTATAACTATTACACTTAAAAATTAGCATTTAAAAAACCTTTGAAATTCACTGTAAAAAACCATAGGTTTCAGAGACGTTATAGTTAGAAATTAGCATTTAAAAAACCTTAGAAATTCACAGAAAAAAAACATAAGTTTCAGGGGTGTTATAGTTAGCTGGACATTTCACTCGTACAAAACCATAGAAATTCCTCTGTTATAGTTAGTTCTGCTAACTATAACTCGCGCACCCGCAATGCACTGCAGATGATGTCACATATTACATCATTCATGACATGGTCAGTGACATCACTGATGACATCTCAAATGACATCACTGATGACATCACTGATGACATCATCCATGTGCCAATCTGATACATCTCATCATACACTAGTATAACCTTTCATCACTCACTGTAAAATACAGAGTACCATATTTGAAACCACCAATACCAGTTACGACATACCCACTCACTGATTCCTAAGTCTACACACACAACTTCCCATTCAACAGCAGAATCACTTATACATGCAGTCACTAATTAATAGAACACTATCAAATGCACTTATACACATATATAGACATTGACCCATCAGCAGTCATGTTAGTCAGTTATGCAGTCATCCTACTCACTCATGAAAAATGTAATCACACTTACATTTACTCACTTACACAATTATACACACAACACCTCATTTATTCAAACACATAGTAACTCATAGTTAATATGTTAAAAAATCACCATTACAATTATAAACTCATTCAAATAGTTACTCTCACAATCAATGACTCTTATATATACTTATTTATATACACCAACTCTCACATACAATGCCTTTTATGTTTTTAACTTTGTTGAAGATGTACAACTAAAACTTATATTCGCTCACCAACACACAAATAAATACACTCAGTCACCCAAACAACTGTTTCCACATGCACTCTTAAACCTATACACCTAGTCAATCCACCATTCCCACATTCCCACATCTATGCATAGAGTTACACACACCCCATCCAAACACACACAAACTCAGTGTCCCATACAAATACTGACCCAACTAATCAATAACTAATATACACACTCATGTAGTTAGTGACCAACTGATGCAGCATGTTATACAACAACAGAGACAGTGATGCACACATTCACATAGTTTAGTTATTAATCCATGTATTAAGTGAGACACTTTTAATTACTCACTTAGACAGTCAGACAGCTACTAAATCCTCCATCCAGACAGTTATATATCCACTCAATCTTCAATACAGATTGTTATATATATAATACATATTCAAATTTCAATCTAAACCACATTCACTAGATGATGTCATCAGTGATGTCATCAGTGATGTCATTTGAGATGTCATCAGCGATGTCATCAGTGACCATGTCATGCGCTGGTTATAGTTAGCAGAACTAACTATAACAGAGAAATTTCTATGGTTTTGTACGAGTGAAATGTCCAGCTAACTTTAAGATCCTTGAAACCTATGTTTTTTTCTGTAAATTTCTAAGGTTTTTTAAATGCTAATTTCTTACTATACCGTCTCTGAAACCTAGGGTTTTTTCAGTGAATTTCAAAGCTTTTTAAAATGCTAATTTCTAACTATAACATCTCAAAAACATATTGTTTTTTCAGTGAATACATATATATATATATATATATATATATCTCAAACACAAAGGTTGCCCCGTTGGAAGGCCTCACTCAAGGGGGTTTCACACTCGTTTGCCGCCGGCAGTGGCACCGCAGCCTGTCATGCTTTACTCCATCTCGTGCCAAACGCGTTTCGGGCGTACCTCCCGCCCTTGATCACTGGCTGAAACAACAGGAGACACAGGCTGATTACTTGCACGTAATTTATTTGGAAATTCAGTCCCGCCCAAATGGGCGTCATCAGGGAGCATTATGGTCTTTGCAGTTCCTTGTTGGACAAAGTGCAACTACCCAGTGGTTGCCAGTATTTCCCATTGTTAAAATGTCAAGCCCCAGTGGGCAGAGTACAGCGTGATGAGAGCCGCAATGACACCAATATATACCTGCGGCTCAGGCCCCCCTCGTTCAGTTCACTGCTCAAAATCACGGGCAATGTAGATCCGCTCCTCTTAAAGCGGCGGGGCCTTCCGCGACCGGACTAGCCGCATATTACATCAAACACAAAGGTTGCCCCGTTGGAAGGCCTCACTCAAGGGGGTTTCACACTCGTTTGCCGCCGGCAGTGGCACCGCAGCCTGTCATGCTTTACTCCATCTCGTGCCAAACGCGTTTCGGGCGTACCTCCCGCCCTTGATCACTGGCTGAAACAACAGGAGACACAGGCTGATTACTTGCACGTAATTTATTTGGAAATTCAGTCCCGCCCAAATGGGCGTCATCAGGGAGCATTATGGTCTTTGCAGTTCCTTGTTGGACAAAGTGCAACTACCCAGTGGTTGCCAGTATTTCCCATTGTTAAAATGTCAAGCCCCAGTGGGCAGAGTACAGCGTGATGAGAGCCGCAATGACACCAATATATACCTGCGGCTCAGGCCCCCCTCGTTCAGTTCACTGCTCAAAATCACGGGCAATGTAGATCCGCTCCTCTTAAAGCGGCGGGGCCTTCCGCGACCGGACTAGCCGCATATTACATCAAACACAAAGGTTGCCCCGTTGGAAGGCCTCACTCAAGGGGGTTTCACACTCGTTTGCCGCCGGCAGTGGCACCGCAGCCTGTCATGCTTTACTCCATCTCGTGCCAAACGCGTTTCGGGCGTACCTCCCGCCCTTGATCACTGGCTGAAACAACAGGAGACACAGGCTGATTACTTGCACGTAATTTATTTGGAAATTCAGTCCCGCCCAAATGGGCGTCATCAGGGAGCATTATGGTCTTTGCAGTTCCTTGTTGGACAAAGTGCAACTACCCAGTGGTTGCCAGTATTTCCCATTGTTAAAATGTCAAGCCCCAGTGGGCAGAGTACAGCGTGATGAGAGCCGCAATGACACCAATATATACCTGCGGCTCAGGCCCCCCTCGTTCAGTTCACTGCTCAAAATCACGGGCAATGTAGATCCGCTCCTCTTAAAGCGGCGGGGCCTTCCGCGACCGGACTAGCCGCATATTACATCAAACACAAAGGTTGCCCCGTTGGAAGGCCTCACTCAAGGGGGTTTCACACTCGTTTGCCGCCGGCAGTGGCACCGCAGCCTGTCATGCTTTACTCCATCTCGTGCCAAACGCGTTTCGGGCGTACCTCCCGCCCTTGATCACTGGCTGAAACAACAGGAGACACAGGCTGATTACTTGCACGTAATTTATTTGGAAATTCAGTCCCGCCCAAATGGGCGTCATCAGGGAGCATTATGGTCTTTGCAGTTCCTTGTTGGACAAAGTGCAACTACCCAGTGGTTGCCAGTATTTCCCATTGTTAAAATGTCAAGCCCCAGTGGGCAGAGTACAGCGTGATGAGAGCCGCAATGACACCAATATATACCTGCGGCTCAGGCCCCCCTCGTTCAGTTCACTGCTCAAAATCACGGGCAATGTAGATCCGCTCCTCTTAAAGCGGCGGGGCCTTCCGCGACATATATATTCACTGAAAAAAACATAGGTTTCAGGGGCGTTATAGTTAGTTGGACATTTCACTCGTACAAAACCATAGAAATTCCCCGTTATAGTTAGTTCAGCTAACTATAACTCACACTCCCACAATGCACTGCTGATGACGTCACATATTACATCACTCATGACATGGTCAGTGACATCACTCATGACATCATCCAGTGAATGTGTGTTTTTCTGAAAATTACAAATGTTTTATATATGTATATCTCAAGGTCGATGGAAGAATAAATGGGTATATAAGTGTCTAAATGGATGATTTGTTTTTGAAAAATTGATTGTATAACTGACTGATTAAGTGTATCTTAGTGAATACATGGCTTAGTGAGTAATGTTTAAATGTGTAAATATCTGTATCAGTCTCTCACTTTGTGTATAAGTGGCTGCATGGGTTGGTGAGTAGCTACATGAGTGTCTATATAGGTTATCAGTTGTTTTTTTGAGTATCAGTATGAGTGTCTGAGTGTCTGTATGGTTCGGTGGGGGGTATTACATAGTGCATAGGTGCATGAATGAGTGACTCACTGTTTGTATGTGTTGAAGACAGCATGTGTGCAGGACTGTATGGGTGGATGAGTGTGTCCATGGGTGTGTTAGTGAGTGATAGACTGTCTCAATAGTGTCTTTATGAGTAACTACATATGTTTTAAACTAGTATATGTGACTATTGGTGTATATAAGTGAGTATATGTGAGAGTGAGAGATTGAAAGAGTTCCTGTATGAATAAGTATGTGTTTCTATAAGTGATTGCTTAAAAGACTAAGTATGTGTACGTTTCTGTAGAAGTAAGTGTGGTGGTGTGTGTATAACTGTATATGCAAGTAAATGGATGTTTGATTCTTTATTAGCATGAGTGACTATGTGTGTGAGTAACTGTATGGATGAGTGGCGTTGTGTAACAGGATGTATAGGTGTGTGAGTACATATGATGAGTGAGTACATGTATGAGTGACTGTATAGGACTGTTGGTGAATGAGTGGATGTGTATGTGGATCTTAGAATTACTGAATAGGTTGTTGTAAATGGTATTGGTATGTCCATTGTTTTGAACATTGTAGTTTCTATTTTTGAATGTGTGTATCAAAGGTTATATTAGGGGAAGAGGAGGTCTGCCACTCTATCACAAGGATTATGTCATCAGTGATGTCATTAGTGATGTCATTTGAGATGTCATCGGTGATGTCATGAGTGATGTCACTGACCATGTCATGAGTGATGTAATATGTGACGTCATCAGCAGTGCATTGCGGGGGCGCGAGTTATAGTTAGCTGAACTAACTATAAAGGGGGAATTTCAATAGTTTTGTACGAGTGAAAAGTCCAGCTAACTATAACGCCCCTGAAACCTATGGTTTTTTCAGTCAATTTCTAAGGCTTTTTAAATGCTAATTCCTAACTATAACGCGCCTGAAACCTATCATTTTTTCATTGAATTTCAAAGGTTTTTTAGATGCTAATTTCTAACTATGCCTACAGAGATAGGACATGTGAAGAAAGAAGAAAAAACACACAGAAAGACAAAAAAAGAAATGCAGAAAGAAGCAACAGAAGTCCTCAAAGACGAAGAAAAGTGCAGGAAGAAGGATAACGTGCAGAAAGAACAAACAGAAGAGCAGAAAGAAGCCTTGTTGTAAAATCATCCTTTACCCTCAACTTTTTCAGACGGATACTGGTGGTAACTGAGTCTGACTAACCAGTCCTAGAGCCAGTGCTATGTTAAAAGACACTCAGAATACAGTGAAAACACCTACATACACTAGGGAACACTGTGCGTTGGGGTCCCCCTGTGATCAGCATGACCTCCTCTGTAAGCTCCTAGTATATAATAGGGCAGAGGATTAAAACTACCTCTTAAAACGCGCCACAAGGCGTGTTTGCACACGTCACATCAGGCCCCGTCCCCTCACTTCACCACTGTGTATACACGCCCTGTGGCCGTTTTAAGTTGGGAGATTAAGTCCCTTTGAATCCTGAGGGTCCCTAGGGTCCAACTAGACCACTAGGTACCTCCAGTAAGCACCACAGAGCTGCGTTGCAGAGAGATGTAAAAAGGGGCACGGCCTAGACCACCTCTCTGCAACGCAGCGGAGTGGTGCTTACTGGAAGCACCTGGTGGGCTAGTTGGCCCCCAGGGTCCCTCAGGATTGAAGGGGAATTATTTCCCCAACTTAAAACGTGCCACAGGGCTTGTTTGCACACGTTAACTCAGGCCCCGTCCCCTCCCTTCACCACTGTGTAAACACGCCCTGTGGCCGTTTTTAGTTGGGAGATTAAGTTCATTTGAATCCTGAGGGTCCCTAGGGTCCAACTAGCCCACTAGGTACCTCCAGTATGCGCCACAGAGCTGAGTTGCAGAGAGGTGTAAAAAGTGGCACGGCCTGGACCACCTCTCTGCAACGCAGCTCAGTGGCGCTTACTGGAAGCACTTGGTGGGCTAGTTATCCCCCAGGGGCCCTCAGGATTGAAGGGGAATTATTTCCCCAACTTAAAACGCGCCATAGGGCGTGTTTGCACACGTCACCTCAGGCCCCGTCCTCTTCCTTCCGCACTGTGTAAACATGCCCTGTGGCCGTTTTTTAAGTTGGGAGATTAAGTCCCCTTGAATCCTGAGGATCCCTAGGGGTAAAATAGCCCACTAGGTACGTCCAGTAAGCATCATTGCAGAGAGGTGTAAAAAGGGGCACGGCCTGCACCACCTCTCTGCAACGCAGAGCAGTGGCACTTACTGGAAGCACCTGGTGGACTAGTTGGCCACCAGGGACCCTCAGGATTGAAAGGGAATTATTTCCCCAACTTAAAACGCGCCACAGGGCGTGTTTGCACACGTCACCTCAGGCCCCGTCCCCTCCCTTCACCACTGTGTAAATGCGCCCTGTGGCCATTCTAAGTTGAGAGATTAAGTCCCCTTGAATCCTAAGGGTCCCTAAGGTCAAACTAGCCCACTAGGTACCTCCAGTAAGCGCCACAGAGCTGCGTTGCATAGAGGTGTAAAAAGGGCCGTGGCCTCAGAACACCTGTCTGCAACGCAGCTTCCTGGCGCACACTGGAGATACCTGTTGGGCTAGTTGGCCCTCAGGGACCCTCAGTATTGAAGGGGAATTAATTCCCCAACTTACAACTGGCCAGGGGGCGCGTTTGCAGAGTGCTGCAAGGAGGGGGAGTGGCCTCCATCGCAATGCCGGTCTTTTATTTATTTTATTTTTTTAAGAAGGAGGGCTGTGCGGCCCCCCTTCTTTTTCTAATTTACTGGCCCTGGGGACCCCATCCCCCAGGGCCTGCACCCTAATTTCTTTTGTTGAAAAAAATACATTTGGCCCTCCCAAGACCTTAATCGGCCCCGGGGACCCCAACCCCCGGGTCATGGCCTTTTTTTAATTTAAATTGTTTAGGAGGGGGATGCGTTGCCCCCCTCCTCAGGCCACTTATGGCTCCGGGGACCCCATCCCCCGGGGCCGGCCTTTGTTTTTTATTATTTTAAAAATATATATATTGATAGACACACCTAGGACATGCTGGACAAACCGTATGTACCTATCACCATGACGATTTCCGTGATATTCATTAAAAGGTGACTATGCATAGAATGAATCCACATGGAATGTATTTACACCGCTAGTGAAGCTCTGACGTGTCTGACGCCCTACTGTGCCTAATCCCGGCGCCCCCGCCGGTGGGTACTCTCCAAGTAGACACCCTTGTCATTTATTTATACAAACATGGATAGCTATTGACGGGCACTTTAAATATACACGCACACCAAGCCATTCAAAGGGGATTCGACAAAAATTTGACCAAACTATGCAAGAAACCCCCCTCACGGTTAATAAAAAACACATCCACTGCAGGATGTGTAATACTTTTTATTTTACTCTCTGGAAAGGAGACGAACCTCACTTGAGAGTCACAGCGTGCTCCTGGCTGAGCCCAATGCTGTGTTACACCCACCAGTGCCCGCCGATTGCCTCACACCTCTGTGTTGTATTCCACCAGCTAGTGCGTATGCTATGACACTCTCTAGCCCATGTGCACTGTAACACCACCCCGTGAATATGTCAAGCCACACTTGCCTTCACACGGGTTATATTGCCCCATCTAACGTGCCTTCCTCGATGTGTATGTTATAACGCACAGCGCTATGCCATACATATTACAATCTGGGATCCATATCTTTGTCACAGTGCATATGCAACGTTACACTCCCCAGCACATATTTTATATTACAACTTTAGAGACTAGTTATGTTACACAACACTGCCCTGTGCATATCACACTCCAAGGCGCATTTCGCATAGCACGCGCTAGTGCCTGTGCTATCTCGCGCTCTCCAAGGAATCTGTCATTGCGCACAATGTATTGCATATTACATTTCACGCCCAGGTTCATCTTATATCACACTTTTTGGTGCATAGTTTATACCATATACTACATCTAGTTTTCATTTTCAATCGTGCTCTCAGGACTATGTTCTATATAACACTGCGTCCACCTACCCTTTTCACGGGCATTACATTTTGCGATGGGGGTGGAGGGTCAGGGGGTGTTTCTGCCAAGTGAGCCCGGAGTCACAGTCACAAACATCCTCTTCTTCCTGAATAAAAGTGAGATTATGCTGCATACTTGTTCATATTTTAAGTAGTTCGCACAGACACACATTTTAAAAACAATAAAGTTCCTAATACCCACCTTCTCTGAACAGTTAGCTTGCTGCCCCATCCACCTCCTCCCTATCCTCTGTTGTCTGAATCCATGGACTAGCCTCCTCCCTCCTGCCATGCATGGTCTGATGTGCTGCCACTGCCCTCCATTTATCATGATGTACCAGTCCACTCCTCCTGCCCTCCATTGCCCAATTCTATGGCCCATCATTGACCTCCTGCTTAGCCTCTGTGCTTAGCTTGCTGCCCCTATTCTCCTTCCCCCTGCCCTCCGATGTCTTTGTGCATGCCCCTGCTCCATCCTTTTTGCCCACTATGTTCCATGGACCTGCCACTCCTATCTACTCTGAGTGTTCTGTTGAGCTGCCACTCCCCTCCCACCTGCCTAGCATTGTCAGATGACTGTAACCTGTCCCTGCCACCTCCACCCTGCCTGTCCACATACCATGCCCTTATCCCCTTCCTCCTGTCCTCCATGGTCCATTTAACTGCCACACCCTTCTGCCCTCCCTGATCTGTTGTGCTGCAACTGCTCCTCCTGCCTGCCCCGCACGGTCTGTTGTGAGGCCCCTTCCCCTGACCTCTCTTGTCTGTGCCCAGGTCCTGACCCTCCCTTCTATCCTCCATGGTCCTTTGTGCATGCCCCTGCACCCTCCTTCTTGCCCATCATAGACATTGTGCTGCCACTAACCCTCCCGCTTGCCATGCATGGTCTTCTGTGCTACCATGGCCCCTCCCACCTTCCCTGTGTGGTCAGCTAGCTGCCCCTGACCCCCTCCCACCTTCCCTCCATGGTCTGTGTGTATGCCACCATAGTCTCATTGTTGCGCTCCATGGTGTGTCTTGTTTCTAGTGCCCATCCTGCCTGACCTCCATGGTCATCTTGCTGCTCCTGCCCTGCCACCTTGCCCCCAGCCCTCTGTTTCCATGTGCGGACCCCCTATTCCCTCCCTCCTGGCTTGTCTGTTCCATTGTAATGCCCCTGATCCATCCCTCCTGCCCTTTATGGTCTGTTATGCTGCAGCTTTCTCTCCTGTCTGTCCATTATGGTCAGCTAGCTACCATTGCCTCTTTCCCATCTGTTCTCTGTTGTCCATGTGCATGGTCCTGTCCCCTCCCTATTGCTTTCTATGGATTGTTGTGCTGCACTCTCCTCCCGCATGCGCTGTGTGGTGTATTGTGCTGCTGCAAACCCTGATGCCTGCCCTGTAGGGTCAGTTTGGTGCACCTCTCCATGTCCCTCCTGTCCTCTGGTATCCGAGTCCATGTCCCTACCCCAATTCCTCCTGCCTACCATGATTCAATGTACCATACTTGCGCACATTTTGAACTTGGTAAGAGGGAGATTTTGAAAAAAAAACTGGGGTATTGATTTTCCCCTTTGAGTCACATTCAAAAAGAGGAGATTGTAGACAGGAGACAGATCAAATAAAGCCCATTTGAGCTTAAAAACATTGGACGTTTCCTGGCTGAAACGGGTCTGTTGGCATGTATGGTTGTACTACCACTGCCTCTTCCTTCTGCCCACAATGGTCTATTATATTGCCACAGCCACAGCCTCTCTTGCCAGTACTGTATTGTTGGTTTGTTGCCCCTGCCCCCCTTTCCACTGCCCTCCATAGTCTGTTGTGCTGCCACTGCCCTTCCTGCCTGCCCAGTGTGGTCAAATTGTTGCCTCTGCACTCTCCTACCTGCCTTCAATTTTCAGAGTACGTGCCCCTGGCCTCTGCCTCTCAACAGTATCCCAATGAACAACTAGATTGCTAACATTCTATATTTATTACAAAAGTGTGAAACGCCTGACGTCATCTTGATGTAATCAAAACTGTAATACCTAGAGTATTTCCTTTAGAAATTGCATATATGAGAGGGTCTTATTTGCATCAAAATTATGGTTAGTGCTCTAAAAAACTAAAATGAGGACATATTTTCTGAGTTTTCAAATAGCGACAAAGAACTTTTAAATTATTTGTAATCTTTATGTTTTTTTATCCAGTTGACCACTTGATTAAATGTTGCACCTTGGCGAGAGGATGTGGTGTTACTTCCAGAGCTGCAGACTTTGCAACTGGGGAACCAGGTTGGAGTTTCTGCTTCAGCTCAACTTTCTGTGATTGTGGTCAAATCACTTAATCTCCACATGTCTACAACCAAAATGAATTTGATCTTGTGTGATGTAACCAATGCTCATGTAAAGCATTCCAATACCTGACAAGTCTGCACTATATAAAACTGCAAATACACAAAAAATAACTGTTTTGCACACTTCTGTCATTGGGCTACATGTGGGCTACATCTGGGTGATATTTGTGCTGCATTTAGGCTCTTTTGTGTCTGGTGGCCATCTTGGGAGATTTATTTGCTATGAAGTTTCCTAATTTCCTCATTTACTGCAGTCTCCTCAGTAGGAAATGCTTTCAGTTTTTTACTTTGATTCCATCAAGAAGGTTTTCAGATATGTCACACATTTGCCATAAATTCTGAATGTTAGCACTCTAGTTGCTCATTAGATCACTGTAGTAAAGCTACTGCTCACCACGGAAGTCTGCTGCTGGTATTAAAAGTGCATGTTTTAGTCTGCGTATCAGAATGATTTAATGAAATAGAAGAGGATTTGAGAAGTTACTCAAAATGTGCCCTAATTTTTCTTTCTTCAGCACTAATCATAATTTCTATGGCAAAATGAACCCCTTCATTGTGTTCCTTTTTAAATTAAATGTTTTAAGTGTTACCAGTTTATTCCAATCAAGATGGCTTCAGGTGTGCCATACTTTTGTCATAAGTAAGACAATAAGCGCTCTAGTTGTTCTTAAGAACACTCTGGGACATTCTGTCATTAGGCTATACTTGGGCTACATCTGGGTGATATTTGGGCTACATTTGGGCTCTTTTGTCTCTGGTGGCCATCTTGGGAGATTTATTTGTTATGAAGTTTCCTAATTTCCTCATTTACTGCAGTCTCCTCAGTGGGCATACTTTCAGTTTTTAATTTTGGTTCCATCAAGAAGGCATTCAGATGTGTTACACATTTGCCATAAATTTAGAATGTTAGCACTCTAGTTGCTCATTAGATCACTGTAGTAAAACTACTGCTCACCAGGGAAGTCTGCTGCTGGTATTCAAAGTGCATGTTTCAGTCTGCATGTCAGAATTTGTTTATGAAATAGAAGAGGATTTGAGAAGTCAAAATGTGCCCTAATTTTTCTTTCTGCAGAACTAATCATAATTTCTATGGTAAAATGAACCCCCTCATTTTGTTCCTTTGTAAATTAAATGTTTTAAGTGTTACCACTTTATTCCAATCAAGATGGCTTCAGGTGTGCCATACTTTTGTCATAAGTAAGACTGTTAGCGCTCTAGTTGTTCTTTAGAACACTCTGGGACATTCTGTCATTGGGCTATACTTGGGCTACATCTGGGTGATATTTGGGCTACATTTGGGCTCTTTTGTCTCTGGTGGCCATCTTGGGAGATTTATTTGTTATGAAGTTTCCTAATTTCCTCATTTACTGCAGTCTCCTCAGTAGGAAATACTTTCAGTTTTTTACTTGGTTCCATCAAGAAGGCATTCAGATGTGTCACACATTTGCCATAAATTCTGAATGTTAGCACTCTAGTTGCTCATTAGATCACTGTAGTAAAGCTACTGCTCACCAGGGAAGTCTGCTGCTGGTATTCAAAGTGCATGTTTCAGTCTGCATGTAAGAATGTTTTTATGACATAGAAGAGGATTTGAGAAGTCAAAATGTGCCTTAATTTTTCTTTCTGCAGCACTAATCATAATTTCTATGGCACAATGAATCTCCTCATTGTGTTCCTTTGTAAATTAAATGTTTTAAGTGTTACCACTTTATTCCATTCAAGATGGCTTGAGGTGTGCCATACCTTTGTCATAAGTAAGACTGTTAGCGCTCTAGTTGTTCGTTAGAACACTCTGGGACATTCTGTCATTGGGCTATACTTGGGCTACATCTGGGTGATATTTGGGCTACATTTGGGCCCTTTTGTCTCTGGGGCCATTTTGGGCAACTTATTTGTTATGATGTTTCCTTATTTCCTCATTTACTACAGTCTCCTCAGTAGGAAATACTTTCAGTTTTTTACTTTGATTCCATCAAGAAGACATTCAGATGTGTCACAAATTTGCCATAAATTCAGAATGTTAGCACTCTAGTTGCTTATTCTATCACTGTAGTAAAGCTACTGCTCACCAAGGAAGTCTGCTGCTGGTATTGAAAGTGCATGTTTCAGTTTGCATGTCAGAATTTTTTAATGAAATAGAAGAGGATTTGAGAAGTCACTCAAAATGTGCCCTAATTTTTCTTTCTGCAGCAATAATCATACTTTCTATGGCAAAATGAACCCCCTCATTTTGTTCCTTTTTAAATTAAATGTTTTAAGAATTACCACTTTATTCCAACCAAGATGGCTTAAGGTGTGCCATACGTTTGTCATAAGTAGGACTGTTAGCGCTCTAGTTGTTCTTTAGAACACTCTGGGAAGCTGCAGTAGAACACAAAGGAATCAACTGACAGTCTCTGCCCTTGTTGGATGTACATGTTTTACTGAGAATGTCAGACTTCATTCTCACATGACTGAAAAAGATAATGTGAATTTACAGAAAATTTGCTCTCAGTTAGCCTATAGATCACCTTCCAAACCTCTGTGGGAAAAGCATGAGAAAATAGTTTTCTCTCAAACATAATTCATGATATCACAGCAGAAGGCTTTTTCACATGGTAAAATCACCTTAGAACACACCACAATTCCTAAAATGAGTATGGTACCATCAACAAATGATTTATAATGTAACTAAAGTCTTAAAACCTTCTATTAACTGCAATGCTTTTTAATTAGGTGCTATCATGTATATTGGTCCCAAGATGGCTGCCAACACTTCTTGGATGAAGTGCCTGCAGCCAATTAAATCTCACAATGAGATGTCTGGTTAGGCTCCGCCCAGATATATATGTGATTTTACTTTTTATTTTCTCAGGAACTACTGAATGGATTTACATCATTTAAGCAAAAGGCACATGCCTGACCTGAGGACTACCTCTTTCCCAAATTTCAAGTAATTCTGTTCAGCCGTTCGGGCTGTACCTTCGACTAAAGGTCCTATGGGAAAATGCATGGGGAAAACGCGTTTTGGTACCCGCCTTTTTTCTCAGCCCCGAAGGGTGAAAAAAACATTTATTTATTTTTCAAAAAATCGCGGGGTGCGCGCACGGTGCACGCACCCCCAGCCGCCATTTTGAATGTTAGAGGCAGAAGAGAGCTAAAAACACAAGTGGAGAACGTGAAAAGGGGGCAGGGTAGAGAGTCCCTGACCCCCTAGGCCTTCTCAGGGGGACCATGAAAGACCCCTTAGGTCACAAAAAAAACCCCAAATTAAAAAAAATATCGCGGGGTGTGCGCACGGTGCGCGTACGATGCGCGCTCGGTGGAAAAAAAATCATAAAAAAATAGAATTAAAAATCAAGTTTAAGTGTTTAGATGTTGGTTGGCTCTAAAAAGACCCGTTGTGTTCATGGAGTGTTTTTTTGTACCTACAAGTAAGTACCGATGCAGAGTCTAAAGTTCAAGAGTAAGACTCTGTTGCCTTCATCTGTGAAATGAACACCGTCTCCTCTATAAATGCCTTGCATGTTGTAACGCAAGTTGTTGTGGTATATAGAACCCATACCATAGTCTCTGATGAAAGCAGAAACAGACTTATTGACGTGCTTTCTTGCTTTGTCAATCTGCGGACAATATTGGTTGGACCAGTTCCACTTTTGCCTTTGGCATATATTAGAATATACAAAGGTAGTTTGTGGAAAAAGTGACATCAATTGCACAAAGGTGTCCTTAACAAGCATTTCCAGACCTACCCCAGTTAAAGTGCCTAGGTCATTTCCACCACAGTGCACAATTATAAGGTGAGGCTGTGGGAGAGGTAGAAAGGATTTCACCAAAGGCATTAATTGGTGCCACTTTAACCCTCTCTGACCAATCCATTTAATGTCTACATTTGGCAAAGCAAGGTCTTTCAAAATACCTCTTTTTTCTGCATACTTTTCACTCCAGAAGACATAGCTATGACCTACAATCCACACTGTGAACATCTTTCAAGGAGATCTGGATGCACTCAGAAGGTGTCTTTCAGTAGAATGGCAATATGAAAAGAAAGATAGTTGTAAAATGGAGGCTTACATACTTTTTTTTAAATAAAAGGAGCTCATTGGCTGTTTCAGACCATTCTACACTAAACACTAGGCTGTATGTTTAAATTTTTTAAAGCATGTTTTGTACTGGTTCCGAAAAATGTGTTCCCACAGAACATTACTATGGATTTGCTGTTAGGTTTGAAAAGTCAAGCACTCTTGCTCTTTGGATTAGAAACATTGTGTGCTGAACTTCTGACCTCTCTGCTCACACCAGTGTTCCATGACCTGTTGCTATGGTAGGAGGCAGAAGTCATGTTGGGGGTAGGGATCATTTGGAAAGGGTTGAAATTTGCAACCAATAGAAATGTGTGTTTCCATTTGAAAAAAATGTGGGAAGCACTGTGATTTGAAGTTAACATGTATATGTGTGAAAAAAGAGAGGGAAACATTGCCATTTACTGGTTCTGCTGAGAGGTGTACAGTTCGAGATTCTGACTTTGATAATCTGCTGTGTGAGTGCCACATTTCTTTCTCAACTAACTACCTTTAAAGGTGAGTTATGAATTTGAGAGGGGATGTATGTGGTGCATTTTGATATAAAAATATAAATGAGATTCTTGTTTTAAAGTTGTGTTTTACATTTTATGTTTTGGAAGATATTTAACTGCCTTGAACTTGTCAGATATTATGGAGTATGTCTTCACCATGAGTAAAGGTGTACTGGTATCACCCAGGAATATTGTTTTCTGCCTAGAATCACACCATGAGTCTGTGTGCACAAAGGAATTGTTGTCAAAGATTTTATTCGTGGTGGTCTGGTTCTGTAAGACTTGCATTCGTAGGAAAGGGGCAGCTTGTTTTCTTGAACTGTGATGGCTAGCATTCAGCACAAATCAATATTTCACAAATGAAAGGCAAATGCTAACACATTTGAAAACAACAGGGTAGATTTTCCTTACACTCCTGCAATGGGTGAGGTAGATCCTATGTATTACAAACTCCAATTAAAACTTATCACATATGTACTCTTACATACATCTCTGCAGTCTTCATGCAGTTGTGCAAGAGTCCATGCAGATCTCTCTTGCACCTGACAATACACAGTCTCCAGAAGCACGCTCTTATCACACAGGCAGTAGCTTCTCCTGCACTCCCATGCTAAGTATTCAGCACTGTGTGGTATTTCAGATAGTAGTGTGTAACGCTACCACATTCAACATCACCAAGGCTCATTTCCTTTGCTCTAGTCTAATCACTCACCCAGGTTCCACATGCTCATGGTCTCAAGTAGCTGTTAGGACATGTGCTCTTTTCTGCCTCTCTAAACTATAAGGAAAATGTGTCAGGCTGTTACAGTAATTATCACTTGCAAAACCACAGTGGTAAATGTGCTTTGAAATTACCAATCAAAAATCGTTTTCTGCTTAGAATCACACCATGAATCTGTGTGCACACAGGAATTGTTGTCAGAGATTTAATTTGTGTTGGTCTGGTTCTGTAAGACTTGCATTCGTAGGAAATGGGCAGCTTGTTTTCTTGAAATGTGATGGCTAGCATTCAGCACAAATCAATATCTCACAAAAGAGAGGCAAATGCTAACACATTTGAAACCAACAGGGTAGATTTTCCTTACACTCCTGCAATGGGTGAGGTAGATCCTACTTGTTCAAAGCTCCAATTAACCCTTACCCCACATGTACTCTTACATACATCTGTGCAGTCTTCATGCAGTTCTGCAAGCGTCCATGCAGATCTCTCTTGCACCTGACAATACACAGTCTCCAGAAACATACTTTTAGCACACAGGCAGTAGCTTCTCCTGCACTCCCATGCTAAGTATACAGCACTGTGTGGTATTTCAGATAGTAGTGTGTAACGCTACCACATTCAACATCACCAAGGCTCATTTCTTTTGCTCTAGTCTAATCACTCACCCAGGTTCCACATGCTCATGCTCTAAAGTAGCTGTTAGGACATGTGCTCTTTTCTGTCTCTCTAAACAATAAGGAAAATGTGTCAGGCTGTTACAATAATTATCACTTGCAAAACCACAGCGGTAAATGTGCTTTGAAATTGCCAATCAAAAATCGTTTTCTGCCTAGAATCACACCATGAGTCTGTGTGCACAAAGGAATTGTTGTCAGAGATTTTATTCGTGGTGGTCTGGTTCTGTAAGACTTGCATTCGTAGGAAAGGGGCAGCTTGTTTTCTTGAACTGTGATGGCTAGCATTCAGCACAAATCAATATTTCACAAATGGGAGGCAAATGCTAACACATTTGAAAACAACAGGGTAGATTTTCCTTACACTCCTGCAATGGGTGAGGTAGATCCTATGTATTACAAACTCCAATTAAAACGTATCACACATGTACTCTTACATACATCTCTGCAGTCTTCATGCAGTTGTGCAAGAGTCCATGCAGATCTCTCTTGCACCTGACAATACACAGTCTCCGGAAGCACGCTCTTATCACACAGGCAGTAGCTTCTCCTGCACTCCCATGCTAAGTATTCAGCACTGTGTGGTATTTCAGATACTAGTGTGTAACGCTACCACATTTAACATCACCAAGGCTCATTTCCTTTGCTCTAGTCTAATCACTCACCCAGGTTCCACATGCTCATGGTCTCAAGTAGCTGTTCGGACATGTGCTCTTTTCTGTCTCTCTAAACTATAAGGAACATGTGTCAGGCTGTTACAGTAATTATCACTTGCAAAACCACAGTGGTAAATGTGCTTTGAAATTAACAATCAAAAATCGTTTTCTGCTTAGAATCACACCATGAATCTGTGTGCACACAGGAATTGTTGTCAGAGATTTAATTCGTGTTGGTCTGGTTCTGTAAGACTTGCATTCGTCGGAAATGGGCAGCTTGTTTTCTTGAAATGTGATGGCTAGCATTCAGCACAAATCAATATCTCACAAAAGAGAGGCAAATGCTAACACATTTGAAAACAACAGGGTAGATTTTCCTTACACTCCTGCAATGGGTGAGGTAGATCCTACATGTTCAAATCTCCAATTAACCCTTACCCCACATGTACTCTTACATACATCTGTGCAGTCTTCATGCAGTTCTGCAAGCGTCCATGCAGATCTCTCTTGCACCTGACAATACACAGTCTCCAGAAACATACTTTTAGCACACAGGCAGTAGCTTCTCCTGCACTCCCATGCTAAGTATACAGCACTGTGTGGTATTTCAGATAGTAGTGGGTAACGCTACCACATTCAACATCACCAAGGCTCATTTCTTTTGCTCTAGTCTAATCACTCACCCAGGTTCCACATGCTCATGCTCTAAAGTAGCTGTTAGGACATGTGCTCTTTTCTGTCTCTCTAAACAATAAGGAAAATGTGTCAGGCTGTTACAGTAATTATCATTTGCAAAACCACAGTGGTAAATGTGCTTTGAAATTGCCAATCAAAAATCATTTTCTGCCTAGAATCACACCATGAGTCTGTGTGCACACAGGAATTGTTGTCAGAGATTTAATTTGTGTTGCTCTGGTTCTGTAAGACTTGCATTCGCAGGAAAGGGGCAGCTTGTTTTCTTGAACTGTGATGGCTAGCATTCAGCACAAATCAATATTTCACAAATGAGAGGCAAATGCTAACACATTTGAAAACAACAGGGTAGATTTTCCTTACACTCCTGCAATGGGTGAGGTAGATCCTATGTGTTACAAACTCCAATTAAACCTTATCACACATGTACTCTTACATACATCTCTGCAGTCTTCATGCAGTTGTGCAAGCGTCCATGCAGATCTCTCTTGCACCTGACAATACACAGTCTCCAGAAACATACTTTTAGCACACAGGCAGTAGCTTCTCCTGCACTCCCATGCTAAGTATACAGCACTGTGTGGTATTTCAGATAGTAGTGTGTAACGCTACCACATTCAACATCACCAAGGCTCATTTCTTTTGCTCTAGTCTAATCACTCACCCAGGTTCCACATGCTCATGCTCTAAAGTAGCTGTTAGGACATGTGCTCTTTTCTGTCTCTCTAAACAATAAGGAAAATGTGTCAGGCTGTTACAGTAATTATCACTTGCAAAACCACAGCGGTAAATGTGCTTTGAAATTGCCAATCAAAAATCGTTTTCTGCCTAGAATCACACCATGAGTCTGTGTGCACACAGGAATTGTTGTCAGAGATTTAATTTGTGTTGGTCTGGTTCTGTAAGACTTGCATTCGTAGGAAAGGGGAAGCTTGTTTTCTTGAACTGTGATGGATAGCATTCAGCACAAATCAATATCTCACAAATGAGAGGCAAATGCTAACACATTTGAAAACAACAGGTTAGTTTTTACTTCCACTCCTGCCATGGGTCAGGTAGATCCTATGGGGCATATTTATAATAACTGACGCATCCCTGCATATCAGCAGGGATGCGCCAGTTATTTTGCGCCCCAGCTCCGCCACCATGGATGCGCCGCATTTATAATGCGGCACACCATGGGGCAAAAACGGCACAGATGCGTCACGCATCTGTGCCGTAAAAGTGGCGCATTGTTGGAGTTGCGTCGCAAGCGTGACGCAGCTCCAGCAAGGCTCTGGAGGGCCCTATCTGCACAATGCTGCGTCAATCCTTACGCCTGCTTCAAGCAGGCGCAGGGTTTTGACGCAGCATGGGCTCAAAAGTGACTGAGTGAAATCTAGTAGATTTCACTCAGCCACTTTTAGGAGGCGTTCCTGCGCCGGAACGCCCACACCTGCCCTGGAACGCCTACATGTGGCGCAGGGCTTTACAACGTGACGCATCTCCCAGATGCGTCACGTTGTAAATACCCCGCACCATGGCGCAGGATTTGCGCCGCTGCTGCATCACAAAAGTGACGCAACGGCGGCGTAAATGAGGCGCAAGTTAAATATAAATCTGCCCCTATATGTTCAAAACTCCATTTAACCCTTACCACACATGTACTCTTCCATACATCTGTGCAGTCTTCATGCAGTTGTGCAAGCGTCCATGCAGATCTCTCTTGCACCTGACAATACACAGTCTCAAGAAGCACGCTCTTAGCACACAGGCAGGTGCTTCTCCTGCACTCCCATGCTTAATATTCAGCACTGTGTGGTATTTTAGCTAGTAGTGTGTAACGCTACCACATTCAACATCACCAAGGCTCATTTCCTTTGCTCTAGTCTAATCACTCACCCAGGTTCAGCATGCTCATGCTCTCAAATAGCTGTTAGGACATGTGCTCTTTTCTGCCTCTCTAAACTATAAGGAAAATGTGTCAGGCTGTTACAGTAATTATCACTTGCAAAACCATAGTAGTAAATGTGCTTTGAAATTGCCAATCAAATATTGTTTTCTGCCTAGAATCACACCATGAGTCTGTGTGCACACAGGAATTGTTGTCAGAGATTTAATTTGTGTAGCTTTTATTGTGTAAGACTTGCAGTTGTAGGAAAGGGACAGCTCATATGATAGGTTTTGAAAAGCTCATAAAAAATATAGTAATATATATAAATTACATAAAGTTATTTTTTTTTAGTTTCTTTCAGGTATTGCTGAACAAGACTAAAATAAATTAAAGATGCCTATCAAATCAAGAAAGAGAAAAGAACAGCAACAACATCTATATTTGAAGACAACTGGACAACAAAAATTAGTTGAAGAACCTCATGTTGGAAAAAAGAAAAAGCCTTCTGGTAAGCAGACTAAGGATTTTTTTTTAAATATCCTCAAGCAAAGAAAAAATGTAAAAAATGTATCCACTGGAAATAGTGTTTCAAGTAGAAAGCAACAAGACAATCGACAGAATATACTAAATGCTAATGTACAATCAGAAGTAAGAAAGAATGACTTAAAAAGAAAAATAGATTTTAAAAACATTCGTAGAAAAATGTTTCAGAGAAGAGTGATGTTCAATTTGCTAAAGGATGTGAAAAAATATAGGAAGAAAGCCAAATTTTATAAGAAAAATAAACATATTGAATCAATTGTTGCAAAGGCTTTGGAATTAAAAAGAAAACTATTCATTTTAATGTTGAACAGGATCCGTACATTAGATAAATTAGTGAATGTAATAAAGTCAAAAAGCAAAAAAAAAGAGAAGTGAAAAAAAAAACTTTTGTAAAGTGTTCTTAGGAGAATGGAAGCATAGTTCAAGAACTGAACCATTTTTTAATGAAGAGAGTTATCTTCAAAGTAATAGTTTGCTGCATGCAGTTGACACCAGTGGTCGAGCATATGAAGTTAAGGATGGTTGTGAAATGGAAAAGGAGAAAATGGTTCCAAGAAATGAGGAAGAAGTGTTAGCTGATGAGGTTATGGGGAGTCGTCCGAAAGCCCCAGTGTACACTTGGAATTGTAGTAGTATTTGTACTGTACGACAGGAATCTATTGATACATTTCGTGACTTTCTAAGAGAATATAGTAAAAAAGTGTTAAACAGAAGATTAAGGTGCTTCAAAGACTAGATCCATGCAGAGTGAGAGCGAATACTGGTTTGCAAGGACATTCTCTGGCTTGTCTTTCTAGGAAAGTTTGTCAAAGTGTTTTTCACCATTTTAGGATGCTGGCAGTTCATCATACTGAAATGAGAAAGTTTGTGAGAAGATTGTATTTTGCTAAAAGTCCAGCACTAAAGTTACATGAGTTGAATAGTGCTCTGTTCCGTGGATCTGTATCAGATGTGAAGAAGGTTTGTGAGGATATTGAGTTTTGTTACTTTGGTCCAGAGCAAGAAAGTGCAGGAAATGACACAGTTATTGAAGAAAATGTTGAAGAGAATGTAGAACCCACTGTTAGTAAAAATTTTGAAGATCAAATGACAAAATGTACTATCATCTCTAATGAAAGACCAAATATTACTTGTATTTGTTGCCGGAGAAGCCATTATAAAACTCAAACAAGGAATGTTGATCTCTATAAAAAAAGTGAAAAAGAAAATAATTATGAGTGGAAGGATTTTGCTACATATTTGTTTCTGGAAAATTGTTTTGAATTGGGTGAAGATCAGCGTATTTGTAAATACTGTTATAGCAAGTTAGAAGAAAATAAAATGCCAGCTAGAGCTGTACATAATAATTTAGAATTGGTTGATATTCCTGCAGAACTTAGTGATTTAAATACGTATGAGTCTATACTCATTCAATGTGTCCATCCATTTCAGACTATAGTTCGTATGGAGCCCAAAACAGGCAAATTACCTCCTTCAGATTTACAAAGAGGTTTAAAAGGAAGAGTTGTCTGTTTGCCATTAGATTTGAAAAAAAATATTGAAACAATTGATGCAGATAGTTTGGAAACTGTACCGTTTATTTATTCTGGTTAATGGTGTACCTACAAAGAATAAGAACATTTGGCAGGAGCTGGTGGATGTACGAAAAGTACAAAGAGCAAATTTATATTTGAAAAGAAATAATAAATGGTATGAATCAATTTATATGGATGAAGATGAAGAAGTTTTACTAGCAGACACAGGAATACCAACTGGGCAAATTGAAAAAGTGGATAAGTCAAAAGAAGAAGAAATTTATGAACATTTCAGCATACATCCTCTTCATTCTAAAGAAATTATGGGAAACACTATTGATCTGTTTCAGATGAAAAAAGCAAAAGGAACTCCTGTGAGTGTATGGGAGGAGAGCTTGGAAGCTCGTTGTTTTCCCCAGCTGTTTCCTACAGGAAAAGGTGGACGATATGATGAACGTCCAGTACAGATTCCTGCTTCTGAGTATCGGACTACAAGATTATATGCAGAAGATCCAAGATTTCGTCAAAGTATTCCTTATTTGTTCCATCTTTTATTTGAAAGTGATTTATCTGCACTATCTTATGCAGTAAATCACATTTTGAAAACTGGAGTACATCTACATAATGTGTCTGCAAAGGATTTTCTGAACAAAGTGCAACAGCGAGATGATCATTTGGAATCTCAATTGATTAATCTGATGGCTTGTCAGCGTGGGACTAATGAATATTGGTACCGACGCCATGGAGAATTGAAATGTATGTTACGGAATTTAGGAACTCCTACATGGTTCCTTACCCTTAGCTGTGCAGAGTACGCTTGGGATGATTTACTGGATTTTCTTCGAGAGGCAAATTCAAATATTGAAAACATCCAATACAAGACAGCAGGAGAATTGTGCTCATTGGATCCGGTTAATGTTTGCAGATATTTCAATCATAGATTTGAGGCTATGATGTCCTTCATCTGCAATAAAAAAAATCCACCTCTTGGAGAAGTTGTGGATTTCTTTTGGAGAAAAGAGTACCAAGCAAGAGGTGCTCCTCATATTCATATGCTGTTGTGGATCAAGGATGCCCCAAAATTTGGAACAGATTCTGATGATGCAGTTTTATCTTTCATTGAAGGATATGCAACATGTGCTATACCTAAAAGCACAGAAGAAAAAAACTTAAAAGAGCAAGTTTTATGTTCTCAAAGTAATCGGTGTGGAAAATACTGTCGACGAAAGTACAAGAGTAAAGATAAATTCTACACAAAATGTCGATTTGGATTTCCACGACCTGTTCTTTCAAAAGGAAGAGTAAACAGTTTTATGTCAGCTGTGCGACATACTATTACAAGAAAATCGCCTAAAAATACCTACAACCTAAGAAGAAAAGAAGAGTCAAAATATATAAATGACTGCAACCCAGTCATTTTATCCATGTGGAATGCTAACATGGATATTCAGTATGTAGCTGACAATTCTATTGCTGTTGCTCGGTATGTCACATCTTACATCACTAAATCTGAGAAAACGGAATTGAAAGAAATGTGGGAAGAGATTTCTCACGAGAAGACTGTCAGTAAAAAGCTATACAGTTTCAATTTAAAGATGTTATCACATCGAGAAATTGGGTCATATGAATGCTCAGATAGGTTATCATCTGCAAGTCTGTACTCCAAATCCAGAAGAATAATTTGGGTAAGTTTAGGCCTTGCAGGAATGCAAAAATCGGGTACTGAAATCTATTCGAGAAATTGAATATTTAGCAGAGTACGAACCTGAAAGTACAGACATTTTAAGAACAAACATGTTGGACACATATTACCCAAAGAGAAGTCATCATCTTGAGAAGATGTGTCTCTATGAAGTGCTGCAGAACTACATTTATAAACGGAATGCCACAGAAGACATCAACAATGGAAAATATAAAGTAATTGGTGAGGAAGGATGTTTGGTAAAACAAACAAAAGGAAGTTTGATTAATCACAAAAAGCTGAGTTGCGACACTACTGACAGGAAGGAATTTTACCACTTAGCACTTTTACAGTTGTTTAAACCATGGCGCTCAGAGGATGAATTACTTGGACATTTTCAAAGCTATGAAGATTCCTTTATTGCATGCAAAGATACCATAGAATGCAGTACTTTCACAACTTATGTACAAATGTTAAATGAAGAAATTGAACAAGAAGCAACAATTGCAGCTGAAGTAGCTAGAGACAGTTCTCAAGACAGTCAAAGTTCTGGGACGCTCAGTCAAGATCCCCTAGGACAACCAATCATAGAAATTGAAGCTGCAATAGCCATGACTGAAGTGGAAACAGCTATGAATCAAGCTCAGGAAGATTTAATAAACTTACCAAATTTGGAACAGCAACTGAATGATGAACAACAACAAATTTATGAGGAAGTCACAAAACAAATTGATCATGGATTACTACATGAAAATAAAGAGTTTTCATGCACATCATTTGAACCAATCAGAATGCATGTGAGTGGACAAGCTGGAACTGGAAAAAGTTTCTTGATTAAAGTAATTAGAAGCTACCTACAGAAAAAAACTGATTCAACTTTGTCTTGTGTTGTTACTGCTCCAACTGGGTTAGCAGCATGTAACATAAAAGGAATTACCCTCCATCGTTTGCTAATGTTACCAGTAGAGCATGAGAACAAAATACAATACCACAAGCTAACAGGAGAAGCATGTTTTGAAGTTTCAAGAGTATTGAAAAAAATGAAAGTTCTGATTATTGATGAGGTAAGCATGGAATCAAACTTAATGCTTGCCTTTGTGCATTTAAGAATGCAGCAAATTCTAAAGACAAACTATGACGTGCTATTTGGAGGAAAACATGTTATAGTTTTTGGGGATCTACTGCAGCTCACACCAGTTAAAGGACAACCAGTATTTCATACTCTTACACATGAAGACACGAAAAAGTCGTTAGGAAGTATAGGTAATGTGAATATTTGGACATACTTTGAGTACAAAGAACTCATTACCAATATG
Source organism: Triturus cristatus (assembly GCF_964204655.1). Lineage (NCBI taxonomy): Eukaryota > Metazoa > Chordata > Amphibia > Caudata > Salamandridae > Triturus > Triturus cristatus. The sequence continues at coordinate 843,903,303 of NC_140594.1, read as the reverse complement.
CGGCAAGCAAATGATGATGATTATGCAAGTATTCTCAAAGATGTCAGAATTGGACTACTCACAGAACATGGAAGAAAAGCTTTACAGAGTTGATTGCTATGTAATTTGTATCCAACAGAACAAATAGTTCCAGAGAAAATATACAAGAAAATTGCTGGAAAGAATACTGTAATCTGCTTAATGCCAACACTACATGAATGTTCTATATTCAATCAAGAACTTTTGAAATTGGAAAATAAAGAGATTGTAAAACTGAAAGCTGTGGATAAAATACAGCATGAAGGAATAACTATTATATTGACAAGCAAATTGACAACTAAATTGGATTCTCTAGAGAAAAACATATCGAAAACAGCTGGTTAAGAAAAGCATCTTTATGTATGCATGAACTGTCGAGTAATTTTAAGACGTAATTTGGATGTAGAAAAAGGTTTAGTGAATGGAGCTATGGGTAAAGTTGTGGGTTTTGTAATTACTAGAAAAAAGATGGAATTGAATTTTCAAAAATAAAATTTGATCAGATTGAAGAGGTTAAAGACATTAGTCGTTGTTCAGTTCGTTTCTTGCTTGTGAAAGACTTATATGTACGTAGGAGGCAGTTTCCGTTTTCTCTAGCATATGCTGTAACTATTCACAAATCTCAAGGATTAACTGTAGATAGTGCTTTTGTAAACATTGGATCTAGTGTGTTTAAAGAAGGTATGGCATATGTTGCTTTGCCACGCGTGAAAAAAATATCTGGTTTATTCATGATATACTTTGATGAGTCAAAAGTTAGTGCTGATGCAAACTGTGTAAAGGAATATAATAGATTAACCCCTTCCATGCGGGGCGGATTCCCCCACTGTGCTGAGCGCTGCTTGCGCGGGCGTGGTCATGACGGAACGGTTCCGTCATGAGCACAGCTCAACCGACGCTCATGACGGAACCGTTCCGTCATGAGCGCCGAAGGGGTTAAGAAGAAGCTATGCTCCTCATTTAGGTCAGTATCCTGTGTTTGAAAAACTTGTTGTTTGTTGGAAAAGGAGAATTGAGAATATCTGTAATGAGGATGTACAGAAGAGAAAACAAAAGGAGAGTGATGTGATTGCAAGCAAAAAGAAAAAGGACAATGTTGAAGAGGATGTTGATTGTCATTTTGAAAATAGCTCTGGTGTCAACTGCTACGCTAATGTAGTGCTGAATGTTGTATTTTATCTTGAAAGTTTGCAAGAGCAGATAATACTAAATCATGAAAAAAGTTTCTGTTCTTTGCTGAGTTTTCTTTATGAGAAGCTGAGTAATGATAAAACTAAAATAGAAAGTGCTTCTGAAGTTAGAAATCTTTTAGATGTATGTTCAGGATGTACACAGTTTACTCAAAATGTCCAGCAAGATGCACAGGAATTCTTAATGTATATGCTTATGGTACTGGAAGATGAAGGGGTAGAAATAGAAAATATGTTTGGTCTCTCTTATAAATGGGAACATAGTTGTGAAAACTGTTTGAACACATGCAGCTCTAATGTTGATTCTGAAAGGTTCATATATTTAACATTACCAGAGAGTAAATCAGTGCCTTTTAGTAAATTAGTTAAAGATGCAAATCACAACATGGAATGTTCTCAATGTAAATCAGAAATGTTATCAACGTTATTTTTAAAGAAATATGGACAGTATGTAATTTTAATGATGCAACGTTGTAGAGCTGATTGAACAAAATTGGACACTTTAATAAAGAAGTTTACAGGAAATCAATTATCAATATCACGAAAAACTTTTGTTGCAGTTGCAATAATTTTCCATGATGGACCTTCTATAACTTCTGGTCATTAAACAGTTTATCTAAAATGTGAAAAAGGCTGGACACTTTGTAATGATTCACAATTGATTTTCAAGCAACGTTTGCCTGCAGAATTACCAAATTCCTACTTAATTTTTCTAAAACCAAAATTTTAGATACAAATTGCAGCATCTGAAGAAACCATTATTTCGATTTTATAGGATTACCATTGGATATTTCACCAAAAAAGAATTTAAAAATTACCATTTGGCCTCATGGAAAGGTAACTGTTTCTATTGTGGACTTCTTTGACAGATATTATTTTGGTGTATGAGCTTAAGCAACAAAATTTACAGACGTTATTTATTGCAAATAGTTATTGTTCTTAGATGATATTTTTAATATATATGTTACATTTCTATCAAGGTATGTTTTACTGAGTAGAGATTCAGGGCTTTTTTTAAACAATCTTTCAGATTGTTAATTTTTTTGCCCGCTGTTAAGTGATGAATGCAATTGATTTCACAATTTGCAGTGTAATTCAATAAATTCTGAAAACAGCAAAAAAAGGGCAAAAAATTACTTTGTTAAATATGAAAATATGTGTACTGTATTCTAGAATGTATTGTTAAATATTACTACTTTTTTTCTTTTTTTTCAGATCGAGAAAGAAAATTTAGGAAATGTAATCCTTTTTTCTAGCAATTAAAAAAACCATTTATTTATAATTAAGTTATTTTGTTGGTCAGGTAAGTTTGAAATATCTGTATTTCTCACCCCTTCACTTTCATGCTCCCTTTTCTTCACTTCTCCTCACTCTGCTTTTCTCATTCCCCTTCTCTCTCTCTTCTTCCTTTACTGCTCTTTCGTAACTCCCTCACTCCTTCTATACTACTCCCCTAGGTTTACTGCCTCCATCACTACTTTTTCAACCATGTATCTCTCCCTGTCTCCATGTGTCTCAGTCATTCTAACTGCCTTACTCCTTCTCAGTTCCTTGCTCTCTGTCTCTGTTTCTGTCTCTCTCCCTTTGTCTGTCTTACCCTTAATTTGCTTAACATCTCTGGGGAAAATTAACAAGGCCCCTGCACCACCACTATGTCACTTTTCATAACGTACTGGTGGCGCAGGGAGCTCCTCCATATTTACAAGGAGAGGAAAAGCCACCCTGCGTGACTTTTCCTTTCCACATAAATACAGCCACTTCCCACGCAGCACTGTGTGTTGAAGGGGTATTCCATGGGTGTTGTTGTGGGTGTTCCCACGCAACACTCAAAATCGTAACTTTGGAGATGCGTGTGAATGCTACGCTACCCTAGAGGTGGCGTAGCGAGGCACAACAAGGAGAAATGTTTTTATTTCTCCTCATTTTTTCCTCTTTTAGTGTGTCCTCCATTCTACAGCACGCATTGAAAGCAGAAAAAGCCTCTTTTGTGCAGGAAGGTGTCCCTTCCTGCACAAGAACAATCTCCCCACCACGCAGGCATCCTTAAACCATGGTGCAAGGGAGCCTGCGCCGGTGCATGACTGCAGTTTGTACGCCTGCACAGGGGAAGCATAGAGATGCGACAAAAAAATCGTATAAAAAATAGAATTAAAAATAACGTTTAAGTGTTTGGATGTTGGTTGGCTCTAAAAAGAGCCATTTTGTTAATTTAGTGTTTTTTGGTACCTATAAGTAAGTATCGATGCAGAGTCTAAAGATCAAGAGGAAGACTCTGTTCCCTTCATCTGTGAAATGTACACCGTCTACTCTATAAATGCCTTGCCAATCCCCTCACTATTTCTTCTTATTTCGTGGGACAAGGAGCAGAACAGGTATCAATATTAGTTGTAAATGGCAGAAGAGCAATCTACTTCAGGGAGTGAGGAGGACATCTGGATGCACTCAGAAGCATTGGTTCATAGTAGTTTCTCTTCCAGAATCTTCATACACCATAGCTACTCCCCTCACTATTTCTTCTTATTACCTGGGACAAGGATGTGAGCAGCAATCAATTTTACTTGAAAATGGTAGAACAGCAGTGGAGTGAGGAGGAGACCTGGATGCACTCTGAAGATGTCTTTCAGTAGAATGACAAAATGAAAAGAAAGGTAGTTCTAAAATGGAGGCTTATATACTTTGTTTTTTAATAAAAAGAACTCATTGGCTGTTTCAGACCATTTTACAATAAAAACTAGGCTGTAAGTTTACATTTTTAAAAGCATGTTTTGTATTGGTCCAGAAAAATGTGTTCCCACAGAACATTACTTTGGATTTGCTGTTAGGTTTGAAAAGTTAAGCAATCTTGCTCTTTGGATTAGAAACATTATGTGCTGAACTTGCTGAACTTCTGATGTCTCTGCACACACCAGTGTTCCATGATCTAATGCTATGCTAGCAAGCAGAAGTCATGTTGGGGGTAGAAATCATTTGGAAAGGGTTAAAATATGCAAAAAAAAAGAAATGGGTGTTTCCATTTAAAAGAAAGGTGGAGAACGTGAAAAGGGGGTAGGGTACAGAGTTCCTGACCCCCTAGCTTTTGTCAGGAGGTCCCTGACGGACCATGAAGGGTGAAATTTTTTTTTTAAAAATGTGAGCGTTTAGATGTTAGGTGGCTCTAAAAAGAGCTGTTGTGTTAATTGAGGGACAGAGGAAAAAAAAACATGGCAAAAAGTATAGGGTGTCACACGTGTGCTGCTGTATCTTCCTCTCTATTAGCGGAATGCTGGTGTCCGCATAAGAGATAAGAGCATGACACAAGTTGCACCGCATATGCACCCTCTCAAGCAGAGGGTGTATATCCAGAGAAACCGAAGAAGGTGAAGCTGACGCCGCAGATGAAGTGCTCTGCTGAGCTGCCGATAATGTACTTGGCTGAGCTGCTGCGGATGTGCTCGGCTGAGCTGCTGGAGGGTTTTCTCTAGCAGCTCGAGCATAAGCCACAAGATGTACATCTCTAACGTGCCTGATCATAGTGAAGATACTAAAAGAGTATTTCTTTTTAGGATCTCCTCTTGATAAGACACGATCACAAAGAGTGCAGGTGACTTTGGGAGCATTCACTTTCTTCTGCCCCAGTGGAAATGTAAAAAATTGCCATATAAAAGAGTCTTTCTGTTTCCTCTGTCTCTGTCTCACCAGAGTCTCCTGCTCACTCCCAGAAGATGACTGCTGCTCTGCTGCTCTGCCATTCTGAAGTACTGAAGTACTAGAAAAGCTGCTCAGCTCCTTCTCCCAGGGAATCAGAAGTAATAATGAGGGGAGTGGATGTGGTGTTGGACGTTTCTGGAACTGAAACTACTATAAACCAATGAAAGGTGTTGTTTCTTGATCACATGAATTGCCGTGCGCGCACCGTACGCGTACGGTGCGCGCACGGTACAAGCACCCATGCGTGAAAGGAGCACGTGCGCATGCGTGTAAGGAGCACGCACGTACGCATCACATACGAAGTACGCATGCACACGTAAATCACGTACGCATGCGCACACGGAGCACGTACGCATGCAAGCCACGTGCGCGCACCGTACACGTACCGTACCGTACGGTGCGCGCACGGTCATATACCCTTAAAGAAAAAAAAACCAAGGTTTAGAGGTTTATAGAAGATATTAACTATGCTGTTCAACTATATCTAAAATAAAATAAAAAAGCTGAGCCATTCCATATTGCAGGATACAGTAAATCTATAATTATATACATAGGTAGCATATTGTAAAATAAATAAATAAAAAATATAATAAAACATTCATAAATTAGCATTTAAAAAACCTTGCAAATTCACTGAAAAACCATAGGTTTCACACATGTTATTATAGTTAGGAATTAGCATTTAAAAAACCTTGCAAATTCACTGAAAAAACCATAGGTTTCACACACGTTATAGTTAGGAATTAGCATTTAAAAAACCTTACAAATTCACTGAAAAAACCATAGGTTTCACACATGTTATCGTTAGCTGGACATTTCACTCATACAAAACCATTGAAATTCCCCCGTTATAGTTAGTTCAGCTAACTATAACTCGCGCGCCCGCAATCCACTGCTGATGACGTCACATATTACATCACTCATGACATGGTCAGTGACATCACTCATGACATCACTGATGACATCTCAAATGACATCACTCATGACATCACTGATGACATCATCCATGTAATAAATTAGTGCATCTCTTCACACCCTAATATAACCTTTGATACACCAACTTAAAATTTCAGAGTTCCATTCTCAAAACCATACATACACCAATACCAATAACTACATACCCACTTATTAACTGTTAGGTCTACATACACCTCCACTCATTCACCTGTACAGTCACTCATACTTACAGTCACTCCGTACAAGACTATCATATGCATTTATACACCTATATAGACACTCACACACCGCCAATCATCCATTGAGGTACTGACACACCTAGTCAGTCGTGCAAGTAATTAAACACAGTCCAACTTACTCACCTATACAGTTAAACCCACTCAAGTTCACTTACTCATAAAAATAGTATCACATTCTTACACTCTTATAGAATCATTGATACAAGCACACAATCATCCATACAGTCACTGTCACAATCACACACTCTCACATCTACCCACTTATATACTCTTACACGCATATATACTGCCATTCATGTAGTTAGTCACAAATGTACCACTGAGATATACATTCAATCCCTAACACACCCATACATATACTCACTCAAACATACAGTCCATCACAGATGCACTCTTAAAACAATGCACCCATAGAATCACCCACTCACACATTTATGCATAGAGTCACACACACCCTATCCACACAAACTGTCAGACTCTAATTAGGGTACTCAAACTTACACAGGAACAGAGATGCTAGTTCCCAAATCCACCCCGACAGCAATCCAGAGCTTAGTGTGACAAGTCTCTAGAGTGGCTATCTAGGGGGAAGGGGGAAAGTGGATAAAATACCAAAAGAGAGAAGAGACTGTTCTGCGGCTTCCTTCAGGAGTCCGTCCAGCAGACTTCTTTTGCTGAAGAGATAACCTGTAGACAAGAGTTATTGTTATCGTAAACTTTTAGTTCTTAACCTCTCTTATCTCTTAACCCCTATTGCCTTATTTCCTTACCATGCCAATTTCAGAACTCTGCTTCTCTTCTATTTCTTTTCTGTGTGTGCTTTTATTTCCTTCACTATATTCTTCATCTGCAATTAAAAGGAAATAGCTAGTACCCAAGGTTTATCTGCCTCATATAAATCTTTCTCTCTGAGCTTCTTACTTACTTTCCTATTTTTATCTTCCTTTGTATCTGCCTTAATTCACAGCTTCTTTTTCTTTCTTTTTTTTGCACACCTGTAATATAGTTACATTTATCTGTTAAGAACTTCTGCTTCCTATTAAACTAGATGTTATCTATTTTAATTTGGTATTCTACTTACTGAGTTTGAGGTCTTTTCCTATTGGTAATTATTCATCTGTGTGTTTAATGCTTTCTTCTCTTTTCGTGGTGGTATTTTATTCTCTGTACTTAGCTACTGTTCGACGACTTATTTCTGTGGTAAGAATGGTTTTATCTTGTTCTATTATTTGTAGTTGCTCAAGAGTTCTAACCTATATTGCAATTCTCTCTTCGATTTTTTCAGGACTTGTCGCTACTCCTCGTTACCTCTGTGAAGAACTACAGTAAAGCCACTTTCCTCACAGTAAGTTCTAAGACTCAATTGCTTTCAGTAATTTACTTCAGTTCTCTGACGTGACAAATATACACTCGTTAACTTAGCTTCATTTTTCTTGTTCTTCCTTCAGATGCTCCTGTTGACGCTGCTTCCTCTCCCTGAATTTTTTTTTTTAAAAATGTAAGCGTTTAGATGTTAGGTGGCTCTAAAAAGAGCTGTTGTGTTAATTGAGGGACAGAGGAAAAAAAAACATGGCAAAAAGTATAGGGTGTCACACGTGTGCTGCTGTATCTTCCTCTCTATTAGCGGAATGCTGGTGTCCGCATAAGAGATAAGAGCATGACACAAGTTGCACCGCATATGCACCCTCTCAAGCAGAGGGTGTATATCCAGAGAAACCGAAGAAGGTGAAGCTGACGCCGCAGATGAAGTGCTCTGCTGAGCTGCCGATAATGTACTTGGCTGAGCTGCTGCGGATGTGCTCGGCTGAGCTGCTGGAGGGTTTTCTCTAGCAGCTCGAGCATAAGCCACAAGATGTACATCTCTAACGTGCCTGATCATAGTGAAGATACTAAAAGAGTATTTCTTTTTAGGATCTCCTCTTGATAAGACACGATCACAAAGAGTGCAGGTGACTTTGGGAGCATTCACTTTCTTCTGCCCCAGTGGAAATGTAAAAAATTGCCATATAAAAGAGTCTTTCTGTTTCCTCTGTCTCTGTCTCACAAGAGTCTCCTGCTCACTCCCAGAAGATGACTGCTGCTCTGCTGCTCTGCCTTTCTGAAGTACTGAAGTACTAGAAAAGCTGCTCAGCTCCTTCTCCCAGGGAATCAGAAGTAATAATGAGGGGAGTGGGTGTGGTGTTGGACGTTTCTGGAACTGAAACTACTATAAACCAATGAAAGGTGTTGTTTCTTGATCACATGAATTGCCGTGCGCGCACCGTACGCGTACGGTGCACGCACGGTACAAGCACCCATGCGTGAAAGGAGCACGTGCGCATGCGTGTAAGGAGCACGCACGTACGCATCACATACGAAGTACGCATGCACACGTAAATCACGTACGCATGCGCACACGGAGCACGTACGCATGCAAGCCACGTGCGCGCACCGTACACGTACCGTACCGTACGGTGCGCGCACGGTCATATACCCTTAAAGAAAAAAAAAACAAGGTTTAGAGGTTTATAGAAGATATTAACTATGCTGTTCAACTATATCTAAAATAAAATAAAAAAGCTGAGCCATTCCATATTGCAGGATACAGTAAATCTATAATTATATACATAGGTAGCATATTGTAAAATAAATAAATAAAAAATATAATAAAACATTCATAAATTAGCATTTAAAAAACCTTGCAAATTCACTGAAAAACCATAGGTTTCACACATGTTATTATAGTTAGGAAATAGCATTTAAAAAACCTTGCAAATTCACTGAAAAAAACATAGGTTTCACACACGTTATAGTTAGGAATTAGCATTTAAAAAACCTTACAAATTCACTGAAAAAACCATAGGTTTCACACATGTTATCGTTAGCTGGACATTTCACTCATACAAAACCATTGAAATTCCCCCGTTATAGTTAGTTCAGCTAACTATAACTCGCGCGCCCGCAATCCACTGCTGATGACGTCACATATTACATCACTCATGACATGGTCAGTGACATCACTCATGACATCACTGATGACATCTCAAATGACATCACTCATGACATCACTGATGACATCATCCATGTAATAAATTAGTGCATCTCTTCACACCCTAATATAACCTTTGATACACCAACTTAAAATTTCAGAGTTCCATTCTCAAAACCATACATACACCAATACCAATAACTACATACCCACTTATTAACTGTTAGGTCTACATACACCTCCACTCATTCACCTGTACAGTCACTCATACTTACAGTCACTCCGTACAAGACTATCATATGCATTTATACACCTATATAGACACTCACACACCGCCAATCATCCATTGAGGTACTGACACACCTAGTCAGTCGTGCAAGTAATTAAACACAGTCCAACTTACTCACCTATACAGTTAAACCCACTCAAGTTCACTTACTCATAAAAATAGTATCACATTCTTACACTCTTATAGAATCATTGATACAAGCACACAATCATCCATACAGTCACTGTCACAATCACACACTCTCACATCTACCCACTTATATACTCTTACACGCATATATACTGCCATTCATGTAGTTAGTCACAAATGTACCACTGAGATATACATTCAATCCCTAACACACCCATACATATACTCACTCAAACATACAGTCCATCACAGATGCACTCTTAAAACAATGCACCCATAGAATCACCCACTCACACATTTATGCATAGAGTCACACACACCCTATCCACACAAACTGTCAGACTCTAATTAGGGTACTCAAACTTACACAGGAACAGAGATGCTAGTTCCCAAATCCACCCCGACAGCAATCCAGAGCTTAGTGTGACAAGTCTCTAGAGTGGCTATCTAGGGGGAAGGGGGAAAGTGGATAAAATACCAAAAGAGAGAAGAGACTGTTCTGCGGCTTCCTTCAGGAGTCCGTCCAGCAGACTTCTTTTGCTGAAGAGATAACCTGTAGACAAGAGTTATTGTTATCGTAAACTTTTAGTTCTTAACCTCTCTTATCTCTTAACCCCTATTGCCTTATTTCCTTACCATGCCAATTTCAGAACTCTGCTTCTCTTCTATTTCTTTTCTGTGTGTGCTTTTATTTCCTTCACTATATTCTTCATCTGCAATTAAAAGGAAATAGCTAGTACCCAAGGTTTATCTGCCTCATATAAATCTTTCTCTCTGAGCTTCTTACTTACTTTCCTATTTTTATCTTCCTTTGTATCTGCCTTAATTCACAGCTTCTTTTTCTTTCTTTTTTTTGCACACCTGTAATATAGTTACATTTATCTGTTAAGAACTTCTGCTTCCTATTAAACTAGATGTTATCTATTTTAATTTGGTATTCTACTTACTGAGTTTGAGGTCTTTTCCTATTGGTAATTATTCATCTGTGTGTTTAATGCTTTCTTCTCTTTTCGTGGTGGTATTTTATTCTCTGTACTTAGCTACTGTTCGACGACTTATTTCTGTGGTAAGAATGGTTTTATCTTGTTCTATTATTTGTAGTAGCTCAAGAGTTCTAACCTATATTGCAATTCTCTCTTCGATTTTTTCAGGACTTGTCGCTACTCCTCGTTACCTCTGTGAAGAACTACAGTAAAGCCACTTTCCTCACAGTAAGTTCTAAGACTCAATTGCTTTCAGTAATTTACTTCAGTTCTCTGACGTGACAAATATACACTCGTTAACTTAGCTTCATTTTTCTTGTTCTTCCTTCAGATGCTCCTGTTGACGCTGCTTCCTCTCCCTGACGACTCGGTCCGAAATCTTCACAAACTAAGATTTGCTGTTCTCCTCAAAAGTCACTTTACTTCATGGAACTCGGATTTCGAACTTGTATCTACTGACTTCCGAAAGCCCTTCAGGGTAGATTCTGAAAAGCCTTTGAGCGAAAACTGAAAAAACTTCTAGTCAGCGCACACTGGAATGCGCACCTGACTCTCTAGAATTCTTGGTGAAGTGCGCAGTTCCTAGGCAGCGCGAGCCTCACCTAGGATTCCAGCGCGTTCTCTCCCAAACACTAGAACGCTAACAGCTACTCGGTTCTGGTGGCCTTTTCTGGCACCATTTCCGAGTCAGCTCCACCCATGTACCTTCCATTGCTCGTGGTGTACAAACTTTGAGTCTTCGATGCGCAATTAAACCTATCTGTAATCTTGGGTTCCTGACTGTACCCTCCAACAAGGTAGGCTCTCTCCTCTGGGGTTTAGTTGGTGATCGTAGGTGAAAGGCCTTAACTAATCTTGGAGCATGGACATCTTCCTCTCGTTCCCAAGACCTTTCCTCGGGCCCAAACCCTTCCAGTCCACCAAATAGTATAACTTCCCTTTTTGTATTTTGGAGTCTAGAATTTCCTTGACTTCAAATTCAGTACCAGTCTCTAGCTGAAGAGGCCTTGGAGGCAGGTTTTTTCGCAGATCTTCTGGAGCCTTCTTCAACAGGGATATGTGGAAAACTGGATGTATTTTCAACTTTGGTGGCAATTGAACTCGGTAAGTAACCAGATTTATTTTCTCCTCTACCAGATATGGACCAATAAATCTCGGTTGAAACTTCCGATTACCTGTCAATCTCAAATTCTTAGTACTTAACCAAACCTTGTCTCCTATTTCCAATGAGGGGCCTACTCGTCTCTTTCTGTCTGCATAACTCTTATATTTTTCTTTAGCTAGTTCAAGATTTTCTATTGCCCTCTTATGTACCTGATCTAACTGTGTTACAATCTCCTCCACCGCCAGAACTGAGATCTCGGTTTGCCTGAGGGTCAAGTTGGGATGTCTTCCATAATTCATAAAGAAAGGGGAATACCCAGTGGAAACATTCTTTGCATTATTATGGACGAACTCTGCTGCCCACAAATAATCCGACCAATTTCCTTCTTGTTTCAAAAGAAACAATCTCAGATATTGTTCAAGTTCCTGGTTCACCCTCTCGGTTTGACCGTCAGTTTCTGGGTGGTAACTGGTGGAAAAACGGACTTCTGTACCCAACCCTTCCATGAAAGATTTCCAAAAGTGGGAAATGAACTGTGGACCCCTATCTGTGATTACTATTTTAGGGATTCCATGTATTTTCACTATTTGAGCACTAAAATGAGTCGCCAACTGCTTCGCTGTTGGCACTCCCTTTAAAGCTGTAAATGAGCCATTTTAGAAAGGGAATCTACTACCACTAAGATGGTATTGTAGCCCTGACTAAGGGGTAAGTCAGTTATGAGGTCCAATGTAACTGTGTGCCAAGGATAAGGTGGAGTGGGTAAGGGCATAAGTAAACCTTTTGGGGCCTGCCTTTCGGATTTTCCCTGAGCACAGATCTCACAAGTCTTAACATATTGCTCAATACTCTTCGACATTTCAGGCCACCAGTAGTGTCGCTGGATCAGTTCTCTGGTCTTTGCCTCTCCCTTATGTCCTGCCAACTTTGCATCATGGCATTCCTTGATAATCTGTTGCTGCAACTCTTTAGTGGGGATATACAGAGCTCCTTGGAAGTAGTGCAACTGATTACGAACTTCTCTTCCTTCCTCCTTCGCCCACTCTTTCAACGTCTTTTCATCCATTGCGTCAGTGATACCCTGTTCAAGATCAACTGAAGTGATTGCTCCAATAATCTTCTCACTTGGGATAATGGATTGATTTCCTAGAGGTGTCTTTTGATTTTCTGTGTCTATCCTAGACAAGGCATCTGCTTTTCCGTTCTGGGCCCCTGGTCGATAAGTAATGACGAAATCGTAATCAGCAAAGTAGAGCGACCATCGCAATTGTCTTGGTGTTAAGGTTCTGGCTGTTTTTAGAAATTTTAAATTTCTATGGTCTGTATATACTGTGACTTGATGCTGTGCCCCCATTAAATGATGTCTCCAATCTTTGAATGCGTCTTTTATGGCCAATAGCTCCTTCTCTGTGATGGTATAGTTTATTTCTGCCGGAGTTAATTTTCTTGACCTATAAGCGACTGGATGCAGCTGCCCCGTTTGCTTGCTTCGTTGGGACAAAATTCCTCCCACCGCCTGATCTGAGGCATCGGTCTCCACATAAAATGGTTCAGTCGGATCTGCATGTTGTAGGATTGGGGCTGACGTAAAACTTCTCTTTAGGGATTGGAAGGCTTCTTCAGCTTCAGTTGTCCATTCAAATTTGACCCCTTTTTTCAATAGACGGGTGAGTGGCAAAATCTTATGCAAAAATTCTCCAATGAATCTCCGGTAAAAATTGGCAAAACCAATAAAGCTTTGTACTTCTTTGACGCTCTCGGGGGACTTCCAATTTATCACCGCTTCGATCTTCTTGCGGTCCACAAGAATGCCTGTTGGTGAAATTGCAAAGCCCAAAAATTCAACCTGAGGGACACTGAAGGCACACTTCTCTAGCTTTACAAACAGTCTGTTTTCTCTCAGCTTCTGTAAGACCCTTCTAACCTGATCCTGATGTTCTTCCTTGTTCTCTGAGTAGATAAGGATGTCATCGATGTACACCAGTGCACACTGGTCGATGAATTCCTTCAATACATCGTTAATGAAGTGTTGAAAGGCTGCGGGAGCGTTACATAGCCCATAGGGCATAACCTGATATTCAAATAGGCCGAACCTCGTTCTGAAAGCTGTCTTCCACTCATCGCCCTCCTTCATTCTCACCAGATGATACGCTCCCCTCAGATCCAACTTCGTGTAAATTGTTGCTCCTTTCACTTGATCTAGCAAAACAGATATTAGCGGCAATGGATAGCGGTTCTTTTTTGTAATCCTATTGATGGCTCTGTAGTCGATGCAGGTCCTCAAATCTCCTTCTTTCTTTGGGACAAAAAATAGGGGCGAGGAGACTGGGGACTGCGAGGGACGAATGAAGCCGTTTGCTAGATACTTATCTAAATACTCTTTTAGGTGATGGTGTTCTTTTTCCGTAAGGGCATACACACGGCTGCAAGGTAGATTTGAACCGGGTTCTATCTCAATCTTACAATCATAAGGTCTGTGGGGTGGTAATTGTTCTGCCTCCACTTCATTGAATACGTCTTCAAAATCTCGATATTCCCCTGGTATGTCTTGCACATGGATTACACAAATTGATTCTCCCGTCTGACACAACGAATGTGCAGGATTCACCTCTTGCTCCTGCAGCTGGCCCTTGAAACAATTTGCCAAACAATAATCTGATCCCATCTTAATGGCTCTGGTACTCCAGTTGATTGTTGGATTATGTTCAGTAAGCCAGGAAAGCCCAAGGATCAACTGGAATTGGGGGGCATCGATTAAGTTAAACTGGATCTTCTCCTCATGCCCGTCATTCGAGATCAGATGAATTAATTCTGTGTGACTGATTATTGGACCAGAGGACAGGTTGGTTCCATCCACTGCCCTAACGGGCTCTGCTTTTAACTTTTTGATGGCTTCGATTCCCACCTTGCTCGCAAACTTTAGATCGCAAAAGTTTCCGGTGGCTCCTGAGTCGATCATCACTGAGACTTCCCTCAGCGTCACGTGTCGAAACCTGATTTCCATTGATAAAGTTAGATGTGGCGCTGCAGACTGTAGAATATTGGCCAACCTATGTTCTTTTGGAGTCTGATCGAAAATCGCATCCACCTGTTCAACTCCTCCAACAGATGGTGCCTTTAGTTTTCCATCGGCTTGAAACTTCCCTTGGGTTTCTTTGGACATGCACGTACAAAATGACCTCCCGATCCACAGTAAATGCATAGGTTGTTGGTTCTTCTCTTTTCCTTCTCTTCTTTGGAAAGAGGACCCCGTATTGTACCAATCTGCATTGGTTCGATGCCCTGCTGACCTTCATTGCTTCGTCCTCCTTCCGACCTTACTCGATCAAATCGTGGAATCACTGACTTGAAATCTTTCCTTTTTTCACCTTTTCTTTCCCCATGTCGGAAATCGATTTCCAGCACTAAATCCACCAACGCGGAGATTTCTGTGGGTCTATTGGGTATTCCGGCCAATGCATCCTTTAGCTCATCTCTTAAACCTCGATAAAACACCGCTGCTCTCTTACTCTCAGGCCAGTTGGTTTCCACCACTAGTTTATTGAATTGAGCTAAATAAAAGACCACATCGCGGTGCCCTGTTTCAGGCCGAGTAGTTCGTTGTCTACGGCTTGGGATATCCGCCTTCTGTCAAATATTCGAAGGAACTCTTCTTTGAAGTTCTCATTATTCCGCAATATGGGATCGTCTTTTGAAATCAGAGGCAAAGACCAGGATGCTGCATCCCCACTTAAGTATGACAACACAAAGGCCACTCGAGACTGAGCATCTGGAAAAATGGAAGGGCGGCACATGAAATGTAATGAGCACTGCGTAATGAATATTTGAGCCTTCTGCGGATCCCCACTAAAACACTCGGGTGCCGCTAATGGAATGACAGGTGAGAGGGAGCGAATCACCTGAGTTATCATCCTATTAGTCCCTTCTGTCAATGAAGCTTGAGCGTCCGACCCTGAACCAAAAGGTTGTCTAAGCCTTTGCGCCAATTCTACGGTTTCTTTTCTAGAATTTACTACTTCTAATCTGAGGTTCTGGTTTTCTTCTCGGACTGCACTTAACTCTTTTTGTATGGTATCTGATATTATTCCTAAACCTTGTACGTCTATTCCCTCAGCCATCTCTGTTCGGGTGTTAAATGCAACGTGGGCACTTCACTCTGTCAGACTCTAATTAGGGTACTCAAACTTACACAGGAACAGAGATGCTAGTTCCCAAATCCACCCCGACAGCAATCCAGAGCTTAGTGTGACAAGTCTCTAGAGTGGCTATCTAGGGGGAAGGGGGAAAGTGGATAAAATAACAAAAGAGAGAAGAGACTGTTCTGCGGCTTCCTTCAGGAGTCCGTCCAGCAGACTTCTTTTGCTGATAACCTGTAGACAAGAGTTATTGTTATCGTAAACTTTTAGTTCTTAACCTCTCTTATCTCTTAACCCCTATTGCCTTATTTCCTTACCATGCCAATTTCAGAACTCTGCTTCTCTTCTATTTCTTTTCTGTGTGTGCTTTTATTTCCTTCACTATATTCTTCGTCTGCAATTAAAAGGAAATAGCTAGTACCCAAGGTTTATCTGCCTCATATAAATCTTTCTCTCTGAGCTTCTTACTTACTTTCCTATTTTTATCTTCCTTTGTATCTGCCTTAATTCACAGCTTCTTTTTCTTTCTTTTTTTTGCACACCTGTAATATAGTTACATTTATCTGTTAAGAACTTCTGCTTCCTATTAAACTAGATGTTATCTATTTTAATTTGGTATTCTACTTACTGAGTTTGAGGTCTTTTCCTATTGGTAATTATTCATCTGTGTGTTTAATGCTTTCTTCTCTTTTCGTGGTGGTATTTTATTCTCTGTACTTAGCTACTGTTCGACGACTTATTTCTGTGGTAAGAATGGTTTTATCTTGTTCTATTATTTGTAGTTACTCAAGAGTTCTAACCTATATTGCAATTCTCTCTTCGATTTTTTCAGGACTTGTCGCTACTCCTTGTTACCTCGGTGAAGAACTACAGTAAAGCCACTTTCCTCACAGTAAGTTCTAAGACTCAATTACTTTCAGTAATTTACTTCAGTTCTCTGACGTGACAAATATACACTCATTAACTTAGCTTCATTTTTCTTGTTCTTCCTTCAGATGCTCCTGTTGACGCTGCTTCCTCTCCCTGACGACTCGGTCCGAAATCTTCACAAACTAAGATTTGCTGTTCTCCTCAAAAGTCACTTTACTTCATGGAACTCGGATTTCGAACTTGTATCTACTGACTTCCGAAAGCCCTTCAGGGTAGATTCTGAAAAGCCTTCGAGCGAAAACTGAAAAAACTTCTAGTCAGCGCACACTGGAATGCGCACCTGACTCTCTAGAATTCTTGGTGAAGTGCGCAGTTCCTAGGCAGCGCGAGCCTCACCTAGGATTCCAGCGCGTTCTCTCCCAAACACTAGAACGCTAACAGCTACTCGGTTCTGGTGGCCTTTTCTGGCGCCATTTCCGAGTCAGCTCCACCCATGTACCTTCCATTGCTCGGGGTGTACAAACTTTGAGTCTTCGATGCGCAATTAAACCTATCTGTAATCTTGGATTCCTGACACAAACACTCAGGAACCCATACAGATACTCCGACAAGCAATCAATAACTCATACAGACACTTATATAGGTATTCACAAAACCATGCCGCCACTTATACACCAACATACAGACACATACAAACATTTACACAGTTTAGAAACTAGTCTGCAGTAAGATACATTTAATGACTCACTTATAGAGTCAGTTACGAACCACAGAAAATCATCCATTTACACACTTGTACACCCACTCATTCTTCAACAGGCCTTTCCCTATATATATTAAACATATTAAAATTGTTCAGAAACACATACTCAATGGGATGATGTCATCAGTGATGTCATCAGTGATGTCATTTGAGATGTCATCAGTGATGTCATGAGTGATGTCACTGACCATGTCATGAGTGATGTAATATGTGACGTCATCAGCAGTGGATTGCGGGCGCGCGAGTTATAGTTAGCTGAACTAACTATAACGGGGGAATTTCAATGGTTTTGTACGAGTGAAATGTCCAGCTAACTATAACATGTGTGAAACCTATGGTTTTTTCAGTGAATATATATATATATATATATTATCTACTGGCAGTCGCCAGTACATAGTTATAGTTAGGACCTATTTTGCATAGGAAATCCGCAACATTCTATTCCCAATAAGTCTGGCGCCGATTGACGAATCTTCGCAAAATTTTCCAAACTTTTGGCCAGCTCCGCTCTGCTCCTACCCTGAAAGGTTTGTGGTGATTCGTAAAGCGGGGGCTGAGAAAAAATGGGGGGTCCCAAAATGCGTTATCCCCATGCAATTTCCCATAGGATCTGTTGTCGCAGCTACAGCCCGAACCGCTGAACGGAATGACACCAAATTTGGCAAAGAGGTAGTCCTCAGTTCAGACTCATGCCTTTTGCATAAATGGTGTGAATCTGTTCAGTAGTTCCTGAGAAAATTATGGTAAAAAAGTTAGTTATATCTATGGCCGGGGAGGATCCGCGGACCCTACCCGCACCGTTAGCGCACCCTCCCCGCACCGAGCGTGCACCCTCCTGATCGCGCACTGAATGCTATTTGGCTGTCGAGTGTCTCTCTACATTCGAAACCAGGAACTGTTGGCAGCCATTTTCTGCCTCGGTAGAAGCGAGGCTGAAGAAGCAAGGGCAATAAGTGTGTAAAACATATAAAGGGGGCAGAGTGGAAATACTCAGACCCTCTAGAGGTGCTTAGGGGGTCGCAGAAGGACCCCCTGGGGCCCCCTTTAAAAAAAAAAAAACTGCGAAATACGCGCACGGTGTGTGTATCCTAATGCGTTGGGTGCACGGATTCTCACGCGTTGGGTGCGCGGATCCACGGCAATGTTTTTTTTAAAAAGACAAGAAATCATTGGTTGTATGACTACTTTCTACACTGAAAGGTAGGGTGTATATTTCTGTTTTTTAAAAGTATGATTCTTATTGGTTAACAAAAACAGATTGTAAGGAACATTATATATGATAAGCAGATATGTTGGAAAGTCAAGCACACTTCCTGTCTTGTTTAGTAACATTGTGTGCTGAACTTGTGACCTGTGAGGTCAGTGCAGTGTTCCATGACCTGTTTCTATGGTAACAGGCAGAAGGCAGATTGGGGGAAGGGTTGAAATGTATTTCAGTTGGAAAGGGTTGAAATGTTTAACCAATAGAAATGTGTGTTTGCTTTTGAGTTTATGAGTGAAGGATTGTGATTTGATGTTTACATGTATATGTGTGGAAAATGAAACGGAAACTTTTCCATTCTTTGTTTTTGCTGAGAGGTGCACAGTGCAGAGATTCTGTAAAAGAAAATATGGTGAGTGATTGATATACTTCTTAATCTACAAAAGAACTTGAAAGATGAGTTATTTAATTGTGAGAGGATGTATGTAGACTATCTTGATTTTAATCAGACTAATGTATTTCTCCTGCTAAAGTGTATTCACAGCAGGAGGAGCCTGTACACGAGAGTCTGCGAAGCCCGCGAAAGCGGAAACCGCGAAGCCCGGAGGACGGAGCACGGAGCACGGACCTCGGAGCTTGTGTGGAGGCTGAGCCTGTGCAGGACTAGGCATTACATTGCCGTTTGCTTGCTCACTCACCCGCGCCTGCCCGTTGCTTGCCCGTCCGTCTGCCAGCTCCATTCCCCTCCCCGCCGCATTAATTCATGGTAACCGGCGCAAGGCGGCTCCCGGCTCCCGAGGCACCCGTGGCATCTGCGGCATCCAGGGGCCTGACGGTGCTACTCGGTACTCGGCAGGACCCGGCGGGTCCCGGGGGGCAGCCCGTACCCCGTGGTGGGACTAGCGGAGAGACCAGCGGCGCACCGATACGGAGCAGAGAGCAGCAGAGGAGGAGAAACCACAGTAGCACAGCAGCAGGTGAAAACGGTGAGTGGCTTCTTAGGCGACTCCTTGACCCCTAAACGCTGACCACAGGAGTTGTCGATCCTTGAACTAAACCAGTCCACGCCCCGTGGTCCGCTTAGTTGTTTGCGAAGGGCAGAGGGGCAGAGGAGGTCTGAGGAGACTGGCTGTGACCTGCGCGTGGTGTGAGCACTGAGCCTAGCACAGAGCATAGCACCTGGCACTCAGCACCGAACTCAGCGCTGGGAGACCAACATCCTCCAGGTTACCGGCAAAGAGACACTACCATCAGAAAATGCTATTTGCCGGTGGGGAACCTTAAAAAATTATCTAGCAGAGACTAAGGACTTGCAGAAGACACGGCCCCAGCAGCTCCTGTTGCCCGAGGCTTGTGTAGGCGAGCCGAGGGAGCTAGGAGTGGAGCAGTGCCCGCGTCCACATCTGCTGCAGACCGGCGCAGACTCAGTATAGTCCCAGTCCCAGCCACTACAGACTCAGAGACCTTGTTGAGAGGAATAAGCAGAGTAAGCAGAGGGACTGCAGACTGGCAGGCAGGGCGAGATAGCCGCTAACTTTTCTCGCCTTACCCGGCGTTGATCCTGCCAGCTACCAGCGGCCCCAGCCTCCCGTCTTACCCTCACTTTCCCAAACTTTGTTGCTCTGCAAGTCAAAACCAACTATCAGCAACCGGCTATTAGCCACTAACTACCTAACTATCCAGCCAAAACTGCTTCTGGGCCAGCATGAGGTCTGGAAAAGTGAGAAGGCCCACCATAAAACCAGCACCAAAACGAAAAAAAGGGGCTACAAGCGACGCAGGAGCCTCCCTGTCACCAACAGATAGAGACCTCTACAAAATAAGGTCCATTAAGGGGAAGGACAACTCAAACGACATCAACTGCACCAACAAAATCGGTGACGACACGGGCTGCCCTTGGTCCACCGGCATGGATGTCATTAAAGACAACAACCTAGAAACTGCAACAGACCCACGCAATTCAACAAAACCAAGCAATCTAACAAAAGGAGCGAAAAGGGAAAGAACCGAAGATGTCATAACCATTGACGGAGAACCAGCTAGGAAAACCTCACACTTCTACCAACCAAAAATTTATACGAAATTTGCGTTCTTAAAACATCCAGAAACAGCAATTTTTACAAATAATGGAAACCTAGAAGGCTTACCAACTCCACTGGAGCCTGGCAAGATAGAATTTCCACCATCATATGAACAAAAAATACCGGACTCAGAAAAAACGCCAAAAGTCACAGTAGCGGATATACACACCGCCAAATACCTCACGTCATTAACCGAAAGCAGTTTAACAATAAATAATGAAGAAAATGGATTAGTAGACCCGCCAGTGGAGCTCAATAACCAACTATACACTGAACTGACAAACCCTCAAGGCACCCAGACTCAGCTCAGGAGGATAAAAAAAGAAAGCTCCCCAGACAAGGACACAACATTCAATGGGTCAAGTACTGATAGAGCATTATATGCCTCCATCATTTTAGAACAACATGACCCACAGGACTGGGAAGACCAACAAACAGGCCTGCTATGGCAAAAACCTTGTAGCGTGCAGGACGCTAAGACAGCAACATCACGACAAAATAGCAGCCTCTCACCGACGCTGAAGAGTGCACAAGATGGCCTCCACATGGCCCCAAATGAGCAGAGCAACACGGGTTGCCCCAGTACGCCAAAAATAAATTGGCAAAAGATGAATCTACACACTATAGACAGTGACATGTCTTTCCTTGCAACACAGGAATGGCAAGACCTAGTGACGGCATACAATCTAAAACCTACTATATCCTCAAGCACCAAGAGCCCAGAGAGTAAGAGCAAAAGCTCGTTCATTACCTTCTGGGCAAACCTATTAAACACAATACAGCTATCAGCAGCAGCTTTACAATATCAATCAGAGAAACTAGACATGCAGCTAACAGTATTGCTAACACTAGCTGAATTTACTTCAGGGATTGAGAAGAAACTAGGCGACCTAAACGGCTTGATAAAAAGGGGTCAGGAAGCAGTAGAACTTTCTGCTATAGCAAGAACAGAATGTGACTGCTCCCCAATAATCAACAAGCTATCGACACTACCAACCATGCTAGAAAATCTTCTGGTCAATCTGAAGCCTATTACACCATTAGACCTTAAAGATGCAGCCAAGGAGGGAATCGTTGCAAGGGACCTCCAATTGCACGGAGCCCCAGAAAAAGCAGAGAACGGGCTGCTCCAAAACACGAAGACCTGTTCCTCCATTGACAGTCAATTGCCAAAAAACGTACTCCCAAACCTCTCATATCAAGAAACAGACACAACAGAGGCGCCTACAAACTCACGAACTCGACGGAAACAAAAAAGGAAGGGCAGGAATAGGAATACGACAACTATGGCCCACAAACAGGAGAGGCAACCAGTTGAAACCCACTGCCAAGTGGAACTAGAAGAGACGGCGGGACCATTAAACCAGGCTAAGCAGACACCACTCTTGGGCAAAAAAACTGTTAACTACAAGGACCCCCACCAAACCCATAACCCTGAGATCAAAAGAACCATTGGAGACAGCAACAGAAAACCCTGTACATGAGGACGTCCTAAAGGAGCAACGCTCACATCAGCAGGATAGACTTGAAATAATGTCTGATCCATGCAGCATAGCAAGGAGCCACATTGATAGCTGGCCAAGGACCATGCTACAAAATACGAAACAGTCGGCCCTGAAACAAGAATCGGAACAACCTAACACATGGGCAACTTCAGCTATAATTGACAACATCAATGACCAACTCCTCACCGGGGCTAGCCACCCTGAACAAACTGCAGCCCGAGCAACCAGAGTCACCTCAACAAATAAGACAGATATACTGATATTCGTACCGGAGTATAAATCCAGGGACAGAATGGACACCTTGAATAGAGGAAACATAATCAAACTAATTACATCAATCAAAGGTCTGGAAGGCATTACTACAACTGACTTACTTCAAATCGAATTCCAACCTGCACACGACCAGATCCATCCAGAAACGACAAAGACAACATGGGCGTCAAACGACCTGGTCAACCGGATCCTAGGAGAACTCAACACATTCGCTCAATGGGGAATAAGGCTGGAACCTGGTATAAGGCCAGCCTACCCAACACCGTTCTTAAAGGAGAGTGGAAAAGAATACTCGCTCAAAGCTACATCAATCCTAAAAGGAGCCCTCAGCCAGTCACTAGGCCGCCAAGGAAGGTCCTTACACATTTCAATGGTAAATACGCAATTTACAGCTTCAAATTTGGGTATAATACAGCGAACAATAACAAATAGATGCGGGCATTGACCACGACCCTCTGTGCAGCCCTCATCACACACAATTTCGAATAACATCAGAGTATGCATTTGGAATATCAATGGCTTGACTGACAAATTGGACGATCACGAAACGCTAGAATACCTAAGGACATTTGACTTGATATTACTACAAGAAACCTGGGAAGAAGCTGAGATAGCCCTCGAAGGCTACATGACGCAAATCGTCCCTGCTACCAGGACATCACCCTTTGGCCACAGCTCAGGCGGACTAATGATCTTTGCCTCAATCCTCACAGTACGATCAATAAAGGAAATAAAGATTAAAACTATAGCTCCTAACGTCATACAAGCGACTGAGCTAACAATAAACACCAGAAGGCCGGACTACCGCCTGGTAATAGTTAACTCTTATATACATCCGAAGCACAGACGGAAAGGTGCAAGAGAGCTGGCCAATGAGACAGCAAGAATTATGGATGAGGGGGAAGTTGAAAACTTAATCCTCGCAGGAGATTTTAACCTCTTTCTTTTCGGAACTGCAATAGGCGATGACTTGGTATATGATCTTAACAGAGCCTGGGGAATACCAACTCAAGTACAACCACCTCCAACTAAACAAACTAATTGCTCGAACCAGTTACTAAAAGAATTAGAGCAATTAAACCTAAGGGCCCTGAATGGCCGGTACAAAGAAGACACTCCTCCAGCACCAACCTACCACTCGGCAGCAACTTCTTCCTACCTAGACTACGCATTTGTAACCCTCCCTCTTTTTGACATAATTAAATCATTTAAGCTGGGTGTTAGTGATCAAAGTGACCATTTACCACAAGAAATCGTTCTAAGGACAATCAGAGAAAACCCAATGGAAGTCAGGGTATGCGCTAGATCTGAATACACATCAGACTTCAAACGCATAAGATATAAACAAAATAATATCGAAGAACTGTCTTTAAACGCGAAGGAGCTTTTTCATCAGGGCAACTTGGGTGTAAACCCAATAGAGGCCTGGGAGGGGTACACAAAGACTCTGGGAACCAAATATGCAACAAAACCAAGGCAAGCGAAAAACAAAATCCCTAAGACCGGATTAAGCAAGGCAAACAAGCTAGAAATAAAAAGAATTAAACGGAACATAAAGCAAACTTTAAACCAACTCCGCGCACAGCCTAAAAAAGGGCCCTTGCAAGATGTTCTTCGCAGTTTAAAAACAAGCCTAAGAAAGACAACTTGGGAAATCAAAAGTCAGGCGAACGACGACCTCTGGGCAAAAATAAAGTACGATTCGAAACTAAAAAACAGTGCTAAATTTTGGCAAATAATTCACAGCTTGCAACGGCCAGTCCACCAAGGAATAAACTCCTACATTTCAGAGGCAACTTGGGCTGACTATCTCCACAATCATTTTAATGAAACCGATGATGATATCCCCATATCCCTGACAACATTAGAAACAGACAATACTCAGAAGGACAATGAAACAGGAAAGAATGAAAAAGGGCCTAGAAACCCCAAAGAAATCACAACGGGAATATACGACCAAAAGAAGATTGACGGGGCACAGAACAACAGCACATTACCAAGCAATACAGTGAATTAAATCAACATAACAGCGGATCAGATAAAATCTCAAATAAAAAAGGGAAAAATGGAAGGAGCTCCAGGCCCAAATGGGATACCACCGATGATATTTAAACAGGACATTGAATTCTGGAGCAACACACTAGTACCGCTCTTTGTGGGCATACAAGAACTAGAAACCTGCCCGGAATCCTGGCAAGGATCAACAATAAGCCCAATTCATAAGCAAGGAGACAGGAGCGATCCTTGCAACTATCGGTTGATCGCTCTACTCGATATAGAAGCAAAGTATTATGCTGGCATGCTACTGGACGAATTGACTTCTTGGGCAGCATCAAAGCACATAATTCCGGCTAATCAAACAGGGTTCTGCAAAGGACAAGGAACTACCACCAATGTCATGGCGCTAACTCTGCTGATAGACGCGGCCAAAGTAGGAAAGAATTCGCTGTTTCTATGTTTCATTGATTACAGTTCAGCTTTCGACCATGTGGATCGGGGCAAACTTTGGCAAAAGCTTGACAAATGGGGGATACCGCAACCCCTCTTGAAGCAGTTAATCTTACTTCACACCAACACCTGGGTTAAGATCAAACTGGGAGACGGGACGTACCTCTCCAGGCGAATCAATACCTCTAAAGGATTGAAGCAAGGGTGCGTCTTAGCCCCTACTTTGTTTAATCTTTTCCTGGCAGACCTACCAGGGGAATTGGACAGCATCAAATCACCCGCCCCACGGTTGGGGGACATCACTCTGTCCAACCTTCTTTACACTGACGACCTGGTTTTAATAAGTCGAACTCCAATTGGCCTTCAGCACCTTCTAAACACTACCAGCACATTTTCTCAGCGTAACGGATTAAAAATCAATCTAAAGAAAACAAAAACAATGGCTGTGAACTATAAGAAGGCCAGAAAAAACTGCTGGTACCTGGACGGACATAAACTGGCCCATGTAGCGTGCTATAAATATCTGGGAGTCCTAGTAGACAGCAGAGGCTCATTTAAACCGCAATTAGGGATGCTACAACAGAAAGGCACCATGAGTCGTCTCGCGATGATCCCCCTGAAGAAAATATTGCCAGACTATACGCTTGACCCGTTCTTACAAGTATTGAGAGCTCGCCTTCAACCGACGCTAACATACGGGAGCGAATCAACGCTCGGAAAAGATGCTCTTACCCTCGATAGAGTGATCAGTAAAACTTACAGGTCCATCTTTCGGTTACCCAACTATGTATCTCCTGCCCAAATTCGACTGGAGTTCGGGGTTCAAAAACAGACAGTGGAAAGAAGGGGCAGCTTCATAAAATGCTGGCATAAGATTAGAAATGCTGAGCAAGGCACCTTAAATGCCTATCTCTGGATTGAGCTGCAACGTCGAGAACGGTCAAACGCAAGGAAGTACCTGATGGAATCATTAGAAGTACTTGAACTGACAGACCTCTGGAACACCCCAGTAGATCATAGAAGTTTTAAAAAACTAGTAACAAAGGTGACAAAAATAACATCGCTATTAGAGGATAAAGAAACTCTAGCAAAAAGGGCACACGGATGGACAGTCCTAAGTGACTACAAATCATTAAAGGCTCAAGCGTATATGGACCAAGGATTCAAACAGAAGATCAAAGAGAAATTTTTAAAACTGCGGCTCGGCATACTACCAATTCTCCCCCACCTGGCACCATGGAAACGTATTCAGGAAGACAAAACTTGCCGTCTCTGCAATACAGGACTTGAAGACCTAGTCCACATAGTATGTATCTGTCCAATCTTAATGGACAAAAGGAGATCCCTGCTACGTGCAATATGGAACCAGAAGGGCATTAGAACCTGTAGGCATGCAGTCAAATTATGTTTTAACCCGCAGGAGACTCAATTAAACTGCAGATTTACAAAATACTTCGACGTAGTGGCGGAGAGAATTAAACAGAAACAAAACGAGGAAATTGAGTAAAAGTCACACAGCACCTCTGACTATAACTTTTGGGCCATCGCCCTAATGAACAATTCAAAAATGCGAACTATTAATATGAACCTCACAATTTTAACTCCTGATAATTATTTTTTTATCTTTGATATGTATCTCTTTTAAAAGTTGTGTACCTGAAATTGTAAGTTTTAATTAACTGTGCAATAAAACTATCTTCATCCTGCTAAAGTGTAGGGAGTACTTCTTTTCTCTACAATGTGTGTGCATGTAGAAACCATTCTGTGATAAGCATTTGTGTTTTTCATGTGTTTGTAGACAGATAACTGTGCTGTTTTTATATTTTGGTAGAATTAGAAACCAGTCATTGTTTATGAATTTGTGAAATGAGTTATGTTATGTTTCTATACTAAAATGTAGCACTACTTCTAGATGAAGAAATGTGTTTTGGTATAGTGCAAGGGATAGTGTTGTTTGTCTAGAATCACACAGTGAGTCTGTGTGCATTTGGGAACCACTGTGAGAGAAGCATTTGGTAACATCGTGTATTTGCTGACAGATAACTGTTTTAAAACATGTCATGTTGTCAAGTTTTAGGAGCATTAGAAGACAGTTATGGCTTATGCTTCCATTAAATGAGTCAGGTATTGACAGTAAATTGCAGTCGGGAAATATGTAGATTGAGTGCAGTTCCTAGGATAGTGTTGCTTGTCTAAAATCACACTGTGAATCTGTGTGCATTTGGGTAAGGATTGTGAGAGAAGCATTTGGTAACATTGTGTATTTGCTGACAGATAATTGTTTTAAAACCGGTCATGTTGTCAAGTTTTAGTAGCATTAGAAGCCAGTCTTTGCTTATGCTTTGATTAAATGAGTCAGGCTTTGACACAAAAGTGCAGTCCTGAAATATGAAGATTGTGTGCAGTTCCCTTACCACATCCACAGTAGTGAATGGTTTTTGGTAAACTCCTGGGTATAGTGGTTGTTGTCTAGAATCACACTGTGAGTGTGTGTGCATTTGGGAACCACTGTGAGAGAAGCATTTGGTAACATCGTGTATTTGCTGACAGATAACTATTTTAAAACCTGTAGTTGTCAAGTTTTAGTAGCATTAGAAGCTAGTCATTGCTTATGCGTTGATTAAATGAGTCAGGCATTGACACTAAAGTGCAGTCGTGAAATATGTAGATTGTGTGCAGTTCCCTTACCACTTCCACTGTAGTGAATGAGTTTTGGTAATCTGGTAGGGATAGTGTTGTTTGTCTAGAATCACACTGTGAGTCTGTGTGCATTTGGGAACCACTGTGAGAGAAGTGTTTGGTAACATTGTGTATTTGCTGACAGATAACTGTTTTAAAACATTTCATGTTGTCAAGTTTTAGTAGCATTAGAAGACAGTTATGGCTTATGCTTTCATTATATGAGTCAGGCATTGGCAGTAAATTGCAGTTGTGAAATATGTAGATTGTGTGCAGTTCCCTTACCACTTGCACTGTAGTGGATGAGTTTTGGTAAACTCATAGGGATAGTGGTGCTTGTCTAGAATCACACTGTGAGTTAGTGTGTATTTGGGATCACTGTGAGAGAAGCATTTGGTAACATCATGTATTTGCTGACAGATAACTGTTTTAAAACCTGTCATGTTGTGAAGTTTTAGTAGCATTAGAAGCCAGTCTTTGCTTATGCTTTTATTAAATGAGTCAGGCTTTGACACAAAAGTGCAGTCCTGAAATATGAAGATTGTGTGCAGTTCCCTTACCACTTCCACAGTAGTGAATGATTTTTGGTAAACTCCTGGGTATAGTGGTTGTTGTCTAGAATCACACTGTAAGTGTGTGTGCATTTGGGAACCACTGTGAGAGAAGCATTTGGTAACATCGTGTATTTGCTGACAGATAACTATTTTAAAACCTGTCATTGTAAAGTTTTAGTAGCATTAGAAGCTAGTCATTGCGTATGCGTTGATTAAATGAGTCAGGCATTGACACTATAGTGCAGTCGTGAAATATGTAGATTGTGTGCAGTTCCCTTACCACTTCCACTGTAGTGACTGAGTTTTGGTAATCTGCTAGGGATAGTGTTGTTTGTCTAGAATCACACTGTGAGTCTGTGTGCATTTGGGAACCACTGTGAGAGAAGTGTTTGGTAACATCGTGTATTTGCTGACAGATAACTGTTTTAAAACATGTCATGTTGTCAAGTTTTAGTAGCATTAGAAGACAGTTATGGCTTATGCTTTCATTATATGAGTCAGGCATTGACAGTAAATTGCAGTTGTGAAATATGTAGATTGTGTACAGTTCCCTTACCACTTGCACTGTAGTGAATGAGTTTTGGTAAACTCACAGGGATAGTGGTGCTTGTCTAGAATCACACTGTGAGTTAGTGTGTATTTGGGATCACTGTGAGAGAAGCATTTGGTAACATCATGTATTTGCTGACAGATAACTGTTTTAAAACCTGTCATGTTGTGAAGTTTTAGTAGCATTAGAATCCAGTCTTTGCTTATGCTTTGATTAAATGAGTCATGCTTTGACACTGATGTGGTGTACTTAAATATGTATATTGTGTGCAGTACCATTAACTCTTCCAGACTAGTGAATGAGTTTTGGTAAACTCCTAGGATAGTGTTGCTTGTCTAAAATCACACCGTGAGTCTGTGTGCATTTGGGTAAGGATTGTGAGAGAAGCATTTGGTAACATCGTGTATTTGCTGACAGATAACTGTTTTAAAACCGGTCATGTTGTTAAGTTTTAGTGGCATTAGAAGCCAGTCTTTGCTTATGCTTTAATTATATGAGTCAGGCTTTGACATACAAGTGCAGTCCTGAAATATGAAGATTGTGTGCAGTTCCCTTACCACTTCCACAGTAGTGAATGATTTTTGGTAAACTCCTAGGTATAGTGGCTGTCGTCTAGAATCACACTGTGAGTCTGTGTGCATTTGGGAACCACTGTGAGAAAAGCATTTGGTAACATCGTGTATTTGCTGACAGATAACTGTTATAAAACCTGTCATGTTGTCAAGTTTTAGTAGTATTAGAAGCTAGTCTTTGCTTATGCATTGATAAAATGAGTCAGGGTTTGACACTAAGGTGCAGTACCATGTACTATTCTGTTCACTGTGGCAGAACTGAAAATGTAAAAGTTTTACCTAAGCACTGTCCTAAAAGTAGTCTGATTATTTAGTCAGTTTCTAAGTACCAAATAGATTGCTTCAAATGTCTATGCAGTATGCATGTAGTGTTCTAACATACTATACACTTGTCTTTTACACCTTCAATTCCCTAGTCAGTATCCATACACTTTCAGGAAACATCCTGTCACTTCCTTTGCAGTCCTCTAGAGACCCATTCAACAGCATGTACTAATCCATTCACTGTGCCAAAACCCAAACACTTATAAATTCACCAAGACACTCTCTTTACAGTACTCTAATGATTCAGTCACTGCCTACGTATTCATGCACTGAACCAGGTCTTAGCACATGGACTTCTTCAAACCGATATCCACTATGCATGCAGTCCTCTAACCACCTACACAATTGTCTTTCACACCTTCAATTCCCTAGTCAGTATCCATACATTTCCAGGAAATACCCTGTCACTCCCTTTGCAGTCCTCTAGTGACCCATTCAGCACCATGTACTAATCCATTCAATGTGCTAAAACCCAAACACTTATAAATTCACCAAGATACTATCTTTGCAGTACCTAAGTATTCATACACTGAGACAGGCCTTAGCACATGGACTGCTTAAAACCCCTATGCACTATGCATGCAGTCTTCTAATCATCTAGACACTTGTCTTTCACACTTTCAATTTCCTAGTCAGTATGCATACAGTCCAGCACTTGTCACTGCCTTTGCACTCCTCTAGTGACCCATTCAGTACCAAGTACTAATCCATTCCCTGTGCGAAAAGCCTAGCACTTATAAATTCACCTAGGCACTCTCCTTGCTGTACTCTAATCATTCAGTCAGTACCCAAGTAGTCATGCAGTGAGCCAGGCCTTAGCACATGGACTGCTTTAAATGCCTATGCAGTATAGATGCAGTCCTCTAATCACCTACACAGTTGTGTTTCACACCTTCTCTTCCCTAGTTAGTATTCATACTCTTCTAGCAAACACCCTGTCACTCACCCAGTGTGTCTCCTTATAGTACTGTAATCATTTAGTCAGTTAGCATGTAGTCTTTTAGTGAGGTAGGCTTTAGGGCATGAACTGCTTCAAAGTAGTATGCACTATGCATGTATTGTTTTAACGATCGTCACACTTGTGGTTCAGGGCTATAGTTTCTTAGTCAGTTTTTATATAAAATGTGTTTGTACAGTAATGGAATAGTATACATTTGAAAGTTATTAATATACATTTATTTGTGATTCTTTTTTACAGATACAGAACAGGAGTGTTTCTCATCTGTTTGCACTCTTCTCGTGCGAGACTGTTTGGATGAAGGGTCCTTAGGTGTTTCATCATACTTGCTGTGCCGCACGAGTATTTTTTGTTAGGATCCCTTCGTAACAGAACTCTTTGGCAAATCTTGCGAGTGACGAAGGTGGCATTGGTCTTTGTTTGCCCCTTGGGAAAAGTAAAAAATTTCCTCACCACTGAAGAAAACGTTGTGGGCGTGGTGCCTTCTGCAAAATATTTTCCTCAGATTCGGTAAATATTTTAAAGCGGCAGCATTTACAGCTTTTGTAAGTTAAACTTATAAAATTTTGTTAGCTGTATGCATTTTATATATCTGTAATTTGTTTCTTGTGGTATTTTGTTGAGAATACCATGTCGTTTTTTTTTAACAATCTTTCTGATTTTCCAGGTCTGTCGTCGACATCCATGGATCCCCACAGGAGTGTTCCGCCTTGTTGTTTTGTATTATTGTTGTTACATTTTGTTTATTAGTTTATTGTTCATATATATGCTAATAAAAAAATAAAGTTTGAAAATAGTTTATCATTTTTATATGTATTAATATTAAAAATAAAGTTTGAAAAAAATATTAATAACGTTTTTGGTTGTTCTCTTAACTGCTGTGTGACTCTTTCTTTTTCTTATTACTGTTATTTGATGGAGTCCACCATGGTGTTAAATTTTGGGGCACTTATCGCTGGAATACTGGTGATATCTGCAGTTTGCACCAACTTCTGAATAGTGTGTTACATTTATCTCAACTTTACTCCCGTTAAAGTGCTGATAATGAAATGGAGAGTAGCCGTTCCCGTGCAAAAAGACACGAGGTGCACCTTTCCGATTTATTCTAAATACTAAAATCCTGTATTGAATTGCACTGAGGTATTGGCTGCACTTACAGTGTACACACAAAATCTATTAAGAAATCTCATTGTATTTATATTGATTGGGAATAGTGCGTTAGGTGCTGGATCTTGACGAGATACACTGCTCAGTTCGTATATTGTTCTGCACACGAAAAAAACCACATCACAACTTTCACACCAATTGCAATGCAAAACAAATTCCGGCGATAAGACACGTTAGCACCAGGGATTTTACA
The DNA here is from genome assembly GCF_964204655.1 of Triturus cristatus. Lineage (NCBI taxonomy): Eukaryota > Metazoa > Chordata > Amphibia > Caudata > Salamandridae > Triturus > Triturus cristatus. The sequence goes on along the minus strand of NC_140594.1, from coordinate 843,871,464 downwards.
CCTGCTTTCTGCTGGTGTTAAGCAGGACAATGAAAGGGAACACAGCCAAGAGCCACACCAGAACACCCACAGGTGCCATAGAGTCAATGAGCATGATACAGGGATACCCATGAGGGCCAGAAGACTCATCTCAACAACTCCAGGACCGCCAATGCCCCCCAAACCCACATCTTAGTAAGTGTGTCCCTGTGGTCATTGTCTTAGCATGATAGGCACGAGCCCTGCAACTTCACAGTGTGCTGTCACCTCAGCATTGGCAGTGAGCCTGGATGTGTAGCTACGCGCGCATCCTCCTGCATGCACAACTGGCGTGTGCTGGTCTGGGGTTCACAGGTCAGTGCAGGGGTGTGCCTATCCGGCAAGGGGAACGGGGTGTCTCGGACATGTCCGTGTACAGGAAGTGCGGTAAGTGTGTCTCTGTGTTCTGGTGTCACCTGCTACAAGAGCCGCAGCAGTCGATGTTGTAAAGTGGCATGCACCACCTCCAAATGGCACTGTGATGTTGTAGTTGGAATGTAGCAGGACATGCGCAAATAGGCATTACAATGGTGTGCCGTACGAGTGCACAAGATACAACAGCGCACAGTACAAAAGTGTGGGGGCTCGTGGGAGGGAGGAGCAGCCGTTTGGCAACATAACACACAGTGAACTCGACCATGTGCCACATGCTGGGCATCTCATCCATGATAACCACGGTCGCAGAAATCCCACAACACCAACGACTGGCCTTTGTACACATCCTGTATGAATGCAGCGTGATTTTCACTTCTATGCTCGTTCAGTGGTGTGATGTTGGCGGGTTGTGTGACTTGTGCTCCTTGTTGGTGTGTTTCATTTTGGCCATTGTTAGTCTATATGTGTGTTGTACTTAATTGTGCATGTGTGCCATTCTGCCCATCTCCCCCCTCCCCCCACTCCCTGCTTATTCCTCTTCCTAGTGCTGTTGTGTCTATAATTTTGTTGCTGCACACATAAGTACATGTAAAGAATACATTAGAATAGTTCCTTGATTCTTTTAGGTTTCAAAACTTCTCTATTGGCTTCTTTTTAATTTTCCATATGAACCGTTTTGAGATGTCATCAGTGATGTCACTGACCATGTCATGAGTGATGTAATATGTGACGTCATCAGCAGTGCATTGCGGGGGCGCGAGTTATAGTTAGCTGAACTAACTATAACAGGGGAATTTCTAGGGCATAGGCCTTCTTCAGTACGTAAAATCATTTCAATTAGGCACAGCTTGCGTTCTTCGTTTGAATTTTCATTCTGTTCTCTATTGGTGGAGTTTGGACCAATCATAGGGCGGCATTCCCATGTGTGGAAAGTATCTGTGGCAACCTGGAAAGGCATCAATGTCCCATAATGCAATGTTATTATACCATCATGTCCCACATTGGTATGTTGTATTATTTGCCATTCCCCATTGCTGAATATGATGTCGCCTCTGTAGTCACTCCCGTCTGCTTGCTGCGCCTATCTTCCTCGCCCGCTGCTTAGTTCGTTTTCACAATATCCCGTAGGTATCCCTCATATGGTAGGTAACCTTGGACTTGTATAGCCCACATCCTCTTCGGTTGCCGGGAGCCGCTAGCAGTGGTTCAGACTTGCCAACATAAACAACATCTTCGCTCACCCAGGCTTGTCGAACGCTCGGCGGGTGCTTCCAATGGCGGAGGGTGAACCGCATCTGTTAAACAACAACTACGAATCGCGGAGCACTCTCAGGAGTTTACGGTGATTTTATTGCGCAAATGCATTTCGGCATAGGCCTTCTTCAGTGCATAAAATCATTTCAATTAGGCACAGCTTGCATTCTTCGTTTGAATTTTCATTCTGTTCCCTATTGGTGGAGTTTGGACCAATCATAGGGCGGCATTCCCATGTGTGGAAAGTATCTGTGGCAACCTGGAAAGGCATCAATGTCCCATAATGCAATGTTATTATACCATCATGTCCCACATTGGTATGTTGTATTATTTTCCATTTTCCATTGCTGAATATTATGCCGCCTCTGTAGTCACTCCCGTCTGCTTGCTGCGCCTATCTTCCTCGCCCGCTGCTTAGTTCGTTTTCACGGTATCCCGTAGGTATCCCTCATATGGTAGGTAACCTTGCACTTGTATAGCCCACATCCTCTTCGGTTGCCGGGAGCCACTAGCAGTGGTTCAGACTTGCCAACATAAACAACATCTTCGCTATCTCAGGCTTGTCGAACGCTCAGCGGGTGCTTCCAATGGCGGGGGGTGAACCGCATCTGTTACAAAACAACTACGAATCGCGGAGCACTCTCGGGAGTTTACGGTGATTTTATTGCGCAAATGCATTTCGGCATAGGCCTTCTTCAGTGCTTAAAATCATTTCAATTAGGCACAGCTTGCGTTCTTCATTTGAATTTTCATTCTGTTCCCTAATGGTGGAGTTTGGACCAATCATAGGGCGGCATTCCCATGTGTGGAAAGTATCTGTGGCAACTTGGAAAGGCATCAATGTCCCATAATGCAATGTTATTATACCATCATGTCCCACATTGGTATGTTGTATTATTTGCCATTCCAAATTGCTGAATATTATGTCGCCTCTGTAGTCACTCCCGTCTGCTTGCTGCGCCTATCTTCCTCGCCCGCTACTTAGTTTGTTTTCACGGTATCCCGTAGGTATCCCTCATATGGTAGGTAACCTTGGACTTGTATAGCCCACATCCTCTTCGATTGCCGGGAGCCACTAGCAGTGGTTCGGACTTGCCAACATAAACAACATCTTCACTCACCCAGGCTTGTCGAACGCTCGGCGGGTGCTTCCAATGGCGGGGGGTGAACCGCATCTGTTACACAACAACTACGAATCGCGGAGCACTCTCGGGAGTTTACGGTGATTTTAATGCGCAAATGCATTTCGGCATAGACCTTCTTCAGTGCTTAAATCATTTCAATTAGGCACAGCTTGCGTTCTTCGTTTGAATTTTCATTCTGTTCCCTATTGGTGGAGTTTGGACCAATCATAGGGCGGCATTCCCATGTGTGGAAAGTATCTGTGGCAACCTGGAAAGGCATCAATGTCCCATAATGCAATGTTATTATACCATCATGTCCCACATTGGTATGTTGTATTATTTGCCATTCCCCATTGTTGAATATTATGCCGCCTCTGTAGTCACTCCCGTCTGCTTGCAGCGCCTATCTTCCTCGCCCGCTGCTTAGTTCGTTTTCACGGTATCCCGTAGGTATCCCTCATATGGTAGGTAACCTTGGACTTGTATAGCCCACATCCTCTTCGGTTGCCGGGAGCCACTAGCAGTGGTTCAGACTTGCCAACATAAACAACATCTTCACTCACCCAGGCTTGTCGAACGCTCGGCGGGTGCTTCCAATGGCGGGGGGTGAACCACATCTGTTACACAACAACTACGAATCGCGGAGCACTCTCGGGAGTTTACGGTGATTTTATTGCGCAAATGCATTTCGGCATAGGCCTTCTTCAGTGCGGAAAATCATTTCAATTAGGCACAGCTTGCGTTCTTCGTTCGAATTTTCATTCTGTTCCCTATTTGTGGAGTTTGGACCAATCATAGGGCGGCATTCTTATGTGTGGAAAGTATCTGTGGCAACCTGGAAAGACATCAATGTCCCATAATGCAAAGTTATTATAACATCATGTCCCACATTGGTATGTTGTATTATTTGCCATTCCCCATTGCTGAATATTATGTCGCCTCTGTAGTCACTCCCGTCTGCTTGCTGCGCCTACCTTCCTCGCCCGCTGCTTAGTTCGTTTTCACGGTATCCCTTAGGTATCCCTCATATGGTAGGTAACCTTGGACTTGTATAGCCCACATCCTCTTCGGTTGCAGGGAGCCGCTAGCAGTGGTTCAGACTTGCCAACATAAACAACATCTTCACTCACCCAGGCTTGTCGAACGCTCGGCGGGTGATTCCAATGGCGGTGGGTGAACCGCATCTGTTACACAACAACTACGAATCGCGGAGCACTCTCGAGAGTTTACGGTGATTTTATTGCGCAAAGGCATTTCGGCATAGGCCTTCTTCAGTGCGTAAAATCATTTCAATTAGGCACAGCTTGCGTTCTTCGTTTGAATTTTCATTCTGTTCCCTATTGGTGGAGTTTGGACCAATCATAGGGCGGCATTCCCGTGTGTGGAAAGTATCTGTGGCAACCTGGAAAGGCATCAATGTCCCATAATGCAATGTTATTATACCATCATGTCCCACATTAGTATGTTGTATTATTTGCCATTCCCTATTGCTGAATATTATGCCGCCTCTGTAGTCACTCCCGTCTGCTTGCTGCGCCTATCTTCCTCACCCGCTGCTTAGTTCGTTTTCACGGTATCCCGTAGGTATCCCTCATATGGTAGGTAACCTTGGACTTGTATAGCCCACATCCTCTTCGGTTGCCGGGAGCCGCTAGCAGTGGTTCAGACTTGCCAACATAAACAACATCTTCGCTCACCCAGGCTTGTCGAACGCTCGGCGGGTGCTTCCAATGGCGGGGGTGAACCGCATCTGTTACACAACAGCTACGAATCGTGGAGCACTCTCGGGAGTTTACGGTGATTTTATTGCGCAAATGCATTTCGGCATAGGCCTTCTTCAGTGCATAAAATTATTTGAATTAGGCACAGCTTGCGTTCTTCGTTTGAATTTTCATTCTGTTCCCTATTGGTGTAGTTTGGACCAATCATAGGGCGGCATTCCCATGTGTGGAAAGTATCTGTGGCAACCTGGAAAGGCACCAATGTCCCATAATGCAATGTTATTATACCATCATGTCCCACATTGGTATGTTGTATTATTTGCCATTCCCCATTGCTGAATATGATGCCGCCTCTGTAGTCACTCCCGTCTGCTTGCTGCGCCTATCTTCCTCGCCCGCTGCTTAGTTCGTTTTCACGGTATCCCGTAGGTATCCCTCATATGGTAGGCAACCTTGGATTTGTATAGCCCACATCCTATTCGGTTGCCGGGAGCCGCTAGCAGTGGTTCAGACTTGCCAACATAAACAACATCTTCGCTCACCCAGGCTTGTCGAACGCTCGGCGGGTGCTTCCAATGGCGGGGGGTGAACTGCATCTGTTACACAACAACTACGACTCGCGGAGCACTCTCGGGAGTTTACGGTGATTTTATTGCCAAATGCATTTCGGCATAGGCCTTCTTCAGTACGTAAAATCATTTCAATTAGGCACAGCTTGCGTTCTTCGTTTGAATTTTCATTCTGTTCTCTATTGGTGGAGTTTGGACCAATCATAGGGCGGCATTCCCATGTGTGGAAAGTATCTGTGGCAACCTGGAAAGGCATCAATGTCCCATAATGCAATGTTATTATACCATCATGTCCCACATTGGTATGTTGTATTATTTGCCATTCCCCATTGCTGAATATTATGTCGCCTCTGTAGTCACTCCCGTCTGCTTGCTGCGCCTATCTTCCTCGCCCGCTGCTTAGTTCGTTTTCACAATATCCCGTAGGTATCCCTCATATGGTAGGTAACCTTGGACTTGTATAGCCCACATCCTCTTCGGTTGCCGGGAGCCACTAGCAGTGGTTCAGACTTGCCAACATAAACAACATCTTTGCACACCCAGGCTTGTCGAACGCTCGGCGGGTGCTTCCAATGGCGGGGGGTGAACCGCATCTGTTACACAACAAATACGAATCGCGGGGCACTCTCGGGAGTTTACGGTGATTTTGTTGCGCAAATGCATTTCGGCATAGGCCTTCTTCAGTGCGTAAAATCATTTCAATTAGGCACAGCTTGAGTTCTTCGTTTGAATTTTCATTCTGTTCCCTATTGTTGGAGTTTGGACCATATATATATAAATATATATGTGTGTGTTTCCAAATTACATATCGCACAGCAAAGCAAATGCACTCTCAGGAAACAACTAAATAAGTGTATCAGGAAGTTTAATATGCTTCCACGCTACGCGTTTCGGCAGTTACGCCTTGCTCACACGATGGAAGTGTGATTGAAATCACCCATAAATACAAATGCAAAGTGCTCGCCACGTAAAACGTTGTAATAGACAGAGGACTTGCTAATGGAACATTATCAGAATCATGTTACACAGAGGCCATGTTGGAACCAATAGAAATCATTTGGTAGAATGCATGTTTCAAGTATTATACATGTGAATACCTTGCAATAGTGTGCCACGATATTTCAGCACTGTTTACCATGCATATATAATCAATAGTGTATTTAAACAGTTGCTAGAAAATGTGTATTTCACATACTATACATTGCTGGCTAACAGTGCCACATTATTGGTACGGTTCTTGTGAAAAAAAACGTAATGATGATAAACAATTGTGGTTGATGCCATGTAGAATTGTTATTGTGTCCCAGCGTCCGTGTTGTATAGATTGCTGTGTTGATATCTAGCTATGGCGGTCATGTGACATGTGCACCGACCCTTGTGTCAATAAAGTTACGTGCTAATGAATTGTGCGCACACCCCTCTTAGCCTATATCAAGATAGTGAAAGTGCTGCTGAAAGACAGTGTAGACCTTTGTGCTGAGTATTAACCACACATTCTAAAGGTAATGGAACAGTGAGTGATATAGAAGCCTAAAATGGCACGAGTGAGAGCAGGAAATCAAAGGTTAAATACATGTAATGGAATAAAACCAATGTCATAGGGTGTAAATACACGTCCCCACTGTACAAAAAACCTTAATGCAGACTGTGTACAAATACTGGGCATGTACCCGAGAACACAACCCCCTCTCACATCATGTTAAAATAACATTACAGGCTAGTGCCCAAACTTCACATAGTCTTAGAGCTAGTACAGCATATAGGCTAAAAATGTTACAAAGAGTAAAAGAAGAAAAAGATCAAAGCACAGGTGACCAATCTTGATTGACATGATATGGTGTTAACGAGTGCCTTTGGAAAAAAGGTTAGGGAGCCCGTGAGTGTGGAACTACCTGAGTAGTGTGGGTCCCTTCCTTTCCTCCTGCAGTGAAATGGAGAAAGAAAACAGAAGGAGAAAAAAAGATTAATTGAATACAATAACCTAAAATACAATTAAAATTAAAACCTGTAATAAAAATCTTGTATATGCATTAATTCATACATTTACATGCTCCCTAGAGAAGCACTAGGAAGACAGCAAGCATAAGAGCTGAGAGAAGCCACTACATTTCATATAGGTGTATCCTTAATTCCTCGTCAAGGTTTAGCCCACCCAAGATTTGGTCTGGAGATCAATGATGTACCTAGATTCACTTTGTCTTTGTTTCAGCGCTCTATTACCTCCCCTAGGGGAACGTGGGATGTGGTCCATTGCATAATAGCTGAGAAGAGCACTGTTGGAAAACTGATGTCATTGGAAGTGGCGGGCTACAGGGTACTGTTGGTCCTGATTGGTGATGGCCTGCAGATGTTCCAACACCCGTTTTTTTTACTGGATGGACAGTACTGCCAATGTATTTCAATTTACATGGACATACCAGACAGTAGATCACAAATGGGGTACCGCATGTAAGAAACTGGGAAATGGTTTTCATTTTACCTCCCCCACCCTTGAATTCCTTCTTCATGAGGCTGTTTTTGCAGGCCTTACAGTGCCTGCAGGGAAAAAACTCTTTGAGACCTGGATTTGCATGGTGTTATAGATTGTGATATCACTGTGTACCATTCTGTCTCTGAAGCTGTATCCTTTCCTATAAGTGATGCAGAGTTTTTCACTTATAACAGGACCTATGTTGGGGTCACTTTTAAGAATGTCCCAGTGTTTAGTGAGAATGTTCCTCATGTCTTTGGCATTCCTGTTGTATGTCAGTATGATTCTAGTTACACTCTCCTGACCTATAGATGTTGGTTCAGTTACTATAGTGCAAAGGTGTCTGCTTCCCATCTACCATAGCTTTTGCACTGGAAGGGTACCCTTCCTGTACAATATACTATGACTTTACAAACATTTGAACTGTTCCCACTTTGGAAGTGTGCCATACAGTGCAGCACATTTGAAAAGCTCAAAATATTGGGAAAAATAAAAGCATTTTTTTAAACCTCTTTGAGATATATTTTTTTGTGTGCAAAGCCCTGCCTAATACTGTTAGTAGATAGGCCTTTGAATTCAAAACCACAAGTGGTTTCATTGTATTACCCATGGAAAGCCCCCTGATGCAAAGGGGGTGCACCCAGAATATTTATTCCTGAATATTGATTGGACAGAATATTGAGGACATAATATCAAGAAATAATTATCAACAGGTAAGTCTAGGTTTTCTATTCCGAACTCCACATATAGGGTGTACATATATCTTTAAGAGTTGCACATGGCGTTAGAAATAGTAATTCTATACTTCCCTACATGCATGTACCTTTCAATATTTTTTTTCTCAATATTGTCATCGATATTCTTATTTGACAATATTTGGGGGTTGATATTCAGTAGTACAGTTGATGCAAAGTAATGAACAGCACAAATTGCTGGTTGGTGTTACTTTCAGCCAACTTTTTCCACTGATTCGTGCCATTTTTCAGATACAAACATGGCACACAATGATAGTAAATCTAACCCTTAGAGTGGGCTTTGTGTCATCTCCTTGCTCATGATTGGATTTTTTTTGTCTATGTCAATTGTGTGCTGCTGAATTGTTGGTTTTCCTCCCTATTCTTGTCTTTGTCACTCCAAGGAGAATTCTGGGGTTACAATGCTCTGAATGGATGAGTTGCCTTTCCATTGCTCAGTTAAGGGGAATATTTCCTTATTTTACTTTTAGCACTCCAACAGTGTGCATGTATTTCCTTCCTCTCCTTTTGTTCTATTTCTCACCTACACTTTCTGTCATTCCCTAATCTCCTGCTCTCCAATGCTATTGCTCTTTTCAACATCCGAAGAACTTAATTATGCAGTCTACATATTCATCTGCCACCTGTGACAGAACTATCACGGGCCTGAATCTGTCTTGTTCCCCATGTTGAACATAATTTTTAAAATTTTATTTATTTACTTACCTATTTATTTTTTTATTTATATTTTATGAGGGCCTGGCAGCTGAAAAGTGCTGTTGTACAGCTCACATTCTTTTATGCATTTCAAGTTTATTGATTTACATTTTACATTTAAATTAACCATTCTAACAAGGCCGTCCCTCATGTTAGACTGGTAAACTAAAAATGGACACCCATGTCACTACGCATGGGTTTGAAGATTGCCAGGCATGTCTGCACATGTGTATTGATGCATACGCTTGCAATAAATTGGCAAAAAGCTAAACAGAGACCAATTGGCTTTAACAGAACTCATTTCAATTTTTTTGTTGGCTGCAGATTAAAACTTCAGGTTTGTCCGTAATCAGACTTGTCCCTGTACCTGTTCATCAAAAGCCCATCAGGACTGGAAACCAAGCACACCAAGCACACTTTCTGGGCAACTAACCTCAGCAATATACTCTTCTGTCCTCAGCACTTATCTGTACCTGGTCTTCTACTCTGATGTAATACTGTGCACATTGTTCAGAGAATTTTATGCGCTCAAAAGCATCTAATCTGGAAAGATAATTCTTATGTACCCTATATTTCTCCAACAGTCCACCTGAATAGGAGCAGAGCAAAAAGGGGATACAGAAGAAACAACAGAAAATGGCAGAACAATAGAAAATGGGAGAATATATCTTTTACAAGCTTTGGCTATGTAAATAGGTTTGGCTTGCAAATGAACTTGCTTTTTGTGGCACTGATGTGTGTAGACCCTCAAGTCATCATATGCACACTCTGTCACTCACCTGTGCACTCATGCATCCTTTTATCAATTTACTGACTCGTCCTTCTATTCACCCTATGGCACAACCACACAAAATACCTTTCTATAGCCTGTAACATAATGTGACAACAATCCACTGTTAGAGGCCTACTGACTTTACCACATGCTTATCGCAATAAATAAGCCAGGCCTAATGTATTTGTAAAAACTATTCATAATAAACAGTCCAGACCTATGGCATCAGGCATAACATTGCCCTGCACACCAATGAAGCCATAGTAAATGCCTACTGACTTTAACATATGCTTTTCACAAACAATGGCATGTCATACTGCCTTTATCGTAACTGTTCATAATAAACAGATCAAACCTATGACATCTGCATGCTTTTCCCAATGAATTGATAAAGCCTTTACCCTTTAACATTGGCTTTACACTTTACCCAACACCAGCCTATTCCAGTGAACGTAAAACAAGCAAGCATCAGGCATACAGGTATACAATTACATATACGTACAAAAATGCAGCTAGCAAAACAATATACAGCCCCTCTCAGAAGGGTCTAACAAGAATTATCACATTAAACTCTCCTACAGGTTTTGTCAGAGTAGGTGGTCACCGTCAAAACCCTTGCTTCTACGGTAGGCTGTGAGATTCTATGCAAAAAAACAAATATAGGCTTTACTATAGAGTAATAACAATTCACAACTAAATACCTGACAACTTTAACATGTGCTTTTCACAGTAAATATGTCAGGCAAAGTTCTTTTATCATAACATTTCACAATAAACGCATCAGGCCTATAGTCATGCTCATTGGCTTGCTACCATAACCAACTTACTCCTGCTGCATTGAGTATAAACTTTGTCACATGCCAAAAAGTGGAATTAATGCAGTCTTTTTAGTGGAAGTACGCACATTCATCCCAAACAAAGCAATATGTGAGTGGAGCCTAAATCACTCTCTCAGTAGGGATCGGAAAGCTCTTTATTGTTGATCACATACAGTCAGGTGATTATTGCACTGTCAAGCCATATGTGCTTCTGCCAGAGAAAAACACCATAAATTATCTAGTTATCTAAGACATTTCAATAGCATTACAATGTCATTTGTGTGCCCCTGAAATTTCAAACTCACGCAGCCAGATAAATAAACAAAAGAACCACAACTGCGTAAAGGGTTGTCAATTTCTTTTTGGGAAGCAAACAACTTCTGCCATATCAACACATGTACTGTTGGCTCCCATCAAGTGGGCAGTGCCAAAGCCTCTCTTCTAGTGTTATGATCCCCAGTGTACCCCAATATAGGCCTAGGTAGCAGCAGGACCTTTTACCAACATTTGTCCTACCTTGCTCTACATAACGCTCTGACGCTGACCTTTTAACTTGTTACATGCCAAATAAATGTTGTTTGGTTTTCTTGGAAAACTAGGCTTATTTATTATGCATGAGGATTCATAGTATCACAGCAGGATTATCATCTTCTACATAATAACTCTATACAAAAGTAACCACTATCATTATCCTTGGACGACAGGCCCATAGTACCATGACACAACTAGGTAGAACCCCTGAGGGTAGATTTTCAGGTATATGCGTATACTACCTCTTCGCTGGGCAAACCAGAGGAGAAGCTTCCATGTTGACCTGAGATGCTGAAGTCCCTGCACGCAGACACTCCAGCATGCAGTGCTCGCGGGGTGCCCAACTCAAGACCAAGAAGGGGTCCTTCATTCTCTCCCATCAGGTAATGAGGCTGGCTCTTCCCTAGGGGAATTCTTGGCTATACACCTACATGCATGCTTGATACACTTAGGTACATTTAGTTAGGGTTTGCATCTGAGGAGTACTCATGATTACTGCCATATATCTATATGCCTGCAAATATTCACTGTTTTAGCACCATGGTAGAATTCTACCTTTTATTTACTATGTTGGTGCTTGTAATTGTATATATATCTGTTTCTGTCTAATGGTTGTTGCAGTACACGTATTTTATACTAGAATGACGCTGGTTCAATAAATGCTTATTGAAAACATCCACTTCGCTTATTCTGTATATCTCTCTGAGAACAAGTAAGCATGAGTGACTGAGTGAAAAGTAGTACACTGTTTCCACCATCCCTGAGGGGTCAGGGTTGTCATGTTCGATAGTTGCCAGAAACTATTCGCTCCTTGGTAAGGTTGTGAGGCTTATAGTGGCACTGTGAGCTAGCTGGTCTACAGACTAATATATCCTTTGGGGTTGTCTGGAATCAGTCTGGACACCAATCCCTCAGTTTAACTTGTCTAAACGCGCAGATCCTATATAGATTTATAGGAAATACATGACCTAGTGATTCTCACATAATTGTCTGGAGAAAGCAGCACTGCGAAGCCTAGACATAAAAACTGCATAAAAACAACAAAACTGGAATAGGGGGCAGAAAAGGAGTATTGTGGTAGAAAATTGTAAGACAGGAAACAAATCATACCCTGAAAGATTCAGCAAAAGTGCAATTTGGAAAAATATCTAAGTTGCTTTTGTAATGAGACAGCAATATTTTTTTTTACAAAAGCAAAAAATGTACTCTTTATTTATAGGCCCTGTGCTGCAGCTAAACTGAGTAAAAGGAGGGTTGAGTAGCAGACAGGATAAATGCTTCTTTATTTCATCACCACATCCTGCCTTCATCCAGCACCAGCCTCTACAGCTGCGCGGTCCCTGACACGGCAATTGCTTGCTTCACTCTATGGTTCTTTACAGTCTACATGTGAGTAGGTTAGAGCTTCCTTTACGGTCAACCCGGCAAGCACAGGCAATTTGAACACAGTTACAATAAGACCTAGTTCTTCTTTTTACTCTTTTCTTCCATCCATATGCCAACTCCAGGAGATAAGTCCCCCTATTGCTGCCTTTGACAACAGAACATTACATCAGCTACGACTTGCTCATGTTGTTTCCATCTATATATTCAAGGTAGGACACGAGACAATATGGAGTTTTTTACACTGGGTTACTGCATGTCAGAACACTTTCCCACTAAATTTGAAAGAATAAGCACACATATTTTGCTTGGTTCAGTGACTAAATATCGAGGAACAGAATATAGACTGGCCAAAATATCGACTCAAAAATATTGAGGGATAGAATATAGAATCACTATCTACAAACAGGTAAGTACTAAAATATCGAGTACAAAATATAGATAGTTAAAATATAGTTAACTAAAATATCGAATTTTTTAAATGTATTAAAAATAATATATAAGTAATTAAATAATAAACACAATTAAATAAAACATAGTTAAAATAATGTAAAAAAGCTTAAAATGTAACAATAATAAATTTAATGTAAACAAACATATTTTTTAACATACATATTTACTTAATAATAATATAAAAAAATTAATAATCTTAATTATAAAATATTAAAAACATTATTACAAATATATTTACATATACATATAAATAAACCTATTAGCTAAATATAAAAATAAATAATATATAATAATTTAAATAATTAAAGTAATACTTTTTATGTTAATTAATAATTTACACTACATTAAATATAACAAAATTAAAAACATTACATAGGTAAGGGAATACAAATTAGTATTCACACTCCAACAATTGCAAAAGTAAAAAATGTGTTGGATAGTGGGAGGGTAAAAATGACTATTCCCACTCCAGTGAGTGCAACAGTAGGGAAAGCGTTGGATAGTGTAGGGGTAACATTTACTATTCCCACTCCAATGAGTGCAACAGTAGGGAAAGCGTTGGATACTGTAGGGGTAGAAATTACTATTCCCACTCCAGTGAGTGCTACAGTAGGGAAAGCGTTGATTTGCGAGAGGGTAAAAATTACTATTCCCACTCCAGAGAGTGCAACAGTAGGGAAAGCGTTGGATAGCGGGAGGGTAAAAACTAAAATTACTATTCCCACTCCAGAGAGTGCAACAGTAGAGAAAGCGTTGGATAGCGTAGGGGTAAAAATTACTATTCCCACTCCAGTGACTGCAACAGTAGGGAAAGCGTTGGATAGTGTAGGGGTAAAATTTACTATTCCTACTCCAGAGAGTGCAACAGTAGGGAAAATATTGGATAGCGGGAGGGTAAAAATTACTATTCCCACTCCAGAGAGTGCAACAGTAGGGAAAGCGTTGGATAACGTTGGGGTAAAAATAATTATTCCCACTCCAGTGAGTGCAACAGTAGGAAAAGCGTTGGATAGCGTAGGGGTAAAGATGACTATTCCCACTCCAATGAGTGCAACAGTAGGGAAAGCATTGGATAGCGTAGGGGTAAAAATTACTATTCCCGCTCCAGTGAGGGCAACAGTAGGGAAAGCGTTGGATAGCGTAGGGGTAAAAATTACTCTTCCCACTCCAGTGAGTGCAACAGTAGGGAAAGCATTGGATAGCATAGGGGTAAAAATTACTATTTCCACTCCAGAGAGTGCAACAGTAGGGAAAGTAATGATTTAATATTTAAATAGGAATAAATGAATTATCAATACCAATTAAAAATAATTAAAATAAATTACCAATCAAAAAATATTTATTAATTAATTAATTATAAATATTATTTATTACAAAGTAATTACCTATTAATAATTAATTAGCGACCAATGAATTTTCAATACCAAAAATGTAATAAGTAATAAAAAAATGACCAATTAATAAATTATTTATCAATACACAACAATAATTTCAATAATTATTTAATTACAATTACATTACTTCCCACCCTATTCCCCTATAACCCACAACCCACTCCAAATAATACATGAATACAATTAACATAATTATGTATTAAACTATTAATTAAAATTAATTACCAATTAATAAAAAATAATTTGCAATTAATAATTAATTAACAATCAATTAATTATCAATACATAGAAATAAAAATAAACATTTACTTAATTACAATTAAATTACTTCCCACCCTTTCCCCCTATAAACCCACAACCCGCTACAGAACTAAAACGCAAAATTAAATTAAAAATAATTAATAATTCATAAAAATTAATATTTAATTTACTATAATTAAAATAATTCCCACCCTATACCCCTCTTTAATCCCACAACCCGCTACAGAATTAAATTACGCACAAATTAAATAACATAAAATTCATTACTTTACAAAAATTAAACATACATTAAAAAATAATATATAATTTTAACACATATACTAGCATACATAACACTAAAACAAATTGATATTATGGAAAACTATATTTCTAAATTCGATATTATGGAAATCGATATTTCTTACCTCAAATTCGATATTCTATACAACTATATTTTGGGAATTCGATATTCTGGCCTCTCTATATTTTTGATTCGATATTCTGGAAAGTCGCTATTTCAAATTCGATATTTTGGGTGTTTACCATTTTGCTCCGTACTCCAACACTTATCGGTGTATTAGTGGGTCAGACACTCATGATATTTTTTTGTTTTCTTTTTTGTACATGGTGTAGCACATTTTCAACTAGTACCCCTCTATAGGGCCAATCACTCGATAGACTTGTACATACTTTCAGAACAAGTCTAGTTTGTTTCTCTATTCTTCTCTTTTTTCTTCTTCTATTTGCTGCTTTTCTTGTTAGATTGATCTATGGTTCGTACATGTTTTATTTACCAATTTTCATACAGCCTTGAAAAAGTCACTGCTTGAAGAAACACGTGTCGGCTGTTATTCAATATCAAGAACTGAAGAACGTGATTTTTGTGAAACATAAACGTACTGAAAATCATTGAATAAAGCAACATCTCATCTCCACAAAAGTCCTAATTGTCTGGACTCCATACAGTTTTTGTTATTACTAATTGAGTGCTTTGGTTTTCCTTATCATGAAAGTATTGCATTGGATCTTCTATCCTATTGTAACTCACACCTTTGGTAGTAGGGTGTGGGCCAATAGTAATAGCACCACACCAAAATTTCTTCCAATTGGTATTTACTACTGCACTCTCATTACTATTTGTATATGAGTATGAGGTGCGATTTGTAGTCCATTCCTACCTTTTCCTTTATATGCACGTTCAGCAATTTATTTAAGGTGCTCTTACCACTCCATTGTGTGTTTTTTTTTCATATGGGTCTTGTCACCTCCAGTACCATAATTTGTACCATACTTACCTCGACAAACATTTGTGTGGCAAATGCTGCATACTGCAATGTACTCCCCCTTTTGCTAACCATAACAAAGTCCCAAACTGGAAAGAAGTAATTGTTTACTGTGCCAATGCCTGAAGAAGAACAGGAGGTAGATGGGTGTGTCGTTGATTGCCTCTCTGCTTCTCCTGAGGTAGAGGTTAGTGCAAGTCCAAGCTGGGTCTTTGCAAATATGGGAGCTGGTGGTGTTGCTACCTGTGCCACATCCCTCGGAACATGATGAATAGCAATGTCAGACTCCTCTGTGTCACCTTCCACTATGACTGCCTCATTGTCGTCATCCTCCTCATCATCCCCTTCCATAAGTCTACGTCTTTCAGGACCTTTCTTTTCCCTTGCCTCTCCTGTTGTCTCCTGGACTCTGCTGGGGTCCAGTGGTGCTTGGATAAGATGTTGGAGTTAGTAGCCTTCCTTTTCCTTGCTGGAGATCTGGGAGCCAATGATTCTAAATGATAAGGTTCTTGCTGGAAAGGAAGTTCAACCTCCTGTTCTGCTTCAACATCAGGAAAATGTGCTATTGCTGACTGCGGTTGCTGTCCGCTTTGCTCTGTTTCTTGAAATGATTGCTTACTACTTTGCAAGGGACAAGTTCAATTCAAAGTCACTACTCGTTGGCGTTGGCATGATTGCAGTGACTGCCTTACTGTCAAACATGATCCTGGGCTTAGGTTGAGGTGATGCTGTTGATGCAGGAGTGCTGCTCTCAGCTTGCTCCCCGGAAGCCGGTGCGGCTGGCACACAACGTGTTGGTCCTAAAAAGATTTTGGGTGGCATGCCAAGGGTGGGAGGAGGCATCTTCTCACTGACTACTTTCTTGGAAGCATCTTTCTTTGGGGCCATCTTCTTAAATCTCTCAGTTGGCAGTTGCACCAAGCTGCACAAGCAGAAGTGAATGGAGGACTGACGTGTGACTTCATAGGCATTCTGTTTGGCAGTACTGCGGGAGATGTCTTTTCTCTTGTGCACCTAAAAGCAAAGAAGCAAGAAAAACATTTAGTGTGAAACATAATATTGTTTGAAATTTTAATTGGTACAGACAAAGGCAATATTAACGTAGGTAACCATTTTAAAATCAAATCACACCAACAGACCATAATTCCCCATCAAAATCTACACAATATAGTGAAGATAAAGCTCTTCCCTGTATGCACATATATTCTAAAGGAGTCACCTTAGGCACTCAGGGTACTAAATGGGTAAAAGAAAGAAGGAGGTTAGTGTGCGCCTATGGCAGGCAATGTGGTCCAAGGGTGAATGGAATAAATTATAATCTTCATTACACAAATGAATGATGCTAGAGTCTAAAGTGTACCACAACCAGGGTGTCCACCAGGAGGAAATTGAATTATATATATTCACCTAAAAAGCTGAATGCTGTTTCATGGCTGTGTGCCTATGGTAGATGGATGGCTGGATGGATGAATGGATGGATAGATGGATGATGGATGGATGATGCATGGATGGATGGATGGATGGATGGATGAATGATGTACTGACTGAGGCAAAATGGGAAAAATAATTTACAATACAAAACTGGGAAAAAATTAAAACGAAAAGATGTAAAACATTTAAATTAAAAAAGTTTAAAAAAATTACATTACAGAAACATACAATTCCTAAAACAATTAGAACTAAAAAAATTGTAATACATGAAAATTAAAAGACATTAAAATTGTATTAAATTAAATTAAAACAATAAAAAAGAAAACTTAAAAATAAGTTATATTATCTTCATAGGCATTCTGTTTGGCAGTACTGCGGGAGATGTCTTTTCTCTTGTGCACCTCAAAGCAAAGAAGCAAGAAAAACATTTAGTGTGAAACAGAATATTGTTTGAAATTTTAATTGGTACAGACAAAGGCAATATTAACGTAGGTAACCATTTTAAAATCAAATCACACCAACAGACCATAATTCCCCATCAAAATCTACACAATATAGTGAAGATAAAGCTCTTCCCTGTATGCACATATATTCTAAAGGAGTCACCTTAGGCACTCAGGGTACTAAATGGGTAAAAGAAAGAAGGAGGTTAGTGTGCGCCTATGGCAGGCAATGTGGTCCAAGGGTGAATGGAATAAATTATAATCTTCATTACACAAATGAATGATGCTAGAGTCTAAAGTGTACCACAACCAGGGTGTCCACCAGGAGGAAATTGAATTATATATATTCACCTAAAAAGCTGAATGCTGTTTCATGGCTGTGTGCCTATGGTAGATGGATGGCTGGATGGATGAATGGATGGATAGATGGATGATGGATGGATGATGCATGGATGGATGGATGGATGGATGGATGAATGATGTACTGACTGAGGCAAAATGGGAAAAATAATTTACAATACAAAACTGGGAAAAAATTAAAACGAAAAGATGTAAAACATTTAAATTAAAAAAGTTTAAAAAAATTACATTACAGAAACATACAATTCCTAAAACAATTAGAACTAAAAAAATTGTAATACATGAAAATTAAAAGACATTAAAATTGTATTAAATTAAATTAAAACAATAAAAAAGAAAACTTAAAAATAAGTTATATTATCCTCAAGCACATTATTAAACTGTTATCTCATCCTTCCATGCAAGCCCATGGCATAGGCACACTATCTGGATGCACAATGGATTCCAACCAGTGCCACATGGTCAACAACAACAATGAGCAAGAAGGCCTGGGGAACAAAGAAGATATGCAGGCCTATGGCAAAAGCACATTGGCTGCCTACACAACATGGCTGTCAGTCACATGGTCACAAAAACAAGCAAGGAGGAATGGGCACAACAAAGAACATATGCAGGCCTATGGCAAAAGCACACTGCATGCCTACACAAAATGGCTTATCGCCACATGGTCAGTCACAACAACAACCAGCAAGAAGGCATGGCCACAACACAGAACAAATGCAGGCATATGGCAAAATCACACTGGCTGCCTACACAAAATAACCACCAGTGAAACAGTCACAACAACAACAACAACCAGCAAGGAGACATGGCCACAACAAAGAACACATGGAGGCAAATGGTAAAAGCACACTGGCTGCCTATACAAAATGGCCACCAGTGACATGGTCACAACAACAACCAGCAAGGATGCATGGCCGCAACAAATATCAGAGGAAGCTAAATTTAAAAGGGAATTGAAGACTTTTTTGTTCAGAGATTAGTAGGGAATTATGGCTTTTATCCCCAGATCTGCTCCCTTGGGGCATGCCTAATAGCACCGGGACACTCTCTGTGAGTAGCTGCATGCTTAGAAATGGACAACTCAATTCAATTCAATTCAAAGAACACATGGAGACCTCTGGCAAAAGAACACTGGCTACCAGACACATGCTCAGTCACAAGAACAACAACCAGCAAGGAGGCATTGGCCACAACAAAGAACACATGTAGGCGTATGGGAAAAGCACACTGGCTGCTTACACAAAATGGCCACCAGCCACATGGTCAGTCACAAGAACAACTTCCAGCAAGGAGGCATGGCCACAATAAACAACACATGCAGGCCTGTGGCAAAAGCACACTAGCTGCCTACACAAAATGGCCACCAACGAAATGGCCACAACAACCAGCAAGGAGACATGGCCACAACAAAGAACACATGATGGCCTATGGCAAAAGCACACTAGCTGCCTACACAAAATGGCCACCAGTGACATGGTCACAATAACCAGCAAGGAGGCATCGCCACAACAAATGCACACGGAAGCTAAATTTAAAAGGGAATTGAAGACATGTTTGTTCAGAGATTAGTAGAGAATTATGGCTTTTATCCCAGATCTACTCCCTTGGGGCATACCTAATAGCGCCAGGACACTCTCTGTGAGTAGCTGCACACTTTAGAAATAGACTACTCAATTCAATTCAATTCAATTCAAAGAACACATCGAGGCCTCTGGCAAAAGGACACTGTCTACCTACACAAAACAGCTGCCAGCCACATGGTCAGTCACATGAACAATAAATCCAATTCCAACAAATGCTAGACCTATTGCATTTGCAATGCTTGTTTAACATGCTGCACAGCAGTGTTGGCTGCTGTGCAACATGGCTTAAAGGAAAATCAAAGTGCTAGACTGCATCATAGTGCTCTCCCCCTAAAGCTGCAGTGCACATGTAAAAAACATTTAACCTCAATAGTTCACATAAGCAATACCTATTGGCTTTGCCAACGCTTCCTTTTTTTGTACTTCAACCACTGATTGTGTATGATATGGTAAGTCCATAGGTGAAAAACGCCTTCCTGTAAACTGAGATGGGCCATGTGAATGATGCAATCAAACAAGGGGGCAACATCAGCCAAACTTTTTTCACCATTTAATAAAACATCTCTAGAGAACTCCCAGGCCTCCCCCAAACCGTGTGCCTAATGAAAATAACTGCTATTACAAGTGAAAAACCTAATCATCCTAGAACTTGCAGAATTCACCTGTAGCACAACCTTGACATAGTAGATAGAACTGCAAAATTGGGGCCTAATGGGCAGAGCTGCCTACTTTGCAACTTAGGGAAGGGGTCGGTTCAACATCCTGTGATTCTGCAAATCACTTAATCTCCCTGTGCCTACCAAAAAAATGAATGTATCTTTGTGTAACATAACTGGTGCTCATGCAAAGTGCTCCAATACCTTCAGGTTGTGTTCACGCAAAATAAACCGGCAAAAAAAACCTAAAATTGTTTGTATATAACACAAGCAAGCAACCAGCAAAAAAAAACATTGTTTGTATATAACACAAGCATGTAGTTCACATTCTTTTACAATGGTAAATGGTAAAATGCAACTCACCTCCTATGCAGATGACACACAAATCGTGTTATCCATACAACGAGGGTCGCAAGTGGATATGGCCGCGAGGTGCCATGATTGCCTGAAAGACATTGTGGGCTGGATGGCCTCAAACTGCCTCAAATTGAATGCAGGGAAGAATGAGGTCATGATATTCGGGAACAATCCTAACATCTGGACTCCGGATATGTGGCCTGATGCACTGGGGAAGCCACCAGTCCCCACGTGCATGGCAAAGAATTTGGGCGTGATCATGGACCAGAAACTGGATTTTGGTGAGCAGGTTAGTGGAGTGGTTTCAACATACTTCCATATCTTCAGGATATTGAGAAAAATAAAATGTTCTCTTCCAACCGATGGTTTCAGGTTAGCAGTCTCGGCCCTTATTCTGTCGCGTTTGGACTACTGTAATAGTCTGTACTTGAATCTGAAAAAAACCCATCTGTACAGACTACAGATGGTACAAAACTTGACGGCGAGACTGCTAACAGGTACTCCAAGGTTTGCCTCTGTACGCGAGGAACTACGGCAACTGCACTGGCTGCCGGTATCCAGACGAGCTCAATTTAAGGCACTGTGCACAGTATTCAAAGCATTGAAGGGCAGTGGCACAGAGTTTTTGAATAGGTGCTTCGATTGGTATGTGCCTGGTAGAGCACTGCGCTCCTCCGAAAGCAAACTAGTGGCGGTGACCCGAATAAAAAATGTCAGTTGGGGAGGAAATACCTTTTCCTATGGTGCAGCGAAAGCTTGGAACAGCATGCTGGCGCATATCAGGAAGGCTGAGGAGCTCCTCTCTTTTAGAAAGGGGCTGAAGACTTAGGGGCAGATTTATGAGCCCCTTGCGCCACTTTTGCGTCACTTTTCCCATGTTAAAAGTGACGCAAAAGTGGCGCAAGGGGCTCATAAATCTGCCCCTTGGTTATTTAGGGATTAAGCCCATCGTTCTACAGGGAGTTCAGTGTGCAGCGCCAGGACACCCGTGGGTATAAGTGCGCTTTATAAGCTCCTAATAATGATAATAATGGTGCAGCTGCCAATAATATGACAGATTCTGTTTCCGAGGCTCAGAATAAACGCTACATAGATGTTTTAAATTAGCAATACAAGTCCCCTGTGCTTTTCTTACCGTCCAAAAATAACTGGCGTCCTTCTTATTTACCCGTAACCACATGTTTTACCTTTATGGTATTCTGCTGTTTGAATAGCCTGAAATGTGCCATTGCAGTGCCATTTTTCCAGTTCTGTGGTAATCTGCACAAAGTTTTTCAGTACAGCGATGTTTTTCTGGGACACGTTTGTTATAGCATACTCTGATTCTGTGCGTAAGAGGCAGTGGCATTTGTCATTAGAACCTGTCTCTCCACTTCTCATACTTTCTTTTGGTTTATTTAATGACTTTAAATAAAAGTATTGCATTAAGTGCCAAATAGTGCAGTAATGGTCCTAAACAGATGCCAAAACTAAAGGTGATACAACATGTGGCTTGCATTCAGGGCTTTTAATGGCTTTAAAAGATAGAATTCTGTCACGTCAGTATGTTAATACGCTGTACTAGACCTCTAGGAGCGCATGTGATACTGCAATCTATTGCAGCCAATGCTACCGTCTGGCCCATGAGACCTCTAGATGATGGCGTGTGGTACTGCAGTCAGTGCGGGTTGTTGCTCCTGGGACATCTAGTGATGGTGTGTGGTACCAGAGTAAGTGCGAGTTGTTGTTCCAGCGACATCTAGTGATGGTGTGTGGTACTGCAGTCAGTGCGGGCTGTTGGACCAGGGACCTCTAGTGACAGCGTGTAGTACTGCAGCCAGTTATAATTTACTGCTGTATTGCAATTAATGCAGGTGTACAGCTCCAAGAACTAGAGATGGCCAGTCTGCAAAGTAATAGGGAGAGCTGAGCCAATTGTTTGGCTTGCCTCTCAGAGCTCATGCTCCAGTCAAGCCATGAAAATGTTTCACATGTAAACTTTGCAACAAGTATCATGTAACCATGGGTTCACACTTGTGGGAGCTGTCACTTTAGTACACTGGACTGTTATCAGTGGATTGAGTGGTAGTTATAAGAAGGGAGAGTGTGTAGCATAACAGCTAGGGTGGGCATCTTTGAAGCTGGGAAACCAGGTTCTAGTCTTGTGGGTGGCCCAAACATCCTGTGATTCTGGGCAAATCATTCAACCTCCCTGTGCCTAAAAGTGAATTTGTCTGTCTGTTATGCAAATGGTGCTCATTTAAAGTGCTCTGATATGTTTGGGTCAAGATTGTGCTATATATAACTGCACAAAAAAAGTGTATTTTAAAGCTGAACTTATGAACAACCCCTTTATGTGCTGATGAGGATGCCATTAGCAAACCAAATCTGGTGTCATGTTCCCCTATATTTGCTTGAGGGTGAAAATATAGAAGGTGCAACATTTGAGTCTGTTAAACCATGTGGAAAACAATATTTTCTACAGCGCACACCCTGAATTTTATGGGACACTAATCTCAGCTCGGGCAAAAAATTGCCTGACTTGTCAAGTGCTTCAGTCACTCACTGCTGCAAAGACAAGGCAAACTGAAAAGCGAGATAAACACACAGTAACAGCGCATCTAGCTCCCTGTACGGAAGGTTGTGGCTCTGCAGTACATTCTTGCCTCTGTGTTCCAAAGCCTCTACCTCCGCCCTCTTCTCACAGGCTGCACTCCTTCTGCGCTGTGATGAATTTATTTTAACACAGCCTGCATGGGTGACCGAAAGGAGTCTGTCCGAATGGTGCTACCGCCTGCAGTGAGAGAGCGCAAAGCCTCCCAGTACATTAGTAATCTGGGAAAGAAGCATGAGATACACTACTTGAGCTCACTCTCTAATTGTTTCATTTTAGGCCATCAATTATGCTTGATGCAGGTTAATCCATTACAGGAATAAGTGCAGGATCCCGGCATTAGACAAAATATGCTACAGTCAATAGAACTGGAGTAAAGTAAGTGGCCCACACAGGAACCAATGAAAAGCCAGGAAAGAGAGGGAACGGGATGTAAACCCTTTGCATGCCATACCTAAAAAACAAGCCCAATCCCCCTTAAAAGAAAGCCCAAACCAAGCAAATATCCTACTAGGAAAATACCAAATGACGGTGGAGATCAAAAAAGTGCAAAAAACGTAATAAAAAAAATGCTGACAACGGAGTGGGAGCCATAATGGGGAGGGCAGCAGCAAAAAAGGCAGCAGTAACACAACAGTGGCATTAGGAGGAGAATGCTACATGTGAATGTAAGCAACCAGGGCACTGAAGCTAAACACAAACAAGTGGTAACACAGCAGGAATCCAATTAAAAAAATCGCCCAAGAACAGATGAAGATCCATAGTGGAATGAGATCGTACTAAGTCCCTGCTCTGTGGGAGGAACAGAAGAGAGAAAGGAGGGACACAGAGGCAGGACTGACCACTAGCAAGCAAGGATTTTTAAAGGACACTGACATAGACAAATGAATAGCAATGGCAAGAAAGGGGATGGACTTGAAGTACACACACTGATTACAGCAGATTTCGAAGAGACAGCGCATGCACTATCGAGCTCGACCTAGAAAATGGCCCTTATCCACATGGCATGGGAAACAAAAACAAATGTTGGCCTATGTCAAAAACTCACACACTTGCCAGAGAAAGACGGCATCGCAACACAGAAAAAAATAGCATTAATTCAGCAATGCCAAAAAAGAAAAATAACTGGGCTTAGAAATTTTATAACAACACACATCCTCCAAAGGCATCAAATACAATTACCACACCTATATACTCTTGGAAGAAAAAAACATGAAATACCCAAAAACAAACTATTTTGTCATTTAATCCAATGTCATCCATGGCCTAAATGATGTTTTCATTCATCAGACACCACAGAAACAGTTGTTTCATGCACCCAGCACTACCACTGGGCCTACTGGTTGGAAGGCCTATTGGTAGACTACGCCACATAGTGAATTAAATGAATATTGCAAATGTATTAAAAACATGGAGAACATGTACTAAACTGTGCAACATTATTCCTTTACAAAAGAAGGAAAATTACGTGCAAAAAAACTAGCTAAGCCCCGACTGAAATTGCAGGCCACCCACCAAAATACATTTTTTAATTCAAATAAAAATACAAAACAATCCTGGTGCATACACCTAATCAAACAAACAACACCCTTATACAGCAGTTTTTTCAACTTAACTATTAAATCTCAAATACAAAGTCCTTAAATCGAATGGTATATATGCAGCAGACAAGGAGAGTGATTCTTCCAGCTCTAAATCCCAATGAAAAGTGACCAGGAGATGGACAAAGCATTGGGAGGAACCTGCTGGACAGGAACAGGAAGTTGGATTCTCTGGGACATGGCCTTCCTGTTGAAAAAGAGTTTTAAATGAAAGGCTTCTTACACAAAAATAACTCCAATGGACAGCTGGAGAAGAAAATCCACTTGAAAAGTCTCTAAGCTGCTTCTCAGGCACAACAACTGCTCAAGCCCTCCTTTCACGATTGGCACTCCATTGGCGCTGTCACGGCCGGAAGTGGCGCAAATTAGCATGAAGTATCGCATGAGCTCGCTAGTGGCCTGAGATTAACAAATCTGAAATGTGCAAATGGAAAAAAACCTCTGCTTCATGCCCGGGAAGGCAGAATTCAGGAACTCTGCACTCCTCCGAGATCAGAGTGCCCGAATTCTGCAAACTCCATGAGCCTAGTTACAGGGACATTATAGTTAGGAAATAGAATAATAAAACCCTTAGAAATTCACTTAAAAATACAGAGATTACTGGGACATTATAGTTAGGCTCAAATTTCAAGCATACGAAAACGATGAAATTCAGCAGTTATATTTACCTAAGCTAACTGTAACTTACGCCCCCGCAATACACTGCTTATGACCTCAAATCTTACATCAATCATGACATGGCCAACGAGATCACTGATGACATCACTGTTGACATCTCAAATGACCTAACTAATGACAGCACTGATGGCATCAGCCACATAACCACACTCCAACTCACACCCCCATACAACTTCTCATACGCCCACTTACACACCATCACAACCACTCACATGCCCATTCACAGTCATATAAGTACTCACACAACCACTCACTCCTCCATAGAGCCACTCACACACCCACTCTCGCATTCATACAGCCACTCACACAACTGTTCACTCACCCATACAGTGACTCATACATCCAGTTGCTCACCCACACAGCCACTCACACAGCCATACGCTCACCCATATAGCTACTCGCATACAGACTTGGTCATCTATATAGCCACTCACACACTCCTACAACTCATTGCAGACCCATTCACACCTTCATACAAGTGCTCCCAGATATATATTGTGTGTGTATATATGTATATATTTGTGTGTATACATATATATATATATATATATATATACACAAACCGAAACGCGTCAGGCACGACTCATGTGGTTGGAGTGCTGTGTGCTGCCTGCTGGTGAATTGTGGTCCCCCGAGTGCACCCTCGTGTGCTGAGCGCTTGTTTTTGAAGATATGCATGCCGGCTTCGGGCGTGGAGGGTGCACCACCCTCGAATTACTGAGGGGCCACGGGCGCATCAATGTATTGGCGCCAAAAGTGGGGAGACTGATACCGTGGATTGTGGACACATGCGGCGCTTCACGGCCCACTCAGGGCTGAAGGACAGACACTTACCTGATCCCATTGGGGCAACGAAGCGGATTGTGTGACACTACATTTCCCATCAGGCTTTGGGATTTCTTATCATGGAGCCCATTGGCGGGCAAACATTTAAATAAAGTGTCAACATTAATGCAAGATATCGGAGTCCAGCCTATGATTAAGGTACAAACCGAAACGCGTCAGGCACGACTCATGTGGTTGGAGTGCTGCGTGCTGCCTGCTGGTGAATTGTGGTCCCCCGAGTGCACCCTCGTGTGCTGAGTGTTTGTTTTTGGAGATATGCACGCCGGCTTCAGGTGTGGAGGGTGCACCACCCTCGAATTACTGAGGGGCCACGGGCGCATCAACGTATTGGCGCCAAAAGTGGGGAGACTGATACCGTGGATTGTGGACACATGCGGCGCTTCACCGCCCACTCAGGGCTGAAGGACAGACACTTACCTGATCCCATTGGGGCAATGAGGCGGATTGTGTGACACTACATTTCCCATCAGGCTTTGGGATTTCTTATCGTGGAGCCCATTGGCGGGCAAACATTTAAATAAAGTGTCAACATTAATGCAAGATATCGGAGTCCAGCCTATGATTAAGGTACAAACCGAAACGCGTCAGGCACAACTCATGTGGTTGGAGTGCTGCGTGCTGCCTGCTGGTGAATTGTGGTCCCCCGAGTGCACCCTCATGTGCTGAGCGCTTGTTTTTGAAGATATGCACGCCGGCTTCGGACGTGGAGGGTGCACCACCCTCGAATTACTGAGGGGCCACGGGCGCATCAATGTATTGGCACCAAAAGTGGGGAGACTGATACCGTGGATTGTGGACACATGCGGCGCTTCACGGCCCACTCAGGGCTGAAGGACAGACACTTACCTGATCCCATTGGGGCAACGAGGCGGATTGTGTGACACTACATTTCCCATCAGGCTTTGGGATTTCTTATCATGGAGCCCATTTACGGGCAAACATTTAAATAAAGTGTCAACATTAATGCAAGATATCGGAGTCCAGCCTATGATTAAGGTACACACCGAAACGCGTCAGGCACGACTCATATGGTTGGAGTGCTGGGTGCTGCCTGCTGGTGAATTGTGGTCCCTCGTGTGCTGAGCGCTTGTTTTTGAAGATATGCACGCCGGCTTCGGGCGTGGAGGGTGCACCACCCTCGAATTACTGAGGGGCCACGGGTGCATCAATGTATTGGCGCCAAAAGTGGGGAGACTGATACCGTGGATTGTGGACACATGCGGCGCTTCACGGCACACTCAGGGCTGAAGGACAGACACTTACCTGATCCCATTGGGGCAACGAGGCGGATTGTGTGACACTACATTTCCCATCAGGCTTTGGGATTTCTTATCATGGAGCCCTTTGGCGGGCAAACATTGAAATAAAGTGTCAACATTAATGCAAGATATCGGAGTCCAGCCTATGATTAAGGTACAAACCGAAACGCGTCAGGCACGACTCATGTGGTTGGAGTGCTGCGTGCTGCCTGCTGGTGAATTGTGGTCCCCCGAGTGCACCCTTGTGTGCTGAGCGCTTGTTTTTGAATATATGTATATATATTTTTTTTTAAATTATATATGCATGTTTATTTTCCTATGAAAAAATATTTGTGAGTGTACGTCTGACATCAATATGAAGGCATTCATGTACATGTATAGCGAATGGTGTATTTATGCCTGTGAGTATGTAAAATGATATTGAAATGTGTGCTATTATTGTTCCTGACTAGCACTTGATCCTGCAATATTTATGACAAATTGAACTAGTCTGAGGTCAGGTTTACCGTCCGGAATATATTTGCTGCATTTGATACGTGTAGGGTGACCAACCATCACCGTTATTTTACTATGATGTCTGTAAGGCGTCCGTAATTTGGGGTCCCCAAATTACGGACACCTTACAGACATCATACTACAATCAAATTGAGGAATTTCAGGAAGGTATGCTGTTCCTCAAGGGACCCCATGGGTTTAAAAGTTTCCACTCGGGGCCTCTCACACTTATCTTTTAATCTGTAGTCTGAGGCTGCCTGTAGCAGCCCCTCCCGGACCTCACAAAGACTGTGGACTGGCCCATTGTCATTCTGAGACTGCAGACGATTATCACAGATAAAATGACAATGGGCCCTATTATAGTGACAGCATGGGGTGCGTCATCTCCTGCACAAATCTTGATTGCAGAAAGAGCCTGATGTCCCTTTGCAAAGCAGCGTGCCTACTGAAAAAAATGTGAGGTGCACGATTGTCTCAAGCTTATATAAAATTATTTTGACTTATTTTGGTTGTCTATTTACTTATATACTATTGTGCGACCTCCTCTGAAATGTTTGTAAAAAGTATGTTTTGTCCCAAATTTTTGTGCTGAATTTTGACCTTCTCTCCTGAATTTTTGTCCTGAATGTTGGCCCTTTGTCCTGAATTTTTACACCAACCATCCTGAATTTTCACCCATGCCAGTTGGTCACCCTAGATATGTGGTGTTATCTGTTCGTGCGTGTTTCTTAGCACCCTATCTTTCAATGATGGCTGTTACAATGTGCTTACAGCTCATTGGTCTGTGCCAAGGGTCGGCCATGACACATTGCCTTCCTCTCCATCTTCCTGTCCACGAGATATAGTTCCAGTTCCATCACCGCTACACAGCTTTCCGGTCTTAATTCAAGTATATGGTGGCTTAGTCGCCAAACGAATGAATCATGAGCTAACTGGAAATCGGATTCAGTATTTGCAGTTGACTTTGAAGCCCAGCGCATGAAATCTGCTGCTCTAGTCCTCTTGCCTGGTCCTTATGTTGTTATACACTTCTCCCATACACACGGCCTTGCCTCCTGGACATATGGGCCGCAGTCAGAGCAGGCGCATGCACATTAATCACAACTTTCTTTGAGAATAAGACAGCCCCACTAATCCCCCGTGGACCCTCAAATGAAACCTTCATTTGCTAGCCGGAGTCCTGGGACTCCCTGAGCAGTGACATGACAAATTGCTTTGAAGTTGACCACATGCAGAAGCAAGAGGCTCGCGGATAAAAATGGGGAGGTCACACACTGCTGCATAGAAATAGAACTGAATGCTTTTAAATGATCAACGATGCGGAACTGCGTTAACTACATTTGCGGGGTATATTTGGCTGTCGAACAGGGGCGAGAATAATTGCATTAGAGGCTATGTACGTCATAATGAACACCTTTGTAACAAAAGGTTTTTTAGCTTTTAGCAAGGATATATGCGCTCTAGGAGAAATTATATTTCCATAAATCCTGCATCTGAAATTGGAGAGTTAAGACATTTTAGCTCAACCACCAGTGAACTAATCAGCGATACAACGTCCTTGCTTCACAAAAGACAAGTCTATAATCGGCACATAAAAGACTTGCAGGCAGCTTATTCAAAACAAGTCAGGAAAGAGCAAGTTCTGACCAGGGAGTCAGTCTGACAGACCAACAATGGACGCCTTGGCCCTCGTTCACCTGGGTGGAGGCAATATTCTGCTCAAAGGCCTGACTTTATCACCCCTCAAAGGGATACCTCATGACATGGCACATGTTGTCAAAGGTTAAAAAATTCCGCAACATCATCACCAAAGATGAAGGATCTACATCGGCCCCCCCTCCAGGCCCACATCATCTTCAAGGCCACCAGAAAGGATACCATGACATTTTGGTCGGGAAACCATCCACCTCGGGTGTGAAGTGCCCTTCCAGAAGCCAGAGCATCCCCAGAAAGGAGACACAATATGCATGAAAGATAACAACAGAAGGCAGGCCTTCTACTACTAAGCCCCCGGGATATGGAATAGCATCCTATCTGCACTGACATCAGAACCTCTCTAACTCTGCACTTCAGAAATTAGCTCAAGACTTGCATTATCCTCCCGTGCTATACACAATTCATCTGTAACCTGCCTTTATGTGTCAAACATTGGCCGTACCCCTGGGCTGCAACTCATTTTTCACTGCACTATTGCTTCCTAGCCACGTTCAAGTTAGCCTGGCTGATGAAGGGTAATACCCAGAAACCGGTCCCAGGATGCTTGTTTCCGCTCCAGGGAGGACCTGGCTTGGCAGTTTGGTCTGGACTGTTCCCATGGGGCACAGGGTCAAGACTGATTTGCATATGGTTGGTTCCAAACCGGGGTGGCGTCGTAGGCAAAAGAACGATGGATTTAACCCAGATCTTTTGACTGGGGGAGAATGTTTGCATTGTCAGCATTCCGTCCATCATTTGTTTGCTGTAACACTTTTCGCCCTAAGTTGGATGGGTATTCCCAGACGTGGGTCCCTTGCTCACTGTGCCATTGGATTCAAGTTAGCCTGGCTGATGAAGGGTAATACCCAGAAACTGGTCCCAGGATGCTAGTTTCCGCTCCAGGGAGGACCTGGCTTGGTAGTTGGTCTGGACTGTTCCCATGAGGCACAGGGTCAAGACTGATTTGCATATGGCTGAGTCTAAACTGGGGTGGCATAGTGAGCAAAAGAACATGGATTTAACCCAGATCTCTTGACTGGGGGTGAATCTATGATTTATTCAGCATTCCGTCCATAATTTCTTTGCTAGCCACATTTAGGCTATGTATAGACCTTTACATACATGAGTAAATAAGTACCAGGTGCACATCCAATATTTGGTTGCTCGTTTGGTTCTCAGTGATCACCCAAGTGGAGGCACAGGGACCCGTCAAAGCCAGCATGCAGCTCGCTCTAAACCCATGTGGTTGATTGGAGTGACTCACGAGGTGGGCTGTAAAGGCCTCTACCAAGAGAGCAGGAAATAAGACCCCTGTCTGCCTTGCCTCTGCCTATGCATGTGCATACGTTTTAGAACACCTGTACCAGGGTGTGAGGCCAGTTCACTTAGTAAAAACAAAATCTGACTTTGCAGGGTGCGACAGTTTTGCACACTAGCGCCTGACACCCTCTACAAACTAGCAGCACCTACACTAAGAAGAGCATCGACCTTACATTACTACTTGTAATAAGGTATTTCCTTCAAATAGTGAAGTAACAAAATAAAAAAAGACTATATCTACATATGTAATTTTGCCAGAGTAACAAAATTGGAGCATTATATAGGTTAATCAATCTGTGGACTGCTCTTGTTGATTTAGGAATCTTTCACAACTGTTTGGCCAGCAGGTCTGTTTTTCCTCCCAATCTTACCTGTGGCAGTGGGAAGTATCACCTGTAACACTACTCCCACTTTTTTAATCAACTCTATCACATACCAGCGAACATGGGAAATATCACACACTTAGAGTTATTGGACCACGAACAATACATGTTTCTTATTTTACTGCTCATGTTAAAGAATCGTTTATTTGTCGACAGATTTTCTGCTTTGTTTGCCACACTGTACTTTCAGAGCACACGTCTGCAGTACGTATGGGATGTGCGTTTTTTTTATGTTTACACCTCACCCTGGACATTTCCCTCATAATGACTCCAGCATATCTGCTCAGGTAGCGTGCAAGTCTTTCCGGTGCCAGATAAAGCACTATGTGGTGAAAGCAGCACACACAGGCAACAATGCTGTGATTTCCGGGCCCCCTAGCACAAAAAAACAAGTATTGGCATAGCCACTAGGTCTCGCCTTTGGGACCTTATAAGTGTTTAGCCATACAACAGTTGCATAACTAAATACATATAAGGTCCCAAAAGCGAGACCTATTGGGTATGCAAAGCGGCCGCAAAAGTGAAAGTGATCGCGATTGCGATCACGATCAAACATCATAGCGGCCGTGCGGCCGCGAAACCGAAAGTGATGGCGGTAAAGCGCGGCGCGCGCGCCCGCGCACATGCACTGTGGCTCTAGGCTGGCCTGGTAGCACTTTTTTGAGCCCTCTCAATAAATCTCGCCAGACCAGCGCGCATGCGCTGGGTCAGGCGAGACCTAAAGAGTAGAGAGAAAAGAGCAGAGCGCAGAGGGATGGAAGAATTAGATAGAGGCAGGATGAAACTGGAGAGAGTAGAATGGGGTGGGAGATGCCGGGGGTGTGGGAGGTGGGTGAAGAACATTGAAAAAAATACACCCGAGAGATGGAAAAAGAAAAATCTTTGCGAGGAGGGGACGTGAACCGCTGGGAAAAGGAGGATTAGAAAGAAACACTGAAAATAGGAGGAGAAAATAAATATTGGAAGGCTTGCAAGAGACAGAGAGAGAGTGACTGAAAAGATGAGGAGACAGAAAATGGCTACTGCTGGGAGAATGAGCAGAAAGAGTGGGACAAATATTGCGGAGAGGTGGCAGAAAAAGGCACTCTAGAAGACAGACACTGTTTAGTGATGATTAATTAGTATAAACTGTAGATCTTCGAGAGGGATACTGGAGAATGAAAGAGACTCACGCATCTGGAGGAGACTTGGAGAGACGGTAGAAAGATGAAGAAAAATATGTAATGGAGAATGCAGTTTAAGAAAGAAACATACGAGAAAGGAGTTGTTGAAAGAGAAAGTGAAGAGAGTAATCATTGAGAACGGCAGATGGGCAAAGTACACTGTAAATGAGAAGAAAGAAAATAGAAAAGAGAGACACGGGACAAACTAGGAGGAAGATACCTTTGGAAAGAGGCGTGAGATAGAGGTTCTACGTAAAGAGGAGACAAAATAAGGAAACTGTGAGAGAGGCTGCAGAGCTGTTGAGAAAATGAGAATGAAGAGAACAAAAAAGTAGTTTCCAGAGAAATAGAAAAACCTTGTGAAGAAGAGAATGACAAAGAGAAAGACAGCAAAAATAATGGATGGCGAATTGGAACCGTACTAGGGAGAGAAGGAAAAAAGCGAAAGTGGGTAAATTGACTTCAGAAAGGAGTAAACGAGAATCACTAGCGAGAGGTGGAGATGAAGTAGACAGACACTGGAGATATGAACAGGAGCATGAGAAAAGAGAAATTGCCAAAGGAGGTGAAAATAAGGTTACTCAGTAGAAGTGGGTAAGACATATGACATCAAACGAGAAATAAGCGGAAATGAAGATGTATGAGGGACAGTGGTGGGAAAAAGAGAGATTAATAGAAACACCTAAGGAAATGGAGGAGAACGAGGGACATAGTTGCTGGATAGAGAGAGAGAGAGAGAGAGAGAGAGAGAGAGAGAGAAAGAGAGAGAGGAAGGGTGGAAAATTGGGAGAGAGAAAAATAAAAGAGGTAAACCTTGGGGTGGGGGAAGGAGAAAACGATACTGGTAGGATAACATTGCTCAACAAGTGGAGAATAATAGAAAAATACTGTTGTCTGTTGTGAACAATGCGGTTTTGCTGTTTAAATGGTACTAAGTGTACTGAGCCGCACGGGCTCCTATAGGAGCCATGCAGTCAGCACCCAAAACCTCTGCCGGCACAGCCAAGGTGATACATAAATAGGTGCGAACTGCTCGTGGTTTTGTCCCGGCCCAAGTCTAAGTGTATTAGTGCTTTCTTTCATGGGGCAACCTGCAGCAGGGCGTAGAGCGTGTCTAGCCCAAGTGTAGGTTAGGTGGTGCCCCCATTGCCCTGATTAAACATAGAAGGATGCTGTTCCTGTTGGTCGGACTGGTCAACTGGGTCGGGGTATGTATTGATCAGAAGAGAATGCCCTCACACATCGAGAAGAGTGTCATGCTTCATCTTTGGGCTGCTCCTTGTTGGACCAGTGCTGCAATGTCTAACAGGCCCCTTGAGCGGCTCTTTGTCGAGGTCTTCTGATTTGATTGCCATAATGATGAGTGCAAGTGAGGATATCGTGAGTGTAGGGTGGTGAAGTGTGGTTAAAAATGTCTAAGAGGTCCTGAAGTTGGTTTAATAAGGTGGTCCCCTTATAAGTAAAAGCAAATAAACAATATATTTTAGGTATAATGCTTTTCTAGAGGGTAAAGAACATTTACTGCATACATTTACAGGCTTCGAAAAATCAAAACAATTTTACTAGGCCTGCAGGTCTGGTGACGTAACTAATGTAATGGACCTGTCTATAATGCTCATGACCCATAAACTGGTTTCAAGTGATGTGATCGTGGGCAAATAATTGAATTCACTGATCCGCCATTTTCTTCATTATCACATATGAGAGCACCTTCAAATGTGTGAGTTCAGCTTGTCTGCTGTACAAAAACTCAAAACTCAAAAACTCTTGTTTGATTTGATAGACTAAACTTTCTTTCCATATATAATACAAATCTAGCCACATATAGGATACACGTGACCCCTGACTTGCCTCTTAGTTCATTAACAGCATTTTCATCAGAGTTGGGGCAGGAATTGTTCTCAAATCAGGTTTGAAAACAGTCACTTTTAATGAATACATACCTAAAGCATGAAGTCGTAGTACACTGTCATTTGCAATCAGCAGATTTTTCATAGAAATGGCCCCAAACTTTTCCACTGACATGCAGCTTAAGTGATAAAACTATATAGTGTACAAACAGTAATGTTTGGAAATAGAGTTTCTGCAAATATGAATCATTTGTAAATCACCAAGTAAACTGTTGTGGTTTGTTTTGCTCCGATTTAACTCTTTGTTTGCATCACACTTCTTCATTACAAAAAAGAAATTGCTTTTGTAATTTCCAATATATTTTGAAATAGTTGTAATTTTTATTTTACAGGCTATTTATTTAAATGTTATATGTTACAGAAAAAGAACTGACATCTTCAGACAGCTCACTTGACAAAAACCTCTAACTCTATTAAGAGAGAGAAAAATAAACCTAATTTTCCAAGCAGCAATTAGTAAAAAGACAAACTGACATTTGACTTCTTTCCCTGAACAGACAGCAAATGTGTCCAAGAAAAAAACAAGATTTAATGGCATCTTTATTGCTCATTCACTTTCTGAAGGAACAGAACACCTGTCCCTTTCCAGCCTAAGTTTACTCACCTGATGGGACTAGTAGGTGCTAAAAACAGCTCGACCTGATAAAACTTTACTCGCAATTGCGAGTGGGTGAGCAGATTTTTCAAGGCATGCATGTACTTGTGAGGCATTTCCATGGCACACCTTTCAGTCTTGAGGTGGTAAAGGGACGAGGACCAAAGTTCCACCAGCAGCAAATCGGTTGTATCTGCCGTGGCGAGTCCAGGTGCAGAGGTGCTGGATGGGTTGTAAGCCTAAACACTACACAGTAGAAAGGAAGGGTGGCCACCTGGAAATAGACTGCGGGGGGGGGGGGGCTTGGGGACAAGTCTGGGAGCTCCCAATGGGGGGCTTTGTCGTGAGGGTCTTGGAAGCAAGGGGAAGCAGTCGGTTTCTTTAGGCCCAGGCTGGGTGGCTTGGGTACAGAGTGTTTGTAGTCGGCTGGCTCTCATGCATCAAAACTCTCACTGGTATCGGTTGGGGCCAGTAAAGGGGACAAAAATAGGACAGATGGGCCACTCTCTTTGCTGGCCTTGACGGTGCAGACGTCCCTCTCTGGCTAGTAGTCTGATGTCACAGAGAGTCTGGATTGGACTTTCAACAAGTGTTGGTCGCAGCATGGGTCTGGTACCCTGGGTATTGGTGGAGGAGGGCTCGTGGAGGTCCTAGCATCTTAAGGCTTGGCAGAAAGTCTTATATGACTACTTTTAGTGCACTGACCATCACCTGGGTGGCTACTGCTCGGTGAACAGCAGCTTATTTAAACCGGACGTCGCTGTTGGTGCTTGCTGGCTGCAGGGGAGGAACATCTCTACTCCAAGAGAGACGCTGGCTGCTGGGAGAATTCCTGGCAACCCTCCGGGGCTTGTTGAGATTGCACAGTGGCAAGACAAGTTGCATCTTTGCAATTGTTGAGTCTCTGTGCAGCAGGCAGGGTTTGGCGTCAAAAGTCCACAGCCAGCAGTCTGAAGTTCTTTCCGGTTTGGCTCTTCAGTATCCTCTTATTTTGAGTCAGCGGAATCTGGAATTGTGGATTCAGGGGGCCCCCCAAAGTCGAAATTTAGGGGCATTCGGGGAGTGGAGAGTAGTAGCCTACCTGCCCTTGGAATCACTACGCCCCCTATATGACAACTTCCTATGGGAAGTGGGCATAACCCGGTCCCATTTTTTCTAAATTCTGCCATACCCAAGATGGCAGAATTTTACTAGAGAGG
This sequence comes from Triturus cristatus, assembly GCF_964204655.1. Classification (NCBI taxonomy): domain Eukaryota; kingdom Metazoa; phylum Chordata; class Amphibia; order Caudata; family Salamandridae; genus Triturus; species Triturus cristatus. Next base: position 843,835,038 of record NC_140594.1, on the reverse strand, counting down.
GGCACGTCAGATAGCTCACCTTGAGGGTGGGACTGTCCTGGGTATGTTACATGCCTACTTCCCATACTAACTTCCCACCTATCCTGGTGCCAAATGGGGCACAGGGCATGGGGTGGCATCTCCCTGGTCTGGGGATGCTGGGGTCGAATATCAAAGGTGGCAAGGCTTTGAAGATTCCATCTTTGGTATACTCATTGCCAATCATCCTGTTTGGAGGATGTGTAAAAAACCTCCTACTAGAGCATGCATTGTTCTTGACCTCAAAGCAGGGCTCTCCCCAAAGAGGGTCAGAAACGCATCTGTGATGGCAGGCTGGACCAGTCAGTCAGCATACTAGTGGACTAGTAGGTTTCAGGGGGTACCTCTAAGGTACCTTCTGAGTGAATGTATCAATAAATCTATCACTTGAATCATTGTTGGTTTATTTATATAATATGATTGATACCAAACACCTTTGGTTTCAGTGAGGCCATCATATAGCTGGGGGAACTCATACTCACCAGCTCCCAGTTCATATACTCAAGATGTTCAGTGGCAGTGTCCAAGAAGTGACTTGGGCATCTATGGGGCATCTCTGCTCATGCAAATATATCCTCACATGGAATATGACATACACTGCTTTAGGGCTGTGAGGCCTGCTGTAGGGTTGACTTACATATTTTGCATGCAGTGTCTGCAGATGTGGCACACAGGTGTGCCATGTCAAGTCTTCACTTTTGTCTGCACTATGTCACGCAGCCTGCAATGGCGTCATGATATCATGAAGGTCAAGTAAACATCAATTTACCATCACTTAGTGTTGTGGCAGACATCATGTCACATGCAAATGCTCATTGCACACTAATGAGACTTTGGACTCCAAATTACATCATATGTCCACTTCATGAAAAGTATAATGAAAGCTGCAAAGACATAGTTTAGCTAAGTATCACTTGTAGCATATAAAGTTGCCTGAAAACATTGAGGTCCAAACATTTTAGAGATAGGTACTCTGATTTCACGCAGAACAAGTCTTCATATAGCCATGTGAACATCCTCAATCCTGCTTGGTACAGGTGATAACACCATTCATAGATTCTATACCTAAAAGCCAATCCCCCTTCAAAGGTTTTTGGTGTCCCTAAATATCTATGACATGAAGATGTGGGATCACTATAGTTCCAATGGGCTGGCATATGGCAGCACTCTTTGGTATTGCAAACTCAGATTGCCTTGCAAAAGGTAGTGTAGATACTCACCTATCATTTCAACAGTTCTACATCTCACTCCCTTATGCATGTCACCAGTCAGTCAATGAGTGTTGGCAAACACTATTGCAGATGAACCATCAGTTTGCAAATGCACAGTAGGAACATGTAGGCACTAATGCAAATGGCGCCAGTGATGTTTGCACACTCATTTCAGTGTATTACCAGTACTTACCAAGGGGAACTGTTGTACAGTTACTGCACGTACTGTGCACTCCATGTCATGTCCCACGTAATAGGGCCACCATCACGTGAAATACAGTAGTTAGGGAACATTACTCCTCACACAAGGAAGACAAGTTGCCCGTGTGGTAAAATTGTAATCCAGAACAACTGATAGCATGAGATGTTTAAGCACTTCACTGCACCAGGTGTCTGCTACAAAAACAAACATGGATGTGGACAGGACTCTGCAATGCTCCTGGTCAGAAAGACAATAGGCAAATCAGAGCAGCAGGCACCTACTACCAGACCTCCACAAAGACTGTGTGTGGCAACTGGACCACCACCAATGCTGTTTGGAAAATGTCTGACTGTAAAACAAAAAGTTGGCAAAGTAACATATATGACTATGGCCAGGACTCACCCCCTTGTAGCTGCTGTTGTGCCCTCAACTGCCCATCAGGCTCCGGGTAGGCTTCCACCAGTATGTGGGCCATTAGAAGAGTCAAGGTCTGGCACGCATCCCTTCCACTGTGAGGAGGGCTTCCCCAGCTGGACCTCCACGATCTTCTGGGTCCAGCATCTCAGGTCCTCCTACCTCCTCCTGCAGTGAGCGCTATGCTGATTGAAGACCCCCAGGGTCCGCACCTTCTGGTGTGATGGCTCTTCAAATGTCTTTTTTCTGATGGGCGTTGACATGTATGGATTTAAATAGATGTAGAAACAGGTTATAACTGAAAGTTTTAGGATATCTGTATGGTTGAAACCTAGCACAAACATTCATCAAGAGTCAACACAATGCATGTGGAAATGTCACATTCTCAGCACTACTAAAACAAGAATACACACTTGTATGGTCATCTGCTGACTCACCTCAACCCTGGTCATGGTCTACATTGAGTGAGTCAGCCCATTAACATCATGTAGCCCAGGGCCATCCTACATGGAATATTATGTGAGGTACCATGACACCCAACACACCATTTATACCTTCTGAAGGGAAAACAACTTGTTCTTGATTGTACAGAACACCTTTACTGCAAGACCCATTGACTTGAAGTAGATGGTCCATAGAATTGAGTATCATAATGTACACAACCTAGGGCCCCAATGAAAGGGCTGGCACGTGTGTCACTAAGAGCTTCCTCTCTGGGGATGTGTGGACATGTGGACTACTTATTGGGATATCATACTACATCAGAATAAGTTTGTCTTGTATGCACTGCCATCACTGGACACACCTTTTGTCATATATGGCACTGTAACAGGGGTGACATTCAACATATCATTGTATGTGTTGTGTAAGTGGATGAAATCTGACAAAGCTGAGAAATTACATTTCAAAATCTATTCAGAAGTTACCAACTATCTACTCTGGTCATGTGTTATATGTGCAATAGGCCTGTACAGTGGAAGCATGATTTATGGGAAAGTCACAACAGCCCTGTGTGAGTAAATGTAGGGTCATAAGTTAACCCCACACATTGGCAATATGGGTCAATGAAAAGAAGTATCAGGTCAGGTGCTTATCTCAGTCACCATTCCAAATATGGTCCATGTACCAGCTATCAGGGCTACTAGCGGTAAAAAAAAAAGACTTTTTTGGACATCCATGGATCTGCAGATCAAATGTGTATCAGTTGTTGTGCCACAGTAACTCTGCCCCAGCCTGGCCCATGGGCCAGACTGCCCACAACTCATTGTCAGGTCTTGCTCTCTGCAGGCTGAGCACACTGATCCCACATGAGCATCACATTTCCACCAATGCAATACATAAGAGTAAATCTTCTGCCCATCCAATATGTGACAATAAGGTTGTGTGGCACTCCGAAGGGGCCTGTGAGGTATAGCTAACTCCCAAACAGCAGTTTTTCCATGTCTGATGTGGGCTGAGTGATTTGTGGGACTGTACACATGGCTAACATCATCCTCACATGCTCCTACCAGTATACAGATAGAGCTCACGGTGTAACGTCTATAAATACCTTTGCACATATACCATGATGTGATGTAAGAAATCATGATAGGTACAATGAAATGTAGAAATGCACATATCTATGCATGTAACACAAGTACAATATAGGGATTATCAGACATTATAATGCTGATGTTCACTCCACAAAGTACAATGCCTCAAATTCCATTTCATGATGGCCTATGTAGGGACCATTCCATTTCACCAAACAACACGATATGGTTACACTCTGGAACTCAGAGTCACATTGTAGCCATGAGGCACAGAAAGGAGGAAGTATAACAGAGTAAAAAACTGTAAATAAGACAGCTTCCTGTTCCTCTGGTGAGCCATAGAGCTGGCCATACAAGGAAAGGACCTCTTGAACCAGGGTCTCCGGCACCTTTGGAAAGAAGGGGCGGGCCCTCTCACCTGCTTGGCCTGGCATGATTGCTCCCAGAGGTGACAAATGGCAGCTAAAGTGGAGAAGGGTGTTGATAGCAACAGTGTCAGGAGGCAAGTGAGTTTTTTTCAAACCATGGCATACATGCACACCACGTACACGTTCATCAGCGTGGGAGCATATAGCCATTGGACCACGATCATCACTGTCACCAATGTTAGCCTATGGCTGTGTCTGCCGTGGTGGCAACTGCCCACCGCGTGGTCGACTTCCGCCACCGACCATTGTCCCAAATGTCCTATATGTGAGGTCTGGCATCCGCCATATTAGTGGTAGGAAAGACAGTAATTGTGACTGTTACGTGCATCACCACAACCACAAATGAGGCGAACATATTTCCATTTGAAAAACTCCCTTCACATGTCATGTCTAGTACAAAACATCATCTGTGTAGTGCATTACTGTGCATATGTCAAAGTATGCGTTGTGCACTGTACACCGCAGCTGGAGTATTTTCCATGAAATGTCACAAAAACCTTGATATAGTGCAAACAAACTTTTCTGAAGTGATGATGGGCACAGTTCTGTCACAGACAAGTGAAGGCCAAATTGGGGATTATTGGTGGGTGTTTAAGAGTAGACAATGATGATGTGAAATATGTGTAATGCTCCATAAAGCTGTTATGCTTAGTCGCATGAATTTAGGCTTACTCTTCATATATCTTACTCTGGAAACTGAGACCAATGTACAACTTGATTATAACTCCTCACATAGTTACCCTGGGAGAGGGAGGAGTTGCCAGCCTCCAGTGTACAGCTCATTTCCAGACCTTCAGACTATAGAAAAAAAGACATGTCATCCAGAAATGTCATTTAAATCATCAAACAATCCTAGGTTTATGTCATCAGTTGCAGCCTTACCTCCTACCTCACATCACGTATCCTACATATATGACACCAATGGTGAAACTCATGTCAGTATTGCATTTTCTGGCCACAGGTTCCTTTCAAATTCACTGCCGCTGTTTCAGATGGGATATCACAACCAATGTTCCGTTGTGTACTCCAAGAGGTGCTTACAGCAATGTTGAGACAAGTGGACAGCTACACCCAGTTCCCCAGAGGTGAGGATTTAACTGCTGTGAATGGTGATATCTATAGATTTGGTCGCATCCCACATGTCATTGGAGCCATTGATGGCACCCATATTGCCTTAGCAACCCAACGAGCCAGGGAACAAGTGTTCTGCAACAGGAAGCACTTCCATTCTATCAACGCCCACGTTGTCTGCTTACCGGATTTGTATATCTCAAACGTCTGTGCCTGGTTCAAAGGATCTGCACATGATTCCGTCATACTGCGGAACAGCCCCATACCCCAGCTCATGTCACAACTACTGCCAGAGAGGGCCTGGCTTATAGGTAAGTGTGAGCTGTCCTTACTTTGTGTGGGCAATGTCAGGTGGTATAATAAAAGTGTGCAACTCATTGTTGCACTTCCGTCTGTTTTCCATCTAGGAGACTCAGCATATCCCAACCTGCCATGGTTGTTGGCACTGCTGCAGCACACATTGAGAGAGGAAAAAAGAAGGAGAAATAAAGATGTTTCTCCTCGTTACACCTCTCCTGGGGTATCATTTTGGCGCATTCCTAGGTCTACCTGTTCTTCTAAATCTAGGAATGCGTCAAAATCCATAGATGTTGCATGTTAACACCCACACAACACCCATGGAAACACTCCCTGGCACAGAGTATTGCAACTCAGCGATGTGCGCTGCATTACATTACTCAAGATTTATGAAGCCATGCAGGGCCAAGCCAGGTGCCCTTGTGTGGCTTCATAAATCTCTTTTTAGCGTTACATCACTATTGCACCACATTGTGTGGTGTAGGAGTGACACACTGGGGCTTGTAAATATACCCCTTAATGTCTGAACCATATCATATCAATTTGATCTCCTGTGCAACTTTCTGGGTTGCCATCAGGTGACTCTAAATGATTACCAAAGGTCACAACACAGTACTTTTCCCATACACATTCTGCAATAATCGTATGTGGTGACCCTGAATCAGTTGCTACTTGTAATAAGGCTCCCCCAAACGAAACCCAGCATAGAGGTTTATCTCCTTCACTCAAAATTTCTAGCACCACTTTCTTTCTATATTCACTCTTAGCACCTAATCCATCTGCATTCTCATCGGATGAGAAATCATCATCATCATCATCACACCTATTCACACATGCCACATTGCTACATTTTATGTTGCTCTCCTTTTAACACACTGGCAAAATGGCAAACAAACCACACTCCATACATTTGGCAGATTTAGCTGGACACTTGGCGAATCTTGCCGAATGTAAACTGCGACTACACGGGTAGCAAGTAAAGTGTGCATTCCTTGTTTGAAGGATATGGTCACTTTTGCATTTGTCTTTCTTCCAGCTATTGTGTTGGCCTGTAGTCTGCATACTTTTGGATTTGCTGTCAGAAATTGTATTCACTGAGTCACCACTTTGGTTCTTCTCCTGAGATAGTGTGACCTTGGCATACCACTCAGAAAGTTTAGCCTTCTTTACTATTGCCACAATTTCCTTGAGACTAACATCTCCGTCAACCCACAATCTTTCCTGTATCCCTTTTTTCTTGGCATACATAACTATTTGATCATGTACTAATTTGTCATGCAGGTTACCAAACATACACTTGATAGCCAGTTCCTTCAAAGCAGAAACATAATCTTCAATAGTCTCACACCTTTCCTGTTTTCTATGGAAAAGGGCGTGTCTCATATCAGCTATCCCTACTGTGGGTGAAAATTGCTCAGCCAAATCTAGTATAGCAGATTTGAACACATTCAAATCACCAGCATTCCTTTCATGTTTTTGAAGCTGGTTATACATTTGCAAACCTTCTAGCCCAGACAGTGCATCGAAATTCTTTTCACCCTTTCAGGTGTTAAATTGCCATTAAAATTCTCCAAATTAGGTATATAATTGAGGACGTTTTCCATCCACTTACCCAATTGCACAGCAGGTTCAATAGGGGTTGCCAAAAGTTCTTTAGGAAAACTGAGGTGTAAGGCCGAATTACCAGTTGCCAAAGTAGCTTCATTTATAGACATGTTAATAATCTACAACCGTGATTTGCAATAAAATTGTAGAGTTAACTAAAAAATGTATGTCTTTGTAAAGTTCCTGTTGTGAAAGAAATTGCTTTTTCTATGTGCACTCTGGTTGTTAAATTGCCGAATAAATGATTGTTCTCCGTGCATTCCAGTTGCCTAATTACTCTGAGGACTCCATACCTGTTTAAACAACGTAACCTGTAGAACAAAATGGCTGCACGTAGTGTCGCGCCTTTTTGACCTAATGTTATGAATTACGGCCCCTCTCGATGCTCTTCTCTACCTGCATCACACAATGATGCACACCGCTCCTTCCAGCTTCAAATGTCCATATGAATTGCAGTGTGAATGCGTATATACATACCACTCATGCCTTCCTTCATGTGCTGTTATTCCGTTTGGAGTGCAGCATGAGCACTCGTACGAGCCCATTTTGAAATGTGCTTGTGGCCTCTCTCAACTGCCAGGGCATGCAACAGTCTGGGAAAAAAACCTGCCCCACACCTCAATTTTCCCAGAATGTCATCACAGGAAGGCAAATAACTAATAGAGGAGGTGTCATGTGTTCTATACAGGGCCATTGTCGTTATCCCTATGTTAGCCTAACTGTGCATGATACAGGCTGCTTTAGGTTTGCACACGCTACTATTTGAACATGTTTGTTTTTGTGCCACATTACATTTTCACACAGAACCTGCAGTTGTTTCCTCATTCTGTTCTTTCCTGGGAAGTAGTCTGAACAGCAGACAAGGTCAAATAACAATTTCCTTATGATTTTGTTCTAGTCAGGCACTCACACCTAGACACAACACAGGAATGCAGTTGTTTTTTATGAACATGTAAACCTTGCCATATCGGTATGCACAGCAATGTAACAGACAGAGACATATATTTTTTGAGAGAAGATCATGGCTGTTTCTGAGATGTAGAACGTTCATCTGTGTGTGCTAAGGTCTACGGTCTTCTACCAATCCTAGAGATTTTTGCTGTATAATCAGTTCGCTTATGTAGAAGGGAAGGCAGGGTTAGGCTATACTGTTTTATAATATGACAGGGCTTTTCATAATATATGATCTATTGACAATGCTGATGGTATTTTTGTTAGGCAGTTGTTTTCTGATTGTGGCATTTATACTGATTTCTAGAGAATGATAGTTTAAATAAACATTTCAAACTTCCTTCGTGTCTCTGTCATATCTTATTGTGGACGAGCACGAGTGTGTGAGCGAAAGGGGGTGTCTTGTTACCGCGATCCCTGAGAGGCTCGGGAGTGTTGTGCTCTGCGTGTCAATTCACTTGTCTCTCTTTATATGAGTAGGAGGGCAAGTGAGACACTATAGGTAGTCAGACTCTGGCTCATGGTGCTGAGGTGATATGGTGACTCAGCCCCTATCTACTGATGTTCTAAGGTCCCAAGCACAGTTATGTTCCTGAGCAGAATCCCTGCAACAGAGGTAGCAACAGCACTTACGTATCTTGTGGGAGCGCCGATGTTACACGCTGAGTGCTGAAAGGAGGTATAACACGCACTCCACCTCAATGTCTTTGCAGATGCAATTTCATGGGTTTCTGAGGTTGTTCCAACTCATTGCCAATTTACTGTGGTGCTGACAGACCAACAGTAGGTTCAAGTCCTTCATTCAGAACAACTTTGTAGGATGCAGGCCACATATACACACAAGTCCTTTCCCAGCTCACCAACTCCCCAAATCATTCTAACCCCTCACCTTAAATACAGAGAACCTACCTAGCACTCTACACTCTACATTCCATAAAGGGCCTCAAAGTCAGCAATTTAAGGCACTACCTCATATTGAAAGGGACCATTGATAGGTAAACAATGGTTCCCTTTTGGAACAATTCTGCATGATTTTCAAAAGTCACAGGGGCATATTTACAAGGAAGTGGCGGAGCTCTGCGTTCCCCCTTCGCTGGCACTAATTTAGCGGGCTAGCAGAAAGAAACACCTCCCTGTACACAATCAATGGCGTTTTGCTGTTTCTATGTGTGCTGCACAACGCAGCACACATAGAAACAGCAAAAACAAGGAGAAATTAAATATTTCTCCTTGTTGCGCCAGGGTAAGACCAGGTTTTCCCTAGCCTTACTTTTGGGCTGCCTCATATTTACGCTGCTCTTGTAAATATGGGGCAGCATCAAAATCAATGGGTGTTGTGGTGGAACGCCCACCACAACACCCATTGCCCGCCCCTATCACGCTAAGTATAGCGTGCAGGGGTGCCTTATTCATAAGGCGGCGTTAAGCCACATTAAGGGGCAGATTTATGAGGTTTTGCCGTAGGGAAGCGCAGCAGGCCTTCCTGCTGCGCTTCCCTACGGCAAAAGAAAAGGGCAGGGATGCGCCGTATCTATAAAATGCGGCGCATTCCTGTCCTTTTCCCCTGCGCCGGCGCACAATGGGCTGCCTGCGCCAACGCAGGCACCTCTGCACCATGGTGCAAGGGTGCCTGCGTTGCGGGGATGAATATTTTTGTATAGGAAGGGAAACCTTTCTGTACAAAAATAATCACAAGAGGTTTTTCCCTTTTTGTATGGGTGCTGCAGAATGCAGCACACATAGAAAAAGGAAAAACGAGGAGAAATAAAGATATTTCTCCCCGTTGCGCCTCCCTTAGGCGTAAGCTTTTGGCGCTGCCTCAGATTTACGATTTCTCGTAAATCTGGGGCAGTGTCAAAAGGCCATGGATGTTGCTGGGAACGCCCCCAGCAACACCCATTGCACGCCCCTTTAACGCAGAACACTGCGTTAAAGGGACTGATATTTATGATGCAGCATTAAGCCACAAAAAGTGGCTCAGTGCTGCCTGATAAATATCACGCAGGCTTCTGCGCCACGGAACGTCACAAAAAGTGGCGCAACGGGCCTCATAAATCTGCCCCTAAGTGCCTTAACCCCGCCTTGTGAATAAGGCGAAACCCCTATCGCCACCACAACGTCGAGAAAAGTAACGTTGTGGTGGCGATAGGGGCTTGTAAATATGCCCCATAGTTTTAGGTAAGCATAAGCAGTGAGTGAGAAGTAAAGCTCTGCCCCGAACTACTGGAAATACACAAACAAATTGAAAATCATGCCATGGCCCCTTTAAGAAGATAAGTGCAAAAATTGAAATATGCCTAGCTTTTAGCAAAGGATAACGAGTCAAGCAGAATACTTTGCAGCACAGGTGGCGTCATAATATCTGAGATTGCTGAAATATACTGTGCACCTCATTACAAGAGAACAAGTGGGACTGAAATGTCTAAACTGGTTTGTTGGAGAATAACTACATCTTTACTTAATTCTGTCATCACTTATGCGCTGTAAAGTGACAGGCGTTCGTGCATTTGTTGTTGACTTCAAAAGAATAATCAAAACAGCTCAAGGAATAGAATGGAGAATGCTATTTTAAGATGTTATCCCCACTTAGAGACAATTACAGTGTATCTTCGGCTTTGTTGAGATGGAATAACCGGAGAAATTACCCTGCTTCTCTTTTCTGCGACGGAGTCACCGGCATCGCCTTTTTGTACTTCCTCCAATGAATGTGTTGGCTTTACAAACAGATGTTACCCATTATTGTATCATTCCTTCTTACTTTACAGTAATGCACATTTTTAAAGGACACTGTGTAAAACATATACTCCAGTTCTATAACTGACTGGAGCTTCATTCTCGTAATGTATACTTTTGAGAAAAACACGAATAAAAGTTAAAAAATCTTTGGATTTTTAAATGTACACTTTACAGAGACTGGTAGTGAACTGCGGAAATCACCAGAATATTGATAGACATTAATATAAATCGTACATATCAATATATGCATCCACTGTCCTATATTTACTCCTGAGTATTGTCCGGAGGGCGGACTATATGTGAGGGTAAGTACAGCAGACAAGAGCATTAGCACGTGTAACTTCTTTTTCTCGACTTGGAAACCATTTTCCTCGTGGCGAAACATTTTTCTTCATGAAACATGATGGGTTTGCGCACCCTTTCTCGAACGGAAACTGTTTTATGCCTTCCTCCGTTTTGTAGGAGTAACTTTGCACGTATTTCTAGAGGGAATGGCAACGCGATATTTGACTTTATGGTTATTTCATCCATTTGTAAGCCCCCTCTCCAGCCCTCACAGACCCTATCAATCCTGGTTTAAGGGTCTTCCATCTACAGAGTCTACAGGGGCCGTATCCTTTGGCCACGACGTCACTACTGCCATTTGTGTATGTATAGGGCACCTGCCCACCTCCCTTCTCCTCAGAGGGAGGAGGGTACACATCTTACCGTCCATCCCTAGCTGCCACTTCACATCACGGGGATGCTATGTAAACCACTCTACCACAGCTGCTAAAAGTGCGTTGATGCACCTGTCCAGTCACCTTTGAGGATAGGCAGTACTTAATATGAGCCAGAGGTTGCAGATGGGGCCCACCAGATCACATTTTAAGAGACAGCACTTATCTTACTTCTTCAAACTTTGACACAGAGCAAGAGAGTGAAGCACACACAAGGGGGAAAAGAAGAAGGAGAAAGATGGAAAAACGTGGCAAAGGGAGAAACCAAAACCTCAGAAGAGTGAGATAAAGGGACAGGGATTTTCTGGTAGTGGATTAAAGAAGTATGAGGTGGAATCAGGACTACGCAGCCTTTGTATTAGACACACGGACTTACAACCGCTGGGGCCTAGGGCTCCTGAGCAAAACGTTTGTCCCCAACACTTATTCTTTTTCAAATGAAGCCCTAGGGCCTGGATGTTATGTGCCCTCCCTCCATGGCCACACACTACCCCTTCCTTCAGCTGCATCTGAGAGCAGTAGCAAGGCCTAAATCCTTCTAAGATCAATCAGTCCATCAATCTGGATTTGTAAAGCGCAGCTAATTACCCGTGAAGAAATCCAGATGCTGAGAGGACTGCTTCCGAGGCTCAGTCGAACATCCAGGTCTTGAGTCCTTTTCTGAATTCTAGTAGAGTGGATGAGGTCCGTAGGTGAAGAGGGACTAAAATGAAGTACACTGTGCTGAAAGTCCAGTGAGACCCAAATTGGTATACACAGGCAAAAGTAGATAATACTAACGCGCTATTTGTGGTAGTGTGGGCGAGAAGTTAGGATTATCAGAGGGTTGCACTAAGCATTTGTTGTACTCACAGAGGCAATAAATGAGATACACACTCAAGAACAAATCTGAGACCAATTTGCAAAAATAACACTGATTTTTATATAATTTTATGACCAAGAATTTTGTTCAGAGGTAAGTACTTTTTTAGTAATGAATTTTCAAATTTTGGAAAATAAATCACGGTTGTGTGTAATTGAGCACAATAAAAAAGTCTGTGAGAAAAATACATAAATGTATATAAGATAATACAGTTGGTTATAGGGGTTCACCTTTGAGGTGTAGGGTAGCAGCAGGCCAATGTCTAATATTCCACCAGCGGATTGTCGGGGGCATCCCGGATTCGGACAGGAGCAGGGCTCTGAGGTCGTTGGTAGCTGGTAGCTGGTGCGCCACGAAGAAGGGGGCCACCTCAAACAAACCCACATGAGGACTTACAGGTAAGTCTGGGGGACCCCCAAAGAGAGATCCGGTTGCAAGGGCCTCAGGACCATGGGAGCACAGCTTGTTTGTCGGTACCCATACCAGGCAGGCTGGGTATAAAGCAGATAGGTCAGCCGGGTTCTCTGCATCAAGATGGTCTTTTCAGTCTGGGACAGGCAGTTGGTAGGGACGATTCTGGGACAGCTGGGCCACTCACAGAGTAAGTCTCAAGGGTCTTAATGGCCCTCGATGAGTGCTTGCTTTCTGGGCAGTGGAGTCCGGATTGGACTCTTTCTCTCAATGTTGGTTGTAGGTGGTCCGGTACCTTGGGTATTGCTATGGCATGGCTCAAGTACATCTTGGTGTCCTCTTACATGGTGTGGGGACAGATCTGACCCTCAAGAGCTGGTGTATTACTTCTGGTTTGGTTACTGCATCAGCCTCGCCAGGGAGCAGCAGGTCAGTAAATCGGACTCTGAGGGTTCGTTTCCTGCAGCTGCAGGGGAGTAGTTCCTCTACTCCAAAGAGTTCTCTAGTGATTGTCGAAGGGCTGGAGGTGCTTCTGGGTACTAGGAGGCCTCACAGCAACAGGACGAGTCAGCACACAACAATGGTCGAATCTTTTGAGGCAGCAGGCAGAGTTTTGCACCAAACTTCTGTAGCAGGTATTCCATTCTCGGGTCAGCTGCTCTGCTTTGTCCATTTTCTTCTTAGGACTGTTAAAACTGAAGTTCAGGGCCTAGGGGTGCAACCTAAATACTATATTTAGTGGCATTACAGGGGTGACAGGTAGTAGCCATTGGGCTACCTACCTTAAGGGTGTCTACACTCTCCATGTGACCACTTAGTGTGTTAAGGGGCACAATCTTGACCATGATAGGCTAATTCCCTCTATCCCAAGATGGAGGAAGTAGAAAAGTGGGGTCCACATCACCTGCCCCACCTTAAGGGTGATGATGGTTGAATGTGGGCACACCTCCTAATCTAACATATCTACCCGTCTGCCATCCTGCCAAAAGTGTAGCTGGACAGGGGGGTTGCATCCTCCACTAACTGGAGATGCCTGGGTTGCTTTTCAAAGGCATCATTGCCTTTGAAGCTTCTCGCCTTGGAATGCCATTCCGGCCTAGAGGAGGTGTGAAGCACCTCCACTCAGAGCAGGCATTGTTCCCGGCCTCAGAGAGTGCAGGCTTTCACCAAGTGAGGTTAGAAAAATGAGTCAGAAGGAACAGAGTCAGCGGTAACCCTCTAAAACAGCACCGGATTATCAATCACCCTTTGAATTAGTTGGTGGCAAATTCAAATTCACCCTGTGTGTGCGCTCTTGAATAGTACCCGCTAACACAATACCTCCCCAGATACTGGGGCAAAATGAGACATAAACAGCAAAAGGCGCACCACTTCCACAAATGTAATAATATCAAATTAGTCCATGTACATGAGATGTTTTCTTTTCAAATGATCTTCTTTATTATTCATTTGTTAAAATGACATTTAAGAGCAGCCAAAGCAGCCGACGCGTTTCGTCCAACTTGGGACTTCTTCAGGGCTGCAAAATGTATATATAAAACAATGTATAAATACCACGAATAACCACATCAAATATATACAAATCCAACAGACATAATCATTGACATTAGACAAATTCAAAAACGTATTACAGAAAACAAACTACACTATTACCAATACACAGAGGACATAAACTAGCTAAAAACAGGATTGTAAGTGAATTAACCGTTATTGTAAATTCATGTTCGTTATTTTTCGATAAGGACAGATTATCAACTTACGGACATGTTTCTGGTTAAGTAACAGTTTAAGATTGCACATTTAATGAAGTACAATTGGTTTCTTTGAACCAAGTCTCATTCCTCAGCCAAGTTTGCATCGACCGTAATTAATTGGGTCAGAAAGGATTAAGAGTTTGTTCACAACTAGCTCGATGAAGTTTTTGAAAAGAAAGCAGCAAGAGAAAGAGGAGACTCAAGGGTGTACCCACCGTAAGAGACAATACATCTGTTTGTGTCTGTTTTCTTGAAATTCCTAAAACGTCATTCGAAATCACTAGGAAAGGTCAAAGTGAAAAGGCATTACTCAACGGAATACCCTAATCATTGTAAGTAACAAATTGACAAAAGGTACGTCATATGTAGTGACGGCCTAAGTCCTGACCGGAAGAAGCTTAACAAGGAGATAAGCGTAAACCAATGGTCATATAAAAGATTTCATAATACGAACTAGCAAACGTGTAACTCCTAATCAAGTGTCCCATATATACCCCTAAGGAAACGTTTTCTATATATATGTACAGGAGTACAGACAGGTAAAAAAGAGAGAAAGAACTCCCCCTGGGGGTATGTGTACTTACATTCATAAGAAAAAGAGTGTGTTGAACATGAAACAGGTCTAAATCAGATAAATGGCAATCGTTGGTCCCGTCTTTTTTATCAATGAAATAGCACCGGGTCAAAGGTTTATCCAATGATAAGGATAGGAGTCAAAGTCTTTGCAATGCCTAAGAGTGAGAACACAGTGAACTAGTAATCCAAAGGGAAACAAAGCCTGTTAAGTTAGTTACGCACACTCACTCATTAGTTTCTATGCAGGTAAACCCATATTTATAAACAGGAAAAATTGAAAAGATGACCTAACGAATCAAATAAGATGTCTGATCAGCCTATTTGCAATCCAATTAGCAATGTAAAATGGGATGGTCTAAGTGTCACCATCCATAGCATTTTTAAAAAAGTAATATTTAAAGGTAAGTACCAGCGCAAGCGTATAAAATCTGGTTAATGTCATATTGACATGAAGACATGGTACTGAGATACCACCAGCCCTTAGGTCTATGCTCAGTAGAGTTTTAAGTTTGTTAAAATAAGAATAGTGAGTTAGGTCATCCAAAGAATCAAAAAAAATAAGGCACAGTCCAAAGGTTCCTACAAAACCTACCCGATTCCGCATATTCGAAATCCTAGCCGGGACCCAATCCTTTATCAGTCTGTAATAAACGGGACTCGCGCTCGTGTGTTTAAATAGTATTTGACCCCATGCGAACTCAAAACACCTGAGTCTCGAGCCTCATTTCCGGGATTCACGCCATATCGTAATCGCTAAGAGTTGTATGTCAACTAAGTTGCCATCTTAGAAGGGTAAGACATATCGAACATTCCTATGTGACAAACATATGATTGGGAATTTCGTGACTGATGAAAACCAGTAATCAACGAACGAAGAGAAATGTATGCACCATATAACTAGTGAAGTCACAATCCGTTACAGTTGTAATGGTACAAACAAGTCCCCTCTCCGTATTAAATTAGATGCAAGCAACCCCGCGGCCATGTTAGAATGGGCATGTTTTAAAATTATCAACTATATGGGTGAACAAATTTGCAACCCATTATCTAAGTTCCAATATATTTAATAATTTAGAAAAGCAAAGAGACTGACCGAAATTACATCGGTAACATCAAATTTCGGCTTTCCCGTGGCACGGGCCTCGTATTTTAGCAAACGTCAAAGCCGGCCGCCATGTTGGAAAGGTAAAGTACACCGTATTCACCAAAATAAGCCGGTCAAGTTTTCCGAAAAACAGGGAAAGCAATGTGCATAGGCAAAGAGTACCCCAGGGATTATAGATCTAAACCATTTTAAGCTTATTCATAGCAGGGGCATCCCATAACAGCAAGGGTCTAAAATGGCAGTCATATTAGTAAAGCAAAGTACATCATATTTGCTCAAAAGGTCAAGTCCATATCATCAGGTACAAAAAACCGATGTGCATACAGGATGTGTTCCAAGGTATCACCTCATATATATGGTGTTGTGAGGGGTCGCTTTGAAGTGTAAGTATCTAACAGGTCATATGAAAAAACCGATGTTCTACATTTTGTTTATGGGGTCACCCAATGGTGTTCAACAAATACAGTGACATAGCCTGACGTTCCAAGAGGAGACAACACGGTTAATGTAATTGTCATTAATGAGAGAATAACAGGCAAAAACTGTAGTGAGAATGAAATTCATATACAGGGAACAAAAGGTAGAAAAGTTGTAAATAGATGACAAAACATTGGCTTTACCAAAAAAATAATATAATAACAGGTATTGCCAATGAATGAGAACAGGATGCGTAGCAATTATCAGGATGCTTCGTTACAAAATCATACATAAGGACCCGTGGGTCCAACAAGTTTGTACATACTCACATAAGCATTGGCATTACCAAAAAAAGCAGTCAAGGAGAGATGAGGTTAGGTTAGTAGGCAGTGATGGTGAAATGATACAATAGATACATATGACAACATACATGGTAACATGCAATAAACCCGAATTGATCTATCATAAATTGTTTTCTACAGGAAGTAATACATTTCGGATTCAGTGTTGTGCCCCATTTCCACACATCGAAGCCTACATATCCAACCTGCCTCATTTCGTCTTAATTCCAGCTCTCTATTTCCTCCTCTAGGGGATGGTGGTATATGGTCTATCCCAAAGAACCACAATTCATTCGGCTTATGCCCTTTGTCCTGGATATGTGTGGTAAGGGGATACTTAGAGTCACCCTTCACAGCCGCTCTCAGGTGTTCCTGTATCCTGATCTTAAGTTCCCTTTTAGTGCTGCCTACATAGATGATGTCACACGGACAGCCCAATATGTATGTAACAAAGTTTGATTTACATGTGATGGTATGTTTGATCTTGTATGTTTTGTCAGTATTATATCGGAACGTACGTGTCCTATTTTTTCCCAGTTTGCACACATTGCATTTCATGCATGTGAAAAAGCCCCCTTGGCCCTCTGTCAGCCAATTAGGAGGTTTGGGGGACGTTACCAAACTAGGGCATAGTAGATTCCTCAAATTTTGACCTCGTCTGTAGGTGACCCTGGGTGTCCTGGGAATTTCATCCTTTAAGCCTGGTATTTCGCAGAGCAATCTCCAGTGTTTTCTAAGGATATTATAAATCCGATTACTGTCTCTATTATAGGTGGTAACAAAGGCAGTGGTGGATTGTTTCTTGTGTTCTATACGCAATGTTTTTTTCTCCAGAGTGCTTTCTCTTTTTACCTTCAAGGCCCTCTTTTCGATCTTATTCATAAGGGGCACAGGGTAACCTCTATTGATGAATCTGTTTTTGGTTTCCGTCACATTTTGGATAAATCCCTCCTGAGTGCTACAAATCCTCCTCATTCTTATCATTTCCCCAAAGGGGATGTTGTTAACAACGTGTCGGGGATGAGCACTGTCGTAGCGTAAAACACTATTGCAGGCGGTGCTCTTGCGATGGACTGTACTCTGTACTGTGTTATTATGCACAAAAAACTGGATGTCCAAGAAATCAATCTTCTCCTTACTCCAGTTTATCGTAAATCTTATGTTGTATGGGTTATCATTGAGAAAATGAAAATAACTCATCAGTTCAGGGACAGGTCCATTCCAGATGATGATGACATCATCAATGTACCTGCCCCAGAAAAGTACATATTCCATCCATGTGGAGGCATGTCGGCCCCAGGCGTGCACCCGCTCATACCAGCCCATGAACAGGCCGGCATAAGCGGGCGCAAATCTGGAACCCATGGCCGTACCCTGTGTCTGCTGAAACCATTCGTTGTCGTGGAGAAAGTAGTTTTTGGACAAGATGATGTCCGTCATCTCCATTAGCATCTCATTATGGGACAGATGGACAGCCGATCTTTGTCCCAAAAAGAATTCCAAGGCCCTGAGGCCAAATTCTTTTTTAATGCTGGTATAGAGGCTGGACACATCAAGGGTGGTGAACACTAAGGTATCCGTCCATTCCAAACCCTCAAGTTTAGATAAGATGTCCTTGCTGTCCTTCACATAAGCAGGAAGGTTCTGTACTAATGGCTGTAAAAAGCCATCCACATATTCCGATAATCTCTCTGTGGGAGAGTTAATACCGGAGATGATTGGTCGACCAGGTGGGAAAGGGGCTCCCTTATGAACTTTGGGCAGAATGTAAATGCACGGGAAAGTGGGTTCCCCGACAGCAAGATAGTCATATTCCTTGCCATCAAGTAGCCCAGTCTCCCGCCATTCAACTAATTTGCCATTGATGTATTTACATAGTGATTTCATCGGGTTATGAGACAGTTTCGTATAGCAGGTTGTATCAGCTAATTGCCTTTCAATCTCCCCCATGTAGTCCCCTGTATTCATAACCACCACGTTCCCTCCTTTATCTGCTTCGCGAATGACTAGTGCGGAATTGGATCTTAGGTCCCTTAATGCACGATTTTCGGCTATGGTAAGGTTGTGTATTGTGTCATGGTTTCTAGAGTGCGTGGCCTGGAGCCTATATAGATCCTGACTAACCTTTTCCCAAAAGATATCGATATTAGGGTGTGTGCCTGTTGGTATGAACTTGGATCTTTCCTTTAAACCACTATTTATATTCAGATCCTCATCAATATTCAATTCCAAGCGTAAAGAGTCTGTGTCCATTTCGGTTTCAAACTGTATAGACAACATGGATTTGAGAGCGTTAAATTCTGCAACCGTTTGTTGTGAACCCCCATGATCTTGTTGGTTGTTAGTACACACAGGCCAGACTCTCGAAAAATGATCTTTCAATTTTATTTGCCGCACAAATTTAAACAAGTTAGATACTTACACTTCAAAGCGACCCCTCACAACACCATATATATGAGGTGATACCTTGGAACACATCCTGTATGCACATCGGTTTTTTGTACCTGATGATATGGACTTGACCTTTTGAGCAAATATGATGTACTTTGCTTTACTAATATGACTGCCATTTTAGACCCTTGCTGTTATGGGATGCCCCTGCTATGAATAAGCTTAAAATGGTTTAGATCTATAATCCCTGGGGTACTCTTTGCCTATGCACATTGCTTTCCCTGTTTTTCGGAAAACTTGACCGGCTTATTTTGGTGAATACGGTGTACTTTACCTTTCCAACATGGCGGCCGGCTTTGACGTTTGCTAAAATACGAGGCCCGTGCCACGGGAAAGCCGAAATTTGATGTTACCGATGTAATTTCGGTTAGTCTCTTTGCTTTTCTAAATTATTAAATATATTGGAACTTAGATAATGGGTTGCAAATTTGTTTACCCATATAGTTGATAATTTTAAAACATGCCCATTCTAACATGGCCGCGGGGTTGCTTGCATCTAATTTAATACGGAGAGGGGACTTGTTTGTACCATTACAACTGTAACGGATTGTGACTTCACTAGTTATATGGTGCATACATTTCTCTTCGTTCGTTGATTACTGGTTTTCATCAGTCACGAAATTCCCAATCGTATGTTTGTCACATAGGAATGTTCGATATGTCTTACCCTTCTAAGATGGCAACTTAGTTGACATACAACTCTTAGCGATTACGATATGGCGTGAATCCCGGAAATGAGGCTCGAGACTCAGGTGTTTTGAGTTCGCATGGGGTCAAATACTATTTAAACACACGAGCGCGAGTCCCGTTTATTACAGACTGATAAAGGATTGGGTCCCGGCTAGGATTTCGAATATGCGGAATCGGGTAGGTTTTGTAGGAACCTTTGGACTGTGCCTTATTTTTTTTGATTCTTTGGATGACCTAACTCACTATTCTTATTTTAACAAACTTAAAACTCTACTGAGCATAGACCTAAGGGCTGGTGGTATCTCAGTACCATGTCTTCATGTCAATATGACATTAACCAGATTTTATACGCTTGCGCTGGTACTTACCTTTAAATATTACTTTTTTAAAAATGCTATGGATGGTGACACTTAGACCATCCCATTTTACATTGCTAATTGGATTGCAAATAGGCTGATCAGACATCTTATTTGATTCGTTAGGTCATCTTTTCAATTTTTCCTGTTTATAAATATGGGTTTACCTGCATAGAAACTAATGAGTGAGTGTGCGTAACTAACTTAACAGGCTTTGTTTCCCTTTGGATTACTAGTTCACTGTGTTCTCACTCTTAGGCATTGCAAAGACTTTGACTCCTATCCTTATCATTGGATAAACCTTTGACCCGGTGCTATTTCATTGATAAAAAAGACGGGACCAACGATTGCCATTTATCTGATTTAGACCTGTTTCATATTCAACACACTCTTTTTCTTATGAATGTAAGTACACATACCCCCAGGGGGAGTTCTTTCTCTCTTTTTTACCTGTCTGTACTCCTGTACATATATATAGAAAACGTTTCCTTAGGGGTATATATGGGACACTTGATTAGGAGTTACACGTTTGCTAGTTCGTATTATGAAATCTTTTATATGACCATTGGTTTACGCTTATCTCCTTGTTAAGCTTCTTCCGGTCAGGACTTAGGCCGTCACTACATATGACGTACCTTTTGTCAATTTGTTACTTACAATGATTAGGGTATTCCGTTGAGTAATGCCTTTTCACTTTGACCTTTCCTAGTGATTTCGAATGACGTTTTAGGAATTTCAAGAAAACAGACACAAACAGATGTATTGTCTCTTACGGTGGGTACACCCTTGAGTCTCCTCTTTCTCTTGCTGCTTTCTTTTCAAAAACTTCATCGAGCTAGTTGTGAACAAACTCTTAATCCTTTCTGACCCAATTAATTACGGTCGATGCAAACTTGGCTGAGGAATGAGACTTGGTTCAAAGAAACCAATTGTACTTCATTAAATGTGCAATCTTAAACTGTTACTTAACCAGAAACATGTCAGTAAGTTGATAATCTGTCCTTATCGAAAAATAACGAACATGAATTTACAATAACGGTTAATTCACTTACAATCCTGTTTTTAGCTAGTTTATGTCCTTTGTGTATTGGTAATAGTGTAGTTTGTTTTCTGTAATACGTTTTTGAATTTGTCTAATGTCAATGATTATGTCTGTTGGATTTGTATATATTTGATGTGGTTATTCGTGGTATTTATACATTGTTTTATATATACATTTTGCAGCCCTGAAGAAGTCCCAAGTTGGACGAAACGCGTCGGCTGCTTTGGCTGTTCTTAAATGTCATTTTAACAAATGAATAATAAAGAAGATCATTTGAAAAGAAAATATCTCATGTACATGGACTAATTTGATATTATTACATTTGTGGAAGTGGTGCGCCTTTTGCTGTTTATGTCTGAGGTTAGAAAAATGTCTGGTGGTGGCAGGGTGGCTAAGACTATAAAAGACCATACAAGTGTTTAGTAGGTTTTCAGGGGGCACCTCTAAGGTGCCCTCTGTCTGCTTTTATTAATAAATCCACCACTGGCAAAAGTGTGGTTTATTAAGACAAGATGTTTGGTATCAAACATCCCTGGGTACAGTGAAGCAATCATGGTGTTGGGGGGACTCGTAATGACGGGTGTCCTGCCCATGTACTCTCTATGGCTTCCCTGTGCACTTACACTATACAAAAATGGACCTAGATATTGTAGGGGCATGGCAGATATGACCACACATGTGATATAGTGCACCATGCCTTAGGGCAGTAAAGCCTGCAGTAGGAGTGACTTAGTTATACCTCATGCAGTGTCTGTGGGCATGGCACACAGGGATGTGTGCCATTTCAACTCTACAGTTTTCTCTGCACCAAGACACACAGCCTGCAATGGCAGTCGGTGGTTGATGTATACTGGTCCCTGGTTGTGGAGGGCTTTGAAGGCATGGGTGAGCATCTTGAACTGGCATCTCTTCTGAATGGTAACCTAGCGAAGCTTCTTGAGGTGGGGGATAATTTGTGACGGCTTGGGGAGGTTTAGGAATGAGTCTGGCTGCTGAGATCTGTATTGTCTGCAGTCTCTTGAGGAGGTGAGAGGTGATTCCTACATACAGTGCATTGCCATAGTCCAGTCAGCTGGTGACCAGGGCTTGTGTGATGGTGCATCTGGTATCACTGGGGAGCCATCTGAAAATCTTACCTACCATGTGGAGGGTGAGGAATCAGGTGGATGAGACTGTGTTGATCTGTTTTTTCATGATGAGCTTGCTGTCCAGAATGATGCAGAGGTTGCGGGCATGTTCGGTCAATCTTTCTGAAGATCAGCACTTCTGTCTTGTCTGTGTTGAGCTGTAGGCAGTTGCTCCTCATCCATTCAGTGATGTTCATCATGCACCTGCAGAAGTTTGTCAGTGTTGCAGAGGGGTCTTCTGATAAGGAGATGATGAGTGGGGTATCGTCTGCATAGGATAGGATGTTGAGTCCATGCGATCTTATGACGGTGGGAAAAGGAGTCATGTAGGTGTTGAAGAGGGTCCCGCTGAAGGACGAACCTTGAGGGTCACCGCAAAAGTTGTTCTTAGGTTCTAAGGTGAAGGGTGGGAGAAGGATTCTATGTGTTCTGCCAGGGAGGAAGGAGACAATCCAATTGAGGATGTCTCCTTGGATTCCGATATTGTGAAGTCTTCTGAACAGGGTGTGGTGTGATACTGTTGCGAACCCTGCTGAGAGGTTAAGGAGGATCAGGGTCACTTTTTTACCTTGGTCGAGGATGGGTCTGATGTTGTCTGTGGCTGCGATCAGGGCGGTTTTGGTGCTGTGGTTGGTGCTGTATCTGGATTGGGAAGTGTCCAGAAGAATGTGGTTCTCTAGTTGTTCTGTAAGTTGGTGATTGATGGCCTTTTCAAGGACTTTGACAGGGAAGGGAAGCAAAGAGATGTGGTGGTGGCTCTTGAGATTGTTGGGGTCAGCGGATGGTTTCTTGAGTAGGTGCCTAACCTCGGTGTGCTTTCATTCATCGGGGAAGCTGGCCATGTTGCTCAATGTGTTGAGGATGGTGGTGAGCTCACTATTGATTGTCTTGCTCCTGAGGTTGAAGATGTGGTTGGGGCACAGGTCCATGGGTGCTCCTGAGTGGATGTAGATCACGATTGCTGTAGTGTCTTGTGTGGTGAGTTGCTCCTAGGTGTTGAGCAGGTGATCCTGTTCTTCATTTGTGTGGTAGATATGGAAGAGGAGCCTTGGGGTTCGAAGTTTCTGTAGATGGTGGAGATCTTGTTGTGGAAGAAATCCGCCAGGGAGTCAGAGAGTTCCTGTGAAGGGGTGCTGACGTTTCTGGTGGCTGAGGGGCTGGAAACTCTCTGATGATGTTTAAGAGCTCCTTGCTGTGGTTGGAGCTTGCTTCAATGCATTTGGCTAGGACGCTCCTTTTCATATTTTTTGAGATGTGGGTTGTATTGGTTGAGAGTTAGTTTGAAGATTTATTTAGTCTTCGGACTCCATGCTAGTGTGCCATTTTCCTTCGTGTCATTTGCAGGTGTGCTTCATAGTTCTTAGTTTTGTTGTGTACCAACTTGCCTACTTGGAGGATCTTTGGGGTTTTGTGGGCTTGCAGGGGGTGATTCTGTTGGTGCAGTCTGTGGTACAGGCTGAGAAGTTCTTGACTGCCTGTTCGAGGTTCGTTGTTGTGTGAGGGCGGGAGGTGTTGGGGGCGTCGGTCAATTGACTTTCTGAGATCTTGTTGCAGCTGCGGTGTAGTGTGTTGGGGGGACAGTGCCAGGGAGACCCGAGATGGTGAAGTGGACGATGGCGTGGTCAGTCCAGGGGAGCTCGGTGCCCTGGCTGTACTTGATTCTATTGCTGGCTGTGAGGATTTTATTTATTGTTTTATTTAGAGAGTTTTATATAGCGCTAGCTAGACCCGGAGGTATCAGAGCGCTTTACATAAGGAAACAGCGTGTTACCAGTTACAGAAAAATTCACATTAATTACAGAAAAATTACAAATTCAATACAGGAGTTATTGTTAAGATGAGTGTCAGGATTTAAAAAGAACAGGGGGACCTGGTAGTCCATTGGAAGGAGACAGCGGCAGAGAAAAAAGGCGAGACAAATGTCCGAAGTCCGGCTGGGTAGGTGACGGCCAAAGCGGTGTGCCAGGACCAGTCTCCCCTATAGCTGTCGGTGCAGCTCCACCAGGAATCGGCCATGTGGTTGGGGCTCCGCCGGGCGAATTTCAAAATTCAAAAAGGACAGGGGGAGCTGGGAGACTAATTGGAAAGAGACAATGGTGGAGAAAAAGGCGAGACAAATGTCCGAAGTCCGTCTGGGTAGGTGACGGCCAAAGCGGTGTGCCAGGGCCAATCTCCCCTGTAGCTGACAGTGCAGCTCCACCGGGAAGCGGCCATGCGGTTCGGGCTCCGCCGGACAAGTGTCAGGATTCAAAAAGAACAGGGGGAGCTGGGAGACCAATTGGAAGGCGACAGCAGCGGAGAAAAGACGAGACATATGTCCGAAGTCCAGCTGGGTAGGTGACGGCCAAAACGGTGCACCAGAGCCAGTCTCCCCTATAGCTATCGGGGCAGCTCCACAGGGATTCAGCCATGCGGTCCGGGCTCCGCCGGAATTAGAGAGATGATCAGGAGGTGATCGAAAATCAAGAGTCCGGATACATGTGAGTGGCCCACAGTCTCCGCCATGAGACTTTCCCTTGAATTAGATGGGATCAGTGGCAGCCTTTTTGGGGTCAGGCGCAGAGTGATGTGTGTCCTGTGATGTGGGTGGGGTTCGTGACCAGTTGTTTGAGGCTGATGTTGCTCATGCTGTCGAGTAGGTTGGCCGTGTTGGTGTCATTTGGGGTCATCGAGATGGAAGTTGAGGTCATCGCGGAAGATGTAGTTCTCGGAATCGATGGCAAGTGGGGCGATGAAGTCGAGAATGGCTTTGCAGAAGCCAGGGTGGGGTACAGGGGGACTGTAGGCAAGGGTGCTTCTGATGGTGGTTTTGCTGTCAGTTCAGATGTGGAAATTGAAGTATTCCATGACCAGGGTGATGTCGTCTGCGGTAGTGGTGCAGTGGATGGTTTCTTGTGAATGATGGCAATTCAACTTCCATGCTTGCTGATGCTGTCTCGGTGTGTCATCTTGTAGCCGTTGAGTGTGGCTACGGCACTGTCAGGTGCGGACTCAGGATTGAGCCATATCTTGGTGAGAAAAATTACATTGGTGGTGAGGGAGGTGATGGTATCCCAAATTTCAGTGGCATGCTTGCAGAGGGATCATGCGTTGAGCAAGAGACAGTGGAGATGGTCTGGGGTGTTCAACGTTGGCATTTTGGTCGTCACTGTGCATGCAGGAGATTGAGTGATGCAGGAGAAGAGCCAGTGCAGCAGAAAAAAGGTCCCGTTGTGGATTGGGGGAAGTTGCGGTAGCAGTTGTTGCACAGTCCTGTTTTTATGGCAGGGAGCTCAGCGGTGGTCTATCTTTGGGTGGCGCTCAAGACAGTAGTCATGGTGCTGGGTGTAGTCCAGGCACAGTAGAGCTTGCCTTTGGTGTACCAAAGACGCGGCCACACTGCAGCCTCCATTAAGTAGGTACTAGGAACTGGGTGGGGCTTATTGGTGGCAGTAAGTGGGCAGGAGAAAACAGTGGCAAAAACGAGCAGTAGTGGGGGAGCATTAGGGGTGAAATAGTGGTTGCAATCAGAAAAGGCACAGGGTAAGGTACACAATAAAAAAAGAAAGAAAAGGAGACAAAAGTTACAGTGAGTAATACAACAGTGACAGAACAAAAAAATACTTAAAAAAACAAGCACAGGCTAAGGGCCAACAATAACAAAGTAGAGAAAGGTGGCAAAAGCGCAAAGTGTTACAGCTAATGTTACAGCAGAGGTAGAGCTGGCTCTGCGGTTCAGTACAGCGCTGCTGAAACACAACAGATAAGGCAATGGGTACCTGTGCCCACCTTTTAATGTGAAGCACTTCATTACCTGCCCCAAGTCTCACTAGGGAATATCCTGGAGACTACGACTGTCTAGGGAGAACAAGACTTGTCCCCCAATAATGAGATATTTCACTTCATAATGTTACCAGGACTCCAGACAGTAAATAATACATTGTTCAGCATGTGGGCTTTCACCCACAAAGTGATACATGCAAACGGTAAAAACACCACCTTCTTGATCAGTTTATATCTCAAATTATTTCTTTACTTATTTTTTTGGGATCAGCTATGAAGAACACATCTGAGAAATTATATTCAGATAAGTAGTAAACTGTAATTATGGCTATTAAAACGTTCGAAGTGTTGTGACTTCCCATAGAATATTTTTTTTTAATTTGCCAACTATGTTGACTGCCAAGCGGGCAAAGTTTATTAAACAAATGGTAAAACAGAAACCTAAGTAATAAAAACCCATTTACCCTCACGCTAGAAGTTATGCTCCTTAGGGCAAGACTTCCGGTGTACGTTGGGGAATGGGTTGGCACTTCAGTGTTTTTCCACTGCCCCAAGGGCTGCAAAAGCCTTTTATTACACTGAGCATTTCCCTGGTAGGTTGGGGACCTTGAAGCAGGGACGTAACACCAGCCCCTGCAGCCCCTGTGGTGCAGGAGGTCCCCAACTTTTCAGGGGGGTGCCTATCCTTCTTGGGGGCCCATTCAGCCCACAGCCTAGGAATATTGTGAGTCATTTGAGACTCGGTGCCCTTTTCACATTCTGCAGGGGGGGGCATCATTTTGTGTTACATCACTGCTTTGAAGGGCAGTTTTGAAACCCCAGGGGCGTTTCTGGGGTATCCAGCTCCCCCAGGTTAGATATAGTAGGCATGAGAAGGCTTAGCGAGAGAACGAGAGGGATAGGGAAGGTAGAAAGAAAGCGATCAGAGAGGGAG